>NC_141667.1:201137584-206917584 GCF_028749965.1 Puma concolor | reverse complement strand
TAGTAAAAAAGAAATAAAAAGAAGAAAGAAAGGAAGGAGAAAAAGAATACCATTGACTAATAAAACATTTAAAATTTCCCAATACAATGGTATCCAATAATGTTGAGGAATAGACACATGGATGGATACACAGATGGATAAAATGATAGGGAACCAAAAAAATCTCAAATATGTATGGGAATCAAATGTATGACAAGGTAATATTTTATATGGCTGCAACAATTTTATTAATAAATAAATTAGGATAACTGAAGTCGCTAGGATAAAGAAGTTGAATTTCTACTTCATACTGAGTATAAAACAATTCCAAGTTCCAAATGGATTAAACATATAAATATACACAATATAAATAATAATGTTACAAAGAAAGTTAGTTTTAATTTTTTTTTTTCAATGTTTATTTATTTTTGGGACAGAGAGAGACAGAGCATGAACGGGGGAGGGGCAGAGAGAGAGGGAGACACAGAATCGGAAACAGGCTCCAGGCTCTGAGCCATCAGCCCAGAGCCCGACGTGGGGCTCGAACCCACGGACCGCGAGATCGTGACCTGGCTGAAGTCGGACGCTTAACCGACTGCGCCACCCAGGCGCCCCAAGAAAGTTAGTTTTTAAATTAAAAAAACTTAGTTTTACATTAATCCATAATTTTCTGTGGCAGAGTAACTATTCTAGCATGAGAATAAAGCCAGAGTTGATTAAAAGATTAGTAATGTTACTTAAATAAAATAAAAACTTCTGTATGACAAAATACCATAATCAAAATTGAACTGCAATTGATCAGAAAATTGATATTATAACTCCTACCATAGTACCTAGCACTAAGAAGTTACTTAATATTTTTCTGAATGAATGCATACCCTTGGCACTGTTCTATAAAGTGCGCTTATAAATCTGTAGGCAATATATGACTACCCTAATAGTGAAAGAAGCAAAGGTTATGGATTAGAAATTTACCAAAAAGAAAGGATAAATGGTCAATAAATATGCAAAATGAATGTGAGTTCTACCAGAGAAAAAGTAAACTAAAGCACTAGTGATATACTATTTCTATCCATCAAATTGTCCAAGATTAAAAAGCCTGATGGGCACCTGAGTGGCGTTGAGCCAGTTGAGCGCCTAACTTCGGCTCAGGTGATATTCCTGCAGTTTGTGGGTTTGAGCCCCACATTGGGCTCTGTGCTGACAGTTCAGAGCCTGGATCCTGCTTCTGATTCTTTGTCTCCCTCTCTGTCTGTCTGTCCCTGCTCATGCTCTGTCTCTGCATCTCAAAAATGAATCAGTGTTAAAAAATAAAATAAAATAAAAAAGAAGAAAATAAAATAAAAAAGAAAATAAAATAAAAAAATAAAATAAAATAAAATAAAATAAAATAAAATAAAATAAATAAAAAGACTGAAAACAAAAAGACAAGAAATGACTGTAAACATATAGGTAACAGGCATTTTCAGATACTGTTGTGGGAACATAAACAAATAAAAATTTCCTATAGAGATGTTAGATGGTATGTATCAAAATTTAAATATGCCTCCCCTCTTCAGAATCTAGTAATTTATCTTTAAGGATACAACAAAATCACCATGCAAAGATTTGCCAGATTCAATAAATGATGATATATACATAGATGGACAGATAGGTGTAAATACAGAGATACATACATACACACATATTTTTATGTGTAATATAACAAATTAAAATACATATATATATAACGTCAATCAGTATTACTGAGCTGAGAAGGTTTCCATAAAACAAAACCTTTGAGTGCCGGCAACATCATCTGTAGGTCATCTATAGTAAGGGGAAGATGGAATGCTTAGACCAATCTGGATATCTGATTGTCCATGGCTCTACGGGATCCCAGTCATTCTCCTAGCAAAAGGCAGTCCTCAACACTCTGGAACATCACCAACCCCGGTATAGGTACACTCAGTCTCCAGGAAAATCATAGGTCAAGTTCCGAACATCCATGATTCTGCATACTGGCTGGGTAGCTAACTTGTCTGTGAGTCTGCAGTGAGAGCACCTGGGTCCCATAAAAATATCCTGCAGTTCCCTAGGTTCTACCTGTAACTTACTTTACCCGTCTGATTTGATTTCTCCAATAACAGACTCCTTCATAAAAGAGGATATTATCAGGCTCTTGAAGACTTCTGTATACTTCCAGAAGGTAAATCCCTTATATAATGGACCTAATCTTGAATTCGGCCACCATTTATGCATAGACAATCCCATGGAATCTGAGGCATTTTTGTAGCTCCTCATAACATTTTGTAGCTCCTCATGGCCCTACTGATGGTGCTGGCCACTCTCACAATGAAGATATTTTTTTTATTCACTTCTCCAGCACCAACTCGTCCCCTAAACTGCCACCCTGTATACTAGTTCAAATGTGGGGTTTTAATTCATATTCCTCTTACACCACACTCTATTGACATGTTATTTTACCTTCTAATAGAGTGATAGCACCTTAAAAAACTTAGCATTGTTTAGTATGCTCTCCCAATAAATGCTTAGCCCACTGCCATACAAATTTTATACCCAATAAATATTTGCTTTAGGTGAATCAATAGATGTTTGTTTGGAGGTAATACAGGAAATATATATATATTAAAAAGTGTGAGGTTTTAAACCTCAAATGTTAATCCCTATATTTTAGCCACAGACATATACATTCTTAAATTTCATATGTAATTTCTAGACTGCCCAATTTCTTAGTATTGTAGTTCATATATACCATGTCCTTTGTCTGACTCTAGATATATTTGACAATGATTTTTGATTGTACATATACTTGAAATAGTTACTCTATAGAATTGTGTGCATGAAAGTTTTTTCCAAATCTTTCTACAAATTGTCTACAGGGCAATAACATCATAGTACCACATGTATACTTATGAACCTACTAAAAGTAAGCGCATTTCACACTGTGAATTAAATGTCTTTGTAAATGTGCACTCTACTAAAAGGTTCAGATATAAGAACTTTTGAATTAAATTTTAAATTAATACCCAACCAGCAAGGATTGCTTTTCTGGCGAACAAAAGCCTGCCCCTGATTACAAAACAAGTAGTTAGTGTGCCTTGTTTTAAAAAGACTTGCCTTCAGAGACAGTGAAGTTAGATGTTGTTTTCAATTTCTAAATGAGACCCTGATTTCCGGTTGCAGCAGGTCTTGCTGACATGTCCCAGGGTTTCACAGCCATGCCTCACTGCTTGAGTTTTGCTTCACTGTGTCCTTCTGCTCACATACTCAAAAGTTCCCTCCTCCATTTGCCATCAAGCGGCTGCTTAAGCATCCAGCTGTCATCCGTCTTTCACACATGCCCCACCCAGAGGAGTTTCTCTTGCAACACGCTGAAAGTACTTCTGTGCTGAGGAACTGACTGCATTAAAAACCCCGCAGAAAATAACAAATTCAAGGGAGACGCTGAGAATATGTAATCAGTCTGAAATACCAGAATAACTGTAAATGGGAATAATTTAGCAAACCTAAGACCACTAAAATGGCAAAATGACTAGTTATCTATACCTAAGATATTGATATCTAAAGAAAAAGGCTAATAAACCAAAGGACTTTGAATGAGTAAAAGGGAAAATGGTAAATTAATATGTGGAGTGAACACTTTGATTACTGAATACAGAAATACTTCCAGGGCTACAAAAGAAATTAAAGAAATAACAACATGAAGTAACAAATTTTTAAAAAGATGTTCCCAATTCAATTATTAGTCATTATAATGCAGATACATGGAAAAGTATTTAGGAGTTTATGGTTCTGTGTGAAGCTTATACTAACTTAAACCTGAAAAAAGGTTTGGTGATGAATGACCCAGGTACTATCTCCATATCACTTTGGAGGTGTCAACACACAGTGCCATCGCTACCTCCTCACAAAAATGTGTCCTGTATTTTAAAGGAGAGGGGGCTGAGTTGATGCAGTGTTTATTCCCGTGATACTGAAAGGAACTGATGGAAGTGAATTTGTACAGGGAAGGGCAAAGAGAATAAAATAAAACTCCAAGGCTATTAGTCAAAAAGAATGAAAAAAAAAAACAAAAAAAGCAAGTTCTTCAAGGCAAAGTGATTAAAAGCATGGCACTGAAAGGTCCAAGGGGAATAAATGTTTCAAACAAGGCTAGAGTGTTCAAGTATACATCTGGAAGGATTTGACACCTACATTTCTAAAGGGTCTGAATGATTTTCAGCAGACCTCAGGCTAAAAATTTGTAATGAGAACTTCTCAGAAGCAAATACCAAGGGGAAAGAGTCAGCTGTTAATAAAAAGGAATTTGTATTTTGTTTCCATTAATTCACATTTGTTGAATTTTCTTAAATGAGGAATATGACTTATGATCCCAGAAAAGAGAGAATAATAATTTGTATCCACTAAATAGAGTATTTCTGATTTTTCACAAACATCGCCATGGAAAAAGTCTATGCAATTCAATGACATTCAACAAATATCACAGTGAAATAACAAAGTAAGCAATAAGAAGACAGAACTGTCTGCCTATGGAGCTGTATCAGTAGACGTGAGTAAACATGAGATGAAAATCACAGAGACTGTAAATTAGGGCTGTCCTTACAGATAGAGGGGAAGCAGTCAACCCACCTATCAGAGATTCAAAGACAGGCATAAGCACATTTCCTTAACTATGTGTACTACCAGGTATGATGTCTGAAATTCAACCAGCAATATTTCTTTTTATAATTTTAAAGGTCTTTTTATATGAGTAATCATCTAGTTAAAAAAAAAGAAAAGCCTAGGTGAGAACAGTTAACAAAAAAATGAAAACAAAAAGTTCTTGTAAGGATCTTGACATACAAAACTTGTCTACTTAAGCATCTTAGAAGGATGGGGCATCAGAAAGCAAAGTAAGAACTGAGTAGAAGAAGAAAACAGATCAAAGATAACCATTGAATACATCCAAATCTTACAAGCCTGGCAATGACCTTTTGAAAAACTGTTCATTCATTTTATCCAAGATCTAAAAGTTACAAAAATAGTACAATAATATTCATATATCTTTCACTATGATTCTGCAAATCTGCAAATGATATTTAAAGACCTTACTCAAATTTTATCACTTATCCCACTATTGTCCTTCACAGCAAAAGAAAAAAAAAAACACTCTGGTCTGAAATCCAATCTAGGGTCACACATTTAACTGTAAGGATCACTTTAGTCTCCTTTAATCTGGAAAATTGTCTCTATCCTTTTTTGTCTTTCTTAACCTTGACATTTTAGAGAATATGGGCCAGTGATTTTATAAAATGTTCCTTAATTTTGGTTTCCCCAAAGTTTCCTCACAGTTAGATTCAGTTTATACCCTTTTGCCAAAATAACACAAAAGTGATGTATTCTTACTGCATTATATCAGGAGACGCATGAAGTCAACCTGTCCCGTTAATGGTGATATTAATTTTGACCACTAGATTAAGGTGGTATGTCAGGCATTTCCACTGCACAGTTACTCATTTTCCCCATTTTGTAAATGTTTGTTATTTTGAGAGAGCAGATGTGTGCATGCATGTGACACATGGGCAGGTGAGGGGCAGTGAGAGAGGGAGAGAATCCCAAGCAGGTTCCATGCTGTCATCCAGACTGGGGTGAGAACTCAAATTCACAAACCATGAGATCATGACCTGAGTGGAAATCAGGAGTCAGACGCTTCAACAACTGAGTCATCCACGTGCTCCAGGAAATCTTTTAAGACAATGCAAATGTCCTCTTGTTTACTACATTTTTTTTTCTCCACTAATTTTATCATGCAATGATGACTTACACCTAAAACAACTATTACTAAAGAGGTCTCCGAATGGTGATTTTCTGATTATTTCTACATTTATTAGACCTAATCACATGGTAGCATTTGTTACTAATTGTAAACATGTAAACATGTAAAAATGTAACCTTTTTTTTTTTTATGTGTTTTTATTTTTGAGAGACAGAGAGAGAGAGAGAGAGAGAGACAGAGAGAGAGAGCAGGGGAGGGGCAGGGAGAGAGGGACTCTGAAGCAGGCTCTGCACTGACAGCAGTGAGCCTGATGCAGGGCTCACCTCCACAAGCTGGGAGATCAGGACCTAAGCCAAAGTCAGATGCTTAACTGGCTGAGCCACCCAGGTGCCCCTAAGCTGATTTTTTTTCAGTTTTTTTTTTTTTTATTTTTGAGTGAGTGTAGCAGGGGGAGACAGCAGGAGAGTAAGAATCCCAGGCAGGCTCTGAGCTGTCAGTACTGAGCCCAATGCAGGGCTCGAACTCAGGAACTTTGAGATGATATCCTGAGCCGACAAGAGTCAGATGCTTAACCAACCCAGGCATCCTGTGAAAAAGCTGATTTTTAATTTGTTTATCTAACAACTGATGTTAAGGGAAACCACTGAACTAGGCATTAGAAGAAAATGTTGTTATCTGTTATATATATCTTTTTACAAGCTAGGTAATCATCATGAGATAGCATGTGCTTGAAACATAATTTTAGAACTGCATTAAAACTCCAGCACAGAGAACACTGAATCCTGACAAAACTGACAGTCTCTAATAGGAAACAGGAGACTGGAACCTACCAAGAACAAGATTAGTCAAGTAACATTGTCTGAGTGTACCTGAAAAATAAGAGAAGAATGTCTAGATATATTCACTAACAAGTCTTATGTTTATATCTTTCTTTTTAAAGTCACCCTGCTTCTGTAGAAAGCTCAAGGTCTACGTCACGGTGAAGCTACAAAGAAAACTGAAGAAATCACTTTATATTTTTACAATTAAATTTGTTATTGGCACAATAGTAGGGAATCCAGAAGAGATAACTCTTCGTCACTAAAAAAGTATGTGGGGAAATATCTTCAAAGGTGCTTTTCTATACACTTGGAAGTTCGGGACTTTTTTCAAAATTGTAATTTATTCTTTTCCTCAGGACCCTTATATTTTGACTTTTATGATACCACTTTACTTCTATTTTCAACACAAATTTTCTGAATAGCTCAATAGAGTGCCAAATGAGCCATAAAAAAAATTTGAAAAGTTTACTATATAAGTCAGGGTTCCCCAGAGAAACAGAACCAATAGGAGATTATGTATATAATCTCCTATATATATAGGATATAACCAATATATAGGATATATATATATATATATATATATATATATATATATCCTATTGTATATATATTCCTCTGTGTGTGTGTGTATATATATATATATATACACATGTGATATATATATATAGGATATATCCTATTGGGTCTGTTTCTCTGGAGAACCCTGACATAGAGAGAGAGAGAGAGAGAGAGAGAGAGAGATATGGAGAGAGACCCTGACATATATATACATGTATATATATATATACAAATATATATATATATATATATATAGAGAGAGAGAGAGAGAGAGAGAGAGAGAGAGAGAGAACCTGGCTTTTATATATATATATATATATATATATATATATATATATATATATATACACACACACACACACACACACACACACACACACATACATATATATGGGGGGGGTAGGGAGAGATTTATTACAGGAATTGACTCATGCAGTTATGGAGGTCAAGAAGTCCTACAATATGCCTTCTGCAAGCTGGGGAACCAGGAAAGCTGGTGGGATAGTCCAGTCTGAGTCTGGCATAATTCAGTCTGTGAACCAGGAGCCCAACATCTGAGGGCAAGAGAAGATGGAGGTCCCAGTTCAAGCAAAGAGAGTAAATTCACCTTTCCCCCACCTTTTTGTCCTATTCAACCCCACAGCAGATTGACGGATGCTCACCCACATTGGTAAAGGTGACTCTCTCTACTCAGTCAACGGAATCAAATGTTAATCTCTTCCAAAAATACCCTCACAGACACACCCAGACTAATGTTTTACAGGCTATCTGGACATCCCTTAGGCTAGTAAGTCAATTGACATACAAAACTAAGTATCACATTTACCATTTTATGATAATGGAAAAGTTATTTACTTTTCGGTTACAGAGCAAAATTTTACCTTTATGGAGTGAATGAGATATTAGTAAAATGTCTAATTACATATTAATTGTTAGTAAATTAAAGTTACAGCTTTCAAATATTTGTATTAAAACAAGCTAATTGGTCTTGCTGGATGCATTTTCCTGCCTGTATAGATCTGAGATGATTTGGATAAGTGGATCAACTGAAGCTCTAGAAGTCTAATAGTCAGGAGACCCAGTGTCCAGATTCAGCTCAATACTAATTAGTTATGTGATACTGGGTGAGTTAATAACCATCACTCACACTGATTATTTATCTGTAAAAGGAAAGAGGTAGATAATATCATCTCTTGAGGTTGAAGACCTAAAATTCTATTATTCTTAAGACAAACTGTTTTGATACTGACTATATTTCTTAAATTCTGATTACATTTCCAGTTAGCACATTATATTCAAATGATGATGTTCTGCTCTTAATATATATTAAACTACTTGCTCCTTATATACATTTCATTTAATTTCCTAGGTCTATTATTTTTAATAGATTATGTATATGTAACTCCAGCTTAGGCTAAAGTATCATTATCTCCACATTAGTCATGATCAAAAATAACATCACTAATTCAAATTATCAACACCCAAATCATGAGATTTTTTTTTACTACACATAGTCTGCATGTTTTTCCTTTTTGTTAATAAACATTTGCACTCTTCAGCTAAATCTTTTCCTCCTAGATCTTTTCCTCCTAAATCTTTTCCTCCTAAATCTTTTCCTCTTTTTTTTTTCTTACCAGACCACCTTTAAATTTTGCTTCCATGAAAATTTGCTTTCAGAGACTGCACAAATATTCTAATATACCTGACAATTTCCCCAGTATTAATAAAATACATCCCGATAAATATTTTATTCTCATCTAAGTTTGGTTAGTATAAACTAACCCCTTAAGGTTTGGATGTCTCTAGAATACTGACAAGAATCAAGTTTCTATACCACTGAGTCAGACAAACTAACATGTGGTGGTCCTGATAAATGCATCAAAGATATTGAAGACTGGTAACAGTCAGCAGACTTTGCCCTAGGGATAATCTCTCCTCACCATAAATTGCTCTTGGGACATGCTGTTTCCTACTTCTATGCTGAACATTTCTGCTAGCTTCAAGCCACCTATCAGAGCTTTTCAGGTAAAACAGACTCTAGTAATACTGGCCCTAATTCTTAGAGGTTTAGTTGATAGAAAAATAGTGTTAGATAAGAGCCACTAATCAAAAAAACTCAACATTTTCTATTTAAATATTAAGAAAATATTAAAAGGATACAAATTCACAAAATGATGATTCCAGGTCCAGCATATTAAAGTGAATGATGGAAGAACCCAAAGTTAAATCATTAAGTTATATCCAATATCCAGGTTATTTAATAATATATATGCCTAACATGAGAACCTGGAGGCTCATCTCATTGCACACAGCCTGAAGAGCTATTTCACTTCAAATATTGGATTTTTTTTTTCCCATTTAGAGAAGGTATACATCTAATTTTCAGTTAGTCTAATCAAAGTAAACATCCTCATCCTGGACCGAACTTCTCCTTCCATGCCACTTACATTACCTGCTTATGAGTGTATTGTATATTCTGTACATGGGCATCCAGGTAATAACAGTAACTTTTCTGGAAGCAGGGTCTTTGTCATGCATTAGTAAGGAGACTAGGTACGTGTCTCCTAGCCACGTTAAAGACACCCTCTATAGTCATCTTGTTGACATGGTACAGCTCTCATCTAGGTACAACCATATTTGTTCCTTCTGTTTTGATGATGATGATGATGACGATGATGAATCTCTCAAGATGGCTTCCATCTCCCATTTGATAGCTTTTCTTCTATTTTAAGAATAGTACACATGTATAGACACATTCCAAGTATATACTCGTGTACCCTAGATAGACAGACAGACATATACTCTTATTCATTTTGTCTCTATATTTTGCTCTCTCTCCTAAGCCTGTTTGTATCCTTTAAAACAAATAAAAGCAATTATCAACTACCCCTACCTAAATCCTAGGGTTTGTTGTCCTAAACCATAACAGCTTGATCTTCTAAAGATAGAAATAACAGAACTTTCTTATGTGGAGATTAACCTTATTGAACCTTGGACTTCAGATTTTTTCCTAAGTCCTTTTTCCCTGATCCCTGAACTCTACTTCTTATTGCCACCAATACCACGAGTCAAGACAGACATTTATTGAGTGCCTCTATACACCACAGGCTTTGTAATCTCAACTCAACTATTTAATAGTACTAACATACCAGCTATTGAAAATTATCCATATTTTAAGTGCAAAGACACTGAAAATAAAAGAATTGTAGCTGTACAATGCATCACAGCTAACTGGTGGCAGATTCTGATATGCCTAACTCAAGTGGCCATGCCTTTCTACTGTTAAAACTGTTTCACAATTAAGAATTCCTTCCTGCATTTGCTTTAAGTATATCTGTGTATCTAACAAAAACTAGATCAGAGCCAGCAATATCCCAAGATATCACTTTGTCAGTTGTAGATTTAATTATTTTTTTAAATGGTGTACATTATAAACATATAAGTAAATAGGGTGTGTGTGTGTGTGTGTGTGTGTGTGTGTGTGTGTGTGTGTGTGTATAAAAACAAGCCCTGAAATTTTAGGATGTCCTTTTTAATGATTACTCTTGAAAAGCATTCTCATAGAATGCTGGAATGTAACTGAATTTATTACATGCCAGTTGAATTAGCACAGTACACAAGTAACTCTGTGCTTTGGGATGGCTCTGGGAATCTCCTTTTGATTTGGAGATTGCCATTTACCCATGCCTGGAAGGAAAGAATGATGGCTGAGGTGGTTGTAGATAGACAATGACCTCATTAATCATTGTGATGGAGATATGGGTTGTTCTTTGCAGTGACTCATTACCAAGTGCATCAAATAATAAACACTGACAGCTAGCTAGTAGTGAGTGAAGACTGACAGATGGTCAATAAATTCAGAACTGGCATATTTTTTGTAAACTGATTGTAGGTTTGAATGCTTACAGTGCCTTTCACTACAACTTTAAATTACCGAAGTTATCCTCCAGATTAAACAACTAAAACCTAAATATGGAAGTCCTAAAATTTGAAAATGGGATATTTCCTACTTTCTTATGCCACTAAAACTTACCCAATTATTTTTAGAGAAAAAAAAATAATTGTGAGAGTTTATGCAGAGAAAAAAATACGGTAACTAAACTGCAAATACTTTCCAATGAATGCCATGAAAGGTCTCTATAAAATAAAAATATAGCCACAAAATTCATGAAAATTTTCTTCCTGCTAGGAATTATTCTCCAATCTAAATATGCAAAGTTAAGGGGCACCTGGGTGGCTCAGTTGGTTAAGCATCGACTTCGGCTCAGGTCATGGTCTCGCAGTTCACGGGTTTGAGCCCCATGTTGGGCTTCTGTGCTGACAGCTCAGAGCCTAGAGCTTGCTTTGGATTCTGTGTCTCCCTCTCTCTGCTCTTCCTCAACTTCCCCTCTCTTTCTCTCTCTCTCTCTCCCCTCAGCGCCTCTCTCTCAAAATAACTAAACATGAAAAAAATGTTCAATTAAAAAAATAAATAAATATGCAAAGTTAAAAAAAGAAATGCAAAGCTTGATACTTTATAAAATGCATTTCACAAGTCTAGATATTCTGCCATGTAAGATGGAGTTACTATAGGTGATGTAGTTCCCTCTTCCCACAACTTTCAAAATTGTATGAATCTTATTTCAGTGGTTTGGGGAGATTTCTAAAAAGCATGCCAATTTCAAAGCCCAAGGCGGTACATTCAATAAAGGCAACAAAACTGTCTTCTGTGTCTATAGGTGTTCAAACAGCCTGCACCAGTTACTCTCCTTTGATAGCTCTTCCTCACAAAGCATAGATTATAAAAGAAATCTGTCCTCAAGAATGATGAGAAAATGCTCATTCAATTCCTTTTATTAGTGACAGGCTTATGTTTCATATCAGCATCATATACAAGTACTTAGAACATACGTTTTTCCTCACATCCTGGATCTTTTCTGTTTGTCCTTCAAGACATACACCCGTCCCTGTTATGGGTTGAATTTTATCCCCCTGCAAAAGATATGTCGATATGCTAATCCCAGATAATGGGAATTAGGATCTTTGTAGAGGTCATCAAATTTAAAATAAGGTCATACTGAATTAGGGTAGGCCCTAATTCAATCTGACGGGTGTCCTCATAAGAAAAGGACACAGACACACAAGAGAGGAGAACATTGTGTGATGACAGAGAGAGAGACTAAAGCAGCTACAAGCCAGGGGGCATCAAGGATGGCCAGCAAATCACCAAAATCCGGGAAGAGGCAAGGAAGGGTTCTCCCCTTTAGGTTTCAGAGACTTCAGCATTCCTCCCGACCCCTTGATTTCAGACTTCCAACATACAAAACTGCAAAATAATATATTTCTGTTGTTTTAAGCCACCCAGTTTGTCATACTCTGCGACCCTAAGGAATGAATGCACTGTCCATCATGCTTTGTGCCCCAGAAGATGACCCCTACAGACTGCAATAATGGGTTTCCTCTCACATTTGGCTCAGCTAGGCCAAAATAAAGCACTAGCAGGAAATTCAAGGGCAGTAGGAGAGTGAGGATAGGCATTTATTCCCCTACCCACCTCCTGCTAGTTGCTTTGACTCAGCTGTTTCTCTCCCAAAGGCCACAGCTCCTGCCAGTTACCTGTCTCCATATAGTTATGTTCTCCAGGTCTACTAATTGCCTTGTCCTCTTTCCCCTTCAGACTTCTGGGTGGTAGTGGTTTCCAAATTTATCATCTATACTGAGTATCCATTGTTACATAAGAAATTGTCATGAACTTAGTGGCTTGAAACAGTATGCATTCATTATCTCAAAGATTCTATGGGTCAAAAATCAGGGGTAGTTTAACTGAATCCTGGGCTTCTGTGTCTCCCAAGAATCTGTAATCAAAATGTTGACTAGGACTGGTGCTCCTTTGCAGGATCAACTAAGGAATGATCTACTTCGAATTCATTTACATCATTGTAGGCTATATTTAATTCCTTTTGGGCTGTTGATGTGAGGGCCTCAGCTCCTTGCTGGCTGTTGACCAGAGGCTTCCCTCAGTTCCTTACCATGTGGGCTTCCCCAGGATGGCTACTTGCTTCATCAAAACCAACAAAAGAAAGTTTTCTAGGAAGATAGAAGTCATGATCAAGCGATATATTTTTAGTTGAGATACTCTGTTGCTTGTAAACAATCTAAGCAAGAGGATGAAATTATATAAGGTAGTAACTACCACAAGGTCAGGATCATTAGGGATTATCCTAGAAACTGCTGAACACACCATATCTTATTTTATTCCTGAAATCCTGCCCACACCTTAGTAAATAGTTTCTTTCAAGTGTGCCATCTGTTTCCTTCCTCGATGCTGGCTGATATGGAGGGTGATAAACAGAATTTAATCACTCTTCTTTCTATTCACTGTGATGAATTATTGTCTACTCTGAACAAAGTGCTGGTTTCCCAGATTTACCAAAACTAAAGAACACAATGTAGATTTGAACATAGCAAGGCAAAACAGTGTTGGACATTCTTAGCATAATCAGTCATCCAAGCCAATATAGTGTATAAACTTAACAATTTATCTAAGGTGTAGAGTAAAACTTTTTTTGAAATGATTTACATTTATGCTGGATTAGATCAGAGATAACAGTTTATGAGAAATGGAGTAGGACATCAAGGACCAGGTAGCGTCAACAAGTGTGTGAGTAAAACAACATGACCATGGAGAGAAGACAGAAGTCAGAGTCGGAGGGGCAACAATAAATGTCACTTCCAAGTGATAAAGACTGTAAGTGAGTTGATGGGTCAAGAAAGGAGATGATGAGAATGTACAGGGAAGCCCTGGAATGGGAAGGCTGGGATGTGTACAGGGCAGGACTCTCAGCCCAACAGAGAAAGAATCCCACCTGGATTTGAAGCAAGTGCAAGCTGGGTTAGACTCTTGCAGAGATATATAAGCTCTATGTGGGAAAGCAGGCATATCACCAACTCCCTTTTCAAGAAAACAAGAAAAGGTGGTTTCATTTACTTTTTTTTTTTTTTTTTTTTTTGGTCATGTAATAAAATATTGCAAACATAATTTCAAGGAAAAGACTACCAAATTAGAAACGGGAACACAGATCCTTCCTTGCTCCAATACAAACATCAATTTACCATGTGATACAGAGCAATTCACTGAATTATTTTAAAATTTTAATTACCCCATCTATATTTAATATGGGATAATAACATCTGTCTTGCCTATATCACAAGAATGTTGGAAAGATTAAATAAGACAGTGAATGTAAGACTACTTTAAAAAAATAAAAAGCATCAAATAAATATCATTAAAAATATTTTTTCAAAACTCAATCATGTGGCATATATTTATGACAGTTATAGGTCTCAGTAAAGCATCTCTTCATAGGCATCTCTTAATTTTGTCATTAAAGTTTCAAGAGCACAAAATTTACTTTGCTTATGACTGGGCCATTTTGGTAACTATCGAACTAAAATATATAATATATAAAAGATATATCAACTTAATGGCACTAGAGAATTTTTCCCTAAGATATAATTCAGTAATTCATGGAAGCTCAATGTTGTGAAAAATAAGGGTAATATTTTCTAATATTTCCTGACATAGTTTCCTTCTCAGTAATTAGATACCTCCCTAGGAAATGTTATCTTGGAGTCTTAGAGGGAGAACATTATAATATAGGAAACATTCCTGAAAGAAGAGAAAAAAAAAAATGAAACAGGAGCTTTTTCCAAGGGTAGAGGAAAATAAAAAAGAGACAAAGAGAAAAATCTCAATCCTCATTTTCTGCCATCCTAGCATGTGTAAATAGAAAGAAGTTATGGTAAAAAAAAAAAAAAAAAAAAAAAAAAAAAAGACACCAGACAGCTTAGAATGAAAGTAATCTAAGGGGTTTGGTTCCTATAGGGGATCTAATGCCCTACCGTATGCGCAGAATATCTCCCAACAATTTGAACTGACCACTGCATGAAAGTGGTAACATAACACATGTAGGGAAAGGAAGATCGAGGACTAGTGTCACTGAGATCACCCTGGCCTCCATGGGATGCGATACGTCAATAGAGGACTTTGGAAGTAGCTGAGAGGTAACAAGATAATGTGCCTACCATGGGGCACTGTGGTAAATAAACATCATGAGGAACAATGTCAGAAACTGAGATGAAAAGCCACAGCCAACATGAACAGAATTTGGCTGAGACACAGAGGATTCATAGAAGACAAGCTTAGGAGAAGCCAACTCAGCCCAGGAGTTACTCCAAGTGTCACTAGGTTTCCCAGCTCTGCAGAAAATGGTGGCAGGGTGCCCAATGAGCAAGTGGAATAACAGACCTGTCACAGAGGTCAACGAGGAACCAAGCAGGCCACACAAAGGCCCATGCTTAGATGCAAGCTCTCCACCCACACACTGAGGAAGGCTGCAGCAATCTCTCCCTCTGGCCCACATAGCATCTTGAGAATCAGCAGACAAAGGTAAAAATATCTCTGAAACAGTTGAGCTCTGTATTACCTCAATCTTTATCCAAAAGGAGAAGGGCTTAAGCTAGATGAAACTAAGATACATTTACTTAGGAAGTGCACATTTTATCTAACTCTGTGGGTAGGGGTTATGAGAAAGTTCAAATAAGTTAGAGAAATTTTGCTAATCAGAGTATAGTGTACAAATTTCAGCTTTAACACATTTGCAAACCTGTTTCAGACATACACATTTTTTAAAGTATCACATTTCAGACCCACAAAGAATTTAATCCTATAACAGGAACAAATGTAATTTGCATAAATGTCTGCCTTGCTGTAGAATGACAGATCCTGAAATGAATTGATATGTGTAATATGGTACATTCTATGTGACAAGTGCTCAATGGCACAAGGCAAGTGTCTCTGGGATGAGATATAAGCCCTGTACACCAAAGTGGGGTGGAAGTGCAGCCCACAATGTATTTTACAGTTCACAGGCTTTGTGCCTCCAATATTGTATTCATAAGTTCTTTTAAATAGAAATTTTGAACTTGAATTCCATGTCTGTCTTGAAAAGTAGTGCATATTAGGACAATATAAATAGGGAATAATTTAAGACTTGGCTTAACTTCTTTTTACTCTATTGTGCATCTATTTGTTATGAGACATGTAAATATCAGAAACATTTGGTATGCTGAGATTTTTGAAAATCTGAAGCAGAAGAGCTCATTTGTTGAAAATGAGGGAGAAATGTCCAATTCTGGTATCAAAACTCATATTGGTAATTTTGTTATTCAGACTCTTGCAATTTAAGGAATCTAATCTTCAGAACCTCATTTAAAAAAGAGGTAATATTATCCCATTCTTCAAGAAAAAATTGTAGGTTTAAATTCTTAGAAAATATTAAAGCCAACTTATAAAGCCATCTCTATAAACAATACCAACAGTATAACAAACCGTGCACAAAAAAAAAAAAAATCTTTTAACTTTCTGGTTGATCATTGGTATCTGTGCATGAGGTCAAATAATTATGTTGGTTGATTTTTTTTTTTAATAAACAATTTCAACAATTGCAAGTATTGACATTTATCACAGAATCTACCAGTTTATTCAACTAAAGGCAAGAATCCTAGGGATTGCTTGTTTATATATACACGATGTTCCCACAACAGTAACCATCTGTAACTTCTCTCAAGCAGCTTCGTGTTTTCCCAAGGTCCAGTCATAATTATTAGATTTTTCAAGAGGAGACTAACAGAAATAAATTTTAGATATTTCAGGCTAGAAATCTTTATAGAGAAATGGAAAATTTTTATTTCAAAAAATAGTCTATACATTTCTATTCCCTAGAGCAAGAGCTGGCTTATGACTTAATACCCAACCAACATGGCTACCCACAAAATCTATGTGATAGAGACAGTTTTATGATACAGATTTTTTTTAGTCACTCAATCCATTTATTTCCCCCACTGACAGTTTTTGAAGCATCCGGTATCTACATTTGGGGATGGTTTCTGAAATCACTGATATAATTCGTTGATTTTCAGTCTCAAAACCCAAATATTAAGATGAAATTTCAGCTGCCAGTATTACATTTTGACAGATTTTTGCATGTTTGAAGGCATTACTAATAATGTGTAACATAAGTTTATAAAACTAATTTTTAAAATTTTTATCTGGTATGTGTGATATTCATAAAGTAAGAGAGCTTGAACTTGCCTGTGTCTATAGGAACAGGGAGTCCCTGCTTCTGAAATAGTTGTTAGCCATGAATGAATTTTAAAAGAGTTAATGGACAGGTTTGTGGAGAATATGTAGCTAAACTTAGTAGAAAAGGTTGATTCAAAACTAAAAGATCATGTTTACTTTAGACATTTGCTTACACTGTAGGCTACTTCTGGCTTCTGTCTTGCATCCCAAGTTGCTTCACAAGTTGCCAAAATATATTGGAAGCAAATTTTCAGTAACTTTAGTATAATCTATATCCTGGCTGGATATTTTAAATATTTTAATATTTCTGAAAATTCATGTATGGTAAGTCACATTCACACTCCAAAATTTATAGTCCCTGAGTAGCAGTAATTCCTGTTTCTGCCACTGACTTATAGCCTTGACAATTCCTTCCTTCCTTTTTTTTTTTTTCTTTTTTTTTTAATATGAAATTTAACACTGCTGGCTCTGGCAGGAAGGTAATCCTCCCCAATTATTTTCTTCTCCACATTTAGTATTCATGAATGAGTTTGATTAAAGAGTTGGTATGGATGGGGCTTATCACGCAACATACTGCAGGCTGACTAGCAAAACAAAAACAAAAACAAAAAACAAAAAAACCTTAATATTACAAAATACCAACAGTGTGATTAAACTGCAGGAGCAAAATGAAAACATACTTGCTGATCACCCTGAAAATCATATTCAGCTATGCAACATTATCAGAAAAGTATAGACAAAATACTATGTCTGGAAGATCACTCCATTATATTTTACTTAATTCAGAAGAACCTTTTTTCTGCTGAAGAGCAGTCCTCCATATTAGTCATTTCCTATTCCTCAGGTTGGTCACACCATAAGAGCACAGGTGATTTGGGGAATAAAAAAGGAAGGACAGGAGTAGAGTATATTTTTGCTTTATTATGTCATCAGGCAGTTTTTTTTCTATAAATATCCATGTTTCTAAACTTATTCCTTTTCAATTATAACATTATCAGCCAGGACTTTTTGAGCTATGTAAAAGTAGGTAAAAATGTTCATCAGAAATTCTGTTTTGTGTTGTTGCCGTTGTCTTAATCATTAGGACACAGTAGACAACTGGTTAGAATCAGACTTTTCTTTCTTGTAATGAAGTCACCTCATACCCCTGAGTAAATTAATTTTTTTGATTCTGTGTTCTCTCCATTTATTAAATAAATATAAAAGTAGCCATCACTTTCAGAACTTAGTATTTTAATTGGATTATATAAAGAAGTTTTGATATCTCATCTTAGAAAGTTCTAGAGAAGTATCATGTATGATGATCAGTTTACAACTTTAAAGTTATTACAAGTTCATCTGTTGTATTTCAATAACTGTTCAAAATAAAGGTCTAATGCAGTGGTTCTCACACTTTACTCAGCATCAGAATCACATGGAAAGCTTGTGATACAGTATTGGGGAGCCTCATCCTGAAAGTTTCTGATTCAGTCAGGACTGAGGCGGTATCTGAGAATCTGCATTTCTAACAAATTCCCAGGTGATACCATTGCTCAAGTCACCATGCTTTAGGAACTACTGATCTAAAGAACAGCTTTGTTCTATGAACAGACATAAAAATGGTAGCCATAAAATATATAAAGGTGACTACAGAATAATATAAATTCACAGATGCATTTGTCTTTCTGTTCATTTCAACGTCCATTTTTGGAAGCTTTGCTATGAAGTGGTTTAGACCATAACAAAAAGTCATACAGCCTGAATTGCAAAGATGAATTACATGCTTAACAAGACAGATGCCTGGAAAGATAGCTACATTAGGTCACTATACCATAAACTGTATTTTCTGCCACACACAATAGCTAGGAGTCCAGCTAACTGAATACAAAACAATATTAATGCTTTTACATTACCAGAGGATCACATTCCCATTAGCATCCGCCTCTGTGAAAGGTATTCCCAAGTTGGAAGTTAGCCAAACTCCTTCAGACAATCTCAACTTACAACACAATGTAATTTGGAAATGGACATATGGCAATAAATATGGCTACAAAATATTGTGCAAGCCCTTGCTCAGACTTCTTGGGTGACAGAGAAAACTGAGCATCTAGAGATTTCCTTAATGGTAGTGTGTGTGTGTGTGTGTGTGTGTGTGTGTGTGTGTGTGTAAGTATGAAACATATTACCATGATCTTTGGCTCTGTGGCCACAGAAAAATAAACAATCTTTCTGAAATTGAATAAACAAACATTTTATCACTCCAGTCACTTTTAATACACAAATCCTTGCCTGTGCTCAGTAAGATATAAGTGGTAAGGATAAGAGAGGATTACAAGCTGGGTTTCTTATATTGTATAACTGGTCACGTTTTCGTCCACAAAGGAGATGACTGACACCATTTTCTTGTACTTGGTGAAACTAAAGAACTAAAGCTGACAACATTAAAGCAAAAATATTTAAAACCTGATAGAATTGTAAGTGAGGTCTGTTTCCATTTTTTTCCTCTGCTGTGTATGTCAGGCAGGAGACTATAGTGGACTTCTCGTAATAAGAACGAGTTTTTCTATTCTCTTGCCTTTTAGCATTATCCTTCAAGCACAGCCACCTACTCAGACACTCAACATGACTTTCTATGACTTCTCAGTAAATGAAGCTCACTCCACTAACCCAAGGGTACTGTCAATCTAAACTATCGATATGAAAGCTTGAATTGCACATTTTATGACCAGCCAACTGTACTTAGGCAGTGGCCATATTTAGAAGAGTGCTATTTTCTTATCTTTTAAAATCATATTCTACTTTGTCCTCTCACCAATATCAGAAACTGATCATTTTGCATATTAAATGCAACATTATTAAAAATGCAGCAGAATAAATGGGTAGCTCTATTTATATCCAAAAGAATTTTAGAGTTATTTCTTTCAGACAGAAATCTCCAGAAAACAGTGTTAAGATTTTTTTCCAACTAACTGTATTTTACTTATTTTTTCATTGAGGTGAGATTTGTATATAACCTTATTAGTTTCAAGTGTACAATGTAATAATTCAATGTTTGCATATATTACAAAGCAATCACCACAATGAGCCTAGTTACCATCCATCACCATACAATTGACCCCTTAACCCATTTCGCCCACCTCCCAATCCCCTTTCCCACTGATAACCACCAATCTGTTCTCTGGATCTGAGTCTGGTTTGGTTTGATTTAGTTTGGTTTGTTTTGTGTTATTTGTTTTGTTTGTACATTCTACATGAAAGTGAACTTACACAGTAGTTGTCTTTCTCTGTCTGACTTACTTCACTTAGCATAATACCCTCAAGTTTCATCCATGTCATTGCAAATGGCAATATTTTCCTCTTTTATGACTGAGTAATACTCAACTGCATATATTTACCACATCTTCTTTATCCATTCATCTATTGTTGGACATTTAGGTTCATTCCATATCTTAGCTATTGTAAATAATGTTGCAGTGAACATGGTGCATATATCTTTTCAAGTTAGTGTTTTCATTTGCTTCAGATAAATACCCAAAAGTAGAATAGTTGCATCATATGGTCGTTTTATTTTTAAGTTTTTGAGGTACCTCAATACTGTTCTCCAGAGTGCCTGCATCAATTTTTACATTCCTACCAACAGTGTATAAGGGCTCCCTTTTCTCTACAGCCTGTCCAACACCTGCTGTTTCCTTTGTTTTTGGTAATAGCCATTCCAACTGGTGTGAGGTAATATTTCATTGTGGTTATGATTTGCATTTCCCTGACGACTAGGGATGTTGAACATCTTTTCATGTGTTTTTTAGCCAGGTATATGTCTTTCTTGAAAAAATGTCTATTAAGATTATGAAATTGGCAAGTATATATCCCATGTTAACTAACTCTATACTAATTCTGGCAAATGTTTCTCTTCATTAAGATACTTATTTTCTTGATATGTTGATATCAGAGACTATCTACTTTTTCAGAGCAGAAAAGGATAAGGAAACTATCTGACTCCTCTCAGCCTTCTGTAAAGCCACTTAAGATTTCACTGCATCTTATTCTGCCATTATTCTATCCTTTTTAAACAAGTTAGTCAGACAGTTGAACAAAGACCAAACATTTTGATTCAATAAGATTGGATGGACATGGACCTCCAATGCACTGGAGGTATTTTAGTTTGTGTTTTCCCCTTACCTAATAAATCAATTTTAAAATAACCAACCTGCTACAACAAGAGAGGCCTACACAGAAGCCAAATCATTGGCAAAATGGGCCATAATATAGCTAATAATGTATTGTCCACCATCTTAAATGTTAATTGGTTTTGTACTGACTAAATCAGTTGAAAATACCAACTCAGAATTCCCTCAGGCAATGCTAGTGCCTCACTGTAACTAAGCTGCTATTTATTGCCTGCCACAATACTGACCGTAGAAAGTTTTCCTTTGGTCAAAATAAAAGCACAGAGGAAGAGAGTTTTTTGTTTTGTTTTGTTTTGTTTTAAGAATGAGAAAGAGTGGGGGAGAAGGGCAGAGAGAGAGAGAAAGAGGGAGGGAGGGAGGGAGGGAGGGGGGAGAGGGAGAGAGGGAGAGAGAGAGGGAGAGAGGGAGAGAGAGAGAGAATATCTCAAGCAGGCTCCACACTCAGTGGGGAGCCCAACATGGGACTTGATCTCAGGACCCTGGAATCATGACCTGAGCTGAAATCAAGAGTCACTCAATGGACTGAGCCAACCAGGTGCCCCGAAGAGAGAAGTTTTCAACAATGCCATGAATATAACACA
Organism: Puma concolor; assembly: GCF_028749965.1. Lineage (NCBI taxonomy): Eukaryota > Metazoa > Chordata > Mammalia > Carnivora > Felidae > Puma > Puma concolor. The sequence goes on along the minus strand of NC_141667.1, from coordinate 206,895,601 downwards.
TGTGTGTGTGATATTAGATAAAATTTAATCTGTGTGGTCACAATGCAGTTCTGATACAATGAAATGAATATTATATTTAAAGCAGATGACAGACCTGGATTTGTAGCTAGGATTTATTGTTTTGTTTTAATACTTATTTATTTTTGAGAGAGAAAGAGAGACAGAGTGTGAGTGGGGGAGGAGCAGAGAGAGAGGGAGACACAGAATCCGAAGCAGGCTCCAGGCTCTGAGATGTCTGCACAGAGCCTGATGTGGGGCTCAAACTCACGAACCATAAGATCATGACCTGAGTCAAAGTCAGTCGTCTAGCCATGCCAGGTGCCCCTAGGATTTATTCTTCATTATTTATGGAACTCTCTTAATTTATGTGGGCTTTGGTCATCATAAATGGGGAAGGGTGAGCATAGTAAGGCCTCCTTCATAATGCTGTTTTGGGCATGAAAATGATGCATTTGAAAATACTTTTGAATATAAAATCTCTATATAAATATTAGGTTTGTGACCCCCCCCCCCTTGCCCACCCACCTCAGTTTCCTCCTGTTGTCTCAAAGGTACAGTCCTCCAGACAATCTTGAAATTCAATTTATGGCTACAGTGATCACCCATATATTGCTGACTCTCATATTTCCATTTGTTGTTTACAATTCTATCCACTCCAATCCCACTGATTACCACACATCTCTGTTTGAGAGTCTTTCTAAGGCTCTTCAAGCTCCTCAAAATCAGAATCCACTCTTTTCCCTTGTAAAATCCGCCAATTTTCTTACATTCTCCTTCTTGGTGACTGGAACCACCATCCATTATTATCTCATTCTCTCTTTATCATCTCTCTCCAGCTGGTCACAAGCCTTGTTCATTCTAGATCATTAATATTGCTTAGTGAAAAACTTTTGTGTCAATTGCTATTGACACTGTTGAAGTTCAAGCCTTTACCTCTTCCTAAGGGAAATATTACGAACAGGTCTCCTCTTATCTCCACCATTCCACTTCAAAGTGGAATCCTCAAAGTGCTGTCAAAGTGCTCTCATTACACACACATCTGATTCAGTTATTCTTTCCTTAATTTTTTTCTTTCCATTTTAGAAAGAGAGAGAGAGAGAGCACATGCTCATGAATGTGCATGCACAAGTGGGGGAGCAGCAGAAGGTGAAAGAAAGAGAGACACAGAGAGAGAGAGAGACAGAGAGAGAGAGAATCTTAAGCAGGCTCCATTCCCGGCACTGAGCCCGACACAGGGCTCAATCCCACAATCCTGGGATCATGACCTGAGCCAAAATCAAGACTTGGATGTTCAACTAACTGAGCTACCTGGCCACCCTTAGGTTATTCCTTTCTTAAAATCCTCCACTAACTTGCAATCATCTTGAGGGAGGAATATGAATTCCTCCATGCAGACTTCCCCAGATCTAGCTGCCCTCTAGAGCTACCTCTTCTCCAGCTCACCACTCCCACTCTAATTTCTAGACTTGTTGAAAATGGAAGCTCTCCATATGTGCCTCACAGTTCCACTAAGCCCTTGCTTTTCATCACAGACCTCTCCTTCTGCCTACAAGAACTTCATTCTTTGCCTCTCAATCTTGAAGAAACATTAGATCCATGGTTTTCCGAATTTTTGTATTCCAAAAATTCATTCTTTGCCTCTCAATCTTGAAGAAACATTAGATCCATGGTTTTCCGAATTTTTGTATTCCAAAAATACATTGATGACTCAATGTATTAAAATCAAACCTGACATTAGAGATTTATTCAATGCTTAAGAACATTTATCTTTTACCCATTAATTTTGTAAGTTTAAATGATGATGAATTTAAAATGTGATACAGCCTCTCTCATTTAAAAGATGTACTTTGGGGGCGCCTGGGTGGCGCAGTCGGTTAAGCGTCCGACTTCAGCCAGGTCACGATCTCGCGGTCCGTGAGTTCGAGCCCCGCGTCAGGCTCTGGGCTGATGGCTCGGAGCCTGGAGCCTGTTTCCGATTCTGTGTCTCCCTCTCTCTCTGCCCCTCCCCCATTCATGCTCTGTCTCTCTCTGTCCCAAAAATGAATAAAAACGTTGAAAAAAAATTAAAAAATAAAAAAAAATAAAAAAAAAAATAAAAGATGTACTTTGTACTAAAATATGACTATGTTGTTTTACATACATTCAGAATTTCTATATAAAAAAAAAAAAAATCCTAGCTCTTGTTTTGTTTTCTTTTGGTTGTTATTGTAAATAACAACAATCTCTAATTCTCTGTTTAGGGCAAGAAGGACATGCTATAATAAGGAAGATGCTTTTTAAAAATAACTCCCTTATTTCACAAAATGATATTCAGAAGAAATGAAGTAAGGAAAAGGAAGCCAGTAGTATGGGAAATTCTTCATCAATGTACACAAGCATATCAGCCAGAAACAGGAAAGCAAAGAATAATTCAGGTGGTCCATAAATTACATTGTAATTGACATAAACAACTTGAGGTCAAAGCTCAAATTTACTGATTGTTTTTTATAAATAGTTTTCCTTGTTTCTTCCTCCTTTTTATCCTGTGACCACACCCTTCTCACACTAACCACATTCTACAAAATTTTGCCTGTCTCCAAAGATAAACAAATATATTTATTTAAAAGATCCTGTAATTTATTTTATTCTCTTCAAAGACTCCTTGGGAAAAAAAAAAAAGAGTTCATTTTTATGTTTTCCCCTCAGAAAATTAAAAGTGTCTTAAGGAAATAATTTTACTATCATCATACATTTGGGGATTTGCATTCATGTACAAAGCCAACTTTATTTTGTAGTTAGAAAAAGATGACATGGGATATGCTGATGTCATGACATCTTTTAGGGAAAGGGCACTAGAACTGGGTTTTGATAAAATTCTCTCCAAAGATCTTTCGGCATTCTTATTACTAAACCTTTTATTAAATTCCCTGATACTTAAGCAATGAGCCAAATACTGGATGAAAATTTCCTTATGTGCTAAAAGAATCATCTAGAAGATTTTCTGATTATCAAAATGCCCTCTGGATTACTGATACCACCATTTCCAGTTAAAGATATAGGCAATGAGCCTAACCAAAAAATATTCAGAAGACTCAATCTCCAATTTCTTAAAGATATAATCATCTCAACAACCCCTAAAGAATAAACTAAAGAGAAGTGATACAGCTGAGCAACAAGTCAGAGCTTATATATTTAAATATGTAATTTTTCCTATAACATTTGTATCTATTGTTAATGAAAACAAAAGAGTAAAGATGCTCACAAAATAAACTTCAGCTGTAGGTGGCACCTGGCTGGTTCAGTAGGTAGAACATGTGACTTTTCATCTTGGGTTTGTAGGTTTAAGCCCTAAGTTGGGTGTAGAGATTACTTAAAAATAAAATTTTAAAAACAAAACAAAACAAACTTCAGCTATAAATTTATAAGTAGCTCCTTTGCATTCACATTGCAATTATTTGTATATAAATTAACTCACTACCTTTATATGTTCCAGTGTTAGTGTTCATGCAGAAAACTCACATTAACTGAAATTTTAAATCACTATATTCGATAATTTGGCTCTTTGACACTTCTGTGGTATATGTTACTTTCAATTTCTACAATTAAAATAACAAAACCCTTACAACATGACCTCAGAGAGATCTTGCAATGCCTCTCTAAGATGGCAAGGAACAAGGTAGTGTCTTTCAAAAATGAAAAGAGAGAGTGAGAGACAGAGACAGAGAGAATAGCTTTAATCATTCAGGTCTCTTTGAAGAAAATGGCTAAGTACATTTGTTGTTTTTAAAATAAACTGCTTTGAGAGAGGGAGAAAAAAAGCCATGACACATAATATAAACAGATGTCCTAATTTCAGTAACACTGGCATTAAAAGCCCCCAACACATGCATATTCTTAGGACTGGAATAAAGGTAGTAGCTTTGCAAAGAAACCTAAATCTCTCATAAGATACCCACTTACCAGAGGTTAATTAAATTGCAAGAGAAAGAAAACTCTACTTGTTTACAGAAGAGATCTGTTCTAAGATCAGGTTGTTAAGATCTTTCAAAAAAAAATTTTTGAAAGAAAAAATCTAATCAAATGTATTAGAAAGTAATCTAAAATTTTTACTGAAAACAATTATCACCTTTAAATAACGGCAAACATATATCAGTGGTACCCTGTCCCTTTTATTGATAAATTAGCACATTCAGAATCTTCCTAAAATTCCATGAAATACCATGATCATTTATACTACACCTTCCATGCCCGCATTCCTTGACTATCACATCTAAAGCAGCCACCCCAATGCCACATGTTCTCATCTCATCTCTTTTTTTCTTATCACTATTTTAAATGTTCCTCCTTGTTTAACTTGCTCATTTACCCATCTTCCATCCCCCAAGAATGTCCACACTCTATACGTGGGACCATGTCTAACTTGCTAAGTGTGTACTCCCAGGACCCTACAATGTGCCTGGCATACATAGTAGCAATACAATGAGTTATTTAAAATTCCTTTCACATATTCACTCACTAATTTTACATGTGTCTTTTATTATGATATCATGATGATGCTCTGTATGAAATCAAATATGTTTTTGTGCCTGAATATACATGCAGATTTATAAGCCAAGGCCCTTAGACTTTTTTCATTCTTTGAATGAATGAATGAATTCACTCATTCATCCATGTTTTTCCTTTGTGAAGAGTCCTCTGTGGGGCCTCAGATGAAGTTCATTGGCTGAGACACTCTAAAATCAGCACCACCTCCCTTCCAGCAGCAGGCTGCCAGGCTGATCACTGATGGAGGAGCATATGCATCGTCATGCATGCAAAGGTTGCGTTGTATACTTCCCCTACAACCAGCATCAAGAAGCAGGCAGGGCTGCTATCACCAGGCTCCTTTAGGATGATTCTTCCCATCTGCTCTTTAGACCCCAAGGGAGAAGAGGAGGAAAAAAAGCACAAAAGAAGGAAGGCAGGATAAGAGAAAACACAGCTGAGGGAAAGGGGTGTGGTAGCTTTTCCCCAAACCATCAATCGCCAAGGTTACTTTTGGCAGAGAGAAAAAGAAAAAGGGCCAGACTGTGCCTGCTTGAAGCTTTTGTACTTCTGCCCAGACTGTGGGGAAAATGATGGGATTAAATAAAAATGCCAGTGATAACAAAAAGGAAATCTTCCCAATAGTTTTCCTTGCCTGAAGGATGAACTGCTTGAAGCACTGACCTCCCTGCCTGTCTCAATGAGGTCAAGAAACTGGCTGTCACTCCTACAATTATGATTAATGATGCTCCCGCTGGTGACATATTTCTAACCACAGTCTCTGGAGTGCAGCAAGACTCAGTTGCCTTGTGTTGTGTGGAGTCATTGCTCTGGCAAAAGATCTATTTGCTACAGCTACAGGCTTAGCTTTCAACAAGGCATCCTCTTGATTCTTTGCTGCGACATCCTATCATGAGAGAACAGAGAGCCCAGTACAAAGAATGACTGCTAAGAAGGATAAAACATTAAATTAATTTTAAAAAAGCTTTTGTACTGAACGGCAAAATGCAGCATAATGAATAATTAAACAATTAATAATGTAATCCTCTTAAAAGCACAGAACCACTATGCGAGAAGATTAAGTGTTTAACAGTTTCCAGTATAATGCAAATGGTAAGGATGAGCCTTTTTTTCTTTTTTTCCCCACTTTTTAGGGTAATAGAATTGAAAGCACATTTCCGGATTTTAATTAAATACTATTAAATTTTCAGTAATAAGCCAGCAACAACAGTGCTGCAATATGGAAGGATTATCAAATACAAAGGTAAGTACACAATAGCAAGAAGCTAACATTTCTTGCTTCTTTTTTATATAAAAAGAGGTTACCTGAAAAGTTGCAGTCCTTTTCTAAGCTGCTATGGTACACATCACCAAGTATCAAGCTGAATGCTAATCTGTGATAATGACTGTAAGATTGAGATTTAGATTAATAAATTTCAATTTCAACCGTCCAATTGTAGAAAAGGAACTGAAAAACAGTGTAGAATAAAACAAAGCAACTGCTGCATCCAAATTCCCATTCCCATTCCCAAATTACATTCTCAAAGCTGCAGTTAATACTCTGTACAACACTATACCTATGTTACTGAGTATATTTTCATTATTTCCTAAAATATCACAACTTAACTTAGTTTTCTTAGTGTCTTAAGTCAGTTTCTCCAGCACATAAGAGAAAGATTCATGTACAAGTCATTTAGTAGGAAAGTTCTTCCAGGAGAAATGATGAGGCACTGGAGAAGAAGCCAAAGAAGGTGCATCTTCAAATGAACCCCAACTCAGCCAGATCATGCAGGGAGCTCTGGAACATAAAATACACCATACTTTGCTCACCACCTGGCCTAGGTGATTCCTGCAGCCCCAGGTTGAATGTTCTCAAGGGGCAGCACATGCAGAAGAGGCACTGGACAGGAAAGGAATTTCCAGGGACCTAGAATGTCTCTACACAGTTGTACTAAAGAAACACCTCTGCTTATGATTATACATGAACTAGGTTAATTGTATAGTTAACTACATTCTAAGTTAAAATGCTAGTTAAGTACAGCCTTGATCCCTATATTCCACTTGTCTCCACTCCCCATGGCTGACACCTACAAGATTTATCTCCAGGACCTATTTGGACTTCAAGCAGATGAGATTTCTGAAACCGGAAATATTTTGCCTAGCACTGTAGAATTTGGCCTCAAGTTATCTTATTCCCTGTTCTGAGAACAGAGAGGTATTCCTGAAACTCAACCTCACCCACACTCCCATAGCATTTCCCCTTTGTTTAGAATCCCAGTGTACTGCTTAGATCTGTCCTACTAAGAAAGGTTCACACTTGCTATTCCTCTTCTTGGCTCTGACTCTAGACTCCAGACATACTTTTACCACTGCCCATATGATTACTTTCCATGAAGTCCCAGGGGATGTGCTTCTCACAAACATTTTTGAGACCCCAATATCCAAAACTGTTGTTGGTCTCCACTGGCATGGCCTCTGGCCAGCAAGTGTATATTGCAGACTCCCCTTCATTCTCTATCTGCAGACGGAGCTATAGGTCAGTCTCTTGAAGATGTCTCCTTGTGTCTCATCTAGTAACAGTCACCTGGGCCTTATACGTCTACATCCTAAATGATAACACCAGTTAAAGAAACCATTAAAAAAAAAAAAAAAAAAAGAAGTTGTTATAGTCATTCAGTAAGCAACTATGGAGAGGGAGAGATCCAAATGAAAAAAAAAAAAAAAAAATCACAAAGTACTCCAGTATAAAAGGGTACTTCAGAAGCTTGGCAAAAAGGTTGCTCTATAAAGCTTCACTCTAAGGAGTAATTCTTCAGGCTCTACCAGACTCAGAAGACAAGTTGATCTGAAAATGAAGAACAATACTCATGATGTGAAAATTTTAACCATGGAATGGCTAATAATCATAATGACTATTAAAATCACTTAATCTTAGAAGTGTGGATGCACAAGAAATAGCTGAAAATCAAGGAGAAGATTTAATCTAGTTAACTAATCAGTTAATTCAAAAGAGAATTTTTTAAAAGCACAGCTCAGTTAACCAGTAGTACTTAGCTTATCGTTAACCATAAAGAGACAAGTCTTATATAATTAATGAAATTACATTTTAACTTATATAACTTTTAGAATTGCCTGGGAATCCTTTGTTTTGAATTTATTTTTAGAAGCTTATCCTAAATTCAAGTCCATAGACCTCACATTTCCCATCTCCACTATGTGGAGTAGAGTCTGAGGTTACTAAGTCTAGGCAAAATCTGGTCTTCAACAAGTGTCTGAAGTTCAGAAAGTGGCAGGCAAGATGGAACAGCCTGATTATTGAAGCAAAGAAGAATCAGGAGCATAGAAATGACCAGATGCTCGAGAAGACGAATTTGATAGGGATTTATAGAATATATGGGATAAATCAGGCAATAAACTCAGTGAGAATTAAGGAGCAGACAGAAGTAGAACTAGGAGGTCCATAGCTTATTTAGCATCTCTACAGCTGGAGTTGTCTTCAGAGTTCACTCCCCTCTAGGATGCATCTAAAATTTGGAAGTTACAGCTTTCTGAGGCCAACCTCTGTGTGGTATAGTAGGGAGTCCTTGGACTTTAATCAGAAAGATCTGTAATCTTGTTCCACTTCTGACACGTTATCTGCATGGACACAGGCAGAATATTTTTATTATTTGAATCATAATGGGAAGCATAATATCCCCCTTTTAGTAATACTGTAAAGATTAAATAAATTAATGGATGTCAGGTCATGGCATATTGTTGGCTCCCCTTGTGTGTTGATCCCTTTCTGCCCACTCACCCTCACACACTTTTGGCTCCCTCTGAACAGAAAGTGTCTGGGTTTCATGCAGCGGTAAGAGGAGAAAACAGCCATATGATGGAAGGTGTCATTACACTGGTGGACAGTGTGATGCTAGGTGGACCAGCAACCCCTCCTATATTACTAGGTACTGCAACCAGCCCCGGCGCTAGTCAAGTCCAATGCCCAGTTTTATGAGCATAGGACACAGGGAGGTCAGATGCTAGGTGAGTTCTTCCAAGGTCAGGTGAAGGAAAACATGTGAAAAAGAGATGGAAAAAAACAGAAGCAGTAGGAGATAGAAAGCAACCGAGTCATCGTGACAGTTAATAATAATAATTAAAAAAAAAAAAGATATACTGAGGAGAGGAAACTGATAACCAGCAAGTGCCAGAGTCTGTGCTGGGCATTTTACATCTCATTTGATCACTACAACCCCCTGAAAAGTAAGTATGAATATGACTGTTTTGTAGATGAGGACATTGAGGTTTATAGAAGTAAAATAACTTGCCAAATGACACCATCACCAAATGACAATAAGAAATCTTTTTGAGTCCATATCCCCAGATCTCATGTATGATTTGTTGTGATCCATGTTTATACAAGCAGATGGGGCTGAAATTATGTAAGTTTTTTTTGTTTTTTGTTTTTTTTTAACGATAAGGAAAAGCTTGTGATTTTTTTTTTCTAATGGATGATAGAAGATTTGCTATAGATAGTGGTACTTACATTCCACAGGATACATTTAGAAGACTGATTGGACACATTTTAAAAATGTCACAATTTACAACATAATAGAAATCATATTCTTTACAATTATTTGAGCTTGTGATAGGAAACTTTTAGATGTCAACTTAAAAATGTACAGAAGTTACACAATTTTTCAAAGGCATATGTTTTCAGGGCACCTGGGTGGCTCAGTTGGTTGAGCATCTGACTCTTGATTTTGGCTCAGGTCATAATCCCAGGGTTGTGGGATCAAGCCCCATGTCAGGCTCTGCACTAAGCACGGAGCCTGCTTAAGAATCTCTGTCTTTCTGCCCCTCTTTCTCTTTCTCAAATAAAAAAATTAAAAATTTTTAAAAAAAGGAATATGTTTGCAAATTTTGAAGACCACTTCCCTTAGAGCAGAAGTTCTTTTTTTTTTTTTTTTTAACGTTTATTTATTTTTGAGACAGAGAGAGACAGAGCATGAACAGGGGAGGGTCAGAGAGAGGGAGACACAGAATCTGAAATAGGCTCCAGGCTCTGAGCTGTCAGCACAGAGCCCGATGCAGGGCTCGAACTCACGGACCGCGAGATCATGACCTGAGCCAAAGTCAGCCGCTTAACTGACTGAGCCACCCAGGTGCCCCGAGCAGAAGTTCTTAACATATGATGGACATCAGCAGTATAATGTAACGGTTATAGACAAAGACTTAGGAGTCAGTGCTTCTAGTTATATGACATTGGGCAAGTGACTTAAATCCAGCTCATATACTTATCTGTAAAATGAGGGTAGATGCAATACCCTATCCCACTAGTTGCTAAACTTCAGCATTCCTCGGAATTGCCTGGAGATCTTATTAAAACACAGAGTGCTGAGTTCTCATGCCCAGAGTTTCTGATTCAGGACATCTAAAGTCAGGCCTCCAAATCTGCATTCCTAGCAAGCTTCCAGGTAATGCTGATACTGCTGCTCCAGGGACCATACCTGAGAAACTCTGAGCTCTCTGCTAAGTTCATTGTGAGAATTTTAAAAGTTATTACATAGAGTGCTTATAATCACACTAACACATAATAGGTGCTTACATGTATCAGTTAGCCAGCATCATCAGTTAGAACTGGATTCACTGTAACAGAAAGTCCTACTCCAGTGGGTTAAACAGAAAGGAGTTGATGTATTTCATTTAAAAAGAAGTACTGAGGTAAATCATCCAGGGCTGACACCACTGTCAAGAATGTCATCAAGTGCCCAGGCTCCTTCTTCCTTCTTGCTCAATCACTTTTGTTCCATGGCTTTTGTTATCATGGATTTATAATAGCTGCTGTTTGTCCAGGAATCTTGTCTGATATTGCTATACGTGCTAGTCAAGGTCACCAAGCTATTTCTTAGCTTTGCATTTGTTTATAATCCTGCCTCCTGGGAAATCTCTTCCCTCCACCATGTCTACCTAAGACAGTTCTTGACATTTGCTGCTGCATCACTTGGTCTCCTAATCTCCTTTCCTGAGCAAAGTAGATTACTTGTTTATTGCAAAGGATATTAAAGGTTACAAATGAACGGCTGGATGAAGAGGTTCATGGGACAAAGTTCGGAAGGGTCTTGAGCACAGGAGCTTCTAACCCCATGGAGTTTGGGGTGCACCACCCTCCTGACATGTATATGCATTCTTCTTCACCAACCTGGAAATGCCAAAATAAGGATTTTGAATATGGTCCTGACACTAATGGGACCTGCTACCAGTTGGCCACAGATTTATCCTGGAGTTCTGACTGCTGATGTTTAAATTCCTCCATATTTAACTAGATAATGATCTATAATAAACACAACAGTGAACCAGTTGGTTTTGGGAGAAAATGAAACTATCCTAGATATCATATGTATGCATAGAGTGAGTACTTAAGCATCATAAAAATTCCCTTAATTTACAAGATTTATTTACCATGAAGAGTACATGCTTACGGTAAGAAAAATACTAAAAAGAAAAAAAAAATTGGATGAAGGAAGTAATTTTGAAAAGTTCTAACACTGTTATACAACAGTGACCAGCATGTAATGCTGCAATCCTTTGTCTCCATCCAAAGTTTTCAACAGTCTCAATTTCTTTTTGTTTTCCTAAGGAAATGCAAATCCAATTTCTAGTGATAACCAGTGGAGAAATAGGATTTGCTTTTAAGAACTATTTTTCCAGTGAAGTTAGCTGGCATTCATCTAACACACGAATGAAACATAAAATTTCAGTTCTAAACATTTAACCCCATCCCATGTTGACATTTGAAACCACTTTAAAGGAAAAGGTATCGTATTTGACTGTGAAGAGAACTGGAACAGGTGTGAAACACTAAAACCTCAGCACCTCTTTGCTTAAGAAAATGGACATTATTCTTGACACTCATTTTTTAAAAGAGTGAATGGTGGAGGACAAGTAATGAAAGGAGCAGTACGTTAGATCCCGTCAAGAGCTTTGAAGCCATACTAAGTAAACCAGATCCGAATGCAATGAGAAGTGAAAGAACCAAAACATCTGTTATTACATATGAATGATACCAAGATTCCCAAATTTCAACCGAAGCCAGAAAGCCAGGCAGTATTGCCAGTAAAGAATGTGAATATTTCTTGCTAGGTAGAGCTGATTAAATTCTTTCCCCGAGGAAAGACTGATATTGAGAGAAAGCTAACACCTTGAGGCAAGTAACATAAATAACAAATTCATTCAAGTAATACTCTTTATTAGGGACTCTCTTTGATCTGTGTGCACCAGTGCACATGTGTGGATGCACTCATGCATGGAACCCTGAAAGCCAAACCAGAGAAGAGTACACTACCCCGCATGGGCACAGGAGTCTTTCCACAAGGTAGATAGCTGTGGGGAAGCAGCCAAAGGGAGAAGAGCCCATTGTTTCTCAGTCCAGCTGCTACTCACTTTCCAAACCTGAACACAAAACTCACTAAATGGCTGCTGAATTCCTTTTTAAATGACAATACAGATACCTCAATCTCAGCTAAATCTAATTTTATGCTCATTTCACTTTGCTGTGGCATTTTTTTTTTCCTTCTATGCTGCATTTTTCTTGAACAATCACCAAACTGGCAGATTCTGACTAGCTTGTCAGAAAGGAAAAGAAATTTATGTTTCACAGGAAATTAATCTAATCAGCAGAACATTTATAAGAAGACCAAGCCAGACTAGTTTACAAATAAACAATACCTGGAGGGGGAAATTTTAAATCTCATTATACTATGACCTTCCAAAACCTAGGACAGGATTGTTTAATTCTCTTTAAGTCTCTTCCTTTAAAGTTTACTGTGTCTCACGATTTTCAGGGAAAATAACGAAGCTAAAAATCACCTTAATTCAATAAAATAGAAAGTGGGAAGTAAACCAATAATAACCTTTAATACTGTGATGAAAATAGCCTGCATAAAAACAAGGATAAACAGCATTGCAGTCTAATTTACATCTGCATAAAATGTAAGCTAGAATTCAATGTGCAATAAAATATTAGTATCTTTACTGCCAGTATAATCTTAACTAATCATTCCTTATGTTATTTCTGTAGTTACAGTAAGTCATCTGCATCAAATGTGACTGAATAAGGTTAGCCCAGCAACTGAAACTACTGTGGTTTTCCTCTCTTTCCAACTTACAAAATCTTTTTTCATTAATGTTCTCACACATGCCTAAACTAGTCCCAAACAGGATCAGCCTCTACCCTTTTCAGAATGTCACCAACTCAAAACAGTTTTCTTCTTAACAATCTCTTTCTTTGTAATACAGAAACACATTCTTCAGGGGCACTGTAATTATCCAAAATGAGCTTTAGTACTGCAAATTACTTCAGCACCCCTATGATTTATCTGTAGTAAACACACTTTATAATATTTATATTCCCATTAAAACTGCCACTAATAATGAATTGACAGTACATAAGCATTTATATGATACAACATGGACAAATACCGGATGCCCCTATAATAGTTACATTCCTTGCTCTTCCTATCATGTTGGGAAAAACCAAACCTTGGCATTTTGCCGTGTTTATGAAAATACCTTTGAAAATGGCTCAGCACATTGCACTTCACATTTGCAACCATTTCCTTTAAAAAGATGGCATCCGTCCGTACTTATGAGGTCTGGGTTATTGGATTTTCACATTATGCATCATTACTCCAAGTAGGTGTCTTATCAGCAGCTCCAGTTGCTGTGGAGAAGATTGGAATTAAGCACTGGAAGCTTTTTATTTATTTTACATGCTTTATTCCTACAAGATTTTCTGCATATAAGCTTCTTTGTTCAGCTGAGAATTGGATACATTGCCAAGGCATTGTAAAATTTACATCTTGCTTTTTCTCCTGTATTCTTTCCAAAATTGGATTGAAAACAAAGTATAGTTTTTAATTACAGCTCTGACCAACAATAGACATTTTTCCCCCTAAGCATTGGCATTTCTGATCAGTGGTGAGGTTTTATAAAAACCTAATAGGAGATGTTCACTACTTAACTGCAATCAGCCTTCTAGCAGTTTCTGTGTCAGCCGAAACCTATGGTATTCCTGACAATATTCATTTAAAGATAACCATCGCCAAAGTTGATCTAACTATGATCAACAAGGGCATGGAGAAATCCCAAGCAAATTACCATTTCCCTTTAAGTTCATGTAACCCAGTGTAATTCTCCTGCTGATTTTCACAGAGAAGAACTGAAAGAAATGTTTGTTTGTTTTTTTAAGCAAGTTCAGATTAAACTTTTGATTAATGTTTTATTAGTTATTTCAAACTATAATGGCCTATTTTATCCTGAAGTGAAGTCCAGAAGTCATCTGTTTTGCCCTCAAAATGTCCTAATGGCTTAAATGTCTTCAGGAAGGCCAATAGCCTGGTCATCTAAGCAGAGGATTAAGAAAGCCAAAGATCATAGTAAATATTGTTATGTGATTTGAGGCTAAGCTAATCAAGAAAGGAGGGGTTCCATTTCCCCATTTGTAAAGTGAAATTAATGAACATTCCTCCATCATGAGGAAAACCTTTACTCTTCTTTTTGCAACTCTCAAGTCTTTGACTTCTGTGGCACCATGAATCCCTCCTCTCTCCCTGGGCTGGTTGCTTCCTGCACCCAAAGTTTAGATATTAAACTTCCTCAGAACTCAGTGATAGCTCTTTTTATTCTTTCACCATACTTTCCCCTGAGGTGATCTCATCCACTTTCAGAACTTTAAAAACACTTAATGCTGATGACACCTGATTATTTTTGTTCAGCCAGGGCTCCACTGAGGTTCAGATCTCTATATCTCAATGCTCAACTGACATACTGATTTAAACATTCCACAGATATCTCATTAACCTGTCCAAAAAGGAACATTGAATTTCCCCAATTTCTCTTATACTATATATTTTTCCTAAATTTGGCTCAATTTTTTCAATATGAAATTTATTGTCAAACTGGTTTCCATTCAACACCCAGTGCTCATCCCAACAGGTGCCCTTCTCAATGCCCATCACCCACTTTCCCCTCCCTCCCACCTCCCATCAACCCTCAGTTTGTTCTCAGTTTTAAAGAGTCTCTTGTGGTCTACCTCCCTCCCTCTCTAACTTTTTTCCCCCTTTTCCTCCCCCATGATCTTCTGTTAAGTTTCTCAGGATCCACATAAGAGTGAAAACACATGGTATCTGTCTTTCTCTGTATGACTTATTTTACTTAGCATCACACTCTCCAGTTCCATCCACGTTGCTACAAAAGGCCATATTTCATTCTTTCTCATTGCCAAGTAGTATTCCATTGCATATATAAACCACAATTTCTTTATCCATTCATCAGTTGATGGACATTTAGGCTCTCCATAATTTGGCTATTGTTAAAAGTGCTGCTATAAACATTGGGGTACAAGTGCCCCTGTGCATCAGTACTCCTGTATCCCTTGGGTAAATTCCTAGCAGTGCTGTTGCTGGGTCATAGGGTAGATCTATTTTTAATTTTTTGAGGAAGCTCCACACTGTTTTCCAGAGTGGCTGCACCAGTTTGCATTCCCACCAACAGTGCAAGACGGTTCCCATTTCTCCACATCCTGTCCAGCATCTACAGTCTCCTGATTGTTCATTTTAGCCACTCTGACTGGCATGAGGTGATATCTCAGTGTGGTTTTGATTTGTATTTCCCTGATGAGGAGCGACGTTGAACATCTTTTCATGTGCCTGTTAGCCATCTGGATGTCTTCTTTAGAGAAGTGTCTATTCATGTTTTCTGCCCATTTCTTCACTGGGTTATTTGTTTTTTGGGTGTGGAGTTTGGTGAGCTCTTTATAGATTTTGGATACTAGCCCTTTGTCCAATATGTCATTTGCAAATATCTTTTCCCATTCCATCAGTTGTCTTTTAGTTTTGTTGATTGTTTCCTTTGCAGTGCAGAAGCTTTTTATCTGGATGAGGTCCCAATAGTTCATTTTTTTTCTTTTAATTCCCTTGCCTTTGGAGATGTGTCAACTAAGAAATTGCTGCAGCTAAGGTCAGAGAGGTTTTTACTGCTTTTTCCTCGAGGGTTTTGATGGCTTCCTGTGTCACATTCAGGTCCTTCATCCATTTTCAGTTTATTTTTGTGAATGGTGTAAGAAAATGGTCTAGTTTCATTCTTCTGCATGTTGCTGTCCAGTTTTCCCAGCACCATTTGTTAAAGAGACTGTCTTTTTTCCATTGGATATTCCTTCCTGCTTTGTCAAAGATTAGTTGGCCATACTTTTGTGGGTCTAATTCTGGAGTCTCTATTCTATTCCATTGGTCTATGTGTCTGTTTTTATGCCAAAACCATGCTGTCCATGGTTACAGCTTTGTAGTAGAGGCTAAAGTCTGGGATTGTGATGCCTCCCAATTTGGTCTTCTCCTTCAATATTACTTTGGCTACTCGTGGTCTTTTGTGGTTCCATACAAATTTTAGGATTGCTTGTTCTAGCTTCAAGAAGATGCTGGTGCAATTTTGATTGGGATTGCATTGAATGTGTAGATTGCTTTGGGTAGTATTGACATTTTAACAATATTTATTCTTCCAGTCCATGAGCAAGGAATGTTTTTCCATTTCTTTGTATCTTCTTCAATATCCTTCATAAGCTTTCTATAGTTTTCAGCATACAGATCTTCTACATCTTTGGTTAGGTTTATCCCTAGGTATTTTATGATTCTTGGTGCAATTGTGAACGAGATCAGTTTCTTTATTTGTCTTTCTGTTGCTTCATTCTTAGTTTATAAGAATGCAATTGATTTCTGTACATTAATTTTGTATCCCACGACTTTGCTGAATTCATGTATCAGTTCTAGCAGACTTTTGGTGGAGTCTATCAGGTTTTCCATGTATAATATGTCATCTGCAAAAAGTGAAAGCTTGACTTCATCTTTGCCAATTTTGATGCCTTTCATTTCCTTTTGTTGTCTGATTGCTGATGCTAGAACTTCCAGCACTATGTTAAACAACAGCGGTGAGAGTAGACATCCCTGTCGTGTTCCTGATCTCAGGGGGAAAGCTCTCAGTTTTTCCCCATTGAGGATGATATTAGCTGTGGGCTTTTCATAAGTGGCTTTTATGATGTTTAAGTATGTTCCTTCCATCCCAACTTTCTCGAGGGTTTTTATTAAGAACGGATGCTGAATTTTGTCAAATGCTTTTCCTGTGTCAATTGGCAGGATCATATGGTTCTGATCTTTTCTTTTATTAATGTGATGTATCACATTGATTGATTTGCGAATGCTGAACCAGCCCTGCAGCCCAGGAATGAATCCCACTTGATCCTGGTGAATAATTCTTTTTATATGCTGTTGAATTCGATTTGCTAGTAGCTTGTTGAGAATTTCTGCATCCATATTCATCAGGGATATTGGCCTGTAGTTCTCTTTTTTTACTGGGTCTCTGTCTGGTTTAGGAATCAAAGGAATTCTGGCTTCATAGAATGAGTCTAGTAGTTTTCCTTCCCTTTCTATCTTTTGGAACAGCTTGAGAAAGATAGGTATTATCTCTGCTTTAAATGTCTGGTAGAATTCCCCAGGGAAGCTATCTGGTCCTGGACTCTTATTTGTTGGGAGATTTTTGATAATTGATTCAATTTCTTTGATGGTTATGAGTCTGTTCAAATTTTCTATTTCTTCCTGTTTGAGTTTTGGAAGTGGATGGGTGCTTAGGAATGTGTCCATTTCTTCCAGGTTGTCCAGTTTGTTGGCATATAATTTTTCATAGTATTCCCCAGAGTCCCTCTGCTAGTCTTCCGGTGGTTTTCTGGGTTATTTAGGCAGATGTGGGTGGAATCTAAGCAATCAGCAGGACGAGGTGAGCCGAGAATTCTCCTATGCTGCCATCTTCCTTGGCTCAATTAACAATACCACATCACCCCCTCCCCATGATCTCTAGCAAAATAGTAGTAGTAGTAGTAGTAGTAGTAATAATAATAATAATAATGTAGAATGCACAATATCAATAAATATCATTCTAGCTCCAAAGTACAGTTTAAACTGGTCCAATTATCTCCATTTCTATTGCCACCAACCTATTCAAAGACAATATTAGTCCTATCTTCCAACTTCCATGTCTGCCTTCCACCAGTTCTTATTCTTTATTTTTTATTTATTTTTAAATTTTTTTTTTTTTTTAACATTCATTTTTTTGAGACAGAGAGAAACAGAGCATGAATGAGGGAGGGTCAGAGAAAGAATGAGACACAGAATCCGAAACAGGCTCCAGGTTCTGAGCCCGACACGGGGCTCAAACTCCCAGACCGTGAGATCATGGCCTGAGCTAAAGTCGGATGCTGAACCGACTGAGCCACCCCAAGCGCCCCAGTTCTTACTCTTTAAACAGAAAAATTCATGTTTAAAAAAAATAGTGAAGTTTATGTCAATACCCTCTTTCAATCCTCGAACTGTTTCCCAAAACATTCCAACTATAACTCAAATTCTTTGTCAAGGCCTAGGAAGCCCTCAGTGATCTAGCCACTGCCTATCTTATCAAACTTCACCTTCTTTGCTCACTACATTTCAACCACCCTTACTTCCATTCTCTCCCAGAACAAGCCATCTATTTAAGAGCCTAAAACCAAGCTCTTCTTTTATCTAGAACACTTTATATTCTACTCTAAGCCAGCAGAACTCCTCTTCAACCTGAGCTCAGTCAAGTCCTCTGAGATGCTTTACTATTTACTCTAACCTAGAGGAAAACACCCTTCCTGCTTTATTCTTTCTCAGTTGATTTTATCCTTCATAGCAATTATCACAATTATGCTGCTTATATTTTATTGTTTTAACCTCTCACTTATTATTTTAAAGTTCCTTGATTTTGGGGCACCTGGGTGGCGCAGTCGGTTAAGCGTCCGACTTCAGCCAGGTCACGATCTCGCGGTCCGTGAGTTCGAGCCCCGCGTCGGGCTCTGGGCTGATGGCTCAGAGCCTGGAGCCTGTTTCCGATTCTGTGTCTCCCTCTCTCTCTGCCCCTCCCCTGTTCATGCTCTGTCTCTCTCTGTCCCCAAAATAAATAAACGTTGAAAAAAAAATTTTTTTTTTTAAAAATAAAGTTCCTTGATTTTACTGTTCATTGCGCTATCCCTAACCCCTGCCATGACACCCAATATAGGTATTCAAGGATCCCACACAGCTTCTAGGGTTTTGTTTTTGCTTTTGTGTTGTTGTTTTTTGTTTTTTTGTTTTTTCTGCAACCTCAACACTCAGTGCATAACCTGATGCGGGGCTAGATCCCACGACCTTAGGATCATGACCTGAATCAAAATCAAGAGTCAGTCGCTCAACCAATTGAGCTACTCAGGTGCCCCTCAACTTTTAGGTTTCATCTCACTTAGGTTAGCCCATGAAATATAAAGAAGTCCTGATGGTTATCAGAAAGTCCTATTACTTCAGTAAAGGCAATGTTAAAAGGAAAGCAAATAAAGAGTTTACATCAGACAAAACAAAACTGGTGTCAAAAAAAAGCTGAGATGCAAAAGAAATAAGAAAATAAAGTGGTAAAATAATAGGATTTCTAAATAAATACTGATCATATAAAACAATCAATCTAAGAATTCAAAGAGATAAAGAATTAAAATACATGACAAATATATCAATTGCTACATTAAATGTAAAGGACCTAATAATGATAAAAGAATCACCAAGAAACCTTAATTTAAAATATGCAATCAATAATGTGACTTCAAAATGTATAAATTTATAAAACAGGGCTACAAGGGCTAAGAGCTAAATGTACAGTCAGTGGCAGCACATATGAATTCAAGAAACATATAGATGGAAAAAGTTCATTTAATGTGTATCAGAGCACCCAACCCGACAAGTAAAATTCTTCTAAGAACAAGTAGAACAATTATAAAAATAAACCATATCCCATGCCATAAAGCAAACAACATAAAATGTGAAATTAATCATTAGGTATATGCTCTTTGACAACTGTCAACAATCAAAATATAATTTGAAAATTCCTCTATGTTTGGACATTATGAAAACACATGTCAAAAGGAAATCAAGAGAGAAATTTAAAAATGTACTGAACTGATAATAAAAATACAACGTATCAAATTTTGAAAGTGTGGCATATAAAAGGAAATAAATCACATATATACAAAAAGAAGAATGGCAAATAGCTTAAATGTAATGATTTCAGGGGTACCTGGGTGACTCAGTTAAGCGTCTGACTTCGGCTCAGGTCATGATCTCACATTTCGTGGATTCAAGCCCCACACTGGGCTCTGTGCTCACAGCTCAGAGCCTGAAGCTTGCTTTGGATTCTGTGTCTCCCTTTCTCTCCGCCCCTCGCCTGCTTGCACTCTATCTCTCTCAAAAATAAATAATAAACATTTTTAAAACATGTAAAGATTTCAGCATCCAGCTCAGGAAATTATGGAAAGAACAGAAAAAAAAAAAGCAGAAAGAATGAAATAGTAAGGAAAAAGAGCAAACATTGATGATGATGAAATAAAAGTTAAATATAATAAGACAAAGCCAAAAATTTGAATATTATCATTTGAAAATATACATATGAGACTGATCAAGAAAATAACAGAGAAGAGATAATTAATTCATATCAGGAATAAAATAAGAGAATGAGCATAAATAAGATCCTACAGATGTTAAAAAGAGAGTATGTTATAAACCTTATTCCAATAAATTTGGAATTCAGTAAAAAATGTGCTATAAAATTACTAGAAAACTACAACTTACAGGTTGGCCAAAAGACATAATAAACTGAGATAAAAATAAAGAAACTGAACCAGTAATGTAAAAATTTCTCCAAAACAAACTACAAGCCCAACTCACTGTATTGGCAAGTTTAAGGAAAAATTCATTTCCTACAGACTTCCAGAGAACAGAAGAATAGGATAAACTCCAACTCACTGTATCATTCTGGTGTTTCCTTGATATCTAAACCCAATAAGAAGAGTAAATAAAATACAGTCCAATCTCATTTTGAATGTACATGCAAAACTCAAAATTATTGTCAAATTGAACCCAGCCAACTGGTAAAAAGGAAAATTCGTCATGATCAAGTTGGTTTATGGCAGAAATGCAAGGTTACCTTAAAATTAGAAAAGCAATGTAATTGGCCATCATCAGAGAAAAGGGGCAAAAAAGATAGAAGAAATAACTAGACCATGGTATACCAAATTCAGTTAAGTACAGATGGAATTAATTATTACACAGTGTTTTTGCTTTTAAGAACTTTCTTTTAATTATGGCAAATAATTTTATTTTTCATTTAATATTTCCATTTCTACCTAATACACTAAATTTAATTTTTAAAAAGTAGTTGATTTTATTTTTACTTTTTTTAATGTTTATTTATTTATTTTGAGACAGGGAAGGATAGAAAGTGAGTAGGGAAGAGGCAGAGAGAGAGGGAGGAAGAAAGAATCCCAAGCAGGCTCCACACTCAGTGCAAAACCCTACTTGGACCTCGAACTCATGAACCGTGAGATCATGACCTGAGTCAAAATCAAGAGTCAGTTATTCAACTGACTGAGCCACCGAGGTACCCCTAAAAAGTGATTGATTTTTTAAAAAGGTAGTAAAATAAAGGAAGATAATCATACCAGTATACACACACATGAACAGTGTAACTGGTGATAAATTCTGAACAATCAAAGAGGGAGAGGTTACCCATAACTACAAGTAGATGATAAAATGTGGGAGGGCCTTAGGACAGGGCTTAGCATATAGAGGCAGTTAGAGCTAAGTCCAGCACTGGAGGAAGTTCTGAAGTGTTGGAAGATGAGGCAGAGGGCATCAATAGAGGCAAATAGAAATAAAAAGGTAAGAATGTTTTGAAAAACTCTGATATAAAAGATGTGGAGGAGCAAATGGCAGGGAACGGAGAAGGAATTAACAGGAAAGCAGAGAACCAGGATAGTGTTTCATTTGCAGCTAAGGGAGAAAGTGTTTCAAGAAGGAAATGATCAACCCGTCCAATGGTGCTGAAAGACAAGATGAAAAGCAAAAGGCATCAACTGGATTTAACAACTGCATGTCATCCATGTCCCAGGCAAGAGAAGTGGTCGTGTCTGAGGTTTCTGATATATTTTTGGACTTTGGATGAATAAAAAAATGGGCCTTAGGCAGAGGGTAGGCCTTAATCCGTCCAGTGTTACTGCCCAATTCTTCTGAGAAACGTTTTCTTCAAAACTTATTTCTCTGAAAATGGATTGCATACAATGATTGTCATTTCCTATATGTAACTAATTATTCATGTTTTCCTTTGATGACCCATTAACATTTCTTTATTGGATGTCTGACCCTGGCAAGTTATTTGTCTGAAGTTTAGTTTCCTCTTTTGCCAAGTAGGGGAAATTATACCTAAAATACATAATTTTTGTCAAGTTTAAGGTTAATGTCCGACCACTGACTGGCATAAAGCAGTACCAATAAGTGGCTAGGATTTGCAATATTTCCTAATAGGACTTCCTTATCTCACCCTTGTTTTCCATTCCCCTTCCCTAAACCATCAGGAAAAACTAAGTCTTTCTCCTTCAAAATCACACACTTAACCATGGGGTTACACAAACAATTCCACATAGGATCAGTGTTTGACTACAAAGTAGTTGGATGTCATAGAGTTTCAAAAATAATCAATGCTCAATAAAATATCTTAGAAAAAAAATGAAGGCAAGTAGCTAACTTCTCCAAAAAGGCTAACAGATCCCTTAAAACAAACTGCAACTCCACGAAACTCGTGAAATTCTATTTCCTGAGATTAACATTCAAGAGATGCTTGGTATGCCATAAACATTGTTTAGAATATTACAGTTATTTTAGCTTATTCTTTTTGGAATAAATCACATTTACAGAAGCACATTTATAGAAGGCTGGTGAAGACAATGCCATGTGTAATAAATAGAACTGTTTTTGCTCTCAACAGGGAACACTTATTAAACACCCATTAGGTACTGGAGCTAGTGCAAATGACAATGAATTCATACATTTCTTCTCCAAAAAGAAATGTTTTAGCAACTTAATTGTTTTCTAGTATTTGGGGTAGGCAAAGAAAACTGAGTGTATGATATTAAAAATCAATCAGTTACCAATGTAATTATCAAATGTAATTATTGCAACATTTTTAGATTATATGAACACATACATGCACATACTACATGCACACACATGTATATATACACACAAATGAAAGAAAACCATCTGAAATTAGGCAACCTTCTATTATTCTAAATATGCTCCCTGACATTTGATATGCCAACCTGAAGCAAATTATTATAGCGTAGCTATTAACTCCCAAAAATACAAAGCTGTAATGGAAACACTTGGAGAATAAAGACTGGGCAAAACTACCATAAATGGTGCAGCAATGAGACACATTTGTCCAGATTTCCATGTCATGATAGGGTGATGCTAAGTGGCAGCCATCACTGACTTATGGCACCAACCTGGATTTCTGGTTTGAATTTTTCCCTTTTATTGTAGCCTTTCTTTTTTTTTTTTTTTTTTTTTTTCTTAATAAAGTATATTTCTTTGTTCCTTTCTTTCCTCCCTGGCAAAATTCTCAGGTCAGATTGTTTCTTCAAGGTTGTATCTCCTCACCCCGCCCCCCCCAAAAACAGAATGGCAGCATTTTAGAAGCAGAACCTATGAGTGAAGACTACTAAAGTGATTTGAAATGAAAAGACCAGAAATGTGACCCCTGGCAATTTGCATAGCCCTTGCTGAGTAATGTCAGTGCACATTTCCTAATGCAACCTACTAAGTTTTGATCATTTTCCAGAATCTACCAATATTTTCCTTGAGCTAATGCTGGAGCTATAACACACTGCCATGTAAATTTATGTTGTAAGTCAGCTGCTTGCTATCTTATAATTAGGTGGGTTAGAATTTATCTATTATACATACCTAAGACTTAAAGTAAATTATTTTGTATAGTGCAATATTGTTAAAAAACAGTTAAAAAAAGAAAATATCCCATTTAACCTATAGATTTCAAACAGGGACAAATAGATAACTATAAAATTGTTTTGAAATCAGAAAGATAAGTAATTGAATAAACTAAAATGTAACTGTATTTTAAATTCAGGTATAATTTTCATACAACTGCACAGACATTAAATGTTACAGTTACATAAATGGTATACTCACTTATGTAACCCACAGGTCTATTATAATAAGAAATATTTCTATCGTCCCAGAAAATTCCCACATACCCCCTTCTACTCAGCCGTCCCCCAAACTTCTCCCCCACTGGAAGGAACGAACCATGTTCTTTTTTCTCTTTTCTTGTAGTTTTTTATTTTAATTCCAGTATAGTTAACAGCACTGTATTAGTGTCAGGTGTACAATACAGTGATTTAACAATTCTATACATTACTCAGTCCTCACCAGAAGTGTACTCTTAACACCCTTCACGTTTCACCCATCCCCTCACCTAACTCTCCTCTGATAACCATTCCTTTGTTCTCTGTAGTTAGGAGTCTGTTCTTGTTTTCTCTTTTTCTTTCCTTAGTTTTCTTAAATCCCACATATGAGTGAAGCCACATGGTATTTGTCTTTCTCTGATTTATTTCACTTATTTCAATTACCACTATACTCTCTAGCTGCATCTATGCACTATGTGCATATATCCCTTTGAATTAGTGTTTTGTAGTTTTGGGGTAAATATTCACTAGAGTGATTCCTGGATCATAGGGGAGTTCTATTTTTAACTTTATTATACTAAATGTTATTGCAAATGGCAAGAGTTCATTCTTTTTTATGGCTGAATAGTATTACACACACACACACACACACACACACACACACACACACACACATCTTCTTTATTCATTTGTCTACTGACGGACAGTTGGGCTGCTTCCATAATTTGGCTATTATACATAATGCTGCCAAAAACTCTGGAGTGCATGTATCCTTTAGAATTAGTGTTACTGGTGGGTTTATTTTTATTTTTATTTTTTATTTTAAAGAGAGAGTACAAGCAGGGGAGAAGGGCAGAGAGAGAGAGAAAGAGAATCCCAAGCAGGGTTCACGCTAAGCTCCAACATTGGGCTTGATCCCACAACCCTGTTATCTTGACCCGAGCCAAAATCAAGAGTTGGACGCTCAACAATCTAAGCCACCAGACAACCAATATATGTTACTTCTGGTGTTTTTGATTTTAGCCATTCTGACAGGTGAGAAGTGATATCTCATTGTAGTTTTGATCTGTTATTTCCCTGATGATCAGTGATGTTCAGCATCTTTTCATGTGTCTGTTGACCATCTGTGTGTCTTCTTTGAAAAAATGTCTGTTCATATCTCCCACTTATTTTTAATTGGACTATTTGTTTGTTGGAATGTTTATTAAATTCTTTTTATATTTTAGATACTGAAACTTTATCAGATATGTCATTTGCAAATATCTTCTCTCATTATTTTGCCTTTTATTTTTGTTGATGGTCTCCTTCAATGTGCAGAAGCTTTTTATGTTGATGTAGTCCCAATAGTTTATTTTTGCTTTTACTTCCCTTGCCTCAGGAGATATATCTAGAAAAATGTTGCTTTGGCCAACATCAGAGAAAACACTGCCTCTGGTCTCTTCTAGAACTTTTATCATTTCAGGTCTCACATTTAGGTCCTTAATCCATTTTGAGTTTGTTTTTTTTTTTGTTTGTTTGTTTGTTTTATTTATATATGAAATTTATTGTCAAATTGGTTTCCATACAACACCCAGTGCTCATCCCAAAAGGTGCCCTCCTCAGTACCCATCACCCACCCTCTCCTCCCTCCCACCCCCCATCAACCCTTAGTTTGTTCTCAGTTCTCAACAGTCTCTTATGCTTTGGCTCTCTCCCACTCTAACCTCTTTTTTTTTTTTTTTTGTTCCCCTCCCCCATGGGTTTCTCTTAAGTTTCTCAGGATCCACATAAGAGTGAAAACAGATGGTATCTATCTTTCTCTGTATGGCTTATTTCACTTAGCATCACACTCTCCAGTTCCATCCACGTTGCTACAAAAGGCCATATTTCATTTTTTCTCATTGCCACGTAGTACTCCATTGTGTATATAAACCACAATTTCTTTATCCATTCATCAGTTGATGGACATTTAGGCTCTTTCCATAATTTGGCTATTGTTGAGAGTGCTGCTATGAACATTGGGGTGCAAGTGCCCCTATGCATCAGTACTCCTTTGTCCCTTGGATAAATTCCTAGCAGTGCTATTGCTGGGTCATAGGGTAGGTCTATTTTTAATTTTCTGAGGAACCTCCACACTGCTTTCCAGAGCGGCTGCACCAGTTTGCATTCCCACCAACAGTGCAAGAGGGTTCCCGTTTCTCCACATCCTCTCCAGCATCTATAGTCTCCTGATTTGTTCATTTTGGCCACTCTGACTGGCGTGAGGTGATACCTGAGTGTGGTTTTGATTTGTATTTCCCTGATAAGGAGCGACGCTGAACATCTTTTCATGTGCCTGTTGGCCATCCGGATGTCTTCTTTAGAGAAGTGTCTATTCATGTTTTCTGCCCATTTCTTCACTGGGTTATTTGCTTTTCGGGTGTGGAGTTTGGTGAGCTCTTGATAGATTTTGGATACTAGCCCTTTGTCCGATATGTCATTTGCAAATATCTTTTCCCATTCCGTTGGTTGCCTTTTAGTTTTGTTGGTTGTTTCCATTGCTGTGCAGAAGCTTTTTATCTTCATAAGGTCCCAGGAATTCACTTTTGCTTTTAATTCCCTTGCCTTTGGGGATGTGTCAAGTAAGAGATTGCTACGGCTGAGGTCAGAGAGGTCTTTTCCTGCTTTCTCCTCTAAGGTTTTGATGGTTTCCTGTCTCACATTCAGGTCCTTTATCCATTTTGAGTTTATTTTTGTGAATGGTGTGAGAAAGTGCTCTAGTTTCAACCTTCTGCATGTTGCTGTCCAGTTCTCCCAGCACCATTTGTTAAAGAGACTGTCTTTTTTCCATTGGATGTTCTTTCCTGCTTTGTCAAAGATGAGTTGGCCATACGTTTGTGGGTCTAGTTCTGGGGTTTCTATTCTATTCCATTGGTCTATGTGTCTGTTTTTGTGCCAATACCATGCTGTCTTGATGATGACAGCTTTGTAGTAGAGGCTAAAGTCTGGGATTGTGATGCCTCCTGCTTTGGTCTTCTTCTTCAAAATTGCTTTGGCTATTCGGGGCCTTTTGTGGTTCCATATGAATTTTAGGATTGCTTGTTCTAGCTTTGAGAAGAATGCTGGTGCAATTTTGATTGGGATTGCATTGAATGTGTAGATAGCTTTGGGTAGTATTGACATTTTGATAATATTTATTCTTCCAATCCATGAGCAGGGAATGTCTTTCCATTTCTTTAAATCTTCTTCAATTACCTTCATAAGCTTTCTATAGTTTTCAGCATACAGATCCTTTACATCTTTGGTTAGATTTATTCCTAGGTATTTTATGCTTCTTGGTGCAATTGTGAATGGGATCAGTTTCTTTATTTGTCTTTCTGTTGCTTCATTGTTAGTGTATAAGAATGCAACTGATTTCTGTACATTGATTTTGTATCCTGCAACTTTGCTGAATTCATGGATCAGTTCTAGCAGACTTTTGGTGGAGTCTATCGGATTTTCCATGTATAATATCATGTCATCTGCAAAGAGCGAAAGCTTGACTTCATCTTTGCCAATTTTGACGCCTTTGATTTCCTTTTGTTGTCTGATTGCTGATGCTAGAACTTCCAGCACTATGTTAAACAACAGCGGTGAGAGTGGGCATCCCTGTCGTGTTCCTGATCTCAGGGAAAAAGCTCTCAGTTTTTCCCCATTGAGGATGATGTTAGCTGTGGGCTTTTCATAAATGGCTTTTATGATCTTTAAGTATGTTCCTTCTATCCCGACTTTCTCAAGAGTTTTTATTAAGAAAGGGTGCTGGATTTTGTCAAAGGCCTTTTCTGCATCGATTAACAGGATCATATGGTTCTTCTCTTTTTTTTTGTTAATGTGATGTATCACGTTGATTGATTTGCGAATGTTGAACCAGCCCTGCATCCCAGGAATGAATCCCACTTGATCATGGTGAATAATTCTTTTTATATGCCGTTGAATTCAATTTGCTAGTATCTTATTGAGAATTTTTGCATCCATATTCATCAGGGATATTGGCCTGTAGTTCTCTTTTTTTACTGGGTCTCTGTCTGCTTTAGGAATCAAAGTAATACTGGCTTCATAGAATGAGTCTGGAAGTTTTCCTTCCCTTTCTATTTCTTGGAATAGCTTGAGAAGGATAGGTATTATCTCTGCTTTAAACGTCTGGTAGAACTCCCCTGGGAAGCCATCTGGTCCTGGACTCTTATTTGTTGGGAGATTTTTGATAACCGATTCAATTTCTTCGCTGGTGATGGGTCTGTTCAAGCTTTCTATTTCCTCCTGATTGAGTTTTGGAAGAGTGTGGGTGTTCAGGAATTTGTCCATTTCTTCCAGGTTGTCCAATTTGTTGGCATATAATTTTTCATAGTATTCCCTGATAATTGTTTGTATCTCCTAGGGATTGGTTGTAATAATTCCATTTTCATTCATGATTTTATCTATTTGGGTCCTCTCCCTTTTCTTTTTGAGAAGCCTGGCTAGAGGTTTGTCAATTTTGTTTATTTTTTCAAAAAACCAACTCTTGGTTTCATTGATCTGCTCTACAGTTTTTTTAGATTCTATATTGTTTATTTCTGCTCTGATCTTTATTATTTCTCTTCTTCTGCTGGGTTTAGGCTGCCTTTGCTGTTCTGCTTCTATTTCCTTTAGGTGTGCTGTTAGATTTTGTATTGGGATTTTTCTTGTTTCTTGAGATAGGCCTGGATTGCAATGTATTTTCCTCTCAGGACTGCCTTTGCTGCGTCCCAAAGCGTTTGGATTGTTGTATTTTCATTTTCGTTTGTTTCCATATATTTTTTAATTTCTTCTCTAATTGCCTGGTTGACCCACTCATTCGTTAGTAGGGTGTTCTTTAACCTCCATGCTTTTGGAGGTTTTCCAGACTTTTTTCTGTGGTTGATTTCAAGCTTCATAGCATTGTGGTCTGAAAGTATGCATGGTATGATTTCAATTCTTGTAAACTTATGAAGGGCTGTTTTGTGACCCAGTATATGATCTATCTTGGAGAATGTTCCATGTGCACTCGAGAAGAAAGTATATTCTGTTGCTTTGGGATGCAGAGTTCTAAATATATCTGTCAAGTCCATCTGATCCAATGTCTCATTCAGGGCCCTTGTTTCTTTATTGACCGCGTGTCTAGATGATCTATCCATTTCTGTAAGTGGGGTGTTAAAGTCCCCTGCAATTACCACATTCTTCTCAATAAGGTTGCTTATGTTTATGAGTAATTGTTTTATATATTTGGGCGCTCCGGTATTCGGCGCATAGACGTTTATAATTGTTAGCTCTTCCTGATGGATAGACCCTGTCACTATTATATAATGTCCTTCTTCATCTCTTGTTACAGCCTTTAATTTAAAGTCTAGTTTGTCTGATATAAGGATGGCTACTCCAGCTTTCTTTTGGCTTCCAGTGGCATGATAAATAGATCTCCATCCCCTCACTCTCAAACTAAAGGTGTCCTCAGGTCTAAAATGAGTCTCTTATAGACAGCAAATAGATGGGTCTTGTTTTTTTTATCCATTCTGATACCCTGTGTCTTTTGGTTGGCGCATTTAATCCATTTACATTCAGTGTTATTATAGAAAGATATGGGTTTAGAGTCATTGTGATGTCTGTATGTTTTATGCTTGTAGTGATGTCTCTGGTACTTTGTCTCACAGGGTCCCCCTTAGGATCTCTTGTAGGGCTGGTTTAGTGGTGACAAATTCCTTCAGTTTTTGTTTGTTTGGGAAGAACTTTATCTCTCCTTCTATTCTAAATGACAGACTTGCTGGATAAAGGATTCTCGGCTGCATACTTTTTTTCTGTCTAGCACACTGAAAATCTCGTGCCAATTCTTTCTGGCCTGCCAAGTTTCAAAAGAGAGATCAGTCACGAGTCTTATAGGTCTCCCTTTATATGTGAGGGCACGTTTACCCCTTGCTGCTTTCAGAATTTTCTCTTTATCCTTGTATTTTGCCACTTTCACTATGATATGTCGTGCAGAAGATCGATTCAAGTTACGTCTGAAGGGAGTTCTCTGTGCCTCTTGGATTTCAATGCCTTTTTCCTTCCCCAGTTCAGGGAAGTTCTCAGCTATTATTTCTTCAAGTACCCCTTCAGCACCTTTCCCTCTCTCTTCCTCCTCTGGGATACCAGTGATGCGTATATTATTTCTTTTTAGTGTATCACTTAGTTCTCTAATTTTCCCCTCATACTCCTGGATTTTTTTATCTCTCTTTTTCTCAGTTTCCTCTTTTTCCATAACTTTATCTTCTAGTTCACCTATTCTCTCCTCTGCCTCTTCAATCCGAGCCGTGGTGGTTTCCATTTTGTTATGCATTTCGTTTAAAGCGTTTTTCAGCTCCTCGTGACTGTTCCTTAGTCCCTTGATCTCTGTAGCAAGAGATTCTCTGCTGTCAGCTATACTGTTTTCAAGCCCAGCGATTAACTTTATGACTATTATTCTAAATTCACTTTCTGTTATATTATTTAAATCCTTTTTGATCAGCTCATTAGCTGTTGTTATTTCCTGGAGATTCTTCTGAGGGGAATTCTTCCGCTTGGTCATTTTGGATAGTCCCTGGCGTGGTGAGGACCTGCAGGGCACTTCCCCTGTGCTGTGGTGTATAACTGGAGTTGGTGGGCGGAGCCGCAGTCAGACCTGATGTCTGCCCCCAGCCCACCGCTGGGGCCACAGTCAGACTGGTGCGTGCCTTCTCTTCCCCTCTCCTAGGGGCGGGATTCACTGTGGGGTGGGGTGGCCTGTCTGGGCTACTTGCACACTGCCAGGCTTGTGATGCTGGGGATCTGGCGTCTTAGCTGGGGTGGGTAGGCAAGGTGCACAGGGGCAGGAGGGGCAGGCTTAGCTTGCTTCTCCTTAGGTGATCCACTTCAGGAGGGGCCCTGTGGCAGCAGGAGGGAGTCAGATCCGCTGCCGGAGGTTTGGCTCCGCAGAAGCGCAGAGTTGGGTGTTTGTGCGGAGCGAGCAAGTTCCCTGGCAGGAACTGGTTCTCTTTGGGATTTTGGCTGGGGGATGGGCGGGGGAGATGGCGCTGTCGCGCGCCTTTGTTCCCCACCAAACTGAGCTCTGTCGTCAGGGGGCTCAGCAGCTCTCCTTCCCTTTGTCCTCCAGCCTTCCCGCTTTCTGAGCGGAGCTGTTCACTTATGACCTCCCAGACGCTAAGTCGCGCTTGCTGTCGGAACACAGTCCGTCAGGCCCCTCCGCTTTTTGCAAGCCAGACTCGGGGGCTCTGCTTGGCTGGTGAGCCGCCCCTCCGCCCCGGCTCCCTCCCGCCAGTCCGTGGAGCGCGCACTGCTTCACCGCCCTTCCTACCCTCTTCCGTGGGCCTCTCGTCTGTGCTTGGTTCCGGCGACTCCGTTCTGCTAATCCTCTGGTGGTTTTCTGGGTTATTTAGGCAGGTGTAGGTGGAATCTAAGTGATCAGCAGGACGCGCGGTGAGCCCAGCGTCCTCCTACGCCGCCATCTTCCCTCTCTCCTCTTGAGTTTATTTTGGTTCCCTGTGTAGGAAAGTGGTCCAGTTTCATTCTTTTGCATGTAGCTGTCCAGTTTTCCCAACACCATTTGTTGAAGAGACTCTTCTTCCCATTACATACTCAATTCTCCTTTCTCATTGATTAACTGAACATAAAACTATGTGTTTATTTCTGGGTTTCCTATTCTGTTCTATTAACCTATTTCTGTGCCAGTACCATACTCTTTTGATTAATACAGGCTTGTAGTATAACTTGATGTAATATATAACTTGATGTCTAGAATTGTGATACCTCCAGTTTTGTTTTTTCTTTTAAAGATTGCTTTGGTTATTCTGTCTTTTGTGGTTCCATACAAATTTTAAAATTGTTCTAGCTCTGTGAAAAATGCTGCTGGTATTTTGATAGGGATTGCATTAAATGTGCAAATTACTTTGGGTCATTTGGCATTTTAACAATATTTATTCTTCCAATCCATGAGCATGGAACATCTTTCCATTTAATTTGTGTCATCTTCAATTTCTTTCATCAATGTTTTATAGTTTTAGAGTACAGGTCTTTCACCTCTTTGGTTAAGTGTATTCCCAGGTATTTTATTATTTTTCATGCAATGATAAATGGGATTATTTTTTTATTTTTCTTTCTGCTACTTCATTATTACTGTATAG
This sequence comes from Puma concolor, assembly GCF_028749965.1. Classification (NCBI taxonomy): domain Eukaryota; kingdom Metazoa; phylum Chordata; class Mammalia; order Carnivora; family Felidae; genus Puma; species Puma concolor. The sequence continues at coordinate 206,863,882 of NC_141667.1, read as the reverse complement.
AAATATAATGGATTTCTTTACATTTTTTTTGTGTGTCCTGCAACTTTACTGAATTCATTTATCAGTTCTAATAGATTTGGGGTAGAGTCTTCAGGTTTTGTATTAGTTTATCATGTCATCTGCAACTAGTGAAAGTTTTACTTCTTCCTTACCAAATTGGATGCCTTTTATTTCTCTTTGTTGTCTGATTGCTGTGGCTAGGACTTCCAGTACTACATAGAAGTGGGAAGAGTGGACATCCTTGTCTTGTTCCTGATCTTAGGGGAAAAGCTCTCAGGTTTTCTCCATTGGGAATGATGTGAGCTGTTGGTTTTTCACAAATGACCTTCATTATGGTGAAGTATTCTCCCTCTAAACCTACTTTGTTGAGGGTTTTAACATGTATGGATGTTGCACTTTGTCAAATGCTTTTTCTGTGCCTATTAAAATGATGATATGGTTCTTATCCTTTCTTTTATTGATGTGATGCATCATGTTGATTGATTTGTGAACATTGAACCATCCTTAGAATCCAGGAATAAATCACACTTTATCATGGTGAAAGATTTTTTTTAATGTATTATTCGATTCTGTTTGCTAGTATTTTGTTGAGGATTTCTGCATCTATGTTCATCAGAGATATTGGTCTATAGTTTTGTTTTGTGGTGTTTTTAGCTGGTTTAGTATCATGGTAATTCTGGCCTCATAGAATAAATTTGTATGTTTTCCTTCCTTTTCTATTTTTTTAGCATAGTTTGAGAAGAATAAGCATTAAGTATTTTATAAATATTTGGTAGAATTCACCTGTGAAGCTGTCTGGTCCAGGACTTTTGTTTGTTGGGAATTTTTTGGTTACTGATTCAATTCTATTGCTGGCGATCAGTCTATTCAAATTTTCTATTTCTTCCTGCTTTAGTTTTGATAGGTTATATGCTTCTAGGAATTTATCCATTGCTTCTAGATTGTCCCAAGTTTTGTGGCATATAATTTTTTATAATATTCTCTTACAATTGTTTGTATTTCTGTGATGTTGGCTGTTATTTCTTTTCTTTCAGTTATAATTTTATTTGAGCAGTCTTTTTTTTATGAGTTTGGCTGGAAGTTTATCAATCTTACTAATTTTTTCAGAGAACCAGCTCCTAGTTTCATCAACTGTTCTACTGTGGGATTTTGGTTTGTTTTTATATCATTTATTTCTGCTCTTATCTTTATTATTTCCTTTGTTCAACTGGTTTTGGGGTTTTGCATTGCTGTTCATTTTCTAGCCCCTTTAGGAGTAATGTTAGGTTGTTTATTGTGATTTTTCTTGTTTCTTGAGGTAGGCTTGTACTGCTATAAACTTTTCTCCTAGAGCCAGTTTTGCTGCATCCCAAAGAATCTGGATCATTGTGTTTTTATTTTGTTTCCCTATAAGTTTTGATTTCTTCTTTGCTTTCTTGGTTGACCCATTCATTGTTTAGTAGCATGTTAGTTAACCCCCATGTATTTGTGCTCTTTTCACACACACACACACACACACACACGTGTGTGTGTGTATGTGTGTGTGTGTGTGTGTGTCTAATTTCTAGTTTCATAGCATTGTGAACAGAAAAGATGCATGGTAGGACTTCAATCTTTTTGAATTTGTTGAGATTGTTTTGTGACCTAATATGTTATCTATTCTGGAGAAAGTTCCATATGCATTGAAGATAATGTGTATTCTGCTGTTTTAGGATGGAATGTTCTGAATATATCTGTCAAATCTATCTGATATAGTGTGCCTTTTAAAGCCACTGCTTCCTTGTTGATTTTGTTTAGATGATCTGTCCACCAATGTAAGTGGACTATTAAAATCCCCTATTTTACTTTATACTATAGTATACTATATATAATATATATGTAGCATATATTATATAAATATATATACTCTATACTATAGTGTTTTAATAGTAATGCAATAATATTAATATTGATTAGTTCATTTATGTTTGTTATTAACTGTTGTATGTATTTGGATGCTCTCATATTGGATGAATAAATATTTACAATTGGTATATCTTCTTATTGGACTGTCCCCCTTTTTATTATATAGTGTCCTTCTTTGTCTCTTGTTACAGTCTTTGTTTTAGAGTGTATTTGTCTGTATAAGTATTACTACCCCAGCTTTCTTTTGACATCCATTTGCACGATAAATGTTTCTCTATCCCCTCACTTTCAACCTTCAGGTGTCTTTATGTCTGAAATGAGTCTCTTGTAGGCAGCATATAGATGAGTCTAGGTTGTTGTTGTTTTTGTTTTATCCACTCTGTTACCCTATGTCTTTTGATTGGAGCATTTAGTCCATTTACTTTCAAAGTAATTAATGACAGATATGTATTTACTGCTATTTTGTTACTCTTTAGTGATTGTTTTGTAGTTTTCTCTGATCCTTTTATCTCTTGCTCTTTCATGGTTTGCTAGCTTTCTTTAGTGATTGAATTTCTTTCTCTTTACTCTTTGCACATCTGCTGGGTTTTGATTTGTGGTTACCACTAGGTTTGTATATAACATCTTCTGCCTATAGCAGTCTATATGAAGTTGATGGTCATTTAAATTTGAACCTATTCTTTACTCCTCTCCCTTCCCCACCCATGTTTTAGGTATATGGTATCACATTTTATATCTCTTTTTTCACTGATGTGTTATCTAGTTGTATCCATGGGATGAGACCTATTGTTAAATAGGTCTATATTGTTTCTTATTCTAAGTCTAGAGTAGCCCTATCCCTAATATATAAACATGCAGTAATCTACATTGAATGTCCATGGTGTTTAGAAAGGCTGCTGATGGTTCCAGCCTCTATCTTTTTCAGAAATATGTGACCTCCACAATCTGTATTTACTTTCACAGCTCCCCAGCTTTCCCTGTGTGCTCATAGCTTAATATTTGGTAGAAAAACTTTAAAATGAGTTTTTGGCAGATTTATTTATTTGCATAGCTTTTTTCTCTTTTTGGGCCTTGGTTCTACAAATTCTAATCCACTTGCAAACCTTGAACTCCGATTTCTGCCTCTTGAACTCATCATAGTCTGATTAAGCTCCACCTTTCTGCTTTGCAATCTGGAGACAGCCCTCAAGAAAAAGTAATGGTGATTATGGGGTTCACTTTGTGTTTCCCTTCTCTCCGAGATCAGTCCTGTGTTGCCTCTTGTTGAGTGACAAAATAGTTGTTTCATTTATTGTGTCAAGTTTGATCACTATTTATAGTGCATGGGTTAGCCCAGTACCAGTTTCCCTATCACGCTACAGGTAGGAGTCCCCCATGATCTGTTATATATGAAAGTTAATACATATCGTTAACACAATACATAGATGCCAGCCAGTAAAAGGTCACGACTTAAATAAGGACTTCAAGGTTTTTTAATACAAATTCCATTTAAAAATTCTTACTCCTATAAGAGTAAATTCCCTGGTTTCATCAACCCCAATGCATAACAAACTCCTTTTGCATTAAATTCTTCAACTACATAAATTTTCAAATATAATGTAAGCAATTTTTAAGAAGCCATTAGCACTTAAGAATAGTCAAAATATGTTATATATGTATATACTCTAAAGAAGCATACAAAATGTGGCTTTTGGAAATCATATCTGAACTTACCTATATATGACATATGATTTCACTTCTTATCCTCCCTTTTTTCATGTATGGAAAAAATTGTGTGTAAATATATATTCAAAGTTAAAGGTGAATTTTCTGGATTCTTGACCCTGTATAGCTTAAACTAGATATAATGCCAAATTTTCTCTGAGTTCAAGCTGTTTCACATTCTGCTTCTGTGTATACTCACCCCTAACACTTTCCACTCTTCCTCCCTCTATCGCATACATGCACGCACACGTGCACACCACACACACACACACACACACACACACACACACACACAGCCCTGTGAGGGCAGACACATCAATGCTGTTGCCAAAGATATAGAATGGCAATGAGCAGAACACTATTTAAATTAGTGTCATATTCATTATCATTTTTTCACTATTCCATCATGGTTTATATATATGATATAATATATAGATATTAAAGCTGAGAAGATAAACCAGTTTTACTAATTTAAATTTAAGCCAATAAAAAATAGGATGATATCTAGATACAACTATGAAGACTGTATGTATGCAAATGCATTTTTGTTGTTACAAGACAAATTCTGCTCCTCTACCCACAAACGTTGGTAGTGGTAGCTGGTCCAAGGGGTGATGGATATAGGGAGTAAGAGTGGTTACAGACAGCATATAAAACTTTCTGACAGAGGACACTAAATATAACACTGACATCATGTTAGAAGGAAAACAGCTAAAATTCAAAAACTCCTTTACTAAGAAACTTTCAAAAGAAGAAAATAATAGGCTAAAAGATGAGCAGAAGCAAAAGAGCAGGAGAGCAGAGTACAAGAAAAAGAGATCAGGAACAAGGAATTCCTTCATCTAGTTTAAAGTCAAAATGGCCCATGGGGGAGTAGACCTTTAAGTGTAAAATAGTGAACCAAATATATTTTCATGGATGAGGAAAAGGACACAATATAAGGGTCTCCTTACCTTTCACATACAGTTAGCTCTAATGAAAAGCTGATCACCCCACTTTGAATTGCTAGATTAAATCTTTTGTTTCCTTCCTCAGTCTTCAGTCTTTATTTCATGTAGTATACCAGATTATCTTACTCCAGTCCTTGTTTTTTTCCATGGTGCCACCGGGTGCTTTTTTATGCTGCCCCGGGAAGGGAAACAAGTACAAGGCAAATAATACACATTAAACAAATATATTGGGTGAAGTCAATTATATCTCAATTAAAAGATAAATAAAATTTTTAAAAATTTAAAAAACAAAAAAGATGGAGAAAGGAAGGATTAACAACAGGAGGCTAAGAAAATTTAAATAACCTTTACACTCATACAGCAAGGAAGTGACAGAGGAAGAGTTTAGAACAAGGTCTCTCTGTTGTTCAAGGTTGTATTCTTCCCACTATGACTTATTCTCTTCTCTCTTCTGAATATTTTGGAAGGGGAGTAGGATCTGTGTGGGTGACCCTTTCCAAACCAAAGATGACCTTATGTTTGTACAAACTGTAGTAAATGACATAAGACAACGTCACATTTGTTATTTGGTAATAGCCTTTAATCAAAAATAACAAGATTAGATGAAAAATGAAGATTAACAGCCTTTACTCAAAAATGATAGAATCAAATGAAATTGAAGATTATATCATACCACGTCATATCTAGTACCTTATCTAGTATCTGCTTCCTCTTCAACAAGTATTCAAAATTCTATAAAGCTCTTGTAAAGCTATTTGCTAACAAAATACTGCCCCAAATTCACCCCTCTTAGAACCCACAGAAAGTTAAGATCCCATTATTTAAATATAAAAAAAAGACCTTGAAAGAAATACAAAAGCATCAGAATCCAGAAGGGTATTGTTTATTACTGCAAAGGCAGTATTGTCTTAGAGGTGCTGTTGACCTGGTTTTTCACTGAGGGGGCCAGAATCTTCAGTATATTCACCGGGAGTGGATCCAGGGCTGATGATAGCCAGTGTACTGTTATGGCAGTACTGATTGCTAAAATATTTAAATACTTCCATACTGATTGGTAAATACCAGCTGCAATAAGCAGTTACATGAATTAATAATATAAATTCCAGCACATGTGGTTTATTTTAGAAATCCAACACATACTGCAATTTTAAGACATTTTTCCTGGACCAGACACGCACAGAGTGGAAGGCCTGCTCCAAATTCTACCGTTTATTACAAATTTGGGGGAGTTGTATCATAGTGATACATATTTTGGGGTGGATATTTTGTGTTCTTTTCTAAAATGATCAGGCAGGTACAGGAAAACACAAAGTAGAGTGCACTCACAGATCCCAGAGACAGAAGATACTACATGCCATGAAGGCCACATGGGAAAGCACCAGAGTGGTCAGGAGACAGAAAACAGGAGTGAGGGGAGGGTTTAGAACAGAGTCTTTATTAAAGCTTCTCTGGGAAAGGCTAAACCGTTTAGGATTGGCTAGTTTGAGTAATTTCTTCAGTGGGCTTTGGGTAATAGGGGTGGTCCTTAGTTGACTGGCACCTAAGCCTGGAAGGATTAAAGCAGAGGAATAGTGCCTCTTGGGGTATCCAGGCCAAACAGAGGAAGTGGCTCTGGACTGGTTAGTTTGCATACAAAGACATGTACCTAGCTGGGTCTTTTGCTATCTCTAAGAATGACCTAGCCCTGGGAGAGGTAGGCTCTCTAGAGTCAAAAAGGTATTTTTAGAATAACAAAACAATATACAAAAATATATATTTTTTAAATTTACAATACAGTGGAGAGAGGGCTATGCAGCTAAAACTGAGAACCTATTTCATGACTCTCTACAAGAAATGGCTGCCCATAATCTTAGTATGCTCAGAGACAGAATGGGGAGTCTTCTGGGGCTATTGTCAAATACAGGTGCTACAGTAGGCTATCTCTAACAAAATTTTTTAAAGACATTTGCATTTTTGACAACTTATTTCCTGGTGGGTAGTACCTTCCTTGTGAGTTGTGGTTGATCAAATGGGGAATTATCTGAAAGCCATCCAAAACACACTTAATAGTTAGAAGAATACATATCACAGGGAGTGGCAATGAAGTCCTAGATGCCCCACTCTCCTTGATTTATCTCATTCCACCCCACTCCCTACTTTCCATGCCTGGCAGTTTCCTTTCTTCTGGGAGCATTCCAAGCCTACTTTGTCTCCTGGCAAAATAAGCCCAGCACCTTCACCATCAGGAACTGCAGTTTTTACTCTGACCCCTTATCTTCTTTTTACCTTCTGTTTTTGTCTCAATAACTTGGCATCTATCAGCTGCCACCTCACCTACTGGCACTAACTTCCTCTTGATTCACCCACAGGATCTATAGATGTTTCACGCTCTTCAGGGAAAGAAGAAGAAAGAAGGCCAAGTTTCTGGGTCCAAAAACCCAGTATTAACCAATCTCCTGACATTTATTGCTCTTCCACCCTTCTCTCTTTCCCTCTGGCTCATGTTATTTGAACACTGGTTATCTGACAAACCAACAGAGAAAGGAAGGAGAATGAAAAATAAGGGGTGAAGACCTAAAGAGCAATGTGGGGAGTAAAAGGTGCGATGGGGAGGCGGCCTCCATGTGTCCAAGAGAATGCCCAGTCTCTGCATAACTAAACAACTGAATGGGGAAATTACTGGAACAGACTGAAACATGACTCTGACAGGGACATCATTTAGCAAGGAACGATATGAACAAAAGATCAAATCACCAATTACAACTCCAAGATTACTTCTGGTGTGTTTACTCTGTTGCCTCTCTAACCTCCATGTTCTTGGTCACTATCTATCCTTTGGCAAAAATTAGAGGAATATTTTCAAGTTCACTGACGGCAGCAATTAATTTCTAATAATAAATCACATTGAGAATCTATTTAGTGGGAGGAGAGAGGGAAGATGGTGGCGTAGGAGGACGGTGGGCTCACCACGCCTCCTGCTGATCACTTAGATTCCACCTACACCTGCCTAAATAACCCAGAAAACCGCCAGAGGATTAGCAGAACGGAGTCGCCGGAGCCAAGCGCAGACGAGAGGCCCACGGAGGAGGGTAGGAAGGGCGGCGAGGCAGTGCGCGCTCCACCGACTGGCGGGAAGGAGCCGGGGCGGAGGGGCGGCTCGCCGGGCAAGCAGAGCTCCCGAGTCTGGCTTGCAAAAGCGGAGGGGCCTGACAGACTGTGTTCCGACAGCAAGCGCGACTTAGCGTCTGGGAGGTCATAAGTTAACAGCTCTGCTCTGAAAGCGGGAAGGCTGGAGGACAAAGGGAGGGAGAGCTGCTGAGCCCCCGGACGACAGAGCTCAGTTTGGTGGGGAACAAAGGCGCTCGCCAGCGCCATCTCCCCCGCCCATCCCCCAGCCAAAATTCCAAAGGGAACCAGTTCCTGCCAGGGAACTTGCTTGCTCCCCGCCAACACCCAACTCTGTGCTTCTGCGGAGCCAAACCTCCGGCAGCGGATCTGACTCCCTCCCGCTGCCAGAGGGCCCCTCCTGAAGTGGATCACCTAAGGAGAAGCGAGCTAAGCCTGCCCCTCCTGCCCCCATGCACCTTGCCTACCCACCCCAGCTAAGACGCCAGATCCCCAGCATCACAAGCCTGGCAGTGTGCAAGTAGCCCAGACAGGCCACCCCACGCCACAGTGAATCCCGCCCCTAGGAGAGGGGAAGAGAAGGCACACACCAGTCTGACTGTGGCCCCAGTGGTGGGCTGGGGGCAGACATCAGGTCGGATTGCGGCCCCGCCCACCAACTCCAGTTATACACCACAGCACAGGGGAAGTGCCCTGCAGGTCCTCACCACTCCAGGGACTATCCAAAATGACCAAGCGGAAGAATTCCCCTCAAGAGAATTTCCAGGAAATAACAACAGCTAATGAACTGATCAAAAAGGATTTAAATAATATAACAGAAAGTGAATTTAGAATAATAGTCATAAAATTAATCGCTGGGCTTGAAAACAGTATAGAGGACAGCAGAGAATCTCTTGCTACAGAGACAAAGGAACTAAGGAACAGTCACGAGGAGCTGAAAAGCGCTTTAAACGAAATGCAAAACAAAATGGAAACGACGACAGCTCGGATTGAAGAGGCAGAGGAGAGAATAGGTGAACTAGAAGATAAAGTTATGGAAAAAGAGGAAGCTGAGAGAAAGGGAGGGAAAAAAAATCCAGGAGTATGAGGGGAAAATTAGAGAATTAAGTGATACACTAAAAAGAAATAATATACACATAATTGGTATCCCAGAGGAGGAAGAGAGAGGGAAAGGTGCTGAAGGGGTACTTGAAGAAATTATAGCTGAGAACGTCCCTGAACTGGGGAAGGAAAAAGGCATTGAAATCCAAGAGGCACAGAGAACTCCCTTCAGACGTAACTTGAATCGATCTTCTGCACGACATATCATAATGAAACTGGCAAAATACAAGGATAAAGAGCAAATTCTGAAAGCAGCAAGGGGTAAACGTGCCCTCACATATAAAGGGAGACCTATAAGACTCGTGACTGATCTCTCTTTTGAAACTTGGCAGGCCAGAAAGAATTGGCATGAGATCTTCAGTGTGCTAAACAGAAAAAATATGCAGCCGAGAATCCTTTATCCAGCAAGTCTGTCACTTAGAATAGAAGGAGAGATAAAGGTCTTCCCAAACAAACAAAAACTGAAGGAATTTGTCAGCACTAAACCAGCCCTACAAGAGATCCTAAGGGGGACCTGTGAGACAAAGTACCAGAGACATCACTACAAGCATAAAACATACAGACATCACAATGACTCTAAACCCGTATCTTTCTATAATAACACTGAATGTAAATGGATTAAATGCGCCAACCAAAAGACATAGGGTATCAGAATGGATTAAAAAAAAAGACCCATCTATTTGCTGACTCCTTTTAGACCTGAGGACACCTTTAGATTGAGAGTGAGGGGATGGAGAAATATTTATCATGCTACTGGAAGCCAAAAGAAAGCTGGAGTAGCCATACTTATATCAGACAAACTAGACTTTAAATTAAAGGCTGTAACAAGAGATGAAGAAGCACATTATATAATAGTGACAGGGTCTATCCATCAGGAAGAGCTAACAATTATAAACGTCTATGCGCCGAATACCGGAGCCCCCAAATATATAAAACAATTACTCATAAACATAAGCAACCTTATTGAGAAGAATGTGGTAATTGCAGGGGACTTTAACACCCCACTTACAGAAATGGATAGATCATCTAGACACACGGTCAATAAAGAAACAAGGGCCCTGAATGAGACATTGGATCAGATGGACTTGACAGATATATTTAGAACTCTGCATCCCAAAGCAACAGAATATACTTTCTTCTCGAGTGCACACGGAACATTCTCCAAGATAGATCATACACTGGGTCACAAAACAGCCCTTCATAAGTTTATAAGAATTGAAATTATACCATGCATACTTTCAGACCACAATGCTATGAAGCTTGAAATCAACCACAGGAAAAAGTCTGGAAAACCTCCAAAAGCATGGAGGTTAAAGAACACCCTACTAACGAAGGAGTGGGTCAACCAGGCAATTAGAGAAGAAATTAAAAAATATATGGAAACAAACGAAAATGAAAATACAACAATCCAAACGCTTTGGGACGCAGCGAAGGCAGTCCTGAGAGGAAAATACATTGCAATCCAGGCCTATCTCAAGAAACAAGAAAAATCCCAAATACAAAATCTAACAGCACACCTAAAGGAAATAGAAGCAGAACAGCAAAGGCAGCCTAAACCCAGCAGAAGAAGAGAAATAATAAAGATCAGAGCAGAAATAAACAATATAGAATCTAAAAAAACTGTAGAGCAGATCAACAAAACCAAGAGTTGGTTTTTTGAAAAAATAAACAAAATTGACAAACCTCTAGCCAGGCTTCTCAAAAAGAAAAGGGAGAGGACCCAAATAGATAAAATCATGAATGAAAATGGAATTATTACAACCAATCCCTCAGAGATACAAACAATTATCAGGGAATACTATGAAAAATCATATGCCAACAAATTGGACAACCTGGAAGAAATGGACAAATTCCTAAACACCCACACTCTTCCAAAACTCAATCAGGAGGAAATAGAAAGCTTGAACAGACCCATAACCAGCGAAGAAATTGAAGCGGTTATCAAAAATCTCCCAACAAATAAGAGTCCAGGACCAGATGGCTTCCCAGGGGAGTTCTACCAGACGTTTAAAGCAGAGATAATACCTATCCTTCTCAAGCTATTCCAAGAAATAGAAGGGGAAGGAAAACTTCCAGACTCATTCTATGAAGCCAGTATTACTTTGATTCCTAAACCAGACAGAGACCCAGTAAAAAAAGAGAACTACAGGCCAATATCCCTGATGAATATGGATGCAAAAATTCTCAATAAGATACTAGCAAATCGAATTCAACGGCATATAAAAAGAATTATTCACCATGACCAAGCGGGATTCATTCCTGGGATGCAGGGCTGGTTCAATATTCGCAAATCAATCAACGTGATACATCACATTAACAAAAAAAAAGAGAAGAACCATATGATCCTGTCAATCAATGCAGAAAAGGCCTTTGACAAAATCCAGCACCCTTTCTTAATAAAAACCCTTGAGAAAGTTGGGATAGAAGGAACATACTTAAAGATCATAAAAGCCATTTATGAAAAGCCCACAGCTAACATCATCCTCAACGGGGAAAAACTGAGAGCTTTTTCCCTGAGATCAGGAACACGACAGGGATGCCCACTCTCACCGCTGTTGTTTAACATAGTGCTGGAAGTTCTAGCATCAGCAATCAGACAACAAAAGGAAATCAAAGGCATCCAAATTGGCAAAGATGAAGTCAAGCTTTCACTTTTTGCAGATGACATGGTATTATACATGGAAAATCCGATAGACTCCACCAAAAGTCTGCTAGAACTGATAATGAATTTAGCAAAGTTGCAGGATACAAAATCAATGTACAGAAATCAGTTGCATTCTTATACACTAACAATGACGCAACAGAAAGACAAATAAAGAAACTGATCCCATTCACAATTGCACCAAGAAGCATAAAATACCTAGGAATAAATCTAACCAAAGATGTAAAAGATCTGTATGCTGAAAACTATAGAAAGCTTATGAAGGAAATTGAAGAAGATATAAAGAAATGGAAAAACATTCCCTGCTCATGGATTGGAAGAATAAATATTATCAAAATGTCAATACTACCCAAAGCTATCTACACATTCAATGCAATCCCAATCAAAATTGCACCAGCATTCTTCTCAAAGCTAGAACAAGCAATCCTAAAATTCATATGGAACCACAAAAGGCCCCGAATAGCCAAAGGAATTTTGAAGAAGAAGACCAAGGCAGGAGGCATCACAATCCCAGACTTTAGCCTCTACTACAAAGCTGTCATCATCAAGACAGCATGGTATTGGCACAAAAACAGACACATAGACCAATGGAATAGAATAGAAACCCCAGAACTAGACCCACAAACATATGGCCAACTCATCTTTGACAAAGCAGGAAAGAACATCCAATGGAAAAAAGACAGTCTCTTTAACAAATGGTGCTCGGAGAACTGGACAGCAACATGCAGAAGGTTGAAACTAGACCACTTTCTCACACCTTTCACAAAAATAAACTCAAAATGGATAAAGGACATGAATGTGAGACAGGAAACCATCAAAACCTTAGAGGAGAAAGCAGGAAAAGACCTCTCTGACCTCAGCCGTAGCAATCTCTTACTTGACACATCCCCAAAGGCAAGGGAATTAAAAGCAAAAATGAACTACTGGGACCTTATGAAGATAAAAGTCTTCTGCACAGCAAAGGAAACAACCAACAAAACTAAAAGGCAACCAACGGAATGGGAAAAGATATTTGCAAATGACATATCAGACAAAGGGCTAGTATCCAAAATCTATAAAGAGCTCACCAAACTCCACACCCAAAAAACAAATAACCCAGTGAAGAAATGGGCAGAAAACATGAATAGACACTTCTCTAAAGAAGACATCCGGATGGCCAACAGGCACATGAAAAGATGTTCAACGTCGCTCCTTATCAGGGAAATACAAATCAAAACCACACTCAGGTATCACCTCACGCCAGTCAGAGTGGCCAAAATGAACAAATCAGGAGACTATAGATGCTGGAGAGGATGTGGAGAAACGGGAACCCTCTTGCACTGTTGGTGGGAATGCAAATTGGTGCAGCCGCTCTGGAAAGCAGTGTGGAGGTTCCTCAGAAAATTAAAAATAGACCTACCCTATGACCCAGCAATAGCACTGCTAGGAATTTACCCAAGGGATACAGGAGTACTGATGCATAGGGGCACTTGTACCCCAATGTTTATAGCAGCACTCTCAACAATAGCCAAATTATGGAAAGAGCCTAAATGTCCATCAACTGATGAATGGATAAAGAAATTGTGGTTTATATACACAATGGAATACTACGTGGCAATGAGAAAAAATGAAATATGGCCTTTTGTAGCAACGTGGATGGAACTGGAGAGTGTGATGCTAAGTGAAATAAGCCATACAGAGAAAGACAGATACCATATGGTTTCACTCTTATGTGGATCCTGAGAAACTTAACAGAAACCCATGGGGGGGGGAAGGAAAAAAAAAAAAAAAGAGGTTAGAGTGGGAGAGAGCCAAAGCATAAGAGACTGTTAAAAACTGAGAACTGAGGGTTGATGGGGGGTGGGAGGGAGGGGAGGGTGGGTGATGGGTATTGAGGAGGGCACCTTTTGGGATGAGCACTGGGTGTTGTATGGAAACCAATTTGACAATAAATTTCATATATTAAAAAAAAAAAAAAAAGAGAATCTATTTGGTGAACCATAGTGTTCTTGAAACTTGTTGAAGACACTTTTTTCCCTTATCCAATAGCTATTTCTAGTCCTTTCTTCTTTAATGTCAAAGCCCTCAAGCTCTGAGGGTGAAGATGCTAGAATCTTAATATACTCAATTTTCTCTTTTTTTTTTCCTAGAACCTACAATAGACCCCGAAGGAAGTGTATTGGGGGAAGCCTAGAAATATTTTTCTCCCCCATTAAAGCTATCTGCCAAGATAAAAGCTTCAACACTCTCTTGCACCCCCAACCTTCAATCTTTCTTTCGATTTTATCCTGAGGACTGAGGCTTGGAGCCGCTGTTAACTGTCTTCTAACCAAAAGGGCAGACCACTGATGAACTATGAATGACAAAACAGAAAGACAAAGGAGTCCTATATATTGAGGTGCTAAACCAATCAAGAAAAGCTACCTACAGACTTCTTGTTATCTGTGATGATAAATTTTCTTTATCTTCAATAAAGAAAAATTTTTTTCTAGAGTGTTATTTGTAGAAGATACTAAAATTTAAAGTAATGTACCTTGAAGGAACCCCGCAATAACCTGTGGCAAAGCAAAACATCTTATTTCCATTCATTTTCAGACACTAGCTTCTCTGAATAGACCATCAATAGGAGATAACAATTACCCCAAGTGAGCTGTGGAATCTGAAAAGATCATGGAAATCCAGAAGGGTAAAAGATTAGACACACCCTCTCTGCTACTTCATCCACAGGCCATCCAGCTTAAGTCCAAGCTTTCTCAAGACAGAGCTCATTACCTCGTGAAACAGCTCAACTCTCCCTTTCCGGTCTTTATATTATGAAATTTGCTTATCAGACCACAGGGCATCCCATTAAACAGAAATTTGGTGATGTTGATTCTGTCATTAATGCACATCTGTAAAATGCACTGGTCTACAATGAAACCATCTGAGACTTTGGGAAGATAAGATATTGAATAATTTCATATTTTTCTTGTACTTTTATAAATCACTAACATTTTTAATTTACTTAAAAATGAAGTAAACCAAGATTAACATTATATTGTAAATAACACAACTAACATGTTTAATGTTATCAGTAAAGCAGACTTCTTGCACTTGTTATAAGCAAAACAAATGAAGACCAGCATTGAAAATTCCCTGAGCAGATAAAACCAGTTTAGTCATACAAAGCTTAATTTAGCTTATTTTGTAAGACTAAATTGACATGGGTCATTTCTTGCTTGTGCCTCTGGAAATCATAAGCAAAACTTAAACTGTTTCCCACGGTTAATATGAGGTAACTACTAACCAACTGCCTACCATCTGAGAAAATTCCAATATTAAAAAAATCACTGTGAAAAATAGTCACTACTTCCTCCCTATATAAGTTGCTTTATAATAATATACTCCTGGGGCCTCATTCTGTGTTTTGGTTCGAGATCTCCTAGTTTTTGGTATATGCACAATAAACTTTTACTAATGACTACTTTGATGATTCATTGGTTTTACTTATGTTATGTCTGAGCTCTTGACATTTTAAAGCATCAGAAGAGGGGAAGACCTCAAATGAGTCTAAGGTTGGTGAGTTGCTGGTATCCACAGAACCCGATGAGCTCACTGCTTTCTCTCTGGAGTTAGAGTAATTAATCTCTCCTGGATCTGAGCCACTGTCTTTGCATTTTGAATGCTCCACCTTTATTGTGCATACCTATATTTTGTTTGGTGAGGTTTCTTTGCAAGTCACCCTATTAAGTTTAAAAGTGGAAAAGACATGTAATTCCCTGCGTTTTATAACAGGTGTTGGAAAATAGAGCCCTTTATACTTAAGACATCTTAGGGAACCTAAAGACAAAGATGGCCTGTGGACTTGGTCTATGGACCATGATCTTGTGCCTTTTTAGAAAAATGGGTGAACTTTTGGAATTGTAGCAGCCACTTTGAGGAACATTTATCTTAAATAAGTCCACCTTACGGGGCACCCTTAGAAAAGAGGATTCCAATCCTCTCAGAGACAATGAAACGCAATCTTTGAGTGGAATGCAGAAGCCTCTAAAACACAAAATGACTCTCAAAACAGCTCTAAAAGGATCCTTACAGCATGCAAATAAAAAATATCCAGTAAAACTCTTTGACCATCTGAGCAAGTACACTTAGTTCATCTGCTGGAATCACAGTGTGAATACAACTATTATTTTGAATTTTCTACTCAAGACAGGGCTGAGTTTCTTGTTTTTTAAGTTTTTTATTTAAATTCCAGTTAGTTAACAGACCAGTGTAATATTAATTTCAGGTATACAAGATTGTTAATTCAACACTTCCATACAATACCCAGTGCTCATCACAAGCACACTCCTTAATCCCCATTACCTATTTAACCCAACCCCCCTCTGGTAACCAACAGTTGTTCATTCCCTATAGTTAACAGCTTGTTTCTTGATTTGTCTCTCTTTTTTCCCCTTTGTTCATTTGTTTCTTAAATTCTACATGAGTGAAGTCATATGATATTTGTCTTTCCGTGACTGACCAATTTCACTTAGCATAATACTCTCTACCTCCATCTTTGCCATTGCAAGTGTCAAGATCTCATTCTTTTTATGGTTGAATAATATTTCATTATACATATATATACATGTATATATACCACATCTTCTTTATACATCAGTTGATAGACATTTGTGCTGTTTCCATAATTTGGCTATTGTTGATAATGCTACTATAAACATCATCAGGGTGCATGTATCCCTTTGAATTGGTATTTTTGTATTCTTTGGGTAAATATCTAGTAGTGCAATTGATGATATTAGGGTCGTTCTATGTTTAACCTTTTGAGGAAACTCCATACTGATTTCCAATGTGGCTGCACCAGTTTGCATTCCACCAACAGTGTAAGAGGGTTTCCCCTTCCCCACATCTCCAACAACACCTGTTGTTTCTTGTGTTGTTGATTTTAGCCATTCTGGCTGGTGTGAGGTGGTGTCTCATTGTAGTTTTGATTTTCATTTCCCTGATGATCAGTGATGTTGAGATCTTTTCATGTACCTGTTGGCCATCTGTATGTCTTCTTTGGAAAAAAGTCTATTCATGTCTTCTGTCCATTTCTTAATTGGGTTATGCATTTTTGGGGTGTTCGGTTTTATAAGTTCTTTATACATTTTGTATACTAACCCTTTATCACATATGTCATTTGCAAATATCTACTCCCATTTCCTAGTTGTCCTTTAGCTTTCTTGACTGTTTTCTTCAATGTGCAGAAACTTTTTATTTTGATGAAGTCCCAATAGTTTATTTTTGCTTTTGTTGCCCTTATCTCAGAAGACATATCTAGAAAGAAGTTGCTGTGGCCGATGTCAAAGAGGTTACTGCCTATGTTCTCCTCTAGGACTTTTATGGTTATAGGTCTCACATTTAGGTTTTTAATCCATTTTGAATTTATTTTTGTGTATGGTGTAAGAAAGTGTTCTAGTTTTCATTGTTTGCATGTTTTCCCAACACCACTTGTTAGAGAGACTGCCCTTGACCAGTTGGACATTCTTTTCTGCTTTGTCAAAGATAAGTTGATCAAACACTTGTATCATAATGGAAAGTATTACTTGAAAGAAGGTTTACATAGAGGGTAGTTTCTTTTTTTTTTTTTTTAAATGATTTTATTTATTTTTGAGACAGAGAGAGACAGATCATTAACAGGGGAGGGTCAGAGAGAGAGGGAGACACAGAATCCGAAGCAGGCTCCAGGCTCTGAGCTGTCAGCATAGAGCCTGATGCGGGGCTCGAACTCACTGATTGTGAGATCATGACCTGAGCTGAAGTCGGATGCTCAACCAACTGAGCCACCCAGGCGCCCCTACATAGAGGGTAGCTTCAATGAGTTAAGTATACAGCTATTCCCATATGCTTCTACACATAAAGTTTACAAATACTTTTAATGAAAAAAGACGTTAGTTGAAACAAGGTTTATACACAGTGTAGCTGCAATGATGGCTATAATTTTTTAAACAAAAGCTATAAAATTTCTGTTTGGCTTTGTCTGTATGTTTACATATGTCTATTTATGTATGTTGTAGATGTGCTATTTTCTCTACGTATGGATGATATTGCCAAAATTAGTTGTAAAGAACTCTATATAATTGGCTTAGAGACAATTAAGCATTTACATAAACCAAGCATACTCTCAGAAATATAAGAACTTACTCAAATGTTTTTCAATTTCACATGATCTGGGATAATCTTGATAAATCTTGATAAGTAAAAACTAATCTACATTTATTTAACAAAAGCAGACTTGTATTCAAAATTAGTCAACAAGAAAAATAAGTCAAGATGATGGTTAGCTGTTTGATGTCTAATCCAAGTATATTTGTTAAAAACAGGTAATTTACTGGGTGTTGTATGGAAACCAATTTGACAATAAATTTCATATTAAAAAAATAAAATTAAATAAATAAAAAAATAAAAACCGGTAATTTTAAATAAATAATAGTGTATAGTAAATGTAAATAATTTATATTCACTGAACATCTACATCATTTCTAACTCAGATTAACATTCAATGCTAAATATAAGTTTATGTTTATTTTCATTTTTTAATTTTTTTTTTTTACAGAGAGACAAACATTTGGGTCTATTAATAAACATGCTTTGTACCACACTGAAAAATTTTCTAGGAGGAAGGATATAGGTCTAGAAATTATGGAATGTATTTATAAATTTTTAATTTACTACAGGATGCTAATATATAGATAGTTCACAGCTGTAAGCTTCCCAGTTGTCAAAGACTACCAATAGTTAAAATTTATAATCAATATTTAAAAATAAATACTAAAAATAATACTGGTGAAAAATAGAATGTATTTGGATAAGGTAAGATATAAGTTTTAAGTTTGGAGTTTTTTTTATTTGGTTTGGTTTTGGTAGAGGAAAAAAGAAAGTAATTTTGTCCTAAAGTAAAATGATTATTCCAGAATAAGAAAGGAAAAAGATGGGACAAAACCTAAATGGATATAAAAGATGTACAAGGTCTGTGGAAAAGAAATCTTGTGAAAGGAATTTTATGTGTAGCCAAGCTAAGATTGGAATTGATTTATGTTAAAAAAAAAAAAAAAAAAAGAATTTTAATATCAAAAGTACACTGGTGCAAAATTAGAATTTTATTTTCTTTGTGTTAAAAGGACAGGTTTTTTGGGTTATTTTTAGATTATTGGTTCACTGTTAAGAGACTGTAAACAAAGGTTTTTTCTTTACCTTTAATGTAATTGCCTAGAAAACCAAGACTCTGTGTCTTAAGAAAATAATTTCCTGTGCTTCATGTTGCCTTTATCGAGTCTGATTACTTAAAAATATAACTAAGTCTTCTCTATTAAAAGGGCTAAGATTTTTTTTTTGTCAAATAGATAGTTCCCATATTTGTCTTTGAAATATTTTAATTGTCTTTGGTTTAATGGATAACTAAGTATTGTTTGACAGAGACCTATGATTCTATTTGGTTAAATGTTTTAAATCTTTTGACATTTTTTTTTTCTTTTTTTTTTTTTTTAATTTTTTTTCAACGTTTTTTATTTATTTTTGGGACAGAGAGAGACAGAGCATGAACGGGGGAGGGGCAGAGAGAGAGGGAGACACAGAATCGGAAACAGGCTCCAGGCTCCGAGCCATCAGCCCAGAGCCTGATGCGGGGCTCGAACTCAGGGACCGCGAGATCGTGACCTGGCTGAAGTCGGACGCTTAACCGACTGCGCCACCCAGGCGCCCCTCTTTTGACATTTTTAACAAACTTTTCCCCAAATCAAATTCTGAATAAAGTAAAATATATATGTTAATTTATGTAAGCTTTTTTGATATGTTAATTGCATGAAAACATTGTCAAATAAAAAGCAAAGTTTAACCTTTTTAGATATTTATATGAGATATCAGTAAAATAATTCAGAAATTATATGAAATTCCTAAAAAGCTGATATATTCTGGTATCGTGTTTTCAGTCATAATTTTTCAATATTTTTACTTGTCAATTGCATCTGTGTGTGTGTGTGTGTGTGTGTGTGTGTGTGTGTGTGTATGTATGAACTATGATCATACCGCCAACCACGGTTAAGTCTTTGGTCATTTACAGACAATCATTATTTTACTTTAGTACTTTTGCAAAAGTATTCCTGCAAAAAAATGCTTCATTTTCAAAGAGATTCATGGAGAAGACTCTGAAAAATACTCTAAAATGCAGGTTTCTGAGATGATGACACTGAACTGGGTAAGAATTTCTAAAACTCTAATGGAAACCTGATTGATTAATAAAGCTGCCAAACCAAAATGAAGCAAAACAAGAATTACATAACACTGAATGAACTGATGAAAATAATTATAATTTTTATGACTTCATTTTAAACATTGCTGGTTCTTTTAATGTTTTATTTTCCACATTTAAAGGGCCTCCTTTTCTCCTCTTTTTTAAGCTATCTATAACTTAGAGCAATTTGGTGAAGCGTATCTTTGCAACAAGAATTGAAATATTTTTCTTTTTATCCTTACCTGATCCCTCCAGAATTCAGAAACTCTTATTAAATATTCTTATCTTTTATGACAATATATGTATTTGCATAAGTTCAATATGAATCTGGTCTCCTTGTAACAAGACACAACTGGACAAGTCCTTGGCTTCGCATCCTAACCTTGAGAGGCTTATGAAAGTACAATTTGAGATTCCCTATGAAGAGTTTCAGCAAAGTAGATTTTAAAAACCTATGAGGTCAATAACTATTCTTGCTCCACTTATGTAAATAACCAGGCCAAGTTTATTGAAAATAGACTTAATTTGTAAACAAATTAGTCTTTCTGTCATTTGTTACAGAAATGGGAATGATTACAGAGAAAAAAATTATACTTCAGTAATACACCTTACTGGATATCAGATTCTAATTCTGTTAATTGTCTCTGAAGTTTTGTTTTTACCTCCAAACTCGACTGGATCTTGAATCCTTCTATTTTCTTCCAATACTTGGCTAGAATTCTCCAAACTAACATTTCCAATTTTCTCCCACTCTTTTGACTTGGAATCACTATAAAACTAAAATTGCCCTTTTCCCAAAGTCATACAAGTTAAACTGGAGAACTTGAGAGAAACCAAAGAGAAATCACCACAATAGCTCACATACGGACAATCTTCATGCCTGCCTGCTGCTATGTGACTACTCAGAAAGTTCACGAGAGACATTCAAACTGCAAATCAGGGATGTCTATCAGGCTGCCACTGCCTGCCCTTAGTCCATGGGAAGATGTTTTGAACCCAATGTCTAAAAGCCTTCTCAACTGGCTTTTCCCCAAACTCAGAAACTGAATCTATAATTCGCTTGAACTATTAACATTTGTTTTTCTTTCATTTCCATGGAAACACCTCTAATTAAATTACCTGATTGTTCACATCATATGGAGCTCACTTGCAATAACACCTCTCAAAATAAAGCCTCCTCATACTCATCCTGTCCTAAGTAATCATGAGAATATGTGATTGCTAGTACATCAAGCTGTGCATATGTAAATAACTTTTAAAAATTATAATTCATTTGAGTTATTTAATTGGTTAATGTTGGCTCCTGGTAATTTCTGTTCCAGGAAATTTGTCATTCCTTGGTTATTGTTCTTGGTGTAGTCATTATATTAACCTCTCTACTGCACTGTATACTTGAGAGTTTTAAATGCCTGTGATAGCCACTCACAGGCCAAATGGTATCCATCAGGATCCGACAACTGGATGAAATCAATAATAACCACATAAATGATGAAGATGGTGACTACATAGCCCTCTAGCCTAAAGACTCAACTAATGGAAAGAGCAAATATGTCATTCTTCAGCCTGATTAATTACATGAACGGTTGTAAATGAGAATAAGGCTATATTGGTTGGTCATACTCTCACTCTGCAGAGAGAAAAACCAAATGGGGGTGGGTGGGGGTGGACTGTTAAAATAAAAAAACAAATGAAAACTTTGAAAACGCCCTGAGTGGACTAAACCAGTGTAATCATATAAACAAAGCTTAATTTAGCTTATTTGCAAGACTAACTTGACCTGGGTCATTTCTTGCTTACACCTCTAAAATCATAAGCAAAACTTAAACTATTACCCCTAAGGTTAATATGAAATATCCACTGACCAACTGTCCATCATTTAAGAAAATTTTAACATAACCAATATCTACATGTATACCAATATCTAAATTAACCAATCACTGTGATGAATAAATAGTCACTGCTTTCTCACTGTATAAGCTGCTTTATAACAGTATGTCCATAAGCCCCATTCACTATTTTGGTTTGAGTGCTCCCAGTTCACAAAGTATCTTTATAGTGTGTGCACAATAAACTTTTACTAATTACTACTTCAGTGACTCATTGGTTTTACTTTGGTTATGTCTGAATTTGTGACACAAATTAATAATTAATGGCATAGTAACAAAGAAGGTAAAAATTAAACAAAAATAATTTATAAAAGGTAATAAAAATCACTATGAAGAAACTGAAGACAATGCTATAAAAACATCAAGAAAGAAAACTGCAGGAAATAAACTGGCTACATATTTAAAAATGTATATAACTACTATAATATTAAACATAAATATTTGTCTAAATATTTTTTTCAGATCTTGGCTTTATCCAGCAGTTTATGGTTTTATAAGATTCACACATTTATTTACTTGCCAAATACTTTCCATTTTATTTTGACCCTTAAAATGAACAGAAGTTCCAAATGAAATTCACTGAAGGAATTTCCTTGGTTACATATTTTATTTTGATGTTTGCTCAAAAGGCCATTAAGATGTGTTGGATGATTGATGGGCTGATTTGGCATTTCTTGTGTGCCCATAATGTCATAATGAGATATTGCATTATTCTAAGATTCCAAAAATTTTTAACAAAGCTTAATAGAACTATTCCAGTGTTATTCCATCAAGTGTGAGATTGCAAAATTGTAGTATATCTTTAGGCCACAGACATGAACAATACTGTATGAAAATAGAAACCAAGCTCAAGAGTTGTATAGTATAGTCATTGATCTTACAAAAGCATCTGTCCTCTGGAGCAAAGCTGAATCCTGCACACCCAAACAGACTTACACTTATTTAGAGCTCTCTCAATCTTCTAAGGCACATATACCCATCTTCTAAGTCAGGAATAAGATTGTGTCACTCTGCACTATAAAATTATCTCCAAACTACATATTGTGAATTACCTCTTTTGGCAAAGCAATAGACAAGATAACTTGTATTACATTTTTCTTTGATTCTTTCCATTTTATACAAAAACATCCAGTTGAATAAGGCAGTGGGAGGAGGAAGCAAACAACACATTCAAGGTCATGTATCATTAATGAAAGTTTATTTTCTCAAACAAGTTATACATGTGAAAACAGGCTTGGAATTCAACCAGTGTCCAGCTAAGTGCCACACGGTACATAAGCCATCTGGATTTATTTATTGATTTTTAGGGCTGAAATATCAAAGCCAAAATTTGCCCCTAGTGTTCTCAAATTTCAAAGCACCAATTACCAGGCTACCAGGCTAAGGTTTAGTGTGCCTATAAACAGTTTATATTTTATGAGTTCACAGTTCACTTGAATAGAGACATACTGATTTGTCATGAATTGTGTTAAGTTAGCTTAGAATTTCCTAAAGTTCATGTCTGAACTTTCATTTTAACATGATAGTTTTTATGCACATTTTCATTTTCAGAATTTTGCTTACCATTATTCCAAACAAAATTAATGACCCCTGGAAAACATCAAGTGGAATGCTAGGTGCTAGGTGGTATATATTTTTTGTTTGTTTTGTTGACCATATTAGGAAAACAAAAAGGTTAATTTTGTGGCTAACTACTACCCAAACCAACTTTAAAAAATGTCACCTCCAGAAACATCACTCTTCTCTGGTTGATATCCCTTTATACCTTAATCTGAAAGTCAAATGAGCATTTCCAGGCAAAAGATATAAGAACTTGGGTGTGCCAGTGGGTTTATTTTTAATTGGAAAAAGAACTCCTCTTTCTTAAAAGTCAGGTAATGATTTCAATGTGTTTCTAAGCAAGACCTGAATAAAATATTAGACAATCATGCTCAAAAGCTATTAGTGGTTTTCTAATCTAGTACAAAGGGAGGCAGTTTTGAAAGTAATTGGAGTTTTCTTTATTTTTAGCTGTAAAACTTGTAGAAAATTTAGCAAGTACACTATTTTTTGAAATTTTCATCAGGCAAAGCACTGTCAAGTTCCTTATATGTAAATACAGAAAATATTCCCATTTATTAACTGATAAATATAACACACTGAAAGGTTCTGTAAAAATAAATATATGGCATTCATAGGATAAAATCTAGCCCAGCAGCAGGGAGAGATATGCCTCTTTATTTTATTTTTCAACTACTAATAATAGTCTCTTATTCTAGAGCAGGATCTTGTAATCATTTTTGTATTTTTGGAGCCTAACTTGAAGGGTAGAATCTCATATATTCTCAGATAAAGAGATTTTAATTGAATTAAATGGATCTATACTTTTTCAACTCTGATCAAAAGCCTTTGTTAACCACACAATTTGCTTGTCCATCATATACTGCAAATGCTTGCATAGGAAATGACTAAGCATGGAGAAATAGATAACTTTTATTTAGAAAAATAGTTGTCTGATAAGCTGGAAAGCAAAAACATTTGAACTATGTTGTGTAAGATGAATTGCTAGGTTTCCCTCTTCTAGACACTTTAGTATTAAATGCCAAACTTCCTTGGGAATGGCGGGTGCCTGGTAGATTGGGTTCATGTTTTTAGTTGCTAACTTTTGACATATGTGTTAAGTTTCAGAATTAAGGAAGAGAGTCAGACAAAGTGTCAAATATAGAAAATTCCATCTAACCCCTAAAAGAAAAGCTCTTTCAAGAATATAAATCTTACTGTGCTATCAAACTGTAGATTTTGTACTGTGGAGGTTCAAGTAAGAAACTAGGATTTACACATATTAGCATACAAAAACTCCATTTAAGAACCATTTAAATGGTGACAAAGAATTGCTTCTCCACTGTATCTTTAAAAGGGCACTGGCAGAGGGGCTCCTGAGTGGCTCAGTGGGTTAAGTGCTGGACTCATAGATTTAGGGATTCAGGTCATGATCTCATTGTTCTCTCTGCCCCTCCCCTGCTTGTGTGAATACACTCTCCCTCTCTCTCAAAATAAATAAATAAACATTAAAAAACGGGCACAGGCACAATGTTTCTTGTTCTGCTAATGATCATTTTTTTTCTTACTGATGTTCATCCATTCCCCAATTTTGAAGACTAACTATCTACATTTTGTTTTAGGATCGCATATATGACATATTAAAATAAATCCTAATCACTTGACCAAGAGACAAATTATGACTACCATTTCAATTATCATAAACATAGGGATGCCTGGGTGGCTCAGTTAAGTGTCCCACTCTTGATTTCAGCTCATGTAATGATCTTACAGTTTGTGGGTTCAAGCCCCACATCAGGCTATGCACTGACAGTGTGGAACCTGCCTGGGATTCTCTCTCTCCCTCTCTGCTCCTCCCCAGCTTGTGCGTGTGCTTGCGCTCTCTCAAAAATAAATAAACTTAAAATAAATAAATAAATGCCATAAACACAACCGAAAAATGAGAACCTGTTACATTTTTAATACACCGTGATGTTGTACTTTTCAACACTAGCAAGATGCAGTAAAATATGTTCTCCTTAAGAGATTTCAAATTCATTGAGAGATAGTTATGTTTTCACTTCTGTTTTAAAGTCAGATCTAAAGACAGTGCTCCATCTAAAAATGAAAAGTAAATTCCACAGTCAGAAAGTCCAGTGGCTGTGAGCCCTTGTTTCATGGGACTGGAGACTGGGCAAATAAATAGGCTGCTGACTCAACCTTTGTGAGTGACAGGGTAGTTAAAGAAAAAAAAAAAAAAAGCTAAAAATATATTGGGCTCTGGCTACCAAGTAAGAGTCTTATTAACAGATGTAAAATTGGTATAAATCCTTTGGATACAGAGATTTGTTTTAAAACCTATAAAGAGAATGTCTTTCTGTTCATCTATTAAAATAAGATTGAGGCTAGAGCTCTCCTACTCTTCTAAGAACAGTAAGAGAATCAACATTGCACAAGGTAATGTTTCAGATCTTTAATCTCTAAAAGATTCTTTTTTTTAATGTCTATTTATTTTGAGAGAGAGAGAGAGTGAGCAGGGGAGAGGGAGAGGGAGAGGGAGAGGGAGAGAATCCCAAGCAGGATCCATGTTCAGTAAGGAGCCTGACACAGGGCTCGATCCCATGAACCATGAGATCATGAGCTGAGGCAAAATCAAGAGTCAGACACTCAACCAACTGAACCACCTAGGTACCCTAAATCTCTAAACAATTCATTCATCATCATATCAGCCCCTCAGTTAAAGGTAAGATTATGTCTGAATTTCAGGGTCTTGGAGATAATTTAATTAAATGGGTAATTTTATAGTTGAGTAAAGACAATCAACATAGTCACTCGCTGAAGCTATTTGATGATATAGCCACTAGTAGAAGTCAAATCTTCCGATTCTCCATCAACAGTTTTGGAGATTTAATTTTCTCCCCTTCATCATACTTAACAGTAATGTTGTTTTGTAAACCAAAGTTGCTTTCAAACATTTTTTTTTTAATTTTTTTTTCAACGTTTTTTATTTATTTTTGGGACAGAGAGAGACAGAGCATGAACGGGGGAGGGGCAGAGAGAGAGGGAGACACAGAATCGGAAACAGGCTCCAGGCTCCGAGCCATCAGCCCAGAGCCTGACGCGGGGCTCGAACTCAGGGACCGCGAGATCGTGACCTGGCTGAAGTCGGACGCTTAACCGACTGCACCACCCAGGCGCCCCTCAAACATTTTTGAAGATACGGTGAGAAATAGATTTCACATCATTACCACACATACGCACAAAGAAATGACATGAAAGTTTCTTGAAAAAATACTACATATGATACACCAAGGAATTTGTGGTTTCTTTTTTTAATATGCTATTCTATTTATTTTTAAATGGTAATCAAGACCCAGTACAATAATAACTTCACTATTTACTAAGAGGTAAATGACATCCATGTTGAAATAATAACTGTAGTCTAACTTTCTGTTTTGTTGTTTCCAAAGAGACATAAAGAACTTTAACTTCAAGTATTTATGCCAACAATCAAATAGGTACCATGATAGGGCCATGCCCTCTGGATGGAAGAAGATCCTAAGCAAAAGTGTGCTGATTTTACTCATTACACATGCCTTTCTCAAATCGATATTCACCTAGTACTACTCGTTCCAATAATACTCTGCCCCTCCCAGTCAGGAAGACGAGGATCTAAAGAAGAGACTTTGCTTCCCTATAACTGCTTCCACCTTCTCAGGTTCCCTTTCCTGGGCAGAAATCCTTGCATTCCAACCATGTATTCCAGAGATGTCAGAAAATCAGAATAGTTCTCACTGTAATCACTTTTCTTCTCACAAGTAAATCAGGTTTCCCAAATTCTTCTGGATAATACCATTTTAGCAATTCTTAAATAAATGCCCACATCTTTCTTCTAGTTCAGTGCCCCATATCTTGGATTATGGGCAAGCCATTCTTCTATCCAATTCCTCTTTCTAAACATGTGATAGGGAGCCCCATGGAATACTTACAAGTCCTTTGACTATGTCGTGGTAGTCACCTGCCACCTCTGTATCCCATCCTCCTCCCTGTATCTCGTCTTGAATGCAAATTCTGTCTCACACTCTTATTCTGTCTCATACACATGTATATCCCCACAGGGATACATATCTGAATTTGGGCCTTAGGATGTGCAAGCTGACTTGAATCTTAGGGTAATACAGACATGTATCCCACCACCCATTGCCACCACACCTTTATCTGCTATAACTCTGTGAACACACATATAGGCCCCTACAGGCCAGTCCAGAGATCAAGTGATGGCTTGATCTTTCTACTGGATAGTTCTGTGATTTTCTTCATTTGCTCTGAACCAAAGCTTAAGCAAAAGCCTAATATGTGAGAGAGGGAGAGGAGAAGTTTTCTTATCTGCCTTCCACCCATGATCTTCCATCCACTAACACTATAAGGCAGTCCCAGCTCCTTAGAATAATTTAAACACCTGAAGTCTCAGTCTCTTCCCAATGCCTAAAAATTTATATGCATGTATGTATACATACGCGCACACACACACATATATATAATCTGAATAATAATAATCGGTATCTTATAATCCGAATGATCACCTGAAATGGGAATGGAAAAGAGAGAATGAAAAGAAGAGGAATAAAAGGAA
This sequence comes from Puma concolor, assembly GCF_028749965.1. Classification (NCBI taxonomy): domain Eukaryota; kingdom Metazoa; phylum Chordata; class Mammalia; order Carnivora; family Felidae; genus Puma; species Puma concolor. The sequence continues at coordinate 206,836,209 of NC_141667.1, read as the reverse complement.
ATGAATCCCTCACTAGTTGTTGTATAACTCCCTTGGATAAGCTAAGAACAAAGCTATGCTGAAGTCTTCGTACCAAGTTTTACTGACTGTTTTGTTTGTATTCATTCTCATATAAGTTTGTTTTTGGTAGCACTTATACAAGTGGTGAAGGGTGTTCAAAAACCAGTGCTTTATCATGACAAACATCACCTATGGTTAAGCCATCTCTACATCCCCGAAGCATTTGTGAGTCCTCAAAAAGAACAAAAATTAAAAGAAATAAACACACAATGGATGATGGTGCCCCATGCAAACAAGGCATCCTTTACTCCTGAGCTAAAATTATTTTTCAACTAATGAAGGAGTCGACTGCTGTGAGGCTCTCTCTGCTCTGTGGAGCAGTTGTAGGGATGGGAGGTGTTGCCATTCCAGCCCACTGAACAGTCTGCTTCTCCACATTTGACCTGGTGCATCTAAATCATGTGAAACTACAAAATAAAAGCCAGGGGTCTTGAAACTTTCCTATTGCTCCAGTCATTCAGATGGCCAACCTCGTCATCATGACAACAGGTACTCTAAACTCAAAGTAGCACAGCCACTCTAGCTTCCTCCCTATGTTGGAAAGAACCTGTCCTCATGCAAGTGTACAATTCTTAGCAAAGACTAAGGATCGCCATGAAAGCTGCACAAGCAAAGGTGTGGGCAAAAAGATTTCTTAAATATGTTCTTATTTCTTTTCCATTCCTTTAAACATAGATGGAAACATTTGAGGCAAGTTATGTTGTCAAGCCATGACCACCAAGATGGGTTCTTCTTACTGAATGTGGAGTGAAAGATTAAGCAATGAGAAATTTGGCAAGTCTTCTTGGCTGCTCTTTTTCAGCAATCTGCTTTAGAAGGCCTTAGCTGTCTGTGTTCTGCTTTCAACATCACCATTTGTCTGAGAGTGATGAGGCACAATGATGACAAGTTAGATAAGGTTGCTGTCTGCACGTTCCTCAACTCAAGTAAAAAAAACAAAAAACAAAAAACAAAAAAACGTAAAACAATAATGTCTGTGGTTCTGAGGAACTACAAAAAAGTGATATAGCAGCAGCTGTGCGCAGGCAGCAGAGATTTAATTTAGAACTAGGAGTACTTAGGGGTGCCTGGGTGGCTCAGTTGGCTAAGCATCCCTCTTCAGCTCAGGTCATAATATCACAAATCATGAGTTTGAGCCCCACATTGGGCTCTGTGCTGACAGCTCAGAGCCTGGAGACTGCTTCAGATTCTGTGTCTCTCTCTCTCTCTCTCTCTCTCTCTCTCTCTCTCTCTCTGTCCCTTCCTCACTAGTACTCTGTCTCTCTCTCTCTGAAAAATAAATTTAAAAATTTTAAATTAAAAAAAAAGAACAAAGAGTACTTGAAGAAATGTTGAACAGTCTCCAAGAATCATAAATTGTTTTCTCTAGAATGACCCAGCAAAGTAATGTGATATCTTAACTATGGTTTCCTTACCCACCAAAGTGCATGCTTCGGTTATGCTACAACAGCAAACCGGCATGCACTACACACCCTTAAAGACTTATAAATATCAGAATGACTTTCAAAAGACCAGCTACATTTTAAAGCCAAAACTTTTCCACAAACATTTCAAAATGTGTGTGTAGTATGGCAAACATAATTCAAGTACTTCACTTGAGGATAGCAATGTAATTTCCCTCCTTTAAAATGGATGCTTCATGCATAGACAGTTCACATGAATGTTCATGAAGGGCCTGGTTCCTGAGCAATAACTTTCTGAAGAACAGGCAATTGGGGTCTCATCACTTGTGGAATTTGTGGCTAAATGGACACTCCTTAGCTGAGCAATGGCTTCCATTCTGTATAGGTAGTGTAATAACACACATGCAGCTTAGCAACCACTTAGCAACTGTCCTCCTGCTGGTCTCCAGTGACAACTCATTTTCTATAGGTAGAACATGAAGGTACTTATTCATGCACAGAAAACTTAGGATTTTTCTTTCTTACTTAGTTGTCATATCATTAGTTGTGAGATGGACTTCTCTTAAATGGAACGAAAGTCAGAAGAACTGATGAAATTTGTCTGAAAAAGGGACCCTGGAAGTTCCAACTATAGAGGTCTCAACTTTGTCACTCAATATTTGATGTATTTAAATGGTAAGAAATTCCATGAATCACTTTCCCTATTAATCTTTAAAACCAGTGGAGAAAATCTGGTTTACCAGGATTCAACTTAGAAAGAACTCTGTATTTGTTGAAAGAAATAGCTTGATAAAAGTCGCTTAGATTGAAGGTGATACCCCAAGGCATGTTCACGTAACAAAGATGCAAGTGTCTGGGGTGGGAATTCCCCAGAGAGGGGAAGAAAGTAGACCAAGAAGAAAAAAAGAAAAAGAAAATGGAGAGTACAGAGAAAAAAACAAATGGGGTGGTGGACTTCAGCATAACAATGAATGATCATGTCATTTTTTAAGAAAACTTGACAAAAAACATAAAAGATTTGGTGTGAGTGGGCTTCTTATTGAAACTACTTGAGAAGTTGAATTCTACTCTTGTACTGATTTTGAGCAAAATATAAATGCTAAGTCTGGACTCAGTAGCTGATATGTGAAATGTGATATGTGATATTATGTATTGACTTCATGCCTAGGAAACCATCGGGAATATTTTACCATAGATGGAATTCTAAAAAGAGCTCATATCTTACACACACACAAACTTGAAAATCCAGATAAATTAAAATACTCAATATAAAAAAATTTTCTCCAATAAAAACTGACAAGAAATTAAGAAAATATTTTCTGATCACCAGGTGGAGAGAAAATACTTAAAAAAATAAGGTGAAATGAAAGATCATTACTAAGATGTTTGAACTATATGAATATTATTTTTTTTTTAATTTTAAGGGTAAAAAATTAATTGGCAAAGATTGCTATGAGTGTGACAAATAGTAAAAAACTACTCAATAAAAGACTTATGCAAATCTATATGGTAAATCCTATACTTAAAGATAAATATGAGCAAAACGCATCAATCCTAGCAAAGACAAAAAAGAAAATAGGAGTACTTAATGAGGGTGTAAATGCTGAGAAACCCAATGTTGGAGAGGGCGTAATGAGAAAGCTCACAAACTGCTTATAAGCCTGTGAGTGGGTTAGCTTTTCCAGAAGGCACATACATACATAATTTCCCAGGAAGTCTGTTTCTGTGACTGTATCCCATGGGAATTATTAGAAATATGAATATGGTTTTATTGTAAATATGATAAATATTATACTACTTATTATATTAAAATTTGAAATTATCCTAAGTATCCATGAATGGATAAATAATGATGCCACCCACTCATGATGGCACATTATGCACTATTGAAATGATGTTTTCAATGCATGATCAATGAAGTGATAAGAGGCCTGTGATATATTATTAGGAGAAAAAAAGGAGAATACATAATTATATGTTTACTGGAATTCTTATGGTCTCTTTCTGTCTCTGTCTCTCTGGCTATATTTAGAAAAAGAAAATAGACAATAGATACATGAATCTCGTGAGAAACACAGAAAACATATTCCATGGCTATATGTGGATTCTTAGAATGAGAGATTTTCATTTGCTTCTCATACTTTTCCACATTTTCAAATTCTCAAAATGAGCATTTATTTCTTCTGTGACTTTTTGGTTTTGATCATTCTTTTTACCAATCACAAAATACTATTCTCTTCAAGAACTGAATAAAAAGGAAAAATATACTCTGAAATAAAGAGATGCTGAAGTTGTGATGTATCTGCAGAATAAAGCCTGTTCAATTTTTTGCAGTATGATCAGACAGTGTAAGAAGTGAGCTGAAGATTGTTATTTATACACATTGTTACATATAAGAAAAGACTACACAAAGTCCCCCTTCATCATTAAGTGTGGGGATCGTCTGATCAGTGTGTGTTATACTACTGATTATATTAAAATTTATACTACTAATTATATACTAATAAAAAACATCTTATTTGATTATATGCTCTGATGTATGTGTGTGTGTGTGTGTGTGTGTGTGTGTGCGTGCGTGTGATGCCAAAGAACACACTACTGATTTTTATGTGTGTTGATACAATGTATAGATCAAAACAAAATTGGGGCACCTGGATGGCTCAGTCAGTTAAGCGTCCAACTTCCGCTCAGGTCATGATCTCGCAGTCCGTGAGTTCGAGCCCCACGTCGGGCTCTGTGCTGACAGCTCAGAGCCTGGAGCCTGTTTCAGATTCTGTGTCTCCCTCTCTCTCTGACCCTCCCCTGTTCATGCTCTGTCTCTCTCTGTCTCAAAAATAAATAAACGTTAAAAAAATTAAAAAAAATTATATTGGGGCCTCTTTGCAAGTTCCAAGTTCATTTATCATTACCATACACTTGAAAACTAGTTAACCTTAACTGATGGACATCCTATCATCAAGCCTGTCTGCGTGAAGTTTCTAAAGCCCTAACAGCCAGAACTGTGTCTGTATGAAGCATAAAACTACTAACATTGTCAAAACCCCAGGCAGGATAAGCTGAGATCAAAACTGTTGAGACTGACACCAATTGCAACTGAGTCAATGGAGTCAAATCTTCCAGCCTCTGAAAAGGTTAAATTGTGCCTAAGTCTATTATTTCTTGTCCCTGTTTTCATCAGCCCATCCCACCAAATTCCTCAGGATTTTAGACTACCAAATATATATATACACATACATATTTGCATGTTAAGCTCTAACCTTTCACTCTTAACTAGTACTTTCCCATCAGCAAGAAAGTGGGCTGAATTTCTCTCCCATAAAATAAATATAAAAATGATAAATGTGAAATCCTCTATGGACCTCACATACCTTCTAGCAAACACTGGATCTCTTTCCTCCCTTCACAATAAAACATCTCAAAAGACTTTCCTGTAGTTCCTGTCTACATTGCATTTTCTCCCAATCACTTCTAAAGCCAATGAACTTCATGTGGTTAAGTCCAAGAGATATTTTTTAGTGATTATGTTATTAAGTACCTATTTCATATTTACCCTTGATGCTCACTCCCCTAATGCTCACTCACCTTTCCACATGTTTTGGGAACACACCCACTGCCCTAACCTTCCATAATTTTGGACTAAGTTCCCAATTTGGGCCATTCCTGCTCTGTCTCCATTATATGATCAAACTTGTTCACTAGATCTTCAAATTTTGGCTTGGTCAGGAATCATTGCTTTTTAAATATAATAATTCTCCTCCTCAGGCAATCTGATTCATGCCGATCACTTTATTACAAGAATTCTACCAATTTTTATCTGAAGCTCTAACCATTTCTTTTGAGCACCTAATTAACACCTCTACACGGATATTTAAATGGCACCTCAGAATTATACCAAATTTATGATCTGCCACACCCACCCCACCCATCACCACTACCCCTAATTTCACTGTATTCTTATGCTGTCTATTTCATGGAACAGTAAAACCTTGTTAAGTTTCATAGACCATATATTTAATCATCATTCATAATACACCCTAATTATTTCCTTAACCACCCAATGCCCAATCTGCTGATTTTTGCCTCCCAGAAGGTATCCACTTCTTCCTACCTCTACCATATCTTGCCTGGTCTGCACCCTCCAATCTACTCTCCGTTTTGCAACCAGAATGATATTTTCGAAATGCAAGTTTGATCATGTCATCCTCTGCTAGAAACCAAAAAGGGTTTCCATTGGTTCACTAAGCGTCTTTTAAGTGTTCTAAAACACCATTCACATTCGTAAGCATTGCCCCTCTCTTCATTTCCTCTCCTACCATCTCTAGGGCCTATTAACCTTCCACACCTTAAAGAAGACAAGTTCCATCCTTCCAGAGTATGTGCTGCCTCTCCCCCCAACTGAAGTGCTCATCACCAAGATATCTCATTGCTATTATTTAATTCTCACTCAACTCTTACATCTTAGTGTATATACATATTCACATAACACTTATGTTGACTTTTCAAATTCAACCTCCAGAAGCACAGACCAAGTCTTACAATACCGTCTCTTTCAGAGTAATTCTTACAGTTGTGATTTTAAATTATAGCTACAACCCCTTTACTGCCTAAAATACATAATGAATGAATTCATGAAGAATTAATCAATTAATATATACTAGGTACTGAGGTGGCAAGAGAGATTTTAAGATAAATAAACCTCAGTTCCTGCTTTCCTTGCTGATAAGAAAGAAACCTAGACAAATAATTAAAGGCATAATGCAGTGTGGCAAGTATTATAATAAAGAAATGTACCATACAAGTTTGTGGGAAGATCCAATTAATTCTGTGTGGAAGGGGCAGGGCAGGCAGGCTTCAAAGATAAGCTGACATTTGTGCTGGACTTTGAAGGATGATCTGGAGTTTGTGAGGTGAAAACATTGAGACAAAGATATCCTAGGCATAAAGAACATTATGAGCAAAGTCAAAAAGGTACTGACATGCGTGTCAGGTACAAGGAACTTGGCATGGATGCTTCATTATGTCTAGAACCTATGGTATATGAAGGGGTGTGATGCAAGATAAAACAAAGAGCTAGACTGGGATAAAACTTCCAAGGAGCTAAAATGCTTTTCAAAGAACTTTAGTCTACACTTTCTCTGAACACAGTGGCATTCCCTCTCTTTCACTTTCAGGTTTGTCTTTTAGCTTGGGAGACTGAGTGGATTATATAAGAACTTACTGAGACAGTGGACACAGTAGGAGCCAACTGTGCTGTGGAGATGAGTGCCTTTTAGAGTATACAATCTAACAGAACAGACATACTATCACATCCTACACTGCGGTAACAATACGCAGGAAAACCTTGCTTTTCTGAAGAGCTGAAGACAGAGCATCTTAAGGAGATCCAATCATTTGCTCGTGAAGTATTTTGATAACTCGGCTTAGAGTCTGGACTGATAACTAGGAATTGCAAACCTGGGAATCAACTACATGGAATTTTCTTTTTTTTTTTTTTTTTTTTAATTTTTTTTTTCAACGTTTATTTATTTTTGGGACAGAGAGAGACAGAGCATGAACAGGGGAGGGGCAGAGAGAGAGGGAGACACAGAATCGGAAACAGGCTCCAGGCTCTGAGCCATCAGCCCAGAGCCCGACGCGGGGCTCGAACTCACGGACCGCGAGATCGTGACCTGGCTGAAGTCGGACGCTTAACCGACTGCGCCACCCAGGCGCCCCTACATGGAATTTTCATCCAACACAGGAATGTAGGAGGAGATATATACAATTGGGGGTTTGGAGAAAGACTGAAAAAGAGGGAGACACGGTGACTAGCATCAGAGAAGAGACTGCCAGTGGATATTTGGAGGTGAAATATTTGTGATTATGTGTGGTACAGAACTTCTCCTCAGTTTCTCTATAAAATGAATTCTACATTTCCCACTAATGCCTTTGGAAGTATTTTTCCTCTGGGGAGAATGCAAAGAAGTGACCAGTGGTGTTTCATACTTGATGCATGGAGAAATCAGAAGAGAACCATATATAGGTTTTAAGGCAATTTAAAAGCCTAAAGAATATAAAGCAGTACATAGAAGCATAGAAATTCAGTAGGATAAAGCTCCTGTTTGAAATGTCCTAAAATGGAAGAGAATATCCCAAGGAAAGGGATAAAGCATGAGCAAAGGCACAGAGACATAAAATGGCTAAGTTAACTGAGATGATTACAGGTATAAAGGGTAAATGAAACAGGGAAATACTGGAGAATGACTAAAATAATGATTACAGGCCAACATTTTCAAGTAAAAAATAGAGTCTATATTTAATTTTTTCCCAATGGTATTTAAGACTGGATTTATGCTACTTGCTATTTAGTTCTTTTAAATATTTTACTCTGAATATCTGCAAAAGGAATAAAGAATAAAACAATGATCATATATGAGGCAAACAAATTCAGCAGTTCTCAACCACACTACTGTTGAAAAAAAATGTTTTGAATGGGCTGAATCTCTTTAATACCACAACAAAGAAAATTTTTAAACCATGCAAATAAGAAACCACTACGTACGTGGGATCACCATATCCTCCTCAATCGCACAACCTGATTATGTCCTGTAATGTCCCTATGAATAAAGGCATGTCCTTGATAAAAGTCAATGCTTAATGGGGTGCCTAGGTGGCTCAGTCAGTTTAGTGTCCAACTCTGAATTTCAGCTCAGGTCACGATCTCATGGTTCGTAGGACAGAGTCGCACATGGGGCTCTGTGCTATGAAGCACAGAGACTGCTTGGAATTCTCTCTCTGCATCTCCCCTACTCACACCCATGGGTGTGCCTGATCACTCGCTCTCTCTCAAAAAAAAAAATAAATTTTTTAAATTGTTAATGCTTAATAACTGAAGTAAAGGTTCTGTCTCTTGGTTGAGGACTAATTTGTAGTAAGAGTACTCAAGAATAAAGATTTTCTCTCCCTTCACTCAGAGTTGTGGCTAATGCTGGCATATGCTTAAGATGACTTTCTTCTCAGGGTCAAAGTGCAGTCTCCTTCATGTTACAGGGTAGATGAGCAAATATGCATCACTTATTCTGAAAAGCTCACATAAAAGATAAAGACTAGTATCATTACTATTATACTTTAATAATTATTAAAACAAAGGACTACCAACTATAGACGATGGCGCAATGAACTTTACGTTTTCTTCCTCTGCATCTGTAATGAATTAAATATATTTTATATTTCAACAGATCAATTGCCTATCCTCTAATTTACATTACTGTTCTCATAGAAAAGATGAAACATTTTACTCTTCTGGGCAAGGTGTGATGACACATTGAATGAGTACAGGGTTTTTATGCAAATTATTCACTGACACTAGCAGAACAGAAACACATCACTTAATATCAAAGTTAAATTAGTCAAAAAAATTCATTATTAAAAAATTTTTCTCAATTTTAAATGTTATGGTTCTTTCTGCACACAGCATATTTAAGGGAAAAGCACTGCTCCATCCACAATACTCTCAGAAAAATTTCTTTCACTCTTTTTCAAGACATCAAGGAAAATTATATCAATTATTTATCTTTCTATGGCATGTTACAGGACTTCTTGGCCGCTCTCCAACACTTTGGCAGTTCCAACATATTGAGTCTACAGCCATCCAAAAATCCTTAGTGAAAGTGACTACTGACTGTGTAGGAGGGTTTCTCACACATTCCGTCATGGACCTTCTCTAGCTCACACTAAGAGAAGTTAGCTTTTACAATCATTTTAGTAACATTACTTAACCATGTTAAGGAAAATCGCTTTCAGAATGAATTTAGTCCAACCACACCAACCCTCTGGGAAATCATTTAGTCAACCTGTCAGACAGGCTAATCATGGTTTGTTAAGTGCCAGTGGCCTTATTTAAAACCTGAATATACTGCAAACAAACCATACCCCCACTATTAAACTTACCGATGGCATGAGACTGGCTAGCTCAAATACCTGGGAGATAAACGAGGAGTTCGCAGCTCACACCAACTCTAAATTTATCCCATGGTTCCAGCCAAACCACTGCAAAGACCACATGAAAAACTAACAATAAAACTTTCTTGAATGATGACTGGTTATCCCTGCTATTTTTAAATTCTCTTTATAAACTTATTTTCATGGTTATGTCAAGATTTATGACTTCCAACATAAAATATTTCTAAAGTTAAATGGTAGTGCCATGTTTGAGAAAAATGCTATGTAGCCCTGGTTCACAGTGAGGTTGCATCAGTTCAACAAATCTATCCAAGCACAAATCTAGATGTTTTGATGTGGTGCCCTATTTCTCAGTAGTAATATGTCAGTTCTCATTAGGTATATAATAAAGTGTATTGCAAGACCTTTTAAGTCAGCAACCATTCTGACAAAACCTGATATCAGGATGAACAGCTGTTGCAAAGAAATGATTCTTAAGGAAAATATAGATGTAATCAACCACTATTGAAAAAGAAAAAAAGCATTACAATATAAAAAAATTAGCAGGCGTAAATTCTCGGTATTTGTGAGTAGCTGGTTAACTATTCCCTCTCCACAAATATTAGCAAATCTCTGAGTGCAATCATCCATGCTCTAATAGTTGATGTTCCTCCAAACCCTCCACCCACCACCTTCTGTAATAAATTTTTTCAGTCATTCAAAAACAGTAAAAATATTGACAGACATTTTATTTATCACACTAAAAGCAAAATTGTGAAAAAAATAAATAAAAATTGAAACAGAGCCAGATGCAAAAGAATTCAACTGCTGAAACTTAATATCAGTTTTTTTAAAGCTTCCTATACTAATGCCCTTAACTCCGCATGTCTCCTAATATGTTTGAATAAACATGCAAAAGACAGCTAGGCCACATAAAGTATTAGTGACATCGTTCCACAAAAGAAAAAAGTAAAGCACTAAATGAGAATGAAAAGAGACAACAGGGAGACATTACAAATGATCTTCATAAAAACAACCGTGTTAATTAATCTTCAATGAACATCAACATTTGCAATTATTTTTAAATGCATGCAGGGCAAAAACAACAGTTCAATCATAACTCCAAAAAAATACTTTTATGCAATTAATCCTTGAAAACTTTATGTTTTTCAAATGAAAACATACTTTCTTACATAATTTTTCATTTATTCTCAAGGGACAGCCACACCTACTAGAACCAACCTCCTATTTATTCAGGAATATTTTTGAAAGCCTACTCTATGCAGAATCTATGCCAGGCACTCCTATCAAAAGAAATGTGAATAAGCTACCTTTACTGTATGGCTTTTTTTTTTGTCAGAATTCTTTTAGTTTATTTATTTAAAATCAAGTTAGTTAACATACAGTGTAGTATTGGTTTCAGGACTAGAACCCAGTGATTCAACACTTACACACAATACCCAGTGTTGATCCCAACAACAAGTGCCCTCCATTTTAATGCTCATCACCCATGTAGTCCATTCCCCTATCTATCTCCCCTCTAGCAACCCTGTTTGTTCTCTGTATTTAAGAGTCTCTTATAGTTTGCCTCCCCCTCTGTTATTTATTTATTTTTTTTTTTATTTCTGAGAGAGCACAAGTGAGAGAAGGGCAGAGAGAATGAGAGAGAAGAAAATCCCATAAGGGGCAGAAAGATAAGGAGAGAGAGAATCCCAAAGCAGGCTGGAGCTTACCCAAAGCAGGGCTCTAGCTCACCTAATGCAGGTCTCAAATTCATAAACTGTAAGACCATGACCTGAGCCAAAGTCAGATGCTTAACCAACTGAGCCACCCAGGCATCCATCCCTCTCTGTTTTTATCTTATTTTTCCTTCCTGTCCCCTATGTTCATCTGTTGTGTTTCCTAAACTACACACGAGTGAAATCATAGGACATTTGTCTTTCTCTGACTTATTTTGGTTAGCACAATACGCTCTAGTTCCATTCATGTTGTTGTGCAAATGACAAGATTTCATTCTTTTTGATCGCTGAGTAATATTCCATTATATATATATATATGTATATATGTATGTATATGTGTGTGTGTGCGTGTGTGTGTATACATACACATTTTCATTATCCATTCATCAATCAATGGACATTTGGGCTCTTTCCATGATTTAGCTATTGTTGATAGTGTGGCTATAAACATTGGGGTGCATGGGCTCCTTTGAATCAGCATTTTTGTAACTTTTGGATAAATACTAGTGCAATTGCCAGGTCATGGATTAGTACTATTTTTAATTCTGGTGCAGCCTCTCTGGAAAACAGTATGGAGATTCCTCAAAAATTAAAAATGTATCTTTTTTTTGTAAGATTAGGTTTTGCATATTTGATCGCTTGATGACAATTCAAAACACACTGATACATCAGTTGCTCAAAAGGTATGTAATGTATGGGTTTATTCATTGAGAATAAGAGGTCAGAAGACCACAGAAATATCCATATGGCACTAAGAATCAATACAGACTGAATGGATCTCAAGAAACAAGACAGCATAATCAGGAAGGGAAATGTTCTTCCCAGGTAGCAACACCATGCTGGAAAGAGACAGAACAAAGTACTTCTATTTTTTTTTAATTTTTTAAAGTTTATTCATCTTTGAGAGACACAGAGAGACAGAGCACGAGCAGGGAAGGGGCAGAGAGAGGGAGACACAGAATCCGAAGCAGGCTCCAGGCTCTGAGCTGTCATCACAGAGGCCGACATGGGGCTCGAACTCACGAACCGTGAGATCATGATCTGAGCCAAAGTCAGAGCCTCAACCAACTGAGCCGCCCAGGCACCCCCAAGTACTTTTATAAATATGAAGATACTATCTTATTCTAGGAGAGACAGCATAATTGTGGCTGTTTTATTCAATGTTCTTTTAGGCTTTTACTCCCTTTGTATATATGCTAAAATTAAAATAATAGAAAGCTGAATCAAACATAAATCAATGGAGCATCATTACAGTCACTGAATAAAGTATTTGTGTTTCTTCAACAACCACTAATAACTCTTGAAAATCATTCCAATGAATATGACTATTGAAAGTTGGAGGAGACTGATTCTCCTCACCCAGGAAAATTTCATCACCCCTCCTTTATATCCCATTCAAACTTCTCTCATAGCACCTACTACTTTATTGCACTTATTTATAAATATGTCTCATTTCACATACCATGATCAGCTGGAGGATAATGACCTTGTCTTATACAACATGATACCCACAATGTAGGGCACGTAATAGGATGTCCTAAATAAGAAACAGGAAATATGTACTTGAATTTGATTTTTAACTGATCAAAATCAGAAAAAGAAATAAAACCAAGAGTATTACTGGTAGTTTGCTTTGCAAAAAGAAAAGTTTGATTTTAAAATGTGGAGTGTTTTGTTAGCATTGCTATGGTTTTGTTGGCTAATACTGCAAAGCCTATACCTTTAAATTCTGCTTATATAATTAGCCCTCAGCATGACACAGAACAAGTCATTCAACCTCTCTTCCCCTTAGTAGTGCAATTTATTCTAATTTACCTTACAGGAAGGTTGGGAGAAAACAGCTATAAAGCAAATTAGAATATAAAAGTCTATATAAAGATTAATGTAGAGGCCTATGACTTATAAAAAGTGATTATAATGAAATAAAATAATTCTGGATTCAACAGCAACTTATATCAGAAACAAAGAAGCTATAGAAACTTTTATCCTAACAGCATTATATCCGGATCAGAGTTGATATTCATTCTTGTAGTTCCTGAATATATTTTTAAAATTACATGTCTAATGTGCCTTGTGCTCTAATAATTAATATATCATAGAAGTTATAAAGCTTATTATTTATTGTAAAATCCACAACTCTGAACAAAAACAATGAACATATAAATTTAACCAAGGAGGTGAAAGACCTGTACTCGGAGAACTATAAGACTGATGAAAGAAACTGAAGATGAAACAAATAAATGGAAAGATATACCATGCTCATGGATTGGGAGAATTAATATTGTTAACATGTCATAATACTCAAAGCAATATACAAATTCAATTCAATCCCTGTCAAAATACAAATGGTATTTTTCACAGAACTAGATGAAATAACACTAAAACTTCTATGGAACCACAAAAGACCCTGAACAGCAAAAGCTATCTTGAAAAACAATAAAGCTGGAGGTATCACATCTCAGCTTTCAAACTATACTTTAGTAATCGAATCAGTATGGTACCACCACAAAAACAGACACAAAGATCAATGGAAAAAAATAGCCCAGAAATAAAATCATGCCTTTATGGTCAATTAATCTACAACAAAGAATATACAATGGGGGAAAAGGCAGTCTCTTCAAGAAATGATGTTGGGAAAACTAGACAGCTACATACAAAAGAATAAAACTGAACCACTTTCTTACACCATATACAAAAATAAATTCAAATGGCTAAAAAAAACCTACATGTAATATCTGAAGCCACAAAACTCCTGAAAGAAAACAAGGGCAGTAAACTTTGGGACATCGGTGTTAACAATAAATGTATTTTTTTATCTGTCTCCTCAGGCAAGGGCAACAAGAGCAAAAATAAACAATGGGGACTACATCAAGCTAGAAAGCTTTTGCATCGTGAAGGAAACTGTTAACAAAACAGTAACGCACCTTACTGAATGAGGGAAGATAGTTGCAAGTGATATATCCAGTAAAGGATTAATATCAAAAATAAAATGAGCAGAAGACCTGAATAGACATTATTCCAAAGATGACATAAAGATGGCCAACAGATACCAAAAAAAAAGATATTTAACATCATTAATCATACAAGAAATGAAAAATCAAAACCACAATGAGATATTACCTCCCACATGTAAGATGAATGGCTAGTATCAAAAAGATAAGAAATAATAAGTGTTGAATGAGGATGTGAAGAAAAGGGAACGCTTGTGTACTTTTGGGAAAATAAATAGGTACAGCCACTGTGAAAAACACTGCGGAGGTTTCTCAAAAATTAAAAATTGAAATACCATATGATCTAGAAATTCTACCTCCTGGTATTTACTCAAAGAAAATGTAAACACAAATCCAAAAAGATATATATATATATATTCCTATGTTCACTACAGCATTACTTACAATAGCCAAGATATGGAAGCAATGTAAGTGTCCGTCAATATAAGAATGTATAAAAGCGAGATGGTATATGTGTATGTGTGTTTACACACACACACACACACACACACACACACACACACACACACACACAAAATCACACAATTAAATATTACTCAGCCATAAAAGAGAATGAAATCTTGCCATTTGCAACAACATGGATAGGCTTAGAGGGTATTATGCTAAGTAAGTCAAACAAAGACAAATATCTTATAATTTCATTTATATTTGGAATTAAAAAAACAAAACAAAACAAAACACAGACTCATAAATACACACAACAAACGTGTTTACCAGAGTTGAGCAGGTAGGTGGAAAAGGATTAAGAGGTACAAATGTATAAATTTATAAAATTTATAAATAAATCATGGGATGAAAAGTACATCATAGAGAACACAGCTAATATTGCAATAATTTTGGTGACAGACAGTAACGTGACTTATGGTGATCATTTCTTAATGTATATAAATGCCTAATCACTATATTGTACACCTGAAACTAACATAATACTGTATGTCAGCTATACCTCAATAAAAAGGGGGAAAAAAGAAGATTTAAAACTCATATATTAAAAAAAAAAACTTTTCCCATGCTTTTTGTATCCCTCATAATACGTAGCAAAATGTATTGCACAGAGCAAATTAAAGTAGTAAAACCCTGGATTGTGAGTAACTTGTTCTGCAAGTGTTTCCAAGACAAGCAAACATTTCTAATAAATTTTAATTTGATAAATGAGCAATGTCTTGTAATACGAGTAGAATGTGATGCCAAATGTCACATTATCACACCTGAGCCAATGGTTCTTGAAAATCGCTTTGATACATAAGGGCTTTGGATTACAAGCATGTTTCCAGAACAAATTATGCTTGCAAACCAAAGTTTTACTGTACTTGATTTATTTCTCTTTAAAAAAGAAAAGTAAACAAAGTGGAGGCTTCTGGTTTCAGCTCCAATATGAGAAGTTGTCACTCCTATTATTACAACAACAACAACAAAATCTGGACAAACTGAAAATAATTTACTTCTCTTGGACCTATGAGAGAACTGAGGCCCTTGTCAAACTGCCACTCTGAAGTCTGGAAAGACAGGCACTTGCAGAAAGATAACATCAAGCAAGATCTCTATACCCAGAGCAGAAGCCAGTAGAGCCATAAACTAATGGGAACACTTAAAAAGTAATTTTCAGCAAATTACTGGAGGTTGTGTGGACTGCGGAGAGAGTGAAAATCTCCCGGTGTGCCCAGTCATAGGAAGGCATCCACACTTTTATGGAATCTACTTCCAGGAGCTCCACCACATTTTCAAGGTGTGTAAAGGCTCTAGCAAGGGGAAAAGAAGCCCAATGCTGTAAAACGTGCCTAGAACTTTCTCCATAAAAAATGTCTACTCTCCAGAGATGAGAAGTTTGCCAGAGCACAATCCTTAAATTTTCCACTTAAGAAAAAGGAATTCCTCCCTATTCCATCCCCTCAGCCCTCTAGTCTTAGTGAAAAGGGGAGAAAACATACTCAGTAAGGGAAAAGATTGAGAAGGCTCTATCTAGGGGAGAGAGTAAATGCTGGGGGAAGCAGAGGGATAGGGATTGGAGGGAGTTATACCACTGGAGAAACATTTGTGAAAGTCTGAGAGCCAAGAAACCAGCATAAGAAAGACTGATTCTATCTGTTTCAGCCTAGAGCAGGCAGAAGAAAAGAAATAATAAAAATTAAAGCAAAAATCAATGAAATTGAAAATAAGAAACCAATTGAGAATATCAACAAAAGGAAAAGCTAGTTTTTTGAAAAGATCACTAAAATTGGCAAACCATTACTACCTATGCTAACCAAGAAAGTAGAGAGTAGACACAATTTACCAATATCAGAAATGAAAAAGGAATTTATATGGATAACAAAGTAACACTATGAACAAATCCAGGCCGCAGATTTTACTACTTAAATGCAATAGACCAGTTACCTAAAAGACATAAACTACCAAAACTCACCACACACACACACACACACACACACACACACACACACACACACACATACATAACCTGAATAGGCCTATATCTATTACAGAAATTAAATCAATAATCAATGACTTCCAAAAAAGAAAACATCAAACCCAGATAGTTTCACTCATGAATTCTACCAAATATTTAATGAAGAAATAATATCAAGTCTCCACAGAAAACAGCAGAGTAAATACTCTCTAACTCACTTATTACTTAAATGTAAAAACAGATAAAATATTACAAGAAAACTACAGACCAATATTTTTCACAACATAAAAAAAGCCCTCAAAAGCATATCAGCAAATCAAACCCAACAATGTATAAAAAGAATTACATACCATGACCAAGTGGAATTCATTCCAGGTACAGAAAGCTGGCTTAACATTTGAGAATCAGTTGATGTAATCTACCATACCAATAAGACAAAGAAGAAAAATCATAGTACCATATCAATTAAGGCAAGAAAAAACATGACAAAATCTAACACTCTTTTGTCATACAAATATTCAGCAAACTATAAATAGAGGGAAACTCTTTCAATGTGATACGGAGAATCTACAAAAATTCTGCAGATAATAGTTAATGGTAAGAAAACAGGACACTTCTCTCCTAAGATTGCCAACAAGGCAAGGATGTCCTCTCTCACTTCTATTGTATCTCATAATGATTTTAATTTGCATTTCTCTAATGTCATGTTAAACATGACCCTCATGTGTTTATTTGTCACTTATATAACTTATTCGGGAAAGTGCCCTTCTTTTGCCTACTTCCAACTAGATTGTTTGTGGGGATTTTTTCTGTTTATTTTTGGTGGGTGTTTTTTCTTTATTTTTTTGAGTTTAGAGTTTAGCTTTTTAATTAGTATTCTGAATATAAGTTCTTTGCAAATATGGTTGGCACATATTTTCTCCCAGTTAGTGTATTGTATTTTCGTTGTCTTAATGGCATTTTTCACATAGCAAAGCTTATTAATTTTGATGAAGTTCAATTTATAATTTTTTAAATAGATTGTGCCTTTTGTATCATGTCTAAGAACTTGTCACCTAACACCAAGTCATGGAGATTTTCTACTATATCCTCTTTTTAAAATTTTGTAGTTTCGTCTTATACAAATAGGTCATTATAATCCAGTTTGAGTTCAGTTTTGTATAATATCTGAGTACAGGTCAAGGTTCAGCTTTTTGGTCACTGATGTACAATTTTTTTCCCACCATTTGTTTAGAAGACTATCCTTCGTCTATGGAATTATTTTTGCAAGTTTGTCAAAGAACTGCAACTTCAGTCCTTAATAAGCTTTCAATTTAAAATCACAAGTGCAAAGAAAGTTATTTTGTGGAATACTGGAACATTTAAGAGAACTTCAGTTTCACCTTATTTAAGAGAACTTCAGTTTCACGTTATTTAAAAGTTTTATCTCCTAGGTTTATTTTTAAGTATGGGGAAGGGATATTTTTTTATTGTTTTTTCTTTATTTCAGCTTTATTGAGATACTTCATGTCCTACTGACACATAGGAATTATATTTATTTAAGGTATACAACTTGATGTGTTTATTTTTAAGTACTCAAAGATCTCATGTGTTAGTGTGACAACAAATGTATTTTTAAAAACTCATATTAAATGTAAATATTCAGTTTAAAATGTTGAAAAGTGATTAACTAAATGTTTAAATAGTACTAAATATTAAAAGGCCCCTTAAAAGTGATTGCTGGGGCGCCTGGGTGGCGCAGTCGGTTGAGCGTCCGACTTCAGCCAGGTCACGATCTCGCGGTCCGTGAGTTCGAGCCCCGCGTCGGGCTTTGGGCTGATGGCTCAGAGCCTGGAGCCTGTTTCCGATTCTGTGTCTCCCTCTCTCTCTGCCCCTCCCTCGTTCATGCTCTGTCTCTCTCTGTCCCAAAAATAAATAAACATTGAAAAAAAAAATTTAAAAAAAAAAGTGATTGCTAAAATTTTATAGACATATCAATAGAATAGTTATTCACACAAGCTGCATTTACATACTTAAAGATGAGGGATGTTTTTTCAATTTATAATTTTGGTAAACTGAACGCTATTTTTGAAAAACAAAGTAACACCTATTAAAAAGCCAAAATAAAAAAAAAATTATGGCAATACCAAATTCTGGAGATGATACAGACAAACTCAATCTTTCATTCACTGCTGTTGGGAAGATAAAATGATATAACCACTCTGGAGAATAGTTGGGCAGCTTCTTACAAAAATAAATATGTACTTAACACACGACACAGCAATTCCACCCTTGGGCACTTATTCAAGAGAAATGAAACTTATGTTCACCTAAAAACATATATAAATGTTCACGGCAAATTTATCTGTAGTAGCCAAAAACTGGAAACAATCTAAGTCTCTTCAACAGTTAAATGTTTAAATATATTGTAATTCATCCTTACCATGGAATACTACTCAACACTCAAAAAAGGGATGAACTATTGAAAGATGCGACAATCTGGATGAATCTGAAAGGAATAATGCTGACTAAAAAAAAAGAATTCTAAAAGATTAAATACAGTAAGGTTTAATTCATACAATATTATGGAAATGACAAAATTATAGACATAGAGAACAGATTAGTGGTTGCCAAGAACTAGGGACTGGCAGCATGAATGGTAAGAGGGGGTAGGTCTGTAAAAGGCAGCGTGAAGAATCCTCATGGGGGGGAACTGTCTCTTGAAGTGGTGGTCGTTAAACAAATCTACGCATGAGATAAAACTGCATAGAACTAACTACACATGCTGCAGATGAGTGCATGTCAAACTGGTGAACTAAGTAAGACCAATGGATTGTACCAATGTCGATATCCCGGTTGTCTTAGCTCTAGATTTGCAAGATGTTAACATTAAGAGAAACCAGGTGAAGTGTACCCACAATCTCTATATTATTTCTTACAACTGTACATGAATTTACATTTTTTTAAAAAATTAGAAAATCTAATCATAAAAAGAA
The DNA here is from genome assembly GCF_028749965.1 of Puma concolor. Taxonomy (NCBI): domain Eukaryota; kingdom Metazoa; phylum Chordata; class Mammalia; order Carnivora; family Felidae; genus Puma; species Puma concolor. The sequence goes on along the minus strand of NC_141667.1, from coordinate 206,816,697 downwards.
AAGTAAAACTCTGAATAGTCCCTTCTGTGCATACACACACAAAATCCCTCTAGGGCATAAAAGAAAACTTTTATAGTAGCATAAAGATGTACAGAAATTGTTTAGAATAATGAATGAATATATAGTATGCATTTAATAAATTGTACCTGATGCAATGGTTGTCACTATTATTGCAACTTCTACAAATAGTACTAATTTAATATTTTGAACGGGCATTTGCTCATATGCCTGATGCTCTTTCTTCGAAAGTATCTTCAGAGCTAACTTCCTCACCTGAATTAGATATGAGAATGTTGCCACAGAAAACATCACTTCTTTGACCAACCTATCTTAAATAACCCTGCTCTGTTTCTCCACCCTTTATTGCTCCCCATTCCATTCCTTTCTTGGATTTATTTTTCTTCTTAGCACATGTGGCCAAATGAAATACTGCATATTTATGTGTTTGCTTGTTTATTCTCAATCCCTGTTGCACTCAGAAAGCAAGCTCTGTGAGAATAGGGCTTCATCTGCTTGTGTTCACTGCTGCAGCCTATTCTTATAAAGTGCCTGCTAGGATGGAGGTTCAGGAACTCTTTAGTAAGTAAACACTGCAGTAAACTGGTTAGTAAATATTGATAGTAGATGTAAATAATAATGTAAAAATTAATTTAACTCTATTTTTAAGAAATAGCTACTGATGTGGGAGAATGCTCAAGAAGATGTCTTAGAAATCTATTTCTAAAAATTTTTATTAAAACTATTTTTAAAAAGGATTTTCTATGTTTCTCAATGACAAAAAAAGGAGAAAAAAAAAGATCAAGGAAATGTGTTCTCTTAGGGTTTGCCACCAATCGCCTTATGCCTTATTCATGAGTGAGGATCCCTTTTGGAAACTGTTCTCTTAATTTCACTTTGCTCCTTCAAATTAACCGGTTCTTGGAGTTCCACCACTTAGGGTGGAACCTCAGTTGCCTCAGACTAAATTTGCATTTTGCCTTCAGGTTCCATAGAAAGTCTCCTACTTGAAGTTTCTTTTTGGCTCTTTATGCAGTAACTTTGGAATTCATCAAGCTGCTTAAGTGTAAGTCCCCCCGCCCCCCATCTTTTCCTCTCAGGACATCTACTAGTCTCTATGCTCCCTAGAAATAAGAAATTGCATTTTTAAAATATCTATGGTGCACCACAACTGTTTTATAAGTGATACATACTAACTTTCCATCTGCTTCGGTTGTTAAAAAACATCTTTTCCACACTGTGTTGTGGTTTACTTTAAATTTCCCAATAAACCCATGTGGCTCATTCTTCATTTAAGGGTGAGTAAGTAGAGGAAAAAATTGCATAGGACCTTTTGGAGGAATTCAAGTACCTAGTATTAAGCATTCTGAAAAGTTATATATGTTTTAGGATATGAGAGGATCTAATAGCTGGTTACCAGAAAGCAAAATGGCAGTAAAAAAAAAACTCCCACCCCAAATTATGCAGGATTTACAAAGAGGTACAGGAAACCTATTCATAACTCCTGGAGACCTTAGGCCTTTAACAAGCAGTCAGAGAGAAATTTGAGGAGACTGGTGAGAAATACTGTAAAATATAAGGCATCCCAAGATAACACAGACTTGATTCTGCTTATAATTGAACCCATCCTCTATCTGGCTCTCTATTCTCAAAATGCCCAGGATGTGATATGAGGTTTGGTAGTCCAAGAATGATTCTTGATAATTCATAATAATATAGGGTAAGCTTTACAGTGTAACCTTTATTACCTTTATATCCAGACCAAAAATTATTGTTTTCATTCAACTCATAACAATACAACCTCATTTGTGTTCAAACCTGCATTTGAATTCTGGGACCAAACTTTTGTATTATTGGAGGAATTTTGCTATGTACCTCTGGAGGCAGCTCTTGCCCTCCTCAGAGTCTTCTGCTGACCTGGAGCCTAGTCAGAAGGGAGGGATGGTATGAGAAAACCAGGATGATATTCAATAGCACTAATCAAAGTGTTTGTAAGTGTGTTCCAACAGTTGGCAGCCTGACTCATGCATGCAGCAGACTATGTACATGTTTGGCTAACTGATGTCTGACCCTTATTCAGGTGATACAGAGGGCTGGCTTAACTCATCATTGGCTGGCAGAGTGTTGGTATTGGCCTGTCTCTGAATTCATCAGAGCAGGAGAAACTGAGCCTTTCCCCAGAGACCAGATGTGGGCCATAGAGGAGAAAAGACTGGCATGGGCTCATCCTGGGTCCTGTCTAATATTGCTGCCTGAAGCCCAACAAAAACTTCTATGCAGCAATAGCAAAGGTGGATATCATGTGGCCTAGAAAGAAAACACAAGCCACCACAGTACTGTAGGAGAGGAAACAACAGCCTCTGAACTGAAGTGCTCATTAAACAAACTGCAAGAAAAGACAGACAACTTAGATGATCTGCCAAGGCCAATACTCTAAGTAACACAACCAAGCAATATTGTCCTATTCTCTTAATATCTTCCCCACCTCAACTCAGAGTAAAGAACAGTGAGAGAGTAAGAGGTGGAGGGCCCCACTTTCCCCATTACAGGTCTCTAACCAAAGCATGTCCAAGTAAGGAAGGGAAGTGTAAGCTAAAAAGTTATGAGTTCCAATTATTATACAGGATTTCACATTCCAATTATGTAACTGGTAGAATATTTGTGAGAGTTTCTTCAGGACTGTGTCCTATCTAAGAATCTGCCCTATAATCTCAGGCCTGCTGGAGTTTTCTTTCAAGGAAAGGAGAAGATTATCCTGACTGGATATAGGAGACAAGAAAATAAAATTGCATGTTGACCAAAATCCATGCATCATGCTTACTTAACTTGCAAGCCACACATGCATTATCTCATTTGCTCCTCACAGCATGTTTGTAAGTTAAGCATGCAGTTTGTGCAGGATCACATGCTCAGAAGGGTACCAGGCTTGATTTAATGGATTTAATGCTCTGCTCCCGTTGTCTTGAAATTCCTAATAATTTTAAAGCAGGGGCGGGGGAAGGGGGTGCTGGGTGGCTCAGTCAGGTAAGCATCTGACTTCAGCTCAGGTCATGATCTTGTGGTTTGTGAGTTCGAGTGCCACATCAGGCTCTCTGTCAGAGTGGAGTCTACTTCGGATCCTCTGTCTCCCTCTCTACACCTCCCCTGCTCACCCATGCATGCTTTGTCTCTCTCAAAAATAAACATTAAAAAATTTTAAAAATAAATAAAACAAGGGTCATCCCATTTTCACTTTTGCACCAGTCCTTACAAATTACGTAAGTTGATCATGCAAAGGGCTTTTGGGGCACCGGCTGTGTTTAATTTCTTGACCTAGATTGGAATTGCATGAGTGTTAACTTTATAAACATTTTGTTATATTGTATATATATCTTATGCAACTTTCTGCATGTATTCTATCTTGTATAATTTAAAATAATAAGGGGCGCCTGGGTGGCGCAGTCGGTTAAGCGTCCGACTTCAGCCAGGTCACGATCTCGCGGTCCATGAGTTCGAGCCCCGCGTCAGGCTCTGGGCTGATGGCTCAGAGCCTGGAGCCTGTTTCCGATTCTGTGTCTCCCTCTCTCTCTGCCCCTCCCCCGTTCATGCTCTGTCTCTCTCTGTCCCAAAAATAAATAAACGTTGAAAAAAATAATAATAAAATAAAATAAAATAATAAAAATAAAAATAAATACTTCACCAGAAATAGGATTACTCAATGAAATGGGAAAAAAATTTTTTTTAATTTCTGACATAGTCTCAATGCCATGCAAAATCATGCTTTTATCAAATAGACAAAAATAAGAAAAGAGTAAATGTAGGGGCGCCTGAGCGTCTGACTTCGGCTCAGGTCATGATCTCACAGTCTGTGAGTTCCAGCCCTGCGTCAGGCTCTGTGCTGACAGCTCAGAGCCTGGAGCCTGCTTTGGATTCTGTGTCTCCCTCTCTCTCTGACCCTCCCCCACTCATGCTGTCTCTCTGTCTCTCTCTCTGTCTCTCTCTCTGTCAAAATAAACATTAAAAAAAAACTTAGAAAAGAGTAAATGTAGTTTTTTACTTTAAGAATTGAAATGAAATTTCTACACAAAGTACTAGATAGCAGACTTGACACAGCAGAAAAATAAGTTTTTAAGGAAAAAAGGGTAAGCCTCAGATGTAATCACACAATTCAGAAGAAAGACCTATCAAAGTAACAAAAAGATAATAGATATGGAGAGTTAAATGACATATATTCAACCTAAAAATAGTGGTCATCTCCAAAGGAGAGAAAGGATGGATCAAAAGCTAATTCTAATAAAAAGGATTTTCCCAGAGTAGAAAAAAGATACTAAAAAGTATCACTGTATTCATGGCAATTTAATAAGCAATGTGTTTCCTGGTAATTATACTATTTAAATTACAAGAAAATAGAATTGATCCTGAAACTTTCAAAACTAAAAAACAGTAATCCTCTAAAAATTCATCTATTAAAAAGGGAGTTCTACTTTTGTTCTTTTCTCTGCAGAAAACAATAGAGAAATGTCTTTGAGTTTTGGCAGTGCAGATAGAAGTGATAACACAAAACACATGGTAACCAGTCAAGCTGGCATTCATGGTTGAAAGCAGAATGGCAACCTCAGAGCTTCAATGTTTCAGAAAATACACTCAAATGTATATGAAAAAAAATGAAAGATGTTCATTAGTTGACTGGAATATAAAAAATTCGAATTTCTATCATTTAGAAGTCATAGAATAGAAAAGAACTAGCAATAAACACTGAAACTAGCAAAAGAAAAACTTCAGAAATCATTAAACATTATTAAGAGAAAGGTTGATATTGTAAGTCTAAATAATTGGTGTAACTATGGCAACAAACAGAGAATACAAATAACAAAATATGCTTTAACAGAAGAACACTTTTTTTTCTTGAATAACAGGGCTTCTGAACCCAGAGTAAATTAATGAAACGTACATAAGGTAGGGAGGAAAAGAGCAGCAGTACTAATCTTCTTACTTTTCCATAAAATGAAGTTAAGTTGGATTTTTTTTGTTTGTTTTCATGAGAGTATCACAAATACAACTTTAAGAAATCTATGAAAATTGTTTAATTTGCCACTTATAAAGTTAATATCTTATTCTCTATTTTCCAAATTATCGTGGAAGATAAAAACATACAGAGTATTTCCTATACAATAGAACACAAAATAGGAAAAGAAACAGCTTGGCTAAAAGAGGCATAAAATTAACACAAGTCAGATGCAGAAAAACAATTAGAATCAATTACATAAAGTTAAATTCAAAATTAATCATATGGTTCAAACAAAAGTACCCCCAAGCCTCAGAATAGTCCCAAATGACTATTATTTTGGAGTACAAAATAAAGAACTTTATGGAAAATTTTTAAAAAGTAAAAGTAAAAACTATTATGATACAGCCCAATCTTCTTGATGAACATGGATGCTAAAATTGTAATTGAAGTAATAAGGAACAGAGGAGAGTCAAATCTACACAGTCCTAATTTATTTTCTCTCCCTTTTGATAATTTAGCAGAGAACTGGCTCAAATCTGAAATGCCTCAAGGGAAGAACAGGCAAATACCAGCCACTACATTCTAGGAGTCCCCTTTTCTATAAAAGCCCTTTCCTGGCCAAGGAACTTACATTTCTTACATACTCACATAGATATACCCTGGCTCTCCACATGAATACATAGAGCAAGACCAGGAAGGGGCTTCTCTCTACTGGCAAATGAGCCACCATATACCATAAGTCTTCTACGCTTCCCTAAATTGTGGACCAGTGAAATTTTGGGTGACCTGTCTGTGCTATGCTCTTCTCTGCCAGTAAATTTAAGCCCTGTGTTAAATCTGTTTTGCCAGTGATGTTGTCCATGATCGCTTTGCACAACAAGAATAGAAGTCAACAATTTATTATGCCAAAGTACATTCGTCACATGAATGAAAAGTTGTTAAGTTTATAAAACTGATTAACATCATGTCACATAAAAAGGATAAATAAGAAAAATTTGTATTATTTAATCTGGGATGGCAAAAAAAAAAGTTTGATAAAATATCATGCCCACTTATATTTTAAAACCCTTTAACAAGGACAAGAAGGATGGGGTTCAGTGTTTATTTAAAAACAACATCTAGGGGCGCCTGGGTGGCGCAGTCGGTTAAGCGTCCGACTTCAGCCAGGTCACGATCTCGCGGTCCGTGAGTTCGAGCCCCGCGTCGAGCTCTGGGCTGATGGCTCAGAGCCTGGAGCCTGTTTCCGATTCTGTGTCTCCCTCTCTCTCTGCCCCTCCCCCGTTCATGCTCTGTCTCTCTCTGTCCCAAAAATAAATAAACGTTGAAAAAAAAAAAAATTAAAAAAAAAAAAAAACATCTAACATCATACAGAATGGGAAAAGTGTTAAAGTCTTTTTCACAAGCAGTAGCAAAGGAAATAAGATCCGTACTCATTCAAAACCAGTGATATTTAAGAAGCTCTTATCAATTTCACAATTTATGAACCAAAAGTAAGCAAAACTCTAATAGGAAAAAAAGCAGAATATATCTTTGCTAGATGCAGATAATGTGATGCAGAAGCCCTAGAAATGTAATTAATTGAAAAAAAAATTCATAAGGGAATTCAGCAAAGAGAAATACTAAAAGATATGGAAAACATCAATTCCAGCTCCATATATCAAATTCAAGAATTCGTATTAGAAACAGCAACAAAAAAATTAAGTAGGAATTATCCCAATGAAAAAAGCGAGTAACTACAAGAATAACACTGTAAAAAACTATTTTACATTTGAATCTAAGAAAAAAAGCATATCCATTATTCTTTTATGTTTATCAATAGTGTTAGTGTCAAGATTTTAAATCTTGTCAAATTAATCCAAAGGTTTAATGTGATCAGATTAAAATTGTTATGGGATCCATTTTGAATACTGGGGAAATAATTTAAACCAGATCAGAGACCATGTTTGTTCTTTGGCAGGGAAGGGAGAAGGATTTAACTGTTTCCTGCTTCTCCTCCCTAGAGTGCTAACTTGAGACTTAAACCCCTCTTGCTGCTAGTTTTCCCTTGCCTTCTGAAGTGGTCCTCTTAGGCAAGATTTTTTTTTTTTTTTTAACAGACTTTAATTTTTTTTAGAGCAGTTTTAGACTCCCAGCAAAATTGAGAGGACAGATAAAGAAATTTCCCATATCCCCCTGCCACATACCTACATAACTTCCCCTAATATGACCTTATCCCACCGGAGTGGGTACCTTTGTTACAACTGATGCACCTACACTGACGTACTGTCAGAGTTCACAGTTTAGAGTTCACTCGTGGTGGTACACATTCTAAAAGTTTGGACAAATGTATAATGACATGTATCCATCATTATAGTATCACACAGAGTAGTTTCACTGCCCTAAAAATATTCTGAGCTCCACCTATTCTCCCTAATCTCTGATTAGACAGAATTTTAATCCACCCTTCCTCTCCTGTGGCCTCATTTGGTCCATGGGAAATGTATACTCATCCTTTGCCCCACAGAGACTGCAGTAGCTCAAAGCGGCACTTTCCTCCCTCTCTCTCTCTCTCCCTTTCAGGCTTGCGACAGGAATGGAGGGAAGCCACCTAGAGCACCCTGAGCTGCCAGGAGCCTGCCTGTTTGGCTTGGGAAACAGGAGGCAGCAGCACCCCTCTGCACCCTACAAGGCTCACATGCACCTTCTCACTCCAGAGAGGTCTCTCCAGTCACTTTCTCTCTCTGTTTTTCTTCACTCTTTCACATTCTTGAAATGGTCAGGGGGTGCAAGAGCTGTTGATAAGATTCTTGGACTACCACTTCAAAGATTTCTCTTGTGTCTTCTCAGATGCTTCAATTTTAACAAGCTGTGACAAAACCATAAAGAGCACAGAGAAGCTGGACGGTACTAAATGATCACTGTTGTTTTCAACTTATTGTAGTAATTAAAAAATGAATTTATAAATAGCAAAAGGAAGAAAGGATAACTCAGGAATCAAATAATCAGGAATCAAAACTTCCAGATGCCTCTTGAACCCTTGTTACTACCATGCCTTGGTCAGTGTCCTTAAACTCCTTGAGCTTTTCTTCATCAGAAATTGGAATAATAAATAATAGCTGTTCTACTTCTTCTGTTATAACAAACAGATAATTTCTTTGCTACAAATACTATATCAACATAAACTAGCCTTATAACAATTAATTATTCCATACATAGAAATATTCCAACATATTCTTTTCTTCTGAATAGTGTGAATTGCTTTGCTCATCTAAGTAGTGGAATGATCAGTAATAAAATAATCAGACGTGAACACTGAAGCCAAAATTTGCTGTTACAAATAAAACGTAAAGCTATAACTGCATAACTTATTCATTGAGGCTGATCAGAATATCCACCAAGCATTAAAAAAAAAAAAAAATACCTGTTAACATTTGAAAAAATGACAGCTTGTAAGTTTTGTTTTTTTTTTTTAATTGAAATTAGCAGAAATGAGATGTAAAGCATCTGGAAACAAAAGCACATCAAACTTTTCTTTTAATGTGAGTACAAAAGACATTGCTGGGATTAGACACACACACAAAAAAAACTAGTGAAATGAGTTTAATGCTGAAAGAAGCTTTTTGTTGAAGATTATTGCTTTTATTCAGATTCAGATAAAATTGTTTATTTTAGTCAGACAATTTCTTCCTTAAGAGTGATTTCCCTGTAAAGTAATTTTTATCAGTGGCAAATTTATATCTAATGTTAAGACAGAATGATAATAGAAGCACTTCATTCTAGGTTTTCCTGGGGTGGGTCCCTCATGCCAGGAATCCTTGAATACCCAATACAGTTCTGGGGAAGCCTAGAGCAGGACTGGAAAAGCCTGACTCCTGCTGGTGGTACCTTCATTTCTTTTCTTTTCCATTAGAGCCCCTTCTCCCCTTATGTCCCTCCATCAAGTCCCTAATAAATCTACCCTCTAGGTATGGATATGATAATTCTCCCCTAAAGAAGAACCTCCATTCTAAGGGATCTTCAGTGCACTGCTTTGGGGAAGAAGGACCTCTGCTGCTTTAGCCAAATGCCACTCCCTTTGCTCTCCTCCCCACTGCCCACACACAGTTCACTCCATTCGGCAAATGGATTTTGCCTGTTTCACAGCATCTAGTCACACAGCACCACCCCTGACCTTCCTGTGTGGAATCTTGCTTTCACAACTGAAATAGAAGTAAAGGCAGCATAAAAAAAAACAAGGCAGCATTTTTAGTTCAATAGACTTAAGGCAAATATTTATTTACTTATTTATTTTAAAGTTTATTTATTTTGAGAGAGTGTGAGCAGGGGAGGGGCAGAGAGAGAGGGAGAGAGAATCCCAAGCAGGTTCTGTACTGTCAGCAGTGTGGAGCCCAACTTGGGACTCGAATGCACAAAGTCCAAGATCATAACCAGAGGAGAAATTAAGAGTTGAATGTTCAACCGACTGAGCCACCCAGGCACCTCTAAGGCAAATCCTTAAAGCCAATAATGATATGCCCCGGAAAGAGTCTTTCTTTACACATTTCTTAATAATGAAGATTTTATATGAAATTATATATAGATAGGTCCATACTTATACACATAAATATACATGTATGTGTATATATGTATATGTATGTATGTGTATGTGTATATATATATATATGTATATATAACTTTTTTGAGTTGTTAAATGTAAATTAACTATAGTATTAATGATAGTTCAACAGAATGTGAAAATGTTAAGTGGTTTTCACAGAATTATACAATTTTAATGTTGAAAAATCCCTCAAAGTTACCCTGGTATGTTCTATATAAGAACCCTGACTGATGAGGTGACCTGTCCACAGGAGTTTGCAAAATCAGAATAAGAGTTGAAATCCACTAGTATGTGTTGTGTTTGTTTTACACAAAACCACACACCTCTCAGTTCTTGTTATAAACCTAACTGAGAAATAGTTTTTGAAATTACCAACCTGAGACCTAACCAGGGCCAGTGTAACTCCATTAAGGATCAAAAGAAACAAGAAAATAGAGAATCTGCCAGTGTCCCTGTCTTCCTACTGATCTTGTATTTCCCATACCCTAACTAATGAGAGCAACTTTGGTCTCTTCATCCTCTCAGGATTCATCACTCAGATATTATTTTTATGTTTATTTATTTTGAGAGAGAGAGAGAGCGAGCATGTATGAGCATGGTAGGGGCAAAGAGAGAGGGAGGGAAAGAATCCTCAACAGGCTCCATGCTATCAGCACAGAGCCTGATGCAGGCTGAGAGATGATCTGAGAGATCATGCCCTGAGCCAAAATCATGAGTCTAAGGCTTAACCCACTGAGCCCCCCAGGCGCCACTCATCACTCAGATTTTGGCATGAACTAATGCATCTCACATTCTCCTCGAGTTATAGCGCTATTCCCGCCGCAGTACTCAACCAATTGCTGGGTATGCTTCGCTGCTTCACTCTCTGCCTCTTACCTACTGTACGTATCCCTGAATTGTGCTGAAGCATGCAAGCTTTGACCCCTGTGTTTTGGAATCACCCAAACAAGGTTTTCCAGTTACTCCACAGAAAGACAAACCTCAGCTTGCCAGGGATCACCCCACTGCCATTCCTGTACATTGGCAGCTTCTTAGAGTGCTTGGGTCACTTGCTGCCTAAACTGTGTGCCACCTTGCTGCCCACACACTGCCACTCTACCCAAGGACTGAGATCACGCCCAGTACTTCAGGCTAGAGATACTCACTAATCAGAAAACTCTGGGTCAAGAGAGAGATTAATCATCAGACCCGAAGGAGAAGCACAAGTCTCCCAGGGTGATCTGACCTTCCTTCCCAACATGGAAGACATCACCCAATATGGAAGACGGATCCAATGAAGGGTCATGCCTCTGAGACAACTGTAAATTCATCAACTCAGGATTCTAGTGTTCTCTACCACCTCCTCCCCCTCCACACACACTCTTCTCCTTCCCCACCCACCTTGCGTTTAGCCCTGGTGTCCAAGCAACAGTTTAAAGGATAAACATTTACAAATCCCTTTGCTTAACTAAGTTTTTCATGGGATGATAATATAAAATTGTCATTCAGAAATAATAAACAGTCATTTTAAGAAATGTTTTTCTATTTATATGTCAGATATGTTTTGATATCTCTTTTCATTATTTACTTATGTATTCAGAAGTTTTGTACAAATGTATGAAATCATATATTGGGAAAAGTAAGAGCAATAAAACGTAAAGCTATAACTGCATTTAATTTGTTACTTTGAGAAATAATTTGAGAAATAATGAAATCCAATCATAGGTACTGGAATCAAACTGCCTGAGTGAGTTCACATTCCATTTCTACTGTTTGCTTGCACTGTGACTTGGACAGTCTACAGAACTTATCTGAACCTTGCTGTTCTCATGTATAAAGCAGAGATAATAGTACCCACTGCATGGACTTAGGCCTTTAAATAAGTTGGTATATGAAAAATGTCTAGCATACCACCTGGTACACATGAGCACTTAATAAATGTCTCCTATGTTCCTAAAAGAAGATAATGGAGGAGAATGTATTTCAATTATAAAGAACAGACTGTAAGGAAACAATGTCTTTTGACAGAAAATGAATGATTTAAAATTGTGATATATCATACCATAGAATACTAACTCAGCACTAAAAAAGAATGAACTACTAATATACATAACAACCTGATGGATCTCAAGGGAATAATGCTAAATAAAAAAGTCAATCACATAATCTTACATACTGTATGATTCTACTTATATAACATTTTTGAAATAACACAACAATAAAGATGGGGAATAGACTAGCACTTTCTGGGGATTAGGGGAGGGAAAGAGAATAAAGTGATTCTGGCCATTAAAAGATAGCACAAGAGATCCTTGTGATGCAAATGTTCTGAATCTTGACTGTGGTGGTAGTTACACAAATCTATAGATGCGATAACATTGCAGGGAACTAACTACACACATACATTAAATGTGTGTGCATGTGAAACTGATGAGGTTTGAAAAAATTCTGTGGATTACAACAATGTCAATTTCCTGGCTGTGATACTGTACCACAGTTATGCACAATATTACCTTTAAGGAAAACTGAGGGAAAGGTTCATGGGATATATGTATTATTTTGTACAACTGAATATGTGTTTATGGCTGTCTCCAAACAAACAAAAAATAAACAACACTAAAAGAATTTTCCGAGGGTCCTCATTCTATCTCTGATCTTTTCTTATTCAAGAAGGACACCTGAGAAAAAACAACAAATAAAAGAATGTATTGGTAAAAGCGTATTTTACAGTGATTGGAAATCCTGTAAAAATATTAGCTTTGAATTGACAGACAAATAAATGACTTTGCCAGCTATGTTTTCCCTTCAAAAAGGAAGGAGTAAAATTAGCCATTCATTGATGGTTTACTTTTAGTCTACAGACTGTGTTGTCAGTTTGTGTAGGCTTGCCTTATTTTCAACCACCAAATCCAAAAATAGCTTATCCTAAACTCCTGCCATCTATAATCCAAGATCTCAGCAATTTTGCCTGGGAACTTTACACACACACACACACAAAGTATCAGAAGTTAGGAGGAAATGGGAGCAGGAAACAGAGATTTGTTTGTAGAAGTCTTTCTTGCCCTTCCCATCTGGTTTACTTCAATGCCGGACATTCCTTCTTTGGTCTTCACTTCCTCAAGGTATTTACCAGACTGAGACTGAATCGTGTAAGTCACCAAGGAAGGAAATGCTGACTACCAGTGTTTGCCTGAGTGTCATGGGCCAGCCTGTATCAATGTATCCATGGTCCTACGAGTATTCTAAAGGACCTGGCATTTGCCTCGGTGCTGTTTGTTAGACAACTGCTGTTCCCTTGATGCTGTGATGTTCTGCATTATTTAAAAATTTTTTTTTTCAACGTTTATTTATTTGTGGGACAGAGAGAGACAGAGCATGAACGGGGGAGGGGCAGAGAGAGAGGGAGACACAGAATCGGAAACAGGCTCCAGGCTCTGAGCCATCAGCCCAGGTCCTGACGCGGGGCTCGAACTCACGGACCGCGAGATCGTGACCTGGCTGAAGTCGGACGCTTAACCGACTGCGCCACCCAGGCGCCCCTGCATTATTAAACTTTCACCAATTTGTTTACAAGTTTTCCATCTCATCTATGACACTGGCAAAAATTCTATGTATTACCCCTGTCTCCCACAAGTCTTCCATTTGAACAGTCAGAGACATGCTGGTGTCATGAAGTCCTCAAAGCCCCAGCTGCAAATATTACATTGACAATAGCATATTGTGCACATTGCAGTTGGGAAACAGAAGAAACTGTGCAGTTAGTTAAAAAAAAAAAAAAATCACAGTTAAATACCAACTTTCAATTAGTGGAATTCAAATTTTCTACTAGAACAGGGCTTTTTAAACTACTTGAAGAACCAATTGCATACTGATACATCTGTAAAGCTCAATAAAAATAATCAGAAAAATGAAAAAAAAAACCATGAAGACATAAAAAAATATAACCCCCAAATTTTATTATTAAATCAACACAGAATTACTCTATTAGACTGCTATAAAAAATTCTAAACACATAGCTCTAAATTTCTGTGTAAATTTCAGTTTAAGTAGTTCACAAGCTGATGCTAGTTCACTATCCCTTTCTGAGCAGTGCTGAGCTACAGGACATTCTGTCAACTAGTTGTCCTTCCTCTCCTCCTTATTCCTTTCTAATACTCACCTTTACAACACACCTTTCCACTTCTCTACTCTGTTGCTGTTCTTGGCAAAGGAAAAGCTACTAGAAAAAGCCCAACTCTAACCAATCTTCCACACATGCATATTGTCTTAGTAAAAAATATATTTTTTAAAAGAACTGGCATGTCCACGTTTATCAAGCTTGATGTTTGACTTCTACTTTCTCAGTGATTATAAGGACCCTATAAAATAGGAATTATCTCAGAGAAATCAAAATAAGTCAACTTGTAAGTTGTAGGACCAGATATTAAAGCCTGATTTTTTTTTTAAAACTTATTTATTTTGTTGAGAGAGAGACAGAAACAGTGCATGAGCAGGGGAGGGGCAAAGAGAGAGGGAGAGACAGAATTAGAATCAGGCTCGAGGCTCCAAGCTGTCAGCACAGATTCCAAAGTGGGGCTCGAACCCAGGAACCGTGAGATCATGACCTGAGCTGGTCGGACACTTAACCAACTGAGCCACCCAGGTGCCCTGTTTTTTGTGTGTTTTTTTTTCAAAATCTGAATGTTCTACCATTTCCATCTCCTGCTGAAATATTCTAAAAAGATTACTATAACTATGTGAATCACTTTGGTGTGTAGTTTATCAGAATTTTCTTGCAGAACAGAGTTCAGTACATTAAGTTCCTTCCATTGCTATTTAATTATTCACTTACACATTTATTTTCTACCCCAAGGAGAGCACACCCTCTTTGAAGGCAGACATTTTGTCTATTACATTTTATATCTTCCACAGCATCTAGCACAAAATATAAATTCACATTCAGTAAATACAGAATAAGGAAACTGGCACCAGTTCTCTTATTGTTAGTTGAAACCTTATTATGCATACCATAATTTTTTCAAAGAGAACGGAAAAAATACTTTAAAGTAAAATAAATATTTTAAATATCAAAAGAAAAATATGACAACACAATGTTAATTCCCTTTGACGATCAAAAAGACCTCCCAACATCAAAGAAATTAGTTTTTATTGCCTTGGTAAAATATATGTTACAGAACAGTTACATTTATTTGCCTTTTTTCTTATTTTGGACCACCGCAGTTATTTAGCAAAGAATTTTGGAGGACCCTGAATACTGGGCTGAATTTACTCCTTCGTCAATAACCAGAAAACCCGAGCTATTAGACTAACCTCAAGAAGCAACTGATGACCAAAATTAGATGGTTTTCCAATGTACACTGCCATATTGGACTCACTTTACAGTGGACAGAATCCCTACATCTGCTTTAAAAGCTTTCTACTTTTAATTTTGCCAAAGCCTCTTTAAACACTGCCTATGTGCACTGAAGCTTTTTCAAACAAATCAGAGCTTTTTATGTCTCTAAAGCAGCTGTGAGGACTTCACATTTTCACAAAGGGAATAAAAGATGGAGGCTGTAAAGAGTGGCTTATGGGAGTCTCTGTACTTACAAATAAAATGTCTTAATAAGCCTACTCATATAAACAAAAAAAAATGGGAGATAGTCAAAACAATAAAAAATAATTTGCTATCTTGACCAGTGTAATTACATCAATGGAATCTGTCTACTGTTGTGGAGATGAAAAATAAAAATAAATAACACTAATGCTCTAAAATCTAACACACTAGAAAACTATACTTATGTTTCCAATTAAAGTTCTAGGTATAATTTTAATGGATTAGGCTGACATATATTTATATAATTCCATTTTTTTCCTAGTTGTTCTAGGCCAACTTTAAAGTGTCAAATTGTAATATATGAAAAAGAGCACAAACAAGATTTGGAAAATTATGATGAGCCTATAACATCTTGATAATAATCTCTTTATTCACAGTCTGAGCCCTGAGTAATCAAATTGAACACATACTTCTAAGAAAAGTATGCTATTTTGCTAGGTATTTAATTGCACAGTAGGTGTTTAATCCCTATGCCCAGAATACCTGAGAACAATTTCTAATATATTTACATAGTGAATCATTTTATTGATAAAACCATCCACATCATTTGCCCAACATTAATATGCATCAGCAATAACTGACCATTAAATTGTGTGCTCTTAGCGGGAATGGAAAACTCCCATATCCTGACATGATATGTAAATTCTGGAAAAGTAAACATTGAATTGATAACAAAATATAAGAAATTCCTGAAATAGTGTTCATAGACCATATAATGGCTAGATTTTCCTCTTATTATTAGTTCTGTATGTACTGAAGCTCTTTCCAGAGATAAATGCATCATGACCCTGTTCTATTTTTTTATAATATGGAACTAGATATACTACAGCTAACCAGCACTCAGTGGGTTCTTATGAGCATTTATCAAACAAGTAAGTAAATGAAATAATAGTTAAGTGACTGAATAAAAATATAAATATTACTATGTCTAATCAGGACTGAACAGAATGTTATATTAGCTTTTCTACTTCTTCAGATCTCTTACTGTATCCAGTATGGTAGTTTTCAAATTCTAAGCATTGAATAAGGACTTGTTTTTATTAAGACAACATGGTTTACATTCCTACCCCTCCAAAAAACCACCATGAAGAATTTGTATTTTATTCATTTTAAACTAATAAATTTTCACTGCATTTTTAAATTTTCACATTAAGAATGCCTGTTCAACTGGAAGGCTTTTTAATTTCTTCCATAGATTTTTATAAGTGTCACCTCACTTATACAATAATATACAGTAATTTTCCCTTCTGCATTTTATAGCTCATAGTTTTGAAAGGCTATGTTTATCAAACAAGAACAGACAAAACTAAATAGAAGCAGCGGGTGTAAGAACCAGATCAAAGCCTGAATCCCTCCAAGGTTGTAAGAGACGATGAAGATGCCAGAAGACAGGATTAACCCTGCTGGCCATAGTGTGAGCACAGAGTGTGGTGCTGAGGAGCCTGTGCTCTGGCAGACTAGGTCTGAATCCCAGGCCCACCATTTTCACATTAAGAGTGATGTGGGGAACAAAGGCAAAAGAAAAAAGTTACATTTCTTTACAACCCAGAGCCCATTAATAAGTCCTTGAGACAGGCAGAATGACTTTCCTCTAGGAACTCAACTGTATGGATGATGACACTTACCTAAGGGCAAAAGGCAATCTTAGGTTAACATTATCCCCACACCCAGGATCCGGTTCTCCTTTAACATATAAAAAATCCTTCAGAAACTTCCTTTATCTCTACCCACCCCTCCCAAGATATATGTTAGCAATCATCCTTCAAGTATGTGGCCCCCTGATATACATCTGAAGGGTCTCATGGCTAAGGTTTTACTAGACAGTAATAAATGACCTTTTTGTAACGACAGCTAACCCCCTGAATTTGCTTCCAAATTCCTCAGAGACTTATCCTAACCCCCTCCCGACTTGATAGTGTATAATCGGTCACTTCTCATAACCCTAATGCAGCTCTTTCTGCCCACAGGTCGTGTCCTCATGATTTCATAAAACCACCTTTTTGCACCAAAGATGTCTCAAGAATTATTTGTTCACTCTGAACCCCAACAATTCCACATGAGAGAGGACAAGTAACCTCTATTTGCCTCACTTTTCTCATAGTTATAATGCAGACAAAAGAGCATCTAGGTTACCAGGAGAATTAAATGGGGACATGCATACAGTGAGTATTCAAAAAATGTTAGCTATTATGACCATTACAGAGAATCCAAACTCCTTTTCTGGGAAATAGACAACATTTTTAAATTACATGTATTTTTCCAGTATCACTTGCCCTAAAGTTGATTTGTGCATTAAGGACTTTTTTTCCTTTTCTAAACTTAATGTAGATTATAAATTTGTATTTAATTCTTGTTTCAGCATTATTATAGGCATGTTTGTAGAGGATGAGGGTAGAAGAATTATCCCCAATAAGAACCCGTCCTTGAAAAAGAGGGGTCATTAATCCTAGAAGGCAAGAAGTTGGCACTGACAACCTTTCATCTGCCCTTTGTTCTCTTTCCTTCCTTCTCTGCTTTTAATATCCCCATTTCCTGCTGGCTCTCTGTGTCTTCATGATGCTACTTCAATATAAAACAAGGTGATTAAAACTAATTGTCACTAGAGTATTAAAGGTATGTCACACTTCCCACAATGTTTGCATTTTAAAAGAGGCTTTTCTGTAAGAGTGGCGCTTCCTATATTGTGTAAGTCTCAAACAGTGAAATTTCAGTCACTGTAGTATCAACTGCATAAATAGAGATAATCTTAGAGTATATGGGGGGCAAGTACACATTTCACAAAAGGCAAGACAAGTGAAGCTGAAAATGATGGCCTGGTAAGTCTAATATCAACAGTAAAATAATAAAACAGGCCCAATGAGATGAAATTTATCAAAATCCAGAGGATGATGGAATCATGAGCAATAAGCAGCACAGTTTTATAAAGAACAAATCATGCCCGACACAATCAATAGCTCTTTTCAGCAGAATGATAAAATTAGAGGATGAAGGGAATCAGGTAAATGTTGCCTATTTGCACTATCACAATGCATTTAAAATGGTCCCTGTGAATTTTAAATTCAACCATAGATAAAACTGATTCAGCTATGAATGCTTTCTAAAAAGGCCTGGAAAAAAAAAAATGTAAAATGTCATAGATAATGACAATGGAGGCCGTTGTGGGATGCTCAAGTTAATAAAGCTCATTCACTGCATTTCCTAAACCGATGAAAGGGAAAAGGTGTATTAGGATTGTGTATAACATACTTAGTGAATAGCACGTTTCATGAAACGCAATTAGGTAGATTTTAAAATACGATGGATAAGCTGAAAGTATCTTAAGTGAGATCCCTGCAACAACTCTCTCTACACTAAAATAAAACAGACTGAGCTAAGGGAAAAGCCCTCAGGACTGAGAATCCAGAGATCCTGGTTTGTGTTCTCCTTCCCTCTTCCCTAACTGCAGTCTTCTATGACTCATTTACTGTCTGGGATTCCTTCCCCAACCCAGACTTTAGGATTAAATGATATGGCAGGAATCTGATCATGCCCATTGAATATATCAGCTCTTTGACCAGAACTTGATGGGACAAGTTTATAGATATTTTCTCAACTCTGACACCCCTGGTCTTAGCTAAGAACAATGGTAATCAGAGCCTTGGTTCAGAGAACGACAAGTAATAAATAACTAGGGCAATGAAATAAGAATAATAACATACATGTATAGAAAGTTCTAGAGCAACTAAAACAAAATAATAAGAGATAATCATGGGCAATTGGCTAAATTTTCGAAGAAGTGACGTTTGCACTGGGCCTTCAAGGCCACATAGCAGAGGGGAGGGACCTAAGATGTTTGCCATGTAAAGGAAGAGCAGACATGGGAACTCTCCTCATGGATCTAATGAGAACTCCTGTTCAGTCTAGCTCAGAATGCTGCTTTCAGACTAGATGGAACACATTCATAAGACATATAAATACAAAGGATTTCAATTACATCATGAGCAATTAAAAACTACTTTGAAATAAAATCACCTGGCAGGATAAAAGCTAGGTGAGGCTTAAAGGCCTTCAGCCTAAATATGGCAGTGTTAGCATCACTGAGCTTCATCCACCTTTCTACCTCCGCTTCTGCATCATGAGCAGACTAGGGAGATGCCACATGCAGAGTGGAGCCTGAGTTTTGTTATGGGTACACGTACTCCAAAACAGAGCATGACTCACACGTGTGGGATATGAAACCTCCTACAGATCAGCATGGATTTACAGGCAGCAGCTGCCACTATCCTCCCCTGCAGTTATGTTCACCGTGAAGAGGGGAGTAGCAGTGTTCCCACCCTCCAAGCTTAAACGCTTGCCATCACCTTTGACGCCTTCTTTCTGTGTTATGATTTCACAGTAACTCATCATGTTTCTTGTACTCATCTTTTCATTTCCTTTCATGTGGGCGCCAACAAATCTACCTTCTCACCAGAACAATTACAAGGCTCCCTTTCTGAGGTGTTCCATTGGAGGCATCTACCCTCTTTCCTCCACTGCATCCCCCATACCTGGCATAAAAATATACTGATTTTTTATTTTGCAGTCATAGGTTTCTAGAATCTTCATTTTTTAGCATACAAAAATTTGGTATTACTTTTATTATTAAGCTCTTTGGGGACAGTCCTGTGGCAGAGATCAGCTCTTCTTGGGGTCTATACGTGAATATTAAATACCTGTTACCAACTATCATTAAGACTCATAATCACTTTATTTAAACTGAGTTATCAAAAATAGGAATATATAATCTATGTATGTGTATAATTTATATCTATCTACTTATTTATCTACCTAAACACGTAGTACCACATAAAGTACTAGCTGAGAGGTCTTTCTTCTCCCCAAGGGGCTACTAACTGGCCGGAGGGTATCTGTTGAAACGGCTCACAGTTAAAAATAAAAGATGCTAAATTCTGTATAGTCATGTTCAAAGGAAGTTTGAGTCATGGTCCTAGAATCTCACAGTTTAAATAAGTCTCTGAGAAGTAACTTTTCCTGCCAGGAAGGGAGGGTTGTCTTGCCTCCTGAGGAGAATTAAATCAGGAGATAACTAGCTACCTCTTTTCCCCTTTTCTCCATGGGGTGAGGTTGGTAGTGGTGGAACATTAACTTATTTCTCCCCATAATAGAGTTCTGTCCATCAACTCCCAAACTGGAGACTTGCACCTGCCTTCTATCTAACAGTGGCCAAGTGATCAAGCAGCAGATGTGCCTGATGTGACCAGGAGATGACCAGAAGAGAGTGAACCTGAAAGACATCCTACAGAGGAACAGCTTACACTCCCAGAAATTAGCACTCAAGGATTCATGAATCCTTTGACATGAATCAAAAGGATGCCACCCTGAGTAACTGGGACTTATGTCAACTTTCCAGTCACCAGCTGGAGTGAGAGGTGCCTAAAAAACAAGAGATTTTAAAGTATATAGCTACCTGTGGAGACAAAGAGAGAAGTGACTATCTCAGTGAGGTCATCAGACCATTGAACTGAACCACCAAAGTCCCCAAAGAACCGCCAAATGAATCCTATGAATAATCTAGCATTTGGAGGCTTGAGGTGGGGGGCACATCCAGAAAGAACTAATGGACACATTGGGTATCCAATTGTACAATAATCACAAGAATGTACTGTCCCCTCCCCTCCTATAGTCACTAGCAGTGCCTGGGGCTGAGAGAGGCCTCTCTCTCAGGCCATCAGTTGTTAACAATTTAAAATTAGCTTCTTCTCAGCTTTGTAGAACCTCTGCTCTGTCTCCTGGGGAGAAAACATCAAATTAGAGAGTGTATAAAAATACCTGAAGTTAACTGATTCACACCAGAAGTCTGAAAATGTTATGGAATAAGAGTAACATTTATCAGAAGGTATGGCAATACAGTCAATTGACAACGTTTAAGTCTGAAACATAAACATCTATTTATGAAAGACTACTTTAAAAAAAGGAAGAAAAATATAATGTAAAATTAAAGTAGAGCAAATATAATTCCAAAGTACATATTAATAATTGTTTTCATTTTTTAATCATTGTTAATTATAGCATGGTACTAAGAAAAACATTTTGGATTGGAACTAAAGACTTGAACTCTAGTACACATGAAAATATTTAAAAACTGAGTTAGCAGGGGCGCCTGGGTGGCTCAGTCGGTTGAGCGTCCAACTTCAGCTCAGGTCATGATCTCGCGGTCCATGGGTTCGAGCCCCGCGTCGGGCTCTGGGCTGATGATGGCCCAGAGCCTGGAGCCTGCTTCCGATTCTGTGTCTCCCTCTCTCTCTGACCCTCCCCCATTCATGCTCTGTCTCTCTCTGTCTCAAAAATACATAAACGTTAAAAAAAATTTTTTTAATAAAATAAAAAAAATAAAAACTGAGTTAGCAATATAGCCATTATGAGCCATAACTCTATACATGTGAATTAAGAGTATTAATTATTTCTCAAAAAATTAAAAATAGAACTACCATACAATCCAGGAATTCCACTTCTAGATATTTATCTGAAGAAAATGAAAACACTAAGTCAAAAAGAGAGGTGCACCCTTATTTTCAACACACATTATTTATAATAGCCAAGATATGGAAGCAGCCTAAATGTCCATCAATAGATGAATGGCTAAAGAAGATGTGGTATGTATATGCAATGGAGTATTACTCAGCCATAAAAAAGGAATGAAATCTTGGATGGATCTAGAAGGTATTATGCTAAGTGAAATAAGTCAGAGAAAGACAAATAAGATGATTTCACTTGTATGTGGAATCTAAACACAAAACAAAACAGACTCAGAGAGAGAACTAATGGTGCCAGAGAGGAGGGGGGGTAGGGGATTAAGAGGTAAAATCTTCCAATTATAAAACAAATAAGACATGGGGATATAATGTGTAGCATAGGAAATATAGTAAGTAATATTGTAACAAGTTTGCATCATGGCAGATGATAATTGGACTTATTATGGTGACCATTTCATAATGTATGCAAATATCAAATCACTATGTTTATTGTTCACCTGAATCCAACACAACACTGTATGCCAATTATTCTTCAATAAGAAGAGTAGTAATTATTGCAGTGCCCACCAAAAACAGGCAATTGAAACAAACAACATATGTCATATTATCATCCATACTATTATTAGACTTTCCAAATTCACTATTCAAATCTACAGTTTTGGTAGAGATATTTAAAAAAAAAAAATCCATATAACACCAAATCTTATTTTACTCACTGAAAGTTTTTGCCAGGTTGATCTCTTGCAAAATATGTTAGGGTATTCCTCTGAAACTCACATCCAAAATCTCTTACCCAAATGAGGGAACTGGATTCTGTATTTTCTAAATTTCTCTTCAACTCTTATAAGATGATTTTATGATTGTACCTTTTCCCTTAATTCTTGGAACACCTTTTATTAGAACTGTTAACAAGTATGAGCATAGTCTAATTTCAGTTTTCTACCAAAGCTAATGAGTATAATAATCAAATGGGAGCAGAAATCTAGAAGGAGGAGAAATAAGAGGGCAAAAATTTAAAGAGAAACAGACTGAAATAATCAGCTAACAAAGTAACCAAGAGTTAACATTCTGTTCATCTTACTTACTACAGCATTCTATTAGATATATTTCACACAGTCATTGGATTGCCTAAAACAAACGTTTGAAAATTACAAAGTTTAAATGTCCATGGATAATGAGGCAGGAGACAATTGTCACTTCCTGATTCAGATAGGATATGAAGGATCACCAGTCTGAGATAAGAGAGGGGAAAAATTTCATTTTACCTATGGTGAATTTGAACTGCCTAGAAAGAAATAGTTTCTGGGAGTTAGTTTCTTAGCAACTTGGTGCTGTGGCATAAGGCATTCTCCACTTTTTACTTTTCAAGCAGGTTGGTCTGAAGCATTGCTGGAACAAATGTTAACAAAAGAGCCGGATCCAGCATTTGTGATGTTTCATTCCCAGGAAGTTAGTGGGTTCCCTGGATTCAAGGATAGATACTGGGTTACACACACTTGGTATTGCGAGCATTCTGATTTTGTCCACAAACACTAAATTCTCTATTTATGCAACCCAAACACTGATGTTAAATAACTCGCAAAGGAAACATGGTAATACAGAGATTGCTAAAATAATCAGGCAGGAAGCAAAGGAGGCCAAAGAGAGAATTTCACATCAGAAACCTGTTCTATTTTCCCACTGAGGCTAAAGTAACTACGAATCATTTTAATTAATCTGCCATAAAATGTCACAGCCTAAATGAGTTCAAAGGATTTCAATTCAATCCATAGTGCAACACAAATACCACCATGAGCTAGAGCCAATGCTGCAGCCTTAAATCTGAGAGACATGCAGATAAGAAGACAGGTGTATGCATAAAAGAATCAAGTATAGTAGAAACCAATTACAGCAAAGTCGTTTTTCTTCCATAAGAAAAAAATTGTATTATAAAAAGAAAAATTACTACAATGAAAGGGACTGTGACTTCTCTAATGATTGAAGTATCTACATACTTTCTTGATGAAATGAATTTCACTCAGGGTGAATTATAAATAAATTGTCCAGCTTGCCATGCATATTATAGTTCTACTGAGAATCGTACCACCTGCACTGAAAGATATGTTTGCCACCTCATGTCCTAAACAATCCGATGTAATTAATGGGGCAGTTATAATTAATATGATGTTTTCATATCTAAGATTAAATATGCAGATGGTGACAAAAGTCTAGGGTACATCTGGTTCCAAATAAGAGCCTGACAAAGACTCTCTTGCTTGATTTGTTACTTAAATATTTGACAGGGTACAGAGATCTAATATGTAATTTTGCAGGTGAACATCACCACCCAGCTAATCCTACTGTGGATATCTTTATATTTCAGATACATAGTACTCTTCCTACCCTCAGCAGATTGCTTTTGTTGGCAGCTGAACACTTAAGCACAGCAAAAATGTATTATTAGCAAAAATCTGGCTTATTATTCAATTATCAATGGCTGGTTGAACTCTCAAAGTAGACTAAGTATGGCTTTGATAAGTATGCAGAAGTTCTCAAAATGTTCTAAAATAATAATATCACAAAATGAAGCTTTTCTGGATGTTTTTTTGTATTTGCTAAGGTAGATCTGTCTTTTCCTCATTCAATATAACTATGACCATATTATGCCAAAATGGACTTCAGGCTCTTGGTGTTTTTTAAGTGTTCACGTATTATGTTTAAAATAAAAAATAGATGAAAGGAAAGTTCTAGGTTTGTCCTTTAATTAAAAGACATGTGTTACACAATATATTTGTAGCTAGTATTTGAATCAACAATACAGTTTTTTATCATTACTATGAACTCAACATTGTATGACTTTAGGAAAGTTATTTAATTTCTCTTGATTTCAGCTACAGTGACAGTGATAATGATATTTCATAACATTTTCTGATAATGAAATGTGTCAGACTAGTACAGTTTACAGTTCCCAACATAAGGCAGATATTCATTATGTTGGTTTTATTTCTGCTGTGAGTAAACATTTCCTTCTTTCCTTCTTTGTCTCCTTCATCCTACTCCTTTCTTTTCTTCATTTTTGCCAACAAGGTTTTTAGATTTGCAGGACAAAAAATTTAACAGAAATTTAGGTGCCTTCCATTTCTCCCACTACACCAGAGCCTTCCATCCCTCCATGACGGTATTACCATGTTGTATTGTATTTGTCCTTACTTATTTCTTTTCCACTTGACTGTAAACTCGGTAAGAGCAAGAACATATATTGTCATCTTTATATCCTTAGAATTGAGTACATTTCAAACACACAATAAACTAACAATAAGTACATGTTGAACAAACCGATACTGGGAATATAAAATGTGGTCCCTGCTCCTGAAATGGGCATATAAAATATCATTTTTCAAACCCTCACATGCATAATTCTATGCAGAATATAAAATGCTTCCATGCACATATGCCATTCTTTTCATCTATGCAACAGTCTTGAGGGATGTGTTAGCATGACAAAAGCAGTCAAAAGACCTGTACCTAACACCGGGTCAATACCAGCCACCTGGCCTGAGGCTATGACTCTCATAGGCTGTCTTCTCATCTACAAACAAGATTTTAAAAGTATGTCAAAATGCATATGAACTTTAAAAATATACATATGGGAAAGGTCTATAAACGCTTATCCAAAAAAAGATAGGTTATAAGTAATTAGTTATTAGATGTCATCTTCACTTAACAATTCAGAGAAAAACCTGATGACTAAAAAGGCCGTATTTTGTATGGAGAGATTGACAGGGATGATCGGTACAATGGAAACAGTTAGAGAACTAGGCCTATAAGAAGTCAGAGTTCCTCTGAGTCTTGGATGAAAAATGGGTGAAAGGCAGGAAGAACATTCTGAACAAAGGCTTAATATGTAGCACAAGAAGATTATTTGTGGAAGAGTAAAAAAAAAAAAAATCATCTTTGCTGGAATTGAATGTTGGTATTTGGAAATAACAGGAGATGAACTTGGATAGCTAAAGGGCTCATAGTGTGCGAGACTTTGAATGCCAACTTTTTTCATGTCAATAATAATATATTTCATGTGGAAAAAATAATATTTTATGTAACCAATGATGTAAGGCAAATGGAATTCGGGGAAAATAAGCCCAATTATATCCATTGGATAGATGGATATAACTGGGTAAGCCCAGTTATATCCATGGATATCCACTGGATAGAGGTGAAAGTTTATAGCACAGAGATTGGTTGTAAGGCTATTTCCATGTGGAAATAATAGTAAAAAGGAAGGGAGGTAGGGAAGGAGTGGAGAAGGAAGGAAAGTAGGAAGGGAAGGAGGGAGGAAGAGAGGAAAGGAAGCTACTCCAGTCTATTCAGAAATGAAGACCCCAAACAAAGCTTAAGGAATAAAGTACTGATGGGAAATGAAAGGAGGGGTGATGAATCCAACCTCATAATTAAGGAGCATGGAGTTAGTATAAGCTTCAAATACATGCAGTACGGCCTTAGGACACAAGAGTAAGACATGCTTGATTGGCCAGATGTATAGTGGTGAGTCCATCAGTCCTAGGGATGAATAGCTTTCAGGAAGAGGTCCATGATATCAAGTCTTTACTGAGTATGAGTAAGTAAACATGAATATAGCATTACAGAAGAAAAAGTCAAACACTCTGAGAATACAGCTTTGGAAAATCAATATCTTATTTATATTTAAATGGTATGAACATAATAATATTGTACCTGGAGATAAGACTCAAATATGTAAAGTTTTATCCCAATAGGTTAGTATACAATGAGAAGAGTGAAGAAGTCCATGTAAGAATAATCACTAACAGTATGATGTAAGCATTTTGTTCTACTAGCTCTAAAATTACTACTAACAAATTGCCAGATTCATAATTAAAGTGGAGAAAAAACAGGCCAAAGAACTCACCCCAAAAGCGTTTGGAGGAAATTAGTTAACTGGAAGTCTAACACCTGAACTAGAAATCAACACACACAAAGAGAAGGTGATGGTCAATTTTATAAAGCAATTTGGCCAGCCTATGGTGTCCAGATATTTGGGCGAACATTATTCTGGATGTTTCTGTGAGGATATTTTAGGTGAGATTAGCACTAAAATTAGTAGACTTTGAGTAAAGCAGATTGTCCTCCATAATATGATTGCGAATCAACCAATCAGTTGAAGGCCTGAATAAAAAGACTGACCTCCCCTGAGCTAGAGGGACTTCTGCCAGCAGATGACTTTTGAACTACAACATTAGTTTTTCCCTGGATCTCCAGTCTGGCAACCTCCCCTGCAGATTTGGGACTTGCCAGTCTCTGGAATTGCATCAGCCAATTCCATATATATGCGGGCCTAGTGGATCTATTTAATTGGAGAACCCTGACTAACAAAGAGAGTAAAACACACCTACGAGCAACATCACCCCAGGACTGTATATGCAGTGGGTAAGACATGTGAACATTCAGCAACATAGATATTAAGCAAATATTCCATAATTTAGTCTGTAAACAAAATTGAATATATCTGGGTTTAAATGGACTTCCAAATGTGAAATATCTTGTATAAAATAGTATAAATTCTACAGAAAGTCAGAAATTCTCTTATGTTTATATATCACTACCAGTCATGGACGAACATCACAGGAAGTAAGAAAAATCATTCAATTTTAGAGAAAATCAAGGTAGTTTCAGATATTTAGTAGCTCTCTATTTCCACTTTTAAAATAAGAGCATATATGAAAACAACTATTTGAAATTATAAAAGAACACTTCATTTTCATAGAACTTTACAGTTTACAAAACACTTACATGAATGTTATGTATATTTATTGATATATACCAACAGATGTTTATAGTTTTTTTCATAAATTGTGAAACACAGATGCAAATGTAAAATATCAATAGCTATTTATAGTCATTTTATTGAACAATTTTAACTTGCTCAGTTATGCTTTGAAATAGTTTTATTTTTTTCCTCCAATTCTTGCCAATCAAATCTTTTCTGTTCATTCAAGTTATCTTACACAGATCCTATAGATTTGGGGTCACTTTCAACCATAAAAATACAGACTAATAAAATTCCAATCCCATATTCCCTTTCCCCCAAAACCAACCATAGAGCTTTTGAGAGGGAAGTGAGAATAATCTGCTTCCCCCTACTACTTTTTTCTGGTTTTAGTTTCTCTCTGGATGAAGACAGAGAAGAATGGAAGGGAAAGGGCAAGAGTTTCTTCACTTGGCTGCCATCCTACATTGGCTGTTACTGCACTCCAGCTAACAATGACTTGCCCTGAAATGTGCAAAATGTGCAAAAGGCCTAGGCTCACTTCTGCTAATATTCTATTTCCCAAAGCAAATCAAGAACCCACTCCATACATAAGAGATGGTGGAGGAAGGAGAGAGGGGTCAAAGAGTCTGGGAAGACAACAGAGTAGGAAGCACCAGGAATCTGTTTCGGCTCCTAGACAACAATTGCACTGCCAATTGATAGGATTCCTTTGGAACTCTGTAATATGTTAAAGGCTTCCAATTTGGAGGGAAAGCCTTGAAGGATAAACTGAGATTAATTTTGTCCAATTTCAGCTCTTAGTACGGTAGCAGCTACCCATTCCTGACCTCCAGCCACATGGCAGGCAGCTCTGCATGTGTTCCTGGAGCTTCTTGCACACAGCTTGTTGGAGCTAGGGTTGGAAATCTGAAAAGGGAATTACAAAAACAATTCCATTTATAATCAAAAAGAACAAAATATTTATGGAATTAACTTGACCAAAGAGGTAAAAGACTCGTACAATGAAAACTACAAAGCATTGTGGGAAAAAAAAATTGAAGACAATATAAATAAATGGAAACACATCTCAGGTTAATTGACTGAAAGAGCTAATATTGTTAAAATTTTAGCATTTCCCAAAGTGATCTACACATTCAGTGCAATCCCTACCAAAATCCCAATGATGTTTTTTGCATAAATAGAAAAACCCATCCTAAAATTTATATGGAATCTCAAAGAGTTTTGAAGGGACAAAATGATCTTGAAAAAGAACAAAGTAAGAGAACCTATCTGATTTCAAAACCTACTACAAAGCTACAGTAATGAAAACAGTATGGTACTGCCATAAAGACAGATATATAGACCAACAGAATAGAATGGAAATAAAGGCTTGCATATATGGTCAAGTGGCTTTTGACATGGGTGCCAAGACCATTCAATGGGGAATAGCTAAGTCTTTAACAAATGGTGCTGAAAAAACTGGATATCCACATTGAAAAGACTGAAGTTGGACCCTTATCTATCAAGACACCATATACAAGAATTAACTCAAAATGAATCAAGACCTAAATGTAAGACCCAAAAAAATAAAACTCATAGAAAAAACACATAGGACAAAAACTTCATGACACTGGATTTAGCAGTGACTTCTTGGACATGCCTCTAAAGGCATAGGTAAAGGCAAATTGGACTCAATGAAAAAAAAGTGTACATCAAAAGACACTATGCACAGAATAAAAAGACAACCTACAGAATAAGAGAAAATATTTGCAAATCTGTATTTTTTAAGTTTATTTATTTATTTTGAGAGCGAGCATGCATGAAGGAGGGAAGAGAGGGAGAGAGAGAATCCCAAGCAGGCTCCTCCCTGTCAGTGTTGAGCCTGACATGGGGCTCAATCTCACAAACCGTGAGATCATGACCTGAGCTGATATCAAGAGTCAGATGCTTAACCAACTGAGCCACCCAGGTGCCCTACAAACCATATACCTGATAAGGGATTAATATCCAGAATATATAGAAAACTCCCAAAACTCAACAAGAAAAAAAAAACTATTTAAAAATGCACAAAGGACTTCAACAGACATTCTTTAAAGAAGATAATATGAGAAAACAATAAGCACACAAAAAGAGGTTCAACATTGCTAATTATTAGGGAAATGCAAACAATCAAACTACAGTGAGATACTACTTCATACCTATGAGGATGGCTATTATCAAAAAAAAAAAAAAAAAAAAAACACAGTAAACAATATGTGCTGATGAGGATGTGGAGAAACTGGAACCCTGTACACTGTTGGTGGGAATGTAAAATGGTACCACTGTCAAGGAAAATGGTTCCTCAAAAAGTGAAAAAGAAGGGCACCTGGGTGACTCAGTCAATTAAGCATTGAACTTTGGCTCAGGTCGCCATCTCACAGCTTTTGAGTTTGAGCCCCACGTCAGGCTCTGCACTGATAGCTCGGAGCCTGGAGTCTGCTTCGGATTCTGTCTCCCTCACTCTCTCTACTCCCTCCCCAACTTGTGCTCTTTCTCTCTCTCAAAAATAAACATTTTTAAAAAATTAAAAATAGGGGCGCCTGGGTGGCGCAGTCGGTTAAGCGTCCGACTTCAGCCAGGTCACGATCTCGCCGTCCGGGAGTTCGAGCCCCGCGTCAGGCTCTGGGCTGATGGCTCAGAGCCTGGAGCCTGCTTCCGATTCTGTGTCTCCCTCTCTCTCTGACCCTCCCCCGTTCATGCTCTGTCTCTCTCTGTCCCCAAAATAAATAAACGTTGAAAAAAAAAAATTAAAAATAGAATTACCATGTGACTCAGGAATCCCACTTCTGGGTATACTATCCCAAAGAATTAAAAGCAAAGTCTCAAAGAGACAATTATACAGCCAAGTTCATAGCACCATTAATCTGAAAGCAACCCAAGTGTCCATCAACAGATGAATGGATGAGAAAAATGTGGCGTATACATGCAATGCAGTATTATTCAGCCTTAAAAAAAAAAAAGGACATTCTGCAATACGCTACAACATGGATGAAACTAGAGGGCATTACACTAAGTGAAAGGAGTCAGAAAAAAACAACTATGTGACTCCACTTATTGAGATACTTCTAGTAGTCAAATTATATAGGCAGAATATATAATGGTGGTTGCCAGGCCCACAAGGGAGGGGAGAATGGGGAGTAACTGGTAGGTACAGAGTGTATTTTAAAAGATGAAAAGAATTACGGGATGGATGTAGTGATGGCTGCACAACAACGTGGATGTACTTCTACCACTATACTCTTAAAAATGATTAAGATGGTAAATTTTATGTTACATATTTAACACAATAAAAAAAAGAAAAAAAGAAATGAAAATAGGGGCAAGATTCCACCTATTATTAGAAGAACCTGAAAAGTCACATTGCAAAGGATAAGGGAGAGGCACTTGGTGTTACTTTGCAATCTTTCTGCTAGACAAGGAGCATCTCAGGGCAGTAGGGACAGAAAAGTCACAGCACCCCCTCCTAGCCTCCAGCTCCCACCCCCCTCCAAAGTCCTACTGAGGCAAAAAGAAAATACCCACTCCACATCCTTTTATGACAGTATTATTGTATCAATTTGATCTGGTTGGGTAGATGGAACTGCAATTTCACTTTATTTATCAGACTTCTGGAAGGATTAAGGTCCAGAATTCAGGGGCACATAGCCTGGAGCTCAAACCAAACCTGAGTCTCCTGATTCCAAGTTGTGGTTCCATGATTTCTCTACTCAAGTGTTTAACATTGGCAGTTTGGTTGGGAAGAGGAACTAACAAACTTCTCTGAAAGCTACATTTGCATAGCTCTTAACCTAAGAATGAAAAGACCTCACTGTCCACTCAAAAAAATGGGTGAATGAGTCAATGTCAGTTATGAA
Organism: Puma concolor; assembly: GCF_028749965.1. Taxonomy (NCBI): domain Eukaryota; kingdom Metazoa; phylum Chordata; class Mammalia; order Carnivora; family Felidae; genus Puma; species Puma concolor. Next base: position 206,785,414 of record NC_141667.1, on the reverse strand, counting down.
GAGAGAGAACCATCACACCCTCCCACCAAGCCAATACTTGGTAATTAATGCCTCTACTCCAAAACCAGTGCTCTTCCCACTCACTATACATCCTTATCTCTTACAGTGAATGGTACTGTGTCCTCCAGAAAGGTATGTCAATGTCCTAACTCCTGGTACCTGTGAAGATGACCTTATAGACATAGGATCTTTACATTTTATCAAGTTAAGATGAGGTCGTACTGGATAAGGGTGGGCACTAATCCAAAAATGAGTGTCCTTTTAAGAGGGAAATTGGACCTGGAGACACACAGCGAAGAACACCATGTGACAACAGAGGCAGAGATTGAAGTGAGGTATCTACAAGCCTTGAATGCCAAGGGCTGCTGCAACTACCAGAAGCTAGCACAAGGCCAGAAAGATCATCCTCTAGAGCCTTCAGAGAGCTGATAACATGACTTCAAACGACTAACCTCCGGAACTGTGAAGACAATAAATTTCTGTTGTATTAAGTCACTCAGCTTGTGGTAATTTGTTACAGCAGCCTTAGGATACACCTTTCAACTTCTTCCAATGTTTTTTTTTTAAACTTCTTCCACAATAAATACCCCAGTGAACACCTTGTGTAATCTAATGAAGAGAAAAAGAATCACAGACAAATCGGCATTTCATATTTCTTAAAATGAAGAAGAGAGGAGTCAAAAAGAACAAAGAGCTTTAGCTTTAGAATATTGTTTTTTCCTCTCCAATTCTCACCAGGACAGCCCCCCTACCTAAAACGGCCACATGAAGCTGATCTCTAAGCTTTCAGAACAGTTTTATTTGACCTTTACTTAAAGACCACCTCTACCAGGGAACTGACTTTGTTCCATCCCCTTGGGCTGATGCAGAAGGCAGGTTTCATAGTGTTCCTTTCATGGTTCTGCTTGGGAATCTAAAACCTGTTTATCCTAAAAGAAACCAACCTGAAAGTGCCAAGTGAGGCAATAACAAAACATATTTCATGCACTTCTGAGAAAAAATATGCAGGGAAGAAAAATGAAGAGAATAAAATAGTCTGTTTATCTGAAAACTATGTTTTTTCATGCTAAGTACTATGTTTATAGAGCCAATTCATCATGTCCACCAATAAGTGGAAGTGAAGCATGTTTCTTCCACACATTGTTTGACACGGAAAGTGAGTATTTTATTGGCATTGGATAATTTAAACTCACATAGTGGTGTCTGGAGTATATTAGCAGCATACCATGCAAAGATTAGATTGTTTGGCAATTTGCGTACCAGAGAGCAGCAGTCCAAAATAATTCAGGAAAGAGACAAGGGCGAAAGTGTGAGATAGCTGCTTTATGTCAGACAAATACAGCTGTCCTTAAGACAACACTGATAAAACCTAAGAAACCAGTTTGCTACTAGTTTAATTGCAGAGTTAAAGACAGTGATGTGGAAATACTGATCCAACCACATATACAGAACTGATACATCTTCAGGCAATCTGTTGGATTTATCTGACCTGTTTTTGTTTCCAGCTCTCCTATAACAAACAACATATGAAGACACACACACACACACGTTTAATGATAGGGAAAACAAGAGTGCTTTGTGGTTAAAAATGGTGGCTTTGAAATTAGACTACCTGAATTTGAATTCTAGGTTTAACATTTACTGCTATGCAAATTTTATCTGTAAGACAGAGATTACAGTTCACATCTCATACATACCACTGTGATGAGTATTAAAGAGGACAATTCATGCAAAATGCAACCTGAGGCACAGAATAAGTGGCAGTAAGTGTCAGGTATCATCATCGCCATCATTGTCACTGTTATATACATGCACATATTTGGTTGTTAATGTGCATTTGCACAACTAGAAGCATGTATAGGTTTGTATATACACTTACAGGCTTGGGTGCCTGAGTGGCATTAAGCATCCAATTCTTAGTTACGGCTCAGGTCACGATCTCACAGTTCGTGGGTTCAAGCCCTGCATAGGGCTCTGTGCTGACAGTGCAGAGCCTGCTTAGGACTCATTCTCTCTCTCTCTCTCCCTCCCTCCCTCCCTCCCTCGCTCTGCCCCTTCCCTGCTTGCTCTGTCAAAATAAATGAATAAACTTAAAAAAATAAAGTTGGGGGCCTATGAGCTTAAGATAGGATTGGAATTTGGGGGAATTATATTAACTTTTCTTTAAAAATATTGTGCTGACAATACCAAATGCTGGTGAAAACGGAGCAACAGGAGCTTTCATTCACTGCTACTAAGAATGCAAAAATATTACAGCCATTTTGGAAGACAGTTTGAAGGTTTCTTACAAAACTAAACATACTCATAGCATAGGATCCAGCAACTGCATTCCTTGGTATTTCCCACAGGAGCTGAAAACTGTGTTCACACAAAAACCTACACCTGGATGTTTCTGTCAGCTTTATTCACTGTTGCCAAAACTTGGAAGCAACCAAGATGCCCTCCAGTAGATGAATGGATAAATAAACTGTACTACATCCAATTAATGGAATATTATTCAGAGCTAAAAAGAAATGCTGCATGATTCCAACTCTCTGACATTCTGGAAAAGGCAAAACTATGGAGACAGTAAGAAGAGAAGTGGCTGTCTTTGTGGGAGGAGGACATACAGGTGAAGCACAGAGAATTTTTAAGGAAGTGAAACTACTCTGTGCCTCACTAAAATGGTGGATACATGTCATTATACATTTGTTCAAACCCACCAAATGCACAACACCAAGAGTGAGCTGTAATATAAACTATGGACTTTGGGTGATTATGAAGTAATCCTACATGAATCACTGTAAATTCATCACTTATAATGAATGCACCACTCTAGTGTGGAAAGTCAGTAATGGGAGAGACTATGAAGTCTGGGTGGGGGGGGAGGGAATATATGGGAAATCTCTGGGCCTTCTATTCAATTTTCCTGTTCTAATAAAACTGTCCTAAAAAATGAGGTCTTAAAAAAAAAAAAAAAAATATATATATATATATATATATATATATATATATATATATATATATATATATAAAATAAATAAAACTCAGGAAAATGTCTCATAGCTCAAACCCAATCAAAAGGCCAGTTAATTAATAAAGAAAATCTACCTAACATTGACAAATCTTGTCAGCTAGTCAACCTAGATAAATCAGCATTGTCTCATCTACCCATTTATGGACCATTTGATTCATGCTATGAAGGATGGGATACTATGATTAAAGATAAAAAGTAACTAAAACCAAAGGTATTGAGGGAGAATTAGAAATAGGTCAATTTGTCTGGCTCAGCAGGTGGTAACTGAAATCACACTAGACCAGAGACAAACCCCAGCTTTCACTCTCTGACCTGAAGTAGGAATATTGGGTTTTTCACAGCCTCAATTATTGGGCTGGTTGATTTTCATTTCAATTACAAGCAAAGGTTATGTGATACTGAGCAACTGTATATTAAAGTACTTTCTATGATTCATCAAGACTAGAAAATGATAATAGAATTATGAAGCTCATTGTCATAAGTGATCTTAATATGAGGTTAAAAAAATAAATAAAACTAGGAAAACCAGTCTAAAGAAGTTAAACTCTCCATTCTAGCCCATGGAAAGCCAGTAAAGAATTTTACGTTGACCAAAATGGTGTCTTAATGGGTTGTTCTTTCAGCTATTATGTGGCCTTATTTTTATTGGGTCATATTTTTCTTCTTTCAATTCAGATAAGATCAGAAATAAAGCTCTATAGAATATGTTTTTGGGGCCGCCTGGGTGGCTCAGCCGGTTAAGCGTCCGACTTCGGCTCAGGTCATGATCTCATGGCTTCTGAGTTCGAGCCCCGCATCAGGCTCTGTGCTGACAGCTCAGAGCCTGGAGCCTGCTTCAGACTCTGTGTCTCCCTTTCTCTCTGCCCCTTCCCCACTTGTGCTCTGCCTCTCTCTGTCTCAAAAATAAATAAAACATTAAAAAAAAAAAAAAAAGAATATGTTTTTGCTCCTCAGACTTTACTATAGAAAATATATATTAAAAAACAATTTGTGACATTTATAAACATGATTCCCTGGCTAACGATCACCCTAATAGTGCCACACATAAAAACATTTACAGGAAGATGGATTTAAAGACCTATCAGAAATGCATTATTTTCCATACAATAATGTTTAGCTCTATTTTTGAATATTATACCTTATGTACCAATATAAGTGCACTGCATTTGCCTTCTACCATAACTTCTATCTGTGTAGTAGATCATATCATTGTTCAAAACTCAGTTGACCCTTGAACAATGTAGGGGTTAGCGACAAAGACCCCCCCCACTACAAACAATCAAAAATCTGCATATAACTTTTCACTCCCCCAAAACCTAACTAGTAATAGCATACTACTGACTGGAAGCCTTACCAATAATACAAACAGTTAATTATCACATATCTTGTACGTTATATGTATTATACACTATATTCTTACAATAAAGTGAGCTGGAGAAAAGAAAATGTTGCTAAGAAAATCATAAGGAAGAGAAAATATGTTTACAGTATTGTGCTTATGGTGGAAAAATATGTGTATAAGTAGGCCTGTGCAGTTCAAATCCATGTTGTTTAAAGGTCAACTGTATTTCCCTAGGAAAAACTGTATTTCCCTAGGAGTTGATTGGAGATTGCTATTAACTTTGTCTCTGTGATTTTCTTTGATAAAGTGTGAATGGAAGTTACAAATGTCACTTCCAAATACAAGCTACAAAAACCTTCACATAGTTCCACCATCTTCTCTTTTCTGACTGCCAGCAGAGAATGAAGTAATAAAGTTTCCATATTCCTTTAAAAAAATATGTTCTGAAACCATGGAAACAAGTGAACACCAGAATTCTTTAAATCTATCTGATCATTCAGTGACAGTTCCACAGCCATAAAAATAATCACAACTGCTTAGGAACCCCAGCCAATCAGTGACAGTGTTTTGCTTCTAAAAATCATCCAGTAGGGATCGGACTTTTGAAAGAAACATTCCCTGAATGTTAATTAGTCAACAGCCTCACTGTAGTATCCATGCTTCTACAGGTGATGTCAGCACATTCCCATCTCGAAAGTCAGTCAACCCCCAAATTCCATCCTTCCCAAAAGCTCTAAATCAGTTCCCTGCTTTGCTTGAAGAGCACATGCCTAATCCACACAGTTTTCCACACTTAAATAAGCAACAAATACAATGTTAAGGTTTTTGTTTCAGATACGGAGAGATGGTCTTGTCCTTTGACACATGAAATTTATTAAAATGACCAGACAGGGGCTACTCTGCTAGTATGTATCCTTTGATGAAGAGACTATGGAGCAGAGCCACAGTTGATCCATCATGAACATATAATGTGAGAACTGTTATTATGTAAACTGAGGTTTTTCAGGTAGTTTGTAAACACCAAGTACGTCAGACTAAGCTGAATTATACAACTTATAAACATAAATTATGACTATAGGAAATTACACAAAGAAAGCAAGTAGTTATAATTTAATTGCCCATCCCCCATAAAAGATGAGTCATCCTCTTATGGAATCAGATTTCTCTTCCCTCATTTAATATAGTCATAGTTTTTACATTTCCATGAAATATTTATTTTAAAAGTTTCATATATTTCATTAGAAAATCATTTTTCTATCAAATATATGATTTTATAAGATTTCTCCTGTGCAAAAAGACTTCACCAAAACAATAACATGAGCAAAAAATATAAAGCAATATAAAAATATGGCAACAAAACAAATAATGTACTTCATCGTATTTTATCCAGCCATAGATTTTCAGTTCTTTTTAAAAAAATTTTTTTTTAATGGTTATTTTTGAGAGAGAGACAGAGACAGAGAACAAGTGGGGGAGGGGCAGAGAGAGAGGGAGACACAGAATCTGAAGCAGGCTCCAGGATCTGAGCTGTCAGCACAGAGCTCAACGCAGGGCTCAAACCCACAAACTGTGAGGTCATGACCTACCTGAAGTTGGACACTTAACCCACTGAGACACCCAGGTGTCCCAATTTTCAATTCTTAAGCAATTTCTCGCATAGGACTCTGTATTCAGTTTTAAAAAGAAAACAAATGAGGAAATGACACTTGTCTTTAAAACATATTTTTACTAGAATGTATCTATTACAAAGGATAGATCTCATTTGGTATATGATTATTCTATTTTTTAATGTTCATTTATTTTGAGAGAGATAGAGCACTAGCAGGGAAGGGGCAGAGACAGAAGGGGTGAGAGAGAATCCCAAGTAGGTTCTACACTGTCAGTGCAGAGTCTAATGCGGAGCTTGAACTCATGAACTGTGAGATTATGACCTGAGCTGAAATCAAGAGTTGGACACTTAACCAAATGAGCCACCCAGGCACCCCAATATGTGATTATTTTCAAATTTTATTATTTGGTTGCATTTCATAGAATTAATTCTGAAGGACAGTTAGAAGAATTCAGTCATCATGGGAACCCATTGAGTCATTTAATAAATATATGAGAACATACTACATGTTAAGTAAGGCATAAATGCCATTAACGTCCAATGTAAATAAGACACAGAACTTATCCTCAGATCTAAAGGTAGAAAATGTATAATGTGTAATCAAAATTAAAACGTAAGACTGATAAATAGCATCAGAGAAATACAGGTAAAAATGATATGCAAGATCTGAAAAATGAGAAATCACAACTGAGGAAAATCAGAGAAGGGTCATAGGTCATGAAGCAGGTGTACTTAAACTGGTCCAGGTGGGAAATACACTCATGAGCCTGGCTCTAATCCACATAAACGAGGCAGAATCGCTCATCTGTTCAATGCTGCCTTGATCTAGCAAGGCAGATAGAGAGCTCTTCTCCCCTCCATATGACTCATTATTTTCCTCATGTGTATCATCAGTACCCTCTAAGATTTGGCAGAAGGGAAAGAGAGGGTTATATGTTTTACTCAAGTTTTCCCCACTCACTTAGGCGGCATAATTTTTTTTTTCAACGTTTTTTATTTATTTTTGGGACAGAGAGAGACAGAGCATGAGTGGGGGAGGGACAGAGAGAGAGGGAGACACAGAATCGGAAACAGGCTCCAGGCTCCGAACCATCAGCCCAGAGCCCGACGCGGGGCTCGAACTCACGGACCGCGAGATCGTGACCTGGCTGAAGTCGGACGCTTAACCGACTGCGCCACCCAGGCGCCCCTAGGCGGCATAATTTAACTGAACTACTTCTTCTAACAAATCTGAAGTGGAGATTTCAAAGCATACAGGTCATTGGAAATTAATTCAAGGTCTATACATTTCTCTGAACTGTTGGCTTATGAAGGCCCCAACTGTCAATACCTTGAGTTAGAATCTTTTTCAAAGTAGACTACCTTTCGGGACGCCTGGGTGGCGCAGTCGGTTAAGCGTCCGACTTCAGCCAGGTCACGATCTCGCGGTCCGTGAGTTTGAGCCCCGCGTCAGGCTCTGGGCTGATGGCTCGGAGCCTGGAGCCTGTTTCCGATTCTGTGTCTGCCCCTCCCCTGTTCATGCTCTGTCTCTCTCTGTCCCAAAAATAAATAAATAAATGTTGAAAAAAAAATTAAAAAAAAAAAAGTAGACTACCTTTCTATATTTTATTTCTTCTAAATAGTCCAGAGCTTTAATCCAAAGCACTGAACCCCAGTCAGGGATTAATAGTGGTGAAAATTGTTAGTTAACTAGATTTGATGGAGCAGCCGACTGATAAGGCTTGATTACAGGCCTCATAATTCACTGGGAAAAATTCATTAGTCAACATTTTCTGTGACACTCCCTTCCTAGTAATAGTCAAAGCGCACTTCTACAGCCCTTTCCTACAATTGCTTTTCTCACTTGAAAAATTCCAGGACGAACAGATTAAAAGAAAAGCAAATCCTTCACCCCATATTTCACTTACAAAAGTGGGCAGCAACATGATTTGGGGAAATTTCCTGAAGTCGTGATGAAATTTATAGAACAAAAGCCACCTGGGCCTATTATTTATTTTGCAAAGCAAAGTAAGACCTTTTTAAAAAAAAACTCATATTCAATTTTATTAAGCAATATTAAAAAGCAATAGAGCTTCCAGGACACACAGGAATATAGTGCACATATCATTTATATGCAGTTGCGCATAAATCATTCCTTTTTTTTCAGATGAATAGAATCAGAACTTCATGGCACTTTCTGAAAATACCCACTTAACTCTTAAGAATAACCCTATAAAAGAAGGCTTATCAAATTCCCCAGAATAAAAATCAGGCCTAAATATGAAGACTTTGCCATTATGCAGACATTCTTCAACCCTTTGACTTAATGGAGTTAATATCGTTGCCATCATTATTACTTAAAATAAACGGAATAATGACCACTTCCTGAGAAAAACAGTAAATTAACGGACAGAGTCCATGAACATAAATAAAGCTAAAGTCTCAGTGTTAAAAAAAAAAAAATAAATAAATTCTCCAGCTAAAAAACTCATTGTAATCACCAACCACTTTCTGAAAAGATACAAAAGCAGCCTCTCAGCTCCCCATATCAACTTTATTAATGGGCCAAACTACAGGAAAAATACTGGGCAATGATTCAAAAGACCTTGGCCCCAGACTCAGTTGCACTAAATGCACCAGTTTACTAGTTGATATGTTGTCAGTTTCTACTCCTCAGTTTCTTCACCTGAAAATGGGAATCAAATCTCATCCTCGAGTTGTTCAGGCATCAAATTCAAGAATATATGCAGAAGCACTCTCTATAAATTCTAAAATGTAAGGAGCCCCTATTATCACACTTTTAGAAAGTCCATATGACCTTGAGTTCTTGGATACCAGCTGATCCATGAATATTTACTTCTAGACCGTCTTGGCATTGACTTTCTGGTACTGCTGGATATGTCCTCACCCTCTCTTTTTCTCAATCTCCCCTCTGTAAAACTGAGTTGGTCTCCACCAGTCACAAATACCTGTGAAGCGCATAAATGTTTCAAAAGTTCTCTGAGAGGCTCAGAGCAAAAAGCAGACTTCAAATTCAAAGTTCCAGTAAGACTGTCATGACACTAAAGTATTACCACATCTCTCTGGAATTTGTAGGGCTTTTTCTATCCTTAGACACAAGCAGAATAAATTGGGTGAGGGTTTGGGTCTTTGCACGCCATTCCAGACAGCCATCTAGGCACACAGACTGGGGCCAAAGCTGGTTACAGAGCCTTAGAATTCCATTAGGAGACTTGGATGAGGATATTTTTCCTAAATCATAATGAATAAATTATCTCAGGCTTCCCAACTGTTTTGAAACTAGACATATGACACTTAAACTTGGGGTAAGCAATTACTGAAAATCTGTGCCAACAAAAAAAGTTCAGAATATTCCCTTCTTCAGCCAGATACACTTAACTGTGTGGGAAGAAGAGGAACTAATCTATGTTTCAATTAGTTCCTGGTGACTCCAGCAAGCTTCGATGGATTAATCAAATTCTGGCTTTTGGGGGGAAGGATTTACTTAAAATCAAATTGATCTGTTGTTCTCATATTATCACTGGTAAATCTATATTTACTCTGCTTTAGGGCTTCTGAAGAGTAATAAATTGTCACCACTCCTGCAGTCTGCCTGAGTCTCAAGTCACACTTGAAATGAGTTTAATATTTAGAGCCCCTTTCAAAAGTACTGTTGCTTGCAGACGCTCAGTCGTAAACTTTCCAACAACAACAACAAAAAACGCCATGGTAGAGGCAAGATTTCATGAAGGCAGTCAGATTATAAATCTTTTTGACTTTTGGGAATAAGACAGACAGTTTCACGGAACAAAAGCAAAATTCCAATGCAAAAAAGGTGCCTGGTGAGTGTGGTGGTGGTGGTGGTGGTGGTGGTGGTGGTGGTGGTGGTGGTGGTGGTGTGTGTGTGTGTGTGTGTGTGTGTGTGTGTGTGTGTACGTATATGTGTGTGGTGATGGGGTGGGGAGGGTACCCGGTTGCTTTCTGAAATAATATTTCCATCTGCTCTCATTCTTACTCAATGGAGCATTCTTCCCAGTCTCTGCCTTTCCTTCCCTTTGATGGACACTGACAACAGCCTCCCCTACTCAGAATACACTCTGCAGGGGTTGCTTGGAAAGCATGCACATCATTCAGTCTCCTTATCATCTCCAGAGACTGTTTGTTTTTTTGTTCCTCATGGGACAAAGTCTGTGATAAAACCTCAAGGCTCTGATGTTTAAATACAGATTTCTGCGCTGAAATAACATCAGTGTGGCTCTTCCTGACAAGAGAGCTGGACTGCTAATTGGACACATCAAATGAGCCTTTTGGACAGTGAGGGGTTAACCCAGCCCACCAGCCAAGCCAGGGGAGAGAAGCTGACTCCCAGATGCCACCGCTAGCAAAATTAATCCTGGAGCTTAGCATCTGGATGTTTCACCTGCCAGGCGGGCCCCAGTAGGTCTTTTTCATCACCGGGCCAGATTAAAAGAGAACGATGAGCAGAAGCCGTTCCGCACCACCAGTGACAAAGAGGAAAAAGGAAAAGACGTCTTCCACTGAGAAGGAGACTCTGACTGCCTCCAGGTACTAATGTCCTGCAAAAAGTGTATGGGAGCGTTGTGCTGTGTCCAGACGCCACCCGAGCTGTCTGACTACTGGAGAAAGGCTCAGGAACATCAGAAGCCACAGGGTAGGGCAGCCTGAACAAGCGCAAGCTACCTTCAGGGTGCCACCTGTCAAGTTTTCACCTGAGCAGACAGGATTTTTAAGTCTGTTCTTTGGTTTCAGGTTTCTGGTAATGTTTGTCAGCCACTTCCACCCCCAACCTTTTTTCCCTGCCTTGTTTGTTTTGCACTTAACAAGAAAGCAAACTTTCCCAAATCCATGTTGTCCTCCTGATCTTCTTATCCTAAGAAATTTCTTAAACTCCCAACTTCCTCTGTCTTCATAGGTGTTTTTTATATTTAAAAAAATCTAGTATTTTTAACATGTTGTTTTAAACATTATAAGTACAATTACAGTATTGAGGAATCAGCCAGTGCTGGAAAAACGGTGTGTTGCACCCATCTAGACAAACTTGACGGGAGAGCAGAGGGCTAAAAAAGCAGGAAGGAGGGCGAGTAGGACAGACCTGATTTGCAGGGCAAGAACCTCAAAGAAATAATGAGGTCCCACGAGAGGTGGAAGCTCTGATGTAGGGAATTGAATCCTTTTCCAAAGCTTTCATAAGATGTATTTTTCTTTCTACTGCCAGATAAAGGTCCGTGTGGGGTAGAGGGGGAGAAAGAAGGTAGAGTGGAAGCATTTGATGAAAAATGGAGAGGAATGGTTCAGGGCTTTGCTTCGGTTTCAGGTGAGGTTTGCTTCAAAAATACCATGAGTAATTTAAACAGTAAAAGTGTCTGACAATTAAAGAATAAGCCAGGATACAAACATGCAATTCCAGGAGTCATTATTGGGGATGATATTTTTTCCATTTAGCTGACACAGCTAAAAGTGGGTGACAAAGTAGGATTTTATAAATTAGATCTCTGAATCTGAAGCCATATTTTCTAAGTTTATGAGTTAATATTTTTAAGAATGGAGTCTCGAAACTGTAACGTAAATTTCTTGAATTTGTGTGCGTCCTCTGAAAAAGACTCGCTGGCAAGCCAAATCTCAACGTTTAGGTTCACATTCTCCTAGCAATATACAACAATTATTTCTAAACATGAATGTCAAAATGCTTATGGCTGGTTGAATCTAAGCATGGTTAGCTGACTCTTTCATACAGGTCACTTAAAAAAAAAAAAAAACTATTCTATGAGGAAATCACACCTTCCTCACATTCTTCCCTCCTGCTCATTACTGTATGGGATTCTCTCATCATTCTGGAAACTATATATCCCAGTTTTCTTAGGACAGTTATTCTTCTTATCCTAGTGAAATTATTTACAGCACCAACATTTTATTCTCATAAATGTCCTGGTCTAGATGATAAATTATATAGTCTTCCTACTTAGAAAGGACTGCAACATGCTGGTATATATAGATTGAAGCCATACGGTCAGGCCCCCCGGGGCTGGCGAGCACAGCAAGCCTAGGGCGAGGCATGGACCCAGCATAGGGCCCATGAGAGAGAGCCCACATGGAGTGCAACAGGAACTATCAAGCCAGTGTCCCAGGCCTCCTACTGTATCCCTGCACATTTATAAAGTCTGGTAAAATGTTCAGAGTGCCCTCAACTAAGCTTACACAGAATGAAATGAATGCTCAGTGCCCACTTTGGGGCCTGAACGAAAAGAGGAGAAGAACACCCCAGAGTGAGAGCTGAGAAAACGGAAACCAGTGGGAAATCGCCAGGGAGGAAGGGATCTAGAGTCGGACTAGAACATCCCGCAGGTCTTCCACTATGAACATGCTTCCCTGGTTTATTAAAGAAACCAGTAAGTTTTCTCTTTTTGCACCAAAAAGGAAACCACATGCTTAAGAAAGAAAGAACGTTTGGGCATTTTATAAAAGATACTTTTCTCTCTCATTATATTCAAGAATGCCTATATTTTTAAGCTGCAGTAAAGGAAGGAAATGAAAATTTACAGTAAAAGAAACTTGCCATTTAACAGTAATAAGACAAGCAATAAGTGTAATAAGTATAAAATAGTATAATAAGCAGAGACTACTTCAAATAATGATGCTCACAGTAAAAGATAGGAAATAAACAATAATTTTAGGGCACTAACATTACTTAAATACATACAGTTGTGAAAACTCATTTTAAATATTTCTTTCTGGATTTTATAGAACTTATCTGAAAATCAAGGGAAAATAAGTTCATTCCAGTCATTTAAAAGCAGACTGACAAGCCACGAATGCACTCACTAAGTGAACAAATATGTATAATATATCTATCATGCACAACACACTATTCTTTAAATGGTTATCAAACAAATAACAGGGATGTTTAGACCACATAGAAAATATAAAACATTCACACGTTCACAGACAACTAACATTGCAATGATAGGACAAAGTTTTCTCATACCCTTCATTTTATTTGATCTTCCAGACAGAATACTTCACAGGTGAACAAAACTACATTCAAAGAGCTTGCATCATTTAAGATCAAACAGTTAAGTAAGTAACAAAGATGAAATTCAAATCCATAGTTCCTAACCAAAGTTTCTTTGGCAATAGTTCTATTTCTTACAGGATCAGCTGCATATAGGAAAGTATATGATACAAAATGTCAATATGGCAGGAGCAGAAGAATAAATGAAATAAGGATTCTCCTCAGGGGCCATGTTAATTTAGACAAAGTTCTTGAGTTTCTATTCCCTTCTTTGTGAAACAAATTAAATAGTCATACTTCACACAGCTTCCTTATAGTATCCCACAATGAAGTACTCCTAAAAACTCAAACAGTGATACAAAGTTTTATTCCCATTAGAAACTAGAAATAATTAATGACCCCGATTGTAATTGTAACTAATTGTAACTAAACAAGGAATCTTCCTAAAGAAAAATGGTAGGTTGGGGGCAGGAGATATAAGGGAGATGCCTATACTGCTATGGCTGTAAGAGTAAAATATTGCAACATTTCTCAGCTGTTTGAATAACTGCCACTTGTTTTAGTTCCTTGAGTCACACACTTGGGATCTCCCAAATCTCCCCATGAGTCAGAAACTAAAGGATTAATACTGGCAGGCTTCAGCGCTAAGGCTAGTACCAACCAAGCTTACTAGCATTTGACCTCTGTCCGGGTCTTGGAGACATTCCTAAGGAATAAAGGGAAGACTCCATCTATGTACTTGCAGCTTGCTTTATGATGTAGCCAGAGTCATGTTGCCAACACCCCCTATGTTCCTGCGATCAACACCCATATGAAAATAGTACTTTTTTCTGCCCACTGCAAGATAATTCCAAGAAATATAAAAACTGTGGCTGGGATGAAATGTTTATCAAAATGTGACGCTTTACCTCCACTGATATTAATGCATCTGTAGAGAAGGTCTAAACTTGGGAGATCTGGGAGCAGTGAGCAGGCTGTTGATTACTTATTTACTGTCTTTGTGAAAGGAAGAATTAAAGAGCGCTTCAATTACTCAGGAATTTACTCCCCAACTCTGCAATGTAATGCAGCTGGACCAGGAATAGAGCCCTTCAACGCCAGCTGAATCTTATTATAGAAAGGGCCTCCAAACACCAGGAATTTGAGATACTCAACACCAACGACACTTATCTCCAGCTTAAAAATCTGAGACAGCTACAAAAGCTGTCAAATGGACAATGAGGCTAACCCATGAGAAACCACCAACACTGTTGGCAGGTAAATAATCATAGTAGGATATACTCTGTTCATTCAGGTAAAGAAAAGAGCAAAACCAAACAAAAATAAGCATGGTACTCATAAAAGTAGTCCGCACTTTAACAAGAGAGAGGTCATAAGGGTACCTGGGTGGCTCAGTCGGTTAAGTATCGGACTTGGCTCAGGTCGTGATCTCCTACTTCATAAATTAGAGCCAGCATCCTGCTCTATGCTGACAGCTCAGAACCTGGAGCCTGCTTCGTATTCCGTGTCTCCCTCGCTCCCTGCCCCTCCCCCACTTATACGCGTGTGTGCACTCTCTCCAAAATAAACAAACATTAAAAATTAAAAAAGAAAAAACTAAAAGGGAGCGACATAAGCCATAAAAATGCAAAAGAAAAACATACTTTTGAAAGAATATCTATTATGGGAAATGGTAAAATATATCTTATATTTTTGCAGGAACCTGATTTTTATTACCAATGACATTGAAGGAAAGAAACATGGACTTTATGAAATAATCTCATGTTAACATCTAGATATAAAGGGAACTGACTGGATTGGGGAACTGGATTTTTTTTAAGATTATAATATAGAATTGCAATAAATTAAATCACTCAATATATCTTTATGAAGAGCAAGACAATCTCAGGATAAAAAGATGAGCAAGATGTTAGAATACAGCAAATAAAATCAGTCCAAGAGGCAACAAAATTAAGCACTTTAAAAATGCCAAAGGTGCTCCTTGGAAAACTGGCCCATACAGGTATGGCAAGGAGAGACGGAAGAAACAGGCAGGCCACTCCAGACCAGTAGGTAGCGGATGTGATAAGCGGGGGAACTTACTCACTTTGGAGGCTTGTCTTGGGCAACCGGAAGACGAGGCGACGCCGCACCTGCCAGTCAGATTCTTAAAAGATTATACGGAGACTTTAACGGGTTCGTCACGTACACATCCTGATAGTCTCAACGACACCTTGCTCTTTCAAGACTGTCCTTGAAAACACTTCCCATTGTAGGAACCAGGAGCCCTACAGCCGCCCGCGCGCGGGCGGATCCGCAAACATTTCAAGAACTAGAACCGGAAGCTGTGAGGGGGCTCTGAGTGCCCGGATTGAGCTCTGATTGCCCGGATTCAGCCTCGGCGTCAATTGGCGGTCACGTCCTCTCCGTGACCACCTCCAACAGAAAGACGAGAAAAGAAAATTTGTGTGATTAAAGACGATTAAAGTAGAAGACAGGAAATAAAGATGAAGAAGTGGATAACTGATTTCCTGGAAAAAAAAAAAAAAGAAAAAGAAAAAACCCAAATACGACAATAAATAACAAACGGTATAAAAGTAAAGCTTTTCTAACACGGTAAAATGTTCTCATGTTTTACCAATAGATGAAAACATTCCTAATGTTTCCTAAGTTTGTGAGGGTACCTAGAAAACATCTCAAGAATGATCCGAGGTCTTACCTTTCTCGATCACTTTCTGAAGTTGTGAATTTCAAGAAAAAGGGAGCAAATCCCTTATCCCTGAGGCTAGGGGAGGAACCCACAAGAATTATCTCTCTCAGAAGAAAACCTGTGAAGCTGGCTTCTATAGAACATTAAAAGCCATTAAAGGAAAGGTAAAAAACAAAACAAACACTTAAAAATGTTTTGGAAAAGAAAGAGTTACCACCAAACCCTATGTTCAGCCAAGTTATAATTCAAGTAAAAAAACAAAAAACACACAAGAGAAATCATCCCTAGTAATGCGGAGGCTCACAAAGGATATCTTCCAAAGTTCTTCCTGAAACTCTTAACTGTTCAAAAGATCAATCAAAAAGAGACCAAGAAGTGAATCTGTAGTATAAAAAGATGCACACCAAGCACTGAATTCACTTAAATATAGTAATAATTGTGAAACAAAAATAAAATATGAACAATGATTGGGAAAGAATAGCTTATTAATGCTAATATGTAATAATTTAATAATATCTATCCCAAAACCCCATATTATATGAAAAAAAAGGTAAATAAAAATGGGTACTTAGTGCAGCTGAGTAGCAGCAGCTTCTAGTTCATGACATTGATGATCAACAAAATACATGTTCAAATAGGCTATTTAAATTTTTTTGTTGATTTCTTTATTTTGAGAGAGAGAGAGAGATGAGCAAGGGAGGGGCAGAGAGAGAGGGAGACAGAGAATCCCAAGCAGGCTCCGAGCTGTCAGCATGGAGCCCAGCATGGGACTCAAACTCACAAACCAGGAGATATGATCTGAGCCAAAATCAAGAGTTGAATGCTTGACTAAGCCACCCAGGCACCCCCACCCCCCCATTTTTTAATTTTAAATTTTAAAAGTAACCTCTAAAATACTGTTTATGGGGGCGCCTGGGTGGCGCAGTCGGTTAAGCGTCCGACTTCAGCCAGGTCACGATCTCGCGGTCCGTGAGTTCGAGCCCCGCGTCAGACTCTGGGCTGATGGCTCAGAGCCTGGAGCCTGTTTCCGATTCTGTGTCTCCCTCTCTCTCTGCCCCTCACCCGTTCATGCTCTGTCTCTCTCTGTCCCAAAAATAAATAAACGTTGGAAAAAAAAAATAAAAAAATAAAAAAAAAAAAAAGGCAAAGCATGCAAACATCAAAATAGAATTTACAGAAACCTCCAAACAATATAACAAAATGAAATCAAACATAACATTTATAAAAATAAACACCTATGCTAAAAACCCTTAGACTTGACTACAAAACAAAAGCTAGCCTCCCTAAAGTAAAATGACAAAAAAATTACAAGTAAATATTTGGACAAAATGCAGCAATTAAACCCAAGGAAAAAGAAATTGCCAAATTATATTAATAACAAAAAAGTAGATTTCAACAAAAATTAAATATGCAATATTTTATTTTTGTATGAAGATACAATCTATAATAATGATACTAGAGTCACTTATACTTCATAATATAAAATACAGGAAGCAAAAACTGTTAAAAATACAAAAAGAAATATTAGAAATACAGTAGGAGGTACAGATTTTAATACATTTATAGGCTTTAAAAAGTAAATAAGATTAAAAATTATTTAATAAATCCTAAATATTTAATAATATTATTTAACATATTTATATTGAACTGTATATGGAAAACAGAAATAATGCACTTCTTTCTCAAGTGGAAACTTGCAAAAAGTTTTGCATGGAACTTTTGCAACAATAGTACATATGAGACCCTTTTTAAAAAGTATAAATAAATTAAAAGAAAACTTCAGAAATTCTACGGTATACATTCTTTGAAACCAATTCAAAAACAACAATAATGACAACCCTACAAATTAATGTCAAAACATTAAACAAAAAATTTCAAATGTTTGAAAAATTTATATTAACCTCATAAATAGCTTATGTTAAAACATTAGAATAACAATTGCATCAAGGTTTTAAAGTAGCACTAAGGATAAAACTGCATACCAATCACCTGGAAAGTGGTCAATGTTACTGAAAAGAACTATTCATCTTGATTGAAAATGCTTTTATTATTTACAAAGAAGAGTTATGGATTCCATGAAGTGGCAAAGATAGTAAAAAGAGGTCCCATGTATCTTTCACTCCATTTCCCTCAAAGGTATGCTGTCCCTAGTTATAGCACACGATCAAAACCAGGAAATTACATTGAGGCAATGAATATATGTAGTTATATTGTTATATTATCACATGTGTAGATTTGTGTAACTGCTACAACAATCAAGATACAGAATTATTCCATTACTACAAAGATCTCCCTCCTTCTACCTCTTTTTGGTCACGCCCATTCCCCTTTCTGCCACCATCCCTCCCCCCTTGGCAACCACTAATCTGTTTTCCATCTCTATAATTTAGTTATTCTGATAATGTTATGTATTCATACAGTAGGTTGACTTTTTTTACTTGGCATAATTATCTCAAGATCTATCCAGGTCTTTACATGTATCAATAGTCCATTCCTTTTTTTTCTTCTGGGTGCTGTTTCATGGTGTCGATGCACCAGAATCTGTTTAGCCATGTGCCTGTTGATGAATATTTTGATTGTTTCCATTTTTTTTGCTGTTATGAATAAATATGAACATTTGTGTACAAAAAAAGGAGAAAAAGGCTAACTGAATCTTGAATTACACAAATTAGAAAGGAGGTACAACAAAGCAATGTTAAGAAAATCAGAAGAAACTAATTCGTTTTTAAATGTATAAATTAACAATTTAAAATAAAAATTAAAAAGTAGAATTAATGTAAGAAGCAGTTCTTTGGACATAAAAGAAATCAATCTAAATAACTATTTTCCAAAAAAGAGTAATTTAAAATAAAATCCAAATACAGAAATTTAGAATGAGAAACGGTATATGGTACAGTACAGAGGTGATTAAAAATAATACTATATATCAGCCTATGCTAACACTCTAAAAATATCAACATACTATACACTTTTTCCTAGGAAATGCAGTTAGTGAAATCGACCCAGAAAACTCAGAAATCATGGGAAGAATTTAAAAGTTAATCAGCGAATCATTTGGCAAAAATGTACCAAATTAAAATAATAAAGTATCATACTTTATAAATCCTTCTGTATAGAATAAAAATACATGATTAGCTTTCCAGCTTATTTTATAATTTTTTGCATAATCTTAATATCTAAATATAAAAATAGGCAAAATAGGAATTCAGGCCAACTTCACATATACATATGCATTTGAAATTTTTAAATAAGGGGTGCCTGGGTGGCTCTGTCAGTTAAATGTCCAACTTCAGCTCAGGTCACGATCTCGCGGGCCGTGAGATTGAGCCCCATGTCGGGCTCTGTGCTGACAGCTCAGAGCCTGGAGCCTGCTTCAGATTCTGTGTCTCCCTCTCTCTCTGACCCTCCCCCACTCATGCTCTGTCTCTCTCTGTCTCAAAAATAAATAAACATTAATTTTTTTTTAAAAGAATTTTAAGTAAAATCTTAGGAAATCTATTTCAACATATTTTCAAAATTTTCACCATGACTGCAAGATTCATTTTTTTAATATAAGAAAAGCTTATTTTATATTAAGAAGTTTGTTAAGATATCAAATAATAATTGAAAAGAAAAAACTTTCAGCAATACATGCTAAAAGGAATTCACTAAAATTCTACATATATTCCAACATATTAACAAAGAAAATCTCTATTTTTTTTAACATTTATTTATTTTTGAGACAGAGAGCGACAGAGCATGAATGGGGGAGGGTCAGAGAGAGAGGGAGACACAGAATCTGAAACAGGCTCCAGGCTCTGAGCTGTCAGCACAGAGCCCGACGCGGGGCTCGAACTCATGGACCCTGAGATCATGACCTGAGCCAAAGTCGGACACCCAACGGACCCAGCCACCCAGGCGCCCCAGACAAAGAAAGTCTCTAAAAGATCACAGCAAGAATTTCAGAATTTCAGAGGTCTCTCATAAATTTGCTACTATGTATCACTATACACACAACTGCATTGTGAACTGAGACCCAACTGACAACCCCAGCTCCTCTGTTAACTGAGTTTACCTGATTCAGACCTGAATCCTCATCTGTATCCATATAAAAATCTGTCCTTAGGAAAGCTTACTGTGGAAACACTGTGCTCTGTTGCCTAGATTCTCCCTTCAAGGAACAGCTTGATGCCCAGATGCTAGGAGTGCTACCAGTAGACAGCCCTTGACTCTCAGCCTATGAGGAATTACTGCAAATGCAGAGAAGTGCCTCATCCAAGGTCACACCTTTTCTAGAGTGGCCCTCATTCAACACAGGGATATGAAGTGCTGGCCATCCTAACTCAGCTAAGGACCACACGAAGGGCTATTCTGGCTCTGGAGCTCTTTGGGGATCAACAGAGGCCACCATTAGGACTGTATTGAAGCTCAACCTCTTTCTCTGCCCAGTCCTGCTTTTTTTCCCTTCCATTGCACAGGTGTTCATCTAGAAGGTGCTCCTTAATAAACATCCTGCCAGCTAAATTCCATCTCAGACTCTTCTTCCTAAGGAATCCAACCAATAACATTATGACATAATAATGTTATTCAGTACATAACCCCAGTATTTGTGCCAGGCATTACCTCTTAGGGAAGGGATTTAAAAAGTATAAGGAACATAGCCTTTTGTTGTCACCTCAGATCTAGAGATGCATCTTTGCTCTATTTTTGATGTGTTGCTCTGAGCCTCAGTTTCTCATCTGTAAAATGTAGAAATCTAAGGGATTTCTACACCCCTTCCGATTCAAAAATGCCTTATGATAAGACGTTCAAACATATTTATTGGATTTAAAACTTTAATGTCCATACATTCATTTAAATACTTTTCTAAACAACATAATAATATAATCACTCAGTAAAAATAAATTGTTGGATAGTTGGAGGTTAAACGTATTTATTCATCAACCACTTACTGGGCAATTATTATGTGCCAAGTTATTGGGATATGTTCTGAAATTAGTAAGACATTGCCCCTACCCTTGAGAAGCTCATGATTTAATGAAAAAAAAAAAAAGATACATAAAATAGTGTAACAATAATCCATTAAGATAAGGTCAGCAATAAAATGCATTATGTTCTGTTGGACGATAGAGGAATGCACTCAACTCTGCCTGAGGGGCACAGAAATGGGTCCCAGAGAGGTTGACAGTCTCTGAAATAGAAAACGAAAGCTGTCCAGAAAGAAAAAGCAATGTACACAAAGACAATCTCTACAATCAGTGGTGTTTGGAAAACACAGGACATGGTTGGGACAGCCAGAAAGGGTTAGCAAATCAGTTTGAGGTTGCTATAGAGCAGTGGCAACTGTCCTTCTAGAGCCACCCTGTGCACTTCCCGTGTGCTCAAGATTATGATTCTCTGGATATAGACTGTGGCCCAGAAATCTGCAAGCCAAGTTGATTGGATTGATTTGCAGATGAGATCTGCAAATTATATTTTAATAAACACTGGAAGCGTTCATACATTCCAGTATGCCCAGGACAGCCTCACTTTTCACCTATTATCCCAGCATAACTAGCAATCATCTTACCATTCACTCTCAGAAGTATGCTTGTTTGCATGATAAATTATTACTGTCATTCCAGTCATACATGTGTACCATGAAGGTGCCCCAGGGACCACAGAGAAGGATATGGGGTAAAAGATGGTTTAAGGAGGGGAGGCTCTGGCCCTTTACCTGATGCAGTTGGATCAATGTCATTCATTGGGCTTCTGCTGGAGATTTCTTCTGAAGAACAAGTTCTGATACAAACAGAAATACAAATGGAAAATCATTGAATGGTTTTAAACATACAATGACAATGCTCAGATGGATAGATGACCTTGATAGAAAGATTGGTCATAGACCATCTTGGTACCTGTGTAGACTACGAAGTAGAATTGGGTGATCCACAAAGGAAACCGTTCAGCTGTCCAATGGAAGCATGAAGGAGGCCCTAAATAAAATAATGAGATCACGAGAAATATGTGAGAAATTTCAAAACTGGCATGATGTGTTAATTAATTTTCAGGACTGGGGTGAAAGATGTGGGTGAGTTATGGACGACTCCCATGTGAACATACACCACTAAAGAAGAGACCCCAAGATACACTGCATGAATGCTCTATTATTTAACAGCTTAGGAAAATCTTCTGCAAAGGGCAAAGAGGATTTAGTGCAAAAGGCCAAATCTCTTGCCTACATATACAATAATGACAGCATTTATTCCACTTATAAAAATCTTCTTTTACCTTAAACTTTACTAAGCATTTTTAGATGGGCAGACTATACTCAAAAAAATAAAATTATAATGTTGAGGTCCAGACTCATAATGAAATAAAAATTTACTAGTGTTGTATATAAGTGTTTAATCATAATACTAAACTGGGTGAATTCAGGATTTGGGGAGCTGAAGATTATAAAATTTTGAGGAATGTCTTATAAAAAAGAGTACCAAATCAGGTTTAGAACTAAATTTTTACTCAGGAAAAGAAGAATGTATAAATTATACGTTTTAAAAATATGAAAACATCACAAACAAAACCTAGAAAATATATTTATTACCCACTTAACATCTTCCTATAATACCTTTTTCCATATAATTGGCTATATCCTTTTTAATCACCTCTTCATAAGACATGATTTTATATGATTTTCTATAGCATGGTTTATCAGGCTTTGCAATCTTTGCACTATTGCCATTTTGCACCAGGTAATTCTTTGGTGGGAGCCGCTGGGGGGAGGGGGGAAGAGGAGACAGCCTGCCCTATGAATTATAGGTATTTTTGCAGCATCTCTGGCCTCTACCCACTAGATGCCAGAAGCATCCCCCCAGTTGTGACCATCAAAAATGTCTCCAGACACTGTCAAATATTCCCTGTGAGGAAAAATATCACACCCAGTTGAAAATCACTGATCTGTAGAAAGAAGGGAAAGATAGTGCCTTAGTCAACTTGGGCTGCCTTAACAAAATGCTTTAGATGGAGTGGCTTAAACAACAGAAATTTTCTCACAGTTCTGGAGGCTATAAAGCCCAAAATCAAGGTTCTGACAGGGCTTGGTTTCTGGTGAGAGCCCTTTGTCTGGCTTTCAGCTAGCTGCCTTCTCACTGTGTCCTTACCTGGCTGAGAGGCAGGATAGGAAACAAGAGAAAGAGAGAGCAAGCTCTGTGATATCTCCTCTCATGAGGGTGCAAATCCTACCAACCCATTCTTATGACCTCATTTTTATTTTATTTGCCTTCCCATAGGCCCTATATCCAAATACAGTCATATTGATGGTTAGGGCTTCAACATATGAAATTTGGGGACAACAAATTCAATAGAAAATAGATAATAAGTAAGTCTTTTCTCTAGTATGGTTCAGTAAAAATAAATAAATAAATAATAATAATAATAATAATAGCATTTTGGAAAAGTTTCTATAAGCTTCACGACTCATTTGGTAATAGTTAATTTTATAATTGTCAAATTTGAGAAAATATCAAGTTTCCTTCATAAATAGCCTATAATATTTCAGGACATTCCAAGTTTTCTGGAACAATGATTAATCTCACATGCTTTTTTGAATTAATGATGCTTATTTACTAGTTTATCACAGATGCCCTCATTGGTATAGTATATTACAAGTTTTATGTTTCTGTTGTCAATGTCATATCAGCAAAATAATTAATAAGAAATATGCCTACGTCTAGTTGGGGCAAAAGGTATTTCAGACAGAGAAAAGATAATAAGCAAAGGTTTGCTCTAGGAATGAGAGAATCTGTATGGGTAGCGTGTGGTATGTAGGTAGGGTGGTAGTGGATGAGAACATTGGCAAAAACGCTCTGAAGTCAGGAGGGGAGGTGGAAAATATTGCAAGGTGCTGGCAAGTGACTAAAACTAGATGGCCGCAATCTGAAATTCGGGTTAAGGAGTCAAAGATTGGTTGATGGAGCACTAGGCATATAAAAAGGCAATATGATGTGGGTGAAGATCATTAGCATCAGACCCATTAGCCAAACTTCAGTTTAAAGAAAGAGCTGACACAAACTCACCTGTGAAATCTTTAATGGTGTCAGTTCGTGTCCTCTGAGGTGGACACCAGGTTGAAATTCGATGTACAAGAGATTTCTTGAGGGAGAATGCCCATAGAAGATAAAAAAGAGAAAGGACAGAAGATAGAACCCTTCGAATGTGAGGAGGACCTGACACCTGCAGAAAGAAAGACAGAATGGAGGAGAACTAGCTGCAGGTCAGCTCTGAGAAAGTCGAGGCTCCAGGGCAAAGACAGCTTATTCTGCAATTGGCAGAAATGGGCCGGCTCTAGAACTCAGACCGTGCAGACTCATTGGCTAGGGCAGCCCTGGGAAAGCACGGTTTTGGTGTGATGCTGAAGGTGAGGAGGCTGGAGGAAGTATGGCAACAGGTTCTCTTGAAGGGATATCTGAGCTTTGCACCTTCGAGGCTGCCTACTAGCCATGGCTTACTCATGGAAGTAATTGCTATGCACATAAATCTGTGCCAGTAAACTGCAACTAAATGTATCTCACTCACATTCTACTTAGCCAGATCAAAAATACGTCCTGGCCCACTGCGACATGAGTAGAAATACGACAGATTGGAAGATGGAGTGAAATGACACAATGGGTATCATTGGTTGCAGTTAAAATATCTTACTTTTGCAAATTTACAAAATCATATGTCTCTGTGAACACATTGCTGAAGCCCCTGCCAGGGCATCGGAAGGGGCCCATGCAAACAAAGACCTGGAAATTTAAGATTCTTTAGCTTCACATAAATCTACTTGTGTTTCTAGGGGTGGTGGTGATTTTTTTATTGGACATGCACTAGCATGGAGACCTAATCCCACTCCCAAATCCCCAAAGCTCTCAGATCACTAAAACTAGCATAGAATGAGTAGATCTAGAAAAAACGAAAGAGCTGTCCCTCTTCTAGAATACAAAATCACCAAGTTCAGTTGGACCAGGGAGTTCTCATTTTTCAACTTGGTATAGAGGTCAAACTCTAAAGGTGGAGTGAGGAAGTTCAAGGTGGGGGCAGTTCTCAATATGATGTATATAAGAGCTCCAGATAAGGGAAGTCCACATAGGACAATGTAAAACAAAAATAACCAAAAGTGGGATGCAAACCCTGTTAAGGGGCTGCCAGGATCTAAAAGGGTGACCCAGAGCCATAGTCAACAGTTAGGGCTAGCCTCTAGACTTAGGCACTGGGGCAGAAGATTAAGGAGAACACCAAGAAGCCAGACCTCCTTGTCAGCAGCCTGACTTTATCAGTGCATCATGAGGGTGGGAAAACTGCATTGTGAATTCACTATCCCCAGATGTCACTGGGGAGGAAGGAGCTGCTGAAACATTACTACCCATTCGCCTTCGGCCTAGGAATTGAGCCTGGGAAGACAGGCCTTTATTACCCATACCTAGGCAGAGCAGGGGAAGGAAGACAGGTAACGAATGGGGAATTACATCCATGCTGGGCATCCAAGCCTCAGAGCTCTAAATGTCCTAATAACCACCTCCAAGCTGTCAAGATACAAATAAAAGGAAAGCCTAGCCAAGATGAGACCCTGAGAGACATAGAAAAAGAGTTACCAGAGGAGGATAAAAACAGCAATCGTGCGTGTGTGCACTAACACATGCACTTTACTGGTACAAAATGAGATGCAAGCAAGTCTGAAAATAATCCTGGAGGAGAGATCAAGAGGAAAATCAAGATAACAAGAGAAATGGCAAAAAAGAGACCTCAGGAGGTTCACAGACAAGTGGCCCTTTTGCAATTGCATCATTTGTATAAAATCCAGGTGTAAGCAGCAAAACCGGCACATCCCTCAGTTTAAAAATCTCTTTCTTAAACAGAGTTAATTTGTGTCCCAGGTTTCTGGTTATTGGTCTCATGTTACCCCTAAAAAATAATTTAGAACCTATGAGTGGGCTGAAGGAATTAAGGATTCTCTCCAGCTATAAATTATTTATCACCTTATTCCACTTTCTCTTTACCTTCATTGGGATGCTTCCAAATTGACAAAGAAACCTATTTACTGTTAATTGATTACCACTCTAAATTCATTGAGATTGCAGCAGTAACAAGCATTTCAAGTAGTTTGGCTGGGATTAGCTGTAGCACATCACAGAAGAGGAGGTGAGAGACGGCTACCACAGGTTCTCTCCACTGACAGTGGACTTCTAATTCCAAGTGCACCTGCTTCGGAATTCAATACAACAGTCTTAGTTTGTCTGAAAGACAAGCTAAAGTATAGAGCTTCATCTTTGCAGCACAAATGATGGTCAATGGGAATTAAATCAGGAAGAAAAAAAGAGAACGGTTCTACTACACATTAAACTTACTAAAAATAGATTAAAAATTCTTGATAACCTATCTGTTGATAGCATTAGAAAAGGTTTTCATTTTTATTCAGTTCTGGCTTCCCAAATATAATAAACATGAAATTCTAAAGCAAATACATGCAGCAGAATCTAGTGTTGCATGGGAATAAGGAAATATTCTACACCAAGGAAATGTGCTCTAAGGAGATGTATTTTATTTCACAATATTTTTCCAGAAATGACTTGTTCATATTATCCATTCAATACTAATGTTTTACTGTTGAAATTGCTATTCCCCAAAATTGAGAGTATTTCTTACCAAAGCCACAGTTACTTGTAATAAAGCCAGGGGTCAGGGGTGGAAGAGCAATCAAAGAAAAAAAATAGTTAAAATGAATATACTTAAGAACTTTGACTCAATCTACAAGAATGACAATTTCTGTCATAAATATTAACATCAATTTATTCATTCAACCAATATGAACTGAATTCCTGGCTCAAGCCAAACATGATTCCAACGGTAAGCAAATCTGAGAAAAAACTCTGTCCTCATGGACCATACATGCAAAGCAAGACGGAGGGTGTTGTGAGCAAAACAATAAACAAACTTATACAGTATTAAGCTGTGATCAGTGCTATGGAGGAAAGAGAGCTGAAGTACAGGGATAGGGTTGCCATTTTATAGTGAGTGGTCAAGAAAGACTTTGTGACAAGGTGATTATTTTAGCAGAAATGTCAAGGTGTAGAAAGAAGCTATTTGTCTATCTTGGAGAAGAGAATTCTACGCAGAAAGATTAGCAAGTAGAAAAGCCCTGAGGTGGCAGTTTGTTAGCATGTTGGAGGTATTAAAGTGGTTGGTGTGCTAGAGCAAAGAGGGTGTGAGAGAAAACTCAGCGATGATGTCATCAGAGTTTGGATCAAGCAGGGTGTGGGCAACCACCATCCAGACTTTGCCTCTTCCCTTGTGAATGGACGGGTCTGGCTCCTCTGAAAAGAATGGGAACAAAGAAATCCGGAGGAAGGAGAGAGAGAAGTATTCAGGAGGTTATCAGAGTAGCCCAGGCAAAAGATGTTTCTGAGAGATTTCAGTGCCTCCACTTTGCAACAGTTCAAAGACAGGACTGACAGACCTCTGGGTGTCAATTTCCATAGAGAGGCAGAAGTTGAAGATAGCTGAGGTTCATGTCCTAGAGTTGCCATTTATTTTTTTTTTTAATTTTTTTTTTCAACGTTTATTTATTTTTGGGACAGAGAGAGACAGAGCATGAACAGGGGAGGGGCAGAGAGAGAGGGAGACACAGAATCGGAAACAGGCTCCAGGCTCTGAGCCATCAGCCCAGAGCCCGACGCGGGGCTCGAACTCACGGACCGCGAGATCGTGACCTGGCTGAAGTCGGACGCTTAACCGACTGCGCCACCCAGGCGCCCCAGAGTTGCCATTTATTAAGAAGGGAAGACCGTAGGGGAAGGTGGGCAGATTTGAGGCAGGGAAATTAAGAGTTCTATTTTGATCATATCAAAATCGAGATGACAATTAGCTATCCAAGGGGAGATATGCGTGCATGTGTGTGTGTCTCTTACTGGTCATATTACTGAGAAAAAAATCACTATTGCTGCTAGTAGGATTGAATCATGGATTCAATTAAAAAAAAAAAAAAAAGCCAAAGGAGGAAATGCCTGAGGCATCAGAGAAACACTGAAGGACTATTGAACTGAAATAGCTAAAATGCCAAAATGTCACCAGCTGAATGATCTTAAGGTGTCAAACAACTTTTCAGGGGCCCAGAAGTCTCTCCTGTCTAAAATAAAGAAGGATGACTAAATTCCATGAATGAATGATTCAGCCCTTCCAAATTCAAAGAGGATGTAAATCCTCCCAAACTATTCCCCACAAATAGAGCCCTCTTATCCACCCCAGGAAAAGGAAAAAAAAAAAAGCTATTGTGTAGATGACAAGTCTCCTCCTTTGGGAACTTCACTTGTGTTAAGGCCGATCTTTGCAGAGGCTGCACAATGTAGAGTGAGAAATGTGCAAGCTTTCAGACTCAGCACGTTCCAATCCTGGCTCTTGTGGCAGGAGCTCTGTAACCTCGCTCAGATCTCCCAAATTCTGCCCAAGAGTCCTTATTTACAAAAGAAACCAAAGAATACTGTTCTCACAAAGTTGCTACAAAGATATAAAAATTAAAGAATTTAACACCATGTAATGTGGTATATAATGAAATGGGATTTAGACTCCACTATATGATTTAGAATATACCATAATATTTAGTTCCCTCCTTTCTTTTTCCTATCTCCCCACTCCGCACTCCACAGCTTGAAGGAAGCTGGACGAGAACCAAGCCCTTTAGTGTCAGGATTTGATTAGTCACGTAGCTGAATGAGTGAGAGCTCTCTCAATGATATGAATTAATTTACACAGTGGGGAGGCCAAGAGAACTACGTTTTTAAGCATCTACTATATGCAAGGTATTTTGTAAACATTGCTCCAATTAATCTCCATAACAAATATACAAGGTAAATATTTTCATCCTATTTTATAAATAAGGAATTGGAGGCTCTAAAAGGTTAAGTAATTCAAGTAATTCACACAAGATCATGCAACCAGTAATTGTTCTCATCCATGCTTGATTCTGCAACGTCTTTCGCTCCCTTGATGCTGCTTCCCACCCTTGCTGGGTGCCTAGTGTTGTATTGAAACATGGTGGTGGGACCAGGTCTCCAGACTAAGAATAGCCTGTGAACATGACCTGTCTAGACTTATGCCTGTCTGTGCCTCTCTCTTCTCTGAGTCCCGCCTGCCACTGTGCTCTGTCTGTACTTCAGTTTTTATGATCAAAGCCCTTCTTTAAATCAATGTTATTCCTGATCAGTCATCTAAGCATGTCTGTAGCCAGCAGCCTGGCCTGCAAAGTGATCTCCTTTGACTACTGTTATTCAACTTTGTAGAAACCTAGAAGTCATCTTTAAGTTTTCCCCCTAAGTCACTGCTAACATCCAATCCATCATCAAGTGCTGGGTCTCTATGTCCAAAATATCTCTCAAATATCCCCACCTCTATTTCTGTAACCATCAACCTACTTCTGGTCACCACTAACCAGTCATCTGGATTTCTCCCATTTTCTCTCTTCCCCAAACCCAATCTATTCTCCACTTAAACAAAGTAAGATTTTAAAGTGGAAACGAATGATGCGTACCCCTTTCCTTTCCTTTCAAACAACGTCCTTAGCTTCTCACTTCTCCTCCAATAACATCCTTACCCTTTTCAGGAACATGCACTTACCCACAAGCCAGCATGACCTGGCTCTGGCTCTCACTTTTACCCTTCATGCACCAGCCACAGTGGTTTCCTTTCACTTCCAGGGGAGGCAAGGCTCCCTTTTCTCTGAGATGTCCTGCTCCATCCCTTCTCAGATGCCTCGTTCCTTGTCATCCTTCCAGTTTCTGCATACATGTTACCGCTCTATTTCTATACTCATTTCCATTGCTTTATAACAATTGCAGTTTGTAACTGCATCTAGTTGACTGCCAAAAGAAGAGCCTTCCAGGTAGAGGTAAGAGCAGCCACAAACATGTGCAAGGGTTCTGATCAGAGGCGAGAAAGAGCTATGTAGATTCAAGAAATACGCTGAAAAAAAAATTTTTTTTTATTTTATTATTTTTTATTTTTTTTTTAACGTTTATTTATTTTTGAGACAGAGAGAGACAGAGCATGAACAGGGGAGGGGCAGAGAGAGAGGGAGACACAGAATCGGAAGCAGGCTCCAGGCTCTGAGCCATCAGCCCAGAGCCTGACGCGGGGCTCGAACTTACGGACCGTGAGATCGTGACCTGAGCCAAAGTCGGACGCTTAACCGACTGAGCCACCCAGGTGCCCCCCCAAAAAAATTTTTTAACACAAACTTTATGCCAGACTGTGGACTCCATGGCGGCAGAGCCATCCTGTCTTATTCGCCAATTTACCAAGCCTTATAGGAATAGTGCCTGATGCTTAAGAGTCACCTGGTACACATGCAGGACGCGACTTATCACCTTTGAAATCAAGTGTAGCAGTCACTCTGGACATTACTGATTAATATTTACTCAGTTTAATCTCTTTTTCTCAACAGCACAGAAAATAGGTGGCGTTCTAGGCAGAAACATGTATCTAACCACCTCACATACGCATGGTTTATTTGTAGTCACTGGTTCTTATCTGTGCATAATTTTGTTATCTTGGTTCAGACTTAACTTCCATTTAATGAATCCATGACTCATTTTTTTTTTCTCTCTACTGTGACTCTCCCGAGGCTTTGTTTTCCATAGGCTGTGGGTTGATCTGAAATGTCATGTGGTCTCATCTTGACTGAAGTGTCATTCACAAAAATAAGTATCTTGGCATTTCCTTGTCTGAGCTGCTACCTTGACAAAGGCCTTACAAATATTTTATAAATATTTACTGATGGTATGATAAAAATCGTAGGATCTAATAAGCCTGCCTTTTTATTTAGTGAAATTTATTTCAGAAGTCTGCGTTTATTCAACCTAAAATTGTTATATGGATGATGAGATTTGCATTAATTTTCAAAAATCCCAGGTAAGAACTTATAAAGTGGTGAGTAGTACATTCAAAAATTATGCTCAGTTAAGAATAAGTCCAATGTGAACATTAAATGACAGTTTTGTTAAATGCCTATTTAATATCTATATCTGTGTTAAATTATTTCACATATATCTTTAGTCTTATAGAGAAGATATTATTATTATTTTTTTTTAGAGAAGATATTACTATCCAACTTTTGCAAAACAAAAAACTTAGGCTCACTGAGATCAAGACAATTTTTTCAGTGGCATAGAGCTAGTAACTCACAGAACCACAACTGGAATCTCATACAAGAGTCAATTTAATGAATGAAGATCTTAGTGTTTCAACTGTGTGTGGGGGGAACTAGAATGTAAGTAAAGATATCTAGCTTTTTAAAATTTTTTTTAAAGTTTATTTATTTATTTTGAGAGAGAAAGAGAGAGGGAGAATGAGCACAAGCAGGGGAGGGCCAGAGAGAGAGGGAGAGAGAGAATCCCAAGCAGGTTCCACACCGCCAGTGCAGAGTCCAATGTGGGGCTCGCACCCATGACCAGGATACCGGGAGATCATGACCTGAGCTGAAATCAAGAGTCAGATGCTTAACCGACTGAGCCATCCAGGTGCCCCAGATATCTAATTTTTTAAATGATCAGACTCATCACCCATTGCAGCACTAATACTGCAGAAAAAAAAAAAAACAAAAACAAACAAACAAACAAAAAAAAAACCTCTAAATTCTCTGGCTTACAGCCATAAGCATTTGTGTCTTTTCATTTATGGCCCTATGTGCCAACTGAGTTTGGGTGACCTTGGCTGGTCTCACTTAAATTGTTCTGTGTTTGACTGGACTCCAACTGCAGGTAAAGTTCAGGTCTGTTCTTTTTTTTGTTTTGTTTTTTTTCTCATTATTTTGAGGCAAGAAGTACCTGGGGCAGGCAGCAAAGCACAAGAGACTAAACCAAATGGCAACAAATGGAAACACATTT
This sequence comes from Puma concolor, assembly GCF_028749965.1. Classification (NCBI taxonomy): domain Eukaryota; kingdom Metazoa; phylum Chordata; class Mammalia; order Carnivora; family Felidae; genus Puma; species Puma concolor. Next base: position 206,753,877 of record NC_141667.1, on the reverse strand, counting down.
AAAGTTTCAGCTTACTTCTACATTTCATTGGCCAAAGCAAGTCACATGGCCAGGTCCAAAATTAAGTGGACAAGGAATTCTACCTAATAGACTATGTGAGGTACTATAATAATACATAGTAAAAAGCATGTATGTGTATACCTATAATATGAAGAAAGTGAAGAAATGGAAACAATACTACAATCTATCACAGCATTCATACTTTCTAGTCTTTGAATTCAAGGAACAATCTTGGACCCAGTTAATTAAAAGTGATATAAAATGAATAAATTAGATCAAACCTTTTAAAATTAATTTACTGACAAAAATGCTTTTTCTAAGACATGTGTTTATGTATAAACCTAAAGATAAATGGGTACAACTGTTTCGACAATATTATGAAAAAGAATATATCAAAAATAGAAACTAGCAGTTCCAAAACTCCCATAAGCAAAGAAAAATTGATGAACAGTAAGAGTCATTTTTAAACCTGTCATATTAACAGCCATTAGCTACTAAAATTTATCATTAGGTATTAGTTTATAGGTCTCACCAGTAGAAAGATACTAAAGATCAATGCAAAAATAATAAGATTCTATTTAATATGATGGGCTGAAGGAAAGTGTTCAATTCATGAGTATGGAAAAGGCTAGGAAATATCTTGATAAAGTTGTTCATATTGCACTGTCTCTGAAAAATGTAAGAAAGCTACAATTTATAAAAGATGATCAAAGATCTTAGGTAACATGTTTATTTATTTTTTTTTTTTAATTTTTTTTTCAACGTTTATTTATTTTTGGGACAGAGAGAGACAGAGCATGAACAGGGGAGGGGCAGAGAGAGAGAGGGAGACACAGAATCGGAAACAGGCTCCAGGCTCTGAGCCATCAGCCCAGAGCCGGACGCGGGGCTCGAACTCACGGACCGCGAGATCGTGACCTGGCTGAAGTCGGACGCTTAACCGACTGCGCCACCCAGGCGAGGCGCCCTTTAGGTAACATGTTTAAATGCTAGAAATGAAGAGAGAAAGAAAGAAACACAAGCACAGAATCACTCAGTCTCTTAGGCCAATGAAAGTAAGAGCAAAAATTATAGAAGCAAAAACCTCACAAAATGTTAATATGAATACCTTTAATTGAATCACATTTCATGTCTGTTGTTAAACTAAGAATAAACAAACAGATAAGTGAAAATATTTATCATTGCCATTCGGTGAACATCATTTCAGACATATTGTGCACATCCCATCTGTATAAGAGAAAGGAGGAAGGAAGGAAGGAAGGAAGGAAGGAAGGAAGGAAGGAAGGAAGGAAGGAAGGAAGGGGAGAAAAATTTCCCAACACTACAACTACACCAATGCTACTTTTAAAAAAAAACTATTAAATTTTCTTTGAATTTACCAGAAGAAGAAAAAAATGTAACTAAAAGAAATGCTGAACTATTTTCACATTTTCTTTACCACAGAGATATTAATATTTAAATATTAAGAAATTAGTTCTAAATTTTTAAGAGGTTGGAATCATTATGCTATTTAACAACATGTGTTAACTTTAAAAGTACATACAAATGCGTTGCTACAAAAGATGAAGAAATTAGTCCACTTTTAATTCTTTCCATTTCCAGATTAAAAACAATAATAATAATGAATGGTATTTAATGATTTCATCATGGTTTATAACATTTACATATACATTTTCCTACCACTTCTTCCACTGGCTGAAGCCAAACATAATGACCTTCTTATAATTCCTTATTCCTGCCAACATCACCCCTGCCTTAGATTCCTTTTACTTACTTTTCCCCCTTTCTGGAAAACTCTGGCCCCAAATATTTGCCAGGCTGTCGTCTTGCTGTCAGTCAGGTCTCAGTTCAGATGTCACCCTCTCAAAGACCATAGATCCTCACATACACAACAGAGATCACCTTGTTTTATTTTAGAGCATTATCACGATCAGAAATTCTCTTCTTGAGCACTTTATTTTCTGTCTTCCCACACTAGCATGTAAATTCCATGATATCAGGAATACTTTGTTTACCACTTCCGTGCAGGACAGTGACACGTTGGTGGAAATCACTTTTCTCCAGATTGCAGAAGACTTGTGCCAGATGCCAGCAAACACTCTGGTCTCAAGCTAGGCATCAAGGATTTGACGGTTATGCTTCATGTTTTGCAGTTTGGGATTGTTTATCCTCATCGCACTGTTGATGGTTTTTTACAGCATTCACCTTTATTTGTCTTTTTCTTGCTGTTCCTGGCTTTGATGCATTTTTAGAGAGGAAGTTTAACTAAAATCCTTCCACATCAACATCAGCAATTTGCATCTGCATACACAGTAAATATTTTAATTCTCCAATTTGTCTGTGTAAGACTGAACTTAAAAGGAGGAGATGCTAATGGGAGCTAAACATCGTGAACCACCACTGCCATTGAGAGTTGCAGATGCCTTTGGAAATCTGATAAAGAAGATACACTCTTTCCTCCATAAAAAAGGAATAGGCAGACTTTTATAGGCAGACTCACAACTACAGTGTCCTGAAAGCCCATTCATGGACTTCTTGGAGAACCATGGACCATGCATAAGGAGCCCTGAATGAATGTGGATTTTAGGTCAGATTTCTCCAATTAACATTTTGAACCTCTTTCAATGTACATATAATATTTTTTTCAATAATCTGAATTTTCCAAGGCAAAAAAAAACTCTGCCACACCCCGCCAGGAATTTTCTATCTAATTGTATCTACGACAATATGTTAATATCGGTAAGTGTTAAGAACAGTGCCTGGCACATACTGAGCACTATATGTGTTTGACAAATACATCAGATAAGTAAAAACTGTTTTGAAATAACCCTGATCCTCTTTGTAGCTGCTCAAGATAGATCGGTGTTTCGTGGCATAGTTACTAGTGAAACAAAACATATGCCCTGGTAACTACATTCCAAGTGTGTAATAGCATGAGAAAAAGAGCATCAACTAGCTGACACAGAGCTGTGGGGTATGTTATGGATGTGATGTCAAGGATGAGGGAGAAACTCAACCAGTGACTACCTAGATTTTTCCAAACCCTTCACAGGACCCCAAGAGTATGAGCTTCTGCATTTCCCAGTCCAGAGTTTCTGATTTCTTTGCCATGATGATAGTAAGTACCAGGGAAGTTAGGTGGATATAAAATACTGAGATGATAAGATTGAGTAGGGTAGGAGTAGAAAGCACTGGAAGCCCTCTTGTCCATGGATTCCCATTAATTTATCTTAATATTCTTTCCATCAATTACATACCTTCTGGGGCAAAAATCTCCCAAATTACCCCCAGAATTTCCCAAAAGTGGAGGTAATTAGGTGCCCCACCCTCTTAAAAATTGGCATGTTTGTTTCCTAATTATAATGCCATTAACATAAGATAAATGTCCTATGGCCAAGGTAACCAGGAAGAGGGTATCTTTCATCAACCGGACAACTCTGATCAAGAAGTTAGCTCCATTTGGTCAGTGTCTTTCCTGTTGCTGACTGCCCTCACACTTGGGTTAAAGTACCAGGTTTCCTCCCACAGTTGAGCAACCTCTTAGTCTTATCCATTAGTCTTATCAGCCCAGATGACCTGTATAGATTTGTCTCTCTACCCCACACTGCTTTCTCAACATCTCCCCATTTTTAAGAATTTTCTAATATGTTATTTCCATGTGAAAGAAAGAAAGAAAGAGAGAGAGAGAGAGAGAGAGAGAGAGAGAGAGAAAGAAAGAAAGAAAGAAAGAAAGAAAGAAAGAAAGAAAGAAAGAAAGAAAGAAAGAAAAAGAAACCCGTTGTTGACTTTTACTTCAAAATTTGCTTGGTTCACTTTTTTTCAGTTTGTGTAAGTGCTACTAGAATATGGTATCAGTTGAAGATAATGATACTCTCCTTTAATATAATTCTCATTTTAAACTACATAAAACTTGTCAAATCTTGAAATTTCTTCTTAATCTACACAGTGACATTCCCCTAAGCTAACACAATTTCTGGACACAGAAGCACATCTTTTGACCACTGCAGCTATCTTTGCTCTTTTTTGTTGTTCTCTTGTTTCCTACTGGCAAAAAATATCTTGAAGTTTCTTCTAAGATGGGTTAATGTATCCTCAGGTGTCAGCTCAAATGTTGACATACCATGCTAACCAAAGGAGTCTTTTCTATATATCCTTACATCGTGAAGCTTCTACGTCTGTTTGTGCCTATACTATCCCTGATTGTCAGTTATTCAGAGTTACTACGTGAACACACAATAGAGAGAAAAGAGGGATTTTTAACTGCCAAATGCACTAGAATCAGATTGTGCCTTGGTTCAATTCCCTCCTGAGTCCCGCTTTATACAATAATATTTGACCTTAATAATCTAGTATGCACAACCCATGTGACATTCTGCGACACTGTCTACCTCTGGACCAGAGGCACTCCCACTACAAGTAGAACACAAAATTAATGCAAAAGAAGCCACCCACATGTAGTTCTACAATTCAGCCATGACCACACACACCACTCATCATAGGTAAGTGCACTCCCTATATTCACAAAGATTCTACACTGCAAAACAATATAGCTAAGGCACTGCCTGAATTTTCTTACGATACATCCTACTCTTTTTATTCCTTCAAGTAAAGGAAGTGTTTGCTGCCCTAGTTATTCAATTGTCACAGAAAACTAATGTGAATGTAAATGTATCCAGCCATGAAAAAAAAAAAAAAAAAGCCCAACAGCCACTGTAGATTATATATTAAGATGTGGGTTATATCAAGGCAGATTTTTTTCTGTAGGGACTTCATCCCCACAAATCCTCAAGCATACATAGTGTTCTACAACAGATTGCTCTGTCAGGGCTTCTGCCTCTGAATTCCAGGTGTGCTCGATTTTGCATCTGCTACTTCACAAATGCATCAGACTTGAACGACAAACCATATGGCTTCCCTTACTGGACCTACTTTTGATCACAAATACGCACAAATTACCAGTGCAGACGCTGTGCCACCTGAAAATGCCAAGAGTGAATGGTGTTGAGTTGGGTGCACAGACATAACTCAACGTGAGCTTACAGCAGCCCTGAATGTACTGTCTGTTGCTTCCCTGCTGACCCTGATCTATGGTATCTGGATAACAAATGTGCACATTTAGAATATTCTGTTCAGTTACAGCTCTGTGCTGGGAATCAAACAAGTTACAAATAGCCCCAAGTCCAAATACAGTAGTGACACACAGTAATGGTGTCATTATCGGGCAATAATTCTATGCCTATCACTGACTCCCACTGGCAATAAAAATGATAGCCTGTAGCAAAGTGGCCACTAGCTGACACTAGCAAGGAGATAGCAAATTACATTTAGTCCTGCGATTATATCTTCAATTAGCTTTGTTGGTAAATGTGAGTCGTGTGTGTGTGTGTGTGTGTGTGTGTGTGTGTGTGTGTGTGTGTGTATGTCTGCATCTGTATGTGTGTGTGTCTGTGTGAAAGTCCTGATGATACAGCTTGAATGGATGTGTCTGGTCACTAGCTCCCTGGCAAAAAAAAAAACAAAAAACAAAAACAAAACAAAACAAAACAAAACAAAACAAAACAAAAAAAAAACTAAAAAAAAAAAAAAAGAAAACAGGAGTGTTCACTTTTTTTAGGAACGTTTTCTGACATTTCCAGCTGATGAGTTAACATAAAGTGTGTTCTCACTGCACAGCACTTCCTTTTATATCACAGCCATGGATCTCCAAACATTTCTTCGGGACAAGATGTTTCTTGAGAAGTGAACTCTCTGAAAGCTAAAAATACTGAAATGGTCCTATATAGTCTCTCAAGCAATGGAAATGTTTTCAGTGAGGAAGATCTGCTTACAATTTCCAAACAAGGAGAGAACAGAAAGTTTTTGATTCTGTATAGTCATGGTGCCTTAAGAAAGATTTGTATGGGGATTGCTGTTATACTCCTTTTATCAAGAACTTATCATAAACACTGCTTGAGGTAGTCTTAGATTATAAAGATTTTCTTTATCCAGGAAAACAAAAATTCATGCCGCCCCACTGGTGCTTTTAGAAGTTCCTTATTTACTTTACAAATCGTAAAATGTTGACAGAGTAAAAGTGTAAAAGACAATCGTAAATTAATGTTATTTCACAACATCCAAGCCTATCTAATTTTATAATGATTAGAAAAGGTTACAGGGGCGCCTGGGTGGCTCAGTCGGTTAAGCGTCCGACTTCGGCTCAGGTCATGATCTCACGGTCTGTGAGTTCCAGCCCTGCATCGGGCTCTGTGCTGACCGCTCAGAGCCTGGAGCCTGTTTCAGATTCTGTGTCTCCCTCTCTCTCTGACCCTCCCCCGTTCATGCTCTGTCTCTCTCTGTCTCAAAAATAAATAAACGTTAAAAAAAAAAAAAAAAAGAAAAGAAAAGGTTACAAACATTAAATACAAAGGCAAACAGGAGACCTAAAAGCTCCAAACTGGAACCAAAGCTAACATGAGTGGAAATGTTAGTGTGGTGATAATCTAAATTTCCAGTTCTATTTTTTGTTTTTAAGAATGAGGATTTTATTATTTTTTATTAGTAGTATTATTTATCATTATTTAGAAAGACAGAGACAGAGAGAGACAGAGCACGAGCAGAGGAAGAGAGAAAGAGAATCCCAAGCAGGCTCTGCGCCATCAGCCCTGAGCCCAACACGGGGCTCAATCCCACAACTCTGGGACCATGACCTGAGCTGAAATCAAGAGTCAGATGCTCAACCTACTGAGCCACCCAGGTGCTCCTGTCTTTTGACTAGCATAGCAAGCTTAGTGCTAATCAAAGCAACAAATAACAAAGCACCAAAGTTTGCTCCGTTCATTTGGCTTTCTCTGTTCTCTTTACTTTCTGGTGGGTCGTGAAGTTGGCTGTATTTCAGTGTTATTTACTTACTTGTTATCAACTTAGGTAATGACTTCTATGGTCAAGAGCATCATATGCTTTCTTTCTTTTGGCCAATTGTATTGATTTCGTTGTTTTTTTTTTTTTTTTTCTCATTGGCAGATAAATTTAGCTTATGTAGCAGCAATTATCTAGAAGGAACCTTAATAAGATCCACAAGATATAAGGAACTTGCTTCAGCCTCCTGGCCTATCCTTAAAGTCTGACTTTGAGACTATTTTTTTATTTATGGAAGACAAAAATCTCACTGGCCTCACACTGTTAATCTTGAATGTAATGTCACAATTTACAGTCTATAGGGACAACTTTAATAAGCACAGATCCTACCTTTATTAGAGGAACTTAAATTTTAAAAAAATAGCCACTTACGTTTGAGGATCAATGACTTGAGATTTATGACTCCCATCCAGGTAAAGTTGTAAGGGCCAGCATTCTAGGACTTCTGAAACTGGAAATCCACCAGAGGAAAGCACATAGAATATTTCTTTGTGTCAAGTTGAAGTTGTCTCAATATGAACTGATTGTATTTGATTGCTCCACCTCCTGCCAATTTATTAACTATCATTAATTATGTAGGAATAGACTAAACAGAATAGTACAGAATAGATTCTGAGCATATGGTGACCAAAATAATGAGTTAAACCAAGAGTGAAGAAGAGAAATTTGCTGCCATATCCTTAATAACGGATATCATTAAAGTTATTACTATTAAGTTATTAGAATTTAATAAATGAGTATTTTCACCATATCTTAATATTGTCCCATTCCAAAATTGCTAAATTTACCATTTATTTCCCTGGGCAGATGAATTTTCTCTCTATTCACATGGCTGTTTAATAATTCCTTCTAGCAAAGAGCTGGAGAATCATAAACATTATGCAGCTTCTAACATAATTGACTCTCTTATTTCTAAATTATAAGAGACATTATCTTATGCAGGTTTTGACCTTCATGAAATTGAAATGATGCTGTATATCTTTGGCATTCTCAATGGATATATCCTTAGAACTCTACAATCATCACAATTATAAACTCCATTAAATGAGATACAGATGCTGGGCATCTGGATAGCTTTCCTCAGCAATAAATCGGATTCATCTGATTTCTACCCCAGTAGCCATATGAATGAAAATATAGTGGTGTTCTCAAATGGTATATCACTTAGTGTCTTCAGGAAGTAGATACGTTTTTCCTCATTCTACTTATGGACATTTGGATCCCTCAAGGAATGTGAGAACCATACATTCTTAACTTTCTAAAGCTAACAATCACAAAAGTCCTAAATCTTTTTATGCTTTTGGTAGGAGCAAATACATTCTTAATGTTAAAGTAATAATAACTTAAACCTGCTGTTATGTTGAAGTAGATATTAAGTTTTACGCATATCCACTGAAAATCAAAGCGTAACCCTTCACGTTTCACATATGAGTGTATGTATCCATGTGGCATTTTTATACATTGCTTTAGAATATTTTCAAATAGTCTATAAAGTAAGAGGTGGGTGAGGTTCAGCTGTAAGTTATAGTGAACTAGAATGCAGTGGTAAACAAGGTGACACCTAATTTTACCTAGAAAGACAAAGTTAAAGGTAGCAGAGAAAATAATCAGATGATCATTAAGAAATATAAAGGAAGTAAGAATTTAAGTATAATTATGTTCTGATAAGGCAATCAGATAATAAAAACAGGTTTATAAAAGATAAAAGATAAAGAACATGACACAAAAATCAATGCATTTACAATTTCAGCCACCTACTGTTTGACTAACTGGGCTGCATCAATGAGAATCCAGCCCTTCCAATGTGGAAGTACCATAATTCAGACTTCCGAGACCAATAATTGTTCTTATGCGAAGACTGCTAGGTATCCAATAGCTATTTTCTTCTTCTTCCTTAATATGTCCTCCTTCCAATTTCTGCTCATGCAGAATATGTCACCTTTCTACCTTCTCTTGTAGCTAGGTGTGACCAGGGACCTAAGTTTACATGGTGGGATACAAGCATAAATCAAATGGCAGTTTTTTAATGCTTTTTCATTTTTTTATTTTTTTTAATGTTTATTTATTTTTGAGAGACAGAGACAGAGACAGAGCACCAGTGGGGTAGGGACAGAGAGAGAGAGGGAAATACAGAATCGGAAGTAGGCTCCAGGTTCCCAGCTGTGAGCACAGAGCCCGATGTGGGGCTCAAACCCACGAAACCGTAAGATCATGACCTGAGCCGAAGTCAGACGCTTAACCGACTGAGCCACCCAGGGGCCCCTAATGCTTTTTTAAAGAGTCAGCTAATGTCCACCTTTTACTCTGTATCTGCTTCTTCTTGATGTTGTTTGGAATGTGGTGGTTTGATGACAGAAGCTAGACTGACCATTCTGTATCATAAGGTGACCTTAATAATGGAAGACACAAATGGTAGAACAGAACAGAAGAGATCTGAGTCCTGGCACCATAGCACCCTTGAACTATCTACCTCTAGACTTTTATGTGAAAACAAATATATTTTCATCTTGTCCAAGCCACTGTTAATTTTTCTTCTATTCTGTTTTGTTTGTTTTACCTGTAAGAGCTGAACCTAATCTTTTCCGCAGTGTGCTGATAACCATGACCCTTGAAATTGTTGATAATTACTTATTTGGATAATGGTCTCAAGCAAGTACATGGAGCTTGATGAGGAAAAAGAAGCCAGGCTTACAAAATTGGCTTTTTCATCAGTAGCTCTGCCTTCTATAGGAAATACATCTACCAGCCTATACTTATATGCTCTCTTTCCCAGTGATTAATTCTGGTAAGAAACTCATCTGCACCGGCTACTATTATCTATTGGGTGGAATTAACATGGGGAGGGGCTCTATTCATTCATGGCCCAGTTTCCTGGCTCTGTCTGCCTGAAAACAATGAACATTTATCTCAACCTCTAGTCTCCTAAGAAAGAATAAGGTAAGTCAGTGTCCCCCCATCCTCTACCCTCTTGTAACTGGATAGATTAATTCAAGACAACAGGAATGAAAAAGGAAGACCTGTTTTGGCCTCTGGGCCAGGCCCAATTCTGCAATTGAGCTATAAACTATGAATGGACAGTCCCGTTAATCCCCATCCTGCCCTGTTGTGACTGTTAGCAACTCAGGTAGAGCCTTAAGTAGAAGAGAAGTGAGTGGTGAGACTACCCTAGATGTGATATTCTGAACTTGTCCACAGTATATCACTGCAAGGTCACATCAGGAACATAAGTTGCCCTTAATTCTCAAGTTCTATATATTTGTCCATTTTAAGTAATTGCGATTCTATAAAAATTCTGTAAAAATCCTATATTCTTTTCTCTTCTTCTTATTTGGATCAGTGCATTATATATATTATATTAATTAAAATAATACTCAAATGCAGCACTGCTCTATATATTAGAGATCTGAGCTTGAGAACAAGCACCACAAAATAGTACCATTTTCAATCCCCTGAGCAGTATCTTCCATGATATCGGTAGGAATGTAATGCCCAAGGAAACATAAGTTACACTCTGGAGTTCAATGGTTCCTTGGAAACGTAGATACCAAACTTGAGATATTCCTAAGAAAGGTGCCAGGGAATAAGTCTTACGCAGCTGAGAGCAGTTAGGTGTCATCACCACCAGTAGATGCGGGATGGGGTGGTCTGTACAATTGCAACAGTCTCATGCCAAGCTACACTGGATTCTGACGCAAAAGGAAAAACACCACTTATCCTGGGGCTGCCTTTATGGAAAATTCTGATATTTTATTCCATGTGGATTTTTTTGTACGACTTTTGATTTAAAAATTTCTTTGGAATATTATTTAGCTCAAGTGCTGAGTTCATTAGCTCCTCCCTAAATTTGGCACCCAAGACAAAAACGTATGAGGAGAAGTAAAATGGTCCCAGGGGTCTCAGCGCTAGCCCTGGCTCTGCATTTCAGAGTCTAGCACTGGCTATTTATGTGTCTTCTGCCAAATTCATCTGCATTTCTGGACCTTACAACATGTAATACCAGCAGATGCTTCTTTGCTTCATGTTATTATTTGATCATCGGGAAAGCCCGTACCATGCATGATCTCTGAAAAGATGGCATTAAATATCATCAAAGCAATTTTGTTGCTGTCCTCAAAAATATGAGCCCCTACCTTCCCTGGGCAGGTTCATAAAAGAGTTGGTCAAACCATCCCTGAGGTAAGAGCCACACACACAGGCCAAAGAGCTTCAAATCAGGTGAACTGAAAATTGTGAACCCCCTTTGGAGGGATTTTTCCCTTCCTTTTGAAAGGAAGCTACACAAGACTACTAAAACCTGCAGATATTTAATAAACCAGCATCTGTGCTTTTCCTGCTTCAAATTACACAGCATCATCCTAGTGCCAGTCCAGAGCTGCTTCCATGCACCGATGCTTACGGCACAGCCATAACAAAAGCCTAGACTGACACTTTTCTTTGCCTCTAGCAACTGCTCAATGTTCTGTTTTATTTTATTTGGCTTTATTATTTGGCTTTTGGTTGGCCACCCAAAACGACCAGCCTGCAGCGACAGCAAACATGGTTTCTTTCCACGAGACCCGCAAGACCATTCTATCTATCCTTATCCCCCTTGCCTTGCAGGGGGCACAAAGATGGGGCAAACCCCTTTCAGGGAGCTACACACAGACACACACTGACATGTACTTTTTGATGTACATTTTCGACATGCACAGATGCTGTCCGGAGTGTTGAGATTGTTGGCAAAGAACAACAGGTATCTTCAGGGATAAAAGCATTACCTAAATGTAAGATTTTGTCAGGTAATGACCTCACAATTTTCAAAGTATTTCACAATTGCTGCCTGGTGGTGATTATAGGGTAGGGCTCAGTGTGCTTAGCAGAAAGGTCCAGATTAGGCCTGTGAGGGAGGTAAGGTGTCTGGCAGGACTGACATGCAATGAAAGATTATAAAAACCTGGTTTCTCCAGCCTGACAATGAGCATAGTTAGAAAGGAACTTAATTGCACCATTTAAGATTAGGAAAGGTACAGGGGGAACAAAGTTATCAATTCTAGGCTTAAAATGCCATTGCACAATATGAGAATAAGTACTCATATGAATGGCGCAGTAAGAAAATTTAAAAACCAATAAAATGAAATACTTCTGCACACAGTGGAAATCAGTGCTGCAGGAGATCAGAGAGTCAAATGCAGGAGCTGTATTTTAAAAGGAGGCTGAATAATTTTATGACCACTATAAAAGAGGAGACAGGCTTAAATTGCTGCAGGAGGTTAGGAAATGAGGAAAAACTTCATAACTACAAAGGTAGCAAGACCCGGGTGTGGGCATAATCAGAGTATTTTGATTTGCCACATTTTCTGTAGCTTTACCAGGATTTGCCACTCCTATTAGCCAGCCCCAAGATCTGCTCAACCTTTAAGCCCACGACCTTTTGCTTTGTTCGGTGTTGCCCTACGATCTTTTGTCTTTCACATTTATAACGTTACCAAGGCATTTATCATGAACTCTCTGGTGATCCCTTCTTTGGAATTCATGCCCACCAAAGTGATTGGCCAGATGCTGTTTACTTTGCACGCAGATTCTTGAAACCTGCTCTATGCCTTCAATCCATCCTCCACTTCAAATCACATTATAGCCCTGAGGAGTTAACTGGGAGCAGACTCCAAACTGCACACAGAAATTCCATTAGATTTCAAATCAGTTGCCTTAACCTCTTACGCACTGTAGACCACAATAATCCATCAGACCACGCTGGTTTAACCACATTCTACCTCTCCCTAATAGCCACCAATAAGCCTCTAGATAAATTGGGATTTTCATTCTGTTGACTGTTGATTGCTTCACACTCCCTACTGGATCATTTCTTGGCCAGTGGCACCCCAAAATAATCCCTTGCATTTGTGTTGCATTTCAGAAGCTACAGTATATTTCTATAACCCTATCATTTGATAATAACAGAAGCTCACTACAAAATCAGGGTAGGCCATATAGTAATACCTCCTTTTGAAAAATGACAAATCAAGCCTCATTTCTGCTCAAGTACTCGCATCTTGTTATTCCTGGTCCCTTTCAATACGAAAGATGATTTATGTACAGCTAAGCAAGTTGGTCATTTTATTTATAAATCTCCCCCTGCCTCTGCCACTTCATTTAAATATTCTACCACATTGAGAAGGAACTGCCTTTTTTTTTCCTAATAGTTTTAGCCCCCAGAATGCTACTTACTCCACAAAAACAACCTTCATTCTCTTAAAATTATCTCACACCCTAGGCAATGATCCCCAATACATACATTTCTCTAGGGCTATTTTCCAAGTCTTCTGAAAAAGTATGTTTGCATCCATAAAATACTCAGGAATAAAGTGAATAACACCCACAGTGTTGTTCATTTTATATGCCTCACAGATTCAGGAACATCGTCCATGAGTGTTCATACTTTCATTCATTTATTTGATAAATATTTGAGTACTTCCTATGTGCCAAGACACTGAGGATATGTAGCAGAGGATAAAATAGACTAACAATCTTGCCTGTGTTGAGCTTAGATTCTATCAGGAAGACAGACAGTATATCCAGTAACTAAGAAATTTATGGAATTGTTAGATAGTCTAAAAAGATATAAATTTGGTTAAGAAGGAAAAAAGTGTGGGGATGGAGGCAAGGAGTTGAAATTTAGATTAAATGGGTAGATAAGCCTCCATTCTGTGGTCAGAATGGAATGGATGAGGGCAATGGTGGTAGAACATAAAATCAGAGAGGTATAGTTGACAATACATGGCCTAGTAAAAGATAAGAGAACCATGCGAGCAGAAAATGATATGAACTAAGTCACACTTCCCAATATCTCTAACTGCTATGTTGGAAATAGACCAAAAAGGGTAAGAGCCAAAGCAGGAAAATCAGGAGTCTACTGAATTAATTTAGGCACATCATTCAGGTGTTGTAGTGGAGATGGTAAGAATGGGATAAATTTAGAAAATATTTTGAAGGCAAAGTCAGTAGAATTTGGACAAATCATATGTGGAATGCTAGAAAATGAGACGGGTCAATGATAACACCAAAATTTTGGCTAGAATAAGTACATAGATGAATTTTCCATTAGTAAAGATATGGAAAACAACTGTAAGAACAGATTTGGAGGTGGGGTGGAGGGGATGTGAGCAGATCTATTTGGGAAATGTTGAGTATGTTATATCTGTTAGACATCCCCATGGAACATCAGGTAAGGATCGTATATATGGAATATTTGGATGCACTTGGATATTGAAGTTCAGAGAAGCGGTCCAGGCATGAGACATAAACATGACATCATATGCATGTAGATGGTATTTTAAAACATGAATTAGATGATATCCTTTCGGGAACAGGGAAAATTAATAGAAAAGAGAAAAAGTTTAAGGAGTGATCCCTGGCACACTCCAATGTTTAGAAATTGTAGACATGAAGGGCATGGTAGTTCTGTACCTCTAAAAGTAAAAGGAAAACTAGGTAAATGTGGTGTCTTGGAAGTCAAATGAAGAAAATATATCAAGGACAGAGAGGGTATCTACGTCAAATGCTTCTGATTACTCTAGTGAGATGAGATATAGATATAATCTTTAGATTAAGCCATAAGAAAACCATAGGTGACCCTGATAAGACCAGTTTCAGCGGTACAGTGGGAATTTAAAGATGATTTGAGTGGGTTAAGAAGAGAGTGGAGTAATTAGAAACAGCAAGTCAGTGAGCATAGATAACTCTCTGGAGAGTTTGAGAGATCTAATATCTAGAGGAGAAACCAGAGTCATGAGGTGTTTTTGTTTTTGGTTTTGTTTTTGTTTTGTTTTAATATTGGAAAAATAACAACACAATTACAAGCTAATGAGAATAATCCAACAGAGGGGGATAGGTGAGCTACAAAAAAAAAAAAAAAAAAAAAAAAAAAAGGAGGTGGGGGAGAGTTGCTAAAATGTCTCTGAGTAGGGGAGACAGCATGGGGTCTAATCACTCAAGGAGTATTTGGTCTTCTCCAGGAATACCATTTATTTACAGTCAAAGAAAAGCAGTTTTCTTTCATCTTAAGATGAAGACAGGTGATTAGAACATGTGGAGGTTTCTTCTGATTTCTTTTATTTTACCAGGGAAGTAGAAAGCAGGGTTGTTAGGTGAGAGTTAGGAAGGGGTGGGGGGTGGAGTGCTCAGAAGGAATGAAAGAGAGGAAGTACACGGCACTAATCTAGGAACCCGGGAGAACGTGTAGATTGGTAAGATGGCTGGTAGCATTAAGGTCTACCTTGAAAGTAATGATTATGTGTTTAAAATGAAACCAGGGGCGCCTGGGTGGCGCAGTCGGTTAAGCGTCCGACTTCAGCCAGGTCACGATCTCGCGGTCCGTGAGTTCGAGCCCCGCGTCAGGCTCTGAGCTGATGGCTCAGAGCCTGGAGCCTGTTTCCGATGCTGTGTCTCCCTCTCTCTCTGCCCCTCCCCCGTTCATGCTCTGTCTCTCTCTGTCCCAAAAATAAATAAACGTTGAAAAAAAAATAAATAAATAAAATAAAATGAAACCAGTCATCAGGGATTGGGCATTTTGTCTCACATATATTAGACTGGATTCAATCACAGAAATACTCTGAAAGCTTGTTTTAACCAAGATTATGATTTAGCCCAGTATGATTTAGCCCAATATAACAAAGGGAAAGGGGGCAAAGGAGTTGAGAGTATTTGCAAGTGAATGAGTACAATGATGGGCCATATATAGATTTTTTTTTAAGTTTTTATTTATTTATTTTGAAAGGAGAGAGCACACGCACATGCAAGCAGGGGAGGGAGAGAGAGAGAAAGAGAATCCCAAGCAGGCTCCCACTGGGAGTGTGGAGCCCAACGTAGGGCTCAATCTCACGAACACTGAGATCATGACCTGAACCAAAATCAAGAGTCAGATGCTTAACTGACTGAGCCACCCAGGTGCCCCAGGGCTATATATTTTAAACTAGATAAGGGATTAAGAGAGGAGGTTAGGGATTTAGGGCTAGTGAAAAGGTAGTGGAGGGAGGTTTGAAAAATTGTTGCAGTTGCCGTACAGGTATCCCTTGCTTTCTGAAAGTTCCTGTTACTCCACTTCACTTTGTTGAAAGACCTACAGGAGTGCCTGTCTCGTGAACTGAAAGAAATCCAAGATGATTATTACTTTTATGAGAAAAAACAAAAACCACAGTTTTGCAGCGAGCAGTTATTGAGGCAGCACACACAGAGCAGTGACAACGGCAGGGCCATGCGCCTTCCCCAGGAGCTACACTCAGCATCTCAGCCTCAAGCCACCATAGCTTTGAACTGTGTCTGTGAGCACCTGTGCTTTTTCGACTTATTTTGTGCGTCTGTTAGCAAGATGTGTCCTAAGGTATCGGAAAAGCCGAAGAGAGGGTTTTTTTTTTTTTTGGGGGGGGGTCTTGCAACACTCAAAAACGTTTCCATATAAATGAATGGCAATTGCTTCTTTGCTTTATGCCATTTGGCTTATGAAAGGTTTCATAGGAATGCTCTTTCAGATGATAGGGAAGCCTGTAATTGAGGAAGTAAACTGGGGAGATAGGGATGGGGTGGTAAGCGGTTAATGGGATGTTTGAAATCAAGATAACAGATGTGTATGGGTAATGAAGTGATCAGATTATAGTCAGAGGAGTGGTTGACTGAGGTCCAGTGAGGCAAAGAAACAGAGAGTACAGAATACTGGAGAGATCATATACCTGGATTTGAAACCACCAAGAATGTGACAGGAATGGTATTGGTGTGAGGGACAGTGAGCTAAAATCTTCGAGAGGTGAAGTGCATTATTCAAAGGGATGGATGGGGCAGTGGATGGTTGCAACAAAATGTGTACGAATGATACTGTACTCTGATGATGGAGGGTAAAAGTTGAATATTTTTAAGGAAGAGGAGGGTAGAAAGAATGATCTAGAAATGATAAGAAGTGGTAAGCAACCTGCCAAACCTGCTTTTATCCCTTTCTACAAGGAACATAGGAGAGGAAAGTGCCATATTTGAGGGACCTCCACAGGAAGTAATGCCAGGCTTTAGTTAGACAAGAAAAGTGAAAAGAACTTCCAAGGAAGAGGTTTAAGACATAGGGAGGTTTTTAGCTGGTTGAACTTTTTTCCAGAAGAAATTAATAAGGTTCGGGAGATAAGAAGTGAGGCAATGGGGATGAGAGTCTGGAATCATTTGAAATTCCTGGGCCTCTTTTAGTAAGTGACCTGAATAGGAGTAAAGGGCATGGTAAGAGGAGTCCTCATGGGTCATGAGCTCTCTCCTCCTTTAAGAGTGGGTTCTTATTCAGAGGCACCTGGGTGGCTCAGTCGGGTGAGCATCCGACTTCAGCTCAGGTCATGATCTCCTGGTGGCTCCTGAGTTTGAGCCCCACATCAGGCTCTCTGCTGTCAGCACGGAGCCCACTTCAGATCCTCTGTCCCCACCCCCCCCCCCTCTGCCCCTCTCTGCATGAACTCTCTCTCTCAAGAATAAATACAACCTTTAAAATAAAAAAGAGTGGGTTGTTATTCAGATGAGTGAGCTCTTACTCAGGAGCTTGAAGAGTTCCAGACTTCTAGTGATGGAAACATGGACATTGCAGAGGGACAGCCTTACCCTTATGGCACAGCTATTCTCCTCAACCCTGCTGCTGTGGGCCTGTGGAGCTGAGGCTGTCCCTAGTGTTCTTGCCCTTCTGGACTTCTGTCAACAAGGCTCCTAGGTTGCTGAGACTGCAAAGGCAATAGTGATCGTTCCCACTGGTCTCCACCTCTCTCCACAGTGGTAGCCAACATTGTCCATAGAAAGTGAAATAGCTTTGGGAGAGTTTTACAGAAACCCCTAACTATGTGTATCTGTTCTGTTCAATAGAGTATATGAAATATTTACCAAAAACAATTCTGGAAGGCAGGCATATCAAGAGGCCTATAGCCAATGACACAGATGAATTCTGACTCCTACCCTGATGTAGCTGTTTTGCTTTGGTAATTAAAATGTTTCCTGAGTGTTAATACATCAAGATCAACCCAAGAAAACTGGGGGACAGTAGTAAACTCCAAAATGTCTCCTAGATAGGATTGCTAGATAAAATACAGAATGGCCAATTAAATTTGGATTTTAGATAAACCATGAATATTTTTTTAGTATAAGTATGTCCCATGCAATATTTTTATTCATTGCACTTTTATTTGCTATATTTGACAACCCTACTCCAAAGGAATTTTATAAAATTAATAGAGGTTTATGAATAGCTAAACTTGGTCTGTCTTTTAAAAAAAATTTTTTTAATGTTTATTTATTTTTATTTTATTTTTGGGACAGAGAGAGACAGAGCATGAACGGGGGAGGGGCAGAGAGAGAGGGAGACACAGAATCCGAAACAGGCTCCAGGCTCCGAGCCATCAGCCCAGAGCCCGACGCGGGGCTCGAACTCACGGACCGCGAGATCGTGACCTGGCTGAAGTCGGACGCTTAACCGACTGCGCCACCCAGGCGCCCCATGGTCTGTCTTAAAGTTACAAACTTCGAATGAATATGCCTCAGAAATAATGGAAAAGTTTTAAAGCCTCCTTCCGCCAAATTACCCATTCTAGGGTCCCCATGTCACCAACTGAGTTTGGAAAGATACACGCAAAGCTGAAATAAGTCAATAGTCACCTCAGTTATTCCCTCTCTGCTTTGCCCCCATACACTCCATAATTCCCTATGTCTCCACAATTTCAAGTGATGGTTTAGAGAATGGAGAAAGAAGCATTACGAGAGATTGGCTCTCACAACTATTAGAACGTGGTGTGAGTGAGAGTCCAGAGGAATGGGATAAAAAAGAAACACCCTTAGGCATGGTCCCTAGGATAATACCCCCTTCTTGCTATAAGCCTTGCATAGCACTGGCCTCCCCTGTGGGGTCTTTGGCTTAGCCTTGGATAAATAAATATTCTACACCTTTTTACCCTAAATAGTTTTTAAGAAAAAAGAAAGATGAAAGAAATCTTTCCTAATGAATGTTTTAGAATTCCCAGTTCAGGGGCACCTGAATGGCTCAATCGGTCATGCACCCAATTTTGGCTCATACCATGATCTCACGGTTCGTGAATTCGAGCCCCATGTTGGGCTCTGTGCTGACAGCTCAGAGCCTGGAGCCTGCTTCCAATTCTCTCTCCCTCTCTCTCTCTCTCTCTCTCTGCCTCTCCCCTGCTTGTGCTCTGTCTCTCAAAAATAAATAAACATTTAAAAAAATTAAAATTTCCCAATTTAAATGTAGAGAATCTGGAACAGCACAGTAAGCCTGCCATTTGTATTCTATTTACTTAGAGCAAAGATGATGTTCCCTAATTATTGAAGGTCAGCTGTTACCAGAGCACACCCTGTGTCATACTACCTAATGGTGAAAGTCATATGGTAGCTGAAACATGAAAAAAATGCAGTATATTAAAGTCTGCTATCAATTCAGTAGGGAAGAGCCAGCTGGATAAATCAGAATAGACTTCAGATAATCACTATATATGAACCTGAAAATTTATCCACATCCCTATCTCAAAAGCTAACACATTTCATGCTCTTTCTCATATTTAAATCTAGATAAGTGAATTTCCAATATCCTTTGAGGATGCGGCTGTTGTTTAACACTGTGATTTCATATTTATACAGCTCTTCTCATCATAGGATCTTAGACCATTTTACCAGCATAATTCAGTATTAATAATCATAAAAAAACAATAATTTCAGCTACATTATTCTACTGGGCACCTAGTCAGGAACACATTTATTTTCCTGGGCATTTGGAAGTTCCTGCTTTATCCTCAAGGAGAAAAAGCAGCCAAATCTTCTGATCCCCCAGAGGAAAATAAAAAATAATTAAGACCAGCCAACAGGACAAAAGAATGATGTTTTCAAACAAACTCTGCTTGTGGGAACCACTAGAAAACCATTTTATATGTTCCAGGAAAGAAGAAATTGGTTTGGCAATGTGGTGAAAATTTTGACAATATTTATATAGGAAAGGAAACCAATTCGTGTATAGATTAGGCTTAGATAAATTTGTATTTTTTTTTTTTAATTTTTTTTTTCATCGTTTATTTATTTTTGGGACAGAGAGAGACAGAGCATGAACGGGGGAGGGGCAGAGAGAGAGGGAGACACAGAATGTGAAACAGGCTCCAGGCTCTGAGCCATCAGCCCAGAGCCTGAGCGGGGCTCGAACTCACGGACCACGAGATCGTGACCTGGCTGAAGTCGGATGCCCAACCGACTGCGCCACCCAGGCGCCCCAAGATAAATTTGTATTTTTAAAGTAATGTGGTAACTCCCCCAAATGTGACTATTAAAAATCAACTTAGAAATGTGTTTTCCGTGTGAATAAATTATTAAAGGCCGCCTCCTCTATGAGCCCTGCACCTAGAATATTCTATTCTCTCCCTGTACTCTGAGATCTTACCCTACCCAACAATATAGCCAGGATGGTTATTTGTATCACTGATAACTAACATCTGATGCAGGGAACATTTGTTCCTAGAACTCCTAGTAACTCCTTCTCATCCCACCAGACAAATCGGATCCCCTTTTATTTTTCTCACCTGCACACCGTTTATTTAACTCCACCTCAAGCCAGCTTTCTCAGGTACTTACACACCCCTCTCCCAATACTTAACTATAGCACCATAAGTAAAAGGGACTTTGGCACAAAGTACTATTTCCTGAATCAAGGAATGACCACTGAGAATTTAGTTTAAAATTTAGGAGAAGGGGGGAGAAGGAACTCCAGGTAGCAAAATGAGCAAGGGTGTCTGCTCCGTCTTGGAAGCGATGTGCAGCCCTGTGTGTGTGAAGATTAGCTGTAAAACTTGGCAGATTCTCACCAGATGCTAACAGTGATTTTTAAGCAGTTCAAATAACTTGGATAACTATGCCTCATTAAATGACATTGTGCATGTCAAACACCGCATAGCACGGTTTATTTTGGCTGATTTGCATATCGAAATCTTGGTACTGCGTCATTTCTCCCATTTTAAAATGAAATCTCCTTTTGAAAGTTCCTGTTTTTTCTTTTTTTCTTTTTTTTAAATCGTCCACACATCAGCTCTTCTCCCCCCAAAACGCATGTCATTCACTCAAATCAGGTCACAAAACTAAAGAAGTAGCACGCTGGGAAAACAGACTGAACAGTGGACATTATTAGACACTGTGGGATTACTTAAGTAGCTCCAGAAAGAAATTGCATTTCCATGTCACAGTGGTCTGAGATGGATTTAGGACAAGGCAACGCGAGTAATAAGGATGTCTGTTGAATGTCATGAATCCTACTAAATCAATTAGTTGCTAAGATATAAGAAGATTTTCTCTACCGTCTTCCTCACCCTCAGTGCTACAAAGGCCATGAAGTTATCAAGCACAGGGGACTGGAGTGTTCTGCCAGTGTTCAGCTGCTGCAGGAGGCTCCTAAATGGAAAATTACTCTGATTATGAAAGTACAGTTTCAGATGGCAAGCATCATCAATGACACTGAACTTCTCTGCTGAAACTCAGAGAAAGCCCAAGTGTTTATCCCATTCTAAAGATACAATTAGCTAAAGTTTTTATCTCCACATCTGAAGAGCCTGAAACAGACAAGTGCCCGATGAGCATTTCTGGTTGAGAAAAGCAGGACAGAATCCCACACTGGGCTGGTTTCTTTTTCTTTCCATTAACTGACTTTTTGAATAGGCAGCAATTAATCACTCCTCTCTGCTTACAAAGACAATTAAAGTTTTGTGCTCTAACTCCAGTTTGATGAGTAGTTAGGGTAAAGAAGCATCATGGTCAGAATCTTCATCATTAAAGTAAGAGTTTATGCAGAGTATAACGACCAAGCAACTTTTATCTGCATGAGAATACATCATTTCAGAAAAAAGTTGATTTTTTTTTTTGACAAAACAAGAACGTTACTGAAACATCCTTGGAAAGCGATAAAGTACAAATAAATATATTGTTCATGATTCCATAGAACAGTGCAAAGACCATGCAACCAAGAGGGTATTATCCATTAATGTTACTCTAAGGGGCTACACTTAATCCAAGCAGTCTCCCACTGTGCTAGACCTCCTTGATATTTTATTTTGGAATTTAATTTAAAGATTAGAGTACATTCACTCTCTAAATATTTGTTCCTTGAGGTTGAATGTAATTTTTGAAAACTTCCAAAATTTATATGAAAATTCATCAGTCAAGTCTGATGAATGAGGGTCCCCAAAGTGACCACATTGAAAACCAATGCTCCTTAATGAATAGCATGTTTATCATGTCCATTCAGTTAAGCAATATTTATCAAGTAAGATCTTGCCATGCATAAAGTGTCAAGGTGGAGACATTTAAGTAAGAATACACATGCACCCTCCCCATTAAGGAGTTTATAGCATACCAGGGAGAAAAAAATAGATACTTGGACACTTGCAGAACAACATCAATGATTTATAAACCAAGTGCTCTGAAAGCAAGAACAAAGGAATGATTAAGTCCAACTGATTAAATCCATTATGAGAGGATTGGTGGAGAAAGTTGAATCTGATGTGGGCCTTAAGAGATGAGTAAGATCTCAACAGAGGAAATCCGTGACGGATAGGAAAGGAAGCACTTGTTAAACACATTTGATAGTGAAGTGATGACACATAAGAAAGTGCAGAATATGGTGTCCTGTTCTAAGTCAAGCCTTATTTGAAAACCACGAGGCTAGAAAAGTAGAAATGCGGCCACTGAGAAACGTACAACTGGATAGGACCTGTGAGAGCATCGAATTCTACTCTCTTGTTTTATAGGTGGAGAAACAAGTAGCTAGAGTAACTTGTAAGGTCACAAGGATAACTAGACCTAGCCAGAATGAACCCAAATCTTCCACCACCCAAACCAGTTCCTTTGCACCACCCTTGTCTAGTCTGGCATCACATCTTGGAAAGTGGTTCTTGTTTTTTTTTTGTTTTGTTTTGTTTTTTTAATGTTTATATATTTTGGAGAGAAAGAGACAGAGACTGTGCTTGAGTGCACGTGCCCGTGAGGGAGGGCAGTGAGAAAGGGGGACAGAGGACCTGAAGCAGGCTCCATGCTAACAGTAGAGAGCCTGTTGCAGGGCTTTAACTCCAAAACCCTGATATCATGACCTGAGCTGAAGTTGGACCTTTAACTGACTGAGCCACCCAGGTGCCCAGAAGGTGGTTCTCATACGCAATAACCAGTTTGAAGTTTTTGAGCAGAACAGTGATATGATCACAAATGATCACTGAAGAAAACTCCAAAAGCAGTGAGAAAAAACTGGAGAGAGAACTGGTTAAAAATCTTCTGTAGTCATCTAAGTCAGAGATAATGGGAGCCTGAACTGGAATTGGGATGACTGAAATAGAAAGGAAGTGATGGACTCAAGGGTCATTTCAAGGATGAAATTGCTGCAACTTGGTGATGAGAGAGGAGAAAATTACAGATGATGATCAAGCTCTAGAGCTGGAGCAAAAGCAGACGTCACCCCATCACCTGAGAAAGGAAAGGGTGGCTGGATAAAAGACTTAGAGGGAGAAGACAGTTAACTCTGTGTCCCCCTATGGTGGCGAGAGGCACTGAGTCACTCCTCAGAAGCCGGGACCTAACTCTCTGCTTCCAAGTTTCTGGCCCCTAGAGCATATATGCAAAGATCAGTGGTGAATGGGGACAAAATATCACCTTTATTGATGGCTGGTGAAGAAGAACAAAAACATAAGCTTTGGGGTACAGTACTAGAAATTTACCAAGATAATTTTACTTATTTATTCTTGTTTGCCCCAAGTCAAGCATTTAGGAAACAGGGTAACGTATCTACAGGGCAGAGCCTGTATCAGCTTCTCAGTCAGCATCAAGGGCAGTTTCACAGCCCAGATGGAGACAGGATGCAGAGAACCCTTCCCCATAAGAACAGACAAAGGAAGGGGAGATCTTCTCCTTGATTCTTCATTTTGAGGACAACGGCCCCACCCTCTCATAAATCATTGTGAGTGTGCATCAAACTCTGACCAAGCTGAATAACCAACCCTCCTCCTCAAAGGAAACAGAAAGGGAGAGAGGCAGGAACTTCCTTCCCAACACGCCCCTGCAAAAGCCAAACTTCCAACAGAGGAAAAAGAACAGCAAACGTCCTTGCTCCATTTCTGAGGTCAGAAATCTGAGAGTCACCCTCTTCTACAGCATTCCCTCCTCCCATGACAGTCAAATAATCCTCAAGTTCTGTCGATTCTATCTCTTGAATGCAACACAACTCTGTTACCACTTGCCCCAATGGTAGTTTCTTCTCATCTCCCTAAATCAGTGCAGTAGAATCTCCTATGTCTTAATCTCTGGCTTCACAACCTTCCATTTCATTCTTTACAATGCCGAAAGACACTGAAATGCAATGTAATCACATTCTCCTGACATCAAAACTCTCCACATGCTCCCAGTCATTTGAATAGTATCCAAATACTTGTCAGGATTGGATTTATTGCAATTATTTGTTGTCATATCCTCCTATCCTACTAAACTTTGAGTTCATTTATAGCAGGGACTTTTTTTCTAATTTGTGTATTGCCAATGCCTGGAAATGCACGTAAGTGTTCAAAAACATATTTTGACCTGTACAAAAAAGCCTTCTACATCTGGCCCTTCCCACGTCTCCAACTCTGTGTCCTATGTGCCACAGTCCTTTCAGTCTCTGCTTAATTCTCATGCAAGCTCTAATTCCAGATAAACCTAACTATTTGCAGGTTCCTGAGTATTCCTGTCTCATTCCCTCACATTTGTATACTGGCTTTGCCCACTTCTTTCTGTTCTTCTTTTCCACTTAAGTATATTTCCTGTATATTACCTATATTCTAAACTATCATCTCATGCCTCCCTTCCTCCAAATAGCCTTTCCTAAGGCAATTTCAGTTGAGAGAGAGAGAGAGAGAGAGAGAGTATGTGCATATGAGTAGGGAAGAGAGGCAGAGGAAGAGGGAAAGAGAAGCAGGATCCAAGCTCAGCAGAGAGCCCAATGCAGGGCTCGATCCCATGACTCTGTGATCGCGACCTGAACCCAAATCAAGAGTCAGACACTCAACCAACTGACCCACCCAGGAGCTCCAGCCTTTTCTAATCTTAATTCTTCTTTCTCAACACACCGACTGAGCCCAGACTGAGTAGAGGACTCTTCCAATGTACATATCCCTAACACTGAATTTATCAAACTACTTCATAATAGTGGTTCACCTTCTTTCTTCCCACATAAATGTTAAGTTTCTTAATGGCGCATGGGTCTTCATTGCTGGAAGTAGGACTGAATGACACATACGTTCAGTAAGTGAAAAAAGAACAAAAGAACAACAGAAAGGAAGGAAGGAAGGAAGGGAGGGAGGAAAAGAAGAAAAAGCAAGCTCAATATTTTACATAATGAGTTTTTCAACAGAACATTCATTAAGAAATGTCCAATAGATCCACAGGGTCAAGTGGATGGACAGAAGGTTGAGCGTCTATTCCCCTGTCTTCCTGCTAATTACTTTGTTTTACTAGACCTTCAGAAAGAATTCAATAACTAGAGGGTTCATTCTAAGTTGCATTTTAAGTTGTTAGGAAACAGAGTAAAAACAAATCTTTTAAGGAGAGCCATGTTTATTAAAAAGTTTCCTCATTTTGGCTTAAGTCCTTTGGAGTTAAGCTAGGCAGAAAATGTCTCCTACCCAAATAAAAGGTGAAGCTATAAAAAGTAAGCAAGGTCAAATTCAACTACATTTATAAAATATTTGACAATTCCTACACCACCAAAAAATCATCATGTCCCCTTCAGTACATTGTCTGGTTGCTGCCTCCTGTCTCGGCAAATGCATTTCATAGTCGTGGTCACAATCACGAAATACAACATTCCAAAAATTAAACTATAGTCTGTTCTTCTGGGATGGAAGTCAAAGGTCCTTCAAAAAATTCTTACAGGAATATGCAAGAACACATGAAATACTCAAAAAAAAAAAAATCATTGTAAACTAAATAAGTTACAGTTGGAGGAAGAGCTTATGGTGATAACATATCACTTATGAGGACCAATTTAGAGTGCTAGATAAGTCGTCAGAAAACAAGAAGCTTTGTTCTGCAAAGTTGTGCTTTTAGCACTTTTGCTTCTTTGGGGAAGAAAGCCGAGCAAAGAAAATTAAAGTTCCTCCCAGTGATAGCAAATATGTAACTGCTGACACTTCCACTCAGCGTCTGTTTTGTCTTTTCCTTGTCTGTTTTCATTTTCCTGACAAACCTATTTGACTAGGGTTCTTCATTCAGTCAATAAATGTTTATTGCATACCTATTATATGAACACAATGGTTAACAAAATGCATTCCTTGCCCTGGAGCTTTAGCAGGTAAATTAAAAAACCAAAGACGAAATCAAGGTGTGATAAGGGCTAAGCTGAGGAAGCAGGTGGAAAAATAAAGTAATCTAGTCTGAAGAAAGGGGTTTAGTGAGGACTTAAGGTGAAAGTCATTGATAAACTGAGTTAATCAAGCTGAGGAGAGTGGTAGAGCCATAGGGGGAAAGAAATCAGGGGGCAGAGAAAGGATTTTCCCATCTGAGGGAACAGCATCTGCAAAAGAAAGGAAAAACATATTTTGAAGAGATTTACAAACATATCAGTACCTTGTAATATATACTGTAAAAGAAAAAAAAAAACATAGAAGAGCAGTCTGGAAAGATAAACAACAGGA
Source organism: Puma concolor (assembly GCF_028749965.1). Taxonomy (NCBI): domain Eukaryota; kingdom Metazoa; phylum Chordata; class Mammalia; order Carnivora; family Felidae; genus Puma; species Puma concolor. The sequence goes on along the minus strand of NC_141667.1, from coordinate 206,727,307 downwards.
TCATGCAAATTCTGGTAGGACAAGTGAAGGCGTTGGATTTTATTGTAAGGACTGTGGGTTACACTGAAAAGTCTTAACCTCATGGTTCGGGTTTTAGAAAGACCATAGGCTATTTGTGTGGAGAAAGACGAGACTTGAGACAGTTTGGAGATTGTCCTGCTAACATAGGTGAGAGGTGATGGTGGCCTAACTCAAGAAACCAGTAATGATGTGGAAAGACCTGGATAAATTGGGATGGTATCAAGGAGAAAGAAGCTGTAACAGGACTCGATATGTAGGTGTGGGAATTTAAACAGGGAGAAATCACTCTCCACATTCCTTATACCATCTTTCTTTCTTTCTTTCTTTCTTTCTTTCTTTCTCTCTTTCCTTCTTTTCTTTCTTTCTTTCTTTCTTTCTTTCTTTCTTTCTTTCTTTCTTTCTTTCTTTCTTTCTTTCTTTCTTTCTTTCTTTCTTTCTTTCTTTCTTTCTTTCTTTCTTTCTTTCTTTCTTTCTTTCTTTCTTTCTTTCTTTCTTTCTTTCTTTCTTTCTTTCTTTCTTTCTTTCTTTCTTTCTTTCTTCTTTTTAAACATGATCTGTAGAACCTAAGCACCAATGGTGGTCACATATCCTAGGAAGTCACCCAAGGCAGCTGTATGGCCTGTATCTAATTGTTTCTGTTGATGGGCTAAGAATACTGATAGAAATGAAACTTCCTATCCAATTAATAGATATTTTTTCACTGCTCTAGGAAAATGGAACGTTCAACACTATACCTAGGAGGTTGAATGAAAAATACCTGAAAAGATAAGAAGAATAATGACTGAAATCTGTGATTACTATTCCCCACATAAGTTACTAATACTTTAGAAACCAGCTATATATGCCTCAGTGAATCTGATATGTTTCTGATTCTGTGTTGCTATTTCTGATCAAAACAAAAGGAGTTTCTATAATTATTATTTCATGTAAGTTCATGTCTCATGATTCTTTTTTTGTACCTATAATTCAAACGAACTTCAAATCTAGTCATAAGCCTTTAGATTGTTTTCCCTCCAAAATCTGAGAATGAATTGAAATTCTCCTCACATTTGCATGAAATCTATATGGAAAGTATGGTTCCCTACTAGGAGACTTTTCAACCAAAGATAAATGTAAGCAAATTTCAAAATGTTCCAAGCATCGCCCAGTCTGCTTTTTACTGCGTCAACCATGAGACAAACAACAACAAAACAAAACATAGGGAAAAAGTTCTTTGTGCCTTGAGCAAACAGAGAGGAATAACAGTGAAAATCTAAACATACCACCTTTATTATGCTAAGTGAAATGAGTCAGGGAAAGGCAAATATATGATTTCACTTATATGTGGAATCTAAAAAAAAACACACAAAAGAACAAAGAAAACATAACAGAAACAGTCATAAATGTAGAGAATGGGTGGTTGCCAGAGGGGAAGGGTGGGGAAGTGGGCAAAATAGCTGAAAGGGATTAAGAAGTACAAACTTCCAGCTACGAAAGAAATAAGTCACAGGGATGTTAACTACAGAACAGGAAATATAGTCAGTAATATTACAGTAACTTTGTATGCTGACAGATGGTAACGAAACTTATCTTGGTGAGCACTGCATAGCATATAGAATTGTTGAATCGCTATGTTGTATACCTAGAACTAATATTATACTGTATGTTAACTGTTTCAATTAAAAACTGAATTTTAAAAAATATTTTAAAAACTTAAAAATAAAACGAACTTACTACCCTGATAGTCTCCTTTAAGGAAATAAAAGTAACACCAGACTTCTGATAAGATATAAATGCCATGGGGTACTAAAAATATCAGTTACACAACGAGAAGGGAGAAGAGGCTAAGGAGTTGTTCATAAAGAAAAATCTTTCCCAAACTCCACATAACAAACTAACCCACATAATACTCAAAGGAACTTTATTTTTTTACTGCCCCTTCTCTGAAAGGTCAAAAGTACCAATCCAGTAAATGCATGTTGATAGGTTTGAGTCTGGGAAAAACAATATTCTACCATTACAACCCTTGGCAATAGCCCAGCAAATATACGACCAAACCAGAAAATTCTCTGACCATTACAACAGAATTGTACAATAAACACCAGGAGTATTTTAAGTTTCTCTGACTAGTATTCATGGGCACTACATCCCTAAAGAAAGAAGTTGGCTTAAATGTTTGAGGTAAAACTTTGTTTAAAAAAATAGAGGTTAGTAATTAGACACCTACCTTGATCTAGCACCCTACCTTGGAAGAATATAAGGGCCCTTATGAATGTTACCTTACCTGGAAAAGCATCTTTGCAGATGTGATTAAGTTAAAAATCTTAAGATGGGAAGATGTTCTTGGATTATCCGGGCAGGTCCTAAATGCAATCATAAATGTCTTTGTAAAGAACGGCAGCAAGGGATTTGATACAGGCGAGAAGTTGTCGTGACCACAGAGGCAGGGGATGTAGGGTGCAGCCACAAGCCAAGGAACCCCTGAGTTACCAGAAGCTGGAAGAGACAAGGAACAGATACTCCCTTAGAGCCTCCAGAGGGAGCGGACCCTGCCGACATCTTGCTTTCAGCCCAGTGATACTGATTTTGGACTTCGGACCCACAGAATTGTGAGAGAACGAATTGGTCCTATTTGAAGCCACCAAGTTTGTGATAGCTTCTTAGAGCAGCCACAGGAAGGTAATACAGATGCCTTGGGTATGTATAGCAGGGGAGGGAGACAATTCTCATCACTCACTTTGCCACTCAGCAGTTCTCCTACACAATGCGCTCACGCCTTGGGCGTGAAACCTCATAAAAGAGGCAGAACTTTAACTGCTTTAACTGAAGACAGTCTCCTGGGCACCCACACGCCAGAGGAAACGGAAACTTCCATGCAATCAGAGCAGCCGCACCCCGCTCAGTGAGGGAGTCAGGGGGTGGGTAAGAGACTGCATCCTTTTCAGTACAGCTACTGTTACCAGTTGGGGCTGAAACCATTCTGGGAGCACGTCCCTTTGTATGACTCACTGGTTAGGAGAAATCAGACGCCAAGTGTGGAGTGATGGGAAGGCTTCCAGAGAAGATACTCTTTTCTCCAGCCCAGGAGTCAGAAGCAATGTGACTTTGGGCGAGTTGCTAACCTACTTCACAACAGTGTCATAGGGCAGCTTTGCAATTAATTTGTAAATGCCCTTTGGCCCACAGAAAATCCATTCAGCCTGTGAGATTTGTATCTCCCAGAGCTACTGATTTGCATACCATGCAGCCCTGCGGAGGAAACAAGTATCTGCCTGCAGTAGCTACAAATGCAGAGTTCTCTTAAAAACACAGGTTCCCTGCAAGATCCAAGCAGACATGTAAGAAGGGGGAGACTGTGACATTTGTTTTGGTCCCACTGACGAAACCCTATTTGACACATTCTGATTCTGTTTAGCAAACGGGTATATTGGTAAGCATTTATTTCCTTGGACACTGAGGCAGTTGGCAAATTGTGTTCAGATGCTTCTGGATCCTCAGGAAAAGGGCACTGTATAAATCCAGGGAACTATTACATGAGAGAGAGAGAGCCTTTATCTCCGGGTCTTAATAAAGAACTAAGCATTAGGCCTATCAGACTTCTAGTTCAGACACCAAATTGACCCCTCTGGGAGCTGGGCAAAGTCTCAATCTCCTTCCTGCCTTATATAGCAGTGGTAATAAAAGAGCATACACTGAGGATTAACTAAAGTTCACATACTGCCTTGAAGAGAAAAGTCTTGATTTAAGTGCTGAAAATTTATATTAGTGGGAGGGGAAAGACTGGAGAATGGCAAAAGGGATGGAAAGTTACAGCAAGTTATAATGAGAAATATAAATTGAAGCAGGTCTAAGGGAAAGACAAGAGATCAGATGCATGAAGGTAGGGGGTGGGAGAAGTGGCCCAAAAAAAGGAAAGACTTTTCCTCCATCTGTGTTGGCTTAGGCATGCTCTTCAGGTCCTAAAGGGAAGTATATTCTTTAGCAACAAAAGAATAATGATTCCAAGTGGAGAAAAGGAAAAAGGCAGCACGAGAATATGAGGAAATGACGGAAGAAAAAAGAAGGCCAAGAACAAAAAGGTTAAGAGAGGGTAAGGGACATAATAAGACAACAGAGAATGAAATTCACAGCATCTATAACAGGACCTAGGAAGAGCCCTTTAGCCCCCAGTTCATTTTAAGGGCAAGAATTGTTGCCTTGATTTTATGAAGTCAGAGCTGGTCCATGCTGTCACTCTCTTGCTTCAAAAGTGATTTGACCAAACCAAGTGGAGGCATAGGTCTAGCCCTATATGTATATATGTATTTTACTCACATTCAGAGTTCCTAACATAAAATACACTGACCACCAAAGCTGTATTTGCACATACACACCATACCACACACACACACACACAATTTGGCAGAATTCTGTTGAAAAGTTGAATACAATTAAATCATTTTCCAGGCTTCCATTATCAAGCAAATGGTTAGGTTTTTTGTTTATCTGTATGTTTGTTTTTTAATCTAAATTATCCAAGCTTTACATAGTTGTAGCTGACAATATGCCTACAAAAGGTAACATTTTTAAATTCACCTAAATTGTTAAAGGCAAAGGTATTATATACCTCATTTTGTTTTTGTGCTAGACAATTCCAAAACCCATCTCATGGTTTTGTAAAAACCTTGGCCAAAATCCATCAGATAATAGTCACATCTCTCTTTGTGATGTGAGGTGTAATAGGGAGTGGAGAGGGAAGGTGACAAAATTGAACTGCTCCACAGTCCAAAGGAAAGAAAACATTTCTCCCAGTTCATGTATAAGCAGATATCAGATTGCATGTCCACTCCACCATGCTCTGATTTTTCAGTAGTACTCAGTTCTTTAACCCTGTTCCAAATGTCTGATTAAACCGTATCACCTGTGTAGCATTTTTAAGATATAATGATCTTATTTTTCCATCAGCATCATTCTTTTATTGGACAAAAGAATTGTGTAGGATCTGGTTAATGAATAGAAACCAGGCCAGTTATTTCATAAAGGGGATTTCTACAAATAATTATCAATTGGGTATTATAAAACTGGAAACATGGAAGTATCCAGGTAGTTGAGACTTACCCTAGACCTGGAGGGAATGATGAGAGAAGATGAGGGGAGATGCTAGGAATTGTTAAAGTGCATTGAGCTGCAATGGTCCAACATGGTAGCCACCAGCCACAATTGGTTTTGAGCACTTAAAATGCCACTAGTCTGGGGCGCCTAGGTGGTTCAGTCAGTTGAGCATCTGACTTCGGCTCAGGTCATGATCTCACGGTTTTTGAGTTCGATCCCCACATCGGGCTCTGTGCTGACAGCTCAGAGCCTGGAGCCTCCTTCAGATTCTGTCTCTGTCTCTCTCTCTCTGCCGGTCCCATGCTCATGCTCTCTCACTCTCTCTCTCTCTCTCTCTCAAATATAAATAAACATTAAAAAATTTTTTTAAATAAAAAATAAAAAAAATAAAATGCCACTAGTCCAAAGTGAGATGTACTGAAAGTATAAAATACACACCAAATTTCGAAGACTGAGTATGAAAAAAGGATGAAAACATAATAATTTTTATATTGATTACATGCTGAAATGATAATATTGAGGGATACACTGGATTCAATAACATTTATTTTACCTATTTCTCTTTTACTCCTTTGATGTGACAACTTGAACTTAAAATTTTCTGTATGACTTGCATTTTCTTTCTGTTGGATGGTGCTGGCTGACAGGCTTAGAAGAACCTCCTGGAGCTGGGACTGAGTCTTTTGAGAAGGGTGCTGCAGAAGGGTATTGGTGTGTCTGAGAGAGAATGATGGGGCTGGTTCAGGCTGTGTGAAATCTGCAAATTGGAGCCAATTGTCATGGATCAACTGGCCCTGCCAAGGCGAAGAAATGCAACTGCAGTGCCCCCACAGGAGCACAGGAAAACAAGGAAGAAGTCTTTTCCTTCCCCAGCTTTGCAATTTTCCTCTGTTGCCCCCAGTTGGCAGAACCCAAGGCTCACTTGGCAGACCCAGGTCTAAGGGAGAAATGTGATTTGCAGGATCCCAGCCCCAGCTGGGCAAAGCAGAATATGGAAAGATGAGTCTGCTGCTGAGAGGCAAACAGCTTAATCACTGGCACAACAGTCATTGTCTGTCAGGCATGGTTTTAGATATTAGGGGCACAAGCATGAACCAAAGTCCCTGTCTTCACCATTCTAATGAGGCAAGGCAGACAATAAGCAAATTCATAAAAGGGATGATTCCAGGGAGTGACAAGTGTTAGGAACTTAAGGAACTGGAGACATGTGAACTAAGGTCTGGAGGGATGGAGAGGGGAGGAGGAGAAGGAAGAGGAAGTATTCCAAGGCAGAAGGAATATTACCGAAAAATCTCTGAAAAGAGAATGATCTGAGATTGCAGCTGACGCATAATCGTAGAGAGGAAAAATGATAAGGGATGATTGGGACTGATTACATAAGGTCCCTGCAAATCATGGTAAGTAATATGGATTTGAACTTAATTGCTATGGGAACCACTGTAGGATTTTAAGCCGGAAAGTGGTATGATTTGATTTACGTTTGTAAAAGGTCATTCTGGCTGCTGTGCAGAGGCGTAGACTCTAGGGGGACAAGCATATGAGGGAGACCAGAAAGCTACTGCAGCAGGGTAAAAGATGAGGATACGTGGGACTGGGGTTGAAGCCGTGGACATGCGTAGAAGTGACTGTATTCAAGATAAGAGTTGGAGGTTGTGCAAACGGTATCCACTAAGATTGGGACGCTTCATGCAATTCATTTGAGTAAATTTTCCAAACAGCTATCACACTTTAAACACCACAATTGTTTTAAAATATTCTTGTTATTTTTCATGGAAATAAGTCACAATTATACAAAACATTCCTTGATCTTCTTCTATAGAAAATCCCAACCAAATTTACAAACTGCTATTTTGACTCAGGGTCCTGTTCTCCATTTTTGCCTGCCATCTGACACATTCTCTGTCAATTTCTTGAGTTTCTCAACTCCCAATTACTTTCACTCCATATGTTAAAGCTCTGCTTCTGTTGAGGCAAATCTTAATTAGGATGAAAAGATGATTTTCCAGATAATCTAATCCAGACATTGACTATGCCATTTAGGTAAATGTCACACCTGCCAGGCTCAGGTCAGCATCGGCTGCCCCAGCCTGTCCATAAAGCCTGTGCTTACCAAGGCCCACATCTAACCAAAATTATCCTTGCTTCTGAGACACCAGCCATATTTAGCTGCTGTGATTCACCAAGGTCAAAATCAACATGATCCCTATCTACCAAAGGCAAATAATCAGTCATTCAGAAAACTTTCTCTCCATATTACTTTGAGTCCCAGTTTCTAGCCCTTGGCTACAATGTTCCTAGCCAATTCATAAAGATGCTGGGGTTTTAAGGGTCCAATATACAATCTTCCTTTCTTCCTCTCACAACTTCTGAATGGGAGCCTGAACTAGAAATCAAATTATCATTTATTGATGGATCTAAACTAGAGAGTATGGCTTGCATTTAAGGCTAAATGGCTCTCCTAATATATCTTTTTGAATGACTCCGAACCCACCCAACTACAAACCCACCACCTTCACTGGAATGATGAAGGTGCAATCAGATTAAAGTGGGATAAAGAGCAAGCGGAATGCGAAGAAGCAGAGATAGAAAATGAGACATGATCATTCACAAAGCTGGGCTCTGCAGAGGAATGAATAGCTGAGGGATGTCACATCAATGGAAGGTTGTGTTTTAAGAGGGAAAGTAATGGGACATGTTCATATGCACATGGAAATCATCAAGGTAAAAGGGAGAGATTGAGAATGTAGGAAAGTAGATGTATACCAGAAAAGGTGACTGGGAGTCAGCGGATAGGATTCAAAGCATCGGTGGCAACACAGGCCTCCATAGTAACAGGTGGGAATGTAACAGAGTTGGGGGCAAAGGAACTTAGGTTTCTAGATTTAGTTGTGGGCAGATGGAGTTTTCATTCTATGTTTTCTATTTTCTGAATGAAAAATGAAGTAAAGTATTCAGCTAAGAATGAGAGGGTGGGAGGTGTGAAAAAAGAGAACGTTTGAAATTAAAAATCTTGCTGGGAAGCAGAGTTACTGAGGAAACAATTTCTGAGTAGTGCTGAAGGTCCATTTGAGGTGTATTAATTTAAAGTGAAACCAGTCAGCCCAGTCTTTCTCTAGCGATATTCAGATGCTCAAGCATATACAAGGAAAAGCTACGTATGTGGTCTCAAGTCAATAGAGATTATAGCTGCTTCAAGATGGAAGAGAAATGGAGGGCCAGAGAAGTTGAGGGCATTGGCAAGAGCATGACTATATTAATTTATTCAATAATAATCCGCAAACTCCTAATACATGTCAAGAACTAATCAAAAATGCCTGGATAAGTGATAGGAAATTGTAGGTACAAGCCACTCTCTAGGGGTTCCACCAGAACTAGGTGCAGATTTATTTTTTAATTCATCTTTCCTTTTCTTTTTCTCTTGTCATCCTTCGTGGAAAAAAAACAGAAGCAAAAAACCCAAAAAATTGGTAACATATATTTAATATTCACCATGTGTCAAGTACTATGCTGGCATTTTTAAAAAAACATTATCTTGTTGCTCCATATACCAATGCTATGAGGAACTTGCTGTTATTAGCCCCATTTGCAGATGGGGAAAGAGAATATGAAGATATTAAGCAACCTCAGAATATATCATATTCAGAACTACTGGCTTTAGAGCCCCTTGCTTCTACAGGGTAAGTCTTTCTCACTAGGGGGAAAAAGGAAAATATTTTCCATTAAAATATTTTAAATTTCCCATTTTCACTTTAATGCATAAGCAACCAGTTTTTTGTTTGGATACCCTTGGGAAGAAGAACTTTAAACTCTTCTACGAAATTGAGTGAGATTATTATTCCAAAATATCTAATTTTACAAATTGAACAGTCTTGACTATGCAAGTAATTATTTAAAAACTCTGCAAACAGATAAATAGCTACTCTGGTCTCCTTCCTTCCCAAACTCTCTTGTGGGTGACACATGTTGAAGAAAATATTTATGCTTTACCTAACATTTCCTACTTAAGAGAAACAATCTGAATTTCTAAATTTGGGCCTAGAGAATAAACAGACGTTTTTCTCCTTTCCTCCTCTTCCTTCCTTCCTTGCTAATCAAACTAAGATAATTGTTCTGCCCTAGAAAATCTCCAATGACTAACAAATACTATTGTGCTTTTTTTTTTCTATGAGAGAAACTTGAAAAAGCACCCCATCCCATTCATCAAAAATCACAAAATTAGCAAGGAATGAGATATCTCAGGCTTTAAGGCAAGGTTTATACAGAGGTGAAGGTCATTCATTCTTCATGTGAAAAATTCGACACGGAAATTGGGAGTGTTTCCTTGTTCCTTTGTAATTAGAAAAATATCCCATTTTTAAACTTGAATCATGTAAAAATTCCCTTGACTACTTATATTTTTCAAGACTATGTTATACTTAAATATATTCAACTATCGCTATCTGGGGAGATAAATCCAGGTCAGACAAACATAAAAAATGAACCATGCTTCCTGAGCAGTAAAACTGATTGGTTGTGCATGACATTTACCCAGATTTGGTAATAGCTATCATTTGTTGAGAATTTAGTACATTCTAAACCAGAGATTCTCAATCTTGGTTATGTATCAGAATCATTGGAGACATTTTTGTAAACTTTTTATTGTGAATTAACTTTAGACATGGAAAAATTGCAAAAGTAGTATAGAGTTCTCCTATATCCCTCAACTGCTTCCCATAACATTAACCCCTCACATGACCATTGTATAATTATCAGAATCAAGAAATAAACATTATCAATATAATATTATTAAATAAATTACAGATCCTATTAGAATTTTACCAGTTGTTCCACTAATTTCCTTTTTCGATTCGGGATTACACTGAATTGGTATTTCTTCTTAGTCTTGTCCAACCTGTGATATTACCTCTGCCTTTTCTTGTCTTTCACAACCTTGATTTTTTTGAAGAATACTAGTCAGTTATTTTGGAGTTAATTTGGGTTTGTCTGATGTTTTCTCATGATCAGAACAAAGTGATGCATTTTTGTAAGAATACCACAGAAGTGATGTACCCTTTTCAATGAATCATATCAAGGAGTTCATAATGTTGATTTTGTAATTTTGGTAATACTAATTTTGTCAACTTGGTTAAAGTCATATCTAATAGGTTTCTCCATTGCAATATTATCTTTCCTTTCGTAGTTAACAAATATCTTGATACTTTGAAACCATGCAAATCCTGTTTCTCCTCAAACTTTTATCCACTATTTTAACATCTGTTGGTAGACCTTATCTACAACAATTATTGCTCTGGTCCCTTTCCAGAAATGAGTTTCTATTTCCCTATTTTCTTCTACATTTATTAATTGGAATTCCACAAGAGTGTTTTTTTAAATGCTGATACAGACAAATTCAAGGAAAATTTACTAAGCATATTATCTCTAGTTCACACAATATGGCTAATAAGCAGGTATTATTATCCACACTGGAATACAAGGAAATTGATACTTGGAATGACACAGTAACATATTTTTTTACAGATAGGAAGTAGTGAAGGCAAGACAGAAGCTCTGAACTACATATCTCTGAAATCTATGATTGTTCCACTGCCCCAGCTTTCTTCCTTTTAAAGTCAGCTCACTGTTCTTAATATCAAACTTTGGCCCATTTAAATTTTAGTCTACTAACCCCAATCATCTGTAATTGTTATATAGATCAGTCCAGGGTTAGGCACATTGTTTTTCTGTCTGAACTTTTTGACACTCGCCTAAAGAGTAAAGAATAGATGCTAACTGTGTTTTCACCTTCACCTGGACAAAAGATCTTTGCAGAACAGATGAGAATGAAAGAAAATGGTATATCATATACATTTAGGTATTTAGGCTAACAGGCAACTTTTTTAAAGAAATATAACCCAAATGCTTTATGAGGGAAGAAAGCTTATCAGGCATTGCACCCAAGCATATAGTGGTGAAGAGTGGGGCTTTGGAGGCAGCTAGAACTGAGTTAGAGTCCAGCAAACTGCTCAATGACTTTGAATATGTTTTTCTAACATCTTTAAGGTTAAATTTCCTAATTGTTAAAATGTAAACATTAATACCCACTACACAGGCTTCATGTGAGGATTCAATGATCTTCAGCACAGGGGTATAAGCAATCAATAACTATGAGTTTAAAAAACAACAACAACAACACTGTAACCAAATTGCCTAACACCTGACAAGAGATGACTACTTTTGAACAGAATTTTTGGGAAAAGAAGACAGAGGTAATTTTTGACGATGTGACCCTTAAAAGGGATCAGATGACATGGGTGTGTACAGGAGTTTTAGAAGTGCCAGGGGGATACATAAGGACTCTGAGGGAGAAAAAGATAAAGGGAACTGAAGAGTGTGAACTATCACCTTGGCTGATTTCCTTTGTGGAGGCAATCATCAAGTAGAGAGCTGGATAAAACGGTGGGCCAGCTGAAGAGTTGCTGCAGCTGCCAATCTATAAATGGCAGGCAGCTAAAACATCACATGAAACGTAAAGAAAGAAAATTTTCCCTAGAACATCTTTTAGGAAGGGCAGTTTACATGCATACCATCAGGATAAGAAATTTTGTCTATTTCGGTCACTTCTGTATTTCCAGTGCCTAGAACACCGCCTAGCGTATGGTAACTATTCAACAGAAGCATTAGATGACTGGATAAATGAATGAAGCATCAATAAATGCAGAAGACCAATTAAGAAACTTAGCTGCTTAAGACAAAGGCTTTGTCCCTTCCAGGCCTTCTCTTGTGCTGAGAGAGGTAAACAGACTTAGGGGGCTGAGCTGATTCCTTCAAGTCTATGGAAGCAAGCCTGGGCCCACCTCCTGGCTGCTCACCTCATCTCCCTCTTCTTCATTAAAGGTTCAGTGTTTCCTCTATATACTTGTTGAACAAATAAAGAATAACGATTTTTTAAAAGGATGTCAAATTATGAATTTGCTCAGGACCTCTACAAATCTGTTAGACCTTGGCTCTATGTCACTAAAATTACATCTGTACAAAGAAAAGCAGTCATTGCTTGTCCAACTATGAAAATGTGAAATAAAATGCCTGTGGCAAAGATTGGAAGTTGCTTTTCTCCCTTTCATGCTTAATAAGAGAAGTCTGAGAAGTGTGTCGAGCTGAAGAACTATATTTCCAAAGCACATCTGTAAGCAGAGGTGTCCGCTGAGATTTAAGAGTCCTCCAGGAAACTGTTTTGCCCCTTGCTCTTCTATTCTTGCCTGGAATGAAGATACAATGGTTGGAGCTCCAAGAGTCATCTTAGTGATTTTGAAGATGATGAACAGAAAGCTATAAGGAGGCTGACTCTGATGATTTTCTGGAGCTGCCGTACCAGTGTCTATCTTCAGACTTAATTTGTGTGGGCAAAAAAAAAACAAACTTATATCTTGTTGAAGTAACTATAGTTAGGTCAATACCCAACATAATTTTGGTGTTGTACCCCATTAGACAATGTGTATATACAGTTGCATCCATAGGGGCTAAATATGGGTACTTTGAAGAAAGAAGGAAATCAGAATTTTTAAGTGATGTTTTTAGTAATTATTAAGAGGATAGAAGAAAATAGGGTGTGCAATTTAAAGAAATACTTCTTATAAGAGCACTGTTAGCCATTGCAGAGTTGAACAATTGACCTGTACCATAGCAAGTGTTTTCGTCAATAATTGGCACATTTCAGTATTGAAAGGAATCATCAATCACCTAATCCAATTACCCATCTGATGCTCAAACTCTTCTCCAGGATATTTAGGTAAGAAGTCATCCAGCTTATGCTTGGCTACATCAAATGATGAATAACTCTCTACTTCCCACGCCAGCCCATTTTTATCTTTGGACAGTTCTAAAAGTTAGAATGTTGTTTCTTACATTGAGCTGAAAATCTGTTTTCCTCTAGCTTCTATCCACTCATTCTACTTTTCGTCTTCAGAGCCATATTCAGTACTTCCAATTTCTGTTCTAAATGACAAGCCTTCAATTATCACACTCCTCTTGAGACAGCTGCCCTTCTGGGTTTTCATGCCAGGAAATCTTGCTGACCATGTTTCTGAACATGTTGAGATCTACTTTCCCAGAATCTAGGGAATAGGTATGACTGCACCTACTCATCCCTTTCCTTGCTATCATATACCTTGACAGAATATGGCCACGTCTTCCCTGGTTACATAACTTCTTTTGGCCAAAAAATGGCCTCTTAGTTATTCAAATACAGACACAAACTAATCATTAGTCCAACTATTTTCAATAACCCTGGGAGATACATTTTGAGACAAAGCAAGTAAAGAACTTGTCAGATATGGTACTACCAGCTGGATGAGAGTCCCATTATACATCCCCCAATATTTGACATCACCCTTTTTACAATATAGTATACCTGTGCCACATGTTTGACCTAAATCAGAAATAAATCATTTATTTCTTACATCAGGCCAAATGACACTTAGCACATCTTCACAATAATATCACATTTGTCCTGTCACCTTTCGTCCACACGCTACTTATCTCTAGCAAATTTCTACTCTTAGGATTTCTGAGCAGCCATAAATGATATTGCCAATTTCTCCACTAAACAAAGTCTGTTTCTACTCAATTATATCTATTCTCCCATTACCATATTTCAAACAGACAATACTCACCAAACTTTGGTGACATCAGTGGGATATATACCATCTGTGTTATAATATCTAATTTCCTAGGTTACCTGCTATAATCAAATATATTAAGTCCACAGGAGGTGATATTAACCAAAATAAATGTAGCCTGAAATACTTATTTTTAAAATTAAAAAAATTAAATTGAAATTTAGCCAATAGCAAAGGCATTGTAAATTTAATCTGGAACTAATCTCTGGGTTCAACACCAAAGGGCAGACATCCTGTAAGGAACTTCTGACACTCTTCTCTGCTTCTGCAACCAGTATTATGTCAAACAGGCAAAATGAAAATGGTCAGGAACTCCAGTTACCCTCTACCAGGAGAGCAGAAGTCATTTTTCAGGCTAGATTTTTAAGAATATAAATCCAGGTTCACAGTTTAAGAGAAACATAGTTTTCTATTCACAATCTGTCTTCCAGCCAACCTGTTTTATTAACAATATCAGGAAGGTCCAGAGATAAAATATAGTTTAAACTTCAAATACCTCAAACCAAGCCGTCAGGGAGGGGAGAGGTCAGATGCTGACATGCTGGAAAAAAGGAAAGCTGATGATGACCACGGTGATGGTATCAGTTTTTCACCCAATAGGTATGAATTGGGATGGGATCAGTGGAAGATGAGAGTTGGGTTGAGGTTTATGCTGTTGACGTTAAAGACAGATGTACCTAGAGAGGGTTAGGCAAGTAGAGAGTGAGGTCATGCATACTCAAAATTGAGATGAAGCCTCTGCAAGCTCGGGACTCATTTTCTCCCCTGCTGAATGCTATAAGAAACTGTTTTTGAACCATACGCATCCTGAAAAAAGTCTTTTCTCATGGTCCCAGAAATCTGCTCTCCAAGGCAGAGGAAGGAAGGAAGAGTTTGGTCTGTAAGTTTACTCATGTCTGTCACTGGCTTTCATTTTAGCATGTGTCTACTACTTTTTCTTCTCATTAAAAAGCAAAACAAAACAAAAACCAAAATAAACCCTCCCCAAACCAGAAAAAGGCATGTTAGAATATGTTAGTAAGATACCATTTGGAATTCTCATTCATATGGCATATAAGAAATAATTGCTTAAATTATACAACTATTATATGGAAGATAACTTATTTTTATTATTAGCTTCATGGGTCATTGACATTTTATGTACAAGAGTGAAGATGTGTTTCTTCTGTCTCCAAGGACTCCACAGACTTGGAGAGAAGATAAGACATACGTTAGTACCTAATACATTATCTGTAGCATGGCATGTGCCTTAAGAGAGATATAAAGAGCCCCAGAGGTTTAGAGAAAGAGGAGATTAATTCTGAACTCAACAACATCACCAGCAAAATGGCTACTATGATATGAATGTTTATGTCCCCTGCAAATTCATATGTTGAATGTGATGATATTTGATGGTGGGGCCTTTGGGAAGTGCTTAGGTCATGAGGGTAGAGAGCCCTCAAGGTGGGATTAGTGCCCTTATAAAAGAGACTTCAGAGAGATCCCTGGCCCTTCTGCCATGTGAGGACAGAGTGAGAAGTCACGAGCTATGAACCAGAAAGAGGACCCTCACCAGAAGGCAACCGTGCTAGTGCCTTGATCTTGGACTTCCCAGCATCCCCAACTGTGAGAAATAAATTGTGGTTGTTTATAAATCATCTAGCCCATGGTATTTTGTCATAACAGCCTATGTTGCCAAGAATGGACTAAGACAATGGCTAATAGTGAAACAACAGGATTCACACATGAGTACAGTGAGTGCCGATCTCAGTTTTACTGTCCTGCCTTAGCCACATCATTTCACTGTGCATTAGTTTCTTCAACCATTAAATGAGAAAGGGAAAACGACATTTTTGCCCAAAGAACTCTGATCCTCTGGAAATGGCTCTGGATGAGCACATCAACAGACAGATCCCAAACCAAGCAAAAATATTGTATTGTTCATGGAAAGCTTCACAGCACTCAGAACAGAGCAGAAAAGTCACCGCTCTTTGCTACCGCCATCTTCCAAACTTTCCCTTCTCGGAGGACAGTCCCACAAACAGAGGCAGCATTGTCAAAGCGTGGCAAGACTAGATGTTCACAGGCAGCCAGTCTTAGGAGAAGGTTAATTTATGTTAGCAAATTTTCAAACAACCTGTCATACCTGATTATTTTTCTTTATACACATCCTTCCCTCCCCCTCCTGGTTTTAAATAAATAAATAAATAAATAAATAAATAAATAAATAAATAAGCAGGAAAAAAAAAATGTCTCCAGGAATGTGTGGTAGCCGATCTTTCAAGGCCACTTTGTGGCTAAATAAATAAAAAGAAAAACAGAAACATTGCTATTCTGAAGGACTTTTGTTTTCCTCTTTGAAGACACTGCAAAGCAATCACAATGATGTAAATTCAAGGGCAAGTGCTTCATCCTTTATAAGTTGAATTAGTTAAGTTGATCCTCTTCGCCAGCATGTTTTTAATGCACAGAGAGAAAAAATTTGATACGTTCATGACAACAATCACATTAGTACAAGTAAAAGGTGTTAATAAAGTATTGGCACCGAAAATATATGAAACAAACCAAAATGCAGAGAAAGTGATAGAGTCCCTATTGTAGTATATAAATTACATTGTTAAACTGATGATTGATATTATAGCTTCCATTTCAAAGATTCCCTTTATAGAGCAGGTCTATTGTCAAAAATGATAATAAGAAAATACTTTCTCAAGAGTATACCTGCCCATATATTATTCCTATAAAATTGTAGACATGAGAGAATTTTCTGGAACAATGACATATCTAAAAATGAGAGGTGGGCAGAAGAATCTAAAGGATGAAAATGACACTAAATATAGCACCTTAAAATGTTTTTTAATACTCTGCATAAAGGTGCTTCATTTAAAATAGTCCAAGTGGCATGCAAGAGGACATTATATAAATTTATATAGCACTCCACCTTTTTCAAACACCATCTATGCATGAATTCCCAGTAGCATTCTTCTGTGGTTATCAGATTACGTATTAGATAAATTAATCAATCTCTCTCTCTCAATCTCTCTCTGTGTCTCTCTCTCTCTCCAATGAAAAAATTGAGGAGAAAATGAGTCAAGTAACTTGCCTCAGCTCGTACTGAATAAAGACAAGTTTTTAAACATCTAATAAGAGAATTTTCAAATATGATTTAAGGGACCATGTCAGGCCAACATAAAGAAACAAACAAATAGGGGCAACTCGGTGGTTCAGTCGGTTGGGTGTCCAACTTCGGCTCAGGTCATGATCTCACCATTCGTGGGTTCGAGCCCCATGTGAGCCTGGAGGCTGTTTCGGATTCTGTGTCTCCCTTTCTCTCTGCCCCTCCCCTGCTCGCATTCTGTCTCTCTCTCTTAAAAATAAATAAACATTAAAAAAAGAAAAAGAAAAAAAAAGAAACAAGCGAACAGGCCTCAACCAGTGGCTTAAACAAGATATGTTCTTTATACTTTTGTTGGTTGCAAAGGACAGAGGGAAATTGAGGTTGTTTCAAGCGACAGGGTTCACTTCCAGCTTCCAGTCCACATGTAAGGAGCTTGGAAGTCATCGCTCCCATCCTCAATAAGAAAACAGATGAACAAACTGGAAATCAACAACTTTTCTCAAATCCATCAGAGAACTGAGGTCACAGAGCAAACCCCTACCCCGAAACCTGAAAAGATGGACAGATATAAGAAATCATAGCTTTCTAAGGGAAGAAACCTCAGCGAGAGCCAGCATCCATTAGGAATACTTAAGGGTAACTAATTGCTGAAGAGTGAGCATACACAAGCCATAAGAAATAAAAACCCCAGGAGACCCAGCCTTTGGAATGTCCCCCACACTTTTCGTGAGTTTCACCTCCAGTAGCCCCACCAAGTTCTCACTGAGAAATCGGAGAAAAATCTCCTCATGCTCCCAAAAGGAAAAGGGAGAACTAACTATCCTAAAATATACCTAGAACATTTTGTTCTATTTAACAAATTTTTTCCATGAGGGAAAAGCTTAACTGACTTGGGTTTTATAGGGGTCCAATGGATGTGGGGGAAGGGAAATACCCACTCCAGCACCTCTAGCCTTTTGGTCTCACTTAAGGTTGGGGCGGGGGGGGGGGGAAATAATAAAATTGAGACTTAGAATCATAGACGCTAAAATGATTCCCCTCCCGGTATGCACATCTTGTACCACACAGATAGGGCCCATGAATAATAAGAGAGGAGTACGGCTAGAAAGAACTGCATGGCTCAGATCTAATTTAAAAGGAACATTCAGGAAAACTCACAGACAACAGAAATGACAAAAGCAAGGACACCATAAGAAATTTTAGTCTCTGACATCTACAGCTACAGCAAACAGTAAACACAGTCCAACACCTAGCCAGATAAATAGAAAATTTCACACTAAAGGTCAAATTAGCTTAGTTCACTTACCCAAGACATCACATGTGGCTTTCAAAAAAAAAATTGCAAAGCATGCTAAAAGGCAAAAAAAAATCAAATCAAAACAAAACAAAACACCACAGTTTGAAGAGACATGGCAGGCATTGGAACCAGATTTAGCTATGGCAGATATTTTAGAATGATAACACCTGGAATTTAACTATAATGTGTATGCTAAGGCCTCTAATGGAACAAGGGGATGACATACAAGAACAGGTAGGTAATGTCAGCTGAGAGATGGACACTCTAGGAAAGAATCAAAAGGAAAGACTAGGGGCGCCTGGGTGGCTCAGTCGGTTAGGTGTCCGACTTCGGCTCAGGTCACCATCTCACGGTCCGCGAGTTCGAGCCCCACATCGGGCTCTGGGCTGATGGCTCAGAGCCTGGAGCCTGCTTCCAATTCTGTGTTTCCCTCTCTCTTTGCCCCTCCCCTGTTCATGCTGTGTCTCTCTCTGTCTCAAAAATAAGTAAACGTTAAAAAAAAAAATTTTTTTTTTTAAATTTAAAAATTTAAAAAAAAAAGGAAAGACTAGAAGTCATAAACATTGTCACAGAAATGAAGAATGCCTTTGATAGGCTCTTCAGTAGACTGCACACAGCCAAGGAAAGAACTCAAGAACTTGAAGACATGTCAATAGAAACTTCTCAAATTGAAACACAAAGAGATTTAAGAAAGAAAGAAAGAAAGAAAGAAAGAAAGAAAGAAAGAAAGAAAGAAAGAAGTAAAACAAAGAGATTTCTAAAACTGAAAGAAAAAAGAGAACACAATATCTAAAACCTGTGGGACAAATACAAAGAACACACACATAATAGGAATACCAGAAGGAGATCAGAGAAAGGAACAGAATAAATATTTGAAATATTAATAGCTGAGAATTTTCAGGTTACGGAGATGTGTTGTGAGGACACAAGAGGAAATGGGAGAGTGCAGGAAAGCTTCTCATCCATCAAGGGAACCAGTTTCATGGAGAATTAAAATGCCTTTGTCCCATTATGGCATACAACATAATATACTCGCATACACCATAATCTAGCCATCACTATTCTCACAGATCACTTTTCTGATCTGAGTGGGTCTGGTCTGTGTTCTGACTACAGTTGACCCTTAAATAACACAGGTTTGAAGTGCACATACCACTTATAAATGGATTTTTCTCAATAAACACAGTACAATATTGTAAATGTGTTTTTTCTTCCTTATGGTTTTCTTAATAACATTTTATTTTCTCTAGCCTACTTCATTGTAAGAATATGACATATAATACACATAATGTACAAAATATGTGTTGACTGTTTATGTTATCAGTAAGTCTTCTGTTCAACAGTAGGCTATTAGTAGTTAAATTTTTGGAAAGTCAAAAGTTATATGCAGATTTCCGACCATGTGGGTTGTCAGAGCCTCTAACCCCTGCGTTCTTCAAGGGTCAACTGTATTTGCTTTCTTCCTCTCAGTCTCCTTTTGTTTACATGGCTTTCACCATAGTATGCCTGCCGCCTTTTCTCTGTCTCTTAGCCTTTGAACAGCTGATTTTCTATGTCCTTATTCTACTCAGTAAGAGAGAATCTGCCTTGGTTATTCACCCTCCAGAGTCAGCATTCCTACTAACCAGAATCACTTCATCAAACCACCTGCCAGGCTGCCGCCCAGCCAATAAGCTGGTTGTATTTGTGTCAGGTGCTAATTCTTAATCCAGTCATCTCTGAGCTAAGCAGAGAGATCATGTGATAAAATGAATTAAGAACAAGAAACTGCTTCCTAGTTCACGTTTGGGAGGGACGAATAGCAAGGTAGTCTCTCAGCATGTTATGAATCTATCTGAATTCCCAGGCATTTTGATAGCAGGTTGCAAAAGGCAGACTTAGTTCCCAAACGAAATGGTAAAACTTTGATTCAACATATCATTTGTCTCCTTGAGTTTCATTTCTGGTTTACACCATACTACATGTCCCCACCACCACCACCACCAATGGAGGGGACAGGGGGTGTGCAGTGTAACATCACTGAAGACAGCCCCCAAAGTACCCTCACAAAAGATCAGAGCAGACAGCTGCAAACACTACAAAGGTTGATGTGGTATCTATGAGAGCAGCTGTGTACTTCCTCGACAGTCCCACTCCTTTAGTTATTTCACCGGGTCACCTGTCCCAAAATACTTTTGACTGTCCTCTATTAAACGTGTGGCTGGAAGAGGAAGATAGGAAAAGGGGTGTGTGCTAAAACATAGGGGTGTGTGTATGTGTATGGACATGTGTGTGTGTGTGTGTGTGTGTGTGTGTGTGTATTCTTTCCTCCAGAGCATGTTTGAATAAATGTATTTTTCATCTACCTGAATTCAGTGTAGGCTGTTAATTTTCCAAAGCAGATAAAATCAACGTAGGAAGAAAGCCCAGTGTTCTTAGTGCTTACTTTTCACTTGAATTCAAATTAAATGTGAATATGCGTCCTCCTTGCTAGTTTTCAAGGGATCATTTTCAGCTAACTTCTCTCTGCACATATGTCACAGAGCAGTGAGGGAGAGGCACCAGTCACCAGTGTCATTCTTCTTAGTTCTTGACTGTGTTTGACCTTCAGGGGCACCTCTCCTAGCGAGGAAAAGAGTGCTTTGCTCTACCTCCACGTAGAGGGCAAGGTAAGAGTAAAGGCTACAACCCTGTTCCTGTTTAACTAACTCTCTCTGGCCTCACAATCAAAAGAGGTGCTCTCATGCATCACATCTTTTCTATTACCTTTGTCCACTGTGCATACTGTTTTTTGGCAAGAAATAGAGTGAAACCTTCTGCTTTCCTAGTGGAGATCTTATTTAAGAAAGAGACACAAAATGTGCAGCAGTACTGTGTTCCCATTTTACCAATCTTCTCTGGTTCCACATACCTTATAACCTGATGGCTACGTGACTGCAGATAATATATTCCATCCTAATCTGTTTCTTAGGACAGATTTTTAGGAGAAAAGAGGCAAAATCCTTTGTCTTTTGCCAAAAAAATCCTTTGCCAAAAAAAAAAAAAAAAAAAAGCCATTACAGCTGTCACTGTTCAATTTGCACACGAAAATACCCAAGTCATTGATTTATCAAAATATATTGCGTCCTTCAACTCAAATAGCCTTAATACATGGTCAGGTATGTTTCTCATTTTAGAGATGAAGAAACCAAGTCACAGAGAGGTCAGATGATCCATCTAAACTAAGAAATGAAATATAATTACAATAATGAGGAGTCTAGTTCACTGATTGTCAGCCAAATCATTTCACTTATCTTTTCATAAGACAGCTACAAATATTACCATACTTCAAGATCCATGATATATGTGTATCATGCAACATAAATGTTATGTACCTTTATCTCATGTAACATAATACAATTGTTTTTCACTTCACCTATAGAAAATTTAGGGTGAATTTACACTCAGTTTTAATTAACTGAAAAGATGTTTGAAGTCACCTTTATTTTCCACTGGCCAAAAAAAAAAAAAAAGCCAGAATGTTCTTTAAATGAAAAAAAGAAAAAGAAAATTGACGAGGCTTACTCTGCTCCCTCTCCTGTGGGCCTCCTGTCCATGAATTAGCATTAATGGAGGTAGTGAAGGAAGTGAATTCCCCATACCTGGAAAG
The DNA here is from genome assembly GCF_028749965.1 of Puma concolor. Classification (NCBI taxonomy): domain Eukaryota; kingdom Metazoa; phylum Chordata; class Mammalia; order Carnivora; family Felidae; genus Puma; species Puma concolor. The sequence goes on along the minus strand of NC_141667.1, from coordinate 206,705,540 downwards.
TAAAGAAACCCAGACACGTATAGAGAGCTTAGTGTACATGCTGCATAATAGTATTTCTGAAGAGTAGTGAATTCTGTATTCAAACAGAGGTCAGCAAATAAATCCAGAGTGCCTGAGTGTTTGATTTTTCCTTTTTAAAGATGAGCTGCTCCTATGGTTAGAGGTTTTCATTTCCCAGCTCTGACACAGGGTAGTCACATATGCAAACATGGACACTATGCCTACAGTCTCAATATAGATTAATTATTTCTGGCTGCCAGCAACCTCGAGTGGATTATGCTGTTTCTGTGATAAACCCCAACCTTCCGTACTCAGAGACAAAAGAAACACACATACACAGTAAAAGGCTAGTGCCTCAGTCCATAGTTATTTCACCTTGAATAGACTTTCCAAATGAAGCCCTTTCGTTTTGCTTTCTATATTAAACATTAACAACCAAAAAGGAATTTTAAATCTTGGGTTTTTTTCATTAGTGTATCACAAACTACTAATTAGAAAAGATTTCTTTTACTAAATGATTTAGTTCTTATGTCTATTTTAACACTTGAAAGGTTACAGCTTTAGGAAAAAAGGAAAGAGCCTTAATTAAAGAATGAATTATTGAATATTCAGTTTTAATTGATGTTGCCCCATGCTATTATTTTGCATGTTTATAGACGTTTTATGTGATTCTGTTATCAGAATAACCAAAGAGAGAGACACTGACTATTGAGCCTTAAAAGGGGGAGGGCTTCTGCCTGATCACATCCAGCTATTTAAGTTCAAGAATCATCTGAAGCGTGGTTTCCATGACAACAAGTCACTAATTGCGAACATAAAATAAAGCAAAAAATCAACCTTCCCTGAGTTTGGCAGCTACATGGATGATGTCTTTTTTTTTTTTTTTTTTTTTTTTTTTTTTAAATAGTGAAATGGCACTTTTCCTTAGGGAATTCCTCAAGTAATCTTCCCAAACCCAAGAAGTCATTCCATAGTGGGGGTAACTCTGGCCTTGGAAAGGTGTCAGCTTAAAGTTGTCCAAATCTGTTAGGCTGGGGTTGCCAACACCTAGCTTCTGCTAGAGATAAGGAAAAACACCTATGATGATGAGTGAAGGATTTTTGCATCTTTGAGCGACAGAACAGCAAAGATCGCTGCTGTGGCAGATGAACGAACCAAAGAAATGCTACCAAATACTGGATTTGAACATCCTTTAGACAAGGGGGGAAAACAAATTGAGGGGAAAAGGTGACTTAAAACCTAAAATCGGCCACTTTCCACAGGGTTAGTCACCCGTGCTCAATCACTAGCAAAGGTTTCTGGTTTCTCTGCCTGGCAGATTTAAAAAAACAAACAAAAAAAAGTGCACCCCTTGAGACTTGGAAACCTGTTCAACCGACACAATGGCACCATTCAAAATTCACCAATTTATGAACTGCAGCATATCATTTGTAAAAATTGCTTCAGCCTGAGTTACCTTTCACCAGCTCTGTAAGTCTACTCACTGGGTCACTAGGAGTGAACAAGAACATTTTGATAAATTCTGTTTCCATGACGATGAATTAACCAGTGAAAAGGGGGAGGTGTTGAAAGATCTGTATTCTGTAGAATACTCTCAAATGTTTGCCTGTTTTCATTTTTAGCCATTTAGTTCTCATGGCTCTGTTCCAGGACTCTTTAATTTGCCAGTAGCTGTTTTTCCTACACAGATTACAGGAGTAATTCATCAGTGAATGTTTCACTCAGTGGTCCCATCTAATGTAAGGAAACATAAAAATGAATTTTTCCAATTATGCCTTTTTGTTTGTTTAGAAAGAATGTAGTAAGCTTTTTTCCCCTTTCTTTCCTCACAATCTAGCTTTAGTGTTCTTATTCTCACTTATTTATTGACCATTACCTTACACAGACTATAACTGCAATTTGTATGATGTTGAGATCTGCTTTTAAATACCAATAAATCCCCAAAAGGCAATGATTTTTGAATTTACCGGACTGAAACCCCAGAGGGGGACGTAACAAGAAAAAGAACATTAAAACATGTAGGCCCAGTACATGTTACAATGAAATAAAGTGTTTAGGAAAAAATTAAGAAAGCAATAGAGCCTTTCCTTTACTCAATTACTTTAAATTGGCTTATTTATATACGATGGCATCTGTTTATGTTATTCTAGCATTTATCCACCTCTTCAATTTGATGATAACACTGCTACTTCTTTGGGGATCAAAAAATTAAAAAAAAGTGATTCTGATGGTTTTGTCTTCCAAATGATGAAAATAGCAAAAAGAACTCATCTTTTCACACGAGAAAATATTGGATATGCAATTATTTCTTGAAGTATGAAGTAAGAAAAATGTTCCCTCAAAACATGTGTTTCTAATCCAGCTTAACTTTGTACGTCCACAAGTAACTAATTCAGCTCATTTTAAAAATTAAGTTTAAATAATGGATGTTTTCCCTTGTCTTTCTTTTCACCTAAAACAAGGGAAATAACCAGTTTTCAACTTTCAACGGCTTTGTTCTGCCATTGTGTAGCCACGAATTTAAAGAATACTATTTATTCATCCTTTGCTTGAAGCAGGAAGAAATGTTAGGGAGATGTTCTAGACCACCAGCAATTAGCAAACTGATCAGATATTATCTTAATCTGAGACCGAAAGTGCAAAGGACCATGGGGTTCACTGGAAGTAAAGAAGAAAACTATTTAACACTTATTATGTAGAGATCTGCCAATCAGAATTACTTTATAAAAATTTCAATAAATAGTAATGCAATAATGTATTTTTCTGGTAAGAACTGTTCTTCAGGGTCATATTTGCTCAGAGAGCTTAATTTCTCCACCAAGAACAGAGAGAATTCTCATACTGAAAAGAATATGGTAATTTTCTTTTCCTCCCTCTTTAGCACAGAAGCACACAAAAATATTATTAATATTAGTGGATCTCAAAGAATGTACATGATTGAAAATCAAAGTAATTGTTTTAATGAATAAACCCTAGTTGTTTTGCAGCAGACATCTATAAACTATTAGAAAGGAAAATCATGCCACTCTAAAATCAATGTGTGGGTAGCCCTGAATAGTTCGTCTTGATTTAAAATAGTGGCTGCGACAGTGTCCGTTGACTGGATATGGACAAGGAAAGTCTAATGACTTCTTTTGTTCACGTGCCATATAACATAACATAACGCCTGCTTCTTATGGGCAGGCAACATGTGTGCCATGCTTCCCTTCCTGCACCGAAGGTCGTAATGCAGGTAGCTGGCATTCAGTTCACATTGATGTTAATAGTGTGAGATCCCTCGGCCAGCTGTTGTCTGAAAAATAGAGATGGTATGGCCCACCCAAGAGACAGATGCCTTCACACCAATGTGACCCGTAGCTGGCACAGACAGTGCAGGAATCAGCTTGTTAATGCTAATGTCTCCGGTGAGATGGGGATAAACAGCAGCTCTCTCAGTCCTATAGATTGAAAGTGTCACAAAAATACTGTCAGGCTCAGTTGCTGATCATTAAAAATGAGTACAAATGAGAGGAATAATGGCTTGTTGATCCACCTGAGTCAAGTTCGACATCCTTGTGACACTATTTACAACTGTATCGATGTCTCTCAGGCACTAGTAAGAAAGATTTTTGACAAAGAAAATAATTATGAAACTTCTTGATTTTGGAGTAAAAGCGGTCAATAACAAAACATACTATAAACTCCAATCACATATTTTCTTAATTTACTAAGACCTCACACTCAGATAAACTTTGCAATGAACCTTTTGGTAAAACCAAAAATATGTTTGTAGTATGAAAACAGTTCTCTCTATTTTGCAACTTACATGTTTTTGACTCAGGATTTTAAAATGGTGTGTTTAGGGGTGCCTGGGTGGCTCAGTCTGTTAAGTGTCCAAGTCTTTTTTGTAATATTTTTTAATGTTTATTTATTTTTGAGAGACAGAACATGAGTGGGGGAAGGGCAGAGAGAGAGGGGGACAGAAGATCTGAAGCAGTCACTGTGCTGAGAGCAGAGAGCCAGATGTGGGGCTAGAATGAACTATGAGATCATGACCTGAGCCAATGAACTGAGCCAAAGTCAGGTGTCTGACTCTTGATGTAAGCTCAGGTCATGATCTCACAGTCTTGAGATCAAGCCCCACATTGGGCTGTGTGCTGACCGTATGGAGCCTACTGGGGATTCTCTATCTTCCTCTCCCTCTGCCCCTCCCCCTGCTCTCTCTCTCTCTCTCAAAATAAAAATTAAAATTAAAATTAAATAAAGTGGTGTGTTTAATATAAAAAGTTTAAAGCGGATATATGCTTTTGTTGTCGGCATTGTTTCCCAATCATTCAGTGGGAGGGAATACCGAGGTATAGCTTCAAGAGCAGCATGTTGATACGGAGATTTGATCAAGAATGTTGACCTAGGATCCAACTGCCACTTTCCTATTGAGAATCTAATCCCATTGGCCACACATCACTCCCTGTGTCATAAAAGGTTTATACCAACATCTAGTTTGACAGCTCAGGACCTCTGCCACAAGCCGAGAAAACATTTACTGAGGAATGTTTAGATGAATAAAGTAATAGTCTTCTACTTAATTTATGAGTGAGGGCTAACCCCTACCTGTAAATCACACAAAATTTTAACTGTATTGAGAGATCATTATTTTAAAAAGCTCTTTTAGTAAAGTAGATTGCTACCAATTCAGTGAGAGAGCTGGTGCAGTCATTCACTCCACAAATATTTATGGTGTATTCGCTATGGTTTTGCCCCCGAAATTTGACTGGGTGTTCACAGCAGATATGTAGAGGTAGAGATAGAGAATCAAACGATTATAAAGCAACACGACAAATAACTATAGAAAGGCAACCAAATAATTGTATTGGAGGATTGTAGGACGAGGTTATTGGAGAAATAACAGTAAGGTTTAACAAAAGCTTTCTGAATGAGATAATTAGGGAAAGAGCATTCCATACAAAGGGGACAGTTGAACAAAGGCAGGAAGTGAAAATCAATCCATTAGGCAGAGACAACCATAAACAGTTCAGTGTTGCCCAAGTGCCCAGTGTAAGGCAAGCCATGGAATCAGTGACAGAAAGATAGGCAGAAACCACATGAAGCAAGGCTCACTGCCACTATTAACAACCTGCCTGCTGGGGCGCCTGGGTGGCGCAGTCGGTTAAGCGTCCGACTTCAGCCAGGTCACGATCTCGCGGTCCGTGAGTTCGAGCCCCGCGTCAGGCTCTGGGCTGATGGCTCGGAGCCTGGAGCCTGTTTCCGATTCTGTGTCTCCCTCTCTCTCTGCCCCTCCCCCGTTCATGCTCTGTCTCTCTCTGTCCCAAAAATAAATAAAAAAAAAAAAAAAAAAAAAAAAACAACCTGCCTGCTATTTTATCCTCATGGCCTTTTGGGAGGTGAAGGCAACAATTCCAATGGAAGATAATGACGATAACAGGAAATATGCAAAAAGAAGATGAATTGAATCTTTGTAGAAGGAGTATAATAATCAGAACTTGGTGATTGATGGAGCATCTGACAGAGAGATGAGAGACTGCAGATTTTATAGGATGCACAAGTACTGTCTTGAGCAACCGGGTGGATAGTGGTGCCACCAGCTGAGGCAAAGGATCCACTTTAGGGGGAACATGTGGAAACAAGTGCCCGTGGAACATTCCTACAGAGATGCCCAGCTAATAATTGGACAGATGAGTTTGAAGCTCAAGGCACAGGGCTAATTTAAAGACACAGAATTGGAATCCACTGGAAAATAACAGTATCTGAAACCAGGAGACTGGATAAGATTGCCCAAAGAATACAGAAAGTGAGACGAGTTATGGATTGAGGTCCCAACCCTGGGGTACAATAATTTAAGAGATCGACAAAACAAAAGTAGCCAAGGAAGAAAACAGCAAGGTGTTGACCAGGGGTAAGAGGAGAAACCATAACAAAGTACTATTATGGGAACCACTAAAGTGAAAAATGCAGCAGAGAAGTCCAGTAAGATAAAGATGGGAAAACAAATTACTATCCCTCTCTGCCTCCCCTTACCTGAATACAAATCTGCATCATTAAAAATAGAAAGAACTTAGAAACCTGAGACCAGGAAACATCTAGGAAAGGCCCAGGTAAGCATACTCACATACAATTTAGGAGTTGTCTGTTCTTAATTTTTAAACAAGGGAAGGCTTATCAGTTTATTTTGTTAATTTGTTTATTCTCTACCTTGTCCTCAAAGCACTACAGATTCTTTCGGTAAAATTTCTGAATTCATTCTTTTCATTTAAGCTTGTAATAAATGTGAAGCAAAAGTCAGTTCACTGTTAACTGTCTTTGAAAAGTATCAGGAGTGCAGATTGGATCTATTGGCGGTTAAGGGTGGAAACTTCTACTTTACCATTAAGGTGAGAATGCTTTTGAGAGAGAAGCCTCACTCGTCAGCAGATCCTGATAGAAAAGTATAGCATTCTTTAATGCAGAGAGAACAGCACGTCGTAAAGAAGAAGGCCATTGAGCTATAAAGCCACGTAGAGCAAGCCCACTATAGGCTCCTGAGCAGGGGATAGCAGAAATGCAAGGGGATGTCGGTTTCTGGGCATTGTACACAGGAGCAACCCACCAGCTGAAGCCATACCTAACTAACACCATCCCAGCTTTGTTGTCAGGCAGTCAGATTCCAGTAACAACTTAATCTTCACAAGCATGTCTTGTGTGTCTTTGGGCAAATAATTAATGTTCCTAAATTCTACTTTCCTCATTTATTAAAATGGGGATAAAATAATTAATTACCCCATAAACTTGTGAAAAAGCAAGTGAGATACTATATACAGAGCATCAGTCTAGTAGTTGTTCTCAACACGGGGTGATTTGTCCCCCAGGGAACATCTGGCAATGTCTGAAGACATTTTTTGGTTGTCGCAGCTGGGATGGGGTGGCTGTTACTGGAATCTAGTAGCAAGAGGCCAGGGATGCTGCTAGACGCTCTACAGTACATAGTATAGCACCCCACCAGAATGGATTATCTGATCCAAAATGTCAATGGTGCCAAGGGTAAGAAACCTTGATCTGGTAGTCACACATTATAATAGCTGGTTCTTCTGGAACCCTCACACTGCGTGAGACACTAAGTGCTTAACATTTATCTCATCTAACCTTCACCGAAATTGGCACTAGTATTATCTCCAGTCTACAAATCAGGAAACTGACATGCAAGAAAACGTTAAGTAATGTAAACAAGGTCACACAACTAGCAGCGACAGAAGCAGAATTCCATAAATGTTAATGATCGTTGTATTTCATGGACAAGTGAACATTTTTTCAGATAATATTCAGATATTTTCAAATATCCAACTCTGTATCACATAACAAAAAAGACTGGTTATTCTACTTTCATCGAATCATTGACATAAATCCAGACACAACTGCTATGTTGCATGCTTTGACTTTCAGACTCAAGGTTTTCCTTAAATGAAGACAAAATGGAAATGTTAAAAGAGAAAAGAACTTAGCATTTCTTAAGAACACCTTAAAAAGACAATTGCCAGATATGCTTTTAGAGAAATCTTTTTAGTGTTAAAAATCAGTAAAACCTGACTTCAGGAACTGGCCTTAGGTCTTCTCTAATGCTGAAGTCAATGGCTCTTTTTGTAATGGTGTTATGGTTTAAATACAGCTTCAGGCCTCTGTGAAGCTTGAACACGGGATCAGAGAGATAAAAGTCACCTGCCTAGATCACTTTCACTTTCTAGTCTGAAATTCTTAGCATCTGTGCATTTATCCAATTGTCAGTGATGTGTCATTGATTATTTTTAACAGTCTTTGCATCGATGTGTTTCAGAAGGTGGTTTTCTTTAAATCTGCCTTTGGGGACTCTGAAATGTAAGCTGTCGAGTATGGATGTGTGCAGGACTGAAGAGAATCCTAGAAAGGCAACAAATGCTGAAATGTGAGCATACATACATACAAGTATTTTGACAAAATGTTTATGAAAATTTGGGGTTCCTGAATTTTTGACATAATTGCGTATCAAGTGAAGACAGTATAGTATTGTACGGCATAGTGGCTTAAAGTGCAAGTTCAGCATCCAAATCCTGACTATGCCATTTACTAATGATGTGATCTTGTCAAAGTGACTTGACTATTCTGAGTCTCAGTCACCTTTCCTATTTAAAAAATAAATAAATAAACATTAAAAAAAAAAAAAAAGGTGGGGGGGAGCACCTGGGTGGCTCAGTAGGTTAAGCGTCCAACTTCAGCTCAGGTCATGATCTCACGGCTTGTGGGTTCGAGCCCCACGTCAGGCTCTGCACTGACAGCTCAGAGCCTGGAGCTTGCTTCAGATTCTGTGTCTCCCTCTCTCTCTTCCCCTCCCCCATTCATGCTTTGTCTCTCTCTCTCTCTCTCTCAAAAATAAATAAACATTTAAAAAAATTAAAAAAAAAAGCAAATCAGACTGACGATAGAACATTCTCCAAAAGTAAGATATTTATTTTTTATTTTATACTGTCATATTCCAAGGTCTGTTTTAGATTGTAAGAATACTACAGTGAACTACACTCATGCAGCTTACAATTAAAAAGTTGAAATGAAATATCATCTCTGATAGCAATAATTGTCCTGAAGAAAATAATTCTGGAAGAGCTGATGGTCGTCAGACAAGAGCAGGGGCTTCTAAGGCCACTGAAGAGGCCCTGTTTCAGCAGAGACTGGAAAGATATGAGGCAGTGATCCAGGTGAATACCTGGAAAAGAGCTCTCCAAGCAGAAGAAAGAGCAAATGCAAATATCCCCAGTCTGGAATACTCTGGCAATTTTGAGGAAAAGCAAGATATGTCGGACTGGCTCTCAGTGACTTATGAGCTCAATTAAAAAGATAGCCAGGGATTAACTCATAGAAACTATATGCCATAGTAGCGTTCTGGATTTTCCTCTGTGACGAGAAGCCATTGGACATTTTTGATCTGTGTATCATGATCCAATTTATGTTCTGAAAGAATAACTTTGACTCCTATGTGGAGAATAGGCTCTAGGGAACCAGGAATAGATACAGGATGACCAAGTAAAGGTAACTGCAATAGTACAGGCAAAAAATGGTGGTGGCTTAAAATAGGAAGATAGCATTTGGCAGCTGCTAAGAATGGTTATACTCATGGTGCATTTGAAGGCAGATTGAATACAACTTTTGATAGATTTAATGTGAGTTGTGAGAAAGAAAATGGGAATGATTCCAAAGTTCTGGGCCTAAGGAGCTAACTGGGTGAATGGAGACTGAAGAAATAGGTAAAAAGGAGGGAGACTATAAAAAGCTTAGAGATACTCACTAGACATTCATGTGGGAATATTCAGTAGGCCATTGGATATACAAGTATACATTCAGGAAAGAGGTGAAGAATGTACCTTAAAATTTGGGCATTATCAGGGTATAAATATAGCTAAGCTATCAGGACTGAGTGGGATCCCCGTAGGAATGTGTGAAAATAGAAAAGAAAAAAGGTCCTAGGTCTGACCTCTAGGGTTTTCCAATATTTAGAGGTCAAGAAGATGAAAATCATGGGAAGGTAGTGTCAGAGGTGAGCAAATAAACTTCTTCAAGAAAGAGAGAATGATCTGTCATATGCTGCAGAAGTGTGGGTGAGAGGGGAGCAGAATCGAACACTGTCAACACAGAGGCCACTGTTGACCCTGAGAAGAAAAGCTTCAGTGAATTGCTGAATAACGACTTCTAATTTCATTGAGTTCAAGAGAGAATGAGAGGAGTAAAAGTAGGAAAGGAAAAAATGATTAACATATTTTTGTGAGAAATCAATAATAAAATATATGTAAAGCATTTAGCCCAATGCTTGGCATATTACAAAATGACAAAAAATAGTTACCATCATTATTTTTATCATTTTTATGTAGTCATCCCCTATCATTTGAATATTGACTGTATGTACAGCCAGACCAAGAGAAATGATTATTTATGTCTGTGTATATTTATACATGAATATTTTATTGGTAAAAGCATTTAATGTATATGTACATATTCATATACATGAATAGATATGTATTGTCTGATGTATATAGATATAACGATGATACTTTTACCAACAAAATATTCATGTATAATTATCTCATTTTATCTTCACAGCATTCCATGGGGGAAAAATATAGTCATGTGAGTTTTTCTCTGTTTTATAGCTGACAAGGCTTAGGCTCACAGTTTGTGACTTACCCGAAGTCATATATAAATCCAGAAATGAAACCAAGATCTAATGACATCTGCCTCTTTTCTCTTGTCAGCAACAAAGAGAAGTTCAGGTATCCCATCAAAGAGAAAATCAAACCATATCAATGAGAAGTCGACAATGCATACATCTGATTTGAAGAATGAACACCCAAGTATTTTTTTAAATTAATTAATTAATTATTTACTCATGCACTGTTGACCATCTTGCACAATTTGTTCCTTGTATACGTGGTCAGATTCCTCTATCAAGGGAGGAAATGTTCTGCCACAGAGAGATGAAAATGTTTCTTTCCTAGAAATTATGTTTAAAAAAAAGATAGAAAGGGGGCAAAAGGCATACATCGAAATTATTTTTCTCGTGCAACTGCCCATGCTGGCCCTGGGGATACAAGAGGAAACAGAACAAACATTCCTATTCCCTTGACATCTATAGTCTAGAGATAGATATTAATCAGATAGATAGATAGATAAATATAGATAGATATACAGATATAGATAATAGATATTAATCAAATTTCCAAATGTTGTTTTGTTAAATTATGAAAGGTATATAGAGGAAAGTAATAGGGAACCATGGCAGAGAAAAACAGAAACAACATAATCAAGTGTCATTATATGAAATGACAGAAGAAATGTATGCCATTTGTATGAAAGACATAAGTAAATGTTTGAATCTTTTCAACAAGCCAGGTACAATCACTTCAAAAATATTGGAATGAAAAGAGATTCTCAAAAGAGATATGCATTCCGTAAGGGACTTTGGTAGCAGATATGAAAGGGAAATTGGTGGATTTTCTTTTAAGGAATCTATGTTTCTTATTTCCAGATTAATGTAAACAAGGAGCAGTGTGCTTCCATTACATGTCCTTATTAACGACTATTGAGGGCAAGGTAAAGCATTAAAAGAAAGAAGCATTAAACAATTCTGAAATGCTTTCAAGATATGTTAGCTGCTCCCAAGATTCCAAGTTATCAGTATGGAGTCCTACTTACTCCTTCTACAAGGCAAAGTTTCCCATCCTGAGGAACCAAGATTTCTTTAGAACTGCAACCGGTCCAAGTCCTTGGTAACTTCTGAGACACATGCATTTTCCCTTCAGTGAGAAAATGGCTAATACGTATCGTGTGTCAATCTTCAAATAAGATCCTTCACATTCCAGTCATCTTTGTTAGTTAACATATTAAGTCTTCTTGTCACCAACACATGCTCTACTCTTCCCCCTTCCTCCCAAATTTTTCAACTGTGTTCTCTGGAACACCAATCTGACTAGCCACGTCAACTTCCTGAAAAATGCATCTTCCACTTTGGTTAGAACTCTAAAGTTCCAATGTGAGGTCTGTGAACAATGCTTCATGGGCTCAGTAACATGCTTAAAAATATTAATTTTTAAATTTTCTTTCTGTTATTTTAAAATATGACTTTTTTAAAAAGTTGCCATATTGTAAGAGTATCATCTACTTAAAAGGTCTAGGTTGCTTTGTGTGTATAATCAAGTACTATAAGATCATCACTAAAACCATATTATGATGTCTAGAATTGTTTTCTATTGACAAAAATTAAATAAAAGTCTGTTTTATGATTAAAGAGATCTATCATTGCTTACTGTAAGCCTAAAGTTACAGAAAACTTCAAAGGAAATAAATTATAAGGATGCTTCCATATCCTTTGGTTTTACCACAATATTTTTTGTGCTGAAAGATTTGTATGAATGGAAGCAGGAATCTAGCAAACATAAATGTTTACCTTGAATTTTTGGACTGTTTTTGGTCTTTGGTTTTGAGTGTTTTTTTAATGAAAACACTGCATTGGAATGATGAAAACATTACCAAAAATTCGCCAAGCCAGGAATCAAGATTTATCCTTGAATTTCAGTGCCTTTCACTCTTCACCCCATGCTTATTTACCTTTCGACTCCTATGGATTGAATCTCCTAAACATCTCTCAAATCCATCCATTTTTCTTCAACCCACAGGCAACACTCTGTCCAAACCAATGTCATCTATTAATACAGTTACCACAATATTTTCTGTGGCTCTAGAGTTACTCCTCACTACCTTCAATACTGTATTCAGCTAGGATGATACTTTCATTACAAACAAAAGATAAAGAAAGAAAAATAGAGACATCACTGAGGTTGTTTTTAAAACTGCAACTACTTACAAATTCTGGAAGAGAGGTGTCATGGAGGGAAAACTGTATTGAGGTAGAAGAAAACTAATCACTTTGTTTATGGAAGACTAAAGTCCTTGGAGTTAATTTGTACTATAATTGCAAGTAAAAATACTGTAATGAAGAAATGTGAAGGTGTCTTTTGGGGCAGTGAGAATTTGTTGATGTTTGGTTTGATTTGGTTTTAGTACTATAAAGATTTATTTCTGCCTCAGAGTTTTCATCTAACTTTGGTTGCTGAGGCAGAGTGGATTCTGTTCCATCAGCTGCATGGGCCAAGCCTGACAGGGATTCCACCATTTTGGTGATACACCATCGGAAGTTTATGCCTTCTTCAGTTGCGACTGCAGAGGGTGCATAGCACACATTTTTGGTCCTTACATGGGAGTGATCCTTTGATCAGAATTAATTGGATGTCCCACCCGAAAAGCAATGAGGTTGGGAAACATGGTTTTCTATGTGCCCAGAAAGAGGAAACTGGATCATAGTAGTCTTTCTATTCATCATATATTCCAGTCATCTGGCCTTGTTTAGAGAATTATCTTACCCACCAACTAAGGGAGACAACCCCATCTCATACTAAACACAGAAGCAGGCTATTTCTTTTCTTGTTCAGGTCACATACAGTCATTTTGATCCTATCCTAAGTGATAAAGACCAGTCCACATCACTCTATCCTATGGCCACCAAGGATAGCTCCTTGACTCACGCAATGATTTGACTCATTGCATTTTTACTGAACCACACTCTTTGTATGTGATGATATGAAAAAGGAGCAATTCCTCTGGGATCTGAAAGCAGGTAAAGAAAGGTAACTGTGTGGTCTTTACAAAAAAGCTTCCTGCCATTGAAAGAACATATGGAAAAAGTGATGTGACTTCCATGTACAGAATCAGAGTTTCATCTGCAAATATATATATAATGTGTGGTGATGTAGGGAGCTTCATGATCCTGGGCATGGTAGGAGGATTTTATTTAACCTTGGGGAAGGTGTGAATCATGGCAGTGACTTGGCTTGTTTTGTTTTGCTTTGTTTTTTAATGGTAGGGTATGTTCATTTGTCAACTCTTTAGCCAGAGAAAGGAGTTATTTCTTTGTTTTCTTTGGGATTGAGATTCATGGGGTAGCTGAGGCTGAGGAAAGGTAGGAGGTGGGAGCAGGGGTTCTGCTCTAAAGAACAGATCACAGATTGCATCGACCTGTGGGATGGCTAGAGCTAAGAGAAGAAGTCAGAAACCCTTTACGACAGATAATGACAAATGAACTGACTTCCAAGTTTTCTTTTTCTTCTCTGTAATCCTCTTATGAAAGCCTCACATATTTAGTAAAACATGTTAGTATAGCCTTGGAGAAGGAAATAAACAGGCTCTATTTATGCTTGAGGCAGAACAGCATGGGGAGCAGACAGCAGCTTGCAGAGCCATGATAGAAAGCCCAGAAGAGTTCATGAGAAGCCTCAAGCAGGAGTAAAGAGTGAACAGTGAAGGGCAACAACTGGAATAAACAGAAACCCTCCTTTTCTGGAGACAAAAATTTGTACTTTAAACAGATGAAACATTTGTTTGACAAATTTATATAGTCTGTGACTAACATTGTTCTAGGTGCTGGGCATAACAGGTATGAACAAAACTACCATAGCTCAGGCTTCAGGGAGCACAGGTCCCTGTGGAAGAAACAGACAGTAAAGAAACAAGCATAAATTATGTCATATGATGATAAGAGCCTTGGAGAAAACAAAGAATGTTTGTAGGGAGTAGCATCTGCTGGGAGAGGAGGCTCCAAGCCATTTTATAAAAGGAGATTAAGGGGACCTCTGTAAGAAGATGACATTTGATAGAGATCTGAAGGAAGTTGTGAGTGATCTATACAGATGTCTGCAAGAAGAATGTTCTAGGCAAAGGGAACAAGTGAAAAAGACTGGAGACTGGAGTGTGCCTGATATTTTTGATAGCTAAGTAAAGAAAGAAGCTCCATATGTCCATGTGACTCACTGCTATCTCCATCAGTATATATTGGCATCAAATCTTGTTTTCCACTGAGAAAGTCATTAACTTCATCAGAAACTGAACATGATTGGCCAGCTTATCCTAAAGTTTCATCAAAAAATGGAAGCAGATTGTGAAATTCTTTACATGTATACCAGAGCTTTCTGATTTTCCACAAGACAAATCATGAAGCATCTGATTATCCTCCATGCAAATATTTATCTTTTTTTTTTTTTTGACAGAAAAAAGAGAGACAATTCCAAGAACAGTTTTTCAGAACAGAGTCCATTAATGATTTGCCTTATTTGGAAGCCATATTTAGACACATTCATGTGGTATATCATTTTACTCAAGGTCTTACCTCATTGTCAGAGATTCTATTGCAAGAATATGTGCATTCAGAGAACACTGGAGATAGAGGACAATATAAATGTCATGGTAATAAAGTGTTTCTACAGCCTAGAATTAAGAATGGCAAGGCTTTAACCTCTCTGAAAGCATAAAGTTGCAGATACACCTGTAAATTAAAAAACAAAACAAAACAAAAAATTTTGAAGTTACTCCTACTCAGGCAACCTTGAAATTAAAACATGAATTATAATTTTCTTACTGACACTGGCAACATTCATGTCACAGTCCTTCTTAAAGGTAGTTTCTTTGGTTTGAGGACAAAGGAAATGATGTTACATGAATTCAGCTATTCAACACGGAGGCTTGGATGACCTCTAGAATCCCCTACGCAAGCCCATCTTCATCTGGCAAAGTGAACTATGAGAGGCTCGGTTCCACTTCCCAGCTCAAACTTTTTTTTAATTTTTTTTTATGTTTATTTATTTTGGAGAGAGAAGGAGAGACAGAGACACAGAATCTGAAGCAGGCTCCAGGTTCTGAGCTGTCAGCACAGAGCCTGATGCGGGGCTCAACCTCACGAACCATGAGATCATGACCTGAGCCGGAATCAGATAGATGCTCAGCTGACTGAGCCACCCAGGCACCCCCACCTCAAACTTTTAAAGTCAGAGGGTTCCATATGTCTTGCCATCAAAATAAAGATAAATGTCCAAGAAACCCTTGGACAAGTACATTTCTGCATCAGTCTTTCAACATTTCTCTCTTTTCCCTTCTTTCCTTCCTTCCTTCTTTCCTTCCTTCCTTCCTTCCTTCCTTCCATCCATCCATCCTGACTCTCACTCTCTCCTTTTTGTGAATAAACCTGAGTTTTCCCATTAAGGTTGCTTTAAAGCACATTAAAAGTTACTTTTAAAATTTGAATAGTTTGGAATTATGTTAATTTTTTTGGGAAATGACCATTCCTTCTTTGTGTGAAAATCAAAGATTGAAAGATGTAGTTATTTGCAGAGATTGATTTTACATTCTGTCTCTGAAAAGAAATCAATTTTCCATTCAACAGAATACATTGTATGCAATTTTTGTGTATATATGTGTTTACATGCAGTTTCTTGGGAACAAGTCCGTGGCTTCCATCAAATTCTCAAGTACCTTTCAAAGGAATCCAAAAAAAAAAAAAGTCCAGGCCTACTGCCTGAAAGTGAACCCCAGCTCTGTTCTCAGAATAGTTCTGCTGTTTCCGGTGGAGTCTGTTAATTTTCTCAAACTTCACAAACCTCAGCATTGGGATATGGTCCTCATTGACACTTCCATACCATCTCTCAGCCATCATCCCGTAGCACGGTTACCCTTCTGGTGTCACTGCCCTCCACCAACTTTCTTTTCATTACCCTTCATTTATTATAGACTTTAGAGTCTAATTCACAGTTCTCCTCTCCATTCCAGGTTCTGCTAACATTCCCAGAGACTTGAGCATACAGGTGGACAATATATCCAAAAGCTGTCCCCAAACCTCCCTTTATTTCCATAACTGCAATGACCTTCCCTCCCATTCTAAATCTGCTGCCCACATCCCATGGATATGCCCTGTTCCTTTGTCATTGTTTGAAATGTTCATCTATGATTTCCTAAATGTGAACATCGCAATTTGACAAACACAACTCTTATCCTTTCAATTTTCTGACTCGGCTACTCATATAATACCTATAGCTGTGAAGTAGCCCAACAGTTACAGCAAGAGCTCTGGAAGCAGATGACCTAGGCTGAAGACCAATTCTGCCACGTTCAAGATGTATGAAGTTGACCAAGTTTCTTAATCTCTCTAAGCTTCTGTTTTTGTGTTATGTTTTTTAATGAAAATAGCAGTTGTTGCTGAATGGATAATATAACCCATAACGTTTAGCATGATGCTGCTGAGGAAACATGCCATAAATCATAGGCATTTTTATTATTGTTTGACCTTACAAAGACTTCCAGTCACTCACTCTTCTAGTGTCTTCTATATTTACCCATTTCTGGGGCGCCTGGGTGGCGCAGTCGGTTAAGCCTCCGACTTCAGCCAGGTCACGATCTCGCGGTCCGTGAGTTCGAGCCCCGCATCACGCTCTGGGCTGATGGCTCGGAGCCTGGAGCCTGTTTCCGACTCTGTGTCTCCCTCTCTCTCTGCCCCTCCCCCGTTCATGCTTTGTCTCTCTCTGTCCCAAAAATAAATAAAAACGTTGAGAAAAAAAATAATAAAAAATATATTTACCCATTTCTTTTTTTTTTTTTTTTTAATGTTTATTTTTTAGAGAGACAGAGCACGATTGGGGGAGGGGCAGAGAAAGAGGGAGACACAGAATGAGAAACAGGCTCCAGGCTCTGAGCTGTCAGCACAGAGCCGGACGTGGGGCTGGAACTCACGACCACAATATCATGATCTGAGCCGAAGTCAGACACTTAACCAACTGAGACACCCAGGCGCCGTTATATTTACCACTTTCTAAATGCATTTGCCTCCCTCTCTGTCTTAACCAGTGTGGTCTTTCACTCTCCTGCTAACATCCTCAGTTTTTTTTTCTCCACTGCAGTCTCCTTGCAAAACCCCAGCCCTAGATCACCACGCACACAAAAAAGCACATGACTTCATATGCTGTGCTTAGCATAGCATTGGTGTCTAGCATTGTGAATGAATGAATATTATAAATTCAAGGCCCTGATGGCACCCTTAGAGCTGCCCCAAAGTGTCCTAGTGTCCTAGTCATCTCTCCTTTTTTTCCACAGCAGCTCTTTCAAACTCTCTATCATCTTCAAATCCCAACCTCTACCACCCAATGTCTCAAGAATTGCCATTTATGTATTGTCCTCTCATGCCACTGTCCTACTCTACTGGACCTTCTCCATCAGCATTCAGTCCTGCAGGAGTCTCTTTAGTATCCAAATGAAAACAAAACCAGAGCCCAAAATTAAACACCTTTCCTCTTCACTTCCTCTCCAGTTATTGCCCTATTTTTCTCCTCCTTTCCCATCAAAAGTTCTTGAAAGAGTTGTCTAGACTCAGTCTATAGTTTGTCACCTCCCCTTTACTACTCAATATGATTTTCAATGTCACCAGGCAATTCAAACCATTCTTGCCAAAGTTACTTGTTACAACAGAAGCTTGGCATTTGGGCAGCCACTGACTTTTGACCTCTAGATATTTTTCTTGAATGCTTTCTTCCCTTGAGTTTTTTTAAAATAACAGTTTTATTAAGATGTAATTCACATACCATAAAGTTCATCCTTTTAAAGAGTCAATTCAATGGTTTTTAGTATATTCACAAAGTTTTGCATCATTCACCACTATCTAATTTCAGAATATTTTATTACCACCACCCCTCCTCCCCACAAAAGTTACCCTGTACCCACGAACAGTCACTCACAATATACTCCTTCTCTGGGAAAGATTAATCTGCTTTCTGTCTTTGTGGATTTGCTGATTCTATTCACTTCATATAAATGGAATCATACAATATGTGGCCTTTAGTGTTGACTTCTTTCAGTTAGCATATTTTCAAGGTTCTTCCTGTTGAAGCATGTATCAAAAGTTTATGGCTGAATAATATTCCATTGCATGAATATATCACATATTGTGCATCCATTAAACTATTGATGGGCATTTGAACTGTTTCCACTTTTTGGCTATTGTGAATAAAGCTGCTTATAAACATTGATATAAAGGTTTTTATTTTTAAAAACTATAAACAACTTAAACAGCCATCAATAGGAGTCTAGCAAGAAATGTCATGGTATACTCATAGATTGAAATGCTTTCTATTAATAAAAGAATTTCTAGGTAATACTCTTGTGGGTTGTTTCTATTTTTTTCTTATACTTTATTCTCATTTTTTTCTGAGAACATGTATATGTATATGAGAAAATATTAATGAGGACATTTTCACTTTAGTAAGGATTTTATGTTTATGTTATGATCAGATAAAATCAGATCAAAATGAGATCAAACCAGAATCAAATTAATACCCACCGCCCATATCCTCCTAAAGAACAATACCTTAAATCAGAATCCTTTCTGGGAGAATTAATGGACATGTGACTCTCCGCTGACAGTCTCCTTTTGTTGCAAGCCATTTTGGTCATTGCTATGGCCTTTCTGGTGGAGAGGAGGTGAAAAGAAATGTTGTCAGGGCATGGAGGAACTCAAATATCTTGTAAACAGTGTTTATTTGCCTTGCCTACAGGCTAAAAGCAAAAGGCCCTAAACAAAGGAGAGAGGTAAAAGCAGACCTCAGGGAATTAGGAGAAATTGTCAATAGTCTCTGGTATTTACTTCTGCTTCCTTTGTCTGCTTCTTCAGCAGCTTGTGTTAATATCAAAAGGAAGAGCAATTTGGTATCAAACTAATGCACTTGCTGATTAAAAAAATCACCAAAACATATCCCCAGTGCCTGGCATGCACCAGAAGCCATCGCAGGAGCCTTAGATAATAAATACCATTATGATCTTATAAACTAACTCATCAGAATCCTTCAATAACCCTGTTCAGGGGGATTCCTGCATCACCACTTTATAGGTAGGGAAACTGAGTCCCTGGAAAATTGAGTCCTTTGCTCAGGTCAGCAAAATTTGTAAGTGGTAGTCTGGGTTTCTTAGCCAGTTTTCTCTATTCTTGTAGGTTCTTTTCTTTTCTTTTTTTTTATAGCAGTTTTACTTATTTATTTAAATGTATTCTATTTATTGTGGTAAGAACACTTTACATGAGATTTATCTTCTTAACAAATTAGAAGTATACAAGGCATTATTGTTGACTATAGGTACAATATTGTAAAGTGAATCTCTAGAGCTTATTCATCATGCTTAACTGAAACTTTATACCCCTTGATTAGTAACCCCCTTTTCCTCCTCGTCTAGGTCTCTCCCAAAGCTGAGGAAAGAGAATAACAAAGAAGGAGACTTCCAAAGAAGTGAGTATCTTGGAAAGCAGGAGGTCCCACTAATCGCTTCTTTATAAAAGCAAATTTGGAGGTAAACACTCCTTTGGGAAGCAAATATATTGGGTCACACAGCCACTGTGCCAGGAGAAAAACTCCTCTTCCGTTGGTTCTGAAAAGATCATCCTAAACAGAGAGGTCTGCAAGTTGTCTGGGTGACTCTGGGGAAAGTCTTTCACCCCAAAGGGGTAGTAGCACTATTCTTCACCAGTAATCATTAAGGGACCCTGGAAGAAGTAAAGTGGTAATATATCTCCCAATATAAAGAGGAAATGGTCTGCATGGATTAAAGGAGGTCAACACAGTAAAACCATGCTAGTAAGACATTCAAGTTATTTTTGCTGCTGCCTCTCATTCCATCCAGGAATCTGACATTTCCGTGTTCTTGCTCCCTTCCTGCTATCAGCTCAAAGGCTGATCTGAAATCAATCATTTACAGCTTAGGGAGACTGTTTCAGAGCCAAGGTAGACCTCGCCGAATCACTCAGGGGCCCATCCCCAGAAGTTCCTGGGCTAGAGAAGTACATGCAGCTCAAGAATTTAATACACATGTGCAGTGGAATTGCTTGCTACTATTTCCTCTATTTTTAATACTTTTATGGCAAGTGTATGGTTTTTTGCTACAAAGGGTCAACGACATTTTTGTGGACTGGCATGACAAGATAATGATTATTTTTTAAACATCATTTCAAAGGGGGGGTGTATAACTCAAATTTCAAAATTATTAACATTCATACTTATAAAAAACAATGTTTCTAAATTTTGAATTACATGGATGCTAAATCAGAAATCAAAGGTAGTTAAACACCACAAACTGCTCTTGAAGAAACATATTTGCCTTTGGAGTCAGAGTCTGAATATTACTGCTGAAAGTAATGGGAAACCACAGAGGTCATGAGGAAGAGTGACAAAATAAAAGTGACATTTACAGAAAATCAATTTGTTAGTGGTGTGGAGAATGAACTAGAAAAAATAGAGGTGGAGCAAGCAAATTAGAAAACTCCTGTTGTATACAAGCCACAATACTGCATATTTTACACATCTAACCTCACTTTCTCATCATGACAACAATCTGCTGTAGATATTTTGACATTCGTTTTATAGTTGAGAGAACTGAGGCTCAAGGAAATAAAATAGCTCTTTCAATGTCACATTGCTATTCAATGTAAGTGCTAATTTGGGGAAAGAGAGAGTACAGAATAGGCTTATGACACACTAGGACCTAAGATCAGTTACTTTGATGATCCTCTCCCTTGAACAGTGCTTCTAACTTGGCCGATCGCTGGAAACACCTGAAGAGCTCTTTAGACTACGGAGTCCAGCATCACACATCAGAACGATTCTGATGATAAGTCAGTTTTGGGAACCTCTGCTGTCATCCAGATGACCTTCTGGTTACTGAAAAAGAAACTAAGCCCAAGGGATAGTTAATTCATCATTTGATCTATTAAATTTGAGATAGTGGCAGGGCACCCAGTAGGATCTCTGCATAATTTTGCTGGAGATAGGAGACCAGAGCTGGGAAGAAATGTCAGAAGTAGAGAAATATATTTTGGATTTATCTGCATGGAGGTGATAGTTGGAGTCATGAAATGTCTTCCAGGAAGAAAAAGAGGGGGGAAGGAATAGAGACTGAGGGCAGAGATGGAATGGGGGGAGGAACTCACAGGTAGATATAACTGAGAGCATTTAGACAAAAGCAGAACGAGGAAGATAAACTGCCGTGACTATAGTTTCAAGGACATTTGTGTATTAATGATGCCTGTGGTATATACTCACTCCAGTCTTCCCTCTGACCTCTAGTCCTAGAAACCCTACTTAAAACACCTCTGTTAGTGGGGCACCTTGGTGGCTCAGTCGGTTACGTGTTTGACTTTGGCTCAGGTCATGATCTCATGGTTTGTGAGTTTGAGCCCCGCATCGGGCTCTGTGCTGACAGCTCAGAGCCTGGAGCCTGCTTCGGATTCTGTGTCTGCCTCTCCCTTGTTCACTCTCTCTCTCTCTCTCTCTCTCTCTCTCTCTCAAAAATAAATAGACCTTAAAATTTTTTGAAGAAAAAAAAAACCTCTAGTAGTATAAAGATTCTTCAAACTCATCATGTCCCAGAATGAACCCAAGACCTCCTCCTATTCCAAACCTGGTTTTCATACAGAGTTCTTTTTTCCAGTGAATGACATTTGTATACTCCAAAAATGCATGGTTAGTATCTTTGCCTCCATATCCAATTCATCTATAAGCCCTAAGACTTTACATGAATATCTCTGAAATTCATCTATTTCTCTTCATTACTACTGCCACCATCCCAGTCCAAACTACCATCATCTTTCCCCTGAACTGCTGTACTTAATCCCTAACTGGTTTCTCTACATCTGTTCTTGACTCTTCCTAATTGGTTCTCCACACTGAAAACAACATGGCATTTCAAATCTGATCTTGTCACTCTCTAACTTAAAATTCTTTAGTACTTCCCATGGCTCTTACAATCTTACAAGACTCTGAATGACCTGGTTCCTGCTTACCTCTCCAGCCTCATCTTGCACATTCTCCCTTTGTTCAACAGACCCTTTACACCAACCTGCCTCTATAGTTTTGCTCACACTCTTTATCTGTCCCTAGAATCCTCCCAGTGTGCCCCTTCCCCTCCTACACACACACGCGCACACACACACACACACACACACACACACACACACACACACACACCCCTTGTCTTAGTTGACTCCAACACACTCTTCCTGAACACCCATATGAATAAATTCTTGCTGGAAACCTTCACTAACATACCTCCCTTTGTCTGTTCCCTTACCCCATTATACCACCTCATAGCATAATGTGACTTTACAGTTTTATCAGTGTGTAATTATACATCTATTTGAGATTATATGACTTTTTCCTTCTTTAATTAACTATAAACTCCCTGAGATAGTATTCCTAATATTAAACATGACTTGCTGGATGGTAACAACAAATACTTATTGAATTTGATCTGCTGCATTGGACCAAGAGGCTGTCAACAGAATTCAGCTTAAAGTTCAAAAATCAAATTTCAGGATCATGTTGGGGTCAAACTAGAGGAGAGGTAGCCCTAGGGTTCTGTACCTCATGTTCAATGCTTCACAGATGTGCAAGTGAGACAATGTGCCTCAAAGAAAGGAAGCAAAGACAGTCTACCATCTCATAGTACTGTTGTAAATATTAAAGTATGCAAGACAAAGTATTTTATAAGCTGTAGTAGCTGTTGTTCAGAGACTTGGGTTAAGCCTATGTAATGTGATATAAGATTAATGAAAGTAGAGAGAGGCTTTCATTCAAATCCAGTGCATAGAACAGTGCCTGGCATGTAGTAGAGCTCACTAATTGTTTGTCAAGGAATAAGTCGCTTTCCCTCGTAGTAAAATAAGTTAAGTTAATGGAACACTTTGTTGAATGACTGAATCCTAATCTCTGAAGCATCAGGCTGTCCTCACGGGAATTTAAAGATTCTGAAAAATAAGATAGAGTCACTTATACAAAGGAGTGTTTAAAAACTAAGATGGTAAAACACACAAATTATCCCTGTAAGATAACTTCAAAACCTATGTCCCTAGTGAATTGCAATAGCAATTCTTGTCACCCTCTAACTTAATCCTTGAAAACCAACTTGTGCATCATTTCCTCCAGAAAGCTGGTCTTGACTCCCCATGCTGGGTTAAGTACTCACCACAACCCCCAACACAAATAGAGCTACCACTCCCTAAACTTCTGCAGCACCGCAGAAATCTCTAACCAAACTTTGTCCTACTGCTTTGAAATTCACTGATGTCTTTCCACCACTCTTTAAGGTCCTTCAGGTCAATGAAATTATCTTATTCTTCTAATGGTTGCTAATTCCTAACATAGTATCTGGCACTTAGTAGATGCTAAATAAGTTTTTGTTGAAGTGAACTGAATTCTTGAAGACTTTCATAGATGGTATCAATTTTATAACCTGATTCACTCATGCATTAGGTTTCGGCCAGTTTCCAGCTAATCCCTGTCCATACCTGTAAGGAATGATAACATATCATTTCATAAAGACTTTCTGGACCATTTTCAGGGTACCAAATGTCATTTTAAAAGAATTCTGATCAATACTAGTTTAAATTAGATATCAGAAAATCCAATGCATACATAAGTGTTTGCAGTATTTATATAAAGCTAAACTGAACAGTTTCTTCCATTTCCTTTCCTTCGTTTAGCATGACATTTTAGCTGATATCCCTGAACTGCTGGGTAAAGCAAATGCATTTATATTAGAGCCAGTATTCCCCCATGAGATTCTGCCAACAGGTGTTCCAGCTTCTTGATTCTGTGTACATTTTCCCTTTACGTACTTTATTACTAGAATTAGAATTCTTTATTAAAGTATTTACTCTGATTGCTATAAAGATTGGATGTATTTAAATAAGTAAGGCTCTTTTAGATTACATACAGAATGAAAATTTAAGGATCAACTGCTGCTCCCCAGCATTGTATGATGTGTGGTCAATAGATAACATCCTTGTGTTGTTTTTTTTTTTTTTTTAATTTTTTTTTTCCAACGTTTATTTATTTTTGGGACAGAGAGAGACAGAGCATGAACGGGGGAGGGGCAGAGAGAGAGGGAGACACAGAATCGGAAACAGGCTCCAGGCTCTGAGCCATCAGCCCAGAGCCTGACGCGGGGCTCGAACTCACGGACCGCGAGATCGTGACCTGGCTGAAGTCGGACGCTTAACCGACTGCGCCACCCAGGCGCCCCAACATCCTTGTGTTTTGTTGTTTGTTTGTTTTTTCCTACACCCTCACTCAGCTCTGAGGTTCTAGGGGAGAAAAAAGAGAGCCTAGGAACACGTCTTTATATTCACAACTCTCAATATTCCAAACACAGAGGAAAATCCTGCTCTAAGAAATCATAGCTTAATTCTCTCCTTCCAAATATGACATACCAGCATAGGTGCATATATTCCAGACAATCCTCTTCAGTAAATAAATAATTTGTGTTGAATAACACAAGTGTAACCATATATTTTTAAAGCACCACAATTCACAGAAAATTGTCTTACAGAAACAAACAATGGGAAACGTATAGAAATATTTGATTTACTTCTCTGAGCAGGCACCTCCCCAGAAGAGAATATATTACAATATCTTTAAGACATATGGTTTGTCTTTGGAGGAGGAGGGTGGGGATGAGGGGAGAGTCATTTTTCAGTAGTCTCAAATTGGCAACTTTAGTTACATTTGCAAAAATATTTATGATTCATAAAATTTTTTTAAAGTTTTCTTTGCCATGTACTAATCTTGAACTCTCCTGATACTGCTTCATTCTTTCCCAAGAATTTTATATTTTATATTGCTAGACACACACACACACACACACACACACACACACACACACACAGACACACACACACACACACAGACACACACACACACACTTTACTTCCCTGATTGGTTTCAATTGTATTCATTATCTTCTGTCTTTTTCCTCTCCCACATCTCTTGCCCCAACAGAAGGAACATTCTTACACGTATTAGTTTGGATTAACCAGTTGAACATCCTCAATGATTATTGCTCTGCAGCGCCCCCTGCTGGCAACATACATGATCCAATTTATCTGTCCCTTCCCAGCTGTGCCTGTCAAGCCTGGTGCTTAATCCCGGACGAACCATGCCCCAGCCTAGCCACAAATGACCTGCAAGTTCAGCAGATCCTGGAACGGGGCTGCCTAACATCTGCAGGGTAGCAACTCTTCCTTGTTTTCAGTGTGGAAAGAGAGCACCAGAGGAATGCATAATTTTTATGAGTCTTTATTTTCCTCGTGTCTAGAACACATAAGAAAAAAAGAGGTAAAGAGGTTTGAAACTGTTTGTGACTAAAATGATAAAAGGAAATCAATGCAGCAAAACATAGACCACCTGAAAATCTTCAGTTGAAGCACCAGTTGTGACATGATGTCAAAGAGGCATTCTTCTCAGAGAGAAGGCATATTAAATTATGCTAGTGCTGACTGCTCTTCCAAGGACTGTTGATAGATGCTTAGGAGAGGAAAATCTTCCTGTCTGGTTGACCTTAAAAGCTGTCTTACCCCAGGCCTTAAACGTTTAAACGTGAACATAAAACATTTTTTCATTGATCCCAGGAAAAAAAATATATTTTTTCAACCTGTTCTCTTTAGTTGTTGCTTATCATCTGCCCATGAATATAAAAAGATATAAGTGCGTGTACAGAGATAGGTAGATAAATATATTAATTTTCAACCAAAGAATAAATACATTTATCATTCAGAATGACAGAACTAGAGTGGAAAACACCCAGGTGATTGCAATTTGTTTTGCCATGCACCCATGAAAACTCCCTATAGTGGAAAGAAAATAGAGCAGGCAGGTTATGATAATAGAATATACCTATTTTTCCTCACATTTATCACTATATGTAAGCCAGCCTTCCCAAACAGCTTAAAATGTATACATTTTGTAATAGGAATACAATTCCCCTGGGACTGAGTTGAATGGGGTGGGGGGAGGGCGGTGGGGAAAGCTGTGGAACTAATCTACATGAATGTGAATCATGTAACAGAGAAAACAAGTCGTTGATTGGGAGAAATAAAAGAGAAGAAGGATGGAGACAGGAAACAGGACACATAAGGCAAACCTATTTAAAGATTTGGAGAAATCTATCTTTAAAAGGAAGGGTGAATAAGCCTAAAACAATGGAAGATACATTCTTTTTTGTATGCAGTCTCAACAGGAGCAACATCCCTTCAAAAGAGTAACCTCAGGGCTACTTCTAATTCAAATTTGATGAATAGCATAATTTTACTTAATAGAAAATAATACCACCAGGTGTGTCAGTTACCAAGAGACTATTAACCAAGCCAGAGATTCCAGGTGGATCAGGTTATGATTTTTGCAAGCTTCTCACTTAGCGGTATCACATGATGGACAAACCAGGGCACCCAAGAAGAGCAAAGCATGATTGGTGAGGGTAGTGCCTATTCCAATAAAACAGAATCATCCCAATGCATTTTTGTGTTTCATATTTAAAAACCAAAGTTGACCCCAAAGAGCCATCTTGATATAACAAAGCAACACAATCCAGGCTGATATAATAGAAGCCTCTTAGGCAAAGCTGCCAAACAGTTGTACCTTTTAAGAAAAATAAAGGCAAAGAAATCAAAACAAAACACTGTATGTGGCCTCAATACAAAAGATAAACTTTCAAGTTGTGACAAGGGACTTTGACTTACGGCAAACCTTGACTTAAAGAATCAGTGTGCAGATGAGAAACTGTTAAGTCATCTGACCTTCGTCTGTACTCTATTTGGCAGACGCTCACAAAAATACTACCCAAGAAATATCGCTCCCATAAAGCAATGCAAAAAAGTCACTAATGTATTACTGTATCAGGCAAGGGAAACGCTCTAGAATTTATTCATTGTTAATGAATTACCAATAGTAGGAGTATATTTATATGCATTTGGGCCAAAAAAAAAAATACAAATAAATAAATAAGTTTTCATTATGCCAATGGGTATATGCTTCTTTGACAACCTTCTTGGCAGTGACTATAAAAGCAGAATCTTGGGGGGAAATGTCATGAGGGCCCAGCTTATTAAATTTTGTAAATCATAAGGCTTGTCTGCAAATGCAGAGCACTGCAGCTGATTTAGTCGTTGGCCTAGAAACTCTGCTGTTAGGACCATTAAACAGGTCCAGAGTTTAAGTTGCACAGTAAATTATATTCAAAAGAAACAAAGACTTTTGTCTCCTGTTTTTTGGTCTGTGGTGTACAAACTAGCTGTATTGCTCTAGCCCTGTGAGATGGTGTTGGATTTTCACAATGATGCATCAAGCGTCTATACCTTGATTGAGCCCACCGGAGACTATTGTCAAGTTCTCATGTGAATATCAAAAAAACGGAGAACCAAATTAAATTAGGCTTTTCCTATTTGAAAAACCTTCACAGCTAGAATAGACACAACCAGTAGTTTTTTAGGGTATGCCAGCTTTTACAGTCACTTTCAACAAATAGCTATCATTAGAAATAGCAAGGACAATGCAGTTGATCGTTTAAAAATAAAGGGTTGTCATTTTGATTTTTTTTTCTTAAAAGGAATAATGAATTGCCTATAGCTACTATGACTGAAACACCCCTTTAGAGGCCACAAATAAATGAGGCCATAAAGAAAGCGTAGTCATATGTCAAAGAAACCCGATCCAATTAATCACTCTCTGTAGTAACTCTGTCATGGAACTTTCTAATGTTTTGTTTCTATTGCAGTGTGAACTGTTAGCTGGTAATTTGGATCCTACTCAGTTATTTAATATCAGATAAACTTTTTCAAAATGAAGGGTTTTTTTTTTCTTTCATTGAAGAAATTTTCAGAAGTGTCTAATGGCCAAGTTATAAATAGCCGACTATTTCATTAAAAAAATGGAAAAGGAACTCTTCTCTGACACATAGAGACTAAAAGAAAGTGGTTTGGAGTATGTAACATAACAGGATTGTGTTTATATTTTGAAAACAAGCATTGCTGGAGAGGAGGGAAGATGGCAGCTTAGGAGGACGCTGGGCTCACCTTGTCCTGCTGATCACTTAGATTCCACCTACACCTCACCTGCCTAAATAACCCAGAAAACCACCAGAAGACTAGCAGAACGGATTCTCTGCAGTCAAGCGCAGACGAGAGGCTCACAGAAGAGGGTAGGAAGGGCGGAGAGGCAGTGCGCGCTACACGGACTGGCGGGAGGGAGCCTGGGCGGAGGGGCGGCCTGCCAGCAAAGAGAGCAGGCAGAGTCTGGCTTGCAAAAGCGGAGGGGCCGGACAGAGTGTCTTCTGACAGCAAGCGGGACTTAACATCTGGAAGGTTACAAGTTAACAGCTCTGTTGGAGAGCGGGAAGGCTGGAGGACAAGGGGAGGGAGAGTTGTTGAGACCCGGACGACAGAGCTGAGCTTGGCAGGGAACAAAGGCGCTCGCCAGCGCCATCTCCCTCGCCCATCCCCCAGCCAAAATCCCAAAGGGAACCAGTTCCTGCCAGAAAACTTGCTTGTACTGCACAAACACCCAGAGCTGTTCTTCTGCGGATCCATCCCTCTGGCAGGTCTGACTCCTCCCTGGTGCCACAGGGCCCCCCGAAGCGGATCTCCCAAGGAAAAGCGAGCTGAGCCTGCCCCTCCCGCCCCTGTGCACCTTGCCAATCCACCCCAGCTAATACACCAGATCCTCAGCACCACAAGTCTGACAGTGTGCAAGTAGCCCAGACGGGCCAAGCCACCCCACAGTGAATCCCGCCCCTAGGAGAGGGGAAGAGAAGGCACACACCAGTCTAAGTGTGGCCCCAGCGGTGGGCTGGGGGCAGACATCAGGTCTGACTGCGGCCCCGCCCACCAACGCGAGTTATTCAAGAAGGCACAGGGGAAGTGCCCTGCAGTTCCGCACCATTCCAGGGACTATCCAAAATGACGAAACAGAAGGATTCCCCTCAAAAGAAACTCCAGGAAATAACAACAGCTAACAATCTGATCAAAAAGTATTTAAACAATATAACAGAAAATGAATTTAGAACAATAGTCATAAAATTAATTGCTGGACTTGAAAACAGAATAGAGGACAGCAGAGAATCTCTTGCTACAGAGATCAAGGGACTAAGGAACAGTCAGGAGGAGCTAAAAAATGCTATAAACGAGCTGCAAAATAAAATGGAAACAACCACAGCTCGGATTGAAGAGGCAGAGGAGAGAATAGGTGAACTAGAAGATAAATTATAGAAAAAGAGGAAGCTGAGAAAAAGAGAGATAAAAAAATCCAGGAGTATGAGGGGAAAATTAGAGAACTAAGTGATGCACTAAAGAGAAATAATCTACGCATAATTGGTATTCCAGAGGAGGAAGAGAGAGGGAAAGGTGCTGAAGGGGTACTTGAAGAAATAATAGCTGAGAACTTCCCTGATCTGGGGAAGGAAAAAGGCATTGAAATCCAAGAGGCACAGAGAACTCCCTTCAGACGTAACTTGAATTGATCTTCTGCATGACATATCATAGTGAAACTGGCAAAATACAAGGATAAAGAGAAAATTCTGAAAGCAGCGAGGGATAAACGTGCTCTAACATATAAAGGGAGACCTATAAGACTTGTGACCGATCTCTCTACTGAAACTTGGCAGGACACAAAGGAATGGCAGGAAATCTTCACTGTGATGAACAGAAAAAATATGCAGCCGAGAATCCTTTATCCAGCAAGTCTGTCATTTAGAATAGAAGGAGAGATAAAGGTCTTCCCAAACAAACAAAAACTGAAGGAATTTGTCACCACTAAACCAGCCCTACAAGAGATCCTAAGGGGGATCCTGTGAGACAAAGTACCAGAGACATCGCTACAAGCATGAAACATACAGACATCGCAATGACTCTAAACCCATATCTTTCTATATTAACACTGAATGTAAATGGACTAAATGCGCCAACCAAAAGACATAGGGTATCAGAATGGATAAAAAAACAACCCCATCTATTTGCTGTCTACAAGAGACTCCATTTAGACCTGAGGACACCTTCAGATTGAAAGTGAGGGGATGGAGAACTATTTATCATGCCACTGGAAGTCAAAAGAAAGCTGGGGTAGCCATACTTATATCAGACAAACTAGACTTTAAATTAAAGGCTGTAACTAGAGATGAAGAAGGGCATTATATAATAATTACAGGGTCTATCCATCAGGAAGAGCTAACAATTATAAATGTCTATGTGCCGAATATGGGAGCCCCCAAATATATAAAACAATTACTCACAAACATAAGCAACCTTATTGATAAGAATGTGGCAATTGCAGGGGACTTTAACACTCCACTTACAGAAATGGAAAGATCATCTAGACACATGGTCAATAAAGAAACAAGGGCCCTGAATGATACATTGGATCAGATGGACTTGACAGATATATTTAGAACTTTGCATCCCAAAGCAACAGAATATACTTTCTTCTCGAGTGCACATGGAACATTCTCCAAGATAGATCACATACTGGGTCACAAAACAGCCCTTCATAAGTATACAAGAATTGAGATCATACCATGCACACTTTCAGACCACAATGCTATGAAGCTTGAAATCAACCACAGGAAAAAGTCTGAAAACATCCAAAAGCATGGAAGTTAAAGAACACCGTACTAAAGAATGAGTGGGCCAACCAGGCAATTAGAGAAGAAATTAAGAAATATATGGAAACAAACGAAAATGAAAATACAACAATCCAAACGCTTTGGGACGCAGCGAAGGCAGTCCTGAGAGGAAAATACATTGCAATCCAGGCCTATCTCAAGAAACAAGAAAAATCCCAAATACAAAATCTAACAGCACACCTAAAGGAAATAGAAGCAGAACAGCAAAGGCAGCCTAAACCCAGCAGAAGAAGAGGAATAATAAAGATCAGAGCAGAAATAAACAATATAGAATCTAAAAAAAAATGTAGAGCAGATCAATGAAACCAAGAGTTGGTTTTTTGAAAAAATAAACAAAATTGATAAACCTCTAGCCAGGCTTCTCAAAAAGAAAAGGGAGAGACCCAAATAGATAAAATCATGAAGGAAAATGGAATTATTACAACCAATCCCTCAGAGACACAAGCAATTATCAGGGAATACTATGAAAAATTATATGCCAACAAACTGGACAACCTGGAAGAAATCAACAAATTCCTAAACACCCACACACTTCCAAAACTCAATCAGGAGGAAATAGAAAGCTTGAACAGACCCATAACTAGTGAAGAAATTGAATCGGTCATCAAAAATCTCCCAACAAATGAGTCCAGGACCAGATGGCTTCCCAGGGAAGTTCTACCAGACGTTTAAAGCAAAGATAATACCTATCCTTCTCAAGCTATTCCAAGAAATAGAAGGGGAAGGAAAACTTCCAGACTCATTCTATGAAGCCAGTATTACTTTG
This sequence comes from Puma concolor, assembly GCF_028749965.1. Classification (NCBI taxonomy): domain Eukaryota; kingdom Metazoa; phylum Chordata; class Mammalia; order Carnivora; family Felidae; genus Puma; species Puma concolor. The sequence continues at coordinate 206,673,931 of NC_141667.1, read as the reverse complement.
AATCCTAAACCAGACAGAGACCCAGTAAAAAAAGAGAACTACAGGCCAATATCCCTGATGAATATGGATGCAAAAATTCTCAATAAGATACTAGCAAATCGAATTCAACAGCATATAAAAAGAATTATTCACCATGATCAAGTGGGATTCATTCCTGGGATGCAGGGCTGGTTCAACATTCGCAAATCAATCAACGTGATACATGACATTAATAAAAGAAAAGAGAAGAACCATATGATCCTGTCAATCGATGCAGAAAAGGCCTTTGACAAAATCCAGCACCCTTTCTTAATAAAAACCCTCGAGAAAGTCGGGATAGAAGGAACATACTTAAACATCATAAAAGCCCTTTATGAAAAGCCCACAGCTAACATCATCCTCATGGGGAAAAACTGAGAGCTTTTTCCCTGAGATCAGGAACAAGACAGGGATGTCCATTCTCACCCCTGTTGTTTAACATAGTGTTGGAAATTCTAGCATCAGCAATCAGACAACAAAAGGAAATCAAAGGCATCCAAATTGGCAAAGATGAAGTTAAGCTTTCACTTTTTGCAGATGACATGATATTATACATGGAAAATCCGATAGACTCCACCAGAAATCTGCTAGAACTGATACATGAATTTAGCAAAGTTGCAGGATACAAAATCAATGTACAGAAATCAGTTGCATTCTTATACACTAATAATGAAGCAACAGAAAGACAGCTAAAGAAACTGATCCCATTCACAATTGCACCAAGAAGCATGAAATACCTAGGGATAAATCTAACCAAAGATGTAAAAGATCTGTATGCTGAAAACTATAGAAAGCTTATGAAGGAAATTGAAGAAGATATAAAGAAATGGAAAAACATTCCCTGCTCATGGATTGGAAGAATAAATATTGTCAAAATGTCAATACTACCCAAAGCTATATACATATTCAATGCAATCCCAATCAAAATTGCACCAGCATTCTTCTCAAAGCTAGAACAAGCAATCCTAAAATTCATATGGAACCACAAAAGGCCCCGAAAAGCCAAAGTAATTTTGAAGAAGACCAAATTGGGAGGCATCACAATCCCAGACTTTAGCCTCTACTACAAAGCTGTCATCATCAAGACAGCATGGTATTGGCACAAAAACAGACACATAGACCAATGGAATAGAATAGAAACCCCAGAACTAGACCCACAAACGTATGGCTAACTAATCTTTGACAAGGTAGGAAAGAACATCCAATGGAAAAAAGTCTCTTTAACAAATGGTGCTGGGAGAACTGGACAGCAACATGCAGAAGAATGAAACTAGACCACTTTCTTACACCATTCACAAAAATAAACTCAAAATGGATAAAGGACCTGAATGTGAGACAGGAAACCATCAAAACCCTAGAGGAGAAAGCAGGAAAAGACCTCCCTGGCCTCAGTCGTAGCAATTTCTTACTTGACACATCCCCAAAGGCAAGGGAATTAAAAGCAAAAATGAACTACTGGGACCTTATGAAGATAAAAGTCTTCTGCACAGCAAAGGAAACAACCAACAAAACTAAAAGGCAACCAACGGAATGGGAAAAGATATTTGCAAATGACATATCAGACAAAGGGCTAGTATCCAAAATCTATAAAGAGCTCACCAAACTCCACACCCGAAAAACAAATAATCCAGTGAAGAAATGGGCAGAAAACATGAATAGACACTTCTCTAAGGAAGACATCCGGATGGCCAACAGGCACATGAAAAGATGCTCAACGTCACTCCTCATCAGGGAAATACAAATCAAAACCACACTCAGGTATCACCTCACGCCAGTCAGAGTGGCCGAAACGAACAAATCAGGAGACTATAGTTGTGGAGAGGATGTGGAGAAACGGGAACCCTCTTGCACTGTTGGTGGGAATGCGAATTGGTGCAGTCACTCTGGAAAACAGTATGGAGGTTCCTCAAAAAATTAAAAATAGACCTACCCTATGACCCAGCAGTGGCACTGCTAGGAATTTACCCAAGGGATACAGGAGTACTGATGCATAGGGGCACTTGTACCCCAATGTTTATAGCAGCACTCTCAACAATAGCCAAATTATGGAAAGAGCCTAAATGTCCATCAACTGATGAATGGATAAAGAAATTGTGGTTTATATACACAATGGAGTACTACGTGGCAATGAGAAAGAATGAAATATGGCCCTTTGTAGCAACGTGGATGGAACTGGAGAGTGTGATGCTAAGTGAAATAAGCCATACAGAGAAAGACAGATACCATCTGTTTTCACTCTTATGTGGATCCTGAGAAACTTAACAGAAACCCATGGGGGAGGGGAAGGGAAAAAAAAAAAAAGAGGTTAGAGTGGGAGAGAGCCAAATCATAAGAGACTCTTAAAAACTGAGAACAAACTGAGGGTTGATTGGGGGGGGGAGGGGGGAGGGAGGGGAGGGTGGGTGATGGGTATTGAGGAGGGCACCTTTTGGGATGAACACTGGGTGTTGTATAGAAACCAATTTGACAATAAATTTCATATATTGAAAAAAAAGAAAAAAAGAAAAAAAGCATTACATTCTATAATTGTCATGCAGTTTTAACACTTAAATAGCTAAAAATAAATTTGAAATTGCCCATATTACACTTAAATAACCTGGGAGTATGTTTTAAAATCATTATAAAAAGAAAACTATGTTATTCAACATCACTTCTAGGATAGAGCCCTATATACAGAAGATACTCAATAATGTTGGCTGGTGATACACACAATTCTGCCCATTCTACAGACTGTAAACATAAAATTCAACTTATTTTTCCATGGTAAGTTAACCTAAACTGGTTACCATTGGCAATTTACATCTATGAAGCCCTCTTCAGGGCAAAAGAAAATTTATGTCAAGCATTTATAGAGTCTTCTTACTGTCCCCCAAGATTCTGAATACCTAATACTTCACAATGTAATGCAACAGAACATATCCTGCTTAAATTCATTGAAAAAACTTTTTCCCACTTGGACATTTTTTTATGTTAAGACACAAGAATCTAGTTTGGAAGATATGATTAAAATGTGGTTGATATCGATAGAAGAAGGGAAGGGCAGAAATCAATACTCTGAGAGCTAATAAAGACAAATGTTCTGTGATTCACCAGGGAAGAAATAATGGATGAAAAATTGAATATGATTCAGCAGTGTAACACTGTCACCAAAAGGCAAATGCTATATTGGATTGCATTAATAGACATATCATGTAAAACAAGCGAGGTAATTTTTCAGCAGCGGCAGTTCTCAACACTATTGGTTAGGCCAAAATTAGAAAAGCACCTGTACTTGGGGCCCAAACGTTGCACAAAAAGTTGTATAGAGTTCACAGGAGAACAACAACATACATGAAGAAAAATAAATACGTTATAGATAGATAGATAGATAGATAGATAGATGATAGATAACTAGGAAACATAAAGTTTAAAAAACCAGACTAGCTTTCAGAGATCAAGAGAAAAACAAAGCCAAAACCAGATAAGGGAAGACATAATTACTGTAAAATCAAATGCATAAAGGGAACACGATCCAAAAAGAAGATAGGGTTCAGTTGCTTTTATCAGACAGTGGGAGAACCAACAACACATGGGTTCCTTGTTTCAGACAATGATTGACATTAAACAGAAAGGAAAATCCCTAACACGTAGCCAGGCTTACAATGATTTAATGGTATACCTGGGATCCCAGTCATTGGATGTATTCAAAACAATTATTATACTCAGTCTTTCAAAAGTGATCTGGATTGATGAGCACACGGCTGACAATACCTTCAAATATTTATGGTTGTTTTATGGTCTATATAATATAACATCTAGGCAGATTACTTACTGAAAGGGCAAAATTGAAAAAAACAGCTGGAGATATTCAGCTTAAAGTTACAAACTCCAGGGATCGCTGAATCCCCACTTTATAAAAAAATAAATTATCTCAGAATAAAAAGATAGGGAAAATATTAGCTAATTTTATTGAGAACACACTATATACATCAAGTACTGTCATATATTTTTTACTCAAAAAAATCTTATTTAGTACCCAACAATCATAAAAGCTACATACTGTTGTTACCTCTGCTTTACAAAGTGGTATACATGGAAATTAAGTAATTTTGCCTGCAAGGTCCCATGGTCAGAATCTGAACTCTGACAGTCTAGCTGCAGGGCTTAGAGGGCTATACTGCCCCGCAGTAACCTAGAAATTTGCCATGGACTCTGAAGAAACTAAATAGAATGGGCTAGAGTGACAGTATCAGCAGATAATAACAGTTGGTGACTAAAGAAATAACCTTATGATGCAGAAAAGAAAATTATAATTAGGAATAAGGACAATTTTATGCTTCATGAATGAAATTAGCATTAGAGCACACATTGTTAAAAGCTGGGAATATTCTCTTTAAAGACTTTCTAAAAGTCTAAACAGTTTAGATTTTCATCTTTTTGTGATGATCTGTGAAATTTTTTTTCTGGATGTAGGTAGAGTATTATAGTAAGTCCTCCTAAACTCTTCTATAGCATATGATTTACATAAATCATAACATTGCTTTGGAAACATCACACTAGGGGACTTCTAAGGGAATATTTAATGTCTGTCTAATATAGATTAATTTAATTTTTAATTTCTACTATAGATTAATCTCATTAATAGAGGCAGCTGGCTACATAATCATATCCCCAAATTTTGCATCTCTTGGGTCCCATTGAAAGAACAGACAGTTAGAAATGGGAATAGGAAAGCAATCTAGAACATGGTCATGATTATATCAATTATCTAAATTATATCACTTATACTATAAGCACACCAAAATCAGAAGCATTATTCAAAGATGTATTTATGATATAAGAGTTATACCTGCAAAACAGACATTACATTCATGCTGCTTCTTATAAAAATCCAATGATTATAAATAACTTCCTCTTGCTATATGGCTTCCAGATATTTTAATATGCCTTGGTATTCTATTTCTCTCCCTCCTATTTTTTCCTCCTTCCCTGAACTGGTATCATTGAGAGAATATTTCATTTCTGGACAAAATAATGATCTTACACTGGATATAGGACTTCTTTCAACTTTTATCTCCATTACCACTTAGAACATGTACACAGTAGCTCCATTCCACTGGGGATGTTTTCCTCCCTGCTCTATTATTCTGTTCTTCCCCACTGCGTAAGGATCTTGAAGGACATTTCGAACAATATCATATATTTTCGTGATGGGCTTATTCATCTGCCCATTGTGGATAAAATTGCATAGATAAGTGATCATTCCCTTTCTGCTCAAGGAATTTTCTCATTAAAACTCCTATTTTGGAGATTAAAAACTTTTGTCCAATGTAATTTTTAATTCTTACATATAATAACTGGTGAATTTATGAATTGGACACTAGAGTCAAAAGTAGTATGCTTTTTCTGGATTCTAAATCCTGAGATTTCTCAAAAAAAAAAAAAAATGAAAAAAACCAATAGCATCGTTTGTATGAAATGCTGTTTCTTCGTTGTTCTTTATTGACTATTCACTAATTGAGAAAACACTGTTCACATCTAGCAAGGTTTATAACAGATAGGATCAAATGGTTCAAATATTGATTCTTCCACTTACTAGCTGTATAAATTGACAACTCTTCACCTATTTCTGCACATTTAATGGGAATTATTGTACTTATGTTGCACGATGACTATGAAGATTAGAGATTGAATCAAATTACTATGGCATTATAGTAGATACACAATGAATGATAGCTTTTAAAATCATGTTTACAATGTAATTAAATCTAAAGTGCATTAGAAAGCTAAAGAAGAGTCCAAAAGAAGGCATCAGATTGTTGCACAGAAAACCTGAAAGTTGGGATGGGAAGGGTCTCTTCCAGTATTCCATTCCTATGGGCCTACTTTGTGCTTCTAAGACTCCTTTACTGATTAGATGGCTTCAAGAGGACAGGGTTCTAAACTCCCCACTTCTACTGTCAAAGGATCTCAGACTTTAATTGTTTTGTGCATTGGACTTCCACATGAGGTTTTATTTTTTTTTAAACATTTCTTTTAGTAGAATAATAACCTTGGAAGCTATGAGAAGTGTCCAAAATTAAGAGTTGAAATACTAAATTTTTTAAGTATTTGGAAAAAAAATGCCTAATTTTGTCAAGTTCAGGGGTCTCTAGTATTAGAAGGAAAAATATTCTGCATATGTTAAGAGTCAAAGCAAAGCAAAATCCAATCAAAAGATTTAACCACCTGAGAAAGGATTATAGAGTAATCTAACTTGTGGAGTATATGATTAGCTGTGGCTTTAAATTTGTGAAGTTCCTCAGAGAAAACAAATATCATATGATTTCACTTATACGTAGAACCTAAAAAACAAAACAAAACCAAACAAAATGAAGAAACAAATAAAAAAACAGAACCAGATCCATAAATACAGAGAACTGATGGTTGCCAGAGGAAAGGGTGGGTGGGGGGGGGGGGGGGGGGAAGGGCAAAATGGGTGAAAGGAAGTGGGAGATACAGGCTTCCAGTTACGGAATGAATAAGTCATGGGGATGAAAGGTACAGCATAGAGAATATAGTCAATGGTATTATAATAGCTTCATATAGTGACAAATGGCAGCTACACTGGTGGTGAGCACAGCATAATATATAGACTTGTCGAATCACTATATTGTACACCTGAAACTAATGTAACATTGTGTGTCAACTATACTGCAATAAAAAAGAAAAAGTTGTGAAGTCCCTGTCACATACAATATATAGGGGTCAGTCCATCCCATCCACATCACAGACAAAGGATCAGTTGCTTCCTGACCAGAACTTCTGATTGTTAATAACTTTAGCAAACTGAAAAGGCAACCAAAAACTTCACTCTTGAGAAATGCACTCTAAAAAACATTTGAGACAACAAAAGTGTATCCTTCAGAAGAAGCATCGTTCATGCCATGCAGATTTAGAATTAAATATAGGGCATTTAAGACAATCACTCCTTCTTTCTTTCCTTCCTTCTGTCCTTCCTTCAGAAGTCTCTATTAACTATGAGCTAGGTGCCAGGTACTGTCTCTGGGAAGTGTGGATACATTCATGAGCAAAACAGAAAAAGTCTCTACCTTTGCAAACCTTGCCTTCTAGTCAAGGAATAAATACAATAAACATAATAAATGGGCAGAACTGATGATGCCAATGCCCTGTTTACATTTCCTCCACACTTAGTGGTTGAAAGCTATTAACTGTGAATGAACAACTGCAACTTTCTGCCTGAGCCCCAGGAGCACACTCTTCCCGCACTGGAGGAAAGGCAGAAATGAGTGATGAGGTCCTGAAAATAGCCCTCGACCAATGGCAAAAAGGGTGCTGATACATTATTATCCCAGCGTCCTCATCTCTTGGTGGAAAGCACTTGAGCCTCAATTGTCCACAGAGATAGTCAGCCTAATAACCTACCTCTCCTTGACTCACCAACCCACTGCTACCTGTTTTTCTTGGGGTCATCTCCCAAATAAATAATTGCACTCAAATTTTGTCTCAGGATTTGTTTCTAAGAGAACTTGTTTACTTCTAGACAAGAAAATTGTATAGTATGTTAAAAGGTGATATATGCTTTCACAAACACAGAAAATATAAATAAAAATATAAAGCACATTAAGAAGGATCTAGATTAGAAGGCAAAGGACAATGCACTAGAAGGCATTTGGACAAAGACTGGAAGGAGGTAAAGGGGTAAACCATGGGGATGTGTAGAGGAAAGGTAATGTAGAAGTCTTGAAGTGGAGTATGACTGCTACATTTGAGACTTTGAAGGAGACCTCATGACTATAATAGAGTCTGTAAAGAAGAGAATCATAGAAAATGGGTTATGAGAGAGGTAACCGTTGTAGAGAGGTATTAAAGATTTTATAAGGTCTTGTAAAGACTGGATGCTAGCCTAAGTGTAGAGTGATATGGAAGAATTTGAGCAGAGGAGTAACATAATCTGGCAGATCTTAAAGCTTCTCTTTAGTTACTGTGTTGAGAAAAGACTAGTAAGAGTTTGAACACAGAAGCAGGAAGACCAAGTAGACATCTATTACAAAAATGCATGGAGCAGTCCATCAACAGATGAATGCATTAATAAAATGTGGTATTTACATTCAACGAAATACTATTTAGCCACAAAAAGGCATGAAGTATTGATACATGCTACAACATAATTGAACCTCAAAAATATATGGTAAATGAAATAAGCCAGACATGAAAATTTACAAGTCGTAGGATTTCCTTTATAAGAATTATCCAAAATAAGTGAATCCGTAGAGACAGAAAGCAGATTCGATTCTAGCGGTCGGGTGGAAGCAGATTGAGGAAGTAACATGGCAATGTGTGTCGAGTTTTACTCTGAGATGATGAAAATGTTTTGGAACCAGACAAAGAGTGTGGCTGGCAACATTGGGAATGTACTGAATGCCAATGAAATATTCACTCCAAAACAGTTAATTTTACATTATGTGAACTTCATCTAAATTAAAAAAAAAAAACCAATAACAAACTTAAAAAGGAAACAAATACTTGCAAAGAATGATGGTTTGGACCAGAGGGCTAGTAATGAAAGTGATGAGAATGGTAGGATTGTGGACATATTTTATAGGTGGAGTCAAGAAAATATCAGGACCAGATGTCTGTGCAAAGTTAAAAAGATGACTCCAAAGTTGGGGCCTGAGCGACTGTAAGAATAAATTTACCATTTAGAGATACGAGAAAATTGCAGTTGGAGCATGCTTAGGATAGAAGATCAAGAGTTTAGTTTTGAATATAATATTTGAGATGTCTTTTCAATAGTCAAGTGAATTTTGAGATGTCTAGCATGAAGGGCAAAGATTGGGCTAGAATCACACCCATTGCATTATTATTTTTGTATCAGTGAATCAGCGAATGATTAGTATTTTAAATAAATGTTAAGTTTAAGATAACTTCGTTTATTAGAGTAACACATCAGCCTTGTAATTCTGAGTTAAAAGGTATAAGCAGAATTTAAATATGTTGATGATTTTAAGTGGAAATTTTAGCTATTATGTAATAAGATCATTTGAAATAACTTGAAGTTTTCCATATTTGTAATTTTAATTCATTAAATTTCATAAGAAATTATTAAATTCTTGAGACCTTCTAATCATATCTCTGACACAGTTAAAAAGACAAGGAAGTGTTAAATCTGTTAGTGAAGTTTAAGACATTCAAAGGTATAAACACTTGCAAACAGATCTAAGTGTTGTTCAAAGGCCCTAAAAAAGTTATTGTAGACTTATAAACATAAGGTCAATTTTGTAAAATGAACCTAAAAGCCTCAGGAAAAACTAGTCTTCTAAATCTCTAACTTTAATAGATTGACTACCCTTCCTTAAAAGCAAGTTAACTACTGAGTGGTCTTTTCTACATGCAAAACTGCCCCCAAGAGTACCAACAAACTCACATTCAACAGCTTGCTCTGATGAACAATGAAGAGGTTGAGTGTCTACTGTCTGGTCAGGCATACATGTGAAAACCAGAGAAATTTTAAATGTGCTTCTTAAAATTTCAAAGCCCAGATTTTCAGGTATTTCCCAATTTTATTGATGCCTACCGGAAACTGTGGTTTAATCATGGGTTATTTTGGAAGTTTTAGAACTCTATGTTGCATGTCAAGTTTTTCAGGAAACTCTTTGGGTGTCCATCTTGTTAAGGTACTTGGTGGGGCAACTTCAGCTTAGGTCATGATCTCACCATCCATGGGTTCAAGCCCTGTGTTTGACTCTATGATGACAGATCAGAGCCTGGAGTCTGCTTTGGATTCTGAGTCTCCCTTCCTCCCTGCCCCTCCCCCACTCACACTCTGTCTCTGTCTCTCTCTTCTCTCTCTCTCTCTCTCTCTCTCTCTCTCTCCTTCAAAAATAAATAAACATTCAAAAAACATTTTTTTAAGTACTTGATGCCTTTTCCTACTCAAGTTGTTTTAACTATTCAGCACCATACATACAAAAAGAAGAAAAGAAATAAAAGAAAAGGGGAAAAAGCTAAAGGTAATTGAGGGTAAACATTATCTTAATAAAGTGAAGAGTCAACCTAGGTGACACTTCTTCTTTTCAATATGAATAAGGAGTGACTTTAAAGCAATGTCATCGATTTTCTTAGGTGGCTAGCGTATTGACTTTGAAGGCATTTTTCAAAGGGAGGCTCTAAAATGATCTTAAACAATGGCAGTAATGTTGGTGTAATATAGAGCTTCCCTATGAGGGCACTTTAAACGACTCATTTGGATATTTAAGTCCTGCTACATAGGCTTTTAAAAAATTCATTTGTGATTACACATTGCATATTTTCTATAAACTAATTGGTTAAGGAAAGCAATATATGGCAATAAGAAAACTTAAGAGAGAAGCAGGAAGGACATCACTCTAAACACAGTAGGCTTAATACAATTTACAGATCAAATATAATTTTGGAGGCCTAAATGATTTTTTAAACACATTTTCAAGGGCTGCTAAAAGCTATACTAATAGTTACCAATATATCTAAGGCTGACTACATATAAGGCATTTTACACTACCTATAAATATTCATAACAACCTCCCTGCTAAGTAGACACCACTGCTCCAGTTTTAGAGGTGAGGAAATTGATGGTCAGAAAAGTTGAATTGTCCAAAGTCATGCCATAAAGCAAGACAAAACCACAATTTGAATTAGTCTGTTCAGTGCCATGCCCTGAGTGTGATACTGAATGCAATACTCTCTAAAAGCAAAGATGCAAATTAGGCAATGTCCCCATGTCCTCCTCCAAGATACGAGTTTATGAGGATATTTATTACTTACCTGCATCTCAAATGTTCTCATACAAATCATTTAATATATTTTCTAAATGATGCTAACCTCAAGCATTTCATGTCATCAAACCTGACTTTTAATTTTTTTCTTTTAAACCCAACTTATTTCAGTCTTTCAAGCAACCTAAATCCTGCATCCACACATAATAATCACTTTTAAAATCAAAACTACCTCAAACATTACCAAATATATGGACAGTGATGAACCTTCTAATAAATGAAGGAAACTTTAGGTTATGATTCACATTTGCACCAAATTCTTATTTGATGAAAAAAAAAGTCTTGTTTTTTATAATGACCAAGGAATAGACCTGTAGATTTCCCTTGTAAGGACTCCTTGATGCCAGAGAATATCAGCATAAAAAAGTAATAAAAGAGAGCTCACAAAGATCTAAAAAGTTTATGGAAAGAACAACTACTTCATAATGAGAGTTTCCAGATCACAAAATAGAAAGAAGAAATCCAACTATAAATCTATATTCAGAGTACAGCGGGGGAAATAGGATATGAGGTAATTTTTGCTTTACTTTTGAGCAGCACAGATCTTATGAACGGAGGTGCAAGCTATTCAATAACATTTATTGCGAGGCCTAGTTCAGTGCCTTCCACGGGTGGGCAGTCAATAAATCTTATCTGGAGATGATATTTATGCAATGATAATCAGTCTACTTCAGCATGGCAATTTTGGGGGAGAATATTGTCTCTAGTAAGGTTAAGCCTTGTGAAGTTAAATAATAAAAAGAAGGGCAAAGACCAGATGTGGAAAGTATTCAAAAAAGAAATTAAGTTTTATGCAATATTTGCATAAGCACTGGCAATTACAATTCAGAGAAATAAATGCATTTTCAGAAAAATTTGAAACACATTTTGGTAAATGGCAGGGAAAGCATTAAAATTATACATGATTCTCTCCTCCCTCCATCTTTACCAAGAGCACATACTTATTGACTTATTCAGACAGTGAAGACAAAGATGTGGAAGTCTGGACTTTATTCCAGAGCAGAGTGCTATCAATTATCCACCACAGACCCCTTTTACCTTTGTTTCTTGACTCTATGTACATGAAATTAACAAATTATAAGCATTACCCCTGGAGTTTTGCCACACAAAAATCAAAATAAGTAATTTCATACAATGACTTAATGATTTGGCTTAATTATGTACGATGATTTAAACATAAAAAGTTTAGGTTGATTTTGACTTAAGAATCTTTATTTTCCTAGAATGAATTAAAATTCATTATCTCATTGAAACACACACACACACACACACACACACACACACACACACCACACACTCGCTCATTCTCAGTGGACACTAAAATGCTGATATTTGAACTGTTCTTGTATATAGGAACAACAGTTTCTTAAACGTGGCAGGTAGATGGGGCTCCTGGGTGGCTCAGTCGGTTAAGCATCTGACTCTTGATTTCGGTTCAGGTCATGATCTTGCAGTTCATGGGTCCAAGCCCTACATTGGGCTCTGCAAGGGCAGTGTGGGTCCTGCTTGGGATTCTCTCTCTCCCCCTCTCCACTCCTCCCCTGCTCATGCTCTCTCTGTCTCTCCCTCTCTTAAAAATAAATAAACATAAAAAAAAAATTAAAGGTAGTAGGTAGAATTATTTCATTCCATTCACCATAAAGTTACCAAACATATATGTCTCAGAAGTTATTGATGTATATTGGACTAAAAAATAAAATGTAAAGTGAAAATTTTAAATAACCACGGCTGAAACTGTCACCTTAAACAGTCTCAATTTCTCATTTAATGTTTGTATGACCAGTGAGAAGAAAGCCACATAACTGACAGGACCCTCTGTTACAAACCCAAAAAGAAAAAGGTCATGTACTGCAAACTTCAAGTTACCCAACTCCTAAAATCATTTCTATATTAAAGTTTAGTTTTAGCTTTCTTAAACTTACCTGCATCCTTCCTTTGTGCACTCCATAAGCCCAGTTTGAAACTCTACGGTAAGATGTCAGCAGTCAGCTAAGAACAGTAACTTTTACCTGACCTTCTTACACAGAATGTTGGGAAGAAGAAAACCCAGCCTGTTGGGGAACAGAGACAATGACACCTAAAAGAGAGAGATTTTTCTTGTAGTTGGAGGGATGGGTAGATGGGTCAAGCAATGGAAGTATAGGAAGTAAACTTTTCAAGGGCCATCAGCCACACAGCCAGAAGAGATCAACTAAAAATAAGAGTGACATTCTTTCTCTTTCTCTGGGGTTTCTCATTTTACACAGACTACTCTCTGCATCCATATTCCAACTTCATCTCCAACTTTCTTCTGTGAGGAAGTCTGTATTCATGATTTAAATGGGCAAAGTTCACAATAAATCTTTACAAGCAGACAACTGAAGCCTTGGGAGCCAATCACTTTGAAATCCTGGAGAGGACGAAACCAAATTCTATGTTGCATTGACACCAAGCTCAAATAAATCATGGATTTGTTTCTGTGACAACATGTTAGACTCCACCAACACACACACACACACACACACACACACACACACACACACACACACACACTGTAATTAGCAAATTCTGAATTTGTCACACTTTTGTTATTAAGCCTGGCATAAGCACATGTATGCATACACATGTGAAAGAGACAGTGAGAGAGAGAGAGAGAGAGAGAGAGAGAGAGAGAGAGAGAGAGAGAGAACTATAGCCAAACCCACAAACAGATAACCTAAAGAAGACTGAAACACTTATTTTTCATTCTTTGTAAAGTTCAAGTGCTTAGTAATTAGTAGATAATATATCTGATTCAGGGAAAAAAGTTTCATGTTAGAATTGGGGGAAAATATCTTTCTACGTAGGGCTATGTGTGAGTCTAGCTGAATTAGAAATGGTCGAACAAGGGGCATAAATCAAGCAGTGGTCAGTTTAGGAAAATCAGCCAAAACAAGGTGCAGATAAGTGAGGTATTCAGCAAGACCTTACTAAATATCCATGCTTCATCCATTCAATATTCATAAATAGTGAACACCTACAATATTCCAAGCTCAAGAACTGCTTTCAGGGACTTCACAGATAAATTTGTCAGGCTGGCCAAAGGTGACATATCTGGGAGGCAGAAAACAGGAATCAGAAATTCAGGCTAATGAGAAGAAAGAGAAGGATCAGATACCTGGTCAAAGTAACGAAGCCAATGAGAGAGCATGGGCCTCAGGCCACTGGATCTGCCTAGCTTTGCAGAGAGGTGCTTAATCTAAATTCAGGAAAATTCTCATATCACAGAGAGGGGAAACTAAAGCTGACCTAAATCATATTCCATCTTGCTTAGTCCCCCATCGGCCCCTGTATCACCCTACTATCACCCCATCATCCCTCCCATGTCTGTGCATTTCTGTTCAAAGCCCTTATCTTAGGACAAAAAAGATTTCTCAGTGCATTCTTTCCCATCACCTCCTGCCTTTTCTCTGCTCTCACTCTTCACCCCAGCCAGATGGAAGCAATTTCAGATCTGCACATGCAACATGCTCGTTCACGCTTCCATCCTTCCACCCGAGCCTCTGTTTGATGAGTTCTCACATATGCTGGGCATTGTGCCAAGTACTCGGTGTGAATTGCTCATATAATCCCCGTGAAAAGGCTACAATGATTATTACTATTTTATAGACAAGGAAACTGAGGCTTAAAGAGTTAAGACACTTGCCCAATTATTCACAGCCGTGAGGTGAATTTGGGGCTAACGCCCTGAGACCTGCCTCCAAAGTCCATTTCATCATGTATCATGCCATGCCCTGCCTTCTGTTTCAGTAACTCATACCTCAAACAAACTTTTCCTTACTCCATAATTTGATTTAGTTGTTCAGTATTGTCTCTAAACAGGCTGCTTATCCCTATATCACAGCCCAGCTTATTCCTTATGTTCAGATGCACTGCTTGATTTGCCTGAGTGTCTTTTCTCTGGTATCTGGAATAAGTCCATAATCCTTTTAGACTCCCAGTGCTTACCTTAATTCCCAGTACTTGGAGGGTGTTCAGTAAAAGTTTATTGACTCCCTCAGGTATAAATAAATGTCAGATGGCTATGGAATCATGGGCAGTGGAGGGATTAAAACCCAAGTCTATCTGACTACCAAGGCATTCCTCTTCCAGTATACCACACTAGCTCCCAGCTAATCAGGAATAAATGTCCTTAATCCATCTATAAAGTGGAGATTAGATTATTTGTTCTGTCATCCTCAAATTAGATGGTGGGGGACCCAGAGTTAAAATCTATTATTTCTTACATCTGGCACAGAGTAGGAGCCCTGTATATGTTTGTTGAATAAATAAGCCGAGTCCTAGCATATAGATAACCCCTGCCTCCTGTGTTCTTTGCTACTTGCATAGCTTAACAGTGAGCATTATATGCTCTAGAACATTGCTACTCAGATTGTGATCTATGGACCAGCAGGATCATCACCAGGGAGTCTGTTAGAAATGCAGGATCCAGGCCCCACCCAGACCTACGAAATCAGAATTTGCATTTCATCAAGATCCCCAAGTGACTATTATACGTGGTGACATTTGGGAAACACTAACTCTAGAATAGAATTGTGATGGACAGGAGATGAAACAATCCCTGAAAAGCACTTAGCAGAACATCTGATACAAATAAGCACTTTTTATTGAGTGAATCATAATCATTCTTGAAATACATAGGCTGTTGGCTTATTTGGGCATGATTCCCCTGTCCTAATAGGCTTCACTGGTGGCCTGGGTTGCCCCATTGGGGTTTCCACCCCCCAATCCCAAAATATGACTGCCTTCCTCCAGATCAGGACCTATAAATAGGGTGCAGTTGACCATAAACAGCTTAACTCTGGATGAAAATGTTGTGTGTAGAATTATATGTGCATATTTGTTCAGAACTGTTCATAGCTTTTATCAGCTTTTCAAATACACGGATGGCTTCAGAAAGATCATAAATCGCTATTCTCAATGACATGGAATGGCATGGCTGGGAGCATGTTATCAACAACAGACTTCATTCCAGTCCTGACCTCACTAGCTGTGTGACTTACCTAAAGGTGCCTTCTCATCTTTAAAGTGGGGACCATAATCATCTTAATAATACCATAATATCATTTCCTGTGAAGGATTGTATAGGGAGTCAATTGACATGCTCTATGAAATGGTACTCTGTCATTGTAAAGAGCTTCCAGATGTTAGTGACAGCTGTCATTATCACTGGTTCCTCAAACACTGTCTCCCACAACTGGTTCAAGAGAGCATACCCACTCACTCCAAGGAACGACATTCTCAGGAAACATCCCTTTCCAGGGTTACAGGTGAGATAAGCTGGTCAGGAGGCTTTGGTGCCCATAACCTGTGCCCCTACCATGTTTACAAAGGGAGACCATTGAGTATAATAAGATGCAAATGCAGGAAGGAAGACTGGTTACAAAGAAATGTTGCTTAAGAAGTAACAGGTGATGGTGGCAGCCTCTGACTTGGCTGCTCTGGGTTGCTGTATGCTGATCTCCAGATGCCTGTCTGAGGCAGATATGCCCAGGTGTGTCTCCAGCCAGCAGTGTTTTCTCTTCAGCAGCACATTTCTGGGTAGTGGTAGACTTGCTGGGATGTTTCCATTTATTACCAACAAGAGTGAGTAGAATACAGAACTCAGAAGTCAAAAGATTCTGCTCTTTTAATTAAAAGAGGTCAAGACAAAGCAGTATACAGAGGGAGGAACAACAATCTCCATAAGTAGATCAGGACGTAAGCCCGACTTTGAACCTACACCGTAATCAAGTGAATTGGCGGGAAGCCATGAGTATATAGCGGAGGTGCAGGTGAAAATGAGACAGTGAGGGGTGTGATAACAGTTCTATACCCATAACACTTTCATCTCATAGTACACTTGTGCGTCAAATGCATTTGCCAGCAGCTTTCCTGCCTTCCGAGAAGGAATCTAGCAGGAAGTTTACAAAAAGGGAACTCTCTGGAAGTTAGATTTTTGCCTATGCCAGTAGGACAAGGGTGGGATAGTCCTGTACTGAGGGCACAAAGAAGGGGAGAGATTTTAAAGATGTGTATGGTCTTCTCATGCGCTTGAACAGTTCATTCCAACTAGTCTTTCCCAGCTTGCTATTCTTTTGAAGTTAAAAAAGAAAAAGGCAGGCTCTCTCTATCTTGCCCTTATCGCTTTCAGATCAGAAACAAGGATATTAAATCAGTTCCTGAAGAAATGACAGAAGAAAGCTATTTTAGACTTTAAATTCTTGATAATACGGAAAAATAGGATGATGTTGGGTGTTTCCTGTCTCCCTGTAGGATTGAATCATTGTGTGTGCTTGCCATGACCATATTTAACTGACTTGTTCACATTTTCTTCTCGCTGAGCTTTACTGCTTGAACAGTGCCAGTAATGAAGGGAAACATATTTGTCTCTCATAACTGTCAGAGATGACACAGAGAAGCAAAATGAATGTGGGAGGTACTGTTTTGTTTCTAATTAACAAGGGTTTTCAAGTATTTGTGTAAAGAAAAGAAGTCGACATTCAAAGGTTTGGAATCCATTGCCCTTTTCAACGTTTTCCTTTAAGAAAAAAAGGAAATGCTGTGTGTACAATTCAATGGAAATGATAGGGATAGCTAGAAATGAAATATGAAAAAAAATTAAATCACCCAGGTACCATGAAGCAACGCATAACTGAAGGTACCTTATTACTTTATATTATACCTTCTCATTCTAAATAACCACTGTTATATAATATGAATCATTGATGTTTAATAATAGAAATAACCACAGTCAGATGCCAAATCAAGAAGAAAGGATCTGTACTTTGAAAAAAAAAGAACTCTCTTAATGTACATGCCACATAAACGTTCAGGGCATGAGCTCTGAAAGGAATCCTGCGGTGGGGAGCTATTGAGAAAAGCAGTTCTGAGCAAAAGAAGAGGGGGGCAAAGCTAGATTCAAGTCTGGCTCTTTCCCAGTTGAAGTAAGTGACACTATGAAACTGCGTCTAGGCCTAGCTATGTGTGTGAATACCACCACACCTTGACACCCTTTCGGTTGTCTAGTAGCACCTGACAAAATTCAATGTGCAGCATGTCTGTCCATCAAAAATACCTTCTGACAGGTCTAAGAAGACAGCTTGGTATTATACATCTTAAGGGAATTAAAAACAAACAAACAAACAAACAAACTACACTTTATGACGCAAAGACAAAAAAGCAAAACATAAAAAGAAAAATCTCTCTTCAGGGTAACATGGTAACAAATAGGAGGTATTAATATTGCAAAGTGCAATTTACTAATAGTGAAAAGTCAAAAGTAAAGGAAGGCCCAATGGTAGTGTTCTGTAAGTACCATGAAAAGAACATACTTGAGTTGAGGATGTGGATTCAATCATGTATGAGGGGAGTTTTTAGCCAAGGAGGAATTGATGGAGAAGATCTATGAGAATTCACAGGTGAGTGCAATGCGTTGTTCACAGCTACTGAATCAGAATACAATTAGCCACAAGTAACAGAAAAATGTGATGGACAGCAATTCAAAGCAATGGCAATTCCTTTGTCTCTCAAAACAAAAAGTCTGGAGATAGGCAACTGCTGGTATTCGTTTTGCAGTCTCAAAAGATAATAGCTGGAATTTCTGTGATTTCCTTGATCCTTCCTCTTGATCACAAGATGGCTACTGCAGTTCTAGTCATCATAACTTCATTCAAGGCAACAACAAAAGCAAAGAAAGAATAAAGGGAGGACAAGAAATGGGAGTGTGGAAAGGATGAATGAATAGTAATCAAGGTATATGTAATATCTGCTATTTTTGTTGGGAAAAGTAAATGAATTCCCAGAGCCCCCATTCCCTCAGTAGGCTACCACTTGTATTTCATTGGCCAGAACTATTATTTCTCGTGGCCACACAGGGAGTCTGTTAAGATGAGCCTTGAGTTTTTCCAGTCTCCAGAATGGCTGGCAGGAAGAGGTTGGGAATGCCTGATGATATACCAAGGATCAATGCCTGCTATAAATGGGCAGATAAATGATATTGGAGGTGGTGAGATTAGAGATTAATTTGAGGGACTGAAACTATCTGGATGGTATTTCGAAAGATTTTTGCAAAGCACACACACATACACAAAAAGCCCAAAAGTAAATAGTGGGAGAAATAACACCTAGAATATGTTGTTTACAAAAACATTCACACCCTTATAATACACTTTCACACTTTTATGCACTGGAAAATTTTCCACCCGTGACAGAAGAGCAGCCATCTCTGAAACAAAATATGGCAGTAATTCGCCATGCTACACACAAGAATTCTCTGACACAGGTTAAGAAGGAGAAACGGAAGCCACTTTCACCAGAGCAAAACTACAAAAACGGGTTATAAGAATAGACTGTATCTACTTAAAAAAAAGTCTCCTGCTCAAGTTCCACATTTCACCCTACCTCTTCTCTGCCCTGTCATCAAACAAGTGACATCGTTTCACGTAGCACCAAGGCTCTGTGTCTTATTTGTGATGTTTTATTTATTCACAGGTGCACCCTGCTGGGGACCTATGTTGTGTTACCTTGAACAAGGGGGGAAAGATGGAAGTTCTACTCTCTGCTTATTTATTCCTCTGTCAATGGAGTCTGTACGCATTGGGTCTTTTGAGGCTCCCTACAATGCTGTGATGTGAAATATTACTATACTGATTTGAAAGGTGAGCAGGCTAAGGGTTAGAGAAGTAAAGTTAGATGGCTGAGGAAGAGCACATCATGGCGGGCCAGCCTGGTGCACGAACCAGCCAGACTTCAGAGCCCTTGGTTCTTCCAGGCCCCACCCTGACTCTGGAATTCCAAGGGACTTGCCAAGGACTGCAGCAACTAGCATAATTGCTGAATTACCCCAGATGTTGAATAAGTGAATGAAGCCAATTCCACTCTGGCCTCACCTCAAAAAAGAGAGTAAAACCGAGGAAATATTTTCCAGTTCTGAGAATACCAAGTCAGTTTGATTCAAACTATTGTGGTCATCTGAAAGCCTTTTTATAGTCCAGGGAAAGTCACCAAGCTCTACCTTAAACAAACCTAAGCATGTCAGGATGTCCCTGACTATTTATAGGACATGGAGGCAGCAGGACCCTACAGACAGAGTGGGAGCTTTAAACCAAACAATCCTGGGTACAAATGTTAGTTGTACCAATGGCTACCAATGCCTTCAGCTTCTTGCTGAAGTTCTCTGTGTCTTCTTCTCCTCGTGTGTACAGTAGGGTTGATAATGTCTACCCAGTGGAGATAATGTATGAAGAACACTTTGTACAACGCCTACTCATATGGTTGGTGCTCTACGAAGGAGACCAAACATTAGTAGGGTGAGCCCTCTGTTACCACCATTGTCTCCACAGATTGATACTCTGCGGGTCTAGAACCTCCAAAGGTGTGACACCAAAGTGTGATGAAGGAAATAGAGTCAGCACAGTCCCCCAGGTCCCTGGCAACTCAGATGAGGGCAATCGAGGGTTCAGTTCTGCCTAATAAGAACATAATATAGTGTTAGGAGTGTTCAAGCACACAAGACATGCCGTAGAGAGAAGATGTCAAAGATTCCAACAGTTTAGAGAATGGAAGGATAAAAGGGAGATAGACCCAAAAGGACACAAAAATGGAGCTGTAAGGGAGGCCTGAAGAAAATCAGAAAAAAACACACCCAGAGAAAGATCTGTGGGAAAGATCAAATGCTCCACTAATTAAATAAGGTGAGGTTTAAATAATAATAATAATAATAATAATAATAATAATAATAATAAAGCCTCTGAATTTCACAAAACTGTTACTCCCAAGAGTGGAGTGGAATGGAACTGCCAGTGATGACCACAAAATGGCTGAACAGGCAGTGAAAGCTTGGCAGCTGAAAGCCAGAGTTGAGGACAAAGGTCAAGCAAGGTTCTGAAGGGGTTGCATTAAAACAGGGTTTCTCAGCCTGGGTGCTCTTTGATGTTTTGGGCTAGATAATTCTTTGTTTGGGAGCTCCTCTGTGCACTGAACAGTGATTAGCAGCATCCTTGACCTCTACTCACTGGATGCCAGTAGACCCTTGCACCCCCGAGTCACAATAAAAAATGTCTCCAGACATTGCCCAAAGTCTTTGGGGGGCAGGCTAGAGAGAGGGGAATGTACCACAAAATCGCTCTCTGTTGAAAGCCCTTGCTTTAGAATGCAGAGACCCGTGTGTGTTTTAAACCACAAGGAAAGAAATATATAAATAGTTTCAATTTTCTGTCATGTCAAGCTCTTCTGTTTCATATCAATATAAAGGGAAAAAATGCCAAAATTTCAAACAGTAAACAGAAAAAGGGAAAATAGCAATGACTGTCAACTTGAGGGGATGGGAATCGGCAGTTCTTTGTTACTTTTCTGTGCCATAGTGCAAGGAAAGATAACTTTGGAAGATAGACTTGGACTGTACTTTAATTTTACTTAATTTCAGGATATTACCAAATTAAGAATAAAGGATCACTATTTATAACATTTAAAAAAATTGTTATAATTCAAAAATAAATTTCAAGCCAAGGGTTTTGAAATAACTCAATAGGCTTACACTACCCTTACTGTATGGATGGAAAAAGGAAATGAATATAAGAAGCCTTTATAGACTTAGCTTGTCTTTTGGCTTTTTTAGACATGATGCATTTGGAGACTTTCAATTGTTCCTATCTCTCGGCTTTCTTTCAGTATGAAAGCTTTGGCATTCAGTCATGAAATACAGCACCCCAGTTGCTCCTATTTTTAAACAGATTCTGCAGAGTTGATATTAGTATGGTTTAATGTTTTAGGCAGAAGTTCAAAAAATAAATAATTCAACCCCATATCTTTACTTTGCTATATATTAAAGAAATATAATTTATAATAAACATCTGCTTTCCTGTAATAGCATAACAGACGGCAAAGAAAATTGGGTGTGAGAAGCAACATATACTCATGCATATATGTAATTAAACCTTAAAAGAATAGCTGAATGATTTTTTTTTTTTGTGGTACCAGTCTAAGAATTAATAATACTCAAGTAAGTGTCCTGTCTTATAAAAGTGCTATTCTAACTATACTGGCCTGGTCCAGTGGTAACACCCGTTAAGATCTCTCAGTTTATAGAGAGCTCTCAGATATACACGCCAAGGTGATGCTATTGAGAACCAAAACAATTGGTCAGCACAGAAGGGGGGAGAAATCAATAAAATTGATTATTTGGCATTGTGAACACACTTCTCCAAAAAAGATGATCACATTTAATTTTCACTTTCCAATTGTTTGCTTTAAATTGCTTTGATAAGAACTTATAGGAAGTTACTATAGAGATTGTACTGTGTTATCTTTATACCAAAATGTATGATGCTTATATTTTCTTCTGTCTCTTATCAAATATGTCCCTGGAGAAATAATGGGTATTTGAAAACGTAATTGCTGGATTTTCTGGAAAAGTCCCCAAAGATAAGGACTTTCATTTTAAAAATAGCCATTAGGTGAAAACCAATAAACTGTCATGTAGAGCATGTTGCAAATGAGGTCAAACTCTTGAGTTAGTTCTGGAATAAGCTGTTTATTTTGGTCTGCTTCCATGATGGTAAATTGTAGCTTCAACCCGGGCCAGCCAACTCAAAACCACAGGTGTTAGTCCAAGAGGGACTATTCTGTAGTATAAATGGAGCAACTCAAACCCACGACTATTACTGGAAAAACAATTCCAAGTATATAGACCCTCCCTAAAAACAACTCCAAATATATAGCCCTTCCCTAATGATCCATAATGGGGGAAAAAAATCAACCAGAATATCTTGTTCTTGTGGCTGATCAATAATGCTACCATCATTTAGAGGAAAAAAAAAAAAACACAACAACAACGTTTGCCATTCTGAAATGCAATAAAAAAGGAAATCTCTACAATTGGCTCAAAATCAACCTAATATTTCTAGTTATAAAGTATCTATGCCTCTCTATAAATCGGCAAGGCTGATTGTATATGTGGCCTATAGATTCACAATTAAGTTAGAGCCAGCCTCAGTCCCTGTTTTAATACTGTTATTAAACAGGATTTGAAATGCCATTTGTTCGAGACACTGCTCAGATTATAGGGTTCCAACTGACAAGATTATACCCAGATTATAGTGTTCTAATAGCATAGGAAGGTAGAGCACCCAGATTCTACAGAACGAAGTTCCAAATGACAACAAAACCTTTACTGAGAACAATGAAAATCGATATTCCATTCCATATCATACACACTATAACCCCAAATATCTGGCGTCCAAAAACCTGAGTCTTCAAGAAAACTGACAGCAAGTTGAAATGTTATTGATGCCAGAACTATACATAATGTTTTGAATGCTGCAAAAGGATGATGATAAAAACAGAAAAGAAGCTTTTAGTTTTGGTTAAAAAACACCTTGCAGATGACTTCATCTGTTGTCGATAATTAATTTTCAAAAAAAAAAAAAAAGGCAGCCATATTATCTCACCTTAGAGGTCTTGCAATTATTTTTCACATCACTTTTATGAACATGAGATTAAATAACAATAACACATGCCTGTCTTAGGGATTCCTTTTTAAATTTTTTTTTTCAACGTTTATTTATTTTTTTTGGGACAGAGAGAGAGCATGAACGGGGGAGGGGCAGAGAGAGAGGGAGACACAGAATCGGAAACAGGCTCCAGGCTCTGAGCCATCAGCCCAGAGCCCGACGCGGGGCTCGAACTCACAGACCGCGAGATCGTGACCTGGCTGAAGTCGGACGCTCAACCGACTGCGCCACCCAGGCGCCCCATGGGGATTCCTTTTTAAAAGCAATCTTAGCATCCATACTATTTCAACCAAATTTATAATTTACTACAGATTTCCTAAAGATGTAAATATCTTCAACGTTTACCATAATTGATGTTTAAAATATTTAACTTAAGGCCCCATAAAAGTCTGAAAAGTCATTCTGTGTTTAATATACCTTGCTCATTAAAGCATAAAATTAGAAAATACATTTTCAAAAGCTTATTCAAAAGGTATGATTGAAGCAAAGAAACAGAAGTTGATATGATAGATGGGTAATCAGATGGCTTATTTTCAGCCTTGCCAGAAAACTGAACTAGGGCCAAATATTTACAGTTCTGGTACAGAGCTCTTTTTATCAAGCTGCCTGAATTTGTTCTCAGTTGTTCTCAACCTGTGTGTGTGTGTAACCGGGGGGCGGGGGATGTGGGGGGAGGGTGCGG
Organism: Puma concolor; assembly: GCF_028749965.1. Classification (NCBI taxonomy): domain Eukaryota; kingdom Metazoa; phylum Chordata; class Mammalia; order Carnivora; family Felidae; genus Puma; species Puma concolor. Next base: position 206,649,929 of record NC_141667.1, on the reverse strand, counting down.
GGGGGTGGGGGCAAGTAGGGGGCTAATGGAGAGGACATGTCAAAATGTCATATCGTGTAGTTCCTCTCAAATAGACTCTGACCCTGTAAGTCAGAGGGGGATTCGGTGTAGACCTTTTTAATAAGTGACCCCGGTGATTCTGATGGAAGTGGTCCATGAATGATATTTTGAGAAATGTTGCAGCCGCCTGTTTAACACTTGAGAAGTCTTGCTTTACATCCTTATTATTCTCTTCCCAACTACTCTCAGGAAGGCACACTCCTCATAAAAGACTCCTCCCTACTTCTTACTGTTTCCTCAGGATTTACCTCCAGTGTCTGCCTCAAATCTTGCATCTCTCCCTGCATCATTTCCTTCCACTGGCCTTGATGCTTCAGACTGTCCTTGACTTCCTGAAACTGAGCTTGCCTGATTTGAAGACACTAGTTCCCCTGCAAACGCAATTTCCTGCAAGGTACAGACAGTTCTGTTCTTTCAACAGATGTGCTGTCACAAGCATATGACATTCTTATTTTAAGAAAGGCAGAGTGGTATAATGCCAAGAACCTGGTGGCTGGTGTCGGGAGACCTGGGTTTGCATCTTGATGCTGTTCATTCTGACTTAAGATATTGGGAGAGTCATCTGATGCTCTGAGCTCCAGTCTCCTCATCTGGAAAATAAATCAAATAATACCTACCTCTTAGGGCTTCATTTAGGGTTAAACAAAATACTGTCTGTGATAAAATCCTTTGAAAATGTTAATTTCCTAGACGGATATTAATTAGATCATTAGATAAATTTTTGAATATTTTCACAAAGCCAGAAAAAAAATTATCTTATCTGAAACAAAATATGGAATTTTTAATTTCTTTCTCAAGAAGGGTAAAAAGTATAATCCCTTAGTAGTAATTTAGTTCTGTAGACCTCAATAATGCTAACTCTAGTGATCCAAAAACAAATGGTTCTGAATATTTTTCATTTTGGTGCCCCCTTCCTTCTTTGCTCTGCCTTACTTTGATGTCTGGGAGGTGGCCCCTACAGCCTACATCTCCTGTGTTCTCTTGCTTGGTGGGGCTGGCCAACAGAGGTACAGCAGGAGATGGTTGGCAGAAGGATTCATTCCATTTTCAACACAGCTATGGTGGCCGCTCTGCCAATCCACTATGACAGCGGCCCTCCCTCCACAGTTCCAGTGCTTACGGGGTTCCAATCACACCAGTTCCTCCCCTCCACCCCACAGTACTGGGTGTGGTAATGGCTTCCTACTTCCAATCCCTGAGTGGAACACTTCACCATCTTTCATGCATTCCCATTGGATCCCCACCCCCATACCTCTGTAAATTATCTTTTTATTAAAGTCTTATTTGAACCATCTGGAATGAGTCCTGTTTCCTACCGGGACCCTGATTGGTATACCAACTTAGTAGTAGGCCAACTACATGCATGGAATTTTTGAAAAACAGGAATTTAAGTTCACTTTCATGATCAGGGTTTTCAATTATTGTAGATTATTTTACATCCTCCTATTCTTAGTTGTAGGCAGGTATTACTGCTAATATTGAATCATTTGCCTGAAGCAACATAGTAAAAAAGATTATTGCCCTGAAGCTAAGTTGAAACAAATTCTCTCTCCTGAAGAATCTCTGAAGTTTCTAGTTGCCATGAGGTTCTTAGGCTTTCGGGTGTTTTTTTTCTCTTTCTTTGTTTTGTTGAAATGATTCATAGAAGTTTTCCAGTGCAGATGAGGTGGTATTGTTTCCTGTTATTGAGGTGGGATGTGAAATGATTTCTCTCTCTCTCTCTCTTTTTAATAAATGTTTGTAAGTTTTTAATGTGGATTAAACTCCCTCAATATTTTTATGGAGAAAAAATTAAAGAAGTTATTAACATTGGAAAATAGGCTATCTCGATTACACAGTTACTTTTTCCCAATGGTTTTATTAATATTTATGTATTAACATCATAATGACTCAATACAATTTATACAATATGGAGCCATTATTGTGAAAAAAAGACTCATTAAAATAATATCTCCATCCTACAGACAGACCCAAAACATCCTAATGGCTCAGGGGGAGCCAAATGCGGGATTACATGATAGTCCAGAAGCTATGTCATGGTCTACCAGGCCAGGTAAGTAATACACATTTTGCAGAAGAGCCAAGTAAATAGTTACAGAAACAGGAAAGTCTCTGTAGAGTAAATGTGCACTCAGGCAATTATTAAAATATGGATTATGGAAGATTCTCTTTTCTCCTTTTCTCTAGGCTTACCCTTTTAATAAGAACAAAAGTAAATCAAACGTGTGTGCAGAAAGACACAGAATATATTCTAATAACTTCAGGGACTCTGTTTTAATCGACTAAAGGGATATACTTCAGAGTGGAGAAATGACATCTTGAGACCCCTTCATTCTATCTGGGTGTTACAGCTGATATGGGCCTGTGTCAAGCAAGCTTAAGAACAATACGTGTTATTCTGATGCCTGGATATTATAGGTGCAGCAATAACTAGCTTGCAGAGCTTCAAAGAGCAGAAACGATTTCAACCTTAATAACCCCTGTGGCATTTTTCAATTTTCCAGGCTGCCAGTCAAATGAATGCATGTCTGGGAAGGAGAGGAGACAAGAAAGGGAAAAGATTAACCTCTGAGATCCATGATATACACTCCATTGGCTAAAATTGGTCATATGTTAGAAAACAAACATGGGTAGGGATAGCCGTCTCCAAACAGTGAGTGCAAATGTTAGAACAAAGATTCCAGGAGAGAAATGGATCTTCAGGGTTGCCTGAATGAAATAATCTTGGAATGTTAATCATTCTTAGTTTCTCCTTCCTCTAGGTTGAAAGTAACCTATCAGTCACCTGATCTTCAAACCAATTAGCTCAAGAATGGTTCTTCACAAACCTGCAGTGTCTTTTCAAATGAGAAAGGCTTGCAGAAAACTCAGACCTGCCACTGCCTAATCTGCTGGGTCTCAACTGAAGTGAGCAAACAACTCTTGCTAGGGCACCTTCCTCCTACACGCTGCAGCCCTTCCCTGGGCTTCCTTTATCTATTGGGAAATTAGAAACTTTCCCCCAGGAGGGGAAGAACTCCTAATTAAGGATGACTCTAAGAAAGCTAAGATTACTTCTATTGCCAAAAGGGGAAAATACAAATTATAGGCAGGATGAATATGCTCAAGAAAAGAAGCCATTGTGCCAATGACTCACCACATCTTGACTTGTTTCTTGCACTTCCAGGTATCAAACGCTTTCAAGTTTTCTTTTAAAGCATTCTTGAACCTCCGCTTTTCCCTCAGTGTTCCTCCCTAAACCTTTGCACAAGCCCTGGGTGTTCCAAATGTAAGACAAGAAATCACTCATTTCTGGAATAAGTAAGGGTCCTTGAAAGTAAGAGGGGAAACTATGAGGGAAAGTCTATTGATTCTGTCAGAAATCAGCAGTCCAGCCCTTGCGTTTTGGACAGGGTCACCATGGTATTGCCAAGGGGCTGCTTAACCCAATCTGATCTTTTTTCATTAATTCATCTATTTACCTATTCATTTATTCATTCAATAAATGTGTCATGCAGATATTACGTGCAGAATTCTATGATCGACATTAAAGACAAATAAAAGGCAAATGCACTCCAAAAAATATATGTTGCCAAGAAGAGTCAGGCTCACCTTAGTTTAACTCATTTCTTGTCTGATTAACTGCAAAAGCATCCCACCCAAGTATCTCCCTAACCCACTCTCCACAGATATGTTCAAATGCAGTTCTGTTGTGACAACTATTACAGCTTTCCCCTTACTACAAGATGAAGCCCAACATTCTTTTAATATAGGATTTAAAAAAAAATTTTTTTTAAGGTTTATTTACTTTAGAGAGAGACAGAGAGCAAGCAGGGGAGGGCAGAGATAGAGGGACACACAGAATCTGAAGCAGTCTCCAGGCACTGAGCTGTCAGCACAGAGCCTAACGGAGGGCTCGAACTCACAAACCACAAGATCATGAGCTGAAGTCAGACACTTAACTGATGGAGCTGCCCAGGCATCCCTGAAGACCAACATTTTTAAGATGGTGTACAAGGTGCCTGAGAATCTTGGTCTGGTCTTAATCTTACACCCTTATCTTGCACCCTTCTTCCTTTATGCACTGAACTTTTTCATTCTGGCCTTACTTTTTATAATAAATTTTTAATTTGGAATAATCTTAGATTTGCATAAAAGTTGCATAGATAATAGAGAGTTCCTATATACTGCTCATTCAGTTTCAGTTTCCCCTAATGTTACCATCATCCATTACTGCAATGTTTGTCAAACTTAGAAACCGTGAACATTAAATTATTCTTTTTTAAAAATGTTTATTTATTTTTGAGAGAGAGAGAGAGAGAGAGAGCAAGAGTGAATGGGGGAGGGTCAGAGAAAGAGAGGGAGACAGAATCCAAAGCAGGCTCCAGGCTCTGGGCTGTTAGCACAGAGCCCGACATGGGGCTTAAATCCATGGACGGCAAGATCATGACCTGAGCTGAAGTCGAATATTTAACTACTGAGCCACCCAGGTACCCCAAAAGCCATTAACATTAACATGAGTACGTTCCTATTAACTAAACTCCATTCGTTGTTCAGATTTCACCATTTTTTTCCTTTAATGTCCTGGTTCTCTTTCTGAATCCAGCCACCCTGGCCTTCTTTTTAAATTTGTATCCCATTATGCAGTCCTTATATATTCCACTGCATTGCTTAAAACAGGGCCTTTTACCCTCACTCCTTGCTCTGGCCCTCTTTGGTATGTGGTTCAAATCTGAGCTCAAAAGCTCAGCCCCACTTTCTTGGGGCACCTAGGTAGCTCAGTAACTTAAGTGTCCAACTCTTGATTTCATCTCAGGTCCTGAGATATAGACTGCGTTGAGCTCCACAAGCTGGGCATGGAGGCTACTTAAGATTCTCTCTCTCCCTTCTCCCTCTGCCCCTCCCGTTTGCTTGCTCTCTCTTGCTCGCTCTCTCTCTTAAAAAAAAAGTCACCTTCTCATAGGAGCCTCTCTGAAGTCTGAGTCTAAGGCTGGTTTCTGTGTGATAAGCCCTCATACAATCACTCCTTTGTAGCACTTTCTTCAATCTATCATTATACCCTCCTTAATTATTTAATTCCAACCCTATTTGCAACGAGACTCTAAGGGCCATGAAGGTATAAGGCCTGTCTGTTTTTCCTAATCATTGTACCCCCAAGATTTAGTATGTTGTGTGGCACATAGTAGGTACTCAAAAAATGTATTAAATTAATCAACAAATGAAGAATAAGGAAAGAGATAAATTAAGTGATAACGGGAGAAACACATCATAGAACATCAAAATGAGTGATAGAGACAATATAGACAATCACAGGACTTCAAAAGAGAAAAAGATCAAAGTGAGAGAGAGAATTACGGAAAGACTTCATGGCAATAGAGAGTGGCATTTTACCTGGATCTTTTATTCATGCAATTAACAATTATTGAGCACCTACTAAGTGTCAAGCCCTTAAAGTGGTTTGTTTTTTTTTTTTTTTTCATTTTAAGCAAGGAAGTGATATGATCAATGTGACACGTAAAAATAATGTAGCAATATGGAGAGTGGATTGGAGCAGAAAGAACCTAAAAATTGAAAGGAAAAAAAAAAACAGATAATAATCCACCTAAGAAACACTAGGACTTGAACCAAAGGAAATATTGAGGAGGAGGATTCAACAAGGACTTGTAGATAACAAAGAATAGAATAAGAAATAAGAAATTCTCAGTAGGTGAGATGGCAACAAGAACAAGTTATAAGTTAAAAATTAGCATGGACACTTGGAATATAGTGAAAATACTTCCAGGCTGAGGTCAAGGTCTCATGATGGAAGTAGTAGAATAGCAACTTGGGTAGATAAATTCTGCTTTGAAAAGTCAAGGAGATTGGATTTTATTTTACTAGTAATGAGCCATTAAGCAATAATGACATGATGAAAGTGAAATATAGAATGAAGAGAATTTAGACAAAGAAAGGTGCATTGGAGAGGCTGCTGAAGCAATCTAAGCACCTGCTAAACATTAGAAACATACAGGAAGTGGCATATCTACAACACTTTTGAAAAGATTGATTTATAAGTGCCCAAATCAGTATCCAATGTAGTATCTCGTACAGATACTTTGTCCTCAATAGTTTTTAGTTGACTTACTCTTTGTTATGGAGAAAACATCCTAGAAGGCTAGTATATTTTGAATATCCATAAATATTCATTCAAAAACCTTTATATGACAAGTATGTAGAGCATACAAAAAAAATTGTACACACATGGTCTTCTTTTTTTCACTTTTTCAGCTTTCAGGAGAAATGAATATATGTGACATACTTGATGGTCATCATCCTCCAAGATGGCCCCAGGGATCTCTGCTCCCCTGGCATTCCTACACCGTGTAGTCCCTCCCACGTTGTATGAAGGTTTGTCTGTGATACCAGGGGCATAGAGAAGAAGTAATGGTTTATCATCGCCCCAAGTACATTATATAGCATGTTCTGTTTTGGCTTTCTCTCAGATCACTCATTCCGTGGAAAGCCAGCTGCTATGTCTTGAGGTCATTCATGCCACCTATGAGGAGACACATGCGGTGAAGAAGACAGACCTCTGGACAACAACCAGTGAGGAACTGAGGCCTGCCAACAACCACATGAGTGAGCTTTGAAACGGATTTTCTACCCCCAGTCAAGGCTTGATGTGACTGCAGCTGTTAGGACAGCTTGACTGCAGCCTAGGAGACCATGAGTTAGAACCACCCAGCTACAGCACTTCCCATTTCCTGTGCCTTAGAAACTGTGAGAGACAATAAACTGTGAGAGAGTTGTTTCAAACTGCTTACATTTGGGGTAATTTGTTACTGAGCAATGGATAACTATAACACCCTCATGCGATTAAACATTGAAAACTACCCAAAAAATCATGGTTCCTTCTCTATCCTAGCTGCTAAGAAATACAAGCTAAGTATTATTCTTAATTTTAGTTGCCTTTCTCAATCTGTAGTTGTTTGCTTTTCCTCCTTGTCGATCCCTTTATATTTTGGTTCCCATCCTTTACCTTCTGCCCACTAATTTCGGTTTTATTTTACCTACTCATTGTTGTAAAGCTTTTTTGGAAATAGATGCAGGATAAAACCACTAAGTAAAGATAGTAGGCATTAGATAGGAGCCCATCCACCATCAGAGAAACCATAATCCCCTTGGAATGAAAAGAGAGCGAGTCATAGGACACAGTCTATTACTAGTATTTAACCACATAAAGGTTGCTAATAGAATTCAAAGAAAAGGCATACCAGAAGAGTTGTGTTTTAAGTCAATTTTCCCAGAAGCCGACCTTGAGATAAGATTTGCATTATGAAAATACTCTCAAAATGAACTGCTAAGGGAATGAGGAAAGTGGGACAGGGAAGGGGCAGAAGCCAAGCCAGGGTAATATTTCAAAGTCTCACAGATGATGGTTTCAACCTGATCCTGCATCAGAAGTCTGGAATGCACTGAGGCAGAGGAGATGAGCTTCCGTACTTCTACACCAGTCACCCATTGGCCACAGGCCTCTGTAGGATACATAAGTGCCCAGGCACTCCAGCTGTCTATAGGGCCTCTTGAACATTCAGGCCAAGTGGTTACAGTGGCCCGAGGAAAGTCCTCCAAAGAAAAAAGGTGACTGTGGTCAGAAGGAGGAGCACAGTGAAAACAAGGAGAACACACAGAAATTGTAAAGAGATGTGAGGCCATCTGCAAAGTTCTGCTCCGTTAGACAAACTTCCATTCAAGGAGATGGCTCTTCACCTGTACTGACCCTTACCAGACTGGGTAAATTAGGATAGACATGAAGGAGAAAGTATTTTAAAGAATTTACATGAGAGAACTAACCAATTACAAAATGAGCAGAACCTCTCAGGCACTCTAGAATGATTTGGTATTATAACTTAGACTCTTAATTCTGTTTCTAATCCCAAGGAGGGATCTTGAACCCATCTCTTATTTAACTTATTAATTCACATCATTTGTCTTTAGAAAAGAGGTAGCGAGAGGTTAAAAACAAAAAATCTCATGCTTCTTTCAAGCCTTAGCAATACTATTTTTTATCCATTCCAGTTCTAAAATATAAATACAGCATAAAACCCTGAGCTCAACCTTGAATAAAAAGAACGCCTGGTGGAAGAGGATGAGGCCACACAAGTGTTTTAAGACTCTCTCTTCTAGGGGCGCCTGGGTGGCGCAGTCGGTTAAGCGTCCGACTTCAGCCAGGTCACGATCTCGCGGTCCGTGAGTTCGAGCCCCGTGTCGGGCTCTGGGCTGATGGCTCAGAGCCTGGAGCCTGTTTCTGATTCTGTGTCTCCCTCTCTCTCTGCCCCTCCCCCGTTCATGCTCTGTCTCTCTCTGTCCCAAAAAAATAAATAAACGTTAAAAAAAAAAAAAGACTCTTCTATTATTGCTCCCAGTTTGCTAAAATTTGGAAACCATTTCAAATACAAGCCATTTAATAATGTCTCTCTTTCTCTCTCTCTCTTTCTCATCTGCCCCCCCCTTTTTTTTTAATTTATCACTGACAATCCTAGTGCTTTAATAATTTTTCCTCCTATATATGCTTTAGGACATAATCTAACTTTATCTGGAGTTGAGCATAAGAGCATAAATCATTAAGTCCCTGCTTGCCCGATCAAGAGCCTATCTTTCAGAAAAATCAGGCGTCCAGGAATGGCCATTTAGAGAAGCTCTATTTTCTGGCCCTCCATCAGGGTTGCAGACATCTCTCCCCAAGGATTCATCAACCGCCAAACAAAGAGGAAGGCAGGTCAATGACACCAAAATCTGCACCTTCAGCAGCTTCAGAAGTCTCTGACTAGAAAAAATAAAATAAAGAAAGAAAGAGAAAGAGAGAGAATGGGAAAATAAAAAACCATACAATCTCAAAGGAACTTTAACAAATGGTCTCGGAATTCATAGGTTACATCCTGGAAAGGAGACTTTCAAAACCCTTAACAAGCAAGTTTCTGGTGCTATAATGATGGGCTACCAACCAGCCTAGATAGATACCAGTCATTATTGTTTTATTAGCTAGAGTCCAGTTTTGTGTGCTATTCTATCATTTTGACAAAAGGGCTTCTTCATGATACGTTTTATAATGTTATCATGACTTCAATGTGTATAAACCATACTGAAAGATTCACATGTATAGAATGTAGGCACTGACTTCCAGTTGAATCTTTCTTTCTTTTCTTTCTTTCTTTCTTTCTTTCTTTCTTTCTTTCTTTCTTTCTTTCTTATGTTTTCTTTATTTCTGAGGGAGAGAGAGAGCATGAGTGGAAAACGGGCAGAGAGAGAGGGGGACAGAGGATCTGAAGTGGGCTCTGTGCTGACAGCAGTGAGCATGATGTGGGGCTCGAACTCACAAATCGCGAGATCATGACTAAGCTGAAGTCGGACACTCAACCAACTGAGCCACTCAGGTGCCCCTTGATTATTCCTCTTTCAATTTGTCCTCAGATACCCTTGTACTTTGGCAAAACCAATTTATACCACAAAAATGATAGAATTCCAACCCAAAACAGGAACCATTGCTTTGAAGAGGATTGCTCATCTCATAGGTGAGAAAGCTGAGAATCAGAGAGGTTTAATAAACTGCTTACGGCCACACAAAGCCTATAGTAGAAGCTCAGATACCTGTCTCTCTATCCAAAGCTTTTCCAGTTATATCACAGTTTATCTGAAAAGGTTAGAGACATATTTAAACTCCAAAGTGGTGGTGTGTAAGATTTGAAGATTCTTTTCAGGACAAGACACAACCCACTGAAACTCAGAGAGATGAAAGGCAAAACTCTATTACTTCAACTCCAAGTGAGAGAAGGCTGCCAGGCAGGGCCACATAAGTGATTGGACCAAGTAAAGTCAGGCTGGAGACGGAGGATGCGGCTTAAGTAATGCAGGTAGGTTGGGGTTAGCTAGGTTTTTTGCGCCTCCTATGGATCGGATCATTTGAATAATTCCTCAGTTCTGAGGGTATGGGTGTTCCCTTGTTGTTTGGTGTCTGGTCCGCAATTAGGGTGGATGCAGAGTAGGCCTGGAGGGTGGGAGATCCATAAGGGAAAGGTGAAGATGTTGGACTTACCTAGTTGTTTTTCTTTGAGAACAGAAACTGACCAGCCTTCAACCGTAGCCTGAAGACAAACAACAACATCTCCAAAAATTTGTATTACAAGTGGTTATGAATAAAGTGTTAGCCCTAGGCTAAACCACACATGCCCGGAGAAGCAGCTGTGAAGAAAAAATAAATTAAACAATACCATTAAGAATCAAAAGACCTGAGGTGGAGTCCCTCTGCCACTCATTTGCTATGTGACTTTAGGCAAGTTATCTAACTTCCTCTGTACCTCAGGCTTTTCATCTCTGCATTGAGATTTCACATAACCTACCTCACTGGGTTATTGTGGAGGATAAACTTAATAAGGTGTATTTAACAAATACATGTATTTTGTGTGTTTACATAAAACACAAGGAATTTTTGTCCTAATCACGGGCCCCGTACAAATGTAAGGATATCCAAAACATTTTTAAAGGACCGCATTCTTATCACTACATGTATGTACAAGCCTTCTCTCGGGGAGTGTCTTTTTACCAACAAATAGACAGAGCTATAAATTGTGGATTCTTGATATAATAGATCAAGATAGTCCTTCCAATCTGTTATGTTCTATTGCCTCAATATAATAAACTGCCAAGACAATATCATGCATCATATTAGTAGCAGATTATTCAGTGAAACTCCCAAGGAACAGAACTCACGGCTCACAGACAGTAGCTTTCATCCTTTGTTATCTCATTCTTCTTTATAGAGTCCTGAGTTTTACAGAGTAAGAAAAACCTTAACTTACAATAATCAGAAAAAAAGATATGACTCATGAAAACAATACAAATTTTTGGAAACACAAAACTTTAAAATTATCAGGGGTAACAGCAAGATAAAAATAAATCATTTTGGACTTAGAAGAACTATTTTTGGGGAAAAGATTTATAAGGAAGATCAAGGTAGGGGAGTGTGGATATAAAACATTCAGAATTCTTTTCCAGACATTCAGAATTATGATGATACTCAGTTCATTTTTCTCAGGAATCACAGATGTTTTGATACTAATAAAAGTGACTCCGATTGGGCTCACCATGGATTCTTTCCCATTCTTCCCTCATCAGAAATGGGTAGTAGGGAAGGAAAAGACCTATTAGTTATAACCCTTACATTCTCTCAAAAGAACTTTCTGAGAAGAACTCAAAAGTTTCTAAGAGATTAAGGTGTTGTGTTTTCTTTTGTCTTGTTTTGCTTTTTATCCTTTCGCCACAAAAATAAGATACGGGTAAATTATTCAACTATATATTTTTTTCAAAGCATTATAGCATATACTTTTAAAATGCTTACAAAAAAAAAAAAAAAATGGTTTGCAGAGTTCAGTTCCAGAAGAGTATCACATATAATGAAGCCCAGCCCAAACAAAAATTTCCAATTGTTACTTACAAATCCTGGGTATCTAAGGGCATCCACTAAAAATACATAAAAGCTCTCATAATGTGTTTTCTCATCTACTCTGTAACCTTGAAACCTGTGGGAGTCCCTTACTATCATAGTCTGAGTGGATCTAATCTCTTACCACTAACCTGTCTTCCAAGAACTCCCTATATCGGTGGCAAGAACTAGGCCCACATATCCACCACAAATCAGTCACTAATGAGCGGAATGAGACCACAATACGTGGCTTAGACAAATCAGGAGTTATTGCTGAATCACGTGAAAGAGCACTGGACACATCAAGTTCTAAAATGCCATTGGGTAGGAACCCAGAAAGGTCTGTTAGCACTACCATTTCTTGAGTACGGCATGTAGTATCTTAAATACAATATCTTATTTAGTTCTCAAATGCCCATGGGGTATTCATTACTATCCTCATTTTACATTTGAGAAAACAGTTGCAGAAAGGATCAATAACATTTCCAATGGATCAATAATATGCTCGACGTCACGCCACTTTTTTTAGCGGAACCAGAAACCATAGCTAGGTTTGTCTGATACCAAAACCTTTGCAGTTACCCAGTGTGCTGAACTTTGAAGTAAAAGCTTCAGCAGCTATCATTTCTGTTGGATCATCATAATGAGCTGTTGTTGAATCATCCATGTGTTTTCCTTGGACGTTCTTGGCAAATAACAGAGGAAAGATACTGAGCTTAAGATTCTTTCTAGTTATCCCAAAACCCTCACAGTCAGATTCACCTATGTGGAGATTACTCAACAAAATGGCCATACGGAAAAAGAGAGAGAACCAGAGGACTGCCACGAAGTGCTGGGAACAATGGAGTTATTAGGAAGAGATAGCAAAATATCATTGATTCACTGGAGAAAATGTTCCCGTTCTGATCCTCACATGCTGATACTACAGATGGACCCAGCTTAGCTGAGGCACGCTCTGTGCTTCAGCTGTTTACTTAAGCAGCACCGGGGTTCTCAGAAATAGTTGCTATGCCAACCAGCCCTAGGACTATATATACATTCATGACCGGGGCTTATTCTTAGGGCTTTGTTACCTCTCTTTCAAAAGTTTGAATCTCCTATTGCTAAACTGCTTGCATTCAAGCATCACAGCCTCCGAGAGGCAGCTTCCTTTTCCCGAGCAGGTGACAAACTCAAGTGGAGGTTTGCAGCCTAGGTTGAGCCACCCTTTGACGTCACAGTTTTATAGTCAGGGACCAGACTGCTCTATTTGCCCAGACCTCTGAAGATTCGGTGTTTAAATGATAAAGGGCAGTGCCTTTTGTCATCTACTATTAACTGTCACCTGTTCATGTGACCACAGAAGTTCTCAGAGGAGAAATAAAGCAAGCTTTTGAGGTGCCATGATTATCGTGCTTTTTCCATTTCTTTACCGCATTTTTAAGGGGACACATTTCAGAATAGTGTCAGCCAACAAATTTGGCCAATCAATCCACCTCAAGTCTCCAGCTAGAGCTGCATTTAAATAAACCTGTAATGTTGAAAGCTGAATAGAGAAAGCTCTTTAATTACCTTTTCTCCTGTTTCTGTTACTTTGATGGCTTTTGTTCAAATGCGTCTGAGTTTTCAGTCTGTTTATTTTATAATTATTGGATGATTACATGCAGCACTGCCGTTTCCATTAGATTTCGATGGCTGATAAAACCATTGTTGACAGGGAGCGCGCAAATGAACTTGGGGAAACCAGATTAGTAATGTTTGTGTTGCTGCATTTAAATAAAATGAAATGTCCTGGTAGCAGTGTGATCAAATCTGAAAATTTTGTTATAAAGAAAGAAAAAGCAGCTCTGTGAGAAATCAGGTTTTCAACAGAGAAGCTGTTTCCTGTTGAGACATCATTTTAAATCCTCAAGTGTGCAGCCATTTCTCCTTCAAACAGATTATAAAACCACAAAACAATCATATAATCTCTTCTAACAAGAGGTTTACAGCTAGACAGATTGCTTTAAAGGAGAAAGAAGTAAAAAGGAAGTCAAGATCTAAATACTGATAATACATGCTAAATCCATTTGAATTGATAAGGTAGAGGAAGCATGGTGATAAAGCTTAAGGGGTTAAGACTTTACGTTCACCCAAAGATCAATACCTAGGGAAGAAGAAAACTTGGAAACGTTTCCATCCCCAATTAACAACTAAAATCTACATGGCAGATGAGGCAAAGCAGAAACAGACAGGCTATTTCCCCAGAAACAGACCCTGCTCAAGCAGGGCTCAGGCTCGCTTTGTTATCGATGTAACAACTGTGCGAATGACAATCTTTAAGTGCTAAAATATTTGCAAAAAGGAATGAAAATCTGCTGTTTCTCTCAAGTCATTAAAGCAAAGCCAGAGAGTTGAAACAAAACAGAACCGCATATGGTTGGCCAAACTGAACAGAAACTAACATCCACGCAGGGCGCCTTAGCAGCCATGCTCCGTGGTTGGTGCTGTGCCACCACGACCCCTAAACTGCCAGTTTGGAACATGTCACCCATATAGCTGGTCAAGGACAGAGCTGGGATAAGGACCCAATGCCTCTGCTTTTGGCCATTTGGCAATGGCAGGCTATCTAGTTTGATTTCGTTTTGTACAACATTCACTTATTGCATCAGTCTACTGTTTCCTGCTCCTTACCATCTTCATTCAGCAGAATCCAGGATCTGACCTCTTCACCATGAAAGCTCAGCCAGGGCTGGAAGTGAGTGACCAGCACCACCTACCACCTACATGTTCACCTGGCCTGATGTTAAATGTCTTGGAGAACAAAACCTAGAATGGTTGACTACACTTCTGACCATTCATTGAGATGGTTTGAAATAATAGAATAACTCCAGCTAATAACTACAGAGTGCTTTCTATATGTCAGGCCCTTTTCTAAGATTATTATTGTATAGATAGCTCATTTAATCATCTCAACAACCTGAAAAGTTAAGTACTCTTATTTTCATCCTCCCTTTCTTACAGATAAGGAGCAAAGGGGCAGACAAATCTCTCAGCTACTAAGTTCAAAGAGCCAGATTCTGACCTAGGCAATCTTGCACCAGAGTCCACACTCCTACCTGATGATATTTACTGAGACTGTAAGGATAACTGAGTGTGCATATGATCGTGCATCATGCACATTTAAGTGGTGCTTGCATCTAATTGCATATCTCTGGTCCACTGAACAGTAAAACAAAATTGCTTTTCTCTTACCTATTGCTTTCCATGATTACCATTACTGATAGTTGGCCTGATAAAAATGTGTTTCTAATTGTTATTGAATGTATAGAATTGCCAACATTTCTATGTCCCAAATTTATGAATGATATATTTGTATCCAGTTTCACAAGTACATTGCTTGTATTCTCTACTTTCACACTAAAGGAAGCAGCTCTATAAAAATAACACCTGTTTGTAAAGTTTTCTATACCTACCTTTCGAATGGTGTACAGCATTGCATTTGGTCCTCCCAGCAAGTCAATGAAGTGACGTAGGTGTTATTTTCTCAGAACGAAGGGACAAAGGAGTAGGCATGGGAAAATCAAAGACAGTAGTCACCAGTATCTGTTCTGGAAAATACAAGAAGAAGAAATATCATGGAACCAGTAACTGAAAAAAGTTAAGCTAGCTTGCCCATACCAAGTCGAGTGCAAAGGATGGTTTTTCCTAGAGATGCCTATTAGCCAACAAATCACAGTGATTGTGTTCTGTATGTCATACCATGGGCTAGGGGGAGTTAGCTCAGGAGGAGAAACCAAACTCTCTAAACTTGAAGAGCTTCCAGTTTGAAAAAGAGACAGATGTATGTAAGTCAATATAATTTTTTTTAACGTTTATTTATTTTTGAGACAGAGAGAGACAGAGCATGAATGGGGGCGGGTCAGAGAGAGAGGGAGACCCAGAATCCAAAACAGGCTCCAGGCTCCGAGCTGTCAGCACAGAGCCAGATGCGGGGCTCAAACTCACCGACCGAGAGATCATGACCTGAGCCGAAGTCGGACGTTCAACCGACTGAGCCACCCAGGCGCCCCTGTAAGTCAATATAAATAAGAACAAGATTTCACATAGCTGCATTTTATGTGCCAGGGAGAGATGCCTGCAAACTCTCACTGCCTTCCAATGTTGTGAACACTTTCACTCCAACAGATGACCCACACGTGATTATTACTAAAGAAATTTTAAATGATTGAATTGTTATTGAGAAAAGAATAAATAGCATAGTAATAAAGTCACTGGAAGAATCTTGAAACAGATGGAAAAAGCTTTGTTTTCATGAGTACAATAACACTGTAGTTTGAGGAGCTGTTGTAATCCAGTCGCTGCTGGAAGTTGGAAGCCATTTAAAAAGTTTCCACTGTGTTAACTCAGGACCAAGGTCTGAAATGAAAACTAGTGATGGAGTTTGAGAGAGGCATGTGCTTACCCAGCAAGTCTAAGAAATCAGGAAGAGTAAGGACTGTGCCGCCTTGGTTTCTTATTTAGCAGTAGAGCAAGGTGGAGAAGAGGAAGATTTTTTAATGATAAAACTTCCCCATGGTATTTTGAATATGAAGATAACTGCCTTTCCCTGTTACGATCTTAGTCGCGTGTTTTTATACTGGTGATAGGTATGGCTTATTCATGCACTCTCATACTTGACCCCTTCCTCCCACTCCAAGTCTCACTAAACATCACACATTTACAATCACAGAAAAGAACAAAACAAGCCCTGATAGACTGGGTTAGGGCATACATGTGAGACCCGTCTGGGGAAAAGAAAGAGAGCTGGCTTTTATCAACACATTACAATGGAACAGACATCCCACCAAGAGTACCCAGATTCTAGGCCAAGGGGGTTATTTCAGGGGTCAGACTAAAATAGCTGCTTTTCTGCTTTTAATTTCAATTACCTATGACAGCCTACCTCAGCGCAGCCTACAAATGAATAATGATCCAGAAACTGAGAAGGTGTAAAAAGTTATGCATTTTGTCAGAATTTTGTTTAGTACACGTGGAGTTTAAAGTCTTACTATTCAGTAGTGGCCTTAAGACAGCATGCCAATTTCTCTGGATGTCTGTTTCTTCACCTGCAAAAGACTGGATTGAATTGGGAAAGATATCTGCTCCAAGGAGATGAGCTAAAACTCTGTGATGCCAGCACTGCGGCATGACTAAATAGTCCACAATATCTTGCATTTCAGTGACGTGATTCACTCAAGCTATTGTCTCATCATGTAATAAAGGCAGTTGGTCCAGTAAACAGTATTTCTGTTTAATATTTAAAGACCCAAACACTTAGTTTGGTGTAGTATTACTAGCATTTTGTTTATTGAAAAGTCTGCTTTTCTGCTTCTTCTCAAATGTAATAGTTTGTTCACATGGAATTTTCAGAAGAAGGATGGGGAATTATCCAAAGGAAGAAAGATAGCCTATATTCTGTTTCAAGTCAGATTCATATTTTAAGCTTCACCGTTGCATTTTAAGTCTTGCAGGACGTATTGGTAATCAAACTGCAAAATATCTAGGAAAAAAATCAAATCACCTCCTTTTTCTCCTCTCCTACCTCTTTTTTAGAGGAGATGGGACAAGGGAAGGGAGAAGAAATGAGACGAAAGGAAGGGAGAGGAAAATCTTTTCCAGATTTCAAACTATCACAATCCAAATGAAAGGTCTTGCCATTCTTGCCTTTTAAGCAGTCGGAGTTTGGAGTCAAGCCCTTCTCGAGGGCATGTTTCTTGCCCTCCTCCTCTGTACTGATTGCACCTCTGTAATCTCCCCACTCAGTTCTGTTTTCTTAGTGCTCCCTCTGCCCTCAGCATCTCTGCTGTGATTGCTCTGGCCTTGTTGGCTCCCGCCAAGCTACCTCTGCTCCTCCCTTATCCTCTTCCTCCATTTCAGTAACCCCTTTCAGTGCCCTCCTCCGCTCCCCCCCTCACCCTTGTGATCTTTCTGGTCTCTGCAGCTTTTCCTATGATCACTCTCCTCAGTTTTTCTCTGTGATTTCTCTGCCCTCTCTGGCTCTCTCAGCTTTCTTTAGAACTCAGCAAACCTCATAAGGTTCAGAGATTAATTTCAGTTTGGATAAGCACCCAAACTTGTGAGTGCGTATGCCAGTTCTTTACTGAAACTCTTTGGATCTAAAATCTCGCTGGGAAGGCCAGCCTTATAAAAGTTTAAGTATTTGGAGTTTTATCAAGAGAATAATTTCCCCTCAAACCCTGGTCTTTCTGCTTCTTATTTGGGGGAAGGTGAAAAGACAATGGCTATTGTTCACTCTGCACAGTTTATCTTCTTTCATTTGACGTGGGCTATGCATGATTAGAAAACACAGCAGGACCCTGAGAAGGGATGCAAACAACCATTTTTGATTCATTCAGTAAAGACTTATTTGATGCCTACTATGTGCTGGAAATGCAGAAAGCTGGACTTTACTTCAATCTCCACGAGATACTTCTAGATTTACCTTCCATAAACATACTTTACAGATTGGATACTTTGTGTGACCTTAGATTGGAGATGTCAAAAATGTTACCTCATAAGTCTCTCTACCATTCTTGTTCCACTGCCTAGATTTTAATTTAAAGATTGGATATTATTACTTACTTCCTGTTACTTTAAAATGTGTATTTCTATTATTCCTATCACAGGGCATCTTAGGTGCTTTTAAATCAAAAGTTTTCATGGACTCTCCCTTTCTGGGTCAAATCCATACCATACAGAATAAAAGATGAATGGAATGGCAAAAGTAATTCTTTTTGCTTGATGTTTCCATCCAATACCAAGTACACTTCTGTGTTTCTCTTCTTTTACAAAAATTTCTTAGGAAAATTGGAAAACCGAATCTTTATAGTCAACACTAAACCAGATTGCGTAATCTGAAAATATTTGAAATGTTGAGCCAAAGGGTAAACTCTTTTATCCTACTAATATTTGGATATTTTCTCTTCTATCCCTCTGTTATAAGAATCTCAAACCAGCGATTCATGGGCCATGGCTGCCAAAAGATGTGTTTTATTTGCCTGTAAAATATTTTTAGATTTGTATATGAATTCTCTTGCAGTCTGATAATCCCCATTCTGCCACACTCTCCAGTAATATCTATTGTTACATTCATGTTATACTTCATACATTTACATACTCACCTGTTCCACAGGCATTTGGTTTATGGTTCCTAAGTAAAGTTGGACAAAATGGGAGTGAGATTTGGAGGGACATGAGCTTTTGATAATAGCTCAAAGCATCCTAACAATAGGTTTGCTTGAAATGGAGTAAGAAGATGAAAAGCTTGATTAAGGCTCATTCTCCCACACCTACATATGGATGAATGAACAGGGTGACCTGAAGGAAGGAAGCCATCCTATTTTGTTGATAATTCACAGGAGAGCCTTCTGCAATGTTTGGGATGAGTAAGCCTGCATACCTAGAAGAATTCTCTCCTTTAGTAGACACTAGCAGGGATACGCACATTCCCTTAAAGATGAAGATGTTGCTTTCAACTTGGCTCAGGATCAGGAAAATAGTATTTATAATTAATCTCTTAAATCAAATTGCATGGATTCTTTAGACTGTCTTTTATGGTTTGGTAAGGTAATGTCTGAGTAAAATGGCAGTGGAATTACAAGAATTTGTCCATTTCCTCAATTTTGGCAAGATCCTACCTATGTAGAAACTGTCACTGACAATTGCAAATGCTTCGAGGAAATCAAGGGCCAGAAGTAAGTTGAACCCAGACTGGATATGATACTTCTTTACTTGCTCTGTGTAGCCATCTCACTTGAATTCTGTATCAGGATCTTAAATTATGTTTCTAGTTTGAAAGAGGACAGGGTGGTGTGCAGTACAGGATTAACCTTGTCCAGACCAAGGTTTGGTGTTTGCCATCAGCTCTTGGAAAGTAATCTCTGAACCTCTGAAATGTTGTTTCTGATAAGAATGTCTTTGTTCACCATTGGGATTTGAGCCATGCGAGATAGACTATGGTAACAAAGTGATTTCTGGCGGAGAGCTTTGTTCCATACGGTATCAGCTGAACCTCTGCAGGGGCTGGAGACTAAGTTTAGCTACATGGATGATCAACTGTGTCTTTGTGATCAAGCCCCAATAAAACTCTGGCCACCAAGGATCAAGTAAACTGGTTGGCAATACTCCATGTGTATTGCCACACAGTGTTGTTGAGAGAAACAGAGGCTGTCCACACAACTCCACTGGGAGACCACAGGGAGCACCATGCCTTATATCCTGGATCCTGCCCTATTGGACTCTTCCTTGTGTTAAATTTTATTTGCATCCTTTCGCTGTAACAAACCGTAAGTATAACAGCTTTTCTGAGTTCTGTGAGTCCTTCTAGTGAATTATTGAACTTGAGGATGATCTTGGGGAACTCAGAACTTGCACTTGGTGTCAGAAGTGAGGGTGATCTTGGGGAACTCCTGAAACTGCAGGTGGAGAGGGGTGGAAGGATTAGGGAAGAATCTATTATGTCTCCAGCATGTCTGCAGTGAATTTCTGAGGCCTTTATCCTTACAGAATCCCGCTGTTGTCAGAAGACAGAGTGTCCTCAGACTTTGAGTCCTTATCCAGCTCACAGAAAGGGGTCTGGGCATCCATGAAAGCTAGCCCAAATTTCTAAGCAACAACACATGGATTCTTCTCCATCTCCCCCGACCTTGGCCCTACCAAGAGAAAGAAAGGAAAGCCAGCCAGCTCCTCTTTCTTTCCTGCTCAGCGTCTTATTCTGTAATTTTTTCTAAACCTGCTTCTCAATATCATCTCATTAAGGAAAAAGATAATTACCATATTAACATCTTGCCTCCCAACACTTAGTGGAGTCACAAGCATTTAACTTCACACTTAAAAGAAATGGGTACCAAGGTATCTGACACCTATTATTCAAATGCAAATCTCCTAGTCTAGCTGAAAACTCAGTTTCTTTTCATTTCTGACTACAAAGAACAGATGGCATTTTCAGGGAACTGATCTAAAATTGCCTGTGGGACTGGAGGAAAAAATACAGGTATGTGTATAGATCCACCTTAGAAAGTAACAAATTATATTTGGAAAATAGACATCTAGACTAATTCCACCTGCGATACTAATAACATGCTGCCAAACACTGGAAAAGCTCTTTCCGTACCTAGCACTTCCCTTTTTAGTATAAGGCTGTGAGCCCTAGAGAGAAATACAGGATGCCCAATGGCACACACCCAGGGATTCCTCCCTCCCAGTACATGGTCCGCACAATAATCAAAAGGCACCACAAGTGGGGAACACAGGACAGACTCCAGGGTGGCCGCTGCTCCTATTCCAACCACTTAGTGAAGGATTGCCAAGTAGCTGTCACTATGCAGAGCGCATACATTATCTCCTTTAATCTTCCAACAGCCCTGGAGGGAGAAGGTGTTATTCTTCCCATTTTCAGAGATGAGGAATCCAAAGTTTAGAGATGCTAATGGGCCTGCCCAAGATCACAAAGCTAGCCACAGCCAAATCCGCATTCGAGCCCAGCTCTGTCCACCTAAAAACACTTTTTAATCTCTGCACATTCGGCATTCTGGTTAATTATAGACTCTGATTATAGCAATTTATCCTATATATCATTAACGGATTGCTAATTTTCAAAGAATTAAAGTCCAGGAAAAGACCCTTAAGACTAAAAGTACTAAAATTATATAGAATATAATCAAATTTTTCTTGGATGTTTCAGATGATACGTTAAGCCCTGGTAATGTCTCAGGTGCATCATCCTACAGAAGAGTGATTGTGCTAATGAAGTGTAGGTCAAAAGAATAACAGATAAATCAGCTTCCACTTACACATAATCACTATCCTAATTCTCATAAATACTTTTGCAGAGTTCATGATGTAGTGATCTACTAACTTTTTTTCAATTCAAGTTAACAAATCTTTATCTAGTGCTTTCTCTGTGCCAAGCCCTGTGGTAAGCTCTGGGCAGCAGTAATAAGCGTGATATAATGCCCGTCCTTAAGGAGGACACATTCTGACTTTGGAACACTCCATTATCCCCCTTGCAATAGAATTACCTTGTCAATATTTAATTGGCTGTAAGTGGAATATTAACAGCAGCAGATCTACATTTTAAAAAATTACCACTGGTATGTCCACTGATGTTGTAAAGGTGACTAAATACTATTTTTCTCTTCTCTTCTGCATGCTACCTTTTTAAATGAGCTATAACTACCTCCCATGTCACCCAAGCTTTTTTAGAAACTCACCCCCTTCCGCCCGCCACCCCCCCCCACACACTCCCCTTAGTAAATAAATCATTCGGTATGGTAGTTGTTGGTGGCAATATCTGGCATCTACCACCGATGCATATTCACAGGGATTTTGCAAAAATCTCTCTTACGACTCTTGGGAGGGAAAGGAAGCAGGGAACAAAGGCAGAAGGAAGGGAGGAAAGGAGCATAACCTTCCCTTTGGCAGATGTCTGGGAAAAGGAGACTCTTTATGAGATCACTGCATCAAAGGGAAGTAAGAAGTTTCTGGGCTGCCAGTCACAAAGCCACCAAAAACTCACTTTTAATGAAAAAAGAAACTGTTAACTCCTGCACTGTTGTAAAATACTTACCAAAGACACCTTCCCTGCTAAGTGCCATTCATTTCAGGAGTGAAATGCTGTAACAGAGAAAAATGCCCAGGGCAACTGGGAACCAGAGAAGGAGGGAAGTGTGTGGTTCAACTGTCCCTGTAGGGGAGGGAAAGCAAAGTGTCTCTTTCCTTGACAGCTACCCCACTTAACTACTGTGCAGTCAGCCCTATTTGGCACCAGTGAAAATTCAGCCTTCCAGCAGATTCCCTGCCATCTGCCTTATGACTCCCAGTCTACAGTCAACACACCTTGAATGCTTAAAATCTGCAACACTCCCAAGGGCTGCCTTTTTGGGGCAATTAGACGATCCATGGAAAGAAAATCTTTACTTTGCCACTTGGCTTCAGTTTCCAAATTGAGTCGAAATTCTGGAAGCGAATTCAGATAAACATTATTTCCTGATTTTTTCTTCTTCACCTTGGTGTTTTTTTAGTACCCATAGCCAGCGGCCATGGAAGCTGAGGGAGTGACAAATGGCCGTCGGGAAGACTTGAGTCTCCAGGAAATCAGCAGAGACGTCATTCAACTGACAAGGCAAAAAAGGGAGAAATGAAAACAGAAACAAAATAAGCTCAGTTTTTGGCCCCAGGGCTCTACCAGGTATCTGCCAATTTATTCACCCTGAAATCTGAAGAGATTCCAGATGGAAATGTTTTCTTTTTTTTATTATTATTATCTCTTTACTTTATCGGGATGTTAGTGGTTACTATTTGAAAGTTTCCTTGTATAGGGTTAAGAAAGAAGCTAAGACAATTGCTCAAAATCTATGAAGAGAAGTGGGAAAGCTTGGACATTTACTCACTTAGATCACTAGAGTATACATCTCAGTAAAGCCAAGATCTGCTCTTCCGAAATGTATCCATCTTCCACATGAAGGAAAGGCAGGCATTTCGAATTTTTTTTTTTTTTTTTGGTTCAACATTGTTTTTCATAGGATTGAATACAAGCAAAAAATATCTTCCTGATCCATTTGGATTCTAGCTGTGACCATGCTGAATGACTTATGCACTAGTCCAGGCAAGGCCTGGAAATGTAGATAATTGGTATCTTTGCAATGTGAAAAGTCTGGTGGACAGTGGGATGGATGTTAGAAATCATGTTTTGTTTTTTTAAGGAATCTATTTTTTTTTTAATGTTTATTCATGTTTGAGAGAGAGTGTGTGTGAATGGGGAAGGAGCAGAGAGAGAGGGGGACAGAGTATCTGAAGCGAGCTCTGTGCTGACAGCAGCTAGCCCAATGCTGGGCTTGAACTCACAGAGTGTGAGATCATGACCAGAGTTGGAGGCTTAACTGACTGAGCCACCCAGGTGGCCCTGTTAGAAATCATTCTTTGATGTCAAACTACTATCATCCTTCCCACAGTTTTTTTTTTTTTTTTTCCTCATGACTCTCTGGTAATTTTTATCTACTCCCCCTTGTTAAATGCTTCCTCTGAAGATAGACTAATAAACTCCTTAAACCTTTTCAGTTAAGATCCACATTTATCAGATTCATAGCTATACTCATTTTCTTAGGCACATACTTGAAGCGATCATCAGCTCAGATATAAATAATGACTGTGAACAACTGTATTTTTCAATACAGTATTTAAAAATACACTAAAGCTGAAACAAAAGTTTCCTAGTTAAAATAGGAAGTGACCTAGTTTCAACCAAAAATATATTCACATCATACCACACCTATGTTCCAAGGACAGTTCGCTAATTTCTTAAACACATTTAAAACGCAACATGTTTTTCTATAGCCTCTTAACATGTATTTCAATCACTTCCATTCAGAATGAAACTTAGATTGGCTTTACAATCAATACTCATCTTCCATTCTTTTTTAGATTTTTTAGAGACAAGAATTATTTCTCTATGTTGAAAGACTCTTACTCGCATTAAGAATTTCTACTCTGTCAGAATCCAGATCAAAAGGCACAGGCATGGTAACATTTTTTTAACCGAAAACTGAGTGAATGATCCCAAATGTATGGCTTGTACTTATCAACTTTCAATTCAGAGTCCTAGACCAGCAAACAGTGTCTCCCCAGCTTCTTGTTCCCTGTTGCATTTGTGCGGTTTCTCTCATTAGCAGTTCCCAGAAGCTAGAAGTGAGTTCCACAGAAGGGACTGATGCTTTGAACTCAATAGGTTTCTTCAGGGTAAAATTTTACACCAGGGCTCCAATTAGAACCTAAGGCTGATTACTTGCGTTTATAGGTCTCCTGTCTAAATCCTAGCTCTCTTCATCACTGGGTCGATGTTTCTTCACTAGATGATTAATTGTAGGAACATTTCCATGGTTCCTCTTTAGAGGTCTTCTATTGCTTTGGGGGAAACTCTAAGGGTTTTGCTTTAGCAAACGAAGAAAATGCCTATGAGTGTGAGCTCTGGAGCTACCCTGCCTCGATTTATAACCCAACAATATCACTTACCAAGTGTCACCTTGAGCGAGTTGCTAATCTTTTCAAAATCTTAGATTCCTTATGCATTAAATATAAATACTTGTACTGACTTTAAGGATTTCCTTTAATGATTAAATAATCTGTATAAAACCTGACAACACTAAAATATTGAGTACAGCACTCAAAATAGCAGATATTATAAGCTATTATTATGTATATTAATATATATATATTATTAGTTTTTTCTGGTTCACTGGAGTCTCATCAGGGTGTAACACAAATTGTATCTTGAAAATCTCTCTAAAGTAGTATGTATTCTTTTACGTGCAGAGTCTTGAAAAGACATCATCTGCAGGAAACTGTCACCGCTCCCATTGATATCTTTTCTGTGTGTCTTAGGTCACTTACTGCATGCAGACACCTGCAACTCTCTGATAAGGATTTTTCATCTGGCAGTGGGAGCACCCTCAGTCTTTGGTTGGGGTCAACAAGAAGTCCGGAGGTTAATGTCTCTCTGAATCCTCAAACAACGACAAACAAGGAGTTGAACGGTAAATATCACTGCTTCCTTGGCCATCAGTTGGGATAAATGAGACATGTTCTCATTGTCTTCTGGAGTTCCCTTGAGGGGCTGAGCTCTAGATATCCTCAGAGATAACCAGCACAGGGTATATTTTTTATTGTCTTCATTCTCTTTCCTGATTTATGTCTCCACTTTCCCAGTATTTCAAGGGATGACCTCCCAAATTCATTAGTTAGACTTGAACCCTTATCTCAGAATCAGCGTCTGGGGAACCCAAACCAAGACATCTTTAGAGAAATCCATTATAGCCACGTTTTCATTCAATGAATATGGAAACAAATTATTCCTCTTTGGTTGGGAACTTGGTAATACAATTGACTTGGTTTAAAGATTATATACGATAGGGGCGCCTGGGTGGCGCAGTCGGTTAAGCCTCCGACTTCAGCCAGGTCACGATCTCGCGGTCCGTGAGTTCGAGCCCCGCGTCAGGCTCTGGGCTGATGGCTCAGAGCCTGGAGCCTGTTTCCGATTCTGTGTCTTCCTCTCTCTCTGCCCCTCCCCCATTCATGCTCTGTCTCTCTCTGTCCCAAAAATAAATAAACGTTGAAAAAAAAATTATATACGATATACACGTGTATACATGTATGTGTGTATGTATTCTTAGAGTTGAAACCATAGTGGAGCTCAACAGTGTGGTTCTGCCTTCCCATTCCAACTTCCAGAAGTTTCTCCATTCCTCTAAAAGTTTCATGTAGAATATGGGTCTTAGATCTTCCTCTTCTCTTCCCTTCTTGAAAAAACTTCACCTCAGAGCAGTAGCTGAGGCCAGATGATGCAGGTAGCTTTGCATGGGAAAGGAGGGAAGCCAAAACAGCAGCACATGGGCATTTAGAACATAAGTAAGATGAGAACAGCTGAAGGACTGGGGGAGGCGGTCTAGAATGGCAAGTTGGAACCCATGTAGAACATATCTAGCAGGCAGATTATTGTTTCTAAATACTATTTGTTGTAAAAGGAACCAGGGCTGATTCCATCATTGAGGCTGGAAAACTTCAAGAAAATCTTGTGGCCAGGATGAAGTGGTCAAGGAATGATGGAAATGTGTCAAAAAAGGAGACAGGGGTCATCTGGAAGAGCTCCTACTGGTCAAACCTGAGATGATTTAAGCATCGAAAGAAATACTATAGTAGCAAATTATAACTGTTGAACAAAATATAAATCTGTGAGTTCATATAGATATTAACTAATTAAATTTGATGAAAAACAGGATATTTACAAAATCCTAAATTACCTCCCACACAAAACACTTAATTACAAAGAGAAAAAGAGTAATATTGCTGTGGAGAGCCTTGGCAGACACTACCTTACTCAAGTGATCAAACTTAATAACATTAATAATGGAACAAATCAAAATTTTATAAAAAAGGAGAGGATGCAATAAGAGACTTTACCACGGTGATATTCCTACTGAAGATGATATTCATGAAAAAAATCATGCAGAAATATTTATAAAACATAAAATTGAACGACATTTCACGAAATTCCTGACATTCAAAAATATTAGGTCATAAAACTTGAGGAAGAACTGACAAACTTTTCCAGACTGAAGGGGACTAAAAGATACAACAGCAAAAGGCTGTTTTTTTTTTTTTTTTTTTTTTTTTATTTTACATATGTTATTTTACATAATTCTTCCTGGACTCTTCCTATAATGGACATAATGGAGAAACTTAAATAGGGTCTAAAGATGAGATAGTAGCAATGCTCATTTCCTGATTTTGATGGATACAATTTGGTTATACTGGAAGAAGCCCTTCTATATAGGAAATACACACAAAAATATGACACTTACTCTCACATGGCACAGGGTAAAAAAAGGTATATTTGCACTATTCTTAATTTTTTTCTGTAAATTTAAATCTTTTTCTACTATAGTACTCAGAGAAAATACCTACAGCTACTGTTATCTAGAGATATTCCTCGAAAAATCAGTAAATTGCCACACGACCCCAGTCAACAAGCTCTATCAACAAAACACAGGTTTTGCCAGGTTTTCAGTGCCTCACACTAAAGTATGACTGATCAACTATGTGTCAGCAAACTTTTGTGGAAGAATTACACCATGCCAAAAGAAACCAGTAAAAGACAAAAGAATTCAGAAGAAAACAATATGCATAGGAAAAAGAAAGGATTATTTCATTTTTTTTTAAACCATATTATGGAGCATTCACAGGTTTGCCACAAAGTCCCCACATGCAATCGTTACTGTTTTTTTGAAAGAGCTTTACCATTTTCAAGACAAATTTTGATTTTCCCCATGTTCTTCTAGACATACTCTCCCATGTTGATAGTTGAAATTTACTAAAGCAATAGGCAATTTTATTTTTAACAGATTTGATAGAGCTGAAAATCATGAATCAAACCTAAGTTTACTATCCAGGCTTTAGAATCAGACAGGCTTGGGTTTGAATCATAATCTACCAATCATATTGGATGTACCTCCTGATTCCTCTTTCCTCATTGGCAAATTGTAATAATAATACCTATCTTCACTGCATGGATGTGAAAAGTAAGTAACTTTCCCTAGCACATAAAAGGTGCTTATGAAATGGTGCTATTGACAATGTTATGATCATTCACCATGAGCTTCTCATCTATAGGTCTTTGTTCTGGAAGAGGCCCTGAGCTCATCATTTGGCTTGATCATGCTCTGTCAAAGAATGCCCATCAAATGTTCTCTGATCACTCCACTGTATTTATCACACTTAGTCCACAAACTGCTATCTATGCCCAATTTCCTAGTTATTAGACTATTGTCTCTCCACATCAAAACCTATTCTATACTGTTTGGTAATACTAAGGCTGAGACTCTAAAAATGTTCCTTTGGGGCGCCTGGGTGGCTCAATCAGTTAAGTGTCCGACTTTGGCTCAGGTCATGGTCTAACCCCTCATGAGTTCCAACCCCACATCTGGCTCTGTGCTGACAGCTCAGAGCCTGGAGCCTGCTTCAGATTCTGTGTCTCCCTCTCTCTCTCTGCCCCTCCCCCACTCACACTTTGTCTCTCTCTTCATAAATAAACAGTAAAAAAAAATTTTTTTAATAATAAAAACATTCCTTTGCTTTGCCAGTGGCTGCCTGTTCAGCTCTGCCACAAGGGGGCTCTAGAGGGAGACTGTTCCTTCCTGTTTGCATCCTATTGCCCTTTTGGTTTTCTGTCATTGCTTTACTTTCCTCTTTGTGTTACTCTAGCAACCCTTCTTCATCCTGACAGTAGCTGTTTGTCCCAGTATAGTAGTTGACTGCAGTTTGCAACACTCAAAGCACCCAGCCATGCCACAACCCTCAGAGACAGCAGCTCTGCCCAGCCCTTCCTCCAAGCCACTTAGCATTTAATAATGGCAACCCCTTCCTTCTCTCTACATCCCTAGGGTTGTGCTTACTGTTCTCGTTTTGTCTTTTCCTTTCTTCAGTACCTGTTAACAATAGATCTCAAACAATTCTTTGTTTCCATTTTTTGTTCTATTAAAATAACAAGTGTGTATTTTACCTCTAGACTGAACTCTGAGTGATATGTATACATTATGCAGCCTTCTTGGATTCCTCTTCAGACTCTATTCCAGTATCCCCTCTATGAATAATCTTATGCCACAAACATGTTTTTTACCATCCCATTAGACATGGGCATTTCTCAAATAACTTTGATCTCCATGACTACTGTTCATAGCCCTCTTTCAAAGAAACACTGGTCACCACATCTGATATTTCCACTCATGACTGCTAGCCCTTTGGAAACAGACACATGCTTGTACCTGGGTGCTACCAACTGTTTCTCCTAGCTTCTTACCTCTCTGAAACAACACCTATAAAAGGTTCTTGAGTCAGCCTCACAACATAGCAGAGAAAATTGTTGAAACCAAAGATAGTAGAGATAGGTAGACAGAACTGTATGTATCATCATCACTTATTCTCCCTCTCTTCTGTTTCGCCCATCTCCAAGTCACTCTACAGCGGTTGTATTTTTTTTTTCAAATATCATTTTCATCTTAGCACTGCCTTCCTCAAGAATGATTCCCTACTGATACAGGTGTGCTGCTCTGAAGTGACACATGCACCCCAATGTTTATAGCAGCACTGTCAACAATGGCCAAAGTATGGAAAGAGACCAAATGTCCACTGATGGATGAATGGATAAAGAAGATGTGGTGTGTGTATATATATATATATATATATATATATATATATATATATATATAATATACATATATATGTATATGTAATGTAATACGTAATGTATATGTATATGTAATACACACACACACACAACGGAGTATTACTCAGCAATCAAAAAGAATGAAATCTTGCTATTTGCACTACATGGATGGAACTAGAGGGTATTATGCTAAGCAAAATTAGTCACAGAAAGACAAATATCATATGACTTCACTCATATGAGGACTTTAAGACAAAGAACAGATGAACATAAGGGATGGGAAGCAAAAATAATATAAAAACAGGGAGGGGGACAAAACATAAGAGACTCTTAAACATACAGAACAAACAGAGGGTTACTGGAGGGATTGTGGGAGGGGGGATGGGCTAAATGGGTAAGGGGCATTAAGGAATCTACTCCTGAAGTCATTGTTGCACTATATGCTAACTAATTTGGATGTAAATTAAAAAAATAAAATTAAAAAAAAAAATGATTACCTATTGCCCACCAAAACACCAGATCTAAACTTGTAACTTAGACCCTGGGTTTTATTAGGCTTCAGCCAGTTAGACTGACAGCATTTTATAGTCTTGAACTGACTTTGCCATTTTGTAGGTCTGATCATTGTTTTTCAAAAGACCTAGTAACTGCCTGTAGGAATAGACCTATTAAGGGAACGGGATATTTGGGAAGCTGACCTATGGTTCAGCCCATCTCACAGCAACACTCTGGAATATGCTGTACTGGGGAGAGAGAAGACAGGGAGCCAGAGTCTCCATAGATGTAGTAGAGGCCAAGAGGGAATCTCTCCAAAAATGGAGGAAGCTTCTTGGAAGACCTTAATCCTTACCCTAGTTACATGCTGTCAGAAGCCACTGAACATCCTTAGGAGGATTCGAGGAGCAGCAAATATTTTTTCTAACCCTGAGGGTTATTATACTTCTATATAGAAGGCCATCGATATACAGTAAGCTGTATCCTTTGCTTACATTTAAATACTTTGAAAATAACTTGGAATATTTTTCTTGTTCAGTGGATATTTCCACCAACCACACCTACCTACCAGATGCACTGCCACAAAAAAGACCTTTTAAAAACTGCTTATTAAATAAATCTATGACTGGGGCGCCTGGGTGGCTCAGTTGGGTGAGCGTCCGACTTTGGCTCAGGTCATGATCTCACTGTGGGTGAGTTTGAGCCCCGCATCGGCCTCTGTGCTGACAGCTCAGAGCCTGGAGCCTGCTTCGGATTCTGTGTCTCCCTCCCTCTCTGTCCCTCCCTGCTCACATTCTGTCTCTGGAAAATGAATAAACCTTAAAAAAAAAAAAAAAAAAACAAAACTTTAAATCAATCAATCAATCAATCAATCTATGATAGCTACAATTTTTACCTGATTGTATGGTCACTCCTCAGGTTTCATCACATTATATGTTACTTACAAGGAAAATTATCTGTGCCTAATTTACAGGTGGCTCAGGCTATTTCCATGATTTTAAGTAGCCAACTAAAAATAGAAAATTCAGTCAAATGTCTGCATTTTCGTCTACATGATATCAAATACCTATTTTTAAATACCTGCATCTTTGATGTATCTTATAGGTCAGCCTAAGAAAGAAAGATAATTAGGATGTGCAAAACATATTTATATATTTTAGTGTTCTTGCTGAATTTTTACTTGGCTAATTACGATTTTGCTTTAATGTTAAATATTATGGTTTTTTTATATATAAGTTGACTTGGTACTAAATTATCTTTAGTTTTGATGTACCTATCATGACTTTTTAAGTATATTTACTGTCATTCATCTCATTAACTTTTTTCATTATTTATTTCTGAAGGATTTATGTCTTTAACTTAGTTTGATTTCTTAATGCTACAAACTTCCTTGATTTCAGGAATCTATAAAAATACTGAGTGCAGGGGCGCCTGGGTGGCGCAGTCGGTTAAGCGTCCGACTTCAGCCAGGTCACGATCTCGCGGTCCGTGAGTTCAAGCCCCGCGTCAGGCTCTGGGCTGATGGCTCAGAGCCTGGAGCCTGTTTCCGATTCTGTGTCTCCCTCTCTCTCTGCCCCTGCCCCGTTCATGCTCTGTCTCTCTCCGTCCCAAAAATAAATAAACGTTGAAAAAAAAAAAAGAAATTCTTAAAAATACTGAGTGCAAAATGAGGAATATAATCAAAAGAAGTTTTCTGTTACCTGATTTCACAAAAATATGAAGATTTGATGAACGGGATGGAAATGTGGTACTATCTATTCAAATTCATCAGTGGCATACATTCTGAGCTTCCCGTGTGGCACATTACAGGATCCTTTTAAATTCTTACTTCTTTCCATGAAATGAAATATGTTTACTATGCATATATCCCTGAAACAAATAGTTTTTCCTACTTGAATGTGAAGAGTATGCATCTCTTAATGAATCATCTGGAGGTGGTAAATGTGAATAGCAATGTATTTATGTTTGTGTAAATGTCCTTTAGCCCACACTGCTGGCCAAACTTCATGTTCAGCCTCATTTTATAGGCTGCTTTAAGAAAAAGAACTCTGAGTTAAAGATAAATAAATAAATGGCAATCAATAGCACTCATTTCTATATCTATCTCCTTGGAACTCATCATACCTCATAGAATTGAATTTAAATACATTCTCTAATGACTAAAATACAACTCATTCCAGAAGTCTATTGGAACTTGCCTCCCCTAATCCTGCCTGGATACACTGAGAAAAAATCCAAACTCTTTTACCCTGACAAGGCCCCCACTTCATAAGTTGTCAGTGTCTTATTTAATGTATTATAGCCATACCAGTCTTTATGTTCCACGACTTGCAAGGCTAATTTCCCCCTCAGAACACTTACATTTGCTATTCCCTCTATTGGGAGGATGGTTTCCCCCAAATCTTTAGAAGACCAACTGCTTCTCATCATTCATGTCTGACCTCAAAGGATACCTCCTTGGAGAGGCCTTCTCTAAACATGCTAACTACCCTCTACTTCACTTCCCTGGATCAGAGCCTTGATCTGTACCTGACATCATTTATTTGCTTGTTATCTACCTAGGGATGAGTCCTTGGCTAGCCTCATTCTTCCTACCTTGGGAGGTTTCTCCTCCATCTTGATCATCTAAGTTTGGTCCCTAGATTCTCTTCAGGTTTCTGGTCTATTCTCTCACTCTCTGCTGGAAACTGTCTAAAATCCTGAGCTGATTATGTTTGTCTCTGATCCCTTGTCTTCCTCCTACCAGAATCCTCTGTCTCAAAATTAGACACGGCATCCTATATCCTCAGATATAGATATAGATCCTTGTCTCCACAGAGGGGCCTTCCTGAAGCTTCTAATCTTTAAGAGACTCTTGCTATCATGGCTAAACTCACTAGGTCACAATTTTTAGCTCATACCTAGAAACTTTGATTGAACACCAACCTCCTTAAGAAACATGAAGATTATTCTCTTACTTCTCCAACATTCCTTGAGATTGTAAGTTCTCTTGATTCCCCAGTATTCCTTGATATTTTCAAGAACACCACTTCTAAAATGAATGATTTCCTATTAATCTTATCAAGTCACAAAATTAAGATTCATGTAGCTTAATGCAGGCAACACATGGTACAGTGAGGTAGTTAGTTGCATGAGCCTGGGTATAAATCCTAGCTGTGCCATTTCCTAGCCATGTGAACCTGGAGGTGTTTGTCAAGCTCTTTGAGCCTTACACTCCTAAGTATAAAATGGGGGGAATGAAAGCATCTTCCTGAGAAGTTTGTTATTAGGATATGGTAAGAAAATGTGCCAGATATGCTCATTCATTCTATGTGAACATGCAGAATAATGCAATCCTAGGAGAGAAATCTGAAGCATATAACAAAACTACATGAGCATTCAACATCACACCTGTAAGTACACCTCCAAAAAGCAAGACACAATATAGGTTCAAGGTTACTTGTCAAAGCTTTATTTATAATAGCAAAATATCAAAAAATCACAGAAAACTCATTGACAAAATCACGTACTATGCATTTATGAAAAGAATGAGAAGTACTTCTATGAAGTGATATGGAAGGATTTTTATAATACATTAAATGAAAAAAAGCAAATGCAAAAGAATATTGTAATATATATCGCATTATATTTTATGTAAAACCTTTATCATAAGACAGAAAATCAGAAATATATATCTACACACACACATATATATACACATACATATAAACATATGCATATATATGCAACTTATTTGCTTATTTTTACAAAATGAAATATAGGAAAGAGAAACCAGAAACTAATGAAAATAGTTACTCATAAGAGGTGGATGGGGATTAGGAGGAAAGATAGAAATAGGAAGAAGACTTCTGTTGGTAGATATTTTTAATGTAGTTTTGCCTTTTGAGCCATGTAAATGTTTTACATATCTAAGAATTAAATTTAAATTAAAAAAATAGACCAAAGGCAAAGCCTAATATTGAATACAGACAGACAGAAACAAATGAACTTAACTACATATCAACTTGATTATATAACCATGCAGAAAAGTAGTTTTTGAACACCGTAGTGTGACAACTTGATGAGAATTTACCAGATACTTCCAAATTGTGTGACTTTCTTTGTTTTTTTTTTTTTTTAATTTTTTTTTTTCCAACGTTTTTATTTATTTTTGGGACAGAGAGAGACAGAGCATGAACGGGGGAGGGGCAGAGAGAGAGGGAGACACAGAATTGGAAACAGGCTCCAGGCTCTGAGCCATCAGCCCAGAGCCCGACGCGGGGCTCGAACTCACGGACCGCGAGATCGTGACCTGGCTGAAGTCGGACGCTTAACCGACTGCGCCACCCAGGCGCCCCCAAATTGTGTGACTTTCTATAGGGCATTTGCCCTGGAATCTTCAAAAATATTAATGTTGTAATTGATAAAATAGGCAGGGGGGCTGTTCTGCATGAACAGAGACCAGAGAGACAAGATAACTAAATATATTGTGTGCTCCTTCTCTGGATCTTGAATTCAACAAAAGAATAGCTATAAAGGACATTATTGGGACAATTGGGAGAAATTTGCATGTGGACTGTATGTTACAACATATTATTGCATCGACGTTAAGTTCCTTGGGTATGATCATGACAGGGTGTATGCTGAGGTATTTAGAGATGAGCTATCATGATTCTGCATGAAGTTTACTTTCGTACTTTAGGCAAAAAGAAGGAGAGAGAGTGAGAGAAAAAGCAAATGTGCAAAACGTTCGTATTAAGTCTTTCAACTATTCCGTAGGCTTGAAATTTTTTCCAAGTAAAAAGTTTGGGAGGTAACCCCCAAAACAAACAAACTAAAAAAGATCTGTGCTTGCTAGCTATCACTTTCTCTGATTCTCCCAATCTGGGAGCCTGTGAGAAGGAAACCTGGGATAAATACATATGGCTGATAAATAAAAAAGAAATCATGTTCTGGGATCTATTTTCAGCCCACTGAAGCATGTCAGTTGGTACTTTATTTATTCATTTCCCATAGGATTTGCCTAAACAAATAAAATTGCCTCCAACTTTAAAAAAGGAAGTGAGACTGTCTCCAAGCTTCCCTGGAAAGAAGCAGTTAAATCTTATCCTTATTTTACCTCCTTCTTATTTAGTGATGTGCCTTGGCAGAAACTCAAGGGGAGTATAGTTACAGCCAGCCTCTGGAAAAAACGCAGACAGCACTGCCTCTTGCTCTCATGAATTACGCTGGGGGACACGCCGCCTCCAACCTGCCCATCTCAATTGTGGTGACAAAGCACCAGGCCAAGAGGCAGACCCCTGGGTAGTCAGGTCTATATTATTTCAGATTTTAAATACTAAAAAGGAGACAGAAAGCCTTTTCTCCCAGATCAGAGAGTGGGAAGTATAATTTACAATAGATTAGGCTCACCTTATCTGGGGGCCATTTAAAGATCTGTAAGCCCTTCCCTCTAAATTTCTGATACACAATTGACCTAACAAAACACCTTTAGACACTCCTAAATTATATACTTAAAAAAAAATCTTTTTCCCAGATATATAATATTTGCCCCACAAAACGATGAAATATTTGCCACTGGCCTTCTACTTTTCTTTCTTTCAAGGCTTAAAAGCCTATTTGATTTCTGTTGCCGAATTGTATCCAGGTATAGACAGACACCCTTTGTAACTGGTTAAAAGCTACAGAAAGGCTCTATTGAAACAAAATGCTGCTCATATCCCCATCCATGCCAGGAGGAACAAATCGCACAAAAGAACCTAAAGAAAACTGTTTTATAGTTACTATAGTGTTACATTAGCTGACAAGGGAGAGATGATTACATTTATAGATTTTTTTTTTTATAGAGGCAGAATCTATATGCATCTGAAGAATTATGTATTATCACCACTGGAATTTGAATTCAGCTAATGAGAACTAACAGCAAAGGAAGACTTTTTGCAAGGCTTCTTGGTCTTAGCCCTGTATATGGGCCATAAAATTAGGCTGCCTTGCCTCCCTTTGGGGCCACAATGCTGATCTGCAAATGCATTTCAAGATTCCACTTGTGCATCCATAAAAATATTAAAACATGCATCCTAAGCTAATTATGAAGTTGGAAGCTATTAATACCAAGCTATCAGTATAAAATAATACCTTATATTTGCATAGTGTTATATACCTCTGTGCTTCAGAGCACAGACACAGAGATAATCTCACTTAATCCTGGGAACTCCATGAGGTAAATTGTGTGATTAGTCTTTCCACCACATAAAGCACCTGAACAAGACATGATCATTCTCAGTGCTGAA
Organism: Puma concolor; assembly: GCF_028749965.1. Lineage (NCBI taxonomy): Eukaryota > Metazoa > Chordata > Mammalia > Carnivora > Felidae > Puma > Puma concolor. The sequence goes on along the minus strand of NC_141667.1, from coordinate 206,613,955 downwards.
ACTTTATGTCCACCATTCACCACAACTAGAAAACACTGCCTTGAGAGAAAGAGAAACAGGGAAACAGAGAGAGACTCAGCTCTGTTGTTTTACCAGCTGTGTGACTCTGGACAAATGACCAAACTTCTCTGAGCCTCAGTTTCCTCAGCTGCAAAATAAGGGAAATAATACCTACCTCTTAAGAATGGTGTAATAGTTAAATGAATTTAAAAGAAGTAACTTAGCACTCAAAAATTATAACTATTCACTCACTCATTCAACAAATATTTTTCTGTTTTTAGCAGGCGGTAGACAAGAAAAATATAGATCTAGAAGAAGCAAGGAATATAGGTATCCTATTAAGATACAGTGCCAACCTTCATGAAGCTTACAGATGTGAAGGAAGGTAGACACTTAAATAAACCATTAGAATGCAGTGTGATATTAAGGAAAGCAGGCCAGGGCCACCATATATAGTTTTAAAGGTTTTACACTCCACAATCCAGGGGACAACCTTCATGTCACGGTGTATGTGAGCGATGACAACCCTAGGGGTGTGTAATGTGCCACCAGAGAAGCCATACACAGCAATCTTGCCAGTAACAGAAAAAAAGGTTAATTAAGGCTTCGTTGAGGTGATAATGAATGTAGGTCATTCCAGAAAAGAGAAGTTCATGAGAATGCATGAAACGAATGTGGAACTGCAAAACCACCAGTACCACAGTAGATACTGTGTATGTAAGACAGAAAGATGAAATCGAAAAGATAAACAGAGACCACATGGTTAATGGCCTCGGAAACCGTGCCAGAGAATTTGCATTTTACTCTTAAAATAACAAGGTGCTTTAGCCCAAATATGTGATTGTTGCCTTAACATACCTTCATTCCTTTCCATCAGCTCCCGGTTTTCATTTGGAGATATACATAGCTCTAGGAACTGTACAAACAGAATGAAACCCAAAAATGTTATTGATAATGCTAAAACAACTGTACAAGAAGATGTGTGGCTAAGAGGGGGGAACAGCCTTAGAATAAAGTTGACACTGTGGCAGGCAGACTGAAGAGAGAGAAAGAAACCAGCCTCCCAATGACTATATTGAACCCTGGGTCTAACTTTGCCTGAAGTCCACCTACTTTGAGATCTTCAGTTACATGAACCAATAAAATTCTATTTATTGCCTCACAACAAGTTTGGGTTCTGTTTTCTGTTACCTTCAAGCAAAAGATCTAGCTCTACCTCACACATGACTCTTCTCTGGACAGCCCCCACCCAGGGTGATCTTCCTCCTTTTAACTCCTAAGATTCTAGCTCCCTGGATAATTATTCAGTCTTACAAATCCTGCTTTGCACCAAAGACGAACTTTTCATAAATGTGCATCTTCCAAATGGTTATAATCTCCAGGAATCCTGGTTTTATGATTTTTTTTTTTTTTTTTTAATAGCTCTCCTCCATGTAGTTCTGTGCTTTGTATGTAGTAATTACTCAAATAGCCCCTAGTTAGCTGAGTGCTCTTTCTGGTACACTGTACTGCCCACTTTGTTTCTGGTTCCCCATGTAAGAAACGCAGGCCTAGAAATTTCCAAAGGATTGAGAATACTTCTGTCTTGGAATGTTCAAAACTCTCCCAGCTTCCAGTTTTAGCACTGTCTCTGCATTACCAAATGGCTTGGAGAAGTCTCAACCTCTATGGGTCTCTTTCTACCTATAAAAACTTTCACAGAAATATCTGGAAAAGTCAGGATTAAAAGTCAAGATAGTTGGAACCTGTGAGGCACAAAGCTGGTGGAGGAAGATAACATCTGAAAGGAAATAACTTGTAGGAAGGAAGGTAGTTAAAGTACATTTTAGAGAAAGTGCAACTGATAAAGACATCTATTTAAGGAAAACAATAGGACAAAAGGGCGTAGCTAAAGACTTTGCACCAGAACCCATGATCCAATTAAATAAACTGCCCCCAAGTAAATGAATCGAATGTTGCAAACAGGTGTGATTCTGTTGTGTTTGTTATTAAGGCCCTTTACTCAGTAAATGTTCATCAACTGTGTATATTTATGAAGCTCTTTGATCAGTACTAGGAAGACAGCCATAAAAAGGATAAGCATCATCCTGCCTGCCTAAAGCTTAAGTTCTAGTGAAGGATACAGACAAGTCAACAATCTATTGCAATACAGTATGATGAGTGCACTATTTAGAGGGCACATGGTTTTCTATGTCAGTGGGCATTTACATTTTCCCAGAAATACAAACTATAATGTGAGTGGCGCTCTGAATAAGAAATATAATGGGCATTACGGACTGAATGTTTGTGTCTCTCCCAAATTCACATGTGAGGCCTCAACCCCAAATGTGACTATGTTCAGGGATAGGACCTTTATGAAAGTGATTAAGGCCAAATGAGGTCAAAAGAGTAGAGCCTTAATCTGATAGGATTAGTGTCCTTATATGAAGTGACATAACTGGGTAGAGCTCACACTCTCTTTTTACCATGCGGGCACACAGCAAGAAGGCAGCTGTCTACAAGCCAGTAAGAGAGATCACTGGAAACCAAGGCTGCAGACCTCTGTTTTGAAACTTCCAGGCTCCATAACTGTGAGAAAATAAATTTCTGTTCTTTAAGCCGGAGTCTGTGGTGTTTTGTTATGGCAGCCCAAGCAGACTAATAACACAGGGCATTATAGGAGGATCTAACCCAATCTCAGGAGTTCATAGAAGCCCCCGTTAAGAGAAAACAAAATTTACTATGAGTTCTAAAGGACGAGTAAGAGTTAGCTAGTCAAAGGGAGAGGTGGTAGAGGGGCTGGGGGAAGGTAATGAGTGGAGATGGTTTCCGGGGGGGAAAAAGAAGAGCGGGTGCACACTGAGTGGACTATAAAGTGGGAAGGGCACAAGACATGAAAAGACTAGCAGGGGCAGAGTCACAATAGGTCTTTTTCATAAACTTTCATCAGAAGTTTGGATTTTATCCTGATATCCATAAGATGCTATAATATTCCTAAGATATTAAAATTTAATAATAACTGGAATCACTTGTTTTATGTAATTTGCAAATTATCTCGAACGAAATTTCCATTTTTGCAGTTTTTCAAACATTTGCTCAGCACTACATGGTTAGCCTGCAGTGACATTTGTTTAATAAATGATGGGTTTAGGCCTTTTCTGAGGATATTATAATCCTCATCTTACCATCACAGTGTGCCCACGGTTCCAAGTCAGAGGGTTTTTTTAATGATCTGTTATTGACATGGTAAAAGAGCCTTTCTCTAAAGCAATCCATATATCTCTGCGCTAAAATTCAGGTTTACGTTCAGGTTGCCGCCTAAAACTGAGCCCTTGCAGACCAGCCAACACAGTGCTGGATTTGTGAAGATCAAGTTTAAACCATCCAGTCTGGCCTCCAGAACAATTCTGTGTATTCCTGCACCTTCTGCAAGCTGCTGATCCTTGGATGAGTATTACCACTACCGTTTTACATTTTTCATCCTTCCGGAAAACAATAGCTAAACATCAGAGCATGAAATAATGTTTTGTTCAGGGGTCTGCCAAGCACGTCAGGTCAAATTCTCCTTTTTTTTTTGGCCTTCAAATTGTTTTGTGAACTCCCATAATAGCATTGCATCACATTTGGTCTTCAGGAAAACAGACTTTGAAAACAAGAGTTGATGGACCCTGACAGCCAGTTTCTTAGGTGTATCCTTCCAGCCACCCAAGCATGCCAGAGAGTTACACTTTGACTTCAGGAGCCTTGACCCGCCTCCAAAGTCCTCCCATAGCACTATAAACTCAACAGCTTTCGGGAGTCCACTGTTCGCTGGACGGACGGACCTTAGTCTCAGTATTTGGGGAAGATGGCTAGCTCTCAGAAATCTTTACAATACTTTTCTTACTGTCCATTTCTTGTGGTGTGCATCTGGTGCACAAGGAAAAGCTCAGAGTGATAAAACTGAACACTAGAGCTACAGAATGAATAATGCTGACTCCAACCTCAGGTTGACAAGGTGGGAAAACCCCCACCCTAACCTGGCACCATTACTGATTGCAGCTGACAGCAAGAAGTCATTTGGAAAAAAGATGTTTCTGTGATCAATAATCTTGGAATATCCTATTCAGAAATATCAGGCTTGGAACTCATCAAGAGAATCTTCGTGAGAAAGCAAGGAGACTCCCCAATTGCTTCACAGATAGAGCTGTGTCATTCAACCCATCTGAAACTCTGGAGGAAAATCAGACAGTGCAGGTGGGAAGGACCAACTCACCCAGATTCTTTACCAGTCTTTGTGTAAGGATCTGTGGTTGCTTTGGCCAAGTCATTGGATGTATTTCACATAGAAATGATATTAAATGCATACCCTGCCAGAATAGCTATTATCATTTCTAATGCTGTATTCATTCTGCTAATATCCTTACAGGGTCTCCTCTTTCCTTTTGATGAGTTATCAGCCCTTCCACCGATGTGTGCAAGGAAGCAAAGCAGACAGGTTTAGGGTGGAGGAAGAAGCTGAACGGGTATTGAATTGCTAAAGAGGCAGAACCTACAGGGAGCTCTGAGCTGGCCTGACCCTTCAGAGTTTTCCCATATTAAGGCAGGGAGGCAGAGCTTTAGACTGAAATTGACATGTTATTGGGTGATGGCTGCTCCAGGAAAGGGTCATGACCTTAGGGAATGCAGCTCCACAGGCAGAGGGCAATCCCTGGGAGGGCTCAACTGTAAGACCTCAGCAGTGACACCCCCAGAATCTGGAGAACAAGTGTCTTGGACTACAAGGGGGGCATGGATGGTGCCACACAGCATTCACCATACCCTCTCCAAAAATGTGAGGAGCAGCCCTTCCTAAATTCTGGTGGTGCGTTAGGGGACTACTCCAACAGACTTCTGTTTCCACGCCTCCAAAAGTGTCTAAGGCAGGTCTTAGGCCAAGGGTCTTGTGATGTTCAGTTTGCAAAACTTAATGCAGTGCTTTGATAGGTTTAACTAGATTATGTGGGTTTCTTTTTAAAGAAAGGGAATTTCTAATACTAGCCTCTAATTTTTCTTGCTAGCTTTTAATTGCAAATGCACAGTATTTCAGCTACATTTGGGTCCGATCGATTTTTGTCCACCATCCAAGAAGCCTTACAGCCATTGTTTCTAAGAGAAAATGTATATTGAGTTCCAAAAGCTCAAAAGAAGTCTTGGAACAGTGCCCAGGTGGGGCCGGCCACACAGGTAATGGCTGCAATCAGCATGTTACAATTGTCAAACCCTTCAAACACACGTAGGGAGAGCATTACACCATTAAAAGCAGACGTTGCCTTTTAACTGTGCCTAGTGCAAACTGACGCTGGAGGGCAAAATACTGTTCTCATCAATTTGTTTCCCACAAATAAATCCAGTATCACACACTCCAAAACAAGGTAGGCTGTTTCCACAGATCACACATTTTAATGGAATCACACTTCATTTCTGGAACAAGCACATCTTGTCCAGGCAGCTCAGCTGTCATTACAAGCAGGATCTGGTCACCGCTCCTTCTATCCCTAGCATTATCCCTGTTTTACTGGGGAGGAAACTGGCAAGAGGCTTGGAAGTGACTTAGCCCCAAACGAGAGGTCAAGTCTGCAGCAGGCAGCTCATGAATTCAAGGCCTTCCCGAGCCTCCAGGCGGGTTTGGCTTCCTACCTCCGCCTGGACTCTCTCCCAGCTGAGGGGCCTGAAATGTCCCTATAACTCTCCTTGGCTCTTTTACCTGTGAAACAGGCTGGAAACAGCCATTCCCAGGAAGATTCAGTGTTCATTCACTAATCAAAGAAGAAAAACCCGTTCTCAAGGGGGACACAGAATTGAGCACCGTTTCTGAGGAGTGTCTTATTTTCCTCCTGGGGGGGGGGAGGGGGGGTCAGAATTCTGAGGTTTGAGACCCTTTGGTTCCTCTGACAGCAATGTTAATAATCACACCAGTTTTCCCCTGGCATGGTGGCACCACCGAGTAAAGCCCAGTGTAGGAGATGTGCCCAGTGCAATAACGCCAGTTAAATAAGTACCGTTCATTGCTTCCCAACAGTCAAGGAGCTTAAAATCCTGTCAATTCATCCCACGTGAGGGAGATTATGTGATTTACATGTTAAAGTGCCCCTGTGGTTTGATTTGCATAGCAAAGACTTTGGGGGCACGGAAACAAAGGATCAGTGTGCATGACAAGAGTGCTATTAGCATAGAGCATTCCGATTTTCAGACAGCCCAGCCTGGCAAACAATCCGGCACCTTCACCACACCCCTTGAGTTTATAGGATTTGACAATTTCTCAACGACAATAAGGAAAGGGGTTAGGGAGTTGGGGTGTGGAAAGAGGTTTACTAGAAAGGCTGTCTTCCTAAGCACAATAATTAGTCTTTCCCTAAAGGGCTCCCCTTCTCCCATCACCTTCCCACCCGCCCCCCTCTGATATTCATTCCAAGGAAGAAATATGATGCCTAATAATAGTGGCAGAGATCAGCCACAACCATTTTGAACGCTGGATAACACAGCCAGTAGCTCTACCCTCATCAGCACAAAAGCGTGCACACATACACACACCCTGAAATGTATTTATTTGTATCTCTGTTTCTTCATTTATTTCTGTACTATTGACCGAGCAGTACCTAATGTAAAGAACACTGGTTAGGAAGTTCAGGGCTTGGCTTTAAGTCCTGACTTTACCACATTCGTTATCTGGACAAGTCACCTAATTCCTTCCTCTACAACTCAATTTTCTCCTAAAATGGAAGATGGACCAGAAAAGCTCTAAGATCCCTTCCAGCACTAGCATAAGAGAGGCAATCCAGTGCACAGTTTCGTTAGACAAACTGAACCACAGGAACTGGGGGCCAAAGCCAAAATGAGTGCCCCAGAAATCCCACCTTAAAGTTGTCAACTGTCACTTCAAGAGTTTGTCACTTACCTGCCCCCAGCAAGTCTTTCAGTCTGAAAAGAAGATCAACAAATGTGTCTTGAGCTGTTGGGAGACTGAATATACTGCTCTAAGTGAAAAGCATTTTGCAAATTATATATGCAATACACTGTTACTATGTGTTAACTCCAATGAGACTGAAAACCCAAATATACTAATGGTAGGGAAAAATCTTATAAGATGGCTGACAGGACTGATAGGGAATTTCCAGTCCCCGACTAAAAACTCCCCTTCCGGGTTCTTGTTCCTACCCCTCTTGCCAAGCCAGCCAAATTACTACTAATGCGGAATGCGGAAGTAACAGACTATAAAGTGTTGCCTCTGCTTGCGCCCGCCCAGGACTCAGATCTGTGGAGAGTGATCTCTGATCCCTCCCTCCTGCCTTCCAATCCCAGGTGCCGCTTGGTTCTTCCGCTGGGTGATCCAGGCCAGGTTCCGTAACACTAACATCAGGATGTTGTGAATTCGTCCTTTAAACCTATTGGTTTTCGGGTGGAGGATCGAGGGGTGGGGCAGGGAGTGATTCTGCGCCCCCTAAGATATTTGGCAATGTCTGGAGATATTTTTGATAGCTACAACTGGGAGCAGCGGCGGAGAAATGCTGCTGGTATCTACAGGAGAGTGGTCAGGGGTGCTGCTAAACGTCCTGGAAGGCAGGACAAGTCTTAGGCAATAAACAATTATCCTGCTAGGGGCGCCTGGGCAGCTCAGTCAGTTAAGTGGCCGACCTCGGTGTAGGTCATGACCTCATGGTCTGTGAGTTCAAGCCCCGCCTGCGCTCTGTGCTGACAGCTCAGAGCCTGGAGCATGCTTTGGATTCTGTGTCTCTCCCCCGCTCCCCGCCCCTCCCCAACTCCTGCTCTGACTCTCAAAAATAAATAAATGTTAAGAAAAATTAAAAAAAAAAAAAAAAAAGAATTATCTTGCTCAATGCTCAATTGTAAGCCTAATACTCAAATATCATCGTAAACAATAGCTGTCTGTTTTCCCAGGGAAGAAAACAGGTCTAGTCGGTATGAACAAATGATATTTAGATACCATGAATACCTAGACTATGGCCCTGTGACAAAGCCCCAGACAAAAACAGGTTCCCTCTGAGATTTCATTATCAAGCTCTTGGCCATAGGGACTTGGATGGAGGCTGTCCTCTAACCCAAAAGCCCCATAAATAGAAGTGCAGAAAGATTATAAGCACGCTAATAACTCTACAAAATGTGTGCTCTCTTTTTTATTTGGGGTGAAGGGAAGAAAATCAAATCTCCAAAATACAGTTATTGTGTATAATTAAGTAATGGGAGTCGGGGAAAGAATGTATGAAGAATATACGATGCATCATTTATACTGAGGGCTGAACTCCGATTCTGCGTGTGTTTCATTTCCATGCAGTTACGTACACAGTTCATTCTCTCTAGAAATCTACTGATCTAAAGATCTGCTCCGAACATACGATGTAAAGGAATAAAATATCTGCTATAATTGACATTCTTTTTAGTTACACTTTTTAAAAAAATGTTTATTTTTGAAAGAGGGGCAGAAAGAGAGGGGGACAGAGGATCTGAAGTGAGCTCCTTACTGATAGTAGAGAGCCTGAGGTGGGGATCAAATGCACAGAGCCACGAGATCATGACCTGAGCCCAAGTTGGACACTCAACCCACTACGCCACCCAGGCGCCCCTCTTGTTAGTTTTTTTTTTTTTTTTTTAGGCATTTAATCACTAGCTAGGTGTTACAGACTTTGAAGCATGAACAGTTCTACTGGGTATCTGTTGAGCATTCTGGAATGCTTCTTCTTACTACCCAGGCTGAACAGAGAACGTGATTCTGTAGGATCTTCAATGGGCTCATACTTTCATTCTCCAACATCTCCAACCTTAGATGGAGAAAAATAAATTATGAAACGCGAAACTCTTATTTCACATTTAAATGCCAACGTTTTGGTTTCAAAACAAAAAATAACTGTAAATGCATTTCTGTTATTTCTCATCAAGTACCCATAAAGAGGGTGTTACAGTAAATGGGGAAACAAAATTGTAAGGAATAAGAAAGCTTTGAGGGTAGGATTAGAACTCAAAATCTTTAAGTTGTTTAAACTCATGCCAACAATTCTGTAAATGCAAGTTACCTTCTCTATACTTTGTCCTTCAACTCGACAGCCTCCTGTTCCATGTTATGCCAATGTGTTCCCTAAATGGCTTTTTGAATAACAGTGACTTGGGAAGCAAAAGTATTGCTACACTGGACCATTTCGTCTTGACTTGTCTTGTTCAAACCAGATTTCAGGCCTTGAGCCTGGTGTTAAGTCTCTGAATCCTGACACCTCTGACCTGAGCTGACAGTTCTTTCCTTTACCCTCCTGAAATGTTAGCGGGGCACTGGCATTGACTCTCTCCACTGAGATAAGAGCCTGGCAGTGAAATAGCATAGTAGAGGTGAGACCCTTGTAAAACACAGAGCAAAGGCATAATAGTTTTAAGGTGAACCAAGGTCACTGCTCCTGAGAGCTCAGTGAAAAGGCATTGACAACACCTTCGGAAACCCTGGTTTTGTAGTGCATTGGTAATTGTAGTGTCTTTGGGAGGAAGTAGCTGTTTAAGGTATATGCAGATAACATTCCAGATTTTTCCTGTGCCTGAGTATAAACTTGGCACTTTTAAAAATGGCGTAAGATCTGTCAAGTCACCCGGGTGCCATTTTTGAAATTACTACTACAATGAACTAAGTGATGCCTCTCAGGATTTACCCTATGTTCAAAAACTGTTCATATAATTAAAGGATAAAGCCATTTGATAAAACCCTAAGAATAATTTAGGTCCTAGAAGAATCCATCTATTTTGGGCCCGCTTTTGTCCATGTACTTCCCCTAGGACCTAAGTGAACTCTGAAATTTTCTAATTAACAGTTTATTGTACGGAATTCTTACAAGGTATTATTCTCTTTCCATCCCTGAACATGCACACACACACATACACATTTCCTTTGTAGAGTTCACTTTTGAGGTTTCTGATGAAGGACAATCCCAGTTTCAGAAGGGGCTTTCTGGTCTGAGGCAGAGAGAGAGGAATGCAAAGGTGAACAGATCAGGAGGTGCTGTCTCAGAACCTATGGATTATTTTCATTTAGGATAGGTAGAGACAGAAATAACTAAAGGCAGAAGGAAGGAGGGTTTATTTTCTACAGACTTGTATATGTTTAAACTTGAGGAGAAATTCTCAGCAGTGCCTGGATTTGTTGATCTTAAAGAAGTGGCCAAGGAACTTTCCCTGAGAAAACAGTAGTTATCAAGGCTAGGATTACCTAAAGTGGGTGGCATTGTTTGCATTCTGGGAAGGAAGAGCCTCAAAGCCAAGCTCCTGGGATATCCATCTCCTAGAATGACAAAGAGCCAAAGGGGAAAACGTCATCAGAGAAAAAAACAGTGCTTATTCAAAAATATTTCCAGAGGCCATGCATGCTCCAAGGAGTATAGACTAAACATTTTTTTCTTTCACATAAAGAGGAAATTGAGCCAGTCACACTGTTGGAAGAGCTGTGTGACAAAGGAAACTCACTAGGATGTGAGCAAGTACAGCAGTCACCCTCATCAGAGGTTTCAGTTCCCCGCGAGGACCTTGACCCGGAAGCAGATGATCCTCCCTTTACATAGCTTCAGAAGGTCAATAGTAGTGTAATGGTATGTCGTTCACAGTGCCTATGTCATTCCCCTCGCTTCATCTCATCACGTAGGCAGTTTTATCATTTCACATCATCACAAGAAGGGTGAGTACAGTACAGTAAGATATTTTGATCGAGAGGCCATATTCACGTGGCTTTTATTACAGTAATTTTTATGATTGTTCTGTTTTCTTATTAGTTATTGTTAATCTCTTACGTGCCTAATTTGTAAATTAAACATTATCAGAGGTATGTATAGGAAAAAACATAGTACATATAGGACTGAGTACTATCGGCGGTTTCAGGCTGGAGGTCTTCGAACGTATCCCCCACGGATAAGGAGGGAATGTAGGACTTACGATATCCTCTGGCATAGTTTGTGATCTCTGTCAGAAAGTGAGGAGTTTGGGGAAAAGTGATGCAGCAAACATTCCGATGGTGTTTATCTCAGGACAGAAGAAAACAATGTGTCTGAGACCAGAGCGTCCGGGAATACACTGCCTCACCCTTACTTGGGTTTTACGTTGAAAATGATAAGCAATATGCCATTGGACACAAAAGCACCTGAAAATAGAATTAAGCAAACTTAATAAACATAAAAAGGTAAGATGGTATATCATTATTTCAGTTCCCTTTGCTAGTAACTTATCCAATATGGTTCTCTTTGTTCCTCAAACCTATGACTTCCCCATGGATCAAAACAAAGTCTTCTTAAAAAAAAAAGAGAAAAAACCCTAAAAAATTTGTTTAAACATAAAAATTCTGATATATGCTTATTTAGTTGACTCAGTCCCCATCCTGATATTAAGTCTATGTTACACTTACACTCCCCTAGTGAAATGTTTAAGATAAACAATGGTTAATAAATTTTTCAGGCTTATCTGAGAATAGTCACCCTTTTCCCTCTGTCATTTCACTTACTGCATTTTTCCACGTAAGGAACACCATATCTGAACAATCCATTCTAAAAATAAACAAAGCTCTGTGGGTGGCTGATCTGAGATTGTGCCTGAGATTTATCTTCCTATCAGCCCTAATCTGTGTTGCCTTCCAGTAGCATTTCTTCCCCAGCCTCGAATGGAAGGCACTCACCTAGGAAACAACAATCTATCTTTCAATTTTCCCAGAAGGCTCTTTCTCAACATGAATGTTTCCATGAGTTGTTTGTATCCCGTTGACCATAACCCTATTACCTCGACTGGGAACAGATGTTGGTATGTTGTGAGAAACTAATATTCATCTCAAAAATTTCATTTAGATCATTGTACATGAACACCTAGAGATAAATGCAGGGCTAAGGTAATAGAATACAAGAACATGAAAAAAAAATTCAGAAGTAGCTTATTCTTGCTATGCATTTTATCTTCTGGAAGTAGAAGCAACACACTTTGCCAAAAATTGATTGGGAATTAATTAGAAAATTCTCTGACCTAAATCAAATGATAAATTATGTGAAAATAGAATTTTTTCTACACTGCAAAATTGAACTTTCCTGGTGATATCTGTTTTATTATGTAGTGTTATATACATTTTTAATGATATTCTATACTAATCAACAGCATTTATTTTATATACATGTTTAGTTCAATTTTACTTATAAGGACACTTAGGATTCCAAACATTCAGTTCTATGTAAAATTCTCATCTTCATGTGCTGCCCAGTAGTGACTGACAATGTTAAATCTTTTCAGAAGTTAAATAATGGTGAATTTTTTTAGTTATGATTAAAGTGAATGGGAGTACCTAATACATATTGACCAACACAGGGAAATTTTTGGAAGGTTCAGTAACAAGTGCTGTGCTACCAGACTGTGGTCTTAGACATCTACCAAAGGACATTCATTATTCAAAGCCAGGAAAGATTAATAAGGCCACAAAAGGAACAGCGTGTGACCATTACTCAAAAAGGATATTTGAATTTAAGTACCAAAAACTTGAATAGGACATCTGACAAGGGAAATTTTAAAGCAAGCTTTAGGATGAGAAAAATCCTAAGGAGAGGCCAAAGATTAATACTGGCCATCCTGGGTGGGAGTCATTTTTTCTACCTCAGAGATTCATATTTCAAACTCATCATTGGTAAGACTCCAGTTCATTTACCCCATCACTGTCCTGACTTTTGAGCTATTAAAAAGAGATCTTGAAACTTGGAATAAGTGAAAAAGCATCAAAGAAAAGCTCACAATCTCTTAGTAGGATTGTTTCAATTTAGCCATGCTGTTATCAGTATGGGGTAGTGATAACTCAAATAAAGACTGAAGGTGTTTTTCCTCACCTGCACTTTATAGGGGCCTAGCTGGTAAAAATACTCATGAAGAACATAAGCATCAGAGCCATACTTAGGTGGCAGAGAATTATGTCATAGAAATTAATTTTTTAGAATTATATCATAGAAGGGACCTGAGATATCTGATAAAACTCCCTTATTTTACAGGTGAAAAAAATCAAATTTGGAGAAGCTGACTTATTTTCTAAGTATACGTAGCAAGTCTGTGGGAGGCTGTTAAGATTGAGGGTGAAGGGCTCGGGAATTGTACTGCTTGGTGGGCATCCTAGCTTCATCACTTGGTGGTCATGTGACTAAATCACGTTCTTGGTTTTGGTTTCAATCTCTTCATCCGTAAAACTAACATGATAATAGGGTAGAAGCCCTCTTATTCAATGCAATAAAGACAAGTGTATCAAAATGTCAGTATAAGCAGTGATTCACTATAAATATAAACACTAAATTATGTATTTAACCTCATATTTGTATGTGTATGTATATATTTAATCTAATATATGAATGCAAACCTAATATATATTATATTAACAAAAATCATATTTTATGAATATATTTGTAAATATAATATATTTGTTATATTTTAATATGTTGTATATTTTATTATTATATATTATATATACTATATGTGTATGTGTATTCATTTACTCATCTTCCATGTAGGACCAAGGTATTTTCTTTGAGTATGGACCCTCTGATTGGGTTTCTAGTCATCCATAAAGCTTTCATTCCTTTAAAGGAGAGCAAAAATTTTAAAGATATTTATGAGTCAATCAAGCACAGGGTTCTTCTAGATTTTTACAGTTTCCAAATTTGTATTGGTCATCTCACCTATACCTAACTCAACAGCCTTTTTAAAAACACATCATATTGGGGCGCCTGGGTGGCGCAGTCGGTTAAGCGTCCGACTTCAGCCAGGTCACGATCTCGCGGTCCTGGAGTTCGAGCCCCGCGTCAGGCTCTGGGCTGATGGCTCAGAGCCTGGAGCCTGTTTCCGATTCTGTGTCTCCCTCTCTCTCTGCCCCTCCCCCGTTCATGCTCTGTCTCTCTCTGTCCCAAAAATAAATAAACGTTGAAAAAAAAAAATTAAAAAAACAAAAACAAAACACATCATATTGATTGATTCCTTCCAGTGCATTCAACTTCGTCTAAAAAAAAAAAATAACCTTTCATCAATTGAGATTCTTATTTCATTGAATTGTGTTGTATTTAATGAAAATATGCAAGTGCATTAACAGGTGCAACTGTTAGAGTCAGATGTGGTTCCATACACCACTGACTCTTGATAGCGTACACCTCAACTTGAGGGAGCAATGGTGATCAGCTTCCTGGAGACGGGGGTACCCTGGAACTGTTGATGTGCCATCAGTGTGGCAGTGTGCTTTACAGACAGAATGCAGAAAGCCAAGTAGTCGTTTAAATGCAGGTTGTTAAGGAAGCTTTTACTGAAAGCTCACTGAACAGTTGCAACACACGTTAGCTATTAATATACAAGTTTAGAACTCGTTTTTCCTGACTTCTTGTCAGGAGACAGATTCCCGTATGTAGATTTTTTTTTTCTTCTACATATTTTTTTTTCCCCCATTAACATTCAAAATTCACTTTTACTCTCTATTTGGCTGCACTAATAAAAATTAGCAGTGGAATAAGTGTTTGTTGCAACAGTAAAGACTGGTGATCAATTCTAGAGTTATGCTAAATATACTCCCAATGATATAAGACAATTATTTTTAAGTTTTTAATAGCTGGCTTCTACTTTTCTCACTATTAAGATGCATATAGTTTAAACATCAAATGGTGGACAACACTGATTCTAATATGCACTTTTTTTTCATTTTAATATCTTTGAAATCTGGATGCCTTCGTACTGTCGGTGACATCTAATAATTACAGGGGACCAGGTGGCAGTCATAACACAGTGACACTGCCTGCATATTTACACTCTTTAAAAGTACCAACATCAAAATTCAAAAGTGACAGCAACTTGGAAGAGAATCACAATCAATAGATCAGTCTTTTGAGGAATGCTGCATCACCAGTGATCTCCATGGCATAAAGAACACTATTGCATGGAAAAATACAACTACCAACAACCTGACTTAAAGTAATTCAAAAGAACTTGAAATTTTAGGAATACTTTATCCAATGTCACTTACATTTTGTTGGTTATGTATGCAAATGAGTGATATATGATCATGTACGATGCATGATCAGTATGATTAAAAATATTATGTCAAATAAATATACAAGAGCTTTTTCATTAATATTGTGCAAAGGTGATTTCTGACAATGCTGCAGTAACTGGTAGCAAAGGTAGCACTCCCATCATAAACAAGCATAACACTGGGACAAACATATGAGACAACTGCGTTCAGGCATTGGACCACAGCAGTGTGCAGCTGGGATCCCCGAGAAAAATGCATGTCTTATGATTACTCCGCTGTCCGATTGGGAACACATTTTTTGACTACAGTGCAGTGAGCTGGAGTCCAAGCAGCTCACAGCAGTTCATCTGAGCTGGAAAGACAGAGATAGGGTTGGGGCAGCCGAAGCTGTTGAAATCCACAGGGCCGAGACCCCAGAGGTGGATGCTGCACAGACAGAGGGCTCCACAGGGCTGAGATGGGCTTTCTCATGAGTCCTTGACCACTAGGTATCATTATGAAAAATCTGAATCTTGACCCCTGTCTCACACCATAAACACAAATTTATTTGATAGCAATCATACCTAAATTTAGAAGTGAAAACAATCAATCTCTTAGAAGAACATATAAAAGAAAATCTTCGTAAACTTGATTGGCAGAGATTTCTTAAACAGCACACAAAAAGCACTAACGATAAAAAGAAAATTGATAAATTGGACTTCATCAAAATTAAAAATCTCTGCCAGGGCTGGGATTAGGGCGAGGCAAGCAAAGCCAAAACATGCAAGTTCAGAGTCAGATTCTGTCTTTATTTAAAAGTTTGATATTTTGTCCACTGTAATTTTTAATATTAATGCAGATGTTTAAAATAATGGATTAAAGTATTATTTATCTCATTTATCTTGATTACTCAGTTTTGGGGCATTGCTCTAAATTTTGTGCTTAAGGCAAGTGCTTAACTTTCCTCACCCTGTCCTGGCCCTGATCCTTCCTAAATTCTGAGCTGTGTATCCTGAAGTCAGTGGGACCTACACGCCCTGTTTTTGTTCTCCCTCCTTGCTCTTAGCCTGAAAACTCTTTCCAGCCAGTAAACTGGGACAATTATAGAAAACACCTCATTTGTTTTCCTTCTCTCAGGAGTCACTCTCATGTTCTGGGTGTGGTCGAATGCTTGACTCTCATTGTTTCATATATCTTATCCAGTAATCTAGTTGTTTAAGGAGGGAGGGCAATTAAGGTCCCTATAATCCATTATTGCTGGAAGCACCAGTACTTGCAAGAGTTTTGCAGTGTATTTTTGTCTATAGCATTTGTACCTTTAAAGTTCAGTGACCGTGGCAAGCTCCTCACTCTACCCCAATTTTTACTGGTTTGGAATAAGTTCATCAAAATTTTTCTAAAATTATTATAATTTTAAATCTATGTTAACTTTTGACAATGGTCTGGTGTCCATTTATTTTAGCACACTGATGTATTTTTAAAGTCTAAAAATATCTGGTCATTACTTGTAAGAATGCTATGGGAAGTACACTGAAGTCATATACAAAGTGCAAGTGTGTGTCACATGACTGTAACTATTCATGATGAAAGATACTGGGAATTGATGGGTTCCTTGAATGACAAAAAATTGTTTCCATCTCCTTGGTTTGTAGAGGTATATTCTGTTTGCATGAGGGATGCTAGACATATGGAGAACTTTTAAAAGATTTAGTTTACTTTTCTCTGTTGCTACATGAACTTTAAAAGATGTTTTATGTTTACTTCCCAGTTCATGTATAAGGTATATGTTCTGGAAGCCTGGACTCAACTCGGAGATGGAAGGTCAGTTGCTCTCAGACTGTGCATCACTAGGGTAGAATCAGAAGACAGGGTGGGAGGGACGCTTGGGTGGCTCAGTTGCTTGAGTATCCCACTTCAGCTCTGGTCATGGTCTCACAGTTTGTGAGTTTGAGCCCCACGTCGGGCTCTGTGCTGACAGTTCAGAGCCTGGAGCCTGATTCAGATTCTGTGTTTCATTCTCTCTCTGCCCCTCCCCTACTTGTTCTCAGTCTCTCTAGTTACAAAATAAATAAATGTAAAAAAAAAAAAAAATTAGAAGAGGGGGTGGGAATGATGAAGAGGAAGAATGAAAATTCACGTTCATGGCTATGGGGTAGAGACCAGAGAAGCCAGCCACAGGCAGACGGTCTAGAGTAAACAGCAGGAGGACAGAGGCGGTGGCTGTGTATGAGAGTGGATAGAATACCTCTGCATTAGTGGGCACTTACTTTGTCCAGAGGGACGGATCATTTTCATTCTGTTGTGATCAGCCACATGCACTTCCTAGGAGAGCAAGGTAATTGTATAACAAAAAATAATGAGTATTCATAAACTATCTCCCTAGAGGCATAAGACATTATTTAGATTAGTTTAGATTAAAAAAAAATTATCTACTTCTTTCCCCTATGACCAAACATAGAACAAGTGTTAGCATCTTCTAGCATTGCTGCAACATGTGTTTATTGCAACACGGGTGTGAAAGAAAGTGCCGTGAGGCAAGGTATAAGAGGCCCATTCATTCTTAAAATGATTCTATGTTCTCTTCTCCCTGATGAGGCTGCCAGTCATCTGCCGATTGTGATGTATTTTACGATATGGACAGAGGAAGCTAGACAAAGATCACCAATTAATTTCCTTCCCAACAAATGACAAACTAGATCATGAAGCAGAATCGCTTAAGCCAGTGACCACTGGGTCTTCACTTATACCACAAAGGCTAGTCTCCCCTCTCTGACAACTGCTTTAAACTTGGAACGAACTCAGCACTTCTGCCCCTGTCTATGCCAGCTGTCTATGCCAGATCTGTAAACAGAGGGTTTCGTGGTGGAATGTGGACTTCAGAAAAGACTGCAGAGCTTCTGATACAAGCCTCCCAACTTACAGATGAGTTAACCGAGGCCCATAGACGTTATATGACTTGCACAGAATCAGCATTAGTCAAAGATATGTTACTCACACATTTATTCAGTTATTATAGTCAGTGACACCTTTCTTACTGGCCTTATCCTGCCTATACAGTTTAAGGATAAGTCTGTTTTTACCCAAATGGTGAAACTCGCCTGCAAATACGTGTTTAGGTTTCTTTACAACCAAATTTTAATTAATAAACAAATTGAATAAGAAAAAAAAAATCAAGGAAAGAGCAGGTAATAATTACATTAACAAACACTTGAATATTTATAACAAATAAGGCCCTGAACTAAGTTCTGAGGAGGCTACTGGGGAAAATGAAAAGATGTTTAAGACAATCTCCAGAATCGGCTATATATTGTTGCCCAAATAAAACAAAACAAAAGTGAAATTGAGCAGATTAAGACAACAATTTATTGTATTTCGGGATCTTGTGGGCAGACTGGGCATTCCTTGGGCTGGACTCTGTGACTGCAGTAAGCTGGGGCTGGGCTGGTGCCAGATGCTCTGAAGGTTAGGAGCTTAAGTGGGGATGTCTGCTGTGACAGAGATGGCCAGCCCTCTCTCCAGTCTGACTTTCACCCCAGGCTTCTTCACACGATGGCAGAAGTGTTGCAGGGAAACAAAACCTGCAAGTCCTCTTGAGACTCTCACAGCATCAATTCCATCATATTCTTTTGGACAACAAGTGTCAAAGACCAGCCCAGATGCAAGTGATAGAGAAAAAGCAGCTTCATCACCTCATGGGAAGAACTGTGAAGAGTTTGTGATTATTTTGAACCCATTGCTTGCCCATATCTCAGGAACTTAGAATCTACTTGCAGAAAGTCATCGTTAATACAAATAACCACAGGACTATTTGTCCTGTCAACAAGTATCTAAAAGAGTCAGTAACTTGCCTAAGATCATGCAGTTTGTGGATACTGAAGCAGAATTCAGAGGGGCACCTGGGTGGCTCAGTCGGTTAAGCATCCGACTTTGGCTCAGGTCATGATCTTGTAGTTTGTGAGTTCAAGCCCTGCGTTGGGCTCTCTGCTGTCAGCACGGAGCCTACTTAGGATCCTCTGTCTGCCTCTCTCTGCCCCTCCCCTGCCTGCACTTTCTCTCTGTCTCTCTCAAAAATAGATAAACATTGAAAAAAAAAAAAACCCAAACAGATTTCTGGCCCAGTAGTCAAATTCTAAATCCCAATCTCTTGAACATTACCCTTTTTGAAATGCACAGTAAGGATGTTGTACTGATTTTCTATTGCTGTCATAGCACATTGCCACAAACCCAGTGGCTTAAAACAGCACAAATTTATTCTTTCACAGTACTGTTGGTCAGAAGCTGGGGTTGGCTTGGCTGGTTCCTCTGCCCCAGGGTTCACAAAGCTGAAATCAAGGCTGGATTTTATTGAGAAGTTCTGGGAAGAATCTTCTTCCTAGTATATCAAGGGTGTTGGCAGAATCCACCTCCTTAAAGCTGAAGGGCTGAGCTCTCAGTCTGTTGTTGGCTGTCAACTCCGGACCACCCATAGCTCCTAACTTCTTGGGAGAGCATTCTCCAATTCTTGCATGTGGGCCTCTTCATTTCCAAAGTCAGCAGCAGCATCTCAAGTCCTTCTCACACTTAGAATCTATGTTTCCCTTCTATTATATCTCTCTGACTGCAACCATCCCTGCTTTTAAGGGGTCATGTGATTAGATTGAGATCATCTATATAACCTCCCTGTTTTAAGGTCTGCAACTTTAATTACACCCACCAAGTCCTTATTGCTCTGTAAGGTAGCATGTCACAGATTCCAGAGATTTGAGGTTATTCTGCCTACCACAGATGTTAAGTACCACTGGATCCAGAGGAAAATGAGATCATGAGGGCTGGGAGGTTAGGAAGTGTTCAGAAATGTAAAATATGAGGTGGCTTTTAAGAGATGTATAAGAGGTGCTCTTTGTGTTGGGAAGAAAGAAATAAAAGCCCATAGGGGAGGCTATTCCAGTAAGTAACAAGAATTGCAGGAGTAAGGACACGTGGGAAAGTATAAGGCATTTGTGGTAAGTGATAATGACTAGAATGATGGATTTGTGGAAGCAATTGGTGGAGAGATATGTTAGTGTACAGGTTTTAAGGTCAGCTCGTGGAGAACCATAAATGTCACACAGAGGAATTTGGGTTTTATGCTCCAGGCAACAGGAAGTCGCTGTGTTTTGTTTTGTTTGTTTTTGTTTTTGTTTTGTCTTTGTGTCGTTAGTAAAGGAGTGAAAAATAAACTCATCTTCTGGAAAAGTGAATCCGAGTGCAAAAGCAAAGATAGAAGTGAGGAGAGCAAGAAGGTGACCAGGTGAATTAGGGAGCTGTGATAATCTTCCAGCCAGGTGATTATAAGGGGGAAGAGAAAGGAAGGGAAATTGGCAAGAGATCCAAGAAAGACAGGGCTCCTGTGGGATCGACTAAATGTTGCATGTAAAGGAAGGAAGTGTGATTTTAGAAGAAGGGGATGGGATGGATCTACTGGAAAGAGGAAGCCTAAACCAGCTTACACCTTAAATGTGATTCCAGCCTGGGGAGAAGATTTCTGCCCTAACAGGGAATGGTTTGGACCTGCATCCTGCCCAGCCTTCCTGTCCCACCATCTTCCTACTTAGGGTAAAAAAAGGGCTCCTCAGTCTCCCTGACTTCAAAAGCCACATCTCCAGGCACAGAAGAGCAGATACACTTTTTCTCTCCTGAAAATTTCCTTTTAATATTTGGAGTTATTTTCCAAACAGTGGTTTAATTAGTGTTTTTAATTTTTTCACTTAATGAAAAATTTACAGCTCCATGGTTGCTTCTGAGGATTCTGTGTGTCAGTTGATGGTGTTTTCTTTTATTTTCTCTTCCTGTTTTTCTAATAAGATTTTTATAGGCTCAAAATTTTCTGAACCTTAATCTTTGGGGGCATCTGTGCATCTCAGAATTGAGGTATATAATAATAATAAAAAAAATCCCCAACTGTACATGAGGATGGATTAAGAGATCACTCTTGAAGGCACTTCTTAATAAACATTCTTTGGCAGGCCTGAGATTTACAGGGGGCCATCATCAAAGTTGCCATGTAAATGGGGACATATTGACAACTTTTCCCCTTAAAGGCAGAGCAAAAAGGATTTATATGCTCCAACCACAGCTCCCTTGGGAACCCAACAAGGGACTTATTTTGTTTCTCTTTTAATAGCTCCTCTTGGGTACTTTATGGACCAGTTCTCTCATCTCAAGTGTCTGATCCCAAGACATAAATTAATTTTAGATGCACCTTTTATCCATCTTGTCTGCTAAGGCAATATTCACTATTTGTTTTGGTTGCTATGGAGATAATTGACTTCCTGCCGTGGCAGAAGTCTTGTTTGTGGGTATTAAAGGGGTTTGGGTCCAGGGATTCTTTAATTTTCACACAGTAAGGAAAGTCATTTCATCAATGGACCATTTGTATACATCCCCCACTTATAATTGGAATGATTTTTTTTATCACCTTGTGAAATTTCCCTTTTTATTTTCCATCACTGCCTTTTTTAAGGTTTAACCTCTACTCTCCAAGGTACTGACTAAAACCACAGCAAAGGGCAAACAGTCCATTTATTACTGTTTCATAGGATGGCTGGACACAGGCTCCCAGCAGAATATTATCTGAAAAAACAGCTGAAGAATCTGAGAAAATGGTGGATTATAGAACCCTATTCAGGTGGAGGAAGAAGCTACATTTTATCAGGGCAAGAAATACTTTGAATACCAATTCATAAAATCAATCTCCCAGTGACCAACTCGGCCTGCTAAAGATTGGGTCCCTCTGGATTTTATGCACCAGTTCTGATATTTACAAAGGCAATTGTTGGATTTTGCTATAAACTGTTAACAGGCAAACTGAAAACCCTTTTCAAGTATAATGAGAAAAATTAAGAAGAAAATAAGAGTTTTAAAAGACTCTTTTTAAGGTATACAAATGATAAAATATAATATCTTATACACATTCCCTCTTAGCTTCCACATTTTGACTACTACTACAGATTGTAAAAATTTCCGTAACAAATTATACAAAGACCTTTAAAGGCATTTTAAAACATAACTACCAGAAACATATCACATTTGTTGCACTCAACAAATTTGATTTTTGAGAATCATATGAATTATAACATATCTACACATACATTTACAACACCAAAAAATCCCATAGCAATTATCCACAGGGCTAATATTTTTGCTAAAATATTTTTTTGTTGTAGTTCAAAAAGCTATTACCAAAAGAAAAAAAATTAAATCAATGATCAGAATGAGAATCCTTAGGAGCAATAATACTGAACAAAATTCTAAGAACCTTCTTCAGTTCTTTTAAGTGCACAGCACAAAATCAATTTGCAATGACCCTGAGAATCAGCCTTCCTCACCACATGACAACAAAAGAAATGGGGGATGAAAACAAATTAAAGTAGGTTCTTAAAAGTCTTTTTTGCCTTCCAAAGATTTCAGGGTATCTCTGAGCTATGAAACTTTTAAAGGCAGCTCTTTGAATGTTTATCAATATTGTTATATATTCTTACAGTAATGGCTTTTAGGCTGACCCTACAAGTTCAAGATTCACTTTCTGATTCTGCTTTCATTCTCATTATTTGTTTCTTCTACAAATGTTTTCTGCTGGCATATTGTGAACATAGCACTGGACTAGGCAATGGAGGGGAAAAAAATAATTGATATAACCTAGACATGCGCAAAGCAAGTATAACACAAGGTGGGTAATTGTGTGTCTGTGTGTCCAGAAGAAAAATAAATGCCAGGGAAATGCAAAATGAAGAGGATGGTTACATGCTTTTCATACATTAGCTCATTTAACACAGGCAATACCCAAGAGGGAAGGCCTGGTAGTACATCCGGTTCACTAATGAAAAGACTACACTTTAAAAAGGAGTTGTTCATGTAGAATAAAGAATGGATTTGGCCCCAGAACTCCCTGATTCCTACCCAAGCACTAAACCACTAACCTGTGATACTTCTTTAGTTCAACTGTTGCAGTTGGCTTTGATGATGATATTTGAGCTGGGCCAGGAAGGATTTTAATATGTGTATGGAGGGGAAAGGCATTCCAGAGGAACAAGGAGGCCAATGCATGAGTCCTGGGGGGATGTAAATAATGGCTAAATCTTTCATGGCATTCACTTGGTGCCCAGCACCATTCTATGTGCTTTCTGCATATTAACTTTCTCATCCTCACAAAGGCATCTTCATTCCAATAAGAAGGTGTACTATCATCATTCCAACTGTATAAGGGAGGAAACTAAGGCTCAGAGAGATCAAATAACTTGCCCAAAGTCAAGCAGCTTGTAAATGGCAAATAGGACTCAGGCAGTCTGGCTCCCAGCCGGTGCTCCTAAGTTCCCCTGAAGCCAGTGCTTGCCTGCCTCCCTAGACACTGCATATGAGATGCAGAGGGTGGGATGGTGCCGACACTGAAGGCTGGAAAAGTAGCTTGCAGCCAGGCTGAGAAAGGGCCCTCGATTGCCATCCCTAGACCTTGGGGAGCTACTTTTTTTTTTTCTTTTATTTTCCTTCTCTCTCTCTCTCTCTCTTTTAGCAGGGATGA
Organism: Puma concolor; assembly: GCF_028749965.1. Lineage (NCBI taxonomy): Eukaryota > Metazoa > Chordata > Mammalia > Carnivora > Felidae > Puma > Puma concolor. The sequence continues at coordinate 206,590,439 of NC_141667.1, read as the reverse complement.
TTCAGCTTTGTGCTTTAGAAAGATAACCCTGAGCCAAGAGGAGCATGGATTAGGGGTTGGGGGCTAAAAACTGGAGGTACTTTCAGTAAAAACATATTTACAAGTAACCTTCTACACACTTACATATCACACACAAAACTTACATGTATTCACTGCACATAAGCACCCATACACCGCATACCCCCCCCACATGACTACATATACCACACACATCACACACACACACATACCCACACATACACACATCGCAGACCCATATACCACACATACACATTCGCACATATATCACACACATCATACTCAACACACACATGTACTACATACACTCATATATATACACACAAACATACCACAAACTAGCATCACATACACACTTTGGCATACACACATATATACCACGTGTATATCACACACACATTCACAACACATACACTGTTACACACTCACATAAATACATTCATCCCCTGGACTCAATCATAAGGTTAAATGAGCTCGAAAAGACAATGCTCACTAAGATTTCTTTACATTCTTTATTTTCTGCCTCTCTGAACACAAAGTGGACATTGTCAGGAGTCCTGAACCTGCAGCAAAGGAATGGTGCAGATCTCCTTTCCCTCCAATTTCTAATGACCTGACATTAGAAACACGCCTCATTCTCCAGATTAATTTGGATCTTTTCTAAGCTCAATAAGAGTACCAGGAGGGCTATCTCAAAAGGCCTAAAAAGGGGCCTTGGGCAGCATTGTCCTTGGCGACTACAGATGATGTCCTGATCACTTATGTCTTAAATTAAGAAAAACGAATAAATTTTGGTTTCCCCGGCTTCATCTGGTTTCCTATTTAGAAATTGCCCATGTTAAGCCTGGACAAAGCCAGTGGACAGTGACTCCAGCCTGCCAGGGTCTCCCACAGAGCTATACGTGGGTTTAATTATACAATTGTATTTTTGTCTAATATTCTACATTTTTTGATATTATAAACATACTAGTATAATTGTCATTATTTATGTGAATAATATATCTGTATCTAAAGAAAATAAAAACATTTATTCTTTAGTCAGAATAACTGCCACCCAGATGGTAAATTACATTCATATTGAGGTTCATACTTGTAAATATTTTTTAAGCCTTTAGGATATTCTGGAAAGAAAAACAACATTTCTGAGCCCACACAATTTGAGTTTCACTTAGGGACCATGAAAAATACTCTTTTAGAACACGCATAGGACATTTACAGGAAATGTGGTCCATGAGATACAGATCCTCTGTTTGGTCTGAATGGAAGATCACATTTTCATATTTTAAGGTCAAATTACATCAGTTTCCTTCCAGTAAAAAAAAAAAAAAAAAAAAAGCATCATACTAGAATGTTAATATCTTCAAAACCTCTGAGACTCAATATTGTCATCTCTCAGGATAATTTACCAGGGTGAGACTGATGAGCTGTAGCAGCTGTAAATACCCAGCATTGTGCTTAGGAAAGAGAAGATTTCCAGGATAGACCATTTGAGGGGAAAATTCAATCTAGAATCCTTTATTTTGAGAACTTATGTTTAGGGTGGAAGAAAAAGACTCCTACATATAAACATAGGGTTTTCGTCCTTTAGTATAAGTATGGATAGTTCAGATAGCTGTGAAAATTTAGGACCTTGACCAACACATGATGATATAAAATCATTTCATTGAAGGAGACAACCAACCATTTCTTTTCGTTTCTTCCCTCTCCTTCTTCCTGTATCTGTTATTGTGCAATATTGCTGTGTCCATAGAACTATATGCAGAATATATTCAGGAAGCATTTACTGAGTCCCCACTCTCTTAGGTGCAGAATGAGACATAAAATTGGAGGAAACTTCGTATTTGCCCTCAGCGAGCCTGAAGTCTGACAGCAGGAGAGATATGAGCCTTCTGGGAATACCTAAAAACAAAGCACAGTTACAAGGATGAGAAGGAAATGCAGAACTGGAGTTGAGAATAGCCAGGCAGCAGGCTAAAGGAGACATATGCATAATTCCAACAATGGGAGATGAAAGTCCAATTTCAGGGATATAAAGTTTAAGTCTGTTGAGGGACATTTTGGCTGCAGCGGCAGATGTTTGAGACCTTGTGCTCTCAGTGGGGAGAGTTAACGACTACAGGTGGTTATCATACCAAAATGACAAACAACAATAACAAAAAATCCATAAAAACCTGAGTAGCTTTTGTTAGATGTGTTGGCATATTTTCAAACACTACAAAAGGTTGCTCATAAATTATCTTTCAAGTTGATTTCCTTTTTCTCTGTATGCTAGCAAAATGCTTTAATGAACATCCTCCCACCTCAGCGGAATTGGGAGTTAGTGCAGTTTGAGAAAAACACGTGAGGTTGTTGCTCAAGGATGTACTAAGTGTTTCTAAGTGATACAGCAGTGGATGCACGAATCCCCTGTGGGTTTGGGACAATCTCAACAACTATCAAAGCAAGAGGTGTTGTGTGTGTGTGTGTGGGGGGGGGGGGGTTGTTGTTGTGGTGGTGGTGGTCATTGGGGAGTTTTCCAAGTGGGATTTTTTGAAAGACTCTATCAAAGAGTTCTCAAGCCTCTTTCTGAACATTCACACACACACTTTCTTCTCCCCTTGGCACCTGCAGCTAAATTTCTTGCACAGAATCACACCCACATCTGTAATGTGGAAGAGTCAAATTAGATTAGAGGCATGGCCTTGCTGCCTGAACCTGGGAGGAAAGGCTCCATTGTGAATATTTCTGCTGAAATCTGAGCAGCCTAGGGCCTGTAGGTTAGGTAAATATATTGTCAAATTTGCCAGCCTACAGGGAAAATAGCAATCTCTGTCATTTGTAGAACACCTATCACATTCCAGAACCCTATATATATTTTTTCTCTGAATAATAATCTTGTAGGGTTTAGCGATTGTTATTCCTTTTCATAGGTTTCAAAAGACTAGATAGTTTTCCCAAGTCCATATATACAAGTAGCAAGACTTTCTGATCCCAGACCATTGCACTTCTCTGTTCTGGGATTGGAAATATAACCTACAAGTGAATTATAGAATTTAGGGACACCTCGGTGGCTCAGTTAGTTAAACGTCCAACTCTTTGAGCTCAGGTCATATCTCGCAGTTTGTGAGTTTGGGCCCCTCATCAGGCTCTGTGCTGACAGTGCGGAGCCTGCTTGGGATTGTTTCTCTCCCTCTCTCTCTGCCCTTCCCCCGCTTGTGTTCTCTCTCTCTCTCTCTCTCTCTCTCTCTCTCTCTCTCAAGATAAATAAATAAACTTAAAAAAATAAAATAAAAAGGTTTAAATTTTAGCATAAGCAGCATAAAAAATAAGGTGACCAGATAGGTATAACTATATTGAACCAACCCTGAGAAAAATTAAACAAAACCCTTGGCAGCCCAGAACATACTATTCTAGGTTAGACAAGATTAAAGAAGGGGCTCAGCCAGGGATATCATAACCTTATCCAAATAAAGATAAGAATATCCTGCCCCCAGAGACGAGGATTATGGAGCATTGCTCACTCTCCCAAGAGACCATTATGTCACAGGCATGGAAAACGAACACTCATCCACTCACACATAGTGCCTACTGAAGTATACTGAATGAAAATCTGAACCCGAGCAGAATCTAAATCCATGACTTTTCCCTATGAGCAGTTAATCTAAAAGCAGAGATTTCAGAGAAAAACATGAACATTCAAAATTGCTGTGCTGTCCTTTCTGAATTAAATGTTACTTATTCAAAAATTACTGAAATCTCATAGACTTGAAATGGGCTGACACCAAGGTATAGGAATGAATAGAAATGAACGATGAAAAGATCTGTCTTACTCTCCTATTACTTGTAACTTCAAATGAACTATATCCAAGATTAGGCAGATTTCCCAGCATCACCAATGCAACACCATTTCTTTTCTTTTCTTTCTTTTTTCTTTTTTTGTACCTTGCAAAAACAATCTCATTTATTGAATCTGATGCTTTGCCAACAAAGTACATACACATCAAACAAAAAAAAAATCATACATGAAAATAAACTACACACTTTCATTCCTCCTTTTCATTTCCCCCTTGCAGTGGTCTTCATGGAATGGTTGTATTCAGAGTAACATAGGTGTTGATGTTTCCTTGTGATGGAGTGAGATGAGGAAGCAATGAATTGTTTTACTCATTCATTTCACAAATATCTGAGCATTAGCTTTGTACACTCTGGGGAAATTATGAAGCAAAATAGTCAACAATCACTGCCCTTGTGGATCTCACATTCTAGTGAGGGGAGAGATGACAAAAAAAGATAAGTAACATATATTGTGTTAAACAGTAAATGCTGAGATGAAAAAAATTAGAGATAAGAAATGTCTCATGGTGCCATTTTAAATGAAGTGATCACTTAATGTGGGAGCACATGGAATCCATGCAAAGACTTTAAATTTGTGGAAATACCCTAACCCTGGTGGAGTAGACCTAGTCGGTTGGTGTGTTAGTTTCCTGGAACTGCTGTAACAAAGTACCAAAACTGAGGTGCCTTTAAAAACAGACATGTATTGGTTCACACCTCTGGAGGCTAAAAAACCTGAAATCAAGGTGTCTACAGGGTTGGATCCCTCCTAAGGCTATGATAAAGAATCTGTTCTGTGCTTCTCATCTTGTTCTGGTAGCCTCTCAGCTTGTAGATAGCATTCTCCCTGTGTCTTCACATCATCTTCTCTCTGTGCATGTCTGTCTCTGTGTTCAAATTTCCCCCTTTCTATAAGGACACCAGTCATGTTGGATTATTGGATTAGGGCCCACCCTAATGGCTTCATCTTAACTTGATCATTATAAAGATCATATTTCCAAATAAGGCCACATTTACAGGTATTGGGGTTTAGGACTTCAACATCTTTGGGAGGAGACATGATTCAAACCATAACCTATAACCCGTAAGAAATGCTTTAAAAAAAATTAAAATTAAAAGTACTGACAATACTACTTTGAGAGAGGAATCATTAAAGGGATGGATTGCTTTCATCAGGGAACATGGATGATGTCTACTTCTATATTTAATAAAGTCTAATTTCAGCTCTTCAAACATTTATAATGAATTATTTAATGTAAGCTGACAAAAATACACCTATCGAACATAGATGTTGTCCTTGTTGCTATTGGATTTCGCTATAGCATAAGAAGGGAATTAGCGATCCCTCGGGGACCAGACCAGCAGAAAATTAGACATGTAAAGGTCTCCTTAGCACCCCACAGCAACTCTGCACACACCAGGCTAGACCCTGTGCTAGTAGCAGCCCAGCATTGCCTCCCGGGTTCTTTAATAAGCATATTTTCTTTTCACAAAGGGTAGAAAATATTATCAAGCTAAATTTTTCCCTCTGCCAACAAGTTAGGGATAATGTGCACCATGTGGATCAAGCTGATCACATAAATTAAGGCTTTAAAGCACAATATCTGAGCGTTTCCCAGCTGAACATTGCTTTTCTGTATAAATTAAAAATGTCTAAAAAGGGGGGTTTATTAGAAGGAGACTATCAAAGCTTTTTATGAACATGCTTTCTCTTTTGATCTATATAATTTTCAAAAAGTGTTAGACATATCATGATTTCTAGCACAACTGGAATTTTAAATCTAAGAATCAGAAGGAAAAAATGCAAATAGAAAAGACATGATTTTGAAGCCATGTCTATTTTGCCGCAATTAGTCATTAAGCAGAGGAAATGCATTTCGGTAAAAAGCCTGGGTTATCTAACACTTTATCAACCAGAAAGCACCAAAAAAAAAGAAAAAAAAGCATTTTTATACACCGCCCCCCCCCCCCCCCCCACACACAAATCTTCAATCTATTAACCACAGGACTATAAGAAGGTTGTTATTTGCTTTCTTACTGGTTTGGGGAGGAGAGAGAAAATTACATCTTTGCATCAGTGAGCTTTCTCAAACAATGGTGATTTACATGTCAATCTCCTGATCATTAAGTATTATCTATGTGATTTTCAACCGCATCCGATAGAAAAAATAATTTTAATGGCAGATGATATTTTAAAAATACTAACTACTTTGAATTTATATAAAGCCTTGAAGAAGATCAACATCCTTTCAAGGTATATATGCTTGTGGATCACTGAGCCAGAACAGATCTGAAGTGGTCATTTATTTCTGAGCCCTCTCTTCAAGCATGTCAATATTAAAATATCAAATATTGGGAGATTTTTCAGGTCCTACTCTTAAAGAACTCAATCCATGTGAGACAAAGTTAACAGTGCCCCCTGGAACTGGGAGACTGCCAAATAGTAAATACAGTGTTCATGATGTGTCCAGTTTAGTGACCATGAGAGATGTTAGAAGAATAATTCAAGCACCTTTCCTTGTCTGAATGGGAATTAAGGAGATGTATGGTTCTTCTGTTTTGAAAGATTAGTCCATCAAATTACTGAACCACAGAATATTCAAAAGATACAAAGGCAAGTATATTGGTTTTTGCTAGAACTGACATAACAAAATACCATAGACTGAGTGGCTTTAAGAAGAAAAATGTATTTTCTCACACTTTTGGAGGCTGGAAGTCCAAGATCAAGGTGTCAGCAGGGTTGGTCTCCTCTGAGAGCCGCCAGGGAACAGTCTATTCCAAGCCTCTACCCTTGGCTTGCTGATGGCCACCTTCTCACTGTGTCCTCACATGGTCTTTGTGCACACACACTCCTGATGTTTCTCTCTGAGTCCTAATCGTCTCTTTTTATAAGGACACTAGTTGGATTGAATAGGGCCCAGCCTTACCCCCTCATTTTAACTTAATTACCACTTTAATGTGCTTTCTCCAAACACAGTCACATTCTGAGACACTGGGGTTAGGACTTCAACATAGGAATTATGGTGGGGGAGAATAATTCTGGCATAACAGCAAGCAAAGTGGGAATCATTTGTTAGTCTCAGAGATCATCACTCCCCTGTTTATTAAGTTTTCACATTCTTCCTGCTTGAAGGATAAATGTAGATGGCATCTAATTCAACTGTACAAGCTACAACTCTATGATCCGCCTGAATGGAGGAAAAATTAGCAAAACATGGACTGCTAAGGCAGCATAACCTTCTTCAGTACTTGAAGGTTGCCAGCATCTCCCTTCTGTTCTTGAAATAAAAATGAAATGACTATATAAATCAATGCAGTATAGGTTATGAGAGTCAAAGCCTTTGAAATCTCAAACTAGAATATAGGACCTACTGGTAGATTTCAAAATCTTGACTAGCACAGTGTCTGGTACAGTTAGGAGCCACCTGAATAGTGTATCTCCAAGTAGATTGGCCACCATCATACTCCTTGTTTATACCTCTCACCAGAGACAACGCCACCCCCCTCCCCATATGAACAGAGATTTAGCACATTCATTAGATTTTCCCAATTCCTGGCATGGTGGTGGATACACAGCAATCAGTCAGTTAGAACCTACCGAATAAGTGAATATTTCCCCTCCTTTAGAGCCTACTCTAGAGCTAGCAAAGTTGTAGGTGAGGCAAGTTGTGTGCTTTGAAAATCACTGCCTTTGGTTTTTCTGAGTAATCTGATTCAGATTTTCTGCCCATTCTAGCTGGAAGAAGGCAGTTTGATTTTATCATAAATCATGGATATTTTACTTTTTCCCCCATTTCTCTATACAGTCTACTTGCAACACTCTTATCTAGCCAAAGGAGACAACTCTAAACATGACTGACTCTCTATTGAGTGAATTTGCTTCTGTTTTGAGTCTTCTGAGTGCCAGTCATGAAAGGGCCCTCACAAGATGGCAGCTGGCAGTAAGGGTACATGTGTTGTTTTTTTTTTTTTATATTTTATATAGTACAGATAATTTTTGCTTCTTCTAATTAAATATCTGACAGTATCCATTTTAATAAATTTCTCAGGAAAGTGACTCAAAGTACCCTCCTGATTGGTGGGTGAACACGTGCTCACTTATACTGTGTGGCCATAAGGAGACTTTCCATGTGCATTTTTATTGTGGTCTATGAAAACATAAAGTCTGTGTACCTTCAGGGTCCTATTTCCTTGTGGAAGGACTCCTCTTCTCCCGTTGTTTGCCTAGATCCCCAGGAAAGAAGCATGAAACAAGTGTGAGAGACATCTCTCAACTACAAGAAGGATCTCACTGTCAGCAATGATCCCTACCTTCCTCTCCTCTCCAGCTTCCTGGAGATGAAGATCACTTCTCTTTGCTAGGAGACCAAGGGCCCCTGACCTGTAGGGTAGCAGGAAAGAGAAGGCAGAATAAACAGCAAAATGAAAGATTGGATGCTGGTTCCAAAAGTTTCACTCTCGTTTCCAGATTATAGATTATCTGAAAGAAAAAATTAACTCAATCAAAATATTCTTTCAGCTCTATGAAGTTGTGGATGTTCTAAACTGTCTCTTTCCTAAAGAGCACCAAACCTTGAATTCTTCCTGCTAGAGAGGAGCTGATCTTCACGGATACCTGTGTATTACTAGACATTAAGAAGGAAGGTGAATGCTGTCCTCCCCTCATAAAACACTTTTTTTGCCTTCCCTCTCCTCTTTCACCGAACTCACTGTGTTTACAAGTACAAGCTATGACTCTAGAGATGGAAAATCTGATACCGTCAGCACAAGTTAAACAAAATGAAAAGGGAAAAAAACCTACACCCATCTGGACTTCCATATGCTCTGTAGCCAAGAGGCTAATATAATTCCTTGAATGTTGGTTATAAAGCAACGTGATATGGATAACTGCTATGCACTGAGCTTATTTAGACAAGTGTTCTTTCTACTCAATAAACCTTTGAAAGGATTAAAGTACCATCACTCCCAATTATCTGCCCATAAGTTCTTCCCTTCCTGTGAGTCTTGACCATACCCTACAACTGATCCCTATTTTTATCCCAGTCTGAGTCCCTGATCACTGGACCAAGTAAACTAGTGTAATGAGAACACAGGACATTAGGGAATGTTGAGAGGTCTAATATGACGAGGGTGCTAGGTGCATGGCCAGGTAGGGGGTTGCCAAGACAGAGCTGCCTAAAGAGACTGGAACCAGGTTGTGAATGGCCTTCCATGCTATGATGTGGATTTTATCTCTGAGCATCAGGAAACCTTTCAAGTAACATGATGATTTTTGTTTAAAGAAATAATTCTGGTGACCTTATGGATAGTATGCACGAGAGGAGAAAAAAAGATGAGGGGATGACTGATTCGGTGAGACTGCCATGGTCCAGCAGAGAACTGATGAACACCAAATGAAAGTGACTCCAGGAATGATAAAGAGGAAGGACCAGGTTAAATTCTGTGGTCAGATTTATACACTAGGAAAGCTCATTCCCCTCTCTTCAAAGAATCAATTCAAAAGGAAACTCTCTGAGGAGCCCTCAGGATTTTTGCAGCCCCTAATATATAAGAAACAGTATTAAGGAGACTTTTAGTGTGCTTGTTGGAGATTATTGTGAAAAAAGAGGAGGGGTCTTAAAATTATACACTTTACTTCTTTATCTTACGGGAGCAATCGTCATTAATGTTCTGATTTCTCATCTTAACATCTAAGTTGACTCATTATTTTTTAAAATTTTTTAATGTTTATTTATTTTTGAGAGAGAGAGAGAGAGAGAGCACGAGCAGGGAGGGGCAGAGAGAGAGGGAGACAGAATCTGAAGTAGGTTCCAGGCTCTGAACTGCCAGCACAGAGCCCCCGACACAGGGCTCAAACCCACAAGCCGTGAGACCATGACCTAAGCCGAAGTCAGACACTCAACCGACTGAAGCAGCCAGGCACCCCAAGTCATTATTTTTAATAGTCAGTGGTTTTCCATATCTGAGTGTTTTCTTTTGCACTGAATATAAAAATGCCCTTGATTTTTGTTCCTTTTAATTTTTTCCTAACGATGCCTCAGATTTCCACCTCTGAAAGCTCTAGTAACAGCCTTGACCACTGGCCCTGTAGTACACTTCATAATGAAATTAAAACTAAATGGATTTCAACAATCTAGTTTAAATGTTTCTAAGTCCTCTTTTATAGACATCCTTTAAAGCTGGAGACCACACAATGGCCTTCGTGCCAATTACTTTTTAAAAAAAGAAAAGGCGGGGGAGATTTTGCAAGAGATTTTTTTCTAAAAATTTAGCCTGCGTACTCAAGTCGAGTCAAAACTATTGTTACATGAAAGAACTGAAAAGACCCATGACTCAGCATGCAGTATTAGTAAATGAATACTGTCCCAATATAACTTGCAAAGATTGCAGTATGCTAACTAAAACGCTCCATTGTTCTACATTAGGAATAACTGTGTGTTCCAAAGATTTTTCACCTGTTCTAAAGGAGGGGCCAGCTTAGCTGAACACTGTTTTGTAGGTCAGCAGGTTCAAGGTCACCCTTTAGAAGCAGCTTCAGAAGAACCCCAGGGTGTGATGTGAATTAGATAACCATATTGCCCTCAGCAGAGCTTGGCACGCTGATGTTCAGGGACCCAGAGCTCAGGATACAGGAGAGTTGGAATCTCAGACATTAGAGGTAAGTGAGTAGAGTGGATTGTGAGTCATGTTTTAAAAGAATTAAAAGTTCCAAATAGGTGGAAGGAAATTGCCCAATATCCTCCCTGAAGCTTCTTGGGAAGGCTGGACACAAACTCGCTTCCTCAGAGAGGCAGACTTTCCGGGTTTCTAGTTGTTTCTTCTTTGTCATGAAAACGAACACAAGTTAAAAAAGAACTGTGTTTGGGGGGCCATGTTTTGGAGCACGTATCCCACTTGTGTGGGAGAGACGGCATCAGGAGCCCTCACCTGTTTTCACGATGGGCTGTGCAGAGAGACAAGCTCTCAGGAAGTAAACAAGCTTGTCAGTTCACTAAGAAAGCAGCAGACCAGCTGTCACTCTATTACACAACACTTAGTTTTTAATTTTATCCCGAAGACATGAAAACAGGCATCCAATACCACCTCTCATTTTTCTTAAGTAACACAATGGAACTGAGATTCTCCAAGTCACAGAGAAAAAATGTAATCAGAGTAACTGAAATAGGGAGGGAAAAAAATAATAAGGGAGAAGTATGCAACAGCCGGCTCACTCAGAGCCAGGTTTTCAATGGGCCTTCCTAATTGTGTCTGCAGTCTTTAACGGCAGCTTCCATTTTCACCAGTATAAGCCCACATTTCAAAAGCAAATTGGATACCTGCATGAACAAGCAGGCAGTTAGGCAGCTAATTACTGTTTGCAATTCAATTACCTAATTACTGTGGGCAAGTGTAGGGTGTTTGTGCAAGCAAACAGTCCCACCCACAAATATTGCAGATTTGATTAAGAAGGCTTAGGTGCAAAGATCCATGTTCACTGCTAGTGCATAATAGGCTCAATAATTTTCCCTCTGGGCCCAGGAAGGTCCTGGTTAAACACTCTTCTAGGAGTGGAGTGTGGAAGAGCCTGTGTAAGCAGACAGACCTTATGAGTGTCTCTGCAAGTCAGGCTGAGGCTAAGCCGGAACCTTGCTACTCAAAGTGTGGTCTGCAGATCGGCAACATTGGCATCTTCTGAGAGCTTGTCTGAAAGACAGAATCTTAAGCCCCATCCCAGACATACTGAATTAGAATCTACAGTAGAACAAGATGCTCAGGTGATTCATATATACTTTTGTGTTTGAGAAGCACCTCTCTAGATGGCTGCTTAAGAAATAAGACTCTCTTTGGCTCCAAGTTCTGCAGAGCTAGGCCTGGGTAGGAGTTGTCCTTGAGAGCCTTTCCTTAAAGTGATAGCAAGGCAGGTACAAGGTGATGACCAAAGATTATTCAGCCACAATGAGCAAGTTTGATGCTGCAAGAGAAATTCTAAAAAGGCAATCCTTCAGAAAAAAGTTCCATAGATGCTAATACCAAAAGTACTCCGCATCTGCCCTGGGAGACAGCAAAGATGATGTGGCAAAGACTTCACAAGTAATAGCTTCCATACACCATTCCATGAACATTCTCTACTCATCTAGGATCCATTTGACTGGTGATATTTATCTTCATCTGGGACTACGTGTTTGGCAGGAAAATCACTCTGTGAATACCCTCAACCAGGACTTTGAGTCCAATTAATCAGTAGGATCTGCTCCCACCAAAGAACAATAGAAGAGTGTGAATATTGCGTGTTCTCTGCCAATCTGTACAGAGACCAACCACACTGATGCATTTACCCAAACATTACTGACAGAATGGCTGTGCAGCCTCAGGGAGAGGCATTTTCTACTCCCAAATAGACTGCTTCAACCACCTCATCAATCTCGCTCACTTTGCATGGTGCTGGAACCTGAGAGCCATGCCATTTTAAGCAAAATTGTGTAGTTTGTCTTCATGATATAGAGGAAAGGCACGGTGCAGGAATCAGGGACCTGACCCCAGCACTAACCAGCTGTATGACCTTGGGCAAGGCACGTAGGGCTCAGTCTCCTCATCCGTAAAATGAGGGGATTGAATTGGCTGCTTGCCTAATTCCCTTCCGGTTCCTACAATAATTTGTCATCATCCTTCCACTCAGACTCACAGCTTCTAAGTCCACCTCTAGCTGGCAAGATACCCCATATAGCATATGATGCCTCCTGATTCCAGGCAATTCCCTGGTGTGGGACTTTTCCACTATCTCCTACCTACACTTTTGTTTTATGACTCTCATCCAATGCAAATCTTCTTCAGCTATTTAATTGGCAACCTTCCAAAAAGCTGTACTCTAAAGTATTAGTAGCTAATTTAAATGTATTAACTTTCTCATGAAGTATTTGGTTTCAAATGGAGAACTCTTACCTTAGCATAGAGGACTCAGTTTTTAGTGAGCGAGATTTTAAACATGTTTCCATAATAAGGAAGCTATGGCATTTCTGGAAATAGACAAAGCACTGATCATGAGGCCAAGAAACCTACTCTATCCCTTTTTGTTTCAGCAACTGAGGCCTAGAGAGATTATCTTACTTGTTCAAGGAGATGATGCCAGGGTCAGAACTAATATTTCTTGAATCTCAACACTATAAACAGGTTGTTTGTTGTTGTTGTTGTTGTTGTTGTTGTTGTTGTTACAAGGGCAACTGCAGTTGAGCCAAGTGGTGACCAATCAGCATGATCATTAACTTTGTCCCCCAAAAGGTCAAGAATAGACTAGATCTTAGACAGGGAATGTATGTCATTTCAAGACTTCTTCTATAAAGGAAAAGAGAAAGCATCTTTCATAATAATGCTCTATCATAGTTGTCCAAGCCAAAGTTAGCAGGCTTTCAAAATCAATCATTCAACAACCCAAAGGGAAAAGGCAGCATTGCTGAGAGCACAGAGATTGTTATAAGGAATGAAGGACCACAAAAGGAAAGAGGATGCAGTGAAATGTCAAGAGCTCTGCCCCTGTCATTCCTTTGGTTCAACAACTTTACAACTTCTGCTCGGATTGGACTAGACATCTCATTGTCTTAAGTATTTTTTTTTTTTAATGTAATAGGCGAGAATAATGAATCAAACCTAAAATTAAGTTTAGTAGGAATAAATGAAAGGTCTGATATGTGGATCCATATAAACAACTGTACAAGAATAGGATGGAGTGAAGACATTGTTTAGCAGCTATGTGATTTTAAAAAATCACTGATGCCCATCAAATCTCATATGACTTTGAAAGGGTTAATTTGAGTTCAAGCAGCATAATACATGTTCATTTCAAATAGATTAAGGAAAATTATAGCCCTGTTCTGCTTTGTTAGATGACATCTAAAGTGTTGCATTCCCCTTTTGATACCACATTTAAGAAGCATGTGGTCAATCAGAAGAAAGTTGCCAGGGTGAAGAGACTCTGAACTTTGTCACAAGAGGAATGATGGAAGGACACAGAATGTTTAGTCTGAGGGGGGAAAGAAAGGCTCACATGATCTGGTGGATACTTGAAGGGCTGTTGTTTTCATGAAGGGTTGGCACTATCCTGTGAAGTCCCAGGGAGCAGAGCCAGGGCCAGTGAGAAGGAGATGCAGAAAAGAGACCCTGAGCAGTCAGGGGCATCTAAAGGCAGAATGGGTGACCTCAGGAGGTCACTTGCCAGAGCAGTTCAAGCCCTTCTGTTTGTTCTTCTTTGGAAAAGATCCAAGCATCAGATGAGTGGATGAACAAGGTGACCGTTTTACTATTCCTTTCCAACCAAGAGTCTATGAAATAGAGAGAGAAGCTGGACAAAAGAAAAAGCAGAGATGAGCAAATGCCAGGTGTTTATTACTACTTTAAATGAAACCATCCTTGTCTAGGGAATAGCAATAAATCATTCATTTTCACAGGCGGATATTTTTAATCTATTTTGCTAACATACGTAGAAGGCATTTCTACAGAATTATGACAATTAAGAGACTCTTGATGTCACTGATATAACAAGGCTATCACCTATTGGTAAGCTTGTTTTTTGCTGATGAGATACAAATATCTTGGGTTTATAACTAGAACACTCATTTTTTTTCTGTACCTAATATGTGAATTCTCTCCATGTGCCTTACTTAAGGTTGTCATATCTCATTAGCAAATTTTATTTTTACCTGACCGGTTGAAAACGCATCATGTTATGGCAACTCTTATTACTAAACTACATGAGAAAGCATGATGCCTTCTCTTTGTACTCTTTTTTAGTTTATTCATGACTACCAGTGTAACAATAATTTATTAAGATGTGATTGTCTTCAGTAGTGTGACCATCTGGGTTATTAATACAAAAGGAAAACAAAATCTGTTCCCTTCATCTTATGTCTTCCACTGCCTCCCCCCCCCCATCCAGTGATCATCTTATTTTGACTTGCCCAAGAGGCACGAACTGTTTCCTGCTTTTAAGAATCTCCATTTTAAGAGTGTTTGAAATTCACTTGTTCTCTGTAGACACAAGAAAAAGCACTAAAACTCTGACAGTACACATCATAATCTAATGTGCAGATGTCCACAATTATTAATGAGCAAAGGTATTGAAATTATCAGAGAAAAACATTCTTCTGTGGTTTATATTACTATAGTCTGCTTTGAAATTTTGCTATTTTACCCCAGTAAAAGCCTGGAAACACAGGAAATAAAGACACCTTAATCTATTAAGCAGTGATCATCTTTCATAATTAGAACAATAAGCTACTAATTCTTTTTCTACTACTTGGGGAAAGGCAAACAGGAAGGAGTGATATTTGGACAGCTAAGGGCCAAAACGAGGCGCCCTGCATGCTACAAGTTCAGGGTAGAAGGCTGTAGGAATGTTGGAGAAAGTACATAAAGGGGATGTCGACACCAGAGACCATTTTTCTCTGCTTTTTAAAGTTTTCCCTGGGTCATTTTGAACCTAATTGCCAAAGAAAATGATTATGCCGGCCTCAACTAAAAAGAATGCTGGGCCATCTTGGACCAATAAGAATCTCTTCCTTCATAAATTCTTCAAGGAAGAGCCCCACTGTCCCTTAGTAATCTCCAGAGCCTCCCAAGAAAGGTTTATTGATTGTACCATTATTCTTAGGGAGTGCAGTCCATTAACTGACTTGGCATTTCAAACTCATGTCTTCCTCTTGATCACCACTATTTTGACCAAGTATCTGACACAAGCCTGGAGAATGAACAGGAAAAGCCCACGACAAATAAACCACACACCAAAGTTCATTCTTCTAAGTTTCAGAAGCTGCTGGCCTTCCTGGACCTCCTCCCTACCAATCATGGGTGGCAGAGGAATAGACTCTCAGTCTGCCTGGGTCAGCCTGTTTTAACAGTCCATTGTCAGAGAGTTAGTGAGCCCTGAAGGTATGAGGAAAACATTATTCAAAATAGCTAGCATTGCTGTATGCTCTCTTGATGGGGAATGAAGTAGGGGGTGTTATCATTTTTATATTTCTTATTTCACTTGATTCTCAGAACATATATATGAGTTAGCAAGAGTGGATATCACAGTCACCAATTAGCAAATGAAGAAATCAAGGCAAGAGGAAATTGAGACTTCCCATACTTGTCAGTGTCACTCAGCTCTGACCAGCCATTAAAGATAGTTTAAGGTCAAATGGAAATAAACAATTGAGATTAGAACCCAGGAAGCCAAAGTCATAATTTAACGATGTTTGGCCAAGGTAATTGTTCTCTTTCCGATGCTATTCAATTCTCTTCAAAAAGAAAAGCTGTTGATTCCACATTGGCTCCAGGAACTATTCTAGGTTCTGATGAATCCATCAAGGCCACAAAAAACAAACAAACAAACAAAAAACAAAACAAAACACAAAATTAAAAAGTTAGATAAATCAATAATTACATGATTTGTACTGTGGATTATAGTAGAAGTTTATGAAAAGTCTATGGGGAACACAGTAGAAATAATTCCTCATTTTATGTGAGGATGTCAAAGGTAATAATGTTTGAGCTAGTTCTTAAAACCTAAATAATAGTACCCAAGGTAGAAAAGAGACAAGAAAATTAAGGTAAATAAAGTCACGGAAATATACAGGTAAATGGCATTCTAAAGAAATGGTCAGTGGTTTAGAGAGACTAAGTTGGGGCTAGATTGAGAATGGGCCTACATGCTAAGTTAATGAACTAGAGCTTTGAACTAGAACTAGACCAAAAGGAGCTATGGAATGATTCTGAAAAAAAAAAAAAAAAAAAGAAGAAGAAGAAGAAAAAGAAAGAAAGAAAGAAAGAAAGAAAGAAAGAAAGAAAGAAAGAAAGAAAAAGAAAGAAAAGAAAGAAAAGAAAGAAAGAAAGAAAGAAAGAAAGAAAGAAAGAAAGAAAGACTGTTATCCATGACCTATGAGGTGCAAAGTGCCAGGTTGCAGGCATCATTCTACTGGCATGCGAACTAAAATTGAGAATAGCAAGACTTCTTTTGCTTATTCTAACCCATTTTCTCCCAAGATGACATCACCATTCACCTCCCTTTCTACTCTATCCAGGAGGCATCAAATGCAATTGAACATCCATAGCTAGTTCCATGTTTGCAGTGAATGGAGTCATTCATTCTGGCTACAGGATCTTCATTATAATTGCATGAAGCTTTCATTGTGGGCCATATTATGAGAGCATACTCAGTGCTGGCACAAGAAGAACTGCCTGGTAGAGCCAGCTGCAAATGTCATGGCCAGCTTTTACGCACAAAGTGAATGGGAGCTTAAAAAAATGCAGCACCCATTATCATGATTCATCTTCCCATCAGCATCAGGATGTCTCTGATTACATTGTGCAGCTTTCAGGGAAGAGATCTAGCACAAGGTTGAAGAGAAGGGGTTGTCGCTGCAGAGTCAGGGGCTCTCCTCTGAGGCTCCAGCTGCAGACAGCCACGCTCCATGCTGACAGTCGAGCCAAGGTCTTCCCGAATGATGGCTGAAAAAGCCATTATAAAACAGAATATGAACCCTGGAGCCTACTGCTCCCAGCAGGAGAAGAAGCAGGGAACAGTAGGAGCTGACTGTAATTTTCTTTTTCTCTGGTAGCAAAGCAAGGAGAAAAAAAGTCACAAACATGAGGGAGAGGAAATGGGGGATCTTTATGCTGAGCCACTAAATTTCCTATAGGCTGAGAGCTCCAAAAGGTAAGTTCACGTAAAACACTCTTTGGCATTTTACCTAGTATGTTCAAGAACCTCAGGTGCACAGATTTTTAAAATACAACCCTCTCATCTGTGGACAGGGAGTAATTATCTTGCCTGAAAGCTTGGGACTAAACTTTGGGGCACAGCGTGCCTATATCTGTGAGGTCCCAATCAAAAAAGTAATGTATTGTAAGGATTTGACTTTACAAAGTTGAGCTAGCTGGGAAATCATTTCTGCAAGGCTGTTGTCTTTGCATCTGATGCTGGAGCTTGATGACTGCAGGCCAGGCAGCTCAGAAGGGAAGATGGATGTAAAGTGGGGGGAGAGAGGCCAAGCTAGAACCCATGTAGAGTCTCTCACAGTCTCCTGCAAGACAAATGGATCATTCCTCACAGGGTTAAACGTACTTGGCCTAGGAGTCAGAGAAGCTGAAGAAGCATCCAGGGGAAAGTAGAGCAGCTGTTGGCTGCTGCCCCACAGCCCTGTGTATGGGCTACAAGAGCACCAGGTGGCCCTGACCTAACCTTCTGAGCACAGAAACAATATGGCTACTGCTGTTTCAACTGCAACCCCCAAAACTTGTGCAAAGATGTCTCATGTGACCCACCTTAACCAAAAACATATAGGGAAGAAAGAGAATTCTAGGGAATGCAGCCCAGCCTGGTCAAGTCAACATGCTGCAAAGCCACCATGTGACTTTAGAACTAACCTCATGACTCTAACTGGAAGGCAGATGGCATATAGGTGTCAAGTTAGTTTCTTAGGGCTGCTGTAACAAAGCGTCACAAATTGGCTAGCATAAAGCAACGGAAATTTATTCTCTCATAATACTAGAGGCTAGGATTCCAAAATGTCAGGGCCATGCTTCCTCCAAAGGCCCTTCAGAGCCTAGGGAAGGATCCTTCCTAGCCTCTTCTAGCTTCTGGTGGTTGCCAGTAATCTTCAGTGTTCCTTGGCATTTGACAGCCTGACTCCAATCCCTGCCTCTGTCTTCACATGGCCTTCTTCCTTTGCCTCTGTGCATATTTTCCTCTTCTTATAGGAGCACCAGTCATACTGAATTTAGGGCCCATCCTAATTCAGTATGATCTCGCTGTAATGCAACTATTATATCTGCAAAGACCTTGTTTCTAAATAAAGTCACACTCTGAGGTTCTGTGTGGATATGAATTTTGTAGGGAACACTATTAAAGCCAGTACAGGTATCATGAGGGAAAATCTAGATCAGGAAATGAATGGAAATCTTAGAACAGAGAATTTAACCAACAAATGTGGCATTCATAAAATAAACAACCTCATTCAGAGAATTGTGTCTTTAGGAATTTAGTTAGGATCTAAATTTCTTGACATCAGAATACAGGTATATCTAGAAGACTGAAAGTCATGCACTCACTGCTTCCTCATTTATCTCATTTATTTCCTCAGTGAGCATACCATATTGTTATTCAAAAGAGAAAATCTAGGTTCAAAGAGATTACATAATATGCCCAAGGCTATACAATCATGAAACAGTGGGACTGGGATTTGAACTCAAGACTGTCAGCTTTCATAGGGAGACTTTTATTAACCATTTTATGTAATAATAAATAATACTTGCTGAAGTGAATATTAATAAGCTTCCTCAGGCCGTCTCTTACGATCCTTCAATGCTTATATTAAATATTATGTCTTTGAAGACTGCCCTAACTCACTTGGACAAAATTAGTTCTTCTGACTTCCCACATTTGGCTCACAATTCCACTATTGTAAGTCATTCCATTGCATTATAGTTATCTATTTGCAAATCTGTCTCCTGTCTCATGTGAGGTACCATAACTTATCATTGCAGTATTCCTGTACCCAGCCTGGTGTCTGGCACATAATAGGAACTCAAATCTTAATTGATTAAAGCTCTTCAGAAAAGAAGCATCACTTTCTAAAAATTTCTAAAAATGTTGTGTCTATATCCTCCCCCAATATACTATTTTCAGACTTTAGAGACTCTGAATTTCTCTCTTATGCCAAATGAAATACTTCTTCTTCAGTGCAGAAGTAATTCTACTTCAATTTTTATTTCTTTTCCCTTCTCTGAAAACGTATAAAATAACTAGTCTCAAAGACTTTAGAAAAAGAAGCAGGTAATTTTATGTGTTCATTTTTATTTTCCTGCTTAATAATCTCAATTCCATAACCTAATTTTATGATATTTTTTGAGACCCTGTTAACTATACTTATGAACACACATAAATGTTTTTCATTTCATTTTTGTTTTTAGGTCATTTCATCATCTAAAAAAGTTCACATTAACTCCAACCATGCTTTCTGTTCTATTTCTTCTCATACATCTTCATTTCCTGCTACTTCACTCATATTTCTAGGAACAATCATCTGCTTTCATCAGACTCACTCAATAGCTTCCCGGGGAGACAGATCACCATGAAAACTACACCAAAGAGGGGGAAAAAAAAAAAGCAAAGTGAGATTTACCCAGGGCCACCACCTGATTCCCCTGGGCCTTTCAGCAACTAAATTGTATTCTTATTTATCTAGTATCCTTCTATTTTCTCAATCCTGTGTTATCTACAATAGAGGCTACAGAGTAAGAAAGCGCCAATTTATTTTAGCTCATGGCCAGCTCTCATTTCTTTACACGTTTCAATCCAGGACCAACGATGTCCTACATTTTGGCAACTCAAAGTGTGGTCCACAGAACAGCTGCAGGAGCATCACCCAGGAGAGCCTGTTAGACATGCAGGCTCTCTGGCTCCTCCTCAGACCTACCGTATCTGAATCTACATTTTGACAAATTTTCCAATTGATTTATAGGTACATTAATTTTGAGACACACATCCCTAGATAATTAGAGGCAACCATGAGTTAGAGGAAATAGCCAGATCGACATAAAAAACCTAGGCTGGAATCCTGGCACTTCTATATTTCTATCCATGTAAACTTTGAAAAATCACTTGGCATTTTCATTTTTATTTTCCTGGTTAAGAATCTGATCCTCAATTTCTTCAACTGTATATGAAAACTGTAAAGTAATCCAAGAACCACTTATATTAGATTCTTAAGTCATACTGAATACCTACTGAATCAGAATTTCTCAGAGAGTTACATTTTTTTTTTTTTTTTTTTTTTCAACGTTTATTTATTTTTTGGGACAGACAGAGACAGAGCATGAACGGGGGAGGGGCAGAGAGAGAGGGAGACACAGAATCGGAAACAGGCTCCAGGCTCCGAGCCATCAGCCCAGAGCCTGACGCGGGGCTCGAACTCACGGACCGCGAGATCGTGACCTGGCTGAAGTCGGACGCTTAACCGACTGCGCCACCCAGGCGCCCCGAGAGTTACATTTTTAACAACCTTCCCAGATGACTCTTGGGCACATTTTAATTTCAGGGTCACTGTTGTCAATGCACATAGGAAACAATTTTTTCTATCTTGATATCAATGCTAATGACATGAAGGTCAAATCTAGTAACACAGAGGGCTGGCGATTTGAATAATTTTCTTATTAAGTTGGCTTCTGTACTGTATTTCGTCTTCCTTCTTTAATGTCCACCATAGGTGAAGAAGAGGTAATCTTCCCTTAAACTGAATCATTGCAAGAGGATTGCTTTATAGGAGAACTACAAAGACTGGCAATCTTTCCAAAACATTCTGCCAAGACAAAGGAACATGGTGCCTAGTGAGTTATTGTTATTACCAGTGGCTATTCATTGCTCTTCTGATTTGTCTAAGAATATCAAAAAGGTTTCCAGGGAGATGTGGCTTCCCACTTTCTATTTCACAAGATATTTCTACACCTGGTAGTTAAAAAAAAATGCTTAAAACCAAATGCTTTCTTCTCACTGCTGTGTAAGCTTTCTAGATCAAAGAAATCCCTTCAGCAGTCCTATACAATTAATTTAGAGAACAAAATGATGGAAAGCAACATTTGGTGAGCCTCTTCTATATGCCAGGCACTGTTCTAGTTGTCCCATGGCTGCACATTCAGAAAATACCCCTACCATTCTAGGAACAAGGGATTTCTTTGTTGCATTTTACAGGTGATGATGAGAATGAGCACTGGACACATTATATACTGTTTTAACGTATAGTTTTATTCTGAGCTTTAGTCAGCTCATTAAAAACTCAAAAAAAAAGAAAAACCACAAAAACTAAAGAGCTAATATTCTGAAAGTACTTAACTTACAGTTTACTTACAATCTAATCTCATTCATGATTCTCAATTTTATAGTATCACTGAATTTATGAAATATTGCTTAGCGCTTGCTCTGTTCTCTTGGCTCCTGATACCCAGGGGGCAGGATTCCACAAGTACTAAATGATGGCAATTTCCACAAAGTCTCCTGTACATCACGCTTTAGAATGGGGTTGATATTGCCTGAGATGGAATAAGAAGCATGCTGTCAGGAAAGGGATCTGAGAATTTCCAAAAAAAGGAGTACTGGCATCTGGCTTAGGGGGGTAAACAAGGCATGGAAAAGATCTTAACATGGCTGAGAGGAAGAGTTGAGGATTGCAGGAGAAAGATTAAATACGCAAAGGTTGGGAAACCAAGGAAGTTCAGGGTCTGTTCAAGCAAACAGGAGTAGCCCATTTGGTTGCAACGCAATGGATATGTGGGAGAGATCTGGGAAGCAAGGATGGTATCATGAAAATCCTCGAATGTCAAGCCAAAGAGTGTGTCATATATGCAGAAGGCTTTCAAACAGGGGAGTACTTGATGAGAGCTGCACTTTAAAAATCACTCTGGCAGCACTGTGTAAAATGTTTGGAGGAGAAAAAGAGACTGGGGGCAAGGAAGGGGGCTGTAACCAAACCAAAGCTCCTGGACAAGTGAGAGTGGAAAGGGGCAGCTGCTGTGAGAAGCTTCTGTGGAGCAGAATGTGGGCACCTTGCTGGGGCCTGAGCATCACTAGCAAGGAGGGCAGCACACATATTAAAAATGAGAGGCAGCATTGAGAGGCCAACTGGAATCCTGGATATCACACTAAACCAGATTGGAATCCAGCTCAGTGCGTTACCTAACCTCTCTGAGTCTACAGCCATATTTGTAACAAAGGAAAAGTAACCTTACAGAGCTGTTATAAGAAGTGCCTGAGTGAACATGTAAGATGTCTCATTTATAGTGGCTCTTATACTGTGGCTTCCCTCTTTCCCTGTGTCTTTGTTACTCTGAATACTGAGCGTGGACCAGCAGCAGTGACATAACTCAGAAACATATTAGAAATATAGACCCTCAATCTGTACCCTAACCGACTGAATCAGAATCTGAAATTTGACATGATCCCCAAAGATTTCAGTGCACATTTAAGTTTGAGAAGCATTACCCCATGGAGTCCTCCTGAGGTGTCCTCCATTCAGGTCCCCCATCTCCTCTTTGACTCCTTAGCCTTGACTCCCATTCTTTCTTCCACTTCCCACCCTACAAAAAGAAATGGAGAAAAGAGAGGAAAAAATAATGAAGGGGGAAAAATACAGTAGAGCCTAGAAGAATGTCCTATGACTACAATATAACAACACTAATTTTTTTTCTTTTGTGAAAACTGTCACTACAAGACATTTTAAAAACAGTTCTAAACAGTGAGTTTCAAAAATGTTTGAGGAAAAATGACTTTCAAAGATAAATTCAGTTGGCAGTTTTTCTGCTATGTTTGTTGGGAGGTGGGGGCTGTCTCATTATTTTATTGGCACACTCATAGTCAAGCTTTTAGAATGACTGATAAAAGGAAAAGACAGTGTTCTAGTGACAGTAGTAATCCAATTTTATAAGGCAACAAGCAGGACCTGTGGCTGAGAGGGGAATCTTTGATTTTGTGGATTAAGGATCAAACTCAGTCCTGAATGTCTATGTGTTTGGCCACCATTCAAGCCAAAGCTTTTAGGCTCTTGACATTGTAAAACAACAACACAGTAAAGGATCAAAGAATGGAGAATTCTTGCAAGTAAGAGTTAGGTCGGTCTGTGCCAACTCAGGTTTCTGTATACAGCATCCACAAGCACGGGGAAGCTGCTAAGTTGGTGAGCCATTGGTTCAAGGTAGCAAAAACAGACATTCTGATTCTAAGCAGAAAGGACAGTATCATGACGTCTAAGGCCAGGCTTGCAAAGGTGCATTCATAATGAGAAAAAGAGAGCCACAAAACAAACAGTCCTGGATCAATATCTCAGAAATTCATCCAACATGGACTCAGGCCTCCCCATGAGAACAGTCTTCAACATACTCTTCAAAATCTGCCTGGGAATACTTTCCTGAATCTCCAAACCCTGATAAGAATCTGCAACTGACAAAACATTGCATTGGCTGATTTTATTTCAGTATTTGTAAGTGAGGAATACATGGATTTAAAAGTATACACCGTTGAGGGGCGCCTGGGTGGCTTGGTCGGTTAAGCGTCCGACTTCGGCTCAGGTCATGATCTCACAGTCCGTGAGTTCGAGCCCCGTGTCAGGTTCTGTGCTGACAGCTCAGAGCCTGGAGCCTGTTTCAGATTCTGTGTCTCCCTCTTTCTCTGCTCCTCCCCTGTTCATGCTCTGTCTCTCTCTGTCTCAAAAATAAATAAACGTTAAAAAAATTAAAAAAAAATAAAAATAAAAGTATACACTATTGATTAGATAGTCTATCATATTTAGCATAATTTCACATTATTACTGAAAGCACCATTGTGATAAGGAACAAAGAACTAAGATGGCAATACTCTTTCTTACTTTCTAGCAAAGTTCTTAAGCAAGTTAAAAGCTACATCATCACCCCATGATATGTCAATAATGATAATTAATTTTCAATCATTAAGCAATCACTCTCTACTACAGACTGTTCTTACCAAATATTACTGTTAAGGATGGTAGATAATTCCCATCTTACAGATGTTGAAACTGAGGCAGAGAGAGGCTAATATCTTGTCAAAGGATAAAAAACTGATAAAAGATGAACATGACCCTCATATTTACATCTTTCCAACTCCAAAGTCCTATCTACTAATCCACATTACCTTTAATAATGCACTCTACCTTGTTGCTCCTCAGTTTCCTCAACTGTGAAATGAAGACTTCAGCAATATGGTCTCCCATGTCTTTTTCTGCCCTGACAATCTTTGATTCTCTCTGACATTAGGTTAGTCATTTTATATAATGTAGAATATTCTGATGGTTAATTTTATGTGTCAACTTGGCTAGGCTATGGTGTCCAATTATTTGGTCTAAACTAGATGATATGGTGAAGATAGTTTTAGATGTGATTAATATCAACAATAAGTTGACTTTAGGTAAAGATTATCCTCAATAATGTGAGTGGGTCTTATTCATTCATTTCAAGGCCTTAAAAGAAAAACTGAAGTTCCATAAAGAAAAAGTAATTTTCCTCAAGACTGTAATATAGAAACCCTGCCAGAGTTTTCAGACTTCCAACCTACCCTACTAATTTTGGACTCAAAATGGCAAAATCAGTTCTTACCTTAGTTTCCAGTATACCAGACTGCCCAGCAGATTTCAGACTTGCCAGATCCCATAGTCTTGTGAGGTAGATCCTTAAAAAACTGTGAGAAATAAATTCCTGTTCTTTATAAGCCACCCAGTCTGTGATATTTTGTTATAGCAGCCTAAACAAACTAAGATAAGGGGCAAAAGAACTATAAGATAGACATAAAACAATTAACAAAATGGTAATAGTAAGTCCTTCTATATCAATAATTACTTTAAATATAAATGGATTAAATTCCCTATTAAAAAGACCTAGAGTGGTTGAATGAATTTTTTCAAAAATCTAATTACGTGGTGTCTACTAGGATTCATTATAGATTTAAAAACACATGTAGGCTGATAGTGATAGGATAAAAAAACATTTATATGTGAATGGTAACCAAAAAGAGAGTAAAGAGTGGCCATAGTTATATCAGAAACAAACAAAAACAACAACAACAAAAAACAGACTTTTCTGTCTTACTTTTGACAAAACTGTCAAAAGAGACAAAGATAAGATATTATAATAAAAAAGGGTCAATTCACAAGAATATATAACAATTATATACACACCCAACATCAGGGGTATCTGTAACTAAATACATAAAGCAAACATTGACCGAACTGAAGAGAGAAATAGACAGCAACACAATAATAGTAGGAGATGTCAATACTCTATTTTCAATAATAGAATATCCAAATAGAAGATCAATAAGGGAACACAGGACTTGGACAACACTAAACACTAAGTGGATCTAATAGACATATAAAGAACATTTCACCCAACAGCAACAGAATATATATTCTTTTTTTTTTTTTATGTTTATATGAACATTTATTCAAATACAGGACATTGCTCTTGTGAGACCTAAAATTTATATATTTTTAAATATAATGATGTCATCGTCTTTTTAAGCAACAAAAACTATGTGAGATGTGGGTCTATGCAACAGACTATATATTCTTTAAGCACACATGGAATATTTTCAGGATAGATCACATGTTAGGTCATAAAACACAAAGCAGGTGTTAACAAATTTATTTATTTATTTTTAATTTTTTTTAACGTTTTATTTATTTTTGAGACAGAGAGAGACAGAGCATGAACGGAGGAGGGGCAGAGAGAGAGGGAGACACAGAATCGGAAGCAGGCTCCAGGCTCTGAGCCGTCAGCCCAGAGCCTGACGCGGGGCTCGAACTCACGGACCGCGAGATCGTGACCTGAGCTGAAGTCGGACGCTTAACTGACTGAGCCACCCAGGCGCCCCGGGTGTTAACAAATTTAAAGAGACTAAAATTATATCAAGCATCTTTTCCAGCCACAATGGAATGAAACTAAAAACTAATTACAGAAGGAATACTGGAAAATTCACAGTATGTGAAAATTAAACACACCTTGAACATCCAATAAGACAAAGAAGAAATCAAAAGGGGAGTTAGAACATATCTTGAGACAAATGAAAACAAAAACATAGCACAGCAACAGGTATGGGATGCAGCAAAAGCAGTACTAAAAAAGTTTGTAGTGACAAGGCCTACATTCAAAAAATTGTCTTAAGTAAATAACCTAACTTTACAACTCAAAAAATTAAAAAAAAAAAAAAAAAAAAAGAACAAACTAAATGCAGGAGGAAAGTAATACCAAAGATTAGAGCAGAAATAGAGAAGAGAAAAATAATTTAAAAAGTTAACAAAACTAAGAGTTGTTTTTTTTTTTTAAAGATCAAAAAAGTTGACAAATCTTTAGCTGGACTCAGAAAAAGAGGAAAGACACACACAAAAAAAAAGAAAAAAAAAGACATTAATAACTAATGCCAAAGAAATAAAAAGGATTATGAGACAACTATAACCAATTACAAACTAACAAATTGGATAACTTTGAATAAATTGATAACTTCCTAGAAACACACAACTTACCAAGACTGACTCATGGAGAAATAGAAAATCTAATCTGTGACTAGTAAGGAGATTGAATCAGTAATCAAAACCCCCCCAAAAAAGACAAGCCCAAGAGCAGATGATGTCACTGGTAAATTTTACCAAACAGCTAAAGAATTAATGTCAATTCTGCTCAAATTCTTCCAAAAAATTGAAAACTCATTTTATGAGGCCAGCATTACCCTGATACCAAAGCCATAAAAGACCCTATAAGAAAAGAAAACTACAGGCCAATATCCCTGATGAATACAAGTTAAAAATATATACATATTAAGCCTCAACAAAATACTAACAAACAAAATTCAATGCACCTTTAAAAAACCCATCATATACCATGACTAAGATTTATCCCTGCGATGCAAGTATGGTTCAACATAGGAAAATTAGTTAATGTGACACATCATATTAACAGAGGAAAGAATAAAAATCACATAAAATCAAAGAATAAAATTCACATTTGATAAAAAACAGAAAAAACATTTGATAAAATTTAGCACCCTTCATCTCAAAAACATTCAATAAGCTAGGAATATAGGGAGTGTACCTCTCCATAATAAAGGCCATGTATCAAAAGTGAATAGCTAACTTCATACCCAACAGTGAAAAACTCAAAGTTTTTTCTCTGAGATTAGGAATAGGACAAGGATGCCCACTCTCACTGCTTCTATTCAGTAAAATACTGGAAGTTCTAAACCAGAGCAATGAAGCAAGAAAAACAAATGTCATCCCAATCAGAAAGAAAGATGACATGATCTACATGTTAAAAAAAAAAAAAAAAACCCTAAAGATTACACACACACAAAGTTAGAACTAATAAACAAATGCACCAAAGTTGTAAACTACAAAATTAACAAATAAAAATCTGTTGTTTTTATACTAACAATGAACAATCTGAAAGGAAATTAAGAGAGCAATTACAGGAGGACCTGGGTGGCTCAGGTTAAGCATCTGACTTTAGCTCAGGTCATTATGTCACCACTTGTGAGTTCAAGCCCTCCATCAGGCTCTGTGCTGACAGCTCAGTCTGGAGCCTGCTAGGGATTCTGTGTCTCCCTCTCTCCCTGCCACTCCCCCACTCGCACTCTGTCTCTCTCTCCTCTCAAAAATAAGTAAACATTTAAAAATGTTTAAAAAGAAAGTAACTACATTTATGGTAGCATCAGAATGAATGAAATACATAAGATTAAACTTAACCAATCAGGAGAAAGACCTGTACACTAAATTTATAAAATATTGCTGAAAGAAATGAAATAAGATGTAAATAAATGGGAAGACATTCCTTTTTTGTAGACTGAAAGGCAATATTGATAAAATGTCCCATACTACCCAAAGTGGTCTCCAGATTGAATGCAATCTCTATAAAAATCCCAACAGTATTTTTTTTTGCAGAAATAGAAAAAAGAAAAACAATCCTATAATTCATATGGAACCACAAAGGACTCCGAGTAGCCAAAATAATCTTGAGAAAGAACAAAGCTAAAGTTCTCACACTTCCTCATTTCTAAACATATTACGAAGCTACAATAAAATGAATTAAAACAGCATGGTAATGCATAAGGACAGATATATAGACCAATGGAACAGAACAAAAAGCCCAGAAATAAACCCCTGTCTATATGGTCAACTGATCTTTGACAAGAGCACTAAAAATACACAATAGAGTATGCATAATCTTGTCAACAAATGATATTGAGCAAACTGTACATCCACAAGCAAAACAATGAAATTGGAACCTTGTACCATACACAAAAATCAACTCAAAATGGATTAAAGTCTTAAATGCAAGGAACTGAAACTATAAAACTTCTAGAAGAAAGCATAGGGGGAAATTTTATGACCTTGATCTTGACAATGATTTACTGGATATGACACCAAAAGCATAGGCAACATAAGCAAAAATAAATAAGAAAGACTATATCAAATGAAAAATCTCTGTACAGTGAGGAAAACAATAGAGTAAAAAGGCAACTTACAGAATGGGAGAAAATATTTGCAAAGTGTGGATCTCACAAGGGTTTCATGTCAAAATATTTGAAGAATTCTCACAACTCAATAGCAGAAAACAAATAATATAAAAATGGGCAAAAGAGTGAAATAGGTATTTCTCCAAAGAAGACATACAGAGGGCCAACAGGTATGTGAAAAGACATTCAACATCACATCACTAATCATAAGAGAAATGCAAATCAAACCCACAATAAGACATCACCTTATATCTATTAGACTGGCCATATAAAAATAAGTAAATAAAATAGAAAATAATAAGTGTTGGTGAGGATGTCAAGAAATTGGAGCCTTAACATTGTTAGGAGTGTAAAATGGCACAGCCACTATGGAGAAGAGTATGGAGGATTAATTTTAAAAATTAAAAATAGAACTATATGATCCTGCCATCCCACTTCTGAGTATTTATCAAAAAAAAAAAAAAAAAAATGGAAATGAGGATCTCCAAGAGGTGCGTGCACTCCTTTATTACAGCATTGCTTGTAATAGCCAAGAGGTGGAAGCAACCTCAGTGTCCATTGACTAATGAATAAATAATGTGATTTATACATACCATGGAATATTATTCAGGCTTTAAAAAGTAAGGAAATATAGTCATATGCAGCAACAATGGATGAACCTGGAGGACATTGTGCTAACTAAAATAAGCAAGTTCCACAAGGATAAATACTGCATGATTCCATTTATATGAGGTAACTAAGTAGTCAAACTCATCAAAACAGAAAGTAGAAGGGTGATTGCCAGGGGCTGGAAGGAGAGGAAAATTGGGAGTTGCTCTTTCATGGGCCTAAAGTTTGTCACGTAAGATGAAAAAATTCTAGCGAGCTTTGTGCTTATAGCTACCGATATTGTGATGCACACTTACAAATTTGTAAGAAGACTGGTCTCATGCTTTTTACTATGATTTTTTTTTACGTAGACATGTTAAATTGGAAGTAAAATCAAATTAGCGGAAAGAATTACAAGAAGCATAGTTTTTGCTTCTAGACCTGTGGCTAGGTGCATAGTCAAAAACATTTTGGGGTTTGTTTTTCCAAATATATTCCACAATTTTTCATGGTAACTTCCTCCATTATCCTTAGGGAATTTTTCTTTAAAATGCTCCTAACTCTATCATGAGATATAGCATTTGTTTCTTGTCCTAAGTCTAAATGTTTGATTTGGTACTTGGCCATGCCCTTAGGATTCGTCATGTATCTTTTCTTCCCTGTACTATAAAATGTGTTAAATGGCTCTGAGACTTTATCATGCTATAAACTACTAAAATTCCTTGGTATTGACCAGCAGATTGATGATCCTTAAACTTCATTATAAAATAACCAATTCAGTCAGAGAGGTACTTATCTCATCAGATTTTATTCTCTTGGTTATACTTTTCATTTTGCCACCCAGTCCTTGCCTTTCAAAAGAACTGAAATTCAGTTTAATGTACCTGTGCTATTCACACATGGTACTTATATTTAAATTTAAATTAATTAAAATTATATACAATTGAAAATTCAGTTTCCTCATCACACTAGCTGCCTTTAAGAGCTCAATAGCCACATGGGGCCAGTGATTACTGAAGTGAGTAGTCCAGATATAGCTCATTTCTATTATTGCAGAAAGTTCTATTGGACAGTGCTGTCGTAGATCCTTCCCTCACCCTCCAAAGTCCCACCCCTAGTTGGCATATTAGCAGAACACTTAGCTTCTAAATGAATTTCCCTTGTCTCATCTGAACAGTGAGAATAACGCTTTTCTGACTCAAGAAAAGGACTGACCCAGATTATCTTTGAAGTTCCTTACTAGTAGGATAGCCTCATTTCTGTGAATCCACTAAGACTTGACACTTGGTCAGGAAGATAACTCCATTATAATGTTTCTCTGGAAAAAAATCAAATTTGAATTACATCATCTCAACTTGCAGCCTCTTTGCCAAGAATATAACCTACTTAAATGCAGGAACTGCATTCCAACTTCACAAATTCCTTACTGGGTCCAACATGGCAGGTGGTACTTAAACTGTGTTTTTTTGCACCCCAAGAGGCCTTGAAAACACTGTGATAAGAGAACCAGCCTCTCTACTAAGGGTCACAGTGTCCCTGTAGGAAGACATCTGGGAAGTAGAAAATTCACTTAAAAATGCAAACTACATAGTCCTGTAAGTAATTAATTAGGGAACATAAGTTGTATTTGAGCTAAAACGGAACCTTTGATTATACCTAATGTCTGGTAGATGATTAATGTATAAAGTGTTTGCTGTTTACTAAACAAGGGATTTGTCTTTTCTTTACCATCTGAAAAATCTTGTTTGAAACACTTAGTTTCAGAGATGTGATCATTTCTTTGGCACTTACTGGACTGTTAAATTGAATTCATGCTGTCCTTCCACGTTTCCCAACCTACTCAGGAAGTATGAAAATGGGAACTGATGAGCAAGGCCTGGACATGTTTCCACATCCACTGTGTTAATGTTTATTAATGCAAGTCAGCTTGCACACAGATCTACCACCTGGACCAAGATAAATGGTGAACAGTATACCTTGCTGCTTGGGCAACTTCCTTTCCATGGCTAAAACAGAAGAGGCTTTCTAACTTGGGATATTCACTTTCATTGCAAACCTTTTTGATATCGTTGTTTTTATATCAGAAACTTTTCATATCATATATGTTTGACAATAATTCTCAACAAGATATAATAAAAAAGTTATCAGACCACCCCGTTCCCCACTTCAAGTAGCCATCTCTGTTCTAGTTTGTCCTGAGCAGGGAAAATGAATTGGGGGATGGTCGGGCGATTTTTCCCTAAACTTCCTGGTCTTCTATTGTGCCAGTACAACTTTGTTATGCTATTCTTGGCTTCTTGCCTCATGAGGAACCAGAAGTTTATAAGCAGATCCAGGAACCAGTGGTTTTTATCCTGGGACTCATCAACCCCCAGAAGATAAAAGCAAAGGTACATGAATACATGCAATTTTTTTCTTAGGAGAAGGTTAATAGCTTTCATGAGATTTTGAAATGAATCCATGATCCAGAGGAGATTAAAAAGTCCCAATTTCAATTGACTTGGAATGTAATCAAGTCACCAATGACATATTGCTTCTGCCACTAGAAAGGGCCTGTGATAGGGTACAACACAGTGTCCAGGAATCTATAAAAAAAAGAACTTGGATACTTAATTCAGGAGCCTCAACTTGTAATAGTTGAGATGTGTTCAGTAAACACGGATGAAGGGCTTTAAGCACTGATGATATAGTAGGAAGCTAATTATAAGAACACTCACCAGTATTTGTTGCATGCCTATGTACATAGCAATTGTTACACATTCTTCCATTTAATATCAATAATTCCTCAGTTGAGTATAATTTACCCCATTATGAGATGAGAAAACTGAGGCTCAAATTGGCTACATAATGTGTTTAGGACAGCAATGTTAACACACTGCAGTACCAAAATCGGAGCCCAGGTCACTCTGAAAGCTTATAGATTAATATGCCCAGCTAGAAATGTCCTTCCAGACCATAGGTATGGCCCTTCAGTTCTCCAGTCATCCCACCTAAAAAACTGGAAAGGTAGCACATCTCATGATGCCTCAGGCAGGGCAAAACAAGGCTAATTTTAGAAGTCTAATGAGAAAGGATTAAGATACTTCCTGTTAGACAGTCAACACAAGTGCCTCTCATTAGCAACAATAAAAAACCAGCTTGTATGGTTGGCAAAGGAAGCAGCCTCAGCTTTCTTTTGTGATTCTCAGCTGGATTGCCCCTTTAAGAAGCTTAGCCCACATAGTCACATACACAGATCCTCTAAATCAAAACCTTTTCAAAAAACACCCAGGAGTGATCCCTAACTACCAAGGAGTAAGACATATCCTCTCAGGAGAGAACAGTGAAGAGCTTTATCTGAATGCTGGTGAGGTTCAGCTATTCAAGAGAAAGCCATCTAGAGAAGTGATTTTACACAATTTGTGAATTTTATTCCATACTAGCAAACTTTTATTGGCACCTGTTCTCTGCAGGGATTGTGCAAAATGCTGCAGAAGAGGCCGAGATGTATAGAAATCGCTGGCCACTATGTTCATAGTTCATTGGGAGAGACAGGTACACAACCAATAAGGATAGTCTGGCAGACAGCAGTATGTCGGAAAATCAAATTTCAACCAAAATGCAAGAGGAGAGCAGGACAGTGAAAGAACAATCAGGGAGAGTCTGAAAAGGGCTTGTGGAAAATGTGGGCTCTTTGGATTAATAAAGGCAAGTAAGACATTGATAAGGACTAACATCTCAAAGCATAAAAGAAGGTATGGATATACCTGGAAAAACAATAGTAGCCCAGGAAGGTCCAGAGAGTAGAGTGGCTTTGGAGAGTCAAGAGAATACAGGTCAGTCAGCCTGGAAAGATGGTTGGAAGGTAAGTGCACATTGCTGCCGTTGCCAGGCCTATCCTGGAGACCCTTGCTAATCAGACTGTGGTTAAAGGAAAAGAAGCCTCAGGAACACCTGAAAACTTGTTAGACATGCAGAAGCCCAGGCCGCACCTTAGGCCAACAGCATCAGAATCTGCATTTTTACATGATCGCAGGTGATTCATATGTGCATTATGGTTTGAGAAGCACTGCTGTGGACAATGGGGAGCCACTGATGGTTTCTAGGGGAGAAGAATAATCTGATCTCAGCTGTGCTTGGGAATTGCACCTTTGTAAAGTAGTATGGAGGACACAAAAAATGGCCGTGCAATAAGCAGTTATCCAGTGACCACATTCTTTGCAAAAACATGAACAGTTGTCTTCTGGAATGATGATTATTGTATGATATTCCTATAGGCGTAGCTTCCTCACATTTGACTTTGAGGTAACTTGGATTAATTTTTTTAATGTAATTTATTCACTGGATGGGAAGAGGAAGATGGGAAACCTGCTTGCTGTAAAAAAGACATATTTTTCACTTTAATTCTTTATCCAGAATCTACATTACAGTGCTGTTTGATTTTAGATGGTTCAAATTTTTAATGCCACTTGAAATCTGATCACCAAGGACCCTGTAATATGAGATAAGATCAATCAGGCAGCCTCAGAGCCCTAATTCCAGAATAGTCTATGGCAACTCTTCTACCCTCCTCCATCCCCCAAACACCCATTTTGAGATAGCCAGGATAATTTTCTTCATTTCCTGCCCAGACAGCTGTGGAGTGTTGTAATTCTTTGTTAGACAGCTGCAGCATTTCTCCTTAGAAAAGGATACATCTTGTCAAGGATGCGGTTATTCTCAAATTTTTAGCCTATTTTTTAAACAGCGATGTATCCACCAGATGTAGAAATAGCTTAGCTTTAGAAACCGTTGAGCAAGGCCACAGCTAACATGCGCTTCCCTGCTTGGAGGTCAGCGCTACAAACACCCTCCGGAGGTTGCTTGTAATCTCCACTGCTTCCGCAAACAGTCCAACCCACCCCTGTTGGAAAATCCTCTGGACTCCTGAAAATAACTCCTTACTGGCTGAGTAAACCTTAACCGTCTCCTACAAGCAGATAAGAAAATGCCACACATCTAGAAGGTGAGGAGTAGCCAATTTTAATCCTCAATTATCTCCTCCTTCCACATCCACAAAACAGCCCAGCTATCTTCTGATCTTTACTGTGAAACTGCAGAGAGGAGAGAAAGAGCTAAAAGAAGATAAAATCTCGTGTGTGTGCGCACGCGCGTGCGTCCATGGGCAGTCATGTAGGAGGGAGACAGGCAACCACATAAAAATTGAAAATTACCTCAGATGACAGTAAGGGAGACAGGACTTGGAAGACCGCGGGAGCAGAGATGATTAGAGTGAGTAGGCACGTCGTCGGGTGAGGGCTGAGAGGTTAGAATACTTAGATTACTTGGGAAATGTTGGACATTAGGTCAAGGGAGTTTTGTTACTGTGCCACGTCCTATAATTTAGATATCACGAGTCACAGATAGCACAAATATGAGGGAAGATTTTTTCCTCTTAAATGACTTCTTCTGCTTTCAGAATAACCTCTTATTTGGTACTATTTTAATTTTTAAAGGCACCTTAGCACTGGCAAAATGAAGCCAGAGGCAATTAAAAATCCTTGTAGTTTCTTTTGTGAAATTGGTGTTTGGGGGGAGTTTCTCCAAATGAAAATTCTGTTTGCCCCCTTTCTATTTCAGGATCTCTAATAATCATTAAATTTTGTTTGACAAGGAATGCCACAGGTTAAAGCTATTCGTAACTTTGTAAAATCAGTCACAAACTCCATTCCCCGAGGTAGAGAGGAGAGGGCCTTTGTCCGTTGGCACAGCCTAGAAGTGCTTGGAAACCACACAGCAAAGGTCAACTGGTCTCATGCCGTCAACAAACCTCTCTGCGTACCTATTGCAGATCAGGGGTTTTGCTAGGCAGAGGCTGTGAGAAGACAACTAAGGCATAAACCCTGTCTCACAAAACTTCTATATTACAAGAAAGACAATCAAGGAAAAGGGTACTTAAAATACAGGTTTATCAATATAACAGGGACAGCTACCTACAGAGTATCAGGGAAAGCTTCCTGACCAAATGGAGGGAAAATCCCTCCAAAAGCTAGCTGTTCTTTGAAGTCCATTCTTTTTTTTTTTTTTTTTTTTGTCAAATTGGCTTACATACAACACCCAGTGCTCATCCCAACAAGTGTCCTCCTCAATGCCCATCACCCATTTTCCTTCTCCTCCACCCCCATACACCCTTAGTTTGTTCTCTGTATTTAAGAGTCTCTTGTGGTTTGCCTCTCTCCCTCTCTGTTTGTAACTGTGTTTTCCCCTTCCCTTCCCCCATGGTCTTCTGTTCAGTTTCTGAGGATCCACATATGAATGATAACATATGATATCTGTCCTTCTATGACTGACTTCCAGAATAATACCAGCATAATACCTTCCAGTTCCACCCACGTTGCTGCAAACGGCATGATTTCATTCTTTTTCATTGCCAAGTAGTATTCCATTGAATATAGAAACCACATCTTCTTTAGCCATTCATCTTGCACTGTTGGTAGAAGTCCATTCTGATGAAGGTTTTTGGTAATTTTGATGTTCAGGCAGGATTAACCAGTTCTCAGAGCTTGACTAAAGAGCTTAAAGTCATGGACGTGTACAAGATGAGTTATCCCAGCACCACATGCCAAATTCAGAAAGGGTTAAAACCTATAGACAAGGTGACCCCTGCAGCACTGGAGAAAGTTCTCATGAAGCAAGTATGTGGTAAGCAGTCTGTGGTGGGGTTAGCGGGAAAAACCAGTCAAGGGTGCATTGCCACCAAGCAGCTTAGAATGAGCAAGACTCCAGAGCTGGACTGCCTGGGTTTAAATCCCAACTCTCCTGTTTACTAGATATTTGACCTTCAGCTCAACCTCTCTGTGCCATAGTTTCCTCATCTGGGAAATGGGGGATGATAAATTACACTATCTACTTCATAGGGTTGTTATGAGGAGCAAACAAGTTGATGTTTGGATCGTCTTTAGGATAATGCTTGGCCCTTAGAAAGTGTTTTGAAAGGGTTGTGTTAAATAAAAGTCAGCATCATGATACACACACGCCCCCATTTAATGTCTATCAAGATAGGGTAGCTGAACCATAATTTGTTCCAGATAATATCTGCTTTTCTATGGATGAGATGATCTTTCCATGAGGGAAAGGGACCACTTATCCCAAGCAGTCTCCCTCTCTGCCAAAAAAGATCCACTCAGATTACGTTCAAGTAAAATAACTCCATGGTCCCCTTTCCCCCAATTATGGCATAATGAATGGAATACATTTTTCCAAGAGACTCTTGCCTTGGTGGAGCTCATCATTTCCCCTCTTTTTTAATTACATTGACTGGCTCTGTCTTACCTCCAATTATGAAATTAATTTTTATAAATCTTTTGCTTTTCCTATTGTTCTCCACAATAGTTAGCAAACAACCCTCATTCTCTAGGCCATTCATTAAAAAAAAAAAAAAAAAAAAAAGATTATGCTTAGGCATACACATTACCCCTGAACTGACAGACTTCTACAAAACTAATTTCCCCATCCTCTTATCAGAGGTCTGTACTGAAGCAGCAGTTTCCACATGGAAACTATTTATAAGCTGCACAGGGCAAGTAAATGCCAGGAAGCAAAATTGGCTGCCTTTAGGATTTTACACAGACATTCCAAGTCCCAGACCTATTTCTTTTTCAAAATTTTAATAATTAGTCATTTTCTTAAGCTGTGACCAAAAAAAAAAAAAAAAAAAAAAAAATGTTTCCTAGGAGGACATTAGGATTGTATTAAGCCACTTTGTCAGGCAGCTTAATAAGCGTCCCACTGAGCGGGTCAGGAGCCACAGCCCCTCCCAGACTCGGTGCAGATAAAAACTCCACTGATATGTACTTGAGTCCCTGACCTGCAAGTTAACACTCCCTGGTTTTCCAGACGACCATTCTCCCGAGTGCAGGCTGACAATCATGTCACACGGGGCTAGGACCTGACCACCAGCCTCATTTTCAATTGTGAGTAAAATCAGGATTTGAAGCCAGGTCTCTGAAGATCAAGCACAATGACATGAACTTGGTCCCCTAATAAATCACAGCTGAAGTTAGTGTTCAGGAGAGCAAATGCTATATGATGCTGCTGGCAAGATGAATTCTATTACAGTCTCACTTGCCCCCTTTTGCCTTGGCTTAAAACTTTCAAAGAAGTGTAATCAGAGTTTCCAAAACTCCATGTTTATCCTTTGTTTAAAAGCATTTTTTTGTGGTTGTTCTTTTGGGAAATCATCGTACAGATGGCCTCAGAGGAAAAATTATATATTTTATATTTATTCTGAGGGCTGTGGGCTTTCACGGGACAGAGTTTAGAACAAAAATCATGTGTGGATCGAGGAATTCTGAGTGAAGAAAGAACAAAAATTACATACCAAGCCATTTTTGAAAGAGCAAAAAATTACATATCAAGTCATTTTTGAAATATTTTTAACATTTTGTATTTTCTATCTAGAAATGCTGAAAATAAATAATAATACCTGAAAATTATGATGTACCTTCTGAATTCAGCTTCAGTGGAGCAGGTGATACTTAAGGAAGCATCACCGGTAAATATCAAAACATCACAGAAATATTGATGTTTTACTGCTATGCTCTTCTTAGCAATTTTTTAAGGGGGCCAAATGGCATAAACTCAGCGTTTAAAACTACAAAGTACATTTTTTTTTCTGATTCTTAACGCAAAGATGTGTACTCACAAAGAAAAATCAATTTGTCAACCTTGTATGTACATGACATTTTTCATTTCCCCACTTGCTGAGGAGAAACACAGACAATGTGTGCTGCTGAATGAAGTGACATTTAAAGAATTGTGATTTGTTTTCATTTACCACCTTAGTTACATTTAAAATTTTAAATATTACATGAATAAGCCTTCTCTACATATTTGAAATCAAACCAGTAAAATTCCTTGCAAGGAAGCAAAATTTTCACCTACTCAACTCACCCTTTTATGTCTGTTGTCAAAATGATGCATTTAATGGCATCAAAAGGCTGAACAAGTAGAAAATGCAGGCTCTTTTGGCAATATTTTACAAATTTATCCAAGCTTTCACTTGCCCTAAACTCACTTCTTTTAACCCTAAACTCATGCCTTCAGGATCTAGCCCATCCTTAGTTTCAGAACCACATTATTCTAACTGTTGAACCAGAAGTAATTTATAGTTTCACATCATAAAAGGATCAGGTTTACCTCTTCAAGAAGACGGTTGGTCATTGATGGTTATATCTGCCATGCTTAGAATATTCTGTCTGTCATATTCCATAATTTGAAAAGTGGGTTTTGTATAAATACATTGCCTGCCCTACTATTTTGCAAGCAGAACACTTTTTCCTAAAGTAGCTTCATAATACCAAGTAAATCCATTGCTCGGTTCTCCTGATTCAGGATGACAACAAATACCACAACCCACTCTGGCTTCAAGTGCTTTCTATTCTGAGAAATGAGTCTTCTTCTACAACCAGACCCATTTAGCATCCATGCCAGACTCTGTTTGGGACTTTATTTGTTTCTTGAAAACAAGCTCTACAGGATTGGTCATCTTATGGCTATTTTGTAGTTGAAGAAACTGAGACTCAGAAGGGTTCAGAGGAGTTAAGCCCACTTAGCTGTCAGGAATTGGGATCTAAACTGTCTGCATCAAAAACCTGGATTTCAATAACTGAGCCATCTTGTTTCTCTTTCTGGCCATAAGTGAAATATAATGGTCGAGATCTGAAGGCTGGGTTCAAATCCCACCTCTGCTCCTTCCCAGCTGTGGCACTTCGGAAAAGTGTCTGAACATCGAATGAAATGAAGCTAGCAAGGTACGTGTCCCATAAGACGTTCTCAAAGTTTAGAATGGGTGTGGAAAGCCCTCTGCGCAGTGCTTCCCATGCAGCAAAGTGTTCAATATGAAACGGGCTGTCAGAGTATGGGAAGTACCAACTCTAGATACTCCAAATCACAGTGTGTGTGTTCAAGGCATCTGTAGAGTTAAAATACAAAAGACTTAACCAGGTTTTTCATCATCCAGGACTTTCACAATCATGATTAATGAAAATGACTTTTATTAAAAGTTCACCACTGCCAGGTGCTGTGATGGGCACTTTGTATATACCATATCCATTGCTTCTCACAAACATGTGATGAACTAGAAATTAAACCTGTTTTGCAGTTTATGAGCACAGGATTAACAGTGGTTATATATTCAACCAGCTACTTATATAGAGGAGTGAAGATGTGAACCCAGGCAAATATCACAACCTAAGCTTTTACTATAGTTGTGTGGACTACTCTGCTACTCCTTGATTATCTCTGTGGCAGGATATGTAATGACTTCTATAAATTCACTTGTTTTTGTTGTTCCTCTCTTTCTCTATACGTCAAAAAGATGGAATGCAAACATTTTAACTCACTGCCTAGATAATTTGAGGATTGAGACCTCTCTGCTCTCCAAGAAAGGGAAAGTAGCTTATCAGTTGCTAACAGTTTGGGTTCTAAGGGTGCTGAAGCCAACAGGAGGCCATATACTGTGCAAGAAAAGGATAACAGGGTTTCAAGAGAGTTGAAGTCCCTCTAAGGGACGAGGAGGGTTTCCCCCAGAATGAAAGTCGGTCAGAAGGAAGTGACTTGAAAGAGGAGGTGACTAAGAAAAGAGTCATGGGGACAGGAACCTCATCCCCAGAAGTCAGCTTCTAGAAGGACAACTCTAAAGGGCCTGGGTGAAAGACAATCAAACAGCTGTAACTGAAACTAGCCTGCCTTGGATCAAACCCCAATTCTACTACTTGCTAGTTTTGTGACTTTTGACAAGTGGCTAACCTTTATCCTGCTACCTCAGATTTCTCTTCTGTAAAATGGGGATAATGTTAGCATTCTACCTTATAGGGTTCTCAGGGTTAAATGATACCTGTTAAGCCATTAGAATAATATCTGGCCCAGAGGATGTGCTTAGTTATTATTTATACAATATTTGAGCTCTTGAGTTGGGTGGAGCTATGTCATCCTATGCCCAAAATGGAAGTCTATGCCATGGTCTGCACCCATGTCTGTGCTCGCATCAGCAGATCCTCCCGTTAGGGCTCAGAAATAGCTCATTCTGGAAGGATCCAATGATATGCTCGTGATTTCCCAGTGGGAGCATGTTGTGACTTTGCTACAACCCTTCTCTGCCATTTCCAAATGCGACACGGGGACCACTGTAAATCCAAAATCAGAAAGCCTGTTAAAGTCAGAACTTAAGTGATTAACAATGAAAACCCAATTCCCCTTTTTTTCTATCTCCACTTCTATTTTGCTCAGTTCCCACATGTGTAAAATAAAAATATCACCCGCCTCACAGAATCATTATGAGTATTAAATGAGATAGCAAATAAAAATTGTCCAGCACTGTGCCTGACACATAGTAGGTCATTAAAAAATATCTATTTGCTCTTTTCTTTCCTTAAGCTAAAGACAGCACTTATTAAACAGTGTTAAGGGACTAATGATTGAAGGTTAAAGGCCTCATGAGAAGCAGGGAATTGGTTCTATCATTAAGACACTGCTGTGTATACCATATCTACTGATTTAGTCCTTCCTCAAATGCTTGTTTTTCATAATGTAGATATGATAGAAAGAATGACTTCAACATAGGAATAAAATAAAGAAAATAATAATAATGATCATTAAAAATATCTAACTTCTGATACACACACAAAAAAATGGCTTCTGTTTCTTTAATAGAAATGTCTATATTTTTCTGTTTTGGTCCCTAGAAAACCAAATCATCATTTATTCCTATGTGTTAGAAAGAGATCTGTTCTGCCATAGTTGTTAAATTCATGTATGCTCACACGACAGAAGGAGACGTTCTGGAGGGCCTTTTCCATCATTAAATGAGCACCTATGTAGTGCTGCCAGAAGTGAAAGGGATAAGGGCACTTTGAGGAATAAAAGAGAAAAGGCACTAACATAAAAATTAATCAGATGATGTGTATTAGTAGACAGAGCCCCACAGTCTGTTTACTGCATCCTCTGTGTGACAACATAACAAAGATACTGAGGGAAACCACTAGAGAGGACACACCATTTCAAGATCAAAATACTAGAAACAAGGGCTTATTTGAAGTACTGTTAGGATGCCACACCTCACCCTCAGCAGGGCGGCTAATTTCTCACACCAATCAGTCCATTGCTAGAAATGCTGAGGAGGGAAAAAAATCCCTGCCGCGTACTTTCCTGTCTTTCGCCAGATTCTAAATCTTCGCACAGAAATAATTTGCAAGCACAGGCTTCTCTGGGATTCAATAAATTTTCCCAACCACCTCTCTTTGTTCCTTCAATCCTAGAGGGATGCTCCAAGCAGACAGGAAATGTGACCCAGAAGTGTGGCAGCACATTTGTGTCTTGTTTCAGGAAGATGAGTGTTCTCAGTCTCGTGCAGTTGAACTCACACATTCCATCTCTGAGGAAAGTTTTGAAGTCTTGGCCCTTTGTTCTCAAGACCACTTTAAGAAACAGCCCTTGGGGACACAAAGACAATAAACTGCTTGGTGGAATGCTCTGTGCTCTGAATATATATCTTCAGGGATCAGGATATACTACTGATGTTTTTCTATCATGGCTTTTCAGACACTATTCCTTGTTACCAACCAGGATGATCAGTCCTAGTCTAGGTTACACTTTAAGAATCTATCTCAATGATCACATGCTGGTTCATAGAGTGAATATAATATTTTCACATAGCCTTCAAATTAGTTCTAATTTTTCTCTGGAGTACAAAAATGTCATTGAAAGTATTCTTAAATAAATGGGAAATATGTGTATATTCTATACAAATATCTATATGTAGCTGGACTTTACCTAACCGAAGCTAGACATAGACAATTTATCTATATTAACCAATAATGACAGTCATTCACTTACTTTCTTATTGGGATGGGATTTAAAGACAGGGAATTCAGGGGTGGGTCTTGGGTTCAAGCACAAACATGCTCAGCATTGCCACTAGCCAAAGGAAAATGTGGATGCATCTCAACCCCAACCCCAAACAGGTGCAGCCCTATAGACCCACTTGTGTTGAGCAGAAGAGGGAGGTGTCTGAATTTCAGACCCCACCTGAGACCTCAGCAGGGTACAGTACGTTTCACAAACAGCACAGTGACAGAAAGCCCTTCACGTGCAATGAGGACATCAGTAGTGGGTTGTGAACACCTATCCCCAATACGAAAAGCTCTAGCACACCAAATACCCTGATACACGAGAAATTCATGTAGGGATCAAGTATAACAAATGGGTGGTAATATTCATTATACTTTACGAGAATTACTTTCATTTATCACATTTAATATACAAATGGTTATAGTCTTTAAATACATAGGATACATTTTATATTTTCAAAATGAAAATTCCAACCCATTACCCTTCATAAACACAACAAACAAAAAAGTCATCATCAGGAAATAGAACCCACCCAAGTAATTTCTTCTTTTTTTCTTTTTTAATTTTTTTTTTCAACGTTTATTTATTTTTGGGACAGAGAGAGACAGAGCATGAACGGGGGAGGGGCAGAGAGAGAGGGAGACACAGAATCAGAAACAGGCTCCAGGCTCTGAGCCATCAGCCCAGAGCCTGATGCGGGGCTCGAACTCACGGACCGTGAGATCGTGACCTGGCTGAAGTCGGACGCTTAACCGACTGCACCACCCAGGCACCCCTAAAGTAATTTCTTCTGAATCATCTCTCTATCTGCTCCATTTCTCTTTTCCCCACCCTTCCATGGTCTGTTGTTGCCAGC
This sequence comes from Puma concolor, assembly GCF_028749965.1. Classification (NCBI taxonomy): domain Eukaryota; kingdom Metazoa; phylum Chordata; class Mammalia; order Carnivora; family Felidae; genus Puma; species Puma concolor. The sequence goes on along the minus strand of NC_141667.1, from coordinate 206,547,279 downwards.
AAGTCAACATAAATGCTGAAGGAAGAACAAAAGGAAAACAGAAACATATATTTATGTAAACTTGTATTGATTCAACTAGGAAGAAACCCCACAGCTTTCAAGGTCTGAGTCACAAATCATTATGATCAGAAATGCTGAAGTGCTAGGAATACACAAGAGCTTTGGCTTGTTATCATGGCTCGGGCCTGTTGCAGAGCCAGAGTGAAGAGGAAAAACATTAAATATAGTTTTAAGCCTCCGTTTATCAGGTGATAGTTCAGGAAAGGGAGGACACAGTGGCCCTAAGTCCAGGCTCGTCTATTCAGCACCACGCATCCTCACTGACACATCCGCATTTGGGAAAATCAGAGGGAGGTCACGTCACCTTTCCAAACATGAGAAAACTCTGTTCTTCCCAAGATGACCCGAAATGTTCTAATTATTGGTTATTCCCTCTGGTTGGTGATGCAGCCAACAAGCACGTAGAGTTCAGTGAACCCACAAGCGCACAGCTGTTATCTTTGACTTGTGGCCAAAACAAAAATTGGAACAGAATTTACCCAGACAAGTGTAAAGGCTTCTGTTTAAAGCAGCTATTTTCTAAGCCAGATAAACAGCTTTGAAATGGAGAAGAAATGAATCCTTTTCTAGAATATCTGAATCAAAGTGAGGTCAATGTCTTAAAGACAAGATGTTAACATAGATTACCCACACAGACCGCAGAAGTCTTCCAAAGAGTGCGGCAGCCTCCAAGCCGCCTGTAGTTCTACCTGTTTATCAACTTGTTTTTGTGTTTTGGAAACAGCTTTGTGCATTCGGGAAAGGAGGCTGTGTGTATTTAGTTCATGATATAAAACATCAGAGGACTGCAAACTGCCGTACTGGAAGTTTTCACGAGCCAGCGGTTGTGTAGGCCAGTAGCCTCTTTGGCCGGCCGCATCAGCCACTCTTACTTGGCAGCAGGAGGGCAGAAAGAAACAGAGTGGTTTCACTCTGGGACTGAGTCAGTGGTTCTGTCCTTTGGATTTCCACTAAGAAACGACATTAACAAATACCTTGCTTTTTATAGGAAGCAATGAGACTGGTAAGAAATAGCTGGTAGGCGAAGCAGGGAAAAATCACCCTCCCTGTTCCTTACGCAAACACTGTGCCTCTGCTAATCTGGCAATCCATCTTACAATCACCAAACAGTACAGAGCAAGGAAGCAATTCACACCGCAATAGTACTCCTCAGAGCTTTTCATCGCTTGATGCCCATTGCGGCTGCTTGTACCAGCAGGTGGGTATAAAATAGCAGATTCGGAGAGTACAGGAGTAGTGTCCCAGGGTGGAAGAGGAGATGATTTTTTTCCCCCAGTAGAGTGAATATGCATATCAGTGTACATGACTGGAGAGCTGGGTCCTGGTGAGCTGTCATCAGCAGCAATCCGTCTGTACTTCCATCTCGAGTGGTCTATTTCAGTGATAACAAGGCTTATGTAGCAAGGGTTTGAAAAGCCTGCTTCTCTTGCTTCCAGCGGGGTTACAGACTAGACTACATCTGCAGTGCAGACAGCCCTGAGCCTACTGTCAACTTTCTTACATTCCCCAGTTCCCCTGTGCTCTTCACTTGCAGCAATAGTAAAATTGCACTGGTTTTGATGGCCTTTAAGCACCACACATCCAGACATGGTAAGAACTACAAGACACCGTGGCCTGTTCTAAAATACTCTATCGTTAAGGCAGTCAGCTGCATAATTGGTGTCGACTTCATACCCAATGGGCAGGGATAGTTATCAGAAACCCATTGAACAAATGGATGGGATGTTTCAAACCTATGAGCATCAAGCTTCTCCAAAAATAACAAGAAGTGACAGCTGAAGTCATGCTTAACAGAATTGGTTTTAAAATGTGAAATGGGTTTTAAAAGCAGCACTGCCTTCCTATTGGGTGTGAATGAGGCTTAGTATGAAATATCATAGGAAGGGAAATCCCTATCAAAGCTGGGACTCTTGCTTTGTTCTCCGCCTATGACAATTGGGTATCTCCAGATAATACTTGAAAGGACTAATGTGTGGGCAGCAGATGGGTGGGTGGCCAAGGCTTGTGTAAAACAACACTTTTAAGAATTTCAGCACATTTCATAAGCAGCACATTAGGACGAATCCTTGTAACAATTCCAGAGCTGTTGTTTATCTGGTAATTTGTTTACCTGAAGTAAGCAAGAGAAATTGTGCCTGCCACCTTCCTTCCCTCCCCTGGACTCTGTTTTCTGCTGTTGGTGTCTGATTACGTATGCTTTCGCTACCCAATTGATGCCTTTCTTATGATTCTCTAACACTGGGTCAGCAATTTTTTTTCTGTGAATAACGAATAGGCTGAAAGTTTGCAGACCATACTTTCTCTGCCACAACTACTTAACTCTGCCCTTATAGCAGGAAGCCAGCCACAAACAATAAAGGAGGTGGCTGGGTTCCAATAAAACTTTATGTATAAAGATAGGTGGGGGGCCACAGACATGGTTGTAGACTCCTTCTGTAACATACCGTATCTTAAGCAAAATTAATCCCGGGAAATCTTGTAACTTTTCTGTTCCCTTCCCCCATCTTGATAACCTTCTGTGGTAGATCCTTAGTAATGTCCCCCCCTTCCATTTGTTCATGCCTTTCACTGTCCATACCTCTGGGAGTCCCATAATGACTGTTATGGGCTGAATTATATCCCTCTAAAATTCATATATTAATGTCCCAATTAGCCTCAGAATGTATCTGTATTTGGAGATAATTCCTCTAAAGAGGTGATTACAAAAAAAAAAAAAAAAAAAAATGAGGTCTTTATGGCGGAGCCCTAATCCTCTATCACTGATGTCTTTCTAAGAAGAGGAAGAGATGCCAAGGATGCCCAGACAGAAAAGGCCATGTGAAGAGGGAGCAAGAGGGAGGCTCTCTGCAAGCCCAGGAAAGAGACCTCAGAAGAAACCAAGCCCACCATCTCTTTGATCTTGAACTTCCAGCCTCCAGAACTATGAGAAAATAAGTTTTTGTTCTTTAAGCCACCCAGACTGTGGTATTTGTTACCACAAATATAATGTAAGAGCCATAATATAAGAGCCCACATGAGCAGAAGAACCAGAAAGTTGATGAGATAGTCCAAGTTGTTGAGTCAAGAAAATGGCTTTAAGCCACTGAGTTTGGGGGTAGTTTGTTATATACAATAGATAGATACTGCTATGCCTCCTCACCACTTTCCATGTTTTCTCCACCCCAACACTCAGACCAACCTCTTTGTCTCCTGTCTCCTTCTTCAAAGCTGTACTCCATTTTTCAAGCCTTTCCCACCCCTCCACATCATCCAGTAATGCAATCAGGGACTTCATCCACTATGGACACAACTCTCTACCAGGCAGGTGTATTCATTTTCTATCACTGTGATAACAAATTACCTCCAATTTAGTAGCTTATAACAACACACATTTATTAGATTACGGTGTGCAGGTCAGAAGTTTAATACACATTTCCTAGGAAAATCAAGGCATTGACAGGGCTGCATTCCTTTATTAGCACCTCTATGGAGGAATCTGTGTCCTTGATCATTCACATGGTTACTGGAATTTAGTTCCTTGTTGCTAGAGGACTGATATCCCTGTCTCCTTGCTGGCTGTCAGCTAAGGGCCATTGCCACCTTCTAGAGGCCACCTACATATCTTGGTTTATGGTTCCCTTCCTCCATCTTCAAGGCCAGCAAAGGTAATCCAAGTCCCCTCCACACTTAGAATCTCTCCTGCATCTTTATTCATTATCTATCTCTGACTCCAGTTGAGAAAAGTTTCCCTGTCTTAAAGGGTTCATGTGATTAGATTGGGCCAACTCTGATAAGCTAGGATAATCTCCCCAACTCAAGGTCCATAATCTTTATCACGTCCACAGGTCTATTTTGCCATCTCACATTACACATTCACAGGCTCCAGGGATTAGGGTGTGGACATCTTGTGGGGAGGGAACCAGTTATTCTGCCTACCACAGGTGGCAACTTGTGGCAGTGAAATCAGAGGCTGTAGTTCTTAGTGCCTCTCAGTTACACTGAGAATTTTTTTAAAAAGCTAACGGTCAGCTCTAATTGTGCCGGTTCCCCGCCACAGCCACGGCCACAGCCACTCACGTGCTTCTGCATCATCTGGAATTGCCACTCTTACTTCTGGCAGAGTGGTCTTCACCTACATCCAGGTACCCCTCTACCCTCTACCTACATAGCTCTTCTCCATACTTAGTTGTAAAGTAAGGTATGTGGGCCATGATCCCCTGAATATGAGGTTTTCAAGAATTAGGTCTGGAATCCCTTATGTCATTGTCTTGAGCAAATGAGCTCTTACAAGCCATCATTTTTCAAGCCCAATGTCTTCAAGCTTAAGCTTAATACAGGGAAAAGGTTGTATTACAACCAACGTCACAAGTGCCTACCCCCATCTACTTAGAATTTTGCCAACTAGTTCATTATAAGACCCAATCTATATCAGTTAGGATGCCTTCAGCTGCAAGTCAAAGAAATCCTGATTCAAACAGGCGTCCACAGTATGAAAAATTACTATTTCACATCACAAGGAGCACAGACATAGATCAGACTTCAGGAGTAATTAATTCTGTGGCTCAGAAAAATAATCAAGGTCCAAATTTCATTCTCTCTCTCCACCCTGCCTTTTTTGGTGTCATCAAGCTGGTAGCAAGGTGTCTACAGCTCTTCCTGGCATCACATCCAATTATAACTACATCTGGAGGAAGAAAAGAGATTGTCTCTTCCTGTGCCTCTATCTTTGTTTGAGGAAACGTTTTCCTACAAGTTCCCTGGTAGACTTCCCCTCTGGTTTGATCAGCAGAATTGACCTAATTTTAAAGCCAGACAAGGGAAGGAGAACATGTCACTTCATCAAGCCCTTCCTTGATCACTCTTTTAAAATCGTAACCACTCCCCAATGCTTGTCTTCCAGCATTCCCTTCTGAATTCACCAAGGCTTTGTTTTCCTCCTTAGCTCTGATTTCCATATGTTTTGCTTTATTTGTACATTTTCTTTACACACACACTATAATGTCAACCTCATTGTGTTAGGGGTTTGGAACTTTTTTATTTACCTAAAACAATGCCTGGCACATAATAAGTTTCTCTCAATATTTTTAAGTAAATAAGTGATACTCCTTGAACCCTTGGAGCTAGAGGCAAGATCCACTTCCCCATATGGCTGCAGTGGGGAGGGTGGGTTACTAAACAAAACTGAGTTTATGTTAAGAGTAGATGGGGTGGGGGGACATGGAAGTGAATGCTAAATAGGCAACCAACATCCTCACTCAACCCCATTTCCCCACCACCACTGTCACCAATTTTGGCCTGGGGTAACTTTGAAAAGATAGGGACTTGGTCACAGTGAGTCTTAGAGGGGTTTACTGATCTCAGCTCTTCTTGCTAAGAGTCTTCGTCCAAGATGCCTAGAAACTTCTCTTCATGGATTCATACATCCTACTATCCTATCACCATTTGTCATCTAAGAAGTTACTGATGCTATCAAGTCGAATGATTTTATATAACCCTTTGTTCTTCCAGTAGTTGTAATATTTCAATGTAATGTACCCTTATACTTCTAAAGAAACAATTTTCCTAAAGCTTACATAGTAATAAGGGGGTATATCTTGAAAATAATCAGGATAACCTAAAGCAATGAGTTGAAGCAATAAAAGGAACTTAAGGAAAGCCATTAGTCTGATGGCTGGCTATTCAAGCTACCCCACCTGGGGAAGCCCTAGTTGAACTTGAAGAAAGACAGCAGGTGACCATATTCCTCATGACTAACATCAGACTTCTGTAGCATAATTCATAATGCTCCTCCTCATGTTCTACCCTCGGCGTTCTTGAGAGCCCCAATGTAGGGTAACATCAGGTCTTCAGAGAGGAGCCAATATATCTACAGTGGAGAGTGCCTGACACCCAGTTTATACCAGTCCTAGAAAATCCTTCCCACTCTCCTTCCAAAGAACCTTTCTTTATCCTTGAGAAGACAAAAGGGGGTCGTTTGGCCTATACATCCCAAATCATAAGACTGGGACACTCTTACTATAACCACTTAACCCAGAGTCTTCCCATTTTGAACCCGTTCTGTCTTCATAATGCTGGGCTTTCCTCAGAATTTTTTTTCAAAGCTGGGCTTTCCACTTAGCCATTGTCATCACCATCCTTTCTAGGCTCTGCTTCTTCAGGGGCTGCTTCCCTCCCCTTTTCCCCAGGGAACCAAAGACAACTTCTGCCCAAGTTCTTTCCCTGAATCCCAAGTTCCTGTTTGGAATTCCTTATGGCTTCTAGAACCAGCTCCTCTCAGTGAAGCCCGACCCTTTTTAGGCACTGTCTGAGGAAACCCTAGTTATAATCCAATGTTTTTGTTACCTTTCTTTCTTTCTTTCTTTCTTTCTTTCTTTCTTTCTTTCTTTCTTTCTCAAATTCTTCCAGCTTTGGTCATGAAGAGTTCCTTCAGGTTGACTCCTGTATCCTTACAAGTGCCCTTCCTTTTTTGAGCACTTTTCTATACCACAAGACAATCCAGGTTAATCTTATCTTTTCCTGCACCACCCTGGGAATGAATCATTTATTTATGAAGTGCTGATTCCTTTTTTCAAAGAATGGTGTTTAGGAACCAAGACTTGGGCACCAAATGTAGTCACTGCTCCGGCAGTGTTGTTGCTCCTGGGCCCTCATGGCAAACAGAGTTATGAAATACCTATGTGTATACTAACCCATACATACACACACATCTACGTTTTGTGTTCGAGGAATATCACTTACCATTTAGTTAAAAATAATGAGAGAAACTTACTATGCGTCAGGCATTGTTTTAAGTAAATAAATAAAAGTTCCAAACCCCTCCTAACACAAGGCAACTGACATGACAGTTTGATATATATATATACATATATCAAAGTGTATGGGTTTATAGTAATAGCTCTAATTTCAGCCCAACACCACAGGTTTTATTTGGGTCTTCCCCCTTTCCTTATCTGTAATGTTTTTCTCCAATAATGCAAAACTTGGGTTATTATCTACCTTATTATTTATTATATAAGTAAATTTATGATCTCATTTGCTCACCTCTAATAAAGGCATAAAGTACTTCAGAATTTCTAACCCATGCCACTGTGAGAAACACATTTACTAACTAGATTATAGCATTTGTATACAGTTATTTTGTATTTAGTATTACAGTATTCAGTTAAAATAGTGTTTTCCAAAGTTACTTAGGTTCATTCTTTGTTAGCAGTAGGATTCTTGACTCTGAAGCCTTTTTCAAGCAACCTGTAGGCCTCCTCATAATCATGTGACCCACTTTATCCATATGCAAATGACCATGGAGCTTTGGGTTTTAACATCATGATTTCTTTTTTTCTAGAAGGCAGGCACATTTAAACACACTTTTTTTTAAATTTAATTTTTTATTTTTTTTTAATTACATCCAAATTAGTTAGCATATAGTGAAACAATGATTTCAGGAATAGATTCCTTAATGCCCCTTACCCATTTAGTGCATCCCCCCTCCCACAACCCCTCCAGCAACCCTCAGTTTGTTCTCCATATTTATGAGTCTCTTCTGTTTGTCCCCCTCCCTGTTTTTATATTATTTTTGTTTCCCTTCCCTTATGTTCATCTGTTTTGTCTCCTAAAGTCCTCATATGAGTGAAGTCATATGATTTTTGTCTTTCTCTGACTAATTTCACTTAGCATAATACCCTCCAGTTCCATCCACGTAGTGCAAATGGCAAGGTTTCATTCTTTTTGATTTGCCAAGTAATACTCAATTGTGTATATATACCACATCTTCTTTCTCCATTCATCCATCGATGGACATTTGGGCTCTTTTCATACTTTGGCTATTCTTGATAGTGCTGCTATAAGCATGGGGTGCATGTGTCCCTTCAAAACAGCATACCTGTATCCCGTGGATAAGTGCCTAGTGGTGCAATTGCTGGGTCGTAGGGTAGTTCTATTTTTAGTTTTTTGAGGAACCTCCATACTGTTTTCCAGAGTGGCTGCATCAGCTTGCATTCCCACCAATAATGCAAAAGATATCCTCTTTCTCCGCATCCTCGCCATCATCTGTTCTTGCCTGAGTTGTTAATGTTAGTCATTCTGACAGGTGTAAGGTGGTATTTCATTTTGTTTTGATTTGTATTTCCCTGATGATGAGTGATGTTGAGCATTTTTTCATGTGTCGGTTGGCCATCTGGATAGCTTCCTTGGAGAAGTGTCTATTCATGTCGTTCACCCATTTCTTCACTGGATTATTTGTTTTTTGGGTGTTGAGTTTGATAAGTTCTTTATAGATTTTGGATACTAACCCTTTATCTGATATGTCATTTGCAAATATCTTCTCCCATTCTGTCGGTTGCCTTTTAGTTTTGCGAATTGTTTCCTTTGCTGTGCAGAAGCTTTTTATTTTGATAAAGTGCCAGTAGTTCATTTTTGCTTTTGTTTCCCTTGCCTCCAGAGACGTGTTGAGTAAGAAGCTGCTGCGGGCAAGATCAAAGAGGTTTTTGCCTGCTTTCTCCTTGAGGATTTTGATGGCTTCCTGTCTTACATTTAGGTCTTTCATCCATTTTGAGTTTATTTTTGTGTATGGTGTAAGCAAGTGGTCCAGGTTCATTCTTCTGCATTTCTCTGTCCAGTTTTCCCAGCAGCACTTGTTAAAGAGACTGTCTTGATTCCATTGAATATTCATTCCTGCTTCGTCAAAGATGAGTTGGCCATATGTTTGTGGGTCCATTTCTGGGTTCTCTATCCTGTTCCATTGATCTGAGTGTGTGTTCTTGTTCCAGGACCATACTGTCTTGATGATTACAGCTTTGTAGTATAGCCTGAAGTCTGGGATTGTGATGCCTCTTGCTTTGGTTTTCTTTTTCAAGATTGCTTTGGCTATTCGGGGTCTTTTCTGGTTCCATACAAATTTTAGGATTATTTGTTCTAACTGTGAAGAATGCTGGTGTTACTTTGATAGGGATTGTATTGAATATGTAGATTGCTTTGGGTAGTATTGACATTTTAACAATATTTGTTCTTCTTATCCAAGAGCATGGAATCTTTTTCCATTTTTTTGTGACTTCTTCAATTTCTTTCATAAGCTTTCTATAGTTTTCAATGTATAGATTTTTCACCTCTTTGGTTAGATTTATTCCTAGGTATTTTATGGTGTTTTGTGCAACTGTAAATGGGATTGATTCCTTGATTTCTCTTTCTGTCACTTCATTGTTGGTCTATAGGAATGCAACCGATTTCTGTGCATTGATTTTATGCCCTGCAACTTTGCTGAATTAATCTATCAATTCTAGCAGTTTTTTTGTGGAATCTTTTGAGTTTTCCATACAGAGTATCATGTCATCTGTGAAGAGTGAAAGTTTGACCTCCTCCTGGCCAATTTGGATGCCTTTTATTTCTTTGTGTTGTCTGATTGCAGAGGCTAAGGCTTCCAATACGATGTTGAATAACAGTGGTGAGAGTGGACATCCCTGTCTTGTTCCTGACCTTAGGGGTCCCATTGAGGACGATATTAGTGTTGGGTCATTCATATATGGCTTTTATGATCTCGAGGTATGCTCCTTCTATTCCTACTTTCTTGAGGGTTTTCATCAAGAAATGATGCTGTATTTTGTCAAATGCTTTCTCTGTATCTATTGAGAGGATCATATGGTTCTTGTCCTTTCTTTTATTAATGTGATGAATCACGTTAATTGTTTTGCGGATATTGAACCAGTCCTGCATCCCAGGTATAAATCTCACTTGGTTGTGGTGAATAATTTGTTTAATGTATTGTTGGATCCAGTTGGCAAATATCTTGTTGAGGATTTTTGCATCCATGTTCATCAGGGAAATTGGTCTATAGTTCTCCTTTTTAGTGGAGTCTCTGGTTTTGGAGTCAAGGTAATGCTGGCTTAATAGAAAGAGTTTAGAAGTTTTCCTTCCATTTCTATTTTTTGGAACAGCTTCAAGAGAATAGGTGTTAACTCTTCCTTAAATATTTGGTAGAATTCCCCTGGAAAGCCATCTGGCCCTGGACTCTTGTTTTTTGGGAGATTTTTGATTACTAATTCAATTTCCTTACTGGTTATGGGTCTGTTCAATTTTTTTATTTCTTCCTGTTTCAGTTTTGGTAGTGTATATGTTTCTAGAAATTTGTCCATTTCTTCCAGATTGCCCATTTTATTAGCATATAATTGCTCATAATCTTCTCTTATTATTGTTTTTATTTCTGCTGTGTTGGTTGTGATCTCTCCTCTTTCATTCTTGATTTTATGTATTTGGGTCCTTTCCTTTTTCTTTTTGATCAAACTGGCTAGTGGTTTATCAATTTTGCTAATTCTTTCAAAGAACCAGCTTCTGGTTTTATTGATCTGTTCTACTGTTTTTTTGGTTTCGATAGCATTAATTGCTGCTCTAATCTTTATTATTTCCTGTCTTCTGCTGGTTTTGGGTTTTATTTGCTGTTCTTTCCCCAGCTCTTTAAGGCGTAAGGTTAGGTTGTGTATCTGAGATCTTTCTTCCCCCCTTCCCCAGTCTCCATCCTCTGTCTGCCCGCAAAAGCAGTTCCCTACTTTTTGCGGCCTCTAGCTCCCCAAGTTCAGCTCTCCGCGCTGCATACCTGCTGAATTCTGTGGTTCAGGTTGTGTTGGTTGTTGTGTTAATCCTCCAATCAGTTTTCTAGGTGTGTAGGATGGTTTAGTGTTGGTCTGGCTGTATTTCATGGACGTGAGAACCTAAACACACTTTTAAGGTCCTACTTTTTGGCTAAGATCCTTAGCCTAAATAAGTGTCAAATATATATTGTGCCAGTTTTTTTAAACCATCTTCTTTACAAGATAAAACCTCTTAATTAAAGAAGGCGAATGGGCTTGACTTGTGTATATTGTATTTATGCTTTATTATTTTTCTATACAATACTTTGGATGGCTGAGATGATCATTATAAATTTCTTTTTATTATTCTAAATTTGTATTATCCCCTTAAGTGGTGTATTGGATTGCTATAGTTCACAACCTCCAGCCATAAAATACAAAGCAATAAAATCTTCTAATTAATGCACACATATGCAAAGTTTGTAATTAAATGCAAAGCTATAATTGGACCCAGTGCCCCATCTAACATGAAATAGCAATAGCAATGAACTAGGGGGAAGAAAAAAGAAGAGCTGAAATACTCAGCATTGAAGTTGAATAGTTATTTACAGTAACTTAAAGAAAAAACATTATTCCAGGTTTTAGGGAGAAGAAATATCCATAAAACCAATAAGGAGAAAATCTGTCTCTATTTATCATTACACAGGAGGATAAGGTCTACTGTATTCCTGACACACTAAGGTGGGGGAAGACTATAGCAAATTTATGGATGTAGTAGCTAAGGAAATAAGCTCATCTTTTGACTATAATCTGCCCACGTATACCCCTACACACAGAAACAAAATGCACACACGCACATACACACTTACTTAATGGGAGCCTTAAATTCCCACTTTCTTTTGAGTTTTTTTCTATACATTTCTATATAAATATTATGTCTCTTGCAGCAAATGGAGTTGTTTTGCTTTTGACTACAAGTATTTCCAAAGATGGTATCAAATGACCAACAACTACACTTTTCACAAACAAACTTGTTTCTAATTCTAAAAATTAACAGTACTTAGGAGTTCTGAATTTTACATGAAATAAGAGTAGGGGGAGTCCACATTATTGTATTATATTAATTTTAGGATCTAATTAACCAAAGTTGCTTCTCCCCTACTCTTCTAATCAAACTGTCACTACCATCCACATAGTCACCCAGACCAGAGCCTCGAAATCATCCATCATTCCTCACTGTCTCTCTGCCCTGGGGCACCTTAATCAATCAATAAATCCTATTAGTTCTATCTACAAAATGTAGCATGAATTTATCTTACTGACACAACCCTAATCCAGCCTACTATCATTAATTAGCTATACCACTGCAATTGCCCCTTGACTCTTTCCCCCAATATCCATTTTTCCCACCTTGAATCCATTCTTTGTACTGCAGTCAGCGTGACTGATCTTTAACAAACATAAGCTGATTATATTACTAATTTTTCTTGAAGAATGTTAAATGCCTTCCCTTTCCTTGTCGATGAAAGACCATGTAAGATGACTCCCCAGAGGGACTCGTCTTACCTGACACTTCACCTCACTCTCTAAACTCAAGCCCACAACCATCCTTCAGTTCCTGAAATGTTTTCTTTCTGCTCAGGTCCTTTGCCCATCCCTCTCATTCTGCTGAACCTGGTTAACTCCTACCAATCATTCATATCGCAACTCTACTACTCACCTCCTCTATGAAATCCTCTCAAACCCTCACATTATAAGGCGGAGTACCTCTCACATATTCTCAAAACACAATGGACTTTTTCTTCATAGCACTCATTATAGTTGAAATTCTGCAGTTATCTGGAAAAATTATTTAACTTATGTCTTTCTACCCCTACTGGACTATAAAGAATTATATCTATTTGAGTTCTGTATAGTATTCTTAGCACCAAGGAGAGTAAGTACCTGGCACTTAGTAGGTGATCAATAAATACTTATTGAACAAATACTGGTTGAAAAAAAGAATAGCCTAACTATATGGAATTTTCACTTTTGTCTTCTTTATCAACCATCAACAGCAGGTAGAATAAAAATCCTGTCAGTGCACGTGAATCTCCTATTGCGATCCCTGAAGTTCTGCTGAGCTCAAGACAGATGGAAACCCTGCAGCATCCTCACAGAATGGCTCTCAGATATGACCTGCATACAAAACAGAGAGCACAACACTGCAGGCAGAGAGCCAGCAGCCTGTTGACATCCATAAAATACAAGGCTAGCTCTGGCTTTGACCCTCTCAGGTCCAGTAAAACATGGTAAAGATGTAGAGAAGGGATGGGCTAATTTCTTGGTATTATTCCAGAAAACTTGAGTATATGACCAATTTTGAATATATAACCATTTATCAGCCATTCAGTACTACCTAATAATTTGTTATCATCTTTTCAGTCTCAAAGAGCAGGAGACTAAATGCTTCAACAGTGATTTTTCTTCTTTCTGCCATTTTCCGATGACATATTTAATGACACAAAAATCAGGATAATGCTTTCTCATCCTCTCTTTTCTAATTCTCATGAAAATATCACATCCTCACCATGTGGAATATGGGTGGCAGAAGAGTGACCCACCTGGAGAGGGGACACACCACCTCCAGGAAAGAGCCAAGAGGCCAAACACTGGACACAGGGTGTGCAATGAATGCTTGCCTGCTCTGGAATGGAATCAATATGCAGACATTTCTTCTCAGGGAGCTGGCTGAACATCACAAGGGATTTCCAGGTAGCAGAAGTTCTGTGTATCAGGGGTTTCCTGAAGCACAGACTGTGAAAGGTACCAGAAGCAGAATTCAATGTTAAAACAAAGGATATTGGAAACTAGGCAAGTAAAATCAAGGTCCGTGGCCAAGCAAATGGTTGGTAAATGGAGGCAAAGGGCGAATGAGAAACAGAAGATGGAAAGTCAGCTAGGCGGACTCTCCCCCTCCCTACCACACTCACTTGTCCTTGAATCTTTGTGAGATTCTATAAGATTACAGGCTCTAAATGGATGATTTTCTGATCTTTGACTCTCTAATGAACCTGATGGGAAAACCCCCAACTCTGGATCATTTCAACCACCTACCTTTCCATTCATATACCTGGCCTGGCAATCATGTACCTCAGGAGAGAATTCTCCTAACTCTGCAGAATGGCACAATTACTGGTTAATGACTCCTCCCTCATCTGAGCCCCCAGTGTGTGCAGTCATCTTTCTCAAGATTCCATTCAAAAATGTTCACATCCAAGTAGGCTCTTTCACACTGTCTCTACTCCCATTGGGCCCCATCCCCACTCTGACTGTCAGCTAAGTGCCCTTCTATCTTATGGAGAAAAATAAAAGCCAGAAAGCAAGAAATACCTCAATCTCTTGCCCCTTCCATTTGACCTGAAAAAGTGCCTAGATCTTTGCTTTCTTTTTTCTACCTTAGAAGAAGAGGTGGCTCTTCTGCTGCTTCAAGTTAAGCCCCCCACAGACACTCAGGATCATATTCTGTCCAAGTCCTCAGAGAATTTGTTCCATCAAAGGTTTTCCCTTCCTTTTCTGTATCTTCAACTTCTTCCTTGCTACATACTCTTGGCAAATAAATCTCTCCATATTTAAAAGAATTTAAGTTATCTCTTTAACTTTTTATTCCCTACTTTCCCAGGTGACCTAAAAGGCTCTTTTATGCAGGCACACCTTGGAGACATCGTGGGTTCAGTTCCAGACAGCTGCAATAAAGCAAATATCGCAATACAGTGACTCAAATGATTTTTTGGGTTTCCCAGGGCATATAAAAGTTATGTTTATACTATTGTTGTGCAATAGCATTATGTCTAAAAAAATAATGTACATGCCTTTATTTAAAAATACTTTATTGATTAAAAAAAATGCTAGCCATCATCTGAGCTTTTAGCAGTTGAAAAAATTTTTTTTTTCTGGTGGAGGGTCTTGCCTTGATGTTGATGGCTGTTGGATGGTCAGAGTGGTGGTTGCTGGAGGTTGGTATGGCTGTGGCAATTTTTTAAAATGAGACAACAAAATTTGCCACATAAATTGACTTTTACTTTCATGAATGATTTTTCTGTAGCATATAATGTTGTTTGATAGCATTTTACCCACGGTAGGACGCCTTTCAAAATTGGAGTCCATCTTCCCAACCCTGCCACTGATTCATCAATTAAAGTTACATAATATTCTAAATCTTCTGTTGTCATTTCAACAAGCTGCACAGCATCTTCACCAGGAGTTGATTCCACCTTTTCTTTTCCATAAGAAGAAACTTCTCAGGTATTAAAGTTTTATCCTGAGATTACAGCAATTCAATTACATCTTCAGGCTCTATTTCCAATTCTAGTTTGTTTGTTTGTTTGTTTTTTGCTATTTGTACCACAGCTGCAGCTACTTCCTCTCCTGAAATCTTAAATCCCTCAAAGTCATCCTTGAGGGTTGGAATCAACTTCTTCCAAACTCCTGTTCACATTAATACTTTGACCTCTTCCCATGAATTATGAATGTTCTTAATGACACCTAGAGTGGTGAATCCTTTCCAAAAGGTTTTCAATTTACTTTGCCCAGATCCATCAGAGGAATCACTGTCTATGGCAGCTATAGCTTTATGAACTATATTTCTTGAATAATAAGACTCTGAAGTCTAACTTACTCTTTGATACATGAGCTGCAGAATGGATGTTGTATTAACCGGTATGAAAAGAACATAAATTTCATTGTACATCTCCATAAGAGCTCTTGGGTGACCAGGGGCATTGACAATGACCAGTAATATTTTGAAAGCCATATTTTTTTTTTTTCTGAAAGTAGGTCTCAACAGTGGGCTTAAAATATTTAGTAAAACGTGTTGTAAACAGATGTGCTGTCATCTAGGCTTTGTTGTTCCATTTCGAGAGCATAGGTAGAGTAGATTTAACATAATTCTTAAGGACCCTAGGATTTTTGGAATGGTAATAACCACTGACTTCAACTGGAATCACCAGCTGCATTAGCCCCTAATAAGAGTGTCAGTCTTTCCTTTGAACCTTTGAAGCCAGGCATTGACTTCTCTGTAGCTGTGAAAGTTCTAGATGTCATCTTCTTCTAAAAAAAGGTGTTTTGTCTACCCTGAAAATATGTCGTTTAGTGTAGCCACCTTCATTAATGATCCTATGAAGATCTTCTAAATAACTTACTGCAGCTTCTACATTAGCACTTGCTGCTTCACCTTGCACTTCTACGTTATGGAGATGGCTTCTTTCCTTAAACCTCATGAGCCAACCTCTGCCGGCTTCCAACTTTTCTCCTGAAGCTTCCTCACCTCTCTCAGTCTTCACAGAATTGAAAAAGGTTGAGGCCCTTCTTTGGGTTAGGCTTTGGTTTAAGGGGATATTATGGTTCGTGTGATCTTCTATACAGAGCACTAAAACTTTCTCCATATCAGCAATAAGCTTGTTTCTCTTTCCTATCATTCATGTGTTCACTGGAGTCACACTTTTAACTTTTTCAAGAACTTTTTTTTTTCTTAATTCTCAACTTGGCCAACTATTTAGTGCAAGGGGACTAGGTTTTGGCCTCTCCTGGATGTCACCATGCCTTCCTCACTAGGCTTAATCATTTCTAGCTTTTGATTTAAAGTGAGAAACGTGTGGCTTTTCCTTTCACTGGAACACTTAGAGGCCCTGTAGGGTTATTAATTGGCCTGACTGCAATATCATTGTGTCTCAGGGAATAGGGAGGCCTGAAGAGAGGGAGAGAAATGGGAGAACAGCAGGTCAGTGGAGCAGTCAGAACACATACAACATTTATCGATTAAGTTGCCATCTTAAATGGGTGCGATTTGTGGCTCCCCAAAAGAAGTATAAAGTTACATCAAAGGTCACTGATTATGGATCACCATAACAAATATAATGATAATAAAAAACCTTGAAATGTGAGCATTACCAAAGTGTGACGCAGAGACACAAAGTGGGCAAATGCTATTGGAACAATGGTGCCAATGGATTTGCTCAGTACAGGGTTGTCACAAACCTTCAATTTGTAAAAAATGCAAAATCTGCAAAGTGCAATAAATCAAAGCTCAAAAAATTGTGTTCAAATACTTCTACTTTGTCACCTCCTATTCACCTGGCATAGCTGAACCAGCTGTCACCAGATCAACAACAACTTGTTCATGATCAAACCCAATGGACACTTTTCTCTCTTTATTTACCTCACTGCATTGGACACTGTTGGCCACTTTCTCTTTTCTCTTCGCTTCTGTGAAACCAATTTTTCCTGATCGTATTCTTTCCTCTCTCCATTCCCTCATAGTGTCCTTTGCTGATATCTCTCCTTCTTCCCCCTTTCTTTTCTCATAGTACGCATATTACTTACAAAATCTCACCCACACTAGCCATCACAGACCATCCATATGCAGAGAACTTTCAAATAGCAACCCTCTTTAGTTCCAGATTGCTCTGCCCAAGATTCTAGTAAACATTTCTACTTGGATTTCCCAGAACTATCTCTAACTCAGCCCATCCCAAGCTGAATGAATGTGCTTTCTCACAAAAATGCTTATTTTGATAAACCTGTCCCTGATTGCTCCTTGGGTCACCCGTAGTAACCCAAAGCAGGAGCCTGAGAGTCCACTTAGTTACCTGACTATCATTTGCCCTTCACATCCAACTGGTCACCAAACACTGTTGATTCTGCCTCTTAAATATTTAACAGCTCTATTCTTATCTGTCTCCAATTTTATCACTGTGGCAGATTCTCATCATTACTTTCCTGACATATAGCACTGAACTCCTAACTTATCTCATTGTCTCTCATTCTTAAGCACATCCTCCGGAGTTCTTCTCCACTTTTATTCCTTAAATGACATACCATAAAGAAAATAGGGGCAGCTATGCGGCTCAGTTAAGCTCTTGATTTTGGCTCAGGTCATGATCTCACAGTTTGTGAGTTCTAGCCCTGCATTGGGCTCTGTGCTGACAGCTTGGAATTCTGTCTCCCTCTCTCTCTGCCCGTCTCCTGTTTGTTGCTCTCTCTCTCTCTCAAAAATAAATAAATAAACATTAAAAAAAGAAAATAATAAAACTTCCTAGCATGTCAAACAAATGATTTGCAGTCTTAAGAACACAATTTTTATGAAAATGTATTATTTGGATATTAATAATACCTATTTCATAAGATTTTTTTTGAGGCATACATGAGTTAATACATATAAAATGCTTAGAAGTATGTCTCTTACAAAGCAAATGCTCAGAAAAATTAGATAATATTCTAGTAGGAACTTAACCAATCTTCAATAAATAAATGATAACTGAGATAATAGGCAGAGGAGTTCATGATTTGTATCCTAGTGCTATGCAGGCACACAGAAAGAGACATTTGGACACAGTGGGCTTTAGAATCCAAGCCAATGAGGAAAAACTACTAACATGATGCCAGGTTAAGGCCCTCACTGGTGCAAAACTGTCTTTCTGGTTTTTTGCAATCCACCTCAGGACAGACAGAGCAATTTAGAATTGAAAAGCACATTAAGGGCACCTGGGTGGCTCAGTCAGTAGTACCTGACTCCTGATTTTGGATCAGGTCATGATCTCATGGTTTGTGAGTTCAAGCCCCACATCAGGCTCTCTGCTTATAGCATGGAGCTGCTTGGGATTCTCTCTCTCCCTCTCCTTCTGCCCCTCCCCCACTAGTGCTCCCTCTCTCTCTTGCTCTCCTAATAAGTAAACTTAAAAAAAAAAAAGAGTACATTAACTACCAGATATCTTTCTTTGCTTCTTATTTTTATTTCTGTTGGGAATGATTCATTTCCATTTTCTTCTTTGCTTTTTCACCTGTTTGAAATCTTTGAGCCTAGACACATACATGGTGAGGACTATATTGCACACAGTAGAAACTAAAGTTCTAACTGATGTTCCCTGGGTACACGATGACGAGAACATGCTCAAAGGATGACCATGAAGATACTGGTCAACAGGATCCCCTTTCCCACCCAACTATATTACATAAAGCTGCCAAAAGAGGTGTCTAATCCTTATAACCTTAAGGAAGATTTTACTTAAAAATACAGTCATCTTGCAGGGTCACAGGTGGCAGATCCTGTCTGTATCAGAGGCACTGAAATTTATGCTGCAAAAGGACATCTCTGTGCTCATTCACATTAACCTCCAAGACATGCCTGAACTTCCATTAATGATCTGTCATTGTTATTTATCTAAACCAGGCCTACAAGCTGTTTATGTTATTAGTCTACTTCACCATTTGTGGGCCGTGAGCTTTTCAAGTTCCAAACTTGTCTCTTTCAGATTGAAAGGGGTCACTCTGGTGTACTTGGGTTTAAGGGGGAACAAAAAAGGTCCGAATGGGGAAGCTTTGTAGTACTATGAGATATGACAACAAAAGACTTAATATTCCCGCAGATCTTTCACCGGGGCAGGATACAGCCACAACTTTTAACACAAAGACCATAAACTACTGCTGATAATAAAGAAACATATTTTACTTTAGTAATTATGGCCAGAAAAGTACGTTATTTTAAGAAGAAAACTAGCTATTAGATTTTAGACATTTTTAGTCTTCTGACTCCATTGTTCTAGAATTCAGAAAGAATCATATCCTATAATTAAATGCTCTACATAAACATACAAAGCAAATATAAGGTGTTTAATATAGTGCTTGGCACAGAGTAAATGTAATAAATGGTCATCGTTGATGTTATTTTCATTATTCTATCATCACCCATAGTCCATTGGGGATAAGACCAGAAAACAGAGCCAACCACAAGTGTGTCTTCAATTTAGGTAGATGTGGATAGAGATAGAGATAGAAGAATATATGGACATAGATGAAAGACTTCTGCATTTATCACATCACATTCACTTAGAAGCCCTGTCAGTCAGGAAAGGTAATATAATTCTCCTAATGATACATATAAGGGAACTGACACCAAAAGAAGCAGATCACGGCAGTCAGTGAAAGATTTGGGCCTGTAATTCTGTCTTTCACACTCTTACCTTCTTACTCTTTGAAGTTGAGAGGAGGGTGCAAAGGAGGTTGAGAGACAGTGATGCAAGAGAAGTCAGGGGATGAGAAAGAGTACAGGAAGCTCTTCTCGAGGTTTTCTGTGCTCCTCAGCCTATGCAAAGTATATTGGTGTCAGTTTATTTTGTTTATGGGTGTGGCTTATGAAATGCATCTCTTTACTTTGTCATCTTCATAATTGATTGTAAATAGGCATAAGTCTGCATTCATGATTTGCTGTTTATTGCACCAGCATGAAAAGTCAGAACAAAGTACTATACCCTACGAAGGCTCAAATTTCTTTTTAAATTTATAATACTTGTTCTAAAGGAGAAGAGAGATTCTGACAGGCATGGGTTGATTTCCCATTATGTTCCCTAGTTTCTTGGCTCAATAAGCTAGACCTTCAACAGTGCCAAGCATACGCTGACTGCCCTGGATCACCCAAGGTATGCTGGAGGCCTTAGGAGACCATATGTTAGGCATCTGACATATGTTAAAAAAAAGAGCTGGTCATATTTCTGAAGCAGATTTCCATAATGTATCTTCGGCCGTGCAGGAATTAGCCCTGTAGCTCATCATGTTTAATTCATGCTTAATTACATTTGAATCCGTGAACTTTTCCGTGAAGTCTTCACAATTGCACTTACATTGTAGTAGTCATACTTGCTAAATTCTCTGTGCTTTAAACACAAATGTCAGTGCCTTGTGAAATTTCACAATTATGCTATTCACTGTCATTTTTCATTCAGCCATGAATCAACATAATTTGATGATAGCTGTGCAATTATGAAAATACTGTCGAGTAGACATCACCCATGTGAACCTGGTGCTAAGCATTACTGTAATAAAGTCAGGGAAAAGTCATGAAATTCCTAGCTAGCCTGAACTTAACAGAACATGAAGTCATTTAGCTTAATTGAAAGTGTTAGCACTGAGTTTTTCTACTTCAGCCACAGAAGTTCCATACAAATTAGAGCTGCTTAGGGAAGGAGTGCCTCTATAGTTGCCTTTTACAGAGCTGACAAAACTACCGGATTTACAGTGGCATTTCATATTCACTCATCCTTCCTAAGTACCACTTGATTAGCCCCTACTGCCATGTTTAAATCAAATCCTATGGGGGCACTGGATGGCTCAGTCAGTTAAGAATCCAGTTCTTGGTTTCAGCTCAGGTCCTGGTCTCATGGTCAAGCCCTGCATTGGGCTTTGCACTGATAGCTTGGACCCTGCTTGGGATTCTCTCTCTCCCTCTCTCTCTGACCCTCCCCCACCCCCACTGTGTCTCTCTCTCTCTCTCTCTCTCTCTCTCTCTCTCTCACAATAAATAAACTTTAAAAATTAAATCAAATCCTATGAAGCTCCATATCAGAAGGTCATAGACTCATAACTAAAAGGAACTTTGCAGATTACCTGATCTCTTACAGTCATTTTGAAGATGAAAAAAGACTTCCCTAATGTCACAGCTATATAGCAATAGACAGGAACTGGAACTCAGGTTTCCTGATGCCCAAGACAGGAAATAGCATGCACTAGAGCACATCTCAGTAATGGTTGCTGAGTGTTGTAAAGTAAAGCCTGAAACTTTGCCCCTACCTGAGAAATGGAACACCAAAAGCTTAAATTTTGTCTCCTTCCCCATCCAGATAGATCATCCCCACTAATCTGGCTTTATGCCTGGAATCTTCACAATTAGGAGTTGTTTTTTAGATTTAAACCATTGGGTTCCTAGGAGAAACTTAATGAAATGGAAAAAACATATTATGCAACAGAGGCTATCCCCTGAAATGGCTCAAAGAATCCTTTGCATGAATTTCAAGTCAGCAATCAGAGCCTGAACAAATGGCACAAGAGACAGATAATATTTGATGGACATAACTGATTCAGTAGAGTGAGGGAGGCGACATTGCACATGGTGTGGAGCCATGATGGGTACCTGAAATCCAAAGGTCTAGATAGGAAGCAAGCTTCAGAGAGGCATCAGTGACAGGTTAGGAAATGAAGGGGAAGAGACTCTGATAAAAGAGCATTGGAGTGGGTAACTAATACCCACATACCAAAACCCAGGAACCAATGACCAGTATTTTCTTTTCCAGAGAAGAATTCTATCCCCGTGTAGCATTTTACTTTTTTACCTCTTTCTCATACAAAGGGAAGAACATTTCTGCATCTTTCTTAGGCACTCTTGCCTAAGATTTTTCTCTGGGCATGTATTACCTGCAGGTGGTCAATCCTTTAGCCAGAAGGTCCATGATTTTAGAAAATCTTCTTCTGAGTTCAAGCAACAGAGAGAAAGCTCCCAAACAAATAATCCTCCTCCCATCTGTTTGCTACGAGCTTCCTCAAGAAGGCTGTGGTCAGTTTTGAAGTGCATAAAATGCAGGACAAGAGCTATAGAAATTGCCTAGGAACACCTCTGCCTCCCTCCACTTTTCTCTACCTCCATACCTTACACATACTAGGCTGGGCAAGCTGGTGACACTTAAGGGACTCTGGTCTCAGTATCTAACCCCACTTTAAACTGAGTAAAAATATAATCTTCTTGGAATAAGATATTATATTTACAGGTCACTTTCTGGTGTGTCTAAATCAACCCACCAGCAAGGCTAGTGTGCTAGGCAATGAGAGTAGAGAGAAGAAACATGGGCCTTCTCCTCAAGAGCTTGGACCCAGAAAAGGAGGGAGAACATCTGTGTAGAGAGATAGCCAACAATAATATCAAGAGCCATCAATGAGAGGAAAGGGGAAAGGAAGGAAATGGATGAGACACATGAGTAGGAAAGAAAGATATAAATGGATAAAATAGAAAGAATAAGACATATATCTTTAAGTACGTGATAACAATGATTAAGCACTGTGTTCCCAGAACAATGCTGTGGTTTATACACATTATCTTATTTGATGGTATCTGTGACTTTTTTTTTTACAACTCCAGGAAGAAAATGCAATAATCAGTGGGTTACTACCTGTCATCAAAGACTTACCTCTAGGAAAAGTAACTGAGCAAAGGTTCATCATTTCAGGATGACAACGCCAAGCTAATGCCTGTGACTTGATAACAGTGCGTCAGTGGCAGAAACTCTGTCTTATAGCCCCTACTCTAGGGACGTTATCTCCCATTTTATCAGCTTTGCTTTGAATGTCCCCTAATACCTGGCTCAGCACCTTGGAGAGAGCAGGTGACCCATATTCATTTGTTGGTCTGCCTTGGATTGTAACTTCTTGCATGAGGAGTGACCCTGCATTGTTGTCATTAGTAAGTGATCAAATCCTTACCCTTCAGTTTATCAGCAATTCAAGTTCCCAAAATGCTTGCCCAAACATGGCCAGACAAGTCCCACAAGTGGGGACTTGTCCACAGACAAGTGGACTTTTGGCTGTATGTCCTAAACCTGTTCAGCCATGAAAACTCTCCTTATTTCTCCTCCATAGGCCCATGAGTTCCTCCAAGTGCAAAGTCACCCTGAAGTGCAAAGAGCACAGTGGAATTGAGACATTAGTGATGCAAAGGTGGTCAAACAGTGGTAGAGGACAAGAGAACAACAGCACTTGTCATGCTGAAGACATTTTCACCCAGAGCAGGCCAAACCTTTTTCTGCCAGCTTTGAAAATGCTGGCCACAATACATCCTCGGTTTGCCAGGATGAAAGGGTTTCTATTGTGGAAGTCTCTCTAGGCTCAGGGAAATAATTATTAACTGTGGTTTCCACGGCTAGGATTATGCCAGGTGGAAAAAACCATGGGCTTTAATCTGCTTGATCTGAAATGTCAAATTGGGCCTAAACACTTCCTAGTGCTCTTAGTGCTGCTGGAGAAGCCAAGTTCTTGATGCCTTAGCCCTTCTGTTCACAACTCAGCCTTTTCTTTTACATTTCCACATTAATTACAATTCTTTGCAAAGGAGAGAATAATTGTTCTGGCTATTATGTACTATCAACAGGCCATTTTCAAGCTTTTACCCAAAATTCAGTGATTAGGCCTCAGTCGGCATGCCTTCTGGATACTCTCACTTAGCCCTTCACATTTGCTGAGTAGACAATAGTCAGTCCTGTGGTTCTGAGATTGGAAAAATAGAAGGCCTCCTTCCACCTTTAATCTCTGTGCCTATAGAACTCGGAGGGGGGACGACCAAAGATGAGTCCTCCTCCTGGGACCAAAGCAGAATATAGCTCACTTCCATAAAAGAGACAGAGAAAGCCCTGCAGAGGCACATGGAAAACAGGCTTGAAGCAACACCGGTCACATTAGGAAGCTGGGACAACCGGGCTGGCAACATGGACTCTCAGGAATGAGGTGGGTTGGTTTGCACAAAGCTATAAAATGAGACCAGAGCCAGAGGAGCATGAGGGCATCGGCCTCTCCAGATGGAGACTCTCAGTGGTGCTGTATGCTGCTGTGCATGCCAGCTTGACGGTGGCTTGTCACTGCCATTCATTTGCCATCAGGAGCACGGTCGTCATGCATGGGAGGTTACTAAACCAAGAAAAAACACAAATTCATTACCTTAGACTGTCACTTAGCTCTATCTACTTTTTCGAAATCGTAAAGATCATTTTCCAAGAGTAAAGAGGATCTGTGTAACTAAGCTCTAGAGGAATAGCAAACATTGTGTAATAAAGATTCTGACTCCATTTTTGATGTTTGCTGACAGTTTTCAAGGCCCACCACTCCCCGCCCCCCTGCCCCATGGCTGAGCAAGGGAATAAGAAAGTCCAGTGCTCCCTCTTTCGGCACCAGCAGCAAATTCAAACACAAGCCACAGGCTGGGTGTGGAAAACCTTAGCCTAGCCACACCCCACTGACCACTACAAAATCTTTCTCTGCCTTCTCAAGCCATTGCTAGGCCAGCTTGGGAGCCTGTCCCTTTTTCCCCAGAGATGCTCACTGTGTGTACAATAAACTTTTTCACACCCTCTTGGTGCATATGAAATTATCATAACCAAATATGAGGTAGGAGTTCACCCTACCTTTGTGGATTGACAGGAGCACATTGTTTAAAATGCATAAGAGCAAATATTGTTTTAAAAACGACCTGGGGAGATTTCCAGGGTGTAGTCTCAAGCTTAGAAAGCAATTTGCAAAACAACATCGGTTGTATGATTCCATTTATGTAAAAATAAGTATTACATATAATGTATGTTTATATATATATATATGATATTATACGTATGTATAATGGAAAAATCTATCTATCTATCTATCTATCTATCCATCCTAAAGAAAATGAACTGGAATCTGTTACCTCTGGTCACTCCTGGGCAAGGGAATGGAAAATAGAAAGAGAGCAAAAGGTCACTGTGATGTTTCAATCTGTATACTTATGTAAGTCTTGAATCATTTATCACAGATGTATTATTATATTTATCTAAGGCACTACCAATAAGTAAAATAAAATGAAACAAAATAAAATATTTAGCCTAAAATAATGTTTAAACTAATTTTAGAATGGTTTCACTCATCAGGTGGGGGAAAAAAACTTCTGAATGTGGGTACCCCAAATTGAGGGGGTTGTAAGGAAATGGGTACTCTTTGCATTGTCAGTAGCTCAGGAGAAAACTGATTAAGACATATCAAAAGGCTCAAAAATGATCAAATCCTTTGAGTAATTCCATTTCTAGTGATCAATTCTAAGGGAAAAAAATTAGAGCTTGTAGTGCAATTTACATAAAAGAACTCCTATCACATTATTTGTAAAGTTAATTTTTATTTCTATCCATGAAATACATGCACTTGGTTTAAACATGAAGTAGGTTGTAACGTTTATGGTGAACACAGCAGCCCCTGCTCAACATTTCCCATCTCTCTAAGCCCATTCCTCAGATTCTGCCTCCCCTCCGATCTTTGGTAGGTTTCTTTGGATGTGTCACTCCATGTTTTTCGAGACTACACTATTTTCCTGCTACTTCTCAGTTCATCAGTTTTAGGTGTAATATATTGATTCTACTATGGTGGCTGAGACTTCAGCTCTCCTGCATCATCATCCCCACTCATCCTTACTTCCTGTCCTCTCTTCCTCTCAGTCCTATTATAGCACAACCTTTCTTCTCTATTATTGTAACTCTGTAAGTATTGGATTGAGTCAAGAAGTGAGCTATGATTACATGTCCTTGCTTGTACAGTATTTTTTCTAAAGTTAATCACTGCTTTTTCTTTTCTATGTAACTCTTTCTAATATTTTCCCCATGTTTCCAGATGTTTAACTCTTCTTCAGTCAACTCCTCCTCAAAGAACTTCCTAGGGTTTCTCTTTCCTGTTTCTCTCACGTTAAATACAGACTTATTTTTTTTATCTTCCTCTTTTTTTGTGTACCCCCTCCTTTGCTTGTGTGTATCTTTCTCTTGGGAGGGAAAAACGGAAGACCCCTTTAAAAAAAAAAAAAGAATTGTATATCTGGGGGTGCTTGGGTGGCTCAGTTGGTTAAGCACCCAGCTCTTGATTTCAGCTCAGGTCATGATCTCATAGTTCATGAGTTCAAGCCCCGCATAAGGCTCTGTGCTGATAGCATGGAGCCTACTTGGGAGTCTCTGTTTCCCCCTCTCTCTGCCCCTCCTTGCTTGTGCTCTCTCTTTCTCTTTCTCTCTCTCTCAAAAATAAATAAACATTTTTTAAAAAGAATTGAATATCTGGGGGCGCCTGGGTGGCGCAGTTGGTTAAGCGTCCGACTTCAGCCAGGTCACGATCTCGCGGTCCGGGAGTTCGAGCCCCGCGTCGGGCTCTGGGCTGATGGCTCAGAGCCTGGAGCCTGTTTCCGATTCTGTGTCTCCCTCTCTCTCTGCCTCTCCCCCGTTCATGCTCTGTCTCTCTCTGTCTCAAAAATAAATAAAAACGTTAAAAAAAAAAAAAAAGAATTGAATATCTGAAAAATCTTTTATGGCTTCTTATAATAATTTAAGATAATTTCCTCTTTTTTGTTTTTCTCTTTTTTTTTTTTTTTTTTTTTTATTTTGGGACAGAGAGAGACAGAGCATGAACGGGGGAGGGGCAGAGAGAGAGGGAGACACAGAATCGGAAACAGGCTCCAGGCTCCGAGCCATCAGCCCAGAGCCCGACACGGGGCTCGAACTCACGGACCGCGAGATCGTGACCTGGCTGAAGTCGGACGCTTACCCGACTGCGCCACCCAGGCGCCCCTTGTTTTTCTCTTATTAGTTTGCTCTCGGACATTCTGCATTGATTTTCTAATTTCTTCCACTGTCCCCCATTTTCTGTTTGTTGTATTTTCTGAGGATTCCTCAATTTCATCCTCCAATCCTTTTATTGAATTGTTTATTCTACTACCATATTTCCTATTTTAAGGGCTCTTTCTAATCCCTTGATTTTTTTTATAGCCTCTTGTGTTTGTTTTATGGAGGTAGTATCTTTTATTGCTCCGAAGATATTAAATATAGATTTTTGTTTGTTTTCTTCTGCATTGTCTCTTTTTTATGGGTCCTTTTTTAATTTGTTTGTTTGTTTTTCTCTTTAATGTTGGATGAGTTCCTCACATATATAGTGATCCTTAGCTGAACATTCACATTTAAGTCTGGCAATTCCAAAGTTGCTGATTAGAAGCTCAGCGTTCATGAGTGTGATGCACATGGGTATGACTTGCCCACCCGTGAGCCTAACGAAGATTTTTAGCTCCGGAGTAAACATGGCTTTTAGTGAGACATACATGTCAATATCGAGATCTCTTCTCTGGAAGGGTTAAGTTTCTCCAAAAATTGTCTCATCCCCTGGTGGGAGCAAGGGGATTCAGTGAAAAGTCACCATATAACTGGCTATTAGTGTTCTTGAAAAGTAGGGCAGGGGAACACAGCTGAAGACTCAAAGATTAGTGTATTTTAATGCCCTGCCTTCAGCTCTGTACCCTACCCACTCGCTCCTCCCACTTTCCGTGGCGGTGCCAGTACAAGTACTATGAAACCTCCTGTTACTACAAGAGGGAGGCAGACAAACTGACAGTCCAGTGTAGAGCCTGAAGGAAACATTATGTTACTGAGATGGTGTGCCTTACTCCTCAAGTGCGTGGGGCTGGAGTCCTTTGCATGACCAGTGTAGTTTATTGACACTTAAGGTTTTCTAAAGATGGATCCTACTCTTAGGACTAACTCTGGCCAACATAAGGAGATAAAATGTTGTAAGCTGGATAAAAAGTACCAGGCAGCAGCCTCACATAGAGCTATATTGCTAACATAAATCTTCCTGGTAGCTGGTCTGGAGCTCACTGTTTCTGTGTATTGAATTTTAGCCTATTTTTATAGTCATGCATTCCTATAAAGACGCTTATTACAGACTGCAAAGACCTGATTATGAAGAGTAGCTGCAGAAAATGAATTATGCAAAGGAAAGACCTTGCAGTCTTAATAAATATACTTGTTAACAAATATGCAGCGAAGAAACAACAGGCTGAGAACCACTACCCTAGAAATCAATGCTTATTATTCTAAGGAGAGGTTCATTTAGAGATAAGCTGTATCACTTGGCAAACACATGTGACTGACATCCTGCAGCTGGAGCAGATGAAATGTGTTTAGCCCACGAGGGTTTTACCTTGTACCACCACTGGGAGAGAACCAAAAAAGTTTTTTCGGCCCCTCTTGCTGGACTCTTGGTTCAAGTTAGGCTGATGTCAGGATCTAGGCGAAACTCACTCCACACCTTCCTTGGTACTTTGCTCAAAGAGTTAAGGGGAAGCATCCAGAAGGCGTGTTCAGAGATGGCTTTGGAATGACCTGGGGGACTTGGGGTCCCTATTTCTAGTCACTCCCACCCTGAGAGTAAGTGATTTCTTGCTGTGAATAACCGAAATGCTGCTTCACTGAACTTTTCCATATGTGTAAGAAATTTTATAATGTACAATCCAAGGGAAGTAGGCTTAGTACAGTCTTCAATGGACACATACAGCAATTCAAATATTTATTAGATGTAATGCCACCTATCTACCCATGCATATATCTACCCATGTCTATTATAAGTGTTTAAATTATCCTATGGAATGTCCTTCAATCTTCAATAAGTACCCTGTTGTATATTAACATGTAAATGTTACTCCATCTTAGCACTGGTTATAATTGTCTATTAATACATCTATCTCCCTTCCGGACTGTTATGAAATCATAGATGGGGCATCTGGGTACATAGCCTATGCTGACTACATACTTGCTGCATGAAGGACTGACTTACAATTTCTTTATTAAATCTTCTCACAAAGCTATCCTCACTTCTCATTCCAGCTTGTAAATAGTCTAGGGGAAAGTATGGGTGTATAAATAGGAGACAGAGTGGATATGGATCAAATTGTCAAATGAATTTGACTCTTTTCATGTACATAAACCCATTTTTGGAGCTGACTATTGAAAAACACAACTGCAACTTCTGAGACGTATTGAGACAAATGTAAGTTGATATAAACACCTTAGCAAACACATTGACACTATCTTTTTTTTTTTAAGACAGAGAGAGAGAGAGAGACAGAGAGTAGGGGAGAGGGGCAGAGGAGAGACAAAGAGAATCCTAAGGAAGCTCCACACTTAGCATGGAACTTGATCCCATGACCCTGGAGTTATGACCCTGAGCTGAAATCAAGAGTCTGACATTCAACCAACTGAACCATCCAAAGGCCCCAACATTATCTTTTAAAGTTGAATTTACATCCTATATTCACAATTTGGTAATTCCATCCCTATGGTCTTAAGGAATTCTTGCTTACTACATACATACATACACAAAACAACATGCGCACAAAAGTCTATTGCAGCTTTCTTTATAACACCAGAGAAATGGTGTTATACCTAAGTGTCAATTGACAAGAGAGTGTGGAAATGATGAAATAGTGACTGAGCGGATATGAACTGAAGCTACATACACAATAAAGGTGAATCTTAGAAACATGTGATGGTTAGTTTTACATATCATCTTGGATAAGCCGTGGTGCCCAACTGTCTGGTACAAACACTAGTCTAGATGTTGCTGTGAAGTACTTTTTAGATACGATGAAAATTTTTAATCGGTAGACTTTGAGTTAAGCAGATTACCCTTCATAATGTGTGTGAGCCTCATCTATTCAGTAGAAGGCCTTAAGAGCAAAGACTGAGGTTTCTTAAAGAAAGAATTCTGCTTCAACGCTAAAACATAGGAACCCTGCCTGAGTTTCCATTTCCCACCTGCCAGCCTGGCTTATAAATTTTAGACTTGCCAGCCCCTGCTGTCAAATAGTTAATTCCTTAAAATGTATATATTTCTTTTTGTTTTAATTTTTTTTTTACATTTATTTATTTTTGATAGACAGAGAGAGACAGAGCACAAGTGGGGGTGGAGCAGAGAAAGAAGGAGACACAGAATCCGAAGCAGCCTCCAGGCTCCAAGCTGTCAGCACAGAGCCCTACGTGGGGCTCGAACTCACAAACCGTGAGATCATGACCTGAACTGAAGTCGGACGCTTAAGCGACTGAGCCAGCCAGGCACTCCTAAATGTATATATTTCTTAATATAAATTAAATATAACATAATATATATATATATATGTTAACATATATATAGTATAAATATAACATAATATAAATATAAAATATATGTTTTTACCTTATACCTCCTTTTTACCCAATAGAAGATATTATACCTGTATAATAAGACCTATTAGATCTGCCTCTGTGGAGAACCTTAACTAATACAAAACATAAATACCAATAATAAAGCCTATAAAACTACATACAGTGGTACTTTAGTGTCATATCTATAGAGCCCAAAAAGAAGGAAGGCTAAACAATATTATGTTTAGTGATGTATACATAGGTAAAAATATATATTTAAAAGAATGGTTACTCCACACATGCATGAATTCACGGTATCTCTGTGCAAGGAGTCAGGGGGAGGAGCATAGACTTTCCTTTTACATGGTGTCGATAATGTTCCAGTTCTTAGGTAGGGTGGTAGGTTTATGAGTATTCATTTTATTATTATACCTTATATTTTTATATGTATATTAAACACAGTCTTTTTATGAGACCAATATTCTAGGATTAAAACATTTTTTAATAACAAATCTTATAGGCCCCTATATAAAAGAACATTGTGCTGAGCTCCCTTTGCTGGCTTAGCCACTGTTTTTAACATAAAATATTTCCTCTTGGAAGCCTCTGCCTATTCCTTTTTCTTTAGCAGCACTCTTTCCTCTTTTATCCTTGTCCCACTTGTACTTTTCACAGCTTCTAATCCATTAACCACTCTGACATATGGATTTAAATGCCCTTCTTATTACACTCTGTCGGATTCAAGTTCTCCAGGTCTGATTTTCCCAACTCTGTTTCATAATCGGTAGCTTTTCCTGTAGCCCTTATTTGCTACCCGCTCATCTTGTTGGACTGCCTTTCCCTTACATTCATTCTGCCCAGACTCTGAACTATATCCTGGGAGAGTACAATATCCCCTGTCGACAACTTGGGCTTTGATTACTTCTCCCCTTAACCTTGTTCTTTTGGTTAAGTAATTCTTCTTGGCCAAAAGTTCACACCTGTTCCCCCAAGTTTCTTTCCTTCAATTCTCTCTTTGACCTTCTCTAATCCGGCTTTTACCCACTTCACTCCATTGAAACACAAAGCTCCCAATTACCTCCTCCTCAGGGGCTAAGCCTCCTGGCCTCTGTGCCAGCCTCAGCCCCCTTGACCTCACAGCTGCCTTTGATCTTGTGAAACACTCTCTCCTTGGGTCAGTTGACAACTCCCACAAGGGCCAAGCAGAATGTGTTCCTTGCCTAGAATGTGGAGGAGTCAGCATGCAGCTGTCTACCCAGAGTATTTTGCATGCTGCAAAGTAGCTCTCAGCTAAAAGAGGGGAGTCTTGAGATGAGAATTCGTTTTTCATTTAAAAGCTGAATAAAGGATTGATCATGCGGGCTAAAGTAACTTAGGGAAAGAAAAGAGCTGTCGATGATTAGAAAATGCAGACCTTCTTTCAAATAATTTTTCAGGAGTTTAACAAATAGTTGTATAAAGTGAAATTTTTGAAAGAATTTGAATTCCAAAGCTCACTGTAATAATTTGTCTCTGTGTTGTTGTTGTTGTTAATTTTCTAAGCAGCATATTTGGGTTTTAGTTTCATAGCTAAATACATGAGCAGCATATTTGGACTTTTTTATTTGATTGCTTTGTATTCAGATGTAGAAAAGGCTAGAAATAATCTTTTCTTCTCTGAAATCATACTAGAAAAAAATTCCTTTATGGCCTTTATTGAAACTTACCATATATTAAGATGGAATGTATTATTAATAATACAGTTGCATGAATTTGAGTTGATAATGTGCACTTGGATATTCAAGATATTCCCTCCTAAAATATCTCCAAGTTACTATTGTTGATTTATCTCTATAATTTCAGACACTTAAGCTAAACAGGACTCTTTTCTCCCATATGCCTTTACTTTCCCTCCTCCTCATCTTTGCTCCTGAAGCTTTTTGGGTTTTTGTTAATTTGTTGGTTTGTTTTTTTCTGACTTTAAGACCTCCTTGTTCTCTCATTTCCACTGGTCAAAATTTCTCCCATTATTTGACCAGCAGTAATACTTGGCTTGTACCCTTTCTGACCTTATTGTGTTTGGTTTATGCATTTGCTATAGTATTTAAACTTTTATTTGGAAATACTTTTGAACTCAGAAAAGTTTCAAAAATAATACAGAGCATAATACTCTTGCATGGATATACAAATTTGCCATATTTGTTAAATCTCTTTCTTTCTCTGTATGCATGTGTTGTGTATAGTATTTCCCTCCTGAACTTCCTTAGGATAGGTTGCATTTATCATGCCCCTTCAGCCCTTAACATCTCAATACGTATTTCCTAAGAACAAAGCTATTATTTTATGTAACCATGGTAGAGTATTCAACTTCAGGAAATTTAACACTGATACTATACTTTTTATCTAAGCAGTCCATGTTCCAATCATGTCTCTTGTGCTCATAAAATCCTTAAACATTTTTTTGGTGCAGAATCCAGTCTAAGATCACCCATTGCATTTAGATTGCATTTAATCTAAGTCATGTCCTTAGTTGGCACTTTGCACCTAATAAGCATTCTGGAAGTAGTCATGTGAAGAACATGCAAATATCCTGCTCTTCATCATTCTCTTCCCCTATGTTTAGTATCCACTGGTGATTTTTGCCCAAATCAATCTTTACTATGATAACTGTAAAATGGTGAGTTTCCAATTCTACTGCTCCACCCACATTTATTGTCTGGATAAGTCTTTAAAGAAGAGCCCTCAGTCTTCCCACTTTTTTTTTTTTTTTTTTTTACTATTTAATCATTATCAATGTAGTCTCATAGATTCCTATTTTATTCACTGGGTTACTGTCCTTATTTATTTTGATGCTTCAAGTTGTCTCTGATTTGGCCAGCAGAAGCCCCTTCAAGCTGGCTTCTGAACGCTTTTGTTACGTCCATGCATTTTCAGATCACTTCCTGAAGTGGTCTTGCAGGATGACACTTACTGGTCTTGCAGGATGATCCAGACTCATCTCAACCTTCTCAGCCCTGTGAACAGCTATTTATTCATTCATCTCACAAGCATTATTTTAGTACCTGCCATGTACCAGGCACTCTTCCAGGCTTCACGATATGGTGATAAGCAGATCAGTCATCGTCCTTTTCTTAATGGAATTTACAGTTAAGTGGATGATATGGACATTAAAATATTCTTTCCCCATGTCTTACACTCATTCATCCTATCCCAGTGTGGTGAAGTACATGAATTTCTCACAAATCGGATTGCATGCTTACCGAATGAGTCTTAAGTCTTATTTTTCTGGTAATCTCTAAATTTCTCCCTGTCAGAATCTGGAGCAGGGTGATTCTTCAGGCTTGAAAGAAGAGGCTCTAAGTCTAAGGTTGTCTTCAGCCAGCAGGGAAGGTTTTACAGGAAGCTCTGTCCTGGGACTTGAACCCATGACCCTGAGATTGAGAGTTGTGTGCTCTACCAACTGAGCCATCCAGGCACCCCCATGCTCTTCTTAACTTTCACATGGAAAAGGACATCTTTGACCATCCCACCAAGACCCTCACTCACACTGTTCATTCCTTCAACATTACCTTTACAGTCTGAAACATAGAACCTTGAAGAACATGGCAGGAAGCTTAGATTTTTGTTTAAGGACTCTGGGAAAAAAAGAAAGAAAAAGAAAGAAAGAAAGAAAGAAAGAAAGAAAGAAAGAAAGAAAGAAAGAAAGAAAGAAAGAAAGAAAGAAAGAAAAAGAAAGAAGAAAGAAAGAGCCATTGTGACATTTAAGGTAACTGATGATAGATATACCTCTCTCTTGAGCTACAAAAAGTAACAACCTAGACAAAAAAAATTAGCCCCTTTACCTCTATAATTTGGAAAACTTGTTTGAAATCTGAAAACCTCGAAATAAACAAATCATTGCACACAGATTCAAAATAAATAAAATGTCCCATGGTGAGTCTTTAAGCACAACCTCTTGTCTGATTTAGAGATGCAACTTCCTGCTTTGGTCATGCTGTTTTAAAGTATTAGTGTGACTGTTAGTTATACCTCAGGGACTTTTGAGAATGTAATTTACAACATTTAATATAGATGAAATGTGAATGTTTTTCATACCCAGTTGTGCAAAGCTAAATGCATAAGAGCAGCTGACTGAAAAAAGTGTATTTGTGTTAGCAATGCTCAATTCTGAAGACCTTTGCATGACCCTACCACTTTCTCTTATTTATGTAAAAAGTGGTGAGAAGCAGCAACGTGTCCCAGAAGGAGAGGTATCCTGGAGACTTCAAAGCATATATATTGTGGGAAGTTGAGGCCTTGAGAAAAAATATAATCAATTCATCTGAAAATTGGACAGTAAAATAATCAAATTGTGATTGCTTTACTCACCAACAGATAAAAGTATAATCAAGATTGGAGACATTTTTCTCTCTAAAAAAATAGATATGAAGAAACAATTGGCATAAGCTTCTTTTATTTTTATTTTTTATTTAAAAATTTTTTAAAAATGTTTTATTTATTGGG
Organism: Puma concolor; assembly: GCF_028749965.1. Taxonomy (NCBI): domain Eukaryota; kingdom Metazoa; phylum Chordata; class Mammalia; order Carnivora; family Felidae; genus Puma; species Puma concolor. Next base: position 206,512,691 of record NC_141667.1, on the reverse strand, counting down.
GTGCCTGGGTGGCACAGTCGGTTAAGCGTTCGACTTCAGCCAGGTCACGATCTCACGGTCCGTGAGTTCGAGCCCCGCAAAAAATAAATAAATAAAAAAAATAAAAATAAAAAAATAATAAATAAATAAATAAATAAATAAATAAAAATAAATAAACGTTGAAAAAAAAATTTTAAAAAAAAATGTTTTATTTATTTTTGAGACAAAGAGAGAGACAGAGCATGAGCAGGGGAGGGGCAGAGGGAGAGAGTGAGACACAGAATCTGAAGCAGGCTCCAGGCTCTGAGCTGTCAGCACAGAGCCTGACTCGGGGCTTGAACCCACATACCCTGAGATCATGACCTGAGCTGAAGTCGGACGCTTAACTGACTGAGCCACCCAGGTGCCCTGGCATAAGCTTCTTTTAAATTACTTTTTTTTCTGATGATAAAGGAACACATTTTTTAAAAAAATATGAGACGCTGAATTGCAAAAAGAATGAAATAAAGTAAATTTGCTATAGTCTCACTATCCAAGTATACTAATAACTGCTATCATTTTTAAAAAAAATTTAATTTTAGAGTGAGCAGGGAAAAGGGGCAGAGAGAGAGAGAGAGAGAGAGAGAGAATATCTTAAGCAGGCTCCAAGCTCAGCACAGAGCCCCACACAGTGATCCCACGACCCTGGGATCCTGACCTGAGCTGAAATCAAGAGTCAGACACTCAATCAACTGAGCCATCCAGGTGCCCCCAACTATTATTATTTTGATGTGACTGAGAGAATTGGGGTGAGACAATAAGGAGAATTCTACATTCTGGCTTTTGTAATCACTTTCTATTCTGAGCATTTCTCCTTGTCCTTAAATAATCTTCAAAATCATGATTTTCAGTGCCTACATTTTATTTCAGCATACACATACACCTCATTTGTTCAACAACTTTCTGGTTTATGGAAATGTAAGTTGTTTGCAATTGTTAGTCATAATGAACAATGTTGTGGATTTCTGGTGTAAAAAATGGCAGATTGACCGTTCACACTTTAGCCTTCTGCTTCCCCAAACCCTGCTAAAATTTCAAAAAAGGGGCATTAATCCACAAGGAAAAACAGAGTGAAAAGGAGAACTCAACAAATTATAGATAATATATTCTTTGGAAGATTGAAAGAGGACAGAGGAGAGTAACTGGCTTAGAAGACAAAGAGATGACCCAAAGGCTTGTGGGGAAGGTTCCAATGAGAAGCCAACCAACTGACCCCAGAAAATGCTGAGATGCTCAGCCCTTGGAAATATCTTGCTATTTCTTCCCTATAGATGACCTTTCTTAAACACTTCTCCCTGCAATACCCATGCAAGATTGACAACACACTTTGAATTTACACAGTGTTATAAGTCAACTATATTTCAATTTAATTAATAATTGACTGATAATTAGTTTTCTTTCACCCTTTAAAAACATGACACTCTTGTCCTTGACCAAGAATCAATAAGCGCTCAAAGGGCCACCTGCAAAGAGGGATGGGTGGGTCAAGTAGAACTCTTCATCAGAAGAGAGAATATTCTAGTTGATCACTGGTTATTTGGGAAGGCCCTTTATTTTTAATACGAAGTAGGATATAGGGTGTAGTCACATCCTATATTGTGATCTTCCCCTCCCCTTTCCAACTCTCACTCTGCATTCCTCTGTCCAGTTTCTCATGAGTTCTCATTTTGGTTCACAAAGCAACAACTTGCCTTTTTTTGGGTAAACACCTTTTCCAATCTACTACTCTCTGGTTTTTCATTTCACTACACCTCTAAGCCCACTGCCCTTTTATTTGCATGCAATGTAGATTATAAATATTTTTTTTCAGTAAATATGCTGAAAATCTTTAAACACACAATTTATTGTGTTATGGTAGGAACTATAAGTCTATTTATATGACTTTGAAAGTAGCCCAGCTTACATCAGCAAGTTTAATAAGAGCTTCTGATGATAGAATAAGTGCTTCTTATTATGTTCAAATCTGAGTGCTTGGTTTTTGACACTTTTCCTTGGTATAGGTAACACACTTTTGAAGGATTTCTACCTCCATGCTATAATAGCTTCTCTATTACTGCATTTATCACTTTACACTGTAACTATTTGTTCACGGAACTGCCTTACATGTTAGCCTATGAGATCACCAAGGTCAGGAACTGTATTTTCATTCCTTCAACACATAATTTTTGAGCACCTGCTACATCTCACACAGTGTGATAGGAACAGGAAATATAGTGATGAACAAGATAAACATGGCTTATTTAGGTAAACACAGTGTGGTCTGAACCCCAGTCTGGTATATTACTCAGCCATTGCCACAGTAATGCTGTATAACAAACCATTCCAGAACTCAGTGGCTCACAATAACAAGAATGTGTTCTCATGCACATGGGTCTTCAGGTTCTGCATAGTTTGGCTAATCCAGGCTGGACTCCTATGGGAGGTTCTGCCTCAGGCTGAAGGATGGCTAGACCTGGCTCCCCACTGTGATTTGGGTTCAAGTCTAAGACATTTGCGTTGAACCTAGGGCACAGCCTTCTCATATCATGCTCTCCTCATGGTGGGTCAATAGAGCACAAAATGTCAAATACATGAAGCAGACGAAACGTCTGTTCCATATTTATTGACTTTTCACTGGCCGAAACAAGTCTCACGACCAAGCCCAACAACAATGAGGCAGGAAAGGTCCCCATGTGCAGGGACACTGCACAGTTCCATGGTAGAGGGTGAGATTTATACTTCCAATAGAGTGGGTGTCAAGAATTGCAGAATATAATGCAATCTGCTACACTAGATCACTGTTTTTGTTATAGCTGATCATCATACCCTGTAGTGCTTCCCTTTAAATTATTCCTCATAAATAATTTGTTCAGTATTTGTCTCCCTACTCCTCGGTAAGCTCCATAAAGATAGAGATTCTGCTTTATTCACTAGTTATTTACTAAATTATCCTTTACACACAGTAAATGCTCAATAAATTAATATTTGATTAAATTGAATTCATAAGTGTCATGATAAGGACCTTCAGAGAGCTAATAGAGCATATGGAACAGAGGTTTGTGCCATTTCCTGCTCATTGTTGTCACCTGGGGAACTTTAACACTCTCCATGCCTGTTCCTTGCCCAGCCCATTCAAGAGGAACCTCCCAGCTTTAATCTCTGAAAGTGGAGACTGGGCCTTGGTGGGTTCCCAATGTATACCAGGTGATTCTAATATGTAGCCAGGGATGAGAATCACTGAGTGATTCTGACTCAAACTTGACTCAGATTTGGGCAATCAGGGAAGATCTCATGGAGTATATGGTATTTAAGCGCATGCTGGTTAGTAGGTTTTGCCCCGCTTTGGGGGGTGAGGGCAGGGTGGAGGACAGTGGAGGCTTTTCCGTGGAGGCTTTTCCGTGGAGGCTTTTCCGTGGAGGCTTTTCCGTGGAGGCTTTTCCGTGGAGGCTTTTCCGTGGAGGCTGTTGTATGAGCCAAGAAATTGAGGTAAAAGAGAGCTCTTTTACCTGGTGTTTGGGCTGAGGTAAGCAATGGGGAAGCTAACAAATGTGGCTCTGGGCAGAATTCTTAGATATAAATGACCAGAAAACCTTCAGATTTGAGGGGAAAGCCTTTGCCATCAGGAAGCAGAGGTCTCTCAGAAAAGGCTCTGCCTGGTCTGAGTAACTTCCCTTAGCTGCTTGCCCAGATGAAGCTTTTGTTTGGTGTCCGTTAGCCTGAGTTTATTTCCGTTGTTGTTTCTATTACACTGAACTCTTTCCAACTCTTCTTTGTTTATATAACTCTCTGGGCAGACGTGTCACATCTAGGATGTGACAGTCTTCCCAGGCAGCGTTTTTGTTCATGGTCACAGCTGAGTTACACTTTAATAGTAGGCAAGGACGTGTATTTTTTCAAGTATTAATACATGAAATAATGATACCGAGAACATCTCTGCTTTAAAAAAAAATTCCTCTTCAACATAGACTTTATGTAGCTCAATATTCTCCCTATACTAATCCATGTGACGAATCAATTTCAGGTTTTTTTTAACAGTAAAACCTTGCTGCTCTTGTCAAAGTGATTTACTTACTTGCATTCAATAATGAGAAATATTTATCCATCATGTTTTATTTCTTGTCTCAGGAAGCTTAGAGCTAAAATTGCAGGATTCAATATTAGCCCAGGTTTGGGGTATAATTCTCTTCCTGCCTATCAAATTTTAATTTTTTACTTTTATTTTTAGCAATTCTGCTCTACATGTGTCTTCAGCAGTAATCTACCGTAAATAGTTTTTTGAAGCAAGAAGATGACAATACCAGGTAAGGTACTCAGAACTCTTAGTAGACATTGTGGCAAATAAATGGGTACAGGACTCCTTCACCGTCCACAAATTTCCAATCTACTAAATATTCAGAGAAGAATTTTGCTGCAAATAAGTATATTAGTGAATGTTTAGGCCTCAAATTATCTCAACAGGTCTAAAGCTAACAATGTATTTCTTTGCATTTTATCTGAAAATCAAAGTTATAACCATTTGAATTAATTTTTTTCCAATTATACACAGAGATCTAGATGGATACATACACGCACATCTGCAAAGGTAGCAGTAGTTAACATTACCAATCACTATCATTGTGAAGGTTGGCGAATGTGAAATGTTTGTTTTTAGCCATTCCAGTTGGAAGGTATAGGGCAGTGACAGTGAAATAGTAAATGCATAAATAATTGCTGCCTGCTGCCTCTGCAGCTTTACAGAGAAAATAGTATCAATTGAAATCAAGTGATTTTGAGCCCTGTCATTTTGCAGCAGAGAAAACCAAACACCCTCCTCCAAGGAAGTTTTGAATACAGAGTTCAACCAACCAATAAATGGAGATTTTCCAAGGAAAATTAGACCATTCTAGATCCCAACATTAGGGCTGTCCTCCAATATACCTCCTTTGAATAAAAAGAGTAATTTTTTAAACCCTCTGAAAAATACTTCTTGTCACAATTCTGCCTTCTGAATTTAGTTAGCAGTTTTATCACCTTCATTTTATTAACCTCTGTTAATCATGAAAAACATAGTACTGGCATTCCATTGATCTTCTGGTCAGAATTTGTAAAGGAAAGCCTTCTTATTTCTATTTACTAACATGAATGAAAAAGATTTAAAGCAAGACACTTAGCATAGAAAACTCATAAACTTCCACCTAAATAAGCAGTTACAGAAAAGCAGATGCGTCTAGATTGCATTGGTAAATGGTGCTGTGTTATAGACCAGTCAATACAGTTAATGCTAATTGTAATGTGCTTTGGTAAAAATTGTACTTTATCTTAATTTCTTCTGATTTATGTCATTTTCCATAAAGTAATTCTGAAAACTTAAAGCTTATTGCATTCAGTTCCTGCTAAAGGGAGGCTGATAGGGATTTAAATAACATTTTACCCTGAGTATTCAGATATCCGGTTACATATTGCCCTTAGTTCAGCATGGGCTGATGTTTACTAGATCATATCCCACCTGCCCTAGACTTCCTGTAACATAGCTCAAAGTACCAATGAGAGACAGGTCTTGACCTGAGGCATATTAATAGAAAATACCACAAGCATTTGTCTCCAGAGGCAATATCCTTTATGACTGCCTATAGAAATATTTAACATGTGCGTGGAGTGCCTTGATCATTTTGTTCTGTAAGCAGTGCATTTACAAAATGGAAGAATGAAAATTCAATTTTTTTTTATTTGATTACAAGTCTCTGGTGAACTGTTCTGTGGTTGCTCCTTATATACCAGTTCCTACTCCTTGGGACAAATGCAGAAACTGCAGGAGCCAGATCTATCACATGCTATTCTAAAGAAGGCAGAAACTTTCAGAGCTTCCTGCTTTTATGGATGTAAAAAGAAAAACAAAATCCTGCCTCATCCCCTACTAGGCAGTATCATGGCAGATGATTGCATAACACCATCTTATGCTGAGCGCGGCTTCTTCCTTCTCCTCCTCCTCCCTCCCCTTCCACCTCCCCCTTCCCCATTTAGTTCACATTTACCTTTATAGAAATTTTTGGCTAGATAATTCACACACTTGGGGGGAAAATAAAACTTAGCAAAATGCCAAGTTCTATAGTAAGACATTTACAGAGGAGAATCTGTAGTTATTCTTCCCAGCGTAGTATGGAAATGAATTCAGGAGTTTAATTTTCTTTTCCTGCTCATTGCCAGAATTATTTATTGCTGAAAATTGAGGAGTTGCATTATAGTCATTATTTCTTTTGGTTTAAAAATTCAGTTTGATAGTAATCTCAAAGAAAAAAAAATCCACAAAGTTTAAATGTGGTTTGGAAAGGCAGCAGAGGGATTTGAAGAGAACAGATCTGATGAAAAAGAAAAATGTTTTAGCATTTTTCAACCGCCCAGAGTGGAATCAGTGAAAAACAGAAGTCTCAGAAGGAAGCTGCGACAAAGTAAAAAGGGTTTATAAAAGAATACATAGCCATTTTGAGAGTTGTGTTGGAAAGGATAAGGTGATATTTTTTTTTTTTATCTGAGACTGTAATGAAAAGACCAGAATTACAGATTTGATGCCTCTATGAGAACCAAACTTTTCCATGACAACAAACTAGACTTCCATCCCCGGCTAAACATCTTGAAAAATGTGTGAATATGGCACTGATTATACAAAGTTGATTCCATGTCAATTTGTGGGAAAACAATGCATAATTAAGGGTCGGAGTGAGCATGTTAATTGAGACCTGTTCCCACAAACTAATCTGAATGATGATGAGAGCTGAAATTTACCTAGGCTCTATGAAACTCTACAGACCTGAAATAAACAGATTATGGCATAGTCTTATTCACTGTTGCTATCTGTGTGGATTGTTCTGTTCTGCCATCAATTCTGCAGCCATGATTATTGTCAACAGCCAAAGTAAACATGAGCAAACAGGATGGTGTCCTGGGGGGAAACACACAGAGAATAGAGGTGAGGTTTTACCCTCTTCTCTGCACTTCCACTAATGAGCCATTTATTTGAGGCCCTATATAGGGAAGCCCTATAAGCTCCTTTTTAGTTTCCTCAACATTCATATAGGAATAATAATATTCACTTGTCTACTACCTCACTGGGTTCTTACGAATATGAAATGATTTGAGTTAAATAAAAGAATCTTAGAAACGATTAAAAGCACTTACAAATGTAAGACCTGTATAGTATTTATGATCAGTGGTGCCCTAGATCATTCTAGAATCTGCTCAAGGCTCTGCTTTCATGGCAATTGACAGCATTGACATTAGTTTTATTTTTTTCCCAAACTTCATCTTAACACATTCCTATTTTGAATATAGTAGCTGAGATTGTTTTTGTAAAGGAGACTCGTCTTTTATACTTGAGTTGCTCTAAGTAGAAAAGTTCTATTGTAGAGACTTTCATTTTTAGTATTTGGAAGACTTGGGAAAGAAGTTCAAATTCAGAGGCAAGTTTCAAATCTCCACAGGTATTTCAGTGGTAATGGTAACAATATTTGCACTACCTGCATAGGTAAAGGTCTTGACTTCCCTTTATGGTCCTGTCATATGCATACTACAGATGGAAGAAGAAAGAATGATACTTCCTGGGAAAAGCCATCTGGCCTCAGACAGGTTCCCGTAGAGAGGGAATACATTGGTATGGTCATCAAGGGTCTGGGTCATGGATATGGAGGTTGAAAATTCAGGGCCAGTATATTCAGAGATTATTGGGCTCAGGCACATAACTCAGAGCAACTCATAAGTCTGACATTAAAATTCCAGAATGTCCATTTATTCACTTATAATCAAAACTCTAACTCTTCACGGATAGATCTGAGCAGAACAATCCTCATCAGAAGGTACTTGATGGATAGGTTACTGCCTAACCTGAATGGTGGTCAATTCACCAGAATCCTGTGGGACATCTGTGTTGCACAGGCTAGGTCCTGGGCTCATGGTTCAGAAAATCCGGTCTTTTGCACAGAGCTAGAGTTGCAAAGTCCATCTTTGACCCCTTTGACCTGCCCTCTGGCTGGCCAACTGACTTTCAGATTAAGACATTTTTTTTTTTCTTATTAATACTTTCCATTCAGGTTTAGCTTGGGAGGTATTCTGCCTCTTTAAGATAATCCTGTATCTTTGCTCTGATATATTAAACGTTTGTTTCATAGAAATACTTGGAGGGTAATCTTTCCAAGTTCTCAGGCTGCACCTCACTGTTGCCCCAGGTAATGTATCACCAACAATCCTTCCTCACATTTCCCTGAGCTTGTTCTATGTTCGTAAACTTCTGGGCCTTTGAACATGATTTGGTCAGGAATGCTTGCCATACCTAATAATAAACTCCTACAAAACGTCCAGTACCACTTTAAAAGTCCATTCTTCTGTGCCCACAGGGGAGGCGTGGGCTAGTGTTCACTACAGTACCAAACTCCATTGTACTGTAGGGCTTAAGTCACTTTTCTGGCTTATCCCTTCCCCCAATGGAGAAAAATGGAGAAAAATCATCCTCCTCATTTTGCAAGAGTGACAATGTAGAAATCCCAGTCTTCAAGGAACCATTCTAGTTCCATAGCCCCACAGTAGTTATGAGGCCTCCTCTTGGCTAAGGGGATTTTATTTCATCAAATAAAGTTGTATCATTAATCACTAGAATACTTTGAGATTCAAGGAACAGCTCCAGCCCTAGTGGATTACATTTTTAATTGCAGCTAGCACTTATTGTGTGCTTACTACATGCTAGGCAGAGGATAAACATTTTGGATAGATTATTTCATGTAGTCTTCACAGTGACCTTATAATGTAGGTTGTTTGATTATTCTAATTTATACATAGAGAGAATGACAGAACAGACGAGTGGTAGGAGGTAGAGCCAAGACATAAATCCAGTGAAATCTGAAACAGTGTGGTGACCAAACAAGTGTTCCATTACCAAAAACACTTGGTTTTCCCATGGAAATTGTCCCTGTAGTATCCCTGATCCCTACTGCAAAGATAGATCTAGGCATTCCGCAATGGCTAAGCATCTTGGTAAGATGTGGGCAAATAAAAAGTCAGGAGGTGTAGAAACTTAGACTTTGTTGATGTAGGAATAGTGCCAGGTACTCCTTGGATCAGCTACGGCTCCCAACAGACAACTTTCTCAGCTGCCACAGAGCCATAAACACAGCTCTGGGATCCACTGATCAGTGCTCTGAGCTGTCCAGGAGAATGTCACACAACAAGGAAGTATTAAGATTTGAACTAAAAAAAGGTGTGTTTTGTTTTTGTTTTTTTGTGCCCTATAAAGCCAAAATTCAAAAAAAAAAAAAAATACTTTTCAAAGACTCCATTTTGTCATAATTTCCCAAATATTAGACATCTATTGGTTGTATATATGCACATTCTCTACTCCAAAGCCTATGTTGTGATAAAGCTGTACCCCTGAGAGCCCTGAAGAAAGAACCTTCTGCCTCACCCAGTATTCACAGGGTTAGAGATAGCAAACTTTTCTTCCTTTTGGAAAACCAATAAAGGGCTTTCATCATTAATGGACCATAATCTTTGTTATATGACCATATTTTCAGCCACTATTTGCTCATCCAGAGGAAGCTGCTGTATAGGTTACTGCCATCAACCACTGGCACTCAGCCAGCTCTAATATCTTAGCACAACTATTGCTCATAGTGTCCTTCTGTCCTTTCAGAAACATACATTTGGCACCTGCCATTTGCAGGCCACTTTGCTATCAACCCTCAGTGTTTTACGTTTTATAAGTGTATCCAAGTACAGACAATCATTTGGTCAGTGTGAAGCTTTAAGGTTCATGCTTAGTGTGTCTCAAATGTCAGTCAAATGGATACAAGTATCGCCTCCTTCTCAAAGGTTTATCTCACACCACTTCACTTTTATGAAAGACCTACACTTGTACCTGTTTTCGCAAACCGAAAGAATTCCATTGAGATTTTCACTAGCATGAAAGCAAGAAAAAGGCAAAAATAATGTTCAGCATTTGTTTTGCAATGAGCAGTTATGAAGGCAGCATGTACCCACAGTGGCGAGGGGGACCCACCACGCTCCTTCTCTGGGAGGAGTCTCTGTATCAAGCTGTCATAGCTTTGAGCTTTGTGAGCATCTGTGCTTTATCTTGATTCATTCTGTGCATCTGTGAGCAAGATGTGTCCTAAGGTATCAGAAGAGGCTAAGAGTGGTTATCTTTGGGGTCTGGGAATGCTCAAAATTTTTTCCATATAAATTAATGGTGACTGCTTCATTTCAGCTTATGAAAGTTTTAATAGGAAGGCTCTATTCCAGATAGCAAGGGAAACCCATACTCTGCTGGGTAATTGGGAGAGCAGTATGCCTTTTAGAATCAAAGGGCACTCAACCTTTGAAACTGGTTGTTGCCTCTCCCTTCCTCATCTGTCTTTCCCCCAAATCTATCTCCAAATTCATCTTCTCTCATCCCGTACATACAAACACATGCTTAATCAAAACAAATCTGTGGAGCAGCTACTCACATGGCTACTCCATCATTAAGATCTATCACTTTACAGCACCTTATGGTTATAATAGGATGCCCCCCTCCCCCCCCCGCCTTTGATTAATTCTTGTTCAACATCTCTCACACTTGCCTACCCATGAAACTCTTTCCTGGGGGAGAAAACAAAATTACACCTTCTTTTACAATGATCCAGCAGAGAAAATGAGATTGCCCAACACATTACAGCTTCTATTCAGCAGAGCCACATGCTCCCTCTTGAGATAGGATGGAAAATGAGCTGCCAGAAGAGGAAGAAGAAAAAAAAAACTCCTAAAGAGTGTCACAGTTACCACTTTTCATTGGTGCTCTTAGTGACAGTACTTCTGACCTAAGACGACTGAGACATACAGATGTACTCCTGAGTCTTCTCATTAGCCTAATGAGGATGGAGTCAGGCAAAGAGTTAATTTGACTAATTTAATCAGCATGCCCCTCCATGTGTCTACTGGGAGAACACCAAAGTGACGGAGACAAACAGAAACACACAGAGGAGAGGAATTTACTGAGCTGTTTGCCATTAGGCAGAGCCACTGTTTGAAAACATAATAGAATCAAAGCTGGAAAGAACCTTAATGATTGTCTCACCCATTCACGTGATTTTATAAGGTCTAATGAGGTTGAGGAATTATGATAAAAATAAAATTTACTGTCAAATGAGGGATACATGGGAAAGCACTTTATAAGCTGTAATCTGCTATGTGTGTACATATATAAAATAGTGTCAGATTGTTTTCCCCAAACAACATAGGAGAATTTAAATGATGGGTACATTGTTCTATATTTTCATAGAACAAATAATATAAATTAATTTCTTCTCCACCTCCCTACAAAACCTGATCCTTTAGCTGTGTGACATACAAACTACTCATAAAGATATAGTGTGAAATCATAAAAAATTTGTCCCAAACTTCTCATGCTTTTGAAAACTTGAGAAAAATAAAGCATTGATACATGTTCTTTGATGCTGAATATAAATTTTAGTTTTACCAGATTTAGGGGTTTTCAGCTAATACTTGGTGTGGATGATTTATGTGTTTGATTAATGGTTTTCGATTTCTTTAAAGTTCCACCTTAAAATGAGCACCATAAAATGTCTCTTTAATGTTGGCAGTGCTTTTGACAGCGTGCCTTGATCTTACAATTAGAAATTAAGCCACAATTACCCATCAGATTCAGTAATTCTAAGAGAGTTGATTGAGGGTTTTTTCCTGGACAATAGAGTGTCATTTGCATTGATTATTTCATTATATTAATTTTCTCATCACTTTCCCTTTTTCTTTTTTTTTTTATTTCAACATTATTAAGGAAGTTTTTTCAACAGGCTTAAGCCTAAGGGGATGAAAGAGCAAATGAATGGGTTTCTTCAGTTTAAAAAAAAGAAAAAAGAAAAAAGAAAAAAGAAAAAAAAGGAAGAAAAGGCTTATGAGGATACTAAGCTTCCTAGCCTATAAATTGGGCCCGTTCTTTTTTCCTCGATAATAGTGTGTGGATTTAAAGAGGATGGGAAAAATTATATTTTGAGGGTGAGTCTTTTAAGAAATTGATCTTTTGTGGTGTCCTTTCTGTTTGAACAACATTGCTGCTATCCCAGCAGCCAGACCAGGCAACGTGTAATACTGTCGTTAAGTTTTCTTACAAATAATTTTTTCTTTACTCCATTATCGATGGAGATATTATTATGTATAGTAGGTATAAAGCTTAAACTCTTGTAGGAGAGATAGACATTAAACAAATAAACAAATATGACTTTAAATAGAAGTTCCATAAAGGAAAAGAATTAAGTTCTATGAGAGAAAAAAGGAGATAACCTAATTTATATGGGAGGGTAGCCAGAGAAGTCCTCTCTGAGAGATGTAAAGAAGAGATGCATATTTAGGCTTATAGAGGATGTGAAGAGGGACGAGGCTAAAACAACAGCATATGCCAAGGATCCTGAATCAGGGAAGACCTTGGTAGGTTCAAGGACTGTTACCAAGGTCAGTGTAGCTGGAATAAAGGAAAAAGTGGTACAAAATAAGGCTGGAGAGGAAGCCAGTGTCCAACTTGGAGCAGTTCAAGAGTGAATGGGAGAGTTGATGTAGAACAGAGGTGGACTGAATGCAGGATTGAATTCCTCTGCTTCCTCCCAAAACCCACTATAGAATGACAGACAGAAAATGAAATTGTTATAAAAGGCGGCCCCCAAGAACAAAGAGATGCAGAGGAGTCCTTGGCATCAAAATTTTTGAGTCTGCAAAGCATGTGAACAAGTGATGATTGGTTTATCAAATCTGAGGAAGTCTGAAGTGGAGGAAAACTGAGAAGCAACCCAATTTACCAAGTTTCCTCTAGAATTGGGGTAGAGGATAAACACAGAAGAAGTAGCTGAAAGTCCATGCAAGGAACACTTAGACTCTGTGCCAGTCAGGAAGGGATTCAATACAGAGAATGAGCTGCTTATGAAACAGTTGGAAGAACTAGAAAAGTGCAGGTCAGAGAGAGACATGGCTGCTACTTAGATTTGCTGTCAGTTTTCAAAGAATCAAGCAGTGTGGGAAATTCAGGAAACTGCCAAAGATATCACAACTATCTGAAGCATCATAGCAAGTGATTCACAAGGAAATGTTCTTAGGCTGCTGTAAAATCTCGTATTTGAAAAGTCCCTTTCAGATCACGATAGTGACTCCACAATGGTAAGCCTATGCACAAGCATAAGCTTTAAACAACTATTTAGTTCCCCACATTAAATATGAACCAAGGATCATCAACACTTGAGGAAGGCAACATACATGAAAATCAGAGCCCAAAATAAAAATTAGAAAACAAAACACATGGAAGACAGAGGCTATGAAGGAAAGAGAAAAAGAAAACTAACAATAATTATCCTTGGAGAGGAAGGAGAATATATTGAAGTGGGAACAAAAAGTCTTTTTTTTTATAACTTTTTAAATTAAAACATGATAGCAGAACTAAAAACCTTAATAGTAACTTTAGAAAGTAGTTACTGGGGTGCCTGGGTGGCTCAGTCAAGTAAGCGTCTGACTTTGGCTCAGGTTATGATCTCACAGTTCCTGAGTTCCAGCCCTGCATCAGGCTCTGAGCTATCAGATGGAAGCTGTGCAGATGCAAGGAATGGCAGGTGTTTGTGGAACAAGGCCCTGATAGCTCAGAGCCTGGAGCCAGCTTCAGATTCTGTGTCTTCCTCTCTCCCTCTCTCTCTCTCTCTCTCTCACCCTCCCGTGCTCATGCTCGCTCTCTCTCTCTCTCTCTCTCTCTCAAGAATAAACATTTAAAAAATAAAAAAAAAGAGAAGTTACTATCCCAGAAATTAGAGTAAAAAGCTCAGAGGTTTTAAACAAAAAGGGAGAGAAAGGATATAGAATGGGTCAAATGATGGATGCTCCAAAAATGAAACAAGGAAAGTATAAAAGAAGAAATTTTAGTGGGGAGTAACTCAAGATGATATATCAGAAATGAAGGACACTGCTCAACACAATGAATGAACATAAACCAAGATACTTAAAACACTGGGGACAAAAATCTTACAAAATTTTAAAGAGGGAACTAACCCAGCACTTATATCTGGGATTGGCAAACTTTCCTATAAAGAGTCAGAACATAAATGTTTTAGAATTTGAGGGCTGTACAGTAAGTGTCAAAACTATCCAACTCTGCTGTTATAGTGTGAAAGCAGACATAAACACTATGTAAATAAATGAGCATTGTAGTGTTGCAATAAAACTTTATTAACAAAAACAGGCTGTGTGCTAGATTTAGCCACAGGCTATAATTTACTAACCTCTGACTTACATAAGAAATCAAGACACAAAATGGCATTAGACTGCAGTAAACAGACTGAGGACTAGATGACAGTTCCTCACTGTTGGTAAAATTCTGAAGGAAAATTATTTTTCACCTAGAATCCTGTTCCCAGGAAATTATCAAATGTGAGGTGTGAATAAATTCTCAAAAATGTTACCTTCCATTAAACTTGACTCAGGAAACAAACCAACAGGGGGCTTCATCAAAATGAGAAAGAAAATTAAGAAAGAGAAAGACATGGGATCCTGAAACCAGGAATTAGGTTCCATTTCTTGGAACTCAGACTATAAGAAAGCAAAAGACGATGCCTGTAAGTCATTCAGCATGGAAGGCAACCACTCTACTTTGGAGCAGATCACAGGGTTTTTTTGTTTTTTTTTTTTTAATGTTTGTTTACATTTTTAAAGAGAGAATGCGCAAGTGTGCATGTGCATGGAGGAGGGGCAGAGAGAGAGGGAGAATCCTGAGCAGGATCCACACTGTCAGCATGAAGCCCGAGGCAGGGCTCTATCCCACCAACCATGATAAGATCACAAGCTAAGCCGAAATCACGAGTTGGACATCTAACTGACTGAACCACCCAGGTGCCCCTCACAGGGTTTTGATAGAAACTGCTTTAAGATGAAATTGGGAGAATACCAATTGTCTATATGGATTCAGAGGGTATTTATATGATTAGGAGAAGTTCTAGGTGTACATTAATTATAGACACATGCAAAACTAAACAGAACAACTAATATTAACTCCAAAGGAAACAAAAAGTTGCACAGGAAAAAAATCATTGATCACTATATAATCCAACACTGATAGAGGTCTCAGAGTCCTAATAAATATTGATCCGATCAAAATTACGATAGAACTGTATCGAACAGATGGAAGGAATGTCAGTGTGCAGTAGAGGCAGGTGTTTGTGGAACAAGGAGTTAAAACTTTGTCTCCCA
Source organism: Puma concolor (assembly GCF_028749965.1). Taxonomy (NCBI): domain Eukaryota; kingdom Metazoa; phylum Chordata; class Mammalia; order Carnivora; family Felidae; genus Puma; species Puma concolor. The sequence goes on along the minus strand of NC_141667.1, from coordinate 206,497,463 downwards.
TTAGTGTAATATCAAGGTAATAAAATCTAAATTATAGAAATAAGCAGTGTTATAAACATTTAGAATTTTGGAGATAAATACCAAACAAATCAGCTACAAGAGTTGAATATGGTTGTCTCTGAGTATTCTGGACCAGGGCAAGAATCATTTAACAAGACTTGTAGAACAATTTGATTCTTGTAAACTCTGTGTATGTATAACACTTTGATTTTTTTGTTATTTTGTTAAGAATAGTAAGTAGTTTTCCATCGATAAGAAAATCAGCCAATAGTATATTTAATCAATGGATTTTGTATTAACTCTTAATCCAGGTGAAACGTTTATGTTTTAAGGTGGATAAAGGTCAAAAACCTGAAAGCAATACTACATTGTATTTCTACATACATACGTGCTAAAGAAGAATGACTTGCTTGGGGGAAAAACAATGCAGAATGTCATGGCCTCTTGGAAGGAGGACAATGAGAGCAGAGAATGGTCCCAGAAGTGCCTCCCCTCTAGAGTATTTTGTTTCTCCTAAGCAAATGAGGTGAAGTAATACATTTAGACAAAGCAGGAAGCAAAGAGGCAAGGAAGAGAAGGGTAACGTGAACAGCAACAATAACATTAAAATCGGAGATGGGTTCCTCTTTCTGACAACACTTTGTCACTCCATATAGTCCCTCCATTTTTCTTTCACTTCCTTTTCTCTCTGTTTTGTTTTGCTTTTGTTGTTTTGTGTGCTGTGTTTGTCTGGGTTTCCATCAGTGTTCCAACCTGCGGTTGCAAAGACTGTACCTCTCTCTCCGGTGACTGTTCTGTACTGTCGTGCCTCTTGAGAGGGTCTAAATTTTCTTACCTCCCATCAGCTTTTAAAGTTGCTCGTGGTGGGGTTTTTAAGTAACAAGGCCTCCGTAGGAGTAATTCTGAGTAAAATACAGTGTTACCAATTAAACTTGTTTTCTATCCCAGCCCACCATGTAGTCATGTCTTTGCAGAGTACCAGCTTTAACTAAAACCAGGGTGCTATTTGAAACACAATTGTGTCATTAAGCATATTGAGAAAGCAGGAAGTAGCTACTGCCTGGATTGGTTCAGTCATGCAAACTCATCAGAAGCCAGGCTCCTTCTACACTGCCATCCTCAAAGCATTGACTCAGTTTTCAGATTTACCCCTTGCAGTGCTGTGGGGATTGCCACAGTCCCAATGTGTGCTCGAAGAAGGTTGTTTCATACCATGCATCTCTGTTGCATTACTGAGGAAATCTTTCTTAGCAACCAAAGCGGACAGTCTTTCATGTTGCATTCACCAGCATTGGGCCACATGCAAAGGAGGGTGGAAAAAAATGAGAATCTAGGATTTCAACCTCTACAATGAGAGGGAGGTTCTGCCAGCAAGCAAGTGGGGGTATGACATCTCCGTTGGCTAGGTGACCCACAGTGCCTACAACTGTCCTTGGATGCCTTAGAACATCCACCACCATACCCCGTGGAGGGCATAGAGGTGCCCAGCAGACAGAGCCATACCTATCAGATGTAGCAGCAATGCCTACCAGAAGCGGCACTACCGAGAAGGAAAGGCAGTACCGAATGGAAGCCTCAGTGGTGCCAGTGGGCACAGTGTGTCCGACAGACATTAGCCAAGTTCAGCCCTGGGAGAGACTGTAGCTTCATTGTTCAATATAATCACCAATATCCACCTGTGGTGCTTCAAACTGAAATAAAATTTGAAATTCAGTTCTTCACACTGCCTACATTTCAAGTGTGAAACACCCGCTAGTAACTACAGCTAGTTGCTACCATATGATGCATCACAGGTAAAGAATATTTCCATCTTTACAGAAAGTTTATTGGACAGTACCGGAGCAGAGCAAGGGAAGAACTTCTCACGGGACAAATCCACGTATGTAGAAATAAGATTACATTACACCTCATCTCCAAGGATCCCCAGGAAGTCTTGGTACAAACTTTTGGTCAAGATAGGAACGAAATTTACTAGCTAATGATTTATAACCTGTTTAAAGCCCAAAATTCCCACGGAGGCACCCAGTGTCAGCTAGTCTGCATTTAGTGAAAACGTGTAGGTTGATGGTCCCCCCCCCCACCCCCGGTTTACCTGGTAACTCAGCCTGGTTCTGACTGTGAGATGAGTGTAGCATAAAAACTTCCAAGCAAACTTGTGCCTCATCTTCCCTAAAACAGATACCTTGTTCTCCTATTGGTAGCCATGACTCCCAGATGGAGCATGTTCTGCACAATTGAGAGAAGACTTTGGAAGCTGTGCCCAGGTGTTCCAGACCTCTGTAATGTTGCTTTGTGCTTTCTTGCTCCTGGTGCCGTGTATCCTTTGCTTGTAATAAATCTTTCATGAGTATATCTTGTTAGAATCCTGAGAGTCCTTTCAATTATCTGACCCCGAGTAATTGCCGTACCCCACGGTGGCCCATCAGATTTGGTCATTAACACATATGAAATACCCTCCTGACGCTCCTAGAAGTAACTAGATTGAACTTTACAAGGCTCTGGAGGTCCCACACCAGCAGATGTGAGCAAGAAACATCCATATATATATATAAATAAGACTTTGCCGTTGTTCTTCACCCTTACATGCCAAATGGAAGTTACAAATGGAATGATATAGTTTGATATGAATATAAATCAGAGATTATTTGTGTTCAAATCCTTGTAAAGATAATTTTATTGCCTAAACCTCCATTTTTTTCTTCTATATAATGGGAAATATTGCAGAATTCAAATCATAGGATTGCTTGAGGGTTGATTTATACAATACATGTGATAAGTATGTACAATGATGATAGTGTAGGAAGAACTCTGTAAGTATGAGGTCTTGTTACATACTGCCCAGCTAAATATATGTGTTAAATATGAACATTTATAACAAACTGGATAATGCATTACCTTAAAGATATCATTATCTGTCTCAGATTTTATTTTATTTCATTTAGTGGCATTATCTCAATTACCTTCCAACTTTACATCTATTTTGTTTTCCTTTAAATGATATTTTATATGAATGCACCCTGTATCTGAGTAGAGTGCTAGATCTTCTAGCTCTAAATGGAGTAATATTTTCATATGCTCTATATATTCTATGCGTGGCTCTTGCTCAGTGGGAAAATTATGGATGTAGTTGTTAGGCCACTAACTCAAATTCTTCCCCTGGTGGTTAATCATGGTTTCTAATCCCAGTGGTATAAACGGCTTTCTGGCAGCCTTCTGGCATAATCCTCTCACTTTATAGTGAGATTTCACAGCTAGTAAATGATAGAACTGGGACTCCAATCCAATCAGACCCATATAAATGTTGAAGTTGTAAGAATATATAGATGATACGGTATATTTCTGGAGAGGATATCATTTGTGATAGAAATATGAGATTATAAAGAGACAAACATAATTTTAAGAAATTGTTCAAACTAATTCATATGACCGTGCTGCAGGAGAGGCAATATAAGATATTTTTCCTACTGTTAAAGAACTTAGACCCCTAGTTGTACTTGTCCTGTTTGAGTTTCTTTAAATCACATGAAATAGAAACCCATTCAAGATAACTCACATAAAATGGTGATTTATTGTAAGACTCTATCAAAGAAGAAAAAGTAATATGGATGCATTTCAGGTAAACTAGAATTGGAAAGTGGAATGGTATTAAGAATTGAGACAGGCACATAATCTCTTCCTCTCGTGGTGACAAATTCTCTAATCTGAGAATTCTTTGCTTTGAATTCCTTTCTGTCTTGCCTGGTTTTCTCTCCTGGCGTACCTGAACATAGCCAACACAGCCTGACTCTTAACTCTAGAGTTCATCACTTTGTGATGACCAGCATTGTGTCTCTCTTTTCTTTCAGGCAGCATCCTCCTTACCATTATAGTCCATCCACATTGTTTTCTGTCGGCACAGAAGTTCATCTGTCATTAATCGGTTTGGATGGAGGTTTGTGGACATCTGGAATCTACAGCTGACCCTTACAAGGCTGTGGGAAAGTAAGTACCTCCAAACATATCCTTTACACATATACACGTGTAACGTTCAAGAACCATACGAGGGTGGTCATTTAGGGCTATTCTCGAGGTGTCACATGAAATATATGCCAAATATGTAGTAAAAACAGAAGTTCTTCAATCGTTCCACAGTAGCAGATATCCATCTGCACTGAAGCTCCAGGAAGTCCAAACAAAGGATGTAGATGTGAAATGATATCTTGAAGAATGGGTAGAGTATGATTATTTGGAAAGAAGATAAAAAGGTATTGCACTCAGGCAAAAGGGCATGAAGGTAGGAAACGTTAAGGTACAAAGAGTAAAGTATTTGAATTGGAGTAGAATGTTCATAAACAGTTATAACAAAAGATGAGGTTGTAAAAGGTAAATTGTGTGCTAATTGGGGAGGATACTGTGGTGCATATTATAGAGAATGGTTTTGATTCTAGAAGCAAATTTGGATAAGACTTGAATTGTAAAATATTTTCTATGTTGAATACATGGGGAGAAGTTTTGATATTGGGACTGTTTGAAGATGAGACTTGGGTGGTTCAGTATTGGAAAAAAAGAGAAAAGGTAATATAGCATATTCTACCTCTAAGACTCCATCCTTAGGAAATTATAAAAGATAAAGACCAATATTTATGTACCAAGATATTTATGGCAGCACTATAAATAAAACAAAATTCTGGAAATGATTTAAATACCCAAAAACATGGAGATTCATTAATAAATTATGTATACCCAGATGTTGTATCATTAAAAAGAATGTTTCCAAAGAATATTTGATGATATGGGGGGAAGGGAGGTGAAGCTACTCATCATTTATTAAATGCAAAATTCAAGGACAAAGCTAATGTTTATGTATATGATATTGCCAAAAACTTAAATCTTTCAAAGTTTTGATAATTCGATCTCTACTTCTTAAACAGAGGATATTAACATTACTGTTTACATTCTTTTATTATTGTTTACATTCTTGACAAAGATTTATTACAGCAAGCAAATCTTGATATCTACTATAAATGTTAAGATAAGTGCTAAGTTTTTATAACAAAAAGATACCCAAAAATATGCCTTCAATAAGACAGAGGTTTCTTTCTCTCTCACATCTGGCTGGTATAGGCTTGTTGAGTAGCCCCACTTTGCAAAGTATTGCGGGGAGCCAGATTTCTTTTGTCTTCTTCTCCACCTTCCCCTGGGTTATTTTTCTTTCCTCCTGAAACCTAAGTTGGTGCCGTGTCCCTGTTCTAGCCTAAAGGGAGGAGGAAAAAAGCACAAGTGCAAGCAACTTTATTTTTAAGGTTGTGTAGCAAAATTTGCTCACATGACTTCTGTTCATATCTCATTAGCCAAAATGTGATCACATAGTCATACCTAACTATAAGGGAGGCTAGGAGATATGGTGAGAGGAATGTGCTCTATGACTTAAAAGGAGAAGAGAGGGGATAATTAAGGACCATAACATCTTCCACATCTGCTAGAATACAATGGCTATTCAAGAAACCTTTATTAACTGCTCCTCAAAAATCTAAGGTGTTTTTTTTTTTTTGTCTTTATGTCAGTAGTGGAAACTGATAGTCAGTAAATCAGCCACCTACTTTAGTTTCCTATTAATTGAGCAATTAGATAATCAAATATAGCGAGGATAAATCTCAGGTCAAAAACTTAGATGGGAAAAGGTAACCACATTCCTTTATTTTCTTTAAATCTATTTAAATAACTAGATTTAACCCCATTCCATCTGGTTGGAAAGAAATTCACTCTTAGATATTACTGGACTCTTCTCCTGGGGTTGTGTCAAGGATTTCCACCAAGCCCCCCATGGCCATCAGCTGTCAATGAGCATTAGGTGTGTGTTTCTCCAAGCACTGGACTCTGCACAGAAGACAGGAGTATTTTTGAGACCATAGGTGCATAACATATGTCTTCTATGTGGGTAAGACACAAGTGTCTTTCAGGATGCCTGGGTGGCTCAGTTAGTTAAGCATCTGACTTCAGCTCAGGTCTCACAGATCATGAGTTTGAGCCCCATGTCGGGCTCTGTGCTAATGGCTCAGAGCCTGGAGCCTGCTTTGGATTCTGTGTCTCCCTCTGTCTCCGTCCCTCCCCTGCTTACACTCTGTCTGTCTCTCTTACTCTCTCTCTCAAAAATAAACATTAAAAAAATTAAAACAAACAAACAAAAAGACATAGGTTTCTTTCTGCCATCAATTCCCACCCCAACCCTAGCACTGTCAGGGAACAGGTTCCAAAACCCTGTTAGGCAGGCCCTCAGGATCTGTTTTCTCTCTCTCTCTCTCTTTTTTTTTTTTTTTTTGAAACTATAATTAACATAACAATGTTACATTAGTTTCAGCTGCACAACATAATGATTCTACAATTTTGTACATAGCTAGGTGTTCACCATTATAAGTGTAGTCACCATCTGTCACCAAACAACATTATTACAATGTTATTGACTATATTCCCCATGCTGTATTTTTCATCTCTGTGAGTTATTTTATAACTGAAAGTTTGTACCTCTTAATCCCCTTTATCTATTTCACTCATTCCTTCAACCACCTTCCTTCTGGGCAACCACCAGTTTGTTCTCTGTGTTTAAGAATCTGTTTTTTGGTTTTTGGTTTTTGGTTTGTTGGTTTTTAGATTCCCCATATAAGTGAAACCATATGGTATTGGTATTTGCTTGCCTGACTTATTTCCCTTAGAATATACCTTCTATGTCCATCCATGTTGTTGCAACTGGCAATATCTCATTCTTTTTGAAGACTGAGTAATATTCCATTGTATGTATATATACATGTGTGTATGTTACATCTTTCTTATTCATCTGTTGATGGACACTCAGGTTGCTTCCATATATTGGCTATTGTAAATAGTATTACAATAAACATTAAAAAATACATATGTATCTTTTTCAGTTAGTATTTTCATTTAATTGGGTAAATACCCAGTAGTTAAATTACTGGATCATATGGTAGTTCTATTTTTAATTTTTTGAGGAGTCTCCAGACTGTTTTTAAAGTGGCTGCACCAATTTACATTGACACCAACAGTGCACAAGGTTTTCTTTTTCTCCACATCCTTGCCACCATTTGTTGTTTCTTGTCTTTTAGATTCTAGCCATTCTGACAGATGTAAGGTGATCTCATTGTGGTTTTGCTTTGCATTTCTCTGATGATTACTGATGTTGAGCATCTTTTTTGTTGATGCTTCCTTAACTGTGCAAAAAGCTTTTTATTTTGGTGTAGTCCCAATAGTTATTTTTTGCTTTAGTTTTGCTTGCCAGGGGAGACATATCTAGAAAAATGTTGCTATGGCTGATGTCAAAGTGATTACTGCCTATGTTTTCTTCTGGGAATTTTATACTTTCATGTCTCACATTTAGTATTTAATCCACTGTGAGTTAGCTTTTCTGTACAGTGTAAGAAAGTGGTTCAGTTTTGTTCTTTTGCATGGAGCTGTCCAGTTTTCGCAGAGCCATTTATTGAATGGCTTTTCCTCATTTTACATTCCTCATTTACATCTTTACATTTTACATTTACATTCTTGCCTCTTTTGTCATAAATTAATTGACCATATAAGCATGGGTTTCTTTCTGGGCTCTCTATTCTGTTCTACTGATCTCTATGTCTATTTTTATGCCAGTACCATACTGTTTTGATTGCTACAGCTTTGTAGTATACCTTGAAATCTGGGATTGTGATACCTCCAGCTTTGTTCTTTCTCAAGATTGCTTTGGCTATTTAGGGTCTTTTGTGGTTTCATATAAAATTTTGGATTATTTCTTCTAGTTCTGTGAAAAATGCTATTAGTATTTTGATGGGGATTACATTGAATCTGTAGATAGCCTTGGGTAGTTTGGACATTTTAACAATATTCTTCTAAGCCATTAGCATGGACTATCTTTCTATTCGTTTGTGTCATCTTCAATTTCTCTCATCAATGCTTTGTAGTTTTCAAAATACAGGTCTTTCACCTCCTTGGTTAAGTTTGTTTCTAAGTATTTTATTCTTTTTGGTACAATTGTAAATGGAATTGTTTTCTTGATTTCTTTTTTTGCTACTTCATTATTATGTATACACATGCAACATATTTATGTATATTAATTTTGTATCCTGCAACTGAATTCATTTATCAGTTCTAGTAGTTTTTGGTGGTCTTTAGGATTTTATATATATAGTATCATGTAATCTGCGAATAATGACAATTTTCTTTCTACCTTAACAATTTGGAGGGTTATTACTGTATTTCTTTTTCTTGTCCGATTGCTGTGGCCAAGACTTCCAGTACTACGTTAAATAAAAGTGGTGAGAGTAGGCATCCTTGTCTTATTCCCGAATTTAGAGGAAAAGTTCTTAGTTTTTCACCAGTGAGTATGATATTAGCTATAATTTTCATGTATGACCTTTACTATATTGAGGTTTGTTTCTTCTAAACCTATTTTCTTGAGAGTTTTTGTCATGAATGTATGTTTTATTTTGTCAAATGTTTTTTTCTGCATCTATTGAGATGATCATATGGTTTTCTCCTTTCTCTTGTTAAGGTGATGCATCATGGTCATTGATTTGTGAATATTGAACTACCCTTGCATCCCTGGAATAAATCCTACTTGATAGTGGTGAATGACTTTTTCTAATGTATTGTTGAATTTGGCTTGCTAATATTTTGTTGAGGATTTTCACATCTATGTTCTTCAGAGATCTTGGCCTCTAGTTTTTCTTTTTTTGTATTGTGTTTGGTTTTGGTATTAGGGTAATGTAGGCATCCTAAAATGTATTTGGAAGTTTTCCTTCCTCTTCTATTTTTTGGAATAGTTTGAGAAGACTACTTACTGACTCTTCTTTAAATGTTTGGTAGTATTCACCTTTGAAGCCATCTGATCCTAGACTTTAGTTTGTTGGGAGATTCTTTTTTTTTTTTTTTTTTTAATTACTGAATCAATTTCATTGTTAGTAATTGGTATCTTCAAATTTTCTGTTTCTTCCTAATTCATTCTTGGAAGATTATATGCTTCTAGCAATTTACCCATTTTTTTCTGGGTTGTCCAATTTGTTGGCATATAATTTTTCATAATATTCTCTTGTAATCCTCTTTATTTCTGTGGTATTGGTTGTTATTTCTCTTCCTTCATTTCTGAATTTATTTTTTTGAGTCCTCTCTTCTTGATAAGTCTGGCTGAAGATTTATCAATTTTGTATATTTTTTTGAAGTATCAACTCCTGGTTGAATTGATCTATCCTATTGCTTTTTAGTCTCTGTTTCATTTATTTCTGTTCTAATCGTTATTAATTCCTTTCTTCTAGCTTTGGGATCTGTTTTCTATCTCTTTTAAGTGTAAGGTTACTTTGATATTTTTCTTGGTTCTCAAGGTAGGCCTGCATTACTATTAACTTGCCTCTTAGAACTGCTTTTGCTGCATCCCAAAGATTTTGGATTGTTGCATTTTCATTTTTATTTGTCTGCATGTATTTTTTAATTTCCTCTTTGATTTCTTGGTTGACCCATTCAATGTTTAGTAGCATGTTGTTTAGCCTCCATGTATTTGTGTTCTTTCCAGAATTTTTCTTGTAACTGATTTCTAATTTAATACGGTTTTAATTTTTTTAATGTTTATTTAATTTTTGAAGGAGAGAGAGACAGAGTGTGAGTGGGGGAAGGACAGAGAGAGACACACACACAGATTCCGAAGCAGGCCCCAGGCTCTGAGCTGTCAGCACAGAGCCTGAGATAGAACTCGAACTCACAGACCACGAAATCATGACCTGAGCTGAAGTCTAACACTTAACCAACTGAGCCACCCAGGTGCCCCTATACTGTTGGGGTCCTAAAAGATACTTGATATGATTTAACTTTTTTAAATTTATTGACACTTGTTTTGTGGCCTAACATGTGATTCTACTCTAGAGGATGTTCCAAGTGATTTGAAAATAATGTGTATTCTACTCTTTTTGGATACAGTGTTCTGTATATATCTGTTATGTCCATCTGGTTTAATATGTCATTTAAAGCCACTGTTTCTTTCTTGATAATCTGTCTAGAATACCAATACACTGATGTAGGTAGAATGTTAAATTCCCCTACTATTACTATATTCCTGTCATTTTCTCCCTTTATATCTGTTAATAATTGCTTTATGTATTTAGGTATTCCTATGTTTAATACATAGATATTTATAATTGTTATATCCCCTTGTTGGATTGTTCCCTTTATCATTAAGTAGTACCTTTCTTTGTCTCTTGCTACAGTTTTTGTTTTAAAGTCTATTATTTCTGACATAGGTATTGCTACCCTAGAATTTTTTTTTTTTTTTGGTTTTTCACTTTTATTTGTATGATGTATGTTTTTACATACTTCTACTTGCAATCTGCATGTATGTTTAAGTCTGAAGTGAGAGGCTTATAAGCAGGCTTATATAGATGGGTCGTGTTTTTTTGTTTTTTTGTTTTTTTTAATCCATTCAGTGTCCCTATGTCGTTTGAAGTATTTAGTCCATTTATATTTAAAGTAATTAATGATAGGTATGTATGTGTTGCCATTCTGCCACTTTTCCAGTTTTTATAGTTCTTCTCTATCGCTTTCTTCTTTATTTTCTTCTCTTGTGGTTTCATGATTTTCTTTAGTGTTATGCTTGGATTCCTTTCTCTTTATTTTTGCATATCTGTTACAGAGTTTTTATTTGTGGTTACCATGGGTTTATATATAACATCTTATGTGTTTTTCAGTCTATATTAAGTTGATGGTTGCTTAAGTTTGTATTCATTCTAAAAGCACTAATTTTTTACTCCCTTTTCCATATTTTACCTAGATGATTTCATATTTTGCATCTTTTTTATTTTGTGTATCCCTTATCTTTGTCAATATAATTGACTTAATACTTTTGCGTTTTAACCTCCATAATGGTTTTATTAGTGATTCATCAACTACCTTTATATGCTTGCAATTACCTGTGAAATTTTTCCCTCTTATAATTTTCTTACTTCTAGTTATAGCATTTTCTTCTACTCAACTTCCTTAAACATTTCTTCTTGTGAGGCTGGCAACAAACTCCTTTAACTTTGTTTGTCTGGAAAATTCTTCATCTCTCATTCTATTTAAAATGATAACTTTGCTGGGTTGAGTATTCTTGGTTGAAGGCTTTTTGATTTCAGTACTTTGAATATATTCTGCAACTACCTTCTGGCTTGCAGAGTTTTGGATGAAAAATCTACTAATAACCTTATAGGGTTTCCCCTGTATGTAACTTTTTTTTTCCTGCTACTTTAAAAATTCTCTTTTTATCGCTACTTTTTTGCCACTTATATTATTATGTGGTGTGGTGTGGACTCTTTGGGTCAAATTTGGGAGGGTTATTGTGCCTTCTGTATCTGGATATCTGTTTCCTCCCTCAGATTGAGGGACTTAGCAGCTATTATTTCTTCATATAAGTTTTGTGCCCCCTTCTCTCTTCTTCTGGGATCCTTTTAATATGAATGTTACTGTGCTTGATGATGTCTGAGTTCCATTAACCTATTCTCATTTTTTATTCTTTTTTTCTTTTTTCTGCTCTTCTTGTGTGCTTTCCATTTCTCTATCTTCCAAGTCACTGATGTATTCTTCTGCATCCTCTAATATGCTGTTGATTCTCTCTAGTGTACTTTTTTCTTTCAGTTATTGAGTTCTTCATCTCTGATTGGTTCTTTTTTATATTTTCTAACTCTTTATTAAAGTTCTCACTAAGATCCTCCACTCTTTTTTCAAATCCAGTAAGTATCTTTATGACAATTACTTTCAATTCTTTATGAAGCATATTGTTTATTTTCATTTCACTTAGCTGTTTTGCTATTATTTGTCCTGTTCTTTCATTTGGGACATATTCCTCTGTCTCATTTTATCTAACTCTCTGTGTTTGTTTCCATGTATTAGGAAGGTTAGCTATTTCTCCTAGTTTTGCAAATAGTGGCCTTATATAAAAGAGGCCCTATGGTGCCTCATAGCACAATGTCTCCTGGTCATCAGAACCAGGCATTCCAGGAGTGTGTCTTCTGTGGGCTGTGTATGTTCTATTGTGGATGAGTTGCATTTGCCTTCAGTTAGGTGCAGTCACCTGCTTTGCCTGTTATCAGTGCACTGGACACTGTTGAGAGACCTGTCCGAGGCCACTGTGGGCTTGTAGATGAGCAGGGCCAGCTGTCAATCTCGATGTCTGTGCTGCATCTCTGTGTTAGGGCTGCAGGTGCACTGAATGGCAGGGTTTTCTCCCTGCATGGCCAGCTGAAAGGCTTGCTACTGGAATTGCAGGCACACGGGTGTGTGTGGTTATCTCCCCCACTCCCCAGGGAAGGAGTCACTTTGGAGTGACACCTGTCTCTGCTAAGGTTGCTTGCATGATGTGGTAGGACAGGAGCTGCTTTGCAGGGAGATGAGCATGTTGGGTGGGGTAAGTCCACAGGGGTGTGTGAGGGTGGGGCACATAGTACTAACAAGATAGGTGGAGAATGTTTACACTGGTCATCACAAATGTCTGGCTATCTAGTACTTGCCAGTACTTTTGTTCCTGGAGAATTCTCCTAAAGATCTCTGCCCTTCTCCTTATTTATTAACTAGCTCTTTAAGGATGGGGACTCAGTTCCCAATTGCCCTCTGGCTCTCCTGGAACTAAACCCACAGATTTTTAGAACTTGTGAAATTAAGCTTACTGGTTTTCAAAAACCAAATATTCTGGGGACTCATCTTCCCAGCGTGAGTCCCCAGAGCCTGGGGTGAGGTCTGATCCTCTTGCTTCTCCATACATCTGGTGTTCCTCCTGTTTGTGGTTAGTCTTGCCAGGAGTTTGGTTCCCAACTGAATGTCTGGCCATCCTACTTTTTTCAATGTGGCCTCTTGTTTATGTTAACTGTGGAAGGTCTTGTCTTCACATCTTTGGGTCATTTTCAGAGGTAGTTATACCAGATGCAGCTGTTATCTCTGGGTATCCATAGGATGAAGTAAGCTCAGGGTCCTCCTACTCCACCATCTTCCTCACTACCCTCCCAATTTATAGATCTCTTTGGACCTTCTCAGTTATATAAAACTTTCTTTTCTCCCTTAGTAATGATTAAGGAAATATTGTGAGAGCCTGAAGTCCAGACTAACATTACACATGACAGAAAATGCTTTAGCTCTTAAGCAGGACTGCTTTCCACCCTGCAAAGTTTCTATTGGCTTAAAATGAGAAAGGAGGGTAAAATATAGCAAACAAACCACAAATAATCACCTATTAAAATGATTCAGTCCCCATTTTCTGGAACTGCATGTAAAATCTGAACCAATGTACTTCAGTATATGAACTATTTTTTTCTTATTTAATACCTCTAACTTTTTATTTCACAATAATTATAGATTTACAGGAAGTTGCAAAAATAGTATAGTGACTCCCATATACCCTTTACCCACTTCCCTCCAGTGGTAAGATCTCAGACAGTAGTACAACTTCAAAACCAATGTACTGACAACAGCAAAGTACTGCTAACTAGACTTTTTTTAATTTTTAAAAATGTTTTTATTTACTTTTGAGAGACAGAGAGTGAGTAGGGGAGGGGCAGAGAGAGAGAGAGAGAGAGAGAGAGAGAGACAGAATCCAATGCAGGCCCCAGGCTCTGGGCTCTGAGCTGTCAGCACAGAGCCTGATGCAGGGCTTGAACTCACAAGCCATGAGATCATGACCTGAGCCAAAGTGAGACACTTAAACCAACTGAGCCACCCGGGTGCCCCTAGACTATAGAATTTGTTCAATTTCACCAGCTTTAACATGCGTTCATTTGTGGCTGTGTACAGGTCTATGTATGAACTAACTAACGTAGATGCATAGAGATTTTTCCATTGTGTTTGGTTCCTAGTTATTGGTCAGATTTTAGAGAATTGAAAAGGTAACCTGCATGTAAGTGATGTATCAGTGTCTGAGTTTTGGGTGGATAAAAACGGGAGAGCAGCAAGAGGAAAATGTGAGAGAGAAAAAGATTATTTACTTAACTAATGTAACTACAAAGTTTGCCTGTGGTTTAAAATAAAGAATCTGGAGGCTGTCATAAAGCTTGGGAAGCATTTATTTATTACCAAAATGTAGGTCACCAGGTGGATGTGGAATAGCATCGAGAGACCTGAGCAGAACAGATAAGAGATACAGTGGAAAAAAATATAAATTTCACCCAAATCGCAACCAGGGCAGGTAAATGGGCTCCTTTCTTTAGGCAGTTTTCTACCCACACCCACCCCTTGAGAGAATAAAACTCTCTCTCTCAAAGTCAGTTTTTCAAGAATCAAATCTCTTATTTCTCAGTTCTTTGCCTATCTGACTTCCCAAACATCAACATTTCAAATTTTTAGAAATATTTGACATTTTTTCCTGTCGATTTAACACAAACCAGTGATTTTTTTTTATTTAAGAAAACTCACTTTAACACAGTGAAAACATGACAAGAAGCAGCGTGCAGCCAAGTCTCTGCTGAAGGCGCAGGCTGCCTCTCAGCAGACACTTGTAGGGCCTCGAAAGCCAAACAAACAAGGAGGATCTCAATATTTTATGTCAGGGAAAACTTTCTCTATATCTTCACTTTTTCTCGAAGATGAAGAAGTGTGGTAGCAAGTTTCCAAGATGCTATGGTTGACATCTTTATTAATGATCTTGCAGAGACGGCACATGGTACTTAAATGAAGTTTGCAGATGATGCTAAATCAAGAGCTGTTGCTAATACCAGTAAAGACAACACAGTAATAAATAAACTTGTGATGGTTAAAAATATAAAGAAGAAAAAGGGGGAAAGATACAGGATATGCACATTTTGTGATGTTATATGAAAGCTACACTGCCCCCACAAAGGAGACCTGTATTAGGGTAAATATGAAGTCATTGCCTTATGATAAGAAGAAATTCCATGTCCCTTCCTCTCAACTGCAATGGAACTGAACTTGGAACCACTTGTTTAATTTGGAGGCCTGTATTCAACCTGAAAAAGACAGGAAAGAGGACGAAACTGAACCGAGAATCACCAAGTGTGATGCAAATAAAAAGGTTAATGGGAATAAATATTTACAATTTCAAGACTAAAAAAGTCTGCAATGATTTGAAAGGTACTAACACTACAAAAAAGAGCAATTATTTAGCCTGGGGAAAGCGTCTGTAACTAGAAATAATGACGTTAAGGATGGCACGATTTCAGAAATATCAGGAAACTTTTTCCCAGCCACAAAAACCTATAACATCTAGGTAATAGGTGCAAAGACCATTCTTTCAGGACTTTTCATTCTGTGGGGGAGGGGAGAAGTAATGGAAGGGATTGTAAGGTAGTTTAAGGAAAAACATTAGCCCATCAATGAGCAAAGAGCAGGGAAAGCAAAGACCTGGGCCCAGGAGAACCAACGAGTCCCTGGAGGCTTTGAGATGAGGAGCTATGTATGTACCTGGGCTTACACAGCCAAGGGAAAGCATTACAAAAAGGAAGACTCATGGTTTCCAGCACCCCTCCTTTCCAGTCTTAGAAAGACTCCATTCATATTTTCTATGAAATGCTTAGATCTCTGACACAGATTATTTGTGTCCTCTAAGAATTAATTCTCCTGTGATGGCAAGGAGCTTACCCATCACAGCAGCAAGTATACTAAGAACAGACAAATCTTCCCAGAGAATATTGATACATTCTGACAACAGTGAACTTACAATGCAGTTGGGACGTACTATGGGATGTGACCACTACTCCTCCCATCTCTTCTGGATAGGTAAAAGAGTTACACTGTAGAGCAGCCCAAAATTGTGGGCAAACCTCACCTCTGCCACAGAGTAGTATATCTTGATTAAGTTACCTGACTTTGTGAGCCTCAGTTTGCCCATCTATCAAAACAGGCATCATAATTACATTTAGAAACTACCATTTGCCTATAAGTCCCAAGAGTCAGGAACCTTCCTAATTACCTAAATAGATTAGTTTCATAAATTACTAATTTTGTAAATAATTTAGTTTCCTAATGTAGGAGGTGGACAAGGGATGGCACCTTAGGCAGAGTTCTTAATCACATGCAACAAAAGCCAGCTCCGGTGAGTTTTTAAAGGAATATTTAAAAGAGGCAGAGATGGTATGGGAAAATTGGATATTCACAGGCAAAAGAATGAAACTAGACTTTTCTCAGACACCACTCACAAACACTAACTTGAAACAGATCATAGACCAAAATGTAAGACCTAAAACCATAAAACACCTAGAGAAAACATAGGTGGTAAACTCCTTGGCCTAAGCCTTGGCAATGATTTTTTGGATAACGCCTCAATCACAAGCAACAAAAGCAAAAATAAACAAACATGACTACATCAAACTAAGAACCTTCTGCACAACAAAGAAAATGATCAATAAAGTGAATACAGAATGGGAGAAAATATTTGTAAACTGCATATCTGATAAAAGACTAACATCCAAGATATATAAGGAACTCCTACAACTCAATAACAAAACAAAATCTGATTTAAAAATAGGCAAAGGACCCCAACAGACATTTGTCCAAAAAAGATAGTCGCATGGCTAACAACTGCAGGAAGAGGTGTTCAACATCACTAATTATCAGGGAAACTCAAAACCACTGTGACCGATCACCTCGTACCTGTTAGAATGACTGTTATAAAAAATACAAGAGGTAACAAGTGTTGGTGACAATGTGAAGGAAAAGGATTCCTTGTGCACTGTTGGTAAGACTGTAAATTGGTACACTACTGTGGAGAATAATATGGAGGTTCCTCAAAAAATTAAAAACAGTACTAGTAAATGCTGTCAAATTTCTAGCTGTAAGATAAGTTCTGGGGACATAATGTGCAGCATGATGATTATAACTTACAATACTGTATTTTATATGTGAAAGGTGCTAAGAGAATAAATCTTTAAAGCTCTCATTTAAAAAATGTAACTATGTGGGGTAATGTTAATTCAACTTAGTGTGGTAATTATTTCACAATATGTTACATATATCAAATCATTATAATGTATACTTTAAACAAATACATTATATATGTCAATTATATCCCATTAAAACTGGGAGGTGGAGGATGATGGTAGTAAGAAGAGCTCAAGGTTAAGCTTCTGGAGCAATGCTCAAATCTCACCTCAAAAACCCCTGGTCTGTCATAGATATGGTTATCATGATCATCAATAACAATATCTCCTGCCATCTTGAAATGGTGTCATTCACACATCTGCCAGAAACTCAACTTGACAGAAACCCTGGCTGTCATTAGCACTGTCACCACTTCTGTGCCCCCAAAATGACCCAGTAGCATTGCTTATAGCAACAGCCAACTACCTGGGCGGTCATCTCCTATCCAGTGGATTCTACTTATAGCCTGCTTCCTTGTGCTGTTCTGCTCTGAATCAAAGTCTCCCATGTCTGATTGATAGGGCCTAGATAATTGTCTGTGTCCTAACTTCAAGGATGGGAAAAGAGATGTTGTGAATTCATTGGGGAGGCAGGACCCATGAGGCTGAATATTTCTCCAGACATAGGAAGGGTATCGAGAGATGCTGGGCAGGATGTGAGGGCAATCTGGCTGTGACATCTGTCACCCTATTGATCACCAGGCTTGCTTCAGTTGATCTGGCTGGTTAGGCAACTATCCCCTTCTTCCCTCACCACTCTACAGGCACCCCTACCGAAGCTGTGCGCCTGGTCAAAGAGGACCACCTTCCCTGATAGTGGAGGACTGTTCTTTAGTCAAGGGTATATGCGTAGCTTCTCTCCCATGCTAGAACCTCCAAACAAGATTTAAAGAGATGGTGGGCAGCCCCAAAACATGACAAATGTCTATTGAAGAATTTGGCTCTGAAACATTAACATACACATACTTTTTCCATATTTAAAATTAAACAGCAACAGATTTAGCAACTGTGAAGCACAAAATACTGCCACCTAATAAAACCCTCCAATGAGGCATCTTCCAAAAGAGAGACAAAGTCTCAACTGGTACTGCCTCTAGGTCCAAATCCAAGTTTTTTGAGTCAGATATGTTCTTCCTCTGCATCTTTCACAATTTTGTCTGGAGTCCTAAGCTATGCACTATTTTGTAAACTTCACTCACACTCAATATAGAAAGGAACAAGAGAAGAGGAAAAGTTAGTTAAAATATACAACTATATGCGTGAAGCAGCAAGGAAGAAAATATGAGTAAGTCCAACAGTCCTTATTTCTGAACTGGTCGCAAGGTCATAGTACTATTTTTTTATTTCCTTTCTCTTTTACCTGTTACATATCCCCATTGTCCTCAAACAGTACCTCAGCTGGTCAGTATTGTTTGCCCAGTGGATAATCCAAATTTTATTCTCAAGGTAGATAAGTCTTTAGTGATCTTGCCTATAATGGTTTACTGTAGTTTTCTTATTATCACTGGATAAGGAAAAACTAGGAACCGTCATATCCCTTGAATTCCCCATAAATTCTTCCACATCTCCATTGTATAACAGCAACCCTATTTTCCATTGATAGTAGGAATCAACCACTTCAGTGAACACAGAACCCTTATTTTTGCCTGTTTTCCAGAAGCAAGAGGAATGCTAGATGGCCAACTAGGGATCTCAGCTTCCAAAATTATTGCATCACTTGATGAAGGAAACATTTCTCTTAGGGTTATTAACACCCTCAAACCGAATTTTCAAGATACGAAGAAAGGAAATAAAGGCCTTAGAGTGATTTAGTTATAATTGTGAGATGCTCCATGCCCACTTTCACTCCTTGGTTTCAGGACCCCTGTGTTCTGGCTGTGGAGGAAGCAGCACCAATATTGGGCACTGATTGTGGTTGAACCCACGTCTTGTAGAATAGCACACAACCTACACAAGGAGCTGTTACACAACCAGAGTGGTAACTGAGTTGTCAAGGGACCACTCCACTGAGCTATCAGGCTGGCTGCCTCTGAATGGCTGGGTGCACAGTAGGACCAGAAATCCCATGGCATAAGCACATTAGCTCATATCTTTTGCTCTGAGATAAATTTTCTGTTCTGTAAATTCTGGCCCGGCTCAGACCTTATGTAAAGGCGATTATCATACATTTCTCAAATAGGCAGCCTTTTGGGATCCTGCCTTTATATAGTTCTCTCCTTAAGTTTGTCAGACAGTTTAGGGGGCCAGAGAACATGATTCCCAAGATTCCTCAGAATCCCACATCAATGGCAAGGGAGGCATTCCAGCCCACAGTAAGGTTCTGGGAGGCCAAGTTTACAGCAGTTGCCAATCTCCTCTGTCCACAACCTTTCCCTTTACTTCTAGCTCCTTTCTTCTGTTATTCTTTCTTTACTCTCTCTTTTCCTCTTCCTTCCCCTTCTAATTCTTTCTTCTCCTTCTTCACCCTGTACAGTCTTCATCATTTTTGTAGTTTCAACTATCTAATGCCTGTCCACACTGGGAGAAGACCAATCCTACCTAAATCTCCCAGAGCAACATTTATCCCACTATACCCCCAAGCATAATAGGTCATAGGAAACTTAGCACATACAGTAACAACAACAAAATAACCTTGAGACTGGCAAATTTATTCTTCTTAGCATAAAAACATCAGGCTTTCCCATTTGTGTTTAAAAGCCTAAACTTTCATTCTTTCACTGTAAAATTTATGCATTTAGATATCAAGGGAAATGTTTACAAATTCCTTCATACAATCTTTACAAATTTTCTCAGTTTCAACCCCTAAGATAATTTTTCTTTCAAAATAAAAATCCTCTTTCACATCCATAGTCTTATCAGATAATTATATTTTAACTGAGCATTTGATAGGCTTTTAATCTGTCTGCATACTTCTTTGTGGGATTTATCCTGTTAGATTTAAGTATATATTTTCAAGAACAGTACTTTTAACCACACTGGGTATTTTCTTCTATCTGTGTTGCTGCTGTTATTGTTGTTTTACCCTTTTCTAACTTGTGTTGACAAATTTTATTTTGTGACTTTGATTTTAGTAATAGATCTGTGATAAAAGTAATCATTATTTCTATAATCTGACATCTTTCACAAACTTTGAAGCCCAGGCATAAATGTTCTCTATTGACTGTCAAACATCTGTTTTTACTAATAATATGGTTTTATGGAAAAGATAAAGAATGGCTTAAAATTTCAGTAAGGATTTTTCAATTGAGTCATAAATGGGAATGTACAAAAAAAAGCAATTTATTGCAAATAGCATGTGAGTAGAAATGGTCTAAAATGGAAGGAAATTTTCCAAGAATGAATAAAGGAGTATTTGGAACATGCCCCCTCACCACCACCCCCAACCCCCCCCCCCCCCCAACCACACACTTTTCTCTACAGTCGTGATTCTTAATCTTGTTAGGTCTTGGATCCTTTTAAGAATCTAAACAAAGTTACAGACTTCCTCCTCAGAAAGAAATGCATTGACACATAAGGTCCATGGACTCTAAGTTAAAACCTATGTCTAAGGAATAATATTAGACAATTAATCCTAGTCAAAGTACCCTCTGGCTTCCCTTCTGCCCCAAAGCCCCACTTGGTGAAACCAAGTATTCATCCTGGAGTAGATGTGGAAGGTCAGTACCACCCATGGTTTACATGGGCGTCTACCCATGTAAATGGAGTAGTAAATGGAGTAAATGGGGTCATGGAGCAGAGAAAAAATGAATGAGGAAAGAAGTGAATTAATGGAAGTACAGTTCCTCATTTGTGTGACTATGTAAAAATACTACTGACCTGGGTTTGGAGAAGGTCATTCTGGGCCTGAGCAACAGGAGCTGTGAAGGCCCGTGCTGGATATGGCAAATTACCAGTGTGAAGGGGCAGTATAAGAGAAGGGATAATTTCATGGGGCTGGGGAGGGGGAGCCATTGTATGTAATGACTGGCACTTAGATTTTACTCTGTGAAGAAAGGGTTTTGACCAGTTTAGTAACTGGTCAGCTTTGCATGTTAGAATGGTCACCCTGGCCAAAGTGTGGAGAATGCATTTGAGGAGGACAAGACCAGAATCTTGGAGGCCGAGACACCACTAAGAGGTGGTTTCAGGAGTCCAGGACAAAGATAATTGAAGACTGAACTAAGGCAGTGATGGTAGACCCAGCAAGAAAAAAAAAAAATTGAAAATCATGTAGGAAATTATGTAAGAAAAAAAGAGTTGGACTTGATAACAGAGTGGAGATTGGAAGTGATGGAAATGAAAAACTCCATGTGTGCCTTTCTAGGGTGCTTATGTTTTACAGAGCATTTAAATTGTCGAATGAACAGCTTCAACATTCCAGGACCATCCCACTGAGGGGTTTAGGTAGTCTTGTGCTGAGGGCACAACACCAAGACCTTTTCCTTCCACAAAGTGCCATCCAAAGCAGAAGTAGAAATATTTGGGAGGCGGGACAAAGAAAAAGGACTGACTCACAAAGGGGTTTATATAACTATAAATGTCCTTGTAGTCTTCTAAGTCACACACAAACACACATACACGTGCGCGTGTGCACACACACACACACACACGCACACACGCTGAGCCCCAGGAGAGGAGAGAATGCCCTATCAGGGTCATGCACGTACAATCTGTTCAGCCAGGATTCTTGTGCTACACAAAACTCTGCCACTAAGTACCTAAAGTATGCTTTCTTTAATTTTCAAAATATATACTTGCCTACTGAAAAATTAATCCTGTAACTGCTTACACTAGGAAAATCACAGCTTATGACTCAGATGCCTGATTCTGCTTCACTGAATTTTGACTCTATTTATAGGTGATATATTTTGAGGATATTTTCTAATTCCTGGTGAATCCCTTCTTTCTTTCTTCTTTGAGTCACTGGCAAATGGAAGTTAGGAAGGACCGAAAAGGAAAAGGACGTAATGGGTGTGTGCATGGAAGTACCCTGTACTAATGTTAACTAGTGATAGCTTTGTCAGGGCTCTTCATCACCTGCCTTTTCTTCATCAAGCCCAGAGGAGGTGGTGGTGTTAAGGGGTGGCACACAGACAAGGTGTCAGCACCCCCCACCCAAAAATCTCCATTACTGGTTCCCTAGACTTTATTTATTTATTTCACAGCAAATTGCAGGTCCCACAAGTCCCCACCTCCAACTTGCAGTTCCTAAGCCCTCTCTGTCAGGTTGAGCCATATTAAATAACCCTGTGTATATGTCAAGAGGGTTGAATGAAAATCACTTCACATGGTTTAAATTAACATGTGGAAATGCTGAACTCCTATCCAGCACGTGTCCCTTCCTGAGATAAGAGGGGAGAAAGGTACACTCAGCCACTCTTTCCGCCAGTGTCACCTGTTGCTCACCTCTGTGAATCCCCAGTGCCTCCTGCTCTACCTGAGGATTCTCCCTAGGTGTGGAGTTGTAGGAGAAGTGAAAAAGGGATTCTGAAAAATGTCAGGATTTTCTTGGAGAAGACCACAGAAAAGCCATCTGCAGTATAGCTTGTGTCAGCATCAGCTCAGTAGTGTGCAATCCTCTAGCTTCCCAGGAGCTTCCCACTGAGAGCCACAGGGGTCATGATGTGCTGAGGACACAGTGCCAGCACATGGCAGTCTGAGGGGCGAATGCATTTTCCCCCGCACCAGACCTTGTGCTGACATCCAGAGCACCGTGCTGGCCACTTAAGAATGATCTCTCCCTCCTGCACACCGAGGGGCAAAAACACAGATTCATAAAATGTGGCCAACAAAAGGAAACCTAAGAGTCCAAGCTGAGAGACACTTCTGGAAAAAATTCATATTCTGACTTTAATAATCAATAGCTTATGCTGGCATGCCAGCTATCATCACACACGCTGTATGCCTGCAGACTATGATATAATCAAGCTTTCATTTATATTTATGTGACCAGGAGGACTTTGTATTTGATGATTTTAAAAGATGCATGGACTCAGTTCTGTCTAATTCTGATATATTGGTCTATTATCTATAAGAGGCCATTGGCTAAATTGTACTATTCACATGAGGGTCCATGATGAAAATTTATCAGAATGATAGGGAAATATTCAGATTTCAGTTTTCTTCAACAGTAAAATTTGAGAATATAAGCATATTGTGTTTCCAAATGGCCGTCGGAACTAGATTTAAGAGGATCTCATTGTATAACAAATGCATTATTAAAATAGTTATGCTGCACTAAAAGAGAAGCAGTGTGACAATTGGTGGGGCGGGAGAGATTGATACACAGAATTGCAACCGATGAAACTGCAGGCTCGGGAGTCAAATCAACGGGCCTGGACGAGGCCCCTAACAGTGAAGGGGACGGCCATTTCTTAAATAAGCAGTTATTTAAGTGTTTGCTTTGTTTCAATAATGCGACATTTAACTTCCTCACTGATAATGCATAGATAAGTCAGTTCAGTTCTTCGGGACCCTCAGCACCTATGGGTAGGGGTGTCAGTGTGATAATTATTGTGACAAATACAGATTTTCAAAGAGAATACTCATGGTCACTGCCTTTAGGAAACTAACAGTCTGGAGAAAGTACACAACATATTGACTGATAGAAAACACTATTTTTTGTAGTTTCAAGTTTTTATTTAAGTTCCAGTTCGCTAACATACAGTGTAATATGAGTTTCAGGGGTAGAGATAGAACACACTAGTTATTGTTCCTCTGGAAAGAGGTAAAGAGAAGAAGGAAATTCCTGGTTCCCAGTGGGAATTTTAGTATCAAAGAAAGGTGTATGCATGGGGATCCCAGTGAGCATGTTTTCCTCTCAAAGTCACCATTGTGAAGATGTCCTTTTAAGAGGCACATGTTTGGGGCGCCTGGGTGGCTCAGTCGGACTGCAGCTTCAGCTCAGGTCATGATCTCATGGCTCTTGAGTTCGTGCCCTGTGTCAGGCTCTATGCTGACAGCTCAGAGCCTGGAGCCTGCTTCCGATTCTGTGTCTCCCTCTCTCTCTGCCCCTCCCCCACTCGCATTCTGTCTCTGTCTCTCTCAAAAATAAATAAACATAAAAAAAAAAGGCACACATTTGCCATGGTTTAAAGGAATAGAAATGGGTTTGTAGCAAGTCATTCTTGTATGTAATCAGTGACATGCATATTTAGAAGGCTAGTCTTGGGGAGCCAAAATAATTGACTTATTGTAAGCAACATAGAAAATTAAAAATGTGTTAGGGTTAGTGTCAGAAGGCCTGGGGCTGAGTTGTAGCTCTGCTAGTCCTGCACAAGACCCTAGACAAATCACTCCAGTTGCAGTGATCTCAGAGTTCCTCAACTGTGAATGTTAATCCAATATTCAAAGTCACTAGAAGCCTAAGCTTCTATGGATTAAAGTGGGACTGAGCCTTTGGTCACCACCTCTAACTAGATATCTTTATGGAAGACAGCTATGGAGCATTTTGACTTGATCTCAGAGCCAGATGTAGAATCCTGCGTGTATGAGGCCACATGGTCATGCTGATGAAGTAGAGTTTGTTGTCTTTGTACGTTGGACACTGGGAACTAAAGACTAAGGATCCATCCATTCAATGGATATATATTGAGCATGTACCATAGGTCCTGGGAAACAATGGCAATGAGGCAGGGCACCTTCCCCTCCCTGCAGGAATGAGCAAGAAAAGGCTCCAGGAATTTAGATCAAGGAGTTAAAATATCCTCTAATGGAATGCATAGCCTGCAGCTAGCATTGCAAAACTCTACATCTGAAATGATCTTAGAGCTCATAGAGGAAAAGCTCTTCATTTTTGTGTCTAGGGGAAACAGACCTGGACACACCTATCTTTCCAACGTCTCTCCGGAAGCTAGTGACATTCTTCATGTATTCAACAAACATTTGACCTCCAGACATTTTGCTAGGTACCAAGAAAATAACAATAGACAAAACACTCACAAATCTTATAGTCTAATGGGTGACACAGATAAGCAAACATGACTTGATAAGCATTATGACCTGGAACCCTATTTTAGAGGGGAGTCAGAGAAGGTTTTCTTGAGGGTATCAAGTCTAGGCTGAGCTCCAAAGGATGGGCAGGAGGCATAGAGCTGGGGCTGTGAATCCTAATTTAGAGATCAACCCTCTTCTACAGGCCAGGACTATGGGAACTAGTTGGACTAGCTGCTCCATGGGGAATATTCTTAGAGATTTGCCTGCTGTCAGCCCTGAGAAAGGTAGCTGTCAGGTAGCTCCTGAGAACCTTTGACTGGGTTCACTCTTCCCCTTGCTTCAGTGGATGGTGGGTAGAATAACATAGTAGGACAAAATGCCCGGCTGAGTCCAGCAGACCTGGGTGAATCCTAACTCTGACGGTGACTACAACTGTGACCCGTGCGCAAACCCTCTCTGAACCTCATACTTCCTAGATGCAAAATGAGGCAAAAACCTCCTTAATAAAGTTGTTAAATCTTTAATCAAATAATAGATATAAAACAGCAAGAGCCTCCAGCAGCCAGGCCAGATAAAGAGCCCACAGAGAGTAGCTTTCAAGGGTCAGGCAACTGCAAACACCTCAAATTGCCAGCTTCTTGTCAGAGGGGACTAATAGATTTTGCAAACGGAAACAATAAATTCAAGGTCTCTAAACACTAAGACACTATCTTCTGTTCTGCTCCTCTGCTTCTTTATTATCAATTAACATTATTATAAACTTTCTTGGTGCTTCACATCAAACCCATTAAAAGATATCTCTATAAACCCTTCATCCCAAGCTCATCACTACTATGGGCGTACTGAGACCAGCACAAAAATACAATCCACATTTACAGATTCACTGATTAGAAGCAATTCACTCAGCCATAACATGTGAAAAGCAGCACACTTTCTGTTGTCTTGTTCTTCTGGCATGAATTCATTCTAGTTTATTCAAAGGAATTTTTCATGAAGGATCTCACAAAATTGTAAGTGTAGTCCTGGTCATGTCTCAAATAAAAGCATCAAGTACTGCATTCTACTTCCTGTTTCAGAGGGGTTCTTCCAGAATGGGTGAAAATACTGCTTCCCCAACTAATCTTCCTTTTTTGGATATAGAACAAAGTAAGTGAATACATGACTCCCATACATGAAGATCCTACAGGATTTCTCTTCAGGAAGCTGGAGAGACTTTGACTCTGTCCAAAGTGTCCATATTTAGTGGTGACCACCAGAGCTCTTGGCTGCCTGGTTTTCACTCCATTTAATTTCATTCGTACATCCTCTTCAAATGTTTTGATAAGCTCCTCACAAGATTTTGCAAAGGAGGGAAATGACAAGTTGCAAACTAACCACACTGGGCCTGGACTAGGGTAATGAGTCGGGTTTTGGAACACTGGAAGGCTGATAAAATGCCTGTACGTTCTGACACATAAGTTTGTTACTCTGGATTTTCAGAAACAGTGATGACATCAATTCACTCTTTCTGACTCAAGGATGTTATCACCATCAGCTTCCAGTCTCTGATTTTTACAATGTTAATAATACGTAAACAATAGATTTTAATTTCAACTGCAAAAATTCTCAAGATTTCTCTAACTGCTGCACAAGCAACCTGCAAGGTTTTTTTTTTTTTATCTTTTTTCTTCACAAATGCCAATGTTATCAATAAAGGTCAAACTTGCCACCTTTATGAGAAAGGAAGCAAAGTATTTTCAGCCCAGAGAGAGCTTTATATGTAATTTGATTAATCCAACTAGAGACGCTTGTACATACCCAGCTAATTTTAAACCTCTATCAGTGGGAGATTACCCCATATAACTTTAATTTCAGAAATAAGGAAGAGTACTCAAAAGGAGAATAGATAGTTATTCTACTCAACTCAAAAAAAAAAAGCCAATTCTAAGTTTTTAAACTCAGCAAGTGTCCTGGCATCCCCCACAGCCTCTGTGTTAGTGTTGTCACCAAATACACTGATACTGTAACACAGACGGAGTTATTGCAGGTTTGATTCTAGACCACCGCAATAAAGTGAACATCACAATAAAGTAAGTGAAATGAATTTTTTGGTTTCCCAGTGCATATAAAAGTTACAGTCGCACCGTATATATATATACTGTAGTCTGTAAGTGTGGAATAACAGTGACTTTAAAAATGTTCAGACCTTAATCAAAAATTACATTAGCTTAAACATGCATCATCTGAGCTTTCAGTGAGTTGCAATCACAAACCACAGATCACCATAATATAATAATAATGAAAAAGTTGGAAATATTTTTGATAATTACCAAAATGTGACATGAAGACGTGAAGTGAGCAAATGGTGTTGGAAAAATGGAGCCAGTAGGTGTGCTCTGTGCAGGGTTGCTGCAAACCTTCAATTTGTAAAACAAAACAAAACAAAACAAAACAAAACGCAGTATCTGCAAGTATGATAAAGTGAAGCGCAATACAAGGTATGCCTATAGTTATTGAAAGAGCCATTCTTCCTCAGTTCTTAATAGCAGCTCAATTCTTTCATTCCTTCTCGCATCCCAAGGCCTATACACCAGTGCAGTGATCTGTGCAGGGATAGTCAAACTGGGGTATTCACAGTCCTCGTAATATGCTCCTCGGGGGGATAGGAATTGCTACAGTTTTTTTAAGCATTCTTTTTTTTTTTAGTTGAGATAGAATTGACGTAACATATCGTTTCAGGTATACAGTGTAACGTTTTGATATCTGCGTATACTGAAAAATGATCACTGCACTAAGTCCAGTTAACATCCATCACCATAAGTAGTTGCAATTTTTTTTCTTGTGATTAGAACTTTCAAGATCCATGCTCCTAGCTATTTGCAAATATGCAATACAGTATTATTAACTATAGTCACTATGCTGTGGTGGGGTTTATGGCTAAACTGTGTCCCAGCCTGTCCAATCTGCTTCACTGTGGGCCTTCTTATGTTTGCTGAAGGAGTAGGAGTGAGTCAGCTGGTTTTTAGGTTTTCTTTTTTTTTCCAGAGGAAGTTATTCCATATGTAGTTGTGGATTTGGTGTGTTTGTGGGAAGGGGTAAGGTTAGGATACTATTTTGCCATCTTGAACCAGAATTCCCCTATAATTCTGGACCATCAATTTCCAGCGTCTCTAACTCAACTCATGTCCTTTCCTAAAATGGATTCACCTGATCATGCGCCTGTGTTCACCACTAGCCCCTTTCTCACTTTACCAACAGTGAGCTGACTCCCCACCTGCAGTGTAAAAATTGTCAGGGTATAAAACAAAAAAAAAGTAGACGTACCTCCTTTCATGACTACTCAAGACACTGCAAGTTTGGGCTCCAGTCACTCCTTCTCTTTTTTGTACTCCTGATAAGAATGAAGGTGGGCATTAAATATAAGAAGAATGGAGTCGCTGTTTAGATGTTCTAAATGCAGACACTATAAAATGGGGCTGATAGTAAAAATAAAAATGAAATAAAGTGGGAGTAATGATAATTTTTATTTAATGACTTCACTTTTTCTATCCCCTATTTTCAAAGCATTTATTATTCATGAGGTGGAATCTGTTGAGAGCAAGGCAAAAGGAGCATCTGTGGGAAATATTTGATACCAAAAATTGTCCCTTTTTTATGTATTTAAATGTAAGCACTTCTTTTCAGCTATTCTCAATGCTCATCCTTAAGATATGTTATTAGCGGGGGGAAAAAAAAGCAGCTTCCATCAGCCAAAAAAAAAAAAAGAAAGAAAGAAAGAAAGAAAAGAAAAGAAAAAGGAAAAAGAAAGTACCTTCCATCAGCCAAAATAGTATGAGTTGGTATCACAGATCTTTTATTTTTTTTTTTTTTTTTAAATTTTTTTTTTCAACGTTTTTTATTTATTTTTGGAACAGAGAGAGACAAAGCATGAACGGGGGAGGGGCAGAGAGAGAGGGAGACACAGAATCGGAAACAGGCTCCAGGCTCTGAGCCATCAGCCCAGAGCCCGACGCGGGGCTCGAACTCACGGACCGCGAGATCGTGACCTGGCTGAAGTCGGACGCTTAACCGACTGCGCCACCCAGGCGCCCCTCACAGATCTTTTAAATGTAACTAGAGTGTTTTCTGAGATTTCTAATTTTTTAAGGTACATTAGATAAAACCCCCAGAAAAACTTCTAGATGGTTTATTTTAGGATTTGATTTGTTTTATTATTAAATAAGGCAGCTAAATCTATTCTCTAGCTATATCTTGAAATATTCCAATCTTTATCTTATAAAAAGTTTAATATTTTTACCCCTTATTAATAAAATATAAAATTAATAGGTGCTAACTGATTTTCAGCAGTTAATATATTTTTCTCTTTTGTTTCATATGTAGGAACTTTGATTGTATCAAACTATTTTAGTGTCAAACAAAATTATGGTATTATTTTTGTTTACACCTGAATATTATTGAAATATGCCTAAAAGCCAGATGCATATGCACATGCACACCTACTTACCTAAGAAATACGATGACTTTGATTATAACCTCTACTTTTTCAGTAACTCATCATTTTACCTATATATTACACTACTTGTTATTAATTAAGTAATGGTAAACTACATATTGAATTATTTTATCTATATATGTTAGTACAAACAGGATGAATTAGATCTATTAGATTAAAAATATTTAAATATGGATACAACTGTTTTACTTATCACTTTTATATAATGCAGTCAATAATTTATTTCTTCAGAGTTTCTATTATATAACTCAAAATCTACTTATTGGCACATTTATTTAGTTTAAAAATAAATGAGACCTGTAATTCTAGAAAATGATGGAGTAGGCACACTTCTCTATATTCTTCCTATTAAGTACAACTAAAAACTCCAGACATTATGTAAAAAACAAGACTGAAAGGTGGAGAAAAGGCAAACTAGTGAAGGACCTTGGGACCTATGGAACAACAGAGCAATGAGTTCACTGGTTTTTCTGTTCACCCTCTTACCCTGGAGTGGGCACTAATGAAGTCAGAAACACCAACAGGTACAAGAAAAAAGTCTGCTCTTTCTAGCCAAGGATCAAGAAAGGGCTGCCTATCAAGAGAAAAAACTTCTAGACAATAAGTTCCCTATTCCAACTACCATGGGAAAAAACGAGGCCATATTCCCACTCCCACCAGCAAAAGTGATGTAGAGAGCTTAGACTTCGATCTCATCAAGCCGTAACAACTCGTGCTTTCCTGTGGCCAGGGTGGTGTCAGAAAATGCCAAGTATTGAACCAAGACTTTTACCTACACCCAGTGGTAAGGAGAGCTCCCTTTTCCATGGTGTCAATGAAGTCCACATGAGGGGCCTAAACGTCCACCCCTGCCCAATAGGGAGGCACCCTCTACCAGAGTCTTTTTTTTTTTTTTAATTTTTTTTTTTCAACGTTTATTTATTTTTGGGACAGAGAGAGACAGAGCATGAACGGGGGAGGGGCAGAGAGAGAGGGAGACACAGAATCGGAAACAGGGTCCAGGTTCTGAGCCATCAGCCCAGAGCCCGACGCGGGGCTCGAACTCACGGACCGTGAGATCGTGACCTGGCTGAAGTCGGATGCTTAACCGACTGCGCCACCCAGGCGCCCCTACCAGAGTCTTAATGGAACCCCCACCTGAGAACAACTGAGTGATGTCCTTTTTTTCCAACCAGTATGGTGTCAGAGGACATCTGCTAAAACAAAACATATAAAGAAAATCAAGAATCTCATCACACAATACTCAAAATGTCCAAGATATAATAAAAAATTACTAATCACACCAAGAACCAAAAAAATATTAAATGAGTTAAGATAATATACCCCAACACTGAGATAACACAAATGGTAAAATTATCTGATAGATTCCAAAGCAGCTCTGATAAAAATATTTGAACAATTATGAACGTGATTTAAACAAATGAAAAAAAATAGGCAGTCTCAGGAAAGAAATAGAAAATATAAGCAAAAAAAAAAAAAAATGTGAAAAAGAACCAAATGAAAATTTTAGAATTAAAAAATATAGCTGAAATAAAAATCCCAATGGATAGGAAAACAGCAGATTGGAGAGGGTAGAGAAAAGAATCAGTGAACTAGAAGATAGAGCAATAGAAATTACCCAACCTGAACAACAAACAAAAAAGACTGAAAAAAGAAATTAACAGAGCCTTGGAGATTTGTGCCTAAAACAAAAACAAAAGATCTAACATTCATGTTGATGTCTCAGAACAAGAGAAGAAAGAGAACAGTGCTGGAAAAGTATTCAAAAAATAATGGCTAAAATTTTACAAATCTGGAAAAACATATAAATATACATACCCAAAAGGCTGTGCAAACCCTATGCTGATTAAACATGACAAGACACAACATAATCAAATTTCTGAACACTAAAGACAAAAAATTTGAAAGCATCAAGAAAGAAACACCTTGCCTATAAGGGAAATTTCTAAGATCTCTCATCAGAAAACATGGAGACTAGAAAGAAATAGTAAAATATTTTTCAGGGCTAAAAGAAAAGAATTTTCAACACAGCATCATATCATATCCAACAAAGGTATCTTTCAGGAATGAAATGAAATTAAGGGGCTCCTGGGTGACTCAGTCAGTCAAGCATCCAACTCGTCATTTTGGCTTGGGTCATGATCCCAGGATTGTGGCATTCAGCTCCCCATGGGGCTCCACACAGAGCATAGAACCTACTTGAGATTCTCTGTCTCTCTGTCCCTCTCCCCCATTCACACTCTCTGAAAGAAAGAAAGAAAGAAAGAAAGAAAGAAAGAAAGAAAGAAAGAAAGAAAGAAAGAAAGAAAGAAAGAGAAAGAAAGAAAATTAAGACATTCTGTAAAGGAGGAAGAGTAAGAGAATTTGTCACCAGTAAACCTACCCTAGAAGAATAGCTAAAGGAACTTCCTGAAACAGAATGGAAATGCTAAAAGGAGAAATTTTGGAACATTGTTAAAGAAGAAAGAACAATGGGAAGAATAAAAATATGAGTAAATACAATAGACTCCCCTGCTCTGAGTTTTCTAAATTGTGTTTGATGGTTGAAGCAAAAATTATAATATTCTCTGAAGTAGTTGTCAACATACATAGAGGAAACATGTAAGACAGTTATATTACAAGTGAGAAAGGGTAAAGAGGCTTAAGTGAAAAATACAGTTTGTATAATTTACTCGAACTGATCAAATATCAATCACAGGAAATTGTGATAACTTATATATGTATAATGTAATACCTAGAGTAACCAAAAAAAAAAATTAAAATGAAATTCTAAAATACATTAAGAAGCCTACAGGGAGACAGGAGAAAAATAAGAAAAAGAAACAAACA
The DNA here is from genome assembly GCF_028749965.1 of Puma concolor. Classification (NCBI taxonomy): domain Eukaryota; kingdom Metazoa; phylum Chordata; class Mammalia; order Carnivora; family Felidae; genus Puma; species Puma concolor. Next base: position 206,465,375 of record NC_141667.1, on the reverse strand, counting down.
GAGAGATCAAACAAAAACAAAAAATAAAATAACAGACTTAAGCCAGAAATGTTAAGGATGGCAGTGGGGAAAAGGGTAGCATGTGGAAGATCTTTGTGGTGATAGAACAGTTCTGTATCTTGATTGCAGTCATGGTTACATAAATATATACATGTAATCAATGACTTGGAACTATACACACATTGTACCAACTCAGGTTCCTGGTTTTGATGTGTAAGATGCACCCATTGGGGGAAACTAGGTGAAGAGTACATGAGATCTCTTTCTACTGGTTTTGCATTTTGCCGTGAATCTATTATTATCTCAAAATAAGCTTTAGATTGAGAAAATAAAATCAGACATCTCCTGAGATTAAATAAGTCTGATTTGGTTGATTGGTTTGACAATGTGCTGTTGCTTTCTTAATAACCCTATGTTGTTCATTAATGAGCTAAATTTTCTACTCTAAGCTTTAGAATAGAAAAACTACTTAAGCCACAAGATAATAGTATTTTATCAAATGTGTAATATCAGAAAGTTGTAGGGGCGCCTGGGTGGCACAGTCGGTTAAGCATACGACTTCAGCCAGGTCACGATCTCGTGGTCCGTGAGTTTGAGCCCCGCGTCAGGCTCTGGGCTGATGGCTCAGAGCCTGGAGCCTGGTTCCGATTCTGTGTCTCCCTCTCTCTCTGCCCCTCCCCCGTTCATGCTCTGTCTCTCTCTGTCCCAAAAATAAATAAAACGTTGAAAAAAAAATTTAAAAAATATCAGAAAGTTGTAAATAGTGTAAATAGGATTTCTTTTTCCTATCCTTGCTGAGTATATAATGGATTTAGGTAAACAGAGTACCAATAAATTTTAAAATAATAGGTACAACTGTCATTTGTTAAGTCTGATAGAGTCTTTTTGGTATACTCTCCTTTCCCAAAATTGGAAACTCAAGTTCAGGAAGACAAGGGAAAATTATAAATTTCCAAATTTAAAGAGGAGCTTAATGATATACAGTAAAACCTTGGTTTCTGAGCATAATTCATTCTGGGAAACATGCTTATAATCCAAAGCACTTATATATCAAAGAAAATTTCCCCATAAGAAATAATGGAAACTCAGATGACTCATTCCACAACCCTAAAATATTCATATAAAAATGATTACAACACTGTAATATAATACAAAATAATAAAAATGCAAAATTATATATATACACATATGCAAACATACACACACACACACACACACACACAAATTGCCTTTACCTTTGAAAACCTTCGTGGATGGTGTGAGGGAGACAAGACAGAGGAGGGTTATTGTGTAGGACGAATTTCACTATCACTAACAGAATCACTGCTATCTATTGGCTCAATGGAATCTTTTTCTTTTCATGCAACTTTAACAATGAACCTATCCAATGACGCTTGCTTTTGCCTCCTTTTGAGTATTTTGTAGAAATGTGACATTGGATTGACAATCATCCACAATCCCACAGCGAGATAGAGAGAGAGAGAGAAGAATCAATGGCTCAGTTTTGATCACGTGATGTTCGGTGTCACATACTACTCGTATTGCAAGACATCACTCATCTATCAGGTTAAAATTTATTATAAATGCTTGCTCATATTGTGGAACACTTGCAGAACAAGATACTCACAATCCAAGGTTTTACTGTATATTTAAACTGGATGATAGTACATATTAAATCATTATGATATTTGAATCTCATTGGATACATTTAAAATAGTGAAGTAGCAGCTTTCATATTTAAATTATTGTAAATAATTGTAATCCTTTGCAATTATTTAAACTTGTGATAAAAAATCTTTGAGGTCAATTTAAAATGTGTGGGAGGTCAATTAAGCAAAAAATGCTTAAAGACCATATATGTAAATAAGCCCAGTATCTTTCAGAATTGTCCTTCTTCCCCACTGATCATAGACCACTCTGGACGCTAATCATCTGTCACTACCACATGACTGCATAGCCATTCACACTGGATTTCTAAGATTCAACTCCTCTCCTATATGTACTTCTGTCATAGTGGCTTCTAGACCCTTCCTAGAGCCTGTCTTAGAGTCAGGTATTCTGGAAGTGGAGAAAAAAGACTTTCATTGTCATCTAAACAAAGAGTGAGTGGAAGGTGTTAGTCAGGGAGGCTTTGTGCCTACAGCACATTAACTAGGACTAGCTTTGACTCATTTTGTCTTTTTAATGTTGACTGTCGGCTCTTGATCTCCTTTACAAATTTTAAGAAATAGTTATAAAAAGTCTTTCATACACCAGACATGGTACTTCATGCAGGAAGATTTTACACATACACATACACACACATGGGGGAGAGGGGCAGAGGGAGAGAGAGGGAGAGAATCTTAAGCAGGCTCCACACTCAGCGTTGAGCCTGATTTGGGGCTCAGTCCCACAACCCTGATGTCATGACCTGAACTGAAATCAAGAGCCGAAGCTCAATTGACTGAGCCACCCAGGTGTCCCATTATCACTTGGCTTTTAAGAAGCTGACAGCTAATAGATTTCAGTAGTACAAACAAATAGATGAAATACTGAAGGAAAGGTGCAGTAATAGAATATATAGAAACACTATATTTTACAAAATCTAAGATACCATAGATTATAAAATGTACATTATTCTATGTATCATTAAGGAAAATTACTGCCACTCAAATTATGACACGATGCTTTCTTATCACTTAGAATATTTACTTACTGAAAGAACTTTTTAAATGTGTTTAGATGTAGAGCTTTATTATAGTATATATACATTAAAAGGAAAATATAAAATAAGGTGTTCCTCAACCTTCTTCCAATTCAGTTTATCTTTTTTAAAATTTGTTTAATGTTTGTTTATTTTTGAGAGAGAGAGACAGACAAAGTGTGAGCAGGGGAGGATCAGAGAGAGAGGGAGACACAGAATCCAAAGCAGGCTCCAGGTTCCAAGCTACCAGCACAGAGCTGGATGTGGAGCTCAAACCCACGAACCATGAGATCATGATCTGAGCCAGAGTTGGACGTGTAAACAACCGAGCCACCCTGGTGCCCCCTGAGCTCATCTTTTTAATATCACCTTTTGGATCAGAATATTTAACATATGTGTCCTTCAACACAATATTGGATTTTCTTTCTTCCTTTCTGTAAGTATCTGTAAGTTTTGATGATGACCCTTTCTACACCTTACAGAAGTTGTCAACAAAAGATTTCAAACAATTAAGACTTGTGATCCTTCTTTGAAAGCCTTCCTTAAATAGTCTGTTGACAATGAGGGTTTGCAATTGCTCAGTCATAAGTCCATAAACCATAACTAACTCTGAGTATGTGCATGAAAAAACAAGCATGCTATGACTGCTGCCTGACCATCAGTGATCATAAAATACTAACAATGATAAAGGCATCCTGATTTGAGAAATGATAAAACCTAGAGGCAAACAGTACGTTTTAGATTTGATTTGATACAATAGTATGAAGAAATGATTAATTTTCCCTAGGATAGTCTCGGATGACTCTCAAACAAGATCATACCTAAAAATGTTTTCTTATTGTTTTATTGTGGGATAGGCCTCCATCAAGCAAATAAAAGGAAGGGGAGGAGAAAAATGGAGACAGGAAGCAACAGGATACACTGGTGTATAAATTAGTGAGCTTAAAATTAGCCTGGAAGTTACAAGGACCCTAGATCTCAAAATAAGATGCTTAAGTTCTCGGGAAAGATGGCTGAGTAAGAGGATCTTAAGTTCATCTATTCCATGGACACACCTAGAGAACAGCCACATCAAAGTAATTAACCTAAAAAATGACACAAAGACTGACAGAACAGACTTTCCAACGTTAATCATAAAGAGGAAGCCACATTGAAAAGGATAGGAAGGGCTGAGACAGGATATGGAACTAAACTCCTGGTGAGACTAACCACAAAGGAAAGGAACAGACCCCGTGCCAGCCACCCCAGACACAGGACCTGCACTGGGAATATGAGTCCCCATAGCATTTGGCTTTGAAAACTAGAGGATCATAACTATGCAAGTTTTTGCATTCAGCAGGGCCTAACTCTGGGTACTTTAAAAATTAGTGTACTTAGCTCTGGGAGAACTAGAGGATGATAGGAAACTGAATCCTTGCTCTTAAAGAGACAATACAACAAAAAGCTCTGCTGAGATACAGCATAGCAACAGTTTGAAAACTGCCTGGCATGTGAATGAGATTCATTTACTAATCTCAAAACATGTGCTGGAGGGGCAGAGATCTTTAGGAGAATTCTTCAAGAACAAAAGAGCTGGCAGGTGCCACATCCTTACCACCACTACCACCCTCGATAGCCAGAGAGTTGCAAGAACACTCTCCAACTACCTTCATAACACTGCATACCCATCTCCCACATTCTTCTGCAGACCTGCCCATCCAACCCACCCGACTCAATAGGCATCATTCCAAAGCTGCTTCTGTCCTGACATATCCTGCAAGCAGCTCCAGCAAAGACCAGTGCCACTCCAGAGTGACTCCTGCTTTAGAGAGGAAGATAACCACACACACCAGTTTGGCTCTAGTTCCAGCAGATAGATGAGGCAGGCATATGATCTGACTGCTGGCCCACCCCCAAACAGTGGCAGCACAGGGAGAAAAACCTGTAATTTGGGGTCACTGCAGTCCTAAAAGATGGATTAGGGACTGGCATCTGGTCTGAATGCTGGTCCTGCCCACCAGCAAAATCCTCTCAGGAGACAAGGCAGGGAGATCACCCTGCTGATTGTTGCTACTGCAGCCTCAGCAAATGGGCTGAAGGCAGGCATCTATCTGAGTGCTGAGACCACCCAAATATAAGCCCATGGCAGTTCCAGACTGACCCATTAACAGCACAGGAACCAAACCCTGCCAGCAACTGGGAAAGTGAGCCATTGCAGCTGGAATAAAGGCAAACATAGCTCAGCTACAACAGTAAGGTTCATGCAAGCCACATAGAGATACTTCTAAAGCACCTGGTTATGGTCAACAGGACACATTGTCATGCTACAGGCCATTACAACATTCTTCTATATGAGGCCACTACTTTCAAGATCAGGAGATGTAGCTGAATTTCCTAACACATTAAAAAAAAAAAGCATAGACAAAAATGAAGACACAGAGGAATGTGTCCCAAATGAAAGAACAGGACAAAGTCACGGCAAAAGAGCTAAATGAAATATAGATATGCAGTATGCCTGATACATAATTCAAAGTAATGGTCACAAAAATTCTCACTGGACTTGAGAAAAGAGTGGAGGACATCAGTGAGACCTTCAACAAAGAGATTATATATATATATATATATATATATATATATGTATATATATGCAGAGATGAAGAACTCAATAACTTAAAGAGAAACTGCACTGGAAGAAATCAACAGTATATTGGAGGAGACAGAAGAACAAATCAGTGACCTGGAAGGCAGTATAATGACAAGCAACCAAACTGAACAGAAAAAAATAAATGAAATTTTAAAAAAGAATAAAAGATGAGAATAGATTAATGGGACTCAGCAACATCATCAAGCATAATAACATTCACAGTATTGGGATCTCAGAAGGAAAACAAAGAGAAAAGGGAGCAGAAAATTTATTTGAAGAAATAATAGCAGAAAAGTTTTCTAATTTGGGGAAGGAATTAGATATCCAGATCCAGGAGGCACAGAGAGCCCCCCAACAAAATCAACTCAGGGATTGGTCCACACCACACACATAATAATTAAAATGTCCCCCCCCCAAAAAAAGTAGTGGTAAAGAGAATTTTAGAAGGAGCGAGAAAATACAAAACAGTTACATACAAAGGAAACCCCATAAGGCTCTCCACTAATTTTTCAGCAGAAACTTCACAGTCCACAAGGGAGTGGCAGGATATATTCAAAGTGCTGAAAGCAAACACTATCCAGGAAAATTATCCTTTGAAATAGGTGAGATGAAGAGTTTCCCAGACAGACACAAGTTAAAGGAGTTCATTACCACTAAACCAGTCTTCCAAGAAATGTTTAAGGGAATTCTTTAAGTGGAAAAAAAGAGGCTATAATCAGGAATAAGAAAATTATAAAAGGAAAAAACTTCACAGATAAGTACAAACATAATAAATGTAGTAGATCAATCCTTATAACACCAGTACAGAAGTTAAAGCAGTAAAATCAATTCTATCTATAAAAAATCAGGCAAGGGGTACCTGTCAGGTCATGATCTCATGGTTTGTGGGTTCAAGCCCTGCACTGGGCTCCCTGATGTCAGTACAGACTCCACTTTGGATCCTCTGTCCCCCTCTCTCTCTGCACCTCTCCTTCTTGCACTCTACCTCTCAAAAATAAATAAACATCACAAAAAAAATCATCTAAGGCATTCACAAAAGGATGTAAAGTATGACATCATATACATAAAAATTGGAGGGGAATAAAAATTTAGTGCTTTTAGAATGAGTTCAAACTTAAGCAACCATCAACTTAATATAGACTTCTCTATGTGTAAGATGTTATATCTGAAACTAATGGTAACCACAAATCAAAAACCTACAGCTGATATGGAAAAAATAAAGAGAACAGAATCTAAGCATAACACTAAAGAAAGCCTTCAAACCACAAGGGAAAAGAACAAGAAAAGAACAGAAAAGAACAAAAAGAACCATATAATAAGTAACAAATTAGCCATAAGAAATACCTATCAATAATTAATCTGAATGTAAATAGACTAAATGCTCCACTCAAAAGTCATAGGGGGACTGAATGAATAAAAAATAAGACCTATCTATATGCTGCCTAAAAGAGACTCATTTCAGACCCAAAGACCCATGCAGGTTGAAAATGAAGAGATGGAAAAACATTTACAGTGCAAATGGAAGCAAAAAGAAAGCTGAGGTATCAATACTTATAATGAACAAAATAGACTTTAAAATGAAGACTGTATGTAACAAGAGACAAGAGTACTACATAATAAAAAAACCAATCCTACAAGAGAATATAACAATTGTAAATATGCACCCAGCATGGAAGCTCATAAAGGAAGTAATTGAAAGTAATATAATAATAGTAGGGAAAATTAAACACACCACTTACATCAATGAATACACTGTCCAGACAGAAAATCAAAGAGGAAACAGCAGCTTCGCATGACACATTGGACCAGTAGGACCTAACACATATATGAAAAACGTTCCATCTAAAAATAGAAGAATTTACATTCTTTTTAAGTGCACATGGAACATTCTCCTAAATAGATCATATGTTAGGCCACAAAACAAAATGCAATAAATTCAAAACGATTGAAATCATATCAAATATCTTTTAAGACCACAAGAGTATGAAACTAGAAATGAATCACAAGAAAATTCTGGAAAGAACACAAATACATGGAGACTAAACAACATGCTACAAAACATTGAACGGGTCAACCAAGAACTCAAAAGGAAATAAAAAATACATGGAGACAAATTAAAATAAAAACACAATGGTCCAAAATCTTTGGGATACAGCAAAAACAGTTCTAAGAGGAAAGGCAATAGTGATATAGGTCTACATCAAGAAGCAAGAAAAATTTTAAATAAACAAACTAACTTTACACCTAAAGGAACTAGAAAAAGAAAAACAAAGCCAAAGCTAGTAAAATAAAGGAATTAATAAAGATTAAAGCAGAAATTAATGAAATAGAGACTTAAAATACAATAGAAAAAATCAATCTAATCAGGAGCTGGTTCTTTGAAAATATGAACAAGACTAATGAACTGTTAGACTCATAAAAAAAGGAGAGAGAGACTCAAGTAAATAAAATCAGAAATGAAGGAGAAATAACACCTGACACCACAGAAATAAAAAAGGATTATAAGAGAATATTATGAAAAATTATATGCTAACAAATTGGACAACCTAGATAAATAATAATAAATTCCTAGAAACAGGCTGATTACTAACAATGAAATGTAATCAGTAATCAAAATTGTCCCAAAAAAACAATTTTTTGGGACAAAAATTATTTGTCCCAAACCGCTTCAAAGGTGAATTCTACCAAACAATTAAAGAGGAGTTAATACTTATTTGTCTCAAACTATTCAAAAAAGGAAAAGAAAGCTTCCAAATTCATTCTACAAGGCCATAATTGCCATGATACCAAAACTAGATAAAGACACTACAAAAAAACTATAGGCCAATATCTATGGTAAACATAGACACAAAAATCCTCAACAAAATATTAGCAAACTGAATCCAAGAATACATTAAAAAAGTTATTCACCGTGATAAAGTAGGATTTATTCTAGGAATGCTAGGGTGGTTCAATATATGCAAATCAATTAATGCGTTACATCACATCAATAAGAGAAACAATAAAAATCATATGATCATCTCAATGATAAATGCATAAAAAGCATTGACAGTGTACAGCATTCATTTATAATTAAAAACTATCAACAAAGTATGCTTAGAAGAAACATACCTCAACATAATAAAGGCTATATATGGAAAAACCCACAGCTAACATCATCTTCAAAGGCAAACAACTGAAAGTTTTTCCTTTAAGATCAGGAACAAAGTAAGGATGCCACACTCTTGCCACTTTTCTTCAACATAGTACCGAAAGTCCTAGCCATAGCAATTAGATAAGAAAAAGAAATAAAATCCATCTTGATTGATAAGAAGTAAAATTGTCACGATTTGCAGATGGCATATACTATACACAGAAAACTCTAAAAACTCCACCAAAAAAATACTAGAACTGATAAATGAATTCAGTAAAGTTGCAGGATACAAAATTAATATACAAAAATATCCTGTGTTTCTATACACTAATAACAAAATAGTGAGAGGGAAATTAAGAAAACAATCTCATTTACAATTGCACCACAATGAATAAAATACCTAGAGATAAACTTAACTAAGGGGGTGAAAAATCTGTACTCTGAAAACTGTAAAATACTGATGAGAGAAATTGAAGATGACACAAATGGAAAGATATTTCATGCTCATGGATTGGAACAGTTAATATCGTTAAAATGTTCATACTACTTAAAGCAATTTACAGATTTAATGCAACCTCTATTAAAATACCAACAATATTTTTCACAGAAATAGTACAAAAAGTCCTAAAATTTGTATGGAACCACAAAAGACCCCAAATAGCCAAAGCAATCTTGAGAAAGAAGAACAGAGCAATCCCAGATTGCTAATATGCTAAGGGACTAATATGTAAAATGTATAAAGAATTTCTGTGACTCAACACACATTAAAAACAAAACAAAACCAAAAAAAAACCCCTGATAATCTTATTTAAAAATGAGAAGACCCGAGGCGCCTGGATGGCTCAGTCAGTTGGGCATTCGAGTTCGGCTCAGGTCATGATCTCGCAGTCCGTGAGTTCAAGCTCCGCATTGGGCTCTGTGCTGACAGCTCAGAGCCTGGAGCCTGTTTCAGATTCTGTGTCTCCCTCTCTCTCTGACCCTCCCCCGTTCATGCTCTGTCTCTCTCTGTCTCAAAAATAAATTAATGTTAAAAAAAAAGAGAGAAGACCTGAATAGATATTTTTCCAAAGAATATAAATGGCCAATAAGTACATGAAAAACATGCTCAACATCACTAATCATCAGGGAAATGCAAATTAAAACCACAATGAAATATCATCTCAAACAAGTAAGAGTGACTAGTATTAAAAAAAAAAAAAACAAAACAAAACAAGAAATAACACATGTTGGTGAAGATGTGGAGAAAAGGGAACCCTTGTGCATTTTTAGTAGGAATGTACCCTGGTGCAGCCACTGTGGAAAATAGTATAGAGGTTCCTCAAAAAATTAAAGATAGATTTACCACATGATCCAATATTCAACTACTGGGTATTTACCCAAAGAAAAAGAAAATACTAACTTGATATATGCATTCATATGTTTATTAAAGAATTATTTATAGTAGCCAAGATATGGAAGCAATCCAAGTGTCCATTAGTAGATGACTGGATAAAGAATTAGTAGATGACTGGATATCTGCACGTGCACACATATGCATTCAGTGGAAGATTACTCAGCCATAAAAAAGAATGACATCTTGCCATTTGCAAAAACATGGATGGACCTAGAGGGCATAGTGCTAAGTGAAATAAGTCAGACAGAGAAAGACAGATACCTCATGATTTCACTCATATATGAAGTTAAGAAAGAAAACAAATGAACAAAGAAAAAGACAAACAAAAAAAAAACCAGACACTGAAGTACAGAGAGCAAAATGGTGGTTGCCAGAGGGGAGGTGAGTGGGGGGATAGGTGAACAAGAAAAAAGGGAAGAAGAGTACATTTATTTTGATAATACTGAAAAATAGATAGAATTGTCCAATTATTATATTTGTACCTGAAACTAATGTAACATTCTATGCTAATTATACTTGAATTAAAAAAAAAAAAAAGCTTACACTTTGTGGGGCACACTCCTATGAGTAATTAAAATTTTAAAGCACTGTTAGGTTGATTAAAAAGAAAACACTCCAGTGTCTGGGGCAGTTGCATGGAAGGGAGGCCGGGATGGCAGATGAGATTATAAAGGCTCAGGCCACTAGACCTGCTAGCAACACAGTCCTCAGGAAGATCATTTGCAAGGAAATCCCAGCCAAAATAATTTCTGAGGATGACCAGTGTCTTGCTTTCCATGACATTTCCCTTCAAGCACCAACACATTTTTCTGGTGATACCCAAGAAAGATATATTTCAGATTTCTGTAACAGGAGATGATGAAAATTTTCTTGGACATGTAATGATTGTTGGCAAGAAATGTGCTGTTGATCTGAGCCTGAAGAAGGGTTATCAAATGGTGGTGAATGAAGGTCCAGATGGGGGACAGTCTGTCTATCGCGTTAATCTCCATGTTCTTGGAAGTCAGCAGATGAATTGGCCTCCTGGTAAAGCATGTGTTAGGGATTATTTTGCCTTCTCTAGGTAATGATCAATATTTTCAAGTTCTGATATGTTAAGCAGTATACTTATTTTTGCCTGTTTATGAAGAGATTGAGGACATACTTTTAAAAACCCATAATTAATAAAAGACAATGTTGCATGGTTAAAACAAAACAAAACAGAAGACTATCCAGTTGCCCAATACAGGAGAAGTTTAAGGGATGTATTGCTAGAGAGTACAGAAAACAGGAAAGAAAGCTCCTGGCAGCAATAAACCAAAGACGATAGAGTGGATGCTAAGACAGCTGCAAAACTCCTAGCAGTCCTATACAAAACCAAAACAGCATCTACGTCATCTACATCCATGATGCCATGAAGCCCAATCTCTATTGCAGTTCTGAGTATATGGAGGTTGTAGAGAAAATCTGGTGCCTGAGTGGATTGCCAGTGGTGGTCCTTTGCCTCTCACCTTTCACATCTTAACTAGGTCTATCAAGCAAGAGAAAAATACTGCTGAAGCACACTCCCCCAATTCAACCCAAGGAGTATTGAGGCTTTGCAACAACAATGATGACAAAAAAAAAAAAAAAAAAAAAAAAAAAAAAAAAAAAAAGATTTATATGTATTCTCTAGTGGAGGGCTAGCAATAGGAACTCAATAAAACTTTTATTCTTCAGAAAATACAGTAGGGACTCAGGAAACATTTTCTGACAGGAAAAGAGAGGATGGAGGAGGAGAATGGATGGGAGGAGGATGGGAGGAAAGAAACAAGGGAAGGAGGAAAGAAGAAAGAAAGAGAACTTTAAAAAGATCACTTAAATAGGAAATGCTTTTTGTGCTTTGAAAGTTTAAAGGGTGTTATCAGATGATACAGTAAGACATCTAAGTTTCTTCTCATAGGGCAAAGTTCTGGTAAATTTCTCCATGCTGTCTCCTATATGTTCACTCAGATGAGGATTAGAATTAAAAGTTATTCCATTCTCTCCTCTGCTTCCAAGACTCCAATTTTACACATTAGGTCTTTTTATATCATTCCATATATCCCTGAGTCTCTATTCAATTTTTTCATTTTTCTGTTATCCAGATTGGATAATTCTTATTAATTTATCTATGTTCTATTAAGTTCATTCAGTAATTTTTTTTTTAATTTCAGATATTATTTTTCAATTCTAGAATACACAAATGATTCTTCATTATGTCAGCGGAGATTTCCCTTATTTTCATTCATTGCAAGTGTATTATTCTTTATGTTCTTAAGCATAGTTAAATGGTTACTTTATTTTTTTTTTAATTTTTTTTCAACATTTTTATTTATTTTGGGGACAGAGAGAGACAGAGCATGAACGGGGGAGGGGCAGAGAGAGAGGGAGACACAGAATCGGAAACAGGCTCCAGGCTCCGAGCCATCAGCCCAGAGCCTGACGCGGGGCTCGAACTCACGGACCGCGAGATCGTGACCTGGCTGAAGCCGGACGCTTAACCGACTGCGCCAACCAGGCGCCCCAAATGGTTACTTTAAAGTCTTTTCTAATTCTGGGGCACCTGGGTGGCTCAGCTGGTTAAGTGTCCCACTCTTGATTGTGGCTCAGGTGATGAGCTCACAGTTTGTGAGTTGGAGCCCCGCCTGGGGCTGTTAGTGTGGAGCCTGCTTGAGATTCTCTCCTCCTCTCCTCTCTCTCTGCTCCTCCCTCTGCTCATGTGCATATGTGTGCTCTCTCTCAAATGAGTTAAAAAAAATGTTTTTTGGTAATTCAAAATCTTGCTAACTTCAGAGTTGGTCTTTTTTCTTGAGAATGGGTCATATTTTCCTGATTCTTTGAATTTCAAGTCATTTGGGATTGTATCCTCGACATTGTGAATCTTATGTTTTAGAGGCTGAATTCTTTTATATTCCCCTGAGGAGTGTAGATTTTCTATTTTAGCAAGCATTTATTTGGTTGCACTCAAACTGAAAACACTGCCTCCTGCACAACACCTTAAAGGTTACTTCAGTTTTTTTAATCTTTAGCTGAAGTTGCCTAATGCATGCATGGTCTGACAGCCAGAGGTTTAGGCAGAGTTTATAATAAAACTTGCCTCTCTCTCGAAATCTCTGGGATTTCCCTTACACTTGCCAATAGCTGTGGTTTTCCCCAACATTGTCCTGTAGTTCTTGAGGTCAGAAAAATTGAGAATTTTCTTTAGAGTTTTAGTGACATGTTGATGCCAACTTTGGCCTGCCCAGAAAATAAATACTATTGAAAAATGGGTAATTTTTCATGCACTTCCCTTTTTATTTATTTTTGGGACAGAGAGAAACAGAGCATGAACGGGGGAGGGGCAGAGAGAGAGGGAGACACAGCATCGGAAACAGGCTCCAGGCTCCGAGCCATCAGCCCAGAGCCTGACGCGGGGCTCGAACTCACGGACCGCGAGATCGTGACCTGGCTGAAGTCGGACGCTTAACCGACTGCGCCACCCAGGCGCCCCGAACTTCCCTTTTTTACAGTGTCAACTCCTCTTCAGAATCTGCCTGCTTTTGTTCACTCTCTGATTGAAAAAGTCTGATTACAACTGATCCTAATTACTATTATTTATTTTTTATTTATTTTTTTGTTAGTAATCTCTACACCCAACATGGGTCTCAAACTCATGACCCTGAGATCAAGAGTCACATACTCTTCTGACTGAACCAGCCAGGTGCCCCTGACCAGCCCTAATTATGATTTATAATTAATTACTGAGACTGTGCTCTGCACAGGAACTGTGCTTTAAATATAGGTAGATTATCTTATTTAATCTTACAAGAGTCCCATGAGGGAAGGAAGTGTCAATGTTTACATTTTACAGGTAAGGCAATAAAAGGTGAGAAAGATGCAGGTCTTTCTTCAGTAACAGATCTAAACCCAAATGTTTAGGAGACCAAAGTCCATAGTCTTACTGTTGTAAGAAAGAAAATTAGCTCCTACTACCAAAAGGTGCCCTGAGGCACCAAAGACTGCCTTAGGCAGGTTTCTTAATCAGAAGCCAACTTTAAACTAGATGATTACAGGTCCTGAGAAATTCTTTTTTTTTTTTTTTATACTCATTGAAAGCAGTGTTTCTCCATGTTGGCTTATCATAAGGATCACCCCAGGGGACTCTCTAGAGATCACAGATTTTGTGAATCAGTCTCCAGGGGCAGGGGCTGGAAATCCAAATATTTAGCAGGCATTCCAGATAAGTCAATGGTCTTCCTAGTTGGAAAACACTTAACTTAGAGAAATAAGCACCTGGTATTGAACACTTCATTCACAACTCTTGTGTTACTGAGTATAAATAATGATAGTAATAAGAAATGCTAATCATCACCTAGGGCTTACTCAGGTCTGACAGGCTCTTTTCTAAGTAGTTTACATGTATTATTTCCTTTAATCCTCCCAACAAATCTATAAGTCATTGCTGTCTTTATGGGGAAACTGAGGCACCAGCTTGCCCACAGTCATACCAGTGAGTCAGGGACCAGAGTTTAGCTAGGCTGTTTGATTCTACACCACTCTTTTATCATTGCATTTATTCTGTTTCCACTTGTTCTATATGTCCTGTCTACCAACCACCACTTCTGAAAAGAGGTTTGGGTAAACATGTGACACAATACATGTTTCCCAAGTACCCAAGAATCAAATTCTTAACTCAGCCTGCAAAGAGTCCTTCTTCCTGTCAGAACCCACTGAAGCTTTGTGTTGTACTCTGGGAAGCTTCAGTAGTTTCTGCTTCTTTGATTACTTTCAGGAGGAAGATTGGAAAAGAGTAGAAAAGAAGCTGGAGAGCTCAGCCAACTGATTTACAACATGCACCAAATTATTTCCACACATTTACTATAGAAGTCTCTGTGCTAGGTGCCAGTGTACAAACCAGATAAGGAGTTTGCAGTCTAAGGAAGGAGGAAAATAATAAATAAGAATGCCAACTATTGCAAACTGGACTATTGATCATATCACAATCCTTGGGGTCTTTTATAGATTATGGTTGCCACCAAAGAAGTTTGAAGTGGATAGGGTGGGCTGTTTCCTTACAGCAGGTTATGCTAAAAGCAAGTCTCAGGCCAGAAGATAGATATTTATCAACTAAAGTTTTATTAGCAAAGCAAGTATCAAAAAAACAATTCATATGACTTCTTAGACTGGAGAAAGCCTCTACTCTCTTTCCTTTCAGTTGCTTTAACCATTAACTTTGCATGAAAGTTTCATTCTAGTTTAATGGCAAGTTTCCAGAGGCAGGATACTGTCACTCCAACAGCCTGACAGAATCTGAGTTCATGGCTACAAACCAGACCTCTTTACATGTAAACCCTAGGGGTATAGTCATAAGCCTCGATGGATTCTTATATTCTATTCATGCTTTTTATTAAACATTTAATGTATATTAAATACCTTAATATCACAACTAACACCTCATTTCTGATATTCCCCACATTAAGCAATAGACTCTATTTTACATAAATAGAAGCCTGTTTCTGACATCAAATATGCCAATTAAAACATTCTGTTGTTGATGGAGATGTGGATAATATAAGGGCCAGTGATAGTGATATGCCCCGATTCGAGAGACACCCCCGAAAACAAACCACCAGAGTCCAGAGTCAAAGCCAAGCGGCAAGGGTCGTTTATTGCAGGTTCGAACCCGGTCCTCCGCGCACTCGTTGCCGGTGACGCTAAGAGGCCCCGAGCAAGGATCTTACAGCTTCTTTTCTAGACAGGCACAAACAAGTTAGGGATTTTTTTGAGGTTACAGAGCTGTTATTGGTTGACATTTAAATTTGAACGCTCAGCAGAACTTGTTTGGTTCCCGCCTTTATTTCAAACCACGCAGCAGAACTTGATTGGTTCCCGCCTTTAGGTCAGACTACAACCGGGCACGCCCTGGCTGGTTTCAGGAACGGCAGGGGGGGGGGGGGGGGGAGGGGAAAGATCTTTTCTTTTCTTTGCAATTGTGAGTACACCTGGTAATTTTTCTCTTAGCCTCTCAATAGCTACCTCTGGAGTTAGTCCTTTCTGATAGAATGTTATCTCATCCCTCAGTTGTACTTAATTAGCACACTAGCTGACTACTTCTTGACCTTGCTTTCTACATCAATTCCTAGGTATTGGTTTAATCTAAGTTTTGCATTTTATAATATCATATTGTAATGTTAAAGAACTTTAAGATAATTGCAAACATTGTAACAACAAATAAGAAAACAGAAACCATGGTAAATGCAGTAAAAGAAGCCCATTACTGGGTGTTTTGGCAGAATATTAGAGAGCAAACCAGTTTCCTCTCACCAGAGTCCTTTCCCTCCTTCCCTCCCCCTCCTCCCCATCTCTAAGGGACTAGGGAAGGGGGATTTGAGAGTCAGAGAACATCTCTCCTACTTTTCCTTCTTCTAGTCTTACTGCCTCAGTTGTTCAAAAGTACAAGTAGTAGTTGCAGAGCAGAGAATGTTCAGGCAGGTGGGGAAAATAGAAAATCATGAAAGAGAGGACAGAAAACCTTATTAATGCCAGGGTTTGAGAAATAAGCCCACTGCCCCAGTCAAAAGAGGGATGCAGAGACTTGGAACACAGTGAAGCAAGGCTTTAATCAACGTTCTTGCAAGAGCAGGTGTCTGATAGGCACACTCGGGGCAGTTACAGAAGGCAATTTATCTCCTAGTGTGCAAGTCCCTCCCCTGGTTCCTCATTGGCTGAGTGCTGCAGAAGTTACAGCCTTACCCAGAAGTTGCCTATGCCCAAGTAAGGCCAAGAAGTGGTCTGATTGGAACAAATGTACATTCTTTGAGGTGACGCAAAGACTTCAGTTCTTTGGCACATGCTCATTGCATAGCCCGTGAAAAATAAGCCCACAAAATGGAGAGGGGAAGAAGAACCGGGAAGTGAAGGGTCTAAGGGTTAGGGACTCCATTGTGATGTGTGTGTGGGGGGAGGGGGTGTTTCTTACATAGTTCTAACAGGTTGTAAACCTGTTAAGTAGACAACACAGCTTTTATTTGGTCTTTCTGGAAATGAATCATCTCACTTCTCACACAGCGATCAGCAGGGAAGCTTCCTGAAATCACCCCAACCTATACCTTCCCCAGCCACCAGCAGAGCTCCTCCAGTGGTCTCAGTGGTCCTCAGACACATGGATTCCTCAGAGTGCATGGAGTGTCACATTCTAAGAGCCCTGTTTCCTCCCACTAACCAGCTCTCACCCGCCTTGTCACCACTGCTTCCTCCACCAGTTGTCCATCCCAGCCCCTCCTCTCTATTCAGCGTGACCTAAGGCTTCTCTAGAGGAGCAATATCTGGCTCTTCTTACCTTCCAACACAGATTTCCTCTGCTTCCTATTGCCTAAATGATGACAACTAATGGATTCTGTTCATTTTTATACTTCCACTGGTGTGTCTTCATTGTTGTTGTTGCAATAAAAAAGTTATGTTTTGCATGTTGATTATGCAAAGAAATCAAGCAATATGTAAAGGAATAAAGAATAAAGCAATAATCATCTTAAATCTTACAACCCAAAGAGAACTACTGTTAGCAAACTAACTTTTAATTATCTTGCTACATATAAATACACAGAAGTGCATAATTTTACATAAGCAAGACCTTATTACACATGTTAGTTTTAGCCTAGCTGTGTTTCTTTTTGTTAACATATTTTGGCTTGCTTCCACACTTATACATTCTAATATAATCATACACAAACATGTACACATATATGGGAGAGTTGTCATGTTTGTTTTCTAATAAAAACGTGGTGTACATTCTTCCCTTCATCTTGCTTTTTATCACTTAACAATGCATTATGGAAATTCCTCCAAGCCAAAGGTTTAAATTTCATTCTCTTTAATGATAACATAATATTCCAGGGTATCAATTACCAGAATTTAATCCTCCCTGTAATGATGGACATTTACATCGTTTATAGGTTTGTTTGTTTGTTTGTTTGTTTTGGAGGAGGGCACTACAAACAATGTATGAATACTTATCC
This sequence comes from Puma concolor, assembly GCF_028749965.1. Lineage (NCBI taxonomy): Eukaryota > Metazoa > Chordata > Mammalia > Carnivora > Felidae > Puma > Puma concolor. The sequence continues at coordinate 206,447,549 of NC_141667.1, read as the reverse complement.
TATTACATATGTCCTTTATATATTGGTGCTTTTATTGTTTTGACTACAAAGGAAAAATCTGTAGGCAATTAGGGATTGCTTTAAAATTTTTCAGTATTACAAATAAAATTGCAATGAACATTCCAGATTATATCTTTGATTGTTTCATTAGGTTAAATTCCTAAAGTTAGATTGGTAAATTATGAATTAGAACATTTTTAAGATTCTTAATGCACATTGCCAACTTGTTCTCCAGAAAGATTATGGTTGCAACCTTTTCAATCTTTCTAGAGGAATGTGAGAGACCTTTTTTGAGAACACCCTCACTGCTACAGATGTTCTGGTACTTATTTCTTTATTAACTCTACTTCATAAGATCATCTTTAACCATATCCATCACTCTGTGTGTCCACCTCTCTTGCTGGATCCTGAAAATCTTGACGCTGATCTTTAATATCTTTAATAACTTACGGAGCAAAAAGAATTTTCTTTTACTTTGGGGCAATTTTCACTACTGCTGATTACAAGTTACATACCCCAATACATCCACTAACTTTATCTTCCAAGGTAGACAGGGTTTATCCCTTGGGGTTTATATAATGGATATAAAGTATATTGATGGGGGTGACTTCTTGACAAAAGACAGACAATATTAAACTGGAAGAGGCTTAAAGTCCTCATTTTTTCAAGACACTTGCTTCTCAAAACTGCTGTATCTGGAAACCAAGTGTCCACAAGAATTTATCGATGATTCTCAAACCTAATATCCATCAGGATCACCTGAAAGGTTTGTTAAAAGACCTGTGGCTGAGGTGTTCCTGGGTGGCTCAGTTGGTTAAGCATCTGACTCTTGATGTCGGCTCAAGTCATGATCTCACAATTCCTGAGTTCCAACCATCCAGCACCCCCCATCAGTCTCTGGGCTGACAGCACAGAGCCTGCTTGGGATTCTGTCTTCCTCTCCCTCTGCCCCTCCCCAGCTTGCTCGCACACTCTCTCTCTCCCTCTCTCAAAATAAATAAAAATAAGCTTAAAAAAAAAAAAAAAAGAACTATGGCTGAGCTCTAACCCTAAAGTTTCTGATTCAGTGTGTCAGAGGCAAGGTTGGATAATTTGCATTTCTAACAAGGTTTTAGGTGGTACTAATGATGTTGGTCCTTTAGCAACACTTAAGAGCCACTGTTCTCTGTCCTATCCTCCCCCACCTGCTCTGGTAATGGAGCCTCACTTCGAAGCTCTATTCTCTATAAAGTATCCCTCTTTTTATTCTGTCTTTCGTGACAGTAAGGAACAGCTGGCCAGCACCTTCCTCATTATAACCTTTCATACCCTTGAAGAAAAAGATTTGGTTTTCCTCCTCCTCTTTTTCACCTGAGTCCTGATTCCCTCAGCCTTTCCTTATAATCAAATTTTCCTACCAATTCATCATTTTTATTATTCTTCCCTAAAGCCCATTTTGAATTTCCACCCCACCCACTCCTGTCCCCACTTCAGTTAATAAGGAGATAGGAGGGGAAGGGAAGGCGCTAAACAAAAACCTTGAATGCATAGCTTTTTGCTATTCCTGCCAGAGGTTGTGGCCACAATATTTAAGAAGTGTCATAGAAATTGGTGATTTTTTTCCCCCTCAGTTCTTTATTTCAAAGATTATAGCATTCCATAAATGGGTACAAACTATTGGTCACTTTCTTCATACTTATTCACACATAATCAACTGCATCTTTTGGTAATAAACACCCATTTACTTAGTCTACAAGTATTTTTTGAACATTTAGAACAGGCCAGACATTGTGAATACCATATCTAGTGGATGTGGCATTAACTTTCGGTCAGGACAACTTGTCTGGGCAGGTCCTAACAGACTGAGAATATGAGAAATGTTTTCAACAACCCCACCTACAGTATGGCTGAAAGATAAGTTTTATCAACCCAAAATTATTTTAGCCTCTTCCAAATCCACTGTTCATATGGAAAGGGACCTAGATTATGGTCAACTTTACATTATTTACAGGAGATAATATTTTTTATAGTTCAAGTTAGTATACAATTAACAATCATTTCTGTTTGTCTTTAGGGCATGTTCTGAAATATGCATATTTCATTCAATGCTGCCATGAATAGCACTGATTACACAAAAAACTACATCTGAAACTATCTTAGCCCTCAAATGGTAGGAGAGAGGGAGGTCCTTGTGATCTCTTTTCTAAGAGCTCTAATTCCATTCATGAGGGCTCCATGAGTAATTCCATTATCATGACTTACGCAACTTGCAAAGACCCCACATCCTAACACGATACACTATGCATTAGAATTTCAACATATGCATTTGGCTATGGGAAGGAAGGAAGGGGCAGATGACAAAAATGGTATGCCTATAGGAGAAACTTTTTTTTTTTATGGTTACCAGATGATTCTCCCCATGCCCTGAACACTATTCTGTACTTTGAGGCTGCAAAACTTTGCGTGGTGAATTGTAATATACGCTCTTGGTGCTATGCATTCTTGGCACTGCACTTGTGGTTTGGGGACACCAGATGGCTCAGTGGGCCAGGTAGCACTCTTCTCAGGTTACCCTGTGTGGTTGTGCTCTGCAAATGAATTGTTTAATCTTCTTCCTACCAGTTATTCTGGCTTTTGATGAATGAGTTTTGATTCCTAATGTCCAACAAAATGTATGTAAATAATAGTGCTGAACCTATCTCAACGTAGCAACAATAATAAAACTATCCAGGGAAATGGGAAAAAGCAAGTTTTATGATACCTCAAGTCTCTTTCAAGGAAATGACCATGGAAAAGAGAAGAAAAATCTGCAGGCAATTAGGGATTTGGTGGAAGTGCTTTGACCTAACAATAATCAGACTTTACTATAGCTGATGCCAGTCTGTGGCTTCCAAGAATTTGAAGAAAATGAGGATTGATTTCCAATGTGCAATACCAGGGCCACATTTCCTTAAGGGGCTGTGCTAATCCTATACTTTCTGATATCAGTTCTATTCCACCCAGGAACACATGGCCACAACCCCTAGAGAAGAGAGTCAGGAAGTGAACTCAGAGGCAAGCGTTTTAACTTTCTACCCTCTAAACTAATTTTGATACTTTATGTGAATATTTTAAATAAAGTGTTAATCGATCAAATCCAACAGTACATGAAAATAATAATCCACCTTCACCAAGCATATTTTTTTACAGGAAATTTGTTAGCATACATTTAAAAAGTCAAAGTAAGTAGGAAATGTTGTAAGATAATAGTACATTCTGTAAAGACAGTTCATAAAAATTTACTCCCATTCTTAATTCTAAGGTCTGTAAAAATTTAGAAGACTATTTTCCTTCCTATAATGATGGGTACCTGTCTCAAACCAAAAAAAAAAAAAAAAAAAAAAAGATATTGGTAAAATACGGTAAGCATTTGTATTAAAATCTGCATGAAGCAAGAAGGCCTACTACAGAATTATTACACAGAATCCATTTCTTCCTTCAAAAATATAGATTAAACCCTGGGTGCCTGGGTGGCTTAGTCCGTTAAGCCAACTCTTGGTTTTGGCTCAGAGCATGATCTCATGGTTTCATGAGTTCCAGCCTTGTGAGTCTCCATACTGACAGCATGGAACCTGCTTGGGATTCTCTGTCTCCTTCTCTCTCTGTCCCTCCCCTACTCGCACTGTCTCTGTCTCTGTCTTTTTCTAAATAAATACAAATATAAAAATATAAATATAAATATAGCTCATACATTTTTCCAGGCACTGGGGGTATAAAAATGAACAAAAGAGTCCATTGTCTTGAAAGTTCTCACCCAATAGGAAGATATAAAGACATAGCTACTGGAAAAGAGAAAGAAAATTGTTACTGTGAAAGAATCTCAATCTCAAATGGATTCAGAGAATGTAAAATAAAAAAAACTCATGCATTTGTTGTCCTCAGGAAAACAAAACTTAAGGACTGAAAGATTTCCTTTACATACCTGATTTACAGAAAAGTGATAAGATTGAAATTTTCTTAAATGATCGAGAGTTGGTCAGGTGTTGCCTTATATCAACCTTGGGAACTTTTACTTATGGTTTCCAGAGGCATGAACAAGAAACCACCCGGGTCCTGCTAGTTTCACCAAATAAGCTGAATTGAGCTTTGTGTGACTGGATTGGTTTTTTCTGCTCAGGGAATTTTTAAAGCTGGTCTCCACTTGTTTTTGATTTTAACTGGTTCTAACTCAACTCTCTCCTTTTTACACTCTGTGCCCATAAATACAGCCCACCCCAAGCCCTCCACAGAGTCGCCCGTAGCTTGCTGCAGTTTGCATGCCCCAAACTGCAAATTCCTCTCCTATTCCCAAATAAACTCATCTTTTTGAGAATTTTGAGTTTGTCTCAGTTTACCTCTTTATTTAGGTTGATATTACTGACAGACCATGTACGTTTATGTAGATAGTAATTTCTATAGAAAATATCAGATAGTAAACTGAAAATAAACCAGAATTAATAAGTGAGATGAAAAACTTAAATGTCTCCAAATTAATATTGGGAAGAAATGTTATTAAGAAGTAATAAAAAGAGGGGTGCCTGCATGGCTCAGTGCGTTAAGCATCTGACTTTGGCTCAGGTCATGATCTCGTGGCTCCTTCATTTGAGCCTTGTTTCCAACTCCCTGCTGTCAGTGAAGAGCCCACTTAGGTCTTTGTCTCTCTCTCTCTCTCTGCCCCTTCTCAGCTCTCATGGGTTCAGGTGTGCACTCTCTCGCTCTCTCTCAAAAATAAAAAAAATAATAATAAAAATAAAAAATTTTTAAAAATAAAGTAAGAAAAAGATAAAGTAGCTTAGGCATCTTACCAAGGAACATGCAACACCAGATGAATGTGAAGGGTACCAGAATAAGCCGCCCCAAATTATGCCTCTTTGGCATATGGATTTTTCTGAGCTAAAGGCCAATGCGACTGGTAAAGGCAGGGAAAGCTATTTACCTCTCCCTAACTGCCTAAAAATAGAGCATAAAGGTCCCCTTTTATAAAGAAAATTTCCCTTCATACGCATCTCCAGACCTGGAAGAGAGCTAGTCCTGAGATAATTCTTACCAACTCAGGGATTCTTATTTGCATCAGACATCACTTATGGACCACCCATTTCCTCCCTTCTCCATCCTGTAACTTGCCTCCTCAGCACAGAAGTCCCAAATCCCTTGGCCTTCATATAGAGTGAGATATTACAGAATTTCTACTCTGACCACTTCTTTGAGTCTCATTTCTTCATAAAATCCCAATCATCAGTTATTATAAGTAACTAAAATTGTATTTTCTCTTGTCAATCTGTCTTTATTAGTGTGATTCTCAGTCCCCAGCCACTAAACCTACGGGGGTAGAGGAGAGGTGCCCCCCACCCCCACCCCCTGTCTAAAAGTGAAATCATAAAGTTTAGAGAGACCCCCCCCCAAAAATATGACTAAATGCAGAGGCATACTAATTAAACAGAATACAATCTCAATTTCTTCCAAAATGACATATAGTTTGAATTCAAGTTCAATTAAAATTGCAGTGAATTTTTTTTTTACCTTGACAGAAGTGATTCTAAATTTAATCTGAAAAAAATAAAAGGCAAGGCTAGCCAAAAAAATCTTGAAAAACATGAATGTTAAAGGAAGTATTTCTTTAGCAGATATTTAAAGTCTTCAGGGCTACAGTAGTAATTTTTAAAGTGTCTGATTCTGAAAGAAGATACAGGCAAAATAATACAACACAAATTTATAGGAAAAGGAATAGATTAGCCAATAAATGATTTGGGGAAAATTGACAATTAAAAATAATCCATTTCAAAACTACAGGTTAATTTTAAAAGTTGAATATAAAAATAAGTTCCTCAAAAAGTTAAAACAGAATTGCCCTAAAGACCCAGAAACTACACTCTGAGGTATACACTCAAAATAATTAAAAGCAGGTATTCAAGCAAATACTGTACACAAATGTTCATAACAACACTATTCACAATAGTCAAAAGTGAAAATGACCCAAAGGTCTATCAGTGGGTGCATGGATAAACAAAATATGATGTATCATGTAATTATCATATAAAGGATAGAAGTGGTTATACATGCTCCAAGCTGGATGAATCTCAGAAACATTATATGAAGTGAAAGGAGCCAGACAGAAAAAGGTCACATATTGTGTGGTTCCATTTATGCAAAATATCCAGAATAAGTAAATCCATAGAGACCAAAGGTAGATTCGTGGTTGCCAGGGACTGGGGGAGTAGGAAGTAAAGAATGGTTGCTTAATGGTATTGGGGTCTCCTTTGAGGGTGATGAAATGTTTGGAACTAGATATGATGGTTATACAACATTGTGAATACACTAAAGTCACTTTAAAATTGGTAATTTGGTTATGTGAATTGCACCTCAATAAAAATGTAAATGAACAAAATTACAGAAAAAATATGGGTGTACAGCCTCCAAACTCTGAATTTGGAAAAGTTTTCTAAATATAAAATCATGAAAGAAACCCAAAGAAAAGATAAATACACAGGAGAGATGCAAATATTTAACATTAAGTGAGTCAAACTTAATAAAAAAACTGCACTATATAGATACATTACTCAAGGAATGCAAGAATCACTAGGTCCCCAAACCTGCCCTTTCCCATTCATCTCTTCTCTGCTTCTTCAACCTCTGCTGGAAAAATTCAGCACCTTTTGTTAGTCTGTTCTAGAGTACCAGCTGAAAGAATATCAGACAGATATATAAAATTGCTGTTTCACACCTTGCCAGCATCATAAAATAAGCCTTAGTATAGGGTTAATGAAGGACCCTATTTATGCCCACAGAGTGTTGAATTTAGAAAGGAGCAGATCATAACAAGATTTGCCATGAGTCTCAGTCTGGTTAATCTATAAACAGATTTCATTAGATATTTATTTAGATGCTCTGTACAGATTGCTTTAATTTTGAAATTAAGTCCCCAGGTTGGCAGTGGAATTTTAAATACTTGAATTCTAGAAAGGCAGCAGCTTTTAACCTTTGCACTTCTCTTTTAAAAGCTAATTAGGAAATTAAATCCAAAAGGACTGAATCCATAAAATGTTGGCGTTGTAATGCTGATGGAAAAATGTAAGTCACCTGCTATTTTGGTGTCATCCCCTGATTAGTCATTGAAATGAGATATTCAAAGAAATTTTTAAAGATTTTAAAAAATAATTTAGGAGAGCCACAACCTTTGTTAATATTAGAAATTTTATTGCTTGGAAAATTAAATCTGAACAGAGAAGTATTGTAGATTTTCCTATCACTCGTGGCTAAACGTTTTCTTCATGTATTACACACTTGATCAGTCGGTAAACTTTGGGGATGATTTGTAGTGGCATTGTCAGCTGGAGCTCCAGAGCCTGCCCATTATCTCGGTAGGTGCCCTGCCCCCCTGTGGGTACTCACCACAGACGCCTGGAGTCCACTGGGGGTGGGGGAAACACTCAAGCTTCTTCTACCTCCAAAGGCATTTCTAGCCTGTGAGCACTTTCAGCGACACTCAAAATTCCCCTTTCCTTCAGCTGAAGGTTCCATTTACAGCTGTGACCCTCGACCTCTTCAAGTGAGTTGAAAATACCTTCTGACAGATGTAACGTTTTTCTCTTTTGTCTTGAATCTGCCCACAGTCCTATGAAATCCTACCATTATACGTGGATAGAGATCCACGTGAGTGCGCCTCAGCTATGTGCTTCCTTGGACTCATCCATCAGCATCTCCATCTAAACTTCCTTCTCTCAAATACCAATTGAGTGAAGTATATTTCTGGTTAACTTAATCCGCATGCACACTTCCCGCCCCCCCACCCCCCATTCGGAAATGTTTTTAAGGACCCACCTTCTATCTGATGCTTTCCTAGGCACAGATGAGAAAACACAGACTCAGGTCCTCACGTGTTTAGGAGAGGCAGAAATGTAAATTAGTAATTTAAATAATATGTCAGATTCCAGGAGAGAAGCCTCAAAAGGGAAGAGCAGGCCCACAAAGGAGGATGGGCATAGCTCTGCCTAGAAATATGGGAGTCAGGGGTGAAGTAGATCTTGAAAGGCAAATGATGTGTTTGCTTCCAGTTGTGGAGTGGAAGAAAAGAGCGCATTCCTGACTGGTAGCTAGTCTCCAAAGACAGTCACCATCAATTCCTTCCCTCCTCATGCATGTATCATGTATATGCACTATGTTCCTCACATCAAGAGCTGGAACTAATTCCCCCACCTTAGAATATGGGCTAACCCTAGTGACTCCTTCTAACTAGTAAAATGTGGCCCAAGTATACTGTGCAACTTCTAGACTAGGTAAGAGAGGACCATGCCACTTCTACCCAGTCTGTTTGGGACGCTTGCTCTTGAAACCTAAGCACTATGTTGTGAGGAAGCCCAGGCCACAAACAGGGACCCATACGGAGAGGAACCAAGGGCCCCCAGCTGTCAGCTCTGGTCAAGCTCCCAGGCCACGGCCACTATTAATTGCCAAACATGTAAATGAGGAAACCTTTGAGATGACTTCAGCCCCAGCCACCATCCGACCCAAACTCCTGAGAGAACCAAAAAAAAAAAAAAAAAAAAAAAAATTCACCTCATGGAGTCCAATCAATCTCTACTACCATGACAGATAATAATAGTAAATGACTGTTGTTTTCAGTTATAATGTTTTGGAATGCTTTCTTACATAGCAATAGAAGACTAGAACACAGACAATGGAGGAAGCCAATGGAAGGGACAGGGACCCTGAACAAGAGCGTGACTTTGGGCATCATAGGCTCTCCCAGAGATTGAGGAAAGGGAAAAAGAAAGCTTGGCATAAAGCTGCAGGATCAGGGGCAGGATATGGACACTTGTTGATGCCATATCAAGGGGGAAGGATTCTATTATGGGGGCAATGAGGAAGCCATTGAGGTCTTGGTGGCGGAAGAGAGGTTAATAGGATAAGATCTGGGGAAGCCCATCTAGCAGCAGTGTGCAGAAGGGTTGGGAATGTAGAGAATACTGTATTCTTCCCAGCAGGAGAGGATGAGGGCCCTGAAATAAGGTGAGAGCAGAGGAGATGAAGGGGCGAAGATAGATTTAAACATGCTAATGGAGATAATCTATAGGATTTGGAGATTGTCCGGGTTTGAGACTGAGGGGAGGAGAAATTAAAACTCATTAATTTATTACATTCTGATTGAGAGCATACTAAGTACTAAGCATACTTCTGGGCCCTGAGGATAAAACGGTGAATAAGACATTTGGGGGCTCTCATGAATTTATATTCTAGTGCAAAAGAAAAACAAATGGTTTGAAGTGAGTTTAAGACTCAATTTCCAGTTAATGCCTTTCTTATTAATTTGTCTTATCATTTGTCATGAAGTATACAGGAGAAATGGACAATTTTCCAGAAAGTAAAATGAACTCCTTAATTCAATATTCTAATTGTGATCCATGAAGGAGATTATCTGGGTACTCGGGCAAGTTCAAGACATGTTTTTGAACTTTTGATACTGTTAGACTCCACATGGAAATCCAGACCCATGGGGTCCAAGGAGTACTCTGGGATGTCTATTGTGGTCTTTGGTCCCTGATACCAATGGCACATAGCAAAAGGAATCATGAATGATATACTTTAGCCAGGAAGGAAGTGATTTTCACTCATTTTTCTATAATCACACACATATTGATTCAATAAATATCCATCATTCTGACGGCTGGACATGTTACAGTGAAAAAGAGAAAGAAAATCCCTTAGTTCATAGGGCTTATATTGTTTTTAGGAGGACAGATCATTAAACTGGTAAAGAAACAACATAGTATCAATGTATTAGCTTCCTTTTGCTGTCATAACAAAATACCATAAACTTAGCGGCTTACAACACTATACATCTATTACAGTTCTGGAGTTCAGAAGTCTGAAAATTGATCTTATGGGTTAAAATCAAAGTGTCAGCAAGACTGTATTTCTTCTAAGAATCCATTTCCTTGCCTGTCCAGCTTCTCAAGGTTACCTTCATTCCTTGGCCTACAGCCCCCTTCCCACAATGGAATCACTCTGACTTCATCTTCCCTTGTCGTATCTCATTCTCTGGCCTGATCCTCCTGTCTCCCTTTTATAAGGACTCTTATCCCTCCCAGATTATCCAGCATGATTTCTTCATCTCCATATTCTTACCTTAATCATGTCTGCAAAGTCCCTTTCACCATGTAAGGTAACACATATATTGGTAGATTCTGAAGATTAGGATTCAGACACCTTTGGGGACCATCATTCAGCCAACCGCAGTCAAGTACTGATTGCTATGAAGAAAAATAAAGCAAGGCAAGCAGATAGAAAGTGTGACTTGGAAGAAAAGAATTAAAGATGAGGTCAAAAGGGGGATCTGATTATGTAAAGACTAGGGATTTTGTTCTTGGGATGTTAGGAAAACTAAAGGTGTGGCATGATTTGGCATCTGGTTTTGAAGGTTCATTTGATGCTGTGTGTGGAGAACATCCAGGAATTTCATTTCCAAAGAGGAACAGGAAAAAGGGACTAAAGAGCAATGTATGGTCAAGGGAGGTGTTTTTTTGTTTCTGTTTTGTTCCTTTTATTATTATTCGTTTTTTTAATTGGAGATACTAGCAAGTCGACGTGCTGATGGGAATTGTGTAGTAAAGAGGGGAAACAGATGACACACAAAGAAAAGAGGTTAAAGCAGAGGCAAGGTCCTGGACTGGGAAAGAGGACAGGAGGATACAGTGCACAAGTAGAGGGGCTCATTTCTGATAGGAACAGAGAGACCCTTCTTTCTTCATTAACAAGGAGGGGAGAGTGGAACAAAAGGGAAGGGACACACAGGGAGACCAGTACATTGTGCCTGTTTTCCTGGTGGAATAAACAGCAAAGGCATTGTTAAACATGAGTGTGGGAGGGGAAATAGTAGTCATAAGAAAGAAAAGTAAGTGTGACATATTTATCCAAGAGAGTGAGAGAATGCATTGACTATGAAAATGTCCTGGGCAATAGTGAAAGCCCCTCAAGGATGGTAGTCATTAATTTAAAGCCAGCATGGTGTATGCTTCTTCCCAGCCACAATCAGCTGCTCAGAAAAAGTACTGGAGGATGTGACAAGCTTGATTTAATCAGGGTTAGAGGTTTGAATGGATATGAACACAATGGAGAGAGAAGGGACAGAATTTGAGGGTGATGCAAGGGAGCAATTGTAAGTCTGGCTATGGCATCTAAGTTGAAGAAAGGAGGGAACTGAGGGCATGGGGCAGTGAAGGACAGTAGAAGGAGGTAGGGTCAATGGATGGAAGGTCCCAGGTGGGTAAAAAAATTATTGGCATGAGGGTGTTAAAGTAAGTGAGCTGGAAAAATAGGAGATAGTGATCAGAGTAGGGTGCCTCAAATTGAGATTTTTGAGGTGATATAGGTACTGGTAAGTAAGCATACCAGGGGTTTGTATAACTAAGGTGCAATGGAAGATAAAATTATTAGATGCAAGGCCAAGGTGTTGAATGAATTATCCATACAGATATTTAAAAACATAAAGGATAATAACAGAGAGTGGTGGAGAAATTTCCAGTAATCCAAGGCCCAAATTCTTCAACAAATAAAAACAAAAGATTGGAAGAATGGTGATTATTAAAAGGAGGGCTACCAAATAGTACAATTACAGACATTTGAGGTGACCAGGGAAAATAATGGTAATAGATGGTAATAAAAAGCATGACCACTCTGTGGGGTGCCTGGGTGGCTGTCGGTTAAGCATCCAACTTCGGCTCAGGTCATGATCTCACTGTTTGTGAGTTTGAGCCCCATGTCTGGCTCTGTGCTGATGGCTCAGAGCCTGGAGCCTGCTTTAGATTCTGTGTCTCCCTCTCTCTCTCTGCCTCTCTCCCCTGCTCACACCCTGTCTCTGTCTCTCAAAAAATGAATAAAAATGTTAAAAAAAAAAAAAAAAAAAAAAAAAGCGTGACCACTCTAGGTATGGTGGTGGGAAAGAAAACAGCCATCATTTGAAGAGAGCTACAGCAAAAGCACTGGCTTCAAGGGACAGCCAGATTTCCATAAGAGCAAGAAGATTAAAGGAACTTTGAGGATTTAGGGGATTTTGCTGATGACACTCTGAGTTCTAGAGAATACAGCTGTAAAATTTAGGGGCTTGGAGGAGTAGGAGCTTAAGCCAGGAGAGAGCTACACAGAACTGTAATGGGGTTAATGCCCTGGGAGGCTTGGGCTTTCTGTGGGGACTGTGGTCACAAGGGATATAGGGAATCATGGGATTAATCTTAGGGCAAGGGTCAGTAAGCATTTTCTGTAAAGATAGTAAACACTGCAGGCTATGTGGAACATTAAGTTCTCTGCCACGATCACTCAGCTCTGCCATTGCAGAGCAAAAGCAGCCTTTGACAATGCATAAATGAATGGGGGTGGCTGAGTCCCAATAACACTTCACTGCAATAAACTGGCAGTTAGCTGACCCCTGTCTTAGGTGTAGTTGGTTGACGAATTCTGGGGACTATAATTCAGGCAGTTGCAGGGATATAGCAGGTAGAGGTGGTTCAGGAGAAGGGTGATAAGGATGGTGTTCTCACTGGAAATTCATGTTCTTCTAGGGCTCTCCATCCTGCCAGTGGAGTGAGAGCCAGGTACTCTCCTGTGTGACATTTGGATCTCTGTAGGCCCACGCAGATCCTGCTGTGGCGTCCTGGGTTTCAGCTAGAACAATGTGTGGATGGTACAGTCATCCTCCCAGATACAAGTGATGAGAGAGAGCCATTTTTCAGGGAAAGATGGTGAATTTCATTTATAATGTTGCCTTTGATTTGTCTATGAGACATCAAAGTAGAGATGACCAGGAGCTGGTTGGGATACGGAGCTCAGAAAATGTCTAGTTGGGACATGTGGAGGAAGGCATTGTTCTTGGGGAGGAAATACATTGAAGTCTCTCCCAGGCTCCAGTTGGAGGTGATCTCCCTGGGAACATTGAAGGGCAGACAGAGATACCCAGTTATAAAAATCCCCTCTGAGTCCTGAAGTTCTCAGTTGTATATATTGACAGAATCAATCTCATGTTTTCCGAATCACATCCTCATTTTATGCTAGATGAGCACCAAGGTTCTGCAGAGTAGAAGACAAAGTTTCTACCATGCACGGATCAGCGAGATGCGTTACTTGAGTGAGGTTGTATACCGAGAAATGAATGCATGGAAAAAAGTCTTGAATCTTCTGCAGTTTTTCAGTACAGCAGGACTCATTAATGAATTGGCAGGATGAAATTCCCTTCCCCCTTTTGATGACTCGTTTTCTGGCCCATCATCACCTCTAGAAAAGGACAAAGAAATAAGAAGGTACTATGTAAATCTTTTGACATTACTACAAATTAATAGCTTCTGTAGAGAGAAGTAATACAAACTGTTGCATAAGAGGACATTTTCAGGTTGTGTCTTTGCCCAGAGAACCCAAGAAAGTTGGGATGAGGTAGTGGGAAAGTGGTTTGTACTGGGAATCTGAAGACCTGGACTTGAGGTGCTTAGGGCACAAATAGGACACTTGACTTTGGATTCCTCAATTAACCTCTCTGCACCCGTGTTTTCACTTATAAAGCATCAACTATGTGCCAGGCCTGTGCTGGACACCTTATATCCTTCTTGTTTCATTTAATAATTCCCACCTACAACAAGATTGGATGAGAACCCCATACGAGGTGGATCCAAAAGCACTTTGTAGACCATAAAGCAATATGCCAACATAAGGCGGTGTAGAACACTAATTGTTTCCAGTACTTTAATTAACATAAAAACAATAAGTTTGCCCATGCTGAAAGCCTCATTTTTTGGTACAATTTTCTCTTTTGGTCTGTATTTTGTTATTGTTTTTAGGTTAAGGAACCAAATCATCCATTTATTGTTTAAGTTTTAGATGAAAATTGCCAAACTCAGAAAAGGGAAGGTGAAACGAGAAAACTCTTAGGTGACCTGAGCCCCAATCCTCTTACTAAATTTGCTGTGCCTTTTATAAACCCACAGTCTGCTGCCCTTTCTAAAGCTCCCCTAAGCAAAGTAAAGGGTTTGGAAAAGGAATCCATAGGGGTGCTCTTTCCTGGACTGAGACAGCACTGCCATTAGAGTATGATGGCATTCTTGCATTATAATTTACACCTGCATTTCATGCATTTTATTCACTGCCAATAATTATTGAATAATTACTGTGTTCTCCCACTGTGCCCTCTCTTTGTACTCCCACTTCTTCCTAGGGTTTCAGCTAGATTGTTGCCTTTTGAAAGTTTCCTTCCTTCTGAAAAGGAGGCAGGTGGTTTGTAATTCTTCGTTTTGAGCCAAGCATTTAAATAGGCAAGCTTTTAACCCAGTAGCCTGTCCTGTCTGTTTGGTTTCTATGTACACTGTTTACTGGGAGAATAACAGGAAGTAGTTTGTCCTGGGAAGTCACTTTTGCTTAAAGACCTCAAAATTCATGTGTTTGTGACTCCCATGTTACCTATTTTCGTGTAGCATCTTCCAAATTTGCTAAGCTGATTTGAATTGAGATAAATTAGATCATTTGCAGCCCAACTTGCCTGCCAACTTCAAATTGGCACTGGAAGCACTTTATCTATGTTTGGGGGTTTGTTGGAAGACAAAATCATCAAGACTAAGCTACATTGAAGTTTGTTTTGTTTGCCTGTGTGGGAAAACAAGCTAAGTCCTGCTTTTTGCTGTTGTTGTTGTTGTTTTCCCTTTGCTGCAAAAAAGTGATTCCCCAATTACCCAGTTAGTCTGTCTTGGTATCCATTCTCTAACTCAGAAGAGAATCTTGGCTTCTTTCCAGGAAACACATAAAAACTTCAGAAATGATAGATAAATCTTGGGGCACCTGGGTGGCTCAGTTGGTTAAGAATCCGACTTTGGCTCTGGTCATGATCTCACCATTCCCGAGTTCAAGTCCTGAATTGGGCTCTGTGTTGACAACTCAAAGCCTGTTTCAGATTCTGTGTTTCCCTCTCTATCTCTCTCTGCCCCTGCCCCACTTATGTGCATACTCGCTCTCTCTCTCTCTCTCTCTCTCTCAAAGTAAATAAGAATTTTTTAAAATTTTTTTAAAAAAGAAAGAAAGAAGTGATAGGTAAGTGTCCAGGGCTAGCTGTAATCCAATTGCTTGACTTTCAGCATCTTTTAGCCATTCTGACATAACTGCTCCCAGGGAAGATTTTGTTAAGACTAGAATCTCAGTCCTTTATGTTAAAAGCCTTTAACTACTCTTGGAAGGAAGTTAAACTTCTGTCACACCCAGAGGAGTGCTTATTCTGCATCTTCAAGTGTTTATTGAGTTTTTGTCACATATTTTATAACCAAAACAAACCTCAGCATATGACAGTTTAATAACCAAGTCTTTCTTGAGACTGATTATTGAAATGGAGACAGAAGCTGTTCTGGAGTCCAGATCTCACAGCTGCTTTGTGTATTTCATCAACCTTAGAACTTGCAACCAAAATGACTCAAGCCCTAGTATTACAGAATAACGGAATGCTTGTTAGAAGGCAAGTTTGATTGGATAAATATGGATGCCACTGAAATTGGTAGTATGACATAACAACTAACACTTGCTAAGGCAGAGTTGTTTATTTTACACTCATTTCTCAGTCCTCACATCAAGGTCTCCATTAAGTAGGTAGGTGAAAGGTAGGAAGTTATCTTATCCTTTGCTTTACACCAGAAGAACTGAGCTACTTGGAATTGGTTTGGAAATCTAAGCTTACAACACAAGGAGTTTCCAATGAGGAAACTTCCATTGAGGAGTTTCCAAATGGTTTTCCCATAAGAAAAGAGATGATGATAAATAGTGTCATAGGAATGTTTGAAACTTCATTTTGTTTCATTGTAAATAATACATTCCTTTAAATAATATTCCTTTGCAAGAACATATGTCACCCCACCAAGCCATCTCTATTGTGAAAACCTCAGATTTGGAGGATGATGAATTGGCATCCCTAATGCCCCAATTGTTATAAAATGTTTGATAGAGATGAAGTCTGCCTCCATGTATTGTTTTTAGACATTGGTCAATTCATTCATTTAATAAATTATTATTGAACATCTGCTACGTGCTAGATATTTTACTAGGTACTGGTGGTAAAACAAAGCATAGCCCCTGCCTTCTATAGGATCTTCAGCAGCTACTAAAAGTAAAATTAGAATCAAAAGCTAGGAGACAAAATAGATCAAGAAATGACTGGTCTCATGAAACAATCTGCACACAGCCAAGATGTTCAAACACACAGCCAATAAACACATGTGCTGGTATTGAGTCGGAGCTACTATCCAACCCAAATACAGTAAACGGAAGAAGTTGAAATAATTACCTGAATTAATTTACTCAGACCAGATATTTATTGCTCGCATACCTTTTCCTGCGCTCACAAAAGTCATAGTGCTTATTCACCAGTTTCTCCCGCAGATTTTCCTGGCTGTGTAGATATCACCACATCTTTCAGTTCCCTAAACCAAATTGTGGGAGTCTGTCTCCATTCTTCTTTCTTCCCCAACCTCTCAACCCCAACACAATCCAGAAACAAACTTTGCCAATCCAAACACACCATGAGTCTACCCTTTCCTCTGACCTCCATAGTCTCTATCCTTGTCCAGCCCCACTGTCTCTTACCTGACCCACTACAATGGAGTCCTCACCATCTCCCTACTTCTACTCTTCCTTTCAACCCCAACACACACAGCATGCATTCTCAACTCAGCAGCCAGAGTGAATTTTAAAAATAGATACCAGTTAAATGTCAATTATATCTCAATCAAAACCAAACCAGAACAACAACAACAACAAAATGAAACGAGAATGTGCTACTTACCAGTGTAAAGTGGCTTCCCCACATGTGGAATAAATTCCAAACTCTTTTGGGGGCTATCGAGGCACATATGAGCTAGCCTCTGTCTTTTTCTCCAAGCTCAACCTCTCCCATTATGGCTCACCTCAAGCCATACTGGCCTTAGTGTGCTTTAAATTCACCAACTTACATCCCAAACTTGAGCCTTTGTACAGGCTCGTTCTTATCTTTATATAGATGATTCCCTCATCATTCAGACCACCACATAGAGTCACATCCTCAACACTTGTTCTCTCCCTTCACCATCATATCACTAGCAACTCCACATACCACTTACCACAACCTGGGGGTTTCCTTCTCTATTAGCTTATTGGATGGTTTGTCTACCACCACTAAAGTGGAAGCTCCGTGTTTATCTGGTCTGTTGTGTAACTATGGTTCCTGAAACCATGCATGACAGCATATTGGATGCTCAACAAATATCTGTGCAATGAATGGATGAATGATGTCAGCCAGAAAAGGAGTAGGGGGTGGAGCTGGAGAGAGAAAAATTGAGAAGAAGAAGAAGAAGAAGAAGAAGAAGAAGAAGAAGAAGAAGAAGAAGAAAAAGCTGGAAAGATGTTGGCCAAGCAGGAAGAAGTACAAGAGCCTGAGAGATTGTGAGAGGAATAGACTGAGTTTAAGACTGAGACTCCAAGAACAGAAAGTTAAATATGGCAGGTATATAAAGTGGGGTGGGGAAGAGGGTGGAAAGGTGAAGATGGAGAGGCGAGCAGCAGACAGAGCACCAAGAAGTCTGAAATCCAAGCATCAGTGTTTGCGCTTTATCCTCTGGAACCCAATTAAGAGTTTTAAGCAGGGGAGTGATAGGATCAGATTTGTGTTTTAGAAAGATCACTGTGGCTGTGGTGTAAAGCATGAATTAGAAGAGGGAAGACAGGAGAAAAATTATGTTAACAGAAAGGAATGGTCAGTGTGGCAGCTTAAACAAAGAGGAGTCAGAAAGCGAGGATTTGGCAGTGTTTTTCCAACACTGTCAGGGAAGAGGCAGTAAATCTGAGAATCTGAGCATTCCAGTGAGTGCAGAGGAAGTATATAATGGCGGTTAAGCATCTGGGCTTGGAGTCAGACAGACCTGGGTGTAACCTCAAATCTATCACTCTGTAGTTTATGTGATCTAGCACAAGTTATCAATTCTAAGCCACAATTTTCTCTGTAAAGTAGGAATAATAATGGTGAGCATGTAAACTGCCTAGTCCTCTGCCTGATGTGGTATGGGTGCTAAATACATGTTAGTTCTGTCACATTATTAGTTGCACTGTGTTAGGGGCCTGGTTAAATCTACTAAGTCCCTTTGTGGCCTGGATGAACCGTGCCCCAATAGCCTTCCCCTCTTTTGGTGTGATTCTCGGCAAATCACACCGGGAAACTGATTATTACCTTGTCTTCCTATATACCTGAGGAACCCCTGCATATCCTGGCTGCCAAAAACACCCCATATTTCTCAGCGAACCCTGGATTTATATCTAGTCTGTTTCCAGTTTGGTTAGTTCGAATGAGTCCCCTGAACTTACTGATCTCTAGAAAAAAACAAAAACACAAAAAACCAAAACCAAAGAGTGAGATGTAGGGTCTGGAAGGCTGAAATGCAGGCGCTGGACCAGGGGCTGCACAAAGGAGGCTTACCCCCAGGAGAGTGCCCACCAGGTTGTTCCAGACAGCTGGTCCCGGTTGTGCCACGTGGAGTTGTGTGCTTGGAATGTAACGTTCTTCTACATGATAATTCTTCCACTACTTAAAATTTCCTTTTTTTCTTTTACCACCCTCCCCCATATCCTCCCTGGAAGATGAATATCCACATAGAATAAGAAATAGCGAGGGCCGTTTTACAGTGCCGAGCTTCAAATGCATCAGGAGTGATGCCCGCCTATGCATTTGATGTGTTTTTCTTTTAATCTGTCTTTGGGGGGAAGAGCTATATCTGTTAGAGACTTAATATTTTTAGAAATTTAATAGGCTCATTTGGAGGTAAATATTTTAAACGGGCCACCCATGCGGTGCATTAACTGTACCTTACTGTGACATTATCACAAAGGCCTTAGACCTTAGGGACTGAGAAACCTTTTAACACTCTGTTTAGTAAACGGTAAACCCTTGGTTGATGATCTGAGTTCACTTTCCCTTGGTGTAGATCAGGCCGCTGAGGCGGGTGATATTTCAGTCATTTGAATGTCAGTCTAAAAGCACGAACATCTCTGCTGCACATCATCAGAGCCCCGGGTCATTTACACTTGTGGTTGTTTTACTTCACAGCCCAGAGCCTTCCCCGAGCTGCTGTCATTCTGACCCTGAGGCTGCCCTTCACAGCCTTCTGACTCCACTCCCAACATCCTCTTTCAAGCTGACACAGAGCAGAGGCTGACCTTGTCCCATCAACCACTTACCCACACAGACCCAATTAATCTTTGGTTGCCAGTCAGTCTAACTCACTTCCCTCCTTGAATACTATAGAATCTCACAGAGGGGATGCTTTTGGCTTCATTTGCTTCCACATAGGATGAACTGTGGCGGAAACATAGACAGCTGCCCTGTGGAATGATTCAAGGACCCCTGATGACCAAAGGTGTCTTCTTGTCAGAGTGTCAGGGCATGGGAACTCCCATCCCTCTCTGTTGCTCCTTGGGGCTTCTCTCCAAGGATAAGGAATTCCTAGAATAATTAACCACTCGTATCCAACCAAGGAGTCTGTCCTAAGACAGATTCCATGCAAGGATAAGGGTAAGGATGAGAAAGAGCACTGAAGGAGGAATTGAGTGTCTTGAGATGTCTGAGGGCACTTGGTACCTATGAGTAGCAGGTGCCCAGGTGAGGGGACAACATGATTCTAGAATCAGGATAATCTGGGTTTAAGTTAATGAAACTGTGTGACCTGGGTAAGTTATGTTGTTTCTCTGAGGATATATACATCCAAAAGATAAATGATTCCCCATATGCAAAGGGCTTACCATAGTGCCATGTAGGTGTGTGATAATACAAATATCACTCATTGTCGAATTTAACTGTGGCCAGACGTGGCTTCAGTCAAGGTCACAAAAACACAAATCAGTTGCAGTTTCAACAAATGTAGGGCAGAGGTCTATAATGAGGATTCAGCTTTAGCTGTTCAGTATTTAGAACATTCGAAATGCATTCAGATCACTGTAGGAAGGTAACTGTTGTCTACATGAGATGCTCAGGTTGGCACTGACTGACATGGATTTGATGAGCTTCTCATCCACAAATAGAGTGGAGACAGACTTGGGGAGTATGAGGCCTGATAAGGAAAAAGTCATTGCTAATGGAACAAGAAACTTGAGGGGTAGGGAAGGTCGATGGTCCAGCATGCTTTCCAACACCAGGAACAACATCCCATCACACTATCGCTGGAGTTGGTGGGACCCAGGCTGTTCGTTGCGGCAAAAGTTGGGGAGTATATGTGCATCCTGAGGCAGGCAGAATAACAGCTGCTGCCTTCAAAGATGTCTATGTCTAATCCCTGGGAACTGTGAATACGTTAAATGACATGGTAAAGGAGAATTACGGTAGTATATTGATCACCTGGAGGTGGGTGAGATTCTCCTGGATGACTGGGTGAGCCAAATGTCATCACAAAGATCCTTAAATGTAGAAGAAGGAAGCAGGATATGTCAGTGATAGCAGGGCAAGTCCTTCTTGTATCATTGCTGGCTTTGAAAAGGGAGGAAAAGGGCTATGAGGCAAGAAGTGCAGGGAAAGTCAAGGACAGATTCTCCCCTCTAGCCCCCAAAAGGAGCACAGCCCTGCGATACCTCGATTTTAGCCCAGTGAGACCCATGTTGGGCTTGTAATCTACAGAAGTGTGAGATAATAAATGTGTGCTGTTTTAAACCACTAAACTTGTGATAATTTATTACAGTAGTCATAGAGAACACCTCAGAAGGGACCTGTATATGGAGATGCAGGGACCCTCCCAGCAGGGACAGTTTGTCCAAAGTAGTGAATCTTTTTTTTTTTTTTTTCAGTCCTAGAAGGGGGGATCTTCTTCTCTTTAACCACAAGCTAAAAGCTTTCTAGTTCCATGTTCCCTTATGGCGTACGCATCGCCTGTGACTGCAGGCGTTCAGAAGTTCTAGGTGAACAGCAGAACGCTAAGGGAAGAGCATCCATCAATGGACGTCAACATGAAACTTACCTCAAAACTTTTCAGACGACTACTTCAAAAGAAGAAAGAAACATTAAGGGGTTTGTTAGGGATCTGAGTAGGCAGCATTAGGGGAAAAAATGCAGAGACAGTGTGTTCTGTATCTCAAGTTTACCTTTATTGTTCCAAAGAAAAGCAGGGATCTTAAAAGACTGTCATCTTAAAGCACAATGTGTCGAGTTAAAGATAGAGTGGCAATATTAATGGAATTGCCTTGCTTTCGTGGGTTTAAGGCAAATCCTTAACATTATTTTCCTGCCGTTTTCTAAATTAAATTTATAAGAAATATTATGTATCCTGCTGTGCAGAGTGAAAGCTGTATTCTTGTAAAGGGCTTATAATCATATTAAAAAGCTGGAGGGTAAAGTTTGTTCATGCCATCAAAGTCACAAAGTAAAAAATAGAGTTTTACATTGTGCATTTTTATAATGGTAATACCTTTTGGGGTATGTAACACCACAAAGTGCTTCACTGATATTGTTTTGTTAATCCTTAGAACATCCCCGATGGGGAGGTATATTTTTATCTCCACTTTGCATATGGGAAAACTGAGGCACAGCAAGTGTCAGCAATTTGCCTTGGCTGCCAGTGGCTTGGCAGCCCCGCTTGTGCTGAAACTCAGGCTCTTAGCCTGAAGACGATTCCTACCGTTCATCAGATGACAGTCATCCTTCTAATCTACCTTTCTGCAGGTACCAAAATAGCTCCAGGAGGACTTCTGCATCACTCAAATTTTATCTTCAAGTTCTTCAAGAAAAAAATCCTATAAATAGATTTTGTTAATTCCACTACATCTGCTTAACATACTTAGGAACAGTTGGTGGGTTGGAGAGAAGGGTTCAGAGTGGGGGCATTTTTGCAAAGTTAGTAGGAAACGTGGATGCTTTAGGGAAAGCCAAAAGGGACAAGGTTAAGGAGGCGAAGCAAGGCTGGCAGGAAAGTCAGAAGCTGCCAACAGGAGCCTGGGCACCAGAAACCACACATCTCCCCCTTAGCTCAAGGAAATTCTGGGCCTTTTAGGAAGTCCCGTTCCTTGGCACGAGGTTACTCCCCTTTTCCACAGATACAGATTTTACCCTGGCTCTTAAGCTTCTGTGTAACGTGCTTTCAACCAACTGGTACACCCCAGGTTTGACTCTCTTGATAGAATCGTGCAGTAACTTAAAGTCTTTATCCCTGCCCTGTGTCCTTGCAGGAGTGGGAAGCTTAAAATCTCATTCTCTCTGCTTGTTCCCTTGGTTGTGTGTCCCTTAGTGACACAGAAGCCAAAGGCTTGAGCGCCTTGCATACAACACAGGTGAATAAAATGATGTTTGGAGCACTGGCCACATAGGCATTAGTCTCAATGTGTCCTTCCTGTGGCCTCATTGGGATTTAGGCTGCCCCTGTTGTTACGCAAGAGGAAATGTCATTTGTTCAAGGCCAAACAACCAGTAAGGGGTGGGGCTGGGACTCTGTCCCAGGTCTGACAGGACTCAGCTACCTGCTTATAACCACCACACAATGCTCCCTCTGATATTCTGGGCTGTGTGAGGTTTCCAAGTGCTCCGTGACACCTGGACTCTGCCAACAAGGCTGTCCTCTTGGCACATGTCATCTGCTCAGCATTGTTTGCTGTTTGTGTCTTTGGTATCCCACCACTGAGCCTAAGAAGCATGCCCATTTCTCTTTTAATTTAAGGGCTTCTTGTCCTTAACACCCTCCATTAAATATTAGGAACATGGTCCCTAGTTCTTTTTCCTGAGAACTTATTTAAAACAAATATGGTCAATTTATTTGGATAATTAACATTTTCTGTTCCTTTCCTTCCTATACCCATATGTTTTATGTGTCACTAGTGTTCTGCAAATGCTCGGTTGTCCTCTGATTTATTTACGCAGATAGTTAATTGACTAGATGGACAGAAGCACACTGTGGAGTATCGTTTCCATTCCAGGATTTAGATTAACAATGGAGGGTGGGGGGCGGGAAACACAGGGCTTTTTCAGCCCATCTCCTCATGGACAGTGTACCCGCTCTTACACGGTGTTGGTCGTTAGGGTATCTGCAGCCAACCAGAGTACTTCCCAGACATGCCAGCAGAGCCCCGGTCATGTGCAGTCACTTCACACCTTTCCAATACATGGGAGTGGCCTCCTGTTGCCAGCACTCAGGGCTCTAAGAGTATCCACTGGCCATGTGCATGCTCAGCCTGAGAGTAGGGTAGGTCAGAAACACGGGGTCATTACCAACCACCCTCGGAGCAGCCCTAACCAGTGATGAATTGTAATAAGCGGATCAGTATCCCATCCTCCTTGCCTCTCAGAACCTTTCTGCCTTTCTGAGGCATATTCTACACCACCTCCCATTGGCCCTCACAGGATTTAACTTAGTCACCCACAGAAGTAACCTGCTTATTAACACACCCTGTCTTCACTTCCCTGTCTCACTCCCTCTCTCCCTGCCAGTGTTTCAGATAAACTCAGCGTCAGCTTTTGGGGAAACAGCTTAACACAGCCATGTTTCCTGGACTCTGTTTTCTCTTGTCACACAAAAAACGGACCCATTGAATGACAATTGGACCGGACTTTCCACGTCATCTAGCTCCTCATAGACCTCAGGATGGAGGGAAGGGCAAGTAGGCAAGACTCTGGCCACTCCCTCCAACAAGAGCAGGAGAAATTTGTGTGTTTTATCAGTAATCTTCCATTTGAACTATGGAGTCTGAGGGATTTAAACCTTAAAAAAACTGCTTAAAAAACATGGATCTCGGCCAACTTATTTCCCCATACAGGAATCCCATCTGTGTTAGTTTCCTATTGCTGCTGTAAGAAATTGCCACACACTTAAAAACAACAGACATTTATGGGGTGCCTGGGTGGCTCAGTCGGTTAAGCATCTGGCTTCGCTTGGGTCATGATCTCGCAGTTCGTGAGTTCGAGCCTCGCGTTGCGCTCTGTGCTGACAGCTTAGAGCCTGGAGCCTGCTTTGGATTCTGTGTCTCCCTCTGTCTCTGCCCCTCCCTTGCTCTCTCTCTCCCTTTCAAAAATAAATAAATGTCAAAATAAAAAACCCAGACATTTATTCTCTCAGAGATCTTGGGGCCAAAAGTCCAAAATCAAGGTGTTGGCGTGGCCATGCTTACTCCAAGGTCTCTATAGGAGAATCTCTCATCGCCTCTCCCTGTTTCTGGTGGCTCCAGGTGCTCCCTGGCACACGGCAGGACAGCTGCAATCTCTGCCTCGGTCTTCATGTTACTTTTTCACTGTGTTCGTGTCTTCTCACCTTTTGTCCTTTATGTAGATTTATATTAGATTCAGGGCCACCCACATAATCCAAGAAGACCTCGTCTTGGGATCCTTAATTATATCTGCAGAGATCCTTTTCTAAATAAGGTCTTATTCACATGTTTTTGGGGTGAGGACATAAGTCTCTCTTTAGGGGAGCCATCATTCAACCCACAATATCATTCATAGCATCTCTGGCCATCACAACTCAAACTTGTAATGATCTGCAACTCCTTCCCTCACAGGACAGGTGATTCCATCTTCACTAAACTCTAATTTCATAAAATATAGACTTCATGTTGTGCCCAATATTGTGTTCAAACTGACTGTAACTTTCCCCCTATAAGTCCTGCTTCTGCCTCTAAAGATACCCAGGGGACATTCAATTTCTCTCCAATGAGAGTAATGAATAAAGCTGAGCCTAAATATTATTGGTCAAAGAGATGTGGAAGTTTGTGAATCAGGGCAATCTGAACAACTAATTCAACTTAATTCGTCATGTTTACTTTGTGCAATGGGCCATGCAGAAGATTCTAAAATTGATAAGAGTCCAGGATCTAGACATCTAGTAAGCTACCATCTAGCAGGGAAATAGGGCATGTTCATGCATGACTGAAATGTTCAATATTATACAAATAACTATAACACAGGTAGAAGGTGATGGAGCTCATAAGAGTATTGACAAAATACAGAGGGACCGAGATGATAGAGGGTGCACTTTGCCATTCACCTCCAGTCTGTTTTCTACACAGGAGCCAAAACAAGTTTAAGACAAAACAAAACTGAACATGTACTTCAGGCTCAAAACAAAATAAAATCAGACTCTTAGAATCACCTCCAAAGCTCCTCCTGATTAGGTGCCTGTCTTCCTCCCAGCCTTGTACACCTGTGCGCACATCCACATTCCTCCTTGCTTTCTGGACCAGCCACATGAGCCCAGGATCAGTTCTTCAGATGTGCCAAGCTCTGCTCTGCCCCACAGCTGTGTCCTCAGTTGCTCCTTGAGCATGGAATTTTCTCACCCCCAATTCTTTGCTTGCTCGCCATTTCTATCTCAGCCTTAAAGACTCTCGATTCTTTGATTTAAATCAAGTCCCCTGTCATATTCTCTCAATGTACCTTGACTTTCCATCATACCATTTACTATAGTTTGCAATCACACGCCTGGGTGTGTGATTATCTGTTGGGCGTAGTTCTTTGCCTTTGGACAGCGAGTTCATGAGGGCCATCGTTTTCCGCAATATCCACATGGCCTATCACAGTACCTGGACGTTAGATGTTCAATAAAGACTTTTGCTGAACAAATGATTCAGTGATGAATGAATGAGAGCAATTGGTTAAAAGTTCTCCTGAGGGAGGTGACATTTGAGAAGAATTTTGAGGCAGTTGTAGGGACAGGGCAGGAAAAATATTCCAGGAAAGTGAAGAATGTATAAACAGGAAGTTCAGAGCTTACTATTTGGAAAGTGGCAAAAAATAGAGTTTGGTTTTAATATAAGGACATGTCTAAGGCAGGGATCAGCTAACCTTCAGTAAAGGGCCACATAGTAAATAACTTAGGTTTTGTCAGTCATGTGGTTTCTTGCAGCTATTCAGTTCTGCCTTTGAAGTGTGAGAGCTGACAAAGATCAAGTGAACACATGGGTGTGCTTGTTCTAACAAAACATTATTTGCAAAAAATGTTGGTAACCCAAATTTGGCTCATGGTTTACAATTTACTGGCCCCTGGTTCAGGGAATAATGAGAGAGCTAAGGGTAATTGGAGGGGGGCACGAGGGGGCTTGCTCGGTTGGCTAAGGGTCCGACCCTTAATTTCGGCTCGGGTCATGATCTCAAGGTCATGAGATCTAGTCCCATGTTGGGCTCCATGGTGAGTGTGGAGCCTGCTTAACATTCTCTCTTCTTCCTCTACCCCTCCCCTGCTCACACACAAGCATGTGAGTGCTCTCTTTCTCTCTTTCTAAAAAACAAAAACAAAAACAAACAAACAAAAAAATGGAGGTTGGTCAGCACCCTTATTGCTAAGTGTGGAGTCAATAACTTTCCAGACAGTAATAGGGAGCCATAGCAAATCTTTGGAAAAAGAAGGTATGTGATTAAGTAGTTCTTTAGCATCATTAATCTGGCAGCATTAATCTGATGAAGTGAATCAGAAAAGATTAAAGATACAGAGAGGAGCACTTAGGAGTCTTTTACATTAATCTAGGTAAGAAGTAAGAGTTTCACCTGAAAAGATTGAATGTAAAGAGATGAGGAAAATGCAAATTAATTTTGTGTTTATCCTGGGTACAGGGGTGGTAGGAAAGAAACTGGGATGTGAAGAGGAGGAAAAGCTTTGGTGTTAGGGGAAAATGGACAAGCGAGCTCCCACATGTGCAGCGGAAGGTATGTGGAGGAATAAGAATGGGGTATCCAAAAGGTGAGAGAGAATTTAGGGCCCAGATGAGGGATTCTTGCTGTGCATGCAGACTTTGGTGAAAGGCTGAGAGAGTGAACAGAGGGAAGGCACAGTACCCAAGGGTAGACCTTGGAGATGATCTCCATTTAGACATTGAGGGGAAGAAGGAAAGAATTTGAAAGTGACCCAGGATAGCAGAGGGTCATGGGAGGCAAACGAGACTTTTAAGAAAAAAAAGTGAAATCAGACCCAGACAAATCCATCTCTAGAAAGCAAACAAGAAACAATTCTGTTTCTGGAATTATTAACACTTCTATCTATAGCACTGTGCGTTAACCAGAAATGATGTACTAAAATTAGCCAGGTCTTAAGGTTGGCATTGCCCTGTTGTATTTAAGAAACTGCATCACAAAGAAGGTGACACAGAAAAGAGACAGACCTATTTGCTTTCTTTATCCTAGGCAGGTTCCCATACTTCAAATGACCTGAAAAAATTCAATAATCTGTTCATTTGCTAGAGTCTCTGAGACTCTATTGATGGGTGATTTATCAGAGCAGCCAGGGGCAGCACAGGGGCATTCTCTGCCTTGGCTTTGACGCCCTGATGCCAAAGCACATTATCAGGACTGAAGGCCATTGTTTGCCATGGAAAACAATGGCTCGTGGTTAATACCACCCTGTTGGCATATAATAGGGGAGGTAACGGGTGGTAACGCCAGACTGAGAGTTCACTGCAGCCCACATCTGTCCTTCTATTAAAAGCTAGTTTTCTCTGCATTCTCATGCCCTTGTGTTCCAGGAAGAGTGTGCTTTGTCTGTTCTTTAGAACAAAGACTCGGACTCCCCCTTGGTCCTAGGTAAAATCAGGAGGGAAAATGCCTACCCACTAGAGCACTGCAAAGGCTGATTTCTCTGGGTTTTTCACTTCCCACTCTCTGAGTCAAAGGCATTTGACTACAGATTTCATGTGGTTAGGCCAGCAGAGAAATTAGCAGAAGGAGGAGAGCAATGATCCCAAATAACCTTTCCTGGAAAGGGTCCAATTTGTTCTTACCTGCTGATTTCTGCACTCTTTCCAAGTGCTCTTGAATTCACACAACTGTTTATTAGTTTCTGTGGATTTTCTTTGTGGAAAGATTTACCGTTCCGCATTTCTTGAAAGAAAAAATAAAAACTTCTGAGGCATCTTTGGGGATTTTACAATCAGGAAGTAGAAAATTGCGTTTCAAAGTTGAAGCTAATGAGAGATCATCCCGTAATGGATGGGCTATAAGGCTCTGTGTCTGCAGAGTGAAGGGGTGGAAGAGACCGGCAATCGGCTTGCGGCTGTTCTCTGTCACCAGAAAAATTTCAGCTTCACCATCTGACAAGGAAGGTTTGCAGCCTGGAACATGTCATACTTCAAGTGAAAAACAACTGTTACCAATTCAGGTAACAATGCATCTGATTTTCACAAAGTCATCTGGCTACAGGATAATGAGTCAGTTATTTCTCTGGAATGACTTTCAATAGAGTTTCTCTGTGAATACATTTCAAATTTTAACAACACTATAGTGTGGTAAGTGTAAAAGCTACTAGGCCGTAAATTGAGCTGTGCTAGTCATTTGCCATTTACCCCTCCAGATCCATTTTCCACCCTTGTCTGTGCTGCGGGAGGCTGACCTTTATAAACCATTTCACCAAAGCTCCTTGTTCTCTGGGTTCCTATTGGGTTCATCCAAAGGAAGGCATCAGCAGCTCAGAGGACCTGTTCCCCTGTCCCCTTTCTACTCCCTCCTTCCTTGCCGGGATGTGGATAGTAGCTGTGTTCTGCCAGATGGCCTTTCTTGGGGGCTCCAGTCACAGGGTCTCTCCCTTTGCCCCTGCAGATTTGGGGATGCTAATGACTTCCCATTGTTTGTCCCTGGGTATTTCCCCACCCCCTGCTCTTTTCTTCATACCTGCCTGTACCTCTGGAAGGAGTTTCTTCATTAACCTCTCTTCAATGAAACCCTTTACAGGTGCCATCTGTTTTCTGACTGCTCCCAGAAGGAAACAACAGCCATATTTTAATGATACCATTTGTAAAATAATGTAAAGGGGAGTATGGAAATAACTATGCATACCCTAGCCAAAATTTTAACAGGTGTATTGGGAAATTCGATGGAATAATTCTAAGTTTCATCTGCAAGAAAAAAATACTCAAGAATGCAGTCAAGATAATTCTGGGGAAAAAAATTTAAAGCAAAAGTGATGACAGAGCTCTCAATTTAGCAGACATTACAATTGGTTATAAAACTTCACTAATTGAAACAAATTAACACTTGTGCAAGAACAGAAGGATCAGTTAAAAAGAAAAGAGAGCCTAGAAATCCACACAGGAAGAAATGGGAATGCTACTCAGGAATGTAGTTTATGAAAAGGGTAATATTTCTAATCATTAGGGAAAATGATTATTTAATAAAAGGTGTTAGGGTAACTGGCTAACCATTTGTTTAGCCATTAGGGTAACTGGCTAGCCATTTGTTTAAAAAAAAAAAAAGGCTGTGTCTTCAACCTCATTATTTACATCCCAACAAATTGCAAAGGAATCAGATGTTTTTATGGGGAAAAAAAACAATAAGGATACTTGAAGAACACATATTTAAACATTTTTGTAATCTTGGAACAAGTGTGGATGAGTGCTTCTAAGTGGGTCAAGAAAACATAGGATAACAAAGGATAATAAAGGATGCGTTATTGTTAAGTAATATAAAATTCTGTGTACTTAAAAGGAGGACATGTATGAGGAAAAAATACTAACAAAACTTTAGTTACCAGCACTTACTGTGGAATAGATAGCCTGAAATTTTTTCTGTTAAAAACAACTAAAAATGTTGGATTAAAAAAAAATTTAAAGCTCTTTAAATATACTGTGGAGCTGGGATAAAAATAAGGAGTTTGTAGGGGTGCCTGAAGGCTCAGTCAGTTAAGCGTCCCACTGCTGATTTTGGCTCAGGTCATGATCTCACAGTTCATGAGTTCAAGCCCACGTCAGGCTCTGTGCTGACCACACAGAGCCTGCTTGGGATCCTCTCTCCCTCTTTCTGCCCTTCCCTGCTTGCTCTCTCACTCTCTCTCAAAATAAATAAACATTAAACAAATTGTAAAACAAGGAGTTTGTAGAGGTTAAAGAGAAATTAAAGTAGGACCCTGTGAGATAAATAAGGACTGAAACAGTTTTCGCTCTGGGTATCTGCCATCCCTGCGGACCTGGATCTTCTCTTTTAGGGGGTTCTATAGGGAAAGGGGGAAAAGATAAAGGAAGGGCTATACTCGGGGCTGCTAAGGCTACACTTTTATTGTAAGGATGCATAAGAACCAAGCCCTGTTGCACGGGAGAGGAGAGCAAGGAAATTTGCCCTCGACCTTCTCGATGCTGAATGAGGGTCCATTTCCACTGACTGGAAAATCCTCCCCTGAGAATTTGCCAAACCTTTAGGGCTCTTCGATGGGTGTTCTCATTATCTGTCATAGTCCAAGAAACTTCCAGCCGGCAGAGGCACCAGGCAACTGACAGGAGCTAGTGCAGATCCTCTCTGAGAACATGCAAGTTCAACCCAAGGCTCCAAGAATTCTTAGGGGTAACGTTCCAAAGAAAATGAGCTAGGAGTCAAAAATAAAGGAAGTAAGGCACTAGAAGCAAGAGCCAGCAGATACAAACTGGCAAAGTGTCTAGGTATCAGAACTATCAGGCACAAACTGTACAGCGAGCGACACATTGAACAGGTGTAGGTAAATATAAGAGAAGTTTGGAAATAGGAGAAAGGAAGAAGAGGTTTTTAAGAGCAACCAAACAGACTTGAAAAAGAGCAAACGGATTTCTAAAATGAGCCATATAATAGTTAATATTAAAAACTCAGTGGGTGGGTTAAATGGAAGATTAGACACAGCTGGGGAGAAATTAGTGTCCCAGAAGATAGAGTGGAAGAAATTACCCAGCACCACATAGAGTGTCAAACAGGACATTTAAAAGCACAGTTAAGAGACCTAGAAGGTAGACAAAGTCTTGTACATATCTAATAGGAGTTCCAGAAGATTATAGAACAGAAAAGAAGCAATACTCAATGAGAATAGGTACTGAATTCTTCAAAATTGTGGAAACACCAAAGTTCAAATTCAGGAAATTCAATGAATCTTAGGGAGAACAAATAAAGACAAATCCATACCTAGGTAAGTCCCAGCAAAACTACAGGGCCCACAAAGGTAAATTTAAAAGCACTCAGTGAGAAAAGCAAGATTGCCTCTAAAGATCAGCACTTAGACTGACAACCAATGAACTGAGGTCTCAACAGCAACAATGTAACTTGTGGAATAATATCACCATGCTAAATGAAAATATGCAAATAAAGATCTACTGTTCAAAAATGAGAGTCAAAGAGAATTTCTCAATTAAACAAAAATAAAAAGACTTAACCATCAATAATCCCTTACCAAGGGAAATTCTAAAGCAAAATGATCAGAAGGGTATGATATAAAAAAGAAATCATAAGCAAACATACTAGTAAATATAAGATAAATGAAAAGAAAAAATGTGTTAAACAGCGATAACGCCAAGTTTATGGAGTTAAAAGAAAAATGCAGTAAAATATTGGACACCTTAAGCATATAGTTTTGAAGGGTTGATGTCCAAGTATTTAAAGACTTTCATTATTTGGAGAAAATGTGAAATAAAGAGAATATGCATACATTTGTCTCTGTTCCCAGCTCCTGGCACAGAGCTTCTAAGACCTTTGTAATTCCCTAAGTTATAAGAATACTAGGAACACCACTTGTTCTAATAATTTGGTCTTTGACCTTGGCCCTGACAGAGCTTCTAAAACTCTTGTAAATTCCTAAGTGATAAGAGCACTGGGAACATATTTTGTTCTACTTAGACAACTTGGGGGTGGGGTGGGGTGGGGGTCCTGGATAGCTTTAGGATGGGGGCTGGTCATCCAAAAGGTCAAACCATAATTATAAGCTTGGGATTTTAACCCCACCTGCCATCTCTGGAGATGGGAGAGGGGCTCGAAATAGAGTTAATAATTGATCACGCCCTCATGAAGAAGCCTTCATAAAATCCCAACGGTAGGGGGTTCAAGGAGCTTCTAGATGGGCAAAGACATCCACACCAGTAGGGGGATGCAGCCGGACTCCATGGGGAGGAGAAGCTTCTGTACCTGGACACTCCCACGTTTTGCCGTACGTATCTCTTCCTCTGGCTGTTCATCTACCTCCTTTATCATAGCTTTTAATAAACGGGTAAATGTGTTTCCCTGGGTTCTATTAGCCACTCTAGCAAATTAAACCCAAAGGAGAGAGGGGTGTTGGAACCTCTGATCTGTAGCTTGTTGGTCAGAAGCACAAGTGATAACTTGGGCTTGTGACTGGTGTCTGAAATATGTGCATGTGGGGGAGAGCAGTTTTGTGGGACTGAGCTCTATCCTGTGGGATCTGATGCTATCTCTGGGTAAATAGTGACAGAATTGAGTTAAATTTAGCTGATGTTGTTGTGGGGGGGGAAATTCCACACATTTGGTGACCAGAAGTAACAGAGGTGAAGTGTTCTGTGTGAGAAGCAAAGGAGACAAGCAGGATAAAAACACAGTGGGGAAGAACTGGGTTTTTCCTTACATCAGAAGAGGAAAAAAAAAAAAAAAACCTGACTTTTTCACTTACAAAGAGTGATATAAGTAATTAACTAACTTTAGACTTTTAAAGCTTAACTATCAAAATAGCTAGAGAAACTACTAAAAGAATAGAGTATAACTTCCCAATTTACAGAGGAAAGAAATGAAGTGAGAAAAGTTAAGGGTGGGATGGAGTGGCACTAAAATGCATTGTTCACAAATATGTATATTCATATATACATATATTCATATATATATTCATATATACATGTATACACAGATGGAAAAAACACAAAGTAAGGGAACAATAAGCGCAAGATTCAGCAAGTCTGTGGCGACTGGACATAGAATGTGGCTGCTCTGTATGGTCCCCGATAGTCTGGGGTCAGGGAGTCACCAGCAGGATGGACTGAGAAGGGCATCTCTGAGCACTGAGAGCATGGGGGCACTTGAGGTCCAGTTCTTAGCAGTGCCTTTGGGAGCTGAATGTCAATAGCAAAGACGGAGAAAGATGTGGAATAAGAATCCAGAGCCCCTCCCTGTTTTCTCTGGTATCATTTTAGCCTGGGAATCATATGATCTAGAACATTGAGAGGGAGTCTCAGTGTTCTAGGTGTGTCTGTGATGGAAGTCCCCGTGGCCAAGAGGTGGAGACTCCTAATACCACACTTGAGTTAGATAGAGGAAGAGGGTAGTTCTTTGAAAACAAGAAAACTCATTTCATTTCCAAAATGTTAGTGGTAATGATCTTTACTGAAATTTCAGGTGTTCTTCACTTTCTTTATTTTTGTATTTATAATGTTTACATTAAAAAAAAAAAAACCAAGATCTGTATAAAACCAAGTTTATTTGACTGCAGGGCATAACAAATGGAATTTTCTGTGAGTTGAAAAGGCTAATGCTTGTAATTCTCTAGAAGTTGCTCTGAAAATATTTTTTTTATAGTTTCTAAATGCTCTAACTGAATTTCCTAAGTAGTCTGTGCCATAAAAACTGTGGAGCCTCATCTATGCTATCCTTATTATCTTCCCTATGTGTATTTTTTCCATATAACACTATTATAATACCGTTGGCTGTATTCCCTATGCTGTACCTTTCATTCCTGTGACTTATTCATTCCATAACTGGAAGCCTGTATCTCCCACTCCCCTTCACCCATTTTGCCCATGCCTCTACTCACCTCCCTCTGACAACCATCAGTTTCTTCTCTCGATTTATAGGTTTGTTTCTGCTTTTTTGTTTGTTCATTTGTTTCATTTCTTAGATTCTGAATGTAAGTGAAATCATATGGTATTTTTCTTTCTCTGACCTATTTTGCTTAGCATAATAGCCTCCGGGTCCATCCATATTGTTGCAAATGGTAAGATCTCATTGTGGGGTTTTTTTTTTTGTTTTTTTTTTAATGTTTTTATTTATTTCTGAGACAGAGACAAAGCATGAGCAGGGGAGGGGCAGAGAGAGACACACACACAGAATCTGAAGCAGTCTTCAGGCTCTGAGCTGTCAGCACATGAGCCTGACGCGGGGCTCAAACTCATGGACTATGAGATCATGACCTGAGCTGAAGTCGGACGCTCAACCAACTGAGCCACCTAGGCACCCCAATATCTCATTGTTTTTTAAGGCTGAGTAATGTTCCACTATGTGTGTGTGTATGTGTGTGTATATCACATCTTTATCCATTCATCTATCAATGGATACTTAGTTTGCCTACATATCTTAGCTATTGTAAATATTGCCACAATAAATAGGGAGTGCATATATCTTTTTGAATTAGTGTTTTTCTTTTCTTCGGGTAAATACTCAGAATTACTGGGTTTTATGCTATTTCTAGTTTTAATTTTTTGAGGAACCTCCATACCATTTTCCACAATGGCTGCACCAATTTACATTCCCTCCAACGGTGCAGGAGGGTTCTTCAGCAGCACTTGTTATTTCTTTTTGATATTAACCATTCTGCGAAACGTGAAGTGATATTTCATTGTGGTTTTGGTTTACATTTCCCTGATGATTAGTGATGTTGAGCATCATTTTATGGTCTGCTGGCCATCTTTTTGGAAAAATGTCTATTCAGGTTCTCTGCCCATTTTTAATCAGATTATTTACTTGTTTGGTGTTGAGGTGTATGAATTCTTTATATATTTTGAATGTTAAATCTTTATTGGGTATACCATTTACAAATATCTTCTCCCATTCAGTAGGTTGCCTTTCTGTTTTGTTGATGCTTTCCTTTGCTGTACTAAAGCTTTTTATTTTGGTGTAGCCCCAATAGTTTATTTTTCCTTTTGTTTCCCTTCTCTGAGGAGACATATTTAGATAAATGTTGCTAAGGCTGATGTCCAAGAGATGATTGCCCATGTTTTCTTTTGGGATTTTTATGGTTTCAGGCCTCACATTTAGGTTTTAATACATTTTCAGTTTTTTTTTACGTATGGTCTTAGAAGGTGGTCTTCTGTGTGGTCTTAGAAGGTGGTCTTCTGTATGGTCTTTTATGTATGGTATAAGAAGATGTTTCATTGTTTTGCGTATAGCTGTCCAGTTTTCCCAGCACCATTTATTGAAAAAACTCTTTTCCCTGTCGTATATTCTTGCCTCCTTTGTTGTTGATTAATTGATCATATATCTGTAGGTTTATTTTGGGGCTTTCTATTCTGTTCTATTGATCTATGTCTCTATTTTTGTACCAGTACCATACTGTTTTGATAGTATTTAGCAATAATTCTTCCCTCAAGAGATCATTTTAATAAAACACATCTGTTAAGTCATAGTGTTACCAAATGCTCTGTCGCCTTATAACAGAGGACCCACATATTGTGGGCCCCCATAACTCTTAGTACATGTAAATAGTATTTTCCACCCAAGTACTAACCAGGCCCAACCCTGCTTAGTTTCCAAGATCAGACAAGAGTGGCACATTCAGAGTGGTATGGCCATTGACAGTACATATAAATTATATTCTTTTTTTTTTTTTTAATTTAAATCCAAGTTAGTTAACATATAGTGTAATAATAATTTCAGGAGTAGAATTTAGTGATTCATCACTTACATATAACGCCCAGTGCTCATCACAACAAGTGTCCTCCTTAATGCCCCTTACCCTTGTAGCCCTTCCCCCAACCTAGCACCCCACCAGCAAGCCTCAGTTTGTTCTCTGTATTAAAGAGTCTATTACGGTTTGTCTCTCTTTCCACTTTGATATTATTTTTGCTTCCCTTCCCTTATGTTTATTTGTTTTATATCATAAATTCCACATATGAGTGAAATGATATTTATCTTTCTCTGATGGACTTATTTCGCTTAGCATAATACAATCTAGTTCCATCCACATTGTTGCAAATGGTAAGATTTCATTCTTTTTAAAAAAAAAGTTTATCTTTGAGAGAGAGTGACAGAGTGCAAGTGGGGGAGGGGGAGGGAGAGAGAGAGCGAGAGAGACAGACAGACAGACAGACAGAATCCGAAGCAGGCTCCAGGCTCTAAGCCATCAGCACAGAGCCCCACGTGGGGCTCAAACCCATGAACCATGAGTTCATGACCTGAGCCAAAGTCAGACACTTAACCAACTGAGCCACCCAGGTGCCCCAAGATTTCTTTCTCTTTGATGGCCGAATAATATTCCATTGTGTGTGTGTGTGTGTGTGTGTGTGTGTGTGTGTGTGTGTAGATATACACATACACATACATACACACCACATTTTCTCTATCCATTTGCCAGTCGATGGACATTTGGGCTCTTTCCATAATTTGGCTATTATTCATAGTGCTCTATAAACATTGGGGTGGATGTGCCCCTTTGAATCAGTATTTTTGTATCCTTTGGATAAATACCTAAAGGTGCACTTACTGGATCGTAGGGTAGTTCTATTTTTGAGGAACCCCCATACTGTTTTCCAGAGCGGCTGCACCAGTTTGCATTCCCAACAACAGTGCACAAGGGTTCCTGTTTCTCCACATACTTGCCAACATCTTTTGTTTCCTGCATTGTAAATTTAGCCATTCTGACAGGTGTGAGGTTGTGGTTTTGATCTGTATTTCCCTGATGAGTGATGTTGAGCATTTTTTCATGTGTCGGTTGGCCATCTGGATGTCTTCTTTGGAGAAGTGTCTATGTCTTTTGCCCATTTCTTCACTGGATTACTTAGTTTTTGGGTGTTGAGTTTGATAAGTTCTTTACAGATTTTGGATACTAACCCTTTATCTGATATGTCATTAGCAAATATCTTCTCCCATTCTGTCGGTTGCCTTTTAGTTTTGCTGATCATTTCCTTTGCTGTGCAGAAGCTTTTTATTTTGATGAGGTTCCAAGAGTTCATTTTCACTTTTGTTTCCCTTGCCTCCAGAGATGTGTTAAAGAAGTTGCTGCAGCCGAGGTCAAAGAGGTTTTTGCCTGCTTTCTCCTTGAGGATTTTGATGGCTTCCTGTCTTACATTGAGGTCTTTCATCCATTTTGAGTTTATT
This sequence comes from Puma concolor, assembly GCF_028749965.1. NCBI lineage: Eukaryota > Metazoa > Chordata > Mammalia > Carnivora > Felidae > Puma > Puma concolor. The sequence continues at coordinate 206,410,813 of NC_141667.1, read as the reverse complement.
TTTGTGTATGGTGTAAGGAAAGGTTCAGGTTCATTCTTCTGCATGTCGCTGTCCAGTTTTCCCAGCACCACTTGCTGAAGAGGCTGTCTTTATTCCATTGGATATTCTTCCCTGCTTTGTCAAAGATTAGTTGGTCATACATTTGTGGGTCCATTTCTGGGTTCTCTATTCTGTTCCATGGATCTGAGTGTCGGTTTTTGTGCCAGTACCATACTGTTTTGATGATTACAGCTTTGTAATACATCTTGAAGTCTCAGATTGTGATGCCTCTAGCTTTGGTTTTCTTTTTCAGGATCGCTTTGGCTATTCGGGGTCTTTTCTGGTTCCATACAAATTTTAGCATTATTTGTTCTAGCTCTGTGCAGAATGCTGGTATAATTTTAATAGGGATTGCATTGAATATGTAGATTTCTTTGGTAGTATCAACATTTTAACAATATTTGTTCTTCCTATCCAGGAGCATGGAATGTTTTTCCATTTTTTGTGTCTTCTTCAATTTCTTTCATGAGTTTTCTATAGTTTTTTTTTTCTTTTTTAATGTTTATTTTTGAGAGAGGGAGACAGAGCATGAGCAGTGGGGGGCAGAGAGAGGAGGAGACAGAAACCAAAGCAGGCTCCAGGCTCTGAGCTGTCAGTACAGAGCACAACCCAGGGCTCGAACCCTGGGCTGAGCCACCCAGATGCCCCAAGCTTTCTATAGTTTTAAGTGTATAGATTTTTCACCTCTTTGGTTAGGTTTATTCCTAGGTATTTTATGGTTTTTGGTGCAATTGTAAATGGGATCGATTCCTTGATTACTCTTTCTGCTGTTTTATTATTGGTGTATAGAAATGTAACTGATTTCTGTACATTGATTTTATATCCTGCGACTATGCTGAATTCATGGATCAGTTCTAGCAGTTTTTTTGGTAGAGTCTTTTGGGTTTTCCACAGAGTTTCATGTCATGTGGATGAGTGGAAGTGTGACTTCCTCCTTGCCGATTTGGATGCCTTTTATTTCTTTGTGTTGTCTGATTGCTGAGGCTAGGACTTACAACACTATGTTGAATAACAGTGCTGAGAGTGGACATCCTTGTCATGTTCTTGACCTTAGGGGGAAAGCTCTCAGTTTTTCCCCCATTGAAGATGATATTAGTGGCCTTAAGGCTATATATGGCCTTAATGATCTTGATGTATGATCCTTCTATCCCTATTTTCTTGAGGGTTTTTGTCAAGAAAGCTGCTGTATTTTCTCAAATGCTTTGTTAGCATCTATTAAGAGGTTCATGTGGTTCTTATCCTTTCTTTTATTAATGTGATGTATCACACTGATTGATTTGTGGATACTGAACCAGCTCTGCATCTAAGAAATAAATCCCACTTGATTATGGTGAATAATTCTTTTAATGTATTGTTGGATCTAGTTTGCTAGTATCTTGTTGAGAATTTTTGCATCCAGGGAAATTGGTCTGCAATTCTCCTTTTCAGTGGGGTCTTTGTCTAGTTTTGGAATCAAGGTAATACTGGATGCATAGAATCAGTTTGAAAGTTTTCCTTCCATTTCTATTTTTTGGAACAGCTTCAAAAGAATAGGTGTTAACTCTTCTTTAAATGTTTGGTAGAATTCCCTGGAAAACCATCTGGCCCCAGACTCTTGTTTGTTGGGAGATGTAAATTATATTCTTAAGGCAGAAAATAGAATTCAGAGAAATGTCTGTGTTAGAGATTATCAGTTTTTCCTCTGTTCTCTCCTCTTTGGACACATAGCCAGATTTCAGTTCTCAGCTTTTCTTATAGTGAGGGCACAGTTGTCATCAGCAGAGCATGATCACAAATGGTGTCTGCTACTCCGAGGTATGACCCAGGAAAACCTCCATATCTCTTCATTCATGTTCTTTTTCCTTCAAGCTCTCTGTCTCTTCTTGTACCCATAGTAACTATAAAGCCACAGGCTTTATAGAATGCCTGACTTAATTTGGGCTCGGGTCTTAATCTCAGGGTGGTGGGATCAAGCCCTGTGTCAGGCTCTACACTGAATGAGGAGCCTGCTTAAGAGACTCTCTCTCTCTCTCTCCCTCTGCTCCTCTCCATCCTTCACCCTCTCAAAAAAAAAAAAAAAAAAAAAAAAAAAGCCACAGGCTGAAATGCAAAGCTACAATTCACCTGGGTTCTGCATGGCTATGTGGATCACACCAGCCTCAAACCTTTCTAGATTATTGGGTGAGCAAGAAGGTAACTGCTATCCTGTTGAGTCATGAGTCTTCGGGTCTATTTGTTTCCATTGTCTTGTCTCCCCTAAGTAACTGAAATAGTGGCAAATTCTCAAGAGCTGCTCGTAATGGCCTAAGAATGAAATTTCTTTAATGACTTTTTGTAAAGTTCTTTTCAGACGCATCCTTAAACACTGTGTGTTGTTTCACCCATGAATGTCAGATTTACCTCATTAGTTAATTTGATCTCCTGGGCGCGAAACGGTTCGTCTTTTCGCTCAGTGTGATACAGAGGCACACTCTGTAGGGTACATCTCAGATGCCAAAAGTTAAGCAGAGCCGCGTTTTCCACTAGAGCCATTTGGTTTGTTACAATTACAGAAGGGAATGTGATCTGGAAGCTGAAACTGCAGTTTTCAAAGTGCAAAAATAGCAGCAACAAGTCTTATATTTAGAGGAAACAAAGGGTTTGAAACAACAGCTATAACAAAAACTAACATGTGCTGTTCCTGGGATGGTCTGCAGAATTTTCAGGAGAGCTTCTCCTTCTAGAATAAGCCCCTGCTTTGGTCAATTTCCTGGAGCCTGTCTCAGATGTTACCCAAGTATAGAAGAGCCGTTTATACGAATCCCACAAATCTGACTCTGGAACCCTTAAGAAATAATACGATTTTTAAAGGTGCTGTGGAAGAAGTACCACAGGCCTTCACACATGAGCCTCATGGAAAAACGTCTTCAGATTCCTCTTCACTGACCCCTCTCCACCAAATCCCTTCGGTGGCTGCAAAAAAACCCATTTCTTCCCATGATAACCACGTGATGCTTTTCTCCCCCTTCCTCTCACTCCTTTTGTTAGTCCCTGTCTGTTGTTTTCATTGTAAATCCTGCTGCTCTCTTTTCCAGTACCCCCTCATACCCCACTCTTCAGGCATAGCCTCACCTCCACGGAGAGATCCAGTGAAAGGGACGCAAGCTTGGAAAGAGGTTGGGAATTCTTACATAATTTGTCTTTGTCCCTATCATCATACTAGGTCCACTTGATGAGATTTTACTGATCATATGATTTCTTTTATGCTTTTTCAACTTAATTTTCTTAATGTTTATTTATTTTTTTTTTGGAGAGAAGGAGAGACAGAGCATGAGCAGGGGAGGAGCACAGACAGAGGGAGACACAGAATACAAAGCAGGCTCCGGGCTCTGAGCTGTTGGCACAGAGCCTGACGTGGGGCTCGAACCCATGAGCTGGGAGATCATGACCTGAGCCAAACTCGGATGATTAACCAACTGAGCCACCAAGGTGGCCCTGCTTTTTCAACTTTTTAAAAAGAAGCTCTGTGGCCTTTAACTAAGTGAATTGGGAACGTTTTAGGGAAGGTGAGGCCTTTGGTCTCTTCCAGTGTCCATTATAATTCTTATCAGGGTTTTCTGGGGGGAAGGATGGAGGCTAGTGCTCCCATCCATTGACATAAACACTTGAGAACTGCTCAGTTTACATTCATATCACCCAGGACTCTAATTCTATGGAGTTCATAAAAGAGCAGTTCTGTTAGGAATGCTTGTCCTTTGTATGATCTTTGAAGATAGGCACTCCTTCAGGTCGGCTGCCTAGAGCTTTCCCTAAAGCATACCAGTGGGAGCACCTGCCCCAGCCCTAGGATGGCTGTGGCTCTGTCCACATCCTTGCTCTATAATCAGCAGTGATGGTGACTACCGGGCCTAGCTGTTTCCGTATATCAGTGGACCCAGAAACCTGTGTCAGAGTGACCGCCATGAGCCAGTGAGAGTAGAATGGGAGCTATCTGACCATAGTGAGGACCCAAAGTCCTCTCAGCTAGTCATCGAGAATCCTACTCCCTGATCTGCTTCATTTCACTTATTGGGGAAGAGGGCCCTGAACTTCAACTTGGGGTTCCAGGGGCTTGTATTCCCTTTGGTCTTTTCATTTGGGCTGAACCCTTGGATGATTGACAGCTCACCTGTCACCTCACTGCTGGAGCCTCTGCCACCCATTTCTGAGTACTGGGGTCTCTGGTCTCCCTGACAACTTCATGTTACCTACCATCATTTCCTCTGCGACCTTTCCAGTTGTCAAGCGAGCTTATGGTCTTTTATCCCTCCAGTCCTTTACCCCTGAAGTGAAATAAAGCTGCACATTAATCACCTTGGGTTCCCAGACACTTTGCTTTGAGCGCCTTTTGTAGTTCTTTGCTGTCTAATAGAACATGCATTTAGAAGCATGGCCTTCCTGCCCTTTCAGAATACATTGTGTTCTCAAAGGCGGCATGACATAAGCTTGTTTAGATGAAAGGGCCAGGCCTGTTTTGGTAGCTTCTGTGTGGCTTATTTGACTTTGGTGAGATCATTTTAAAGTTTCATGCTTTCTGGGTGTGTAAAATTGATGTAGCATAAATTAGTTGGCTGATGTATGCATTTTTGCTCTATTGTTTGAAAATTACTGTCTCCAGGAAAATCCCTAGTGGTTACAACCTTGCCTGCACGGATCCTAGAAAAAATACCACTGTTAGTATTTGTGAGAAAAGTATGCATCTATGGAGAAAAAAAAAAAAAAAAGAGTCCTCTGAAAAATCATTTCTAAAGAATGTACATCCCACAGTGATGGTAGGTGATCTAATGGCATTTTGTACCAGTGGTGTTAAAAATTAGAGTGACATACTTAATCTCAAACTCTATAGTTATTTTCTAAAATAAACACATGAAAGCATATATTGAAAATGTATCAAGTAGGAAGGTGATATACTCTCCTTAAATACCAAGCTATCTAGTGCAGAATAATCTTTGCAGTAATTAATATAACAGATGTTTACCGTGGAATACCTTAAATAAAGAAATCTTGATGCATATTAAATTAATGAAAATTTGAAGCCTCCTAATTTAATCATATTTTGCTTTTATGAAACAAAACTGAAGGACATTGATAGCACGAGTAATTGTTAGTTATTTTCCTTTTGTAGGTGACTTAGCAAAATGTATACAACCCTGTCATATTAAAATTTTTTCCCCAATGGTTTAGGAAAAATAATGGGAGTCTGTGTGTGATACAGGAAGCAGTATTCTAGCTTGATTAGCTTCCCTTCAAACTTAGATCTGTTTTGTACCCCCAAATGAACATTTCAAGCTGTTTCACTCTTTAAAGGCTCCATCCATGCAGCTCCCTCTACCTGGCACTCTCTCTGCCTGCCTAGTTTTGCCCATCACCCCTGCTTCAACTTGAGTCGCTACCTAGGAGAGCTGTCCTGATCCCCCCTCCCACCCCATCAACTCAGCCTTCCACTATATTCTCCTCTGACAGCCTGTATTCCTATAGCAAGCACACTCATTCTGTGTTCATCTTCCCTGGTGTATTATACACCCCTCTAGATCAGGCACTATATTTATTTGTCAAGCTTTGTATCTCCAGGATTGTACATAGTCCCTGGCATTATGGAATTAAGGATTGACATCTGAACAGTTATGATAGACTCTTACATGTAATTGCTATTTTGCTTTTGTACATGGACTTTTTAGCAAAAGAATAAGAGTTGTCTCAGAATAAAACAAGATCATTCCCTACTGGATCCTTTGGTCTTCTTTCGTGAAACAGATTGTTCATTAATTATTTTCAACACAGCTGAAGTAAATTTTATTGAGCTTTATGGCAGATATCATATAGGACACTGATGATATGGTGATTAACAAAACATCGTCCTTGTTCCCTGTAAGCAAGTCAGATAATGGATACATATGTTGCTAGATCTGTGTGCTAAAGATAATGTCAGCAACTTCTAACTTTAGAAGGATTAAACTATGGAAAGGAAGAGGAAGGACTAATAGGAAACTTACTCTGGAATGCTTTAGTAATAACAGGCAAATTTGTATTTCATTTAGGCTGTCTTAAAAAATTCAATTATTTATTTGTCAGTATTACTGGCTATGGAATGGAAAAGGCATACCTATGGGAGGCCAATACCAAGTTTGGTTCATCCACAAAAATGTCTTAACTTCAATATGATTGGAACATAAATTGCTTCTTATCCAAATGACGGAATTTAGAAATCTCCTAAAATATGTTATTGCAAAATGTATGGCTTACTGCTAATCAAAGAAACACCTTGAGGGGTCAAGTCTAAAAACTTGACACTTCTGAATTTATTTTTTTCAAGAAACAAAACTCTGATGCACTCAAATTTCTAGATATTAAAGGGCCTATTTTAAAACAAAGTAATTATTTTAGCAAAAGAAAATAAGTCTTGTCAAGTTACTGCTTATGTATTGTGCTTCTATTTCCCACTAAACTCAGAAAGAAAGGAGGGAAAGAAATAAGGAAGCCAAGGGAAAAACAAAAATGATGAACGTTGTTATTTTGCAGAGAGGCTAACGGTTTGGGAAGAACTCATCTCTTGTACATACCATACTTACAGAAATCTCATGAGTCTCCCAAACACAGAGGGTTTGACAAGCTGCTCATCTGTGCAGGAAAAGCATTCCTAGTGGGAGCAGTGCATGGAAAGTTGACTAATCTCAGAGGACCCTAAATTCCTGACAACTCGTGGTCATTCTGACCAACTTTGGCAGCAAATGTTCATGTCTAAACTTCATCACGATAAATTTATACGAGCGATTATTTGACAATATCATACTCAAAGAGAAGCAGCAATGACAGGAAATTTAGATGAGAAATACTTTATAAAATATATCCATTTTCATCTTTGGTGTGTAGGTATTGGAGATTCTCGGAAATCATAGCATTTTGGTACAAAATAATGAAGCTGAGCGATGATGAGTCTTCTATAGGGTAACTATAAAAACTGTCAGCAAGTTTTGCAAGGGATGCAAAGTGTTTGATTCTTATCCCTGGTGTTTTTCCAGACGGTGGTTTAGAATTGTGCAGGCAGACAGTATAGCTTAAGATCATGAGGTCGAGAGTTTGAGAATGCTTAGATTTTAATCTTGAGCTCATTCCTTACTAGCTATGGGGCTATGGGTAAATTACTTCCTGACTTGGTTTCTTCACTGGTAAACTGGGCTCCAGCAGCATTTCCTTTTCATGAGGTTGTTACACACATAAATTATGCGAAATAAGACACAACATGCTTACAACAATGCCTGTTGCAAACGAGTGGAACCTGCATTAGTTAATGTTTTCATTACTCGCTACATTTCTACATGTTGGAAAAGAGCCGCTTTATCACTCAGACTGAGGCAGTGCACCAGCCCAGATCCTTAGCAGGGATTCTTTCCCACAGGGATTTTTGCCTTTTCAGACCACTTCTTTCTAGGGTAGGGCTGATTTATTTCAGTTGTAAGACCTGGTGCCAGAACATGAATAAACTAAGACAGTTATTATGTCCCTCAAAGAGATAAGCAAACAGAATATGGGATGGTGTGTGGAAGGTGATAAGCCCCAAGGCAAGGGTGCCCACTTATGAATCTATAAACATCACAGAACACAGATTCTAAGGGAGATAAAGTCCTTCAGGGCTCATATATGCCAACATGCTACCTGAGTAATCGATTCCTTTATTATCTCCCAATCAAGCAGAGCCTGGCCTCTGCTTGTCGAGGTAAGTTGGAGGGAGGGAGTGCAGACAGCAAGAAGGGGTGGTCTCCAATGGTGTGCAAGTCACTTTACCCTTCAGATGGAGAACCAACAGTATGAATTAGATGACCTCTGGCATCCCTCTTGAGGACTTGCTTGTGTTCTAGGACCCAGTGACGTCATAATCTTGGAGCCTGGCCTCTCATCATTGGAATGCTCTACAGTAAACTTGCTGTCTCATATGTACTGTATGCCTTGGTCTCTAGAGACACACAAATTCAACCGACTCTGGTGTGGCTGACAACGCTATATAGTTTAGGCAAGGCTGGTGTCTCATTTCTGAGGTTCAGGAAAGGCCATAGTACCCAGACAATTCTTATGGATATGTAGGATAATGTTCTGAGACTGAATCAATGGTTGCCGTTCTGTAGGATACCTAAAGTTGTAAAAGCTCAGAATTGTTGCTCAGGAATGCACTAGACCCGTTCATCCCCCGCTGTCTTACCAGAGTACCACACTTACCAGCTTCTCAACATGGGAGGGGGGTGTTTACTGTGGAGGGTGAGGACTGTTGTTTATTAGCATGGTATCTTTATGTTTCTTGTGGCTTCTATCTGTCCCTTTGCTTTTCTACTCAGAGCTTTGTAAAGTCTTAAAAAGTCCCATCTTGTCTCAACGCTGCTGCAAAAGAGCATGGAAGAAAAGGGTTTTTGTCATTAAAGTGGAAGTAGCTCCCCTTGAAGTCAAGGTCTTAGCAACAAGTGTATTCAGAAAGAACGAGGGGGAGTTTCAGCTCAGGGTTCAGTTTAATAAAGGAATATAAATTCCCTCAGTTTGTGGCTTCTCAATTCTCCATTAGCGCACTTTCAATCCTTTTAGATTAGATGTAAGTTAAAATGCAAATACTCTCATGAAAGGCTAACACTTTGCTGTTAGGAACTCAAAGGAGGCTCAGATATAAAGAGAAGCTATAAGGATAACAAAAGGCTAGTTTCTTAGGAATACTGAGGCTGATCGAAATCAAGCTCTGCCTTCCTCATGTGGTTGCTGGGACACGCCCAAAGAACCGTCACCCTAAATGAGGTCTTTCTACTCGAACGGGGCATCGGGCCTCCATAGGCATGCCCGCCATTCCCATGTGCCGCTACTGTCTTCGTGCTTCGCGGTGTCCTTGAAGTGTGTCTGTTCTTATACAAGTGTACTCTCCTTTGGCTCATCACACAGAAGCTGTTAAGCTTCTCTGGAGAGTGTGAGAAAAGCTATTACAACATATCAAAACCTCCCTTTTTAGGTGGATTCATGAGGAAGTGCTTAAGAGGCAACTCTCACTGACTGCCAGGATCAAGGAACTAATCATTGAAAAAGTGGGTGGTAAACTGGTGAACTGGATGAATATATAATGTGTCCTATAACATCCTAGGACCCCAGAAATTATTAAGGGATGAAGCTGGACCCTTCTGAAAGAGGTCCTTTCATCCCCAAAAGACCTTCGGGACTCATTTCATAAAGTGAGACGTTTAATCTCATGGATGCAGTAAATGTTCTGCAGAAAACATATGGAGTGACTTCCAGGACATTTTAACTGACTTTCTTATAAAGATTTAAAAAAAAAAAATCAGATTTGTTTTCTTCAGGTCAGTAATCCTTTATTTTGGGGAGAGGCTATGGAAGGAGGAGAGAGTAACGGACACAAGCTATAATTCGGGAGGGTGATACAAGGAAGGTCAGGCAGGACAGAATGATGTGTGAGATCACGTCAGAAATATCACCAGATTCCTTCGGGAGTTATAAAGGTGCCTTAATTCTTGTCCTTGCCAAACATCCTATAATAGTACGACAAGAGTTTTATTTATTATCCCAGTCAAATTGGACTCTTAGGCTCTGGGTAGGCCACAGATGCGGGCTGTCAGCCATGGCTTACAATCATCAGAATGGCTCTCGTGAGGTCATTAATGAAGGGAAAGGAATCGAGATGAGAGCCTCCAAAGAAAATGCCTTCCCTCCCCACCCTCCACTAGTCCCCCTGTGGAAAGGCACCTGTTTGCTTTTAACTAGTTGGTTTTGCAATATAAGGGCCAAGCATTTGTGCTTGATTCGAGGGAAGGAAAGAAATCTCTCCTTTTCAAATCAAGCTTCCCTCAGAGGTTGAGTACTTGTAGTTATGAAGTCTAAACTTTTGTTGCCTAACTTTCGTGAGTGTATTTTAATAGGGAATGCTTTACACGTATTGAGTCTTGAAATTATTACCGAGGTTACAAATAGACATTTCCATATCATTGATGTATATTCATAACAGCATTTGCCCTTATACATGTTAAGTGTTTTAAATTAAAAATATATATTATTAAATATTTATATTTAATCTACTGGGGGCTTTTTGATGCAAAGATATGCCTGTTCCACCAGAACCCAGCCATGTCTGAAAACAGACATTCTGGGGAGAGATTAACTACAACCTCCCTCTTTGAGGATTGGTCCTGCCCTTGAGAAGTAAGTAATTCACCAGAACACTTGTTTCCATCTGTTTATTTTATTTTTATTTATGAATTTATTTATTTTTATAAGCTCTATGCCCAACATAGGGCTTTGAACTCACAACCCTGAGATCAAGAGTCACATGCTCTATAGACTGAGACAACCAGGTGCCCTCAATCTGTTTAATTAATTTTTTATAGTTTCATGTTTGACCACCAATCATATCTAGTCAGATTATATGTAAAATATTAAGGCAAGCTTGATAGCAATTAGAGATCCATGTTTAAAATAAACTTTTAGTAACCCATAATTAGAAAGCAAGGAGGAAAGAGCAATTTTTAAAAATCAGTTTCTAATCGAAATATAACAAGGAATAAAAATGCCAGGAGAAAAATGGATATCCACCAACTTTAGATATAATTAAAAAATATATATTAATAATAATGTAGATTTATGAGAACATGGAGAATGTTAGTGATATTAATTGTAAGGAGGAAATATCTGGAAATTTTAAAACATCATTTTGTCTAATGGTTGGGATTTCAAAGTGGATAGTGAAGGAGAACAAAATCTATCGTTGTAAGGTTTGCTGAAAGAATCCAAGATTCCTTTGAAGTTCTTGTATCTTGAAGATGCCTACAGGGAGGGTGCTCAGGCCGGTCAACAATGATGGTAATGGGGGAGACTATGCATGTGTTGGAACAGGAGATATTTAAGAAATCTGTACTTTCCTGTCAATTTTGTTGTAAAACTGAAATTGCTTTTAAAAAAATAAAGCCTTTAAAGATAATAAAAATAAATAAATAAAGGGAGGGTACTGTTGAAGTGTCAAATGTAATTAGGTGAATAGAAGACAAAGAGGCATCTACAGTCAAATCCTAATTAGAGGACCCAGCTAAATTTCATTCTACCTCACATCGCATCCGGCATACTAGTTACAACATTCTTATACCCATTTTATTTTTTAAATTTTAATAGACATATAATTGGCATACAATATTATATTAGTTTTAGGTGTACAACACACTGATTATACATTTACGTAATTATCAAATGCGTATCGTAAGTGTAGTTACTGTCACTATACAGAATTATTATAATATTATTGACAATATTCCCTATGCTGTACTTTTCATGCTTGTGACTTCTTTATTTGGTAACTAGAAGTTTGTACCTCTGTATTGCCTCTGGCAATCATCAGTTTGTTCTCTGTATCTACAGGACCGATTCAGCTTTTTGTTTGTTCTTTGATTTGTTTTGTTTTTAAGATTCCACATAAAAGTGAAATCATATGGTATTTTTCTAACTTATTTCATTTAGCATAATACTTTCTAGATCTCTCCATGTTGTTCTATTGGTGAGATCGCATTCCTTTTTATGGCTGCATAATATTCCACATATTCTTTGTCTAATCATCTATGAATGGACACTTCCATATCTTTGCTATTGTAAAGTCATGCTGCAATAAGTGTAGGGACGAATAGATCTTTTCGAATTAATGTTTTTATTTTATTCAGGCAAATACCCAGGAGTGGAATTACTGGATTGTATAGTATTTCTATTTTTAATTTCTTGAGGAATGTCCAGTGTTTTCCACATTGGCTGCACCAATTTACATTCCCACTAACAGTGCACAAGGGTTCCCTTTTCTCTACATACTCACCAACACTTGTTATTTCTCATCTTTTTGATACTAGCCATCTTAACATAAGTGAGGCGATACCTCATTTTGGTTTTGATTTGCATTTCCCCGATGATGAGTGATGTCGAGCATCTTTTCATGTGTCTGTTGGCCATCTGTAAATATTCTTAAAAAAAAAATCTATTCAGATCTTCTGCCTATTTTTGAAGTTGGTTTGTCCTTTTGGTGTTGAGTTATAGGAGTTCTTCATAGATTTTGGATACTAACTCCTTATCAGATATAACATTTGCAAATATATTCTTCAATTCAGAAGGTCACCATTTTGTTTTATTGTTTTATTTCCTTCACTGTGCAGCTTTTTAGTTTGATATAGTCTATATTGCATATTTTTGCTTTTGTTATCCTTGCTTTCCCTTTTGCTAAGGCTGATATTCAAGAAATTACTGCCTATTTTCTTTTAAGAGTTCTGTGGTTTGGGTCTCACATTTAGGTCTCTAATCCACTTGAGTTTATTTTTATATAAGGTGTAAGAAAGTGGTCCGGTTTTAATATTTTGCATGTAGCTGTTCTGTTTTCCCAGCAGCACTGTTTATTGAAAAAATTGTCTTTCCTCATGTATATTTGTGCCTCCTTTGTCATAGATTAATTGACCCCATAAGTGTGGATTTATTTATGGATTCTCTATTCTGTTCTAGTTCTGCATCAGGCTCTGTGCTGACAGCTCTGAGGCTGGAGCCTACTTTGGATTCTGTGTCTCCCTCTCTCTCTGCCCCTCCTCCACTCGCACTCTCTGTCTCTCTCTCAGGAAAAAAAAAAAAAAAAAAAAAAAAAAGATTGCTTTGGCTATTTGGGGTCTTTTTTGGTTCCACACAAATTTTAGGAGTATCTGTTCTGGTTTTGTGAAAAATACTATTCATATTTTGATAGGGATTGGATTGAATCTGTAAGTTGCTGTGGGTACTATGGACATTTTAACAATATTCTTCCATTTTATTTATTTTTTTAATTTTCTTTTAAATATTTATTTATTTTTGGGAGACAGAGAGACAGAGTACAAACAGAGAGAGAGAGAGAGACAGAATCTGAAGCAGGCTCCAGGCTCCGAGCTGTCAGCACAGAGCCCTATGTGGGGCTCAAATCCATGAAGCGCAGATCATGACCTGGGTTGAAGTTGAACACTTAACCGACTGAGCCACCCAGGCACCCCATAATTCTTCCATTTTATAAGCATGATGTATCTTTCCATTTGTATTGTCTTCAATTTCTTTTATCAATGTCTTATAGTTTTTAAAGTATAAGTCTGTTCTCTTTGGTCAAATTTATTCTTAGGTATTTTATTTGTTTTGTGCAATTGTAAATGAGATTTTAAAAAATTTCTCTCTTTTGTTATTAGTGTATAGAAATGCAAAATATTTCTGTATGTTGATTTTGTATCCTACAACTCTACTGAATTCATTTATTAGTTCTAATAGTTTTTTTTTTTTTTTATAGTCTTTAGGGTTTCTATGTATAGTATCATGTCATTTGCAAAAAGTAAGAGTTTAATTTTTTTCTTACCACTTTGGACACTTGTATTTCTCTTTGATTGCTGGGCTAGGACTTCCAGTACTATGCTGAATGAGAGTGGTGAGAGTGGACCGCCTTGTCTTAACCCTGATTTTAGGGAAAATTTTTCAGCTCTTCCCCATTGAATATGATGTTAGCTGTGGGTTTGTATATATATGGCCTTTATTGTGTTACCACTAAAACTACTTTGTTGAGTTTTTATTATGAGTGGACGTTGTAGTTTGTTAACTGCTTTTTCCTGCATCTATTGAGATGATTATATGGTTATCTTTCTTGTTGTTAATGTGATGTATCCCACTGATTTGCAAATATTGAACCATTCTAGCATCCCTGGAATAAATCCCACTTGGTTGTGGTGAATGTTAATGTATTGTTGAATTTGGTTTGCAAAAATTTTGTTGAGGATTTATGCATCTATGTTCATCAGAGATATTGGCCTATAGTGCTCTTTTTATGCAATGTCTTTGTCTGGTTTGGAGATCAGGGTGTTGATGGCCTCATAGAATGAATTTGGAATCACTTCTTCCTCTTCTCATAGTTCAAGAAGAGTAGGACATCAATCATCTTTATTTTTTTTTTTTAACGTTTATTTATTTATTTTTTTGGGACAGAGAGAGACAGAGCATGAACGGGGGAAGGGCAGAGAGAGAGGGAGACACAGAATCGGAAACAGGCTCCAGGCTCTGAGCCATCAGCCCAGAGCCTGACGCAGGGCTCGAACTCACGGACCGCGAGATCGTGACCTGGCTGAAGTCGGACACTCAACCGACTGCGCCACCCAGGCGCCCCAATCATCTTTAAATGTTTGGTAGGATTCACCTGGGAAGTCATCTGGTCCTGAACTTTTTTTTGTCGGGAGTTTTTTGATTACTGATTCAATCTCATTACTAATAATTATTTGTTCAGACTTTCTATTTCGTCTTCAATCTTAGAAATTATTTCCAGGAATTTGTCCATTTATTCTGGGTTGTCCAATTTGTTGGCTTGTAATTTTTCATAGTAGTCTCATGATTCTTTGAGTTCTGTGATGTTGGTTGTACTTTGGTTTTGTTTATTTGAGTTGATTGTACTGCTCTTTCATTTCTGATTTTGAGTCCTTTCTTTTTTTTTTTTTTTCTTCTTGATGCATTTGGCTAAAGGTTTGATCAATTTTGTTTATTTTTCAAAGAACCAGCTCTTAGTTTTATTGATCTTTTCTATTGTTTTTTAGTCTCTATTTCATTTATTTCTATGCTGATCTGTATTATTGCCTTTCTTCTACTAACTTTGGGCTTCATTTGTTCTTTTCCTAGTTTGTTTAGGTGTAAGGTTAGGTTGCTTGAAATTTTTCATGCTTTCGGAGGTACGCCTGTGTACCTATAAACTTCCCTCTTAGCACTGCTTTTTCTCCATCTCAAAGATTTTGGTCCACTGTATTTCCATTTTCATTTTTCTCTATGTATTTTTTTTAATTTCCTCTTGATTTCTCGGTTGATCTGTTGGTTGTTTAGTAGCATTTTGTTTAGTCTTCATGTGTTTGTTTTTTTCCAGTTTTATTTCTTCTAATGAATTTGTAGTTACATACATCATGGTCAGAAAAGATACTTGATATGATTTTAATCTTCTTAAATTTATTAGACTGTTTTTGTGGCCTAACATGTGATCTATCCTGGACAGTGTTCCATGTGCACCTGAAAAGAATGTGTATTCTCTGGATTTTGAATGAAATATTTTGTATATATCATCTGTGAAGTCCATCTTGTCTAATATGTCCTTTAAAGACATTTTCCTTATTGATTATTTTTGCCTGGATGATCTGTCCATTGATGTAAGGGAGGGGTATGTGTGTCAAAGATTCCTACTATTGTATTACTGGCAAGATCTCCCTTTTTATCTGTTAATATTTGCTTTACATATTTAGGTGCTCCTATTTTGGGTGTATGGATATTTACAATTGTTACATTCTTTTGTTGGGTTGATCCCTTTTATTATTATGTAATACCCTTCTTTGTCTCTTGCTACAGTTTTTTGTTTTAAAGTCTCTTTTGTCTGATAAAATATTGCTACCCCAGCTCTCCCTACCCCCCCCCCCCCCACTTCCATTTGCATGGAATCTTTTTCATCTCTCACTTTTAGTCTGTATATGCCCATAGATCTGAAGTGAGTCTCTTATAAACAGCTCTAGATGGGTCTTATTTTTTATCCATTTAGTCATCCATTTAGTCTTTTGATTGGAACATGCCATCTATTACATTTAAAATAATTGATATATATTGTCATTTTGTTACTTATTTTCTGGTTGTTTTTGTAGTTTTCCTCTGTTCCTTTCTTCTTGTTGTCTTTTCCTGCAGTTTGATTACTTTCTGTAGTGTTATGCTTAAATTCATTCTCTTTATTTTTTGTGTATCTATTTTAAGTTTTTGGTTTGTGGTTACTATAGAGTTCATACATAAAATCTTGTGGTGCCTGGCTGGCTCAGCTGGTAGAGCATGGGACTCTTGATCTTGGGGTTGTGAGTTCAAGCCCCACATTGAGCTTAGAGCTTACTTTAAAAAAAATTAAAAAAAAAAAGGTCATATATAAAATCTTATGTATATAGCAGTCTATATTAAGTAAATGGTCACTTATATTTGAACACATTATAAAGGCACTACATTTTTACTTCCCCCATGTATAGATTTTTATGTGTATAATGTATTTTACATCTTTTTATTTTATGTATCCTTAATTGTAGATGTATTTGACCTTTAATTATTATAGATACAATTGATTTTACTACCTTGTCTTTTAACCTTCATGCTAGCTTTATAGGTGATTGATCTATCTTTGCTATGTTTGCTTTTATCAGTGAATTGTTTCCCTTTCACAATTTTCTTACTTCTAGTAATGTTCTTTTCTTTTCTACTTAAAGAAGTACCTTTAACATTTTTTGTAAAGCCAGTTTATTATTGATGACCTCCTTTAACTTTTGTTTGCCTGGGAAACTCTCTCTTATTCAATACTGAATGAAAACCTTGCCAGGTAGAATATCCTTGGTTGTTTTTTTCTTTCTGGTACTTTGAACATATCATGCCACTCCCTCTTGCCTGCAAAGTTTCAGTTAAACCAATTGATAGCTTTGTGGATTTTTCCCTTGTATGAAATTATTTCCTTTTCTCTTGTTGTTTTTAAGGTTATCTTTAATTTTTGATAACTTAATTATTATGTCGTGGTGTAGACTTCTTTGAGTTCATCTTGTTTTGGAGCTCTCTGTGCTTCCTGAAGCACAGGAAGCTTCCTGAAGCACATGCTTCCTGAAGCATGTTTGTTTCCTTTCCTAGGTTAGGGAAGTTTGCAGCTATTTTTTCAAATAAGTTTTCTGCCCCTATTCCTCTTCTCCTTGTGGGATACCTATAATGCTAATCTTAGAGCACTTGATAGTGTATAAGTAGTCTCTTAACATATTTTTTCATCCTTTTCACTGTTCAGTTTAGATGATGTCTACCACATCACTGACCCGTCCTTTGGTATCTTCTGATTTGCTGTGGGTTGCCTTGTATTTTTCATTTCAGCTACTAATTTTTTGCCTCTGATTCCTTTCTTACTTCCTATCTTTTTGAAGTTTTCCCTTAATTCATCCCTCTTCTCTCAAGTCTGGTGAGTATCTCTGTGATCATTACTTTGAATTCTTTATTAGGTAGATGGCTTATCTTTGTTTAGTTCTTTCTTGGAGGTTTTGTCTTATTCCTTTGTTTGGAACATATTTCTGTGTCTCATTTGTCTGGCTCTCTGTGTTTGTTTGTCTGTATTATGTATATCAGCTGTATCTCCTGGTCTTGCAAGGAGTGGTCTTGTGTACCAAAGTGTCTGTGGACCCAGTAGATAATCCCTCTGGTCATCAGAACCAGGCTCTTCAGGGGTGTCTCTTGTGTGGGCTGTGTGTGCCTTCCTTTCATGACTGGGCCATGACTACTGTAGGTGCCCTGGTGAGTGGGGCTCACCCCCAGCCCAGCTGACTGCAATGACCAGCTGTAACTACTGCAGGCACCCTGTTGGGCAGGGGTAGCCCTCAGTGTGGACGACTGAGAGGCCTGGATGCAGCTGTTGGTGTGCTGGTTGGTGGGGCTGGCTCCTTACTTTCCTGGGGCAGGAGCTGCTTTGGAGGGGTGCTGCTTCTGGCTTGGGCTGCTTATCAGTGTAGTGGGTGGTAGTTGCTTTTGGGGAACACCATTCCTAAGCAAGGCTGCTAGCTGGGTACGGCAAGGCAGAAACTGTTTTGGAGAAGGGCCTGCCGGGGCGGTTGATTGTGGTAAGGTTTGGTCCACAGGGGAATGTGGAGACTGGAGAGTATTAGGGCTGCTCTTTCCACTGTCAGGCTGCTAGGCTGAAGGAGGATAGGAAGAAAAGAAAAAAAAAAAAAAAGACACCCATCTGTCTAGCACATGACCGAAAATTAGCCAATAAATTTCTTTGAGGAATAACCCAGGAACTTTTCAAATTGCTGCCCCTGTGCTGGGTTTTAGAGTGCATGATAGAGTGCCCTGACTCTTTAAGAGCAGATTTTCCGTTTCCTACAGCCCTCAGGCTGTCCCAGAGTTAAGCCTTGCTGATTTTCAAAGCCAGAAATTAGGAGGGCTCCTCTTCCTAGTTCAGACCCTCATGGGGGTGGTAGGGGTGGATGAAGTGGGAGGTATGTGTCCCTGATGTGGGATTTGATCCCTCTGCTCCTCAGGAAGGCCCTCCTGCCTGTGGGTCCCTGTGCTGGCGGGGGGGAGGGGGGGTTTGGTTCACAACTGTGTCTCTGCCTCACCTGCCCTTCTCAGTGTCGCTCTTTATGTCTTTGGCTGTGGAATAGCTATTCCACTAGGCTCAGGTTGTTCTCAGAGTGAGTCGCACCATATGTAGTTGTAGCCTTGATGCTTCTGTAGGAGGAGGTGAGTTCAGTACCCTCCTACTCTGCCATCTTTCCAAATCCCAAGACACAGTCTCCTTGTACCCATTCTCAAAGTCAAAGGTCTGTTTAGGAATAATGAACTTTTATGGGGAGATTTGGATTCAATTTTGAAATACCATCCAGACTTTGTGGTTCTCTGGCAACTTCATGTGTTTTGCTAAAGAGTAGCTCTTAGAGCAAAATGACTTAACAGTTTGGCCCCAGGACATATTTTAAGAACACTCAGGCCTGGCAAGGACATAGAAGAGCTACTTTTAACAACTGACTAGACAAAATCGAATATGGTTACACTGCCAGCTTATGATTCCTGGATTGCAAAAATTTTAACAATTAATATGAAGAAGAACACAAATGCCACTTTTTGAGGTTCAATCAAATAGCAGTTTGTTTATTAGGGCCTATTACTTTCCAAAAGTTACATAGTGTGTACAAAAAGTTGGCACAAAAGTAACCTCGAAATGTGCTCCTGGCCCACCTGTGCTTAACCATAAAGGAGGGTTTTGTTTTTAACTAGGAAACTCACATCCACATTGGATTGTATTTTAAAATAAGAACGGATCAACCCAGGCAATAATCATTTGTGGCTAAACTAACATTTTAAAGTCATTACTGAGTCCTCTTTTTGACTAAATAGTGTGGTAATAACTAGAGTTTTGGAGAAACTTGGTATAAATAATTGCATTTTCTAGATTTACCAGAAAATGTATGACATAAATTATTGAACCATCTACTTCCTCATATAAACTTTGATACATTTTGTTTAAATATCTAAATGTTAACAAAGGACATACATGC
Organism: Puma concolor; assembly: GCF_028749965.1. NCBI lineage: Eukaryota > Metazoa > Chordata > Mammalia > Carnivora > Felidae > Puma > Puma concolor. The sequence goes on along the minus strand of NC_141667.1, from coordinate 206,391,698 downwards.
ATATAGAGTGGTCCCTCCATGCCTTCATTTCTGGTTTAACTTTCCATGGTTTCCGTTACCTGTGCTCAGCCATAGTCTGGAAGCAGATAATCCTCAGTCTGACATACTGTCAGAAGGTTATAGTAGCTTAAAACTACACCTGCAATGTTCACCTCACCTCCTTGCATCACGGAGACATTTTATCGTCTCCCGTCATCACAAAAAGGAGGAGTATAGTACATGAAGTTATTCTGATAGAAGCTACATTCATTCCTATAGCCTTTTATTATAGTGTATAGTTACAATTATTCTATTTTAGTATTAGTATTGCTGTTCATCTCTTACTGTGCCTAATTAGACATTAAACTTTGTATAGGAAAAAGCATAGTCTATTTAGGGTTTGGTACTACTTGCAATTTCAGGCATCCCCTGGGGAGGATGTCTTTGAATGAATCCCCTGAGGATAAGGCAGTGGTGGGGGGAGGGGGGCTGCTGTATGATTGGACTGCCTCCCTTGTTTATAAATCACTTCAAATATCAAATATATGGGAAAACTTGTTAGCAGCAGGTCTTTGCTTTTGGACAACTTGTTGTATTTGAGTGCTTACTTGTCTGTGTGTTTTTGCCAAATTCTTTACGCTGACCTGAGAGGGGGTGGGAACCCAGTTGGGGTTTGTCACTAGCCTGGACGAACATCCTTGTCAAGGGTGCTGAGCTGTGTTTTGGCTTCACATTTACCTGCAAATTCAAAAGAATAAACTGTTTGCTCGGAAACATGAACTTGTACCTCGATGTCTAGTTTTCATCTAAAGTTGGCTAAAGGAATAATACGGATTTAAAAACCCTAATCATACCCCCCTGCCCATTGTTGAAGGAGCATTTATCACTGAAATCTCTGCAGCAGAAAATGAGCTGTTTCTTGGTTGGCTCTTACCTCTGTGTACTCTTTAGGTGTGGAGAGGTAAACACAAAACATAGTCCCCTATCCAGGCCTGATCAGAACACACTCCCGCCAGGGAGGCGGAGGGAGTGGGGCCCCTGACCTGCAGGAGGCCGGCCCCTGCTGGTCCTCCCACTAGCTGGCTGCCCTTCCACTCCTGCAGACAGGTGCTGGGGGGCTGACTGCGTCTGTTTAGGACTTGCCTGCATTTCTCGGCCCTTGGGGGTCTATGTCATCTTCACTTCCCTTTACTTGCCAGGCTGCTTCTCCCTTGTGGCTGCTCCCTGACCCAAGTTTCCAGAGTGCTTACATGCCGCCTGGTATGTCCAAACTATCTGGCTGAATTTCAGTTTTGCTTCTGAAAAGCCCAAGTGTTTGCAAAATCATGTTAAGAACTGATCGTCAGAATTCTTTTCTTTCACTTCTTTTCTTGCTGTTAGGGTCCTGTCTGCTAAAATGTGTAAATGTCCTTCACCTTTCTTCATTGTTAAGATTTGTTTTCAGGAAAATATGCATTTTGCCCTCTGGGTGCAATTTCTATTTCAGCCATACATAGGAGAACAATTTATTCCTGCATAGGCTGTGGATAACACTCTGTTCCCCAATGTCTATAAACAGGGCCTGGTTCATAGTTCTAATTAATTAACTTTATTAACTTGGAGCTGAAAGGAGGTGGCAACTTAAACAAGGAAATAAAAAGCAGTGGACCTCGCCAGACTGGTTCCACATAACTGCTTTTTAACTGAAGGTAAAAGAGCAGTCATTTATTTACTGCACATAATAAAGCAAAATAGATGCTTAGATAGACTGCATAGCACAGGCTATTTGCACAGAATATGCTAACTACAAAAACACCCAATTTTTTCAGTTAGTGCGAGTAGCAAGTTTATTTTCTTTTGTATAGGATTAAGAGTTAATTCAGTGCCCCAAATGAGGGAAAATTGCAACATATGCATAGGAAACTTTCCTTGAAACACTTTAGATCTTTGTTAAACTTATTGATTGTCAGATCAAAGAGACTGTAATTTCAAGTTTGTTCACCGAAAAAAAAAAACCCAAAAAACTTCGTTACTTGGGAAGTTTCAAGATGCTACTTCCTGAGAGTCATAATAACCAAGGGGAAAAATGCTCTCGCAGTTAAGAGTTTCGGCAGCACTCTAACACCGTATACATCTACTTTATACAAAAGCATGTGCATTTCACGAAGAGTGCATACATTGCTAGTACATCATTTTTGGAAATGTGCTCACCGGCCTTATAGTCTCCTGCAGGCTCTAATTAACACGAATTCAACAATGATAATAATGAGCTTACATTCATTTCCTTACAGCTCTGTTACATTCAATTTCATGTTTCTGATGTTACGTTGATAGCATGTAGATCCCAACTAAGGAGAAACTTGGGCCTATGTTAAATGACATGCATGGGAAATATATATATATATATATATATATATATATATATATATAAAATACACATATATGTGTATGTATATAATATATAAATATATATATTATACATACACACACACACCATATATACATGCATACACACACACCAAGAGTTGACATCATAATTTGATATTCATTAATGCTAAAAACAGTAAGGTAAAAATTACAGTGACTTAATAAAATGTATTCTCTTCAGGACACATTGCTGAACACATGGCTACCTACCTGTTCTCTAAAGCATTATGTATAATTTAGCCACCAAATATAGAACACATGAATACCAGGAGACAAGAAAAGCATTAAAACCCATTACAATCTTGAATAAGCCAAATCCTCAAGTACATAGAAAAAGCATTGCAATCATGTAGTTAGCTTTATTTTTCTAATATATATCATAATTTAAACTATATAAAGTCACTTATATAAAAAGCATTTTTTCAAGTGTTATAGCTTAGAGCATGGCTTTATATTTGGCTTAATCATTTTTTACCAGTTTAATTTATAAAGCTCGTAATCTTGCCAGCAGGGCTTCAACTTCGGGAACAGATTCGTTTTTAGAAACAGAGCCAAGAAGTTCCATTTCCTTTTTTCTGTTGCTTTCTACATTACAGGCTTCCTTCTTCTCAACTGCCTTGATCCTCTCTGTAGACGTATGAGTGTCTAGATTATAATTAAGCTCCTTGGCGACTGGAGTCCTCGTTGAGTTGCAATTGATATTGTAGTGTGAACGTGACCCTTCTGTCAACTGCACTTTCTGATTTTCTACAGTAAGGAAGAAAGAAACATTAAACTTATCACTGTGATAAGCAAGGACTGTGCACATTAACTTAAAATAATTATTCTCAGACAAGTCCTCTTAGATAGACTAAATTAAAATATTCAGCAGAGACAGGTAGATTGAAAATAAATACACATAGTTTAAGAAGAAACTAAAATGTAAATAGACAACCATTTCATTAGCACAAATGCTGATTTCCTTCTGGTCTCTGCTCAAATGCTATCTAAATAGAGAGGACTCTTCTGACCATACAACTGAAATAGCGCTGCCCCTTTCCATCACGCATCCTTCCTCATTTTTTCCTTCACTGAACTCCTAACCACCAGACACATCATATACCTGTTTACTCGTCCATTCTGTCTCTTTACTAGAATATAAGCTCCAAGACAGCAGGGAGGTGGTTCGAAATACTGCTTTAATGTCAGTGCCTAAAATGGCTCTGGAGCAAAGTGATGCTCAATAAATATGCGCTGGGTAAAGAAATTATCTCCAACTCTATGACCCAAGATATACCTTAGTTGGAATAATAATGAGAATTATTATTTTTTTAAAAACCAAAAAGGAAAGTTTATAATAGGACTGTAAAAAGTCAACGACTTCCCTCAAAAGAAATATTGCATTTGGGAGGCAAATTGTTAAAACTTCCTAGCAAATCTACATCATAATCTGTCAAATACACACAGATATATTTATACAGACATGTATACATACACACATACATATTCTTTTATTGGTAAGTGACTGAGCCTGACGTAGAAGGCTATAAGGAGAGAGCTGCAGTAGCTAATGACTAAAAGGCTCTGGCTGATTGACTTTTGCAAGGAACACGAGATTTTCTTTTAATTAACCGACTCTCCTATTGTACAACCTTATGAGTTAGTTCTCACAGACCTCAACACTTCTAAAAAACAGACACCCTCAATATTCATGCAACCTTGAACGGGGCTTGAAAATGGCTTCAACAAACTTGACATGACATTTAAAGTTTTTTGGTTATTCGCTGAGAGATGTTCCATTATCCCAATAGTAATGACTTTGGAGCACAAGCAGTCACTCATGACAGTGTGTTTTATGTGAGTGCTGAAAATTCCAACCGAAAACAGCTTGTACATTAAAAGGTGGCTGCTGAAGATATTTACTGCACTGTCATTTCCTGACCAGGGGCTTCCAGTGATGGATGAGTATTTTACACACTTTCTTGGACAATCTCAACAAATTTTAGAAGTATGATCACCTTTTAGCTGTTGGAAGAAAATAAATACAGCTTTCCTATCACCTTCTCTATCAGCTGGGCAATCGTTACTCAAAAATAAAAATCTAACAGAGCACTGATTTTCCTAGAGCTATTTATGCTTTGTAATTTATAAATTATATAGTTCTTTAGTTATATAATTAAATATATAATGTACATATTGTGTTTGTAGTCAAGAGGACAGAGGACATACTATTCCTGCAGTTCCCATGATCACACAAATTTATTTTTATAGTATCCACCCTCCTGTCCCAGAATGTCTGAAAACTGCATTTGTAGCTAAGTGTAAATCTTTGGTCAGCTTACGCTCCTTTCTCCAGATGTTCCTATTTTTTCTTGTCATTTGGTTTCTTGTAAACGACTCCATCATGATGATATCTCCAATGAAGTAGCTGGTATCCTGCTGCTGGGCAACTCTAGCTCCATTTTCGATGGCAAACAAGAGATTAAGTTGGCTAAAATATGGGTGTGTAATAAACACAAAATATCCCATACCTTCTCTGGCTACAATGTATCAAGCCCAATTCTCTATGTGGCAAAATGAAAAAGGGGCATAGGGTTTTAAGAGAAATCTGGATTGAAATCCAAGCTTCTGCTTGGCTTTAACAATGGAACTTTTTGTGTCTCAGGTTCTATGAATCAACCTTAAAGAGTAGTTGTAAATGTTAATAGAAATAACGTGGGTGATACCAATTTCAAGATACTCGTGTTTCCCTTCTATAAAAGCTTCTTAAGGGATGCACCTACCCCCCAAGGCTGACCTGAGTTTCCAGTGACCGTACCAGTGAAGCTTGAAATACCATTTTATTACCAGCTTGCGTTTACATAGCACCTTTATTTATAAAGCATTTGTTGTGCTTTAAACATAACCACCCTCGTTTTATAGATTGAGAGGTAAAAGCAAAAGGAAGTTAAGTCATTTGCTTCGACTGAGTTACGGAGTAAATCAGTGGCAGAAGCCAAATGCTGTCTCTAGAGATACTAAGGCTGTCTTAAACAAATTTGAAAAGCTTTTTGCCAAGGAAAAGTGCTAAGTAATTCAAAGCTAAGTTTCATAATAATCATATCCTGTACTTATACTTCAAAATGCTTTCTGCCACATTTAATTCTCTCAACAACTTTGTACAGCAGATAGTAGACCCATGTAAACTACCTCAGAGCAGTATGTCCAAGGTCACACATGTACTCCTTTGCTTTCTGGGTCTTGCTGAAATTCATGACCATGAATTTCAAGTATGACCTTAATACTACTGCAGTTCCCTAGTCCATTTACTCTTCCATTCTCCTAGACAAATATTTTACACCTTCTCCTTTCTTATCAACTGTCCAACATGTTCTCCTTCACTGCCATTTAACTCATTCATAGAAGCAATCAGAAGAGAACTCCCATAAGCTTCTGCCTACCCCTACGATCTACCTACTTCACGCACATACACTCCTTCTATCCTTAGGATCTTCTCTGCCCCCCTCTGAGGACAAATCTTCGCAGTGAACACCACATACTACTGTCACTTGTCTATTCACCGACATTCCCCCCTGCAGCTTGTCCTCTCTCTACCATATTGGAAACGTTACCTTCTTCATGTGATCATTCCCCTCAGCATACAAGTATGTTGTATTAAACCCAATCTTTAGAGAAAAAAATATATATATTTGACTCCACAGTCTCCATTTACTACCTCAATTGTTGACTGCCTTTATAGCAAAATATCTCAACAGAATTGCCCATTCTTACTGTCTCACTTCCTCTCTTCCTATTTTTCTCTTGAACCCACTCCAATCATGCTTTTGACCCTTTCCTCTTCTGAAACAGCTCTTGTCAAGGTCACTAATAAACTGCGTGTTGCTAACAGCAAGGACTGTATATCCACTTGGATATTTTGGTCCTCTTTGACTCCATCTATGCCAGATCCAAGGATGAAATGCCTAGCAGAGCCTGGGCTTCTCTTTAACTGTTTGCTCTCTGAACTTCTTCGGAGGCTTAGGTGGATAACACTGGGTGGGTCAATGCAGGCAAGAGCATTTCCACCCTTTTAAGAAAACCCCAAATATTATTTTGTTCCAGCAGCACACCCATAGATAAGAGAAAAACCAAGCTGGCATTTAACTCCTCTGTGGTTTCAGGAGGAGAATCTTTTTTTTTTTTTTTTTTTTTTTTTTTTTTAAATTTTTTTTTCAATGTTTATTTATTTTTGGGACAGAGAGAGACAGAGCATGAACGGGGGAGGGGCAGAGAGAGAGGGAGACACAGAATCGGAAACAGGCTCCAGGCTCGGAGCCATCAGCCCAGAGCCTGACGTGGGGCTCGAACTCACGGACCGCGAGATCGTGACCTGGCTGAAGTCGGACGCCCAACCGACTGCGCCACCCAGGCGCCCCAGGAGGAGAATCTTTTATGAGAAGCAACAGACAAGATGATACAAAACAGAAAGTGACCATTCCTGAAACCACCAAAGAAATAAAAAAGTGCACAAGGGCTTCTTTAAAAAATGAGTTTATAGCTCGTAGATAACAACTCTTCACCCCAGCCCTCACATTTATATCCTAGTACCTCAAGAGCCTTCATGTGGGACCAGAGTTTCTTCCTTTTTGCTTTGTCCCCAGTCATGGGAGACCCAAACTGTGGAACTGAGGGAGTCTCATCTGAAATCACAAAGCTGATAAAGTTGAGACGGAGAAGTCTCCCATCACACTGCACCTAGAGAAAATGTTAACAGGTAGAGGAAGCCACCGAGTTGGACGTTCACTTTTGTTATAATGTTGGTTCAAAGCCAGGTGTCTTTTGACATTACTATTATTTTAAAGTCTACTATTGGTGGCTTCATGTGGGCTGAACCACAGATACAAATTCCACACAAAAACATGCACTTCATTTCTACATGGTTCGCTTTGAACATCAGGGGCATGCCACAACCCTTTTTTGGAGAGAGCTCTATATAGGTGATCAGAGACATAAAAGAAATTGTAATTTGAAGCTGGTGGGCTCATATCCTTTTCCTATGAAATTAGACTGTTCCAAATACAAGATGATGCACTTGGACTCTTTCCACGAAAGACAGGGCTGGGGTATCAAGAAAAAAAGAAGTCTTTTCTCTATCCCATCAACTCAAGTCCTTACGAGTACACATTTTTAAACAGAAACTAAAAATATGAAAGCAAAGCAGAATGATTGCTTAACTCCCCAGAGAGAGGGAGCTTGTGCTATTATTTTATGAATCAAATCCAGGGCTTACAAGATGTTACAATTGATGTTTGTGAAGGGAAGTATGATATATCTAGGACTATGGCCAACATCCAGGGCCATTGGTGATTATAGTACAGATGGCAGGGACCAGCTGCTATTCTTAGTAGTAGGTCAGTAAGGGAGTCTAATCCACACACCTTGTTTTTATGTTTCTGTGGAAATAAACAGTGTGAGAATACATGCTATTTTCCTTTAAGACAAAACTCACTTATTTCGACATGATTCTCACCGTAAGAATTGATTCTGGAGTTCGACCATGGATTTTTTTTTTTTTTTCCCCTGAAACTGAATGAAAAGTTAAATACAGAGAACCCACTGGACTTAAACAGGAGAATAAATAGCCCTAAACTACATTTAGGAGTGGATCTCACATGACCTTTGGTGGACTACAGATTCGGAAGACAAAGAAAGCTAAACAAGCCCAAAACAAAAAACACCCACCATTCCTGAGCTAATTTTTCCATTGTTTCTCCAGTAACACAAAAGACATGGGAAACTAGGAAAGTTGCTGACAAGAGACTGAACATAAATATATGCAACGTGGCCTTCAAAGGAGGAAATGTTTCTTCAGCCAACAGTTGTTATGCTGCTTATGCTGAGGCGAGGCTGAGTCCTGGCTGATGGCCCTTGGGGAAAACCCTCTCAGCTGCAGGAAATATCAGTTATGGTTTAGAAAGAGGTATTATTCCCTTTAAGTCGGTATTGATCCCCCATCACATTGTGGTTCTAATGGGCACTGGCTTCTTAGAAGTGCCAACTCTCAGATGAAATATAAAATTGAGCTCCTGCCTTTTGTGGTCACTGGTGAGCCTGTGGCAGCTTTGACAGGAGGAAGAATACAAAACTCTGGTGTCCTAAATTGACTGCATCTGTTTAGTCTTCCTGAAGTTTGGTTTCTCTTCACAGTTCTTTACCTTTTGCTCCTAACTATTACTTTGACCTACTAAGTAGCTGTTTGTTTCACCCCAGAAATGGCTTTACTTTGGTGAGAGAAAAAAATAACCCATAAATATAATTTTTAAAGCACTACTGGGTGTACATGATAGTAAAGTGTGTGACAAATATATGTTTTTAATCTATGCAATAACTGAAGTTAGTGCTGGCCGCCAGCAGCCCATATCCCTGTGGTGTTTCTTACCGTTGATTTACTGATGCTATAAATAATTGTCTTCCCTTAGTTTCATTTTGCTGTTCATTTTACCTTTTGTATTGAAAACGTGTAAAAGTGACAAAAAGAGCAAAAGGGCATTTTGTATACAGTCCAAATCTTTTGGGAGTGCCAAGACACTCTTACTGAAACCGATTATGTAGAAACAAAAACAACAAAACAGTTACTCCCCCAATTCACAAAACAAAGACAATGATAAATAAAGGATATCTCTGGATTGAGAAAATAATTGCCACCTGTTAACAAAACATGTCCAAACTGGAGTCACTTGTGCTGAGCCGCACATCAGCAAACCAAGACTTATACCTAACCTGATTGCAGTTTAAGCTTCACCTATGAATGTAACTAAAGGTTACCAATCAATCTGGAATTTTCTGGTTAGCACTAGTGAGGTAATCTGCCCAATCGACCCTTTCTGTCCCGTTTCAAAGGAAGGAGGCCTCGCCTGAAACAAAACACCCTTTTCTTTGTCACCCTCTTTCAGCCTGTAAAAGTCTTCCATAGCTTCCACAGTCTTCTTATAACTCATCGAAGCTCCTTTCTACATTCTAGATGGGATGCTGCCTGATTAACTGTTGACTAAAGCCAGTTTGATCTTCAAATTTACTCAGTCGGATTTTGCTTTCTAATAGATTTGGTGGCAGCAGTGGGTTCTGAAGTGAACTTCTGGGGGCTTTGGAAACAACCAGAAACACAGGAGCAGGACCCATGAACATTTCTGAGTCCTTTCTTGCCATTTCTGAGGGCTGTAAGTTCCTCTTGGTTCTGACTTCAGCTCTGGTGCTGAGCTTCTGATCTAACTGGCTTTCCTGTCAGTTCGACATTGGGAGCTGCTGGTAGTTCAGGCCACAATTCTTGTTGAATTGCTGGATACCCCCAGGCCTTGTTTCTGTTCCCAAATCCACATGGGAACTGTTCGTGGCAGTCTGCAATTCCCCAGTTATGTGGAGTTCCAGTCCCTATTTGTTGAGGTCTGCTGGTTCAGTACTTCCCCCAGCCCAAGATTCCATGGTGGGAATTAGTAGTGGGCCACACAGGGTCTTTTCTTGTCCAGGCTGCAGCAACATCTTTTGGTTACTGCTGGTGTGTTAAGGTGCACAGGTTTGTTGGTCTTGTTTTGTGTAGAGAAAAGCTATTGCTAAAGGAATCTGGGAAGCAGCTACAAAACTGGGGGACAAAAGTCTAGTATTTAAAAGCTGTTAAAGCTCTTGCCACCTAACCCAAGACTCATGTTAGGATAAGTTAGTCATGGGACAGGTTAGATTGACCCTAGGTCACCTGCCAACCTCAATATCTACGCAATGAGGTATACGGCAAACACCACACAACCCCCAACCCAGAGGCACATCCCTTTTAAGTATTAGTTTGACTCCAAGAGACCCAAAGGCTTAGCTTAAGAAAAAAAAAAAAAAAAAAAAAAAAAAAAAAAAAAATTAAATGAGATCTTTAAATTCCAAAAAAGTTGAGTGTGTCACCTTACAGCACACCTGCTTATTTCATGTCTAAGACTATGGTTACGGAATGTATAAATATCTACGAAAGTGGCAAAATCTTACTAAAGGCAACCTAGAATTAAAATAGCCATTATGGGGAGCATCTCAATTAGACAAGATCTTTCACTTAAAAAGTACACTTGAAAGCAAGGGTTCCTGAATTAAACAGAATGGGGTGCCTACTTTAATTGGTGTGCAAAAACTCCTAAAAGGCTTCAAGATTCTAAACTATTTCATTAAAAAATTTGTTGTTAAAGGCTCATGAAAAATTAAAGACATAAGAAGTACCTAAAACAAATGACGATAAAGCTGACATGACTCCTATCACTCTCCTCTACCTTTCCTTACCTGAGTACTCATGTTCTAACTCTGTCTGAACTGCCTTTCCACTCTGAAGAGACTATTAAACAGTTACCTTTACAATAAACCACCCAAGGTCCTGGGTGATCCTTCTCGGGTATCCTTAACTCCTTGGTCAACAATGAAATAAGGGTCATAATTATAGAATTTCCTAAGGGGAGGATCCCCAAAAGTGTTCTGAAGAATTTAGTCATTATTAGGGCCTACAACCCCAGTCTGCCAGATCCTTATCAGCTTGTACAAATGATGGTGGGACCTGGCAAAGTCCAAGAATGGATGTGGGAAGCAAAATGGCAAAACACTGATGACAGTTTTGGAGATGTTTGATTTTCAGCATGGTCCCCTCATGAACCCATAGAAACTCACAAAATAGCAACAAATCTTTTAGTATCTGAACTTACAACCACAGCTGAACACTGAAAGGTCTTTGGAACACAACTGCAAACAAAAGTCAGCCACACTACTGGCCTTACAGCTACCACAGACCCAAAGCCACACACCTGAGATCCTGCTTGGCTGCCCACATTACACCCTTTAGGTATCCACCATCAGAATGATGGTCCAAGGGTGAATGTTTCATTTGTAATCACCTGGACACTGGAAAAAGAAGTGTACTTAAAGGTCCTATGCAAATTCTTAAAAAAAAAAAAAATTAATATTTATTTTTGAGAGAGAGAGTGAGAGCAGGGGAGGGCAGAGAGAGGAGACACAAAATCTGAAGCAGGCTCCAAGATATGCAAATTTAAAAAAAAATTTTAAATGTTTATTTTTGAGAGAGAAAGCGCGAGCACGAGTGGAGGAGGGGCAGAGACAGAGGGAGACACAGAATCTGAAGCAGGCTTCAGGAGCAGAGCTGTCAGCACAGAGCCCAACATGGGGCTTGAACTCATGAACTGTGAGATCATGACCTGAGCTGAAGTCAGGAGCTTAACTGAGCCAGCTGGCACCCCTGGGCCATGCAAATTCTTAAATACCAACTCGAATGAAGTAGCTCTTAGGTCAGAAGCTGTTAATTGGAGCCTAATGGGAATATTTTTAAGGCCTTCTCCCCTTAACTAAAATGAAACTATGTACCCAGAAGGCAAGAAAAACTTTCTAAAGCTCTCATAAATGGATTAATAGGTGGATCAATCTATGGTGTCATTTTAGTTACAACCCAATTCCTTGAGGAATTAAAGGCAACTGTCCTTTGGGAGCCCGGGTGGCTCAGTTGGTTAAGCTTCAGACTCTTGCTTTTGGCTCAGGTCATGATCTCATGGTTCTTGACATCAAGCCATGCATCGGGCTCACAATGACAGTGCAGAGCCTACTTGGGGTTCTCTCTCTTTCTCTGCCTCCCGACCCCTCACTCTCTCTCTAAAATTGAATAAAAACTACTTTACAAATCTTTACAAAACCAGAAAAGCAGCTCCAGAAACAATTTAAAGCCCACCTATTCTTTTTACCAACCCCCAAACCTCCTCTATTTATCCTGAAAGGCTTTTTGTAAATATTGTAAAAGTTTTGGCCCTAAAAAACAAAAGTTGGGCACAGAGGAACTTACATTCTTTCTCTGTGCCTTTGAAATGTAAATGTTCTACTTGATCCCTCCAGGAATTCTTACCTAGGTCTCTTTAAAATGCCAATTTCAGGAATAAGAAAGGCTATGGTTATGGATGGTGGGTGTAGGAAGACCCAGAATTCATCTCCTCCCTGGGCACACCAAATTTACACCTGTTTATTCCTCCTGAAGAACTGAGGCCTGAATGGACAGCTTCTGCACAAGACCAGATAGATAATGCAAGAGATGGAGGCAAAGGGACCTTGTGCGGATTCATCTGCCCTGGGGTACAGAAAAACATCAAAACGAAACAAACCCTGAAGTTTAAAAAAGGCAACTAGAATATAAAGGAACCAGCCCTGAGCCCTGCCAAATGGCAGCAGAGCTACTGGACTCTCTCCAGCTCAGAGGGGCCGGCAAGTGCCACTGTTTATGTTCCTCTTCTACCTTGATAGTATAGATGGGAAGAGTGTCCAGGCTCAATAGCCATCCTGCCACCTTTGGGAGCCCTGGGGACCTAGCCCATACCAGCCCCAGATGGCGTGGTTTAAAAGAACAAGTAGAATATAAAGGATCTACCCTAGAACTTGGCCAAATGTCAGGAGAGCTTTCTGGGTTTAAAGGGTTGGCAAGTGGTATGGTTTTCATTTCCCCTCCACCTTGATAGTGTGGATAGGAGCAGGGTCCAGGCAGCCTAGCTGATCTATGACCTCAGTGAGCCCTGGGCTCAAAGGTCCACACTAGCCCCAGACATCCCACCAAGGCCACCCAACACGGAACATGTTGGTAAATCCCTGATCAGCGCTCACTACAGCTTCAGCCCTCTTGCCCAGATGACACAGGTACAAAACACCCCGGAACATCCCAGGCCCATAATTTTAGGAGCATCCAACATTGGAGCATCTAAAAAAATATAGCAAATATTAGCAGACAAAAAGGGAGAAACTGACAATAGTAAAATAATACTAGGCGACTTTAACACCCCACTTACATCAATGGATAGATCATCCACGCAGAGAAATCAATGCACATGGAACATTTTCCAGGATAGATCACGTTAGGCCACAAAACAAGTCTCAATGAATTCAAAAAGGTTAAAATCCTATTAAGCATCTTTCCCAACAACAATGGTATGAAATTAGTAATCAATTAGAAGAAAAAAATGGGAAAAACATGGCAGGTGAAACAATATACTACTGAACAACCCATGTGTCAATGAAAAAAACCAAAGAGGAAATAAAAATACATGGAGACCAATAAAAATGAAAACACAACGCTTCAAAATCTTTAAGACACAACAAAAATAGTTCCAGGAGGCCAATTTCAAGAAACGAGAAAAAGCTCAAATAACCTAACCTTAAGCCTAAAGGAACTAGAAAAAGAATAAACAATACAGAAAATGCATTTAACAATATTCAACATCTGTTCACGATATAAACTTTCAATGAAATGGCCTTAGAGAACATACCTTAACATAATAAAAACAATTTTGGACAAAAACACAGCTAACATCATACTCAATGGTGGGAAACTGAGAGCTTTTCCTCTAGGATCAGGAAAGAGGATGTTCACTGTCTCCACTTTTACTCAATCTAGTACTGGAAGTTCTAGCAATAGCAATCAGACAAGAAAAACTGAAGGGTCCAAATTGGTATGAAAAAAGTAAAATTGTCACTATTTGTAGGTGACATGACATGATACATAGAAAACTCTAAAGACTCCAATCAAAAACTACTGGCAGTAATAAATCTAGTAAAGTTGCAGAATACAAAGTTAATATATAGAAATCTGTTGTTTCTGTACACTAATAATAACATTGCAGAAAGAGAAATTAAGAAAACAATCCTATTTACAATTGCACCAGAAATAAAATTCATAGGAATAAACTTAACCAAGGAGGTAAAAAAACCCTGTACTTTGAATATTATAAAACACTGATGAAAGAAACTAAAGATGGGGTGCCTGGATGGCTCAGTCAGCCAAGCATCCGACTTCAGCTCAGGTCATGATCTCACAGTTCGTGAGTTCAAGCCCCATGCTGGGCTCTGTGCTGACAGCTCAGAGCCTGGAGCCCGCTTCAGATTCTGTGTCTTCCTCTCTCTCTCCCTCCCCTGCTCATGCTCTGTCTCCCTCTCTCTCTCAAAAATAAAAGAAACTAATGATGACACAAATGGAAAGACATACATGCTCACAAATTTGAAGAATTATTGTTAAAATGTCCATACCTCTTAAATTTTTTTAATGTTTGTTTATTTTTGAGACAGAGAGAGACAGAGCATGAGCAGAGGAGGGGTAGAGAGAGAGAAGGAGACACAGAATCCGAAGCAGGCTCCAGGCTCTGAGCTTTCAGCACAGAGCCCGACACGGGGCTCGAACCCATGAGCTGTGAGATCGTGACCTGAGCTGAAGTCAGATGCTTAACTGACTGAGCCACCCAGGCGCCCCTAAAATGTCCATACCTCTTAAAGCAATCTACATATTCAATGTAATCCCTATCAATATACCAATAGCATTTTTCATAGAACTAGAACAAATAATCCTAAAATTTGCATGAATCTGCCAAAGACTCCAAATAGCCAAAGCAATCTTGAGAAAGAAAGTATCACAATCCTAGATTTCAAGATATACTACAAAGACATAACAATCAAATAGTATGGCACTGGGCAGAAATAGATACACATATCAATGGAATAGAATAGAAAGCCTCGGAATAAAACCATGCATATAAACCCATGCATATGTGGTAAGTTCATTCATGACAAAAGCGGCAAGAATATGCAGTGGGAAGAGACAGTCTGTTCAGTAAATGGTGTTGGGAAAACCGAAGAGCTGTATGCAAAAGAATGAAACTGGACCACTTTCTTACATCATGGACAAAAATAAACTAAGAGTAAATTAAAGACCTAAAGGCGAGACCTGAAACCGTAACACTCTCATAAGTAAACATGGGCAGTAATCTCTTGCATTGGCCTTAGCAACATTTATCTAAATATGTCTCCTCAGACAAAGGAAACAAAAGCAAAAATAAACTATTGGGACTACACCAAAATAAAAAGCTTTTGCACAGCAAAGGAAACCATCAACAAAATGGTAAGACAGCTATTGAATGGGAGAAGATATTTGTAAATGAGACCTTATACAACTCAACCCCAAAAAGCCAAATAATCAGATAAAAAATGGGCATGGGATCTGAATAGACATTTTTTGAAAGAAGACACGCAGATGGCCAACATCACTAATTATCAGGGAAATGTAAATCAAAACCACACTGAGATGTTACCTCATACCAAAAACAAAGACACAACAAGCACTGGCAAAGTTGTGCACTGTTGGTTGGAATATAAATTGGTATAGCTACTATGGAAAATAATATGGAGGTTCTTCAAAAAATTAAAATAGAAATACCATATAATCTAGTACTTTCACTATGGAGTATTTAGCCAAAGAAAACAAAAATGCTAATTTTAAAAGATCTATGCATCCCTATCTTTATTGCAGCATTATTTGCAAAGTGTTAACTGACAGAAGAATGGATAAAGAAGATGTGGTTTATATATGCAATAGAATATTATTCAGCCATAAAAAAATGAGATATTGACATTTGAGAAAACAAAGATGGACCAGGAGGGTATTATGCTAAGTGAAATCAGAGAAAGATAAATATCATATGATTTTACTAACATGTCGAATTTAGAAGACAAATGCACAAACAAAAAAAAATGCATTAACAGACCCATAAATACAAAGAAAAAAACCTGACAGTGGCCAGAGGGGAGAGGTTAGGGAGATGAGCAAAATGTGTTAAGGGGAGTAAGAGAGAGAAGCTTCCAGTTATGGAATGAATAGGTCACAGGGATAAAAGGCACATCATGGGGAATACAGCTAGTGGTATTGTAATTGTGTTGTATGAATGTTGTACGGTGACAGCTGGTAGGTAACTTACAATGAGCACGGCATAACCTGTAGAGTTGTCAAATTGTTGTACAGCTTAAACTAATAAAGATTGTATGCCAACTATCCTTCAATAAAAATGAAACACCAATTTCAGGGAGGAAATTCTTTTTTGTTTTTAAATGTTCATTTATTTGTGAAAGAGATTGCACATGCATGCATGTAGGGGAGGGGCAGAGAGGGGGACAGAGGATCCCAAGTGGAATCCTCCACTGACAGCGGAGAGCTTGATGCGGGGCTCAAACTCATGAACTTGGAGATTAACACCTGAGCCAAAGTCAGAAGTTTAACCGACTGAGCCACCCAGGGGCCCCTCAGGGAAAAAAATCTTATCAGAAAACAAAGAAACAAAAACAAAGGAGAAAGTATTATTTTAAAACTTAGGCAAATAGATAGTTGAGTAAAGAGAAACAGAGTTAAGATGATCGAGGAGTAGGGGGACCCTAGGCTCGCCTTATCCCTTGAGTACAGCTAGATAATCATTCTAAACACCCAAGATATCAAACTGAGGGCTGAGCGAGAAAATCTGCATAACTAGAGACAAAAAATGGCCACAGCATGGAAGGTAGGAGATGAAGAGAGTTGACTTGGGAGAGAGAAGATCTGTGGGTGCTACCATGGGGAGGGACCCTGATCACAAATAGAGGAGTGAAAGAAAAAGAGAGAATGAGTGAAAGCACGAGAAGAGAAATGCACAAGAAAAACTTCCATAAAACTATTGACTGGGAAAGAGAGAGGGGCTGAATACTGCAAGTTTTTACAAATAGCAGAGTGCAGAGTCTCAAGTTTCAAAGGTCAACACCATCACCAGGGTCTGTGCCTTGTGGGCTTGGTGGTGCTCTGGTGGGAAAGGAGGGAAGAGAACCAGAAGCAAGTAGTATGGTCTCAGGATCCCTTGGGTCACATGGGGAGAAGCAGTTCCCCTGCTTGGAGTGCATTTGGGAGATGTGGCAAGGCCTCTCTGGTGGGCAAAAGACTTGGCATGTGCCATTGAGCTGTCCCATACACTAACATAGGAATGGGGATACCGGCTGAGGGCAACAAGCCTTGGTGTCGGCTTTCTCCTGAGCTTTACCCTAACCTCTAAACTGCTGCCCTATAACACAACTTCTGAGACAAGCCAGCATGGCCACAGCACAGCAAGACCCTCCCCTAGAGGATCAGTGTGTGTCTGTGCCGCACTAATCTCTAAAATTTGGAGTTTTGAAAGCCAGCCATACACCTGAGATAAAACACAGGAGTGCTGTGCCACCTGGCAGGCAGATAGCTTGGATGCAGACAGGGTGAAGGCAGGGATCTGGTGGAAACTGGGGACACAAGAGGTTGTTTTATTGTTTGCTCTTCTGTGAAGGCTTCCTGAACAGTGGCACTGCAAGCTTCCTGCTGACAGGATTAAAGAGTGGAGTAGACCATCTCCCCTTCCCTCTCCCACCCATCAGCACAGACTGACTTCAGTGAGCAAAACAGTGCCACCTAGTGGAGGCCAGAGCCACTTACACCAAACCCCACCCCCTTGCACCCTGCAGGTGCATCTCCACTAGGACAAGTCGGCCTGAGAATCAGCACAGTAGGCCCCACCCCCAGAAGACCAGCACAAACCCATCTCATGCACAGTCTATTAATCACAGAGTGTTGTAAAGCTTCAGCTCTAGGAGAAAGAGGATCTAGCTTCCTTTCATGTTGTTGTTTAATAGGATAAAGAAAAAGCAATCTTTAATTTTTTTTAATTTTTAATTTAATTATTTTAAAAATTTATTTATTATTTTGTGGATCTAGCTTCTTTTATCAAGCAGACCAAAACATACCTAGGTTTTACCTTCCTTTTGTCTTTTTTGTACCTCTTCTTAATATAGCTATTACTCTTAGAAGGAGGGATATAACAGGCTTTCCTAACAATGACACACAAAAAATATGACAAGAAGGAGGAATTCACCCCAAAAGAACAA
The DNA here is from genome assembly GCF_028749965.1 of Puma concolor. Lineage (NCBI taxonomy): Eukaryota > Metazoa > Chordata > Mammalia > Carnivora > Felidae > Puma > Puma concolor. The sequence continues at coordinate 206,373,596 of NC_141667.1, read as the reverse complement.
ACAGGGGGGAATAATGGTCAAGAATTTAATCAATGCAGATATAGGTAAGATGTCTGAACTAGAATTTAAAACAACAACTTTAAGGACATTAGCTGGGTTTCTAAAAAGCATAGAAAACATCAGAGAATTCCTTACTGCAGAGATAAAAGAACTAAAAACTAGTCAGGCCAAAATTAAAAATGTTATAACTGAAATGCAAATCTGAATGGATACCATGACAACGAGGATGGATAAAGCAGAGGAATGAATCAGTGATACAGAAGATAAATATGGAAAATAATGAAAAGAAGAGGGAAAGAAAGGTATTGGATGACGAATGTAGACTTAGGGAATTCAGTGACTCCTTAAAGTATAATAATATCCATATCATAGGAGTCCCAGAAGATGAGGAGAGATAAAAAGGAGAAGGTTTGTTTAAGCAAATTATAGCTGAAAAATCCCCTAATCTGGGAAAGGAAACTGGCACTGAAATCCAAGAAGCAAAGAGAACTGCCACTAAATTCAACAAAAGGTGGCCATCACCAAGATGTATCATAGTCATATTCACAAGATACACAGACAAGAAAATAATCTTGAAAGCAGCAAAGGAAAAAAATCTTTAACTTAAGAGGGAAGACAGATCAGATTCACAGCAGATCTGTCCAAAGAAACTTGTCAGGCCAGAAGGAGTGGCAGGATATATTCAATGTGCTGAATGGGAAAAATATGCAGCTAAGAATACTTTATCCAGCAAGGCTGTCATTCAAAATAGAAGGAGAGATAGAGTTTCCCAGACAAACAAAAACTAAAGGAATTCGAGACCACTTAAACCAGCCCTGCAAGAAATATTAAAGGCAACTCTTTGTGGTGGGGTGAAGGGGGGAGATCAAAAGCAACACAGACTAGAAAGGAACAGAGAACATCACCAGAAATCCCAAGTTTACAGGTAACACAAAGGCTCTTAATTCATATCTATCAATAATTATTTTGAATATAAATGGAATAAATGCTCTAATCAAAAGACACAGAGTATCAGAATGGATAAAAAAAAAAAAAACAAGACTTATTTATATGCTGTCTACAAGACTCATTTTAGACCTAAAGACACCTGCAGGTTAAAAGTGAAGGGATGGAAAAGCATCCATCATGCCAGTGGATGTCAAAAGAAAGCCGGAGTAGCCATGCTTATATCAGACAAACTAGGTTTTTTTCTTTTCTTTTCTTTTCTTTTCTTTTCTTTTCTTTTCTTTTCTTTTCTTTTCTTTTCTTTTCTTTTCTTCTTTCTTTCTTTCCTCCTTCTTCCTCTTTCTCTTTCTTTTCTTTTCTTTTCTTTCTAACATTTATTTAATTTTGAGAGAGACAGCATGAGCAGGGGAGGGGCAGAGAAAAAGGGAGACACACAATCTGAAGCAGTTCCAGGCTCTGAGCTGTCAGCACAGAGCCCGACGTGGGGCTCTAACTCATGAACTGCGAGATCATGACCTGAGCCAAAGTCAGATGCTTAACCGACTAGCCACCCAGGCCCCCCAACAAACTAGGTTTTACATCAAAGACTGTACCAAGAGATGAAGAAGGGCATTACATCATAATTAAGGGATCAATCCAACAAGATCTTACAATTGTAAGTATTTATGCCCCCAAATTGTAGCACTCAAATATATAAATCAATGAATAACAAACATAAAGAAACTCATTGATAATAGTAGGGGACTTTAACATCTCATTTATAACAATGGACAGATAATCTAAGCAGAAAATCAACAAGGAAACAATGGCTTTGAATGACACACTGGACCAGATGGACCTAACAGATGTATTCAGAACATTCTATCCTAAAGCCACAGAATACACATTCTTTTTCAGTGCATATGGAACATGCTCCAGAATAGATCACATACTGGGCCACAAATCAGCCCTCAGCAAGTAAAAAAGATTGAGATCATACCCATGAATATTTTCAGATCACAACACTATTAAACTTGGAGTTAACCACAAGAAAAAAATTTGGAAAGACCAAAATACGTGGGAGTACAGAATTACTAAAGAATGAATGGGTTAAATGGGAAATTAAAGGCGAAATAAAAAAGTATATGGAAGCAAATGAAAATAAAAACACAACAGTCCAAAAACTTTGGGATGCAGCAAAGGTGTTCCTAAGACGAAAGTATAATGCAATACAGGCCTACCTCAGGAAGCATGTCTAAAGTACACAACCTAAAATTACACCAAAAGGAGCTAGAAAAGAAGCAGCAAATAGAGCCTAAAGCCAGCATAAGAAGGGAAATAATAAACATTAGAGCAGAAATAAATGATATACAAACAAAGAAACAAAAAACCCCAGTAGAACAGATCAACAAAACTAAGAGCTGGTTCTTTAAAAGAATTAATAAAATTGATGAACCCCTATCCAGACTTATCAAAAAGAAAAGACAAAGGACCCCCAAAAATAAAATCATGAACGAAAGAGGAGAGATCACAACCAACACCACAGAAATACAATTATAACAGATTATGAAAAATTATATGCCAACAAACTGGACAATCTGCAAGAAATGGACAAATTCCTAGAAACATAAAAACTACCAAAAATGAAATAGGAAGAAATAGAAAATTTGAACAGATCCATAGTAAGCAAAGATTGAATAGGTAATCAAAATTTTCCCAACAAACACAAGTCTAGGCCCAGATGGCTTCTCAGGGGAATTCTATCAGACATTTAAAATACCTGTTCTTCTCAAACTGTTCAAAAAGAAAAAAGAAAGAAAGAGAGAAAGAAAGAAAGAAAGAAAGAAAGAAAGAAAGAAAGAAAGAAAGAAAGAAAGAAAGAGAAGAAAAACTTCCAAACTCATTCTATGAGACCAGCATTACCCTGATTCCAAAACCAGACAAGACCCCACTAAAAAGAAGAGTTACAGGCCAATATTCCTGATGGACATGGATGCAAAAATTCTCAACAAGATACTAGAAGGTCAAATTCAACAGTGTATTAAAGGAATTATTCATCATGATCAAGGGGGATTTATTCCTGGGATGCAGTTATGGTTCAATATTTGTAAATCAATCAACATGATACACCACGTTAATAAAAGAAAGGATAAAAATCACATAATCCTGACAATAGATTCAGAAAAGAAGCATTTGACAAAATACAGCATCCATTCTTGATAAAAACCCTCATCAAAGTAGGGATAGATGGAAAATACCTCAATATCATAAAGGCAATATACAAAAGACACACAGTTAATATCACCCTCAATGGGGAAAAAATAAGACCTTTTCCCTAAGGTCAGGAACAAGACAGGGATGTCTACACTCACCATTACTATTTAACATAGTACTGGAAGTCTTAGCCTCAGCAATCAGACAACCAAAAGAAATAAAGGCATCTAAATTGGAAAGGAAGAAGTGAAACTTTCACTATTTGCAGACAACATGATACTCAATGTAGAAAACCCAAAAGATTCCACCAAAGAATTGCTACAACTGATACATGAATTCAGAAAAGTTGCAAAATATAAAATCAATGTACATAAATCTGTTGCATTTCTATACACCAGTAATGAAGCAGCAGAAAAAGAAATGAAGGAATTGATCCCATTTATAATTGCACTAAAACCCATGATTCCTAGGGATAAAGCTAACCAAAGACGTAGAAAATCTGTACTCTGAAAACTATAGAACACTTACAAAAGAAATTGAAGAGGACACAGAGAAATGGAAAAATATTCCATGCTCATGGACTGGAAGAACAACCACTGTTTAAACGTTTATAATACCCCAAACAATCTACACATTTAATGCAATCCCTATCAAAATACCATCAGCATTTTTCACAGCACTAGAGCAAATAATCCTAAAATTTGTATGGAACGACAAAGACACTGAAGAGCCAAAGCAATCTTGAAAAAGAAAAGTAAAGCTGGAGGCATCATGGTTCTGGACTTCAAGCTATATTACAAAGCTGTAGTCATCAAGACAGTATCGTACTGGCACAAAAACAGATCTATGGAACAGAATACAGAACCCAGAAGTGGACCCACAACTATATGGTCAACTCATCTTCGACAAAGTAGGAAAAAATATCCAATGGAAAAGAGACAGTTTCTTGAACAAATGGTGTTGGAAAAATAGGATAGCAATATGCAAAAGAATGAAACCAGACCACTTTCTTAACACTATACACAAAATAAATTCAAAGTGAATGAAAGACCTAAATGTGAGATAGGAAACCATCAAATCCTAGAGGAGAACATAGGCAGCAACCTTTTTGACCTCAGCTGCAGCAACTTCTTACTAGACATGTCTCTGGAGGCAAGGGAAACAAAAGCAAAAACATGAACTATTGGGACTTCATCAAGATAAAAAGCTTCTGCACAGTGAAGGAAACAACGAAACTAAAAGGCAGCCTATGAAATGGGAGAAGATATTTGTAAATAATATATCTGATAAAGGGTTGGCATCTAAAATCTATAAAGAATTTATGAAACTCAACACCAAAACTCAAATAATCCAATTAAGAAATGGGCAGAAGACATGAATAAACAGTTTTCCAAAGAAGACATCCAGATGGCTAACAGACATATGAAAAGATGCTCAACATCACTCATCATCAGGGAAATACAAATCAAAACCACAATGAGATACCACCTCATACTTGTCAGAATGGCTAAAATTAACAGCACAGGAAATAACAGGTGTTGGTGAGAATGAGGAGAAAGGAGAACCCTTTTGCACTGTTGGTGGGAATGGAAACTGGTGCAGCCACTCTGGAAAACAGTACGGGGGTTCCTAAAGAAGTTAAAAATAGAAGTACCCTATGACCCAGCAATTATACTACTAGCTGTTTACCCAAAAGACACAAAAATACAGATTTGAATGGGTACATGCACCCTTTTGTTTATAGCAGCACTATCAACAATAGCCAAACTATGGAAAGAGCCCAAATGTTCAATGACTCATAAATGAATAAAGAAGATGTCATTCATATATATATATCATATGATATATACATGTATATATATATATACATATACATGTACATATACATGATATATCATATCCATATATATTTCATTCCATCAAAAGGAATAAAATCTTGCTATTTGCAATGATGTGGATGGAGCTAGAGTATATTATGCTAAGCGAAATAAGTCAGTCAGAGAAAGACAAATATCATCATATGATTTCACTCATATGTGGAATTTTAAGAAACAAAACAGATGAGCATATGGGAAGGGGGCAAAAGAGGGAAACAAGTAATAAGAGACTACAATAGGGAACAAAATGAGCGTTGATGGAGGGTGGTGGGTGGGGAATGGGATAAATGGGTGATGGGTTTTAAGGAGGGCACTAGTGATGAGCACTGAGTGTTATATGTAAATGATGAATCACTAAATTCTATTCCTGAAAACAATATTACACTGTATGTTAACTAACTAGAATTTAGTTAAAATTTTGAAAAAAGCCCAAAACTTAGGCAAATGAAAAACTTGTATCTTACCCATAAATATTAATAGAAGGATTTTGCCATCTAAGAAGATAATGTCAAATCATTCTATCTGGCAGAAATGCAATTTAGATCCAATCTCTTTTATAACTAATGGTTATAAATGGAAGGCACAAGGTCTTTGCGTCTGTCTTTATGTTTATTTGTTTCTCTCTCTATATGCTGTAGAGATGTGGTATTTTCTACCTCTGGTTAGTATTGCTAAAATTAACTTATAAAAGGGTTCTATGTAATTGGCTTGAAGAGAATTAAGCACTTATATGCATTAAGGATTCCTAAAACTCTCAGAATTATAATAGAAACTAACACAAATGCTTTTTAAGTTCATGCGATCTGAAATAATCTTTGGTAAATAGAAGCTAGTTGAAATTTGGATCGATGAAAATAGATATGTCTTCAGAATTATCAGCATTAAAATTAATGTAGATGTATAACTTTATTCTACTTGGGTTTATTAGTCAAATTAGGTCATGTTATTTACATTTCAAAATTTGTCAGCGAGAAAGAGTGAAGGCTGATAGCTGAGTTTGTCTCATGAAGTTTTTGTGGGTAATCTAAACATAATCATTAAGAACAGTGAATTAAATAGATGTAAAAGAGAAAAAAAGGTTTAGGTCAACTTTTTAAATAGTGTCCCCAAATCTTTTTGGTAGCCTGAAACCTTAAAGTTTTGCTAAGTTAAATTAAATATCTACATTATTTCCCAAAACACTAAATATTGAAAAAATTACTGAACACAGGTTTACCCACTTTTGGCTTCCTTTTACAGAGACACTAAAGATATTTGAATTTATTAGTAATCATGTTTTGTGCCACAAATAATTACTGTGAGAAAGTACATGTTTCTACAAATTAAAAAAAATTCATAATTTGTTAAGTCACAAAATGCTCATGTAAAAGATAGTGCTCAATTGCTTACTTCTTTATTTTCACTAAAAATTACATTTTTTAGTGTTAGAAATACCAATACATGTAATTAAAGCTGCTAGAAATAATAAGGGAAACATCTCCATATGTAAGAAAAGTAGGATATGTGTTTTTGGTAAAAGAAGGTATGAGAGATGGAGATGTATTTTTATTAAGGAAAAATGAAGTAATTTTGTCTTCAAGTTAAAACTGGTTATTTCAGAATAAGAGTAAAAAAACTGGACAAAATTGCAGAAGGTTTGAATTTTGGGAAAATGCAACCTTGGGAAAGGAATTTTATGGCAGTCAAGCTGGTTAAGATCAGAATAATTTAATTTAAATTTAAAAAGATGAGTTTTAATATCATTGGTACAATATTACAATTGGTTTTTCCTCTGTTACAAGGACAAAGTTTTCCTGGACTTTAGGTCTGCTTTTGGTAACAGATAGTGAAAGTTTCTTTACCTTTTAAATAATCTGTACTGGAAGCAAAGACTTTGTGTCTTAAGAAAATAATTAACTGTGCATCATGTTAAACTTTATCTTTGGGTCTTTGATTATTTAAGAAAAACTGAGCCTTATCGGGCTCTTGGGTAGCTCAGCTGGTTAAGCGGCCAACTTTGCCTCAGGTCATGATCTCCTCGAAGTCTGTGGGTTCTAGCCCCCCGTGTTGGGCTCTGTGCTGACAGCTCAGAGCCTGGAGTCTGCTTTAGATTCTGTTTTCCTTTATCTCTGCCCACCCCCCACCCCACTCATTCTCTCTCTCTCTCTCTCTCAAAAATAAATGAACTTTAAAAAAAAAATTTTTTAAAAAGAAAAACCCAGCCTTCTAAATTCCTAAAGTTTTCTAAGTTCCTGTGTCCTGCTATGATATTATAATTCCAGTTATCATTTTAAAATGTATCACAGAAATAACCAAATTCCTTGTCAATTTCATTATAATCAACTCTCATCACATCTTTAACAATAGGAATTTTTAAAGTATTTTGGCGTTTGCAGATAGTTATTGTTTTACTCAGATGCTTTTCAAAAAGTGCTCTTGCAAAAGTGCATTGTACTTCAAGGAGACTCATTTAAAGCATTTTGACAAGTACAGGTTTCTGATAACTTTCAGATCATAAGAACTGAGCTGGATAAGAACTTCTAGAACTACTAGAAAAACAAGATTCAAGCAGAACAAGTAATTAATACACAAGACTGAATGAACTCAGAAGGATGATCATAATTTTTAATTTATTATTTTTAAAGCTTATTTATTTTGAGAGGGAGAGTGAGAACAGGGAAGAGGCAAAGAGAGGAAGAGAAAGAGGATCCCAAGCAGGCTCTGCACTGTCTGTTCAGAGTCTGATGCAGAGGTCTCAAACTCAGGAACCATGAGAACATGACCTGAGCTAGAGTTGGATGCTTAGCTGACTGAGCCACCCAGGTGCCCCTCCCCTTTTTTTTTTTAATTTAATTTTGAGAGAGAGAGAGTGAGCGCACATGTAGGGGAGGGGCAGAGAGAGGGGGAGAGAAAATCTGAGGGGCTTGAACCTGAGCTGAAGTTGGATGCTTAACCGACGGAGCCACCCAGGTGACCCGAATGGTTATAATTCTTTGTGAGGTTTTATTTGAAACATTGCTGGTTCTTTTATGTTTTGCTTTTTCAAATTTAAGGAAACTTTTTCTTAAGTGATCTATGACTTCTAGCAATTTATTAAAGTGTACCTTTCTGAATGAAGATTGAACATTTACTTTTTCTCTGATTCCTCCAGAATTTGAAAACTCTTGAATATTCTTTTCATGGCAATGTAACTGGTTATTTGCATAAATTCAATAACAATCTGTTCTGTTCATAACACAACACCACTGAAAACTGGCTAAACCAAATACGGAATGCCATATTTAAGAGACATGTGTATAGACTCAGATATGACCAGACAGCTTTAAGGAAAAGCCAGGAAGGATCGACCTGGTATCTACTATTAGGGTTCCTGGCAGTCTTACCAGGTAAATAAGGATGGTCACTGCCTGGCAGTCCCACGGACCTCAGGATATTTTCAGGGACCTTGAGAAGAGACAAATTCACTCAAACCATAGATTTTGCAGGTAAAATCTAATAGCTTTTAAGAGGCCAATCTGAGATTGCTTATGAAATGTTCCACCAAAGCAGTCTTAAAAAGAGCTTAGATGACCAATCATTATTCTTGCTCCACTTAAGAAAATAATCAGGCCAAGTCTAATGCAAATAAACCAGCTTTACTCTGATTATTTTTGGTTAAAAAAAAATGGGGCTAATTGTAGAGAGAAAAATTATGTTTATACCTTTGTAGATATTCGATTCTAATCCTGTTATCTTTGCAGTTTTGTTATGTACCTGTAAACTAGCCTAGATCCTAAATTCTTCTAGTTTCCTCAAATATCTGGCTGTGACTCCAAACGAATGTTTCCGATTTTCTCCCATCCTTTTCATTTGTAATAATTAAGAACAAAGACTGTCCTTGAATCTCATTGGAAGGGATTATAACAGGTCCTCCTCACTACCTAGGTGGCAGCCAAACTTCAGGCACTTGAACTTTAGAGACACGTCTCACAGCCAAAGGTGGTTCCACATGACGTGTGGTTCTGTGCAGATTCTGGAGGCCTCTGAATCAAACTGATGATGAAGAACAGTAGCTCACATGGAGGTAGACGGCTTCCACCAAACAATAATTCCTACTGTAAACATAAAACACTGTCCTCTTTTCTTTCTTTCCCTTGCTCTGGCAATAGCCTTGAAAGACAACACCATCGCCCACATCTTCCTTGGCCATTGCTAAGGAGTAACTTTTCAGACTGCTAGATTTGTCCTCAAAAACTCCCATTTGTCTATGATGCTAAAATACCCGAACAATGCGCCACCTTAGCAGAAATAGTTTGTGCTCCAACAGAATGTACATTTGACTGTTGTGGTTATCATTCTCCTTGGGCCTATGACTTCCTAGACAGCTGACACAAACTGGGCGATGTCTCCTCTTAGGTTACTGAACTGTGTGCTCTTAACTGTTCACAGAGTGAGACACCTCATTGCTCAACTCCCCTGAATTTACACTGTCAAGTTAGAAAGATCTACCAGGAGGAGTTCAAATTCAGAATTTGCTTCTTTTGCCAGGCCCCCTACTTCCCTGGTTAGGAGTGAATTCAAATGAGGCTATGATCTGGAACTTCTTAATTCTTGAGAAGTATTGCAGAATCTCCTTCTAAAGCAATAGGGTTCTAGACTCTGGTCAAAGTTGATCTTGATTATGGGATAGCCCTCGATTATCTCCGAAGAAGGAGGTATCTATGCTGGGGTCACCACTTGCTGCACCTCGATTAACACCTCCGGGGAAGTTGAAACTCAGTTACATAAGATCACTGAGAAAGCCACTTGGCTTAAAAAGGTGACTCCCTCAGTCGATTCTTTCTTAGATTCATTTGATTTTTATTGGTTTGGGTCTTGGGGACCATGTCTCCTATGAACACTCCAAACACTGGGAATTATTCTACTTAAAATGATCACTGTAATTTCCCTGGAGTGCTCTATTCTCTCAAAAGCTTTCAGCGTATGTTCCCAGCCACTACCCACCAAGCAAATGATCTACCTAAGACTGGAATGTAAGAAAAGGAACAAATGACCAACTTAAAAATTGTGAATCCGAAGTAATGGTCTGTGACTATCACAGAGATTAAGCAAAATCCATCATGACCTGTGAATACCACACAGAAGATCATCAAAAGCCGCAAGAACTACAGAGAGGTACATGAGAGTGGTACTGATGCCTTAAATTTTGATTGCATTGATATGGGGCTGTGGAGCACAACAGTCAAGAAAGAATTTTTGAGATGTTTTACGGTGCTTGTGTTGTATCACAGGGACAGGACTTTGCAGGCAGAAAGAGCTGCACTTGTGCTGTGAGGAGTGACTGATACATATTTTTAAGTTTGGGGGAGGTAGAGATAACAGAAGTCTCTAAAGCGATTTCTGTATGTTAAAGAAGACTTGTGGGATCCTGAAGGTCTGGCTATTGCCAAGATAAAGTTACTTTTAATCTCTGGCAAAGCATTAACATTAACGCTGGAGTCCCTTGAGCAACGTCACGCTCTGTGTGTCTCAGGTATTTATTGGTGGGCTGCAAGTTATAAGGAAATTTAATTTTATCTACATTTCTCATACCTTTGTTCTCCTCATCAATATCTCTCAGTGAAGCTGAAAGTCTAATCAAAAGGGAAGAACTGTTTAAAAAGGAAACAACAGGTCCAAAACGGAGTCACTTATGCTGAGTCCCATGACAGCAAATCAAAACTTACTATCTAGCCTCGCTTGGGAATGTTACCTCCAACCAATCAATCTGGAATGACCTGATCAGCACTAATGAGATAATCATTTCAACAGACCCCTCCCGTTCCCTTTCAAAAGAAGGTGACCTTCCCTGAAACAACACACTGGTTCCTTGTCTCTCCCCTTTTCTGCCTAGAAGTCTTCTGTTTTGTATGGCTCCTCAAAGCTCCTTTCTCTGTGCTAGATGGGATGCTGCCTGATTCATAAACTGATGAATAAAGCCAGTTTCATCTTCAAATTTACTTAGTTGAATTGTTTAACATAATTTAACTAGAACGTTTTTGTTTTTTCTTTTCAGAAACATATCACACATATATACTTCTTTTCAGTCTTCTTTGTTATCATTGCCCTTTAAATAAAAATTCAAAACAGCACTTCCAGTTTGCAATTTCCTATCCTGGGCCTTCCTGAGTACTCATAAGGCTGGATGGAACTGAAAATGCTGCAGGATCCTGAGCACAGAGCATCCAGGATAAGTCCAGACTTTTTTTGTTTTCTACAGTGAATGGTAATGTAAACCTTTCCATTTACTTGCTTATCTGACATGCGATGTTTGTAACATATTACTTGAGTTGAATGTCGCTCTCTATATTTGCTTTCCTTTGTCCACATTCTACTCAATTCTTAACAAATTTTAATTTGGCTTTTAATCTATATCTATTGAAACCCAAGAGCCTCAAAATTCCTAAACTCAATGGAATTTCTTCATGCGTCATTTTTTGTTACATTCGCAACACTTTAGAATATGTATAATAAAGAATTTGTTTGCTTTTATCTGGGTTCCTGGGAGGTAGCCTCTAAACCCTTGGAATTTCCAGAGTGATAAGAGTGTTTTTGTTATTCATGGTAGATCCCTAATATGGTTTATGGTAATTGTGATTCAGGATGAGGGGTGGCTACCTCCAAAAGACCAACCATGTGATTAGAATGTTGGGGTTTTGAATCAAGCAATGTAAGCCTGATCTTCAAGGAGGGGAGAAGGGTAGAGACTGAGTTCAATCACGTGGCCAATGATTCAGTCAATCATGCTTAAGTAATGAAGCCTTAATACAAAGACTAGACACTGAGACTGAGCCTTCTTGGTTGGCAATATGATGCATACTGATGTGCTGAGGGGAGATAATATGCCTGAGGACAATAGAAGCTTCATGTTTGGGACCCTCCTAGAACTCAATCCATGTGTTCTCTTTCTTTGGCTGATGCTGACTGTGTCCTTTCATTATAATAAAGCTGTAAAAGTAATCTGAGTAGTATGCTGAGCTGAATAGTAAGCTCCTGAATTCTAGGACTCATTGTAATAAATTATTGAACCCAGAGAGGGTAGTGAAAACCAGTGAATTTATAGCCAGCTGGTCAGAAGTGAAGGTGGCCTGGAGACCCCCAACCTTACAGCTGGTGTCTTTTTTTTTTTTTTTTTTTTTTTTTTTTTTTTTTTTAATTTTTTTTTTCAACGTTTATTTTATTTTTGGGACAGAGAGAGACAGAGCATGAACGGGCGAGGGGCAGAGAGAGAGGGAGACACAGAATCGGAAACAGGCTCCAGGCTCTGAGCCATCAGCCCAGAGCCCGACGCGGGGCTCGAACTCACGGACTGTGAGATCGTGACCTGGTTGAAGTCGGACGCTTAACCGACTGCGCCACCCAGGCGCCCCACAGCTGGTGTCTTAAGTGAGGGCAGTTTTTCAGAGGACTGTGACCTATAAAGCTTGATGTAACTCTGGGTAGTTGGTGTCACAAATCATTATAGGATGTTATTTGTAACTTTTAATGCTATACAATCAATAATATCAATATCATTATGTTACCTTGATACATGGGTAGTTGCAGTTCACTGTCCCCATACTTCACTCATTTGGTTCCTGTAACACCTCTGTGAGAGAGGTGATATGAGTCTATTTACCTTGTCTTACATAAAGTTGAAGAAGCAGACATAAGTTTCAGGCAGAGTCGGAGACAAAACTCAAGTCCTCAGACTGCTGGTTAGCATGTTCTCTCACGGTAATGCCCTTTACCATGCTTACTCTCCCACACTTTGAGGATTCATTTTTAATCTTCTTTGGTAACTTCTTCTACCTTCCACCCCCCCCACCCCCAAACACAATGCTACCTCTTAGCCATTTCTCATGGTTAGATGTTTGGTCCACTTTTCTGTCCATTCTACATTCTCTTCACCAAGATGTCACAGCTCCAGCCATCTCTGCTAAGAAGACAACTCCCACATCTGCATCTGCAACCCTCTAGGCAAAGCCTCAATCCCGTGTTCCCCTTAGGCCCCTGAAGCATTTCTGCCTTAAATGCCCTATCATTACCTCAAACAACACATTTTCAAACCAAACTCATGTTCAAAGCAGCTTCCTCTTCATACTAACATACTAAAATCATACTAAAATCATACTAAAGTCATACTAGAATCAACCATAGTATCTGTTTACCACTTCTGCTATTTGTTCCATAGTACCCATGCTACTCTGCACTTGTGGTCAGTTTGAGGCTACTTAGCAGCTCTTAAGTAAATATTTCTCAAGTATGCAATTGCCTGTCAGGTAATACCAGATAGTAAATAATTTGATCAGTTGATCTGGTGTTTCATAAGGAAGAGGGTGGAGAAATACTACAGGGATATGGTTTGACGTTATAGTTATTGAACATGTACTATATATCTGATAAGCCCTTTACATGTTATTTAAAAATTTTTGCAACAACTCTAAAAGATAGGTATTAACCACCAGGTTTTAATAAATGAGGAAACTGAGGTTTTGAGAAGTCCATAAACTGCTAAGGCCACAGAGACTTTGCTACTTACCTCTGGCAAACTCAGTCCAAATCTTAAACCCCTAAGGCTCTGGGACATGTGATTAGACTATGGAAAACAGACCTATAGTGAAATAAAGAGCACTTCACTAAGATGAGGGGTTGAGGAAAGGCTGATTTCCAGTGCTAATAACTTGGAAGCTATCTTGGAAAACAACCAGCTAAATAAATACTACAGGACCTAAATTCCCGAAGCCATTTCTAAGACTACTTAAATACTTAGTATCTTATAGTGTGTTTTCTCAAGTATTTTCCTTTACTTTTTATCTTTCCTAATTCAACATTTTTAGATATTTCCATTATACAGATCTTCCTTCTGAACAAGTAACTTATACTATTTTGACTCCATTTCACTTTGATTCAGAGTCATATAATCTCAGGATTTGAAAGACCCTGAGTTACTTGGTAGAGCCATCTATCCAGTGCTTACATTCAATTTATTCAGCATCCTGTCAAGCAGTTGTCTTAAGTTTGAAGACCTCCAGTCATGTCCTCACAAGACAATAAATTCCTCTTTTGGACAGCTCTAATAATTAAATGTTTTACCTTATGCTTATCTAATGCTTGTTTCCCTGAGATCTTCATCACTGGCCCTACTGATTTTTTCCCTTAGAGATGCAGTGAGTCCAATTCCTCCTCTACCCACCCGCCCTTCCACTATTTAAAGACACATATCATATACCCCAGCCTCTCTGCCAAGCCTAATAGCCACAAGTTCAACTGTTCTTCCAGAGATCATGAGTTGAAGCTATGACTGTGTCACTGTATTAGTTAATTCAATGAGTCTTTAGCCACCATGCTATGTGATGCATCCTTGAAACACTTAGGATTCTGTCATTTCTATTATAAACATACAAAATCATATTCATTTAATAGTTCAAAATTCTGAAAACAAAACAAGATCCCCAAACCAAACACAACTACCATACCCAGTACTATAAAACAATATAATTCTATGCTCCACAGAATCATTTTGAAAACAGATTTTAAAAAATTTCAATGTAGACTTGATAACTGGAGTTGGCTGTCAGTATGTACCTAACAAAAGTCTGCTTAAAACAATCTGGTTTTATTCACTGGAGAATTCCATACTGAGAAATATTTGTGTTGAAGACCATTTTAAACTTAAATAATTTTATGTATGATTGTATACATAGATACATTCTTTTACTTCTCCCTAGCCTGTCATTAAATGCATATTAGCATATCTAAAAGATAGTAATATGTTCAAAGAATAAGAAAAACAAACTCACATCCATGCAAGTCTGACCTAACTTGCTAAAACATAAGCTCCATGAAGGCAAGGATCTTTGTTTCATTTGCTGGTATATCCTAAGTACTTAGAACAATGTTTTGCTTATGAGTGTTTAAAACGTTATTTCATGACTGAACCTAAGCATAGCATAATTTCATGATAATAAATAATATAATAAAATCATATCCAGTTTCACTTAATGTTTTATATTAGTCCTTTCCAAAGGAAACACTTTGGAATAATACCACCTGGATAACAAACTGGGGACATATCATTTTTGTGCTTTCTGGCCCTTTGAGAATCTAGCATTGAGTCCAATAGAAATAGAACATGAGAGTCACACAAGTGGACTACCTATGCAATTTAACATTTTCTAGAAGTTACATTAAATAGTGGGAAATAATCACCTGCAACTTAACATTTTCTAGAAGTTACATTAAATGGCGGGAAATACATTAATAATGTATTTTACTTAACCAAATGTCAAATATTATCATTTCAACAAGTAAGCAAATTTAAAATATATTAATGGAATCCTTGGCGTTTTTTCTTTTTTTAGGTACTGAGTCTTCAAAATCAAAAATGTATTTTGTACTTACAACACATCTCAATTCAGATTCGTCACATTTCAAGAGCTCAAGAGCCACATAAGGCTATTGGGTTACTACTATATTGGACAAGACAAGTCAAGAACCTGGATTTTCTACCAATGCTATTATCTGTAACAATTTTTAGTCAGATCTTTATAGAAAATTTCTATGACTTTATCTCAAATTGGATTTTCTACTATTTGAAAGCTGAAAATTATTATTAAAAATGGTGTAGGAATTATGGCAAAAATAAAGCTTCTTAAACTCTAGTCAAAACTTAAAGTTCAAATTGGAATAATCCATACCCTAATGGAAATTAACATGCTCATGTCTCCATATTTACTAAAAATACTCATATAAATTATTTACAAGTCACCGTATAAAGATGTGTACGTAGTTCACTTGGCTAGAAGAAAAGTTACCAAAAAAAAAAAAAAACAACATTCAAAATCGTAAGCTGCACCCTGTATAGACTAGCAAACTTGGCTTTGTTCTGTGGTCACAGATTGTGCACTAATTGTGGTTATCAGATAAAGAGTGCCATTTGAATTACATAAGGAAATAAATTGCAGATATAAATAGATTCCTAATGTTGATGAAAAAACCCACAAAATATATAATCTATTAAGATTAGGTCAATGAATAAAAGATAGCCTATTTTTGAAATCTGTTATTAAAGAAAGAAAATGCTTTCCAACATCATTTTGTAGCTACATGAAAAACAAGCAAAAGAATTCAACGTTCCAAAATTTAGCACTTCATTGTGATTTTGTTTTACATAAAGAAGGAACAGTTATGCATTTCTAGGTAATCTGGATTTATGTAACTGCTGCAAATGGTAGAGTAGAAAATGGCTAGACATGTAGAATGCAATCATGAAAGTTCAATGCTAATAATGGCAATGCTTCTCATTGCTATTGCCCATGTTCTGATGTGTTTATCCAGCCATCTAACCATAGGGAGACCAGGTTACCATTCAGACTCCTCTACTTTGACTGCATAGTCCTGTATACATTTTAGTAAATCAGTGAAAATTAGAAGGATCTAACTTATTAAATGTGACTTTCCTTTCCAAAACGAGACTGACCTTTATTTCTTGCCATTCTTCTATTCAAATTGGAACAGAGCCTGTACTGGGGCCGAGGTGCACAGAATTGCCACTCAGAAACTGGTAGACTGGCCTTTTTTTGATAGTTCTATTCATAGCCCAGCAGCATTATCTTGTACTGGATTGATGGTACTAAGATTCGTTATGAAATCTGACACTACCTCTAAGATTTTGGTTTCATGTATTTCTAGAAAATGAGTAAAAAAAGAAATCTGGCATGAGTCATAGGCAATACCTTAAAGAAAGTAGCTCAGGCTGGTACACTACTGCCTCCTACTGTCAGTTTGAGGAAAATGAGGGCCTCAGAGATCTTTACTCAGCCTTATTCTATTTTCAGATTTACACATCACTGGCCTTCTTGCTCCACAGTACAATTTTGCATACTATGCCCTTGGACCAGTAACCTGGGAATATATGTTGATGTTTTGTTTTTGAATTCCTCCGAATTCTTTCTCTGCTTACACACTAGATCTGTGACAAAATCCAGCAAACACCCCGAGTATGGATTTTATTTAAATTAAAAAAAAAAAAAAAAAGATCTTAAAGGTAACTCACAAAATAATATTTTTAAAAATCTGGTTCACTGGGGCGCCTGGGTGGTGCAGTCGGTTAAGCGTCCGACTTCAGCCAGGTCACGATCTCGCGGTCTGTGAGTTCGAGCCCCGTGTCAGGCTCTGGGCTGATGGCTCAGAGCCTGGAGCCTGTTTCAGATTCTGTGTCTCCCTCTCTCTCTGCCCCTCCCCCGTTCATGCTCTGTCTCTCTCTGTTCCCCCCCCCCCCAAAAAAAAAAAATCTGGTTCACATTTTTTTCCTTAAGTTTTTAATTTTTCTCTTCCTCCTTTTTTTTTTTTTTTTTTTCTTTATAAAGCCTTACCACATAGATATCTGTTTGGAAAAGGGAAGAGAAAAAAAAAATCTATATTATTTTAAAGTCTTTTAACAGCTTTCTCTAAAGAAAAAAATATTAACAGTTATGAGTTAATATAGTAGGAGGTATAACAATTCATTAAATCAGAAAAATGTTTAAAAGCTTTGTTATGTATCTAAAACATAGAAGGAGTACATGACCAATTAGGGTAAATATAGACTACTCAGTTCTAGAACTAGCATATTTGGATCAATGATTTGGGTGCTGGTTATAGAGTCTCTTGTGCTCAGACTGAAATTTGACTTCTGATGGCTTCGGCTGAGTCAAAGAACATCGATCTGTGTTTTAAAGGTGAGATTTTTGATCGGCAAAATAAGTCAGGCAAAGAGGACCTTTCTTAGAAGCTGCTCCCTTTTAATGAGGAAACAGGGAAAAGGAATAGGTCGATGTCACTTCAGTTATTTTCTTGCAAATAAAACACCAAGTTTAGTTCCTAAGAAACCCCAGACTACCCTGAGATCTTTGAAAAATTGGTTTCTGTAAACAACTCATTTTGAATGCAGCATGGCTGGGCCTGTGCGCTTCCTAAGACCCTCTGGACACAGTCAGATCTGACCACACAATTCCCTCTTTCCATTTACTGCTATAGATTCCTGCCTCAGGCTTCTCTCGCCAGCAGGGACTGTTTCCTCAAAGACCTGCTTCTGTTCCTCTTCCCGGGGCTTTGGAGCACCGCCTGTCTCTATGGCAACATGAAACACAAAGCACTGGAAATGTACCATACAGCAGGCAGAAAAGAAAGAAATTAGAGTGCAGTACTCTTGGTAAGCTCAAGAAGGTGCTGACTGCAGGAAAATGGACAGAGGACAAGATGTAGCAATTGTTAGTAGTTCCATTTCTCATATATTCTCTTTAAAGAGCTACAAGTGTCAGCATAGAAGAAGCCTTAAAATATATGGAACTTTATAATCCACATAGTGTCTGAAATAAAAAAATTATTGGAGATCCACATTAGCTATAAACGTGTAGTAATTTATGGTTCATTCAACTATTGAGATAAAAGTTCTTGGTTAATTGATAAAGTATAAAAAGAAAAAAATTAAATCAAATATTCCAATATGGTGTGTGTCAAACACACAGGAAAATATATTACTATCACATGGCAGAATGCTTTTTTTTAAATTCTTCAACCTCAATATAAATTTTTCTTAAGTCTTTTTCAATTCAGGGCATCATATTAAATGTAGAATCTACGTCCATTTAGCTCAGTGGTTCAGGATAATCAGAGTTTAATTCCAATCTGTTCCCTGGTCACAAATAGCATCCTTAACTCGTGACGGAGTACATGACGAATGGCAAGCCGGTTCAATTTGAATCTGAAAATATTTATAAAAACCCACACATCTACACATTATGAAAGACATTACTTATACAGGCATTGAATAAAAATATACGTAGCTGGTCTGTTGATACTTTAAAAATATTTCAGGCAAGCCAATAAAATAATGCTGAATGTTGATGCTGGAAGCTTGCTTTGAACCTCGGAATTTCAACTCAAAGTACTGTAGAGATTACTTGGTTATTGGGTCTCGGGGCAGGAGCTGCTGATATATTTTTAGCACCCAAACTCGCAGATGGACAAACTTGGTTCTGAACACTGTTCTTTGAGTCATTACCTCAACAATTAGACTAGCATAACTTCAGGGAAGGTAGTAGTATGCTCACTTGTAGAACTCAATCATTAGAATCTGAGAAGGCTAAGAGCTCAATCATTAGAATCTTAGAATCTTCCCACAGCCTTAGTTATTTATTTTTAAAACCCTATCAACTGAGATGCATGTACAAGCTACAGCCACTAGAGGTCAGACGGTTATACCTGTCACCAATCTAAATTCAAGTGGGCACTGTAGTACCTTTAACTTTTAGTGACTTAAAAATATGGAACATAATACATTCTTTTATTACAGTGCAATATCAATATGTTTGCTAATTCATCTTATTTCTAAAGGTCCTAGGTTTTGCAATACCTTTCTATACTGGTTCTTATTTAATTGGAAGAGGAAAGAATCCCATGATCTGAGAAGGCCCCATCTGGAGTAGAAATAGAAGCAATGTGTTCTGCAGTTTCACCATTTGGTCACCCCAACATTCATGGGAATTCCAACATGAATCATTGTATTTCTCTAATGTACTACCTCGTACCTATTTTCTCCAGGAATATACAAGTCCTATGATCTTATATGTTTATGGCCTTACTTAACAGAGTAAAGATTTACTTATAATTCTGTCCAGTAAGTTTACTATGTGACAAACTAAAGATACTTTGTTACAAAAATAACAAAATTTTCAGTACAATCCACAAAGAGGTGGAACTCAAATTCAGTTCTAACAAATATAATTCACTTTTTGCCCATCTTATTAAGAAAATAATTGTTTGCAAGTCTTTTATCCCCTGATTTCAGGCTGCATTTTACAAAAGACTAATAATAAAAGCAATATGAATGTGTCCGAGCATTTACCAAACACCCCACCTGCAGGAGATGCTTTATAAGAACCGCCATACAGCCTAGTGAAGGATGATTTTTTTCTCTCCATTTCACAGATGAGGAAGAGAAGCTTTAAGGGATTAAGAAACTGGCTACAAGGCAGGAGGCAGATTGGGGCAGAGCTCAGAGTCAAGCCCAAAATCTCCCGTTTCAGCTCCAGACTTCAAACTATAGCTGCTGTATTTAACTTTTGAATTAAAAAAAAAAAACAAAAAAAAAACAAAGTTTATTTTTGAGACGTGGAGCACAAACAGGGAGGGGCAGACAGAGAGGGAGACACAGAATCTGAAGCAGGCTCTAGGTCCTGAGCTGTCAGCCCAGAGCCCAATGTGGGGCTGGAACTCAAGAACCACGAGATCATGACCTGAGCCAAAGTTGGACACTCAACCGACTGAGCCACCCAGGTACCCCTGTTACAGTTAACTTTTGAAAAAGAAACTATAAATGCTGAAGAAGCAGCAAATAATATTCCTATATTAGCACAAGGAACCAAAGGTAACTTATGAGACACTTCATGTTTACCAATATTGTTTGTGACTAATGCCTTAAAAATCTGTTGAGCTCTTTAGTTAAATAGACCAGGAATATTTTTTCCAGGGCTTTTGTGTGTATGGTATAAAGTACGGCCTATGTGTATAACTGCAACTAGTTATTCACAAGGAAGCAAAATGTAAGACCCAGATTTGCCAGTACATTAGAAAATACTCACAGCTAGTTACTTTGATATTATTACATGTTAAAAAAAAACAAAACAAAAACAAAACACTGTATCTTTTAATACTAAACCGATTTGTGCCAAATAGAGCCCAGAGTTATATAATTATTTTTTAAACACAATTAAAAAAATGAACTAACAACAAATGCCTCAATTTATCTGAAATGTGAAAGTTTTAGCATCTAGTTTTCTCTCACTAGGAATCTGTGCTTGAGGAAACCACCATTATTTTAGGAAACAGTGCAATTCCTAAAACTAAGACACACATTTTTTTAAACTTCTTTTAGCCATGCTTAAGGCAGTGAACTTTTCTGTAATACTAGCCCCTCTCTATTCCTCTGTCCTAACCATTGTCTATAATAACCTGTGATCCATCAAGTCTCACCAAATGCTACCTCCTGATTCAAAAAGGTTGTTGATGTCACTTTCCAAAGAACATCCGCTGTACTTCTCTCATATACTGTATATCCTGGTCTGCTTGATGTTACAGTTTTCTGCGGCCCTTGCCACGTGTGAGAGCCCAGCGATAAGATCACAAACTACTTGGAGAAGGGTCTCTGCTCTTTTCGTCCCTTGTGGTGTTAAAAGTGCTTCACATGCACATGGGGGGGGCATTTCATCATAAGATTCTACATGCCAGGGGGCACAGGCCACGTTTCATATTTCTTTGGCACACTGCCAAAGAGGATACAAGAGGAACAGCACGCAGCCGTCATTCCTTAAGTTGAAAAATGCTGAGCGTGTACAGGAGGCCATGTTGTGTGTCAGGGGTATAGCAAAGAATGGGCAGACATGGTTCCTGCCTACAGGAGACCTACAATCTAATCACATGGATGTATTGATATCCACAAAGACACTGGCTTATCACCTTTCTTATGTAACAAGGAGAAATGGCAAGAATTGCTCCAAGTGTTTGAAATACTCAATTATGCCTTTTTAAAAATGCGTTACTGGGGCGCCTGGGTGGCGCAGTCGGTTAAGCGTCCGACTTCAGCCAGGTCACGATCTCGCAGTCCATGAGTTCGAGCCCCGCGTCAGGCTCTGGGCTGATGGCTCCGAGCCTGGAGCCTGTTTCCGATTCTGTGTCTCCCTCTCTCTCTGCCCCTCCCCCGTTCATGCTCTGTCTCTCTCTGTCCCAAAAATAAATTAAAAAAACGTTGAAAAAAATTAAAAAAAAAAATGCGTTACTGAACCTGCTTTCTGTTATGGCTTTTGCCAAAATTAGGATCCACGCCTCGTCAGTACAAAACATGAACATGCAGTGAGTCCTATGGGTGTGTTTGATTGCAAAAGAAAATGCTTAGGGCCTGGAGGGGGTATCATTTGTAGCAGTGGATGGTGAATGAAGGGAACACAAGCAATGTGGGGGTAACAGGGCCTCGTCCGAGAAAGTCTAAGGAGAACTAGTGAACTCGGCAGTTTGGGGCACTGAGAGACAAGAGACAGGGAGAGGGAAAAGGAGGCTGTGTAGAGGGGTGGGCATGGAGTCGATCAAATCAGGCCCAGTTTCTGAAAGGTGAACTGGACAGGATTTAAAGAACACACGACGAAGGAAGTGCACTTGTAATCAGAAATTCAGAATTTGAGGGGCGCCTGGGTGGCGCAGTCGGTTGAGCGTCCGACTTCAGCCAGGTCACGATCTCGTGGTCTGTGAGTTCGAGCCCCGCGTCAGGCTCTGGGCTGATGGCTCAGAGCCTGGAGCCTGTTTCCGATTCTGTGTCTCCCTCTCTCTCTGCCCCTCCCCCGTTCATGCTCTGTCTCTCTCTGTCCCAAAAATAAATAAACGTTGAAAAAAAAAAAAAGTTTAAAAAAAAAAAAAAGAAATTCAGAATTTGAGACATTTTTGCACCAGATGCGGTTGACGGTGGTCGTTCCCCCGGCACTGTTCTTTCAGTGCAGCCGGCCTGTTACTGCCCTTGTTGTTGTACCATCGTAAATGCAGGAGAATGATCTGCCTTCATCATTGTATCTGGGCCTCTCAAGAGACTAGTGTTCTGGTCTTCCCTTCTCTCCAGTCTGAAACAAGGTCAAAGTGCTTCGGTGCAGGAAGTCACTTCCAGGAAGCCCTCACCTCCAGCTACCATTGTCCACTCTCATGGCACCCCGTTCTTTGCCTTCACCACACTTTCCATTGGTCTCTTTTACTACATTTTATACAAGAAACCTTTCATGGGGTCTTTATCTGAACGGCAGTGAAAATAGTACCATTAATGGTGCCTCTCTGGCTTCAGACAGGACAACAGGCTTTAATACCATTTCCCCGGGTAGTTCCCACATACTCTGTGAATGTGTTGTTAATATCCCACTTGTACAGGGAAAAAAATCAAGGCCAAGACGTCTGCGACTCTGTGTCACACCATGATGCCATTTCTGGTTTTGCTGCTGTGGCTCTCTTCCGGGTCTCCTTGCAGAGAGCTGGGATGATCTCCCCAAGCACATTAAAGGCTCTTTAGTGGGAGGCAAGTTTCCCTGCTGTCTCTACAGACTTGATTTTAACTGAGTTTATTACGGCCAGGGAAAAACCTTTTCCTTTGTCAGGGTGTATGCTCATTGATTTGTTATTTGGATTTACATGAGAGAGAAACAAAAACAATATTCCCTGGTTCGTCTGGTTGGTTGCAAACTCTACATCTGTAGATCAGAGAGGGTGCTCTATTATGGGGTTAGTTTTTATTTATTTATTTATTTACTTACTTACTTATTAATTAGTTTATTTTCAATGTTTATTTATTTTTGAGAGAGAGACAGAGTGTGAGTGGGGGAAGGGCAGAAAGGGAGGGAACACAGAATCTGAAGCAGACTCCAGGTTCTGAGCTGTCAGCAGCAGAGCTCAACGTGGGGCTCGAAACCATGGACAGTGAGATCATGACCTGAGCCGAAGTCGGACACTTAACTGACTGAGCCACCCAGGCGCCCTGGGGTTAGTTTATATTTAAAAGGAAAAATTGTAAGAGTTTCTTCTTAGCTATGTCATTCACTTTTTATACTCTGGAATGATTCTCTCAATCTCTGTAGACTTTAGCACCTTTGTTTACTGGAGCTGATGAAATAAAACAACTCTGCAAGTATTTTTACAACAAAAACCATATATGCAAGAGCTCTTTGATACATAGAGATCATCATATACCCCTAAGGCATTGTGGGTTGTCCTCTAATCACAAATCTTGAAAGTGGCTGTGTGCGGGCCTCTTTTCAATGGTTACAGCAGATGCATTAGTAACAGACACTCCTGAAGTCATAGAACTCTGGGTAAAAACAGAGCCATAGATGCTTTTGGAATAACTGGTCAAGTCATGTCTTTTGATGTTAAAAACAAATCATTTCTAATACTTTCAATGTAATCTATCCATCAGCAAACTGGCTTATGCTTACCTGTAGTATCATTAAATTCATGGGAAAAGTAATAAATCCAGTGATGTATATTTATGTGTTAATTTGCTGGGGATAAAGTGGGTGAATATCCAAATTCCGAGTATATCCGAAGAGAATGGCATAGAGAGAGAATGCATTACGGCTCTTTGTCATTTAAAATAATCTGACAGCTTCCCCTTAAACCATGATAACAATAATACATTTAAAATCAAGTTTGAGGATTTGAGGGCATGTAGAGTTATTAAGAGGGAAATTATGAAAATCCTTCTTTTGGAGGGAGGGAGGAAAAGGTGGGAAGGAGACTCTTCTGAGAGTCAGAGAAACATTTCCCATTTTCCTAAGATGTTGGTGCTTTTCTAAGTGACTTCTACTCTTACGTTCAAATATCACTGAGGGAGACACACAGGTGACTTTTTTTTTTTTTTTTTTTTTTTTTATGAATAACACATTGTGTTCATGAACAAATTGATTGGGGCACCTGGGTGGCTCAGTTGGTTACGCGTCCGACTCTTGCTTTCGGCTCAGGTCCTGAATATGGGATCCAGCCCTGCATCGGACTCTGTGCTGTCAGTGCGGAGCCTGCCTGGGAGTCTCTTTCTCTCCCTTTCTGCTTGTGCACTCTGTCTCTCTCCAAATAGATAAATATTTTTTTTTTTTTTTTGAAAAAAGAAAATGCAGAAACAGACTAAGAAGAACAATTGAACCTCTTGTTCTTGTAGCCTTGCCTTTTCCAAATGTCTTCCTGGTTCTCTTTGGCCATCAGATACAGGTCTCAGAGAAGCAGGTATGTGGACACATTAGCAGACATTTAGTCCTCTTATGAGGTGGTTATTGTTTATCTCCATTTATTGACAAAAAAAATTGAGACCAGAAGTTAAGTGGATAATTTCAGTGACAGAGCTAGGGAAAGGCGGATGCAGAATGAAGACTTAACAGCCTTTCTGTTTTACCTGGCACACTGCCATTGTCTCCCGGGTCACAAACTAGCTGTTTTGCTGGAGGGAGTACTCTCTCTTGTAGAAGTGGTTGGCTAATATGAAGAGATGATGAACAGATATGGAAAAGCGGTAGAGTGGTTGTGTGGGGAAAAATTCAGACATACACATATACACGCCTATGTACACACACACACACACACACACACACACACACACATACACACACACACACATACATACATACATACACACATACATACTGGACCTGCAGGAGAGCTAAGCAACTAAAAGCTCAAAGAGTTGGTAGTAACAGAGTCTGAGTAAGAAAAAAATGAAGTTAATGTTGATCATAACTCTTGCTTTTACGCGGAATCTATTTGTGGACTGTAGAGGCCACTTTTAGGCCACAGGCTCGAGCGACGGAAAACTTGAGCAAGGCAAAAGGGCCCACAGGTGGCCACATAGCTGAAATCAAACAGGCTCATTAGGCGACCCACCTGCAAATAGCCATAGGTCCTAACCGACCAATGGGCTACTTACAACCACAGTTAACAAGGGAAAATTCCACACATTCCCATACTCTCTCACTCCACCCTATGATGACAGCACCCCACCCCCCACCCCGCCCCACCTCAAGGTGCAGTCTCTCCTTTGCTGTCCTGCCCGTGGCTCCCTTGCAATGTATTCAAGAAGCTTCTCCTTTGTCTGCCTTGGGTGAATTCTTTTACCAGCCATGCAGCCAGCCCCAGTCCAATAGGAAACCCCACAGGGAGTGACATATTTATTTCAAAATTCCTATTTCTTTCCATTTGGTTTTAACCTGACATAAACTAAACTTATACTCACAGTTAACATTTTAGTAGTTTGGAAACGCTCTGACTAAATATGCACTGTACGTGGCTTTTCCTCATTTTAAGCCTAGCTGCCTTGGTCATGAAATTACCACTTTTCTAAAATCTTCTTTCATTCTGAAGTTCTTCTTTGATTCTAGGAAGAAAATAAAATAATACTAAAAATAATGTGATAAATATTTGTGAGTAGAATTTCCTACAGGAGAAAGAAGTAGGTAAGCTGCAGAAAATGTGAAGGCTCAGCAATTTGTCCTTTCTTCTGAAACAAAGGGAAGAGACAGAATCCTAATTTCAGAAAATGCGATCCCTGAGCAGTTCTCAGCTGTAAATTTGCCAGTTACTGCTGGCCTGATTTAGTGCCTTAGGAGACATCATGTATACTTTTTAAAAAAATTTTAAACTATAAGAATGAAATCACAAAGGCTATCTATTCACATCAATGTTCCACTTGAAAAGGGAAAAAAAAAAATCAACTCACAGGTGGTTACCAGGCAGGAGTACTCCTAGGTTCTAAAAGGATAAATAGGAAAATGATGAAGCACTTTGGGCTTTTCAGGAAAAAGGTACTGCTATTGAACAAATTCAAAGATCTCTCCCCATTGGGAAAATGTAAAAAATGTTTTCACTGACAAATAGGGCATTTATTTTTAACATATTTATGTTTTTTTATACATTTGCTTTGTTGCCACCAATGTAGTGTCTGATTTACTTTGGGCTACAGGTACAGAAAGTTTAGCAGAAGAATAGGAAGCCCTTTGCCTGGCCTGTGCTAGAGGTTTATCACAGTTTACACACCCGGGGTAAGCACATTCTAAAGCAGATCCTATCATCCCACATCCTCAGGCAAAACCATGTGCACCAAAGCGTTGCAGAAACAGCCTTCAGAAGTAGAACAGAGCAGTGGCACAACAATGAAAAACACCGCAAAGACCAGAACCTCTCATGATCTTTGACAAGTGATGGTATATAAAACTGTAACAACTTCAGAACCAGGGAGGTGCTGGGGGTTCATGTAAAAGCACCATCCATTTCTCTTTGTCTGCTCCTAGTTGAGCTTCCCCATCAAGAGTGAGTCTAGACCAAGAGGCGATATTAAAAACAAAAGGTTAGAGATCATCATGGGACATTAATTATGCAAAAGAAGGCAAACTGAATTTAATCAGAAGCAGCAGACTCAGTGCAGGAAGAATTTTCTCTTTTTGACAGAAGCAGTTAGGAAAACATTTATGGTAATACCACAGCATCTGCTGATTACAGTCAAAGCTGCAGGACACCAACGCTAAATCACTGAGCCATCCTGACAGCTCCTGGGTACTCGAGTCACATCGACCAGCAATTTACAGTGAAATTCATCCAAGTCTAAAAATCAGCCAAGATGTTTAAGCCAGAGAGAAATAACTTCGTATATATGAGGGATTATGGCTGTAAAGACTTTTGAACTAATACAAATATGTATCTCCTCTCTCTCTCTCTCTCTCCTCTCTCTCTCTCTCTATAAAAGGATACATGAATTTTCAGATTAATGTGCTTTGTGATTAATCAGATTTTGATATTTATAGGCAGAAAGAATTTTATAAGGTTAAAAATATAGGAAGTAGAGTTTCAATTCTTGATCCCAAATCAGGGCAAAGTCTGACATTTCTTAGTGCTTTGAAATGATCTATCAAAAGGATTTAGAGAATAATAAATTTGAATATAATTTTTAATCAATCAGCTTGACTGCCAAGCAAATATGGGTTAAGTAAAAAGCTTAGAGAAATAATAAACTATGAAGTGATATAACATTAAGGTGATTATTCTATGGGCCTCCTTTAGAGGACAGGCAGGACAACCAAATGCATTATTACCCATTTGAGATTTGCTGAAATGGTAATTAAAAGAATAATGACATTCTATACATATTAATAACTAAAAATTTCATACTTAGGTGTTTCAGTGGGCTTTCTTGTGGTCAAAAACACATTGGTGTTTAAATTTGAATCTTTGAATGATACGAGAACCCAGAGAACAAAAGGCTGTGTTAAAGTCTTCTGAGATTAAAATTCACAAAAGTAAATGTCTCATATTTTATCCAAAATCAACACCAAAGATTTTCTTCCCCCAGTTGCTTTGGGAGTTCAACTAAATATTATTCATAACATGAGAGATTAAAGGAAGAAGGAAACAAAAACCTTAAAATGACTATTTTTGAAGGAAGCCACTGAAAATGGTCACAAGGGATGGATCTATTGTTGTCTTTTCCTCAGCTAGATAAACTGTCTCAAAATATGTTTGCTACAGTTAATCACTAACACAATATTCATCTGCAATTTTAAAATCTGAACTTCTTTATTCAATTTATTTTCCCAAACACATTAAAAATGTCTCTAGACTTCTATTCATAGACATAACCTATTGATGGTAAAAATGCAACTGGGTAATCAAAACACTGCCAAAAAACTAATAGCTGAAAAGGTCAAAACATAGATCAGTTGAAAACTTCCACTTAACAAATAAGTCAATGTGTAATTGAATAATGAATCAATAAATGTTTATTGAGCACCTATATGTATAAGCTATAAGAGTTGGATACTACCAAAACGTCTAAGGCACTCTTGCTGATTGGAAAAGCACCATCGACAAAAGAAGAGCTTATGTTGGCTCATCTTTAGTGTTATGGGAATGCCAAATGAGATGTGCTCACAGTAAATGCAACAGGATCTCAGAGGGGTGAAGTCCAAACCAGGATAGTTGACATGAAGACAGGCTTCACAATGGCAAGCCCCCAGTTGAGCTTTGCAGTAACAGTAGAACTTAAGATACACCTGAAACAATGTGCAGGAAACACTACCTGAGGGGAAATCTACTAAAAATGCTACAAATGTCCCATCTCATAGATGTTAGGACTTAGAGCAAGTGACACCCATGCTGATGAACATATGAAGACAGTGAAGAAAACGTATTACGTGGGTCATCTAATCCTAACATTTTTAATATTAAATCGCGTTGGAAATTTCACACAGAACATGTTTTTGTAATGCGGTTTGACCCAATAACAATTGTTTATATAGAAGGGGTTACATGTTTATTATGTACTACTCAATCCTCAGGCACAGAAGGAAAGCAAGGATTGAGGAAGAGATAAATGTGAATCTCTTGTTACAAAACGTTAAAGATTGTAAGAATTTACCGACTTCGTTCTTTTTGTTCCAGAAAAGTCTCATAGTCTTTGAGACTATGGTCATAAGATTTCTGGGGAAGCTTAAATACAGGACAGAATATAAGGAGGGCTTGACAGCTGAGGTAGGAGGCATTCTGGTCAGAGAGAAAGGGTTGAACCTCAAGCATTTTGTTTGGAGGTCAGCAGACCCCTGCTGGCCACATTCTGTCCCCTCCCGCACTCCCACAGAAAGAAGGAAGAGCTAGGAAAGTGGCAAGTGCAGGTGGTATGGTAAAAAACAAACAAACAAATAAAAATGGATTGCACTAAAATAAAAAACAGTCGTCATCAGCCAACAGATGGCTCCTAATAGAGGATAAAGTCTGATTAGACAGTTAGCTGGAACATGTATCTATTGCACTAGAATCAACTCTCAGAGAATCTCTCAGACAAATCATAAGGAAAACTTTATGCTTTGTAGGAGAAACCAGAATTCTGAGTAGGGAATAAGAGGACTGCTTATTCTGCAAGTTCGGATGGAGACACTACATGACAGGAGTTAGTTTCTATGTAGATTTTGATGGCAGATGTTGGGGAACAAATTGGTTTGAAGGTCCATGTATCAACAGACTAAGGAAGAAACTGTATCAAGCAGTAAAGATATAATGTATCTAAGTGGCACTTGAAGCAAGCTAATCACACAAGAGAAAAGGAAGAAATTCAGTCCATATTTATGACCCCTCCAGGATATTTTTGATTCCACCAAAGCTACCACTCTGTCCAAATAATGTTAAATACAATCAGGTTAAAAGAACTGGAAAGTCATCTAATCCCAATGCCATTTTGCCCAAGCAGAAACTAAGGCCTTGAGAGAGTAACTCATGTCTTCTAGCTGGTCATGGTGGAAGAAAGACAACACGATGGTTATCCAGCTCCCAGACTTTGGGGGTCAGGCCAGTGGAAGTTTAAACTCCATGTGTTACTTTATTTTTCACTCCGTCAAATGTTCATAATTCAGGTTAATTTCATTTGTGATCACTTTATACTACGATACGCATTGCATGTGCATACGGCTCTAAATGTTTCAGTGTGTACTTTACATTCATTATCTTGCTTTTTCTTCAGATAATGGGAGCAGGCAAGAACTACCAAGATGGGGGGAGAGATGTAGAAACTCAGGCATAGTAAAGTTAAATGATTTCCAAGGCAAGTTAGTCAAAGAGCTTGGCCTATATTAAGCATTCATGCTCTTATCACTAGGTCATGTTATGCCTGCCCATTGGTATAATTTACCCTGGATTGCAGTTTCTAAAGAGAAGAGGAATTGTATTTACTTAACGTAATGAAAACACTGCACATTTGTAACAGTGCTGTTTTCTGCTATTTTTCATTACAACTGCATTGTGTTTCAGCTACATTATGGGTTAAATAGACTCTTGAGGGCTAGCCTGGGAACCTAACCACCATTTATAACATTTATAACATTGTTTCTGTGGGAAATTGCTTGGTGAGTTCCAAAACAACGGATTTAAAAATTAACTTTGGGAATACCACTGGTTTCAAAGTAGAAGATTGTCTGTCAGACATTTCATATAATTGGTTACTTAATTCATGCATTGAAACAACAATAATGGACTGCCTACTATGTACCTACCAGCCATTGTGCTGGGGATGCAAAGATGAAGGAGGTCTTAGACCTTAAGGCACTCATATCTAGCAGAGAAAAAAGCATATTACTAAAACAAATAAATTGTAAGTAAGTGCTAAAACAGCTACGAAAAAAAAAATGATGAAGGAATATAGAGGACAAAAGAATTAAGCCTGCAAAGCACTGATGGTATAAATCACATTTGTACTGAATCTTGACAAGTAAGTCTAAGCCTATCAAATAAAGCAGGGTAGAAGGACATCTTAGGTAGAAGTAGGAGCAGATACAACATATAGATGGTCCCTGACTTACGATGGTTGGATTTAGGATTTTTCAACTATACGATAGTATGGGAGTACTACCCATTCAATAGTAACTGTACTTTGAATTTTGATTCATTGTCTTCTCCTGGGATAACAATATACGGTATGATGCTACGTCATGGGGCTGGGGAGCAGCAGGGAGGGGCAGTTCCCAGCCGGCCACGGTATCATAAGGGTCAACAACCAATACACTTACAACCATTCTGTACCCATTCAGCCACTGTTCTTCACTTTCAGGACAGTATTCGAGAACTTACATGAGATATTCAACAATTTGTTATGAAGTAGGCTTTGCGTTCAAGAGCTTGGCCCAACTGTAGGCTAATGTAAGTGTTGTGAGCAGGTGTAAGGTAAGGTGTAAGTCTAAGCTGTGATGTTCAGTAGGTTAGGTGTATTAAATGCATTAGGTGTATAAAATGTGTTAAATTGGGATGTAACTCCATTGTTAAGATGAGGAAGATCTGTACTTGGATGTGAAAGGGTCTGGTGGGTATGGGGAAAAAACGGGCAGGAGTACTGGGGAAGGGGGCTGTGCTGTGAACTGTCAGGTGTTTTTTAGTCATAAAAAACTTAATTGTTGGAGGAAGGACTAATAAAGAAAGGATCGAAATTAGTGTATAAGTAAAATCGGTTCATATGGGGCACCTTAAATGAGCTCATCTCCTTGGATTTTCCAAAGGAAAGACGATGATTAGATTGAGGAAATTATACAAACCCCTGCCCTGAATGAACGATTGGAACTTCTGCTTTTCATGTCATTAGTATTGTTTTTGTCTCCTCAGGTTGTATAATCAACCTTCATCAATCTTTTTGCTGAACTACATCAAATCCAAGATTATAAAGCTTGCCTAGTGACATTTAGTGTTTTAGAAAATATAGTAAAGGAGCAGAACTTAAAATCTGGCTTATTTTAACCATTTTTTTTTACACTTTTGTTAAACTACTATGCTTTATATTTGCAAAGTTATAATCCTTCTGACTTCAAGAAACTGCCTCACTGGAAATGCCTGCTTCAGAAAAAGTCAGAAAAGTTCATCTGACATGTCAATCTGTGTACAGATCAATTTTCATTAATACGTGTAGAATTAATAAAGTAAACAAAGGAAATAGAGGAAAGAATGTTTTCAGCTCAAGTACATTTTAAATGTACAAGTAACTTTTATATTCAAGTACATAATCCATTTGCAGGTGGCTGACTGAGGGTGTTTAGGACTAAGTAAACTGTATTCCTTTCATGTGTAACAAAAACAAAAGGATACAGTCCATTGATCCTTTGTAAACATTAGTTACAAATAATCCTGACCCTTCCTGTAAAGCTTATGCAATGTACATGTTAGGACTAAAATACCTCATTCAGCCTAAGCCAAGTTAAAAAGGAATTTAAAAAGCCAAGAAGAGAATTTAGCATGTAGACTACCACAACTGTAGTTGATGGTATTTTTTGTTCTATGCTTTTGATAACTAAAAATAGAATAAATCTTTTTTTCCCCCAATCTTACTTGGTACAGAGTCTTCATAGCTTTGAGAAATTATTGGTTGGTTCTTCTTCTTCTTCTTCTTCTTCTTCTTCTTCTTTTTTTTTTTTTTTTTTTTGAAGGAAATACCAGCTTTCATAGTTGAATTTTTAACTATTTTTCTGAATACTGAGGATTTATTTATGAAATTTGGTAGGAAAAAGGATTGAGGTTTAAGACTAGGGGGTCAAGAAGGAGTGTACATTTGGAGCCAAAGCAGTCACAATTAATTTCTAGTTATGTCCCTCCCTTTAGCCATTCTACATCCCCCCAAACCCCCCAGAAGCTTCATATTCCTGCCTGTGTCTGGAATCCTCGGTATGATTCACAACTATAACTTATTTTCTGAAGGAATACCGGAGTCCAGCCCTCATTCTATTCTATTTGTGGTTGACAATATTGTAGGTATAGAACTTTAGGTTTCCTTTTACTGACAAGGAAACCAAGGCCCAGAGAGGTCAAAAGACATGCCCAAATGACTAGTAAGGGCATGCTCTTTCTATGTAAAACCACCCCCCCCCCATCACTACTCTCCTATTCTTTGAGGTCTCTGAAAATCAGTCTGTGTACCTCCTATATTGTACCATATAGCCTTCTCCTGATTTCATGGTTATCAGGCTGTGTATTGCTCCCTGGGAGTTATTTTGGTCTAATTTACCTGTCAATGTGTGAAATACTGATTATAATAAAGTCTTTCCTCTGACTCCAACTCTTTCTTTAATCATATAGCTTATACTCTATTGGGAGAGGCAGGCATTAAACAAATAATCAAACAAATATGTAATTATAACTTGTAAGTGCAATGAAGGAAAAGTAAAGGATGCAATTATGAAGTGTAATGGGAAACCTGATTTAAGTTTTGGAGGCAAGGCAGTTAGAGGAAAGCTTCTATGAGAAAATAGTATTTGAGATCAGAAAGATACCCCAAGAGTTAGTGAGACAGTTTTAGTGGGAGAACGGCATTCCAGGCAGAAGGAACAGCATGAAGCCCATGGGTGGAAGGCTCTTTTGGTTGTAACATAGTGACCAAAGTTAAGAGTGACTAGACTAAGACTGGAAAGGTCTGAAACTTCATTCCAAGAACCATGGGAAGCCCTTAAAAGATGTTAAGTGGGGGGCGGAGGGGGGAGTGACCTGGCCAGACAGGTGTCTCCCTAATGGTCTTTGTCATAGGTGTCTCCCTAATGGTGTCTCAGTTTTAAAAGGATATGTCATTAGTCTAAAGAATGAAGAGAATCATCAGTGCAAATCCTTCTCTCCTACTTGTAAAAACAATTCAAAGCAAATGCGCTTTGACAGTCTTTATGTCGTATCACAGCACCGTGTAATACATGGAATGCTAGTATTATAATCCAACAGGAGATCAAACTGCAGTACAATAGCTTATTTCCCAAACTTAGAAAAAAGTAACAAAGTTTGTGCAAAATTCATGAAGCATGTGATATCTTCAAAATAGTGAAAACAATATAGTGTTTTCATGGAAACACAAAGGAGATTGTTACAAAATTATACAACAAATTTGAGTTTCTTACTTGCCAAATCAAATTAGAGTCACAATTTATATTGGAAATTATGTTTTCTAACCTGAATTTCAAATGATCTTTATAATCCTCATTCTAAAATGCCCAATGTGAATTTTCAAGGAAATAGTTTCCGAAATAAAAGATGAAATGATTTAATATATAACAATCTAAAGTCATCATAAAGAAGCATCCTTAGTAATAGCCTGAAATGTGGTTTTTGAAACAGGTGATGTAATTTTTGTGACCTTGAATTTTTTGTGTGGTGTTACTTATGAGCCAAAGCATTTAAAGACTCCACCTGTGATTTGCCTATGGTTATAGAGAAAGCACAGATAAGAGATCCTATTAAATACATTTTTGGCTTTGAATTAATATTATTAACCAATAACCAACCTCAATTATACTAGAAAAATAATTTTTGGAATGGATCCTACCAAGGTAAAACAAAATAGGGGACTCCAAAAAAAAAAAAAAAATCAGAGAATCGTACCTAAACCTGAACCTCCACAGGATACTCAAGATTTCCTGACTACAGAAATCAAGCAGCTCTTCTCAGACCAGGGTTTATGCTGAGAGTAGATGAGGTTGATACACTTTGATTTTGGTCTAGTTTGCTAGAAATGAAGCTATGCCAGTCTTCATTGCATAATTCTTAAAAATGTAAAACTCTGCCAAAAAGATAATACACTGCAGGAAACAACCTAAGAAGAAAAGTAACTGAGAACATTATAAAACAGCTAATTTTATAGCTTCTAAAATACTTGTAAAACAACAACAACACAATGCTCTTGGGATGCCTATACTTCTGCTTAATAAAGTAAATTAACCTTAACACAGCTTCTTAGTGAATCTAAGACTTTAGGAAATACTTGCTGTGTTTCTAATTCTTGGGAAAATGTTACTAAAAACAAAAACAGAGTAAAAATTGTTACAGTTCTAGAATGAGAAAAAGTTGTTTAGTCATTTGAAACATCTGGTACCGAATGCAGATTTCTTAATTATTGAGAGGGACCTGAAATATAAATATTCACAGGTTCAAAAGAGTAATGCCAAATAGGTTATCAAGCAAAAAATACGCAACCACCTGGAGAACAAAATCCATCTGTCTGACTGAATTTAGTTGAAAATAATTTTTTAGACTTGTTAGTAAAACCCTCATGTAAAATTTATTTGATTGAATAATTTACTAAGAATATTTCCATAAGCATCATAAAGTGTTACAGTTGATAAAAATGAATCCACTAATCATCTAACTTGAAACCACTGCCACAAGCTCCTAGTGAATATATCTTGTAGGTTACTAGCTAGGTTTCATTGTCTTTGTGGTTTCAACTTGAAAAACAGGATTCCCATATGTATAATATGACCAATCCCATAAATGCCTTCTTTTAGGAAAAAATGGGTGAGAGCAAATATTCCTGGGTGCCGCTGATATTTACTTGAAGGCAAGCACGCTCGTCTTTTTCTCAGAGATGTGCACCATGGTACTTTCCTCCTCTTCCCCAATACCAGACCTTGGGTGATGGCTACAGTCAGAACCAGAAAAGCCAGGGCGGGGGATGCCTGGGTGGCTCAGTCGGTTGAGCATCTGACTCTTGACTTTGGCTCAGGTCATGACACGAGGGTTGTGGGATTGAACCCTGTGTTGGGCTCTATGTTGAGTGTGGAGCCAGCTTAACATTCTCATTCTCATTCTGTCCATGTCTCTCTCTCTAGCCCCCACCCCCACTACCTTGGTCTCCCCCCCACCCATTATCTCTAAAATAAAATAGAAAAGCCAAGGGAACACTAATCCTATATCCTCCAGGGATTTACTTTTGCAAGTAAACTGTGTATTTGCAAAGAGCCACTATCCCAATACATCCAGATGATTTCCCACTTTGAATATTTACAAGTTAAAAGGAGACTGTATTAAATGAGATAATACAATGTATGTAGAGCACCAAGCACAGTACTTAACAAGTAACTCACTGGATAAATATTAGTTCCCTTAGGTGACTACTTCCCCCCCTTTTAAGCATCAGAAAATTGTAACCGCAAAGTCTGTAACAAAGAGAGGTTGACTATCGGGTAAATCACCTAATAGGTGAACTATCACAATCCAATTGGATTCACAGGTTTTTTGTTTGTTTTTTTTTTAATTTTTTTTCAACGTTTATTTATTTTTGGGACAGAGAGAGACAGAGCATGAACGGGGAAGGGGCAGAGAGAGAGGGAGACACAGAATCGGAAACAGGCTCCAGGCTCTGAGCCATCAGCCCAGAGCCTGATGCGGGGCTCGAACTCACGGACCGCGAGATCGGACGCTTAACCGACTGCGCCACCCAGGCGCCCCAGGATTCACAGTTTTGATACTAAAATGTACAGTTACTCCTTCTGAAGACTAAAAGATGTAGTTAAAAAGTTAGTACTAAATTTTTCCAGAATACAAGTATTCCAACAAAAAGACGTTACACAGAAGAATAAAATGACCCTTATCTAAAAAAGAATGACAATTCAAGCTGAATCAAGCAATTAAAAAGATATGCACTGGTACCCTTTCTTCTAATCTAATAGTATGAAAAGATGTCTTCTAAAGAAATTCTTTGTTCCACCACCAAAACCTCTCAATGTGGTTATCTTTAAAAAGAAAACAAATATCAGAAAGATATACACCCTTTTCTTCTAAATAGAAGAAAACAACAGCTTACTGAATCCTTCCTGAAAAAGCCTATAAGGTAAGGATACAGCTACTGTGCTTCGTTCAAAAGAATTTCCATTTTAACTGTACCCAATCCCATTCACTAGTTTCCATTCAGATGAGATGGTTTCTGGATCTTACGCTTTTAGGCAGAGATTAGTCAAGATAATCCACTAGAAGTCAAAAATATTATTTAAATTAACAATCACTTTTTAGAAATAGCTCAACGGATTTCACATCATCTGGACTGACCTTTGAACATTAAACAGCAGATGGTTATTAATGATACAATATTAGAATGTAAAATTTGGGGCAATCTGAAAACATGTCAGCTGATACGATTAGCATTTGAGAACATGTGGAGTTATTTCTTAGAGACAATGCCATATTCCCTTATGTCACAAACCTGTTACCATGACAGGGAGGACAAACTCCTGCCATCTAGTGCCACGCATCTCATTACGACAGGTTCATTCATATTTATAATACAATCTGTGATGTCGATGCCATCACTTTAGATCTCACTGTTATTTCAAACAAATCCATAACTGAGCAAAAGGCAGGATGTTGACAGGAGTTAATGTGGGTTTTACTCTGTTTACAATTGCTTTCTAATCTACTAAATGGCCGTGAAAATTGATGCACTCTTAGGCGTGCTTTTATATAGTGGTAAGATAAAGAGCTGCTATGCTGAGTCATCTCCGTAGTGCTAAAGTGAATTTTCTACAGCGCTTTATATTTTCTGTTTGTATATGATGAGGCTCCTGATTTTGTGTAAACCATTAATAAAGAAACCAAAACAAACAAACAAAAAAACCCCCAGACTCTCATTGTATCAGTTGAGATGTGTTTGCCTTTACTTCCTGAAAGAAAGTCAAAGTAAACTTGTAATTCTATTCTAGTCACTTGTAAAATAGACTTTTAATTCTATTTCACATGAATTAAGGAATCACACGTTCCCAAGGGATGAGTACGATTATCTCTGTTCCAAACCACTGAATCATTTCACTTGACTAACATGTGATACGTTGAGGGTTGTATAACCTAACGATGGTTGAAAAAATTTAGACACATCAATATGAAATAATAATAATACCTCCTCAAAGTATTATACATGCTGCCCGAAAGGTAAGTAAGAAAGTAGAAAGGTTTTTCAAAGAAGGAATTGAGGCCCATGTAGCAGTATCTATAATTATTTTATCTCTCTCTCTCTCTCTCCCTCTTTCTCTGCTCTCCCTCCCTCCCTCCCTCCCTTCCTCTCTCTGGAAGTGTGTGTATGTGTGAAGGCTCACTAGTCATCACAGCTACCAGGAGACTGTATTGCTTCTCTGGCTGTGACAGATGTATGATTGTAAACATGTGACAGATCTAAGAATCATTTCTCCCTTTAGTGAATGTGACTCCCATTTGATAATTGGAACAACCTTGAATCTGAGAACTGAAAGCTGGGTTTTCATGTCTACACAAGCTGTGAATAAAGACTACCTATTGATAAAAGCAAAGAACAACAAGTGTTCATGATGTTTAAAAACAACCTTAAATCATCCAACTGATTAACAGCTACTTGTTTATTGTGCTAATGGTTTTATATTTCCATGAAAGGGATTAGAAGTAGTGGATAATTATGCTTTCATTCTAACATGTTAATTGTGCTTGTAAACAATGGTTGGTTCTACATAAAATTTTGTTTAGAAGTAAATAATGATCCGGCCTTTTTTAAAAACAAAAACAAAAACAAAAACAAAAACAACTAGTATCTTCAATTATAGCAGTCAAAGAAAGGAGAACTCTGTTATGTATTGATAAGAATTAAACGCTCAGGAAAGTCCAATAAAATATATAAGCCCAAATGTTCATAATCCAAAGAATGCCTCTTTTATAGCTATTGAAATAGCTATAAATACCTTTTCAAAGATCTGTCTTCTTGCTTTTTATATTTATCAATACATTTCACGCTCTTTTTATTTCTCCCAATGACAAGTTATTGCACTGACATTTATAAAGTGCATCGTTAAGAAAATTAAATAATTGGTTGTCTGATTACAATTTCACTCTGAGCTTAATATGGGGTTTTAAAGTCTTTTCCTGTCTGCTACCCCTGATTCCCTGTGGTAAATGCTCTTCTCAAGGACTTAAAATAACTTAAAACGTCTTTCTAGTGAAGAAACACAAGACGATTTTACTGCCTTAAAACAACGAATAAAGGGGGGAAAAAATAAAAGTAGTAACAAGAAGCCGTCTATGACAACCTGCTACATGTGGAAGTCAGAACTTTAGAACATAGCAGTGGCTAAAGCAACTTGTTAACGAAAATAATTTTAATGAAACGAAAAATAACAAAGCACCAGTGAACATTCGTCTCATCTATTTTTTTAAAAATCTCTGTTGTACAAACATTATGGAGCAAATGTGCAAAAAAACAGTGTTGTTAACTTACTGCATGAGAAAGTGTTGCAATTGTGTATCTTGACAAATGGAGTAACGCAATAAGCCATATTCCTGCTTTCTTAAAAAACAGAAAGTAAGCAGTATTCTTATTTCCTGAAATCAGCTTGAAGTAATTTATTTCCTATGAACAACACAAGTACTACATGGCAAGGATTAATAGGCCTTAGAGAACTTAGATGGCATAGTGTTACAGTCTCCAACAGCCGCTTGCAAATGTTCGCTGAGGGAAAATGAAAAAAATAATGATTCCTAAGCTAAATTTTTACAAATTTAAATTAACATTGCATTCTCTTTGGGGGGGGGGTGTTAAAATATTCTTATTAAAAGTGATACATAGGGGGGCACCTGGGTGGCTCAGTCAGTTAACTGTCCTACTTCGGGTCAGGTCGTGATCTCACAGTTCATGAGTTTGAGCTCCACATCAGGCTCACAGCTATCAGCCCAGAACCTGCTTCGGATCCTCTGTCCCCCTCTCTCTCTGCCCCTCCCCTACTCATTCTCTCTCTTCTCTCTCTCTCTCAATAAGTAAATAAACCTAAAAAAAATTAAAAAATAATAAAAGTGAAACATAGGGGCACCTGGCTGGCTCAGTTAGTAAAGCATGAGATTCTTAATCTCAAGGTCATGAGCTCAAGCCCCACGTTGGGTATAGAGGTTACTTAAAATCTTTTTTTGAAAGTGAAATATAGATATAAATACATATTTTTCTAGTTAAAAAAAGAGAAAAATAGGTGATTGCAAAGCATGCCTTTTATATGCATTCTTTCATTCAATAATTAGTTCCCGAACTCCTATCACAGGCCAAGCTCTGTTCTAGGAACAGGGGAGGGCAAACTGCAAGGGTGCCTGCCCTCCTGGAGCCTGCATTCTGGGGGAACGGCAGGAGGAGGCTTCCACAGAAGCAAATACAAACATATGTCAGAGGATGACGAGCATAAAAGAGAAGGAGGCAGGGTAAGCATGCTGAGGGCTGGGTTTGCTATTTTACAAAGGATGGAGGGAATAAGCCTCTCTGATAAAGTGAAAATGGAGCAGAGATCCGCAGGGATGGACGGGGTGAGCATGCATACATTTAGAAGGGAAAAATGTTCTGGGCAGCAGGAACAGCAAGTACAGATCGGTGTGTTCTAGGGCCAGCAAAGAAGCTGGACAGCTGAAAAGGAGTAGGCCGGAGCAGTAGCGGCTGAAGCGAGGTCAGAGAAGTGAGGGGGGACAGGTGGTTTGACCGTGTACAATTCGTATCCCACCGGAGGGTTTTGAGAAGAGCAACCTAATCCGACCTACACTTGAACAAGCTCGTCCTGACTGCCACGTTCAGAACAGACCAGAGGAGGACAGGATAGAAGCAAGGGGACCAGTGAAGAAACAACTCCAATAATCTACAGGAGAGATGATGTGACTAGATTTGTTCTCCTCCTTCAGAGATCCAGAGAGATCATGAGATGTTAATTCCACCATGATCAGTTGAATCCAGACTTCTTATTTTCCTACACCCTACTCTCTCCAGAAACACTTTTAGGCAGAAACTGGTCTTGATTCCAGGTTTTGGTTAGAAAGGGCCTTCTGTCTTTCACTCCATCTTAATTTGTAGCTGGACTTTCTCCAGGACTTCCCGATGGTTCAGGGATTGGGAGCAGTTTGGTACTTGGAAGCAGAGGCCAATGCTAGCGACCTTGCCCGGGCAGCGGTTGGAACAGAATTAGAATGATTGGATTCTAATTCTTGGATATTCTAATCTCTAAATCGGGCGGAAAGAACTGCTCTTTTTCTTCCATCTCCTTCCAAACGTCTTGGGAGAGCCCAGCTGGCCCTGAAGTCATAGCGCTCATTCACTTCTTTTGCCCCTGTGATCCTCTTACTCTCCACCCTCACGTACTGTCAACCCTAAACATAGGCATTTCCCTCAGAGAGCACACCTGACTCCATGGCTTGAGCCTTAGGTGTTTGGATCCAAACTGTACACCTCTATGCTAAACACTTTTGTGAGTTGCAGGTTTCACTTTCTATCTGTGTGCAGAATGTCTCCTCTTCCTCATGTCTAAATGCAGACTTCTTTTCTCCCAGGGGAGAAAAACCAGCTCCTCTTCCTTACCTTCCCTCTTTTGCTTAAGGGTGTCACCATTTTCCTCCTTAGCCCGTTATTTCTCTCCCGGGGAAGGATAAAGGGGAGGGAATAGCAATTCTAATAATAGTGTATCTCTCTAGAAATTGCCCCCTTCCCTTTTATCCTGCAATCGCTTGGCCAGAAAGCTTTGTAACACTAGTCAAATAGTTCTCTGGTGGTAACTTCCTGTTTTGGAGGACCCTGGAAAAGAAGGATGTGTGGGGTGCATAACACAGGCACATATACATTCCTTTGTCAGGCCACAATACTTTCGCTGACAAGGGTCCCCAAAGGAATGTAACGCTGAAGGGTGTGGCAGACAGGTGCTCAGCAAACACTCCCTGGGCTTCCCTACATTTCCTGGACTACTCTGCAATTAGGTGGGATCATGTGACTACCTCAGATCTCTTAGGGGTTGAAGTGACATGTGTCAAATTTGGGATCAGGCACTTAAGAGCTAAAGTGTCTCTTCCACCCTTCTTTCCCTTCAGAGGAGACAGTGGGCTTTCAGAGGATTTAGTTACAAGATAGAGGAAGGCTGCCTGATCCAGATTGGGCCCATGGGGGAGGGAGATAAACCTCTACTGTGTTCCATCAGTGGAGGTGCCAGGGCTTGCCTGCTTTGACAGGAAATCTTTGTTACCCTGACTAATAACGATTGGTTGATTCTCCTTGCGAGATCAACCTTAAATACAGCATCTTGGTATTCCTCTCATTCTAAAATTTATCAGAAATCTTCATTTCCATTAGTAATCCCTTCCAGTACCATCTTTAGGATAATGAGTCCAAAAACATTTACTTTATAAAGGAAGTTGCTCGTATCAAATTCCAAGGATACAGATATTTTTTTCTAGTATTGGGGGATCTGGTAAATAAGTGTTGGTTAACACAAAATCATCTCTTTCTCTGACCCAGTTAGAAAATATATACATATATATTTACTTATTTATTCCATATATGCATATGTATACATACACACATACATACGATATATATATATATATATATATATATATATATATATATATATACACATTATGTTCTCTCTCAGCCTGTCTTCGATCCAGAAAAATCATACATTTAGAAATTGCTTTTCCTCTTCTGTTCATTTTAGTGCTTTAGTCCATTTACCCATTTTGAGGGATATCACATCTATCGATACTAAATCTTTGAAATATAGATACAACAACATTCTGTGTCTGTGAATTTTTAAAAATTTGACTGAAAGTAACCATTGGATGTTAATTAGATGTCACCCTACAGCTATCTCTGAAATCCCTTTGTCCACCCTACAGTCTAAATTAGGTGCCCCTCCAGTCTCCCAAAGCATTTTGGCATGTGTGTGGAGGCAGTTATCACATTACAGCATAAAATGCTTTATTATCTGTCTCCTTCCCCAAACTGTAACCTATGTGAGGTCAGCTGCCAAGTTTGTCTTGGTCACTATGTATTTCTAGTACTTAATTTAGGACTGAGTTTATAACTGAAGCTCAATAAATATTCGTTCACTCACTCAATAAGTGGATTGAAGAAAATCACTGTAACTTTTTAGCTAATTCAAGACCACCATCTTAAAATATGACTTGTTATTGTCGGGATTATGACCTTTTTCTTAGGGAAAAGGTTCAAACCTTAACTGAATTTTCAAAGGAATTTGGGTACTCTTCAAAGAGGCCAAAAAAAAAAAAAAAAAAAAAAAAAAAAAAGCCACTGTTTCAAAGTCACAAACATGTACTGGATTTTCAATGACCAGCTATACAGCGTTGCATTTGCCCCTTTTAACACTCAACTGCCCACCTGGACAGAGCAGCATGCTCTTTCCTGAGGATACTCACCAATTTATTGACTTTCTACAAGAAAATTGTGCATTCCCTAAAACCTCTGATATTTGACCAAGTCCTGCCTTTCTCCAGATTATTTGTAAAAGTGTTAGGTAAGCCTAGAGCTAATATCAATCCTTGAAGAAACCTAGTCCTCACACTTGTCAACCTTTTATTCTGTTTTCTTTTTCTAAGAGAGATCCTTTACCATAATCAATCATCTCATCTAACCTCAGAAAATGAAGATCCATATTTATTTTCCCAAGTTGGCTATAGGAGTTACATTTTTACATACCTCTGAGCAAGAAGACAACATATAACACCTAGACGTCCTCAGTTTTAAAACCTTCATTCGTCAGATAAGAAAGTGTCTTATCTTTCTAACCAGATATCTTCCTGTTTCCTAATATATAATATACTGCAGACTGAGCCATTTATAATTAAAAAAAGAAAATCCATGCTTAACTAATTGAATGTAGTTATTTTCAATCTTAAAAAAAAAACTAAATGCAAGAAATTTGGAAATGAATAACTGCATTGATTTTCTTACTAGATATTAAATTCACAGTGTGGAAAAGGTGTTATTTAAAAAGTTTATGCTAACACAGTTTGATCGTATTCTAGGGACTCGTGGAAAAGGATTTCTAAAAACCAGATTCACACACACACCTTCCCTGACTCTTCACACTGCATATTTAGTGATGCACTTACGAAGGCATTATATGACTTTACGAGTCACTTTCAGGTTTTTTTTTTTTTTTTTAATTAGCAACAGAAGAGGAAACAGAGCTAATTTTTAAACCTTGAGTCCCCCCTCTCCTCTTAATATAAAGTGAGTAAACAAAACATGGAAATATATAGACATATTGTTTACTTTTAGATAAACTTTAAGAAATCTGTCCAGGTTGTATGTGATCTAGCTCTCTATGCTCCTCTGATCTAATCTCCTTCTTGTCTCCCATTAATCCCTCCATCATACACCAGGCTCCTTGATGTTTTTTCAAAATGCCTCAGGTTCTTGCCTTTAGCCTTCTTCCCTCATCCGCCTGCACGTCTCGCTTACTCCGCCATCTCCTTCATGTCTATCCTCAGCTATCGACCTGGGGGGGAGGCCTTCCCTCATGTCTTCATTTAAAACTATACCTCCTCGGGGCGCCTAGGTGGCGCAGTTGGTTAAGCGTCCGACTTCAGCCAGGTCA
The DNA here is from genome assembly GCF_028749965.1 of Puma concolor. Taxonomy (NCBI): domain Eukaryota; kingdom Metazoa; phylum Chordata; class Mammalia; order Carnivora; family Felidae; genus Puma; species Puma concolor. The sequence goes on along the minus strand of NC_141667.1, from coordinate 206,329,414 downwards.
CCATCTCGCGGTCCGTGAGTTGGAGCCCCGCGTCAGGCTCTGGGCTGATGGCCCAGAGCCTGGAGCCTGTTTCCGATTCTGTGTCTCCCTCTCTCTCTGCCCCTCCCCCGTTCATGCTCTGTCTCTCTCTGTCCCAAAAATAAATAAACGTTGAAAAAAATAAATAAATAAATAAAACTATACCTCCTCATGTCCCACACTGCCAATATTTAGCATTCTCTATACCCTTTCCTAATTTAAAAAAAAAAAATATACTGCTTCTGACTCCATTCCTCTTTTCCTTCCGGGATTCTAATTGTAAGCATGTAAATCTGAACTGTCCAATATGGTAGCCATAGCCACATACGACTATGGAGCACTTGGAATGGAAAACCCAAAAATGAGATGTGGTGAGGTATAAAATATACATCAATTTCAAAGACTTTGCGGTGAATAAACACAAAGTAGCTGATTAGTATTTACATGCTAATTATAGGTTGAAATAATACTTGAATACATTGGGTTATATAAATTAATTTCAACTGCTTAAGTTACATATGTGTCCAGCCACTGCAGGACAGGGCTATTAAATCTTTTCGTGTGTCTCATGTCTATTACATGTTTTTTTTGTTGTTGTTGTTTCTTCTTTTTCCTCTCTGTGCTTCTGATTGGATATTTTCCAGCTGTCTTCCAGTTCACCAATTCTGTTTTCTGTTTGTCTAAACTGACATTTAATCATAATTTTATCAGATCCACTTAATTTCAGATTTTATATCTTTCAATTCTAGAATTCCATGATTCTTTTTTGAGACTCTAATTTTCTGGTAAAACACTCCATCTTCTCATCTATTTTATTTTTATCTTCTTGGCTATTTTAATCTCAATTAAAGTCCTTGTCTAATAACTCTAATTTGTGGATCATCGGTGTATCACTATTTTGTGTATGTGCACATGTTCATACGTCCTGTCTCCTGACGTGCCAAGGAATGTTGTACTAAAATCTGGACGTTATATACATATTAAAAAACAAAGAACAACAAAACAACAAGACCCAGGATGCTCCATATGATACTGTCTTCTACCTGAGGGTTCAGGGAGAGGGTTCCCTCTCCTAGGAAGAATGAATGACTACTTTAATCTAAGCACAGGCTGAACTGACTCTAGGCTAAGTTGCAGATTTAGTAAGACTTAGTCTAGTCTGATTTGTCCCAGTTCCTGGTTCCTAGGATATAGCCCTCTAGAGTTACAAGAGACTTCCTGGCAGGTTATTTCCTCAACAAGATGTCCTCTGTTTACTTTTCATCTTGTGCAGCAACTCAGGGTCCACAACTTCCGAATACAGTAAACAGACTTTCTACTGTAACTGGGGAAACTGACGCTTTGCTGAGGCCCTCCCAGTCTCGCTTCCTGCTGGTCCTGCTACACACAACTGCCAAAACTTGGCTGGTTTCACTGCTCTGAAGTTGACACCCCACTGCTGGGGCCAAGGCCCGATTCCCAGTGTCCAGCCTTAGCAGCTGTAGGTATTACCTCACAGGGGCAGTATACACATCTCAGCTCCAAGTATAAGGAAAGGTGGACCCCTCTGGGAATGGTAGTTGCTTCCATCATCTGGCGGGGCTCCGGATCTGCCACCAGCTCCACTCCCACCACAAAGCAGATGCTTTTTTTTTTTTTTTTTCCACTTCACCATCTAACATACTATGTTTTATTTATTTAGTTTATCATGTTCTTTCCTCAGAATTTATCCTCCGGGAGGGCTAGGGGTTTTGTCTCTTTTTCACATCTGTATCCTCAGTTCTCAAAAAATATGGAAAGGATAAAAGAATGAATTTATAACCACTGTGCTGCTAAGATAAGAAAAACCTGAATAAAACTGACTCTTAAGTAAAGATGAACTGATCTGCCTTGCCAAGAAATAGATATTTATTCTGCCATCATTTACTGGGCCCTTGCTATGTGCCAAACGGTATGTGAAGGGTTGGGCATTCAGAAATGAATGCGGCACATTCCCTACCCCCAAAGGAACAGATCGGCCAGAAAACAGAGATTAAAAAACAAAACAAAAACCAAAACACAAAAAACCAAAATGTTCTTTCTTGACTTGTGACAAGAGAGCAACAATGGATTTTTAAACATTTGAGGACCCTAATTATCAAGAAACCCCATCAAAAGTTTCTCTGGGAGGTTTCTCGTACTCCCATTGGTGTCCTTCTCATTCTGCTCAGAACAATATGCCAACTTGTCTATAATTGCCTTCAAGGCCCACAGCGTCTTTGTTTTCAAGGATGGCAAAAAATTTTCCCCCTGAGAGTAGATTTGACCTGACAAAAAAAGGTCAGCCCTTTGACTCAGCCCTTTGGAGTGAGGTTTGATTAAAAAAAGAAAAAGAAGAAAGAAAAAAAAGAAAGAAAAACAATAGAAACTCATAAAATCACTTCTGATCAATGAGGGAAGACTATGAACTAACAGGCCTTTTCTTGTGCGGCTTGTAAACTAGCTCTGAAGGTAATTTCAAGAAAATGGAGTATTTGCGAGAGTGGAAATATTGTTGAAGTATTTTAGTATTTTGTTTCGGTATTTTAGTCTATGGTGAAATACTTAACTTACAGAATTTACAATGCTAATGAAAGGTGAGATATGAATACGTGGAAAAACAACTAGTATAGTAAGAATATAGAAGTAGATTAGGAATTGTTATGGTGAAGGAAATTTCTACATTTTACAAAGCCAGTATTTCACAGCTGAGGCAATGCTTTCCTGTGCTCATCTTAGAAAGGTCTTAACAATTCTATTTGTGTTTCCTAATACTGAGCCATGCCCATAAATGCTTCAGTTTTCCTCCTACGATGTTATTACCCACTTAAGATACATGAGTGCATATATTTCTTGCATCTTCCGATTCTGAATCACCTGCAAACTTAAACTTTATGATGTGTATAATAAGAGACAGCAGTCAAGAAGAAGGCCACCTTTCCCCATTTCCAGGTGAGGAGTAACTAGGTCAAGCAGCAAAGAACAAAGAAAAGAGAAGCTTTACAAACCTGAATAAAATACAAACTACAAAATTCAACGTTAGCTGCAAATAATGGTGATTAAGTTACTTCAATATATTTTCTTAATATAGTTTGGAAAAGGCTGACATTTTTATTTATAAACTATTAGAAGACCCAAGATGAAGAGACTCTCGAACGTGTCCAAAAGCCATAAGCCACCACTTTAAGATACTATTTCTTTTGTTATCGAGATTCCTGAACAAAATAAGCTTCAACTATGGCAGGTCTGCTACGAATAACAGGAAATAAAGTAGGCCCCGAGAGGTTGCCTTGTTTCCTTTTCCTTTTTCTCTCCTGTTGTCATTCTCAGATTACTATTGATAAGTTAGATTAGTTATATTAGCATTTTTGGGCAATAGAGTTAAATTGATATCCTCACACTGAAACGACCAACAAAAATATGTTAATATTTTATATTAGTAACATAATTTCCATGGGAATATTGATTGAGTAGAATTGACACATACATATAAATGCAAGGAAGTAATTATGATTGTATTATTAGCAGTTATTGTGGCAATAATTTCAGAAAATGGTTATATCCATCTGTCTGAGAAAACAGACTTTAACACAAAATGAAGTCATATTCATTACATGAAAGAAGTGATTAGAACCTAGTAGTAAAGCCAGCTAAATGTGTTTCTAGCAAGCTCCAAGTTTAAGTTTTAATGCATTTTTAAATGTTTCTGGTCTCAAAACATTGAACAGCTGACAATTTCCCCCAAGAGAACAATACCTTGAGGGGAAAAGCAATTAGAATATGGATTGACCAGCAATCAGTAATCATTACTTGGTACATTAAATGCACTACGCTGGCACCTGGTTAAGTAATTTAGAAACTGGTTAAATATCTGGAAAACAGGGCTTTCTCAAGTTAAATGTGAAAGCTCAGAGAAATAAAATGGACTTTCTCACAGTTACAACGTATCAGGAAGAAAACTGCAGAATAAGGTTTTAGAAAGTTAAAATTGAGTGAACATATTAAAGGCAATTGGAATCAAAGGGACTGAAGTAGAAAATCTGATATTTCTGGAAAGTTTAAATTTCCCCAAGTTTATAACTCACAAGAGTGGATGATACATCTCATGGCAAGGTTTAATATTTCTGTGAAGATGGTTTAAATAAACTGTACAATTTGGGAAAAGGTTTTTATGAAATTCTTAAACTATAGGAGGAGAAATGAAAATCAGTTACTCATCCAGTGAGACAAGACCTTCCACAAACCCCCTTCACTGGTGACATTTCCCAACTGCCTCACTGTAGCCTACATTCACTACCTTCCCTCCCATTTCTACCTATGAACTGTGCACTAACAAGGTCAACCCCTCCACTTGCAAACCAGACCTCAATCTCTCATCCAAGGCCAGTGCTACAACAATCCACTCATCTTTTTCTAACTTCATCCATTTCTCCCTACGTCACTGTTGCCTTTAGCAAACAAACAGGCTATTTCCTTATCTTGACCCCGATTCCTTCTACAAAACCATTTCTTTCCCTTGTTTTATAGCAAACTGCCTTGAAAGAATTATCTAGAACCTCAGTTTCTAATTTCTCCTGTTCCTTCTTGAATGCATTTCAGTCAGTATTTGTCTTACCCACGGCACCCAAACTGGTCTCCTCAGTCACCAGTCTCCTCCTCATTCTCGAATCCAATAGTCCTTCCTCAGGCCTCAGCTCACTTGACCGCTCAGCAGTACTGGGCACAGCTGTCCCTCTCTCCTTCCTGAAATTTCCTTCTTTCTAGCTTCCAGGACATCAGCCTTGTGTGGCTTTCCTTCTAGTGCTCTGATGTGTCCTCCTCACCATCCTGAGCCCTAAATGTTAGTGAGTCTCAGGGCTCAGTCTTTGAAAACTGTCTCCTTTCTATTCATACTTATCTCCAAAGCAATGTACTGTACTCACATTACTCACCATTTGTATACTGAGAATTCCCAAATTTATATTCCATAGCTCTGACCTGTTTTTGGAAGGCATTTCTTGAATATTTTAAGTAAGATGTATTGTTTTTATAATTATCTCCTCCACTCAGAAAACAAAACAAAATGCTGCTTTTCTTCTGGATTAAAAAAAATAAATAAAACACAACTCTGTTTTGGACAATCAAAACTAATTTAAAAATGAATTTATTAAAAAAAAACATTATTGGCAAGATTTTTCTTAATTGCTAGGTATGAGAGATATAAAAATGAATAAAGCAATTTCAAAATCATCTGTCCTCCCATAACCTAGAGATAACTATATTCAGACACATAGAAACTCATTAGAATCTATTAGACAATGCAAAAGATATATTTGAAATGAAACAGTACCTGATTAAAGTTTCTAAATGGGCACATGTCTTGTACTCTTTCATATTTTTAATGAATAGCTTTTATTTTTAAGTGAGCCTGTAATTTTATAGAATTACTAATTTAACATGATTTACTTTTATTAAATCGGTCTTTTTGAATAACAGATTGTTGACACCTGGGGTTGTGCTAAAAAAAACAAATATACCATGACGGTTCGTGAGTTTGAGTCCTGCATAGGGCTCTATGCTGACAGCTCAGAGCCTGGAGCCTGCTTTGGATTCTGTATCTGTCTATCTCTCTCTCTCTCTGCCTCTCTCCCCCTTGTGCTCTGTCTCTCTCAAAAATAAATATTAAAAACATTAAAAAAAAAGTCAAACATCTTATTATTACAGACTTCGAGTAAAAAAAGCCAACCTTCATTATTGTTATTTCAAATGTATTCTGTGCCTTTAATCTTAGTTTAAAAATGACACATCAAATGACAACCCAAACTGCAATTGGAGAATAGTATGCAATTAAAAATATGGGACTAGATTAGGGGTATATTAATAAAATGGTGATCTGACTCTCAAAAAAGTAGAATTTCCATTGAACTTGAACTCAATCCTTACCAATGCAATTATTGCTAAACAATCAAGGAAGAGGGAATAATAAAGAACTTGCTCAATCAATAATGTGGTTAAAAACAAGAGGTTGAATTCTGGCTTTGTCTCTCCCAAGGTGTGTGAGCCTGGGGAAGTCTAAGTTTTAGTTTCTTTACCTGTAAAATAAAGATTATATATGCTTCCACCTTGTGACTGTTATAATTACTGAGTTAATATATGTAAATATCTTGGCATAGTGGCTGATATATAAACTAATGGCTTAACAAGTGTTAGTTATTATTACCCTTACATTTAATTTCTTAAACATGTTTACTACGTGTTTTTTCCTAAGACGTTTTTTTCACTAAAGCTATTCAAATGAACAAGTATCAAAAATAATTAAAACAAAGAGAATATTCACACTGTGTCTGAATTCTGCCTGCAAGTTTTTTATACAAAACAGTTTATTACAGAGAACAAAGCTAGACTTTGAAATCAGTTTGTTCCGACAAAAAGACAAAAAAAAAAAAAAAAAAAGCAAGCTCAAAGGATGTAATTGAATGACTATAACGCACCCTGGCCAAGAAACAAGGCTTTAACTTGCTCTTTAAAGCACATGCAAGTGAGCATTGTTCTTTCCATTTTAATATAGACTTTCCACCTCTAAATTGACTTTCTGAAATAGTTAGATAATTGTTGTACACTTTTAAGTCACTTTGTCAGTGTTCTTGAACTGTGAAAGTAATTCAGCGTTGAACTCATAAAATATACTCTCCAAGGTCCAAGTTTAAGTGAGCATAGTGATTTGTTTCCTAACAATAGAGCCCAACTAAATTTAAAAACTCCTTTGTACTGGACAGTCCTTGAAGCTTTGAGTGCCTTTCTTATCTGTAGCTGTTCCAAGCCAACGGCAGTTTTTTGTGCATATAATCTACATCACCACCCCCACAACTGCCATGACCCAAAACTCCATTACCTCCGTTCCTCCCACACTATCCCCATTGCGTCAATGATTCCCTCCATCACTGTTACAACCACTGCCATCATTCCTTCCACCACCGCTAATGATAGATACGAATACACTAAACCCATACAGGTAATGGGTCTCTAATTCTCAGAACAACTTGAGACCTGTTGTATCTCCTTTATGGATGAGAAAATCAAGGCACAGGGAACTTGATAATTCTCGGCCTATGTTCATATATTTGGTGGACAGAAAAGCCAGAAGTTAGATCAAAGTTTTAATGACTACAATGCGTGTGTTCTTTCCATGGCCTAGTGTATCACTTGGACAGTGTTAATGCCAAAAACAAACAAACAGAAAGTTGCCATGCTTCGCATCCTGCAGCCGTGGTGAGGGCTCACTGGACAACGGGCAGGAGATGCTGTGCTATAGGACATTCTGCATCCTATAGTTAGATTCTCTAACTCGCCCTATAAACTCCACCTACAGGACAATCAAACACACAGAAGGGCACAAATAGTATGGGGACATTAAAGTCAAGAAACAGAGAGAAGGCAGTGGGTCAGAGCCATAATGTCAAGAAAAACAGTGTCAACATATTCCAGAAAGGTATGGGCATTACATCTGCTGGCAATGACAACAGAAACAGATAGAGGCAGAGACACAAAGAGGGTAGGTACATCATCAGGATGACACGGCACCCTCGTGGCAATGGCAATGGCAATATCCTGAATAGCATTCTAGTTCTCCAAGCAGTTGACTGGGTAGCGGCCAACATGCTTTTTTCAAATGTTTTTGGGCTCCTCTTTCTCTAACCAAGCAGTGATCTTTTCCTTAGGAAACAATAGTCTTATCCATCTGCTCAAGTCAATAACTCATGAGTGCAATGTTTATTCTGCACAACCTCTTACCATGTTCTATACTTTCTCTCTATCCTCACTGCTTCAATTCTGGTCCAAGTGACCGCCATGTCTTGTCAGGATCATGGCAGTTTCCTCCTAAATGGTCTCTAGTCAGTCTACTCTTGTGTCTCCCAGTCCCTGCTCCACACACCCACCTTCTGCATGCAGACATATCTGGTTCTCATTTGACACATCATTTCTTTGGGGAAGCTCAAAGTCTTTCTGTTGTTGGGTCTTTTGTCACCATCTTCTTTCTTCACACTTACCACACTTATATTACTTGTTCATTTTAATAAATCTTTCTTTCTAGACTCTTTGACGTCAATATGGTGTTTGTTTTGTTTAACCCTATATTCCAAGTATAGTGTGTGGCCTATAAGAAGTGTACAATAAATATTTGCTTAATAAATTCTATTTGTGTTACACATCATCTGTAGTAACTTGAAGATCTATTTTTTTTGAAACTTAAAAAAAAAAGACCATCAATATCAATATCTGATCTGAAATGTATTTATGAATATTTCACAATTAATGGAACTAGAATCCAGCCCACTTCCATTAAGGACTGCCATTATGCATGCACTGTGCTAGGTGATCTGGGATGGGGAAGGGTGGGGGGCACAGTATGCAAAGGGAAGTCCCCAACAATGGGATGACATGATCGGATCTGTTTCTTGGATAGAAAACTGTGGTGGCAGTGGGTGGGCGCAAGGGTGTTAAGTCTTAAAGAAGAAAGAGTAGTTGGAGGGCTGTTAGAATACTCTAGATGAGAGGCTACTTTGATCGAAGAGCCTGTGTCCAATGGCCATCTGACCTTGTTCTGGCCACCAGGAGTTAAAAAGTTTGTTAAAGGACCTCTGAGAAAGATTTTCCTTCCTAAAACCACAGACTCAAGAAAAGACAGCCCTTCCCCAGACCCAGATGTCTCTGGACACAGCTGAGTATGGATATGATACCAATTACCTTGCAAGCAGGAGTCTGTGAGCCCGAGGACAATGGCCCTGATGGGCAATGAGGAAGGTTAAAAAGAGTCCAAACCTTTGATGAGGCTGTTGCCCCTCAATGAAAAGTGAAAACAAGTATTACCTAAAACAAACTTCAGGATCTGAAACCTCTGTTTCTGCTTACTTTTTTCCTCCCTCCTCTTCTAACACTGTGACACATCCTCAACTTTACCTTCAGAGTGCTTTTTCTGCTCCTCCCATCTCCACCAGTGAGGATGTTCCAACATTAAGGAACAGATTATGATATAAGTGCCTTAAATGAAAGATGTGTTTATTATATCATGTATCAAGAAATCTAAGCTTCTTTGTCTTTCAAGGGCCTGAGTGGGGTGCTGAGGGAGCTGGCAGGGGAGTGGAGAGGATGCGATTCCATTTGCTGGCAAGTAATACACAGCTCAATTTTATAAGAAAAATGTTTTTGGTGAGCAAACATTTGTTACCGTTTTTACAGAACCATCTATTATCTAGAAGTTAATGAGGGCACATCATTTTCTCTGCCCTCAAAGAATTCTTCTTCAGAATTCACCTCAAGAAGAAATCACAAATTACCTGCTTAGCAAAATTCCCAGCACATGGTGGGTGATCAAATATTTGTTTAATGCATCTGTTCTATAGCATTATGTTTTTGAGGATTCTAAAGAAACCTCGTGAAGGCGAAATCTTCTGGATATGGCATGTGATTAGAGGCGGGTATGAGAAAACAAATCATTAGCAAATCCTAATTTTGAGCTTTGGAAGTCTTTAGACACAAAACTCAGTCATTCATATAAATCTCAATTTCTTCATAACAGTCCTGTAAGGCCAACAATTCTGTCTGCCATCTTATAACTAGTAAGGAGGTCATTTTGCCCTAAGGGAGGTCAGCCTATCATTGCACAGTCACGTTAGAATATTCTTTTTAAAATAATGTTTACTTATTCACCTTTTTAATTTTATTTTTTTTAATGTTTATTTATTTTTGAGAGAGAGAGAGAGAGAGAGAGAGAGAGAGAGAGAGAGAGAGGAAGGAGCAGAGAGAGAGGGAGACACAGAATCCAAAGCAGGCTCCAGGCTCTCAGCACAGAACCTGATGCGGGACTCAAACCCATGAACCGTGAGATCATGACTTGAGCCAAAGTCGGACACTTCACCGACTTAGCCACCCAGGCGCCACTATTTATTCATTTTTGAGAGAGAGAGAGAGAGAGAGAGAGAGAGAGCAAGAACGTGCGAGCACAAGTGCAAGCAGGGGAGGGGCAGACAGAGAGGGAGACAGAGAATCTGAATCAGCCCTCCCGATGTAGGGCTTGAACCCATGAACTGTGAGATCATTACCTGAGCTGGAGTTGGACACTTTTAACAGACTGAGCCACTCATGTGCCCCTAGAATGTTCTTTAGAGTGAGGCAAAATCTGTTTCCCAGTTAACAAAGGAGAGGAAATTCCCACTTTGTACCAATTATAGTACTTTCAGAAAGTAGTGGCAGTTTAATGAAATTAATAGTGACCTGGTGACACAAGACCAGGTGGAATTTTGAACAAGTCCTATAAGCTAAGACTCATATTCTCTTTCTCGAAGATGACAATGATAATTTTCACCTGCTGCACTGATCATGAGAAGTAAATAAGTAGAAGTACACGGAATGTGCTCGCACATAAACATACATATTTCCAGGTGTGCAAAAATATAATGCTATCACTGAGCACTTCTAAAGACTACTCTTTGCAAAAGGATAAAAGGATAAAGACTACTCTTTGCAAAAAGGACCTTTGCAAAAGGTCCATTTTAAAGTGGACCAGCCATATGAGTGCCAATTAGAATTAAAATCTAAATGCACAAATATGTCATTTAAAGAATATCCCCGGTTATATATTACAAGAAGTTGGTTGTGGACATATTAATCTTTTGATGAAAATTTTTATAATAAAATGCATACATATTCATGATTCCATCTTTTTTATATTCAGAGGAATAATGCTGGGCCTGGACATACAAGAAATGTTAATTCAGAAGAAATGATAATGAAGATGATGTCGAGAACAAAAATACAGGTGCCTCTCCTGGGGATGCGCCTGGTACCCGGCGACATCCTAAACCCTTCACATCTGAATAGCTTCGAGTGCTCAGAAAAGCTGTTTGAAGTAGATATTATAGTTATTATCTCCATTTTACAAATATGAAACTGAACTTAAGCTAGCTTAGATAACTCAGAAAAGGTCACACTATAAGTGACTGGGGCTGGATTTGAAACCTGCTCTTTGATTTTATACTCCCGCTATTAGGTTCCTTAACACATAGAATGAGTGAGTGTGACAAAGTTATTATAAAATATATTCACTCCATGAATTCTCCTTTAAATGAGATTAACTATCCACCAACAGGAGAGTGCTGGACTATTTTGCAACGCACATTATTGTGTCAGCATTCCTTCGTGACTACAGCGACAGGTGAGCCTACTAAAAAATAAAAGGTAATAACAACAAAAAACATTGTCATTTAACGTTTATCTTTAAATTTTTGTACACTATGGTAACAATCACAAGGTGCAACAGAAACACAGAACAGTGTGTATCAAGCCTGTACATACACGATCTTTAAAACACTGACAAAATATATCAAAAGATCCGTCATGGAACAGTCCAGGATTATTTATTTATTTAGTTATTTGATTTAATTTAATTTTAACTAAACAGCATGTAAGCTGGGGAGAGGGAGAAGGACAGGGAGAGAGACAGAAAATCTTAAGCAGGCTCCATGCTCAGCACGGAGCCTGAGGTGGGCCTCAATCCCATGACCTGGGAACATTACCTGAGCTGAAAGCAAGGGTGGGATGCTTAACTGACTGAATCACAGAGGCACCCCAGGAGAGTTGATATTTTAAATAGGAATTGAAATACAGGACTGATGAGGACTAGTATAATGTTAGGAAAAAAATAAAATAAAACCCAGTAAGTTTACAATGATCTTAAATCTACTCTGGGTTTATGAAAAAGGTAAAAAAATCTTATCTCTAAAATGTTAAGAATTTATAATATATGGGTACAACTTTTAAATTAAAAAATTTTAATCTATATGCATTGATTTAAGCTGTAAATACTTTAGGTATTTTGAAGTACTTTATCAGGGGCCTACTTAACAATCTGCATAGAGGAGAGACATCTGTCAGCCAGTCACCTTCAATGTCATCTAGGGATCCATGGTGGCAGGAATCTGTGGTCTCTACTGCATTGTCTAGTTCCAAGTCCTGCATTAATATGTCACCCAACAGGGGCGCCTGGGTGGCTCAGTCGGTTGAGCGTCCGACTTCGGCTCAGGTCATGATCTCGTAGCTCGTGGGTTCGAGCCCCACGTTGGGCTCTGTGCTGACAGCTCAGAGCCTGGAGCCTTCTTTGGATTCTGTGTCTCCCTCTCTCTCTGCACCTCACCCACTTGCATTCTGTCTCTGTCTCTCTCAAAAATAAATAAACATTAAAAAAAAATTACATATGTCACCCAACAGCCCACTCGTCTTGGTCCAACCAAGGCCAAGTGTCTATACTCTAACTAGTTACTCAGACTCTTTGAAAGAAATCTTACTTTCTAGCCATGTGCTTATTATTAGGTTACAAATGAGTATTATATAATAAAGATATATTTACAGGACTAAAAAAATTCATAATGATTATGTTTTCTGTTCTCTATGCAAGAAAACATTGGTGACTTCCCCACATAACCACCAGCCTACCTCAACATTGCCACCAATGACATGGTAGCAACCAAGAGACTTACAGGTAAAGGAGGATAAATCTTCTAAAATGCTGCCTTTGAAGTTCCAAATTAAAAAAAAAAAAAAAAGACAGTTATTAAAATGGACAATCTTCTATGTCACTGTTGAACTTTTTCTCTCTAATCGTCTCTACAGAGATCACTAAACACACAACATGAAATTTTAACAACAGAAAGAAAGAGAAATCAATAGTTACTGAACTATATGCCACACCTTAGCCAGGTCCTTTTGTATGTCGATTCATTTTCAAACTCCCAACAACCATTCATGCTTGGAACTGTCATTACAATTTTACAGTGAGGAAACAGGTTTAAAGGCCAAGGTCATGCTCTTGGCCACCTTCCTGATACCATGCTGTGTATGGTAGGGGGAAAAAATCCACCTAACTTGCCTCCATTTAAAAAGAGTATCACAGAACATAAACAATCCTAATAAGGCCCTAAACCTTTAGAGAAGGTATTAAGGGATGTCCTTGTAATTGCAAAGCTATTTCCTTTTGTTCTGAAATCTATCTGTATAGCAAAGAAAAAAAAAACAAAACAGTGAAATCTGTTCAGCACTTGACGAAGTGCTATTCAAACTTTCAGAAATAGTGAAAGTGTTTAATTCAAGGAAAAAGCACTATAAATTATAAACACCAAAGTGACCCAAATAAAACAGACTACTTAATTCTATTTGTAGCTACTCGATGTTAAGTGCTTAATAAATTAGCTTAATGTGATGTACCTGTTAAGATGATACTAGGCAGAAAGGAGACTACCATAAGCAAGTTTCCAAAGTCAAACAGTAATGTCTTCCAATAATATCTCTTAAAAATAAACACACATTGGAGTACCTGGGTGGCTCAACTGGTTGAGCGTCCAACTTCAGCGCAGGTCATGATCTCATAGCTTGTGGGTTCCAGCCCTGCATTGGGCTTTGTGTGAACAGTTCAGAGCCTGGAGCCTGCTTCAGATTCTGTGTCTCCCTCTCTCTCTCTCTCTGCCCCTCCCCCTCTTGCACTCTGCCTCTCTCTCTCAAAAATAAACATTAAAAAAAATTTTAAAAAACACTTATTAATGTCATATGTATATGTAATTGAGACATTTTTGATAGTGAGATGTTGAAAAAGGCAGTAAAAGGTATTTTTCTAGTAATGTTATTTGTTAAATCCTTTTTGTAGGCTGCATTCCGAAAGAGTAGCATCGAGCTGGTTTTCAATTATCAGGAAGATTAGAGAGGAAATGAAACCATTATCTTGAAAAGATATCTGTACTCCCATGCTCATGGCAGCACCATTCACAACAGACAAGGAATGGAAAAAATGTAAGTGTCCATCAATGAATGAATGGATCAGTGTGATATACATATGTTATATATGAATAATAGTCCCTTGTACATGTGTGTGTATATACACACACACACACACACACACACACACACACACACACACACACACATGGGTCTATTATTCAGCCTTAAAAAAATTAAGGAAATCCTGTCATTTGCAATATGGGTGAACTACCTGGAAGGCATTATGCTAAGAGAAATAAGTCAGATAGAAAAAGATAAATACTGAATGATGTCACTTATATAGAAACAAAGAATAGAAAAGTGGTTTCCAGGAGCTGGAGGGTGTGGGAAATAGGGCATGGTTGGTAAAAGGATACAAACTTTCAATTTGAGAATGAATATGGTCTGAGAATCTAACGTATGACATGGTGACTAAAGCTGATAACACTATAGAACTGTAGAATTGAAATATGCTAACAGAGTAAATCTTAAAAGTATTCACCAGGGGTGCCTGGGTGGTTCAGTTGGTTAAGTGTCCTACTTCAGCTTAGGTCCCTGTGTCCAACCCCTCTCTCTCTGTCAGAAATAAAACATTAAAAAAAAAAAAAAAAAAGTATTCACCAAAAAAAGGGAGAAAAGGTAAATATGTGAGATGATGCATATTTCAATGAATTCAGTGGGGGGGGGGGGGGGAATTCTGTCCTAATGTATAGATATCAAATCATCACATCGTATACTTTAAAGGTCTTGTCATTTGGGGTCCCTGGGTGGCTCAGTTGGTTAAGCATCGGACTCTTGATTTTGGCTCACGTCTTGATCTCAGGGTTCTTGAGTTTGAGTCCCACGTTGAGCTCTGTGCAGACAGCGTGGAGCCTGCTTGGGATTCTTTCTCTCCTCTCTCTCTCTGCCCCGCCCCTGCTCATTCAAGCATATACACTCTCTCAAAATAAACAAATAAACTTAAAAAAAAAAAAAAAAAGAAATGTGAATTCTCAGGCCACACACCAGACCTATTGAATCAGAAACTCTGGGGGTGAGGCCTGGCAGGCCGTGTAAAAGTCTTACAATTTTGTCAACTGCCCCTTAATAAAGCTGAAAAAAAAAATTAGAGAAATTTTTCTATATGTTTTATTAAGGCTTCTGTGAGAAGTAACAGATACCTCACATTCATTCATTCATTTATTTTACTGAGATTGCCACCTCAGAAAAAGCTCTTTTCCTTCAACTCTACTTATAATTTATAAAAAATATATTCAGAATCCAGCCCTGAAATAAGTACACTGTAATGACCACTGATAGTCCATTTCTGTTCCTGAGGTTCAGCTCATGGAGCCTATGGAAAGAAATGCATGTCTCTAAAAAGCCCTCACAGTTTTTAGCACAAATCAATAGCGGACTGCTCTTTTCTCTATGATGCCTCACAGTATACCTTCTTTTTGGAATATTTTTTCCCCTTGAAATTAAGCCATAAAATAAAATGTCTTGCTTGAAAAGGTGTACTAGGGAAGCAGGACACATGTACATGTGTAATCCGAGCTGCAATGAAGCATATATAAAGAGCTACCTTTTAACTTAGGGAAGACACCTATCAAACACAGTGTTTGATATTAGTCCTATTTCATATTTTTAGGTGAAATTTTACTTAATAAGACACTATGATTTAATGAAGAATGGATTAACTTGCAAGCTCTGACACATGGAAGTTATGAAAAAAGTGGACCCTAGGTAAAATGGTTAACTTAGTGAAGCCTGTCTTTGGCTACTGCTGTCCCTGGTGACAGTCTGTCTGACTCAGGTACGACTTCCTCTCAAGCTGCTCATGGCCCACGTGCTACAGGCAGTCCTGTCATATGGCGTCCCCTGTGATCTGAACTTCTCTCTACATCCCCCCCTTTTTTTTTTTTTGATTTTAATATTTATTCATTTTGAACAGAGAGAGTGTGTGAGCAGGGGAGGGGCAGGGAGAGAGGGAGACAGAGGATCTGAAACAGGCTCCAGGCTGTCAGCACAGAGCCCGATGCGGGGCTCAAACTCACAAATCGTGTGAGATCATGACCTGAGCCCAAGTTGGCCGTTCAACTGATTGAGGGGCCCAGGCGCCCCTATATTTCCTCTTCTTGGTGTTCGAAAAAGCTCTTTATAGAGCCATGCCTGTTGGGTCTTGTTGACCACTTTCTCCTCCCTGGAATATAGAAATGACAGACGGCATTCCAGCTGTCAAACCGCACCAAGAGGCAGCTTTGAGATTAGAGGCTGAAGGACAAAGATGAAGCATAAAGACAGAAAGGGGTAATCCCCCATTTTCATCCTTTCTAACCTGGCCCTGACAGAATGGCCCCCACAAAGAAGGATGGCGAGAGGTGTTGTGCCACCATCAGTGAGGTGGTGACTGGAGATCATGTCATCGACATTCGCAAGCGTGCATCGTGGGCACTCAAACAGCTTGGAAACTGGCCGGGAAGGAGATGGTAACTCCAGACGTGCGCACTGACACCAGGCTCAACAAAGCTGTCTGGACCAGAGGAAGAGGAATGTCCTAACCTGGATCCATGTGTGATTTGTCCAGAAGAGGCAGTGAGGAGGAAGGTTCACCAAACAAGCTCTGTATGTTGGCTAAGTAGTTTACTTGTCATCACCTTCAAAGATCTACAGTATGGATGAGAACCAACCACTGATTATCAAATAAAATTTTATAACAAATTACAAACAAAAAAGAAAAAAAATGCAAGTCCTGATGACATTGCAGAACTACCATGCAAGTATCAGAGTCACTTTGAATTTCTCTGTTTAAGTCAATGTCAACCTTCTTTTATATGCACTTGAATGTAACCCTACCCAACATTCACTTTTGCTGGGGAGGGGAAACTGGTTGGTAGGAGGACAGAGGGAAAGAGAGAGGGATTTTCCACTAAGTTTTCTTTAAAAAGTCTCATTCTGAACCATGCTTGGTCAACATTAAATTAAATTATGCTTAATTAGAAAAAATTCTAAAAACTGAAGACAACTTTGAAATCTTAGAAATTATTTTGTTTAAAGGAAGCATTTAAATTTATTCTGTGAAAATAGTTCAAAAAAGTCCGGACATATTTATTTTTAGTAAATGTGGGCAATGTGATATAAATCTCAAGAGATTCTTCTCAAAACTTTTAAGTATATTAAGACAGGAACTGTTCTGTTCACCCTTGTAACAAGAGCAACCAGTTAGGGGTTCTACATGTGGCCGGTGTTCAAAAACTCTGGTTGAATGAATAAAATGCCAGAAAATACATTTAGCATTCCAAGTACTCTCCTCTATACAGACCTGACAGTTACCTATAAAACTGAATGTGCGAGGAAGACTTGAGGCAAACACAGAGAAAAAAGATTAGAACTTTTGAGTAGAAGCTTAGTAGAACAGTTAATGATAGTTATTTTAGTAAGCAAACATTATCAGCCAATTTATTTATCTGCTCCAACAACTCATTTTCCTCTGCAAGTATTCATTGACTGACTAGCATATGCAATGATCCTAAGTGAAAGTTTAAAAAATATTTATGTGGGGTGGGGCATAGAACTGCTATTAAAGAAGGAGAGCAGGAACTTAGCCCCAATTCTGATGATTTTTATTTTTCTAATATTTTTATTCTATCACAATTCAAAAAAATACAACTTAACTAAATGTATACTTGGCAAAATTTTCATACTGAAAAATTCCATAAATAACTCTCTAAACATTACATAAATCAAGAATTTTGATTTACATTTACACTATAATACCTTTTTTGTTGTTCTAGATAGAACACAAAAAAAAATCACCCATCTTCCCAAAAGGGACTGTTAACAATTATAACCAGCTTATATGAAAATTTGATTAGAATGGCTCAAATGGAATTTGCAAGTAAGGCCTTTTTATTGAGCAAATCCATGAAAATTTCAAAAAGATTGATAGGAACGTGTGACTTACTTTGTCAGTTTCATTTTTCATGTCTTGGTAATAAATGTTATTTTGATAAATAAAGATGATTTTTACTGCATTTATTGCACTGTGACTTTTATACAACAATGGTTCCTCACGTAATATAAAAGGAGGAACGGTACTTCAGTACTCAAGCTGTTAACCCATCTTTCTTTTAAAATTATTTGTGAACATCTCAACATCTGTAAAAACTAGGTAAACTGCTGATGTGGGTTTCTCTCTGCCCTAGCAAATGAATCCCAAGGGGAAAAAAAAATAGGTGTAATAACCTTATAAAGAACTCTGGACTCCCACTAATTCTACCTTGTCTCTTACCATTGTCTTAGGAAGCTTTGTACCCATCTGACAAAATAACGGTAATGACAGTGAGAAAGATGGCTGTACCATAAACAAAACCAAACAGGACGGATCTGAGTATGCCTCACTTGGCATCAATCCAGCCATAAAACTACGTGAAAAAGGGAAGGAAGTCCGGTCCCATCAGTTATTTGTGTCTGGAGGAGCCAAAGTAGAAACAATCAATGTAGATTAATTCTGAAATCAGTTTCTGAGCCCCACTCAAAGTAATGGCCACAATGGCGCTGCCTGCTTGTGTCCTCTCAGGAGTCAGGTTTCACTTGACAACAAAAGCAAGGCAAAAGCTTCTGAATAAAGATAGAACCATATATAGAAGCTTTCAGATTGTATATAAAACTATTGGGAAACACTGTCGGTAAGACATCAAATTATCTCTGTCAAAGGTTCTGCATTCAAAGTGCTTAGGAATTTACGGCCAGAAAAAAAAGCTTGCCATCGTTCAAGAATTGGTATATGACCTCATAGATGGAAATTATAACAGTCTTATGGAAGGACCTCAGAAATGTTTTCCCAAAGGCATCTGAGATCCTTATGACATGGTCTTTATTGATTTTTCCCTTCTGTAGGGTGATGTGACTATTACTTATAAACAAGGTTCCATGTCCTGGTTATGGTGCACTGACATTCAACGTCCATTTTAACAAGTCACTGGAGTGCCTTGTACTGTATTGGCTGAAAAGCTAAAATCCACATTAAGGATCCTCTTGCAATTTGAATTTGATTTGCCTTGGCCAGTCTCCAGATTGCTCAAGGTCAGTAAGTTGGAAGTGAAGTAGAGGCCATGTTTTTGCTGGTTTTGCTTGCAAGTATGACTTTGGAAGCGTTTGGAGCTCTATTATAGCACCAGCAGAACTCCCAGTATCTGCTTATTAGCTTTGTGGGTGCTGAGAGGAAGGAAGATGGATATCTGTTATGCTGGTGTAGATAACACGCACGGCCCGGTTCTGTAGCTGGCAGGAATGACGGTACCTTCCTGATCACCCACAGGGACTTCTTGTGAGGGAGCGGCAGTGAGGTTCGGGGGCCAGCAGCTGAAGAGGCAGCTTCCCCGTTCAGCAGGCAGTACTGCATCAAAGAGGAGGCAGCAGTGGCCCTGGTGCTTGTGTTATGGCTTTGGATGTTACTTATCAAAGCTCAATTTAGATGGCTTCTTCGTTTAACCCAATGACACTGTATTTCATTTACCATGCAGTTATAAAGACTTTTCTGCTTAAACTGGATTCTGGTCTTTGCAGCTGAACCCTGATCTCTACATATGCCAGAACATAACCGTTCCAAGACATGGATCTCCAGTTTTTAGTGGAGAGAAAGAACAATGCAAGGTTTAAAGGTCTATAGGGAATGGCGTTCTCCAAAATAATGTTCAGGGACTAATGGGTGCTAACTCAAAATGAGGTGACACTGAGCTGTGCTCAAGGATTAGGGGAGGCCAGTGTTTAAAATATTCCCTTGACACACAGTGTCCAAGGTGTTAGTAGAAGTAATATCCAAGATTTAAAGCCCCAAGGATAAAAGAACACTAAGTACAGTAAGAACCAAGCTTCTCAGAGTCAGTGAGACCCTACTTTTCTCAGGCAGTGTTCTGGAAGCCACAGGCCTCCATTGGTTCCTAGAGGCAATGGGGTTCTGAGATATGCTGCATCCACTCTGACCATGCAGACAACTGACTTCCAGTATTATGTCACTATCTTTATGGCTATTTCTGGAAACTGAACTAGAGTGTGTGTGTGTGTATGTGTGTGTGTGTGCGTGTGTGTGTGTGTGCACTTTCCCAACCAAACCATAGCTCACTTGAAATATTCAAGTCCCTTGGTAAAAGTTTCTTTTTTGGTTTTATTATTATGCACTGTCTAAAGATTCTTTAAGTCTCTCTTTGCCAGAAAATAATGACCTATCTATCCCTGTTAACCTTTTAACAAAAGTTAGAGAAGAGAAACAAAGAGAAGAGAAAAAGAAAAAAAAAAACCACACGCCTATGATTGACTGTCACTCTGGGTCCTCGGTTTTTGTGATAAAGGGGCAGTCCCCTATAGTTTATAGGTTTACCTGCAGGCTGTGGGTAAGGTTGCCAGATTTAGCAAAACAAAACAATGAAAACACTTAAATTTGAATTTCAGGTTAAAAATTGTTTCAGAAAAACAGTGAGCAATTTTTTTTTTAGTATCGGTATAGTCTGTGTAATATTTGGGACAGTTATATTTAAAAAGTATTTAGGGGACCTACTGTGAGTAAAAAAAAAGTATTCATTGTTAATTGAAATTCAAATTTAACTGACCACCTTGTGTTTAACTAACAAACTGAATTATGGAAAACCCGTTGCAAGCACTACCATGGCAGAGTGATCTTAGGTGTCTGAGAATATCTGAGGGATTTTAGGATACCCAACTTCAGACAGAAGCAAAGAGCTCAATGTGGGTAATATTTGGCACTTTATATAATAGGAGATAAAGAATAAATGAAACTCTTAATTGGCCTCAGATTCTTGCTGTTTCCCGAGTTTTGTTTTCTTGACCTCAGATTCAAATACGCTCTTGCCCAGGGCATGCAAGCCCATGTTCTGGCATTCTATAAGCACCCTGCTTCCTTTTCTCTCCCTGGCTGTCTGGAAGCTCAAAAATAAATCACAGTATTGACTTTCCAGTTTCTTCTCCATCCTTTATTTATTTATTTAAAAAAATTTTTTTTGACATTTATTTATTTTTGAGAGACAGAGACAGAGCACAAGCAGGAGAGGGGCAGAGTGAGAGAGAGAGACAGAGAATCCGAAGCAGGCTCCAGGCTCTGAGCTGTCAGCCCAGAGCCCGACACGGGGCTCGAACTCAAAAACTGCGAGACCATGACCTGAGCTGAAGTCTGACGCTTAACTGACTGAGCCACCCAGGCGCCCCTTTCTCCATCCTTTAAATAGACAAGCCACCTCAGATTCTTTTAAAACAAGAGATGGATCATAAAATATTGACTGAATCAAATGGCTTTCCTCAATGGTAGCCACAGATAACCAGTGAAAGAATCTGTTCTATAAATTACACACAACAGAAATCACCTTCCTAATTTTTTCCATCCGTGGGCAATAAAACATGATGACTGTGCTACTTTAATAGTTATAGAAGTTAGAAATTTGGCTATACAAGTTTAAAAGCAGTGTAGTATCCTGCACTACCGTTGTTGTGATGAATGTATGCCCCAGAGCAGAGAAGCTATTCCAGAGTTTGAACTTTTATTTACCAAGGCATGTACTCTATAACACAGAGAGGAGAGAGCAATATCAAGCAATGTCGTGTTTTTATTTGTTAAAAGTATTCTGCTGCTAAAGTATGAGAAGTGAAAATGTGGCTAAACTTTGAAATGTAATATATATCTGGAAAATAAAATAATTTGCAGCATAGTTAAGTTTTGCTCAAGTCTGGAGAGATAACATGAAAAACTCTCAGACTAGCAATTTGCTGACTAGAAAATCACTGTATTTTCAATCAGCCTAATATGGCAGTTGTTTTTCATAGGCAAAGAAAAGCTAAGAAAAACTTACAGTCTGTGGATATTCGGCATAGCTTGGCAAAATTTAGCCGCTAGTTTCTTCTTATCCTTGTTATACGTTTTCCATATGGGACTTATTATTATCAACAAGAAGAAATAATAGAGGCAAACAGAAGCAAGAGGAAAGGTCCAGACTGGCATGCATTAACTGCTTGTCAACTATGGTTTTCCTAATGAATTGCCCTGTTGCTCTGTATCTCACTGATTATAGTACAACAGCTTTCATTAGTCACTGCAAATAAGACTCAGTGCCACCTTATTTACATTCTATTGCAAATAATTAGCATCTCATATTAGAATCATCCAAGGCACTTCTGAACTTACAGCAAGACTATTTGACATCATCCAATACTTGATTCCATCCTGAACAAGCTTGAAAACAGATTCTGTGTTTTTAGTTACAACAGTGTCACCAATGAATTCTACCATAGCTTAAATTCCTGCCAATATTGTAGCTGGGGATATCAAAACGCTGCAGTAATTAGACCTTGCAAGCCTGACTTCCCTAGTGGTAGAACTGTCACAGAACGGGAGGAAATGATATTCAAAGTTTATAATAACTCAAACCTTTACAATTATTGCTAGAACACGAATGCTACCATTTTGAAAGGCAAAAAGCAATTTAAGAAAAAGCTTTATTACAAAGGTAAAAGATGGAAAAAAAATAGCATCATATGCTTTGCTGACCGATGCCTTTCTCTGCTAAAAGTTTATAATTACTTATTAAAACTCAAATCTGATTATTAACTTGGTGAGAAAGTATTTCTTTTGAAAACATAGCTGCCACATTTCACAGATTGTAAAGCCTATTCTATTACGCAAATTAGAACTTTAGAGTATTCTAGAATTAAATATATAGATTTGCATATATTATTATTTACATAACCAAATTTACAAAGCCAGTTATTTCCATCCCTATATAAATAACGTGGAGGTGCCTGGGAGGCTCAGTCGGTTAAGTGTCTGACTCTATCTCAGTTCAGGTCTTGATCTCAGAGTTCTGAGTTTGAGCCCCACAATGGGCTCTGTGCTGGCCGTGAAGCCTACTCAAAAAAAAAAAAAAAAAAATGTGTGTGTATACAGGGGTGGGAGTATGGACCTACACATGCAGACACATAAGTAATTCTTTATATAAAACTTATGTTTTCTCCAGCACACACATATAACAAGACAGGAATCAATGAATCAAATAATTCTGAATTTGTGTGATGATGGTGTTCCCAGAAAAAACAAGTTAATCCGAAAATAATGGCTCAGGATAGGATAACTATCAGCCCCCTAGGCAATAGAAGCTTCCATATGTCTGCTCTTACTTCCCTGACCTTTCCATCACTGGGCTCTGTGCCATGTAGATAGATCCTGATACATCCTTCAGGACCTTTTGAGATAGTTGACACTCCCTGTCCAGTTAACCAACTCAGCAATCCCCAACTCTTTACATATGACTTCTGTTTCCATGTAGTCAGTGAACCAGCGTGAATCTCCAGATGGCTGATCTTTCACTCACAAGAGAGGTGATCTATAGGACTTTTCCTGTCTCAGTATTTCAGTTGTCAACTAGTAGTTAACTATTCTCATTAGATATTTGAGAAAAACAGGCAAGTAGATATTGAAATATAACAACAACAATAATAATCAGCCTTAGGTACAAAGAAGTAAATACAAACATATGAAAAATAATAGCATGTAAAGATTGTTGGCTAAGGGCTCTCAGAAAATGCAGGAGAGAGTAAAAGTCAGTAATCAATGATGAGAATAAAATATACTCAGTTGATAAAGGCCTTTTATGCAAGTTATTTTTCGTATAAAAAAGATCAAAGACCTTTTCTTTCACATTAAATGTTTTATTCCTTACTATGTCTCTCAGTGGATGGAGACAGTGAATTAGTTCTATCTGAAGAAATCTCTTCAAAAACAAAGCCAACTTCTGGGATTTTGTACAAGGTCAGTATGACCTGAAGGAACAAAGGGGTGTTTATTCTCCCCTAGCAACAGCTAGGTGGTCAAATCCAGGCTACAGTTTCTTAGGGGTATAGGTTGTTGTTAGGAAACTGGGATGATAATTAGGTCCTATATCCATGAGGTCACATAGAGCATAGTAAACAATTACTTGAAATCCAGGGAAAAGGACTATTAGAACTTGTCTGGGACTGAAACACAGTTGGCCTCCTTCCCAAATGTCTGCCTGAAATGAACTGAGGAATTTGGAAACTCTCATAGGAGTCCTTATCCTCATCCGTCCATCTTAAATAAAGAATATGGACAAATGCATGGGTTTGAATCCCACTATGCCATATTCACTAGCTATTTAACCTTGGGCTAGTTATTTAACCTTTCTGTACCTACGGTTTCTTACTTATATATAAATATAATAAAAATACCCACATATATATAAAATATATATGCTATGGGATTTTTGTGATGACGGAATGAGTTACTACATATAAGCGCAAAACACTACCTAAATATGATAGGAGCTACATAAATGCTGGCTGTTTTTTCTGTTAGGAAGATGATGTAAAGAAAATAAATCATTATAAATGTAGGAATTTGTTAAAAGGAATTTGTCTAGTTGTTATTAAAGGGATCTGGCTACCCTTACACACCCAGCCTACCACCTCATATGCAATTTGACATGCAGCCCTAATGCTTGCATTTCAGTCTCTAAGCACTTCTCCATTAAGAAAAGTGTCTGTGGAGGGTAACTGATTCCAAGTCCTACAGCAGAGGGAAAAGCAAAAACAAAAAAACATAGTCAAAAGAAGCCTGGGACATCTTGTTGCCAAAATGTAATGACATATTAAAAATGCCTGGGATGGTGTTATAAGGACAAAGAAACTTGAAGAAAGTTCTTACTGGATAAGTCAGACAACTGAGGAATGAGAAAGAAAAGAGAAATTTGTCCTTTGAGTTGAGATATATTCTCCTAGTTTCTTGCTGCATATTGTAATATCTGTTAAGGGTAGTGACCCCACTCTTTTTTTTTTTCTTTTTACTTTTCTGAGTTTTTGCTTCTTTGTTTTTCCATTTGAATTTTTAAAATAGCCTATCTACTCTTATTTATTTATTTTTTATTTATTTTTTCGAGAGAGAAAGAGAACAAGAATGGGGAAGGGCAGAGGGGCAGTGAGAGAGAATATTAAGCAAGGTCCATCCTCAGCTTGGAGCCCGACATGGGGCTCGATCCCAGCACCCAGGTATCATGACCTGAGCCAAAATAAAGAGTCAAACCTTTAACTTACTGAGTCACCCAGGAGCCCCTAGCCTATCTACTTTTAGGTAAAATTCTGTAGATAATTTTACTGTAAATGACTTAATGTTGACTGATAACTTTATGGATCAATACATAAAGAATTCCTGGAAACAATTAAGAAAAAGACCAAATAACACAAACAGAAAAAGAATATAAAGAGACATAAGATAGATAAAAAAGAAAAGATAGAAAGGATGCTGGTAACATTAGTTGACTCTGAAAACAGAATAACGGACAGGGGTGGGATCAAATTTTTGTAAATTTTAAATTATGAATCATAAAAATATATTACCTGTTAAAAGTAACTTATAAAATGAATATAATCATGGCTTACTGGAACCAAGTGAAATATATATGAAACTAGTTAATTATGGCATAAATGCCATTTTTAAAAAAATTGTTAAATTAATATATAAGATATGAATATAAAAAAAGGTGAATAGAATGTTCGATTTTTTACTACTACCTAGCGATGTATTGATCCTTAAGGGGAAAAAAACAATACACTTATGTAGATTATTTTTCTCTATCTGTATAAGCAAAAAAGTGCACACCTGGAGAATAAATAAGGAACATAGTTTCAGAAAGATACGATATATTGTAAGAAGTAGGAAGCGTACCAAGAAGGGATGTAAGAGGTGGAATAAACCAATGTCTTGAGGGGAGAGTTGACTATGCGCCCTAAACTCTTTTCCTGCCCCCAGCTACAGTGAGTTGAAATCTCTGAATGACTTCACTTATTACACAATATTCAGAAGGCATAGTAATACACACAGGTCAACAGCATGTGACTGAAATGTTCATGTAGTGAAGAAAAGAAGCATCAAGTTTCCTGGCAAGGTGCGGACTTGAAAAGTTCCGCCAATGCAGAATGGGAAGCTTGACTGTGGCCGGTGAATCAGCTCAATAAACGTGGCCCAGGGCAGGCTTATCTTCGAAGGAACAAGATTCTATGTAAAAATCAGTCAGACAAGTACTTGGAACAGCTGGTCTGAGATCATAGTATCTTTTTGTCTGGTAAGATCACAATAATGCTGAACAGGTAAAGAAATAAGTGTTGGAACTCCAATATAAGCCAGAAAAACTCTAATATAGAAGCAATCAGTAGTTAAATAGAGATTAGAAAGGAATTATTGAGTAATACACACTATGATGGTTCCTGGCAGTTTTCTCTGTGTATGTGCACACATGTGTGTGTGAGGAGGGACAAAGAACAGTGGACCATAAAAGGGTAGCATGAGATCTTTGTAGTGATGGGATCTATGTCCTGATTGTGGTAGTAGTTACGCAAATTTACACATGACGAAATTGCACACTTATACACACACACAACACGCACACATAAATGAATGTACGAAAACTGGTGAAATCTGAATAAGGTCTGTGTAATGCACCCATGTCAACTTTACCGATTTCTTGGATATGTGCTAAAGTTATACACTACTGAAGAAATTAAAGAACAAATTAAAAAAAAATACATAGAAGCAAATGAAAATGAAAACACAACAGTCCAAAACCTTTGGATGCAGCAAAGGGAGTCCTAAGAGGGAAGTATACTGCATTAAGGCTCATCTCAAGAAGCAACAAAGGTCCCAAATACACAACTTAACCCTACACCTAAAGGAGCTAAAAACAGCAAAAAGCCGAAAGCCAGCAGCAGAAGAGAAATAATAAAGAATAGAGCATAAATAAATGGTATAGGAACAAAAAATCCCAGTAGAACAGATCAATAAAACTAAGAGCTGGTTCTCTGAAAGAATTAACAAACTGATAAACCCCTATCCAGACACATCGAAAAGAGAAGAGAAGGGACCCAAAGAGATAAAATCACGAATGAAAGAGGAGAGAGCATAACCAACACCACAGAAATAAAAACAATTATAAGAGAATACTATGAAAAACTATATGCCAACAAACTGGGCAATCTGGAAGACATGGACAAGCATCCATTCTTGATAAAAACCCTCAACAAATTAGGGATAGACGAAACATACCTCAACATCATAAAGGTCATATACAAAAGAACCACAGCTAATATCATCCTCAATGGGGAAAAACTGAGAGCCTTTTCTCTATAGTCAAAAACAAGACAGGCATGTCCATACTCATTATCACTATTTAACATGGTTCAGGAAGTCTTAGCCTCAGCAACCGAACAACAAAAAGAATAAAAGGCATCCAAATCGACAAGGAAGAAGTCCAAGTTTCACTCTTTGCAGACGACAGGGTACTCTATATGGAAAACTCAAAAGACTCCACCAAAAAAATGCTAGAACTAATACATGACTTCAGCAAAGTCACAGGATATAAAATCAACATACAGAAATCTGTTGCATTTCTATACACCAATAATGAAGCAGCAGAAAAATAAATCAAGGAATTGATTTGCAACTGCACCAGAAACAATAAGATACATAGGAATAAACCTAACTAAGGAGGTAAAAGAAGTACACTCTCAAAACCATAGAATACTTATGAAAGAAATTGAGGAGGACACACACACACACACAAAATGGAAAAGCATTCCATGCTCATGGATTGGAAGAATAAACATGGTTAAAATGTCTATACTATCCAAAGCAATCTATATATTTAATGCAATCCCTATCAAAATACCACCAGCATTTTTCACAGAGCTAGAACAAACAATCACAAAACTTGTATGGAACCACAAAAGACCCTGAATAGCCAAAGCAATCCTGAAAAAGAAAAATAAAACTGGAGGCATCATGATTTCAAATTTCAAGCTATCTTATAAAGCTATAGTAATATAAACAATATGGTAGTAGAACAAAACAGCCACATAGATCAATGGAACAGAATAGAAAACCCAGAAATGGACCCCCAATTATATGGTCAACTCATCTCTGACAAAGCAGGAAAGAATATCCAGTGGAAAAAAGGCAATCTCTTAAACAAATGGTGTTGGGAAAACTGGACGGTGACATGCAGAAGAATGAAACTGGACCACTTTATTACACCATACACAAAAACAAATTAAAAATGGATAAAGACCTAAATGTGAGACAGGAAACCATCAAAATCCTAGAGGAGAACACAGGTGCAACCTCTTTGATCTCAGCTAGAGCAACTGCTTACTAGACAGGTGGCTGAAGGCAAGGGAAACAAAAGCAAACATGAACTATTGGGACTTCATCAAGATAAAAAGCTCTGTCTTGTCAAGGAAGCAATCAATAAAACTAAAAGGCAGCCTACAGAATGGAAGAAGATATTTGCAAATGAAAGAACTTATCAAACTCAACACCCAAAAAACAAATAACCCAGTGAAGAAATGGACAGAAGACATGAATAGACACTTTTCCAAAGAAGACATTCAGATGGTCAACAGACACACGAAAACATGCTCAACATCATTCATCATCAGGGAAATACAAATCAAAGCCCCAGTGAGATACCACCTCACACCTGTCGGAATGGCTACAATTAACAACACAAGAAACAACAGATATTGGTGAGGATACAGAGAAAGGGGAACCGTTTTGCACTGTTGGTAGGAATGCAAACTGGTGCAGCCACTCTGAAGAACAACACGGAGGTTCCTCAAGAAACTAAAAATAGACATACCCTACAATCTAGCAATTGGACTATGAGGTATTTACTCAAAGGATACAACAATACAGATTTGAAGTTGCACATGTACCACAATGTTTATAACAGCATTATCAATAATAGCCAAACTATGGAGAGAGCCCAAATGTCCATTGACTGATGAATGGATAAAGAAGATGAAATATTTACATATAATGGAATATTACTCAGCAATCAAAAAGAATGAAATCTTGCCATTTGCGATGATGTGGATGGAGATATAATGTATCATGCTAAGCAAGATAAGTCAATCAAAGAAAGACAAATATATGATTTCACTCATATATGGAATTGAAGAAACAAGACAGATGAACATATGGATGAAGTGGAAGAGAAGAGAGGGCAACAAACCACAAGAGACTCTTAAAGAACAAACTATGGGTTGATGGAGGGAGGTGGGTATGAGATGGGTTAGATGGGTGATGGGTACTAAGGAGGGCACTTGTGATGAGCACTGGGTGTTATATAAGTGATGAATCACTGAATTCTACTTTTGAAACCAATATTGCAATGTATATTAACAAAAATTTAAATTTAAAAAAGGGGAAAAATAAAAATAAAAAGCTGGTAAAAAAGCAAAATTATACAAAACATTACCATTGGGGGGTCACTGGGTGAAGGGTCCATGGATTCCCTCTATACTATTGAAGCAACTTCTTGTGGATATAATTATTTCCAAAACTTCTTAAAAATGAGAGGAAAATTTAGCTGGGCTATTAAGAAGCAGTTGAAAGGGACCAGCCCATGGGGCACACAGAACTGCAGACAAATTTTATATGGTCAGAGTGCTTTAAAAAAGAGCTAAAATTTAGTACCATGTGGCTGAACTGAGCGACAGCACCCTCTTCAGACTGGGCACAGAGTCTCCAATTCCCCTCAGTTCCTGCTTAGCTGTCCATTTCCAGTCTCTAGTGGTATTTTCGTTTTTATCCCTATTCTAGTAGTAGGACAATTTTACATCCTCATGTTTCATAAATCTAGAAGTGCTTGAAAAAATGAGAAAGGGAAAACATTGCATTTGACTACATAAGGGGCAAATAAAACAAAAATAAATATGATAAACTGGGAGAATTAAAACCCTTGAAGTTATTTTTTTTAATATATGAAATTTATTGTCAAATTGGTTTCCATACAACACCCAGTGCTCATCCCAAAAGATGCCCTCTTCAATACCCATCTCCCACCCCCCATCAGCCCTCAGTTTGTTCTCAGTTTTTAAGAGTGAAGTTATTTTTTTTTAATTTTTTTTAACGTTTATTTATTTTTGAGACAGAGAGAGACAGAGCATGAACAGGGGAGGGTCAGAGAGAAGGAGACACAGAATCTGAAACAGGCTCCAGGCTCTGAGCTGTCAGCACAGAGCCCGACGCGGGGCTCGAACTCACGGACTGCAAAATCATGACCTGAGCCGAAGTCGGCTGCTTAACCGACTGAGCCACCCAGGCACCCCAAGAGTGAAGTTATTTTTAATAAAAGAAAAATTGGGGGCAGAAATGCAGGAAGGCAAAATCGTTTTGTTTTGTTACACTTGTTACACGTAGCAACTCCAGTGAAGTATTAAAAGATATCAAAAGGAGGGTAAATAGAGTCTTAAAGGTAAAATGAAGTTGGTATGAAAAGTTTACTACAGATACCATATGTTTTCACTCATATGTGGATCTTGAGAAACTTGAGAACAGAAAACCATGGGGGAGGGGAAGGGGCAAAAAGAGTTACAGAGAGGGAGGGAAGCAAACCATAAGAAACTCATAAATACTGAGAACAAACTGAGGGTTGATGGGGGGTAGGGGAGAGGGGAAAGTGGGTGATGGGCATTGAGGAGGGCACCTGTCGGGATGAGCACTGGGTGGTGTATGGAAACCAATCTGACAATAAATTATATTTAAAAAAATAAAAAAATAAATATAATTAAATAAAAAAATTAGATAAAAAATTAAAAAAAAATTTACTGTGGTAGTTCAGAAGGTGTGCTCTGGAACCTGACCTCTAGGATTCCTCCTCATACTAGAGGTTACATTGGCAAGTCACGTAATCGCTTTGAGCCTTACTTCTGCCATCTATACAGCAGAAATATTAACGCTTACTTTACAGGGATGTAGCGATGGTTAAATGGGATGTATATGTAAAACAGCACAGTTCCTGGCACCTGGTAACCACTCGATAAAAATCAGATCATGCTATTACTGTCAGCATAAAACTAAGCTCCTTTTCTCCTTATCTTACCTACAAAAAGACCCCTGCCCTCAGTCCCAGCCTTCCTCTGACTCCTCCATTCATTCATCCTCAAAGCTCAATGATCACCTTTTCATCAACACCACTCTTGTTGATTCCTCTAACAAGCCCAGATCTTTCTCCCGCCTCTGTGCATTCAGTATTTCTCCTTCCTGGCGCTTTGATTAGCTGTCACCTTCTGGGGCCTCCCTTCACACTATAGCTCAAATGTCACCTAAGAAAGGCTTCAGCTGATTATCTCATGTATTTTCTTCACAGCACTTACAATAAGCTGATGTTTCTTGCAGTAGCAAGACAAGGGTGGAACTTGTAAGGTCCGTAAGAACAGGAATAGTAGAACTCCAGCATCTAGAAGAGACAATTCTGGGAGCTACACAATGAACATCTACTGAGTGAATGTCTCAGAATTAACCTACAAAACACTGGTGAAGAAACAGTAGATTTGGGGCACCTGGATGGCTCAGTCGGTTGGGCATCCGACTTCAGCTCAGGTCATGATCTTGAGTTCGAGACCCGCGTCGGGCTGTGTGCTGACAGCTCAGAGGCTGGAGCCTGCTTCGGATTCTGTGTCTCCCTCTCTCTCTGCCCCTCCCCCGCTCAAGCTCTGTCTCTGTCTCTCTCAAAAATAAATAAACACTAAAAAAAAATTTTTTGAAGAAACAGTAGATTTGATGTCCCACAACAAATCATATTTGAGCTTAAATGTTTAACTGATTAATGTCTCATAAAGTGAAAAAGAAAATCCAATCATATAATTATATTAAGAAAGACTATTCAGAATACCAAGACAAGCAAAGCACAACAAAAAAGAATGCCATTTTGATAAATATTAAGCAATCTAATTAGACAGCCGCCATACCTATTTCTGTATAACATTTTTGACCTGCAAATTGTTCCTTCACACAGTGGAGGCAGCTCTGTAATTACACCGATCACAACAGTTAAAAAGCTTAGTAAGAGAATGAGCCAGTAAATCAACGTAAAAGACATAATTGCCATAATTGCCATATTCGAAGACCATTCAAGGCTGCTTGTTATCTACAGTCCAATACAGTTATATAGCTTTCTATATAGTTATATATGTAAAAACAGCAAGAAGAACCAAAAAGTCAGGTTGTTTAGCTTTTTCCAGATGAAATGAAAATTTTTGTAAGCTAAATTTAGGAAGATTTCTAACCTAGTTTCTGCTGGTTTCACTTTAATTTAAAGATTTTTAACATCTAGATGGTCTTTACTGATCATCTGTCAGAATCCTGGTGAAAATATTTAAAAGTCCGTTATTACAAAAACTTATTTGCTATGCTAGACTACACTGAATCTTTGTAGGATATTAGATTAATTTAGAACAACAGCATAAAGTTCTTGATATTGCCAAAGTGTGTTAATCTCCAACCTTGACCTTCACTGTTCTGCAAAACCTGATTTGTCAAGTTTTCATATCTGTACAGAATACTATTAAAACACCTTTCTAAAGAGGTCCTTTTCTGAAAAATATAGTTTGCTGTTTCATTTCTCCAAAATTTAGTTCACATATTTTGTTTAAAGTCTTTTTAGTCTGTCCATATTTTTTTCATTAGTATAATCTAAGTATTGATTTGCAATACCATTTGCTGTAAGCTGGTATTAAGGGAGTTGGTTGTTTATGATCTAATATATTTAATTGTCTGTCCTATTTACATTTCAGTCTATAAATTCCTCAGGCTGAAACTTAATTTCTGTTCTTTCTTTTTTTTTTTTTTAGCGTTTATTTATTTCTGAGACAGAGAGAGAGAGACAGGGCACGAGCAGGGGAGGGGCAGAGAGAGAGGGAGACACAGAATCTGAAACAGGCTCCAGGCTCCGAGCTGTCGGCACAGAACCCGACGTGGGGCTCGAACTCACGGACAGCGAGATCATGACCTGAGCCAAAGTCAGACGCTTAACCGACTGAGCCACCCAGGGGCCCCTCTGTTCTTTCTTAATAGGAGACTGTGGCATTTGCATTATTTTCCTCCTCTTCCTCTTCCTCCTCCTCCTCCTCCTCCTCCTCTTCTTCTTCTTCTTTTGTAACAGAGGCTATCTTTCAGTTTTGGCTTTAGTTTCTTAATAAGTAAAGTGAAAGAATTACAATATGACAGCATTTTCTCAGTTTCAGGTGTCTATCTACCAAGGCTGGCATTCTATATTCTTTTGTAAATGGAATGCAGTAGATCAGAGCAGATTGGATTAGCAAATCAACTACATCACATAAAGGTAAAAAGTGTGAAATTTTTGTCTTCAGATTTTTTGGTAGGTGTGTGTGCAGATATATATGTACTGGGCCTTATGTAGTATGTTTTTTTAAATGTGGGCTGAAGTCAAAAAAGTTTGAAAGACACTGGGGATACAAGATCTTGAGGTTCCTTCAATATCTACATTCCATAATTGCTAAAGGCATTCACATAGGTGTTAACCTTTCTTCTTAGATCACTGCTCGTTAAGGACTACTACTGAATCACATGAAATTTTATCCAAAAAAGACTATTAAGAAAAATTCTAATACATAAGCACATTAATGGTAAGAAAATATTCATTATGGAGTAAAACTTGAAAGAAATAGATTTCTAGCAATTTCTTTTTCTCAAAAACAAGCAAAGCCAGAGCTTAATTTTCATTAAAAATTTTAATTTGAAACACCTTAATCTAACTATAACTACTGAGAAGATAATAATAAAATCTCCTATTGAAAAAGTAGTGTAACTAGTGTGTCCTATCATTTTATTCTAATGTTTGAAATAAAAATATCCTGGAAGCTTTCTGGAAGAAGTCCTTATAAAAGGAAAATATATAAATTTTGATGAATTCATTGCAGATAACATTTGAAGAATGACAGTCAAGATATGAAGGTTTAATTATATTTGCCTTTTATACCTTCAGTACCACGGTCCTTAGGTTTCAGTCATACATATGCTCAGAAGAAAACCCCAAGCACATGTTCATGCCAATCTCTTTCACTATCACTCTTAGCAGGTTGAAGAGCTATTCAGAGAGGACCAATGTGTGGTACAACGCATGTCATTTCCCTATCCAGCACCAGCACAGACATCACTAAATGAGCACCGTGTTCTTTCTGCTTGAACCTTTCCCAAGCCAGTACTCCAGGAAGTGAATATGAGTCAGTAAGCTGTTGAGAGGAAATATTTTCCTTTTCTGGCCAAATCAGAATCCATTTATGTCAGAAAACTCTGACATGGAGACCAAATTGCCATTACACAGATACTCCTAGCCTTGTACGTTCAACTGACTGATACATGCATGGATTCAGAAATCTAGTTTGATTTAGGTAACACCAAGTCATGACATAATCTGTTACCTCTAACCTTATACTGTGTTTATTCCTAAGGCTGCTTGATTTAATAAAACCCAACTTATTCATATTCTTCAAACTCAGGAGTCAAGATAATAGATGAAGGCAGATATCTGGTTCTTCCGATCTCCCTTTCTTTGTTCCCCATTAAAACCCACATTCCCATTGAACAGCTTAGTAATGGAAATAATACATAATACATCATGTGCTGCACGAAAATAAATGCAGTAAGTATTATCTATGGACAACAGAATCTTGGGGGTCAAAAAAAAATAAAACATGCAAGCCTAGTTTAATTCAACAAAAAGCATCATGAAGCCTAATTGTTACAAACAAATATCTACTTTTCTTTTTGGCTCATCAACATTATCTCCTATCAAAAGTTAATGCTTATGAATTATTGAATCAGTGAGTATAATCTGCCCCTTGAAACCACCTGGCTTTGCCTCCAAGGAGTCATGTCACTTCCTCTTCATGTCAATGTCTTGCATGGCTGAGTTGCCACAATCCGCTTTGGCCACTAAAGCTCAAGTCATTCGAAGCCATCAAATCAATTATAACAGCCCCTGCTGTCTTACACCGACAACCAGTGATTGATAACAAAACCTATCTGCTCTCAGTTCTCATCTGACAGCAACACATGAGTCCCCGCCTGCTCTTACTGGCATTTATCATAAATCAATGGCAATTCCACCCTGCAGAAAGGTGCCGGCCACTCTCTTTAGCCCATTTAGTCTCATTTAATTGTCAAGTGTTAAAAATGTAACTATTAAACCAGATTAATGCCAAAAGTTTATTTCTTCAAATATCTGATATTACATGTAAGTAATCACATAATTTAATACTGCATAAAGTTTCTATTCTTTAATTCAATTTCCAAGTGACTAAAACACCATTAAAACTTGGAAAGAGAAAATTGTACACTCTGGAATCCTGTGATTTTACATTTAGTAGAGAAAAACGACATTTCCTTTCTGAATATTTCAGATCTGATGTCATGTTTTTTTAACTGACTGTTTCAAAATATCTCAAAAACGGGGATTTTACTATTTGGGAAAGTCATTATAAAAACGAAGGAAAAACATCAATGCAATATTATAAGCAAATATTAGTCAACAAGCATTTAACATTAGCTGCATGTAGAAGGCTGTGCTTTGTAGATAGGGAAATCTACAATTTCCTGAAAAATTACTTATGGACTGAGACCAGTATACTTTAATTTGTGGAGCTGAGTAACACCTTAGTCATTTGTGTAGAATTTGGAGCACACTTTTGAGAATCTATATAACCTTACCATGTAATTTTCAACATCAAAAAACAGCGAATAAAAAAATCTGGGTACATTTGGCATCATATTAGGTAGCATGCTAACTTATGCAGGAATGAATGACCCTTGCAGGGATCTTATACAGTACGACTACAGGTAACCAATGGAGACGCAAAACTGAGGAGGTCATACCAGCCATGGAATATAAGAAGAGAACATGTCAGGGACTAAGGCAGTAACCATGCTACTGGCTCCAAACCCCAACATGTGTGTGCTTAAAAGCTTGATTTAAATCTCAATTCAGCTAACTAGTTGTATGACCTTGGGTTAAGCTATCTCTTAACTTCACCTTTTTCTCATCTGAAAAAAATGCATGTACCTCAAAAAGGTTGATTTGAGTTCAAAATGAATTAACCTATATGAGAAAACACTGGGCATATGGTAGTTGATTGTTAAATATTAGTGTCTCTTCCCCTTTATACATAAATCGTCACCTTCAAAACACCTTCCAAGTTTAGTTGCCATTCTCAGAAATATACAAGATCTATCTTCTTCATTTAAAATATAAACTTACCTGATTTATAGAACTCCCTGCCCAAACTGGAATCCTGGCAAAATGGTCTGAGGTCATTTTAATAAAGATCCTGGCCAAGAAGCCAGTGTGCCATAGTGAGGGCATCATTGTAGTAAGAGGGTGCAGGTGACTGGGGCTGGGGAAACTGGGGTGGCCAGCTGAAGGAGAAGGATGCTCATCAGAGCAGCCTCCAGAGGGACTGAGCTTTCCGTGTTGTCCAGACCCAGAGAACGCCACGGACTAGCCAAAGCAGTGCCTATGTTGCTGAAGAGATGTCAGATTCCCTTTAGGTTGCTTCTTCACTTCCGTGTGCTGGGGAAGGAGGGGGCTATTGTGCGAGGCAGGCCCCAGCCCAGATTTAACCTACTATCAAATACTAAGACTACCAAGAAGAAAATATGCACAAGAGAATACATTCATCAACATTATATGCTTAAAACCTTTAAGCCCATTAATCCATGAAGATATGTTTAAGTGGCCCCACTTTAAAAATCTGGTCCTTCATGTAAAACCTTGCACCCATAAGGGAATTCTGTAGTTCAAGTCGGGTCCGCCTCTCTTCCAATAGCAGTTACAGGTTGACTTGAAAGCCTACCTTTCTAAATTTCAAATACTTGGTTTGACCACTCTCTATATTATCTATCTATAGATTATCTATAGATTATCCACTCTATAGATTACTTATCTAGTTATCTATCAATAGATAATATATAGATTATAGATCTGTCCTCAAAAACCCGACTGTGTTTACATGTTTACAACCAATGGCTTTCTCACTTTTTTTTTTCAACCAGCAGTGAAGTAATACGATGTCATGTGTTAAGAATGTTTCAGAGGTTAAGATCTCCTTACTGGCCTGCTGTCTCTCTTGACCATGCCGTAAAGATCTATCCCTCGTGCTCAGGTCCAAAGTATCAAAATTAACAACTGTTAGTAGAGGGATTAATATAGGGATTTGAAGTTTTGAATTTGCATTTCGTTAAGAATGTGATCCTGCAGAATAACGTGCTGTATAAAAGAAACTAACCACATTTTGCCTACTGAATTGTAATTTGAATCTTGAATGTATTCGGCATTCTAATATTCAATTGTTGGAGGTGGCATGATATAGTAGAAAAACCACATCAGATGCAGGAATCAGAAACTTCTTTACACAGTATGTGGCAGTGTGATCTGGTCAGTTAACTACTGTTGAGTACTTTTTCTTCATTTGTTAATTGGGAATACCAACA
The DNA here is from genome assembly GCF_028749965.1 of Puma concolor. Taxonomy (NCBI): domain Eukaryota; kingdom Metazoa; phylum Chordata; class Mammalia; order Carnivora; family Felidae; genus Puma; species Puma concolor. Next base: position 206,292,279 of record NC_141667.1, on the reverse strand, counting down.
TCAACATATGGACCTCACACTGTTGTTCAGAGCATCAATGACAATACCCCCTGTACTGGTGTCATCAGAAGTATGATAGATTCCATGGTCATTAATGTTTGTAAATATTACTCTAGGTCAGGCATTCTGTAGAAAGCTACTAAATACAGAATGTACTTGGTACCTACAGCAATCTACAAAGAACCTTTATTTTATGGAGTTTAAAGAAAAGGAAACAGATATAGCAAGACTGAGTATTAATACCAAACCTGGCATTTGAACCCAGGTCTGCTTATCCCAATGCATATGCTCTTACCACAGGGCTACAGTGACTCCTGTTAAACACTGCAAAATGCAATGCAGAACACCAGAAAGTACACAAGGGTGTACTTACATACCAATCATGACACTTCAGCAGACATGCACCATTTACATTTCTGATACCACATATATGCCCATCTTACCTACTTACTCAAGGGTAGGTGGCAGAATTATTTCAGAACACTCTTTCCTTAATTCCTTGGAAAATATATTCTTGTCTAAGAATAATTCAGGAACATGTTAAGCACAAAATTTAGGAAATACAGGTTTTGGAGTCAGAAAGATCTGAGTTCCAATTCACCTTCACTGTGCTCTACATATGAGGCCAAACACAAAGGATTTCCTCTCTCTTTACCCTGGAAATGGGAGTAATTTGACTTGCTTCATTGGACCATTCCAAGAATTAACTACACAGTGTCTGCCACGTAGACAGCACTCTGTGAACGACGCCTTCTAATACTACCTGTAATGATTGTCCTAATGACATTTAATTAGCCCGTGTGCTGGGATTTCTCACATGCTAAATGTAGCATCATACACCAAGGCCTTCCACAACATGCAAAATTAGTAAACGGTGGACATTTAAGCAGTGGATAAAAACGCCTTGGAGAAGAATGAAACCAAGTTAAATTCTAGCATAGGTATCTTGAGAAAAACAACAAGATGCATGCGAAGGCTCAAGAAACTTATAACATGCTAGAATTAAATATGTTATCTACCTTTCTTTTACAAGTTAAAATCATTTGATATAAATTTGAGACACAACACAGTTATTCCTCTCCTATCCTTCACACTATAGTAAGAAGATGAGAAACAGGGGATGAGGGAGTAAGAAGATGAACAGAGAAGGTGTAGCCTGAAAGCATGGAGGCATTTTCTCAGACAGAGTCAGACATCCGCAGAGTAGCTAAAGGAATCCATACCCCAGGCTGGAAGGGAAAATAAGCCTTGAGGATGAGGAGCAAGTAGGCGTGAGGTCAGGTGCTAACCTGGAATTGTAGGAAAGCAAGATGGTTAGTTATTCCCTGTGCCCTACACCAGCAGTGAGCAGGTCATTTTTACAGTTGAATTAGCTGCCATCCCTGACAAGACAAACACGATCAACTTAAAGGAAACTTTATGGGGCTTCTGGGTGGTTTAGTCAGTTGAGCATCTGACTTTGGCTCAGGTCATTATCTCACAGTTTGTGAATTTGAGCCCCACATCAGGCTTTGTGCTGACAGCTCAGAACCCACTTTAGATCCTCTGTCCCCCCTCTCTGCCCCTCCCCCACTTGTGATCTCTGACAACAATAAACATTAAAAAAAAAAGAGGAAATTTTACAATGAGCAGGTGCTGTTTTAAAGAAAGAGAATGGGTACAAGGTACAAGGGATGGGGTAGTTAAGAAAGAAGAAATATATAGGGAGGTTTTATTTCTTGAATTTCTTCTCATTACAGGGATATTTGGGGTGGTGCATACAGGGGAGACAAATATACAAAGAGAAAATGTGAGTAAATATGTACAAAGGGGAGAGAAAAAATATATTCTAATAGCACTTATTCTGTTGTACTTATTTGAGTGTCTCATCTCTACATAATAAAAATATTACAGATTTAAGCATATTTCAGACAGAAGAATACCAATGGAAGGGCAAAGCTGTAAGTATCGCTAGCAGTGAGTGAAAGGGTTACAAAATGCTGTTTCTCCAGAGGTATATTCCACTCTCTAATGCTAAATTATTTATATAATCTTAAATAAACTAAAAATGATTAGGGAGACAGATAATAAAGGCTTCATGCAAGAACAAAATCTATGGCCCAACTCAAGTAAAACTAATATATTTATAGTAAACATTGACAAATTCATCTCTTAAATTCCAAAATTTAACCTATTTGAATATTACTCACCATAACACAATTTTAAACTAGAAAAACCATGCGTGGGAATGACTTATATCACAATCACATTCACAGTTTTTTTTTCTGTCATGGGCATGGCCTCAAGTTGACATAAAAATATTTTTCTGCCTCCTTTATGCAGTTTCAACAAAACAGTGCTAAATCAAAATTATGTAAAGTAAATTCAAAACACAGAAAACAAAGTAAAACATTTTCAAATATTTAAGCTATATTCTTTTCTGACAGCTTGTACTTCAAACTTGAAAAAAGTATAGTAATTAAGAATTCAAAATGTTGTTGTTGTTGTTTTTAATCCAGATCTGGAATTAACTTTGTTACACGAAAAGTGGGAAGTTTTAGAAATATTCTTTAAAGATATTTCCGTAAGGTGGGGAGCGTGTTTAAGGAGGAAGATGAAGAAGTTCTGGAGGTGGATGGTGGTGATGGCTATGAAACAGTGTGAATACAATGCCACAGATATGTCCACTTAGAAATGGTTGAAATGATAAACTCTGTGTTATGTATATTTTACCGAAATAAAAAAAAAAAATACGTAAACAAAGATGAAAAATATAGGGTAAAGATATAAATAAAAATAAATGATAGAAGATTAAAAACCCCATATTCTTGATAGCAATACTAAATATGGAAGGTTCAAAAAAAAAAAAAGCTTTAGAAGAAAACAGAACATATTCATGACCTTGAGGTAGGCAAAGATTTCTTAAATAGGACACTCCAAGTGTTAACCATAAAAAGGAGGGCTGACTAACTGAACTACATTAAAATTAAGGTGTTCTGTTTATAAAAGCACCGCTGAAAACGTGAAAAGGAAAGTTACAGAGAGGGAGAAGTTATTTGCACTACATATACCCACCAAAGTACTTGGATCCAGAGTATATCAAGGACTCCTCAAATGGATAAGAAAAAGACAACTCAATAGAAAACTGGAAAAAGACTTAATCATGACACTTTGTAAAAAAGGTTACAAATTAAAGGGATTATAAATTAAATCCCCATTATAATACCAATACACACCAGCAAAATGGTTTAAAAAAGAATTTTAAAAGATTGATAATTTTAAAAGATTGTTCTCAAGTGTTACTGAGAACATGTAACAACTGTAATCTCATTTACTGCTGATGGAAGCAAAAATTGGTGAGTTCTCCTTGGAACATCTTCCAATAATGTTCTTGTAAGTGAAACGTAAGTACACACTATGATCCAACAATTAATTCCATTCCTAGGCGTACACTCAACAGAAATGCATAGTTATGTTCACGGAAAGACAGGTTTAAAAATGTTCACAGAAGCAGTGTTCAGAACAGCTCCGAACTGGAAACAAACCAGATGCACTGCAGCAGCAGGTTAGGTAAATCGCGCACTGTTTGAACAATGGAATATTAGACACCAGAAAGGGTAAGCAAACAATTGTTATGTGTAACATTATGATTGAATCTAACAGGTTGAGTGAAAGGCGGCAAATTCCAAAGAGAACAGACTGTGATACTACATTTGTATGAAGTTCCCAAACCCACAAAAGTACTGATGGTCCTAAAATGCACAGAATCATTATCCTTGGGAGGTGATGTAGGGAGCGAGAGGAGTTAGTGATTGGGAGGGGACAGAAAACGGTATCCCCGGGGTACTGGTGAGGTGCTATTCCTTGGTATGCGTGGGGTTATGTGGTGTGTGCATTTTGAGAAAATGCACTGAATGATCTACCTTTACAATCAATGGGTTTCTCTGCATGTATGTAATATTTCAGTAAAGTGCTCATCAATGAAACAGCAAATATGTAACTATTAACACTAAAATCAGAAAACGGGTTAAGTGGAAATGTAAAAAAGCCTCAATTTGCAATGCAAAATGGAAAGGGTCATGATGCGTTGAGAGGCATGTCTGCGAAACACTGAAGTGGAGGATGCTAGTTGCTGACACATGCCTCTGTGGATTTTCAGCAAAATACAGACTTCCTAAAGCTTTCAGAGTCTGGCAGGCACGTGATTAGATAAGCAAGAGAAGGAAGGGCTGGGGCAAGGGAGAGCAGAGCCACACTGCAGTACGGGACCGGATGTGGGGTTGAAGGAGAAATAACAGTGACATGCACACCCCAAGCCAAGGGAGGAAGCTACAGGTAAAGAAGTGAGACCACTAGGTTCCATCACAGAAAGTCTGTGACTAACAGGCACTACTAAGTGCCACAACTGCTTGGACATTGAAAAGTAAGACGGGTGCCTGGGGGGCTTAGTTGGTTAAGCATTTGACTCTTGGTTTCAGCTCAGGTCATGACCTCACGATTTGCGGGTTCGAGCCTCACACCCAGCTCTGCGCTGACAGCATACAGTCTGCTTGGGATTCTGTCTCCCTCTCTTTCTCTCTGCTCCTCTCCTGCTCTCTCTCTCTCTCAGAAATAATAAATAAATAACATTTAAAAAAAAAGAAAGAAAAGAAAAAGAAAAAGAGAAGACCCAGGGCAACAGAATGAAAATATTTGAAGAAATTTGAATCTCAGTTTGAGATCATAAAACTGGCTCTCACCACCCACCCACCTCAATTCCTCCCCATGCTATTTTCAGCAATCCACGGAGGAAGAGTAATCTCAAAAGACCAGCATGTGATGTAAGCATAGATGTCTCTAAAAGTAGGGGGAAATTAAGAGAAAAGGAATGCGTAGAAAGAAAAAAATTCAAGACCTGTCTAGTGTACACAGTAGGTCATGTTTCTACTCTATTCTACCATATTTTATGTTTACATTTAAGCAGCTTTGACAAGTCGCCCTTCATGAATTATGACAAGACTCCTCAGAACTGAAGAAATGCAGATGTGGGGGGGGGGGTGTTCTCAGAGAGAGCATTAATAAATCTTAATGCTAGTTATTATAATATTGATTAACATTCTTAATCTTAATGAAATGTTGGAATGTGACATACAGGGGCAACACTCCTAAAAGATCAAAACACTGTGCATGTTGAAAAGTTGTGAGTCACATTGGGAACTGCAAATGGCCAAGTTCGGCTAAGTGGTGGAATCTGGTGATGGTGTGCCCAAAGATGACCCTGGGGAGGGCCATGCAGGGTCATGTGGGGGAATTTACATTGGAAACTACTGAAATTTACACAGAACATGGAAACATTTGTATTTTTGAATGATCGCTCTAGTAGTAGCACTATGAAGGGACGAGTTGGATGGGAGGAAAGCTGGAGGAAGGGAGTATGAGCAGGATAACTAACGCAGTAAAAGTATCTAGAAAGGACTATGGACTGAAAGAAGGCAGCGGCACTCAGATAGAAGGCCAGATATAACCAACCTTATGGAGATAGGAAAATTGTACTTGGTGATCGATGTGGTGTGTATGTGGTAGCCGTGGTGAGGTTTCCAGGGTGGGGAACAAATAAACAGCAGGCTGGGTTGGAGTTAGGACGGGAGACCAGAGGATCCAGAAACATCCTGGTGAGGGTGCCCGAGGGATGATCGCCCAGGGAGAGAACACACACACCTTTGCCTTACTCCTTCCGAGGTCTGCATGACCAGTCCAACCTGAGGACTGTCAAAAAAAGGTATGAAGTATTCTTTTCTGCACATTTTAGAAAAAATGGCCAATTATCTTTCTGTAATGGTTATTCATAGATCTACTGAAGGGTCCCTTCTAGCCTTTTGATTCTATGACAACTGCCTTTTTCACAGTCATATAGGGATGCTTGGGGAATTAATGGGAGATTTGTAAAGCATTTTAATTTCCTTTAAAGTTTTTATTTACTATCCATTTACATACATTTAAATGCAGCTAGAAAAGCATATTTAAATTCAATTTCCTTTGAAATTGCCAAGGGACTGCAACAGGGAGAACAAAAAAGCACTTTAATAGAAGGAAAATGTCCATGTACCAAAGGCATTACTGTCACTTCCTTGTCTCAAGATATACACGGACATGTACACACACAAGTAAGATGGTTGCAGACCATGCTATTCTTACACTAAATTTATGTTAGGATCAATTTCTTTATTTTTTTTCTGGTAAATTCTATACTGCTAAAATACCACTGGGTGTTGGTCACATGTGAAAATACATTGAACTATATATACACTGATGATTACTGCATTTTCTAAATGTGTGTAATAATTCAATTAAAAAACCCAAAAGTAAAAATCCAACTTTTAAAGATGATTATGAGTAAGTTAGATACTAGATGAAGACGTAACATCAAATACTTAGACAGATATCTGTCAATTATCTGAAAAAATATGATCTTGGTGTTAGGTAGAAGCTAGACACAAGCAGTGGAAAGAACGCCCTGAGGGGCGTGCCAAGTCCTTGAAGGAAGAGGGGAATGATAGAGACAGGAGCTGGAGGCAGGGACAATGAGAACCCCCCACCCCCACCTCCCACTGAGAAAGGCTGCCATGAAGGTTCCAGTACAAACTGTTGTAGGGTCCAAAACTTCCTTTCCCAACCTGCAGGGGGACTTTCCCAAAGGACTGGGAGCAGCCTCCATAAGATACCACCCCACTGTACTTCCCAGCTCCTCCCAGCCCAGAAAGACCCATAAATATCCAATCCCCAAACAACGTAGTGTCAGTTGCACTTCTCAGAACCTGCCCGCTGTCCCACCTTGAGAGTGTACTTTCACTTTAATAAACTGCTTTGTGCTTGCTATGTTCCTTCTGGCTATCTTTTTTTTTTTTTTTTAACGTTTTTTATTTATTTCAGAGAGAGCAGGAGCAGAGAACGGGTGGAGAGAGGGAGACAGAGCATCTGGAGGAGGCTCTACGTTGACAGCAGAGACCCTGATAGGAGGCTTGAACCCACGAACTGTGAGATGATGACCTGGGCCGAAGTAGGACACCCAACCGACTGAGCCACGCAGGCACCCCCCTCCTGGCTATCTTTATTCCAGTGCAGATGCCCACATAAATCTCCTGGGGAATGCAAGAAGGAAGACCTCCATTCACACAACACAGACAGACACTCTCATCCCTGACATTAGAGACAGACGACATTGTGGGTCAGAAATTATAACCACCAAACTCATTTAATACCTATTACCTGCTGGGCACTGTGCTAGGTATCAAGGAACCATAGGTAAAGGTGGCTTCTGCCTTAAGCTCATATTCCAGTGAGAGAGACAACTACAGCAACAACTAACCAAGTGATAAAGGAGACAGAACACGCCGAGTAACAGGGAGTATTGTTCTTTGACCAGGAGTAGGGCAGGAATGGGCTGGAAGGTGACATCTAAAAGGGAAACTTTGAAACCAGAGTGTGCCTGGAACATGGAAGGAGAAGAATCTAAATCAGATGGAATAACCTAACATGTGGAACGACTAAAGCATTTTAGTTAGGAATGACGAATGTGGAGTTTATGGACAACTTGTAAAACTCAGAGCCTTTTTGTTCTAGAAAGGTTTCTTGTGGTAGTTGCTCTCATAAGAACTGACAACTTTAGCCTGCCAGGAAGGAAGTATTTTAAAACTTAGTTACTTTTTTGTCTTTCTTTTTCCTCCAGCTTTAACACACAGCCTGAGGTTTGTCAGCACGTTTAACAAGAACAAAGCTAAGAAAGTGAAAGAGAAGGCAAAAAAGAAGGGAGACCAAAACCCAACATGGCAGGAACCAACACTATTTCAACTGTGGATATTGTTTAACTTGGGGTTAGCTGTCTTTTACAAAGAGAATGCCAAAGGTTTAACAATTTCTTCTGGTGTATCTGGAGACGGTATTCCCAATAATGAGAAAAATCTCTTAGAAGAGGTATTGCAGACAAGTGAGCCAAGGGTGTTGGGTTCTGTCATCATTTTAGTGGATAGAGAGAAGAAATAGTCACTAATGGGTGGTGTGTGAGATAAAGCTATTCATTGCTCAACTAATTACTAAGCCAATGGTTACCAGTTCCTAAGGGAATGTAACATACGAGGTGAAACAAGGCTGCACAGATAAGTATAAGTTAAATTAAATTGTCATTAATTATAATCCCACCAACCAACAGTCCAGACTGCATTGAAGCAATGAGTTGCTGTTAGTGAGGGGACAGCAGATTGGACCCGGAGTTGGCTGGTCTAGGAGAACTGTCACTAGCAAACTGAGAAAAAATGAAAGCATACAATCAACTTAACACTTTAGGATTTTCTAAAAAATTATTTTTAAAACAAATTTTATTTCAAAATATTTTTTTAATGTTTACTTATTTTTGAGACAGAGCGAGAGACAGAGTACAAGCGGGGGAGGGGCAGACAGAGGGAGACACAGAATCTGAAGCAGGCTCCAGGCTCTGAGATGTCAGCACAGATCTTCAGCGGGGCTCAAACTCATGAACTGTGAGATCATGACCTGAGCCCCAAGTCGGACGTGCAACTGTCTGAGCCACTCAGGCACCCCTAAAACAAATTTTCTAATGAAATTTCAGCCAATTATGTTGGCTCTGCTTGTTGGGTACTTTTCACTAATGTGGAAACTATGTTTCAGGCTCTAAGTAAATAGTTTGTAAGGATATGAATTGAAAACAAATCTTTTCAAGCACTAACTAGTTCATGTAATAATTTTTTTTTTTTACACTCTAGGGTTAAAAAATTTAACAAATTTATTTTATTTAACAGCAATTCTGTCCATGCTCTATATTACTTTTACTCCAAATTTATTTTTAGTCACTGATACATTATCGATTTAATACATCTTACTGTAGATATCTTTTATATTCAAATCCATGAAATATTTTCCCTTTAGAGGGAAACAAACACCAAAAAAAAGCACCAAAAATAAAACTATAAGCTAGTTAGGTTTAAATATCCCTGGAATTGACACCAAGGTATTAAGCCTTGTTTTCATATTGAAACCTGATATTAAAACATGAGAAATATTACTCTGGATCATTGTTTCCAAAATGCTCCTTTTCCAACCAGGGACATCTCAGGTCCATACAAAAATCTTTTGAGAAATTTGTTTAAAAACTCCCTAGCCCCAGAAATTCTGATTCAGCAGGTCTCTAATGAGGCACATAAAACGGTTTCTGAAAGAAGTTGCCCACTGATTATGACACAAGGCAAGGTTTGGAGCCACTGATATAGTTTTTCTTGTTGTGTATAACTTATACTTTAAGTAGTGCTAGTTCCTAGCTTGACTACTTATTTCATGCAATGACTGACAAACGGAAACATGAATCTAAGTTTTAAAAATTAAAAAAAAAAAAACTTGAACTATCATCACCCAAAAGTTATCCAATCATACTGAGATGCGAAAAAAAAAAAAAAAATCAGATAATATTGCTAAACTGTATATAAAACACACTTGGCTGAAAATACTTGGGAAAATAACTGTAAAAGTGAACCAAACTGTAAAACACAAAATTACTAAAAAATACCTAACAGGTTGCCAAGGTGACCCACATTACCAATTACCAAAATGTGAGGAAAAAATCACCACCATTATTCTGTCAGGACTGTCTTTGAGGCATGTGTACTTAGGGAGGGATTTCTAGGTAATGTCTTGGGAAAGCTTGACTGTGGCAAAGATCAAGAGGGATTGAGTCTTCCAAGACACATCCACACGAGGTAGAGATTTTGCAGTGAGATTTTAAAATCAGCCTGCTTCCATCTATGCATTGCTAGAATGGTTCATCCACCTAGAGGGACACAGCTCCTTCAATCTTCCTTTCTTTAAAAGGAGGGACAAGGAGTAAGCAGTCTGAATGGGAGTTCAAATAGAATTTTAAAGTTCAGGTCACTCATTGTCTCATCTTCCCAGTGGAGTGATTCTTTTAAGCCACATCAGGTCCTGTCTGGGGTCTGTCTCAGAACGAATCTCAAGCTAAAAGAGAGGGCCATCTAACTTCATGAGCACACACACAGCATCTCCTCTTGGATCTCTTGAGTTACGTCCTACTGTGGATGCACGTTTGAATGATATACGATTGTATTCTTCTCATTTCAGAAAGTGATTATCTTGCCATCCACACCAGACTGAGGGTAGGAGAGCCGGTTTGACCCCTGAATTCCTTTTCCTCACATTCAATTCTTCCTTCCCAGGTCACAGTCCTCAGGTAAGTCCCACTTCAATCAAGTGATCTGATTCTAAAAACCTATGGACTGCCACCTTCCACTAGAGATTGTTTGGAGAGGCTTTGGTTTGTTTTGGCCCAGATGACCTTAGATAGCCAGATGGTAGGCATGTTGCTTCACTAAAAGCAAAGGTCTACAAACCATCCAGTAAGACAAACTGGGCAGTGCCTTTTTATACTGGAAGGATACAGAACATAGTCAGCAATGGTAAGGATTCTGCCCCTGGAAGAAAGTTGGGGAGGGGGGCCCTAGGTACCACAAAGGGCTGGCCTTCCTGATGAGGTTTAATGTTAATATTATATGCTTTCAGGACACTCCTTGACATTAGAGCACGGCTCACCCCATATTCAGGTTTGAGCCCTTTCATCTCTTTGGCCATTAAGGAAAAGAACTTTGGCAGAGTGAAGATAGACTGTCTACTCTTATTTCTCCAGAGGGCTACTATGCCCTGATCATGATGGAAATTTATCCTGCCAGTTATCATCCAGTCTACTGCTAAGTTTTGTGTTAACACAAATTCTCCCTGCCAAGGAAAAATGAATGTGCAGCCTCATTGTAAGGATATTTCAGACTTCGTTTGTTCTCAGAACCGTATGGGAGACCTAATCATTTGAGGGGGCTGGAAGCCATGACTGGTGATAAATTTGACAGTAATTTGATCTCTTTTGGCTGAGGAATTAAGAGTATTTCTTACCTTCTAGAGCTTTTTCCTTATTTATTATGCTGGGAATATAGTGTTTAGGGAATATAGCCAAATATTTTAAAGTTGAGAATTTAATAAAAATAAATTATTAAAAATATATTCGAGGGGCATCTGGGTGGCTCAGTCAGTTAAGCGTCTGGGGCTCAGGTCATGATCTTACAGTCTGTGAGTTTGAGCCCCACGTCGGGCTCTGTGCTGACAGCTCAGAACCTGGAGCCTGCTTTGATTCTGTGTCTCCCCCTCTCTCTGCCCCTCCCCTGCTCACACTCTGTCTCTCAAAAATAAACATTAAAAAATATATGTATATACATATATACATATATATACACATATATATACACATACATACATACATATATATTCCATAGGGCTTATTAAGGAATATCCAAGATGTCCTGCATATAAAATTCACAAACAAGACATATACAATACACAAAAAATAATATTTGCTACATAGTTTATAGATACTTTGTCTTAATTAAAAATTAGGACAAAAAGAAACAAATGGATCTTACAAAATTTCAACAATTTCAAGACTTCTCCTTGGAATTTATGGATTGGGTATCTCTTTTAATCAATGAAATGGGACTAACTCGTTTAGTGTTTGAAGCACACAAATGACTCATGCTCACTATCATCAGAAACTCATTTCTCCAGGGCACTGAATGATACTCTAGTGGCTGTCTCTCTGGAAAGAGCAGGACAAGTGATAAAAACAGTAAAAATACATGGAGTTCTTTCAAGGAAAAGAAAAAATGACATTGAATTGGAAGGCCTTCTTTCCCTGCTCTCCAGTAAAAAGGAATCTGTAGTTATGATTGGGCCACTTTTATACCAATTTTGACTATCTCAATACAAACATACACCTACAGCAAGGAACAGCTCAATCCAACAAGTGTATATTAGTTCCTCTAACGTTTAAGGACATTTCAGCCAGAATGCACCTTCTTCAGTCTTTTCAATTAAGGGACACACACACTAAATTCATACTTTAAAAAAGTACCTTGATGTTTATTACTATGTTTACACAGTAGCTGGTTTTAAAAATCTCATGAACTTGACCATTTTTACGAGTCAATATACTTTTAAAGGAAGATGTAATAATATAATAGTACCTAACATATTTTCTTACCATTATAATAATTTCCCCCGCAAGGATGTATAGCAATGAGGTTTTGCAATGAATTACTACATACCAGGTTTAAGAACATTTTCTCAAGACCATGCAATTGGTAGACTGTCACTTTGTCTTCTATTTTTCAAAGGATACCTGTTCTCACTCACACGGAGTTGATTTTCAGTTTCAACTCCTTTCTGGCATTTGAGAAGAGAGTTACCAATACTAACTGACTCTAATACCTATGTGAATTACAATTGGTTGCTTTCAACTAAATGAGTATTTTTACCTTAGGCCACAGTGATGTAGTTTCAGATGGAAATAAACGAAGAGCCATTGATATGTCTCCTACAGCCTCTGGGCATTCCAGTGCTGAGTTTAGCCTGGATACACAGTTGTTATGATATGCCTGGCACCTACCTCTGAGGGACTGGTGTCAAATTAATCTCCATGTCATCAGTACCTTCTCAACAGGTTTTAAACAGTCTTCTCTTTCCCTCTAAGTCCCAGATCAACAGTTGTCAGGGCCCGAGTCAAGCTGTGCTTCTGCCCACATAGTGGCACTGTCAGCACTGTTGGCTGCTCAAATGATTTTTTAAGCAGAGCAGCCGGTTGCCTTCAGCAGCGATGCTTTTGGGGGCACTCAGTGCTGTTCACCCAGAGTCTCTGGCTGCTCTACAACTGTGCTAGTTAAGGGATCGACAGAAGGAACAACAAATGGCTACAATTAGCATCCACCCTGCTCCTGCAAAAGAATTTCATTGCTATGGCAACGGGAGTTGCCCAGACAACACAGGGCTTTGGCTGGGAACAGTGTACTGCATTATACCAAGAACAGAACAAAATAGCCAGAGATCAAGCTCTCGCTTCACGGCACAAAGATCCCTGCCATCATATTTAAGTTTAATTAACAAGAACTGATTTCTTAATTTTGTGAGCAAAGGTTCTGGCTGTTAATAGCCTGAAACAAAATACCGTTATTGATCCATTCTTTTAAAATCCAGTAAAATAATCAGAATGATTAAATTAGATTCTTCTTAACTTGATTTTCCTATTACCAACCTTAAGAAGCAGCCCCTACTTTTATTGTACAACCGTGTGATTTACAAGCCCATTTTTTTTTGTTTTTTCTTGCCTCAATTGGTTGCTATGATACAAAGGTAAACAACCTGTGAAAAATTAACATGCACATGCTTACACTGGGATATTCAACCAAACTCTAGATGTCTGTAATTGTATGAAGGAAGGAGCAATGATATCGAAGCAATTTTTATCAGGAACTATAATCTTGTAGGTCTTCTGAATTGTTTAAATCAAACTGGAGAATATCATACTGCTTTTGAAATAAACTTTCAAAGCAGAAAACTGAAAATATCTTGAAGTTTGCCTGGTGATAATATAAGTAAAATGGAAAAATTAATCTAAATGACAAAAATAAGCTACCTTGGCTACCATTAAACCCCTCTGCAGTCACGCTACATAATTGGATCACTGCCATTTTTCGTCATATAAACCATTCTGTGGATCTGAGCTGGGAGCATTTCTTAATGAGCCAAGAAGAGGGGGATTAGGTAACAACAGACAACAACAGGGCAATGGGGCTAGCTGGAACAATTTGGGAGATGATGATCTCCTTTTCCTTCTTTTCTAAAATTTCTAAAACTCAAATATTTCCAGAGTGGAGTCCTTTTCCCAGCCAACATCTTTGTCAGCCTGGGGCCAAATGTTATCCTCAGTAGTAATAGTTTACACTTACTGAAGGCATAGTACTTGGCATAGCTAGATGCATTTAGTTTTCACAGAGACGCTATAAAGTAGATATGATTTCTGCCCATTGACACGTGATGAAACCAAGGTGCAGGGAGATTCAGTAACTGCCAGCATCTAAGCAGCACAGCTGGAATTCCAAACCAAGTCTACCCTCTAGGATTCTCTTCAAGGATATTGTCAGCATTACACTACAAGTACTAATAATGTAGTAATTTTAAAGCGGCAGCCTTTTCAGAATAATAGTAAATACAGATTCTATAATGGGAAAATCTATGTGAAAAGAAAACTAGAAGTAGATATGATGAGCATAATGACACTTGATCAATTTGATCAAATTTCTTAAAGAATTATCCAGGGGTATGGGTGAGTGGAGAGAGAGGATTGAACTCTTTGCTGACCACTTAGCACTGGTTTCGGAGCAAAACACTTGGAAAGGTACATATAAACAGTCTGAACAGAAACTGTATTCCTTAGTAACTTCTATAGACATGGATTTTCATTTCATAAACTATTACTTTAAATTGTAACCACTTTATTAGTAAGTAGCTACTAAATGAGAGGTAAGAATTTTACTGACTGGCAGAAATAATCCCACTTTACAGCTCTTTAAAAACTGTCTTTGTAAACAGGCACACTTGACTCAGTCTGATTTTAATGTAATCTAATGACAAAGGGCAAAGATTGGAAAACTTTCCAGGCAATTCATCATTGGAGGTCTCTTTCATGAATCACTAGATATCTATTTATATAATTCTAATTTATGAAAAAAAAAGTTTTTGAAAATAATCAAACTTCAGATAAAATGCAGTACAGTACAAAGTTTTGTTTTGCTTTTTTATGACTCCAAATGCTATAGTAATACAAGCCTGAAAAATAGTTTTTATCAAACTGATATTTTGGGACTCAAAACTGTGTTACACAGGGAAAATTACTTCATTTTGAACATGTTTGAATAGTGGCAGTATTGAGATTTTTGTGATAGAAAAAGAAGGTGCAAAATGAGAGGGAAGAAAAGCAAAGATCTTTCATGACACTGCTTAATGGCCAGTATTTTCCAAATAATGGCTAAATTTAAATTTTGATCATAACTAAACTTGTCACTTATAATGATATAAATGCATTAAAAATATATGTGCAAAGAAACTCCGGTACAGTTGTGGCTTCTTTTCAATTTGGTATAGACACGTTTCTTGTACTTATGGATATTTTAGGATAATAGAAGCGAAATTGTAAAAGTGTTCACCAATATGTTAAGATTAAACAAAGTAATGCATGTGAAAGCACTCTGAAAACTGTAAAGTGCTATAAAAACGTGTATTTCACTGAAAAAGTGTTAGCTTTTATGGCCTCAAAAGAGATCACTCTTGATGTTTACTTATTTTAAGTAAATCAATAGAGAAAGGAAGATAAAGTATATAAACTACCTTTCTAATTCACTCCCTCCCCTTTCTAATCTATAAACCCTCATCTGGTCCATTTTCAGCCTTCTTTTTCTGGGACGTTTTTACTTTTTAGCTCTTTGGCTCATTTAAATACATGCTAAACTCAGGAGAAAAATCCCTTAGCTCATTTTCTCCATTTACTCTGTCACAAAATAGTTAGAAAGTTAAACACAACTCCTTTTTCCACCTTATCTTTCTGCAGTCTAACTCTGATATTTTTGAGTGCATCTTCTGCTCCAGAAAAAGTAATTTCCTGATTCCATCCAAAGATAGGCAATTTATTGAAGTAATTTAGAGATGGAATTTGCTGTCACAGAACCGGGTTTAATTCCTGGCTCTGTCATTTATCAGCTTTACGATTTGGAGCAAGTTACTTAACCTTTCTAAGTCTCTGCTTGAGACAATGTAAATAATGCAGTCAACAATGTCTGACACATAGCAAGTGGTCAAATACTGGCTATTTTATTCTTTTTGGAACCTTATTTTTCTAAGATAGGTTTCCATTCCACTCACCCCTTCTGTTGGGGGCAATCTATTCCCTCTTTTTCTACCAGTTAGCAATTACCAACTTGTAGACAGAAGTCCTGAGTTTGAATCTTGGCTCTGCCACTGAGTAGCTATAATTACCTAGAAAAGCACACTTTCCAATAATAAACCTAGCACTTGGAGAATGAAAATATAAACTGTTTACATACAGAAAAACATGCTTCAACTTGTAAAAAAAAAACCAAAGGTTCCAGATCAGTCACATTTGTCAATGAAGAAGGCAGATACCAAACCAATCATCCTTACATCACTTGACGTCACCAGTCTTGTCAAACCAAACCTAAAATACCTTCTGCTGTCAATTTTCAACTAAGACTCTAAATCATTACTATTTGTTTGAACTGTTGTTATATGTTAGGCTCTGTTAGGATTTTCCAAGTATTACTTGATTTAAATCCTTGCGACAAACCAAGGCAGGAATTAACAAGATCCCATTTTATGGGTAACAAAACCTAGGCACAAAGAACAAGTAACTTGCTTAAGGTTACACAACTAAGAAGTAGCAGCTGGAACTCTTAACTTTTACACAGTCATAGGCTCAGTACATTCATCTGACCTATGAACTGTATTTTCAATGTTCCATTTTTGTACGTATATTCTTATATGTTCTGTGTTGCTCATGCAGGTCATGTTGTATACATATTCTCTGTAGAGAATATTCTCTGTAGAGAACTACCATGGAACCAGATTCAGCACTTATTTTCAACTATTTAGAAGTCCTAGCACTTGATTCAATAACACACAACTTCTAAAGCACTAAATAAATGTTCACTGATAATGAAGAAAATGTGCATGGCCGGGGCAAAGTCAAGGTAGCATCACCCACATGGTAGAAATAATTTGCAATAAAACTATAAAATATTAAAACTTAATGAGCACAGTCTTAATTAGGAAATTGAAAATCTCATTAAACTTGCAGATGATACTTAGGTGGGCAGGGGTTAAACACTCTAGAAGAAAGAAGTAGAATTTAAAATGACCTTGATAGATTAGAGAAATGGTTCAATAGAAACCAGATGAAGTTCAAATAAAAGAAGAACAAAACCAAAAACATACCACACAGACAAAAAATGGGAATGAGTGGCTATGCACACTGATGGAGAAAAACAACAAAAACCCAAGCCACAAAGAAACAAGCTGACTTTCTGTTGGCAATATAGGCTGTTTTTCTCTCCATCAGTGGCTTCTAATTCTGGCTGCCCATGGAATCACAAGGGGAATTTAAAAAATATAGTGCTTGGGCCTTATCCTTGATCAACAAAATCAGAATACATGGAGATAAGGCTCCAGGTTGCTGTTATTTAAAAACTATTGGGGCACCTGGGTGGCTCAGTCAGTTGAGCATCTGACTTCAGCTCAGGTCATGATCTTGAGGTTCATGAGTTCCAGCTCCACATCAGGCTTGCTGCTATCAGCCTGTCACCGCAGAGCCTGTTTCAGATCCTCTGTCCCCCTCTCTCTACCCCTCCCCGACTTGTGCTCTCCCCAAAATAAATAAATACATATCAAAAACTCTCTAGGTGTTTCTAATGTGGCCATGTTTCAGAACCACCAGAATATATAACCAATCATAGCTTTTATATCCATATGAAGAGCCCTATAAAACTAATAACATATCTATCATTATGTATGATCAGATAGTGGGATATATGGTTTGCAAACTATTAAAAAAAACCCAACTGATATCAATGATAATGATTCCAGAGATTCTATTCCAGATTCTAATCTAGATCTGTGGTTCTCAATGTGCAACTCTTGAATGAGCAGTCTCTGGGAATTGATGAGCTACGCATATTCTCATGCCCACCACAAACCTACTGAATCACTAACTCTGGGTTTGACCCAGCCACACTGTGCTGTGATAAGCCCCCTGGGTGATTCTGATACCCGCCAAAGATGAGAACCACGGCTCTAAGCTAAGGAGCCAACTTTCTTCTGTTTTCTTATAGTATCTGTTTTCCCTAAAATTACAGGATGTTATATGCCTTCTTTTGTAAGTCATCTCAAACTCTTCCTAGGAGCAAATACAATATATCAATTATAAATTTAAAGAATCACGTTTTAGCAGTCATCATAATACACAAATACCTTTTTTGAAATATGTTTTATTAAATGGAGGCATGTGGTAAATTTAGTGTGTGTGTGTGTGGGGGGGGGGGGGGGGAAGTGTGTTAAAATTGGTGTTAAAATAGTCCGGAAGAAAAGTTAATGAATTAATTGGGTCAGTTTCTTTTCAATTGGCTCTGCTGGCATCACGTGGACAAAGGTGAGTCACAGATGTCCTTACACATTTCTTAAGCTGCTGCCTAATGACCCAAAACCCCTGGGAAAGAAATACCAGTCCTAGTGAGATTTCAGCTACCCCTTCCTTAACCAGTTAGGTGCTTCTGGGATTTAGGTCTCTGATTTCCATCCCCCATCCCCACCTCATTACTCTAATAAATGAAGTATTAGTGGTATATATTAGCATTAATGGCCAAAATGTATAAATAAAACCTATACCTGGACTGGCAGCATTGAAAACTCATCACAGATGAACAGTAATAATAATTACTCCTAGGAGATAACAATATTAAAGTTGATGATTTTTCCTTAAGGGATGATAGCTTGCTAAGAAATACCCAGGAAGTTTCTTACCCCCTGCCCTCTCTTTCTTATCTCCTGTTCCCCACCATTTTGTCAGCTTTATTAAAAGACAGAAAAATATACAATTTCACTGCTAATTAAAAATGTAGAAAAATGAGATACCATGTTGTCTAATTATAAAAAAAAAAATTGAAACACATCTAGAGCTTTTGAAAGGTTGAGAAACGGACATAGTCATAGGCTGCTGCGACGAGTATCATTTAATACAATACGTTCACTCTACACAGGTCAGTATGGCAATATGTATGAAAAGCCTTAAAGTTGCTCCTGTTAACTTATCCTAAAGAAATAGTGCTATTTATTATAATGATGACAATTTAAGCGCCATGAAAAGGTCAAACCCTGAGAAAGCTGGTTAAATAATGTATGGCCCAGACTTACTATGGGGATACTACACGACCATTAAAAATTATTCAAAGAGGAATTCACATTATATGGAAAAACCTCCTAACACAAGTGATGCACAACATGTTTGAACTAAAAAAGTACATGTACATTAAAAATTAGTAAGAGTGATGCCAAAAATGCTAATAATGTATATGTGAGGAGTCAGGTTATGGGTAGATTTTATTTTCTCCTTCATACTCTTCTCTATTTTTAAAATATTCTACTGTTGATAGATAATTCCTTAAAAATACCCAAATAAATTAGTTTCTAAATGAACTCAATACTTACTCTTAGTGAGTATATTTATATTTGATCCCAGATGGAAGCTTAATTGGTTCAAATGTAGTAATCAATATGGCCTAGATACTGATATATAGATTCTGACATAACTGTTAATCAAATACAAATAACCAGTCTAAAGAAAATGAGTGGGAGGTGTAAATTGTAAAAGAATAATAACTAGTCAGTCTAATACCACATTTTACTGAGGAAGAAACATGGTTAAGTGACAGACTTTATTTTTTTAAAATATTTTTTTTTCTTTTTCAACGTTTTTTTTTTTTATTTATTTTTGGGACAGAGAGAGACAGAGCATGAACAGGGGAGGGGCAGAGAGAGAGGGAGACACAGATTCGGAAACAGGCTCCAGGCTCCGAGCCATCAGCCCAGAGCCCGACGTGGGGCTCGAACTCACGGACCGCGAGATCATGACGTGGCTGAAGTCGGACGCCTAACCGACTGCGCCACCCAGGCGCCCCTAAGTGACAGACTTTAGAACACATACTTAGCAAACCACCTATCTTTTCCCACTTCCATAGAATAGAGTCAACATTTAAAAAGAACAGTTTCTACTTCATATGAACTCTTTTTCAATTTAAAACTATCTTAACTAATACGTTGCAAATTTGGCCTTGGAATACAGCATATACTGTTTCGAGAAAAATAAAGAGTACTTTCCTAGGGAAACTTAAACATTCATTCCCTTAATTTTAAACCAAACTCATGAACAGTAGAATCAATGTGTTTGGGAGTAAATATGAAGGATTTTTTCTTTGGTGATAGACTACGTATATAAAAGCAGTCTATAGGGGTGTCTGGGTGGCTTTGTTGGTCAGGCATCTGACTCTTGGTTTTGGCTCAGGTCATGATCTCACTGTTTGAGGGATCGAGCCCCATGTTGGGCTCCACACTGATAGCACAGAGCCTGCTTGGGATTCTCTCTCTCTCTCTCTCTCTCTCTCTCTCTCTCTCTCTCTCTCTCCCCCCAAAAAAAAAAAAAAAAAAAAACAAACTTAAACAAAAAAAAAGTAAAATTAGTCTATAAAGAATCCACTCAAATTTTATCATAAATTAAACCTACATGTGTTTTAAGTTTGTGACTTGGAGACTTCACCCCCAATTCATGTTTGTGAGCTACCAGTCGAGGACAAGATTTTATGGCAATAGTTCACCACATGCACACAGTATTTCCTGGTTAGTAATAAATATTGAGATATGATGGAGCGTACATTGACTGAAGAGTTGAGATGCCTGGTCAGCTTTTCTAGAAGAACGTTCTTGGAGTGTCAGCAGTTCAGAGACACTAGAAGGGCCTGGATTGCTATCACATGACAACAAAGACAGGTGCACCAAAGGAAGTTAACAGAAGAGGATAAGCTGCCAGCAGTTTACAACATGCTTACTCTTTCAGTGGATAATGCTGACCAGACCTGTCATTCTAAGGCTTCTTAGTGGGAGATCTGAGGGATCTATACAATTTATAAAACTATAAAATGACACAATCTTTCCTATAATAGGCCAGTAGGACATCAGTTTTAGGATGGAATTCTAAGTTGTGTTAAAATCTATTTGTAATATGAAAGACATCTCTGAGCCAATAGAAAAAGAGGCGAAACAAAACAAAACAAAAACAAAAACTCTTGAACAGGCACTTCACATAGCAAGATATCCAAGAATCCAATAAGCATATGAAAAGGTGCTCAAGTTACTCATGAGGAAAATGCAAACCAAAACTACGATGAGATACCCTACCAGAGTTGTTGAAATGAAACTCTCAGGCATTGCTGATGGAAGTATAAACTGGTACAATCATTTTGGAAGATTGTTGTGCAGTATCTCCTAAAGCTGAATATATGTATACCCAATGAAAGAGCAATTACACTCCTAGGTATACATCTGAGAGAGTCCAAACACTTGTATAAGAATGTTTGTTGGGGTGCCTGGGTGGCTCAGTCGGTTGAGCATCCGACTTCGCTCAGGTCACGATCTCATGGTCCGTGAGTTCGAGCCCCGCATCAGGCTCTGTGCTGACAGCTCAGAGCCTGGAGCCTGCTTCAGATGCTGTGTCTCCCTCTCTCTCTGGTCCTCCCCCCGTTCATGCTCTGTCTCTCTCTGTCTCAAAAAATAAATAAATGTTAAAAAAAAAAAAAAAAAGAAAAGCCCATAGCTAACATCATCTTCAATGGGGAAAAACTGAGAGCTTTTAAAAAAAAGAATGTTTGTAGCAGGACTACTTGTACTAGGCCAAATCCAGAAACAACATAAATATCTAACAACAAAGGGGAAAATACCGTATATTCAGAGTGGAGTACTAAATAATAAGAATGAAAAATTACAAATGCACACAACGTGGATACAAAGCGTATGAACCTGTTTAAAAAAAAGAACAAAGTTAAGACGAATCTATGCAGTCACAGGGTATGTGTGTGATGCGAGGTTATGGACCGGAGGAGCGGGAAAGGGCTCATACCTTCCTAACAATATCATTTGTTGATCTGTGTGTTGGTTATATAGATTTGTTCGCTTTATGAGCGTTCATCAAGCCACATGCTTAGGAACTGTATACTTTCTTACCTTTATGTTATTCTTCAATATAAAGTTTACATTTAAAATGAAGGAAGAAGCAAAAGAGTATATGGAAAGTTTAAGAAAAACAAAACAAAACAAAACCTCCCAGCTCCGGACTATACCAAGTACTTAAGTAAAACAGAGAGGGTTTTGCTGAGGCATGAATCTGTACATTTACAGTCTTTTATTCCTGATTTTCACACTAGAGTTAGTGTTTGGCATTTGTAGAAAGAGGCTAGTTTACTAACAGGTAAAGAAGATCTTAGTGAAAAAATACAAAGAAATTCTAGACAGGGTTGGAGATCTGTTGAGAAAAGGAAGATGAGATGAACCATACGCGTCTAAAATGAGAAAAAAGAAATGACACTTTTTAGAACAGATAGGCATGGGCAGGGGCACAGAAGGAGAGTATACCAGCAGGATACAAGAACTCATTACCAAACAGCAATTTAAAAAATTACTCTCAAAACCCTCCCTTTGGCTGACTTTACAACAACAAATATGTAGGAGGCATGGGGTTAATTTCCAGGAAATATCAGGAAAAATTTCTGCAACATAGTATCTAGAGTTACTAACTTTCCTTACCTTGTATCATGACGGAATGTATTTATTTCTCACCCTGGGCAGATCAGGTCTCTTTATGTTTCAAGGACAGAGCTAAAGGGATCAGTGACGGAAGAGGTTAACAGAACAGAGGGTAATGGGCTGCTTCCAGTTTCCAGCAAGTGATGTTGCTGTGGCAAATGATGTTTAAGCAAGTGGCAAACGATGTTTAAGAAGTGATAAAAACCTGAGACTTACTGGAGGTGAAGCTACCGCCACAGGTGGCCAGGGTAGCATAGACCCCAGGAGCTTTGGGCAACACTTTCCCCTGCTCTGTGTGACTGTCCCGGGCACCTCTGCATGCACTGGGCCCTTTGTTTACTGGTGTCTGCACATTCAAACACAGAGCATCATCAGCATTATCTAAGCAGTTGCCTGATGACATCACAATGAATTTTAAAAGATCCTTTTCTCTTTTTTTCCCCTCCTTTGGGCCATGGGGAATACCAAGGAAAAGATATGAAAATACACTTTTTTTTTTTTTTAACCCAGTGATAAAATACACTTTGAATTAAATAAAACCTAGTGCATGGTTTATCAAACATCAGCTTAAGAACTCCTCAGGCTAACTGTATTAATAAGAAGTAATAAAAGGACTGGTGATAAAAGTTTCTTAGTTGTGTCTTATATTTGTAGCATTGAAGTTCTACAAACTGAGTTATTGGCCTGTCAGGACTAATCTACAAGATGTTATTAACATTTTTAATGCTAAATCTAAACAGTACTTATTGGTCCATCTTCAAATATAGATATGTTGGTAAATGAAGATTTTGTTTTTATTTGCATAGCATATTAGCACTTTCCTGCTGCATTAGTGTTTTAATGGGAAAAGTATACACATATAACAGGGCTAATCATCATATTTCAAATAAAAAAGAAAAGGCAGAATCTTTTAACCTTGAGGCTGTTATAAAGGACTAGGTGAAGGTAAATAAAATTGATATATGAGGTAAATGGTGATGCTTTTTTTTACTCAATTTCAATATTCCCTTATTTCATTATTGCTCTAGAAATCGGGATTAGACAGCACTTCTGACTAATTAACCAAAGGAGGTTTGACTAATAGAAGGAGATTGCAAGCATGATTAGTTAAATGATGATGTACATAGCACTTAATGATCATTATCATTTATTCTAATATCAGTGGTAATAAATAGTGAAACTGTTTAAGCCAAATGCTGTCACATCACAATAATGTAGATCATGGCTAACGCTAATAATTTCTAATTTACTTGGAAATCAATGGGACATGCAGCTTTCTTAATGCATGTCAATTCTTTCTTCAATAAATTTATAGGCCCTTTTAAAGTAAAAAAAATATTTAATATTTATCTCTTTACCTAGACTACATAACAGGCAGTCATTCCACCATTTGCCTCCAAAGCACCAACAGTTCTAGTTATATTAGCTAGCTCCTTGGTCTTCCTAAGGTTTGGGTAATGTATCAAGACACTTATTTACAAAGATCCAATGACTATAACCACACTACTGTTTCAAGATGCTGGTTTCATCCTAGTCTCTTGCTTTCTACGGATTCAGTGGGAACAGATTAGTCATCAAGTTCTTAATGCATCACTGGAAGGCTACTTTTGCTCTAAGAAACAAACTAGAGTGGCACTTGATTTTCTCTATTACTCATTTCCATCACTATTTTTGCTCACATTAAGAATTACAAGGAAAAGAAGATTCAGATTGGTGCTGCAAAATCGCTGGCCTATGTTATCTACAGAACACACACGAAAAGGTGGGGAGAATGTCTGTTTTCTATGGAGAGGCACATTCATTATCTTGAGCTAGAGACACTACACTATTGACTCTTAATCATGCCCTATCACTCTTTAGGAATGCACTTTAAAGAGGCTTTTCATTTCTGGACAGCATAAAAATGAAAAGCTGAGCACTAGGACAGACAGAAGTCCCCTTTAGGTTCTTAGCACTGGAAGAGGAAAAAGGAAAAGGAAAAATGAAAAATACAAGTGCAATCAGCTTTTTTTTCTTTTTTTTTTTTTTAGAAGAAAAGGATATTAGATAACTAATGAATAAAAGAAGAGATTTGGCTTCTGTCTATATTTTAATGGGGACAAACTAAGTTACTCTTGGAGATGTCGTCCTATCTCGATTGCCTGCCTGTTGCCCGTTATGACCTTTAATATTCCTAATTTTAATTTTCTTTAAGGTTCATGGTTACTTTACAAAGAAATGCAAAATGCTTCCAGTGAAATAGCAGTTCCTTGTCTCTGACTCTGCCTTATACATATTCCCCCTGCTATTTCTCTTTTAAAAAAAAAAAAACAAAAAAACGTTTATTTATTTTGAGAGAGAGCAAGCAAGGAAGCATGAGTGGGGGAGGGGCAAAGAGAGAGGGAGGGAGTGAATCCCAAGTAGGCTCTGTGCTGTCAGAAACTGCTGAGCTCAATGTCACAAACTTAAAATCATGATCTGGGCTGATACCAAGAGTCAGATGCTTAACCAACTGAGCCACCCAGGTGTTCCCTCCCCTGCTATCTCTTGATTAGCCAATTTTTGACTATAGTTACTGATTTCCTATTACGACAGACCAAAGCTTAACTTCCTCACAGGTTGTTTCAAAAGGGCTGCTCTCAACATGGCTTCCCCCAGAACTGAGAGAGGGAAGCAAAACAGAGCACCTAAGATGGAAGCCATGGATCTTTCATAACCAAATCTCAGATGTGACATACCATCAGTTCTGTATTCGGTAGGTTACTAACCCTGGAAAATGTGTATGAGAGTTCTGTGTGTTACATAAGGATATGAACACCAGGAGGCAATAATCATTTGGGTCATCTAGGGAGTCTGGCTACCATAGCGTTTATATTGTTAGACTGTAAAATTGCACACAAGGCTATGTCAAATTCAAGTAGTGTACTATGATTATATATCCTTCCCCCGCCCCGCCCGTTAAATTTGCCTGTACTTTTTTTCTTAGCACCTACCACTTGTCCCATACTTGTCTCCAGAGCTTTTTAACACAATTATATCTAATTGTATAAATATATACAATTATACAAATACAATTGTATACACTAAATACGGTTGCACACATAGCCAAACAGATCAGATTATCTGTAAGTCCTACAATTTACTCCTGAGCTTCACCAGAACTGTTTATGCTTTTCCAAATATATACTACTTTCTTTCTGCTAGCATGTTTTTCATATTGAAAGATACTTTTAGGTTTTTTTTACATACATCTTTTATATTTCAATGAAGAAAAAAAGAGGATGATATATATATATATTATTATGGTGTTACATTAAATATGGTGTTATTCCCTACATTTTCTCTGTTTACTAAGAGTCCTTTGGGTTTGTTTTTTCCTTCTTTTTTCATGTTGAATGATTTACTCAAATGTCAGCTGATGAATCCTTGGCTCAAATTAGTGTTTAAGAACAAAAATTTTGAGTGTGTTTATTAACTAGTGAGCTCCTCCATGGGATGTTCTTGCAGTAATCTAGCATTTTTTTGAGAGAAGGGAGCCCGAATGCTAATACCTGAAGGCCTTTTCTCTGGACTGTTCATTATCTCCAGATGAATAATCTGACACATACTTGGAGTATAAGCTTGGCTCCTATGTAGTAAAGACTAAGTGGTAGGAAGGGGCCAGAAGAGGATTTTGCCATTTGTTTCTCCCGAAGACCTTCCCCAGTGTTCATACAATCCCTATTTTCAGTGGAGTACCTCAACTGGCTTGTATTCTAATTCTAGAGCATCTAGCAGCATACTTTTTTTTTCAGACAGCATACT
The DNA here is from genome assembly GCF_028749965.1 of Puma concolor. Classification (NCBI taxonomy): domain Eukaryota; kingdom Metazoa; phylum Chordata; class Mammalia; order Carnivora; family Felidae; genus Puma; species Puma concolor. The sequence goes on along the minus strand of NC_141667.1, from coordinate 206,266,224 downwards.
TCTCATCTCCTGGAGGGATGTAGGAAAGGGTGAGAGGTAAGTACAGCACAGTGGTGACAAGTCTGGATTTGGAGCTACTGTGCCTCATCGGAGGTTGAACTGTTCCTTCACGATGCCCGAATTTTCAGCTCTATGCCTTATTCTTCCCATCAGTGGTTCCTGAACCACTCGTGTGGAACCGTGAGGACTCATTAGGGTCACCTGTTGTGAGCTGAATTGTGTCATCCTAAATTTATGTTGGGAGCCCTAATACCTGGTACCTGTGAATGTGACCTTATTTGGAAATTGAGTCTTTGCAGATGTAATCAAGTTAAGATGAGCTCAAACTTGATTAGTGTGGCTCTCACTGAATGACGAATGTCTTCATAAGAAGGCCATGTGAAGAAGGCAACAGGGAGAAGGCCATGCGAAGATGGAGACAGAGATTCAAGTGACTCAGCTGTAAGTCAAGGAACACCAAGGCATGTCAGCCACCACCAGAAGCATGGAAGGAGACAGAAGACAGATTCTCCCTCAGAACCTCTACAAAGAACCAACCTTTGCCAGCACCTTCAGACTGTGAGTCTCCAGAATTGTGACAGAACAATTTCCTGTTGCTTTAAGGTCCCGACTTTACGGTAGTTTGTCATGGTGGTCTTAGAAATGAGAACACCTGGATTCCAGTTTTTTCTTTCTGCACCCTTTTCTTCTCTATTCTGTCTTTATATGTTGTTTCCAGTTAAAGATGCCTTTATTTCAGAGGAGTTGACATTGGCTTTTACTGCTCCTTCCCTCAGTGTCTTTGCAGTGAATCCCAAGGAGAAAAGGAGGTTAAAACATCTTTTCTATTTTAAAATTAAAGGTTGCTAGCCCTTTCATTTTTCTTCTTTTTCTCCTTCTAAACTAGTTCATACCAATTAATGCACTTTAAGTGCAATATAGGAACTATTCACAGAAAGGAAGTTAATTTCAATCTAATTAGTAAACCCATTCTGCTTACTGCTGTCATTTGGCTTAAGAATTTATAATAACTTTCTAGTGACAAATGCACCACAGAAGGTAGGTGGAGAAGGGGAAAGAATGAGGAGGAACAAACGTATTGAACTTATTAAATGTCTACTCGATTCTAAGCACTGTGGTACTTTCACACACTTTTATTTAATCTTCCCGGTAGTCTATGAAACATGCCATTTCTGTTTTACCACTGAGGAAGAGGAAATTCAAAGGTTAAATAATCTGCTATAGTCACCCTGTTAGCAAGTCAAACCAAGAAGTCGGTCTCTAAATCCCAAGCCTGACCCCATGCTGTCTTTCAAGGTCAGACCGGCTAGATCATTTAAGGCTTCTATAAACAGAATTCAAAAATCTGACTGGTTTTATGCTTTCACAAATGGTCAGTGAATAAGAACCACTGCTCTTTTTGTAGGTAACTACTATGTGCCTGGCAGGCACTTTGCAAAACATTCATTTTTAACACTGACAACAGTCTTGAAAAGTGGTTTCTGGATCCGGCCACTCCAGACTGACCTTTAATGAGGACAAATATAAAAATAAATCTATGGGACCTTAGCAATAATAAGGTTAGCACCAAGAGCTCTTTTCATAGGAAAGGATCTGAGACATGTAATACAGTTGACACATGCCAGGAAGGAGACCCGCCACACGAGGGTCCCCACTATCCCTGTTAGATGACTTTTTCATACGTGACACAGCGCCCCAACGATGCTGGAGCACACATCATGTTCCAACACAGTTTCCGCGGCTTTCCTAAATAATTTCCATCCCATTTGAAAGTAGGAAATATCTTATCCTCTACAAAATGGGATGACTCCTCTTGAAGGGTGCTCTGAAGCCCTCTCAGCCTGCCTTCTGCCACACTGAGCACCATGGTTACATTTGGAGATGAACTTTTAGAACCTTTAGGTTATAGGGAAACTGTCCTTTGTCCCATGGCCTGGGAGGCACCTTGGCCACCTTTCTTCCCCCTCAGACTTTATAGACTGGTATCATTGCACAAGTCATAGTCTCCCTTTTCAGATGCAAATACTATCTCGTCTCCCCAAGCAGTTACCTTTCACAGTCCATGCAAGGACATTTGCCGCGGGTCCTTTAGCACCCTTGCCTCTCTTTCTACCCAGAGACTCGCTTTCTGTTGGAGACCCTATATCTTAGTTCTCAGAGAAAACAGATGTCATCAGGTATGACCTCCAGATTCCTCCTTACTCAGTATTTGTAACCACTTCTCTCTGTACATCCTTCCTTTCTACTGTCCAGGTACTCCACAGTTGTTTTCTCCATGCCATCCCCCAGGAGCCTCACTCTAACTACTACCCCACTAAATAGTCATCCCTCCCCTCCAGAGCTCCTTCCCTTCACAATACCAAGACCATAATAAAGTCAACGACACACAAAAGACAAAGAAACATAACCTACTAACACCAGGACTCATTCTAGTTCCAGCTGTTCCTAGCTATGTCTCTTCTTTTTCCTCTTTCATATCCAGTTTTTTATTTTTATTACTTTTAATGTTTATTTTTGAGAGAGCAAGCGCACAAGATAGGGAGGGGCAGAGAGAGGGAGACACAGAACTCGAAGCAGGCTCCAAGCTGTCAGCACAGAGCCCAACGCAGCGCTTGAACGCAGGAACCAGGAGATCATGACCTGAGCCGAAGTTGGACACTGAACTGACTGAGCCATGCAGGCGCCCCTATATCCAGGCTTTTAGAAAGAACAGCCTCCACTCCTCCAGCCAATGCCATCTGGCTTCAGTTTCTTCTATTCTTTAGAAACTGCTCTTCCTGAGGTGGTTAACAGCACCTGTGTCCTCAGGCCAGGCCACGTTCAGCTGCTCCCCTATCCTTTCCTTACCTGGCCTTTCTGAAGCCTGGGGCTTGGTTCAAGCCCTTCCCAAGCTCCTTCCCAAGCTCCTCTTTCCCTTGCCTGTTCATCCAAGTTGTGAAGCTCAGATGAGCGCTGCAAACTATCCTTCCCAGGAAAACTAATGACTGTCCCAGGCACAAATGATACCTTTCTCCTCCCTGTATCCTGGGGGAAGCTTCCCAGTCGCACCATTTCACTCAGTCTTAACTGTTTATCCTAAACAATTTCTTTGTCATTAAAACTGTAGATCTGCCAACCACTTGACATGTTTTTCACATTTGTGATTATGTCAATGCAACTTTAGTTCTCAAATGACAAAATTACAGTAAAAGTGGTTTCCTTTCAAGGATATACATGGAAAAATATAACATGTAAATAGAGAAAAATTGTCGCAAGTCAGTAATCAAACAACAAAATCAATTATCTTTTAATTTTTGGGGGGGGGGTTGTGGGCAGAAATTTGATTAAATCAAGAGATCCTCTCACTGGAAAAGAAAATATGCCCAAACACAAAATCTGAAACAAAAGGACAGAGTTCAAGGAGCTTCTAAAGTCTGTCCACTGGCTCCTTCTACACTCAGATTCTGAACCTTCATCGTGAGAAAAGGGAGAAATTTAGAGTGGGCCAGAAATTTTGAAAGATCATGTAATTATAGTCCACCATGGAACACAAACAGAACAAAAGACATTAATCATAACAACTATTTCAGGGAAGTCAAGGACATTACTTTCCTTAAGCAGTAGACCTTTATCCCTTCTCACTCAATTTAGTTCCAGACTTCAGCACACATTTGTGAATGCTCATTAAATGAAAGGCATTTGCTATTTCTTGCATAAATGTCCTTTTAAAGCAACTTGAAGTCCTCACAGCTTGAGAATTTTTTAACCTGTTCGTGCTTAAGAGTGTATAAGATAATGACTAAGCCAGAAGGTTGTCCCTGCCTTGACTATAAATTAGAAAGGCCATTCTCTTCTGCCCACGGGGCATGCTTATCTAGGAGGAGCCCTGCTGAGTCCATTCTTCCTTTTGCTTGAGTACATCGTAAATAGGAGAGACTGATATTTGAATAAAATGTGAAATCACCCAAATTGTTTTACACTCCTGGCCTAGAAAAATCTCCTTAAAAATATTTAAGTCTTTTTTGACAGTTCCAGGTAGCATTTGATTCTGCTGGAAAGCTCCAGTGTAAGGGTGTCAAAAACAATTAGTATTTTATAATAGCTCCCTTTCTTTCTTAGGTAGTTAGTAGGGCACAAGTTCATCGGAAAAAGAACAAAAAATATTCTCAAGACAATGAGCCAATGACATTTAGCCAAATCATATAATTTTACTTTATTATTCTCTAGGCTCTTTCTACTTTAAATTCAGATACAGTTTAAAGAAATAAAAGTGTTGGTTGTCAACATTCACTTTGATAGATAAGGTGTTCTAGACAAGGAGTGGTTTGGTGTTGTCTTCCCTGTTTTCAAACAAGCCTTAAGGCAGCTAGTGTTCGTAGACACTACTGAAAACCTTACTAACTCCATAATTCTGCCTCAAGACAAATTCTTGCTGTTTGGGGAAAGGTAGGTCAAGAAATAAAGAGAACCCAGGACTGAGTAGATTAGGGAGGGGGTTATGTGTGAAGTTTTGATACATCAACCACAAAGCCTGTCTTGTATGCGTCCCTTATTGTGTGGAGAAATATGCTAATTCAAAGATATCTAACTAGCTTCACTTTTAATTCTGACTTCAAATCTTAGAGTAGCAGAGCAGCTGTGCCTGGCGGCAATACAATCTTATTTCTATAAAAATCTTTCAAAGCTCCATATATAAGTGGAAGAGTAAAAATAGATAATCAAATCCAAATTAAGGCTATTAAGAATTGATTTAGTGTAAAGATAATATAGCAAGATTTTGTTTAGGTTATGGATGTTCACTAAAAATGTGTAATACTTGTTTGCCTAAAATTTTGATTATGTTTTATCTTATTTTGTCACAGTTAAATAGTTTTATCATTAGGGGTTTTAATTGCATATAGTTTATAGAATTCTTTCTGATTACTCTATATCCATTTAACCGAGGCAAAAAAATCCCACTGTACTAAAGGAACCTACTAATGAAGATGCAATCAAATTGCAGGCAGATGTACCACAAGGTGTGGCTTAATAGTTCACATTTGTGAATCCTTTGTTACGAATGTCTTACAGAGTCTACACAGCGTGCAGAGGCCAAGTCCTGGAAGAGGGTAGGAAGCAATACATCCTGAAAAATACTAGTCACACAGTGGTAGATCACGGAGTTGTAGCAACAAACAAGCAACAAAAGGAGAAAGAAAATGAGGAAATCAACTCTTTGCAAGTCTTCTTTCAACCTCCATAATGTTGGCTCCGCTATCGTGCAGTCTCCCAGACTTCTTCATCTTTCTTCTGTCTCTTGCTCACTTCGTTACCCACCTGTGTCCATTCCTGAGGTGTAGCACTCGACTTGCCATTCTCTAGATTCAAAGATTTTTCCTTTAGATAACTCAGTAACTGACACAGTGTTAGCAATTCTCTGTGAGGGTCTCTTAACCCACAGCTCTAGACCTGGCTTCTTCCCTCAAACCTTGGTAAGTTCTTTAATTCTCTCCCCATCCCCTTGCAGCCAATCCGTGTTGGCATCAAGATGGCTGTGAAATACTTCTGACTCTTTTGTCTCTCCTACATTTCTCACTTCAGTTCCAGAAAAATTGCTCGGACCTGTCATTTTCCTGCCCCCAAACCTCAACAGTCCAAATTCTTGATTTGGCACCAGACTCTACATATACTTCTTTCCTATCTGGTCCTATATTTTCAACCAGATGGTTTGATTCACGAGCACCCAAATATGCTATAATCTTTATAAAAATGCACTAATAAATACTTTGAGTATCTTGACTGAAAAGGAAGTCTTACTATTTTCCACAGACCAAAGAAAATCTTCAGATTTGGAATGCACTGCATTCAGTAAAGAAATGAGATAATGCCCTGTACTCATTAGCAGATGCTTTCCTTTGTTTTATTTACTGTTGTTAAACTCTGCTTGATTAAGCAGGGGAAAGAAATCTAATTAATAAGCAACCCTCCACTTCTAAGGAGTGAATAATCCAATCAAGATTGAACTGCATCCTCCCTATTTGATGTAACACCTTTTGAAGCCTAGACCACTGATGATCAAATATCTCCTGATGACAGATAACATTTTAGGGAGGAGATGAGAGGGGGTTAACAGTGTTCACAGCTGGAGCTTTAGCAATTAGCATATTAAGTCCCACTTATTTGGGTGACATCCAACGACCTGATTCTGCTCAATATAGTACATTAATCGTTCCATTCAAACCTAAACATAAACATGTCTGTTCATTCAACACACTCTTACTAAACACCCATGTGTTAGGCACCAATGCAGCTAAGTGCTGAGGTTATAGCAGTAAACAAGTCAGATAGCTTTGATCGCCTTGTCCCCACCCTGACGGGACTCACACATAGAGTGGCAGACACTGAATAAGAATATTTTACAGGAAATGACTACCGCAAAATGGGAAAGCCACGGTGTTATTAGAGCATACAGTTTTACAGGGTTCAGGCTGGGGTTCATGAAGAGCCTCCTGAGAAAGTCCACAAATGTTGCTCTTTCTTGGCTCACCCTTGCCCTCCGGCTTTTGGCCTCATTTCTACTCATCTCTCAAAACTCTGTCTGGATTTCAGGTCCTTCTAGAAGTCAAGTCTGGATTGTCTTCATAAGGTCTGGATCGGTCTTCCACACTTGTAGATATTCCCAAAACATTATGTATTACTTCTATCCTGGCATTAACCAAATGTATAGCAATTGCTACTCATCTGTCCCAAATGCATGATGAACTCTTAGGTATGGTAAGTGCCTAGCAAATGCTTAAGTTTTGCTAAATTGGGGCACCTGGGTGGCTCAGTTGGTTAAGTGTCCGACTTCAGGTCATGATCTCACAGTTCATGAGTTTGAGCCCCATGTTGTTGGGCTCTGTGCTGACAGCTCAGAACCTGGAGCCTGCTTCAGATTCTGTGACTCCTTCTCTCTCTGCCCCTCACCGGCTCACACTCTGTCTCCCTCTCTCTCAAAAATAAATAAACATAAGAAAAATTTTTTAAAAAACAAGTTTTGCTAAATTAATGAATGAATAAAGTTTTCGTGAGGAAAAATATTGGACATTTAGTTTCTGCTGAGGCTTTCACAGGCAACACAAAAGGTAAAAGAAGTTATGGTTTTAACCAAAGTATTTTTGGTAGCAATTCGGAGCACAGCACAAGGACTGGATCATTCATACATGAGGTCATCTTCTGCCAAAATATACACTGGAACATTTTAGCTGCAAGGTCCCAGAGGATATTTTACCAGGATCTTCTAATTCTGAATTATAAGATGCCTGATGTCTGTATCTACATCTGTATGTGTATGCATAATCTAAAGCTCTATACAATCTGAATTTATACTCTATACAATCTAAATGTTCCAGGATCTTTCTAACAGAGTATAAGGTGGCTACAATTAATACAGATGTTTTGATACAGAGTTTATCAAAAGAAAAAGTGATCATAATTCCAGAAGATGAGTCCTATCTAGAGGTTAAATCTGGGAACAAAAGACAAGATACACTGGAGGTTAAGACATATCTGAGAGGGTGAATCTCAATAGGTCAACCTTATGTCAAGAAGAGAAAAAAAATGTACACACATGGCTCATCAGCTCAAGGGGGTGAAGGGGAACAGATCCTGATTCAAGCAATTGTACTCAGGAGGGCAACATGGCAGAGAGATTAAGAAGTCAGAATCAAAAGTCAGACAGGTTCAGGTTCAAAACTTGGCACAGGACCATAAACAAACTTCTAGACCTATTTAATCTTTAGTTACTTTCAACAACGAAAGGGAGATAAAAATATTGACTATCCGATATGATTATTGCCAAGATTGAATAGGATGATACATATAAAAATTCTGCATAGTGCTTGGTATTTAGCAAGCCAAATAACTCAGCAGACATTAACTTATTATTATTAATACCTTTACAGATATTATTTTACTAAGGATATAAGCCAAGTTTAAAATAATTGTATAAAATCTTAGAAATCTTTAAAAATAGGTTATGAGATAATATGAATTACTATATATGCATGTAGAAAATATCAGACATTAGTTTTAAGTACATATGAAAGCAGATTAAAAAGTAAAATAGGTTTGAGTTACATTTCATTCACTTAGTTCAGTTGTAGGGTTAGCATTTTCAAAACAAAAAGGAATGCTTAAATAGCAAGATTACAAAATACTCTGAAATATCATCTTTTTCTAAAAATAATCATGATCCTTGCTGCAATCATGATACTTTCCTTAAAAAAATCTACACTTTTCAACATGCAGTCAAGTAAATCTAACTTCTTTATACACAGAGTTCTTAAAGAGTAACTGGTCATTTGAATTTTTCCCCATGTGGTTAGAAATATGAAGGGAAAACACAACAGAAATATTGATAGAAAATAAGTTTTAAAAAGACTTTAATCCACTGCATTTATATTAGAAGAGACTTCGACCTCTGTGATACATCGATTTCCACTGGTTTGCTATATAATCTATTCGCTTAAGTATCACAATAGTCTTAGAACTTCAGATAGCACATGTCAACTTGAATAAAGATAGAAATGCAAGGTTCATCTGCTTTTATGCAATGCACCAAAATACCACAATTTATAAGTAATTATAGATGAGCCTTTATAGACTGGACACTTTACTGACATAATAGTAAGAAAAGGACTAGGTTCCCCAGGCAATGCATAAAATTATCTTGAATGATATTCCTCTACATAATACCTAAAGTACTTATTTTAAATTAAGCATAGCATGGGTATATGTATGCCATTATAATCATGCCATGGTCATTGTGTTGGCCGTGGGTCTTGGATGATTCACAATACGGGCTGCATTGTTTATTTTATGCATTTTATTACTAACAAAAAGTAATCCAATGTAGCCGTATGTAATCAAAAAAGAAATGTGATGGGAATCAGAGTTGCATTTTGGTCATATTTATGTCACTAACTAGCTCTGTACTCCTGGGAAGTTTTCAGCTTCTCTCAGTTTCCACTTATTCATCTACAAAACAAAATAGTCTCTAGGGTCCCAGGATAGCTCTATTCTCCAGAATTTCTGCCATTATTTACCATGTCGCAATGACTCCAAATCATAAACCCAAATTTAGGAATTACTTAATTACCTACAGTGAATATCTCTGACATACTACTACAATTCCTTTTTCTACTGTTAGTGTAGAGAAAGGGCAAACGGTAACAAACACATACTGTTGAAAAGACTCAGAAGACCTATTTAAAAATTTGCTGTAGATATTACCTTTCCTCTCATTTATTAAACATCTACTGTATACATTTTACCTTGAGCAGTAAGCATCTATCCATCTATTAAGATTAATTACCCACATTCTCGTCTTTTTCTTTTTTACTTCACAAATTTTTTTAGGCTACCCTAGAAATTTGACACAGATTTCTATACTCCGTCACACATTCACATTTCCAGAAATTAACTCATCTGCACCCAAAACAACCCTTCAGTGCAAATCTGTCAAGTATTTTTTCCATTTATAACTCTGGCATACTTTGGTGACAATCTCACTCTGTATAAATGACAATGGTAGTCGATAAACTTGCTTATGACTATGGAAGGTAAGCAGAACCCTGTAATATGGGGACAGTGAGAGAAAGAGAACCGACATAAGTAAAACCGAGTCAACATGAACTGGCACCTTGAAGAGAAGAAGAGGGCTCCATGGAGGTGGTGTGCAGAGGTTGGTCAGGGACTTTTGAAAGCAGTCAATCTCAGCTAAGTATCAGAGACTAAGTTAACCCACCTTTTTGGTGATTCTGGTACATCCTTCCACAATAATAACACATGAGGCTCATCTGTGTTAATGATTTTGTCAAAATGCTAGTCATAGTATTTCCAGACTTTACTGGCAAATATGGTAGAGTAAAATAGGTAACAGATTCAATATTTCAAATTGTATCCTGATATAAGGTAAATCCTATGTAAAATATTACTTTGAGAGCATACTGCTTTTGAAAGGATACATTGGACAACAGTGATCAAAAATGTGTGACATAATCTCAGATAATAATTTTAAAAATTCATCTGAGATCTGAAAGAACTCTATATACTACCTCAAGGCAATGATGTAAGCATGAAACATGAATATACAATCTCATAGCAAATAAGTACAGCTACACATTTCTATTATAGCTGTATCTAAACGTGAGAACTTCCCAGCAGCCTATTAAAATAATAGATCAATAGGACAAAAGTAGATAAGAAGAATGTGCAATTTATGAATGCGGTTTATTACCATGGTTACAAACTTTCAGAACAGGCCTCTGAGACATGGGACTGAAACTTTGCCGAATATCTGTTAAAAAGAGAGAGAGAGAGAAAATTAATATAGAGGTCTGTTCATCTCAAAAAGTGTTACAGTATTAGACTGTTTTCAAAGGTGAAATAGGTCGGGACCCAAAGCAATGCTTCAATACCCTGAAATACTTGAAGCAATGATGTTATGACTTTTACTTCCCATTTAATTATGCTACTGTAAACTCCACTGGGATAAGGTGCATATGGTTCTTTAGATGAGACTTGTCACACTAATCAAGATTTTCTAGGTTCAGTGCTTTGATTTGTTAATGTGCCACTGACATCGGCCAACTGGAATGCTTCTCTCTCTGACATTTGTCACTGCAAGGGAAGGATTAAGCAAACTCATGGAACTTCTGAAGAGTTGTTGCCCACAGCACTGCATGCTTGACACATGACTTGAAAAGAATTAAAAGGAAGGGAAAAAAAGGTTGTTCTTTGTGATAGTTCCCTAGAAAGTAACATGAAACAAGTATAATGTTCACCTTTTGGCTTTGGTGTCCTTTTTCTTCGGTCGCGGAAGGCAGCCCCCGACTGCAAAGCCTCCAGCAGACTATCCATCACTCCTGTCTCATCACCCTCTGTGAAAAGAGATGCAGGGAATTCTATCAGCCCTCGGGGTTACCATAGCAATGTCAAAGCATACACAGAAGCTGGTGATGGTGATGGTAGGGGGAAGAAAGATCAGATGCCAGGACTAAACCAGCAATTTTAAGATAAGATAGGACTTTAACTCTCTCATAAATCAAATATCTTTTAATGAAATCTGTCTCATTAGTGTCTGCGTTACTGTCCACTAAAGAGGACTGGGTTCCATTGATTCACTTCAGAGGACTGCTTTTATAGTCTGGCGGCACAATAACTTTAAATAGAATGCGGTTCTAGTCATATCTGTGTCGCGGGTTATCATAAATCACATTTCCCTTGTAGAAATGGGTTATTTTCAAAGCACCAGCTTCTATTCTAAAATCGGCCGGGTGTAGGAGAATGTTCTTGTTGTTGTTATTGAGAACTCTGCTGCCTAAACTCATTGCACAAAATTATATTTCCAGGTTAACTATTGTGAACATGCTCCCAACAACTGAGTTTTCATATCAGAACTGACTTAGGTGACACGGAATAATCGCTACAAACTTTTACAGAATGTATGAAAAGTTTGTCTTCTGTAATGAAAAATAACAGAAGAGGCTCTCAAATACCTAAAATATTTCATCCCATTATGATTAGTTTAAATTGATATTCTGTATATATTTACCGAAAGATGTGGTTATAGAGTCAATTCTCTCTGCAAAGAACAGATTATTTTGTAATATTTACAGCTATTTATAGCTGTCAAAGCTAAATATTATTGAAAAGCAGTGGGAAAAAGAAAAGCTTCAAAGAAACTGCTGGCCCAATCCCAAATTCAAGTTCAGTGTCCAGAATTGAATTAATTTTTTTTAATGTTTATTTATTTTTGAGAGACAGAGAGTGAACAGGGGGAGGGCAGAGAGAGGGAGACACAGAACCCGAAGCAGGTTCCAGACTCAGCTGTCAGCACAGACCCTGAAGCTCACAGACCTTCAACAAGCTGTGAGATCATGACCTGAGCCGGAGTCGGATGCTTAACCGACTGAACCACCCAGGCGCCCCAGAACTGAATTATTTTTCACCCAAAATAGTGCATGAGTTGCCAGGAGTCACATTGTGTCTAGTTAATCCCAAATTCAAATTTATCTCATATAGCACCAGTAAGCTCTGAAGCAGAACTAGGATCTTCAATCCCCTAGTCACAAATTTTCAGTATCTCTCACTTCCCACAATATAAAGTACCAACTCTTTCACTTGTCCCAACACTTGATTCCAATTGCTTTTCCAATCTTATATCCTCCAACTTCATGACCTGCTCTTTAGCTAAAGGCAACTTTAAAGCTGTGGTTCTTTACAAATCTCTCTCCCATCCTTCACTCTCCACATGGAAGTTCTGTGCTTCAGCCTCCCAGAGCTGATGGCATTTCTTGGCCTTCACTCCCACAGCGTAATGGAAAGAATATAATACGGAAGTAAGGAGACACGCATTCTAGTCTGAGGTCTCAACACACTACCTGTGAGACACTGGACTAGTTATAAAATCATTCCTGACAAGTGTAATAGAAAGAATACCTTTCTAGGGTTAATGAGAGAATCAAATGAGATAATACAAAAGAAAGCACTTGATAAATTGCTAAGTGATATAAAAATGTAGGGGAATAAATTCATAAATGAACTCCATAGCACACTACAGCAAGTTTATGCAATATTTGATTGTGTTTCAGGCACTGTTTTAGATACATTATAAATTAAATAACTTTTATAGTGTATTTTACTATGTTCTTGAATATCATCATTTCTAAGGGAAACTGATCAGAAGTACCTATGAGAAGTAGGCCCTGGAATGGGAAAAGATATTTGCAAATGACATATCAGATAAAGGGTTAGTATCCAAAATCTATAATGAATTTATCAATCTCAACACCCGAAAAACAGATAATCCAGTGAAGAAATGGGCAGAAGACATAAATAGACACTTTTCCAAAGAAGACATCCAGATGGTCAACAGACACATGAAAAATGCTCAGCATCACTCATCATCAGGGAAATACAAATCAAAACTACATTGAGATACCACATCATACCGGTCAGAGTGGCTAAAATTAACAACTCAGGAAACAACAGGATGTGGAGAAACAGGAATCCTCTTGCACTGTTGGTGGGAATGCAAACTGGTGCAGCCACTCTGGAAAACAGTGTGGAGGTTCCTCAAAAAGTTAAAAATAGAACTACCCTATGACCCAGTAATAGCACCGCTAGGAATTTACCCAAGGGATATAAGAGTGCTGATGCATAGGGGCACATGTACCCCAATGTTTATAGCAGCACTTTCAACAATAGCCAAATTATGGAGAAAGCCGAAATGTCCATCAGCTGATGAATGGATAAAGAAGATGTGGTTTATATATACAATGGAATACTACTTGGCAAGGAGAAAAATGACATCCTGCCATTTGCAGCAATGTGGATGGAACTGGAAGGTATTATGCTAAGTGAAATAAGTTAGAGAAAGACAGAATATCATATACGTTTTCACTCATATGTGAAACTTGAGAAACTTAGCAGAATACCATGGGGGAGGGGAAGGGGGAAAAATAGTTACAAAAAGAGAGGGAGGGAGGCAAACCATAAGAGACTCTTAAATACAGAAAACAAACTGAGGGTTCATGGGGGGGAGGGGAAAATGAATGATGGGCATTGAGGAGGGCACTCATTGGGATGAACACTGGGTGCTGTTGTATGGAAGCAATGAATCACGGGAATCTACCCCTAAATTCAAGAGCACACTGTAGACACTGTAAGTTGGCCAACTTGACAATAAATTATATTAAAAAATAAAAAACAAAAAACAAAAAAAAATTTAAAAAAGATACTGTTAATCACAAATAAAATTAAAAAAAAAATTTTTTTAACGTTTATTTATTTTTGAGACAGAGAGAGATAGAGCATGAACGGGGGAGGGTCAGAGAGAGAGGGAGACACAGAATCTGAAACAGGCTCCAGTGTCTGAGCTGTCAGCCCAGAGCCCGACGCGGGGCTCGAACCCACGAACTGTGAGATCGTGACCTGAGCTGAAGTCAGACGCTTAGCCGACTGAGCCACCCAGGCGCCCCACAGATAAAATTTTTAAAACGTGCATTTAGAATATTCATTCAACATATGCTTACTGAGGGCCTACTGTGTGCCAGGATATTATTAGGCACTAAAAATACCTAGGCCCCAAGAATTAACAAGACATGTCTTCTGATCACAAGAAGCAGAACAGTGTGATAGTAAGGGAGGGATCTGGACGAACTACTGGAGATGTAAGGTTTCCTAGTGAATTACGAGCTGACACATAAGCAGGAGTTAGTCATGGCAAAACGAGAGACAGAATAGCATACCTGGCAGAAAGGATAGCAGGTGCAAAGGCAAAAGATATGAATAAAAACAAAAGTGAGCTATAGTAAAGTATTGAGATGATTTATATTTACATGATTCTAATACAAACCTAATAACTCAGATTTACATAACTCTAATGCATTATTCCTCTGCAAAGAGAAACAAACATTAGCTATTTTTTAATTGTAGACTAGAATTCAATTTCCCTAACTACAAGTCAGTTCATATTCAAAATATTTATAGCCTGTTTCCTGCTGTGAACTCTTTTAAATAAATAGACTAACTGTGATAGTCAAAGCTTTGCTACGTCTGAATAACAGATCACCTTGTTTAATTAGTAAATGGTATTTTAAAAAATCGTACAGTGTCAAGGTAAATGGAGAAGGGAGAGCTAAGGATGAGTTACCTCTGAAGCAGAATCAATAGGACGTGCAGACAAGGAGAGGGGAAGCAGCTAAGGAGTCACACAGTCTGAGGTCTCTGGGGCCTATGACTAGAGGAGTAGAAAATATGGAAATATTTTCAAATAATATTGAGTTTGGTGGAGAACAAATGTTGAACATAATGAGTTTGCTTTTGGATGTGTGAGTACAAGGTGCTAGCAGGGACCTCCTGATAACTTCTGAAAGTAAGCTGGAAATTCTGGCCTCAAATTCAGACAAAAATTTCAGTACTATTTCCGGAAATCATTTCTGTATTACAAAAGACACTTGCTCAGCACTCTCGGCCAGACTCTGAGAAAGGTCCCGAAATACCAGGGGTGACTTTATCCTTGCCTCACAGATGCTAGTGGTCCTCTGGAAGTGCATAGGACTGAATCGGGAGAGGCGGCATCTTGAGAACCAGTGACATTTTATAAAGATGAGAAAAGAGAAAAGGCAGGGACCTGGTAAAGTTTGTTCTGTCCTTTATCTCACTTTTCCCAAACCAAGGCAGAACACTGAAAGTACAGATAACAACAGATGCAGAGAAAATCCTGAAAGGTTCCAGAACATTAAAAACAAACCATATAGGCTGCATACAAAGTATAAAATCAGAATAGAACTGGATTTCTCAATAGCAACACTGAGTTCCAGAAGACAAGATACAGATTTCAAATTCTGAAAGAGAAAGTATTTCCAATGAAGAAATGGTTACATGGCCTAGAAGTGGAGGATAGAAAATGAACACGCAAGTTTCCGACCACTCGCTCGTAAAAAACTACTGAAAGGCGTGCCTCTGCAAAAAAGGGAAGAAAGTAAGATAAAACAAAAAACAAAAAACAAACAAACAAACATGGGATCTAGGAAAGGGGAGGGGACAGAACAGCAAAGTGGGAAAAAAAAATTTCTCAAGATGGTACTTGTGTCCCCGGCTCAGAGCAGCCGCCAATTCAGATCACATGGGAGAAAAAAGCAATGGAGGAGAGAACCGTAGCCAAGGAACTAAAAGCAAATCTGCTGTGTTGAACCATTTGCAAAAATGACTGCTGCTGATTAAACAGACGTGTCTGAGAGTCTGGATAAAACAGTGACAGATATACCCAAGTACTAAGCAAATTAAGAAAAAAAAAAGTATAAATCTAGAAATAACACTGTTGCCCAACGGGAAACAATCATGGAATACTAACTGGAGGAATAAGGAGTATTTCCACAGCTGCGCCATTATAAACACTGGTTATTCTTGGACTATCAGGTATGATACAGTTGTAATGTGAGGGCGTCAGGGGTAGAGGAAAAGGGTACAAGGTCGGCAGAAAGCAAAAGGAAACTAAATCATCACTGATCAGGAACTCGTTAATGCCTAAAACAAATTAGCAGTAGTCTAAGCATATTATCTAGAAATAGAGAAGAGGTAAATAAATACCAGGAAAAAAAAAAAATCCTAAGAATTAAAAGTGGTTACCTCTGAGAAGTGGAAGGCAGTAGAGAAGAGGGAAAATACGCTATAAGCTTAACATATTTCATTTAGGAATGTGCAGACATTATGTTGATGTATATAAAGTAACGCCAGCAACAAAAGATTTCATGACAGGAAAAGATGACCAGGGAGGTGGAGATGAAGGAAGGTGATTTTTGGCCTAACTGTGCTTTCCTCTGAGAAGGGGAGGAGGAGAGGTAACAAATGGAATAACACAACATCATGAGCACCGTGATGGAGATCTCCAGCCCAGGAGGGACACTTGGTGTGGGGCGCAGGAAGAAAGAACAGCAGTCAGAGAAGGCCCCCTGGATACCCAAGACTTAAAGAGTTTTAGGTCTGCCATGGCTTTCCGAAGGCGGAAGTCCCTGCTCGAGCTCAAAGAACAGGCAGAGGTTCTGGAGGGTCCAGAAACACTTGGCGGGCTCAGATGTCCATGGGAGTGGAGAGCAGGGTCCCCGAGGGGCAGTACTGAGAGGTGCTGAGGGCACAGGGAGGGGACAGCTCCCCACGCACTGAAATAGGCCCAGGAATTTGGGGTTTGCCTTTAAAGGAGCCATCATTATTTTAACCTAGGACCTAACATGGTCAAATTCCCATTTTAGAAAGATCACTATGAGGAGGGATAACATGGAAGGCAAGGTTTGAGGATTTCAGTCTAGGCAAACGTGATCACAGGGCCCAAGGAAGGAATGGAAGTGTTGAAAATGCAAAAGAGAAAGGAAGAACAGAACAATCTTGGTCAGCCTGGACGGAAGTATTAAAAAATAAAGTTGAAAAAAAAAATAAAGTTGAGGTTAATTTCCAGGTATCTAGCTTGGCTAACTAGCTAGCTAGCTATGGATCAATAATATTCCCCAAGTAATGACTCATGCTTGCCTGGTGGTGGAATGGGGCTGAGCCTAGAGAGGCATTCATTTTTGGATATGTTGAGGTGTTCATGAGATGTCCAACTGCAAGTGATTCAAGGTGTTCAGGAGGCTGATGGTGCCTTAGCTTTAACACTAGAGGCAGAACTGGTTACCCTAATAGTTTTAACTTAGAAACACAGTGGTTGTACTTGAAGCTATAGGAAAGAGCATAGTGAAAAGGTAGAGAACACAAGTTTTGAATTCAAACAACTTGGATTGAAACACTGGCTTTCCAATTAGCCATCTGTGTGACTCTGGGCAAATTACTTAACTCTACTAACCCTCATTTTTTTTTCTCTTAACTTTCGTGTGGAAATAATAATAGTACCTGCTTCACAAAGGTTATTGGAGGATTAAAAGAGATACATCATGTCCAGGCACAAAAGAGAGTGCCTGGCACAGAGTAAGGGCTTAATGTCAGTTGATCTGTGGTGTGCTAGTTGTTGAAATGGCAGAGTGCGTGATCTCTTAGGAAGAGAGCGTGCAGTGACATGAGCTCTGAGGATAAGCCACAAGGCAAAGTAATGTGTAAAGGGAATGTAGGAAGAAATGAGCGTTCACAGCCTGTGACCATTTCCCATTGTGTTTACTCTGCATGCACTTTGAGAGCTCCCGTTTTTACCCCATTGTCCCCTACACATCTTCTGTAACTCACCACATTTTATAGGGCTTCAGCGGCAGGAAGAGATATAACGGAACTGGGAGCGGGGCTACGGAAGAAAAGCTCAGTCTCTCCAAAGAATTGTTGAAAAGTGTGCCGCTGATGCACAAAATTCATAGGCTCATAGTTTAACCCAACTCCTTCTAAAAGAAACAGTGACAGTTGCCCTTACAAAATTCCATGAATTATTTTTCTATGCTGCTGGTTATAGACCTTCTGGGAACCAGATTGTATCTGCTTTACTTGGTAACCCAGTTCAGTCTTTAACCTAGAACAAAGCTCAAAATATGACTTAAACCAGACAGCAAAAAGACAGGAATAACTTAAAGTCTTTGAACTTGTCTTAATCTAGTTGTGAAAGTGAAAATTTGAGTCAAGGGAGTTAGAAAGCCAATTTTCATTGGGATTTAACTGATAAAATGATAATTAGAACAGTTCTCTTTTATACTGTAGTTAAGTGGTTCAACCATAAGTAGAATTTTTATTAAAAAAACCCAAGATTTTAGGGATGCCTGGGTGGCTCAGTCATTGAGCATCGAACTCTTAGTTTTGGCTCAGGTCATGATCTCACAGTTCGTGGGATCGAGCCCCCCATTGGTCTGTGTGCTGACAGCACAGAGCCTGCTTGGGATTCTCTCTCCACACCTCTCTCTCTGCCCCTTCCCTGCTCCTCCCCCTCTCAAAATAAATAAATAAACATTAAAAAAAACCCTCAATATTTTAATATATTTTTTCTCCACTATTCTTCATTATTTGCACAATTTGAATTCAACACATTTCCTGTTATAACTTAGAAGGAAAAAAATTAAAATCTTTTATAAAGGGATCCTGGGTGGCTCCGTCAGTTGAGCATCCGACCGGCTCAGGTCATCATCTCGCGGCTTGTGAGTTCGAGCCTTGCATCAGGCTCTGTGCTGATAGGTCAGAGCCTGGAGCCTGCTTCAGATTCTGTGTCTCCCTCTCTCTCTGCCCCTCCCCTACTTGTGCTCTGTCTGTCTCTCTCTCAAAAGCAAATAAACATTAAAAAACAAAATAAAATAAATCTTTTATAAAGAAGTTTTTACTGTTTTCAGTTTTTTTTTTTTCTTTTAAAATAGAACGGTTAAGAACAAAATCAAGGACTCAAAGTGCTGGGCTTGAATCATGGCTCTTACTCTTACCAGCTGTGTGCCCCTTAAGGACCATCTTGTGCTTTCCCATCTCTTCATTTAGGAGGAGGAGGAGAAGAGCATCTACAAAAGGTTGTTTTAAGGATTAAGTGAGCTAACACATGTGAAAAGCTTACAATCGTGTCTCACACATGGTAAGGCCTCAATAGATATTAACTGCCATTTTTAATATTATGATGACTGTTCTTACTCACCAATATGGTACACATTGCTGACTGGCCACTGCAAGATATCCATTCCCTACCCTCTCCTTGTTTGCTTCCACTATGGAGGCTGGAAAAGTTAAAACCTTATTTTCTGAGGCCCCCTACTAGCAAAGCTAAGGGTGGCCATGTAATGAATTTCTGACCAATGAAATTTAAGTGGACATCTGCTAGAGTGCTTCTAGGAAGAAAAAGGATGCATATGTTTATAACCTCTCTACTTCTGCTTCCTATCTTGAATATCTACTGGAGCTATGACATAGCTCTGTCTGAAATCACATGTTACTACTTATCTCTTGCTATTTTGAATATGCTTGGTCCTGTCGCAGCCACCTTGTGTCATCTTGTAACTCTTGAGCACATACCATGGGGCCATTTTTACAGTTGCTCTGGATAAAATATAGGCTATCTTTTCAAAGCTTCAGTAAAAACATATTTTACAGGTACATTTAAACAAATAAACCATGTTTATTATACTATTTATTATATTGTATGCAAATTAGAATCTAATTTTACATTTTATATGAAATAAAGTTAAAGAAGTATTTGTAAAATAAAGTATTTTTCTCAAATGAACTCTCTGGTCTTCAAAAAAAATATACAGGGGTGCCTGGGTAGCTCTGTCGGTTAAGCATTCAACTTCAGCTAAGGTCATTTTCTCACGGTTTGTGGGTTCAAGCCTCATGTCGGGCTCTGTACTGAAAGTTTGGAGCCTGGACACTGCTTCAGATTCTGTTCTCTCTTTCTCTGCTCCTCCCCCACTTGTGCCCCCCACCTCATATAAATAAATAAACATTTAAAAAATACATCCATTATCGGATGTCACAAATAAAGCATGATTCTATTTTAATTATGTAAACTAGGCAAAAAAGGTAATATAAATATACTGTAACAAATCATATTGCATTGTCATTCATTTTTAATTTCCCAATTTCTTACAATTTAGGTTGTTGTAAAAAAAAAAAGATGATTCCATCATCACAGTCATTTAATTAAACTCATGAAGATAACCCATGTATCTTCTTCTGAAATCTTTTTTAGAATTCTTTCATTTTTAAAACTAATGTAAACAAGTGGCAAAACTCCAGGAGAATAAATAAGTTACTTGTGTGCTCATTTAATTCTCTTTTCAAATAAAAAGGGCAGAACCAGGCGCCTGGGTGGCTCAGCTGGTTGAGCATCTGACTCTTGATTTTGCTCAGGTCCTGCTCTCATAGTTCTGTGCATTGAGCCCATGCAGCAGAGCATGCTGGACTCTCCCTCTTTCTCTGCCCCTCCCCCACTCTCCCTTTCTCTGTCTCCTTCAAAATAAATAAATAAACTTAAAAAAGGGGCACAATCATTTTCAGAATGTCAACATACTTAACGCACAAGATTTAAAAGTGACCGTATATAATCAAGAAATGAGTTTGTTATTACAAAATAATACAGCAGGTGGGCTGTATGCAATAGACATCCCACATTTAAAAAACAAAAAAACAAAAAACACTTCAGTAAGGGACACCTGGGTAGTTCAGTCAGTTAATCGTCCTACTTTGGCTCAGGTCATTATCTCACGGGTTAGAGCCCTGTGTTGGGCTCTGTGCTGACAGCTCAGAGCCTGGAGCCTGCTTTGGATTCTGTGCCTCCCCTGCTTGTGCTCTTTCTCTCAAAAATAAATAAATGTTAAAAACAAAAGAAAGCAAAAACTTCATTAAGAGTTTCCCAAAGTGTGCACCACAGAATGCTAGTTCCGTGAGAAGCAGTATGTGTGTGTGTGGTGGGGGAAGGGAGGGTAGTTCTGCGGTCAAATAAGCTTGGAAAATAATGTGTAGTATATACTGCTCTTGGAAATTCATATAAAAAACACTTAAAAATTTAATTCATGATTTATGATAAATGTGGCATTTCAAATCAGTACAGATAATGTTCAACAACTACTATGGTGACATTATTTTATTTGGATTCCACTCTGTTACTTACACCAACATAAATTCCAAGTAGATGAAACATTTCAACATTAAAAAATTAAACTGCAAAAGTACAGCAGACAGTATGTAAAAGTTTTCATTAGTTCTGGAATGAGAAGATCTTCTTATGAAACATCTAAATACCCAAATGTCATACAGATTTTACTACACTAAATGTCTGCAAACGGAAAGAATAATGAGAACAGAGTCAACATGAACAATAAAAGGAGAAACTTGAAAAAAAAAATTGAAACACAGGTATTCCCTAAGACTAATTTTCTTGAAATAATGAACATTGTGACTCAGGGGAAAAAAATCAATAAAAAAACCATCAAAAAACAGGCAAATTATATGTTCAGGAAACCCATCTTAAAAATAAATAAGCAAGGCTTTTTTTTTTTTTTTAATTTTTTTTTTTTCAACGTTTATTTATTTTTGGGACAGAGAGAGACAGAGCATGAACGGGGGAGGAGCAGAGAGAGAGGGAGACACAGAATCGGAAACAGGCTCCAGGCTCTGAGCCATCAGCCCAGAGCCTGATGCGGGGCTCGAACTCACGGACCGCGAGATCGTGACCTGGCTGAAGTCGGACGCTCAACCGACTGCGCCACCCAGGCGCCCCAAATAAGCAAGGCTTTTATACAGAGAATATAATACTCAAACTCATTCATAATTAAAGATATTCCAAATACATCAGTGAAAGATCATCTTTCACTTATCAGCGTAGCAATAAAAAATAAGGATAATTGGTATAGGCTGGAAAATAGGTCACTCCACACACTGTTGGTAGAAATATAAAGCTAATACAATCTCTTTAGAATGCAACTTAGACTCTATCAGAAATAAAATTGCACATCCCATTTCATGAAATATTTTCTAAGAAAATTATCCTACTTACAACTCACATGTGTGCAAAAGCACGTGCACAAGGATGTTCGTTATAACATTGTTTATAATAACAGGAGATTGGAAACAACCTAAATGCCCATCAGCAAGGGAGAGTCTAAGCTATAACAGTAAGAGACAGACTAAATAAACCATGACGTTCACATGTTAACATATACAGAGATGTAAAAAAATAAGGAGGCATATTTCAATTGTTCATATGGACTATCTCCAAAACATAAGTGAAAAAAGTCAATCACTTATTTTATCAATAAGGACACTGGATAAAGACCTTTCTATGACCGCTCAGAGATATTAGCTATAAGGCAGAGGATATTTTTGGACTTCTTGCTTAGCCATTAGTCTACCACATGGTGCTCAAAAAGGCATTAATCATCCTTCCAGTATTAAAATGTTTGTTAAAATGTCTCCCATGTAAGTATTCAAACGCCCAACTCTGATTAGCTTGTTCACAGTGACCTATTCTAACAATTGCTAAAGAAAGCACAATATAAAATCCAGCGTTAACTCTGGTTAAAAACAAAACATTGTCAAAATTGTCCTTGTGTATTACATAGGGACTAGGATGCTGAGCAGATGCCCTCAGTTGTAAAAGCATAGAATGTGAGGGGAAAGATAATGTATCTATTTAAATATATATGTAGATGTGAAATGATAATGGCATTTAACAAGATGTGACTCACACACAGTGAATACCCATGACCCTTTAATCACACAGTAAACCAGACAGGAAAAGGTTAATTACATGGCATAACATGCCTATTTTTGAGAAGAAGCTTCACTCGTTACCCATAAGAGCGTCATTTTACTCTGAGCAATAAGTGTGACAGTGTTTAAGCTTGGCAAGTGCTTAGTTCCCGTTGAAAATCTACTAGGATACATTTGAGACTTGTTTTAATATTTTCTTATATTAATGAGAAATTTTGAAAAATATTTTTCAATGGCTTTGTTTCTCATAAAGTTTTGAACAAAGAGTGGAATGATTTCAGATAGAGAAAATGAAAATGTTAATTCAATGCCATGAATCAAAAAAAAAGGGGGGGGAAGGGAAACTAGGGGACAGGAGTAATTTCACAGGAATTTCTTTCAGGAGAAGCTGGGATAAATGGACTCGAGGCCATGAGGGGCCACTCTCAATGAGTGCACCTGGCTGCTGAGTGGTGCCCAGAGGGGCCCCAACAGTCAAGTGCTGACAGCAGCATATGGTGTGCAGTGGAAGAGGGGGGGAAAAAGGTCGGGAAGAGGGGCCCAGGGAGCTGGGATTCAAGGCTGAGGAACTGCCATAGAATGGTTTTGAAAGGTGTGAAATAATCAAAATTGTACTTCAGCATGATTAAAGCTGGCATAGTGTGAAGGTGTCAAGCCTGGGTGACTGGGAAATTGGTGGTATCATGAACCCAGAATGAGAACATGAAAATCAGGTTTTATGTGGAACGTGGTAAGTTGGTTTTAGAAGAATTGATTTTGAGGGGCTGGCAGAATAGTCAAACTACTCTCTCCAAGAAGTAGCTGGAAATAAACAACTATAAAATCTGCAGTTCAAATCAATCCTACACGTATGCACTAAGGAATATGTGGCAGCCACTGAATCCAGCCCCAGCCCTTGTTCTCACGGGACTTATAGTCTAAGGGCAATTTTAACACAAAATGTGTGACTACCTGTATGTTAAATATTCCAAGACAGAAAACAGAGTGCTATGACATTGCTTAATGTAGGAGGTACAGCTATGACTGCCCAGTGGCGACTGCAGGGGTTATTCTTTGATACCTGTAAATACACACTTAGATTGCTGAAGACAGTTTTTCAATGCATTTTAAAGGACCCTATGGATAACACCATAAACAATGGAAATTTGTATATCGGCATTTTGAGTGCCAAGAATGTTCTTAAATGCCAACTTTAAGAACTGCTGACAACTTTGCCCAGAGTAGTTTACTTGATTCAAGTTCTAAGTTAATTTCTGATATAAATCTGTGGCTCAAAGTATTGTTTCTTCACTTCATTTCAAAGGAGAAATACTGATTTATTCTGCACAAATTTGGTATTCCTTTCCCACCCCTTCCCCAATCAGATGCAGAAGCGTGGCATTAATATTACATACTGAAGAAATGTAAAAATCCTACTCAGAGTAACAGCCATGTATTTTTCAGAGAAAGGAAGTCAGCAAAGACAATAGGCAACTCTGAATGAGAGGAAACTGGGGAAGAAAGGAATTGACACATGCTTCCGGAGAAAGCAAATAACACAGAAAAGAAATGAAAATGGGAAACAACTGAACTTTTGATGAACTCATTATCAATTGCAAAGAAACTGGAGGCAAAAATGTGCTAAACTCTTTGATGAGAACAATGGAAGATTTTCCTCTCGACTACAAAAAACTGACAAAATGAATACAGAAGACTCCAAATAAAACCCGGTATTAGGTATGTTTGAGTTAGAAGAGAGTGCATGAGAAAAAGAAAAGAATCTAAATATGAATCAAGATAATCGAGGAACCATCACTTTGAGTGAATGCCTGTGCGGAGCATTTTCCCTAAATTTTCTGATTTAATTCTTACTCCAACCCTGCAAAGGAACTATTATCAGATCCATTGTTTAAAGCCAGGGAAACTGAAGCTCCAGGAGGTGAAGTAATGTTCCCAAAGTCTTCTAATGGGTAGGTAACACAGGGGAGGTACAAACCAGTTCTTTCAGATTCTTTCCATCATGCACTTTTCTCTATACAGAGGCGTTGCATGATAACTGAGAAGTACTTAGATCCTCAGCTTTGCTGAGTTGTACTTAGAGGTGTTTTAGGAAATGCCTCAAGGTACAAAAAGACAGTGGTTTTTGTAGCTGGTAACTCCACCAACAAGCACAGATTAGGTTTCTCCCCAAGTCACTGGGAACCTGTTGACTTTCTCCAGAACCTGGCAATAAACGAGATGCAGGTCACAGAAGATTCCTTCCTCACAGAGAAAGGCCAGAGACATCTGCCTTTCGCTAGGACCAGGAGTATCGGGAAATACCAGAATCAGCCTAGTCTGCTTGTGGCTTCATGGGCTCTCCCTACAACCCTTTCAGTGGGTAACTGCTATAGTTGGGCTAAAACCTTGAGGCCAGCTAAACCGCTGTCATTCTTGGTCACCAGTGACCCAAATTTAAGTTCTTCCCGGTCTTTACTTCCTCAATATTTATTAGCATAAACAAGTTTTCTACTATCTCAAGGTCTGCAGTGAACATTCTTATCACCTCTACCTGGAAACTGGGCAGATGATCTTCACTGCTTCCTCCTACTAGATGTAGCTCATCCTCTCACACATTACACGAGTGTGGGAGTATAGGTAGGGGAAAGGGGAGTACCTGTTTTCTCCCTAATCTTTACTGCTACATCAGAGTATCAATTCTTGATGTAAAAGAACACTTTGAGAAACATGTCATTTTGTTATACAACTGCCATCCCTCTGGGTTTGTGTCACCTAATTGTGCACTAGTCTGCCTTCTATTCAAGACAGACTTGGTCATTGGATTCAGTCTTCCTTTATCAGCCAAGTCCTGCCATCATCCTGCATGAATTCAACCCCATGTGAACAACTAATCTAAGAGCAAATGAGTTCCTTGACTCCCTCATCTCCAGAGACAAATCCTTTCTCTTTAATGGTCCATTACCCATTCTCACAACCATAACTGAACTTTGCCACCACCCACAACTATTTTATTAATAACTTAAATTCATATAAACTGTTCTGACTCCTGCTCTTCTTATATTCTCTCTCTCTCTCTCTCTCTCTCTCTCTCTCTCTCCCTCCCTCTCTCACTAGTCTTATCACCTATCCCTGGAAATCTCCAATGACCTGGCCCCACTGTCTTCATTCTTTGTTTGTCTGCTAATACTCCATGGTTCATTGATTTGTCCCTGGTTCACCAGCCAGTATCTTCCTTCCTTCCTCCACTGGTGTACTTTTTCAGACTCCTGGTAAAACATAAATGAACCTAAAATTCCATCTTCTTTAAACTATATACCAGCTGCTGAGTAATCATGGTGAAAAATAGTACTGCAGGATCAGGGCCAGTACATAATCACAGTTGCCAATCTCAACTGAATTTTTAATGTCATCCAACACTCCTATGTTTCAGCAGGAGGCTCTCACTCCCACTCCCTGATAGGGGTTGTTTCAATGCTTCCACACTTTCTTCAAGCCTCTCAAGCAACCACTGCCCCTCCTCAGTAGAAGACCTCCTCTATTTCAGATATAAAATAGAAACCACTTGACAAAAATACCCTTAACTTCCTAACATCAAATCTACAAATGTATCTACACCTGGACCCAGACTTTCCTCCTTCCCACCCATCACAATAGCAGACAGAACATGTAGCTTTCCAAGACAATTTCCTCCATCTGCACTGTTATCTTATCCTCTGCACTCTGTCCTGCTACACTCAGGACCTTCTTCTATTGAGTATAATTTCCAACCTCCCTTCCTTTCTCATTCCCTCAACTGCATTCAAACAAATTTAAACACCTGCTTTGCCCTCTCTTGACCCCAAATCCCCTCTTGTTACCACCCTTTTTACAACTCAGTCTCACTTCCCATATTCACTTATCAACCCTCTACCCTCTCCTTTGAGCTGAAGTCAAAGGGACAATTGTCATTCTCTTTATTATATGACCTCTTAGCAGCATCTGACAATGTGGACTACCTCTTCTCCTTTGAAATGATCTATTCACTGGGGTCTATGATACCAGAATTTTTGTTCCCTACAACTTCATGGTGATTCCTTCTCAAGCTCTTTTCCAGACTCCTCTTCCTCAGTCCACCCTGAAACCATTCCTCACATTCTCCATCAGCAATTTATTAAATCCCATGGCTTTGTATATTAAGAATTCCAAGGTTTTATCAACAGTACAGACTCTAGTCCTGAGACCCAACTACAGCAAACAAAAATCCATATTTGCCAGTGACTAAAGGGGTTTCCTGGAACAAAGGACTTGCAGTGCTAAAACTGGGAAAGTCTCAGGCAAATTAGCTTGAATGGCCCTCATCTCTCCCTAGTCACACAGACAAGGAAACTCGGGCGTTTTACAGATATCTCAAAGGTAATGCCCATAAAATGGAATTCATCACCATTTTCCCCAAACTTCCACGTCCTCCTGGATTTCTTATCTCAGTGACCAATACCACCCTATTCAAACAGAGGAAACTGTCGAAGGCAAATATGTATACAAGAATCTCTTTATCTCAAAGGACTAAATTCCCAATCCCAACAGGATTCTTATATAACCTGTCAGTACTTACAAATCCTCTCCAATGAAAAATAGTAATCACTAGTCAATCACTTATCTGAAAAGTTACATGTCTACTGGTGAACTCCAGTAATGCAAGATTTCTTTTTTTCGGGGCCACATTCTTCCACATTCAAGTTCTTCACACTAATTTTGGTCACCATCAACTCTATTATACAATCTCTTCTTTAAATACTTTGTAATATTCTCAAAGTCCAGTCATAGAATTATTAATTATCCTCTCCAATAGGCTGAAGTAAAAAATATTCCTCCAGTAAGGAAACTCTGGAAAACAACTGTATTAACTTATGAATGCCTCAGCCTGAAGACAGTAATGCATTCTGTATACCAGGAAACAAAATGGTCACCCTTCACAGTTCATTCTGTGGACTCTGTTATCTCCATATGGCTCCTGGCTCTGGGCGAGCTCTATCAAATACTGCTTTTAAAGTTGCTTGGACAAGTGAAATACACCCAGTGCACAAGAAAGAATAAATGAAAGTTTTAGATTAAGAACCTGCAAAAGAAGTGCAAGACCCAAGACTCTTCAGGCTGAAGGAAATAAGGCAAAGAAATAAATTCACGGTGTGTGAGTTATTATATTTATATGTCTTCATCTTCATTCAGCAGCAAACAGTAGATAGGCTGACATTTTAATGAAAAATTGAGACTAAATTACAGAAGGAATTATCTGGGAAGAAATGATTGTTAACACAGGACACAAAGTGCCAGTGGAAATGGTAGTTTTGTTTTGTTTTGTTTTCCTTTATCTCAAATTTAAGGAGATATTCTCTTCTGTTCCAGGGAGTTCAGGTAGTTACTAGACATAAAGCTACAAGCACATATGAACAATTCTCCATTGCTTAATATATTTATCTAAGTTTGTGGGTCCTATTTTCATCCTACTGCCAGCCATCTTGTGACCACATTTGTACCTATTAGTGTTTCTACCACTGGGTATGTGCATCAATAAGAGAAGTTAAAATTACATTAGTTAATTTGCTACTTCATTAACAGCTTGGTAAGAAGTCCAAAGAGAAAGGAGATTGAAACTAGCTAAAATGAGTGGTTTGTATTATAAGTGAATCTAAATTATCTATGCCCCCTATTTCTGCGGATAACTGAGAGTCAGCTGTGCACACATCTGTGGATGTTTATAAACATCTACCATCTGTGAGAAGCTTATGGGTTGTAAATGGTGGGCTAATTAGTTGAAATGTTAGTCATTCCTAATGACAGTTGTTATGGATAAAGGTTTTACCCAGGTTAAACTGATCTCAGAACCCTGTTGATCACTGGAAGCCACTCTACCTTTTATTACAAGACTAAGGAGCCACACTATGTTGTATAAGTCACCCATTAAAGATGCATTATAACTAGATCAGGCTGCTAGTTTATGCATGTTAATGAGCTCTGCTCTTAATAGACTGAAGTGCTGATTGAGTATTTGTCAGGGAAAATGAGAAGTTGTCAGTCTGTAAAAAGGTCAGCCAATTCTGTAATATATAACATTTTCATTTCTGTTCTACATACATAACTAAACACATTCCATTCAGAAAATCAGGAAAGCACGGATAGCAAACTAGTAATTGACACAAGAGATAATTCATGAATGAAAAGGTTTGCCCTTATACATACCTGCATACATATGCATTTCCCTCCCCAAATTAGTAACTTTTTCTAAACCCACGTCTCTCCTTCACTGATCAAAGTGTGGGGAAAACATTCTAAACAGATTCACTTTCAAATAAAATTGTCCTTTAACCAAATGGAAAGCAAAACAAAACAAAAAACATACTGCATGGGGAGACAGACTCATATTTATTGCCAAATGACAAGTATCTTATGATAGAGTTTGTATTCTAATAGAGGATAGCGTTGTAGAACGAGTGGAGGGTCTACACAAATTTTGACTGCTCAGGCTATAATACATCAGGGTTTTAATTTAAAAATTAACTTATGGAATACAGGGGCGCCTGGGTGGCTCAGCTGGTTAAGCGTCTTTGGCTCAGGTCACGATCTCACAGTTCGTGAGTTTGAGTCCTCACACTGGGTGAGCTTGAGCCCCTCTTCGGTGAAGGCGAGTCCAGCTCCAGTAAAACATGAGCCCTGCTTCGGGTGAGCCCTGTCTCTCTCTCTCTCTGCCCCTCGCTCATTTGTGCCCTCTTTCTCTAAATAAATAAATAAATAAATAAATAAATAAATAAATAAATAAATAAATAAATAGATAAATGACAAAATAAAATTAATTTATGAAATATAGAAGGAATTTTCAGGGTTAGAAGGAACCTTCTTTGATGGACAAGGAGACTTATATTCCGGGAAGCAAACTGGTCTACTTCTTATCACTTAGCTACTGGTGAAGCCAGGTCTAGGATACCGGTCGCCCCAAACTCTGGGCTAGAATGCTCAACACTATGAAAGTGCTTGCGTTCTAAGAGAACAACAACACTGTCCATACGATCAAGAACTTTGGCAAGGGGGAAAAAAACTGCCCTATCTAAAATGTCACTTTTTGTATCCTTCCTACCCCCCACCCCTGCCGTATTTTATTCTCAGAATTTACTGACTTCGAACACTATACATTTATCTTAAATATGTCTATCTAATGACAGTTGTTATGGATAAAGGTCTCACCCAGGTTAAATTGATCTCGGAACCCTGTTGATCACTGGAGGCCACTCTACCTGTCCTCTCTTACAGGATCCACCAGGGCAGGGATATTTACTTGTTTTGTTTCCTGCTCTATCCCAGGACCTTGGAAAGTACCATAACATAATACATGCTCAATAAATATTTGTTGGAGAAAACATTTTGATAGGAAGAAATTTTTTTCGCCTTTACAGTAATAGTTCTATATGAAGGAGGTACTTAAAACCACAAGAGCAAATCACACAAGGAGCCTTGGGAATGTCTTTTGGAAAGCTAGGTAAAGTGTGATTAATGATTTAAAAAAAAATCATAAAATACAGACTAAAACAATACCACATAGGACATAAAAATAAATGTGAAAGCAAACTTCAATAATGAGAATCCTAGAGTCTTGAAACTGAATCTCTGAGCTGATTTTGGCTGAGGAGGAAGGAGTGGGTGGGACTGACCCTCTTTCCTTCGTAGGAATAACAGGATTGTTCTCTGTTCTACCTTACACGCATCCCAAGCTTCAGTCAGCCTCTCCCAGAGCGGCCCATCCCCAGTTTATCCTCACGAACTAACATGACTTGTTTTCAAACGTTCTTGGTTGGTATAGCTACAAAAAGATACCTAAACCATTTTTGTTAACAGAGAAGTTTGTCTCTGCCTCTAGGAAAGAAGTTAGCATTCCTGTGTGTTTCACACCCTATGCCATACCCTTTCAGGTGAAATTACACCCCAGATAAAAAGGCTTTTAAATTAGAGACGTAGGGGCGCCCGGGTGGCTCCGTCGGTTGGGCGTCCGACTTAAGCTCAGGTATGATCTCATGGCTTGTGAATTCGTGAGTTTGAGTTCCACGTTGGGCTCTGTGCTGACAGCTCAGAGCCTGGAGCCTGCTTTGGATTCTGTGTCTCTGTCTCTCTCTGCCCCCTACCCCCGCCCGCCACCAATGCTTGCGCTGTCTCTTTCTCAAAAATAAATATCAAAAAAATTTAAATTAGAGATGTAAAATCAACAATGTCCTAGAGCTAGTATAGGTGCCATTCACACCGTCACAAAAGCTTCTCCCTGTCTCCCCACACTTCACCAGCTACAAAGCCTTATTATTGGTACCACATTTAAACTGCCTTTCTTTCTTTTTTTATTATTTTTTAAATATGAAATTTATTGTCAGATTGGTTTCCATACAACACCCAGTGCTCATCCAAACAGCTGCCCTCCTCAGTCCCCATCACCCACTTTCCCCTCCCTCCCACCGTCCCCCCACTTTCAAACCCACCCTGTCTTCTCTTTCTCACTACATCCTAGTTCAGGTGGTTGGCATTGAGCTCCTACAAAATTGCAACAGTCTCCTTATGGGTCTCACTCTTCCTACTCCTCCCACGTCCTCTAAGCCATCTGCATTGTTGCCATCAGAGCCATCCCTCTAAAAGAAGACCCTATCGCTGCTCTGCTCAATGCCACTGGAAAGTGCCTATGGACGGAGCAAACCTCCAAAGCGTAGCATGCTCTCCTGACTACTAATTCAGCCTCGTGTCTTCCTATAGCTCTATCCAAAGATCATTTCAGGCCGGCTACATTATTTGTTGCTGTTCAAATATGAATTTGAAATATGTTTCTGTGTCTTAATTTATACAGCCCAGTAGATTTCCAGACTTGGAAGCCCTGGCTCATTTTACTCTGTTCATTTGGTACGCACCTAATTCAAGATTTTGCATTTCAAACGACCGATGGAAGTCTTGGCTCAGATGCCAACCCACCCTCCCTTGCTCTACCCTAATGGGGAAGTCAAAAGGACTTATTCACAAAAATAGGAACTCTCCACACAGGAGAAAATGCACATCACATTCTCGTGTTGTACATAAGTGGAAAAGATGTCCCTACCTGCTGGGAGAGAAACTGAGAAGGGAGGAGGTTCCCTGCAGTGTAGGAATCCTGAACACCGCTCCTCATTCTGGGAGGAAATGGGACTCACTGGGTAGGATTTCACATGGAGTCACAGGGAGCGGAATCCAAGACTGGAAGCATCTTGTATCCAACGTGCGGAACTGGGAGAGTGGAAGATCCCCTGACGCACTGTGCAGAAGCATCAGGCGCTCCTGAGAGGCGGCCAGGAGACAAATGAAGCAAAAGGCCACAGAAGCCCCCGCAGATGAGTGGGAGGAGCAGAGTAACTCCTGGGGGAACCAGCTGGGGGAAAAAGAGGTGAGCAGAGAGAAAGTACAAATCCAATGAAGAATACAGAGACATCTCTAAGAATGACCAATGTCAGGGAGCACAGGAGGTTTCCAAGAAAAGCCAAACAGATCTCCTGGATTACCATTCAAGAGCAAAAGAGACATCACCTTTACCAGAAGCAGACATAGAAATTATGTCAAAGTAGGGAGGCTGGTTTGGACCCAGAAAGAACTGAATCAAGAAGAGTGCACACCTTTATTTATTTATTTTTTTTAAAAAATTGTTAATGTTTATTTATTTTTGAGATAGATAGGTAGAGAGAGAGAGAGAGAGAGAGACTGAGTGTGAGCGGGGGGAGGGACAGAGAGAGAGGGAGACACAGAATCTGAAGCAGGCTCCAGGCTCTGAGCTGTCAGCACAGAGCCCAGGGCGGGGCTGGAACTCATGGACCATGAGATCATGACCTGAGCCGAAGTCGGATGCGCAGCCAACTGAGCCACCCAGGCACTCCAGAGTGCACACCTTTAGAACCACCTGCAAGATGCCTTTCAAGCTTGGTGCCCATTTTAGAGAGGACAATAAGAAGAGAGCATGGAAGGGAATTTCAAACATGAATAACTGTATCTCACACTGGAATTACTGAGCTGAAACACATATGCAGAGAGAAATGTTGTTTATCATCAGGCAGGCAGGCGGGCACTTCAGAGTCAGAACCTGAAGTTCATTTATAAAAAGTTTCATCTTTGCACACCTGAGTTTGTTCTGACTGCAAAGGCCTATTTGTTACCAATACTATAAGAGCACATAAAACAAACTTGACAGATGCAATATCTTGTCCTAGGATTGGGCCACCTATATCTTTAAGTGATCTGCTCAAATAGAAAATGCACAATTGAGGAATTTCCGCCCCACAGACATGAATTCCATAAATATTTTATTTATTTTTTTTTTTTTAATTTTTTTTTTCAACGTTTATTTATTTTTGGGACAGAGAGAGACAGAGCATGAACGGGCGAGGGGCAGAGAGAGAGGGAGACACAGAATCGGAAACAGGCTCCAGGCTCTGAGCCATCAGCCCAGAGCCCGACACGGGGCTCGAACTCCCGGACCGCGAGATCGTGACCTGGCTGAAGTCGGACGCTCAACCGACTGCGCCACCCAGGCGCCCCCCATAAATATTTTAAAAGTGCTTATTAAACACCTGCTATGGAAAGATACTCTACTAGAAACAGCAGCTCACTTTAAAAGGTTTTTTTTTTTTTAACATGGCTAATTTTGTATGAAAGAGGTTTATTTTTGTAAGAATTATTGAGAAATAATATTGTTTGATTTTCATGTCTAAAGAAGCAAATATTTTATAGTCCAAATTAGAAGATTAACTGAAGTATCATGTAAAATAACTATGGAGTAAATGTTTCATGTCACTTTCCTCTTTTCTTGTATTTTATAAAAGATAAATATCATCTAATTAATGATTTAAGAGAAACCTTTACTCCACAGAGGTCTCTGATAAGTTTCTAGGAGGAATACACCAAATTATTTTTTTTTCACACTCCATCGACATTTTTAATTCTAGTTATGTACACAGTCCTTTCATCAATATCCAATATTTTCTATGTAGTTTTCATCCATCTGCTGTGGAACGTAAACTTCCTCTCATTATGGTTCCACACATCACATACTCTCAACTTCTGTATGTTTTTCTTTTTGGAGATTAGGCATAAAGAGGTGTCCCTGGAGCCCTTACTATTCCCACTCAAATCTAAAAGGTGGTTCTCTGGGCCTGCTTCACAGCTGTGACTGCTGTGGGAATACCCTTGACTTCTCTCTGCAGGGAATCCCTTCTTTCCTGAATCCCACCTTCCTGTCTTATTTTATTCCCTCTTTGTGATAGAAAAAGGTGCAAAGGAAATAACTTTTTATAACTTTGCATTTCTGAAAAAAATATTTTTTTCCCTACAATTACCGTTTTTGATGATTTGGATCAATCTACATTTCTAGACTGAAAATCAATTGCCCTTATATTTTGAATATCATCTTTTTCAAGTTGTTTTACTTCTGTTTTCAATATTAACTGCATTTAAATCAGAGCTGGCTAAAAACATGCACACTTACGCAAGCCTCCCTAGCAAAGTTGAGATGCTCAGGTGGAAATCTGTCTGTCTATAGGCGTTCCTAAGGTCCTTACACTACTAAACACTATTGGAGATATTTCTCCCTTCTTACCTTTGCTTTTTAGAGCTGATGAATGGCAACTGAGTTAGTCTTTCATTTCTATTATATCAAAGTGCAATGCTTTGGAAATTGGATGGTGCCAAACATAAAATGGGAATTTTCTCATAGGGGAGAGGAAAGATTTGAAAAACAGTACTCCTTCCCAAGCTTTCCCACACTACAAATAAAGCAGTTCTGAACAAAACTCAGCCTCACTGAGGCTCTCCTCATCTTCCAGGTAGGGAAGGAAGAGTTTTAAACTCCTCATTATGCCTCCAAATATAACATTAAGGCATTTTGTGTTCAGTCTCAGCAGACATCATGATTTAGGAAACAGCATTTCCTCAGATTACAGTGCTGTTGTCTTAAAAGTATTGAAATGCAGGAATCAGAACCACATTTCCACATGCCACATTTCCCCAGAGCAAGTTCCTTTAGATTTCCATGGATAAGGTCCCTAAAAAGACTGCAGTCTATAGGGAAAGTTAGAAGCATTAGGGTCTTTTTGTAAGGATGAAAGGTATTTCCAAATACCATCAATGATATTTTCCTCGACCAAAGCTGAAATCAGAGTACAATCAACAGAGGCACAGCAAAATGGTAGAATAATCTATTAAAATATTTAATAGATTTATTTATTTATTGGCTGATTTAATATTTATCTAATGAAAACACTCCATGCATTCAAGAAATACCAAGTGACTCTACCAAAGAGAAAAGGCACTATGCTTTTCTGAAAGAAGATCAACATCGTTCCACAATAAACATTAAAATAAATGAAGGCAAAGTAAAACAAAAACAAAACAAAACAAAACAAAAAAAACCTTTTTACTCACGTACAGATACAAAAGAAAATACAATCTAATTAGCATCAACAATATCCACTAGAAACAAGAGATCATAATTGTAATTCAGCACTAAGAGAATCAATACTTATAAAATGTACCTGAAATACAATAAAAAGACTGCCTTTCTCTTAATTTTTGGCTTCTGAATTAAAACAGTCACTTCTGTTTGCCAACCTTCTTGACTTTATGACATTTGATGGCTACTTTGCAGTTAAAAAGAGGAAGTGTCATACATTTAGAATCTTAGAACTAATGGCAAGTCAGAGAATCAAAGTCAGGATGACTTTGGAGGGAAATCATTCAGGTTCTTAAGGCAAGGTGAACCTTCACACAACACTTGAAAGTTTTTGATGGAGCCTCTAATTCAACACTAATTTGACAAAAAAATGTTTCTCCTTTGCAAGAGTTACTGCATGGGTAGCACTAAAAGTTTAAAAATAAACCTTCAAAGGACTGTATTGAAATAAAATTACTGTCACTTTTAAACATTGATGATAATTATTGGTGGAAGTTCTGTGGTGATAGTTCACTCTATACAGGCAATGGTCTCCCAAGAATTGCTTGCTCCAAAAACAGTCAGTCATTTATTTTCTGTTATTATACTAGTGTGTCAAATTCTTCCTGCCTTGGGGCATCCTAGCATGTGTTAAG
Organism: Puma concolor; assembly: GCF_028749965.1. Classification (NCBI taxonomy): domain Eukaryota; kingdom Metazoa; phylum Chordata; class Mammalia; order Carnivora; family Felidae; genus Puma; species Puma concolor. Next base: position 206,230,485 of record NC_141667.1, on the reverse strand, counting down.
GCTACCCTCAATGTTAACTCTGTTAATATTATGCTGCTTCTAATTTTCTTGAAGAACATTGGATATCTGGGGAAGGAAGCTATCCAGGAAACAATATTTTAAAATCCTATTACAAAACAATGTCTAATTTCATCTAAACACTAATGCCTATTTATACCATTTTCAAGTAACACATAAATATTCAATTTCTCTGCTTAATTTTCCCAATCTGCCCTAGGGTTTACTTATTCATCACCAAAAGCCAAATACTACTGAGTTCTTTTTGTAAAATGGTAAGATAATCACTTTAGACTTGGCAACCTTCATGACCAAGTGCAGTACCACTGAATGGATTTCCTTCAACCTTAAGAATTTAATGTCAAAATGACCAAAAATAGGAAGAGAAAAGAGACAGCCTATTAATAAAGAAATAAAAAACCTGGCTTCCCCTATGACCTCTTGACACATTGATATTTTCATCTCAAAAGATATACAAACAATAGTACAGCAATACTGGGACTCTAAGCTGGGATAAAAGGATCAGAGCACAATAGTTGTGCTGGGTTGGTGAGTGGAACAATTGGCAGGCCAGAAGCTTGCTAGCATTTCAAAAGTTCAACTGCACAACTTTTCATTTTAAATTAATAGAATCTAAAAATCACATGATTCTCTTTCTGTGCTGACTTTCTCTAACAATCACCATTATTTTTTTTTTATCACTATTTTTATTTATTTAACTACAAGATCCTCATTTTCTAACACGGATAGGTCGTTTTGCAAATGCATGCTTTTGGTTATAGGAAGATAAGAAAAAAGTTAGTGGAATAGTTTCTTTTCTTCCTTCCTTTCTCCCTCCCTCTCTTTTTTTACTTTGTGTAATAAAAATCAAAGAATAGTCTCTATAGATTGTTGATCAATATCAGGAATTGGTAAAAAATTTTCTGTAGAACACAAGATAGCAAATAATTTTAGGCTTTGTGGGACACATGGTCTGTGTCCCAATCGCTCAGCTCTGCACCTGTAGCACCAAGGCAGCCACAGACAGTATGTGAAGGAAAGACCATGCCTCTCTTCCAATAAAAGTTTATTTCTAAAAACAGGTACAGGCTACTTTGGCTCAAGGTTCTGAAGTTGGATGTATGTTTTAACTGTGTCTATAAATCACAAGAGGCTAAAATGAACACAAAATGGAAAGATGTCATTTGACCAGTTACATTTTTATCAACTATTTGACAAATCATACGCATGTCTTCTGTGATATTTACTACATGCGCACTGTATGCTAGGTCCTAGGAGATAAAGCACGCTAACGGCCAACTTCCTGAAAAATGTACAGTCTATGAAAACCCTAAGACTAAAGCAGATGAAATAAGTACAACCAAATATTCCATACATAAGTTGTCTAGCAAGACTATACTGGTTTACTAAAAAGAGACAGTCTATCATCAAGAACAAATACTCAGAGGAGACATTTTAGAGAATGCAAGAATTCGAACAAATAAAATTGTGTTAGATCAGTTAAGAATTAGAGGAAAGGTATTTATGGCAAAGAGAACACCAGAAAGAAGTGCAGAGAGGTGGGGATGAGTGTGCCTGAGGTAAAGAATGGATGGTATAACCAGTTCAAAAGAGACAGAGTAGTCACAGAGAAGTACGCGTTCTTAGTCTCTTATCCACAAACTCTGCAGTCAGATGTTTTGGAATCTGTTTTTTTAGACCGTATGAATGTCAAGAAGGTATATATTCTGTGAAAGAATCACTCACTCAGAGTAACCTAGGGCATCATCCTTTAATTAAACTCATTATTTCTGCTCTGATGGGGCCTCTTGTCAGTTCAGGCCAGTTTGGCATCAAACGAACTTGGACACGAAACTTACTTAAAAACTTCTGGTTTTCAGGGCATTTTGTATTTTTGGATTGTAAAGGGGTTGTAGACATAGAGTGGATTTAGCTGCCCCAAACGCTAAGCAATCCTGTTTATTTTATAATTTTGTCTGATTGGTTGTTATATGGGCTTTTGACTGCACCAATAAGTAACAGGCTTCAAGGATGGCATCAATTTTGCCTCTTTTTCAACTGTGATATAATTTTTCTTTGGTTGTTTGTTTATAACTTGTTCTATTTTTTATTTTTTATAATTTACATCCAAAATAGTTAGCATATAGTGCAACAATGATTTCAGGAGTAGATTCCTTAGTTACCCTTACCCATTTAGCCCATCCCTCCTCCCACAATCCCTCCAGTAACCCTCAGTTTGTTCTCCATATTTGAGTCTCTTCTCTTTTGTCCCCCTCTCTGTTTTTATACTATTTTTGTTTCCCTTCCCTTATGTTCATCTGTTTTGTCTCTTAAAGCCCTCATATGAGTGACGTCATATGATTTTTGTCTTTCTCTAATTTCACTTAGCATAATACCCTCCAGTGCCATCCACATAGTTGCAAATGGCAAGATTTCATTCTTTTTGATTGCCAAGTAATACTCCATTGTATATATACAACACATCTTCTTTATCCATTCATCCATTGATGGACATTTGGGCTCTTTCTATACTTTGGCTATTGCCAATGGTCCTGCTATAAACATGGGGGTGTATGTGTCCCTTCGAAACAGCACACCTGTATCCTGTGGATAAATGCCTAGTAGTGCAATTGCTGGGTCGTAGGGTAGTTCTATTTTTAGTTTTTTGAGGAACCTCCACACACCTGACAGGTGTAAGGTGGTCTCTCACTGTGGTTTTGATTTGTATTTCCCTGATGATGAGTGATGCTGAACATTTTTTCATGTGTCAGTTGGCCATCTGGACGTCTTCTTTGGAGAAGTGTCTATTCATGTCTTTTGCCCATTTCTTCACTGGATTATTTGGTTTTTGGGTGTTAGAGTTTGATAAGTTCTTTATAGATTTTGGATACTAACCCTTTATCTGATATGTCATTTGCAAATATCTTCTTCCATTCTGTCGGTTGCTTTTTAGTTTTGCTGATTGTTTCCTTCGCTGTGCACAAGGTTTTTTTTTTTTTTATTTTGATGAGGTCCCAGTAGTTCATTTTCGTTTTGTTTCCCTTGCCTCTGGTGACGTGTTGAGTAATAAGTTGCTGCGGGCAAGATCAAAGAGGTTTGTGTCTGCTTTCTCCTTGAGGATTTTGATGGCTTCCTGTCTTACATTGAGGTGTTTCATCCATTTTGAGTTTATTTTTGTGTATGGTGTAAGAAAGTGGTCCAGGTTCATTCTTCTGCATGTTGCTGTCCAGTTTTCCCAGCACCACTTGCTGAAGAGACTGTCTTTATTCCATTGGATATTCTTTCCTGGTTTGTCAAAGATTAGTTGGCCATACGTTTGTGGGTCCATTTCTGGGTTCTCTATTCCATTCCATGGATCTGAGTGTCTGTTTTTGTGGCAGTACCATACTGTCTTGATGATTACAGCTTTGTAGTATAGCTTGAAGTCTGGGATTGTGATGCCTCCTGTTTTGGTTTTCTTTTTCAAGATTGCTTTGGCTATTCGGGGTCTTTTCTGGTTCCATACAAATGTTAGGATTATTTGTTCTAGCTCTGTGAAGAATGCTGGTGTTATTTTGATAGGGATTGCATTGAATATGTAGACTGCTTTGGGTAGTATTGACATTTTAACAATATTTGTTCTTCCTATCCAGGAGCATGGGATCTTTTTCCATTTTTTTGTGTCTTCTTCAATTTCTTTCATAAGCTTTCTATAGTTTTCAGTGTATTATAATTTCTTTTCTTTTCTGAAAGTGCTGGACTCTGTGAAGACTCTGTGAAGGCACCAATCAAGTTCAAAAATCTGTCTCTCTGGAGGCCTGTGCTTCTCAGGGTAAATGCTAAAGACAGACATTTACATCATGTTTGAAGAATATGCACTAGGTAATACAAATGGGATAATTCCCTTTAACAATGGAGAGATCTATGGTTATGTCTGAAAGTAAGACAATACTCAGTCTACCTCTGAAATTAAAAAAAAATAACTTCAAACACAAATACTAATTCTACCCAGAACTGGAATGTGATATGGGAAGGCTCATCATGACAATAGTCCACTGGTTTGGAAAGTATATACCTTGTAAATATGGATTGGGGAGGATAGTTACCTAAGGACTAGTCCATGTTACATACAAAGAAGATGTGCTGTGATTTAGTTCTTACTGTTAACACAATAAATGTAATCTATGTTGCAAAAGTTATAATGTTTTCCATATAGTACTAGGATTACAATAATGGATTGGTATGAATTCTGTCCTAGAATATGAGTAGAGTGAATTTGTGCTTGGTAATAAAAAAGTCATAAATAAGGGATATTAATATAAAGTTTTCTTTGGTAAAATTGTTAGAAGCAACCCAGGCGACACCATAAAGATTAAAATTATTTTCCCCCAAAAAAGTTTATGATAGTTGGCATTCCATCTTTCATTACAAAACAAATTTAAACAACAAAATATTGGAGTCATTTTCTACTTGGCATATAGCTAATATTACAGAATACTCAGAAAGGCAAAGAAAACTATTTACAAAATGTTTTTTTTTTTTTAAGTATCAGATGAACAGTAAACCAATTGGTATGAGGATGTATCATAAAGATGTTTAACAAAGAGTGACAAACACAACTCAAGAAAATTAAGAGGAAAAAAAAATCACAGTTTCAAGATATGTTTTGAGTCTGAGAGCCTCCTCTCCTCATTTTTCTTTCAAGAGGCTTTTTATAAAGAGACAGAGGATGATGTGTGGGCCTTGCACAGCCATACAGAGAAGACAGAGATCAGTGCACACAAAGGCTAGATTCTGAATGAGTTTTCACAACTGAAACTGTTATTCCAGTGAAAGAGATTCCTGCTCACAAATGAAAACCTGTATAACCATTAGCGATACTCCTACAAAATTTTCCCACTGGACACTCCTTGATACTACGCATGGAAAGTCATTCTTTTAATACTATCAGAAAATAAACTGTTACCTGCTAGGACTGGTGGTGGGGGTGAGGGTGTCTAAAGGCATTTGTTCCTGAGTAAAGCACATCACGGTGTTTGTGTCCCTTCCAAAAACTACTATACTGCAAAATTCCCTGATTCTTTCACTTCTCAGTTGGGTCAAATAATGAAAATACCACAGACATTTCCACCCTCTTAAGAACTCTTGAGCTCTGGCTACTCAGTTGGGCCCAGAACTATTCAGACCATTGAAGAACCTTTCCTTCCAGAAGGCAAGAGTGGTACTGATGTCATTATCTTCTGTACACTGGGATAAATGAATGCTTGGACAATCAGAAGAATTAAAGTGGAATCTGACCCAGAGTAGAAAAGCATTCCTAATTTGGCAATTGTCTTCAAACTTCCTTCAAACACAAAGGAAGATGCTATCTATTGATCATGGACTGAAAGACACAGCTGTCCCTCTCATCCAAGGTTTCCAGAGAAGAGAATTCTCCACCTCCATAGATATAGACTAGTGCTGGTTATTAATTATTAAAATTCATTTTGGCCCTGTTTTCCCTGCACTGTGATTAGACCATCACTGGTAAAGGTATAATAGCACAATAGTTTAAAAATATGTACTCTGGTCAGAAAACTTGAGTACTGGCTTCACTGCTTACTGAATCTGTGACCATGTAGAGACATTAAGCAACTCTTTGATAAAAAAACAGTTTCATAAGTTTGCTGTATGGATTACATGTAATCATGAACACATATAGAGCCTGGCAAATAATATATGATCAATAAATGGCAGCAGTAGTAGGAGTGGGTGTTGTTATCATTGTCCCATAAAAGAGGAGGGTAAGAGAGAGAAATAGATCAAAGGCAGTGCAATCTAATTTGTTATATTCTTCTAAATAGAGGAGTGATTAAGACCATTGGCCTATTTAGATGTATCAATTTCCAAAAATGCTGGAAAGCTGAAAGCACCAATGCACAAAACTAGAATATGCACCATTATGGAAAATAATCTAAGTTTTATGATATCTACAGAGGACAGGGTAATTGTCAAAGCCTTTATGAAAGCAAGTACACACATTAATTGCCTATCTGTTGAGATTGGCAGAGACATTCCCAAGTAGTATTTATGTAATATGCATTTCCTCTAAAATGGAGGCCTAATTGCTTAGTTATTCTAAATTGCAGAATGGAAAACAAAGGAGCCGTTTTGGCCATGTGGGTAAACAACAGATTTCTAAAAGCTAATTATCTCTTTATTTAATAGACTGAAGTTGTACCAAATGAGACATTTAAGTCTAATAAATAATAAACAAATTGTAACCTAAAGACTGAAATATAGGAGCTGCTCATATAGTTTTTATTGCTCCATTAAATAAGCTCTTATTTACTTCCCCCACAAAACATAATTATACAACACTGGGTCCATTTCAAGGCCATTCTGATGTGCTATTTAAAAATTATGTGAATCAACTTACATACTCAGGAAGTCTTAAGGCATAATATTTGAATTCTATTATCAAATGCCCTATTCGTTTCCATGATTAAGAAACAGAAATGCAGTCTCGAAAAACTTGCACATAATCACATAAAATTGCTATTACTATTTGTCTTACTAGAAATGATTACACATAAGAATAGCTATGCACTTCAAACAAATAAATACCAGTGTCTATACTTACTAGTTTCTACATCAGATGTTTCATACTTTGGGTATCTTCTAAATTAAGATAATTCAAATTTAAACATCAACCTCAGAAAATGTATTCAAAATTCACATACTGATTAACTAGACATCATGAAAATGTAGTTAAATGCAGTTAACTTCTTTGTTTGCTTAATGTAATACCAAATCATTTAACAGAAATAATCAAAACTGTATATGTGAATATTTTAGAGACCTTCAGGCTAATTATTTTTAAGAAAACAAAAATCAGAAAAATGACCTTTGAATGCTGTAGTATGACAATACGAGATTCTGGGCTTTCTTAGTTTTGCTGCTGAAAAGGATTTTCAATGCTTCATTTTTCTTCTTAGGGAAATGTAGCCCACTATTCTATTTTTATTTTCATTCTATTAACAAAAATCACATCCCAAAATGATAGTGATAATAAATAGCACACTTGAAAATAGTTACCTGCTCTTTTGCCAAGGGCAAGTAATGATTTATGGTGGATAAGAAAGAGCAGGGATTTAATTCACTCCACTACCTCAGGTGGTGATACAAGAATTTGTACATCTGTGAAAGAACACAGTTCTTATTTGCATGGTGAAAATACTAAAGCCATGAAAATGTATGCAAGGAAGCTCCCTGTGGGTTTATGACAGGGTTATGTGAACATTTTTCTCTCCCTCTATCATTCAGGGCTGCGTGCCCTACATACGAAAATAAGATAAAACCAAAAGTTCCTGGGCTAGAGAGGTGACACAGCACTAACGCAGATTCAACAATTCGCCCTTCTACATTTTTTTTGAAGAATAGGAAAGCCAAGCTGAAAACTTCTACAAAGACCGAAGCAGTACCACGCTCCATACTAAAATAGAACACCCACAAGGAAAAATAATATAAAGTTTTAACTCACAATAAGATGTTTAAAAAATAAACCATATTGGCACATATGGTACAGTATATAAACATGAACCTAGTTAATTATCCTATCAAGTTCTGAGGAGTTTTATAACCAGTGTTTTAAATTAGTAAGTTCCATATACATTCACATTCTTAGTTCTCTAACACCAAATTTTGTCACCACCACCCACCAGGCCAGCCAGTCTCCATCTCCATCTTATTATCCTGTCTTCTTTTACTTCATATGACTTTTTATAATTTGAAATTATCTTATATATGTCATTGTCTGATTCACTCATTACTATTATAAACTTCACTACAGCAGGGACTTTACTTATCCTTATTTATAACTGCAATCCCAGTGTATAAATACAAAAACTATTTTTGTTAAATAAAACAAAAGTGACCTATTAAATTTCTTTTCTACATCAATGAAATGGAAAATCATAGCACTTACATGTTTCATAGTAATAATACAAGGTTTCCATTAAAGATGGTATTTGTCAAGTATAGAAATTGCATAAAATATGGTGTATGTTAAGAGTGTCAAAAGTGGATATTTTGCATAAGAATATTTGCAGTAATTAAAAGTGCTAACTAAGTTGACATACTACTTTATTAACTTCTAATTCATAAAGCCTCCAAATGTTATAGAACTCATGATTTGACAAAAAATACATTCTACATCTACTATGGAAAGTAAAAAGTTATTGCATATTTATACTATTTTTAAATATGAAAAAGGTAGCAACAAATAATAATATATTTAATACTTATATGACTAACTTGAGTATAGCAACTATATTAAAAGACTGAATACTTTATCCTTCTATATTAACAATCTTCTTATGTTTAGAGGAAAACTAAAGACCATTCAGATTAATCATCATTTATTAGCGTTTTACAAGGTGTTTCACTTTGGTGAGAATATTATATGATTAGGTGCTATGAAATAGCACCTAGATTCTTTAAAACTCCACAAGCTACAGAGAAAAAAAAAAAAAAATCAAAGTTGACTTCCAAAATTTTAAAATGTTTTTATTTTTTTTCAACTTTTTTTTTTTTTTTTTTTGGGACAGAGAGAGACAGAGCATGAACGGGGGGGGGGGGGGGGGGCAGAGAGAGAGGGAGACACAGAATCGGAAACAGGCTCCAGGCTCCGAGCCATCAGCCTAGAGCCTGACGCGGGGCTCGAACTCACCAACCGCGAGATCATGACCTGGCTGAAGTCGGACGCTTAACTGACTGCGCCACCCAGGCGCCCCTAAAATGTTTTTAAAAGAAAGAAAATCTTTTCAAAAGTAGCTTCCTATATGAAAGCTTTCTTTTGTATCAAATATTTTATCATCTTGTATCAAATGACTTTCTGATTAAACCTATTAAAATATTCACATATAATATACAGTATTTAAAGATGTACTGTCTTAAAGTATTTATTTAATAACATCTATATAAAGTGACAGTACCCTATCTTTTGAAGAAAAGTCTCCTGGAAAATGTCCAAATTTCTGGAATACAGGGACCTTAGCAACTAAGGTTTTTGGGGAACTTTCATCAAGTGAGAGCCCTACACTTATTTGAGACCCAGATCATGTTTGGGAAGATATACTATAAAGTTTTATAAAGTAATCCAACAGGGGCACCTGGGTGGTTCAGTTGGTTAAGCATCTGACTTCGGCTCAGGTCATGATCTCACAGTTGGTTAATTCAAGCCCTGCATTCAGCTCTCTGCTGTCAGCACAAAGCCTGCTTTGGATCCTCTGTCCCTCTGTCTCTGTCCCTCCCCTGCCTGTGCTCTCTCTCTCTCTCTCTCTCTCTCTCTCTCTCTCTCTCTCTCTCTTTCTCTTTCTCCAAAATAAACATTGAAAAAAAATAAAGTAATCCAATAGGTCAAATAAGATGAGCTCTATGATTCACAAAGATGCAAGAGAAACCTTCCTATAAGTTTATTTTTAAAAAGTTAAAATCTAACAATTTAGAAAAGTATTGTCCTTTTGGGAATGCAAAGTGGTATAGCCTCTGTAGAAAAGAGTATGGATGTTCCTCAAAAAGTTAAAAATAGAACTACCTATGATCCAGTAATCAACACTACTGGGTATTTATCCAAAACATTAATTCAGAGGGACACACACACCCCTATGTTTACTGCATTATTTACAATAGCCAAACCATGGAAACTGCCCAAGGGTCCATCGCTGGATGAATGGACAAAGAAGTGGTGTATGTATGTGTTCATGTATGTGTTCATGTGCTCACACATATATGCATACATTCTTTTTTAGGCTTTTTAATAATATTCCATTGTATATAATGAATATTATTCAGCCATAAGAAAGAATGAAATCTTGCCATTTGCAATACATAGATGGAGCTAGACAGTATAATGCTAAGCAAAATTAGAGAAAGACAAATACCATACGATTTCACTCATATGTGGAATTTAAGAAACAAACAATGAGCAAAGAAAAACACAGAGAGAGAGAGAGAGAGAGAGAGAGAGAGAGAGCGTGAACGAGAACAGCAAACCAAGCAACAGATTCTTAACTATAGAGAACTGACGGTTAACAGAAGGGAGGTGGGTGGGGGAGGGGTTAAGTAAGTAATGGGGATTAAGGAGTGCACTTGTGATGAACACTGGGTGATGTATGAAATTGTTGAATCGCTATATTGTACACCGGAAGCTGATATAACACTTTATGTTAACTATACTTAAAAGAAAAGAAAAAACCAAAATGTCCTCAATACAAAATTACTTATCTGAAATAAACACAAACCAGTTATTAACCATAATTATTAACGATAATTATAACCATAATTGATTTGGTAAATTTCAGAAATAGACCCTAGTCTATGAATGATTAAGCAAGAATTATATTTAAGTGGAACAGAATAGTATTATGAATATCTGAAGCTAAAAAAATTTAAGTGGATATAAAATTGCTGTAAAGATGACTTTCTAAACTTGAGCAAGCGAAAGTTATAACACAATTATAGAAAATGAAACATTTTTATATTTCAAACTATAAAAATCAAAAGCCAAATTGAGAAAATATACTTAAAAGGTAAATACTGAGGCACAATGAGCTGATGTGTGTAAATCATTAAAAACAAGACGAATGCAACACAGTTCACAAAGAAGGAAATACAAATGGACTAATAAACACTTGAAAAAATGTTCAACTTTAGTAGCACTCAGAGAAATGTAAATTAAGACAAAACATAATTTTCTAATTTATTAACAAAAATGTTTAAAAAAATGAGAATATTCAACCGAAGAATATTTATAAACTAACAGCTTTAAAAGTTGGTGAAATTAGAATATACTTTCAGAAATCAATTTGGCAACATGCATCAAAAAGTCTTAAAACTATCCTTTTCTATTCCATATCCTAATAATTATGAATATTTGTCAATCATTTATACATAAATGTATAACATTGAAAAGATAGAAATAATAATTGTTCTATGACCTCATTACTGACTAATGCAAAATAAATTAGATATGGCATATCCAGGTATTACAAATTACAGATTAAGAATCACAAGAATAACAGGAAACATTGAGAAAGTTCAGTGAGATGCTAAACAACATATTTACTCTATCATATAACTGTTTTTAAAAGGTAGAAAATTTTAAAACTGAAAGAAAAATGTGCCAAAATATTAAAAGTGATTTTTTTGGATAGGAGGATTATCGATAATGATCTTTTGGTCAACCACTTTTTAAGTGTTTTCTGTAACACAAAAGTATTATTTTTTAAGTTGGAAAAATAAAATAAACTTAGCTATTCTTAAAAATGAAATGCCTTCAGGAAAAATGTAAATTTGAATGAAAACATTATTGAGATTACATTGGATCTAACATATTCTTAAAATTTTTGCTTCCTATCAGGTTTTAACTTTCCAGATTGATAGAATAGAGAATTGCTGAGAGGCTCAGTATGATAGACCAGGGGGTCTGGGCAAAATTCACAAACAGTACAGCCAATTTGCCATCATATAAGTCATCTAAATGACTCTGGCCAATACTAAATGAGCCAGTGTTCAAATACCAGAATGTCTGGTAACTTAGGCAGTATTCAATTATTTTAAAATGATTTCCAGAAGCATATTCTTAAAATCAATGTTAAACCTTTCTGATCTCCATTTTAGTTAAAACTTTAAGAAATTTTTGAGAATACTTCCTGAATTTCAAGCGTACTCTTCTAAACAAGAAATTGTGCTTACGATTATTTTTTTCTCCTGGAAGAAACATGTGTGATACATTAAGGTACTCAGTTTGCTTTATTAAAGGTAAAATATGTCTGTAAAAGTGAAAGCAAAAAAGGCAAAAAGGCATCTCTGTCTACCCCTGGGGAAACTTTAGGTGAATTTGCAGCTCTGAGTTGTAAACTATGGTAATTTAGCAGTGAAGGTGATGGATTTTAATTAAAGCCTTCTGCAATCCTTAGTGGCTTAGAGGTGGAAGAGCCAAAAGTTTGAGGGAGTGAAAATGTAACTACAATTTCCTTAATTCTTTTGCTTCTAAGTTAGTGGTATATCTATCTATCTATCTATCTATCTATCTATCTATCTATCTATCTATCTATCTATCTATTTTAAGAGAGAGTGCACCTGTGCACATGCGAGCAAGCAGGGGAGGGGTAGAGGGAGAGGCAGTGAGAAGCTCAAGTAGGCTCCATGCCCAGTGCGGACCCAACACGGGGCTGGATCCTGTGACCATGAGATCATGAGCTGAGCCAATATCCAGAGTCAGACGCTTAACCAACTGAGCCACCGAGGAACCTCAGTTCATTGTATCTTTCAGCTTTGGAATATATACATATATATATATATACACACATATATATGTAAATATATATATGTAAAACTGTAAAGCTGTTACTTTTCTATTTTTAATTTTTTTCCAAGAGTTTTTACTAAAGAAAGTTTCAAAATATACAAAAGTAGAGCAAATGAGACAGTGAACACACCCTTCCCGTTAAGCACCCATCACCCAACTTTGGCAATTACTATTTATCACCAATCTTGTTTCATCTACAAATTCCCCTCTACAAACTTCATCTACAAATATCCACTTAATTCCCCAGTCATGCTAGAGTATTTTGATTGAAATCTCAGACATATTTTTGTTTATAAAATTTCAGTATAAGCCTCTACAACATACTTTAAAATATATTCACAACAACATTGTCCTGTCTACAGGGGAAACATAATATTCAAACTTTTCAGACTCCCTTTGTCTACATTTTTTTGGATTAGAATATATGTAAGTTTCATTTATGACAACTGATTGATAAATCTCTTAAGACTCTTTTAAATCAATACATTTTCCCTTCATCACTTTTTTCCTCCCTTAGAGTATCTTGTTGAAAAAATACTAGTTACTTGTCCAATAGAATTGACCCCTTTTCTATAGTTGTTAATTTATTGGTTGCCATAAATTATTACAGATTCGTTATTGATGTAGCAGTCAAGAGAGTGGGAATACTCTGGAACTACAAGATAGACCAGAGGACCAATATCACCTATGACCAATGACCAGTTAGAATAAAAGCGTTACTTGTTACTAACAAGTAAACTAAAGGAGGAAAGCCCATTATTTAAAAAAAAAAAAAAATGCTCTACATTTTAACTATACAAATAAGTGACCATATCTTCTTTTTTTCACTGAAGTTTATTAAACTGCTAATAAAGGTACAAATTGCAAATTTGACAGTACTCACCAGTCTTCATTTCTAACAAGCGCTTTTTCTTTTGTTGGCGTTCAAGTCTTTCTTTCTCTGCTAATTCTTTGGCTATTTGGGCACGTTTTTCCCTTTCCTCTGCTTCTCTTTTTTTTACGTTCTCCTTTCTTGCTTGCTGTTACAAACAAATTTTGAAAAATGATCAATTTTAACCACAGTGATTTCACAAAGAGAATGGAAAATTATTAATCTGTAGAGCTGTGATTAAATATCTTTTAGATAATGGCTACTTCTAATATTAGTAACAGTCTTTTAAAAGATTAGCACATGAACCCTTGCTAAATACGGATCTATAAATACAACTTATGTTTAAAGCACCTGCATCTTAGAATCAACTAAGAGAAGGGAGACGAAACTAAAAATAAAAAAAGCACTTAATTGACAAATCAAAACTGTTTCCCTATATATATTTCCAAGAGGGTCTAGCAAATGTATTTGAGTCTTCCATACATCCTCTGCTAGGTAAAATATTGAGTACAAAAAAAGCAATTGGAGAAATTATAGAAAAGAGCTAAAAGTTTGCAAGGACTGTTTCATATAACAATCAATCATTTAATGATTTCCTCTCAGATAAAGACAAGTGTCATAGGATGACTAGAGGAATCTTTGGCGTTTCAAAGACAGACCTCTGACTTCTCATCAAAGTCACCAAGTCACAATTATGGGATCTCAATAGGTATGTGATTTAATTCCTCATTTTCTAAGTTTTATACAAATCAAGAAACACCTCTCATGTGTCATTAGTGGGAATTAAGAGGTAAACAAGGATTTTTTATGTGCCAACAGCATAGCTCATGCTACAATCTCCTATGTTCTCAGTACCAATGAATTCAAACAAGCTATCTAATTGCTAGTTTATCACTAATGGTATTAAATAGAAAGTGCACAACAAAACTTTAACAAGTAGGTGGCTTTTTTTATTTGGGAGGAAACTTTCAGTTTTCTACTGTCATAGCCTTGTTTTTGTAAACCCTAGAGATAGTGCAAGTTCTTCACTAGAAATCAAATATCAAAATTTTAAATTATCGACCAAAACAATGAAAAGCACATGGGAAAAGAGGAGAAAACAAAAAGCCTTGAGGCAATATTAATTCATACATCTAGCCCTTCATTCAAGAAATACTGAGACACTGAGTGGTAAGTGGTATTATTCCAAGCATTTGACATATATATGTGTGTGTACATATATATATATATATACACACACATATATATATGATTTATAATATACATGCATATGCACATACACAATTCTAAAACAAGTTCTATATTCTGTGTGATAGGGTGGTACAGGAAGCAAAGACAGAAAATAATATGAAAATTTTGAAAAAATTGTATCATGAAAAAAAAGAGTGATGTGATAGAAGGCTTAGGGGGGGAGTTACTTCATATTAAGTGGTATAGATAAGGCCTATATCAGATAAGACCCCACTCACTGATTTCATTGATGCTGAAAATTCAATATCAAGAAGCTAGCTAGGTGATGATCTGGGGGAGATCAAACGCAAAGGCTGTTGGTGGGTTTGAGAGACAGAAGGCCAGTATGGTGGTATAAGAGGAGGTCAGGAGCTGTGCCAGATCATTTAGAGTCTTCTAGGCTAAGATAGGGAAGGTTGGACTTTCTTTTAAGGGAACCAGAAAACAACTGGAAATTTTCAAGTAAGAGAATGCAAGACTAAGCACTCTAAGATACAAGTGCTAACCAACCATCTTTGTTCCAAAAAGTAGGATCTCCCTCTTAAGCAAATGGATTTGTTCACTGTCTAGTGTGTAAACTGAGGCAAAGGTTGGGCAGTCTTATTAGCTCTTAAAAAAGATTGGGTTTCCCAAGTTCAAGATTTCCCTCCAGTAATACAAACCACTGTGTATGTAGGTATTAAATCTGGCCTTCTTCACATTTCCCTGTGGGAATTTAGACTCAGGAATGAACAAAGAACTGTTTACTATGGCTGTTGCTATAATAAATTCTGTGACTCTATAGTCTTGTGTTTTCTGCCAACGTCCATGAAACAATGGCAGGCTAACAAGGTAAATTCTCCTACTCCTCACAGTTCATGACATATATTAATACTATTACTGCTAAGCTATGAAATAGCAGCTGCAGTAATAGGTGCTTTCCTATGCAATCCCTCCAATCCTCAGAATGGATTCTGCATTTTCCACTTGGCACTGGCTGATTAAATAGTTGTTCACTACAATGATTTCTGTAAGAGGCAGAGGCAAGACTTGAAAGCTAGGGGTAGTCTATGTTCTTTCCACCATGCTGCTTCATATTACGGGAGCATATGTTAGGCACAAAGTATATGACAATAGCCTCTATAAGAATTGACATAAGGAAGGTAGGAGAAGGCTACATAAAAGTAGAAAAGAAGTGTGTTTTCAAAGATGAACATGTATACACATCCATGTGTGTACATGCGCACACATGGGTACCCACGTTTGTGTATGTAACAAAGATTGAGTAGAAAGACCGGATTGTGGTGGAGAAAAAAACAAGCAAATATTCAAGTGTCAAAACTGTATTTCTTGCTTGAGGGAAATAAATAAGAGGAACCTACAATAGATAAAAAATATATCATGTAGCTTATTTATGAAACTTAAAGTACAAAATTTTCTGATGTAAATTTTCTACTTTAATGACTGGATGCATTTCAATGAGCACATTTAAAAGACAACTTATTAGCAGACATAATTGCCACACCCTTTTAGTATTCCATTGGGCAGTAAAAAGTCAAAATTACTTCCTAGGACCTATAAAATAATGTTTACATTTAGAAATAAGGTCTGAAGTAATTCTTAAAGTTATTTTACTTTATGGAAAATACACTATTGATTTTCATTTAAAAGGCAATCTCATTTAAAGCATATCTTCTTCTGACATTATAACTATTAGAAGAATTTTAGCTGGAAAAATACCAACAGACAGCACAGAAATAGGTATTTAGTCTGAAACTAATATCCCAGTTCAAACAGTAATTTGGAATTTTCTTTATTCTAAATGTTGAGAAGCAAAAGTAGCCAAAAACGGAAAAGATGAACAGTTAGAGAACCACATCATTCTAGATACAATTGCCTCTTAGTTACGTCAATTCTACATTCCAAACTAGAAAGAAAAATTAGAGAAGAGCTATACATAAAGATGGCTAGCTCTAAGACATTGATTTGTTTAATCATCTTATTTTATTTTCTTAATGTTTATTTATTTTTGAGAGAGACAGAGACAGAATGCGAGTGGGTTAGGGGCAGAGAGAGAGGGAGACACAGAATCCGAAGCAGGCTCCAGGCTCCGAGCTGTCATTACAGAGCCCAACATGGGGCTCGAACTTACAAGCTGCGAGATCATGACCTGAGGCGACGCTCAACCGACTGAGCCACCCAGGCACCCCAATCATCTTATGTATGTATGTATGTATGTATGTATGTTTTTAGTATAGTTGACACAGTGTTACATTAGTTTCAGGTGTACAACTTAGTTATTTGACAAGTTTACATATATTATGCTATATTCACCTTATTCTTAATGCAGCTTTTTATTTAGTAAATTGGCAAATTCATTGCACTGCCACCAACTACTTTCAGCCATGCAATGCCAAAAACTTTCTTTAGGTGCTTGCAGATCGTCCCAGATAGAGCCCGGTACATGCTCCCGTCTGAAAGATCTATGGGCTTACCAGTCTACAGCAATGACGACAGAGGATTTTAAAACTTCAGTCACATTTTGACTGTTCAATTCAAAGGCATAATCAATAATTTACCTGAGTTCCTAAGGCTTACATGTATTTTATGGTAACAGCAAACTCTAAACTATCTACATAAAAATACACAGGTATGTTAATAACTCTGTGTATAAAAACATATAGATATGTCAAATATATGTGCATATGTGTGTGTATATTCTGAAAGAAAATGAGTTCACGATTATTTCCTACCTATAATTTATGTTTTCTGCATAGCAAATGTAACAACAAGAACTTTGCCACAACTAGTTTAAATATACATTATAGCATCATACATTTTGTCTCAGAGAAACCAAAATGACCCAAAGCCAGTGAATTTCAATGAATGTGCACACGTGTGTTGAATTTAGAACAGTCTGGCAGAGTGTAATCCTTCCTAAGTTGTGGCTATTCTCATAAACATTATCTTTGAGTTTATAGACAAATTCCATCATCTTTATTATAAACTTCTGTGACTTGATTTTTCCACTCAACATTATATTTCTAAGATTCATTCACATTTTTATGTATAAACTGCACCTCATTTTCACTGCTTATAATATGAAGTCATCTCCCTACTGACTCACTTATCAGTGGGATTTGAATTGCTTTGGATTTTTGACTATGACAAACGAGGCAGATACATTTTTGCTCACATCTCCCTGTGCATATGTGTATGAGTTTTTTTTATGGTAGATCCCATTACTTGGTTCTTAAACCTTTTCAGAAACTGTTGACAGTGTCTTTAAGCAGAAGAGAACAGGACATCTTAGAACGTAACACAAACAGTAAGGATATTCTTTGTTGACGCTTTGTTTTTGTTCTAAAAGAGTGCTGGGTCCACTTATAAAATATCATTTGACAATGTGGGTTATGACCAAAATAGTTTGAAACCCACTGCTCTCTTGGGTAGAAGTGGAGTTGATAATAAGGGGAGAAGTTCATCATCAAGCTTACTAGATGGTGTCAAAGAGCTTCCACAGTGTGCCAAAAGATACAGCCACCATTAGTGCATAATCATAGCCTAGATACTAACCAAATTGTTATCATCAGTCTTCTACTCGGCAGCTTATAATGGTATCCCATCGTGCTTTTAACTTGTATTTCTATGGTTACTAATTAGTTCAAGTTGCTTCTCACATGTTTATAAAACATTTGGATTTCCTACTCTGTGAAATCCCTTTTGGATCTTTTACCCACTTTTTTGTTAGGCTGTTTATCAGTTTTTTAATTTGCAGTTCCTTAAAATATTCTGAATATGAATCTTTTGTTTGTTTTATATTTTAGATTTTAACTGTCATCATACTTCATTTACCTACGTTGTCTTTCAGTAAAGAGAAGTTGTTAAATGTAGTAAAAGGTTTTTTTTTTTTTTTTTAAGAAATTGGGATGCCTGGGTGGCTCAATCTGTTAAGTGTCCGACTTCAGCTCAGGTCATGATCTCATGGTTCGTGAGTTCGTGCCCCTTATAGGGCTCTGTGCTGACAGCTCAGAGCCTGGAGCTTGCTTCAGGTTCTGTGTCTCCCTCTCTCTCTCTGCCCCCTCTCCCACTCACACTCTGTCTGTTTCTCTCTCTCAAATAAACATTAAAAAAAAATTAAAAAAAAAAAAAAAAAGAAATCCTTCCCTACTTCAAAGACAAAGATAATCTTCTATGCTTTCTTTTTAAGCTTTAACAATGGTATTCACATTTTAGTACCTACTTTATCTGGAATCAGTGTTTTCGAGTAGTATGAGGTGGGGATCCTATTTACTTTTTTCTATTGAAAATGAGTTGAACTGTAACATTTCACAACTAGCCTACCCTTTCTTTGCCCACTGATCAGCAAAGCCCATTCTTCTGTATTCAAGTGGCCATATATGTGTTGATGTTTGGGGGCTGCTTTAGTCTGTTTGGTCAATATATCCATGTCTGAATCAGTAACACTCTGTCTTATTATAGCTCATATCTGATTTTCCTTCTTTAGAATTGTCTTTACTCTTTCTGGGCCTTTACTCAGCCATCTAGTTTTCAGAGCAAACTTACTGAAGTTTTGGAAAGGTCTATTAGGATTGTGAACAGAATTGCTCTGATTCTGCAGATTTAGATTAAATTGGGATCTTTATGATATTGACTCTTTCTGTTAACAAACATGATGGGGCTCTCCATTGACTTAGGATATATATAGTACATATCCTAACTTATTATATGACTTTGTGTGTATATATATATGTGTATAGGTATATATATACTTATATATATATAAGTGTATAGGTATATATACTTATATATATATATATAAGTATAGTGTGTGTATATATATATATATATAAGTGTATGTATATAAGTGTATATATATGTGTGTGTGTGTATACACACACACACACTAGTATCCTATCAGTTTAGAATAATCATTTCATTAAATTTGGTAAAACTCAAATGTAAAACTTTCTGGGCCAAGTATTTAATTTACTTGAAGATTCTAAATAAGTCATTAAATTAAAAATTAGTTATAGACTTATTCAAGCTTTGATTTTCTTTCAAAGTCAGTTTCAATTATGTTATAATTTTTCTAGAAACTTATCTGCATCATCAACCTATCCAGTCTGGCCTATAAATTTTTATAGTGTGCTTGTCTCTTTTTACTATCTTCTGTATGTATAATTATATTCCTTATTACGTCTTTAATATTTTTTCCTCATTAACCTTTTCAGAAACTTATCTAATTGTCTTTTCAAAATAATCATGGTTTAGCTTTTCAAAAATTCTCTAAGTCATTTTTTCCTTCATTCCTTTATTTTCCTATTTTTTCTAGGATTGTACAATTCCTTTTTAACTTCTGAAGTCGGATGTTTAATTTTCCATCATTCTGATTTTTTAACATAAACACGTAGAGTATAAATTTCTTTATACCACTATTTTGCTGTGTTCCATAAATTCTTCAGGTCTAATTTTACTCTAGGATTTCCTTCTTGACACATGAGTTATTTCATGTGATTTTAGAATTTGCAAAACAGAGATTTTAAAATTTCATCCTTTTAAAAATTTCATCACTAATTTCATACTATTGTAGTTAATGAACGAAGCTGCACCTTAGAAATACATCAAGATTTCACGGTCTCCAGTATGTGATTACTTTGATAAAAGTGCCACTTATGGTTGAGAGGTGTACTCTAATTGTTGAGTTGGGTTCTCTATATATTACATTGAATCAACTGTGTTAATTGAATTGTTTAAAGCTCCCATATCTTTAATGATCAATTAGAGAACTTTGTTGAAGATCCAAATATAATGCTAACTCTATCAACTTATTCTAGAAGTTATACATTTTTACATGTTTGTTTTGGTGCCATGTTATCATTCACATGAAAATTTTTGACTTATACCTTTCTGAAGAATTAAGCTTTCTATCAGCATGAATATTCCCTTGTCTTTAAGTCTATTTTATCTGTTACCACCATAGTTTCCCTCTTTCTTTTGATTAATATTGCATTTCATTACCTGTTCTGTTACTTTAAACCTTTCCATGTATTTGGGTTATAGGAGGTCTCAAACAGCACAAGGCTACATTGTTTATCCAATCTTAGTCTTTAAAATTTTTATCGTGACTTATGAAATACTTGTTTCCACCACCTTATATTATTCGTTTTATTGGTCCTCCTTTATCTATGCCACTTATGTATGTATTTATGTATGTATGTATGTATGTATGTATGAATGTATATCTTTCTTGGTTCATTTCTCCCCCTGTGGTTTTGAAACTATGCTGGAACATCAATCCTTTTACTGGTTATCTTGGTAATTTTATCACACAAATTAATTTAACAAGGCCTAACGTTCACTGATAGTTTTATCTCCTTTCCTCTCCTTTGAACAATACGGAAAGATAAAACACCTGAACTCCAAACACCTCATTCAATTTATTTAACAACGTTGTCCAGGAGTTAAGCTCTATACCTCCCTTTTCTACAAAACAAGTTAGACATTATTTTATTGTATACGTTTTTTATATTTAGTTTAATAGTAAGTATGCCTTCTTGTCTCTCAATTCTTTCTGAAGAAAAAGAAAATGTTGCTTCTTTAAATACATCCTGTATTTAAAGAAAACTTTAAATATAGTGTCAGAAAACTATAATCTTGGGCTGGCCAGCAATTGTAAATAGTTATATCAGACATAGCCACACCCACTCACTTACATACTGCCTATGACTGCTTTTGCACTGCTACTGAAGAACTGAGTAGTTATTAACATTTAGCTTGCATATATTTACTATATGGCCCATTAAACAGCCAATCCCTGCTTTGGAGGATCCTTCAACAGAGAGATGTTCATGAAAAATAACCCTTTCTCCTTGAAGACTTCCCCAACTTTCTCACAAGACAGCCATATTTTAAAATAGTTTGTTGTGTTGTGGTGGGATTGATCTTTGAGAGTCTCTATTATTATGTGAGAAAATTCTCAAAAGTGTATTCTTATAGAAGGCTGACCAACACATCTTTATTTCTTAAATATTTTTATATAATGTGTCGATTACGATAGACTATATATTTTTCTGGGTAACATACTTCGTGTTTTAGGATCCAAAGGTAAACAATTTAACAAGGAACAGCCATGTAAAATCCTGGGTGCTCACTCAAATAAGTTTGTTGAATGGACAATCAAGAATATCATCAAAAATATAATAAATATGACATTTCACTACTTTCAGAAATAATTTAAAAATGAGTTTATTATTACTTATTAGAAAGGCAGTGTATAGGTTAGAAGGAAATCTAAAGTCTTATTGTCTTTGTCTGAATCTCTATCTGGCACTAAATAGCTATGTAACTTGTGTCTTAGTTTCCTCTTTTGTAAAATGGGCAAAATAATACCTACTTTATAGTGATATTGTAAGAATTAAATAAAATGCCTGGCATACAGTAAAATCTATGTAAAACAGCAATTATCAATAATATTAGTAATATTAC
The DNA here is from genome assembly GCF_028749965.1 of Puma concolor. Taxonomy (NCBI): domain Eukaryota; kingdom Metazoa; phylum Chordata; class Mammalia; order Carnivora; family Felidae; genus Puma; species Puma concolor. The sequence goes on along the minus strand of NC_141667.1, from coordinate 206,208,589 downwards.
TAATTTATATTATTTCCGTTATATGTCATTAATGAAATGCCCCACTAATTATTTATTTGGGAACAAATCAAGGAAGAGCCACTTTCTAGCTTGCAATGATCATATATGCTTCTATATATATGAGGAAGTGTCAATTCTCATAGTACCTATGAGAATATAGTTTTCCATTCAGAGATGTTGGAATATGACCGTACATTGACTCGACAGGAAGTTCCTCCAAAGCATGTACCCAATGCAGCTGGATTACTTGGCAGGGAAGTTACAGAGGTGAATTAAATATGGGAGGCAAGATATACTCTTGATCTCAGGTCTAGTTATTTACCACTAAAAATTTATTTTCATATATATATAGACACATGTTTTAATACTTCTAAATCTAATATACTTTATGAGCTTTTATTCTGAAAAAGAGAGTTTAGTTTCCTGTTTCCCGCCTCCCTCCCCCAAAGAATTGCTTGCATTTCAAATTAAGATAGTCTTGGTAAATTAACTTCAAAACTTGCCCAATGACACAAAATTTGCTTTCCTCAAAAGCAAAATTTAAAAAACCAATGTGCACATTGCCTCCTTCCAGCTTAATAGTCTATTATATACTGTTTCTTGAAATACTTAAAAACTTATTTTATAAGAGAAAAATTGTAACATAAGAATATAAGTGGACTTCCACAGATCCCAACTTTTTGATCATACTTCATCTCCGTTTCTAACTCTTAGCTCATTTAAATAGTTTTATCTACCCAACTCAACATTTTCAACCTATGATAATATTCTATATATTTTTGTAACTCCAAAAACTACTGGAGATTTTATCATATAAGAAAGTTGAAAAGATTATAAATGTCTTCTTATTCAGAGTTATATTTCTTTCAACATTAATGAATATTTAAACTATGCAAACCAGGGATCTCTTCAGTTTTCACTGAACTCAAAAATCTTTTCTTCCTAAGTATTTTATTTTTGTCTCAGATTCCTAACATAAGATTAGAAAACCAGATTTAAATCTGCATGCTTTCCAGAGGGATACAGGTATCAGCTACTATGAAAACACAGGCTAATTTTCTCAAAATAAACAACTACTTAAGAGTCCACCATGTTCCTACTAAATGCTTTTTTTAATAGGAGTTTACTCAATTTTAAGAAGAGGCAATGTTCAAACATACTAAATGAAGCTTTCTAGAAATTCCTGATGACTCCATTTTCAGGAAGAAATGGAAAATATTTTAACTAAGAAAACCTTAAAAATGTATTCCTGTACTATTCCTGTATTGAAACACGAAAGAAAATAATTTTTTCTTAGAATTACCAGACACAAACGTCTTTAAGAATACAAAGTATGTGATCTACTTGTTCGTTTTCCATCAAGTCTGTCTGTTTTTCTTCCTTCCTTCCTTCCTTCCTTCCTTCCTTCCTTCCTTCCTTCCTTCCTCCCTTCCTCCCTCCCTTTCTTTCTTTCTTTCTTTCTTTCTTTCTTTCTTTCTTTCTTTCTTTCTTTCTTTTTCTTTCTTTTTTGTTCCTTATGTTTATTTTCAGAGAGAGAAAGACAGAGCATGAGTGGGGGAGGGGCAAAGAGAGAGGGAGACACAGGATTTAAAGCAGGCTCCAGGCTCTATGCTGACAGACAGACATGGGGCTCGATCCCACAAACCATGAGATCATGACCTGAGTTGAAGTCGGTCACCTAACCAACTGAGCCACCCAGGCATCCCCCCCTGTTTTTTTTCCATCAAGACTTGCTTTTGTAACTGAATACAAAAGTTCCCCCCAACATGCAAAAGATAAACAATGGATTGGAATTACCTTGTGGAAAATTATTCTTAGAAATCCCTATTTGCAGTAATTATAGGGTAGATGCTTTATAAGGGACTCTAGAATGATAGTAAAAATTAAATTCTCTGGTATTATCAAATTCAATGAAAAAATGCTCTCAATGAGAATAGGAGAGCATAACACACGGTATACGGGCACAAACAATTCATCATCTTAACATTCAATAAGGTGGTGTTATTAGTTGAACTTTTTATGACCATGAAACTTAGGAAAATGGGAAACTATGCTTTGAGAATGTCCCCAAGAATGTGCAGGTGCTGATGAATTAAACTGCTTCAGCGGCAAGTTGCTCTTTTCTGTAAAAAGCAGTCTCAGGTGAAACAACACATTACGTATTAGCCCATCAGGGATTTAACAATACTGACCCATCATCATTATGCCATGAGTTTGTTTGCAATTCTTTCAAACATTTTGTAAAATCCTCAAGTAAATGAGATATTTCAATCTATTCTGTGACTTCTTTAACAGAGAGAGAGTATGAAATATTCATAACTGTGGTTTCCCAAAGTACAACTCGATTTTCCAGTAAGTGTGTTTTCTCCCCTTGTGTTCTGAAGTGATATAGTAATTTAAATATTCTTTTTATCCCCCAAATGTGAGGCTAAATAAAGGCACAGCTAGGCACAAGATGGTAGTCATGAAGTATAGTGCTTAAAGGTAGACTTGGTGATAGGGCCTATCACCTATCACTATTGTTGTTTTGAGTTATTACTACCACCTCTTAGGAAAGCAAGGAGAACATCCAACTAAAGCCCCACAATATTCCATGTAAACCTGGTCATGTTTAAAACATAACATTAAAAGTAGCCTTAAGATGGGGGGCACCTGGGTGGCTCAGTCAGTTGGGCGTCTGACTTCGGTTCAGGTCATGATCTCGTAATTGGTGGGTTTGAGCTCTCTTTTGGGCTCTGTGCTGACAGCTCAGGACCTGGAGCCTGCTTCTGAGTCTGTGTCATCTTCTCTCTCTGCCCCTCTCCCACTCATGCTTTGTCTCTGTCTCTCTCTCTCTCAAAAAAAAATAAACATAAACATGGGCATTGAGGAGGGCACCTGTTGGGATGAGCACTCGGTGTTGTATGGAAACCAATTTGACAATAAACCTCATATTTAAAAAATACATAAATAAGTAAATAAACAAAAAAATTAAAAATAAATAAACATTAAAGTTTAAAAGAAAAACACTGAAGTCAACAGTGTGTGCACTCTGTCTTGTTCAGAATGCAGAGGACCAATATCTGATGTACAAAGAGCATGCCATTTTGTTCATTTTTGCTTGTGGTACCCTAATTAATGTTGTATTTTCAATTACATGGGTTAATAGACTTATTATTATGTATTATTTTTTCCCATTATCTATCAATAGTTGACCTTATCACTTTATTAGAATAATCCAGTCTTTACCTTTTGCTAATATTACTTCAGTGAACAAACTAAATATTTAAAATGTAAAAGGGAAATACAAATTACCAGTCATTTAATCATATAGACCTGTCAGATGCACTAATAATCCCACTAAGCAATGTGTAGTAAAAATAAATCTTATCAGTAAAGAGAAAATGTAAGTCAATTAGTCTAGCTGTGTTTTTACTGTGAAAAGACTAAAAATTAAAGATTAGAAGAACCTATCATAATTATTTTCAAGGTTGCAAGTCTAAAATATTCAGCACCTGGAATAGCTCTAATTCCTTAAATAATCAGATAGTAAAGGATATGAAGAAAAACATCCTAGAGCTAAAACATTTGGGTTTTTTTGTAGGTTTGGGGCTTTATACCTCCAACTATGATCTCAGAATAACAATGGTGCCAATGAAGACAATTTGTAAACTGTAAACTCAACAAAACAAGCAAGGAGAGAAGATATTTCCTATAACTACCCAAGTTGACTCACCATCCAGCCAGATGACTTTTTCACATGCTTCTTTTCTCTGACAACATGATCAATGTACAGGATTTAAGAAGCACATGGGAAAAGCTTAGTGCTTTGGAATTCCTATTGGTTACCTAGTTAGTCCATACAATGGTTATCAGAAATGGCATTTACAGTTGACAAGGATAAGATCTGTATAACTTAAATGATCAGTTTTGTTCTGGCTGTCCTCCATATCAAAAATATTTGTATACTAAAAATACCCCCTCATTGGATGATTTCATTTTTGTTTGGCAAATCACTACTTCAGTCTCAGTATTCAGTAGAAGAGAGAAATTATATTTGATCAATCCATGCAGCAAGGTTAAATGAGTTACAACTGATTTTATTTTTGTTCACTACACAGTGTATTTCAATTGTATGAACGAAAAATCAACTTAAAGTCTTCAAGTAACATGAATGATGGATCTTTAAATGGATCAAACATAACTTTAACAGAATTGTAGAAATAATCTAAACACAGAGCTATTATTGAAAAATAGGTACTCCTTATTTAGTTCAAAGTGTCTATACAGAAGCATTAAAAAAAAAAGGGAGAAATCCTTAAAATATCGATTCTGTTATCATGAGATGGGAGAGGTGAAAATTATTTCTATTCTCTGTAGATAGCTAACTTGTTTTGGGGGTATATGTACATTATGTCATTTGATCTTCAAAATGTAACATCCTGAAGAAACACAAGCTGTTATTAACAGGAAACAGGCTCACTAAGGTTAAGTAACTTGGCCACAGTCTTATCACCCTGGGTGTTCTGATGCCAGAGCTTTCACTGTCAGCCATTGCTGTCTTCCCCAAAATAAGACAACTGGCAAAATACCACTGTTAAAAACAAGCACAAAGGGTGAATTCATAAGTAAGTTAAGATTTGAAGAAAACAGAGTGACTCCTTTCTCAATGATTGCCATTACACAATTCGGATGGGAGGTATATACGTAGGAAAGAAAATTTAGGGGAGGAATCGACAGGACTTCAGGGACAAGAAAAGAACAAATGCAAAGTTTGGCACATATACTCAAAACTGGAACACAGAAAAGAAAGGAAGACCTAACGGAGGCCACCCCACCTTTTGTGTGTGTAATAGTAATCCCTTTTAAGGCAATGCTTTTCCTCGCCCTCAAAATCCTAACCCAAGTGGGGTGCCCAGATTTGCAGGGTCTTAGAAACTATTAATAAAGAAGGATGTCCAGTAATCTTTTCCAGTACTTTAAAATCCCTACAGGAGGGGCACCTGGGTGGCTCAGTCGGTTAAGCGTCTGACTTCAGCTCAGGTCATGATCTCACGATTCGTGAGTTCAAGCCCCGCGTCGGGCTCTGTGCTGACAGCTCAACCTGGAGCCTGTTTCAGATTCTGTGTCTCCCTCTCTCTCTCTGACCCTCCCCTGTTCATGAGCTGTCTATGTCTCAAAAATAAATAAACGTTAAAAAAAATTTTTTTTTAAATAAAATCCCTACAGGAAATGTTAATGTGCTCAGAAAAAGAGCTACAAGAACCAAAAAATGTGACTTCTTTAAGTGTAGTCACTCCAATTCTGTGTTGGAATATATGAAATTGTAAACTCAGAGGCTCATCATAGCAGTTACATATGTATAATTAAAACAGAAAATTGACAGAGACCCATAAATACAGAGAACAAACTGGTGGCTGTCAGAGGGGAGAAGGCTGGGAGGATGGGCAAAATGGGTGAAGGGGAGTGAGAGATCCAGGCTTCCAGTTATGGAATGAACAAGTCATGGAGATGAAAGATATACCATAGAGAATATAGTCAATGATGTTGTGTCATGGCAGACGGTATCTACACTCGCAATGTGCACAGCATAATATACAGAGGTGCTGAATCACTATGTTGTGCACGTGAAACTAATGACACAATGTGTATCAACTATACTTCAAATAAATAAACAGAAAAATGACATATTCCTAATAATTATAATTTGGTATGAAAATTGTTTTCCAACATGTTATCTAAAAGGGAACAAGTAACAAAGGAGAGCAAAGAGGGGGGAGCATTCAGAAGTATTTCTGTAAGATGAGGTTGTTAAGCAAAATAAACAAGGTGTCAGATGAAATTTGCTTAAGGAGTTAAGAGTGTTGTTGCACTGTGCTAATAATTCTGGTTAAAGAAAGAGAAAAGCAAAAGAACTTTCAATGAGGAGAAAGGAAAGCTTCACCAAGATAAGAAAAAGTTTAAAGAAGAGACCATGTATTTCAGGGATGAGTAAAGGCGCTTTGAGCAGAATTCTCTAATATAAATATGAATGGGAAGTGGGGCTAGGACATACATTATGCTTCAAGGCCACAGGGACCAATGACACACATGAAAATTAGGTTTATACTCAAAGGACCAACATGAACATTCTACAGCTGTTAGGTAAGAAAAAGGGGAATGGAGTGTCCCAGTAAAAGCCGACAAAAATTCCATAATGGGCTCAATTCATCCCATAGAAGCATGCACCTCTATGAGTAATGGGCACATTGGTAGTTGCATCTAACAGTGAGTCCAAAATCAATCACAAGTGGAAGATGATGATTATCGTTCTACAACACTACACACCTGAAGGCATGAACTTCACTTGGTGAAGCTTGATGCCTGGTAGGACAGTGATTTGCTTAGCCTACAGTGCAGGGTCAAACATTTCCACCTAGTACCTCCAATTTGAACTTTATGGTTCCCATGACTCCTACAGGAAAGAGTATCTTGCCAGCTCTCCACTCCATACCTTAACCTTCACGCCAGCCTTGTGGTACATTAATAATCCTCTAATTTTAAAAGAAAACATTTTATGCTTTGAAACGGAACAAGACCAGCAAACATTCTCCTATCATGAATGCATTGACGTAAACAAGAAGTTATTCTATTAAGGGGTGAGAAAATAAAAAAATGTCTTGTGCTGATTTACACTTGTAAGTTACCAAAAATGCCCTTAAAAATCACATTTTAACAATTCTTCCAAACTCTCTGAGCAATATATTGGATATATGCTGGAAATATATTAAAAAGTACAGGCTTTGGAATCAGGGAGGCTTCCATTCAAATCTTAGCCCCTACCAGTTCGGAAGCATACTGAGATTCCCTACCCCACAGTTACTACACGGGTGACATTCTGTATCTCACAAGAATGCTGGGAAGACTAAGTCAGATGACACGTGTACAGCATCTAGCAGAGAGTCTAGCAAGAAGCAGGCACTCAATCAGGGGCAGTTGTTGTTGGATTTGTCTTGTTGAAGATAGTAATAAAAATAAAGCTTGGAGTACTTGGGTGGCTCAGATGGTTAAGCGTCCTGACTCTTGATTTTGGCTCAGGTCATGATCTCATGGTTCATGGAATTGAGTCCCGCATCAGGCTCTGTGCTGACAATGTGGAGCCTGCTTGGGATTCTCTCTCTCTGCCCCTCTCCTGCTCACTCTCTCTCTCAAAATAAATAAATAAAATTTAAAAAATAAAGATAAATAAAATTACAGTATGTAAACTTACTCCTTATTTCTTGGAAATCGATTACTAGTCCTAAATAGAAACCATTTACCTATAGTAGATTGTTAAAACAAAAACAAATTAATTTCTAGTTGAGGATCTCCAACTAGAAAAGAGGAGAGTTCAACTGGTGTCACAATGAGCAGTTACCCCACAGAGGAAGCTCCATGATCTTAGAACTTTTTCCCCTTGGTCCAAATGGCTTGAAGCAGCAGTCTGGAACAGATTTTCCTTCTTTAGCTATTGTATTAGGGCTCTCAGAAAGGGTGGGAAAAAAACAAGAACCAAAACAGCTGTATCTAAACCAATTACTGATGAGATCCTGGTAACACTGATAAGAAATGACATGAGTTGGTGAAAGGTATAGTAATCGGCTCTGAATAAAAATGAGCCGGCCTTTAATTGCTTAAGAGTAACTTCTGGGGCAATCCTAAAATACGAACATTTTGGGATAAATTACTCATAAACTAAATTACTATTAAAAATAAAAGTGATCACGTTTTTTTTTTTTATTTTGGGGAGGGGTTAGTTTTCACATTAGTCCTAACAGTTCTTTTAAATGTAATTTAAACTATATTAATAGGAATTAGTATAGTTTAGCCATATATGGCATAGGCTGGTGCAAGACTCCCTGGGTTAGCCCCTCAGCTCCGTCAATTGCTGGCTATGTCAACAATGGGCAAGTCACAATCTCTCTAAACCTCAGTTTCCCCATCTGTAAAATGGGAATAGTAACAGTATGCTTACCACACCTGGTTATTGTTAGGGTTAAATGAGTAAGTGGAGAACTTGGCACTTGACTGGCACTATATGTATTAGCTACTAAAGCCTGGCACCCATTGTAGATGAGAACATCTATCCCTCAACAAATTTGGCTATTTGTTACATGCCATGAATTACATTAGAGAAACAAACGTATGCAAGATAGACATAGATTTTATAAGATGAAGCGAAGTCTGAGCAGAGATCAGAAGGGTGAGTATAGTAATTTAGCCAGGCAAAGTATGGACAGACTGCTCCAGGCATAGGGAACCATACATAAGTAGGACGGTCTAAACTTGAGAGAAAACATTCCATGGAAAACTGTCATAGTGAGGGAGGGGGACAGCTATGGAATGAAGACAGTGGTTCCAACTCCTTGCATATAATACAAAACAGAACTTCACTTTAATGGTAAAATTTGCTCATTCACGACCAGGAGTATTCCTAAATACCAGTGGATGAAGTCACAATATAAACGTATCTTACCAGTATTTTCTTAAAAAGAAAATCTAGCTATATATTTTTTGCCTATTGTATAAATAGACCTTTCCAGAACAGACCTTCAACCCATTAAAGTTCCACATCTGTTGTTAATATTTTCACACTGATTCAGTGAAGTTAGTAGGATTTTCAAAGTTGAATGGTGAGGAATTAAATAGCAATGTAAGGGATCAGGGATTTGAGAAAATAAAACATTTGTCAAAAATTTTTGCCAATATTGATATGTGATCTTTTAAAATATGCACTAAAATTCAAGCAGTATAACTATATTTACCAGAAAGAAAGGAAGAAAGAATAAAATTTGTGTGCCAAATTGTATCACCTTAGTATAGCCACTTTGCTTCTATAGTCTCCTTTATGTTTATTTTTACCCTAAAGATTATTTCCTCTCCAAATTACTCATTTAAATGAAATATATTTTTTATATTTAGCTCTAAGGAGGTTAGTTTAGGACAGTGTGCATATGTATATATGACAACAATTACTTCTAGGACCCATGTGAACTCTGAAATACACACAAAGTACAGCTGTCACTCTATTACCCTCCTTTTTTTGGACCCTTCTCCAATCAAACACTTCCTCACTCTTCCACCATTAGTAACACTAATGCCAAGTTATCCCCACAACACCCAAAGCCCTCTAATCCTACTAGATCTTAGGAAGATTTTGAATTAGACTTGATTCAAATGTCAATCTGAATGCTTAAAAACAGTATGGCCTAGATTTCATTTTTTAAACCCTTTCAGTGCCAGTGTTCTTATTTGTAAAATGGAACACAAGCTATAAACAAGGGAGGGAGCACCGCACAGCATTTAATTACACAGGCTCTTGGAGGAAGCCTGTATGAGTACAAATTCTAGTTCCACCATTTTATAGCTAAAACACATTGAGCCAGATATGTTCCATCTCTGTACCTCGGTTTCTTCATTTGCCTCAGAGAGAAGGTAACAGTGAAAGGTGGAGAATTATTATGAAGACTGACTGAGATAATATACATAAGGCATCTGGAAGAATGTCTGGTTCATGGAATACTCAATATATGATGGGTATTATTACTTCGTATATCTATTTTATACCTTTATAACATAATTGTGTCAGGAGTCCCCAAGACCACCCTCACATTTGATCATTTGTTGGAAGGACTTAGAACTCAGAAAAGCTATTGTACTCATGGTTACAGTTTATTACAGTGAAAGGACACAGATTAAAATCACCATAGGCTTCTCCCAGAGGAGTTCCATTATGACATATGAAGTATTGCCTACTAGGAAAGCTCTCTCATTCCTTGATGTCAAGAGTTTTTATTGGAAAAAAACATGTATGCCTGGACCTTCCACATGGACCACCTTAGCTACTCAGCCTCTAGCCTCCTATAGAGGACAAACCAAACAGTATAGCCCAGGGCTTCAGGTGAACAAACACAGGTACTCACTGCAAATCACATTTCTAGAAAAAACCATCTAGTTTGGTCCAAGGCCCCAACCAGACAAATATCCCTATGAGACAGGGTATTCCAAGACCTAACGGGTTATCTCCCAGGAACCAGTGTAGGACTGGTTCCAGGTTTGAAACACCTCAAGCCTACTGAGTTAACCCTTCACTGCATACTAATTTATTAAACGACTACCATGTGCAAGGAACTGTGATAAATACTTAGTATATATTAGCTAGCTTAATAAACACTTTTATGAGAAAGGAATTAATATTTCCATTTACAGATATGGAAACTGAAACTCAGGAAGGTTATATCAGTTCATGGTCATATAACTAGTGTGGAATCCAAACCCAGCTCTCCCAGACGGCAGAGCCTTTGCGACTTACATTAAGGCATAAAATATTTTAAAGTTAAAATACCATATTGTACAATTTATCACATATATAGGCACACAATAAATATATTTGTCAATCAAATCCAGTTCTTCTACTTGTGATAGTGAAAAACTAAAGAATCATTTTGAATTTGTGGAAGGAACAAACTAAAGCTATGAGCAAATGTATATGTACCATAGACTAGTGTTCCTTTGAAATACTGAAGCTTTAAATGTCCATCAACTGATGAATGGATAAAGAAACTGTGGTTTATATACACAATGGAATACTACTTGGCAATGAGAAAGAATGAAATATGGTCTTTTGTAGCAATGTGCATAGAACTGGAGAGCGTAATACTAAGTGAAATAAGTCATACAGAGAAAGACAGATACCATATGTTTTCACTTTCATGTGGATCCTGAGAAACTTAACAGAAGACCATGGGGGAGGGGAAGGGAAAAAAAAAAAAAAAAGAGAGGGAGAGAGCCATACCATAAGAGACTCTTAAAAACTAAGAACTGAGTGTCGATGGGGGGTGGGATGGAGGGAGGGCAGGTAATGGGTACTGAGGAGGGCACCTGTTGGGATGAGCACTGGGTGTTGTATGGAAACCAATTTGAGAATAAACTTCATATTAAAAAAAATAAATACTGAGGTTTTAAAGAAAAATTTTTTAATGTTTGTTTATTTTTGAGAGAGAAAGACAGAGCCTGAGCAGGGGAGGGGCAGAGAGAGAGGGAGACACAGAATATGAAGCAGGCTCCAGGCTCTGAGTTCTCAGCATAGGGCCCGATGCAGGGCTCAAACTCACGAACCATGAGATCAGGACCTGAGCCAAAGTCACACGTTTAACCGACTGAGCCACCCAAGTGCTCCTGAAATACTGAGTTTTTATTAAAAGACTATCTCATCTTAACAAAGTCCAATAAATTCAGCAATAAAGATTTCCTTAGAGTAAAAAGAACAACTTCTTTAAGCTTAAGCATTTTCTTTTTTCCTTACCCTTCGAAACTTTTTAATCTCCACAAACATTTGCTGAAATAGAGAAATGACTTACCCATCTATTAAGAATAACATAATTTTTTGTTGCAGAATTGTATCACCATTTTCCCCAGGGAGGCAACAATGCTTTTTCACTTTAATATGTGTGTGGTTTTTTTCCTCATCTAATCAGCTAATACTTTTCAAAAGATCTTTTTAATGCCTAAATGAAAGGATTCCACATCAAAGACCTGACCTCCCTATTAAAGTATCTAAAGGAAACCCTAGGAATCTAAAATCCATTCAAAGGCAAATCACAGGTAGCTTATTGTACAATGCATTAAGAAAAGAAAAGGAAAATAAGAAGCTTCATAAGAGCTTCACGGAATTTGGTAAAATTATACCACAAAATACAAATTGATCTCAAGTATAAAGAAACAAATTCATAGCCAAAAACGTATTACAAAAGTGCTCTGTAATCAGCCAGGAGGGGAGTCTTTATGAGAAACTTCAGAATTTGTCATATTTTCAATCAAAATTTCTGATTACAGCTTAACATTGGGAAGGCCAAAAAGAGAACAAACCACATATTTTTCAATAGATTTAAAATCTGAAATTTTTAAAGCTAACTTTCAACATGGGGAAAGGTAGGTTTTATTACCAACAGCAATACTCGAATAAAGTAACGAAATGAAAGTAAAAACTGATGAGATGTATAGACACAAATACTTTCTTAAAAAAAAATTAAACATTTTAACATACCATGAATGTGGTTCTGAAGTTATTCAAGTCATTAAAAAAGTCTTCCACAGACACCTTCTTCACATCAATGGCGTAGTATCCCATCACACTCTGGTATAACGTTTCCATGTTTTCGTGTAACTTTAAAAGTTTCCCGTATTGTTCTTTTGCACTGATAACAAAGCTGTATCTTAGAGTTAAGGGATTCTGAAATTTACCAAGTAATGTTTTAGGAAAAAAAAATACCCTGTGAATCCAATGTTTGAATTATTAGTCACTATTACACATCTCCAAAATGCTAAAATTACCTCTAACAGGTCATTGTTCTCAAAACTCAATCTATCCTGTACGACAGTAAAATCTTAACACCAATCTCTAATTAACTCTGGCCAAATTATCAGAAAAGTTAAATATTTATTTTTTTTATATTTCTTTTTGACAATTGAGTCCATGGAAATTATACTTCCAGTGTATGTATGTACGTTATTCACATCATTCAATATGATTCAAATTATAGCTCAGTGTCTAATATTGAGTAATTTCAATGATATTGAAATCAACCACATGGGTGCTGAACACAGCAGTTAAACTGGATGCCCGATGTCAATTTCCAGCTCCCGCACTTGGTGGTTGCCTGTGGGCACATGCCTTAATCTCTCTGGGCTAGGACTTCCTCATCTGTAAAATGGGAATAAGAATATCATCCATTTCACAGGGCTGCTGTGAGGATTAAACACGTTAATAATTCAAAATTCTTAGAAAAATGAATAGCATTTTGTAGTACATGTAAATCCCTTTTATTTTTATTGCATTTTGGGTTATATATGTGGTTCTAAAGTCCATCAAAAAATAAATTAAGAGTTACATTAATGGGGTGCCTTGGTGGCGCAGTCGGTTAAGCGCCCGACTTCAGCCAGGTCACGATCTCGCGGTCCGTGAGTTCGAGCCCCGCGTCGGGCTCTGTGTTGACGGCTCAGAGCCTGGAGCCTGTTTCAGATTCTGTGTCTCCCTCTCTCTGTGACCCTCCCCCGTTCATGCTCTGTCTCTCTCTGTCTCAAAAATAAATAAACGTTAAAAAAATTAAAAAAAAAAAAAAAAAAAACTTCAAATATTACAGAACTTCATGTTTTAAATTCTCCTTTGGAAAACTGGGAAGTGATTTATTTTATGCATTGCATCATCTAAAATTATGATCTGGCACATACACATACAGAAATATTCTCTTCTCATTTATGACAACACAGTTCAAAACACACTGATTTTCAGAAGACTAACAGTGTGAATGTTGCAGTGGCATTAGAAAACATTTTCTAAACAAACCATAGAATTTCCTTTGTGGTTTGACAAATTGCTAATGCAGTTAGATATACCATACTTCATCCTGAAAAGATGACTCTGTTAGAGCATCATTCATAATTGTCTATGGCTCCTTTAAACTGGGACATTTAAAGAAATGGAATATACAGAACTAAGCTTATCCAAGCCATTTTATTGTCTCTGACTAATGCAAAAAAATAAAGATGTTAGTATATTTTTAAATTTTTAAATATTTGTTTAGTTATCTGTTTTTGGGGGGAGAGGCAGAGAGAGGGAGAGAAAAAAATCCCAACCAGGCTCTGCACTGTCTGCACAGAGCCTGATGTAGGGCTTGATCCCACAAAGTGTGGGATCATGAGCTGAGCCGAAATCAAGAGTCGGACACTCAACCAACTGAGCCACCCAGGCGCCCCAGTATACATATATTTTTTTAAAGTCAGTAATAAGAATAACTAGATTCTTGCCAAGAAAACCAAAAAAGGAATTTTTATAACCAAAAAAAAAAAAAAAAAAAAAAAAAAAAAAGATTTTCCACAATTTTGAAAGATAACGGTTCCTCTGGTCAGAGTATTCCCCAATGGAAGATAAAATAAGGAAACCGAACTCGGCCTTTCATTTTGAGAAAGGAAGACTGAGAAAGAAAGAGGCAGCATTGCTGTTAGATGGGTGGTGAAATCCAGGGGGGCATGGAAATTTTCTAATAATTAGAGCCCAACCTCCCCCAAAAAGGCATTCCAGTCCATCACGGCTCACTTGTACCCATGTCTGGGGTCAGTCCACAGATTACTTACTGCCCTTCTATGCTGGTTATTTCTCCCTCTCTGCACCCCCCAGACTATGCCCTGCTTACTTTTATATTTAGCATTTTAGGGGAAAAAAAGAGTATACTAAATATAGGAGTCTGGATTCTAATGGAAGGGTTGATACTTTTTTTAAATAACCTTAAGAAAATCTATAGACCTTTCTGTAGTCCAGTTTATATTCATCTGAGTAGCAAAATGCCTCCTTATATTTCCTAGAATCTGGATCATAATAGCAGCAGTGGCTGATGAATTTATATGTAGTATCATTTTTTAATGCTTGCATAAACAAAAGATTTTCTGTAATTACTCAAATCACAAAATCACAGGAAATTATAATACAGTCACACTTGACAGATTTCCATACACTTTGTCTTATGAAATATCCATATTCATGAAATATTATAAAGCAAATGTATGTAAATTAAAAAATCACGTTTGAAACACATTCAGAAACTAATATTAAATGGACCATATGGTGATTCATTTGTAATGTGAAATAATCAGTCCTTCATTTATATAGTAAGGTCAGAAATCAACATTGGTTTATCTATTCAATCTATAAACTTTCACCTAAAATTATTTATGTCCCAGAGACAGACTATCTCCATATGGATTATTTATACATCCTTAACTCTTGTCTAAAAGAGAAATTGTTTTCTGCCTTTGCTCGCCCAAACCTATCATTCAAAGGTTCCTTCAATTATTCCTCTTCCACAAAGCCTTATTTTCTAATCTCTACAGTAAGAAGTTCGTTCCACTGAACACATAGCATTTGCAATCCATTGTACTCAGCTGGAACGGAGGGGAGTTTTCCCTTCTAGACCAATTCCTTGATAGCACTTTGCTCTTGCCACATTTCTAGAGGATGGCCACCTTGGACTGTCAGCCCCTTCTGCGGATGCTGTGTTCCACCTTCTCAGTACTTGTCTGCCACTACATTCGTGTCAATTACTCATCTCCCCCTAGTGAGTCATCAAATTTCCATCAGTAGGAAGGTAACAGCTTTCTCAAAAGTGTGATGAAAGGCACAGAACTTCTATTCAAAAAAGTCCATCTCTATGCATTCACACACATACAATTTGTATGTAATGCTAAGAGTTAACAGAGTCCCTGAAAAGTAGTTTTGCTGGACAACATGTTAAGTAGGCTACTTTAGTTGGCGTTTCTAATCGCATGGTCCTAAAGCTACTCCTTGTCTTTCCCCTCACTGACTGCATAGTAAGGCTTTGTGTTTTAATAAGAGGCACTTCACAAATATGAGTAATTTTATCCTGACACTTGCGAATACTCCCTTTCTCAAGAATCAGTTTGGTAAACAGGTTAAAACAAAGCTGTAAGTATTACCCAGTAACACTTTTTAAGATTTTCAAGTAGTAATCACAAGTTCATGAAACATCAGAAATAATATTAATACTATATTCTTAATAAAAGTACTACAATTCTATGTAAACATAAAAAAGATGTGATGGGAAAGAAAACCAAGAGTCAAAACCATGGAGATGACATGGTCTTGTTCTGACAGCTAGAGAGCTTTATAAGTTAATTTTCTTATCGTTGTTATCTAGAAAACAATTTGCTCCCAAGGGAAATGCAATGGAGCTTTGAATAACTGGAATAACCCACAAGAATGGTAAAATTGTGATTGAACAGAAACAATTTTGGAAATAGTCAAATTAATTCTCACTTTAAAATGATTGTCTGATAGGATAAATGATGACATTGATGAGGCACTCTACATCCCTAATGATGGGCTAGTCTCTCATTATGAGATGGTGAAACCACCCAGCACAAATACGTACTACATTTATTCTTACATCCTGCCCTCGTTATTGCTTCCCCCAACAAAGATATCTATTACTTCCATTAACACATCTTACAAGGACCAGCTCCAATCAGTCCTACATGCCTGATACCTTTTATAGATCTTCTTAAGTACTCGGGATCCAGCCAGGCAGCCAACCAGCTAGTCAGTAAGTATTCCCTAAGCTCCACTGCATTCTACTTTTCTGGGCAAGAGAGGAAACACTGGTTAACGAGGTAGGCAAAATCCCTGCTTTCATGAAACATACATTCGAGAGTGTAGTGACAGAATAAAGAAGTAAATGAATGAGATGTTCAGATAGTGATAAGTATGATCATGAAGATAAAGGTCTGTGATATTAGACAGGGAAGTCCTGGCTAAGGGGACATCGCCTCAGACAGGGAGTCATCACTGTGAAAGGAGCTGTGAGCACCAAGCTGTGCAGCACCCTCTATAAGTGCAATAAGACCTCAGGGAAGGAAAAGATCATCGTCACTTTGGATGAGGACCAGGATATTTTAACCTGAGTTTTACAAGTCCCTTCAGAACGAGTTAAACGGAAGACAAGGAAGGAAGAAAGAGAGAAGAGAGAGACGAGTAAGTCAACAGAAAAATCTGCCATGACAAACCACCCAATTACCCAAACTCCCACTCTTGCAAATAGACAGGTGTTACATGAGTTTACATTTCCCAGATCCCGTTCCTCTATTTTACTCTCTAACCACTGTTCAATTAAATAAAAATGTACTGAATTCCTTTACCTAAAAATGCTGTGTCTTATGCAGCATGGAATACAGATAAAAGATCTAAGCCCTTCAAGGAACTTATTAGGACAGTTTCGCCTCTACATAATACTTTCAAAAGCACCTAAAGCATTGATATATACTAGAACAACAAAAAAGAAAGTGTGAAAATTGAGTAGGACTGCAATGAACAAATTTAAAGACTATAATATGGGAAAAGGCAAGGAAACTGCAACATAAGTGGTAAAAAGTAAAAAAAAAAAAAAAAATGAATGTCTGGAAAAACAATTTTTTTCTAAGAAACTCAGGAGGTGGGGTAGGAAGAGAAGAAAAGGTAAATAAATCCTTGTGCAGGGAGAACTTCAAGGGCAATGCTCTAGGATCTATTTGTTATTTTCCTTGACATATGAAATATTCCAGAATCTAAAGGTGAACAGAAATGAACAGGTACTGCATGACACAAATCCTAGCATTTTCCTGATTTTCTCACATATAAGAGCTTAGTAAGTATGTGTACTTCACATGTAATAGTTTGCATATAACAATATTGGTGATCCTGCCTCAAATTCCTGTCACACATTTTTCAAGCAAATATTTACAGTGGAAATGGTTAACTCCAGTTGTATTTCTGACCCAAGTTTAGCAATTATAAAGAAATATAAATATTACAAAAAGGGCAATGTGATATATATGAAATAACTGTACACGCATTTTAAAGGATATGCTAAATTCATATTTTTATACTCAGTATATGAAAGTAAAGGGAGTGCACTAAAAAAATAAAATTACAATATACTATAATTGAATGCTAACAGGGAAATTTCACATAACAAAATTATATCATTATAATTTAAAACAATTCAATTAACAGATTATTTAAGCTACTAAATCATGACTGTTTAAATATCTACTTGCATAAATGCATCCCTAACAACTTAGATAATACACATATTCTTTTAGAATTGGTTGGTGAACCCAACAATTTGACATGTTTCAACTGATAAGCACAAAAACTTAAACCATAAACAAAGTTAGAGCGTTAATAGCCCAAACTTTAGTTAAATACATTTTTATTCATTGTGCATTTTAGTTTCTGAATCCTTTCATTTTGTAAGATCTGATTAAGAAGCTCACAATTTGCCACTTTAATAAGATCTATATAAATCCATTTAATATTCAAAATGTGACTTGTTGTCAGTCCTAATTAAAGTAAACAAAGCTTTGCAATGAATGAATTTAATTACTTCGAAACTAGTATGTCTAACCAAGATGAAAAGCAAACCAGTGCAATCTAATCTCAGCAAAGAATATTTATGATTATAAGCTTTGTCAATAGCAAAGTGCACCAACTGTTCGTATATCTGACTTCCAAGAGATACATGAATGCTAATCAGTTCATTAGAGGCTTCTAGGTTGTGATATTTAGCGACAGGATGTAGTAGCTTTCTTGTCCATGGAGTATAATTGTACTCAGAATGAAAAATTGTTTCCAACAAAGCATCATCCTTCCTGTTTCTGATTTCCTGCTGGTTGCTTTTTATGAGCTGCATACCTTTCCAGAAGCCGACATCATTCAGCTTCTTGTGTCATATGAATACAAGTATGGATAGGTCCTGAGATCGTCTGCTGAGCAGGATTCTACCACCTTCCCTCTAAGCTCAGGAATTTATCTTAGTTTATAGGTTCTAGAAACCGGAGCCTCATAATTAGTATGCTCAAAGTGTATTACCAGAAACTGTATGCAGGCAAACCCTTTGCTAAAATGCGTTCTCTCTATAGGGAACAATAAAAGTACTTCAATTAACAGTGCTTAATGATTAAAATAAACTGTCACATATGAATATTTTAACATGATAAAATGATGGAGGGAAAAAAGGCTAAGAATGATGAAACTAATGTAACTCTGCAATAACAAATTTGTTTTAAAAAGCACACTTTGCCAAAGGAGAAGGTGCTGCAAGAATATTTTTTGATGGGTAAATACAGATTTCACCTTTGGTTTAAAAAAAAAAAACAACCCTTCTCAAATGTAGCGATAATGGCACACTGCCTAATAAAAGAAGAAACTGGATGAGTAGGAAAGATATGAAAGGAAACAAACACATTAGCCTGAATTGATTGTTGCTGGAGTGCATTTTTATGATATTTCCCAAAAGAGACAGTGAACAAAGCTAAAATTGAACTAATTCACAATTAAACTGAAAGCATATACAATAAAATCTATGACAAACCAAATAATAATTTTGTGATTTGCTAAATCTCAGGGGAGAAGGCACAGAAAGAGGAAAAGCAGTTATTTTATTTCAACTATCTCAGTTTAAAATATGAGGAGTGTCTATTTATAAGAGCTCATTGGAAGTGGGTTATCCTTTCATATAAAATTCTGAGGTCCATATGGGATTTTAATAATGCATTGTAGTAATACTTTATTATAACACAAAAGATATCAGTCTCTAATCTCATAGAATGGTTTGCAAAGCAACTCAACATTCATTTCAGGAAATTAAAAAAAAAAGTTTATTACTTCAATTACTCATTAGAGAATAAGCCACAAAGTTAGTGTAACCAAAGATAATCGAATTCAAAAGAAACCTTTAAATTAAGCAGGACACAAGTCTCATTTATGTATATACATAATACACACATACACACGCACATATGTATATGCACATACACTGATACTAATTTGTGTTTGGAGAAGACCTGCATGAGTAGTGATCATGGCAAATTCCATTTTGATTTTGGAACTACGCAGTATTTCTAAATATCTTTAATATTAAAGTTTCTGGAATGAGATCATTCTTTATACCAACCCTTGAAATTAAGCTGACAAGTCATACCGGTTTATAAAATCTGCATATCCTTCCTGAAACATTTCAAAAGTATCTAAATCACATCCCGATAGTAGATATCAAACTTCCTCAAACTGTGTTTTCATGTCCTTTCAATTTCTCATGAACATCACAAGGAAACAGGGCAAATGGAAGGGAAAAGAGGAGAGAAACTGTCCAAATGGATACAAAGTGAAACAAAAAAAAGAATAGAAAGCAAAGTACATTTCCGTATCATTCATGATAGGCAAACACATTGATAAATTTCCTTGCAAGAAGGCAAAGGCTAAAACTGTTATCTGGCACTGTAGGATAAGCACTGGTTATGCAAATATACCTACATCATTAAATAAATTGTAACTCTAGTTGACTAGTGAGTTATTTAGATATCAGAAGGATATGGACATCTTTGTCAGAAACTTATCATGCAAGTCCTCAGGAGGGGGAAAGGTTTCCAAATCTTTCTCAAGCTGTTGAAGCTGCCTTCCCATCTGCTTCAAATTCTTTTCCAGCGTTTCTACAGAGACTAAAAGAGAGTATATTAAATGACTTGAAAGGACAAAATTATAATATATAAAAGGTAAAACACTCTAGGAACAAAATATTTGTGAAAAACCTTCCAATAATAAAGAAAGAAAATTCACTATACTAGAGGTCAACTAAATTTCACTTTTTAAAAAGCTTTTGATATTTAAAGGCAAATATAAAGGAAATTTCATATTTTTTTAAAAAAGAAGATGGAATTTAGGAAACGCTCACATGAACAAACTACATTTAATAAGTAAGTTTTGTTGAAAATTAGAGCCCTTGACCCAACAAACACTACAAAAGAATCCATCTATTCAGAAAAAGAGGCAAAGAAAGACTTTTAAACATAAACCAATTTCAATGCAGTTTTCACATTTTTCAAAATCATGATCTCTTGAGAGGAAACAATCAGTGCATGGAAAAGACAGGGACAATAGAGCTATTGCCCAAGCTCATCTACAATAGGAATGAAAAGGTATCAGAAGCTACTTGAGCAACACATGGAACAAATATCACATCTTCTTTATTGGTACCCTGAGCACAGTCTGTGTTTATTATCTAATGACAATCTCTCTTCTTTGACTTAAAGTTGCTCTCACAGTGCACATGAAGGAACTAAGGATAGATCAGGGACCAAGGCACTATCAAAATGTATTAGTCGCCCAGTACGACGTTTAAGAATCATTACCTGAAATCTTTTTTTTTTTTTTTTTTTTTTTTAAGTTTATTTTTGAGAGAAAGAGAGACAGAGTACGACCAGGGGAGGGGCAGAGACAGAGGGAGACACAGAATCCGAAGCAGGTTCCAGGCTCTGAGCTGTCAGCAACAGCCCGACGTGGGGCTCAAACTCATGAACTGTGAGATCATGACCTGAGCCAAAGTCAGACCCTTAACTGACTGAGCCACCCAGGCACCCCCAGCATTACCTAAAATCTATGCATAATTTTAGATGACATCAAGGATTAACAATATATAAAGATATAGCGACCCAAACCAAATGTTTGGGTTCAGATGAATTTTGGTGAAAACTTCCTTTTACTTCCCATCAGTGTGAAGTATATGAAATGATGCTTAAAAATACATATAATAATTCTAGGCATACAGCCATTTTTAGGCTTCCAATTAATCCTGAGGAATGGATATAAGTCAGGTTTCACCTGTAAGAATGGGCATATCTTTGAAAGTAACCTGAATGCCCAACAAATGGGACTGAGTTAAAAAATATTTATAAATCTCTATATACAAATATACATATAAATAAATATATATGGTTGTAGTCTTAGTTCAATAAAATGGAATGGAAGGGAAGCATGAAAAATCATATTGTGTAAGAATATGGAGTTTTGTTTTTTAAACTAGCTGTATATAAAATAACATTTGTTATTCTATTCATAGCTTTTAATATAATATTCTAATATTCTGTTATATTAATAGCTGTTAATAAAACCTTAACGTATTTTGTTGCAAAATCAATTAGTGGGCTAATTTTCCGATACAATGTTTTCCAGTGAATGAATTCTTCAGAGAGCCACATGTAATGTTTGTGCTCAAAGAGCAACGATATGTTAACCTTTGGCTCCCACTGTAGTGAAGCCATTGTGAAGTTATACTGATGCATATTTTCTCATTAGTTTTTTGCCACTCATGTTTCCCCTCTCTGTCAGTCTTAAATATAAGACAATAACGCACAAGAGTACATAAAATATTTCTGTCATGACAGCACTTAGTGTATTAATTAATTCTTTCTATTTAACTCAAATACCCAAATCTTTGCTGTACATTACTCATAATGGTAACACATGGTTCCTAGGCTATGCTCTTTTAATTTTATGTCTGTTTGTCAATTATTCACAACCAAGACATCTATTTAATTAGGCCTAGGGTGTTTCATTTACTCTTCTCATTTCCAATTTTTTTTTTTTTTTTTTTTTGCTTCTTTCAAAGTTCTCTATCTGAACTACAAGAAGAGATTCCTTTTGCTTTCCTAGTCTATTTGATCTCTCTTCTAACATTTCATTAGCATTTCCCCTATCACTTCTCAAGAAATCTTACAGGTGGTTCAGTAATTTTTATACATCCTTAAGCTGTGAAACTTCTCATTAAATAAATACAAGTTCAAAAACACATAAAATCATTTTGAGTAAATATGTGCTCAGAACAGTTTATAAACTGTATAATCACTTTGCGCTATAAATCAGATTAAAAAAAGCATATTAGCAGCATAATATTAGTCATAGTCCTAATGTGTTAGGACAGTAGCAATGGCTAAAATTTATTAAGTGTCCTGAGGTCCTTTCTGAAGTGTTTTCCATTGATTTTTAAAATCCTCAGAAGATAATCATGAAATAGATATTGTTATTATCCCATTTTACGGATCACATTTTATAGATGACTAAATCAGAGTTGAGGAAACGTCAAACAATTAAAAGTAGTGAGGTCACAATTTGAACTAAGGCAATTAAATTCTAGACTTGATTTTTAACTGTTTTGCTATACAGAAAATACTTTACTTTTACAACTACTACCTGTCAGTAACTACGTTTAAGTACACAGATGTAGTTTTCACATAATGACTTTCTTATATTCTCGCCTAGTACAATTACATATGGCCAAACCCAGGGGAATAGATGTAAGTATTCTGGGCGGATGGCTGTATGACAGATAGATATGCTACCATATTTTTTATTTTTTTTTTATTTTATTTATTTTTTATTTTTTTTTAACGTTTTTATTTATTTTTGAGACAGGGAGAGACAGAGCATGAACAGGGGAGGGTCAGAGAGAGGGAGACACAGAATCCGAAACAGGCTCCAGGCTCTGAGCCATCAGCCCAGAGCCCGACGCGGGGCTCGAACTCACGGACCGTGAGATCGTGACCTGAGCCGAAGCCGGCTGCTCAACCAACTGAGCCACCCAGGCGCCCCATGCTACCATATTTTTTAAATGAACATTTAAATTTAATGAGTTAACACACCATTGAACAAAACCACGTACTTAAAATACTATGTTTTACTCCACTAATCCAATTTATTATACATACACATATTTGGGAAATACCTAGAGAAAGGACAAGTAAGTCTAAGCTTCCAATGTAACAAAAAGCACAAGGCAAACATTGGGAGGGGACACAGATTATTTCTTTTTTTTTTTTTCCCTTGACAACTAATCCATCATTCTGTCAACTCTCAGATTCTGACACCAATTGGGTAATCTTCCACTTCAACTCTGACACTAACTACCTAGAGTTAATGCAGACCCCCACAGGCTTAAGGACTCAGCTCCAGGAGACTGCCCTCACTTCAGAAGACCATCACAAGTCCCAGGGATCACCCATCACCCACGCTTCTGACTAACTAGCTATAGATTCAGGGGTTCCCATGCCCCCCCTCCTGCTTATTTTCCATAATTTGATGTTTTACAGAATTCAAAGTACCAAACCTGCTATTACAGTTTTATTGTAAAGGACGCAATTCAGGAAGAGCCAAAGGGAAGATAAACACAAAGAACGGGGGTGGAGGGTAGTACAGAGTCTGCATGGTTTCTATGGGCAAACCCCAGCACATCAATCTGTTTCCAAAACAGAAGCTTCCCCTCAGCCTCACTGCTTCAGAGTTCTTACTGAAGCTTTGTTACACAGGCATGATTGATCAAATCATTGGCCATCAGTGACTCAAGTCTATCTCTAGTCCCTTTCCCCTCCCTGGAGGTCACAGGGTAGACTGACAATTCTAACCCTGTAATCACAGACTTGTGGCCTCTGGTGACCAGTCCCCCATCCTAAAGCTGTCTAGGGTCCTCCCCCCACATCTACCTGAGTCATCTCATTAGCATACAAAATAGGCTCTTATCACTTAAGAAATTCCAACGATTTCAGGTGCTCTATCCTAGGAATCTGGAAAATGACCAAACACATATTTTTAAATATACCATATGGATATATAGAAGTGCATGTCTGGAGAGAAGGCAGAACTCCAGTACCTGTGAGGAAGTATAAAAAAAAACAAAAACAAAAAAAAGTACATTTTGATTCATGAGCTGTGTTGCTCCCAGCTGTCTAACAGCCTGGGTCACCCTCCGAAAAGCCATCCCAATGAGTGATGAGCACTTCCCAGTGGGAAGAGAAAAAGGCTTAAGAAAGAAGCCTGTGAGCCTTTTCCAACTGTCTGTTAGCCAGCGGGTCAGCAACTATATTCTATCATTGTGATGTGGAGTCGTTCGTCACTGGCTCAACTTCCACATCAGTGAAAGGGGAAGAAGCCTATCTTCTATTTTTACCTCATGGGTATTTCATAAAAGATCAAATTGTATAACATACGATGAGGAATTTTTTTAAGAGAGTGCACTGTGCTGTGTTATTCTTAGAACTCAATAAGAAATGAAGAGCTTAAAGGCTAACATTAGTAATACTAGAATCAAAAAGTAAAGATAATCATCACCATCAGCGTCACCATTAGGCCAGAATAGTGTTGTGAAAGTCAGGCTAAAAAGAAAAGTTGCTAATTTCAAGAATACAATATTCAGAGAGTTTGGGCATATTCAAACTTTTAATGCTGATGTCATAAAGAGCAAGTCAGCGGTCTTAAGAAATGTTTCTTGCAGCTTCTCTACAGATGGAAAGCCATTATTTATGCTTTATTAGCAGTCTCTGGTTACATTATTTGTACATTATGGCTAAGAGGATTTAAGTATAAGTGACCAACTTTCACTGGTTTTTAAATAAGGACCAAAGTACACTTGCAAGAGAAAAAGATGTGAGCAAATTCTAGGCTTAAAAAAAAACAAACAACAACAACAACAAAACCATAATGTCTGGGCCATCCGATGGGTAAAACTAAAGAATATGTAAGAATTTCTTTCATGTCTTTCTTTTTCAGCAATTCTATTTCCACAGATAATTCCTTTACACATCCTCAAACATAATTTTAACCACACTGTTCATAAGTGTCAAGTTTTTTTGAGGTCAGTGACTATATTTTTATATTAGAAATCCCAGCTACAGTGGCATTTAATTGTACACCCTCAAAAAAGTGTTAATTTACTGGTGTCTCTGTGTGTGACCTGTATATGAATTTTATCTTTCAACATTGTCACATTCCTTGACCAAGAAATTAATCTTATTTTTTTTTATTCCTTTCCATTATTTGGAAGTAAAAACAAAAAATGCAGTCATCATCAAACAGAGTGGACTAGATTATTTTAAGGGCAATTTCCACTTTTGCATTTTACTCTATTAATATTCAATCAGATAGGATGTCTGAGTCACCTCAGATGTCATGTGCATCTGCCCCCAGGGCAACTGCCCATCTGTAATCTCCACACCCCAGTGGGTGGCAGAACCATGAATTCTGTTTCTTGTAGAGACCTGCTAGTCTTTACCCTTCCCTCTCCTGTAACCTCAGATCCAATCATGACCTCGCTGGCATTTTATTTAGCACATAGTATTTGACTTCTTGCTTGCTTGAGCACCATTCAAGTCTTCACTCTTCTCGGATCTCTGGTCTCCTTTTTTCCTTCAGTGCCTTTCCCACACTGTATGTAGGAGTTTCCAGACAAACACTAATGTAAAGATGTCCTTCCTCTGCTTAAAACCAGCCAGTAAACTGCTTTCGTGACAACATCTGAGCTCCACCCACAACCTGGATTTCCTCTATTTCACATTCCGCTACATTTTACTCTGAGAACAACATCCTGCTTCTAGTTTCCCTCCCCCATCCCTCTACATCCACCCTGTTAGGTACTGATGCTGAAAAGAACAGACTATTTGCCTTGTCACCTCAATCACTCCTACTCATACATAATAACAAGAGTCAAAAACTCTAGCTAGTCCTCTAGTGAGATGCCCTCCCCACCCATCATACCTGGTAATTATATTTATCCTTGCAATTACTACACTCCATTACTTCTATCTTTGTGTGTGCCGTCCTCTCCCAAATGACTAGGAATTCCTTGAGGGAAGAAACCGTATTTTACTCGTCTTTGTATCTTCAGGTACATAATGTATTGCAGACACTCAAATATTTGCGGAAGGAATGGATTTTGGATTTAGCTTTAACCTCTTGAGGTTAATCGAGTAAACATCTAAAACCTTAAAATCCAACACACATATTGGTCTTTAAGTGCCTTGTCATTATGGTAATTATCCATTAGAGATGTTAACCATAAAAGTTAAGTCACAACTATAAATATTTAAGTTTAAAGGAATCATGAATATAAGCATTCTGCAATGCAATGGCCTCCACGATTTGCTAAGACTTCAAGTAAGAGTGTAGGAATTACATACATTTAAATAATCTTTGTAATTAAATAAAAGTCCTCTGTGAATAACTCCTGGAGATGCTGGTTATTATTTCATAACAAGCTGTCTAAGAAATGTCACATTCATTCTTACATCTCTTGATACATTCTGGGGAAACTGATTTCTTGAAAGAACGCTTAAACAACTTATTAGCATAAAACAATTCAAACATTCAACCTAAATTAACCTTCCCTTGCTCACAAACACGGCTGTTTTATGAGGGCCACAGACTAGGGGTTAAAGCAATTCCAGGCTCCCAAACAAATAACGGTGTTTTTTAAAAACCGTACGAATATTTTATAAACGTGAGTTAAAAAAAAAAAACAAACAGTAACTTAAATGGGCAAGATGGACAAAAACCTCAGCAGCATTTTAAAAAGCTAAACATTCGGTAGGCCTGTAACAAAATCTAAGTTCTAGAATATCGTTATGAAACCCATTATCATTTTGAAAAAGGCTAAAACTGAAGTAAGAGGACAGAAAAGTACAAACTCAACGTGAATCGCAGCTTGGTTCATGATAGGCAAAGGTAAACTGAAAGAAGCAGTGGGAACCGAGTGACCAGTCACCCTCCCCAAGCGCTGGCCTTCCACTGTGCAGCTCTTCTTCTGTCTCATTGTTCTGACTGTGAATGGGACCCCTTATAATAAATTGCCCCAACTTGCATTCCTTAACTTACTATATTATATGCAATGAGAGTTTTGTGGTTATTATTATTCTTTTTCAACATCACACTGCAAGAGAACAGCCAATGTTTGTATGGAACATGGAAAGAGGTAAGAGAGAAGAAAAGTCCTATTTGTAAGGATGAATGTAGCCAATCAAAGAGCTCCCTTGGATCAGTTTGGCTGAATGGTCCTCCCCCCACACCCCTCCTTACTCTCCCTCCTCCTCCCCAACCCCCAACTCTGAGGGATAGAAGCAGCCTTGTCCTCTACAACCATGAAGAGAGTGTTAAAGGTAAATCAGCTCTTTAGAAAACAGTATTAGTGAGACCAACCTATTTAATAGATCACTATTACCTATAAAAATTTGAAAATTCAAGAAAATTCACGATGTTCAAGAACATGGTAAATATTATACAAAAAAGGTCCATCATAGAGATGTTTGTAACAATATTCAAAGCATTCCCTCATGAAAATGGTTTTGTGTGCCTGTGTATGGGAAGGGAGAGGCTACCACTTTTACTGTGTCCTCATGGCAAATATGAAGCATAGGTCGGATCATGTGTGAATTCTAAGACAAATTTTCACATATGACTAGGAGAGACCATGCAATCTCACACGTCCTGGACTGCTTATCTCTAGACTTGAAAAATTTCATTTTTCTCCCACACATCTATCTTCCACCCGAGCTCCAACTGCCTACTGAACATCTTTCCTTGATATTTAGTAGGCATCTTAAACTCACACTTTCAAATTGGAACTTCTCTTCCTCCTTGAATCCGCTTCTACATCTCAGTATGTGATTGGTGTTGCGACTCCTCTTTCTGTCATACCCAACACACCCAACCTTGGACAAAGTCTTGTTGGTTCTACCTTCAAAGTCTGAATACTTCCCACCACAGTTGCTACCTCCTCCTTCTGGTCCTAGCCAACATGCTTTCTCCCCTGGATGATTATTACAGCATCTGAGTGGTTTCACTGCTCCTGCATTGTTCTATATTTTTTCCCTGAGCACAGAAGCCAAAGCAAGCCTTTGAAAATACAAGTCAGATGCCACCCTACTGCTCAAAACCTTTCTAATGGCTCCCTATCTCAGAGTAAAGTCAAAATCCATCTAATGATGAATCATGTCCTATAGAATCTGTTACTTTTCTGGTCTTACCTTCTTTTATGCCTTGCTTCCTCACACGTCCCTCACATTTTTTTTCACAAAGGCCACCTTCTCTATGGGGCCTTCTCTGACCACTCAACTTTAATTGTGGGAGAAACAAAACAAAACCTTCTTCATTTGGCACATGTTCTGGAAAATGGAAACTTCAAGACAGCAGAGACTTCTTCTGTGCTCATGGCTCTATCCAGAATCCCAAACTGTGTCTGGACAGAAGAGGCACTCGATAAATGGCTCTTCAAATAATGAATGAATCAATCTTATTTAAGCCACTGCTTCATTTCTTCCCTCTCAAAATCAAGTCTGATCTTTTCCAACACAAGTGCTTAGCACACTGTCTGCTACACAGTGAGAATTCAACAAAATTTTTGGAAAGATTCCTTTCCTTCTAGGGTCAAAATATATCCACAACTATTAATACTTTTTCCCTTTAAATATGTAGCTTGAGGGGCGGCACCTGGGTGGCACAGTCGGTTAAGTGTCCGACTCTGGATTTTTGGCTCCATACTGGGCGTGGAGCCTGCTGGAGATTCTCTCTCTCCTTCTGCCCTATCCCCCTGCTTGCTCGCTCTCTCTCTCAAAAAAAAAAAAAAAAAAAAAAAAATTAGTTTGACAGACACCTGCTCAGAAACTGTCCTAACAGTGATACACATATTCACATGAAAAAAGAGTCTCGTTGCTCATCAATTTTCAATCTATACTAGAAGACGACCTCTTCTGAGGGGAGAGGGGAAGGTTATCCAGAATACATTTTCTTTAGGTTTTTCTATGAATACAAATATCTTTTTCGATGTTTCTAGCAACTTATATCATTTATCGTGTTACTTCATGTTTCATATGGAAATGGAAAACATTCCCAAGTAACTAATTCCTTAATAATTCTGGGCCGGTAAATTTGTTTTTTAAACAACATGCAGACACCTCCAGAAAAAAGTAAGTCCAAGTCAAAGAGGTGCTGGACCCTAGCTATTTTTTATAGGCTTTTAATAGTAGAAGCCCTCTTTCAAAAGAAATCTTATTATCGAAGTTCAAAAGAGGAAATAAAAATAGTGACTCAGGCTGAGGCAGAAGAAGGAAAATAAAACTCATTTTCCAAATGCCATTTCTCTATGCTAGTACATTCAACTAGCAAAATTGCATTGTGTTGTGCATTTATGATTTGTGCAGTTTCTCACATCTATATCATTCTTTAGGTTTTATAAAAGTAAATAATATTTTAGAAAAGTAAATAATATTTTCAATAACATAAATCTATGCAATTATTAGCTTTGTATTCTAAAGCTTGCATACGTTTCAGGCAAGACACAGTTGGGATCTGTTCAAATAATGATTCAGAATACATGTTAAAATTATGTAATTATATGACTCAGAGAGACATTTTTATCTGCATCATTAATGATAGAATAGGCAGATGTGTGTCAACAAGAAATTATCATTGAAAAATAACAGCTAAAACTATAGCAAATATAGAGAATATTTATATAGTCCTTACATGATGCTATTCAAGCTTTGTAAGTATTTACACATATTCACGTATAACCTCACAGCAAACCTCTGAATTAGGTACAACTATTATCCCCATTTTATAGGTAAGAACACTGAGTCCCAGTGGGGATAAGTAACTCATCCAAGGTTATAGCTCCAGCAAGGGGCAGAGCTGGGGTTTGAACACCAGGTGTCTAACCTCAGAGTCTATGACTGTAACAAAAGCTTCTCCCATAATACAATGCCTCTATAATCTAATTGGGATCACATTTTTATTTTGCCTACTGAAATTATTTATTGGAGTTATTGTAACTCTCACTACTTGTTAATAAAAATTCCTTATATTCAGAGGCATATTATAAATTTCAGTTTAAACTGCTGTAGTATTTGCATGTGACGATGAAAGGGAAGGGTATTTCACAAGCTCATCAACAACAACCCTTAAACACCAAAACATTTCACAACATAATGACAAACTCTTTCCATATATATGTCTATCTGTGTAACTGCACTTCACCATTTTACGATACTCAGAGATGATGGTGCTGTATCAGGGCAGCTATGGGAGTGAGGACAAGGACGACTATAGGGAGTTGAATAGTATTCCTCCCACCCCCCAAATTCATGGCCATGTAGCACTTAAGCATGCGACTTATTTGGAAATAGGATCTTTGCACAGGAAATCAGTTAAGGATCTCAAGATGAAATCACCTGGATTTAGAGTGACCCTTAAATCAAATGACTGGGGTATTTTTTTTTTTTTTAATGTTTATTTATATTTGAGAGAGAGAGAAAGAGAGAGCACAAGCAGGGGAGGGACAAAGAGAGAGAGGGAGACAATCCAAAGCAGGCTCCTGGCTCTGAGCTGTTAGCTCAGAGCCCGATGCAGGGCTCGCACTCACGGACTGTGAGATCATGACCTGAGCCAAAGTCGGATGCTTAACCGACTGTGCCACCCAGGTGCCCCTACTGCTGTCTTTACAAAGAAAGGTGAGAGACACAGAGGAGAAGACAAGATGAAAATGGAAGCAAGCTTGCTGGCAGCCACCAGAAGTTAAGAGA
The DNA here is from genome assembly GCF_028749965.1 of Puma concolor. Lineage (NCBI taxonomy): Eukaryota > Metazoa > Chordata > Mammalia > Carnivora > Felidae > Puma > Puma concolor. The sequence goes on along the minus strand of NC_141667.1, from coordinate 206,177,869 downwards.
GGCCTTAGAGGGCTCCTCGCTGAAAGCCTTCAGAAGGAATCAATAGTACCAACACCTTGATTTCAGACTTCTGTATTCCTGAATAGTGAAAGAATAAATGAATATATTTCTGCTGTTTAAAGGAACTTAATATGTGGTAACTGGTTTATGGCAGCCCTATGAAGCTAATACAACTATTATGTCAAGACTTTACAAGCTGCATATAGCCTGGTTTCTGGGGAGCAGTTGGCAATTCACCTGCAGCATCTGAGCAACCCCAGGCCTCTTCACCCAGTTGGCTACACGTCAACCGTGTGAGCAGCGACATTCAGCAGATGGCCGGAAGTGAGTTTATCGCATCCACTGCTTAGGTTTCTTCATTGTGCACAGATTTGTTTTGTTAAGCTATCCTTCAGCATGCTCTCATTCTGAAATTTTCTTTCATCCACCTTGTTTATGATTTTCCACTTCATGTTGCAAAACTGAGGTGCAGTAAATACTGCTTCGCCGTCAGCAGTCTGAGAGCTCTAAGACCTTGGTTGTCACTGTTGATCCTGTCTTGTTACTTGATGTCCTGTTACTTGATGTTAGATATGGCTCATAGGTGACACTGATAGAACTGTTTGAGTAGCTATTTCAAATCTGTAGCTGGCCAAAAATCTGCAAACACTGTAAACTGTTAGTTTCTTGAAAAGATTAATGCTGTATTGATGCCACTTTCAGTCTGCTAACCTCCAAAAAGATATAGAGGTCTTCCTGATGTGTTTTTCTTCTTCATCATCATCTATCAGCCCAAGCAGCAGCCGATTCAGGAAATGTTCTCAGCTCAGTATCTCAAAAAGCAATCTTGAGCTGGAAGTACAGTTCCTCCATGCCTCGTGTTCCTCAATGTCAGTCTAAAGAATCCTTAATCCTTCTAGGGACTTTGGCCATGGTCTCTCTGCATTCCATTATGGTGCTTTTCAAAATAGTTTATATTTGCACAGAGAAACAGTGCAATACAACCTGACACGCAAGTCTCCAGTTGAAACTTTTGATGCCAACTCTATACAGACAATCCCTGGAAATAAACTGGAACAATTTAAATAAAATGCTATTCATCAGACGACTTGGACCTTGTGGCCCTTTTCCCAGTAGACTGTGCTCACAGTATACTATATATGTTTTTCGTAAATCCTGTATTTACCTTGTGAATGGCCCAGTTATATTTCATCCTACCTTTTTATGTTAAAAGTGTTAATCTGAATATAAAATTGCACAAATACTGCCCTTTTAGGACATATATGCAAACCTGTATGTGACTTAACATTTTGAAAATAAATTTGTCTTTTATTATGTTTGGCTTGTAGTGACATTAAAATTATTTTACAATTCCTAAGTATACTTATTAGATGGGTACAGATTGTCAAATTAGATCATGGAGACCTAGCTACATAGGAGTCATAAAGTAGCTTCCCAGATATAACTTGTAATTTTACCATCTATCTGCAGAGTCCTGCTACACAGGTAGGAGATCCCAAATGTTTTCACTATTTCTATAGGATGATGCAAAAAAAGGCACAACCATCCATCCACACTTCCCTTTCAGAAAAGGGTCAACAGAGAACTCAGAGTGTTACTAGCCTTTATTGGCTACTTGCTTATAATAAAATTACAACTATTCAAGTAGCAAAACAGGGGTAGCTGGTAAAGAAATATACACAGGGATACAGTGAGTAAAAACATTCTAATATACCAGTGTAAAACGCATTCTAAAATAAAATCTAGGAGATGCCATTGATCTAACCCTGAAATTAAATGTGAACATTCATGAATATATTTATTTAGATTGCCTCAATATTTCCTCATATATGTACTAATCTGTGTCATGTCTATTCAAAAGAGGAATTGAGGCATACTTGCAATTATGTAAAATCATGTGATAACTCATGATTTGCACAAAAGGCTTTGATATCCCTAAATTGATTGCTAGTGAACATCTAACACAGCAGGTCTATGACTGTTTAAGTGATCTGATAAAGTAAAAAATTATTCTGTATAGGCTACTCTATTCTATAGCCAAAAAACCCTCAGCAAGAAAAATGTCTTAAGTTATTCTATTAGTTTGCTAGGGCCACATCACAAATGCCACACACTGGGTGGCTTAAACAACAGAAACTTATTTTCGTATAGTTCTTCAGCCCAAGACCAAGGTGTCAGTAATCTGTTTTTTTCTGAAGCCTCTCTTCTTGGCTTGCAGATAGATGGCTACCTTCCTGCTGTCTCCTCACATGGTCTTGGGTGCATGCGAATCCCCGTTGTCTATCTGTCCAAATGTCCTCCTCTTATAAGGACACAAGTTAGATTGGATTAGGGCTGACCCTACGAGCCTCAATTTACTCATCACCTCTTTAAACCCACATTCAATCACATTTGGAGGTACTAAGGATTAGGGCTTCCACATATGGAGACAGAATTCAGTTCCTAGTAGAATATATTTTTGTGCTCCTTATTGACAATTCAATTAAAGCAATACCCTAACATGGCTATCTTCTCTAAATTGTTTTATTATAAATGTCCCCCCCCACCATGTTCTTTCAAATTATTTCACTGTATTGACAGAAATGCACACAAATGTGTATTTTCAGAAAACTCTAATATCCTACAATTGGTCTGTAATATCAACTGAATTATTTATCTCACAAAATTATGAGGTTGTAACCTATGACTTCCATGACAGAATGGTTCCAACAAACACAATGCTATTTATGTTATTAAGTCTGTCGCACAATGAATATTTTTATGTATTTACAGTACACATGGAATGTGTAAAATGTGATTGAATTCATAATTAATCCTGAATATTCAAAATATATATCAAACTAATAAATTTAATTGGCATTTTTAGAAGTCTATAGTACAAGGAGGTCAATGGGAGCCTTCGAAAATGCTTTCTACTTATTATAGCAGATGAATTTGAAATTCCAAACACTAGGCATTTCCAGGTGGCTGCCACCTGGAAATGAAGTGTTCTAAGTGTTCACAGTAGGTGAATAAAAGATAAACATTTGGTATTTAGTAAGCCATTTATCATAAAATGCTGGAAAGTCACAAGGCTTTGGAATTGGAGATGTATTTGATTAGACAAATATTTGGGTCAGGGCAAGGAGTTACTAGCTAAAAATCAAACAAACAGTCTTAAAAGCAGAGAAGTCAATAAAATGAAGAGGACAAAAATCAAATACAAGACATCAAAGAATGCTCCTGAAAGCTAAACACATGGAAATGGAAAAAAGTGAAAAACATTAGAAGTGGGCAATCATTAAATCCACTCTGACAATTCACTGAAGGCTGCCCTTTCTCTAGAAGCTAATTCCATCTCCAAAAGCTCCAGCAACAGTCTCCAGGCTGGACTCCTAGATCTTAAATAAGGTCTAAGAATTTTCTGGAAAACGTATGTATTTATGCATAAGGAAAGAGTAGAGCACGCTGAAACTTAGGGGAGGCTCCCAGGAACGACCAGGAAAAAGCACCAGAGGGAAGGTGACATTTACTCTAAGTTACTCGATAAAGGAGAGAGCTAGGCAACATCGTAGGCCACAGCTGCCACTTTCCACAATTTAACTTAAAATCCACCACGCGGCTTTCAGTTGGCATGCTGAAAGCTGAAGAGAGGCAAGGTGAATGAGAAAAAGGAAATCAAAAGAAAAGGTACTAAAAAGGATTTTCTCAAGTAAATAACATTTGGGGAGAAGAAGTTAAGGCTGTAGGAATTAAGAGCCGTATTTTATGCATAGTGGGGCTCAGTATTAGGCTTATAACAATGGCAATACTTAGAAGTTGCATTGAACAGGAGGTGGAAGTGAAGGGTACTGAGAATCTAAGAGGAACCCGTGGAACAGGAGCCGGGTGCCAATGAGGGAGCCTGGGTTCCACCAAGACACAGACGCTAAACCTTGGGCCAGCAGCAAGTGCACCGTTTCTGACACTGAGCAATCATACAACACAGGCTTATCAAATGAATAAGTGAGTTACAGACTGGACTTACATGGCATTTCTAGAATTTAGACTACCTAGGGAAGAAGACAGATATATGGCAGAGGTATGAGAACCCTAAGAGACAGGGCTGAACAAGGTGACACTATAAACTGACCTTGGTTTTACCTGAAAACACTCCCCCAACCCACAGAGTTTTGTCATATTTTCTACTCATTAATAAAATACCATTCCAATTTAATAATGAAGCAGGTTCTTGTGAAATAATCAATAGAACCTTCACAGATTAGAGTCCATTAAACTTCAACTGTTTAGATAAGAGACAATGTATTCAATCTTAAAAGTCCAGGATGGGGGAAAAAAAAAGAAATATTGCAATGGTATATAGAAATACAATAATAACCCAAAATATTTTCAGTGAAATACAACAGAAAAGCTGTAAGCCATTATCTCTTAGAAAAGAAGCAGCCCTAATGAAGTAGATTTTTGAAAATTGTCATACGGGTAAGCTCATTAGTTGCAATGAAAGATCCCCCTGCTGATCCACGAGGACTTAATGGCCAGGATTTGTTATGTCTCAGAAACAAAGGTACTTTTTAATTCATGTGATAGCTCACTGAGGAGACTTCAAATATGGAAACTTTTAAGTGATGATATATAATATAAAATCACTGAAATTTTCCAAAGCAAATGTAGACTCATTTCATCCAAAACTCATGTTCATTCCTATAAATTCTCATTCATTAATAGAATAATATAATCACACAAAGAAATTATGCTCAACAATCACCTATACTACATAATATCTACATCCATATCTATATCGGGATCTATATATATATCTATCTCAGTGATGGTTTTTCTATTTCAAACATCAAGTTGGCTGCTCCCAGTGAAATGCATTCACACTGTCTGCTGACCTACACACATATGCACGCCTCCGCTCTAACAGATGGAAATGAGAAGCATCCAAGGCCCTAGAATGCCCCCACAGAAACACCAAAAAAGAAAACAAACAAAAGAATCTAATTACCGAGTTACAACTCTGTAAGCCCTTATCAAATTTAAATAGTTTTCAAAAGCAAAATATTAAAATATTTATAGAGAATTTCAAGTACAATCAAATGAGTCAAAATAGATAAATGCCATTTTAAAAACTTAATTTAGAGCAAAACTGGTAGAAAATAAACTCTGTCCTAAAAAGTACATCTGAAACAGAAGTATGTTCCAACTTACTGTTCAGTTTTAGAACCAGGAAGAAAGATGGAGAAGTGGTCAGACATGCAAACTGTTATTATCAGAACAGGCTTGCATGGATTTAATTCTTGCCAAAGACCTAACGTTGATATAATGTATCAACTACTCAGCTTTCTTTTCTCCAGAAAAAGAACTTTCTCTATACTTCAAGGCATTATGCATAACTTTTTCATCTATTTCTCTTCAACTTATCATGCTTACCATTCATCAAGAACATCCACTTTCAATTCTCTTTCAGCCTGTTTACTTACATTTTATTCCAAAAATTCAGAAATCTCATTTTAGAGAAATTACCTTCTTGAATTAATAAATCAACCACTTAGAGTTACTTTTAATATTTTTTTCCTCTGTGCCCTGTTGCCCTATCTCATTGTTTCATATGAGAAAATAATTTGATTATCTTCCCTTCTTAAATTCCATTTAAATGCACGCATATATACTTGGTCATTATCTTCTTATACCAAGGACATTCTAAGGTAGCACAAGGGCAAAGTAAGTAATTTCAGTATTGTTATATTCACATGCAAGATCAAAAAATAAAGTGAAAAGTTTATTTTGGGTCTTAAAAATCCAGACTAATTATTTCTAACCCCCTCCCACCCTCAAAAAGCTTGCATGAGATAGATACTTTAAAGAAACCTACATCTCAGGAAACTATTTAAAGGAAGTAGAAAATGATAAAAGTGATTTTTGTTTGTTTGTTTAAGAAGAAGTATTTACTAAAATATAGGGGAAAAACAAGTATCCTTAAGTTGACAAATTCCAATTTTAAGAAGGGAATAAACTGATTACAAAAATAGTCTGACGTTTCTAATGACCAGGACTCAACACAGTGAGAATAACGATATCCCATCACTTCAAATGAGTTGTCTTCCAAAAAAGGATGTACGTATATGTATGTATTCATACAAATGTGTATTCATAAACTGGTTGTTGAAGCATGTAAAATGTTTTCCACAAAATCAATGATATATAAATAAAAACTAGATTCTTTAAGTGATCAAAAATTGCATTCAAATCATATTATAACCAACTATTAATACCAGGTCCTATCCTCTCATGACCCTTTGCAACCTGGTCTAAGTCCAGTAAGGACCAGAAGCAGGTTAGCTATCTGGGTATTAGAAAGGACTGCATGGAATTTTCTCTGCTAGGACAAAGTATGCAGTCTGTCCCTTCAATGTGGATAGAGATAGATTCAGAACTTAGGCTAACTGGGGCCACTGATTACTGGGGCTTGGCCCAGATACACAATTGTCCCCAAGTGAATGACACTGAACCAAGGAAGCATCTTAACAGCAACAGCGGTGGCGGGGGGGGGGGGGGGGGGGGGGCAGGGGGGAGCAGCAGAGGGTGGGGCTGGTAGGAACTCATAAGGTTTAAACTACAAAATAATGTATTTTTTAATTCAGGCCTCATTTTCTAATATAAAACCATTAAACTCATAGTTCCAATAATGATAACTCATAAAATAAATGTCTTATGACATTCTATTTTTAAAATGACATACTCAGTAGTAAATCACTGTGGCAAAGTAGCAAGTATATTCAAATAAAAGGCACTATGTTCGGTCTTTGCGTACTAACTGAAGACCCAAAGCAGTGAAATGTTTTCTATAAAATCACAAACCTTTACTAGCTTTGTCTAAATGTTCCAAATCATCCACAAAAGTCAGGATATCAGGGTACTTCTCTTCACACATTTCCACCAGAAAATGAAGTAGTGTTGTTTTCTGATCTGCGGATTTCGTGTCCTTTAGCTAAATAGGATGAGAGGGAGAAAAAAACAGTAAAAAATATTTTGATATTCTGCCTATTTATATTACATTAATACTACATTTTATAGGTAAAAGCTAAGTCAATTGTAAAATTAGTTAATCCTGTTTTTGAATTGCAAAGGTTTAAATACTTGAAAGCTACATTTTATGAATTGGTTTAAGTAACGTCATTAACGTTTGTTGGAAAGAAAGTATAAGTTTAATCTATTATGCAATTTATTATGCAGCAAATGTATGATAAATACTTAGGACAGCAGTGTAACCTGAAAGTCTATATAATAGTAGTACTTAAAACAACCCCAGGCGTTAGTTTCTTTGTTTTAATTTGGCACATATTTATGGAATGCCTACTAGATACTGCAGGAGTTGGAGATACAAAGATACAATAACAAAAAAGACACAGAGTTCCTCAAGAAGCTGTTTACTAGGGGGGAGTGGGGGGGTGGAATACATACATACCTACATACACACACACACACACACACACACACACACACACACACACACATTTACCCTGGTGTGACAAAGAGTACACTAAGAATAATCACAAAGTATGCCTAAGAGGACAGGACATCTGAACTGAACACTGGTAGACAGGAAGCTGTATGGGATTAGGAAGGGAGGAAGAAAATTCAAAAGTGCAGCATCACAAGCAGATGGAACAGCATTTTAAAAAGGCCATAGATGAAGAAGAAAATGACACATTTGAGGAGTCTGAATGACTCCAAAATAAAAGTGTGTGTTGAGGAGGATGATAGCGTACAAAGATATAAATCTGGGAAGATCAGAAAAGACCAGAAAACAGGAGGAAATGTATGCCATGCAAAGGAAAGAAGATTTTGATCCTTAAGAATCGGGGGGGGGGGGTATTTTTTAATTAATTAACTTATTTTTAATCTTTATTTAATTTTGAGAGAGAGCACAAGCACAAGAGGGGAGGGGCAGAGAGAAAAGAAGACAGAATCTGAAGCAGGCTCCAGGCTCCTAGCTGTCAGCACGGAGCCTGATGCAGGGCTCCAACCCACGAACCATGAGATCAATTTGGAACCTGAGCTGAATTTGGATGCTTAACCAACTGAGCCACCCAGGCGCCCCAGAATTGGAAGTTTTTAAATTGGGTAAGAGATGACCAGACCTGCAGTTAGAAAGTTCCCTCTAGTGCAGTGTGGATGAAAGACGAAAAGCAAAGGTAAGAACAGAAGCAGGATGAATAACTTTAAAATGCTGTAACAATAATTCAGTCAGGGAAAGAAGGCCTGAGCAGAGGCAGTGCCTTGGGGATGGAGATAACAGGATGGAGGGGGCATGGAAACCCAGGCGGTGCCATTAACTGGAATAAGTGGAAAGACAGACAAACAAATTTAGGTGGGGTGGGCAAAGAGAGACCAGTTTCAGTTTTGGCCAGGTTGAGTTTAAAGCTTTTAAGTGACATCCAAGTAAAAATGCCCAACAAGGATGTAGACTGATACAGGTGTAAAACAATGCTTCTCAACCTTTTTTTGTCGTTCATTATTGCTGGCTAAGGAGCATCTTTAGGCATTTTTTCTTAATTGCGTGCACTTACGAAATTTTTAAATCATCGGTATACTGGGTAACTGTTTATGTACTGCATGTACATCTATGCTTTGCACATAAAAACAGCAAGATACTTTTGCTCCCAAAGAACCAATTTTCTCTCCCTCGAGGGTGGGTAAACTCTTGAGCATGTCTGACTAGAACTCAGAGGAACATACTGGACTAGGTCACCAGTTTGTGAGCCCTCAGCCCCCAAAGCTAAACAGTTGATCAAATGAATGCAAACCAGTACACAGAATGAAAGGAAGCTGGACAGAGGCTTGAAGAGAAGACTAGAGTAGACAATTCTAATCTGAAATGGCCAAGGCATGCAACCAGAAGGGAGAAGTAATGATGCGAAAAACATAAAAAATAAATGGAAGCCAGCTCAGGTTTTGTGTAGTAACTGGGGATGGGGGTGTTGAGGGTGAATAGAAAACAAACATGTCATCTGGTGGTGTTCCCTATAATTGAGTAATTATTCAGAGCAGATACATACGAAAGGGGGAAAGTCATTTCTTTTGTACAAAGAGTTCATTTGGAGCTGGAAATTCTTGGTATACCTAGTTGTGGACAGCCCTGTTTCCTTGCTTCCTTTCCAACAGTTCAAATGGGGGTGGGTGTGTATGTAATTTTTTTAAAACTCTACATCACTAAATTTCATATCATTATCAGACAAGTATCAAACAACTGTTAATATCTGATAGTGGAATTAGGAGAGATAAACTCTACCATCACAAATGTTCAAACACATTACTTATTAGTACAAAAATATCTTATTCCTGGAAATACAGAGCTACCCTCCCACACAACCTGAGTTTCATGATTACTCATGTGATAGATTTAAATGCTACACTGGCCTTTCAACACGCAAATCAAAAGTATGATTCCTTAAGTATGGCACCTTAAAAACTGACTGATAGGACACAATCCATTATTTGATACCTTTTTTAAAAGGAACATAAACCACAACATCCATCTGAGTGTTTCAAAAAGCATACCTCAAAAAAGGACTTGGCTAACTAGCTAGATTAATTGCCACTAACACGTGTGGATGACCTGGTAATGCTAAACAGTGCCTTTAACTAGTTACATGGTCACTGGTAAGTTACTAGAGTTCAGTTTTCACACAGATAAAATAAGAATATGGGACTGGACAGAAAAAAGAGACTCCAAATTCGCTTTCCACTCCAAAAATATTAAGTATACATTATAGCAGACTCAAGTGTTGATAGACATAACGAAATCTAATTTTAAAAATACTAAAATAGGGGCGCCTGGGTGGCTCAGTCGGTTAAGCATCCGACTCTTGATTTCGACGCAGGTCATGATCTCATGGTTCCTAAGATTGAGCCCTCTGTTGGGCTCTATGCTGACACTGTGCAGAGCCTGCTTGGGATTCTCTCTCTTCTTCCGTCTCTGCCCTTCTCCCCCCTCGTTCTTTCTCTCTCAAAATAAATAAACTTAAAAAAAAATACTAGAATAAAAATGAATTAAAGTAGTTGTAATCTCAGTTCACAAGTTATTTTTGCATGCTAACGGCCGTTAGAATCTTTCAGTTTGTTTTCACATATACTGAGAATGCCAATCGGATTTATTAAATTACCTTTCAATCCGTAATTTCCTTCACACTATCATGGTTAATGGATAAGGCCAGAGTAAAAGTAGCAAAGTTTCATAAATAATTTTTCTCTTGTACAACCAAGACTTAGCATAAAAGCTGTCTTTTGTTTTTATTTTTTAAAACACCTTAAAAATAAACTCTTCTCTCCCCCTCCCCCCCGGCAGCAATGACTGCCTTGGGAATAGCATCCCTTCTGTGGACTCTCAGCTCCCCACTGCTGCCGGTTACACCCCTCCCCTTCAACCATGTCCCTTTCCTGTGAAACTAGATACACGGCCTGTGTAGAATGTTGATTAGCACAAGCACCATCTACCTCTGTAATTTGCAAAGCCCTCAAAGAGCTTTCCAGTAAGTACTATGTATGATGCAACTAAATAGCGAGCCACCGCTAGGATTAAATGTATGAAGAAATCTCTGTGATCTAACAACAACCAATGAGATCAATCTCGATCTTTATTCATGAGCAATAAAAATTCAGAATTAGAATTCTAGAATATAGTTTATAGCATCTACCAGTTTAGTAAATGTTAAGTATACAAGTCAAACAAAAATTCGAGTTGTTCAGAGACCATCACAGAGCTAGACAGTAATTTATGGGGCAGAGTGTTATTCTGGCTATATTACTGAAAACATCAACTGCTTAGCAGGTAGCGTATTGGCAACAGTCTAATATTCAAAAGTATGTCCACTGAATAGTAAATGGAAGCAAAATTCTCCCATCCTTTTAGAATCTGTATTTAACATTCGTAAGACCAAAAAAATAAAATAAAATTCCCAAGTAAATAAATTTGAAATTAAACCTAATAAATGATAAGTTTAGATAAGAAACAAGGATGGCAACTGTTTGTTGATAACATATGGTGTCTCATTTACAAACTGCTATGTGGCTTTAAATTCCAGGGTAGAGAATCTTCATTCAGGTCCTAACATTCTCAGGAAAAAGTACACAAAGTTATTCTTCCTGCATCAATTACTCTACTCCCTCCTCTACTTCTCCCCCATGTCACTTTATAAAAAAGGATAAAAAAGGGCACCTCCCAGAAGCATAAATGCGCAAAATATTTATCAAAGTCTTTTTACAAACTTGCTCAATTTTTTTTTCACTTTTTGATAAACATGAACAAAAGGGGCACATTTTATTTCCACTAATTACTCCTATCCTATATAATCAGCAACTGAATTAGAAGAATAAGGAAAGCTGGGGGGATGGTGCTAATTTTGTTGGAGAGAAAGAACAGTTCACTTGAGCACACTTTGTAACGCTAACTCTTGGAGAGAAAATGAAGCTAAAATATTTGCTTTAAAAATTCATTTAGGTTTAAAAACTATGCTTTATTTAAATTTTAACAGACATTGCTTGACAGGCTTCCTTTTGTTTTATTGCCAAGAGATGTATCTTGCTGATGAGTAATCATCACTGTTAAGTAGAATTTCTTATTTGTATATTGTTTCTTTGAGGTACATTTAATGCAGCATGGATGTCAAATAAACACAAAGATGGATGGAGTTTCTTCAACTGCTCTGTTCATTTCAGACAAAATAACGTTAAAAGAAGATCCTGTAATAAATCATGGCCTACTTGTCACTCTGGAGTAGAATTCCTTTGTAGCTATAATGCAGTGTTTTGGAATATTTTTAAGCCATTCAGCACAAATTCGGATGATATTTAAAGAATATTCCATTGTTTTAATCACAAGAAAAATTCCTAAAATAAAAACTGAGTATCCTTTTGGTGATCCTCAGAATCCAAAGGTCCCACACTCTTTGACTAATGATACTTAAATCATAAGAGTATTGCCAAATCAGTAGCTCTACTTCCATTATTATGCTTCTATTATCTAAGTATGTATCAAAACGGCACTACTGCTCTGGATGTTGGAGACATTGCTGAACACCATAAAAATGACAAAATTACGAGAATCTGTAATTGCCCCAGGAACATTCTAGAAGACCCTAACTTGTGTATGGCAATTAATATGATTAATATTAGAAATAATATTAATGATCAGTTTTTATTATAAATAATAACGGCAATATTAATATTAATGCCATTAACACAAATACCACCGATACTATCATAGCAGTAGCTCTTATGTGACACTTACCCTGAGGCCAGAACTAGTCAAAAAGGATATATTTTAGTGCTTACAACACAAAACATGTTTAGGTGGAACTAGTATTATACACATTACTAAAGAGGAGAAAAAAGACTTGAGAGATGATGTAGCATATACCAGGTCATATAACTACTATCTGATAAGCCCAAGGTTTGAACCCATGTCTGCTTGAATCCTAAGTTCTTAACTACTACAAAATACAGTTCCTCTACAAAAATCTTTAGATTATTATGTGTCAAAATAAACAAATTTCTCAAAACCACGGTGGACAAAAATGGCAGGTAAGACAACAAAAGAACAGATGCAATTTAAAATACTGAAGCCCTACAACCTGCTAATTTTAGCCTGAAAAGCCTCTAAAAGAGACACCTGTTACCTTGAGGTCATTTCTAGTTCTGAGAGCATGCCATTCTTTCTAATGTTGTATCTATAAATTTAATAAAATGTCACCTAAATCTTATCACTGAAACAGCAAGTCTTTCAACATTGCTAATAGATTAGTGCTGACAAAATATTATTCGAATACGTTTAGATGAAAAGACAGCTGTTAAGTTTAACCTTTAACAGACTTGAACAAGTATACGTACGAACATCACTTTCCATCTTAAATCCTATGCAGAATAAAGGGATTTGTGAACGTACGAAATAGGAACTCTAAATAGAAGTTAAAGGTATTCCCATGAAAATAGGTGTGTAAACACATACTATTAAAAAAAAAATATCATATTTGCTTAGATAAGAAGGGCAATGTGCCAGGAAAAATTCACTGGTGAAAACCACAATTATACAATGAATAATGTTTTTTGATATGTGTATAACTGCATTAAAAAAATAATCACCATGCTGATTAATTTTTTTGAAAAGATTGGTTATCTCCCTACAATGGAAATAAAAATCTTAATTTAAATAAAATAAGATGCTTAACACCATTTAGGTCACTGCCATAACTATTACTACCTATAATAAAACTTTCAAAATGATTTTAAAGTAGAGATCAAATGATATTAGGTAAAAAAATATATTAGACAAATTGTGATATTCATATATGAAAATAATTTCTATTCATTGTGTGGTTTTCATTTTAAAATGACGAGAGTTTAAATATTAAATAAGAAAATGCTTTATATAATGTGGATTTCTATAATTATAAGCTAGTTTCTTTCATACTCCCCCCCACTTTCCCTGAATTATGTTTTTAATTTATTTCTTTTGGATTTTAGCAACTACAAAAACTGCAGAGTTCAAAGAATTTTTGCACTGTAGTAAAAATTTTAGCTTATTACATTATCTACTGTATTGTTCGATGTTCTGTTTATTTATATAGCCTCCTTATCCACAAGACATTTAAAACAGCTCAGTATTCTTTAATTAATATAAATGGACCAAATACATAAATTTTAAATTGAATGTTCTACCTTTTATTTTTTAAATCCTAGATTTTATTTTTTTAAAGCAGTTTCAACTTTACAGAAAAAAAAATGAGCAGAAAATACAGAGCTCCCATATACCCTCTCCTCCATCCAAATTTCCCTATTAGTAACATTTTACATGGGTGTGGTACATTTGTCACAACTGATGACATTATTCTTAAGATCCGCTGCCTTCTACAGTTGTAGGGGGGTTGACAATGAAGATCATGTATCTACCATTATACCATCATACAGAAGAGTTTCACCCACCCAATTCCCAAACTCCCCGTGCTCTTATTCAAATCTTCTGTATTCTCTCTCCATCACAACCCCTGACAACCACTGATCTTTTTACCATTTCTATAATTTTCTCTCTTCCAAAGAGTCATACATATATTTGGAATCATCCAGTATGTAGTCTTTTCAAATTGGCCTCTTTCACTTAATAACATGAATTTAAGCTTCCTCCAAATCTTCTCTTGGCTTGGGAGATCATTTATTTTTATCATTGAATACTATTCTATTGTACGGAGGCATTACAGTTTGTTTATCCATTCACCTACTGAAGGACATCTTAGTTATTTCCAAATATTGGCAATTACAAATAAAGCTGCTATAAACATTTGTGCACAGGTTTTCAACGCCTTTGAATAAGTAAGGCGTTAAAAGTAAGTAAGAGTGTGATCACTGAATTCTAAATTTATGTTTAACTTGGTTACTGCCCAACAGTCTTCCAACAGAGATGTACCATTTTGCATTCTCTTCCTGTTGTACTACATTTTTGCCAGGATTTGAACTTGCCAATGTTTCATATTTTAGCCATTCTAATAGATGTGTACGTTGTCTCATTGTTTCAGCTTGCAATTCTCTGCTGACTATGATGTTGGCTATCTGCTCATATATTTATTTGCCATTTGTAAATCTTCTTTGGTGATGTGTCCGGTCAGGTCTTTTGACCATTTCTTAATTGTTTTCTTGTTGAATTTCAAGAGTTATTTATATATTTTGGATAGAAGTCCTTTATTAGATATGCGTTTTGCAAGGATTTTCTCCCCGTCTGTGGTGTCTTCTTTTTTATATATTTTTAAGTTTACTGATTTTGACGTTGGGAGGGAGGAAGAGAGTGAGGGGGAGGGAGGGAGGGAGGCAGAAAGAAAGAGAGAGAGAGAGGAAAACAGAAAATCCCAAGCAGTCTCCATGCTGCCAGCATGGACCCCGACATGGGGCTTCACCTCACGAACCGTGAGATTATGACCTGAACTGAAATCAAGAATCAGAGGTTTAACCGATTTAGCCACGCAGGCACTCCCATCTTCTCTCTTAAGAGTGTTTTTGCAGAGTTTTCCATTTTGATGAAATCCAACTTCTCACTATTTTTCTTTCAAGGATCATGCTTTTGGTACCCTATCTGAAAAGTCATTGACAAAACTAAAGTCACCTGAATTTTCTCTTATCTTCTAAAAGTTGTACAGCTTTGCATTTTACATGTAGGGCTATGTCCATTTTGAATTAATTTTTATGAAAGGCCTGAGGTCTGTATGGAGATACAGTTTTTGTTTTGTTTTGTTTTTGTTTTGTTTTCGGCATGTTTATGTGCAGTTGTTCCAGCACCACTTCTTCAAAAGACTGTTATTTCAGGATGCCTGGGTGGCTCGGTCGGTTAAGCATCCGACTTTGGCTCAGGTCATGATCTCGCGATTTGTGAGTTTGAGCCCCGCATGGGGCTCTATGCTCACAGTGTGGAGCCTAGAGGCCACTTTGCTTTCTGTGTCTCCTTTTCTCCCTGCTCTTCCCCTGATCAGGCTATGTCTTTCCTTCAAAAATAAACAAACATTCAAAGAAAATTAAAAAAAAAAAAAAAAGGCTGTTATTTCTCCATTGATTGCCTTTGTTTCTTTGTCAAAGATTTGACTATATTTATGTGGAGTTATTTCTGGGCTCTCTATTCTGTCTCATTGATCTGTCCACTTTTTTTTTTTTTTTAACCAATATAAGAATATTTTGATTATTGCAGCTTTGTAATTCTTGAAGTCCAGGAGTATCAGTCCTCTGACTCCGTTCCTCTTCAGTGTTGTGTTGGCTTTTCTGGGTCTTTTACATGCCCATATGGCCTTTAGATTCAGTTTGTCAATATTCACAAAATAGCTTGCTGGGATTTTGATTAGGATTGCATGGAATCTACAGATCAAGTTGGGAAGAAGAAATATCTAAATAATATTGAACATTCTTTTCCATTAACATGGAATATCTAATTCTTTATTAGCTCTTTTTTGATTTTTTTCATCAAAAGTTTTATAGTTTTTCTCATAAGAATCTTGTACATATTTTAAATACTACTCTTTTGTGTACTAACATAAATGATATTGTTTTTCAAGTTCAGCTCTTCGTTGCTGGTTTTTGGAAAGTGATTAATTTTTTTATGTCAACTTCATATCCTGAAACTTTGCTATAATCACCTACCAGTTCCAAGAGGTATATATATATTTTTTCTTTTTTCTTTTTGGTTTTGGTCAATTTGGTAGGGCTTTCTACACAGGCAAACATTTCACCTATGAACAAAGACACTTTTATTTATTCCTTCTCAATCTATACAACTTCTATTTCATTTTCTTGTCTTACTGCATTAGCTAAGACTTCCAATACAATGCTGAATAAGAAGGGTACCAGGGGAGTGGCTCAGTGGCTCGGTCGGTTAAGCGTCTGACTCTAGATTTTAGCTCAGGTCATGATTTCATGGTTCACAAGTTTGAGCCCCACAACAGGCTCCATACTGACAGTGTGGACTCTGCTTGAGATTCTCTCTCTCCCTCTCTCTCTGCCCCTCCCCCACTCACTCTAAGTAAATAAACCTAAAAAAAAAAAAAAAAAAATTTTGACCAGGGACATGCTTTTCTTTGCCCAATGTTAGAGGGAAAACATTCAGTTTCTTACCATTAAGTACAATGCTAGCTGTAGTTTTTGTAGATATTCTTTATCAACTTGAGGAAGTCCCCCTCTATATTTCTAGTTTCTTGAGTTTTTTACATGAATGTCTGTTGGATTTTATCAAATGCTTTTTCTGCATATATTAACATGATCAAATGATTCTTCTTCTTTGGCCTATAGATGTAATGGATTCTATTAACTGATTTTCAAATGTTTAACCAGTCTCCCACACCTGTAATAAATCCTGCTTGGTTGTAGTATATATTTCTTTTTTACACATTATTGGTTTGGCTTATAACATTTTGCTAAGAATTTTTGCATATGTTTTTATGAGAGATATTGGCCAATAACTTTCCTTTCTTGTAATGTCTTTGGCTTTAGTGTATACCCATTTTTTTTTTAAATTTTTTTTTTTTTCAACGTTTTTTTTATTTATTTTTGGGACAGAGAGAGAGCATGAACGGGGGAGGGGCAGAGAGAGAGGGAGACACAGAATCGGAAACAGGCTCCAGGCTCTGAGCCATCAGCCCAGAGCCTGACGCGGGGCTCGAACTCCCGGACCGCGAGATCGTGACCTGGCTGAAGTCGGACGCTTAACCGACTGCGCCACCCAGGCGCCCCAGTGTATACCCATTTTTATCATTGTACTCCCCACCTCTGCTACCTAAGAACAAACGTTCACAAACGCCCACAAACGCCATTGTCTAACTGTGGAGATAATAATCCTGCACATTTTGCCTCTATTCCAAAAATGCAAGAACAATGCAAACCATTGACAAAGAAGAGGTAAACAATAAATTTCCTCGACTATCAGGAATGGAGCATCTTATTCAATTTTTTATTTTTCATTTTGAAAATGCACAAAAGCAGGAGACTGGAGTAAAGCAGAGATGATTGGTAAGGTTCTTCTTGGGTGCTCCCTCTAAAGGATAGGAGGCCTGTCTATAAGCATGGTGTTAAGGCCAATTCTGAGACTATGTGTTTGGGGGAAAAGAGATTTTATAGATTAGCAATGTTTTTCATGAAAATGGTGAGATGATAGCACACAAGCAGTGTATCTGCTGATCGTGAGTAAAGCCACTCTAATTCTAGTAAAAGAATATTTCTTTTAAAAAAAATTTTTTTTTTTAATGTTTATTTTTGAGACAGAGGGAGACAGAGCACGAGTGGGGGAGGGTCAGAGAGAGAGGGAGACACAGAATCCGAAACAGGCTCCAGGCTCTGAGCTGTCAGCACAGAGCCCGATGCGGGGCTCGAACCCATGACCCGTGAGATCATGACCTGAGCTGAAGTCAGATGCTTAACCGACTAAGCCATCTAGGCGCCTCAAAGGATATTTCTAATTTACAATGATTAATAGCAGTTGAAAAAAAAAACTAAGATAATATGAATACAATTTATCAAAAACATTATTTAGTAAACCCAATTAAATATTTCTTGGAAAATGCTATTGATTAAATGTGTTACTGAATGAATCAAAGGGGTTAAAAATCCTAGATAGCTTCACGTTGCTTTGGAAGTCAACATTTCAGTGACTTAATTGGCTGGATGTAAAATAAGAATGGCATTTGTTATCTGCAAGTCTTTGGCCAAAAACTGCTTTACTTTCAAAGGGTGCCAAAATTCACTGGTGTGATTTTGCCAATCCGATAAAGAATAAAAACCTCTCTAAAATCCTTCTAAAACACAATGTAGATGGAACAGTGGATTTGTTTGGCAGAGGTCTTTCGTCAAAATAACTTCATAGAGTGAATGAAAAGGTGATATAGGAGAAGCAAAATTTCACACAAAAAGCTTCACAGTATGATCCGATCTGAGTGTAACAGGTGATAGGCAGAGTTATTTGTCTCCTGCTTTTTATATAATGACTGAAACTCTATCTGTACAAGGTAGAGCCCTGAAGAATAACTCAGGACACTGGCCATCAACTTTTTTCAGTTCTGCCGTGTGCCTGAGATTCACACTCTACCCACTCTTTTTCTTCACTATCAGGGTAGTGTTGAGCTCGGCATGAAAAAAAAAAAAAAACAACAACAACAACAAAAACAAAAAAAAGCAGTTTTTGGAAATATTTTCACCCCTCATTCTTAAGTGAAGACATAGACCTGTTTTCTTTTTTGTTTTTGTTCTTGTATTGGTTAGGTTTTGCTTTTGTATGTTTGTTTCTTGGCTGGTTCCACACCACCAACCAGAGATTTTTCCATTCTGGGATAAAGTAGGGCAGAAGACAAAATGATTCTCAGCTCAGTTTGTGCATTAAAATCATCCAGGAGACCTCTAAGAAGCCACTAATCAAGATCCACATCCATACACGCTGAAGTAATTGATCCAATGTGGGGCTGACACATCAATATTTCTTAAAGGGCGCTCCTGGTTGAGAGTCAATGTCCTACAGGAAGAACTGTTCACAATTTCAAGAAATCACTCACTGGAGTTGGTGGAGGCATCAATCAAAAAGGAAATGAAATGGCTGGTTTTTGTTCTGTGTTGTTTTTGTCCTTCAAAGATCTTCCTCATCACAGCTTTGGTTAGCTTTATTCTACTTTGGTTAGCCTGAGCTTATAAAAAGAATATACAGGATATCAGATACAAATTTCATGTACTTCAATGAACAAAAAAAAAAAAGAAAGAAAGAAAAAAAAAGTCTTTTAAATGGAAAAAAAATCAAACTCAAGAGGAGACAAAAACCAATCTTGCCTGCCACTTCCCAACCCTTTAACACCTAACTTCCGACTATGCTAAACTTCCGTTACTACATGTCCTTTGAGGACTTCACCTTTGAGATGAACTCACTGTATGTTCTACTGCCAACGAGAAGAGAGAAGTTTTCCTACAACGTGATGATACTGATCAATTTATAATGGAATCAGCAATTACTTGTTTCTGCAATTTCCCCCCCAAAATAGCTAACACTGACAAAAGTCAGTTATTACACTTTGTAAACTCTTCCAAAATTTATATCTACTATCCCAATACAATGTAATTACTTAGAACAAAGAGTTATATTTTATAACTACATCATCCAGTTGTACTGAATGGGATAATTTGTAACTTGGAAATTACTTATCATTAGACATTAGGAAATATTAAACACATGCTATAGCCATAGTATATGGATTGATGATACCTGTTGTTGTTTTTTTTTTTTAATTTACAAGGTAAAAATCCTCTCATAGATTTTAATATAGTGTTAAACTTTGATGATTGGTTCAACTCATTCTTTTGCTAGAACACTGATCTACTTGGAGAAAGAAGAAAAAAAAAGATCTTTGCATCACCAATAGGTTCTCTAAGAAAATTAACTTCAACACTAATCACATGTAAATTTTTTCTAGGTGGGCATTTTGGTGAGGCAATCACCTACCATTTACTGATTGAATTTCTAAGGATACGGATTTGCATTTAATCAATAGCAGGTCCTGAAAAAAGAATATAATCTCCAATTGCATATTATCCAATTTTTATCTAGTCTAGCAATATCTTTGGCGGACTTTATGAATGACAAGAAGTTCATCCATTCTTTTACATATTCTAACGTTTATCCTTTTAAATAGTCAAGCCATCCGAAACCAAGGTATTTATACCATTTTACTTAAACTAGAAATAGCATTATGTAACTGAAGAGTATATTTGTATCTTTCCACGAGGGTTCCCTTGATGTGTCAAACCCTACCAGGCTCTGGCCCATACTCCTAGGGAAAGGATAGGGGGAGGGGAGGGAAAAATGGTTCTAAAAGAAAGATCCTAATGTAACGGATTCATTCATTTACTGTTTTAAAGAACACAGCTCAATGTCGTATTTTTCTAACAATACACGTGCAAATTTTCTTGTGAAGTTCAGCTTTGGCAAAGGAGGAGAAACCTCTTAGTTCACAAAAAGTTTCACGACCATGTCTGTACTTCACTTTTACCACCAGAAAGCCTCTAAAAATCTACTTTAATTTTTATTTACATCTTAATAGAAACTTGCTTATGTTTACCTTGTTTCTTATATTTTATTTTTACATTTATTTAACAGAGGCCACATCCAATCTTTAGGGTAAAAAAACCCACGCGATCCTTTTCCCTCTGAACTCAGAGCTATTATATTTAGCTACCTCCATTATAAAGGTATGCAAAGATGTAATACAGCCCTTAAAATTAAGCTATAATCTATATAGATTTCACAATTCATATAATTATTTATAAAGGATGAAAAGTTAACAACTTAGTAGAACTCCATGTACTTCTCATAGTAGAGCTAAATTTACAAAGGGTATTTAAAAGTAAAGGTTTTGAATATAGAATATTAGATGTCATATAATTACCCAGCATGTTTTAACAAATTAAAATATTACCCTTTCTACTGTCAAATACATATGGAATTCCTTTTATGGGGGCTTATCACCAAACCAAATGCTTTATACTCAGTGTGAAAATTCAATCACAATTGTCAAAGATCAAGCTGCTACTTCTGATAACGTACATGATGAGATATCATCTTGTTCAATATAAGCTTTCAACTTGACATGTAGGCTAATAAAAAATATAAAGTTGTAGTATTTATTTTCTTTCTTGCACAACAGAAGAATCCTAAGAGGGATGGTCAAAATATCTAGTATCGTTGCCTGAAAATACAGTCAACTCTTATCTGGAGACAGATTAACTGGTTTACAGATTAGCTGTAGTAAAATAATAGCAGCATGCATTGCTTTTGTAAAAGATTTTTAAATTATTATGCAGCAGCCACTGTCTAGCAGTATGAGAGAATGCCTACTCTAACTACATAAAAGGCACAACTTGGTGTCCATTTTGTCTGGTGCATTGTCATTTATTGAGTATTTGCTATGCACCAGGCACTGTATTAGGCTATTCTACCTCATCACTCAGATCTAATCTCTTGTCAACAGCTCCCTTTCGAGGAAGTGTATGAGGGAGTCGACTGCAGTTCTGAGACACAAACTCTACAGAAGAAAAGACCCTTAGCTCTAAGAAACAAATTTCAGTTGATTTGTAGGTGTAAACTTCTCCCCAACTTTGCTCTTCATCCTGTTTTTCTTCCTTTGCTTCCTTTCTCAGGGAAAGCCTGAGAAAGGCTTGCCTCTGCTTGCCTCCTTGCCCTTCCACCTCCAAGTTCATTATCAACACTCCAACAGTTCCCTAGATATTCCTTAAATGCGCATCCTCCCCTCCTCCCGCCCCTCCCATCCTACCCCAAGTCCTTTTGCCACTACCCTAGCCTGCACTTCCATTGTCTCAAAGTACCTTCACTGTTTCATAACGGACAAATATTTGCTAAATAGTTAAAGCAGCTTCCATCAGATTCCCTTTAAGACACTGAGGTAAACAAGGGGTAGGAAACACTAAAAATAGCCTGAACTCAATCACTTTTGAGCAACCACATCACACATGTCAGTATCGAGGAGTTATCTTTGATCTTTCCTTTTTCCCTTCATCTTCCCTATCTATCTTCTCCTCTTGAGTTCCTCAGTCCACTCTCCTAGATCACGTGCTACATATGTCAGTCAGTCAGTCAGAGAACCTCTCCCAGCTATAACCCTCTACCCCAGTGCTGTCCAGTAGAATTTTCTACAGTGATGGAAAATGTGCTATATTTATGCTGCCAACACGTATGGACACTTATTGGCTTGAAACATAGCTAGTGTGCCTGAGGCACTTGCTAATTTTATTTAAATTTTAATTAAATGTAAATAGCCACATATGGCTAATGGTAACAGTACTGGACAGGGCACCTTAACTTTCTTCCACACTGCTATTAGAATTATGTTCTCACAAGACGTCTCTGATATCATCACTTCTACTAAAAACTAACAGGTTTCCATAAATCTTCACCATAAGGAATGGCGCTGAAGGTGCTTTCCAATGTAGACCAATTTACTATTTCATTTGCCTGTTCGCCATTCCTTTCCCGTCTAGGCTTCCCATCACTTGGTGTACTCACATACGCCGTGAAATGACCCTTCATGCAAACTGATGGATTTAGCTTAGAACGCCTTTTCCTCTCAGGGAACATCCACTCGCACTTCCAGACTCAGCTCAAATTCCTTCTCCAAATGCTTAACTGTCCCCTCCTAACTGTGCTAGCCTCTCTCTCTCTCAACTCTGTTGCCATAACTTTTTGTATACAGCTCTATTAAAAAAATTAATAATAATTAATGGTGAAAAACGGGGGTTCATGTATGCCGGGTAAATAAGTACATCCATTCAATGGGATGACCAGGTCAAGCATTTGGCACAGGAATAAGCAAGCACTCTACAAATGTGTAAAGTCTTCAATACATGTATTATGAATTGCACCTCCCATGCTAGGGATCTTAACTGAATACATCAAGCTCAGGAACTGAGAGGAAAATAAAAAGATGGAGTTGGGGTGGGGCAAGCTCACAGGTGTTGATACCAACTGGAGGCTTAGGTCAGGAACACTGTATAAGGCAAGTCTCAAAAGCACTGGGAGATTAACTATTCAAGCCAACCCACAGCTAAAACTGAACTTGCTTCTCACCTTCCCTATCTCACTGGCAACGGCAACACTGGTTTCCCCCGCTACCCGAAAGTAGAGTGTCCCCACGAAACCTTTCATTTGGCCTTTAAGCCAAATGGCATAAAGCAAAAAAGCAATCCCCATTTTGTAAAAGCGAAAATCCTCTTCGGATTTCAGTTTGAAAAGAGGTTACATACATGCTAATGTAGGTCTTTCAGAAAAATCAAGTGGTATAAAGCAAACTTCTGGATAGCGGGGAAAATCAGTCATCAAATTCCTTAATCAGGTGGTATAGATGTTAGCAGGTCAAGAACAAAAGAAGGCTTTTCTTGTGATGTGTAACAAGAAGAATTCATTGTAAGCAGATCAATAAAGCACTATTGCTATGGCCCTCTTCCTAGGAAAGAACTCTGTTATATGAAAACAGTGAATATATTTGCCGTAACAGTATTTAACATGTGGAAGAACTCAGGAGGAAAAAAAAAAATCTCTAAACTTACTCAATTTTCACATCCTTTAAAATTATATTTAGATAGTAACATTTCAAAATCATCAGTGATACCCGAGGTATGTCTGTCTATTCCTAATAAGGGAATTTCCCCCTTTATATAAAGCAGTCTCACTCTTTTCTCCCTTTAGTCAGCTTGCAAAAAATGAAACAAAATAAAAACACACAGAACTATTTAAATAGGTAAAGTAAAAACTGAAGCGACAATCTTAAGCAATTCTCAATATGTATATACCACCATTTGCAGTCACTTGAATTGAATATTAGATTTAAATATTTTGATGTTCCATTTCATTAGGTTGGGAAAGCATAGGTTTATGACATAATTCTGTTATTAAACAAAATCCTTCAGTTGGATTTGCAGATCAGAGAAAATTAATATTTGGATTTAGCTCAGAGGTTGAGTAAATTAGCTCAGTTCACTCTGGGTTTGGGTCCATGGTTTGGTTCAAATTCTCGATAATGAACACATCAAAATAAAAATATTTAAATAATGTAATCAGGGCTGACATTTAAGAATGAGTGTCCAGGCAAATATGTGTTTAAAAAAAAAAAAAAACAACTCACTTTACAGAGAGAGCTAAGGTTAAATCCGAAGGTTTGAGCATTCCGGGAGCCAGCGTTCATGTAGTTTCCCATTAGCAACACAAGTTCCAGCAACTTGCTAAAGCTTTTGCTTTTCTTTATCTGCTCACAGGCAGTACTGACAGCCATGATGTCAGGTTTGATGCTGTTCACCTGCTCTTCAAACTGAAGCTTAAAGAGAATAGCACTGAGCCGTGGCCGGAGTCTCTTCACATTGCTCATCTGATTGAAAAGAAAATAGCAGATTTCCTTTAAAATGCATGGTATACTTTAGTACTGTACGACTGCAAGTAATCTGGGATGATTTATTGGTATGACAGTGCCGAGGAAGCAATATGTCCCTTAAAACTGATAGCAAGGAGAGAGAGAAAAGCCTTGCTTGTTTTTGTGAGCAATCAAGAGTCATCCCTCAAAGAAAAAATTAACAATTTAGATGCTCGGGGAAAAGAAAGCTTTAATTAAATGACAAAGTTAAAGTGATAAGGTACATATAATTTTTCAACAAAGACTAAATTTTAAAAAAGGTGGCAGGGTACAGAGGCAACAAATGACAAAGCATTTCTCTCATTAATTTTTGTTCAACACTGGAAAAGGTTGGGTCATGTTTAAAACATTCAGAAAGGTCTAAAGAGGGTTTGTTTTCTTCAAATAGCAACTGCTGTCCTCAGAAGCCCTGCTGACTAACAGTATGTGTTAGATGGAAGGAAAGTAAATAGGTCCCAATTTGTACTAAATTGACTTTCTAGAGAAACACAGAGAAGTAGAATGACTCCTGACACACACTAAATTAGCAGAGTGGATGTTAAGGAACATGGGCGTAGCCAGAGCCAGAAGCCATGCAAAGCTATGGGTCCATCAGATGCCAAGTTAACCCTGTTTGGGACTCTGCGTTCCCTTCTTGGGAGCGTGGGGGCTGAAGATGTTGAAAAGAACAAAAAGCCTAGAGAGTCAGCAAGTTCTTGCCTTAAACTTACTCCCCTGTATTCTATCACAGGGGAGAAGAGCCATTTAACTGAAGGCTGAAGACAAAGGGCATTTAAGCTGTGTATGAATTCACTGACCAAACGTGCTAGGGATTGAGACTTTAAACACATTGATGATGCAATAACAGTAAACCTATTGAACTTCAACAGCTATTATAAATAAAAGCAGTGTGAGGCAAGGTCAGGAAAAAAACAAAAACAAAAAACAAACAACCAACAGTGACACAACGCCTTACGGTTAAAATAGGGAATAGGTCTGTTAGTCACAGAGTATAAAAGAAAACGTAAAGAACAATGTCACACAAAGCTTATAGGATTTCTGTTCAGGAGACAGAAGACTATCTGCTAATAATACAATGACTGCTGTTTAAAGTTAAACAGACCAGACAAAAGCCTGGATTTATTAGATCCAAAAAGATATTAGATCCAAAAGGATACTTGCTTGGACATAACAATACAGCCCAGCATACTCATCTAACAAGAACTGAGCAGTAAGGAGTTAACTCTCAGCAGATACATCTTCAGATGGACCAAATCCTTACAGTGATTGAGAAAGTTTCTTGGCAAATAATATAAATATCTAATTCACATTTAGTATTCTCTCCAGTCACCTGATGTTTTAATGTTTAAGTGGACACAGCCAAGATTCTAAGAGTTTGACTGATGTAGTTAATTGCCCTCCACACAGAACTTTTGAAAAGGTCTTAAAATTCTGAGTTCAAGGAATGTCTTCAAATTTGCCTGTCTAGGGGAAACATTTTTTTTTCTTCTTACAAGAAAGTAAAAAGGGTGGGGCGCCTGGGTGGCTCAGTGGGTTGAGCGTCTGACTCTTGATTTCGGCTCAGGTCGGGATCTAGCGGTTTGTGGAATCGAGCGAGGCCTATGGCAGGCTCTGCACTGACAGTAGGGAGTCTGCTTAGGATTCCCTCTCCCTCTGTCCGCCCCTCTGCTGCTCATGCTCTCACACTCTCTCAAAATAAACAAACATTGAAACAAAAAAAGTAAAAAGACTATAAGCTCAAAAAAGACGTAAGAACAAAACAAGAACTAATAACGGTTTCATAGAATACATTTAGTATAAAATTTTAGAAAGATAAAATGAAGCCCGGTTAGAATGTCAATTGTTAGCAGGCATGAATCCTTCTGTTTGGGCACTATATGTGCAGCTACACTGAGTCAAACCGTGATTACTTCTCATAACGTCATTTCACGTGTCTTTTCTTTTTTTTTTTTTTTTTAATTTTTTTTTTTTAACGTTTATTTTTGAGACAGAGAGAGACAGATCATGATTGGGGGAGGGTCAGAGAGAGGGAGACGCAGAATCTGAAACAGGCTTCAGGCTCTGAGCTGTCAGCACAGAGCCCCATGTGGGGCTCGAACTCACAGACCGAGAGATCATGACCTGAGCCGAAGTCGGCCGCTTAACCGACTGAGCCACCCAGGTGCCCCCAAACGTGTCTTAAATGCTCCCAAATAAACTAAATTCTCTAAATTTTTATGCTTAACCATTGCAAATGGTATTCACATTATATTGGGCCAACTCTGTATTAGTGCTCTATTCCATTTAATATACTCTCTAGAATAGTAAGGTAGAGGACTCACATGAGTACACATGGTTATGGCCATTCAAAAGGTGTATGATGCTCCCGTGGCATGTTTTCAACCTGTGCCCTTATTCATGATAGTTTGTTACTTTGCCGTAAACATGAGAAGTATCCCAGGAAAATATTATTACAAAATATATTAATTTTAACCTATATTAATGTAGTAATTTATGCACAAAGAGAAAAAAACTGCTTAAATGCCTCGATTATACTGTCCCCAAATATGTTAAAGCTTTCCGCTGACAAGCTAACCATATGTAGCCAGGATAAAGTAATTAATTTTCCTAGAAAAATATAACCTAGATTTGTATGAGTAATGAGTTTACCTGGCACTAGGGACAGGTACCTTGAAAAGACAGAGTAAGTGTATGATGTAATGCAGAACAAAATGCTATGAATTCATGAAAAACCCTGACAAAGCCAGGAAACCTAAAAACACATTTTAGAGCAACATCTTTTAAAATCAGATGTCCTTTCCATATTGTTCTTTCTTCCAAATTTCAAATAGGATTTAGACTAATAAAAAATAAATGTATTTTAGTGAACAAAAATCACTGAGCTGGAAAAGAACCCGAGAGATCACCTGGAACTCATTCTGGTCTTCAGTCTACTATTGAATAGCCTACTCTGATCCTACAGGACACATGGCTGTCCCCATTATTTCAAAACAAAAGTCTTAAAGTACACTAACATTCTAAGGTCTAGATCTTGGGATCTGTGATAAGAATAGCAGGGTTCTTTTTGTCATTAATCAAATCAGAGTCTTTCCTCATATAGGATCAAAGAATAAAAAGTTTAAAAATCAGAAAATATATATATATTTTTTATTCTTGAAGAATGTCTGTTTCTTCATTACTTCACATGATCTGTCAACACAGGATTTGTGTTCCGTTTGCTTACTAAGGAATCTCTCACTTGTCTGCTTCAGGCGAGGCTGAATGCAGAAATGAAGAGCTATGGTGCTCCAAATAATGCTCTCAATGGTAAGAGAGTCACTAAAAAAGAGGAGGAGAAAGAGAAGAAGGTTATGAAAGTTTAACTGTGAGACAGTTAATAATGAAGGGTGCCTGGCTGGCTCAGCTGGTTCAGGGTCCAACTCTTGATTTCGGCTCAGGTCATGATTTGTGAGATTGAGCCCCGAGTCTGGCTCTGTGCTGACAGCGTGGAGTCTGCGTGGGACTCCCTCTCCCTCTCTCTCTGCCCCTCCCCTGCTCATGCTTGTGCGCGCTCTTTCCCTCTCAAAATAAATAAACATTTGAAAAAAAAAAAAGACAGTTAATAAATTAGAACTTAACTTTCACAGAGTTATCCTTTCAACTGATCGATACCTAGTCTTAGTAATATAAACTCACATCACCAAACTCTGACAATAGGGAGTTGTGATCTGAAGATCAATCTGAAGGCATAAAAAAGAAAGTGAAAATACTTTAACTGTTATTTGAAAGCAGGAGGCACTGTTCCTGCAATGTCTCCACCCCATAATTAGAGATGTTCCATGCCAAATAAAAAAAAACCTTTAAAGCAGTGACTGGTGAAAATCAATCAAGAATATCCAGAAGTCTAAGGGTAATTTTTATGTCACACCTCTGTTTGTTGGCAACATTAAGTGCTGTCAGAGGAGAGACAAGTGAGATGAAAGAACTTGAGAAAATAATAAAGCAACAGGTACGGACTGGATGCCCAAGTCATGACTGCCACCCTTGGATCATCTGATTCTTTCCATCTGTCTCAAAAGGGCAAAAAGTAGTCAAAGGGCAAAAAGGAAGATGTAATCTTGCATCATCTCATTATGATTATGTTTTCGCACATAATTTTAATGCCATCCATTGTTTTATGGGGGAAACAACAGAATCCGTTAGACATTTTTATACCAACCATGTCTAATACCATATCTGGTTCTCTTTAATTTCTTTAATAGATAAGAGATATTCAGGATCCAGCTTATTCGAAACTTGGCGCATTCCCCGCCCCCACCCTCCGCCCTTCTCACCTGCAGACTTGCACAGGCTCGCCTGAAAAGAAATCTTAGTACATGCGCAGCATCTTTGTTATTCTTCCCTAAAGTCACTATGGAACTATTTTAACCATCCATTTACCTAACACTACAAGTAACCAACTGACTGAAAAGACACTCACTTTCATCTGAACTGACTGGCTACTATAAACCTTTATTTCATATATTTTGTACATGTATCAGGAATAACAAAACAAAATAAGTCAGAGAAAAACAGATACCATATGTCTTCACGCATATGTGGATCTTGAGAAGCTTCACAGAAGACCATGGGGGAGGGGAAGGGGAAAAAAAGTTACTGAGTGGGAGGGAGTCAAACCATAAGAGACTCTTGGATACTGAGAACAAACTGAGGGTTGATGGGGGGTGGGAGGGAGGGGAAAGTGGGTGATGGGCATTGAGGAGGGCACCTGTAGGGATGAGCTCTGGGTGTTGTATGGAAACCAGTTTGACAATAAATTATATTTAAAAAAAAAAAGGAATAACAGAACAATGTTTCAGGAAGGCTAAAGGACTCCTTCAAGGTCACATGGCAGGTAGGACACGGTCCTCGAGCTAACTTGCTGCCAGTCATGTGTGCGTGTCACTGAGAGCATCAAGTGTGGAAATTAATAATCGTATCTTAAAAGCCATCTAATACTCAAATTACTCCTACTATGTTTTCCTAGGAGTAGGAATGGACTTTCTCCACTGTAGTTATGTGACCAAACACTGTGGAGACACCCGGCTGTACTGTTTCAGATTCCTTTCTTTTTCCAACCGCCTCCTGTTGTGCTGAATTTTTAGTATTTTTTCCAGATTTGTGTTTGTTGTCCCCTCACACTGCAGTTTCCACTCATATTTCCTTATTAGCTAATTCTTCTGTTCTCTGTGGAAGAGGTGCAAATAAGCAAAGGGAAGGTGAAAAACAAATGCATCCTTGTCAAAGACAAGACTAGAAAATGACAAAGGGTTGAGGGAGGAAAGCAACAGCTAAGAAAATAATGTAAATCTAATAACAGAATTAAGACACTTTGAAAAAAGTTAACTTGATTTCTTAAACTGCATAAAAAAAAAATACCTACCCTTTACCATTAGCTGGCCACTATTTTCAAGATCTCCAGAATGCTCAAGAAAAAAAGAATAGTTCATTTCAAGAAATGCATCAAAAACACAGCTATTTAAGCACCTTATGCCTGGGTAGTGCTCAGAATACAAAAAATGTTTTGTGTTTTTTTTTTTTTTTTAAATCAATGTGTTCTTATGATATCAAAGCTCCGAGGCTAAAATTATTTTTTAAAAACTACACAACAGCAAAGTACATATGGTATGTTTTTAACATTTTTTCCATAAGAGCAAAGCCAAGAATTATACAAAAAATATTAAAAGGATGAAATGTATATTCCTGCAGCTAGTCAAGAAACAGAAAATTGGTTATAGCCATCAGATATTGCTTTATCTTTGTTTACAAGTGCTTATCAGTTCTGGACCACTAAGGATTTCACAGGAGGTCCAAATGAGTTCTGTCGATACTCAGGATCTGTAAGTGGGAAAGCTAGAGAGCGAGAGACTTATTTAATTTGGCAGTCTTAGCAAATACTCTTAACACAGAAGTTTCATATCTGATGAATTAAAAAGCTGGCATAAAACCCACAACCATTCTGGTGTCTTAAATTCATTCATGTCTGCTTCCAGACAATCCCCGCCCTACCATAAGAAAGCCAATGTTTTTATTTCTACCATAATAGCTTAGTTTTGCCTGTTCTTGAAATTGATATTAATGAAACCTTCAGTAAACACTTTTTGTGTCTTGCTTCTTTCACTGAACAAAAGGACTTTGAAATTCATATACATGCTGTGTGATTCGATATTTGGTTCCCTTTTACTAATGAGTGATATTTTGTTGTAAAAATATACCAACATTTCTTTACTCACTTCTGTTGATGGACTCTTTGTTTTTCAGTTTGGGGCTATGTGGTGGGTTGGGTTAAACAGGGAACTGGACAAATCATATGTCAAGTTCTTACCCCAGGTATCTGTGAATGTGACTTTATTTGGAAATAAGATCTTTGCGGATACAATTAAGGATCTCCACGCGAGATCATGCTGGGTTTAGGGTGGGCTCTAAATTAAGTGACTGATGTCATTTTAATTTTTAAAAAGGGGGGTAGGGAGAGAGAAACACACAGGAGAAGGCAATGCAAAGGAGGCGGCAGAGACTGGAGAGATCCTAGCAGCTAGATAGACAAAGTCGTGACTGTGAGCTGCTATCACAAGTGAGAAGAGAGGCATGGAACACGTTCTCCCTCAAAGCCTCCAGAAGGAGCCAACCTGCCAACACCTCGATTTAGGTATTTTGGTCTCCAGACATGTGAGAGAATAAATTTGTGGTTTTAAGCCACCGCAGTTGTGGACATTTGTTATTGGAGGCCTGTGGAAACTAATACAGAACATTCTGAATATTCTTGTATGAATCTTCTCATTTCCATTAAGTGTCTAAAAAATAGAGTATAAACGTATACTTTTCTAAGAAATTGTCAAACTGTGTTGCTAAGTGGTTTATACTACTTAATACCTGTTTTCTAGTTTTGCATGTTTAGGTCAAAATTCCGCCCCTCATTAATTTTTCTGTGTGGTATGACAGAGGACTTGAGATTCATTTTAGTTCCTAGGGTATCCAAGTTTTGCAGTACAGTTGGATACAAAAAAAATTCCTTTTCGCCCACTGACTAGCCTTGAAGTCTCTACTGAAAGTCAGTTGATGGTATTGTTGTGGGTTTATTTCTAAACTTTCTAGAAAAAGTTTATTTGTGTATTTTTAAGCCAAAGTGTTACTGTCTTGCTATCACAGTCTAAAAGTCTAAAAGTCTTCCAAGTGTGTTCTTTTTCAAAACTCATTTTATGTCTTCTAGGTTCTTTGCATGCCATACGAATTTTTTGTAATTTCCTATCAATTACGCTAATAAAACCTGCTAGGATTTTGACTGGGAATGTGTATCAAATATTCGAAATCTAAGATCATCAGAGGGGAAAAAATGACATCTTAACAATACTGAGCCTTCCACTGTAGGAGCATGGAAAGTAGCTCATTTATAATTTCTTTAATTTCTCTCAGCAATATTTTGTAGTTTTTGCCATAGAAAATTAGCATGTGTTAGTGAAAAATTTTCCTAAGTATTTTAAGTTTTTGGATGGTAAATAGTACTATTTTTATTTTGTTTTCCAAGATCTCACTGCTTACAGAGAAAAATACAGCTTATTTGCATATAGTGATAATTCTGTGATCTTATTAAACTCACTGGTTACTTCAACAAAGTTTGTTTGTATGAATTCATAAGGAATTTACAACAGGTCACTCAAAAATAAAGATGGCTTACTTCCTCATTTCCAATGCACAGGACTTTAAATTCTTTTTCTTTTCTTACTATACAGATTAAAACATGCATTGTAATGCTGAATAGAAGCATAAGAATAGATATCCTCACCTAGATTCCAATCAGAAATGACAAAGCATTGAATCTTTCACCATCAATATGAGGGAGTTACAGGTTTTCCATAGATGTCCTCTGTCAGGTTGAGGAAGTTCCTTCTATTTCTAGTTGCTAAGAGTTTTTATTTATCATAAATTCAAATTCTAAATACTTCTCATTTTGCGATTCTTTAGGTAATGTGATTTTTCTCTCATTTTTCTGGTACTGTGGTTTAGCACATTAATTTTTAAATTAAGCCAACATTATACCACTTGGTCTTTTTATGTACTGAAATATTTGAAATATAAAAATATTTTGTTACTCTTTGCATGTTTGTTCGAGTCTAATTTTTTGTACTGAAATTCTTTTGAGTCCTGATATCCATAATTTGAGAATTTGGTTTTGTTTTCAGTGTTTCCATTCATTCAAAATAATTTTTTCTTTGACTCACAGGTAATTAAAAAACCACATTATGCAATTTTCAAACAGTGAGATGTTCCATTATTATTATCCAATTTACTGTTAACAGAAAACACACTCGGCAAGATTTCAATCTTTTGAAAATTATAGAGATATATTTTATGTCCCCACAGGATCTACTTTGGTGAATGTACCATGTGTATTTGAAGACAATGCGTACCCTAGAGTTGTTCTGAGGAAGCCCCACAAATATTAGAACAAAACCGCTGACAGAACTTGATTTTCTATGTATTTACTGTCTTTTTTTTTCCTAGAATTTGCTGAAAAAGGGCCATGATAAGGTTAGGATCAGGGAGTTATCTATTTCTCCATTTAATTCAGCCAGTTTGTGCTTGATGAATTTTGATGCTGTTACTAGGAGCTTACATTTTTAAGACGATTATTCCTAGTAAACTACTCCTTTTATCATTGTGTAATATCACTCTTTATTTCTTGTAATACGCTCTGCCTTGAACTATACGTTTCCTGAAATATACGTAACTTTGCTACTTTTCTTATTGTTCTGTTTTCCATTTGTCCCTTCTGCTTTTCAACTACAAAAGCAAGAAAAAGATAAAAGAGATGTAGTCAAGCAATGTTTAGTATTCCGTTTTATTTCTTCCATTGGCCTTTGAGCTCTATTTCTTTTAATTATATTTTTTTCCGGTTGCTGGAAGACTAACAAAATGCATCTTTATATATCAGCCTCCTAGAGTTACTATTAGGTCAATATTGTACGTGTATATATTTTCCTTTTTCTACATTTCACTCACATCTCACACTGCCTGAGATTCATTTCATATGTGTAATGCTATAACAGTGCAATTCCATTTGTGGTACCCCCATCATTTGCGCAATTACTAGCTTCTACTTCTATGCACATTAGAAACCCCATCCTGCCGGATTTTTTTTTTAATTATCAATTTTAAGTAATTTATGAGAAGAGGAAACAGTTTATTTACTATTTTAGGCACTCTTATTCCTTTTTGTAGATTGGAAGTTTCCATCTGGTGTCATTTCCCTCTGGCTTGAAGGATAACCTTTAGCATTTATTTCTTGTAGGGCAGGTCTGATGGCTACAAACTCAGCTCACTAAAAATGTCTTAATTTTACCCTATTTTTGGAAGGGTATCTACTAAATAGAGAATTTTGACTTTACAGGTTTTGTTTTTAAGTTTATTTATTTTGAGGGAGGGAGGGAGAGAGAGAGGGAGGGAGGGAGGGAGGGGCAGCGGGGAGCCTGAGGTGGGGCTGGAATTCAGGAACCCTGAGAACATGAACTGAGCTGAAATCAAGAGTCCGACACTTAACCTACTGAGCCACCCATGTGCCCCTACAGGGTTAGTTTTTCGTTATTACTTCAACACTTTACACCCTTCCGTTGACTTCTGCTTTCCATTATTTCTGCAGAGTTAGCAAAATCTCTCATTTTCCCACATACAATGTGTCTGCCCACCCCTAATGCACCAGGTTACTATCATGATTTTTCTTTATCTTTGGCTTTGACCAGGATGTGCCAAGGTCTTTTTTTTTTTTTTTTTTTTTTCCTTTACATTACCCTGCTTGGGATATGCTGAGCTTCTTGAATCTTCAATTTCTACTCCTCACCCAATTTACCCAATTTGGAAGTCTTGGCCATTATTTCTTCAAATATTTTGTCAGCCACAATCTCACTCTCTTCGCCTTTGGGGACTCCAATTACAAGTGTTTTGGAATGACTGGTATTGACCCACAATACCTAAGGTTCTGTTCGTTTTTTACACTTTTTTTTTTTTTGGCCTACATCCTTAAGATAAAATTACCTCTGTAGAGCTGCCTTCAAACTCGCGGACTCTTCCGCATCTCCAATACACTATTAAACCTACATGCTAAATATTTCAATTCAGTGATTAAACTTTTCAGTTTGAGAATTTCCATATGGTAAATTTTTACAGTTTTCATTTCCCTGAAGAGATTTCTCCATTAAGACCATGTTGTTGTTGTTTTAATTCCTTGAAGATAATTTCCTGTAGTTCTTTGAACATATTCATAATATCCACAGTAAAGTCTTTGCCTGTGAAATCCCAAATCCGGGCCATCTTGGGTCTGGTTTGATTTTCTTTGATGATAAATCCCATTTCATTTTTCTTTACTATTTAATGTTACAATACCGCAACAACTGTTGAGTTATAATATTCCTTTGAGGAATGTTCATTCTAGTTTTAGCAGGCAAATCACTGGGTGATCACCTTAAGTTGTATAGGCTTGAGTTTACTCACTGTTAGTGTAGCGGTGGGAAGTAAAGGATTCACCCTAGGCCCTGGAACTTGGTATCTAAACTCTCTTCCCGGAGGAGTCTGCAAGACTCGATTATAGGTTTCCTTAAGGTGAGTCCTGAGTAGGTCCTTCTTTTTTGTTTTGTTTAAAATTTCTTCTAATGTTTCTTTATCTTTGAGAGAGAGAAGGTGGGGAGGGGCAGAGAGCGAGGAAGACACAGAATCCAAAGCAGGCTCTAGGCTCTGAGCTGTTGAGCCCGATACGGGGCTCGAACCCACAAACGGTGAAATCATGACCTGAGCTAAAGATGGACGCTCAACTGACTGAGCCACCCAAGTGCCCCTAGAGTAGGTACTTCTTCAGGGTGTGGTACTCATTCCTAAAGTACAACCTTTGCAGTTGTTTGAATAAATACCCAAGTGAGCAAATGAGGTGCTAAGATGATTTCTCTATTTTGGCAGAGCCAGAAATCCCATGCCTCCCAGCAATGCTGGACCTCTAGGATCTCCACTCCACTCCCAACTTGTAACAAGTGCCCTGTGACAAATCTCGATCAGCCTAGGAACAGCGCAGCCTCCAGGCACAGACTCAGTGGAGATCTGCACAAGGACCAGAGAGGACCCTTTCTGTACAACCCCTCCCCCTTTAATGCCCTGCCCAGCAGAGTCCAGCTGTTTCAACTGCTACAAATTCTGATCTCTGCCTCTTCTGCTTAGAGAAAAACAGCCTCTGCTTAAACTTCAGTTCTCTGTGCTATAACTGTAAATTTTTCACCAGGCCAAAAGCTGGGCACTCATGAAGTTAGTATAGTTTCTGTTTTCTCAAGGCTTGCAATTTTTCTCTACTGGTTGTCTACAGTCTTAAAACAGACGACTTGCATATTTTGCCTAGTTTATCTCTGTTAGTGGTTTACACAGCTTTGGCTAATTTATTCCTAAGTCTTTTATGTTTTTGTTATGTTACCGTAAGTGGAATTTTAAAAACTTATAATTTCAGTTTTAAGAATACCAAAAAATCTTTACCCAGATTAACCCATTGTTTGTATTTTGCCCCACT
The DNA here is from genome assembly GCF_028749965.1 of Puma concolor. Classification (NCBI taxonomy): domain Eukaryota; kingdom Metazoa; phylum Chordata; class Mammalia; order Carnivora; family Felidae; genus Puma; species Puma concolor. Next base: position 206,141,857 of record NC_141667.1, on the reverse strand, counting down.
TGTTTTATCCTATTCTCTCTCTCTCCCTCCATCTTATATACACACACACACACACACACACACACACACACACACATTTGGTTACAGTGATGTTCACCAGTTTTTCCAATGTAAAGTTGCTATATTTTTCCTTTATAATTAATAAGCATTTTATAGGGAAATACTTTGAGACTTTGTGAATACTATGTATATAATCCATTTTCATCAATTTTTCACCTTCATGTTAATGGGGACAGACCACTAAGGAGAGTATTATAGTATTTATTCAACCTTATTAAAAATGCACTTTAAGACCCTTTCTGAAGGCCTCAAGAATGAGACGCTAAGCAGCCTATAGCTACAATTACACCTTAAGCCACAAGTGTGACACAACTATCTAGTCTATGGTAACTTAGTTCCATGAGTCCAGTCTCCCCCTTTCCATTATGTTTCCAAAATAGTCTCAGAAGAGAATATGGAAACCTATATAATGAGATTTGCAGAATACAGAAAATGCTTCCCAGGCACTAGATGATATTTGGATCTAAAAAAGCAACCTTAAAACAATGTTGTTTGCAAAGTGACGAATCATAAGAGACCTTTTTGCTTATAACTACAAAATGCTTTAGGCTTTATTTCAAATGAATGATGTATGGCTAGTAATTAGTATGTGACTGTAATGATGTTTTGTTTTGTTTTTGCAAATGAAACAAATTAAGCAGATTGTGCCATAAAATTTCAATACTATATAGATGGTCTAACTAGAAAGCATCATATTTCCATACCAAAAAACAACAAAGAATCCACATTTCCTATTACGGACTTAAATGCCCCACTTTTTAGTTGTCTATTTAGATGATTTAAAATCCCAAAGAAGAAAACACCCAAATTTCTAAAAACTTAATTTCAAGTTCAACAATTTCAGCTCCTACTTGAACATTCTAAGTAATTTGCATCTATTAATAACTCAAAGTTAACCTTTAAATACTAAAATAAATTGGTCCAGTAATGAAGCATACAGAAACCACAACTAAAAACAACTTAAAGTACAGTGGGCATCTACAGCGAACAGAAACGTAAGAGTGGTGGGCACCGCAAGAAATGGAGTATTATCTTTTCATGTCCTAGAAGTACAAGCTCATAGCTGATCAGTAAGTTATTGGTTGAGCAGGTTGCCTCATCTATGAAATGGTAATGCCTATTTCTGGAGTTATGTGAGAGCCAGATACAATTACTCATTTATGTGTCAAATATTTATTGAGCATTTATTATGTGCCAAACACTCTTTTTGGCCTTGGAGATTCACATTAAAAATAAGATGACAAGAACTTGGTCCAAATGGGGTGTGCTGTAAGTAAGCAGGCAGAGAAAGGAAGAGAAAAACAGAAACGAATAGACAAGATCCTTTCAGATAAGGACGAGTGCTATGACTAAGTAGGGTTCAAGAGATAGAGTATGATGGGGGGGGGGCATCATCATGATGAATGCGTTCATGACAAAGTGGCATTTGGGCTGAAACAAAGGGATCTGCAAGAGTAAAGACAAATCTGAGGTGGGGATAGCAATTGAGTATGGCTGCAACACAGTAAATAAGAAAGGGAGTGGTAAACTGAGTTTCAAGAAATAGACACTAGATCATCTTACAAATTATAATCAAATCAGAAACTATTAGAACTTCCAAAGGGAAATTCCTCTTCTGGCCAAAGATGGAAAAACAGGCACTAGACTTACCACCCTGCCTGAAGCAATAGTTTTCAGACAGTAGACACCAGTGTGGGACAGTGGCACCTGAGAAAGGGGAAACAAGGTGAGCTCTACGACTGTGCTAGCTCACTTTTTAGAAAGAGTTTCCAAACTGCAGCACAGAGAGGAGGAAGCCAGGTAGAATCATGGGGTCTCCATGAGTTGAGGAGAGGCAGGTGAGAGTCTGCTAATGCCAAGGCAGATAGAGTTCTTTGGACAGAGTACCAGAAAGAAAAGAGTAGCACAGAGAAAAAGCTTGGGAGATCTCAAGAGATTTCCCCTATGTCTTTAGCTCTGGTACTGATGAGCACACGCATGTAAGAAAACCACTAGAGGCTGGAGAAAGAATCAGCTAAAAGCACTGGAGGTAACTGTGCCTGATTCTCACACAGGGCTGGGAACAGTACTTGATCCCATCAGCCAGAGTGGGAAAACTTCAAAATTCATGGGATATTGAGTAGAATACTCAGCAGACTATTACTGAGTATCACTCTTGGGGGAAAATAAGCTCTAGATTGAAGGCTCCTCTGATTCTATGTAACAAAGCTTAAATACAAGCCACATAAGTATCAAACTATTTGCAAGTAATTTAACTGACTCCCCAAACAAAGCACAAGAGTATTTATAAGAGTACAAAAGTATCTACAGCACAACATGGTAAAAAAAAAAAAAAAAAAAAAAAAAAATTGGCACCCAAACAAAGATTATTAGCCACCCAAAGTGGTAGGAAAATATAACCACCTAGGAGAATATTTAATAAACACAGATCCAGAAATACACGAATGACAGAAACAATAACCAGAAAGAAGTTATTATAAAACTATTTCATATGTTTGACAGGGTTGTAGAAAGAATGAGAATTTTCAGAAAAGATATTTTTTTTTTAAAAAATACCCAAACTGAGTTTCTAGAGAAAAAAAGTTATGATATCTGAGATGACTGAATAGGAAAAACAACAGATTAGACACCACAAAAGAAAAAAACTGGAATACATAGCCACAGAAATTATCTCAAATAAAAAAATTAAAAAGAAAACAAACAAAAAAGCAGAGACAAATATGGAACACCTTCAAAAGGATTAATATATGTGTAATAATAAAATATATGCAAATGAAGTCCCTGAAATAGAGGAAGGAGGTACAGAAAAAGTAACTGAAAAAAAGTAATGGCTAAACTTTTACAATTCAAAAACTATAAACCCAGAGATCCACAAGCTCAATGAACTCCACAGCCTAGAAATATGAAGAAAACTACATCCAAGGTACATCATAATCAAATTGTCCAAAACTAGTGAGAAAGAGAAAAATCTTCAAAATCAGACAATAAAAAAAAAAAAAAAAGACATAACAAAGGAATAAAGGTAAGAATGATGGCAGACTGCTTGCCCAAAATTATGCAAACAACGAGACAGTGAAGTAACACGTTTGGAGTACTGAAAGGAAAAACTATCAATCTGGAATTCCATATCCGTGAAAACACTTTTCAAAATGAAGGTGGTGAAAAGAATTCCCCAGACATACAAAAAATGAAAGAATTCATTAGCACTGGAAGAAATATTACAGTTATTTCTTCAGGGAGAAGGAAGAGGATTCTAAGTCAAGATTTACACACACAAGTGAAGAATGCTGGAAATGGTAGATATGTGAGCAGACATAAAAGACAAATGATTATTGACAGTAAAAAGAATAACCATGTGTTAGGAGATTTAAACATGTTGAGGCAAAATGTATGATAACAATAGCACAAAGCCCCCAAGTGTTGGAAAACAGGAGTACATCATTTTAAGACTTCATACCACACAGAAAATGGTATAATATCATTTGAAGTTAGTTAAAAATATATATTATAAACACTAATGCAAGCATTAATAAAGTAGTAACTAATAAGTCAAGAAGAAGATAAAGTCACTACAATATTTAATCCAAGAGAAAAAGAGTACCCAAGAATAGATGACAGGGAAAATAAATAGCAAAACAGTAGATTCAAACCCTACCATATTACTATCCCACATTAAAGGAAAACGGTCAATACTACACTGAAAAGGTAGAAATCATTAGATTGGATTAAAAAAGTCATTATGCTGCCTGTAACAATAGTAGTTTAAAAGGAAAAGAACAAAAAAGATAGACCATGTTATCACTAATCAAAATAAAGCTGGAGTGGTTGTATTAACACAGCACAAAGTAAATATTAAAACCTTTAGAGAGTATTTTAAAACTTGGAGGTGACATAATCTCATTTAGGGTTTTTATTTTTTTCCATTTAGTTTTATGATAAGTGATCACTAGATGCTATGTGGAAAAAGACAATACATTTAAAACATGCAGCATTCCACCTTCAGCAACCTTAAAGATTTAAGGGTCAAATCTGTTCGGGGGGGTATGATGAGGGAGCGTAAGGCAGGCTGCCACAGTGCAAACACCCTCTCCCACAGGTGGGATATTCCTCAGGCACTCCTGGAGATCATGTGATCTCTATCAGTTATATGTCTTAGTAAATTACAAGAAAAAGGCAATCTTATTAATAGCCTAATCTCTGGAAACCTATAGACTCAGTTTTCTGGAGTCCCAACATCACCCTCCCCTCCATAGTGACGTGAGGAACAAAGACAAGAAGGAAATGGTAGGTGAAATTAAATTTCTTTATGACCCGCAGTCCATTGACAAATACTTGGGGCAAATACAGAGTAGTATAACATGTCTCCAGGAACTCCCTAGTGTCTTAATGTTAATGCCTTACTAGAAGGAAAACAACCTTAGCTTGACAATAGCAAGGCCTCTGTACCTTAGGAGCCCTCTTGAGCACATCAAAATCCTTCGGGAGGCCTCCCTTTTGACTTTACCTCCCCCAACTCCATAGTATATAACCATTCACTCTTCACAACCCCTGTGCAGCTTTTTCTGCCCACGGGTCCTGTCCCCATGCTTTAATAAAATCACGTTTTTTACACCCAAAAAATAAATATAAATGACAATAAAACATGAGACATAGGGCCTGAAACACAGTAAGCAATCAACAAACAGTAAAAACAAAAATGTATGCAGTTATGAAGGACTGCCCCAGTAACATCATCCTTAAGGGTTAATGTTTTCTCAACAGTATTGTTCTAAAATTAATACCCACACTTTATTCTATTTTAAATTTGGCTCCCCTTTACCATTCATTAACATGTATGAAACAAAAGCACTCTAAGCATGGCGATCGCTGCCTGACTTGCAGGGCTTCATTTAATAAAAGAGGGATTATGAGAAATCATCAAAATACCATAAACATGATACTTACATTTAAGAGCCACTTTGGCTAAATCCTCTACACTTTCAAGTGGTTAATTAATTACATGCTGAAGATTGATCAGTGGACCAGATAAAAATTAGTCACAGAGTAAAACAGAAAGTTGGATCTGAAGATAAGATGCAAACATATGTATGTATGTGTGTGTACACACACACACACACACACACACACACACACACACACACACACACACACACACACAGACACCACAGCCAGACCTTTGGATGTAATTCTAGCCAGCTGACCCTTTTATCTCTATCTCCAGAAGCTGATCTCACTAGCTGACTTTCAAGTTTTGGGTGGTACTATGGAGAAGGAAGGTCAGGGATAGTGGAGGTAAGAGTGACACAGGAAAAACTCTGTTATATATTAGATTATTCAAAAGTAATGAAGAATAAGAGGGTCTTTTCCTGTAACATTTGCTAATTACCTCATATTTTAAAGTAACAACTTTCCCCAAACATTCTTAAATGACCAATTCCTTGCTTTGACTTTAATTTCTCCTATGCCATTTTACAAATTCTTGCTCCTTCTCCAATGCCAGAATATTAATGGCAATATTATCATTAAGAATGATACCTTGCTGTGTTTCTTGGTATTGATTGTTTGCACTTCTTATACTCTGTTTCTACATTAGGACACAATAAAATTCATTCAGGGGCTTCTAAAAATAAAATCAATGGCCTGGAAATTCATTATTTGGGTTTGTGCTTCAGTTCAAGTCATTGATTTGGGGGGGGAAGGGTGCGGTGTGTTTGAGAGCTTTCAAGCCAAATCATTGTGATACATTTTTCTGGCAACTCCTCTGCCCTTCAGCCATAAAGTATGTCTGTCACTTTGTTCAAAGATGTCAGAGGGGCCAGGTCTGTGTCTGCATTTCAGGAAAAATGGGGAACTATGTAGACACTGATGGCAGGACTCAGGCAGTGGACTTAACCAATAAAGGATAAGGCTACAGCTCAGAGCCATGATTAGGGAAAAGTAAGTAGAAACCTGCATTGTGGGGAGGATGAAATTGGGGAAAGGTAGTCTTCAGCCGGCAAGCAAGGTAACTACTAAAGCCAGCAGGAAGAATTATAGATAGTTCCAAAGGAGATAATAAGAATCTAGTAAGAAATAAGGGGCTAAGGACACAGCAGATAAAGCCCTCCTAAGAGAAAAACTTAGAAAAGTCAGTAAGGCAAAAGAGTGCATAAAGTTACAGAATGAGAGAGAACAGACTGGTAGATAGAAAATTAAACAATAAAGGGAAGGACTGTCACGAAGCTAACTGAACTGGTTTTCTCTTAAGTACATTCAAACTATAGAATGCTTTTTAAAAAAATTCTGGGTCAGAACTTAGGCAAAGCATAAATAAAGGAAGTGTCAAGAAAACCTCTACTACAAAGCTGCTGGAACTTTAAATCTTTTCAGAACATACTAGCGTTCAACTGATCAGAATGATTTAGGTGCTTTACTGTGGCTAGTGGTTCCAAGGGCAGCTACTTTCAAAGGAAACACTTATAAAATAGGATAGACAGACTCTACTTGGCGACAGCATAAAACTTCAGTAATGCCAACAACTACCACAGGAAAACACGTAATGTGACGTCAATGAGTAAAAAGAAAAAAAAAACAATTGAGGGGTGTCTGGGTGGCTCAGTCGGTTAAGCCTTCAACGGCTCAGGTCATGATCTCATGGTTCACGGGTTCGAGCCCTGCATCTGGATCTGTGCTGGCAGCTCAGAGCCTGGAGTCTGCTTCCGATTCTGTGTCTCCCTCTCTTTCTGCCTCTCCCCCACTTGTGCTCTGTCTCTTTCTCTCAAAAATAAACATTAAAAAATTTTTGAAAAAAAAATCAATACGACATTGGGTCCAATCACAGTTTCAGCATAAAGCCACAGACTATGAGAACTCTTAAACATATTAAAATTTATGCTAAATCGTGACTATTTAATGTATCATTATAAGTTAATGTACTGTAAGTGCTACAGTACACACACACAATTAGATTTTCCTAGCAGATGGGAACTTGGACAAATAAAATATGTCAAATAACTTGGTAGTGATGAGGCTGGTGGTATAAAAGTTAACATGAGCTTTTCGATGAAGGGGGGTGGGGAATCACTTTGCTTCCTATCCTAGCCTCAGATAAGTACAATATATGGACTTGGATACAAAATTGCCATCCTTGGTAAAGAAAGAAAAATAACATTAATAATGGATAATAGCTGAGTTGCAGGACAGGAAACTTGACCCAATGTTAGAGGGAAGAAAACAAACACATTTATCCTTTTAAAAAGGCCACGTCTGGTATGGAAGATAAGGATGTTTAATGAAACGTACAATTCAATACAAAATGAAAATATAAGCAAAGAAACAAAAGGAAAAGACAAAACAAAACAAAACTCAGACAAGTCCCATAATGAACCAAAAAAATATAGGACCAAACACCATCACCTTCTGTTTCAGGAGCCATCATGCAAATTAAGTTAAATGAAACTATACAATGAATCTGGGTATCCTAGAAAAGTTTTCAATGGCTCTCACCCCTAATATCACAATGACAGCTTTCTGTCAACCAGGGTACAGAAAATGAGAGAAAAGCTTCTCAGTGAAGTCACCGGTCAGGCCAGTGACATTCCAGAAACATACACACTCATCAGGCTTTCCAAGGAAGGACAGAGGATTTTCCTCACATTTGGCCCTAAGTTTCTGAAGATAAAAAATGGTATTTGGTTTCTACAAAGAAAAGCAGGGATAGGACTTGTCTGAAGCAAAAATGTAATGTAGGCTAAAGCCTAGCTTTAAAAACCTTTCCCTTGGGGCGCCTGGGTGGCGCAGTCGGTTAAGCGTCCGACTTCAGCCAGGTCACGATCTCGCGGTCCGTGAGTTCGAGCCCCGCGTCGGGCTCTGGGCTGATGGCTCAGAGCCTGGAGCCTGTTTCTGATTCTGTGTCTCCCTCTCTCTCTGCCCCTCCCCCGTTCATGCTCTGTCTCTCTCTGTCCCAAAAAAATAAATAAACGTTAAAAAAAATTTAAAAAAAAAAAAACAAAAAAAAAACCTTTCCCTTGTTTGCCTTTCGCCCACCTGCTGTTTGCATCTACTTCTTGCCTAACAGATCAAGAGCTTTATACCGAGAAATGGTACAGTATGGTAGAAACAAAATATAATTCAGAAATCCTGAACGTGAATCCTTCTCTTCTGTTTATAAAGTAGGGGGGTTAAGTCACCTACTCTCTATGAGTTTCAGTTCTTGCAACCCTAAAAGGGCTGCCGTGAGGGATGAGGGATATTATCAGGCAAACGTATACAAACATACTTTGCAAAACGTTTATCACTATACAAAAGTCAAAGAAAGTAGTTGTCATGTAGTTACTTGGATGTTCAATGGTTGCTCATTTGCTGGAATACTTACATCATTAACCTAAAACTCCAAAATTGCTCTCCTGGCTCCTATCATCCAAACCCTCACTTTCTAGATGTAACAAGTTTCAGATATCATATTTAAAAAATAATCAAACTAAACTATCATAGAGTCAGATTCTAATCTCTAGCTACCCCATTCCATGAGATGACTTACAAGCAGAAGTCTAACTGCTATTTTGTTATATTTCATATAGTTAAATTCAATTCTGCCATCTTTTTTTTTTTTTTTTTTTTTTTTTGCCCTTGAGCACACTTTTTGTAATAACCATCAAGCTGTTACTATACACAACTGGACGATTTTAATTTCAGGAGATTTCTAAGGCTAAGGTCTTCAGTTGGATAGATCCAGTCAGGTCAACTTAGTTCATATTTCTGGTTCTAACATGTGCAACTAATATCAGAAGTGAAAGCTACCCTAATCAGGTTTTCAGTAACTTGAATTGTACTCTTGAAGGTTTTTCCCATAAACAGAAAATAACTACTCTGGCACAACATTTCAACACAAAATCCAGGAGTCATGATAATTGATCGCACCTAAAATGTTCATCAATCAGTATTTACTTTTCTACCACACCCCAACTCATCCCCTTTATGCTTCGTGCAAAAGTGAATTGTGTATATTTAAAAAAATATACAAAGTAAAAAGCCTAGAATATCTAAAAATTGTTCAAAAGGAATTGATAAATAATTGTAAGGTGGACAAAATCATTGACAAAGAGGAGGGTATGAAAAAAGAGCAGAGGGCAGAATCTGGGTAAGACCATGATTTAAGTATCAAAAGAAATGGGAAGAGAGTCTGGGAAAGAGTCAGACAAGCAGCACATGGGAGCCGCAGGAGAATGACAAGCAAGTAGATAAAGCTAACGGGGTGAAAGGCTGACTGCATGTCAAGAGCATACAGATGAGACATGAAAGGACTTATGTTGGATCTGGAAATATGACGTTGTGCATACCCTGAGAGTAACTCACAAGACCTAATGGAAGGAAAAACATATACATAAAACATGCTAGAGGATCAAAGTAGGTCCTAACTGGATCTCAACACAGGAGAAGAAAAACATTTAAAATACAACTATGATGAAGATAGCAGCTAACATAATTATTGGGTACTGATTCAGTACTGACTGAACATGAACGTTCTCCTTTAAATTTTACCACCACCTAATGAGATAGGTTCTAAGATCACCCACATTTCCTAAATAAAGAAACTGAAAAACTGAAATTGAGGGGTGTTAAGAGACTTATTCAAAGTTTCATAGCTAGTACATGATGAATTAAGTACTCAACCCCAGACCTAACAGGGCTAGAATGCGATGAAGGATATTTGAAGGAATTTGGAATTCCAGGACCAAGTTGTTTTTAACTGAGATTCATGTTTCAATACTAGGAACACGTTGCATAGCAAGCGTTGGTAAGCCCAGAGCTAGAGAGCTTTAGCATTTCAGTATTTTCAATAAGTCATAAAGTACCTTACAGAAAATGTATTCATTCTTTCATCAGATATTTGTGTGCTTATGATATGCCAAGTAGTGCATAAGGAATTCACCAAGAGATACCTGAGAGAATGATTCCTGAGATGACAGATATTCTTATAATAGGCTAATAGATAGGCTGATGGATAGATCGAATATAACGAGAAGATGATGGATACTTGGGAGAAAACTAAAACAGGGATGAGGAAAAGAAGTGCTACGGGCTAGCGGGCATGTAGTTGTCAACAGGGCGCTCAGAGAAGACTTCCAGAAGTTGACATATGAACAAAGACCAAAAGGACGTGAAGGAGCAAGTCACCTGGAGTTCTAATGGAAGCAAGGTAAAAGGCAAGTATAAAACCCTGAAGAATGCGACTGGCATTTCAGTATAGAGGCCGTGTGGTTAAAGCAGACTCCTCCCGGGGGCACAGCAGAAGATGGGGCTAGAACACCAAGGCAACGGCAGATTCTGTAGAGAGCTCTGTCGACCACTGCAAGGATTTGGGAGTTTTCTCTGAGGTGGGAAGCCATTATAGGGTTACTGGTAGAGTGAATACTATCTGACTTACAGCACTGGCTACTGTGTTAAAAATAGACTGGTTGAAAATAAATTAAGATAGGTATTATTTCTTAGTATCAAATCTTTCACACATTTTACATGCCTGTTATACTCAACACAAGCAAACATTGTACCTTTTGCCATCAAGCGAATAAAGGGGGAAGATGAAGACAAATCACGGTTGAAAATTCAAACTTTGTGAGAAACTTACCAGAGGGAGCAACTAAGTGAAAGAGCTTATTATTCTGATCATGCTGTGTTTTCATTAGTTCTAATAAATTAAGGAATTGCAAAGTTATTTAATATAGCTGACATTCTACTAATTTCAAGGGAAAAGGGTAACAAAAGCTCATAAGAGAATCCGTTTAGAGCTCAATTCCACTTACCCACCCACTCTACAGAGAATACAATTGGTAATGTGTGAGTGATTTTTCCCCTTAATGGCAGGATTTGCTATTACTATTTTTATGTCGATTTGAACTAAATGAACTCAATCCCTTGATTAAATGAGAGAGTTATTTTATCATGGCAAATGCGTACATACTTCTGGCATTTTAACATCGTCTTAGTTTATGATATAGGCACTATATGTTTAATATTATGATGTATTAGGGATTATTCCATTTTCCTTCATACGAGAGCAAGGTTTGGAGGCAAAGTTTTTTCTTTCTTTCCACAGACACATAGTCTCATGACCACTAGCTTCTTTCCAAAGGTCCCTGATGAATCATATTCTACAAATGCCAAATAGCCCTCTCACCCTGGCTCATGCTTAGTTTTTGAAACCAACTGCAATAGTGTCATATTATAATATCACCTGGTACAATTCCCTAGACGGGGGATTACGATTTTCCTCAGAGAGGTGATAGCTGCAAAAACAAACAAATTTTGCTGATGGTGATCCCTCTCTAGGGACAAGATTGAGAAAACACACTACAGTTTGCATATTTTGCCTCTCCCTTTGCTGCCTCCTGCGCTGCATTTCTAATTCACTCCTCAGGTGAGCTCCTCCAGAGCCACAGCTTTAAATATCACGGTGCCCAAATTTATACCTCCAACCTTGAACTGCCAGCTTACATCCCAACTGCATACCTCATGTGTCCCCTCGGATGTCCACAGACACGTTAGGTGTGTCCTACACAGTGTGCTCCTCTCGCAAGCCTTTTCCTCATCTCCGTGAATGGGCAGGGCAGGAATTTTTGAGTCAGCCGGATTTCACTCTTATCCCAAATCCAGCCCATCAGAAATCCTACTTTCCCTACTTTCCAACAGAATCTGACCTCTGACAGCACCATCAAGCCTGCAAGCCAGCACCATTTCTCACCTTAATAACTAGCTCATCAGATGCCTGAATAATAGTCTGAAAGCATCAGTCTGATCACTTCACCTACTTAAAACTCTCTGATGGCTTTCTTATGATAAAGTCCATGGGCCTCACGCCATGGCTCCACGGCCCCAGTGGTGTAACTTCATCCCCTACCACTCCTTCATACTCGCTCTGCCACAGCCACTCGCCTCCGCCATGCCAAAGTCACTTGTCCCCCAAAGCCTTGGAGCTTTTGGTTTCCTCTGTCTATAACATGCTTTGCCCAAGACGGCCACACAGCTAACTTCAGTCACTTAAGCTCTGGCTAAATATTATCTCTTCAGAGAGATCTTCCCTAGCCTTGTTATCTCTCTCTCTCTCTCTCACACACACATACGCACACAACACACACACACACACACACACACACACACACACACACACACACTTGCACCTCACCCTAACACACACACACACACACTAGGCCCTCACCCTAACACTTCCTGAGGAGTATTTATTATTATTTGATACTAGGCTATGTTTTTGTTTATGTGTATATTGTTACTGTCCTCAGATGAAATGTAAGGCCAACAAGGAATAAGAGACACGTTCAATGCAATGAACTCAGGGCCTAGAGCGATTTTCAGTGCATAATAGGTGTTCGATAAATATGTGTCAAATAAATGAACAAATGATTGGATAATTTTTGAACCCCAGGAGACAAGGTCTTAAAATAAAAAGATCAGACGGTGGTGCAGTTACCAATATAATCTCAAGGTCTCAATTCTCCCATAAAGTATCTGGCAATCTAAGCCCCCATAGCATCAAAAGGCCAAGACCTACACTAATGAAAAAATTGCTACCCGGAGCCATTTCGTAAGAATCTAACGCGAGCTCAAATCAATATTAGAATGGTTCTTAAATATACTCAATCCATTGGCAGTGAAGCCATGTAAAGTTCAACCGTAAGAAAACCTCTAAGTTTCTGTATATTTCAGTATATTTGGTTAAATCGATACATCTGTTACACATTATTTTGTACTACCTGTTAAACTTGTAAAGAGAAGATGTAAATGGCCTTTTAAAGGTTTTGTCAATGTCTAAGTCCACTGTGTCATGTGCAGGAAGAACTACAAAAAAAATTCTGTGAGGAAAAAGATCTTCAGAGAAAATACTATACTAGAGTGGACAAGGTAAAACTACCTTCCAGCTGACAACTGATTGTAACTACTCAAACCAACAAAATTTATGTCTAATTAAAACTTCAAATGGCATTGTGACTATTTTGGCTTACAGTGCTGAAGGTGATGGAAGAGAAAAACCAGAACGTGAGAAAAATGATGGAAGTACCAAACGTCTGCAGGATTTTCGCTGCAAATCAATGAGAATTGAAAGCAAGCTAAATTAATAAGCCCTGAACTAGGTGAAAGAAAAACCATCTGTGCTGGCGAGCCTATATTAAGTCCTGGATCCTGGTAAGAGCATGTCAAGAAGGTTGCAAAGCAGAGTGACAAGAATAACTGAACAGCTGAATGCTTAGGATCTTAGGAGAAGCAGACCTCTAAGATTTAAATAGCTATGAATCTGGTTATAATCATTTATTACTCTAAACAAATGTCCTCCCTGGGTAGTGAAAGATTTGCAGATAAGTTTGCCAAAGTGCTGTCTAAAGCATCATGAAATTTGAGAGGACTTGGACTCCAGGACAGGCACCAAAAGCAGACGACAAAATAGAACTCTGTCTTCCAGGAGGAGAGACTGGCAAGATTTCTCTCATTGACAGACGAGATTGAAGATGAATTATCAAAGAGAAAAGGAAGAAGTAATTACCAGAAACCAAAATGAAAAAGAAATTGTATCATACTAACTTCATGTCTTTTATTAAGTTGTAAAGTGATAAGTCTGTGAAACAGGACTCACCTTGTATCAGGACATTTGCAAAGCACTTGAAATAATCAACACCTAAAAAATGAAAGACAGCCCTGGAGATGTTTCCTCTGGAAAAGCAATAGCTCAGCAGAGGTACTTTTTCAGGTTCCTTACCTATCTTGGTCACTCCTTTCCTAAAGGTGTTTCAATAAGCCGTGATTCTTTTGTAATCTTTTTTTTTTTTGGGGGGGGGGGGTGACAGAGAAAGAATCCCAAGCAGGCTCCACACTGACAGGCCCATGCAAGACTCAATCTCACCAACTGTGAGATCATTACCTGAGAGGAAATCAAGAGTCAGGTACTTACTCGAATGAGCCATCCAGGTGCCCCTCAATAAGCCATGATTCATATCGAATCACAATTTCCTCAACACCTTTTATAAAAGAAAACCACTAAGTACCCTAAGAAATACTGTACAGGGTACCCTGAATATTCAATGAACTTAAAAATAAAAGGACCTTCTGAGTTAAAAAAGCATCAGGGAAAATATCCAGTGTGATATCAGAACAGTCATGTGTTGTGACAGGTGAACAAGTTAAGTGGCAGAATTACACAGGGTGGTTAAGTTCTACATTTTTAAAAAAAGAGTGAATTCAGATTTTATGCTCAAAAGTTACTTGGTTTGCTTTTAAATTAACCCATTCTCACCAGAGAGGTCATTATCTAGAGATTCATTTTAACAAAAATTAAAATAATTATCTTAAAAATACTTCACATTTTCATTTTAAAAAGTGTTTTATGTCTCCTGAGGCAAGGCAAACAAAAGCAAAGATAAACAAATGAGACTAGCTCAAACTAAAAAGCTTTTTCAAAGCAAAGGAAACCATCAAGAAAACTAAAAGGCAAACCTATGGAGAGAACAGATTTGCAAATGACAGTATCCAAAATACATAAAGAACTTATAAAACTCAACACCCAAAAATGAATAATCAAATTAAAAAAAATGGGCAGAAGTCACAAACAGACATTTTCCCAAAGAAGACATATGGATGGCCAACAGACACATGGGAAGATGCTCAACACTGCTCATCGTCAGGGAAATAAAAATCAAAACTACAGTGAGATATCACCTCACACCTATCAGAATGGCTAAAATCAACAACACAAGAAACAACAGGTGTTGCTGAGGATCTGGGGAAGGGGAAACCTCTTACACTGCTGGTGGGACTGCTAACTGCTGCAGCCACTCTGGAAACCAGTATGAAGGCTCCTCAAAAAGTTAAAAATAGAACTATGATGCAGCAATTGTACTAGTAGGTATTTACACCAAAATACAAAAATACTAATTCAAAGGCATACATGGACCCTGATGTTTACAGCAACATTATCTACAATAGCCAAATTATGGAAACAGCTGAAGTATCCATCAACTGATGAATGGATAAAGAAGAGGTGGTGTGTATTCCACACAATGGAATATTACTCAGCTATAAAAAGGAATGAAATCTTGCCATTTGAAACGACCTGGATAGAACTAGAGAGAGTTTTGCTAAGCAAAAGAAGTCAGAGAAAGACAAATTCCATATGATCTCACTCATACGTGGAATTTAAGAAACAAAACAAGCAAAGGGAAAAATAAAGAGAGCGATCTCTGTTAGAGAAATAATAAATGAAAGGATGATTATTTATTAATTAAATGAAGCCAAGAAACAGACCCTTAACTATAGAGAACAAATTGATGGTTACTAGAGGGAAGGTGGGTAGGGGGATGGGAGAAATAGGTGAAGGTGATAAAGGAGTTCATTTGTTGTGATGAGCACCAGATGTTGTATGGAAGTGTTGAATCACTACATTGTACACCTTAAGTTAACATTATACTACATGTTAACAGGAATTTAAATAAAAACTTTTTTAAAAAGTGATTTTAAAAGACATTTATTTATTTCAGGGCAATAAAATGTTTGTATAATACCATAATGATGGACACACCCCTCCATACATTTGTCCAAATCCAGAAACTGTGCAACACCAAGAATGCACTGTAAACTACGGAATTTGGGTGATAATGTGTCAGTGCACGTTCATTAACCTGAAATGTACCACTCAGGGGCTGGGGGAGATGTTGATAATGGGGAAGGGCATAAATGTGGTAGGGGGAATGTATATGAGTAATCTTTGTACCTCCCTCCCAATGTCGCTGTGAACCTAAAACTGCTCTAAAACAATAAAATATATATATAGTTTTAAATTCCTCAAACTTTGTGCATGCTTTATTGTTCTTAACCATATATTTTACCTTTCTTTTTATCTCTTCTTTATTTCACATATTCATTTAGCCAATATCATGTGGTCACCATGTGTATCATGTATCATGTGTTGCATCATGTTGTATTACGGTAACAAAAGAGGAAGGATACTGAATTTTGTAGGGTATGTATTCCAGAGAAGTCTCTCTCAAAGTAGAAAGAAAGGGAAAAGGAAGCATTATCAACTGGCCTCAGTATGGTGCCTTCAGAGCACAGCTGTGGAGGAAAGATGAAGCCTAGGGGAAAAGGAAGACTAGAGGAGGAGAGGGTGGCAGGTGTTGCTTCATTAAAGACCTAAGCCTGGGCACATGGGAAGGAGGGAATTATAGAAAAATCTGAGGAAACATTTGGGTGTGATGGGTACGCTCATCATCTTGATTATGGTGATGGTTTCATGAGTGTATTTATATGTCAAAATGAGTCAAATTCTACAAATTTTGAATATGTACATTTTATTATATGTCAATTTTTTTTTAAAGGCCTAATGCTACTCTAAGAATTCTGGGCATCCATGTAAAAGCTATGGGGAACAAATGAAGGACTTTAGGGAGGCAGTGAAGGATAGTCAGTGGCATTTCACACTCATTTTACATACTCACAAGATGTTCCCTACAATCAAGCTAAATCTGTAGTCCTATTATAAGCAAAGAATCACGCTCTTATTATATACAAAGGACCAAGCTTGTCCGTATACACAGAATACATTCCTATCCTTAAGCGAGTAACATGGGTCTTCCTTAACTCACTTTTAAAACCAAACTGGGGCTCCTGGGTGGCTCAGTCAGTTAAGCGTCTGACTTCAGCTCAGGTCATGATCTCCAGGTCTGTGAGTTCAAGCCCCACATTGGGCTCTGTGCTGACAGCTCGGAGTCTGGAGCTTGCTTCAGGTTAGGTCTTTCCCTCTCTCTCTCTCTCTCTCTCTCCCCCACTCGCATGCTGTTTCTCTCTCTCTCTCTCAAAAATAAACACACATTAAAAAAATTTTTAAACCAAACTTCAAAAATGCAAAAAAAATCCAGCAGATATCATAAGTAAAAGCAAATAGATAAGTGAGAAGCATTAAGAAAAACTGCAAATAGCGGCGTCTGGGTGGCTTAATGGGTTAAGCCTCCCCTTCAGTTCAGGTCATGATCTAGAGGTTTGTGAGTTCAAGCCCCTCTGCAGAGCTGTGCTAACAGCTCAGAGCCTAGAGCCTGGAGCCTGCTTCGGATTCTGTGTCTCCCTCTCTCTGCCCCTCCTCTGCGTGTGCTCTCTCTCTCTCTCTCTCTCTCTCCCTCTTTCTGTCTCAAAAACAAACATTAAAAAAACGTTTTTAAAAGAAAAACTGCAAATATTTACAAAGGAGTATCATATAGATTACATAAGGAGCTCCTACAAACTAGAAGGAAAAAAAAGATAAGAGGCAAACAAAGGATAGTAATAGGCAATTCGGAGAAGAAATAAAAGTAATACATAATAACTGTTTCAATTTCATCTCATAACCAAGAAATATAAAGTAAAAAATATACAAAAACAAATGAAAAAGGATAATATTACATATTGGTGATTGTACAAGAAAAAAAACCCATACATACATTGTTCATAAAAATATACACTGACACTCCTCTTAGAAAGATAGTTTGGCAATAAATATCAAGATTAAAAATATCTTTTACCTAGCATTTGAAATTCTGGGACTCTTTTCCAAAAGTAGTATTAATAACAAAACTAACCTTTATATAAAGAGTTTATTATTACAAGATGATTTACACAAATTCACTATTTTTAAATACTCAGGACAACACAATGGAGGTAGGCACTATCACTGTCCCTCTGACTGGCAGACTAATGACCCCCCAAGTATAACCAAGTACCAATCCCCAACGCTTTTGAATAGATTATTTTACATGGCAAAGGGACTTTGCAGACTTGACTAAGAATCTTTAAATGAGATTATCCTGGATTATCCAAGTAGGCCCAATATAATCACAGGGCCCTTATAAACAGAGAGGAGAGGGTCAGTGAAGATGTGATGACAAGAGCCACAATGACAAGGGACCATGAGCCAAGGAATGTGAGCAGCCTCTAGAAGTTTGGAGAAAGGAAACAAATCCGCTGCCTTCATAAGGAATGGAGCCCTGATAACCCATGTTGGACTTCTGACTTCCAGAATTAAAACATAATCAACTTCTGTTGTTTGAAGCCACTAAGGTTATGGTAATTTATTATAGCAGCAATAGGAAAAATCCCATTTCATAAATGAGGACATTGAGATACAGAAAAATAAACGACTATCTAAGAACACACAGCTAATAAGGTTGGCCTAGGATTTAAACCCAGAGTCCCTATTCACAATGTCTATAAAACACTGCCTTCAAATACATAAAGATGTAAGCAGAGTTAC
Organism: Puma concolor; assembly: GCF_028749965.1. Lineage (NCBI taxonomy): Eukaryota > Metazoa > Chordata > Mammalia > Carnivora > Felidae > Puma > Puma concolor. The sequence goes on along the minus strand of NC_141667.1, from coordinate 206,123,538 downwards.
TCTTTCAAGAACCCTGGGGACATACAATTTAATGAATAATGACACAATATTTCTGAATAGTATATTCAAATATGTACACAAGGATGTATACAAAATTATTATTTTAAAACCCTCCAACCAACCATATTTTTTTAAGGAAATAGTTAAAAAGAAAAAGTCATTGTTAGAGACCATGAAATACCACATAAGAATCTAAAACCGGTACATCATGAGAATAAAGATCTCCAAAACATATTTTTTATAATGAAAAAGTTTCAGAGTAGTTTTATTCTAAATGTTCATATGAACACGCACACATTTGTGAGTACAAAGAAACAGGATTGGAAATCCAACAAAATGTTAAAAATAATTTTGTATTCTGTGTGGAATGCAGTGAGTTAGTGAGATACAAGGAACTTCCACATTGTATTCACCATTTTTATATGTTATTTGAATGTTTTACAACAAGAATATTAGGGTATAATTTAAAACAAGGCATTTTTAATGCAGGGAAATATGCATAAACTTCCTACAACATTTTTTTTTTTTTTGATTAAAAAAAAAAAAAATGGAGGTCTCTACTGCAAAAAGTTTAAAAGCCCTGCCCTACAGTGACACCAAATGGTGGCAGTTCAAAATACAGTACACAAACACAACATTTGTTCAATTCAACCTTCCTATGAAAGATTTGATCCCTTTGAAGAACAGGCAGCTTAACGGAATTAAATAATATGGAGACATATACTCGAAAACCTAGATTTTTTAATCAAAGAAAGTCTGCACTAAGTTTCAAATGCAAATTTTTAGGCATTTTTCCAAACTTCAACTAAGCCTCTGATCCCATTGAATATTCACATATCTTATTTCTCACACAGTTAAACCATGATAATGTGAGAACAGAGATTTTACCTAATGGTTTACTGATCAAAGAAACTGCAAATATTTAAAAAAAAAAAATGTCATGCAACTAAAATCAAGTTCTACTCAATGGGAACCAACTTTTGGTAAATAGGCCATATTTTGGGAGGGGGGGTGAGGTGGCGTTAGGGCTAAAGAGGGAAGGAAGGAATCCAAGAAAAGAGACAGGCAATTGGTTTAATGAGTGAGAGTTTCTAGGAGATATATTTTCACTTCTTAACTTATTGACAGACAATTAAGTTGAATAAAGCATGAGGAAAGGGCACACCAAATAAAAACCACTTTCTCAGCAACAATAAGAGTTTTATCCTGAACCGTCCTGGGAAAAGAATATTTCAAATTAGGCACATCAGTCAGTACTCCGTGTCCTCTGCCCAGAACCTAAACCAACAAATAGAATCAGCATGCCAACTGTCTCATTCATTTCAAGTTATACAAAAAGACACAGATATAGACTACCTCCCAGAGAACTCCTTTAAAACACCATTTGACTAGAATCTTCAGTCTCTCAGCATTAAATGACAACTTTTTCAGATTTGGGGTGGGATATTACTTTTCATACACCAAAATCTGTCGGAAAACATAAGACATGGTAGTATACTATAATCAGCTACAAAAAACAAATCAGTTCTACCATTAAACTATTAGGACCTGAATTCACAGCACCGGAGATCAATTCCAAAAGGTACCAGCCCACCAAATGCCACCACTGTTATGATCACAACTAGACTACAGTGCACAGACAAGGCCAGCTCTTGAACACCTAAGAACTGTCCTGCTCAAACTGGCCAATGTCCAAGTCATAAGGATTGCAAAGAAAACTAGTTCGGGAAGATTCTGAATTATTAAAATAATAGATGAGTGACTAAACCCTTAGTAGCAGCATAAAAGGACCTGTATCTAGTATTTATTCATTAAAAAACTTTTTTTTTTTTAAGGAATCGAGATAGTGTCTGCATTAAAAATTTTTGCTTCCAATTTCAAGGGAGAAATAAAGTGCATATGAAACACTATATTATAGGAAACCTGGAGGGAATACAAACATGGTTTAGTGACTGAAAGAAAGCTTCAAGGACATACAATTTCATGAATATTGACACAGTATTTCTCAATAGTCTATTTGTATACCACACACTATATAGGACATAGAGTCCTGAAAAGTTGTATCCAAGTAATACATGACAAAAGTAAAAGATATTTCTAATCTATGTGTTATATCTTATATATTCTAATTGGTCTTTAATTGACACTGGTTACCAGGCATTTTGGATGTGTTACTTTTGTACATTCCCTTTCTACCAAAGAGAAAATAATGTAAGCAAATTCCAATGTCCTGGTGGGGCGGATTTTTGCTTATTGTTTTACCTAATTCTTGAGTGGAATTAAAGTTGATTATATAATGCAAACAACTATGGAGATTTTATAGTGTCAAATTCCTATGTTTGTTGAAATGGAACACACCTTTCTGAGAATTCTAAAATTCACATGAATTACATTAATAAATTTATATAATTGGATAAAAAAAAGTTAAACTGACAAGTAATGTAACTGTAGAGTTTCAAGTGATTTTGTTAAATTGAAAACAATGTAGAGATCAACCGTTACAGAACCTGAAGATGATACAGAGCTGAAAGTAAGCCTATCTTTGGTGAAAACAAATGAAAAGGCAAGAATTGGCCCTATTTGGGGGTACAAAGGTTACCCTAATCTATGACTACCCTTGTTTTTGATATGGTGATGATTTTTAGGTGGAAATGATTACTACTTTAAATCTAAGTTTAGTCAGTAAGTAAATGCTCTTCTATGAAATCAAAGTCATGTAGGAATCTGCAGTTCAGTTTACTTGGAGTTAATAGCCCATCTTCACTACAAACATGTTTATTACTTATAAAATAAAACAGTATAATGAGAATCATAGAAATAAACATAATTATAATCAGTTTCCTGAAACTACCAAACTATCATATTACTTATGTAATCTTGATAAATTGAAAACAAATCGCTATTTAAACAACTAGCAAACAATATTGAGCTTTTAATCCAGAAAGAACTAAAATCTGCAGGCATTCCACACTGTTATACAATTTTTGTCCATCATGTTTTTTGGTAATTCTGCAGTATTGTTTGGAACTTTAAGCAGGTTTCTCCCCCTTTGGGCAGGGGGGAAGCATCTAAGAAGTAAAGGGAGACATATTAGGAATGGTAAAAAGCTGAAAGAAGGTAAAGTTGAAGAACATTACAATTTGATGATGCACACACACAGACACACACTACATACTATATTATTGTTTTTTTCCTGTCAACTTTCTCCTTTCTTCACTAAAGCAATTATGTTTTAAAACATTAGTACCACACAAACTAGAATGTACAACAATGGGTTCAAGAACATTCACAATCAACATATAATAAAACACTGTTCATAATGTGTCTAGCAGATGTTGTTCAATACCTTTACTCTTTCAACATTAAATTCCATTTTCAGTCAGGTATGATGACCTGGCATGGAATGTGTAGATTCAAGGTCAAGTTTGAGTTGACATGTCCTAAAATGGAAGTGGTCTATCTCTGTCTTAAAATAAAAACTATAACCTCTGGCACTAATATCTGGAAATATAATTGCTATATTTAAATTTCTGGCCCCTACGAGAATACTGCTTGTAAATCATGGCTCTTTGATGTGAACTCCATATTTTCAAAGGCGGACATAACCTGCCTATTTTAAAATAACTGCAAGTTTGAGCTCATTCTTCTGTGAAAATCACTAAAATGTGAGAAGAGTTTTACATTTTTCCTGTGATGATATGCAATGTAAAAAGTTACTTGCTACATAGACATTTTCATATAAGCTTATATGTGTTTCAGATTTAATGTGAATAGGAAATATTTTTATATTATAATTTTACATTATATAATTTTCTTCAAGTCAAAAAAGTTGGGCCAAAAAAAAAAAAGCCCCCAAATTCTGCATAGTCTGTGGTTAAAAATGTAATGCAAATTCTCCCTTACTCACTTATACCCAATGGAAGACACTGCAGGTAGAGCATCAAATATGGAGCAAAAGAAAGACAAAATGATCAGGTAATAGAATATAAAGCAAACAAGGAAATACAGAAAAGAGAAAAAGAAGAAAATGGTACCCTAGAGAACTGGGTTTAAAAAAAAAAGTTGTGTTTTTTTTTTTTTTGTAAAGAAAATAAGTTAAAAGTTTTATAATAAAAATTGTAAACTATGTATAGGAAAAACCCTGCCTTTTTCTTCCCCTTATGTGTTCTAAGCAGAGTTTTTTGAACTCAGGAAGGTAGTGCGGGGAGGGCTGAAGACAATAGGTTTATGAAGAAATGGCAGCAGTTTAAGCAGTTTAAGAGCAAATGCCAACAACATGCAAAATATGGTATGCAGTCACAGTCCTTTAGTTAGCCAACCCACATCTTCATAATTATATCAAACACAAATTCCATCATGTCCCTGGAGGTTGGTAATAGAACTTCAGATGAAAGGGAAAAAAAAATAATCTTACATACAAAGAATCAAAACACTACAGTATCATCATGATGACTGAATGTAACCAACCTCAAAATGATTATGTAATGATAGGAGAAAAGAACAGGAGAAAGCAAGCTCGATAAAAATCTTAATTTTAAGTTGGCAACACAGCTAATATATAGCACTGGCAAGAATTTTCACCTCTGCAGACCCCCAACTTCTATAAATAAAATAGGAGACTGGAACAAGATGATTATCAAGGTGTCTCAAAGATTTTTTTTAAAGGTATTCCTTTTTCACCCTTATCACCAAGGAGGAGACTGTACTTCTAATTTCAGAGTCTAACATGGGAGATGAAAGGAAGTGAGTGATTACAATAAGAAACTGATGCTGTTTTTGCAATATGTTGGCTTACGATGCTCCAGCATTAACCATAAATACTCTCGTCAGTCGTAGGAGTGCAGTTTTCATCTTACATTTTGACATGAAGTTGACAATAACGACAACAAGAAATCAGGTTTATACTTTTTAAAAACTCCTTGGACTTCATTTGTGGCTACAGTTTCAATATACATATTTGAAATCAAAATAATTTCCCATAAATATCCTTAGGTTAAAAAAAAAAAAAAAAAGAAAAAAAAAAAGCAAGATGGGCTTCAAAGCTTTATGGGACAATCCTGATGTGAAAAGGCCTGACATTTTCTTTCCTGCATTGCCTGGTATAAAGATGCCTGCACAGGAGAGTTAACGCCAAAAGACAGTACTTACCACAACAGCAAACTGCTCGGGTTCACATAAGTTGTTATAGTCACTCTTGAACTGAGACAGTGAACTTAACTGTTCTTGATCTGGAAGATGCTTTATTAGGTTCTAAAAATTAAAAACATAAGAAAATATTTTCACTAAATGTGCTTCCTGCACTCTAGATAAATCCATTAATAAACTATTGGAAAGAAACCACTAAAAAAGTCACTCTTCAGTTTTATTTCTAGGTAACCTCCCTTATACTCAGCTTTACGCTACATTCTCTGCATCTTGAAAGCAGTCAATTTTCCTCTTTACTCTCTAGAGTTATATATTCAAATCAAGCACTACTGAATGTTTATTTGATTAGCTATATAACTGAGAAAGAAAAACTCCACCTATACCAAAGGAACAGCTTTCTCACCTGGGTAAATGTGATCAATTACATTTCAGATTGAGGGAATTAAATGTCAGATATTCAAGCAAAGCCAAACATATTTTAACACTTCATCCAGGGTGATAAAAGAAATTATCATATTATTACTAAAAGGCAAGAGAAAGAAATGAAATCCAGAGAACTTTAATGAAAGTGCTTGCAAGATTTAATCAACATGATTACAGTTTTAATAACAAAAATGAAAGTATCTCTAAAACGAAGACAAAGTAACTTTTCTGATGTGGAAGAAAACTTGAAAAGGTACTAAAGACATGGAATGATATACTTTGCAAATGAAAAGCTTCTGAAGAGATCGTTTAGGAATTTAAGTGCCTGTTGCCTTTGGTCTGGATCACCTCCCATCCAGAAACCACAGGCTTGCTTGGTTATTCTGGTTCCTCTGTCCATGAACAGTCTTTCCCAGGCCACACACTTAAGGTCAGGCAAACACTCCCAATGAAGACCAAATAAACAAATTTTCTTCCCTGTTATAATGATTATACAGTCTTGTGGACAAAGTCTATATAGATCTTCCGTATCAAAATGTAATTGATTTTAACAGTGTCATTACAAATTAGTGTCCTGATATTAAAATTAAGAAAAAGAGTGGTTGGTGTTCACAATCCCAAATTTTAGCATCAGTATATTGTCTTCAAGCCCAAAGTCAATACAAGTTATAATTCAGCCTACATCATGCTCTATATATTTATGGGGAAAACGCCCCCAAAGGTGTCATTAGTTAAAGACATTGTTAGAGAATGTTATTTATCAAAGTAATTAGATCAAAGAAGAAGTTTTGGACTCACTGTGTACCTTTGGACAAAAACTTGGTTGACTGGCCGAAAACAAACAAAAAAAGTGGCAATTTAAGATCATCCCTAACAAAAGTATTTACTATTAATACTACCAACTGAATAAAAACAATGCAAGTAGAGGATTTTTCCATATAAATAGAAATTTCTCTTATTAAAATTGCCTGAAGCCAAAAGACCTGGTTATTTGTGTTTCTTTTAACCATTCTAGCTAACAGCTGGATTGAGTTATTTATAATCAGGCTTCTGAATTTCTTCAGTATCCTTGTAGATGACCATCAAATCCCCTTAAATATTATGAGTTAATATATAATCTTTTATCATGTATTTATTAATTTTTCATTTCATTATTCTTGCTTTGTAGAGTAATGAAACTATAATTATTTCTAAGATACAGGCCCAAACTTCCTGTGTCTCTCTCTTTACCAAAGTTACCAACCTTCCATAAATCCTAAGGTCCTTTCAGACTAAACCAACTCTTCACAGTTGCCCACATACCCACAGCTTTTCCCTCAGTGCTCAGAGTATTACTAGTGCCAGAATAACTGACCTTTGCTACATATTAGTCACAGAGCCCTATTGCCTTTTCTACATCCATACTGTATTCAGTCCTGAAGTACCCTCACCTCCACACACACACACACACACACACACACGTACCCTCACCTCCACACATGCACAGCACTCCCTTAACCCATCATCTAATCTATACCAAAAAAAAAAAAAAAAAGAGTTGATACAGCCATGTGTACCTTGTATTATAATTTTATACACACACACACACACACATACATCATTTCACTTGTCAAACTAAATATCCCAGAAAGGTAAAATCGATGTTTAATTGAACCGACCACAATGCCCTGCACATGGTGGGGGGGGGGGGGGGGGGGTTATAATAAATAGATGCTAAATGAACTAATTAATAAAAGACAAATGAAGGCAAACGGGGAGAGAATAAGTTAGAAGGATGACATCAAAAATGACATACTACTGACATCTGGTTATATATGAATGAGTAACTAGATATGCCAAAACAAAATCGTGACTGTGAACATAGCTTACCAAAATGATGATTATTATAAAGTAAGGTTTTCCCTGTGCCCTGTGAAAAATAGGCAGTTCTTCACTTTACAATTAGGAACATATTTTTTTATTTAATTTAAGAGGGCACCTGGGTGGCTCAGTCAGTTAAGCATCCAGCTTTTGATTTCAGCTCAGGTCATGATCTCATTTTTCATGAGTTCGAGCCCCATGTGGGAGGTTGGAGATCCTGCTTGGGATTCTCTCTCCCCCTATCTCTCTGCCCCTCCCCACTTGCACTCTCCCTCCCTCTCTCTCTCAAAATGAATAAATAAACTGAAATAAATAAAATTAACTTGAGACTTCAAATAGCACGGAATTCTTATTTTTTAATCAGCATATAAATGTCCAAACTAAATTTTTCGATTTTAAATTCCTGAGATGGGTTTTACATGTAGTAGGTGTGGCAGGCAGAACGATGACCTGAACCACACCACCCAAGATGTCCACACCTAATCCCCAAAACTTGTAAATAGGGGAAATTTCCCTAGATTATCAGAACTGCAGAATGTAACCACAAAGGTCCTTAAAAGTGGAAGAGAGAGACAGAACATGGAGCGAGAGGGAGATGTGACCATGGAAAAAAGAAGAGAGTCAATATCCTTTGAAAGTTGAAGAGAAGTGTCCCAAGCCAAGGAATGTGGGAAGCCATTAGGAGCCAGGAAAGATAAAGAAAGGGATTTTTTTTTAAAATCCGATAGAAAGGAAGGCAAGCCTGCCAACACCTGGACTTTAGCGCAATAAGGCACATGCCAGATTTCTGTTCAACAGAAATGGAGACTAATAAATTTGTGTTATTTTAAGCTACTGAATTTATGGTGAATTGTTACAGCAGCAATAGAAAACTAATATATTAAGAAATTATATGGAACTGGATGTTCTTTGGACATGAATTTAAAAATGCAAATTTCCCATCTCTACACACAAAATCCACATGAATATCCAAAACATTCGTGTAATCAAGTTAAAAGCTACTCTGTAAAGGGGCGCCTGGGTGGCGCAGTCGGTTAAGCGTCCGACTTCAGCCAGGTCATGATCTCACGGTCTGTGAGTTCGAGCCCCGCGTCAGGCTCTGGGCTGATGGCTCAGAGCCTGGAGCCTGTTTCCGATTCTGTGCCTCCCTCTCTCTCTGCCCCTCCCCCGTTCATGCTCTGTCTCTCTCTCTCTGTCGCAAAAATAAATAAATGTTGAAAAAAAAATAAATAAAAAAAAAAATAAAAGCTACTCTGTAAAAATTCAATAAATGCATCAAAAAAAAAAAAATACAAACATGTATGAAGCAGAAAAAATTTTCTTTAAGGAACTTGAAATTTACTCCCAACAAGTCACATTTACGATCAACAGTTAACAAAGACAAAAACCTAGTAAAAAGAAAGTGCTTAGAGAAAAAAGGCTCAGGGAAGAGTTACTGAATCAGGTGTATATGAGTCTCAGCTACTCACAGCACAAACCCCTACTGGGATTATATCGCAACCACCTTGGGAAGACAAGATAGCAGAAGCAAAACCCAAAACTTTCCAAGATACCATTCATTGATGGATTAAATGTCCAAAATAATTTTAAACATGTGTTCACACTAACAAATAATCTCTGGTTTCTTTTTGTTGCTAAAAAGCCATTTTTCTAAGTACATCCACTATAAGAATGAAAGATAGTAAACTGAAGATATTATTCTCTTCCTATATAATTTGTGGTTTGATACTCTGATTTTACAGTTTATCAAGACACGCATTATTGATGTCTTATGTGGAATTCAGCAAATAACTCTGGCACCACACTAGCATTCCTTAAATAATACTGTGGGTAGACACCATTTAAAAAATCTGGCAGCCTCCTGAATGAATTCAGAATGCTATGCCCACAATTTCTAGTACTCGTAGGAACACAAATGACTCAAGGAAGGGTGGTTAATAAAGATGACTCTAAATGAAGAGAAAAGTCCCTCAATCTTCTGCACTGAATCATAATGCAACTTTACAAGGTAAGAGCCTAATAAAAACATATTCTGAAAGGATTATACAAATAAACTTTAAGTCACATATTACTAACCTTAACTGTAACAAAAACAAAAACATACATGTTGAATTAAACAATTTGCCTTTCAAAAACAGTCATTTAAAATAATTGAAATGTAATCATTTTGATAGCATTATATTTAGTTGCAGTTAAGAAAAGATGCAGAGTTTTATCTCCTGGCAAAGCAGAAGTTATGCTAAAACTAATTATGCAGCAATGATTTTCCAGTTGAATGATTTGGTTTAAGAATTTTGCTTCACTTACAGATTTGTATTTAATGAGAAGCTTGCAATGAAATATTGGAATTTAAGCTCTCTGCCAGTTTGTTTACCTGAATCATAGACTCTGCCAACTGTGTTTCATCCACTTCCAATATCATCATTTTGATTTCCTCATATGGCACCCGAAAAGAGCTCAAGAAGATTGCTAAAAGGGGGAGAAAAGGGTTCATAATGAGTAAGAGAAGAAAAGAATGAGATGTAGTTCTATGTATAAAATCAAAACTAATTCATAAAATGAGAGACTTTAAACATTAAAAATAATGACTATGGGAGAAATTTTCATTAGCACATTTTCTACTCTAGTTTTAGAACTAGTATTTAAGCAACAGCCCTTTATTATTATGCTGGTTCCAAGGTTGATTTTTAATGCTTGGTTATTAGCCTATCACAGGAATGGTGCCAATTTTCATATGATAAAAAAAAAAAACAACTGAAACATATTTGGTACACTATAAAAATATTACACTGGAATGAAAAGAACCATAAAACTCCAATATGCACATATATAACTTTTGTCTAAACATGTGTATTATTAGGTTTTATAATATCCTTCAGAAAAAAATATTTTAAGAAAACTGGCAAGTAGTGCATTTACACTATTGCAAGTTATAATAGCACTTTGCTCTTTAAAAACATTAGAGACAATATGCCAGAAAAATAGCCTTTATATGTAACTGAAGCTTGAATATCGAATATTGGAAAACAAATTTTCCTGGGAAACCATACAAATGGATTATATTGGGTAATATGTTATTACTGAAAATTCCAACATTATTTACATTTTTTTCTAATATCTCATATGTCTAATATTAAACCACAGTGATCTTCTCAAAAGCTACTGAGGTAAATAAGGATATTTTCATAGTATTAGATTTAATGCTTTTGCCGTTTCCCCCCTTGATCTACTATTACTGTGTCTCTTCTTCAGTGACAGATGTCACTCTGTGAACATACTCAGAACTTGCTACCGCTACCATTTATTTTATATGCTGAACTTATGTCATCTTGTCTGTAGATCTTTTCACAGACAGTATTTTTTACAAGATTTAGAAAACATGATCTTCTTTTTAAAGGCTATCTTTAGGCTTCCATATACCTGAGGACACCATGTATCATTTACAGATGAACAACATGTTCAACGTCAACACCAGCTTCACTGATACATTTCTGAACTCAAATAGTTATAAATAAGGGATAATAGTGCTAGAAATTATGGATGGGTATAATCCTTAGTATACCAACAAATGGAATAAAATATCTAAATGTTATTGCAAAACAGATTAATGAAATTACAAAATAAAAACCCTGTAGTAGACGCTGAAAAGCAAAAAAATATAGTAACTATATGATCTCAAAGAGGTCATCAGTAAATAATTAATGGGAAGAGAACAAAATCTAAATACATACATCATGTACAAAACCAGTCGCTTATGATTGCAGAATTAAATGTAAATATTAACAAAAACAAATACTAAAATAAATTTAACATGACAATTTAGCTCCTTTATGGTAAGAGAACATCTTAATCATATAAGTTGTTGGAAAATATGTGAAAAGAGTGATCTCTGACAACATAAAAGGAAAACAAGTCAAAGCACCTTAAACAATTAAAAAATAAGGAAGCTGAGGGGATAAATCTGCCTCAAAAAGCAAAGCAATTTTTTTTTTTTTTTTCATTTAGAATACCCTGAGCTCTAAAAAGGAAAATGAGCAAAATGTATGTAACCTTATGGGTACCTGGGTGGCTCAGATTAAACATCTGAGTCTTGATCTTTGCTCAGGTCATGATCTCAAGGTTCATGAGATGTCTCTGACCCTCCCCGTTCATGCTATCTGTCTCTCTCAAAAAATATAATCTTAAAAAATATATGTAACTTTAATTAAAAGAATAAGAGAAAAAAACAAAACTAATAATATGTAATAATGTGTTAAACCTTAGGAGTAAGCAAACTGAGAAGACAAAGTGTTAAAATACACCTGAATTGCAAATTCTGTAGGATTAGTAAGATTAATCAGAATCTTTGAAATTATTAATTCCCTTTGAGAAGCAATAAATTCTACTCAAGAAACCTAGTCTATGGATACAACAAGAAGATATAGAAAAGATTATAACATTTAATACAAAGATCAAAGGATAAAATTACTCTGAGGCATAACACAATCATGGAGAGAAAGAAAAATTATACTTTTACATATTTCAGCCACTAAGACAAAGTGGAGAGATGCTCTGGAATTATCTACTTCCTCCTCCCAAAAAAGGATATTTTGGATCTCAATCAAGAAATATCCTTAACATAGCATTAGGTATAGTGCTGTCCAATCATTATGCTGTACAACTGGAACTAATGTAACATTGTGTGTCAGCTATAACTCAAGAATAAAAAAGAAACCCTCGAAATATCTAAAAAATATACATAAGTGTGTGCATGTATTTAAATCTTAAATCCATTTCTGAGCTATCCTTAAAGGAAGGAAAACAGAAATCCTGGGAGAAAAAAATATTCAAGGAAAGATTGAAATAATGGCCAAGGGAAAAAGAAAAAGATTACTAAAAAGAAACAAGATTTGGAGGATTTTTTACTTTTTGAAAGTAAAAAATATATATACACACATACACTAATGACATCGAAAACTCAATGTATGGATTAGATATAATATAAAGAGAAAATTGAGGACATGAAAGACCACAGGCAAAAAAGCAATCCAAAACACAAATTTAAAGAGATGGAAAAATAGTTGGTTAAGAGATACAGAAGATAAGTAAAGATACCTTAAAAATGTCTACTTGGATTTACAAAGGGAAATCACAAAAAAGAACAGAGTTGAAAGAAATCTTATTTGAAGAGAAAAGGTCAGAATATTCCAGAATTATAAAGAGACACAAATCATCAACAACACGAAGGCCCAACAAATCCCAAATATGATGTATTTTTTTTAAGCCACTCTAGAACCTTGCAAAACACGAGGCATTGGTAAGGTTAGGAAGTAGGAAAATTCAGGCGCTGATGGTGGAAGAATAAATTGGTACAAACACTGCCCAGATATCTACTTAGAGGCGGAGTCACCTAACTTTTTCTGCTGAGAGTCACATAGCCATTATTTTAGGTTTTCTAAGCTATTCAGGCTCTGTCACAACTACTCAACTGTGCTATTGGAGCACAGAAGCACCCACAGACATTATGTAAACAAATGTCCTGGCTAAGCTCTGCTAGACTGTGTCTTAACAAACAGACAATGGGCAAGATTTAGCCTGAAGGCCATAGTTTGCCACACCTTGCCTTAGTACCACCAAAAATGAGAAACAACGCAGAAGTCAATCAAGGGTTAAATGAATAAAGTGTAACAGTCAAAGAATGTGTTAAAAATGGCAATAAAAATGAATATACTACAGCCAGATGCATTAATATGATATGATGTTGTTTATATAAAAGTCAGTCAGTTAAAAACTAAACAGCTTATTTAGGAATATGCACATGGTTGGTAAAACTATAAATAAAAGGAAGGAAATATTTAAACCAAGATTTAAGAGAATGGTAACTTCTCATAGGAAGGGATATAAAATTGGAAAAGGTCATATGTAAGTCTTTAAAGTATGAGTCATGTTCTATTTCTTTAGCTGTAGGTGTTTGATTTATATCATTAAATGTAACATGCATTTCCTATATTCTCTGATAATAGGTCACAACAAAAACAATGAAAATAATTTTAAACGAATAATATGGAAACAAAATGCATGGGGAAAAAGGGTGGCATACTGTGGTAACAGATGAAGCTTAATCAAGTGAGGTCTGGCTCCTGGGAGCTACTCTCAAAAGCCCTGGGAATGTCCTGCCTGATAAGAGTTTCTATGTTTACTGGGGACACTGGGTCACACTAGCCAGTCTATGCTAATAATCTCAGTTATGGTGGGGATTTTGAGTCACACAGTATTAACCTGTCCTCCCGAGGGTCTGAAAACTAAGGTCAGTCACGCAGTTTTGGGTCAGGTTCACCCAAAACCAAGAACCAGTAAAAACATTGGACACCAAGGCTTAAGTGAGCCTCCCTGGTTGGCAATAACCTGTGACTATTATTACACATCATTGCTGGGAGAAGCTAGAGATGTCCATGGGTGAAAATTTCGCGCTCCAAACTCTCCTGGACACCTCCCCATGTGCCTCTTTCCTTGGCTGATTTTAATCTGTACTGTTTAATCATAAATCAAAGAGTTTTCAGTCATTTCTGTGAGTCCTTCCAATAAACCATCATACTTAAGATTGGTCTTGGGGACCCCCTAACTTAACTGGTGTCAGAAGTGAAGGTGGTTGTGGAGATAAAAAAAACAACAAAACTGCAGATAAAAACCTACTATGATCTCACTTGCACATTTATGTAAGTACAACAATAACAGAAGTAAATATAAATAACACAACATGCGTAACTAATATAGTAACAACTATATAAAAAGATAAAAATGTTAACAGAAGGGTTTACTGTGTGGATGGACATCATTTATTCCTTTACTTTCATCTATATTGATAATTCATTCTCTGCCTTCCAGTATTAATATTCTACAGTTAAAATAACATGTACATTAAACACCTATATCTATAAAGACTGAACAATTTTTTTTATAGTTTATGAATAAGATTTCTGCCAAACATGTGCTCTAAGGGGGAAAAAAATGACAGAAAAGTTGAAAATGGCCTAATGCATAACACACAATTCAGAAGACAAGCATAGATCCTTAAAAAACAAATTAGAAGTTACTGAGGATAGGAGATACTCATTTAAAGCCTCCAAAAGACCCGTTAAAGTGAATATTTTTACTAACACGCATCTTATCCTTCAAAATGTGACTATATAGGTCCCACTGAAGCTTTGAGTTCAGTGAAGAAATGTAAAGTGTGCAGATTTTGGAACCAGTCACACATGTTTTCTTCAAGGGAACTTATAAATATTTAAATCTTTACATTAATTCATAGATTCCAGGGTTCCTCCCTTTAGAGCTCTAATATTCCAAAAATCTGGTAAAGCATATGAACCTTGTAAAACTCCTGAGGGCTCTCTTGATCCTCGAGTGCCTGGAATTCTTTTGTGCTCAGCACAGGGTCTCTGCCAAAACCTTTATGAACTCAAACATAGGGAACCTAACATACTTTTGAATAAATAGGTAAATAAGGGTAGATTTTACATCCTTTCCTCAAAATTCTATCAAATATTTCAGTTAAGAGAAATCTAAGAGAATGTATTGCAGATTTCTAAGTGGCAAGACTCTGTCTTGTCCTATCACAAGACTCTTCCCACAACTCAGTATCTCAAAAGACTGAATTTCAAAGACAAAAAACAGCTGTGAATCAGATTATAATTATGGTCAAGATTATAGGTTGCTAAAGCTTCTTAAAGCTTAAATCATAACACTTGCTACAATCAGAGAGGGCAAGAATAATCCAGGAATGGATTACATCATAATATGAATGGCATAAATTCTGGACTTTTCAATATTATACTTTAAAATGTGTTTAATAATTAAAAGAATATATATATTCCATATATTCAGCTAAAGCAAAAAAGACAAACAATATCCTTCTCCATGAAAATGTGATTCTGTTATCTCTAAACAGGAATAGTGTATGCTATACCTATTATTTTCAAAACAGGCAACCTTATTCAAGTCACTGAACGGTTATACCCATCTGCAACATCAATGCTACTACCTATGTGATAGGGTTGTAGTTAAGATTAAAGGGCCAAATTTAGAACACAGGAAGGTAATCAATAATTATTAACCAATGCAATTAAATTTGAAATCCCATTTAGCACATGTTCTGTCATATATAAATAATACTAAAGTCAATTATTCAACTTTGAGATAGATATTTAAGCTAACTTATTATGACTGACTCATCTAAAAAGAATTCTATGTAAGGGGCAACTGGATGGTACAGTCGGTTAAGTGTCCAACTTGATTACAGCTCAGGTCACGACCTCACAGTTCCTAAGGTCAATCACCGCATCTGGCTCCACACTGTGCGGAGCCTGCTTGGGATTCGCTCACTCCCCCTCTCTCTCTGACCCTCCTCTGCTCACTCCCTCTCTCTCTTTCCCTTAAAATTAAAAAAAAAAAAAAAAAAAAAAAAAAAAAAATCCATTTGCATTGGTACTTCTCCAGGACCCCTAACAAGGCTGTTTAGAGTCTAGACTAGGAATTTGTAATGTGGGTCATAGACACTTTTCAAGAAAATCTATGTTTTTCACATCACAGAGAATATAATTTTTTTTGTCATTATCTAAGTTAATAATGCTTTGAAGCCAGACAATGTTCCTTTAAGGGGGAAAATTCCCTGAAATGCCTGTATCATGTAACAGTCCCCCAAATCTCAGTAGTCTAATCATTCACACACATACACATACATGTAAATTATCTCTAATTCAGACTACATGTCCATTACACATCAGAAAGACAGAGCCCTGATACTTGTGATCTTCTCATCAGGGTGATAGACACCATTTTGACTGCCATACTGGGTGCAGGGGAAAGGGCACTGGAGTTTCTCACACCACCAACAAATGCTCCCACACAAAAGCTATCTCATCTCCGCTTATACTATCATTGGCCCAAGCAAGTCACATGATGACATGTAACTTCAAAGGTATCAACTTGTGCCCCAGAAACAGAGAGCAATATCTTGGCCAATAGCATTAATGTCTACACACTATCCATGTGGATCTTGGCATACCTACACTGCAGAAAAGGGGTGGCCCTCTGTCAGAGTAAGCAGGAAAGAAAGGAGATCGCAAAACTTTCACAAAAGGAATGTCAACTCTGTCTTTCACGCTTACTGCCTCTAACATAATTCCCTCTTTAATCAATAGCATGGATCTTTATCCTCTCACCAAAGAATTTTTGTTCCAATACTTGCTAAAAGCTCTCTTGAGGCATGTAATAATTGAAAGGAAGACTAAAAGCCACGTTAACTTTTCATGCCTCTAGATTCTCCACATTGCATCCCTCTCATAACATCAGAAAATAACATACATATCCTATTATCTCAGTTCCAAGCAAACTATCTTTGATGCATTTAAGTTGCAGTTAGAAATGAGTTAGAAGCAAAATTCTTTGCCCTCTTCTCCCATAGTAATTCAGTCAGAAAGACAATTCAATGCTAAGTATTTAGCTCCTGTAACAGTAATTAAATCTAAAATATTTCCAGTCATTACTTTTGAGGAAAGGCTTTGAACTGCTCAGATGGGATAATGGAATTCATTTTTCTCATCATCCTAATTTCCATTAATATTCCAACCTCTTTTGTGTGTGATCAAGTATCAAAAATAATAGAGATTCAGAGGTATAAAAGAAATAATCCACTACTATTTTTTAAAATACGATGTTGTCACCCAAATTCCTTGTTATTTATATGCTTAGACAAAGGATAGCCTTTTTTTTTCAGCTATATAACATATACTTTCATTCTAAATCCTTTCCTTAGCTTTTTTCCTAAAGTACATTATAATTTGAAAAATTTAACCCATCATTTGCTTAAATGAATTATCTTTGAAGTTATTATGCAAATAATAAAATATTAAAATAACATAAAATGAAAAACAAGTCATAAAGAAATAATTTAAAGGAACCACCTCCAGTGTTTTGCTAATGTAATAGTATTGAAGTTTGATACGTACAAAGGTTCTGGGCAATTTTAGAATCTAAAAATTTAAGCTCTTTAATTTTTTTCTTAATAGCTTTCTTCTCTTCCAAATCTTCCTCTTCTCTTCTCTCTGTAAAAGCAAGGATAGATCCATGTCAGTAAGGCATTCAGCAGCAAAAGGACAGTTTGTGAACTATTATCAAAGAATACAAAAAAGATACAAATCTTTTAAAGAACATGGATATAAAAATAATAGACATCCCAAGGCCTGTTTCAGATAGGCACTGGTGGTTCTTCTGCTAGAAAAACTAAGAGTAAATACGTGAAGGTCTAACAGAAAAACTAAAAATAAAACTGATTGCATTATTTTAACCAATACCATTGGGCATAACAATGAGAACACTTAGCTCATATGAATAGTATACAGGACAGAATTAAAGAAATAAACAGACTTACACTTAGGGTAAGTTAAGAAGTTAGCTCAAAGAGTGCTAAGCAAACACACACAGCTATTTTATGTCTGATATACCATGCTTATTTAAAAATATAGCTCATACTAAACCAGAAGAGTAGATGGTTTATTATTTGTTTTCCATATCTATAAAAACAGTCAAAATTTGATACTTAGCTTACATTATCTGAGTGTTTTAAAATCAATAAATGCATCTAGCCTCCCTCTCCTTAGTAAAAGAATAACAGAATAAGCATCATGCTAAACATGAATCTATGACCTGTCCTCACAGCAAGGTATAGGATAGTCAAAATTAAGATCTGTAACATCCTATCGTCCTCCTTCTCCTTTGTGTTCATGGATCGCTCTTCCGGTCAAGGCCAATCATACAAAATTAGGATCTTGATAACAAAGAATAATGGAGCAGTGTTTGTTAGACATGTACAAATAAATCACTAATACTGGGGAAATAGCTTCTAAAAGAATCTTCAAACATATAAGAGGGCACATCATGTTATTTTTCTATCAAAAAAGCCTATTATATGTTTTGTTACATAGTTTGAGGGATCAAATTTTATATTTTTTCTAAATATTAATTATCTCTATCATTTTATTAATAATCATCTTTTTCAACCAATTTTATATTACACTTTTATCCCACATTTGTTTTTCTGGGTTTCTCATTCTGTTCCACTGCTCTAAGTACTACTCCTGGTCAACTATCATTCTGTCTTAAGCACTGCATGATATATCTTTTTTAATAAAATGTTCAAATCATTTTTCCCTTTCTACATTTTCTTTCCTTTTCTCCTTCATTTATTTTTCTACATGAACTTTAGAGTAATTCAAAAGTGCCATAAATAAAATCCATTTGAATTGCATTTGACTTGCAAGGCATTTATAAATAGATTCAAGGAGATTTGATATGTTGACAATTTTTCAAAATTCCTAGTCATCAACATGACATGTGTTTATAATTATTCAACTTACCACAGTGATCTTCCTAGGCAACCTATATACTCACTGTTACTATTAGGTGTCCTAAGTAAATCCAAATTATACTCTTAAGTATGGGGATGGGAAGTGGAGGGAGTGGTTAATTCTACCTTTCCCCACTATAGTTTATAACTAGTTATGGCTGAGTATATAAAAACTACTAAATTTTGCATACATGCTTATCATCAGTAACTTCGCTTATACTTTCATTCAAATGAATATTAAGCACCAATTAATAGGGGTTGTGCTAGGCAATACAGATACACTGTTAGACAAAATAGAGACATCCTGACCTCACAGAATAGGGGGAAAAAAAAGAGTTACAGAGAGGGAGGGAGGCAAACCATAAGAGACTCTTAAGGACCTGGAATAGACTAAGGGTTGATGGGGGGGGGGAGGGGGAAGTAGGTGATGGGAATGGAGGCGGGCCCTTTTTGGGATGAGCACTGGGTGCTGTATAGAAACCAATTTGACAATAAATTATATTTAAAAAAATAAATAAAGACCAACAGCAGTAAATTCAAAGCAAATGCCAATTACAATGCATGGATATATATGTAACATTTTATTAGAAACCAAAGCTAAATAAAGAAGAATCCCATAACCCATACTTATCAGGGACAGTCTTCATGTAATAAATATCTAATCAAAAGCTTGAAGGAGAAAAGGAGTTAGGTAGGAGAGAAGATTTTGGGGTGGGAGGAGGAAGGATCAGATAAGGGAAGGATAGTATTTGGAGATCTAAAGGTGCAAGAACTTGAAGGGTACAGAAAGAAGAGAGAATAATAAGAACAGAGAATATTGAGTAGCAGTAAATGACACCAGAAAGTAGCAGGGACCACATCACGCAAAACCTTTTAAGCCAGGTTAAGACGTCTGGATTTTATCCTCCAGACAATGAGGAGCCACTGAGATTTAAGTGTGTGACAGATATCAAAATAACTGCATTTTAGAAAAAAACTCAGGCTATGGAAAGAGTGGAAAAGTACGAGGGTAGGAGGTCAAGACAGAGGGAGTTACGGAAATCCAAAGGAGAAAAAATGGTGCCCTCACCTGAAGCAGCAGAAACTGGGATGGACAGAAGGGATGATTTCCAAAAGGAGAATCCAGCCCACATCTGTCTCCTGAATTCCAGAGTGAATACCCAGGGGTCTACTTTCAACATCTCTACTTGGATGTCTAAGGGGCACCTTGAACATCACATGTACACACACACCCTCCACACCTTCTCTTCTCATCTCAAAAAAATGGGAATGCTCTTGTTGCAACTGCTGAACCCAAAAAAGCTTGAAGTCATCCTGTTTTCTGCTACTTCCCAGTTGACTCTAACTCAAAAATGTTCCTTGAGATAAGCACTCCTTACCATCTCCCCAGCTACTGCTTTTCCTACCATCCTTTCTCACCTGGTTCATAACTGCCTTCAACTCATCGCCCACCTCCTGGTTTGACTGACTGCAATCTCTTCACCACAAGGCAGCAAAAGAATCCTGCTTTCCCTTACTGCCTTATAGGGAATAGCAACTCCCACCCAGTATTCCCAATCACCATTATGATACCTACTTTTCTCCTCCAAAGCACTTACTCTTGGCATACTATCAATTTACCATTTGTCTTTCTTCCCCTCATTCCAAAAAAAAAGTGTTTTAAAATGTAGCAACTTTGTGCATCATTATATCCTTAGCACCAAGAGTATGGTCTGAAACGTACATAGCAGGTATTCAGTAAATACCTGTGGGATGTAGGTTTGTATGTGTGAACCTGCACACAAAAGGGAAAAAGAGAAGGGCACTCGGGACAACCAGGCAGATGATAATGGTGTTTATTTCATTCATCAAGAAATGAAAACATGTTTAAATACTCAAGTTTTAAACACGTTGTGCTTGAGATGCTCTTGTACATCCACACAGTCATGTCCAAGAGGAGGCTGTATGTACAGAGGTGGAAAAGAGAAACCTGGAATGGAGATACAGGACACAGTCCTACCAGTTAGTCCACTCGCTGTCATAGATTTTTCCAGTTACCACCAAAAATGACACATTTGTCACCTTACTCCTAGTAGTTAACAAAATGAGACAAAAGGTTTACAATTTTCAGATGAAGGCTAATAAAAATTATGTTAGTAGACTTCCTTTCCATAACCTGACCAAATGGCAATCCTCTACTTTTTAGAAAATGTACATTTTTTTTTATCTTCATCAGGAAAAAAAAAAAAAAAATCCAGCATTTTTTTTTAATCAGTTCATTTCTCAACACCAATTTCCTTTGACATTCTGAAAAATTTTCTAGCCTATTTAAAGAAAAAAAGTTAAAGAAACTAATAATTTTAAGCATGTTCTGACCATCTACTAGGCATTGCCCTGAACACTTTCTGTTACACTCCCTCGCATAATTCTCATCAGTACTCATACTACAGCTATCGCCATAATCACAGTGAGAAAAAGAATGCTTAGGGCAAGTAACTTCAAGCAGCAGATCTGAAGACAGTGATCACAAGACTTCCTCTCCAATATTCCTTCCTCTAGTTTCAAAATATGTTAGGTGTCACATTAAAATAACAAAGTGGGGGAGGGGGAGATAACCAAGTAAGCTTGACCACTTCAATCTCCAAATCAGAGGCTGAAATAATTTTAACTAATTCTGCCTCTCCATAAAAATGACAAATTAGACTCTTACTGAGTTTAACGTATCAGCATTCCCATAATGCAATGACATTATGGTTTTCTCCTCTCTTCTCTATTACTATATAGCCAAAGGACGATTGGGAAAAGATGCAACTGAAATAGTAAGCAGAATACAGACCAAAGGATATGAAGCAGTAAAGCTTTCTGAAAAGAACAAAAGGATTAAAAAAACAACAGTAGAAATCAGATAATCACTCCATGAGCCAAATAGATTGATTTGGATAAAATCTTAACCACGAAAAAAAAAAAGTTTTTAGGTAAGGTTGAACAAATACAATGAAGCCAGCTAATAGACTGCCTCAAATCAGTGTGATAGCAGTGAAGATGCTTATACAAAGGTCCTGATGAAGCAGGATCTAAATGTTGGCAACAATGATAAAGATGCATTCAAGAGGAATAAGAACAAAGGACGATGTCTAGTGGAAATGAAATTCATACACAAGGTCCTATTTCATTTACCTCTGCTCAAGTCATTTCTGTGAGACACAAGCCACGACACAGTGCAGAGACCCACAGGGGAACTTGGGCTTGGCATCTGACACCAGGTCCTGCATCCCCAGCTCCCACCACCGAACCTCAGCGTGGCTTACATCCCTCATCTAAGACCTGGGGACACGCTGGACCCCTAAGACGGGCCGTGAGAAGGCAATAGGATGATAATCACCTCTCTCAGCCTCCGCAGTGACAAGGAGGCAAGGGACAAGAATCAGAGTGCCTAACCACAGCTCACGAGCCAATAGGAGAACACTTTTTGGGCTCCTCCCATCCAATGGTAGAGCTCCTCTTCTAAGGCTATTCTAAAAAACACTTTCACTAAAACACTAGATTTTCTCAAGTGTAAGACAAAACTCTGAAACATAAAGTCCAACTATTAGGGCCATCTGTACTTGTGATCTAGCTTTTTTGCCATTAGAGGTCTGTGTTTAATCTTATTTCCTAGAGAGGTTGTGCAAGGCGGCATTTTTCCAACAGAAGATTAATACTGTTCAAAAATGGTTCTGATCACTAACACAGCATATGCCGCATTTTATGAGTGTTTTATGTCAGAATGAAGTCAAAGATGACAAAACTTTCTATGTTGCCAAGAGCCATGAACTGAAAAAGTGTTTTTTTAATTACATTTTTCTCTTTATTCTTTTTCTATTTTCAAAGTTTCAAAAATAGCAAAATTTTATAAAGAAATTTCCTTTCAGGATCTTTGCTTTCATACTAAATTTTCCATTAAAAATCCTAATTCCATGGTACATGGTTATACAGTTTATTCCAGTTCATTTTGCATTATGTTCTAATCAGATTGATTAAAATGGGATCTTTTTTCAGGAATGAGATTCACATATTCTCTCATACATTGTTTTCTCACTGCAAAAAATTCTAGAATATTCAGTTATCGGTATGTAAGCAGCTAGTCTCCACTAAAGTAATACCACACAAAAGGCAACACCACAGGCTTCTCGTTCCATAATGGAGTATTCTAAGTCAATGAATGCTACTAGTAATTGTTTATTCTTTTTTTATTGGTGCTTCCTGGAATGTATCTCATGTCACTATGTTTGTAAAATACTACATGTTTCAATTTTTTCCTGTTATTCATTTAGCACAAATGCTAGTAAATTGTATACGTTAGATGTTCACAGTAAATTACCTTTGTTCATTAGATTACACTAGCCTTGAGAGGATAAAAGGACATGTACCAGATTAAATATGCATTCTTTGTGACATTCAGAGAAGCCAATAAAATCAAGTCAACTATAGAAAAAAAAGCACGCATACATCATGTATTTAGGAAATGACAACGGAGGCCTAGCACAGTCTGAATTCATATAGGGTAAAAGGTGGGGGCCAGAAGACATCTATAAAGTCAAGATTATTTGCATTAATTGCAATTGTTTTTCTTCTTACTTTCTAACTGCCAAGGTTCTAATGGGCTAATAAAAAGTATCAAGATTTTATAAGGTCCAGATTTTGGAAGAACAGTCCTTGAATATGAAGTTTAACTACCTCATTCTACTAATGAGGAAACCTGAGCACAGAGTTTATGAGTTACCTGCCCATGGTCACACAAAGGGCTAGGTGGTGGCCAGCTCTCGGACAATGGCAGTGACCACCACACCACAGGCTAAGAAGCCTCCGAGGCAGGGAATCCCCATGAGGAAAGTAGTCTACAACCCAGCACATAAGAGAAAGATAACTCCCTAAGGTTTTCATTGACACTGGATAGAATTTTTCCTCGCTGTCCATGTTCACTGGGAGAGAAAGTGGGAAGGTGAATGGACCTGGGGAGCAAAGAGAAATGCTTGGTTTCCTGAGTACAATGAGCAAGATTTAACACTATGGAAAATTATACATAGTTCCTAAAGGGAAAAATTAAGAATTCACTCATCACTACTTCAAATGGTAGCTAACCGAATACGATTCAGTTACCCAGCAATATATTGTGAATAGACTGGACCTGAAAACCTCAAGTGTCAGAATTTGAGGATAATCTAATAGCTGGGAAAGGAAAATAGATTTCTAAGAGTTACCACTACTAGTATCTGTGATAGGAGAATATTATTTCAAAGAAGATTTAGGCAGCTTGAAGGCAGAAGATATGGAATATATAGAAGAAAAGTGAAAACTTGGAATGAATAATTTTTTAAGTTGGCAATACCCCCTTGGCAAAATGTCAAAGTAAATGCTTTGGTATTGAAAACCATAATAGTATAAATAGCTTTAGTCATATCTGATCTGTCAAACCCGGTTTTAGTATTTCTAGGCACATAAATAAATGACTATGTACCTAACTACACAGAAAATAAACAGAGAAACAGGCTATCTTTCTATTCAAATATTAATATATGACTGCCATAACTAATCAGAGTATTTTACTAGCAAAGAGATGTGTGCTTGGCAATTTCAGGCTAGGAAGAAGAAGAAGAAAAGCGGCTAATGCACTAACTAAAATACTGAGGAATAGATTATTTCAACTACAGCAATCATCAAAAGTGTAGCAAACAAATGCATATTTCTTTTTATCCGACATTCTATTTTAGTAACCAATGTCACAAAACAAATAGTCTTGAAGGACTTTTCTGTATAACTCAAGTCTTACACAAACAGGGAGAAGGATTTCACTATTTCACAAATCCTCAATTAGAGCTGTATCTAATTTTTTTTAATGTTTTATTTTTTTTAACCATTACTACATGTACAGAAGAATCATTCAAGTCCTGGGATTACGGTCTATAAAAAACTTGAAACATACTTCAAAACCAAGTCAACAGAGTTGAACAAAAAATATGTTTCCTCCCTTTTTATTCCCGTATGGAATAACAAACCGATCAAGACAGGTTATAAAAACTGCTGCATCTCTAAGGACCTTTTTGCAATCACAGAACTTAGCGATTTTGCTCATTTCAAAAGTATTAGCACCACAAACTAAAAAAATCATGTTCTTGAGGTCCCCTTGTGTGTAAACACTCCCTCATAACTAAGACCGAGATAACAGAAAAATAGGAGCTCAGACCAAAGAAAATATCAATATCCTTCAAATTCATATATTCAACAAAATGTTTTAATAAGCTGTACGCTGGGGAGAAAAATAACCCAGTCAGTCAGGTCTATTTGTCATGCGTATCTTGGTGCTAACTGTTATAATTTAATTTCAAACTGACATGAGCTTTGATTAAACGGACGAAAGGTGTCAGAGGGGAAACTAAAGGAATCAGGAAACAGTTAAAAATTCAGCCCAAAAAACATGGAGGCCTAGTGTCACATGATCTTTATTGGTTCATCACAGTTCATAAAAATATCATAAAGGGGGCGCCTGGGTGGCGCAGTCGGTTAAGCGTCCGACTTCAGCCAGGTCACAATCTCGCGGTCCCTGAGTTTGAGCCCCGCGTCAGGCTCTGGGCTGATGGCTCGGAGCCTGGAGCCTGTTTCTGATTCTGTGCCTCCCTCTCTCTCTGCCCCTCCCCCGTTCATGCTCTGTCTCTCTCTGTCCCAAAAATAAATAAACGTTGAAAAAAAAAAAAATTAAAAAAAAAAAAAAAAAAACATCATAAAGGTTTTTTTATTATGTATCCTCAAAGTCTCCCCACTCTAAGTACCCGCACCCTTGGAATTCTTACATGTTGTGGTTTCTCAGTCATAGAATAATACGTGTACTCATAAAATATAATTTTTCTACTAACTACTGTTTTTCCCAGTGCAACCTAGTCCCATATATCCTCAGCTAATGTTAGCATGTGAAAATATATCCCTGCTAAAAGAAATTACAGAGCAAAGACTCTAAAAGTTAATGCATGGCATGCTAATGCATACACAAGAGAATGTACCAAAGGGGGAAAAAACTTATTATAAAAAGAATGAGAACTTAGTGTACATTCCTAATTTAAAAGGAGGATTAAATCCAAATGAGGACACAGGTAATTCAGGATATCTAGCATGCTGTAGAATGGAAAGACTTAATAAGCCAACTTATTAGTATTTGTACACACAGTGCTAAGCAACTTGGGAATAGAAAAGGTAACAATAAATTGTATTAACTAACAGATAAGAAGGAATGCCATACTACACAGTGAGCAGACCATCCCTGGTGTATCAGAGGGTGAGGAAAACAAAGACAGAATTTCATCAAAATGGCCAGAGTGATTATCTACACCTTGAGAGAAGAAATGTGATCAGACATAAAAACGACCATTATTCCAACGTAATGAGACAGAATTTCAGGCTTAAGAAGCAGAATTTTATAATGATCTTAATTAGACTCAATGACAGCATGCCTATATTCCTCAGGATCTTGTATTTTTGCAACAAACTAACCAGAATGTGGCGTGTCAATGTCTATTTCCAATTAACATTTTGTTTCAGTATTAGAAAACTACAGTTGCTACCCCTCTCCTGCCATAAGAACCACGGACTTGCTGCCACTCATGGGCTTATTGGCATTGCCCTAGGAAAGGAGTTATGCACATCATCTCCGGCCAAAAAGTAATGTGTGTGTGAGTATGTGTACGTGTGTAAAAGAGGAGGACGTAGAATACTAGTTATTTGTTCAACTCAACATTTATTATATGGTCTTTCTGATAAGTAGTTCTCCTGTCCTTCCGATTTCATGTTCCCATCTCTGATAGTTCAGTTGAAAATTCAAGTCATTTCCCCAATTTCTTAGTTATTAAATCTTTAGTCCTGGGAGATCAAAGATGCTCCCAGCTACTATTCCAGATCATCCTGGCATCTAAATGGTCTACCTAATTATAACTCCATTCTTTGACTAGCCTATTTTCTAGAATCAACTAGCTTGGGCTCTTTTCTATCCCACAACCACCTGAACGTAGGATACTTTTGTTTTTGTTTTAATCTGGGCGTTTGATACTTATCTAGATTATCATCCCTTCAAGCTAGATCTCATACTATGTAGATCCTACATAGTCATACAAACTTCTTGGCTCATGTTCAGACCTCTTTTCCAGGTACCACCTTTCCCACATGCAACCCAAATACCCCACATGTACCTTTCAACTACTGGGAAGTGGTTAAGGGAGAAGTAGGAGGTTCATGTACACTAGGATTAGGGAAATGCTTTTAAAAAAAAATGATCTTTATATGGGCAAGAAAGGAATGGGGAGTTGGTGTTTAATGGGTACAGAGTGTCAGCAAGAAAGGTGAAAAAGTTCTGGAGATGGACGGTGGTGATGGCTGTGCAAAAATATGAGTGTACTTAATACCACAGGCCTGTAGGCTTAAATGTGGTTTAATTGATAAAATTTTATGTTACGTAAATTAACCATGAAAAAAATAGAAACAAAAATACAAGGCTGGATTTCAAACTACTTTTTTTTTTTTTTAATGTTTATTTATTTTTGAGAGACAGAGTGCAAGGTGGGGGGCGGGGGCAGAGAGAGAGGGAGACACAGAATCTGAAGCAGCAGGCTTCGAGCTGTCAGCACGGAGCCTGATGCAGGGCTCGAACTCATGAACCACAAGATCATGACCTGAGCCAAAGTCTGACACTTAACCAACTGAGCCACCCATGCGCTCCAACCACTTGCTTTTTTAATAATGTTAGTTTGACCTCTTTTTGATTTAGAAATGAATGTAGGGATTAGGTAATTTTTTTTAATGAAAAGACATAAATCTAAGTGACCCCAAATTCTCAAACCAGATCAAACTGGGATCGTTTAAAATGCATGTGGTCTTTCCCAAGAGCTGCTGAAGGACAGGGATGTGTTCATTCACCACACACTAACACCTCAAACGTGGACACTAGTTTGACTGCTTATCTGACGGCACAGACAATGCTGCTACAGAAGAATCCTTCCTCTCTTATCTCATTCGGAATTACCTCTCCAAATTGCACAAGGAGTTTACTTCTTGGGCAATTCTGTGTTTCGAGAACCTAATCACATTTCCATTTCCTTGAATGTCGCAGCTCAGCTCTTAAATTTCTGCGACCATGGCAGCCCAGGTCAACTCTTCTGTCAATAGGGATGACAAGTGAGGAAGCAAGGGTAGTCTTTTACATGAAAGGAAGATCTTAGTTCCTCTTTCCACCCTCTTCTTGCTCCTCCACTTTAAAAGGTTCAGCATGGAGTACGGCCCTCTCATCTTTTATTTCCTTACCTACTGAAGAGTCAGCACAGGTAAGACAGCCTGACATTTTCCAAGCACTGAAACTGATCCTCTCATCTCCTTGGTCTTTGCCCCACATAGGCAGCTGGCACATAAACTATCGTGCTGAGTTCTAGTGAAGGAGACAGCCTTAGGCCTTTGGTATATTCAGACAAAAGCCATGTTAACAATAAAATGGTGCTTTATCTTCCTTTGTTGTGGATCCCTGTACATATATCTTACCAAGGAAAAAGGAGGGCCTGAACCAAGACAGGATTCAGAAATCCCCTGATGTTTCACAATCCCCCAAACTCCCATAAATACTTTTAAGAATTTAAGATAAGCAACATTTCCACCTCCTTCTTAATGTTCATATTTAAAAGTTACAGGTTTTTCTTATAAAACCATCATTTTCCAGTATCTTCCAGCCTCCCTCGCAAAAACTGCTTATCTTTAGCACACTAACCAAATGCGCTATGAAAAACAAGAAAGTACTTAAGAGAACCATTCTGTGAAAGGGAATGGGAAGAAACTTTTCATTAATGGGAGTGCAGTAGCTTACATCTTATTAGAAAATCTCACTTTAAACTCAATTACTTCACATTATGTTGAGCCACCTGACACTTGAGCAGAGAAGCATTAACACCATGGTAGAGAACAATCCTTACCGGAAACGAAATATCCCTTACTGTAAACTACCCTATCTTACTAATTAAAAACTATCTCTGGTTTAAATGCTTCATGAAAATGTCAGACAGTAAAATTTACTGTTCAAAAGACATATACCAATAAGCCAATGCAGAACTGGAAATGAAATACTAAACAGAACATTTTTGACATCTAGAAACACCCATTAATTGGGGACTCTGGTGCATGTCAAAATTCCTAATCTTTAAAATGTTTTCATAAATCATAACAATATTCTTATTATGTTACTTATTTTTTACCCAAAAAACATGGAATCCATATTTCAAATGATTACCTGAAATTCTCAAAACTTCAAATCCTTTCTCCCCCATTAAAATGAATAGTAAAACATCACCTAATAAAAATTTTATTTTACAGTAAGAAAACTAAAGCAGAGAGTAGCTAAGAGTCTGTCAAATGGACATCAGGACTCTAGACTTCCATGTTTGTGCTTTTTACACTCCAGAAACTTGATGATCCTGGTCATTCAGAGCCTATCCGACCTATCAGTAGAAACTACAAATGTGACGACATGAGAACTGAATGGAATTAAAGGCAGAATGACTAAGATTCATTCCACCCTGCAGAGAAAGTACAGCCTGGTAACAATTGGAGATGCTGATGATTAATTTTTTTTTTTTTTTTTCTATCTGGAGATTTTTCCCATAGCCTTGCCATTTCAGGATCAATGGCATTTGCTTCCTCTAGCAGAAAGATAACGCTCAGAGTAAGAGGTCATTCCTCAACACTGAGTGTAAAATGAAGTTTCTGTTAATATCTACACTGAGATAATAGTCTTGAAAGCTATGTGGTTCAATTCGAGAGCTGGGTACTTACAGGGAGAATGTGTTGAAACGAGCCCACAACATTTTCCTTTAACTATGTAAAACAGGACAGGATTCCACTGTGCAAAGGGAAGATGCAGAACAGAAGGTAAGGACGGACACAAGGAAGACAAAAAGAAGGTCTTGGACCAAAAGGAAACTTGCAGAAGATCAGAGGAGGTAAGATCGGAATTTAGACCCAACCACAGAGGGTGTGCTCCCTGCTTCCTCCCACAGATAGAAAAGGGCTGTGGGAGAAGGGTCTGAGATAAAAGAAGACAGAAGAGGGTTTGGAAACCTAAGAACAGAGGGTATTTGCGCCCAGCTTCCTGTCTGGGCCGCCAAAGGAAGAATGGCCTTCAACCAATGTGCAGCTAGTTCTGGAAAGCAAGAGTGATGCACAACATGTTTAGGCAGCAAGCGCGCCTACCTACAAGACTATCTTGCTCTGTGAAGAGGTCAACAGGAGACATGCCACTGCTGAAGAGTCGGTGTACGTGTCATTTTCAGAAGTAAATGCTACATTACACTAGACTTTGCAAATAATAGAGAAATTCACATTGGATATAAATTTCCCTGCAATTCCAGTAGGAAAAAATATACTAGCAGCAAGTATTACATTCCAAATTCTAAGAAGTCAGTGAGGACTGCAAACACTTTTCTCACTACAAACACATACAAATGCCCAAAAAGGAACATATTAAAACATGCATTTCTATGAAGTTATATCATACTTGACATCCAACGATTTAAAATTTAAATTCTTATCCCCATCCTTAGTCCTCTTTACTTGGTTACTTGTATACTCACAATGCTCTCTCACCTTTTCGCAGGCTGCTCCTTCTAAGCCTGAGGAAGATGTATGCAACTTGCACTACATCAATTACTTCTACCCTCACACTTGAGCAAACATTCTTCAGGACAACCATTACACAGATTCCTTTCATTACAAATGGGTGTCCCTTTTGATCACCGGCACCATTTGGAATAATTAACTATCGAATACTCTGCTTTCTGAAAGCAGTTTACTGAATTAATGGAAGCCTGTGTATGTAATATACTTGACAAAAATTTCTTTCACTTTGGAAAGCTAAGGTCATTTCTAAGCAGTGACTGTTTAAAAATCAAATAAATGACTCACATATCTTGTTACAATTTTTGAGATTCATTTACTTTGGCTAAAGCAAAGTCTCCTTTTTACTTCCCAGTTAAACGTGTAAAATATGTAGTTAACAACAACAACAACAACAACAAAAACTTAGCACACTAGTCCTGCAAATTGTCCTATGATTCTGGAAATGTTTTCTAGGAAAAATAATTGCTAAAAATCACTGTACAACAATTCAAATAATAAACCAAAGTTTCCTTTACCTTACTACATGTTATTGTAAATATTCCTCCAAAGAAAACTACTGGTAACAACAGTTACTGGTAACAAAAGCTACTATTGGTAGCCTTCTAAAAGGCTTCACATAAAATATAAATATACATATCTAACTGTTTATGTAAACACCAACAACTAAAATCAACTCTCATTTTATAGATATGTAACTGAGGCCTGGAAAACTGCCCTTCCCAAAGCCAAAGAACTACTACCTAAGTGACAGATTCAAGACTAAAACCAGATTCTGGATTCTCATCTATTCTATTCTCACTGTACCAAACTCCACTTTTGGAAGGACACCCAGAGCAATGAAAACGCTAGTCCAGCAATGAAACAACTAGAATTGCAATAGTTGTCAATACCAGAGTGTCCCCAAGGACTCCTTGGTCACTACGAAGACAATTTTAAGCTGTTTCATTCGTTCATTCACTCATTTCATTCATTCACTTGCTCATAAGGCAGTGAGATTTCCAAGGCAGAGAAAAGTAAAACATAATGCTGGACCTTCAAGAACGTCCATTAAAATTACAGGGGCGCCTGGGTGGCGCAGTCGGTTAAGCGTCCGACTTCACGATCTCGCGGTCCGTGAGTTCGAGCCCCGCGTCGGGCTCTGGGCTGATGGCTCAGAGCCTGGAGCCTGTTTCCGATTCTGTGTCTCCCTCTCTCTCTGCCCCTCCCCCGTTCATGCTCTGTCTCTCTCTGTCCCAAAAATAAATAAACGTTAAAATTAGAGCAATAATATGTGCAAAGATGAAAAATAGACAATAACATAATCATTTATAGAAAGTGAAACACTTTTTTAAGTGAAACATTTTAAAGCAGTCAGACATCTTTTGAAAGATAACCCATCAGAAGAAAAAGTAGCAGATTTTTGAATGACTAAAAGAAACGAGTCCAATCGAGGGAAAAGATACATGGAAGCTCAAAGAGGCAAAAAAAAAAAAAAAAAAAAAAAAAATCCAGCTAGATTTATCAGGAAAATCTTCATGGAATAGGTGGTTTTAGGTGTGGGCCTTGAAAGATGAATAGGAGGCGGGATTAGAATGCTTCTCTTTCCTCTCTCTGAAGAGTCACTTTCTGTATGTGAATACATTAATTTACATACATACACACAAAGAAGTAAAACACTGTTTTGAATAAGTTTTCTGAGAATGTACAAAAAAATCTTGGTAACAACCTACAAATCCAAAAGGGAAGAGCTTCTGGCTTTTCCAGTCTCATTCGGCACAAGGCAGTTGAAGAACAAGGAGGGTTTATTTCAAGACTGCCATTACACACGAACTCATAGGGCATCTCTGAGATACAAGGCAAACGGATCCTCACGGGGAAGCAGAATTGCAATTATGGAATTTAAAGAGGGGAGTTGAGACATTTGATTTCTACTGTCATCCATGCCTTGTATGCAATGGGATTTTGAAAGTTTATTTAAATACGTATTTGGGGCGCCTGGCTGGCTCAGTCAGTAAACCATGCAACTCTTGATCTCAGGGTGGTGAGTTCAAGTGCCACATTGGGCGTGGGGCCTATTTTAAATGAGTGAATAAATAAATAAATGAAATACATCTTTATTATTTGTCAATGCATAGTTAAGTCAAAGCCACTGCATTTAACACTAACTTGCTTCCAACAACTTTTTTGTGTGTTAGGAAAAAAAAGGGGGGGCGGGCTATAGTCCTCTACACCTCCTTTCAGAAAGGAGAGAGGCAAAGCATCTAGAAAGAACTTGTCCTTAGCATCAGTCATTCTAGGATCATAGCAGGCCACTTCCTGGCCTTGTAACACCACCCACCCCACATCTGGCAGGCCAGCAAGGCCTTCTACAGTCTTAGCCCACGGCCAGCAGACAGTACAAGAGTGTGCCAAATCTTCCACTGATGCGACCATTCCTTCTGTAGGATTAGCCTTCTCCTTTCCTTCCTGCTTTCCAAAACAATATTCACCCTTCAAAAACACTCAAATGTTTGCTGGAAGCTTTTCCAAACAATGCAGGCCTCAAACCCCATCTCCTGTCATTCTGGTCCTCACATGATACACTCCAGCTTCTGAAGGATTCTAGATTCTTCCCAAACTCAGGGATTTTGAACATACTGTTTCCCACACCTGTAGAACTTGTGCCTTAATTCCTCTGGCAAATTCCTAATTCTCCTTCAGGTCTCCAATTAAATGTGATATGGACCTCAGAGGCCTTCTGTGACCTCCCTCTTCAGTCTAGCACTTATCACCATAACTTGTTCATCACTTACACGGGACATACAAAAACTGTGGTTGTTTGTCTACTTATTTATTTTCTATCATCTCTATTTGAAAATGCACTACCAGAAGGCAAGAATTTTATTTGTCTTGCTCAGCAGTGCATCCCAGGGGCTAGGATAGGACCTCTCAAAGGAGGGGCATCCGGTGTTTGTTGTTTGGCTGACTGGCTGGTTGACTGGGCTGCGTGATTTGCCATGACTGATTCAATAACCAAAACCAGAGCCTTTGCTGGCTGATTGATGGCAGATAACCGCAATCGTAGGCAGAGTATTACAAAGTAGCTAGCCTTGAGGGAGTATGATTTGTATATCCAATTTCACTTGCTGACAGAAAAAAAAAAAAAAAAAGCCACATGAGCACTAAGTCTTAAGCACTTAATACAATAGGGATTACGCAGCTCCAAGGAGAAACAGTCTGCAAGCACAAAGCTGCTGGGCTGGGAGATAAGAAGGCCCTCTTCTGCGGAGGAATATCGATCTACAGAACAGATGTGGGAGCCAGTGCCAAGAGGCACAGGTAGATACCCATGTCTTATTTCCTTCAGAATTCAGAGTTAATGCATCAGTATTTTGTATAATTATTATGCATTAGTGTTACCAGGAAAAAATCCTATAAATTCAATTTTACAAAGCAAGCCTCACATATTAAAAATATGCTTATATAAAAAATAGAGAACACCCTAGCTTATGATTAAAATCTCCTAAATAGGCATTGAATTACAGGGTGCCATCTCCATAGGACACATATAGAAAATATCCAAACACGACCAATGATGGTTCTACTGGCAACGGTTTTAGGTCGTTGTTTAGCCATTGCATTTTTCATCTATTAAATGATAAATGATCACTACAGATCATACTGACTTTACAATTCTGTGTTTACCTAATGAACACTCCCACTTTTTCTATTTCCATTATAAGACGCAAAGCACTATGATCCCTCTGTATTATCCTCTCAGCTAAAATAGGTTAAAAACAAACATGTGTATAACATTTTATACTTTACAAAGCAGAAGTGCCAGTTGGAACATCGAACTCTGGATTATTAATAATGGGTAAAATGATATAATGATAAGGAAAAAAAGCCTCATCAAGACTGCTTAACATTGTTCCTTGCATTGTCATCCCCCCCTTTTATTTTTTTTAATTTGAGATACAGCGAGCGAGCACATGAGCAGGGGACAGGGACAGAGGAAGAAAGATAATCTTAAACAGGCTCTGCACTCAATACGGAGCCTGACATGGGGCTCAATCCCACCACCCTGAGATCATGACATGAGCCAAAATCAAGAGTCAGGTTTTCAACTGAGTGACCCACCAAGGCATCGCATTGCATTGTCATTTATTAACAACAACAACAACAACAAAAAAAATGCATTTGAAGTTCATGTTCAATATATACCATAGGAAATGCAATGTTCACAAAAATCAACTCCAAAAATTCCTAATGAATACAGATGCAGCCGATTTTAATTAGCATACAAACAACAAATGCTGAAAAAGCACTTGGGTCATCATTTAAAAATACATGCAAACAAGACACCAAGACAAAGAACATGTTGCTGATGAGAACTGGACCAGGCTTGTCAGCTTGAATAGCTATTCTGTATAATATTTTAATTCAATCATACTTAAAATTGCAAAGCTATTATTCTAAAAACATAAGTACATAATAGACATGTGTTTCCTTTCAAACTATACCACCATCAACAGGCACAACTTTAAAATAATGTGTAACACAAAATGAGAGAATTTGAAAATCTGGTACAACAGAAAGAAAAAAAAAATTGTAAAATAAAACTGATGATGAAGTACAGAGCTGCACCAGAGGTCAACAACACTGTGTCTATTATTCAGCGGAAACACAGAATTTGCCTTTAGATACCATGTTAATGTTAAATCAAGAACTGTCAATCAACACCATTTGTTTGTAATCCCTCATCAGAACCCATTGCCTCCATCCGAACATTCACTGGGAAGAAAGCAGAGAGCATATCTGCAACCACTTAACCTTCATCAGCCAACATTCATGCATGCTCATTAACATTTTTTTTATCCCACTTTCGAGCATGACACAGCTCATACCGGAATAATAACTCGCTGATAATTGTTCAAGACAACAGCTGGACAGGCAGAGTGCAGAGGTGAACACTCTCATAGATTATGGGGTACAGTAATGCATTACAATTAGTATAAAGAGTCATATGCTCGTCTTCAATAGTTTTCAAAAAAAAAAGTTAAGAAAATGTCATTAGCAAAACCAGCAATCCCCTCTAACTTTAACTCTGCATGGCTCACTGCCCGACTCTCTTAACACTTCACTATTTTGATATAAAGCAATGACAACCATTGACCCCAGTGACTGTACCATTTCATGAATGGAAGCAGTAATTTTGATGTAATATAGCCAGATATAATCTAAACTTATGATCTAATTTGAAGACCACCAGGAGGGAAGGGAACATTTTACATCTAACAACTGTTTTGTATTAAATCTCATTAGGTCATTATTATTCAAAAAAGTGGCAATGAATACTCAGTCTTAAAAATGTGAATTCAGACAAATTAACACCACTGAAAAAAAACTTAAATATCATTACAAAAGGAATCCTAGCTATGGAAGGGAACTTAGAGAATATGCCCCATTCCTAAGAGTTTAACAGCTACTCTTCTTTGCCATAAAGCAATACAAATAAAATTAGTATAATTGTTGGAGATGGTTATCAAGAGGACCCAATCACTGGTTGATCCTCCAGCTTGACCTAACCAACTGAGGACTACTTACCTGCTTGGAACGTATGCTTTGACTACCGTTCCCACAGTAGGCGCTGTTCCAAGAACATAGCCTTCAGAGAGTAGGGTGATGTTGAAACCATCTGGATGTATATTTGTCTGAACCCAGTTAAAGGCTCTATATAAACCTTTAAGATTTGATGGGTAGGTGCAGACAACTACTCATCTTGCAACTGCCCAAAACAAGCCTTGTAAGTAAGTTCCCTTGCCTTTTAAACCTGCCACCTGCCAGTCTGCAATGATCTGCCTCTTTCTGTAGTCTCTCCTCGCCCTCTATGAACAGGGGGCCAGCCTGCAAACCAACAATAATAGTTGCCTTTATGAAGTACCATGCTAGGCATTCAGTAGACATGGTTTCTTAATGATCCTGTGAGTAGCTATTAACCTTTTTCCAGGTGAGAAAATTAATCTGAAAAAGATTGCAAATTCATCCAAATTCCAAAAGAGTCAGAGAAAGAATTCCATTCTGGCATTCTGATCCCAAAAATGAAGCCTTTTATTGTTAATTTCTACATCATCATCTTGCTTCTATTTCCATGATCTTATTCCAGCATTTCAGCTGCACAACTACTTGACTCTCCAGAATTAGACCTATTCCTGAAAGGCCTTTATTTTAAGATATAGCACTTAAAAATTCCACATTTTCCCACTGTTCTCATGTCCAAGAAGCTTGCTCTTAACATTCATAAGATCTTTAGTCTTTGTACTTCTAACTAGTATCCCTTTGAAACTCCCTTTACTTTTATTTCTCCCACCACCTAACCTAGATTTTACAATCCAACTTCAAGTAGTTCCTACTATACACTTTTTCTATCTTACTTGACATTTAGTTATAAATGTCTAGGAGGTGAATTGCCAAACTTAAGTAAATACAACAACCCTTATCTCCAGTCCTGCTTCCAACTAGTGATCATTATAAAAGGCAATCACATAATCCACATAGGGATCTACTATAATTTAATGATATGAAATAAACCCCAATAATATAATGCAGGGGTCAACAAACTATAGCCCCGTGGGCCAAATCTGGTCTGCCACCCATTTTTGTAAACAAAATATTACTGGAACACAGCTATGACCATTAGTTTACATAGAGTATGAGGCTGCTTTTGCACTGTTAACAGTGCAATTTAGTAGCTATAACAAAGACCATATGGCCCAGAGAGAATAAAATATTTATTGCAAAGACTTAAACAGAAAAGCTTTGCCAATCTATGATATAATCTATAATGAAGATCCATAACAGTATCTCAAGTCAACCGATAAAAATAAAAGCTATTTATCTTCAGCCTAAAATCTATAAACACCAGCTTAATTCATGCTACTAACCCTAAATCAGACAATGTTGTGCAGTTCTTTCCAAAGGCCACCAGCTAATGGTCATCTAAACCTGGCTGACTGTACTTTCACAAACATGTCTCATATTTATTGTCCTCTCATGGAAGGAACCTAGATTCAGGACTTCACCAATTCCCTGGGTAATTAGAGTAGTCTCCTGATGGTATCCCAGCCTGTGGACTTTAACTACTACAACACAGAGCTGCCCAATACTGAGCTGTCATACTAAAGCAGAGATCATATGACATTACATCTCTATTCAATACATTTCAATGTTTGTGACAGAATTTACTGTATTTAATATTTTAAATTATAAATATATATGTGAGACAGAACTAAATGTAAATGCCTGAATTTTACTTACAAAGACCTCCATAAAATGGACACAATTCTCTCCAGATTCTTCCTCCAGGGACATTACCCATTTCTTTCCTGCAATCCCCATGGAAAATGAAGTACCACCATTGCTACTCTTCAGCTCTTAAGTCTACATATTTCCATCCAGCACTATCTACCTTTACTCACACTTTTTCTCCTCTCTGTGTATTCATTCACTAACCCATCCAACAAATTTATTAAGCAATGGTGACATCAGACACTGGCCTCTGTGAAAGGAATACAGTGGGGAGAAGGCACACCTAATTCTACCCATGGAAAGATTATAGCCTAATAAGAGATTAAACACATGAATAATAATTTTATGAGAATCCCAAGCCAGTGCAATGCATGAAAAACAGCTCTGTGGGATTGAGTTGCAAAGGGAACTGTCCTAATCTGGAAAGTCCTAGAAGGCATTTCTCAAAGGAAATGACACTGGAGCAAAGAAACAAAGTTCGCACGGGGTCAGCAAGATGAAGCTACCTCCATTGTAAGGTCTTTTCTAATTAACCCAGTTCCAATCAATAGATTTCTAAATATGCCTAACAGTTGTGATACAATGGCCACAAGTAATAGTATATGATCAGTGAAGATGTTACAAAAACTGTTTCGTAGCAGAGAATACATCTACGAAAATGATAAGAAGTTATATTGCATATGTAAATTTTGAACGGATAAAAGGGAAAACAGCCAAACCCTACCACTCATTTCAAGTAGGGTAGTAGAGTGTAGGGTGGTGCTTTCTTTCTTTCATCCCTTTCTAAATGTTCTGTAACATAATTATTTTATAATGAATAAACTATAGCAGTTTGAAGAGTTACATAATCTTTAAAAGCTTAAGTAATATTACACGTCTACATCACTCACATGTAATACTTTATAGTTATAATACAGAATAACCCGTAACACATATATCTCTCAGGCAAACTTGCAAGCTTTCTACTCCTAATAGCTTTGAATCCTATGCCACTGCTCAATTTTTTTTGTAATTCAATAGTATTTGTATCCTAAGTTTTCTCCACTTGATTAAAACCTGTATTAGCCTCTATAAGAAGAGTAAATGTACTTGATTTTGTTAGGTCCAATCAAAGCTTTATGTAAGAATAGTTTCAGGAAATTTGTAATTTTTTAAAAGCTTAAAGTCAATACCTATAAAAAAAAAAATAACAGCAACAAGTGTTTGCAAGGATGTGAAGAAACTGGAACAGTTCTGCCATTGCTGCAGGGAATCTAGAAAGATTCAGTCACCGTGAAAAACAACTTGGCAGTTCCTTAAAATGCTCAATGCAGAATTGTCAAGTGATACAGCAATTCCGCTCCTAAGTCTGTTACCCCAAAGAACAGAGAACAAGTATTTAAACAAATACATATTCACACGTTTACAGCAGGACTATTCACAATACCCCCCAAAAGGAAACAGCTTTAATGTGCAAAGAATGAATAAAAATACTATAGTATATACACACAACGTATATACATGGATATACATACAATAGTATATACACAAAAGGAATGTGTACATGCTACATGTATGATACATGCTACATGTATGATCCTAAAATATATAATGCTAAATGAAACAAGCCATATACAAAAAGGTCACATATTGTAGGACTCTCATTTATATGAAACTCTCAGAATAAACCCACACAGACAGAAAACAGATTGCTGGTTGCCAGAACTGGAAAGGAACAACAGGGAGAAACTGCTTAATGGCTGCAGGGTTTCACTTTGGACTGATGGAAACGTTTTAAAACTAGATGGAAGTTGGAGTGCCTGGGTGGCCAGGTGATGGGTTGTCCAACCCTTGATTTTGGCTCAGGTGATGATCCCAGGGTGTTGGGATCGAGCCCTGCATTGGGCTCTGTGCTGAGCGTGGAGCCTGCTTAAGATTCTCTCTCCCTTTGCCCCTACCTACTCACACTCGCACTCTTTTGAAAGAAAATGAAAATGAATAAAACTAGATAGAAGTGGTGGCTGCACTACATTATGAATGCCCTAAATGCCAGCGAATTATTCACTTAAAAAATGGCTTTTATGTGATATGAATTTCATCTCCTACCAAAAAAAAAAAAAAAAAAAAATCAATACCCAACAAAGGTATTATTTTCAGGAGGAAAACAATCCATCTATTGCAATCTGTTTGTTAATAGTTATTCCTGGTTTGCACACATCGAGTTCCATCCAACAATAACAAAGAATTTACCTCATCTCTTTCTTCCTCCTTATATAGATTCTTGCTGCTAAACCAAGCAAGAAAGGTAAATTGTTTTAGCATCTAGATTCTGAATCTATCCCCCCTCTCAATCACCTTCATTTTTTTTTCTTTTTTTTTTTTTTTTTTTTTTTTTTTACCTAATTTACAAAAGAGCTTGTTATTCACTCAGAGCAAAGTCATCAGTGGCAGAGTTAATTGGAATATTGATCACTTAAATATTTCTGCTCTTGGGGCACCTGGGTGGCTCAGTTGGTTGACTTCAGCTCAGGTCATGATGTCACAGTTCGTGGGTTCAGGCCCCACGTTGGGGTCTGTGCTGACAGCTTAGCCTGGAGCCTGCTTCAGATTCTGTGTCTCCCTCTCTCTCTACCCCTCCCCACTCATGCTTTTGTCTGTCTCTCAAAAATAAATAAATGTTAAAAAAAAATTAAAAAAAAAATTCTTCTCTCCATCCAAAAAAATGGGGGGGGGGGGAAGCTTGCTGGAGGACGATGAAATTATTGTATTTCTGCTTTAAAGGAATGAAAAACCATTCACTT
Organism: Puma concolor; assembly: GCF_028749965.1. Lineage (NCBI taxonomy): Eukaryota > Metazoa > Chordata > Mammalia > Carnivora > Felidae > Puma > Puma concolor. Next base: position 206,083,026 of record NC_141667.1, on the reverse strand, counting down.
ATTCAGTAAACATTAATCCACTGTCCATTACATGTTAGGCATTCTGCTAGGCGCTAATGATACATCAGTAAAGGAAAACAAAGATCTCTCCCCTAAAGGAGTTTAAATTCCAGTGGGGGCAAAGAAAGAAAAAGACAAACATATGCTTAGTAAATAAGTAATAATATGTTAGAAATTGATAAATGACTTAAAGAAAAAAAAAGTAGCAAGAATCAGCATGGGGGGCGGATAGAGCCCATGGAAAATGTGCCAGCACTAAGTTGGAAAGCAAGTGCAGGAATCTCACCCAGAAGGTGATATTGGAGTCAAGACTCAAAAATGGTAAGGGACTTCATCTTTCTTCCTCCATGCAGGAAGGGGTCCAAGACAGGGTACCTCTGGGGTATACCACGGGGGCTCCACTTATACCAGTGTGGCTTCAGCAAAAGGACAAAGGAGAAGGGAGTAGGAGATGAAGTGAGAGAGCAGAGCAGCAGGAAACCCAAGGGTTTCCAGAGGCTTTGGCACTCTCCCAGCAGGAGAGAAAGGGTTCAACCCTGTGAAAGCAGAAAGGCGGAAGCCAGGGGCAGAATCCAGGCAAGCTCTCCAAAGCCTAAGCTGGTGGAAGACATAACTGTCAACAAGGCAGCAGCAGTTCCCAGGGGGGATTTGCCTAGAAAATGAAGTACAGGTAGAAAGTGCAAATTAAAACATTCACAGTAAGTGATGAAGATACAGGGAGAGGCAATGAAACGCATGGCCAAACTTGGTGAAAAAATAGACCACAGTTACTGAGGCATAGTGTATATAACAGAGAGAGAAACAAACAACAAAACAAAACAAAAACAAAAAGAATACAGCTAGAAACACAAGTGGGAACAGACTCCAAAAAGCTACCAAACTTTTCCGTTAGAAAAAAATTTTTTTTTTCTTTTTAATCCTTTAGAATGTGTGCACACAGGGGATAGGATAAATGTGATATTTGTAGGGGTGAAAATCCGAAGACAGTTGGCATTACTGTCTTAGAAAGAGGAAGAGAATGAAATGGTAATTACAGTATCCCAAGTTTAAAGGAACAAAAGAAGTCACTGTGCTTACACACGCAGGTAGTCAGGGTTCCTGATAACAAGGTCATTTCCATACCAATGCTAGTGGACTCCCATTGGCACTCCCTCCCTCCTTCCCTCTCCACTCTAAACAGGAGAGAGGGGAAAGAAACCCGGGTACGAATCAGAAGAAGTGACTTCTTGACTTCCAGCTCCTTTCTAAGGATGCCACCCTGAGGGCCAGATTTTTAACTTCTCTGAACCTCAATCTCTACGCGTTAAAGTGGGATGAAGGCTTAAATCTTACAATGTAAGGACCCAGCATAGTTACTGGGGCCAAGCAGGCACTCATTTTCCCCTTTATGGTTCAAGTCAGCTCCTTTCTCTCATTGCTTTTCACTTCCAACAGCTGTTCTAGACTTCTTACAACCCTAATATAATCGAGAGTTAACGAGATATTTTGATTTATTGAGGTCGTAAGTTACGCTTATTCATCAAGAACACATTCACAAAAATAGGTTTTTTGATAAAGCATACCTCAGAGATCCAAAATGGGCATAGGATGATCCTATCAGTTGCCTTCTCTGTACCCAACAATCTTTCAGATTAAAAAAGATGGTAAAAAGTGAAGTAGCAATCCAGTGTTTATCAATTTCAGATTACCAGGTTTACAAAATATTCTTTCATAAACATATAACTTTATCACACACACACATAGAAAATTCTATTACAAAAGTATTGTCACCACACTGACATTGGCACAGACTGCTGTTTTCCTTGCTAGCGGCACTGACAACACAGCTGAATCTACTAAAACAGATAATGGAAATACAAATGATTGGTCAGTATGAAAAGGTCAGATTCATTTTGACACGGATAGGCAAGATTTGAAATGAAGCACAACAAGACTTGAGAAAATTCAGTATTATTCAGAAAAAGTCTAATTTTAAAACAGGAAAATGTAACATCTCCAAACACTAATATCCCTCATTTAAAAACAAACACAGTTATTCCATTGGCTACTTCAACTCTTCAGGGTTAAATCTTCTGCTGTGGGAGCAGAGAGCCAAACTGTCCCACTGTGACCTGTGAAACCCTGAAAAATAATTGGTTCTCTAATTGAAAAAGAAAAGAAGATTAAAGAAGGAAGAAGAGCTCTGCTTCAGGAAGAACGAGGCTAAGGCAGTATCATGATAGAAGAGTAGACTGGCAAATGACTAAGAGCCAACAATTAAATTAAAATAAATTGCTTATTTTGTGGGCAATGGGTTGCATTAGATCTTTCTGATAAATGGGATTTCCTCAGTGATGAAATTTTTCCAATTAAAATAAACTTTTTATATATTGTGTTTTAAATTGCCCAGTGAAATATGCAATTATAATAACATTTTCCAGGTTGTAATGAAATTACATGTTCATATCCGTTTATAGGTGCTTATTAGGTCGGAGTAATACTGGACCACAAAAACGTGCCTCTTCCCAAAGTCCCTATCACAAAATATAAATATTTATTCAGCTAAAATATATTGTGAAAATCATACAACAAGAGTAGCAGTCCGTATTTTAGAATATAACTAATCTTTGGGGAGCCTGGCTGGCTCCATTGGCAAAACTATACAACTCTTGATCTTGGAGTTGTGAGTTTGAGCCCCACACTGGGTATAAAGATTACTAAAATAAATAAAACTTAAAATATAACTAAACTTCAAAGTACAGAAATTATTGTTCAACAGAAGTGTAGAAAGTTATCTCCCAAAAGTTAATAATGTATAAAACATAAAACACTTCTTTTTCTAAATTAGAACCAGTCTTTCTTTCTTTCTTAAAGTGCATAGTAATAAATCAGCATAAAGAACCAATTTGTTTTTAAATGCCAGTGGTTCTTTACTATAGGTTTTTGGATGGTGTTTCTGGGTTGAAAAAAAGATTATATAAAGTAAAAACATATATACAGAATTTAATAATTTCCTAGGAAAAAAATGAAATCTATACCGTACATTACAAACTAGAAAATGCATGGTAGATTGTGATACCTGTTGCACATTAATTATAGTATATTTGACTAAAGAAAGGAAAAAAAAAATATTTTCTAGTACTTAGTACATGATGTAAGGATTTTTCCTAGAACTCCACAAAGGCACTTAGCCATGGTAACAAAAACATATCTTAATGTAATTAGTAAAGATCCAAAGCTCAATAACATTTAATGAACAGAACAAATGATGTATGTCAAAATGCCCCAGGACCCTAAAACAGCATTCCTGTAAAAAGAACAGAGCTAAAGAAGACGGACATAATTTTAGTGAGTGGAATTAACCGGGCCAAGTGCCCTGTGAAATGTTGCAATGTTATGACAACCAACTAATTTTGGCACCCCATCCTCCTCTGTCAAAGATAACCGTGTTCTAATCCCTAGCACTGTGAATATGCTACCTTACTTGGAAAAAGGAACTTTGCAGATGTGATTAAGGTCAGAGACAGAAAGTCTGGGACATTAGCATGATTAGCCAGGTGTACCCAATTTAATCACATGGTTCTTCAAGAACCTTTCCTAGCACAGGTCAGAGCCTGAGAAGGATGCAGTCAAGGAAACCAGTGAGAGATGGACCCTGAGGACTCCCCTCGCTGTGGCCAGCTGTGAAGACTGGAGGAAGGGGGCTACAAGTTGAAGAAAGTGGGCAGCTCTAGAAGCTGGAAAAGGCAAGGAAGGGACAGGTCCCCCCTAGAGCCCCAAGAATGTAGCCCTGTTGGCACTTTGATTTTAGCACAGTGAGACCATGATGGACTTCCCACGGAAATGTAAAACAGTAAATGTGCATTAAGTTGCCAAATTCCAGGAATTTGTTACAGCAGCAATAGAAAATTAATACAAAACTCCACTTGTGAACATAATGATCCCTCCTGCCCTTGTTAACTAAGCTATGCTGAAAATAGAAGGAAAGCTAAGAAAATGGAGAAGCTAATCCTGAGTCTGGACATCACTGGGATACTGAATTGACCAAATCTAAGACAGCCAACCACCAGACTTCTGGTCGAAATCACTTTTAGCTGGGTACTGTTTCTTGCAGGCAAACTTCCTCACAGAGTCACCAGAAAAGATTAATTTAAATACACTAATACAGCATGTAAAATTCCAAGGTGATCTTCCAGTCTTAGATTTGGGGGATGTAAGTCATTCCAAAATAAATACTTCTCATTTCAGGAGTTTCACTCCCCCCACCCCCCATCAATTATTTGACAAGCTATGAGAAAAGCAGAAATACCAACATTCCTTTTTTAATTAAGTTACAAAGACATTTCTATGTGTTTCCTTAATTAGTCACCACTTCAGAAAACAAGAATTGGGCTAAACCACATCAAGTTCTTGATATGTCAAAATAGTAGAATTTCAACATTTGTATGTGGTTCACCTAAATAACTCTTTTAGCTTGCACCATACAGCACACACACACACGAAAACAACCCACTCCTGAAAAATTCTCACTCCTCTGAACCCTCTGCTAGCACTCTATGAAAATAAGAAAATTAACAGTTATCACCCTTCCTGCAAGCCCCAGGGAGAATTTAGCCATGAGCTTTAGTTGGCTCTTGTATTTGCCTATCAACGAAAGGTTCCCTACGCCTTAATGCATCCCAGTTCTGTAATTACATTAAGCCATACATAACATCCTCACTAATCTTTGAAACTGTAAATAACTGTCAAAAATAATCATGAATAATTAACAAGAACTAGTCAGATTTTATAAAGTACGGACTGAGTTTTTCAACTTCGCTCTCAAGTCATTAGCTCAATGCTCAAAAACTGAATCACACCAAGTTAAAAGTTAAAGTTCTCAGTTTTTAAATTTCATAAAATCACAAATTGGCTCAGCTCCATTAATGACTTGTAAACTGAAAATAAAAACAAAAAAATCATGGAAAAACTCAGGAAAAAAAATAAGAAGAAAGACAAACCAGTCTTCATTCCTGGTTCAACAGATCTCTCTTCTTCTCTAGGAACTTAATAAAGCATTTGACAGTTAAGACATACACAAAGATGAAAGAAATAGGATGTACAAAATCATCTATTACTATTTCTAAAACTGATGGCACAGATCAGTATTACAGAAATCTTCTTAAATGGCTACTAACATAGGTCAGTTAACACAGCAGTTCAATGGTTTGAAAGGCTTCATTTGCAAGTGGGGCTAAAGCTGGCCAGCTCATATGCAAGATTCACACAAGGTACACAAAATTTTGCAAGTGGAAACAAGCCTGCATTCTCAAAATTTAAGTTCAGCTAACAATTCCTGAACGACGACAATGAGCCGGGCATTGCAAAAGATGCTTTAAAAACTTTATTATCTAATCCTCACAATAACCTTGTGAGATGGGTATCTTCTCCCCCATTTTATAAAGAACTACAGCTGCAAAAGCCGGGGTCACACGCTTGTGGGGGGTACTCCACGGTCCCTCTCCCCTCCTGTACACGCCACAGCATGGCGTTAGTATTTACAGCTCAAATACTTACAGAAGTGAATAGAGGGACCAAATGATGAAAGATGGTCTTAATAAAAAATGGCAAGTTTTTAAAGCCTTTAATATAAATTGTGGGATGAGGGTGAACTGCTGGGGGGCAGCAGTAAGGTGGCGGGAGATGAGAGGGAAATTATTTTAAATCAAAGAAGAGCACTTTAAATAAAACATAATAGGATTTCTTTTAATCAGAGAAGCAGCATGGCATAGCTCAGATCTGTATTCCATTCAGAGTGGCAGCTCCTTTTAGCTCAACTTCACATGAAGAGTGTAACTTTTTCTTACATATAACACATATACAATATTTGCCTTAGTTCTTCCACAGGATTGCTTTGGGGAACAAATAAAATGATAGGAGATAAACACAACTGCTAAAAAAAAAAAAAAACAAAAAGACATTATCAACACTGTTGTTTTATTATTGTCTAATTAGGGGGTTTTGTACTTGTGCCAGATTCGACATATGCTTTTATTAACAAATGCATTTCAGTAGTCTGTTAAAAAAGTGGATCCAAAAACAGACGACCTAATGTTCCAGTCACAGTAAAAAGGTATTCCTAGTTAAGTATCTCATGACAAATCATGTAGTGGCCCCTTGAATTAAAACAAAATAAAACTAAGCAAGCAAACAAAAATGTGCATATATGTGAACAGGCAGCAGTCAAGGCCAGGCCGAGGCTCCTAACCTTCGCCTCATGCCCAGCACTGCACAAGGCAGAAAGGCTACAGCAGGCTTCATAACCTTTGTTGCCATGGACCCCACCGGCAGTCAGAGGGATAGACAGCTTCTCAGAAAATTCTTAAGTGCAGAAAAGATAATACATAGGATTTCAGAGGAAGCAAATGATACTCAAATGCAGCTACCAAAATGCATTAAATACCAGTCTGTGACTAGCAAAATACATGCATGGCAGCCATGGATGTGCACTGCTAAGATCTCCCTTTAGGAAAAATGTCCCCCCTCACTTGCAAGGAGTGCACGTGGCTGGTCAGGTCCAAGCTGTCACCACCCTCAGGATGCTCCTGAGTCCCAAGCCCAGGCCACCACACCATTCCTGGGCAGCTCCCAGCTGATGGCTGAGCATGGCAGGAGCGCTGGGCCTGGCTACCGGGGCCCATCCCAGGACTTCCCTAACAGATCCTCTGTTCCAGAGCTTCGCCCCGCACCCCCCCCCCCACACACACACACATTAGGGTGGCTGAGAATGTGTCCTATGACATCAGGGCCTGAGGTTCTTGCTACCCGGTCCTGCTTCCCCCACCTTGTACCTTTCACACACGTTACCCACTGCACACCCCCTAAAAACGCCGCACCCCAACATCTCAGCATCGGCTTTTGGAGGACCCAACTGACAAAATCCATTTCTTAATTAATGTCCTGAGGGGCGCCTGGGTGGCGCAGTCGGTTAAGCGTCCGACTTCAGCCAGGTCACGATCTCGCGGTCCGTGAGTTCAAGCCCCGCGTCAGGCTCTGGGCGGATGGCTCAGAGCCTGGAGCCTGTTTCCGATTCTGTGTCTCCCTCTCTCTCTGCCCCTCCCCCGTTCATGCTCTGTCTCTCTCTGTCCCAAAAATAAATAAACGTTGAAAAAAAAAAAAAAATTAATGTCCTGAATAACAAGATCTAGCTGCAGGCTCACAACCACCCAAATTTTGAAGTAGTGATGAGTTTCAGTGATATTTAACGTATCTGAAATAATTCTGATGGGATATAAAAAGTATACATAATCTTCACAGGTAGAAATGGTTTAGGTGCGTGTTTGTTGCCTATATTTATAAATGAAGGAAAAGCTAATTTTCAGTTACAGGTAAGTGAAAGTAACATTCTGCTTTGTTTTGTTTTTATTCAAGTTCAAAGACCCAAGTTAATCCAAGTTAAGAACTCCTGGACTAGAGCGTGTCTGACTCAGAAATAGCCATCCTTTTAAGACACAGACAAGTACTTAGACGAGGGAGGGATGTGATACCAACGGTTTCTAACCTGGTGGGTTCCTCAGATGCCAAGACATGTGTGAATGCTTGAGTTAAATGCACGACATGGTACAAGTCCTAACCTGTGACTAAATGATTTAACCTTGAAGGACAAAACACACCCAGCTTTACCTAAACACAAATCTATAACTACCTCAAAACCTAACTTTAGAAATTCAAGATTAAAAAAGTTATTTTCATAAAGGTTCTTTTTTGCCTGTTACAAAAGAAATTACTATCTTCTTTATTTATTATCCAGCTTCCAGAGCATATAATCCAGAAAGAAGCCTCCTCCCTCTCCTAGGACTCTCCTACCATGACCCAACGCTCTTCTTGTGCTACAGGGATGGCATCATTGCAATACTAACTGCATGTGATCCTATTTCTTCTGAGCCTGGCAAGTGTATGTGAAGGTGGGCCTGAGGGACACTGAGGAGTGGGGCAGAGGGAGAGAAGAGGGTCAGTGACCAACCAGGTGTATAAATATATTAAGATTCAAGGAGTGCATTCAGAAAGATGAGTCTCATTTATATTTTCAGGTGAATAATACTGCACGCTAATTATGAGTGGGAGCCTTGACGGCTGCTAGAACATAATGCAGACAAGACAAAGAATAACTGCCTGAAATGGGGCGATGTACTTTGAACAACCACAGGGCAACAAGAGATTCCCTGGTAAACGAGAGTAAGAAGATACAGGAAACAAAAGAGAAATCCTGAGAGAGAAAAAAATGTGTGAGGACCATAAAACATCTTACAATGTTGTCAAGGGAGGACAGCTACAGGTGCACCACTGAAAACTCCAAGAATTAAAACACCAAAGTGACCTTGTAATCTACAAGGAACACAGTTTACCCCCATCTACCACTCGTCCAGGGACTCCTGGTGAATCCAAATGCTCCCCAGTATCATCCCTCTCTCCACTGTTAGAAAGAAAAGAAAGAGGGGGGGAAAGGGGAGAGGAGCTATGTTTACGGGCACTCCAACCCCTGCACACACGTCTAAGCTTCCTCCCTTTTTGTTTATAGCAGTTGTACAATATACAAGAAATGTGCCCAGTTACAGGGACTTTTAGAATTCCCATCACACCGTGCCAAAGATACATGGTATAACTAAGCATGTAACTGAAGCATTCTGGGACTTGAAAGTCGCCTGTAGCTCCTGGCTAATAAACAAACCTACTCTCTTCAGCCCTTTTCTCTAAGTTCTGTTTCTTTAAACCTTTCAGAATAAATTTCTGTTTCTTCCGTAACCCAACACAAAATACAAATAATTGGTAACAAAAAGATACTTTCTAAGGGTGAAACAAGACATTCCTGACAGGCCCTATCATTTCCTTAAATCTTTAGTTCTTTTCAGATTCAGACACAGACAAGAACCAAAGGATAAATCCCTAGGGAAATATTTAATTCATCACTGATTTCCTCCTCCATCTTTCCAAACAAGTGTTTGTCAAATGTCTTTTCAGAAACCTTTAAGATATGGTGCATTCGTCATCTCTTTATTAACACACATTCATGAAAAGCATTTCTCTACTATATATTATTCATCTTAATGTAGGTAGTTTAGGATTTTTTTAATACACTTTTTTTCAGACAGAGGAATAAATTGTGTTTCAAATACAAAGCGACATAACACAGCCAAGTCCCTGAGATAATCCATGGTTTATCACTCCCTACCCCAATACTTTGTCCACTGAACTATGATGTCAGAAATCTTGGCTTGATTTGTTTGTAAGTACATAATCCATTAACTGTTTCCATATGCCATAACTGCTCAGTTGATAAATTATTTCTAAACCAGTTTATTGGCCCTATCTGGCAAATATGATGCACCTGTTCTAAAATGTGATTACTTCAGAAAGCTAACAATTGTGGAATCACATTTTTATCATAAATCAGTCTAAGTGAATTAGACTATTCATATACTTTCAGAAAACCCTTTAATCCCTATTAAGTTAACAGTTTGTGAATAATGAAAGTAATTAATATTAATTTTAGTTGATAAATCCAACACCAATAACCTGTTAGAATACTTTAATCCATTTTCCAACAGCCTGTAAAAATTAACCAGCAGATGCTTCCAATCTGGTAAAAAAATACACAGATCATTAGCATTATTTTGATGATACCAAATGTTCAATATATGAATATTGTGATTAAACCTCAAAGAGATATATAAACACTTTTCTTTTATAATCTTGTTAAGTCTTAACAGGAGCCCAAGACAGTAAAACATGGCAATCCTCCTTTCTGAATCAAAAATCAGCATCTGTTGTTCCACTCCTCATTCTTGTGCTTCAACTTGACTGAGAGCTTGATGGAGTTTCACTGGGGTTGAGAAAACAACACATGGACGTGCACACAACTGCTTTATCTCTACAGCGTCCCCAGTGCCAAACACAAGGCCTAACATACAGTGCACACCCAATAAATATTGGCTGCCTTGAACAGTGACAGCCAAACACAGGAGAAAGGAATGAGGGAGAATGAGAAAAAGAAAAATACGGCCAGGAAAAATGCCTACATGTTATTTTCAGGAGAATTTAAAATATGGAAAGCTGAGATGTAACTCAAAAATTTAGACAGGTTAGAACTGAGAAAGGCAAGGAAACCAAAGCGATACTTGATAGCCAAATAAAGGAATCAAAGAAAAAAATGATACAACGGGATCAAGGAAACATACTGATTTCGTAGGAAGAGGCTGAGTTTCCTGTACTCCTTAAGACAGGACACGGGCACTTTCCTAATAAAGCAATGTCTAGACGTAACAGGGAAGTTAGTTTAAAATACAAATTTAACTGGGAGGGAAAAAAAGATATAATAAAGAATAACATGAGTAAAGACGAAATATCCAAGCTCATGCCTAGAATATCTTGCTATGTCTATCGGCAAGTGGGGCAGGGTGGTATTCTGGGGACTTAGCATCGTTGGGCAGGAGAAAAATCTCAGCAGAGATGTGGTCATGATTTAAACAAGGTCACATGAAGACGGCCCAGCTCAGGGAGTGGTACAACCACAGGTGCTCCACTGGTATTGTTAGGCCCTCTTCCTTTTTCCAACTTTCAGGGTATAAGACCACTAAAACCCAATCATCTTAACTTGAAAGTCAGTAAAACCCAAAGCAGCGTCTTCCTTAAGGGGGGTTGGGGGGGGGGGTGGGGAGACATAATAACAAAAAATACAGAGTATGTGATTAGAATAGGTAGAATTAGAGGGTAAATTATGAAATTCAGTTCCTTATTTTTCTTTCCACCTATTTCAAATGTTTAGGGCACACCAATGATTGGCCTTTACCATTTTAAATTCCTGGGATGGAACATCCACCTTTGTAATCAGAGAAATAGCTCTGGGTTTTTTGTTTATGTAATAAATTTCTACCCCTCCTCCCCATTTCCCCCACCCCCATCTCTGGCAACCACCATTCTGTTCTATCTATGAGCTTGGTTTGCTTTTTTCATTGTTTTGGATTCCACATATAAGAGAAATCATACAGTATTTGTCTTTCCCCACCTGATTGATTTCACTTAGCATAATGACCTAGAGGTCCATCCATATTGTCACAAAATGCCCTGGTTCTTAGACAAAAGAATTACTGCAATGAAAAACAGATACATTATTTCCCTAAAAACCCAGTAATGGGAATCCTGTGTCCTTCCCTTCCAAGTCCTGACAAGAACCAATGATGGAAAATCAACCAGGAGGCGATGCCTCTACCTCCCCCTGCTGGCTAGGGAGCAGAGGGTCACTGTATCGCCACCATGGACTGAATAATTCGTGACTAGGTTCAATTTTGAATTCTGCAGAAATTAAAAACTGAAGTTAAAGTAACCTTTGGAGTCATGGGAGAAAGGAGAAAGGCAGAAGTGAAGATTTGGACCTACTGCCTCAGTGGCCAGGCCACAAATAAAGAGACAAGGAGCAACGTGTCCACTCCACCACCACCCCTTGGTCTCCGGTAAGCTTTTCAGATACCTTCCTCTTGCCTTCCTTTCTGATCTTCTCTACAAAGTATCTATAGGAAATCCTGCTTTTCTGAAAGCAGCAATTTTGTTTTCCAATAAAATACTTAACTACTGGTAATGCTAAAATGTATTCTTAAGGCTCCCTGAATAATGTTTTCCAGGAATTATTCTTTAAAATCCAGATCAAAAAATAGTCACCTTCACAGCTTGTTTCCTATTGGCATTGTGAAAGATTGGCATTGCCCAGGATGACAACCTCGGGTATCCCCATCTTTTCTGATCACCATGGAGGTATCATCCACTGTCACAGAAGAAAGAAGGTAGCAGTTGAGCTGAGACAAGAGAAGTCGTGGGCCTCTGCCAGTCTGTAAGTCAAATGAGAGACTCTGGACAGAGGGGACGGCACGTACAAAGGCAGAGACAGATAGAAGTACGGAATACTCAGACAAGGATCACCATTTCCTCACCTTAAACTTCATAACTAATACTTGATTGAGCAAATACATTGTTGTTTTTTTTCAACCTTGAATCTCAAGGCTAAAGTTAGATGACTTAAGAATTTTTTAAAGGTCCAATTATTTCATTTAGGGCTAACACTACAGCTAAATTAAAGACATGCTAACAAGTTTCCCTTTTGAGCCTCATTAATTAAGAAAGTAATCAGAGTAAAGAGGAAAAAAAAGAGAGAGACAGTAGCTGGATGGCAGTATTACTTAAATAGCTTTAAGGTACCACCGTTTGTACCCTACTAGGAAAGCAAAGGGAAAACTAATCAATTCCAGATTATGAAATCTGAAATTCTGAAGTGTTTTACATGTAAATACACATTTTAACTGCCATATATTTTCCTTGATTGCCTGAAGAGTGTACTAATCTTATTCAAAGAAAATTTTCATTCTCCATAATCAAAAGGTAAAATTAAGATCTGCTTACTTCACAAGTTTTCCTAGGATAAGCTTGCTGAGAAAATTCCCCCTGTTTTCAAAGATCAAAATATATCATTTTTACTATTTTAGTCACGAACAGTGCCCAAAAATATCTGCTGAAGGCTTTGGATTTAGCACAAATTCTGGAAAGCCACCTTAATTTACAACTACCTTTTAGAGTTCTAACTTACTTTTTAGAGAGAGAGTCTAATTTACAGTTATATTTTACAAAGCATTTCAAAGGAATGCAAATGATTTGGGGTGGGAGGGGTATCTGCCAAAATCCTTTCATTGCTGCGACTGTCAAGTTAAATCAGATATACAGCATATTGCCTAATACGTAGTAGGTATTTTAAGAAGTTAATTCTTCCCTGTATATAGCAACCCTTCCCATCTCCAGCTGGAGTAAAATCTCTCTTCTACAGCTCTCTGTGTTCAATGAGCCCAGGGTTGTAAGTGGCATAGGTCTATGGTGAAAAGGGTTCCTTCTTGAAAATTAAAATGTAATCACTGATCCAAGTAGCTTGTAACATAGACCTAAAATGTAAGCATTACATAACTTAAAAATTAACCTACTAGCTTAAGTCAATATCAACCCTGAAACATATACAGTAGAAACCCAATTTTCAGATAAGAACAATGTTTGAATAAAATTATTTAAAAATATTCATCATCATCACACCAAGCAGGTAAAAGCTATCACGAAACAATTCGGAAATGAACACTAATTGCTTTTAACAAAAAGTTCATATAACCTACTCATGTACTTCTATTTTAAGCTTTCAAGGTACTCTATAAATTTGGTATTTCTATCCCATGTGACTCATACTAATTATTGTGACTGTCATAGTATATTAAAGGGTGGTAAAGTGCTGGCTAGAAGAAGGCTCACATTCCGTTTGTTTTTCTATTTCCCATTGACTCAAAGGAATTCTCATGCCAAAGTTCTCTCTGAAAATATCCTCCTTTATGAAAACCCAATTAAGAACATCTTCAAAAAATATATCATACCAAAAATTTGACAAAGTTACGTATTAAACACTTGCATTTTCAAGACTGCTTATCCTATACTCACAACAAAATTGGTATTTTAAAATTTTTTCCCATTAATTTATTTACCCACTAATGAAGTAAAAATATCACATATAGCACTCTTCAAACAATGCTCTGTAAAAGTTAATACAGAAAAAGTGGCAATGTTAACATATTAAAATAAGCATGATATTAAAATAAGCAAATAAGCATGATGTTCAACTTACCTTTTTGTTGGCAACAAAACGTATTCTCAAGTTTACAAAGCAAATCCACATTTTCATACTTATTTTCATTTGCTTTAACCCAGAAACAGTTTTCAGTCATTTCATGAGGTCTGATCTGCAATCAGAGAGATAGATTCATAAATAGTTGGGTGTTTCATCTGTCCCCGCACAATCACTACGTTCATACCCAATGTCCCATAGCTGCCAGCAGATGTTTATGAAGTAATCCCTTAATATTTTTCCCCAAAGTGCGTGCAATAAAATACAAGTTCCTCCGGAAGCTAAGGTTTTATTAAAAAAAAAAAAAAGTTTCCACTATCAGATAGTTGATGGTTTGAAGCAGAGTGAAATAAAACTTGTTCTTTCTTAATTATACCTCTCAGGGTCTTGAATACGGCTCATGTTCACGGCAATAATTCAAGTGCAGGATATATCACACATCATTTCCCAAGGTTATGTGACCATGAAACCATCTATCTCCAGGATTCAGGATTTCTGTGTCCTAATTACCAACTTTTGACAACATGTATTAATTTTTCCAATGGCTATCAACATAGATAAGTTCATACGAACACTAACTTATTTTTGTTCTTGTGAGAAACACTTCATGTTCAATGATGATAATGTTGAATTATCAGCTTAATCACAAACCAAATCCCATTGTAACAACCATCAACTCTCACCAAATTTCTAAACCAGAAAGCCTCAGTCAAGAGAAAAAGGCTTTGTTTCAATACTTTTATTTAATTCAAATAACACTTATCTATTGAATGACACTCTGATTAGGATTTCCACTGGAAATTAAATATAAAGTTAAATTTTTATCTAGGCGACAGTATGTCTCTTCCATTTATTTGTTTTACCTTTAACCAATTCAATCTTCTCATGCTGGTTTCGGGCTTAAATTCTTTCTTTGGTTTTAACCCAAAAGGTAGGGTTGGTGGAGGAGGAGAGTTTCGCCCACTGAGAAATCCCAGGGGAGGCGGTGGAGGCACAGGACCACCAAAGGGCAAGGGCATTCCTGGAAGGGGAGGAGGGGGTGGGGGAGGAGGGGGAGGAGGCACTCCTCCACAGGAGGGCATCGGCAGGGAAGGAGCAAGTGCTGGGAGGCCGGATCCATTTTCTTCTGCCAGTGGCGAAGAGTTACTTGTATCGGCAGGCAACGCACCAAACTAGAGGGGAAGGGAAAAAAAGAAAAGAAATATGACTAAAAACATCTACCAAACATGTCAAAGTACACTTGCCTCAAAAATTATTTTACACCAAAGACAATTCAGGATGAGCAATTTCACATGGCTTGACCTAAAAAAAACACAATCCCAATAGTTTTTTTCTTTTTCCAATTCAAGAATTTAGCTTCTGTTTTCATAGAAGTGTAATTGCCAGAAATATTATTTCCTATTTTGGTAGTTATGGCCATCCAGGTGGAGATGTCCTGGGAGGAAATGGGTCTAGAAGATTTGAAACAGCGGTTTCTAGGTGATAGTTCAACTTACTGAGAATAGGTAAGTTCACCCAGAGTATGTACAGAGCATGTAGCATAAAGTCTATGTACAGAATTCTATGGAATACTGGCATTTAAACGAGAAGCAAAACAAGAAGAAGACCCAGAGAGACTTAAATAGCATTGTCACATCATGCCTTTATCTTGAGGAAAAAAAATCAGAAATTCCTAAGGACAACCTGCAGGGCACATCATGATCCTTGTGAACTGGCCTTTCAAGTGGCTGTCATGTACAATTTCACATATTTGCCAACCACATACCTCTCTCAGGGCCCTTGCACATGCAATCCCTTCTGCCTGGAACTTTCTTGGCATGTGGTTACCTCCTGTAGATCCTTTCAATCTTAGCTAGCAAGTCCTTTCCTCAGGAAGCCTCATCTGACCACTCCTTTTATACAGATAGCACTTTGTGCTTCTCCTTATTATCAAAGTGTCAAATGCTTAAGAAATCATTAGCATTTATCTCACTGATACATTATAAGCTCCATGAGGGCAGTTACTAAGTCTGTATAATTTACCACTCTTTCCCAGCACCTAAAGCAGCAGCTGGCAAATGACAGCCATTGAAGAAATACATACATGTTGGATGAATGAATTAAAGATAAGAGAAAAAAACAGACAAGCGCAGGTTCATGAATCAGAGTGAAGTGAAGACAGTGAGGGAGGGGGTGTCACAAAAAAGCAAAGCAAAATCAGGAGAGAAAAAGGGCAAAATGTGGCCACTGGTCACTTCTGGCCTTATGTTTCAATGGCATGGTAAGAATATACACTTTTTGATTATTTTATTTTTTTTTTATTTTTATTTTTTTTTTATTTTTGGGACAGAGAGAGACAGAGCATGAACGGGGGAGGGGCAGAGAGAGAGGGAGACACAGAATCGGAAACAGGCTCCAGGCTCCGAGCCATCAGCCCAGAGCCTGACGCGGGGCTCGAACTCACGGACCGCGAGATCGTGACCTGGCTGAAGTCGGACGCTTAACCGACTGCGCCACCCAGGTGCCCCTCTTTTTGATTATTTTAAAGAAGATCTGAGTTAATGTTTTGTGATATGATTATTTTCCTATAATCACTGATTTCAATTCTCTCTCTCTCTCTCTCTCACACACACACACACACACACACACACACACACACACACCTGCAAGTGGGGGCATTTAATAAACATTAATAAATCATTTTAAAAGTTTTATGGCACAATTATAAAAATAGATCATGTATTAAAGCCTAAAGTTGACACATGAGATCAGCACGAAGAAAAAAGTTGAAACCACAAATCAAAGAACATATCTTAACAAAAACATTAATTATAAAGAAGAATCAATTCAGCATTATGCTGCATTGCCGTTAACATGGATAGTAGTGCCCTCTGAATGTTAATGAGGTGTAGGTATTTTATACTCACATTCAATATACATGTTATAGTTAACTATTAATGCCTTAAAGATATGGCTGCATTTCTCTTCTATACTAATTCCTTCGATGTAGCATGGTTGACTTAAATATATTGTTCATGAAGCCAGATTATCCTGTGATCAACCTGCTCACCATTATATCCCCAGCACCCGACAATACTTGGCTGTTACGTGAATAAAGGAATAAAATCACACAGAATATATTTTATTCAGACTCTTCATAATCAGTATAGCTTTGAGCAAAGCAAAGGATCTTAAGACAAATGATTAGATTTCATGAGAAATACACGACTAATCTCTCGGAAAAAGAAATACCCAGTTATTCTTCAAAAATTAACATGGCTGCCAATACTAAGTGTCTAAGCTGTTGGCTTGCTTCTGACAGCCATAAATAGTCACCTTGTCCACATTTTGAAAAAATATAGGATATTGCTGGAGTTAATCTCATTTTAAAACAATTTATTCCCATCTTAATATAAAACATAGGCAGCAGTAACATGTCCAAAGATGGCAGATATTTTCTTTTTGTATAAACAGGAATTCTTTAGATTGGATTTACAAGTAATCCTTAAACTAGAAGAAATGAAAAAGAAATATTTTTAAAATTCATATTGGCCCAGACAAGGTGAAACTGGACCTAAGAATCTCAGCCATGGTCTATAACTCAATCTGAAATGTAAAACACAATCAAATGTTACTTTTTAGTATGAGAGACAAGGAGCCACACAGGAAAGATGAAAAGTTTCAATAAATTGTACTTCCTTCTTAAACACTAAAGAAAGATCATTGAGAATGATTTTCTTACAGATAAGAGCTTTTTTTTTTCCCCCTAAAATTGAACACTTAAGAGATAGCTATCTCTTAGGGTTTCTTCTTATAGCCTCCATAACAAAATTACCCACTAAGTATTTAAGAGAAAACAAAATAGCCAATAATATAGGAAATAGCATACCATATAGGAAATGGTACATCTGAGACTATTTCGATATAACCATAAATTAGGATGAAAAGAAAATAGCAAAACTATACTTACTACTCATCATCCTATATGTAAATCTGCATGAAGAAATTTAGCTATGAATATTCTACCTCCTTACTGTCATCCATTTAAAACATGCAGATGATGTATTTCTTTCTATCTAAATGTTTTATGTGTAGAGGGTGTATGTGAGCTATCTGCTTCATAATCCAGATTTGCTCTCTTTTTTGTCATGTTTTAAATCTGTTTACTTTTGGAAATTGAAAAATTATCAGAAAATGTTCTCATTCAGCTAGAGGTTATCTTTCACTGCAAGGTACCCATAGGCTGAAGGTTTTGAAAAATAAATAGCTTGAGCAATAATTTCCTGTAGTGGGATAAAGATCAGTGATGAATGACAAATCTAAGAGTAAAAGTCTTTCTCACCCTTTATGATTATATATGAAACGTATGACGTAGGAACAAAACCCACATGAAACAAAAGGAAGAAGATTAATTAGTAAAAATTGATGACATTTTTAAAAATGCAACTAGAAAAAACAGTGGGAAAATAATTTTAATTTACAGAGCAAAAATATGTAGAAAAACAACACTATGAAAACATACAAGTGAAATTAAAGTTTAAACATTTTGAACTATGAAGCTGTGACATGACCTTTGCTTCCACAGTAAGCTTTCAATAGCCAAATTCAATCCAGGTAGATGGTATTTTACCTGTGACTTAAAAGCTTGTAACTCTGCTTGAAGTTCATTAATCTTTGCTTCTTTTTTCTGCAATTGAGCCTGAGTTTCTTGGTGGTCGGTAAACTCTTTTTCAAACTGCAAAGAAAGAAAGAAAAAAAAAAGAAAAAAAAAAAAAAACAGGAGACAGAAAGATGGCAGTGAAAAGCGCTATTCTTCATAAAGAAATACGGTTCTAATGATCTAAAGACCCGTCAGTAGAACACAAACTTTTTATGAAAAAAGTGGTAGATTTTGCTAAGTCACCCAAAGCCTGTCCCTAGGTCCCTCTCTGGGTCCCACCAAAATCATTCAATTTGCAAGGGAGCAGACAAAGCCAGGGATGGAGTCTGTGACCTTCTCTCAGGAGAGCAAACTCGCCCGGAGGTATCTGCCACACTGACATTTTTCTTAAAAGTCCCTAAATATCATTGCAACTTTGTGTAAAATAATAGAGAGCAAAGCATTGTAGCGAGTTCCCAGACCCCTATTTGCAAAAACTTGCACTTGAACCTTATGATAGGAATTAAAAAGAATTCCATTTTAATATTTGTTATTACTATATAACTCCATTTCGTAAATGCATCACTTCTCACGTCGTCATGAGAGTTAAGGGCCCTGATGCAGGCTCTAATCTTCAACAGCAATTTAAGAGAATAAAGTCTGTTATTTATCATTAATCTTTTGGAGATTAATCTTTGGGAGATTAATGATAAATTAATCTTTCAAAAACCCTGGTGCAATACCTTGTGGGAGGAAAGCAAACAGTAAAATTTGGTGAATCCAATGAGTTTTCTAATTTATACAGCCACTTATCACAAATTCCCACCCTGCCTTCAAATAGCTTCACCCTGCCATCATCATGACTGAAAACCTCTATCAGAGGTGAATTGCAATAGGGGATTGTCTCATACTGGAGAACATTTATTTCTTTTTAAAAAATGAAGAAAAAAAATCATAAAAAAAAAACACTACCTCACAGATGTAGCCTCTAGACTTTAAAGCACGGTCAGACCTCAATTAGGGAAAGTGCAAGAATGTAAAAAACAACCGATGACAAAGAACACTTATTTATGAATCTTATTTTGTCCTTAACTCAAAAAGGTGGCAATCCAATCCCTTGTCGTACAGACAGTAAATTAAAAAAGTGAGATTAAAAGCCAGACCTTGTCTTCCAAGCCTGGGTTTAGATAAAACCACAGCCCCCTCCTACAAATTACATTCAGATAATGTTTTACAGGTATTTTCTTAAGATAGATTTTATTTTTTAGAACTGTTTTAGGCTTACAGCAAAATGAGTCAAAGTTTCAGAGATTTCTCATATGCCAACCCCCCCCCCCCCCGAGGGTTGCCTCCCCCATGATTTAGTGTCAGCATTTTTGCATTTCATGAATGCAATCTCATCATTGCATTCACACATGCAAAAACTCTGAAATAATAAACATTGTTGTGATTCCCATTTACAGGTTAAATAAATCTCACATTCAATCCTCACACTCTAAACTTTGCGCTTTTATAAAGAGAACAGAAACTACCGGGTAAAAAAACCAAATATCCCTCACTTCACCCATACCACACCAACATTACCACTCCTATTACTGCAGCTCCTCCAAACACCTCCTACCATTTAAGAATTTAAAAGACGCTAATCTTCCTTGACCCTCTTTTTGTCCTTACCCTGCGTCACCTAACTCTAATCTTATTCTTGCTTCAAAGTGCACTCCTTCAAAAAGTGTGCTTGGATCATACTCCCTTTTCTGGCCTGTTGAACTTCATTCACTTCATTATCCAACTTAGCCACCATCTTTCATTCTAAAAACTATGGCTTGCCAAATTCCAAAGCCCCCGGACTTCTCCGGGCCTCCTCTTACTTGATCTAATACCTGTACTATTCAATGGGGTAGCCTCTAGCCAACGTGGCTGCTAGAATGTAAATTTAAGTTAGCTAATATCAAAGTTAAAACTTCAGTTCCTCAGTCACAAGGGCACAACAGGCACAGGCTGAAGGCTAGCATGCTGAACACAGATCATCAAACACTGTCATCATTCCGTATCGAACGGGACTGCCCTACAGCATTAAATACTCACGAATATGCCTCTGTATTCATTCTTTCTTCCCCAGTGTGTTGTATTACAACACACTCTTCTGGTCCTCCTGCTTACTCCTTGGCTGTTCCTACCAATTCTTTTATAGGTTCCTATTCCTCAGTCCAACCGTCTACTATTGTCCTGTCCTAGGACTCTTCCTTTGCCCCTCTGATGGTCTCACTTCATATGCCTGGTAGAATGGTATCTTCCACACCCACACGTTTTAGTCCCCATTCATACACTGATGGCTTCCAAATCCCCATCACCAGCTCAGCTTCTCGTCTGAATTCCAGACTACTAATCAGTCCATAAACATATTTTCAACTGCCCAATGAACATTCTTCAAGGCAACAAACAAAAACAGTATTTTTAAAACCAGTATTACCTTTCCCCTCTACAAACGTTTTTTGAGTATCGCTGTTCTTTCTAAAGGATGGCTCAAAAAACATGACTCTTTTGCTTTTCAACTTACAGTGGCTACGTCATTAACCTAATATCTAAGAACCTCCTGGGAGTTGGCCCCAAACTACCTACCTATTTCTCGTTATACTGTAAGGAATATCATGCATCTGATGTGTTCCTCAAAGTAGCAGGTGTTAGAGATACAGAGTTGAATACAATATGGTCATCACTTTTAGTAAGTATAGTGTCTGGTGGCAAAGTAAAAGGAAAGTAACAATGCGAACGTATGAAAATTACCAGCAATGGAGAAATACACTGGAGGCATGGGAGTGATTACTGGAGAAGTGATAACTTGGCCCCAGGTTTGAAGAATTTGAGTAGTTAGCTGATAAGTGCAGCTGGCATTTCAAATAGAAGGTTTAGTGCAGTACACAAATGAAAACAACAACACGCAAGGGCCATAAAAGGAGGTAAGAAAACAAATTGCAAGAGATGAAGTTACAGATGTAGACAGGAATTAAACTGTTTAAAGGAATTTTACAGTAAATTTGGGGACACCCGCATGGCTCAGTCATTTAAGCGTCCAACTCTTGGTTTCGGCTCAGGTCATGATCTTGCAGTTCGTGGGTTCAAACCCACATCTGGCTCCACGCCAAGAGCACAGGGCCTGCTTGGGATTCTCTCTCTCCCTCCCTCTCTGCCTCTCCCCTGCTCACTCTCTTTGTCTCTCTCAAAATAAATAAACGGAAAAAAAAAATTTTAAGGAATTTTAAAGTCAAAAAGTTTCTCTTTTTTCCTGTAAACCATGGAGAGCTTTTAAGAGTATTTATAATAAGAAATTAACATGACCAAATTTGCACTTTGGCAAACCCAGCCTGCAGCAGTGTGGAAGGTGGACTGAAAGAAAACACCAGAGGCATGTGAATAGGTTGAGGAGCTGCCATAGTTACCCAACCAAGAATTTAAGGCCTGCCTGAATGAAGGGGAAGACAGGGAAACAGAAAACAGGAAAAAAAAAAAATGAAGGGACTTTTTTTTTTTTTTTAAACAGAATCTAAAAAATTAGTGTACAACTAAATGAAGGAAATCAGTGAGGGGAGTATATCTCTAAGATGATGATGGTGTTCTATTGCTTTGCAAGCTGGAAACTATTATTATTTTAGGGGGGAAATAGGGATATAAAATTCATGGAGGAGGAAAGGCATTTTTTTAGGTAAAAGAAAAATAAATTTGGTTTCAGAAATATTAACCTTGAGATGGCTATGTTGAAATTCACAATAAATTTCTGTCTCCCTCCTTCTTGGCTATCTCACTTTGTCGCCTCACATTAGCTATGACTTCCTTGGGTCAGCCTTTCCTGGCCACTCAAGTCTAGATGAGGAATCCTTGCAGAAGGCTCCCATTCTGCATAGGGTATTCCTACTGTAGCAGTCATAACACTGTAATATAAAAATATCAAAGTGCACTATTCACACACCACAGTAACACCCACCAGCCTGGAAGGTTATTCACATTGAGAATCCACTTTATTCATCACCTTTCCAAAGCCTTACATTTATAACTAAACTCAGTAAATATTTGTCAAATGAAGAAATGGAGCCAATTCCTGTCAAGTCTTCCTTTATATGTTGTGAATAAATATGTCAATATCATATATTAAAGTTCCACAATCTCCCGGCATGAAAAATCTTTGAGAGGTCATGTTCTCTATTCTCCCTTTTATGACTGCTCAGTGTTTACTTCTGCTTAGCAAGAAATAAAAAATTAAATTCTTATGAGAGTAAAAATGAAGTCTTTTTCACATTATCGGTAGGTATATTACCCTAACTAGTAGGGCTTAGAATGAGATTCAGGAGGAAAAAGGATGATTTATGGGAACAAAGGTAAAACCACCAAAATAATCAGAGTCATAATTAGTATACTCTAAGAGAATTTATTAAATTAACTTGGCCATACTTAAAGTATCTGTACTTAACAAAGAGATAAATTTCTATACCCTCCCCTATAAAAGGATGAGACAAAATATAAACTTTGCTTTAGCATTTTTATAATATCTACAGTCAAATCACAGTAGCCTTGGGGATAAAATGAATCTCCATTAAAGACATACTTTATAAAAACAGATATGATAGCCTTCTTCTCCAAAAAGAGTTTCTAGAGCAATATTACGCTTACAAAATTACACGCAAAAATGTCAAGAAACACAGTTAAGGCTGAGGCTCTGCTTAATTTCATTCCCTAGGGTAAATGTATTAGTGCATCTGTACAAGAAGGTTGATAATTCAATATTCTCTATGTACTTTCTGACATTTCTGGTCTTCATTTTTCAAATTTATGCACCAAAATAAAGAATGTGTCTAGCAACTATGATAGCTTCCTGCCTAAAGCAAAGTATTTACATGTGTCCTTATAAAGCTATCAGAAAGAAGTTCTTGCTGATATATACAAAATGGTATGGCAATAGGAATCTTTTATGGAGCAAACAATATTTTTTAAATATACCTAAGACATATAACTTCTGACTAAAAGGAGACAAGTAACCTTGAACAAGGTCTTTCTTCTACTTACACTTAAACTTTAAATTTTAAAATAATATGTTGAGAAAGGTATCACATTTAACAACACTCATATACATCATATACCTAAAAATGATTATAGAAGCAAATTTATATTACCTGGGATGCATCCAAAGCAAGTACCTGAAAGTTTACTACTACTTTCTCAGGAAGAGTTAAAATAGAATACCAAGTAGAAGGCTTAGAATACCAAGTCAGGGGATAAGGGATCACCCTACAACATGATCACCTATCAGCTGTAGCACATATGACACTTCAATGATGTGTTCATTTGTTTCTCAAGTTCCTGCAGGGCAAAGACAGTATCATATGCTTAAGCTGGAATTCTAGCCTGCAGCCAGAGGCCCAGGGGTTAATAACCTCTATGTGTGGGGGGACATGCAGGACTTCTTACATGGGGCATTTACAAAGTTTGTCATAAATTACCACTAACTTATAAAAGACTGTCTACCATTTGCAAGTTGTATTATCTTAAACTGTTACAGAAGTGTAAGATTCGTTCAATATTCACCAAGATCCAGAGAGTTCAAAAACATAGCCTCTTAGGCATGGTAACTGACACACAGTAAAAGTCTATTTAGTGTATGTTCGTCAGGGGCTGGGGATAGTAATTATCATTTATTCCTCCAATGTGAGAAACCAGCCACATGAATTTAAATCAAAGTGACTGCTTAACATGTGAAGAATCCCACAAAAGCAACATTTTTTTTTTTTTTTTCTAAACAGAAAAAGAGTCGAATAGATACATGCCAAGCAGAGATGAAAGCACAGAACACCACCTTCGAGAACAGTGGGGAACGGCTGGATGGTCAGCAATACTACTGGGCCGAAGCAACCCAACTGGCAATATCAGATACTTCTGACCTATAAAAATGACAGTTTTCTATGTTCACCTAGACCTAATGAAGCAACATGAACCAAAACAGAAAAGTTAATAAAACTTTTCGATATAGGATTTCTTGAGAAATACTCCAATCTTAAAATTTTGACTCTACAAATTTTCTTCAATCACTTATTCATTAACCGCCCCCCCCCTTTTTTTTTTTTAATGTTCTGAGGGCAGGAATTGTTCTAGGCGCAGGGACACTGAATAAACAAAATCCTTCAAACAACAACAAAGAAATATCCTTCATAAAGGTTATGCTAGAGGGAGAAATAGACAACACATCCATAGATACACAGGTAAATACATACACCATGTCGCATGTCAGATAACAAATAAAACAGAGGAAAACAAATCACAGACAGGGTCAGGTCTGGGAGTGGAGAGTTAAAATGTTTAAATATAATGGTCTAGGAAGTCCTCCTTAAGGATGGCATTTATGCAAATAGCTCAAGGAGGTAAAGAAGAGAGTGGAAACAACAAGCAAAATCCCTGAAGGAGAAGCATGCCTGATGATGCGAGGTGGTTCTTCACATAGTCTTGCAAACTTAATCAGAATTACTTACTTTCTTGTAAAGTTCTGATGCTTTCTCTTCAAACTCTTCTAGCTTCGCTTGATCTACGCAAGCATCTAAAATGGCAATGACATTTTTTCCTTAATTCCAGTACTTGTTAAAATCATTATGACTTGAAAAGGTTAGAAAAAGAAAAGAATTAGAAATAGTGTCAGTAATGAAATAAGCAAAACAAAGAAAGCTAATACTGAATGGAAAAGGATTTTCCAAGCATGATACCAAGGCCACAAAGTATAAATGCAAACACGATTACAATTTCAAATTATTGGACAAATGTAACATACAAGACTCAAAAAGTGTCTTTCATCAACACGTAAGTATTTTGAAGGAAGAAGAGAAGATCATAACCAACACAACAATAATGAACAGAAAATTAGCAAAAACAAAATTAATAATTGCTAACATGTATGAACAGGTAGTTCATTTCCCTAATACAAAAATATAAATTTTATTTAATGAAACACAGCAATGATTAAATGATCCATAATGCCAAGTGTCAGAGATGGCACAGAGAAAATGACTTGTCTACGCCATGGAAGTATAATTCATGAACTTTGCTGGTGAGTAACTAGGAAAATATACATTAAAATTTAAAATATGTATTTTCTTTCACCCAGCAATTGCATTGTTAGGACTTTGCCTTTAAGCAAGAATGTTCATTAAAATGTTGTTAGCCAATATCTGGAAATAAAGGTCCATCAGTAACAGACTGATTAAATAAGCTACGATATAGATCCACATGATAAGACACTACGCAGGAGAAGTGATTCATATAGATTCCCCATGCTGTAGTTGATCCTTTATTTAAAAAAAAAAAAAAAAATTTTTAATGTTTATTTATTTTTGAAAGAGACAGAGACAGAGCGTGAGCAGGGGAGGGGCAGAGAGAGGGAGACACAGAATCCAAAACAGGCCCCAGGCTCTGATCTGTCAGCACAGAGCCCGACGCGGGGCTCAAACTCACGAACTGTGAGATCATAACCTGAGCCGAAGTCAGACACCCAACGGACTGAGCCACCCAGGTACCCCTCCCTTCTTTCTTTAATAAAAGCAATAAACATGGTTTTAAAAAACATATTACAGAAGGGCTTACAATGAAAAGTAACAACCAAATCACTACATTAAAAACCCAATCCCACTTCCTAAATGAGACCTCTTATGGTTCTTTCTACATTAGATTATTCTGGCAGTTAGTTTCTTAACTCTAAATAAGATGTGTACACCATTATTTCTTGATTCATCTATTTAATACATTATAGATAGCTTCCTATTATAGAAGATGAAAATGGTGTTTCCTGTCTAATCCCATTTATTTTAATAATTTTGCTTTCTAAATTGCCTGGCTCTGTAGCACTAAATAAATACTTAAACCTCCGATCACTGTTACATAAACAGTATCTACTGATTTCCACTATAATATATAAAGTTATCTTTATTTACTTGCCAACATCTCTCTCTCCTACAGTTTGGCCCCAGATCCTCACTCACCTATTACTATAAGTCCTCTGCAGTGTGTCTAAGTTTTCTATAAACATTTAAAATCAACATATACAATGTACTTATTGTAACTACGTAAATATGTTTCACTTATATAGCCAAGCAGTAGTCAAAAAGTCTATTTCCTTCTCAAGAGTTCAATGCTTAAACAAACCTCTCATCTACTCAAGAAAAAACATTCCTAATGGCCAGGTAGAATAAACTTCCTTTTCAGGTCCTATTCAAAATCATCCCACATTTTAGTTTGCTTTATTTTTCCTCATATCTGTCCCTCCCACTACCAGGAACTTCTAATTACTTCCCTCCAGTGGGGAAAAATGAGCATTTTATCAGTGCCACTAATATAATCTAGTTCTTTTCTCATTCTATACACTCCGTACTTCTTTATGAACTCTAATATATGAAGAAAAACAACCTCAACCTCACACAAAAAATGGCTATTCTTTTTTCATGTTACACCAAAATTTGACATATGGTAACTCCTTGCACATTACTTGCTGTGTGGAATCACCTATCGGTGACTGTTTTGTACTCTGTTACTTCAAAATCCAAGAATTCTTCACCCATGCAGAATGTGTAATCAGGCACGGGAATTTGGAAAAGAGTGGTTTGCGGAGTCACGTAGATTCTCCAAATGTTGGCACATCTCATTATACAATATCAAAATAATCCTATGGGTTATTATCATCATTGACCTCACCAGAAAAAAAATTCGCGTACTGGAAAGCTGTCAAGCTAACAGTAGCAGATCCAAGTTTTCCAAAACTCAACTTTTTTCCCTGAGAGCTTGAATTTTATCATTGGTAACGAATTCTATCAGTCATTTTCCTTGACATTATAGAATTACTTTATTTCCTTTTTTTTTTTTTTTAATTTTTTTTTTCAACGTTTATTTATTTTTTGGGGACAGAGAGAGACAGAGCATGAACGGGGGAGGGGCAGAGAGAGAGGGAGACACAGAATCGGAAACAGGCTCCAGGCTGTTTCATCAGCCCAGAGCCCGACGCGGGGCTCGAACTCACGGACCGCGAGATCGTGACCTGGCTGAAGTCGGACGCTTAACCGACTGCGCCACCCAGGCGCCCCTTTATTTCCTTTTTAAGAAAGTGTGTGCCAGACAGTCAAGCATGAGTGGCCACAATTTTTATGACAATCATTCCTTGTAAAAAAAAAAATCAACCCATTCAGCTCGCAATACAAGCACATACGCAGCTATTTGCTCACTGTACTTCAGTATGCAGACGTGTGCTTGACGTGTACAATTCGCTTTGTCACAGGGAATGTTGAAATGATTTGTACTCAAGGGGAGATTTTTAATAAAATTAATGTCTTTCAGTTCTTTATCAAGGACACTCAGGTAAAAAAAAAAAAAAGGCAGTTTTTACTGTTTTCTTTACTGTGAGGAATTCAAGGACTACTAACATGGTTTGGGGTCACCGCCGTGATTCCTAACTAAGTGCCACCAGTTGTACTCACCATCCTTGCATCACCAGCACAAACAACAACACAACGGAAAAGGCAAATCATGTCTTAGTGCTGTTAGGAAAGCAGTTTTGACTCTTAGGATCCCCTGAAAGGGTATCAAGGGCCCTAAGGACTCTACAGGTCACACTAGGAGAACTGACACTGCAGTTAACCTGTGGGGCAAGGGACGATAAAAGGTTTCCATTTAAATATTAGAGAAATACTCACCGACAAACTGACTTAAATCTAAATCTAGTCTCTTTCGATATGAGAAGTCTGGATCCATCCCATCTCTATGCAATACAATCTGAGATACACATTCATCAATTAATTTGAAGTATTGTTGCCTAAAACCAAGAAAAAGAATAAATGCACACTCCATTTATAAGAATAACTTTACATCAAAACCAAGTATTTTGGTAAGCTTGATTTCAAGTTCAATAATTTATCTTTGTATAGTGTCAACAACTGGCATGACAGATTTAACATGGGAGGGAGGGTAAATACAATAGTGCTCGCTTTCCTTCTTCTAGTGACATTAAGACATTAAGTTTTTACACTCTTTTAGCACATACAGTGTTTTAATGAGGATTTGCTTACAAAAGTCAGAACCTTGACTTAATTCGTAAGCAATAAAAAAAAAAGAAAGCACTGAGATGAAGTGATAGGTGCTTAAAAGCAAACCTCAACAGAGATCAACTTACCACTCTACCATACTGAAATATCTACCATTAATTCATTGTATTAATACAAGCCAAAATATATCCATTTTTTTCAAAAAAATTATCTGGGTCTTAAAACTATACAGTTTACTACTTTAAGAATGTTTGCGGAGTCCAATGAAAAACAGATACTGTAAAATATATAGAGTACCAAATGAGTATTTTGTGCTCAAAACACAACTCCAAACACAATTTTTTTCAAAAATTAGAGTTTAAATAAATGCCCAAATAGGGATCACGTTGTCACTACAGGTTTTAGTCCACCTATGTTCGTCATAAGCAAAAGAACCTCCCTTAAAACTTAAGCCAACAAGGGAAGCCTGGGTGGCTCAGTCAGTTAAGCATCTGACTTGGGCTCAGATCATGATCTCACGGTTTGTGAGTTCAAGCCCCAGTTCGGGCTCTGTGCTGACAGCTCAGGGCCTGGAGCCTGCTTCGGATTTGATGTCTCCCTCTCTCTCTCTGCTCCTCCCCTGATCACACTGCCTCTCTCTCTCTCTCAAAAATAAATAAAACATAAAAAAAAAATTTTAAAAACAAAACTGAAGCCAATCAATTTAAAATATCTAGATTTTATTAACAAAACCAAACTAAAATGACAGAAAGGGTGGGTGCTATCTCAATGAGGACAGTCCTTCATCCCCAGCCACCCCTACAACTTCTTTGTTCCCTCAGTGACTTTTTGCACACATTTCCTCTCCAAATCTTTCTCACCATGTAAGTGACGGCGCTTCTATTCACTAGAGCTTCTTCTCTACTGCCCTGAATCTACTTACCTCACACCTCATAAATGACCCATTATGCAGAATAAAATCCAAAATAACTGAACATTAGCAAAGACAAAAGATGGTCATCGACTGTCATCAACTAAAAATGTTTAAGACAGTGTTCTTGGGTATATGTCAAAGCAAGAAGGTACTACCACGCTTTCCTCAATGTTCTACACTGCTTCCAAAAATATAGTCTCCCATTCCCTACTATCTTGCCATAACAACCACATGTACAATTAAGGTACATAAATTGCACACAGGTACAAAATATCAATCACGTTTGAAAATCAAGATGGAGCATTCTATTTCTTTTTTACTCTTATTCAATGTTATCCTAGTGTTGTTTTAATATAAACATGTTTTAAATTAACAACATAGGTTAATTTGTGGACTTGATAACATAGGTTATTAATTAATAACATAGGTTACTTTGTGGACTTTTTAAATAAATCATTATTTCAGTAAATGTTTTCTCACCTCCACAGCTCCCAATGATAAGCTCACTTACAAAGTAGCTGAAATTTCTTGCAAAATCTCTTTCAAGGCAACACTAGCAAAATAATAATGTACTTCTGGATTCTAGAAATGTTCATCCAGAAAATAATCACCATGAGCAATATTGGTGAGTTAGTGAATATGTCAGAGGAATATGTAAATAACCTAATTAAGGGATGAACATAAGTTGTCATTACTTCACTGATATATCATTTTTGTTGGAGGAATTTTAAAATCATCTTCACTTTCTCTTTAGTATTTTTATCAAATATCAGAAATTATCTCCCATGCACATTCAACTAGGCAAATATTTTGCACATGGTAAGCCATTAAGTATTTGTTAGAGAAATGAATTTGATCTCCCACTCCACACTCCAATATTCTTTCCACATTTCATTTTTCTTGGGGGCAGGGGTTACCTTGCATGTACATTCTCCAACTGAGTTCCATTTCAGTAAAATTTCCTTTCGTCCCAAATGTGAACGTGAGAAAATTTTCTTATTTTCCTATCGGCTAATTCTTTTAAATGGGACTATCTTGCATTCTAAAGCAAAGCAATTTCTAAAAATCTGAAAACATTTATTTATATCAATAGGAATTAAGAATGTTCATTCAACAAAAGGTGTTCAGATAATCAAAGATTTTTAAAAGGTAAAGTCCACGTCCATCGGAGACAGTGAAAATCAACCAACAAAAAACCATGAAGCTAAAACCAAAAGAGCAAGACTCACAGAACTGCACACCAAAAACAGTTCTACTGTATTTAAATAAAAAGCTAAATAATTTTTAAATGAATGAAAAACTATCTAAATGATCATAATCTGCCACAATCTTATAATAAAAATATATTCTCTGTAAGAATAAATAACAACAATAACCACCTATGAGAATTTGGGAACATGGGAAAAAAAAAAAAAAACAGATGGAATGGTCTTGATTACAGAAATCATAGGAAGAATGACACCTTCACAGCAACCATACGTGAAACAAAGACCAAGGTCCTGGGGCTTAAAGAGTCCACGAAGAATGCAACATACATAAGTATCAAGTTAAAAACGTGCTACTTGAAAAATGACCAAAATAACTAACGTCACTTTGGTGCGGCTACAGTTTAATATTTCTCTGAGACTCTTAATTCCACTGAAGTGACAGGATTGCCTGAGCATGCCCCAGGAGAGTTGTGCTTTTCAATCTATTTTAAAGGTAGACACAACCGCGTGGACTTCTGCAGCACAGATTAAGGGATTAGGGTAAAAATGAAGGGATCATAAGTAATATAGAACCCCCTCTGGCAACATTAAGACACATTCAAAACTTTGAAAGCAAACAATATTCTTGAATTCTTGAAAAATCCAGCAGCATCAAGCAATCAGAGGTTGACAGGACCAACCATATAGGGATCAAGAAAAGGACAGGGCTGGAGCGCCTGGGTGGCTAAGCATCTGACTTCGGCTCAGGTCACAATATTGCTGTCCATGAGTTTGAGCCCCACACTGGGCTCTGTGCTGACAGCTCAGAGCCTAAAGCTTGCTTCAGATTCTGTCTCCCCCTCTCTCTGACTCTCCCCCACTCTCACTCTGTCTCTCTTAAAAAAAAAAAAAAAAAAGGACAGGTTTACTTTAGAGTAAATGGAAGCTTCAAATTTAAATACATGTGGGGAAAAATACAGTTTTATAACTGGCAAGTACCTCTGATATTTAAAAATATTAATCAATGTACTATTTTGATTTTAACTAATGTATTCATATTTGCATTAATATTTTTGTCAATGTATTAGTGTTTATTTTATATTAGTATGTTTGTGCTGCAAAAGGAGGAGATAAGATGGGCAATCTGTTCTCATCCCAAAGAACGTAAACTTTTTTTTTTCTTTGACTCTTATTCTATTCACTTGTCAGATATATCAAAAGCCTGAATTACACCCTCTGACATCAACCAGGGGACACAGCCCAAATGAGACATCTCTAGCAAATTCTTCCACATGAAAGCAGAGTACGAAACGACATGTTACCCAAAGTATTTGAGAATGGAATCTCAGCAAAGCTAAATTAAAGGCACCAAAAATGGTTTTATATTCAAGGATCTCCACTTTCCTCATAAAACAGTAACAAAGTAGAAAGCAGATATAGAGAGCATTTACTGAGCATACACCAGGTGCCCAGATATTTGGCTAGGAGATTTATCCATGCTACTATGTGTCACCTTCAGAACCACCTAGGAACGTAGGTGTTAATATGCTTGCCCAGCTACAGATAGATAAGGTACAGATGGAATAAACAATTTGTTAAACTCAAGATGGCTGAGATATAATCGAACTTGAATGTTATTTGTCTAGCTTTTCTGATACATTAGCAACATTAAGTGCAACTGTATTACCCAGGCACTTTCTAGCTACTTAAATACTAATAAAAACAATGTTTACTGCCTTTCATGTAACTTATAAAAAGAAACTTATCAACCCCATTCCTACTACCTAAAGACTCATGAGAAAACATTATCCATCACAAGATAAATTAGTAATTTGTTGCTAGTTCGCATTTTTTATTCAGATGAAAACTTGGTAACAAGAATCTGTGCAGCTTACAAAATAACTGTAATATCATTTTACTGTCACCTGTCTAAATATATGCCCAGAAGAAATGCCACATTCCATGAGTCAGTATTAAGACAGAAATAAAAATCTGAAAATTATGAGCTTGCCCAAATCAAACATCAAGTGAATTTCACAATTAATAGAATTTTATTAGTGAAATTTAACATTAGAACATAGCTTCCTCTTACCTTATAAAATAATCATTTCGAATCAGCAAAAGATGCTGAAGAATGGAAATAAAATATCCTTCCGCTCTAGTTTCCTTAACTGTGTTCCACACCATGTTGTAAATATCATATGCTTCAGTACATTGATTAAGGAATATGTGAATTTATTTATTCTCTACACCAAACAACCAATAACACAGCACAGAATCTGTTCTGTAAGGCTTCAAAAGATTATTGTGTGTCTTACCCCATACCATCATGTATACTCAACATATGGTACCACACAGGTAGTTAGGATTGAAGTAGAGGAAAACTGTGTGCAAATGGTAACTTCACCTGGCACTGTCTTCTCCTCCAAAATCAACTCCAACCATTTGCCTCTCTCAAGCCAAGATGTTTCGGGTGGCAAGGGTAACAGGCAGCTGGTTGGAAATACCATATTAGGTGTAAAGAGTGCCCTAACCAAGAGAGATGGTGCCAGGCATTATCCACCATGGGGAAGCCCCAGTGGAGGACAGGAACCTGGTAGATTTCTGGAAAAGCACAGAGATCTGCAGACCCACAGAGTTAACAAAGGCCCATGGGGGTGTGCACCCAAGGTGTAGGACAGGAGCCAATAGGCTAATGCTAGAGAGCACTAGAGGAGGGGGAGGTGCCACACATGAGAAGAATAAACAACACACTGTACACATACACAAGAGGCCTCATGGAATTTGTGGGTTGGAACGTCCATTTCCATATGCATGGACTCAGAAAAACACACATGAAACTATTAAGAAAAGTTTATATGAAAATCAATCTGATTCATAAAGGTTTGGCTTTATACTGTTTATACAGAAATGGCTTCAGAAGTTTAGTATCTTGGGGTGTGAAGTTTGTTTGTTTGGGGTTTAGCAACAATTTTACATAGGTCAGTAACTTCAGAACAAAAGGATATTCAAGCTCAGCTCTAATCTCTTCAAGGCGATGGGAGAGCTCAAGCAAATCTTCTTCTTTATGCTCATCAAAGACTTTAAGTTGGATATCCAAGCCATCATTCTTCAGACATTTTAAATTCTAGAGATATGAAAGAGAAATGACAATTAATGGTTTTATTTTTAATAATGCAAAAAGGTTAATGAAAAACATATAAACAATAAACCAACCATTTGACTTGATTTACAGCATTCAAACACTTAAAGTGTTAATACTCCAATCTTATCTATATTTCAAAAATAGATTTTTATACTCAAGCCTTTTTCCCCCGCAGATAAATTATTCTTGAAGGTAATTTATCTAAATTTCCCCCTATTCAAGTACTCCTCTAATTTAAATATTAATAAGGAGACTGCAGGGCACTTACTGGCAATATCTCTTTCAATCCACAACGCATAAATTCATTTCTGATGTGAAGCCTCAAGTCCAAATCATCAGGAGATGTAACAAGGGCATTGATGAGTTGCATACATGCTACCT
This sequence comes from Puma concolor, assembly GCF_028749965.1. NCBI lineage: Eukaryota > Metazoa > Chordata > Mammalia > Carnivora > Felidae > Puma > Puma concolor. Next base: position 206,049,067 of record NC_141667.1, on the reverse strand, counting down.
ACAATAGATTGCACGGTGAGACTTAAGCTTGGATTCCAACATTAAAGAAAGAGGAATACAACTGAAACATGAAGGTTTTGTTCCAAGAATCATTAAATACCTTTCTTCCCAGGAGAGTCTATTAGAACAATAATTTGTATGTAAATTATTTTAGTCAATTAAAATTCAATAAGAAATATAGTTTCGGTGGAGTTTTCTTCTTTTTTATTTGTTTGGGGTTTTTTTTGTGGGAGAGGAGAGAGAAACATTAGGCATTGGAGCTGTTCCATAAAAATTTCACTCTAGCCAAAAGTTCAGCTCTTATCCAAGAAAATCACTCCATGCTATATGTGCATACAACATAAACTGAATGTCCTAGTAGAAAAATTATAGATCTCTGTTGGATAGGTAATACTTACCTGACATAGTAAAGTAACTTGCCATTCATGGAGAGAAACCCAAAGTTTCAAACACTTCAAGGTCAGCAAGTGTCGTGAATCTGGTCAATGGGGTTGTTATAACTAAAAACTATCTTATTATCACTGCACAATTAATTACTAGAATTAACCAGGCAATGGTTCTTACACTTTCGCAAGAATTAAAAAATTATATAGGTCATGTTTATTCCAAAGGCATAAAGAAATAACATAGCTAATTAAATCCTTTAGTATATACCTTAAGTGCTAAAAATGTAAAAATCACTATACTTTCCAGTTATTTAACACCCCAAATTTCAAACTGGATATGCATTTTTTTTTTTTGTATCCCTGGCTAAAACCTATCTTTCATTATCTGAAATCCATATAATGGAAGCAAGAGAGACTGGAAGCAAAAGAGATGGTCTCTAGAGAAGTGAAGAACTCTTTGTTGTTGATGATGATGCTATTTTTCTGTCTACACTCTACCAGAGTCTTAACAAGAATGACTGGCCTACTGATCAATATGTTTAACCTCATGCTGTTCCCTAAATTGTCCTTTCTCCATCCCTTAAGGCAAGGTTTATATGAATTTAAAATGTCTCTTTTGGATTAAGACACCTCCAGGGGTCTCAGGTCCTGCTGGTTGAAATATATCGTAATTATTGTATTTGATGTCTAAATACTAAAATCTGACCAGCATGCCTCTACTGTCAAAACTTAAGACTATTTAAACTGGAGGAAGGAAATGTGCCAGAAGATAAATAGAGAAAAGGGAAATACTTAGAATAAAAAAAAGAATAAACTTAAAAACAGAGGCTACCTTTCCAGTACACATTCACTCAGCTGTAACTGGTTCATGTCACAAGGTTTAAAATACTTTCTTTCCACCTCCTTGTCAGTCATTACCCAGTACCGACAAAAATACCTTTTCAGCAATAGTATAGACTTTTAAAAGATCTCAAAGAACATTTAAATAATATTTCTCTATATTTGAGCAAATAAATTAGTATTAATCACGAGGTTTCTGAAAAGATGTAAATTATAAAGGGCTCAATGCAGCAAAAATAGCATCATAAAAATTAGCAGGAAATAGGATCTAAATGTAAAGTAAATATGTGTAGAACAATAGCAGCATGAAATTGTAGAGAAAGAAGGGAAAAGGATAATCCACATTCTTTCCAGGAAGTATCCTAAAGGGCAATTTTCTATAAAAGGAAAAACAGAAAATTGACTTAAGCTGAAATAATGAATTTAAGTTCATTATCTAAAATCCCTTCCCAATTCTAATGGTAATTTGCCATTATCATGACCTATAACCACTCTTAAATTGATGTCATGTAAACACAGGCTTAGGAAAATATGCAAATACACAGCAAAATGTAATGTTTCCTTATAGACAAAAAAAATTCTGTAATCAAGGTAAGGACCAAAGAGTTCCTTCTAGGTTTTTAAAAATGTATACTCAGACATAAAGACTTGTTTTATCAATTTCAAACTAATATAGCATACCGGCAGAAGCAGGGGCCAATATAGCATCTATGTCATAGAAATCAATTCCTACAGACAGTGGAAAAGGCTCACGAACTATGAAGGTGAACAGGATCATGCTGCCTGTCCTCATGAAGACAATAGATCAATGATAAAAATATACTATGTAGAAGAGATATGTTCCATATATACTGGGAATGTGTAGAAACCAAATAAAAACAAGGACAGCTGGGTAACGGCATTGACTGTTAAAGATAAATAGGAAGGCAGCCTGATGAAGTGAAGGACTGAGATGAGATGTTCTCAGCATCTAAGGAATTAACCGGTTAGAAAACCTGGGCCCTGGGCCCTTCCGTTGCATTACAAAGGGTTCAGGAGAGAGCGGCTCCAGGAGTCACTAGAGATGAGGTTGGACAAGGACACCGGCCAGATGAGGCACAGCTTTGTATGCCAAGTCAGAAAGTTCAGGTTCAACTGGAAATAGGAGAAACTACAAGGAATGTAAAGGAGAGGCAACAGTAGAGGTAATAATACTAGTTAAGAAACTATTGTAGAAGTAACTTTAGTGAGCAATGATGAGAGCTTGAACATTTGAAATCTATGAAAACTGACAGAATTTGATGGCTGGGTGGACATGGGGTAGAAGAAAAGAATTCGTGAGAGCCCCTCTCCTTTGTTCTTCAACTAGACAAGAGGAGGTACCATTAACAAAGCTATAAAGTACAAGGAAAGAAAGAGGTGGGGGGGGGTGCTATTTCAAGTGTTAGTTAAATTCTATTTAGTTATCATATATGGTAAAATTGATTTCAGGCATAAAATTTAATGTTTCATCACTTACATTTAACACCCAGTGCTCATTTGAACAAGTGCCCTCCTTAGTACCCATCACCCATGCTGTCTATTCCCCACCCACCTCCATCAACCCTGTTTGTTCTCAATAGTTAAGAGTCTCTTACGATTTTTTTCCCCTTCCCCTATATTTCTCTTTTGTTTCTTAAAGTTCACAAATGAATGAAATTCTATGGTATTTGTCTTTCTCTTATTTCACTTAGCATAATAGGACACAAAAATACAGATTTCAAGGGGCACACACAATCTGATATTTATAGAAGCATCATCAACAACAGCAAAACTATGGCGTCCAAATGTCCATCAACTGATGAATGGATAAAGAAGATATGGTGTGTGTATATACATATACAATGGAATATTACTCAGCCAACAAAAAGAATGAAATCTTGCTATTTGCAACAGTGTGGATGGAGCCAGAGTGTATTACACTATGAGAAATGGGTTTCAGAGGAGAATAGAATAAACCCTGCTTTTAAAATTCTGAGATTAAAATGTACATTAGGAATCATTAATACATTAAAAAAAAAAAAATGTTTAGTTATTGGGTACCTAGCCTGTGTCAGCAGGGGATATTAACAGAAGCTCAAGGAAATAATGGCATTGCGATATTCATCATAAAAGAATCACCATCCTGGGGCGCCTGGGTGGCGCAGTCGGTTAAGCGTCCGACTTCAGCCAGGTCATGATCTCGCGGTCTGTGAGTTCGAGCCCCGCGTCAGGCTCTGGGCTGATGGCTCGGAGCCTGGAGCCTGTTTCCGATTCTGTGTCTCCCTCTCTCTCTGCCCCTCCCCCGTTCATGCTCTGTCTCTCTCTGTCCCCAAAATAAATAAACGTTGAAAAAAAAAATTTAAAAAAAAAAAAAAAAAAAAAAAAAAAAAAGAATCACCATCCTGTTTCATGTTCCCAAAGTGTAGCATATACGATTTTCATTAATTTGTATTTAGCATTCTAATTGTTTAATAGCGTGACAAAATCTACCTCCCTATGAAGTAGATGAGGGTAAGAAAACAGAGCTTCTGCCTTCCTGGAAACATCCTAATTTAACTAAAGCCTCTATCTTTGGGCATCAGAATGCAGAATTCACTTTCTGTTTACTAGCTCAACCATTTCATTCCCTCAAAGCCTATTTATTGGTGCCCCCTCAGCACTTCTCAGTAGTAGGGATATAGCTATGAGAAAAGATAAAAATCACTATCTGAAATGAGAGTCAAGATTAACTCCAAGGTTTTTAGCTTGGGCAATTCAAAGGATGGAATTATCATTTATTAAGGTAGAAAATAAATCATTCATTAAGATGGGAGAAAGAGGCTTGGAACGACACATCAGGGGAGTTGGGTTAGAAATACATTTTAGTGATGAGCATCGAAATAAAGTGGAGAAGAAAACTGGATATAGGACAGCCAGGTTCAAGAAAAAGATGACCACAGCAACTGTACATAAAAATCAAGGTCTTGCATAGAACCATCTAGGAGTAGCAGAAAGGAAAGGTGACATACAGGAACTGATGGGGCATTTCAATGGCAGGTTTTGCTTTCAAGGCTGGGCAAATAAAGTCAAAAGGCATCCGGGCACCTGGATGGCTCAGGTGGATGAACGTGTGACTCTTAGTTTTTGGCTCAGGTCATGAGCTCCTAGTTTCATGAGTTCAAGTCTTGCATCTGGCTCTGCACTAGCAGAATGGAGCCTGGTTGGGATTTTCTATCTCCCTCTCTGCCCCTCCCCACTCACGCTGTCTCTATCTCTCTCAAAATAAATAAGTAAACTCAAAAAAAAAAAAAAAATTAAGTATAAAATGCATCAAAAAGGTAGAAGAAAAATAAGATTGTGGTGCTCAGGAAATATGGGAGGAAAAGTTTCTCAACAGAGAGGGTGATCAACTCAGTCAGAGGCTCTAATAGGTCAGATAAGATGACCAATAAATTAACATTGGTTTTGGCAAATTGGTGACTTGATAAGAACAGTTTCTATAAAAAGACAGAGTTGCTGTCCCAAGTAGGACAACACTTGCCTTCTCATGGGTACCATATGCAATCAGCAAACAAAAGCATACCAATAAAATCGGCACTAAAATATTCTTCTCCTTGCTCCAAGCACATCTTTATACTTTAGAAATACTGGTTATTAACCTTTGGTTTCAGCGAGTAAGGCACTTCTCTTTAGGTGTTAAAGCATGGACTCAGTTCTGATGATTCGGAAAGCAAATACTGTAAGCTCATTTTGTTACTCTTACCTTAATTATCAAAAAGGAGGCTTGCATGAAATAAAGTATTTAACAAAAGTTATAGCTGGAGGAGTGTGTGTATGTCCATCTAGGGCTTACGATGGCTGAAGGTTTCCTCAAGAGCAGCAGCAAACAGAAGGTGCACTGTAAGGACTGGGGCTGGCAAAGCCCACAGACAAAGATGAGGAAAATGCACAGCCAGAGCTGTAATTATAAATAGTGAGAGAAATGTAAACAGTGCAGGAGACTAGAAGGCACAGACACGCAACAGGGGGCAAAGTAAATAAACCATAAACAGAAATCTCAAAGATACTCAATATGAGGAATAGAGCTGTTCCAAGGCAATCTTAGGAACAAAGCAAATGATCAAAGAAAAATCATTCGACCTGGAAAAAGGTTAATCGGCAAGACAAAGAAAGAAAGATGCCCCATGTACATCACTCCAGCAGCAAAGCAGCTTTCTGCCCTTGAAAACAGGCAGGTTTGCTCACATGTGAATACACAGCACCTAAATTTCCTCTAGTACACAATTGCACTATGGCTAATTATCACTATGCTGAACACAAATATGAGGAGAAAAAACCACTTTATGCATTTTTAAACTTCGAACAAGCACCTTTGACCCTTTTGCAAAACTCCAAGCACAAAATTCAAGGGACCCTAACAGGTGTGATGCCTGAGGCCCAACCATAAAAGCTCATCCAAGTTTTTCGAAGGCCATCACAGAAAATGCCTTCTCCATGATTGTGCCGAAGGAACTGAGAAGATATCTGAAAGCCAAAGGAAGCATATTCTTTAGAAAGCTCATACTTTAAAAACAAAACACAAAACAAAAAAGAAAGCTCACACTTCAGTCAACATGTTCATTCTAAACACAAGTAGATGTTTTTACAAGTAAAACGATGGCTATATGACACTGAAAATATATCAGCTGCACAAGCTAAATTCACATTATAAACAAGTACCAGTCAAGTACTTAACATAGAAATTCTATCGGAATCTGTGAATAATTATTACATGGGCTTGGAAGATACAACTTAGTCTGCTCTCCATCTTTCCTAACCCATTGCTGAAATCATTTGTTTTTCTTTGCACAATCAAATTTCATATTTCTCAAGTTAAAATGAGTAAATGATGCTTACAGATGAAGTTCCCCTCTACTGCAGACAAACTCCAAAGAATTTAAAAAGCACTGCATTAATTCAGAATAAAAACTAACCAGACAGTTCAGTGCTCTGTCAATTATAGACACAAAGAACAACTCAGAGTCCAAGGTACCTGCATAGAACCCACACAAACACAGAGAAATAAACTGCAAGATTCAAGAGGCTACGATTTATATGTATAGAAATACTGGAAAAACAAATAGATTTTTAAATATTTATTCAGAAACTTCCCTCTGAAACAGCACTAATTTCTTCTGTGTCCTCTCATGCATTTTGCTGTACGCCTTAACTACTGCATTTTTCTAATGAAACATTAGCTATCTTCAGATTCCCAAGTATAAGCTTCTTAAGGGCAGGAGTATACTTCTTTATGGTCCTAGTATAATTCAGCGCACAGCAGTCACTGAATAATAAACTAATTGCTTAATTATGAAACTCTGTGCAGTTACCTCTGAAGCATGAGGTAAGTTTATCTTTCTGGCAATCTACTATAGCATAAGTGAATAAATTTATTATGTAAACTCAGAAAACTGGCAGTATGTGCTAGACAAAAATGTTCGCCACAATTTAAGTGTGTACTTAAGTGTGTACTCCATATGACAATATGAGGTCACATTAGATTGTCCCACTATGTTTCTTTAATGTCTTCGCTTAATGGCCTATTATTTACCAGTCCATTTTAATACATTTAACCTTTTGATTCATATTGACATATGAACCCTACTGATGTAAACCTCAATAGAAGTAGTCAAAACAGAGAGGAATTAAACTGATCTCTGCATCCTTCTGGAATGCCTCCACAATAATCCTAAAAATACATTTTCTATACTCTCTGTTCTTCATTTGGGTCCTTCATTAACGGTGAGAATAAGTTATCTGAAACTGAAAACTTCGGTTAGTAATTTTGTGGGGGAGGGTGGAGATACTTGAAACAAGACAAAGTAGTAAATTAAGGTAGGACTATTTATTATAATGAGGACTTTATTTGGTCTTAAGCAAAATTAAACTTGAGAATATTTTGAGCATTTCAGGGGTACGGAAAAGAAAAGAAACAGAAGCAAATAAACTTGACTATCTAAAAGGGTATTCTAACCCATGATTTGTTTCAATGTTCTATTTCTCAATTATTGTCTAATAACAGATTTCAAGGTACAGTGACTATAACTCAATTAAAGGTAATTTTTCCTACTTTGAGACATATGAAAATGTGATCCAATCAATTTTACAAATATCTATTCTGTATTTGAACTCAATAAAATCCAGAAATTGAAGAGGCTTTTTTTATTTTGTTTTTAAGAGAAACTGTGTCTTTACAACAGCTATGGGAATGCAGTTCCTTGACTGCAGGGAGTATAAATGACTAACAGCCCAGCCCCAGCTGCTCCCTGTGAAATCCATCTCAAGATTTGAGTCAAACCCACACTTCCCACCGGCTTCTCCCAGCCAATGTCTGCACACAGCAAGAATACTGAGACAGGACATGAAGGGCTTTGACTTGAGGATTCCCCAACCACGTTGCCAAGTTCTCCCAGAACTGCACAGCAGCCTAAGATACTTCCCCCAAGTCTCCTTCCTTCTCTCCTCCAGCTGGGGTCAAGTGTGCACTGAGCTGGACATCTCCCCACCTGCCCCAGCCCTCTCCAGATCTCTAGTAGGCATTTCCCCTAGCTCCTTGCTGATCAAATCACTTGCTTCTCAAAGGACCTAGATTAACATAGCCTTGTTCTACAAAGCAAGTTGCGGAGAATATCATTTTCAATTTTTCTGATTCCTAAGTATTATAAATGAAACTTGTTTTGTAACAGAGATTTTCACTTTTTCTTCTTGTTGTCTAAATGTGAGCACCCTATCCACTTTAGTATGTAAGCATGAGACATTCGTTAACACCATGTGCATTCCAGGTGTCTGAATATGTTTGAGACCTTATTTTCCTCTTGTAACAGTTCTTGAGACAACAAAGACCTGGATTATATTTCTCCCTTTTGCTTCTTTGGACATTTCCGGGTAGAGCAATATCTATGGGAATCCTAGAAAGACATATCTATCATTCATCCCAGTCCACCGAATCCTGGAAGGATATAATCTACTACTCTTGTCCACTGTCCACTCAGTCTGTAATTAAGGTAGAGAAAAATACTCTGTAGTACAGCATGAACCAAAACTAATGAAGGATGCATTCCGCTCTATCTACACCAAGGTACGATGAACGACAGGAAAAACAATAAGAGCATCAGACTGAAGAATAAGAGGGTGACAAGAGAAGGTTTAGTGGTCTGCTCCCCAATGCATGACTGCACCACCATGGGTCTCTTACATTTCTGCATGCATTGCAAGCCAAGGCACTGACTGCCGTTCTTCTGGATGAACTTTTCAAGGAAGTTTGAACAGCAAATGGGTAGGCATGCTTCATGTCCAGTCTAATAAAGATAATGTCTCTTTGGAGCAAAAGGCAGGCACAATTACAACCCATTATAAAAGATTAGGATTTCCTAAATTCAGAGTTCCTGTCCTGTAGCACAACCTGGCATCCCCACCCTATCTTTAGACTCTCCAAAACCAAGGCCTGCACTCAATTTTATCCTGAACTGGGAATCCTACTGTTTATCAGACAATTGGGAGGCCACGTTTTAAGCACTATTACCCATTAGCCCCCTATTTGATAAAGATCCCATTTGGGGGGCTCCAATAACTATAAACAATGCTTTCATTCCAGAAGCACCATGTAGACATTCAAGACCACACATCTTATGAAGAAGCAAGGCATTAACTTGCTTGTCTCTCGAAAAACACCAACTTTCACCTTAGAGGTGATCATAAGAGATGTTCAAGTGTTTAAGCAAACGCTAGCGGTACACCGTGCAGTCCTCAGACAACCATGACAAGCTCACTCTCCAACTGAGGCTACCGTTGGTCCTGGAGAAAAAAGTTATTTATGTGTACATGCAGGCAGTTATCCCTATGATGGGAATCACCCAAGTGGAAAAGGCGCTAAGAAATCTGTCCCCGATTTTAGTTGACATTATCAATGATACCACACATTAGCCCCAGAAAGCACTCAGATTCAACTCACTAGCCAGGGTTGTTATGGATAAAAGTATTGCCCTAGACTTCCTTCTTGCTGAACCAAGGGAAGTCTGTGCAATCACTAATATGTCATTCTGTACCTGACTACCTCAGACAAGGTGGAAAAACCAACAGAAAAAAATTAAGAAAAAAGCCTCCTGGTATTCAAAGTCAGACCTTGATGGTCTGTGGGGTTTGTTTAGCTGACTGGATCTAGGACCTGGAAGGCCTGGCTGAGGTCCATATGACAGGCTAGCCTCAACTTGCTGCTTAGAGTACGGCTGACCAAGAGCTTCAATTAAATACTCAGAGATAAACTGAAGAGATTTCGTCATAGCTTTTATCAATCAAAATAAGCGCTGCCTGTGATGGAAGAGTTGAATTCCCTAAACTCAAGGTTTCTCTCCTAAAACACAAACCACTGCAACTGGAAACTGGGGCTGATACAAAGCTGTACTTGAGCCACTACTATTGCTGTGGGTAATGAAGTCCTTTGTTTTCGACCCAGGCATTTATGTCTTCTCATAGCGTGCATAAGACTAACATGGCAGACTAACACATTAACTTATAAGTGACACAAAATCACAGACCCTTCATCTTCTTGACACTCCCCACCCATGAGTCCAAGAGGACTGAAAGAGGAAGACATCATAGGAAAAAATGTAGCACGCTGTCACCACAGGCCTGAGAACACGTACACAGAAGCAAAGCCAAACATCCACCCAAAAAAACTCAAGGATTACCACCCTTTGATTCCTTTCCTGACAAAAATCTACCACAATTCAAACAGTCCTCTGACCAACAGCAAGGCTTTGGACAAACTCTTTAGAATCCAGATAATGTTTCCGATACTCTAGCAAATTATGGCTCTAAAATGAGAAGGGAGAAGATACACGTAGAAAGGAAAAGAAAAATAAAGGGAAAGAAACGAAAATAATAGACACATTCAACATGTGGTTGAAACTAGGGATTGGTTCACCCGCACTTATTCCAACCCTCTTCTGGGAAAGCAGACTGTGTGAATATGAGAGGACAATCACACATATTAAGACCGGACCCCATGAGGAAAGGTTTGGGTCTGTGGCAGAAGCACTATTGTCTGCTCTAGGGTCTCAGGTGCTGACTAGAATAGAATGTTGGGAGTGGTTTTTCCCTTAGAACATTCACGGATGTTGTCTGGCATTTCTTCTACATTACGTCTGTAATACCCATCCACACACAGTTCCCTCCCACAAGTTCTGTTGAGGTATCCAGCACCATTTCCTGCTTAAATTACCCACAGTGGATTATGCTGCTTGAAGCTGAAAACATCTCTCTGATACACTTGAGAAAAGAAAGTAATGTATAATTTAAGTCTGATATTTATATTTGTACTTTCTTTTCTGATAGGTAAGACTCTCTAAGGCCTGAGGATAATTTTAACTTATTTCTGGGACTCAGTTTTTCACTTTCTTTCTCTACCATATGCGTGGGAGGAATGAAAGTTATGTTCAGTTCTATCAAAAACATAGGCAGTCACATTATCTTCATTATTATCAGACTCAAAAAAAAAAAAAAATCTAACAACCCTCCTTTCAAAAGTACTTTGTTATACTTTGCAATAAAAGAACAATGAGATTTTTTTTTTATTTTATTTTACCATCTCCCACTTACTCCAATTTAAAAGCAAACAATTGGTTTCTATTTTATTCAGTGACAAGTTTTATTTTTAATTTGGTGATTTGCTAATATCCACCAGCCTAGCACATTTCAATCAATGAAAAGTATACAGGTAATGGTATAAAATGGGCACTTAGTACTCAATAGTTTCATGGGCAAATTGATAATGAGCTAGCTCTAAAATATATTTTATTGTAGAAAATTCAGAAATATCCAAAGAGAAAAGTATTTTTAGGTATTACTAAAGTGTTGCATGATCTTTTTAAAGGAAACAGAGAACAACCAGCAACCCCCAAAAAGACAAGCTACTTACTACCCCCCCCCCCAACACACAACCCTTCTCCCTAAGTTAGTTATCTGGAAAACAGTACCTTTAACTCCTAACTTAAGCTTGCCACCTGCTAGCTATTTCATATACTAGGCTTAGTAATAATGAGAAACCTTCCTTCCAGAATAAAAATCCACAACAAAAGGGTTGAGTAGGGAAAATAAGAATTAAAATTCTTCCCATTGTTTATTCATCACCAAAAGCATACAAATTTAATCTGGCCTTATCAGAAAAATGGGGAAAAAAATGCTAAAATGAATTTTCACTTCTCAATGAAAATTAAACTTTTAAAAACTGTATGAAGAAATTTTAGTGTTTCAAAAATAACACAACTAACCATAAAACAAAATATAATTACTTACAACTAAACAAATTACTTTCATAAAAGCAAACACAATCAGCCACCTAGATCTTGGTATAAAATTTCTCAAGAACTGAATCAGATGATTTAAACAACTATCAAGGGGAGGTGTTGCTGCTAGCCCTGCCCCGACCTTTATTCCCCTAACGCTAAATACGGCAAACAAGCAGTCATTGAGAAAAAAAAAAAAAAAAAAAAAAAAAAGAAATCATCTCCACAAATTTTCACAGGCAGCATTACTTATAAAAACCAAAAAGCAGAAACAATTCACATGTCTACCAACTGACAAATGATCAACAAAATGTGGAATATCCATACAATACGCATATTTGGAGCAGAAAAAAAATGAGGTTGCGACACATACTTCAACATGAATGAACCTTGAAAATATTATGTTAAGTGAATGCAATCAGTCAGAAAGGACCTCATATTGTATTATTCTTATCAAATGTCCAGAATATGAAAATCTATAGGGAGAGAAAGTAGATTAGCAGTTGCCTAGAGCTAGAGGGAAGGAGGGCACTGCAGGCTGACCGTGAAGGGGTAGGGTGGGGGGATTCTTTTAGGGGTAAATAAAAGTTTCTAAAGTTGATTATGGTGAAGGCTACACAACTCTGATTATACACAAAATACTGAATTGTGCATGTCACATGGGTAACTTTTATGATACATGGATTTTATCTCAATAAAGCTGTTAAAAAAATCATTTCAAATTTATATCAGATCTTTAGATAAATGTTTAAATTTCTTCAAGTCTTAATGTCGTCTTTAAACTAGTAATCCACCCTCAATTGTTAACTGACTATTCTCTTTCAGAGAATTGTATAGATATTTACTAGCTAAATATAAATTTATCATAACTACACCAATCATTTTTCCATATGGTAGCATCTTCAATGAGAGTAACTACCACAATAGAAATGACTAAATATACCCAAGAATGTTTTTGATACGTGTAGTTTGCCTTCAGGTTCATATGGTAATCAGTTATAATTCTTAAAGTTCGAATAGATGTACCTCAATGTTTGATAGCCAAAACAAATTTAATAGGCAAATAACGAATTTTAAGGTTATAATGGTCACCTTTCAACTGTCAATCATGTTATTTACCTAGATTAAACATGGCTTTGTTCTTTTTTTTCTTAAAATTTTATTTTGAGAGAGAGAGAGAGACAGAGATGAGGGGTGGGGGGTGTGCAGAGAGAACCGTAAGCAGGCTCCACACTGTCAGCACAGTGCCTGATGTGGGGCTCAAACCCACGAACCATGAGATCATGACCTGAGTGGAAACCAAGAGTCAAATGCTTAGCCAGTTGAGCCACCCAGGCACCCCAAAACGGCTTTGTTCTTAACAAGACATTTTTTACCCCTTTCCTCAGACAGAGCTTTAAAATGTTAAATGATATATAATATTGCCATAAACTGGGACCTTAGTTTTACCAAGATTTGTTCTTAACTGTTTATTTTGAAATAATTGTAGATACACAGAAAGTTGCAAAAAGAAACAAATGCACAGGTAGATCCTAGGTATTCCTAACACCTTGCATGATTATAATACAACACAAAAACCAGGAAAGTGAAATTGGTACAACCCACAGAACTTACTTAGCTTTTAGCAGCCTTACACTCATTTGTGTGTATATGTACAGTTCTGTGTGAGTTCATCCTATGTATACGTTTGTCACCATCACCACGATCAAGATGCAGAACTGTTTCACCACACACAACTCCCTGCTGCCATTCATTTATGGTCACACCCAACACTTTCTCAGACCCCGTCCCAAATCTTTGGCAACCACTAAACTGTTCTCTGTCTCTAAAACTTGGTTCTTTCAAGAACGCTATATAAGTGCAATCACAAAGTGTGTAACCAACAGCACTGGCATTTTTCAATCAAGGTAATTCTCTGGAGATTCACGTAAGCTGTTGTATATATCAATAGTTCATTGTTTTTCATTACTGAGTAGTATTCTATGATACAGGTGTACCACAGTTTAACCCTTCATCTGTTGAAGAACTTCTGGGTTGTTCCCAATTTGAGTCTATGAAAAATACATGAACAGGTTGTGTGTGAGCATACATTTTGTTAATCTGAGATATGTTCACGGGTATTGCTAAATTCTAATTATGTAACAATTTTTTAAAATCTTTTGATGGTTTCTTTTTTTTATGTTTGTTTATTTTTGAGAGAGAGCAAGTGTGCATGCAAGCAGGTGACGGGCAAAGAGAGAGACAGAGAGATAGAATCCAAAGTAGGCTCCAGGTTCTGAGCTGTCATCACGGAGCCCGAAGTGGGGCTTGAACCTATGAACCGTGAGATCATGACCTGAGCCGAAGTTGGACGCTTAGCCAACTGAGCCACCCAGGTGCCTCTAGTTATGTAACAATTTTAGTATCAATTTTAGTATGTTTCTGAGAAAGGAAGATCGCCTTCAGTCTCCATTCTCCACTGTTGTTAATTGAACAAAATTCCTTTTGAAGTCTACCATTTACTCAACTCTTACGGCAAATGAACTAAACATTTTAAATACATTAATCTATATAATCCCCACATCAACCATGGGGTAGTGATCAACAGTCTCCTTATCTTACAATTAAAAAAAAAAAATGGAGGCAAAGAAGAGGTCTAGGGCACGATCCTGGGTCACAGAGCCAGGATGGGAAGAGCAGGGGCTTCAATTCAAGCTATCTGACTCAGAAGTCTACTCCTTCCATTCCAAGACAGCATCCCTTCCACTCTTGGGATGTATGTATTATTGAATACAAAAAGCATACACTAGCACAAAAAGTATTTAGGGGATAAAGTTTATATGTGACTATTACATTTCCTAAGTGAGATTTTAAAAACTGGACATGATCTCTATCTAATATGCTATGCAAATGACCAAAATTCATCTGATAACCTGTTGCTATCTGCACAAACATTATACGGGTAAGAGGTAACCTGGGTACTAAAGGAAAATTCAGGTAAAGTAATCAGCTTTTCTCTACATGAAGCTTTCACTCTTCATTAGGCTTGTGGTAAATAGGAGGTCTGGGGCCAGATGAGAAAGGAGGAGAAGGGAGGGGCTCCTGGGTGGTTTAGTCAGTTGAGTGTCCAACTTTGGACCAGGTCATGATCTCACAGTTCATGAGTTCGAACCCCACAGGGGGCTCGTTGCTGTCAGTGTAAAACCCCCTTTGGGTCCTCTGTCCCCCACTCTCTCTGCCCCACCCCCGCCCATACACTCTCAAAGAAAAGAAACATTTAAAAAAAAAACAAAAGGAGTAGGGAATGAGAGTAATGACATCCTTGTCCATGGATACACACTGTAGACTCTAAGACTCTAGAATACATATGAAAAATCTGAAGGAGCAAGGTCCACATCAGAGGTGATAACACATCCCAGGCCCCTACTCCCATGCTCTCTGACAAGCCCTGATGAGTAAGGAGAGGCTTCTTTCCAGAAGCTCTGGTAACAGGACCTATGCATTAGGGAATATATACTCGGATCTCCAGCCCTGCCTGTTGCCCAGAGAAACAAATAACAACAGGGTTCCTCACCAGCCATTCACAAACGCTGTCATCAGAAAGGTCATCATCACAAACACCATCATCAGAAATACCATAATACATTTTTTAATTTTGACATCTCTAAAATTTTCTGATTGATCATCAAATACTATCTTTTTTTCTTAATTTAACGTAAGATTTGGTTTCTTTATTCCTACCACAATGAAAAATAATACAGAGGCCAAGCTGCACAGACCTTTAAATAAAATTTAAAACTAGAAGTTTTTTACTAATTAAGGGGGAAATAAATTTACTTTGTAGCTATTATTAGCACATTTTGGCTTTTAATCATTGCTGCACATTAGAATCATCTGAGAATCTTTAAAAATCCCAATAGCCAGGTCATACCAATTAAATTTTTTAAATATCCAGAGGTGGGAGTCAGGTATTAATTATTTCCTTAAAGATACTCAGGTTATTAGCAATAACTGTAACAATTCCAGCAATTAAAACAAAACCCCTCTTTAAAAAAAAAAAAAAGGATAAATTATATAAACATTAGTTATACAGCTTGGACACTATACTAGTTAAGTCTAAAAATAACTTCCTTAAAAAAAAAAGTGACTTTCTAACAGCACTTAAATATTTTTTAATTTATTTTTTAATATTTATTTATTTTTGAGAGACAGAAGACAGTGTGTGAGTAGGGAAGGGGCAGAAAGAAAGGGAGACACAGAACCGGAAGCAGGCTCCAGGCTCTGAGCCGTCAGCAAAGAGCCTGACGAGATCATGACCTGAGTCAAAGTTGGACGCTCAACCAACTGAGCCACCCAGGTGCCCCAACAGCACTTAAATATTGAAATATCTTTGAAAATCCTAGTGTACCTTGGTCTCCTTATTATTCATGCAAACTCTTAACTTTTCAGATATAAAAACTAATAATTCAGCAAAAAGCCATAATTCACTTAATTGTCCAAACTTCATAAAAAGTTGTAATTATCAAGTAGTAAAACTAACAGAAAATAAAGAATTCATAGACTTTGATTATCGATTTTATAGAAATCCCTAGTAAGTCAGCATTTAAGAAAGTAACCCAAGGAAATAATAATAGGTATACACCAAGTTATAACTATAAGAACACATTGTGATATATTATACATTAGAATTCTATACATTTATTTGAAATGTTATAAAACATTCAATGGCATGCAGGGTTTCATACTTAAATATAAGCCAGTCAGAAAACAGTTATAAAACAATATGTAAGATTATACCTGAAACTTACCTGCAGCTGAGCTGAATCATGCCTGAGACCTTCCACAATAGATGAAAATCTGTCAACGTTTCTTTCTTCTCCAGCTGATGTTAAAGCTTCTAAAACCTCTTCAAGGCTATCAGAAAATTTGAAATTAATTAAATTGCCAACAGCAAATAATCTAAATGCCTTAATACAACTGCTTGATCTATTCAACTCCAGAGTCACTACTCCCAGAACCAGCAACATTTTAAAACCTTACTGAGTACATAGCATGTATCAAGTACTAGCTACATGTTTTAATTCATTTATGCCTAATAACCCTAGGATGAGGATAACTTATCAAACATTTATAAAGTGCTTTCTACACATCAGGCATTATTTAAATCAGTTTACAAATATTAACTCTTTTTAATGTATATAAGTCTATGAAGTTGGTATTGTCCCGTGTTATAGAGCAAGAAACTGAGGGAAAAAAATTAAGCAATTTTTCTAAGGTCTCACGTCTCCTAAATGATGAAGCAAGGATCTGAAATCAGACAGTCTTTGTGGTGAGCACTGTCCTGGTTTCCTTAATCACTACACTCTACTTCCTTTTCAGTGTAAATGAAGTCTGATAGCCAAAAATACACAGTAGTAAGGATTTATATACACACATTCGCACATAAAAAATATGCACATAAAAATACGCACATAAAAAGTAGCAGTTAAAGAGCTACAGTCGCTACACCTTTAAAGAAAGTGTGTTAACACGATCTAGTGTATTGTAGGTCAGTTTGTAGACGTAAACATGTAGTCTGTAAATGTTATCTGTATCATTTTAATAACCTATTATGAAGTCAAGAAATAATAAATATGGAAGAAGTAGAAGGAGAGGAAGGTGAAAAAAGAGGAGGAAAAAGAGAAAGAGGGTAAAGAAAGAAGAGGGAAAGGAGATGGCCAAGAGGAGGGAAAAGGAAAGGAAAGGAGAAGGTGTTAAGGAGGCAAGAGGGAAGAGAGAAGACACAAGAAATGGGTGGAAAGAGGGAGGAGGAGAATGGAGCGGGAGGAGGAGAGGAACAAAGGCGGAGGGGGGAGCACTAGGTGCATCTTGTGTGTCAATATTAAATACCCTCTTAGGGTTTTTACAATAAAGTTACTGTGGTCTTTTTGAAACAGTTAAGGGAATGTGGTGCAGCTGTACCTGGCTTCACGTGCTGGCGCTGCTGCTGGGGACATCCTTGTCCGTGGACACACACCTAGCTACCCGTGTTGCCGCGGGGGGACATCCTTGTCCGTGGACACACGCTGTAGCTACCCGTGTAGCCATGGGGGGACATCCTTGTCCGTGGACACACACCTAGCTGTGCAGCCGCGAGGGGACATCCCTGTCTGTGGACACACACCGTAGCTACCCGTGCAGCCAAGGGCGGGGCCTGAGTCTTGCCTGCTGACTCTCCAATAATCCACACAGAGCAGCTCAACAGTTGCCAGGCCCAGGAGGGTCGCCACAAAGACAATTTTCAAATGCGTGCGGGAGGTTCTGCTTACAGGCCTCTCTACCTAGCCTTTATGAAAGGGCTATTTATTTACTCTGTAGGTTGTTCTGTTTTTATATCTTCACCCTTTTTAAAAGGTATTTTAAATAATTTTTAACTGCTTCCTGTAATAAGAATCCCAACCCTTCAAAAAAGAAAAAAAAGGGGGGTGGAGGGTTTATCTTTATAATTATCTTTTAATATGTGTGTAATGGTCTTTTGCTTACAATCCTAATATGTGTGGATAATGTCTTTAAAGTTTAAAACTTCAGG
This sequence comes from Puma concolor, assembly GCF_028749965.1. Taxonomy (NCBI): domain Eukaryota; kingdom Metazoa; phylum Chordata; class Mammalia; order Carnivora; family Felidae; genus Puma; species Puma concolor. Next base: position 206,030,993 of record NC_141667.1, on the reverse strand, counting down.
ATGTATTTTATGGTCAAAGACTACCCTCAACCAGTAAAGTACTATTACATATAGCACTTTTATTATTTTTTTAAGTTTATGTATGTATTTTGAGGGAAAGAGTGTGAGCATGGGTTAGGGAGGGGCAAAGACAGAGGGAATGAAAGAAACTCCCAAAGCAGGCTCCAGGCTGCTCCAGCACGGAGCCCGAGTGGGGCGAGTGGAGAGGCTCGGGGGCTCAAGCCCATGAACCATGAGATCATGACCTGAGCTGAAATCAAGAGTCGGAGGCTCAACCAACTAAGCCACTCAGGTGCCCCACAAATAGCATTTTTAAAATCTGCCTTACAAACAGATTTTCAAATAATATGATGTTTGCTTTTACAAGGGAAATTGCATGACCTACAATTTGAATTAACTCTATCTGGAAAACAAAAATCACTTAAGAAACAGAATCCATTTGCATATTTTTTTAAGTCTTTGTTGAGAATTTTTTTTTAGGGTTTGAATTCAGAACAACTTAAATACGATGAAGAAATAAGTTTTTCATAGAAAAAGGTTAGCCCATAACTACTATACTGATTGAGAAATAATTATTACTCAAACATTTCTGTTCAGACAATTATGAATCTAAATCAGCTGCTTAAGTAATACTTCATTTATTAACAGTAAATTCTGGTCTAAAATAGAATAATGAAAACATCAAGTAAATCAAATTATATTGTTATATAATTAGAGAAATGAGTTGAGAGGACTTACATGCTTTCCTCCCCTACAATGCATACTGCAGAGAGGAGTTTTACCACATCTGTCATCATACTTGGGTGCTTGGGATCGATGGCTTTGGCTAATAGAGAAAGACTTCTCTCTTCACTCATAATTCTTTCCAAGCCATACTATAACATTTTGGAAATAAGAGGTTAAATGTTAGCAGTTTATTGGGGGAAAAAAAAAATAGTGCCCTAGAGGAAATACAGTTATTAAAAAAGTTTATAGGATAATAGGTTTTTTTTTACTTTGTACAAGCTAGAAACTATAAGGAATGTATAACATCTTGGAAAAAATTCATAGACTTATTCACATCAAAAACTATGATAGTCAACCAAACATAACTCCTCAAAGGTGATTTTACAATAGTATGACTTACAATTACTAAGAAGGCTAAGTATCCAACTGGAGAAAGGGAGAAACAGTGAGGAAAATGGAGATTTCCCAACAGGAGCACACAAAATAAAAAGTCAGTTTTTGTACCAGACACTGAGGCCACAAGGAGCATTCCTGGGAAGGATGGTTGGTAAGGGATATACCACACAAGTAAATACACAGATCAGCTCTAACCCAGAGAAATATAATGAAAGCCACCCACACAATATCTAGTTTTCCAATAAAAAAGTAAAATTTTAATCAAATTAATCCAGTATATCTAAAATATTATCATTTCAACATAATCAATATAAAACATTTATTGATGAGACAGGAAGAAAAAATAACTAAGTATTCAAAACCCAGTGTGTGTTTTATGTTTACAACACATCTCAGTTCAGACAAGCCACCTTTCAAGTGCTCAATAGCCACAGGTGGTGACCACATTACATAACACACACCTAGATAGTAATGCTGAGTTCATAAAATGGGCACAGGTTGAAAGAAGATTTGGACAGATCCCGTGTAGAAACTGCCATGAGGAGCATAGATACTCTGATCTGACTGGTATTTTATCATCAGAAAGACAATGCAGTTGTAAACACATTATATAAATGGGATGATGCTGGACAAGGAAAAAGTTTGTTTGCTACTGCCAGGATGCCACATCCAATTAGAAGATAAGGAGTCATGTTAATGACTTCGTGTTTTGATTTGAGGATATATACATCTCTTAGGGCCCACTTACAATCTATGGGAGATAAGTATCAAATAACAGAGGATAAATAGAAGCAATAAAACAATATGATTTATCTTCTATGTATCCCAAAGGATCCTTCTAAAGAGTGAGAAATTGGTTGATTAGAATTACTACTGAACACTAAAAAGGACTTTAATCCCAATTACAGACCTATGAACTACAGCTTAACTCAAAGTTAACACTAGATATAATTATCAAAGTTAAATCTATAACAAGCTTAGACCCAAATGCTGTGAGTGGTATGAAATCTTATTTCTAATTTTCCTATCGTGCCTACGTCATTTATATAAAGAAGCCGTCACACTGCTGAAAACACTGCATTTGTTCTTAACCACTATCTAAGGAACACAGGTACCAAGGAAGCAGCACAGGCAGAAGGGCCAAGGGCCCAGGATATGCTTTCTGGAGAGACATCTCGGTCTTGTTGGTGGCAGGGAAAAGTTTACAAATAGATAGCTAAGCCAGTCAGGAAATGATCCCTTTTGTGATGCCCTGGGCTGTCTCCTAACTGGAAACAAAGAAAGAGAAAGCAGGCATGGGGCCAAGGACTACAATGTTCTTCAATAACCATTATAGGGAATTGTCAGAGGTTTATAAAGTACCACTTAGATGCAATTCAAAAAGCCAATCAGTCAATGATTACCAAGTGCCAAAGAGCTGGCTCTGTCCTGAGAAACCAGAGGATTCAGTAAAGCATTTCCCTTTCATTTCCCACCCACTTGGATGTCCTTAGCCAACTCCTGCCCGTCTGGAATCGGAGTCCTGTGGCTCCTCCAAATACTCAAAACAACTCATACCGATTTCCTCCAAGTGATACTAACTACCTTCTCTGTGAAGCCCTCTAGCTCTAAACCATTATGAGTAGAGAGCAAAATACGAGCATTCTCTGATTTCAGAGTTTTCACTAGCACTTCCTAAACTCCAAAGCTCCACCATCGGCAGTATTCTGACTTTGCTAACATAAAAACATGCCGCGCTCATTTTAAGACTGGAATGAGGCCAGATTACCACCACTGAGCATCTAGAACTAAAGACAGAATTGCCGCCTACTTCATTAAAATTACTCTTGTTCAATTATTTAAAAAACAAAGCAAAGCAAACAAAAACTGTTGACTCTGTGAAAGAAATAATCAACTTACCAGTGCTAGCATTTAAAGTGCATTAAATGAAGCCTATTAGAACGTTAGAGAGGCGGTGACAAATTTTGGAAGGTCTAAGGTGTCTCTCTACTGAATATCAAGGGGCCACTCTGGTTTCTATGAAAACTCATATGTTCTAAATCGAGGAATAAAGCCAGGTTCCATTTGCTTTCTACTTGAGGCCCATTATTACCTAACAGATAGAATGTCAAGCCACTGGAAAAGTGTTAGGTAGGGGAAGGTGAAGGCCCTAAATCCTTGTGTACGATACTCAACAGAGCATGAATCCTGATGCTCAATCACTACTTATGGTGAGTTAATCCCAGTAGCAGAGATAACACTGGGAAGGGGGCTGGCTTCAGGAGCAAAACACCTATGCTGGGGGGTGCACACCTTAAAGCAACACACAAAATGTTAACAGACCAAAATGTAGCCCCTGTTCTACTCACCTCTTAAACATATTTAACTTTTCATCGTTTTATTGTTTCCCCTAATATTCAAAATCTTTTTCCATTTAGAAAATACTATTTAGTCCAATTTAGTGTTATAAGAAACTCACTTTCATCTGTTACCAGATTTACTCATTAATTACATAATTACTAGTGCCTAAGAAGGTACCACATTTTTTCCCCTCTCAGAGCCTATATTTTTTTCATTATTCGAGGAACTCTTGTAAAGAGTACACAGTGACATAAATGAAAAACCATCAACAAATCTTGGGGAGGAGGGGGACTTTACCGAAAAATTATTTCATATATTATTAAGTTTAGAATTCAGAAAATAGAATAATTTCAAGTATCAGCAACTTTTTATTCTTATTAGCACAGATGATAGCCATCAACACAAATGGAAATAGATTCCAGCTCCACAGATACAAACTATAAGCAAAAGCAATCCATTATAAGGGAACACACTGTATCAATCAGAACCTAAATATATAAAGTTGACTCCCTCCCCAGGTCAGTCTGAAGTAGGAAATTGCTTCTATACACCACCTCATCTCACTTTAATCCTGGTATTCCTCCCAAAATCAAAGAATGATCCACATGCCCCTTTAGTTTAAAAAAATGTTCCTGGATTTTCTCTGTCAGCCTTATCATCAGGGAAATTTCCAATTTCTATATTCTCAATTTACAAGGAGCCTCTCTAAAGCAATATTATGTCCTCAGGATAGAAAAATCGCTTTCTTCATTTACTCTTAAGACATATTGTAAAAAAGAATATGCAGTCTAACTAAAAACTAATTCTCACAGAACAATCCGTTCAAATATAGAATATATGTGAATATGTAACAATATAAAGAGGATTTCTACATCAGATATTCCCCTTGAAAATCATATTAGAGGCGCCTGGGTGGCTCAGTCAGTTGAGCGTCCAACTTTGGCTCAGGCTGTGATCTCACAGTTCGTGAGTTCGAGCCCCACAAGGAGCTTGCTGCTGTCAGCTTGTCAGGGCAGATCCCACTTCAGATCCTCTACTCTCTTTCCCTCTTCCCCTCCCCCACTCACACTCTCTCAAAAAACAAAACATTAAAAAAAAAGAAAAGAAAAGAAAGAAAATCATATCTGATTGGAGAAGGCAGGGAGGTGAAAAATATCTCATTGTGCAAAAACAGAAATCTCAGCTCAAGAAAATGCTGAAAAATAAATAAGACATGAAGGATTAAAACATATTGGGGCACCTAGGTGGCTCAGTCAGTTAAGTATCGAATTGTGGCTCAGGTCATGATCTCACAGCTCCTTAATTAGAGTCCTGCATCAGGCTCTGTGCTGACAGCTCAGGGCCTGGAGCCTGCTTTGGATTCTGTGTCTCCGTCTCTCTCTCTGCCCCTTCCCCTCTCATACTCAGTCTCTCCCTCAAAAATAAACATTAGAAAAAAAAGAAAAAAAGGAAAATAGAAGTATTTGCTACATTTAATAAAAAGAAATATGAATGTTAATAACTGAAGTACCAGTACTTAAGTGTGTAAGGCTCTAAAGGCTTATTTTTAAAATGTAAGACAAAATATTAAAAATTTGAAATTAATCAGAAATATACAGGCAGTTTTGCTGTGAAACACAAATCATCCTAACACCACAGGTAAAATTCCTCTCCTGCTGTCTAATGGCAACTAAAACACCGATCATTACTGTACCCATCATGAGGTAGATATGTTTAGATGTTGAAGCTAAAGACATGCCATGTGATAGAGCCAATTTCTGCAATTGACAGTATACAATATTTAAAAATGGGAACACTGTCCGAAAAATCTAACTTCAGTTAGGAGCTTCAAGTGTTCCTCTCTTCTTACGTATCCTCTTCAAATTTGCAAACTCTGCAGACCTGCCATATTGCCTGTGGTTTCAATATTACTTGTATGAAGCATCATTGCTCCATTTTGGGGACCGGCTTCTAATCGTTTCACACCTTTTCACGTTAATTTGATTGTAGATTTAAATTTCTAGGCTATGAAAACTAAATCTTTCCCACTGGATTCTCTGATAATAAATATTACTGCAGATCACGTTCAATTATCATGTATGATTTCAAAGCTTATTTTTGCTATACTTCTGAAAATTGAGAAGGAAGGAGGAAGAGAGAGGGGGGAACAGAAAGGAGGGTAGAAAGGGAGGATCAACCCACCCACAAGGATTTGTACTCAATAGCTTATCAAAGCAGTACATCACTTCAGTGCAAATTCTGTACTACACACAACTCTATTTTATACGAATTCTGTAAGTACCAGTGAAGAACGAATACAATGTAATTACCTATGTACATACCTGTGTGTTCATCAAAGCTTTTAGACACTGTATGACTTTATGCTGCTTCTTCTTTACAATTTTTTCTTGTCTGCATTGGCATAAAAAACATCACTGTTGGGATTATCGCTGGACATGCAAATGTAGCTTAATTGAAAATAAAATGAATATACTTACATTTTGCCGCTAATCAGTTTTTCCAAAATGTCCAGTAATAATCCAAGCCCCTCATGTCCAAAACTTTCCACCCAACTGATAAACAGGAAAACAAAAAACAAAAAACAAAAGGCAATTATGCATGGTCAGTATTCTAGTTTAGAATATCACAATGAGATATGCTCACAAATATTTCATATTTGTTATATTCTAATCATAAATACAACATAAGAATATCATGTGCAAAGTCACTCATGATACATAATCTTATTTGTGAGAGCAGTGATGGGATAAACCAGACTATGTCCATCACTTCTGTGCTCCATGTCCAGCAACATTGTGTTGGTAGCTAGAATCTGCCCTGTGGGAAGTAACACAATGCAGAAATCAGCAAATGCTGCCAATCACCCCATCTCCCCCCACCCAGAGAGCTGGCCATTAAACATTTACCAACACACCCCTGGATAAGCCTCACTTTAAACTTTTACAAAGAGCAGAAATCAGGCAATATTTAAAGAGGGAAGGGGCGCCTGGGTGGCTCAGTCGCTTAAGAGTCTAACTCTTGGTTTTAGCTCAGGTCATGATCTCACAGTTCATGAGTTCAAGCACTACACCAGGCTCTGCACTAACAGTGCAGAGCCTGCTTGGGATTCTCTGTCTCCTTCCCTCTCTCTCTCCCTCTCCTGCACTGGTTCTCACTCTCTCTCACTCTCTCTCTCAAGATAAAACACATAAACTTAAAAAAAAAAAAAAAAAAAAGATTTAAAGAGGGAGAACTCAGATGTACGTATTGAAAAGAAAAGTCTTAGGAAAATTTCTCAAACCACTGAAATGCATCCTAATTTCCTAAGTTTCAAAGTTCGATTGTTTTAAGAGTTTCATCATTATTTTTAAATGAATATTTTCATCTTGACCAAACCACCTCTTTTCATAAACCCACTGGTATAATCACAGTACACTAATGTAATTAGGACATCACTGCCAATAGACAATTGCTTACCTTGGTTATAGAAAAACTACCTTAATGGGAATTAACACAACTTTTTTTCCAGTGGTGATTTAGGAAGCTTTGAACAAGAATATCATCTGTTTTTTTAAAAAGTAGGGGAAAGAAAATTTTAGGATATGTAACTGTGTTTATCTCTTTGTATATGTGTTTGTATGTATGATTGTGTGTGTGTGTGTGTGTGTGTGTGTGTGTGTGTGTGGCCTTTGAAAAATCGAATTTTAAAGACAAAGTTTCATCCAATAACCAAAAGCAAAATATTATAAACATTAAGAACAAGTCACATACCAAGATATAATACCATTTTCTTAAGACACAATAGAACATTTCCTATGACAATAAGAAAACCAAACACAACACTTTTAAATGAAAACAAATATTGTTTAAAAAAAATCTTCTTCATTTGTACACTTGTGAATACAGCTTACTCACTTATAAATGTTTCTGATTCCTACCACACCAAAAAAAAAAAAAGCTATTTGTCATTTAGATTGGCAGACACTTGTCAACTATTTCACTTGTCTCCTCCCTGTCCAGTTAAAGCCATGGAGTAACTAATTCAAGAATGTACTTAAGCAAGAAACATACTCTGAGACCCTCCTAGGAAAAGAAAAGCCTGGAATCACTATTACAGTGAAGGTGAGAAAAAAAAAGTTGAATAGAAGTCAGAGTTTTCAAACCAGGATACTACTTCAAAAGTGACGAGTTTACTCTCCACTATCAGCAACACACAGATTACCTGTAGGCATTTCAAATCTCACTTTCATGTTTCATGAAACACCTACAGCATCTGCTTAACTGTTTGCCTTGTTGACATCCTACTCCATATTTATTCTTATTTCACATGAAGCAGGGAAGCTTGAAATCAAACACATAAAGAGTAACTTGAGAGTTTTACTGGGGCCGACACTGACACACGTGGACAGACTGTATTCATCGTGCCCTCCTGGGTTAGTGTCTCCAAGCGGGACTTCCTACTTTGAAGTGAATTTTTAACAATCTGTATATGCAAAAGTATAACCATGGAGACATTCAAAAGCTAACATAAATGATATAGGATTATTCATATGGCTATCCCTTTCAATCATTGTGGAAAATAAAGTCACTATTCCTAAAACTGCCTTACACCAAAATAATTTAAAACTAGGTTAATATAACAAAATAAACTTTGTTTCACTTGATATGCTCATGGTGAAGCCTACTACAGAATTTAGGAAGCTTATCGATCCAAGTAAATCAAGTTAAGTCTTTTGGTCTAATTAATAGAACATAGTTTTGTTTGTTTTGTTTTTGTTTTTTTTTAATTTATCACCCTTGGGGCACCTAAGTGGCTTAGCCGGTTAAGCGTCCGACTTCGGCTCAGGTCATGATCTCACGGTCCGTGAGTTCAAGCCCCGAGTCAGGCTCTGTGCTGACAGCTCAGAGCCTGGAGCCTGCTTCAGATTCTGTGTCTCCCTCTCTCTCTGACCCTCCCCCGTTCATGCTCTGTCTCTGTCTCAAAAATAAATAAACATTAAAAAAAATTATAAATAAATAAAAAAATAAATTTATCACCCTTAATGTAACAGCTATAACCAGAATGCTGTGACCCACAGAAGGTCTCATATTAACTATTTTTGGACCCACTAAATAACTCTTCTGAACTATAGAATATAAGCCATTGCAGTAAAACTTACATTCACTCAAGCATATTACATATGAACTACTTCTCTATAAAATAAACTTAATAAATTAAACGTAAAGAGACATTATACCAAATTACTTTACACTGCAATCTTTTAACTCGTGGTAGAAATTAATTTCTGAATAAAATCGGAGAGAATGGTAATAGCCTAATGAAAGTCAGACTATACATTTCATAAAATACATCAAAAACAAAGTGAGGGGACAAGGCGAGGAAACAAAGATGCTTGGTAACAAAAAAAAATACATATATATAATACTTAAACATAAAAAGCTGGTACTTACTGAAATATTAAAACACAAATTAAGTAAAAACGCTCTCTGTTTTCTTAAAAATTTGCAAGGCCAGGGGCGCCTGGGTGGCGCAGTCGGTTAAGTGTCCGACTTCAGCCAGGTCACGATCTCGCGGTCCGTGAGTTTGAGCCCTGCGTCGGGCTCTGGGCTGATGGCTCAGAGCCTGGAGCCTGTTTCCGATTCTGTGTCTCCCTCTCTCTCTGCCCCTCCCCCGTTCATGCTCTGTCTCTCTCTGTCCCAAAAATAAATAAACGTTGAAAAAAAAAATTAAAAAAAAAAGAAATTTGCAAGGCCAGCATATTGTTGTACTAACAAGTTGTCACTAACAAACCCATTCTTTCAAAACCTTGGCCCCACCTCTACTATTTTCAGCATGATTTTTAAAAATAGGGGCAAATATTATTTCTTATCTTTTCTGGAAAAGACGTGCAAGATAAAAAGTGATATTGAGTAGGTAGGCCTGTGGTGCTGACAGAGGTTCATTGAAATCCATAGCTTTTTACAAAAGTAAAAGATTGCTCATCATCAATGTAAGAAGCAACCTGGAAAAAAAAATTATCAACTGATCTATAAATGATCAATCTTTAGGAAACAAAATCTGTTCTATTTATTCTGTGCCTGTCAGCATAGTACCATCAGGCATTATGTGGTTTAACTATAAACTGCATTCATGGATGAATAAGCACTGTGCAAATGTTTCTTCCTCATGAATAGAAATGACATAGAGATTAGTATGACATTTGTATGGGGAAAAAATTGCTTAAAAACAGCAAAAAGTAATGTGCTAAGTACTAATTTAACACAAAATCTACCTCTTAAAATTCCGTAACAGGAAATATCAAACTCTTCTTTTTTAATTGCTTCAAGAAAAACTTCTAAGTATATTGCCATTTAGCACTTCCTAGCAGGGGGCTCCATGTAAGAGAAAAAAAAGAGGTGAAGAGGTAACAAAAGGAAAAAAAAAAAGAGGGAGAAAGAGAGGTCTCTAGGATTAAATGTTCAAACTATCTTAAAATGTTCAAAGCAGCTTATGCTTTGAAATTCAGTTGTTGCTTCCTGAGACACAGGATGAAATCAAAGGTATGCAAAGTGGTTTCCTAGGTGTTGTTGGCTTTATGAAGCAAATACAGTCATCTCAATGAGCAGAAGAGGCAATAATCAGGTCTCAGATTTACTTCCTGGCCCAAGGACACTATCCATGTATATGTTTCCCACAGACTTAAGTTAGTTATCACCTCTCTTGCCAAATGTGCTCCAAGGAAGGTAAAGATAAATGCATCATAGATTGTCAGAACAAGAATAAACCAACCACATCCTAAGGGCAACCTTACCAGTCACATACACCTGGAGAATAGGGACCATTTCTAATTTGTCTTTACATTCTCCAGCACCTGGAATAGACTAAGCATTCAATAAATGGTTTTAAAATAAAACTGAATCTCCTTCCATTTTTATATATAAGAAAAGAAGACACAGAGAGAGGTTATGGTCACTTCGAAATAGCATCCAGGTCTGCTGATGCCCAGATTCACACCCTTACTTTACATACCTAGAAAAAAAGTACAAAGCAATGACGCTTCCCATGCAGTATCACTGAGCCTGTTCCAACCTTCATGCCAAATACATCAATTCTGATTTCAGAACTGGTACTTATCCATACTGAACCAAGGATGATGAATCTGGAGTCCCTGTCCTTAGCACACTTGAGGACTTGATTGACTGCAGCTCAAAGGGTGATGTTTCATTACTACTCAAACAAGTGTTCATTAACAAAGTCACTCAGCCTTTATGAAGGTCTCACTGTGTGCTTAATACTACAATAGGTATGACAAATACAAAACTGAATAAAACATGTTCTCTGCCCTTGAAAAGATCACAGACTAGTGGTTGAAACAAATGTTGAGCTAAATCATTTCCATAATATAATAAATGCTATAATCATGGTGCTAAGGGAACAGAAGATAACAGCATCTACCTCTCCTAGGAGCAAAGCAACTGATGTCTGACCTGAATTTTCAAGGTTAAGTCAGAGAAAGAGCTGTTTCTAAGGCACTGGGAATGCATGCAAAGCCATTAAAAGAAATGGTCTGTGCCGAGTTCCAGAAACGGCTGTATGAGGTAAAACCAAAAAGGTAGGAAGGAGCTTCTGAAAAAAACTCTATACAATGTCATGGGCAATGGAAAGCCATTAGCACATGTGGTAGGCAGAATAATCTCACCCCTGCCCCCACCCCCACCCGGGAGATGGCCACGTCCTAACAGCAGAAGCTATGATGATCTGATATAGCAAAAAGAGGAAACAGAAAAGGAAATTCAGGTTACAAATCACAGGATTTTAAAATAGGGAAATGACCCTAAATTACCCAGGTGAGTCCAACCTAATGACCTAATTTACTTAAATTGAAAGCCTTTCCCCGCGGGATTGGAGAGATGAGGCAGAAGAGAGATGCAAAGCATGAGAAGGGCTCAAAGTTTACAAGCTTAAAGACAGAGAAAGGGGAATAGGAGCCAAGGAGTGCGGGTGGCCTCTAGAAGCTGAGACAACCCTCACATGGCAGCTAGCAAGAAAAAAGGGATGTCAGTCTCAAAACTGCAAGGAATTGAATTTTGTCATTAACTCAATCAAGTAAACATCAAGCACAAAGGTTTTTACAGATTCTTTCAACTTTTCTATGTAAACATGTCATCTACAAAGAAGACAGTTACAGTTCTTCCTTTGGGATTTATACATTTTTGTTTCATTTGTACCTCATCACTATGGCTAGAACTTCCAGCACTGTGTTGAACAAGAGTGGTGAAAGCAAACATCCTTGCCTCATCCCTAGTGTGAGGCGGAAAGTATTCAGCCTTTCACATTTAATGTTAGCTCGAGAATTTTTGTAGATTTAGGTTATCAAATTGAGAAAGTACTCCTCGGTATTAGTTTCCGAGAGCAGCTGTAACAAAGTACCGCGAAATAGAATACGTAGAGGAGAAGTTCATTCTCATAGTTCTGGAGGCTAGAAGCCCAATGTCAGAAGGGCTGGGCTCCCTCTGAGACCATGGGTAGACCCCTTCCTTGCCTCTTCCTAGGTTCCGGTGTTAACGGCTAATCCAGGATTTCCCTACCTCCCATCACATGGCACTGTGTCTCTCTTCTTAAAAGAACATAAATCGGATTAAAAGCCCACTCTATCCTTTATGACCTCATCTTACTCCATCTGTATTGACCCAATTTTCAAATGAGGTCCCATTCTAAGGCGCCAATTCGGACTTAACATTTTCCTAGGGGACACAATTCAATCCATAACGTCTTTCCTCTTCTGAGAGACTTTATTAGAAGTATTTAGTTTTTGTCAAATCTTTGCATCTTTTGATACGTGATTTTCTTCTTTAGCCCTGTTGATATAGTGCATTTCAGTTAAGATTTTCATGTCTATATTTGTGATGGACATTAGTTTGTAAATCTGGAGTTTGGGGTTTTGATTGTTATTGTCTTTGTTTGGCTTGCTATCAGTATCAGCTTCATAAAATAAATTGTGAATTGTTCCCTGCTCTTGTGTTTTCTGGAAAAGGCTGTGTAGAATTGGTATTAATTTTTCTTCAAATCTTTGGTAGAACTCTCCAGTGAAAGCATCTGTACTTGAAGATCTTTTAGGGACTCTTAAAATAGTAATTTAATTTCCTTAATAGCTAGAAGACTAGTCAAATATTCTATTTCATATTGGGTACGTTGTAGTACTTTCTTCTTCAAGAATTAGTCTTTCAAATAAGTTGTCAAATTTGTGTGTTTTAAGTTGTTTGTAGTATTGCCTTATTACCCTATCGACATTGAGTCTGTGGTGATATTCTGTTTTATTCCTAATACTGGCAATTTGTCTCTTTTCTTCATCAATAATAAAGGTTTATCAGTTTTATTAATCTTCCCAAAGAACTACATCCCTGTTTCACCAATTTCCTCTATTGTTATTCTGTTTCCAATTTAATTGATTCTACTCTTTATCATTACCTTATTTATTTTCTATTTTGCTTTTTAGATTAAGGTGAGAACTAAAATTATTTCTTGGAGCCCTTTTACTTCTCTAATGTATGTATTTAGTCCTACATATTCCCTTTCTCAGTACAACTTCAGATGTGTGCCACGAGCTTTGAAATGTATTTTCATTAACTTCAGTGTATCTTTTTATTTTCCTTGAGACTTCCCCTTTGACTCAAGGATTATATACAAATCTGTTGTCTGCTTTCCAAATGTTTGGATATCTTCCCGTTATCTTTGTTATTGATTTCTAGTTTGAGTCTTTTGGTAGAAGAACACATTTGGTATGGTTTCAATTCTTTTAAATTTGATGAGGTTTGCTTTGTGGCTCAGGATACAGTCTAACTTGGTACATGTTCTAAGAAGAGAATGTGTATTCTGCTATTAACTGAAATGTACTATACTATGCATTATGTATTTTACTTAATAGTAGTGTTGAGTTCTTATATCTTTAGTGATTTTCTGCCTAGGTGTTCTATTGATTATTGACTGAGTTGTGAAGTCTCCAAATCTAATTGTGGATTTATCTATTCCCTTCAGTTCTAGTATTTTTGCTTCATATATTGTGGACATCTGTAGCCTGATATGTATACTTAGGATGGGTCTTTTGGTGGATTGACTCTTAAAAATCAATCTTTTTCTTTACTCTGAGATCTAAATGATTGGATATTAAAACAGCCACAACTGCCTTTTGATTAATGTTTGCATAATATGTCTTATTATCATTTCACTTTCCATCTGTCTATATCAATATATTTGAAGTGAATTTCTGATAGAAAGCATATAATCAGGTGATGTTTTTTAATCTACTCTGCCAGTCTCCTTTAATTAGCATAACCATTTACACATAATGTAATATTGACATGTTAAGCCCTAGTACTTATTTTTTGGATCTTGTTCATTCTGTTTGTTCATTTTCTTTTGCCTGCCTTCCTGTGGTTTACTTGAACCTATTTTAGAATTCCATTTTGATTTATTTATTGTATTTTTTATTTATAGCTCCTACAGCTTTTTAGAGGTTGCTCTAGGTACATCAGAATATATCAAAGCTTATTGGCGTCATTGTCTCACACGCTTGTGCGAATGGTAGAAGTATTCCATCCCGTTATGAATCGAATAGTATCCCTCCAATTCATACATACAGGCCCACACCCACAATGTGATAATATTTGGAGATAAGGCCTTCACAGAGATTATTAAGGTTAAGGGACATCACAAGGATAGGGCCCTAATCCAGTATGACGAATGTCCTCGTAAGAGGAAGACACCAGGATTGCACACCCACAGAGGAAAGGCCATGCGAAGACACTACAAGACAGCAGCCACCTGCAAGCCGCAGAAAGAGGCCACAGAAGAAACCAACCCTGAGGGCACCTGACCATGACCTTAAGGCTTCCAGTACTGAGAAAATAAATTTCTGTTTAAGCCACCCAGGTTGCAGCCTTTTTATTATGGCACCCCAAGCTAACACATCTCCCTTTATGCACTTTACCCTCCCCATTTAGAGTATCATTGTTATAAGTACTTCCTCTATGTACAGTGAGAACCTCATCAGACAGATATAAGTTTTGCTTCTACCAAACATACTTTAGAAAATTCAAGGAAAGGAAGGTACACTTACCCACATTTTTATTTACACTGTACACTTTCTCTTCCCAGTATTTCAAGGATGCCTTCTTGTATTTCTTTTATTATTATTATTATTTTCTTATTCTTTTTCTTATTATTCTTTTATTATTTTTCTGTTTAGAAAATATCATTAGCTATTCTTTTAAGGCCAAAAATTCCCTTTGTTTTCTTTCATCTCAGCATGTCTTGATTTTGCCTTCACTCCTGAAGGATACATTCATAGCACGCAAGATTCTGAGCTGGCTGTTCTTGGCTTTCTTCATTTAAAAACTGTTTCTACCACATGCTTTGGGCCTCCATAGTTTCTGAAGAGAAATCCAGTGTCATGCCATTGGTTTTCTCCATAACCAAAGTGGCATCTCGGGTTGCTTTCAAGAATTTTTACTGTTTTCAGTTGTCAGAAGTTTGACTATGGAAGGTCCTAACGTGAGTTTCTCTGGGTTCACCCTATTTGCAGTTTCACTAGGTTTCTTGAATCTGTAGGTTTAGGTCTTTTGCCAAACTTGGGAAATATTTAGCCATTATTTCTTCATGTAACTTTGCTATCCTCCCACCTCTCAGATCCTCCTAGGATTTGGATAACAAAATGTTAAATCTTTTATTATAGTGCCACAGTTGACTGAGGCTCTGTTTTGGTTTTGGTTTTCATTTCCTCTCTGTTCAGATTGGGTATTTTCTATTATTCTACACTGCAGATCACCAATTCTTTCCTCTCATCCTCGCATTTTGTTGTTGTGCCCCTCCAGTAAGTTTTTCATTTCAGTTATTGTAGTCTTCAATTCCAAAATTTCTATTTGGTCTTTTAAAAAGAATAACGTTTCTTCTATTTCTTTACGGAGACTATTTTTTTTTTCTTTCAGCATATTCATACTTGCTCATTAAAACATCTTTAGGATGGCTCCTTTGAACATCTTTATTAGAATGTTCAAATATCTCTGACAACTCATTGTTGTCTATTAGTAAAGGTCTTTTTGCACTCAGTTTGAAACCTTCCTCCTTTTTATTATGACAGGTTTTCTATATTGAAACCTGGAAACAGGTTATTATGTTATGATACTTCAGATTTTATTTCAACCTGTTTTTTTAGCTGGCTTCCTACGATACAGCTCAGGTGGAGGAAGGAGGGCAGGCATCCCCTCAATACCGCCAGGTGAACACACGAGTCCATGTTCTCCAATTGGCCTCTGCTGATACCTCAGAAAGAGGCTTCTTGTTATTGCTGGACATGGATGGGTGTCTGAGCTCCCCACCTAGCCTCCATGGTACCTCCCTGGCAGGGAAAAGTAGGACTGCCTTGTTATGCTCACGTAACCCCCACTAGAACCAATGGGAGGGGAGGTTTGTTTCCAAATCTGTTTTTGCCAGGTGTACCTATTACTGTAATTAATTTAATAAAAATTACACAAACAGACAAGTCACTGCCAAAGAAGCTGCTATTTCTATGAAAACCAAGCCTAATGCTTTGAAAAAGTTTTTTAAATGGCATTTTAAAAAATGCCAGAGAAATAGACGTGAACACAAGTGTTTACTATTGAGAGACATCAAAAAGACTTTACAAAAGAATTCTGTATACTTTATAAGAGCCTCTACATTTCTGTTCCACCTTAAAATACCAATATGAGGAAGACAGTGCATCATGGATGTGGTTTATATAATCATCTATTTCTACTCAGAAGTAGAGTAGGTGCTACTCTGACCTCCTCATCAAAAGTATAGAGGAAAAAAAAATGTTCAATCTTTTGAATCCAAAGAATGTTTAGGACATATGTAAATCATTTATCATTCCCTGTGTTAGCCCTAAAAACCAATAGCATCAAACAAAAGGACTTCTTCAGTAGACACACACACACTTCCATATAGTGCCTTCTTAAGTAGGTGATATTACACATTTGTTTCTTCATTTTGCTTGTGTTTTATCTATTTTCTTATAATGAACTCCTACTTTTTGTAGTAAGAAAAATTTTTAATTACCTCCAAGAATAATCTTACATAAACACCTAGGGAAGCACAAAGTTATTTTGCTCAAAATCAATATAAGAAACATCCTGAAAGGGGAAAAAAAATATCACTGGTCACATGTGACAAAGTAACGAATTTTATACCTTAACCTTAGAAGGTCAGCTTTAATACTGTGTAATATCCAAATCCAATTTACATTCCTCGGTCAGAGTAATATATCACCAATGCTGAATATAATTATAGCTTATTTTAGCTTTCATTTTCACCTACTCTTAGCAAGGTGACTAAATACTTACAATGAACCGGCAGGGGGCGGGGCGGGGGGGGGGGGGGGTTGGGCGTAGAGGAGCACAAAGCAATTAACATGCCCTACAGGACAAAACAAACATACACCTCCATCCCAACTGATGGGCATCCACAAAAATTACACTAAATTATACAGGGAATGCAGTAACTAAATAATGTTCTGATTTAAAAATCTACCAAAATTCAAAATGCAATCATTAATACATATATTTTCTAGGAACTGACTTTTAAAGAAATTATATATTTAAAACCAGTCACTTATTCTCACTTCTAATATTAGATGAGACAGTAGAGTAACAAACTAAGTAGTCTATTCTCTTAGTTACTTTCTAGCAGTAACATATTGAAAGGTATAAACTATCTAGAAAAAGTAGTCCAAATAGCACAAAAAGAAAACCAGATGAACTGCAGTGATGTAACACAAATCACCAATAAGAAAGATGAGCTCTTGATCTTTAAGTGAAAAGACAGTAAAAGAACTATAGAGTTGAAATAACATATACTGGCATGTGCTCTAATCAAAACTTTAGTCCACTATTAAAAGAAACATTGCAGAAAAAAAAATCTTTTGGAATGTATTAAATAGGAGTAAAGGAGTTTCTTGGTATCAAATCAAAATATCATTACTTCAGGAAAGCATTAATGAATTTTTCATCTTAAACAGACTAATTTGACAACCAATATGCGAGGGGGGAAAGATCCCATTATAGTGCAGGTCTTCCACCATCTGTTTTCACCCGAAGTACTTGCTACTATTGCCCAATACTAGTCCCATAAACTTCATTATTAAGTCTATCATCTGCTCCTCATTCTGTCAAGTTCGTAACTACCTTCACTCATAATGCTCCCCTCCAAAGAGCTGCCTCTTCAGTTACAAATGAAACTATTTCACCTTTCAAGAGCCAATGCAAGTTTGTCTTCTTTGAACTCTAGTTCATCTAAGTTTCTCCATTTGCTTACTGGGTCTTACCCACTTGGCCCCAGATCTCTCTCCAGTTACTGTCCGTTTCTTTTTTATAGCATAATGTCTCAATTGCCTCTGAAGAATGGTTAGTACAAGAAGTACTTCTTCACCATCCATTCTTTACCATCCATTTATTCCATCTCACTTCATCTGGCTTCTGCCACCCAGACTCCACAAAACTGCTTTCCTCGAAGGTCACCAAGAACGCTCCTCTTGCTCATTCTGGCAGTAACATCTTGCCCCAGGTCTCAGGAGCATTCATGTGGTTTGCCACTTGACCCTACTGAAACTCTCTTCCTCTCTTAGGCTCAGGAAACCAGCCTTTCTGGGTTCTCCTCCTCCCAAATGACTACTGCTCAGTCTGTTTTTCTGTTTTTCTGGTTTCTCTAGCCTTTCTAGACCATGGATAACTGCTGGAGTTCCCCAGGGCTGCTTCTGAGTGTTTTTCTGTATCTTCCTTCCTTCCTTCCTTCCTTCCTTCCTTCCTTCCTTCCTTCCTTCCTTCCTTCCTTCCTTCCTTCCTTCCTTTTCTTTTTCTCTCTCTCTCCGCCCCCTGCACCCCCCCCCACCGGAACTCTCAACTATTCTCAGTGCTTTATGTACAGTCTACATATCAACAGTAGGTAGGCATCTCCACATGTCTCCACTGAGCTCCAGACTCCATTATCCAGCTGCTTGCTTGTTCATATCTCCAACTGTGAAACTCAAACATATCGAACTTAACAAATATTTTTGTTTTCCACAAAATGTATGAAACAAGTAACAAAACTATCTTCTTCTATCGCTGTTAATGGCACTACTTTCATCAGGTCACAAAATCTAGATGTCATTATTGATTCCTCCACTTCAGTCACACACCACAGCCGATCTGTCAACAGGTCCTACAGTTTGTACCTCCAGTTTATCTGCAAAACCCACCCTCTCATCGCCCTACCACTACTACAATCCTCATCCAAGCCATGCTCATCACTCCTGTGACTAGGCCATGGCCTCCTTTCTGATCTCCCTGTCCACTCTATCCTCCCTTCAATACACTGTCCCCAAAGCAGTTCCTTTTAAAAGGTAAACTTAGAAATATGTGATTTCCATGGGGTGCCTGGTGGCTCTGGCAGCTCAGAACCTGGAGCCTGTACGGATTCTGTGTCTCCCTCTCTTCCTGTCTCTCTCTGTCTCTCTCTCTCTCAAAAATAATTGAACATAAGAAATACGTCATTTGCTATGTAAATCTCGTTAACAGCCTCATACTTATTTAAAAAAATCTTATGTCTCCCCCCAAGTCACCCTTAAGGCCTCTCATGACCTGGCCACTGTCCACCTCCCTGATGGCTCCATGGCCTCTGAGATTCGACCTCCCTCCCTCCAATCTCCTGCCACTCTCCACTTTCCTCACCTCAGGGTCTCTGCTGCCCGAGAGATGCTTCCTGGCCCTGAAGCAAAGCCTAAGCTTCTCTTAACTAATTCCTTGTCTTCTTAGTCTCTTACTCTTTACTACCTCAAAGACTTCCTCTGACGAGCTTGTATCTAAAAGTGCTCTATGCACTATTCTCAGTCCCTGATTTTTTCTTAACTGAACTGGTATCTTCTGTTATATATTTTCTAGGTTTCACCCCTAGATGCCTCATTCCTGTGATACCTAGCACAGCACCTGAGAATTCTGGTTGCATGAGTAGATTAACTAATACATCCTCTGCCGTACTCTAGTGCCATTTTATCCATACTACACACTTAAAGAGCTGGTGGTATCACTTACTCTATGTGTTCAATGTTTCTCTCCAAATGTGATCTCAGTAAGCTGAAGCCAGGGAGAAGCCTTTACACCTCTACGAGTTTTCCAACAGAGAGGCACGTGAAGAAACTCAAACCACCGGACCCCCTACCCTAAAAACTGACTGGTGGCAGCTCATGCATTTCATATTATTTCATGTTTTAACTTCCCTATTCTCTTTTCATTATTCAACTCCATTTAACATGCACCCTGATCTTCCGAGTCCATGTGACAGTTCCTCAACAACAATTAATTAATTAATAATATTCTGGGCTCCTCCTCAGAATGCCACACCACAGCAAAGATGCCTTATCTTCAGACTCAAGAATGCAAAGGCTCAAAACAAGTGCAAAAAGAATATCATCACAAGACTTGATCTCAAATTATTGTCCAAAAGAGCAGCCTCTAGTGACATGTGAATTTAAGCTTAAATTGCATTTCTTAGTCACATTAAGCATGCTTCAAGTGCTCAACAGTCATGTTTTGAATACTGAACAGCACAGACCAAGAACCTTTGCTGTACAAAGTTCTACTAAACTTCTGCTCAAATGAGCCTACTTTCTCTCTAGCTCTGTAGAGGCAGTCCAAGTGACCTCAGTGGATCTAACCCTAATGTGTTTATCTTTTATGAATGTTAACATATGAAAGATGTTTAACGTATGAAAACTTAGAAGACTATGAGTTTCTTACATTTATTGATTGTCCCATAACAAAAGACCTAGAAACCCATGGCCAATATGGATGATAAAATTCAGTTTTATTTCACAAGTTTTTCTGAATCATAAAAATTAAAATTTCCTTCTATTGCCAATATATTTCACCTATGTATTTAGGCCTTATGTAGACAACGGACCTTTGAACACTGTGGGTGTTAGGGGTGCCAATTCCCCCCAACACAGTGGAAAATCCAGTATAATAAACATTTGATGCCCCAAAAACTTAGTTCCTAATAGCCCACTGTTGGCCAGAAGTCTTACCAATAACATAACCAGCTAATTAACACATACGTTGTATATGTGTTATACAGTGTATTTGTTCTTACTATAAAGTAAGCTTTACAAAATGGTGAGAAATTCTAAGAGAAAATATATTTGCAGGACTGTACTGTATTAATAAAAAAAAATAGCTGTGTATAAGTGGACACATTTCAAATGTGTGTTGTTCAAAGGTCAACTGTAGTTATGTACTTTTTTATGTATAGAGACAGCGAGGAATACCAAGACAAAAATCATATTTTAAGTTCTTTGCTTAACTCACCAAGCAATACTTTTAAAACGTTGGTAACGAGGTCAAAAAATTAGTCTCAGGAAGAAACCACACAGACCCTTCATATGTAGGCTACTAAATAATAGGGGGGTTTAGGGTCTGCAATGCAATAATTTTTCCACTGAAGACATTCATCTTCGCCAAAGAAACCAAAGTATTCAGTAAATAACATAATGCTGGTAACGGTTACAAATGTGAACATATAAGGCTTACATTCTCTGAGGACACAGACAAAGCAACTGAAAGGCAAAGTTTCTTGTATTTCACCTCTACGGTCAGGAGAAGCTGTACACGTTTAAGAGCAGCACTTTTCCCAAATTGTTATAACACTATCTTTTGTTGTCTTTTAAACAGTAATCTAATCTTTTCCCATAATTAGTTTTCAGTCACAATTCTTTCTCTTATGCCTGAATATCAAACTACTCTATTTTAAAAAGGAAGATTTGAGACCCTGTGTTAATTGTGACAGACTTTACATATGAATTCTTGAAAATTAATCTTCACTATTCAAACAGCAATTTATATTTTACTTTAAATAGACTAGGAGATATATATCATCAAGTAGATTGGGAGGATTTTACTTCTAGGGCCTTTCAGGTCAAGTATCAGTTGAGGTACACAGCTGTTATTCATTATGTACAGAAAATACGTATTTCTCAGTTAAAAGCAATTACTATATTTCCAATGCACTGTACTTTTATTGTTAACCTTGCATCCAAAGTCAAAGCTTTTCAGATACAGATAGAGTTAACTTTGAAACCAAATAATTATGACATATTTTAAAACAGCTATAAGCCAAAACCAAACTGTAGTATGAATGACAATACACAAAGGACGAAGTCTCCCGCCAGTGGGGAACATGAAGTCTTCTCGGAGATTTCTCAGAGAAATTACTCCAGCTTTGGTAGGACTGGGAAAGCAGTGGAAAGTATTGGCATGCCCTTTAAAATATCAGGTTAGTACTCATTTATAAACATTAATATTTTCTTTCAGGGCATTTTACATTAATATTTCATTCTTTTAAAACACTTTGGAAAGGACTTCAAAATGACCTAAAATTAGAGGGCATTTTCAACAAATATTTCTTTAATAAGCAATATTAAGAGTCATAAAAGTAATGGATACTGAATGTTAATTTAGACATAAATAATACAAGGTATATCCTAAGATATATGGTATCGTCTAAATACAGAAATAAAGAATATTAACATCTTACCTAGACTTGGTGACTTTTTATTGAAAACAACCTAGAAAAAATGCTTTGTAGAGGTAAAAGTACATCTCCCTGAGAAAAGTTCTGTAAAATAAACATGAATCCAATGGGTATTTTTAGCGTACCAAAGGGGATGTTCCTGTGACTTTCACAATGTGCCATATTGCCGATTCCCTCATCCTAGCTACAGGCAGTCACACTGAAGGCTGTCGTGGACCATACCTTTTGCACTGCCTGTCAGACACACCCCTCCTCTCCGTTTCTACCCCTTAACAGCTGGTGCAAAGCCCATTCCCTTTGCCTTATCCAAGACAGAACTCCCCGCTAAAGGCAGCCTCTCATGGATTGCTCGTTTCTTTTTGGGATTCTCTTGATATGAATGCTCACTCATCCTTGGAGGTTTTAAAAATCTTTTAATCTTTCAGACTTCAATTCCTTTATATATTCCCATAGTCCTGAACTTAACTTTGAGGATATAATCGTCATGCAGTATTTATGTCCAAGAAGCAAGCAGCTAACCAGAAGAACCAAGGTGTTTAAGCAGCAATGTCTAATAGAATTTTTTTTATGACAACATAAATGGTTTCTGTGTGCGGTTCAATTTGCTAGCCACTAGCCACAAGTGCCTCTTGAGCACCTGAAATGCTTACCCCCACCCCGGCTTCATTAGTTTAAATAACCACAAGGACCTAGTGGCTACCTTATTAAAACAGCACAGGAAGGAAAACAGAGCCATCTGTATCACGTGGCCTCCTGGCATCACTAGAGGAGGGGAAAAAAAACAAAAAAAGGAAAGACAAGACAGAAGAAATAGAAGAATGTAGACCACCCAGGAAAATCTTTACCCTTCCTGCCCACTTGAGAAACTACCACTATTAATAACACCATACACCTATACATATTGTTAATTCCCAAACTTTTTTCTAAGGCTTATTTTTAAAAAGAAATTTTGTATCTCATGTCTTATTTTAAAATTCTAAAACATGTCAGGCAATAAAAATAAACTGAAGCATATTAGTGAGAACATTTACTATCCTCCTCCTCTCGGTTCTACTAAAGAAGAGGCCTTCTCCTATGTTCCCCAGAAAAGAATATTAGGGATTACTTCCAGTCACTCCCTCCATCTCATTATTTGGAGATTTCCCCACCACCCCTCCCCCCCCCATTCACCACCACCCAGAAGGACTGATTTATCAAATTAGAGAAAGTGGGGAAGGGATCCTGACCCTGGCCTACAGTTGTCTATTCTTTCTACTGAGGACAGTGTGGGGAGTTTGATTCACTGGGATGAAGTACACTTCACCTTCAAAAGTCCCAGTTGTGCTCTGCAACTTGGCCTTTCCAGGAGTCCAGAGGTTATTCCTAAGCTCACTTCTGTTATCTACTTTAACATGTTGAGAACTCAAGGGCAAAAAGGGGATGTATCCGTATCTCTTCAAAACCAGTAGTTTGCATGTTTCTGTGTGAAACAGGACAGCTGTTAGAGAAAATAAAATAAAGAGTAAAAGGTCTCTTTTTTAATGTAATCGAGGGATAAGTACTAAACAGAAAAAGAAGATCTTTGAGAGGCAAAGTAAAAGTGAGGTATTGAGAAAGTATTGAAGTCAATGTGGGAGCTGAGCTAGTGACCATTTATTTATCTGGACTAAACGGACAATCTTCAAATAGAGGTAAGTTTCAAGAAATCCAGAGCAGGACAGCCCTTTGTATTCTTAGAAAGTTTATGCGCAGATCCAAGTCCTGTAGCATATCATGAAAATACTTATTTTTATCTCCTAGTAGTAAGATAAATGAAACTAAAACCTGGAAGAAATGAGAATTTAACACTTACTGACCTATTCTCTGCCCCACTAAATAATGTACAGATGCTTGACCCCTTTCTTCTCCTTCCCCTTCTTCCCCTTCTGCTGTTCTGATCTAGTTTCAAAGGAGCTCATTTTGTAGGCTCAATGCCGGCCCCCGTTAGCTTCATGAACAGAGTTCTTGCCCCCCCCCTCCAGCCCAGGGGTGGAGCAACTTCTCACTGCTGCCAATCAGGTCCTCACTGCTTCTTATGTGGTTTCTCAGTCTTTCCATCAGTTATTTAACCTATTTCTGGTATTAACTTCTTTAAAAAAAAAAAGGGGGGGGAGGCGCCTGGGTGGCGCAGTCGGTTAAGCGTCCGACAATCTCGCGGTCCGTGAGTTCGAGCCCCACGTCAGGCTCTGGGCTGATGGCTCAGAGCCTGGAGCCTGTTTCCGATTCTGTGTCTCCCTCTCTCTCTGCCCCTCCCCCGTTCATGCTCTGTCTCTCTCTGTCCCAAAAATAAATAAACGTTGAAAAAAAAATTAAAAAAAAAAAAAATTACAGCGTGCTCTCTGATGTCTGTCTTCCCGCTAGGACTCTGACAACATATATGCTACATACATACATACATACATATATATGTGCATATGTATGTACAGTTTCATTCTGATTCCTTCCCATCTCCTTCCTAGGAAAGGATCTTTGCTAAGACTGACAAAAGCAACAGCGACTCCTCTAGGATCATAATGCAGTATAATTAAACTTTAGGAAGAGGTCCATCTGGGTAAAAGTTTGACCTGTCGATGTTTCGGTTTGGGTGCTTTGAAAAGGCTGTACACCCCCTCCCACCACATGTCATTTAGATCCACTGACTAAAATTAGGGGCTCTGCAGACAGGAGAGAAGGATGAAGGCCTGGGGGACTGGACGCTAAGTCGTCCTCGCTCAAGGCATACCCTATCTCTCATCATAGTCACTGTCCCTTCCCCCAACCCAGGGACAGACACAGGGTGTTGGAAACACAGACTTTTTACCCAAATGGGTAAATTTACTCCTGCCATGAATTTCTAGGATGTTTTTTGAGGAGTATTATCACGCTCCAAAAATCTCTAATGCCAAACCATGATTTTCAAAAAGATATAAACATCGCTTCACCCAGATAAAGTCAACAGTGTCAAATATTTATTTACTATGTTAATGAGGGAACCAGCAAGATGGTGAGGCTGGTTCAAAAAGAACTAGAAAAATCAAAGGATTTTAAGGTGCCTTAAAGGATAGAAGAATGCTAATTGAAATGCAAGACCGATATCCTGCAGAGTAATAAAACCATAACTTCTAGAGTTCAACTTTTTAATATATAATTTTATTTATTTACTTTGAGATGGAGATAGCACAAGAAGGGAAGGGGCAGAGAGACAGGGAGGGAAAGAATTCCAAGCAGGTTCTGTACTGTCAGCACAGAGCCCAACACAGGGCTCAATCCCACAAACCATGAGATCATGACCTGAGCTGAAATCAAAAGTTGGGTGCTTAACCAACTGAGTTACCCAGGCTCTCCTCTAGAGCTCATCTTGGGGGGGGCGGGGGGTGGGGTGGGGAGGGGAGGGCAGGGTAAGCAAAAGTAAGGTAAAGTACGTATATGAACATATTAACATAGGCACTTAAAAAATATGAAGCAAAACCAAAAAACAGTTAACAGGAATTCACCACTGACCAACTGGTCTGACAAATAAATGATAGAAAGGAGGAAGCCCTCTACTTGTCTGTTTATATCCTTCTGAGAAATTGGGATTTGGGGCGCAAAACTTTAATACTTGTTTTTCTTATATTAAAATAGCGATCTGCAACAATTCTACCAAAAACCATCACTGAAACAAGATTTTAAAGTTTATCTGTGGTAACAAGAAAGTAAAGTATCCTTAAAAGAAAAATTTAAAGAGAGAGAAAGAGGAATTCAGAGAGGTAAGCCAGCCTTGAGCCCCACTTGCTCTGCCCTATGGGACAGATGCAAAGGAAACCAACATTTCCTTTGTGATTGTGGTACAGAGTCAAAGGGACAAGAGCCAAAGCCTAGAGGCCATTATCAAGGCTAGGACACACGGCAAAAATGAGAATCTCAAAGGGTCACACCTGCAATAAGAAGGTAAGCTAGAAATAAACCTATCCACCTGCCCAGTAAAGGACAAGGCAAATATGTTCTGGTAACATATAACCCAAGTTAGATACATGTAAGGTGCCCATGTGTTAAAACAAACATAACACCAAAAACAAAAGTCCAAAACACCTCAAGCCAGAAATTTTAGTTTAAGTTGGCCCTGGGTTATTAGTATCCATATGTGTCTAGTAGTTGAAAATCATTCAATTCATTCTAGCAAAATATATCTTCAAAATAAATCTCAAAGAAAAAGTTCAAAGGGACAGGAGGCCACTCTCATTACAGAGCACACAAAGAAACAAGACATGAGTAAAGATGGAAAGAACTAACCAGCCAACCAAATAACCAAGATCAGGCCTGAGAAATTTTCACTTACTAGATTACAGACCTAGAAAGTAGGGATATTTACTATGTTTAAAGAAATAAAACAGGATTAAAAATAAGCATGAAGCAACAAATTATGAAAAAGACAAGGAGTTTTAAGACAGAAACAGAGGCACCTGGGTGGCTCAGTAGGTTGAGTGTCCAACTCTTCATTTCGGCTCAGGTCATGATCTCAGGGTCTTGAGATCAAGCCCCACGTCAGGCTCTGTGCTGACAGAGCAGAGCTCCTCTCTCTCTGCCCCTCCCTCTGCTCACACTCTCTCTTTCAAAATAAATAAACTTAAACATAAACAAATAAAACAGAACGAAGGAGAAATAACAGGGATGCAATTATAATAATGGAAATTTAAAATGCAACATATAGCTCAATAGCATATTAGACACCAGTGAAGAAACAAGAAAAGAAGAAGATCTAATAAATAAATATAAATGCTTCCAGAATATAGAGGAATATAGAGGAATGTAAACTATTAAGTTGATAATAAATAATGGCATATGGAGGAAGAAGGCCTGCATCCTAACATATATAAAATGAGGAAAAATTGTAAAGGGATAATAGCTGAAATTTTCACAGAATGTATTAAGGACACCAAACCATACTCAGCAAACCTTCCCAAAACCCTAGAGGATAAATAGGAAAATTTCCACCTGGACACAGAACAGAGAGAAAAGGCAGATTACCCGGAAAAAAATGAGTTTTAGATCAAGAGTCAACCCTTTGAAAATAGCAATGCAAGGCAGAAGAGGAAATACTATCTTCAGTGCACTAACTTATCTAAAAGCCCTCCATTTCATGCCTTAGGAAAAGCATCCTTCAAAAGTAAAGGCAAATTAAGTCACTTTCTGACAAATTAAAGAGTTTTACCATTAAAAGACTTTGGCCAAGGGAGCCTAATAATATACTTGAAGCAAGAGTCAAACCATTGGAGACAAATGTGTAATACCCAAAAAGGAATGACTAAATGAATGTGCAAACATATATACATATACACATATCTGTAGTTTGACTCAATAGTAATAGCTAATTTGTGACATTAAAAAGAAAAAAAAATACAATTAATATATCACACAACACTAGCATACAAATTAACAGAAGGTGATTGGTGTTCAAGTATTTTTAGGTCTATGTTCTTAGGTTCAAAATACAGGATATTGCTTATTTTTGTCCCTTTTAGGCACATGAATATTAAATTTCCTTTTTGAGTGTGTACATGCTAACTTTCTTTTCTAAGATCAGAAAGGGAAAATGTGTTCCAAATTAGTAAGTAAGGAAAAAAGTGAAATGAGAAATTAAAAATCTACCCAAAAGATTTTAAGGAAGAAGAGGAAGAAGGAGAGGAATAATACAGAAAAGGAACAAAGAGCAGAAGGGTGGGTGTATAAAGGAAGATGAACACAGTGCAAGCAGCATAAACTACTTGAAAATTCAAAATGAAATGTCAGGTACAGATTTCAATACGTTTTTACAGTGGCGATGGAAACATAAAACTACCAGAAAATGACAAAGACTATCAGATTTGTTCAAAAGAGCATTTGTATACTATTTGTAATAGATCTTCCTAAAACTTAAGAAAAAATAAAAGTATGGGAAAGTATGGATTGTGATGGTGTGTGCGTAGTTGCACACATCAACGTACTTAAGTCTATCAAATACAATAGAGAGGGAAAGTCTCAGAAGAATGCACGGAAGATTATGCTGTTTACAGGAAGTGACAAAGATAAAACCAAATAATACACAAATTAAGAAGACAAATATGGGGCGCCTGGGTGGCTCAGTGGGTTAAGCGTCCGACTTCAGCCAGGTCACGATCTCACGGTCCGTGAGTTCGAGCCCCGCGTCGGGCTCTGGGCTGATGGCTCGGAGCCTGGAGCCTGTTTCCGATTCTGTGTCTCCCTCTCTCTCTGCCCCTCCCCCGTTCATGCTTGGTCTCTCTCTGTCTCAAAAATAAATAAAACGTTAAAAAAAAAAAAAAATTTTAAAAAAAAAGAAGACAAATATGGTGAAACTATAATGAAAAGAAAAAACAAAGATAACCCCTAAATTCAAAACAGCACTAATCACAGTATAGCGGGAGAACAGGGCATAGAATTAAGCAGGGATGCATGGAAGCTTCCAAGTTACAACCTTATTTCTATCTTAGCTTCACGGGTAGGCAAGTGGGTGCTTGTTTTTCTCTCATCACAATGTCTTTACTACATGTTTAATGTTTTACGAAAATATAATTTTAGGGGCGCCTGGGTGGCTCAGTTGGTTAAGAATCCGACTTTGGCTCAGGTCATGATTTCACAGTTTGTGGGTTTGAGCCTTGTGTTGGGCTCTGTGCTGACAGCTCGGGACCTGAAACCTGCTTCAGGTTCTGTGTCTCCCTCTCTCTACCTCTCCCCAGCTCTCTCTCTCACTCTCAAAAATAAACATTAACAAAAATTTTTAAGAGATAAATAAAAATACATAAAAATTTAAATAACTATTAGCAACTTCAAAATTATTGGTCTTGACTTTTTTCTCCAGATCATGTTAGTATCAGTGAGTATGCTGATCTCATTGCTTGCCACAAACTTCTTTGTCTCTCACACAAGTGGTATAAGGCACAAAATATGTGTCAGTTCTAAAACGAAGCCCTTCTATCAACTTTGTGTTTAAGCGCAGAAAAACTAGATTCTAAACATGGCACTGATCAAATGGAATAAAGATCCACAAAGGCTGCTCAGTTGCTTTACGGTAAACATTTTACTGCACGTTTTTCTTAAAGTGATTTTTTGGAAGTTACAGTTATTATCTTAATCAAACCTAGTTCCAAAACCCCTTAGAAATTTAATGAAAAGATAATGTTAGCAAAAAAAAAAAAAAAAAAAAAAAAAAAATTTGTAAACTTCAAAATGCACATGTTAACTATGAGTAAAGGAAAATAATGCCTAAGATTAACACGAGACCTGATAGATTGGATTTTCTGAGCCAGAAATCGTGCCCTTGACAGCTACATCAAATTGAGAAAATGAAGATACATTCTGTAATTCATTTGCTATCTGCATAGATGAGTATGGACGAAAATGCTTGTTATCAATCATAATAATGTTAGTGTCTACTTTTTTACGTTTCCACCTCAACGTGTTCAATAGCTGAAACATAATTGTTGCCTATGTCAAGATCCACTAAAAGTTATAATTGACAATGTGAAGAAGCTGGTCTTTTCCTAGTGTTCCAAAACTAAAGCACTGTGTCTTTTAGCTTAAAACTGTCAACGAGAATATTGAATAATCAATAAAACTTCAAAACAGAAGAACTTTGTGGTCTTCAAATCAACTCTTCATAAAAGGTGGCAAATAACATGATATTTAATGCACTGGTTTTCACATAATTCACTGTCTGGAGGGTAGAAGGTTGA
This sequence comes from Puma concolor, assembly GCF_028749965.1. Taxonomy (NCBI): domain Eukaryota; kingdom Metazoa; phylum Chordata; class Mammalia; order Carnivora; family Felidae; genus Puma; species Puma concolor. The sequence goes on along the minus strand of NC_141667.1, from coordinate 206,001,269 downwards.
CATGGCTCATAATTGGTAGGTAGCGTTTCAGAAGCAGATAAATGATTCTGCAAGTATTGCATATCTAGATGGGGGTGGGGTGGAGGGAAGGGAGGTTTTCTTCTTGATCCTTGACTTTTTATTTAAATAAAACTCAATCCCAAACCAACATTGGAGAACCATCATTAATCAGTTCCCATGTTTCTTTTTTCAAATTTATTCAAAGACATTGAAGAATTTTAACTCTGATTTACTCAATAATACTACAGGGCTAACAATGATCTCAAAAGATTCTTACAAGAATTTTAATTATTTTTCTCTTGAAATTGAGTCACACACTATACATCAAAAAATATGAAAAACACACTTTACCAGCAGACACAAAACTAATAGAAAAGTCCAAAGATTTGAACATAGGCATAAATTCAACTTTTACACATCCAAAGAAGCCATTCCACTAATTGGAGCACTGCACACAGAAATAATCTTGAGTATCTTCTCAATTTTCTCTCTACATCAAGTGCCACAATTTCAGAAAAACTTCTCCAATGGTAAGATTTCTATCATTTATAGGGAAACATCGATAGCTTGTGGATTCCTGGTAATATAGCAGGTAATATAGCAGTTTAAGGCGAAATCACATATAAATGTATCTGCTGTAATATACATGAATTCATACATAAAAGTTTTCCTTTTGCTATCATAGTCACCTAATCAAATTATGAAGATAGCAGGAAGGGTCTGCTTCTAATCAAATTGAAAAACCACGGAAACAACCATTGCTCAGTGGTTGCCAGATAAACTAAGACATGGAGTGCATCTCTTCAGTCAACCCCAAAATATCCTTTTGCTACATTTAAACTCCATAAGTACAGGACCTGGATCTGCTTTGCTATTTACCCAAGCCCCATAAGACAGGGCTTTGTAAGTATTAGGTGCTCAGTAATTATTTTTTTAAATGAATATATTAAATAGGTACAGATTCAACTGGAAAGCAGAGTTCTTCATGTATGATTATACCTGCCAAATAAATTCTCAATTCAACTCAGTGTCTAACAATAGCCAAGGTAAAACTGAAGGAAGCTCAAACTTCATTGTTTCAATCGACAAGTCTTCACTGAGTACTTTTTATGTACTGTGTGCTATGAGTGGTAAAGAGAAGTAAGTAAGACATAGCAAGTCCTGGTCTCCTTCCCCTCATTAAGCTTACAGCCTAGAAAACAGGCTGGACGTGGGGAAATACGGAAAAACAAAGATAAAGTTGAAATATACTTTGTTTCCTCTTCATACTCCTCAGTTAAACCTCACTCACTTCATGTCTCAACAGGTAAGGTCTTTTCGTTTTAAATAGGTGTACTGTGAAGGATTTTTTCATACTGTAGCCAAACTTCAGAAATGTCCAAAAAAGTAGTAACAGAGCAGACATCAAAGAGATTCTATTACATATTATTAACCTCTGTAGTCATTCTAGCCCTGACAATTATTTATATACACACACACACACTTTTCAAAAAATTTTTTAATGTTTATTTATTTTTGAGAGAGAGAGAGAGACAGACTGTGCAGGCGAAGAGAGAGAGGGAGACACAGAATCTGAAGCAGGCTCCAGACTCCGAGCCGTCAGCACACAGCTTGACATGGGGCTCGAACTCACGAAGCATGAGATCATGGCCTGGGCCAAGGTCAGACACACAACTGACTGAGCCGCCCAGGTGCCCCTCAAACACACATATTTTACACACATCTAATACACAGTATTTTCTTATGCAAAAACAAGCATTCATTTATTATACAAAAGAAGCCAAAACTGATCTACCTCAGACCCTTACAGCTCTGAAATTTTATGACTACTCAGACATTTCATAACAACTTCTGCTTGAACTTTTTCAAGAATATTCTGAGCCTAAAAGTCTAAAACTTGATTTATAGAGACATCTCTATTAGAGTTGCTGGATCCAGGACACCTAGTTAAATTTGGATTCCAGATAAACAAAATCTCACAGTGTCCGTATATCTGAAATTCAGATTTCACTCGGCATCTTGTATTTTGACTCACTACATCTGGCAATACTAACCTATGTGCTCCTATAAAGACATAATTTCCAATAAAGGATGAGTTAAATAATAGTATTTCTTTGTGTGTCAAACAAAAATCAGCCACTATATATACAATACCAAAATTCACATGTAACTCAGCCATGTTACATTGATAGTTTTTGATCATGATGATTTTCTTTTAAAAAACACCATTTCTTCACATTTTTAAGGAAAAAAAGAGTAAATTTGTTCTTGTTTTTAAGTCCCCAGGCTATGTATCACTTGGTAATAAACACAAAAGTACTGATGACATTATATTACATTATGCATACAAACATTAGATACTCAGTTTTTACCTTGAGACACCATTGAGGTATACCACCCAGGAACAGACACTATAAAGAAAGTGTTAAATGAAAATAACAGATTAAAGACATCTGTTTAATTTACTAACATGCCCTGATGATGTTCAGATAGATGAATTACCTGACAGGATTACTAGTCAAAGATACGCGGAGGGACTCCAGGCATGTGACAATGTCATCTGCAGACCCCATTTTCAGTTCATGGATGAATTCCTGAGGTGAGATCTGTCGCCTACTCTTAAGACTTCCCTGTAATTTAAAGGAAAAAAAATTTATCTTCATTAAAGCACTATCAATTACATTAATCCTATCTTTCATATAGCAGCTGCATGCAACTACTCCAAGCAGTCTTACTTTGCAGGAATGATTCCTCTGCTCACAAATATAAATTATAATCTACGATATTCACCAAAGATGAAACACCAAAAGGTTTGCAAATTAAAAGGACTTTCTCAGGGTGCCTGGGTGGCTCAGTTGGTTAAGTATCTGACTTCGGCTCAGGTCATGATCTCACAGTTGTGAGTTTGAGCCCCACGTCGGGCTCTGTGCTGACAGTTTGGAGCCTGGAGCCTGCTTCAGATTCTGTGTCTCCCTCTCTCTCTGCCCCCTTCCCGGCTTGAATTCTGTCTTGCTCTCAAAAATAAATAACCCCGGCTTGCATTCTGTCTTGCTCTCAAAAATAAATAAACACTAAAAAATGTATTTTAAAAGTAAAAGGACTTTCTCAAATGCAAAATATCATGGAAAACAATGAAGTGTGGAGACATACATATCATAGGAAATATCTGAAAATAGAGTAATCTATTTTAGGCACTTGCAACATAAAAATCAAAACTCAATACAAGAAAAGCCCTGTTAAAATTAATCTTCTAAGCACCACAAAAAAGCCTTGAAGCTACTGACTCAACTACCATTAAGTGCCTAGTTCTAAGCACAATATATAAAGAGATGATCAAAACCTAAGTCTGGAAGGAGAAATGCAAGCACAGTAGTAATACTTTCTGGTGAATCTAATTCCTGTAATACAGTACCTACCTAACGACCCAGAGGAGGAATCCCTAACTTGGTGAGCAGATGAGGGAAGCCCGAGTAAAAGCGCGAAGGCAAGTCAGTTAAGGGGACTGAGAATTAGGAACTTCTTCCAGACTGAAATAGGGCACATGTGTACAACCACAAAGAAAGCCAGAAGCACCTATAGTCAAAGATATCAGCCAGATCAGGGAGGGACAGAGCACCGCTAATCAATCAGATTTTCCAAGGCAGTTTTGGAAGGATCACTCTGGCAGCAGTATAAAATGCAGATTAGAAGAGTTGGAGTTCATTCATTATTCAACATTTCGTGCCTACTAAGTGTCAGACACTGTTTGAAGTGCTATACAGAGAACAGTCAATAAGAGACAAACATCCCTAGGTACATGGAGCTTTCTTCTCCATGGAGAAGAATAAAGCCAGGCAGTCAATAAATGAACTAAGCAGTTAAAGTAGTTGCTTTGTAGCTATGGAAAAGTGCTACAGAGAAACATAAAAGCAGAGAAGTAGAATAAGGAGCACAGGAGGTGGTTTGCAATTTCAAACAGTGTGGTCACAGAAAGACTCGCAGAAGAATCCGAAGGCCTCAAACTTGAGTATTAGAATAAAGGTGTGAAGGACAGAGAAGTAACCATACCTGTAACTGAAAAGTTGTAATGGAAGGGACTGTACCCTCAGAGGCCACCCAAAGAACTCTGATTTTACTTTCAGATGAGAAGCAACAGAAGCAGCAAGACCAGTTAGAAAGGCACAAACATAGTCCAGATGGAAAAAATGAAGCAGCATGAACAAAGTCCAGAACTGAATCTACTTAAATTACGGATTACACATCCAAGGGGAAGGAATTATATATGTTCAAGAGCAGATTAGTTGGGGTGTCAGGAAATCAGATCCACTTTTTTTTTAATTTTTTATTATTAATTTGCCATAATATTGTCCAAGAAAACACTTCCAATAACATAAAACAAATTAGCACAGGAAAGACAGAGGATTTTCATCAATAGCAGAGTGGTTATTTACCAAAAAGAAAAAAAAAATTGAGCAAAATCTACAAAAATAAATTTGAAAGGAGAAATGAAATGATTTAGTGAAAATAAACACTTTTGAAATCAGTGACTGTTACGTATCATTAAAAAGAATACATTCAACTTGTACTGACAGCCATTTTCGGTATCCTTTTCTGCTTTAAATTACTTAAGTATTGCCTGTTCAACACAGAAAATTTGGAAATCAGAAAAGCACTAGGAAAAAAAAAAGTGCCTCAAAATGACTCTTAATTTGATATTTCTCTTTTAAGTGTTTTTTCTCATTTAGAATATGTAATATTCCCTATACATTCATAAACACATGTACTTTACTTTCAAAAATATTATGTCATACATATTGTTCAGTAGGCTACTTTTATCTTTAGTAATATTTCATGAATATATCCCACATCTTAAATGAAAACTTTTTTCCTGGCTACAGACTGTTAACATACCATTACTTACATAATTTAGACCCATATTACTGGGCACGTAGGTTGCCCAATATACTTTAGTGGTATCTTAATTTGTCAAGTTTCCTGTGCATACTGTCAATATTTTTTTAATGCTTACTTAGAAAGTAAGTGAGCACACGCATGCAAGCAGGGAGAGAGAGAGAGAGAGAGAGAGAGAGAGAGAGAGAGAGAGAGAATCCCAAGCAGGCTCCTCACTCTCAGCACAGAGGCCCATGCAGGGCTTGATCTCATGAACTGTGAGATCATGATTTGAGCCAAAATCAAGTCAGATGCTTAACCAATAGAGCCACCCAGGTGACCCATCAGGTCATTATTTTTATCAAAATATGTATCAACAGAAGTTAAACTAGATCTTTTTGTAGTACTTCCTGAATTTATCACTGAAATAATTATGATATGGAGGGATCAAAATACACCAAAGCTGAGATCAACTGGTTCCTTTCAACAAAAAATGGGTAAACACATATAGTCAATACTTTTAAAATGTAAGAATAAAAAGCAATAAATGCATTTGAATAAAAATAAAAGTGATTTAGGGGCCCCTGGGTGGCTCAGTCGGTTAAGCAGCCAACTTCGGCTCAGGTCATGATCTTGCAGTTTGTGAGTTCGAGCCCCGCGTCAGGCTCTGTGCTGACAGCTTGGAGCCTGGAGCCTGCTTCGGATTCTGTGTTTCCCTCTCCCTCTCTCTGCACCTCCCCAGCTTGCACTCTGTCTCTGTCAAAAATAAATAAATTTTTGGGGCGCCTGGGTGGCGCAGTCGGTTAAGCGTCCGACTTCAGCCAGGTCACGATCTCGCGGTCCATGAGTTCGAGCCCCGCGTCAGGCTCTGGGCTGATGGCTCGGAGCCTGCAGCCTGTTTCCGATTCTGTGTCTCCCTCTCTCTCTGCCCCTCCCCCGTTCATGCTCTGTCTCTTTCTGTCCCAAAAATAAATAAAAAACGTTGAAAAAAAAATTTTTTTTAAAAAAATAAATTTAAAAAAAATAAGTAAATAAAAAATAAAAGTGATTTAAAAAAAAAAAAAAAGTAATCACCTGCCCCACCACTTAACCCTATCTTTCAGAGGCCATCACTTTTAATTCCCTTAACTGTTTCTTCTGATGGTTACTTAATATGTCCAAATAACATGTTTACTCCGATTTTCTTAAACTTCTAAGTTTTCAATATTACCTTTGACTTCCATTATGAAAGATAAGGAGCTAGTTATATTAAAACAATGGAATTTGTATTCTTCCATCTTCTGACTATAATTATAACTAAGCTCAGTTGAACCAGAAGATGCCAAGTCCATGACATGGAAGCTGACTGAATCCAGGCTCTATGAGATCCAGAGAGATTTTTGGATCACTGAACTTAGTAATTCTTTAGTTTGTTTCATGACACAAAATAGGACATCATATGCCCCCATTCATAAAGTCTTCCAGCTACTATAATTCCCATGTTGGTCAAACCAACTCATTGGTGCCCCCACAACAGTGGAGATGCGAGAAGCATGTTGGATCTTCCCATTCCTATTCAGTATTTTACTGGAGGTACGAACTAGTATGGCAAGGCAATAACGACAGCAACAATAGAGATTAGAATAGAAGAAGAGGATAGTCTCTACTTGCAGATGAAATTATCTACATGAATTCATCAAGATCACAGAATAAAAGCTCAACCTTTAAAAAATATTTTTATGTCTAAATATTACTAGTAAGTGAGAAATGAAATTTTACAATTTAACACTTGAAATAGCATCAAAAAAAGCCCTCACAAAATAATGAGGAAAATTTTTAACAAAAGAAGATAATACCTATATGGAGAACTACAAATATTGTGAAGAGGTATTAAAGAGGACCTAAATCAATGATCTTATGCCAAGTTCATGGGTCAGAAGGCTCGGTATTATTAAGACATTGTTAAGAAATACATTTTCTGAAGGACAATGTATACATTCAATATATTCACCATCAGAATCCCAGCAAGTTTTTCAGAAATTGAGAAGCAGCTTCTAAAATTAAATGGAAAAAAAAAAATAAAATTTATATGGAAATGCAGGAAACCTAAAGTAGAGCAATTTAAAAGAATAAAGTTGGGGGGATTTTTCCAATTTCACGATTTACTATAAAGCTACTAAAATCAAGTTAGAATAGAAGCATCAATAGAAAAGAATCCAGAAATACACTTGCACCTATGTAGTCAATGATTTTCAACCAAGGTGTTAATGTAATTTGATGGGGTAAGAAGAATCTCTTCAACAAATAGTGCTGGAACAACAGGACATCCAAATGAGAAAAAGTGAACCTAGACCTTAGACCTAAATGTGCAAGCTAAAACTTAATGTCTATAAGAAAACATAGATGAAAAGCTTCACTACCTACGGGAAGGCAAAGATTTCTTAGGACAAGAGGCACTAACTAGAAAATTATTCATAAATTAGACTTCATCAAAATTTAAACCTTCAATTTTTCAAACAACTCTTAAGATAGTTTTATTGGGACAATGAAAAGGAAGCCACAGGCTAGGGGAAAATATCCATAATACAAGTCAAGAAGTGTGCAGTCCGAGTCTACATAACGTAACAAGCTAAATGAGCCTGTTACTGGTTCCTGAATGGTGGCAGAAAACATGAGTCCGCAGTTAGAGACAAAGGGCTGTATTATGCCTGTGTTGGTTCCCTGACCCACCAAGTCCCAGAGGGGCAACACAGGGCTCCCTGATGGATGATCAACGCCTCCACATGCCGTAGAATGCATTATAAGATACTGAGCATGGGGAACTCACCAATTTTAAAGTGAACAATAACAAGCCTGCTCACTGTCTACAGGGAGACATAACCACCTTTCAAGGCAGCTCACTGCAAGCACAACCCTGAGAAATGGATTCAGTAAAGAGCAGTCAAGCCTTCCATTCTTGGTGTAACTAGAATAAACATACAGAGGTACTCAGGAACCATGGCAGACTGCCTCTCCCAACAATAAATGCATCTCATAAAGATTTGTATTCAGAACTTTCAATGAAGTCCTACAACTCAGTAGTAATAAGACAAATAACCCAGTTTAAAAAATGATCAAAAGACTTCACGAAAGAAGATACATGAATGGCCAATAATCACATGAAATAATGTTCAAGATAATTTGCCACCAGGGAAATGCGGTTTAAAACCACAAGTGAAAAAAACAAAAACAAACAAACAAACAACTCCCCACGAATGAGGTAACACTACACATCCCCTAGAGAGGGGAGGATGTGAAGCACCTAAAAGTCACCTATACTACTGGTGGAAACGTAAAATGGTATTGCCACTTTGGCAAAAAGTCTGGCAGGTTTTTTTTGTTTTTTTTTTTTTAAGATAAATGTACACCGACCAGAGGACTCCGCAATTATACAGTGAGGTATTAAGCAGGAGAAAAAACAAAACAACAAAAATTCATACAATGTTCAGAGGTGTTTTATTCATAATATTCAAACACTGGGAACAACCCAACTATTCATCAAGTTGTGGTATATCTATTCAATGGAATACTGTACAACCATAAAAAAGATTCACTCATAATGCAACCAGATACATGAACCCACCCCCCCCCCCAAAAAAAACTGCTGGGTTAAAAAAAGCCAAACAAAAAAGAGCACATAATGTATGGTTGTATGTATATGAAAGACCAAGACCAACCTGTCAGTCCTTTGTCCTGCTCCACTCTCTAGCTAACAGTATAAAAGCAAACGTGTCAATAGTTTTTGTTGTATTTGGGTGGAAGATGGGGGTAAAGACAGACAGCATCTTAAATGGGGCAGCAGGTATACTTCACCAACAAACACTGGGAAAGACAGAATAATTTCACTGGCTCAAAGTAACTCTATTTCAGCCATAGTAAGTCTTCCAGTTTGAGCAATTTATTATCTAAAAACCTCCACCTTTTGCCCGAGATTCTTTCCTCTTAACACCCTCCCCTTTCACCCAAACTGTCACAATCACTACTGAATCTTTGCACAAGCCTACTCCCAGACAGCACATCTGGGCTGAGACTCACTTCCTGGGATAGGCCTCTTCCGAGCCACAAAAGGGGAATCCCCCGTCCATGGATTCCTTCTTCTTAACACTCGCCACTCTTATTTATTGTATAGAGGATATTGTGAGCATCTACTCTTTCCAGACATTGTTTACATGATGTAGACACAGGGGTGACCTAAGTGGTAGCAGAAGCAGCTATTGAAGAGTTCCAAGTCTGAGCAAATGACACTCTCCTAAGAAAATAACATTCAGCAGAAACCAGAATGAAGAGGAGAATGAAACATGTTTCAAGCAAAAGCAAAAGGCAGGAAAGAACTAAGTATATTCAAAGGATGGTAAAACGACACCTCAAAATCCCAGGAAATGACAGAGTTGAACAGGACAAGAGAGACACAACAAGCTGGTATTGGAGGCAGGGGATCAACAAACAGCTGCCTGAGTGCCAAATGTTTTCGTAGGACTCCCGAGCTAAGAGTGTTGCTTACATTTTTAAATGCTTGTAAAAAGGAAGAGGAGGAAGAGGAAACACTGGCACTGGCAGAAGTAACTGAAACCCTATGTGACTTGCAAAGCCTGAAACGTTTACTGTCTGGCTATTTAATACAAAGTTCGCTGGTCTCTGATGGTGAGGGCTTCAGGTTAATTTATCCTGAATGGATGGAAAACTATTGGCAGATATCCAGCAGATAAATTCTAAGATCTATTAAAATCAAAAAACATTTTTTTTTTTTTAGAGAGTACAGCCAAGTGGGGGAGATGGGGGGGGGGGGAGGGACAAGGAGAGAGAGACAGAAACAGAGGCAGAGAGAGAGAGAAACAGAGAGCATCTTAAGATTCTCTTAAGCATGGCTCAATACCACCACCCTGGGAACATGACCTGAGCCAAAATCACGAGTCAGACACTTAAACGACTGAGCCACCCAGGCTCCCCAAAATCAAACGCTTTTTTTTTTTTTAATTTTTTTTTTTCAACGTTTATTTATTTTTGGGACAGAGAGAGACAGAGCATGAACGGGGGAGGGGCAGAGAGAGACGGAGACACAGAATCGGAAACAGGCTCCAGGCTCTGAGCCATCAGCCCAGAGCCCGACGCGGGGCTCGAACTCACGGACCGCGAGATCGTGACCTGGCTGAAGTCGGACGCTTAACCGACTGCGCCACCCAGGCGCCCCTCAAACGCTTTTTAAAGACTGTTCTAACTACTGTGTCACGACAGAATGTAAGGAGCAAAATGTGAAATAAGACCACCCGTTAGAAGGCCAGTACAGCATCTGGTCAAGAGTGGACAGTAGCCTGGTACAAGGAGCCAGTGATGGAAGGCATGAGATCTGCTCAATATGAAGTGAGATCAGACAAGACTGGCTGATAGTTTGGAGGTGAGGTATTGAAAGAAGTTAAATTCAAAGATGATGCTGAAGTTTTGGTCTTAACAACTAAGTGAGCAGTGCTGCCACCTACTGATCATTGATTCCCTGTCAAGAGCCTTAAGAGTGGTGGACTGGGGATAAACCCGGTCCAAAGTTCAAGGGGAAAGAAAAAAAAAGGGGGGCAACTCTTGTGAGGAGATTTCCCATAAAGGAGAGCAAAGAACTGGGGCAGCAGTTGGTGGGGAGCTATAGTGTGGATTTTCTTTGGGGGAAACTACAAGATGTTTGCAGGCTGATGGGAATGACCAAGCAGGGAGGAAGAAACTAATAACGCAGAAGAAGGTAGGTAAAGATGCAGGGAAAGAAACAAGTAAACAAACAAACAAAAAACTCAAGCAGATGACTCGGGATGTAGCCTACAAGAGGAAGGAATGATCTTACACAGTCACAGGTAAAGTCTATCACCATAAGAAGATCAAAAGCAAAGTCGAGGGGAACAGATTCAGGTAGCTTGTTAGACCTGGTGATTAGGAAGTGAGGCGTGAAAGTTCTACTGTGCATCAACCTTCTCAGGGATAGAAATAGCAATATAAGCGGCTACAAGTGAGGACGCAGAGTTGGAGGTATAAGAAAAGGTATGAGGGGCACCTGGGTGGCTCAGTCGGTTAAGCGGCCGACTTGGGCTCAGGTCACGATCTCACGGTCCGTGAGTTCGAGTCCCGTGTCGGGCTCTGTGCTGACAGCTCAGAGCCTGGAGCCTGTTTCTGATTCTGTGTCTCCCTCTCTCTGACCCTCCCTCGTTCATGCTCTGTCTCCTTCTGTCTCAAAACTAAATAAACGTTAAAAAAAATAAAAAAAGAAAATAAAAAAAGAAAAGGTATGAAATCATTTCCAGAAAGCAAAGAAGTGTGCTGACAAGGGTCAGGTGGTAGGATATCTGTTAAGGGCTCACTTGTCAACCGTAGTCATTCAGAAAACACTACTTGTGGCTGTATGCTTCTTCCCAAATGCACGTTGTGCTGAGATGCAAAAGCAGACGAGGTAGGACATTTAGTTTAACCAAGGGTAGAGTTTATATGGACCAAGAGGGAAATAAAAGAACTGTTTACTGAAGCTAACAATGGAGCATGTGTCTAAGGTCAATAAGGAAAGAAGGATGTAGCAGCAGTTGGAAAGTGACGGACATGAACAAATGGTAGAGTAGATGGATCGGTAGTTCTAAAAGGGTTATGGAATTCTTTCAGTGGGACTATTAAGTAAGCAGAAAGACAGGTAATGCTCCGCTAAGTTTGTAAACCATATTTAGGGGTGGTATTTTACTATGGGAGGCAACGAGTGGTTGAGGTTGGGTAGAAAAACCAAAGATTGCTGGAAATGATGGTCGAGAAAATGAGAGGACTGAATGTTGGATGGATCCTCTGTGTGAATGATGAGGTCAGAAAGGACAAGGGCAGCGGTAATAGCAGGAAAAAGGCAAAGGCTAGGGGCCAAATCTGTGAATGTGCTAGTACCTCTTTGTATTTTACTGGAGAAGGTCTTACACGTCTACTCAGACAGTGTCTGCCTCTGCCTAATTCATCACCGTGTCATCAGTACGTTGTAAAATTGCTGGCACTCAGTGAATGAATGAGGCTATAATAAAATCTAAGGTATACATAGAGTAAGAATTAAAACAAGAAAGGCGAGGAAGATAAGTCACAAGAAAAAATTCTCAATACTTACTCAGAAAGGAATATCTCAAATTAAAGACACAGGCAACAGACCAGATAATTGGGTGATTAGCTTTCACCAGAATTTCCCCCTTTTATTATAGTACTATCAACACACAGGTACAAAAGAAAGGAAATTGTGGGGAGAAATACATTACGTGAATAATCAGAAATACTCCTTTTAAGCACAGCTCTTCCTGTGTTTCTTTCATTTCACATAACTTCAAAGGAAGCGGGAAGTAGGGGGAGAGAGGAAGGACACTCACGTCTGCCTATCTCTGATTCCATTAGCCATGAAGATGAAAATACTTAGAAAGCTTTATCCCCTGTGGTATCAAAACACATTAGTGAGATAAGGATGTCTGCCTGACATCACAAAAATTAGAAGGATATTTATCCAACATAATTTTTAAATCTTTTTTAATCCCTTAGTAAATTTTATTCTGAAATACCAAATACAGGATAGAAAGAAAAGTACATAACATTCCTCTTGTCAGATTCCTTATTAAATGTATTCTAAGGTATAGAAAGTAATATGCACTTTCACAACTTATTTCCCTCACCATTTCTATATTTCTGAAACCAAATATTCTTTCTTTTGCTATGTAACTATTAAAGGTAATGGTAGTCATTTCTTCTGTACCTGCCTCAGTGCCTGCATTTCATCGCAGGTCAGGTATCAGAACTTTTCAGTAGATTTCTCCATTATTCTGTCTCATTTATTTGTTTGCAGAATTTGAAATACCATCTCCATGACAAATTAAAAATATATCCTATTTCCAGTTACCGGTAGAAAGTATTAGAGAACATTCTTTCATTTTTCAAATAATTGAATGATTTACATACAAATATGGAGAATTCACCACTCAATGGAGACCTAATTTTAAAAACAGTAAAACAAGCTATCTCTAGAAAGCCTGCAGGCTCTGCAGGAAGATGACCCACCCTAATGTGTATGTGGGTGAGGACAATGACCTTTCAGTCCCTGGTAGAATGTCTGACACATGATAGTTGCTTTAAGCAAAAGTTTGCCCAATTACTCAACTCATTGAATCATACCTTATTCCTCCTGGAATGTACCTTGTACCCATACTACATCCTCAACCATGGGTAATGGTCTCTTACTCACACCTAAACCCATAAAGAAAAATCAGCATGTTTTAACATGACCCAAAATATATAGCCTTTGGCAGTTAAAAACTTGAATATTGGGGGGCTGTAAGAAAACACTGAAACCTTAACTTTTTTAAAATTTCTTTATTTTGAGAGGGGTGGAGGAGGGGCACAGAGAGAGAGGGAAAGAGAGAGAATCCCAAGCAGGCTCGCACCAATAGTGGAGAGCCCCATGCAGGTCTTGAACTCACGAACCATGAGATTATGACCTGAGCTAAAACCAAGAGCCAGATGCTTAAGTGGCTGAGCTACCCAAACACGCCAAAACCTTAACTGATCTTTATATGAAGTAGGTTACTAGACTCAAGATCCCTCTCAATGACATTCACTTTGTAATTTTTAGCAGGTAAACTGCAGAGAACAAAAAAAGTTCCATCAGCATAAAACAAAAGGAGTCAAAAAGCCTAAGTTCTCATAGCGAGGAGAGTGTGTGTGCACACGTGGTCTGGCATTGGTGTGCGTGTGCCTGTTTCACTGCCGGTCAGTAACTCTAGGTTAACTGCCTCAGTATCTCTTTAGTATTAGAACTCCTGTGGTCTTGGTACCTAACTCAGGTGATCAGACTAGTGAAGGGGAGGAAGATATGAAATGTGGAGACTATTTAAAGAAATAGTGTGCATTGATAATGACTGTATTTTAAGAAAACTGCAGAGTCAGCACTGTGCAAAACAGGGGTAAACACAGTTGCTGCCAAGGGGGTAATTATAATCTAAATTACTATCATGTATATTGCTATTAAAATGCATTACTACAATTTCCTTGCATTTTTCAAATGATTTCTAGCATCTCTAATGTCACAGATCAACAGAAACACTAAACTGTCAGTGCAGTATGAATTACTTATTTTCAGAACATTTACAACCCCAACAGATCTCCACTGCCAATAAAATCTGTTATTCAGAGATGATATTATGCAAACTCATAGTAGAAACTACGAGCAATGACAAGTACTGCAGAAAGGGGCGTTCACCACCACCAACAAAAAAAAGTTCAGCAAAGAGTTTCTTTTAGGAGTTATTATTTTTTCCATAAACATTTAATGAGCATGATTATGTACCAAGAACTTCTCCTATAATTTTGGAGGCTGCTTTTAGCGTACATTAAAAATAGCATACGTTAAAGGTTTAGAATTATCAAGTACATTTTACAAAGGAACATGATAAAATACAGAAAAATCTGCTGCTCTCCCTCTTTCAGTTTCTAAAATAGCTCTACAGAGGAAAAAAAAAAAGCAGATTGATCCAACACTAATTTTAGCCACTCAGAAATTAACTTGCATAAAAGAAATTCAACACATTACATTCCTCGTATTATCCATCAATACTTAACTAGCATCGACATCCCTTCTATTCACAGGAAAGCTTTCTCACATTAGCCCATTGCCTTCAATAAAACAGTTGACTATTTAGACGATTCTGTATATTTAAAAAGACTTGCTTCAACTGCTCAAAGCAATGTCCTGCTATTATAAACTTCCATCTGGTTACCATGACCAGAACTCAGGTGCTTTTTAGCTTCTAAACCTCAAAAGGATGTACCATAACAGTTAACAGTCAACTGCTTCTACCCACAGCCAGAGAACAGAAGCCAAATCAACCATGGTGAGCAACACATCATGAACACATTGCATGAACCATAACACGCAATTATAAATAAGAATGAGGGTGTCTCTGAGCTGTATGGCATGATTTTCATGACAGAGTTTGAAGCTGAAAAATTATGAAAGAATGTATTACTTTGTGTTTATGAAGAGATATATTCATATATTCATTATTTGTACAAAAACAGGCAGGAAGAAATAATCAGGAACTCATGAGATTGTGTACCTTCAGGGAGATGGGAATATGGTAGGTAAGACAGACAGCAGAACACCCTAAAAGAAAAGAGGGTAAGTGACAATACTTTAGGTATACCTCTGTGTATGTCTTTTTATTTTTCATACACTCAAAAAGAAAAAAAAACAAAATCAAAGAGGACGGGAGGAAAATCCTTAAGTGAGATGAACCCAAGTAAGTTGACCTAATTATAATTCAAATAGGTAATTATTTCAGAGAAATAAACTAGAATATAAAAATCAAAGGTAACAGTATAAATTTGTGGTCTGAAAGAAAAGGTATTTGGATAGATACAGCTAGCTAAAAATAAGAAAAAAAATAAATAAAAGGTATATGTATATACATGTATACTATAGGTTTTCTACATATGGATTGACTTATATTTAATATATATACACATGTATGCATGCAATTTCCAAATATGCACACATGCATATACACGTCTCATACGTATCAACATATATACATCTCCATATACAACATATATACATCTCCATATCAACATATATACATCTCCATATCAACATATATATATGTATATACATACATACACATATATATGCCTTAGCTCTGTCTGAAAGGGCCTAAAGATGGCCCATTAGAAGACCTAACATTCAGATCCCAATTTCTAAATAGCATTCTCCATTAAAAAAAACCATTCCTTGAACAAAGGACTGATTCCAGGGCAGAGGCTAGGATAATACAGGATGATCTCAACTGTTTTCTGCAAGAGAGGAAGCAGAGCTCCAAGAATGATGGGGACATGCCAAAAGATAAGGGAACCAGCCTGAGGGGGTCTCTACTGGCCAAAGATACCAGGGAGAGGATGGGACCTGGAATGACTGCTTCGAGGGCAAGGGGTTTCCTTTGGGGTTGATGGAAAGGTTCTAGAACTGAACAGTGGTAATGCACAACACTGTGAAAATAGTAAATGTCAATGAATTGTACACTTTAAAATTGTTAAGGTGGTGAAGTTTATAGTGTGTGGATTTTCTCACACACAAAAAAAAGTTTTAAAAAACATTTATGAAACAGGAAACTTGTTGTCTTAGAAGTTAGCAGTTACCTTGAAGAGAAGAAGCATAGGGACTAGGTCATACAAGCTCGCTATCCTTGTCCCATTGCTTCAGCTGTGTTCTGGGTACATGAGTGTGTTTATTCTGTGTTGGCTTATTCACCAATATAATAAAGATTTGTGAACTTTATTATGTAAATTTAATTTGAAAGTATTTAAAACCCAGATTCAAATTTACTAATTTTTATGCTTTATTCTAAGGATACACGGTTACATTCAAATTGAGTTCCTTTCAAATCTTTAGGTTTTAAAGCATGCCATTTAAAATGTTTTACACTAGGGGTGCCTGGTTGGCGCAGTCGGTTAAGCGTCCGACTTCAGCCAGGTCACGATCTCACGGTCTGTGAGTTCGAGCCCCGCGTCAGGCTCTGGGCTGATGGCTCAGAGCCTGGAGCCTGTTTCCGATTCTGTGTCTCCCTCTCTCTCTGCCCCTCCCCGTTCATGCTCTGTCTCTCTCTGTCCCAAAAAATAAATAAACGTTGAAAAAAAAATTTTTTTAATGTTTTACACTAAATGTCATATTTTCTGGCTGAAAAATGAAATTAATGAAAAGTTACACCATGTCAAATGAGGCCACTTGTTTATATTTAGCATCTTTGGTATACCTTTTAGAACTGGAAAATGTTGAGTTCCATCTGAACAACAAACTGCACTTTAAAACTTGAAAAAAAAA
The DNA here is from genome assembly GCF_028749965.1 of Puma concolor. Classification (NCBI taxonomy): domain Eukaryota; kingdom Metazoa; phylum Chordata; class Mammalia; order Carnivora; family Felidae; genus Puma; species Puma concolor. The sequence continues at coordinate 205,984,534 of NC_141667.1, read as the reverse complement.
ACAAAAACAAAGCAAAAAAGCCCACAGTTGGGGGTGGGGGAGCTGATTAAACAAACATGGATGTTCTAATTTGCCAGCCTCTATTTGATGGTTCAGTGAAGGATAAAGATCTATTCGGCACATCTGAACAGAGAGGGAAAAAAATGTGCTGATGCTCTTAGTCATTGGTTCATTATCTTCTTTATTGTGTTGATTATGTTTATGTAAGAAGAAAAACCACAACAAAACTTCATTGGGCATTTACCAAAAAAAGAAAAAAAAGGGAGGTGGGGGCCAGGGAGGGGGTATAAGAAAACACCAGCTGTTCCAGTCTTTAAAATTAGGCAATTTGTTTTTCAGTCCCTCCAGGTAATTGCACAAGTATTTGCCTCCCCAATTCTGAGTATTTTCAAGTGTCACTGTTACATTTACAGCATAAGCCTGTCTTCCTTTTTTTTTTTGGCTTTTTCTTGATTTATAGAAGAAAACTAACTTGCTTCTTCATATCCACAAAGCATCCTACAAATCTAACCTGTTCATGTTAGTAAAAAAATATATAACAGCACAAAATGTAACATTATTCAGACTGTTCTTCATACAAGTAACATTAACAGTGGAATATGGAAGAAAAATAATAGGAAAAAAGATCTTGGGATCTGAATCACATCCCACTCTGACCAGCTGTGGCACCTCAGGGTGCTTATGGAGCAGAGGAAGCTGTAAAACTCAAATACACTTGGAATATACCTGTATTATGTGATTTTATCACGAAAAGCATATATTCCTTTTACTAAGTTATTTTTAAAGCTGTGCAAGCATATAGATCAAAGCAAAGCAAGAACCCATAGTCTGCAGGGTTGTTTAGAAAGGAAGCAACATGAACTAATGAACTGATTAAAATGAAGAGAAGCAACTGAGGTCCAACAAAAAGGAGTTAATTGTTCATTTGTGTTCTCCCTTGTAACAAAGTACATGTACGAAAAGGCTGAAACAGTCTCATATTTCCATTTCCCAGAATCCCTGGCATTATGTTCCAAGCAGATACTGAAAAAAAAAAAAAAAGAAAAAAAAAAAAAAAAACCACATTAATAAAATGAGAGGAAAAAGAAGTTAATGGATCTAAATGTACTCAAGTACTATGCTCCTGCCAAGAGTAAAAACAATGATGGTCCTATGGTAACATGTTATAAGTTCATCATTTCTACGATGTTCTGAAAACATGGCTATCCATCTAACAAGTCACTCAATAAACATGGATAGAAGGATCTATGTGTACCATTATGGTGAATACTGGGACTCAAAAATGAGTAAGAGAAGATTCTGCCCCTGAAGTCGTCATCTTCAGGTAAGAAAAATCACCTGAACAGTTACAAGGACTCCAGCCTTGGTGAGCAAAAACGGGGAGGCGGGGGGATGAGGAGGGGGTGGAACTATCCCAACTGTTACCCAGAAAATCAGGGGAAACCTCCAAGTAAAGATAATTCAAGAACTGGTCTTAAAAGATGGGGAGTATTGGGGCGCCTGGGTGGCGCAGTCGGTTAAGCGTCCGACTTCAGCCAGGTCACGATCTCGCGGTCCGTGAGTTCGAGCCCCGTGTCAGGCTCTGGGCTGATGGCTCAGAGCCTGGAGCCTGTTTCCGATTCTGTGTCTCCCTCTCCCTCTGACCCTCCCCCGTTCATGCTGTGTCTCTCTCTGTCCCAAAAATAAATAAACATTGAAAAAAAAAAATTATTAAAAAGATGGGGAGTATAAAGCAGAATTACAAACATGGGCACAATAAGGTGAAAGATGTGGCATTTTAGCAGCTAGATGGCTACATTACAAACGGTATAAGGAGTGAGGAGAACGAGGACACAAAATACACAGGAACCAGAACATGGGCTGTGGCTACCTCAGCCCAAGGGAAGCCAACATTAGCCCACAGCTAACAGGAAGTCACTGCATAATTAGAAATCAAATACAAAAAGCTAGGTCAGAAAGACACTAGAGCAACAGTGAGGAGGACAAAAACATGAGCCTCTGAGGTTAGAGACACAAGGGCAGTTCAGGTGAACCTGTAAGGAAGATTTCATGCTCTTGGTTCTATTATAACCTTAAAGAAACAAAACAAAAGAGAACAACAACAACAAAAACCCAAGAAAGAAACAGCTAGAAAGTGTTACTAGAGTTGGTCACAAAAGTGTGCTCACCTCACACAAGAAAACCTAATGTGTTCTACCTCCAAGGCGCTTACAAGACAAAAGTGGGAGAATGGTTTCTCCTGCATTAACAGACACAAAGAAGCCTTCTCTAACCATCCCACTCTTCTCAGAAATATTCTGTGCTCCAGTAGGGGAGGAAAAAAATTTTCTAAACCTACTTTTTCAATGTCCTAGCCTACTGTTCTCTTTCAAAGGAACTTCACTACAGACAAAATGAGTAACATTCAACCCATGTAGGCACATCATGGTTTCCCACACATAATAAATCCCTGCTGATGTGATTCCTGCAGCCCTCCACATCCCTACCTCCAAATGGTTCAAATCCTACCTGTCCTTCATTCCTGCCGAACACCACTCCCCATGGCAACTTTTTCTACTTACCTCAGCAGGAGGTGATCTTAACCTCCAAATTCCCTCTTTAAGGTCTCCTATTGTGCGCTAGTTACTTCCAGCTTGTTTTATCAGTGTACTTATACATCTTATGACTCCTAGCAGATTTTTTTAAATACAATTTATTGTCAAGGTAACTAACATACAGTGTATACAGTGTGCTCTTGGCTACAGGAGTAGATTCCCATGATTCATCACTTACATACAACACCCAGTGCTCATCCCAGTGCCCTCCTCAATGCCCTTCACCCATTTCCCCTCCACCCCACCCTCCATCAGCACTCTGTTCTCTGTATTTAAGAGTCTCTTATGGTTTGCCTCCAACTTTTTCCCTTCCCTTCCCTTCCCCCATGCTCTTCTGTTAAGTTTCTCAAATTCCACATGTGAGTGAAAACGTATCTGTCTTTGACTGACTTATTTCACTTGGCATAATACCCTCCAATTCCATCCATGTTACTGCAAATGGGAAATTTTCATTCTTTTTCATTGCCGAGTAGTATTCCATTGTGTGTGTGTGTGTGTGTGTGTGTGTGTGTGTGTACACACACACACCCCACACCTTCTTTTTCCATTCATCAGTTAATGGACATTTTGGCTCCTTCCATAATTTGGCTATTGTTGATAGCACTGTTAAACACTGGGGTACATGTGCCCCTTATGAATCAGCACTCCTGCATCCTTTGGATAAACTCCTAGTATTGCTGGGTCATAGGGTAAAACTCCTTGGGCATAAGACAAATGTTGGGCTTGTCTTTATATGTATCACAGACATAGGAGCTCAAAAATGAGTTTAAAAAAATTTTTTTTTAATCCACCTTGATCAAAACCATGTTGGGGCACTTGGTTAAAACAACATAGTTATAGTCATTCATTCAACAATATTTGCTGAGCATCTATTAAATGGCAGCAGTGAATTACACTGTAAAATAATGAACAAAATCAGCAAAAAGATTGAGCTTTGGAAATGCACTCTTGGGAATTTTATTTATTTATTACCAATTTAGGGGGTAATTCTTTCCTTTCCAAGGTAGCTACAGTATCATTACTACTTAGACCAATTATTCAAAGTATTTGTCTTCAATTACTTCCTAAAACTTTACCTTCATATATCCACCAAGCACACAATGCCCTCATGAGCCACATGGATAAATAAAGATACCTGTCCTAGTAAAAAAAGATCCAAGTGTCAAATATCAGGCTCTGGAGTACTGGGGATGAATGTGAACACAAGTATTCATGGTAAAAAAACAATATAAATTCCTTGTGTTCCCAGACCTGGTCTTACATTACATTTTTATCTGTTTCCTCCACTAAAATGTAGGCTACATTAGCACAGAGGTACTGTCAGCTCTGTTCATCACAATCCCTACCGCCTAGAACGGTGCCTGGCACAAAGTACTACTTGTTTAAAGAAAAAAAAAAAAAATGAATGAGATTAAACAATTCTACTAATCTATTTCTACTAATCTGATATCGTAAGGACTCAAAGTAAAGATCATGACTCAAAGACCTCCCTTGTGTCAAGCTGTCGACATGTTTTTCATCTCTGAATTTGATCTTAAATTCTCAGAGTAGTTTATAAATAGGCTGTCATTAACTACTGTCATTAACTACTAAAATCACTGCTAACTCAAGAGGAGGGAAATGCCCATTAATCACAGCTTTAAACAACAAAAAGAGGTGCTCTACAAAGAACTGCACAAATACAGGTATAAAACGGGGGAAAAATTAAGTATCTTTCCAAAAACCAAGTAGGAAATACAAGGTCCTAGAGGCATTGCTTAATCATTGTTTAAAATGATATATTTCAGAATAACTTCGATGATCGTCTGCAGAAATTTACACATTCCTAATGAATATCAAAGTAAAATTTAACACTTTTGAAAACCAAAATATCCTACACTTTCTGAGTAGGTCCTACTTACTAAATCCTGATAAAAATAAATTACAACTAAACTCTGAAATGCCATTTGTTTTCCAATTTTTAGTCACCGTATCACAGGTCCTGGTTCATAATTAAGTAATACGGCACCACTGGAAAGTGTTTAACAGCCACCTCTCAGAAAAAAACAAAAAACAAAACAAAACAAAAAAAAACAGCTTTTTGGGACTGTTTGCCAGTCTAGGTAAATACTCCCCAATGGCCAGTTTCAAGCAAGCGATGCGAGGTCACTGAATGTGAAGCAAACCAGCTCCCGAACACCAGTGAAAAGCATACTGTGCTGGAGTAGTCGGTGGACGGCACAAGCTGTGGCTATAAATCACTCCTTCAGTAACTTTTGTGAGCTACACACCAGGTGGGGACGGGGGCTTGCTGACCGTCACACAACCCCCGTGCTAGGGTGAAATTCTAGTTCTCGTGTAAATTAGAATGGCACAAGGCTGTATGTATCTCAAACTACTTAAAAATCTAAGACAAATGTCTCTCACCTTCAGTGGGCAACGGCTTATACTCGTTTCCAATTGCTCAGCCACCCATCTGATCTCCATCTCAATACTAAGTGCCAAGTTAACTTAAATGTTTCAAGTGTCAATGAATTTAAGGTCTTTCCTAAAGAGTTATATGCTTATTACCTGTATGTAATTGGTATTCTAAAAGTCCATTTTACTTTCAATTTACATCTTCTAATACATTTACTCAACCAGTATTTATTAAACGCAATATATACGACCTGATTTTATACACACACAAACACTCTGATTAATAGGCATTATACACCTCTTTATTCAACATTTATTAAATACCAGATATATAGATAGCAGACCTCTTGTTAGAAGGATGAAATACAAAAGTGATTAAGGTATTACCTCAAGTTTATTTCCTTCACAGTAAATATTTGCCATCTTCAACTTATGCCCAAAAGTTAAGTTTCCCATGTTTCTCAACTACTTTAGTTTGAGCAAAATTTAAAATATGGCATCCTATAACCCCTTAACAGTAATTTTTTTTTTAGTGTAGCTAAATCTTTATTGCCATTTTGATATGGTTTTCTTAAGTTTTGAAACTCTTAATTTCTTTATTCATGTGTGTATATACATAAATATTTAAAAATTTTTTTTTCAACGTTTATTTATTTTTGAGACAGAGAGAGACAGAGCATGAACGGGGGAGGGGCAGAGAGAGAGGGAGACACAGAATCGGAAACAGGCTCCAGGCTCCGAGCCATCAGCCCAGAGCCTGACGCGGGGCTCGAACTCCCGGACCGCGAGATCGTGACCTGGCTGAAGTCGGACGCTTAACCGACTGCGCCACCCAGGCGCCCCATATACATAAATATTTAAATGTGATATATATAATTTATATAAATACATGTAATTTTTTCATAAATCCATAAAAGAACTTTTTCTTTCACCTAGCTACTGATGAATGGGGAATATATCCCCATTCCCATTCTAAGGTAGTTCATATAAATTGTCTGGTATATACCCTTTCATATTTTAATCCAGGCACACATCATACACACGTGTACATACACACACACACACACACACACACACACACACACACACACACAATTATATAGTCAGAAAGTTGGGGTTTTTTTTTAATTTTTTTTTAACGTTTATTTATTTTTGAGACAGAGAGAGACAGAGCATGAACGGGGAAGGGGCAGAGAGAGAAGGAGACATAGAATCAGAAGCAGGCTCCAGGCTCTGAACCATCAGCCCAGAGCCCGACGCGGGGCTCAAACTCACGGACCGCAAGATAGTGACCTGAGCTGAAGTCGGACGCTCAACCGACTGAGCCACCCAGGCCCCCCTGTTCTTTTGTTTTTTTTTTTAATGGTATCACCTTATGTAATTCTCTGCACCTTTTCTGGTTTACACCTCATAGAAGTTTCTCCAGTTATCTAGTATTATTCTAATTCATTAATTTAATATTGGCAGAATACTCAATGCTATGGGTTATTTCTATATCCATTCCCTTTTGTTTCCAGGTTTTTAACATAGTGAATACTACTAAAGAAAACACATCTTTGTGTGAGGTCCTCATCTATTGGTGCTTTTATTTTTATTTCATAGATTCCCAGAAGTGGAAGCCCTGGATCAAAGAGCATGTATATTTTTTATTTCTCACAGACATTTCAGATAGCTTTCCAAAAATGCTGTATCATAGTACAGTTCCACCAGCCACGTAGAAGCTACTTTTCCCCACATTCTCACTAGAAGAGTAAAATATGCGATGGGTCTAAAGTCACTTTAGTTTGAAGATCCACAACTATAGATCTTTGTATTTATTTAGATTTCTTCTTCTTGAATGGTCGTTTTAGACCCTTAGCCCATTTGTCTATTGATTTGTTTTTCTTTTTTCTAGACAATTCATAAATGCTTAATATGTAAATATATGTGTCTACCAGATTATTGGCCTTTTGCCAATGCTAAGCTTGTTAAACAAATGGTTTTAGCTTTAACAATGAATTATGCCTTTGTTGTCTTTGCAGTTCCAAGGTTTCCATTTCTTGGAGAAAGCTGTGCTATAGTCAGGGCCGCAGGCAGCAACGTTCCGAGGGGAAGAGAAGAAGGAAGACAAAGTCCTGACGTCAGACCCTCATTCTGGTCATCCCTTCTCTTCCAGGTACAAGTCAGTAAGTTGCCTTTTTTGCTCAAATTACTTCAAGTTGTGCTTCTATCACTGAACCTGCACAGATTTGACTAACATTGTGATGTACTCTCCCAAATGAACTGCTAAATGTGATGCACCGTGGGTTTTATACATGTACCGGCAAAATCAGTACTATATAATTTTTTTTTCCCATTCTCACCATCCATGTCAGTGTTTCTAAGGCCCCACATGTTTTTACAAAGAAAATATCACTACATAGTTTAAGGAAAATGAAATCTAATTATTTCTTAATGCACAATAGCTAAAGCTTTTGAAATTTATGTATAATTGACAGTATTATTTAAATTACTCCTAAGAACTAGGGTAATAATACACTTAGAGTTTCCATTTGACAAATGTGTCATTTTCTTAACACACAATTTCACACAATTTTTATCCTTTAAAATTTTCTATCTTTTTATACCAGAAGTGAGATAAGCTTTACTTCCAGATACTCAACTCAAAAGCTATGGATATGATGGCTAACAATTTTAGAAAGTACTTAGAATTTTATGGGGCGCCTGGGTGGCGCAGTCGGTTGAGCGTCCGACTTCAGCCAGGTCACGATCTCGCGGTCCGTGAGTTCGAGCCCCGCGTCAGGCTCTGGGCTGATGGCTCAGAGCCTGGAGCCTGTTTCCGATTCTGTGTCTCCCTCTCTCTCTGCCCCTCCCCCGTTCATGCTCTCTCTCTGTCCCCAAAAAAATAAACTTTGAAAAAAAATTTAAAAAAAAAAAAAAAAAAAGAAAGTACTTAGAATTTTACATGTTTGTTCTCATTTTAAAACCCAGATCCCTAATGGCTTTATTGCTGTAGAATTCTACCTTTCTTCTTAATATTTAGAAGAAGAGAAAAACAACGGGACTACATAATTACCACTTAGAAACTACATAAGAGAAAATTTATATCAACATTTTGCTGCCCCAAATAGTCTGAACTGAGATCATCTCATGCTTAAGGAAAGAAGAAATCAGACGTGCAGACTCACCATACAGGTGAGCTGAAGAAGGCTGCGTAAAAAAAGTTCTGTCAATCTGGGACAAACACAAATCCGTGGAACCTCTCTGGAGAGCTTCAGGTAGGAAGTTTTTATAAAGCTCACATTTGATTTACCCATTTACTCAGTAGTCAGGCTACTGTGATTCATTCCTTGAGCTTTAGAAGCCACACTTGAAGGCAGCAGCAGAGTCACTGAATCATCTGGTGTGTTTGCAGAACTCATGGAGTGGGATCTGGAGAAAGCTTCCCAGCACACTCCTCCCCACAACAGTCATACACAATTCCAGAAGCAGTATTGCCCTGAAGTCCCCAGACCTCATTCCCCCCAAGAACGCACACACCTGTCTCCACACTCAATTATCTTTCTGCAGTGGCCCGATGGATGTGTGAAAATAGGATGAAAATCAACCATGCAATACTAACCTCATATGCTACATAGCTTTGTCTCAGCTTCTCTTTTGATTCCCAGACTTGAGGAACCATTTGCTTAACATGAACCCTTTCAAATCCACACGCTGCTTCCTCCTTTGGACAAATTCCTAGGCATGTGTTCTAGCTTCTTACCTGATCTCCTGGCACCTGCTCCTGAGCCTAGCCTCAACCTTAGGGTCACTTGAATTGGTGTTATTTGCCCAATCAGGATTGTTCTGGACTATTCATAGTCAAAGGGAAAAAGATTATCAAGGTTCGAATTTATCTAGGTCGTCTTCCTTTTCTGTGCATTCTATTTGTCTCCTATCAGGACAGTATCCCTTGGAGCTCCAGGCTTCCACAAACGAGCCTCAGCCTTGAATTGACCATTGAATGGTCAATTCAAGGATTAACCCTGGCCACTGAAACCCATGAGTGCTTCTATCTGTGATTTCATGGAGGGGTGGGAGGCATGTAAAACTACATTTTTATTAAAAAGGTTCTTTCACTAAATAGAATTTGGAAGCCATTATTCTGCCTTAGTATTTGTTTATATCTTCCCAAATGGCCCTTAAGGTAGCTTTCAGATATTTTTACTGATGTTGCATCCGTTTAATACCTGTTCAAAACTCCTTACCTTCCCCCCGCCTTTTTTTAGAGAGAGAGAGTGAGCACAAAGGAGGGACAGAGGGAGAAGGAGAGAGAGAATCTTAAGCAGGCTCCATGCCCAGCACAAAGCCCGACCTGGGGCTGGATCTCACAACCTCACAACCATGAGATCATGACCTGAGCTAAAATCAAGAGTCAGACGTTTAACCCACTGAGCCACCCAGGTGCCCCCCCCCCCATTAGCTCTTTACCAAACTCTACCCCTGTCCATACCCTACTCTTAACACAGGACTTTGCCCCTTACTTCCCTAAAAATAGTCAAACTAGGCAGTATTGACTCCATTTTCCTCTTCTATGAAGATCAGTATTCTTATCTCACACAGCACAACGCGATCTCCCACACAGCACAACTGTGTGCTTCCCCGTTTTTAAGACTAACACTAAAGCCTCAGTCTAACCCCAGCACCTCTTTCCCTCTTTTCACCACGATGATTCTTTTTCCACAAACCTTTCAATCCAGACCCACACTCACCTCCCTTGGTTCTGCTTCCCATCAGACTACTAGTTTTCTATCACCAACTAAAATGACAAGCATGGTATATTTTCACTATCCCCCTTCCTCACTACATCCACTTCCTAAGCCCTTACAGATGTGATTACCTCCCCCCACCCACCCCCCCCAACACACACACACACTGTTTCTCTTACAAATGACCATCTGTGAACTCCTCATCTCTAAGGCCTCATCTCAGTGCCCATCTGCCAATCTCCCTGAAGCCCAAGTCTGTTGTATCTTCCCACCTGGGCCCTCCTCTCCCTAGACTACCCCATCTGATTATTCTTCTCTACCACTCTACATCCTATCTAAAGATACAGATACAGCTATTGCAGCTTCGGAAAATCCTCTCGTTTTATTCTTCTCTTCTACCCACTCAACGGAGGCTTTCACCATGTCTCCACCATTATCTCTTCTTGCTAACTTATTGGTAAGTTTTCAACTATGTCTGTACACCATTTAACATGAGAACTAACCTCTGGCATGCCAGGACCAATTTCACGAATTTCAGAGAAAAATCTATACACCCTGGTGTTCTCTACAGCTACATGTTCTATCAGACTTCACTTTTACATACACCAACATTAAATTCTCCCTTGAAAAGGAGTTAGAACGTAATCAGGACACTATTAAAGAAAAGTAAGACTGACACTTTAAAACTCACTAGAAAATACACCTGTCATTAGCACATCCTGCCAAATGCTTTACCTAACGTGTGACAGACACCACACATGCAGTAACAACACGTAGAATTTCATTTACTCTCCACAACCACCTGAAGGCTGAGATTCTCAGCTTCCTTTTGCAGAATTCAAAGAAAAGTAACCAAAAATGTTAACAACCATTATCTCTGGCAAAGAAATTATGGTTTTCGTTTTCTTCTTTTTGGCTTGTATGTTTTTTCCACAACGATTATATATTACTTAATGAAAACATTCATTACTCAGTGAAAACACTCCGATAAAGGCATCAAGTTTTCAACTAAATAGCTTTGAAAACAGGGTTTTTACTTGAGTGACATTTCCTGTAAAGGCAAGAATCAAAGAAATGTCAACAATGGAAAGTAACTTGGATGTTATCAGATGCACTCCTCTAATTTTTAAGACTAGAAAAAAAATCACTTTAGGTAATAATTTCTAAGACGCAGAAAAATCACATGAAGTACTTCAAATATAAATACTTTCCACGTATTTCAATGTAATAATATACCTCTTTGATGAATCAAGTCTCCAGGTCACCTCTATTTTTCATTTACTGTGATATTTACAGCATCCAGGATTGTCACACATAGGTAAAATGCTTAATAAACACCATTTGGCAATGATCACAAACTCAACATTTAATTTATTTAGGATTTATCCAGATGTTTCCAAAACTTAAGTTCTGCAAATAAAAGTGATTATTAAATGAGTGCCAATTTACTACAAGAATATAAAATGAATCCGTGTGCTATTCCAAGTTACATTTAAAAGCCTTGCAAACAGCATACCATTAGCTCTGCTGATTTGTTTTTATTTTTGTAATTGAAATGTGGTCCATGTTATCAGGCCATCTGCACCATGGAAAAATGACTTAGTAAACAAGACCGAAACGGTATTCTGTTAGGAACAACATCAGACTTGATTTCTGCTAAGAAAGTATGTATGACTCTACACAGACAATTTCTGGGACCAAGGTTGAAGACCTGGATGAAGAAAGGAAGCTATTGAGGGAACAGTCTGTCGCACTGCTCAGGTTTCCAGCTTGGAGACAGAGCAGAGTCCAGGGTCTCCTCACCCACCCCGTTAACTACCCAAGACAGAGTATAATACATTCTTAGCACAGTGCTGTGGGCAATAATCCAGCACTTGACCACACACTTAGGGCCCACAGATCCCAGTGTATTCTTCTCACCTGTTACACATCTTGTCTCTCCTCAACTGTGAGCTCCTTGAAGTGCTAAATACATTGTCTTCTTCACAATAGCGTCCCCAAATTTCTTATGCACAGAATGGATTACTGTAGCCTAAACATCAAGGGGCAGGCACTGAAGTTCATTGTTCACATCTCACCACATCCCGAAGTAGGACATAATATGGTAAATGGTTGCCCTTCCTCTTCCCCTAGCTCTTTACCTCATAGCATCCTCTCCATTTTCTGTCCAAAAACAACTTTTTATCCTAAGAAATACACAAAAACACCAAAAACTAAAAGTCAGCCATAATCCCAGTAGTCCTTTTTAAGTATACAAGGAAATCAGTCCTTGCCTCAGTTTCTCCAACCATAGCCTAAGATGACACTGTGAATGCTTTTGTAAGTTCAGGGAGAATCTATCAAGAGTTTGTTTTGTTTTGTTTTTTCAAGGGGTAGAGAACACTCTTACCCATTCACATATACTCGTATATACTCACAAATTCTTTAAACACAGATTGGTTGGGGGCATCTGGATGGCTCATTCGGTTAAGCATCTGACTCTTAGTTTCAGCTCAAGTCATGATAAGAACAATGGGTTTGAGCCCTACATCGGGCTTTGCACTGACAATGCAGTGCCTGCTTGGGATTGGCTTTTTCCCTCGCTCTCTGCCCCTCTTGCACTCTCTTTCTCAAACTAAATAAACTGTTTTTTTTTAAGTTAAAAAAAAACACAAATTTCTTGAATGATCCATAGATTTCTATAGTTTTTTTCTTATCAGCTAACTTTCTAACTCCTATCTAACTCACTCATTTTAATGGCTGGATTATCCACCACTCCATGAATGTGCTATAAACTCATCACTTCTCCAGTGATGGAGATTTTGGTTAAGTTTCTAGACATTTTACACAGTGCTGCAAGGACCCACTTCATACGTACATGTTTATACTTTCAAGTTATTGTTATTTGGGGCACTTGGGTGGCTCAGTAGGTTAAGCATCCGACTTCGGCTCAGGTCACGATCTCACCGTTTGTGAGTTCAAGCCCCACATCAGTCTCTGTGCTGACGGCTCAGAGCCTGGAGCCTGCTTCGGATTCTGTGTCCCTCCCTTTCTCTGCCCCTCCCATGCTCATGCTCTGTCGCTGTCTCTCAATAAATAAATGTTAAAAACAAATTTTTTTTAAATCAAGTTATTGCTATTCAAAGGAGTGGGGTTGTTTGATAACTAAGGTATACAAGTTTTTTATTTAAATAGAGACTGCCAAATCATACTCCAATAAGGCTGCATTGCTATATATTTCTACTCCCTCACCAAACACTACTGTCAGCAATATAGTTTTTCATTTTTGACAGGTGAAAAATGCTTTCCATACCTATTTTAATTTACATATTGAGATTGAACATCTTTTCAAATGGCTGCTCACCATTTAGGTTTCTTCTTGGGTAAATTGCTTATTCACATTAAGTAAAATTTTTCCTATTGGGTTATTCATCTTTTTCCTAATGATTTGTAGGTATTCTTTACACAGTAGTGATACACAGCAAATATTTTATTCTAGTTTTTTTTTTTAATTTCTGCCAACTTTATATTTACTCCTTTCTCTCCCCATCACCCACACAGAAGTTTTTAGTTATATTAACAAACACAGTCAATCTTGTTCTTCACACCTTCTAGAATTTAACTTACTTAAAAACATTCACCTCCAGATTATTTTACCTTAGAATATTCTACATTTCACAACACTTATCCAGCATAGTAAGGAACAGTGAGTTCTTTTTTCTTACAAGACAAGTATAGTATCAAAAACTTTAAAGTTCCTCTTCTTCCTCAGTGTGACTGTCACTCACACTAGGAAATATAGTGAACAAAGCTGTGAATCTTCCCTATTTTCCCAACGAGTTTTTCAGTTCCATTATCCCTACTCATCAGGTTTTCCCCAACACCTTCAGGGCTGAAGGGAGTGGAGAGCAAAGAGGTAAAGTGCAGAAAACTATTGTCATCAGATATCACAGCTGTACTCCAGTGCCAGTGTCCTCTGGTTATGGCTGATAAGCATCCCAGAAGGCAGCATTTGCATATGTGGGTTACTCAGAGACTCACTTGCTGAGACTTCTACATCTACCTTCCATAGACTCTGTTGGGGTCATTGTAGGTGGTCTCCTTATATAAAATTCTGAAGATAACTGAAACCCAGCTACCTCTGAGAGGTCCATATCCAGTCAATGTTTTGGTGCAAGTCTAACTTGTTCCAACAATAGGCCTTTCTTCTTGCTTTGCCACCAGAACAACTCATACAGCCTCTTGCCTTTAGAGTCTACCATTTGCAGATAGAGTCACTTTCCAACCACATGTCCCCAGATTGAAAGGGACACAGTCAACCTCTGAGAGGTTTCTCAAAGGGCCACTCATTTAGCTTTATTCCCTCATCATAAGTTGAAGATACACCATAGCACTCTGACACCACTCTCTCCAAAGAAAGCCTCTCTATCAATCTTCCATTAAAAAAAAAAAAATACTTGTGAACCTATTCTTATATAGCCTAGAGGCAAATGACAAGTTAACAGTATCAGGATCATTCTCACAATCTCCTCTGGGGCCCACACTGGTCTGGCACCTGCTGTCTTCAGCCTCTGGACTTAACCAAACTCTGACATCAGGAAAAGTCGCATTTAACATTTCTGCTATAGAAAACTTAGTTTTACCATTTTAATGGCTTTGTAGGTTGTTTCGAAATCAAAACCACCTTAATATTTTAGCTGATTCCTTGGGTTGGTAGGATTTTTTTATTTCCTTCTTTACATCTTATATTTTCCAAGTTTTCTTCAACAACGCATCCTTTCTGAAATAAGCAAAAACTTAATATTGCTGTTTTAAATACCTTTTAGTGTATTCCCGTTAGTCATATTCTTAACTTAGATTTTGTTATTAATTTTAAATAAGCATTATACAAAAGTAATTACTTAAAGCCATTCCATTCATTTATTCATTTTTTATTTAGTGTGCATTAAGATGGCATTTGAATTCTGATCATATCTTAAAAGAAAAGTATTCCTTCTCCAGAACTTTTAATGTAAGAAGGATTTAGAAATCATCTACTTTTTTTCAGTGAAGAACAAAGCAATAAGATAGTAAGAAATTCTTCCATATTGGTTGTAGACCATCTCATTAAGTGATACTCTATCTTTTTAAGTTGTATCTTTGATTTTAATAATTTTAAATTTGAACATCTGAATAAATGAAGGATACTTGCAATGTTACTTGATTACTAAACAAGTTGATCTTAGAATTTCTAATCACTTTAGTTACTGAAACACTCTTTATGTCCTAAGAAAACTCTCAAAAACACAAGGGGGAAATGTATAAAGATCATGAGCTATGAAAATGAAATATTTAGTGAGAAAATAAAAGGAAAACACCAGTTCTTGTCACATTCCACTCTAAAAGAAATGAACCTACGGGAAGAGGTATTCTGCCAACTCTAAGACACCCACAAATCTGAGGTTACAATTAACTTCAGATAATGAAATTCAGAAAAATCCAAATTTATCACATAATATGAGCCTATTAAAACGTCTCAAGAGATTACACATGTGCACCAAGATCAAGCATGACCTCAAGATAAAATGAATTTAGTTACCATAAAAAGCAATTTCAGGGTACTCTAGAGGAAGTAGTCTGCATGGCTACCAGCAGACACGTCCAGAGACTCAAAGTTCTGCAGAGAGTTCTATTAAGACTTTCCAGGAAGGGGAGTACCAGGCCCATTAACACAAATATCTAGTTTGTACCCCATCAGGTATTCCCCACCTTCATGGAGCTTCTCGTCTATCACATTAATTCAGTGGATAATTATATGAAGTATGAGAACAGTTAAGGTAAGAAAAGCATATAACACTGCGGGTACACACACTGTTATGCTCATGGCATATCATCCAATACCAAATAAACAATTCTCCATCATTTAGCTTCTTATATAGACTAGTTAAAAACAATTTCCTCCTTAATGATATTTCTCATTATGTTATTAAAGTGGCATTTGGATTTTTATACAGTCTCTATTAGCTTAGATCGTATACCTATTCACAAAATGCGTATTAAGTCTTGGAATGTTGACCAAGTTTATGAGCCTTCAAGATCCATCATATGTGGACAATCACAAATTCACAAAGATAAGACTATCTTAAAGCGACCTATCTTGTCCATGTGACACATGACCTCAATGCCATTTTTCTCCAATATAACATAGAAAGGCAGAGAAAGGGCACATCATTTCTTACTCAAGGCCCTCAAATAGTAACCCAGTAGGCAGAAAGAGTGGTAATGCGGAGGTCAAAACAGCAAATTCAAACAAGTCTTTAAATGTGGCTACACAGAGGCTGAGAGCTAGTTTGCAGTACAACAGAGAAATGGATAGAAGCAACAAATAAGAAAGGGTTGACCTAGGCAAGAAGGAAGTCACCTTGAACTTCAGAGAACTGCAGTGGCTACTGCAGGTTTATGCATGCTCCCAGAACACTGCTGAATGGATAGGATTGGGTCAGTTATTAAAAATAGAATGGGCAATTGGGAAGCCGGGGTGGCTCAGTCGGTTGAGCGTCCGACTTCGGCTCAGGTCATGATCTCATGGTTTGTGGGTTCAAGCCCCACGTCGGGCTCTGTGCTGACAGCTCAGAGCCTGAAGCCTGTTTCAGATTCAGTGTCTCCCTCTCTCTCTGCTCCTCCCCACTCGTGCTCTGTCTCTCTCTCTCTGTCAAAAATAAGCAAACATTAAGAAGAATTTTTTAAAAATAGAATGGGCAATTTAAAACTAAGACCTTTAAAATTAAGGGGCAGGAGACAATTTTTTGGAGAAAACAGATAAAAAATTTGAACTTGAGCATTTGTTTTATCTTAAAATAGGCACCAAACCCAGAAAATTTTATAGTTCATGAAAATAGCAAGTCAGAAAGTAATTTGTAGATTGTGGAAAAATATTTGAGGAAAAAGGCAACTTACCAGTGTCTATCACCATAGTGGCATAGCTAAAATGTGTTCATAACAAAAGGGAAACCAAACATTTGTGAAGGAGGCAAAATTCTCAAATGAAATCATTTCTATCTTAATAGTTTCAATTCACAACACCCATTTGAGATTAACATGTTAACACATTAGTTTATATATAAAATGACTATGACAAATATGAATTACTAGTACAGTAGACATGTTTATAATAAGCCAATATTTATTAGTATATGATAATTTTTTTAAAAAATTAATGGGTTAAGTGATCAAGACTTTTTGGTGACTACTGACCTAAAATACAGGAGTTAAGCCAGAAGCTTCTGCTAGCCATTTAGATAAACCATGGAAAGAACCTGCCAAGACACAGTAAAATGCAGCCAACATAGAAAGACTGAGTCCCTAGGTCATTTGAGAACCTAGATCTAGGTCTGTTTGAAACCAAACCTATATCTAGGCCCATCTAAAGCCAATAGCTTTTCAGGTGCATGTGTCAATACGTTCCTGCTTTTCCTTGAATCCATTTGAACTGAGACAACTATTTCTAACAGAGGGTAGAATAATTAAGTAGGGGAAAAATTTAAATTATGGAAAATTATATTTTTATGACTCCATTGGAGAGATAACGAGAAGAGAAAAAAATCCACCGTGGGACTTCCTTAAGGTGCTGGATATAGGCATCCAAGATCAAGCTTTCAATTATTCTGTAAGTTATATTGACTGATGCCCAAAGCATACTGTAACTACACATAGTAACATAGTTACTCCCATGAATTGAATTCTGTGACTACAAAGAGTTGATTTTTTGTATCCCCAACAGTTTATGAGCTATAATAATATCTGTTCCTGTTAACATAATCATACGTAAGAATGAAGGATAAGTTGTTTCTGTGATAAATGACTTCGATGCTTAGAAAAGATTAGGATGGGTGTTTTAAAAAACCTTGTTTTCCAATTAGGTATGGGCCAAGTAACTGACAAGATCATACTCTCAAGAAATCATGCAAACCTAAGTTTGAACTTAGACTGCGATACAAGTATAAATTCTTGGTCAAATTAAATCACACAAATGCTCACAGATGACACTTCACAGGTATGTCTCGTGCATAGGAAAAAATCAAAGTAGGAGCAATTTCTATTCAAAGAAAATGACTTGGCTGTATATCCAAAGATTGGCATGTGAATATGTTGGTTTACTTTTTAGGTATCACCAAAAATAATTTTTATGATGCCTAGTTTTAATAATTTATTCAACTTTATTCCATGATGAAGCCAATTTAAGAATGCTTCAGCTGTAGCATACATTTGCCCAGTGTCATTTCACACTTTAACCTCTGATGGCTTGAACTTATGTAATCACTGCCCTACTTCCCATCCTATATGTTCCAACATTAACACTCCTAAACTTTATTATTAAGTAAGCCAAGTCTTAGGGATAATGAGTTTTTTCAAATCACACAGCTAAAAGTAACAAAGCTGGATTCTGAACTCAGAAAAACATGGCCTGCCATGATGAGTAAAATAGGCTTTCATAAAATATTGTTCAACACAAATTTAATAATTCATACCTCCTGGAAAAGATATAATGCAGTCTTTGTTCCTATTTCAAATTATTACCATACTTCAACATTTTAGTAATTTTCTTAGTATTTAAAAACAGTATCTAAATACAGTTACTCATCATTTTTGTAATTTATTTTACTACTGTATATATAATAAAGTCCTGATGTCCATAACATTTTACAAGGTGTTACAGAAATTGATGGGTTTAATTACTTAATGTGCACGGATCAATTTGAAATAAATTGAAAATGAACATACTGTACACTCTACTTGATCTTGTTACAGTCTTATTTCAGAATTCACTTTCTAATTTGCAACCCAGTAGGTTGTATTTTTTTTTAATTTTCTAATATTTTTGAGAGAGAGAGAGAGAGAGCGTGCGCATGCCAGCATGTAAGCAAGGGAGGGGCAGAGAGAAAGGGAGACACAGAATCCAAAGCAGGCTCCAGGCTCCTAGCTGTCAGCACAGGGCTTGACGTAGGGCTTGAACCCACAAACCATCAGATCATGACCCGAGGCGAAGTTGGACGCTTAACTGACTGAACTACCCAGATGTCCCTAGTAGGTTGTATTTTAAAACAGAAAATTTCTTTTACATGTCAGCGGTTTAAAGCCAAAGCCACTACAGGGAGGTAGAGGTCTAGCAGTCAAAAAGTCTGACCTCAAGGGGAAAAAAGGTCCCAGGCTTTCATTATCTAAGCCAACTCCGTTGGCTTGTTAAACTTTTTTCTTAAAAATGGGGCAGAGATACTATAGTTCTCTCTATAGAATAGTTTTTAAATAAATTAATAGGCACAACAGGTGGACAAACAAATTGGTAGACAAATGAAATAATGAAGGAAATAATGATTCAAAGTCAATTCTGGTCAGTTAAGGACAGCACGGAACTATATTCTTAAGAAGAGTGAGGGGCGCCTGGGTGGCGCAGTCGGTTAAGCGTCCGACTTCAGCCAGGTCACGATCTCGCGGTCCGTGAGTTCGAGCCCCGCGTCGGGCTCTGGGCTGATGGCTCAGAGACTGGAGCCTGTTTCCGATTCTGTGTCTCCCTCTCTCTGACCCTCCCCTGTTCATGCTCTGTCTCTCTCTGTCCCAAAAATAAATAAACGTTGGAAAAAAAAAAAAAAAAAAAAAAAAAAAAAAAAAAGAAGAGTGATACATTTTCCAAATAGTGCACGTATCTGCAAAAGGGGTCACACAGCACTTTTCACGTTGCTGAACCATTTTATAATACAAGGTGAAATAAACTCTCAGATGCCTATGAACTCCATTTACATGGAGTACATCACTGTAATTTTTTTAAATGCATTCATATTCAAATCTGAGAAACAGGATTCTGAGCTCATCAGGCCTGCTTAATTGCACTAACATCTGCAATCAATTTAAATTCTTTAAGATAGTCTTTCACAGTGCTTGAAGTGATTTCATGCTGTGATAGCTTTAACACACTCACTAATTTATAGACACACACAAGCAGATGAGACCTATTTTTCCAGGGGTGGGGTAAAGTACTGAAGGGCAGTCTGAATTTTCCAACTATCCATGGGATATAAAAAAGGATGCATTCTGCATAACTTATGGAAATTATAGGAGAAGATGATAGCACCACATAAACATAATATAGAAATTAAAACTAAAACTAGTGTTTTATTTAAATCTATTTGTAGGTCATGGACCATTAAGAGGTTTGATGAAAGTTTACAGGTTGCATAAACAGCAAAACCCAGAGCTAGGAGTTAAGGTTACATAGAGAAACGTCATTCCTTAATCAGTCATGATTTTCTACCCCGAAAGGCAAGGGGGCTAGGACAGGCAAGAGGAAGAATGCTGGTAATCCTGAATTGCTTTTTTAGCCCAAGACAATAAATTGGCATCAGACCAAGAATATGAAACTCACAATGAGAAGACTGGAGGATTTGGGCAGATGGCAGCAGCAGTGGAGGTTTTGAAACTCACTGGATTCCCACAGAAAAAACGACTAAAGAGCAAAACCAAAAACCTAACAATTCTGAGCAACAACTTATCTCTGTGATCCTCAAAATACAAGTGGTTGGAAACAAACCACTAACAACCTCAAAACCTACACATTGTCAGTGTGTGTGTGTGTGTGTGTGTGTGTGTGTGAACAAACAGAGGAGGCAAGAAGGTGGCTGACGAACATGAAAACACGACCACCCCAGAAGAGCCCACTGGTGGTCATTAGAAAACTCAGTAGGTTAATCTGCGAACAGCAGCTAAAACTGGGTGGAGTACAGCCCACTCCAATTGCGAGTGAGCGCAAGTGGCAAAAAAAAGAAAAAAAAAAAATCTAAAGAGACAGGAGCAGTCTGTGTCCCATGAACTGCAGGACAGCACCCGCACTGTGGAGAAAGTGCTGAGGATGAAATTAAAACAGAGAACATTCATACAGAAGATGAACAGTCACCGCAAAAACAAAACCATAAGACGTGGCAAGGTAACTTACAATTTCAATATGAGTTAAGAGACACTGAGAGAATACAGAAGACCTAGTGGGAAAAAAATTAAAACAGAATTCCAAAAACTCAGAAATGAGGTATGAGAACTTGGAGCAGGGGGTAGAAACTAAAATAAATTTTAAAAACAGTGAAGTGAAGTCTTCACTTAGAAGTGAAGACTACAGTGGTGCCTGGATGGCTCAATCAGAAGAGCATACAATTCTTGATCTCAGGGTTGTGAGTTCGAGCCCCATGTTGGGTATAGACATTACTAAAATAAATAAAACTTAAAAAGAAAAAGAAGAAGAAGAGGGGGAGGGGGAGGGGACTACACTACAGAGAATAAGAACAACAAAAATAAGATAAAAAGGATTTGGGACAAAGTGGCATAATGAAGATATACAAGTCTAATATACAGATAACAGGATCCCTGAAGAAGAAACCAAGGCAGGACAATAGAACAGTTTCATGAAATTTAAGTGAGGGAAAAAAAGCACATAATGAAGGTATATTACATATCAGATAATCCCAACTCAGACATCTAGATGAAAACAGGGTGCCGGAGTGGCTCAGCGTGTTAAGCATTCAACCCTTAATATTGGCTCAGGTCATGATCTCACAGTAGTGGGATCCTGTGCTGAGTGCAAATCCTGCTTGGGATTCTCTCTCTCCCTCTGCCCCTCCCCTGTGTGTGCTCAAGCTCTCGCACGCACGCGCTCTCTATCTCTCAAAATAAACATTTTAAACAAAAGAGCCAGTAACCTGTAAGGGATAATACTTAGTTATCCACAGAACTTTGGACACCAATACTGTCATGCTTTATGCCAGAAGAAAATGGTATGTTTAAGATCCTAAGGGAAAAAACCATGTGAGCCAAAGATTTTATTGCCAAATATAACTGACTAAGCAATAAAAGGCATATACAGTTATCAATATGCAATACTCAGGAAATACTGTTCCCAGGAGCCCTTTGAAGGAATCTATTACAAAACAAACTTCAGACAAATGTCTAGAGAAATATCAACTTAAGGACTGATGGTGAGCATTAAAATACAGTTACTTGCAAATAAAGATGAAATGGGGGCTAAATAGTTATTCATAGAAGGAAAGTCTAAATGGGAACTAGAAAGAAATGTAAAACGTAATGTCTACATAAGTCTACATATGTTTAATGCAGATATAGTACAAGAGCAGCAGTCGGACACAGCATACGCAAAAGAAACCTTTTTTGAATATATACACACAGCTGTTTTTCTTTTGCTAGATCTCCACTGAAAAGTCCTGGAAACAACAGTTAACCTATTAGCAATAAGCATCCGTGACACCCAGACTGTTCTTGAAATACCACTTCCCCCTGAAGGAAACGATTGATTCCAGGCACAGTGAGAAAGGAACCTGGTTTGTCAGACCTTGCCAGATAGGAATGAAACAATCCAAAATTCCTAGGGTCATGCCAAAATGACTAGGAGCACCCGGGCAAGGGCCTGCTGGTCAAAGACAGGACAATCTGAGCTTCACTAAGAGTAGTAATTACGATGCATAAGTTATCCTAATAACATAGGATAACTTTTTTTAAGTTTATTTTGAGAGAGAGAGAGAGCTCATGTGTGCGCACCCACACACACATGCATGTGTGAGCAGGAAAGGAGCACAGAGAGAGGGAGAGAGAGAATATCAAGCAAGCTCATTGTCAGCGCAGATCCTCATGTGGGGCTTAATTTCGCAAACCATGAGCTCACGACCTGACCCAAAATCAGGAGTCAGATGCTTAACCAACTGAACCACCCAGGTGCCCAAGTAATAATATCTTAATATCAAAAACTGGTTACTTTCAGGAACACCTGGGTGACTCAGTTATAGGTCTGATTTTGGTTCAGGTCATGCCCTCACGGTTCATGGGTTCGAGCCCCACATTGGGCTCTGTGCTCTCAGCACAGAACCTGCTTCAGATTATCTGTCACCCTTTCTCTGCCTCTTCCAACTTGTGCTCTCCCTCCAAATTAAACAAACACTCAAAAAAAATTTTTGTAATTGGTTACCTTCAGAGGGTGATAGGAAACCAATTCAGTATAGTGAAAACTGGCAAAGGAAAAAGAATAAAGCATTTATCCTAAATTTCCTAGATCATGAAGTAATCAGTATTTGAGAGGAAAGGACTCTTTACAAGTGTGTTCCAAAAAGAATACGCAATGGGAAAAAGACTCTTCAACAAACCATGTTGGGAAAACTGGACAGCGACATGCAAGAGAATGAAACTGGACCACGGGCTTATACCACACACAAAGATAAATTCAAAATATATTAAAAGGGCCTAAATATGAGACCTGAAACTGTAAAAATCCTAGAACAGAGCACAGGCAGTAATTTCTCTGGCAATGGACGCAGCAACTTTCTCCTAGATATGTCCCCCAGGGAAAGGAAAACAAAAGCAAAAATAAACTGTTGAGACTACATCAAAATAAAGAGCTTCTGCATTGCAAAGAAAACAACAAAACTAAAAGACAACCTACAGAATGAGACAAGATATTTGCAAATGGCCTCTCTGATAAAGGGTAATTCCAAAATACATGAAGAACTTAAAACACCCAACACCCAAAAACACAAATAATCCAATTAATATTGGGCAGAAGGCATGAAGAGACATTTTTCCAAAGACATACAGATGGCCAGCAGACACAAGAGAAGATGCTCATCATCAGGGAAATGCAAATCAACACTACAAGGAGAGATCACCTCACACCTCACACCTGTCAGAACGGCTAACATCAAAAACACAAGAAATAGGAGAGGATGTTGGAAATGATGTGGAGAAATAGGAACCCTTATGTACTGCTGATGGGAATGCAAACTGCTACAGCCACTCTGGAAAATAGTATAAAGTTTCCACAAAAAGTTAAAAATGGAACTATCCTACGATCCATTAATCGTACTACTGGATGTTTACCCAAAAAAATACACAAACACTAATCCAAAAGGATACATGCACTCCTACGTTTATCGCAGCATTGTGTACAATAGCCAAATTATGGAAGCAGCCTAAGTGTCCATCGATAGAAGATGGAGAAATAAGATGAGAAGGAAGTGACCCCTATAAAAGTCAATCAGTCAGTAGTTCAAAAAAAGAGGTTGGGGGGAGAGGTTTGAGATGGACAGGGTAGATGCAGGGCTTTCTCAAGTGGCTGGCAAGTTCCATTTGTCAACCTGGTGTTTCCCTTATGAAAATTCGTTAAGCTGCATATTTGGTTTTGCTGTTTTCTATAACTATTTATAATAAAAAGTTGAAAAAAAAAATCCTGGTTTCTCGTTCTAGCTGCAAATCTTGGGGATGTCACTCCATAGGCCTTACTCATTTTAAAAACGTAGAGACGTCCTAAGACATATTCCAGACCTGATATAAATAAACTCAACTACAAAAATGTCTAATCAAGGAGTATAACAAAACCATTCTTTACAAAAACCATGTCAGATAATGACTTAACTCACCAACAGTGTAATAGAACAGCTTTCCCAAGGAACAAAAAATCTACCAAAAAAAAAAAAAATCTTGTATAACAGTATTAACATACAAGAAGCAGTCAAAGCCTAAGGTTGTCTAAATTTACTTTTTAAGTATTTTTTCACATGTTAATGACCCAAGGATAGAGTTCCCAGTTTACTTCATCTATGCGTGAAGGCTTTCGGATTTTAAAAGGATTTGAAATAGTTTTGTATTACATTGATATGTGATACATATCAGAAGATATACCAACCGTATTTTCTTCGAAGTGGGGGGAAACCATTGTATTACACCAGTTAGGAAATGGTAATAAATCAAGGAAGCATAAAATTAATAATTAATGCTTTTTGTGAATCCAATTAACCTATGAAGTATTTTTTTAAGTATGTATAGAATTTATTCTGTTTAGAAATTAAGAACTGAAAGGCTGTCTCTTAAGTCCAAACTAAATTAAAAGGGTTTTAAGTTAACCGCCAACTGGGAAGATAAGTCAGTCCACTAAAGGTTTTAAAGCAGGCATACTCCTTTTCTTCTTACTAATACTGTCCTATTAGGCATCTTTTCCCAAAACAGACCAGGTTCTTCCATCTGTTATAATAGATAAAATCATCAGAGGGAAATGTTAAGTGGCCAAGTATCAGGATTTCTTAGTAGCTACAGTATGCTACTTGAACACCAATTTGACCTTATGTACATTCGAGCTAGCCTTGAACCCCAAGGACCTTTATTAATTAACAGCCTCTATGCTTTGCCTTTAAATTCCATCAACTCTTAGTCTTTTGTTGAATTAATGTTACACTAGCAGACATCTACTGATGAGGCTCATCCTGTAGGGCCCATCTCTGGGCTAGTTTTCATCTCTGATTGTACAGTAGAATCACCAAGACAGATTTTCTAAATACTGGTGCCTTGGTACCACCTGCAGGAATTCTGACTTGTTAAATGGTAGGGTTCAGACACCTATTTTTTTTAAGTTCTCCAGAGGATTCTAATGAATATCAAGGCTGAGGGCTATTGTTCCTGACCACTCTCTTTGCCCTCAATTCATCAGTTACCTTTCCCCTTCACTCGCTGAAAGGCAACAGTAGATAGGTAGCATTTTCATTTTCTCATATTCCTTCAGAACAGTTTCTTCTTTTAAAAGGTTCCATAGGGCTATTTGCTCATTATTTCCATCTCCATCAAATCACATTCCTCTTTTTTCTAGCACTTTCAAAGGTGTTTTTTTTTTTTACTACTTTTGCAGTTATCAGTCATGAGAAGTTTAATTACATTCATAAAAGCTAAAAATTATGAGCAGATCAAAATATCTCAGACCAAGACCCAACTCAATGAGAAAGATAAAGACAGCCGCAGATGATCTCCAATGCCACCAATGGTATAAGCATCAGTGACCAAAACTCTACATTTGACCAGTAAATAAGTATTTCTGGTGAGTCTTTTTAAAAATGGCTATAAGAAAAGGTATCTTTAAGGTGTTTAAAAGATCGAAAATCCACAATGCTAACTTAAACCTAATTTCTTAAAAAAAAAAAAAAAAGAAAAGAAAAGAAAGAAAGAAAGAAAAAAGCTGACTGGTTTCTTCATTATCATCTCCTGCCTAAGCAAGAACACACTGCAGTAATAGAGAACATTAAATGCCACCGGTGCCGCCCAGAAACAACTCATAATGAAGCTGGATGAATTTGAGCTGTTGGAAGATCATTTTAATTGTACATAAATAAAACCTGTCCTATATAGGCAGAAATGGAAATTAAAGTGCCAGTTAGATTATTAAGAAATACTTCTAACAAGAAATTGCTTCATTGCCCTGGGGCTCTAATATTTTCCCCAACTCAGCAGACAAGACCTGGAGACAAACAAGCAAAATATCGTAAGCAAGAGCATTGTTGATAAATAGGTAAGTGTCTAATACCGAGTACCAGCCACAAATTTTTAGTAAGCTTTTATGTTACAAGTGTGCTTTGATTAATTCCCTAACCTGAAATGGAAGCCAAAAAGTAATCCATGTTAACTGTAACCAGCAAGAATGTATAAAACTGTCTGGTTCATCGAAGTTTCCAGCAGCTAAAATATAAACCTTTTAAGTAAAAATGATGAAAGGTGAGAGGAAACAAAAAGAACCTGATTTATCTGTATCTGACAATGTTTTCCAAGATATATGAAAATGGACCCCATTGAGGAGGGCACCTGTTGGGATGAGCACTGGGTGTTGTATGGAAACCAATCTGACAATAAATTTCATATTAAAAAAATAAATAAAATAAAAAATAAAAAAAAAAAAGAAAATGGACCCAAAAAAGACTCTGAAAGGCATGAAAATACTGTATTATCAACGGGGGCATTAACAAATCAGAGCTAAGAATAAATGAACTCTAGCTTTTCTACCTATGTAGATAACACAAATCAGAACATTATTAGTATTTTTTCAAAAAAAAATCTTTTCTGATCAAGATACGTGTAGATGGACAACATTGGACAAAACCATGTTCTCCATACTTGAACATCATGCTCTACTGGGCTAGAACAAGTGGTATCATGATAACACCTTTCAAATTATCTTTAGACACTACACACACACAGACACACACATGAGACCTTATAACTCTACACCTACAAACTCAATTTAGATTCATTTTATTACCTTGTTTCACAAACCTGTGAGTCTTCTATGTGCCTTTTAAAGTTATGTTCTGTAATATTTGGTGTTTATTTCTTACTAAAGAAGTCTAAGCAAGAACTACAGAAATACTTAGGGGCTCGAGGAGTAAAATGCAACACCAAGTCAATCTTTTCCAATACATGCCTCAGCTGTCTGCAGTCTCAAATGACTAGGGAAGAGAACAGTTAACAAAGTCCAAGGAAGCTACCGGATATCTGGGCACAGCAAGGCGGAATTCTGCTTCTTTCTGGGAGGGGGGAGAGGGGTGTCAAAAGGAAAAAACTGAATATAAATGGGAAATAAACGTTGGATGCTCTAATTAAGAAGCGCTCTCTCTCAGGGGGGAAAGTAATAAAAAAAAAAAAAAAAAAAAAAGCTAATGTATTTTGAAGGAATGAGAAGCTTAGAATCTCGAAGAGAAATTTTAAGAGCCTTTTATCCACACCTAATGGTACATCCAAAAGACAAGACCACTACATGCTGACAGCAGTCCACTCATAATTCATACAGAAGTCAACTATCAGGACAGTCTCATCTTGTATCCAAAAGTAAGTTGGGGGGGGGGGGGGGGGAGTCAATTCCAAAAAGTACGGACAAGCAAATGCTAATGCGTTACATTTCACTTTTCCCCTCCCTCTTGCACCCTCTGAGACACCCCATCCCCCCCACCCCCCAACCCCTGCTTCCAGGGCTTTGCTTTCACTTCCTGGGATGTAGGTTTTGACTTCCAGGATTCCTCCAGCTTTCTATGGTCATTGATTACCCTGAAAAAGCCTAGAAGCAAAAGAGCAAATGGAAGATTCTTCTCAACAGATGGGAAAAGTAGGGTGAATTTTTTATGCTTACAATCCCTTTGTGATGGGGGGTGGGGGCAGGAGGGGAGAAGAAGTATCTTATAGCTCTAAATCCTACTCTCCACAAGTATCCTGTTTAACACATTTTTAAAAGTGTTTGTCAAGTAATCCATGGCTTCCTGTTAATCCTGTCAACAGACTTGTACATAACCCGGACATCATACACCCAGAGCCAGTTCGCCCTGAATACAACTCAAGCACCCACAAGAAGATAAACACCGACATCAACCCGGGAATCACAGATACAGGGTATGATACACCAAAACCAAGGCAGCAAGTCTATTAGACTATATCTACTGAAGGGTGCCTGGGTGGCTCAGTCGGTTGGGCAGCCGACCTCGGCTCAGGTCATGATCTCATGGTCTGTGGGTTCGAGCCCCGTGTTGGGCTCTGTGCTGACAGCTCAGAGCCTGGAGCCTGCTTTAGATTCTGTGTCTCCCTTTCTCTCTTCTCCTCCCCCTGTTGTGTTCTATCAAAAATAAACAAATATTTTTAAAAAAAATTTTTTTAAAGAATTTATCTCCTTAGCTTGGTCCGTCCTCTCAAAGCACAGGAGTCCTGTTCATCTGCAGGGGTGCTTTAAAAATTTTAAGGGAAGAAAAGGGTTAATAATTAAACCACAATCAAGAATGAGAACAACACTCAGAGTCAGGATAAGCAAGACTGAATAATACATTTACAAGGTGCACTTTTATTAAATTATAGTTGCCTTTCATTTAGAAAATAGGGGAAATTCTTATGCAATTGTGCTTAAGAGCTCCTCTGTCCTGTTCCAGAATTTTCTTCTTACATTTTTGGGGAACGACGGATTCTCTTCCATTTGGACTATCACGTCTCATCCTAACTTCAAGGTCCTTACCACTTACTACAGAATAGTCTTACCATCCACCCAGTAATCAAATAAAAGCCAAGACTGTATCCATTCATTCAGAAAGTTTTTTTAAATACACTGACTACTGAACACCTGAGACAAGCCATTTACCAAGGAATGTCCACCTGGCCTTGTAGTACCCATCCTCATGTACGCTGAGTATACTTGATGAGGGGAGTAATTTCCGGAGTTAATTAGAGATAGAGATCCTATGCAGGCAAAAGGCTATCAGGACAGTCCAGCAACACGTGCACAGCCGCAAAGCAAAATCCCAACTTCAAGTAACTTAAATAAGAATATGCACCCCATCACACAATGGGAGAGTCTGGAGGCAGGATTGTACATAGCCAGAGCATCAGCTCTAAGGGGTCATGTGCCAAGGATCCCACACCCTCTCACCACCATGTCAAATAACAGGAAAGAAAGTGGTTTTCTGCTCTGGATCTTTTTATACGGAAGAGAAATCTTCCTCAGAAGCCCCCAGCACACCTGGCTTCCAGACTGTACAGGGCACATGTGGATCACCTATCCATCTACACCCTAGAAGTTGGAAAACTGTGATCTGACACTTTCAGCCTCTAACTAGGCTACTTGCTGAATAAAAGTTTAATAATCTTTTCTAACTGAAAAAGTCAGCATTACTATGAATTTGTTGGTTTTTTTTTTTTTCCCCTATTCTAAGAAACAAGCTTGGCTAGTTTAGTGCTTGTTTGAGGGTTAACATTTCTAAAGCATTTTCATATACTTTTTTTATACACATATATATACATATATACATACATATATATGTATATACACACACACACACACACACATATACACACACACACACACACTTAATGCTTACCCACAAAAAGAATCTCAAAGCAAAGTCCAAGGCTAAATTTATGAAAGTTTACCTGACAAATACCCCCATGTTCTCTGGAACAACCCATCCATAAATTTTCATGGTTTTTCCTCAGAGAAGCTTTTTTGGTACTCATTAACCTAAATACCCTGGTATGACAAAGTCTGTATGTGAGAGTTAATGTGTCTCTACTTCCAGAGCAAAAGTAGATGACTGGTCAGCTTGAACTTCCTACAATGTTAACCACCCACCAAATTATTCAGAACCCTCCTAGGAAAAGTCACCATCCTCCCAGCACTAATTAAAGGAGTGAATGCTTTAATCATACTTTAGATAACTAATCTATTTCAATCCTGATAATCTAATTATCTAATTCTAGTAAATAAATTCCAACCTTAGTACAAAACGATTAGAGGATTAAAGTTTAAAATCAGTGAATGCAAACTGAAATAGATCCACTCTAATGAAGTTCAAAGTGATTTGTTCTTCTGTTAAAACGTCTGTTTGTTATCTGAAATTCAAGAACTAAAATGCACTATTATACCAATGTTTTCTAAACCAATTCTAATAATATAGTATCTCTTGTAATTATATCAAGTAAATTCATACTTGTTGGATTTAAAATTCCCTAACAGGGGGGTCTTCCCTGATCACTCTATGCAGCAGTTCAGTCAGAGGGAGGGTGGGTGAAGGGATGGGTAAAATAAAGGAGATTAAGAGTACACTTATTGTAATGAGCACTGTAATGAGTATAGAACTGGTAAATCCTACTGTACATCTGCAACTAATGTAACACTGTGTTCACTATATTTCAATTAAAAAAAAAAACAGTTGTATTATCTCCAATCCCCCTGTTTTTCCCACATTACATTTCACTTATTATACGTTTGTGTGTTTCTGTTGTGTATATCCTATGTTACTCCGTAGGCCACGATGATTGACCGTCCTGGTGCTTCAACTCCACTGCCTAAAATATTGCCTGATATACAGACACTTAATAAATGTGACACGGACTCACTAACAGTCAACTTGAATTTTCAAACATAAATCCGGGGCACCTGGGGGGCTTAGTCGGTTAAGCGTCCAACTTCGGCTCAGATCATGATCTCGTGGTTGGTGGGTTTGAGCCCCGCATCAGGCTCTGTACTGACAGCTGGGAGCCTGGAGCCTGCTTTGGGTTCTGTGTCTCCC
The DNA here is from genome assembly GCF_028749965.1 of Puma concolor. Taxonomy (NCBI): domain Eukaryota; kingdom Metazoa; phylum Chordata; class Mammalia; order Carnivora; family Felidae; genus Puma; species Puma concolor. The sequence continues at coordinate 205,953,961 of NC_141667.1, read as the reverse complement.
TCTCTCTCTCTCTGCCCCTCCCCTGCTCACCTTCTCTGCCCCTCCCCTGCTCACGTTGTCCCATTCTCTCTCAAAAATAAGTAAATATTAAAAACTTTTTTTAAAAGGCTGCCATTAACTTTGACAGAAACCCATGGGGGAGGGTAAGGAAAAGAAAATGAGGTTAGAGTGGGAGAGAGCCGAAGCTCTCTCCCAAAGACTCTTGAAAACTGAGAGCAAACTGAGCGTTGATGGTGATGGGCATTGAGGAGGGCATCTTTTGGGATGAGCACTGGGTATTGTATGGAAACCAATGTGACAATAAATTTCATGTATTAAAAAAAAAGGTTTAAAACACATAAATCCAAGTACATCAGTAATTATGGCATAAGGATTTCAACAGCAAGAACAAACAAATCACAAAGAAAAAAAGAAGAAACGATTGCTACAACCACCAGTGCTACCACAAGAGACAGCCACCAGTTATAAAACCAGTTATGTTCCAATCATGGCATCAACAATTTAATTCTAACAACAAGCTGATGATACAGATATTAGTCCCATCTTAAGGATGAGGAAATTGAGCATCAGAGGTAAAACAAGATGCCCAATATCAAAGGGATGATAAGTCATCCGAAATACAAGTGCTCTGACTCTTAAGTCCCTAATTCTAATTTGTGATGTCCAGGTAGCATTAAGGGACAAAAAGCAATTTTTGTCACAACAGCAGGATACAGTGCCCATCTACATAGAGAGCCAAAAAAAAAAGTATAGTACTCAGTGATTTGAACAAGTAAACATCAGAATGCCAAACCTGAGACATGTTTAAAAATTAAACATCACTTGAGTCTGTCTTCCCAAACAAAGGCCTCCAAGTCACTGACTGGTCTAGGAGATAAATGGAGTTAAAGTATAAATAACTTATATTCTTGTAACCTGGTCTTTGGTTAAAGTATCCGGTGAAAAGTACAGTGTGCTAAGTCATTTTTTCTCTAATCCAATTCTATTTTAAATTCAGCCAAAATCATTTTCTGCTGTCTTTCTGATTGCTTCTTCATTAGCTTCCATTTCTAGATTTCATCGAATCCATTTATTCAATTTTTATATGACTGGTCAAGCTCATTTGTTGTCCCACGAAATAAATATAATTGATTCTGTGTGCCAGTCATGGTTTCTTAGACATTTACTCATTACTTCCACCCACATATTTCATGTTTCCCTAGAAAACTGGCAGCTGAGCGGACGCTTAATGCTCCTTCCAACGTCTACATTTATAATTTGTTACAAGATAATTTTATCCGTAGGGAAACTCGCATTAAAGAGATGCCTCTAAGCCACTATTATGTGTACTGATTTACGTAGTTAGAATGTCATCAGTCTTACTTTTCTGTAATGCAAATATCATCCTGGTGTATAAGTGACATTAGAGATCAATAGCCATCTGAATCCACTAACAGGCAAAGAAGTCTTGGAGTCAGTAAACCAACCAGTCGGTGTTCCTCACCAATGTGAGGGGCTAAAGGACCACAGCAGTTTTAGAAGCTGTAAGAAGTATTTTCAAATTACGTCCAATACTTGTGCCTTTATACACTCAAAAGCCCTGATTCCAGTTGCCCACAAACTTAAGCACATCATTAGACAAACGCATTGTTTTCCCCACTGCAGCACGTTCCAGCAGTATCTCTCAACTTGACAGTTTTACTTACTGTCTTGGAAGCAGTATTAATGTACTGCATCACCATTTCTTTTTTGATGCTGAAGTCCTTTTCCCGCAATGGTGCTTTCTTATCTTCATTTAAATTCATATCTTCCTGGAAAACACAATTAAAAAGCCTCATTTTAGAATCTAAGTAGAGCAGCAATTCTACATACCCTACCAACGGAAAATCAATAATTTGTGACTACGGCAGCATTAATTGTTTTGGAATGATTTACGTGTAGTTCTGCCTGGAGGAAAGCAAAGAGCAGGAGACACAGAGAAAAACACGTTCTAGATCATTTTAACAGGTAAAACACCAGAAAATCTTTTTAAATTCGCAATAGGCTAGTAAAATTACACTCTCATCATTACAGGTAATTAGACAGCTGAAGATTTCTGCCTTTCTTAAGGTCATCTGGATTCACATTTTAAATACACAAACACAAATATAGGTACTTTAAAAAAAAAAAAAAAAAAAACAACAGTGCACCTGAAGCTATCTTGCACTATTTCTGAAAGAGCTGTTCCATGTATCATAAAAATTAAAAGATAAATAAGCAAGCACTTTCCTGATTCTGTAGCTACAAGCTCATAGAATCAAATACCTGGTAGAGAGCCTAGCAAAAGGCAAAGCATTCTAGTTTTCTCTTCTCTACCCCTACCAAAAATACCAACTACTTAATTTATTCTAGGTTCTAAATAACATAAAAGTTGCACTCATAAAATGAAGTACCACCTAAAAATCTAACATTTCTCAACAGCACCAATCAAAGGTTAAAGTAACCTGGAGCTCGCTACAGGTCTAATACTAACTAAAAATACAAATCAAGAATATCCACGTAAGTATGAGAATTGCTACCAGTTAAGTTGCCCTCATTAGAGGCCGTTCTGGTAATGGAAAAGGAGCCTAAAGTATAACAGAAATGGCTGAAAAAGGGCTGCTCAAATGGATTTCCTCCAGATAGTAGCCCTTATTTGTAACACACAATAGAACACACTTGAATGTATACCAACTCCATAGCCTCTCAGAAACAGGTGTATAAAAATCAAGAATTCAGATCACCTGTGGAGCCCAGCAGGTTAAATTTATTCTAAGTTTTAGAAGAGTGCTACAATTCATCAGACACTGTAGTTTATGCCTTTAGCTGACTCAGTTTTTGGCTACCCATCCCTTCAAGCACTTAAAAGTCAAAATTTCCTTCATTTCACCTTGATATAAATATTTAAGATCTTAGAAGTTGTTCAACTTGACACTCTAATAAAAGGTAGTAATTAGTAATGTCACTCCCGGCTGTTCAGGTTAGAAATATCCTATTATGTGAATAATGGTTTGTTTTGTTCCTTCCCCCCCCCCCCCCCCCCCCGCCAAGCCTGGGACTCTCAATAGGCCTTAACACCACTTAGGATTTTAGAAAGGTCTTGGGATATTCTGGTCGTCAGTGACTTGAGATGAAGCTACCAGTATTCATCAAGGTATATTAGACATTCTTCAACACATGGGCTAATCCTACACAATGAGAAACTGTCTTGTGTCCCACAGAGAGAGACACACATCTTGAAAAAGAAAATTTTATTTAAGCCTAGAATAACTCAATAGAATTAAATGTACAATGGCATTAATATGTAAGTTGTTACAGATGAAATACTTTGCATTATGTGATTTTAATATTTAATATTCTAATATAGCTGCAAGTTATAGTACCACTGGGTGTATTTGTTGTTGTTTTTGTTTGTTGTTTGTTTTTAAATAAGCTTTATCATCAGTCGTGCTCTATTTTTGAAATTTGGGTACCCCAGGACAACACTGCTTGTGGTATTTGAATCACTAGAACAGCACAGCTACATAAAACCTGCACTATAGCTATTGTATGCACGAGGTGAAGATTCAAGAATGACTTTATTATACCTTCCTCAGCAGTCATGGGCAATTGTTTATATTGAAATAGATGTTGAATATTTATTACAGTGAGGTATTAAGTGGATTTTTTAAATTATGAGTGTAGGTAGTTTATATTACCTATATAGAATTTCGTTGGAAGAAAGTAATGGGGAAGTTACAGGGAAAGTAATGGGAATACTGGTTACAAAAAGGCAGGGTACTTAAGAGTACTGAGAACCCCTGTATTAAATTATTCACTGTATTTTTATTTTCTTTCTAATGGCCAAGCATGGCCCAGCCTCTTTCACCAGCAAATTAAAATATGTAGTAAATACAGAATGTTAACAAACTACAAAATCCTTTAGTTGTGGCTGAAATCAAAATAAAATTTTAAGATATACACTTTTAAAAAGTTTACTGCCTTCTTTTTGGAAAGGCATATTCAAGATGACAGGAGCTCATACACAATAGTGGTATATTTGGAATTAAGGAAGAGACTCAGGGTTCTCCCAACCTCTTTCCACTATCTTATTCCACCTCTCTTGTCTAAATACGGCAGTCACTTCATGACAGTCCCTGTTTTAAAAGAAAAAGGGGGGAGACTGGGTGGCTCAGTCAGTTGAGCGTCCAACTCTTGATTTCGGGTCAGATCATAATCCCAGGGCCGTGGGATCAATCCCTGTGTCCACACCACGCTGAGCATGGAGTCTGCTTAATAGTCTCTCTCCCTCTGCCTCTCTCCCCTGCTTGCACTCTAAAATTCAAAAAAAACTAAAAGTAAAAAGAAATAAAAATAAAAGCAAAAAGGAAAATGAAGGAAGGACACTGAAAGTTTGGAATCAGCTACATAGTACCGAAGACCTTTCTCATTAGGCATGTAACTCACAGGTGGTCATTCTCTACATGTCCAGAAACCAATGGCACTGGAAAAAGAAACTGCCATTTACAAAGGGAAAAAAGGATATATAGGAGCAATGAAAAGGAAAAATATATATTTGTGTATAAAAAAAAAAAGTGCAGTATTTGTAAAATAGGTTTTTATCTCACAAAGAAAAAGGCTGAAAGGAGAAAGCCCTATTGGACTTTGGCGCTGAATTTCAGCAGGGGGCGGGTGGTGGGGGTGGGTGTCTACAAAGTCCTTGAAAAATGTATTGGAAGCTTTTTCCTAGCTAATGCACATCTATATAGGGGGAGAAAAAAGTTCTTTCTTTCTACCCTTCATAGGTTCTTCTAGTTAAACTAGGAATTAAATTGGCAAGAGGCTGATCAACAGGAGAAAAATCAAATTTAATTCATACATACACGAACCCCACATACAAGAAAGATTCCAAGACAAAAGGTAAAATGAGGTTTATATGCCATACCGAGCTGAGGCATGGGATAGGAACCTGGGGTTTCCAAGGGGAGGAGGGCAACTCACAGGGCAATAAGAGGTTTGGTAATTAGGTATTTGTTCTGCTATACAGATGGGTCACTCAGATAAAACTTCTCTCATAGTAATGCTTTGGGAAAGACTCTCAATTTACATTCTTCTAGGTGGTTCAGACAGGGGCAAAAAAGTTTCTCTTGAGCCCTCCAGGCCTCAGTTGCCTTCAACTCCAGTAGTCCACATGCCAAAGTGGAACAGTTTGGGGAAACTTGCTCTGAATCCCTTCAGTGTCTTTAATTCCAGAGGAGCTAAGCTGAGCATCTCTGAGGGCTATCTAGGAAACTAGAGTTAGGGGTGAGGGGTGGAATCAGGGGAGAACAAGCATCTTCATTTAATAGCCCCCTGCCTTAAGGGAAAATCTTCAGTGTGAGAATTTGAGCATCACATAGTCTAAGCTCCATGTGTTACAGGATAAAAAATACAGGCTCACAGAAATCGCATGACTTTTCCTAGCGAGGTGGCTATTAGAAACACAAGCCCTGGAGCCCAGACTACCAGTCCAGGGCAGTTTCCAGGTAATTATAAGAGGTCCCTTGCAAATAAGTCAACCATTTTCATGTTACTCAGTTTCCATCTGCTCAAAATGATCATACAGTAGCCCTACTGTCTTTGGTCAGGTTCCCAAGAGGTACTGTGTGAGACAAGGATCCTGGTGCAGATGACTAACAGAGGGGATGCCCTCAGGATAGGGGAATAAAGAAAAGCAAGACAGAGCAGGGGAAAGAGACTTTTGAAAATATTGCTTCAGCCTGAACTGCATGGCTGTCAGTACTACCTAGAGGGAGAGAACAGTTTGACCCCTCCGAATCAGTCAGCGGATTAGCTACAGGATCCTAGCCCTTGGAACCCAAATCTCCAGATAGGGCAGCTATAAACTACGAGGAACCAACACTTACCACCTGGAATCTGCATGCACCAGCCTGATGAAGGTGGTCTTAGAGGGGCACCAGCAGCATCCACAACACCGTTTGAAAATAACTTACTTTCTAATAAGGCTTATTTCTAAGCAGAACTGAGTAATACAGAAACTCATGTCAATGGCCTCAACAAGCAATACAAACCACTGGATTAACCAACTCTTCCATTCGGACCTAGGTTGGGACCCTCTACTACACTGCTTAGGTACAAAGTGATGCGCAGGTACAGATTCTAAGAGACCCCTGAAATGTGGTTTACTTCAATGTATCAATGTATTGAGATATATGCAGGGAATTCATTAAATATCTATTATAAACACCAAACAGGAAATATACAGAACTCATAATTGCAAAAAACCAGATGAGTAATTTGAATGAGGTTAATATTTTGTAGGTAGGACATTAAAGTTTTCCCACTTACAAAACAGATATTTATTAGCTGGCAATATTTAGCAGAATAGATCTCAAAAATATTTATGCAGTTACCAAATCAAAACTTTGTCTGAAGAGTATTGTCGTTAAAGCTCTATTAATATCTTAACAGACATTATAAATTAACTCATTTACAGTGCTACCTTCATATACATGTTTAACCACAGTTTTGCCTGGGGAAATTGGGAGTGGCAATATCAAAAACCAATTTTCTCTCAGTTAATTACTTTCTAATTAAAAACTCACCTTAATTGAACCACTGTGCTGTTTTACTCTGGGAGTCTGACTGGAACTAAAGATAGATTTTAGACACAAAAAAATACTGCCAAAAAGAAACACAGATCAAGGGGCTTTCAAAATAAGGATTCTTCAGAAGGATCAAGGTCAGGAAAGATAAGGAAATGTCACTGATTGCAGGGGACTAAGGATACAGAGTAAACTAAATGCAAGGTGTGATCCTGGATTGGATCCTAGAAGAGAAAAAGCACAAGTAGAAAAACTGGCAAAATCTCAATAATGTAATTTCATTAGTAGTGTACCAACATTTCTCAGTTCTAATAACTGAACTCAAGTTATAGAATGTGTTGACATTTGAGGAAGTAGGGTGAAGGGTATATAAGAACGGTCTGTGCTCTTTTTGCAACCCTTCTATAAATCTAAGGTTGCTTCCAAGTAAAGCTTTTCTTTTTTTTTTTTTTTAATTTTTTTTTTCAACGTTTATTTATTTTTGGGACAGAGAGAGACAGAGCATGAACGGGGGAGGGGCAGAGAGAGAGGGAGACACAGAATCAGAAACAGGCTCCAGGCTCTGAGCCATCAGCCCAGAGCTGGACGCGGGGCTCGAACTCACGGACCGTGAGATCATGACCTGGCTGAAGTCGGACGCTTAACCGACTGCGCCACCCAGGCGCCCCCCAAGTAAAGCTTTTCTAAGACTAAATTGAAATATTCATAAAACTTCTGTCATAAAAATAATTTTCAAAGTATGAAAAAAATGGAACATCCTTCATTCTTAAAAAAAAATATTTTTAAGTCTACTAAATACAAAGAGCAAGTTTGCAGTATACTTGGCTACAGTAAATAGAGACTTGATTAAGGGGAAGGAAGTACACACACACACACACACACACACACACACAATCAAAACAAATATCTGGGACTACTAACAAAGACATAGGTATCAGAATTCCATTCCAAATCTAAAGATTAGGCACTCTTTGGAATTTTCCAAAACAAAATTCAAGCTGTTCGAATTTCTGTTTTCATTCCAAATCTGCTCTGTAAACTGTCCTCATTCTTCCCACAAGCCTTTCTACATCTTTCACCAAGATTTAGTATTCCTAAATAATGGTTAAGTTCTTGCAGGCATCGTGCTAAACATTTATAAGCACTCTTACTACATTAACTGTCACTAATAACCCATGGGAGGTATGGACCGGCTTCTCTATATTGAAGAGAGAATGGAGACTTCGGGAAATTCTTTCAGTTGAGCATAGTCCTATGCTATTTGAACTGTGGTCTATCTACACTCATCATTCTTATTCCATTATTTATCTCCATTTCCATCTAAAATCCCATTTCCGGGGCGCCTGGGTGGCGCAGTCGGTTAAGCGTCCGACTTCAGCCAGGTCACGATCTCGCGCTCCGTGAGTTCGAGCCCCGCGTCGGGCTCTGGGCTGATGGCTCAGAGCCTGGAGCCTGTTTCCGATTCTGTGTCTCCCTCTCTCTCTGCCCCTCCCCCGTTCATGCTCTGTCTCTCTCTGTCCCAAAAATAAATAAACGTTGAAAAAAAAAAAATTAAAAAAAAAAAAATAAAATCCCATTTCCTTTGGGGCTAATGCAATCGGACTTATCACTTATGTTGCCAACAACTTGTATTGACTCCTCTCCCATCCCATGCCTTGCCACCCAGTCTTTAGCTTCTCCACCACCAGCAATCTTTACTTCAACTTTGCTCAACCACAGTCTTCATGACTACACCCAGACCTTTTCATTATCTAAAAATGGTTCTACCTCAGGTATCATCATGTAATGCTCATGACTCTATTCTCAGACCCTCATTTTCTGTCTTTTCACTTGTCCTACTGCTGGACCACCATAGTGTTGACCTCAATAAGACCTATTTCTTGATCCCCTCCATGTTCTCCTAAAGCAGGTTAATTCTATGGATCATCATTTCCTACATTTACAGAAAAGCCAACTCATTTTTCTTCTCACATTCCCTAAAGTATTTATTTCAAACTTGCCCTTCCCCAAGAGCTATGAAACTACCATTTCTACTATCATTTTCAATAAGCAAATTTCAATTTCCTCTGTAAAAAGAAAACTTTCAATTTCTCGTTTCCCATATTACCAATTTATTTGCACACTAATCTTTCTGTATCAATTCTTGCATCCATCCAAAGATAATTCCATTCATTTATGCTCTGGATCTCCTTTCCTCTCACCTCCTGAAAGGGCATTGCATATCAATTATCCTTTTTCAATTCTGTCTCACTAAATTGTTCTCAGTTGGTTGGGTCTCAATATATAAACATGTTAATCCTTAATGGATTAAAATTAAAAGGAAAAAGCACCTTCCTTCAAACCTAGCTCTCCTTTATATATGCTTCCTTTACTCTCCTTCACAGGTAACCTTTTAAAGAACTCTTTTCTACACCCGTTGCCACTTTGACAGTGCACAGACCACAGTGGATTTCTTTTCTGATATTTGTTAAATATGTAAGATGTAACAAAATTTCCCAAACAGAGTTTGCTATTCCTGTTTAGGGACAAACTAGGAAACTGAGGTCATTTTCTGAAGGATGGAGCTGGAGCTAGAGATAATACTCACATCCCTAGCTGAGAATACGAACAAACAAGGTCCAGCCCCAGAGATGGATTCTTTAGGCAGTTCTAGTAACACAGGTATTCAAACATGGCCAAGCTGAAATCCACGATGTTTCCAGGGAGCACTAGCAGAATCACACTCAACCTCAGTGACCTGGAACCAGGGTGGCATCTGGCCAAAGAGTGAACAGAGCTGAGATCTTACAGACTTCACTCAAATTGTGGGAGTTTCTGTGATGCACAGAGAGGAATGAAGGAATATACCTTCTCTAAACTGAATGAAGATACCAAATGGGTCAATAGCAGCCCTGACCTGGAAGCCAGGTGAAAGGAATATAGTCAAGTCAGCAGCTTTTAAAATACTGCAAGGGATTCTTCCTAAGTGTTGGATGGGGCCAGAAATTTCCACAAACAAGAAAGTCCGAAGTTTGCTACCTTATTTTACACACCTTGACTCCATCCTAGACTGACAAAATACTAATAAAAATAACTACTCTCCATGTTTTCTTGGCAAAACTGAGGTGAGGGTGTGAAATAATCTTAATACTTCCTGCACATACATGCAACTAGTTAGAGCACTGAGGAGCAATCGAGCGAAGAATGGCAAACAGAATGGACACATATTCCACCAAGTTACAAACATCTGACTCACTATTTTCATTCATGGATGTGGATTTTACAAGACAGCATGCTCATTAAATTTACATACATCAAGTGGAGTGGGATAGTTAACACCATGGAGAGTCAGATTAAATTTAAAATGATTGACTATTCAGAGAATTAAGCGAATATGTACAAGCAGCAAGTTGAAGAGGGTCAGGTTTGAGGCAATTCACCCAGAGAGGAAAAAGCAATTCACCCAGACAGGCAGAGGCATGACGAGATAGAAAATGGATGCTGCAAAGACAGGATCGTCATAGACCAAAACATTCATATTGATCAATAAGCATAATATCAGAAGGTAAAAACTGGAAGCACAGCAATAGCAAGGCAAACATTAATTCTTATTAAGTCAAAAGAAATCATCTCATTTGAATAGTGTATTAGATTTCTGTTTCATGGGTTAAAACCAATAGAATTGTTCCTGGAAACAGTCTGTTTTGGTAACATTTTATCACGACAGCTATGAATTGGTTAAGCGTTTTAACAGGTCCACAAGATTCCCTAATTACTTCTCCTGAGACTTCAGATCTCAACATTCTATAAGCACAATTTTACCCATTTCTTCTAAAAGTGTTCGTCTGTTCTTAACCACATTGGAATTCATCTTCCATACCACATGTCAAAGGTCCTGCTAATGTTTATCCCTACACTAAGGTAGTATTTAGTGAAAGATTTCATGATCTTATTCCACGTCATTATAAACACTCATAGTACACACAAACTGAATCTATCTAGTTCTGTAATTTGTTTTATTCTTAGGTTAGGTTTAGAAAACCTTTATGAGATAAATACCTTGGAAAAAAGAGCTCACAATTAAGTGTATTACTACTTCATATTCAACATGTCCATAAATATGCTAACATTACAGAACAGCTTATCTTTCTTTTGATCATCATTTTTTACTATGTTCTTATACAGTAACCTTTTTCATATATAAATGTGATTGTAGAGAAGTTATATTTTTAGGTTTTCCCACTAAGGCTGGATTTTCACTGTTCTAGCCACAGTATCTTTACTCAATCCCCATTAAAATTAATAGGAATTCAGATGGCTAGCTCATTAAAAGGATGGCAGGCATAAAACAGCATTTATCCAGAGACTGACAAAGAACTCACATATAATGTTCGACCAAATACTCTAACTGAAGCTTATAGTAAGTGTAAACTATCTTAATTTGAAACCAAATTTAAATCTGTCCTAGAGCCGTTATCAAAGAACAAAAAAAGAAGAAACTCATGCATTGCTTTTCTTCCATATACTTTAAGTTTTAGTCGAATAGACAAGAAATGAAATTAACATGCAGAGAGCTGCACAACTAATTTATTTTGAAATATCATCTTGCTGGAACTGTTCAAGCATATACCTAAGCATCTATAATCACAAACAATGGTTATGTGATCTTTTAGATAAGAACACAGCTACTGATAAAAGTTTTTATTTGCTTTTCAACTTTTCTAAACAAATGGCTATTTCTTCACAAATTACATGAAGGATCGTCAGTGGACTGAAGATACAAAAGCCAACTTTTCTAGAGATGAAACAAGACTGAGAAAAAGCCCTCACAGCTGGAAAAGAACGGACTTGCACACTTCCCCATTGGTGAAAGAGCATGCTTAAACATTATCATAACACTTATTCTTTTTAAAATTCCCCTAACCATTTTTATTGGTTCAGTGAACTCCCACCAGGCAAAATCCAATGCTCCTAAATCATTTATTTTCTCACTTATCTGGATCCAAAGAGAAACAACTAGGCATTGACATTATTCCCCCCTGACAAACACAGCCAATGAATCAACTTGACAGTTGCCTTATACTTCTATACTCTTTTCTTCTTCCTCCTCCTCCAGCTTGGATTATTATTCCGATTGCTTTTAAACCACCTTTCCCTAAATTTTTCAATTTCTACCTAAAGGAAAGGGAAACGGTAACAACTAATAGATCAAAATGAACCATTCCCATGCAACCATTCTCATTTTATCTGGCCAACCCTAAATATACTTTTTAAGTTTTTAAGAAAAAATGCTCATGATAGAAGTAGATTTGTAAAGAATGCTAATACTTGAAATAAGCTAACTGCTAGTAGCAATCTATAGCAGTCAATAAACAGAGAATTAACACAAAAGAGTCTTTGTTGGTTTCTCTTTTCATTCCAATTCCTGGGTAAGATATCACTTACACATCCAACACAATAGGCATTCATTTATATGACTAAAGAAAGAGCTATGTATAAACCCTTAACACGAAGGATTAAGGAGAAAAAAAAAAAAATGACAGGGAAAGAAAAAGGATAAACTGTCCTTCACAAGTACCCACAGAGAGGAATAGAGTTAGCAAGATGAACATTCCTCCCACCAGCTGTACCATTTAAGTATCAAACATATTAGGTGGTTATCCTTGACTTTTTACTTGATTTTATACTTTTATACTTGACCACATAGGTGGTCACACTTGATTTTATCAGTTCACCTGAGCTCTTCTTTCTTCGTCTGGACTTTAGGTTTCAAATACATCTGAATAAAGCCAATAAGGACAAAAAGACATCTCAATATTTAACTGTCTGTGTACTAATTTCTATCATTTCATTGCTCAAACATGTGTTTACCAAGGTAGAAACAAACTCCGCAATACATGCAATATGCACCATGAGGGCACTAGGGAGATGGATATGGATCAAGTTAAATATCCATAGTCCACTGAAATTTAGTTTTTAGAAAAAGTTTTTATACCAAAATTCTCATTAAAGAAGTTCTTCTAGTTCTCATAAATCAACAAGTAAAAAAGAAATATCAGGGTCACTCATTTAGTCAGTAATGGAGGAGATACTCTATTTAATTAAAAAAAAAAAAAAAAAAAAAAGCAGGGGTCAAATATCTACCCGAAGGGAAGGCCAGTCTAGTGAGGAGCTAACCTTAACTCTAGTCACTGAAATACAAAACGAAAAGAGACCTCTACTAAACACTTTAGTAACAGAAAAATAGAACATATTAATTTGTTTTCTAGGGTTTTTAGAAAAAATCTTTATGAAACTGATCGTGTTTCACCTTCATTTTGACAGCAGAAGAGGACATTGTTAAGAAAGTGGAGCCCTTACTGGGTAGGTACATAGAAATTGTGAGAGTAGCTTCTCAGTTCCCTAACTCAGAGGTTATTGTGCTTGGAATGAAATCTCAGATTTGAAAAACATTTAGAACTTTCAAGTACATGGTTTTAACCTTTTTTTTTTTTTTATTGTAGAATTCTACTCAATATAATAAAGGAGTAAGAAACAAGTTTTTCACAAATATTCTGATTGGACACAAAAAATACGAGGCATTCAACAAACAGAAACTAATGAGAATTCCATAATGTTACTAGATACCAAAATTCATCAACAGAAACTGACAATATTAGTTAAAAGATTTTTTACAGCTAGTTATATATTAGAAATAAACTAAAGAATAAACCTAATAGAAGATGTGCAAGTCCCATAGGGAGAAAAACCATAAATTTTTACGTTTAGGAACTGAAAATCTAAATAGAGATAACATATACAATATTCACAGATGGAAAAACTTAATATCACAAAAGTATCCACTTTGCCTAAATCAGTAAATTCACTGAAATTCCAATCAAGAACCCAACAGGGTTTATAGTGTAACTTAACTGATTCTAAAATTAATATAAAAACACAAAGTCTCAAGAATAGCCAAGACGATTTTGAATCGAGAGAGGGGGGTCTTAGATACCAAGGCTTATTATACAGCTATAGTAATTAAGACAATGGATGTAAGTGAGAGCCAGACAAATAGACAAATGGACAAAATCAAGCCTCCAAAACAAACCCACATATGTGCAAAAACTTGATGTTTACCACTGGAGGTATTACAAATGAAGGATAAGAAGGACTATTAAATCAATGCTGCTAGAAAAACCAGTTATCCATGTAGAAAAAAAAAAAAACTGGATCCATATCATATAGACATAAAGATACAGAATCCTGAAATACAGAACAGATTTATGATGTCAGGATAGAGAAGGATTTCTTAAATATACAAAAAGCAAAGACCATAAAGAGATGGATAAATTGGACCATAGTGAATTTTCCATTTCTGTAGTCTAATCCATCTACCCCTAAAGAAAGTAAAAAGACAAGACTCAGCCTGGGACAAGATATTTTACAGCTTATAAACAGATACAAACATAAATCCAGATAGGTGACAAATTCTACAATTAAAAAAAAAAAAAAACAAAAAACCCCAGTTACAAAACAGGCAAAAGATATGAACAAGTAATTTACAAAATAAACCAAAGGGCCAATAAATGTGTGAAGAGATATTCAAAATTCTTATGACTATTAAAAACTGACTTGTTTAAAGTATGAGGTAACCTGTTTACAACTCACAGATTTACACAATTAAAAAGTTTTATAGTACCAATTCAAATTCAGAGACCTACAAATTAACCAAGAGGAATCTTCAAAAATGTCAAATTCATAAAATACAAGGAGAGACTGAGGACTATTTCAGAACAAAGGAAATGTTAAAAATTTGACAGCTGAATGAAACACAGGATTCTACACTACACTCTTGTTCTATAAAGACCATTTTTGGTATTACTGAGGATTAGTTGATAGAAAATGATCACTGTTAACTTTCTGACTTAGGTGGTTAGAAGGATGTCCTTATTTGTAGGGACTAATACTAAAGAATACTAAAGAATTAAGAGATTATGGGGCATGGAGTCAGCAACTTACCACCAAATGGTTAGGAAAAAAAGTTTCTATACATTGGTCATTATTATACAGAAAAAGTTTAACATAGGAATGAAACCATCAGGTTCAGGTTAATGTTCACCTTTGGGAATTAAGGGAAAAAATGGAATGAAGAGTATACAAGGTACTTCAATTATATCTGTGGTGGTGGTTGTTAGATTGTGTTCTATTTTTTGTGTATTTGATTCAACATTACACAGTGAAAACTGTTTCAAAATCAAACTGTGAATACCTTTACTACTACCTACATCTCCCTACATTAGAAGCCAATATATGTGTTAAACAGGTCATCTAAGCTCTTAATACCAGCAGACACCTCAAGCACATACTTAAGGGATAATGATAGCATTTTATAAATGTGCTCTCTACTACATTAGATAAAGGCTGACAAACATCTTCCCAAGAAACGATTAGGCCATCAATACTCAAACTTAAGTACTTTGTGCAATCTTAGGGGACCATTTCTTCCATACTTACAAATGACGACAGGAAATCCAGAATTTGAAAACTTTGTCAGAATAATTTTATCATCATTGGCACTGATTTAATGCCTGTTAATGATCACATCTAGATAGAGGACCATTCTTGCATACCTTTCATTCTCTCAGAGAGAAGATATCAAAACAAACAAGAAGAGATGAATGCATAAAATTTCTCTTCCTATTCATTTTAAGGTTTTTGTCTAATTTGGAAAACTGGCAATTAAAGCTAATTTCCACCTAGACATAGAATTACAGGTAAAAAGAAATGTGGGATCTTAGAAATCTTAAAGGTTAGGAAAATGCACTTAATAGGCAATTGTTTAAGATAAACCAGTTGAATGCTGCTGCATGGGTTTAATCTAGTGGGAAGACCTATCGGAGTAACAAAGGATAAGTTCTACAAGGGATTTATACACAAGCAGCTGTGAGGCAGGTTTAATGAGTGCTAGGTCTGATAGGACATGGGAAAGGGTCTGAGAAGAGTCATGTCTGGGCCAGGATTTACAGTAATGAATAGCAGTCCTGGAAGGGTGGCTGGAAGGCCAGTGCATTAGCCCGGGGAAGAGGTAATGAAAGGTTCAACAGAGGACAAACAAAATCAGGGCCTAAGAAGGACAGAAATGAATGGATGTGACCAATGCCTGAGGGGGATCAGAAAAGATTCCCAGATCTCAGTGTGGGCTCCTGAGAGAGAACTAAGCAAGGAGCAGTTTGGTGGGGTATTTTTCGTTTTGTTTAAAAGAACACGACAGAAAGGGGAGGTCAACACAATGGGGACATAGGTCATTACCAACATCAGTACCCCCTACAAAGGCAATTAACTATTCATAGGCAAGACAGCACTGTGAAAATCCCAGAAACCAGGAGTAAAGGTGAAACATGCCCCCGACTGAAGAGATGGATAAAGACAGTATTAGAATCACATAAACAGGACACCTAAAGGAAACCAAGTTCATTCCAGTAACTGATCCTAAAGAACTAGAGGTCTATCAACTGGCCAAAAACTGAGAATAATCCTCTGTAAAGAGTTCAGAGTTCTTCAAGGGGCACCTGGGTGGCTGAGTCAGCTGGGCATCTGACTCTTGATGTGGGCCCAGGTCATGATACCAGGGTGGTAGGATTGAACCCCACATTGGACCCAGTGCTAAGCATGGAAGCTGCTTAGGATTTTCTCTGCCTTGTTCACTCTGGCCCTTTCCCCCACATGCTCTCTTAAAAAAAAAAAAAAAAATCTACAAAAACAGACAACTAAATGAAATTATAAGGTATATAAGCAAAATTAGTTCAAAGAACTAAAACCATCAAAAAAAAAAAAAAGGCAAAGTCAATATAGTCAAAGGTCAGTCATTTGAAATTATCTACTCAAAGGAGCAAAAAGAAAATAAAAAATACCTATGGGACATCAACAAGAGAAACAAAATATCCACTGTGGAAATCTCCAGAGAAAAGAGAAAGGTACAGAAAGTCTCAAGTGATAATGGCTGAAAACTTCCCTAACTTGGGGTGAGAAATAGACATCCAGATTCAAAAGGTCCAAGGACTTCCAAAAAAGTTGAACCCAAAAGGGGCTACGCTGAGACACATTATAATTAAATGGCCAAAAGTAACAAAGAATTTGGAAAGCATGAAGGGACTAGTCACAAATAACGGAGCCCCTGAGACTATTAGCAGATTACCCTGCAATATATTTATATATATGTACACAAATATATATAAATATATATACATTTATATATAGATTTATATTTATATATAGATTTATATATATAAATAAAGGACATTATATACATAATAAATATATAACACAATGTTAGATGTCAACTATATCTCAATAAAGTTGGAAAAATATCAAAAGAAACTGATGAGGTCAGTTTCTGGTTTCTTGAGGTGTATATCTTTTACAGAGTTTGATTATAGCTGCTCTTCTCAAGACATAGCAAAACATCAGACTACTGGGGAGATGCCAACATAAAAGGGCTCCCATCCCCCATGAGAAATGTGTAGGGAACCAAAGAGGATGAAGAAAAAGCAAGAGGGCCAGAGGCAATACCTTGAAGAAATACAAATCAGAAAAGGAAACCTGGAAACTGGTAAAAACGGGCCAGAGAAGAGGAAAATCCGAAGTAAAGGAGTGTCATGGTAGCTAAAGGAAAAAGTAATGCAGACAGGAGGGAGTGGTCAGCAGTATTACAGGTAAAATCGGACGACTAGGAGGGCACTTACAGTTAGGAGAATAGCAAAAACTACCAATTATCGGTAGGAAGAGCCAAAGTAGTTTATACTTTACAGAGGACAGACTCTGAAGGGAACAAAGCGAAGGACAGGAGTGAGGGGCAAAGAATACATGAGCTTCCCATGGACAAGATGTGGATCCCAGGGAAGCAGCAGCCCTGGGCCATCAGAGAGGTGCTGTGTCCTGAAGGCGACTCCAGCAGAGGAATGGGCTCATGGAAAACTGGGCAGAAGGCCAAAGGAGACATCACCAGTGACAAGGGAATTAAAGGTGAAACTGGAGGGCAGGTGGGCACAAAAATGCCACAGAAGAAAACAATCAGCATTTGTAATCTCCTATACCTGTAACAGGCAAAATCATGCCCTAATCTCTGTATCCTACAAATAAGTTCTATTACATGGCAAAGGAGACTTTGCAGATGTAACATTATTTTGAGTTATCTGGGTGAGAACATAATCTAATACATGAGCCCTTAAAAGCAGACAACTCTGTATAGATGGAGACAAGAGGTGACACAGATGGGAAGTCCTAGAAATTCTAAGCAGGAGATGGATTTGATGTAATGGAGAGATAGGGGCCCACACGAAGGATAGGAAAGAGGCCTCTGGAAGCTAAGGCAGCCCCCAGAGGACAGTCAGCAAAGAAACCAGGACCTCAATCCTACAATAGCAAGGAACTGGATTCTGCCACCATGAATTTGGAAAAGGTTCTTCCCAAAGCATCAGTAAGAGCCCAGCCATCACATACTGATTTTGGCCTAGTGAAACCAGAGAGGGCAGCTGAGCCAACCTGGACTTCTGACCCACAGAACTATGAGACAGCATATTGGCGTCTTAAAGCCACACATCTGTGAAATTGTGTAAATTGTTACAGCAGCAATAAAAACTAACATTACCCAGGGCACCACTGCCAGATTATCAACACCCGAGGCCTGAAGCATCTTCTTATTCCTCCTTTCCTCACCTCCCATCAAGTCCTGGAGGAGACAGATGCAGGCTGGAGAGTAGAGCACGGAAAAGTAAGGTAGGAAAATGGAAGAGACCAACCTTGCTCCCCAACAGCAGCCCGCACTGGAGACTACAAGTGGAGCCAGCCTGAAAAGGGGCAAGAGGGAAACTTCTTCTGGATGAAAATTGTTTGCATTAAACTAGAATTTTTTTCTGTTTAATCTGAAAGCCAACAGAAAGCTCTGGGACCTGCCTGGGATTTCATCTAGGGGAAAGAAAGAATAAGCCAAGGAGACTGGTTTAAAGAGCCAACAGCTACAATGAACAAGTCACTTTCAGCTTGTACCTACCATGCTGAACTCATTCAAAAACCAGTTAACATAGACCCACAGTGAGTTCAAGAGTGAACACTGAAACTTGATTTCTAGAAATTAAAGTGGTATACACAAGGATGTTAACACAGCTATTTTACAAACCTAGATTCATAGAGAAACCAATATGGGCTTTCAGGTAACAATTCTACTTTTACCAAAAGACAAATGGGAGAAAGAGCTATTAAGTAGTCTAAGTATTCATCACTACTTAAAAAACAAAAACAAAAAACAAACAAACAAACAAAAAACCCCACTAAAACTATTACCTAGAGACCAAGTAAATCCATCTCCAATATAAAAGTAAAAGGAGGGGCGCCTGGGTGGCGCAGTCGGTTAAGCGTCCGACTTCAGCCAGGTCACGATCTCGCGGTCCGTGAGTTCGAGCCCCGCGTCGGGCTCTGGGCTGACGGCTCAGAGCCTGGAGCCTGTTTCCGATTCTGTGTCTCCCTCTCTCTCTGCCCCTCCCCCGTTCATGCTCTGTCTCTCTCTGTCCCAAAAATAAATAAATAAAAACGTTGGAAAAAAAGTCAAAGGAGTACAAATATTGAAGTATTACCCTGTACCTACTCATTAAATAATCAAGTCAGCACACTATCTTAAGAACAAAAGGCTCTGTAAAAACAGTTTTTACTTCATGTGAAAATTACTTCAATACCTTTGATAAGGTTAAATAAGGCTTTAAAAATTGCACAATGTCAAAACTAAGAATTTAGATGCAAATTTTCAATGGTAGGAAGCCCCTGTAGGTGCAAAGGCCAAGATATTAAGATTATAGATTCGATGTGGCTTCTTCAGAAGAATACTCATACTACAGATAGGTAGGTGCAAGTTAAAAAAAAAAAAAAAAAAAAAATCAAACCCAACCCTGCATCTAGCATTCTCTACAGACACAAGAACAGCTTTAAATTTGTCAAAAATAAGGTACCCTGAAAAGCCTGAGAAATATCACTCATTACATTTAAAGAAGGGAAAAGACCCTTCTCAGCTTCAGAACCATCAGTGGATTCTACCTCCACAATGTATTGTGATGTGGTCAAGCAACGAGAAAGGAAAGACAAGAACCCAGTCCTCACTTTAAGATGACCTTAGTTCTGACAAGCTCGTTTATTAGCAAATTGGGCAGCCCTGACCCATCCACAATTTCATTTGACTTCTGCTGAGTAAAAGGAGTTTGATTGCAAACGATCTGCTGCCAACAGGGATACCTGTTTAAGATTTAACAAGTGATCAGGCCCAGTTATTAAATATGTATTCTATAAACATTCCAAAGATGTCAATATCCTTCTGCCCTATACATAACTACAAACTGATAGTCTTACATTTCTCCTAAGAATAACTGAAAAACAGTTCAAGTAATCATGTTCAGTACAGAATGCCACTGACTATATTCAGTACTTTCTAGGTAGCTGTACTTTTAATGGCTTATGATGATAAAATGTGGCCTTGTAAACATCTAACATCAATAGCCTACTCAGTCTGCTTACTCAGATGGCACCAGCAATTATGATCAAAAAGAAAAATTTCTTCAAAGTAGTCACAAGGAAATGGAAAAAAAGTACCATTCTAGAATCTCATAGGTAATTTATATGCATGGTTCCACATACACTACATGGGATGAAGGAGTAGCTAAGGGCACTTTATTATCTTGAGCCCTCAAAGGTAATATTGAAGAGAACTACCTTTATACAAGCCTCATTAACAGAGGCAAAGGCTAGGAAAAAAAAAAAAAAAAAAGTGCCTGCTTTGGCAACACATGTCCTAAATCTGGAAAAAAAAAATTTTTTTCAAAGCTGAAATTATATCAACTCATGGGAACAAAAGACTTAATAAGGAGTTATATATGTGTAGTTAATTAAAACCAAAATTAGCACTTCACCAAGAGCTGACATAACAGGAAATAATGTCCCAAGCCTACGGTTCATGTAAAACAATACTAACAAAACGTATGCTCAGTGATGAAAAGTTAGTAATCACTAACACTGTAATTCTTCATTTATGGAGACACAAACCAGGCATGCTCTCTTTCTGGGGTCTTCTGAAGCACCATGTATAATGCTGGACACAAATACTTGATGAATAGAAAATAAGGCAGTATAATTGTAAATATTTTGTTGATTCTAGTTGAGTAATAAAGAGGACCAACTATTAACTTTCTCAAATTTCAAACACATCTTACACTCTAAAGTAAATAAGTACATTTCCCTAAGAAGTAACAAGACTGTCAAAACCAGTAAGTGAAGTAAATATAAAATAAACCCAGACTGGGAGGGTGCCTGGGTGGCTCAGTAGGTTAAGCATCCAACCCCCCCCTTTTTTTTTTAAGTTTTACTCATTTATTGGGGGGGGGAGGGGCAAAAAGAGAGAGAGGGAGAGAAAATCTCAAGTAAGCTCCACACTCAGCACAGAGCACAACATGAGGCTCAATCTAATGACCACAAGATCACAACCTGAGCTGATATCAAGAGTTGGCCACTTAACGCCACCCTGGTGCCCCTAAGTGTCCAAATCTTAATTTTGGCTCAGGTCATGATCTCATGATTCATGAGTTTGAGCCCCGTGTTGAGCTCTGTGCTGACAGCAAAGTGTCTGCTTGGGTTTCTCTCTCCCTCTCCCTCTGAGCCAACCCACCCTCCCCCCACCTCCCACCCCTGCTCACTCACAACTCATGCCTGCTCTTTCTCTTTCAAAATAAGTGTGAATAGGGGCACCTGGGGGTCAGTCAGTTAAGCATCCAGCTTCAGCTTGGGTCACATTCTCACAGTTGGGGAGTTCAACTAAGTCCTCTAAGTCCATCTTCTCTACTAAACTTCCCTAAGCTGCTGCAATAATCTTTCCACTCTGGCTTCCCCTAAAGCTAATGAGATATCCAAAAATTAATTTCTTCCCACTCTGAACTTCTGCAGAACTTAACCATTAACTACCACCTTTTGGCAATTCTTACTTAATTTTTCCAATGTTTACTTTGAACCCTAGGAAATAAGCAACTTGAGGGTAAGAACTATATATGTAACTATTTAGATGCAATTGGCATTCATTTTGTGATAAACAATTATGAACATGGTTAATATAGCAAGCTGAATTAATGTGACCAACAACCCACTTAAAAGTTATAAGCAGAGTCACTGCTTTGTGGAACCAACTTGAAGGCAGCTTCTAATACCAGTGTGTCTCCAGAAAAGGCACACCCCAAAGTAAGTTTTAGTCTCCTCAGATATCAATGCTCTAAGACTATATGAACCTGGTTATCCTGAGAACTAAGAAAGGAATCAAACAAACAAAACCAAAATAAACACACCTAACAACATACACAGCACCGTGACCATCATTCTAAAATGCAAATGAACCCAGACAGACCACTTAGATAATCTTTGAGATTCAAAATATATCACTGGATACTTTAATAAAATACATAAAAACAGAAGCCCTCTTAAAAAAAAAAAAAAAAACAACTACTGTGCTAATTTTTCTCTGGTTCTTATTTTTTTGTAATCCTGGAGCTCTGAACACCTCATGTGCTATCTTCAATGACATCAGAAATCACCCTATGGAACAGGGGTCTTAAGTGTTATTGTTCCATTAACATGATTAGAAGCTAAGGTTTTTACGTCAACCATTTTATGAAAAACCACAATTCTTACCATCATCTTTTCGAAGAGTTTTAAGACTTCATTCTCTGACAGTGGCTTTGGAATGTTTTCCATCATCTCTGAAGAACAATCATTGCTTGCAAATGCAGTCTTCAGGTTGGAAAGTGGAGGTCTCTCCTTTTTGCTTCCTGGAATTCGTATGCTGGCAAATTTGTCCAGCTACAAAGGTAAAAAGTAGCATGTTATGTTAGTATTTCCTTCAACAATATTTATCTAATTACCAAAATAAGAAAACCCACACGGTGGATCACATTATCACTATGATTTCATCCCAAGGCATTCAACACTAGAATCTTCAAAATTTTTTTACAAAAACAGAAATATGAAAAATTTTCAGTAACCATCCTGTCTAAAAGCAGAAGAGAAATCAGACAACCTCCAAAGATTCCTTGTAATCTTAAATTATAGACTTAAGATTATAACGACAAGTGACCTTTGCTTTACGGATTAACAAACTAAGCAGTTTAAAAAGGTAACTGGACTAATTTAGTGGTTGGCAATCAAACTAATATTTAGTATCCTAGTCCTCAGCCCCCTTGTCCAGTACCCTTTTTCATAGTGCATGCCACACTCCTGAAAAAACAAAACGTGATTTAGGAATTCTAAGAGTTGAATTCTACTTATTATCTCCAGAGCTAGTTGTTCCGGTAAATACCACATTTCTCTTCATTCAGGCTGGTCTGTATTTGAATTTCATGAACAACTATAAAGTACGATGGCTGAAGCCTCAGGAAATAAAGCTGGGTTTTTGCGGTAATGGGATTTCTTCTATTAGATCAAATAGTTCACTGATATTTGAAAGTGTATAGACATTAATTTATAAACCTAATTGCATATTCATTAAATATCGCTTGATTTCACAAATTCTATTCATCACATAAAACCCACACTCAAAGTTTCAAGTGGTAACAGTCAAAAACGCAAAATGTCTTAAAGAGGCTAATAGAAGTATACTCAAAAAACAATGGTTCTGTGAATTGTTCAATGTAACTATACGTTACACTGTTCTTACCATAATGTAGGTAATATACAGACGTGTGCTCTTCAGGGCAGCCACTACCCATTTGTGGTTATTTAAATGTAAATTAGAATTTCAGTTCCTTAAAAGCCTAAATGCCCATCAACTGATGAATGGATAAAGATGTGGTTTATATATACAATGGAATACTACTTGGCAATGAGAAGGAATGAAATCCTGCCATTTGCAGCAACGTGGATAGAACTGGAACGTATTATGCTAAGTGAAATAAGTCAGTCATAGAAAGATCATATATTTTGACTTCTGTGTGGATCTTGAGAAACTTAACAGAGACTATGGGGGAAGGGAAAGGGAAAAAAACTAAATAGTTACAAACAGAGAGGTAGGGAGGCAAACCATAAGAGACTCTTAAATACAGAAAATAAACTGAGGGCTGATGCGGGGTCGGGGAGAGGGGAAAGTGGGTGATGGGCAGCGAGGAGGGCACTTGTTGGGATGAGCACTGGGTATTGTATGGAAGTCAATTTGACAATAAGTTGTATAAAAAAAAAGTTCAGTTCCTTAGTTACACTAGCCCCATATCAAAAGCCACATGTGGCTAGTCAAAGTACATATATAACATTTCTACTATCACAGAATGTTCTATTGGATAGCACTAGGATTTCATTAAGACGCGAAGATAGCAATGTTTATCTTTCAAAATAAATCTTTAAATTCTCTGAGAATAAAGCCTAAGAAATATGCCATGTACTGCATTCACACACGGTCCATCTAACATGACCTAATCATTAAAGTACTAAGAATATGACAGCTTCCAGTAGCATTTAGAAAGTCACAAAACACTACCACTACTCTCATCCTAACAACAAAAACAAGCCAGAAAACTTCCAAAATTATAGTCGTTGTTTTCAACCCATCAGGGAGCTGAGGACACAATGAAACCTGGAAGAACTATCACCAAGTGACAAGCTGCTTTTATCCCTGACAAACAGCTACAGACTAAGAAGTTCAACAAGGGCAAAGAAAAAACGGCCTAATTTTTAACGCACTATTGGCAGCCACATGGGTGCCGGCATGAGAAACATTACTAGAATTCCACGGAGACTAATCATGGAGCAAGTCTCCACCCACCTACCGACACTTTCCCTCAGGTCTTCAACTGCTTGGGGTAGGACGCCAATGGCTGGAGGGAGGGCAAGGTGTCCTGAGCCATGTAATGTCTGGGGAGGCCTCTTCCCATGCAAAGCCACTGCCCTCCCAAACACTCTGACCTAGGTAAAAGACAGCCACCTGGGTGGCTCAGTTGGTTAAGCATCTGACTTCAGCTCAGGTCATGATTTCTCAGTTCATAAGTTCGAGCCCCGCATCAGGCTCTGTGCTGACAGCTCAGAGCCTGGAGCCTGCTTCAGATTCTCTGTCTCCCTCTCTCTCCCTGTCCCTCCTCCACTTGAGCTCTCTCCCTCTCCCTCAAAAGCAAATAAACAAACGTTTAAAAAAAAAAAAAAAAAAAAAGACGGGAAAGAAATCCCAAAGACACAATCTGGACCTTCAGAGAATAAATGACAGTGGCTACCTGATGGTTGGCTGGGGACAGATACCAGGTCAGAGACTTCTTGAAGAAACAGAGCCAGAAGTGCAACTGCAAACACAAAGAACTCTGCACTAATTCTGAAAAGGGCATCAGAACTTTAAAACAGAGTTATCCCAGTCTTGAAAGCTAGTAGTTCAGTTGTAAAGCCAAAAGTAGAACGCCAGAATCTCCTTAGTGCTAAGAAACTTTTGAAGCCCCAGAAGACACTAATC
The DNA here is from genome assembly GCF_028749965.1 of Puma concolor. NCBI lineage: Eukaryota > Metazoa > Chordata > Mammalia > Carnivora > Felidae > Puma > Puma concolor. The sequence goes on along the minus strand of NC_141667.1, from coordinate 205,928,917 downwards.
AAACTAAAGCAGCACCTTTGGCAAGCCCATCTCCACCAGAGAGCATAATCGACTCAGCCCCAATTCTAGCAGCCTGAGAAAAGGGCACATTCTTTCTTAGAAGTATTATTTACTTTAATTTCCACGTATTTAAGTCAAATGTCCACCGTATATTCACATACTGCTACATACACAAAGGACCAAGGAAATGCCACGCACAAAGAGAAGCAGACCTAGAGGTAGCCTGGATGATGGAATTGCCAGACGGACCATTCAGAAGGATGTTTGTAAAAATGCTGAAGAATATAATGAAGAGTGAACACAACATAGGAGATGGGGAATTTCAGCAACAAAGTCATGGAAACTATTTTAAGAACCACACTAGAAATTTCATACATATATCGGGGCACCTGGGTGGCTCAGTTGGTTGAGAGTCTGACTTCAACTAAGGTCATGATCTCATGGTTCGTGAGTTTGAGCCCCTCATCGGGCTCTGTGCTGACAGCTCAGGGCCTGGAGCTTGCTTCAGATTCTGTGTCTCCTTCTCTTTGTGCCCTCTCCCCCTCATGCTCTGTCTTTCTCATTCTCAAAAAATATTAAGAGAAAAAGAAATTTCAAATGTATCAAAAAAATGAAAAATTCATTAGCTGAGCTTCAGAGTCACCTGAATATTGCTGAGAGAAGAACTGGGAAACCTAAACCCAGATCGACAAAAAGCATGCAAACTGAAACACAAAGAAAAAAGGGAAAGAATAAAGAAGAGAGAAACCAAGAGCTGTGATATAATATGAAGTGCTATAATACAAGTATAATTGAGGACCAGAAAATGGTACATAAGAATGATAAAATAACTGATTTTTAAGAAATCAACTCACAGAGGGGCGCCTGGGTGGTTCAGCTGGTTAAGCTTCCAACTCTTCTTTTTAATGTTCATTTATTTTTGAGAGAGAGACAGAGTGCAAGCAAGGTAGGGAGACATAGAATCCAAAGCAGGCTCCAGGCTCTGAGCTGTCAGCACAGCTGACAGCCCCCGATGTGGGGCTCAAACCCACGAACGATGAGATCATGATCTGAGCCAAACTCGGACACTTAACTGAGACACCCAGGTGCCCCTAGGCCTCCAACTCTTGATTTCGGCTCAGCTCATGATCTCCCAGTTCATGAGTTCAAGCCACGCATCTTGGGATTCACTCTCTCTCTCTCTCTCTCTCTCTCTCTCCCTGTCCCTCCCCTGCTGCCTGCCTCTCTCTCACAAATAAATTAATTAAAAATAAGTCAATTCACAGATGGATACAAGCACAAACTAAGAATACCAAAACAAGCCCACACCTAGGCAACTCATAGTCAAACTGCTAAAAATTAAAAGTGAAGGAAAAACCATAAAAGCACAGCCAGAGATCTGAAGACGCATTATGTACAAGTTAAAAATGACACAAATTACTCATTTTTCACCAGACACTACAGCAGCAGAAGACAATGGAGTAGTATGTTTACAGTTTAGTACTTGGAGAAAACTATGGTCATCCAGAGATTCTACATCTAGCAAAAATACCTTTTGAAAATAGAAACAGAATAAAGACATTTCAGACAGAGAAAACCTGAGAGAATCTGTCTCCAACAGACCTGTACTACAAGAAGTGTCAAAAGAAGTTTTTCAGGCTAAAAGAAGGATAACGAGATACAATCTCAAGTTGTAAAATGAAACGAAGAACAGAGATGTTACTCTATTAGATGTTTATAATACAAAAGAAAAAAAAGCTATGTACAATTTAAACTGAGTAACAATCAAGTGGCAGAGACAAGCATATAAAGAGGTAATTACATATGGATATAAAAAAACGCAGCAAGATATGTGTAATGAACCATGGTAGCCAAGACAAGGGGCATCAACTCAACATGAACACTCCCTTACTTTGGCAAAACCCAGAAATATACCATTGTCTCCACATGCTCAGAGGTCCAAAAGTTAGTGTCCCTGTGTACCTGAGCACCCTAATTCTTGATACTTGTTTTAAAAAATGAGGAGACACCAAAAACAGTAAGAAATGGGACCGATTCCTCCACCTGGCTTCTGAATCACTACTTCATTGCAGTAACTTCTCTACAGGGAATATCAATTCCTGAGTATAAAACCTGTGCTGACTCCACACACTACATACACAAGAAAGTAACTTCATTAATATGCTAAACTTATAATGAAGTGAAATTGAGCAAAACATCATTAATGTGACATCAATATTATAAATGTAAACATGTCAATGAGTGGGAAGAGTAAGCTTAAGCAATTCACAAGCTAATTTGTGAATATATAACCTAATGGTTTCCATCAGCGATAGCTACCCCAAAATTTTCATTTTTGCCAAAAAAAACACAACTTTCTAAATAAGATTCTCTCAAAGTCACTGAACACCTTATGTATTTTATGCACTGTGTTAAGAGCTTGAAAGGCAGCATCAGGTTGAATGCATTTGTTTAATTCTTAAAATGAGGAAACTGTCTATGTAAAAGGACGAGCTCCAGAACACTTTTACAGGTAACAATTTCCTAATATTTAACTTCTAAAACAGTATAAACAAACAAAAAAAATCCATTAGGTTTTTAGAAGGAGAACTGCATTTATATCAATAAACAATATCGTAATTTGTACAACAACAACAAAATAGAATTAGCACACCTCCCCCATAGGCTTCGCACCTAAACTCTAGGGGAAAGTTGGATTTTATTCAACTGGAAAGCAATTTCACACACTCCCACTAGGATAGCTACAGGCAAGGTACAAAAAATAAGTATATCCCTCCTTTTAGTTTCCAAGTTGACAGAGGTCCGAATACAAACAGGAGATACTTAAGGATCAATGTTGCTTAATTTCAACACTTTTATTTATTTTCCTGATTAAAAAGGATGAAACAAAGGCGTGCCTGGGTGGCGTCCAACTTTGGCTCAGGTCACAATCTCACAGTTTGTGAGTTCGAGCCCTGCGTTGGGCTCTGTGCTGACAGCTCGGAGCCTGGAGCCTGCTTCGGATTCTGTGTCTCCCTATGTCTCTGTTCCTCCCCTGTTTTCCTCCTTCCTTTCTTGTTTGTTTTCCTCCTTCCTTTCTTGTTTGTTTTCCTCCTTCCTTTCTTGTTTGTTTTCCTTCCTTTCTTGTTTTCCTCCTTACTTTCTTGTTTTCCTCCTTCCTCTCTTTCAAAAATACATAAACATTAAAAAAAAAAAGTACAAAATAAGAGTCATAGGAGAAAAATACATACGATCCTCCTATGTTACAACAGCAAATTAAATTTGTTGAATACCTCAGGCTTAATTAAAAGCATTCCCAGGTATGGATGCTCTATCAAGCACTACAGGTAGATTCCACATCATCTGGGCACTACTGACAAAGCTAGGTGCAAAATGAACTTTACTATCAAATCATTTAAACATTCTATTGTTTTGTTTTGTTTTGAGAGATAATGCTATGACTCCACTCATAAATGGGGGGGGGTAAAAATCCCCCTCCTAATTTATCTTTTATAGAATTGCTCATCCAATTTGCTTGAAGGAAGGCACAATGAAACATGAGCAAAATTTTAAAATACCTTGGTCTGTAAATGCACAGTACAAATCCCCATTACACTGACTGTAAGTTGGTTATTCTGTACTTGGCAATGGGACTGGGAGTATGTTCCCAAGTTGTGCACCTGCACAGCTACTGTTCATTTTCCATGAAATTCTCCTGAAGCTGAACTAGAAACACAACCCAAGGAGGTGAACGGTGCCAATGACTTGCCTTTGTTGAAGAATTGGTTGAACACACAGAAGACTGAGAGAATTTTATTTTAATGCTATTTAAAGGTAGTACACCACACTTAATTAATATGGCTTCAGCTGTGTCTGGGGTGTACAGAGTTTTATAAATTAATATCACTTATCTTCACGGGAAGTTAAATGAGCACCCTGCTGAGTATTATCTCACACTGATAATCAGTAATTACAGTTTAAATAAAATTAATTAAACCAAAAACAGGCTCTACAAAACTATCTGGATTTTAAGCTATAGTTTAACACTGTAATAGTGACAAAGTTCTATTACAGTGGTTTAAATACTGACAGCAGTGACTTTTTTTTTAATTTAAAACAAAAGGAAGATATTGTAATTATTAGTCATTTTAAATTTGAAAAGCCTGAAAAAGTATGTATGATCATAAACACCCTTCCTTAGAACCTACAAGGGACTACATATTTTCATGCAATCCAAGAGAATCAAGCAAATAAAAGTTCCTCGTAATTTTAAGTCAATTCTAGGTGAATGCACCACCGAAATCTAGAAAAAAAAAAGATTTAAAATTATCTACCAGTTTTCACACAATCTTGTGCCATATTTAAGAAGAAAAAAACCTAATGGCTAAAACAGCTTGGCTTTTTCATTAACTTTATTCGTAAATAGGCAACTAGCTTACTAAAAAAGCTCCAGCATCTGACTTCTGAATCCTGCCCAACCACCTGTTGCTCTGTCACCCTAACCGAGCTATTTAAACCTTTCAAGATCGTACCTATCACAGTGAGTTGTTCATAGGAAATGAAAATACTTCTCACCTTTCAGTTTTGGGTTAAAAGTCCTGAAAAGCTGTAGCTGACAGCTCTAAAGCAACACATGTATCTTAACAACCCCCTTCATTCTCTATCACCACACATAGTTCATCTCTTTACATGTCCTTTCATAAGACTTAGGAAAACCTGCAATTTTTTCATTTGTTTTGAAAATGTTGACTGTCTCTTGCTCACTGAAATATAAGTGCCATGCTAAATGAACCATCAACTGTCTTAGTCACTGTAGTAGGGAAAGGATCCTGACTCGATTGGCCAATAGGATACTGCAGAAATGACGGAGTGTGGTTTTCAAGACTAGATCATAAAAGATGTTACAGCTTTTGTCTTGCTCCCGCTTGGATCACTCAGTCTTGGGTATGCCAGGAAGACACTCAACACCTAGGGGGAGGTCCACATGTCAAAGAACTGAGCTGAAGAAACTGAAGAGGCATAGAGGCCTCGTGTCAACAGCAATGTGCGTGTGCCGTCTTGGAAGCCCATTCGAGCTTTCAGATGACTTATTACATAGCAACAGAGCACTAACAGCTCCTCATAGAGTAATACTTGTAAATAGCTCTAGCCAACATCTTCACTACAACCTCCTAAGACCCCCAAGCCAAAACCAGCTAGCTAATCAACTACCAAATTCCTGCCCCCAGAAGTGTGAGATACTAATCGTTTGCTGTTTTAAGTCACTAAGTTTTGGGGTAATTTGTGAGCATAGCAACAGGTAATGGTTACAGTCACCATATATGTTCAGCCTATAGCACAGAGTATAGCAGATAGTTAGCAATCAACTAATTCATGAAGGTATGAATAACAATAAACAATTACTGGATAAAATACAGAAAATGCAGTACGTCTCTCAAGAGGTTTACCACTTGAAGAAAAAACATGATAGAAAACTTATTATAAATATTATAATATTTATTATATGTATTTAAGATAAAATACATAGGTGCCCCCAAGAAAAATTGTAAGCCAAGTACATCAGCGACAGATACGAACAAGTGATTAATCCTAGGGTGAGGGAACTTCAAAGGAGGCTTGGAAAGAGAATGTATCAGGGAGTCCTGTGCAGCTGATGGGAGAATTACAGAAGATGGTACATGTAGGCAGCCCAACAGTATGCCCGCCTAGTCCATGGTCTTCACTAAAACACTGGGAACATCAGTATTACTGAGAACACCATCGGTGAGAAACTAGCCATCCGCAGGTATGAAAAGCTAACCATCCCTGTCTGAGGCCACAATCCTATTACTCAATACCAATTCCCACCAACCCAACCACTACTGCACTCTATCTTTACTATCCCTCAGTGTTACAAGTGGCCTTTTCTGGCCTTAAATTTAGGTTATAGTGAAACTACACTACACTCTCTAGCCAGAGGCTTTGAAAGCAATGTTTTACCATCACCTGCAAAAAACAATCATCTACTTACAGTAGTTTATTTACACTTAAATTTCATATGGTATCTCATTAAATGAGAAGTATACTTATTAGGTTATTAAAATTCCTTGAATATAAATTGTAATATGTAGTTAGTGTTCTACAGCCAACTGGTGTAGGGCAGCAAGTGAAGATGCCTGCACAGGGAAGAACGGAGGCCCCCAACAACAATCAGCACCAACTTGGCCAGTTGCAAGTGAACAACCTATAAATGGATTCTCCAGCCCTATCAAGGCTTCACATGACTGCAGCCAGAGCCCATAATGTCATGCTTATAAACTCATAAAAACTCTGAACCAGAACTATCCCACTAAGATCCTTCCAAATGTCCGACCCAAGAAACTGAAATGTTAAGTGTTTATTATTGTTTTAACACTCTAAGCTTTGAGATATTAGCAATAGGAAAGTAATACAGAGCTCCTCATAGAATACTTTTAAATGCCTAAAATAAATGTAATTACAACAAAAATGGTGTTATGAAATATCTTAAATTTTAGAGTAATAGGTCTTAATACATTACAGAACATGAGGTAACAGGAAGTCTAACTTCAACATAGTGTTGAACACAGACCACCTTTCAAAATACCTTCAGTAACTATAATGTGTTTTGAACATATCGATTTTCTGGGTTAATCAAGTCACAGGTCAAATCCTATGTGTGTATGCATTTTGAATTTTTAGTTTTTTGTTTTAGTTATTTAGAGAGAGAGAGAGAGAGAGAGAGAGAGAGAGAGAGAGAGAGAGAGCATGCGCAAGTAGGGGAGAGGCAGAGAGAGATAGAATCCCAAGCAGGCTCTGCACCATCAGCGCAGAACCCACGAACTGCGAGATCATGACCTGAGCTGAAGTTGGGTGCTTAACCGACTGAGCCACCCAGGTGCCCCTTGAATTTTCAGTTTTTAAAGAAGTTACAAATACAGGTGAAAACAAAGTTTTGCTTACAGATTAATGAAAACGATTCAATCTTTTTTTCCATTCCAGTTCAAAGACACCATGAAGGTTACTACAGACTGCCTGGAGGTCCATGGACTGCAGTTTAAGAACCCCTGATAGTAGATATGGAATAACAGAAACAGGAGTGGAAAGGAAAACAACTCCTGTGTCTAATGTCTCTCATGCATTAGGGGCAGAAACTACAAGACCTAAAGATGAGACCAAAAAGGAGAAAACCAACAGAAATGCTTAAAAACAGCTAGAAGCTTTTGAAGGAAGAAGCCAACAGGAATGCAAAGCTTTCAAAGAATATCTAGGTTTCAATTAGAACAAGAAGGAAAACAAGCATTCAAAAACAGGCTTTGACTTCCAAAGGGCAAAGTAGGAGGGCTTGAGAAGCCTGGAGGATGTGAGATAGGATGCCTGAGAAAAAGAATAAATGGTCCTAGAGAAGGAGAGAAGCATCTAGGTGCTGATAGGGATTGATTATGACTTCTGATGTTGACTTAGATCAACAGAAAAGTGATGTGAACTGTAGTAACTAATGAAAACTAATAAGGAAACAAATCATGAAATCATGGAGACTGTCTCTTCTTAAATCATCTTCTCTCTGTCCCTACTGCCACTGTCCTAGTTCAGAACACTTGGACAACAGCTGTATACAGCCTCCTAGCTTGCCTCTAGGTCTTCTCTGTCTCTCTACCCCTAACCACTTGCAGCCATTATCAACACTGACATCATTTTGATCTTACTGAAATGTAAATCCAATCCTGTCCCTCACTCCTGTACTTAAAACCTTTCAACCTTTGCATCCCCATTACTCAAAGGAGGACATTCCAGTCTTATCATGGCTCAAAAGGTCCAGCTTGATCTGAACCCTACTTTCTGTCCAGGCAATCTCTTCACTACTCTACCCGCCATTACACTGTAGGAACCAGATGTAATGAACAACTCAGAGTCTCTTAAATGTGCAAACTGTTTTTTGTGCCTAAAAACCTACCACAACCACAACTCCTATCCCATCTCCATAATCGGGATCATTTCACCTCAGTCTTTGGCTCTCAGTTTGAGCTATATCTTAGGTAGGAGCCTTCCGGACTCCTCAAAACTAGGCTGGATGCCCACAAGTCTGGTGCTTGCCATTACATAGCATGAGTACTATTCTAAAGTTACTCCAACATAGGTTTATTCATTATTTTATTCACCACTGGACCTACTCCTGGAACTTAGCATAGTTCATACAATTGGTCCTCTATTAGTCTTTGTTAAGTAAATAATAAATAGCTTTCTGTCCTCCATGCCTGGGATACAACCCATTACTTCTTCCTTTGCTAATTCCTTCCCAGCAATATCAGGATGAACTCCAAGTGTTATGTCTTTTATATATTCATTAAGAACAATCTGGACTCTTCCTAACACTGACCCTTCAAAGATTGGTCCCCTAGATTAAAAACAACCATGAGTTCTATAATATAACACCAGGCGACAAGAAAAATATCCAAAGAAAAAGATAATCCCTTAAAAATAATATTCAAACCCCAAAGGTTTACCTACTCATATTGTTAAGCACAATTCTAATTTCTTATATACAGATATTAATACTATACACATAAAGGAAATATAAGTTAGCTCTGTAGATAAATAGCACACTTTTTACAAGACATAGACCTGTACTACCCATAAAACAAAAGTTTCCTGAGAACACCAACAATTGTTTTCTACTTGCCTACCTGGCACTTCCATCTGGGATCCATTCAGTTGGTATCCAGGGAGTAAAATTATCAGAGTAAAAAATTACTACAACTCAGGGCACCTGGATGGCTCAGTCAGTTAAGCGTCCGATTTTGACTCAGGCCATGATCTCATGGTTCGTGAGTTCAAGCCCCACATCAGGCTCTGTGCTGACAGCTCAGAGATTAGAGCCTGCTTCAGACTCTGTCTCCTTCTCTCTCTGCCCCTCTTCCTCTCATGCTCACTCGCTCTCTCTCTCAAAAATAAATAAATATTTTTTTAAAATTACTACAAATCCTACAACTCCTGCCAGCCTATATTCCAATTTGTCCTTCAAAAGTAGCTGAAAAGTCCCCTACTCTACCAAGTCTTCCCCCAACCTCAAAGATGACCTTACAACTCCACTGGACTTTATACACAGTGCAATGGGCCTAGAACAGTATTAGTATACCTATACAACTGTAAACTGTATACACATCTGTTTCTTCACTGTTCCCAATGGCAGAACAGTCATATTGATCTTTATATTCCTATAACAGTACTAACCACTCAAATGCTTAATGAATGAATGGATAAAAGGATGAATAAACAAGTCTGCACACCCCACTACATCTTAGTCTGTTCAACTCTGAGAGCTCTTGATCTAATTCCCAAGTTTCTACTGATTTGAGGAGGAGCTCTCTAAACTATCCCATAAATATTTAAAGATTCTAAGACAGTACTTAAGTGTTACTACTGAAAACCTAAGTACAGGAAGCTCTAATTAACTCATATTAATGGGCTCAGAAAGGCCCACCTGACTTAGTGAATAATTTAAGCTTAGAGAACTTGCTCTGATGTATTTTACCACATACATTCAATTGCCCCAGTCCATGCTGGTTTATCTACTTAACACAGAAGAGTTTATTTTGAATATATAGCTTCAAAGAAAAACTGGAAAATCTCACACTTGTTGTATTATCATTCATGGTTTTTAAACTTACCAAGGAAAACAGAAGTTCATAAAAGTGCAAAATGAACTTCAATCATAGTACAGAAAGTTTTATGTCTTATTAGACCAATAAGAAAAAAAATAATTGTTAAGCTCTTTTTTTAAAGTTGATGATGTATGTTCTATTGACTTTCAAGTCAGGAACATAAATAAAGTGATTCTTTTCTTTCCTAAGTACAATGTCTAATTTGGCACATATCCCACAAGGGATATCACATCTAGGTAGGTCCAGGAGTAGCCTGCAGGTAGATAAAACCTGGTTCCCTCAAGTGTATCTATCTGGGGAACTCATCTTTGAGTGAACCAGTCTCACAGATAACACCCAGGAATGTGCTAGAGTCAAATAGCAGCATTCACATCAAGCGAGGCACAAGGTCCACAGAGAACAATGAAAGTTTCTCATAGCACTCATCAGAACCCACACTCAGGCAGTATCTTCAATGGCTCTAAGACCTCATTCCTGGTGGCAAAATTTGAGGGGAACCAAGAAAGCCTATACTTATACCTGGGAGCAGATTGCAGTTGCCATATCTGTAAAGTGGTTTGCAACCAGAGTTTCTCCATGTCCTTTGTAATTAAAAAAAAAAACAAAAACAAAACAAAGAAAAAAAAAAAACCAGACTCCTATCCTTTACCTGTTGACATCTCTCAGTCACAAATGACTACTCCTTCAGCATAAATGTTTCTCAGTTTTGTTTACTGGAAATACTAAAACTACCTCATTTCTTACAGAAAACTTCTTAGAGATGTCTTTATAATTCTCAGGATTAAGGTAAGTGACTAGGATACAATTTTCCCTTGTCAATTTAATTTAGAGATCTCAGGCACCTGTGTGGCTCAGTTGGTTGATCACCCGACTCTTGACTCATGAGGTCATGACCTCACGGTTCCTGTGTTCAAGCCCTATGTGGGGCTCTGCGCTGGGAGTGCAGGGCCTGCTTGGGATTCTCTCTCTGTATCTCCCCCCGTCTCCAGTTAAGTCTCCCTCAAAATAAATAAACTGAAAAAAATAAAAAAGCTTTAAAAAAATTTTTTTTAAATAAAGGTCAGAGGTTTCATATAGATGGCTCCAGAGGAAAAGCAGGGAACAAGAAATATACTTTTAGATTTTATATTGGCACTCTCAGAGGAGAAAGGGACAGTACTTAAGTGGCAATGTAACTCTCTTGGTAAAGACCACATTCTCTGGAATCAGTCTGCCATAGTTTTTCCGGCTGCCTCATGACATTGAACAAGTTACATAATCTCTTTTGCCTTAGTTTTTCCATCTTTAAAAATGGGAATAAACTGGCACTTGGGTGGCTCAGTCAGTTAAATGTCCGACTTCAGCTCAGGTCTGATCTCCCAGTTCGTGAGTTCGAGCCACGCGTCGGGCTCTGTGCTTACAGCTCAGAGCCTGGAGCCTGCTTTGGATTCTGTGTCTCCCTCTCTCTCTGCCCCTCCCCTCCCTCACGCTCTCTCTCTCTCCTTCAAAAATAAACAAACATTAAAAAAAAATTAAAAAGAAAAAGAAAATGTAAGGTTTAATTTGGGGCATGAACAGTTTCAAGTACAGGTGAGACATCCATACAAAAGTATTCAGTAGGCCAATAGAGTATAGATCTCAACTTAAAGAAAAGGGCATAGACAAAGACATGGACTAAGGTCATCACCCCAGTCCAGCACTATACACAGGAGAGCAGGGGCCTCAGTAAAGAAACCTGATAAATGACAATAGTTTAAGATAAGCAAAGGAAAACCACACAAAACAAAAAAGGAAAGGTCATGGGGATATGAAATCAATAAAGTTTGTGTCCCAGAGGCCAAGAAGTATTTGTTCAAAAAGGAAGGCAATAACTGTATCAAGTATAGCCAATCAATCTAGTCAATTTCCAAAGACTACAACTTAATAATACTGGGGATATAAGTAGTTATTTCATAATGATGAAAGATTTACTACCATCCCAAATGTATATGCACTTAATTCCAGAGCTTTAAAATATATGGAGCAAAACTGATAGAACTGATCAGAGAAATAAAATATCCAGAATTATACTTGGAGACTTCCACACTTCTCTCTCAATAATTGTTAGAACAAGCAGAAAAATCAAGAAAATAGGATATGAATAATACTGTCAGCCAATGTGACTTCTTTATAGATCAGTCTAACACAAGCAAAATGCACATGTAACATTCACAAAGATAGACCACATTCTGGGACAGAAAGCAAGACTCAGCAAACTGAATTATGATTGAAGTCACACAAAGCATGATCCCTGGCCACAAGGAAATTAAGTTACAATTCAGTAATAAGAGAGTTCAGGAAAATCGCCAAATATTTAAAAGTTAAACACAGACCTAAATAACCAATGGGTTAAAGACGAAATCAACAGGAAAATCCTCAAATATTTAAAAGTTAAACATAGACCTAAATAACCAATGGGTTAAAGAAGAAATCAACAGGAAAACTGGGAAATTTCTGAACATTCAGAAAATGACACAGCTAAAGTAGCACTCAGAGGAAAATTGATAGTGTAATTGTTTTTATATCAGAAAACAAAGGCCTCAAATCAATTAGGTAAGTTTCCACTTACTTAAGAAACCATAAAAAGGTTAAGGCAAAAGATTAAAATATATATATATCAAGAAGTTAATGAAACGAAAAGCTGGTTCTTTGAAAAGATCAATCAAATTGACAAACCTCTACCCAGACTAATCAGGGGGGAAAAAAACAGAAGACAAGTTGTTTATCAGGATTAGAAAGGGAAAAATCAATACAGATCCTATATCTAACAGGATAAGGAAATATCATAAATTCCTAATTCAAGAACATAGATATGAAAAAATTACTTGAAAGGCCAAGGCTCACTCAAGAGTAATTTGGCCCTGTATCTAGTAATAGACATTACAAGGAATGGCAAATAAGCATAATAAAAGACGCTTAACATCATTTGTCATTAGTGGAAACAATCTGTCAGTTTCTCATAAAGTTAATCATAGTTACCACATAATTCCCCTTCCAAAATGAAACCATACCCCCAAAAACTGTACTCAAAGGTTCACAGCTTTATTCAATCACCAAAAACTGGAAACCCAAACTGTTGAATATATAAACTAGAAGTATTACCAAACAATGGCATACTATTCAGTAATAAAAACAACGAATTCTGATACACTAGAGGGGGTCTCAAAAGCACAATGCTAAGAAGCCAGACACAAAGGCACTATACTAAGTGATTCCACTTATATGAAATCCTAGAAACGGAGTTATATGGTACAAAAAGCTGACTCATGTCTCCCAAGAGCCAGGATAGGTGGAAGAAATTGACTACAAACGGCACAAAATCTTTTGGGGTGATGGAAAGCTTTTATATCATGATCATAGTGTATACATGATTGTATACGTTTGTCAAAATTCATCAAATTGCATCCATAAAATTGGTATATTATGTTAAATGTAAATCTTTCCTCAAAAAAAAAAAAAAAAAAAATCATGTTACTAACTATACCACTAATGCTGTGAATGCATAGTTCACCAAGCATTTTGGCATTATTTTTCCCTTGTAAAGCTCTATAACCAGGGACACCAAGGCCCAACAGTTAAATACGCAAAGTCACACTGCTAGCAAGTGGCAGCAACTAGAAAGAGTCCTCAGATCTCTCTGTGAGTGTCTGCTCTTCATTTTATGATCTGAGGACTCTTTCTAGTTGCTGTACAGGCCAAGGTCTCTTTTTAAGCTATAGTCATGAACCACATGTGGGACAAGGAACCAATGTAGTGGACTGGATCCGCCCCCCTTCCCACCCTCTTTTTTTGTTGTTGTTTTGTTTTGGTGATTTTTGTTTGTTTGGGGGGTTTTTTGGGGTTTGTTTGTTTTTTTTTTTTTAATGAAAGGAGAGGAGTAAAAAGCAATAGAAAGGAGTGGAAAGGAAAATATCAGAGTTCGTTGAGCTTAGAAACATTAAATATTAGTTCATAAAACGGTTTCGATGGAGAGAGAATTTGTATGTGTATGTGAACTGGGCTACAAAATGAAACATACTTCTTAGTATATATGCTGGGTCTATAGTCAAGAAAGTCTGAAAATCCTTGCTGTAGGCTAAACCAGAGATTACAACAGTAATACTGGCTACCAGGGGGAGAAAAGAGTAGACAGAGAGGATCAGTAGGAGCATCGCACTTGAGACAAAAGGTTCTGAGGGACAAGGGAGACAATAACCAAGTCAAAAACAACTTCTAAACCACAAAAACACTCCGTGGACACGGTCATGGAGAATTCAGTATTGTGTCAACCATATTCAATTTCTTCCAGTTGACCTATTCCAACCAGCCTCCCTTCGCTGCTCTTGTCTCAACCTTTTTGCCTCTACAAAAAAAAGCGTTCTTTTCAACCCAGGTACAGACAAAGGATCGTTGCAAACTAAGTGACTTTTTCACCTCGGATCGCACTTTACATGGCATGAATGCTCAGGTATTTGTAGAATGAACACTGTTTAAAGTATATGAACTCTGTCTCAACACTAGAGCAATACTTCCTTCAACCAGACAGCGTCCTATGAAATTCTGATTGTAACTCAGAAAATAACCTTGAAACGTGAAGTACTTCCATAGGCCTTTAACAAGCAATTTAAAGGGATGGGTGTTTAACACTAATGCTTCCCAGAATGTTGCAACTTCATGTTTCTAAAATACTGTTATTCAGATCTGTGACTGCAGCAGACGCCATTGTTATGGCGCCTTCTCTCAAGTTCTACCAAAAAAAAAAAAAAAAGCTATTCTCACATTAAGAAGCTCTGAACTGAAAACACACATACCATACACATTGTTGTCGGGGTAGCAACCTTTAATTAAAAAACATATTGCTAACACACATCAAATCATCAGTGGCCAATGCTTCTCTGAGCTCTAACTCACCAAAAATCATTTATAGAGCCCCCGAAATATACAGCTATGCTTTCCTCCCTCAAAGCTCTGCATCAGTCTGTGACATGGCCTGTAAGGCTCAACTGCAAACCTGTCACGTCACCCCCGCTGTCTGTGCACTGGGACATATTTTTAAGAGGGGTTAACAAGGAACAGAAATGAATGCAGCAGTTCAACACACTTTAGTGAAACTCACCAAAACTCTATGAGGAAAGTAGAAAAGGTATAATTAGTCCTACTTTACAAGTAAGTGAACAATCAGATAATTGATTTGCCAAGGTCAAAGAGCTAAGAAGAGGTGAGGTTCTGTCTTTCAACAAGAGTCTTCCGATTCCTAATCCAATGCTCTTTCCATGGTGCGTCAATCAATGAGTTAGGTTTACTTTTCAGTGTGTCTTGTTCAAAATAGCCAGGCTTTTTCTCTAAGCTCCACAGCAATGGACCCAGCTGCCTGAACTAGATTGCCTACTTGATCCCTCCCTGGTCTTAAGCCCTAGCCTACTCAAGAGCCAGGCTAAAGCACAAGATCAGAAGCGATCAGGGAGAGCTGGGGAGACTGTAGTTCAGTTAAGCAAAAGGGAAAAGGTCAAGGAGGAATCTAGAACAAACAGTCATACATCCCTCTAAGGTAAAGGCAGAGGCAAGGCAATGGTCAGTGATCCAGGCAGGTGGTCACAAAGACTAACAGCAGGTCCTTGTCAAAGCCCCCCCCCCCTTTTTTTTTTAATATAAAACTCTTTTACTCTGTGCAAAGGCAAGGGTCCATCTCTGGGAAGCCTGACCAGGACCAAGCCATCCCCAGATCCAAAGGCAAGTAATCAAAAGTGATGATTCACTCTTTTCATTCCTTCAACAAAAAATTTATAAAAATGCTTAACATAATACCAGACAACATACCAACATGCTGTCTCTTCCTTGAAGATGTTTAAACTGGTGAGAAAGTCCTACAATGATATACTGCTTTGATAAAAATACCACACAAGGCAGTATGGTAACTCCCAAAAAGTTCTGACCTTACCCCACCCAATTACAAGGAATAGGGGAGAGGAGGAATGGAGGCAGGATAGAGAGAGAAGACTGAAGTCTTCACTGGAAGGAATCCTTTTGTTAATGTAAGATCAGAGCAAGATAGCTTCTAGAATGACTTGGTGAAGCCAATCTGTAGCAGGACTCTGTTTCTAGAACTTAGGGTAGAGACTGTGGGTGACAATGTACAACGTCAATCATAACGAAGCAAAGATCAGTAGCTCAATGAAGAGGAAAAGGGGTGCCCGGGTGGCTCAGTTGGTTGAGCTACCAACTTTGGCTCAGGTCCTGATCTCACAGTTTGTGAGTTCAAGCCCCGTGTCAGGCTCTGTGCTGACAGCTCAGAGCCTGGAGCCTGCTTCGGAATCTGTGTCTCCTCCCCTCTCTGCCCCTCCCCTGCTCATGCTCATGCTGTCTCTCTCTCTCTCTCAATAATAAATAAACATTAAAAAATTTTTTTAAATAAAAAAAGAAAGAAAAAAAAGAAAGAAGGAAGAAAAAGATGTGTAGTGCCCATAAAATATGAATAAATCTCAAAGGTCCCAGAATAGCATTCAGCAATAGAAAGGAACCAAGTAGTGATACAGGCTACAACACAGACCTTGAAGCCATTATGCGAAATGAAAAAATTCAGTCACAAAAGACCATTTATCACAGGACTCCATTCATAGGAAATATCCAGAAGTGGACATCTATGGAGCAAGTAGACTAGCCATTCCCTAAGTCTGGTGGAGTTGGGGGTAAATGGTGAGTGACTGCTTTTAAGTAGGAGGTTTCCCTTTCGGTGATGGAAATGTTCTAAAATTGATTGTGGCAATGGCTGTACAACTCTGAACATACTAAAAACCATTCAGTTGTACATTTTAGATGGGTAAATTGTAGGCTATATGAACTATATTTTAATAAGGCTATTCTAAATCTACCATTGTATATTCTTATAGATGTTCAAACATAAAAATTACAGATGGTTTAATCATCAGTCATAAGAAGGCATTTGAAGGCTGAGTTAGCATAGTACATGTTTGGGTTTGGAGCTTTGTGGAACAAGATTCAAGCCACAGACACCCAACCTTCCAGCTGTACATACTTGGGCAAACCATGTACTTAACGTAGTTGACCCTCAGTGCAACTGAGTGCTAAGAGGAAGTCAACTCTACCTTGCATGATAAGAAATAACATGTTCTCTGTGTAAGTGTTCCATATCACTACAATTTTCTAAATACCATTATCTGAAAAATCTTATCCAGGAAAGCTTACATGAACAACCCTTGTTTTAGATATTATCCAGAGGAATAAAACAGAACATTCTAATTGAATTTTTCCATCCTGCATGTCACGATCTAGATCTCATTTCTCTTCGCCTGTCCACTTTACCCAAGTACCCAAGATGGTACGTTGGATAATGGGTGCGCTAGACATTTTTTAAGTGTTTACCATGTTCTACGCATTGTTTCATATTACATGTAAGGTGAATTTGAATTCAGAACCAGATCAATACAGCACTGTGCTTTGTCCTATCATGCTTACATATTTTTTTTCACATTATTGTTTATTTCAGCCTTACTACTGTTGTTATTCCCTTACCATTAGCCAAGAGTTACATTCAAAAATCTATTTCTCAGAAATATGTACTCGAATATACAACAATCTGTAATGGTGCTATAGAGTGTTAATTTCTTATAAGCAAGCCTATTGTTTTCAACATGCAGAACAAATAGGAAAGCATGCCTGGTTCCCCCATTTTTGAGCATTTTTTTTAACACACGCATGACATTTTAGTCTGGTTTACTTTGTAGCAACTACATATTTCAGAAAAGCTGAATGTCTTTAGGTGTTTGTTTTTTGTTTTTTTTTTTTTACCTCTTTTTTAAGTGTGCAATTCATCCCCAAAGAATGAGATGGATTTGAATGATTCAAAGTTGACTAACAATTTGTAATTAAACAATTTTTTTAAATTAGCCCATCAACGAGTTACTAGTTCCTTTTACTATTTAAAAGCAAAAACTGTCATGCATTTTACCAATTCTGCCTCTTATTTTAGCACTATAAAAAAACAGTTGGTTTCCAAAACATGCAGATTTTTAGCAGTTTCAAAGGTGTTAGCCCAGCACGCCATCAACATTACATGGTTAGTTAAGATTCACAACAAAAGAAGTGTTGAGTATAACCTTACCATATCATCCGTCAGTGTCCTAATATTTAAATGCTGCAAATGAAAGAAACCAATCATATCAGTAATTTATAACAGCTTTTATTTTAGTTAATAGAATACGTTTAAAAATTCTACAATGCTAAGTTGAATGTAATTAAACTACTGACAGTCCAATAAAAATGAATTATACAGCGTTTTAATCACTTTCTCAAGAAGATGGACAAAAGGTACCCTGAATGTGGTAGTTTCAAACATTTCCTAAGATTTCTTAGACTTGCAGACCTCACAAAGTAGAAACTTAACTGTGGCACAATAAATCCATTTTCCTGAAAAACAGTATTAGTTACCATTAAGTATATGGACTTAGAACACAATGGATATGGAGACTTAAATGTGAAAAAAAAATCTGAATCATAAGACAGTGAAACTTTAAATGTACCATTAGCATGCAGCATAGTAGATAATGAAGTACTTTGCTGGCTTAATTAACTTAAACAATTCTAGTAACGAGGAGAGTACTGGAATGACTATTTGCATCTCTAACATCAGTTTGATTTATCACCAGCGGTGACAGTAGACACTTTTCAATTTCATTGCTAGCTTCTTTGAGAACCCTTTTGCTGATTTCCCTGCTAGACAAACATAAGGCCACTTTAGAAAGTGAATAAATTAGTTTCTTACAAAGTGGTTCAAAAGAAAAAGCAGTTAGGTTGGGGGGAGGCGGGGGAAGACCAAAAATCTAACTTTTCTAAATTCCGGAGTCAGGCAAGATTTTGTATTCAAGTAGCTAGAATCCATTTTCAATTCTCCCTCATCTTATTCGGTAGCAGTGGACCTTTTAAAAGGGCAGAGAAAGGGTCAAGTGCATTCCTAAATAGATCAGATTTTGGAAGTATAGAAAAACACGTGTTAGCATTCATCATATAACAGCCTGAGTGGCACTAGTTAAATTCAACGTTGACACAATGAAATTTGTCATTCTGGAATGACAGAATGGAATTCCAGTTTGTATACTGGAATACACCTGTATGCTCATCAGTCTAGCTCAGTGAGGATCCATATTAAAAAGGGGTACAGAGCAAATCACTACCCCAGATTCTCTTCTCTTTGACTAAGACATTCCTTCCAAGGGCAGAGGATACACTAATGGGAGGGGCCCAAAATCAGCTTTGTGTATAACAAAGCTGAATAACTGACCATACTACTAGCCACACCACCAGGCTCTAGCCTAAATTCCTTGTTACACTGGGAAGGAAGGGCTGGGAATGAATTAATAGATTTAGTATTTAATTCTGGGTTAGAATTTGCCTTTAGTATTACCTTTGGCCCCTGAAAATAACAAGCAAGCACACAAGTCCTTAAGAGTGGGAGTAATCCTGGGCAGAACTATAAAATTTCTGAGGCACTGGGAGCCACAGTCTCATCCCAGAGACCATTACTAGAATTAAACTCCAGTCCACATGGCTCTCAAGTTAGCAAAAAAAGCAGCCGTGGAAAGGCTGGGTAGGATACTGTTCCTTTAACTGCCTGCTACATGTGTGCTTTCCTGCCAATTTCCTGTCAACAGAGATTTCCCGCCCACTGAATGTGGTTAACCACATCTCTATTCTTCAGAGATACCACCCCAATCACAAGGCACATCTCACCTGAAAGGGGTCATTTTGAGTTCCTCTCACAAGACAAGAGGAATGCAGTCAACTACCAACACAATAGCATCCTGGGTAGCCTAACGCTTAAAAAATAAGGCCAAAGAGAAAGGTTCCAGCTGAAATCCTATTCAGAAAAGTACACCACAGTCAAGAGAAAACACCTTCCTACACCAATGAAATATTCCCAAATACCAGTTTGACTTGCCTGAGGAATATGCTATAAAGCCATGCCAAGAGAATGAAAATAGACAATTTTAAGAGAAATATGAGCAGATCCCATGTAAGATTCATGGTCTAAAGACTGCATAAAAGCTATGGAAAGTACAGCACCATACAGGAAAAGCAGAGGATGTAGGTTACAGGATGCAAAATACAGGAGATGTAAATAGCCAAAAACACTATTTTTTGCATAACATCAAAGGCCTAAAGCTGCACAGCCTTTTAGAGTTGAACTCATAATTTTCAGAATAGAACAGTCATCCTTGTGTAGGAACAATACACATAAGATCCATTTTTTTTTTTTGTCTTAACTTTTTTATATCCTTGAACTCTCTCACTGAGGATCTAGTTTTTTGGTTTTTGGTTGTTTTTTTTGTTTGTTTTGTTTTTGTTTTTTGAGAGAGAGAGAAAGAGAGAGAAAGCAGGGTAGAGGGGCAGAGAACAAGAAAGAGAATCTTAAGTGAGCTCCTCCATCCTCAGCACGCAGCCCAATACAGGGCTCGATCCCACGATCCTGGGATCATGACCTGAGCCAAAATCAAGAGTTGGACACAATTGACTGAGCCACCCAGGCACGCCAGGATCTAGCTTCTAAAAGGACTCAGTCTGTGAAATTCTTTAAAAACTATGGAGGCACATATATAAGTTCAGTTACTATCTATATTATACATAACCTTTCACAAGAAAAAAACGTGTGATGAATTACCACAGAATTACAATTCAGAGGTAACTTACAAGGAAAAGGAAGAAACTCAAAGGGATCCAAGTGCAGGAAGTTTAACAGTCAGAGAGAAAGGCAAGAAGGTAAGGTCAAGTTCATTATTCCTTCTCCTCTGGAAAACACTTGCCTATCGATTCTCACCACTATCCACACCAGGATCCAAAGAAGCCAGTAGGGCAGGACCTGTGTCAAGGACCATGTCAAGAACCCATGACAGGGCTGCAGAGTGACTAACAGTAAACAGCTAGAAAACGGATCAAAAAATTTTGGTTTCTATATCCAAACAGTGAAGCCAGAATAAGTTTCACTTCAAGATTGAGCTTTCAGAAAATAGAAATTACATATTTGTTTGCATGCATACAAACTGAAAGAGACTACTAAAGACTTGTTAGTATTTAAATTTTTTAATAGATCTAAGCATGAGTAACTTCCCCTAAAAACTGAAATGCCCAATCCCAGTCTACTTCAAACAGAACTGAAAGTAGAAATTAACACTAAAGTCTTATTTTAACAATGTGAAGTTATTCGCAAGTGGCACCCTTTTGTAGGATGCGTGAAAGTTATTATTAATTCAAGTTTACTGTGAAGTGGATGTCATGTCAAGGCCCTACCTGTTTAGATGACACACTTCTCAAAAGTGGAAAGGGTAGGGAGAGAGGAAATGATGGACATAACACCCTCAGATAATTCTGTGGGGTTTCAGCCTTCGTATAGTAGATAAAAAACGACAAGGTGACATCCATACTCAAAAACAATAAAGAACTTTATTATAAATGTTATTATTTTTATACTGCTACTTGAGGTACTATTTATATGTCTGGTTGGCCGCGACCCTTAAAAAATGCAGTATTTGCTTTATAGCTACCAGCAATGCTCTTTACTCATTCTTCTGGTTGGGAAAAACAAGAACTATACCCATCAATCCGGCTCAAGAGTAGCATTTGAAGATATCCATACCAAGAAGGAAGTGGAAACATAAAATGGACTATTAAATGGAGGCAAATAGGAACACTTTAAAAATAACCCAATAACAACTTTTAGGATTCCATTTGTACCTACCTACACACACACACACACACACACACACATACACACACACACAAATTGAAACCATACCGTCTCAGACATATTAAAACATTCATACCTAATGTGATTTTGTGACTTTGTGACCTTTAGTCACAGCATCTGGTCAATGATTGTATAGGTATTGTTAATGCTTTGCAGCATGGATAAAATCAAACTGGTGATAATACCAAAATAGTTCTAGACACAGAACCATTAGTAATTGGTTAAGGTGTGGTATTAAAGCGCATCAGAGCTCCCTTCCCAAGACAAAAAGCTCATTTTTCTTCCTACATTGTTCAATTTAATTCTATTTTCTCCCTAAAAAGTAAGGAACGGCTCATATAGATAGGCAACAATGTTTTCTGCTAATGACAGTTCCTAAGATGAATGGTCAAGAGGATCACTCTGGAATTGAAAAGAAAAAGTCTTTATAGTTTTGTGTTTTTTTTTTGGATCCTATGTTCTTTTGAAGAAAAAAAAAAAGGTAGAAACACAGAACGTAGGTTGCTGTATTCACATTTAAGCAAGGCATCAAAACCTTTATTGAAGACCTTACATGCTGCCAAAAAATAGATCTAGAGCTTTCAAAGCACTCTGTGAAATGCTGTAAATATCAAGGGGTATGAAGGAATGGTCCTTCCCCCAACCAACTTAGTTTACAAGGAAGTAACAAAGACACCAGATCAACTGTGTAATACAAAACAACATACAAACCCAAGGTCCACATACAGTTTAAAAAAGGTTCCAAGCTGTAGCTTGAGACTTTTAGCAAATTTTATATTTTCATTGGTTAGCACATCGGAACTAGCTGGGAGCAAAGGATCTGTCCATTCATGTCATTAGGTACAGCCACCACCAACTGTCAAGTTAACAAGCACTAATCACTGTCAAAGCCAAGTACATGCTAATCTTTAAAAATAATTTTTAGCTGTTGCAATCTAATTTAATTTACATCCTTTAACTAGGTCATTATGAGTAGCCACTAACAAGAAGAACACCTCTAAGAGCAAAGCCTCTGAATGCACTTGACTCAGACCCAATTTTCATAAACTAGACCCTCTAAGCCACCTAGTTTCCAGCTTGTTAGTGTGCACTAGAAACACACCAAGATTTTCTTTGTAAAAGATGACAAGGTCTCAGCTTCTCAAGATTCTGATTCAGCAGGTCTACGGTGGGGCTTAGGAACCCACACGCGTAAGGGGCCCGAGGGCAATGCTGTAGCCCTCCCAGGACCATGTGAGAAACCCTACTCCACACCCCGCCAGCCATGAAACACTTCCTCAGCCTGCACCCATTCGAATCTCGGGACATGCAGCTCACTTTAAAACCGGTGTCCCTGAAACAAGCTAAATGAAGGGTACAGCTAAGAAGTACAAGAAATTTTCAAAGTGAGAAACCCTAAGCTGGTACAATTGGGACAGGTTTTACTGCCATGTAGTGACAGGCACCAATTAGTACTGCTGTAAGAGAATTCAACACTCCATGGTGTGCAGGATGAATTATTACATCATTTATTCAAAGGCTTAGTTTATCTCTAAAGCTACAATAATTCACCCTCATAAGCATAGATTTAGTGAAGTATCAAAGCTTGCTCGTTAGATCAACCATGACATGACACTATCTGCTTGTCAAAATAAGACACAACAAAGTTAGACCCAAAAGGAAAAAAGGATTAGTCTTCTTTTAATCGTAAGATGCGGATAAGGTTATGGTAAAGCATTGCTCACACCTGTTTCAAATTCCAGATTCTTCCTTCCCACCAACACCTACTTTATCCTAACGGCATTTCTGGTCCACACACCTTTGTTTGTTTTAATGTCAATGCCGATTGTAAAGACCGCAGAAATGTAAAGCATTATTACTAACCATGACACTAACCACACCTACAGAGCCTAAAGTTCATTTCCCAGGCGACTACACAACATACCTAGATGTGACAACATTCAAGGGCTCCAAAAATAATACTGAAGCTTCATAGCACCGAGGACAAGGGTAGAGCTGGCTCTTTGATAATGTCAAGAAAAGCTTTTAATTTTTTTTTTCAACGTTTTTATTTTTATTTTTGGGACAGAGAGAGACAGAGCATGAACGGGGGAGGGGCAGAGAGAGAGGGAAACACAGAATCGGAAGCAGGCTCCAGGCTCTGAGCCATCAGCCCAGAGCCTGACGCGGGGCTCGAACTCACGGACCGCGAGATCGTGACCTGGCTGAAGTCGGACGCTTAACCGACTACGCCACCCAGGCGCCCCAGGAAAAGCTTTTAAGTTGACTGGCTCTTCATGTGGTCATATTTTTAGACTAAGGTGGAGACAAGTGAGAGATGTTAGGAACAGGTGAGAATGAGTAAGAGCTCTCCAGCTTCTTTTAATCTGTTCATCTATTCAAAACCATAGCCCTGCCTACCTCAGAAAGACACACACCTGGCCATTGTCCCAGGCTTCTCTCATCCACCCAAGATTCCAACCTCCCTTCTCCATAATTCCTTCTTTGGGAAAGCAGAATCACGGAGGAACATTAGCTTTCGGGAGGAGACATCATTCAACCATCCACAGAAGTGAAAAAAAAAATCATTTCTAAGACAAGTTTTCAAAAAGGATCAAAAGGCAGCAACAGAACTGCTAGAAAACCACCACCTCTCTAGAAAAACCAATTAAATTGTTACCTGGCCCTCTCTCCTAGAGGACACATCACAGGGGCAGGGCACCTAACAAACCTTTTTTTATTCTAACAGAACTCCAATGTTCTTTTTCCTTCAATAAATTCCTTCAACATGGAGGTAAAATTAAAGGGAAACCAGAATGGCTAATTCTAGTAAAAGAGTTTTAATACCTATTTTAATATGTTTTCTTCAGCTGTTCAAGTTCTTGTCACCTCTACTACCAGCTCAAAACCTCCTCTGCAGCAGGTCCAGGAACAAACAATTCAAATACCTGAACCTCTCTACAAGTAGATTTAGTCCTAGGACACCAGAATTGAAGACCTTTTTCATCATCTGGAGAAGGCTAGAAAGTATTTCAAATATTCGCTGTAGGAAGAGTGAAAATGGTCCCAGAGCTTCCAGAATTACCTTGAAGCTTATTCAAACTACTGGGCTATTTCTGAGCATGATTCAGTCTCCTAGAGGTCTTGTCCAAGGCACAAATGTAGAGTGAATATTCCTGGAGCTAATACACCACCTTGCAAGGAGGATTTTGTTTTACATTCTGGTATCACCACAAGGAAATTAAATTTGGTTGAACCTTTTTAGAGAACAATTTGGTGACACAAACCCTATGTTCACATTACTTAAACTAGAATTACTAGGTTTTATTACTAAATTAATTACATCTAGAATCTAGAGTTAGGAAATAAAACCAGAGGTTTATACACAAATACTTACCTACAGAGTTTATCTTAAATAGCTAAAATCATAATCAACCTAAAAGTTCCCAGAATATGGGAAAGACTAAATAACTACAGTCCTGCCATACAGACTATAATGACATGTGAAAATGCTTACGATACAATGTTACATGAAAAACAAAAGTCGCATTTAAAATTGCCTATCTGTGGGGCACCTGGGTGACTTAGTTGGTTGAGCACCTGACTCTTGGTTTCAGTTCAGGTCAAGATCTCATGGTTCGTGGGTTCAAGCTCCCCAACAGGCTCCACACTAACAGCACAGAGCCTGCTTTGGATTCTCTCTCCCTTTGACCCTCCCTGCTATCACTCTAAATAAATAAATAGATAGATAGATAGATAAAAACAGAATTGCATGTGATATAATTCCATTAACATTCTTATAGAAAAATATGTCAGGAACCATTTTTATTTTAATATAACCGGATTGTGGGGTTTGGAGCAATTTCTCCCCCCCCCCCCCCACATTTTCCTGTATTTTCCCAGTTGTCTAGAATAGGCTTATTTATTTTATGATGACAAAAGCTTTTTACTTTAGTATGGACAGTACTTTTCACATCAAGCAGAAAATATAGATAAGTTCCTTTTCAAATAATAATGTAGTAAAAAAAGAAAATCTAAAAAATCTAATGCCATTAACACAGACTTTGTTAGGCTAGGAGTTTTTTTTAATGCATATTTTCAAATATGTCAGAATACATTAAGGGCATTATTCATTTGTTTTGTAATTCACATATATAAATTAACCAATTTCAAAAAGCTCCTTGGTCTCGTGAATTATTGATGTTGTCACCTGCTAGAGACTTAATTCCAAGAAAAATATACGAATCACTACATCACAAGCACAAATCCTTTTGACACAAATTCAATTTCTGTGGCAATAATATATTGACTTAGCTTTATTTTTCTATTTTATGACACTTATTAATGGCAGAGATAAAAGAAATCTGTCATTTTTCTTTATTGTAAATGTAAATGATCTCATGCTATGTTGAGAATGTTAAGGTAAATACCACTCACCTGATAACTTTTTAATGCAAATGCGGACAGGATACCAAAATAAAATAGAACTTAAGATTTTAAGTGAAACCTAATCTCATACGCCTAACTTTCCTACTGCACGATTAGACTGCCAACATGTGCAAGACACTACGTGGAACATAAAGAGGACTCAGTCCCTGGCTTTAGAAGCTTAAAGCCAAAAAAAGCAGCAAGATGATAACCACAATACAAGACGCTGAGAGAGGTGTTCAGTGGTGACTGGAAGGAAAGGCAGTCTGTACTTGGTAATTATACAGCTTAAATACATGCTATTAACATGCAAACATAGGCACGTTCAGAGACTAAGGTCAAATAAATCTTCAGCCATGATTCAGGTAAAACTTGTAACGCAAAAAATTACTTTTCTTTCAGCATAACGGATTCCTAAGGCGTTCATTCAACAAATGCTTATTAAACATTACTGTGTTCTTGGCAAGAGGGTACACTAGTTAAGAAAACAAGGATTCCTGTCCTAAAGGAACTTTCCTTCTATTGAGGAAGAGACAGTAATAACAATAAGTAAGTTACAGAAGGTGTTAAAAGGTAACACTTGTTAGGCTAACATGAAAAGCCGTGCAAGGCGGGAGGGAGGGTTTGCAGGTTGGGGGAGCCAGGGCTTGCATAGGCCTGAGAAAGCGGCGTTGGAGCGGAGCTGAAAGTGGACTAAGGAGATAGCGATGTGGACCCGGAGGAAAGAATTCAGAGAAAAAGAGCAGCCCTCTAGAAGGAGCACGTCTAGAGTGCTCAAGCAACACGGAACCAGCTTAGCTACAGCCTCTGACTCTTATATACTGCCTTGCGTTATCCAGGCAGAAGCTAACAGCCAGGATTCTAGAAGCAAACCCACCGGGATTGTAATCCAGCTCAGATACTGACCAGCTGTGTGACCCTGGGCGCTTCAACTCCCTAAGCCTCGGTTTCCTTATCTGTACCAGGAGAATAGGAAGCATCTGTCCTTCTAGGCTTGTTAAGAGCCTTCACTGAAAGGCTACATCAAGTACACAATGCGCTATACCTGGTGGTGAGGAGGCTTTAATAAATGTTAGTCCCCTTCCTTCCCACTAACACCCCCACCAGCGTCATCTTGGTTTAGGTCTCCATCATTCCAACTCAAGGCCACATCCAATAGTCTCCTCCCTCTGGGCCCTGAAATCATCCTCTAATCCACTTAAATCCATTTTTAACTGACATAAATGTGTGTGTGTGTCCCCTCCCCAAACTGGGCACGGGCTCCTGAGTGCAGGGATTTTTTATCACGGTCATTTCACCAGCAGGTCTATTTGCCGGTGTTGGTCATACTGGGCCATTCACTTTTCAGTTGTGGAGGCCTCTCATGTGTTGTCATTTCTCTTTGGGGCTGAGAACTCAAGCAGTGGCAGCTTCCCAATGTCATGTCCAGAGCCAGCATGTTGCCTGGGGCTCAGGACACTAACAGCTAGATGGGATGAATGAGATGTGAGGTCAGCAGCCACACCGAGTAGGTATGGCACAGATAAACCTATAGTAAAGGTGGGTCACCCTTCATTATCATCAGGAAACAACGAACCCACACCTTTCTCCATCCAAAGCTCTTTTGTTTACAATTCCTTTGGGTCAATGATCATTGTTTGCAGTTTGTGTTCATGTCTTTCATTTTCTTTTTTTTTTTTTTTTTAACGTGCAGGGACCTTTTTTCTCTCATCTTTGAACCTCTAGACCTAGTACAGGAAACATTTTAGGTCGGTTATTTTCAACCCGACTACAAAAGAGAATCACCTGAAGAGAATCACCTCAAGAGTTTTTGTTTTCTTTTCCTGAGTAATATTCCAAACCAATTGAATCAGAATACCCAAAGGCAGGGCCTGTGGTAAGTAGCTGTAAAGCTCCCCCAGGTGACTTTAATGTGCAACCAGGGTTAAAAACCACTAACTTGGGCAAACTCTTCTGAGCTCAGTCTTCCGGTGCCAAGACTATCATCAAGGAGTCTCCAAAGACACACAGGTGTAGATATGGTAGATACTTGTGGGTTTTTCTGCCTCATGCACAGCATCCCTTCTCTATGTCGCAGGAGTAGACATTGTTCTTTGTGAGCCGGCCCTGACCACAGAACACTTAAATCCAGGCGCAGCCAATCAAATCCTCACTCTATGAGAAAACTGGATTGGGGATTCAGAGGTGAGAATGAGGATCTGTCCCTGCATGAGCCAAGAGCATGTATACCTGGAATTGTGAGGCTCTGAGCCTGGCTGTGTGGAGACCAAAGCAGCAGAAGTCGTGCCCTGCAGAGATACAACAATGGAACAAATGCCTAGTGAGAAGCACACTAAAGCTGTATGACTCCAGGAAAGAGAGAATAAGAGAAGCTGCCAGCTTTCAGTCCTAGGGTTCAAATCTTTGTGAGGACCAGCTACACTTACGGTGCTTCACCCAAGAATATACCCCTCTGTATCTTTACAACTGCCCTTTCCAATTCCAAGCTAGACATTGCATGGGGTTCTGTTTCATTAAGCCAAAAAAAAAAAAAAAAAAGGCTTTAACTGAGAACCCAGGACTCCCTAAGAACCCCATAGAATATAGTCCACCCCATCATTACTACCACCACTGATTGAGCACTCTTCAAAATTATCAATACACCCTCAGGGGTTGTAATTATGGGGATAATTAGCCACTATCCCCATCTTGGAGATCAGAAAATTAGGAGTTACAGAAGTGATTTGCCAGAGTGAAATGTGGCCGGGCTGGAAATGGAACCTTGGTCACGATGACTCCAAAACCCAGACTCGTTCCCCATCCCTTTTCTCAGTGCCCAGCCTACACAACAACAGGACACCTGCTGGTATCAGCTCGAGGGAGGAGGGCTTGACGTGGAAATGAAGCAGTTTCTGAAGCACAGATATTTAAAAATGAAATGTGAACGAGAAAAATGAGCATAATTCCAAGTGGATGATTATTAAGTGTTATAACACCAACAACAAAATGCTATCTTAAAAGTTCAGGTGGATGACGGGGCTCCTGATTGGCTCGGTCGGTTGGGCGTCGAACTTCAGCTCGGGTCATGATCTCACAGCTCGTGAGTTCGAGCCCCACGTCGGGCTCTGTGCTGACAGCTCAGAGCCTGAAGCCTGCTTCGGATTCTGTGTCTCCCTCTCTCTCTGCCCCTAACCCACTCGCATTCTGTCTCTGTCTCTCTCAAAAATAAACATTAAAAAAATTTTTTTTTTTTAAAGTTCAGGTGGATGAGTATAAGGAGCTGAGAGCAAGGGATTGTAATTTCTGTAAACTGACTAACACGAACAAGAATGTCTATTTTGTGAGGGAGTTTCCCCCTTTAGGTCCTAAAGTTGCTCTCTGAAGTGTATAATAGAGATTGAGTGAATAGGGTTTTTTTTTTTATTATTATTATTTCTAACACCTAGAATTTAAGCTGTAGGATGTACTACAAGCCTTATAAACCATGCCCTCCCAATTCAGACTAAAACATAAACCACAAAAATATCCACATCCAAAAAGAACAAAAAACAAAAAACAGATCCACATCAAAAATTACAGGGTAATAGCTAATCAAAGAAAATTAAGGGTTTTTTTAATGTTTATTTGTTTGAGAGAGAAAGAGTGAGCAGGGGAAGGGGAAGAGAGAGAGAGAGAGAGAGAGAGAGAGAGAGAGCAGACTCCCCACTCAGTGTAGAGTCTGATGGGGTTGGGTGGGGGGGGGAGCTCGATCCCACGAACCACTAGATCATGACCTGAACCAATCTCAAGAGTTGGATGCTTTACTGACTGAGTCACCCAGGTGCCCCAGAATATTAGGTTTTTTTAATTACTGATGAAGTTTGAGCTCTTTATAATAACTAAATCACCACTAAGTTTTCTTACATTAATTTGATTACTACTTTTTGTACTATTCTCTAAATTGTTTTGTCAATGAAAATGAGTCCAAAGGATGATTTTCATATTACAAAGTTAACTTCTGAAAAACAAAAAAAAGAGCACATTCCCAACTGTTACATGCAGTCCTAGTGTTATGCATAAAAGGTAGGTCATTTTACATTTCTTTTAGAAATATTAACCAAGCTGAATCTAGTTAGTGTCTAAGCTAACCAGACAATATGCTACACCTGGCACAGAAAGACCTATAAAACAGGGCACCTGCCCTGAAGGAGGATACAATCCAGTAGGCTGTAGAGAAAAAAATAAATAAATAAAGAGCCTGAGTCACTTATTTCCCCTTTCTGGTAATTCAGAAAATAATTTCACAAAAGCAACTGTCCTACAAGGGCTACACGTACTAAAATACACAGGTTCCTCATCTTAATGCTTTTCTTTGCACTTATCCAAAGGCATCTAGAAAGGTAAATCCTTGAATGGTACAGAGCAGCCCAATACAGCACCAAAATTTGCACTGTGTCATATCACCACACAGTGAAATTCCAGCACACAGCATTCTATGTCACAAGTTAGAGTTTGAACACACCAATTTCTGCAGGCAAGCCACAAGCTCAAGCAACTACAGCCTAAACTGCCCTTGGCAATCTTCTAGCAGTGCCAAAATTCAACACCCTCTACCAAGAGCCCAAGGATATTTGTAAAGAACTTCTAAAAGTACATCATTTCATGACAATAATCCCATAATTCAAGCACACCAAAACAAGTCAACAAGGATTATGGGGAAGTCCTCAGTTGATAGCCAGAGCCATGAGAAGGCACCCAATGATCCTAACAACTTAGTGCAAATTATCAAGGACTGCAGATCTTGCAAAGGTGTGAAGGTAACCCTCCCCTATTTTTCTCTTCTGTTTGAAATATAATTGACATGTAACGTGTCAATGTAAGGTGTACGAAGTGTTGATTTCATACACTTAAATATTGCAATGATTACTGCTGTGGCGTTAGCTAATACCTCTATCACAGCACATGATTGTCACTTATTTTTTGTACTGAAAACATTTAAGATGCAGTCTCTTAGCAATTTGGGGGTATATAATACAGTATTGTTGACTATAATCACTAAAAGGTGCATTAAAGATCTAGAACTTACGTTTTACTTGGAAATTTGTAGTCTTTAACCTCTCCCTAATTCCCCCATCCTTCCCAATTCCTGGCCCCTGGTAACCACCATTCTTCTTTCTGTTTGTACAAGTTTGGCTTTTTTAGAGGCTACATTGTAAGTGTTATCATAGACTGTCTTTCTCTTTCCAGCTTATCTCCCTAAGCGTAATGTCATCAAAGTCCATCCATGTTGTCACAAAAAGTAGGTTTTCCTTCTTTCTCATGGCTGAAAAATATTCCAGTGTGTGTGTATACATATACTGCATCTTCTTTTATCCATTCATTTGTTGACACTTAGATTGCTTCCATATCTTGGTTATCGTGAATAATGCTACCATAAACATGGGAGTGAAGATATCTCTTTGAGATCTTGATTTCATTTCCTTTGGATATATATCCTGTGGGACTGCTGAATTATACAGTCCTATTTACAATTTGTTGAGGAGTCTCCACAGTGTTTTCCATCGTGGCGGCTCCAATTCACAGTCCCCACAACAGGGCACAAGGGTTCCCTCTACATCCTCACCAACACTTGTTATCTCGTCTTCTTGATGACAACCATTCTATCAGGTGTGACCTCACACCTGTTTCTGTCATTGCTGATGTTGTTTTGCTCATAAACCTTTCACTAATGGTGGCATCAGAGGCTATGAAAGTACATCATCTTTGCAGAATGAGATGTGCATGTTATCCAACAGGAATAACTCGTCACATCACTGTAAGCAGTCTGACTTATAGGAGAAGATGCTGAAGACCACAGGCAGACCCTTTAAAATGAATGTAGGTCAAAGTTTGTCATTGGCCACTAGCTTACACATGGCTAGTTAATTCAAATTAAACCAAATTAAAAAGTCAGCTCATAGAGCTAGTGACTAGCAAACTGGACATAGCAGAACAGAATATTTATATCATCAAAGAAAGTTCTGAAAAACACTGATCTAAGTAGTAGTAAAAGCTAAAGAAATGGACAAGATCATGCTGAAAGGAGGTATAAAATGGAAGATGATGATCTGAGACAGTACCTGAGAACACTAATTTAAAAGGGTGCAAAGGGGACACCTGGGTGGCTCGGTTGGTTAAGCGTCCAACTCGTGACTTAGGCTTAGGTCATGATCTCACAGTTCGTGGGATTGAGCCCCACACTGGGCTCTGCACTGAGAATGGAGCCTACTTGGGACTCTCTCTCTCCCTATCTCTCTGCCCCTCACCTGACTGTGTGCTTGCTCTCCCTCGCTCTCTCTCTCAAAAATAAACATTTAAAAAAATGAAAATAAAAGGGTGCAAGGAGTGATGAGCAAAGATCAGAAGAGACAGATAATCAGCATTATCAGTGCTAATAGTGTGAAGAAGATGAAGTTTGAAAAATCAGCCACCAAGTTGGCAATTGTTGATCTGCCAAAGCAATTTTAGTGGAATGAACAGAAGCAAAGGCAAGGTTGAGAAACCAATGGGAGGTGGCTTCCTTCCTCAATGAGCGCTCTCCACCCTTTGCCAATGCCATCATAATAGTAGAAAAAGGTAAGAGCTGTTTAGTACTTATGTGTTAACCCCCATTCTAACACACTGAATCATCATATCTAATATATAACATAGGTACTAATGTTCCCATTTTATAGATGAAGAAACAAACAGAGAAAAACACAGTAATTTTCCAAGGTCACACGGCTATCAAATACAGAGCCAGGATTCAAATTCAGGTGAATTTCAGAGCCTGAGTCCTTCAAGATTACACAAAATGGACTCCTCAATAACACTTCCCACCCATTGGTTCACACTTCTCTTCATACCAGACTGAATATTAGCCTTTTAAAGTCAAGGAATAAATTGTAACTACCTGTGCCATACGGTATAAAGAACACTCAAATATTTACTGAACAAATGAAAAGAACTAATTGACAGAATTTGGCAACAAGGGAAGGAAGCAGAGCATCGATCGTATTCAGCAGGGGAAAAGAGGTCAAGGGAAAGTTGGAGAGGGAGGCTGTTTGGTTTTTGCTTCTGCTTTTTCTTTTATAATGGAAGACACTGGAACATTCTTAGAGAATGCAACCTCTAAGGAGTGAAACATACCTAATGGAACAGGACTGGGGGCAAGAACGGTGGTAAAGGGATTAACCTTGAACAGGAACACAGACATTTCTTCTGTGGATATTGGAGGGGAGAGGAGGAAGAGTTGCAGATATAGAAGATTACAGGTGCAGACAGCAGGAAATTGAGCAAGTTCAAGTAAAATGTCCTTTATTTTCTCTCTGAAGAGGGTGTCAAGGTGAGTGCTAAGAGTCAGGGGTAACCATCTCTAAGATCTTTTAAGGGAACGCTGTGGAATGTTCCCGTGTGGATACAAGTGGGTATTTTACACACACACACAGAATATCATTAAAGGATACAAAAGAAAATAATAGAAGTCACCGTGGCCTCTGTACGGGAAAAAGCTGAATTGGTCGCCTGGGATGTAAGGAAGTCTCAGTGAATCTCACTCTGTAATCTTAAATTCGTGGGCTTTTTAAGAAGTGCACACACTACTTTTTCAGTTAAAAAAAAAAAACTATTTACAACAAAAAAAGGATCAGGCCCATAGTGAAGGGAAAGAGAGTGATAATGGTTTAGCATAAAAGTCAAGAGAAATGGAAAAGAAGGTAACCAAAGAGCTAGTTCAAAGCCAGGACTCTGGAGTTAGACTGTGTGTGCCGATATCCACCGCTCCCTATTCCCAGCTGTGGCACCTCAGGAAAGTTCCCAGAGCCCTCCTCCTGTGCCTCAGTTCCATCAGGTCCAACACAAGGGTGCTGAGAGTGCCCACTTCAAAGCAGTGAATTAGGATTAAGTGATTAAAATCGTGCCCAGCCCAATGTGAGAGCTGAATAAATGTAGCTATTGTGATGATGATGATTATTGAGCAGCTTTCAGGACCCAGTTAATCAACGGGGCCCAGAGACACTGAATGTTAGGGAATCAGTTCACATAGCTGGGAAGGTTTCCACCCTGATGCAGCGGCCCAGTGAAGACACAGAGAGCCTGTCAGGTTGCTCTAGGCTTGGAGATCTGAGGCACAGAACAAGGAAGTCAGAGGTCTTATTATTTATTTACATTCTACCCTACCTCGGCTTTGAGGAGGCAAGGAATGTGAAGGCATCCTAGTTCAAAAGGAGGTCCAGGGTTACTTTTACGGAGTGTGGCTACGGTGTGGAGCAAATGTCAGCGGGAAGCTGACAGAGAAAGAAAGAGAGGCAAGGTCATGGGGCTGGAGATCTAGATGAAACAGAAAGGGGGTGGGGGGGATATGTCCAGGACCCAAACCTCCTGGTGTGTTCCCCACCACAATTAAGGTCAAGTTGGGTCTCTGGACACAAAGCAGGTGTCCAACAGGAGCGTAGGGAAAAAGGGAGGTGAGAAGCTAAAAAGAATGGTCAAAATGCTGCTGATAACTGACATCCTGTCACATGCCCTTCAAAATGACCAGCCCTAGAGAATTCAGTCCTACAGATGAGATTCCCCTACTTTGGTATCTGAGAAAAAATCAAAAGAGTAAAACTCATAATAGCTGTCATGTATTAACTGCTAGGCATTGTGCCCAAACTACTGTAACACGCATTACCTCAAGCAATCCTTACAACAATCTGTAAGTGGACATACTGTCATCATCTAATCCATTTCACAGATAGGAAAACTGAGGCACAGAAGTTAATTAATTTGCCCAAGGATACACAGCCATATTTGAATCCATTGAATCCATCCTGAGCCCTTTTTACCACCATAGGGCTCTAAAGCCACATTGCCAGGCCCCCAAAGGAGCCCAAATTGGCAGGCCCAGTTCTCCAGTGACCCAGATTTGTTTCTGGTAACCTTTACATGCCCTTGCCCACCACCACTGAAATCTTTTATAAAAAGAAATAGACACTTAGAGTATATCAATAACATTTCAGTTTGAGTTAATCATGACTAGATTAATGAACCAGGTGGTGTAAGGTTACAAGAGTAGTTCTGCATAGATTTCCAATTAGCAAAGCATCACAAACCTACTGGAGTAAGCTCAAGCCTATGCCAAGCATTACAGAGAGGAAGAGTGACTTCCAAAAGCTCACAAACACATGCATAAAGTAAACGAAAGCAGGTTCAAGATAACATATCAATAACAGCAAAATAATACCCTCAGAAGAGAGGCTGACTGAAGTTAGAGCATGGTGCTAATTGGAGACCATCACCTTCTACGAAGAGATGAAACTGTCACATTGAATTTCTGATTGCAGATTAAGTGCATTCTGTTTTTCATGTTCATTTCTCAGACTGTCAAATATTTCATTAGAAATGAATTGTAATTGTCCTTATAAATTGCATTCTACCCAAGGATTTGATCCACAAAACAGTTTAATACTACAGTACAGTCCATAATTAATGTCACCAATTCGTAAATCCTAGTTAAAAACTGAATGCTGCATAGTTTCATTTTAGGATGCCCAAATAAACAACCCACCTCAGAAAAATGCAGCAATTACAGGATAAACTCCCACATCCTGGGAAGATACTTTATAATAAAATAAGCCTTATAAATGCACTATTATGGATCTTACAATTAGACTAATCCATGTATCTTACTAAGAGTTTCAAGAAATTCTACATCATAACTCCAAAAGAAGCATGTATTTTTCTTTTTTAACTTCCAGAATAACCTAGAATTAGCAATAATATCCTTGGAGAGTTGAACAGGTATTTAGCCATCTTTAACCCATGAAGGTCCCTCATGAAATAAACAAAAAGCCCTGTAAGCCCTTTCCCTCAAGAAAACAAAGAGCAAAGATTACAAGGAGATATTGATAGGAAGGGAGAAAACAGACATTTTAATAGGATTTATACAGTTTCATTTCTGAAGCTTATTGGAGAGTACATCATGTTCTATATACCTCTTTTGTATGATTTTATATATATATATTATTATATGAATATATATTGTATTGTAATATTGTATTGTATTGTAATATATTGTATTATTGTATGACTACATATATATATTATTGAAGGTAAACATTTCCTTTGAAGTTAAAATATACATATATGTATGTATATATATATATATATATATATATATATATATTTTTTTTTTTTTTTTTTTTTTTTTTTTTTTACCCTCAATAAATTATTTAGAAGTCAACTGTTTTGGGGCACCTGGGTGGCTCAGTCAGTTAAGCATCCGACTTTGGCTCAGTCATGATCTCAGGGTTCATGAGTTGGAGCCTGCATCAGGCTTTTTGCTGACAGCAGGGATCCAGCTTTGGATCCTCTGTCCCCCTCTCTCTGCCCCTCCCCCGCTCGTGTGCTCTCTGTCTCACACATGCGCGCGCTCTCTCTCTCTCTCTCTCTCTGAAAAATAAACATTTAAAAAAAGAGAAGTAAACTGTTATGAAGCATATTGTAAACATCCTTCACAACTGATAAACATTTACTAGTTACTTCTAGCTCATCACTAGTGAAAAACTAAAGGTACAAAAACCTTGGCCTGGTTCAAGTACT
The DNA here is from genome assembly GCF_028749965.1 of Puma concolor. Taxonomy (NCBI): domain Eukaryota; kingdom Metazoa; phylum Chordata; class Mammalia; order Carnivora; family Felidae; genus Puma; species Puma concolor. The sequence goes on along the minus strand of NC_141667.1, from coordinate 205,892,560 downwards.
CTAACTTCTTGCCTTACGTCAGCTCTTGGATTCCTCAAGCCAAGGTCTACAGTTCTCTTCACAGACTCTCCAGGTCCGTTAGGCTTTTTAAATTCTGTATTTTTCCCAGATTATCTTAAACATTTGAAGTGAAAGAAGCATAATCTGGACAATCTGAATGGCCACTCTACGACCATGCTCCTTCCACCAGGCACTTCTGGTATCCACACTGCTGTGTGTGTGTACTACCAGAGGGCATTAGAAGAAGCCAAACGAGGGCGCCTGGGTGGCGCAGTCGGTTGAGCGTCCGACTTCAGCCAGGTCACGATCTCGCGGTCCGGGAGTTCGAGACCCGCGTCAGGCTCTGGGCTGATGGCTCGGAGCCTGGAGCCTGTTTCCGATTCTGTGTCTTCCTCTCTCTCTGCCCCTCCCCCGTTCATGCTCTGTCTCTCTCTGTCCCAAAAATAAATAAACGTTGAAAAAAAAAAAATTAAAAAAAAAAAAAAAAAAAAGAAGAAGCCAAACGACATCAATCATGCTACATGGGTGTTCACAATCTCCCCTACATAGGAGGAATTAAGTTGTCTGTAACTCCAAAATGACACTATTCAAGGAACCACGTACTTAGAGCTATGGCAAGTTAAATTTCAAGAGAAAAACGAATATAGATGCTGGTGGTCTTGGGTGCGATTCTTTCTGCCCTGTTTCAACAGTTTCATACAACGTACTACAAAATATGTACATATGGCTATATTTTTTTTAGATTTATATATATTTTTTTATCATAAACAAGTTTATAAGAGTTCACCATTTCACTCAGAGCCTCAAGTTAAGATCTTGTGAAAGAGACAGTGATGTCAGATGACAGGTCTCTACCCAGTGTGGGGCTGAGTCTTTGGATTTATCACTGTACTTTGCTTCCTCAGCCTCTGGGATTCCATTTCCATCTAAGACTCTAGCAGGCAAAAAGGAAAACAGCAAGCCATACACATATCTTTCCACTATTAAATCCAACACTGATGACTTAATTTCAGCGAAACATCATCAATCACATTAAATTAATGTTGTTGTTCATTTGAATTTTATTGGTTTTATAGTTTTGTTTTTGGTTTTATATGTAAATCTGTTTGAGTTTTATAGTTGTAAAAGCGCCATAAGCATAAGGAGTTATATTTTTAGTTTTATATCTATACATATATAAGCAACATTATTTTTATTATCATTCAAGTCCACACTGGAGTAGCACAAGGATTTTTTTCTAAGTTTGAGGTTGTTTCCTTTGTAGGTTTCTTTTCTAAGTTTCATCTGCACGCAGATGTCAGAGTTTCATGATCCGCATTTTACACATAAAACCATAACCCCCTCCCCTCCGAAAGCTTCAGCAATTTGCTCTGACCATTCAGCCATCACAATCAGAAGTCTGCATCAACCCGAATGGCACCTGGCATGCCGGGATAAGAACTGAGAATGGGACGACTCCGCCTCCACCACACTATGAGGAAAAAGCCTGACCCCATTAGGAGTTTCCAGCATAGGAAAGTAATTCAAATATCCAGCGTAATATCCCCAACGCCCTACGATCTAGAAAAAGATTGTACTACTGCTAGTACTACTAACGATGACAGCAGCAACAATCCTATAAATGGCAAATATTTTACGTAGCAGTTACAATGAGCCAGGTACTATTCTAGGTCCATCACGCAGTTACCTTTAATCTTCCCAACAATCCCATTTTGCACCTGAGGCGACAGAGGCATGGAGAGAAGTAACTTGCCCAAGTAATGCATCATATAGCTAGGATTCAAACTCTAAAAGCGGTCCGGGTCCCTGCTCATAAATGCTATTCACGGTGCCTTTTCAATAAAAAGCTGTACAAAAGGATAGCAGTGGATCTTTTTGAAGAATCAAATCTATGGCAAGCATTTCCGAACAGTTTTCATTAATTAGCTAGTAACTGAAATATTCCAGCACCAAAACTTAACTTATTGAAACTCTCAAATCCTCCCCTAAGTTAATAACGATTATTTGATTTGCTATTTGAGAAAATTACTCCCGACGGGAAGGTATTTCAATGCCACCCTGCTGCTACTGCGAGAAAAGTTACCTTTGTAGATCCTGTTCAAAGAAAGCTCATGCTTTGATCCTTAATATCCCATGAAGTAAAAGGTTACGCTTAATCTATATTTTATAGACCTAAAAGTCAAATTAGTTTCTGGGATAAACAAGCAGAGTGTGACAGTAAGCATATTCTGTGGCGTTCACGACATGCCTAGCTTGGAGGATACTATGTGCTGAGTTAAAGACAATTACATTCGGATAATACATAGCAGTTTTGTCTTGTATTATTCTGCAAGCATAAACAAGTTATACACATGTTAATTTACATTCTATATAAAAAGCCAATTTTAAATCCAATTTATAAGGCAATAAATATATAAAGATTCTAGGACACAGCAATAAAGTTATGCCATAAAGTAGAGTTAATTCACGACAACAATAATAAAAGCATGACAAATTTTAGCATTCTACCAACTGCACAAAGGTGTTTCAGGTAACATCTGTTCAGAAGCAATTGCTACAAGACAGACTAGATGAGATGCAAGGTTTCACAGTGTAATAAATGTATGTCAGTTTGCTTGCTTCGTAATTAAAGACATGAGTCTTTGAAAAAAAGCAATTAAGCCTTGCTCTAAATCTGAGACAATTATCCCTACTCCCACCCCTTTTTACCCACAAAAAAAAAAAAAAAAAAAAAAGATCCAGAGTGATCCAGAAGTAATAACTACCATATATCATCTATTTTCAGCAGCTAAACATACCGCCAAAAGCCACTTTATATATTTTGGTAGCTTTTGATAAATTATATATTAACCAAGAGAGAAAACTTCTTTTCCTCTGTCAGGAAAAAAACAAAATTTACTTTTTGTAATTCAGGCAATTTACTGACAATTCAGGCAATTTACTTAAAAGACTGGCCTGAAGAAAATAAATGATCTTACCTTATGAAGGTTTCAGTGTCAGATGGGTTAGTTGGAATTTTGACATAACACTCAAGTGCCCAAATAAGAACACTGCCTCCAATTCTTGACAATTTAACTCTAATACAACTGAAAGTATCACTTTAGCTGAGGACACACTGAAGAAATAAATTCAAAAGGCACACAAAAATAATTCCACATTTTTCTCAGCTTTCTAGCAACTTCGAAAATGAGGCAGCAGAACAAGTTGGAATCAAGTTCTAGCTGCTGTTCCAGAGGACCAAACTGTTATCTTATATCCCCCCAAATCACGGTCCAAAAGAAAATGTTACCAAAAGGAAGACATTTAGGTGAATCTGACAGTTCTCCTAAAATACACATAGATGAACTGGTAAACCAAACCTTTTAACATGGTCACCCTCATAACTATGCCTGTTGTGTTCATTTCCTGTGGCTGCCAAAACAAATTCCTACAAACTTAATGGCTCAGAACAAAAATGTATTCTCTCAGTGCTGGAAGCCTAAAGTCAGAAATCAGTTTCACTGGGCTCCAACCAAGGTGTTAGCAGTACCGCTCTCCCTCGGAAGCTCTAGAGGAAACCAGTTCTTTTCTTCTTCTGGTTTCTTAGGGCTGACAGCATTCTTTGGCTTGTGGCTGCACCACTAACCTCTGCCTTTGAGTCACATCACATTCTCCTCTTCTGTAGTCAAATTTCCCCCTGCCTCCCTCTTACAAGGACACCTATGTTTGTTTGCATGTAGGGCCCAGCCCAGTAATCCAGAGTAATCTCCCCATTTTAAAACCCTTAATTTAAAAATCTTTTTGTTGCAATGGCGGGCAACATTCACAGGTTTGAGGGATTAAGACCTGGTTATCTTCTATGGGGGGTGGGGGGGGGTCATTTTTCAGCCTGCCACAGCTGCCTCCAAATGAACCCAAAGCCAAGAGGTGGCCATGCACTAATCCCATCATGCCTACTCCAATTTCAGTTGCCCCTCCTCCAATAGTTCTCCCACTGGATTCCTCCTGCCACCTCACAACCTGCCTGTGATCAGGAAATCACTAATTCTGTACTCATTAAAGGTATTACTATTTTTAATGGCTCTTGAGTGAGACAAGTAGTAAAGGTTAAAATTCCCAACAGCATAGAAGAGCAATACAGGACAGTGACTAAGAATGTAGGAGACAGCTTGCCAAGGTTCAAATCCTGTCCTCAGCAACAGGCAGTTGTATGACCTAAGGCAATTCAACCTCTGTATTTTGCTTTTTCCATCCAGCAAACAAGACTAATAATACCACATACCTCATAGGGTTGTTGTAAGGGTTAAAGGAGTTGATATACATATATATGGTGCATATATATACACACACACACACACACACACATATATGGTACCTAGAACAGAGCTTCATTCATTTATTAAAGTAACTGTTATTAGTAATGATGTCCAAAATGGTAGACACATATATATTACTGAACAGGGTGAAATATCTCTCACAACCAAAATTGAAGGTACAGTAATGACATAATTAAACAATAATGAACAATCTGTTCAATGGAAAGTATAAGATTAGATGCAAGATTTACACCAAAGTCTGTGACAACTTTTAAAGGATATTCCTAATTAAAAAGAAGAATCACTCTGCCAACTGGGACCACCAAACATACAGGCCTCCTGTCAAAACATTGACCCACGGCTTCTCCGGAAGCCACACATCCTTCTCTCAACACAGATATGGGGGCCACCACCTTGTGCACTGTGTGTTCGTAAGAGTAGGACTGAAGTGCCCAGCGTCAAGTAGGGCAACTGTTTTGTTCTGTTCTACAAGGGAAACAGGACTCAGGCTCAGGTCCTATGAGTGTGACCTACGGCAGGACAAAACTTCATGATCCTACTGAACTCTATCTACCTTCGCAAAACCTTCATCCAGGTACCTGCCTTGGCCTGCCAATCTCCCATGGTTTCATCCTGTCCCCGGTTACTAGCCTCAGCATCTCAATACTCACTGCTTGCCATATTTTCTACTGAAATCAAGTCGGTTAGTTCACAAGCAGCCCCAAAGTAGTGGGTTTCTTGTGTGGCCAAACTGTCCTACACTCACAACAGATGAATTTCTGTTTACACAGATCTATGGGGAGAAATTCTATACAACAAACTTGTATACACAAGGCAACAGTACCTTGAGACTCGCGACTAAACACACAGTAGGAAACAAGGACTGTTCTGCTTTACCAGGGCTTAAAGTGAACCAAGATTTCAGTGGGCCCCAGAGCTCATGCCTTCCAACCCAAGAACAGAGCAAGTGGCCAATTTACCACTCAGTTCTACTACCAGCTTGCAGCTTTGTGGAATGTGCTAAACACCTATATTATCGCCTTTCCCGTCGTATCACCAAACTCTGTTCCTTGTTCCAGTCAAAAGCAGCTGCCCCCAACAACTCAAGCAAAAGCCAAGAAGTGCCTTGACATCTAGTAGTAGAGCAAGCTGAACTACAGAACAGTCACTTGTAGAGGCATTGCTAAGATCTCATGAGGAAGGGATGGTCTCCATCCTCAAAACAAGAGTTACTAGGGTGAGACTGAGAACAGGTGTGAAATAGGTCGACTGGGAAGAGCTACTCAGAAGGCAGCCTTCAGCCTGGCATACTGAGACACAGGCCAGGAACAGAGTTAGGGTTGTTAAAGCCCCCTAAGAGTCCTACTTCAGGTAGAGGTGATCCCAAATCAGTGGCACTCTGAGAAAAGCATCGCCCATAATGCCTCTTGGAAGATAGGCTAAGATAAAGCAATGAGCTTACAAGCATGGGAAGAGAGAGTAGTAAGCCATCGGGTGCAATCAATGTAGATAGTCCAAAAAGTGCACATAACAGAACTATCAAATAAAGAATAAAAAGAGTCACATAGCAAATGACTTTGATCAATACAGCGGTTAGAAGCTCCAGCCCTCACACAGCCAAAAATTCATGTATAACTTGTGACTCCCCAAAAACTTAACTACCAATAGCCTTCTGTGGACTGGAAGCCTTACTGATAACCAATTAAGGCATATTTCATATATTATCTACTGTATTCCTACAACAAAGCTAGAGAAAAGAAAATGTTATTAAGAAAATAGCAAGAAAAAACAGATTTACAGTACTGCACTGTAATAAATCCATGCATTAAGTTAACCTGTGCAGTTTAAACCCATGTTGTTCAACAGGCAACTGTAATTGCTAAACTTAAATATTCCAAGCAAGTTAAATATTCCAAGCAAGTTAAATTAAATATCCAAGCAAGTTAAATATTCCAAGCAAGTTATCTCTGATAACAGAATTAGTGAAATGGAAAATATAGCTAAAGAAACTATAAGTATCTAAATTAGTTTCAGGGATTACAAACAGTCCAAATTACCTCTAAATTAATTATGAAGACATGATTCAAATCAGACTCCTATCTAAAAACAAACACTGGGTGCATCTGGGTGGCTCAGCACAGAGCCTGCTTCGGATCCTCTGTCCCCCTCTCACGTGCTCTCTCTCCCTCTCAAAAATAAATAAACATTAAAAAAAATAAAAAATAAAAACAAACTGTATTTTTAGATATGTTTATTAACTTTAAAGCTTCAAAAGTATTGCTTTTAGAGGTCTTTTCATCTTTACAATAACCCTTTTAGCATACTTAAGAGTGGCACCTGGGTGGCTCAGTCAGTTAAGTGTCTGACTTTGGCTCAGGTCATGATCTCATTGTATTTGAGTTCGAGCTGCGTGGACAGCTTGGTGCCTACTTCAGATTTTGTGTCTCCTCCTCTTTCCCCTCCCCGCTCACGCTCTGTCTCTCTCTCAAAAATAAATAAAAATTTAAAAAATATAAAAACAACATACTTAAGAAATGAAAAACTAGAGCTAGAGAAGAGCTAGAATCCAAATCATGTAGATACATCCTTCAATGAAACTAAACCTAAATATTAATTATTTCACTTCTGTTTTCATAACCTCCTTGCTGGAAGTCACAGAAAATCCAAACGAAAATCCAAAATACCTCATGTATTCTGGAGCATAGAAGAAACAAAATGGAATGACATCATTAACCCAAGCAAAAGACTCTAAAAGGAAGAAAAGTCATTGCCCCAGGATTCTTCTCATATTGGCTAGAATCCTGCCTCGCCAATTTAACTCAACTCTACCAACAAAACAATCAACAACATAGTTGACCCTCCTGCAAATTCTGCCAGTCCTATGGCCCTCTTGCTACTTAATTTAGAAAAATTAATCCATGTTGTCCCTCATTTTCAGTATTCTGATACATCTCATAGCTCTGCTCCCAGTTTTATTCAACCATTACTTTTAATTGTTAGCAACTCACTCCTGCTCCACAAATGTCTATTCCCTTAAGGTATGTATCCTGACTTAAATTCCTAACGAGATTTATTTGTTCACAGAAGGCACATGCTGTGTTGTATAACGGTGCCTAAAACTGAAAAAGTTATATTCCATAACTCCATATTCCTAATTAAATGGAGGGGTCAAATATTAAATTTTCAATTGTTAGATTTATCCCAAATCTATTAACCTTCTGTGATTTATTTACACACATTTTTACAAAGCAGTCATCACTGCCTATTCTTTCACTAGTGGACACCAACAAAAAGATTCACAAACCGCTGATCATGACATCTCCCTTGGGTGTTAAAGTAAGAGAAGCAACCAGAATAGCGAGTTTCTTTCCAATATAAACAAAACATTCCTTAGCAGTGACTACATAGCCCGCCAAGTTTTAAAACCTGTTGTTTCTCCTTGGAAAATTACAGCAGAAAAAGAAATACTACCCCCTAAAAGTTCACTTTGCTATGTCTCATCCCCTCGGAAGCCAGAAGGGTGGGGAGAAGTTCGACTCAAAAAAATGCAAGGTTCACCTAGGTGACGTCAATACATTCACATTTGAACTGCTTTTCATGTCAGCCAGAACAAATGTGGGGCAACACAGTGACCAGTGAGTGTATTTGGCAGTGGGTCCAACTGGACCCTGTCGTCGTAAATCTATTAGGAGACTGGAAGCTCTAGCAATCTAGAACAAAATGTAGCCCCCGACCCATTCCTGTTTACACCGTGGACCCACCCACCCACTCGGCTGTCAGCCAAGTCAGAGTTTCATGAAATTGAAGGATCCTGGGACCTGAGCCGCAGCCCTTCGGCCCTGCAGGACCTGCCCCACCAAAGCTCCAGGCGAAACTTACAAACTTGGGGCGTTTCTCTCCAGGTTCCTCCGCGCCGCTGGGCGGAGGGTGCTGAGGGCCCTTCCGGCCCGGCATCTTGCTTTCCCGGCAGCTACGGAGCGAGGCTGAGGAGGGGTAGGGGGCCCCGGCGGCCGAGCCCTGCTTCGGGTGGTGCAGCCGAGGCCGGTGCCGATCCATCTTTCTGCGCAGCTCTCGGGGACGGAAAGAAGGCGACTGAAATGCAAGCCACAAGCTGTGAGCGCGGGAATCTGCGGCGGATTAGCCTTCCCGGTTCCGCCGCCAGCCGTGCGGGCCCAGCTCAGCCCAACTGCTGCTGCCGGGGCCACCGCCAACACATCCGAAAACTCCCGCCACGGCTGACGGCTCGGGACCCGCCAATCCCGCGCCCCTTCGTCAAAGACATTCCCGGGATCCGCCTTTTCCGGGCAGAACGAAACATGATTGGCTGTGCCGCCCGTTCATTTCGCCACTCAACCGTGGCAGCTACCTTAAAGGCAAGGGCGGGATTAGGTCGCGAAAGCGCGGAAAACCTATTAGGAAGTTACCTGTCTGCGTTTATTTGGAATTTGGAGAACCGGCTCCTGCTAAGCTGAAAGGCAAGCGAGACCCTCTGCACCACCATTCGAGCAGCGTTGGAATGTGAAATCATCTGCTAACCCTCTCTCGCCCCACTCGGGACGCCCTGGTGCGATGGCCACTGGGAAAAGTAGTTCTAGGATCTGCCCTTGAAAGGCAGGTGAGAGGGGCGCCTGGGTGGCGCAGTCGGTTAAGCGTCCGACTTCAGCCAGGTCACGATCTCGCGGTCCGTGAGTTCGAGCCCCGCGTCACGCTCTGGGCTGATGGCTCAGAGCCTGGAGCCTGTTTCCGATTCTGTGTCTCCCTCTCTCTCTGCCCCTCCCCCGTTCATGCTCTGTCTCTCTCTGTCCCAAAAATAAATAAACGTTGAAAGGCAGGTGAGAACAACAGCAATCAGAACTCTCCAAGGAGTATGTTGCCTGGATGTACCGAGCTCCTGCTGAGTACCCAACTGCTGAGAGCCCTATCTGGAGTGGTAGAGGAGCCCACTACAAATCAGAAAGGTCTAGGCCACGTCCTTAAGGAGCTCACATCTGTGCTTCACAAACCCTTACACAAATAACAAAATAACACAAATGTATAGCAGTTGTTTTAAAGTCTCATTGAGAACAAAGAGGGGGAATATTAAATCTGAAGGAGCAGAGCTGGAAAGGCTTAAGTAAGAGTCCATGGATTTTCACTAGGCAGGCAAGAGTGGCAAGACATCAGATGTGAGGCATTCAGAGCTGGAAGCAAGGCCAAGAGCACTCAAGAGCATAGAGCCGAAAACTTCCAAGAGCCTGCAGTGAAGGGCCTTGAGCTGAAACCATGCGAGAGAGTTTGCTATGTATGCCGAAGGGCAAGCCTCGAGATTAGGGTTTTCCCACACATCACTGTGTTTTTCCCCCTTTTAAAGTCATCTTTTCCTTTGAACTCTTGCCTTAAGTTATCCAACTTCTGACTACAGAGAGGTGGTGTGGGCCAAGACTGGTAAACATGCAGTACTGATTTGGGGACAAGAAACAAGTAACTGGGAAGATTGGCACAGAGGTTCAGAAGAGGGACCTTACTAGCAAGTAAGCCTCAGGCTATAGTCATTGGGTTTTCTTTTGTTTTTTAATGTCTATTTGTTTTTACTCTACCAGACTTCCTGTGCCAGTCTCCTTCTTCAAAGAGCACCTAATCTTTAGGGGGAAATCCAGAACAGCAGGGTCCGGAGAACTGAAGTAATTCATGAGGTCTTAATGACCACTAGACCCAGGTGGCAGGTTTTATCCCTGTCATTTACGAGCTATCTGATGTAGATGACATTAAACTTTCTTTCTTTGCCTTCCCATCTGCAAAAGGGGATAATAATAATAATAATAATAATAATAATAATAATAGCTAACAGGCTTAAATGAGATAGAAATGTCTGTGAAAGCGTCTCCCACCAAAGACCACCAGGAGAAAGACCTGTAGTTGAACAAGTGGAGTTGTTCAGAGATATCTATGAGATAAGGGCACTCTGCCTTGAAGAGAGACAAAACAAGACCCAAAACCACTTGCAATTTTATCTATGCACAAACAACAGCAAGGTCAAGTGCCCTTATCTGATTTTGGTGTTCTGTGAGATTGTTTATGTCTATAAGGGAACAACATGGCTTAGCTGTGAGTGTCAGGCTAGCTTTTAAAAACATTGAGCCCTTGCTGTAAGTGTCAGACTAGTTACCTGATGTGAAGGACTGCTCTTTTCTTTCTCAAGTCCTTGGCACGTAGAAGAGTACTATGTACAAATAAACAGAAGTTATTATAATTAATTTTCAGGTTTCACATAGATCACTCTGGAATTTTTCTCAGAAATCAATTGCAACTGCAATGCCTCTGTGAAAATGCTTTTCTCTACGTTTTACATTTTTAAAAATACATTTTTAACTTGTTTATTACTTAAACTTCACAGTCGCATGCACTGCTTCCCATTCTGACACCCCCGCAAGAAGATGATACATCCCACTGAGCAACAGTTTTGGACACTCTCCTTGTGCCAGGCTCGGTGCACAGGGCTGGGACTAAACTTATGGAGACAATAGGCAGGACTCCAGAAGCTTGGAATCCAAAAATGTGTGTCTTTCCTTTATCATTTCTGCTCAGTCTCAAATCCAGACAATTACTATTGCAATTGTTGTGACGATTCACTCTTCATGACTATCTAAGAGAGAAAGGTGTGAAAAGTTGAGGGAAGGGATGGATCATTCTCAGTCTATTTTTTTTTTTTAATGACAATTGTATGAGGTACCGTTTTACCCTTCTCAGATTGGTAAATAGTACAAAGTCTCTTGGCACCAAGTTTTGGCCAAAATTTATGGATTCCTACAAAGATGATGAGTGCAAAACTGGTACAGCCACTTTGGACAGCAACTTGGTGACACCTAGTAAACGTGAACTGAACGTCCGTGTATCTGTGACCCTGCACTTCCTCGTCTACATGGGTCCCTGCAGAAGCCCAAAGATGCCCATACAAAGATACTTCTTGAACACTATTTAACCATCCTGCAGTCATGGAAAGAATAAAACACACAGAGGTTTATTATACGGTAGAATCCTATATTGTATCCAAATAACTAGATCTACATGTAGATATAGCTCAATAATAAAGAGAAAAATCAAGTGGCAAATACATACATATAAAGATATATGTATATGTATACATTGTGTGTGTGTGTGTGTGTGTGTGTGTGTGTGTGTGTGTGTAAAAGCACAAGGGAAATATGCCCCAAAACCACCTACTTCCAGAGAGGAATGAAAGAAGAGATGAGGAATTAAAGCTGAAAGTTTATAGCTGAAGTAGCTGTAATGTTTTATTTATTTAAAAGGAAAGATCAGAAGTAAATCTAGCAAAATATTAACAAGTATTAATCTCAGCAATGGGTATATTTCTGTCTATTTTACTATTTTCTATAATTTTTTTGTTTATCAGAAATGTTTCATGGAGTGCCTGAGTGGCCCAGTTGGTTAAGCAGCCAACTTCAGCTCAGGTCATGATCTCGTGATTCATGAGTTCAAGCCCCACATCAGGATTTCTGTAGCCAGCACAGAGCCTGCTTTGGATCCTCTGTCTCCCTCTCTCTCTCTGCCTCTCTCTCTCTCTCCCTCACAAAACTAAAAAATAAATAAAAAGAAATGTTTCATATCAAATTTTTAACAAAACATAGGAACTTTGGGGATAGCTCCCTTAACTCTTTCCATTCCTCCAAAATATCTTTATTTATTGGCATCAAGACCACTCTGAGCTATTAAGTTGCATGTAAGGAAAAGTGAAATAATTAATTTCCTTTTAGGATGACTTTAACTTTTTTTTTAAAGTGAGAGAGAGGATGACAACCCCCTTTTTAAAAAAATTTTTTTTAATGTTTATTCATTTTTGAGACAGAGAGACAGAGACAGAGTGAGAGTTGGGGAAGGGCATAGAGAGAGGGAGACACAGAATCCTAAGCAGGTTCCAGGCTCTGAGCTGTCAGCACAGAGCCCAACGCAGGGCTCAAACCCACACACTGTGAGATCATGACCTGAGGTGAAGTCAGACACTTAACCGACCAAGCCACCCAGGTGCCCTAAACATTTTTTTTTATTAATAATAAAGTCTGTTCCCTTCCCTCCACTTGCCTTCCACTTTCTTTCATTCTCTCTTATCTCATGCATTTTCCTTCTCTCCCTTAAAGTAATACAGAGGCAGAGAGCCAAGAAACAACAACAAAAGAAAACACCCTATTTCCTTCTTTCAACAAAATTTTTCTACAATTTTGTAGTTCTACAAAAGCTCTACAAAAAAATTACAAATTCAGCTCTTTGTTGTTCATGCTTTCCAAGCGGTCAACGGATTAAGACAAGAAGCATAATCACAAGCCTAATTCAAAGCCAATTTATGTAACTTTACTACTTTCTCTATTGCTTTACCACCTGACTCAGCTGGGGTATACCTCATTATACGAAAGTTCCCTAGCACTTTGTACTTAATCACAGGGTGTTAGAATCATTATCTGGCCATTAGCACTGACTTTGCACCTTCATTTCAAATTCATGAGCAAAGTATACTACTGCTGCTTGCCCAGCTGGTTTTGAGGCCTGGCTACTTCTGCATTCTCCACATGCTTGTTGGTCTTAGTTTAAACTGCTGCTGTTTTATAATATAATGTAAGATGGAGAGTAAGCAAATCATATGCACAGAATGCTAACTGATATGCAAATCATATGCACAGAATGCTAATCATATAATGTACATATGTACACCAGGGTTTCTCAAGTTCAGCCCTATTGACATTTTAAGCTTGATAATTCTTTGTTATGGGAGGGTGAGGGGAGGCCATCCTGTGCATCCCAGGATGTTTAGCAGCATTCCTTATTTCAGCCACTAGATGGCGCCAAAATTTCCCAAGACAGCCAAATATCCCTGAAGGGCTGAGTAATATTCCATAGTACGGATATACCACCTTTTGTTTAGATATTCATCAGTTGGTGGACATTTGGGTTGTTTCTTTTGGCTATTATAAATAATGCTTCTATAAATATTCATTTACACAGTTTTATGTGGACATAAGTTTTCATTTCTCTTAGATATATGCTTAGAAGAGGAACTGCAGGGTCATATGGTAACTCTATGTCTGAAGAGCTGCCAGATTTACCAAAGTGGCTGCACCATTTTACGTTCCCACCAGTAGAGCATGAGGTCTCCAATTTCACCATATCATCACCAACATTTTTCTAACCTGGCTTTTTTAATCTAGCCACGTTAGTGGCTGTGAAGTAGTATCTCACTGTGGTTTTGATCTGCCAGCTACTTTTTGTAAATAAAATGCTGTTGGAATATGGCTATGCCCATTCTCTTATCTACTGTCCAAAGCTGCCTTTCCTGTACAACTATAGACCAGAGTAGTTGTGACAGAGCGCATCTTGCCTGCAAAACTTAAACTGTTTACTGTCTGGTTCTTTACAGAAAATTGTCTTCTGACCCCTGCTAAATGATCTCCACCCCTTGGTATATCACAATTAATTATATTCAGTTATTTCTTGTTGTCCGATGAGAGTAGTATGCTAGTAAGAAGCAAATACTACTTTTGGACAAACGTTCAAAATAGAGTTAAATACTTCCCTTTGCCATGGTACATACCTACACAGGCTTTAACACCTTTAACAAAATCTGTTTAACAAGGTCAACAAGATCTTGCCACCATAATGAATCACTGTGGAGAACAGAGTCGATTTAAGGTAGGGATGAAAAGCAAAATTCTTAAATGGATATGTGATTCTTCTTAAAACACAGTTGAGCAATTTGTGCTCTGATCAGTTTTCTCTAGGGTCTTATGCTGTAAGTTCAGATAGAAATTCTTCATAGGGAATATAATTAGTATAACACAGTTTAATGTCATGCTTAATAGTTTCCTAGAATGTTTTGATTAGAAAATTAATCTGCCCATGTTTGTAGATGATAGAGCTGTGTAAAGGAGAACAGGAATATTCCTATTAGTGTGAGACACTTAACTAAGGTTCAGTTGAAAGTGTTAGATGTCACTACTGGATCACACTCCCATTGTTTGAAATAAATAGCAAAAAAGGAATTAAGTAATTACTAAGACTCTTGTAAGATTACAGTTTAATTCCCTCATACTAAAGCACAATTACTAAAGCCCAAATATAATTTGTTGAGTCAGTTGGATAATAATTTGTCTGACAATAGCAAATAGCAATGATGTCACTCAAAGCTAAAAATGCATGTAACAGAAGGTAGAAGAATTCTATGGTGCTCAATAGAGATCCTCAAATTTTCTTTTTCCTTCATCTATGTCTCTATCTCATCATCATATATGTTTTCCCTTTTTTATCCTCAGGTGAATTTCTGTGTTCCAGACATTTGATAAAATCAAATTACAGAAAACCTGTCTTTATTGAGGTCTGTCCTGAAGACATCCATTTTGTGCATTGTTTTCTCTGCGTTCTAATTCTTTAGCTGAACCCATCTTGACACAATAGACTAAAAACTGTTTTCTCATTTTGCTGTAAGGAACGCATTGACATTTCTGTCCAATCATGGAAGGGTGGGTAATTAGCTGCAACAGTTAGCAAAGTTAGCATCCTTACCTATTTGCTGATGGTGTCTTAAATATCCGGTTTCCTGGGAAGCCAAGCTCTGCCCATACACGATTCTGAAACTGCGCTCACAAATCACCAGAGAACTTCACACTGCCAGATCTGCTTTCTCATTCCTTGGTAACCTCTCCATTTACTACTGATAATGACAGTATCCATTTTTCAATTAATTTATTTGGGGGGGATATAATTGACATGTAACATTGTATTAGTTTCAGGTATACAACATAATGATTAGATATTTGTATATATTGTGAAATGTTCACTGAATTAACTGGACTTAACATCTGTCACCATACACAGTTCCCCCCAGTTGTTTTTTTTTTCCTTGTGACGATATCCTTCTTGAACATCTCTCCTCACTTTTTTCTCTAAACACTCTCTTCCTGACCTCCACTTGGGCTTTTCTTTCTCTTACTGACTCCTTGCATCTCACCTCTGTAGTAGGCCTCAGGATAGAAGGCCTGATTCAGTTCCCTGTTATGTGAATAATACAATCACCATAGAAACTCATGCTTACGCATTACAAGCTTGCCTCTGTTCACTCATTTGCTTCTTAATAAAGAGGTTAAATTGTGTCCCTCCGATATCCCAAGTAAGATTCTCAGAGCTCTAAGCTTCATATCAGCACCTCAAGGGCTACCACAGGAGGTGAGGGAAAAGGCATCAGGAAAGGTATGTTTCTGGGCCTTCTCCCCAGTGACACTTCAACCAACACTGTTTTTACCTATTGTATGAATTATTGTGTAACATCAGCTTTCATGTAAAACAAAAAGGAATTCTGCAAAAAAGGGAAAAAAAGGGTAAAAGTTTTATTAAATGAAATGTGTCTACATCAGTGTTTTTCAACCTTTTATTATCACCCCCTTTAAAATTATTGCAGACATTTTTCCTTATACCCCTCATGAAATGTTAATACCTCAGATATACTGTATATTTGTTTAGGTTCCATATATATATATATATATATATATATATATATATATATATATAATACTTTATATGTATATCAGTGTTTTATATATTAAAAGAGACTTTTTTTTTCCCCCTGGAAACCAATTTTCATACCTTTGGTATAGGGCACCAAGGGCGTTATCATCCTTCTTCCTTCATTCAAAATGCTCTAATAACCCACGGAATAACTGATTCTCTAAGGATATTTATTTCCATTTACGAAACAGGAGAAATAACTTGCAAGTATGTTATCAAGATTAATTGAGGGTGCCTGGGTGGCTCAGTTAGTTAAGCATCTGACTCTTGATTTCGGCTCAGGTCATGATCTCACAGTGAAATCAAGCCCGGCATCAGCCTCTGCTCTGTCAGTGCAGAGCCTGCTTAGGATTCTCTCTCTCTGTCCCTACTCCACTCGTGCACATGTGCAGTCATGCGCGCTCTCTCTTTCTCTCTCAAAATAAATAAATTAATTTTAAAAAAAGATTAATTGAGGTATCATATATGAGAGAGTTCTAGCAAAGTGCCTAGTACACATTATATAATCACTACATGTTAATTTTTCTTCCCCTTGAAAGTCCCATCCAGTCTGCCATTCTGTGAAATCACAGTTCTCCTTGGATCATCCTAATTTCAGCATCTAACAAAACTGAATCTCTCACAATTCCATTTCCAATTGCCAGTGTTTGCCAGCACCACACTGTTCTTCAGGATTGCAGGCAGAAATTCTGAAAGTTCTTTGACTTTTCCTTCTCTTGACCAATTACACCCAAGTCAAGAGGATATAGGGTGAGAACAGTGAGCGGCACCTCAAAATCTGGAAAGGAGAAATGAAATAAGATTGCCTCTTCAAAAGTGAACTAATTAAATTAGCAGATAATGGGACGTTGATGTTGTTGTTGTTTCTGGGTTACAGGACTGATAACTTTGACTTCAAGAGTTTATTAATTAATCCATGTAAAGAAAAATACCCATCAAGAGTTTGATGGTCAGCATGGGAAAAGAGAAAATCATGACACTATCCAACAAACACCTAAAATCCACCACATACAAAAGTGAACTCAGCATTTTCTCTATGTGCCTCTCACCCCATGAGCTCACCTCGATGAATAGCAACACAGCCTACCCTGTTGTCTAAGCAGACACTTGCCCCATTTCACATCCAGTCTCGAAATCCTGCCGAATCCTCTTCCTTCATCCCCGACAAATCCATTCCCTCCACGCTATTGCCCTGCCTCAGATCAAGCTCTGTCCCCTGCTCAACCTCATGGTGGAGGCAGCCTCAGTCGGCTTCCTCAGACTCCACTCTGATCCCTCCCTGCACTCTGCAGGCTGCGGCCACAGCACTCGGCGAAGGTTACGTGATGGACTCCTCACTCCTCCTGTTTAACATGCAGCCGCTCTGTCCACACCCCTCCACTACCTCAAAAGAATAGCAGGAGAAACCTTTCAAAGCAGAAACTGTCACACACCAGCATAGCAATAGAGCCTGGACTAGAGAGAATGGGCGGCAGAAAGACATGTCGACTAGCTGCTTCATTGAATGAAACTTCAGAATTCAGCTGACCTTAAAAGAAACAAAGTCAGACCTAACAGAGGCAATGGAGTGATTTCTGAGTTTATACGCTTCTCTAGTCACCCATACTCAACAGAGACTTTTCTCTGCACTCTAAGAAAATGTTTGTTTTCTTCCTGGACATAAAGGACAGATTTGAATTGTAATAAGTACAGAATTCACTCATTTATTGTCAGTGTCAAAATGTTTTTGATTCCTTTTTACAAGTAATTTCTTTGAGAACTCTGTTCCATTTCTCAGTCCTATTCTATTATTCCTATAATAAGGCAGCCTGATTCATAGTTCTGTATTGTTTAAATTACTATATATTTCCTGTCTTCATTTCCCTTAGTTTTAATTTTATGGTAAAATCTCTCCAAAACTCTGCAACTTAGACCTAGATGGTCATCTGTCTTTCTTTTCTTTTCCAATAAATCTTTTCTTTTACCTTAGGCTGTGTCTTCATAAATAAGTTTCCAAGGTTTTTCTTTTCTTAAAGGCAAACACTGGAGCCTAATTATCATCTCACCATATGGTTTCTCTTCTCTTCTTTATTCTTCAAAACGATCACGCACTTCTTCCGCAATTGCTATCGAAATTCATCTGACCTCCTCCTATTATATTTGTACACCTCTAAACTTACCATCTGCCGTTGTCCTTCAGACGGTTACTAAATCCTGAATTCATTTTAAGGTCTTGCCATTTCTATAACTCTCTTCCTCACCTCTCTCAGTTAGATGAGTCCCTATACCTAATTTCCACCTCTTCCTAACAGGAGGGAGTGAGCCGGAGTAAACAAAATAAAACATCCTCTCTTTGCTTACGCCAGGACAAGGGAGAGCCACACCTTACTCGTTTCCTGAATCGTGGTCTCGGGCAAGGGCAGACTGCTCTGGGGAAGGAAGAAATGAGGAGAGCCATGGAGGATGCTGGGACGCTGGGCTGCCACACCGGGGAAGCCTCTGTGGAAGTCCTCTGCGAAGAAGAACACCCAGAACCGTCTAGACCAGAACCGTTTTAGCAGATAAAACCCCAAAACTGTGGCAACGTGTATGTGTCCTCCATCAAGTCTGTGTGAAACCTTACTGTTCAGGCCTGGTCTATTTACTTTTATAGCCATGTATTTCTGACCTTAGTAAATTTGCCCACATGCTTTTCGAAATTAAATAGTAATTCTAGTTCCACCGAACCTACTGAAGTGAAGTTTCACAACACAGGACCTCATGTTAATATTTCAGAATGTGAAGTACATGTTCTTTTTCTTTTTTTTTTTTAATAATTTTTCATGTTTATTTATTTATTTTGAGAGAGGAAGATGTAGGGGTAGAGAGAGAGGGGGGAGAGAGAATCCCAAGTAGGCTCACGCTGGCAGCACAGAGCCAGGTGCGGGGCTCCATCCCACGAACCGTGAGATCATGACCTGAGCTGAAATCAAGAGTTGGTCACTTAACCAACTGTGTCACCCAGGCGTGGGTGTTCCTTCTCATCTAATTACTACATGTGATTTCTTGCGTTTTGCCCATGTCGTCCTTGCTTTTACTCTTCCAGTTGAAAGCATCCCTGTATTTGAGATCTGTTTTGATAAATCAGCACCTGATCCCTTCTGTTGTTTTGGTTGATAGAGATGGATTTTTCTCTGCTTCTCTGTATATGTACTACCTTCTGATGACCAGTACCACAAACTGATTTTCAGATTCAGCTTTTCATATAAAGTCATGCTTTTATATGGCAGTGAGATGCTATTTTCACTTGTTTCCGAATACTAAAATGTGAAAACATACCCATTACCAGGCAGATGGTTTATCCATCAATGGCCCAGTGATCCCTTTCAAAATAGAGGACTTCTTACAGTAACATATTGTGTGTAAAAGCATTTTATAAACTGGAAAACATTCTAAACACGTAATAATTTTTCCCTCGCATGCATTTGCTACATGCTGTATAACTATCATACACATTTCTAGTTTTGAAAACATATGTTAAGTATTTACATTATATATTAAAACATTACATACTGAAATATTATATTTAGGAATAGTTACCATTAGTTTTCATTCCATGGACTATCTAATTGATGCCGTGAAGTCAGTTAAAGTCATGACAGATGGCAGGAAAACAAGATTTAGTGTTAAAACTGTGTCATAAATCATTCATAAGTGAATAATTTATTCTTCACAAATAACCAGGGTTTGTTGGTACCACAACCTGAGGACTGATAGGAAGTGCAGGTCCGAAGACGTTTGTCACTACTGTTTCCATTGCAAGTTACAAATTCTCAACTCAAACTAGCTCAAGCACGGAAGGACATTTTATTTTCCTACAAAGCAGAGAAAAACACTAAGGAAGTTCACATAGTAGAAGGAACCACATGTCAGAAACTGGACCTGGAGACCAGAACTGGCTACATAATTTACAAAATGAAAAAAGCAAGATGCCCTTGTTTAAAAATCATTAAGAATTTCAAGATGGCTACAGCAAATCATTAAACCTTATGTGCCAGTTCAGAATCCTATGTGGCTGTAAGGTTACATGCCCATAAAGTTAGTTCTGTTAAGAGAGTCAAGTCAACCAGGACCTCCCTTCTCTCTTTCTCCCTGACACCTCTCACATCTACTTTTCTCTGTTTGCTTTTTTTATGATTTTCTCATTCTGTCCTACTTGCAGTGGCTCAGCCAATCAATCTCCCTTGCTAATTCAAGCAAATTCAGAGAGAGCTCTGACTGATCACACAGGAGTATGCTTTGCTTTGTTGAGGGGACCTAGCAGGGGGAGGTGGTGTTCTACAAGTGGGATCATGGGATGCACTGGTACTTTAAACCACAAGGAATTGTGGAGTTCCTCAAAGGAACAAATAAAAACGAGATACGGCAGTATCTTGAGCAGGCAAAACTGAAATTACTACATAAAACCCACTGGGTTTGACTTGTCACCCAAACTGGTTGTAGTTTTTTAATCTTTCCGGTCCACGATTATGGAAGGTGATTAATACTACATGATGGACATTC
This sequence comes from Puma concolor, assembly GCF_028749965.1. Lineage (NCBI taxonomy): Eukaryota > Metazoa > Chordata > Mammalia > Carnivora > Felidae > Puma > Puma concolor. The sequence goes on along the minus strand of NC_141667.1, from coordinate 205,872,200 downwards.
AATAATGATTAGTTTCTTTTATATTTTCATTTCTCTTATATTAGTGTGGACCTGGGGTATAAAAAAATTTTTATCATTAACTTGGAATAGTGGCACAGCTTTCAAATTTACATATAAAGATACACTTCACCGTAATTCTGGCAGGTTCTAAACCTTTTCTTCAAAACCCACATACAGAATGGTTGAGAGAAAACCAGAGGACAAAGGGCAGAGCAGATGACAAGAAACCTGTGTTATAATATGAAGACTATGACCCTTTTTTTCCAGAGCAGGTTTTCATAAGTAGAGCCAGTCAGTGCCCATTATTTGTGAAGGTTTTATCTGTCCCTTAATTCCCCTCAATAAAGACAAACAGTGCATAATGATAAACAAAATTCTCCTGGAGGTTTGAAGATAATAAGAGGGAATTTTAAAAATTTACCAAATACAACTTTCCTAAGAATCCTAAGAAGCCCTTTAATGGACATTCCACACTTACCATCATCTATTCAGCTTTCCAGACTGGTTCATTTCTGTGCCTTTCTCATTCAGCTTTTGAACTATATTCCAGAGTTTCCTTTCTGTTACACATGAGTATACCTTAACCCATGCATTATTGAAAATTTATTGAAGGTTAGAAAGAGCTCTCTACACCTTCAGAGTGAAAGGAATTAAGTTTAATTTCTAGGAAGAGCTGAACAGGGAATTACAGACAAGAGAATCGGTAAAAGAAAAACATAAAGGCAGAATCAACATTTTTGCTTTAGTTACACAGAGTAACATGGAGAATTGTCCCATCACTAGTATAAGCATCCAGGTTTCTTAAAAGCTTTAACATTCTGAAAAGTATTTAACTAACTTGATCCTTTACCTTTGTTAATATGGACTACACCTTCTAAAAAAATTTAATTAATGGCAGACGGCTTGTAGGTTTATGTGTGTGTGTTTGCAAAATATAAAATATAATTGAAAATATTGGTTTTTTTTATGTTTACTGATTCATGGAACCTCTTGTGTATATATTTAATCCTTATTTTTTCATGGAGAAAGCATGCTAAGCATTTAATATATGACCTATGTCTCTCTCTCTCTCTCAACTCTGAGGAGTCAAAGCCTTTGTAACAGTCCTGGAAAAGCAACCATCACGGCTGCAAGATGGGTTTTCACATGCGTTCAAAGAGAGCTGGGACCAAACAGTCTATTTGCCTTAATCACCATGTGTAAGATTGGACAACAGATGTTCTCCTACATGTGGTTTGCTAATTTATTTCATTCTTTCTGTCCATTTACATGATGCATTCTGAAAATTAGTATTGAGAAAGTGTAATCGAATCTTCTGCTCCTCTTGGTAAACAAAATGTAATTTCTCACATTAATATATTATCTTTCAATTCCAAAACTTAGAGAAAAGAATGTCTATTACCAACCACCACCTTACACTGTGCACAAATTAAAAATCCACACCATTCTTTGGCTCCATACAAAAATGCCAAAGTACACTCTTTTAAGAACAGCAGCAGGAAAGCAAACAAACACAGCTGCTACTCTGCTATCATGCTATATTTAACATCTAGAAAAAGATGATTTGATTCTTACTCACAAATTCTGGCAAATTCTATCACTACCCCTCTCCCATATTCGTATACATTCACACATTCTCTGAAAGTCTAGAAATGTGCTCACAATTATATTTAAAGCCATAATTTAAATGTGGCTAGTTCTGAAAGAAATGAATGACTTCTACCAAAAATACTCAACATCAGGTATGTTCTAGAAAGCCTTGTGGATCAGGATCCATTTTTCTATTATGACTGACTAATACTAGTAATGCTGAAGTGCCTTGATCCACTTATGGAGGAAACTGATGTGGTTTTCCATTATATGGTATAGCTGACCATAGGATATTTAAATTGGTTTCAAATTTTAGGTTAATGTTTTTACTGCTGTCCTGTTACTTACCTTAATTCATCTTAGTATTTTATGGTGTTAGACATTACTGTCTGCATAATGATCATAGAAGTTTTAAATGTAGTGCCTCGTTTTTCCTTATTAGTGCTGCTACTAAACTTCACTTCTTAAGGAAAAATGATCATATTATATATATATTTAGAAACAGATAATTATATTGTTGAATGATACTGCCTTAAGTGGTACTTTAATTCTTATGCAGTGGGTAACTTGATTGTAAGCACCCAGAGAATATGTACTAAGTTTACCATTTTTTAATTATAAAAATAAAATAAATATGGTAATAAAAAATCCAACATTACAGAAGATTATAAAACAGCAAGCAAAAATCTCCCATTCTTCACTCCTAGTTCTATTTAGCAGAGATAACCACATTTAGCCTTTTTAATTTCAAGCCCTTCTGGTCATTACCTCTATATTACCGAATATTATACTTATGCTTTGTTTTCTAAATTTATTGATACTCAATACTATCAACTGACTCTGTTATGAAAGATTAGAAAATTAGCTTACTTCTACTCCCTCTGCTATCTCCTACTTTCAATTTTTGCTAATCTAACTTTTATTTCTGTTAAATTAGTTACCTTTGTTTTTATTTACATATGTACACATCAATGTTTTTACATTTATAATCACATAAATGTGCTAATATGGTATATGTTTTGTCTTAATGCAGTTTTTTCTGTTGTTTTTCTTTTGCCTAATTCTCCCTCCCTCAATTCAGAAACAGTCTTTTCCCATTATCAAATGTTTCCACCCTATTAAGAATCCTTTGATATTTCTTCATGATTATATAAACATATGAAACATTCCTTTTGTTTAATGGATGTAGAGTTTTAGTTCTGCAAGATGAAAAAGTTCTGGAGATCTGTTATACAACAATGTGAATATACTTAACACTAATGAACCCTGTGCTTAAAACTGATTAAAATGGGTACATTTTATGTTATGTGTTTTTACCACAATTACATTTTTTTAAAAAAGAACATGACTATATAGTCATACACGTATTTTCATATACAGGAAGCCTTCACTTTGCATAGTTGCTACATAAAGAAACTTACCACAGTTCAGTTAAAGAATACCAGTCCCCCCCCAACAATATGGTTCAAAATTCAGTTGCCAGAATGTATTCTCTGTGAACAACTGCATAAAGTACAAACATCACCGCTAGCTTGTCACTCTACAGATCACCTTGTAAATAACAAATGTATGTCATGATAAGTGACCAATCACGTCACTTCTTTCAAAACCTGTTGATGATTGGTCACTGCCCATCTTTATTCAGATCATGTACAGAGGGAAAACCTTGTAGGTGTGTTGACATTTCTCTGCCAGAGGTAAAACCATGTGATATCCACAAAACTTAAATAATCAAAAGAGGTACATGGGCAACAAAGATGAGAGAGCAGCAAAGGTAAGAAGTAATAATGCTGGAAGTGAATTCAAATTGAATATAAGTGGAGTTTAAAAGAGGTAGCTGGCCATGGGAACGTTGACCCTACAGCCATTCAGGAGATCGTAGCTATGCAGCCAGAGGAACTTAGCGAACGTGGACTTAACAACATAAATGAGGGAAGTGATTGTGATTAAAATAATTATGTCCCAGAGGGAGTGATGCCAGCGAAAAACTTTGCATTAAAAGCGTTTCTGGAGATATTTCACAGCACTGAAAGTGCAAAGGATCGGGACGCCTGGGTGGCTCAGTGGTTTGGCAGCTGACTTCCGCTGGGATCATGGTCATGCTGGGGTCCTGGTTCATGGGTTGAGCCACACATCAGGCTCTGTGCTGACAGCTCAGAGTCTGGAGACTGCTTCAGATTCTGTGTCTCCCTCTCTCTCTGCCCCCACCTCGCCCCCCGCTCACACTCTGTCTATCTCTGTCTCTCTCTGTCTCTCAAAAATAAATAAACATTAGGAAGAAAGAAAGAAAGAAAGAAAGAAAGAAAGAAAGAAAGAAAGAAAGAAAGAAAGAGGAACAAAAGATACAGTGTCAGAAACTGATCCAAAGTTATAAAGAAGTATGACAACTCCCCAGAAATGGAAATGGAAAAGATACTTGCTGTTTTGTAAGTTATCCAATGAGAAGGTAGCAGCACTTTTCCAATTCTTCTTTTTTTTTCATCATGGTAAGTGTATTTTTTAATCCCCATTGCCTATTTCACACACACACACACACACACACACACACACACACACACATGCGCGCGCGCGCACCTGCGTCCCCTCTGGTAGCCATTAGTTTGTTTTCTACAGCTAAGAGTCTGTTTCTTGGTTTGTGTCTATTTTGTTCCTTTGCTCCTTTGTGTTTCTCAAATTCCACATATTAGTGAAAGAATATGGTATTTGTCTTTCTCTGACTGACTTATTTTGCTTAGCATTATACTTTCTAGCTCTATCCATGTTGTTGCAAATGACAAGATTTCATTTTTTTCTTATGGCTGCATAATTTTTGACTATATATATGTGTGTGTGTGTGTGTGTGTGTGTGTGTGTGTATATATATATATATATATATATATATATCACCTGTTCTTTATCCATTCATCTATCAATGGACACTTGGGCGGCTTCCATAGTTTGACCATTGTAAATAGCGCTTCAATAAACATAGAGGTCTGTGTATCCCTTTGAATTAGTGTTTGTGTATTTTTTGAGTAAACACCCACTAGTGCAATTACTGGTTCATAGGGTAGTTCCATTTTTAACTTTTTGAGGAACCTCAGTACTGTTTTCCACAGTGGCTGTACCAGTTTGCATTCCCACGAACAGTGCAAGAGGTTCCTTTTTCTCCACATCCTGGCCAACTCTTGTTTCTTGTGTTTTTTATTTTAACCCTTCTGACAGGTGTGAGGTGATCTCATTGTAGTTTTGATTTGCATTTCCCTGGTGATGAGTGATGCTGAGTATTTTTGCATGTGTCTATTGGCCATCTGTATGTCTTCTCTAGAGAAATGTCTGTTCATGTCTTCTGCCCATTTTTTAATTGGTTTGTTTTTGGGTGTTGAGTTGTATAAGTTCTTTATATATTTTGAATACTAACCATTTACTGTATATGTCATTTGCAAATATCTTCTCCTATTCAATAGGTTGCCTTTTAGTTTTGTTGACTGTTCCTTTGCTGTACAGAAACTTTTTGTTTTGATGTAGTCCTAATAGTTTATTTTGGCTTTTATTTCCCTTACCTGTAGAGACATATCTAGAAAAATGTTGCTATCACCAATGTCAGGGAAATCAATGCCTCTACTCTCCTCAAGGATTTTTGTGGTTTCAGGTCTCACATTTAGGTTTTTAATCCATTTTGAGTTTATTTTTGTATATGGTATAAGGATGTGGTCCAGTTTCATTCTTTTTCATGTAGTTGTCCAATTTTCCCAACACCATTTGTTGAAAAGGCTGTGTTTTTCTCATTGCATATTCTTTCTTCCTTTATCAAATATTAATTGACCATGTGATTGTGAGTTTATTTCTGGGTTTCTATTCTGTTCCATTGATCTATGTTTCTATTTTTATGCCAGTACCATTACCATACTGTTTTAATTACTACCACTTTGTAATATAACTCAAAATCTGGAATTGTAATGCCTCCAGTTTTGTTTTTCTTTTTCAAGATTGCTTTGGCTCTTCAAGGTTTTTGTGGCTCCATACAAGTCTTAGGATTGTTTGTTCTAATTCCAATTATTCTTGATAAGTTTGTTTTAATAAGTTTTTTTTTACAAAGAAATAAAATGCTTTAACTCTTAATGCTCTTCATAGTTTAATTTACAGTGTACTAAATAAACATTAGTTAAAAATTTGTTAATTTCTCCATACATTTATGACTGACACAAAGGTTTTAGTTTTTGACTAAGTGTTTAAAGGCTCTAGAACAACCATAGTTTTCTCCATTGATTATTAAAATCAACTTGCATGGTTTCAGCTTGAATGTTTGTTTGTTTCTTTTGGGGGTCCTATTCTACTTTTTTAGGGTTTTGGACACTATTGTGCAAAATTGAGATCATGTTACTGAAATTTTCTACATTTTCCTCTTCTCACTAAAGAGTTCTTGATGGAAATCTCTTTAAATCAACTATAATAATTCTAAAGAATTATTTTTAAATTGTTGAAAATTTCATGGTATAAGGTACCATGAAAAATGCTTTTAGTTTTGTGCCACAATGATCATTGCTTCAATAAACATTCTGTACAAATATTCTTAATTACTAGTTGATTTATTTCTTTAATATAAATTCCCAGGAATGGAACTGCAGGGTTAAAGGTATATTTTTCTTAAATTTTTTTTTTTTTTTTTTTTTTTTTTTTTTTTTTTTAGCTATCACCAAAAGGCTGTAGCAATTCCCAAAATTCTGTAACAATGCATATTTCAGTTTCTTTGTCAGTAAGGTGAGGTAAGTAAAGTCAGGTAAAAAAGTTCCTTTTCTTTTGCAGCCTCAACAGAAATAGATGTTAGAGCTCTTAAACTGTTGCCAGATAGGGTAAGATTATAGCTCATGGTTAATTTAATCAGCTAATATTGACTATTAGAGAATTTGAATTTTTTTCTTAGGTTTATTTCTGTTGGTCATTTGGAATTGCTCTTTTGTAAATAATCTTTTTTGTGATCTTTGCTGATTTTTTAAATTGAGCTGTCTTTTCTTGTCCATCTTGAGCTTTTTGTACATTATAGATTGAATAGCCCATAAATGTAGAAAAGAAAAGTGATTTGGATGAGGTCAGAACTTGCTTTCCTAATTAGCTAGAGCATGCATTCATCATCTCAGTAAGATATTGGTATAAAAAGAAGCAAATGGATTTGTAGAACAGAACAGTCTTCAGAAACAAATCCAAGTATTTATGATAAGTCATTAAATTTATTATATTTTTTACACAAGTGGGAAAATGATGGATAATTTAATAAGTTTTGCAGACAAAACTGACTCATTACATGTAAAAAGTCAAATTGGACTCTATTTTAGAAAAGAAAATACATGTCATATGGATTAAAGCTATAATTGTAAAATTTTAAAAACATTCATACCATGGGCACCTGGATGGCTAAATTGGTTAAAGCATCCAACTTTGGCTCAGGTCATGATCTCACAGTTTGTGAGTTCAAGCCCCACATCAGGCTGTGTACTGGCAGCTTGGAGCCTGGGCCTGTTTCAGATTCTGTGTGTGTGTGTGTGTGTGTGTGTGTGTGTGTGTGTGTGTCTGCTCCTCCCCTGCTCATGCTTTGTCTCTCTCTCTCTCTCTCTCTCAAAAAATAAACATTTTAAAAAATACACTAAAACATTCGTACACAAAAATATAGGATACTATATATATAATCTATGGATAGAGAAGCTAAAATTTCTGAAAAAGATGATGAAATGTATTTGACTATCTAAAAATTAGAAATTTAGTGGTGCCTGGGTGGCTCAGTCGATTAAGTGTCCAACTTCAGCTCAGGTCATGATCTCGCGGTTCATGAGTTCAAACCCTACATTGGGCTCTGTGCTGACAGCTCAGAGCCTGGAGCCTGCTTCAGATTCTGTGTCTCCCTCTTTCTCTTCCCCTCCTCTGTTCGCACTCTGTCTCTCTATCACAAATGAATAAATGTTAAAAAAAATTAAAAATTAAAAATTTATATGGCAAAATTTGTTTACAAAGTCAATAGAAAATTATGTGTGTGTATATATGTGTATACGTAAATATAAACATGTATATTCACTATCACTGCATAATAAATTACCTACATAATAAGTTCATAACACAAAGAAATAATGTAACAAGATTTACTACTGCAAGATTTCTTTGGGTCAGGAATCTGGGTGTGGCTAAGGTGAATACCTCTAACTCAAGATTTCTCGTGAGGTTGCAGGCAATTTATCAGCCAGGAATTCAGTCATGCCTGAAGGCTCACCTCTGGGAAAAGGATCATTGTAGGTCTTTCCACATGACTGTCTCACAACCTGGCAGCTGAGCAATCCAACAAAGCACTCGGGGTGGAAGTCACAGTCCTTTTTTATAAGCTAATCTCAAGTGACACCCCATCATGTCTGCTGTATTCTAGTCTTTAGGAGTTAGTCAATAAATCAAGCCCACACTCAAAATGAAAAGATTACACAAAGATGTGAACACCAGGAGACAGGGATCATTGGGGACCATCTTCGAGGCTACTTACCAGAATATGTCACATTCATAATTTTAAATAATATACATACTTAACTCTCCTTTCTCATTTGAACAACTTTCAGTGAAATCTCTCAGCTACCATAAAATGAAGAAATTAGTTCCTTCTACCTCTCTCTTGCCAGCTCTCACTTGCCATTTCTATCTGCTAGATTACAGTGTTTACACTGACAATGTTTATAACATTTACCTGACAAATATAATTAAATCTATTGACTATCTTCACTTTAAGTGAAGGAATAGGCAGGATTCTTTTCTCCCATCTTTCAGTTTGAGGGAGGCTTACTCTGGCGGACAACTCACACACAAGACACCTTCGCCCTTCTCTGGCAGACTGTCCCATTTATTTTTAGCCTGGGGTTGCAGTTGAGGAAACTTATAGCTGATTTATAGAATTTGCCTCACACAATCACCTTGATTTCTGTCTCAATTTTCACTCCCTGTTTCTAAACTTTCCAATACAGAATCTGAAGTCTCCCAGGACTTGATAGGAAATGGTGATGCTCATTTCTATTATACATTTTCCTGCATAGGTTTTGGTCTGTAGATTCATTTACTCAAGCTTACTCATCAACAGGCTCCCATCTACTTTCTCTTCTACAAATTTATTACAAGCCCTTATCTGATGATATCCCCACTCCTGGTTTTTGATTCTTTAATGAATATATTTTCCTATTAACTTCTTCACTAATATTTCAGTAGAATTCTGGAAGGACCAGGAGCTAAATCGTTTCACCTAGTTTTCCATAGTGAAAAAGAACCAACCCTATCTATCTAGAAGATAGTTGATGGATGCTTATCGGATATTTAAAATAATAGATTAATGCTTTGAGGTGAATATGATCATATTAGTTTTCTATTGTAGTGACATAAATTACCACAAACTAGGTTTAAAACAACAGAAATGTATTATCTTATAGTTCTGGAGGTCAGAAGCTCAAAATGGGTCTCACCAGGGCTAAAACTAAGGTACTAAAAGAGCCAAATTCCTTTCTAGAGAATCTAGGGGAGAATTCATGTCTATGCCCAAGAAAGTCATTGGCAAAGTCCATATGTTTGCTGTTGTAGACAGATTCCCATTTCTTCTTCTTGTCAGCTCAAGGTTTGTTCCAGCTTCTAGAAACCACTCACATGCCTAGGCTCACAGCCCTGTTCTCCATTTTCAAAACCAGCAAGAGCAGATCAAGTCTCTCATGCTTCATATCTTGTCTGCTTCCTCATGTATCATCACATCTGTCACGCACTCTTCAGTCTTCCCTTCCTGCTTTTAAGGGTCCACCTCAATAATTAAGTATAATCTCCATATTGTAAAGTCAACAGATAAGCAACTTTAATCTGTACCCTTAGTTTTCTTTTGCCATGTAAGGTAACATATTCACATATTCCAGAAATTAGGACATGGACATCTTTGGTGGGCCATTATTCTGCCTTCCACAGCAGTTAATATCTGCTGCCATTTACCAGGAAAAGTGATTGTACAATTCTACTTATTTGGGAAAAGTGTGTAGAAGAATGATGGAACTTCAGGAAGTCTATGAACAAGGTGAGCAAGTATACTTGACTGAGAAGAGAAAGGTATTATTTAGGAAGTGGTGAAAAAGAAAATATGGAACATTAATTCTTAATCATATAAGCAGAATAAGTAACTGGTATCAGAATGTCCCATGTCTCAGGACATTCTACTTAGAAGTACCTAAAATACTCTTATTGCAGAACTTACGTATTTGCCTTATTTACAAATTAAGGCAGATAGTTAACTGAAAGAAATGTATATTACTGGAACTAAAAATAGGTGTGGAAAAAATAAATGTGGTATGATTTGTAAGATGTTTCTGCTTAAACTGAAGATATACGCAGAACTACAATGAACCTTGAGATTTCAAAATATGTTTCCTTAGAGAGTCAACATATGCATTGAAGATAGTGAAAAATAACAGTTGCTTGGAATATATCGAAAGTAGCAACTTTGTTACACAAAATTTAACTATCCCCTAAAATCTGAAAACAGAACCATTCATAAAATCCTTGTTTCCACATTTGCAGTATGATAACGTCAAATGTCATGCTCTGTAAAGTAGTAAATATCATTCTCTTTATCATAAAGAAAAAAAGATGTTTTTCCACACAATATTTCCACTAATGCATTTTGAGAATTTCATTGCTAATGCATGTAGCTTAGAATGGAAAGAAACTTGGCAAATGAAAAAAGTGGATTTTTCACAATGCTCAGTAGCTTATTTTTTTCTATTTTACATGACATAGGGAAAATATACTTCTTAAATGCCCATTTATTGTTATGCTATCATTTGTGTGATTAAATATAGGAGTAGTAAATAAGTTTGCAGTTCCATTGCATATTTCCTCTTTATACAAACTTTATCACTAATTGATTCTTGCTTCTAATGCCAAAGTGAAGCTAAGGGATAGGTTCAAACGTTCATTTAAAGGTTGACTGCCTGTCCAGATTGTTGTGCTATGCAAACAAAAATAAGTAAATATGCATGTTCTCTACTTTACTGATGAACATATAGATGAATACAATTCAGCCACCGTGGTAAGTTGGCTACATGTAGTGCCTCCTGAGGTGTCATCTTGCTAAGAAATGTATCTTTAACATTTAAATACGCACATAAACATTGAAAACTGTTCTGAATATAAATCTGATACTATTTCCTACAAATTGCAGAACTCAATATGTGATTAAAATAAAGTCAACGTAATTCACCAAGTTTAAACATGTACTTAGTGTTCGTATTTACAGTTCACAATCACAAAGTTACTCAAAGTGGATTTCAACATCTTTAGGAATGCTAATTTTATTTAATAAAGTTCTTCTATCTAACGTCTTTGTTCAGAATAGAATTTCTGGGTAATATTATTTTTTAATGACTACAATATCATCTTGACATCAAATGACGGTTGTGGGTTTATGAGCATTTTTATAATGTCAGAATTTTAATATTTTAATTGTGAATTCTTAATAACATGAATCCATTCTTCTGTGCTAACTCTGACATCTTTTCTTTTACAAGAGAATATGTAATTTTATTTTAAGCAGAACAGAGTCAGTATTTATTCTCTTAAAATTACCATTTGTTTCATTTTTGTGCCACTTATAAAGGGTGCTAGATAAATTAAAAACTTGGTTTGTTCTAGGACTTTAAAGTGAAAAAAAATAACACCTAGGTCTCTCTTCCTTTTTCTTTCTAATTTTGCACTTTTGAAGACTTCTCTTATGTGTTATCTACAACTGTAACAAAACTAAAATCCTATGAGAAAAATCTTTTATGTTTTATAGCCTTAGATTTGCAACTGTAGTGGACCCTCACCATATCTTTGCAAATCCCTCCATTTGTAAATAGCACCATTATGCATAATTGTTGTCATAAAATGACTGTATGAATCATTACACACAAAGGTTTTGTGTTTATGTTTCGCTTTGTGTATGGCCATAAAAGTTGCTAAACACAAAGCTGATTTGAATGTGAATGTAGGATAGTAAGCTAGCCTCGCTCAGGAGCTGAAGAACAGCTATCTTGTAACACAAAGAATTAAAACTAGCACCCCCAGGTAAATGACAAATTACTAGTATGACATAAAAACTTGGGGTCATTCATAATTAGTCACAAGTGGAAAAGTCAAATTTGTGAATGTTTGAGAATAACTTATTACATGTGATTTCCCAAAGTAAAGGTTTGTAACTTATGAATACAATTGCCCCTTGAACAACATGAGTTTGAAATGTATGGGTCCACTTACATGCAGATTTTTTGATAGATACAGTGCAGTACTGTAAATGTATTTTGTCTTCCTTATGACCTTCTTAATGACATTTTCTTTTCTTTAGCTTACTTTATTATAAGGATACAGTTTATAATACATATAACTTATAAAATATGTGTTTATGTTGTGGATAAGGCTTCCACTCAACAACTTCTCCTGAGCCTCTTTTATCTACCTATCAACTGAAATGTTGTACTCAATTCTCTTGGACTACATCCCTAGAAGAACCTTCATGAACTAAGAACCCATTGAGATACCAGCAAGAGAGTGTCTGTTCAGCATGAAGTTTGAGGACTCCTGAATTAAGATTTGGGAAGAAGAGCTAGGTCTTGAATCAGTCTAGCCATGTTATTTGTTTGTTTTCTGTGTTAAGCTCTCTTTATTACCCTGATTTCCTGTCTGCCCTTTCCCTGATAGAATATCAACTCTTCTGACTTTTGGCTTTGCCTGTTCTCAAAACCACCACACACAGAGAATGTATTTCATGGCTATTGGCTTGTCGGCTGTGTTAATATCTTCTATTCACCCATCTAGATCCACTCTTGATCCTTCTCCATCCACCTCTGTGTCCTAGAGCTGCATAGACTATCTGTGAATTCCTTTGCCTCCTGGCTTTCAGTTATTTTCAACTAACGAGAGACCTTATGACTTTCGACAAGAGAAATATGGTGAACTTGAAGTACTAATTCTCCCACCTCTCCCTCATCACAGAAACTCTACATAGAGACAATAATAACCCTGTAGGGAGTGACAATTGATATTTTGGGCCCCCAAAATTATATCTAGTTGCAATGGTTTGTGGCTTTCCAAAGGGCCACAGTACAGATCTATATATACACTAAATCTGTAGTATTAAACTTTTATAAGGGAGAGGCGATTAGGTATAAAATGTCTATGAAGGCTCCTTGGGGTAGTGATAATGAGACATCATCCTACAGAGTAGATATGACCTGGCTGCATTGTCTAGCTCAAGGTCAAAGCTATTATGAGATGATAGAGTAGGTAGAAAGAAAACATTCCACTTTCAGAAATGAAAAAAAGAAAACTAAAGTTTCCAAGAGTAGAACAGGAAGCTCCTTTCTTTTTTCTTTTCCTTTCTCCAACTTTTTCCCTCCTTTCTCCAATCTCATTTCCTGCTCCTAGTCTAATTTTAATGTATACACTTTCCCTAGATCAAATTTTACCTAGAAACCAATTAACATCACATTTTCTGATCCCCTACATAAACGAAGAGGGGGTTTTAATAAAAATTAACTTATGCAGAGTGTATTACAATTTACATAATTCCTTCAAGAATATGCACTTATTTTATTCTCAAAATTACTTCTTATAATTAATATGATAGACCACATTAATAAAGCAAATGATAAAAATCAAATGATCATCTCATTAGATGCAGAAAAACATGACATTGATGAAAGAAATTGAAGACAACACAAATACATGAAAAGACATTTTATGCTCATGGATTGGGAAGATTTAATATTGTTAAAATGTACATGCTATCCAAGGTAATCTACCAATTCAATGCAATTTCTGTCAAAATACCAATGGTATTTTTCAGAGAACTAGAGAAAATAATTCTAAAATCTCTATGGAACCACAAAAGACCAAATAACCAAAGGAATCTTGAGAAAGAAGAACAAAGCTAGAGGTATCACAGTCCCAAATTTCAACATATACTACAAAGCTGTAGTAATCAAAACAGTGTGACACTGGTACAAAACAGACTCAAAGATCAGTGGAACAGAATACAGAACCCACAAATAAAGCCATGATTATACAGTAAATTGATCTATGACAGAGGCAAGAATATACAATGAGGAAAAGACAGCCTCTTCAACAAATGATGTTGGAAAAACTGGACAGCCACATGCAAAAGAATGAAGATAGACTATATTCTTTTTTTAATTTTTTTTTACATTTATTTATTTTTGAGAGACAGAGCACAAGTGGGGAGGGGCAGAGAGAGAAGGAGACACATAATCCAAAGCAGGCTCCAGGCTCTGAGCTGTCAGCACAGAGCCTGACACGGGGCTCGAACTCACAGACTGTGAGATCATGACCTGAGCTGAAGTTGGACGCTTAACCAACTGAGCCACCCAGGCACCCCAGGGTAGACTACATTCTTATACCATAGACAAAAATACACAAAAATAAACTTAAAATAGGTTAAACATTTAAGTATAAGACCTGAAGCCATAAAACTCCTAGAAGACAACATAGGCAACATGTTTGCTCTTTAACATTTATCTTAATGATAGATATATATCTTTTGATCTGTCTCTTCAAGCAAGGGCAACAAAAGCAAAAATAAACAGGACTACATCAAACTAAAAAGCTTTCTCACAGCGAAGGAAACCATCAAGAAAATGAAAAGGCAACCTACTGAACAGGAGAAGATATTTGCAAATGCTATATCCAATAAGGGGTTAACATCCAAACTATAACAACTCATAAAAGTCAATCAAAAAAATCCAATTAAAAAATGGGCAGAGGATCTGAATAGACATTTTTCCAAAGAAGACACACAAATGGTCAACATGCACTTGAAAAGATGCTAAACATCACCAATTATCAGGAAAAGAAAAGCAAAAGCACAATGAGACATCACCTCATGTCTACCACAATGGCTAAAATCAAAAAGACAAGAAATAACATTGCTGGCAGGGATGTAGAGAAAGGAGAACCCTCTTGCACTGTGGGTGGGAATGCTAACTGGTATAGCCACTCTGGAAAATACTATGGAGTTTCCTCAAAAAGTTAAAAATAGACCTGCTCTACAACCCAGAAATTTCTCTACGAGGTATCTACCCAAAGGATACAAAAATAATTCTTCAAAGGGATACCTACACCCCGATAGTTATAGCAACATTGCAATAGCCAAATTATAGAAATAGCCCAAGTGTCCATCGACTAATGAATGGATGAAGAGGATGTGCTGTGTGTGTGTGTGTGTGTATACATATATACACACACATATACATGCCTACATTATGGAATATTACTCAGCCACAAAAAAGAATGAAATCTTGCCATTTGCAATGACATGGATAGAACTAGAGACAACTAGGCTAAGCAAAATCAGTCAGAGAAGAACAAAATACCGTATGATATCACTCACATGTGGAATTTAAGAAACAAAACAAATGAATGAAAGCTTAAAAAAAGAGAGAAGCAAACCAAGAAACAGACTCTTAACTGTGGAGAACTGATGGTTACCAGAGGGGAGGTGGGTAGGGGGATGGGTGAAATAGGTGATGGGATTAAGGAGTGCACTAGTTGTGATGAGTACCAGGTGTTGTACAGAAGTGTTGAATCACTATATTGTACCCTTGAAATTAATATTATACTGTATGTTAACTAACTGGAATTTAGACAAAAACTTTAAAAAACAAAAGATACTTTGTTGATGAAATATATGTAAGTGTTTTATAGAATACTATGGATATAAAAACAGATATCATGCAGAAAATCATTGATTCCAGTATAATAGTAGAGACTTGAGTGTATAATAATTCACACACACACAAAATCCCAAATAACCCAAGTGTTCAGGAAAAAAAAAGTATGAAAATGAAGCAGTGTGGAGGAATGATTCAGTTTAAAAGATTTTAATGAAAATCCAGCCTATCTTTTAATTCCTTCTGGAGTAAGAAGTCTGTAGAACAGTACATACCACTAAGAGATTTTGACAAATAAAATCTGTTTGACAAATAAGAAGATGAGAAGGAAGCCAAGTGAACACATCACATAAGGAGACAACTTTCATTGACAAGATATGTGTTTGCAAGTAAGCAAAATATTCTAATAATATAAAGGATTAACACTATTCAGTGAGGTGTTAACAAATATATCAGGGGAAGGAGACACAAAAAAAGGAAACAAGCTTGCTGATAAATGAGGACAAGCATGAAATTAATTACGTCCCTTAAATGTCTACAATACTGAAATTGGGTTTTAAAAAATCTTTCTTTAACAAGAGAAATGAAAAGGAATTTGCGCAATTTGGAAATGGAAATGATCTTGCCAAAGTAACAATTGATAACAAGCATAAAGAATTTAAGTCTTCTGGACACACATAAATGAGCGGCCAAAAATGACAAGTTGGTCAGAGATGAAAAGCAATTAGACAGAAGGTTTATTGGGTTCCTAAGAAATCTCATTGTCAAAAGCTAGTGGATATCTTTAGAAAGAATCTGTTGAAAAGAATTTTGCACTGTTGAAGAAAAAGGTCAAGGAACCAAAGCAGAGGGTATGACCATCTGGAAGATACATTGTTAACTATTAGCAAAATAGTGGTTTTACCACCACAGGAGAAAAACTGTATAGATCAGGAGAAAATAGTTCCAAGAAAAATGAATAACAGCACATTATCAAGATAAAAAAATCCTATTCAGAATTATCTTTTCTATAGAATTATCTAGAAAATGTCTGGTATTTCAACATTAATATTTCTGTGCAGCCTTCCTGAACTTTTTGTTGGACAAAATGAATTTGATTTAGATAGAATGTGGTCAAGAGGAACCAAAGCTTTCTGAATGTCTATAGAAAAGATTATAAGATGAAAATATATCAGATATTTTTCATACAAGCTACTTGAATTTATCAGGGGAAAAAACACAGTACCAATGGACTCAATTTTTAACCAAGGTGTTTTAGCAAAATCAAATTAAAGATTTCTAGCATTCCAGATATCTGACATTTGAAAATATTCAATGTAATATTTTTGAGCCAGAAGTTATTATTTAAAAAAAATTTAATGTGTTGGTTTTGCTTCCATTCATAGTATACCAAGTCTCGAGTGTTTATTAGTTGGACTTAGTAAGTTTCACTTGGTAGGAGTACATTAAGGAAAAAAAAAACTCAACAAATAAGAGTTTTAAATTTATGTTTATTCTTTTTAATGGTTGTGTAATATTCTGCAGTATCTTTAACTTCATTATTTTAAGTGGGGACATTTAAGTTATCTGGAACATAATTACAATAGTGTTTATTTAGAGAATTGTTTATTAATACAAGTTGATCAAGAATGTCTTTGAAGGAATTACTGATACTTGAAAAAAAATCCCATGTTAAAACACTTTTACCTATAAAACAATTACATGCATGGATTTCTCTCTTTACCACCTGTCTCTCCCCAAAACACACACACACACACTCCCGATACCAAGGGTGACAGTGTGTTGAAATAAAACATGAGGGCGATGACAACGATTTCAATTTTTAAAAATCCAAAATAGAGTTTGTATTCACAAAATACCAAATCACTGCTTGTTTCCATTAATTCACACAAACAACTGCTTGAGTTACTGCCAATTAAAGCACCTAACTGAATTGTTCATTTTAGTCAGAATGTTTGATCTGGTAATCTGGTATAAACACTGTCACAGGGTTTCCCCCTGGTTACTTTAGAGGCCACATTTCCCTCAAAGATGTGAGATACACACCTCCTTAACACAGCAGTCTAACCTCTCAGTGGACACAATAACTCTGGTAGGCTCAACAGTGATTCCACTCTGTCACCTAAGTCTAAATAGCAAGAGGCTACATTGAGAGAAAAGGTCTAGAGACTAAGTGCTCCAAATTCTCTCGAAAATCCAAACAATTCCGCAAAGAACAGGCACAGCAGAAAGGGAAATCTCATGAATGGGTTTTAGAAAGTGTATTAGTTTGTAGAAGGAAAAGATGCCAAATGTGAAGCATAAGTCATTAGTTGAACCCCAAAATAAAATGACTGTGCTTTCTTGGGGACAAGCTTTTATAAATATTACTGTATAACTTCAGAAAGTCATTCGATTATGCCTGACAGCATTTAAAGACCTTGAGTCTTCAGTTAACTCAAAGTACATTTATTTATTTATTATGAAATAAAGCCTGTTGACATGTGTCACTGAAATTTTTTTTCTTTTTAAACGTGCCTACTTAATCCAAACATTCAGATATCACAGGCTGAAAATCACAAACAGAACCAATATTAAAAGCTGGAGGATGACCTAAATCAGAACATTTAAAGGAATGATTGACATACTTGACAATCTCATGTGGCAGAGTAACCATAAATGTAAAATAAAAAATTTGTAGAGTCTAAAAAACAAAGCAGAAACAGACCTATAAATACAGAGAAGAAACTGATAGTTGCCAGAAGGGAGGGGGTTGGGGGACGGGCAAAATGGGTGAAGGGGAGTAGGAGATACAGGCTTCCTGTTATGGAATGAATATGTCATAGGAATAAAAGGCACAGCATAGGGAACCCAGTCAATGGTATTGTTATAGTGGATGGCGACGGATGGTAGGTACACTTGTGGTGAGAACAGACTAACAGAGATGTTGAATCACTATGTTGTATACCTGAAACTAATGTAACGTTGTGTGTCAACTATACTTTGACAAACAAACAAACAAAATAAGGAAGAAAAGTAAAATGAAAAAGTGAAAATAAATACAAAGTAAAAAGGTAAGTGACAAGCATGGGGAAAATTGTGATGGTATATAAAGGCTAATCTGAAAAAGATGTAGAAAAATGGGCTGAGAATATGATTGGTGAATCTAGAGAAAGAATAAAAATGTCCAACAGACATTTAAAAAGATTATTAACCTGACTAATAAAGATACACAAAGTAAAATACCAATTTGATATTATTTTTGGTCCACTGAGGATAAAGAAAAAAATGAATAACGCCTTTAATTGAACAGAGTGTGGACAAACTAGGTAGGCCCTCACACACTGGAGAATAGGTGAAAGCAAAAATTGGTCCAACCAAAGGGATGATTCCTCTTTTACTTCAACCATAAAAGAAAAGCAATCGGACAATAAGTTTCTAAATTTTAAGTGTGCATAAACTTGGACCTATGAAATCTGTTTCTTGGGTTTTTCCTTAAATGATTTTATAACTCTTCAAAAATGTAAATACAAGCATATTCATTTCTGCAAGTAAGTTCTGGAGTAACCATATAATGAAATAGTCTGCAAATATTAAAAGTGTTGATGGAGGTCTACATGAACAAGGTTAAAATGCAGTGATACTTGCCCAGCTTCTCTCTCTACCGATCCCTGAAGTGATGCATTCTTTGGCTCCGGAGAAGGACAAATAGAAAACATATATTTGTGAATGAAATTTTAAACTTAAATCAAGAAACTTTACATTTGTAAGAGTGTACTTCACGAGAGAAAGTGGTAAAACAAACGATAGATTTGGAAGAATCTGTCAGGGCAGGGAAACAGGTTTATTCTTTACAGAGAGTAAGATAATGGACCTGGCTGCTGGGGGTGATCTCTGGGCAGGAATGTAGTTCTCTACATCCCTCTTGACCAAACTTGGAAGGAGGGATGAGTAGGGACAATAGAAGTCCACTTGAGCTTGGCACCAGGCTGGGGCAGCACCAATGGAGAGGATACCTATGTTTTATTTCCCTAGATAAAGCCCAGGGATACTGCAGCATTTTTAAAGAAACTCTATGTTTCAGGGCACCTGGCTGGCTGAGTCGGAGGAGCATGTGACAACTGATCTCAGGGTTGTGAGCTTGAGCTCACATAGGGCTTACATAGAGATTACATGAATACAAATTTTAAAAAATAAAGAAACTCTAGGTTTCATATGTGTATTCGTTTCCTATTACTGCTGTAACAAATTACCACAAATTTAGTGGCTTAAAACAGTACATATTTAGGGGCACCTGGGTGGCTCAGTTGAGTGTCGGACTCTTGATTTCGGCTCAAGTCATGATCTATCTCACGGTTTGTGAGTTCGAGCCCCATATGGGAGTCTGTGCTGACAGCACAGGGCCTGCTTGGGATTCTCTCTCTCTCTCTCTCTCTCTCTCTCTCTCTCTCTCTCTGTCTCTCTCTCTCTCTCTCTCTCACTCTCATTGCCCCTCCCCCTCTCACACATACATGCTCTCTGTCACTCAAAATAAATAAACTTTAGGAGAAAAAATACATATTTATTATAAGTCTAGTGGTAAAAACTTTAAAATTAATCTCAATGGAATAAAACCAAGGTGGTTGAGAGGCCTGCATTCCTTTTGAAGGCTATAGGGAGGAATCTGTTCTTGACTCTTCTAATGTCTAGAGTTCGTCTACATTCCTTGACTCATGACTCTTTCCTCCATCTCTAAAGCCAGCAGCATATCATCTACCAGTCTTCCTTTCTCTCTTCTTCCATCATTTCTCCTTTTCTGCTTCTGAACCTTCTGCTTTCCCCGTATAAAGGCTTTGTGATACTGGGCCCACCAAGAGAATCCACTATAATCTCTCCTTGTCAAGATATTTAATTGATTCCATCTGCAAAGTCTATTTTACCATATGAGGTAACATATTCACAAGTTCTGGGGAGAAGAATGTGAATATTTGGGGAGTTATTATTCAGCCTACCACAACACGGAACCCTAGTAGAATAGCAATGACTGTTAGATGTGTCAGCCGGTGGCCCCAAGGGGAATGTCTTTTGGCATGGGGAGAGCAGTTGAGAGGGTACAGATAGTGTAATGGACTGAATATTTGTGTCCCTCCAAATGTGATGGTATTAGGAGGGGGGACTTTGAGAGGTGATTAAGTCATGAGGGTGAAGCCCTCACAAATGGGATTAGTGCCTTTCATAAAGGAGGCCACAGATTGCTCTCTTGCCCCTTCTGCCATGTGAGGACAGAGTGAGAAGACAGTTGTTTATGAACCAGGCAGTGGGATCTCACCAGAGACTTACACATCTGTTAGTGTCTGATCTTAGACTTCCCAGCCTCTAGAACCATGAGAAATAAATGTCTGTTGTTTAAGCTACCCAGTCTATGTTATTTTGGTTATATCTGACTGCACAGGCTGAGACAGATGGGATGGTGGGCAAACATGAAGAGACCTTGTGTTTGGAATAAGGTGGATAGAGAATGTACAATCTGACAGCCAGATGTCAAAAAATGATTCTAACACTCTTTGCAGATGGGGCAACAATAAAACTGTTGACCAAAAGACAGATAAAAGGCAGCATCGAAGGGAAGAGGATCATCAAGGATCCAACTTTGTCTTCTCTGCTGCCTAGGTGATTCATAGCTCTTGCCCATTAAGTGACAGTTGCCCCAGGTGAAGGGAAAGAGAAAAGGAACAAAAATCCTGAAGTGATGTAACTATGTAAAACAATGAGTAACCAAGAAAACATAGGAGTGACTAATTCCACTGTGAATCAGAAAGATTGACTTGTACATCTTAGGAATAAATTAAGTAGTATTTCAGAAAGGTACAAGTCTTTTTTCACCACACTAAGTTATTACAATATTATTCGCTATACTGGGGCGCCTGGGTGGCGCAGTCGGTTAAGCGTCCGACTTCAGCCAGGTCACGATCTCGCAGTCCGTGAGTTCGAGCCCCGCGTCAGGCTCTGGGCTGATGGCTCGGAGCCTGGAGCCTGTTTCCGATTCTGTGTCTCCCTCTCTCTCTGCCTGTCCCCCGTTCATGCTCTGTCTCTCTCTGTCCCAAAAATAAATAAATGTTGAAAAAAAAAAATTTAAAAAAATAAAAAAAAAACAATATTATTCGCTATATTCTCTATGCTTTACTTTTCATCCCCATGACTTATTTATTTTATAACTGGAAGTTTATACCTCTTAATCCCCTTTCCCTATTTCATCTACCCCCCAGAACCCCTCCAGTTTGACAACCACAAGTCCAGTGGCTCAGAATGATTCTGTTTCTGTTTTGTTTGTTTAAACATGGGAGGAGGGAAGGGGGAAAAAAAGTTGCAGAGAGGGAGGTGACCCATAAGAGACTCTTTAATGTGGAGAACGAACTGAGGGTTGATGGGGGGGGGTGCAGGAGAGGGGGAAAATGGGTGATGGGCATTGAGGAAGACACTTGTTGGGATGAGCACTGAGTGTTGTATGTAAGTGATGAATCATGGGAATCTACCCCTAAAACCAAGACCACACTATATAATCTGTATGTTAGCTAACTTGACAATAAATTATATATTTTTTTTAAATTTTTTTTTTCAACGTTTATTTATTTTTGGGACAGAGAGAGACAGAGCATGAACGGGGGAGGGGCAGAGAGAGAGGGAGACACAGAATCGGAAACAGGCTCCAGGCTCTGAGCCATCAGCCCAGAGCCCGACGCGGGGCTCGAACTCACGGACCGTGAGATCGTGACCTGGCTGAAGTCGGACGCTTAACCGACTGCGCCACCCAGGCGCCCCGACAATAAATTATATATTAAAAAAAGGTACAGTTTTGTACATATTAGTAAATACTTGGAAACTCATAACTAAAACATTTGTTTATTGATATGGAAATGTGTCTATATTTTATATGAAAAAACCCACACTATAGAACATGATATATATTATCCTACTTTAATTGTTACATTGTATTTACATGTGTTTATGCATGAAAAAATGTCTTAAAGATTATACTCCTGGGGCGCCTGGGTGGCACAGTCGGTTGAGCGTCCGACTTCAGCCAGGTCACGATCTCGCGGTCCGGGAGTTCGAGCCCCGCGTCGGGCTCTGGGCTGATGGCTCGGAGCCTGGAGCCTGTTTCCGATTCTGTGTCTCCCTCTCTCTCTGCCCCTCCCCCGTTCATGCTCTGTGTCTCTCTGTCCCAAAAATAAATAAACGTTGAAGATTATACTCCTAATTAACACAGTTCTCTTTGGGTGATTGGATGATGAGTGACTTTTTTGTACTTTTTTCTTTATATCTGTCCAATTTTAGATCTGTGCAAACATTTACATAATGAGTGTGTATTATTTGAATAATCACAAAAATAATAAAGCCATTTCCATGTTCAAACACTGTGGTAAAAGACACCATTATTTTTTTTAACTTTTATTTATTTTTGATAGAGAGAGAGAGAGAGAATGAAAGGGGAGGAGCAGAGACAGAGGGAGACACAGAATCCGAAGCAGGCTCCAGACTCTGAGCTGTCAGCACAGAGCCCGACGTGGGGCTCAAACCCACGAACTGTGAGATCATGACCTGAGCCGAAGTCGGACTCTTAACCGACTGAGCCACCCAGGTGCCCCTAAAAGATACCAGTATTTATTTTAGATAGTGAGATGGTATAGAAAGAACACTGAACTTGTCATCAGCAAAATGAGATCAAGTGTCAGTTTTCCAGTTTACTAGTCACGTGATGTTGGGCGAGCCACCTACAATTTCTGGTCCTCATCTGAAAACTGAGGCCAATAGTGCTAAGGATACTATCTCACAGTGATATCCTGTGGCATGTGTTGGGATTGACATTTGATGTGTTATCCAATCTGCAAAACAACTCCTGATGTGCCTATTATTATCCCCATTATGCAAAATGAAATATGGAGAGTATATATTGCAGTTCTTTGAAAAACATAATGTAAACCTTAGCTGTTCCTGCAATGTAATCAAGAAGAAATGCCTGCAGTGCCCAGTGTAGATATAGATGCCACATACAAGCTCTTTAAATAATATATACATTAGATTCCATGAACATCAGGGTCCTCTAAGATCTTCAGCAATTTGAGGAGAAACCTAGGAGTTCTCTGCCTGAAGATAGTGTCTGTGAAGACAGACATGTCAGTGATGCTCCATCCTACCTGCTGCCAGGGCTCTTGATTAAAGCCTTGCCTCTGAGAAATAGATTGCTGATTTATATATATTATCCTGTGGTAATACATATGAAAGTTTCAGTTACATACCTTTGTGTTTACTAAATTCAAGGTGTTTGCCATGCCAGTTTTGTGTGTATATGTTTGTATATACATAAATATATATATGTTTTATATATGTATATGCAAACATATTATTTTAAGTGCTTAGTTATCATTAATTACCTAGTACTCTCATTTAGATATGTTATAATTTATGGATACAGATGAGGAAACTGGGGTCAGGAACATGAGCCATGTGTAATACCATATTTAAAAAAATGTCCAGGGGCACCTGGGTGGCTCAGTCGGTTGGGCGTCCGACTTTGGCTCAGGTCATGATCTCACGGTCCGTGAGTTCGAGCCCCGTGTCGGGCTCTGTGCTGACAGCTCAGAGCCTGGAGCCTGCTTCAGATTCTGTGTCTCCCTCTCTCTCTGACCCTCCCCCATTCATGCTCTGTCTCTCTCTGTCTCAAAAATAAATAAACATTAAAAAAAAAATTTTAAAAAAAATGTCCAGAGTAATTCTATACAACCTAAGTGGAAAAACTAGTCCTAATCCACACTATTTCTTAGTTTTATTTATTTTTTTATTTTTAGACAGAGAGAGAGCAAGCAGGGGTAGGGGCTGAGAGAGAGCGAGAGGGAGAATCTTAAGCAGGCTCCATGCTGAGTGAAGAGCCCAACGTGGGTCTCATGACCGGAGCCAAAATCAAGAGTAGGCCACTTAACCGACTGAGCCACCCAGGTGCCCCTAATTCACACTTCTTTACCTAAAACCTTTGAGGCTAGAAGTGGTTTAGAGTTCAGGAACTTCTGATTTCCAGAAAAGTAATTACATGCATATAGCTTATGTAATGTGCGCAGATATAGATACAACATCTTCAACAGGTATGTTCTCTGTAATCAAGCACATTGTTATTTGTGCACAGAAATCAATGGATATTCATACTAAGTAGGATAAACAGTCTTTAAACAGTCTTATATCAGTTTAACTTTTGCTGCCAAATGAATTTGCACCAAACTTAGAGAAAACTTTTTGGTTCAATTAAACTCTGTAACGAGACAGGAGGTGCTTCCGTTTTCTTCGAGTTGTTTTCAGGTTTTCATTTGCTCTTCATTTGCTTGCTCTTGCTGATGTGCTGGGAAGGTTCTCACAGTTGTAGAAAGAGATAATGTGAAGGCGCAGTGTTGACTCTTATCAGGAAGCATCATCACTAATGGCGCTAAAGAAGTTGCCTTTGGGGAGGGAAGTTTTTCCTTCCCAGCATCAGTATGTACTCCCCAGATGAATAAAACGTATCCACGTGACTGGATGTAAAGAGCTGATAAATAGTTTCCTATGTAAAAGCTTTTAGAAGTCTTTAGTTTGCATGAAAACTTAACTCCTGACCTCTGCTCTCTGGGCTCCTGCTAATGGTAATGCTTATTACTATTTGAAGTTCCGCTGACCCACTTGGGAGTTATTTGTAATGTTGATATACTTATAGTCAGGACTGTAGATATTTTCATAATCTGGTGATTATATGAGGAAGGGGAGTAAAGGGTACATTTTTTCCTGGACTTTAGATAGACTACTCCTATTAGAAATAGGGAAAATAAATAGTGATTTTAGTTGGAGAAGTTTCCAAAAAGTGACTCACAGATTTTCCTGTTCAAAAGGAAGCAGATACCTAAAAGCTGATGTCAACACTTAGAATAAAACGATTGGATAGGGTAGCCTGGGTGGCTCAGTCGGTTAAGCGTCCGACTTCGACTCAGGTCATGATCTCGCGGTTTGTGGGTTCAAGTCCCGCATCTGGCTCTGTACTGACAGCTTGGAGCCTGGAAGCTGCTTCAAATTCTGTGTCTCCCTCTCTCTGCCTTACCTGCCTTGTGCTCTCTAATATAAATACAGAAACATTAAAAATGGATATGATATCTATGAAGGATATAATAAGGAGAAAGGGTATAAAAACAGTCTTTAAAACACCTCCTCTCCAAATCTTCCAGCGATTCCCTCAAGCTACATCCAACTATGATTGAAGAGAATTCTGAGGATTGAGGCATTTATCAAACAATAAGGAAGGAGACTTATAACTGCAGGTTAATGAAGAAAAGTCAGTCTGGCCAGTTCGTGATAGACTCGGGCACTCCTTTGTCTTCTTGGTTTATTCGTGGTTTTACATAGTCACATTATTTCAGGATTTTTTCTCTTTTTTCTCCTTCCCTTCACTTGTAGTCATTTTTCAGTTAATGGGCATGGGCTATAAATAATCTGGGCAGGAGAGAAGACAAGGTTGGGTCTTTAATGATGCTCCTCTGTCCTATGCTGTCTTTTATCTTTCCTTTGCCCAATGGCTTCTATTCTTTCAACATATGCTAAGGGGGCCAGAGCAAACATTTGGTGGACTCTCAACAATCTCAAAGGGAAAGAATTATCCTCTTTAAGAATGGGGAAATTGAGCCCAGAAAGGTTAGGTACCTTGTACAAGGATCATGTAGACATAAATAATAGAGCTTGCAGTCTTGCCTAATTCAAAACATGGAATCAGAACAACTTAGGAAAAAAAGAATTTTGTTGAATATATTGTCCAGCAAGCTTCTAGCAATAACTATACGCAATTAAATCGCACATAGAGATATGTATTCTGTGGAGATATTTCTTAAAGGAATATAATTTATAGGAATAGTAACATTAATGATCAAGAGAAATGAACCAAAGAGTAAGGAAAACATATGAATGATTAAAACAAACTCCCCCCCACCAACTTCCATATAGTCAGCATGGGCATTGCTTGTGTATAAATGGAATGAAAAGATGTTGTATAACTGTGCACATACCCATATAAGGTGACAAGAGTAGGAGATAAAAAATTTCCTAACACAGATGGCTATTTTGTATTTGGTGACAATTCAAAGAGACAAACAAAAAACAAACAAACAAAACACACAAAAACTGTCTACACTAGCTAGTTCAAATCTGCTTTCTTAAAGCAGACTCTAAGGGAGATTTGGTTCCTAATCTGTTCTATCAAAAATGTATCTTTTTGCCTCTGGGTGTTTTATTTACTTTTCCTGCATTTAAAGTCATATACCCACATTCCTTCCTCCCCATCTCTCTCTCTCTCTCTCTCTTTCTTCCTCTCCCCCCCAGTCCAGTCTCCCTCCCCCCCCTCTCTCACACACACACACACCTCACATGAAATATATTTGGAATAAGACATTTCCAGATCTAATCATAAATAATACATTTCTAATGGAAGATGTCCAAAGCACTGTGATAGGCCTGTGGGGAATGCTATTATAGCTTAAAATCCTCTAATGAGACTTTATGACAACTGGTCTTATTAATCAAATGTTTGACAATACAGAGGACTCATCAAGTCCTCTTCTTTAGCATGGTAAACAAAACTAATTTTTAATGTACATATTGAATCTCATTTTGATGTCTTGCTGGGGTAAAAAAGTCAGAATTTGAGGGGCGCCTGGGTGGCGCAGTTGGTTAAGCGTACGACTTCAGCCAGGTCACGATCTCGCGGTCCGTGAGTTCGAGCCCCGCGTCAGGCTCTGGGCTGATGGCTCAGAGCCTGGAGCCTGTTTCCGATTCTGTGTCTTCCTCTTTCTCTGCCCCTCCCCAGTTTATGCTCTGTCTCTCTCTGTCCCAAAAATAAATAAACATTGAAAAAAAAAATTAAAAAAAAAAAAAAGTCAGAATTTGATGTTGAACTGAGTGTGTAAGCATGTACTCAATAAGTCGAACCCACACACAAAACTATCAGCAAGAACTCAGAGGAAGAATAAAACCATATAGATCTGATATGTCTGATATATAGGTGTAGTAAAAACAAATAA
Organism: Puma concolor; assembly: GCF_028749965.1. Lineage (NCBI taxonomy): Eukaryota > Metazoa > Chordata > Mammalia > Carnivora > Felidae > Puma > Puma concolor. The sequence continues at coordinate 205,844,878 of NC_141667.1, read as the reverse complement.
ATATTCAAGAAATAAAGTTTTAAAAATTGGTCTGGGCATCAAGGAATATAAAAATGTTAATTAGATTTGTGACCTCCTGTTTCCCCTGTTAAATATGAAATAATTTTGTATGTCAACAGGATAAAATTGAAAGAAAATTATTGAAAACAGGAGTTTTTAAAACCTGACTTATCCCCCTTATGCCTAAAATACATTACTATTTCCAGATAATGAAAAATTACTGGAATTAAATACAATGGTCTGAAAGTTACGATTATAAAAAGCTCATTAAAATTGATAAGAAAAACACTGAGACCCCAATATGAAAATGAGCAAAGGACATGAACAAACAATACATGCCAGCAGAGATAATTAGCAAGCAAACATATGGGAAAATATTTAACCTTGCTAGTTATAAAAAAAAAAAAAGAAACTAAAATAACACTGTGTTCATACCATATCATTTAAATGTGTAGAAGAATTATATTCTGGTGAATTCTACCAAATGTTTAAAAAAGAATTAACATCAATCCTTCACAAACTCTTCCAAAACACAGAAGAGGAAGAAATACTTCCCAGTTCCTTCTATGAGCTTCTATTATCCTGACACTGAAGCCAGATGAAAACATCGCAAGAATGTTCATATTCATGAGATATTCATAACCAATATCTCTTATGAATATAAATGTGAAAATCCTCAACAAGATCCTAGCAAACCAAATCCTGTAACATATAAAAAGACTATATGCCATGATCAAGTAGGTTTTAACCCAGGAATGCATGGGTAGTTTAACATATAAAAATCAATCTATGTAGCATAACACATTAATAGAATGAAAGGGGAAAAAATTACATGATAATCTCAGTAGACACAGAAAAAACATTTGACAAAACCCAATACACTTTCATGAGGAAAAACACTCAAAACCTAAAAATAGAAGGGAACTCCCTTTCTATTTTTATATCTTTTATATCTTAATATTTTTAGATCTTTGTGTTTTTAACTTTATTAAGGAACTCCCATATACTTAATAAAGACCATTTATAAAAACCCATAGCTAACATAATACTCAGTGGTGAACGACTAGATGCTTTCCCCCAAGATCAGGAACAAGACAAGAATGTTTGCTCTCACCACTTCAATTTGATATTATAATAGAGATTTGGTAAAATAGGCAGGAAAAACAAAGTGGAAAGGAAGAAGTAAAATTATATGTATTGCATATGATATAATCTTATATATAGGAAATCTAAAGGAATTCACAAAAGCGATCAGAACTTATAAATAAGTTTAGCAAGGTTGTAGGATATATGATCAATAGCCAAAAATCAATTGTATTTCTACAGACTATCATGAACAATCTGTAAATGAAATTCACAAAGCCATCATATTTGTGATAGCATCAAGAAGAATAAAGTGCTAAGAAATAAATCTAACAAAATGTATGCAAGACTTGTACACTGAAATCCAGAAAATATTGTTAAAAAAAAAAGATGACCTAAACAAATGGAAAGATACTTTGTATTCATGGGTTAGAAGAGTTAATATTGTTAACATAGCAACACACCCCAAATTAATTTGCAGATTCAACATAATACCTATCAAAACCTCAGCTAACTTTTTTGGGTAGAAATTGATAAGCTTAATATAAAAGTCATACGGAAATCTATGAAACCTAGAATAGCCAAAAAAATCTTGATAAAGTTGGAAGACACACTCTTCTAGATTTCAAAATTAACTGCAAAGATACAGTAATCAAGACAGTGTAGGGGTTCCTGGGTGGCTCAGTCAATTAAGCATCCGACTCTTGATTTCAGTTCAGGACATGATCTCACGGTTCATGGGTTGGAGCCCTGCATCAGGCTCTGCACTGACAGTGTGGATCCTGCTTACAATCCTCTCTCTCCCTCTCTCTCTGCCCCTCCCCTGCTTGTGCTCTCTCTCTCTCTCTCTCTCTCTCTCAAAGTAAATAAACTTAAAACTTTTTGTTTTAAAAGTGTGTAACTGGCATAGGATAGAAATATAGATCAATGGAATTGAATTAACAATCCAGAAATAAACCCTTGTACTTAAGGTCAACTGATTTTCATTAAGAATGCCAAGAAATTCAACAGGGGAAAGAACAGTCTTTCAACAAACAGTGTTGGAACAACTGGATATCCACATAAAAAGAACAGAGTTGGGGGGCGCCTGGGTGGCGCAGTCGGTTAAGCGTCCGACTTCAGCCAGGTCACGATCTCGCGGTCCGTGAGTTCGAGCCCGGCGTCAGGCTCTGGGCTGATGGCTCGGAGCCTGGAGCCTGTTTCCGATTCTGTGTCTCCCTCTCTCTCTGCCCCTCCCCCGTTCATGCTCTGTCTCTCTCTGTCCCAAAAATAAATAAAAACGTTGAAGAAAAAAAAAATTAAAAAAAAAAAAAAGAACAGAGTTGGATCATACTTCACACAAAAATTAACTCAAAATGGTTCATCTACTTAAATGTAAGAGCTAAGACTGTAAAACTCTTAGAAGAAAACATAGGCATAAATCTATAATCTGGGATTAGGGAATGGTTTCTTAGATACTACAGCAACAGCATAAGTGACATAAAGATAAAATAAGTAAATTGGACTCCATCTAAATTAAAAACATGTGTGCCTCAAAGGATACCATTAAGAAAGTGAAAAGACAACCCAAGAAGTGAAAGAAAACACTAATGAATCATATATGAAGTGTATTCAAAATATATAAAGAACTCTCACAATTCAACAAAAAAGAAAAATGACCCAATCAAAAATGGCCAACACATGAAAAAAAATTTTCAACATCTTCATTCATTTGACAAATTGAAATTAAACCACAATAAGATACCACTTCACATGCACTAGGATGGCTATAATAAAAAAGACTGATAATGAGTGTTTGCCAGGATGTGGAGAAATTAGAATTCTCAGACATTGCCTGTGGGAATGTGAAATGGTACATTTTCCAAAACAGTTTACCAATTTCTCATAAAGTTAAACATAGAGTTACCATCACCCAGCAATCCCACTCCTGGTTATGTATGCAAGAGGATGTGAAATATATCCACACAAAAGCCTTTACACAAATGCTCATAGCAGCATTATTGTTAATAGCCCCAAAGTGGAAACAACCCAATTGTCCATCAACTGAAGAATCAATAAAAACATGTATCTTATCCATACAATGGAATATTATTTGGCCATAAAAAGGAAGGAAACATCAATTCATGCTACGACATGGATGAACCTAAAAAACAAGACTTAGTGAAAGAAGACAGACATGAAAGATCACGTGATGTATGATTCCAGTTACAGGAAATGTCCACAATAGGAAAATCCATAGACACAGAAAGTAGATTAGTGGCTGTCAAGATCTGAGAGGAGGGGAAAATTGGGAGTGACTGCTAATGGGTATGGGTGGTATATGAATATCTCAATAAAGCTTTCATTGAAAAAAATTAATGTTGGCAAGACTGGTGAAATTGGTCTTATACAATATATAATATATGTTATACATTGCTAACACTTTAGAAATTCGTACAATCATTTTCTAAAACAAATTTGCCTATATGTTCCAAGAGCCATACCAGTCTTCCCATCCAGTAATCCTCTCCTTGGGAAATCAGGGCACGCTCAGTATCAAAACAGTGAAAAAGTTACATGCTCAAATATATTCTTTCCGAAAGATCTGAAAACACATCAAACGTCTTATAAAATGAGAATAAGTAGAGGCACCTGGGTGACTCAGTCAGTTGAGTGTCTGACTCTTGATTTCAGCTCAGGTCATGATCCCAGGGTCATCAGATCGAATTCCATGTAGGGCTCCGTGCTGAGTGTGGAGCCTGCTTAAAATTTTCTTTCCCTCTGCCCTCTCCCCTGCTCGCTCTCTAAATACATAAATAAATAACAAAAACAAAAAACAAAAAACAAAAACCTTACCGAAAATGAGAATAGGTAGCTAAATAATAGTATATCAATTTAATGAAATATTTTTTCAAAAGGAAAATTGATACAGATATGATTACACTTTAAATTATTGATACCTATAGGAACAGATGGACAAAGAAAATGGACACAGGAGAAGTGATATGTTAGTGTGCTTTAATCACTGGGATCTCACTCCTGCTTTTCTCATATTAGCTTGTGAGGAGTATGAATTTACTACAATGTTCTTTGCTACTATGATGCTGTTATATTGAAAATAACTTTGAGGGGCGCCTGGGTGGCGCAGTCGGTTAAGCGTCCGACTTCAGCCAGGTCACGATCTCGCGGTCCGTGAGTTCGAGCCCCGCGTCGGGCTCTGGGCTGATGGCTCAGAGCCTGGAGCCTGCTTCTGATTCTGTGTCTCCCTCTCTCTCTGCCCCTCCCCCGTTCATGCTCTGTCTTCTCTCTGTCCCAAAAAAATAAACGTTAAAAAAAAAAAAATTAAAAAAAAAAAAAAAAAAAAGAAAATAACTTTGAAATATTTGAAGGAGGATTTAAGAGTGTTCTTTTGGCTATGTGTGGCACATCCAAAAAGATGGTGAGTACTGTGGATTTCTAGAAGATGTTTCTGACCGGTGGAACACAGCAACACCAGAAGACCAAACTGGGTGAAGTGAGGAGGTGAGGAACCTACCCTGTCTGCACAGCAGCCTGGCTTGGAATGTCCCCGGAGGAGCATCCATGTGGGGGGTAAGCCATGAACCTCTCCACGGACAAAAGCTAAGACTACACACTATGTATCCTGAGAAGGAAATTTGTAATTACAGGAATGATGAGCTTAAAGAATGTTCCTTATATGAATCTGAGACTGAAACATGTCATGAGATATTTTTTAAAAAACTTAAAAAAAAAGAAAAAAGAGATGGGGGCTTCTGGGTGGTTCAGTGGGTCAAGCTTCTGACTCTTGACTTCTGTTCAGGTCATCATGTAGCAGTGGTGAGATCTAGCCCCCCATCGGGGCTGTCAGTGCAGAGCCTGCTTAGGATTCTCTCTGTCTATCTCTCTCTGTCTCTCTCTCTCTCTCTCCTACTCTCTCCACTCCTTGCCCACACTCCCCCCACATCAAAATAAATAAATAAAACTTAGACAAAAGAGATATAATATACTTCTACAATTTTAAAGATTAAAGCATTCTATATATACATTTATACACAGTAAGTGTATACTTACATATAGTATATACAAATAAGTCTAGTATATATTATATACAAATAAGCATGTGTTTACATACTTATATAAACATATACATTCATATATAGTAAAATATACAAATCCTAAGTCTATAACTGGGTGGATATTTACATAAGTATAAATTAATTTTGTCACCGTCCAGATCAAGACAGAACTCTCCTGGAGGCAGCACAGTGCTCATGTGCAGCTGAGAGCCCTGCGGACAGCAGTTGCTATCTGACCTGTATCATCAGCGATTAGGTTTGTTGCTTTTGAACTTGATAAAAACGGAATTATTCAGCATGCATTCTTTTGTGTCCCCCTTTTCTTGTTCACCATTATATCTGGGAGATTCATCCATGATGTGCATGTAGCTAGAATTCATTCTTTTTTTCATTGCTTTGTAGAACTGTCACTGGATTTACAATTTCTGTAATCCGTCTCCCGCAGAACATACAAAGGTTAGTGAATTTCCTTTTATTTAAATTTCACTCTGATGTTAAACAAATGCTTGATTAAGTAAACTATCTGAAGAGGAGAAAATTTGAAATAATAATAATAAAAAAATCCCCTTGAATGCAATTGGTCCCCATAGGCAGTCAGACTATCAGCTAGAGACCTGTTACTTCTGAATAAATTCAATGGACAGATGTTTGAAAAAATCAGTAGCATTGTATGGTGATCCTGTGTAGAGCAGGCAGAGCTGGATAGCAGAGGGATTGACCAGCTGGCCAAAATGGTTCCACAAGGGAAATTTGCAAGCCTGGAAGGGTTTTCAGGACGCACACAGTGATCACACCATGTTTTGAATTCCTGGGTGTGAGGCACATGCAGTACGATTCTAGTGGCCTTGTTCTGTCCTATCATAAAGCCATCTCCCTGTTTCGGGCAGAAGATCAGGTTAGGTTCCAGTGAGAGTGACCTCAGGGTTCTGTAAACCTCAGGCTTCCAGGTAACAGCAGACAGGCACTGGTCAGGAAGGGAGGAGAAAGTCCTAAGAGCGGCAAACGTTCTGCGTGTTCACGGCATGTTTTTGGAGGACACCAGAAGCTAGATTATGTTAATTAATAATAGTAATGGTAAAAATAATATCAGTAGTGTAAGTCTGTTCTTGTTTAACAAGGAGATTGGGGCAGGTGTTTTCTGCATCTACAGCTGGTGACCTTCTCAGTGGTTTTTCTCCCTCTCTGCACTGCCTTCTCCCCCTCAGAGTTTGGTGTCCTGAATCCTTATTTCCTAGAAAGGTAAGGTAATTAGTGACTTGTGAATCTAGGGAAACTCGCAGGTAAGCTGGCTGGCTGCTTGCCAATCTAGCTTTCTATTGACGGGGGAAAAAACTCTTTGTTTTTCATAACTAAACATATTAAAATGTATAGAACATATTTGGAACAGTTAAATAGTTTCACTTTCTCCATAATTAAGGTAAAACAAAATTATGTTCTAGCATAAGTTAGCACTGTTCCTAAGATCTGTGCGACCTTGGGGAAATTACTTCTTGGAATCTGAGTTTCCTCAACTGTAAAACTATGAGCTCAAATTAAGAGATATCTAAAGTGCATTTTTAAATGCTAATATCATTTATTTCTAGTTCAAGTCATGAGAGAATCTTTAAAAAAAAAAGTTTCCCTTCGATGTTAGCTTTAGTTAGTCAATACTACATTAGTATTGACCCCAAGAACCAAGCATTTGATTTAGAATGCCTTAGAATTATATTCTGCTTGAGTTTGGGTGCTACAGTTGGAGATCACAATGTATCGTATGGAAGCAGCAGGTGAGCACCAGGAGGCAAAATAACAATTGCCTCTTGAAAAAGAGTGATGAGACCCCGATCAAAGAGTGGTCTTTTGGGTTTAGATAGAAAAAGGACCAAATGTCAGATAACATTAGATTAATTTGAGATCCTGCAAACATTTAGGTCAGGCTAACAAATTTATCTTCATTTGAGCTCTAAGCAACCTGTGTGCCAGGTGTTTATTACTCTTGGGCAAGTGCTTTCTGTTTATCTGGGAAGAGTTGATTGAGACATGAGTCTCCATTATATAGGTGTGGCATTAAGTGATAGGACGTTGGCATGCCAAACCCATGTTGTAAGGAACCATTTTTTTATGAAGAAGAAATGTTCATGATTAAGAATTTCTTAGGCAAGGGGCGCCTGGGTGGCACAGTAGGTTAAGTGTCTGACTTCGGCTCAGGTCATGATCTTGTGATTCATGAGTTCAAGCCCCACGTAGGGCTCTGTGCTGACAGCTCAGAGCCTGGAGCCTGCTTTGGATTCTGTGTCTCCCTCTCTCTGCCCCTCCCCTGCTCTCTCTCTCTGTCTCTGTCTGTGTCTCTCTCAAAAATAAATAAACATTAAAAAAATTAAATATAAAAAAATAATTTCTTAGATAAAATGTGGGTTAGATTCATGCTTACATTATGTGCAATTGTAAGGCCATCACCAGAGAAAAATGTGGTCATCCTCCATGGAATTATGCGTATTCAGGCAAAAGTATTCCTGATGAACATCCCTCATTTTTGGTGCCCACTATACAATAACCCCAGCTGTCAAGTGCTGATGCAAGGCATGGAAATTCCATTTTTCTTTTCCTTTACAGAAAACACAAAGATCCTCCCATGCAATCTTCCAGGCTATTGTCATATGGTATGATTTATGTATTTCTTGTATGTTTCTTTCTTTTTAAATTTGGAAGTATATTCTTTTGTTCTATTGGGCTATTTATTCTCTTGACATCCTTGGGTGTGAGTTAATGGAACCATGATAAAAGGATAGAGAAGTAGAACAAACAAGTCTGATGGTATAGATTCAGGACTACCTGACAGATTAGGGATGGCAAGGATAGGAATAAGAGATAAAATCACCTGATTCATGTGCACTGAGATGGTCCAAATAAACCAGTGCTTGAAGGTTTTGCTCTGCTGTGACTCTGAAAAATAAATGCAGGAAAAACTGGGTTATGATTATAGGGTTTAAGAAAAGGCATTTGTTTCCCTTTATTAGGTTAATTTTGATACCTAAAACATAAATGCTTAGCCTAAGAGCTTAGCACAGTGCTTTACACTAAATGAGCATTTGGTAAGTATTTGTTAAATAAAGTCAAGAAGAGAAGTTGATGGATGTGAACATGAGGGGGTAGAGGGGCAGACATCTATTATTTTGTCTGCTCAGAAGAGCCCCTACCCCCTTTCTGACCATGTCCCATCCATGTGGCTGAGATTGGAAGTTGCTACCGTCCTACAGATCTTACTGGTCATGATCCAAACTAAAATAATCCCAGTGCTTTCCCTCCACTGTAATTGGTCCAGAAAAGTACACTGAACACAAGCTGAACCAGCTGGGGGAGTGGGATTCCCCGGGATTTTTCCCCAAAGTAGAACTATGGAAAATCATGATAAAGCTGGAATAACATAAATGTTGAGAACTGTTGGTGGTTACTCTCACATACCCAGGAGGAAATAAGATTTACATGGTAAAACCAACCCACAGTTAAAAACAGGAAAGGGAAAAGAATTCTGACCATATCTGCCTCTGGTTGCAGGTATCCCAAAAGGCCCAGTTTTTCCACTGTCCCTTGTGAGATTTGGTCACTTGAGCCAACACTGCCCCCTTTACTAAAGCTCAAAGATTCCAACCTAGTACAAGGGATGATTAAAACTGAAGTCGAACTGGGCTGACTCTAAACAGTGTAAGATCAAGGATCATGTCTTTCATCTTTACAACAGCATTACACAAAATAGTGTTTGGTACACAGTTGGCAGGCATTCAAAATATATTTATTCAATGTCCAGGAAACATGCTAGGTGCTGAGAATAAAACAGTGAGCAAGACAAATGCATTCCTTGCCCTTAAGAAGCTTTCAGTCAAGTGGAAAGTACAGACAAGATAACTGGCAATGAAAATAAAAAGTGATGCTTCTTGATAGAGGAATACTTCAATTAAGTTTATTGGATGACAAGTAAATAGACTAGCTAATCTAAGTTTGAAAAAGGGAATTGTTAGGTAATGGGCTATTTCACAGAGCACTAGGGATGGACTACAGCCCGACCCTTAGAGAGAACAGAAATCAGGAATTGGAGAGCCATTGTCTACCCAAGAAATATTCTCTTTCTCACTCTCCTCTCTAATGCTCTTTATTTTTCTCCCAAAGATTGACTCCTTCACTCATCAATCAGTGCTATTAGAAAATTGGTCACAGCTTCCAAGTACAAATCTATCATTATATTGACCGAAACTCCCCTGAGGAGGGAAATCTTGCTTGGAAGTAATATTTTGATAAGCTGATTGGCTTAGTGAGTCAGCTCAAATTGCAAAAGATGATTACCCTAAACTACTATGCAGACACAAGGAGAAGAATGAGTGGGACCCAGGAAAGACAGTTAAAAAGGAGAGGGAAAGAAGAGTCTGAATGACCTCTCTCCCTTTTACCTTACTGCAGAGACTACAAAAATTATAAGATACTCAGAATGACCAGATATTTTAAAGGAAACTAGCGAGAGAGCTGAATTCTGTCTGTGTTGCAGCAAAACACAACAGTATGTGACTAGGCCAGGAGCAAGAACTTGGCTGTCCTTGAGGGGATCATGTTGTACAAAATGACTGTCAAGTCCACACTTATGGGGGTGTAAGGGACAGTTAAAGGGATTCTTGTGACCTGGTCAAATGTTCTAAAAAGTACTCAATATGGGGAAGAAAAGAGTCAAGTGAACATATAGGGGAGATGACTAATCCAAGCTGGATATTCTTTGAATGAAAGAATAAATAAAATAGACTTTCTTTGCCATAAACTGTGACCTACACAGAAATAAGCCAAAGCCAGGAGGCTGCTGAAGTTACAAGTAAGAAAAAGCCACGATGTAGAAAGGAGAGAAGAGTCAGTGGTTCCCAGAGAAGTGAAAGTCGACACAGAGGCACTGGAGGGCTGCTGGAGACGAGGGCAAATAATGAGATACTACCATGTTAGCAGCTCAGTGCTGTTCCAGTTCTCCTTGAGGTTTGACTTTGTGCACAAAGGTCTATGATCTGCAAGACCTGGTTGTTTAGCTGCTAGACTTTTTTCTGTTTTTCCTTACTTTCTTAACTTCCATATTTTTTCAGTACCCTTATAAATATCATAACTGAGATGCCCTGGGCATGTTTATGATCCTGAGACTCTGAAAGAGCTTTATTATAAAACAAGAAAGGAAGGAAAGGAAAGGAAAGGAAAGGAAAGGAAAGGAAAGGAAAGGAAAGGAAAGGAAAGGAAAGGAAAGGAAAGGAGAAGTGAGCAGGATCCAGGCTAGCATGTGCATTTGTGCCATTAAGAGCTAACTTGTTCTCTCCAATTGCTGTTCCCTTCATAATTTCTGTTTTCCTTCTAATTCCCACATCTTTATTCTGTATAATACTTGCCCTGTGAGCCTCCAAATAAAAAACCTGTCCTACCGATCTCTCTCCTTTCCCTTTCTATTTAGTTACAGCATAATGATATACAGATGCTCACTGGGTTACTCAACACTTGACTTATGCAAACTTGACCTTATACAAATGATTACATAAGGCACATAATAAAATTTCAGAGATGCAGGAAATTTCACATTATGTATGGAAACAGAAAGAAGTCGAATGCATAGATGAATGCTCAGACGCAAGGCCCCAAACAGGCCCTTCTGGGACAAGAGCAATTGCTCTTCACCTTCTGCTGTCTTTCAATCCCTGCATGGGTATCTGTGGCAGTTACACTTGCCCACTGATATGGTCTAAAGTGTTGGGATTCAGGGGCGCCTGGGTGGCTCAGTTGGTTTAGCGTCTGACTTTAGCTCGGGTCATGATCTTGCAGTCTGTGAGTTCAAGCCCCACATTGGGCTCTGTGCTGACAGCTCAGAGCCTGGAGCCTGCTTGGGATTCTGTGTCTCCCTCTCTCTCTGTTCCTCCCCCGCTCCCCACCCCCCGTGTCTGTCTCAAAAATAACAAATATAAAAAAAAAATTAAAGTGTTGGGGTTCAGAGCCAACAGCCAAGAAAGAATTCTTGAGATGTTTCCAGTACAAAAAGGTGGTTTTACTAAAGCACGGGGACAGGACCTGTGGGCAGAAAGAGCTGCACTGGGGTTGTGACCAGTGACTGATTATATACCTTCAAGTTGGGAGGGGGTTAGGGATAGCGTAAGTCTCTAAGGTATTTTGAAAGCAAGGTTTCCAAGATCCTGAGGGGGCTAGCCATTGTTAGGAAAAGGTCATTTATTGCTGTTTAGTAAAAACTCAGTCATGAGATCCTTCAGGTGTGTATCCATGGGGCCACATGCTTGGAGTACGGTTGCCAACATATGTCTTGGGGAGTACTGATAAAGGAAGTGTCCAAAGCAATTTTTACATGTTAAAGTAGACTTACAGGATCTTGGAGGTTGGGTTAGTGTTAAACTAAGATTGCTCTTTGCCCTTAGCAGACTGTCATCATAGAGGGAGCTGAGCTCTCAGAGGAAGGTCACTCTGCTGTCTCCAGGACTTGTCATTGGGCAATATCAAGGAAAGTATGTAAGTATATAAGTAGCAAAGAAATTTAATTTTTCATTTGTCTTTCTTTCCCACATCACCCACCATTTCCTTTGACTCTACTATTATACAGTGGGCAGTTCAGTGCTCAGACCTTAGCATCCCACTCCCTAGATCTGTAGCCTTTTTCTATTGTTTATCAGCTAAGTGACCTTGAGTAAGTTTTGAAATCTCTCTAGCCTTCAATTTCCTACTCAACAAAGTAGGGGTAATAAGGTTTCCTTCTTCAGTGTTGTTATAAGAAATAAATCAGGGGGTACCTGGGTGGTTCAGTTGGTTAAGTGTCCACTCTTGATTTTTGGCTCAGGTCATGATCTTGGGGTTCAGGGGATCAAGCCCCATGTGGGGCTCTGTGCTGATTGCACAAAGCCTGCTTCGGATTCTCTCTCTCCCTCTCTCACTCTCTCTCTCCCAACAAAAATAAATAAACTTAAAAAAAAAAAGAAAGAAATCAGATAATCTGTAGTGAATACTCTTGCCAGTAATTTGAAAGCGTGATACTGCTCACCCCAATGACAGGCTTCTTGTTCTCCTGACCTACATGTTAAGCTCTTTCCAACTTTTGACTTATGAGAAAACAGAAGAGAACAACTGTACAAACTAGGAAGCATCAGTAGCTGAAAATGTGGTGCTGTCAGGCTACAGATTTAACACTACTCTCTCTCAATCTCTCTCTGTCTCTCTCTCTCTTTTTCTGAGTGAATTAGACTGATCTGAGTTAATACAGTGATGAAGTGAGCTTGATATTCCAGATGTTTCATCCAGATGTTTGGCAGAGCTCTCAATTCCGTCTTTCCTGATGCCTGTCTGTCTTTCATTCTAGGATCTCTCAGATTACTAAATCTGGGTGGAAAAACACTCAAACCCTGTTTGGAGCAAAAGAAGAGAGGAGAATAATATTCAAAAGTTGTAACCTCAATATTCTCCCTATAAAAACAACTTTCTGCAGAAACTCGGGTCAGATGTCTTTAAGCTACAGTACAGTGGAATAAAACATTCTCCAGCTCTCGTTGAATGGAAAATTTATCAGGCTGCATTTAAAAAAAAAATCTCCTTTTGTGGAACTAGTGAGAGTCTCCGGAACCATGTTCATACCCATAATAATGAAGCTAGATAAGGGTGCCTGACTCAGATTCTGCCCATCAAAACAAACCATCCAAGCACCATGTGAAAAGCTTTGATAAGGCCCTGTGAAGACAGTTTAGGCAGTCCATTTGTCATTGAATATGGTTTCATCCTTAGCACAACATTTTTAAACAGCTTGATTTAAAAAAAAAAAAAAAATCAATAGTCCTTGAGTAAGAATGGTATCAGGACAACAATCTTCAATTTAATATTAAGGGCTTTATTCACATCTCTTTTAGCTTTAGACAAACTGGCTTGTATCATAGTCTAAGTTCCAACAGTGACTTTCCAATGCTTCCAGATTAATTCTTTCTTACTTTTGTCATGTAGCATAGGAAGAGCCTCTTGTCTCTCTCATTGGTGGTTTTCAAACTTGACTTCTGAGCAATGAAAATTCTTTTATCAAATAGAATCTTACTCAGAACTCAACAGCAGAATGGAACTGCTCAGCAAGTGTCTCCTATCAGGAAGATCTTTGGAAAACCACTGCCCTATACCAAAAACGCTTGATTTGGCTGGCATATTTCACAGCCAGAATAGAGAAGCAATCAAAATGTAATTTGCCCACAGAATGGAAATTCATTAAGTAGCACATAAATAGAACATAATAATGTATAGTAGCTACATTCATGAAAAAGTTGCATTACAGTATTAGGCTTCATTATTAGAAATAGAAGTGGCAACAGGTCCGAGACTACATTTTCAAGTCCGCATTTCCCACTTTCCTCCAGGTGTGCTGAGCTGAAGCTCTGGAGCAACACGGAAGCAGTTGGCCTTCCCCCCAAACGCATGTGCTCTCAACAAATAGAATTTGTACATGCCCTGGGTCTGAGCCTTTCAATCCTGAATGACTGATCTAAACACTGGGAATGTGGGTCAAGAATATGGCCCAGCTGGAAGCACATAGAGCAGAGATAGTGCAAAGACAATCTCCTCAGTTGCTCTGACTTTAACATAAGACTGGGGAGGATGGAACTTTTCTTCCTATCCAAGCATGCCCAATCTTATTTCGTTAGAGAGAGAGAGAGAGAAAGAGAGAGTTTCGATCTTAGAAGCAATACTCTACAAATAATAACCCCCTACATTACTTTTAAGACTCACCAACTTTGTGATAAATCCTCATTTTCCAACTCCAGAATGAGATTTTTGGCTTAAATCTAAAAAGGAGTAACATTCCAGTTCCTAAACAAAGTTGTCCAGCAGAGTAGTAGAATGAGGCAGATCCAGGAGCATGGCCCTACTTGTGTACTGCAAAACGAGATGTGTCAAAGCATCCTGAGTTTTTCAGAGGGCAAGACAGGCACGATGATATAATTTACGCTCGTACCTCTTGCACTGAAAGTTTCTTTTGCTAAGTTTTCCAGTTTCTCTATCATTGTTTCTTCAGTGCTGGCAGCCACCAACCCTCAGAGCTGCAGCTAGTCTTATAAATAAGGAATTTTGTGCTTCAGGTCTGTCTCCTCATAACCCACTCCTTCCCACTAAGGTCAGTAAGGAGCGGTGCTGTACTGAAACTGTATAACACAGGCTCATTACAGCTGATTGTTAAAATTTCAGGCATTTTGCAAGTCACTATTAAAAATTAAATTGTGTAAACTTAGAACTAAGTAAAATTTGTTTTAAAAAAGAGTAGCAAGGGGCGCCTGGGTGGCGCAGTCGGTTAAGCGTCCGACTTCAGCCAGGTCACGATCTCACGGTCCGTGAGTTCGAGCCCCGCGTCGGGCTCTGGGCTGATGGCTCAGAGCCTGGAGCCTGTTTCCGATTCTGTGTCTCCCTCTCTCTCTGCCCCTCCCCCGTTCATGCTCTGTCTCTCTCTGTCCCAAAAATAAATAAACGTTGAAAAAAAAAAAAATTTAAAAAAAAAAAAAAAAAAAAAAAAAAAAAAAAAGAGTAGCAAATATTCAAAACTCATCACTTCCTAGTTATTTTATGGCCACCTATATCCTTATGTATTCATTGTATCTGTATGGTGAAAATATCATATAATACTGTGCAATACTTCCTATTCCATATTCCACGATGTCAGGTTGGCAGCTTGAAATCAATCATAGCAAGAGCATTTACGACAGAGAAATTGATAAACACAAAAAAATGAGGGCTTTTTTATTTTCTGGAGAGCAAGTTTTTAAATGTTTACTATCACACCGTTGGCAAGGAGATTATGAATAGATGTCTACTCCTTTGCCAATACCCGAGAAAACAATTACTTGAGTTTACATGACTGGCTAGTGGGACATTTTGCCATCAACTAGCTATTTTTATAATGCTGTGAACTCTGATACTCACAAGTAGATTTCCTCGTTCTCTTTTTATCACCAGTGAAAACTGTAAGTCAGTCGCAATAAGGAATTAAGTTACGTTTCAACGAGAAATAAAAACTATGGCAATCAACTGTGTGGGTAGCACTTTATACGGTTAGAAAAGGAGTAAAGATATGAAACTCATAAATCTATTGCATGAATATATCAGACAGAGATGGAGAAAAAGCTATCACAAGAGGAAGAACATAAATTGTGCTGTGTGGAAAGAAAGGAATGTACTAAAATAAGGAAGTGTACTGCATGGGTTCATAATTTTGTAATGATATAAGCTCATTATCAACAGTCTGGGATATTTTTGCTGGGTAGTAAACAACTTGTCATCGGTAGAAAGAAGACCTTACGGGGGCACCTGGGAGGCCCAGTTGGTGCAGCTTCCAACTCGGTTTTGACTCAGGTCATGGTCTCATGTGTTCCTGGGTTTAAGTCCTATGTCAGGCTCTGCGCTGACAGCAGAAAGCCTACTTGGTATCCTCACCACCCCCTTCACCCTCCCACACTTGTGCTGTCTCTGTCTCTCTCAAAACAAATAAATAAACTTAAAAAACAAAAAGAAGGAAGACTTTACTGAAGACATGGGGGTTTGATCATAGAAGAATAACTTAGTGAACACTTAATGAATATCATACGTGCTCACATTCAAAGCCAGGCCCATCTGTCAGGGGGACACGGTCACTTGCATGTGCCTTTCTCTACAGTGTCCTTCCAAGGAAGTCACTGAGGATTTCTACCTTCCTGGAATCCAGGCAGGCCTATCACACCCCTAAGTCTCAGTGTCCATCTCTGCATGTCCCTAGTCCCCAGTGCTTGTTCTAGAATTAACCTCTTTTTGAGATGATTAATCCTAACAACATTTTCATTGGTGGATAAAGTCCATGTCTGTGTAAAACAGGGCTGGGAGATAGGGCCAGGCAAATGGGGCACTTGCTTCTGGTTCAAAGTCTAAGGGGCACCAAAAACCTTTATGACCAAGATAAAAAATAGTTTTAATCAAATTTAATCAAATTTTAATATTAAATTTCTATTTAATGTTTTAATTAGAAATTAACTTTTTTTCACTTTAAAAAAATCAAAATTAATGCAAATAACCCCTAATTTATGAAATCTCAAATTTTAAAATAATGGCAGGGTCATAATTTAGTAAAAAGGGTGGACGTTCTCACTTGTAAACCCGTCTTCCGAGTGGAACACTCTTGTTCTCATTCTCTCTTGGCTCCTGTGAGAGTGTGCTCAGCTAGCTAATTTCCTCTCTCTCCTAGAATGTCAGCTTCCTCTTAAAAGAAGTCTTGCTCTCCAAAGCCAACAAATTGTTCAAAGTTCAGCCACCTTAAAACAAAAACAAACACAAGCACTACCGTGCCTTGGTAACCTTGATTCCCTCCAACCTAACACCTCCCTCACGTTTCCCTTTATACCAGAGCTTCCTGAAAACATAACCCATGCTCAATGTCATTATTTTCTCACCTCCCATTTGACATTTCCTCACTGGACAATGTTGATTATTCTTTTTTTTTTTTTTAAAGTTTATTTATTTTGAGAGACAGCACACAAATCAGGGAGGGGCAGAGAGAAAGGGAGAGAACCCAAGCAAATTAAGAGTTGGATGCTTAACCAACTGACCCAGGAACCCCGATTATTCTTGTCTTCTTGACAAATCTCTTCTCCTTTGACTTTTTTGATAGCACACTTCTATTATCTCTCCTCCTATGTCTCAGTATTCCTTCTCAGTCTTGTTTGCATGCTCATTTATTTTGGTCCTTTCTTAAAATGTTGGTAATCCTTAGGTAATGATCTCAGTCGTCTTCCCCTCCCCTGGTGAATACATCAACTCCCATGATATTACTGTCATAAATAAGTACATGACTCTCTTTTCCAGCTCTAGCGTCTTTCCTAGTACAGTTTCTTACATAAATCACTTGCTCACTTGCTCACTTGCTACACATCTCCTCTTGGCCATCCCCTAGACACCTCAAACTCAATATACCCAAATTAAAGTCATTTGCCACCTTCCCAGTTTGCTTTCCATATACTACATGTTTGGTTAGATGGCATCAGGAATCCAACAAAGAAGCCTGAAGTCACTTTTTTTTTTAGTTGAGAAAAAATTGACATACTGTGTTAGTTTTTAGGTATACAACATAACAAGTTGACATTTATATTAAAATGATCACCGCAGGGGTGCCTGGGTGGCTCAGTCAGTTGAGTGTCCCACGCTTGATTTCAGCCCAGGTCATGATCCCAGGGGTGTGGGATTGAGCCCCGTGTCAGACTCCGTGCTGAGAGTGGAGCCTGCTTGAGATTCTCTCCCTCTCTCTCTCTCTCTCTTTCTCTTTCTCCCTCTGCCCCTTTCCCCCACTCACGCTGTCTCTCTAGAAAATAAAATAAAAAGATAACCACCATAAGTTTAACACTATCACCATATATGGTTACAAACATTTGTTTCCTCACGATAAAACTTTCAAGAACTCTTCCTTTAGGAACTTTCAAATAGACAACACTATATATAGACAATAGTATTAACTATAGTCACCATGCTATATATTATATCCCCAAAACTTATTTATAACTGAAAATTTGTACCTTTTTAACATCTTTGCCCATTTCATCCACTCCCCCACCTCCCCACCTCTGGCAACCACTAGTCTGTTCTCTGTATCTATGAGCTCAGCTTTTTTTAGATTCAACATATAAGTAAAATCATAAGGTATTTGTCTAGCATAATGCCCTTAATGTTCATTCATATTGTTGCAAATAGCAGAATTTCTCTTTTTATGGCTGAATAATATTCCTGTGTGTGTGTGTGTGTGTGTGTGTGTGTGTGTGTACGTATGTATGTCATAGTTTTATCTATTTATCAATGGACACTTACTGGAGTCACTCTTTGGTTTTCCCTTCCTCAATGGTCTGGTGCTCTGGAGCCCTGTGTGCTCCCAGAGATGCCTCCACCATAAAATAAAGCTGTCAGTAGAGGCTCCAGAACACCCCTTCAATATCTGCTCACAGAGCCTTTAAGACACCCGCCCTCTTGAAAAGACATCCCACCACAATCTGCCCAAGAATCATAATGTTCCTCTCTGTCCTCCTCTGTTGCCTCTCTCTCTATAATCCCTCTGTGCCACAAATACTAGCCTTCCTATTTCTACCTGGACCTTCCTCCTCTCAGATACTCACATGGCTCCCCACCTTCCTTCATTCAGTTGTCTGTTGATATACACATCTATCAGAGAGGATCTCCATGACCACCTTAGATAAAATCAGGAACCCACTGCCCTCCTATTCTCTAGTGTTCCTATCCTGCTTCATTTCTCTTCATAGCACTTATATAGACTTGACTTATACATATTTATCTATTTGTTTATTTCCCTTCCCCATTAGAATGTAAATTTCCTGACAGCGGAGTCTGTTTTATTAACTCTATATCCTCATAACCTAGAGCAGTGTTTGACATTTAGTAGATGCACAATAAATACTTGTTAGGTGAATGAATGATTACTTCCTGTCACATCTACTTTAACATTTATTGTCTTAAGTTCTCTCTCTCTCACATATTTAATAAATATTTACTCAGCTCCTCCTGTGGGCCCTGCATAGTGATAGGTGCTCTCCATTCTGCTGTTCCAGGTCTCATGGTGTCTAGCCTGGGCTCTTGCAGTTATCCCCTAACTGGTCTCCCTGTTTGCAGTCACGTCTTTCCTTACTTGTTCTTCATGCTGCTGCTAGATGATCTTGCCAACTTGACTCAAATTGATCGTTTCTCTCTGAAGGCTTTCTCAACAATTTTAGTGGAATGACTTGACTTTCCTTGTGCCTTAGTGTATGCTGTACAGATGGTTATCATGGCACATACAGCATGACACTTTGCTGCACACATTTACACATCTGTCATGCTCTATTTGAATGCAAACCCACCGAGGGCAGATACTATCATTTACTTGCTTCTGAATCTTATTCTTATCTTATTCAACACAGTGCCAGGGCCATCATGAATGCTTAGTAAACATTTGCTGAATAAATGAAGTAATACTATATTCAGTGAATTATCTGTCTTTATGCCAAAGAGTCCAAAGCACTTATACGTACATCATAGTATGTTTTTCTAACTTAAAAATGATGTGGTCAGACATCTCTATACAATAGGTAAAAATCAGGTAGTATTATCTCTCTCTAACGGAAGAATTGGATTTATATCTGTTTCCTACAGAAGAATTGGATTTATATCTGTTTTCTAAGATTAGTTTGCACCCAAAGCTGGATTGATAGCATCAAGTCCAGTGTGCAGATTATTACATCAGATGCTGAAGGATTAGCAAAGAAAAGTAGAAATATTCTCTGCCTTCAAGGATCGTACTGTCTAAAGACAATATACGTAGAAAATACAGATTCATCAAACATCTTACCAACCCTAAAAATGGACCACCCAAATATTAAGGCAGAAAAAAGAAAAATACTGAAAGGGCCAAGCTGAACTTCTTCCATGGGAGATCAGCACCTTTATGAAAATGACGGGTGCTCTACCAAGAGGACTGTTCCCCAAGGAGAAGACAGTCACCACTTCCAAGCCCTCAGTGCTCCCTCATAGCCAGCTGTCCAGGGCATGCACAGAATCACAGAGATCTGACTGTCAAGTCTGAGCATCACTCCACCACTTATCTGGAGGGAAGAAGAAGTCAGGGCTGGAATACATAGGGAGGTGAGAATGGATTCCCAGTGACTAGTCTAGGTTAACTATCATTAGCACCTCAATAGGTAGAAGGTACCATTTTGAAGGAGGTTCCTAAAAAAGACTAAGACCATGTTTCTAAAATGAAATCAAGACCCTACAAGTTATTTATCTGCAAAATTGTGATTCTGATTTCCTGGGAAAGGATTGTGTTCAAAGAAAGTGGGGTAGGAAAATAAGTCAACATTTACAGACACCGTCCATATGTTTTGAACTATTCTCTTGAATCCCCTGTCTCAATGTATCCTTACAACAATATTGCAAGATAAATACTACTGTCTCTACTTTAATTTTTTTAAATATAATTTATTGTCAAGTTCGCTAACATACAGGGTATACAGTGTGCTCTTGGTTTTGGGGGTAGGCCCCTGTGATTCATTGATTACATACGACACCCAGTGTTCATCCCAACAAGTGCCCTCCTCAATGCCCATCACCCATTTTTTCCTTCTCCTCGCCCCCCATAAACCCTCAGTTTGTTCTCTGTATTTAAGAGTCTCTTATGATTTGCCTCCCTCTCTACTGAAACGATTTTCCCTCCTTCCCCCATGGTCTTCTGTTAGGTTTCTCAAGTTCCACATATGAGTGAAAACATATGATATCTGTCTTTCTCTGACTGACTTATTTCACTTAGCATAATACCCGCCAGTTCCATCCATGTTGTTGCAAATGGCAGGATTTCATTCCTTCTCATTGCTTCATCTTCTTTATCCATCCATCAGTTGATTTGGGCTCTTCCCATGATTTGGTTATTGTTGAAAGTGCTACTATAAACATTGGGGTACAAGTGCCCCTATGAATCAGCACTCCTATATCCTTTGGATAAATTCCTAGTAGTGCTGTTTCTAGGCCATAGGAGAGTTTTATTTTTAGTTTTTTGAGGAACCTCCACACTGGTTTCCAGAGTGACTGCACTAGTTTGCATTCCCACCAACAGTGGGTTCCCGTTTCTCCACATCCTTGCCAGCATCTGTTGTTTGCAGAGTTGTTAATTTTAGCCACTATGACTGGTGTGAAGTCGTATCTCAATTTGGTTTGATTTGTATTTCCCTGATGATGAGTGATGTTGAGCATCTTTGCATGCTGGATGTCTTCTTTGGAAAAGTGTCTATGCATGTCTTATGCCCATTTCTTCACTGGATTATTTGGTTTTCACGTGTTGAGTTTGATAAGTTCTTTATAGTATTTGGATACTAACCCTACTGGCCCTACTTGCTGATGAAGATATTGTGGAAAAGAAAGGCTTACATAAAAATATTAATTATTTATTTCTATCAGCAGGGACTCATGCAATTTATTTTATTCTATAGGTTATAATATATTATTAATCTTATTACATATCTTGTGGCTTTTTCCAGCTTTGACAGTAAGAGTTCCCTCAAATGAACTCTTGTATCCTTTTCCCATGCCCCCATCAGTTTTTGAGCACTTCATTACTTTCTGGCACCACAAGATGCTTCTTTGTGTATTTTTCTTGCCTCAGCCCTGGAATCAGCCAAGGAGCCTTGGCTCCCTTTACTGAAGAACCAAGTGCCAGTTGAGTTCACTGAGGTGTCATTGTTTCTGGGTTCTTGTAGAGAGAAGAGATAAGAAGTATGTGCCTGTCTATATGTATATACATTCCATACACACTCATCTATATCTTTTTCTCTACCTCTAAATATATTAAAGACCATGAGTTCATACTGACACCTCTGATTCCAAACCACCACCTCGTGGTTCATTCCATCCCGCCTCATTCTTTCTCCAACAATGATAAACTAGTCTTTGATGATCCACAGTATATTCATTTATTTGCTCAATTCTAGAATACACCTAGTTATTGAATTGCTACCCATTCCCCAGTGCAAAACAAATTTGGTAACTAGAAACCCAATGTTTTTTTTTTCTTTAGTCTTAACAGTATATAAGTTCAAATACTGTTTTCCAAATTTGTTGGTGTGTGTATTTTGAGTTCCCTCTGCTTCATGATCTATTTTAACTGTTTATTGAGTATAGATAACATTACTCATGGAATTGCCATGATTCCCAGAGTCATAACTATTAAAAAAAATCGTATACTCAGAGAAGTGTAGCTTCTCTCAGCCCATCCACCCTATTCACGTTCTGTCCACCCAGACCGTACCCATTTTCTTTAGGTGACCAATCTTAGTTTTGGTTTATCCTTCCTGTATTTCTGTCTCTATGAGAACATATGTGTTCTCATACTATACTATATATATTATGATACTCTCTTGTACTTGGATGTTTCGCTTAAAAGTATAGCCTGGAAATTAATCCATATGAGTTAATAAAGATGTTCCTCACTTTTTTTTTTTTAACAGCCTCTTGATATTTTACTGTGTGGATATACTATACTTATTCAACTACCCTTTGATGCATGGGCACTTAGACACCTTCAAATACTTTGCAGTTATAAGTAACGCTGAAATGAATAACTGTGTGCATGCACTTTTTCATATTGTTAAAGATATATCATCAGGGAAAATTTCTAGAAATGGGACTATCAGGTCAAAAGATAACAGCATATGTAATTTTGTTAGATATTGCCAAATTATTCCCCAACAGTAGTATTAGTTTACATTCTCCCAGCCACATCTGAGAGTGCCTGTTGCCCTACAGCATGGCCAACACAATATGTTGTCATACTTTTTAACACCACCTATTACCTAGAGCTTGTATCCCAGGGTTGTTCTAGTTTGAATTTCTCTCATTACAAGAAACCTATTATTGAACATATTTTCACATATCATGGACCATTGTTATATCTTTTTGGTGAATTACTGTTTGTATCTTTTCCCATTTTTCTACTAAGTCTTTGTTCTTTGTCTCTTAACTTGCAAGAGTGACTTGCAAGAGTGACTATTTAGACATCTTTTTACTGATGTGTCATTTGAAATTCTATACACATTCTGTTGCTTATATGATAAATTTTCATTCATCTTATATAGTTTCATTTAATGTACATGTCCCATGTTTTTTTTTTTTTCATTAGAAGAAATTTAGGGCACTTTACATATTTTATTGTAGTTATACTGTTTTCATTGTACAAATACATTTTAATCCCAATGTGGCTAAATGACACAGCAGAACCAAAGAAACAAATTCATGCAAGAACTCCTTTATGCAATTCCTTCATGAAATATTTACTTAGAATATTCTTTTTAAAAGAAGGTATATCAACTTGGCCATTCTATGACTCTGACACTCATAAAAAGCAGGAGATAGCCTCATAAGTAATTTCACTCAAGGTAACAAATAAGGGGAAAGAGTGAAGCAATGGAGAAAAATACTAAAATGGAGAAGTACCTCGGGATTAAATAGCTTTGCTAAGGTCACATACCTAGTCATAGAGCTGAACTGTGCAACTTCTGATTTCTATTTAAAAGGTTTCATTTAATATTTTTGGTAGTTCTATGAAAGAACAAATAAAGAATTTATTAAACTTTGCAGATGGTACCAAATGAGGTGTTTTCAACAGAAGGAAGAATAGAAACACAGCACATATGGAACTAACAAGGTTCGAAATGTGTGGGTGGATGATTATGACATGCGATTCCTATTGGGAAAATACCTACTGATATTCATTGTGGGGAACAAACATTGTAGGGTATTGCAAGTCAAAGAAAATCTAAGAGGATACAATTCCACAGGGCTTGGGAGTGATACATAGACCTGTTAATAACTAATATAATAAAATCAGCATTTGATCTGAGGGAGCTTGAGAAACAAATGGATAATAATAATCAATTATGCTAAGAAGCATTCACCTCCACACAAGAGCTCACAAGTTAGGTGTGTCTGGTCAAATTCAGTCAGTCAACATGTTTTGCTGGAGCCTTAATATTACAAAAAAAAAAAAAAAAAATCTGCCTTTGAATGCATTTAAGTCCTACCACTCACTCCTTCTTGTTTTATATGTGGCAAATTTTACTCCTCTGTTTTCCTCCTTGTCCCCTTGTAAGCATTTGTGTTTGTTAAGTCTCCTGTGTACTATCATCTCCTTCCCCTCTTTTTAATGCAGTTGATTTATTGAAGAAACTCGGGTAGAATGTGCCAGTCTGGATTTGGCTGATTGCATCACTGGTGTACAAATATTGTATGTACAATGTTGTTGTTAAATTGCATCATTTAACTTGATCTAATATCTATTATATTTCATATATATTCTATTATATGAAAATTTTAAGATAGATATGGAGCAGAGGTTGGCAAGCTTTTTCTGCAAAGGGACGGATAGCAGATATCTTGTGTTTTATGGGCTGTAAGTTCTCTGTCACAACTACTCAACTTTGCCATTGTAGCAAAAAAGCAGCCATAGACAATATTTAAATGAATGGGCAAGACTGCATTTCGATAAAACAGTTTACAGAAACTGGTGATCCAGTGTCAGTTTTGGCAGATGGAATAATATGTGTGAAGACCTGGAGACAATGGGAACATGCCATGTTCAAGGAATAGAAAGAAATTCAATATGGTGGAGGGTAGAGTGGAGAAAAGGTTGAGTGAAGGCCACTTGCCTTCAGCAACCTTATCAGAGGGCTTCAGTTCCACCCGTGCTGCTTACATTCAGCAAATTCTACCCTTCTCTTCGTCTTCCATCTACAAGTCGCCTATAGCATTCTTGTAGGTCAAACACCTAGCAGCTGTTGTACAGTGAGGATCACATATATAATTATGGGTCAATCTCCCAAAAGATGGGAGTCAACTTGGCACTTACTCATCAAATATCTATTGAGCATTTACTATGTGCCAGGCTCTGCGCCAGACACTTGAAGCCATGGTGATGAACAAAAAGAGTTTTCCCTCATGGAGCTTATAGTCTAACAGGATGAAGAAATATGTTAAGGAAATAATCATAAAAATGAAACTGTATCATCTAAACTGATGTAATTGCGAACGTATAAGAGGAGCAATTCTTGGAGAGAACATAACAAAGAAACTTGACCCATTATGGGATAAGGGGAGGCATCCCTGACGTATTTGAATCTGCTCCTCATCTTTTCAAGAACCTCCAACTGGACTGGAAAATCTGTGTCCTCAGTCACTGCTCCCAACATCAGTAATAATTCTGGCTGAGTGTTCCTGGTCATTCAGATAACAGGCTTCTGCTTTTCTTTTCAATTTTATTGCTGTCAAAGGCTCAGTTCTCCCAAAGAGTCGATCCCCTTGAGATCCCAAATTCTAAGGAGGCAATGTTTATCCCTCTTCTATTTTTGTTCTTCTGAGAAGACACCTAGTCTCTCTCTCTCTCTCTCTCTCTCTCTCTCTCTCTCTCTCTCTCTCTCTCCTGGGATTTAGACAACCCTTTCCTCCAGGACTGTGTAAAGCCTGGAAATATCTTTGAATCCAGAGGACATTCAAGGGATCAGTGCTACTTCAAAGACCAAATTGCTAGGGTAATGTGTGCAAAAATGAAAAAGAATCCACTGGATAAGTGTATGGGCACAGAAAGAGCAGGTTAAAAAAAAAAAAGGGCACCAGCCTGGGGCTGGCTTTACCCTCTACTGCACTGCTCGCTCCCTGCCATGCTGCCCTGTGCCTCTGTGCCATTTCTACCTCCACTTTCCCCTTTCAAAAGCAACTCTAATTTTTGCTTCAGCTGCTTTCCTCTATTCGCCAGTGTTGCAGGTGGGGATTAATTTTCTTCTCCAAGGTTTCCTCTTATCGGAAGAGGTGACTTGACAGGAAACCTTCCTAACACTCAACCAGCCCTGGCTTTTGCAAGTTTCTCTTTCTGGAATGGCTTTCCATGCCTTCACTACTTGGAGAACTCCAGCTCAGCTGATAAATACATCGCTTCCTCTGCCACATGGTCCCAGGCTCCAAAAACCCAGCAGAATGGGTTCATCCTCCTTCTCTACTCCTACAGCTCCCAGCGAGGCACGGCTACAGCAGTTACCATATTATGTCATTATATTGTAATTGGGTGTTTGCAGATCTGTCTCCCCAACCAGACCTTGACTGCTTGAGGCCTGGCATAATTACATCTTACTCCTGTTTGTGTCTCCAGCACCATGTGGTATCTGCCACATCGTGGGTGCCGAGTAATGCTTAAATGATTTCATTAACTGTACTTCTTTGTCTCACATGCACATTTAGCACAGATACTAAAAAGGTACAAGTCTAAAGAGATTTCACACATTCTGTTAATGCAAAAGAGGAAACTAAAGCCCAGTGGTTAAGTGGGAATTTTCTGTTTTTCAGCTGTGAAGACTTGCCTCCCTAAAACTGAGAGGGGCACTGAAAAGAAACGGTCAGATTTTCCACAAGCTGAACGTGGGCCAGCTGGGGGAAGTTTCACTCTTTATCAGTCTGCCTCTTGCCTGGACTCTAAGATTTTAGGGTTGTAGTGACAGGTCGGCTTATGGAATATCTCTTCCTCTTCTAGGGAGAAACTGGATTGTGTCTCAAGAATGCAACTGGTCTATGAATTTGACCTTTCAATTACCAACAACCTGCTGACCAAAGATTCCCCAAGATCCTCAGGTCAAGGAAATAGTATTCCTCAGGAGAGAGAATAAAAACAAAATAAAATAAAACAAAAGGAAGTCTGATACCCAGCTATGTTGGTATCTTTCTAAAGTACTAACACCATAATAAAGGCTTTCCGCTTCTGTTTCATTATGTGACAGCCAGAGACTGTAAACACTGTCGGTGGCAGAGAAAACAGTGTCTAGAAACAAATAAGAGAAACTAAAGATGAAACTGGGAATATGTGCACAGCTTATGCTTTGGTATTCTGTGGTCATGACAGCTTTTGCTCTTATGAAAGTACTGCGTGTGCTGTTCTTTTTCTCTGTAATGATGTCTGAAACCGTGTGACTTGTAGAATTTGCCTTTAAAAAAAAATGCAGTGAGTGTTTAATCGTTCAGGGTGTGAGTAACCACATTCTGTTCGAGTATGCTTCCAGCCTTCACTTTCCTCCTTATCAGCGACAGTACTCCAAACACTTGTCTCAATTTTCAGATCAAAGCTGATGAAAAACAGACCTCTAAAGGGTTGAATTGCTCTCTGCATTTTTGTGCATCAGAAGAAAATACCTTTACCACTTGAAAGGGCTGAATGTTTTTTAGTGCTTTATCTCTAGATGGTGAATTCTGCTTTACTTTTCTGCTTTGCTTATTTTTTACTCTGTCAATGTCATCTGCTTCATGAAATGTATCTTTTAATTAATTATTCTTGTCTCAAATTGTCTGCCGCAGCTCACGGTCAGGGCAAGAATTTATATTAGCAAAATAGGATCTGTCACTAAAGGGAAATATCTTGGCTCCTTTCAACATGAAATTAACCTCATTTAACCAATAATCACCTTAATTGATTTTTCAGATAAATCTTTGTGTTGTTTATATTTTCTTTGAAGCTGCATACAGCATGGCTTTTCTACAAAGAGCAGAAATTCAGAAGCATGAAAACACGACATTGTAGAATAGCTTCGAAGTCTGATTGAGAGAGCATTTGGAGAGAATTCTAAACCTAGAAGCCAAATCAAAACACAACAATAACAACCCATTCACATTCTGTTCTATGGGGGGATCTTCAAAAAACATCTCTCAAAAATGCATTATAAAAATATGGGTAGTTTTATACAGATTCCACATTGTCTGTGTGGATTTTTATTAAGACAATGGAAATAATTACAATACAGTAAATATTTATAAGGCAAGTGATAGTAAATAAAATTATAACAAATAGGAACCAGATGAGAGGTTAAATAAGTAGATATAATTTTTCCAAAGGCAATCTTAAAAACAATGGTAGATTTTCAAAGTTAAGGTATTTACCAAAGCAAATAGAAGCAAAATTTCCTATGCTTTGGAGAAAAATAATTTAGTCCTTTGGGGGATGAAATTGAGGTCTAAGGGGGCGCCTGGGTGGCGCAGTCGGTTAAGCGTCCGACTTCAGCCAGGTCACGATCTCGCGGTCCGTGAGTTCGAGCCCCGCGTCGGGCTCTGGGCTGATGGCTCAGAGCCTGGAGCCTGTTTCCGATTCTGTGTCTCCCTCTCTCTCTGCCCCTCGCCCGTTCATGCTCTGTCTCTCTCTGTCCCAAAAATAAATAAACGTTGAAAAAAAAATTAAAAAAAAAATGAAATTGAGGTCTAAGGATTTACATTTATTTCTATACTCTTTCAATATAATCCTTCAGGAGTGAACGTGGATTCCTTTCTTAAGAATGGGGAATGAAGGTCATCTTTTTCCTTTTAGTCCAGATACTAAGAATACCATGACAATGTGTGATGTTTAGTCTTTAGACCCATTGCATGGTATAGAAAGATCAGTGGACTAGGGGCGCCTGGGTGACTCAGTCAGTTGAGCGTCTGACTTCAGCTCAGGACATGATCTCACGGTCTGTGAGTTCCAGCCCGCCGTCGGGCTCTGTGCTGACAGCTCAGAGCCTGGAGCCTGCTTCAGATTCTGTGTCTCTCTCTGTGCCCCTCCCCCGCTCATGCTGTGTGTGTGTGTGTGTGCGTGTGTGTGTGTGTGTGTCTGTCAAAAATAAATAAATATTAAAAAAAATTTTTTTTTAAAAGAAAGATCATTGGACTAGAAATGACGAACTCTAGGTTCTTGTCCCAGATGCACCATTAACTGGTTTTGTGACCTTGGGAAAATCAATGTATTTGCCAAATATTCCTTAAGCACTTAAGTAGTATACAAGATGTTTCAGACACACTGGCAATAAGAAACTTTCCTTGACTTCCAAGTTCTTTCCCCTTAGTAAAGAGAGACTGACAGTAAAAAAAAAAAAAAAAGAATCACAATAAAGAACTACAGGTGCAATAACAAAAAATGGATGGGATGGGGTCAGGGGCAGGAGAAGCCATTTCAAAAACTTCAAGCCCTTTGGCTTTGCTTGCTCGGAGGGTGCTTGACCAGTTGGGGCAAAAGATAAAGCTGGAGTCATAGGAGAAAAACAAACCGTGGAATGGTTTTTCCATTATTGTAAGGAGTTAGACTTTAATATGTATCCAGTGATTCTCAAATCTTGATATACAACAGAATTATTTGGGAAGCTTGTTAAAACATATCTGTCTGCCCTTAGTGATGGCATCAGAATCTCCAATGGCAGGACCAAGACACTAATGTTTTTGACAAACCCCTCAGGTTCTCCTCATGTACACAAAAGTTTGAAAACAACTGGTATCGTCAGTGGGGAGTCACTGAAGGCCCTGAGGTAAGGGAATAACACCATATTTGTATTCTAGAAAGATCATTCTACCAAGTGTATAGAGAAAGGACTAGAGAGGTGTGAGCCTGGAGACAGGGAGGCCAATTAAAAGAATATTTTTCCCTGTGACCCACAAGCCAGCATCCCCTCTTGGGGATATGTCTCAGACAAAGTCTAATATATGGACCTCAGGAGACAAACACAAAATGTTCACAACTGCAGTGTGTATAGTAGCAAAAAACAGGGACACCCCAAATATCCACTAACAAAAGAATGGACACATTTTGGTGTCTTCCCACAAAAGAATATTCTACAACAGTGAATATGGGTGAGTCAAGTCTATATGCAACACAAGAAGTGAATCTTAAAAATAGAGTTGTGAGAGTAAAAATGCAAGAAACGGAAGACTATATACTATATACCATTCAAATAGAGTTTTAAAATGAGCAAAACTAAATAGTCTGTATACTCAGTTTTTCAACCACATGAGAGTATAAGAACGCACAATGCAGGATAGCATTTACCACTTGTAGAGCACAAGGGGATGGGTCAGGTGGAAACATTGATTGATGGCTGATGTTATTTTGAGTATACCTCACAACTTATATTTGGTAACCAGTTTGCAAAGATGGCTTTCCAATGCACCATGCTTCCTAATATTACACAAGGGTCCTGTGTAATCCCCTTGCACACTGAACCTGGGGGGGCAAAATCAAGAAGATGCAGAAGTGACACTGTATGACTTATAAGCTTAAGTCATAAGAAGCCTTGGGTCTGCTTTTCTTGGCCACCCTAGAATACACACTCTGGGGAAGCAAACCACCATGTAGGAAGTCCAACTATCTTAAGACCACCATCCTGTGAAGAAACCCAAGTTAGCCACATGGAGAGACTGCAGGGAGGCAGGGAGATGTCTAACCAGCTATCCCAAGGGAGGCACCAGATATGTGAGGGAAAAAGCCATCATGTGTATCCAGCACAGTTGAGCTTACAGATAATTCTAGCCCCAGACACCATCTTAGTGCAATGGCATGAGAAACCCAAGGGGAATGTGCCCTGCTGAGCTGAACAAATCCTTAGAACTGTGGGATTGTAATTGATTGCTGTATTAAGCCACATGATTTGAAGTGGTCTACTTTGCAATAGATAACCAGAATGTTATATGTTACATATATGCTTTTTTATTTTATTTATAATACAATTTATTGTCAAATTGGCTTCCATACAACACCCAGTACTCATCCCAACAAGCGGTCTCCTCAATGCCCATCACCCACTTTCCCCTCTCCCCCACCCCTACCAACCCTCAGTTTGTTCTCTGTATTTAAGAGTCTCTTATGGTTTGCCTCCCTCCCTCTCCGTTTGTAACTTTTTTTCCCCTTCCCTTCCCCCATGGTCTTCTGTTAAGTTTCTCAAGATCCACATATGAGTGAAAACATATGGTATCTATCTTTGTCTGACTGACTTTTTTCACTTAGCATAACACCCTCCAGTTCCATCCACGTTGCTGCAAATGGCAGGATTTCATTCTTTTTCATTTCCAAGTAGTATTCCATTGTATATATAAACCATACCTTCTTTATCCATTATTCAGTTGATGGACGTTTAGGCTATTTCCATAATTTGGCTATTGTTGAAAGTGCTCCTATAAACATTGGGGTACAAGTGTCCCTATCCATCAGCACTCCTGCATCCCTTGTGTAAATTCCTAGTAGTGCTATTGGTGGGTCATAGGATAGCTCTGTTTTTAATTTTTTGAGGATCATCCACACTGTTTTCCAGAGTGGCTGCACCAGTTTGCATTCCCACCAACAGTGCAAGAGGGTTCCCGTTTCTCCACATCCTCGCCAGCATCTATAGTCTCCTGATTTGTTCATTTCAGCCACTCTGACCAGTGTGAGGTGGTATCTCAGTTTGGTTTTGATTTGTGTTTCCCTGATGATGAGTGACATTGAGCATCATTTCATGTGTCTTTGGCCATCTGGATGTCTTCTTTGAAAAAGTGTCTATTCATGTCTTCTGCCCATTTCTTCACTGGATTTTTTGTTTTTCGGGTGTGGCGTTTGGTGAGTTCTTTATAGATTTTGGATACTAGCCCTTTATCCGATATATCATTTGCAAATATCTTTTCCCATTCCATTGGTTGCCTTTCAGTTTTGTTGATTGTTTCCTTTACAGTACAGAAGTTTTTTTTTTTTTTTTTTTTTTTTTTTTTATCTTGATGAGGTCCCAATAGTTCGTTTTTGCTTTTAATTCCCTTGCCTTTGGAGATGGGTCGAGTAAGAAATTACTGCAGCTGAGGTCAAAGAGGTTGTTTCCTGCTTTCTCCTCTAGGGTTTTGATGGTTTCCTGTCTCACATTCAAGTCTTTCATCCATTTTGAGTTGATTTTTGTGTATGGTGTAAGAAAGCGAACTAGTTTCATTCTTCTACATGTTGTGGTCCAGTCCTCCCAGCACCATTTGTTAAAGAGACTGTCTCTTTTCCATTGGATACTCTTTCCTGCTTTGTCAAAGATTAGTTGGTCATACATTTGTAGGTCCAATTCTGGGCTTTTTATTCTATTCCATTGGTCTATGTCTGTTTTTGTACCAATACCCCTCCAGGAACCCTCCAGTAACCTTTACGGTCTTGTTGATTATAGCTTTGTAGCAGAAGCTGTAGTCTGGGATTGTGATGCCTCCCACTTTGGTTTTCTTCTTCAATATTACTTTGGCTATTTAGGGTCTTTTGTGGTTCCATACAAATTTTAGGATTGTTTGTTCTAGCTTGGAGAAGAATGCCAGTGCAATTGTGATTGGGATTGCATTGAATGTGTGTGTAGATTGCTTTGGGTCGTATTGACATTTTAACAACATTTATTCTTCCAATCCATGAACATGGAATGTTTTTCTATTTCTTTGTGTCTTCAATTTCCTTTATAAGCTTTCTATAGTTTTCAGCATACAGATCCTTTACATATTTGGTTAGGTTTATTCATAGGTATTTTATGGTTCTTGGTGCAATTGTAAATGGGATCAGTTCCTTTATTTCTCTTTCTGTTGCTTCATTATTGATGTATAAAAATGCAACCGAGGGGCGCCTGGGTGGCGCAGTCGGTTAAGCGTCCGACTTCAGCCAGGTCACGATCTCGCGGTCCGTGAGTTCGAGCCCCGTGTCGGGCTCTGGGCTGATGGCTCGGAGCCTGGAGCCTGTTTCCGATTCTGTGTCTCCCTCTCTCTCTGCCCGTCCCCCGTTCATGCTGTGTCTCTCTCTGTCCCAAAAATAAATAAACGTTGAAAAAAAAAAAATCTTCTTTAAAAAAAATAAATAAATAAATAAATAAAAATGCAACTGATTTCTGTACATTAATTTTGTGCCCTGCGACTTTGCTGAATTCATGTATCAGTTCTAGCAGACTTTTGGTGGAGTCTGTTGGGTTTTCCATATGTTACGTATATTCTTTTGTACACATCAAAACATGTAATTTTTAATTTTTATTTTATTTATTTTATTTTATTATTTTATTTTTTAAATTTACATCCAAATTAGTTAGCATAGTGCAACATTGATTTCAGGAGTAGATTCCTTAGTGCCTCTTACCCATTTAGCCCATCCCCCCTCCCATAACCCCTCCGGTAATCCTCAGTTTGTTCTCCATATTTATGAGTCTCTTCTGTTTTGTCCCCCTCCCTGTTTTTATATTATTTTTGTTTCCCTTCCCTTATGTTCATCTGTTTTGTCTCTTAAAGTCCTCATATGTGTGAAGTCATATGATTTTTGTCTTTCTCTAATTTCACTTAGCATAATCCCCTCCAGTTCCATCCACGTAGTTGCAAATAGCAAGATTTCATTGTTTTTGATTGCCAAGTAATACTCCATTGTACATATACACCACATCTTCTTTATCAATTCATCCATCGATGGACATTTGGGCTCTTTCCATACTTTGGCTATTGTTAATAGTGCTACTATAAACATGGGGATGCATGTGTCCCTTCAAAACAGCACACCTGTATCCCTTGGATAAATGCCTAGTAGTGCAATTGCTGGGTCATAGGGTAGTTCTATTTTTAGTTTTTTGAGGAACCTCCATACTGTTTTCCAGCATGACTGCACCAGCTTGAATTCCCATGCAATTATTTTTTAAATGAGAGTACTAAAATAATTGGTCAGAATTAGACAGTTCTGGCTTCAAATCCAGACTCAGCCACTAATAAACTGTGTGGCCCTGAGTAAGTGACTCAGCTTTCTAAGAATCCATTTTCTCATCTGAGAAACACAGAAAGTAATAGCTCCTAACTCATAAGGAGGTTGAGAGGTTTCAGAAATATAGAGTTCATACATCCTTATCCAGGGTGAGCACAAGGGCTTAAATTATAGGGTCTGGGTCATACTACACAAATTTGCTTCCTCTGGATTTAAGGGGAAAAAAGGAAAAAGAGCTTTTGTCAATGAAGAGTATGGATTATAGCTCAAGAACTTCTGTGAATAATCATGGTAAACAGGATTCAGCTGAAACAAATAACTACAGTCTTTTCTCACTCTGTGGTTTTATGAAGATTCATTGATTTCCTGGGGTTTATTTCAGGTATAAAACATTTGAATTCAGATATCCCAGGAACAGAGTTCCCTGCTAATTTCTCTATTTTTAGCAGTATCTCTGTCTTTTGCTTCTCTCTCCTGTGGCGCTCTCCATATTGTGCCCTCTTCTCATTTCAGGTGACAGCAAAAAACAAAAAAACAAAAAACGAAAGGGTAATTCAGTCAATCCATTTGATGGCTGGTTAATACATCTATAGGACAGTGGGGTGAGGAAGGAGGAGCATGAGACTGAATGTATGTTCTTTCTGCAGGGTAGGTGAAGTCTGGGAAGAGAAGCTGAAAAGATGACTTTAAGGAGCCATCCTGTTTGAAAGATGATTATACTCTGGGAAGCGGTGAATTATGGCCACTGTATGGCCCATAGATATCCTCAGAGTATAATGAAAGGCAGTGTCCGTCCTTTTGCATTTAGCTTGGTCCACAAACGATACAATTCAGGAGGATTAACACCACCAGCTGCGAGGTAAGCATTGCTGTCCTGAAGAACTTGTTGCCCGTGGAGCTTGTGAACCACGAAATATCAACATCCACACGGGCAGGAGGAGATCCACAGGGAGTCAGGCATGGCGTGGCTGCACCCTGCACAGGGGTCAGGCTCTCAATCTGTAGACCCTGGAGCTCACAGGATCAGAGGATGACTTCCATCTGTTCTCTATACCCACCAGGGCAGAACAAAAGGGATGGGGCTATCATCCAGCAGGAGGTATTTGGGTTAGATGAGCTCCAGAGGTCTCTTTAAGGTCTAATACAATGAACACCATGTTTTTCTTATCTCTGAGAGGAGGCAACATTAAAAAAAAAAAAACTTAGTGTACTTCTGAAAAAAATTGTGAAATATTTGTTGGAACTTCACAAATAACTGTACTTAAAATTTTTAACTACAGCTAAGTGTTTAAATTTGTTAGAGAGTTGCTGCAGAAATTTTGGGCTTTATGTACCTATCTTTCTCTTTAATCCTTCAGAAGGATTCTTTCCTTCTTCCACCAAATTTTGAGAAGAAAATAATAGTCATAGTCCTTATAAGAAGTACCTTTACTCCTAGAAGTCCTAAATGTTTGAAGCAAAGTAAGACCAGTGGTTGGAAACTCAAGGTTAGATATATTTATACTTACCTACCAAATCTCATATAGTTTAGCATATCTAGTAGCTAGAGGGTTGTTATTTTCTTGCTTTCCTTGGGGGAAAATATGTAAATTCACATATCTACCTCATTGAGCTTTCCTAATAAATTCCAGTGTATTGAAATTTTTTGAAACAATTCCAAACTTACAGAAAAATTGCAAATACAACACAGAGATTTTTTTCCTGAGCCATTGGCTGACTTGATGTTGCTGACTTGATATTCTATAATCCCCAAATATTTAATTCAAAAGCATATTCCTATAATAATAAGTACCCAAATCAGGAGATCAAAACTGACATTTTACTACCATCTAATCCTCAGCCCCCTTTCAGATTTTTCCGACTTCCCTAGTGATGTCCTTTACAAAAAAGGGATCTAGTTTGGAATCAAGTTAAATTTAGTTGTGATGCATCTTTAGTGTCCTTCAGTTTAGAATAGTTCCTCAGTCTTTTCTAGATTTTCATGACCGCAATAGTTATGAAGACCACGGAGCAATTTTTTTTAAAGTAGAGTCCCCCACATTTTGTTTCTTCATGATCAAATTCATGTTATGCATCATTGGCAGGAGTACCACAGAAGAGATGCTGTGTTCTCATCGCATCCTATCAGATGGATTCATCTCCTTACTGATGACGTTAACTTTGATCACCTGAGTAAACTGGTGTCTGCCTGCCTTGTCTCTAAAACCACATGCTTCCTGTTTAGTAAGTATTCTGTGGGGAGATACTTCAAGACCATGCAAATATCCTGTTCTTCATTTAACTTTTTTTTTAATTTTTAATTTTTTTTTTTTGAGAGAAAGAGAGAGAGAAAGGGAACACACATGAGCAGGGGAGGGGGCAGAGGGAGAGAGAGAGAATCCCAAGAGGCTCCACACTCAGCACGGAGAGGGATGCGGAGGCCTGATCCCAAGATCCTGGGATCATGATCTGAAGGGAAATCAAGAGTCGGATGCTCAACCAACTGAGTCACCCAGGCACCCCTAACTTTCATTTTAAAAATTTGTATCAGTATGCGTTCATGGACTCCTATCTTATTAAATGGATTATAATAAGTTACTATATTTATCTGGGTGCTTAAATTGTCCCAGATTTAGGCAATGGGATTCTCTTGAACCTGGTTCTTGTGTCCTTTTGAAGTGTCATCATCATTCTTTGAGCATTTCCTTACTTTCTGGCACAACAATGTCCCAAGCTTATCTGGTTCTTTGCTCTTCTAGCACTGGACTCAGCCATTTCTCTAAGGAGCCTAGTTCCTTTTAATGAAGGATGGTATTTAGAAACCAAGATTTGTTTGCTAGATGTCTTCACTGAATTTGGGGTGTTGCTGCTCCCAGACCCCTCAACCATTTTAAACCATTTATATTTTAACAAAATGACATATTTGTCAACATGTGGCAAATAGCTTTTCTCAGTTGGCGAGTTTTCTTTTGACTTTTTGGTGATTTGGGCTATGCAAAAATAATGGATCCTATTGTAGCCCAATATATCAATTGTTTTTATTTTGGCTTCTGGAATTCATGTCTAATTCATTCACTTCATACCTCAGAGTTATAAACATTTCCCCCCCCCCATGTTTTCTTCCAGCTGTATCACAGAAGAAGATTTTTAAAACTCTTGAAGTGCACCTACTGGCATGTTGGTGAGAAATTTGTGTTCCATTCAAAGAGCAAGCTCAGTGCCACAGATTGACCATCTGAGGAGAACAAAAGCCAGAACCATTCTGTTGGATATATAGGCATTTTATGACCTCCTTATCCAAACTATTGGCTTTATACCCTGGTTGATCATTATCATTACATTTGCAGCTTTTATAAAACACAGTGGTACCCAGTATCTACCACACAAAACAACTGAATAAGACCTCTGGGGATTGATGACTGAGGATTTTTTTTTTTTAAAGCTCTACAGGTGATTCCAATGTGCTACCAACACTGAGAACCACTGATCTAATTATATGTCCTCACAGCTGCCTAAAATTCTATCACTAGTAACTGCTTCCTTTGGATTAAGCAATTCCTTTTTGGTTATCTTCTTTTATTTAAAAAAAAAATAATGTTTATTTATTCCTGAGAGAGAGAGACAGACAGACAGAGACAGAGACAGAGCATGAGAGGGGGAGGGGCAGAGAGAGAGGGGACCCGGAATCCAAAGCAGGTTCCAGGTTCTGAGCTGTCAGCATGGAGCCCTACATGGGGCTCGAACTCAGGACCTGTGAGATCATGACCTGAGCCAAAGTGCAACACTTAACTGACTGAGCCACCCAGGCACCCTGGTTATTTTCTTTTAAAACATAAATATTTTTCAAGGATTTAATCCTCAAGTTTCTAGTAATTTAGCACTAATAAGTTTAGCAGACTTTTCAAAAAATTTTTTATTTATTGCTGAGACAGAGAGAGACAGAGCATGAGCAGGGGAGGGGCAGAGAGAGGGAGACACAGAATCCGAAGCAGGCTCCAGGCTCTGAGCTGTCAGCACAGAGCCTGACGCGAGGCTCGAACTCACAGGCTGTGAGATCATGACCTGAGCTGAGGTCGGACACTTAACCAACTGAGCCACACAGGTGCCCCAATCATGACACAAGCATTTTAAATCATGACACAAGCATTATAATTACTTATGTGAAGAAACTGTACAGGCACTACACCCACTCCCCTGTGTTGACTGTATGCAAAAGGCAGCAGCTACCTAGATAAAATGATATGCTGTGAAAACAGGAAGAAGCTTTGCCATCAGAATGATCTGGACCTTAAAAACAAGAGCAATCTGGAAGGCATGTAATAGTAAAAGATATATATATATATCATATATATATATATCTATCATACATATATATATACACATATATCATATATATATATGATATATATATATATGGCTTATTATCTATGTGATAATGAGCACGATATTTCCCAGAATCTCAGTTTCCTTATTTGCAAACACTAGTAACTCATACTAATACTAACGCCTATTTCATGGGATTATTGTGAGGATTTAGTCATATTATAAAGCTAAAGTTCTTTACATGTATCTGATACATAACAAAAAGTCAGTAAATGGTTGCCTTTAAATAAGGGAGAGCTACTCTTATCCCTTCTAACCAGTACAACTTCTAACAGATAACTATTTATGAGCCAAGATGTAAATTGGCTTAAATTTGCTTCTTGAGTGGCCTATATATAATATTCAGTAATATCATTATTTAACACTAATCTTAGCATAAGAGTTTTGAGCTGAGACAGTTTTTTTTTTTTAAATAAATGAGCATGCATTTCTGGATTTCTAAGGAAAAGCCAGTAAAACTACACTTAAGAAAACTTAATTTTTAAATAGATTACTCAGTAATTGTACTGAGGTGATGGACGAATTCAAAGTGGTAAATATGCTATAACTGTTTATTGCACTAAAATTCCAATGCTGTAACATTTGCTGTATCATGCGTAAGTAGTATATATTCTGGAAAAAAAAATGATGTTAGAACATGAGGTAGTCATGGATGATACTGAATATAGGAATTTATTATGGTGTTTAAATTGGTATGTATATACATATTTCTTATTTTACCTGATGCATGTAAAGAGTCAACCGACCTTGTGACAATTTGAAATAATAGACAAAGCATCCCAGAAATAAGCTCAGAATTATGTAGCCTGAGTCATGCACAATTTCCTGTAGTGTCAAGTAAAATGAATATGAAGTACATACTTAATGAGCAGAAACAAAAACTGATAGCCCTTACAAAGGAAGAATTCTCTTAAGAACACACACACACACACACACACACACACACACACACATATATATACACACATACATATATTCATATATATGGCTATATCCATATATATATATATCCTATATTTATTCATATATATATGAAAAATATATCAATACCAGTTCTTCCATTTAAAGAAAATTAATGGTTTAGGGGCTTCTGGGTGGCTCTGTCGGTTAAGTGTTCGACTCTTGATTTCAGCTCAGGTCACGATCTCATGGTTCATGAGTTCGAGCCCCACATCAGGCTCTGCACTGACAGTGTAGGGACTGCTTGGGATATTCTTTCTCTCCCTCTCTCTCTCCCCTCCCCCCACTCCTGTGTGCATACACACACGCTCTCTCTCAAAATAAACAAACTTAAATTTTTTTTTAATAAAGGAAACTGATGGTTTAAGTAAACTGTATTTATATAGCCATCAATTATCTTTACAAAGATCTTCAACAGGGAAACTTGACTTGTTAATCAGTTCCAAGACAGGGTCAGTTGAGGGAGTTGGTATTGATACCTAAACCATGCCACAGGCTGGATGGGTGGGGAGAACAGCATGTCTGTTTTCAGCTGGTAAATTTTTATGAAGCATCAAAAAATGAGCTAGCTCCATGTTAGGGGTTGAGATAACTCAGGTTTTGTATAACTGAATACAGGATACATGAAATATGACAGAGAAAAATGAAAAATGTGTTACTCAACTAAAGAGATAGCTTTCTTTGGATTGTAGTCAAAGAAGACTTGGTGAGAAAGCACTTGACCTGGGTCTTAAAAGCAAACAGATGCAAGTGGAGGAAAGAGAAGGAGGCATTCTAGGAAAAACAACATATAAACTTAGAGCTGGCAATAAGCATGGAATGAATAGGGGCTACATTCCTTAGTTACTGATATTTAACAAATCACCCCCCAACTTAAAACAAGGGCTATTTGCTATTGCCTATTGTTCTAAGGTTGGCTGGGTGGTTCTGCAATGTGGGCTAGGCTCAGTGTCTCTTAACTGGGCTTGCTGTCAGTTGGACTGCAGTCAATTAGAAGGTCAGCTGGGGGCTGGCTGGTCTGGAATAACTCACTTACATGTTAGGCTTGATGGTTTGTTGGCTCATTGTTGGCTCAAGTGTCCAAGCTTGTCTCCACACAGTCTTGCATGCTTTGCCTGGCTACTGTGTGTTTCTTCTCATGTATCAGGGGATAGGGGTACAAGAGAGCAAGAGCAGAAGCATGCCAAGGACCCTTGAGGCCTAGACTTGAACTGGCACTCTATCATTTTGCCACATTATTTTGGTCAATACGTATCACAAAGCCGGATTGAAGTGGTAGGGAATTAGACTCTACCTCTCAATGGAAGGAGCTGCAAAGTCACATTGCAAATGGTATAGACTACAGGGAGCAGCCATCTTTGCAAATTGGCTTCCACGTGGGCCAACGTCACTGAAGAATAGAAGCTGTGGGCGGGGGGGGGGCGGTTAGGGGGAGGGAGGAAATCCTAAGAATATCTTTTTAGGTAGATGGCTTGGCAAGAGTTCACACTTAAACGTGAGAAGTCATTGAAGAGACTGAAGGAGATGGGAGGCTGAGTCAGTAATCCTGATAAGAGGTATAAGGGTCATGTCTAAGTCCATTTGGGCTGCTGTAACAATAAACCACAGACTGAGTGGCTTAGAAACAACAGAAAGTTATTTCACACAGTTTTAAAGCCTGGAAAACCCAAGATTAAGGCACCAGCATGGTTTTATGCCAGTGAAGAGCCTCTTTCTGGTTTATAGCTTGCACCTTCTCATTGTGTCCTCATAAGGTGGAAGGAACCAGAAAGCTCCAAGGTATCTCTTTTATAAGGGCATGATTCCCATCCACCAGGGCTCCACGCTCATGACCTAAACATCTCCCAAAGGCTGCACCACCTAATACTGTCTGTTTTGGAGGTTAAGATTTCAACATATGAGTTATGGAGCAGCACAAACATTTGGCTCATAGCAGGTTAAGGACGGAGGCGGTATCGTAAGGATTTTTGTTTTGTTAAAAGCAACTACAAAACAAATGGTTCTATCCTTTTGAAAATATTTTTGGATATTTTTGAGTTGGTCATGGCTCACAGCTGTATGTTTCTGAACTGTGTCTTTTGCTGCCCATATCTTTGCGCTGCATCCTGTCCTTGGACTCTGGCAGGTCATGAGTATACAGCATGTGCTGACTCCCCAAAATAGTACCATATCCAGTAAATCTGCTGGTGTGGGCACTTCAGGTGCACATTCATCAGCATTCAGCTGTTCGACAACTGAAAGATTTTTTTATGGTGTTTGTACTCTCTTGAGCTGAAGGAGTTTCCCAGAAGATCTAAAACAAATTCCAATCTTGTTTTCCCAGATCCTGTTTGCAACCTTAAATATGCTTACTTTAAAACTAGATCTGTTAAGCACCTTGCTTCATTCTTTTGTTGATGGGACCGCTCCCGCATGAGACCATCAACTATGACCTGCCAAACATCATCACGTATTAACCTTAACTCTACTTAGAGCAGTGATGATGGTATCACTTCTAGCAACTCTAGATATTACACCAGGTTTTTTTTTTTTTTATTTTTTTTTTCAACGTTTTTATTTATTTATGGCACAGACAGAGACAGAGCATGAACGGGGGAGGGGCAGAGAGAGAGGGAGACACAGAATCGGAAACAGGCTCCAGGCTCCGAGCCATCAGCCCAGAGCCTGACGCGGGGCTCGAACTCACGGACCGTGAGATCGTGACCTGGCTGAAGTCGGACGCTTAACCGACTGCGCCACCCAGGCGCCCCGATATTACACCAGGTTTAAAAAGAAGTGTATTTCTAAATATTCTGGATTTATGTGACAGCTAACTACCATAAAAATTATATAAAATAAAACAAATACCATACTGATTTTTAAAAATATTTCTTTAGAAAGTCTGAGGGAAAATATAATAATTGAGTTAGGTTTCGCAGAAACCTCAAGAGGTCAGTCTGAGAATTCTTGTCTTAGGAGAGAAAAATCATTTAATACCAAGTAAAGATTTCAGATACTCATCATATTTCCCAAATTGATTAAAAAATTTATTGCTTTAATAACTCAAAAGTTCAATTGTTATTGGCTACCCTGATACAAATACCCCTTGCTTTTTGAAAGTTCACATTATGTCACGTTGCTTTTATAAAAGACCTACATGAGTATGTTTTTGCTAATGGAAAGAAATCTGAAAAGGATCTTTGCTTTTATGAAAAACGGTGAAAAGTGAGAATAGCATTCAGCGTTTGTTTTGGAATGAGCCTTTATAGAGGCAGCATTCACTCTTACCAGCAAGAAGGGGACTGCCAAGCTCCTTCCTGGGAACTTCACTCAGCATCAGGCCACTATGGCTTTGAACTGTGTCCGTGAGCATGTGTGCTTTATCTCAATTTATTTTGTGCATCCGTTAGCAAGATGTGTCCTAAAGTAACAGAAAAGCCTAAGAGAGGTTATTATTTGAGTCTCAGAATGCTCAAAATTTTTCCATATAAATTATTGGTGATTGCTTCTTTCCTTGATGCCATTTCAGTTTACAAAACGTTTCATTGGAAGGCTCTACTTTTGGATAGTGGGGGAAATCTTTACTTTTTTCAAATGGCCACATGGATTTGCTCTGATGATTTTCCCTTTCCACAGACTTGCAAATCTTCTACACAAAGATTTAATTGCTTCCTATGAAGGAAGGAGGAGAGGATGAAAACCTGATGTGGAGTTCCAGAAAAACAAAGCATTTATCTCTACTTCTGTCTGTTGAGATGTTTTAAGGTTAATAATTGGGAACTGCTCATTTTAAAGCCACATTGCATTAAAAAAAGACACATGCTTCCTGCTGATAGGATTTTCAGACTGACTAGAATTTATTATAATTTTATGAGAGAAAAAACTTAATAGCTCAGCGATCAAATACATTATAAAATAATTTTAGAAAACCTAAGTATTTATAATTTTTCTAATTGTTCCTTGTAAATTTCACTTTCCCCTCTTGTACAGTTATGTTATCAGGATTTGGAATTTTAAATTGCAGCTTTCATTCATTTTATAACAGTATGATGAACGTTTTATCTTCCCTGGGAATTATTATTTCCAGAGGTAATAAGAACACTCATCTGTTATATGGTCTTCATTTCTTGAGTTGTTTTCTATGCATTTTGTTGTCAGCCTAGCAAAATTAATTAGATTAATTCCCCAAATTCTAGAGAATATTATTAGATATCAATTAAGCATTCAGAAATGGGTATTTTACATACTAGTTTATAGACTAATTTTAAGAGAAAGTAAACCCATCTAGATTCATATATTTTAATGCTTAGTCTTCACAACACACCCTAAAATCTATTAATGTTGTCATTATTTTTCTAGGAATATAGTAGAAAGTCATTTATATGTATTTTGAATAAAATGTTAGCAGACCTTAAGCATTATTTTCCTGTTTATCTACATTTTCAAATAGGTCTAAGTACTGGTATACCTTCAAAAAAAATAAAACTTTAAAAAAGAAAATCACATACTCAAAACAGATTTGGTTGCCCATTCTAAATGGTTGACTGGGATGCCCATCTATTGTTATTTTTTTATTTAAAAAAATTTATTTTTTGAAATAATTTTCAAAAAAGCCCCATATACACAGTGTAACCATAAAGAAATATAAGAGTTCCCTGACCCACTTCTCAGCCTCCAGTCTTACTCAACAACGATACCAACTTCAAACTCAGCTTTTTGTAAAATGTTGGTAGGTGACATTTCCCAGCCTCTCTTGCAGTTAGTTACAGTCAGATTGTCAGTTCAGGCTGACAGAATATGAGCAAAAGTGACGTGAACCACTTCCAGGCCTATCAAAAATCTCGCATGTACTATCCTCAACTTCTAGCTGAATGGAGAGGACTTTGGGACCTGAAGGAGGGAGTGCTTGAGTCACTATTTGATATTTGATGAAATTGTTGCCATATTGCTTTCATGTAGTCTTTCAGCCATTTCTTACTCCACCAGAAGGAATAAGTCATCTCCCAATAGGTGACTTTTTACCTCTGCTATCATGTAAAAAAATGTAAAACTGGTTTTTAAAAATGTATCATCAGATTTAATAAAATTGTGTCCCAAATTGAGTATTGCATGTCTTATTTTATCTTATTTTTTATTTTTATTTGAGAGAGAGAGAGAGCCTAGGAGCGGGGGAGAGGGGCAGAAGGAGAGAGAGATTGGGGGGGGGGAGAAAATCTTAAGCAGGATCCTTGCTCAGTGCGGAGCCTAACTTGGGGCTCGATCCCATGACCCTGGGATCATGACCTGAACATCAATCAAGAGTCAGTTGTTCAACTGACTGAGTCACGCAACACCCCCCCTCCCCCACCACCACCACCACCACTTCATGTCTTAAATGTAGCTGAAAAATAGTAAAGGTTTGCTTTATGGAGTTCTTTGTTTTAAAAATTCTTGCTAGGGACACCTGGGTGGCTCAGTCAGTTAAGCATCCTATTCTTGATTTCAGCCCAGGTTATGATCTCATGGTCATGAGACTGAGCCCTGCATCAGGCTCAGCACTGAGTGTGGAGTCTGCTTAAGATTTTCTTTCTTCTTCTCTCTTTGCCCCTTCCCTGATCACACACTTGTGTGCTCTTTCTCTCTCTCTTAAAAAAGAAAAAGGGAAAAGAAAAAAAAAAAAAAAGTCCTGTGAATCGCAATGGCTTCACTGATATCCCAAGGAACAATACACATTCATGGTGGAATTAGTTGCTAATATTAGATGCAAATCCATACTTCAAGTAGTCCTACTCTTCATTTTGATTTATTTTTAACCAACGTGGAGTCAGCTCTTGGAATCATTGTTTGGATGTCACTGTGCGACTATCAAGAGTTCACTCCAGGAGTAGAAACATTCTTGCAAATGCTTTTTGTTCACTTG
Organism: Puma concolor; assembly: GCF_028749965.1. NCBI lineage: Eukaryota > Metazoa > Chordata > Mammalia > Carnivora > Felidae > Puma > Puma concolor. The sequence continues at coordinate 205,800,498 of NC_141667.1, read as the reverse complement.
TATTTACATACATACCTAGTGTTTTTAATCAGTGGCTTGTGCATAGGAATCCTTTGAAGCCACTTGTTCATTTCATGAAGATGAATTAGCATTAGATTATATAACCCAGATATCCACTGAAAAATATACTGTAACTGCAGTATGTAGCTGTAAATTGAAATTTGACGTAGAATAAAAGGTGTCACTGTCAATGCCTCCAAATTATAGAATGCCTCTCCTGCCCCTCCTCACATATTACACATGTCAACTGTCTAGCAGACAGACTGAGACAGTTACCTCACATATTACACATGTCAACTGTCTAGCAGACAGACTGAGTGAAGGGGCCAGAGTTGATCTGTACATTATCATAGCAAAGTTTAATTTTCTAACTTTTTGATAAAGACTATAAACGTAAGTTCTAACATTTTCTTCCCTCACTCCAAAGGAACGTTTCCATATCCACTGTAAAGACTCGTGCACTCTAAACCTCTACTGTTGACAGAGTGGTCCACGGACCAGTAGTATCAGCATTGTCATCCAGAGGCCTGTTAGAAAGGTAGCATCTCAGACCCCTCCCCAAACCTAACACATCAGAACATGTATTTTAGCAACATCCCAGAAGAATCATATGTACATTAAAGTTTGAGAATCACTGGTTGTAAGTCCCTGCCTAGGGCACTGAAACCTGGGAGCTGGCGTTTAGAACATAGAAAATAAACTTTTCTTTGTGCATTTTCCATTTCGTGCCCTTACTTTCAGTTCTCTGTCTCACCCTCATCAGTGGCTCTATCTAGTGTCCCCCAAGGGCCCAGCTTTACCTGGTCAATTTCTTCAGAAATGAGATTTTTCTAGAGGCATCATGGTTTTCCAAGCCATAGTATCTCATGTAGATTCTTTTTCCTCTGTCTGACATTTCTTTCCCAACCCTTCTCTCCTTGAAAGGTTTTGTCCTTTCAAGACCCAGTTCAAGAAGCACGATCTTGGGAACATTTTCTGTGGCCTGCCTCCCTCTCTGTCCCTGTAGTGCCACCAACCCACAAAACAACACAAATACCTTTTTTGGGGGCACAAATCTCACCCCGTGCTCACCTCCAGCTTTTCACAGCCCTTGGTCATTGCTACCTTATCCTTCTCTTAAACAGAGCTGTAAGCACTTCATGTCCTTTGCTCCTCCAACACTTAGCACAAAGCCCAACATGTACAAGATGTTCTTAGTAAATATCGGTCAGATAAATGCGTCTGAACTGGCCTGGAATCTTTAGCAGCTCTCTCACCTGTAGTGAAAACAAAAGTACCCTACAGAAGTATCTTCAGTGATGCCCCAATACTGTGAAAAATTTCCCTAAGCTTCTTCCGCTCTGGGTGGGATTTCTGCTACCCCTGGTTTCTGACTTGCAGCTCACATCTGGACTTTGCCTCTTAGCTTAGACTTCTTGGAATGCAGCTAGTTGGATTGCCTGCCTAACTTTCTATTTCATATTGAGCCCCGAGTGCTGATTCTCAATACAAGTTCAGCAATAGACAACACATTGTAAGCTCCTCTTATCCCAGCCCATATGCAAATTCTGGCTTGTGCAAGAGTTCAGTCAGAACAAATGGACGAGTTACCTTCAGAAAAAGCTATACTGTGCAAATGGGCTGTTGGTTTTTGTTTTATTTTGTATTGTTTTCTTGCATGCAGTTTGTTTTCTCTTTGGTTTTTGCCAGAAATAACACAGTATTTATGTGACCTTGTATTCTTTACAATGGCATTTTATAGTGAATGGGAAATTGTCATTCATTCCCTCCCAGTATGACGCCAGGCCACACGTGTGTGATAGAATTTTTTCCCCCGGGCTTTTTACAGGATTATATGAAATGAACATGACATGTTTGCTTTATTCTAGATAGTGTATCACAAGATGATTCTAAAGTTGCTATTCTCAACCTGAGAAGATTATGCAAGGAGAATTTACCATTTTGAATATAGTCTATTAATTTCTAACTCAGTGACCTATTTCTACTGTAGTAATAAATGCTAAAAAATCATTAGCTTAAATTAGCCTTTGTGTCTTATGTTTACACTTTTTTTTTTTTTTGATTCACAATATAGTTCAACTGAAATAGTAACTGAATGAGTTAGTGAACTGACAAGTGATACAAGAGACTACCCAGGCTGATACCCTCTCTTTTTTTCTTTTTGAGACAACTATAAATCCACACATAGTTTTTTTAAAAAAATGCAGAGAGGTCCAGTGTATCCCTTATCCAGCTCCCCCGAAAGGTGACCACTCACAAAACTAAAATCCAATGTCATAATCAGGATATTAATATTGATACAGTCAAGTTACTGAACACTTCCATCATGTATATTTCATGTTGACTTTTATAGCCACTTCCTTCCACCATCACCCACTCCTTAACCCCACAGCAACTGATCTGTTCTTCATTTCTGTAATGTTGTCGTTTGAACAATGTTGTAGAAATCTAACCTTTTGAGATTGGCTTTTTTCCACTTAGCATAATTCTCTGGAGAGTCATCCAATTGTTAGATATATCAACGGCTTGTTCCTTTGTCTTGCTGAGCAGCATTATTTGCTATGGATGGGCCCACAGTTTGTTTACTTCCTCACTCACTGAAGGGCATCTGGACTGTTCCCAGCTTTTGTCTATCATGAAGAAAACTGCGATCTACTTTTGTGTACAGGTTTTTGTTTTTTTTTTTTTTTTGTATAAACATAAGTTTTCATTGTTCTGGGATAAATGCCCAGGAGTGTAATTGTTGGGTCATATGGTAGTTGCATGTTTATTTTATTTTTTTAAGAAACTGCCAAGCTGTTTTCCAGAGTGAAGTTACCATTTTACACTCCCACCAGCAATAAATGAGTGATTCAGTTTCTCCACATCCTCACCAACACTTTGTGTTGTCACTATTCTGTATGTTAGCCATTCTGATAGGTATACAGTGGCATAGAATTATGGTTTTAGTTTGCATTTCTCCAATGGCTAATATTGTTGAGTATTTCTTCACGTATTTATCTGCCATTTTATATCCTCTTTGGTGAAATGTCTCTCCATGTCTTTTGTTAATTTTCTAATAGGATTATTTGCTTTTTTTTTTTTTTTCATCAGTTTTGAGAGTTCTTTTTATATTCTAAACACTAAACCTCTGTCAGGTGATTTACAAACATTTTCTGCCAGCCTGTAATTAGTCCTGTCATTTTCTTAGCAGGGTCCTAAGAAAACACAAAGTAAATATTTAAAAATACAAAGCAAATATTTTTAAATGTTTGATAATGTCCAATTTATCAATTTTTCCTTTTATGGATGTTTTTAGTATCAAGTCAAAGAAGTCTTTGCTTAGCCCTCATTATTGAATATTTTCTTAAAAGTTTAATGGTTTTACATTTATGTCTGTTATCCATTTTGACCTAATTTTTTTTATACAGTATGAGACTTAGGTCAAGGGTCTTTTCTTTTCTTTTCTTTTCTTTTCTTTTCTTTTCTTTTTAACCTAAGATGTCCAATTCCTACAGCACTATTTTTGCATGGACTATCTTTCTCCCACCTTTGCACCTTTGTCAAAAATCTATTGGGCATTTTTGTGTAGATGTATTCCTAGGTTCTCTGTTTTGATCTGTTTGTCTATTCCTACATCAATACCACAGTCTTGATTAATGTGTAAAATAATACCGCTTTATTCTCTTTTCAAAATCGTTTTAGCTATTCTAGTTCCTTGGCCTATCCATATAAAGTTTAGAATAACATTATACCTATCTATAAAAAAAAACTTGGAATTTTTGTAGGAACTGTGTCAACTTTGTATGTCAATTTTGAGATGACTGATATCTTTATTATGTTGACTATTCTAACCTATGATCACTGTATTTCTATCCATTTATTTAGATCTTTGATGTCTTATATCAGCATTATGTAGTTTTAGCATACAATCATGTACATGTCTTATTAGATTTACACACACACACACACACACACACACACACACACACAGCTACTATACAGGTGTTGTGTTTTTAATTTTTAGTGTCCATATGTTCATTGTTAGTATGGAAATGCAATAAACTTTTGTATGTAAATCTTGCATCGTCCCAAATTGCCAAATCCACTTAGTTCTAGGAGATTTTTTGGTAGATTTTGAAATTTTCTACATAGGCAATTATGGCTTCTGTAATAGAATATAGAGATAGTTCTATTTCTTCTTTTATGATCTGTATGCCTTTTATTTCCTTTTTTTGTCTTATTGCACTGGCTTAGTAACACTATGTTGAATTATAGTGGGAAAAGCAGACATCCTTGTAATGTACCATTTAGTATGTTAGTTATGAGGTATTTTTAGAAGGTTTCTTTATCAAGTTGTATAAATTCACCTCTACTCCTATTTTTCATGAATGAGTATTGAGTTTTGTCAAATGATAGTTCTGTATTTATTGATTTGATGGGATTTTTTTCTTCTTTCATATAGTAGATTACATCAAATTGATTAAATTAAATAAGCTTCAAATATTGAACCAGTCTTGCATTTCTGCAATGAATCTCACTTGCTCATGGTATAACAGTTCTGTTTTACATTGCTGAAATCTATTTGTTAATATTTTGTTAAATATTTTTTATTTATATTCATAAAGGATATTGGTGTGCAGTTTTCTTCTTTTGTACTATCCTCATCTGGTGTTGACATCTGAAAAATATTAGCTTCATAAAGTGAATTAGGAATGTTCTTTGTGCTTCTATTTTCTGGAAGAGATTGTGTGTAGAATTGGTATTAATTTTTTAAACATTTTGATAGAATTCTCCATTGAACCATTTAGGAAAGGAACATTATTTGGGGGTAGTGTTTAAAATTATGAATTCAATTTTAATAGTTACAGAACTATTCAAATGATCTATTTTATGTTAGGTGAATTACGATAATTTGTGTTGTCTGAGGAATTGGTCCATTTCTTATAAGTTGCCAAATTTGTGTGTACAGCTGTCCTTAATATTCCCTTAATATTATTTGATGTCTGCAGGGTTTTTAGCGATAGCCTCTGTTTCATTTATGATATTGGTAATCTGCCTTCTTTCTCTTTTCTTTACCATATCAGAAATATGTCAGTGTTATTAATCTTTTAAGAGAACCAGATCTTTGAAACTGAGAAAAAAAATCCCATTTACAAATTGCACCACAAAGACTAAAATACCTAGGAATAAACTTAACTGAGGAGGTGAACTCTGTACCCTGAAACTACAAAACACTGGGGAAGGAAGGGGCACCTGGGTGGCTCAGGCAGTTGAGCATCAGACTTTGGCACATGTCATGATCTCATGGCTCATGAGTTCAATCCCCACATCGGGTTCACTGCTGTCAGCCTGTCAGTGTGGAGCCTGCTTCAGATCCTCTGTCCCCCTCTCTTTGCCCCTCTCCCACTTGTGCTCTCCCAAAAAGAAATTTTAAAAAACATTGAGGAAGGAAACTGAAGTTGACATAAACAAATGGAAAGATGTTCCATGCTGATGAGGAAAAACCAATAATGTTAAAATGTCTATACTCCCCAAAATAATCTACAGATTTAATGTAATCCCTATCAAAATACCAACAATATTTTTCACAGAACCAGAACAAATTACACTAAAATTTATATGGAACTACAAAAAAAAAAAAAAAGCCCAAAAACCCAAAAGAAATCTTGAAACAGAAAAACAAAGCTGAACACATCACAATCCCAGATTTCAAGAATCACTACGAAGCTATCGCAATCAAAACTGAAGGTACTGGCACAAAAATAGATGCATAGAACAATAAAACAGGATACAGAGTCCAGAAACCAACCCATGCTAATCTGGTCAATTCATCTATGAAAAGGAAGTGGCAATATCCAACAGGGAAAAGACAGCCTCTTCAGCAAATAGTGCTGAGAAAGCTGGACAGCTACATGCAAAAGTGAAAACTGGACCACTTTCTTACATCATACACAAAAATAAACTGAAATGGACCTAAATGTGAGAACTGACACCATAAAATTCCTAAAAGAAAACATAGGCAGTGGTCTTGTGGACATCACCATTATCAGCATATCTATGAATATGCCTCCTCAGGCAAGAAACTAAAAGCAAAAACAAACTATTGGGATGACACCAAAATAAAAAGCTTTTGCATGGCAAATAAAACCATCAACAAAACAAAAAGGCAACCTACTGAATGAGAGAAGATATTTTCAAATGATGTATTTGATAAGGGGTTAATATCCAAACTACACAAAGAACTTATATACAATTCAACACACACAAAATCCTCAATTTGGTCAGAAAAATGGGCAGAGGACCTGAATAGACATTTTTACAAAGAAGACATACATATGGCCAACAGACACATGAAAAGATGCTCAACATCACTAATCATCAGGAAAATGCAAATAAAAACCACAATGAGACACCACCCTATGTCTGTCAGATGTCAAAAAGACAAAAAATAATAAGTGGTGGGAATGTGGAGAAAAAGGATCCTTCCTACACTGTTGGTTGGAATGCAAATTGGTACAGCCATTTTGGAAAATAGTATAGAGTTTCCTCAAAAGATTAAAAATAGAAATACCATATGATCCAGTAATTTTACTACTGGGTATTTACCCAAAGAAAATGAAAACACCAGTTTGAAAAGATATATGCACCCGTTTGTTGCAGCATTATTTACGATAGCCTACATACAGAAGTAACCTAAGTGTTTATCAGTAGATGAATGAATAAGGAAGATGTGGTGTACACACACACACACACACACACACACACACACACACTGGAATATTACTCAGCTATAAAAATGAATAAAATCCTGCCATTTGCAACAACATGGATGAAACTCGAGGGTATAATGCTAATGGAAATAAGGCAGTCAAAAAAAGACAAATATGATTTCATTCACATGTGGAATATAAGAAACAAAACAAATGAACAAACTAAACAAGGGACAAACAAAAACCACTCTTAAATGCAGAGAACAAACTGCTGGTTACCAGAGGGCAGGTAGATGAGGAGATGGGTGAAATAGGTCAAGAGGATTAAGAGTACAATTATCTTGATAGGCACTGAGAAATGTATAGAATTGTTGAATCTCTATATTGTGCACCTGAAACTAATATAGCACTGTATGTTAATTATACTTGAATTAAAAAAAAAAAGAACTCTTTGTTCAATTCATTTTTCTGTTCTGAATTTCATTAACTTCTGCTCTTTATTATTTTTTTCCTTCTGCTTGCTTTGGGTTTATCTTGCTCTCCTTTTCCAGGTTCTTGAGGTGGGATATAATATTATTGATCTGAGAATGTTTCTTTTTAATAACATGCTATTAGTGTTACAAAGTTCCCTCTCAGCACTGCTTTAACTGTGTCATACAGGTTTTGGTGTGTTATAATTTCATTTTCATTCATTTCAATATATTTTTTTATTTTCACTTTCTTCTGACCTTCATTTTGATAAGCAACATACTGTCATGTGAATTTTTTCCCACATTGGTAATGTGTCATCTTTATCTGGCTGCTTTCAAAATTTTCTCTTTGTCTTTCATTTTCAGAAGTTAATGATGATGTGTCTTGTCATGGATTTGATTGGGTTTTTCCTATTTGGGCTTCACTCGACTTCTTAAATTTGTAGGTATATATCTCTTGTCAAATATAGGCAGTTTCCAATCATTATTTCTCTGAGTACTTTTTCAATCTCATCCTTTTTCACCTCTCCTCTGGGACTTGGATACCTCAAATGTTAGATCTTTTGTTATAGTTCCCCAGGTCTGTGAATTTCTGTTCATTTTATTTTTTTAGTCTATTTTCTTCCTGATGTTCAGATTGGGTAATTTCTATTGTTCTATCTTCCATTTCACTGATTCTTTCCATTGTATTTAGTGATTTGTATTTTACAGTTCTCAAGTTTCCCTTTGGTTCTTTTTATACCTTCCATTCTTTGATGAGGCATTCTATTTTTTCATTCATTTCTAAAGTGTTTTTAATTTTTCATCAAAGCATTTTTATGTTGGGCATAAAACATCTTAAAGCATTTAAGATCTTTGTCATATAATTCTAACATCTCTGTATCTTGGTATTGGTATCTATCAAGTCTTTTTAAGTTTTAGGTCTTCCTTATTATTGGTATGAATGATTTTTGATGGAAATCTGGACGTTTTTGTATTTTATAATGAGATAATAGATGTTATTTGCACCTTTTAACTCTCTTCCTTGGACACATTCTTTCAGGAACAGGGGAGAGTGCCTCCTTATCACTGCCAGGCAGGGTAATTTCTGTAGTCATTCAGCCTCTGTTGAGGGATCCTCATTATTGGTGGAAGAGTGGGACTTTTAGCTCCCCTTATGGTCTTTACTGACATCATTGTGGATATGGCCTTGTTACTGCTGGTTGATAGTAAAAGTCCTGATTCTCCTTTAGGCCTCCTCTGACATCACCCCAGGAGGGAGGAGGTAGGGGCACCTTATGACTGCTGGATGGTGGTGAAACTACAGACTCTCATGTGGTCTTCAGTGATACTGAAGGGGTGAGGGAGACGGCTCATTACTGGTTGGCAGGGATGAATGTCCTGGCTTCCTACTTGGCCTTCTCAGACATTACCCTGGTGGGGTGTTGAGGCACCTTGTCAGAGCACTGTGTGAGTAGAAGTCTCAAGTCCTCATTCTACTCAGCCTTTTCTAGTGGGGGTGGGGGTGGGGCCACAGTCTTTTCTGTGATTCTTGGTTTTTATGGTCTAAATGTTTTCTGTCTTGCTGTGCTGCCTTTTTCTGGTCCTTTGACTACATGGAGAGCAGGTCTTAGCTGTGTATTTTTTCTCTTGCCCCCACTGACATTCCCATTTGACATCCCCACTGGCTTCTTCAACTCCAGGTCTGGGATATACGAGGCTAAAATAAAACATAGGGAACTCACCACTATGTCTTTTCTTAAGTCCCAAAGTCTCTTGTTGATCTGCCTTCTTTTCTCCACCTTTCAGTGTCTTATATTTTATATACAATGTCCAGGGTTTTTGAGTTGTATTTAACAGAATACATAGGGAAAACAATGCCTACTTTATTTTTCCAGAAGCAGAAATACAATACATTCATTTTAGGATAAGGAAATTGAAGGCTTGGGTAAAGATCCACAGCTAAGAGTGGCATGACCAAATTAGATCCTTGCTCTCTCAATTCTTTGTTCAGTGCTCTTATCATTTTAACAGTGAAATCCAGGCATCTGCCTTGAAGTGTGATGGTATAGAGAAAATGTCATGAGAATACTGTACTCCCACTGCCTCCCAGCCATTTATTCTATTTTGTATTCGTTTAGAATCTTGTATAATTTTAGTTACCTCACCATATTGCTGTCTCCAGTGGTGGGTCCAGAATTCCCATATATGAGCAGCATAGAGGCAGCAATGTGAATTTAAGGGAGGGTAAACGACTTATAGCTACAGCCTAGTAAATACTCTGTTTTCACTTAATTATATATTATTGGAGGTAGATTGAGGGATGGTGAGTGGAAACAGGCGCTAAATCACCTCAAGCCATCCAAACACCATCTGCCTTGTATTAAACTACAATGGTAACAATATGTTGATTTGGTAGCCTCTGTTGATTTTAATAAGCTATTTTTGGACAGGGATGGGATATTTTATTTACTATGAATCTGAGGTTATCTTCGGTATTGGTAGATTAAGGATGATGTTAATAAGTTTGCTTGTTTCCCCCCTACTGTTGGCATTAGGGACACATAGTCATATCAACAGAAAAGCAGAGTCTGTCATGTCAGAGTTCCACTTATCCTTGCATCAGTCTCAAGTATCAAAATTGATTTTTTTTAAATGTTCATTTGAAAAGCAGCAGAGATAAGATTCAAGGATGCTTGCTCTCAGAAAAGGATTATTTATTAAGGGAAAGACTTGTCCTTTGAAAATTATTATCATAATTATCACTAAGAACCCAATTCTATATTTCTTATTAAGGCAAAATCCCTGTTGAGGCAAACACAAGAAGGATGTTGATTGCAGTGGGATATCTGTCTGAGTAGGGCTAAGTAATCAGCTTTGAAATGTCACTCAAAGGAATCAGTGGGACAGAGGCTATTCCCTGGCAGGTCACAATGCCTTTTGGGTTGTTTTTTATTTGTTTGTTTTTTGTTTTTGAAATGCCAAGGGTTTTATATCATCCTTGCATAGGTAATTATTCTGGATATCTCCAGAAACAATATTTAGGACTTGAGGAAAAATTGTATTAGAACAGAGAAAATGGCATAGAAATTCAAGGAGCCATATCAACTCATTGAATGTTGAGAGTCATTGAATCATAGATTCTCAGAGCTAAAGTTGTTTGGTCCCAACCCACACTGGTACATAATTCTCCCCTAGAGTCACCTTGCCATGATTTTTTCTGTCTCATGCTAGGAAAACTGGAGATGTACACAGACAGCTCACTTCATTCTCTGCATGCTGACTTTCTGTATTTGTTTATAGTATGGTTGACTCTATTCCTTGGGGCCATGCAAATGTTTTGTGAGTAAATAATGAGCATGCAATTTAACTTAAATCCTTTGAAAACATTAAAAACCTCAATACAATGGGCACTTGACATTTTGAAAGGCTATATTCCAAAACCTTTAATATTCTCTAGATATGGAAATATTGCTATAGGTCATAATTTCTTCCCTAAACTGTATTAAGTCCTCAAGAAGCAAACTACAGCCACTCACCATTGAATTTTCAGATACTAAGCAGTTGACTAGTTTCACTCTTTCACTAAGAATTTTGTAGGAAACTTCACCTCTGTAATTGCCCTCGGTTCAATTATTTGTTTCTTCATTCATTCTACAAATATTTGTTGAAGGTCTAATATGTGACAGGTACTGTACTAAGCTCTTTAGGTAATAAAACAAATACAGTCCCTGTCCTTAGGGTATTAGCAGTCTAGTAGAAAGGGTAGTCAATACACAAGTAAACAAAAAAATATATTAAATACAAATTATGATTCAGTGCTTTGAAGGAAACAGACAAGGTAGAGTGATACATGGTACATTACAGGGGAGAGCTTACACAGAACTGGTAGGCACTGAAGACCTCACTGAGAGAGGTCTGGCATTTGAGCTGATAATTCAGAGTCAGTTACATAAAAAGTTGGAAAGAGTATTTCCAGTAGAGGAAAAGCATGTGGAAAAGAGTCAGATGCTGGAAAAAGCATGGGACATTTGAAGGGCTGGGGGGAAGTCAGAAAGGTAGAAGGGGCAAGGGCTCTTTGTCAGGCAAGGGCCAGATCATGTGGGGTCCTTATGGACCATTTGCCTTAGTGCATTTGGGTTCCTATAGTGGACTACCATAGACTGGGTGGCTTAAACTGATAGTGAAAAATTATAAGATGGCGACAGGACTGATAGGGGAATTCCAGTCCCTGCCCAAAGACTCTCCTTCTGGGTTCTTCTTCCTGCCCTGCTTGCCGCGCGCACCAAATTGCGACTAACGCAGAAGTAACAGACTATAAATTGCCCCCAGTGATTACGCTTAGGGCTCAGACCTCTAGCGAGTGATCTCCTCTGAGCCCACCGGTGTAAAATAAAACTCCTACCTTCCAAGATCTCCAAATGCCGCTTGGTTCTTCTGCCAGGTGATCCAGATCAGGTTCCGTAACAAAACAACAAACATTAATTTCTCACAATTCTAGGGGGTGCGAAGTTCAATATCAAGGTGCCACAAGATTCAGTATTTAGTGAGGGTCATAGATGGCTGTCTTTTTGCTGTGTCTTCACATGGCAAAAGTGAGTGAGGAAGCCGTCTGGGGTCTCTTTTATAAAAGCACGAATCACATTCATGAGGGCTCCACTCTCATGACCTAATTACCTCGCAAAGGCCCCACCTCCAAATACCATCACATTGGAGGCTAGGATTTCATCATATGAATGTTTTGGGAGGACACCAATATTCAGTCTCTAACACTATTGTAAAGAGTTTAGTTTTTATTCTTCTGCAATGGGAAGCCATTGAAAGGGTTTTAATAGAAAAGTGGCATGTTTATAGATCAGGTCAAAATTGCAACAACCCAGAGTAGCCATTTTGCAGTAGGGTGTAGAATCTGTTAATTTTAAGGAGAGGAAGCACAGAGATATTTGGGGCACAAAGATAGAATTTAAAGCCATGGAAACTGAAGAGCTCATCCAGAAGTAGGTGTGAGGAGAAAAAGAAAAGAAAGCCCAGGACTGAAGTAGAGGTCAACAGCTCAAGGTCAAAGAGAGAAAGAGGGAACTGCAAGAGAATGAAGAATTGGCAAAGAGACGGCCAGGAAACTGGAATAGAGAGTCCACTCAGTAGAGAGTTGAGGGGAGGAGGAGAAAGAGAAGGATGAAGTGGCTACCACACTAAATGCTGATAAAAGACTCCTTCCAGCCTTCAAAAAACATAAATGCATCTAATTTTGATTTGCTATTTATCACCTTAGTTATTTCACAGGTTTTCTCTACTCGCATGTTTTTCCTGCTCACCTGCAAAAATGACAACAGATATCCGAGTCATGGACCCTGTCAAATCCCACACTTTAAAGAAAAGTCTTTCATCTTTCTTTTTTATGCATTTTGATTCTCCCCAAATACTCCGGATAACTTCTACAATGCTTTCCATTTTACTATCCTAGGCAGACTCTGTAATCTTCAAAAGTCTCCACTTTCCAAATGTAAAACCATTTTAGATGCAGTTTATCATCTTTTGAAAATTATCCATGTTCATTTAAAAACATATTAGCTCTTCACCATCAATGTATTTGAATTGCCATGTTGTAGGAGCCCCGGAATATTAAGTTTATCGGAAAGTTAGGACAAGTTTTCCCTGGAGGATGGAGAAGTAGTTTTAAATTCAAAGTGGGAAAAAAAATTCCATATCTTAAAATAGAAGCAAATTTTTTCTCTGTTTCACATTCTCTCAAGATATCCGCAATCCTTTTTAAACTCTCTATTTATTATTAAATACAAGCAATTTAGCTCCTTTGTGAGGTTATGCAAATAACTCATCCAGAATTAGCATTTAACATGCAGTTCTTATATCCACACAAATGTTTTGTATAAAGTTGTTTTAAAAAGATTCAAATCTTTATAATTAGGAAGGGAAAATATATTAATAGGAATAAAGGGATACCCTGCTAATCTCCCATATGTAAATTAGCTTATAATTTCCATCACTTACTTTAGAGGCAACAGAACAATGGAACTTTTATTCTTCAATATTGCTGTCTCTCTCCTTCTCCTGCTAGAAAGTATGTGCTTATACTTGTGTATCTAAAGGAAAATGACAAGGAATGTTAAATGCTTTATTTTTATGGGAAGGACACGGCTGGTAAATTGTGAGTAGGATTGAAGTTGATACTCTGTGCTTTGACAGCCTAGAGGATAAACTGCAATGCAGACCCTCTTGCGTTCTCATTTCAACTGGTTGTTTCTCCTCCTTTGCTTTTGGGGCTGGATCCACCCTTGCCCACTTGACTCTTCCTCCAGTCTCTCTGCCTCCTCCCCAAACTTTACATAAGAGGACACTGCTGTAGAATGTATGCGGAAGTTGTTCACTTCTTTGAAGGACTTTTTTTGGCTTTAGTCTCTAGCTTGGCCTTCGGAGGAAGGGATCATGCAGGGAGGAGTAGACATTGGCCAGCAGTACAGCACTGGTTAGATTCTTCTGTCCACTTACCTTCTGGAGCTTGGCTTTTCTCTCTCAAGATTTCAGAAGTGCGATGCACAGTCCTAAAAATTTAGTATCACTAGATGAACTAGGATGGGGAAGGATTTAAAACCCAGTCAGATACACCACCATGGAAAAGAGTAGGTTGTTGAGTCTGGAAGCAGACAGGGGGGCTCTGAAGCAACTATTTTCTTTAAGTTTGTTTGTTTGTTTGCTTATCATTTACTTATTTAGAGAGACAGAGAGAGAAAATCCCAAGCAGGTTCCATGCTCTCAACACAGAGCCCGATGTGGGGCTGGATCTCACGAACTTTGACATTGTGACCTGAGCCAAAACCAAGAGTTGGACACTCAACTGACTGAGCCTCCAAGGTGCCCCCTGAAGAGACTTTAAACACAAAACACATTTAAATATGTTCCCTACAGCTGTGGTAGAGCTAGATAATTGGGTGAAATGCATAAAGAATACATATTTCTCCCTCAGCAAGCATCTAGGAAACTACCATGTGCCAGGCAAGGTTGGCAGACTGGACACAAGATGAAAATAAGCATTTATTCACTTCAGGAATGTCGCTGTCCATGGAGAAGTACACATGCAAGCCAACGTTCTAATAGGTCATGATACATGCAATCACAGAGGTAGGTCTCATACTCAGGACAGAGGAAAGCCACCTGTGTCTGCCTAGGGTGCCAAGGAAATCTTGAGAACAGCCTACTTTTCCCCATCTCCATAGCCACCACCTCATCTCAAAGTCTGTCAGCTCTCATATGACTTCCGGAGGGTCTCCAGCCTCCAGTCATCCACATGGCAGCCAGAGTCATTTTCCAAAAAGGAAACCTGATCATGTCATTTCCTCCCTTAAAAGCCTGCAATAACTGTCCATTACCACATACTAAAATCCAAACCCTCAATCTGGCTAATTAGGCTTAACTGGCTTCTACTTCCACCTTTTCTCTCTTTGCTTCCCGCCTTATGCTCCAGCTACAGCCACTGACTTGTTTTCTTAAGTCACCACTGGTTTCTAAGCCCTGGGCCTCTCCACATGCGTGCTCTCTGCCTGAAACTGCTCTGCCCTCCGAATTCACACAAATATGCTAAGAGAGAAGCGTGCACACACACGCGTATACACACACACCCCAAGACTCGGTGCTATCCTCCCGTGGGTGCACTCTGTGCATGCCTTCTGCATGGACATCACTGATTAGCTCATCACACTGTATTGTGCTTGGCTGTTTACTTTTCCATCCTTTTTACTAGAGGGAAAGTTCCTTGAGTGTAGGGAGCATATCTTTTTCATCATTGTACTTCCAGAGGCTAACATGGTTCTGAGCACATCATCAAAAGCAACCATGTTTTTTTTAATAGATGAGTAAAGAAACTTTTGAACAATGCTATACCAAATATGTGAGGAAGAGCCCCTCACAGTCAGCATACAAATATATGTCCCACATCCCAGCGAAGGGGCCATTTCAAAACTCTGAAAGTTTCTAGAAGACTATGATCCTATGAATCTTAGATCCTTTCTAGAAAGAGGCAATGTATAAGTAAATAAGCTATGAATGATTTCTTACCGTGAGCAGCAATGATCAGACTCCTTGATTCTTTCTCTGAATTGGGCAACATTCATGGTGTCCTATGATCACACCGACAGAAACTGTCAGTCTTATTTCAGGGTACAACATCAAGGGTGCATGCAGTTGTAAGGCAAAATATTCCTCCATGGGGAATGGAGCCGAGTCTAGCAAGCTTCATCAAGCTGGCTGAAGGACTGCCAGAACACAGGGCCACTGAGCTGATCTTAGGACAATCAGGCTTTGACTCTCCCTTTTACATCTCGTTGAAGTGGGAAACTTCAGCATCCTCATAACAGAGCCAGTCTTCCCCCAATCCCAACTCCTTGCCCTTACTGCTCCAGCAGCTTCTCCCTGCAAGCTCCCATATGTTCCCTACGCTTTCTCTTGCTGCCAGAGCCCACTTTGTAGCCTACCAGTCAGGCTGGAGGGGCCGGGGAAGTGCCTCTCCTCGTCAAACCTCAGGCAGAGACTGACCAGAGTGGGTCTATAACTGCTCCTCAGGTGGGATAACTTTCGGGCACGTGTCTTGCCCTGGCTCACGGGGCTTCCACTGAGACTTGGCTCCAGCTGCCCAGAGTGCAAGCTGGCTTGATAACAAAGCTTTGCGGTCTCCCTGCTTTACTCCCTTTCATGGTGTCCTGTGATCACGCCTATGTAAACTCCATGTCTTATCTCAGGGTTTGCTTCTAGGAGAACCCCAAAAACTACTGGCAGGCTCATGTTCTCTATTTAGGAGCATGAATCTTTCGGAGAAGTCTTAAGACAGTTGGGAATTACCAGGAGGCGCTTTCCTCCTCATGAGATGTTATACTGGGCAGGTGGGAGATTGAGGACGGACGCTGGCCCAGAGGGCCAGGTTTACAGTAGTGATTTAACTGTGGGCAGCTGAAGCCAAATCCCCCCAAGGAAACTCTGGGACCCGGGATGGGACACCTGCGTTTAAATTATCCTACCTGCGGGGCAGTTACATACCAGCTCTGGCCAGTCTGTCCTGAGGGTTCCGGGGTGGGGGGGGGGGGGGGGGAGTCAATTCCCTGACCTTTCCAGCCTGCCCTATAGGCTGTTGTTTACACCGCCTACTAAGGAGAATTGTACCCTTTCTCACATGGATGCATCTTACACATTTGACAAGGCCAAAATATTATAGAGTCTGAGTAGACTGTGGCTCAATATTTACATCTCTATCCATAACCCCGGAAGTTACCATATGGTAATTAAAGCTAACAATTGCAAAGCTCGTAGAAAAATATTCCTTTCTACCCTGAGTCTGTGCCAGGGAGAGCAGGGCTCTAACCTATGGAAGTGTCAGAGTGAAAACAGAGACCCTCATCTTTTAAAATTATGGTCTTCAGGGGTGCCTGGGTAGCTCAGTCAGCATTTAAGCATCTAAGTCTCAATTTCAGCTCAAGTCATAATCTCACGGTTCTTGAGTTCGAGCCTCGAGTCGGACTCTGTGCTGACAGCATGGAGCCTTCTGGGAATTCTCTCTCTCCCTTTCTCTCTCTGCCCCTCCCCTACTCTCTCTCTCTCTCTCTCAAAATAAATAAACATTTAAAATTATAGTCTTCATGTTTATCTAGTCTCCCTTCCCAGTTTTACCCATGAAGGAACTGAGGCCCAGAGAAATGAACTTCAGTGCCCCCAATTATAAGTAGGTTCCCAATTCTTATCCTGTGTTCTTTCTGCCACATCCGACCACTGCATGAGTAAGGCTGGATGAGTTACCTGGAATTTTTTTCCTATTCTCTCAAGTATTTGAGACCAGATTTCTGCATAGAGAATGAAGTCCTAATGGGAAGCCAACACTGGTTGCAAGCAAATCTGTCCTATCAAGACTTCCAAGAGACTGTTACATTTTGGAGTCTTCCTTCTACACTCAGATAACCAAGAGAGAGGCCTCACAATGTGCTTTTGTCTAGAAAATCAAGTCTCTCCATGTCAGCCGGGGTGAGTCTAGGACCAGCGTTCACCCCCCAGCCCCTCGGGGCAGCTGTTCCTGTGCAACTGCCTGCATTCCTGTTGGGGCTGATGTAAGTCACACCCACACCAACCTCAGCTGCATCCATGCCCCCCAAAAAACCTGAACTTTCCTCAGGAATGCAACAACTATCTTTAAGACTGTGTGCTTCAACCTCTTGAGAGTCATGTGATCTCAAGTCCTCCCTCAGAAGATAAGTTTTGTTAGTTTATCTCAAAGCCTCCCCTGGAGGCTCCCCAAGCCACCAGTGTGCCCCTGTTTTGTTGGGCCTGGCAGAGAACCCAGGTTATCTTGGTTAAGGAAGTGTGCAAAAACAGAGAATGAAGACAGCGAGTATTTCAGGGAATTAGGGAAAGGTTTACAAGCAGGCCTCACGGAGATGATTTTGATTCTGGGAATATGTAATTACTACAACTTAACTTCTCTCTCCTGATGTTTCAGAGGAATGTCTCTCTCATGCCCAGCTTCTACTTTATGACTCTGGCATTATTAGAGCTTCGGCTCCCTGACAACCTTTACTGCCACGTGGCCTCTGCCAACAGCCTTCTCCAGGTGTTATTTCACCTTCAGCTCCTCTGCCAATCACTCAGCTGTGTTGTTGTTGATCACTTGCAAATCTCTGAGAGAAAAATCTCCTTGCTCTACCTCATAAACATTATCCCTTTCTGAACAAAGCTGTTGTGTCAAACCACCTACTGAACTTCTAGAAAGCCTGTCTTTGCTGGCCTTTCATCACTTGCTCTAGGAGCTGGTGTGTTATATACTATGTTATATAAACGCTTATAAGGGAGCATCTAGATCAACCTTCCTTGGCCAGGAGTTGTGGATGGCGGCTTCGTAGGAGAGTGGTAAACTTTGGCCTATCAAGTCTATATCTCAGAGAGAGGTATGAATATGGTGATGACGCTGCCCTCTGCTTAGCGCACCTCACATTCCCATGCAGGTGCAGTGGTCTCATGGCTTCCCGAAAAGAAGAAACCGTGACGCTCCCCCCAACCGCTGCCTCAGAAAGATTCCAGATCCCTGTTGAAAGATCCCTGTTTAGGTAGCCTAAAAGCGGGGGATGTGTTTACATTCCTTGGTAACCAATTTTATTCCATACAGCAACTTAGACAACAAAGAAAAACCGACCCTGGACCTCTTTGAACTGCACCTTGAATTCATTTTGGTACGTGATTCAGTTTCAGAAAAGGTGCTCATTGGCCAAAAAATCCTATCTCATGATAATTTGGACATGCATTTGTGTTTTGGCTACTTTATGGGCAAAGGTGCTCCCAAGTTATGGATGCTTCATCCCTCACTGTACAAAGCACTCGGCATTACTAAATGAAGTTTAAATTGGAGAGACACTATACATTACACATGGAAAAAATGTGCATTTTAACATCTCCAGAATGCTATTAAATATCTCAGAAAGATCCATAAAGAAAAGTGTGTCCTGGAGCTTGAAATAGAAAGTGATTGGAAAAAGTAGAAATCGAGTTCCTATTTTTCAAAAAGGAGCCATATCATCCCATAAATCTTTGAAAAGAAGTTTTCTTGGGCTCAGCTTTAAGCATTCAAATGCTTCCCAGGAGCACCTTGACCTTAAATTAACATTTATAGAGTTTACCTGACATCAAGCTTTGCAGTTTAATGGAAGGTTTAAAGTTGAAGAAGGTACGTAGTCTAAATTGGTATTGTACATTAAGTTCTGAATAAGGATGCATTTCTACAACTACCACCATTTTCATTTATTTGCCCCTCTAGAACAATAATAACAATTGGCAAAATATATGAAATGCATTTTCTTTCATGAATAATACATTTTTATATGTTAACCTCATGGAAACAGGAACAGTTCAACAGTAACAGGAGCATTTTAATGCTGTCTTAAGAAAGGGTACGTGTGACAATATCTGTACTGTCTGACCTTGGTAGTGTTGTTTTCTGTAGACTCTGTGGTAGGTGGTAAGAAATATTAACCGAGTGTTCAAATAATAAAGAGGCATCTTCGCAAATGAAGAAGAAAATATTCAGTGTTACCTATAGATTCCATTACACATCAAATGAAAATGAGATACATTCCATTCTGTTCAAACCAGGAGTACCTTCTAAGTGGAATATGAATGTCTGGAGAGTAATATATAAAGCATGAAGATGGTGTTTTAATACTGTTAATGAGTTGCCCCTTGGTTGTACTGCAGATAAAAACTGCTTTCCTATACACACATATTTCTGCGCTGCATAAAGCCCAATTTGTAAACGCTTGGCATTAGCACACAAAGGGAAGTCCATTTCTCCAAGTGTTTAGTCTGCCAGAATAACAGTGATTTGGTCTTTAGAAAAAAGGTGCTTTTGAAAAAGCAGAATAGGAAAGCTAGTACTGCCCTTAGACCCTGGACCAAGGGGATCTCAGTTCCTCCTTCTCTTTCCCCCTTGTGTTTTGGAGCATCTTCCTCAGGATGTTCTAAGTCAGAATCATTCTGACCCAGACCCTTCTGTGTGGGCCCCAGGCTGCATTGCTCCTCTTTGGCGTGCTCTGCAATCCTCTCCCCCGCTCTCCTGGGGCGGGGGTGGTTAACCAGATGCTCTGAGGAGCTCCCAGATGCACATGGGTGGAGTTGTCCTGTGCCCGTTCCTGGATGGTAGCCTGGTGAGCAAATCATTCTTGCCCAAGGTTCAGTATTTCTTTTAAAAGAATGTTTAAAAGAAGGGTGCTAACAAGCTGATTTGGGGTAACTCAAATTGTTTATATCGACAGTTGCTTTTTGAAACAAAGTATTTGCCTCCCCTCCCAAAGTACGGGTGGCCCCGTGGGGTGTTACGATAAACGGTAAGGATTAAAATCCTAGCCAGATTTTAAAAACACACACGAAAGTCTCCCTTTCTTCAAAGTTGAGGATCTATCACTTACACAAGAGCTAAGAAGTAAATTAATTCTTAGTAGTGAAATTTCTCGAGAAATTAGATGGTTTACAAATATAGGAAAATATAATCCAGCCCCTCCTGACCAGAACTTCCTTATTAAAACATTGATTGTAGCACATAGGGCCAAATCTCTTTTGCAGAGGACTTCCTTGTTTAAACCCTGTTGGGAGACAATTGACCCTGTCAGACTCCCCTTAGGCACTGCCCCATATCCTCTCCATCTTGCTTCCTATTGTAGCCATGGCCACTGTGAACCGATCTGCACAAGCTATGACTGATTTTATGCTGACAATATCAATTCTCTCACCTGCCCTGGGATCCTTGTGCTCTGGTATGGGACATCTATGCCCTTAGGAGTGAGAGGGAGTTAACTCTCAATGGGCAACCCTCAACCAAAAGAGATCCAAGGGAGATCTTAGAGCCAACGGATAAATGTTTCTCCCTGTGATCCTCTGCATGGACAGTTCTGTTCAGCAGAGGGTACCAGCAGGGTAGAGCTCCAGTTGCCCACGGTGGTGAGCAACTCAATAATGCACACTTGATTTGCCTTCTCTTCCTGGTTCGACTCTTCCCGGTCCTTCACTCCTGGTCCCTGGCATCACTTTCCAAAATAAACTGCCTGCAAAGCCTAAGTCTCAGGCTTTATTCTCCTGGGAGGAACTTAGGCTAAGAAAACAGAGTTCTATCACAGGTTACAGTAATTACTCTCCTGCCTCCACATGGCCTCACTACCAGAAATTATCTATCATTATGCACATCTAAGTGCAGCACAAAGAGCCCTCCACATGTGCATGTATTTACAAATTTTATCACACTGACGTAAAGACATGTGATTATCCCATTACTTTCTGCTGGAGACTATCGATAATAAAGCAGACCCATATCTTACAT
The DNA here is from genome assembly GCF_028749965.1 of Puma concolor. Classification (NCBI taxonomy): domain Eukaryota; kingdom Metazoa; phylum Chordata; class Mammalia; order Carnivora; family Felidae; genus Puma; species Puma concolor. The sequence goes on along the minus strand of NC_141667.1, from coordinate 205,779,505 downwards.
TCCCTCGGTACTCCTAGCATCCAAGATGTTGTTCTGCATTCACTGGATAGCTCATGGTGTTGGACCACTGGTAACCTGCAGAAAGGAGCCATATAAATAGCTTTATTAACTGCAGACCTAAGTGTGGTCAAGTGAATGAAGGCAAGAAAGCATTTTCCTCTAACATGAATCTTTTGAACAACGAGGTATTCCGTTTTATGAGATGTCTAACTGGCTCTGTAAAGATACAGTCATTTATTTATCTACTCCCCACATACCAAATGTCATTGAAATTGGTATAAAATCACTAACTGCTGTGTTTATATAGAATAAAATGATTGTCAGAATATTCAGAAAATTTCAACGTTCCTAGGATTCTGGGTTTTAGAGAAAACATTTACAGTTATGTCACAGTATAATTTAGATGGCTGAAGCCAGGCTGCCAAAAATATTCAAGTTTCTTTAAGACTTAAGAACATCAAGGATGTATAGAAAAATGCAGAGGTGTTTGTTAAAAATAAACAGGCAAGTCAGAAACTGAACAACCTCAGTTATACACAGTCACATATACATACTCACACATGATCAATTAGGCCTGCAGCATTTGCATGTGGCAATTTTCCATTGTCCCAAAGGGAGAGTGGGATGATTAAAGTGTTTCTCTCGGACAGGCATCATTGCTCTTTAAAGAGGAGAAAACTCTAGTTAACATCTGGTTGAGATACATTATTGAAATACATTCCAGACCTTGCTTCTTTTGGTTGAACAGCTGGAATTTTTTTTTTAAATCATTTTGATCCACCTAATCTTCTACTTCTTCTGGTAGAGGAAAAGGAAAACATAGAATGGCAAAGAAATATACCCTTTTTATGAGCACCTGTTCTGTTCCAAGCATGCTATGTCATGTTTTGCACATGTTATTTCTAATAGGGTCACTGAGAAATGCACAACTTAGAAACTGTATATAAAGGGGTGTAATCAGCCCACTCGTGTGCATTTTGTTGTTATACCTTATTTGTTGTAATAGCCTCTAGGTAGGTTCTAGTTAGGAAAATAGAAGCCAGAATAGGTATTTCAAGCAGAGGGGATTTCATACAGGAATTACTGACGCAAGAGTTTGAAGTCTGAAAGAGCGGAAAGGAAATGCTGAAGTAGCCCCACTATTAGTAACTGCTGAGAGCACCTACTGCCCCCAGGCCTGGGAGCACAAAAGAGAGGAGGTCTTCAGAACCTCCGAGTTCAGAGGGGGTCCCTTGTCAGCCAGGGCTGGTGTCAGTCCCCTGAGGGGATATAGCACGTCTGGTGCTGGAAGTGTCGAAAGAACCCAGAGGCTCCTGGAGCAGTGGTGTCTGGAAGCCGGAGAACGAAACAGAAATACCTTCCCTTCCTTCTGCTCTCCAATCTCCTGTGCTTCCATTAGAGAACCTAACAGAAGGTAGACGTCAAGGGAGCCTGCAAAATGTAGTTCGTAGAACTCTAGCCTCAGCGTCACAGAGTGGATCCTAGAAAGCTGGCTTTGGAGCTGAAAAACACTATGCAAGTCTTCAATCCGTACCTCTGCAATAATCACTCACTAATACAGTACCTTTATGTTCAACTTTTTGTACAGGGCAGGCAAAATTGACTTTAAGATATTTAAAACCTCTGATAGCTGTTTTATGCCTTGGAGCTTGGGGATCACAAGGACCACAGAGTAACGTTGGGTTCTACCGTTTGTAATACTCCTAAAATATTATGAGATGGAAATATTACACTGATGTTTTATTAATTCATACGCTCACACATTGAAATGCTTCTAAGCATTTTTTCTTTTGCATCTGACATTATGAATCAATGGACATATATAGAAAATTTTAGAAAGCTAGATGAATTTCTACCAGCTTCAAATCTAAGGTGCTACAGGGCAAGTTAAGCTTTCCAAATTCCACACCAGAGGATGTAGTTCAAGATTTACTTTCACTAACATCGTTGAAGCCAACTTTCTACAGAACCACAATGCGCTTGTATCTTTAATTGGCTCTAAATTAGTAACATTGAGCAATTCTTCTCAACCTTTTCTATTTGTCACTCAATGGGCTGTTCCCTAAGACTCCCGGAATATTAATTTTCTTATATTGTACCTTTATACCTAAAGACGTTATATTTATTGTGACTAAGTCAATGTCAAGAGTTAGAAGTAGGAATGCTTTCTTTCTGGTGGGGGAAAATGATGAGCAGAAAAAAAACTTAAAAGTCAGAAAAAACTTTAGTTCAAACTCAGTTATGGTATCTATTATCTATGATATAATCTAGATACAGTATCCTATTTTTAAAGCACGGTTTCTTCCTAGTGACATCTTAGGACAGATAATTCTTTGTTGTGAGAAGCTGTCCTGGGCCTTGTATGGTGCTTAGTGCCATCCCTTGCGTGCCACCTCCCCTCTACGTGTCAGAAGACCACTCACATCTGTGACAACCCAAAATGTTTCCAGGCACTGCTAAGTGCCCAGTTGAGAAACACTACTCTGGAATACGTTTCCTTAACTGATTACAATTACCTCACGTGGTCGTTATAAGGTAAGATGAGATGTGGTATGGTCTTACCATGCACCCAATTGGCAGACTGGTGCCTAATTGGTAAAGTGGGGCGGGGCGTGGGGGTGTGCGTAAGGGCTGGGGGGCGGGGTGTAACCTCTCAGAGGAAATTAAAATGTTTTGGGCTATGGGGCCTTGCTGCTGAAAATGTGGTCAACACCGCTTGGGGTCTTTAACCCTGTATTTAAAATCTGGATAGGGGCGCCTGGGTGGTTCAGCCCCTTGAGTGTCTGACTTCGGCTCAGGTCATGATCTCAGGTTGGTGAGTTGGAGCCTCCAGTCCCTAGTCCGGCTCTGCCCTGATGGCTCAGAGCCTGGAGCCTGCTTCGGATTCTGCGTCTCGCACTCTCTTTGCCCTTCCCCTACTTCTGTTCTGTCTCTCAAAAATAAATAAATGTAAAAAAAATTTTTTTAATAATAAAAAAATAAAAAATAAATAAAATCTGGATATTTTGTTCATCATGGATTTTTTGGGGGGGTAGTGATTTGTATTTTCCAAAATATTGCATTAAATATTATCAATATTGCATTAATTATATAAATATTTTTTCTATTAATATTTAATTGCTAATAAGCATTAATTTTAATATATTAAAATAAATATGACATTTCAAATATCGCATTAAATATGATTAATATTTCATTAGAATACTATTTATCTTGAATGTTGAGTTTTTTGTAGCCCCCTTAAATTTCGAGCCTAATCCCCGCCCAGATAAATGCAGGCCCAGGGCAGGCTTACCAAATTAGAATTACATTTTAACAAGATCCCCAGGTGATTCGGCGGCATGAAAGTTCAAGACGCACTGCGGTAGCTGCCCCAAGACGCGGCAGTGGGGGCGGACGTACCAGGCGGGCGTGGGGGTGGGGGGGGCGGCCCGCAAGGCCTGGGAGGACAGCATCGAGCTCTTTTCAGATGTGGGTGGGATGTGGGATAGCGGCTGGCGGTGGGGGGGGAGCCGAGGGAGCTGTTTTCACGCGGGTTTGGCGAGACCCTGCTCTTTGGATGCCTAGCTGAGAAAGGGTGAAACAAAGTGAGGAAGAGAGGCATTGCCTCCTCTCCTGGGGCAAACGCGGTGAAGCGTCCACGTGAAGGCAGGGACTGCGACGGTCCTCGGCACAGAGGAGCTTCCAGCTCCGAGGTCCGGGGGAGCGCGCCTTCTCAGGGAGGACGCTGGCTCCCTCCAGCGGATCTGTGGGCGCGGCGCGCGTGCGCCAGGGCCGCTGGTGAAGGCGCAGAGAGGAACCGTGCGTGGCTGGGGTGTTCAGCGGGAGGGTGGCCGTCAGTGAAGATGTCAGTCATTCAGAAGACCGCACGAGCAGCCGTCAGCTGGGAGGAGGCAAGGAAACTTAGGTTACGCAGCTGCATCCATTAAATTGATTTTGATTTGAAATTTTGAGGGTCTGTTCTGTCCCAAGCAGCGACGGGGTGGGTGCACAGTGGTGAATGCGTGTGGTTACCCTTCGACAATATTAATTACATAAATGCATGAATCCTGATTGTGAACACTTGACTTGGGCCACGTCAACAGTATTCTGTGCCATGAGTGCCTTACCGGACCCAGAAATTGTTGTTGCCTGTTACAGACCTAGGCCAGTGATTCTTAAATCTGTGACACTGCTATTCTGAAGAATAGGCACATTTTTATGCGTGCCCAAATTGCGTGACCGTTGACACATCTCACACGTGTGTGTACTAGCCTGTTAAGGAGTATGTGGAGTTGCTGTGCTTAATCAAATACACACTCACTGAAAATTTTATTAAGTATACTTTATGTCATTCTGCATTTTCTCCTTTAAGGTGTAGCAAATGGAGGGCGCCTGGGTGGCTCAGTCAGTTGAGCAACTGACTTCGGCTCAGGTCATGATCTCACTGTTTGTGAGTTCGAAACCTGCCCCTGCGTGGGGCTCTGTGCTGACAGCTCAGAGCCTGGAGCCTGCTTCGGATTCTGTGTCTCATTGTCTCTCTGCCCGTCCCCCACTTGTGCTCTGTCTCTGTGTCCCAAAAATAAATAATTGTAAAAAAAAATTTTTTTTAAGATGCACCAAACGGATAATTAATTCTACATGGGAATGTGTGTGTGTGTGTGTGTGTGTGTGTGTGTGTGTGTATGTGAAATGATTTTTTTTGTTTTTTAGGTCATCTTTCATAGTTAAAATAGTTTGCTTCCCTGTAGTTCACTTTTTATCTGCCAAGTAAAAATGGCAAAGATTGAACCAGAGCACAAGAGTCTGGAGCACAAAATTTTGATAACTGCTTCTAATGCTGCATATTCTTTAACCATCAGGGCTGAACTTTAATTTCTTACACTCACATATGTTAAAAGTAGATTGTGTGTAGGTAGTGTGTATTTATTTTTCAAGGGAAACTTAGGCTTAAAAAGTTGAAAATCCTATATTGTGGACTATACCTTTAAATAACGACATTTAGCAGTTGGGGACACTAAGAAATTAGAGTCATGCCCAGATGATTACAAAAATGACAGCGTTAAAAGCAGTTATCACAATTTTGTGCTCCAGACTCTCCCGTCCTCAAGCTCAATCCTCTGGCCGCTCTCACTCAGCAGACGAAAAGTAAACTCTAAGAAAGCAAACTATTTTAACTATGAAAGGTGACCTAAAGAAAAATCATTTCGAGACCAAGTTGGTTGCAGCAAAATTCATTAGCCTCCTCCAGGATGAAAGCTGGTGTCTGGGTGACATTCCAAGGTTACTAATGCTTGTCAGCCCCACAGCTTGCAGACTGTACATGATGGGGAATCTTTGGGGTTTGGCATCAAAGGAGAAAGGATGTAAAAATGGCCCTGATGGATGTTCTGAGGTTGTTTGATCTAAATCCAGAGAAAATAGCAGCTATCACAGCTGATGGAGTACCGCTATGACTGGGAAGATGAATAGTACGCAGAAAAAAAATTAAAGTCAGGAAAGCTTGTGCCAGACATTTTATCATATCTTTTTATTTTATTTTTTACAAACCAAGCTTGACAACTTGGAAATCCCTTTGTGCAGTTTATAAAATAATGAATTCTAAATGAAGGCCTGGATTCACCAACAGACCAAGCGATTTTGTAAACAATTTCTGTTCCCCAATATGGCTCCCTGTCATTGCATTTTCAAGTCAGATCACTTCCATGAGGTGGAACAGTAATACATATGATGCATATCTTTGAAGCGTTCGCTATCAGACATGGTAGGATGCCAGTTACTCGATGTCCCAATGACAAGAAAGGTATCCTGTGTTATATTTCCACTTCTGATTTATACTCACCGAAGAGTCAACTGAAAGACAAAAGTGCTACGGGATAATTTGTATTCTTGTATCATTTCTCCTGTGTTCAGGGGCGTTCATTCTCTGATTTTATTACCATGGCTGTTTCTTACTTTCCAGCTCCCTTTAAACACGCACAAACACAAATGTGCGTGTGCGTGTGAACGTGCGTGCACACACAGGCACAGACACAAAGTCACACACAAGTCTTCAAAGTTGCAATTAATCGTATTCTTTGAAAGTGTTATCTTCCTGTTAATGCCTGTCCTTCCATCAGATTCCACGCTCCCAGAGAACAAGCACTGAGTATATTATGCCCTTTGTGTTCTCCCCACACAGTGAGTGTTCAATAAATACTATTGACTGACTGACACGTCTCCCTCTTTTTCTCTTTGTCTCTGACACCTCTGCTTTCTTTCAGAAATAGTATTTTTTAAGTGGCAATATTTTCCCACTCTGGACTTATAAAAAGCTCTTCTAGGCCTCTAACTTTTTCTTTATGTAAGATTCTCAACAATAGACAAAATACAGGTGGAGGAAAACCGATAATCTACAACCTCTTAACAATAAATCTGTTTTTAATTGGAGTGTGACAAGTATCTCACAGAATGGAAGCTTTTTTCCCCAAGAACAATGCTAGCGTGAACATCTTTGCTGAAGTGGCCATTAAAAAATAATAATACCTCCTGCCTGTCCTACCCACTCCAACTACTCCTGAATTCAAGGCAGGTATTAATGGACAGCCCCAGCTTTATTTTTCTTTTGCTACACAATGGGTCAGAGACACCGTCTATATTCAGGGTCTCTGTTGTTCTCTCACAGAACTCAAATAGCGGTTTGTTCTCCTTTTCAAGTAGACGCCTAAACCACAATTATTTTTTTAACCTTACCTTAGGAAAAGTCTTGGTAGTTCAGTGATATCCAGAAATATGGACTTTTCAGGAGACATGAAAGTGTACCCTCCATCAACCTGAGCATTGTTTGATCTCAGAGGCAAGGTAATAATGTGCCTTTATTACTGTTTGCTTTCTCTATTACAGCCATTATGGATTGTACAGTTGTGGCGGATGATTGTTACAGGGAGATTGCTCTCATGTCACATCCTCCCTCTCATGTCAGCCTCCTGGAAAAGGTGCAGGTGAGAAAAATCTCAACCCAATGTGGCATCTGTTCTTCACAGTCTGTCTCCACACTCACGGCAATTACAGTACAAAGCGACGTTTCTCTTTGGTGCCATTTCAATATCCTGTTTCTTTTCTTCTAATCCTCGTTGAAAGCCTCTTGGAAAACAAGAATAGTCAGAAAAAGGGTAGGCCGGAATAAAAGTCATCAAGATTAGCACAAGATACCAATGTTTCTGGTCATTTCCTACTTTGTTCACCTGCTGACAGGTGTCTGCTTCTGTTGTTGTTGACGCAGTATCTGTAACACCCAACACAGTGCAACCACTAGAATTTTAGGCTCTTATTCCTCGATCAGAAAAGACACCCACTAGGTGTCTTACCTTGGATTTCCCCCAGAACACCTGGGGGCAAGAATTCTAATGCAAATTCTTTATTTAGGAGGTGGTCCCAGGAAACCAGTGGAGATGGTGGTAGCCAACTTCAGACGACTGGTACTTTCTGTAGTGATAGGGAAAGGGGGGCAACAGGTGTTCACAGTGGGAGGGCTCCATGTTCCGCATGGTGCTAAGTGTATGTTCCTGTGCTTGGAAGCAGAGTCACTTGTGGGAAGATGTAGTTCAAAGAAAGGCAGTATGGGCAAAAGGTGCCTGTGGCCCCAGCTTACTACCCAGGTGTCCGCCCCCGGTTGAGAAGGCACCTGTGGAAGAGCATGGCTGCCTGGACCCAGCTGCGTCAGGAGCAGCAGGTCCAGGGTGTGGAGCCAGAGCAGACACAGCCGAAGGGGGTTGTGAGAGAGTCTCAAAACTTCTCTTCTCGCTTTTGAACCACCATTGGACTCTTACGTTGCTCCCTGAAAGCATCCTTAGACTGTTCTAGGACCAGAAGACAATAATACAAGGTAGTAGCTATGGCACATTTACCAGGCTCCGACCTGAAAGGTAGCTCCATTTTACAGAGGAAAGCTAAAGCCCAGAGATTAAGTAACCTGCCCAATGCCACACAGCTGGTAGGTGGCAGAGCCAGGACTTGAAATCCACCAGCCTTCCTCCAGAGTTTATTCTTGTGACCCCTGCACACAGTGTCACGGACAAACGACACCTGTTTACATCTGCGCCATCTTCACTTCTTGCCTTTGGCCCAGAATGCAAGAAGAAATGGTGGTGCGGTGTCTTGGGAATTACATAGTTTCTCCCGCGGAGATTCTTGGAATGAGGACTCGTGCCTGGAGCCACCAGTGTACGCTCTCTTACCTGTTCTGTATTATTAATTTCTATAAGTAAAACACGATTTACCAAAGGAAGCAGACCCGGAGCAGTATTCTTAGCTGATGGCAGAGGGCCCCATGCTTGGGATTATAAACTCCTCATTGATTCCTCTCCTACCTCTTGTGTAACTTTATATTCTCCTTCTCCATGTTAACATACGTGTTTTCCCCATCCAAAGTATCCGAGTCAAGAAGTTGAAACCATCCCTCTTTCCAAGGCAATGACTATAATACTTAAGGGAACTCCAGCCATCATAGCCCTTTGATATTTCTGTCGGGAAAATATGCTGGGTAAGGTAATTATTCAGGTAAATTTTTCCTCCCAGGAGGACAGGCAGTTATTTTGACAGCTTATTTCACCGTTACAGATAAAGTTTACATTGTCAATTAATGGGAATACACCAGGTAATAGTCATGAGTTCTCGGGGGATAATCTGGAAGCCATTTCCAAATGTCCTTTATGGAAGCATATGGTCCTATCCTCCACTTCATCACCGGGTCAATCAGCAGTTGCTCTTTAATATGATATGTTCTTCATGCACCAGTGCAATTTCCAAGCTCCATCACATTTGTTTTTTCCCCCATGGTGCTGGAAAGTTGCTTAAGCCGCCGATTATTGCCTTGCCATGAGCGCTGATTGCTCTTCTGGATAGTAGACATTCCGATGTCATCTTTAATTTGCGATATTAATATTGAACCCCATCACCGTTCAGTGGTTTTAGTGAAGTATTTACATATAGACTAGCAAAGTGTTTGAGCAGCGCATTGAAAACTGTCCATTCCTAATTGGAACCGTAAAGTTTACCACAGCATCTGCATGACATGGATATGATTTCTGGTTATAAAGCGGCCTCGGAGGTTTGCTTTCAAAAACAAATGGGACGTGTTTTCGCAGCTCTGTATTTCCTCGCCCGCTCAGACCGTTAATGATCAGTGCTGACAGTGCTCCGAGAACTGTTTTTTACAACCTCACACACTTTGAAGAGAGATTAAACTCTCTCAAAGAGTTTTTGCTGGGAATCACATTTAAAATTAATGAACTAATTAGTTAAGAACTGTATTACTTTATTATGGAAAGGGAAGCCCAGCACCATAATGACAGTATGAAATGCACGAAATGTCCTTTTCTTTTATGACATTCGAGGAAGGTGGACTTGTTAAGGAACATTTGGACTGCTGTTCTTAATTATCTGATTTAAGGATCACCTCACCCTGTGAGAAGGATGGATATCCATCGGTCTTTGAGAGATTCAAAAGGAAGAAAGAGAGACGAACAGAAAAGGGAACATCTTCCTAGTTGTGTTGTTAGATGACCTTGTGACCCGGTATGTTTAAATTGCTTACTTCCTATAACTCTATAAACTTCTGTGTTTTCATTTGCTGGATTAGATTGAAGTGTCAACTATATTTGATGAATGGCATTGGTAATATATGTTCATGTTCGTCTTTGCTCTTTCTGCTTTTATTTATATAGAGTCAGTATAATTTATTTCTCCTGAAAAAGCTTTCAGCAAAAAAGATTTTTTAAAGTACAAATACTTTTTAACAGGGCTCTGGGGTTTGTGATGATCAAATCACTCATCTTTCCTTCTTTCTAGCTTTTTTTTTTTTTTTTTGGCCTGATTGCTTTTCTTTTAAATCGAGCAACTGAAAAAGAATAGAGGAGAGACAGCTCAGTGGTTGCATCTAAGCACATAAGTGGTTGCATGAAATGCTAGTCTTGTAGACAAGCCTTTAGCTTGATCCATGTGTATATTAGCATAATGATATCAAGAACTGTGCAATTATCTGGATGATGTCACGTAAAAATACTGGTCTGCAGCCTTTCCTATTCAAACACTTTATTCTCTCGCATAGCAGGCCAAGCGTAAGACTGCAGATTTACTGCAGTTCTCACTGACTGAGAGGAGTCTGTTCTTTCTTTCCTTCTGTTGGGAAGGAATCCCTGGTAATGTTGAGGTTAAAATGGAGCATGTTAATTGTATACTCAGCTACTCACGGTGGATTTTTTAGATCAAAATGTTATGTTTAGGTTGATAGGCATGCCTATCTCTGTCAAAGCTCTCTGTGGGTTAATATATAAAAGGGGAGTGGGAAGAGGAAGAAAAAGGAGGGAGATCACAAAGTCAGCCTAGTCAGAATCTGAAAACTACCTACCACAATACTAGCTAGGAAATTGGAGGACTATAAAAGTTGGGGAAAATACAATAAACACAAAGCTGGATTTGGGGAGTCACTGGTTGCTTGCCTGCCTGCCTGACTCCCTCCCTCCCTCCCTCCCTCCCTGCCTTCCTTCTTTCCTTCCTCCCTTCCTTCCTTCCTTCCTCCCTCCTTCCCTTCCTTCCTCCCTCCTTCCCTTCCTTCCTCCCTTCCTTCCTTAAAAATATCCTGTCCTTATCCTGCACTGCATCTTTCCTTCATTTCTCTTTTTATTCTTTTTGCCATCCAATAATTTTTCCTGTTAATTGAAATCCAGGGTCTTTTTATTGTTTATTGAGAGGCTGTTGAAACAAATGATAGATGTGATAAAATGCCCAAGTTGAACCAATTCAATCACAGAAATAACAACATGCATATAACTGTATTTCTGCTTCACATATCCATTTGTCTCTGATCCACAGTCATGGTGATTACCACAGCACGCTAGCCTGGGGTCAGCACAACCTGTGTTCTCAGTGCCCGGGGCTCAGATCCTGACTTCTCTGGGACTCTATAAAAGAAAAAAGGATGATGTGCATGCTTTGGGAAGACACTGGACACATTTGTTCTGACACCAGAGAGTCAAAGAAGCTCAACATTAAAAAAAAAAAAAATGAAGCGAACATAAGAGTAGCAAATTACAATCGTGCATGACTGAATGCCAGATATAAGCTCATGAATTTTTTAAAAATAGAAATAAGCCAGATTTTATTTCTCATGTACATGTGGATAAAGTAGAATCAATAGATTTTAATTGTTATAGTACGGAAAACACACAGATGACTTCGAGAGTGAAATCCACACTAGCCAGAATGGAAGAATGTGTTCATGTTTGTTTCTTTTTAATGCAAAGGTTTCCAAATTATGTGATTAATATGCTAAATAAATTGGATCAAATTCTACTTTTGTTGATTCTTGTATAACACTCTTGGCTGTCGATTGCTGTCATTCCTGTTCATTTGGAAAAAAAATATGTTAACATATGGGATGACATAAAAATAAAGTTAATTTTAAGTAACTAGGTATTTATATAGCCACACAATCATTTGAAGGGGCTTAAAAATTATACTTATATAAAAATGTTTATGGCTTTGGCTCTGGACTGAACACGATTGTATTATGACCCCCAGATGTCTAGCAGACATCTCGCATTTAACACAATCTAAACTCGACTCTTCACAGTCCATCTCCCAGTAACTGCTGCCGCTGTAGTTTTTCCCACTGTACTCGTTCAGTCAGTCATTCAGACCAAACATTTCAGTCTTCTTTACCCCCACCCCGATTCTCTCACGTCTCATGTCCAACCTTTCAGCAAACCTATTCATCCTACCCTCTCACTTATACCTCAAATCTGACCACTCCTCCTCATCTCCACCACTATCACCTGCCCTGTCCCCTCAATTCCTCTGAATTAATAATTGTCTAACTGGGTCCTGCTGCTTCCACCCCTTGCTCCTACAGAGCCTCTTCTCAATACAGCAGTCAGAGTGATTCTCTACAAATGTAAGTCAGAGCTTGGTCCTCTTCTGCTCAAAACCCTCCGATGGCTCTATTGCCACTTCAACTAAAAGACAAAGCTTTTTTTTTTTTTTTTTTTTTAAAGAAAGGCGGACTGCCATGTGCAGCGCCTCATTTGGCTGTGTCTGGAGTCTTGGAAGCTTGACTACCCTACGTTCTCCTACAAATGGACCTTGAGAGCTTGTTTGGAGGTTCTAGCTGGGGAGCACAGCTGCTCGTATACCCTTGACCGAAGAACGGTCCTCCTCTATCGGGGAAGGTCATCCTCTTCAACCCAGCGCGCAGCTTCAGGAGGGACGCACATGGAGCGGTGAGGGAGGAAGGGGACACTTGCCTAGCCAACCAGACCAGCCGAATCAACCCTAGAGATCAACGGAGTGACAGATGTCGCAGCCAGATCACCCTCACATCCAAAGACGAAGATTTACCATGCCATATATGATATGGCTCCCATTACTGGTTTGACTTCTCCTGTTATGCTCCCGTTTGCTCTATTTGTGCCGCCTTGATATTTTTATTGTTTCCTCTTCCTGAAAGTTCTTTTTCCGGATATTTTCATGGATTACTCAATTGTCTTCTTAAGATGTTTGATCAAAGGTCAAATATCAGTGAAGCCCTCTTATTCACCTTATTTACAATAGCATACCATATCTGCCGTCCCTCCCTGTCATTCTTTCCCATGTATTTTTCTTCATAAGACACACACATACATACATGCATATAAAATGTTAGATCTATGTTAGATAGTAATACTATGGTAGATAGTAATATTTTATGTACATATATAATGCTAACATAATGTATATTCACTACTTGTGTGAATGCATGTGCTCATACACACACACACACACACACACACACACACACACAATTTGTTAAGTGTCTGTCTTTCTCTACCAGAATGTCAACTCTGTGAGGACAGAGATTTGGGGATGTCCTGCTTACCATACAAGCGGTATTATTCCTTGTGCCCGGAACAATACCTGGCACACAGTAGAGGCTCAATAAATATTAAATGAATGAATAAACTAATCAGTGACATTATATAGCTTATTTATTTCTTGAAAAATATTATAAACCATACCAAACTTCTTTTTATTGGCTAAACACTGTTAAATTGCTGTTATTTTGTTTTGATCTACCCAAATGTCTGTGGTTAATATTATGTGTACATTTCCCTTCCATTTCTTGTTTTTTTTTTCCCTCTTCTGTCTTCTCACAGCTAATGTCTTCTCTGGTTTGTATTCCTCACACTCACCCAACACTTCTCACTGCCACCATCACAGTGAAGAACTGGCTTGGCCAGTAGATTTCACAACACTCTTTCATTGCTTTATCCACAACTCTTCTGGGATCTTTCCCACATCAGCCACACATGGTAACTAAGCAGTAGAGATATTGTGGGAATCAGATGCACATGGAGATGAGAACACTTACCTCTCCTATTGATCTCTCTTGCATATTTCTGGAGACTCAGGATCAGTGTCCAAACTGGCCAAAGCGCCTAGACAGCTGACAAGCATGGTTATTATGCTTTCCTCTACATACCTTTGATGAATTGCCCATGTGGAACAGGTGATCCAAGCAACTGTATAATGATTTCAAGTGGAATGGTCGCAAGCAGGATAGGCCAAATTTTAAAAGTTAAAGACACGGTTAGACTCTAACAAGGCCTTGTCTTAGTCTGGAGGGAAATTAGAGAAAGGGTTGGTCATTGTGGGGCTGCATTACTGATCAGTGGGGATTACATGGGAGCATAACTGGTCTGCATTACCCAGTTGAGAGGATTCTTTCTAGTCAGGCTTTGGGTAGATGCATGAGCCAGTGAGACCTGGGCCTGGGCTTGTTTTGTCTAGCTGGCAGGGATGGGGAAGAAAGGTATATAAATAGAGAAGGTAAAAGGGCTGGAAGGTTGGCCTTCCTTTTCTCCTTGACCCTGGAGAGGGATGCCAGTTCCTGGGCCAAACCAAGGGCCCACTTCAGGTATGAGTCATAAATTGTGTGCCCAACTTGGGCCCAGCTGCACCATAGCCTCATAAACCATGGCCTTTGTGAGCTTTGTTTCCCCACATACAACAAATATCCAAAAGTCCTAATACATTTATGTCCCAACACTGCACCTGCATAGACTGGACCTAGTCTTCATACCTCCTCTATTACTACTTTTAAACAGTAGGTAAGGAAGAAATCTGGAAGAAGGATAGAAAGGGAAGCACTTCCTCTGCTAATAATGTAGATCATCTTTTTCTGATAGGTCATTGGAAACAGATTGAGACAAATTTGTATACAGAAGGATCTTTTTGTTTTGGTTGATTTTCAAAAATCTTTTATAGAAGACTCATAAGAAGTTGCAAGAGTTCCTATGTATATCCTACCCAGGTTTCACCAACAATAGCCTCTTATGTAACTATAATATACTGTTAAAATCATGAAATTGACACTGATACACTACTAAGAACAGACAGAAGGATGTTCTTTTATAATAACAAAGGAAAAATGTCTTAGATTACATTTATTTTCACCTAGGATAAAACAAAGTGACTCACAGTAGCAGCCTTTTTTGTGCATTTTCCTCTCCTATTGAAGAGCTACAATTATTAATTGTTGGATGGTTGGAAGGTGAGTTAGTAAATGTGCTTAAATCCAATCATGCCATCCCATTTTGCCTGTCCTTGGGTATTCACGTTTGATTGGTTCCTGGGTCTTTGCTGATCTCTGAGATGCATAATTTTCAACTCAATGATCACTATCAAACCGCAGATTCTCAGTGCTCTGACACATGTAGGAGGAGCTCCATCAACAGCCTTTCATGGGCTGGTTGTTAGTAAGAAGACAAGCTGTGCTCTGGGTAATAGAACCTCTATTTCTTTGAAACAGTCGTGGCTATTTCCAGGGCATCGTACAGCTTCATCATTTCTTTTCCCCTGGCCATACATCTAGGGCTTTATTATTGTGGTGTATACAACCCACAAATTTGATTTTCCATCTGGATTGGCTATGGATAAGAGTAGGTGATAAAATTGTGCTTTCAGTATCAGTTAGGCTTAGCAGACATCTATTCTCCTGTCTTCTTTATATATGTATGGTATTTACACCTAATAGTTTCATACATTCCAGCCCCAGGAATCCAAAATCCTTCTTGACCAGCTGTTTTGAACAGCACTTCTGGGACTTAATGAAGATTAATCAAAGATTAAAGGGGGCTCCCGTATAGAATTGGCAGCAGACTTCCTTCCTAGAGATTCCACCAACATGTTTGCCTAAAATGTAGCAAAAAACCAATGCAACTATTTTGGATTCACCTGGAGGAATTGTCCGAAAGTAAGACAATTATTTCACCAGATGCTGTGATATTATGGGTCTTACTTCACTGTGGTTTATGTTAAGTGGACTGAAGCATTGATCACATTTGTAAGTCTACATCTAACTGTTGATATTTGAAAAAAAAAAATTCATGATAGAGAGGATAGAGAGTTAAGATGGCAGAGTTGTAGGGGGACCCTAGACTTGCCTCATTCCTTGAACACAGCTAGATTAACATCAAATCATTTTGAACATCTAGGAAATTGATCTGAGGATTAAGAGAACAATCTGCCTAATTAGAGGGAGAGAATGTGGCAGGTATGAGGTGAGGAGACATGAATTGGAGGAGAGAAAAGCCAAAGAGCTGCAGAGGGAAGGGACCCCTTTTTGCAAAAAGAGGAGAAAGAGAGAAAGAGAGAGGGGGAAAGAGGAACTGACTATTGCAAGTTTTTAAAAGCAGGGGAGCTCAAATTCTGAGTCTTAGAAGTCTGCACCATTTGCCGGAGTTGAGCTGGGAAAGTGGCAGTGTTCCTGTGGAGGAGGAGGGCAGAGGTCTAGGAGTGGAGCGGACAGTTTGGTAGAGATCTCCTGGGTTGCACTGGGAGAGAACTTTCCACTTCCTGGAGTATATTTGGAAGAGGGTATATTGCCTCTCCAAAGACAAAAGTCCTGGTGGGTGCCATTGAGTGGCCGTTCATTAGCAAGGGACAGAAGCTTGTGCAGAGGGCAGATAACCTGGTTGCTGCTTTTTGCTGTGCTTCACCATAAACTCTAAGCACCTGATCAGCCATGCGACTGCTTTTCTTGGACAAAATGGCACGAGACACAACATAGTGAGGCTCTCCAGAGGAAGAGGGGAGCAAGTTTGTGCCATACTGGCTCCTTTAAGATTTGGAGTTTTGAATCCCAGCTGCATGCCAGAGATAAAACACAGGAAACTGTAGTGCTGGGCATGTTGACGGCCCAGGCACAGACAGGTGAGGGCAGGGATCTGATGGAAGTCTGGGACACAAGAGAGGAGATTGTTCACTTTTCTGTGAGGGCTTCCTGAACAGTCGCAGGCATGAGCTCCCCTCTCCAGTGAGGAGAGAGCAAGGAGATGCCATCTTCCCCACCGCTCCCCACACTGGCATGGTCAGACTTCAGTGAGCAACACAGTTCCCCCAGTGGAGTCTGGGCTGCCTAAGCCAAACCCCACTCTCCTGCACCCTACAAGGGCATCTTTGTAAGGGCAGGTCTGATTGTTAACACACTTAGCAGAGGACCAGCCCAGGCCCCCCACATGCACCAAATCTACTGATCATAGAGTGCTCCAAAGTGTCAGCTTTAGTTCTGGTGGAAATAGGACCAGACTTTCTTTCTTTTCTTTCTTTCTTTCTTTCTTTCTTTCTTTCTTTCTTTCTTCCTTCCTTCCTTCCTTCCTTCCTTCCTTCCTTCCTTCCTTCTTTTCTTTCTTTCTTTCTTTCTTTCTTTCTTTCTTTCTTTTGGATCAGGCTTATAGTTTTTTGTTTGTTTGTTTTTTCATTTCCTTTTCTCTTTTTTTTTGGATCAGACTTCTTCCCCCCCCCCCCCCTTCTTTCTTATTCTTTGAAATCAGGTTTATAGTTTTTCATTTGTTTGCCTGTTTGGGTTTTTGCTTTCTTTTGTTTTTGGTTCATTTTCCTTTTCTCATTTTTTGGATCAGGTTTTTTTGGTTTGTTTTTTGGTTTTTTAATCAAACTTATTTTAGCAAACAAATCAAAGCACCCCCTACTTAAAGGTCCAAACATTTGCCACTGCAAGCAAGGAGGAACTCTGCAGAGGACTGACTTGGGGGGAAAAACAGCCATATCACAACAGCAGAGTGAACACAGCATACAGCAGAAACACTTTCTGAAGTGGTAGGCCCTGGACAGTGTAGGACCCATTCTTAATATAGCATTACTCTCAGGAGTAGGAAATATAACAAGCTTTAGTAATATGCAAAAGACAGAAACCTAAACAAAATGACAAGACAGAGGAATTCTCACCAAAAGAAAGATCAATAAGAAATCACAGTCAGGGATTTACTAAAAAAAGAAATAAAAAGAAATAAGCAATATATCTAAACAAGAATTTAGAACAACAGTCATAAGAATGGGCTGGAAAGAAGCATAGAAGATACCGGAGAAGATCTTGCTGCAGAGATAAAAGACCTACAAAGTAGGCTAAAATAAAAAATGCTATAACTCAGATGCAAAACTGACTGGCTGTAATGACTACAAGGATGGAAAAAGGCAAAGGATTGAATAAGTTATATAGAAACTTATGGAAAATAAGGAAACTGAAAAGAAGAGGGAAAGAAAACTATTAGATCACAAATATAGACAGGAAACTCAGCGATTCCATAAAGTGTAATAATATCCGTATCATTAAGAGTCCCAGAAAAAGGAGAGCAGGAAAAGACGGAAGAAGGTTTATTTGAACAAATTGTAGCTGAGAACTTCCCTAATCTGGGGAAGGAAGCAGGCATTCAGGTCTGAGAGTCACAGGGAACTCCCCTCAAAATCAACAAAAACAGGTCAGCACCAAGACATATCATAGTGAAACTTGCAAAAATACAAAGATAAAGAGAGAATTCTGAAAGCAGTTAGGAACAAAAGGTCCCTAACCTACAAGGGTAGATGCATAAGGTTAGCAGCAGGCCTGTCCACAGAAACCTGGCAGGCCAGAAGGGAGTGGCATGATATATTCAACATGCTAAATGCGAAAAATGTGCAGCTAAGAATACTTTATCCAGCAAGGATGTCATTCAGAATAGAAGGAGAGACCAAGAATTTCTAAGCAAAAACTAAAGGAGTTTGTGAACACTAAACCACCTCTGCAAGAAATATTAAAGGGGACCCTTTGAGTGGGAGAGACCAAAAGCAGCAAAGGCTAGAAAGGAACAGACAATCCACAGGACAAGCAACTATACAGGTAATATAATGGCACCAAATTCATATCTATCTATCTATATATCTATCAATAATTACTCTGAATGTAAATGAACTAAATGCTCCAATTAGAAGACATAAGGTATCAGGATGGGAAAAAAAAAAAAAAAAAACAAGACTCCAACATAGTACTTACAAGAGACTCATTTTAGACACAAAGTCACCTCCAGATTGAAGGTGAGAGGGTGGAGAACCATTTATCATGCTCATGGACACCAAAAGAAAGCTGGAGTAGCCATACTTGTATCAGACAAACTAGATTTTAAACCAAAGACTGTAATAAGAGATGAAGAAAGGCACTATATCATAATAAAGGGGACTATCCAACAAGAAGATCTAACAATTATAAATATGTGAAAGATGCCAAATATATAAATTGATTAGTAACAATCTTTTTTTTTTATTTTTTTTTATTTTTTTTTTTAATTTTTTTTTTTTCAACGTTTGTATTTATTTTGGGGACAGAGAGAGACAGAGCATGAACGGGGGAGGGGCAGAGAGAGAGGGAGACACAGAATCGGAAACAGGCTCCAGGCTCTGAGCCATCAGCCCAGAACCCGACGCGGGGCTCGAACTCACGGACCGCGAGATCGTGACCTGGCTGAAGTCGGACGCTTAACCGACTGCGCCACCCAGGCGCCCCTGATTAGTAACAATCTTAAAGAAACTCATTGATAATAATACAATAATTGCAGGGAACTTTAAAACCCCATTTACAACAATGGACAGATTATCTAAGCAGAAAATCAATAAGGAAACAATGGCTTTGAATGACACACAGGACCAGATGGATGTAGCAGCTATTTTAGAGCATTTCATCCTAAAGCAGCAGAATACAATTCTCTTCAAGTGCACGTGGACATTCTCCAGAATAGATCACAAAGTAGGTCACAAATCAGGCCTCAATCTGTACAAAAAGATTGAGATCATACCATACATATTTTCAGACCACAATGGTATGAAACTTGAAGTCAACAACAAGAAAAAAATTAGAAGAACTACAAATACATGGAGGTTAAAGAACATCCTATTAAAGAATGAATGGGTTAACAGGAAATTAAAAAAAGAAATAAAAAAAATACATGGACACAAATGAAAATGAAAACATGGTAGTCCAAAACCTTTGGGATGCAGCAAAGGAGGTCATAAGAGGGAAGTTTATAGCAAATACAGGCTTTCCTCAAGAAGCAAGAAAAGTCTCAAATACACAACCTAACCTTACACCTAAAGCAGCTGGAAAAAGAAGAACAAATAAAGGAGCACCTGGGTTGCTCAGTTCGTTATGCATCTGACCCTTGATTTTGGCAGAGGTCATGATCTCATGGTTTGTGAGTTTGAGCCCAAAGTGGGCTGTGTGCTGACAGTGCAGAGCCTGCTTGCGATTCTCTCTTCCTCTCTCTTTCTCTTAAACTCTCTCTCTCTCTCTCTCTCCTCTTTCTCTCTCTCTCAAAATAAATAAATGTACATTAAAAAAAGAACAGCAAATAAAGCTTAGGACCAGCAGAAGACAGGAAATAACAAAGATTAGAGCAGAAATAAATGATATAGAAATAAAAGCACAGTAGAACAGGGACACCTGGGTGGCTCAGTCAGTTACACATCCAATTCTTGATCTCAGCTCAGGTCATGATCTCAATGGTTTGTAGGATCAAGGCCCACATGGGGTTCTGTGCTGGAGCCTGTTTGGTATCTATCTCTCTCCATCTCTCTTTTCCCCTCCCCTGCTTGTGCTCTCACTCTCTCTCAAAATGAACAAATCAAACATTAAAAACAACAACAATAACAACAACATAGTAGAACAGATCAATGAAACGAGGAGCTGGTTCTTTGAAAGAATTAACAAAATTGATAAACCTCTAGCCAGACTTATCAAAGAGAAAAGAGAAAGGAACCAAATAAATAAAATCATGAATGAAAGAGGAGAGATCACAACCAACACCACAAAAATGCAAACAATTAGGGGCGCCTGGGTGGCTCAGTTGGTTAAGTGTCTGACTTCGGCTCAGGTCATCTCGTGGTTCGTGAGATGGAGCCCTGTGTTGGGCTCTGTGCTGACAGCTCAGAGCCTGGAGCCTGCTTCAGATTCTGTGTCTCTCCATCTCTTGGCCCCTCTCCTGCTTGCACTCTGTGTCTCTCTGTCTCTCAATAATAAATAAATGTTTAAAAAAAATGCAAACAATTAGAAAAGAATATTATGAACAATTATGCGTCAACAAATTGGGCAATCTGGAAGAAATGGATACATTCCTAGAAAACTGTAAACTACCAAAACTGAAACAGGAAGAAATAGGAAATTTGAACAGACTTATATCCAGCAAAGAAATTGAATCAGTAATCAAAAAGCTCGCAACCTACAAGGTCCAAGGCCAGATGGCTTCCCAGAGGAATACTACCAAACATTTAAAGAATAGTTAATATCTATTGTTCTCAAACTATTCCAAAAAATAGAAATTGAAGGAAAACTTCCAAACTCTTTCTATGAGGCCAGCATTACCTTGATTCCAAAATCAAAGACCCCACTAAAAAGGAGAATTACAGACAAATATCCCTGATGAACATAGGTGCAAAAATTCTCAACAAGATAGTAGCAAATTGAATTCAACAGTACATTAAGAGAATTATTCACCATGATTAAGTAGGATTTATTCCTGGGCTGCAAGGGTGGTTCAATATCTGCACATCAATTAAAAATGAGACACCACATTAATAAAACAAATGATAAGAACCATATGATCTTTCAGAAAAAGCATTTAACAAAATAGAGCATTCTTTCTTGATAAAAACCCTCAAGAAAGTATGAATAGAAGGAACATACGTCAACGTCATAAAGGCCATATATGAAAGACCCACAGCTAATATCATCCTCAGTGGGGAAAAACTGAGAGCTTTTCCCTTAAGATCAGGAACACAACAGGGACATCTGCTCTCACCATTGTTGTTCAGCATAGTACTGGAAGTCCAAGCCTCAGCAATCAGACAACAAAAAGAAATAAAAGGCATCCAAATTGGCAAGGAAGCAGTCAAACCTTCACACTTTGCAGGCAACATGATACTCTATGGAGAAAACCCCAAAAAACTTCATCAAAAAACTGCTGAACTGATACATGACTTCAGCAAAGTCATAGGATATAAAATCAACGTACAGAAATCAGTTGCATTTCTATACACCAATAATGAAGCAGCAGAAAGAGAAATCAAGGAATTGTTCCCATTTACAATTACACCAAAAGCTATAAAACACCTAGGAATAAACCTAACCAAAGAGGTAAAAGTTCAGTACGCTGAAAACTATAGAACCCTTGTGAAAAAAATTGAAGAAGACAAAAAGAAATGGAAACACATTCCATGCTCATGGATTGGAAGAGCAAACATTGTTAAAATGTCAATACTACCCAAAGCAATCTACACATTCAATGCAATCCCTATCAGAATACCACCAGCATTTTTCACAAAGCCAGAACAAATAATTCTAAAATTTGTATGGAACCACAAAGACTCCAAATAGCCAAGGTAATGTTGAAAAAGATAAAGGAAATCAAGGGACACTTTGGGGCTTAGTTGGTTAAGCATCCAACTCTTCATTTTGGCTCAAGTCATGATTTCGTGGTTCTTGACATCAAGCCCCATGGGATTCTCTCTCTTCCTCTCTTTCTGCACCTTCCCTTCACTCACTCTCTCAAAATAAATAAATAAACTTTAAAAAAAGAAAATAAAAGCAGTAGGCATGACAGTTCTGGACTTCAAGCTGTATAACAAAGCTATAGTCATCAAGACAGTATGGTACTGGCACAAAAACAGACACATAGATCAATGGAACAGAACAGAAAACCCAGAAATGGACCCACAGCTAGATGGTCAACTAATCTTCGACAAAGCAGAAAAGAATATCCTGGAAAAAAGACAGTCTCTTCAACAAATCATATTGGGAAAGCTGGACAATGACATGCAGAAGAATGACACTGGACTACTTTCTTATAACAACACAAAAATAAATTCAAAATGGATGAAAGACCTAAATGTGAGACAGGAAACCATCAAAATTCTATACAACACCGGCAGCAACCTCTCTGACCTTGGCTGGAGCAACTTCTTACTAGACACATAGCCAGAGGCAAGAGAAACAAAAGCAAACATGAACTATTGGGACTTCATCAAGATAAAAAGCTTCTGCACTGTGAAGAAAACAATTGAAAAACTAAAAGGCAACCAACAGAATGGGAGAAGATATTTGCAAATGACATATCAGATAAAGGGCTAGTATCCAAAATCTATAAAGAACTTAACAAACTCAACACCCCAAAAGATAAATAATCCAGTTAAGAAATAGACAGAAGACATGAACAGACATTTCTCCAAAGAAGACATCCAGATGGCTAACAGACCCATGAAAAATGCTCAACATCACTCATCATCTGGGAATTACAAATCCAAATCACAATGAGATACCACCTTAAACCTGTCAGAATAGCTAAAATTAACTTAGGAAACTACGGATGTTGGGAAGAATGCACAGAAAAGGAAACATTCACACGCTGTTGGTGGGAATGTAAACTGGTGCTGCCTCTCTGGAAAACAGTGTGGAGGTTCCTCAGAAAGTTAAAAATAGAACTACCCTCTGACCCAACAATTGGACTACTAGGTATTTATCCAAAGGAGAAAAATATTGATTCAAAGATGTACATGTAGTCCAATGTTTATAGCATATAGCAGCATTATCAGCAAGAGCTAAATTATGGAAAAAGCCAATTTCCATTGACTGATAAAATGGATAAATGGATATACATATATATATATGTGTGTGTGTGTGTGTGTGTGTGTGTGTGTGTGTGTATAATGGAATATTACTCAGCCCTCAAAAACAATGAAATCTTGCCATTTGCAATTACATGGATGGAGCTAGAGTATATTATGCTAAGTGAAAAAAGCCAGTCAGGGAAAGACAAATACTGTATGATTTCACCCATATGTGGAATTTAAGAAACAAAACAGATGAACATAGGGGAAGGGAAAGAAAAATAAATTAGATAAAAACAGAGAGGGAGGCAAACCATAAGAGACTCTTAACTATAGAGAGCAAACTGAGGGTTGCTGGAGGGGTGTTAGGTGGGGGGATGGGTCAAATGGATGATGGGTACTAAGGAGAGCACTTGTGATGGGCACTGGGTGTTATATGTAAGTGATGAATCACTAAATTCTACTCTTGAAACTCATACTATAGTATATATTAACTAACTTGAATTTAAATAAAAACTTGGAAGAAAAAATATATACAATAAAAAAAATCATGACACTTAAAGAATGGTAAGGTAAACGTTATTCAGGGGGATTATCACAATATGTGTGGAGACCACTGTAGTGGGGTCTTGCCGTGGAGGAGAGAGATTGGCTCAACTCCAATTACAGACAGGAAAAGTGAGAATTGAGAGTCAAGGAGCAGGGTGGGGGTCAGTAGATGGAAAATTACTAAGAGGAAACATCAGGGGTAAAGGGGATTCTGGCTAAACCAACCTAACAGGATCCCTGCAGGAAGGATATCGGAGGTCCCTTGGGAGATGGTGGAAAATGAGATTAGCTATTGAGGGTGACAAGTATGGAGGATGAGAGTGTCTGGCTAAAGTGACAGGATTCTTGCTGAAATTGGACAATGCAGACATGAATGCAGAAGCCCAGAAGTTGAGACCTAGTTGAAAAGAGCTCAGAGAAAAAACCCTATTAGAGTTTGGGCCAAGGACAGAAACTTTGTCAATCATTAACATGTGAAAAGATGCTTACTATGGCTAATCAGATAGGTGAGCTTTGTTGGACGATACTCAAACTTTTCTTTATCTGACAACTTTTTTGGTATAAAGGAAGGGACAAGATCTTGAAGTTGTTTCCTGGCACATGTAAAGAGTAGAGCAAACTGACTTCACCCTCAGACAGCTTCCTTTGGAACCCTGTAGTAATTAGAGTAGAGATGGCAGGCATTTTCTCCAGAAGATTATCTTCAGAGATGAAGATATTTGGTAGGAACTAAGGTTTCATAATGATGTTACTGCTAAGAGACAGCCTCATGCCTAGGGCCCTGGAAATGACTGCTCTTAATCTGACGAGAAGCAGTTTTTGCAATCATGTATAGCCTGGGACAATTGGAGATTAATGCATCAGTTTTCAACCAGAGCAAAACACAAAAAGTTGCTATGTGTCTTTAGCAACTTAATGGAGACTATGTCTGAGAGAAAGTGGGGAAGTCACATCAACCACTAGTGGATAATCTGACAGTCATGTGAAAGAGTTAGGATTCTAGACTGCGATCTTTTACATCTTTGGGAAAAGATGTAAAAAAAAAAAATTTTTTTTCACATATCTTGGGGTTAATCCCAGTCCTGGATCTGTGACAATGACTAATGTTTCATTTGGTTTTGCTTTTAATTTTAGCTCCCCCACCTGCCCCTGCCTGCCCCACTCTCAGAAGATAATCTTGCCTTCCAATTAATCAAGAAAATTGAGGCCGTTGAGCATGACCTTTCTTAAATCCTGACCCCCCTATTTACAAACTGTTTGTGTTTGCCCCTGCACTCCGTCCCTTTCCCCTGGTCTCAGAGGCCCAGCTGTTCTCTTCTTTTTAGACCACCACCTGTCTCTTGAGCCGGTCACTTTCTGCCTTTTTCAGGACCTTGTTCCATCTTTCCACGACCTTCCCAGGATTCAAAATCTATGCAGAAATTTCTATGCTAACCTCAGGATTTGGGAATAAAATATGTTCTTCTTCCATTTTGGTTAGCATTTTCCCTTCTATTATTCTATACTAGATTGATATTTAAATTCCCTTTCTTAGTCAGGGCCAAAGATACATTGAGAGTGGCTGAAATGCATACAGATGCTCACATCACATTGATAACTTCTTTTTGAAACATTTTTATAATGTGCACAAATTTGGTACCTATGTAAAAAGCAATTAGAAACAATCTTTTCTATATTTGAAAAGCATAACTCAACTCAAATCCCCTCTTGATTCAGGAGGTGGTTTTATCTTATTTAAACACCTGGTTTTTATAATAGGGCACATGTGCTCTTATATGCTGGTGTTTTGATCATTCACACTAATTACACTGGACTAATTTCTGTGTGAAGCATTTTTTAATGTGCATCTTTCCGCATTTTTAACAGAAATATGGTTGTTAATAAAATATAGTATTCAATTAAAACAATTCCGTAGGAAAAAAGTGAGCTTGTTATTCTCTCTAGCATCATGTTACATCTATACCAAATAAGCTTTGTATAGTTTTTGGCCATAACCTTTTTTTTCCCCCCTTTCCATGTTGCCTGGGGCATACTGGCGATGTGACCACTAATGATAAATAATAATACGAGTGACAACAAAATTAATATTAATAAAGTGTTTCACCAACTGCAGAGTTCATCACAACATTATCCTACGCCATCCTTTCAATGCCAAGTGGCCTATACAGCAGGTGTCGTAAGCTCCTTCCCACAGAGAAGTAGACTGAACTTACAAATATTAAGTGACAGAGCTGGAAAGAGACAAAATTAAATGTAAAACCATATCATTTGACATTTGGAAGAGTCATTAACAGTAATTATGACAAAACACCTGGCGTGATACCAATATTTATGCATAAATACAAATATTTTTAAATGGGTTGTGAGGTGATAGATCTGTTTCTGGTAGAATTCAAACAAATAGTTAAATATGCTCCTTGATTGCCACGTTTGTTTCAAAATGTGATATAGGATAATAAATGATTTCTTTCATCATTTTTATTAGTTATTTTCTTCCCCTGTGGTTATTTTTCTTTGTGCTATTTGCCTGGTATTTTCCCAAATACACGGTCAGTGTTTGGGAAAGGCTCTAAGTTTCTCTGTTTTGGTTTCTGTTAACGCATCTCCTTGAAACTTCTAGAAGAGAAACTCAGGCCCCAGCATATCCTTAATTGCCACTGACTACCTATTTTTCAGTCAAAATGAGACCATGCTTTTCCAAAATTGTTTCTTCGGAGAATGAGGTTCTGAACCACGACACCTACTCGCCTTTCCTACCTACGCATTTGAACATGAAGGCTAAAAATTCATTTATGCTTTTGATAATGTTACTGGTTTTTGCGCATCATCCCTGGGTTTTCTGTCACACGCCCTCCCTGCCTCCTTCAGTGAGCTTGTATTCCATCATCTTACATTTTCATAATATTTGCGAACAGACCCTTTATTCGGTCCTCAGCTTTAGCTTTCTTTCTTATTGTGCCAGGTCTTTGAAGTTCGGGCTGTAAACTTTGTCATCCTCTCTCTCTATTCTGTATCTTGTGCCTCTGATACTCGTTATTCTTATCTCTGATTACTTCCCTCAGGTCCTATTTACTCACAGTGGCCCCTTTCCACTCCCAGGGCACCTACTGTTAGATCATTCACAGAACCCTGGGATAGCGAGTAATTGCTTCCTGAACACTTTCCATTTCTTTTTCCTATCTGCTCTCTTATCCTACTGTATTGTACTCAACATGGTCTCCATTTTCTCAAACTGCTTTTCTCCTTTTTTCAGATTAACTTACCCTAATCATTAAAATTATATGAAATGACTGTATCATGCCATCTCTATAACTCAGACCCAACATGTGGACGTCTTTAGTCTTCTTTTTGTACTTAAGAACTGCTCCACACCCCTTATTCTGATAGTTCTTTGTTTCGTATGCTAAAAATATTTAAATGTAACCTGCCCAGATTTTTTTTAACAGACCAAAGATAGACTGAACTTTTCCTTTGCATTACTTTCAGAAAATGATTTATACAAACCAAAACCCTAGTGTATATAGGATTGAGGGAGCATATTTAAACTCTTTGAAATATACCATACATTTGATGACAATTATGTCATTTAATAAACTATAAATGAGTTATTTATTATTAACCAAAACAATTAAGTTAGAACCTTTACTAGGTAATTGGTTCAAAAATATACATTTTAGGGGTGCCCGGGTGGCTCATACTGTAAAGCATCCGACTCTTCATTTCAGCTCAGGTCATGGTCTCACAGTTCGTGGGTTCGAGCCCTGCATTGGGCTCCCTGCTGACAGTGTGGAGCTTGCTTAGGATTCTCTCTCTCCCTCTCTCTCTGCCCCTCTCCCCCTCAAAATAAATAAATGAACTTTAAAACAAATATATATATTTTAAAAAACATTGTACTATTTACATTCTATTCATTTAAAAAGAACTTCCCCTAAGTTTGCTCTAGAGAGGGCTTGCTTCTTTTAAGAATGTTTCTGCAGAAGTTTTTTTGTTCATAATATATTTGCCATTGGGTTCCCTTTTTTCTGTTTCCTGGTTTCATCACATGTTCATTGACATCAAATTCTGACTACCCGATGCTTCCTGACCATATTTTTCTGAGCTACAATTTCAGTGGCCTCAGTTTTCATTCCTTAACTTTTGGGGGGGGGGGCCTTTTTTTTCTTTTCTTTTCTTTTCTTTTCTCTTTTCTTTCTTTTTCTTTTCTGAGGTGAAATTCACACAACATTACATTAACCTCTTCAAAGTGAACATTTCAGTGGCATTTAGAAAATTCACCACATTGGAAACCACCACCTTTATCCAGTTCCAAGACATTTTCACCATCCTGTGTACATTAAGCATTTGCTTCTCATTCCCAGCCCCTGGAAACCACCAGTCCACATCTGTTTTTATGAATGGACCATAAAATATATATCCAATATTCTATGGATATTTCATATAGATGGGATCATACAATATGTGACCTCTTGTTTCTGGCTTTTGTAACTTAGCATAAAGTTTTCAAGGTTTTTCCACCCACATTGTAGCATGAATCAGTACTTTATTCCTTTTTATAGCTGAATAATATTCCACCATGTTTATATACTACAATTTGTTTATCCATTCATCCACTGATGGACATTTGGGCTATTTCCACCTTTTGGCTATTAGAAATAGTGCTGATATGAACATGCATGTACATGTATTTTTGGAGTACCTGTTTTCAGTTCTTTTGGGTAGATACCAGGAAGCAGAATTCCTATGTGATACAGTAATTCTATGTTTGACTTTTGCAGAAGCTGCCAACCTTTTTTCTCCTTAACTTTTTAAGGTTCTCTTCAACATGAAAACTAAAGTTTTAGACACTATATCCTGAAAGTCAGCATTTCTTGAATTGCACCCAGAGTTTATTTTTTTGAATCAAACTCATTAATTACTAGATTAATTGTATCCGTCTCTTTGAACAATATGAGCTTCAAGAAAGGTATTCTCAGGGTGCCTCGGTGGCACAGTCAAAGTGTCTGACTCTTGATCTCTGCTCAGGTCATGATCTCATGGTTTATGAGATCGAGCCCCCAGTCGGGCTCTGTGTGGACAGTGCAGAGCCTGCTTGAGATTCTCTCTCCCTCCCTCTCTGCCCCTCTCCCCCAAGCACTGTCTCTCTTAAATAAATAAATAAATAAATAAATAAATAAATAAATAAAAACTTTTTAAAAAAGTCATTCTTACGTTAAATACAGTTATATAATAGAAACTAGAATTTTCTCCAATACGTTGGGCCTTGGTAGAGGGGATGTAACTAATGATTCTGGTCATTGAAAAAAGCCTAACATTGCTTGGGTCACCATAAAACTCACCCAGCTGCATTGTCAGTGACAGAGAGTCGACAGTTTTATAGAGGATTGTAGTAAAGTTCTCATATTCAAGTAATTTTTATTTCTATTTCATTTACCAACTTCCTTATGTGTTTTTAATATAACTAACTTAAATCATACTGGAACACAGCAGGGAAAGAAGGCAACAAGGAAAAAGGGAAGAGAAAACAGAGAGACAAAAAGCTGAGGTCAAAAACCTAATGTCACATTAAGGAAAACATTTTTTTGAAAAACAGCTTTGTCAGTTATTTGTTTCAGGACTGCAATTAACCCATAGATTATTCATACTGAGAGCCACTTTTAATAAAATAATCCCATGTCTGTTCAAATCTCTTTATTTTTCACAATTAATATTTATGTCTTTCCTGTGGGAGTTATCTTCTTGGCTGGAAATTTAAATATCCCAATAAAAGGCCTTTAAATAGTTTTTTCTTTTTTTTTTTTAATTAACCATCCCTTCTTCTAACTATTTATGTGTCAAACTGGATGTTTAAAATTATTATATAGATAAACCATGGATGGACCTTCATATCTGAGCATTCTACTATTGTTTTTCCATGGCAGGGAAAATGCTGATGAAATGAATATCATTCTAGGTGAGAATATTTATTTTCATCTAACCCCTTGCAGCTCTCTGGAATGTTTTAAGGAGAATTAAATAACCCTTGAGAATTGAAATGCAAGGATGAAATTACATATTATTGTGGCCATGCTATGTCACATTTTCTTTTATTAAAAATGAATACATCGGTTTAGATTTATTTGAGGATGGTTTATGCCTTCAGAGTCCAAGCTTTAAAGGTTCGTTCCATACAGTAATACTTCAGCAAGATACATCTCCCTTGTCTGCAGGATCTCATTTATAAGCTAGGCTCACCGTCTGCTTCCTGCAGTAATAAACGCTCTTGCCTGCAAGATTTTAGATGAGATATTGTGTTCCCCCTCTTATCCCCTTTTCAACCCAACACCCTGTTAGAAGGGTGTTTCTTTTTTGTGGCCTTTAAAGGGAAAAAACTCACTTGACTCATTTTTCCAAAGCAGGTCTTTTAATGTGTTTGGAATTGCTTTCTGAATACTGTCTCTCATGCTACTGTTGAGGTGTTTTGTTATACGTGAGATAGAAAATAGGAAAAACCACTTAGATGGCTGCTTTCTCGATTAAAAAAAAAATACCGTTTCAATTCAATAAAAAATATTTTTCTCCAGCCTCTGTGTCTTTGAGGCTTTTGAGGTTTAAACAACTTATATAACAACTGGGAGGGGGTGGGGGGGTGTATTTAAATATGCACTGAAAGCAATGTGAAAAATCTGCCACCCAACAGCCTTAAAACCCAGTTTCACAGGAGCGATTTTTAAAATAGAAGATGATATATGCTCTCAGAGCATGCTTACTTATGTGTGCAGGGCATAAAGTCCTTCTATTGTCCTCCCATAGACTCTCCTTCCCAGAAAATTATCAGACTCGTTTCCCAGCCATTGGTGGCTTAGAAGGCAAAGGAAGCCATGTCAGGCTCCGTATAGGGCTGGTCCGTTCTGGATGCATCCATTTCCCTGCCGTGTTTCTGGCTGGTCTATCTCTTCTGCAGCTCTCTGTGCAGCTGTCCTCCCTAAGGAAGGCTTTCTGACGCAATATAGGTTTCAGAGAATTGTAAAACATTAGTAGCATAGACAGAGGATGGCCAAACAAATGTGCATTCACTCCAGAGATAAAGGCGGGAGAAGGGATGAATAGTGTCTAAGAACATGAGCACTGGCCCAAGGAAGAGCTGTCATCTGACAACGGTACCCTGGAACAGGACAGTCAGGCAATTAATAACTTGAGTCTCTATCTCCTCATCTATAAAATGGGGACAATATCTGCATTGGAGCTGGTTATAAGGTTAAAAGAGTTCCTGAGGGATTAATACATGGTATTGTTAGCACTTTATTTTAAATATATCTTTAAAATAAAGGAACTACCATTTAAAACCAAATCTAATTACACCAGACTACATAGAATTCAAGTTTTTTTTTTTTTCCTTTAGAGTTAAAATCCCCAATTCCTCATCTTCCAACATTATCAAACAAAACAATAGACATAACAAAAACCTCCTGGAGGAGAGAACTTTTAGAAATCTCCATTTGAAGTGTGGAACATGAAGCTTTGGGACACATATTGTCATTTCCCCCTCAGTTAATCTGTCTATGCCCCATTCTTACTTGTTTAGCTCCGTGCAGCTATATGGTATCTGGAGGCCCTTAAAAGATTTTCATTTTATTTTTCCTGAGATGATAAATATTTTGGCATGACTGATTCTCAAATGTTAAAAGACTGGAAATAGAGGGAGAAAATCAGGCCTTCCAAGTTGTAACTGGAGGAAATATTCTTAGCTCTGTTTCCCTTAGTTATGTTTGGTTTAACTGTACAACTTAATTACATTGCAATAAAAAAGCGTATTATGAAAGTAACCACGCCAAGGACCACATACAAAGAGAGCACACTAATGCTTTCATTTATTTTGTTGTATAAGGGAATAACCTCAGAATGATTTTCTATAATATAGAAGATAAAATATGTATAAATGGATACTGAAGGAGCCATAGGGCTCCTACTATGTGCTGGCATTGCGTTAGATGCATTGTTGTAGATGTTCCATAGACAGACTAGTCCCTGCCTTCTCAGAGCTGATAATCATGGGAGAGAAATAAGACATTTCCACAAATATCAAAACTATAAATCATGTGGGAAGCACAAGAAAGGTTAAAAAGTATTTATGGGAACAAAAAAAATAATGGAAGTGAATACTTCCTGCTGAGACCTTTAGGAGGGCTTTGTGGAGGGGTGGCATTTAAACTGAATAGGATTTCAACAGGGGGGACAGATGAGGTTAGGATGATCCAGAAGAAGAAAAACTGTGAACAAAGGCACGAAACAGCGAGTATCTCACGTGGCTGAATACATAGGAGCAGTGAGAGAGAAGACATATTCTTGTCACATTGTGGGTCACATTGGGGAGGGTGCACATATTTTAGGGATATTGGCAGGACATGAAAGATTGGAGAAGAAGAGTAAGGAAGAAGGAAAGCTCTCAGAGGACATAAAGATATCAAGGAGAGGCCATCCTAGAGAAACCAGAAAGAGAAAGTGTTTACTGCTAGGGTTGAGGGAGGACAGTGGAAAAAAAGGGATAAAGAAAAGAACAATTGATGACATACACTATTACTCTCCTCTGGACATGCGGATGTTTCTAGGTTGATGCAGAGAGAAAAGAGGAGGTGTAAGAAGGACCTGCCAGGAAAATAACATTTCTCAGCGCTCAGCTTAAATATGACTTGTTTTAGGAAGTCTTCATGGTCCTTAGCCCTTCTGTCTAAGTTAGATCAGATTCCCCAGCTCTCTGCTCTGTGTTAGTCAGGATGACAAAAGGAAATAGGTGGCACACACAAACTGGAAAACTGTAGGGCTCAACAAGGAGATGATTCGCACAGATGCATGCAGGGTTAGGGGGAGCCCACCGGGGTTGGTGAGGAATGCCGGACTGATACATGAGAGCTGTGACTGTCCCTAGGCCTGAGTGACCAGAAACGGAACTAGTTCCCAGGACCTGAAGAGAGCAATGCAACTACTGCCTCCCCATGGTGTGCTGGGAGGAAGCCGGGAAGTAATTACCCTGACCTTGATCCCCTTCTGCCCTCTTATCTTCTGCTGAACCCCAAGGGAAGCCAGACAGCAAGGAAACTCATGGGTGTGGCCCAGAGAGGTCAGCTTCCCAGGCCACAGAGCAGAGCAGGAAAAGTAGAGATGCATATGGAAGGGCCAATGGAGATTATTTACTTTATGTGTTTTCATAGTTTCTTAGTTTCTTATTTAGAGCTCTTGTCACAATTATAAGTAAAAATTGAATTGCATAATTAGTTGTTCAATGTCTGTCTTTGAATTCAAACGTAAACTCAATGAAGGCA
The DNA here is from genome assembly GCF_028749965.1 of Puma concolor. Classification (NCBI taxonomy): domain Eukaryota; kingdom Metazoa; phylum Chordata; class Mammalia; order Carnivora; family Felidae; genus Puma; species Puma concolor. The sequence goes on along the minus strand of NC_141667.1, from coordinate 205,746,743 downwards.
GATACCCTCAGGGTCTTTTTCTTTGAGTATTTCTGGTACCTGGCCCAGTACTTTACACATGGAAGATCTCAATGAACATTTATTGAATGAATAAATTAATTAAAACAAAATAAACTTTACCTTCTTTAATATATATTGCAGGTGTTTTGAAAACAACAAAGTTCCAGAAAATTCAAATGAAACATACTTTACACTGAGCTTTGGATTAATTAAAAAATTTTTTTTAATGTATGCTTATTTTTGAGAGAGACAGAGCATGAGTGGGGGAGGGGCAGAGAGAAGGAGACACAGAATCCCAAGCAGGCTCCAGGCTCTGAGCTGTCAGCACAGAACTTGACTCAGGACTCAAACTCATGAACCGTGAAATCATGACCTTAGCTGAAGTCAGACACTTAACTGACTGAGCCACCCAAGTGACCCTAGCTTTGGATTAATTTTAAGCTATACCTAGGAGGAAAAACTGTTGTGTTGAAAATTTTTACTCCTAGTTGTTCCTATTTTTTATTATTTTATTTTATTTCATTTTACTTATTTTAGTTTATTTTTTTGCTGTTTCTCTTCCCTTAATGTAGACCCTTGGGATAGATCTTTGTGTGATCAGCAACATGATGCTGAAGGTGCCTTGTATCTGTCATCATTCCACATGTAATTATCATGGCTGGCCCTATACGAGAAAATTTCCTCACAGAACCTTTTCATGTCTCTGAATCTTCCACAGACTGCAGAAATTGCTTATTTTAGTTGTCTTGTGTTCATCAAATAATGGTCAATAAACCTGTATTGACTAAAAAATTCACTTAAATGAGTAAGAGGATTCTTTATCAATTGGATGTGGGTCTACCAGAGAGATGTTAAATGTGAACTATGACAGTTACAAGGGAGAGACATATAAAGTAGGGAGAGTCATTCATCTCTTTATAATTATTATCAAGGAAACCCTATCTGCTAGACACTGTGCTAGAAGCTTGGGATATCATCATGAACACAATAAGCATATTCCCAGCTCTGAAGGAATTTGCAGCATTATGAGAGATAGAAGGGAGTGGGGTAGAGTAGTAGGGGAGGAGCAGGAGGGGAGTGCGGGAGAGAGATCTGGCTGCCCAGAAGCTATGGAAGGGCAATTGATTCAAACTTGGGGGTGGAGTGAAGAATGCTAATCCGGAGAGACTGACATCTGGTCTGTGCCTTTAAGAGTTGGAGGTAAGGTGATTAGGAGTGTATTGCATGTATAATGGATGCCATTAAAAGGTGTGCTAAAACATGCAATTTGCATTTAAACAGATTACCTTCCAGGCTGTTTTGTGCAAAATAGACTGGAGTTGGCCAGGGGTGGAAGCATAAACCCATTAAGTGAGGAAGAAGAAGAAACAAGATGGGAAAAAAAATGTCCCTTACATGTTTGGCTTGAGCTTCTGGAAAGACAATGTTTCCACTATGTGAACTGTGAAGACTGGAAAACAGATGATTTCAAGGGGTGGAGGATGCCTTGGACAAGTAAATTTCAGACACACAGCAGACACTGAAGTAGAATGGTGGAGGCAGAAGCCAGACTGAAATTATTTGAAGAAAAAAATGAGAATTAAGAAGTAGAAACAAAGCGTAGAACCCATCTGGTGATATTTTGCAGAGAAAAGCAAAGGGGAAGTAATGAGAAAGCAAAAAGGAAATGTTGGGTAAAAGGAGGTTGTTGCTTTAAATAGGACAGCCAAGCTCGTCTGGTGTGCCGATGGGAATCTTCCTGTAGAGAGAGACTGATAATGTTGAAGTGAGAGGAAATAATTCAAAGGGGTGAAGTCTTTGAGGAGAGAAGAGATGGCAGCCAAGACACAAGAAGAGGAAGGTAGGAAGAGGAAGAGGAAATACAGGAAGACAGAGAACATGAGGAGTAGGTAGGTTTTTCTCTTTGGTAATAGGAAGAAGAAAGAGGTCTTAATTCTCTTTTATCAAAGAAGAGTGAGGAAAGCTGGGCTGAGGGAGTAAGAAGAGGTGTGGGAAGGTGTGAGAGTGGTTTCACACCATAGGAAAATACACTCAGTAGAGAAATGTACTAGGATTGCTGGGTACTGTTGGGTGCTTGTTTGGGGTCTGTAATAATGATCAGGATGCCACCGGTCACTGCAGAAGCCTTGAGTGTCATTTTCCTAGCATCGTTTAGCAACTTTGATGCAGGCATGTGTTCAAACAAGTAGGAGTTTTGACAGGTGAATGTGATATCTTCATCAGAGGGACAAGTTTGTTGAGGGCGGTTGCCGGGGAGCGACGGACCATGAAATCTAATCTGGGAAACAGGGATGTGAAAACAGAAAAGGATTGATGAATAGTAGAAAGTGGTTACTGACATATGTTAGAACCATGGGTAGAGGAACAAGTGAGCTGGAAAGATAGGAGGTGGTATTTGAGAAGCAGAGTAGTGAAAGTGCAGTTTCAGAGAGGGTGCCATCACTGGTGATGACTAGGGTCATCGCCATGGGTGAAGATGGCTGAAGTGAAGTGTGGAAAAAATGTACTGGAATTGGAGGGGCCAAGACCAGAGAGACCAGGATGTGTCATCCTTGTGAGGTCAAACATCTCTGAGAATAATGACAGCTATAAGGGTGGGGAGGACAGTGAACCAAAATCTTCTACGAGAGGACCCTAGGAAGGAAGTCAACATTTGACAGCCAAGAAACAGAAGAAAATGTGGCAAATAAGAAGGCAGGAGACTCAAAAGATCTGGGCTTGGTAGGAAGAGAAATGGCTTGGGTATGGAAATGAGGAGCATTTTATGCTTTCCTTCTGGTCCTGAGATGAGAGGAGTGTGTGAAGGTTGCCAGGGAGTGGTATCCTCAGGGAACAGCCAGGTACATTCCAGAAGGTGGAGAACCAGAGGATTTTGCTGATCGTGGATCCAGAATTCATGGATCTAGAAGGCATGGGAAGGGCTAACAGAGGTCAGGAAAGGGTGAGGGATTGGGTAAGACTAGGCACTTCTATGAGGCACAGAGTCTGGAAAAGGGACAAGGAACAAGACCAGACGGTTAGGGATAAAAATGGAGACCGTCTTGTGGCTACAGACAGAAACTGGGAGGAAACGGTAAATGCTGGGCTGAAGACAAAGAACTATTTCTTCTGAGGTCTCCAAAATAAATGTTTTCTCCCACTGTTTCTCTAAACGTGATATTGGCTCTCTTCGAAGGAATGAGGGGGGTGCCAGAAGCACTAAAAGGGGAGAAAAATTGAAAGGGAGAGAAGAAAGATTTCTTTCCGTCATTTACAAACAGTTTTCTTCTGATCCAAATATCAGTAACTGTTCTTTCCTGACAATTTGCAGAGGATAGGGATTTTAAGAAGAACGTAGCAATCCCTTATAATTTCCCCCACTAGAGAATACCACTGCTAGTATTTTTGCAACATTCTTGCCTGCCAGCCCCCAACACATATATTGGCATCTTCACGGAGATGATACATATACAGAGTATCACAGCGGGAACGAGGAAAGCTGGAGAAGCTCACCTTCCACAGCCCCGATGGTCTCAAAAAGCGGTAAGGGGTTGAGAAGTGTCTAGGAGAGTGGCAAATGTCCACAAAGACTGCTCTGGTGATGTCAGCAGGAAGTCAGCAAGGGATGTGTAAAGAGTTACTGTGCAACACTGAGTGCTCAGAGAGATAGCTGGATTCTGCCAATTCCTATCCGCCCCCCTCCCACCCCCCAGGATTCTCAATGTGGACATTCTGCCAACTCCCACTACTCCCCTACACCCAAATTACAAAAAAAAAAAAAAAAAAAAAGAAAAAAAAAGTCACTGGAGAGCATCAGTTACTCTAGAAAACTTACAGCAATTTTTAAAAGATCACATCAGCGAAACGGAGTTTCCAATTCTCCCCTGTAATTGCTACGTGTGGCATGATTCTCCTTCTCTCCCTAGTTGTAAGCTTAAAAATGAAATAAAGAAAAGAGGAAATTTTAAAAAAACAAATAGACTTTAATTCAGATGTTGGCACACATCATAAAAGAAGAAATGACTTAAAAGAATATGGTGGGCAACTTATTTTGTCAGATAACCGCATTGTGAGGGAAGAGGGGGCCCGACTGCCGATCTGAACCCAGATCGTCTGCATTCACCCTGAATTAGATAACGTAATTGAGACTTATGTAAGAGTTTTAATTTTTCGAAGTCTTTCTTTTTTTTTTTTTTAATTTTTTTTTTTCAACGTTTATTTATTTTTGGGACAGAGAGAGACAGAGCATGAACGGGGGAGGGGCAGAGAGAGAGGGAGACACAGAATCGGAAACAGGCTCCAGGCTCTGAGCCATCAGCCCAGAGCCTGACGCAGGGCTCGAACTCCCGGACCGCGAGATCGTGACCTGGCTGAAGTCGGACGCTTAACCGACTGCGCCACCCAGGCGCCCCTCGAAGTCTTTCAAATACACTCTAAAAGAATTCCTAAACAAAACTTCCATACTAAAAAAACCTCACATGCTGTCCCCCCGCAAAAAGTTTTTCTTTTGTACCTGTCTCCCATTCTAGTGTGTAATACAACTCCCAATAATTCTTTTACTCTTAAGAGTCTTAGTCCCCAAGGTCACGATTCCTGCTCTTGCTTTTTCTTGACAGCACAGAGGCATGAAGTGGCAGCAGGTGCACAAAGATGCTGACCTGGAGAGCAGAGAGGTGGACAGCTCCAGGCCAGGAGGGCTGAGGGACCCGAGCAGGTGGGCCAGGGGACGGGCAGGCAGCAGAGACACGGAAGTGAGGAGGATTCACATCAGGGCTGGGACACCATGGGGTCTGTGGTCCCTGACCAGAGGCAGAGGTCAGGGAGAAGTAGCAGGCAGGAACAGCACCAGGCAGCTGCAAAAGGAGAAGTGTGGCACTTAACACGTCAGTGAAACTTTATCCTTGGACAAACTTCCTTCCTGCCCTTGCTTCTGAGTCTTTCTCAAGCCACAGTGGCACTGGGTAAGTAAGCAACACAGATGCATGACCAGGTAAGGGTTTTTTTTTTTCCTTTAGATGCAGCCTGAAAAACAAATGCATATCAAATCCTCATGAATCTTTTCCCCTAAGGTTTTGAGCTTGAGATAAAAATTCTCCTGGGTTTGTCCTTACTGAATGGATAAGGGTTCCCAGCGAATAGATTTTTTTTCTTTTAATTAACCAGGCAATTGTATTCTTATCCATTATAAGGAGGACCCTCAAAGGACATCGTCTGCCCATGGAGTCTTATGTCCTTCAGAAACCAAAGATGTCCTCTTATCTCTTCCCCATTGCTTAAAGGGATGGGGACAAAGGAGGAAAACATAGTTAAACCAGCACCCATGACTTTATTTCTTATTCCCTCATTCTGATTCTTCATTGCTTTCCCTCTTTCATTCCAACTCTTCAGTTTCTGCAAATTTCTCCTCTTATGCAGTGTTTCTGTGTATTTTTAGCTGATAGCTAAATCTGAGAATAATAACAGCTACCTTTAGAATAGTGCCCCACAGAGAGTAAGTCCTCAGTAAATAATCAATTGAATTAATTTAAATATGATTGTCATTATTAGTGGAATAAGCACTTATTGTATGCCAGACTGCATTTAACATTTGTGATTTCACTGTACCTTCACAGTAGTTTGAGATTGGCATTTTTCTCCCCATTTTACAGAAAAGGAAACTGAGTCACAGAAAGGTTATGCTGCTTCTCTCAGCATGTACCAATGTCTGCTGTTAAATGGTGGAGTCAGGAACCAATAGCAGCAGTCTGAACCAGACCTCAATGATGAGGGTTTTTGTTGTTTTTATTTGTTTTAATTTGAATTATAGTTAACATACATGGCAATATAGGTTTCAGAAGTAGAATTCAGTGATTCATCACTTACATACAACAGCCAGTGCTCGTGACAACAAGTGCCCTCCTTAGTTCCCATCACCCATCCAGCCCACCCCTCACTCACCTCCCTCCATCAACCTTCAGTTTGTTCTCTATTGTTAAGAGTCTCTTCTGGTTTGTTTCCCTCTCTTCTCCATGATGAGGGTTTTAAGGGCAGTATGGTCGGCATTGTAACCTACAATGGGATTGGGAGCATCAAATCTAGGAGGTTGTAAAGATATTTTGTGAGCATTCTTTCTAAATTTTGATTATTAACAATTTCAAACAAGTAAAAATAAGTAGAATAGTATAATAAACCTCCCTATATTATCATCCAGGTTCAATAATTATCTATCTTGTTTTATCTAAACCTGCAGTCCCCACCATTGCCCTAAATCATTTGAAGCAATTCCCAAATATTGTTTCATGTGTAAGTCTCGTATATATCTCTAAAAGATACTGACTATATTTAAAAAATCAGTAACATTATTTCAGCTAAAAATAAAATAAAATAAAAAATGCGACTACTCTGAGTCTTTAGATACTTAATTTTTAAAATACATACTATACCTTACAGTGGAATGGGAAAGGGAGAAAGCTGTTTTGTGATGCATAGAGGTGTCCTGAAATGTAGAAAGTCCAGACGCTTCTTTTAACTGTGGATACTCAGTGAAGGTAAGGTGAGGTGTTACAAGTAAGGAGATTTAGTATTAGGAAATATGCTGCAGTTCAAGTATTGAGATTTTCTTTTGACCTTAAATACAATGCTGGGGAAAATGGGCCTTACTAGCCATCTTATTCCCCATCACCAGATTTGTGACCTGCCATCTTTCAGTGCTACTGCTTTCCAAGGATACCTTTTTCTTCACGAATTGCTACCTATTGAAGTGAGACAGTCTTTGCCTCCACCTCTCTGGTATTTTTTTGTTGACTGCATATTCCCTGGCACATAAGCAATCTGAAAATGGCCAGCTATTCTGAATTACACACTTATTTTAAATGTGTCTGTTTGTGTCAAATGGAGATGTTTATTTTTAGAAGATTATTGATAGAAACTGGGGAGCAACATTTAAGTATCTTCAGTTTCCTGAAAGCACGTTGAATTCTCCATTAGATGAGCCACGAATATTGTTCACATTATCTTTCTAACATTGCACGCTTCCTTTGTGTATTTAAGTGTTCCTCAAAGTATGTAGAATTAATGTTAAAAAATAAATACCTACTATGAGTCAGGTATTGTCTTAGACTTGAATATGAAATAGTATATAAAACAGACACAGTTTCAGCCCTCTCACAAGAGACAGACGTTAAACATATAATCGCCTAGAATATAAAACTAGAAACTGTGAAGGAAAAAAGCAAGATACTAGAAATAATAATGGGAAAGCCCTCTTTGAATTGGAGGAGGGAAGTGGCAGAGGCTGTTGTGAGAAAGTAATATGTGCTGTGACTTGAAGGATGACCAGAGTCAGCTAGATGAAGTGTGTGAGGAAGAGTGGTTCAGGCAAAGGAAACAGCATGTGCAAAGACCCGGAGGCATGCAAGAATTTGACAAGTTCAAGGACCCAAAGGAAATCCCAGGACAGCTGAGTATAAAAGGCAAGTAAAGTGGGAGATGAGTTGGAAAAATAGGGAGGTTCTTGTCGATCACATTAAAATACTGGAATTTCATGTGAAATGAGAAGCCATTGAAAGTTGTTAAAGCTGGAGAGTGATTTAGTCTTTGAAAGTATTTTAAAGATCACCTTGGTTGCTGCAGGGAGCTTTAGTGGAGGACCTTAAAGAGAGGAACTGGGGAGGCTAATTAGGAGGATATGGCAAGAGAATGTGTCCAAGGAGAAAGAAAGAGGCCTATAAATTGAAAGTACATTTTGGAGGTAGAACCCAGGAACCTAATGATGGATTGTTTATCTAATACAGTTGACCTTTGAACAACATGGGTTTGAAATGCAGATCCACTTATATGCAGATTTGTTTTTATAAATACCGTGTAGTATTATAAATGCAATTTCTCTTCCAAATGATTTTCTTAATAACATTCTTTTCTCTAGCTTACTTTATGATAACAATGCAGTATATAATACAGATACAAAATACGTGTTAATAGTCATATGTCCTTATGTTATCAGTAAGGCTTCCAGCCAACAATAGGCTACTAGTTAAGTTTTGGGGGAGTCAAAAGTTATATGTAGATTTTTGACTGCACGAGGGGCCAGCTCCCTAACTCCCACATTGTTCAGGATCAAATGTACAGCTTATATTGAGATAATCAACATCATTTTAGGTTTTGGGCTTTTCACATATCAATCCTAAATATTGATGGCCCTGCCACTTGTATGGTCTCATTTTAGACTGATAATAATCAATAATACTCATTGAGCACTTACTGGTTGCCAAATGCTGTGCTAAGTGCTCTACTTTGATATCTCATTGAATTCTTCTTCTGATCCTATGGAAAGATTTTTAGAGATTAGGAAATGGACATTTACGGAAGGTAAGCAACTTGCCCAGCCATTTGGCTTACAAATAACACATCTGGGATTCAATCTCTTTTCTCCAATTTCAAAACTTGTTTTCTTAAGTACAAGCTGACATTGCTCCGGCATACCAAAAGCAAGAATGATATAATCACCTGCTTCTCAAGTGGTTCTAACAATCCCTGTCTCCTGCTGTTTACTCCCTTATAGAATCTCCTTCCTTTGTGTGTAGTATAGACCTTGTGACTTGCTTCTAACAAATAGGATATAGCAAAAGTGATAGGATGCCACTTGGACAGTAGATTTTACAAGACTGTGATTTCAGTCTTAATAGCGCTCTTTCTTGCTCCCTCGCTCTCATGCTCTGATGCAGCAAGCTGCCACATGAACTGCCTGATGAAAAGCCCACAATACCAGGAATGAGGAATAGCCCAATGTAGAACCGAATCCTGCCCACCAACAACCACGTGAGTGAGCAGGGAAGTGGAGCCTTCCCTCCTGGAGCGTTGAGATTTCTGCTGTGAACACCTTGATTGCAGCCTGTGAGAGAATCTGAGCAAAGGTCCTAATTAAGCCATGCCCAGATTCCTGACCTACAGAAATTGAGATAATAAATATTGTAGCTTTAACCAACCAAGTTTCAGGAACAATTTGTTACACAGCAATTGGCAACTAATACAAATGAAAATGTCAGTGTTAATGATATTAATTATCATAATATCTTGCATTTGTGTAAGGTCTCAAATTTTTGCAAAGCAAAAGCAAGTTTCAAAATAATGAAATTCGGGAAACATATTACTAATCGTCTCCCCTTAAAATATAGCAGCTGCGCTTGAAAGTACCACCTGCATTTTCAACAAGAAAAATTGGTTTATTCACCTGGTTTTTATTGCCTTAAATCCCATCTCTAAAACCATTTGAAACATGCTATCTAGCAAGGGACTTATTATCTTCTTTATACTAAGTTATTAGTAACAAGGCACGTTTAAACCATCTGGCCTGGATGTTCTCTTGGACTTCAAATTTGTAGCAGGCAGTTGGATTTCTTACCCTGTTCTGGGGTTTCCTAATCCCTATATCAATTCCCACTCCAAGAGAGGGACACGGATTTTAAGCTGTCAATCAGTATTTTGCCAGTTGAGATGAAATATAAAGGGCAAAAAAAAAAAAAAAAAAATTTACATAAGTCCAGGGCTCAGATTGGGCAAGACCACAAAGAATCTTTCTAAAAAGTTTTCCCAGAAGGAGCTAATTACTGTGGGAGAAAGTAATCTTCATGTTTGGCTTGAATAACCACAGAAACAACAAAATGCAAATATTTAAAAAATGATGGGAAAATTAAAAGGAGAAAAACTTTTGATTGCACTCTCACAGGGATTTAACTTTTTTTTTTTTTGATGCAGTGAGTATAAGTGTAAATGTATATACCCGCACATATACATTTACAGAAAGGGAAATAAAGGACATATACGAAACATTCATTCATTTCACAAATAGTTTTTGAGCATCTAATAAGTGCCAGTGAATGTAAGAGATATAACACAGTATAGAACAAACACAGTCTCTACCCAGACAAAGCCCAAATTCTAGTGACAGAGATAGATAAGTAAAAGCTAAAGCAATAAATCAATAAATAATTACAAGGTGTGATAGTGATTGAAAGTGAAAAGGAGGAATTGTTTACATTGGATGTTCAGAAAAGGCTTGTCTGAGAACTAAAGGAAGGGTGGGGTCAACTATGTCAGGAGCCGGGGGGAAAGCTTTCCAGACAAAGGAAACAGCAAATACAAAAGCCCAGCGATCAGAACAAGCGTGTAATGTTCTAGAAACTGTTAAAGGTCCGTGAGCCTGTTGGAAAGTGAGGTGAGCTGAAGTGGAGCAGTCGTCATGGGCCAGATCATTTTGGGCTTTGTAGGCTCTGGAAAGGAGGGAAATTTCACTCTTAAGTTTAAGAGAATCTGTTGAAGGCTTTTAGGCTCCAAACGGCATCATGTGATTTATGTGTTTAAAAGATCGTTCTCATGGCTGTGTATAGAGCAGACTGTAAGCAAGCAAGACTGGACATCAGAAGCTGAGTAGAGAGAGGTACTGGCTTGGAGCAGAGGGTGGCAATAGACATGAAGAATAATGGGCAGATTTTGGAGGCAGGATGAAAAGGGTGTACGAGCTAAAGGAAAGGATGAATCAAGGAAACCTCTTGGGTTTGGTGTTTGAATTAAGTGAATGTGGTGCCGTGTATTGTTCTGGGAGGTCCCTATAGAGATCTCTGTATTGAGGCACCCACGAGATCAGTTTTGAACATGCCAAGTTTGAGACGTCTGTGAGATATTCAAGTAAAGCTATAATTTAGGAAACAGGATATCTAAGTTTGAGCTGGATATAATAAGTATAAAGCCAATTTTATTCTCTGATTGGCCTAAATTACAAATATACACAGCATGTGCTTGGTGATTTAATTCTTTGATTTCTTAAGGAACTGATCTGAATCTCAGATCCCTTTCAGTGCTTTTACATTTTTCATTGTCTCCAAACACAAACCGATATCATTAAAAATGTTTGTTGTTTCATGCTTTTTCTAATTTTTTAGTATGCTAATTTTCCTCTATAAAATAGGCTTCTCAATTAGTTATGGAAAAGGGGAGAGAGTACTTGCTCTAAAGCAGGCAGGGACAACATAACATTATTTCACTCACACATAACAGTTCTCTAATATCCTTTTTTTTTTTTTTTTTTTTTTTTTTTTTTGCAGGTGAGGAAACTGAGGTTCACAGTATTGAAGTAACTTACCCAATGACATATGGTTCAGATTGGAAGCCAACTTTGGTTTTGGCACTAAAAACCATGTCCCATCTTTAGAGAGGCTATAAAGCACAGAGTCTCTCCTTCTGTTTCTCTTCTAGTTCCCATATTTCTTTGCACTGTTTTTACATCTCTTTTATAGTTCAACACAACTGAACCCAAGAAGCACTTAGAGCATCCCTGACATTTGTGTTGCTGTTGGCTACACTTCTGCTGAGTTTTGGACATGCTCTGTTCCTCACCTCCACCACTTGATAGTATCCTGCCATTGTCTCAGCTGCTTAATAAAAAGAAAGTCCCAATATCCGCTCTTCCCAGAATGTCATAAATAGCTGCTATTGCCTTGGCAATTTTCTGGACCTCTGCATCCAGTGAGGATTGGCTGTTACCTAAACTGTTCATTTTCTCCTGGCCATAATCCACAGGAAACCAGATTCATTAACTCTGAGGCTTGCTTAATGGAACAAACAACTTGATTTTCTTCCCCTTTCCTCTTTGTTCTTCCATAATATGTTTTCTTACTATATTTCCTATTCTGTTGTTTCGCCTTTAATTTCACTATTTTCTTTTTATGTTGTTTTAAAAATAATCCAATGACCTTTCCCAGTCTCCGTTTTCCCCCTGCATTTGTATTTTCCAGACTAGTACTATTTGAATCTTAGTACTTATTTATTTAAACAAACTAATAGCCCTGGCACAGGACTTGATTATTCTATTTCAGAAAGAAACTAGTCATTAGAAGATATACACATCTTAATCAGATACACTAGTCAAAGGAACTCCCACATTAATTTTTTTTTTTTATTTTTTTTTTCAACGTTTATTTATTTTTGGGACAGAGAGAGACAGAGCATGAACGGGGGAGGGGCAGAGAGAGAGGGAGACACAGAATCGGAAACAGGCTCCAGGCTCTGAGCCATCAGCCCAGAGCCTGACGCGGGGCTCGAACTCAAGGACCGCGAGATCGTGACCTGGCTGAAGTCGGACGCTTAACCGACTGCGCCACCCAGGCGCCCCACTCCCACATTATTTTTTAATACAAACTCCTCTGCAGTGATTTCTATGTGTCAGTCACTGTTATAAACTGTGAGCTATCACTTAATCCTCCCAGCCAGTCTCTGAGAGTGGCTACTATTATTATCTGCATGTTTCAAGTGAAGACACCCCCAACAAAGTAGAACAGGTACTCAGAATAGAAAAATCTATATTCACTTTCACACATGGAGATGGAATCAAACCCTAATCACCTGACATTAGCATATATTTGGGGTATTGTATAAAAGGGAAGGGGGAAGGAACCAGAAAATGGGGTTTCTGATTATGCAAAGATGTGGTCTGTTCCCAGGAGAAGGGAGTGGAGTTGCAGATGGAGAGAACTGAAGAAGGCATGACTTATCCCGTAAGCAGGAGAGGCAGGCTATGAAGGAAGACTGACCTCCTTGTAAAGGTAGATGTCTCTGGTGCCCTTCCTTTTGATACGAAAATAAAATGTTTTATGTTAGCTAGAACATTATTCTTTTCCTGCTAGCACTCCATAGAGAAATTTGCATATACCTGCACAGTATGGTAGACTTATCTGAAGAGACCAAAGAAACATGGTGGCCTCAGGGAAGTGGACTATGGGTCAGGGTTCTAAGTAGTGATTGGCAGTACTCTTGGGTGGTCCCAGTGGGTGGCCCCAGTGGGAGCAATTGTAGAGAAGCATTCTAGGAAAATGTAAAGCCAAAACCTGGCTACTGTATAAAGATTGCTATGAATGGGGAAAAGAGGGAGCTAGGAAACATTTGTATTTCATAACACATATGAATTGCTTATATGATAGGAAAAGAATACAAATATGATTTTTCATATGTAAGCTTATGTCATTATATGTTGTATTGTGACACCCTGATGGCATTTGAATGTTAAAAAAAAAAATCACAAGACCAGGAGTAGCTCATCACTTTGTACAAGTATCCTTGCACAAACAAGTTTTTGGTGAGAGTTACTGGCTTATCAGTAGCAACACAGTTGAGTTCTATTTGAACCACAAAGCATGCATGACCTAGAGTCAAGTATTTGGAAAATTAAAGATCAACTTAAAATAAGCCTACACTGTAAGCGTAACCAAAGAATGCAAAACAAATTAAATCGATAATGATAAAACTAATAGTCTTGTATCATTAAAGAGTAAGAGTCATGGTGAATAAGAACTATGACCAATCCAACATAATGTCATTGATATACTGATTCTAAAGGAAGTAGGACTTTCAAGCATCTGTAACACGTACGTAGTAAACCCTTTTTGCAAAGCTGCTTACCAGCTGGTAGAGTACTGATTTAGAGTCTTTGGTAAATTCTAGAATAAGTTTAATTTAGCTCATAAACACCACATTTGAGGAATTCTTAATAAATCACTCTCTATAACAGTTACGAATGCTTTGGGCCGCATATTACAGAAAACTCCAGCTGACAGTGGCTTAAGCCATAAGAATATTGTTCATGTAACCATAAAAAGTTGGGTGCTTCTGGTTTGGGGATCAGATGAGCAGGTCCTAATTTTAGAGCATTCGGCTGATGTATCTGTGATTCTCTAGGTCTTTCAAGAGGCACCAGGCATCCTGTTCTCAGGCCTAAGAATTAAAAGACAAGAAGGAAGGGCATGGCCAGAGTGGTGAGGAGTTTCTCTTTCATGCCTTTCTGCTTTTATCCAGGAGGAAAAAATCTTCCATAGAAGTCTACTCAGAAGACCTCCTCCTATGTCACATTGACCAGAACTGTGTCCTAGGAGCAAATAAGCTTCAAGGGAGACCAGAAAGATGAATCTATATATATTTTTTTTTTCTTTTTTTTTTCCCCCCCCAGCTTCTAGAGAGAGAAATGAGCAAGGAAGAAGGAATTTGAAAATGGTTATTGGAGGGGCGCCTGGGTGGCTCAGTAGGTTAAACATCCGGCTTTGGCTCAGGTCATGATCTCGTGGTTCGTGAGTTCGAGCCCCATGTCAGGCTCTGTGCTGACAGCTTGGAGCCTGGAACCTGGTTCGGATTCTGTGTCTCCCTCTCTCTCTCTGTCTCTGCCCCTCTCCTACTCGTTCTCTGTCTCTCAAAAATAAATAAATGTTAAAAATATGTTTTAATGAAAATGGCTATTGGATAGTCCATTAATGAGTATTGGTCATATTTTTTTTTTGTTTGCAATCCTTTACTTGGTCTGGTTTTCTTAAAGCATAAAATCAAGCCTCTTTATCATGACACAGGTTTTTCATAAACAGGCCTCTGCCCACCTCTTTAGCTTCACCCCCAACCCCCACCCTATCCCACAGGCAACCTGGGTTTTGACAATTATGGACCAATTGCAGTTTCTACACCTCAGCATTCTGTCCTATACTTCTATGTCTTAGCTTTCCTATTCACCCCTGAAAGACACAGTCAGGGAAGTATTTTCCAGCCTTCTCTATCACTGTAGGAAAAAAGTCATTCTCTCCTCCTCTCCAGCTCCCACAGCATCCTGTATTCTGTGCTATATTCTGTGCTATAGCACTCGATCACATGGTTTTGACTCTGATGGCTTAATTGTCAGTCTTCCTCACCAAGCCCGGAAGGACAGGATTTTATTTTGTCATCTTTGTGCGGCACGTTGCACAGCATGAAGCATGTAATAATAGAGCCATAAAAAGTTGTATGAATGAATGAATGAATGACTGCATCATTGGTAATCACTCAAACCTTGATGGCCTAGGTATAAATGTGCTGGATATAGGCATGATTTTTTTTTCCCCTCTTTCTTTTTTCTTTGGCCGTTTTGCTGTGTTGCATATTTTTCTCTGGACGCTCATCTTACTTGTGTAGCACAGGACTAAGGGATTGCTTTCCAGGTGGCTGCTTTGTTCATGGTCATTTCCTCCTAGCATTCTTCCTAAGCCTCAGGCTTAGTCTGACACCTTGCTGCATTTCCTCTCCTTGCATCTACAGAGGGTCTCTCTGTGTTCTCTGCCTCCAATGCCAAGGCCACACAATCTCGACAGGCCTCAAAAAGGCCCTTTCCTACTAAAGTAAACCAACCTCCTGCCTCACCGCTTTGTTACTGGTTTTTCTCATCTCATTTTTTCATCACTCTATTCTCTAATGCGATAGAATCTTCATGAGAAAATACTTTGTTTAAAAAGGAGACTCGTTTCCTATTTAAAGATCTTCACCAAGATCGGCAAAGAAAGCAAGAGAATACATCATTTCTAAAGTACTCATTGGTGTCCTTTCTTGCCCCGCTCACTTAAGTCTGGGATTGGGGGGTCAGCAGGAAACATTTTACTCCTTTCTGCCTGTTATTTATTTATGGTTCTGAAATTGCTCTGTCTCCAGGAAAGAAGTAATATTTCTCTTCCCAAATTTTCTCACTGACTTTCAAAGGGGCTTAAATACTGACTTTCCCACTCTTCAGATCTAACATACACTACACAATAGGAATCTGAAGTTGCATTTCTAGGTGCAATCAGTGTATGACGTGTAGGGGGTTTGAGAGACTTTGTACTCAGGGCTCAGAATTAGGAACAAGCTGAAGGATTTATCAATGGACAGGGGAAAGAAAGAGCACACAAGTGACAAGGGCACAAGCCTCTCTCCTATGAGTTTGCATAATAACTTGACTTTAATATGATTGGTTAATTAGAGAACATTATATTTTCTTGGGTTGAGATTGGGAATTAGCATTAGTTGAAACAAAATTGCTGTTCTGGTTGCAGCCAGCTTTGTTTCAATGGCGAGGTGGTAAGACAATGGGGGATGAAGGTGATAAGGGCGTGTCTTTAAATTTTTTTTTTTTTAACGTTTATTTATTTTTGGGACAGAGAGAGACAGAGCATGAACGGGGGAAGGGCAGAGAGAGAGGAAGACACAGAATCGGAAGCAGGCTCCAGGCTCTGAGCCATCAGCCCAGAGCCTGACGCGGGGCTCGAACTCACGGACCGCGAGATCGTGACCTCAGCTGAAGTCAGACGCTTAACCGACTGAGCCACCCAGGCGCCCCAAGGGTGTGTCTTTACATAAGTGCTGGGCTGGTAGTAGCTCTGGTGGTGACTTTCTAAAAAAGAAAAGCAATTAGTCTTGCAGTGCAGAGGAACTGGTACTCAAAAAATACGTGGGAATTTTTAGTTGCCGAAACAACTGGCATGGGTGGGAGATTTATTGGCAATTAGCGGTTGGAGGCCAGAGATACTGGATGCCCTGCAAGGTGCAGAACAGACCCACACAAGGAGGAATTCGCTCACCCAGAATGTAAAATGCCTAAAGTTGTACTTCCCCCATCTACCCCCAACCCAAGGATAGAGATAGAAGCTGGAGAAAAAGCCATACACACAAAAAAAGCTGTACACAAAGCGCATGAAGGAAAACCTTTATTGTTGACATTTTGAAGTCTGAAAATCTATGGCTTTCTAACCCTCTTTCGTGCTGAAACAGAAGTTTTGTTTTGTTTTGTTTTGTTTTTTAATCTGTTTGTTCACTCATGTAACAGGAGGGTTCTTAGGAAGGCAACTGACAGCATTTTTTACAAGGACAGACAATAAAAGAAGAAAAAGTTCCCAGTATTTGACCTGTTCTGCATTTCCTTAACCAGAAGTGGCTTTCTTGTACTTATCAGTTCCCACTTCTACTTTGGGCAATTTTTCCATTAAAGGGAAAGCCATGCTTGTACAAGAGGAACATGTTGACCAACTTAAACTTCTTTCAGGTGTATAAATTAAACTGGAAGTGTCTTTAAATTGCCTTCATTTTAGAATAAAGTTTAGTACACTCAGCACCCCTTTTGTCTCTTGGTACTTTTTTTTCATTAACATACCTTGTCTTGGGGGCACCTGGATGGCTCAGTTAATAGAATATGTGACTCTTGATATCAGGGTCGTGAGTTTGAGCCCCATGTTGGGCATGGGCCCTATGTAAAAACAAACAAACAAACAAACAAAAAACCCTACATCTTCCCTTGCTGATGTTAGTCAACATCCGTGTTGATTGTCTATTGTTGAAGTTAATCTGTCTTTTCTCTAGTTACCTCTAAGATTTTCTGATTATTCTTAAGTTTGATCACTCTGTCTTGCAATTGTATGTCTAAGATTTTTTTTTTTTTTTTTTATCCTGCGCAAAATAGTGTGTGTTTCTTCAGTCTGAGGTCTCATGTCTTGATTCACTTCTGGAAATCTCTTCGATATCTTCCTTTCATACTCAGATCTTTTCATTCTATCCTTCTATTTCTCTTAACTCTGTTTTCATGGTTTTCATCTTTATTTCTCTGTGCTGTGTTCTGGGTTATCTCCAGAGATCTATCTTTCATTTCATATCACATCTTATACTGTAACTAAACCATTATGAAACAAGTCTGTTGAGGGTTTTTTGTTTTTTTGTTTTTTTGTTTTTTTGTTTGTTTTTGTTTTTTTTTATGCTGACTCTATTGTTTCCTATCTACGATTTTTTTAATAGTCTAATTTCTTGCAGCTTTAGGGATCTGCTCATTTAAAAATGCATATAGCCTATCTCTTTAAACACTTAAAACATGTTTATATTAAAGTTCCCTTCAGATTGCTTTGTTATTATAGCTGTGAAATCTCCCCCTTTGTTAGGACTGGGGGTTCTCTTGTTTGCTACTAAGCATTGTCATGTAATTACTGTGTTTGGGTTCATTTTCCATAAGAGTTCTCTTTCTTAGCAGTTTCTCATGGGCCCATGAGGATGCCTCAGAGCTGGTATAACATTGCCTCTACTGAGGCTCTGAACTAATGTGGGTAGTGTGAACTTCCATCCTTGCACCTGAACACAGATTTGACTCTTCTGCATGGATTATTTCCTCCTCATCCCCAGGCAGATGGCTACTTGTGGGGTCTACCTAAGGCCTATTGGTCTCATGAAACAATTCTTTCTCCTCTTTTCTCTTTAAGCAGAAAATGGAGTTCTTGCTGTCTATAGCATCTGCACCTTACGTCTTATCTCCACCAAGTATTAAAGTCCTGATTATGGTATCAGGTGCCTCGCAGTGCAGCTTTAATTACCTCTTACTCTGAGCCTTTAAATAAATTTCTTCATTTATGCAACCTGGAGATTTTTTTTTCTAGTGTTGAGGTTGGCTACCTTCTATTAAAATAATTGAAAATGTTTTATCAGGATTTCTATATATTCTTATTGTTGTTAGAGACATAGAGGAATTTTCTCCTTCTGGTTAGCCTATCATCTTTTTTTTTTTTTTTAAATGTTTATTCATTTTGAGAGAAAGAGCATGCACATGCACTCACAGGAGAGCAGGGGATGAGCAGAGAGGGAGAGAGAAATACCAGCAGGCTCTGTGCCATTGGTGCAGAGCCCAATGGGGGCTCAAACTCACAAACTGTGAGATCAGGACCTGAGCCTAAATCAAGAGTCAGACACTTAACCAGCTGAGCCACCCAGGCTCTCCAGAGCCTACCAGCTTAATTAGAAGTCACAGTAAGCCTATCTTTACCTCAAAAGTGTTTTATTCTGTACAGATTCAGTGTTTAAGGAATGGTTGTTGAATTGTTATATAATTGAAGTACATATCATATTCTGGCTAAGTTGAACCTTGTATAGAGGAGCTTTAAATCAACATTATGGAAAACACACCGAGCAAGAAACTAATGCTCTTGGTGGTGGTGTGTCAAATTGGTTACTCAGAGTGGATTTTTTTTTTTCTTTTTCACCACTTAATTGCCTATTAAGCTTATCTGAGAAATTGATTTTTTATAGCTCTGTAATTAAGTGAATGACTCTTGGATTTCGGTCTTGGCAGATTCTGGGTGTAAATTCCAACAATGCCACATTCAAGTGTTCAAGTCACATAATAGGTACTCAATAATCACTTGTTGAAGGAGGAAATGAATGAATAAATGATCTTACTAAATGTCAGTTCCTCCCAGGTAAAATATGGGTAATAATAGTAACCACCTCATCGGGTTTTGAGAATTGAGTTCATGCATGTAAAGATTCTACTGTAACGTATACCATTGGGTAAGAGCTCAATAAATTATGATTCCATAGAGTTACATGAAATGCATATTTCAGGGCCTTGACATAGAAGAATTTAGATAATTATGTATTCACTTTACTTTTTCTTTTGTTTGCCTTATTGCTTCGATTATCTATATCTTATTTTGAAAAGATGTCTACTCTTTATAGGGTCACACTCGTAGATAGCAGTAAGATTCAACTTTGAACTCATGTTACCCCAGACTAAATTTATGAAAAAAATTTCTGATATTCTTAATATTAATAACAATGGAATGGTTGATCTCCAGGTATTTATTACCTTGTTAGAAAAATTGAATCAAGAAAGTAGAAGCCTAAATAAAGACCTAGAATCTTTGCACCAGTGGAAATACCATATCATGTTATTCTAAAGAAAAAAAAAAGGCTTTCCTGATTTAATAGATATTAAAGACAAAGGAGAAATAAAAACACAAATATCCTTGAGTTCATTCTGATTTTCACTGATTACTTTTTTTAAGGGAGTTAGAATATCTTAAAGAAAATTAGATCATCATATAGTTTTGTGCTATTATAGTCCTTTTAATATTCAACTACAATTTATATAATTTAAACTACAAATTTTAGAATTCTTTTGTATTTTCCTGCTTGATAATAAATACAGAAAGTTATAGTGCCATCTTGTGAAAAAGATGCAGAACTGCATTGTATTAACATTTGAATAAATTGACTTAGGTGAGGAAAGGGATATAAAGCTAGAGTTGTGTGTAATAAAGGTCAACCAGCATATTTCTATGACCTTAACTAGATTTAATGTTAAAAAAAAATAGAATTTAGGTGGGTTTGCCACCCTCCCAGGTTTTTCTGTGGCATGGAAGATAGCCAGAAAGGAAAAGCTAACATGTTGAATTGAAACCATGCAAGAGAAATTACCAAATTTTAGAACATTTTGATTCCAAGGGGAGAAAGAATGAGAGGAATAAATTATATCTGATTCCCTGAATTGCAAAACTATATATGTGATTGAACCAAAGATCCATACAATTGAGAGGAGAAGGAATTGTTCCTAACACTGGATAAAACACTCACCTGAGCCTACACAAGACAGGGATACCCTCTGGTTGTCATAGAAAAAGAATCCAGGGAGTTGACAGAGGTTTTCATCACTTATAGAAAAGAGTTATCCTGTATGAATGAAAGTGACTCCAGAATATTTATTTTAACTTGTTCTAGGAAGAGGCAGGAAGCATCTGTTTGGAATATGAGGCACATTATAGCTAAGTTCAAGGCTCTTTAAACGACCTGGTACAAAAGACAAAAGCGGCTTCTTGCCCACTGATTCAAGAGCTCTGTCTTTGCCTGCTTATATCTGAACACCCCACATGCAAGCCCATTGAAACAGTTGTACCTGGTCACCAGGACACTACAGAGATCTGGTGAAGGCACCAGCATAGGAAATGGATTGTATTTGAAGTTTAACAGGGGACCAAATGAAAAGAACAAAGACTGTTCTTGTTAGGATGAGCCAAGAGAGAGAAAGAAAATGAACACGAGGAGATAGAAACTGGGAGGCAGTAATGATTGGAGGTGATTAGATGATTAGGTGAAGGGATGGTCATAGCAGTTGAAATGGAATCTCATTTTTGTGGTACCATTTTGATGGCCAAAAGATAGCTTCTGTAGCGTCCAGGAAGTATGCTGAAGAAAGTACCAAGGACGAGGAAAAGATGAGAGAATAGTAATAATGAAAGGGCTCATTTTGGGAAAAAAAGAAAAGAAAAAATATTTTAAGCTCCTTCACTGATCTAAAGGTCCATGGGAGTTGCCAGCTAAATAATTTCACTGCCTCTACTCCCTCCTACATGTTTAAGGAAGTGGTCATGCACGTGCAGTGAGACACGAAACTGAAGGAATTTTATTCCTAAAATCTTCCTTTGAATTTTCTTGCCTTCATGGATTTAACTTAGATCCTTTAATGCTATAATAATTTGGTTTCATATTGAATGTCCTTTGGGCTTTCATTGTCATTTATTTTATTTTATTTTTCTAAGGAGTTTTCCACGAGTTCAAAATAATCCTTTCGGCAAAAGGCAATTCAATTACAGTGACAGCCTAGAAAGAACTCAACATGGTACAATTCTCTAGTGAGATCAGATTTCCTGCTAAACCCAGATGATTTTATAAAACCAAAATTTGTATTTGCGTTTTGAGACACTTGACTGAAAGGCTTGATCAAGACCTAAAGTATCAAATAAAAGTGAATCTCTCATCTATAGAAGACAGAAGTGAATTAAGAGTTTAAGTGGCTCAGGGGCGCCTGGATGGCTCAGTCAGTTAAGCGTCCGACTTCAGCTCAGGTCATGGGTTTGAGCCCCATGTCAGGCTCTGTGCAGACATCTCAGAGCCTGGAGCCTACTTCGGATTCTGTGTCTCCCTCTCTCTCTCTGCCCCTCCTCTGCTCTCGCTCTCTCTCTCTCTCTGTCTCTTTCAAAAATAAATAAACATTAAAAATTAAAAAAAAAAAGAGTTTAAGTGACTCATCTAGGGCCATACGTTACCACGGTACAGTCACTTAACCAGGTTTGAAAACATGTTGATTAGATACCAAATCTATAGATATTAGATACCAAATCCATCCACTCAAATGCAGAGGAGAATATGTCCAATTCCTTCCATATCATGGAGATTTCCCATGCTACAGGGATGATTAACACGGGTTCCCAACCTTATCACAACAGTGAGTAGATTGTATCGTAACTAGCTTTATTTTTTTATTTTTATTTTTTAACATTTATTTATTTTTGAGACAGGGAGAGACAGCTCATGAATGGGGGAGGGTCAGAGAGAGGGAGACACAGAATCTGAAACAGGCTCCAGGCTCTGAGCTGTCAGCACAGAGCCGGATGCGGGGCTCAAACTCACGGACCGTGAGATCATGACCTGAGCCGAAGTCGGCCGCTTAACCGACTGAGCCACCCAGGCACCCCTATAACTAGCTTTATTTTATTTTTTTTTTAATTTTTTTTTCAACGTTTTTTATTTATTTTTGGGACAGAGAGAGACAGAGCATGAACGGGGGAGGGGCAGAGAGAGAGGGAGACACAGAATCGGAAACAGGCTCCAGGCTCCGAGCCATCAGCCCAGAGCCTGACGCGGGGCTCGAACTCACGGACCGCGAGATCGTGACCTGGCTGAAGTCGGACGCTTAACCCACTGCGCCACCCAGGCGCCCCATAACTAGCTTTATTTTAAACGGCACCTTTCTCTGAAGACCTCACTGCTGATGCAACATTGAAATTATGGCTCCACTAGTTAATGGCAATGTGACCTCCACCTCTCTGTCTCAATTGTACTCAATAGGCAAAATGAGAGATCACAGTTTCTATCCCATAGACTTTTATGAGTATCACAATGCTTGACATACTTTAAGCTCTCCGTGTTAGCTATTATTATAACACACAAAAGAATCAACATATAGATGTAAATTAATGCATGTATATGTTTATACTCTACTGATGTTCATAGGATAAGATCACAGAATTTGGCATTGTCTGCCTGGAAAACGGACTTTTCCTGAGGAGTGATTGATGGATGAGAAGTTAGAAGCCAAAATGAGGAAATTCAATAAAGGTTTAAATGGAACACTAGAAGACCATTGGGGAGGGATGCTTTTGTAGACAGGGAGAGAATACAAGTTGTGAATAGGTGTTTAGCAAGTGTTTAGGGTAGGAGCTGGTGACAGAAGTTTGGAGTAGACCCAGAAATACTGAAATGAACCAGGAGCCATCTGGGGTAGGTTCCTGAGGAAGCAGCACAGACCAGAGCAATTTGGGAAACCCCCTTCCTTTCTCAGTTTCTCACACATTTATCATTGTGTTTATAAATCTTTATTGCTTGCACTTAACTATTTATGTTCCTGTCTTCCTTGGATTGTTATCAGAGTGGATCTCAATCGGGAGTCTCTTAAAGACACAGGATCTCCAGCCTTACCCCAGATCTACTGCATTTACATCTGCATTTTTAACAAGATGCCCAGGTGTTTCCTCTCCACATCACAGACTGAAAAGCACGACTTTCACAGGCCGTAAGCTTCTAGCATGGTGCCTGGTATTTAGCCAATGCCTACTTTTAATTAATTAATTAGTTATTGAATGAAATACGCTGAATTTTTTTAATAAGTTGAGTTTATGGAAGCCATCAAATTGAGCTTCAGCTCAAGATGAGAAAAGCAATTTTAACCCAAAACCAAGCCTTGACCTAGAGCTGAACTTCTACAGGAACTAAGAAACTAGGAAAATCACCTATGTTAGCCAAGGGATAGAAGTAGTGTTCTATAAGAGGAAAGAACAAAGTGATTAAATGGATTGGAGCTACGATGTACATGGGCCCTGGAGAAGGAAACCCTGGAAAGAGCCCACAGAGATTCTGTGAGTATAATTCGTGTCGCGAACTCCAGCCCTAGCAGTGCAATATGTTGTGTTCTGAAAACAAATTATGCCTTATGTGCCACACCAGGGGGGACTATGTGTGGCAGCAGCAGAAGCCTGAGCTGGAGGGACAGTCAATCCCATCCTACCCCTGGGGGAGGTGCGTTATCAGGGAGCTTTGTTTAGAGGATTGATTCAAGGATCTTAAATGGTCAAATAATTACATAGAAAAAGCACCTACCCATTCTCCTGGACCACATTTTTAGATGCACGGAGAAATTGCTACTTAAACAAGGAACGGTTCATCTCCATGTCTGCTTTTGGAGTTGATCCCAACTCTTTGGATATGCTGACAATGATTTTGAAGTGTTCACTCAGAATATACATTTATTTTCTAGACTTCCTTTTTAAAAAAAATCCCTGGGGGCGCCTGGGTGGCGCAGTCGGTTAAGCGTCCGACTTCAACCAGGTCACGATCTCGCGGTCCGTGAGTTCGAGCCCCGCGTCGGGCTCTGGGCTGATGGCTCAGAGCCTGGAGCCTGTTTCCGACTCTGTGTCTCCCTCTTTCTCTGCCCCTCCCCCGTTCATGCTCTGTCTCTCTCTGTCCCAAAAATAAATCAACGTTGAAAAAAAAAAAAATCCCTGTGTTTTCACTTAGCTTTGAAAAAACAGCATCACTTTGCATCTTTTCCCTTTATATATAATCTGTCCCTAATTCTTTCTAATCTGTCTTCCCAATCTGTCCTGCAGAAACATGTAAGTGTTTCCCTTTACATTTCTGAAACCACTTCTCTGACGCAGATGCCTGGAATGGTCTTCTCGCTGGGAATTTAGCATTAAGGTTAGAACCTTGGAGTCAGGTGGACCTGGGCTTGATTTTCTGCTCATCCCTTGCTACGCATGTGACCTGAAATTTCTTAACCTCTCTGTTTCAGTTTCCTCCTTTGTAAAATGGCAAAAATGGTGGCATTTTCCTCATAGAATTATTATATGGAAGTAAGATGGTCCTTGTGTATAAAAGAAAGATAAATACTAGTATTTAAGAGCACAGACTCCTCTGGAGCTAAACTGCTTGCATAAATGTTTGCTCCCAACCAGCTGTGTGTCCTTGAGGGAATTGTGTCATCTGTCTCTACTCAGTTTCCTCATTTGAAAATGGTGATAGTGATGTGCTCACCTCATAGAGGTTTTATGAGAATTAAATGAGCATAGTGCTTCCCGGTGTCTGATACATTTAAGTGCTGTGCACGTCTCTTAACTTAAAAATCACCCACAAGATGTCCTCAATAATTTTTTTCTACTACCTGCCTTCATTTTCATCACAGCCTTAATCCATTCCCATTGATCCTCTATGAGTCCTGCTCAAAACATCCTTCTAATCATTAGTTACAATGGTGTGACCACAAATACCAGAAACCTGACCTAGTGGCTGAAACTGTAATATATCTACAGCTTACTTAACTAGCCTTCTGGGAGTAGGTGGGTCGAGAAGTTCAACAGATCAACAATGTCATCACAGATCCAGGTTTCTTTAATATTCTTAATCATCCTCAGTGTGTGTGAGAGAGATCTTTCCTCAGGGACCAAAGATTGTTACTGAGGCTCTAGGTACCATATCTCTACGCAACAGAATTCACAACATGAGTTCAGCAAGGGGAATGAGATGCAGAAGGTGATAGCAAAATGAGTTTCTCCTTGTTTATCTTTCTCTTTAAAAAAAAAAAAAAAAATTCCGGGGCGCCTGGGTTGCTCAGTTGGTGAAGCATCCGACTCAGGGTTTCAGTTCAGGTCATGATCTCGCAGTTTTGTGAGTTCCAGCCCCACACTGGGCTCTACACTGGCAGCATGGAGCCTGCTTGGGATTCTCTCTCTCTCTCTCTCTCTCTCTCTCTCTCTCTGCCCCTCCCCTACTTGCTCTGTCTCTGTCTCTCTCAAAATAAATAAACAAACTTAAAAAAATTCATTTTCCAGAGGCATCCTCATCGCTCATTGCTCAGACTTGGGTTACATGGTCAGAGCTGGTGGTCAACATCCATTAAAGCTAGGCAAACCAAAGGAAGGATGATGGTGGGGAGACAATTAAGTGTCTGTCAATACTTGCTTCATGTCCCTTTCCTGCCTGGCTTCAAAACCGTTTCATGCCACCTCATTGCTTACCAGAACAGTCCCAGCCTTCTCAGGTTTTGAGACTCCTCTATGATGTAGCACTGCCGTGTGCTCATCTCCATGGGCCTCCTCTGTAAGCCTGTACTGGGGCCACACCATCCTCTCAGCCACTATGTAAACTGCCTGGTACTTGTGTGCCCTCTTACTCCATGGTTTGCTGCTTGTAATGTGTTTATCAGTTCTCTCTCTCCAGCCACCATGACACCCATGCTTCCCTGCTCATCTCTGCAGGTTAGAATACAACCCTTCCTTAAAGCACCCAATCAAATGTCTTTTCTTTATTTCCTTCTTTTTTTTTAATTTTTAAAAAATTTTAAAAAATGTTTATTGTTGAGAGAGAGAATCGCTTCTCGGCCTTTTGGCTAAGATCAAGTGTTGAGAGAGAGAGACAGAGACAGAGACAGAGCACGAGTGGGGGAGGGGCAGAGAGAGAGGGAGACACAGAATCCCAAGCAGGCTCCAGGCTCTGAGCTGTCAGCACAGAGCCCGATGTGGAGCACAAACCCACGAACTGCGAGATCATGACCTGAGCTAAAGTCAGACACTGCAACAACTGAGCCCCCTAGGTGCCCCTCTTTCTTTTTTCATGTTTATTTTGTTTTTGAGGGAGGGAGAGAGCAAGGGGAGAGCAGAGAGAGAGAGGGAGAGAGAATCCCAAGCAGGCTCTGTGCTGTCAGTGCAGAGCCCGATGCGGGGCTCAAACCCACAAACTGTGAGATCATGACCTGAGCCAAAATCAAGAGTCAGATACTTAACCGACTGAGCATCCAGGTGCCCCCAAATGTCTTTTCTACTGAAACATTGTGTGACCATCCAAGGCAGAACTTTCCTTCCTTCACATTCCTCACACTGTTTGATATTACCTACGTGTTCTCTGATAGTATAGTTATGGAAAGGAGCTATATATTTTTCACCTGTATGTTACGTTTCTTTCAAATATGTTTAATAATAGTAATTGTAAAACTATGCTTTTGGGTGTTTACTATTTTCTAGGCATGTAGGACATTAAGCACTTTATTATCTCATCACACTAACCTTTTAAAAGTGTAAATATTTCCTTTTTAGAGAGGAGTAAACTGAACTTAAGTGAGATTTAGTGACTTGCCTTAAGGTCACTATGTTTTAAGTGGCTGTATTTAAGTATTTATGTGGCCTGTGTTTTCAAACAGTATGCTATATGCCTCCTTAATGTAGTTCTTTTCAAAGTAGTAAGGCCTCATTAAAGTTTTATTTAAAGGAATGGAAGAGTATTTGTCTAAGTTGGCTAATAAAGATAGCCAGTCTGTATAATATGTGCCCTGCATCCATATCTCTCCCCTTTAAATTTAAACCCCCCAAATCAAAATTGTGTCTTTTATGCAAGTTAAAATATCTGGATGTCTACCTCAACCTTCCTTATTTTATCTTAGTGATGTAGTCTTTTATTCATTCAACAACAACAAATACCTGCATTAATTGTATGTCAAGCAGTGTGCTAAGTCACAGTACACTTGGCTTCATGCAACCACCTCAACAGAAAATGGCTTAAATATGTAGTGTTATTATTATCTTTCTTAATAATTGTTAAGTGGTTCCTAGGCAGGTAGAGCAGCTTAATGATGTCAGATCTCAGAATTGGTATCTCGGCAGTTCTCTTGACATTCCTTCATGGTTGCAATATGGCTGCTGCAACTCCAGACCTTACATCCACACACAGCTCACAGAAGATTTTCCAGATTTCTCATATTGTATCTCAATGGCTAGATTTGGAATACATGCCTGTCCCTAGACCACTTGCCTCATCTTCCCTGAGAACAAAAATCTCCCAATACCTGAATTAAATTAGGATTCTGCAAGTAAGAAGGGAAGAGACAGGGTTTTGAGTCTCCAACAAAAATGATCTCCTTAGATAAATAACACAGAGGTGAATAAAGGGTCATGGTTCTTGTCCTGATGAGGCTGACTCCTAGCAAAGGAGACAGATACTAAATTAAAAAATAAAATAAAATAATACATTGTGGTGAGTGATAAATAGACAATAAGCAGAATCTGTGAAATACACTGGTATCTGCTAACACAAAGTGTTTCTGGAAAGACTCCTCAATGGAGGTGACACTTAAACTGAGACCAAAGAATGAGGATGACTCAGCCACATGCAGAGCAGAGAAGAGTGTGTGGGTATTAATCATGTTTTTTATTTTCTGCATCTTGTGATGTTTTGGCATTTGGGGGGCCTTATAGACACAGGAAAAGACTACCCCTCCCAGGGCTAGCCAATCCTTAGAGATAGCAAAGGGCCTTGTGGAGAGCACTCCTTTCAAAAGCAAACCAACCTACTGGAACCGATTCTCCCAAACACCATACTTTATCTAGTTCTCACACACCAAGCCAATGTTTCCCCTGCTCTAAATTGTCCCAAGGCCAGATTACCAGCCAACTAGACCTCTATAGCTGGGTGATTCAAATTAACCAGTCCTCAACTGTATGCCCTGCTTTGCCTTTCCATGGAAACGTCAATAAAGACGCTGACCCCGCCTTTCCTCTCACTCTTCTCTTCTGCCACCTGACCAAAACCAGGCGCTTCCCCTTTGGCCCTGTGTGGTGTGCTATGTGTGCCTTTTTCTCTTGGGAAGTGTAAATAATAAAAAATATTTCAATGGCATTAACTTTTCTGTGTTGTCACTTAGTTACTTTGATAAGTTAAGACTGGACATAGAATAGTATGGAAGCAAGTGTGGAAACCCTAGGTGAACACTGGAGAAAATAAAAGAAAGCAAGTGTGGCTGTTGATTACTTGACATCCATCATAAGATGGACTTCTAGTGGTCTATCAAAACCCACTCCTCTATTCTTTTATTGCACTAGAATGGAGCCAGGTAAATGATTGGCCAACTGCATTATATTTCCCAGTTTCCCATAGACAACAGTGGAGACAACAGAATGTCAGTGGAAATGATGCATAATGCTTTAGGACCAATGCCTCAGGCAATGGATGTACCTACCTTCCTTATGTTATCTTTTTCTTCCTTCCTTCTTTGTGTCAATGGCTCAGCTGTGAACATTCCCAGGGCAACACTCTGGGACAATTGTTCTCAAAGTATTGTCCCGGGATCTGGAGCATCCGCCTCACTCAGAAACCTGTTAGAAATGCAGACTCTTTAATACCAACCCAGACCTAGTGAATGGAAACTCTGGGGACGAGCCAACCAATTTGTCTTTTAGCAAGCCCTCCAACTGATTTCTGGTGTGTGCTCAAGTTTGAGTAATACTGGTTGTAGGAGAAAGAGGAGAAACAAAGTGAAAAAAAGATGAGTCCCTGAATGTGGCACATGGAATATGTGAATCTGGATATGTGAATCTGGAGCTCAGGAGAAAGTTTTGAGTGGAAGATGATCAACTTAGGGTGATATCCAAAGCCCACAGGAATGAGTAAGGCAACCTAGGGAGAGATTTAGAGGAAGAAAAAAGAGGACTAAGGATTGAGACATGCATAACTCCAACATTTAGAAGCAGGAAAGAGGAAGAGGAGCCTGAAAAACAGTCCGAGACATGGAGATTAGAGAGCCAGAAGGCAAACTAAGAATGTGATGTCATGAAAGTCAAGAGGGTAGAATGTTTCAGAGGGAGTTGGGGCCTCCCCTGTTCAGTGCAGAATTTCTCCCCTCCTCACAGCGTAACAGCAATCCATTGATGGAGAATTGGCCCCTGACTCAAGGGTCCATCTGACTGAGTTAAAAGTCCCACCCCTTTGCCAATAGTTGGTACAAAAATGAATGTGAGGCTCAGTTCTGGCCAACGGGATGCAAGAAGTGTACTAGAGACTTCTGTGAAAATTCTTCCTTTCTTAAGAGAGAGCAACAGGAAGATAGTGTCTGCCCTTCCCATTGGATGCAAATGAAATAACCCTGATTACTACTGGTAGGCATTTTATGACCATGAAGGGACCATGAGGGTATCATTTTAAGGCCATAAATTTCCTCATTTGTAAAATGGGGATAATGCTTAAACTTACCTCACAGAGGATGAAGCCAACATTTTGGATACCCATTCAAAGAGATTAAAAAAACCAAAGTCTTTGCTGACACAATTGAGCTGCTGATCAACCAAAGGAAACTTGCTGTTTTGTGAGCTGATACATTTCCCTGTTGTTTAGTCAGGTTAATTTAGGATTTCTGTTACTTGTAGCTGGAAGCAGCTTATCTGATACAGTGATATATGAAGGCTATTTCTATTTTTAATTGTCAGAAAGTCACCGATTTATTACAAATTCTCAAGAAAGATTATTTGTATGAAGTATTGTTCAATGAATATTGTAAAGCACTTTTCTAATAAAATAGAATCAGCAACCTAATCTTATAAGACAACAAAAAAATCAGCTTAGAAATAATGGATTAAGCATTTTACTTATCTGAGAATGAATATATATTTCCTATTAATGTATTCTTCTGCAATTCAAGTCATATTTTAATATTAAAACCTCACTGAAACTAATTTTTTGAACTCTCATTTGGCATAAAAGA
This sequence comes from Puma concolor, assembly GCF_028749965.1. NCBI lineage: Eukaryota > Metazoa > Chordata > Mammalia > Carnivora > Felidae > Puma > Puma concolor. The sequence goes on along the minus strand of NC_141667.1, from coordinate 205,716,586 downwards.
TGCAAATATTGAAAGCCTATGTTTCATCCTTCCTTCAACCTTGAGTAATTGTAGGGATTGAAAATTGGGTCTATGGAAAGACCATCCTGAATATTAAATATGCAAGAAACTATAAACATGAAAATATATCCACACAAAGTCAATGGTTTGACTGGTTGAAATATTGATATCTTAATTTCATTTAGAACATTGATCTATTAAAACACAATGAAGCTTAATACTTTGAATTAATTTTATTTACTACTGGAAGACTGAGCTTGTAGAAAGAATGTGAATCTAGAAATCAGGAGCTTTTCGTATTAGTTCCAGTCCTTCCACTGGTTGTAGGTCTCAGGTACATAATTAACCTCTTGTTACCTTACTCAGGAAAGTGAGGAGAGGTTGATCTTCCGGTTCTATAGTTCCATAACTTAAATTGTGCCTTCAATTTCAAAAGTAAAAATAATGAAAGGGACTTTTTCAATAAATATGTTACATGAAATGTACTCTTTTTCTAATTCCAAACTGGTGACTGCTTTCAATGCATAACTTTTTGTTCCAACATTCCTACTTGGAATTATTTACTGGAAGCAGGACGGAGGCTCCCATGTAGGAGAGTTTTAATTAAAATGTCCGTGTACCATGCACTGGAAAGACACATTTTAAAGGGAGGCGCGAATAGATGGTCACAAATAAAAAAGGAACATTTCTTCTTTGTAGTGGTTAGAAACAGGATCAAAATTAAGCATGATTCATAAACCAGTAGTGCGTTTTGTAAATCATGAAATTATCACGATTGATATTCTTATTAATAATGCCACTGTCAACATTCGCACTTGTAGTGTGGTAAGTGCTGCATCAGCAGGATTAGTTGTGTGGTGTAAAGTTTTTAGTGTTTGCTTTGTACAATGGTGTCTTCTATGACAAACGTGTTTCATTGGTCCAATGACCAAAGGAAGCCTGTGTGAATATTAGCAGCAATGATGATTTTCTACATGTTCCCCCCATATTAGTAAACAAATGTTATGTTTACTTCCTTCAATCTCCTGTTAGTTCCTCTTATTTCTCTCCTCACTCTGCACACCCCCCAACAAAAGACGTGTATATTACACATGACTATTAATTTGGGGGCATTTTCTTAGTAAGTTCACTGTCTTTTCTATTTAAAAGGCAGTAGTATTTTTAACCTTTGGCTTGATAAATATGATTCAATTCAGTTAAACTGCTGTTCTTCTGGAACTTAAAAAGTAAAATGCCAATATAAATATGTGGTAATTATCACTAGAACTGTTCATTTTTAACTATTAAATTTAAACAAAGAGCAATTGCTGTTTGTTCATGCAAAACAAACAGTGCCTGCTTAAGATCTTTTTGATTAATCTGCTCTCCTGCGTGCAGATTCAGGAGGAAACAGTGCCTCGGGCTCAGCACACACATCTATGAAATGGAAAAAGCTTTGCTGTCCCAGTCAATTGTTAAGGTTTTCCCAAAGCAGGGGTTTAGTGGTAAACAGTGCAGGATCAGCTGGGGGAAGGGAGACCAAATCTCTGGGACCAGGCCAGCACATGCAAGGCATGGCAGAGGCTGCCCAGTTCTAGAACGAGTGTCAGAAACAAAGGCGGTGCTTTATTCCTAGGGCGAGAGTGGTTGAATAGGTGGGAAATGGAGGGATTTACACAGAAGGAACTGTTCTGAGACCCAGTGCCAAATCATACTAGAAATTGCATTCAAAACAAGTATAATGAGGAAGAGGAAACTTTTTAAACCAAAACTGCTGGCAGAGGCACCGCTGTGTGAGGGTCCAACACATGTCCCCCGGGGCTGTGCTCAATAGCTCACCTGGGAGGACACCAAGGGGTGAAATAGACACACAGGGGCAGATAGTAGGAGACTGTGTGTAGATCCCCAGCTCCTTGAGCCTCCCAACTTGAGTAAAAATTCACACAAAATTATAAAATATTTTATTTGGTTGGATTTCTTGTAGGAACAGGTGTAAAGATAGAGATAGATGTTCAGAACATAATGAAGCAAGAGTGAAAGTCTTCCCAGAGGAGTTGAGGGAAGCGAGCCGTGGACCAGAATATCCATCAGATCTGAGCGGGAAGTGAGCCCCAGGTGACCAGCAAGTTGCTCAAGAGAAGTGAAATGGTAACTGCTTCTTGTATTTTAGGAACTGGCTAGGTCTCTTATGTCCTTAGTGTCACCAAATCAAGGGAGGACAGACTGAGCCTAATCCCCCAGGAGAATAGAGCTGGCATGAACATGGTAATGGGCAGACCCCCACTGCTGGCAGGAGACATTCCTGAGCTTCCATGGGAAACCAAGACACTGACCAGTGTAGTTGTGTGTGTGTGAGCAGGTATCTGTGTGGGGGAGATGTTGGCTATGACAGAGGAAGCCAGAGAGGCATCCTAGCCCCAATTATTTATGGGGTTCTCCTAGCTGGATTTGTGGGGTCACTTAGCAACTCTGTCTTAGGCTTGATATTTTCACACCCCAGTGATTCCTCGGATGGGAAAGTTGACGTGCAGATTCGAGATCTTCTCATTTAATTTTGAGGCAGGGCAGAGTAGACTACAGATGCAGGGGGCCATCAAGACCACCTAGAAAGGGGACAGAGATCGACACCAGTATGGACAGATTTTGATTTCTGAATGAGGGGAGGAGACTTGTAAATTCTAACTTATTAAGAACAATTCAAGGTAATATATGAGCAATTGCTATAATGTGACAAAGATTAGGTAAGAACTAAGATATTGTAGAACATTAATTCATATATTAAATACATGTTGAGAAAATACCATAGGCCAAGAACCATACTAGGTACTGAGGAACCAAAGATGAAGGACATGGTCACTTCTCTCAAGAAGATCCTGTCTGGTGGGGAAACACACGAGTTAAAGAATAATTGAAGCCCAGAGTGCTATATCTGGTGTAATTACAAAGTCTTACGGGGATCTCGGAGGAGGATGCTCAACTCAACCTGGGAGCCACGGACTGCTCCCAAAGGAAAAAAGTCACATCAAATGAGATGTCAACACACAATTTTATAGAAAAAGACAGATAGTTGGCATAGGGGGTCCTGGATTATCAAAATCCTTTATAAACCCTTTTAAATCCCTTCTTACAAAGTACCACAGAGAAATGTATATGCAGAAACTAATAATTGGCTTTGGCCCTAAATCAGTTGGAATGAGTGAGTTAGGACATAATCCATAGGGATTATGCAAGCCAGGTTACCTGAAGTAACCCCAGTGTCCTTTGTCTCCTTTGGTCCTGTCCTTCACTGTGCCTCCCACCTACCTCAGGCTCCTCAGGCTGAGGCTGCAATAGCAGTCTCTGGGCTCACATCACCTCTTTAGCAGCACATCATAAAACCACAATGATTGCCTTACATGGATCCACCTCTTATCCCCTTTGTTCAGCCCAGGGAAAAGCCCCTTTGCCTTCTTGGTGATCAATGAAATGCCTTCAAAATGACCAGTCTTACAATATGCCTGTACCTGGGAGGAGGGACAGGGTAGGAGAGGAGGCCTGACCTCTTTAGAGATTCTGAGACTGTTATACAACCTAAGTTTTGATCATGAGGAAACTAGAAATGAGTCTTCTCAGTAGAAGGAACCATACACACCAAAGGCACCAGGCCTGAGAGATCCTAGTAGCTCGAGGGAATGCCAAGGAATAAAGCATGGTGGGACCCCAGGATATGAGGAAGGATGGTAGGGAACAGCATGACAGGGAGAACACTAAGTAGCTGTGGCATCATTTGTAGAGATTGATAGGCCATCAGAGGATTGAAACTAGCAGTGACATGATCAGAGCCTTACCGTAGAACCGTCACTTGCTTATATAAAAAGCCTACTTAAGCCTATTCTGTACTTTACTACTATCCTGATACGCATCCAGTCCCAGAATTTATTATAATGAGGTTCCTATAGCGGGTGATTAACTATATATTCACTGCAAATTGGAACATTTTGGAGAGTGTCCAGGAGGAATAAGGCTCTAGTAGTGTGAATGCAATATTGTGTCCTTGGGAGGAGAAACTATGGGACACTTTGAGCTAAAATTCTGGTTAAAACCACCGAGCAAAGGAGGAGGCATAAACTCCATTTTCACCCCCCACCCCCACCCCACCGCCAGGCAGCATACAGGGATGAGGAAGCAGCCCACCAAAAGGAAGACAAGCAGCACGAATCTGCTTGGTTCAGGGCCTTGAAAAATGAGTCAGTAAGGATAATTTCTGAGAGCGGTTTAGAACGAAGTTATACATGATGAATTCTAACCTTGACCTATAGAGAACTTGCGTCAAGCTTTTGAGGAGGGGGCACTGTATTGGCTATCTGTTGCTATATAACAAATTGCCCCCCAAATTTAGTGAGTTAAACAATATTTATTATATCAAAGTCTGTGTGTGTCAGAGATGTGGGGATGGCTTAGTTGGGTCCTCTGTTTCAAGGTCTCTCACAGTCTGCAATCAAGGTATCAGCTGGGCTGCAGGAAACTCAAGTTCAACTGGAAGAATATCTATCTCCACGTTCACTCAAGTGATATTGACAGGACTTAGTTTCTTGGGGAAACTAAGAAACTGGAGGCCACCCTCAGTTCCTTGCAACGAGGGCCTCTGCATAGGGCAGCTTAAAATATGGTATCTAGCCTCTACCAGAGTGAGCAAGTGAGAGAGGGCAAGCAAATCAGAAATCAGTCATTTTGTAACCTAATTCTGGAGGTGATGTTCCATCACTTTTGATTTATTCTGTTTGCTAAAAGTAAGTCGCTAGGTCCAGCTCACTCTGGAGAAAACGGGACTATGTGCAAATGGTTGGAGATCATTGGAAGCCATTGTAGAATCTGTTTAACACAGGCAGCAAAACACAGAAATAATAAGCCCCACTAAAAACCTTTCACTCTGGAGCATGATTAAACATGGAGCCTGGCGTTGTAAGTAAGGGGGGGGGGGGCGGGGACATGAGAGACTGGGTTGGAGGACAATTGTTCCTTTTAAGCATTGGAAATAGCCTAAAGAAAGAGAACAGATTCTAGAAAATGGCAGAAAAGAAATACTCTCAAGATTTCTCAGGAAATATGTGAGACTTCTGCTGAGCAAAGATTTCTAAGATTCCACTTTGCTGTTAATGACTCATTAGTCAGAATTCTTCTGCATCTTGAATATCTAGGAGTTGAAAAGTCACAGCTAGGTGCCGCCTCTCTCCACAAGGCTGACCTCTTGTAGTACAACTCTGATAGTGCCAGACCTCTATCCTATTTCGTAATCCTAAGCTTCTCTGTAACATTCCTTCATTCCGTAAAAGGACCGGTCAGCCTTGCTTATGTTACATGCCCACTACTGGACCAATCATAGTATCCAAGAGGGTGTAATATCACAGTTGGCCTATGCCTACCTGTGTGGCTAAAGACTGAAGGCACCTTTTTTAGTCACTGATATTGTTAACCAAATATTGCTGCTTTCTTTCCAGGCACATGGTAGGATTGTACTTCCCTGTCCTTTTGGAGTAACTTATGGACATACGACTTTCTTTGACCAATGAAAGTAAGCAAAGTGATTCATCTGACTTAAAAAAAAAAAAAAAAAAAAAAAAAAAAAAAAGCTTTATTGAGATATAATTTGCATACCATAAAATCCATCCTCTTCGGTTGTACAATTCAGTGGTTTTTAGTGTACTCACAAGTTGTATAACTATTTCCATTATCTAATTCTAAAACATTTTATCACTCCACAAAGAAACCCCACATCCCTTAGCAGTCACTTCCCATTTCCTCTTCCCCCTCCTTTGCTCATTGCTAGTATATTTTCTGTCTCTATGGATTTACCTATTCTGGATGTTTGCTACAATACGTGGCCTTTCATGAATGGCTTCTTTCACTTAGCATAATGTTACAAGGTTCATCCGAGTTGTAGCATGAATCAGTACTTCATTCCTTGTTATGGCTAAATAATATTTCATTGTATAGATTTACCACATTTTGTTTATCCACTGATGGACATTTTGGTTGTCTCTACTTTTTGGCTAATATGAAAAATGTTGCTAAGAACATTTTTTTTACAGGTTTTTGTGTGGACATATGTTTTCATTTCTTTTGGGTACTTACCAGGAGTGGAATTGTTACATCATGTGGTACCTCTATGATTATCTTTTTGAGGAACTGTTAAACTGTTTTCCAAAGCAGCTGCACCATTTTACATGCCCAGCCACAATGTATAATGGTTTCAATTTCTCCACCAACACTTCTTGTTTTCTGTCTTCGAAATTTAACTATCTTTGTGAGTACCTAATTATGATTTTGGTTTACATTTCCCTAATGACTAATGATGTTGAACATCTTTTCATGTGCTTACTGGTAATTTGTACATCTTCTCTGGAGAAATATCTATTCAAATCCTTTGCCCATTTTTTATTGGACTGTGGTTTTATTGTTGAGTTGTAAGAGGTTTTTTTTTTTTTTTTTTATATTCTGGATATAGGTCCCTTGTCAGATATGATTTGCAAATATATTTTAGCAATCCTTGGGTTGTCTTTTCATTTTCTTGATAGTATCCTTTGAAACTCAAAGATTTTCATTTTAATGAAGTCCAATTTATTGATCTCTTTTCTTTTGTTGTTTGTGCCATATATAAGAAACCTGAGATTTAGTCCTGTGTCAAGGGTTTTATAATTTTAGCTTTTACATTTAACTTTACATTTTACATTTACATTTTATACTTAGATTTCACCTTTAGGTCTATGATTGATTTCAATTATTTTTTTCTATAGGTGTGAGGTAGGGATTCAATTTCATTCTCTTGTATGTAGACATCTTTTGCATCTTTTGCATCTTTGTAACAAACACCATTTGTTGCAAAGACTATTTTTTCACTATTGAATTTTCTCGGCATCCTTGTCAAAAATCGATTGACCATGAATGTAAAGATTTAATTCTGGACCCTCAATTCTATTTCATTGGTTTATATGTGCAGCTTTCTGCCAGTATATATGTGTTACTTCTATGAGGAAGTTTTAAGAGCCAGTGCACAACTGGCCACACTTTATTCCTCTGCTTCTTCATTGGTAATATTTCAGCTAGGAGTTGGGATCTTAGCCTGGTTTCCAGAGTAAGGATAATATGGAGAAGAGCTCTGAACTGAAGGATACCAGACATCATGTGAGAATTCAAACTTTGTTTAAACTCATCAATGCGCTGAAGTTGGTTACTAGCCTGTTCTGACAAATTCAGCACTAAAATTGACAACTTTACATAGAAAAAGGGTAGTGTCTTCAGAAAAGCCAGAAGGGAAATGAGAAAGCATGCTGGACAAGCAAAACTTTAGCCATAATTGTAAACCCCAAGGACTATGAGCTAGCCCTAATTGTGTTGTATTTTTCTTGATGTAGCCTGGAGAATTCTTGGTCCCCTTACTAACATCACGCAAATTGCTGATTACTATGTCCTGGGTGCTGGGCGCTAGAAATTCAGTGTGTAACATGAAGTCTCTACTGTCAGGATCTTACATTCTACTTGGGAAGATAGAATGTACACATAAAAAATAAAGAACAATACAAGCTATCATGTAATAAGTAGTGCTAGACAGGCTTAAAGGAGAATAAGGGCAACCCAACATGGTTAAAGAGGGTTTCATCATATTACGATTTAAGTTGTGTCTGCCGGGAAAAGGATTTAGGCAATCAAACAGAGAAGGGGAGTGCCTGGGTTGCTCACTCAGTTAAGTATCCAACTCTTGATTTTGGCTTAGATCATGATTTCACAGTTCATGGGTTCGAGCCCTGCATCAGGCTCCATGCTGACAGTACGGGGCCTGCTTGGGATTCTCTGTCTCCCTCTCTCTCTGCCTCTCTCTCTTTCTCTTTCTCAAAAATCAATAGATAAATATTTTTTTAAAAGGAGAAGGAAGGTACAGGGTGAAGGTGAACAGAGGGGTGGGCAAAGCAGAACCATCTTGTTTGGGAAATAGTAAATAAATAGTTTACTGGGAACAAAAGATCTATTGAGAAGTAGTCATAAAAATGGTTTGTGGATGAAACAGAAGCATATGGATGATGAGTCTTAAGTCTTATTTTGTAGGTAGTGGAAAAACATTGAAAACTTTTTTGAAGGAAAACTGATGCTTTTGGGAAATTAATCTTACGGCAGTGACATTAGAAGCAGTAAAACTGCTTCTACTTCATCCCCTCTGAAATGCCCTCTAATGCTAGCTCTTTAATGTATCTGATTCCTGTTTGTTTGTTTGTTTGTTTGTTTTTTAATGTATCTGATTCCCTACAGCTAACTAGTACAGTCCTGCAGAGACTTGGAAATGCCAATTCACTGTCATTCTCTAAACCAGAAGCAGTCTAGGCTAACTATCACAGAATATCATAGACTGGATAGCTCATAAACAACAAAAATTTATTTCTCACAATTCTAGAGGCTGGGAAGTTCAAGATCAAGGTGTTGAAAGATTCAGTGTCTGGTGAGGACCTGCTTCCTGGTTTATAGACAACACTTTCTTAATGTGTCTTCACATTGTGGAAGGGGAGAAACTGCTCTCTGGAGTCTCTTTTATAAGGGTACTAATCCCATTCACGAGATCTCCATTGTCATGATCTGATCACCACCCAAAGTCCCCACCTCCAAATACCATCACATTGGAGATTAAGATTAAACATACGAATTTTGAGGGAACACAAACTTCATCCATAGCAATTACTATCTAATATTGAGAGTTTTTCTATATTGGGTAGTATGATGCCAGCACACTGAATGACGATATATATTAAAATAGTCAAAAACTGTACTGAATTTGGGGTTTAAAGTTTTGGATCTATCCGGGCCTTGCAAACAGATTCCAGAGAAAAACAGTAGACTTTAATAGTAAAGGAAATTGAAGACTCAACCATTTGAATGTGGCAATCATGAGCCGTTTGGAGTGAGAGTTGGCAAATATTTTCCCAACTGTCAATTCTAAGAAACATGCAAACAGATTCTGTGTAAGTGAATGCAGCAGTGAACCTGTGTCTGTGTTAAACCACAGAGAAATGAAATAAGCTGATTTTAAATTTCTAAAGGGAACTTAAACCACCTGCTAAGTTGTAGAATTTAATTTGCAAGATGAATACTTGGCAATGTGACACTTCTTTCATAGCTTCATTTGCTGTTTTAATAAAAATGTTCACAATGCTTTGGTTCCATCTGTTAGAGAAAGTGAAAACAACTAACTGCTATTCAAACAACAAAAAATACAGCTTTCTAGAAAACTATATCTAGTGCCGCCAAAATGTAAAGAGGTATTTATAAATTTTAAACTTCTGCCTCACTCCTTAAAAATGTTGTTGTAATTGTACTGCATCTTGGACTCAACATATAAATAATTTATGCAAAAATTTAAAATTTAAATTATTCCCCACACTCCAAATGCAAACAAATGCTTTCAAAGTTACCATGACTATGAATCTTACTGCAGCAGGCTACAGATTTTCATTATAACAATTTGTAAGCAAATATTTGGTTATTTTTATAAGCCACAAATCTGGCTGAAGGAGAAAATGATATGTAATAAATAAAAACTGTGCAAACCACAAAGTATGTTTGTTGTTACATTTCCAGATTGGAGATAACAATAAGCTATAGTGTGACAGCCTCTCTACTTTATTGATTGAATTTCCATTTCTTTTTTTCCTCAGAATTGATCAAAATTTTATAACTTTCAATAAGCGTTATTTCTCAAGCACTAACCCCAGTACTTAACACTGTGTTGGCATGTGTTAAGCACACACTATGTGTTTGTTGAGTCAAAGAGGTACAAGAGTAGTCAACATTGTATCGGAGAGAGACAGAAAGGCAGAGTGGGGAGAGACAGAGATGAGAACAAACTGAAGAAAACAGAGAGAAAAAACTCTGTCCCATGGAATTAACTAGGACATTAGTTTCAGTTTGTCTAAGATTGAGATGCTGGGTAAAACTGAACTGTTTGCAGGGAGGACAGGTGAGGTTGACAATAACACATTGGGAGCCTGTAGAATGTTTTGTTGTCTTTCCCATGATGTCTCCTCCCATAAGGAATCTCTTGTGCTTACATTTCCTGAAGACAAGAAGGGCTATAAGAATCTCATCTTGTGATCAATCTTATGTTTGATTCAAGATGACATGGTGTTGTCTCAGTTCAAAAGATATTGAGAGCTAGACTCTTTGAATGTGAGTTTCAGATATTTGCGTTCAAGCCTAGGTACTTTAAGGTAAAGAAACTGAGACCCATGAAGTTAGGTAACCAGCTAATTACCCATTGAGCAGGAAATAGATACAGCATTTCCTTAAGATCATCCTGAATTCTATATAAGTTAAAATTCAAATAACAAGAAAATGAACAATAAATAAATTCACTCTTTTCATAACAGAAACAAAACTTATGTGTCATTGCCCATTTTAAGATAAGCAAGAAGCACCTAAAGGGAAGATACCTATGCAAAGAGATGTGTTAGTTTCAATATATTTAGTGGTGGAGCCTGGAGTTGGACATCATGTTTTAATCGCTTACTACTCAGAAAAGTTTTATAATCTGTTTGATTCCAAATCTCATCTGAAAAATGGGTATAATAATTACCCGATCTAGTTTACAGGGTACTGACAGGATGAAAGTAAAAATAAGAGCATCTGTCCAAAATGCTTTGTTAATTGCATCGTGTTAAATAAAAGTAAGGTATCCCTGACACTGTAGTTGCACTGTTGTTGTTTTTCTTTAATTTTTTTAACATTTATTTATTTTTGAGACAGAGAGAGACAGAGCATGAACGGGGGAGGGGCAGAGAGAGGGAGACACAGAATCGGAAGCAGGCTCCAGGCTCTGAGCCATAAGCCCAGAGCCTGATGCGGGGCTCGAACTCACGGACCACGAGATCGTGACCTGGCTGAAGTCGGACGCTCAACCGACTGAGCCACCCAGGCGCCTCTGTGGTTGCACTGGTTTTAATAGTAATGCTCTGAACCCTTCCACAGGAAACAACTGCAAACAGCCAGTACAGGAAAATATCACTCATTTAAAAACACTGCTAAGGATGGGGCGCCTGGGTGGCACAGTCGGTTAAGCGTCCGACTTCAGCCAGGTCACGATCTCGCGGTCCGTGAGTTCGAGCCCCGCGTCGGGCTCTGGGCTGATGGCTCAGAGCCTGGAGCCTGCTTCCGATTCTGTGTCTCCCTCTCTCTCTGTCCCTCCCCTGTTCATGCTCTGTCTCTCTCTGTCCCAAAAATAAATAAACGTTGAAAAAAAAAATTTTTAAATAAAAACACTGCTAAGGAAAAGAAACTGATACAACATTGATAAAAAGATATTATTTAAAAAAAAAAAGATAAAAGTGAGTAGCAGTATCAATTAAGAACTGAATACTCTCCAAAAAATAATGCCATGGAATAGTGGTGTTTGGTACTAAGCACTTCATAGTGAATATTTTTTTAATGGTAAAAGAAACAATTATTTATGCAGGAAGAAACCACCCAGAAGCACTAGATATAAATGTTGTGAAATAACAGAAAGAAATAAAACATAAAATAACATGGCAGAACTAAAAAAAGTATATGAGAAAAGGTAAAGCCACTAGAGAAATAAAGATGAACTATAAAAGAAAAGAATTTTCTACACTGTAGAAAATTCATGGGAATTTAGAGGATAGAGGAAATAGAAATGGGAAAAGTTAAAAAAAAAAAAGTAAAGAGTTTAAAAGAACTAGAAAAAACACAATAGAGGGGTCAGGCAAAGAAAAGCCAATTTATGCATTATTGGATTACATAAAGACGACCAGATCAGTGGCAAATACTACAAGAAATTCTCAAGGTTATAAAAATTTTTTAATCAGTCTATTGAAAGGGTATACACTGGTACATGGAAAACTGACCTCAAATGGTCAATACCAAGGCATATATTAGCAAAGTTACTAAGCTAACAATTTTATAACCATCCAGGTTGTCCTTCAAGGCCTTGGGAACATTGTAAGCACATAAGAACTCAAAAACTAAGAATGCCTGTGAGCCCCTACTGAGGAAAATAATGTGGGATACATTTCACCAACCAAGAAAGACTAGGCAAACGAAAGTAAAAGAACTTGTGGTGAGAATTAAATATATTTAACTGTAGAACTAGACTGAAACAAATAGAATAGAATGATAGAAATAAGCCATGTATGTCCTTACAATTTAGAAAGTAGCTAAGCAAATTAGGAGAGTCAGGAGAGAAAAGAGAGAGATTGTCCCATCAATAGTATCTGGGGGTCAAATAATATTACCTCAAGTTGACAGTCAAATACTGGAAGTAAAGGAAAATCTAACAAATATAAAGAAATATAATTTTTTGGAGAGAGAGAGAGAGAGCATGAGTGGGGGATGGACAGAGGGAGAGGGAGAGAGAATCCTAAGTGGACCCAGTGTGGAGCCACACACAGGATTTATCTCATGACTACCATGAGATCATGATCTGAGCCAAAATCAAGAGTTGGACACTTAAAGGACTGAGCCACCCAGGTGCCCCTAAGAAATATAATTTTATCGATTCATAATGGAACACAAAGGGACCAAAAGAAACAAGAAGAGGAGAAAATATTTTATTATCATTGAGCCTCATAGAAAACTAATAGTGTTAAAAAAAAAAAGGTAAATAGAGAAATAAAAATTTAGACCCTCTTAAACATCAAGAAAACTACATACACATAAAAACAAATCACATTAGAGAGACTTTTTTTAAGTCTATTTATTTATTTTGAGAGAGAGAGAGAGCACATGTGCGAGCAGGGGAGTGGCAGAGAGAAAAGCAGAGAGACAGAACCCCAAACCTAAGCAAGCTCTGTGCTGTCAGCTCAGAGCCTGATGATTCGCTGGATCCCACAAACTGTGAGACCATGACCTGAGTTGAAATCAAGAGTTGGACTCTCAACTGACTGAGCCACCCAAGCACCCCTGGAAAGACTTTTAAAAACAAAAGTAAGTGATAAAACAAAACAAAACAAAGCAAAACCAAACCAAACAAAACTGTGATCAGACCACATAATATAAAACAATATGACAGAAATAAGGCCAAATACATCTATTATGTTGATAAATGTAAATGAGCTTAATTCACCTATTAAAGGAAAATATATTTTCAGGTTAGAGCTCAAAGCAAAACTTTGTTCTGTATGCAGAAGACACATCTAAGACTTTCAGAAGCATTGAAACTGAAGTACGTTTTGACAAGTCAATATCAGATAAAGTGGAATTCAGGATTAAATTACATAATACATGACCTTTATGATACCAAAGGGACAGTTGACAGTGAAAATATAAAAGTTACAAAAATCTATGCACCACTCAAAATAGCAGTGACATTTATAAAGCACAAATGATAGGAATTGCAAGGAGGAATAGACAAAAAGAGACATGAATAAAGGAGAGTAAGGTCTAAAAGACCAACACAACGTTATTAAAATAAATCTATTCAATGCATGTCTTTTTTTTTTTTTTTTTTTCAACGTTTATTTATTTTTGGGACAGAGAGAGACAGAGCATGAACGGGGGAGGGGCAGAGAGAGAGGGAGACACAGAATCGGAAACAGGCTCCAGGCTCTGAGCCATCAGCCCAGAGCCTGACGCGGGGCTCGAACTCACGGACCGCGAGATCGTGACCTGGCTGAAGTCGGACGCTTAACCGACTGCGCCACCCAGGCGCCCCTATTCAATGCATGTCGAACTCTGTTCCTGAAAATACAAAATACACCTTGTTTTCAAATGCCTAAGGAACAGTCATGGAACTTGATTATAATTAGAGCACAGAGTAACCTTGAATCAATAACTTGGATTATAATAAAATAAAATTAAAAATAAATCAGATAATAAGTCTTCTTCATCTGATAATTTAACAAATTGTAAAAAACTTGGGTTATGGGTCAAAGAAGAGCTAAAAACTGAAATTATAGAATTTGAAAATATATAATGGTATTTACAATGGAAATGCTATATCACAGTGCAAAAAAATGTCATAGCCCTAAATATTTAGATTACTTTTAAAAAAGGAAATAAAAATAAATTAATTAAACTATCAACTCAAAAGATTTGAAAAAGAAAAATAAAGTAAACTGAAGGAAATAGAAGGAAGTATTAATAAATATGAAGGTAGAGTCAATGGTTTAAAAAAATAGAAAAATAAAACTGATCAATAAATCCAAAACCCGACTAAGGAAAAAAATAGAATATATAAACAAGTTAACTTAATCAATGAAAAATAAGAAAGGTGTAACTAGATAGATTAAGAAATGACAGTAGGAAAGTAACCCCAGAAAGAATTCTGCGATTACTCTGCTCAACTCTATGTAAAGAAATTGGAAAACCTAAATGAAATGAATAAATTACCATAAAAAAGATAGAATATGTAAACAGACCAATGTCCAAGAAAAAAAAACAGCAACCGTCAAAGCATGATCTTCTAAAAACATTACCAGGTCCAGGCGATTTTACAGGAATTTTGTAAAACATTATAAAGAAAAGAATTCCAATGCTATTAGAACTATTTCAAGAAAATAAAAATTCCAAGTCTATTTTTTTCATAAGTTTGCAATGCCTATATGGAAAAAGATTCGAAACCAAAGGAAGGCCACATATAGAACACCTGAATTAATTGAAATACATTATTATATGCTTGGTTAGGAGTAAAACCAGTTTCCTCTAAGTTAATTAGCTAATTTAATATGATCCCAATAAAAATACAACAGATGTATTTTTACCTAGACAAATTGTTCCTAAATTTCACATAGAAATATTAAAAAGCAAAAATAAAACACAAAAATTCTTTAAAGAGTCATAGTGAGGCAGAACTAGTCCTACCAGATATTAAAGATTCCTGCCTCTTAGTGCACACTTCCTGTATAATCTTCTTCATTTGACCATGGACAGGACCTGTAAATATTATGAATAGCATGGCTATGGTTAGATTAGATAAGAGGGGAAAAAATGAGTAGATTTGGCAGATATGATTAAGATGTCTAATCAGTTGCCTTTAAATTAATTAAAATGGAGATTGTCCTGGGTGGGCCTGACCCAATCAAGTGAGTCCTTTAATACAAGGTTTAGATGTCAGAGAATCTTCTGCTGGCCTTGCAGAAGCAAATCTCCCTGTTGTGAGAGGTCTTCTAGGAGGACTACTTAACAAGGAATTGCAGGAATCTTTCAGATTTGAGAGTGACCCACAGCATAGTAAGAAAGAGGGTCCTCACTCCTACAATTACAAGGAAGTGAATTCTATCAACAATCAGATAAATTTGGAAGAGAACCCCAAACTCTGAAAGCGATCATAGTCTGGCTCCACATAATTTCAGCCTTGTGAGACCCTGAGCCCAGGATCCAGTTAAGTTGTTCTTGGCCTCCTGGCCCATAGACACTGCGAGATAATAAATATATGTTGTTTATAGTCACTGAGTTGTAGTAGTTTGTTACACAGAAAGAAATAACAAATAACCACCTAAAAACCTAAATTCCAGAAGATAACAGAATTAAATGTAAAAACTGAAACTATTAAGTAGAACAGGACATAAATACATACAATACCAATGATTTAATCAGTAACATTTTAAAGAGATTGTTGTTACCATTTTCCAAGGGAATGCTGTATTTTCTAGCCTAAAGTTACCAGAAGTGAAAATCCCTGACAGTTTAGAAATGAACAATGAGATCATCCCAAGGGAAAATAAAAAACTCTGTGGCTTATAACCAAAGCTATATTTTTAAAAAAATAATGCACACAACTAAAATATTGGAGGGAAAAACCCAAAAACATAAACAAAAAGAAAGCAGGAAAAATTAATTAATAAATCTACAAGGAGAAAGAAATTCAGTTAAAAAGAGGACCAATGGGGCGCCTGGGTGGCGCAGTCGGTTAAGCGTCCGACTTCAGCCAGGTCACGATCTCGCGGTCCGTGAGTTCGAGCCCCGCGTCGGGCTCTGGGCTGATGGCTCAGAGCCTGGAGCCTGTTTCCGATTCTGTGTCTCCCTCTCTCTCTGCCCCTCCCCCGTTCATGCTCTGTCTCTCTCTGTCCCAAAAATAAATAAAAAAACGTTGGAAAAAAAAAAAAAAAGAGGACCAATAAAAAAAACAAAACAAAAATAGAATTGATAAAATCTTTAAAAGGCTGGTAAAATAGGCAAACATTATATAAGTCTGACCAATTAAAAAAGAGAGAAAAGAGAAATATATACTATTAATAATGGAATATGACCATATATTCAGAGAAAAATCTTTAATGATAGAATTCTAAGCACTAATCAATTAGACAATAGAATGAGAAGAGATCCCATTAAAAATAGCAATTATAGGGGCGCCTGGGTGGCGCAGTTGGTTAAGCGTCCAACTTCAGCCAGGTCACGATCTCGCGGTCCGTGAGTTCGAGCCCCGCGTCAGGCTCTGGGCTGATGGCTCAGAGCCTGGAGCCTGTTTCTGATTCTGTGTCTCCCTCTGTCTCTGCCCCTCCCCCATTCATGCTCTGTCTCTCTCTGTCCCAAAAATAAATAAACGTTCAAAAAAAAAAAAGAAAATTTTAAATTAAAAAAAAAATAGCAATTATATATATATACCTATATATATATTTATAATGATATACTCTATGTGATATATGTGATATGAGATGCTCTGCTTGTAAATGGGAACACTGTACACTCTAAATAAGGCAATTCTATAAAATAATCTATACATTCAACATAATTTCAACCATAATTCCATTTGAAGTTGAAGGGCTAAATTAAGAAAATAAAAGGTTTATAAGAATTATCATGAAGCATGCCATGTGCCAGGAATAATGTTGAGTATTTCACAATGACCTTAGTCTTGCCACAATTCTTTGAGGTAGATACTACTATTATCTCATTTTTTGCAGATTAAGAGAGTGAGCTTTAGAAACCTTAGACAGCATGTAATAAGAGGATCAGTCTGGTTTTAACCTACATTGTCTGAACTCAAGGTCATCCTTTTGGCCACCACACATACTGGCTCAAGTTCACATTGTTGGCAAAAGGATGGACTTAGGAGTGACTGGTTTTGCGGCAACTGCCTCATGACTTAGAAGAGAATAAAGGTGAATCCATACCTCTCACCTGATAGCGAAGCAAGTTTCAGAGAAATTAAATGCAAACGATTTGCAAAAAAATATACACCACCAGAGAACAAACAGATAAATATTCATATAACTTGGGGGAAGAAAAGATATTTCTAAGCATAACACTAAAGACAGTAGAATAACAATTTTAACTTCTAAAAAGCAATAAATAAATAAATAAATAAATAAATAAATAGCAATAAAGCCCAATAACAAATTTAAAGTACCAATAACAAAATAGGAAAAAATTTTTTGCAATTTGATAGACAAAAGGTAATGTATTAATGTATAAAAGGCCTTTCAAATCAATAAGTACAAGATGAAGACCTCAGTTTTATAAACTTAGATTCTTCTTAACAATATCTCAATAAGTTTATAATGGGGACAAGGCCAATGACTTGGTACGGAAGTGTAGAGAGCTGTTGTAAAACATAAAGGTTTATGGGTGCACTGGGAATTTAAATTATTCATAGAAGTTCTAGGGAGAACAATTACCCCTCCAATTTGTCACTAAATAGATGTTTATCAAGTCTGTACTCTGTACTAGGAACAAGTACACTGGCACACTGGTGAACAAAACATGGGGTACAGATTCCAACTGTGGGAAACTGTAAATTAAGGAGAGAGTGATAGGGACAGAGAGATGGAAAGAGAGAGAGAAAAGCTAGGCCAAAAAATTAAAACGGGACTGTGTGACTATCTGACAATGACTGGTCATAGAAAATTTCTCTGAGAGGGTGAAATTTGAATCTGAATGACAAGATGTCAAGTGATGCTTTGGCAAGAAGTGATTTACATAGAGAGAAGTGGAGTGTCCAGTTGGGAAGGTTACTACAGGGGTTTAAGTAAGAGACAATGATGTCTCAGACTAGGGATAGTGCCAGTATTTTTTTAAGTTGGTGGTGTATTATTTACTCAGGTGGAAAAACTAAGAGGGAAACAGATAGTTTAGGTTGGGAGATGGGTAGAATGCGAGAATCGCAAATTAGCTGCACCATGGTAGGTCTGAGAGAGAGATGTCAAATAGGCAACAGTGAGAGAATGGATGTGGAGACTCAGAGATTTGGGTTCCATTATCATATGGATGATATTTCACCCTAGAGTCTAGATAAGAACCTCTAGGGCAAGAGTATAGGCAAAAAAGAGAAGGGAGCAAAGGAAAGAACCATACAGTACCCAACATTTAGAGCAGCTGAGGAGGAAAAGTCAGCCAAGGAGCCTTAGAAGAAATGGCTGGTGATGTAGGAAAAAATCAAGACTGTGGAGTTATAGAGGCAAGAGAAAAGTTCCACAGAAGATAAAGGTGTCAACAGTAGCTAAAGTGGTCAAATGCTTTGCTGCTGAGAAATCAAGTAAGAGAAAAGTAAGTGCTTTGGCAATGAAAGCTATTGGGACTCTTGACAAGGGCAGTGTCAGGCAGTGGAGGGAGCAGAAGCCCAACCCAAAGTTCACTTCCTCTCAGCTTCATCATCATGAAGGAAGGAAACCTCAGCCCTGTGGAAGGTTTCACTGGGATCACCTTGAGCCACTTGCCCATTGTCCTGTAGCAGGAAGGTAAGGGGTCATCAACAGCCCAGTGTAATCCAGGTGCTTATGCCTGGATCCATCACTGTGTCCAGGGAAGCCGATTCATGGAGCCAGAGTCCATAGCAAGATACCTCCCTGCATCCCAACATACAAAAGTGTACAAACTTTTCTCTATGCCTAAAACCAATCAGAGGAGCAAATATGTAACTACAACCAAGGTCAAGCAAGCATCAGTCTCAGCTTTAGGATGTAAAACTCTGTAAATGACAACACAGAAAGTATTAAGCACTTAACATTCTTTCCTTAAAAAAGTTTTTTTTTTAATGTTTATATTTGAGAGAGAGAGACACACACACACAAAGCATGAGCGAGGGAGGGGCAGAGGGAGAGGGATACACAGGATCTGAAGCAGGCTCCAGGCTCCAAGCTGTCAGCACAGAGCCCAACGTGGAGCTCAAATTCACAAGCGGTGAGATCATGACCTGAGCCAAAGTCAGTCGCTCCACTGACTGAGCCACCCACACACCTCCTTAACATTCTTGATTCATCATCTCTTTGTAAGAATAGTTTTTCTCATAGCCAATAATTGGAAACAACCTAAGTGCTCATCAGTGGTGAATAGGTAAAGATGTGGTGGATGTACATACAATGTAATGTTATTCAGCCTTAAAAAAAAAAAGAAAGAAATCTGAGGTTCCAGGGTGGCTCAGTAGATTAAGCATCTGACTTCAGCCCAGGTCATGATCTCATGGTTTGTGGGTTCAAGCCCTGTATTGGAATCTGTGCTGACAGTTCAGAGCCTGGAGCATGCTTCAGGTTCTGTGTCTCCCTCTCTCTCTGCCCCTCCCCTGCTCATGTTCTGTTCCTCTTCCTCTCTCTCAAAAATAAATAAACATTAAAAAAAAATTTTTTTTTAAAGAAAGAAATCTTGCCATTTGGGACAACATGGTTGAGACCTTGGCTCAACCTGGTTTAGACCTTGAAAGTATGCTGAATGAAATAAGACAGATGGGGAAAGACAAATACTGTATGATTTCACTCATGTGTACAATGCAAACAACAACAAATGTACAAACAAAATAAAACAAAAACAAATTCACAGACACAGAGAACAGATTTGTAGTTACCAGAAGGGATGGGGGATGAGTGGTGGGCCAAGTGAATGAAGGGAGTCATTTGCATGGTGATGGATGATAACTAGATTTATAGTGGGGATCACCTTGTAGTGCAGATGATGTCAAATTATAATGTTGTACACTTGAAAGTTAATAGCTGGGGGGCGCTTGGGTCATTCAGTTGGTTAAGCTAAGTCTCACTCTTGATTTCAGCTCAGGTCATGATCTCACAATTGTGTGATTGAGCCCCAAGTTGGGCTCCACGCTGGGCATGAAGCCTGCTTAAAATTCTCTCTGTCCCTCTGCCCCTCCCCCCTCAAAAATTAAATAATAAATTTCAAAAAAAGAATAAAAAAGAATAGTTTTTCTCTCATTATCTTTAGAGTGAACTTAATTGGATTTACTGATCATATCATAAGCTTATATAATTCTTCTTTTCAGGTACCACCCTTTGGTATATTGCGAACCACGTGTTTAAGTGTAGAGAATTATAAAATGAAGATAATAGGGTAGTTAATTTGAGCACAATAGGTACAAGTTAAGTTTTAACAGTCCTAGAGTATATTATCTCTTAAAGTAGTTACACTTACTCATTTAATCATAACATATTTAACCTGCTTTTAAACGACTGAAGACCACCAACTTTTTCAATTTTGTTTCAGAAGTTAGATAAATGTGTTTGAGAAGTCAAAACAGTAAAATAGAAAGGATTATATTAGTCAGTCTCTATGAAATATAACTCTCCAGGTCTGCACCTTACAAATGTTAATTCTGTTTATAACCAGTGAATTATAATTCTACTTAGCAACACTCTCTCCTTTCCATTTTTAATTTCTAAAAGAAGGTATATTTAAGTAATTACTAGTAAATTGGAACATTTGTCGCTTATATTCACACAAACTCACAGTAAAGAAAGTTACAACTAAGATGTGTAAAGTAGGTTCTTATGCAAGTTTTGCAATCCATCTATTGGGCTCAAGAAACTAAATGGCAGTGGGGGAGGGAGGGAACACAGGGACATAAAAAGTTCCATAGAAATAGACTATTTTATTCTTTTATTTAATGTTTATTTATTTTTGAGAGACAGAGGCAGACAGAGGGTGAGCAGGGGAGGGGCAGAGAGAGAGGGAGACACAGAATCCAAAGCAGGTTCTGGGCTGTCAGCACAGGGCTCGAACCCACGAACCAGGAGATCATGACCTGAGCCAAAGTCAGACGCCCAACCGACTGAGCCACCCAGGGGCCCCTATTTTATTCTCTTACAAAACCGTGTGATGGAACAAGAGTTCTGAGTCCCCATGCACTGACTGTTGTACTAACATTTGGCTCTTCTTATACGGAAGGTCTGAATGGAAAAGTCTACTTGCTTTCTGCAGATGATTGAGATGCAGCTGAAGGATGAAATTATGAACTGGGCAAATCACTGTGGCCATTCTAGTTGTTTGGGAAAATCCTAACAATTTCGTCCCTACCCACAGGTGCAGATGCAGGCTTCCTTCTTACCCACAGGTCGCCTCCACTATGCACTCTACTGCATCATGGCCACTCTCTATGCTTTGCCTCCACAACCACTCCTTCATCTTTCATATGGTCTTGTGGCTGACCCATTAACTTCCCTTCTTCTCTTGCTCTCTGCTCAGTTCTATAGGTCCGTTCAACTCAGCTGAGCCTCAGACCTTGATAGACACCCAGCTTGGGTCAGTAAATATTTACTCAATCAAGTGTAATTTTAATAATGAGTTTTCACTTCTAAGATAATTATTTAGTGTTTATAAACTTGTTGTTGACATAATTAATGTTGTTGATTGTTTCTCCCTGTTAAAATAATCTTGAATTTTGTGTATAAACCTGTTACTTAGAGTAAAATCTCTACTTACTGTGTTGTATTATCTTTAGCTTTTGCTATCATCTATATGTATCTGTTCTCTGATTTACAATATTCAAGAAACTGGATACTCAGCATTTGCATTAGTTTCCTATTGCTGCTGTGACAAGTCAACACAAATTTAGTGGCTTAAAACAACACAAGTTTAATATCTTACAGTTCTGCTGGTCCAAAGACTGAAACGAGTCTCACGGGGCTAACGCCAAGCAGGTTGCATTCCTTCTGGAGGCTGCAGGAAAGGATCTGCTCCTTGCCATTTCCAGCTTCTAGAGACTGCCTTTATTCATTGGTTTAGGGCTACATCACTCTTACCTCCGCTTTTGTCTTCACATCTTTTTTGACCATCCTGCCTTCTTCATACAAGGACCTTGTGATTACATTGGGTCCACTCAACTAATCCAGGGCAATCTTTCATCTCAAATTCCTTAGCTTAATCAAATCTGCAAAATTCCTTTTTCTCTGTAAGGTAATATATTCACAAATTCCAGGGATTAGGATATGGATATTTTGGGGGAGGACTTTATTCAGGCTACCACAAAATTCATTACTGTTGTACCAGGCAAGCAAAGAAATATATAAAATTGAGACCAGATTCTAAAACATTCATTGAACTTTAATATCAAAAGACTGAAGTTGCATAGAAACAAAAGTTATTAAGGTATTCAATAATGAGATTATGTGAAGTCTAGAGTTAATATAAAAATTAATAAACCGCAGGTTTAAGAAAAACCATAAATGCCATATTGGCTTGAAGCCAAGCTCTATCTAATCCAATAACTACATAGAGATCATTTGTTTGATACTTTAAATTTCTAGAGTATCAAACTGGATATCCAAACATCCTCTTCAAGCCACTGTATTTTTTTTGTCATTTCTTTTTGAAAATACATACATGGTAAAAAAGAAATAAAAAATCAGAAAAGCCTGAAAGGTCTATAATGAAGAGTAAGTCTCCTCTTTATCTTTCTTCCTGTCACTCATGTTCTTTCAGAGGCAATCAACTCACTAGTTTTCTGTTTATTCTTCCAGGAATTACTTGATCATTTTAGTTGCTTCTTCCTTGAATCACTGAGGCATTGGGAAGTTAAACCATGCACACTGCTTGTTTATAAAACTGTCTCTATACCAGTTACATAGCCATTAGAAGTAATTTCTATTAATGATTGAGACCCCCTTTTCCACAATTTTTGGTGCTTACCATCCAATAAAGTATGTACTGCCTGATAATCTACAGATATATCCTTTGGTATTTAGGTCCTTGATCACACTTTAATGTTCTTTGTTCCCCAAAAGGAGCAACTATCATGTGGATGTCAAAGCATGGGCTCTCAAGGAAGCCCCTCAGCATAAAGTTTGGCTTTCCTGATTTCAAGTTGTTTGATTTTCTTGGTTGAATAATTAGTAAACTTTTGTTTTGCTCTCCCCGTGTGCGAATGGGTATAATAACAGTACATACCTCTTAGGGCTATTTTTTTTTAACGTTTATTTCTTTTTGAGAGAGAAACAGAGACAGAGAGCGAGCAAGGTGGGGGGAGAGAGAGAGAGGGAGACATAGAATCCAAAGCAGGCTTTGAGCTGTCAGCACAGAGCCCAACACGGGGCTGGAACTCACAAGCCATGGGATCATGACCTGAGCCAAAATCAGGTGCTTAACCGAACCACCCGGGCACCCCTCTTGGGGTCATTGTTAAAGTTAAGTTAAACACTTCACAAAGCACCTACCATTTACTAAGTGTTTAACAAACAATTGTAGTTGTGAAGAACTCCAGTAAATGTGCAAGGATTATCTTCTTGCTTTTGTTTTATTTACCGTAGTTGCTAGTTCTACTTTTAACCAATTTGCCCAATATGGAAGAAAGATTACTGGCCTAACATTCTTGAAGTTAGCACTAGGATCTTCCTTATGGATAGTAACAACTAATGTGCATTGAGGATCCTTAATTGTGTACCCGACTCTGTGCCCATGTGCTCTTGTTGCGTTTACTTTCTTGAGCTTCTCAGCAACCTGTGGAGTAAGTGGTGTTATTGCCAGCATCCTCGTTTGAAGGGTGGCTTTCCAAGGATTAGAGAGTGTGCATCATTTCCCTAACTAGTTAGGGACAGAGCCAGAATTTGAACCCAGAATTTGACCGTTCACTTAATTATTAAGTTATACATCTTCTGACGACAGTGGTTACCCTGGCATTTCACTAATCCTCAGACCTTCGCTCCCTCTTTCTTTTTTAGAAAGAATAAGCATTTATTGAATGCCTGTCATGTGCCAAGTACTCTCATGGGCAATAGGTGTACAAAGGTAATAACAGTGTGACTGCTCTCAGGCTCACAGTGGCTAACAACAACAAGTCACAAATTCTGAACTACCATTATCCAATTATTACTAACTTGAGGCTAGTACATGTAGCTGCCAGTATTTGATATATTACCAGCGACTTCTCTATTTCAAAAGTCAATATGGAAGGGCACCTGGGTGGCTCAGTCGGTTAGGCATCTGACTCTTGATTTCAGCTCAGGTCATGATCTCAGGGTCGTGAGATCGATTCCCATGTGGGGCTCTGCACTGGGTGTGGAACCTGCTTAAGGTTCTTTCTCTCTCTCTACCCCTCCCTCCTTTACATGTGCACACTCTCTCTCTCTCAAAATAAGAAGAAAAATAGACAATATGGAAATGAGAATTTCCCTCAATGTCTTTCTCTGACTGAAGCAAACAACTCATTATTCTCTCTCTACTCTTCTCTGTACATGTTGTACATTGTAGTTATTAAGTGCCTATCTAGCAAGATTCCTACTTTTCAATATTTAAAAACTTGTCCTTGATATTTTACATTTGTATTAGTATTTTAAAATTAAAAATTCCATTTTGACATAGTTGCAGATTCACATGTACACTGTACCCACTTTCCCCAATGGCAACATCTTGCAAAACAATAGTAAAATGTCAAAAGGATATTTACATATTAGCATTGACCAGTCCATTGACTTATACAAATTTCCCGTTTCACTGGTACTCGTGTGTGTGTGTGTGTGTGTGTGTGTGTGTGCGCACGCTTCTATACATCACTGCGATATTAAGTCAAGGTTAGTCCTGGATATTTTTTTCCTCACATAATTTTATTTTTACCTGATCTTCCCCTTGAGCAATCTTTACATTTTAAAAGAAATGCTCTATCCCTTTCTGTGATAGCATCTTTGACATTACATTATTTTAGACATTGCAATCAACCATGAAGAATTTTTTTCTTCCAGAAATCTGGTCTTTTTAATTCATGCCACACATTTTCTTGAGCCTCCAGTGAGTTATTTTTAAATTATCTGCAGAAAGCCTGTGGCTTATTTCCTCTAAATTAATCCATGAATTTTTTCCTAATAAATGCATTTATTTTATTACATTTGTAAAATGAAGTAAATGTGCTATAGTTTTTTGGGTTTTCCCCTGAGTTGAATCATATTGTGATAGCCCATGTAACAGCAGTGTACTTTCAAATTTTCTATAGATAGAACTTCTTATTCTTCCTTCCAAATCTAATATAATTTATTTTTTTCTGGGCACTAACATCACCTATTCCAAAAATCTGAGTACTGAGTAATTTATCCCTCACAGAAACTAATCCTCAAAATCTCATTCACATGAGGTGTTGTCAGTGTGTTTTATAGCACTCCAATCTTTCTGAGTTCTCTGTAGTTTGTAGCTTGGCTTATATCAAGTTGGTTTTTCTCTTTCTGCCCAAGGTGTTAAGATGAAAATGAAAGCAAAATGATCACCTTCAATTCCATTTCAATGAAACGTAATCATTATATTACTTTGAATTCTAATCTCCCCATTTTGATTTTAGAATCTATTGTTTTAAGTAGGTAATCTTCACTGTGTAATAGGAAGAGATTGGAACCCCAAATCTCTTGATTCATCAAACAACAACTTACTGCCCCACAGAGTCACAGGGGCATTACATAACATACCCTAGTACTCCAAAGGACTGCACTGTTTAAATTGCAGTGAGGTGAGGTTCCCACACGGGAGATACCTACCCTCAGGCTCTACCTTGACACAGTAGTCACAGTGAGGGAAAGAGAGTGGAGAAAGCCAACCCAGTGACATAGGAAGGAAGGATGATGGTCTCATTTGAATTCTATTGACTATGTCTTTGCAATTTCCACAAAATTGTCCACTTCTGATAGCAAGACTTAAATCGTGTACATTTGGGACTCCACTTTGTTCTTGACTCTTTTCACAAGTTGGAGTGAATGGGTTAGGGAAGAGCTCTGGTTTCCCATAGAAGTCAGTAACACACTGGACTATTATTATTATTTTTTAAATCTTTATTCATTTTTGTGGGGGTGAGGGGCAGAGAGAGAGAGGGAGACAGAGGATCTGAAGCAGGCTCTGTGCTGTTAACATGCAGGGCTCAAACTCATGAACTGCAAGATCATGACCTGAGTCAAAGTCGGACCCTTAACCAACTGAGCCACCTAGGCACCCCTGGACTATTAAAATTTTTAAGTGTCAATTTTTAAGTGTTCTCCATTTCACATTGCTTGTGTATGCATAGCTTCAAAACCTTAGGCTTTTGGCCCATTAAGTACTGCAAACTTTGAATTTTGAACTGTCCTCAGGGTTTTCAGAATCATTTGTTAGTCTCACTATTTTGATACCCGCCAGAGAAAATATCCAACCTGCTATGGAACAGGATCATTAACCGAAGCAGCCACTATGAGAAGGAAAGTGCATAATGTTATAAATGAAGTCACTGCCATGAAATAATACAGATGTATTCTTTTCAGCGAATTTTGTGCAAAAACACCCAGTCAAGCTGAGACTTCCCTGATTATGTACAGGGAATGTATTTCAGAATATCACCAGCTGGGTTTTTCAGTGGTTTAAAAGCTGCTGTGCTGTAGCATTCCAGAATAAAATAAGCAAATACCACCTACCAACCAGTCAAGTTTTTGATGCAACATCCCTTTACTTCAAAGCTTATAATGAAATTGAGTTTCACTGCTTTTTCATTCCAACTTGCAAGTCCTGTGAATAACTACTCTAAAATAATTTCAATTTAGGAATGTTCAGGAACCGGTGAGAAATTGATAGTGACTGTTTTATGCTTGGCCAAAAGATACTGAGTAAAAATGTAAAGGAAGAACTTGCTGTGTTTAGATGAGAAGAACCATATGATAAGGAGGCAAAGAGCCAGAACATGATTTTCCATGATTACCAGAGTAATTTAAAATTTTATTTAATTTTCAGTGGGATTGAACCCTCAGAGAAATGCGGTCTCATTGCCTGGGGAATTGGTAGAGGCTCCAAATCAGATTTGATACGGTTTTTTCCTATAACGCCAGTCATTGATGATGACTCTCTGGTGAAACAGTCATTTTGATAAGAGATTTCTTTTTTTTAATTCAGCAGATAATCTAGATATTTCAAAATCCAGGATAATGGGAAGAATTTTTTACTTTGCATTCAAATGGATAAAATTTTATTGATATTTATTTTGAAGGTATGTGCGGATCCAAGTTCTGTGTGTCCTGAAGCTGACACAATTTGGGAGAGAGGCTTCTTCAAGAAAAAAAATATATAATATTATAAATATAAAATCTGGTAAGAAAGTATTTATTTAGAAAGATACTAATCACAACAAATTACAAATGCCAAAAGTTTGAAAAGCTAAGATGCATAAAATTAACAAAATTCTTGTGATTGATGAACTTCCTGATACATCACTATAATACTTTTTCCCTATATTTTTGGCTGCATACTCATTGTCTCTCTATATAACAATAATTTCAGAATATATTTTTGATCCAGAGAATAGAAAGATAATTCAGGCTTTTCTTTAGCATAGTTAACTTATGCTTGCTTATTTTCTTACTGAAAGTTTAGAAAATATTCAGCTTCACAACACCTTGTTGATGAAGCCCGTGTATGATTTTAATATTCTTGCTAAAATTGGGGAAACTTCTTTCAAAGTTTCTTTCATATGTTAGTTATAGGATTTCAGGACATTTCAAGATCTCCCAGGCAGTGACTGTTCTGATGGCACTCATTAACCAATGTATCACTAATGTCCTTGTATCACCATGCTGGGTGAGCCTGACAGTGGGGTGTAGGAAGATTCCTGAAGGTCATTCCTGCTCTGGCACAGCTAGCAATAACAACTATCTAGGGAAGTGCCTACAAGCTACATCAATATATGCCACCAAATCCGGGCTAAAAGTACCCCCAACTCAGTTCCCATTAACCAAATCCCTAAAATACCTGAAGAGTACAAAGAGACAGTAGTTTTAACTGATTGTGATTAAATTATCCCCCCCTTCTTTTTTTTTTTTTTTTTTTTTTGCAAGTTTTACAAAACAGGCACAATAAATCCATTTCTACCTCAAGGAAAGGGAACTTAAAGCCGGAGGAGTAGATGGAGCCTTTTAGTTAATTTTTCTGTTTCCTGAGAAATGCCCTCTGATCCCTCCATGAGTATGGGTCTATCCCTATCACAGATCAAGAACAAATGGCCCCTGGATTTCTAGATCCTATGAAGTGCTTGTTTTTTTCTTAAGATATAAATTTGGTGCCTAATTTCTTTCCTTCTTGCCCGGCACGAATTCTCTGCCATTCTCTGTTCAAACTATAGACTTTCTGAGACTTCCAGTTGAGTTCTGATAGTTCAGAAAACAACCAGGGAATTTATCTGACCCTCATGTAGGGGGGCAAGGCATTCCTTATGAAAATGAGAATGGGAAGAGAAGATATACTATTGAAAAAAGAGAAAAATAAAATGCAACATTTTTGTCCAGTGAAAGATCAAATATTTTATGTTATAGATCATTAAATGTAAGAAACAGATATATTAATTTATGTCTGGATTACAATTTACTGGTGTCTGTCAATACTTATTTGTCTTATGTAAATAAAGCTTTGTCATAATCAAGATCCCATGCTCTTTCAAGACATATTTAATTTAACTTACGACTTAAAAAGAAGTCACTGGTATTGTTGCAATAATTTGGCAAAGTGGGAGTTTCCAGTACAATTTGGATTTGAAGCCAACAAAAGGTTGGCTTGCTTCAAAATATTTCTATATGAGATGACAAAAGGGATTTACTGGAGCATGTCCTTATCCTATTATGATAATATAAATTATTTAATTATATGAGCTATTTGTCATCTTGATTTCTGTAAAGAAATGTTTGAGGGTCAATAAAATCGAATGGAACACAGTGGAGACAAGATCTTGATGGCAGCAGAATTTTTGATCATAGATGACAGGGCTGGGGTAGTGTCACAGAACCTAGCTACTGCAGAAATCTCAATTTTTCAATTTGATTTAGTAAACATAAAATATGCACATGTTTGTTTTATGCATTGATTTTCTGGACTTTGTGAAAAGGTAGCAAATGGAATAAAGTAATCAGAATTCTGTCTTTTTTTAATGTGATTTGATTTTGGGGGGAAATGATAGTATGCCATTTAATTAAAAAAGCAGATTGTGGCTAAAGGAACCTAAGGGAATCTGAGGAAGCATAAGTATTAAATGATAAAACTTCTATCAACTTAGTGTAGATTTTTTCTCTTTAAGTAAGCTAGAAGAAGCACTTGAAATGGCTGTGAGGGGTAAAACATCCAATCTAAACTGGCTAAATAACCTATTGGCTCATACAATCCACTTTCTTCAAGTTAGGCTTGATCCAGGTACTAAAATCAGTTTGCCTCTTTCAACCATGCTGTCCATTGTGGTGTATCATTTTTTGGCTCCAACTGGTGGCTTCTGGATCTCTAATCTTGTATCCTTCAAGATTCAAATACAAAACAAAAGAGAAAATGTCCTTGCTCATAACTCCAGCAAAAATCCTAGATTTCATTCTTACTTGACCTTACTGTCCATCTTGATTACTCTCTAGAAGAAAGCAGTGGTCTGATTGGCCAGGCCTGAGTCACACAGCTCTCTGCAGAAAGAAAGATCAAATTGTACCTTGACCCATATGGATGAGAGTGGGAGAGAAGCAGGGACCCCAAAACAATCCAAATACAATCCAATCCAAATACAGTACTGTTAGCAGAAGAAGGATAATGACTGTTAGAGAAAATCAAGTGGAATCTACCCTTGGGTGACTCAACACCAGTACGTATCTTTCTTCACATACACAAACTTCCAAACATACCTTAGTTTGGCACATAATCACGTACACATCCACGAGTGCTCCTGCCCTTCCCAAAGGAAGATGGCTCAGCATTTGGTCCAGTTACTCCATCTTACTCTAAATTTAAGATAATTGGATGATGCATGTTTTCAAATAGGTCTGGATATAACACTCATGGTCTGAGAATCTATGGATAAATGCAAACCCTAATCACTTTCAATGTACTCATAATGTATCTGCTGATTGAAATTGACTTATTTTGACTTAGAACGCTTACAGAGAGGAGGATAGAATAGGAAACAACTGAGAGTGGTCACTGATTCCATATCATAACCTGCAAATAAGGAACAATATGGACATTTTGCTTGGAAAGTAAAGGAAAATCCTTGGTCAGTCTGGCTGCCTCTGCTCCTTTCCTCTGGAAGGATCTCCCTAGACTAGTATCCTCCACAGATAATGAGCATTAGGAAAGAATCTTCTTCTGGTTGATGTATGTCTTTTAGCAGTCGACTTCTAACTGGGGCAAAGAAGGCAGGGTTGTAAGAGCCAATAGTGTATTCAGTGGCACACTGACAGCTTGAAATGGCCATGGTGGGAGTATTTATATCACAGAAATCAGTAAATGCCATGAATCATTGTCCCCATCCCTCCTGCCAGTTTTACCATTTATCAGAACATCACCGAGAGAAGGTCCAAGGATTCCTTAGGATTTAAGGGATGAGAAATCACCAACTTTTATTTACTAAATCTGAGATTTCTGAGAAAGCAATACAATTTAAGAATTTAGTTGGCTCTGAGTCTGCAATTACATGGGTTAATCACCAAATCTGTTTATCTTGTTAAATTAGAGTCTTTCAACTCAGAATCTGGGCACGGAATTTGTATGTCTTAGCAACCACCTTCAGTTTCTTCATTTGCCCAGACCTCAGAGTCAAGGCCTTTATCTTGGCCTTTGTCTCACAGTACAGTGAACATATGGTCTGCAAGTGAAGAGGTAACAACTCAGCAACTTTTAGCCCCTGAGCTGCAAGCCCACTGAATATTTGCAATTAGAATAATTACCCCCTTTTTGCAAGAAGAGAAGTCATAACAAGAGATGCTAGGTAGGAATCTGAGCATTAGATATTTTTAAGTGCCGATCTCATCTCATGCTAGGCTTTCCACCTCCTGCTTTGTTTGCATTTCTCTGGTTTGGTGCAGAGAATTTTGTTTTTCCAATATTGCAAATCTTCAGATCATTGACCTCTCAGGCATCCTGGATTATAGGGCATTGGCAAAGAGTGCTTCCCTGAGCATATTCTTGTGGGAGAAAAATCAAGAGGATGGTATCCTACAATCTGAATGAAGAATGTGTATCAGGGAGAAAGAAGTACTCAATTGTGCTCAATGTCAAGGCTGTTAGATTAATGTACTAAATCCCAAGGCTGGATAGGCTAAAAAAGAGTGAGGAGGAAAGACTGAGCATTGGATTTGACAATGTGGACGTCTATGATGACCTTGATAAGAGCCGTTTCGATGACATAATGGGGCAAAATGGAGTAGGTTTAGGTGAGAATGGAGGAGGGGAATTGGAGAAAATGAGTCTTTGGTGGTGTTTTGCTGCCAAGAAGAGCTTTGACAATTATTTCTATCCCTATTAAGTTTTTGATTGCATGTCCCTGAATATATCTCCTTTAATAAAAAAGGTGTTTTTCTACTTGATCCTTCAGATTCTAGTAACTACACTAGTGAGCCCTAATTTATGACCACCTGATGACACCCATGGATATTACAAGAATGAGTGAAAAAAAATCCTACTTTTTTTCAGTTGGTCAATAGTATAAGGAGGTTATTAGCTAGGGTTATTGGTTGAGAATTTGTGATAGCTTATATATCTATTGACTTGAATTGCTCAGGATTCCTGAGTTCTCCTTTAACTCATTCACCATCAAATTTACCAAGAGACAGTTGCCTAATTTCCCATATGTATGTGCATATGCACATATAAAGTTTTTTCATTACTAACACGAAGATTAAAAGAATATCTACACTGGGTACTTGGGTGGCTCAGTCGGTGAAGCGACT
This sequence comes from Puma concolor, assembly GCF_028749965.1. Lineage (NCBI taxonomy): Eukaryota > Metazoa > Chordata > Mammalia > Carnivora > Felidae > Puma > Puma concolor. Next base: position 205,684,796 of record NC_141667.1, on the reverse strand, counting down.
GACTCCTGATTTCAGCTCAGGTCATGATCTCACGGTCTGAGGATTGAGCCCTGTATCAGGTTCCATGCTAAGTATGGCACCTACTTGAGATTCTCTCTCTCTCTCTCTCTCTCTCTCCCTCTGCCCCTTTCAAAAAAAAAAAAAAAAAAAAAGAATATCTATAAAACTCTGCAACAAGAACAAAACTATCCTTAATAAATAATTTCAGATGTAATAAAAAAATTATGTAAGTTCAAGGCATTACCAATCTATTTACATTTTTATCCATTGCATTTAATTTCACGTATTAATAGTTACCGGGAAATCTCATTTTACTTTGTTAAAGTCAGAATAATCAATTTTTAAGCTATCATCTGCTGGAAGGTCTAAATTTGAGAATGAATGAATTTACTTAGGCTTTTCTAAGAGACTTAAATTTTAAAAGCCTTACAGTTTATATATAATAAGGATCAAAACCCCCCACTATTTGTAGATACAGTGTGCATTTCCAGGTAATACCATACTGGCTATTTGCTTGACATTTCTGAAAAGAGCTTAAGTACAAGAAGAAATGAAGAGCAGTAATAATGGAGGGAAATGTTGAACAGTATTATTATTCAGCTCAATTCTTACCTCCTACCTTGTGCACGCGGTTTTTAAGTAGTAGGAGCTGTCCTTGGTGTTATTTTGCATTTTCATGTGGAGAGGAGGAAATTACCTTCAGTCTTTATGTGACAAAGAAGTAGGTATGGATGGGAGAGACAGAGTTGATTTTTTTTCTCTATTCAGAAACCCTTTCCAGCTCCCCTGAGAAGGACTTCTGTGCTCTACACAGACATTTCCGCTTTGTTCAGCCACTGCTCTGTGGCCAGGACTGTAGCTTGAAGCAGGTGGCAGCTCATTATTATTACTGTCCAGGACCATGAGTAAGGTTAACTTATATCCAGGCAATTATCCAGATTAAATTCATCCTCAGAGTGAAGTTGATACTGAAAAATGTCAAATGTTTCAACCTTCTGGCCCTATAGCAAAAGCACGATCAGATTCCGTACCAAGTTCACTTGCCCTCCTGCACACTGAACATGTCACATCCTTGATTGTGGCCTCTGCTGTGTGATTATGTTTCATGGGAGCCTGTAGATGCCCGTTTTGGAATACTGACTTCCACATTATTTAATAGGGCTAAGCATAATGCCAGTGCTATTATATAAGAAAACATGATAGAAAGCTATTCCTCTGCTGTTCCTACTTTCTATACCAGTAGTCACCATTTCTAAAGATATTAAATCATTATATGTTCTGAAAATAATAACATATTCTATAGTGGTGGTATTGAATTCATTTTCATATTTAATTTTAACAAATTAAATGCACTCCCATGTTAGTAGAGAAAGATTATGGGGAGTGAATTTGGTATAATTGATACCTATTATGATGACGGTGATTGTTTTGTGGTTTTGAGGATGTCCTGGAACAGGTGAAAGTATTGAGTCAAATAACATCTCCATGGATTCTTTTTATAGTGATTTCCATGAGGCATTGCAGATTTGTTAAATAACATTTGTAAGTGCATGGAGTTCTTTTAATATAGAAAGGACCAATGGTCTCACTACACTAATTTCAGTCTATTAGTCGGATCTAACCTAGAATAAACATTTCCAATTAATCAGATGACAGCAAACACTTATTATATTTGCTGACCAACGTTTGTTGAGTATTTGCTGTGTAACAATTTCTATGATGTGTATTGTACTTCATTTAATCTTCCAAACAATCTTGTTAGGACAGTCCATTCAGAGAGAGGTCAGAAGCCAAGTAGTTCTCTCAGGATCACGCTGCTAATAAAAGGTGGAGCTAGGGCTCCAACCTGGGTGTGTAACTTCCAAGTCCCTACTGTTGACCACCAAGCTCTGTGACCGTGCTGGGTAGTAAAAGGGTGAGATAATGGTCCCTGCCTTTAAGCACCTCCCAGTGGAAAAGGAGACATGGATGAATAAACACATCATTGATATCAGTGTGATGCAGTGAGAACTGGAGAAAATGGATATACAAAATGACATGTGAACCTACAGGCAGAGGAAGCAGCAGTTGCCCTGGGTAAATCAGGTGAGATTTCCCAGAAGTGAAATCTGAGGTATAAAGGAAGAAAAGGGTATTCAAGTCTAAGAGCACAGTTAGTAAAGAGCCACCAAAGAGCAAAAGACATTATCATAATATGGAAATCATGTAGTTTGGTGTGGGGGTAGAGGTGCTGGTGGCAGGAATGTTAGAATTAAGTACAGCAATGCTCTGAATTTACTCTATTGAATAACTGAATATTAAAATAGTCTGTAGGGATCAGGGAGCAGAAGTTAGAGGTTAAGTGACTAAGACAGGACTTATGACTTGCTAAGTTTTAAGCGAGGTCTATTTTTCTAGTTATTTTAATTACTTTGTCAGCATCCTTCAGAACACATCCTTTCTGTAGATTTTTTGTTTCAGGTCAACAACTCCGTGTGCATTTCAGCTAATGCCTCATTATTATGCTAACTGTATTTTCTTTGTTGAAACTCTATATTACAGTGTGTTACTATATATGGCAGGGTATGATTTGGCCTTGCCGAACTTTGGGCCATTACCAGTGGCTTCAGATTGAACAGGGTTATTTTGAGGTCATATGCTGACGCTACAAAGGATTGAATTATTTATGACTTTAATATTCACCAGTGTTTCTAGCTCAAGATCCAATATACCACTGAATATTATCTGTCAACAAAAAACTGCATCTGTTCTATTTGTTGATGACTGATAAAACAAAGCAGTTTGAATTGCTGCTTTGAACTCAGTGTGGGTTGAATTTCTGCCCCAAGTATTTCAATCATAATAATATTAATGTAATAAATGTTTAAAATATTTGTAATTAATAATAATAATATTTGTGTCTGATACTAAATAGCACCAATCATAATGAATACATAAAATTAATATATATACACATCTATGTATGTGTATAATTTTACTATATTACTATATTTCTATTCTTATTTTTACATTATAGAGACTGACTGAGGGGAAATAGGTATCTTCCTGAAACACTAGCTGTGAGTCCCAGCTACATTCTGTAAACAATCAGGGTCTGGCATAAAATACATATATATTTTTTTAAATTATGAGAGGAAACACCTCTACTTCATTTGACCACTTTTTTCCTTGTACTTCTTACCTTCAGTAAAGCTTAAGAAAAATAGATATCAATTATTATGAGAGAAGAGGCAGAAGAAATATTTTATAATAGTAACAGAAATCCCTCTTTCTAAAAGGCATCTGAAAAATAAATATATTGATACATTTACAGAATTAAACCTAAGAGATGGAGGCATTTTAGAGTTCACTTTTAATCATTTTAAAAATATTTTTTTCAAAACTCGACATAAATATATTTCTCTCTGAGCATCAACCCTGAAATGGGTTTTCACGACCTCACAGTAGTTTTTGTTTTGGACAAATCAGGCAGCACAGGGCATTTCTCGGAACAACACTAGAAAATGGAACATCTTAAAGTATTAATTAGTTTTCCCAACGGGCAACGTTCTGTCTGGTAGTTGCATTACTAACCAATAACCTGGCATAAAATAAATCACAGATATGTCCAATAATGTAGCACGAGAGCAAGTATTGAATCACAGTGCAGACTGAAGGGAGTGACACAAATCAGACACCACAGTGCCTGCAACGTAGCATGCAATTCATACATGTTAGTTTCTCATATCCCAGGATTACTGTGGCTGCCTGACAGATTACCCCAAAATTTAATGGCTTAAAATAATAATAATAGCCACGTATTCTTTGTCATGGTTCCTGCGGTTCAGGAACTAGAAATCGTACAGGACACTGCAGGCTCAACTCTTCTCTGATCCATGCTGTCCGAGGCCTCAGTGGGAAGAGCCAAGGGCTGAAGTCTGAATCATCTGAAGATTCATTTACTCACACGTCTGGCAGTTGCTGGTGATTATCTGTTGCGGGCCTAAGGCTGTTGGCTGGAACTTCCATGCATGGCCTTTCTGTGTGACCTGAGCTTCCTCACAATACGGTGGTTGGGGTCTGAGCGCAAGCATAAGCTAGATGCGGCAAGGGGGCGGGAGGGTGAGGGAGAGGCTAGACTGAGCTGTTTTGTCTTTTGTGATCCAGCCTCAGAAACCAAGCAGCCTTACTTCACCCATATGGGAATGGTCAAGGAAGTTATAGAGACTTAAAAGGAACAAATGATCAACCCCACCTGTCAGTGGAGGCATGTGAATGTCACACGGTAAGAAGAGCATATGGGGCAGGATACACACTGACACAGCCATCTCTGAAACTTGCCAACCTACCATTAATTTGAAGAAATAAAATTACACTTGAAACCATACAAATTTGGAGGGTCTAAAGGACTTCATAATTCAATTATTCACAAAGCCAACACTTTAGGGAAAAAAAAACTCTCTGGAGTCCCTGAGAAGTAAATGATCTGAGTGAGGCCATTCAACTGGTTATTCTAGTGACAATAGTGGAGCCCAGGTTTGCCAAATTTCAATTCTATCATGATTTATTGTATCAGTATTCCATTAAATGTGACTGAGTTTGTTCATTGATTAGAAAAAGGGCTTAATGTATTTAAAACTATCCATCCATTGTACCAGAAATACAATTCTTATATATGAGAAATTTGAATTATTGAAACTAATATTGGGGGAGGATGTTTCCTAGCTGAGGTGTAAAAAGTGTGTAGATGCTAATGCAACCTCACTTGAAATCGCAGGCAGATCAGGTCTGTGAAAATTTGGACCACAGTAATAAACTAATAGTTAACACTTAATCAGCAATGATTTTTATTTGACTTCTCAGAATTTTGATGGGTATCTGAAGGAATGATTTTGGATAACTTATGTCTACAAAAATAGACCTGTTACTTTCTCTTCCTCTCATTCTGAGTCAAGCAGAAGCATTATAAAATTACTCCATTTATCACCCTTTTTAAAAACATTTACTGAAACACTCAACTACTTGAAAACATCATTACAGGTTTATTTTGTTGAAATTTAGAGAACCACCCCCCAGCCTCTTCTATCTGGCTGTCCTCTTTATTGTTTTATTCTTTGCTGTTCCCAAAACCAACCTTCCTTTTCTCACCTTTAAGTCTCTGCCACCTGAAATCCAGGGTAGCTTTGAGAGTTTACAAAAAGCACAAAAATGGGGTTGAATAGGCGGTGGAGGATGGATAACCTGTTACCAGAAGTTTAGACTCAAACCAGTGCTGCCATTGACCAACTACAAATTCGAGCCTCAGTTTTGTCACCTGCAAGATGGGTATTTTACACACACACACACACACACACACACACACACACACACGATCTCTAACAGCTTTGTTGTTAAGATTAAATGAGCTAATACATAGAATGATATATAACATATTGTAAGAACTCCCATTACCTAGCTCATACAAGAGTTATGAGTCAAATTTTCTTTCTTTCTTTCTTTCTTTCTTTCTTTCTTTCTTTCTTTCTTTCTTTCTTTCTTTCCTCCTTTTTCTTTTAATGTTTATTTATTTTTGAGAGAGACAGCAAGTGGGGTAGGGGCAGAGAGAGGGAGGGAGACATAGAATCTGAAGCAGGCTCCAGCCTCTGAGCTATCAGCACAGAGCCCGATGTGGGGCTGGAACCCATGAACTGCGAGATCATGACCTGAGCTGAAGTTGGATGTTTAACTGACTGAGCCACCCAGGCACCCCAAGTTGTTGTTTTTTAAACACTAACTAGATAGAACCAGTCTGCCCAGCAACTCCCTTAATCTCCACTCACATGATCCTCTTCTACAAGAGCTGATCTGTGCCTAAAGATCTTTGTTGAGAAGTAGAACACAGGTAATAGGATAATTTTGAATGAGCAGAGGGGCAAGACAACCTTTTACTTGTTACTGAGACATTTTAGGCATAAAAGTGAACATGAACTGACTTTTTCCCCCGGGCTTAGAAAATTCCCTTTCTAATGCTTTACAGCAAAAATTATCAGACGTGACTCCTGGCTGGTAATTTACGGCTCTCACTATTTTTAGCCCTGGAAAGTCAGTGAAGGGATTTAGATTGTGAGAGCAGTCTCAAAGCCCAGCTAAACTTTCTGGCCTAGTAACATTCTATCCAAGTGCAGAATGCCAGCTAGTACTCCTACAGCTGCTGAGCAGGAACAGAAGGAAAGAAGAAAGAAAGAAAGAAAGAAAGAAAGAAAGAAAGAAAGAAAGAAAGAAAGAAAGAAAGAAAGAAAGAAAGAAGGAAGAAAGAAGAAAAAGGACGAAAGAAAGAAAAATTGTACAAGCTACACTCCCAATTTTGTCATATCCACATACTTCCTGTATTATTATTTGCTTAATATATGTTTTTAAACAGAGCCACTCTTTTTAATGTTTGTTTATTTTTGAGGGTGGGGGGAGGGGCAGAGAGAGAAGAGAGAGAGAGAGAGAGAGAGAGAGAGGATCTGCAGTGGTCTCCGTGCTGAGAGCAGAGAGCCCAATGAGATCATGATGTGAGCTGAAGTTGGATGCTTAACAGATTGAGCTACCTAGGTGCTCCTAAATGGAGCCACTTTTTAAAATCCTATGTGTATTTAGACAAGAAACTTTATTCACTACTGTAAATGGAAAATCAGAGTAAGTTTCCATGAATAGAAAATAATTATAAAAAATAATTACAATGAAAACTAAGTAACATTGTTACATTATGGTTAGAGATTGTTGTCTACAGAAGATTTTGACCTTCAGGCCTGCTATCTTTTTTTTGTTAAAAATGGAGGTTGGCAAATGCTAGAGGGATGTTAGAAATACTTGCTCCAAACAGACACCACTTTTTTGAGGCCATTAGACAAACTGAAAGAGAATTGGAAAGGAGAGCAACTTCCTCACAATGTTTTTGATTCAATATTTATTGAGTCGATGTTATTTAAATCATGTCCACAAGGGCACCTGGGTGGCTCAGTTGGTTAAGCGTCTGACTTGATTCCCACTCAGGTCATGATCTCATGGTCATGAGATCAAGCCCTGCATTGGGCTCTACACTGACAACACAGAGCTTGCTTGGGACTCTCTCTCTCTCTCTCTCTCTCTGTCCCTCCCCTGCTCACCCTCTCTTTCTCAAATAAATAAAAATTTAAAAAATAATAAAATACAATAAATCATGCCCACAAACAGTATGGAAATGCTTATGATAAAAATAATAGACATTTCATGACAAAAATCTAGAAATGATGTCTATGTCTACTTGTCTCATATTTGGGAAATGGTGCATTGGGTAAGAACGTGGTCTGAGTGTTGGATAGACGCAGATTGAAATCTCAGATTTGTCATTTAATGGCACAGCTATCTTGGAAGGGTTATTTTACCACCATAATCCTGTTTCCTCATTTGCATTTAAGAAAATACCTTGCACATTCAACAAATTTTGTTGTGATGATAATGAAGATGAAGATATGTGAATATCAATGTACAGGATGAGCTGAGGAAGGGGACCGTATATAGTTTCTTATTGTTTTATTAAGGTGTTGGCTTATGGCTTGTCAAGCAAATATATTTTAACTTAATTCAGTTTATTTGGTTTAATAATCCATCCACATTATCTGTCCTTCAGGATAGCAGTTCTTCTAGCAACCTGAGTACAGCTTCTGTACTTCTTTGCTCCTTCTTCCTTCTCCCTGCTGTTTACTGTGGTTGTGCCCTAGGCTTAAGAATTGAGCCTCTCCTCAGCATTTACGTTACTCCTCACAACCTGTTTGTAAGGCTTCAACAAGTTCTTTAAGAAGATGACTCTAAAAATCAGCACCTCCAAATCTGCCCTTCATCTGTTTATAGCCCACATTTCGACTCGATACTTGGCATAGTTTGTCACTTCTGCTTCAACATGCCCCAAATTGGCACATTCATTTCATCCTCTTCTCATCAAGGACCCCACTATTTTCCGGTTACTCACGAGTGTCGGAGCTAAGTGTGTGTGTGTTGTGGAGTCAAAACACTCAGGGATCTTAGCTCTTCCATTTATAAATCTGACTGAAAATTACTTGTCAGGATGAACTCACTAAATAAATACACACATATATTTGGATACATATTTTTTTCTTTTGATAATACATATGCGGATATATTTTGGTCAAAACTTCCCAATAATGCAAGAGAAATGGATAGTGGAAGAAATGCCCATAAATAAATATAGCCGGCATCCATTTTACACTGAATTTTCTTACCTAACTGACCACTCTAAAGCGAGGAGTTAACATTAGTTGGAAACAAGGTGAGGAATAAAGCATATTCATGTGTTCTTTCATGTGCCTTCTTGTGAAATGTTAGTTCTAAAATTAATTCCAATTAGTTTTGATAAGTCTTATCAGTGTGCTGAAAAGTGGCATGAGTACCAGAGAGCAGGGACAAATGACAATGATTGAACTCTGGAGAGAATATGAAGACAGAGCTGCATGTTAGGTCGGGTATTAGCGGCGAGCTTCGAAGAGGATAAATGATTTGTAAAATATTTATATGGTAATTTTGTGAACAGTGAGAAAGTATGGGAAAGAATCTTAGCAAATTTCATTAAGTATGAATATTACGACAAAAGTCTACAAAGATCTTTGCGGGTAATTTCCACATCTCTTTAAAAACAGATCATTCTTGGGGTGTCTGGACACCTCAGTCGGGTAAGTGACCTACTCTTGATTTTGGCTCAGGTCACGATGTCATGGTTCCTGGCATTGAGCCCTGAGTTGGTCTCTGTGCTGACAGCGTGGAGCCTGCTTGGGATCCTCTCTCTCTCTGTCTGTCTCTCTCCCGCTCACATGTACATGCTCTATTTCTCTCTTTCTCTGAAAAAAAAAAACAAAAACAAACAAACAAAAAACAACTTTAAAAACAAACCATCCTGGCACTGTTTTAGATCATCTGTGGACACCAAATACTTATGGTCTCTGCACAAAACAGCATAAAAGGCAAGTTTAATGGCTTTAAGGAATATGACAGAATGTAGTACTTGAAGTATATTGAATGAAATAACTAAAAGATATGTAGCCTAACTTTGTACCATGAAGAAAACAAAAGGGGCCAATTCCTCTTGTACATACTTATGAAGTGGCCTATGTTGTAAAGTTGTTGGAAAGTGACTGTCCATGATTTTTATTTGAATTCAAATGACTATGGTAAAATTGGAATATATACAGAAGATACATTAAATTGTGATGATTGATTTTATAAGTGGGTGCAACTAGCATTCTTTTAAATCATATGTTCTTAAAATTTTACTTTACAAGCATTTAGTAGGAATACAACTATGGTAGATAGCTTTTGGGGTGTCTGCTCAGGTAAGTGCCTCAATTGCCAGCTTTTTCTCATGTGGCAGCCTCTGTGTAAAACGTGATCCCATCCTCTGACCATACTGATTGAACCCCATGCTGAGCTCTTTACCCATGCCATGCCAGATGCCTTCTCTGAAATTTCTGTTTGGGATCAAGAATGTGAGATGGTCTCTCTGGGGGATGGGACCAAGATACATAAACTCAGGAGCTAAACACACACACTGTCATACAAATTAGAAAGTAAAGAGAAAGAAGAAAGCAAAGGAGAGTAGGGAACAAAAGAGAGTAGAGATGGAATCTTGCCTGGGAGTCTGGTGGCTTTCAGCTATTCCTTCCTATTCTTCCCAAGGTTCACCACTTTTGTGCTCCTGGGTTCTATAGGACCCCCTGTATCTTTATTCATTCTATTTGAAAAAATTGCTCACTTAAGTCAGCTGTTACTGAAATTGAAGAGGCCTGAAACAACATCTCCTGTATCTACCATACTTTCAGTGGAATATCAAAACTACTTAATGTAGATTTGGAAATGTTTAGTTGAAATCTCAAAGACATTTGAAGTACTCAGTTACTTATAAAAAATGATTAATTGAAATGGGTATGTAGGATACTTAGGTCAGGTAAAGCAAGAAATAAGAAATAATATTTCGAATATATGAATGTAATTCAAACAACAAAGAGAAATAATATAAACAGAATCCTAAAGTACATATCATGAGAAGTGTTGCAGTATATTAGATGATAAAATCCTTAACGAGGGCAGAAGACTCTTCAAGTTGTTACAACGACCAACCATACTGCACATAGATGTGAAACACTAAGATTTCAGAGAATAAAAGACGCCACAATAATTCACTCTGCCATATTCTCATCAGACCTGTATATGTTTTTGTAAAAATAGTACCTGCTAGTTTTGGAAAATACACATACATTTAAGGGCATAAAATCGTGCTGCTTCTATGACCACCCAGATATCTATATTAGTAACATTTATGTGTATGTCCTCTCAATCTTTTTCTTCACTTATAACTCATCTTCCTGTATTTATGTTCAGTTATGCTCATATTTTGTTGTATTTTGTAGTAACTGACAAAACCCACAGTGATAATTTCCGAAATTTAATGTATTAAATAAAATACATGGTTTCTTCCCTAAACAGCTAGAATGGAATCTCTATGAGGACAAGGACTCCATTGGTCTTACTCATGGCTGCCTACCCATGCCTAGCCCCTAAGTAAATACATTTTGTTAAGATAATATTTGAATAAATAGTCTAATGCAAGCACACACATATACATAGCACAAAATCAAGTTTAGTTTATAATTAGTCATTTTAATAATAAAAATACAAATTCTAATATTATACATAAGTTTGCAGCTTTGATTGGACCTTCATGGCACTCACTACAATTGGAACTAATTAACTGTGTGTACATAACTTAATGTTTTTATCCTCAGACTATAAACTTCAAAGGCCGGGATCATGACTGCGGATATTACCTGCAGTGCCTCGCACAATGATTGGCTCCTAGTGTGGGTTTAATACATCCCTGTTGAATCAATAACTGGTTTATTCATGTAGCCTCATGGTTCTCAAAACTTCTTTTTATTTGCTGAATGCTTCATTCAAATTAAATCTGTCATCAAAATGCAGTGTGTAAAGCAAGTTAAAGTAGTGCTGTTCAGCTTTGAGTGGGCTTGGAGGCCTTGACTCCAGCTTCCTGACCCTTCTCCTTGTCCCCTACTGTGGTTCTTGAGGCACCATGGAGAGCCACTAGGGTTCCTTAGAAAATCCTTTGATAAGCCACTGAACCCATCCAACCACTTGGATTCCTTTTTGTAACATTCATCTAATGGAGACTTAGTACCTCCATCACCGGGGAACTCACACTGTTTTGAGGTTGCCTGTTTTCCTTGTCGGACTGCCTCTAGGTTAAGATTTTTTTATTATATTAAGATGAAGTCTTCTCTATAGTCCTTAGAACTACCCTCTGAGACTGACAACAAGTCTAAATGTTCTTGTACATGTGTCTTTCAAATTTCTGAGGGTCACTATTACAGTCTGGTGGGGTTTTTTTGTTTGTTTGTTTTTTTGCCCTCCTCTCCTTTTTTTTTCTTCCTTATTTTTTCTCATACTACTTATATTTCGATTATATTGATGATATAACAGAACAGTATACTAAAATAAAAGTATATTAATGTTATTGTTATAAAGTATCATGTAATAAAAGTGTTGCAACTTGCCTTTTTGAGGTATTTAAAATGTAGCAATAAGTATAAATAATAATATAAAACCATCCATATTCTTACTACTCAAGGAACAGTAACTAATAGATTGTCATAATTGCTCCTATTCTTTTTTTAAAGAAATAAACTTAACCAATGAAGAAAAAAATCCTCTTTGGCAACTACCCTCATACCCCACCAGTATTCTGAGTTTGTCGTGCGTCCTTAAATCGGTTTTCATTCTTCTACATACATGTGTATGCATCTACACATCCAGACATAAATAAATCTGTTCTGTCCAGTATGTAGCCACTGATTTAAATTTATTAAAATAAACTGTAAAAAATCAGTTTCACCATTGGCACTAGCCATATTCTTTTTTTTTTTATAAATAATTCACCAAATGAACAAAAAGACTATTTTTTAAAAAGCAGATTAACACCAAAGTACTATGTAGTATCCATATCCATTGCAAAGATATTTACTGGAACTTTCAAAACATCAAATGAATAAGCCGAATCAATGGTTACAACGATAATTGTCAGCCAATATACCAATTTTTGTTCAAGGTCTAGGTTGATTCTACATAATGTTATTCACGTGCATTCCCTGTGCCTATTTAGTATCAAAATGGGGACTTTTGAAAGTCAAGCCCAGCTTATCTTGATTTTGAAGATGAAATACAAGCTAATCGAGAACTCTGGATTGCTGATTGAGTCATAGAAATCATGTCTTCTGATGTATTTCTGAAAAATAAAATCAGAAACAAGATTCTTTTGAAACAGTCAGGTCCCCAAGCTTTCCAGCACCATGGTACCAGGATGTGCTCAAATTGTGCTTTCCTTTGTCTTTCTAAACTCACCACTGGGAACCCAAAAGGGAGTCTCACTTTAAGAGTTCCATTATAGAGATTTAAAAAGAAAAAAATTTTTTAAATGTTTATTTCTGAGAGAGAGAGAGAGAGAGAGTGCGAGCAGGGGAGGGGCAGAGAGAGAGGGAGACACAGAATCAGAAGCAGGCTCCGGGCTCTGAACTGTCAGCACGGAGCCAGCCATGGGGCTTGAACCCACGAACTGTGAGATCATGACATGAGCCGAAGTTGGATGCTTAACCGACTGAGCCACTCAGGCGCCCCCCATTATAGGGACTTTTAAGAACCACACAGAACCCACACAGAGGCAGTGGATAAGATTATCCATTACTTTTTCTGTTAAGAACAACAACAAAAAGAGAGCGCACTGGCAAATGGGAAAATGATAGCAGTCATATGGTCAAGAAAAATGGTTCTATAAATGTCTCCTTTCAAATTATGTTCAAAGGTGTTTAAGACCAAAAGGGGGTTATAAAATGGTTAATACAAACAATTCCTCTATAAGAAAAAGGCTCTTCATGTAAAGTAGCTGAGGATCTGGTAAAAAGAGCTGAGGGAAGGCAGATCCATGACAAGATCCAGCCCTACACTTGTATCCAGCATGCATTTATGACCTCATGCGTGTGTGTCTTGTGGGTGTGGATAGCTCCTCCTTGTACTTAAAAAGGAATGAAGAAATTAAAGTGAATTTGTGTGCTAATGAAAGCACACAGTTACAGACTCTGAGAGCCACGCCCTTAGTTTATAAGGCAAGATTTCTATCATCAGAAGTGGGAACAGATGAACATGATGGCAGGCACTAAAAGCTGGGCTTGCCGTATTCGGGCCAGAACAGTCTCAAAATTAAGGCAACCTGTGGCCTCTCAGTTTGAGACGGCCCCCAGGAAGGCCCACGGAGGCAAGAAAAGAAGCTGGCCAATGGCCAATTACCAGAAGATATTCAGACGGGGCAATGGTCACAGTTAGATGGGGTGACTTGGGGTCACGGTAGGTGGGAAACCCTTGAACCAACACTCAAGGTGACTGTTTTTGCATGTCCTGTGCACGACTCCAAGCAGCAATCTCTGGGCTTTTAGAGGTGTGTTAATTTTGCGATATTTTTGCCCCAAAAGAAGACATGAAGGTGAAGCCCCTAGAGCGATGAGGCCCCCAAGATGAAACCCCCATCCCCGGGGCTGGACTGGGTAAGAGTTGGAGAGCACTTCCTGCAGCACGTGGCTCCCTTCAGGTCTGGCAGCCTGCTACGTAAATGCTTTTAGTAGGTGCCTAGAAGAGCTTTGCAGTTGGGACAGTCGTGGTCCACAAGTGCATCCGGACAAAAAGGGATGAAGCAGCAAGCAACCAGCTATGCACCCCAGCAGGCACAGGCTCCCCAAAACGGCCAGGTGAGGGCGCCGGCATGATAGGACAGATGAGTCTTTATCATCTTGTTGCAGGAAGGACAACACATCTGGACTGGACGGTTGAAAAAGGAGTCCGGCTACTGCACTTAGTCTGCCCAGCAGTTGCACTGGGGACAGGCAGTGGCTGGGTGTAGTAGCAGGAGAATTTATGCCCTTCCAATTCGGACTCTTCACCAGCCCCATGGTCGGCCCTGGCAGCGGGGCAGGAGGCATGGGGAAGTAACTGTTGCCGGCTGGCACCGAGAAAGACCCGGAGGGCTGCCTGGTAAGATTCTGGAACAGGCATTTTACTGCCACTGGCGCTGCCTGTCCTCACTAGCCTTATTCCAAGTGCACATGTAGCCACATGTGGCAAATGGCTCCTATTCCCATATTGGACAGTGGAGATATAGAATATTTCCATCATTGTGGAGACCTCTGTTGGTATATATATTTTAGTATGTGCTTTTAAAATTTCACATGATGTAATACTGTTTATGTTTATAAAGCTGCTAAACTATTTTGTTTTGTTTTTTAACCTGGCTCTATGTTGTTGAGATCTGCCCAAATTTACATAGAGGTCTAGGGTATTCCTTTAAACTGGCATAGAGCATTTTATTTTATGAGCATACCACCTTTTTTTTTTTTTAACCCATTTATCCTCAATTGAACATTGGCGTTGTTTCCATTCTTCTTTAAAAAAAAAATTTTTTTTAATGTTTATTTATTTTTGAGATAGAGGGAGACAGAGCATGAACGGGGGGAGGGTCAGAGAGAGAGGGAGACACAGAATCTGAAACAGGCTCCAGGCTCTGAGCTGTCAGCACAGAGCCGGACGCAGGGCTCGAACTCACAGACCGTGAGATCATGACTTGAGCCAAAGGCGGACGCCCAACCGACTGAGCCACCCAGGCGCCCCTGTTTTCATTCTTCTATTTGAAAGCAATGTGTCAGCGAATATCTTTCTCTGGAATAAGTATGTAAAAGTGAAAATGTGCAACCATAAGGTATGCACATTTTTCAATTTTGTTAGATATTGCCAAATCACTCTCCAAAGTGGTTGTATCAACTTTACTTTTATGAGGAGTGTATTAGGAATCATTTCCCTGTATCCTTGTCAACATTTGATATTCTTTACTAGTTTTGTTACTGGGTCAGATGAAAAGTGGAATTTTATTGATAGCCCATTGCTTTAATCACTATGTTGCACACCTGAAACTAATATTGTGGTTATTGATATGGTTAAACTTTTCACATATTTATTGATTGGATTTTATTTTTGCATATTGCCTATTCATACACTTTGCACATTTTTCTAATGGGATTTTTACCTGTTTCTTTTATTGTTATTTTTTTAAATCTTTTTTAAACCTTTTTCTTAATGACTTGCAGTACTTATACTCTTACTCTACATACATATCTGACTAATATATCTTAGTACATAGTGATCTACTTCATTTTTTGGTAATGTCTACATGGTCCCTATTATAACTTATTTAAATATTCCCTCATTGTTGGACATTTTAGTTACCTTCAGGGTTTCGTTATTACAAATAATACTGGTACCTTATTGGCTCCCATAAGCATTAATCGTGCTCATTGAATATTTATGGTTCTCTACCTTCTGGCACCTGGTGATTGACTTTCTGTGTTGTCGTATGTCCAGTCCTGGCAGGGCATTAATTTCCAGTGTGAGATTCTCCAGAGTCTTTTTTACCCTCTACTGCTTTGATCAGCAATGTTACTGGTTAATGCTGTGTCAAGATTCTGGAGTGAGGGGGCACCTGGTTGACTCAGCCAGTTGAGGTACTGACTTTGGCTCAAGTCAAGATCTCATGGTTCTGTGGGTTTGAGCTCCGCACCGGGCTCTCTGCTGTCAGGGTGGAGCCTGCTTCAGATCTTCTTCCCCGCTTCTTCCTACATCTCCCTCAGTCACGCTCTATCTCTCAAAATGAAACGTTTTTTTAAAAAAAGGAGTGTGGATGATCATGATGATCAGAGGCCTTCCTCCCCACCCTCCAAACACCCAGTTTGGACAGAAAGTTTTTTTTCTTGTCTTTCTTTATAAAAATAAACACTTTGAATTAAAAGCCACTAACATTCTGTGGTTGTCTGTTGTCATGGCATGACCCCATTTGTCCTGATGGCCACACCCTATTGCTTGTATTTACTAGTTAAGAAACTTTAAAACAAATGGGGTTCATCTGCATGGTTTAGAATCACAGAATTCTAGAAGTTAATTTCTAGAGGTCAACTATTTTACTCTTCCTCTTAAAAATTCATCTCCTAAATCATATCTCCTAGAATAATGGCTAATGGGGTAACAGCAAATTCCCTTTTCTTTAGTTTGTGGAATCCCAGTCCTTTTGTTTGTCTATTCATCAGTTCATGGACATTTTGGATTGTTTCCAAACATCATTGGCTATAATGAATGATGCTAATATGAACATCAAGTACAAGTTTTTGTGTGGACATTAGTTTTTATTTCTCTTGGATATATATACCTAGGAATAGAAATGCAGACTCATATGGAAACTCTATGTTTAACTTTTTGAAAAATTGACAGTTTTCCAAAATAGTTGCACAATTTCACATTCCTACCAACCATGTATGAAGATTCCAATTTCTTCATGTTCTCATCAACACTTGTTTTCATCCATCTTTTCAAGTATAGCCATCCTAGTGGGTGTGAAGCATCTCAATTGTATTTTTTCCCCCCTAAAGTTTATTTTTGAGAGAGAGAGAGAGAGAGAGAGAGAGAGAGAGAGCAGGGGAGGGGCAGAGAGAGAGGGAGAGAGACAATCCCAAGCAGGCTCTGTGATGTCAGCACAGAGCCCTACTAGGGGCTTGAACTCACGAGCAGTGAGATCATGACCCCTGCTGAAATCAAGAGTGGGACCCCTGCTGAAATCAAGATTTCAAAAAAAAATGTTTATTTATTTATTTAGAGAGATAAAGAGTGAGAGAGAGCACAGGGGAGGAGCAGAGAGGGGAGAGGGAGAATCCCAAGCAGGCTCCCCACTGTCAGAGCAGAGACTGTTATACAGGGTTTAAACTTCATGAACCGTGAGATCATGACCAGAGCCAAAATCAAGAGTTGGACACTTAATCGACTGAACCACCCAGATACCCCCAGGATGATGATTTTAAAGAAAAGTGGAATCCCCCCCCCCAATTGTTATAGACTTTTGCTGTAATATTCATATGAAACCGAGCCAGGCAGTTGCTGTTTGTTATTTTTAGTGCCACTCTGAAAGCATGCATTTTACTTATTTTTTTTAATTCAATAAATTATTGTCATTGTTTTTGATGCTAATATTGTACCAAATTTTTCCAGTGGTTATCCTAAACTCATTCTTTAAAATATGTGTTAAAGTAAGGGAATACAGTGTTTCGTGGAGCATATTATTAAAGTTATTGTAAGTGCTTTGCAATGGTAAATTCACTATACCATGAAAACAAATGTATAAAGGACTCACAGTTAAGTAATTCTGATACTAGGACAGCATATCATTTTCATAGTTAACAAGTTAAACTAATTGCACAATGTAAATAATCGGTAAGAGTGGATTCTATTTAACAACCAATAAAAAATATTAGCAATTTGAGCCATCTATTTACCTTCAGAATGGTAAATCTTTTCCTGACTCCTGTATATGATGACTGGTGCCAATAAACTGAAATATACTTGCAGCCAAGTGTATGGCCTAAACACCGTATGCTACTGTAAATTGCAGAGAATAGGATGAAATTATTTCTGATTCTAAATACTTGGAAATATGTTTCATTAAAATTAGTTTCTAAGCAATGTGCTTGAAAACATATTTCGATAGCATTATTGTTAAGAAAGGCATCGAGATTTTAAAACTATGAGTTGGGAAGCCCAGAGTATGTATCCCAGTTAGGAGAAAAATTTGTATTGAGTTTTAGCTCCGCCCACAGCAATTATTTCCTTCCTTCTGTAACTGTCAATTTCCTCCCCAGTCCCAGGAGCTTCTCTGTCCAGTTCCGCAGTCTGTCTTTGTGATGATGGTTTCAAATGAGGCAGCCGCGATGATACGGCTTAAGTTCTCGGTTTCTCCCCGAGACTTGACAGTTGGGGCTGGAACCACACAGAAGCGTCTTTATCTCGAGTACTCACAGAGGTGGAAAACCAGAGAGGGCGGAGCAAACTTTTAGGGAGCGTCTCCCCAGCCCGCGGTCTCTTCCACCTGCTCCTCCCCGATTGGCTGTCGTAAGTCTCAGCCGTCCAATCACGGTGGCGCGCCCAGCGCGCCGTTCCGCGACGCCGACGCGCATGCTTACTCGGGGACCCGCCCCTGTGCTTCATCGCTCCTGAAAGCCGGAGAAGGACACCAGCGAAGCTGTGGGAGCCAGGCCTGGCTGTCTTCGTGCTAACGTCACAGGGCTGCGCTGGGACTTTGGACGGGTCCAGTGGCAGAGCGACATTGAAAACAAACACACAACTGCCCGATTTACTCATGTCCCTTAAGTGGAGGTTTTCCTGGGTTGACCGTTTTCATTGTGGTACAATCTCTGCAAACTGATTTGCCTGTGGGGACTCGAAAAAATGCGACTTCATTCTTTTCTTTGCGTCGGGGCAGATGGAAAAGCGGGGTTAATGGACCGAGTATTTAAAAAAAAAAAGTAAACTTTTCTCTTGTGCAGGGTGACCGGGGTTACCGTTCCTTTGAGTTTTACTACCCCGAAACGAAACACTTCCTCGCAACCGACCCATCCCTCAACCCTAGCATATCCTGGTTTCTGTGAAGTGACCGCCTCTAGGCGCTAGAAATGCGGACGTTACTTTCTGCTCTAGAAAAAACGTCCCCATTAGTTTCCAAGGTGTACAACTCAGAAAAGTGACCCAAAACAAAAAATAATCAGCTTTCGGTGGAGAGGCAAAGTCTCGTGGTCCTTCTTCACAAATTGGCCAGCGACCTCCCGGCCCTAGACGGTCCTTAGCGGGGGGTGGCGGGGGAGGAACAAGGCCTCCGGCGGGCTGCAACTACCAAGCTCCACGCCAGGCCTGCCCCTGCGGCCGCTCGGAAAACGCGGCGAGTGGAACCCGCACGCGGAAGCGCCGGCCGCACTGAGCATGCCCAGTTGCAGAGCCGACCAGAGGAGTTTTTTTTTTTCTTTTCTTTTCTTTCGTTTTTTTTTTTTTTTTTTTTTTTTTGGTCTCAAGTAGGAGGCCTACCCCCCCCACCCCCACCCCCAGCCCCCCACCCCCACCCCCGACCTAAGCAGCTACCATGTCTGAGGTCCCCGGCGCGGCGTTGTCCCAGGCGGGTTGGTAAGTGGCAAGTCCCGCCGGCCGCCCGGCCGCGGGCGCGGGCCGGGGCCCCGAGGAGGGTTGGGGTTGGGGGCGGTGGGTACGTGTCGGGGTAGGCGGAGGCCGCCGCCTGCCCCCGGCCTCTCTCCGGGCCCTCCGGGCCGGCTCCGCCCCCGGCGCCACGCGGAGCCGAGCGAGTCCCCCAGCTCCCCTCGGGGCGGCGGCGGCGGCGGCGCGGCCTGGGCCCCGGGCGGCGGGCGGCGGGTCGGGGAGAGGCCGGGGGGCCGCTGGCAGAGCAGGCAGGGCGGCCGGCGGCCCAGGCCCGAGCGGATCCGCCCGATAGGACCTGCCGCGCCGTGCGCGCCGCTCCGGGTGGTGTTGCTGCGGCGGGACGAGGGGAGGCGAGGGCTGGAGAACCGTGTGCGGCGGAGAGGGGCGAGCGCGGCCGGAGCCCGCGGGCCCACGGGCCCGCGGGAAGTTGAGGGTCGACCCAAGCAAAGCCTGTGCGGCTGCCTGGGCCGCCGCTTCTTTTCCGTAATTTCGGAGTAGTGTACCGACCGGTGTGAAGCTGCCCTCCGTGGCACACTCACAACTTCTGAAGCTAAGAATGACCTCCTTGTCGACTCGTGTGGGTGCTCCGTAGAACTTTTCTTGAAGCGATGGCAGTGTTCTGATTTTTAGACACGTTTCACGTCAAGATTTTAACATCTGAGAGCAACAAAAAATTATGCGAAATTAAGCCGTTTCTGAAACTGAGGTCATTGCAGTTGTTAACATTGTTTAATTTAGTAACGCTTTTCCAGGCCTTCATAGGCACAGAGAGGAGAGGTAGGAAGGATGAAAAAGATTTGCCCCTGCTCTCTGGCAGTTCACTCTCTTAGGGAAAAGAGCAGAGAGGGAGGCATTCAAAGAACGAACACAAAAACGGAGACAGTGGCAAACTGTACAGAGGGGCAGGCAAATGTGCTATGGAATTGGAGGGGAAGGAGAGCTCACTTCCTAGAGAAGTGGGTTTTGAAAGACGGCGAGGAAAGGGCTTTCTAGGCAGAGCCACTGGAGATGCAACACAGAAGTAGGGAAGCGCTTATTGGTTTGCAGAACTGACACTAGATCCTTGTGGTTCGTGGAAGTAGGAGGGTGTCCAGTGAGGCTTAAGACCCGAAAGGTTGGGCCAGATTTAACACCTGTATTTTGAAGAGGGGGCTTCTGGCTGTTCAGGTTAGAAGACTAGCACAGAACTGTTAAAAGCAACTTTACCTATCTAGAAAGTGGTGGAGCTGAAAGGTGAGCACAGGGGGGCTGGTACTTCCCACTGTTATGCGTTGTTCCTACAGTTTTTCCGTGAACACCATTAGCATAACAGACTGTGGAGTTAAAAGCTAACCCTACCCAGTTTTACTTTTGTTCTGGAATTTCTACCTTCAGTTTCTTTACCTCAAAGGATGTATTGAAGAATCTTGGGTCACTCTTCGTTTTATTATTATTATTATTATTATTATTATTATTATTATTATTAAAGTTTCTTTATTCAGAGAGAGAGAAAGCACGCAAGCATGGGAGGGGCAGAGAGAATCCCAAGCAGGCTCCAAGCTGTCCACACAGGGCTGAATTTAGGACCCAATCTCAGGAATCATGAGCTGAGGTGAAGTTGGATGCTTAATTGCCAGAGCCACTCAGGCGCCTCCTTGGATCACTCTTCTATTTCAGTTTTTTTCCCATGCTTCGTTAGATTGAGCCTTAGTTCTTCAACCTAGTGATACAACTTCAGGTACAAACTTGGTCTTTTACTTCTTTCCAACATGACCCCACCTCCTTTAGAAAGGCTAGTCTTATATTTTGGTTCCAAACACATACTAAATTGTTCTTTTTTGGTTTTGGACCCTAAACTCCATAAGGGTGGGGAACTATAACTGATTTTTCTGTGTATTTTTGGTGCCAGGGAGCCACTACAGTGTAGGTTTTCAGTAAAGTCTCATACAACTGACCTTGGGATGCCCCTGCCAATTAGAATTCAGACCCTGCCAATCAGACTGCTAGCAGGGGTTTCCACCCAATCTTAGATAGAGTGCCTCCCTTTGTTATAAAGCTAAAGGAATGTTATATTGTAACATTTGTTACTTTATATCACAAATTATCTGTTTAACATGTTTCTTTTTCCACCAGATTTCTGTTGCTTTTGTAAGGCAGTGACTAATGAAGGCAATAGTAAGCCATGGGTCTAATAAGACTGTTTTTCTAGGAATTTTGGAGTTACATGTAATTCCTAATGGGTCTTGAATGGGTTAGATTTGTGCCAAACAAAAGGATCTCCTAGGCGTTCAGGTGGCCTGTATAGATCTTACATTTAAGTACAGACTTACTATGTTAAAATACAGAATTTCAAATGTTTAGGCAGAGAAGAGTACTAGAAGGAGAATTGATGACCAAAGAGTACCTCTGACCAGTTTATTCCAGTTCTGATATTCTCAGTTTCCTCTAACTCTTGAGATTCTCTGTTATTGTCACTGACAAAACCATTTTTCTTAGTACTTAATCTATTCACTTAATGACTTGTAGGACTTAAAAAGAAATAGATGCTAACCTAAACTATTAAATCCTTTCTATTATCTTCACCTAAAACAATAGGTTAGGGTAATATCTTATGCCAAAAAAGCTTAGGTTTCTAATCTATTATTCCAGTTTGTTATTTTCTGAGTATTTTTCCCCCTCCTAAGTCCTGAATCTTCATTAGAACCCCCACAAAATCAATATTTTAAAATATAACTCCAACAGTAGCCACCCTGGCAGACTTTACAATAATTTTTTTCTTTAGTGATGAGTAGCATAGAAAACATCAGGTTTTGCTGATTTGAACTTTAAAACTTTCAGGGACTTACACAGTATGGTGATTATGTTTAAATAATGCACTAAATAGTACATTGATCTTTTGTGGTACTTAGTTATGTGTGGAATAGACTTCAGTATGAGAGGAGATTTTACTTAATTTGTCTAGATAACAGATTTACTTAATACCTTTTTGGTTTTTCTCCTTGGAGAATCCCTTAAGGGGGATTTGTATATTTCTACTAACCATTTGAATCTTTAAAATTTTTATAGAAATGTCAATCTTTTGAAATTTTTATTTATTTTAAAGTTTATTCATTTTGAGAGAGCGAGCGGGCGTGGGAGAGAGTATCCCAAGTAGGCTCCACAGTGTCAGGAAGGAGCCCATTTTGGGGCTCCAACTCAGGAACCCAGGAGATCATGACCTGAACTGAAATCAAGAGTCAGATGCCCTACCGACTTTCAAAAGGTGCCCCAACCTTTTGAAACTTTAAAAAAATAGAAACATGTTAGAACACAATTAGTTGTGATTTTGTTTTTGAAAAGGTGGAGCGCCTGGGTAGCTCAGTCAGTTAAGCGTTTGACTTTGGCTTTAGGTCATGATCTCATGGTCCCTGGGTTTGTGCTGACAGCTCAGAGCCTGGGGCCTGCTTCTGATTTTTGTGTCTCCCTCTCTCTCTGCCCCTCCCCTGCTTGTGCTGTCTCTATCTCTGTCTGTGTCTCTCTCAAAAATAAATAAACATTTAAAAAAATGAATGAAAAAAAAAAAAGAAAAGGTATTTTCCATAGAATTAGTGGTGGTATAGCTTAATGTCTTCAGGTGCGGATGAAGAAACTGAAGCACCACGGGAATCAAAAATTTCCTCAGTTACAAGTAGCAGAACCAAGAATAGAGCCCAAACGGGCGGAATAAAGATTCAAAACTCATTTCCATCAAGCCATGGTGACCACTTCTAATTTAAATTGTTGATAAAAAAAAATGATACATTTTAAAATAGAAAATTGGATTTAAGCGTTTTGTGGTGTGTAAATTTACTTTCTTCTTTGGGAAAGATAAAGTGCTTATGCTGAGGAATGGTGATTTTGGAAACAAAGAAACCTTTATCTTGCAGTGGCTCACCTAAGGGCTGATTAGGGTTATCTGAAAATCTGGTTAATTGTGTATTTTTCTAAGTCTGAGAATAAGGTCTGAAAAAGTAAGACACTATATTGTATGTCTTTGCCTTACTCAGCAGTTTGGAGTTGAAGACACCATAAGGTAGCATTAGAAATAGTGTGTTTCCATTTGTATTATGAACATAATTTCTGAGAAACTCCAGGTTTCTAACATAACAAGGCTTAGCCAGGTTGTGCTCTGGGATTTTTGTTTTTGTGTTTTGGTGAGGAGGGCAGGGTTAGAGGGAAAATAGAAGGATGAACACAAAGGTCTTCTTACCTTGTTTGCCTTGAATTTCACCTTCCCTTTTGGATTCTCTCTCTTTGATGACTGGTGCTACGACCACACTGACCATCCTCTGGCCCAAGTGTATACTCCTCTCCCTTTCTTTCACCTTGAGACACCTAAGAAAGATGATAGCTTGTAACAGTCTTTATCAAAATTTAGTGCTGAAGAAGAACAACTTTGATATATATTTAGATGGATATAGTCCATCTACAAGTTCTGTCCATTTATTATTTAGGAAGCACAGTGGCAGTATGGCTATAAAGTGAATGCTGTCTTGTCTTGAAGGGGGCCTGCCCTATTCCACATGTTGCCTTGAGAATGATATTTCAAAGTGGTACTTCAGGACATTTTGCTGGAATTTGTAATTCCTGACTTTTAACCTGGCCACAGAGGGAGAGCTTCTTTTCCCATTCCATCACGTGGAAGCTTCCTTCCAAATACATTAATGGTCATGACCAAGAAAGTCAGATTCCTGTCCTGTAGTCCACCCTGCACCTTTCTTGTATGGTTTCTGTTTTCTGAGAGACACAACACTTCCTCAGGAGACTGCTGGTCATTGATCCCAGTCTTTAAGTGAAAAGCAACCTGGGGCACCAGGTTCTGCAGTCGGTTCAGCGTCCTACTTCCGCTCAGGTCATGATCTCGTGGCTTGTGGGTCTGAGCCCCATGTCAGGCTCTGCGCTGATTGTGTCTCCCTCTCTCTGCCCCTCCCCCGCTCACATCTGTCTCTCTCTCTCTCTCTCTCTCTCTCTCTCTCTCAAAAATAAACATAAAAAAATGAAAGAAAAAAAAAAAGAAAAGCAACCTTTGCAGTACCATCAATATAAGTATACCTTTATGCACTACACTGTTGATAATAGTCAGACAATAAGAGTTTATACAAAGAGTATGTGAAATTTTGCTCCCTTATATTCCAACATAATTCTTAGACATAAGTACATTTGTAAAGGATATTAGTAGTTCTTTAGAAGGTTGTACATTAAGTGCAGGATATTTTATTATCTAAAATTATATTCTATCATTACCACTTTGATATAAACATACTCTTGGTATACTCTTTTGGAAAGGATAAGAACCATGAACACACTTTTTAGCTGAAACAATAATAGATCATGTTCAAGAACATTAGAAGAAACCAGTTGATTTATATTTTGGTTTCAGGGGACTTATCAGAGACCTCCTATTTTGAAACATTTCCCATTTCTTTAATGAGCATTTGTAACTATCTCTTTGGTTTACCTTGTTTGTGAAATTATAGTTCAACAGTAATAAGCCTTGTTGACCTTCTGCCTCAAAATATGTTACACATTGCCTGGCAGCTTCTGATACTATAAAGTGCTAAAAAAAATGACTGGATATTCTGTTAAACTGTGCAAGTTTTCAGGTTTCAAGGTGCTGTTTGCAGTGATTTTTTTTTTGGTGAATAACCTATAAATCTAGTTTCAACTGCCTGTAGACTTGACTGCCTCAAGCATAAAGGGGGTATAAAAAGAAACTTGCTACCTCAGCAAGTTGAAAATAATTTTCTCCTCTCACACAGCAGCATTTGCTAAATCAAGTAAAAATTACATAGTAACATTTCAAGAACCATAAAAATATAACTATATCAACTTTTTTGGTTTATGTTTTCTCCTTTTGACAAAAGAATATTGGCATTTTGACTTACCATGTTGCAGTTAAGTCCCAACTATTTAGAAACTGTGATTTTTTTGTAAGATGTAGGCTCTGGAAGTAGCTGAAGAAGACTTTGCCTCCAGATGATCTTTAGAAGAAGTAGACTGCACTCCCAACAATGCAAAAATTTTTGTGTAAAAATTGAGAAACATTTTTATGAGGTCATAGAATGAAAACAAAAGCAGAGAAGAGGGGGCAAGAAATATGTGGTGATAACATAAAATGTTAACAAGGGTGTCAAATCAAGGATACTGAGAGCAGAAAGGAAGCACACTGGTGATATAGAGAAGGAGGAAAGAACCACATCGTGCTCCAGGACTGGACAGAGCCTACCTGTACCTTATTACTATAACCCCTATAGGTTTCACACCCTGACTTGATAGGTGTAAGTCTGTGTGCATGCATGAGCAGTTTTTATACTTATTACAGTTTCACAGCCTTTAAAGTGGAGACAGATAGCTACCCTCATCTTAGGATGGTGCTGCTGAAGATATGGTATCTTTACAACAATAAGTAAGTCTCTGCAATAATGCAGAGAAAGATGTAACCCTATATAGTAATGTGTGTACTGAAATACACGTAGTAAATGTTTATGCATCTTGTACACAAGGCACTGTTTGTTTTGGTGATGATATACTAGTTGGTCAGAATTTAAACATGTCATATACTGGTATTTTGCTTGAGAAGTCTGGGAAGCTTTTCAGAACTAGTGCTGTATAAGCAGGGCATGTTATATACGCCATCTCACATGGTGTCTAGTCTTTGTCTAGGGAAAAAACAAGGCAGATTCACTAACACATTCATTCAACAAATAATTATTAAACATCTTGCTGTGGCAGACTCTTTAGTTCAATCAGATGTAGTCTTAAGGGGAGAAAGCCATTAATTACTTCAAACATTGCACCTGTAAAGTACACTAGAAATGAAAAGGGACATGGTTCTAGATGAGCTTATAGAAGGGAAATTTGGTGTCTTTGTGGTGGTCAGAGAATGCTTCCCTGAGATCTGGAGGATGAGTGGGAATTAAATAGACTAAGTAAGGGTAAAGCAGCATATGCAGAGTTCATAGGGCAGTAAGGAACATGGTGAGTACAAAGGTCTGAAGGACCAGGATGAGTGGAGGGCAAGACAGAGGTGGTATAGTGAGGCGGAACTGGGAGACACTTAGGGTCTGGATCATGTAGCTCAGGCCTTGTTTTTATTCTGGAGGCAGTAGAAATCAGTTGGAAAGTTTTATCAGGGGTTGGGATGGTTGAAGTAGGGATGACATCATAGTTAGATGTTGAGAAATGCTTGCATTGAAGAAAATGGCTCAGAGCTTGGCTTGAGTAGAGTGGTAGAATGGTGGTGATGATTGCGATGGAGAACAGAGATTGATTTGATTGGTATTTGAGAGGTCAAATGGACAGAACTTTTAGATGGACTATATCCATCTAAATATACGCATCTATATAGGGGAAAGAGAGAGAAGGAGGTGTCAAGGGGTTGATTTCTGGGTTTCTGGCTTGTATACCTAAATTGATTACAGTATGGTTAGATAGGGAGTCTTAGAAAAGGAGTACATTTTTGAGGGGTGGATCATGAATTGAAGTTGGACATTATTTGAGTACGAGGTGCCTTTGAGTCATCTAAAGTAAGATGTCAATTAGATATTAGGAAATACTAATCTTGCACTAGGAAGAAGACTGGATTAGAGATATAAATATGGAGTCACTTGGGTATAGCTGATGACTGAAGTAGTGCATGGATGAGATCATCTAAGGCTGCACTTTCCAGTACAGTAGACATTAGCCACATGTGGTTACTGAATACTTGAAATATGTCTAATCCAAATTTGCATGTGATGTAAATGTAAAATACACACCAGGTTGGGAAGACTTAGTACCAAAAAAGGATATAAATATCTCTCATTCATTTTTATATTGTTTGCATATTGAAATAATGCCATCACTATATTGTGTTAAAATATATTATTAAATTAATTGCCCATGTTTCTCTTTACTTTTTAAAATGTGACTACCAGAAAATTTAAAATTACGTATGTGGCTTGCATTACATTTCTATTAGATAGCACCTATCAGTGATCTAAAAATCAAACTTTAAATAAGAAGAGGCTAGGTGCAAGCACTGAGGAATTTCAGCATTAAAAATTTTTTTAATGTATTTTTTAATTTTTTTACATACATTTATTTTTGAGAGACAGAGCATGAGCAGGGGAGGGGCAGAGAGAGAGGGAGACACAGAATCCGAAGCAGGCTCCAGGCTCCGAGCTGTCAGCACAGAGCCGGACGCGGGGGCTCAAACCCACAAACCACGAGATCATGACCTGAGCTGAAGACGCTCAACCAAGTAAGCCACTCAGGCACCCGGGAATTTCAGCATTTTAAAGGAGACTTAGCTTTTTAGGAGCTGCAGGGCAGGGCGGGGGAGCATTGGAATATGAAATCAGTGACTTTTCTGAAAAGAGAAAATGGATATGTCTTTAAGAGTTCTGTGATAAGATTATTTGCTTAGGTCAGTATTGGATTACTGGATTGGATTATTAGAGACTCAGAGCAGTTTTTAAAAACATTTTTTATTTTTTAAATTAAAAAAAAATTTTTTAACGTTTATTTATTTTTGAGACAGAGAGAGACAGAGCATGAACGGGGGAGGGGCAGAGAGAGAGGGAGGCACAGAATCGGAAACAGGCTCCAGGCTCTGAGCCATCAGCCCAGAGCCCGACGCGGGGCTCGAACTCGCAGACCACGAGATCGTGACCTGACTTAAGTCGGACGCTTAACCGACTGAACCACCCAGGCGCCCCTAAAAACATTTTTTAAAACTTCAGACATTTGAAGGTCTCTTTTTTTAATTCCCCCCCCCCAAATCCCCTTAAAACTCCTGTAAATATAAAATGCTTATAAAATTCAGCTGCAACTTTTCAGAAGACAGTCAGTCTATAATGGATATTAAGTGAAGAAAGATATTAAGAAAAAAATTTTTTTATTCTATTAAATTCCTAGGCAGGACCTTGAGAAGTTTGAAAATTAATAAATTTTTAAAAATACAGAATATGAAACATTAAGCATAAATATTGATGGGGAAAAAACTTACATAAATTAAGCCAACAGTTTATAATGGAGTTAAGAATTAATTCAGTTTAAGTTTTGTTTTGGAAGAGAAATGGGGATGTATTTAAGCTTAAGTGTCTGGAAAGTTGGTAGATGATCATGATAAAGTTAGTGAAATAATTTTTCCTTTTGCCATTAATATATTCTAATATTGTTAGATCAAAAGAAATAAGTAAATATTTGGTTTTTCCAAATAGTTAAAATAGTTTGATTGATGTCTTATTTTGTAAGCTCCTGTAGGACGAGGATGAAGTCATATCTCTGAGGTGTTCTGGCATTTAGCGGCGTGCAGGGTCCACAGTAGGCATGTACATGCTTGTGGAATGAATGTTAGTACCATTGTAATTTAGTCTCAGTATGTTTCATCATACTGTTTTTGTGTTCTCCAGGAATATGAACCTTTTTAAGCCTTGTGTAGAGGAGAAAATTGTTACTTGTGAAATGAATGTTGTGAAATTTTAAAAACTAGTTTTATGAAAAAATGTAATTTTTACAGTAATGTAGGAAATAACCTGTTATACAAGCTTTCCCTATCTTTAAAAAATGTTTATTGTTTTAGGGGCGCCTGGGTGGCTCAGTCAATTGAACGTCTGACTTCAGCTCATGTCATGATCTCACAGTCCACGGGTTTGAGCCCCGCGTCGGGCTGTCAGTTCAGAGCCTGGACTCTGCTTCGGATTCTGTGTCTCCCTCTCACTGTGCTCCTCCCCCACTCACGCTCTCTATCAAAAAATGAATAAACCTTAAAAAAAATTTTAAAACATGTTTATTCTTTTCTTTTGAGAGAGAGAGAGAAAGAGCACGTGTGTGTGTGTGCAAGCACAGGAGCAGCAGAGGGGCAGAGAGAGAGAGGGAGAGAGAGAGAATCCCAAGCAGGCTCTGTGCTGTCAGCCCAGAGCCCCCAAGCAGGGTTCAATCCCACAGACCAAGAGATCATGACCTGAGCCGAAATCAAGAGTCTGATGCTTAACCCACTGAGCCACTAGCACCCCAAAGCTTTCTCTATTTATTGATATTTGCTTCTAACTGAATACAAACATACACACTTACAGATATGTTGATAACATTTCTTGCATGGGACAACCAACTGTTTTGGGAGGGGTTTGAAATGTTCTTTCTCAAACCAATGTTAATAGAAACTATTTTCAGAAGTTTGTATAAATTTTAGTATAAATTTGTCCTAGGTCCTAATTATTTCTTTACACTTTTGATATTTTATGGGATACTACAAATTTTTACTT
This sequence comes from Puma concolor, assembly GCF_028749965.1. NCBI lineage: Eukaryota > Metazoa > Chordata > Mammalia > Carnivora > Felidae > Puma > Puma concolor. Next base: position 205,655,430 of record NC_141667.1, on the reverse strand, counting down.
TTCCTTTTGATGTTTCATAATTGCTTGTTATGTCGGGGTCCCTGGTTAGAAAGGCATTAGGAGAGGAGGTTATCATTCATTCTGTGGCCTTTGATGAGGCAGAGAAGTGGACGCTGGGACACTTCCCAGGTTATTAGGCTGGCATAAGGTTCCAGCCCACTGGGTTTTACGTGAGGACCCTGCCAAGCACAGGTTGCTCTTTTGTTAACTTTCAATTATGAACAACAGAAAAGGTCATATATATGTTACTAGTTAGGGGAAGGCCTTCTTCTCATTGGCCTTCCTCAGTTTACCAAACTCAGAATGGCACATACCATTGGCACTTTTTGCTTGAGCTGAGAGCCTAGGTTGGTATGCAGAGGCTTCTGTTCCCGGGAGTTTGCCAGATCTTTTGTCCAGGCTGCTTGCTGAATCTCTGTGTTTCACTCTACATTGTAACCGTGAGATTTCTCCAGGATTGTGTTAATTTGACTTCTTTCCTTAGTTATGCTTCTTGGTACAGGTTAGTACCCAGGCTCTGTCAGATTCCTCTTTGGACATTTTGAAGTTCTACAAGATCAGGATGTTGTTTTTCCTTATTTTGGTTGCTGCTGATAAATTTTTTGACCACTTTTTCTGGTTGTGGTTATGTGCTTTGTTTTTACTTTTTTTTTTTTCTTTATTGAGTTGATTACACATTTGTCAGAAGTCTTCATAAGCATATGTTAATTAGGTGTTTCCTTTCATTAAAAAATGAAACTATTTCATATACATATATTAAAAATATGATTGCTGCAACAATACCATGAAATTGTGTCTGTGTTTTACATCATTGCTGGTGCAAAATAACGATCCCAAATAACATTAACTTTGTCGGTAGACATATCTAGCTATTCTTTGCTACACAGAGACACCTGCCATTTTACTCAATAAATTTTCTACCAGTTATAAGGAAAAGATTTCTTTTGTAGGGATAATCCCCAATTGAAAGATGTCTTCATATAATTAGATGTAGCTTCTTAACAATGAGAGGTTAACATTCAGATTTTGTTTTGACATCATGAAAAAGTTAATCCAGTGTAGTGGTGTAAATGTTAATGGGTACAGAGTAATAATATTTAAATGATACATGACAGAAATCATAGCATGCTTTCTAGAGTCGGATTGTCTTGAAAGGGCAATAAGGCCTTGAACTTTTTTCCAATTTATACTTATGTGAATAAGCATTTATGTTGATATTATTTTAATTAAAATGTAAAACTGGCCTGAGGTATACCCTTCTTAATATTTACAAAACTTCTTTCTATTAGTTAGGTTGAAAGTTAGGCTGATATACAGAGACCCCACATTACAAAGGTCTAAAGAACATAGCCTTTTTTTTTTTTTATTTTTTTTTTTTTCCTCATCACAGAAAAACCCAGTGTTGGGGAATCTGCTTTGTGCTGTCATTTATGGACCCAAGTTCTTTCCATCTAACTTTAGTTGTCCCCTAACTCCTGCTACTCCAAGTGTGGTCCTAAGACCAGAATCATTAGCATTACCTGATACCTTGTTAGCAGTGTAGAGTCTCAGTCTCTACCACAGACCTACTGAATCAGCATCTGTATTTTAACAGGGTTCTCCTAGTGACTTTTTTGTACATTTGAGTTTGAGAAGCACTAGTGTTTTCATGCACATAGGGTAGCTGCGACATCAGGGTTTTAGTTAGCAGAAGGGAAAGGACAGCTGAGAGCCATAGAGTGAGTTCCCTGATGGGAAAGGTGGCACACATCACTTCCTTGGTTTCCAAGAACTTAATCTCACCTACCTAAAAGGCATTCTGGGAAATGTGGCCTAGCTCAGTGATTCTCAAGCTGTCTTCCAATTTTTAAAATTTCCAGTTTTTCACACATCACTACCTTTGTGAAGTACAACATCTTGCAGCAATGTCAGACTGCTTTTAGAATTTCTAAATGGCTTGCCTCAGTTTCTGTACATATTCCATCATGAAGCAGTAACAAAGAGTTTGAAGATTGGTACTGATCAGTGGACCACACTTGAAGTACTTCCCTTCTACCTGGACACATTTTGAATTTTTCACTTACTGATACTGTTCAAATTATGGTAAAGTTGTATGAATTTGGTATGAATGAATGAAGTGAAGCACTTTTTATTTTGTACTTTTGATTTGATTTAATTACTTGCTAATATTCTACTTTTTTTTTTATTTTTAGTGATGATCTGATGTGTGGAAAGGACTTTGCAGTTTGCAAAGCCCTCTTTCTCTAATTATATATCATTCTATAATAATAAGTAGGTTGTATGTATGTATTATATTTGCTTATAAAAGACGATTGCAAGCCTTCTTGGTTTAGTCATGTGGCTGATACCTAGTATGACACATTAAAGAGTGATCATGTTTGTATGAGAAAGTACCTTTCCACTGCATTTTGTTAACTTTCTTATACTTTTGGTTATGAAGTAATATTAGTTTATAGTTGGTGTTATGAGACTTATCTGTGCGGCTGTTATATTGGCTGACATTGCTTGACATGGTTTGAATTATTCCTGCCTAAACATGTTTTCATGAAAAATAAAATTGAATTGGACTGTTGGTGGTCTTTTAAAATGTTTTACTTTATCACAATAACTTTCATGTGTAAATTGAATTGTTTATCGTTACTGGTAATGCTATCCTGCCTTAAGCAAAAGTGTATTTAAAAGATGTATGATTATAGATTTCTATGTATCTAAGACATGTATTTTCAAAGTGGAAAAATAGGCTGTTTGACTGAATGTTTTTGTTATATTCAGCTTGCTTTTTGCTGTTATGGCTTGCCTGGTATTGCCCTGCAGCACCATTTTTTTTTTTTTCTTTTTTGCCTAAGTACCCGCTATGAGTGAACTAAGAAGTCAGCAGGATGTCAGCATTGTGAAAGAGGAATAAGCTTGCAAGCTTGAATTGATTTGTGTTTGAAACTGAGATTAGTAAATTACATGATTTAATTTTTTTTTTAACTTTTATTTATTTTTGAGAGAGACAGAGACAGAGTGCGAGTTGGGGAGAGCAGAGAGAGAGGGAGACACAGAATCTGAAGCAGGCTCCAGGCTCTGAGCTGTCAGCACAGGGCCTGGTGCAGGACTCAAACACACGAACTGTGAGATCCTGACCTGAGCCGAAGTCGGCTGCTTAGCCCACTGAGCCACCCAGGTGCCCCCGTAAATTACATGATTTTACATAGTTAATTCATATTAGAATTAGTAGTTAATTAGAATTATATCACAAAACTGGGTTTTCATGAGTGATTACTTTGAAAAGAGAGTGGTTGTGAAAACAAAACTCTGTGTTCTTGATTTTCAGTTAAATTTATACCTACTTTTTTTTTTTTTTTTTTTTTTTATTAATTTTAAGCGTTAATTGAAGTATAGTTGACACACAAATATACCTGATATGGTTTGTGTTAAAAGCACGGGCTCTGAAGTCCAACTCTCTAGAACCAGGGTCAGTCCTGGTTCTGCCACTGATGAAATAACCTTGAGTACATTAATTAAACTGCTTGCTCCCTCAGTTTATTCATCTCTTAAATGGTGCCCATTGTAGCACCTAATCCATAGTATACTTATGAGGATTAATGAGTTAATACACACAAAGTGTTTCAGAACACTGCTTGTCGTATGCCGAGTGCCCAATAAATACTTGCACTCTTTCTATTGCGTGTTAAGCCTAGACTCTCATAACTTACTGTAGCCAGTAAATAAATTCATGTAATTTGCACATGTATGGATTTCTGAAATTGTGTTACCTTTGAAAAAAATGTGTTCTTTATTTTAGAATATATAGTCTCTTAAAGGGTTACCTTGATAAAGACAAAATCCTTATATCTTACGGGTTTCAATGTGGGTTTTGAATCTCATTATAAAGTATGTTTTAGCATTTGGTAGTCTTATAAATGTTGGTGCCTCAAATTAAAGATAAATAATACAGGTTGAATATTTCATATATTATTTTACTTGTACAGGAAGAATAGACATTTGAGAGAGAAAAACGTCAATATGCAATCTATTATTTTGGATATGAATTTAGTTAAGTCTCAGAAGCTGAAGGCAGGTAATTTAACATTCCTGTTGAAATGTCGCATTGTTATTAAGTATTTACCTTTTAGTGTTATAAATAAGGATTTTATTTAAGGAGCAATGGGATATCCTCCTTAAAAATTAAATGTCTGGAGCCAGTTATGTAATATGTAAATTTATGGAACAATATACTTTAAAAAAAATTTTTTTATGTTTTTATTTTATTTTTGAGACAGAGAGAGACAGAGCATGAGCAGGGGAGGAGCAGAGAGAGAGGGAGACACAGAATCCGAAGCAGGCTCCAGGCTCTGAGCTGTCAGCACAGAGCCCGATGCAGGGCTTGAACTCACAGACTGTGATATCATGACCTGAGCCGAAGTCGGATGCTTAACCGACCGAGCCACCCAGGCGCCCCAGAACAATATACTTTTTTAAAGATTAAATACATTTTTAAAGTACATTTTAAATACATTTTGAGTCAGGCTTAAAAAGGTTTTTTTTGGGGCGCCTGGGTGGCTCAGTCGGTTAAGTGTCCGACTTCAGCTCAGGTCACGATCTGGGTCCTGAGTTCGAGCCCCGCGTCGGGCTCTGGGCTGACGGCTCAGAGCCTGGAGCCTTCTTGCGATTCTGTGTCTCCCTCTCTCTCTGCCCCTCCCCCGTTCATGCTCTGTCTCTCTCTGTCTCAAAAATAAATAAACGTTAATTAAAAAAAAAAAGTTTTTTTAACGTTTGTTTATTTTTGAGAGACGGAGACAGAGCGTGAGTGGGGGAGGGGCAGAGAGAGAGGGAGGGAGACACAGAATCTGAAGCAGGATCCAGGCTCAGGGCTGTCAGCCCAGAGCCCGATGCGGGGTTCGAACTCAGGAACTGTGAGATCATGACCTGGGCTAAGTAGGACACTTAACTAACTGAGTCACCCAGGTGCCCTGATTATGGTTTTTAAAGAAAAAGGATTATATAGCTTTATCCTAAGTACAGAGTTGGCAGACTGTGGCCCAATTTGACCTTATGCTTACTTTTGTAAATAAAGTACTCATACACAGTTAGACCAGGCTTTTGTGCTGTGGACAGAGATCAGTAGTTGTGATAGAGATCCTATGGCCTGCAAAAATACCTACAAGTTTTACTATCTAGCCCTTTACAGAAAAAGTTTACTTAGCTTTACCCTAAGTAATTAGTGAGGTAGATTTATTAGTCAATTATTAGAAGAAGTTGGAATAAGTAGTACATGCTACTTATCCAGTATTTATCAAAAATAACTTTCTAAAACAACCACAATCCTTGTTTATATCCTTATTTGTAATGACTGGTATGAATGGAGCTGCCTCACAGATTAGTAAATCCTAACTATTTGATAGGAATGTGCCGGTACTGGTAGTGGGGCTTTCTATCAAATACAGAATTGTTAGGTGTTTTTGAAATGGTCTACTGATTTTAATAGAACTTTTCCATTATGTCCTAGGGCAGATAGAAATCCTTCATTGGTTTCAATTGAGAATTTCTGTCACACCTGGACAACTTTTGGATTTTATAGAAAACCTAGACTACAGATAGTTTTTATCAAATCAGTGTACTGCTTAAGGAGAGGAAACAGTGGATGTGAAGTTGAAAAACTTGTTAAAACATATCAGTCCTGTGTAAAATATAGAAGTCAGTCATTAAATAACACATTGGGTAACCAATCATACTTAAATTAACCTAATTTATTTGTAAGAAGCTGTTTTAGATTAGAAATAGAATTCATGACAAAAAAATTCATGCCTTGATAGGACAAAGATTGAAGATAAAGTTTTTAACAGTGTTCAGGGGATTAGGCACAAAGGGTCTAATAAGATCCAGTTTTTCAATATCCGTTCTTATACTCATTCATATGTTTCCTTTTTTGGAATGTGTCCTCAAACTTGTAGAGTTGCCGGTCCCACCATGTGGAGATTCATATTCACTGGGATCTATACACAATTTCCGTTTTTGACATTATTCTGATCATAGAAATTACGTTGCTGTTTCATCAGAACTTTTACACTTCATCTAGCCACGTTGGTATCCTGGGGTATAACTAGCACAGTGATAACAAGCAAATGTGCCATTTAACAAATGTAACCAGTAATAGGCAAATGCCATTACTGAGAAAACCAGACCCTGAATTTTAGCTAAATTAAATAGACTACTGCAATCTTGATGGCTCATCCACACACTTGAAAAATATCATAGTTTGGAAGAGTACATTAGTTTTTCTGTAAAAATCATGATTATTTTTACATATCATATTGTAAGATATGCAAATTGAATTGCTTTCTTTTCTCAAATGGCCAAGTTTTGTATGAATGACTTAATGGATTCCCTGTACCACCCTGGTGCAGGGATCCATTGAGAGTTTTAAATCAGGACCATGAAAAAATCAGATTTGCTGAGTTTACAAAGATCACTCTGGCTTTTATTTCAAAGATGGGTTGAGGGATTAATATTCTGGCAGGGACAATTTAAAGAAAAACAATCTTTAGAGATAAACTTCATCAATGAATTTTTTCTTAAGGGAAATTGAAGAAATGGAGAATTCTGGTTCTCTCTCAGTGCCTCTGACTTGTTTCTTTCCTCCCCAGCAATTTAAAAGTAAAATCAGCTAATACAACTTATTCTATTGGTGTTAGTGCTGACAGCTTTTTGATGTTTTTTGCTTTAGAGTTCTTAAATTTGTTGGATGCCTCAAAACTAAGGTATTTATTGGTTTTAAATTTTTTTTTTTCAACGTTTATTTATTTGGGACAGAGAGAGACAGAGCATGAACGGGGGAGGGGCAGAGAGAGAGGGAGACACAGAATCGGAAACAGGCTCCAGGCTCTGAGCCATCAGCCCAGAGCCCGACGCGGGGCTCGAACTCCCGGACCGTGAGATCGTGACCTGGCTGAAGTCGGACGCTTAACCGACTGCGCCACCCAGGCGCCCCTGGTTTTAAACACTATATAAAAATATAATACATATTTTTGTAAATAATGTATACTTGTATGAGATATATATGTTTATATTTATGTAAAAAAGCTTTAGAAGATAGGTATTTTGAAGTGTAAAGATTTTTTTGTTTAAAATTTTTTTTTTAAATGTTTATGTATTTTTGAGAAAGAGAGAGATAAGAGAACACGAGTGGGAGAGGGGCAGAGAAAGAGGAGACACAGAATCTGAAGCAGGCTCCAGGCTCTGAGCTGTCAGCACAGAGCCTGATGTGGGGCTCGAACTCACGAACCGTGAGATCATCATCTAAGTCAAAGTCGGACGCTGAACTGACTGAGCCACCCAGGCACCCCTGAGGGGTAAGGATTTTTAAAGGAAGATCAGGAAGACCTCATAATGTATTTCTTAGATCTAGATTTCTGAAGAAGAGCAGGAATGTTATTTTTTTTTTTTTAACTAATGATGTTTTAGGAGCATATTAATGAAAAAGTAGTCAGATGGGAATACTTGCTCTCACTTTTCTCATGACTGAGCTGATACAGTCAGCTATGGATTCCCTTCTTATTTTAGTGCTGTTTCCAAGCCAGTAGGTGAAGCTATATTTAAAACATTCATTTAATAAGTAAATATTCATTAAGCAAGACATTTTTCTTCAAGATCTGCATTTCCTTTTTAAGAGACTATTATATGTATTCCTTTTCTGGTATTTTTCTTTGTTTTGAAAGTCGCTTCAATGCTGAGCGCATGTATGACTGTGTTCATATGTAGAATTCTATCACCTACGCCTACCATTGCTTCTCTTTCCTGCTGTAGTCTGACATGTGCTACTGAGATGCTTTTGTTGAAGTTACCAGTGACCTCCCACTGAGGTACATTTCAGGCCTTTCCTAACTGACCTCTTTGCTGCATTGGAGAGTATTGGTCAACCCACTCCTTGAAATTCACTATTGTCTCCCTTAACACTGCAGAATTCTTGTTCTCTTTATCCTTCTTGATTCTTCATTTGCTGTCTTTTTATGGTATTCTTATCCCACCCTTCCCTGCCTTTTCTTACTCTCCCTGTTGGTACTACCAAAGTTCGGTTTTTATTCTACATTCTCATTCTTCTTACTTTAACTGATGAATCTCATTTGATTTCATATTTAGACTAGTTTCTACATGCTGATGATTCCTAAATCTGCCTAAACCTGTATTTTAAAATGTGACACATTTTGAAATACACAATTTGTATTATCTTGCTGTACAATTTGAACTAAGTATCATAAAGGCACCTCAGACTTCAGTGTTTCTAACTGTGCTTCTGTTTCTCAGAAGAATGTTTCCAAATTCTCTTTCTATTCTGGCTTAGTCGGTGGTACACTCATCTCACCAGTTACCTAAGAGTCTGTTTTACCTATTCTCTTATATTTAAATGATGAATCAGTCCTGCCTGTTTTACCTTTTGAGTATTTTTCCACTTCAGGCCTTCATTCTTGGGAGCACGTTAGTAGCTTCCTGATTGGTCTTCTTCCTCTCTCAAATCCATCTTTTTCAGGGCTGTTAGAATAAGTTCTTTAAAATGGCTGTTTAACCTTTAGATTTCTCTTCACCTGCAGGATGAAGTCTGTTTTCTTTACAAAGATTTGTGCAGCCTCTTGTTTATCTCTGGCCTCCTTTCTTGCTCCTTCCTCTCCATAGTTTCCATTCTAACAACATCTGCTCGTTGGTCTCTCATGTACATGGTATACTGGTTCCAATTATTGTGTCATGTCTCATCTTGCTGTTTCTGTCTTTAATGCACCATTTAAGTTAGTTGATTCTTTCCTTTCATTTGATTTATTTTTTAAATGTTTATTTATTTTGAGAGGGAGAGAGAGAGGCAGACAGAGAGAGGGAAGAGAGAGAATCCCAAGCAGGCTTTGCACTATCAGCACAGAGCCCCAGGTGGGACTCAGTCCCATGAACCCGTGAGATCATGACCTGATCAAGAGTTGATGCTCAACCAACTGAGCTACCCAGGCGTACCTTGCCTTTCATTTTAAAACATAACCGTCATCTTTTATAGGAAGTCTCTAACAGGAATAAGGTGTCATGTCTCTGAGTTCCTACAATATTGTATCTGTAGCTAATTGTGCTATCTCTACAACTCAGCTAAGCTTCACTGAAACTGAATTTATTTCAGGCAATGTCCATGTTCTTTTTATCTTTGAATTCCCAGGACTACAGACTCAAATGTTTACTGAATAAACTAAGTGATGGGACTTTTCTTTTTTAATTGTAGCATAATTAACACACATTAAAATGTGTAGGCCGTGTTTAGTGGTGATTAAGTTTTGATAGTTGTGTGCACAGAATGTAATCACCATTCCAAACAAAATACAAAATGCCACTGTCACGCAAGAAAGTGTTCTCCTGTTTTGTCTCTTCCACTGGCCTGTTCCCTCCTGGTCATCTTTTTCTGACATTTGTCACCATGAATTAATTTTCCTGTAATTAGACATCATAAAAATGGAATTATTTTTGTCTGACTTCTTAGAAGCCTAACATGTTTTTGAGTTTCATTCATGCCCTTGCCTGTGTCAGTTAGTTTATTCTTAATATTATATAGAATTTCATGTTTACATATGCCATAATTTGTGTAATTACTTTCCTGTTGATAGCCATTTTGGGTTGTTTTTCATGTCTGGTTATTAGGAATAAGACTGTGAACATCTTGTACAAGTATTTTTGTGGGCATATGTTTTCATTTCTTTTGGATAAATATCTAAGAGTAGAATTGGTGGATCCTAGGGCAGCTTTATGTTTATCTTTATAAGAAATAGGCACTTCATTTTCACAATGGAGGTGACATTTTCCATTCCAGCCAACAATGTGTGAGACATTTGGTTTCTCTACTCCCTCATCAAAATTCAGTGTTTTTAGTCCTTTTAATTTTAGCCATACATACTTACATGATATGGCATCTCATTGTGGTTTTAATGTGCTTTTTCTTGATGACTAAAGATAGTAAGATATTGATGTGCTTTTTCATGTGCTTATTATTTTATGAAGTACCTATTTGACTCTTTTGCCCATTTAAAAAATTTGGATTGTTTGACTTTTAAATATTGATTTGTAGGAGTTGCTTATATGTTATAGATAAAAGTCTTTTGACAGTTACATATGCTCTGAATGTCTTTTTCCATCTTTTATTGGTTTATTTCATTAATAGTATCTTTTGATACTAGGAGTGTTTGATTTTGGTAAAGATCAATTTTGTCATTTTTTTTTCTTTCATGATTAGTGCATTTCATGTTCTCTTTAAAAATTGTTCCCCTACTTCAGGTTTGTGAAAATATTCTTTTATGATCGCTTTCAGAAGCTTTAGGCTTATATTTAGATATATGAACTAATTAATTTTGATGTATGGCGTGGGAAAAAGGCTGTTTTATTTATTTATTTTTTTGTGCAAATATTCAGTTGTTTCAGTAACATGTGTTGAAAAGATTTTACTTTCCCTGGATTGACTTGACATTTTGGTTGAAGATCTATTGACCATATCCTGTGGGCCTATATTTAGACACTATTCCATTTCATTGTTCCAGTTGACTTTCCCCATGCCCATATCATACTGTCTTGATTGATACAACTTAATAGAAGAACTGATATCAATTAGTGCGAGTCCTCATGTTTTCTTTGGAGTAATTTGACTATCCTTGATTTTTTGCATTTACATTAAACAAATTTTTTTAATGTTCATTTATTTTTAGAGACAGAGGTAGAATGTGCGTGAGGGAAGGGCAGAGTGAAAGGGAGACACAGAATTGGAGGCAGGTTCCAGGCTCCCAGCTGTTACCATGGAGCCTGATGTGGGGGCTCAAACTCACAAGCCATGAGATCATGACCTGAGCCAAAGTTGGATGCTTAACCAACTGAGCCACCCAGGCGCCACTTTACATATAAATTTTAGAATCACCTTATGTATGTGTTGAACAAAACGCATTCAGACTTCTGATAGCTAGAAGATGGTAATAGTGTAGTAAACAACCTCTCCAAATCTCCTTAAACTATGTAAGTGATGAATCACAGGAATCTACCCCCAAAACCAAGAGCACACTGTATATACACTGTATGTTAGCTAACTTGACAATAAATTATATTAAAAAATTAATAAATAAATAATAAATAAAAATTCAGATTTTACAATACACATTTTCTTTTTTTATATAGGTTTTTTTTTTAATGTTTTTATTTATTTTTAAGACAGAGAGAGAGCATGAGCAGGGGAGGGGCAGAGAGAGAGAGAGGGAGACAGAATCTGAAGCAGGCTCTGGGCTCTGAGCTGTCAGCACAGAGCCTGACATGGGGCTCAAACTCATGAACTGTGAGATCATGACCTGAGCCAAAGTCAGACGCTTAACTGACTGAGGCACCCAGGCGCCCCAATACACATTTTCTTAAACTACAAAAAAAGCCCCCAGTCTCCTTAAACTATACAAATAACTGCACACATATAAAAATTCTGTGTAAAAACCACACTCTCAACGTTATGTAAAGGCAGAGAATGCTGAAACCATCAAACAGCTGAGGGTAAAAAGAAAACATTAACAGAAATCAGCACCATGTTTCCACACACTACCACTCCAACCTTGTCTTGCTGTAGGGTTTGGTGATTCAAGGCAGACTTTGTAAAACTTTTGGAAAAGAAGAAGAGAGATGCAAATGAAATGGCTTGAGAGTGAATAGGAATGACTACCAGAAAGATGAAATCTACCCTAAATCTGAAAATACTAAAGTCGCTTGGTACACCAGAAGAGTATTTTAAAGTATGCATATCTTAAAGGTACCAGGTTCCAATTAAGGCCCCCAGGTGGGAGATTTAAGGAGATCGATACTGTAGAGTTTGCCAGGCATACGACATAAAGAGTGTTAGATGCCATATATGCATGTGCTTTGGGGCTCTCTATTCCATTTCTTTAATCTAGGTGTCTGTTTTAATTACTACTGCTTTGTGGTATATCTTAAAATCTGGGATTGTGATACTGCCACCTTTGTTCTTCTTTCTCCAGATTGCTGTGGCCATTCGAGGTCTTTTGTGGTGCCATACAAATTTTAGCATTATTTGTTCTAGTTCTGTGAAAAATGCTATTGGTGTTTTGGTAGGGATTGCATTAAATCTGTAGATTGCTTTGAGTTAGTGTGGGCATTTTAACAATATTAGTTCTCCCAATCCATGAGCATGGAGTATCTTTGCATTTGTTTGTATCATCTTCAGTTTCTTTCATCAGTGTTTAATAGTTTTCAGGATACAGGTCTTTCACCTCATTGGTGAAGTTTATTCCTAGTTATTTTATCCTTTTTGGTGCAGTTGTAAGTGGGATAGTCTTCTTAGTTTCTCTTTCTGCTACTTCAGAAAGTGTATAGAAATGCAACAGATATTGATTTTGTATGCTTCAATTTTCTGTATTTATTAGTTCTCATAGTTTTTTTTGGTGGCTTCTTTAGGGTTTTTTATGTATAGTATCATGTCATCTGTAAATAGTGAAAGTTTTACTTCTTCCTTACCAATTTGGATGCCTTTTATTTCTTTTTGTTGTTTGATTGCTGTGGCCAGGACTTCCAGTATTCTGTTGAATAGAAGTAGTGACAGTAGACATCCTTATCTTCTGATCTAAGACAATGTTCTGTTTTCCCCCACTAAATATGATGTTAGTTGTGGCTTTTTCACAGATGGTCTTTATTACGTAGCGATACGTTTCCTTTAATCCCATTTTATTGAGAGTTTTTATCATGGATGGATATTGAGTTCCATTAAATGCTTTCTGCATCTATTGAGATGATATGATTTTTATCCTTTGTTTCATTGTGATGTGTCACATTGACTGATATGCAAATATTGAACTACCCTTGCATCCCAGGAATAAATACCACTTGATCGTGGTGAATAACCTTTTTAATATATTATTGTATGCAGTTTGCTGATATTATGTTGAGGATTTTTGCATCTATGTTAATCAGAGACATTGGCCTATAGTTCTCTCTCTTTTTTTAGTGTCTTTATCTAGTTTTGGTATCAGGGTAATGCTGGCCTTGTACAATAAATAAATAGTAGAATAGATAAAGCCTTTCTTCCTCTTCTATTTTTTAGAATAGTTTGAGAAGAATAGGTATTAACTCTTCTTTAAATGTTTAGTAGAATTCACCTGTGAAGCCATCTGGTCTTTTCTTCAGAATTTTTTGATTACTGATTCAATTTCACTGCTAATAATTGGTCTTTTCCAATTTTCTGTTTCTTCCTGATTCAGTCGTGGAAGGTTATGTATTTCTAGGAATTTATCCAGTTCTTCTACGTTTTCCATCTGTTGGTGTACAATTTTTTACATTATTTTCTTACCATCTTTTTTATTTCTTTGGTCAGTGGTTGCTTCTTTTTTATTTCTGATTCTGTTTACTTGAATGACCCCCCCCCCCTTTTTTTATGAGTCTGGCTAAGTACTTACCAATTTTGTTTATCTTTTCACAGAACCAGCTTCTGGTTTCATTGGTGTGTTTTATTGTTCTTTTTTAAAGTCTCTATTTCATTTATTTCTGTTCTAATCTTTATTTTTTCCTTCCTTCTACTGGCTTTGAGCTTTGTTATTCTTTCTCTAGTTCCTTTAGGTGTAAGGTTAGGGTGTTTACTTGAGATTTTTCTTGCTTCTTGAGGTAGGCCTGTATTGCTGTAAACTTCCCTCTTAGAACATCTTTTGCTGCATCCCAAAGTTTCGGACCGTTTTGTTTTCGTTTTCATGTACTTTTTGATTTCTTCTTTGATTCCTTGGTTGACCCATTCATTGTTTAGCAGCATGTTATTTGGCCTCCATGTATTTGTGTTCTTTCCAGATTTTTTTCAGGTGGTTGATTTTTAGTTTCATACCAGTGTGGTGTAAAAAGATACATAATATTATTTCAGTCTTTTTGAATTTATTGAGACTTGTTTTGTGACCTAACATGTGACCTGCTTTGGAGAATGTTCTATGTATGCTTGAAGGTATCTTTTAAATATTAAAGTCATATAAAAATAATTTTCAATATATCATAACTTAAGGAATTCTGTACTTCTCATGCCTTTTTGAGAAGTCTAGGAGATGAGTTTCATTCAACCAAATGATGTTTGGGAAACTTCGTCAAAAGGTTTGATGGTGAGCCTCTTAAAACATATATAAATATATGTGTAAGGTTGAAAGAAAGATGGGGATGAGGATGGAATACTAATGTAAAAATGTTATATATTGTGACAACATTAGAAATAAAGAAACTAGAAAGCAGGAGGAGAGGTGAGAGGGAAAGAGGAAAATAGTCAGTGGGTGCCAAAAGCACCTGATAAGCCAGATTTTAAAAAGTTAAATGAGGAAACTGGACCTAAGTGGATTAAAAAAGATAATGTACAAAGGCACTACTAAAACAAGAATATAGAACTTTGTAAAAACAACAACAAAAAATTAAAGTTAGCAAATTATACACATCTTGTGGACAAAGAACCATGCTAAAAATATCAAAATACAGTTTATAAAATATTGGGATAAAATGTCTCATATAACAAGACCCAACTATATTCTATTTATAAGAGGGATACTTTAAAATAAACTGATTCAGCTCTGTGCCTTCCCTGCTCATGCTCTCTCTCTCTCTCAAAATAAATAAACATTAAAAAATTAAAATAAAGTGATTCAGAGTGGTTAAAAGTAAAAGGATGGACAAAAGCAGGATGGACAAAAGGACCAGATATATGGAACAATATGAGAACAAAGATAGTGATCTTGGCATCAGATATGGTAGAATTCGAGCCCAAAAGCATTAAATGTGACAAAGAAGGTTAATGCTAAAACCCATCCTGGACAATTAAAGTATTACACTTATGACTATTTATGCATCTAAGAGCATAGCAACTACCTTTCTGAAACAAAACCCACAGGAGATGTAAGGACACAAAGATAGAAGCGTAGTGCACTGCACTGCTTTCGCTACTAAGTAAATCAAGAGGACAAATAAGGAGGTAGAAGATCTAAATACTATAATCAATGAGGTTGATCTTATGGGTGCATAGTGAATGCTACACCTTGATAATAGAGAATATACATTCCTATTGGGTACCTATGGCACATTAATCAAATTCATGATATATTAGATTACAAAGAAAGCATTAGTAACTTCCATAAAGTAGAAGTATTACAACATTTTGATTACACTGTGATAAAACTAGAGTTTACTAACATAAGTAAAATAGTCTCTTCCATCTGGAAATTAAAAAAAAATAATCAAACAGTTCCTTGGTAAAAGGGGAAATACAATTAAAATCATGGAGTTAAACATAGCAGCAGTGAAGACACTGCATATCATAATTTATGCAATGCATTTAAAGCAATGATCAGAGAAAAATTCTTTGCACTAACCATTGTTATCAATAAAAATGAAAAAATAAAAGTAAATGAATTAAATTTTTAGTTTCAGAAAAAACTAGAGGAAGAACAACAAAGCAAGCCAAAAGAAAGCAGAAGGAAGAAAAATAATAAAGATAAAAAGCAAAAATTGATGAGGAAGAAAATAGAAAAACAATAACTCTAATAAATAAACCAAATTCCTGGTGTGTTTTTCTCTCTGGCTATATAGTAGCTTTTTAAAAATTATCAGCTTTATTGATCTCATAAAATTCACCCTTTTAAAGTGTACAATTCGGTAACTTTTAGCATATTCACAGTGTTGTGCAGTTGCCACCACTATCTAATTCTATAACGTTTTTATTACCCAAAAAGAAGGCTTATACCCATTAATCATTCCCTCCCCTCACCCCTTTATATTCAAGCGCCTGGCAACCCCTAATCTGCTTTCTGTCTTAATGGATTTGCCTATGGATATTTCATATAAATGGAATCATACAATATGTGGCATTACGTATTTGGTTTCTTTCATTTAGCATAATGTTTTTATGGTTTGCTCATGTTGTAGCATGTATCAGCCCTTCACTCCTTTTTATGACTGAACAGTATTCCACTTATGGAAATAACCACATTTTCTTTATATGCATTCATCACTTGATGAAAAGTCCTGTTGTTTTTGAAAAAGTTAACAAAATAGGGAAATCATTACCTAACTTACTCAAGGGAAAAAAGAAAATACAAATATATAAAATAAGAAATAACAAGGAGAATTAGCAATTGAAGCCAAATAATTAAAAATATCATGAGACCACACTGCAAATACTTTTGAAAACGTATGTGAAATAACTAATTTTCTAGGGAAATACAAATGACTGATGTTGACTCTACTGGTGTTAGAAAGCTTAAGCAAACCAATGACCATAGAAATAATAAAGTTATCAAGGAATAACTCCCAAAAGCATTCAAGCTCAGATACTTTTGCAGGGGAATTCTACCAAATCTTCATATAATGTATAATCTAAATGTTTTGTAAGTTATTTCAGAAAAAAAGAAAGGAAAACTTCCTGATTTCTTTTATAAAGGAAGTGTAACACTGAAACCTAAACCATATGGACAGTACAGTGAAGGAAAACTACAGACAAATACAACTCATTAATGTTGACACAATATTTCTAAACAAATAATAGCAAACATAATTCAGTACTACATTAAGAAAGAAATATATGAGCTTGATTGAATATTAAGAAATCTATTAGTATCATGGACCATATTAATAAATATAAGGAAAAAATCATATGATCTCCATTGATGCTGATTTTGAAAGCCTTTGAGAAAATTTAGCATCCATTCATGATAAAAACACTCAAGAAAATAGGAATGAAGGGATACTTTTTAAGCTGGATACAATGTTATATCATTTAGTCTTAAAGCCCTTGTTTTACATAATGGAGAAACACAGAAAATCATTAACAAAGCAAGGATGCCCAGTACTCTTAACTATTCAACACTGTACCAGAGATATTAGCCAGGGTATTAATCAAGATAAATCAGGATAAAGAAGTTATAAAACTGTCTCAGTCTGCAGATGATATGATATACCTGAAACCCCAGAGAATCAATGAAAAAACTAAATCCGACAATAAAATAATTTAGAGAAGTAGCAGGATGTAAAATTAACACACAAAAATCAATTTCTTCATACACATGAATAATAAACAGGGAACAAAATTGATAGCGATGTTTACCATAGAAACAAAGAAGATTAAATATTTAGGAATAAATTTAACAAATGTGGAAAAGCCTGTATGAAGAAAAATTTAAAGCACTCATTAAAGATACAAAAGTAAAATTGGAAAGACATCTTTGTTCTTGGATAGAACAACTCAACATTATAAGGATGTCAGCTCTCCCTAAGTTACTTTATACATTGAATTAAATCACAATAGAAATATCAACAAGTTACTTTATAGAATTAGGCAAATTGATACTAAAATTTATAATAAAAAACATGTGAGAATATCCAGGAAACCACTTAGAAAGGAACAAAAAAACTATGAGTAGGGGGAATAGCCCTATCAAACATTAAATTATAAAGTCTGTATAATTATGGCAGTGTGGTATTGTTGCGTGAATAGAAAAGCAGAAAGTCCTGAATTAGACTGAAGTACAAATGGAAACTTAGTATGTGGCAAAGGTAATGTCTCATTCTGGTGCCAATGAGGAGAGAGAAACCCACACAGTAATCTGAACAGAGACAATTTAGAATAAAAATTATGAAGTGTAACCGGATATTGGAAAAATGAGTCCGTATCTAGTAAGAAGCAAAGACAATTCCAAAGAATATAGGAATAACAGATATAAGGAGCAGCTATTACCCCTTACGAGGAAGAACTTCCTCTATCCTAAGGGGCTGAGATTCACACCACATTGAAGAAGACAGTAAATGGGAATGGAACTGCTCGTGGTCCTGCGCTGGAAGTCACTTCAGTAGCTTCTTAAAATTTACCTTTAAGATGTAAGGAAAAACTGTTCACAAGGGACAAATCTTCCTGGAGTCACTCCACTATGCAACCACCTGAGAGATGGTGCGCCCTGATGGTATTGGCCATGCTGCCCTGTAGGAGCCTATTGTACAAGAACACTGGAATCACGAAGCAAAACCCTTTTATCCTGCAGTCCCCAGTGCTCTCTACTACGAAGGTTAACATCATTCCAGCTGGCAAAGAAAAAATATGTAAAGGGCTCAGATTTATTTTCACAGTTCAGGCAACATTTGGGGCTGAAAAACAGATTTATGGCATAAGCAGCATCTCAAGGCAGTACAATGAAGGCTCATTTTGAAAGTACTCGGACCACTTGGTAGCCATTCAAAGAAAGGTAAAATTACATCCGTGTCTTTATACCATACACAGAATAAACTCCACATTGATTACAGTCTACTTAAAACCATACATGTAGTAGAAGAAAATGTGGAAAGGACAATTCATATACAAAAAGAGACAAAAATGGTTCTCAAACATATGAGAAATTGTTCATACTTATGGAGACCTGCAAATTAAAGTGACCCTGGGATATCCTAGAACACCCATAGGATGGCAAGTTTTTTTTTAAAAATATATATATGACATATTGTGTTGGCAAGGTTGTGATGAAACAGACACTCTCCTAGGATGCTGTTGTGAATGCAAATTGGTATAACTATGGCAGAGTGAAATCTGGCCCTGCTTCCTCTCTTCAACTGTCTTGAAGACTTGGAATGCCTTGGAGTGCTTTCCCCTACTTCTCCTGAGAGCCTTAAGCCTCTGGTAGCTGAACAATCTGAGCATCTCAGGGGACTTCTCTCAATTCTTTTGCCCCACTTCCTGCTTTTAGTAGTTGAAAGTCTGGAGTGTTTAACTCATTACTTAATATAAATATTAATATGGCTTATTTTAGACTCCCATTTCATTGTTTTCTCCTTATCTCCATTGATCTTTGTATCTCTTTTTTCTACCTTCTTTTTTGGTATAGCATTTATTTAAAAAAATTTATTCATTTTTGAGAGAGAGAGACACACACACACACACACACACACACACACACACACACACACACACACGCTGTGAGTGGGGGAGGGGCAGAGAGAGGGAGGCACAGAATTCAAGGCAGACTCCAGGCTCTGAACTGTCGGCACAGAGCCTGATGTGGGGCTCGAACCCATAAACCATGACATCATGACCTGACCCGAAGTCGGACGCTCAACCGACTGAGCCACTCAGGCGCCCCAACATTCATTTTTTAGTATACTGTTTTGCCTCCTATATTGACCTTTATTATACCTTTTAGTGTCATTTTAAAAATGGCTGCTCTTCAAGAGATTTTGGTATGAAACCTTACGTTATCATAGTTTACCTTCAAATAATAATAACTTCATGAACACTGTAAGAATTTTATAGCAGTGTAATTTTATTTATCCCAGCCTGCCCGTTGTTCTGTTTTTTTCATGTATGTATCCTTCACAGTATTTTTATTATTTCACTTTAAGCAATCTGTAGAGTTAAAGAAATTTACATATGTATGTAAAGGTATTTTAAAAGATTTTCTGTATTTACATACATATTTACCATTTCAGATGCTTTTAATTCTTTCCTATGGTTTCATCTTGTATTATTTTGCTTATGACTAATAACTTCTGTTAGTATTTCTTATATTGTGTCTCTGCTAGTGGTAAATTCTCTCAGCTGTTTCCTTTTTGAAAGATATTTTTTCTGGATATAGATTTATAGGTTGACTTTTTTCCTATTTCAGTACTTTTTAAGATGCGGCTTTATTTTCTTCTGGAATGAATTGTTTCTGAAGACAAGTTAGTGGAAATTCTTACATTTTTCCTCAATACGTAATGTGTCTTTATTCTCTCACTGCTATTAAATTTTTTTTTTTTTTTACACTGTTTTTCACTATCAGTTTGAATGTGATGTGCCTTGCTGTGCTGTGGTTTTCTTTATATTTGATCTGTTTGGGGTTTGTTGAGCTTTTTCATCTGTGGTTTGGTATCTTTGATCCGTTTTAGAAATTATGTAGACACTATTTTTTTATATGTTCTCCTTCATTTTCTCTTTTATTTCTTTTTAGAGCACTACTGACACTCCATATTATTAGCTCCTGTTATCTTGGATTTTCCATTCTGTTAACTCTTCACTTTTTTTTTTAATAATTTAGCTACTTCCTTTTTATCTAATGTTCAATTTCACCAATCCTTTACTCTTTTATGTCTGCTATAAAGCCTATTTATTGAATTTATTTCTGATCCTGTATTTTTCATTTTTAGCATTTCTATTTTTTATTGTTTACCTATCCTTTGAAATTCCTCATCTCTTCCTGCTTATTGTTCAATTTTTCCATACCTTTTTATTTATAGTGCCTACCAGTTTTGACATTTGACTCACCTCTATTCTGTTTTTTTTATTTCATCTTTAAAAAAATTTTTTTTAATTTATTTATTTTTGAGAGAGAGAGACAGAGTGTGAGCAGGGGAAGGGCAGAGAGAGGGAGACACAGAATCCAAGGCAGGCTGCAGGCTTGGAGCTGTCAGCACAGATCCCGACGCGGGGCTCGAACCCACAAACCGTGAGATCGTGACCTGAGCTGAAGTCGGACGTTTAACCGACTGAGCCACCCAGGTGCCCAAACTATTTTATCTTTTGATTGTTACAATCTATTTTTGCTTTATGGTATGCCATCTAATTTTTTATTGCATTGTTTTTGTATAAAACAGCTGTAGAGAATGAAACAAATACTCATTCCCATGCCCTTCTTCTAGATATGCAGTGAGGAGGGATGAGTTAATCAAATTTGTGGTTATTGTGGCTTTTTTTTTTTTTCTTCAGTTTTAATTTGTGGCAAATCACCACTAGTTCAGTTGCTTTGAGGATAGGGTCACAACTTTCTCTTTGATAGGACCTGGGATCTGAACACTGGCAGATTCCAAGGATCTGCTCTTGCTTCACAGTTAAGCTGCCATCTTTAAAACTGTGGGAGATCTGTTTCTCTCCGTTTTGCTGCCTTATCAGACTCATGATTCACGTTCTGCTTTTTGTGCCTCTTTCAGCCCTGTTGCATGTTTCTTCTATTAAAGCCTGGAGTGCCTTGGAATGGTTTCTTTCAGCTTCTACCTTACTCCCTATAGTTGAAAACTTGGCATACCTGGAGATTCAGAAGTGGGGAAAGGTGGGGGGAGATGAGAAGTTCTTTCTTCTCTCCTGCCCTGCCATAGTCCTTTGTAGCTGAAAGCCTGATGTGTTCAGAGGTTACCTCTCAGATTTCCTGCTCTAGAATTATTCTTCTGTAGCTAGAAGTCTATTGTGCCTCCGACAGACTTCTCTCCCTCGTTCTCTTTCTCTCTCTCTCTGTCTCTTTTTTCTGGTCCCAGCTTTTGGCCTACAATACCTGAGCACTTGGTGAAGACTGGTGTGAGATGGCACAGATGGTCCTTGGGTGTCTAATCTGTGAGACCAGACTACATGTGGCTATAAAGTTTGTTACAAGTCTAGCTGATTTCTCCTTGCTCAAAGGGTTAAATTCCTTTTACTTCACCAGGGATGGAATCACTGTGGATCTCTTCTCTCCTGTGAAGGACTAGTCACTTTCTGGAGTTTAATCCCTAGCAGTTTCTTTGTGGCTTCAGTTCTCTAATGGGTTTAAAAATCTATGAATTCGTTGTTTTACCAGTTTGCTTTGGTTGAACGGTTGAGAGTAATGGTCTCTTGCCACTTTGTGGAGCTGCTTCTCTTCTTGATATTTCTAATTTCATAAAACTTCCTCTCTTCATAGTGAGAAAAATGTGGAATTAATAACCAATGAATCATTCTTCTCTTGATTTTGGGTACCTTTATAACTTCATTCAGTATAACAAGTTTGATGCACTTGAGGTAGAATATTGACTCTCTACTCTTAATTTAAAAGAACAGAAGCTAGCTCGTTACCCTAGACTGTTACCGAGCAAAGAAAGGTTCCTTTGAGTGCACCTTGATGATCGTGACATGGAACTTCTGAATTGGAAACTGCATGGTCTTGTAGCCCGGCTCCTTTATTTCCCCCACGGGAAAATATCGCTGTGTTCTAGCTGGCCACAATGAGGTTGCGTGTAATTCCTGGTAGTCTAGCTAGTACACTTTCATTTGTCTTTAGTGCAATGTTTTTATTCTTTACATTTCCACTTTGTAATCTTCAGTCTGCTCTGGCTATCCTTATTTTTCTTTTTTTCCCCCAGACATTAATTTGAATTTTAAAATGTTTACAAAGACAGATTATTTCTCTGGGGTTCTAATTATTTGTATTTGTTTCTCCTGTAACATAAATGGGATCATACATATAAATGGGTTTAAAGTGTGTTACAGTGGCATTAACTAAAACTCTTGATATTACTGTGTATGTAGTTCATTATTTAATTAAAATATAGATTAGTAGTCATGAATAATGCCTTTCTTTGAATTATTTTATGCAACAGAATATACTTCTTCATAAAAATTGGACTTTGATATTAATTTTTGAGATATGGGATTCCAATACAAATAATTTCAGTTTATTTTAATTATAAAAATGAAAAGCTAACCATTTCAAATATGTAATAAACAGTTAGCAATGAATGACTACTTGTTGAATCAGAGAAAGATAAAAAGATAAAATGAGGTCTTCCAGGAATAGGTGCCACCACAAGTTTTGTTTGATATTTTTATGAATGACAGATAAATGGAGATAAAAAAATATGGGGGGTTATTATGACAATTAAATGACATTATGTATCAAATAATTAGGATGATATCTGGCATTTAAAGGTACAGTATTTGCTTGTCATTGTCATCATAATTGTTATTACCATCATCATCATTTTTATCCTCGCCCCATCTTTGTTTCTTTCTGCCTGTTCTGATGATTACTATCATATTCTACACACACTTTCTTATTACTTTGCACTTAAACTTGTGTGATAGAATTTATTTATACTTTTTAGACTACCTAAAGCAGAACTTTTAATCAGGACACTGCCTAATTCAAGAATATCTTTTCATTGCTCATATGGTCAAACCTTTCTTTTATTTAACTTATTATTACTCACTTAACTTACTCAAAATTTGTAGTAGGTTTTTTTAAATTAAATATTTGTTGAATAAATTGAATCAATGGTTCTATTATAGCATTTATAAGATTAGATTACAGTGAAAATTCAGTATATGAATGGTTGATGATACTGTTCTGTTTTTATTTATGTAAATAATATTTCTTATAAAAGATACTCATTGATTTAAAAAAAAATTAACGTTTATTTTTGAGAGAAAGAGAGCATGAGTGGGAGAGGGGCAGAGGGAGAGGGAGACAGAATGTGAAGCAGGCTCCAGGCTCTGAGCTGTCAGCACAGAGCTCAACATGGTGATCGAACTCAACCAGTTGTAAGATCATGACTTGAGCTGAAGTCAAACGCCCAACTGACTGAGCCACCCAGGCGCCCCAGATACTCATTGATTTTTTTTTTTTACTTTTTTTTAATGTTTATTTATTTCTGAGACAGAGAGAGACAGAACATGAGTGGGGGAGGAACAGAGAGAGAGGGAGACACAGAGTCCCAAGCAGGCTCCAGGGTCTGAGCTGTCAGCACAGAGCCCCACGTGGGGCTCGAACTCACAAACCCTGAGATCATGACCTGAGCTGAAGTTGGTCGCTCAACCGACTGAGCCACCCAGGCACCCCTATACTCATTGATTTTTATCAATTGCCTAAAATTTATATCAAAGTATTATATGCTTATAGCTAGAAAAAAACACCAAAGGATACTGAAGGACTTAACAATGAAAACCGTAGTTCCTGCTCCTCTGTCTCTCCCCTTCCCCCATCCTACTTTAATTCTTAAATATTTCTGATGGTTATTTTCCTCCTTGAGAATAATAAGCCTTTATCAAGCTGTTTTGACTTTATAAATTTTAAATTTATATATATTTTTCTTATATTTATCTGTTGATTCATGGGATAGATGAATATTTAGCCTATCCTACTACTTGTCTACCCTCCCTAATAAATTTAATGTTATTTTTTAGAAGCCTATCGCTTGCCCCACTTCTTATCTGTATTTTTCCAGTGTCAAGATAGATCATATGTACATTTTGTCATGTTACCATAATTAAGTCTTCCATAGCTATTATACTGGCTGACACTGTGGCCACAATTAAATTCATAGTATTTCTATTATTGTGACTGTAAATTTTCTTTACAGAAAATCATGTAAATAGCTCTGATATTTTCTTTCTTATATAGTTTTTTGTACTTCCTGTAGTTTCTATTTGCCATTATTACTTATTGACTTTTTTTACATTGCTTGCTTTATCTATTTTTCAGTTCTTTTAGATAGTGGTTCTCAATGGCAGTTTTCCCAACACCCCCACCCCCATGACATTTGGTAATGTCTGGAGACATTTTTGGTTGTCACAACTCAAGGAGTGTCACTGGCATCTAGAGCCTAGGAATGCTGTTAAACATCCTACACTGCACAGGACAGCCCTCTACAACAAAGAATTACCCAACCCCAAGTGTTAATATGTAAGGTTGAGAAACAAAAATAATCACATGTGAGGAATGCCTTCTTCTCCTTGTTTTTCCCACCTTGGGCAGCTCCTTCTGAAGTGTTCCCTCCTTTTTCTAGTCTGAAGTTAATTTTTTTTTTTTTTAGTTCTGCTGTGCATCTCTCTTTTGAGATTTCAATTTATCATTTTCTTGTATTGGGTTCACTTTCTGGTTCCATTTTCTTTCTTAGTTTTTTTCCATTTCTTTATTAGGCCATACGCTTATGTAATTTAATTTGCTATGAATGGATGGATAAAAGTAAATTTTCTTAGGCATTCCATGTCTGAAACTATATTTATTTTGCCCTCACACCTGAATGATATTTTGGATAGGTGTAGAATTACAAGTAGAAATCGTTTTCTTGAAGGCATTAATTACAAAAAGTCTGATGCCAGCCTCATTCATATTTCTTCTTCCTTTTTCCTTCTTCCTTTTTATTTGCTGACTGTAAGTTTGTTAGAATCCTCTTTTTATATCCCTGGTATCTTGAAAATTTACAGTTAAGTATCTGGGTACTTTCCCCCCTCCCCCATTTATTGTATTGGGAACTTTTTTGCTAGGTTATTTCATTATTTATATCTTTAGCTTTGGGAAATTCTCTTATATTTTTTCCTTGCCAGTTTCCTCAATACTCTTCTCTTTCTACAACCTTTATTTAGATATGTGTATGACCCTCTGGATTTTTTCTTTAAGTTCTCTTCTTTTTGGCAGTAAATAAAGCAATTTAAAAAAATTAAAAAATTTTCCTGATAAAGAAGATGTCTCAGGTAGAAGTTCCCTTTGACTCATATCTTAGTCATATCTCCTTCTTTCCTTTTTCAGAAGCAACTGTACTATGATTTTGGCACATATTCTTTTTTTTTTTTAATTTTTTTAATGCTTATTTATTTTTGAGAAAGAGAGAGAGCATGAGTGCGAGTGGGGGATGAGCAGAGAGAGGGAGACACAGAATCCAAAACAGGCTCCAGGCTCTGAGCTGTCAGCACAGAGCCCAACGCGGGGCTCGGACCCAGAACTGCGAGATCATGACCTGAGCCGAAGTCAGATGCTTAACCGATTGAGCCACCCAGGCATCCCTGCATATATTCTTTAAGGTCATTAAAGAATACATTGACCTTTATGTGTACATAAATAATATGTAGGATTGCTTAGTGAATAATTTAAGAATTTATGTAGTTATTGTTTCACATCTTACTCTTTCTGTCCTCTGTCCATGCTGGTATACAAACATCTATTTGTAAGCTCCCCGAAGGCAAAGACTTTGTCTTGCTCATTGTGGAATCCCCAGCACCTAGAACAGTATCTGGCATATGGCTGGGCCTCAATACACATTTCTTAAGTGAGTCAATATAGTTTGTTTTTAATTGCTATGTAGTAGTAAACTGTGTGAATGTACTGCATGTTTTTTTTATTCCTTCCCACACAGATTGACAATTTAGGTCATTTCTGATTTCCATGCTTCTTCTTATAAAAGTGTTGTGAAGCACCCTTATGTGCTGCATCTCTTTGTACTTGTGTTTCAGATTTTTATCAAGATTGCTTACCTAGAGTGGGATGGTTGGGTTGTGGGAAATATGTTTAAAATTTTTAACTTTTAAAATCATGGTTTTGAAACAAGTGCTATTTTTCCTTTTTTTTTTTTTTTTTGTTTTTTTTTTTTGTTTTTTTTGTTTTTTTTTCTTTGAGTGCTCTGCATCCTGGGGCTTTAGTTTTACATTATTCTTTCTTGGAGACTGTCAGCTTTTCAGAATGGTAATCTCCAGCCCAGGATCCAGTCATGCCTGACACTTGAAAGAGTTAACCTTTGATTTTAAGTTATGTTAGCCGATTATTTCTCCTTTTAAAAAAATAATTTTTATCGAGGTACACTGTACAAAGCTTAAAATTAACTATTTGAAAGTGAACAATTCAGTAGTTCTTTTACTTTTTTCTCTTATCTTGTATTTTTTTGTTTTACTTCCTGAGAGACTTCCTAGACATTTTCCAAACTTGCTTTTGGGTTTTTAATTTTGATAAGTATTTTAATTTCTAGGAATTCCCCTTTTTAAAATATTTTTTTTATAACACTCTGCTCTTTTATGGAGTCTTCTTTTATGGATGCTTTAATATGTTTCATGGTGTTTTGTTTTTCTTTGATCTTTTGACTCTAAGGGAAGTAATCAGAGATCCTTTCCTCTTCTGAATTATTTCTGTTTCCTCTAGTGCCATTTTTTTCTGTTCGTAGTTCTTGGTCTCTGTTTCATGTTATAGACTTTTCCCATTTATCTTTGGTATTTGGTTATTAGTTCTTACTTTAAAATGAGCCAGGAGAAAAACTGTATACCTGGAAGGGACTCTTTCTGAAAGGCTTTGCTCTGGAGTGACAAAATGGATTACTTAATAACTCAGTTTAGGACCTATAAATGCTAGAATGGGATGAACTTGTTTATTCCCGGGTACTCAGTGTCTGTACTTGCTATCTTAGTTCTTCCCAAAGAGACTCTGGCTTCCTTAAAGAAAAACCTTCTATTATATGTTTCTTTCTCTTTCCTTTCCTTTTCCTTTCCTTTTCCTTTCCTTTTCCTTTCCTTTCCTTTCCTTTCCTTTCCTTTCCTTTCCTTTCCTTTCCTTTCCTTTCCTTTCTTTTGTCTTGTCTTTTTACTTGTTTGTTTGTTTGTTTGTTTTATATGGCAAACACCTGGCTGCCACAGTTCGAGTGTATGCCATCGAGTACGGACAGAGGGAGTAAGAAAATGTCAGCCAGTTTTCTCCTCTACTGTTTCCCCCTTCCTCTTATTCCTCTGTTTATCTGCAGCTCAGACAACTCTTTTAACGTCTGCTGCCCACAAGGCATGTCCATTTGGCTGTCTGGCAGACACATCAGAGCCAACCTGCCCCAAACTGAATTCATCATCTTTCCCCCAAAACTGCTTCTCACTCTTAACTCTCACCATCCATCCTCACTTTCCTTATTTCCCCTGACTCACCAGCTACTACTATAGAATTTCATCTCTAAATGCCTCTTGCCTCTTGCTGGTTATCGATACCCTCCTTGTCACTGCCCTGTTCTAGGCTATCTTCATCTCTGATTTGGATTGATGTAATAGCTTCCTAGTCAGTGTCTCAGACTTTAATATTGTTCCCCCAGTCTGATTTTCTATTGTATGCAGTCAAAAACATTCCTAGCTGATCCACATGAGAGTTAGAAAAAGAAGAGGTCTGAGGAAAGTACCTTTTTTTTTTTTTTTTTTTGCAAAAGCAAGGCTTTTATCACAATTATCCTGAACGTGAAAATTCAAGTTTTGCTGTGGCATGATGAGGTCCTTTCAGAGAGATGGTGGAAGAACCAGAGGGAAAGGAGCAGCAGGCCTGGAAAGGTGGAACTATAGTTGTTGGAAGCTGAAGAAGGTATATTTTGGCTTTAGAAGTCTTTAATGACTCAGACGTAGATGGGACATTAAAGATGATCTCTTCTAATTCTCTTAGTTTATATGTGATTAACCTGAGGCACAGCAGTGTGAGTTCCTTATCTCAGGTCACACAGGTTTTGAACTTTGACATTTTTTTACTCTGGGTTTAGTGTAGGTACTCAGAGTATAAACTGGGGCCAGACTCCTGGGATTAGTATCCCAGCTCTATTTGTAAGCTATGTGTCCATGAGCAAGTTTCACCAAGCTCTTTGTATTTGAGGTTCCTTATCTGTAAGATGAATAATGCTAGTATATACCTCATAGAATTGTTGTGAGGATTCAATAAGCTCATATGCACAAAGCACTTAGAACGGTGTAAGCACATAACACATACTAAATAGTGTTAGCTGCTGTTATATATTAATGTAAAGCATCCTGAGTTTCATTGGCCTAACTTATACACTGTGTCACTTAATGTTTTCATTTTATAATACAAGAAAATAGCTATGGTGCTATAATATGTTCTCCATGTGTTACAAGGATTACAGTGTACCCCTGGTATTGGTGAAGGATATGGCCTGATTCCTTGTGAATACCACTGTAGAGTATTGAAAAGTTGCCCTAAGACGTGGATATGTGGTGGTTGGCAGAATTCTTCTGTGACTCATTCCTGTAAAGCAGCCATTCAGCAGATGTGCTTCAAATTTGTGACTGAGCAGAACTACACGTTACTATGTTGAGACTTTTAGGGTTACTTACAAATAGTGTTAAATCCTCATACTAATATGTTAATATAAAGTATGTTCTGGGGCACCTTGGTGGCTCAGTTGGTTAAGCGTCTGACTCTTGATCTCAGCTTAGGTCTTGGTTTCAGGGTCGTGAATTCATTGGGTTCTGCGCTGGGCATGAAGTCTACTCAAAAAAAAAAAAAATTCACGTATATATGTGTGTGTGTATGTGTGTGTGTGTGTGTGTGTGTGTGTGTGTGTGTGTGTATGGATGTTCTGAGGATGTTAAATGGCAAAGTTAGGGTCCCTCATCTAATTAACTCTGTATTTAAAAAAATAGAAAAGCAAACAGGTTGTTGATTGCAGGACTTTTCAAATCATTTACTATTTTAGGTTAGCTTCTCCTGTGACTTTCTTAAAAGGCAATATGGTAAATAGCCAGACTTATTTGGTCTTGAGATTGGTTGTTTTGGCAAATGGTGATCTACTGGATTTTGTAGAACAATAATCAATTGCCTTAGAATTGTATTAACATGGCTCAATTATAAGTGAGATCTTTTTTTTTTAATTTTTTTTTTTTTACATTTATTTATTTTTGAGAGGCAGAGAGAGATAGACTGTGAGTGGGGAGGGACAGAGAAAGAAGGAGACACAGAATCCAAAGTAGGCTCCAGGCTCTGAGCAAGCTGTGAGCCCAGAGCCCGATGCAGGGCTTGAACCCATGAACCATGAGATCATGCCCTGAGCTGAAGTCAGATGCCTAACCGACTGAGCCACCCAGGTGCCCTGAGATCTTCTTTTATTAAGGTAGACGATGTAAGAAATTTCAACTTTGTCAAATAAGAAAACTGCGAGTTGAGAAAGGTATAAAATTAACAAATAATATCTTATTTACTTATCACAGACTTTATGATGCTGTATGCCAGTTTAACCTCACAATTGTGGAATGTATTACTGATGCTACAGTTTGCATATAGAACATACTTTTGACTACTATAATTTGCCTATCTTACAACTCTGATCTTTTTTGCACTCATGTGAATTACCATTCACAGAAATGACTGATAATTAGTTGTGTTCTTTCTAATCTCAATTGATGATAGCACTTTCTCCTAAGAGCCTACGCTGATCTTTCCATGCAAACTTAACTGCCTCATTCATCTTACTCATACCAAGTACATTGGAACAGTTTTGTTTCTTTTTATTATAGCTTTTTGTTTTCATGTCTACCAGTTCACTGGACCATGGACTGTTCTTTTTTTTTTTTTTTTTTTTTTGAGAGAGAGAGAGCGAGAGAGAGAAGGAGAAAATGAGTGGGGGAGAGGCAGAGAGAGAGAGAGAGAGAGAGAGAGAGAGAGAGAGAGAGAGAGAGAATCTCAAGCAGGCTCTGCGCTGTCAGTGCAGAGCCCAATGTGGGGCTGGAACTCACAAACTGTGAGATCATGACCTAAGCCGAAATCAAGAGTCAGATGCTTAACTGACTAAGCCACCCACGCTTCCCTGGACCATAGACTTATTCAAGATGGGTCTGAGCTTTTACCTTTGTATTATTTGTAGTGCCAAATAAGTCCCAAATAAAAATTTTGCTGAGGGAAGGAAAAAAATAATTCAGGAGACTGAATTAGCTCTAAAGAAACTTTAAAAAAGTTTTGTTAGTGTTTTTGGTCCTGTAAAAGTCCAAATTCTTGTAACCTAATTTCTGCAACCTGATTTACATAAGTGCTGTTACACACACTAGAAACTATATTTGTGTCTATATTCATTGGCAATGAAGTTTCAGGTTTTTTGACAGATAAAATAACAAGGTTTGAGTCTTTATTTAACATTACCTGCAGGATGAATGTACTGCCAAAATATGGGTTTCATATTTTCTAAATTATGGAAGTTAAAAAAATAGATTCACAAAATACAATTTTGTCAACGTACAGTTTTTTGTATAGACATGTTTTTAAAATAATACTTCCCCAAATACCCTTACCTGTTGCCAGTTTGACTTTTATTCATTTTAGGATTATTATTAACATGTGTTTAATAGAAATGTACATATTTAGTTATTTGTTACTATTATATGATTAAATATCATCTTTTTCATGTGTACATCTTTAAAGTGGGAAGCATGTTTTTACTGGAAAAGATGATGGCCTTGTCTTATAAAAGTTCAGATTTTATAATCTGTAGTAGTTCCTGATTTTTATATGTCAGCTATTATAAAAAATGCTTTACTGCCCTTTTAAAATTAAGAGTCATATCAAGGCTGTTTTCGTGATGAAATTAATGAAGATGTAACTATTACGTGACACGTGCTGTTTCTGGACAATCCACACACATGAGAATGAATACATTGATATATAAATATAAAATCATGAGTTTATCCTGAAACTTCTATTTCTAGTACAACACCAGAGGTTTATTTCTAGCCGTCTACCATCTATATTTGTATCTCCCTTCTCCAACAGTGAGAACCTTGACTTCCTAACATCATCAGTATATTTCCTCATTTGTTCAGAGTAGTTTTAGAGTTGCTACATCACTGTGGAAAAAGAAACCTACTAGAATTCAAGATTTGTTTAGAGTTTCTAATGTTTAATTTAAATGTTTAATTTCTTGTTTACTTGGTTAGTTTATTTTGGTGTGGTTACAGTATTAACATATAGATCATTTATTTCTGTTTGTATTTAATTTTAGGCTCATATCTTGCTAAGTTTTATATTTTGAATGTATTTATCATTATTTCCAATAACAAAAAAGCTGTGAGGCAGCTCTGGTTATTGTAAAGACTGGACTAAGGATTCAAAGGCTTTTGTTTTGTCTAGTGTTGCTACTTTCTGTGTATCATTAATAAATTAGCAAACTTATCTGAAATTCTGGTTCCTCTCTTCTATGTCTCTCCCTTTTTATGTTTACTAAGGTATTGTTTACATACAATTAAACTTGCCAATTTTAAGAGTGCAGTTTGATGGAATTTTAATATATGCAGTTGTGTAAATGGATTTTTCACCTTTCAGCTCCTTTGTATTTGATACCCTCCCTCACCCCAACTCTGAGCACACTCTGATCTGCTTTCTGTCAATAATTTTGCTTTTTCTAAAATTTCATCTAAATGGAATCACACTGTGTAGTCTTTTGTATGTTGCCTTCTTTCACTTGAGATCATGTTTTTGAGATTCAGTCATGCCATTATGTGTATTTTTATTTTGTTTATTTTCATAGTGGTATAAGTATGTTACAATTTTAATAAAGTCCATTCATCAGTTGATGGACTTTTGGGATCCTATAGTTTTTGCTGTTATAAATAATGATGCTTTAAACAGTCATGTACACACTTTTGTGTACTATCATTCCTCTTTTGCATTATTTTTATAGTGGTTTTCCTAAGGAGTATAGTATATGATATCCTTAACTTTTCATACTGCATTTATTGTTAATAATGTACTACTTTATGTAAAATATAGACATGTTGCAGCATCTGTCTTATAATTCACTTAACTTTTTCCACTGTGCTTATCGTGCTGTTAATTCCATTTTATTTCACAAATAGTTTTCCATTCTAGAACTTTAACTTGATTCTTTAATTGTTTATGTCTCTGCTGAAACATCATCTCTCTGCATTGAAAGCATTTTTTCTTAATTGAGAATAGTTATAACATTTATTTTAATGTTCTTATATTTTAGTTCCAACATTTGGTTCATCTTGGGATCAAATTTGATAAATTTTATTTTTTTCTAGAGAATGTGTTTTATTTTTTGGTTCCTTGGTTCTTTGTATGTTGGGTAATTTTGGATTGTTTTCTGGGTATTATGGGTTGTTAAGTGGTGGAGATTTTGGTTCTGTTGCTTTTTACTGATGATATTGTTTCCTAAGTTGTAGATGGCATTTTTTTTTTTTTTTTGGCTGGGCATGAACTGAAGACTCTTCATTTGTGCAGCAATTCCATTTGTCGTTCAAATCTTTTGTCTTGAGCTGGTTTGCCATGAGTCTTTTCTGCACATGGGTTGTTCAGAGGTTGTCAGAGAGGTGGGTAGACAGAGCCTACAGATCCCCTCTCTGGGTTTGTCTCTTGCCTGGTTCCCCCATACCCTTCAGTGCTCCTGGTTTCCTTACTTCCTTTTTCTGTTCCCCAGAGCAGAAAGATTGTTGATATGTCCTTGTGCACACTTGCTTCTGGACTGCCAATGAACTGCACTCTGACCTGGGCTTAAAGCACCAAAGACCATAAGGTGCTTGTAGCTCCCTGTCTTCCACATCCAAGTGAGCATGCATTTCCCAGTATTTTCTGCTCACTTTGTAGTAGCTTTAGTTGATTCTCGTTTGTTTTTTTTTTTTCAGCTTTTTCTTGCAGGGGACTGAGGGTGTCATACTGCTAATAGGTTCTTACTCCATCATACCTAGAACTGGTACTTTAGACATCATATATTGATCCCTGTCTTTTTTTTCTTTTTAAGTTCATTTTGTGAGATAGCGCATGAGCAGGGGAGGGGCAGAGAGAGAGAGAGAGAGAGAGAGAGAGAGAGAGAGAGAGACCTAAGCAGGCTCCACACTGTCAGTGCCGAGCCCGATGTATGACCTGGGCCAAAATCAAGAGTTGGATGCTTAACTGACTGAGCCACAGATGCCCCTGATTCCTGTCTTTTTAAATGGCACTAACAGTGCGCGTGCGCACACACACACACACACACACACACACACACACACACACACACACACATATTCCCCTAATAGGTATGGAAATCCCAGGAGTCAAATATGTCAACTTGAACTCAAGAGTCTGAGAGAGCATAGGGAGGGATCATGTCATTTATTTAAATTCTTATTCAGTCATTGAAAGTGCCTTGTTAATTGTAAAGCTCTCTGGGGATATTTGTTCATCAAGTAAGATTTCTTAAAATTAGAAATTATTTATAAATAATCATTTTTATTAAAACATTTAAGTATTTCCAAAAGCACAATCATAATTTTAGAGCTTAAAGTTCTTTTCTTCTGTTCTAATACATATGACACAGCAGCACCACTTTTAGAAATATCTTGAATAAAATATTAATATTTGTCCTCTGTTTCATGTCTACAAAGATACTCAAGGAAGTGTTGTGTTTTTTTTTTAATTTTTTTTTTTAATGTTTACTTATATTTGAGAGTGACAGAGCATGAGAGGGGGAGGGGCAGAGAGAGAGGGAGACAGAGAATCCAAAACAGGTTACAGGCTCTGAGCTATCAGCACAGAGCCTGATGTGGGGCTTGAACTCATCATGACCTGAGCTGAAGTCGGACACTTAACCGACTGAGCCACCCAGGAGCCCCAAGGAAGTATTGTTAATATAAAGTTAGTAATAGCCTGAATAGTTAAAGTATGGTATAGCCCCTGTGTGGAAGGGACTAGTTTGGTCTATTGAAAAAGATGAAATGGGGAAATCCATATGCTTAAAATGGAAGTTGGCCATGATATATTCTTAAATACGAAGATTTACTGCCAAAACTTTTGTATAAAATGATTCTGTTTTTATAAGCAAACAAATATTTTCTTCTAAATTCCACTCTTATTTATGTGTATGTATATTACAGGGATATATATACCTAAGATTGTTAATAGTGTTTATTTTTTAGAAGAATTAGGGGAGGACCACTTTTAACTTTTTATTATACCTGTCTACAGTTTGTATTTTATTATTTTTATAGACTTAAAAAGTCAATCAAGTTCACACAAGGAATTAATCAGGAATAGCTAATGAAGGCATTTAATTTGAATAGAAAACGTGCTTCTTTGTAGATTCTAATCTAAAGGATTATTTTTCAAAAATGTATTCTTACTGAATTTAACTAGTACTTCCCACATAATTACTTAAATTTATAATAAGTGTATTAGTTTGCTGTGGCTGCTGTAACAAATTGCCACAAACTGTGTGGCTTAAAACAGCAGAACTATGCTCTCAAGCAGTTCTGGAGGCCAAATCAGTTCTTTGACTCTCCTTGCTTATGGGGGTTATTGGCAATCCTTGGTTTAAGACCTCCTCACTCCAGTGTCCGCCTCCATTGTCTCACGGCCTTCTCCTCCTCTTTGTGTCTCTACCCTCTGTGTATCTGCTTCTGAACTCCCTCTGCCTTTCTCCTCTAAGTTTTCTTGTCATTGGATTTAGGGCCCTCATAGATAATCATCTCAAGATCCTTCACTTATCCGTTAAGACCATTTTTCCAATAAAGGCACATATTTACAGGTCCGAGAGATTAGGACATTTTGGCACCACCATTTAGCCCACTACAAAGAGATATGAGGATATATTTAAATGATGTCTTCCAAGCTAAAAATTAACACTTTCTACTACAGCTTTTCAGTTTCAAAAATTTGATCAACACAAGGCATTTTGTGTGTAAGATACATTAAAAAAATGAAAATTAGAATGCATATTTATTGACTAAGATATATATATATACACACACACACACACACACACACATATGTGTGTGTGTGTGTGTGTGTGTGTGTGTGTGTGTGTGTGTGTGTGTGTGTATGGGGGCTGTTTCACTGTTTGGGCAAATAAGTCACTTGTTTAATATTTAATTAAGTTGGTTGCATATTTAAGTGAACACTCTTTTATTTTAGACCTCTTTCATTGTCATTTCACTTTAATTTATGGAGAAATGTTATATTAAAAGATGATAAAAATATGAGTACATATATTACAAATAGGTATTTGCCCTAATTGCCTATGACAATTGAAGTAGATTTTTGTTTAAAGTTTTAAGTAAATGGTATTAGTTTAAATAAATTATAAGTAAATGATAAAGTGTCTAATTTTAAGATTAGTTATTATAATTATAACTCTCTGTACAATATAATTTTAAGTTTATTACTCACCAGATATTTCTTGACATCATTGTTTTATATTTTGATGTAAATGGCAGATTGGGCAAAAATGATGGCAATGTATTTATTTTGCATTGGAAATTCTATTTGGGGCAGAAATAAGTTGCACAGTCTCATGAAGTTATTTTTTTGTTACAAACTATATATATTTATTCATATATGCAAAGTTGGAAGATATCAACAAATTAAATAATAAAATTTTTCCATCTTCCTAACAGTTTCCTTCTATTCTCAATGAACTCTTTGTCAGTAATATGTTAGAAATATGGAGTTCAGGCTTCCTATAAAGAAACATACACACCTTGACTATTAGTTGTAGCCTTTGAGGAAATTCCCTTTATTGTTTAGCAATTCTCATTCTTTTTCTTCTAAGAACCCAGAGGGCATCTTTGAATATCATGTTTCGAAAATATTTTCCAGAACAAACACCAAGAGTATAGTGTTTAAGAAGGAAAAAGAAGTATTATTTACTTAGCATCTACTTTATACCAAGCATTTGCTAGTTCTTTCTCTTTTTATTCTTGAAAACAACTCTGTGAATCAACATTTTCAGCATTATCCCCATTTTTTTTTTTTTTTTTATTCCTTGGGGGTAGAAACTGAGGTGCAGAAAGATTCAATTGGCCGGGATTCCACATGTATTACAGGGCGAGGCTGAGATGTACATGTAGTTTTACCTTACTAAACAGCACAGATCGGATGGCAGTCTCTCCAAGCTTTTCGTAAAAATGCCTGCTAGTTTTTGCTGTGGTATCTTACATTTTTAAACAACCTTTCTTATACGGACTTAACTGAGTGTGCAGTCTCCTGGAGTTAATCCTGGGAGGTCCTCAGCATGAACTCCACAGATACTGATGCTCTATTGTAGCAGTCCACGCACAGGGCATCGGGCCTAAAGCGAGGCTTTCCACCTGATATGTAGTTTTATAGCTGTCACCTTTGGGCTGAGGAAAAGATGACAGCAATATCAAATGCTCTTACATTTTAAAATATGAGTTACTAAAACATAACCTCAGCTCTGCTTCTGAATTAAAATATGAAAATGTTGAATTAGATGAAGGATATAAATTATAACCTCCGATGAAAGTAAAAATATCCAGGATTCATTTTATACTTTTAAATTTATGTGAAGGTCTGGTTAGCAAAAACGAATAATAACATGGTGAGGTTCCCATTGCCACTATTCTTTGTAATATATCAATTATGGGATTTCACAAGAATTACTTATAAAATTTTACTTGCTCAGCTGTTATAACTTTTTTATACCAAATAAGCATTCCAGGGGTAGTCATCATCATAGGTTGGTTTATGTATGGGGAAATATTTTAATATTTAAAAATGGGTTTTAAAAAATAGAAGTTTATGATTTATTGTCAACTATCTTCTTATGGTTATTATCTTAAAATTGCCATGCTTATTTATTTTAATGTCGGAGAAAAGCAACTATCGAAATAACATAGTTATTCTTTGTAACTACTCCACAACAAAAAAGCATTATTCTCTAATAATTTATGTATATTTTTCATAAGTCTCTATTTCCAAAGAATGAACATAGGATAAATTATCTTTTGATACTCTTTAATTTTTTTTCTTATGAGATCTCTCTCAAATACTAATAAATAAGTTTGTTTTTAAATCCTGAGTGATCTTTATAGCAAACACAAATTCTAAAATTGTAATAGTCTATTTTATTTTCTTTGATATCTCTCCTACCCCTTAAAAGCCAGCAAATGCCAGGGTGCCCAGGTAGGCTCAGTCAGTTAAGTGTCCGACTTTGACTCAGGTCATGATCTCATGGATCATGAGTTCAAGCCCTGCATCATGCTCTGTGCTGGCAGCTCAGAGCCTGGAGCCTGCTTCGGATTCTGTGTCTCCCTTTCTTTCTGCCCCTCCCCTACTCTGTCTCTCTCTGTCTCTCAAAAATGAATAAACATTAAAAAAAGAAAAAACCTGCAAATGCCAAAACTTTTATTTTAAAGGTAGTACATCTTTGGAGTCATACCTTTCAGCAATAGGATGATATTTTCCTTTGTGAAGCAAGGTTGTCATCTAGTGGTGTTTTCAAGTAGTACATCTTCAGAATTCACTAATAAAACTTCAGTATTTTAAAGGGAGTGCTTCGCAAAAACAAATGTAGGTTTCAGAACTTAAACACTTTCAAATCTTTTAAATTAGGTATAATAACTTTACAAAGGATTTTCCTTTATAACTTTTTCTAATTTCTATCGTCCAATGTTTAATGTTGGGTCAAAAAATTTTTGTCTGGCCACTGAAATGCTTGAGTAGTATGGGTATTAATCATGATGTATATCAAGGCTTTTTGTTTTGTTTGTTTGTTTGTTTGTTTGTTTTAAATTTTTTTTTAACGTTTATTTATTTTTTTTGGGACAGAGAGAGAGCATGAACGGGGGAGGGGCAGAGAGAGAGGGAGACACAGAATCAGAAACAGGCTCCAGGCTCCGAGCCATCAGCCCAGAGCCCGACGCGGGGCTCGAACTCACGGACCGCGAGATCGTGACCTGGCTGAAGTCGGACGCTTAACCGACTGCGCCACCCAGGCGCCCCTATCAAGGCTTTTTGTAATGCTTCACGTATCTATTTTTTTCTTAGTTTTTGCATATTCATCCTGTTTATGCAGGTTAATTTTCTGAAATTGTTACATTTAAAATGGTAAGGTTTTTATGATGATCTCTGCTTTGGTGTTTCTATTTGAATAATACAAAAATTTGAAAAGTTAGTGTGGAAGAAATTAAATAGATTTTCTGAGGTGTAGTGAGTGTGTGTAAGCATGTACTTGTGGAAAAAATTTAATGTCATAGGTTAGCTTAATGGAAATGGTGTACATTTGTGTATGTAAAGAAATCATAAAACTAAGCACTTTTAAAAAATAGTTTACTTCTGAATAAAATAAGTTTTATATTAAAAATAGTTTACTATATTAAGATCAACAGTAGGTGATTGTACTTTAGTGGTACTTTAAGTAATACATAACTTTTTTCATCTGATCCATTCATACATAAACCATAGAGAAAATTAAATTTCGAGCTAGTGTTGATTCAGGTCCTTATTTTAATTGTTGGAATAAAGATTCCAAGAATTCGCTGGTATTTATTTTGACATAGTAGGTGTCCATGTTACCTAAAGAAGGAAAGAAAATTATAGTTATAGAAGAGATACTTGGTTGTTAATGGAAATGAAATAGAAGACCTCTTTTTTCATTTTTATCTTTTGTGTGTCATAGTACGTTCTCTTCTGAATTATCTTTAGTAGTGTTTTGCTCCTCCTATTCTCTGTGCTTAATAGCGATTTGGGCATAGAATCCCATGGGTTCATTCAGCTTAACTGCTGTCATATCAATTTGTATTGTTTTCAGTGATTTTTTTTACCCATAATGTATCTATAAACTGTAATGGATATATTGATTCCATCTGTACCAAGGGATCTGAAGCAAATTTTGTACCAATTTTTGTTAGCCCTTGGTATTGTACTAATCTTGCTACTCAGTGTGGTTAAACACAGGCATACCTCAGAGATATTGTGCGTTTGGTTTCATATCACTGCAGGAAGAGGAATACCGCCACAAAGCTAGTCAAAGTAATGTTTTGGTTTCCCAGTGCATATAGAAGTTATGTCTTCCCTATAGTCTATTAAATGTACAGTAACATTATGTCCAAAACAATGTGCATAATTTAAAAATACTTCATTGCTAACAAATGCTGTCACCTGACCTTCAGCAAGTTGTGATCTTTTTGCTGGTGGAGGGTCTTGCCTAGATGTTGATGGCTGCTGACTGATCAAGCTGTGGTTGCTGAAGATTGGGGTGGCTATGGCAATTTTTAAAAATGAGACATCAATGAAATTTTCCTCATCACTTGACTTCCTATCATGAACAATTTCTCTGTAGCATGTGATGCTGTTTGATAGCATTTTACCCACAGCAGAACTCCCTTCAAAATTGGAGTCAGTACTCTTAAGCCTGCGGCTGCTTCATCAACTAAGTTTATGTAATATTCTAAGTCCTTTATTTTAATAATCTTCAGGGGCGCCTGGGTGGCTCATTCGGTTAAGCGGCCAACTTTGGCTCAGGTTATGATCTCGCGGTCCGTGAGTTCGAGCCCCGCATCGGGCTCTGTGCTGACAGCTCAGAGCCTGGAGCCTATTTCAGATTCTGTGTCTCCCTCTCTCTGACCCTCCCCCATTCATGCTCTGTCTCTCTCTGTCTCAAAAATAAATAAACGTTAAAAAAATGAAAAAAAAATCTTCACAGTATCTTCACCAGGAACAAATTCCATCTCAAGAAACCACTTGTTTGCTCATCCATACGAACCAACTCCTGATCTGTTTAAGTTTTTATCATGAGATGGCAGCGGTTCAGTCCCATCTTCAGGCTCCACTTCTAATTGTAGCTCTCTTGTTATTTCCACCACATGTACAGTTGCTTGTTCCACTGAAACCTTGAACCCCTCAAAGTCACTGATGAGGGTTGGAATCAACCTCTTCCAAATGCTTGTGAGTGTTGCTATTGTGACTTGTCCTATGAATCAGGAATATTCTTGGGGCACCTGGGTAGCTCAGTCAGTTAAGCGCCCGACTTCAGCTCAGGTCATGATCTCACAGTCCGTGAGTTCGAGCCCCACGTCGGGCTCTGTGCTGACAGCTCAGAGCCTGGAGCCTGCTTCGGATTCTGTGTCTCCCTCTCTCTTGACCCCTCCCCTGCTCACGCTCTGTGTCTCTCTGTCTCAAAAATAAACAAAAACAATTAAAAAAATTAAAAAAAAAAAGAATATTCTTAACGGCATCTGGAATGGTGAATTCTTTCCAGAAGGTCTTTAGTTTAGTTTGCCCGGATCCATCAGAGGAATCACTGTCTATGGCAGCTATAGCTTTTCAAAATGTATTTCTTTTCCTTTTTTTAAAAATGTATTTCTTAAATAACAAACTTCAAAATCTAAATTACTCCTTGACTGCAGAATGGACACAGAATGGATGTTGTGTTAGCAGGCATGAAAACAACATTAATCTTGTACATCTCCATCAGAGATCTTGGGTGACCTGGTGCATTCTCAATGAGCAATAATTAATTTGAAAGGAAGCTTTGTAACTGAGCAGTAAGTTTCAACGTTGGGCTTAAAATATTCAGTAAACCATGTTGTAAAGAGATGTGCTGTAGTCCAGGCTTTGTTGTTTTATTTATAGAGCACAGGTAGAATAGATTTAATGTAATTCTTTTTTTCTTAATTTTTAATGTAATTCCTTTTTTCTTAATTTTTAATATTTATTTATTTTTGAGAGAGACAGAGAGCAAGCAGGGAAGGGGCAGAGAGAGGCACAATCTGAAGCGGGCTTCAGGCTCACTGTCCAAGCTGACAGCACAGAGCCTGATGCAGGACTCGAACTCACAAACTGCAATATCATGACCTGAGCTGAGGTCGATGCTTAACCGACTAAGCCACCCAGGTGCCCCGATTTAATGTAATTCTTAAGGGTGCCTAGGTTTTTCAAAATGGTAAATGATTGTTGGCTTCAACTTAAAATCAGAAAGGGTCAACCTGTCCTTTCAACCTTTGAAGCTAGGCATTGACTTCTCCTCTCTAGCTATGAAAGTCCTAGATGGCATCTTCTAATAGAAAGGTGTTTCATCTGCATTGAAAATCTGTTGTTTAGTGTAGCCACTGGCATTAATGATCTCAGCTAGGTCTTCTGGAGAACTTGTTGCAGCTTCTACTTGCCCACTCGCTGCTTCATCTTGCACTTTTATGTTACGGAGGTGGCTTCTTCCCTTAAACCTCATGAACCAATCCCTGCCAGCGTCAAACGAACTCTGTGACTTCCTTACTTCTCTCAGCTTTCATAGGACTGAAGAGAGTTGGGGCCTTGTTTTGGACTGGATTAGGGTTTGGCTTAAGGGAATGTCATGACTGGTTTGGTCTTCTATCAAAACCATTAAAACTTTCTCCGTGTTGGCAATAAGGCTGTGTCACTTTCTTATCATTTGTGTGTTGCCCGGAATAGCCCATTTAATTTCCTTTAAGAACTGTTTCTTTGCATTTACAACTTGGCAACTGGTGCAGTGGCCCAGCTTTCAGCCTGTCTCTGCTTTTGACATGCTTTCCTCACTAAGCTTAATCATTTTAGCTTTTGATTTAAAGTGAGAGATGTGTGACTCTTCCTTTCACTTCACACTTAGAGGTCAACGTGGGGTTATCAAATGGCTTGATTTCAAGGGAATAGGAAGGCCTGAGAAGGGAGAAATGAGAGAGCAGTGGTTGGTGGAACAGTCAGAGCACACACAGTTATTGATTAAGCTTACTGTCTTACATGGATGTGGTTCATGGCACCCCAAAACAATTACAATAGCAACATTAGAGATCACTGGTCACAGATCACCATAACAAATATGATAACAGTGAAAAAGTTGAAATATTGTGAGAATTCCCAAAGTGTGACACACAGGTAGGAAGTGCACAAATGCTGTTGGAAAAACGACACCGATAGACTTGCTTGACACAGGGTGGCCACAGACCTTCCATTTGTAAAAAATACAATATCTGCAAAGCACAGTATAGCAAAGTACAATAAAACAAGGTATGCCCGCATTATATTTTCCCAAATTGTATTCATAAATAGGAACTTGTAAGCCATTTTCTCCCCCCTAGAGGAGGGAATTAGCAAGTTATTTCAGTGTCTCTGGGATATAATAGCAAAAACTGAATTTTTTTGGCAAGTGTGTTACAATCCACTTACACTATGGGGATGGAAACAGGATAGGCAGAGAGGATAGAGAGACGTTTATTTGGACAGTTTTTAAAAGTATTTTTAAATGTTTTGACAGAGTGCCTGCCTGGCTCATTTGGTAGAACGTGTGACTCGTGATCTTAGGGTCATGATTTCAAGCCCCATCCATGTTGGGTGAAGAGCTTACAAGTGTGTGTGTGTGTGTGTGTGTGTGTGTGTGTGTGTGTGTGTGTGTGTATACACATATATATATTAAATGTTTTGAAGGTTTACAGTAGGTTATTAACTTCCATATTTGATAGGACCGAAGATACCTTTTAATATAAGTGATTTTTAAAATTATTTCATGTTTTATTCCCTTCTTTCCACATACAGGCTTAGCTAATTGGAAGTTAGTTATCTTTATTTTTATTGTGTCTAAGCAGGAATTCATTTGTTAAAATTCCCATTTTGACATTTAGACAAATATTTGGGCCAGTAATCTCAGTGTGGTAGCAAATAATCATGTATAGATCAAAGACCATAAAAACCACACAAGGCCATTTGACTTGGGTTTTATTGCGAGACAGTTAAGACTGCTGTATACCATTCAGTGTTCAGATATGTCCATTTTTTTTTTAAGTTTATTCATTTACTTTGAAAGATCGAGAAAGAGCATGAGTGGGTAGGGGAAGAGAGAGAGGGAGAGAGAATCCCAAGCAAGTCCTGTACTCTCAGCACAGAGCCCAACGTGGGGCTTGATCTCACAAACTGTGAGATCGTGACCAGAGCTGAAATCAAGAGCCAGACTCTTAACCAACTGAGCCACCCAGGTGCCCCCCGTTATTTTTTGATTGAGTTCTTATCCATTTGGGAAGAAGGTTTTCATTCCTAGTTTTCTCATTGGCGTTTGAAAGAATTTTCTTGTGTCATCAGCCTAATTTGTATGTGCAGTAATTGATTCTGTCTTTGATTACTTTAGGAATTCAGGTCTCAGTTCAAACTTGAATGGGCATTCATTGCTTTAGTGGATGAAGATGGGTGGAAGGGAAGAAAACTTTAGTGTTTGCTTGTTAGTATTTCTGGCTAATTAATTAGAACATTCCTCTTCCCTAAAAAAATATGTGGAGTCTGG
This sequence comes from Puma concolor, assembly GCF_028749965.1. Lineage (NCBI taxonomy): Eukaryota > Metazoa > Chordata > Mammalia > Carnivora > Felidae > Puma > Puma concolor. The sequence continues at coordinate 205,612,164 of NC_141667.1, read as the reverse complement.
AAATCTGAAGTAAGGATGAGTTCCATATGTCTAGTTAGTAAAATGTTTAGGCCAAGCTAAATGATTTGACACTTTTTTATTTTGATGTAGACAACTCTGGTAAGAATATTTATTACATGTATAATTATATGCATTGCTTTCCAAGAGTCCTACAAAGTGATCTGAATGAAAGTTCTTTATTCTTCTGCTTGAACAGGAAGTCAGCCATGAATATTACATCATTTGAGAGACACTTGTGGTACAAACTTGCATGTGGAAGACAACTTGAAACTATACAGGAGCAAATAAGCAGATAATTTTAATAAACTAATATGATTAGTAAGTACAAAGTATGTGTTCCACCTGCAGGCTGAACTGTGTTTTGTTTGGCTTATATATTGCTTTACAAAAAAACTAAAAGCTAAAAATGAGAAGATCTGACAGTAATTGCTTTACCTGTCCTCCTACAGTCACCTGGATGCGAATTAAGGCTATCCCCTTTAGATGGGGCATGTAGTCTTCAGCTTGTCCCAGTCCTCCTCATTAGATTTTCAGTGTAGCCAGTGAATAAGTTAGACTCAAGGATTTTACCTGCTTTCAGAGGAATGAATCAAAGGGTAATTGACTGTCTTTTGTCTCACTGGTAGTAAGAGGTATTGATGGTGATCCACTATCTCAATTAGATAAATGAGATTAAAATGATAATATTTGTCTTATCAAAGTTTTCTATCAATTGAGATTCTTGAACTATAGTTTGGGCACGTTTGTTTTATATGCCCAAGTGGGTTCTGAACATGAAATGAAGATGGTTCTGGCAGTAGTACTTACACTGTGTGACCCTTCTTATTGAATATATATTCAATATTTGGAATAGGAAATCCCCTCTTCCCCAAATTGGTGGATAACAATGAATTTTGGAGCTTTTACTTCTAAAGTGAAAAGAGTTGCTCAGGATTACAAATTAAGTGACTCTGAGTAAGATGGGATGTTAATGTCTTCTATTTGTGAATGAAGGAAGCAGTTTCTAAAATCTTTTTTTTTAAATGAGCACTTATTAAACTGTGACTTAAAATGGCATTATTTGAAGTTAAAATTCGTGAGAAATGTTAGTCTATTCTGTGAGTATCATGAAGAAATTTAGCCCTCTAGTGCCTTGCTTGTCAATAAAATGTATTTCAATGTATTTTTAGTACAGAACAGCAATGAGTGATTTTATAATGTTACTGTTCCAAAATCTCCACTAGAATGGAAAAAAATGTATGTGTTTGCTGTTTTAGTAAACAAGAACTCTCTGGGGTTTGTTTCTTCTTTAGGATCTATGCCTTTGGGTTTTGCCAGCTCAAAGATGGTACATGGGAACTGATTACAATTCTCTTCCCTCCAGGTCCGTATTGCAGATGTGCACAGGGATCAGATCTGGCACACCTGCTCCAGTTTTCCCTTCCTTTCTTTCCCAGTGACCACATTAAGGCTGGTGAATGTTGTGTTTTGTTCTTTCAGTTAACTGCGTTACTGTGGTGCATCTTGAAGCCAGTTTGGGCATTTGACTTTTATCATTTGCTTTATCCCTTTTTATTTGTTTTATTCATGGATAATGTTGGAGTATTAAATGTTTACAAAAACAAAAGGATTAATTTGTAAATCTCAGGTTACTGTTAATTTAGATTCAGTCCCAGTGAAAATGGTACAGTATTTATACAAGGATCACCAAGGTGTTACTGGGAAGACCTGTGAATGGGTCTCTTGTTTCTTGATAGGAGTATAGTGGTAAGGCTCAAATCCTTCGATTTTTCAAAATATGAAAGATGAATAAGGGAGACTTGTAAGACATGGAAACTGAGACTCAGCCACATTTTAGAATTTGTTACGTTCAGGAGGCCTTTTAAAGGCATTATTTGAAAGAAATCACATGATATTTGACTTCCACATGTATCAAGTCAAATTTTCACCTCCTTATGGCTTTGGCCTTGACAATTTTTCTTAGACTTTCCCTTTTTTATATATGTAGAGTTAGGTATTTTTGTTGTGATAACAATTTTTGAATCTTTAATTATTAGTATTCTCTGATCTTTTATGATGAAACTAGGCATATTTTTATTTAATATATTATTTTGGAGTTCACTGACTGAATTCGCCTGGTTGTGCTGTTTGTGTGTGTATTGGTGAAATTGCCTAGTTGTTCAGGAAATTGATTTGTATAGGTATTGGCTTATGTTAGTGAGCGTATAGTATTTCTAATATTAGCGATTGTAGTTGATAAATAAAAATGGTGTGTTGTAACGAAAAGACTGATGAACTGGGACTCAGGAGGCATTGTTTTTTTTAACTTTGTGTCACTGAAGTTTGTGTTTTCAGGAAGGTCAGTTAACATCTTTGGGCCTTCTTTCCCTCATCTGTAGAATTGAAGAGGTGAATTTTGATTATTTTTAAAGATTTATTCCAGTTTATCTGTCACCCTATGATCGTTTAAATCTTAAGACTTGCCTTTCTAAAAGCAAAGTATTAGTCATTGTATACTATTTCCACATTGTATAGGAATTTTGAAAATTGTGTTTTTTGTTATCACTTATTCAGGATTTAAGATACCACCCATATCTCTCTGTGTACCATTGCTTTCTATAATTGGTCTCAACCTATATTCATCTCTCATTTCTTCCCCATTTTCTAGCCAGGATATTCTAGGTTTTTGCCTGTAGAAGGTACTTTACACATTTTTACTTTCATGTCGTTCTTCATACTATTCCCTTTTTTGCACTCTTTCCCATCCCCCAGCCACTTTGAGGCACTATAACATTTTGTTTATAATTATTTTGGCCCTGCATGTTAACTGTATATTTATTGTGTGGTGTTGTATATAAGACAGTGAACTCCTTGAAGGCAGGTGTTTAATTTTCATCATTTTACTAATCTTATTAGTGATGCACATAATACTTTTCACATATTAAAGAGGGACTTAATATTTCTAGAAGTGAATTTATAAAATGATTAATGACATGTAGTCAGCTCTTTGGTTGCTGTCTCCAGGTAGTTTACATTGACAAGTGTCTTAGAATCGGTCTGATGTTGGGAATTGATGGTGGAATTGCTGGCCATCAGGAATGACCTCGAGTTAGTTCTGTCAGACTAACACTCCTGTCTCTTTTTACTGGAAGAATATCTGTAGGGGCGATGCTGGCACCGGCCCTTTGGTTAAAGGTCTTAATACTGTTTATGAAAGTTGTGAGATGTTAATGGTCATTTGTATAGGTGGACTTTTGGGAGATGATACCTGAATTCTAGAATTTATCAAAGAAAATAAAATGCTTGAGTTGGGCATGTATGAATGGGTAGAGATGATCCCCCACCCCCTTGGATTCAGTCATCTTTTTACTCTTGAATTAATTATTGTGTGCAATAGATGTGTGGTTGATAAAAGATCAAAAGGCAATAAGGCAATGAGTTAAAAAGCTGAAAAGAGAATAGGAAAGTAAAAGGCATAAGATAAAAAGTTGCCTCTCTTTCTGCCACTTTAAGTTGATAATACATATTAAAGCATGCTGGTGAATATTATGTACAAGAAAGGGGACCTGAGAAGATAAAATGAGAAAGTAGCGGAGAAGCAAATTATCAGGGATTAAATTTAAATCTATGTTATTTTTAGTTCTATTTTAAAACACATCTCAAATCTCTAAGAACTTCTGTATTAACAAATATTTAAGTCAAATATTATATTTGCTTAACAGTAAGAATAGCTCATACGTTCATTAAGAAGTATTTATTTAATGTTTATTCATTTATATTTTTGAGAGAGAGAGAGAGAGAACGGGAGAGCGGCAGAGAGAGAGGGAGGCAGAGGATCCAAAGCAGGCTCCACATTGTCAGTGCAGAACCCAGTGTGGGGCTCAAACTCACAAAACTGTGAGATCATGACCTGAGCTGAAGTCAGATGCTTAACTGACTAAGCCACCCAGGCACCCCAAAAAGTATTTTGATATTTAAATTTCTCAGAAAGCATTTGGATAATTTTTAATGCAACATCCTTTTAAGGATACAAAAGATAGAAAACATGCATTGCCCATTCTTGTTCTATCAGAGATTGTAAATAGGGAATATCTAAGGCCCTTTCCCTAGTATTTGTAGTAGAAGCATTTTATAGTACAGAACAAAACTGCATGTTGACTTAAGAAAATAATCTTGGTTAATTTTTATTTTAGAAAATATTAAGCCATTTATTTTATTTTAACAGGTATCTTTCAGATGAAGGCATTGAAGCTTGTACAAGTTCTCCTGACAAAGTCAATATAAATGACATCATCCTGATTGCTCTCAATGTAGGTTTTGTTTATTATCTTATATAAACATTTTAAATCTGGAAGCTATGTTCACGAGAAACCTCTTATAGAATAAATTGGATATTAAGATAAGTAATATGGAGGACATCTTTTATTTTTATTGTACATTTTAAGTTGCAGTGATGTTTGTTGAATTTGGTAATCTCGTATCAGCCCATTTTTTAGAAATATATGTTTCTTGTAACATCTATTATACAGAATCCAGTGAAAAGAAAAAAATGCAATTAAAACTCTCATTTCCTCCTATTGATCAGTTATAAAATTTCATAACATTTACAGTAGATACATAGTAGCAGAAAAAACTGATCATATTTATTAAAACAAATTACCAGTTAACATAGGAACTGTAGGTAGGTTATAGCTTTTTGACAGCTGTATTTATTGTTTCAAAATAACTTTTCCTGTTAACAAAAGTAATATATATTGTAGAACACTTTAGAATACAAAAGTAAAATAAGAAAATTAGGGCTATTTATAATTACTGTTAATGTTGCGTATTTATTTCTTTCCAGTCTCTCTCCCTCCACCTGTCTGTAATAGCCCTATCTTTTTCATGATTGGGATTGGCTTTTGAATTTTTTTTGAAGTTATAAAAATTATTTGAAATTTAGATGTAAGTTAAATGAATATTCTTTTTTCAGTTTTGTAGTTACCCCAGTGAGAGTTTTTTCATATTGCTTTTATAATAACAACCTATTAAATTATAATTTAATCTATTCAGTTAAAATTATACATTATGATACATAGTCAACTAAATTTATAAGAGAATTACTGCCTGATGAATCCATCATATCACTGCAAAAGAGGTATAACATGAAGCAGAAATGGTAGCAACTGATAAGAACATTTAAGATAAAATAAATGTATAACTGTGTATAACTTTTTCTTTTCAAATTACTTAAATTTACATATAATTAAATGGACTTAAACAGATAAAATTTATGTTTCAATTCTGTCATTTTTTTTTCAGCTTCTTTAAATTTTATTCAATAAAACTAACAAGATCATTTTTTGTTCTAAGCTGAGAATGTAGGTTTTTAATAATAGACTATAAAATTTTTTAAAGTAAGCTTTAGAAGTTATGCATGTTATCTATGACTCCAAAGGGAAATATTCCCTATACACTTTTTTTTTTGACCTGTACCCTAATAAGTGAATTCTACTTTCAAAAAATAGTGAAAGACCTCTATTCATTGAAAAAAATTTCTAAAGATGATGAGGAAGAGATTTCGTGACAATCTCTGCTTTTCTTATTTTTCTTATATATTTAGATAAATAGCAATGAGCTATCTATAATTGGGTGTGAAGCTTTATTATTTTTTAAAAGCTTATTTATGTATTTTGAGAGAGAGTGAGCCCACAGACACGTGAACATGAGTGGGAGAGGGGCAGAGAGAGTGGGAGAGAGAGAATCCCAAGGAGGCTCCCACATGGGGCTCAATCTCATGAGCTCTGAGGTCATGACCTCAAGAGATCAAGAGTCCGACATTTAACCGACTGAGTCACCCAGGTTCAGTTGTAAAACTTTAAAATAAATCAAGATGAAGTATTTGTCCTATGCACATAAGAGGTAATGATAACCATTATTTTATGAATTAATTTTTTTATAATTTTCTCTGAAATATATGGTTGAAAATTCCAGCCTAAGCTATCATGCCACATAATAGGAAAAAAAAATACTTTTAATTAGGATGAGGTCTACACCAGACAGATAATCTACTTTGAACCTTACTTATCATCTTTAAATAAAATCAGGCATTTCTATTGAATTCTTTCATCTTTTGAGTGATCAGTAGCTGAAAAAGGCTTCTATTATTTATTCTTATTACATATAACTTATTACATATTGGGAGAATAATCCATGCATCAGCTTTCTTATGTCCCCCTCCTCCTGTGTGGGGGCACACTGAGCTTGTTCCTTTGTCCAGCAGTGAAAATGCAGTAATATATGTGCAGGTTTTCCCTGCTATCCAAAAGTAGAGCATTCCTATGAAAATTTTATAAGCCAAAATGGTGTAAAGTAAAGAAGCAATTACCATTAATTTATGTGGAAAGATTTTAGAGCGTTCCCAGACCTAAAAAGTAACCTCTCTTAGGCTTTTCTGACACCATAGGGCATATCTTGCTAAAGGATGTACAAAATAAATCAAGATAAAACACAGATGCATACAACACAGTTCAAACCTACTGTGGCTTGATGCTGAGATGCTGAGTGTGGTTCCTGGGGAAGGAGCTTAGCTGTGGCCCTCTCACTGTTTGCGGTGTGTTCTGTTTCTATGAAGGCTTACTATAAAACAAACACTGAACCCTATTTTTGTTTTTCTCCTTTTTCTGTAAAATGAAAATCTTCAAATTTCTTTCAGTTAGTGAAAACTCACGTAGGTCTTTTGTGACAGCAAAGTGGCATAATGTTAACTTTTGCAAAGCAAGGACAACTGGACACTGTTTCTGCTCAGGGAAGTCCACTGGAGACCAGCACCCAAGGCATTGATTGGACTGCTTACAAAAGTACTCTGTGCCTAAATGAAACAATTCTAGACTCCTCCTTCCAAAAAGCAGCTATTCACCATAAATCACATTGTTTATACAAATATATATAGTCTAGGCAGTGGACCACATTTTCAGTTAGGAGATGGTTCAAGTACATAGTTCCCAGATGTCAGCCTAGGGCCAACCTTGTGAAAGCAGGCCCTTCTAAAAACAGCAGCTACATAACTCATTTCTGTATAGATTTTTATGTTGAAAAGGAAGACGCTTAAGTTTTTACTCTACCGAATGGGGAGTAGGAATATTAAGAAATGACATTGAAATCCAACATGCAGTTTGGGGATCAAAAACCTGAATTATTCAGAAGTAAATTAAGTGATAGCTCAGTCTTAAATTACTGAATACTATGTATTGGTAAAAATTTAAAAATAGATTTTTAAAAATTTCTTTTAAGATTCTGTACAATATAAAATGATTTGCCAGATAGATATTCCATTGAACTCACTCAATAAATAGTCAAGAATCTTTTGTATGTGTGCACACATGCATGTCTATTTATAGGCTAAATATTTCTCCTGCATAAATTTTTATGTACAATATCAATGAATTTTTGGACCCACTTGTCCTACTTATCCTGATATAATGGCATCTGAATCAAAATTGCCTTTGCAGTATTTATAAATTGACTTTGATTTTAGGATGCTTAAAGATTTGGTAGGTCATTTTCATTTTGCTAAAAGAATAATGAAATAATATTCATTATGTGGGTACAGCACTTTAAAAGTTAGGCAAACTTTGAATATATTGTCTCCTTTTAGCCTGATAACAACTTTGTGAGGTAGGATTCATGATATTTTTTCCATTTCATAAAAAAGTAAATTACCTGAATTTAGAGAATTTGTGACAGTGTCCACAGTCCTATTAGTTAATTACAGTTTGTAATGAATCAAAGTTTAGGATTTTAGTGTCATGCTTATTTCTACTTCTCATTTTAGTTTATGTTACATTTCGTAATTACTGCTAAAAGCCAGAAATGAGGGACCATGATGTATCATAAAATTTGTATATATTCTGTTTCTTATACATATTTAAATATTTTAGCCTTTGAATGACTTCAAAATAATGCCTATATTTTTATGAACTGTTAGTTGTATTACTGGCTTGATGATTATTCATATTCAGATGATAGCAAAATGTACATGTCTTATATTCACTAAAATTAATATGATAGCTAATATTCATTAAGTGCTTACTCTTTGCAGTTTATTGACTAAGTGCTTTGCGTATATTGACATTTAATCTTCAAAACAATCCTAACATAGGGAAGGCTAATATAAATAGTTTTTGCCCATCTGTTACTCAGTATTTTCAAGATGAAAAAGCTTGCAACTTGAGATATGCTTTATAATTTTTTCACTCCATTATTGGTTAGAGGCTACAAACATGATAAAGCTGATGATGCATTGTTTCACAAGTGTTTTGATTTGGGGCTTAGTTTGCCTGGCAGTTCCATTTGGTGAGTTTGTAGCTTGGGAGTAACCCTTGCATTAAATTGAGAAATAAAATATGAATTATGGTGGTAAAAGACTGGGCGATTGTGTAATTTTATGCTCGTTTCTTAAGCTGATCACATACTGATATTTCAAATAAGAGGATGTTCTATTATTGTAGGTGGTCAAAGGAGACTATCCTACTTCTATGTATTCATTTTATATTACAGTAATTTTAATCATCTAGTGTTTTCCCCTTGAGTCTAACATGAATTTTTGAACAATTTATGTGGTTAAATGCACTGTTTTCTTTTATTTTGCTCTTAAGGAGATGACGAGCTACTGTTATTATATTTTAAGGAATAGCAAAACAATATAAATTTGGTTAGCAATCTAACCTCACACTCCCAGTCACCAAGATAATTTCTTAGCTTAAATAATTAGGCCTTCTTCATGAGTATTGACAGTTTTCCTCTGAGCAAACTTCTACCGTTCCTTTAGTTTGCACTTCCTAAAGAGGACAGTATCCTTTGCGGTTCTGCTTTTTATGTAAATTGTACAGTTGAAGTTTTGTTTTTATGTCAGAAATGCTATAACTTTGTTTATGTCAGTCCTTATGTTTTCCTTTCGATGTTTTGCTTTGGTTTGCTGAGAAATATGTACTTCTGCACTTTCATAGAGTTAGTCATTTCTTCACTAATTTAGATTTCTATAATTTATTTAAGCAAATGAAATATACTTTTACTACAGTAATATCTTACTGTTCTTGCTGTTGCAGTTGTGTTGTTCCCTAGGATATTTGTATGTTATGTAGCTTTGTTTTGGGTATCACAGCTTGTAGAATAATGTGTTTTTGTGGCTCTGCATAGCAAGGTCACATAGGGTTCAGTTATCAAGAATATATTCTGTTTGTGTATTTAAAAGTAGTCATTTGGTTTGGGCTTGGGCATTAAGTTTTTTAGTAAGACTACAGTTTACATAAAAGCAAGTGTTAGGTTTTAATAGAGAAAATTTAGTAAGTTAAAAAGTTATCAAAAGGAATATGACCAGAATTAAGTCCTTAAACATTACTAGTCAACTTACCAGTGTACTTTAAACAACATATGTATGGGACTATGTTATTTGAAAAGATTGATTATATGTCTAGATCTCATAATCAGCTAAAAGATACTTAAATTTCATTCTATAAACCTTAAGTAACTTCATCTTTGTTTATGAGTAAGATTAGATTTAGATTTACTTTTCTCTACAATTATATTTTAATAATAATATTTTTATTTTAGACAGACTTAAGAACAATTGGCAAGAAATTCCTCCCCAGTGACATCAATGGTGGAAAGGTAGAAAAGGTAAAGAAAAATGTTAACTTCCTAAGTTATGCTAACTACAATAAATATGAACATTTACTAAATTATTGCAATTATTTTTTGTCAGTAAAGACTGCAACTGCAAAATATTTTAGAAGTGAATAGATTATAGAGTCATCCTCATAGTAACTTTCTATACAAATGGAAATCAATTGACTTGAACTTTTAAACTTTTGGTGACTTTTTCAACATTTAAAACAAAACTTCTGTTTCAGGAATTATAATTATGGCACACTTACATGTGAGACTTACCAGATATTGCTGGAGTTCAGGACAAGGATCCTTTTGTACCTTTTAATTTTAGTTACCTATTTCCATATTTATTTAATGAATTTATTTATATAAAATTATAAGATTGCGAGAGGATATCAGAAGCAGTTTGTCAAAGCTATGCATTTGGTTATTGCTGTCATTTTGCACCACACACACACACACACACACACATATATATATATATAAATGCATAATATATATAATATAATATAATATAAGTTATATATCATATAATTAGATATCTTAGAATATATATATATATATATATATATTCATGTTATGAATTTTTTCAGTGATCTTTTTAAAATCCGGGATACAGTTTTTAGGTACCAGCTACTCAGTCTTTTACTTCTTATTTATTTATATTCAATTTCTTCTTTTTATTTGAAAATACATGTAAATTGTGTCAGCCAAGAATTTTATGTGCTGTTGGTCACTTTTTGAACTTTTAAAGAACATCATTATCTATAATTTAAATAAATACTTTCAGTGTTTATGTTTAGACTTTGAATAAATAGTCTTATAATTTTAACATTTAGATATTTAATATAGTTATCAGATGTTTTAAATTTTAGATAATTGTAAAAGATCTATGATGTAACAACTTCTCTCATGTTTCTCACATTTTCTAGAGATTAATCCATTTATGTAAATAATGGTCATCGTTTAGGTGGAAAGAACCATAAGAGTTTCTAATCTTACCTAGTTTTTCTAAATTTTTTCTTAATGTTTGTTTATTTTTGAGAGAGACAGAGAGTGAGCAGGTGGGGGAGGGACAGAGACAGAGAGCAGGAGTCACTGAATCCAAAGCTGCACTGACAACTCAGAGCCTGACATGGGGTTTGAACGCACGAACCGTGAGATCGTGACCTGAGTCGAAGTCGGATGCGCAGCCAACTGAGCCACTCAGTTTCCTCATAATCTTATCTAGTTTTTGACACAAATACTCAGAGAAGAAGTCTATAAACTCCTCAGCGATTCATTTTAATGTTTAACAACACTCTGTGTCAGCAGACTTTAATTATATTTTGATCTAAAGTTCTTATGCTACAACTTAAAGTTCATGTCTTCTTTATCTTCCCTTGGAAGTGGAGAACATCTGCTTACCTTCTCTTGGGAGTAATTCTTCATATAGAGGACTTGTAAATGTCATTGCCACAGGTTTATTTTTGCTAAAGCTAGTTTATCTTGATTCCTCTGTTATTCTGTCGCAAACTTTTCATTGAACTTCATTGTTCTCAGAGTTCTCTCTGGCTTCTGTACATCTCTTCTTTTTGGTTGTAGTAGTAGTTCTCAGACTTCAATGTACACCAGAATCACGGTGAGGCCTGCATAAAAGATAGATTGCCAACCCCTCCCCTTCCCTCTCCCCCCACACTTTCTGATTCCGTTGAACTGGGATAGTTCAATGAGAATTTGTATTTTGGACAAGTTTCCATAGGATATCGATTCTGCTGGTCTGGGAAGCATATTTAGCAAGCTTCTGGATTATAGAACCCCAGATTAGGCAGCAATCTTAGGTAGGTCTGATGAGTGTAACAGTTCTTTACCAGAAAAGTAACTAACATGAAAGCAGTCTGTGCATACCTTACATTAGTTTATTTAAGAAAATTTCAAAGCTTTCTAGGTTATTGTTTTCCATGTTCTTGATGTGTCTTCAGGGATTCTGAGAGCGCATCTCTGCTGTAAGCTTGTGGGGATGTTGCTGACGAGGCCTGTGTCTGCTTCTTCCACCTTCTCAGACAGAGCATCCTTGCTTCAAAGAGTTTTTGCCCAGTGATCTCTTTAGGATTTCTTTTGAATGCAGCTAACAACAATGAAAAACACCTTAAAATCTTTAAATGTAGAATTTTCTGTACCAAATTTTATCTTTTAAAATATTCTTAATACTAATGTATCTTTAGGTTATGCATAAAATGAGAAGATTTAAAATAAACCCTTTACACATGAAACAGGAATTGTGTTGGATATCCCTTTCTGTCCTTTGGTTATATTTTTTCCTTTAATTACCTATTTTTAGCACTAAAAATAACTCTCTTCATAGTACCTGTATTAATATGTGAAGGTGTTTTGAAAAATAATTTTAATAGAAATTTTAGAAGCTGGCCCACAGGGAATTGCTCATTTTATTTGCCTTTTGTTCAAAACTCCATATGTTGTATAAATATATAACTATTTTTAGGCTAAGTAAATGTTTAAAGAATATTTTTTTGACATGAATTATTTGTGCTTTTTTCTAAGATAGTACTAACTCAGTATAAGCTACTTTATTTGTGCCTTTATTGAAATGCTTTATTAACCAGCATTTTACCATGTTAATGATGACTGAATCCTTATAAATTTATGGCTCCAGTCACTAAATTATGTTTGTTATAGTTCATGTTTAAAATAAATTTTAAAAAGATTCAAAATAAATTATTTTAATCTGTGCATAAGATAAACAATAGTAAGCAGAGTATTTGTAAATTGTCTTAATCTGTGCATAAGATGTAGGCAATATTTAGTAAACAGAGTATTTGAATAAATAATCTGTTTTTTGGACATGTTGGATTTTGTTATAATAGTATTTTTTAGTTATCTTTTATATTAAAAAAGGAATGAATGAATACAAGAGCTGGGTTGTCCAGTGATCATCCAAATAGATCATCTATTTACATAGTTATAAGTATATGCTTAACTTCCCATAAACAGTTTATGTTTGAGCTTTAGGCCATAAAGATTGTGAGAGTGGAGGGAACTGTGGTGGGGAAACCACCTTTTGCAACTTCTTTACTGAGTGGTTCACGGTAGGCTTTGCATTTCTCAGATATAAAGTCTTGAACCTAGGCTTATAGTCTAAAAATCATGGAACAAAGTAAAAAAAAAAAAAAAAAAAAAAGTAAAACCATTCTTTCTACAAAACTGTTTCGTATTTTTTTTTTTAATTTTTTTAACGTTTATTTATTTTTGAGACAGAGAGAGACAGAGCATGAACAGGGGAGGGTCAGAGAGGGAGACACAGAATCTGAAACAGGCTCCAGGCTCTGAGCTGTCAGCACAGTGCCCGATGCGGGGCTTGAACTCACTGACCGCGAGATCATGACCTGAGCCGAAGTCGGCCGCTTAACGGACTGAGCCACCCAGGCGCCCCTGTTTCGTATTTTTAATATTTTTTAAGCTTAATGTTTTACAGTAGTCATTTTCATAGTTTACGCCTCTGAACCAAAGTATATAAATAGAATTATAAAATATAGGTTAATATAAAAATGCTTTGTTACCAGTCCAGCTATGTGATGACATTATGCATTATTGTAGAACCCTAAAAGGGAAAGGCTTTCAGGTCTGCGTTTATTTTTTGCTTCTAAGTTTTGGAAACGACTGGTTGTACATGCCTTTTTAAACATGAAACTGTGGGTAAAGACCTGATTTTACAAATGGATGGACTGTCTCAAAGCTTCAGCAATACCAACATCAACCACAAGATGGCTTCACTGCCTTAAAATTCAAAGTGAATGCCCTCTTACCAGTAGCCTAGAAAATTAGATGTTTTTAAAAAGAAAAATAATTGAAAAAAGTTTTTAAGTTTTAATTTAAATAAAATTGTATCATGTTTTATGTATGTTAATTTATTCTGTGCTAATAATACAGTTTGTCAGTGTTCCTTCTAATGAGTTATTAAAATTAAGCATACACATTTATTTTTCAGAACAGTGGATTACTCTGAAACATTGATTTTACTATGCAATAAAGCATAGTAAATAAATAAAATAAATAAATACAAGTGCTCATTGGCAATTATTAATAGAACTGTGGAGTTTAAAAACGACTGCATAAAACAATATATATTAGCCACATACTCTGTTCACTTTACTTTTTTTTTTTCCTAATTCTCCCAGAGAACAAAAAGCTAACCAGGTGAAGGATAGACGTGTGGAAATAGGGAAATGATACACTAGTAGAAGGGTTACTTTGGACTGGGAGTCCTGCAATGTTTTCCTCATGTTTCATTTGCTGTAATTGCTCTGAATGTAAGAGAAATCATGTTCTGTGCTGTACTTTGATGTATAAATTGATGCTTTTTGCAGGGGATCTCAAGTTTGGGAAAACCTATTCAAGATTATGTCTATTTCTCACTTAACAGGCTTTTATAATATCCTGTTTTTAAAATTTCTAAGAGGTAGAAACTTTTAGATCTTCTAGTAAATATCACCATATTTATGATTCAGAAAGGGTTTTTTTTTTTTTTGGCTCATTATCATTATTATTTCTTACATTTACACTCTTGCTGTATGTGAATATCACTTGAAAATTTTGAGATAAGGATGAGGGACTACCTTCGCAAAGCTATTTTTCATCATCCCCAGTGCTTTTGACTTGTTTTCCTCTTGTTTTTTGGTTTTTTTTTTTTTTTTTTTGGTGCAAGCTCCTGTCCTGTCTAGGAGAACCCTGATTTTCAGCAAACTCTTCTTTTTCTCCACCTTCTCCTCTTTACTGAAAATCTATTCTGTCCCAGATACTATGTTAAGTAATTTACATCCAATATCTATGTAGTCTTCAGAAGAACACTGAAAACAGAAAAGATTTTTTACTGCAGAGATGCAGTAACTGGAACTTTCTTAAAATCTGTCTTTTGTTGCTACAGCACCTTCATATTGCCATGTAAACACAATGTCTTCCCCTCACTGGCTAGCCAAACTGCTGTTTATTCTTCAAATCCTCACTCAGATGCCACGTATCTCCTAATTTTCTTGACCCCTTTTGAGCAGAATTCATTTTTAAGCATTAACATTTCCTTTGCCCTTTATACCTATATATGCTTCTCTATGTAACAAATGTTGTAGTTTTGGAGCATGTAATAGAAAGATGACAGACTTTGGTGTAAGACAGATCCACATTTGAATTCTAATTCTGCCTCTTACTAGCTGAGTGACCTCTGGCAGAGTACATTACCCTCTGCTCTCAGTTTTCTCATTTAAGATACACAGTGATCCTAACATACTTTATAGATCTGGAGGTAAATTATTGTAAAAACACAAGGAAATACTTTATTTATCAAGGAGTTTTGAATGTTGTGTTTGTGCTAATAAGTTCAAGAGATGCAGAGATAACAGGACAGCCCATGCCTTGTTGGAACCAACAGCCTAATGAGAGATGAAAAAACCTCCATGTTAATGTAGTGAAACACATGCTAGATCAGAAGTACCCGTGATGAAGAGGCAGCTGTCTCAGCTTGGTGAGGCGGAGAGGTTGCTTTTCTTGCTAGACTATTAGGTCTTAGATGTGATTTTCAATGAGGTAATAGTGAACAGATCCTCATTTGGGGACATATTTAAAATCTTAGTGTAGGGTGTATACACACAAACACACACATGTATATGTATATATATATACATGTATATATGTATATACATATGTATATTCAGTATTATTCAGTATTATTCAGTATTATTTCTGTATATTCAGTATTATTTCTATTTGGAAATTTTTGAACAATTAAAAACCTATTTTATTGTACAAACTGTAAAAAATAGAGCTTGACAAAATCTTGACTGGTAAGATAAGTGTAGTGGACGTTTATGATTCCTAGAACCTGAGTTCTTTTCCTGTGCTGGGGTGGGGAGGAATTTCCCATCTTTAGAGTCTTGGTGGTGGAGAAGAAGAAAATTGGAAATAGTTTTTCCCTAGCCTCCCTTGCAACTATGCTATGCATCCGTACCTCTCAGCTCTACTCGTCAGGTGAGCTGCTCCGGGCTTGGGCTAATCACACAACTAAGCGGGAACTGTGGCAAATGCTCTCTGCCGGGAGTAGAAGCTACAGCAAGGCTGAGTCTCTGGGGTAACAGCGGCAGAAGTGCTGAGGTAAGCGTCCAGGGCGGGTGAGACTGAAGGGACGAGGCATGTAGGGTGATGCTTGCAATGTGCAGGGTCCAGCTCCTTAACAGCTCCTAAACGCCGATTATCAGCTTGTCTTCCCAGTTTAGAGTTCAGTGACATCTAGTTGGTACTTGAAATCAGTCACTGGCAAATGCCACCAACACTAAGGCTTCTCATCTCCCCCCCACCCGTCCCAGAACTCTTTTACCGACACACCCCTGCCCCCAGACCAGTTCTGTGGTTTGACTGTGAGTGGTTTTTTCCGCTGGGTAGGCGGCAGACCTAGTTCTTTCATTCTCCTGACATTTCTGTGGACTACGCAGTGTCTTAATTTCAGAATATCATGTACGTTATTTAACTATTTTAAGGTAATATTTGATATGTACAAATATATATGTTTTAAAGCTTAATAATGGTGTGAGTACCTGTGAAACCTCAGCCTGATATAGGAGCTAGAACATTAAAGTGCCACCCTGCCTACTTTATGTGCCCTGGCGCTTCTTCCCTCCCACACCAAGAAATGGAGTTCAGTTTTACTTGACTTTTAAAAATATTCCTAAACAATATGTGGTTTTGTTTTTAGGCTTTATAAAATGATAACATATTGTCTGCTTTCATCATTCAGTGTTGTATTTCTAATAGGTGTCCGTGTTGCACATGGCTATTATTCATTTGTTTTCTCTTCTGTGTAACATAAACTGTGTAAATATACCTCAGTTTACTTATTCATTCTTCTATTGATGGATATTTAGGTGCTTTTCTTCTTCTTTTGATAATAGATGAACTACTTTTAGGAACAAATTTATATATTTTTCCTGATGCATGTATGTGAGTTTCTTTGGGGAACATAACCAGGGATTGAATTATTATGTGCTAGAGCTAAGCAAATGTTTGACTTTATAAGATTATGCCAAATAATTTTTCAGAATGGTTGTGCCAGATTTATCTTAACTTCAGTAGTGTATGGGAGATACCATTAATCTGCATCATTTGTGACTCTTGAAATTATCAATTTTTTTCTAATCTTGTGATTTTAAATATGTTATTCTCCCTTAGGCTATTCTTTCCCTGCCCACGCCCACCCCCGTATAAACTTGAGAATCAAATGACCAAGTTTCTTAAAGTATGTTGGGGTTTTGATTGAAATTGAATTGCCCTTGCAGATGAGCTTTTAAAGACAGTTGACATCTTTCTGGTATTATATTACCAGTGAAGGGTTTATAAGTTGCCTCTGTCAAGAGAAGAAAAAAGCCCTGATCTGTAGCATTTGCTACTTTTTGTAGCAAACATATTACTATCATGGCTGGTTATAAGCTACACCATGAAACCATTGATGCCGGAATTGGGAAGAAATGTGCATCAAAGGCTCTTGTCAACTGGGACAAGCTGCCTCTAGCACATTCCTAGATGTATCTCTTCACTTACTTAGCTTTTCCATAGTTTTATAATTTATTAAAAGTATACAGGTCTTGTATCATTTGTAAGCTTTATTCCTGGAGTATTTTATTTTTATTGCTATAAAGTGGTTTTTTTTAAAGATTAGTTTTTTTCTCTTTGATAATTGTACACTGACTTTAAATTCTGCTACCTTGTACTTAATGTTCTTAATACTATATCTCTCTCTATTTTTTTGTTTTCTTTATAAATTTGCCTTTTGTTGACATTTCACATGAGTGGAATCACACCACTCGTACTCTCTTGTATCTGGCTTCTTTCACTTAATATGTTTTTGAGGTTAATGTGTCAGTAGTTTGTTCCTGTTTATTGCTGAATAGTATTCCATTGTATGGATAGACCACTTTTTTTCTTTTCATTCACAAATTGATGCACATTTAGACTGCTATGCATAGTTTTATTTTTTCACTGCTAATGAAAGTATATTGATGTTTATATTATTTTTTCTTAAATCATTGATTTGAATCTTTACTCTCTGCTTCTTGATCAGTCTTGCTAAGTAGTAGTTTCATTAGTTTTTGCTAACCTTGTATTTTTGTTTGCTATTTCATTAGTTTCTCTTTATTATCTTCTTCTACCTTGGTATAGCTCATTCTGTTGTTCTTTTTCATAGCTTATTAGTTTAGCTCACTTTCTTTTCTCTTTTCTAATGTAAGCTATTAATTTTTTCTCCCCTCACTGCCTTAGCTACATCCCCGAGGTTTTATACGTGTTATTTTCATAATCATTCAGTTCTAAACATTTTTCAGTTTATATTAAGATATATTCTTTGCCTGTTTTAATCATAAAATATTATCATTTGTCTTTTTTTTTAAGTTTATTTATTTATTTTGAGAGGGGGATGGGAGGAGGGGCAGAGAGAGGAGAGAGAGAGAATCCTAAGCAGACTCCACGCTGTCAACATGGAGCCCAATGCAGGGCTGAATCATACAAACCCTGAAATCATGACCTGAGCCAAAATCAAGAGTTAGATGCTTAATCAATGGAGCCATCCAGGAGTCCTTGTCTTTCTTTTTGTTACTGATTTCTCATTTAGTTATATTTTGATCAGAGAACTTGAACTGAGAGCTATATTTGAAATTTCCTAGAGGCTTATATTATAGCTTGATATATATTTGTGAATATTATATGTTTGCTTGAGAAGAATATTTATTCCCTAGTTGTTAGGTTCACAACTCTGTATAAATTTTCTAGACAGGCTTATTATTTTATAGTCTGTTTTTGATTAATTCCAAATTCTCCAGGCCTTAGAAACTTAAATTTGTTTCTTTATTATTATTATTATTTTATGATTCTCATGCTTTGTGGCTTGTTTCTTTGTGAGTCTCTTGATATTTTCTTGTGACTTCATGTTTCTTGATCTTTTTATATGGGAATCCTGGGCACCTGAATCAGCAGTGCTTTCTTCTAGAAGGGACATGTGGAGCTAGTGGGGGTACTACTAATTTACAGTGCGTTGAGGTTTTGGCTAAGGTTAATTTTGCTACGTTTTCACTAGCCTGGAGTTGAGGCTCTCTCAGCTGCAATGCCATTACTACCAGAAGCAAACATAGATATTCTCTGGAGGAAAATGCTCTCCAAATTGAGACTTACCATAGATGCCTGAATGGATGGTGTGAGGAATGTTCTAAAATTTCTAACATTATAAAAAGTTGTCTTTCACTCTAGTTTCTTGAGTCTGATATTATCCTTATAATGGGACAGAGTGTGACAAAGCATACTTTTATCCCCTGTGCTCTTTTCCTGCCCTACCCTTGTGTTTATTAAAATAAATTTTGTTGAAATGGTATTAAGATATTAATGATTTTAAGGCAAAGAAGTAGGTTAAGAAAGAGAGCATCGTAAATGCTATTTAAAGCCTGTCCTTCAGGCTTTTAAAGAAGGTAAAGCAGAACCACTATTTCTTCTTTCAAGGCAGTTTTCTGGAATCATTTGCTCAGTTGCTTGGACCCTAAGGTAGAGATGTGAGTAGTCTAGCCAAAAACTTCTCTAGATAAAAGTGAATGGGAAAAAAATGACCCCTAGAAAATCTTATTGAAACTTTGGAAGTAGTGATAAAAAATGAAATGAATTATGATTTTAAGTACTTAAAAGGACTCTGGAGGATGGAACTGTCTTTATTCTGTTAATTTTAACTCACTTTGCAATAATGTGATGCTAATGTTGTTAGGTTTTGATGGAGCAAATTTATTTCTCAAGGAAATTGATGTGATTATAAAAAGAAATGGCTACCAGATATTTCACAGTAAGTAAAATAAACTGTCCAAACTTAAATGGTTTCTAGAGTCCTAAAAAAATTACAGTTTCAGCAGTTTTTCCAGGTGTGATCAGACTGTAGATAACTTGTTCCATGTCATCCGGCCTTTAGAGAGACTGATAAACAAGAGTGCTATTGACTATGATCAGTAAACTGATGGAGTCATTTAAATCTGGTATTCCGTATCAGTTTAAATGACTGGTTAGGAGTTCAGATTACAGAGGTGTCCATCTTTTTAGAAAGAGAAAGGAATGAAGCCTGGGTGAATTTTTGGGGGCCTCAGATAATATTTCTGGCAGATACTTGATATCATTTATTATGATTAGAAATCTTTACCTAGAGAGACAATGATGAATTCTTCTTACCTATTTAAACTTTTCACAGTCATTTCTTTTACTTGTTCCTTATTACTTAGGCAAAAGAGAAAACCGGACATTAAAGGAATCTTGGGCAAAGATTAATCTTTGTTTTTTATTACTTTCATTTAAAATTTATATGTTTTTTTTTTCTTTTTTCACTTTAGAGTTGCCCTTGACACTAGTTGGACACAGATTCTGAGGCTAAATCTCATTCAGTTTTGTGGATGCCTTTAGATGATTTCAGTTTCAGGGTTTAAAGTTAGGATTTATAAACTTAGAACTATATATAGCATTTTATTCTCCTATTTGTGTTTTATTTAGATCCCATACATCTGTATTTTGTCTGCTACGGAGTATAGTAAACTGAATATTGTGAAAATAATAATGAAAAAGAATCTTTATCTGCTGGCTTCCTTATAGAATCTTTCTGAATTATGTAATCACTGATATTAAGGCTTGATGATTTACATTGAGAAGTGATTATCACAAGACTGTATAATTTAGGAGATTCTAAGAGGAGTCTGATAAATAGTACCTCCTTTTCCACTTAGCTTTTGAATCAATCGAGAAGTAAAGAGTGAGAGATGTGGGTCAAAATATCAACTTTATAATTGATAAAAATTACTTCGAAAGTTGTGGTTTTATTGGAAGACCCGAACGGGCCTATTAACTGAACCACAAACCAGGAGGACTTAAATACTCCTTTATGATAGTGCCAATCCAGTGAAGATGCTGAGTAAATACCTCCCACCTCCGGACTCCTAACTAGATCCCAAGAAAAAGAAAGTTGACGATGAGCCCAGTATATACAGTATCTTCTTCCCGGTCAGATAAGTCAGTCATTCCATAAGGGGTGTATTAGTTTTCTAACGTTGCTATAAAAATTACCACAAACCTGGTGACCTGAAACACAGACATGTATTCTCTCATTGTTCTGTTGGCCAGAAGTCTAAAATCAGAGTGTCAGCAACTTTGGTTCCTTTGGAAGCTCCGAGGGAAAATCTGTTTCATGCCTCTCTCCTAGCTACTGGTAGCTGTGGGCAGTCTTTGGCATTCCTTGCCTTATAGATGTGAACCTCCAACTTTTCCTTCCATCTCCATGTGGCCTTTGCACCGCGCATCTTTCTGTGTGTATTTATACTGTGTATTTATACTGTGTGTTTATTTACTCTTATCTTGTAAGGACACTCATCACTGGATTTCTAGGCCATCCTAATTCTGGATGATCTGATCTTTAATTTTTTTTTTTTTTTAATGTTTGTTTATTTTTGAGAGAGAAAGAGCACGAGTGGGGGAGGGGCAGAGAGAGAGGGAGACACACAATCCGAAGCAGGCTCCAGCCTCTGAGCTGTCAGCACAGAGCCTGACATGGGGCTCAATCTCACGGCCCGCGAGATCATGACCTGAGCCGAAGTCGGACACTTAACCGACTGAGACACCCAGGCACCCCTGGATGGTCTCATCTTTAGATCCTGACCTCGGTTATGCTTGCAAAGGCCTTTTTCCCAAATAAGGTTACATTTACAGGTTCTGGTAGATTTATGTTTTGGAGGGGCCACTATTCAATCCACTGAAAGGGCAGAGAGGCCAAGAATTGGAGTAATTAAATAAGTAAACTTGGGGCGCCTGGGTGGCTCAGTTGGTTAAGCGCCCAACTTGGGGTCAGGTCGTAATCTCATGGCTCATGCGTTTGAGCTGGGTGTCGGGCTCTTTGCTGACAGTTCAGAGCCTGAGGCTCACTTCTGATTCTGTGTCTCCGGCTCTCACTGCCCTTCCCACTCATGTTCTGTCTCTCTCTCTCTCAAAAATAAACAAACATAAAAATTTTTTTACAAATAAGTAAGCTTGTTGCTTGCTAGGAAATATTAGGAGTTGGGGACAGGTGTTACTTCTGATTATTCCCCAGCTTTTTGTTCCCATGGTCAGCTAGGATGTATGAGATCAACAAAATGGTCATTTTCCCACCCAATTTTTGTGTCATTGGCATTATCTTCAATTTTTGTTTCTTTGGTGGAATCTTAAAGCTACTTGTCTGTTTTGTATTAGAGGTTAAAAGCGAACAATATAAGGTATATATCCATTTAACTGCATACAAATAAGAGGCAATTTATTACAACACATTGAAAACAAACAAAATAAGCAAAGGTGTTCTCTCAACCCTCATGGGATGTAGAACTGCCCAGTTCCATAAAGATGCATTGTGATCTGTATGTCATATGGACCGAGTCAGGGTGCCCTTGTCAGGCTGGATAAAAAATACTAGGAAAGTTCCATTTCTTTCTTACTAAGAATTATATAGAAGCAAATGTTTTACTCTCACAGTTCAATGGATATGCTCTCCCTTGGATGCATAAGTCTCACTTTGGAACACCTAAATCTAGATCATCTCTGATCGTCCAACAGAACTTTTTGTAGTGATATGGATACTTTATATCTGTGTTGTCCATGTGCAGAACATTTGAAATATAGCTAATGTGACTCAAGAATTAATTTTAAATTTCTTTTGATTTTCATTAATTTAAATATAAATTTAATAGCTGCATGTGGTTGGTGGACCATATTGGACAGCACAAGCTACACATATGTCAATGTCTAAGCAAAAAATACTGAGAGTAGTAAAATAAAGAGAATGGTGAACGTTATAATAACAATAATCTGCCTATGGCTTAATTTAAATGTCCTTATTTTAATGGCATTAACAAAGCAGAAGAAAAAGTTCATCCTGAATTAGCAGCTTATCTGTACTTGTTAAGGGTTTTGGACTTGTTTTAACTTGGAATTTTTTATAACTGAAAATTGGATGAAATTTTAGTCTCTTGTCTCTAATTATTTTCTTTAGGACTAAATTTATATCAAAATTATTCCTCTGTAGGCAAAATACTGGTAAATATGAAGCAGAAATTTGTTAACTTGGGACATGCTTACTTGAGAAATTAAGTGTAAATGTCAATCATTTCACATTTTCTTTGCAGAAAATATAAATTAAATTAATGTGCACAGAAAGATTGTACTTAAAAGACTATGTAACAAAAAAGTAGCCTTTTTTTTTTCCATTTGTAGGTATGATACTGCTTGAAGGTATAATATTTTATAATGTGGAAAATAACACTTTATGGTAAAGTTATTTTTCAGGCATGTAAGCAGATTTTACCATCATTTCCCAATTATTTCATAAGTATTTTATTATATAAAATTTTCAATAGCAGTTAGTCCATCAATTTTATTTTTGTGTTTAAAATGTGGCCAGGCATTAGATTTAAATATACTTTAAAAGGTAATGCAAAAATAAGTCAGGTATAGCCTACACTTCTTGAACTTTATATGGTTTAAATTTTGGAATTTTGTATTCTTCATTAATGCCAGAAGAGGGTGTACTTTAAACTTGATGTTTTTAAACAGTAAACATTCCTTCCAACTGGTGCTGTAAAGTCGATGTCCCTTAAAAAATTACCAAGTGCTTTAATTTCAGATTGTCCCTTAATGTACATGGGAGGAGATGGGGGGAGGTGTATGTGAATAATTTAGAGCACATGACACTAAAAACACCTATTAACACTGAACACCTTTAATCCAGAAACACAACTTTGTTTTCCTAAAGTTTTCTCATTACTTTCCAAAAATGAATTCAGAATTAGTGAATTCAGACGACCCTTCTGAAGGGTCTCCCCCAAACTCTGATGTATGTAATATAGTTTCACTTTTGACCTTATTTAACTGAAATTATTATAAATGAGAAAGGAAAAGAGAAACACAATAAATGAAAAACAAAGCCATGGCTAGAAAGTGATATTTATTCCTTTGTGTTTTGACAGCTTGAAGGTCCATGTGTTTTGCAAATTCAAAAAATTCGCAATGTTTCTGCACCAAAGGACAACGAGGAATCTCAGGCTGCACCAAGAATGCTGCGTTTGCAGATGACTGATGGTCATATAAGTTGCACCGCTGTTGAATTTAGTTTTATGTCCAAAATAAGGTGAAACTTTATTTTGTATATTTCTCACAGTGTTTGAAAGTGCTATTCAAAATGGATTTTGTTTTACACATTTTGGAAAGAAGAAATGAACTCTTAAGTTCACGTTACAATTTTTCAGAAGATATTAACGAGTGTTTGTATTTCTGCTTTATCTGTATAGGAAAATAGGAATGGATTTACTTCCTCCTTCCTTAAATGTTAATTATAAAAACAAATTCAGGGGGCGCCTGGGTGGCGCAGTCGGTTAAGCGTCCGACTTCAACCAGGTCACGATCTCACGGTCTGTGAGTTCGAGCCCCGCGTCAGGCTCTGGGCTGATGGCTCAGAGCCTGGAGCCTGTTTCCGATTCTGTGTCTCCCTCTCTCTCTGCCCCTCGCCCGTTCATGCTCTGTCTCTCTCTGTCCCAAAAATAAATAAACGTTGAAAAAAAAAATTTCTTAAAACAAATTCAGTTGTTTTGTATGGAGAGTTTTTTTTCAGTAAATTTTAGGTCATTCAAAAATCTCTAAGAACGAACAGAATTTCTTTGAATGTATTACTGCTGCTTCTTTGACAGCTGTGTCCATCACCCTAGAAGTTTTATAGATGAATGAACTTTCTTAGGAAATGACTGAAGCTAGAGAGACGTGCCACTCCACTATCTGAGAGGAGAAGGAACTTCATAAGAAACAGTTTTCCAAATCCCTCTTTTGGCTATTTTTATGAGAAGTTTTTATTTTTATTTGAATAAAGTTGATGTATAACATTGTGTACATTTAATTGTACAGCATGTTACTTTGATACACGTATATTATGATTGCTAACATAACAGAATTTATTACAATACATAATTATAGTATAATACTATTGTCTGTGTTCATTATGCTGTATATCAGATTTCAGTGGCTTATATACTACTCGTTACAAGTTTGTGCCCTTAAATACCATTAATCTTATCCCTCTCTGCCATTCCCTGGTGGCCACTATTTTATTCTCTTCTTACAGGTATAACTTATTTGGGTTCTACATGTAAATGATACACAGTCTTTCTCTGTCTGAATTATCTTGCTTAGCATAATATGTCCAAGGTCCATTCATGTTGTTGCAAATAGCAGAATATTCTCCTTTCTCATGCTAAATAATATTTATTGTGTATATGTACCACATCTTTATTATGCATTCATTTTAGTTGTTTCCAGATTGTGAATAATGTTGCAATAGACATGGGAGTACATATTTGTGGTTGAAATCCTGTTTTCATTCCCTTCGGGTGTATACCCAAAGGTGGGATGGCTGGATTGTATGGTAGATCTAATTTAATTTTTGAGGAATCTCCATATTGTTTTCCATAGTGGTTGGACCAATTTACATTTCTACCAACAATGTATAAAAGTTTGCTTTTCACCACATTCTTACTAACATCTGTTGTCTTTTGTGTTCTTGATGATAACCATTCTAAGAAGTGTGAGGTGATACCTCTTTGTGGTTTTGATTGGCATTTCCCTGATGAATAGTAATGTTGAGCATGTTTTACATGACTGTTGGTCATTTTGATGTCTTCTTTGGAAAAATGTCTGTTCTTCTCATTTTTTAACCAGATTGTTTTTTATTATGTTGACAGAGTTCTTCATATATTTTGGATATTAACCCCTCATCCAATATATAGTTTGCAAAAATTATCTCTGATTCTGTATGTTGTCTTTTCATTTTGTTGTTTTTTTTGCTGTGTAGAAGCTTTTGAGTTATCAAACCCATTTGTTGCTTTTTGCTTTTGTTTTTGTGCTTTGGGTGTCCTCTCCAAAAAAATCATTGCCAAGACCATTACTGATAAGCTTCTTCCCTGCATTTTCTTCTAGGAGCTTTATGGTAGCAGGTTTCATGTTTAAGTCTTTGGTGCATTTCAAGTTAATTTTTGTGAGGGTTGTGAGTTGGGAGTCCAGTTTCACTGTTCTGCTCATGTTTCTATGAAAGGCTTTTAGAGTCATACTTGTTGGAATGGATAAAAGCACTGAGAAGGACTTTATCTTCAGTGTCCCCATTAGTTCAATTTGAGCAATTTTATGAGGTGGCAGTTTTCATTGGGAATTTTCTATGTCATTTTATTTTTTTTTATTTTTTTTTTCAACATTTATTTATTTTTGGGACAGAGAGAGACAGAGCATGAATGGGGGAGGGGCAGAGAGAGAGGGAGACACAGAATCGGAAACAGGCTCCAGGCTCCGAGCCATCAGCCCAGAGCCTGACGCCGGGCTCGAACTCACAGACCGCGAGATCGTGACCTGGCTGAAGTCGGACGCTTAACCGACTGCGCCACCCAGGCGCCCCTACTATGTCATTTTATATGCTCATGTTTGCTGTTCTGGGTCTTGTGAGCTTTTTCACTTAATGTAAACTGCTAGACCACACTCCTCTCCTAAATGAGTGGAGGTACAAAGGTAAAAAAAAAAAAGTTTAGATTTTGCCTCCAGTAGCTCCTCTGCTAAAGAGGTAGCTACGTAAGCAGGCAAGTTATAATAAGTATATATCAACTGAAAGGTAGGAGTATAAAAATTTAACTCTACTTGGGGGAGCCAGAAGTGAGACTTAAAATATGAATAGGTGTTTTGAGAGAGGTGAGAGGGGGAATAGCACATGTAGAGACATGGTGTCCTGAAAACAAATGAGTGAAAAGTTCCATTTGGAAGAGCTTACATGATTTGAGATGGTGGTATGTAGGCAGAAATGTGGTAGGTGGAGGCCTTCTATGCCATGCTCATTAATTTCTCTTCTTTTTTCCCCCCTTCAATCTGTATCTGCCTCTGGTAAAGGAAGTTCCTTCCTTAGGAGATATATGTTTGTCTGAAATATTGATTTTCATATATAAATTGGGTTTTATTGATTTTGTGATTATGTTGTCATTTTGAAGAGTAGGTTTCCTGTTTCTCTGGAGAAAGACAGCCTCTCTTCTTTTGACAAATTCAGTCAGACTCCCTACAAGGGAGTTCACAGATGACTCAGGAAGACTTGCCATGTAATGGC
The DNA here is from genome assembly GCF_028749965.1 of Puma concolor. Lineage (NCBI taxonomy): Eukaryota > Metazoa > Chordata > Mammalia > Carnivora > Felidae > Puma > Puma concolor. Next base: position 205,585,343 of record NC_141667.1, on the reverse strand, counting down.
TCCTTCTCTGATTTTACTGCTGTGTATTTCTCTGAGGTAAATGAAAACACAAGATTATCCAGAGAGAAGGGTCCCTTATGTTGCCCTCTGTCTTTTGTTGAATTTATTGCAGTTTGACAATTGAAAATAAATACTACCACTTGCTCATTGACCCATCACTGAAGTAGTATGTCTACTTTTGTGGCTGTAAAAGCAATAGTCTTCAGAACTGTTCTTACGTGTGAATATTTGAAGACATTTTTCAAAGTAAGTGTGGTTAGTGGTTATCTCAAAAAGAGAATAACTCACTAGAGAAGATACACTGGGATCTGGTACCGACTGGGTTCCTCCAGTAGACATTGCATTTCTCTGGGGTGCTTTTTTTTTTTTTTTTTTTTTTTCCAATTTTTTTATCCTACCTCCTGAATGGCTTGAACTTTTAAACACCTGCTTCTCACTGTTTTTGTTTTTTATCTTGTTTTGCTTTTTTAAAAATTGCATTGAAAAGAGAGTAAAAGCACTTTGGGGCGCCAATAAAAATAGTAATTAAACCAAAATGTACTCTCTGAATAAGAGTTACTTAGGGCCTTAAAGGTGATGTAGTAAAAATTATATTAAAATTTTAGCACCTATTTATCCTTTTTGGGACTAGAGCTATCATTTAATGTGGTGAATGGGACTTTTTATCATTTATCCTAATGAAATTGTAAGTCCATCTTCAAATAATTTGACAGTTTTTCCCTCTTAACCTATTAAGGAAAGTTTAAGAAAGGTACAGTCATTTTATACAAAAAGTAGTTTATCATTTGTTTTAAAATTAGCTTTTAGTTTTTTTTTTTTTTTTTTTTTTAATTTTTTTTTCAACGTTTATTTATTTTTGGGATAGAGAGAGACAGAGCATGAACGGGGGAGGGGCAGAGAGAGAGGGAGACACAGAATCGGAAACAGGCTCCAGGCTCCGAGCCATCAGCCCAGAGCCGGACGCGGGGCTCGAACTCACGGACCGCGAGATCGTGACCTGGCTGAAGTCGGACGCTTAACCGACTGCGCCACCCAGGCGCCCCGCTTTTAGTTTTAAATTATTGTACCACAACGTAAATGTCCCTGTAATTTGCATCCGGTTGTTTTTTAAGTTCTTACGTAGTTTTTTTTCTGCTAATTTATGTTTCTACATTTTCTAATTTTACCAATTTGTAACAAATTATTGGCTAAAAATGGTTTTGAAACTAAGTGTTTTTTGTTTTTTTTTAATGTTTATTTTTGAGAGAGACAAAGAGAGCACGAGCAGGGAAGGTGCAGAGAAAGAGAGGGAGACACAGAATCCAAAGCAGGCTCCAGGCCCTGAGCTGTCAGCACAGAGCCCGGTGAACTGTGAGATCATGACCTGAGCCAAAGTTGGACGCTTAACCGACTGAGCCACCCAGGCACCCTGAAAAATAAGTTTTATGTAAATGATATAATTCAGTAATTATAGTAGTTTCTTTAAAGAGTACAGCACCCTGTACTTAGAACTTTGTTTTTAATCCCTAAATGATGATACAGAATTATGAAAATCTGGATCTGTCATTCACCTGAAGTTGGGAAAAATGTCTTCACTTAGTGTCACTGTATTCAGTTGTGCTGATAAATATTGTCTTTAGTTTACTATACTTACTACCACAGAAGTCTCTACTTAAGGGTTAGGTTAGGCAAGGTTATTCATGACTCTTTGTTCTGTAAGTTACGTGGGATGACAGAGTGACAGAGCTTGGGATCCTCAGAATAATTTTTATCAGATAATATCTTACTCTGTATAGGATCTTTGAGGCTTTGAAAACAGACATATTGTATTCCTTCTTGTTAATAGCTGTTCTAACAACCATCTTTCTTCAGAACAGACCAATGATATCAACACTTTCACTGATTTTGCTGTTGCATCTATCAGCACATGGTGAATATCCTGAACTTTAAAAAATGTGAACAATGTTAAGCCATTTCAGTATGGTTTTCTGATTCATCCTAAGTGCTTGAGACTATGTAGCCAGTCTCCTGAAAAAAAGTTTCTCTATGAGTGTGTTTTGAAGAACTTGACCAGGTTCAGGACTGAATTCCAGTTTGGGGAAGGAGCACCAATGTATTTTAACTCTTTTTCTTTTTTCCTTGATTTAGCCTGAACACACCACCTGGAACTAAAGTGAAGCTCTCAGGCATCGTGGATATAAAAAATGGATTCCTGCTCTTGAATGACTCAAACACCACAGTTCTTGGTGGTGAAGTAGAACACCTTATTGAGAAGTGGGAGTTACAGAGAGTAAGTGCAAACTAAGAAAAATGGCTAGAACTTTAACAAACTCTACTCTTTTTAATGTATTCTGGGTTTTAAGATCTTCCCATAGTAAAAAGTAAAATTAGTCTTTTGTGTCAGAGTTGAATAGAACGGAAAACAGTGATCTTTACAGAAAACTACCTTTGATTAGCATAGTTTGTCTTCAGAAGATGTCATTTTTCAGTATTTGCTACATTTTATTACATATTTTTAAAAGTAATTCTTTACTGACAAGTTTTCAAAATTCCCAAGATACCTGTTATAAACTATGTGTAATGTATTTGTGTGTAATTCTGCAAAAGCCAAATATTTGTGAATATATATGAATATAATGTATGTCTATTTGTCTCAGCTACAAACACGCGTATGTACAACTGAAAGCAAGTTGTTTGTGTAGAGTGTCGCAATAACGGAGAGATTCTTACTGTATTTGTTTTCCTAGGCACATTAGTTGGTGTTTTTCCCATTTATGTTAACGATATCTTCATCCTTCTAGTCATAGGTTATCTAAGGGTTGTGTGTCTAGTTTGCTTCCAGCAACCAATTCTGTTGATCCACTGCTGTCAGATCTCCTATCCTTCCCTTGCTCTCCAGTTCCATCGCTTTTGCAATAGTTTGTCTTTTTATTTTCAGTTTATTTCTTAATTTTTAAAATATTCACAACTTGATTATTTTAGTTTACGTCTTTTGCATCTCACACCTGGACTACTGCAGTAGCCTTTTCAATGGTATCTCCACATATCCTTTCTCCATCTTCTAATTTATTTTATTTACTTCTGCAAGACTATTTTCCTTCAGTATCACTCAGAACATGTCATACCCTGCTTTTATTTCAAATGTCTTTATTTGGCATTCAAGGCTATTTATAGTCTAGCCCTAGTTCCAGTTTACCTTTTTAACTTCCTATATTATTTTACATGGATTTTGTTCTAACCAAATGGAACCACTTACTCTTTCTTTGCTTCTCTATGCTTTCCTTAGTTATACTTTCGGGGGTAAAATCTTTTTCCACATTTACATCATTCATCTTGTTCTCTTTCTCCTGATCCCTGAATGGCCAAATTGTCCCATGCTTTTAGACCCAAATCAAATGCTTGCTTCTTTGCCAAGTGAAGTAGTTGGTCCTTTATTGAATTCTTTGAACATTTTATTTGTGTTAAGTATATTACTTTTTACCTAGCACTAGAATTATGTTTACTTATCTCCTTTAATAGATTATAAGCTTCTTGAGGTCAGAATTGTTTGTGCCTTTGTTTAATTCCATGAATATTTGTTGAACAGTCTGTAGATACTGTGCTGGACCCTTGCATCAGGAAACCATGTAATCCTCCTAACAGTCTTATAAGGGAGTATTATGTCCATATAGATCAGGAAATGCACTTAAAGAACTGTTAAATAATTTATTTTATGATTACAGATCTAATAGATGACAGATCTGAGCCTCCTCTAACACAGAAGCTCAGGATGTGTACATGCAAAAACATTATAACAAATGATTGTGGAATGAATGAATTATAAAGCACATAAATCTAATTACTCTTTGATCTAAAATTGATGTTCCTGTGCTGCTCCAAATCTTGCCTGTTACCTGGAATGAGCCAAGGAACCTAGTAACATTTGAAGATTTTCCTATTTTATGATACATTATTCTTTTCTGTTTTCTTGCTTTGAAAGTGCCTCTGTTTGGGAGGTAAATAGATAAAGAAATTTAGGCATATATTTTATTCCTTAGTACTAATTACTTACAATACTAATGTGCTACCTTTAGGTCTGCTGTACTATGCAGTATAAGATAATGTTCCCTACCTGCATTGTTTAATTAAAATGTTACAAAAGCAGAAGTGGCTTGATAGTTTTACATAAATAGCCAAGATTATGAACCTTGAATTTCCCAGAGAAATCCCACCCATTTCATGTAACTCTTTCCTTTCACAAGTTGATAAATTATATTTTTATTATTAGACATTTTTTAGAGTGTGGTAAGATGCCATTAAGTCAGACCAACATCTTACATTATTTTCCTAATGCCAGCCAAAACTACTTCACTAACTGTAAAATCAATTAAACATTCCTAGAAACTTCCTCACTCCTAAAACACACCCCCCCCACACACAAAGATTATTAGTAGTTTGATAGTTATCTTTGTAATATTTTATTATATTATGTTTACACTTTGTTTCCTGAAAACTGTGTTAATATTTCTTTTTAGGGGGCAATAAAAATTTATACTAAAAAGTGTTTAAAACATCTTGCAATGATTATAGTTCTCTTGATTTATAGTTGTTGCTGCTGTTTTAATTTGGTAACCGTAGCCATGTAGAAACCATGGAGAGTTTAATTACTGAAGCATCTGGCAGGTGGTACACATAGAAATCAGATGTACGCATAGAAACCATAGACCATAAAGTTAATTTTCAAAAAGGGTCCTAACCATTTTGTAAAATAAATGGGTTAAGGGGACATGGGCAGTATTTAAACTGTGTGCATGTTTTGTAGCTATAACAAATTGTGATAGGTGAAGAGAAGAAGAAAAACTCAAACCTCAAAATGTTTTGTACATTTGGCAAAGACCAGTTCTAGAGAGTTCTGTGCCAGATGTAATTTGCAAAGTAATGTAGTTTCTGTAACATTTTAGTGCCCCCCACCCTGTTGCCATGACAGATCTGGGTTTGTTTGTTTTTTCTTTGTGTGTGTGTGTGTGTGTGTTTAGTAATGTATACATAACATAAAATTTACCATTTTTACCATTTTAAATGTAAAAATCAGTGGCATTAAGTACCTTTATATTGTTAAACAACCATTACATCATCCATCTCTAGAATTTTTATCTTCCCAAACTTAAACTCTGTACCCATAAAACAACTTCCCATCCTCCTATACCCACCTCCAGTCTCTGGTAATCGCCATTCTACTTTCTGTCTCTATGAATTCAACTACTCTAGGTACGTCATATAAGTGAAATCCTGTGATATTTGTCCTTTAGTGTCTGGTGTATTTTACTTAGCATAATGTCTTCAGGGTTCATCCATGTTGTAGCATGTGTCAGAATTGCTGGACTTTTTTAGGCTGAGTACTATTCCATTGTATATTCCATATACACGCACACACGCACATACAGCATTTCAGTGTTTTCTAATTCATCCATTGATGGACATTAGGGTTGTTCCTACCTTTTGGCTAATTGTGAACAGTTCTGTTATGAACAAGGTTGGACAAATATCTGTTCAGGTTTCTGCTTTCAGCTCTTTTGGACATACAACCAGAGTAGAATTGCTGAGTCATATGGCAGGTAATCCTATGTTTAATTTTTTGAGTAACTGCCATATTGTTTTCTACAGTAATTGCACCATTTTATATTCCCGCCAGCAATGCACAAGGGATCTAATTTCTCCACATCCTCGCCAATCCTTGGTATTTCATTTTTTATAATAACCATTCTAATAGGTGTGAAGTGGAATCTCATTGTGGCTTTGATTTGCATTTCCCTATGCTTAGTGATATTTAGTGCTTTCCATAGGCTACTTGTATGTCTTCTTTGGAGAAATGTTTATGTCCTTTGTCCATTTTTTAACTGGTTTGTTTAGCTTTTGTCCTATTCCTGATATTTTCTGGGCATCAGTTCTTTGAGATGTATGAAATACAAATATTTTTTCACATTCCGTGGGTTGTCCTTTTACTCTATTGATAGTATCCTTTGATGCACAAAAGGTTTTAATTTTGATGAAGTTTGATTTCATGTTTTTTTTCTTTTGTTGCTTGTGCTTTTGATGTCATATCCAAGAAATCATTACCAAATCCAGTGTCCTGAAACTTTGCTTCTGTCTTTTTTTCTAAGAGTTTTATGGGTTTAAATTTAGGTATTTGATCCATTTTAAATTAATGTTTGTATATGATACAAGTTAAGGGTCCAACTTCATTGTTTTGCCTATGGATATTCAGTTTTCCCAGCACCATTTCTCTCTTTCCCCAATGAACGGTCTTGTCCACACTCTTCAAAAATGATTTGACCACATATGCAAGCAAGGGTTTATTTCTGGGTTCTTTATTCTTTTTGTTCCCTATGTCTGTCTTCATGCCAGTACCACTCTGTTTCGATTATAGTAAGTTGTAGTAGGTTGTATAACTGAGAAACATGAGGACTTTTCAGGATAGTTATGGTATTCAGGGTCCCTTGAGATTCCATATGAATTGTAGGATGAATTTTTCTGTATCTGCAAAAAATTTCTTGTGATTTTGATAGGAATTGTATTAAATCTTAATAATATTGATATCTTAATAATATTAATTCTTTCAATCCTTGACCATGGGATATCTTTGCATTTATTAATATCATCTTTAATTTCTTTTAGCAGTCTTTTATAGTTTTCAGTGTACAAGTCTCTTAAGTTTATCTCCCAAGTGTTTTATTCTTTTTGATGCTATTGTAAAGGGAAGCTTACAATCTACAGTGGTTTTTTTGCTCAGTCTAGTTCTCAGCAATGACTTTAGGGAATTCATATGCTGGTTTCTGGAGCCTCTTTTCTCCACATGTCCCTCTTTTACAAAACTCTGCCCCAACATCAGCCTGCCTGAAGTTGATTCTCTCAGGTTGGCTCTCTGCGCTGACTGAATCATGCCTCTGAGCAGACATGCATAGCTCATATGGTTCGATTTTGTTTATTTCTCTTTCTTTCAGGGACTATAGTCCTGCACTACTTACTGTCGTATGTCTTAAAACAGTTTTTTCTTACAAGTTGTCCAGATTCCTGCTTGTTTGTAGAGGGAGGTGAAGTCTGACTTCTGTACATTCATGAGGATGAGAAGTATCAACCCTGTAATATGTTTTAAATTATATAATCTGTATTGACAGATGGCATTATTAGCAGTTTGTGTGAGTTTTTAAAGGAAGTTACAGTATAAATTGAAATGATTGATGCTTGAATATCTTGATTATTCAAGATAGGTCTTTCCTATCTGAGGAAAGACCCCTAGATAATTGAATACGCTGCTGGTTTTTAAAAAGTAGGTTAACATCTTATGTACAGCTTGTAAAGAAATATGACAGTCCTATAAAGTTTATATTATTCTTTGCTTAATCAGCTGAATAGTCTTGTACAGACCCTGCCTCTCAAGGACTCAGTCTCACAAGACTACTTCCTTGTGCCAGTTGCAAATAGTGGGTCCCTGGGTTACCCACATGTCAGTACGTTGTGGGTACAAATTGGTGGTTCCTGTGACCTCCTGCTTGGGTTTGATAATTTGCTATAATGGCTCACAAAAATCAGGGAAACACTTTACTTACTATTAACAGGTTTACTATAAATTTAGGATATTGTAAAAGACGCAAATGAACACCCAAATGAAGCTACAAGATCTAGAAGAGTCCTGAACACAGGAGCCTCCGTCCCTGTGGAATTTGGTGTGTTCTACCCTTCCAGCACGTGGATGTGTTCATCAAACTGGAAGCTCCCAGAACCCTGTTGTATAGGGGGTTTCATGGAGGCTCATTATATAGGCAAGATTGACTAAACCACTGAACATTGGCGACTAACTCATTCTCCAACCTTCCAATCATATTATTGGAGCCTCTGGCAGCCAGCCCCCATCCTGGAGCTATTCAGGAGCCCATCAATAGTGACCTCATTAGCATAAACTCAGGTATCCTCAAAGAAGCTTATTATGAATAACAGAAGATGCTCCTCTGACCCCAATCACTCAGGAAATTCCAAAAGTTTTAGGAGCTCTGTTCCAAGAACTGGGGAAGAAGCCCAAATATATATATATTTTTATTACATTGCAGTATCTCAAATATTTGCTAGTAGATTTTATGTATAAAAATTTATTTTGAAGATAATTTTCAGGTAATATTTGTCTGTCGGATTATAGTTTTAGTGCGCTTTTAAAATTTTTGTTACCGTTGTTTCTTGTCTTGAATTAACTCCTTGTTGAAGAGGGTATTTTTTTACTGTGTTTTCTTTTTATGGGAGCAGGTTGGTAAGTACTTCTGAAAATTCTATGTGAATGTGTAGTTTAGTATGGGAGATGAGGAGAGAACCTTTGCCTAATTATTGCCTAATTACACAAAATGTTTTTATGTAGTTTAAAATTATTTATACAAGCCTTTTTTTTTTTTTTTCCTATTCTATATAAGAATCTACTAACATAAGTGGATTCCTGGTACATTGTAAATGGTATAATTTCTGTCTTATGACTCACTTTTCTCACAGAGCTTGTCAAAACACAATAGAAGTAATATTGGAACTGAAGGTGGACCACCTCCTTTTGTGCCTTTTGGACAGGTAATGACTTCCATGTTGGCAGATGAATTTAATCAGCAAAAAAGTGTTTTTCATTTGTATTCAAGCTGTGTTTAGTTTTGTGTGGAACTATTCATTTAGAGGTCATGGAGTTATGTGGAAATCTATTAAATACAGAAATTTAATAATTGTGGTTTTTTTCTTTAACTACATTGTTGGTGTAGATTCTTTTCTCAAGAGCTGTTAACCAAAATATTGAAGCAGTTAAGAGGCATACTTGAAGAGCAACTTATAACTAATTAAGATAGCCTGGTGGTAGAGGCTTTGTTTTTTTGTTCTTGTTGTTGTTTTTTGTTTTTTTGAGAGAGAGAAATTCAAAAGTAAGACAGATGTATGCTGTAATTTCGCACTTTTTTCGGTAGACACAAAAGAGGGAAAGGAAAAAATGAAAATGTCAACAGAGAGGTGAGACATAAAGGTGCGAACCCAGAGACAGGGAAGGGCATCACTGCACTTTAGTGGGGTTTTTGTCCCAGTTGTTCTTTCCTGGATTCTAATCTTCGGCCTTGATCCAAATTACCTGTCTCAATCAAGAACTTAATTTTATTTCCATTTGATATTTTTCTTTTTAACCACAGCAGCCCTGATCCTTCTCTTACAGAAGCTAAAAGTTTCCTCCTCACTATTTTTCAACCCACCCTCTGCAAAATGTTACAGTGGGGTAACTCCTTAGCTGCCTGGAATCTTGGGCCTTCCTGATTTTACTCAGCATTCCACTGTTATTCACAACAGTCTCCTGCAGCCTTTTCCTGTTTTATCCCTGATGAATCTGAGATTCATCCCTGTGGCAGCTTGCTCTTTGCTTCATGATAGCACCAACATTTAGCTGTTGGTAATCTGCCTTGCGTTTGCTCTTCATTTGCTTCATTCCACCCAGATAAATGGGTGGAATCTGTTGACTGGCATCCTTTTGAAACACATTTTTGTAAGGTCAACTCAAAATTGAATTAAAGTCATTCTCTCATCATGGCTATTTTGAAAATAATTTAAAAATATGTTGACTCTACTGTGCTTTGGAGCAAGGCACAGTCAAGATGAGAGGAGGCATGATGCCCTGTGATCTGATCCATGTTGCTGATATTCTCTCTCCCACCAATGTCACAAAAACCTTCAGAATGCAAACAGAGTGTAAACAGTCGAATGATTTATATTTTAATAATATAAATACATGTTTGCAAGAATTTGCTTTCCTCTTAAACATTTTGGTGATAATATTTCTTTTATGAATTACTCAGAGAAACGTAATTTTGAGAGAGCGCAGGGAAGAGGCAGAGAGGGAGGGAGAGAATCACAAGCAGGCTCCACGCTATCAGCTCAGAGGCCCATGTGGGGCTCAATCCTACAAATCATGAGATCATGACCTGAGCTGAAATCAAGAGTCAGACAGACACTTAACCAACTGAACCACCCAGGCACCCCTTATGGTTTTTTAAATTAGGAATATATTAAAAGGTATAGTTTCACTAATATTTCTTATCCAGTCCATTCTAAAATATTCTTGTTCAGTTTATCTTAGCCTTGTACATGGGTTAAAGATAGATAATGCTGGATGTGTGCCAATAGCAACAGGATATATTAATATTGCTGAAAACCTGTATTTGTACAACACATTTGTGTGAGTATATGTTTTTCTTTTTTTATTAGTGAGTTGAGAAAAGGCTCATTTTATAGGATTTTTACTGCTAGGATTGGAAGGGAGAACAGAATTCAGGGCTTATTTTTAAGCAGTGTTGGCTTTTTAAAATTATCCTAAGAAATTAAAAATCAAAAACTTTGGGGGCAGTTGGGTGGCTCAGTCAGTTAAGTGTCCAACTTCGGCTCAGGTCATGATCTCGCGGTTCGTGAGTTCGATCCCCGCATCAGGCTCTGTGCTGACAGCTCAGAGCCTGGAGCCTGCTTCGGATTCTGTGTCTCCCTCTCTCTCTCTACCCCTCCCCCACTCTCATTCTGTCTCTCTCTCTTTCTCTCTCTCTTAAAAATAAACATTAAAAAAAATTTTTTTTTAAAAAATCAAAAACTTTGTAGCCTGATTGAGAGAGCAGTTATGTTTTTAGTTTTTAGTTTGTAAGTTCAGAGACAGCTCTTTATATTTAAAATAACCATACTATACTACTTAACCGTCATATGCATATTGTGTCATAATATGGAAATCAAACTCTTAATAAAAAACTGAACTTGTCTCTTCTTGTACAGTAGTATAGACTGTTTGAAGTTTAAAATTATTTCAAGTTATTATCCTAAAATGCTACATAAATCTCTTGGTTCAATGTGTGTCTTAAATATGTGCCCTATTTTAGATGGCCATTATGTAGCTTTACATTTTATTTACCAGTTACATTTATTTACAAGTGACTTTAATCAATTCTCTACCTTTATTTTTAAATCTTTGGGAAAGAATTAAACTTTTATGAGCTCTCAATTGTTAAAGCAACACAAACCTTTCTTTTGAGGTGTTACTTTCTTATGAAAAACTTGGATCTCTTTTGGAACTACTGAAGTGTTTTATTTTTCTCTATTATTACCAGAAGTGCACGTCTCATGTCCAAGTGGATAGTAGAGAACTTGACCGAAGAAAGACATTGCAAGTCACAATGCCTGTCAAACCTACAAATGACAATGATGAATTTGAAAAACAAAGGACTGCTGCTATTGCGGAAGTTGCAAAGAGCAAAGAAGTAAGAAACTAGATCTTTATAAACTCTTATTCTTTGTCATTATGTTCTATTTAAGTCACTCAGAATCATTATTGTCTTTCCATATAAGGTAACTAATTCAACAAACTTTCGACATTCTTCTTGTATATTTCAACAGTAGAAATGCCCTGGGCCTTTATGGAGCCTTAAGCTCACACATTTTGCTCACAAGTTCTTGCTAGCAAACCACTCTTCTTTCCTCCCTTTTCCTTTTCTTCTTAATAGAGTAACAACGAAACACAACATTTTTCATGATGGCAGAGGATTTTCTGTTGTTAGTTGGGCTAGATACCACCTGTGAGGAATGCAAGTAAAGATAGATCAGAAGAGGGGCGCCTGGGAGGCTCAGTGGGTTAAGCATCTGACTTTGACTCAGGTCATGATCTCACAGTTCGCAGGTTCAAGCCCTGTGTCGGGGCTCTGCACTGCAGCTCAGAGCCTGGAGTCTGCTTCAGATTCTGTGTCTTCCTCTCTCTCTCCCTCCCCTGCTCATGTGCATGCATGAGTCTCTTCTCTCTCTCTCAAAAATAAATAAACATTTAAAAAAAAAAGATTGATCAGAGGATAAATCATGGCTTAGTATTAACATTTTTGTTAGTTTTCATTCTTCAATCTACTTAGTAAAAAATAATTTTTTTCTTTGGATCCTGTACATTTATGCCCTTCCCACACACACACACACACACACACACACACACACACACACACACATCCATCATGTTCTCTTAACAGCCAAATGGTTTTCTTTTAATTATTTAAAATTTCTTGCTTATTTGAAATAGGTGTTTTCTCTAGTTAGTTATTCATTTTAGACTTTGAGAAGAAGTTTAAGTTCATGAATTAGTTGCTTAGACAGACTCTCCTTCTCTTAACCAGTGAGATTAGAATACTTTCCTTTATTTAAAACCAGTAATAAAGCTTAGCTAACAACTGCTTTCCTATTTAATTTTGAAGTATAAGTAAGAGATTTATTGAATTTTGATTGTTCTTCCTGCAGTGTCTTTCCGTAATCAGTCTGATCCAAGAGCACAAGCTCTGGAGTCAGGCAGCCTGGAAGTGTATCCTGCTGACAGCCTTCGATAAGTTACTTAGCTTTTCGTACCTGATTTTTCTTCATCTTTGTAAAGGGGATAATAACGGCACCCACTTCATATGGTTGCTGTTAGAATTAAACTGATAATCTTTAAAACATTTATAACGCTGCATGTGGCACAGTTCAAATTTTCCTTCACTGAAAGCTCTCCGTAAATGTGACTATTGTCATTCCTTAGTGTCTTTTATGTTCTAAGGTACATGCTTTTAAAAATCGTTTTTCATGCTTCTGAAATTAATGCATTTTGCATAGTTTACATAAAATATATTTCTTTTTTCCTAAAAGGCTGTTAAAATTATGGAATTTAAAAAGAGTATATGGGACATATATCAATTTCTTAATGATTATAGGAAAGTTGTTTTTTTGATGTACATTTTTCTCACACAAACTTTCCTTCCAAAACTTTGATGCAGGGTATGGCTATTTTCTAGAATATAGTTAAACTGTAATATGCTTCATTTTTTAAAGCCATAATTGATCACATTGTATTTTGTATAAATATTTGATAAATAAAGAATCCTAGCTTTCCAAAGCAAACTTAAAACTACTCAGTTTATATATGAGAGAACTGATGGTGGTTCAAAACTACCCGAACTTGCCCAGTGTTACCCAATGGCAAATTTAGGTCTAATCCTATGTGTATTATAGATTATCCTTATATCTATAGATCTGTCTCTATAGGTAAGTACACACACACACACACACACACACACACACACACACACACAAGCACAGATTTATATTTAATCTAAATGCCTGAACAATGGAGCACCTGGGTGGCTCAGTCAGTTAAGCATCTGACTCTTGACTTTGGCTCAGGTCATGATCTCACAGTTTGTGAGTTTGAGTCCAACATCGGCCTCTGTGCTGACAGCACAGAGCCTGCTTGAGATTCTCTCTCTCTCTGTCTCTCTTCTCTCACCCACTTGCTCTTGTGCTCTCTCTCTCAAAATAAATAAATAAACTTAAAAAAATAAATGTCTGAACAGCAAAATCATAAGAGCACAATAGTTTTAGAAAGATGTTTTATGATCATCCATTCAAACAATTATGTGGATTTGGTAGAATTTAGTGCACATGATCAAGCCATGATTTTCATATATTTTTTCCATTATTTGTTTATTCAGCAATCTTATGAAAATCTGTATGCAAAGAAGTGTTCTAAATGCTTAGATTAAGAGTCCCTGGGTGGCTCAGGTGGTTAAGCATCTAACTCTTGATCTCAGCTCAGGTCATGATCTCTTGATTCGTGAAGTCAAGCCCCACATCAGGCTGATAGTGCAGAGCCTGTTTGGGATTCTCGCTCTCTGCCCCTCCCCTGCTCATGCTCTTTCTTTCTGGATCTCTCTCTTTCTCAAAATAAATCAATAAACTTTTAAAAAATGTAAAAACTAGGGGCACCTGAGTGGCTCAGTCAGCTAAGCACCGACTTCAGCTGAGGTCATGATCTCGTAGTTCATGAGTACAAGCCCCACGTCGGGCTCTGTGCTGACAGTTTGGAGCCTGGAGCCTGCTTCAGAATCTGTGTCTCCCTCTCTCTCAGCCCCTCCCCTGCTTGCTCTCTCTCTCTCTCTCTCTCTCTCTCTGTCTCTCTCAAAAATAAACACAGACAAAAAAAATTGTTTTTTTAAATTAAAAAAATAAATGCTTATGTTAAGTCAGTGAACAAAATAGACAAAAGATCCCTGCCCTTATCAAGCTTATATTTTAGTAAAGGAGAAAACTATTTATATGTAAGTCGTATGGGAAGTTAGAAATCAGTAAGCTCTATAGGAAGAAAAAAAATAAAGTAGGTTGGGGAGTTGGGAGTACTGGTTGGGGATGGGGTGCACCTAACATAGGATGGTCAGAAATTAAGAATTCTTTTTGTGTAGTTTACATTCTAGTAAGGACACTAAATAATATAAACATGCTAAATAAATAAGTTTCAGATTTCAGTTTTAAATAGAGTGATTTAATTAGGTCCCAAGATGATGAGATCTGAGCTAAGACTTGAAGGAGGTAAGAGAATTAGCTATGTGGTTACCTGAGAAAGAAAAGTCTTTACAAAGGCTCTAAAGCAGGAGTATGTGTTCAAAGAATAGGAAGGTAGCCGGTGGAAGCAGAGAGAACAAAGGGACAAGAAGTAGACCATAAAGTTAATGGTGATAATGTAGGTCAGCTTATATATGGCTCTGTGAGCCATGTTTAAAAAACTGGTCTTTATTCAGAGAGAAATGAGAGCCTTTAGAGGTGTTCAGCACAACAGTAACATCAACTGACCTACATTTAAAAAAGCTAATTGAGGGGGCGCCTGGGTGGCTCAGCCGGTTAAGTCACGGATCGTGAGATTGAGCCCTGTGTCAGTCTTTGCACTGGCAACAGCCTGCTTGGGGTTCTCTCTCCCTCTCTCTTTGCTCCTCCCCCTCTTGTGCACACTCTCACTCTCTCAAAATAAATAAATAAACATTAAAATAAATAAATAAAAAGCTAATTCTGGCTGCTATGTTCAGAGTAGATTGTAGAGAAGAAGATTGAACCAAACAGGTTAGGAAATTATTGAATGATCCAGGGAGGGGAAAAATGATGGTAGCTTGGATGAAGATGGCAGCTGCATAGGTGGTGTGAAGTGGTCAGATTATGGAATTTTGAAAGTAGAACTATCACAGTTTCTGAGATATTGAATGTGGTACATGAGGGAGGTATCATGAATGATTCCAAGGGTTTTGCCCTAAGAAATTGGCAGGTTAGAGTTTCTTACTTTGAATTAGAGAAGACTGTAGTGGAACAGGTTTGAGGATAAAGATTTGGTATTCTGTTTTGATCATAGTAGTGTTGAAGTGTGCCTGTCAGACATCATGTGGCTTCGTAGGCAGTGAGACAGAAGAGTATAATTGGAAAAGTGAGCTTTGGAAGAGATGCATTTGGAAGTTGTAAGCATATATGGATGCCTATTTAAAATCATCAGGCTATATAAGTGATGACCTTCCAAACTTCCAAATCTATTGCATAAACCAAAAATTGAATGAATCTAGTAATGCACCTTTGGTCTTTGAAGGTGTGGTTTTAATTTTGGTTTAAATAAAATTTAAATATTGTGGTGGTGTATCAACTACATAATAGATATTTTATACGTTGTCTGGTTAATGCTTATCTACTATCATTTTTCTATTTCTCAGGTTCTGTTTATTTATATTTTCATCAGATTGA
This sequence comes from Puma concolor, assembly GCF_028749965.1. Lineage (NCBI taxonomy): Eukaryota > Metazoa > Chordata > Mammalia > Carnivora > Felidae > Puma > Puma concolor. Next base: position 205,569,788 of record NC_141667.1, on the reverse strand, counting down.
AAATAATTTCCCAGTATCTCATAAATTTATATCTAGGATGTTTTCTTACTGTAATAATTTTAAAACACATGTAAAAATATTTATTATTATCACTAATAACAATCAAGTCTTGACTTCTTCCTCTTTTATTGGATCTATTAGAGCTCTAAAGATGCTGTATGACCACATATTTAATTTAATACTGTACAAGTAACAGCAGTGGGTTACTTTTCAATCATGAATTTGTATCTTTATGACTAATGTCCTTTACATTCTTGTCTTTTTATAATAGTTTTGATGAAAATGAGATCAGAGCAGATTTTCAAATGTGATTAAACATAATTATTGAAATAATTCAAACAAAATAAGAAATAAAGGCTTTAAAGTTTTCTATACATAATTAGTAAGATAGCATATTATGTAATTAATGTAAATAGTAAGTTAGTGATGAGAATTTTAATCCAGTGTTAAAATTCACATTATTTGTTTACTTTTTAAGTTTGTATAAATAATCATATTATTGGATCATGGACATAATGTAACTGATTCCTAGACATGTTGAGTGCCTTGCTAAAAATAGACTTGCTACGTGTCTGGGTATATAACCCAGCTCTCGTGATTTATCAGTCGTGTATCGTGCCATAGAATTATTTTAACACCTAAACTCCATAATGCTAATATTATTGTATTTTCTTCTATGTTGTTGTCTACTTCAGTTTATTCTGATGACTTGCCTTGAAGACTTAACGATGCTAATTTTGTAAATTTTTTATTGCTTCACCCGGACTTGTGGAAAGAAGAGATGATGGCCAGTACATATTTTTTGAAAAGAATCAGTTAGCATAATTGAGAAGCGTTTCGTTACTTGTTTTACCAGATGTTTTTGGTTGCAGACTAGTCTTGAGAACTATCTTTCCATATTATTTACCTACATCTCTTTGTCTTTCACTTATTTAAAGACCAAGACATTTGGAGGTGGTGGTGGTGGTGCTAGAAGTAACCTCAACATGAGTGCTGCTGGGAACCGAACTAGAGAAATCTTACAGAAAGAAAAGTCAGCCAAACCGGAGGGGAAACATGAGGGTGTCTACAGAGAACTGGTAAGGCCAAAGAATCAACCACAGAGTTAATGTGTTCTGCCTTATCTGGATGATTTTTCTGTCCTTTCTCACAACCACTCCTGGCTTTATTCAGCACGTTATGAATGAACTTTACAACTCTTAAGAAGGTTTTCATTAAGGATTGTCGCTAATCGTGGAGCATCTGGATTGTTTGAAAGATAATTTACTTAAAACCTCCATCGTACTTAAATTTCTAATGTCTGAATTATGTCTTTTGGAATAGCTTGATGAAAAGCCATCACATTTAATAGAGGACATTTAATGGAGATTATTTTGTATAAGATGATGCCTCAGGAACATCCTTTCCCTTCCCTTCTCCATATCCTTCTCAAATTTTCTGTAAAGTGATTTTGTTTTGTTTTGTTTTGCTCTTTGTAAAAATGTATTAGAACAAGTAAATGTGTATTCTGGTCTCATTTGCAAAATATACTTGGATTTTTAAGATAAATGATAGGAGTCAAAGTTATTTCTGGTATGCTGCAGTGTTCTCATACATGAGAGAACTGACAAGAATTCTTTTTCCTCTGCCTTTAGAAGTTGAATGACTTTAGATGCTTTTATCTGTAGAGTAGGGGATACTAAGACTGACTTAAATAATAGGGATTTATTATTTCACATAACTAGAAATTCAGAAGTAGATGGTTACAAAGGTTGATAAATCCAGCAGTACAACAATGTTGGAGCTCTGGTGAGCATCTCTGTGATTTTTTGGCTTTCTTCTCAGGGATACAGGACTCTTTGTGTATCAAGTCTTCACACAAAAAGTTCAAAGGCAGGAAGGAAAGGGTGTAGGTCTATTTTATCAGACAAGAAAATATTTTCTGAAATCTCCAGAAAGTTCCATTTATGTCTTAACGACTAGAGATAGGTCACATGTCCACTTCTAAATCAGTCACTGGCCAAGGAGAACTATGGGCCAGGCTGTCTCTTCCTTGAACATAGTACCATTTCATGGACTTTTACAAAAGTCAGTTTCAGGTTAGAGTAGATACAGCGAACTGAAAAAATATGGTCCCTAACTCAAGAAGCTTTCAAACTTCAGTAAATTGAGAATACTTCTCTGGGGATGTCTTGCCATAGAACATCAGAGACCAGCAGTTTGGGGTTGTGGCAAGGATTAAACATATGAAGGGAGTGACATTGCAAAGATGGTGGAGTCGAGAGCTCCAGGAATTGGCCTCTCCACCCAAACAACTATTTAGGTGACAAGTACTCTCTGAAACAACGGTTTTAGAATTCTGAAGGCTGGTAGTCAAATACTTGAGGATCCAGAATAGTGAGTAATGAAGAAAGAGGATAATGGAACAGAGACTTCAGTGATCACATATCACAAGGAATATAATCCTTGCAAAGAAAGTTTGGAAAAGTCACTACACAAACTTACAACAGCAGCTTTCATCAAGTAACAATAGCAATCCCTGAGGAGGAGGGAGAATCTGATTTCCAAAATTACTGCCATTATAGTATTCAAAATGTCCAGTTCTCAACAACAAAAAATTACAAAGCCTACCAAAAAACAGCAAAGTACAACCCACTTAGGGGAAAAAAAAGAAATTGACAGGAAATTTCCTTGAAGAAGCCCAGGCATTGGACTGACTAAACAAAGACTTTAAATGCACTATCTTAAATATGCTCAAACGTCTGAAGGGAACTGTTGACAGAGAACAAAGAGAAATCGAGAGAACAATATATGAACAAGTGGGGAATATCAGTAAAGAGAGATTATTAAAAAAAAGAAACCAAATAGAATTTCTGGAGCAGAAAAATACAGTAACTGAAATGAAAAATTAGCAGATTCAACATCAGACTGGAACAGGCAGAGAAAAAAATCAGTGAACTTTGATACTGGGCAATTGAAATCACCCAGTCTAAGATGCGGAAAGAGAAAAGAGTGAAGAAAAAAAGAGGATAAGGGACCTATGGGGTACCATCAAAAAATTTCTTTATGGGATATGTTTATGTTACTTAAAAAGTTCTTGAATTCTACTCAGCTCTAGATTTTTCAAGGAGATTTTGGTTCATGGCATTTTAAGGTAGATTTTCCTATTTGAGGTACAGGCTATCACAGCATCATAGATAGTATTGCTAATGAGTATAGAAAGAATACTGGAACAGAGAGAGTAAAAAAAAAAAATAAAACTACTGAGATAGCACCTTTTTGTTAGCTTCATTTTATCTTTGCAGTTTTGGAGAAGTGAAATATTAAGCAAGAAAAGTTTTCATTAGATGGTTTTCACTGTATTATTTTCAGAAGCTTCTTTCTGACATATATGATTTTCTTTCTTTTCCTTTCTTTCATTCATTCATTCACTCTTTTGTAATGGTAGTTGTAAAGTCAGAGAGTACTTGAGGCACAACCCCACATATCATACAGAATTTTCCTCGACTATTGGTATGAACAAACAGCAAGTGGATGTTGTATTAGTATGGCATTTTTTCTATAACCATGAATGTAATTTTTAATTTAAAAACAGTATACATAGGGGTACCTGGGTGGCTCAGTCGGTTAAGTGTCCGACTCTTGGATCAGATAATGATCTCACGGTTTGTGAGTTTGAGCCCCGCATTGGGCTCGAATCCCTGCCTGGGATTCTCTCTCTCCCTCTCTCTCTGCCCCTCTTCCACTCACTCTGTCTCTAAAAATAAATAAACTTAAAAAAAAAAGAAACTATACATATACTTAAAAACGTATACCTTGCTTATTTATTGGCCATTAGCGTAGCTTTGCTTTTAATTTCTTACAGGTTGATGAGAAGGCTCTGAAACACATAACAGAAATGGGCTTCAGTAAAGAAGCATCGAGGCAAGCTCTTATGGATAATGGCAACAACTTAGAAGCAGCGCTGAATGTACTTCTTAACAGCAATAAACACAAACCTGTTACAGGTCCACCTCTGAGAGGTAGAGTTCATTAAGCCATGTGACAGATAGTATTGTTTGCATTTCTGGCTGAGGTTTTGTTGCTGGGCGGGGGGACAGTATAACTTCATTTACTCTTTGTGGTAAGAGGAAGGAGCACCAGTTAGGGCATCACAGAGACTTGTGCAAGTTCCTCCAAGTTTCTCTGTCTTCATCTTTATGTAAAGTAGGTCTAATAATACCTTACTTAACAGGGTTGTTATAAGTAATAGAGAAAATATAATATGAAATGAGTAGTTCTGTTAATTATTTTTAGAACTATGCCCCTTGTATAAATGACTAGTCTGCAGACTTTTAAAAATTATCAAGAACATGACTTTTATTTAGTGCTATTCTTTGGTCATTCAAGTCTTAATCCTCTATTCTTTTAAAGGATTAGTGGTTACAGAAAAATTTTATAAGAATGATTTTTTTCTCTTAAAAGATAATTTACATGAACAAATTCAAATTTCCAGATAGATCATTTAGAGGACTAAAGGTACTAGTTGATATAATCATTTTAAAAACGTATTTATTTAAAAGATGCAGAATATACAGAAAAACGTGAAAAGAAAGACATACAAAATCATACTTGAGGTGACTGATGATTCTTTTTTGGTGTATTTTCTCCTTTTGTTTTTGCACGTACAATAAACGTGTCTTGCTTTACTTCTTCAGGTAAGGGAAAAGGCAGGGGGAGAATAAGATCTGAAGAAGAGGAGGAGCTGGGAAATGCAAGGCCGTCAGCTCCAAGCACGTTATTTGACTTCCTGGAGTCTAAAATGGGGACTTTGAGTGTGGAAGGTAGGCTACCTTAAAATAGATTGCTTTTTATTTGTTTGTTCTTGTAATGTTTATTAATTTTGAGAGAGAGAGAGAGAGGGAGAGAGAGAGAGAGAGAGAGAGAGAGAGAGAGAGAGAGAGAGAGACAGTGAGTGACTACTGGGGAGGGGCAGAGAGAGAATCCCAAGCAGGGTCTGCACCGTCAGCACAGAGCCCAACACGGTGCTCAAACTCACAACCTGTGAAATCATGACCTGAGCCAAAATCAAGAGTTGGACGCTTAACAGACTGAGCCACTCAGGCTCCCCTAATGTAGATTTCTTTTAAAAAGACCAAACTTTAGAATTGCACCAAAAAAAGTTTAATAAAAGAACTGACAATACAAACTTCTATCTGGGTGTTGAAAATTAAAATTTTTAAATTACAAATTTACTGTTTAACAGAAGCACAGAACAAAATTTTTGATTGTTACAGTCTGAAAATACAAAAGGCAGCTTATTTTGCCCTCTAACGCTAAAATAGGTAATATTGCCAAGATCTTTCCCCCAACTTCACTAGATAACAGATTTAGCTATGAAAACTGATTGTTATGTTGGAGAATTTATTATTATATAATTTTATATAACACTTTGTGAAATTGGCCTATCTCTTCTTTCTCCACATATTACATATTTTATGGAAATATTCACACAATGAGTGAATATGCTCCCACAATATGATGTATTCCTTAATATGACATATTTTAGTGATTAACATAAATACTGAAAAGATAAAGAATGTTAAATGTGTATCTTTTTTCTAAGCATGGGATAAGTAAGTATTTTCTAAAATAGTATATTTTTAAAAATATGAGTCCAAAACATTAGGAAAATACCCTTTTTTCTTTTAAATTTATTATTTATTTAAGAGAGTGAGCATGAGCACAAGCAGGGGAGGGACAGAAAAAGGGAGAGAGAGAGAGTGAGACAGAATCCCAAGCAGGCTCAGCACTCTGTGCTGAGCCCGGTGCAGGGCTAGATCCACAACTGTGAGATCATGACCTGAGCTGAAATCAGAGTTGGATGCTTAACAAGTGAGTCACCCAGGTGCCCCAGGGAGATATACTTTTAAATTCAGTTTTCTCTTTCAGATATATTTTTACTTAAAAAAAAAAAGTTGGAGATAAAATGCTATGATAACAAATTTGAAATGTCCAGATTTCATGAAAATGGAAGCTCATTGCTAGATTATATAGAAAAGGCAATGTATTTTGAAAAAGTGTTTGATGTAGGTGAGATTTGTAAGCACACATTTAACAGCAATGTTTTCTTGGTTGTAAAACATAATGTATTGGTTTTCCATTGCTGTTGAATAGATTACCACAAATTTGGTGGCTTAAAACAATGCAAAATTATCTCATGGTTTCTGTGGGTCAGGAGTCCAGGCAAACTTAGTTGGGACCTTTGCTGAAGATCTCACATCCTGAAATCAAGATTTCAGTTGGGGCTATGACCTTGGCTGAGGCTTAAGGTTCTCTCCTAAGCTCACTGGTTGTTAGCAAAATTCAGTTCTTGTAGATTAAGACCAAAGTCCCCATTTTCTTGCTTGATGTTGCCTGGGGAGTGCTTTTAGCTCCTGGAAGCTCTCGAGTTCTTGCCACCTGATCGCCTCTGTAGGCAGTTCACGTCATGTTTGTTTGCTTCTGTAAAGCCAGCAAGAGAATCTCTACTGCTTCTTCAAATCTCTGCCTTTCTGATATTTTTGTCCCAACTTCCTTTATACTCTCCCAATCAGAACTTTGGTGATTTTCTTTTACCTTTCTGTCTCCCTACATTTGCTTTTGACTCCTGCAGTATCTCCTAAATCATAATGAGGTTGAGACTGAGATACTAATTTTGCTGTGACCTATGTGCTTATAATGCTTCAGTTCTCACAGAACATATTCTATACCAACAAAATGAAATGATATTAGCATTCCATTTGGAAAAAGGTATGAAAGTTAATTAAGATACATGACCTGGATACTACACTCAAAAACAAATGTCAGTGTCTTCTGAGGAGACAGAAGTTTATGAAGACTTCTGGTAATATAGGGTATTGTTTTAGTAGATGTGTTTTATTTATGACACTGCTATTAATATGACACAGAATCTGATAGCATGTGAGAAAAAATATGGACTTTATAGTAATAATATTCCAGATCCTTGGCTTTTACAAGGTGTATAATCTGACCTTCAGACACGTGTGCAGAGGAATATTGGATCAAGGACAGGCCAAGTAGAGGGAGCTCTGGGCATCCAGGCTTAGAGGCATCAGATCACCAGTTCCCTATCTTTGGGACAGTGTGGGAGAGGTGGAGCCAGAGGGCCAGAGATAGAAGTGGTAAGCTGGGGATGGATCAAAAACATTTTGTCCTAAGGAGTTTTTATTTCATGTAGATGGCAGTGCAAAACTGTAATGGCTGTGAAACTTCACTGTGAGAACAATGGAGTTTGTTCGGTGCTTTCAGGCAAAAAAAATTTTTTGTGTCTGCAAGGGGGAACATGGGATTGAGACTGAAGTGAGACTGCATTATATGGGCTCCGAGGAATTCTTCATTCTGTAGATGTATTTTATGTAGTATTTATTTGTACCAGGACTATGGTAAGTGGTGGGGATATAGAATATAATAAACTAGCTCTTTCAAAACATTTGGGGGAAATACAGGGATCTTGTAGCTCTTACCCCAAAGAAGCTTACTGTCTACTTTGTGAGACAGAAGAAACCACAAACTAAAGAGACACAGAAATACTAATTAAAAAGGACTTTATCATTTACTTAGTATAAACCACACTGAACAGCATATAAAGGCTTAGCAGAGGCTGTTTCGAATACAGTAATCAGACATGATTTATATTTGTACAGGCACACCTTGGAGACATTAGAGGCTCAGTTCCAGACCACCAGAATAAAGCATATATTGTAATAAAGTAAATATCGCAATAAAGTGGGTCAAATTATTTTTAAAATTTTTAAATGCATATAGAAGTTATGTTTACGTTATACTGTAGACTATTTAATATGCAACTGCATTATGCCTATAAAACAATGTACATACCTTGATTAAAAAACACTTTAGTGTTAAAAAGCGCTAACCATCATCTGAGCTTTCAGAAAGTCATAATCACTGATGATAGATCACCATAACAATGTTTGAAATATTAAATAATAATATTACCAAAATGTGACAGACATGAAGTGAGTGGTGCTGTTGGAAAAAATGACACCAATAGACTTGTTGGACACAGGGTTGCCCCAGACCTTCAATTTATAAAAAAATGTAGTATCTGTGAAGCACAATAAAATGAGGTATGCTTGTAATCTATAATATTTAAAAGTTTTAGTGCCAAAATAAGACCAACTAGTTATTTTGAATGACTAGAATATACTTTAATCAGGCAGACTTGAAAATACCGTTTGGTTTAATATTTCATTGTTTTAAATGTTTGACCAGAACCTGATTCTGTCAGTAGCAGCTCTTCTGACCCTAAACTTTTTCTTTAATGATGTTGACATCATTCGTAACAGATTGATTATAACACATGACCACAAACAGCTGGACAATAAAATGATACATATATATCCTGAAGATTATTGTGCTTGTAGATGTTTCTCATATTGTCCTGTCTCTGCCTTCATGTAATCCTATTACAATGAAGGTGATGGAATAGATGTGAGTGCTCTGTGTGTGGTTGCTCTCACCATTATTCTTTCTCTCGCTAACCCACTCTATACTACTAGAGTTTTCTTAGGTGAGCTGGGGTTCATAGTAAAATAAATGGATGAGGCAAACAACTGAATTGTTTTTCTGCTCATTTTATGGTTTTATGGTTTTTTTTAAATTGAAAATAAAACCTGAAATAACTTTTTACTGTCATAAAATTGAGTCTCCGTGTTGGTCTTCTCTTAGAATTTGGTCATTGTTCCATAAATACTATGTTCTAAAATTAACACTTTGTTGATGGGAGAAAATGTTGTCCATTTTCCGAAGGAAAACCTAGAAGGCTTTTCAGGATGGAGTCTCCATAATGTTTAATGGTTGAATGCCTTATGGATAGCTAACGAAAAACGTTAGGATCTTATAATTTTAATGTTCAAAACATGGGTGTCATCATGTGGGTCTGTTATAGTCCCAGATTGATTATAAAGAAATAATCATTATTCATCATTATTCAGTGATACATATATTTGGGGTTTTTAAATTTTTGTTTCTAGTTTAGCTGAATAATCAAATCTTTCTTCTATGTTTTGTATCATATGATCTGTCTGAGGATTTTGTTTAATGTTAATACCCTAGAAATCATCTTTTGGCCGAGTAAACAAATGTAGGCCTGGATGGACTTGTTATTATCATATCCAATCCTGTGTAATGTGTCAGGCTTCTGGAAAAAAAAAAAATGCATCCTTTAAGAATGAGCTTCTGACAAATTTAAGGCATGTTAGTAATACTTTTACTTCCACATTATATCATATATTTTTGTCTAAAAGTGGGCTATCATTTTTTATTCTAATTTTTTAAAACTTTCATCAGAGGTCGTTGATCATCACATGTACTTTTTTTTAGAGAGATTTTCTCTTAACATTAACTTTTTGTTGTATCTTTAAATTGGAATCAAACATAATTCTAGTTGACATTTTTTTTATCAGTATTCTGAAAAAAATGAGGCTGCCTTACATTGTTTTCTGAGAGTAATCACTAATTAAAGTGTTTCTCTGTGACATGTGATGACTTGGTGTCAACTTGGGAACATTTAACTGACCACCTTGTGATAGGATTGTGTCCAAAAGGTTCTTATATAGAGATTTTTTTAAATTTCGTTTTACAGACTGGATACTATAATTGGTGACTAGATTATCAAGCCAACTTTCAAAAATCATATACTTTGTGCCATCATATACTTTATCAATATATCGCCTTGTTATACATAACTACCATTTAAATCAATGTCCATTGGGAATATGTGTTTTATTTTATTTTATTTTTTTTTTTAATTTTTTTTTCAACGTTTATTTATTTTTGGGACAGAGAGAGACAGAGCATGAACGGGCGAGGGGCAGAGAGAGAGGGAGACACAGAATCAGAAACAGGCTCCAGGCTCTGAGCCATCAGCCCAGAGCCCGACGCGGGGCTCGAACTCACGGACCGCGAGATCGTGACCTGGCTGAAGTCGGACGCTTACCCGACTGCGCCACGCAGGCGCCCCAGGAATATGTGTTTTAAATTTCAACTTGAGATGGAAAGAATAGGTTTGATTTGTTCAATTATTATGGAAGCTTAGGTTGGCCAGAGATGGGAGTAGGAATACCCTGAGACAATAACTTTACTGTTTTAACTTTCTACATCTAAATAAGACCAGGAAAACCTTAATTTGTTCTGAATGGGGAACAAAAGACATGGTGAGAATAGTGGACAGAGTAACTGTCTTACATTTGTATTTATCTATTATTCCCTCTTTGATATAGCCTATCCTGTAATTGTATGTTATCAATTTTATTTATGTTTCTTCATATCTTGCATCGGAATTGTAGAAAGCAGAATAAAGAATATAACTTACTCATATGTTGAGTAAACACTTGGAAGAATATGAAGAACATATTCCACCAAATAGAGATATTTTTATGAAAAGGATAAGATTTAAATTAAACAAATATAGGAACTAAGAACTCATCTAACATTTATAAATGTTCATAGAGTTCTGTAATTCCTCAAGAAGCACAATTATCTATTTCTGCCTTTTGGCTTATTGGTAATAATTGAGAAAAGCACCTCTTACCTAGTTATATCGTGCCCTTCTGCTTTCGAACTTGCCAGCTTGTGTCTTTCTTGTAGGGCATACTGAAGGAACTAGGAAGTACCCAACACCTTCTTTGGCTACTTTCTTTAACAGCATCAGCTTCCTTCATTAGATGGTCTCAGTTTCAAGACCATAGACTACAGTTTTACTGCACAGTGAGGAGTTCAGACTTCCTGTTAGGGGATGCAGAGACTCTCATGATCCAGCACTCTTTTTTTTGCTAAACAAGTTTTACGTTTGAGGTTCTGTCACTTGTATCACCCTATTTTCTGGCACCAACTTATAAATTAGTTTGCTTTAAGATGTAAGCCAGAGAAATACAAAGAAAGATTTTTTTTTGCCTCAATAACTGGAAAATTGTTCTGCCTCTGAATGCTGCTTTTTTTGTATACTGGCAGACTGTCTCCATGTGGTAACAATAATTGATCCAGGTAGCTCCAGGTGTAGCATAAGGCCAAGATATAAGGGGGCATAATGACGTATAAAGATACACAGGTAGAAAGACTCCATTTTGCAAGTGAATATTTGGCGGGGAAAGATAAGTATCTATCATTGCATAATTATTGGTTACCCAAGTTCAACTGAGTTCCACCAATGATATTGGCATTGTTGTATGTGGAGTGGCTAGGACAGAAACCCAGAAGACTTGCACAACCATTGGTGTCAGATATGAGATAAAAGGTAATACAAAAATATATTTGTCAGAAACAGGGAAATGGTCCTCATATCTAGGAGGTCAGATAGAAAAAGGCCTTCTGTCCCCTTAGTCTGAAAAACACAGGACATCTTAATTGATTAACTGATATAATTGATTTCATCAGTATCATATATAAGGAGAAAGGAGTAGTTCCCACCACTACCTTCCCCTGGAAAGCAGGATTCTATTCCCAAAAGAAGGAGAGAATTGTCAAGATGCTGGAATAGAGAAGTACAACTGATTCTACTACTAAGTTAAATTACAACTTTTGTATTTATTAGTTGTATGTCTTTGGGAAGGTTACATAACCTCTTAAACCTTAACATCTTTATTGGGAAATGGGGGAATAGTAACAGCACCTAGCTGTCGGGTTGTTGAGAATATCAAATTAGATATGGCGCATAAAATGCTAATTACAGTGCTTGACACTTAAGCCTCCACATAACGGTAGTTCTTCCACCAGCACCACTACCATCATCTCCATGATTAGCAACAGTAGCAACAGCCTCCTTCACTCATCACCTCCTCGTCTCCACCCCCACTGCTCTACTCCAGGCCTTCATCACCCCGCCCCTGACTCCTTGCAGAACTTTATCATCCCATTCTCCATATTGTGGTCAGCGATCTTTCAAAACACAAACTTAATCCCACTACCCTCTTGCTTAAAATACTCTATTATCTCTTCTCATTGTCAGAATAACATTCAGACTCTGCTATGCATACTGTTTTTGTGGTGTTCTATTACTCTATATCCTGTGGGTTTTGTGAGAAGTAGTATTTACTTGGTTAACATTACTGCCTAATTTCAAATTCTGCATAATATTCAGTTGTAAATAATATATTTAGATATTGGCAGATATAATATTGGTGGTTGACGGGTAATTGACATGAAGTTTCATACTTTTGATAGTTGTTAGGTGTCTTTTTTGGTCTTGTTTTCTTTTAATCAGGTTTCAAGTCAGCTTAAATAGTTTGGCTTATAGATTTATAGCTCAAATTTTAAAGACTGAAGAATAGGAAGTATGGGAAGGATATGCGATATAATGGTAATAGTTCAATTAGAAAAGCAGGAAACTAAGTCAGGAAAAGAGACTGTGTATGTGTTAGGCTACATGTTCTTGAGAAGGGTTTCCTCAAGAAAGGATTGCCCAAGTAGAGATCTTCCTTGACTTAAGATAGGGTTACTTACTAGTAAACCCATCGTAAGTTGAAAATATCGCAAGTCAAAACACATTTAATACACCTAGCCTAAGGTGTATACACTGAACATCATAGTTTAGCCTAGCCTAAGTTAAGCGTGTTCAGAAAATGTACATCAGCCTACAATTGGGCAAAATCATCTAATACAAAACCTATTCTGTAACAAAGTGTTGAATGTCTCATGTAATCTGTGGAATTCTCAAATGAAAATACTGTGAAAATATTCTGCAGTGCTGCACATGTAATGTCCTGATTCTAAATGTGAATTTAGTAGTTATTTAAATTTGATAATTATATACAAAAATTGTGTGTGGATTTAGGGATAATTTTAGTGAAAATTTTTAAAGGAAATATATAGAAAGTTGGTTAAAATTAGCTTACCAAGGGGCGGCTGGGTGGCGCAGTCGGTTAAGCGTCCGACTTCAGCCAGGTCATGATCTCGCGGTCCGTGAGTTCGAGCCCCGCGTCAGGCTCTGGGCTGATGGCTCGGAGCCTGGAGCCTGTTTCCGATTCTGTGTCTCCCTCTCTCTCTGCCCGTCCCCTGTTCATGCTCTGTCTCTCTCTGTCCCAAAAATAAATAAACGTTGAAAAAAAAAAAAAATTAGCTTACCAAAAATTCGAAATGCACTTTTTAAAACATGTCTTAGAAGGACATTTTAAAAATAGGAGCTAAGAATTGAGGTTAATAAATTCTTTGATCATGTACCACAGAAGTGTATTATTTCCTGTTGTATCTGTGTTACCTGATAAGTTTAGAAAAAATTAAAAATATAGTCAACAAAAGAAAAGGAAAATGGCCCATGGTCTCATCACCATATTCTGTTTTTGTTTCTGCTTGAGATCATACTTAAATAACCTGCATTTTTTTCCCAACAATAAAATATAACTCTATTTCTATGTAATTATATATTTCTGTCAGCATGATTTTTAATGGCTGCATAGTAATCGATTATAATTCCATTAATGCTGTTAGTAATTTGAAAGTTTCCAAATTTTGCTTATAACAATAACCTTCTAAAATAGTCTTTTAGTTAAATTTGGTTAAATTTACATATTGATGATTATTTTTTCAGACACATGTACAGAAATCAAATTATGTGGCATATTTTTAAAATATGTTAACCATGCTATCAGTTATGACATATAATTAATTTTCTTTGGTGCTTAGATCTATAGAAGAGATACACAGCTTTGCTCAGAATACTAGGACAAGTGAGCCTCTTTTTCATTTTTGCCATTCTTCTGTTTTCCTCCTCCTCAATTAATGGTCCATTCATTTAAGCATTTAATGACCATAAAATAAAATATGTGCCATTATTGAATATCTACTATATGCTGGGAACTGTTCTAGGTGCTTTGCATACTATTAATTCATAAATCGTTTAATCATCTGCAAATGCAAAAGATACATTGTTATTTCCATTTGACAGATAAGTTATAGGCTTGGAGATAAAACATATTACCCGTAAGAACTAAAGATCTGGAATTTGGACCTTTGTCTGTCTGATTCCCAACTCAGAACTCTTTCTACCATGCCCCATTTCTAAACATCTGTTGGGTTTTTGGGGAAAGAGCAACCGACAGTTTAATGTTAAGATACACCAATTTTTAAAAACCAAGGAGAGACATCAAGCAAGCAGTTGTGTTTAGAGATCAAGTAGAGGTGGAGGAGCCAGCAAAGGAAACTGAGAAAAGAGCTGAAAGAAGTAGGAGTATGAGAGTGAGTGAGAGACGAGATGAAAAGTGTCCATTGAGTTTACATAGCATAAATAGCACACAGGTGAATGTTAACAGCAGGCTGTGGGAGAAGAGGCGGGGGTGAGGGAATGCCCTGTTTTTTAGCTTTTCCTCATTTCTGTGGTGTAAATATTTCCACTGTGGCTGATCTCAGACAATCAATAGTTTAACAATCAGCTTCCAGATTTTCTGAAAATTTAATGTTAGGTCTTATACAATGTTCACATTGGGTCCAGCACACCACTGATTGAAGACCTTGACAAAAATAGTGCTAGTAAAGTGGTAGGATTGAAAGATAAGCTGAAGGATATCCAGCAGATAATTGTTATATGGATATTAAAATGGTGATTTTGAAGAGAGTGATAAGAGAGAACACATTTAATATCGCATGAAAAAGTGAAGCTAAATGCTTGAGATGATGGGTGATTTCTCTTCCTGCCTATCACATAATATTTTTTAAAGTTTACATTTTATTTTTACAGTATTTGGAAAACATAATCATTTAATAAGTACTTGTATTTGCATGTACCTACAAGGCATAAGATATAGTCCCTGTTCTTATATTTTGTAATCTAAATCAGAACTCATTCAGAATAAATTTGTAGAGGAAAGTTTTTTGTTTTTGTTTTTGTTTTTTTTAATTGAGGAAACAAAGTATACAGATTTTGAGCTGATAGACTAATTTTCAGAGCCGAAGAGTTTTGTGATTATTGCAGAATATATACAACATCTAAAGACAGTTTACACAAAAAGCCCTGATTTGTATCATTGAGAAAATTAGTTGAGAATTATGTATAAAATGGCTGAAATACAGATCTAGGAATATTAGAATGTGTTATGCTTCATTTATGATGTGAGTTCATGTACTAATCAGGTGAGACCATCTTTTTGTAGCAAATACCTTTAATGACTTATGTTTATTTTGTTTCACTTGTTGGAGGATTACTCTCAGTTTCAGCTATTCTACCAGAATCATTTTCTGTATCAGTAGGTAACCTGTTGCAGTGGGGTACTGTGGCTTTTTAAAAATAGTATTCTAGCCCATAAATGGACATTCCTTTGCTTTTTCTCTCTAAAAATTCTCCTTATTTTCATTTTTTGCCCCTAAAAATAAAGTACCTTTAAATGTCACTAGCATATTTTGGCTTCAAATTGTGAAAGTTCTCATTTTTGTTTTGCTATAGTTTTCTGTGAAATTTGCAAGAAATGTGTTACAAAGATAATGTGGAGTCTAAAATTATCATAGTCATGATCCTGGAAAATACTAATCAGCTTGGAAGAAAAGATCACACAAGTTAAGTTTAGTTTCTTACGCTTGACAGATATTTCCTGTATGAGAGTTTTAGTTGTTCTGACACACCATCCTTTGAGTTTTTGCAAGTTTGATAATAAGTGACATTTTAGTTGACGTTTCCAGTGTGTTTTTGCAGTACACATTGATATTTGAGTTAAAGCAGAAAGATACACATTGTATTTCTAAGTGGTTTGTGACTCACAAGTTTAGCATCTCTTGTATAAACTCCCAGTTTATCAACAAGGGGGACATTACCTGACTCAACTGAGTCGACCAATGAACAGCTGAACGAAAGGCATCAGTGGCAGTGAGTAATATGGGGATGACAGTAAGGCTGCAGTGCCATGTTGGATTAAAAAAATTCTTGTGTTATTATGTGTCCACAATACGCTAGGAAGATGAAATAATCCAGCTTGAGTTTTACAAGAAACACGGAAGTATGACTGACAGTGCTCACTTGGTATTAGAGTTGGTTGCTGTCTGTGGGGTTGAAGGAGAAAAAGTGAAATCTAAGTTGAGATCTGAAGAGAAGCCAGAAGGGCGACTCCTGGGACACCTTCAGGCACTGTGCAGGCATGCAAGGATGTGTGATCAAAATATACTGAAAACACTCAAGGGGCCCCTGGGTGGCTCAGTCAGTTAAGTGTCTAACTCTTGATTTTGGCTCAGGTCATGATCTCATGGGTTCATGAGTTCAAGCCCCGTGTCTGGCTCCACACTGACAGTGCAGATCCTGCCTCTCCCCTCTCTCTCTGCTCCTCAACTGCTTGTTCTCTCTCTCTCTCTCTCTGTCTCTCTCTCTCTCTCTCGAAACAAATAAATAAACTTAAAAAAAAAAAAAAGAAAAGAAAACAGAACAAGACTTTTCTCATTTACCAGGAAACAAAACTCTGTTTTAGAGTGCCTATTAGTTACGGATGAAGAAAAGGCCAAACTGGCTAGAAAAGCCCTCTGAAGAGGACATTATGCGTTTAATGTGTTTAGGGGTAGAAGAAAAATTAAATGAATCCAGTGGCATATTTTGCATATGAGATGTGTGATGAAGCTATACTCCTGCAATTTGTTTATAAGGAAGAAAAAGAAGGAAAATCAGCTGAATTAAATATATGTATTTTCATTTAATGAATTGACCTGTATAGCAAATGCTTTTTTTTTTTTTTTTTTTTTTTACCCTGGCAAAAATATTTTTATGGTAATGCTAACCTGTGTTCTGTGAGGAAATACTGAAAATGACTCCTGGTTATTAATGACTTAATGTTACCAGCACAATGGTATTGTTGTTGAGGCTGTATAGCAGGGAGGTTAATACTGGAGTCTGGAACCTGAGTGCTCGGTTAATCCCAGTTCTACCCCAGTTCATTGTATGCCCTTGGTTAAGCTTCTCCCCCTTCCATATTTGCAAGGTGAGGGTGTTCTTATAGTCGTACCCTGAGCTAAGCTCATTTGGTCATTTACCTATGTGAGCAATCCCAGTGTACTCCCCGAACTATGAACCTTTTGTTTTCTTTTGCACCTGTAAGCACTGGCTCGGACTCTGCCTGCCTTTTGAGCAGGACTGGAGAACGGGCAGCAGTTGTACTGTGGGTGCACGTTGTGTTTCCTCAGCGTTCTTCTATCTGTTCGTTTATAGCAGCGGTGATTTTAGGCGTCACACCCACCCTTTCTTTTTCATGCATTTTTTTCTCTCTGTTTTTGAACAGGATTTGCGACACTAAAGGATTAATTCTGTGAACACTGAGTATCACACATGTTTATTTGTGAGCTTAGCCTTAAGCTTAACGTTCATCACAATTAAGAGAGAGTATCAGGAAAATTAAAAAAAGAAAAATTACGCCTTTGAGTAATGAAAGAAAATGCCATGTCCAATTACTAATGTTCATTTTTGTGTCTTTTTTTCTGGAATTTGCTGTTTTTATTTGGCATAAAGGACATCAATTTTGGGGTATTGCTATTTGTAACTGTTCCTCCCTTGAAATTAATAATTACCAGTGACTGTGTTTTTACCTAAAATTGGGCCTGCCAAGATTTTTTTAGGAACACATTAACTCCACGAAGCAAGTTTCCAGGCCAGGACTTTTGCGCATGCTGTTCCTGCTCCTTGGACCACTCTTCTCGACTTTATTGCATTGCTTCTCATTCTTTAGAGCACAACCGAAGCACGGCTTCTTCAGAGAAATGCTCCCCCTGAGTTGGTATATACCCACTCCTCCCAGTTTTATATGAGTCTATATATCTCCCTCTTTGTCTTTTTCACAATTTTAAGCTGTGTTATTAGTTGGTTTACTTATTTGTTGTTTACTTCTTCCCATTATACCTAAAGCAGCACCGGATAGAGCACTTAGGAGCCTTACTACTGCTTTGTATACAATGACTAGAACGGTGTTGATGCTTGTCCATAGTCAGTGCTCACTAACTATAGTACAGAGTAACTTAATGAAGGAAATAGGTAGGTAGCATTATTCCAGTTTTAAAAGGTAACACAGCTGCTTAGTGGTAGGACTGGGACTTACTTTCAATTGTCAGTCTAATTCCAAAGGCCCTATATGGGCCATAAGAAAAGCAATTTCACAAATATTTTCTAATTGATTCTTCACCATAATCTTGTAATAAATATAATTATCCACACTTTCCAGATGAAGAAACTGGGGCTCTTTGGGACTTTATTAACGACGCATCACTCGGAAGTGGGAGAATTAATTTATTTTGCTTGAGCTCAGTGTTTATATGTTGTGCAGTCTTTCTCTGTAATCACTTGAACTCAATCTAACTCTGTCCCAATGCTTTCATGCAAACCTTTCATACAGAAAATAATACAGGGAAGTGTATTTTCTATTTCAGTATTGCCCTCTTAGCTGAGCCCAGGTGACAGTGTTAAACAGGTAATGGTTTTGAACTTGGAAACTTGTTCCATGCCCATTGCTTTTAGTAACTGTATCTTTCTTTGAGCAAATACTTACTGAATACCATCTGTTTGCCTGACTGTTGTAGCCAGGCACTGGAAAAAAAAAAATGCCAAGTAAGGCCTACACTCCACCTTTAATTTGGTTAATACTTAATAATATTTAAAGTACCCTCCTTTAAGAAAAAAAAAAAACATGCAATATCAAAAAGAATGAGATAACTCTAGGTACTGACTTGGAAAGATATGGCGGCCAGGGAGCCTGGATGGCTCAGTTGGTTAATTTTACAACTGACTCGGGTCATGATCTCGCATTTCGTGGGTTCGAGCCCCACATCAGGCTCTGAGTTAACAGCTCAGAGCCTGGAGCCTGCTTCCAATTCTGTGCCTCCCTCTCTCTCTGCCCCTTCCCCGTTCATGCTCTGTTGTGTGCATGCGCTCTCTCGCTCTCTCTCTCTCAAAAATAAACATTAAAAAAAAAGTATACTACAGCCTATGAGATATGGGTGAGTCTGCCTTTTTGTTGTTGTTTAAAATTTAAAAATATGTATAGATATATCTGTATGGCTTATATAAAAAGGAAGGATAACCTCTGAAATGTTAATAGTGTCCATCCCTAGAGGTGGAATTGGTTAGGCAGAAGGTAGTACTTTTATTCTGTATGTATTTTTTATGATAGGATTATTAGCAATTTTTACTTTTTAAAATATTTATTAGTATTTTCTAAGATAGAAACATTTTAAAGGGTATATAAAAGAAATTTTATCTAGAGAATGTTTATAATATTTTAAGTAGAAAACAGTATTAGAGTAAGATTTTGATTTTCTGATCTAAATTTTCTCTATAATATGACTTACATAATTTGACAGTAAAGTTTTTACTAAAGCATTCTTTCTGCCCTATTTGCAACAACAAGCACAACAAAAAACCAAACGCAAACAAAAAATAAATAGAGTCAGGTAAGGATCCTAACTAAAGTTAGGGATTGTGGTAGGGGAGTCCTGTAAATAGGGAAGTGCCTTACCATCCAAGTGTTGTTTAAATTGGCTTGCATGATTATAATGCTAATAGTAATCGTAATAATAACAGTGACCGTTAACATTTACTGAGTGCTTATTAAAGCCAGATACTGTTCTAAGTACTTTGCATGTATTAAACTTAGTCAATCCTTTGAGGTAGGCTCTACTGTTATCCCATACCTTAAAGATGAGGCTCAGAAAAGCTGTATCTTACCTAAGGTTACAAAACTATTAATTGGCAGAGCTGTGGTGTAACCTATGCAGCCCTTCTGCAGAGGTTGTACCCACACACTTGCTACCTCTGGGTGTCAGTTTGTGAGATTCTAAGTTCAGCCAACTGTTAATAGGGGTTTCGGGTTGTTTTTTTGTTTGTTTGTTTGTTTTTTCTTGCATTAATGGAAAGAGATTATTAATTTTAGCTCAGGATTCTGGTAATATCCAAAGTTTCCTGGTATCCAAATTTATTTTTTCAGCCCAACAGGGATTAGGAAAGAGCCTTTGTGATTGCTGCATCTCACCAGAAATGAACAGATGTAGGTGACAGAATTGTAACTAACATGTTGTTGGTTGCATTCTGTTTTGTTTCTCTAGGCAAGCAGCTTGGCATAGTGGAAAGTAGTGGTTTCGTTAGATTTGAGTTTAAATTCTGGCACCAACATTTTCTAGCTTCTAGGCTTCTTTGTTTCTTTTTGTAAAATAAAGATAATACTGCCCTTCGGAGTGGTTATGAGAATTACATGAAATAATGTAAGCAAAAGACCTTCTAAGTAGAGTTGTCAGGCACATAGTAAAATCTAAATAAATATTAAGTCACTTCTTCTTCTGGTAGATGTCTCAGAATAAATTGAAGAGTCATCTTGGGAAACAAAACGTACTTGATTTTCTACTACAAAATGTAGGTACAACTGTGACTGCAAAATGAATATTCAGCAAAGAAATATTAATAGTTTAAGATGCCTGATTAATTCAGCACATTCTTATATACAAACCAAATAATTTGTGGCAATTAATAAAAAATTTTAATGATCCATGCATTTGAACTCATGGGAATGTAAAACATTATAATCAGTTATCTTATAAACATACATTTGAAACTCGTGATCTAGTGTAGTAAGAACATTTTATCATAAGTCAGACTGAACTCATACAGCAATCTTTTATTAGTTTTTTTCATATGAACTTTTTTTTAAATTTAATTTAATTAATTTTTTATTTGAGAGAGAGAGAAAGAAGAACTTACTGGGGGTAGGGCAGAGAGAGGGAGAGAAAGAGAATCCCAAGCAGACTCCACACTGTCAGCACAGAGCCTGATGCAGGGCTTGATCCCTCCAACTGTGAGATTATGACGTGAGCCACAATCGAGAGTTGGACACTTAACCAACTGAACCGTCCAGACACCCCTCATAAAAGCTTTTTTTTTTTTTTTTTTTTTTTTTTTTTACTTGACCCGGCTCAGTCAGTGGAGCATGAGACTCTCAATCTCAGAACAATGAGTTTAAGCCCCATGTTGGGTGTGAAGCCTACTTAAAAAAACAAAAACAAACAAACAAACAAACAAACAAAAAACAGAAAAAAAGAAGAAGATGAGGGTATCACTTTGATCTTTTAGATGTCACAGTTTCGTCTATTTTGTGATGAATTTTTCCATTATTTTTGCTAATATCCCTTTTTTTCTCCCATTAAATACTAAATGTTACCTATTTCTATTTATGTGTTTGTTTCATGTTTCTTCTTCAGGTCTTCAAAAAAAAAGCCTACATTTTATTCCACTGCCTATACAGAAAAGTATCTCGGTATATTTATTGTTAGAGTGACTGTAGACCTGGCCAGTAGTGTTGAGTAGTATTTTGGGTGGTTTGAAATCATCATGCCTTTGGAAGAATGTGGCAGAGAGCAAGTAGATTCTGAGTGGAGAACTGAGGAACTTTCTGTTTGATTTTGGGGTATTTCTTTATTTAAAATCACATTTTCCACAATTTAGTAATTAGGCATATTCTGCTATTTATTTAATATGTTAGCTCAGTTTCAAAATACCTACTCTGTATCTGACTTCCTTACGTAACAATGTAGGACAAAAGATCTTAGGGTTAAGGAAGTTCAAGAATGATGAAACATTTAAGAACCTTCCTTTCTTGACTTACTTTTATTTTATTTTTGAAAAAAATGGATGTATATGAAAACTATATTCTTTCAAAAGCACAGTTGTATTTTCTGCCTTATTTAGTTTATTTCTAAGAGCTATTTTTATTTAATTTTTTTTAATGTTTATTTATTTTGAGATAGAGCATGCACACACATGCTCACGTGGGTGTGAGAGCAGGGAGGGACAGAGAGAGAATCCCAACCAGGGTCCCTGCTGTCAATGTGGAGCCTGATGCAGGGCTCAATCTCAGGAACCATGAGATTGTGACCTGAGCCAAAATCAAGAGTCGTACGTTTAACTGACTGAGCCACCCAGGCACCCCACTTAGTTAAAAGAATAATTTTTTTAATGGATTTTTCCCTGACAGTATTATCTCAACATAATAATAAAGTATATTCATATATAATGTATATTATAATATACAATGAATGTGTATTAGTAAATTACTCATTTTATTTTTTACTCTAATGTACAACATCAATTAAATAAATATGGCAATCTTTTTTTTTTTCCTTTTAGAGGAATTGAAGTCAAGTTCTCCCATATTGTGTATACATGGTTATCCAGATCCCTGTCTGTAGTGCAGAATACTTAGTTACTCTCATGATGACCTAAGTTATTTGTGCTTCCTGACCATCATAGATATTGGTGGCCCTTAATGGAATAATTTAAGAAAAAATCTATTCCTAATCATAGTACATCCAAAATGCTTACTTCTGAAATATCTATTCAAACCTAATTGACGACAAATAAAATACCTTCATATTTGACTTATTTTGGAAGCTGAAAATTGTCTTCAACTCACTGTACATGGGACCTCTCTCTGTTAAACAAATCTCATAACACCTGTATCTGAAGATGGCTGGTGGGGCCTATTGATAATGTGTGTGAAATGCTAGCGTGTCATGCTTAGTACATAGCAGATAGTCAGCAAGAGGCAGCTGCTGTTTTTATCCCCCAGTAATGAGTGGAACAAATGCCAGTACATGCTTTATGCTGAAAATGCTCATTTGTGTCCTGCTTATGTTCACTATTCTTGCTTTCCTAAATCTTCACTCCTGGATAATAATGCCAGCAGAAACCAAAGGTGACCATTTTTCTTCTCTCTAAAGAAGGATTTAATATTGACTACAGTTGTTAAAAATAGGATAGTTGTGTTATATGTATAAAGAAAATCTTGGGAAAAGTGATTTTTAAAAAACATCCCTGTAAACAGTCTTGGCTACTATTTGAGATCTTGCATATTGGAAACATGTATTCTTTGTCGAAATTAATGGGTGATTTGGCTGGATGTAGAATTGTACTTAGGAAATAATTTTCCTTTAATTTCAAAGACATTTAAAGCCTATTAGACTGGCTTTAGCTTCCAGTGGTTCTGTTGAGAGGTTTCTTGCCAGTTCGAGTCTTGATTTTTACTGTGACTTGTTTTGTCACTCACGAACTTTTAAAGGTCTTCTCTTTATCCCTGTTTGAGACATTTTACCTGGTACCTTTTGCCTCTGGTGGGTGTTTGAAAATGTATGGAGACAGTTTTGTTCGTCACAGTAACTATGGAGGATGCTTTGATTCTTTAGCATTTAGTAACTGGAGGTCAGAAAGGTTAATTTTCTTGCATTGCAGGAAACAGTCTCACCCAAAATGTCATTAGTGCCACTGTTGAGAAATGTTGTGACCTTGTGTATGACAAGAGAAACAAGACATGTACATCAAAGACCACTCAATATGTTTGGTAATAAGGTTACAGACATGCTGTGTGAAACAGTGAAGGAAGAAAGTGTAAATGGCATTGTTACTAATTGAAATAGAATGAAAATCACTACATGAAATACAGCCATTAAATTATCTATGAGTATATATTTACCATGTTACCGCTTTGGGTTTCTAGTTTGACATTATCTGTGCTATTATGCTTAATCATATTTTTGACACTTTTTTCCATATTTCCAAGTAGAGTTGTTCTTAATTACTAAGTCAAAGAAATTACTCTTTTCTGTAAGTAGGGTATCTGTTTGTACTCTTTTTTTAAAAAAATTTTTAATCTTTGTTTTTGAGAGAGAGAGAGAGAGAGACAGAATCAGAAGCAGGCTCCAGACTCTGAGCTGTCATCAGCACAGAGCCTGATATGGGGCTCGAACTCATGCACCATGAGATCATAACCTGAGCTGAAGTAGGACACTTAACCAACTGAGCCACCCAGGTGCCCCTGTAATCTAAACACTTAGCAATTCTAGATGCAGAAAGATTTGAGGAATAACATTTTTGCAAAGGCTAGAACCTGACTGCCAATGATAGCTGTACATATTTAAATTGAAGTGGGATTCAGGAAAGGGTTGAGGAGGGTTGTACTTGTGTTCTTTCATAGCAGCTTCTGGGTCAGCAGTTTGCAATTCTGTTTCATTACTGTTTGGGGGAAGTGAATTACCAGAACAGCACATATAGATAGCTATGTTATAAGAGTACAAACATTCAAGGACAAAGACGAATTCCTTTTGGATTATTCTTTACTTCATTAATGCAGCTGACCAGGAAAACTACATTAGAAATACAGAACTATAAGGAAGCAGAGAGGGATTAAGATAATGAGGTGGGAAGGTAGTGGAAAATGTTAAAATAGCAGTTTGATAATTTGTATTAATATAATTTGTTGATATTTTTAAATAATTCAGTATTAATTCAGAGTCTTCATTTTAATATGCATATAATAACTTTTACTTTTCAGAACCTAAACCACAGCCGCAGCAGCTTCATCAGGGACAACACCGATTGTCAAATACTGAGCAAAATGGAGTCAAAGATAGTAATCAACCACGGTATCTGCCTCGAAATGATACCAGACAGCCAAGAAATGAAAAGCCTCCTCGTTTTCAAAGAGACCCCCAAAATTCAAAGTCAGTTTTAGAAGGCAGTGGATTACCTAGAAACAGAGGTGCTGAAAGACCAAGTACTTCTTCAGGATCCGAAGCATGGGCTGAAGAGAGAATCAAGTGTGATAGACCCTATTCTAGATATGACAGAACTAAAGATGCTTCCTACCTTTTAAGCTCTCAGCACAATGATGGTGCTTTTAAAAAAAGGGATAACTCTATGCAAAGCAGATCAGGAAAAGGTCCGTCCTATGCAGAGGTGAAAGAAAACCCACTTCCTCAAGAATCCATTGACTATAATAATCAAAAACGTGGGAAAAGAGAAAACCAAACGACAAATCCTGATCATTTTTATGACAGGAAACCACGAACAATAAATAACGAAAGTTTCAGTGGTGTAAAAATTGAAAAACATTTTAATGTAAATACTGATTTCCAGAATCCCGTCCGAACTAATAGTTTCGTTGGTGTTCCAAATGGAGAGACAGAAATGCCACTGAAGGGCAGGCGAGTAGGACCTATTAAGCCAGCAGGACCCATCACAGCTACACCCTATGATGATAAAGTATTTTACAATAGTGGGCCCAAAAGAAGATCTGGGCCAATTAAACCAGAAAAAGTACTAGAATCATCTATTCCTATGGAGTATGCAAAATTGTGGAAACCTGGAGATGAATGTTTTGCACTTTATTGGGAAGACAACAAGGTATGCATGCTGTAAGGTTTTCATATTCTAATGTTATTAAATGTCACCTCCTAGTGAGACTGTAGAAGGCCATTGCTTTGGGACTATGAGTTTTGTTCTATGGCTGTATCTGTTTAAAGTCTTTGAACAGATTTATAGATACGTAATTTATAAAAGAGGAAAAATAAAATATTTAATATTTTTTATGGATCCTTATAGAGAATCAGTCTCATAAAATTTGGTTAAGTAAGGTCTGATTTTAGATTGCCTATCGGAATAGTATTTAAAAGCGATTAAGTAGAGTTGATCAGTTATTTCACTTACCGAATGAACTGTCAATGTTTGCTTTTCTTTCTAGTAAAGTTATACTGATTCACAAGGAAGAAAATGAATTGAGTGGCACAGAGTTAAATTCTGCAGATTACATTTAAATTAAAGAAAATATACAATCAGCCTACTTAAAGAAATAACAGAAAGGTTAATTATTTAGCTAATAATAAATGATAATTATTAAGCCAATAATTTAAACACTCTTTAGTTCTACATTATATGCTGACTACAGTGGAAAGAGGGAAATCATGGAGAAAAGGTAAGGGAAAGACAGAAGATGTGGTCAAGAAGGAATACGGTGGATCGGTTAAAAGAGCCTGGGTGAGAGGGAGAAGACCAATAGAGAACAGGAAAGGAAAGAGAAAAAAGGAACCCTCAGAGAGAAGGACCCTTGCACATATTTTCCCTTCTGCCCAACGTACTCTTCTACCAACTATTCTCATCATTGAGAGCTTGGTTGCAATATCACTTCCTAGAGAAGCCTTCTTTGACATGCCCCCTCCTCCCTTCTACACTGTTGTCTTTCTCAGTGCCTTATTCACCTTCTAAAACTTACCACAATTTGTATTTTTAGTTTTGGTTCTTGGATTGATAACTCCTTCCCCTACCATAATTTCGAGTTTCTTGAAGGCAGGGCTATGTCTGTCTAGTTTTCCTCTGCAGCCCTGCTTCTCCTGTAATATAGGGATTTCATAATTATTTATGGACTCTGTTAATTAGTTAATTCTGAATAGGGCACTTATGTAGGAAAAAAGTAGAGTGGTAGGGGACTGGAGATACCAGCAAGATAGTAATAAACAGACTCATAGTATAGATCTGGGTGGATCAAGTCCAGCAAAAAAAAAAAAAAACAAAAAACAAAAAAACAAAAAACTTGAATTATTTCATGGGTAGAATAGTTTCAGTTCATAAAGTAAGGCTGTACCCATGAGAGTGTATCTTTGGCTAAACAGAGAGGTGGAGGCAAAGTTAACTACAGTTTTCAAGGAACTGAAATTCAGGCTAGGGAATGTGGTTGGATCTTTTAAAAGGATGCTATAGGTCCTGGGATCAGGAAATGGGCCCTACTGTGTTCAGTGAATGATGAAGTATAAGCAAGATGTTAGATGTTTCCTAATGAGAGCAGCAAGGAGAGGGGTATCGGCTGGTATAGCTAGATGGCACAGTCCTGTAAGGTTTTTGTATGATGGTGGGATAGCATCTATCTACAAGCAGCATCCCGACTGTCAAGTTTTCATTCAAGGTTAGAAGGAGGGGGAGACAGCGGTTTTTGTCTTGGTTTTGGTTTTGTGTTTTTTTTAGTTCCAGAAAAGCAACAGCCTTTCCAGAAATCTCACTGGTTGGAACTATTTCACGTGGCTCTTCCCCAGCTGTTAGGAAGGCTTAGGAAGCAAGTGTTCTTCACTACTCAGACTCTAACTGTTAACAACTCAGACCACTTTCCAACATACAGGAACTATTTGATTTGGGTAGTGGGGGATTACTTATGTTTAGCTGTTTCTCCCTCATGATAAAGGCAAGAAAAGGTGAAGTAGTTGGAAATCAGTGCAGGTTTATAGAGCTAACAGTGTCTATCTTAGGATGAGTGGCCACTTGTGTCAGATGCTTCTGTGAAAGTTTGATTAAGATGATAATGGAAAAGTTTTTGTTTTTTTTTTTTATTGGACAATCTGAGATTTTTGGTGATCTTGATGAGCAGAGAAAGTTTGGAGTTGAAGTTGGAGTTGAAAGGCCAATAATTTTTGAAAGTCTTAGTAGATAAGTCAGGATTTCCATTGAAATCCCACAAGGATCATGCCCTAGTAGTAAGTGCAAAACTCATACAAACAAGCCATTACACAGCTAAAACCAACGATTTACAGGCTCAAAGATACCTGTTTGTACTCTGTCTGCCAAAGGAAAATATAATCCCCCTTTTTGGGAAGAATAACATTTTCTAGACCTCCTCAATATTTCATCTGCAATGTCTGCAATCCTATGAAAAAATTAGAGGGCATGGTTAAAAATGGAGAGAGAGAGGAAGAGAAAATGAATGACTAGGAATAAATAAAGCAACAGAAAATATTAACAGAGCTACATATATTTAGATATTGGATTTAACAGACAAGTTCTTCAACAAATATTGACTAAACCGTAATTGAGTAGCTGCTAAGAGTCAGGTGCTTGGGATATATCAGATAGTTCTGGTTATGCTATTATCCTAATTTCTTCAAACACCTGATGGAATTATTAATAAAGTTTACTTTTAACTGTAATTATCTCAAAAAAACCAATAACAATGAGTTCATCTGTTGCCTTTCCTGAATATATTTAATATAATGTCATATAGTTTGTGAAAGACCGTACTTAACAATTCCCAAAGTGTTTTGAGCTTTTGTTCTTAGAATAATTGCATGATCTTCTGAGGTGACTAACTTGATTTTAATTGGATATGCACTCTCAGTTTAGAATGAGGGACTGTACGCTCTCTCTGTATTACACCATTAAACAAATGAACAGTATTTACCCTCTGAAAAAGATGAGATTAGTTATCTTCTGAAAACACCTAATTTAAGAGATAGCTTTTAAATGTTTTGTCAAGAATAAGCAACTTTCCAATTTTCTAACCAGAGACCAACGAAGATAAAGATTTAAGAAAAACGTGAGTTGTAACGGTCCTTAGGAAACTCTAGCCATAATAGCATTATAGTGATGTAATGCAGATAATTAACCAATTGGTATAATCTATCATTTAAAAAATTCTTTACGCTACCTTGCCTTCTTTCAGCCTTTATTTCCATAGAAGGATTGGGAATTTGGACCAATTCTCCTTCTCCTTCTAGACTGCTATAATTAGTTCAGCTCTTTCTGCTCTCTCTACTGGAATGCTGTAACAACCTCCAAAATGGTTTCTGTGCCTTAAACCTTATTCCTGTTAAATTTGTCATTGGAATTACCATCACTGATCCTGGTCTTAGACCTTGTCATTCTTCCTAGTTAAAATCTTTTACCTGTGGAATAAATAGAGCCTGCAGCATGCATACAGAGCCTCTTTCAGCTGGTCCTTACCTTCTTGTCCCGTCTTATTTCCTATTGGTTGACCCTCCTCACATCACGTCATAATTAATTTTAAACTGTTTGTAGTTTCCTGCACTCATCTCCATGTTTTAGGTCTCTGTAACTTCCCGTGGTGCACCCTTCTCAGTTGTTTGCTTGGCTAAACCTTCTTCATCCTTGAAGACTGTATCCATTGTTATCTGCCACAGGAAGTTCGTCCCCAACTCCTCAGCCCTATTAAGTGCCATGTCACTGCACCATTATTACGGTACTCTCCATGTTATATAGAAGTCAGTTTTCACACATTTGTTTTCGTTAGACTCTAAGCTCCTAAAAGGATGTCAACTTATTATTACTCTTGTTTGTTGAACTTACCAGAACTGACATAATTATCTGAGAAGCTTACAAACTCACAGCAATTCATAGATCACAGAAGTGTGACACTAAGAAATAAAGGAGAAAAGGATAGACGTGAATGTATGTCAGGAACTCTAATATAAGAAAAAGAATTCCAGCATGGTGTTTTTAAACTTGCTAGCATCTAGAACTGGGAAGGAAACACCATGGATTAACTTAATAACCTTTGTGATGTAAAGTATACTATTTAATCAGTAAAAACATTTTTTTTTCCCCCTGGTGTACTCAGGATAACATATTTTAGAAGGAGGTAGAGAATAAGAATTTTTGTTGCCTTTAACATTTTCTGATTCTGGTGGGCTTATTAAGAGATACTGTTAGAGTGTTATAGTAGAGCATCCAATTACCCTAATTTGAAGGAAATATTCCTTAAGAGTAAATAGTTTTTACTTTTCATTTTGTCTTCACTAAGCAACATTCAGACCTATAATTTGGGTCCTGAATGGGTTGACCTGTAGCAGAGAAGTACTCCAATTAGTTGACCTACTTGTGGTTACATTAACAGAAAAAAATTAAGATTGTTGTTGTTATGTAAATCAGCTCCTTCTGAGTTTATTAACGTGAATTAATTCCCAGAGCCAAATTATACTAGGTAAACTGGTAAAATAAAAGTATTTGGTCTTTCAGTGTCTCAAATCTGATAAATCCTGGATATAAGTAATGTGTTTACTCCTTATCTGACATCCCTACTTCACCCCATTAGCCTGTGATGACTATGGCGGGGAACCTTTTTCTCTGAGATTTATTTTTGTCATATATTTATGCTCCATAGTTATATTTTCTGATTAGTACATAAGAATAATCTTACTAATATTGGTTAAGGGCTTCAGTGGCTTGCAACAAAACAGAACACTAGTTTTGCGGGGTGTTTTTTTATTCCCGTTAACATGTGAATATTCTTCTCTACTGACCCTTCTCAGTTCTGTCCTGAAATCTTACTACTGCCCCGTGTATGTCAGAACTCACATGGATGAGAGAATTTATCTCTTTTTTTAGCCAATTTATGATTATCTGCAGGTAAGTTTTCTTTCTTAAAAATATTATTCTCTTAAAAATTTTCTTTGAAATACTGTGTAATTGAAAGTTGCTAAGAGAGTAGATCTTAAAAGTTCTCAGCACAAGAAGAAAATTTGTAACTTTTGTGGTGATGGACATTAAACTTGTTGTGGTGATCCTTTCACAATATATACATAGCTCAATAAAAAAGAATTTTAAAAAATGAGCTTTCAAAAAATATACATTGTATTTATATTTCCATCAAACATTGCCCTTTGTAGACAATGTGGATTGTCATCTTCCCAACTCCTTTCTGTGTCCTCAGTTCTACCGAGCAGAAGTTGAAGCTCTCCATTCTTCTGGCATGACAGCGGTTGTTAAATTCATTGATTATGGAAACTATGAAGAGGTGCTACTAAGCAACATGAGGCCCATTCAGACAGAGGCATGGGTACGTGATTCAAATTCTGTACGAAGGCATAGGCTGTTTTGAAGAAAATACATAGCTCTAAAAGTTTAGTCATAGCAATACAAAATCTGCCAGTGGGAAAAATATTTTGAATTTACTTAAAACTGGCTACTCCTAAAGTAAGATTCTAGTTTAATAATTACATTGAACTACAATAAAAATGAATGCATTGGAATTCACTTTCCTTGTGTAATGCTTTGTTATATTATGCTTTGGAAATGGGTGCCCTTATTTACAGTTGCAAGCCTTTATGCATATTTTGTTCTTTCCCAGTTTGTTACCTTAAATTTGACTAGATTATGTCCAGCAGTTATCAAATTTAAATCTCTGATGAATACGTGTATGTTCTTTATTATTTTCGTTACATATCAAATTAAGAAAAACACTTTAAATTATATATGAAGTCATGCTGCATTTACTACATATGTGTTTATATATGTATACATACAGACTAACTATAATATCTCTGTTTAGTAATTACTTGATTTTGTTGCCAAATGTATGTCAATGTTCTGTGGTAATTTTGATGATGTAACTGAGAACAGTTGACTTCATGGAGTCCATTATATATAAGGGCTTATGTGACTTTATATAGATTCTCGGCTACATTTAGGCAAAAACGGAGGACAAGGCACATTAAAATTGGTTTCATAAAGTTTTTTTTAACTTCCTTTTTCCACTTTATGGGTAGCTGTTAATAAACTTATCATTAAATGTCTAACTCGTTTCTATTTCTCTAAAGTACCAAAATATACTATAAAATGGTATTATACAGACATTAGTCTTATCATTGAAGTATACAGGTTTCTCTCAGTTGTTCCCTTTTAGTTTAGTTTAGTTTAGTTTTGGTCTCCTTACATTTTTCTGTCACCACCTCAGTGTCACCCACTCCCCTCACACACGCAGCCCACCGTCCACTCTCCCCAAGATAAAGAAAACAACAACCAAAAGCCTAGTACCAGTAATTGTGCTTTGGGCCATGGAAATTTCTAGATAATTTATCATTTTATATTTTATAGTATATTACTAATGATTCATATGTTTAATTAATAGATCTTTTCCCTCACTCTCATTGTCTAAAGTTTAGCCACTTTTTCTCTAAAGGACTGAAATACCATCAATATCTAATCTATGCCTTTCTTTTAATGGAGAAACTTGATGTAACCATATGTTTGCCCTTTTGATTCTCCTATGACTGCTACTTTCATTCTCTTTTTCCATTAATACATCTTAATCTTGTTTTGATGGTAAAATTAATTATTTATTTATAGGTTATGTATTCCCAGAAGTTGAGTCCTTGTTTGCTATTTGTAATGTGCTCCCAAATGTGTTTAACCATTACAGTCAAAGTCAAACTAGAATTTTTACGTTCAGGTTTTTTTTTTTTTTTTTTTTTTTAAGAGGATTTGATAAGAGATTGATTTTATTCTTTTCTCCCTAGAGAAAAATTTAGTTTCCTTACTTCACTTCTTTTCTACTTCCTTTTTCTGTTTCAGGGTGGCCATAACTGATGAGCACATTGTCATTCCTCACTGTAGCTCTTCCATTCAAAGATGTTTGCTACTGAGTGATCATTTTCTTTCTAGTCAGTGATTTTCCCTTTCCCCCTTTAATACCCCTCTTTCTGTTATCATTAATTTTTAAGTCAATGTAAACTTAGCTGGACAATAAATTTCTCAGATGTCACAGTCCATGTAGTGTTTCTGAGCCAAGCAATACTTTTCTACTTTCTACCCATTTGTGAATACTCATCTATTCTCTTTTCTAATTTTTTTTTTTTTTTACTTATTTACTTTATTTTGCAGTCCACCTAAAAATCTTTTATAAGATGCTTGAAATATGTTACAGTGAGAAGCACGAGAGAATCACTAAATCTTTTGGAGATTCTGGTATTACTTTTCTGCTGTGATTGTTGATATTTTATGATTTTGCATAAGTTAATATGACAAATATAGTTGGATCATGAACATCGTTATTGGGGATAAGATCATTCTTCATTCTTTCTCTGCATGAGTAATTGACTTAGTTTGTAGAAGCATCTCCTTGATATTCAGTAGCCACTAGCTTAACATATCTTCATCCATCTCCATTTTTTAAAAATACATATGTGCATATATACATAAAAAGGCCCTGAATAAAAGCTGTTTATGCAGTTGTCAATACATTTAGTGTAGAGTTGGTCTGGAGTTCTCTTGGCCTCTGAGAGTATTAATGTTGGGGTCTATGAGCACTTTTTCTTATTGTAACTGGAATTGTGACAAATTTTAAATTAAAGCAAAATATTCACTATATCAATAAGAAGATGATTCTAATTGGTAAACATACTAGAAAAATTAAAGGGCTGCAAAGGTACAGTGTTCATTCACCCCATGGATTGTGTAATTTTTAATTTTTAACTCTTGGTCTCTTTTTAATTGTGAAATTATATTTTATCTCTTAGAAGGTGTTTGTTTCTTATTGGTGTAAGATTTGGGAAAAACCTCCTTTTCCTAAATGTAGCAGTGTTCATTCATTGAAGATGTTTCTAATAGTTTGCAGGAAAAACAGCCCAAAAGCCTGCATATAAACCAAAAGCTTTTATAGAAATCAGTTGCCTGTATTCTCTATTAAAGGTGTAAGGATAAATCATTAAATAAAAAGCATGAAATATTAAGAGACTCAATGACTAAGTTAATAGTCTCTCATATGGAAAATTAAAATAAAAATCTACCTAATACTTTAAGGGTTAGTATTTTTCTCACGAAGTTTAGGAATTATTTGCCTATGCTCTCTACACTAAATACCTACTTTTCCCTTTCCATATGGATATGTATTTTTCCTTCCAGAACATATTCAGTGATGATATTTCAGATGGTGAAAATATATGTTCTGATTATGATTAAGTACTTTATTTCCTCCAAAATGATTTAGTAAACTTTTTAATAAGTCATCCTTGATTTTTTTTGTTCTAGCTAGATTTCACCTGGTTCTTTTAGATGTCGTTAAATATTCTCTCTTAACTTTAGCATATTTATTATAGTGAACTCTCTAACTATCACACATAATGTGGGGTTCATAACTTATTCTTAACTGGATAAATGCTCTCGCTTTTTTCCCCCAATGTTCTTTGAACATGATACGATTTTCCTTATTTTTCCAAAGTAAATGAAGCGTTAGGGAGTCTCATATTATTTATAAAATTATATAGGAAGAAAAGTATACATATATTATTTTATATTTCTGTTTACTGTATGAGAAAACATTAGGGGCAAAGAAAACTGCTGTTTGTGTTTCCTGCAGGCCCTTTCCAAATTGGTTCCTTTTAACTCTAAAACTAATACCAGGAAACCAGTAAAAAGATGCCTCAGGCAATTTGGAATTATTGTAAAATACCCTGGTGCTGCTGCTCAGACAAACCTTTTGTGTTTTTAGAGTGTGGTTTCTTCTGAATTGCCTTCCTAAGCCTGTAGAGACACTTGTCAAGTCTTGATTTTCCAAGTATTTTTATGACCTGGATTCTATTGAGACTTTTATATCCCAAGAAATGTTTTAGAACTTGCTAGTTTCTAAACTTTCTTTTTATATATTCATCGTATTTGCTTCTTAGTATCAGGAAATAATTATTGTTCAGCTATTGTTCCAAATGAAACCATTATGATTACATAGGTAATGCTTAGTTCCAAGGCCTTAACATACACATCATCTTGGTCATTAATTTTGGACAGATGGGTTATTACTGCATTTAGATGATCATCCCGTTTTAAATGTTTTTCTGTATTCATATATTCAAAAATATTCTTTGCATATCTATTAGGTACTACGTAGGCTCTATTCTAAGTGAAGGATATATGTTAGTGCGCAAAGCACACAAAAATCCCTGCCCACTGCACAAAGTTAGAAGAAAGTTATAGTTCCACTTATGTGAATCAAACTTAAATATCTCATGGGGGTCTTCATTCTTTCTTCTTGAAGTTTTAAAACAAAATGCGAGTGGAAAAAATCTTGTTTACTAAAGTCTTAATTAAGTAATGTTTAGGTCTTTATTTTATTCCACCGTAGCTTGAAGATAAAATTAACGTGGAAGAAAAAAGCATGACTTAATGACTTTTACTTGATTCAAAAGGTCGTATCTATTTAAAAAGTAAAATTTGCTTTTAGGAGGATTTGGGTTTTGCTTTTTTAAATAATTATATATATATATTTCAGTTTTACTGTACTTTACAAAAGGATCTGTCGATCTGAACTTTTACTTTTGAAGTACGTTTGCACAAAATTTTATAATGACATCCTGGAATACACATTTGAAAGTTATCTTTTCAAATTCAAATGACACTCACAAAAAGCTATAAATTATTCTACAACTAATAAAAATATTAAAAAGAAACATATTACCAAAAAACCCCTAACCTATTTAATGACAGTGATTGAAAGTTATGATACATAAATTAACGACTTAAAATGGATCCTAAATGTATTAGAACAAGGTCATGTTAGTAATTTTAATGATGTAGTGATAAAGTTAGGCTATATCTGGGTTGTGTTTGATATTAAAAGATCATAATAGATATTAAAAAGAGGACAATTGTTACCGAAATCATTAACTTCAAAGGAATATTAGAATTATGTAACAGTGAAGTTCTGCCAATTAGTAGCCAATAAAAAGTACAAGCACATATTTGATCATAGTCCAAAGGTTTTTCATTTTTGCTGATAAATTCTTAAATAAATTAGTGGGTATAATTTACCACACTTAA
Source organism: Puma concolor (assembly GCF_028749965.1). Taxonomy (NCBI): domain Eukaryota; kingdom Metazoa; phylum Chordata; class Mammalia; order Carnivora; family Felidae; genus Puma; species Puma concolor. Next base: position 205,534,675 of record NC_141667.1, on the reverse strand, counting down.
ATTTCTGCATTAAAAGCATAAGTTGATTAAGGTCACTAAAATACTGAAATACATTTTCTTCCACCATACATATTTCGGGAAACTTTCCTTTCAAACATTGTCCTATAGGCCATGCCCATTTTGTTTTGTCTTGTTTTGTTGCAGTATAAACAGAGTTAGTCAGAATGAAACTGTACTGATAGCTTAGCCCAATTTAAGAACATATGGGTGATGGAATTTGGGGATTCCATGCAGTGTCTTCAAGCTTTGATTTCATAAAGTTTGGTTATACTTGATATTCTTTATTTCTTCATCAATTGCTCAGCCTTTCACAATTCCCACCAGAGGTTGTGGATTACACAGAAGGACTTTACTGGAGATATGAAAGCTGCTGATGAAGAGGGAGAGATTATTCATTCATAAATGCGTACCATATACATAGAGATGTCAACTTCATACTGTTGGTATCTACCCCCTGAAGCCCAAATTTTGTTTTAGGTTTGTGATAGCCAAACCTAACAGTTGATTATGAAAATGTTGACATCTACGTTTGACCCTGCTATATTATTTAACAGAGACATTTTATTTCACCATTTAAATTAATCCTAAGAAAATAATAAACTAGATAATAATTTTAAAAACCTATACAAAAAGTACTGTTTGAATTTTGCTATTTGATAACTTCGTAGATTGTAATCTACCCAAAGGAGCTATATATAAAGACATGTTTAAAACATTTCTGGGTAATCTGAGGTTTTCTTTATTGAGCACTGAATGTACAGGTTATTTGTTTATGTCATGTTCCTTTTTTCTGAAGGTGAAATAACTTCCAAAGTGAAATAACATGGCAGGGTATTACCCAAGATGTGCCGTCTTTTTAAAATTATTATAGTCATACTAGTCAGTTTGTTTCTAACTTTAACTATAATTCATAAGACAATTTGAGCCTTACATTATTTGGTTATCAATATTAAGAATCAAGCTAGCATAACTGTTTGAAAAGTCCACAGCAATTATTTTTGCATAAATGAATACCAGCAGATATGATGTTAATCTTTTATCTTCTAAGTCTCACCTTTATTAATAGCAACCTAAAGTGTGGTGCCCTGAATTATGATGTTTGTTAGTTAAAGTTAAAATCATGTTGCTTTTAGATTTATGCCAAATATCCTCTGATTTACATTTCCCTTCAAAGTAGTCTTTAAGGAAGCATCATGGGAGAGAGCAGCAGCCGAAGGGTGCTGGGATTGTCAGGTGAACTGATTTTTTCCTTTGGCGTTTTTGATTTAGTAGGCTCAAGCCTTGTTCTCTTCGAAGTGTAAATTTTTGTTTTTTCGTTTATTTTACGTACCAGGGCTTTTAAAATTGCCGTTTCAAACTGCACTGAATTTTACCATTCCTTTGCATATAATACAAAAGACTTGCTAATATACTTATTGCACAGAAAATAAAATAGTAAAATAAATGAATCTGAGGAATATTTTTGTTTTGTTTTATTTCTCTGTCCCAACGGTGTTACTCTTATCCTGGGCATGTGCCTTGACTAGACACTTATGTCAGTATATTTTAAAGATTGTTTTCAATCCGAAGAGGCATCCTTGAATTAAAAAAATACACACAGTTCTATTTCAGTTTCTAGTGAATTTCTGAGCCTCTTCCATCTGCACCTAAAGAAGCTGAAAAATAGTGTTGCGTTGTTGGACCACAGCACTTTCAGATGGAATCCCCGCAATACATCTTTCCTCCCCTAAAGTCTGGGATTGACCATACATATTGGATTGCATACCATAGGGGGTTGTCAACTGTCCTTTCATCTTGTGTCTCCACTTAATACTGTTTTTGTGTATTCTTTGGTCATCTTGTTTGTTAGTCATCTCTCTCTGTTTTCATTTTTATTTCCAAAACATTCTTGTATCCTCTTGGCTTTTTTTTTTTTTTTTTTAACCGTTCTTTCTTTCCTTTCTTTCTTTATTTCACCTTTGGTAGGTGGTATCTCTTGATGTATATGGACTACTTTTCCTATTGATCTTAATTTTCTGAACTTTACTGGATCTATGCTATTTACTCTAGAATCCTGTGTGATAGGCTTCACTAGGAAAGAGTGGAGTTTGATCTGTCTCCTTGTGAGAAATACTCTAATGTTATAGAGCTTCCAATTCCATTAAACTTGGGAACTACTAGCAAGAGTTTTACACCTTGGCTTGAAATAACTCCCTTAGCAACCTGTCATTGACTGAGAGCACCATTCAGAAGGGAAAGGAAGTACTACAACAGTGAGTACATTTTATTTGCCTAAAAAAGAAAACCCATATGGTTTATTAAGAGTAAACATAGTTGAAGAGGCTCTATTTAAGCAACTTAGACCACTGTAAGAATACAAAAGTCATCAGTTTTTTGTGCAGATGGTTTTATGCCTAATCCATCTAGAAGGTGTGTTCTGAGAATATTAGTTCTGCTTTTTAGTTAAATACATTTAGAAAATGCTGGGTTAAAAAAATTAAGCATGCTTTTTTTTTTTTTTTTTATGGGACCTCTTTGAGCCAATAACAGACTAATATGTATTTTATTTTATCTTGTTTTTCTCCATTTATTTAGGTCTTCTGTAATTTCCTTCATCAGTGCTTTGTAGTTAACATGCAACCTTGCTAATATCACTTATTGGATCTATGAGCTTATGTTCATTTGCTTTGGGTGCTTTTGTTTTTTATTTTTTTTATTTAGAAAATACTGTTGAACATTCACATCAGTTGATACATATTTTAATCTCTGAGAGAGAGAGAGATACTGTGTATTGCTTCACAAACTTATTTGTTCATGGAACTTTTTTTTTAACCTGTTATAGAACCTGTTACAGAAAATCTACAGGACATATTTTGGAAAACGTCTTAGCTGTCTTGTTACCTTCTTTCTAGTTTTCAAATTTTCCCAGCTTTAAGATAGGGTGAAGATTTAGCTTTAAATATATTGTTTTAGATATTCCAAACTTCTTAAGAGGAACATAATATTATATTTTTATGTTATAAATAGAGACTAAATATATAGTAAAAGGCAGTTTGTCCTCAAACATGTTCTCTCATCTTATAACTCACTGGTCTTTTAATTTTATTTTAACTTAATTCTAATTCTAAAAACTTCTATGTATTAACATTTAGAAATTGTCATTTGTGGAGACTACCATTAGAGTTTTTATAATATTGCTGTCCTTCTCTGTAATTCTCACCCAATAACCTACATGATGTTTACATGTTCCAGCAGTAAGGCATTTTCATCATCTATTTGGGTTTTGAATTTGTTATTCCCCAATAAACTAGTCTGAGACAAAATCTGAAATCCCTTTTTTTGTTGTTTTTAAGATGACATTTCAAAAAGAAAGTGTCAAAGCAAGTTAATTCCAGTGGGTAAGTGAACATTGTTAAGTGAAGGAGATTCCTAAAAGACCAAAAATTCTGTTTTGTTTCAACATTTATATTGCTCTTTTACTAATAGGCTTGTATGTTCTAAAGCTTTTGAATAATATTGTTTTAATTAGTTGAAAGCTTGTTAAAAGCCTCCTGGAAAATAAGCAAGCTCTTATACTTAACTGCTCTTGATCTCCCTTTCTTCTTTTCCTGGTTACAACAGTTAAGTGAGATGAATTGATAATCTTGGATAGAATTCCACAGCTCACTTGAGTGAACTAGAGGGGGAAATATTCTTATTTTAAGAAACCTGCCTTTTCCAGGCACTTATAATTATAAACAAGGGCAGAATTTATGGTTGGATAATAGCTAGTGAGAGTGCAAAAGAACTCTTTAAATAAGTGGTAGATATATACTGTAAGTACCAGCTCTTTTAGAGCTTGAAGGGATTAGAATTTTAAGTAAGCACATGAACGGGCTTGATAACTAAAACAGTAGAAGGAGGTCAGAAATTATGTGTTGATTTATGATTTATGGATGATTTATGTAGTCTTGGTGGGCACCTTTATTACTGAAGAGTCCTTTGTCAGACATCAAGCCTGAGCGTAATAGTCTAATATGATAGTTTTCCAATACATAGTCTTTGAATGCTTTTTGTAGCAAAGCTACTTCAGAAAATAGATTGCCCTATATACCCAAAGGATTAAAAGGATATAAGAGAAGTAGAAGATAGATTTCCTTCCTTCCAGAAACCATCTAATAAATATTAATAAGGCCTCCATCAGACCTAGATGGTTCCAGTCTGGGAACCATTGTTGGAATGGTTCTTGATTACAATTTTGTTATGCATGTTAAACGAATAGGATAGCGTGAAGGAGGGAAGTGGGGAAGGCTAACATTGACTTTTCAAAACTAGAACTAACTTTAAAGACCTTTTATTGACACTTTTATCTTGCCTGAAGTATGCTCATTTTTTCCCAGATCATGTGATTAAAAAATTAGGGTAAGCCTTTTTGGTCATGCTTAACCAACAACTTACTATATAAAGTAAGATATTAGAAGTCAGTTTAATTCTGTTTCTTTCTGGTTCAAATTTTAAAATGTATGGGCTTGTGTTCTTCTTTTTTTTTTTTTTTAATGTTGGAAACCATTTTTGGTACTATTTAATGAATGATTTTAGGAGAATATAATGATCATTTTATCTTGAAGAGACTAATGTAAATAAAGCTTAAAATAATGTGGAGAAAATATACTAATTTTTTTCTTACCTCATAAAATCATTAGATAATATAAATATTATTATTATTAGGAATTCCTGAATTTGACCATCAGTATTCAAAAGAATGTTAGGCTTAATTAGATTTTTCAAATATGTAATTGAAGTCTTAAAGCAAAGGGAAAAGGGAGGCATATCAAAAGCTTGAAAGTATTAGTACTTACTCGAAATTTTTTGTTTATTCTAGGTAAACTTTTTTTCTTCTTCTATTTTGCTCATTTTCTGTCCTTTTCCTCTTCCCCCTTACCCAGACTCTTCTTCCTTGTCCTCTTCCTCTTTGGTTTTGTGTCTGAGTATTTGCCTTTTTATTCATCTTAAAGGTTTCACGTGGCTTTTAACTATTAGATTGGGTATGTTCCATCTCAGACAAGACTGATCCTCAAATGAAGTCTGGTTAAATAGAGCATTTTTCAAGTGCAGAAAACCTTTGAAAGCTTTGGGAACAAATGAATTGATATCCTTGGTTGATCTTTTATAAGCCCTGATTATAATTGATGCTTACGTAGCACCTAGACCTAACTGACACAAGTTCTCATAAATGCAAAGACTCTGTTAGAGACAGATGTACTGGAGCTGAGTACAAAAAGATCTAGAAGGATAAAAAGTTGGTTAAATGCCAAGTTGATTTAAATTGTACCCTTGTATTAGGAAATGAGAAAAGAAAAAAATTCTCATTGAATATATTTAAAGCTTACTTGAAATGTAAGTAATCAAGATGAGAAATTAAATATCTAATTCTTTAAGAAAAATTAAGGAACTATTCAAGAAACTAGGTACTGAAAACTCTAAACTTTGTCATAGAAAATTAATTATAAAAGGCTACATTAAAGACCTTTTAGATATTAATTTAGAAATATGAGATTTACATCTCATTTATAAGAAGATGATACATTTTCCTATTAATTTGTTGAAAATACTTGGCTATAAAAAGACTGAATATTCTGTCCATTCTAATGATTATAATTGCTTTAATGAAATAATCACTGAGGGAAGATGATTAAAATAGAAAAAAAATGGCCATAGAGTAGGGTTAAATATATATTTGGTATCTGGGTTCTTAGGTATTTTTCAAAATAATTTTTATAATGGTATAATTTAAAAAGGTTTGACTCAAACTGCTAAACAAAACATTTCAAACAAACTGCTTTGATTAATTTCAATTATAAAAAAAAAATTTTTACTTTCTGAAGTGAGAATTACTATACTTTGAGATTCCAGTAAATTTCACATCAGTGGCAAAGTACTGCCAAAATTACTTCTGACATCATTTACTACTTAGTGCTATTCTTGAGCCCGAGCCTGAGAAACATTTTCAGATTCTGTGTGCTGTATCCTGAGAGAATTTGATGCAAAGAGGCCACTGCAAGAGTTACATGTCTGCTCTGCTTGGCCTTTAAAAGAAGGGGAGAGGGCAAGGCTGGTCTTGGGCATATTACTTCCACCTCCCTTTTGCCCCTGCTTCAGCTCCAGGGGAGCTGGAAATGCACAGGAAGAATCAGAAGACCTGGGTCGAGTCCCGGCTCTGCCACTTACTACCTAAGTGACTTTGGGTAAGTTACTTAATATCTCTGGGTCTCAGTTTCAGTACAGGGTTGTCGTGAGGATTAAGTAATACAATCAATGGAAATGTGCTTTGTAAACTCCCAAGGTATATAGAAACATACATTTTTATCATTGTAACCTTGGCCTTCTTCCCTGTTCTTCTATAGTATAGTGTCCTCAGCTATGTTATTTTTAAAGCAACCCAAAATGACTTAATTCCTTTTGCTTCTCCCTGTGTCCTCTCCACATTGGAATTCTTATTCCTATCTTCTGCATGCTTCAGAGTTAAATATTCTAAGAATACAAAACCAGTCTAGTTAAATTAATTTCACCATGAAGTGTGGATTACTGTTACCGCTTCTTACCTTTCACACTCCTACCTTTCTCCTTTATTCTCAGAATTATGTGTTTAGAAACGTGAAGAATCTACTGCATGTATATTCAGACAGTGTTGAGGAGCAATGTTTTGGCAGAGGGAAATCCTATTACCTTAAATCCTATTACCATGAATTAGTAAGGTGGACTGGGAAAATGGGAATATGATTGTGCCTCTAGTCCTTTCTCTGCGGGAAAAGAGATGGAAGGAGTTTGGGATTTAAAAGCTCTTGAGAAGTCTCACTGAAAACCTAGATCCTCAACTTGAGGTGTAATCATAGATGGGAAAAGGGATTTAATGACCATAACTCTCAAAGAGTTATATCTGACTGGGCCTCATCTTTGCTTCTCAGTAAAGTAAGTTCTAGCCCACCCTCAGCCAAACTATGCTCATAATGCCTAGGATCTTTTCTGGGTGCTCCGTGTATAGAGGCTGTGTGGAGCTAAGGAAGGAAAGAGAACTTGCCTTCTGGATCACATCTGGTTCCAGATCAAGGGATCTTTATGAGGGCGTAAAAGAGCTTAAATCTCTACCTGGTCCAGCCCTCCGTGTAATCTAAGAATGCTTGATCTGGCTATGTGTAAATAATAACAATAATAGCCACTTACCGTGAACTGCTTGCCATTAATGCCTAATTATCATGGATCACAATAACAGTTAATCATGCCATGATTAGATTAACTTTCTTAAAGATTTTATTTATTTTCTTTTGTTTTTACAGCCTTGACCTTTTGACTTATGCTCAATATGGTTTCTTGCTGAAGTAGCAGTGTCATCTTTCATAACTAAGAATTAGAAATATTGAACTCTAGGAGTATTCAAACGCAAATTGAAACAATTACATGCAGGGCTAAATGTATGAGTTGGTGGGGAAAAATTAGGTAAAGCTCATGCTGGCAAGGATGCAGTGATGTGAGTACTCTTAAACATGGCCAACGGCGGTGTAAATTGATGTAATCCTTCTGATTTTTTCCAAGCCTAAAGAGTGTTTAAAACCAATAATCCCACAGTTGTTAATCTCTCCTAGGGAAAGAGCAAAGGAAATAAGCTAATTGCTGAGAGATGATCATTGCAGCATTGTGATAAAAACTAGAAGTTACCTAAATGCCTAACAATAATAAGAGAATGGTAAAATAAGTGATCTTCCACCTAATGGATGAAATATGATACAGCTGTCATAAAAGATCATTATGAAGGCTGTAATGTCTTGGGAAATATTTATGATGAGTGAATAAAGCCAATTTATAGATTTGGATGAGAATACATTCAAGGTAATGGCTTAGTGTAGTAGAATTATGTACACTCTGTGTGTCTACATACACTTTTTCAATTTTATAAACTTTCTGTCATTTTGTATTATGATTTTTTATTTGAAAAAGTAAAAGCAAGCAAAATAAAATTAGCAGGAAGGAAGTTGATCATAATTAGGGAATTTTAGTGTTAAAAATCCCTAAAATTTGCAAAAAGGATCTGAAAATATGAGAGTTTAAAAAAGTATGAGAAACAAAACATCACCTTTTAATTTTTAATTTTGCCTTTGCCTTCAGTGAGGTTAATGGCAATGCAGTTATGGTTTTTTCATGATAAAATACCATGGTCTTTAAACTTGTTCCTGTCTGTAATTAGTAAATGAAAACAACTGAACAAATAGAGTTACTTCTGCAAAGTCTTATCACCTATTTTCATTCTGTCCATACAGCCTACTCCCCAATTCCTTGCAAAATTCTCCCTTAATTATACTGTTCCCAAAATGCTTATACACCTTCAGAATTCAGGCTCTCCCAAGTGCTTTCAAATACAGAGCAAAATACATTTCTCCTATGAAATGTTTCTTTAATCTGTACTTACCTACCATTCATAATTTTAGGAATATGTTACTCTGTAGTTATAATATTTTGTTTGACTCTTTGTCCCTGGTTAGCATTTGATATGTTATTAAAATATTAAGTAAAAAGTGAAGTTTTTATTTTGAGGTTTTCCTATTATCATTTCAAATATGTATCAGTCTATTCCACCAGCCTGTTTCTTGAGCACTTGTTATGTGGCTTTAGCTCTCAACCCAGAACAGTGGTGAGCACATTTCCGTAGAATGATTATGTGCTAGGCAGTGGAAACACACAGATGAGCAGTCTCTGCCCTCAAGGAGTCACAGACTAGCAGAGGAGCCCAGCAAGTAAGCCGACACCTGTTCATCCTGAGCAGAGCACAGAATACCTAACTGAGTCAGGAACCAATTCATGGAAGAATCAAGGCCTTCCCTGACTATTCCTGTTATAAAAACAGCAGTGTGCCATCACACAAATTCTCTTTCCCCTTTGCCCTGCTTTATTTTCTGCACATATTGGTCCTGCCTCCAACCCCCCGAAGTGAAGTCAGTGTGAGAACAGACACTTTGTCTCAGCTAATACTTCAGCATTCAGAACAGTACCTGAAACATAAGGGGCTCTCAATAAATATTTGTTAACTCTGGATGAATGAAGTTTGATGTGAATCTCGAAAGTCGTGAAGGGAACTTAGAACTTAGTTTGGGAAAAAAAAGGGAGGAAAGTAAGAAAACAGAGTAACCAGGGAAATTCTAGAGGGCATGGTAGGGTGAGGTATGTTGGCAACAGTACAGGTGGGTGTAGTAAATGTCAGTAGACGAGGCTGCCAAGGCAGGTGGGGTCAAAGCGTGAAGAGTAAGGTGGGTTATGGTGAGGAGTTTGAATTTTATCCCTCAGAATAGGGACTATGGAAGGATTTTAGGCAGGAGAGTGTCATATACATTTCTCCTATGAAATGTTTCTTTAATCTGTACTTACCTACCATTCATGTGATCTTTGATTTAACAGATTGTTGCCTGGTATGGAAAATGGGTTTCAGTGAAAGCAGAGAGCCTGGAGACCAGTGATTGCAATAGTTAAGGCAAGAGGTGAGACCCTGGAGTTATCAAAATTTAGGCAAAATTAAAGAGTATGGGTAAGACTGCCTGGAGAAAGTGTGCAAAGAGAAAAACAAGGACTGGAGTCAGACTTCTGGGGGAATTCGTTAAGGGGTGGGGAGAGGCATTAGGAAAGTCTGGCCAGGGAGGACAGGGGTTTGGCCAACAGGAATGACTGCTGAATCCATAAAATATAATGCTGGAAACATCAAGGAAGATAAGAACTAAAAAGTACTAGTGGATTTGGCAATCGGTAGGTGACTGGTAACTGTAGAATGCATTTCCGGTGGAATTGGTGCAGGAGGATCGCAACTTAGGGTTTCTTGAGAATGGGCAAAAAGAAAATGAAGTGTAGGCTACTTTTAAGACCTTGGTTGTGAAGATAAAGAGCATAGAGGATGAGAATAAAGAGTAAAGGAGCTCAAGGGAAATGCCCAAGCGTGTTTACATCAAAGGCACAGTGAAGCAAAGAAGGAAGGAGAAGTTGTAAAAATGGGAATAAAGATTTTTAAGATCCCAGGCCATGGTAAGAAAGTGGGGCACAATAACGTGATTTCGGGTATGTTGAGGAACACTAGAGAAAGGAGGAGAAAGAAGTAAATAAAGATGTGGGTGAGGTTAAGTTGTTGGGTTTCAGGGAAGGAAGCTGAATAACTGTAATGAAACTCTCTTCTCTATGAAGTAAAATCAGGTCATCAGTTGAAAGTAATGAGATCAAGAAGAGGAGATGAATTTTGAAGAGCGAGGTAAAGATTTAGAGACTGCCCAGGAATATGACAGAGGGAGTTAGCCAAGAATGTATTTTCACAGCAGAAGTTTTCAACCCTTAGTAAAAGTCATGTGTAAAGCCTACTGCGACAGTTCATTCTCAGTTTCTAGTCTTTTAGTACAAGAAAAGTGTAAGTGGATATACAGATGAGAAGAACTTTCCATGTTTATTAAACAGAAACTAACAGTTAACTCCTAGCCAATTTTCGCTAGAGGTTTTTACTAGGAACCTGATATTTGAAAGTCTGCACAAACATAATGACTATATTATTGCTCTATGACCTCAGCAAAGTTTAGTATTGGAAAATGCCCTGTGAAGGTGGATTTAAGCATACCATTAACATTAATACAATCCTAGGAATATTAACAAAGTTTCAGGGCTTCTTTTTTTTTAAATTTTTTTTAATGTTTATTTATTTTTTATTTTTGAGAGACAGAGACAGAGTGTGGGTGGGGGAGGGGCAGAGAGAGAGAGAAAGACACAGAATCTGAAGAGGCTCCAGGCTCTGAGCCATCAGCACAGAGCCCAATGCGGGGCTTGAACTCACAAGCCGTGAGATCATGACCTGAGCCAAAGTCGGACGCTCAACTGACTGAGCCACCCAAGCGCCCCAAAGTTTCAGGGCTTCTTGAGCTCATCTTGATGCCAGGCAGTGATATATTAAATAGATAAAAATGTTAATTAGGTACTTGAACATTCTAAGACACAGTGTGTGTGTGTGTGTGTGTGTGTGTGTGTGTGTGTGTGTGTGTGTACGCATGCGAGCACACGAAAGATATTAGTGTTTTAAAAGCTGTGATAGTTACTACATTGTTCATTTAGAGAACAAAATAAGGTAGGAAAATTTTTTAAAAACTGCTGTTTAATCTGGTGAGACCTCATCTGTCTATTGACCTGTCCACCTGTTACTGACTGATTCACGGAGAAAGATTTTCCTTACATGGACATGGTTTTAAATAAGGAATTTTTGTTAATGTTCATGACAGTTTTTGCATGACAGTTATAAAGAGTTGACACTTACTAGCTATGGAAGTATAAAACAGAATCCAAATAAGAAACTAAGTAATCCTGTTAAGAACATATACTCTTCACAGTTTTGGAGTTAATTTATAAACTACCATGGGATACTCTTGTTCTGTCACCAAAGGGGATGTCTCATCATGGACATACCACACAACAAAATTGATAGAGTTTCTAAAAAGAGCCTAAATAGCTTATAGTCTCTTGCTAAGACCAGAGAGAGCTTAGAAAAATAGTCTGTCTCAAGTTGATGCTGCTGAATGTGATAAACACTCAAACAGAGAAGCATAATACTACTACTACGTGAGGCATCAAATTCTGAAATTAAGGAACATCCCTTATTTAAAAAAAATTAAAGTTCTGAGGTAAAGTTAAGACCTTGATAATTAAGTATACAACAGAATTATTTGTGTTAATCCAAGCCCCTGAGGATAAATATCTTGGAACATGTAATAGTTTGTATTGGTACATTTTACTGCTTTATTACATTCTCCTTCTCATAGTCATGTTCTCGGGAGTGTTAATGCTCCCGTCTGTAGATACCTAGGTGGGGAACATTAACTTGGATGAATTTTATAAAGACAATTACTATATTTGGTAGCCTGATAGGATTTGCCCCGGTAAAGAAGTTTGCCTCTGGGTTCCTTTCTTCACTGGAAGAAAAATGAGTATGTTGCTAATTGACCAGATTCTCAGCCTCTCTTTTATATTTGACATTGGTTATTAACACCGATAATTGTAAGAATCACTTTGGAAATGTAAAGTGCCACCTGGAGGCTCATTTAGCATTGCGTGTTAGGTTTTTAACTTCTATAATTCACTAAGATAATATAGTCAAATTGCTTGACTCGAACCACTGAAAGAAAAACTGTTTATGTTTTATGTGGCATTATAAAGAATAGAACTTTACATTTGTGAAGCATTAATAATAGCACACTTTATCGAACACTTAATTTTGTACCAGACATGATTCTAAGCTCTTTATTTACTTTAATTCATGTAAAGTATAGTAGCTGTTTATGAAGAGTGTAACCACCTCACTGTCTTTTGTTCTCTCAATTGAGTCCTTCAGAGTAGATAGCATTATGGATAATTGGTGCTTTACAGCAGGAACTGTGGCACCTAAGTGTTATTATATCTACTTTATTTTATTAATTTCACGATGTGCTTAAAATGCAACTTAGATGGAAAGCACCTGATTTTTATCTTTTTGTATAAACTTCGAAGAGTTTAACATGATCAGTCTAATTCTCTTGTTCAGCCTCTGCATCCACTGGGATGTGTGAAAAGAGCAGCATAACCAGGGCAAGATATATCCTCTTTTTTAGCCTCAGGTTTGTTTTCTCTTCTGAAAAATAGCAATAAAAATATGCAATTTGATAGGGTTGTTGTAAGGATCATAGTAGCTGTTCAATAAGCGTTTTGTTCAGTCATTGAATGATTGAAACGCCTCACACATAGGTTTTTAATTACTGTTGGTTCCATTTCTTTAGTTTTCCTTCTAGGCTGTGGAAAGAGCAGCTTTCCTTCACTGCCCATCTCTTTAAAGTGACGTTTGTTGATCCTGGATTGCAACATCAGCAGCTACTAACTGGAACTTTCAAATCAGGAGTTGGGTGTCCATCCCAAATTATCCCTCTTCGAAGGAAAACCAGACTGCTTCCCTGTGCCATCTTTTTCTTCAAATGAATTCCTTTTTCTTTTATATTTCTTTTTAAAATGTTCTTTTCTATTAGGATGTTACTAGTAGAATGAACTTCTGTATTAGGACTTTTAAAATGCAATCCTAATATAAAAATCCACAAATCTTTTAAAAGTAAACTAGTTTTTCCCACAAACTAAAAGAACTGTGTTCTTTTAAGCTAATAGTATTGCCTGCAAAGCTATAAAATTTCCATCATTTTCTTAATGCAAAACCATTTTCCTTCACACTTTTGAAGTCCTGTGTTTGCAACAGCCTTCATAAATTGGCGACCCCTATCCTGGCTCTGACACAAACCTGCTCAGCCCATCCTGCTGTCGGTGTACCTGCTGCTTGCCATTGACAGGATTCTTGTCAAAACCGGGGATTGCATAAATCAGTGTTTAACCCTGGACAGGCTTTTTCTCATTTCAGTTCAGCTTTTAAAAGACTGTCGTGTCCTTATTCATATGTAATGAAAGTGAAATTTGACTACCATCATACACGTTATACTTTCAGAGTTTGTAAACTCTGAAGAGCATCATAAACATTCCTAGTCTTACTGATTTTTTTTTGTTGTTGTTGTTAAGCCTTAATTAGTAATCCTCAGTTTTACAAATTCCTGTACAAAAATGACATCATCACTAATTGTCTACTGGCCTTTCCTTCTAGTCCAGAGGACCTACTTGCCTTACTTTTTACTTTAATAAGCAGCTTACATCATGTGTGTGTGGTGGGGGCGCGGGGGTGGTGGTGGGAGAGAGAAGAGAGGAGTATTAAGTTGTGTAAAGGAATATACGTTAAATAATCTTACGGATGAATTTAGAATTATTAAAAAGTGGATTGTTTTACCTTGATTCTTTTCAGAAGGGTACATATTAAGTGTTTGAAAAACCTAAGAAAATCTTTTGACTCCGTAATACTTCCTAACTTGACCTTGCTGTCATTGTTCCACTGTGACTCTATGGACAAGGAGAAATAGCTTCATTCTCGAACAAGGAGAACAAAACACATATTTAATAAGAACAAATATGTATTATGTTCTTTTGTACAAGATGATGAGCAAATTACCCTCAAGAGTATATTATCAGTTCTCCCAGCCTGTGTTGAACATCTAAAACAGAGTTCCTGAATTTCAGTAAACTAGAAATAGTATTATTACAGGAAAATATAATATGTTTAATAGCCTTGATTAAATCAGGTGATATATGCTGTCTAATTTTCCTTTACCTGAGTTGACAGAGATAAGTTTCTCTCCCTTATTATTCTTAGAGTAAATCTTTGTGATACCTTTCTCTTTCTTCAACTATCTAACCGTCAAAAATGATTGAGAAGGTCTCCTAAACTTGGAAAGAGAATGATTTTTTTTTTAAAGCTAATTCCTCATATACTGAACATTTTGAAATCCCAATGGGAGGAAAAGAAATCCATAAATTTAAGCATACTGAAATCCACAAATTTAAGCATAGTTAACACCAAGATGAAATGTTATTTCTCTACTAACTTATTGAGGGAAAAGGGAATAAATGGTTGAGAACGTGAAGGTTAGAGTACTTACGTTCAAGACTTCACTATAATTGGAACACTCATACACCAGACCACCATGTATAACTCTTGAGCTGCATTAACCAATTTAATATCTACAGGAACCCTATGAAATAATTATTAGCATTCCCATCTTACATACACGGGAAACTACAAATACGGGTTCAGAGTCATGAAGTAACTTGCCTAAAATCTTTGAGCTAGTAAGTTACAAAGCTGATATTCAAGTTTTGGATTCACTGACACCATCACACATGATCCTACATTTTACCTGTAAATGAACGTAGATGATACCAAACTACTTGAGGATTTTTGTGGGAGTTTAATGAAATAGTATATATAAAAATATTCAGCATTGTAAGTAAATGTGTACTTCAATATGTGATACATTGTTTTGATTAAGGTATCTTTCAAACAGTTTATTCAACCTTAATTCTCATGAATTTAGAGAGTTTTGAATGGAAAAGTGAAGACATGTGGGTAGAAGTATCAGCTAGAAAGTATCTTACATAGGGCAGAAAAAAAATCAACTTGTTCCTTTCACTTACTATTGTATTGCTAAGAGAATTTAATCTCAAACCGAGACTCTCTTTTTATCCTCTAAATTTCCCTGGAATCTAGTTTTAGGATTATACTACATTTTAGCCATCTGTTTAGGTCGTACCCTTTTAGATAGTAGTCCTAATTTTCACTATTCGAAAGAAAGAGAGGAAAGGAAGGAAGGAAGGAAGGAAGGAAGGAAGGAAGGAAGGAAGGAAAGAAGGATCACCAAATCACCATTTGTCGGAAAAACTGACTTAATATTATATATTCAGAATACACCAATGATAATACGGTGCCAAAATAATATCTTTCATTAGTGTATGGGTTTCAACTGCGATGAAATTTAAGACCTTAGATTGGGGAAATAATTATTTTCAAATACAGAATGATATAGACCTACGAGTAGGTTATAGGGACTCTGCTTGATGACAAGCACAATATGAACAAGTAGTGATTGAGCAGCTGCTGAAAACATTAAAGCAAGGCTAGATTGCACTAATAGATTTATATAGAGTTTGTTCACTATGGGAAATAATAGTATTATGTTCCAAGCAGACTTTACATGGAATATTATCTGAAAACTAGGTTCTAAAGAATAGTAACTATTAAAGTGAAATAAAAGAAAAGACATTGAAGATGATGGAAGATTCTAGAAATAATAGTATTTGACAAGTGATTCCAAGAGCTGAGTCTTTGGCTTCTAGAAAGTAGAAGACTGAAGAGAGATATAATACTTGTTTAAAATAGCTTAAAATCTTTCATATGGCAAAGGAAACAGACTCAACTAGAAATGTAGGTGGGACTTCTAGAAATGCAGATTTGTACTTTGTTGTGCAGAACAAGAGAGCCTAAAAGAGCCTGAGTACCCCTCACCAGAGTTACCTGAAGGCTGAAGGCGGTAGGTGGATCTTGTACTGAGATCAGATCACTGACTCCTGTAGTCCTTCTACAGGACTTTGTTAACTGGCCTGTTAATGGATAAGGGTTTCTAAACATCTGTTATTATGGTTCACTAAAGAGAAATATTTTCAGTTCATTATGCAGACTTTGTTAGTATGGGTTTTTAGGTATGAATGGGATTTAAATGTATAACGATGTTTGTCACATTGGGCCGCTTTCTGCTTGAAGATTTAAGTGTTTAACTTTTTTCCTGTCAGTCTTCCTTTATGTTCATTAAGGGGGTGAACACATCAGCAGTGATTTCATTTCTGTGTTATTAGGCATGGCGACTTTTTTCTTATAGTTAAATAAAGCATGTCAAGTCATGTGTCCCCTCCCTCCTCCAACCTTCCATACTTTTTAATGGCAAAGATCTGGCCTATATTTCCTCAATTTGACACGGAGATTTTTTTTTTCTATTTCTGTTTCTTAAATCTGTATTACACGTCACTGTAGCATACCGTAAGTGTTTGTCTCAGGTGGTCAGTTACATAATATGCATCGGGCTGACTTTTAGAGTAAGAAGTGCTCTGGCATTATGGTGCAGAAATCATTACTTTCAGAGAAAGAATTAGTTAACCCATCTTAAATTGTGTTATATTAGCCTGCCCATTTAAGATGTAAAAATGATATAAATTATGAGAGCAAAATGATTAACCACTTGTGATTAGTGCTCATATGTCTTGACCATAAGATATTCTAAAACATTGGTTGCTTTTGCATAGATAATTTGTAGGCATTGACCTAAAAACAGATCAACATAGATAGGCATTGTCTATTATGAATTGTCATTGCTGTACAACTTTTTAAATAGTGTTTCTAACTGGTTCCTTTTTATAGCATTTACCAAAATTTAAAGGGTATGATCTAAAGGCAAGATATTCAAAGAGACTGATCACATTAACTTATTTTTGGCTTCCTCTTAAAATGTTCAGATTTTATGCAAATCGTGTCTATAACTTTTGACTGATTTTCAAGAGTGCTTCTTTGCCAGTTTCCTCCCCTTTTTTGTTCTGTTTTCCTTTTTTCTCTATAATAAATTAAAAAAAAAAATACCTCCCAAAGAAACAAAACCAGTGGTAACAATAGAATTAAACTATTAACAATTAAACAAACTATTCGTTTTAATGTGTAGATCATTTTTTTTTAATTTCAGTAGATAAAAATGGCAAGTGTGTGGCAAGAATCTTCCTCCTTGCATTGGCTCTTTCATTTTTTTTTTTTCCAGTGACTCTTCCACTTTCCTTATCTGCCCAAAACAACCTGAGGAATAGCAGCAAACTTCCTAAATTTTAGCAAAGTCTGTGAGTCTAGATAGTTTAATTGAAATGGGCACATATATTGTATTGTCAAAGGGTTACTTATTTCACAACAGTAGAGAACATAGAAGGCTTATTTGATAAACCCTTCCTAAGTATTAAAACGTCATATAGTTCTCCATGTAAACCTATGAGTTCATTATTATTTTCTGTGTGAGAAAACTGAGACCAAGAGAAGTTGAGTAACATGCCTCAAAGTGGTAGAGGCTAAACTGAGACTCAGATCTGACTTAAGAGACTGAGGTCTCAAATAACAATGTCATGAAGTATCTCTCAAGGAAATCTTTGAGTACATCGGCATATCTGGGAGCAGGATATGCTCCGTACCTTGATTTCTGGGCAAGCTTTTGGAATCTATTTAATCTTAAGCTAAAGCAGCCAATGAGTTTTAGAGAGGTGCACATTTTTATAAAACATATATTCATTCTTTGGACCTCACTGTAGTATTTCAGCAAAGATTATGACCAGTAAATGATGTTTGTGCTAGGACAGAGACCTCGGGACAGAGGCCATCCGTTTACTTAAAAATGATCTTAAGCTAGCTATTAGAAAAAAGTAAGCCAAACTGTCTGAAGCAAGATATGTAAATATGCACTATGTGATGCAATGGAAAGGACTTTGGAGCAGACAGCCCGGAGTCTTATTCAAGCGTGGCCACTTATATACCTTTGGGTAAATTACTTTGTTTCTTCATCTGTAGAATGGTGAGATTAGGTAACTCAAAGCACTGTTGCAAGGATTAAATGAGATAGAATGCAAAATGCCAGACACACAATGGAATAAACATCCATTTCCTTTTTCTCTGTTCCAAGTTGTAAATAAACTCAGGTGTGTTTTTGAACGTAGGAGTGTCTGTACTTTTGCAATTTGGTAATGGTGACATGTTTACTAGTCTCTTTTTCATATCCTCGTAGTTAAAATATGGATGGAGCATTTTGAAGTTCAGCTCAATTTCCTTAAGTGCCTAAACTGCCAAAAATGGCTTGTCTACTTTATACTAAAGGGTCGGTGATCTTAATGAAATTAGAGGAGGGACTATGATGAAGAGTACGGTGTTTGCTTTTACTGTCATTTAAACATCTAGTTTTCTTCTGTGTTAGTTTTCTTATGTAGGTTGTGCTCTAGCTGGCAGGGCATAGAGTAAAATCCTTGAACCAAGGTTTCTGATAATTTCCTAATATAACATCATCAACAATATCAATTTTTGTATAAATCTAAAAAAATATACTCTTTTCTGAAAAGATCAGAACCACAGTGAAATGTCTCATTTTTCTCCTGAAATCCTGTGTGATACAGGAATGAAAGCATTGGGTTCTGTCAGCCATGCATTTTGGAACAGCTGTTTAGTAATTAGATCAGATTGAATCACATTATTATTATTATTTTTTTTTTTTTTGGTCTTGAATCAGTATTTTTCTTTTCTGCTATAAAATATCTGATTTAGGGGTGCCTGGGTGGCGCAGTCGGTTGAGTGTCCGACTTCAGCCAGGTCACGATCTCACGGTCCGGGAGTTCGAGCCCCGCGTCAGGCTCTGGGCTGATGGCTCAGAGCCTGGAGCCTGTTTCCGATTCTGTGTCTCCCTCTCTCTCTGCCCCTCCCCCGTTCATGCTCTGTCTCTGTCACAAAAATAAAATAAACGTTGAAAAAAAAATTAAAAAAAAAATATCAGATTTAAATAAAATATTCTTGGACATGGTACGTATTAAAGGGATGATCTTAGATCTGCTCTGAGGAAAGGGGAGACTCTAATTCTAAGTGGTATAATTCTAAAATGGTATCTTCTTTTACCCAAAGTTTCAAACATAGAGAAATTAGTCTATTACAAAATTACTTATTTTGGTTATATATGACACTCTCATATGTTAGTGAAACTTGAGGTTTTTTTTTTTCCTCACCTAGGTGCAGAAGGTTTTATTACCAAATGAGGCATTTAATTCATTGAAGTCAAAAGAAGTGTTTAGATGTTCTCTGTGATAGAAGGCAAAGGCAAAAGGGTTCCAAACTCTGAGTCAGAGGCCTACTTTTTGGTTCCTCTTCTTCCACCAGCTCACTTTCTTGTATTCATCAAGTCAGTCGACCCAGCTAGTTCCCTGTGTTTAGCAGAGGCTGAACTAGATGGGGCTAGTTTTTGTGCCATAGGGAGTGACAGAGCTTGGAGGGGCTGAGGAAGAGAAAGCCAAGGGGATACTGCTTGCTAACACATGTAAAACACTCACTGTAACCTGGGCCCATCTACTTTAGGGTGAAATTCTATATAAAATTTCATATGAAGCCAGAGTGCCACATTTACCCAAAATATAAACGATAATTCTGATATATTTTTTTTTAATGTAATCTGCTCCGTTCGAGTATCTCCAATTCCTCTTCCAATTCTGGCATTCATTATAACTACATTCCTCACCCTCATTCTTTGGGAGCAGAGTGAAAGACAGGACTGTGAGTCAGAAGACTTGTGTTCTAGCTCAGGTTACGGGACTAATTCCTTGAGCAAATAATAGTTTTTAGGTATTTGGATTACTGTTCTTTACAGAAACTTTCTGTTTTATAGAAAACAGTTTGTGGTTCCAGGCTACCACAAGCCTGGTTTGTTTTGTGATACAGCTGTAAATATTCAATTGGAACATATTTCTTAAACAAGAATAATTGGTAAATTAAGTTCAGCATTGATCATAATACACGATTCTAGTGGGCACAGATGTTATACATAACCTTCACAGAAAATAAAAAACCAATCCAGCTTTTACTTTCAATTTTAAGTCACTCTAATATAATGGAATGTTAGTATAATTGATTTAAAATAGGTTACTTAAAAATATTTTAAATTCTTCTTTACATGATTTTTTGTTCTTGTTTTTGAATGGGGCAGAGATACTTTATTTCACCTGTTTGGACTGTAACGTAAAATCAAAGGTCAGAGTTTCAGTGGGGATGAAGAGGAAATGTTATAAATATCCAAGGTATAATCAAAATTGAACACAACCTAAAAATCAATTCAGAAAGCTCCATAAACTTCAAAGTGGCTTTCACACATTAATTCATTCTCATGGCATCCCAAGGATGAAAGCAGTTTAATTGTCATATTCTAGTTACTGATAACCACAGGAAGAATCTGAATGGATTGAAATGTGCCATTTTATTTTATTTTTTTTTTCAACGTTTATTTATTTTTGGGACAGAGAGAGACAGAGCATGAACAGGGAAGGGGCAGAGAGAGAGGGAGACACAGAATCGGAAACAGGCTCCAGGCTCTGAGCCATCAGCCCAGAGCCCGACGCGGGGCTCGAACTCACGGACCGCAAGATCGTGACCTGGCTGAAGTCGGACGCTTAACCGACTGCGCCACCCAGGCGCCCCAATGTGCCATTTTATTAATAAGGCATGTCAAGAAACATTTTACCAATATTAAGGATCCATGACATCATCAGCACTATTCAAGGCACAAAGTATCCCACTGACATGGCCTATTTTACAGCCTATTTTTTTTTAATATACTTCATTTTTTTAGAACAGTTTTAGATTCTTCGGAAAAGAAGATACAGAGACTTCCCATATGCTCCCTGCCCCCCACCCCTACACACAGCCTCCCCCATTATCAATATCTCCCACTAGAGTAATGCATTTGCTCAGAGTCCGTGGTTTACATTGGGCTTCATTGTTGGTGTGTACATTCAGTGGGTTTGGACAAATGTATAATAACATGTATCTACCGTAATAGTATCATAACACAATGGTTTCACTACCCTAAAAATCCCCTGTGCTCTGCCATTCATCCCTCTGTTCTCCCTTACCCTGGACAACCTCTAATCTTTTCACTGTCTCCATAGTTTTGCCTTTATTACATGATGTTTTGGGAAAGCAAGTTTGTCTTTAACTTTTGTTTAGGTTTTGTATTAAAATGAGTTTATATTTCTATAAACTGGCTACAGAAGCTCATCAGGCAGGCAAAAGGTGGCCTGGAAATTCACAGAGTGAGTGATTCATATGTGAATCACTGATAGAGATATGTACTCATTAATATTTCATTATTCAAAGTATCCTAAATTTCAAGGCTTGTTGTTGAGAGTACATGGTGTTCATTTCATCTGCTGGATTATGTTTTTGTGACTACTATACAAATTCTGTGAGAAGGAACTGACTAGAAGAAATTTTATTAAATTACACACAAAATACCTATTAAAAGATGTGTGACAGTAGTAATAAGTTTTTCTAAGTTTTTTTATGAAGAGAATTGCCAGCCCTGCTCCCCACTCTCACCAACCAAATAATCTCTGATTGTCTCCTCACAGAGTCATGGTTGTGGGAAAATGCTGAAGGAATGGTAATTTAAGATAAGATATATGAATATGTCAGTGAAGCAGAGGAAAATGTGTGGCATTGTTGGCAAATAGAGCCCTCTCCCCGCCCCCCAACAAAATTTCCATAGAGATTTGGGTTAGCATTTCAGCCTTAGAGACAGACAAGAAAGCTGGCAAACCCAAGCTTTCTGAATTTCAGAATTATTTTCCAGGCTGGCACTTAGGAGTAGGAAGTTTCCTCCTCCTCCATTGGCCTAGCCCAGGGTTTCTCAATTCTGGCACTGATGGCATTAGAACTGGGTAATTCTTTGTTGTGTAGGCTGCCCTGTGCCTTTTAGAATATTTAGCAACATCGTTGGCCTCCACCCGTTAGATGTAGTAACAACTCGCCTACACCTTACCCTCTCACTTTGTAACAACCAGAAATATCTTCAAACCCACTAGATGCCAGTAGCATCCCTCAGTTGTAGCAACCAAAAATGTGTCCAGACAGTGGTTAAGGTCCCCTGGGGGGCAAAAAATCACTTTCAGTTGAGAACCACTGATCCAGCACCTTCCTTAAAATACTCATTTGTATGGTTCACCTTGTTTTTTCATTTTTTTAATTTTTGTTTTTGGGTTTTTTGGGGTTTTTTTGTTTGTTTGTTTTTTGATTTGTTATTTTTGCACTTCACCTTGTAGAACAGAGAACCCTACCTCTATTTAAATGTTGCATACCTTTTACTGAGGTATGATTCAGGTTCCGAGTGACTGATTTCCAATGAGCTTTTGTACCAGAGCTCATTTATAAATGAGGGAAGATGTATTTGTCTGTGTTCTCACTCCAGATACAGTGTATGCTGAAGATTATACTCAAGAAAGATGTGACCTGTCAAACATGTTTCATAGGTGAAGTTGTCATCTCCTTTTTGCACTGGTCCTGGGACTTTTTATTTTCTTCAAACTGTCATTCCGTTCATGCTTGATGACACGGTGATTATTGTATTTTATATCTTCTCAATAAAAGGAGCAATAAGCTAGTAAATATTGGCATGAAAAGAGGATGCATTTTGAATCTTAGTTATGTAGTATTTTTAAACCAGGTTTAATCTGAAAACATGGTTTAGGGGGGGCAAAAATCTGAGTCCCAATAAAATAGTTCTGAATCTCAAAGTTTAGGTGAAGATGACATTGGTCAGTTTCATTTTATGAAAGTTATCGCAGAATTTGTGAAGAATCTTGCCTGAGAGTCAGAAACAGAATGGAGCTGGTCTGGACCCTTCCTTGAATAAGCTCTGTGACATGGAAAACTGAGTTCGCTTCTCAGGGTTTAGAGATTCCTTGTCTGTCAGATCTAAGGGGAGGGACAAGACTATATGGCTTTCCAGAACAGTGCCAGCTCAAACATAGTGTCAGATTTTTAAAAATATGTTTTGAACTATCATATTATTTAATTTTTTTGAGTTTTAAATCTATTACAGAGTAGCAAAACCTACAAGAGGAAGAAAAGTTAGCAGCAAGAACTAGGTATAAATGTCATTCAAGGATGACTCCAAGTAAACTCACCTATTAAGTTTAGCTGTGTATTACATAAAATGGAAAGAGGTATTCCTTCGGTGCTAAAAATGACTAGCTATGGAATATACGAAGTAGTTTCTGTGGGTGACCAGGTTTGCCCTCAAGTACTCTGCAAGAGGAATATTTAAAAGTTAAAAAGGCAAGATTGTGCTTTTGACGATCACTGAAAACCAAGCTGTCAGAATCGTTTTTATTTTTTGCTTCTATCTTGCATAAAAAGATGGTGAAGACATCAAATAACGTGAAAGAAATCTCATGGTCGGTCATCTTTATAAAACCATTTAATTGGCTCTGGCTAGTATAGTCTGTGAATCTTTTAGACACAGAAGAGACAGCTTTTCAAATAGCAATGCCATATTATATAGATCCAGCTCCCTCACTCAACAAATGTAGCTTCCTACCTTTAGCAGTGTTTTCTATTGATAAATTATAGATTTTTAGATGTCCTCTCAGCCAGTTCCGCAGTGGGGTGTGGAGAAAAAGAAGCATTCCATTCTAATTCTTGAAATAATTACTTCATCTACTACAGTAAGAAATATATGTTCATTCTTCTCAGTTAATATGCAAAGCTTCAAATGTTGCCCTATGTCATAAAATTAAATAGCCTTTTGTCAAATTTAGCCATAATATTTGACCATCATCATTCAAAACAGTGACCAGAGTAATTAAAAATAGTTCTTTCCTTTCCTGAACACTTTGTAATTTTTCTTATTGCATTTAATTGATATTCTAAATTGTAGACCTAGTATCTGACACTTCTAACCATTTTGAGATTGATTGTCAATGAAAGGGACACAGGAAAGGAGAGCTTAACCTGAAAGTTTGTCTCTAAGAGGCAGTTACTGAGTTCTGCCGATACATTGTCACATTTCTCCATTCTCTTATTTAGGTGATGATGGCCCCTTAAGGATGATCATTAATTTTTGGCTATTGGTTTATTTCTTTTTACATGCAGGCTGAGATGTAAACATTTAAGCAGTTCAGTTGCACTTGAATCAAAACCCAGGTTTGCCTTAGAAGTGTTAGGGCAAAGTCACAAAGTTTTCCTGGGCTTCAGTGTCCTTTGTATAAAATGGAAATAATTGTTCTTTAAGAATACCGTGGAGGATGCCTAAGAATAAGAGTTATGTCCGTGCCATATATTAAATAATCATTTCTAAATGATAGGATTTGATCAAATTATCTTAGCATATTTCTGCTTCTCTCAGGTAAAATTGTAATAGTTGGATCCGTAAAATTCGAAGAATAGAACTCAGTCTCTCATATAACTTCTTATGTTATTAATAGGGTCAAAAGAAAGCAATCTTTTGGGAAAGATGATTCAGAGATAAAGTGAGGAGGAGGAAGATGTGGGATACATTTCCAAAATCATGCAAATTATTATGTTCTGATAATTCAGTTGGAATTTAAACTCTACTTTTGAAATAGATGCTGTTCCTTTCATAAACAAAACTGAGAGCCAATTTTTTCCTGTCTTCAAGAGGGAGCATACTTCATAGCTGCATTCATTTAAAAATACTAAAATTACAGGGTGGCAGCACTCAGTAAGAAACCAGTGTGGCTTTGGCTACATTTCTGTTGCTTCTAAGTTCTTTTCAAATATTACAATTAACTGTATTCTTTCTGCTGTTTAATCTGCTTATCCTAATTTTTCCATGCTATTCCTTGAGCTGATAGATGTATCCCCTCAATAAGAAAGAAAATGAGAAGAAAGTAGTTTGTGTCTTACTGTGGTGATTGCTATGTCTTGCATGAAGCTTTCTTTATATGTAAACTGTATTTCCCTCCTCATTCCAGTCCATTATTTTTTCCTGTCTCTAGATGTAAGGTTCTTAACGATGTTGGAGATCTCATCAGATGAGGACAGACAGCTGGTGAATGTTCTCTGGCTCTTCACCCCTCTTCCATATCTTACCAAAATCCTCTTCCATGACAATACCTACAAATATTTAGAAGCCCAAATATTCAGGAAAATTTTTATTATAATGCTTGTTTTTCTGTGTTTTCACGCCCTTGTGTCAAGTCATTTGGTGAGATAATCATGCTATTATTATGTGGAAATAGTTTCCTTTTCTGAAATTAAATTTGATTCTAATCTTACCACTGTCAAGTTCATTCTTCTGTTATCAAGGACCAAAAGATTGTTAACAATGTCCCTGCTTTTTTTTTTTTTTTTCCTTTCCCCTTGCCTCCCTCTGTTATAAAAGTTGACAGATGTGAATCCCAAGGCAGCTTAAGAGGGCATATCAAAATCGGCACCATAGAGTTATTAACTTAGGAAACTTGGAGCTATTTTGAACATGTTTAAATCACTATTCTTTGCAAATAGGAGGAAGAAGGCACCTATGACCAAACGCTTGAGTTCCGCAGAGGAGGTGATGGTCAGCCAAGAAGATCCACTAGGCCCACACAGCAGTTTTACCAACCTCCCCGGGCGCGGAACTAATATGAGAAGGTAAACTTGACATTGTGAGGTGGTTTCCATATAAAGAAAGATGCTATTTATGCTAAATGTGTAAGTACAATTATTGATGTTTTATAACATCATAGAAAAAACTGATATTTCAGACCTTTCAATTATAAAGTATGTAAGATTATACCATAGTCACAAGCTACTTTTGCACCAAATCTTTCCTCACACGTATAACCCCTAACCCCCTCTTTTCTCTATACTTACTCTCTTCTGTCAGAGGTGATGCCAATCAGTAAAATGTCAGTAAGTTTGAAAGCAGGAAGAAAATAAAAGGAAACAAAGGACCAGATAACCACCAACTTGGATAATTGAGGTTTTTTATTATTTAACAAATTTCAGTCCTTGTTAAAAAAGAGGAAATGTTTCATTGTATATCTTCAGAAATTGGATGAAGGTAACATGATTGCTTACTGAGACGTGATGTGGCGGCTATGTGCTATTGATCCAGAAACTTTCATCTTAGAGTTTCAGAGAGTTGCTATCTGAAAATCATCTTCAATAGGAAGGATGAGAAATATAACAGAAAAGTCAGGAAATTATGGGAGCAATCTAAGGCATCTCATTTTGATCAATAAAGACCTTAGTTTTTAATGTGTTATTAGAAGGTAATACTTTTGCCATCTTTGGTAACATCTCTGTTTCTTCATTATGCCAGGATTTTTTAATATATTCAGAGTTTTCCCATTACAGCTTTTGTTATATATCACTGTAAAGACTATGAGACTATTTTAGACTCAACTATATCTTTTTCTCAGTCTCTTCTTCTCAGTAACAAGACCATTGAGAATTTAAAGAAATGGTTCTCCATTTCTCATTTCAGCTATTCATTTTGTTAAGGTTGTTATCCACATTGTATTTCCCCCCTCCTAAGTGACTCTCAGGTTTTCAAACCAGCTGTGACTTTTTAGCACTTGAAATTGCAGCTAGTCTGAATTGAGATGTGCTGTAAATGAAAAATGCACATCAAATTTTAAAGACTTAGTTTAAAAAAGTAAAAGATTAGTAATTTGCAGTATTTATGTATTGAAATGAGAGTATTTTTGATAGATTGGATTAAATCAAATATGTCATTAACGTTACTTCGCCCTATTTGTGCTTTTTTTAATGAGACTAGAGGGAAATTTGAAATTACATGTGTGTCTCACATCGTGCCTGTGCTGGGCAGCACTGTCCTGGAGTCTTAGATCCCCTTCAGCTCTTCCGGAGCTCCTTCTCTGGTTACAAATTAGTTCTGTCATCCTAAGTGAAGGAACGTTTTCTTCTGTTTTCTGGTCCTTAGCCCCTTGTGTAGTAATCTGCCTGGAGTAGAAGTCTGGTGCTACCTGACTTCTGATTTACCTGAGCAGGCCAGAGTTCCATCTTTTTCTCTTATCACTGGCTTTTCTTTGTGCCTAATACAAGGCCATCGAGTAAACAGACGTGACCTACCATCCATAGTTATCACAGAAGGACTGATTCTCGACTTTGGGCATTTTTCTATGGCGAGAACTGACCAAAGCAGAGTCAGAGTATAGATAATGGCTTCCACAGCTTCACACCGTACAAGATTGAACATCCACTTTTGACGTAAGTTCAGTTGCTTACAATGAAATCACATGTAAGGTGAATGAAAACTGAGAATTCCTTTATAGCTTTCTGAGGGCTTTGCATTGTTTAAACCAAGGTTTTAAAATAAGGCTGAAGTGGGACGCCCAGGTGGCTCAGTCAGTTAAGCCCCTGACTTGGGCCCAGGCCATGATCCCACAGTTTGTGGGTTCACATCCTGCATTGGGTTCTGTGCAGACAGCTCAGAGCCTGGAGCCTGCTTCAGGTTCTGTGTCTCCCTCTCTCTGCCCCTCCCCCACTTGCAGTCTGTGTGTGTCTCTCTCTCTCTCTCAAAAATGAAGAAAACGTTCAGAATATTTTTTTTAGTAAATAAAATAAAGCCGAAGGTTCTCAACTTCCTGACTGCTCTAGGGTAGTGGTTCCCTAGCAGCGGATGCAGGACTGGGACTCCTCAAGGGTGTCCTGAGGCTGCAGAATAGAAGTGGGGTAGGGCCTGGCAGGGCTACAAGTGGAAAGGAGGAAAGGAGATGGTGAGAGTGAGTAAGGCTGCAGCCAGAAGCCTGGAACAACATCCTCTTGGCCCTTTTTTAGTTTCTTTCATATGTTTTCTAGGCTAGGCTTCCATGGAAAATTACCTCTGAAAAAGAACATACTGCTTAAATCAGGAACCATAGCCCCACAGTAATTGTGGCTCATTGATACCAAACAGTACAATGCAGACTGTTCCCAATCAGCTGAAACATCACAGTGTTAGTGGTTTTCTGCTCCCTGGCTTAAAATGCCCATTTTTCCCAGATGCTTGCTTTGGATTGTACTGTTGATGTGGGAAATGTGTGACACAGAGATTCTGGATTCCTGACATCAGTGAGAATAACTTTGCTGGTGGGGGGCAGTTTCATGATAGCATCACTAAAGCAACCTCTCACTACAAAATTTACTCTGAAAAATAAATAGTCAAGACACATGATCTTGGTTGAAACAATTATAATTTTTTTATTTTAGTTCAAACATGGAAAGATTATGAAGTAGAATTATCTTTTTGATATACTGTCTGTGAATGGGAGGTTCAACAATAGTAAGAATTATACTTTTTGTTCTTGTCACGCAACCCAATATATTATTTTCTTCTTGAGAGAAAAGGTATTTTTATTTCCTCATTCCTGGTTTCCATTAACCTAAGCATTTAAAAAGAAGATATACATTGTAGCTGGCCATTTGACTTCCAGCAGATATAAGTATGAATTCTAATATGTGCTGAAATTTTTCTCAGATTTTGTTATCTAAAATTATTCAAGATAGTAAGAAATACTTCAGGCACTTTCTACTCTCACTTTTAAAAAATCTATAATTTCATAGTCGTACTTTTTTTTAATGTTTCAGGTACTTTGTTAGGTGATGAATGACACATAGTAGCTGTTCAGTAAGTGTTTATTAAATACGTATATTTTGATAAAGTTTTTGGTAAGATTTTATAAATTACATAATTCACACATTCTCTGGTTGTCCTGGAGAGTTTTTCCTCTAAGCCCTCTCTCCCACCACCACCACCTCATCACGTGCACATACACTTCCCCTCGAGGTGCAGAGGGAGTTGGATTCAACTTGGTCTTGGTCCCAAACACACCGTCAGTGACTCGCAAAAGCAGGAGCTCCCTGGGGGTCTGGGCAAGGTCGGAGAAGGAGGTCTCGGGGAGCAACGTGGGCAGATAGGCCCAAGTCTGAGACAGCGTGGTGGAGAGTCAGATCTGGGCCTTGAGGGGGGACAGGGCCCAAACACCAAACTTCTCGTTCCTGGACTTGTTATAATTGTCACAGACAACTCAGAAATATGAGTAGCTATGGATGGAGAAATTATACCCAATTCTTTAATCAGTGAAACCGACCATAACTGTGTGCATTTGAAGAGGTTTCTGATGTGACTGGAGTCCTGGGAACTAGGTACCAATTAGCGGACGCAGGCGAATGCTCAGAAATAGTTTGAAGCTTCATTTTCTTGGTCGGGGAGAGCCCCCTGAAGACACTCTGAAGGCCGAGGAGGACTGAAGGGGGAGAGGCAGAGTTCACAGGAAGTGGCTCCAGTGGCAAGAGTAGAACGTGTGAACCCAAACAGTGCATGTTAAACGTATGGATTGGTGGTGACTCAAGAATGTAGCTTTAGACGCATTAAGAGTTTGATGTGTTTGGTGATAATGAACTTCTGAATAAGAGTAATGTGATGAAAATTAAGCTTAGGAAATATTGCTCTTGGATATGGGGTGGGTTACAGCCCTGTAATCCATGGGAAAGACTGTAAGAAGCTATCACAGCATTCCAGTGGCAGAGTGCACATCCCGTTGTGAAAAGAGAGGAGTGGCAGACCTGGGTGGGAAGACTTTGTAAGACACATCAGCATGAAGTCCCCCTACCCACCACCGGGCCACCAAGGCTAATGCTCGGCGCAGGAAGCCGTTTAATAAACATTGACTCACGTTGAGTATTCACTTCCAGTTTCTTATTTGTGTGAAGAAAGAATGGTCTTCAGGTTTTTACATATCAGCCAGAAACCACAAACCCAAGAGCCATGCATAGACCTATTACCTAAATGCTGTGACTTAGTTTTTTCCGAAATCCAGGTTTAGCTTTCAGCTGGTAAAAGATACATTTTTAAATGTCAATTTTTTTTTTTTTTTTTTTTAATCTGATCCAGCATCCTTTTGCAACACTTTGCAAATCAAGGTCAGGGAAATTATTGCTCTAAAGATAGCCGCTGCAGAGCCCTCTGGTGCCAGCAGGCTAGACGTCATGTGAGGATAGCAATACCCGAAGCTCTTCATTTCTGAGCAGGACACTGTTACTTCGGAAGACTTGTGATCTGTTTGTATGCAGCAAGGGCACTCTGCCGCCCCTGCCCAAGTGTTCTTTAGTGCATGAGGCTGAAATACGACCAGGGCAAACAGCTTCTCTCTCTGCTTCTCTCAGCTCTGTCTGTCATCACCACCCAAAGAGGTTCACCTAGAGCAGTGCCTGGTAAAGACTGGGAGCAGGCGGGAGCGGGGAGCGGGAGACAGACCCCCATCAATTACCTGTGTGGACTGAACCAATCCAGAGGTGTTCAAAGGGGAAATGGAGGGAGGTGGGATCCGGGTAGAAGTGGTTCACTGGGAGAGTGCATATCTTTTTTAGGCCATCCTCTGTTAAATACTATTCAGTTAATCCAAATTCCTAAAATTAGCATGCCAGCAATAATAGGGCTCACGATGACAGACACGTGCTCTAAGAATTTCTAGAAGAAAAATTATTTTGGAAGATTTCTATTTTTGTTTATATATTGATATATAGAAGTTATGTTTATAAATTAGATAGCAGTACCCAATGTATTCTACTTGAGATCTGTTAATGTTTGTACAAGCACTCCACATTTAGGTATGTTTCAGCAGAAGTGTATCTTGAGTACGGAGAAGTCAACTTGAGGATCCAATCTCACCTTCCCCCTCTCTTTTTAAATAGAGTCTTTGTGAAGAAAGGAGCCACTGACTGAAACATCCTGGTCAAAACCTGTTGATAGACCGCCTACTTTCCCTTCAGAATAAATAAGGTGCAGCCATGACGGATATTATTATTGGAGAATGGAACAACAGATTTTAGAGGGAAAAAACCCCAGCCCTCATGGAGAATGGGAAAAATACTAAGTTAACTAAAGCAAGTACCTTTTACAAGTGAAAGAGAATCTTTTCTTCTGCCATCAATAAAACCAGTGCGCTGTTATATACATTGTTTTACTGTATGTTTTATTTGCTGAATATTATCTTTCTTGTTCATCTGGTATTCACCCCCTATTATAGCATCACAGC
The DNA here is from genome assembly GCF_028749965.1 of Puma concolor. Lineage (NCBI taxonomy): Eukaryota > Metazoa > Chordata > Mammalia > Carnivora > Felidae > Puma > Puma concolor. The sequence goes on along the minus strand of NC_141667.1, from coordinate 205,503,667 downwards.
ATACTGAAGACCCTCCCCATAATTACAGAATAACCTGACTGACACAGCTTGCCATATGTCATACAAAAACAACGTGTAGCCAGTTAGCATTTCTTGGTAAGGTAATAGCTGCTAAATGTGATAGCCAAAACTTGATAGCCATATTTAAAACTTGAATATGTTGTGTTTAACACTCTGCTAACTTTTTCAAATGTAATTCAATCAAAAGCCAGGCATTCCCTTCCTTTTAAAATTTGCAGCAGATCTTTCAAGATGTGTCTGGTTGTAGACAATGGAAAACCCAACTCAAACCGGCTTAAGACACTAAATGGAATCCACTCGCTCACTGAAACAGTAGGTTTCAGTTGGTTTAATTCAGGGACTCAGAGTTGTCAACAAAGACCCTGATTCTTTGCATCTTTCATTTCTGCTTTCTCTGGCATCAGCTTCATCCTACAGCAGGCTGCCCCACGGGACCATGAGGTGGCTTCAACTCCCAGACCTGTGAAGTCCAGGGATGGGGTTGGGGTCACTTCCAGAAGTACTCTCAAAAGAGAAAAGAAGCCTTTCTCCTGATACTGCATTTACCTATATTGTGCTCTTTTCCGCCTGGGAACCAGTGACTTCAGCAAGGGTCTGTGGATTAGTTTAGGCCTTCGATCCAAGTGCTTTGATCCAAGTGCTTCAATATTATAAGTGGAGGTGGAAGCACATTTTGAGGCAGAAATACGTGTCTGAAAGCCAACATACTTGCCAAAAGGAGAGGGAGACCAGAATGTCCATTACAGAGAACAAACATGTCTAAACTATAAATTTTGTGTAATAGGACGAAGACAATCTTCCCATAGTCTCAATCCTGTGAGGCCAGAAGAGAACAGTTAAAAAGAAAGAAGAAGAAAGGAGGGAGGGGGGAAGGAAGGAAGGAAGGAAGGAAGGAAGGAAGGAAGGAAGGAAGGAAGGAAGAAAGGAAGGAAGAAAGGAAGGAAGAAAGGAAGGAAGGAAGGATTTTGTTTTCAAAATCCTCTGGTCAAAGTAATTGACAAAATGTCATACTTTGCTTTGAAGGAGAGGGCTTTAGGATGTTGCTCAAGGCCTATTCTACATTTTCTTTATTAATCCACAGTTCATTGTTTCTACAACATCATAATAAGTGAAAGGGTGCAGGTGAAAATGACATGGCTAACAGTGTTGAGTTTTCTCTTTTCTGTCTTTTGTTCGTTACCATTGCTGTGCATCGTAATCAACTAGGAATGGGATGACGTAGGCATGGTATTTTAAAAAAGATTTCCAAGGAATCTGAAGTGTCTCCTGGGTTGAGAACCAGGGGAGGAACCATGGTAGTTTTGATTAATTTGACGGCTGATAGGTCAGTAAGGGAAGAGGCAGAAGACCTTAAACTTGAGGTAAGTGGTTGTCCACGTTTTCTCGTTTAACAGAACAATCCTACCGAGTGCAGTGTTACCTAGAATAGACTCTCGATGGCTGGCACTAGAAATGGCTAGTGGTTGGTAACTCAGCAGTCCCTAAGAACAGCTGTGTATGAAAGATGTGATGTATATGATTTGACCTGAAAGTTTAAGTACAGCCAGGGAGCCAGCCTCACTGTGGCTGCTGGAACACAGAAGGGCAGGAGTCCGTTCCTGACAGAGCAAGATGTACTGGGCTAAGTATACCAAAAGACAAGCTTCTCTGTGTCTTTCTGTAAGTAGGGCAGCCGCTGGCCTGCATGTGCAAGTGGTATGTGATAATAATCGTTACGATTGGCCAAGGTTTTCCTGGGTGCCAGCGCTGCGTTAAACACCTTGCACTTGTTGTCTTTTGTAACCTTCACAGCAACTCTTGACATACGCACTTCTATCGCCACTCTGCAGCTGAAGCAGCTCCTTCAGAGAGGTTAAGCCACTTGCCCAGGACACAAAGTGCAAGGGTTAGAGCCTGGATTCAAAGCGGACAGTGGACAAGCACGCTCAAGGAAGATGGTTAGAAACCCGCATCAGCGGAGTGCCTTTTCTCTTCCCTCTTTTCCCCTCTTATTGTTTGTTTTGGTTTGCGTTGTGGATATATTCTGTCATGTGAATTAGCCCCTTAGGTTTGCTCCACAATTTGTCATTGCCGTACCCGGTGATGTTCACAGTTGACCGTTCCTCCTAGTTCTGTGGCGGATCCTTGTCTCCCCGACTCACCGTCCCTCTCCTTTCTTCCGGCTCTCCCTCACGTTTCAAACCCTACTTGTCCTTTGACTTCCCATATCCATATTCCTGGCTCAGTTTCTCGTTTCTCCTTTCAAAGAAAAAAAAATGATTTTAATTACAGTTCAAAAATGGATGTTTCCGTGTGAGTTCAGTCACTACTTCACGAGTACTAATGGGGTCCTGGGCACTGTGCTGTCACCAAGCCCGGCTTGCTCTCCAGTCTGCTAGTGCTCGTGGTCTGGCTCCCTTAGCTGGCTTTGCTTTCGGCATATTATCCTTTTCACGTTCCTTTTATTTATTATAACTTCCTCCCTTAACAGTTTTTTGTGTACTTTTACTTTTGCTAAACTGCTGAAAACTATCCATTTTTTTAGTTTTAATATTTTACCTTCTGTTCTCTATTATGTTTTTGATGTTTTTAATTTTAAAGTATTTTCCCCCTCTGGGCCATGGGTATTAGTTTTCTGAAGGAAGTCTTCACAGTTTGGGGAAAGCACCCGAGGCTGCCTCCAAACCTTCTGCCACCTTCCCCGGGTGGCTGACACCATGTGGGATGGTTAGTACTGCCAACCATGTCTTTCCCACCCTTTCACTTATTAAGATACTGGAGGGGGCGCCTGGGTGGCTCAGTTGGTTAAGCGTCCGACTTTGGCTGGAGTCATGATCTCATAGTTCGTGGGATCAAGCCCACGTCAGGCTCTGTGCAGACAGCATAGAGCCTGCTTGGGATTCTCTCTATCCCTGTCTCTCTGCCCCTTCTCTGCTTGTGCCATCTCTCTCTCTCTCTCTTTCTCTCTCTCTCTCTCTCTCTCAAAAATAAATAAACTTTAAAAAATATACTATAGAAACAACTATCAGTTAATAAATGAAGAAGACTAAGAGTTGGTAGGCTCTAAGAGAATTCCTAAGCCCTCTTCTTCAAAGCAGAGTACTAGATTTTGTCACTTATTTTGGCCAGAAGAAGATTCCCTTGAGCTCCCTCCCCTCTTCTTTTCCCTCCCTCCTTGTCTCTCCCTATTTTCTTCCTCCCTCCCTCTTTCTCTGCTTCCCTCTTTCTCTAATTACTCACTTCGAGCTTTTTAGGACTATGAGACTGTCTTTGTCCTATTAGATAAAGTGTTCGTAGTATATTTGACCTTCCAGGCTCGAGCCATAATGGCAACAACCCCAGCCTCGTATAGTCTCCTAGTGTCTCTGTAGTTAACTTGTCTCGTGGGCCTGCCTCTGTGACTCTTAGCCAACACTGGTTGATAAAGAGACACGTTTGGCGAACATTTATTTTCCTGCCATTTATTTTGTCTCCTTTGAGAACATAGGCGTGAAACACACCAATAGCACAGTGCCTGCTACAAAAGACTTGGGATCCCTCTGGTCTATAGAAATAACAAGGAAAGCTGGGTTTGCTACCTGGAGATTATGAGGCTCAAAAAGGCTTAGAGATTCTGCTCACAAGAGGATGAAACCGTTTCCCTTGGCGAAGACTAGTAGGTACGAGGAACACAGTGGTCAGAGGGGAAGTGGAAGGTCAAAATAAGGGTATTAAACAAAGGAAAGGGCTCTTAGGGAAATACCTGAAAAGGAAGAGCAGACTCTTTCGGCTCTCATTCTCCAAGAGAGCAAGCCATCTGCATAAAGGAGAATTCCCCCGCCCACTCAGAATGTAAAAACCCTAGCCTTATTACCCCTTATGTTAAGAGTTTTCTGCTAAATGATCTCAGGTTGGTCTCTGGCAGTGGATGGGTTTTCTGGCACATGGTAACTCCTTTCTCTTCTTTGCTAATTTTTCCATCTGCCTTCTTTTCAGATAACAAGGTTTATTTTATGACCATGGTTAGACCGCTAATGTAGGTTAAAATCTCAAGTCCTTGCTTGCTAGTATTGTCAGGTGCACATTATAATACAATCCTAGATAGTGAACATTATAACATGAGGGAACTCTAATGGCATCATATTTTGTTTCACATTAGGATAGCCTTAACTGAAGTAATATAATGATTCAATTCAAAGACTGCTGGGGTACCCTCAATAAGTCTTATAGATGACTTTGAGAGACTAGCTGCCTCTAGTATTGCAGGGTCTAGGTAGGGTGTTTTTATTTTATTTAAATAATAATTTTAGAGTAGCTGTTGTTAGGAAAAGTACCCCTAGGAAAGGACAAACAGGATTTTTTTTGGGGGGGATACCTATTTTTATGTTGATGGTTTGAGGAGTACAGAAATATCCATAATTATCACAGGCTAAGTGCTTTGGGGTTTTATAGGAAAAGAACAAAACTTAGAAGAATGTGGTGACCTGTACTAATTATGAGTGGCAAACTCTTGCCCTTTCATCATTAAAGAAAGGCAATTTTGTTAAAGTTCAAGGTTTTGTAGGGCTTCTGCTTATGGTCAGGATAAAGCAACAGAGGATGGATTTGCCTTCCTGCCTGAAACCCTTAAAGAACTAGACAAAATATATGAGACACTGGAACTCCAGACATTGGCCACAAGGCAACGAGGTACTGTGAGTCTTGACGGATGGGAAGCAACTAGGTGAGCCCTGCAATTGCTCCAGACTACTGCCTAGAGAAAGTTTGGAGACTGTTGGGGGGGGGGGGGGGAAGGGGGGGTTGGAACCCAGCCAGTGTGTTTTGTTCTCTGTGAGTTGAGAGATGGAGGAGGCAATTTAGGGGAGACAGAGTAGGAAGATTTTGCAGGGCAGAATATCAGGAAATGGCACATAGACCTAGGTATAATACCTAAAGCTGGGAGAAAACACAGGAAATTTTTATGACTTTGCATGTAGACGGAGTTCTAAACTCTATAACACCAAAAACATGATCCATAAAAGAACCAGTTGATAAATACAGCACTTAATCAAATTAAGAATTTCTGCTTTTCAAAGATACTGTTAAAAAACTAGAAAGACAAGACACAGAGTTGGAAAAATATATTTGCAAATCACATATCTGATAAAGGACTTCTATACAGAATATATAAGGAATTCTCAAAACCCAGTAAGAAAACAACCCAATAAAAAATAGGCAAAAGATTCGAACATACATTTGACCAAAGAAGATACACAGATGGCAATTAAGCACATGAAAAGATGCTCAACATTAAGTAAATACAAATTAAAACCATAATGAGATAACAATTGTACATATATTAATATGACCAAAATTGAAAAGTACCCCCCCCCTACCAAGATGTGGAGGGACTGGAACTCTCATACACTGCTGGTGAGAATGTGAAATGGTATAAACTGTTTGGGAAATAGTTTGGCAGATTCTTAAAATGTTAAATATATACTTATTGAATGATCCAGTCATTTTAATCCTGTTTACTCATGATAATGAAAGCATATGTTCATACTTAGATTTGTACATGAATGTTCATAGCATCTTTATTTGTGATAGCCCAAACTGGAAACAACTCAAAATCTGTTAACATGTAGGGGAGCAAAATTTGTCACCCCAAAATATGTGTCTTTGGCAATGGCTGATAATTTTGAAGAAACAGATGGCTCAGGAAGAACTTTTGATCTTCCCCCTCACTGCTTAAAAGAATTGAGATAGAGGGGGCACCTGGGTGGCTCAGTCGGTTGAGTGTCCGACTCTTGGTTTTGGCTCCTGTCACGATCTCCCAGTTCATGGGATTGAGTCCTGCCTCAGGCTCCACACTGATAGCAGGGAGCTTGCTTGGAATTCTCTCCCTTTCTCTCTGGCCCTCTCTCACTCGTGCTTTCTGTCTCTTTCTCAAAATAAAATAAATGAACATTAAAAAAGAAAAAAAACTGTTTGAAGGAATTTAGATAGAGGACCGACTCCAGGAAAGGAGCTGTCACCATAGATAATTATGAACTAGGAGTGGTAGACAGGGAGGAACTTGGCAAAGTCTGTTAAAATTCCTATGTCCCATTGTTTCTGTATGGCTCAGCAAACATTTGTTTACCAAACATTTACTCTTTTTCATTTTTTGGTAAATTGTTTCCCTTCTCTTTGACATCCCAGGCCCCAACCCCCTTCTCCTTAGCTCTGCATGGCATAAAAGCCTCACTTGCCTGACTACCTGTGATTCTCATATTCTTATGGAGCCCTGTACATATGTAATTAGATTAGATTTTCTCCTATTAATCTGTCTCATATGAATTTAATTCTTAGGCCAGTCAAAAGAATCTTGAAGCATAGAGAAAAACTTTTCCTCCCCAACAAACATGTAAGGGGATAAACAAATTGTAGTATATCTATAGATGAAATACAACTTAAGAATGAAAAGCAACTACAAGTATAAATGTCAAAATAATTATGCTGAGTGAAAGAGGCTAGCACCCCACCAACCCCACTTCCTGAGAGAAAAAGAATGAGAGAGCAAACACACTGGAGGATTACATTTGTAGAAAGCTATAGAAAATGCAAAGTAATCCCTAGTGGCAAAAGCCGATAATGAGTGCTTGCCAAGGCTGGGGAGGAGTGGAGTGGGAAGAAGGAATCACCAAAGGGCATGAGGAAACTTTCTGGGGCAATGGATGTGTTCACTCTCTTGACTGTAGTGATGGTTTCATATATATATATATATATATATATATATATATATATATATATATGCCAAAATTTATCAAATGGGACCATTAAATATATGCACTTTGCTGTATGCCAGTTACACCTCAATAAAAACAATTGTGAACCCAATGTGAGTATTTTCTTGCTCCTTACTAACTCACTGGAATAATAGTGGGCATTATGGCTGCATTCAATGAAACATTCATAACTTTCCACTCTTCATTGGGTTATGCTAACGATATGTTGACAGTTACAATTGTCTTTGTTAGGAAATATTTAACATAAAAATATTAATAATTCTTTATGATCATTTTAGACACTTTAAATTATTGCTGTTATTTGTAAAGCTCTTGATTCTCAGAGGACAGAGAAGTTGTTATAATTGTTGATACATTCGTTGTGTTACTAGTACTTGGACTAACTCTTCTTGTGGCCTGAGGTTTTATGTATATGTACGTGTGTCTAAATTTTCTATTGTTAAACTTTCATCTGTCAGAAAACCCAGGCACTTCCTTAGAAGGACTAGGGTTTTTTATAAACATTTGTCTGTATGAGCCCTCTCAATTTTTTTCTTTGTATTTACTATACAGTTTTCAAGTGCTGACCGAAGTAACTCTAGTACATGAGGCTTAATTTGCTGCTTAATAGGTCCTTGTTTTAATTTTATACATCTTTTACATCTCTTTGGAAAATACAGCTCATAGGTGAATAACTTTGGCATTTTTACAGTGCTTTGAATTCTTCTAAGCTTTCCATGGCATCTTTTTCAAACATGCAGTAATTTCTCCCCCACCAATTTAATATTAGATCTGCATGATATACACGCCCTAAAATAAATACAGTTACAGAGTATTTACGTACTATTGTAACTCTCCTGTTTTTTTGTAGTCAGGTTTATGCACACTGAATAAATAACTGGCACATTTTGCCTTAACCTGTTGCTTTGGATTTATAACATGCTAAAACTCATAAGCTCAATAGAAGAATCCAGATACATGTGATAATCACAAGGTTGAAGATTTTCATAACCATTGTATAGGAAACATTCCATTTTGAGATGAAACAGTAATTTTTCCATGTCTTCATGGTATGCACACAACATAACCCCCTTTATATATAATGGTTTCCATCTAAATTTTTCTTTGTAGCTCTCAAAAAAGCTTTAAGAAGTCTTTTTTTTTTTTTTTTTTTTTGGTCCTGCTGAGGAACATGGCCCAAGGAATTCAGGCCATTTGCTACTTCCTCGTTCATGGAAAATACAAGTAGAAGCATTTCTGGCCTGGTCAGATTACAGTTTAGTTATCTCCCAAAATAATTTCTTCCATGAATTAATTTAATCACCTTAGTAGAAAATTGTGTCGTGTGCTGTATGTAAGCTGCTTAAGTAAAATCAGCAGAATTGTCCCTTCCAAGTTCCATTCATACCACTTCTTGGAATTTAAATCTTAGATCCATCATGGCAAATAGTTCCTACTTAGCAAGCCCATGTCCAGTTACCAAGGTGGGATTTTCTGGGTTCAAATGTTCCTACTTTAAACCCTGAATCTGATTCTTTACTTAGATTTAAGACACCAATAAACGAAAGCTACTAATATTATCAGAGTCATACTACAATGCACCAATGGAATTACTTGTTAATTCACCTAAACACTTTTGCAGAGGAGTGGACATCGTTTTTGTTGTCTATCCAGACCCTCTTCTCTCGGCATTGCTTCTCCCCACTGTCTTCAGCACATGGTTTCAGAGAGAACCCTATGTTTTTTTATTTAAATTTTTTTAAATGTTTTATTTATTCTTGAGGGTAAGAGAGACAGAGCATGAGTGAGAGAAGGGCACAGAGAGGGACACAGAATCCGAAGCAGACTCCAGGCTCTGAGCTGTCAGCACAGAGCCCGACGTGGGGCTCGAACTCACGAGCCATGAGAGCATGACCTGAGCTGACGTCAGACGCTCAACCCAGTGAGCCACCCAGGCGGCCCAAAATACTATGTTTGCATAGTATTTAGCATAGAGAGAAAGTAGAATCGTGAAATAGCGGGAGACAAAGGTTCTATGGCTTCTTGACTTTGTGACGTTGGTAAATCAGCTTAACCCTTCCTAAGTTTGTTTCCCCATCTGGGAACTGGGGATAATAGTAGTAAACTTGACCCTTGAACAACATGAGTTTGAATTGCACAACTCCATTTACACGCAGATTTTTTTCTTCAGTAAGCACAGTACAACGTTGTAATATATTTTTCTCTTCCTTATGATTTACTTAATAGCATTCTCTTTTTTCTAACTTGTAAGAATACTGCATATAATACATATAATGTACAAAATATGTGTTAATCAACTGTTTATGTTACTGGTGAGGCTTCTGGTTAACAGTCTAGCAGCAGTTAAGTTTTGGGGGTGTCAAAAGTTATACATGGGTTTTTGACTACACATGGAGGTCAGTGCCCCAACCCTTGCTTTGTTCAATGGTCAACTGTACTTATAAGATTATTGTGAGAGAGAGAGAGACACAGCCTCTGGCCTTCAGAACCGGGCCTGGCACTCAACTCTCTTGTTGCCCATAAGCAATTTCACAGGATACCGACAGCAGACAAGGTCACTGTGACCATGCTGAGGCAAGAAACAACAAAAGCGCTCCATAATCATGTCTGAATATCAAAAATCAACAACAGACATAAGAAAAAAAATCAAAACCGTAAGAAGAATATTGTTCAAGCCACAAAAACGACCGAATGTCCCCTTTACTGGCGATTACTGGAATGACCATAATTCCACAGCTGCTTTGCCAGGTACAGCTTTTGTTCTACTTCACTTGTCCCACCATCTGGATAAAAATGATCGTGATGTCCAATCACAAAATGTTCTTGCTTCCTGACAGCATCCAGTGCCGAGCGAAGCCCACTTGTCTTGCACCATCCCAGAGTCCCCTAACACCAGGTCAGACCCTACTGTATTAACTATTCTAGTTTCTGTATCTGATGTTTTGCCTTCTGGGGCACTGCTGCCTTGATCCACGCTTTCACATGCAAACTAACCACTCCAGAGCCTATTTACACTCCTGAGACACTAACCCCTTGTCCTAATCTCCCCGGCACCAGACAGTGACAACTAAGGGCAGCCCCACAACCCAGTGAAATCGTTCCACCTCTCCTAAACCTAGTAAGCCCATTCCTTCCTGGGAGGCCACAATAAAGGCATTCCCCTTTCCCCTCGCTCTCTGCCTGCCACCAGCCTCAGTGTTCTTTCCTGTGGCATATCCCCTACTCTGGGGAACAGTACAAAAAAATATATCTTTTCAATGGCAATTGTCTTGTGTCGTTCTCACCGAACTGGAATGAAAGCAAAATCTCATGTACATTTTTAAATGCCTGTAAGTTCTTTCCAACATCCTCTTACTCACACATTCCACAGTTCTCCATGCCATGTGGTCTCTTGCATTTAGGTGAGCCAATAAGCCAAGTTCATTTTACGGCACGTATGTTTTTTGTGGTCTTTGGCTGGAGAACATTAATATGAGGTCATGTGAAGTAATGCCTGTAAAGGCCAATCACTGAAAACCGTAAACACTTCAATGATATCATTAAAAATGTCATCTAGTTCCCTTGCCCATGAGTCATTGGCTCAGGAGATGACCTTGGGGGACCAATGAGATTTCTCTTTAGACAAATGGACCTGCAACAAGTGAACTTCAGAAGTTACTGAACCTGTTTTGTTGTTTTCTCTATCTAGGAAATAGAACCTGATGAGGGTTTGGAGTGATGGGGGGGGGGGGGGCGGGTCCGGAGCCAACGACCAAGAAACAATTCTCAAAGACGTCTTTGGTGAAAAAGGTGGTTTTATTAAAGTGCGGGGACAGGACCCGAGGGCAGAAAGCACTGTCATGGACCCCGTGGAGAGACAGGTAATATATCTGGGAGTTGGGGGAGGTAAAGTCAAGGGGAAGTTTTCAATGAGATTTTCATATGCTGAAGAAGATTCACAGGATACTGGAGGCCTGGCTATTGTCAAGCTGAGGTTGTTTTTCCCTCTAGCAAAACATTAGTTAGCTTTAAGACTGTAGGGAGTTCCAGGAGAAATATTTAACTCTGCCAGCCTCTAGTACCTGTCAGTGGGCTGCAGGTTATAAGGAAATTTAATTTTATCTGTCATTCATTTCCTTCTGCCTTTGTTTCCCATATTATTATGGAGGGGTGATGTTGGGGATCCAGGAAACCAAGTCTATAGGTTTCTGGAGATCGCTACTGATAAGATTGCCTTTTTCCTGCAGTTTACTAAAATATTTGAAAACTTGTGGAGACCCATGTCCTGTATGAGTGTGATCTCTATCACTTAGCCATTTGTTTTGTTTTCTTTCCTTTCCTTTGTCCTTGGGCAGCCAGGAGTGGCCGAGGAATATCACACACATCCCACCTGGGATGGCGGGAAGGCTAGCTTGCACTTTGTCCTCAACCTGTCCCACGCTCCTTCATCAGAACCCATCTACTATGATAGAGTAGAAAGCATTTAATGCTCACAGAGAAGTGGGGGGTGGGGGTGGGGTGGGGGTGATAAGAGAATTAACTGAGTTCCTCACCAGTATCTTGTTTATGCCCATTCCCTGAGTCTGGTGAAGTCTCTTCCCTTGGATCCTGTGAGATACCCCAGGATCCTAATTAATCCCAATACAGTTTGCTTAAGGGAGACTAAGTATGTTACTTTCAGCCAAAACAAAATCCTCACAGATGTAATTAACATAACAATTAATTATAATAAATTAATTAGGGGTGTCTGGGTGGCTCAGTCAGTTAAGTGTCTGACTCTTGATTTCAGCTCAGGTCATGATCTCATGGTTTGTGAGATCGAGCTCCCAGTTCGGCGCTATGCTGACAGTGTGGAGCCTGCTTGGGATTTTCTCTCTCTCTCTCTCTCTCTCTCTCTTTCTCTCTCTCTGCCCCCACCCTGCTTGTACACACTTTCTCATTCTCTCTCTCTCTCTCTCCCTCCAAAATAAATAAACTTTAAAAAATTAATTAATAAATAATATATTAAATAGGTAAGTTCATAAGCACCTTCCATATTACAAGGAATTGGTAATATTTTCTAGCTATGAGAGAATTTCCTTCGACATCTCTTTTTCTAATTTCTATACCCTTCCACTTTTGTGGAAGCATCATATGAGCTCAGCATCCCATGGGCTTCCTAACAGTAAGTTTTTTATTAGGACCCTTCACAATCTTGTTACACTTACCACAAATATAAGAGCTGCCACGGCTGGTGGGGTAGGGGTGTGAGTGGGTGAGGTGGGGGTAGGGGGACAATGCTTCCTTCTTTTGGTCTCTGCTTGTTCTGGGCTGGGTAGCTCTGAATAGGGTGTCTGTCTAAGGTCGTAAGCATCCCAGGCTTTTAAGGCTGTGCTTTTTGAATATTTTCCCCACATGATCCCTAAACATTAAAATACAAAACAAAATCAGCCAAATGACTTCTGGCATAACTTTAAGGCGATGTAAAAAAATTATATGAGGATTTTATAAGTTGCAAAGATACAGTTCCTCCCATGGTGTATATGGTGTGCTTTTAATGTATTTATGTATTTTCTTCAAAACCTTGGAGCTGCACATTTAACTTGTTCAGCTTTTGGACCATGTTCTCCATTTTCCATAGGTTAGCCAAGGCCAGTGCTCAGGCCAGACTGGTCAGCCAAATCAAAGCATGGGGGCTTGGGGCTCAGAAAATGTTTTAATTTTCTTCCCCCCCCCCCCCCCCCCCCCGAATCAACAAATATGGCATAGTACTGAAAGGGCTGGCCTACGCCAGCCGACTCCATCTTGTTCTGTGTCCTTCACCTTGACCACACCTCCTCCCCTTGAGTAACCCCCCCCTCACCTGCCTAACAGGACTCGACCCTTCCCCAGGACCCTTCCCCAGCCAATCGGCTGAGGCCATAGCCATTACCTCACCAACTGCCCCCAGGCCCCAATAAAACCTTTGTCCTTTTGAAACTCGCTCTCTTTCCCTGGTATCTCACCGCTGCGTCGGTGCAGGTAGGGGATTGAGCTCGAGCTAGCTCGAATAAAGGCTCTTTGCTTTTGCATCGGACTCGGCTCCCTAGTGGTCTTTGGGGATCACGAATTCTGGGCATAACAAGTACCTTTCTTTGAAACATTCATCTCAGTCCTGAATTCTAAGGTAGATGGAGCCTGGCTGTGTGTTTGTCACAACGAAAGATGACTCAGGGTGCCTTGGCCACCTTCTCTTCACAGCAGCTCCGGGACTCTCCCTCAGCGGATAGTTCTTCTTGAGTCTTCTCCCCTGCCACCCCTTCTCCCCAACCAGGAAGAAAGCAGCATTTTGAGATCCATGGAAGTTAAGAGCTATGCCTTTCTCCTCTTCCTTCCCCTTCTTCTTCTTGTTCTAAATGTATCTATTTTTTATCAAAAGCATATTGGTTTCAGATAGGGGTATTGTTGCAGGACTTTTCACCGCAATGCCCGGGATTCGTTGTCTTCCCGTTTCAATGAATGAAAGAGGAATGAAAGAGGTGGACACAAAATAAGCGGCAGGCAAAGGTTGATTAGAATATAAGATTAGAAAGGAAGAATAGGAGGAAAGCTCTCTTCACAGAGAGGGGACACTGCAAAGTGAATGCCCGAGGACTGTAGGCAAGGGTCCTTGTTTTGTAAGGTTCTGGTCAGCCCTCCCCCTGCCCTACCCCCTGTTCCTGCTCAGGTTCTACCCTTATTGGCTTCATAGCTCTAGGCACTGGGTTGTCCATTCCTGATTGGTTCATTTCCATCGTATGAGGGGTGGTCTATGGTCATACTTTGGTCTTTTGTCAAATTCCTGAGGGAAACCTGAGGGGGAGTAGATGGGGTCTGTTACATTCTTAAGAGGAACCTTGGGTTTGCTGTGGTCAGACAGTCCCAGCATTGTTCGAACATAGATGTTTTTCCCCACCCTGGGACCTCAGGCCCTAAGCTTTCCCTGTCTGCCTACTGAACCCTATCTTCTCCTATCATAGTATCGGACAATCATAAATGCACAGGCCCCTTTTTATGCCTTTTCTTTGTTGTAAGAGAGAGAAAGATGACCCTGAACAGCCAGGAGGAAGAGGAAGAAGTGGCAGAGGAGACATAAGCATTACATTTGGAAAGATCAGTTTTTGGAAGAATAAAAATGAAAATTTCAGGGTTTAGAAAATGTTTCCTTCAAACTACTCAAGTCTGTGTGGCCTATGGAAATCGTCAGGTCTCCCCAGATGTAGGTATCCCCTAGTGAAATATCAGTGCTGTTGCCTAAGGCAGCAATGCCCCATGTTTAGAGACCAGCAGAATTTTCCAGAAGGCTGGCTTACAGGCGGCTGCCGGCTCCACCCCCAAGATTCTGATTCTGTGGCTCTCAGCTCCGCCCTGGGAATATGCATGTGAGCCAGTCTCCTGAGCTGATGCTTTTGGCCAGCTGCAACTCTCAGAAACACCCTTCGGAAAGGATAAACAGAATCTTCCGCAGCTTTAGAAATGCAGGTCACGGCCTCAGAATCAGAAGGCTTAGGGGTGGCGTGTGTAATAAGGAAAAGTAAAACTTAAAAATAAGAGGTTTAATTCTCCCTGTTGAAAATAAGGGAAGAGATTCCTCTCCCTCCTTTTTCTCAGAACCTTACTTTAGAAAACTTGTAATTGTTGGTAGTTTCTTCTCTCTTTGAAATGTATATAAATCCTTTGAAAACTAGATAGGCCTTTGTCAGCTTGATGACCCATGAATGCCGTTCTCAGGGACCTGGGAGGCATCTCTTTGAAATGTAAACACAAGGAATGTACTCCCTCCTTCTCCTAGTTTCTGTGGGAGGCAGGGTGCTCTGCAGAAGGTGCAAAGTGCCAATCGCAAAAGGTATGAGAATTTTGTTTCTCCACTAGATAAAGCCGATAAACTAATACAGACCTGTAGGCAGAATCCCCAGAAAAAGAAAGACAACAACACATAGCTTTCTTGACATAAGAAAAATCATTTTAGGCCCACAGCCATCTTGTGAAAGAATGTAAGAGCAAAGAGCCAGTAGCAGTCCGGGAGATAGCCTAATCGTACTCAGAAGAGAAGACTGACCCACACATCCCCTGGAGTTATCCTTGCAGGATAAACCCCTTTGAGCACACAGATACCAGACCAACTGGAGCCAGAGAAGTAATGATGTGGATTCCGGCAGGTCCTCATGACTTTGACGTGGACGCAGTCACCTTAAGGTGAGTTTTGCCCCGGGTCTGTGTTGTATTCCCCATTACACAAGCCCCTTCATGAATACATACACACACTTAGCTTAAAATTTCCCCAGTTTTGTTATTGGGGAGACACTACTTTGGGAACCATCCCCATGTCTTCTTTTATTTATTGCAGGTAAAACCCTTTCTTTTCCTATTCTCGGCTCTGTCTTTTAGCTTGACATCCACCAAGAGGCAAGCCCAGTTCCGGGTAACCACCCCACTTGGTATAAGGATAAACTATGTATAACAAATGATGCTGTCCCCTTACTTGCGGACTAGTTATTGTTTATCTTGAGAACCTGTCTGTAACGGGTTCTATCTGCTTGGCTATATGAGGGGGTGAGATTTCTTTCTGTCATTGCCATCTAATCTCTTAGCAGACTGCCTGTGATATGTGTCACATTCAGGCTTAATGCTCATTCACTAATTGTGAGAAGTAAGGGAGATGATTCATTTTTAGAAATACCAAACAAAAGCTGTGCTGTCTAGTTAACAGTAGGTTTACAACCTATTGGAAATATGTATGAACCCGCCTCCCCCAACAATGGAGTCCCAAACCCTTGGACACTTCACTTCCTGGTTCTGCTTCCCCTCTCCATTTCGCGGGCTTTGCAATGAGCATGTGCCAAAGAACAAAGGGGGGACTGAAAGTTTCTGTGTCACCTTAGGAACTGGACATTTGTTCCAATCAGACTACTTTTGGCCTTACATGGGCATAGGCGACGGCCAGGTAAGGCTGTAACTTCTGTAGTACTTAGCCAATGAAGAACCAGGGGAGGGGCTTCACACTAGGAGATAAATTGCCTGCTGTAACTGTCCTGAGTGTGCCTGTCCCTCAGACACTGCTCTTGCAAGAATGTTGATTAAAGCCTCGCTTCACTCTGCTCTGAGTCTCAGCATCCCTCCTTTGATTGGGTCAGCGGGCTTATTTCCCAACTAATGATACCCTCAGGCTGGGTCCAAGGATCAAGAGGGGGTCCCATAAGGCCAGCCAAGAGGGCCCTTGGCTTTGCACAGGATAGAAATTAAATGTAAGCCAGGAGGAAGTGAGAGCAGAGTTTGTTGAAGGCATAAAAAGAGAACAGATATAGACAGAGTGTCTGGGAGACTCAGAGAGGAAAGAAGAGAGAGTCTTGCCTTTGCCTGGGGTCTGGACTTTTTACTGAGGATTGTGGTTCTGTGTACAAGTCTTCTCAGGCATCCAGGAACAAAGACAAGTAGTTAAGTGTCCTCCATAAGTTATGTATGCCCGGAGCCGGGGGCCTTGGTGAGTCAGTCGTCTTGGAAACCTGGTAACTCCTTCGATGTTACCTACTGTGCTGAGGGCCACCAAAAGATCATTAAATCCTTGACCTTTACAAAGAGGACGTACATTCTCTGTTCTTTAAGGTGTGTGTAAGGCAGGGGTATAGGTCCTAGCAAAAATAACTGCAGAAAAAGGAGTGAAAAGAGCAGTTTTTCATGGGGTCCCTTTAGTCTCCCTGTCTCAGTAATACAACTGTTTCCTGTTCCTCCTGTCTTTGTGGCAAGGTTTTTCTGGATTGAGAGAAGATTTTGTTTTTTAATGCTATTCCTCCAACATGGGCAAGTTGTCTTTATTATAGGTTCCTCAGGGTAAATAGTGAGACTGACCCTAGGGTAGAACCCACAGCCCTGGAGAAGCAATTTTGCAAAACATCAGAAGCAATTTCTTTCACGTGCTCTGTTGCCATATGAGATACAGATATACTATCCATCAAATGTTTCAAGGTTCACAATTCTTGGGCAATAATTGCTGTACTCAAGTATTAAAGAAAGAACACAAGAAAGGTTGAATGAATATGGATTGTGTATGAGTGGATAGATCTCTATCCCAGGACCTTTGGGATCACCTCCCTTCCTATCCCGGTGAACTCTCTGGACTACCCAGAGGAAACCCCCATGTTCAGTAGTAGAGTGGATCTTTGTAGATACACCTTAGTGTTAGAGTGCAGCTTTGCAAATGTCGGTTGGAGGCTTGAACCTCACACCCACCACTCCCTGGTGAGATGTTAGTCATTTGATTTAAGTTTGAGCTTCAGTTCACAGAACATAGCAATTATAGTACAGTAGTGTTGCAGGAATTTTTACCTCAATACATGGGGTTTGTTGCCTCGCCGCTTCAAAGAATGAAGAGGTGGACACAACAAAATGAGCAGCAGGCGGGGGCGCCTGGGTGGCCAGTCGGTTGGGCGTCCGACTTCGGCCCATGTCATGATCTCCCAGTTTGTGAGTTCGAGCCCCGCGTCAGGCTCTGTGCTCACAGCTCAGAGCCTGGAGCCTGCTTCGGATTCTGTGTCTCCCTCTCTCTCTGCCCCTCCCCAACTCATGCTCTGTCTCTCTCTCTCTTAAAAATAAATAAAACATAAAAAATTTTTTTTTTAATGAGCAGCAGGCAAATGTTTACTAGGGTATAAGATCAGAAATGAAGAATAGTATGAAAGCTCTCTTTATAGAGAGGGTGCATTTGAAATGCCCAAGTAGAGGTAAGGGTCTTTGTTTTCTAAGGTTCTGGTCACCCCCCTCCCCTTCCCTTCCCTGTTTTTCCTTCTCAGGTTCTATTCTTATTGGCTTGATAACTGTAAGCTCTGGGATGTCATTCCTGATTAGTTCAACAACATTGTGTGAGGGGTCAGACTATGGTCATACTGCCCCTCATATGACATCAGTTTTATGGTTTACTTATTTTAGTCAGGTATTTTGATTGTCACATTCCTGAGGGAACCTGACGGGGAGTAGGTGGGGTCGGTTACATTCGTAAGAGGAACCTTACGTGTGAGGGGGTTTGCTGTGGTCAGACGCTCCCAACATTGTTCCCAAATATGTGTTTTTTCCCACCCAGGGACTCCAGGCCCTAACCTTTCCCTCTCTGCCTATTTTATCCTATCTGTTCCCATCATAGTAGGAGAGGGAAACTTTTCCATTCTTCCCTTCTATGTTCTTTGGCCTAATAATTAAATTGCCATAAGACAGATTAACAGGATAAAAACAAATTTAACTAGTACATACAGGAGCCCCACATGAGAGGCTCCCTGGCAGTCAGGCAGTTGAGGCTTATATACCATTGTGAGCTAAGGAGACGGGGGTAGAAGGGTGGGAAGAGCGAATGTTTGATAAACATGTTCGTCACACCAGGCAGAGACAATGAGACACAGAGAAGAATTGGAACACACAGGCCCTGCTGAGCTCCCCCCACTCACCACACCTGCCCTTCACTCTGTTGTTCTTGCTGGTGATTGCTCTCCTCCTGGACCAGGTCCTCTATCTAAATATTTAGGAGTTAAGGAGGAGGTAAAAAGCTCTTCTGGAGTCTTTTGGGTCTTGACTGCCCTCAGCTCAGAATACTCCACATGCCAAAGTGGCCCGCTATGAAGAGGCTCATTCTGAACCCCTTCAGTCGCCATCCAAGAGGGCAGCTGTGAGGTATGGATGAGCCAGACACATACAAGACAGTGGCTGCTCTGGCAAAGAGCCAAGACTGGTCAGCCAGTGCCCACCAGCATCTTTTTTCTTTTTATAAATCGATGCATAACTGACATATAACATATATTAGTTCTAAATGTACATCATCATGAATCCATATTTGTATACATTGTGGAATGATTACCATATCCATCACCATATATTATTAAGAATTATGTTTTTTTGTGGTGAGGGTTGTTAAGATCTACTCTTTCAGCAACCTTCAAGTATATGATACAGTATTGTTAACTGCAGTCACGATATTGTACATTATATCCCCGGAACTTATTCATCTTATAACTAGAAGTTTGTACCTTTTGATCCCCTCACTCACTTTGCCTGCCACTACCCCCTACCCCTGGCAACCATCGGTTTTCTGTATCTGTGAGCTTGGGATTTTAAATCAGAGCATACACAGTCAGTGCCTGGCATTCCTGGCTTGAAACTGGACCCTTTCACATGTTCAATATCAATGGTGTCCCGTATGGGACAGCCGTCCCATACTCATGGACCCCAGGGTTCTCTGCCCACCCCTTAAGCCCACTGTCCGTTGTACTTCCTATTCCAAAGAATCACATGTTGCCACTTACTCCCATTCCTTTGCTGTCTGAACGATCAACTTGTTTTTGATTGTCAGTGTCTATTCTGATTCTGTGTCTTCACCCACTGAGGGCTCTTTATCTTCTCCCTAATGAGGGGTAGAGAAAGTGTAAGGGTTAAATTGTAGTGTAGGGCTAACGCTTACCTTGAAAAATAACAGCTTTGTTCTGACACCAAAGGTCAAAAGATAACAGCCTTGCCTTTACTCTTGTAAATCATGCTTCATACTCTTGTGAATCAGGCTTTACCAATGAAGGAAACAAAAGCTCAAAAAAAGAGCATCAGTGACAAGGTCAAGGAGATCCACTGGTTGCAACTTAGCGGCAGAAAGTCTAAAATAATCACCTCATTCGATAACTGTTTCTGACTCATCTGGCAACTGTTTCTGATTCATCTGGGAACTGTTTCTCTGTTCTGTTCCCAGATAATGATAAAACGATGTGATCGGCTTTAAAAACTCTGTACCCCGGCTGTTCGGGGCTGCACAGTGTTGGTCCCGATCAGTCCACCTTGCCTCTATTGTAATAAACTTTGTTGTGACTGTCACTGGTGCCCGTAGCATTCTGTTTCAGGAGTCGTGTGGATGCAACAAAAGACCTATAGAATTTACTGAACAGGGGTGCCTGGGTGGCTCAGTCAGTTAGGCGTCCGACTTCGGCTCAGGTCATGATCTCATGGTTCATGAGTTCAAGCCTCGCATCGGGCTCTGTGCTGACAGCTCAGAGCCTAAAGCCTACATCAGATTCTGTGACTCTGTCTCTCTCTGCCCCTCCCCTGCTCATGCTCTGTTTCTGTCTCTCAAAAAAATAAATAAATAAATAAATGCTAAAAAATTTGTTTTAAAGTAATAAATAAATAAAAGAATTCAATGAACAAATTTCAGGATAAAAATCTTAACACTGCTTTACAAGCCAAAACTAAAATTCTCAAAGTGTAATGTATATTCTGAGGTAAATTTTAATGAATAGCAGGGCAGAAGAAGTCACCAGGATTTTTGAGTACTAAATAGCAATTTCCTGTCTTTTGAGAATTCATCTAACATAGCGCTTTCTAACACAATATGTGAAGAATTGGGTTTTATTATTAAGCTCAGTTGCAATTTCATTTGAAATTATAACATTTTACACATACTGTTTAAAGTGGCTAAATGTGCAATTTGTATTTCTCATAAACTCTAATTACATTTTAAGGAGTATACAGGCAAAAATAAAGTTTAACTTCCATACTTACTATAAAATCAATTAAAGAAATTCAAAAACACTAATGAAAATTTTGCAGATATTACACTTGTGCAAATAGAGACCAAAATCCTCTGTTAGCAAAATGTTTCATCTTTAGTTTTCCCACAACAGTTGTATTTGTAAGGATAAGAAAGGTGTTAATGAACCATGCATCCATCCATCCATCAGGTTATTCATTCAGTAAATCAGTCACTAACTGAAACTTAACATCACCTGCTTTTGAGATTCTAAAAGGATTAACATTATGAGGCTGTCCATGCAAAGTTTAAGAGAGAAGATAAGACACGATGCAACAGAGGAAGAATAGATTTCTTTAATCTTGGAGGTAACATTTGGGAAGATAGAGATCATCCTTAAAGGAGATAGAAGGACAGACAGAAAAATCATGGGCTTTGGAAGCAAAAGACCTGGGTAAATTTCTAGTGCCACTCTTTACTAGCTGTGTGACCCAGGGCAGCCTGCTTAAATACTCTAAATTTACCTTGTCTATAAAACGGGAGATGTTATAGCATTACCACACAACCTTGTTCGGAGGATTAATTGAGTTAAAATCAGCAAATCACACTACTTTGCATATAGTAGGTCTCAATAAATTCCAGTTCCACCCCATTCATCCGATTTCTCTTAGTTTGGATTTTTTTTTTTTTTTTAATATTTAAACCTCTTGGGGTGCCAGGGTGGCTCAGTCGGTTGAGCATCCAGCTCCAGCTCAGGTCATGATCTCACAGTCTGTGAGGTCGAGCCCCACATTGGGCTCTGCGCTGACAGCTCAGAACCTGGAGCCTGCTTCGTATTCTGTCTCTCCCTCTCTCTTTGTCTCACCCCTGCTTGCACTCTGACTCTATCTCTCTCTCTTTCAAAAATGAATAAATGTTAAAAAAAATTTAAATATTTAAACCTCTGGATTTAACCCATTTATTCAGTCATTTAAACATTCATTGAACACATACAATATGCCTGGCACTGTGATAGGTGCTCGGGATCCAAAGATGAATAATTCACAATTCCTGCTGGGTATAATCATTTACTAGAGGAGAAAGACCCATGAATAAATCGACACACTAGAGAATACAAGAGGAGTAGAATGGCTCCAGGGGTCCAGAAGAGAATGCATTGCCTCTGTCTTAAAAGGTGGGAGAGGAGGGTTCAGATTTATGGCTACCTTGGCAACTGGTACGCCATAAATGTATCCAAATGGAGACTTTTTGCAAGCAAGTAGTCCTAGTAGTTCTTTAAAAAATGCTCCCATTTATTAGACACTAATGAAAAGTGATAAAGAAGGCAAAATGGTTGCCAACAGGGGGAGGCAGATTTGCAAAGTCCAAGTGCCTGGGTCTGTATCTGTGTGCTATCCCGTATTAACTGTCTGCAGGTTATTATTTATTTATTTATTTTTGGTGGGGCAGGGAGGGGGGGGGAGTGCAAGTCGGGGAAGGGCCAAAAGGGAGACAGAGGTTATGAAGGGACTCTGCCCTGACAGGTTGACAGCAGTGAGCCCAATGTGGGGCTCAAACTCACAAACCCCGAGATTATGACCTGAGTCGCAATCAGATGCTCAAACAACTGTGCCACCCAGGCGCCCCTGTCTGCAGGATATTTAGCTTCTCTCAGCCTCCAGTTCCTCATGTGAGGATAGTAACTGCATCTATCTATATCACTGACTCTTCAATGAAAACAAAAAATTACGTAAAACGCTGCATTCTGTGGCTGGAACATGTTAAATATTTGATATTAGCTGCTATTATTATTACTTGCCTAAGCCTTCTTGCAAGCATTAACATAGGTGTTTTTCTTTTTAAAAGGACATGCTCCAATTATGATGGCAGAAATAAAAAGGGCCCTTCCATCCTGGGATTTAGGAGTTCTCCCGGTTACCCATTCTCCCTCTCCTATTGCTGCCTTGGGGTATCTGGTGTGGCACCAAGAAGAACGGGCAGGAAAGCGCTGCTGTTCCATCGCATCATAATTCCACACATGTAGAAACAGCTCCCCCTCCAGAAAGTGGGGAAACTGCCTGTCCTCGGGGATGTCTCAAGGCCAGAGGGGATGATCTCTATGAAAGTGCCTTTGAAGGAAATAATTGGGTTCATTCAAAGTTTAATTATGATCATTTTGAACACAAAATGATTTCCCAGCATCCTGTATAACATAAGCTTTTTTGAGCTTAAATACATTTACCTTTTACCCTCTCCTACCACCATGTTTGATACATAAAAGACGCCCTCAAATGATGGTTAAGTTGTCAAATAAAATCGTATGTACCGAAGGCTACCTGTACTGAAGCCGTGTCCGGGAATAATTTATTTTTTAAAAAATGTTTTTTAAATCACTTTTTAAGTTGAAGTATGTGAATGCAAACATTTCAGTCTTTGGCACCAGCTGGGTATTTGATTTCACGGCCTTGTTTTCACATTCCCAGTTACCTAGACGTGCGCACAGACCACAGACGCACACATATTTGTTCTTTGTTATTCTAACAGCACCTGGCGCTCCTGCTTGAGGTTTGGCTTTGCTTTTTGATGTCGGAAGTCGGCTTGGGGATTGCAGTGGGACGCTGCGAGCTCGGAGGCAATAGGGGAAAGGCGCCAACGTCTGAACTGGTGCCTAATCCTCCGCTTCCTCCTCTTGGGAGCGCACCTAATTCAAGGATTTAGAGAGGCCTGCCACACCTTTCGGCTGTATTGGGCTGCAATTCATCTTTGGAGCAAAGGGATTCCAAATGTAAAGGTCAAACCACTCGGCAGCCGCCTTGGCATCTAACAGAATGCTTCTGTGTCCCAGGGGCATCTACCGCCGACCAGAGCCCTCTCAGCGCAGGATCCAGGTCGGTCCCTGACTGCACAGGCTTTTCTTGGCACGCACAGCAAAGGCTTCGGGGCGTTTCCATCTGCCACCTGCCAAAAGGCTGCAGCCGGTGTGCGGTCCAAGTGCCTGGCTTGAACGCGTTCCAGCGCTGTGTTCTGTGGCTTTGAGGTTTGCCCTCGCTCGCGCCCGCCGTGTGTGGGAAGGTCCCCTGGGAACCGAGGCGGCGGCTCTGCGCGCAGGGCTTATCGAAGGTGTTCCGCTGTGCGACAAATGGAAAGCAGCCAGGCTCTTGGAGGAGGCTTACAACTTGCCAATTATTTTCCGGGGCACTTCGGTGTGTTGCCTTCTTCCTGTTCTCAAGTCTGCACGTAGCAAGGTGCTTTCCTTTAACTTCTCCTCTTCCTTTTTTCCCCCCTTTCCTTTTCCTTCCTGTTTTTACGCCACACAGTTGTTAAGTCCCAATTTTGTATTGCCCGATTGCGTTC
This sequence comes from Puma concolor, assembly GCF_028749965.1. Lineage (NCBI taxonomy): Eukaryota > Metazoa > Chordata > Mammalia > Carnivora > Felidae > Puma > Puma concolor. Next base: position 205,480,117 of record NC_141667.1, on the reverse strand, counting down.
CCTTTGTAAAATTTGCGATATCACCTCTCGAATCTGGCAGCGTACATGCTTGCTAACTTACTCCATTCCCCACCCCCCTCCGTGTTCAGGGTTTTATTTCTACTTCGCATCTAGTTTATAATGTCTTTTATTAAGATTGGAAACTTAATTATGTACGTATTTGAAACCTGAACCCGTTAAGTCGATAGATCCCTTGAAAACGTTGTTTGCCAGGTGCGCAATCACAGTGAATGTGCAAAAATGTTGCCCAATTAGTTTTTAAAGCTTAACTGAAAACAGGCTGAGGGACTAGCTTTTTAAGTGGAGAAAAATGGCTCCCTAGATGTTAGAAGAAATACGGAAAATGCATGAAATGAGTGAGAAATAAAATTATGAGGATTATACCCACAGGAAAGATATCAGGGGAGAGACACTGAAAGGAAAGAGGAAAATGAAGATTTTACAATGTAAACAGTAGCAGGTTCCCCTCCTGGAGGAAGTCGGAGGCTGCTCAGCTCACCCCCCTGCCCTTGGGTCTCTCTGGGTTCTCTGCATCCTGAGTCAGTCACCACCTCCGCTGTGTGTCTGCACACGACCACCTCCTCCTTGTGTGTCTATAGACACATGGGGGTGATCGGATGCTTCACATTGTCATCATGACTTATTCACCGTCTCTCCCATCAGACTATAAGCATCTCAGGGGCAGGAATCATGACAAGTGTCCAGGACAGGAAAGGTTAGTCGTTGGAAGGAGCAGTAGTGTCTGATGGGCCTGACCCCCTTCAAGGGGGTCAGGGATGTGCTACTCTGGCAGCTGGAAGGCAGTCAGTTGAGAGCCCTTCAGCTTGCAGCCTTTGGAGGATGCCCTCAGCTGCGGACAGCTGCCTTGGCCCAGGTCACACCCTTCTGGGGTCATACATCTCCAATGACTGGTGCCCCCATCCCGGCCTGGCTTGGGACAGCTCTGAAATGTTGCTCTAGCTTCAGAGCTTCTCCGTGGGCTTGGCCAGGCTCTCAGTGGCCTGCATTGCCAGTGGCCTTCTCTCTCTGTCCACTCCTATTTTGCCCCTTGTTTACACAGGTGTTTGGCCCAAGGGCACTGGCTAATGGACACTCTATACACAAAATCCCATCTGAGTCTGCCTCTTGGAGAACCCTACCTGCAACCCCGTTTAGCTGAGGATGGTAAATAATTAGGGCAAGGGGTAGAGAATTTAGGAGGAAGTATTTTAATATCTTAAATGATGTGGGGTTCTAAAGGAGAATGAGGAGATATAAAACAACAACAAAAAAAATGTAGTCTGGTGGAAAGAATAATTGCTGGGGAGTTCCCAGACCTGGTGCTTATGTGGGCTCTCCTAAGAGCTGAATGCGTGACCTTGGGACAGTCCCAGCAACCCATGGGCCTCCCTCCTCTTCTACAAAGGGAAGAGAGTTGGAAAAGCATATTCCCAAAGTACCTCCTTCCTCTGCCCTTCCATCAGTCTGGATTAGAAACTCTAAGAACATTTAGCAGAATTTGACTGTAACCACGAGATTTCCAAAGATGACCTCGAAACTGTAAATCCAGGAGACAAAGCTGAAGGAAAAGAAAATGTGCCATTCAGCGTTCGAGGCGGTGATCTAACATCCCTCGGAGTCTGTCATTTTGACAACTCACAGACGTGTGAGGAAGGCGTTCCTTTGATGGCTGCTTGTCTAGAGATAACTGTGCTTTTCAAAGGAATGAGGTGAGGGAACAAGGAGGGCATGGGCTTGGCAGACGGTGGAAATTGGAATGGAAACACCATGGGGAGTAAGTCAGACAGAAAAAACACAATTATTGACAGTGGAGATGAAGAGACTGACAAAGAGGAATATTTTATAGACACAGAAGAAAAGCTTCTTGCAAATCAAGAAGTTTGGCCGGAAATGAGAAGTTGCAATCTTACTTAGTTTCATTGTGTTTGGTTCCATTTTGTTTGCCTTTAGTTAAAACAATAGTTATTCATCACATAATCAAATGCCTATTTTTATCAGGTAGGCTTCTTTGATGCAGTCAAAAAAGGGAACAAAATAATAAAAGAAGAATTTGTGGTCAGAGTAGGAAGTGGCTAACAGAATAGAAGGAAAAGTCAAACAAGCCAGCTCCCAGGATAGGACCCAGGAAGCCTCCAGGGCTCTAACAGCAGGAGCAAGAGAGAGGCTTTCCAGGATCCAGGCTTCCCAACCTTTTCATCCTGTGAAGCCTTAACTTTCCAGGAGAGAAGGTAAAGAGACTAACTTGTGCTATCCTTGGCTGGAAGGAAAGGAAGGACCCCCTTGCCTGATGATTGGGGAGGAGCCATTCCCCAGAGGAAATCAAGTTTCTGTCACCAAAAGAAAGGAACAAAGGATGCATGCAGGCCAGCAAAACTTTCAGAAAGTTCCCCCCACCCCCTAAGCATTGCTATAGCCATGGCTTATGTTGGTGAGAGGCACAGAGATGAGCCCTACTCACCGGGAGCATGGAGCCTAGTAAGAAAGCGTAACAAGGTATGACAAATCCTGCTGGCTAGTGACCTTATAGCCATTCCCGCCTTGTTTTTTCTTGCCTAGCTCTACCTCATAGTTTGACAAAGTGAAGTACTCACTTTCCCAGACTCCCTTGCAGCTAGAAATGGCTAAGTGACATGGTTTTAGCCTGTATGTATAAGCAGAAGCCTGCTAGAGGGCTGACGGAAAACCCTTTGCTTTCTGTGATAAAAGAGACAGATGCATCTGGTACAGTCCTTTCCCTCCTTTTCCTGCTTGAGACATGATGTCTGGTGCTACATCCATGAGGATAAAACACCAATTGAAATAGTGGAGGAGAAGAATGAACAAGGCTCGGGGCTTCCTTGTTATTTGTAAGCCCCTTTGCTATTTGTAGATGGATGCATTTCTTTTACATTTTTTAAATTGTTTTAAATGCTTATTTTATTTATTTTGAGAGAGAGAGAGAGCGCATATGCACATGAGTAGGGGAGGGGCAGAGACAGAATGAGAGAGCAAATCCCAAGCAGGCTCCATGCTGTCAGTGCAGAGCCCGACTCAGGGCTCAAACTCAAAAACGGTGAGATCATGACCTGAATCATGATGACTCTCATGAAACCAAGAGTCAGTCGCTTAACCAACTGAGCTTCTCAGGCGCCCCTTGCTGAATGTATTTCTAACTGATATATAGGAGTCTGAACTATGGAGTCTGGGATGGAATCTTTGAGGCAGTGAATACGACATGAAAAGGGGTTATGCAGATGTGGATTGCAGGGAAGGACAAGCACTCCAGGTGGTCTAGGAGTAAGAACATCTGTGCCCACTTCCTCCATGATGCATATAACCTGGGCCAGCCTAACTTTTCTGAGCCCAGTTTCATCCCACAGAATCCACCTTCACCTGCCTTCCTCAACTTGGGAAAACATGGTCTTTGTTTTATTCAAGGAAAATCCCTCCGCTGTGGTCTGATGCAATTGTCTCCCAGGAATTTATTGACTGTTATTCTTTCTGTTTTATAATCTCTCCCTCTCTATTGGCTCCTTACCCAAAGACTGCCTCCGTTCTCAAGTCTCTCGTATTTAAAAAAAACCAAAGCCTCTTTCAGCTACTGTATTGTTTGTCTTTTTTCTCTTGAACATTTTATTCTTTTTGTATTTACTTCCTCACTTCTCTGTAACTCCCTCCCTTAGTGCTGTGAGACAGCCACAGTCTACCGCTATGTGGAACTGTTCTGAGAAAAGTCACAGTGTCACTAGAAGGTAATTTCTATGCATGCAGGGATCTTCTCTCTTTTGTTCCCCATGGGATGTCCTGTCTCCAGAGGAGGGCCCGGAACATAATAGTTGCTCAAGAAATAAATAAATGTCTCCCTAATCATCAAAGAAAATGAATCCTACCTGTTTTGCCTCACTTGACTTCTCAGGAGCTTTGTCATTTTTGAGCACTTCTGTGGTGAGACCCACACATCTTAGTTTTTGTAACATAATTGTTTCTACTTCTCTTTGAAATTTTTATTATGGAAAAATTTCATAAATGGATATGAAGGAAAAATAAAATAACAAAGGTCCCAGTACCCAATGCCCAGCTTCAACTCATGGCCAATCTTGTTTCATCTGAACCTTCACTCCTCTCTCATGTTAATTTGAAACAACCCTAGACACCCTTCTATTTCACCCATAAATATTTCAGATTTCATTGCCAAAAGAAATGAAATCTTTTAAGCAGCATAATCTCAACACTGTCATTACACATAAAAAAATAACAAATCCTTGAGGTGCCTGGGCGGCTCAGTTGGTTAAGCGTCTGATTCTTGGTTTCAGCTTAGGTCATGATCTCGCGGTTTCATGACTTAAAGCCCCCTGTGGGGCTCTGTGCTGACAGTGCAGAGCCTGCTTGGGATTCTCTCTAGAGAGAGAATCTCTCTCTGTCCCTCCCCCACTTGCACTGTCTCTGTCTCTCTCAAAATAAATAAATAAACTTAAAGATAACAATTCCTTAATATCATCAGCTTCATTCTTGATTTTATTTTGAGCTGTCTTGATTATTATTTTGGAGGCTGGAATACCTTTCTGTTTCTGTTTCTTCTACCTAGACTTTATCTTATTGGTAAATTGGGAAATTGGAGTGAGACCTGGTCAGGTTTTTCTGAGCTCTTTCTAGAAACAACCCAGTTGTGGGAGTCCTGTACCTCTGCCCTTGCTGAAGCGTAGCTCCCAGGGTCATATTTGGCCTATAGTTTGTCTACCTCTGCCATGCCTGGGCAGGTAAGTTAAATTAACAGTGAACCCTTAGGAAGCCCATCTGCTTTGGTCAATAATCAGACTGATATTTTATGTTCAGCCACCTGACATCCATACCGGTCTCCCAGTCAGTTCTGAAATCAGGAGGAAAAAACTATGTGAAGCCCTATCAACAAAAGGAGAATATTATTCAGAAACATTGAGGTAAACACCAGAAGAAAGAGCTAATCAGTTGAAAGTGATTGTTTCTGGGGAGGGAAGATGACATAGGAGGTGGTGGACAGTGAGCTTCTTTTTGATTTAAGCCTCTTCACAATATATGGCCCCTGAAGGTCTAGACATAGGATATATTGATAGGTATAAAAATGATGGGGCACTGGGTGGCTCAATCAGTTAATGTCTAACTCTTGGTTTTGGGTCAGGTCATGATCTCATAGTTTGTGACTTCAAGCCCTGGTCAGGCTCTGCAATGCCAGTGTGGACCCTGCTTGGGATTCTCTCTCTCCTCCTCTTTCTGCTCCTCTCTCTCTCTCTCTCTCTCTCTCTGTCTCTCAAAATAAATAAATAAAATTTTTAAAAAATTTAAAAATCAATGAAAACATGTCATATCAAAACCTAGAGGAGCTTAACTCAAAATCCCCTCATCTTACCTGGCCCCTCCTCTTTCAGGGAACACTACCATCTATCAGAAATCTTGGAGTCCTCCTGCTTCTTCTTGCCCTTTCTTTCCAGATTTTGGTGGTGAGCAGGACTTCTATAATGTGTCCTGTTCTCATCACAACTTCTGTGTTCCCACTGCTCTTGTCTTGGTTCATGTCCTTCACCATCCTTTGCTGGACAATTACAGCAGCCCCTGCTTGGTCCATCTGATATGGGCTGAATTGTGTCTACCTTAAATTCCTATGTTGAAGTTCTAACCCCAGTCAGAATGCGACTGTATTTGTATGTGGGGCCTTTAAGAGGTAATTAAGGTAAAATAAGTCCACATTTATGGGCTTTATATGACTGAGTCCTTTTAGGAAGAGGAGATTAGGACAGAGAAAGGCATAAAAGAAAGCTCTTGTGCAAACAGAGAAGACGACCACCTACAAGCCATGGAGAGAGGCTTTAAAAGACACAATCCTACTAATACTTTGATCTTGGACTTTCAGCTTCCAGAACTGTGAGAAAATAAACTTCTGTTGTTTAAGCCGCTGAGGCAGTGGTGCTTTGTCATGGCAGCCTTGACGAACCAATACACCAGCACCCCTGCCCTTCTTGGCCATGATCTGATTCAACTTCCAAAACAGTGTCAGAGGAAGCTCTCAATAATGCACATCTAATCGAGTTATTCTCCTGCTTAAAATCCTTAAATGACTCTTCTACATGCTAGATAAAACCTATCTCCTTAGCCTGACACGGGAAGCCTTCCCTTATCTTCCCTCCTTACACCGAAGCACCAACTTTAGTGAAGTATCTGCACATCCAAGGAGGCCACCCTAATTCAGGCTTTACTGTCTCTGCAGGTGTATTTTCCTTGCTCAGAAGACCTTTACCCTTCTCAGCATTTTCGAGTCTCAGGTCAAACCCCATTTCCCCTGGGAAACCTTTCTTACCCCTTCAGATAGAATCAATATTCTTTCCTTATGTTCACTTTGGACCCTATATAGACTTCTACCTGACACTTGCAGTATTTTTATTGCCATTGCTTTTATCTTATTTATCTAATCCTTAAAAGCAGAGACTATGTTGTAACTTTGCAGACACAGGACCTAACATAATACCACGCACATAATGGGTGCTCAAAAGATGTTGACCAACCACCTGATTAAATGAATGAATCTGGAAAACTGGAATAATTATGTTAGTTTAGAATACCTCAAAGAGCTATTTTCCAATAATACATGTGGACATTTTAAACAGTGCCTAGAAATAAGTAATTTTTGAATTTTTAAAGACAAATTGAAATTGCAACTTACTACTTGATCTTGAGTTCGAATGTACTCGAATAGTGGGTCATTTCCAACCCTTAACATGGTGTTGCTTTTTCTTTAAAACACGGGATCATGAAAATGTATTTTTGGAGAAGGTAGAGATGATCTGATCCAACCATTCTATTTCATCAACAAGGAAGCTAAGAAACAGCAACTGTGCCCATGAGCACACGGGCCCGCTGTTACCAGAGCCGGGATGCTTGATTCCATGTGTGATACACTGATTCTGCCTCCGATGAAGACAGAAACACCGCAGTTAGATTGGTTTGAGGAAAAGGGATCTGAAATGTAATTCCACCAAGAAAAAAGCCACCAAATTTACATTTATAAAAGTAATAGAAAGACTCTGATTCTTAAATTGTTTCTAAATAAAATATTGTGAATGAACTTCATCCAATATTGATATGTCCTTTGGCACTGGAGCATTTTAGAGTATTTATTTGTTATTGTGAAAAATTGCATTTGAATAATGTATAACAAGATGCGTATTCAAATTGCCTCTGAATAATGTATAACAAGAACGTTTATTCATTTGGCACCTTTCTTTCAAGGAAGTACAAATACCTGGTGTACTTTGAATTAGGTATGGCTTGCTGGGTACTTGCTTTTTCACTTAACTGTAACATTTTGGATACCACAGTAATGGTTTGAACCTAAAGCAGCAGCACTCCACAACCTGAGAACATCTTGACCAAGGAAAAAATTTACATAGTCTACCTCATCCATTAGCACAACTTGGAAGCACTGTCTTGGAATGAAGAACTTGAAGTTGTGCCTGTTGGTGGAATTTCAGACATTTCTGACCCTTTGGAGGAGGCTGCAGGACCAGTCACCCACAGGCTTCTGTATGCAAGCCTGTTGTGGTGCCTCAATGACAATGCGTGACCACAGATGAGAAAGATGAGCATTCTCTCCACTACTTCCAGAACACAATGTTCAGCTCAGCAAGAGCTACAGGAAATCCAGCACAGCTTTGCCGCTTTGAAACTTCAAGAGGCTTTGTTCCTGACACAGGTATGGGCTGGCTCTGGTGGTTGTGGGACTGGCAGTAGGAGTGGGGGGAGGTTCCCTCAAGAATCATACTGAACAGCAGCCATCAGCAGGGCAAAGAGCATACATGAACTTACTGGAGACACTCCTGGAGACTCCCTCAAATTACTGGGCAAGACTTTGAGGGGGTGCAGAAGGTCCTATATTGGCACGGTGGGATAGATAGACCTCATTCAGTCATTAGCAAACCTATGTGAGACAGTCTTCTTGGGGCTGGAGATGTAGCAGTGAAGAAAACAAAGATTCCATTCTTGTGAAGTTTACACAAAGTGAGGAGGAGGGGATGATACAGGCTATGAACTGAATCGTTTCCCCTAAAAATTTGTACATTGAAGCCTTAACCCCCCAAGTGATGATTTTTGGAGATGGGGCCTTTGGGAGGTAATTAGGTACAGATGAGGGCATGAAGGTGGAGTCCTCATGATGGTGGTGGTGTCCTTGAAGAAGAGACATCAGAGAGCTTTCTTTCTCTCTTTCTACCATGTGAGGACACAGTAAAAACATGACTGTCTACAAGTCAGGAAGAAAACCCTCACCAGGGAATCAAATTGGCTACCACTTTGATCTTGGAATTCCCATCCTCTGGAACTGTGAGAAATCAATTCCTGTTGCTTAGGTCACCCAATCTATGGTATATTTTGTTATGGCAGCCCTAGCTGACTAATACAATAAAGAATGTAAATAACACATAGATAAGTTACCTAGTATGTTAGGAAGTGATACGTGCTATAGAATTTTATTTATTTTTATTTAGAGAGAGAGAGAGTGAGTGGGGGAGAGGAGCAGAGGGAGGGAGGGAGAGAGAGAGAGAGAGAGAGAGAGAATCTCAAGCAGGCTCCACACTTAGCGCAGAGCCCAGTGCAGTGCTCGATCCCACAACCCTGGGATCATGACCTGCGCTGAAATCAAGCTGGATGCTGAACTGACTGAGCCACCCAGGCACCCTCCTATAGAACTTTTTTTTTTTTTTTTTTTAAAGAAGCAGGATAAATGAGATCAAGAGTATAGGTGTGGGAAACAAAGTTGGTCAGACTAGGACTCATTAAGAAGGTGATATCTAAACAAAGAATTGAAGGAGATAAAGCAGGTAACTGATGGAAATGTGTTTCAGATAGCAGGTATAGCTAGGGCAATGGTCCTAACATGGGAAGGTGGTTGGGATGTTCTTGCAACGCCAATGAGGCCAGCATGGCTGGAGGGGGGTAAACAAGGGGGAGAACATAAGCATAAGGTCAGAACAATGATCTGGGTCTAGATCACAAGGGCCTTGTGGACCTTTGTAAGGATTTACTCTGAGTGAAATGGGGAGATACTATGGAGTTTTGAATAGGGAATGACATGATTACATTTAAGTTTAAAAAGATCTCTTGAGCTGCTGTGTTGAGGTCAGCATAGACTCTGGAAAGCCAGCCAAGACAGCATTGCAGTAATGTAGATGAAAGCTTAGACCAGCTGGTCGCAGTGAAAGTGGTAAGAAATGGTCAGATTCTGGATAAGTTTTGCAAGTAAAGCTAACAAGATTTGTTGTGTTAGAGACAGGGAGGCATCAAGGATGGCTGCCTTGATTAATGGGAAGAATGCAGCTGCTATCAAATGAGATAGGAAGGTATTGCTAGTGCAGATTTGGGGCTTTCAGGAGTTTGGTTTTGGCCATATTGAGTTTGAGATGTCTATTGGTCATTTCAAGTGGGGATGTCAAGGCTTGAATTATTTCAGTTATTGTGAACTCATGAGCACCTCAAGTGATGAATGCTAGGGAAATATGGATTACATCCACAACATGACCTTAAGTTGGCAGGGTTTGAAGGGATATTTGTTGAAGTCGTGAGTGTGACTTGTTAGAAGTTGGATGTATCCATGGCATAGTTGGAGAAGTGGCTCAATTTTCAGCGCTGGTCATTGTCATCTCTTTGTAAAAGGATCTGAATGCTTCCAGGCAAAACTACTTTGGATCCTCCTATTTTTTGAAATGAAAGTAATTATTTCCTTATGTGCTTGATTCTCCCACTTAATCACGAGCTCCTTGAAGGCAGCGCTGCACTGTCTTTATCCCTGTATTTCAAGCAATTGACAAGCTAGTGTCCAGATGCAATAAATGCTTATTTAGTGAATAAATACAGTTTTGTCTATGTGAGGGTCAGTTACGTATTTTGTTTCAGTAAACTATTTTTAGACATTTGAAGTAATCTATCTCCCACTTAATGCCCTAAATTTGATTTTATAAAACAAGGCATAAGATAAAAAGAAAAAAAAAAATAAGCAAAGTGTTATTACTGTAATGCAAATGTATTATGGGTAAACATAAGGTACTTTTTGTCCCCTAAAGAGGTCTGTCTCATGACTCTTTCATCTCTATATTATGTAGCTGATGGATGTTCGGTCTTTCTACTGAGAGTGTTGTCCTCAGACCAGCAGCAATGGTATCACTTGGAAGATAGTTAGAAATGCTCCACTGCACACCTCCTGGATCAAACGATGCTTTTCAGCTAAAACCCCAGGTGATTCATGAGCACATTAAAGTTTTAAGAAACACTGTTCTGCAGCCGGGTTGGCAAACTACTACTTGTTTTTGTAAACAAAGTTTTATTGGAACATAGCCATACATATTTACACATTGCCTGTGGATTGTTGTGCTACAACAGCAGAGCTGAGGAGCTATCATAGAGACTGGCTTGCAAGGCCTGAAATACTTCCCATATTTTTTTTAATGTTTGTTTATTTTTGAGAGACAGAGTGCAAATGGCAAGGGGCAGAAAGAGAGAGAGACACAGAATCCAAAGCAGGTTCCAGGCTCTGAGCCGTCAGCACGGAACCCAACGCGGGGCTCGAACTCGTGAACCGTGAGATCATGACCCGAGCCAAAGACGGACACTTAACCGACTGAGTCACCCAGGGCCCCCCCCCCCATCTGACCCTTTAAGAATCAGTTTGCAGTCTCTCTTCCTGGGTTCCAGTGTTATTCTGGACATACCTTCCGAGAGGCCGCATGCCGTGTGTGAATGTTGTGGCCTGGACACTAATGTAAATATTCATTTGTTTTCTATTCTTTTTTATTGGGAAAAAGTGTTCAAAGATTTTGAATGCAAATATAAATCCTTCTAAAGTAGTACTATAAAATTGGGTAACATGAATACCATTCATATTCCAAAATTTTTTTTTAAGTTTATCTTTTTCTGATTATAAAAACAATATGTGCTCATTACTGGAATTTTGAAAAGTACAGAAAGAATGAACAAGAAAAAGAAAATACTATCTAGATTTTAATATGTATTTTTATATACTTAGACTGATCCCATATTTGTATTTTATATTCTGATTTTTCACTTATCCTACAGCAAATCTTTCCCCAACATATAAAAAATTCTGTGTAAGCCTCATGCTTAGCGGTGGCTAATCTTCCATCACTGGGAATTGTTTCATTTTCTTAATGATTCTTCTATGGTTGGCTCTTTAGATCAATAACTATTTAAGAGTGAAAATTAGTGCTTATTATATAAGTGACTAGCAAATGATGTGCTCCAGCCCTTTTACTAAAAAGGACAGGAAAACAACACAGGATGAAAGTCCAAATTAATTAGCCTTTTAGTATTGATGTGCCTTTGTATATACAGGAGAAAGAAATTATTTGGGAGACTTATAACTGATTGAACATGATGGGAAATAAAGATACAAATTGTAATCCCCTAATGAAAAAGTATGTGATCTGTGAAAACTAGAGAAAGCAGTGAGGGCAGTTTTGACACGATGCAAATGAAAAGGCAGTAAGCCCTGAATTGTGCGATAAAAAGCAGGGCCAGACTACCAACAGGCGATTAAAACATCATCTTCCCAAACAACATGGCATCTATAGGCCTAACGTGCTATTTCTTACTATCGTGTTTTAGCGAATCCCTAGGTGGTGGTTTAGGTACTTGACTCAAATAGATATTCTCATCTCACTTTGATTGCGGTGATGTTCACAAACACTGAGAAAAGGTACCACGGGCCAGAAGATCCCCTGTAGACATGCTGCCTTGGGCTTCCACATTGCTGCCTGGCTTTGCCAGACCATACCTGCTCTCAGCCTAGACCTATTAGTTCCAGTCCCACAGAGAACAGCTCATCTCTGTCCTAAAATAAGTCATCATCATCCATTCTGCTCCTTGTGAGTATTTTCTTACTTATTCTGAGCCCAAGACTACACTCCCATCCCTGCTTTATGGAATGATTTTTGGCTCATGCCCTTCTGTTTGGATTGTAACCCCAACTGGCTTACCTGGGATTTGCTCCCTCCTACCTGCTCAGATCTCTAACTTTTGACCTTAACTTGCCCTTGTGATATGTAGTGCTCACATGCGCATCCTGGGAGAACCCAGTTTTCTAATGGGATTGCAGCTTCTACTGCACTTGACAGTCTAGAAAATCTGCAGCCCTATGCCCGTCTGAACTAACTGGTAATGAGTTGTTCGTGACCTGCTGAGTGATGCTATCAGACTCAGAATAATTTCTGCCGTCTGCTGTGTCATCATTAAATATGTGATTAAAGAAGGAAGGCTTCATTCAAAGACAGAAATGCAGGCCTTGAGTAAGGAGTTTTGTGGTGACCTCCACCATCTCTCTTACTCAGAAATGTTCTGAATTGGAAGCTGGACCGTTTGGTCCCACGGGGGTTAGGAGATTTCCTAGGGGGGTTGTAACAAAGCACCACGGTCCGGTGTCTTTAAATTTCTAAACAAAAGGAATTTATTCTCCCACAGTTCTAGAGGCTCAAAGTGTAAAATCAAGGTGTTGCCAGGCCCTGTTGTCTCTGAAGCCTCTGGAGGAGAATCCTTCCCAGCCCCTTTCAGCTTCCGGGAGCCCTAGGCATTCAATGGTTTGTGGTGGTATGAAGTTTCTGCCTCTATGATCACATGACATTCTCTCTTTGGTTGTCCCCTTCTCTTAAGGAGACCAGTCATATTGGATTAAGGACCCACCCTACTCCAAGATTATTTCATCTTAACTAACCACATCTGCAAAGACCTTATTTCCAACTAAGGTCACATCCTGAGGTATAAGGGGTTTGGACTTCAACATATGAATCGGGGGGACACAGTGTAAACCACAACAAGAAGGTAAAGCAAATGAGTGTGCAAGAAAGTATGTTTTGTTTGCATACCCTAAATTGGTAGGTGTATTCTTCACTTCTGTGATGAAATATGATGTTTATTCCATTTTCCTTGAAACATTCAGTTATCTTGTTCTACATTTCTTGTTGCTTCATGGGTGTCGGGAGATGTTTTATTTTATTTTTACATCTGCTCTTAAAAATACTATACTCTAGGGGCACCTGGATGGCTCAGGCGATTAAGCATCTGACTTCAGCTCAGGTCATGATCACGCTGCCCATGGGTTTGAGCCCTGTGTCGGGCTCTGTGCTGACAGCTCAGAGCCTGGAGCCTGCTTCCGATTCTCTGTCACCCTCTCTCTCTCCCCATCCCCCACTCATGCTCTGTCTCTGTCTCAAAAGTAAACAAACATTAAAACAAAATTTAAAAATGCTATACTCTAAAAAATTGCAAATACTATACTATAACAATGCAATCATGCATGGCAACTAATAGTGGTCTCAGTTTAGGAGACGTTAGGATGTAGTGAAAATTGTAGCAAATTTGAGTGTGCATGCACATCAAAAGGAATCATTGCTACTTGACTCCTGCAGATTTCTGCTAAAAATAAATGTGGGCCCAGTGGTGTTCCCTCCTGTGAGTGGATTATATGATCCAGCTCTGATGTACTAAGGCATATGTTATGTGTCTGTATCTTCTCTTCTGCCTTCCTTTCAAATCATGGGAACATGTGTTGGGATAGAGACTCCATCAGTTTTCTCTAGAAGATTCCTAAAGGGCCTCAGGCTCAAGTCCAGTACGTGTGAGAGGGTTTCCCCACACCATCAAGCCATGTTTGGACACCAGCTGGGTATTTGACAATTCAACTCAATTCTGACACCATCTAACGAGAGGTAGAGTCAGATTCCACAGCTTCCTGGCTCTGTCCCACAAGACTGCCCTCCCCCTCAGACGCTGGTGGCAAATCCAGATTGTTACCTGTACCTCTGACTGACTGTAAATCAGAGGTTCCCATCCATGCCCCCCTCCTGGAATGGGAGTTTCCTGTACTAACTCCTTGATAGCAATCTCCCCTCTGTTTTATGTTGTTTCTGGAATGTATGTTGATTGCATGTGCAATCCCCAGGACTGATTCTCTGATTTTCTTACCGTTTCTTTTCTGTTGTCCACCTCCGTGTCTTTTTGTTCGTCTTTCACACAGAAATCCTGGCTTTATTTTCTGTCTCTTCTATAGATTGAAAAAAAGCTGGTGTTCTATTTAAACATTTTTTTAAATCTCTTTCTTGATCTTGGAATCTTATTTTTCTTTTTCTTTTTTGGGTCATCTATCTCATCTTTCTCTGTTTCTTTAGTTCTCTCCTGCTCCTTAATTGACTTTGGTTTTGGAGTTCTTTATTTATTTTATATTTTTGTTCTGGTTTCTTGAATGTTGGGAAATTTCCTCAATTACTTGGTGCTCCTTTTAATACTTAAAGCAAAGTAATAAGACGCTGTTTGGAAGCTCTGTATGCAAGGGCAGGGCTGACTGGTGGGTGGGGTTTGCCAGGGGGTTGTTGGGCACATCTGAGTTTTGCTTTGGAGCTTCCAAATATCAATATCTGTAGGTCTTTATTTTGGAGTTCAGGGTTTCATGGGAGACTCCTAGGTGAATGAGTCTGCCTGCTGGAGCTCTAGGGCTGGGCAGGAGAAGAGAAGAAGGCCTTGGGCTTCCCAGTAACTCTGTATGGAGACTTCCAATTAATCGCCCTGCCTCAGCCCTCCACTGTATGAGGTGTCCTTGAGTCTAGGGTGGTTCAGATTCATTTCGTCTGAAGAGTAAGCATTTGGTCTCCTCAGGAGTGAGCATAAGGGGAATGCCTAACCACACAGACTGGGAAATGGGGACTTGAAGGTCCACCTGCTCCTTAAAGAAGGAGCTTTCCACCCATCCCAGTATTTAGCTTTCAAGTGCACTTTGAATTATGTGTTACTTCTGATTTCTGTGACTTTTCAGGCTTCCAAAGGGTGGATTGCATGACTCCTTGTTATCGTTGCCCTCTGAAGGCACTTGAGTTTCAGCCTTTTCTATGCTAGGAGTCAGATCCTACAGCAACAGATGCTGTCATGTTGAAAATCTCCATACACCTAAGTGATTAACAAGGCTTAGCTAATACCCATCTTGTTTCTGTGTTGGTGGAAGTTCACAGTAATGGGATCTGACCAGTTTAACGTTAATGAATCACACTCTGTGGCGAGGTGGCTGCCTTTCATCTTAAATACTAAAGTCAGACTTAGAGCCATGCACATCATTAAGCAGATGCTTTGCCTCACCACTTGTCTTTCAGTTGCAGAAAATATCGGTTTCATTGCAAAATTAAATTGGTATGCTTGTCTAATTAACTGTGAGTATTGGGACAAATTCTTTCCCCCTCTTTTCCTTTTATTCCATAATCCTATTCAAAACCAGATCCCAGAAGGAGAAACAGCATGTCCTCACCAGCTCAGCAAGTTTCTTATGAAGCAATGCTTCTTCCATTCAGACTCAGCTGCCTTAACAGAGGCAAGAATGTGAGTGATGACTCTTCAGTGGCCTCGAGAGTCCCATCAGCTCTCACACCCCAATGTGTAAGCCCCAGGGATCCCCCTTGATGAGAATTTTGTCTGAGGAGAGGTCTTTGAACACAATGTGTTGTGTAATATGACCAACCATCTAACTAGAAACCCCAAACTAAGGGGTCTCAGGCCAGCTGTCTCAGGCCAGGGATCGCGTGAAACCTCGTATGCTGAAGACTTATCTGAGCTGTCCACACTCGATGGAGAAATGCTGGTCAACGAGTAGAAAGACTGGCATAGGGAAGCCAGAGACCAAGCTGCTACTGTCCAGTTTACCATCTGGATTATTGGGTAACTAAATAAAAAAGTAAAGAGACAGAGACACAGAGATTGATTTAAGGAATCATAAACAACAGAAAAGATGATTGCTGGAGTAGTCAGGGTTCTCCAGAGAAACAGATCAAATAGTGAAGCAGGACCCAGTCATTGCCCCGACTGACTCCATTTTGCCTTCAACCTGTTCCACTTAATGGCTGTTTTCCCCTCTATCTACTCAGGTAACTCCGGCAGGGGGCATGGTGGGCAAAACCTCCCGTGATGGGAATCAAAATTGCCCCTTTAAGCAGTAACGACTGCCCTGATGTCAGTAAGACCCCATATGATCGGTCCCAAGATAATGATCAACCTGACTTTTGTTGCTTAGCTGCACATACCCACCAATCTTTGTTCTGCATTTTCCCTATATAAACTTGGAAGTATTCTCAGCAGTTCTTGGGACACTCGTCTGCTGTCTTCCTGGTGTTGGCCTCATTGAAGTAAAATCCTTTCTTGTTTCACCACCATTGGCCTCTCTGCCTTCCCATTTTGTCAGCAGTGAGTGGCACAACCTGGTCCCTTTGGGACCCTGGGACCAGGTGTAAGATCTTGCACCCTGAAGCTCTGGTAACAATACAATGTTATCTATATCTAATATTTCTCTTTTTCTGATTATTGACACTTTTTCTATGTGGCATTCACAGGCAAACTCCCCAGCTTGATTTGAATCTTGTCTAAACCATGGATATTCATGTTCAAATTCCTTTGTGTGTGTTTAATCCTTCCTCTTGCATATCTTGAGTTTTCAGATTTGCTCACTTTCCTCTGTGATGGGCTACCAGTCAGTACAGGGAGTCTTAGCTTTACCTAGAAAACCAGAGAAACTAACTCTCTGGCCCCTCCTCATTTTTTTTTTTTTTTTTTTTTTTTGGTATACAAATCAACTAGTATTTTAATGAAGTATTTGTTACTTCATTTGACAGTGAATTCTGCCCAGACTCACATTTAAGACCACCCTCTTCTGACACAGGACCCTATTAATGCATCCTGTTTTGATCATGGGGTCCTTTTCAATGTTTTTTGTTTTTGTTTTTTTCTGGGTCCCTGGATTTAAAATTAGCATACGGTTACCTTTCATATTTTATTTATTTTATTTTATTTTTTATTTTTTAGGTAGGCTCCAGATCCAATGTGGGCTTTCACTTAACAACCCTGAGATGAAGTCTCATGATCTACTGACTGAGCCAGCCAGGCACCCCTACCCTTTCATATTTAAAATTTTTACCTAATTTAGTGTTTGTTACCATGCAGTTTTCATTTCGGTATTTTCTCTTTTTTAGTGTGTGCTTATTCCCTAAGTATATTAATTTTTAAACTTGAGATTTGGATGTTATTTTATTATTTGGATCCATATTACTGCCATTTGTAATTTTTCTTCTTCTTTTTTTTTTTTTTTGAGGCATTTGCATATTCTCCCAGTTTAGCATCATCTAACATCTAAACATTTCACCAGGTGTGTTCTATTTTCCTTTTCTGTTATTAGTGTTCAATGTTTATGGATCTTGGAGAGGCACAGGCCAGGAAAATCCCAGGGAGAGACATAATGCATGTGCTCAGTTGGACTTGTTGAAAATGATTCCACGTTAGCAGGATAATCTTAAAAAGAGTTACCACTTCCTTGTGTGATCTCTCTCCCTTAACCCTGTTGTCAAGGAAACATATCAAGACTTACTTATCCCTTTTATGATTTTTGGCCAATTCTCAGTACATATGTAACAAATGTCAAAGTCTCCAACTTTAAGGGGCAGCTTCCTCAATATATTTGGAAAAGAAGTTATTTATCATGTATTTGTCAGGGAGTTAACTACTTGGCAGCTAATTCTTTGAATTGCAGGTTTTCTGCAGTGAACCCCACTCTGTTTGCTGCTGGTTACTGCCTAGGTTTCTTGGACTACATCCTGCTCAGTGCAGTGCCGCCACCATGGTCTAGTTCTGTGAGGGCAGGGCTGAGTTCCTGTCTTCTAATCATCAAATTCTAGGCACTCAGCACGATGTCTGTCCATAGAAGTTTGTAAGAGATATGTTTTGGGTGGATGAGTTTGTTAATTGTCTGCTATATGTAAAGCAAAATGACACTAAGCACTGGGAATCCAATGGTGATTCAGAAGTCCCCGCTTCTTATAGGCTATAGTTTCACAAAGAAGATAAAGTATTAAATAGGCAATCAGAATAGTATATGATAAGTGATGTGCCAGGTTGGTGAGGCTGATGGGAAATAGGGTAAGGGAAGACACTGATGAGGGTTGAAATAAGGATCTAAGGATTGTAGCTGGGTAGGGAAACACCTGAAGATAGAGTGTGGTGATAGGGAATAGAGGGATCAACTACCTGGAAGAAGCACTGAGTGAAAGAATTGGGAAAATTGAAATTGTGCTCAGAGAGTGGGGTGTTTGTCTCATTTTTTCAAAGGTACAGAAGTTCCAGGTAAAATTGCAGTTCATGATGTGCTATGTCAAAGGATGGTCTGGTGAAGAAAATCACTATCTGGGAACGGGTCAAAGAAGTGAGAGGTCAGAGGCTGGGAGGACTCATCCACATGCTGATATTATTTACAATAATCAGAGTCTCCACAGATCTCAAACTCTTCTTCCTCTAGAACACAGATCATCTCTTTTGAGTTAGGCTGCTGTTCTGGGTGCACCCCATGCAGCTTTGTCATGACTCAGC
Organism: Puma concolor; assembly: GCF_028749965.1. Lineage (NCBI taxonomy): Eukaryota > Metazoa > Chordata > Mammalia > Carnivora > Felidae > Puma > Puma concolor. The sequence goes on along the minus strand of NC_141667.1, from coordinate 205,461,721 downwards.
ATTTATCACACTGCTTGGTCATCGCCTTTTACACGTCATGGAAATCAGGAACCACACTGTCTCTCTGGCTGTAGCAGACAGTAAGGTACACAGAAGGGCTTGATAAATATTTTCAATGAAAACACGAATGAAGAATTCAGTTATTGTAAGTAGGCTTGGTTTCAGCTTTATGTTGATGAAGGGACTCAATATCACTAGAATCTTTTTTTTTCCCCTCCCCTCTATTTCTGGACTCTGCTTCTTTTGTTTTGTCCCTATTCTTAGACATTTCTCTCTTTGTGCTAGAGAAATGGAACCAGACCTCATACTGCTCAGTCCGTTGTCTCCACAGTTGGGTACATGTAGTCCACAGCATGCAAAATGTTATCCAAAGCATATGGCCTGAGAAGAGGGAAAGCATGGTTACTTGGAGGGAAATCAGGGCACTACACACACACACACACACACACACACACACACATGTATCTCAAGAAGAGTAACTGGATTCAAGCAGCAGAAACAATAGATAGACAACAATAACAACAATATTTTTTCTTGTGACACCAACAATAACATCAAAAAGCACAGAAGTAGAATCTTGTTTGCTCTTCAGGGCACAGAGTCCTCACCTAGATGTGTCTGAGTGAAGGTCATTTGCCTTTGTTCATGATGAGGTGCTCACTTTAACTTCTTGGAACCCCAGGACCACTGAACCACAGGGTTTGGAGGTTGCTGGCTGTGGGTCACGATCCTCACTTTCCAGAAACCTTTTTGAGCCATGTGGACAGTAGCACTGTGGTTGCCATAGAAAGACTCCTTTTGGGGAATCTCCTTGAGATACACTGATGGAAACTTGACAGTGACTTCCAATTGTAGTTAGAGCCACAAGACTTCCAGTAAATAGCCTCACTGCTGAAAACAACTGTCTTGAAGAAGGGAGGATAAAGGCATAGGGAGTTGGAGAGGAGTGTGTGTGCAAGAGTTAAATGAGAACCACTGAAAGCTATAGGTGTAACTGAAAGTCCACAAGAGCTTTCAAGATGACAGGAAAAAGAGGCTTCCATGGTCAGTGTTACGTCTTAGAAGCCAGAGGCTAAGTCTGCCAGTGGCATTTAGCCATGCATAGTGATCTAATAATCAGAATCTTTTACAAAATATAAAAAGCCTCAGGAGAAGGAAAAGTAACAAAATCCATTTTGGAAGAACTTAAGCAAATCTTTGGAAGGGAAAAAAACAAAGTGATAGACAAGTTATTGTATGGAACAGACATGAGAACATTATCTTAATCTCCTGGCCAGTATTCTCCCAGGCTTTGGTCCATTTTAATTCCCTTCCAATTTACAAATTACTTTAACATTTATAAGGGACACAGATGTGTCTTAAATTGATAAGTAGAGTGTCAAGCATCACTTCCAATAACAGGAAAAGAATCCACAGTCTTTAATTTTTACGTCTAATTGACTTCAGTTGAGGTGTAGTCAAATGTATATTATTTCTTAATTTGACACCTTCTATTTAAGAGGTCTTATTTTATGTGTATCAGAGTCACAGGTGTGAAATTAGTCACTGGGAAGGCTAACTGTTCCAGATTCTTTTGACCTTATGGCTGGAAGGTATTTAATTGTAACCTCATAAAAAGAAAGGAATTCTGGTCACTAGGGAAGATGATTACATGGTCATTGACAATGTGAACTTGAATGGCTACATTAGCTCTTTAATTATAATGAATCAAGAAGAAACGTTCAAGGTTGGAAAGGAGGCTCCTGATAGGGGATAATGACAGGTACTTATGCAAATGGTATCAACACTGACAGAATGAAGAGGCTGGAGCCAGAAGGGAGATGTGCAACACCTACCGAAGATTCAGCATCTGTCATTAAAACTACTGCATAAAGTGACACGGTTCTATTCACTAAATCTCAAGGTAGAGATTTTCTTTGTTAGGTTAGTACTTCTGTTGTCTTTTTCCTTCTGAAATTTTGGTGCCAATTTAGTGTGAATTTCCTTAAATGTGAATTGAGGAAGAAGTAAATAAATAGCAGACCAACATGTTCTTTACATAGGTTCTTATTAGTAAAAAAAACAAAAACAACAACAAAAAAACATTATTGTTTGTCTTTTAATTCCCAGCTCTGGCTTCAATATCTATCATTTCAAAGTACCCAGGGCAATTCTTAATGCATAGAACATACTTATTAAGACTTGATAAATAAATTAATGATTGAATGAACGGATGATTATGGGGACATGAATGTTGTAAAGGAGAAAGGAAAGAAACTAAAAACCCAACTGAGGGACAGAGCTTCAATATTAGATCTCAGTTATGAAACTGAACAAAGGAAACCTCATTCAAACTGGAGTCTGAGGCGTGCCTGGGTGGCTCAGCTAGGTAAGCATTGGAGTCTTGATCTCGGCTCAGGTCATGGTATCATGGTCATGGGATCGAGCCCTGAGCTCGATGCTCTGAGCTCCATGCTCAACATGGAGCCTGCTTGGGATTCTCTCCCTCTCTTTCTGCCCCTTCCCCACTTGCACACTCTCTTTGTCTAAACAAACGAACAAACAAACATTTAAGAAAAGGTATTTAAAATGGAGTCTGAAGGGGAAAAAAAATGGAGTCAGGAGGCCAGGAGGGGTAGTTCTCACAGACCTACCACTGGTTGAAACTCTTTGCAGATCCTAAGGGGAAGAAGCCTACTTTACTACCTAACAGGAGGAAGATTTTCTCCTCCCCCAGCAACAGCCCAGCCAATGAAGACTGTCACAAATCAGCCAATGAGAAGACACTACATTTCCAACTCCCAGTTTACTTCAATGGACTTTTTGCTTATAAAAGCCCTTCCCAGCTCCCCCCTTTCCTTTATAAAAGAGCCTCTCCCTTATTCTTCAGGCTTGCCTATGGTTCACCATAGCTTACTTGTCCTGAACTGCAATTCCTCTGCTATTCAGAAATAAACCCATTTTGCTATTAAAATAACTGGCTGTTTTATTATCCAGGCTGATACGATTTACACAGCTCTTACAACACTGAAAATAGATGTATTTCTTGGAATTCTTTAAAGAAAGTCTGTTGAGAACACTTATGAGATAATCATTTTTAGTCAGAGATTACTTAATTAAGGTAAGTATATATAAAGAGCTTGTACCACCCACAGGCAAAGTACTGATGTTTCTCTGGGTAATGAAACTGGTTTCTGCTTATAGAAAACTAGGCAGCCCTCCTTGGAGCTTTTTCTTCTGAACAAGCACAACAATGACAAAAATCCATACAGAAAATATGTTTTTTTAGGACATAGAGTCATCATCTTAGGGAGAAAACAGTTATTCCTTAGTCCTAATATTTTGTCCTTGTGGATAGAACTTCTATTACAATAATCTTCCCCTTTCCTTTTTACTTGTCTTCAGGAAAAGAGACTTTATTTGGTATGCCAACTTGGGAGAAGAAGCTGAACCTCACCCTCTTTTTTAGAGCCACTCTGCTCACAAGAAGCCTGCATTATTTTTCCTCTGGTCAGTTGTTCTCAAAAGTGTGTTCTCAGACCAAAGGCCTCAAGATTCTCTGGAGACTTGTGAGAATTTGTTATCTGAATGAGCCACCCCCCAAAAAATATTAAAAAATTAAAAAGAAGGGGCACCTGGGTGGCTCAGGCAGTTAAGCATCTAACTTCCTCTCATGTCATGATCTTGGGGTTCATGGGTTCAGGCCTCATGTTGGGCTCTGTGCTGACAGCTCAGAGTCTGGAGCTTGCTTCGGATTCTGTGTCTCCCTTTCTCTGCCCCTTCCCCACTCATGCTCTGTCTGTCTCTCAAAAATAGACAAAGAAACAAACAAAATTTAAATGAGCCAAAGATGGCCTCTGGGTGTTGGCCCAATCTGTTTTCTTCTTCACAGCAGTATGGGACCAGTTAGCTCAATAGCCCACTGGCACCAAACTTAATTTTTTACATATCCAAATGTTTTAAGCAGAGCCCTAATAAATTAGCAGATTATTAGCCAAGTAGATCCTACCTGCTTTGCATACCCCATATAATTGCAGCCAGCCTCCACTAACCGTAGATAAGAGAAGACAAGATAGATAAGATAAGGTAACTACTGGAGCTGTAAAGAAGACTCCAAGATGCTGCTGCCCTTCAGAGCTCTGTGACCCAGACCCTCCCCATGGACAGCTGCACAACATCACCCAGACACTTGATCCTCTTGCTGGGTGGTGGTCTCTGCATTATCTCACGCGGTGAGAGACCTGCCCCACATGTGAATGTGTCAAAGTGTCAGCCAAATAAAGCTTGTTGTATGTTATTGCAGTGTTCACAGCTATCACATCTGTTCCTTGATCAACTCCCAAATCTTTGGAACTCACTACAGAATTACAGAATTCAGGTCCTGCCTCAGGCCTACTAAGTCTCTACTCTTGGGTGGGGACCAGTAATCTATACTTTAATAAATGCTTCAGGTGATTGTGTTGAATGCTGAAGTTTGAGAACCAATCTTTGAGAAAGATTAAGTCTTTCATAAGGCAGGACACCCATTGGTGAAGCCTGTAGTTCTTTCGCATGTGTGTTATGACCTGGTAAGTTTCTGTATTATTAATCTGTTGCTGTGTAACAAATTTCCCTCAACAGTTAGTAGCTTAAAATAATTCACATTTATTATCTCATTGTTTCTGTGGGTTAAGAATTCAGAATCAGCTTAGCTGGGTGGTTCGGGGTCTGGATTTCTCATGTGGTTACCGTCAGGATGTTGGTTGGGACTTCAGTCATCTAGGGGTTTGACTAGGAAGGTCTGTTTCCAAGGTGGCTCACTCTCATGGCTGTTGGCAAGACCTCTGAGTTGCTTACCATGTGAGTACCTCTGTAGGGCTGCCTGAATAATTTAATGACAAGGAAGTTGGCTTCCCACAGAATAAGAGATCCAAAAGAAAGCAAGAGAGAAGTTATAGTGTCTTTTATAACCTACCCTCAGAAATCACATTTGCCATTTTCACAATGTCCTATTGGTTATGAAATTCAGCCCTAGTATGGGACATGAATGCCATGGGGCAGGGGTCATTGGGGGACATCTTGGAGGCTGACTACCATAGTCTCTCTAAATCAGAAATGCAACAGTGGCAATGTAAGTTTCCCAAATGTCAACCTAAATAAAGAGGTACACGAAGGCCAACACAAATGACCAGAAATTGAGTTTAGTTGGGAATAGCAGAGGAATTGCAATTCGGGAAACCCATGCTATAACAAGCTACAGGTGAGTCTGTGGAGGGTTTGGAGTAGAATGTATTTATGGTAAGGAATGCAAAGAGGAGGAAGTTGAGCCAGAGTCCAAGAAGTAATTTCATTGGCTTGAGGATGTAGAGAGATTCTTGGCAGATGTTCACAGGTCAGGAGGTAAGTCTTGGTCTTCTGTAAATCATACACTTAATGAAAGTCAGTCTCTTGGTTCTTAAATTCCATTATCCTGAGGGCACATGTGTGAGATGCTACATCTCATATCCTCTGGTTCCATTGAAATCCTTTCACACAAACATGGCATGTATCTATAATCAAAGGTGATATTTTGCTTCTGTCTGCTCATGGCCAGGTTTCATTTGATTGCTAGCTTGGATGGGGAAAAGCAATGTTATCGACTCTCTCATAACCCAACATGTAAAAAATTGTAAATCATGGTAATCCCTCTCATATGCTTTTCTAATTAATTGCCTACTATACATCTCTCTCAGGATGCCCCACAGCACCCCAGAATTAAACTCCTGATACACCCTGCTAAACCTGTTTTTCTTTCATTTCCTTCTTATATTCAATAGCACCACCATCTGGCCGCCTGCCCAGGTCAGGAATCTTGGAGTCTCTCTTAGTGACTGTCTCTCCTTCATCCCCCAAGGTCTGGTAATCATCCAATCCTGCTGACTTTATCCCCTAAGTAACTCTCAAACTTCTCATTACCTCCACATTGCTCTTCTCTCAACAGCATTGATGTTACAACCACCAGCTGGTCTCTCTACTTTCCCTGTGGAAAATAGTTGGGAGGTGGGATGGAGGGGAGTCATGGAGACCAGCTGGGGGTTGTGGTATCAATCCTGTTGAGAGAAAAAAGTGGTGGTGGTGAAGAAAAGAACTAATTTGAGTGATTTTTCTAAAGCGTTCTCTTCTTTAGATCCCTCTCCGTAACTCCCTTTTGTCCTTAAAGTCCAATTCCAAGTACGCCTGAAAGCCTCCATGACCGGGTGTGGTGTAGCTCTTCAGTTTACTCTCTTGCCTATACTCAACCAGTCTGAACTTCCTTCAGACTCACGATTGCCTATTTCTCTTTACCACCAAACCCATTTTATAAATGTTCCCCTCCATCTGAATTTCCCTTTGCTTCATCCTATTCATTTGTGAAGCTTTTATGTGTTCTTCAGGGCTTGGTTTATATGTTCCCTTTCTGGGAAGTCTTTTCTGACTCCCAGATTTGGGATGAAAGCTTCTCTATGGTCTCCTTCAGCACCTCACGGTTATCTAATCATCATATGTACCAACGTTGAGACGATGATTTATTTGAGTCTCTCTTCCACTGAATTGCACAGTGCCTGAGGCAGGGACCCTGTCCTACTAACCATTGTGCACCCAGACCTGTCACAGGTTCAGCACTTGATACAATGTGTTGAATGAATGCTTTTGTATTTATCAGTTAATAGACCATTTGCTTCTACTCTCAGTGGAGGACTGTTTCCTTTGATTGACGGCTGTACCCCCACCCCTTTCCCATTTCCTTTCTTCTCTTCCTCCTTTCCAAAATACTTATTGAACCCCTACTGTATTCCAAGAAGTGCTCTTCTAACCTCTTTCTACCATTTCTTCACATCTTCTGCATTAGAGTTCTTCATTTGCTGTTTTTCTATTTTTACCAAGAATGTGGATAATCTTCAAGATCATTCTTATCTATGTCTGACCCTGTAATAAGTATAGGAGAAAACAAGGCTTTGTGTAGAATCAGAGGTATACTGCATTTGGCCCATGGTGATGCCTATGTCTTGCTTTATTTGCTTTCTTCATCATATAAGCACACCTGAGTGAACAGGTCTACTGGGTTCCTTCTAGAGGACTAAACTTGTGAGGAAGAGGATACTAAGGCTTTCTGCAGAGCTTCACAGTGTGTGAGTCCATGTTAACGTGACTGTCTCCAACATCACAAATATGGAGACTTGTGTGATGGTGTGGTGCTCATAAAGGGACTTTCTGAAATAAAAGATATCCCTGATTTATAGCTTTTGCCAGTTTGCGTGGTATAAATATGCCTACCGTGGTTGATTTCAAGCTACCAATATGACATCATTGAACACAGAGTTGGGAGGTGATAGGTAGAATCGGCTCTTGCTAACTGGTACAAGCCGGTCCAGCACATCACTGCTATGTCAGGGAGCACAGGCTTCCAGGAAGGGGGCGCTGGGTAGCTATCATTAGTCTGACCAGCACCCTGCTCTCTTTTCTGAAAGTTGCCTTACAACCCTGCAGAGTTATCAGCTGGATTATCCTGATGGGATTGGAGGTGCTCAACTCCAGCTGGGCTGAGCAAAGTACTTTCTAATACACCTAGTTTGGGAATCTGGCTGGTTTCATATACAGAGACATAGATCAGGAGTTAGAGCGGCCATTTCCTTAACATGGAGTTAGAGTAGAATAAGCCCACCTGCAGCAAGAAAGAAGCAGCAACAGGATATACGAAGAAGGGAATGACTGGGTTTCTATAGCTCTTTAGCATCTGAGATGAGGAGTACCTCCGTGCATGGATATGAGAGACTGCCTGACCCTACTTACCTTTGTTTTAAAAAAATTTTTTTAAATGTTTATTTATTTTTGAGACAGAGAGAGACAGAGCATGAATGGGGGAGGGTCAGAGAGAGAGGGAGACACAGAATCCGAAGCAGGCTCCAGGCTCTGAGCTGTCAGCACAGAGCCCCACACGGGGCTCCAACTCACGGACCGTGATATCATGACCTGAGCCGAAGTCGGACGCTTAACCGACTAAGCCACCCAGGCGCCCCCTTACCTTTGTTTAAGTTAGCACTGTGTATTTGAAAACAGGCATGTTAATAGTACAGAGGATAATAGTACAGAGAATCTGGCTGAAAAACAACTATCAAACCTTTCTTTTCTGTGTTCATCCTCCCAACTATCGGTTCAGAAACTAACACCCGAAATCATAAAACTTTGATCATAGGGTTTTTTTTTTTTGAAATTTAAATATCTATTTTTAAACCTCCCAAAACCCTGGAGTATGCTTCATCTAGAAACAGTTTACAGGACTAATAACAATAATAATTAATAAGCAATACAATTCCTACCCATGACACAGCTGTAAAGTTTCAAATAATCAATTTATAAATTTGTAGAATTTACTTTTACAAAAATATTCATTTCATCCATGAGATGAGTTGCAAAATTATTTCCAGATTTCTATAGATTACAAACTGAAATTCAGTTTCAGTTACATAGCAGGTGAACATTTTAACTGAACTATCACTTCAAAATATAATGTGTTAAAAGTAATTGTTATAGGCACCACTGAAAAGAAATTTCTTGGTATATGACACAACCACAGATTATTCAAATGTCTGTATTATTACAGAAAAAGAGGAGGTAATGGCCACTTTGACTAAAAATTATATTCTTGAAGAACATTTTTCTTCTAATATTTGGCAATTATTCAGATTTTTAAAAATGACTTCTGTGACAAGACAAAACTGTGCAGATCCAAACATTAACTATCAAAACTAATTAATATCAATAATTCTATAACTAATGAAATACAGCCCCAGTTCAGAACTTAGGCAGGCATAATATACATACTGGGCTTAAAAATGAAAAGGTATTACCCACGTTACAGTACCATAAATATAACTGAAAATTAACTATACCGTCTAACCTAACTTTGGGCAGAGATCAGCCTGCCCTATGGTTATTTTCATATGAACAAATGATACTTATGTACTGGGTAATTATGAAGAACAAAAATGTATAAATAGTTTATAGGACATTTTACTACCATGAAAAAATATGCTGCTATGAGTATATTCTATACCTGTTGATCAGGTATTTAATCATATGATTATCAGCTTTTATTACGCTTCCCAAATCCAGGTATATAATATGTAATATGAGTTGAAGTTTTTAAAAATGAAGCCTGACTAATTTCTTCAGTATTGCCAAAACCCCATCCATGGCTAATTAGCATTGCTTTAAATTTCCAACCGTGTTAAATAAGGGTTAATTGCCTCTTCTAAAAGAGAAGGTAAATACCACACACCAAGAGGTAGCTCTGTTGCCTGTAAATGCTTCAAACACAGGGTTCTCAAATATGATTGTCATTGAGCTGCCTGGAATATCATACCAACTTCGTAGAAGAGTCAATACTTTTCCAGGTTTCGTTTCCAAGAGCTTATGAAAAACCTCTGTTTAAGAAGGTAAGACTTGTTTCCATCTCCCCACCAATAGTCATTTTTAGAATATGCTCATGTTTTTAAAAAAGCATTTTGCAGCTTGATGGGTTACAAAAGTCGAATATTTAGGATGACTTTGAAAGACCTGTGTGCATACAGTTAACTAAAGATCAAAACAGGAAAGGTTTTCATGCCAGTCACTTAAGTAATAATGGTACCTAAAAGCAAAACTGTCTCTCAACATTTAGTAGAATACAGGGGAAACCATAGTATTAGAAGTTATTCCTTACAAAGTAATCTCTTTAAAATATAAAATGATAAAGTGGCACCTGGGTGGCTCTGTTGGTTGGTTAAGTGTCCGCCTTTGGCTCAGGTCACGATCTCACGGTTTGTGAGTTCGAGCCCCACGTTGGGCTCTGTGCTGACAGCTCACAGCCAGGAGCCTGCTTCGGTTTCTGTGTTTCCTCTCTCTACCCCTGGCCTGCTCATGCTCTGTCTCTCTCTCAAAAAATAAACATTGAAAAAATTTTTAAAAATATATAACATGATAAACACTCTCACAAGGTAGTTGAATGGCTTCTCCCAGATCTTTGATGCTGCCAAGATCCAAAAGGCACACAGGGCTCATGAGTTAAGCCTTGTTAAGGCTGAAGTAGCTTTGGTGGGTTTCTCTGCGTCTGTATGAAGTAGACGCCAATAATAAGGAGTCCCTTCAAGGAATCCATCTGCTGAATGCTTTTGAAATTTTTCAATTAATTTCTTCACCTTTTTATCTGTGATGCCAGGACAGGCGGCTTCTGCCACAGCAATATGTTTCTGGAGTTCTTCAACTGCCTGATTGCTGCTAACGTTATTCTCATCCTGCTGTTTAAGTTCAGCAAATGCAGGTGTGATTACCATAGACCAATGGCTCAGGGTCTGTGCAAGATCTTGCTTCTTTGGATTGGGCTTCTTTCACATGCTGGTAAAGCTCCATTCAGCAGGAGTATTTTTTTCCCTGCTGGTGGATTCTGAATCAGAGCCCTCAGCATCAGTTTCATCATCACTGTGCCCTTCTGCCTCCCATCCCTAAAACTGATCTATCAGTTCTGTCAAATAAGACGTCTTCTTTGAATTTTTTTTTACAATGAATTTGTGTTTCAGGAGTTCTTTAGCTGTAGGACAAAATCATGGTTCTTTGTTCAGGCAAGCATCAATAAACTCCTTAAAGGACTTAGTAAAGTCTCCAACAAGAGTTGGGGGATATTTTTTGGAATAAGAAACAGAACTCTCATTGGACGCACATCACAGTTAGGTGGCTCTGCCTTGGATGGTTCAATAGCAGTCATTCCCAATGACCAAATGTCAGCTTTTGAGTTATAAACCCACCGTTGAAGAAGTTCAGGAACCATCCAAAATGGTGTTCCCACAAAGGTATTTCTTTTAATTTGTGTATCTGTCAGCTGGACAGTAACTCCAAAGTCAGCAGGTTTAACATCTCCTTGTTCTGACAGCAAGATGTGGGCAGCTTTTTATGTCTCAGTGAATTTTCTTTTCTGAACGGAGATAGTGCAGACCTTCCAACATTTCCTTTAGCAGGGTAGCGATCTGGCACTCATCAAATGGACCAGCTTGAGGAAGAGTCAGGGATGAACCACCACCACCCGGGTATTCCATTGTTAATTTTGAACGCTTTAAATATGCTCCATAGCATTTTGTTACATATGAGCTGTCACGCTGACTCAAAACAGCGATTTCTTGCTGAACGCCTGCAGTTTCTTCTTCCGCTCCCTCGGGGTCTGGGACTTTGATAGCAAGCACCTGCTGGGTGCGGTATCAAATTCCTTTGAAAACTTCTCCAAAGGAGCCTTTCCCGATGTGTTTTAGTTTTGTGACTAGTTCTTCTGGATGGGCTGTGTTATTCTGCATCCCGGGAACTTGGACAGTCCCGGGTCCAAGTGGTGAGCAGGCCACGAAAGTGGTGAGCAGGCCACCCCCCGGGTTTCGTGGTGAGCAGGCCACGAAAGCGACGCTGTTGCACATTGCTCCTGCGGTGGTGGCGCCCTGGGCTCGGACTGGCTCCTGCTCCGGGGTTCGCTCAGCGGCCCTCCCAGGCTTTTCGACCTGGGCGTGGAAGGACACACAGAAGTGGGGTGACTGGGGTGGTGGCACGTCGCCTCTAGCTCAGGGATAGGCGGTTCGTAGCTCAGCCGCCTGGGACTCAGTTTACCTTTCTGACGCCCGCCGGCTGCTGCTCCCACGGCAACTCCTCCTGAAGGGGGTTGGGGGGCTGGGCGCTGTGTGTGGTGGGGGCTCGGAACTGCCCTTGAATGGTGCCAATGGTCTATGCGTCGCCGCTGTATAATTACAGGTGTAAAGGAAGGAACGGTTCTTACATCAGAGATGATAGCTTTCACTATATCAACTTCCAATGGGCCAGTGGTTTTCAAAGCATCTTTCCTGGAACCCTAGCACCTTCGGAACTACACGGGCGACTGGAAGGAAAGGACAGTGGGCAGAGGTCCAGGCTCCAACTGTAACAGCAATCAGAACAGCTCTAGGCTTATCTGTTTCAAATGTTTTTGTTGGTGGTGGTGGTGGTTTTTTGTTTTGTTTTGTGTTTTTGTTCTATGTATGATTTCATTAAACAAATGTTTGCCCTGCTGCAGCCTTAGGTAAATTCAGTCTTTGGAGTCATTAGTGCCCCCCTCCTGCTCCTTCTCTCCCCCTGGGCCTTTCTGTCCTCCTACACTCTTCATTCCATCTTTTCACCACTGCAGCTCTTGAGAAAGGGACAGATAAATTTAGATCCCGCTACTACACAAGGTCCGAAGCATTACCTTTCTAATACCACTCTCATTCAAGTGGAGGACAACAACCGGAAACCGACAAAAGCAGCCCTGAAGATAATAGCAATTGCAACCATCATCCAAGAGACGTGCATTTCTGGTAGATATGGCTATGTGATGTGGCTGGGATGAGGATAATTTTCTGGAAATTTTTGGAATTTGCCACGCAAGTGACTAACTGCTCTGGAGGGTCATGAGCTCTGTTCTGAAGTCAACGGCACGATTCCCCATCCTTATTTGGGAATTGAGTTTGAGATGAGCCCTCTCCCGTTTCTATGCTGGTTTCACTCAACGTACTTGCCGTACTAGGGCTAACATTTGCTCTTTTAAGTGTTTCATTTTTCAATAGAAAATATGGGTGACTGCTGGTATGTCTCTGATATTTTGCAACAACAGTCCTTACTGATGTTTAGCTAGTACTTCTCTTTCTCAGCTCAAGATTTGAGAATGTTTAAATATATATATATTTTTTACATTTATTTATTTTTGAGAGGCAGAGAGAGACACAGAGCACTGGTGGGGGAGGGGCAGAGAGAGGGAGACACAGAATCCACAAAGGCTGCAGGCTCTAAGCTGTCAGCACAGAGCCCGATGCGGGGGCTGAAACTCACAAACTGTAAGATCATGACCTGAGCCGAAGTCAGACGCTCAACCGACTGAGCCACCCAGGCACCCCAAGAATGTGTTTTAATAGACTCCGCAGGTTTTTAGGTGGTGATGGCGGCTTATTAAAGTTATAGCATTAGTAAGATAATCAACAGGAATATGGGCATGTGAACTTGAAAAAAAAAAACAAAAACAAAAACAAAAAGGAAAAGGAAAAGGAAGACAGAAGATATCCCTGAGCATGATCATTTATATAGGTTCTTAAGGAATCACGTCCAACACGCAGGGGAGACAGAGGTATAGAGTACACATTGTCTGAGAAGTTCTAACATGCCTTCGGCTGCAACTGGAATAAAATGCATTCCTCAGAAACCTCCAGGAGAGGAGGTAGTGTGACATGTTCCACACGTGGATAAAATCTGGAAATTACCTTCATTCCCATGGGCTTTCTTTCTGGCCTTAGAAATGTTAATCGCATGTACTAGATTTTGTACTGAGCACACTGCCTGAATGTGTTCACTGTAGTCCCTAGATTTTACTGCATATAATTCAATTAATGAAGTATTGGATAGATTTTCAGCTAGTACTTTAAGGGCAATTGCTTCTTGAATACTTGAGAGTCCCTAAGAGACATAGAAAAGGTGATTTCATTGCTAAATAAATATGTAACGTAAAGTATCTTGCGGTCTTTTCTTGTTTTGTCTTGTGTTGTGTTTTTGGTTTGCCATACAATCATTTAGCTCTGATATCTTGCCACAGGTTTTGTGTGCAGGTACTCTTTATATGACTTTATATGACTTTAAGAAAAATTTCTCTCTGGTGAAGATATCTTGTTTGTCTATCTTAAGTTTATAGCTTAAATTTTATTCAATTAATCGTCATTATTTCCTTGTTCTCAGTTTTTCCTTAGGTAAGGATTTTTTTCAGATTTTCTTTTATGGTTATTTTAATTTTTTAAGATGTTTATTTATTTTTGAGAGAGAGAGACAGAGTGCAAGCAGGGGAGGGGCAGAGAGAGACACACACACAACCAGAAGTAGGCTCCAGGTGCTGAGCTGTTAGCACAGAGCCCATGTGGCTCGAACTCATGAATCGTGAGATCATAACCTGAGCTGAAGTCGGACGCTTAACCGACTGAGCCACCCAGGCACCCCTCTTTTATAGTTATTTTAATGTCACTGATTTACTAGACTGCCTGTTATCTGGTGCTATGATTTGATCTCTTCTTATGAAGTTTTTTTTTGTAGTGATGAGACTTTCTATCATCACATTGTTTTTATTATTCCCTCTTTCCTGGCCATAAAATGCAAGTTGATTGTACATGGACAACTATACTTTTTAGAACTTGAAACCTCCTTTCGTAAGATTTTGGAAGGCTACAAGAGCTAAGGTTGCCCAACATATAAACTGTTTGACATGGTCAGAGCTTTCTATATTTTTAAGTTCACCAAACACAGATGTTGGCTACGCATTCGCTACCTTCCTTCCTGCACACTTGTGATGAAAATCGCTACCCAGATAAGCTGGAATGGAACATTTACTAAATATCTACTAAGTGTTAACTGCCAGGATAAGAAACATACATGCCATTTCCGTTACTCTTTGTAACAAACCTATATTTGAAGTAATAATATCCTCAATTCACCCATGTGACAGCTTAAGTGTGTATTAAGTGAATCACATGGATTTTATGGGGCTGGGCATTTCTTATGTTTCTAAATACATTTTTAAGACTGCCATAGGGAGATGTGAGCTCTAGGTGCTATCAAACAGCATTTCTGACATCCTGATGTCCTTGCTAAAGCACTATGTCTGAGATTCCATCAAAAATTGGTGTTGCCTTTGATTTGTTCTTTTCTCCTTGTGAAAAGGGGCTGGAAAAAATCCAATGAAGAGGGATATAGATATCTGAAACTTCTTAATATTTCCACCTCTAATTTTTCTAATAGATTTTCTGGAACTCAATATTGAGGATCCCCTGGGGTTTCCTGGCTTATAGGAAGGCCAGCCATTAATTAATTTAATAAATATTTAGAGAGAACTGACTGTGTGTGTGTGAAATTATTTATTTGCTATGTCTAACTCTCCACTGTCATCTAAAGGATTGGATTCCAGCTGGAAAAGCCAAGAGACCAGCAAATCACTCTAAAAAGGGACATAGAAAGTTGGGGGGTATGGCTGGTAAGATGGAGGTTAGAGGGGTGCATGGGGGGAAATGGTCTAGAGAGACCTGCTGGCTGGGGTTGCTAGGGAGTTTTGAAGGGAGATATGCGTCTAACCTTCATAGACACCTATAAAGAATTATTAGTTCCCTTTTATAGCTGAGGAAACTGAGGCTGCCTGAGGCATACAGTTATATCCATGTAAAGCACTGTTCCATAATAGCAGGATGTGTGTTTGTGCGTTGGGGGTGGGAAGGCACAGAAGTGAATGTCAGAAAGATGTCCTTTTCTAAACCGTGATAAGGTATATTTAAGGATTTATAATGTTTTATTGTATGAACTACAACATAAAGCCTTTTTATGTGTTGGACTACAAAATCAATATTGAAATACTTCATTTTTTGAATGAGAAAAGCTCTTCTATGGAGTGTATGAATATATTTCTCGTTAATGATTTGAACTTGGGACTATTTTGGGGATAGTCAGAGTTACAAGTCTTGCTCTGGGGTGGTACTGGACAAGAAATGAGCTTTGAAAAGTAAAAAAGTTAGCAAGGGCTTGAACTCGGTTCTACTGACCCTGAAGCTGATGTTCTTAATGACTGGTCTCACTCAGAGTACAGTTAGACTTACCTCCAGCTTTCCTATCAGAAGCAACCTAATTACCATGCCATCCCCAAGGATGTCACAGCCCCACAGGAGGGGGTCCTGAGCTAATAGGAGCAATGACGAGAGGGGTGTATTACCATCCTTGTTTTAAACCATTGATTAACCAGCTAATGTTTCTTTGCGTTATTCATAAAAAATGCAACGGTAATTTGTAGGTGTTATCTTTTCATGTTGCGATGTCCTACCTATCAGCAAATCAATCTGCAAAGATTCACTGAGTGGGAAAGGAACGATTGTAGACAGTCTCATTAGGATAATGAGACAACTTTGTTGAAGAAGTAAAATATGTGGTGAAATAAAATTTACTAAACTACACCCACTACTGCTTGTTTCAAAATTATAGTTAAAAAACCCACTTATTTGGAATAATGAGTTCCTTGCTGCTCCATGTGTGATCCTCTCCCCAGTAGCACTGGTATCCCTGGTGGTATCCCCGTTAGAAATACAGAGTCTCAGGCCCACCCAAACAGTCTGTTAGAATCTGCTTTCTAACAAGGTTTATAGGTGATTCGTAAGTACAATACAGTTACAGGAGCTCTGCTCTAAGGCAAATTTAGGCTCTCAGGTGGATTAAAAATATCAAGAATCGTCTTTGCCCTGCCTGAGCTTGCTTGTAACGGCAATGAGCTGAAAGCACATGAACTGGCAATTAACAAAAGGCGGCAAGAGTTAAGTGCTAAGCCAGTGGTACCAACAGAAAAGGCTCCAAGGGTTCAGAGGAAAGAGCAATCACAGCCAATTACGTCCACCAGGGGATTTCAAGCTTCCAGCCTTCAGGCGTTTCAAGTTTTTTTAACGTCCCCTGCTTGCCATTGACGCCTGCAGCCCTAGGGGGCAGTGTGGTATAGTAAAAAATCGAATGGATCTCCTCCCCAGTGTTCCTCTCAGTAGCCCCGTGACCTTGAGAAATCACTTAATAATCCCGCTGAACTTCAGTTTCCTCATTGGAGGACCAAAATAAAAAATACCTTCCTCAGACGGTTGTTGTAAGGATTAAAAGCAAAATATACAAAACGTCCAACACATACTAGGTACTCTATGTCTCTACTTGGTGCCTTCTCCTTGTCTAATCTATACTTAGCAAATTCACACTTACAATGAAGAAAACTATAGTGTTTATTGATGCTCAGAGTGTTAACAAGTTATATTGAAGCAAATAAATCTGAAGGAAGTTGTCAGCAGTGGCTAGCTTGATGGACAGCTGAGTTCCCCAGAGGGCGTTGCTGGTAAGCAGTTCCTCCAAATGCCAGCGCAGGAAGGGGAGGGAGAGGTGTAACCACAGTGTTTGCTCCTCGTGGCTGTATTAATTCAGAAGATGCCTTTAGCTTCTTGCTGATTTTCTTACCTTCTGGGGCAGTGATAAACCCAAGAGCACGGCTCTGTTGTCGCCAAGAGAATGCCCACAGGCTTGGGTCCAAAGCAGTGGTTCTCAAGCTTGGGTGGTACATTAGAATCTCCTAGGGATTTGTAAAAGCTACTGGTTCCCAGGGCCAACCTGAGAACGGCCAAAAAAAAAAAAAAAATCTCTGGGGATAGTATTTTAAGAAAGCACCCCAGGTGATTTTAACGTGTAGCTGAGGTTGAGAACCACCATAAACTGCGCATTACAGACTTAGGATGACTCTAAACCATTCATTACCGGCTTAGTACTTAAATGCAAGCGAGAGACTTCCACCCCAGAGGCTGTATCTCCTCTAGCTGTCAACACACGTGGATTTTACAGCTGCCGAGAAAGATTTCAGTGTTAGCTGTTTTAGAGTGTGACAGCTGAGAAAAAAACAAAACAAAACTGAAATGAAAGCTAAGTTTTATACATCCAGATGTTAGATTCTCCCCCCCCCCCCCCCCCCCCCGCCATTTGAAGGGGGATCTTTGGATCCTGTCTGGTTTCATTCTATATACTCTGTAACATTTGGAATACTTGGTAATAAAGAGTTTATTTCCTTGAAATTTGCTTGCATCTTTTTCTCTCCTTGTGATAGAGAAATCACTTATTTTCAGTCTTTTGTTGGGCGAGAGATTGATTCGTTTTCCCAATATTTGTATGTTTCCTAAATTTTTGATTGGCTCTTTTCACCACAATTAATCAGCAAAGACATTTAAGATTCTTCAAGTGCAATTTGAGCAGCTTAAAACACACTCTTTGGTGTCAGTCAGAAGGAGCTGCCTTCTAAAGCCTAACGCTTCAGAAACAGTAAACACGTTTGAATTCATGTACAGTAAATGGGAAAAATAAGAGTAACTTTCTCTCAGGGCTGAAGTGAGGATTTCACTTGTTGACATTTACAAGTGTTATGAGCAGTGGCTGCTGCCTAGTAAGCTCTCAGGAAGCATTAGCTTATTTTATTATTCCAGGAGTTGGGGGTCAGGGTATCACACCTGTGTTTGGAAATGGGGGGCACAGATGAGTTGGCTGTGTAGCGAAAGGCTTCAAATCATCCACCTTCATGGAAATTTGAGACCGGAGAACAAACACAATAATGAGATGTTATTTATATAGAGAGAGTTTTATATACATTTACAGATGATTGAAAGAGTTGGTGACATACTGACATGTTTGTGATCGTTCCACCTGTTTCCCCTGGGAGAATGTGTGTGCCAGAGAGTGGCTTGGGCAGTGCGGTCAAATGTTATGAGTAATCAGGAGGTTTTTTTTTTAAATTTTCTTTAATGTTTATTTATTTTTAAGAGAGAGAGAGAGACCGAGTGTGATCGTGGGAGGGGCAGAGAGAATCTGAAGCAGGCTCCGGGCTCTCAGCTGCCAGCGCAGAGCCTGATGCAGGGCTCCAACCCACAAACCGTGAGATCATGACCTGAGCCGAAGTTGGCACTTAACCCACTGAGCCACCCAGGTGCCCCAGGAGGTTTTTGCTTTTATGTTTTCTAACTTCTGTCAAAGAAGAGAGAAATCAGTTGAAATAACCAAAACAACTGTGCATCCTTAGCAAATGAGAACATTTTTGACATACCAGTTTTATATCATTTTCCCCCACAACTGATTTCGCAGCACATCTTATTAATTTCATGTGTAAAATGTAGCTTGAATCTGTTCGCTTGATTTCTGCTAACACTGCTACAACCCTAGTTCTACCCCGTCCTTCTCTTCCAATGTACCATGACTACAGTAACTGTCTCCCTGTTTCTACTATTCACTAATTAGCAGTCAGAGCAATCTCTGAAAGCAGAAATTCAATCATGCGGCTTCTACACTGTAACCATTTCCATTTCTTTCTAGTGATGTTTGAAAAAAGAATCAGACCTCCTTGGCATGGCCTTCAAGGCCCTGCGTGATCTGGTCCCAGTCTGCTTTTGCAGTCCCACTCTTGACTTTCTCAACATTTTACCTTTCAGCCCCTATGTTCTCAGAGACCAAAATCTCCTCTCCAGCCTTGGTAGGTGTACTTCCTGTACCTTGGAATCCTGCTTCCTCTTGGGGCCAATTCTCTCCCTGTCATATTCTTTAAATGGGTCCCTTTCCCTTCCCTCGGGTCATCTCTTCTATGCCATCTCTTCAGAGAGGCTCCTTTTGGTCAGCCTGGTAGGATCGAATCCTTTCCACACACCTGTTTATTATTATTTTCTATTACTGAACCCTGTTCATTTTATTAACAGTACTCTTCACAATTCATTGGCTCATTTCCTTGTTTATGATCTATTCCACTGTATAGACTGAAAGTTCAGCCAGGGCAGACAATGCCTCTATCACAAGGAGATAACGTGACCATTCATGATCATCAAATATCATGGAATTCTTCCCATATTTGGTGGTGCTAATTGTCTGCCACCTGCTATGAGGGGGCTGTCTGCAGTGAAAGAACTTCTACCAACTTATTCTACCCTAGCAGTAAACGGTCCCTAATGCAAGCTGTTGGACAAAGTACTGAAATGATCATAATAATTCTTTAAATGTGTTGGGTGTTTTGCAAAGGGTAAATTTTTCCCACATTATTTTTTTTTATTTTAATTTTTATGGTTTGTATTGAAATCTGAGCTAGATGTATTAAGTCATAGGTGATACTCATGGAAAGTATTGTCAAAGTACATGTTTTCAGATGGTCTGTATTTTTTATTTTGGAGAAATAGGTCATAAACAGAGGAATATTTAAGATATTTGTACATCTTAAAAAGCAACAAAATGAACAAGAAGGTACATTAATAAATGGAGCAAAACAGCAACTTTGAGTGTCCTTATATGTCTCTCAATGATCTCATCTCCTTTCTCTCCTCTCCAGAAAGGAATTAGAATTCAAATTTTTGTTATTATTGGCTTGCTTTTTAAAATGCTTTTACCACATAGTATATTTCCCTAAGAAATAAATTATAGAATTTTACTTTTGACCTTTATATAAATGGGATTATACTATATGTTTTTTTTTTTTTAATTTTTTTTTTTCAACGTTTATTTATTTTTGGGACAGAGAGAGACAGAGCATGAACGGGGGAGGGGCAGAGAGAGAGGGAGACACAGAATCGGAAACAGGCTCCAGGCTCTGAGCCATCAGCCCAGAGCCTGACGCGGGGCTCGAACTCACGGACCGCAAGATCATGACCTGGCTGAAGTCGGAGGCTCAACCGACTGCACCACCCAGGCGCCCCTATACTATATGTTTTTATGTGTCTAGCTTTCTTCTCTCGGTATAACTCTTGAGATGCATCTGAATTGATGAATGTAGGTATAGTTCATCTATTTTTCATGCTGTATAGCATTCCATTGCGAGGTGTATGACACATGATTTTTTCCCCACTCTATTCTACTTGGACGATTGGGTTATTTTTCAGTTTTTTGATATTACAAATAATACTCCTATGAACAGTTTTAGATACATCTGTTGGTGGAAATATATAAATTTCCCAAAGATGTAGACTCATATAGAATCACAAGGTCATGAGGAATGCTTATGTTCAACTTTACAAGAGAATGCCTAATTATTTTCCAAATTGCACCAATTTAAACTCACTATTATCTCAGAATTTCTTTTGGTTTATATCTTAGTCAATACTTTCAGATTTTTATCAATTTCATGAGAATAAAATGGCATATCACTGTGTTTTCATTTTGCTTTCTCTTGATTAACACTGAGTTTGAATTATCTTTTAATGGCCACTTGTGTTTCCTTATCTGTGAAATGTCTGTTGATGTACTTTGACCACTTTTATAAAGGATTGTTGTTTTCTTATTGCTTTGTTGGAGTTTCTTATATATTCTGGACACTAGCCTTTTAGCAGTTATACATGTTGCAAATATAGTCTCATAGAATGTAACTTACCTTTTACCACCTTTATTGTTCATCTGTGTGTGTGTGTGTGTGTGTGTGTGTGTGTGTGTGTAGAAGTCCTTACTTTAAGTGTAGTTGAATTCATTTATCTTTTCTTTATAGTTTGGGCTTTTTGAGTTGTTTAAAAGAAATTCTTTCTTATGCTGAAGCCATAAAGGTATTCCCTGATATTTTTTCCCTAAAAGTTGTACCTTTGATATTGAAGTCTTTGATCCACCTGGGATAGATTTTTATCATTGACAAAGTGAGTATTTGAATCCATTTTTTCCCCATATGAGTAACAATTGTTTCAGCTTGACTTTTCAGTCCTTTTTCTTGTTTGTTTGTCTATTTAGCTGTGTGATAGCTCTAATTTATATTTGGCTTTTATATATACATGGACTATTTCTGGGCTCTCTATCCCGTTTCATTGGTTTGTCTACCCCTATGTCAGGATGTTGGTGCCTAAATTGCTCTAGCTTTATAATAAGCCAGTATCCATAAGAAAAAAATGCCCCCAGTCTTATTTTTTCCTTCAGGAGTGTTTTAGTTATCCTGAGACCATTGATCTTCAGATCTACATTTCAGAATCAGTTTGGGAAGTTCCACAAAATATACTGATAGGGGCGACTGGATGGCTTAGTCAGTTAAGCATCTGACTTCAGCTCAGGTCATGAGCTTGCAGTTTGAGTTCAAGCCCCACGTTGGGCTCTGTGCTGACAGCTCAGAGCCTGGAGTCTGCTTTGGATTCTGTGTCTCCCTCTCTCTCTGCCCCTCCCCCTCACGATCTGTCTCTCTCTAAAAAATAAACATTAAAAAATTTTTTTAAAATACTGTTCGAATTTTTATGGCAATTGCATTGAATCTATAAAACATTTTGAAAAGATTAATATCTTTTAATACTGCTTGTTTCTGTCCATGAACATGGTATATCTCTTTATTTAGGTCATTAATATTTAAACATTAAAAAATTATTTTCTAAATAAAGTCCTTGCACAAATTTTGTTAGATTCACTACTGAGCATCTTACTTTTGGTTGCTATTTTAAATGATTGTTTTAAAAGTATGCTTTCTTAACTTCTCTTGGTTTATTGAAATAAAATGGGATTTTATATATTGATATTATATCCATCAATTTTGCTAAACACTCAATATTTCTACTATGTTATCTGCAAATGTTTGGGGGTTAACTATGTAGACAATTGTCATCTGAGACAGTTTTGTTTCTTCCTTTATAACCCTTGTTTTAAAATTTCTGTTTCTATTTTGCTTGCTGGGAAAGTATAATGTGGTGGTTAAGAGCATGGATTTTGGAGTCTGTCTTTCTGGGTCAACCCACCTCTGCTACTAACTTGCTGTGTAACCATGGACAAGCTATATAACCCAAGTTTTCTCACTGGAAAAATGGATAAAAATGGCAAAAATGGCAAAAATGTACACCTCATAGGACTGTGTGTGGATTAAATAAATTAATTCATGTAAAGTGCCTGGTACATGTATGCCTAATAAGTGTTAAATGTTATTATTAGACACTCCAGTATGATGTTGAAACAGCATATACTGGGCTATGTTTTTAATTAATCCAGTTTGAAAATACTTCTCTTTTAGTATCTGAATACTTTGTTTTTGTTTGTTTGTTTATTCCTGTGTCAATACCTTGGCGCCTAACTCAATATCCAGAAGGACAGATACTTCCAGTCTTTTTTTTTTTTCCAGGAGTATTTTAGCTATTGTTAGACCATTGATCCTAATACAAATTTCTTTGCATTTTATAAGTGAAATAAATCATACAGAGAAGGACAGATTCCATATGTTTTCACTCCTATGTGGATCCTGAGAAACTTAACAGAAGACCATGGGGGAGGGGAAGGAAAAAAAAATGGTTAGAGAGGGAGGGAGCCAAAACATAAGAGACTCCTAAAACCTGAGAAGAAACTGAGGGTTGATGGGGGGTGGGAGGGATTGGTGGGTGGGGGATGGGTATTGAGGGCACCTGTTGGGATGAGCACTGGGTGTTGTACGGAAACCAATTTGACAATAAATTTCACAAACAAAAACAAAAACAAAAACAAATTTCTTTGCATTTAAAAGAAACTCCATGAAGTAAGGAAGTTATATATTACATTTCTTTTCATTTAGTGGTTTCACTAAAAATTCTTAAGTTCCTTTTTTAATTTAGCAAAGTGTAACGTTAACGTCATTACTTTTGTCCTAAAAAGCACTCATGTCAATAATGTGTGAGTGTTATACCATTGCAGTATTTTAGTTTTACTTTGCTTTTTTTTAAAAGCCTTAAAATGCAGACATTTTTCCTGATTATTAAATTATAAGGTTGCTATTTGTTTACATTTACCCCCATGTTCATCATTTTTGAAGCTCAGAATTTCTTCTTGCATCTTAGACCTCCCTTCTGAGATGATTTTTCTTTTTACTCATGTTCCTCCTTTGGAAAATTCTTTGTAGTTTCTGTTGGTAGTAAATACTCTCAGGTTTTTTTTTTTTTTTTCTCAACTGATTTTTTTTTAAATAAAATTATCTTGTTTTTGTAATTTTTTGCTATTTTCTTTTAGCATTTTGAAAACATAAATCCATTCTCCTCTGGCTTCCATTGTGGTTATTGAAGTTATCTTTCATTGTTTTTATAATTTTTTTTTATGCCATTGATCTTTTTTTCCTATATGTTTTTCAGGTAGTCTCTTTTGGTGTTCAGCAGTTACAACCTAAGGTGGGTTTATCTCCATTTGTTTTTGCATCAGACACTTTGCTGCTGAATCTGAGGACCAGTCTTGCCAATTCTGGAAAGTTTTCCGTCTTTTTTCCCTTTGAATATTTCCTCTATTCTATTCTTTTTATTCTTTCCATATGATAGTCGATATTTTCTACCTCTTTGATTGTCTATAGTAAATTCTGGATAATTTCTTCAGACCTATATCCCAGTTCATGCTGTGTCCTATCTGGCTATTTAATCTATAATTGAATTTTTAATGTAATTTTATTTTTTTACTTCTAGAGGTCAAAATTTGGCCTTCTAAAGTGTCTTATTCCATTGCCATACTTTTACTATTTTTCTTAATATATCAAACTCATCTTAACAAACTCATAGTTTTGTGAATCACATTCTGTAGTCTGTTGTTAAGGTCGACCTTTGCTCATGTTACCTTGGTCTTCATGTGCCATGAATTTTGATCATGAATTCATGTCTCTGGGTTATTCTGTCTGGGAATTCTTTGAAGTGTGGGCTTAAAGTAACTTCTCTCACATAGGATTGTGTTTGTTTCCACAGGTGCTAGAAGGTACTACCGACGTGAATAGATTTTCAAGTAAAATTTAGCTTGTGGTTTTGGACTACCCAGGGATAGAGCTTCTATTTCTAAATGCATGTGAGTATGGGCTCCATTCAGAACTAAGCAAGTAACTTCCCCATCTCACTTTGTCCCTCAGGGCTTTTCTGAAGACCACTTACTGCTGTTGTTGCCTTATGGAAGTCCTAACTTCATTCACTTGTCTCTGCCATAAAATTTTGCATTTTGCAAGCCCTAGGCTTTGCCTCCTGTGATGGGCTGTGATGGGTGACTGATTATATACTTTTAAGTTTGTGGGGGGTGGGGGATAGAGATGAAGTAAGTTTCTAAGGAATTTTGGATGCAAGGCTTTCAGGACTTTGAGGGGCTAGCTGCTGTTAAGATAAGGTTACTTTCAGTTTTAATGAACCATGAACATTTAGGCGCTAAGGCAGCCATGAGTTCCTTGAGGAAGGTCATGCTCTGCATGTTCCAGGTGTCTATCAGTGGGCAGCAAGCTGTAAGGAGATTTACTTTAAGCTCTATGTCTCTTGCCTTTGTTTCCCTCATTAATGGGACCATTAAAACTCAGCATCAAAACCACCAGAGGTTAGCATATCCCCCCAGAGCAGCGCCCACTCTAGATCTTGCTTACCTCTCCGGAAACACCCTTTCTACTTTTTTTCCGACATCAGCAGATTTCCTTTGACTTGCTATTAGCTCAGCCATGTGGTTAAAATGTTGGGAAAAGACTTTTAAACATATTTTTAGAAGGACTTTCTGGATCTCTAGTCTGTTCTATTTATTCTTTTTTGTATTTTCTTTTTGTTTCTGGTTTCTACATTTTAATGATTACACCATTTCACAAAAGTATTACTTTAAAATAAAATAATAGTAGCTAATATTTATTTTACTTAAGTGTCAGCATTCGGAGAAGGGCTCGATATGTGTAATCCAATTTAATGTTCATAACAACCCATCCTGATAGGTTCAAAGATTATTTTCATTTCAAGATGGGGAAACTGAGGTCTAGAAAGGTTAATAATTTCCCCCAGCTCATACTGCCAGACTGTTTTGAAGCTGTACCTCAACTCATGGTGATCCAACTCCATTATACGTTTTGTTCTTATTAGCTCCCACTATTTATTGAAATATTTTGAACATATAGAAAAGTTGAAAGAATAGTATTATGAACTTATACTCTCAATATTCAACTGTTTTAAACATTTTGTCATATTTGCATTCTCTCTCTGTGTACACATGTATTTCTTGCTGCAATATTTGAAGGCAAGTTTCAGATATGACACTACACCTCTCGATATTGAGACTTCATTTCAAAGTGAGCTTTTAGCTATCTTCAAAGCGGTCCCTTTGGTAAGTTCTTATTGCTTTTCCTGGCAATGGGGGAAAATTCTTTACTTGAGGGGAGGGATTCTGTTTTCTTTGAAATTCAGGGTTTAGCAAAGCACCTGGTACGGTGCATCAATGAATGGTCTGCCAAAAGAGGACCTAGGTAAATACAAGAGGAAAAAAGTTACCTAAGATAAGACATTTGTTCCAGGAAATGGCATGAAAAAGAACTACTTTGAAGGGGCTAGCCATCTTTCCCTGAGGTTCATGGTATAGCATCTCACCCTGAGAAGGAAAACAGAAAACATCCTTGTATATCTTTGTGTACGAGTAGTTATCTCCCTGGCATGCACAACTTTGTCCTCCAGCTAGATGGTGACTCCCTGGGTAAAGACTCTGTATCTAGCCAATTGTATGGTTCTTGGTACAATCAAGGGAATGAATGAATTTATTCCAATGTACTGTTTATATAGTAAATGTAATTTCTACCTTCGTATTGTCACTCTTCTTGCTACTAAAGCTAATTCTTCTGATACTATTACTGCTTCTGGAACTATTACTATTTCTGCCATCAATATCCCTCTGAGGAAAGCAGGGACAAGTGGGAGGTATTATTCCCATATTATAGCTGAGGAACATTTGTAGTGAATCGGTCTAAACTTGAATCTAGATATTCTAGCTCCAAGTCCGGTATTTCCTCTAGGCCATTCCTTGTGATTTAATATTTGCTGAGCTGTCACTATGTACCAGGAACTACTCTACAGGTTAAAGTAGTTAAGAAACTAAGAGCAGAAGCAGGATGTTTACAGAACTTCTGATTTCACTAACACCTGACATCCGTAATAGGACATAACCGGTATTAGTTGCTTTTTGAAACTCAAGCTATTACAAATAATTATGCACATACTAATAGAATACCAAATACACTTTTATATGAGCATAGATTAAGATATTTATAGGTATCACTTATGAAAATAAGTATTATTTATAAAATGTACTTTGTATGTAGATATATATAAAATGTGTGTGTGTGTGTGTGTGTGTGTGTGTGTGTGTGTGTGTATATACACTGCAGTGACCTGTGCCTAGCTCTGCCTACCCTCAAGGATGGGGAAGCAAGAGGTGAGGAAACTGATGGGTCAGGGAAGGTCTAAGGCTCCTTGGGGCTGAGATGGGAGATGAGGGCTAAGAAGGAGTGAAGGGATTGCCTTGAGTATCAGCTGGAGTCAGGCTCTCAGTTTTGGGGCTAGTAGGTGCCTGATGTGGGAGTTGGTTGTCAGAATACAGATATGGGGATTGTTTGCACACCTGTTACCTCAACACACCAGCTGCTGGGGTTCTGCGCATACAGAGGCATATGTAGAACATTTGCTGAAGACGGCCCATGAAATGGCAGAGGAGCCAGTGAGCATTGTATTGAATGGTTTCAACCAGCTGCTGTGTTCTAATCCTGAATCTATCCCTAGATTTATATTATCTTTCCTTTCTGAGAGCCTCCTGCCAATGGACAAACTGCTACTAGATTATTCTCCTCTGACCTCTAAATTGATGTTCGTGGTTTTTTCTTTTTTTATTCATTTTTTTCTTTAACGTTTATTTATTTTTGAGAGAGAGAGAGAGAATAAGCGGGGGAGGGACAGAGAGAGGGAGACACAGAATCTGAAGCAGGCTCCAGGCTCTGAGCTGTTAGCACAGAGACTGACGCGAGGCTCGAACTCACGGACTGTGAGATCATGACCTGAGCCGAAGTCGGACACTCAACCGACTGAGCCACCCAGGCTCCCCTGATGTTCGTGTTTTTAAAGGAAGGCAAACATGATGAAGTTCAGAATCCATGTGACAAATCAATGCTTAATGGTGGTGATCTGGAATATTGGTTCAACATATTCCCTTGAAGACAGAAGATTTGTTCTGTTCTTGGATCTTTATGCTCACCCTTGGATATGAATCCGTTACCTCTGGTTTTCAGTAATTCTTTGTCTGATGTTTACCTCCCTTATCATCATCATCATCTACACAGCTATTACACAGTTGCAAAGGAACACATATTTAGTATCAGGAAGTAAGTATAGGAACACTACATAACTGCTGAAAATCAACTGTAAATTGGCAGTTTTATTTCATGCAACATTCAGTCTTTTGGCAATAACTATCTCTGTGTAATCTCTAGACTCTCCTCATCAGAAGGAACTTTCCTGGCAAAAATATTATGAATAATATACATGAAATCTTTGAAAAAAAACCTTGGTAATGTCTAATTCTTTCTATTCTAGACTTCAAACTTCTTAGAGGAATATCAAATATGGTTGCAGCAACAAGTGTATTCTTCGTGGCATCCTTATTTTATTTTCAAACAAAATGGAAGGAAACCAAAACACTGGCTCAGGTTCAGACCTTAAATGTATTAATGTAGAAATCACCCAGGGCATTCTAGATACTGTGCAAACAAATCAAACAGTAACCATCATCAAACAGTGAGGAAACAAGATGCATTGAGAAATCTTTTATTTAGGCTTTATCCATTTAGGAACCTATAGGCTTGATGCTAGGCATACTCCATGCAAGGTAAGAGTAATTGCATGCTATTTTAGGGGAGCAATCAGGTAGCCCTCTGGTGAAAAGTGGCATCTTGGGACCCCAGGTTATTATTTAGTAGGGTCAGACCAGCCAACGTGCTCATCTGCCTGCCACTCTTTATAACCATCTCCCCTGGGAAGGGAGTTAAGACGGAGGGTGGACTTACACCAAGCCTTGACTCTCACTGACTACAGAGTAGAGATGAGAGGATGCTGGAGAGTGAGGGAGAGAAAATAGAAACACACCACTGATTTTTAGATTTTGAATGTTTGAAGTATGTTGGGAGGTGAGAGAGGCTAGGAATGTGGGCCTTCATAAAAGAACTTCATATGATTCTGTTCCTTCTTTCTCAAGAACTTGCAGACTATTTCACACTATGGAGTTGAAGGCAGGAAGCTCAATTTTGAATATTTGCTCTGTCACTGAATTCTGGGCTCTAGCTGAAAACTCCTCTCCATCTCCTACATTCGTTGTCTTCCCAGGTATGTGGAGAGAGCTCATCCACGTGGACCACTTCCCAAAGGAAATCAGCTCATGAGAAAAGACAGATGCTCTGGCCCCCTGACTCCCAACAGCATGAATCTCAGGGTGGAAACAAGCTTCGAGCAAAGCTTCTTCTGAGCCCAGTAGTATTCTTACTTAGAACATCTATTCTCCTTTATTGTTCAATCCTTGATTCAAAATGGCCTCATTTGTTAGCTTATTGTTTGTTTTCTGTCTGTGTACCTAGGACGTAAGCACCTGAGGGCAAAGACCATGGGGTGTTTGTTTGTTTTCTGGTTTTGTTTATATATATATATATATGTGTGTGTGTGTGTGTGTGTGTGTGTGTGTATGTATATTCATATATATATTGTTTTCATATATATTTATATATCCACATATATTCATATATATTTCATATGTGTGTATATATGTGTGTGTGTGTGTGTGTGTGTGTGTGTGTGTGTGTGCATAGCCTCTGATGTATCAAAGTTTGGGTGAACAAAGGAACAGATTTCTTTTCTATTATCTGTGCTTCACTTGGGCATCTTCCCTCAGTATTGTCACTTCCCTTTTCAATCCAGAAGAGCCGTGCTCTCTGCAGAGCTGGGGCCCTGTCACACTTACCCTGGCCACCCCCCACCCCAGCTCTGATGAATCTCCCCCCACCTGTGCTTTTTTGAGCCGTGCGAGCTGCCCTGGAAGACGTGTGAGGGCTTGGAGGCTGAGCCGGGCTGAGGTGAGCCGGGGCAGTGCCTGTGACTGACACCCTAGTGTGGCCTGGAATGCTCTTTCCTTCCTGTGAACCCAGGAGCTAGCGTGCTGCAGGAGGCGTCTCTCATCTTGGCCAGGCAGTGGAGTCAGCTATTTCCTGGGTCAATTCTAGCTCCATTTTCAATGTTTGTATTAAAAGGTTAATTGCTTTACACCTGCACATCCCCAGCCTGGCTTCTCCAAGAAAGCTAAACAGTGCGATGAAAGTTGTATTTCTACTCTAATATCATTTCGCTGCATCGAGTGCACAGAATCTCTTTATTGGAGGCCAAATGCACAATCCGTTTGAGAGACAGTTGCTCTTGGCAGCGAGTAGCAACTGCTTGTTCGGAAACCCTTGAAGACATTGCTCAGTCTTTGTGTTTACTGTGGGCTGGTAGAGGACGATTTCTTATTTTCTCAGGGCAGTCTTTAATGAGCACCGGGTGGCTTTTTGATGCTGCCCTCCCACAGACCGTGGGTAAAGGAGGTGCTAGGAATCATACATTTTCAATTGTAGAAGTATTTTGTATCGAACCCTGTCAAAAATAACACTGCCTTTGGGACACAGAAAATCCAATTTGATAGCAATGTTTCCGCTCTTTTCTCTTGGACACATTGTATCAGTTAGCTTACAGTCTTGGACCTCAGCTATTTTTCACCTGGAAAGTGATTTGGGATGGGGTTCTGGGCTGTTGTTGGTGATGGCTTGCAAAACTATATTTATAAGCAGTCTTATCCTAAAATGACCCAACTTAACACCTAGCAGTTTAAAGGGTAGGGAGAAGAAAGGAGGAAAGTAATCAGTTCATATGCTTTTCTTGAAAACTCTCCGTGTGCATAAAGTACTCAGGAATTTCATGAGGACGCTCCTCCATCAACTGTTCTGTACCCCAAACATCCTTGGAAAAAGAAAAAGAGGGATCTGGGGGGCTGCAGGAGAGGTTCTTGTACCTGGAATTTCTACTCTCTAAACTGGAGACAGATGATGGATGAGCGGTTGTTTTCCCAGATAGAGATCTCATCATGAGTTTGTAAATAGTCACTCATATGATTTGTTCATTAATGTATGAGGAAATTGGTTCATTAATGTATTCAACATGTATTTAAGTGTCTACTGTGTGTTGAGCAGGACTAAACAGAATAAGACCTGGGTCTTGTCCTCAAGATCTTATAATCTAGTGGGGGATAGAGACAATAAAACATTATAAAGACTAATTCAGATATGTACAGATACAATGTCATCTTGGGGCAATGTTTCTTAGCCTTTTTTACTATTATTATTATTATTATCCTCTGTCCCAAAAGAGCCTTTCTAGACATTTTTTATCTCAAAAACTCCTTCCCACATTAAATTTTAATACCACACATATGTTGTGTATCTGTTTAAGTACTAATGTTTTATCTGTGTCTTATATAAAAAAGGGCAAGATTTTTTGTCCATTTGGGTGTGATGTCACCTCCATTGAGAATGTATGTCCTAAAGAAAGGAGAAGTCTTTTCTCACTCAGGAAAATCCAGTAGGAGCTTATAGAAGAGGGACATGTTACCTAACATGTTAAAAGATGAGTAGGCATACTTTTAGGTAGAAAAAAGGATAGCAGTGTAAAAATGAAAGCAACATGTGCCAAGGTGCAGAGGCGTG
This sequence comes from Puma concolor, assembly GCF_028749965.1. NCBI lineage: Eukaryota > Metazoa > Chordata > Mammalia > Carnivora > Felidae > Puma > Puma concolor. Next base: position 205,430,724 of record NC_141667.1, on the reverse strand, counting down.
AAAAGGGACCATTTAGCATGCAGCATGCATGGGCAGAAATAAACCTCTTTTAGCCTGCATTCTGTTCAAGGTGCTGCTTACCTGACTTGCCTATCATGTGCACCAAGATATTGATTATAATTGGCAGGTTATGCCCAGTCCAGTTAAGTATCTTAACAGTATCTCAAAATATTCTCACTCATGTGAATTTTTTTGGACAAAAAAGAATTGATCAAGAATGTTTGTGTTTGAAATCTGGCATAAAAACTATGTTTATTACATAAAAATCCATGAAAAGTGTGTGTAGGGGGAGAGAGGTAGAGCACAGAGGATTTTTCAGGCTGTGACACTATTCTACGTGGATACATATCATCACATATTTGTCCAAACCTATAGAGTATTCACTCTCAAGAGTGGACCCTAATGTAAGTTATAGACTCTGGATGATAATTATTTGTCAATGTAGGCTCATCAGTTGAAACAAATGCTTTAGTGGGGATGGTGATAATGGGGGGAGGCTATACATGTGTGGGAGCAGGGAGTTCATCGGCATTCTCTGTACCTTCTACTCAATTTTCTGTAAACCTAAAACTATTCTAAAAATAAATTAAGTCTACTTTAAAAAAAATCCTTGGGGGCGCCTGGGTGGCGCAGTCGGTTAAGCGTCCGACTTCAACCAGGTCACGATCTCACGGTCCGTGAGTTCGAGCCCCGCGTCGGGCTCTGGGCTGATGGCTCAGAGCCTGGAGCCTGTTTCTGATTCTGTGTCTCCCTCTCTCTCTGCCCCTCGCCCGTTCATGCTCTGTCTCTCTCTGTCCCAAAAATAAATAAACGTTGAAAAAAAAAATTAAAAAAAAAATCCTTAAAAGCTGTAACTAGAGTAAACTTGTACTTTGTGTGGCTAAGGGTCTAATTCTAAGAAGCATGAATTTGGGGTCAAATAGAGTTAGGGTTCAAATTCCAAATACATCAATTAAATTGGAAATTGAATAACCTCGAGTAAACAGCATCCCTCAATTTCCACATCTGTAAAATGGGGGGAAAATCTCTATCATAGATGTATTATGAATACATGCTTCCACACTCTTTAAAAATGCCACCTGGGGGAGAGTGGTGCAGAAAGCCTCCCATTTAGCAGGACATTAAGAATACTTAGTGAGAGGTGAACCGACATCTTTGGAGAGTTCTGTGGATAATTTTCTGTAAGTCAGAAAGGAGAATGGGAAATTCTGCCGTTGAAAGAAACTTCCTGAATTTAGCAGGGATAATAGGAATTCCAGAAGTCCATTTAGAAGTCAAGGGGGATAATGGGGATTTAATGGCGATAATGAAGAAGGGGTCAGATGGTGGTCAGGCAGTCAGATGAGACAAAGTGGACGTGGTTACTGTAATAAACAGCAAAGGTAAAATAGTAACAGTGTGGTTTGATCTATTTTGGCATTGGCTAATCAATCATGGTGTCCTTTGGACCGAAATCAATGGGCAGTCTAGTAAAATTGTACTTGATTAAAATAAGTGAAGATCTCTGTATCTTGCAAACAGTAGTCTTGACTTTAGTCACCATGGAAGGGTTTGCAGTCCTTCAATTGTTTCCTGGATGGAGCCAGTTCACAGATCAAGAGCCCCTTATATGAAGGGGAGACTAAGTCCCTTTGAGGAAAATCCTGCTATGATGCCAAAAATTATACTGTAAATCTTTCTTTTTAGATTTCCTTGAAGTGACCATGGTACTTACCTGGTGTCTGTGCACTGGGGAAGGAGAACTAACTAGACTTTATGGTTTTGAACTGACCCTAAATCTTGGAGACTCAAAACATCTCCATGGTCCACCTATAAGATTAAGGGCTTGAGGAGTTCAGATAATTAATGGAATCTTGGCTTGTGCCCATCTCAAAGTGGGCCAGTTGGTTCCCAAGTCTATCTTGTGGTTATTTTTTCAAGTCTGGAATTTATAGTTATAGGAGTCATACTTAGCCACTAGGAGAATTTCCACACTAATTTTCTGACCCATGAAGAAAGGACTGTTTTGGTAGGAAAGATTGCATGGAAGCCACTAGGAAGGCCTGTACCTCCAACTAAAAGTATATTGCATTCTTACAAGAAATACTGAAATTTGTGCCTTGATCAAAAAGTTGAAGGATGCAAGCATGGTCATTCCTACTACATCCTGATTCAATTCACGTATTTCGTTTCTGCAGAGGACAGATGGATCTTGGATCTTAGAGAATGACAATGGGATTTTTGTAAACTTAAGGAAGTGGTGAATCAAATTCCAACTGCTGTTCCAGATGTTTCCCTTGCTGGAGAAAGTCAATACCTCTGGCACCTGGTATGCAACTTGGGTAGGCTGTGGGCCCTAGTGATCCACCCAAACTCTAATGTAGGTGTTGCGGTGATTATTTTGAGGATGTGATTAGATAGCCAGTTGACTTTCAGAAAGAGAGATTATTCTAGCTAACCTGGGTAGGTCTGATTCAATCAGTTGGAAGGTTTCAAGAATAGAACTGAGGCTTCCTTAATGAAAAAAAAAGTTCTTCCTACAGATAGCAGCATCAGTCCATGCCAGTTATGCTATGGATTTGCAACTTGCCTAGCTAGCCTTCCTAAGCATAGAAGCCAATTGCTTGCCATCAATCTCTTAATATATATCTCCTACTGGTTCTATTTCTCTGGTTTAACCCTGACTGATATAGCAACTGATGTAATGAATGCTTTTTCATTGTATGTTTTAATAAATATTATCAGAAGCAGTTTGCTTTCAATACACGAAGTCATCAATACTCCTTCAGTGTACTACCTCTGGATTAAAAATCTCCAATTTTCTGGTATAATCTTGTCCATGGGGACCTTGATTTCTTCGTTATTCCATAAGACACCATGCTGCTCCACTAATTTGATGATATCATGCTAATTGGACTAGTGAGCAAAAAGTAGCAACACCTCTAGACATCTTGGTAAAACACACGCAAAACATAGGGTAGGAAATAACTGCCCCCAAATTTAGACGGCCTTCTACTTTGTGAGAGTTCTAGGCATCTCATGGTATGTTGACATATCCCTTCTAAATTGAAGGATAAGTTGCTGCTTGTAACCCCTTCCTACAACAATGATAGTGGCATAGCACCGAATGCATCCCTTTGGATTTTTGAAGGCAACATACACTCATTTGGGCCTGATGCTCAGACCCATTGATCAAATAACTTGAAGAGCTGTCAGTTTTGAGGAGCTTCAGACAAGAGAAACTCGGCAGCTGGTTGAAAGTGCCAAGCTGCTCTGCCACTTAGGCTCTATGACCCAGTAGGTCCCTTTGATGGTACATGAAGTGAATGTGGCAGAGAGGGATGTTTTGTGGAGCCTTTGACGGGACACCATAGGTGACCGACAAAACAGACCTTTCGAATTTTAGATGAAAGCAATGCCACCTTCTGCAGATAACTATTCTTCTTTTGAGAAACAACTTCTGGCTTCCTGCCGGGCTCTACACTTGAAAATGGACCACGAAGTAACCATCATAAACTGCTTGTTACCTGACTCAATAAGATATAATGTTTAGCAGCATTCCACCATCAAGTATAGGTGATATATGTGAGATCAGGCTCGAGCATATCTTGAAGGCTCAAGAAAGTTGCATGGGTGAGTGGCCCAGTTGCCCATGGTCTTCACTCCTGACACATTGCTGCATCCCCCTCATGGGAAGCTCCCCATTAACTGATGACTGAGGAAGAAAAATCAAGGCCTAATTTACAGATGGTTCTGCACAGTATTATGGTATCATGTGGAAGTAGACAGTGACAGCACTCTAAATCCTCTCTGGGATGTCTTTGAAGAATAGTGGTGAAGGGAACCCCCCCCCCTCCCGCCACCAAGGCAGAATTTTGAGTACAACCCGTCTTTTTTTCCTTTTTCTTGGGAGATGAGATGGTCAGAGGTAGGTAGAGATCTACATTATTTCAGGGTAAGTGGCTAACAATTTGGCTTGGTGGTCAGAGGCTTGGAAGGAACATGATTAGAAAGTAGGTAGCGGGCGCCTGGGTGGCGCAGTCGGTTAAGCGTCCGACTTCAGCCAGGTCACGATCTCGCGGTCTGTGAGTTCGAGCCCCGCGTCGGGCTCTGGGCTGATGGCTCAGAGCCTGGAGCCTGTTTCCGATTCTGTGTCTCCCTCTCTCTCTGCCCCTCCCCCGTTCATGCTCTGTCTCTCTCTGTCCCAAAAATAAATAAAAAACGTTTGAAAAAAAAAAAATTTGAAAGTAGGTAGCTAGGAGATCTGGGAAGAGATTTCTGGAAATACTCTCTCCAAAACAGTACAAGGAGTTTTATGTTCCATATGAGTGCTCTTTAAAGAAAAACCTGAGTAGAGAAGGATTTTATTTGTCAGGTGGAAAAATGGCCTGTTTTGTGGATGTTAGACCATTTTCCCAGACACCCCCATTCTTTCTCATGAGCTCATGAACAAATGGCTATGGTGGCTGGGATGGAGGTTATGCATGGGCTCAGCAACATGGACTTCTACTTACTAAGACTTATTTGTCTACAGCCACTGCTAAATGTCCAATATGCCAACAGAAAACATCAACCCTGAGCCACTGATTTGTCACCAGTTTCTTGGGGGAACCAGGCAGCCACTTGGTGACAGGTTGATTATACTGGACCACATCCATCTTGGAAAAGACAGCATTTTGTTCTCATCGAAATAGACACTCTGCATGTGGATTTGCCTTCTCTGCTTATAATGCATCTGACAAATCTACCATCCATGGATTTGCAGAATGCCTTATTCATGTCATGATATTCTACAAACCATTGCTTCTGACAAAGCAACTCATTTTAAAGGAAATGGGCTTGTGCTCATGGAATTCGCTGGTCTTACCACCATCTCTCTCACCCTATAGGAGCTTATATGATGGGATGGTGAAATGTCCTTTTGAAGACTCAATTATACCACTCTGAGGGTAATAAAACTGTGAGTATGGGGTTATGTTCTCCAGAATATGGAGTATTCTCTGAATTACTGACCTACATATAGTGCTGCTTCTTTTATTTAACATTAAAAGAAAGTTTGTTCATCAGCAGTCACCTGGCAACTTAGTGTTTCTCACGCTAGTGAAACAATAGGCAATAAATGAATACATACATACGTAAAGAGAAAAAAAAAGAAAGAAAAGAAAAAAAGAAGTGGTTACTATATTGGGGTAATTTATATCATCCAGAAAATAACTATTACACAATTGGCCAGAGAAGTGTACATATGGAATGCTGAAGATTCACAGGGCCACCTTTTAGTACTCCCATGTTCTGTGATAGAAACCATGAGAAACTGCCCCAAACTGACAGAGCCTCTTGAAATGAAAGTCTCTGTCACTCCACAGGCAAGGAACCATGACCAGCAGACATTCTTGGGGAGGACAAAATCAACATAGAATAGGTAGTAGAAGGACAGCAAATACCAGTATGACTATGGGACCAGTTATAGAATTTGTAGAGGTATGTGTTTTTCTTACTTGCTTTTATATAAATATATTTGTATATGCAATTAACCAATGAAAACATTTCTTTTTCCCTCTTCCCTTCTCTTTCCTGGTGACAGGTTGATTACTGCAACAACTTCTTCTTCCACTAACTAATATACGGTTAATAGTGGTTAATTTTATATCTCAGGATTTAAGTTATAAGATATCAAAGTGAGCATGTGACTCAGGTAGAAGAGGAATAAATTTACCTAGAGATGGATTAAATATATGTATTCTCTTTTGTATTCTCTTTTGGAGAGAGGGTTAGCAGTTTTTGATCGTGTGACATTTGCATTATATTAAGTAGAAACATATTTTTGCCTTTGCCATCTTTATCTGAAAGTTAAGTATGCCTGAAAGAGTTGTATGTGGATGCTAAGTTGAAAGGGTTGAAAAGTCCTGGATTGTGCTATTATCAATTTAGGAACTACGTTTTCTAGAATCCCTTGAATGCTAGATTAGAAGTGCCCCAAAAGGCAACTTGCACAAGATTTAGGAGGTGGAAGTGAATCAGTGGTCATTGCTTTTGGAAGGTTGTAGTGCTCAGATACTGTGACCATCAGATGTGAGGATGTCTAGTGGGTCTCAGCTGGTCTTCACTCTGTTCCATGTCTAGCTCATCTTCCTAACTGTTGGCCTTGCTGACCACCTGTGGCCCCAGGCCAACCACCAGATGCTTGGATGTGAACCCACACAGGTGGTAGCTGCACAGAAACAACAACTTCCATAGATCCCTCCGTGAGCTCCTCCTTTGTGGTCCTAATTTGGCAGCTAGAAATGTTGGTTTTTTGGATTTTTCCACAAGCTCCAAACTACCAACCCACACTACCTAGGCAGGCTGACTAGTAACTCTTGCTCTGACCCTACAAATTTTACTTCCTCAGCATCTCTTACATAAGCATAAATTCTAATTTCCATAATAGATTTCTTTTAAACATTTTTTTATTTACTTATTTTGAGAGAAAGAGAGAGAGCACGGGGGGGGGGGGGGGAGGGGGTGCGGGGAGGTACAGAAAGAGAAAGGAAGAGAGAATCCCAAGCAAGTTCTGCTGACAGCACAGAGCTTGACATGGGGCTTGATCCCACAAACTGTGAGATCATGACCTGAGCCTAAATCAAGAGTTGATGCCTAACCAACTGAGCCACACAGGCGCCCCTCTATAATACATTTCTTCTTCCCATATTAGTCATCATGTCTCTTCTTGAGTGACTGATTTCTGAATGATTATCTTCCTCAAGGACATTGATATTACAATTGTCTCCTCTCTCTTCTGCATCATAAATGATCTCCTCTTGAGTAGATCACTCCCACAGGCAAACAATATAGTTTTATTCCATTTCAACAACAATTACCCTTAATTCTACATCCCTTTTCAGCCACCACCATATTTATTTGCTTCCAGTTATAGCAAAGTTCTTTAAGACATTTATCTATCATCAATGTGTCCAACTCATATCCTTTGTTTTCTCTTCCGAAATTCATTTCAATCGGGTTTCCCTCAGCACTTTCTACTGAAATTGATTTCTCAAGTTCCCCAGTGGCTCTCCCAATGTTAATTTCTGTTTTTTTTTTAATGTTTATTTATTTTGAGAGACAGAGAGAAAGAGATAGAGAGTGAGCAAGATGAACAGGGAAGGGGCAGAGAGAGAGGGAGACACAGAATCCAAAGCAGGCTCCAGCCTCTGAGCTGTCAGCACAGAGCCTGACGCGGGGCTCGAACACATGAACTGTGAGACCATGACCTGAGCCAAAGTCAGACACCAACCGACTGTGCCACCAGGCGCCCCTCCCAACGCTAATTTCAACAGGCCATTCTAATCCCTCACATTACTTCACCTGTCAATTGATCATTTTTTCCTTCTTGCAACCCTTTCTTCACTTGGCCAAGGTCTCTGTCTCTGTCTCTGTCTTTCTCTTTCTGTAGAACAGATTGTTTCTTTTCAATCTCTTCTTCTGTTTATTCCTTACTTTTCCAAACTTTATTGGTGGAGTGTCCCAGGGGTCGATTGTTGAACTTTTTTCTTCTTTTTTTACTCTCACCTCTTAGGTGAGTACATTTACTCCCATGGCCTTATTTAATTTCCTGTGTGCTGATGATGCCAAAATTTAAACAGGCCTCAATCCTGGTCTTCAGGATTCTATCTTCATTTGGATGTCTACCAAGAACTTAATATGTCCAAAACCAAATTCCTAACCTTCTTAACCATCCCCAGTTCTGTTCCTTCCACAGCTTTCCCTCTTCAGTAAATGACCACTTCAGACTTTCAGATGCTTAGACAAAAAACCTGGAGCCATCTTGACTTCTCTGTTTCACAGCCCATCTTAGAGGCATCAGCAAATCCTGCCAGCTCTACCTTCAAAATACATCTAGAATCCAATCTCTTCTCACCACTGCTGCCACGGTGGTCTAAAGTGCCATCATATCTTGCCTGAATAATTGCCATCAACTCATAATTATTCTTCCTGGTTCTGCCTTTTCTCTCCTCCTGATCTATTCTCAGGGTAGCAGTTAGAGCCTGTTAACATGAAAGAATCACCATGCCATTCTGCTGTGGAGTTTTCAGTGGCTTCTCATCTCATTTAGAGTAAGATCTCAAATCCTTACAAAATCCTTTAATTACTGGAACAATCTACTTTTATCTACTTCTCTGTCCTAAAATCTCTGGCTCATTCCATTCTAGTAACACTGGACTTTGTGACATTTTTGAACACGTTAACATACTTTTGCCTCAGAGACTTCATACTTAGGTCCTTCTTGGAATGCTATTTCCCAGGTATCAACAGTGCTTGGGTTTCTGTCCAAATGTCCCTTAATCAATGAGGCCTTTCATAATCACTTTATTTAATGACCACCTTATTTATTTATTTATTTCTGTTTTTTTTAACGTTTATTTATTTTTGAGACAGAGAGAGACAGAGGATGAACAGGGGAGGGGCAGAGAGAGAGGGAGACACAGAATCTGAAACAGGCTCCAGGCTCTGAGCTGTCAGCACAGAGCCCGACGCAGGGCTCGAACTCACAGACTGTGAGATCATTACCTGAGCCGAAGTCGGACGCTTAACCGACCGAGCCACCCAGGCGCCCCTATTTCTGTTTATTTTTGAAAGAGAGAGCATGCACTTGCACCCCTGAGCAGAGGAGGGGCAGAGAGAGAGGGGAACAAAGGATCTGAAGTGGGCTCTGTGCTGACAGCAGAGAGCCCAAAGAGAGGCTCAAATTCATGAGCCATGAGATCATGACCAAGCCGAAGTCTGACACTTAATCAACTGAGCCACCCAGGTGCCCCCAATGACCACCTTTTTCAAAGAACAAGCTCATACTCTGTGCATTTCCTAACCCCTGTCTGACTGTATTTTTCCTCCATAGAATGTGTGTGTGTGTGTGTGTGTGTGTGTGTGTAAAATATCCAATATATACAAAGGAAATCATATACCCAATATTATCCAATATCCAATAATATATCCAATATTGTATCCATTATTTTTATTTTTATTTTTTTATTATTTTTTATTTTTTTTTAATTTTTTTTTCAACGTTTATTTATTTTTGGGACAGAGAGAGACAGAGCATGAACGGGGGAGGGGCAGAGAGAGAGGGAGACACAGAATCCGAAACAGGCTCCAGGCTCCGAGCCATCAGCCCAGAGCCCGACGCGGGGCTCGAACTCACGGACCGCGAGATCGTGACCTGGCTGAAGTCGGACGCTCAACCGACTGCGCCACCCAGGCGCCCCTGTATCCATTATTTTTAATCCTAGAACATGGGAGTAGTAAAATGTGCATTCTGAAGATCTCCTGCATTCCACACATACTCTTCTCTGACCCAATTGTGTAATATTTATTCTCTTGACAGTCCAGTACAGAAACAACTTCCTCTCCTCTCCTTCTTTTTGCCTTTCAGTTCATTGGCAGTCAGATGATTTGTCTTTGTTTATAATTTGTTTTTCTTTTGGAATGTGAGTCCCCCCACCCCAGAATGTATGCAGCTCCCCTTTTCTCCCAAAGGACGTAGTTTTTACAAAATAGACTTTATTTTTTAGAGCAGTTTTAGGTTCACAGCAACGTTGTGAGGGAGATCCAAAGATTTCCCATATACCCCCCTGCCCCCACACATGCAGAGACTCCTCCATTATCAACATCCCCCACCAGAGTGGACATTTGTTATACATGATGAACCCGTATTGACACATCATTATCATCCAAAGTCCATAGTTTACATTAGGCTTCACTCTTGGTGTTTTATGGTCTATAGGTTTTGACAAATGTATGATGACATATAACGACCACTGTAGTATCATAGACAGTAGTGTCACTGCCCTAAAAATCCTGTGCACTCCATGTATTTGTCCCTCCTTCCCTCCAAACTCCTGGCAACCGCTGGTCTTTTTACTGTCTCCATATTTTGCCTTTTTCAGAATGTTATATAATTGGAATTATACAGCATGTAGCCATTTCAGATTGGCCTTTTTCACTTATTAACATATATTTAAGGTTCTTCCATGTCTCTTCATAGCTTGATAGCTCATTTTTTTAAAACTATTTTTTTAATGTTTATTTTTGAGAGAGAGAGCGAGAGAGAGAGCGCGTGCAAGTGGGGGAGGGGCAGGGAGAGGGAAACACAGAATCCGAAGCAGGCTCCAGGCTCTGAGCTGTCAGCACAGAGTCCAATGCGAGGCTCAAACTCACAAACCATGAGATTGTGACCGGAACCTAAATCAGATGCTTAACCGACAGAGCCACCCAGGTGCCCCAGTAGCTCATTTCTTTTTAGCACTGAATAATATTACATTGTCTGGATATACCAGTTTATCATTTGCCCACTGAAGGAGAAGTGTTGTTCAGCCTAGTGATGCTAGCTCCTAAAACACCACCTGGCACGTGGTAGGTGTTCAGTACATATTCCTTATCCTCATCATGCAATTATTCTCTCCGTGAATAGCATCACCCTCTGGTAGTTTGTCCAATCTCAGAAGATAAATGTGTACCGAATTTCCAGGGATTTGAGATTCTCCCACCTGTTCTTTTACTTCCACCTCTTGACTGTCTCTTGAATTCATCCTTTCCTCTTCATCCCCAATGTCAATGATAAACTCACTCTTCATCAACTTCTCCCAAAATAGCACATTGGCCTCTTGAATTTTCTTTCTGAATTTTATGCATAATCTGTGCTCCTAAAGCACATACCTTATTATGGTGATCTCTTGCTCAAAGTATCCAGCAGATTAAAGTTTAAGCTCATTTGCATATGTTCCCAGTTTCTCAAGATCTGATCCTTACAATGGGTGGAGACTTTTGTTCGGCTTCTCTTTTCCTAAACTTCCACCATCTACTCCATGTATTCTGTATTACTTGGAGAACTCAAAGCAACTTGTGGCTGTTTTTGAAATAATCAACTTAATTCATTATCAATTCCATATTTAGGAAATGAATTCCACAGGAATCATGGAGGAAAATGGGGTGCTTTTGAAACCAGGGGTTGATGGTGTTGGCTTTTGTACTTCTGCGGATAGCAGCTGAATGGTTATTTCATTAGGTCATATGCTAGAACATAAAATCTCTATAAACTCATGGAAGCTTTGTGGTTGTACAGAACTGCACAGAAGGATTCTAGAGTCTGCAGTGGAATAGCAGCAAACATGTAGAAACTGGGCTAAACAGTCCTTTATGGGTCTCTGCTTTAAAGTGTACATATTGTTCACCTTCCATTTTTACAATACCCATTATCCTTATGTCAGATTTTTATTTTTGTTTGAGTGAAGCAGAAAAAAAAAGATTTTTGAAAAAAGTATTTAAAGTGGCAGGAGGGAATTCCTTCTGTAAAAAGAAGAAAGAGTGAGTTTTTCAGATTCTGTGAGCACCCACTTCGCTTTGAATATTGTGCATATTCTCTCCCTCTCTCTCTCTCTCTCTCTCTCACACACACACACACACACATATGCACATGTACACACATCTATCATTAAATCTAAGAAGGTGTGGGATAATGTTACGAACCAAGTTTATGAGGTAATGCACAGTGAACGGAAGAATGTCAGTCTACCGTCTCAACAGACAGGGAATTTTTTTTTTTTTTTTTAAATAATAGTTGCAAAGACTAGTAACTAAAGGATCTGATGTAATGAGATACAGCTGGGCTTTGGGAAATTTCATCAACCATTTGATTTCAAGTGATTTCATTCTGTCCTTAACTCACAGCATTGGGCTTTGATATTGAAATAGGAATAGAACATTGAATCAGATAGTTTTCCTTCTAGTACTTGCCATTTCAAAGAACTTTGCATTATTATTGCATCCCCAGGAAGCAGGTAGGATTAATATCCTTATAAAGTGCTTTGGTTTTCTATTGTTAGAGTATGAGAAATCCTAAAATGATAAATGACTTGGACGTTAGCATAGAGCAAATCTGGGCCAGAACAGTGTTTAACAGATTTATTAGTTTCCAGGATTATAGTCACTCAACTGATCTATTTTCCTCTTCAGTTTCCCGGGGTATTACACTTTGGGTTCTGTATGGTTGAAGTTAAAGTCTGCTGAGGCTATTTTACCCAGAGTGAGAAATTTCAAGTTCTAATCCCCATTGTAACTCTTTATAATAACACTAACATTTCTGGAATTCACTTCGTAATCTGTAAAATGAAATAATTAAGATTAATTTGACTAAAGTTAGGGGACTGTTTCAGATGACTTCTCAACCTTAGGTTAAAAAAATTTTTTTTTAATGTTTATTTTTTAGAGCAGAATGTGAGTGGGGGATGGACAGAGAGAGAGAGGAGAGAGAGGGAGACACAGAATCCTAAGCAGGCTCCAGGCTCTGAGCTGTCAGCACAGCGTCCAACATAGGGCTCGAACTCACACACAGTGAGACCATGACCTGAACTGAAGTCGGATGCTTCACTGACTGAGCCACCCAGCACCCCTAACCTTAGGGTTTTTTAATCAATGTTGCTTATTCAGGTAGAAAAGAACATGCTCCAAATATGGCACCTCCCAGAGACGTGAAATTGACAAAGTGTTGATGTTCATATTCTTCTCAACAGCACCTTTTTACTTAAATAGGCAAAGCAATGAATCCCTTTTACAAACAGGACACAAAGCCACTGAATGAATCCCCTATTCCTATATTCCTACTCCTCTGGTACCATAGCTCCTTAATTCCCTTCTTAATTCCTTCCTTCATGAAAATGCTGGGACACTATTCATTTTTTAGTTTATTAATAGTATTTCTCAAGCATTTAACTTTGTTATTTTTATGCTTTACATACAAGACTATGTACCTAATTTTAGATTGGAACTATAAATTCCAAATGAAAACATCTTTATAGAGTTAATGACAACAACAAAACAACCATACTCACAATATTAACTAATTCATCAAACACTTAGTACTGTAGGTGGAACTTATATCAGCTTATTTAATCCTCCTAACAGCTTTATGAGGTAGAATCCACAATAATCTCCTCTCCTTGGGCAAAGCAACAAAAGTACACTGATTTTAGTAACTTGCCTATAGTCACAAAACTAGTTATGGTCAGAGCTAGGATATGAAAAACTTTTTAAAAAATATTTGTTTATTTATTTATTTATTTATTTATTTATTTATTTAAGAGAGAGAGAGAGAGAGAGAGAGAGAGAGCATGAGCAGAGGAGGGGGGGGAGGGAGAATGAATCTTAAACAGGCTCCACGCTCTCAGTACGGGGCCCAGCACAGTGCTCCATCCTATGACTCTGGGATCATGACATGAGCAGAAATCAAGAGTTGGATGCTCAACCAACTAAGCTACCCAGGCGCTCCTGGAAAACTGGTTTTAAAACCCAAGTTCTTGATCACTATACTAAATTGTCAAGCTATATATCCTAAATACCACAAACATTCTAAGCCATGTTCATATGGACATATAACTTACACAAAGGAATAGAAATACAGGATATGGGCATATGCTTTAGAAGCATTTTTATAAATGTGCAGAAGGAAATTATATTTAGGGCAAATGCATATCAAGGGTGGGATTTCCTATGGTTTGGGCTTCACAGTGAGAGTTGATAAGAGTTTTATGTTCTTTCCTGATTGATTAAAGAAGGTTGAAATTCCAAGAATTGTACAGTCAGAATTTTGCCCCATTTTCTTCAAGAGCCAACTGCTTTACATGCATCAAATTCCAACTGAATAGAAAAGCAACATCTACTTTTGATAGCTGTCCTCTGTGAAAAGCAAAGTAGAATCAATCCAACTATAGCTTTTTTTTTTTTTTTTTTTTTTTGGAGGAGGGAGGAGGAGGGGGGGAGAGAGAGAGAGAGAGAGGGAGAGAATCTTAAGCAGGCTCCACACTCAGCAGCATGGAGCCCAGTGTGGGGCTAGATCTCATGACTGAGATCATGACCTGAGCCGAAATCAAGAGTTGGAAACTTAATTGACTGAGCCACGCAGGTACCCCAACTATCGTTCTTTAGGAATCATTTCCTTGGGAAAACCTTCCAGGATTCTTCTAGTCTGAGGTAGATGTCCCTCCCATGGCCTCATATGCTGACTGCTGGACTCAGAACATTTTTCAGTAATTGTCTGTTAGCTTGTCTGTTTCCTTCACTGGTCTGACAGACCTTTGAGAGCAGGAGTTGTGTCTTCATGTTTGCAGCCATCTGCTTTGCAGATGCTTTGTCCATAACAGGCATTTAATAAATGTTTATTAAAATGAAATAAAGGTGTGTTGAAATTCGTTTGGAAACTCCTGGAGTTCCAAGAACTCCTGTTATTTCTGTACTCTAGCCATGTCTAATTTTCAATGTTTCTATGGAGTATCTACTTTATGCAGGATAGTATCTGTTATCTATCTACCTAGCATATTTGTATATTGTAGATATTTAATATGTGTTGTCAATTGAATTATATTGGAATAGGTTTTTCAAATGTATTGGAGAATTGGAAATAGTTCAGTTATTTTAGGCTAGGCTATGTTGTAGTAACAAACATGCCTTTAAATGTTAGTGACTTATCACATAAAAATTTATTTCTCAGTCATGCATAATGCACCACAGATCTGGTAATTCTACAGAGCAGCTCCTTTTCAAATGGTGACTCCAAGGTCCAGGCCTATAATATCCCGTAGCTCTGCCATCTAAAACAGGAGGCTTCCAAGTCCCCATAGTAGGAAAAGAGAGCCATGCACTGGTTCCCAAATACTTTGGTTTAGAACTGACACACCTTACTTCTGCTCATAGCCCTTTGGCCAAATCTAGTGATTTGCAAGAGGACAGGGAAATGTGGAAGAGAACAGCAGGAAATGACTCTGCCATAGAGGGAGAAAGAGCAAAGTAGGATCCAATGATCAATATTTACATTTAGTTTTCCGTCTGATGTGTTCATTAAAAAAACGGGAATTCGTGACCTAAAGATCTTGAATACCTGCCGCCACCTCCCCGCCCTCTTTTTTTTTTTTTTCAGGAAGGCAAACAGGGTGCAGTTGGGTCCCACAGTGTGGGCTATGGAACTTAGGAGGTGTAGGGGGAGTAAGTGCAGGTCCCCATGGAAGGGCAATGTACTGGAGCAGGCTGATCATCAGCGGCCGTTCAGACATAGGCAGAATCAGGCTGGAGGCAAACTGACCTGGCCTGGCGTACACGTCCTAACCTATTCTCGCGGGATCTCAGGAGTTCCCACGGGAAATTAGCAGGAGAGAGCTGAGATGAGAAAAACCTGGGCGCCCAGGGGACTGGCGGGCTCTCCTCCGAGACTCGATCCAAAGGAATCTGGCTCATTCCATTTCTCACACAAAACCCAATCCTCGTGGCCTCGCTGCCTCAACCCAGAGTCACAGTGCAGCGGTGCCTCGCCTCAGAGCCCCGGAAAGGTGCATGCGAACGGGGTGTGGCCCAAAAGCCGAGGAACGGAGGGATGACTGAGGCCTGAACTGGGGAGTGAATTGCGCATGCCTGGGCCGAAAAGCCTTGCGAATCCGGAAAGGCCCTGGCAGCTCTGTGGGCGCAGGTTGCCGGGTCTTGGACAGCAGCAGCCCCGAAGTGCCGCTCCATCGCACATCCCTGGTGCCAGTTATTCCACCAGGAAGCTGCGAGGTGTCTAAAATTCATCCCAGGAAACCATTGCTGCCTGTTCCTTGAAGCTTTCCCCTGAATAGCATGCCTCAGAGCATTCTTCTCTCTTTCTGACCCAGCACATCTATCAGCACACTGTGATGGGGAAGATGGCTTTTTCACCCAACCCTTCACGAGGGGATTGAACAATGCAGTTGTCAGTGAGAGGCGGCCCTCTGCAGTATAAAAACGGGTATGGCTTATTCATTTTATAACTGGAAATTCGGAAAGTCATGGGTATGTAACGTACAGCATGGTGACTGAAGTTAATAATACTGTATTGCATATTTGAAAGTACCTGGGGGAGTGGGTCTTGAAAGTTTTCATCACAAGGAAAAAAACATTGTAACTATGTATGGCGATGGATGTTAACTGGAGCGGTGCTCATTTAGCAATATATACAAATAGGGAATCATTGCATTATACCCCTGAAACTAATGTTATGTCAATTGTACCTCATTAAAAAGGGTATTGTATGTTATAATTGACAAATATCTAATTCATTGTCAGTTAATCATTAATTAATACTCCTTTAATCGATAGCATCCAAATTAATAGTTTTTTGAATGAGTTACCAAATGAAAGAGACAAATACCAGTTAGAAAGATTTTCAGCTCAAAAGCTGTTCTTTAATGATAAATATCAGGAAATCAGTAGCTGTTACTCTTATTAGTTCTGAGCCCCTGATGAGGTCTCCGTCCAAGCAGCGATGTGCGACCTCTCTTCTGTTTTCGAAGTCTGGGGAGATTTGGGCAAAAAGAGGCTGGTGATGGACAAGTGTGGTGATGGACCATAGCTTGGTCACTGCTTCTCATCTCAAGAAAAGTGACCTGCCTTCCTTTTATGTACTCGAGAATATTGCTAGTGAAAGCATCTGATCACAGATTTAACTTTCTCATTTGGAGTGCTGAGAGGTGAACTTCTGCAGTTCTTGGGTAGAGATATTAAAACAGAAAGCACACAACAAAGCTCTTATGATAGAGTGTAAGATACAAGAACACCTAAGCTCTAGTTATTTTTATTTGTTGTATCTTATATCAGTTATCTGATAGACCTGGCATAGCCTAGGCCTTCATACATCATGCTTTTGTAGAGACAGGTTCCTCAATCTGTATGTTCACAGCTAAAGGAAACATTGTAGCATAGCAAATGGCCAAGAAAGTAACCTTATCCTGTGTCTTTTGTATTGTCAGAGTTTCCCCAGAGGTCATGGGGAAGTAAGGGCATTCATCAAGACATTTAATTACCAAGCACACAGGGCTGAGCTCCATTTCTCAGGTTCTCAGTGGGGTCGTGCCCCTGAAATGGGAGCAGCAATGGCAGTTAGGAAAGGGTGTGCCTGTTTCTCCCTTCGGTGCTGCGGTAAGGGAAGGGGTTGGCAGATGAGACAGTCTGGATTCTTGAGTTACCTTGTGGAGGAGCTGCAGGCAGTTGAATCTCCAGGTCTCTGTCAGACTCTGGTGTTGATGAGAAATAAACTTCCGCTGTGTTAAGACTCTGAGGTTTCAGGGCTAATTGATCACAGCATAGTACAGGCTAGCCTGCTGATTCAGACATGATCTATGCATATCGGACATGCAGATGCACAAAGTTTAAGAGATGTAAGAGTCCTGACAGTCTCCTTTGCCAGAGGCAACCACTGTTCCTGGTTTCTTACCTATCTTTCAGAGATAAGTTATGTGCTAATAACAAAAAAAGTAATAACTGTGGTAATGGCAGCAAACATTTAGTAAGAGCTTGCTGTGACAATTGACCCTAAAAGTTATTCTTCAACCCCAATGGAAAGTAATCTAGGTGAGCAGTATGTGTGTGTGGTGAAGGGAGTCTTTGTTCCAGTGAGTCATTAAAGGACCCCAACTAAAAGAGGCTTTGCAGTCTTTCATATGTGTCATTGAGACTGACCTGGCCATTAATATCTGCCTGGCAAAAGGGCAAAGAGCATAAAGGATAGCATGTGAGAGGCTTTTATAGGCCAGGTCTGCCAATCATTGACTAGAGTTCAGTCGTGTCCCCACACCTTAGTGCAAAAGAGGCTGGCAGATATGGTTTATTGTGCCCACAGATGAAGAGGAACTGTGTTTGGCCATCAGCGAGCCGTCTTTGCCTTACTAATGTGTTCATCCAACAGTTCTATGAACTAGGGGCTACTATTATGCCCACTTTACAGATTCATAAACTATTATGCCTACGGCTAGTAAGTGGCAGAGCCTAGAAATGTCTGACACTAGAGCTGGGCTTAGCCACTGTACTTATCCTTTCTTTATATAGAGTAGTATATTATGCACACAGTTTTCTATTTGTAACTGTTTTTTCCCCTTAAGGATATTTAGTTGAGATTATTTAATGCTAGTATATATAAGGCTGCTTATTTATTTTTTGATAGATGTATACTGTATACATAAATGAGTCATGATTTAAGTACAGTTATGATGAAGATTCTTTCCATTTTTCCCCATTTCAAGCAGTGTTGCAGTGAATATGCTCAAAAGTTTATGTTTGCACACATGTGCATGTATATGGAGAAGAATACTTCCTAGAAGTAAAATTGCTCATCTAGAATGGTATATGTATATTTACTTTTACAGATGTTTTCAAATTTCCCTATGGTTGGAATATCTTTTATATAAAAAGAATACAGTTTACATTTCCATCAACAAAGTATGAAAATATATATTTCTCCATAGTTATACTGCACGAATTTTTCTGCTTTTTGCTATTTGCTAAATTATAAGTAAAAATGGTATTTGATACTAGCTTTTCTTCTATCTCATAACTTTTATTGCTTTGTAATATTTAAGAATACAATGGAAGAAAATGGACAGATTCTTTAGATTGAGGATCCACAGAATACTCTTCTAGGAAAAAAATAGGTATTAAGTGTTATCATTTAGCCAACTCTCATTTATTTTGCAGTAATTGTAACAACATCTCATTTTTCAAGAAAACAATCTTAAGAGAAATGTCAGTAATTTTTCTATGAAAATGGTAAAACCAAACCATAATTTAAAATTGTCTGTCACTTTGGGGATGGCAGCATCCCCTAGTGCCGTAAGAACTTTTCAGAAGGCAGATTGCTCTAAGCACATTTCCATTATGCACAAAATGCACTTCTTCTTTGCTGTGTTGCCTGAGCTGAACACAGGTAGAATTGTATTTCTAATGTGCAGTGAGTTATACTGAAGCCACCGCAGTATTCCCTGCTGCATAGGTCCTGGGGTGTGGTGACATTGAGGAGTGCCTCTTCCTGTTCCAGTACTTTTTTATTTTTTTTAATTTTGTAATGAACAGCAGTATTTATTGAGCTTTACCGTGTGAAGCTTGTGCTTGGTTCTTAGCCATGCAACACAGTGTGATAAATACCACAAAAAAATGCAAAGATGTATAAGCAGCATATAAATTAGCAACATTTCTTTGTTATGAGTGTATTTTTCTGATTATTTGTCATTTGTTTGCTTTTGAAGGAATCCCAGCATTAAAAAGCCTTTTGTAGTAGTACAAAAAAAATTCAACATTAATTTTTGGCAAAGAGATCATTGGAATTTCACTTTAGAATGGAAATAATGACATCTGAAAACCTTACGTTTTTAATGATGTTTTAATCAGATATCAAAAAAAAGATCATTTAATTAGATCATCTTTAGATTTTATATATGCATATATTTAATTTTTTATTGAAGTATCATTGACATGCAACGTCCTATTAGTTTCAGATGTACATCATGGCAATTTGATATTTTTATAGATGTGAAATGATCCCCACAATAAGTGTAGTTACTGTATGTCACTATACAAAGTTATGACAATATTATTGACTATATTCCCTATGCTGTATATTACATCACCATGAATTATATTTTATACCTGAAAGTTTGTGCCTCTTAATCCTCTTCTCCTATTTCTCTCATTCCCATGAGTGCTTCTAGCTCTGGTAACCAGCAGTTTGTTTCCTGTATCTATGAGCCTCTTTCTATTTTGTTTGTTCATTTGTTTTTTAGAGTCTACATGTGAGTGAAATCATGATATTTGTCTTTGTCTGTCTGATTTATTTCACCTAGCAAATACCCTCTAGGCCCATCCACATTGCTAAATTGGAAGATTTCATTGTTTTTTTTTTTTTTTTTACAGCTGAATAATATTCCATTGTATGTATGTATGTATGTGTGTGTGTTTATAAATATACATATATGTATATGTATTGTTTATCCATTTATGTATGGATGGATACATGGACACTTAAGTTGCTTGCATATCTTGACTGTGTATATAATACTGTGATGAACATAGGGGTGTATATATCTCTTTGTTTTTTGTTTTACACATGTTTATTTGTTTTGAGAGGGAGAGTGTGTGTATGTGCATGTGCACGAGCAGGGTACGAGCAGAGAGAGGGAGAGAGAGAATCCAAAGCAGGGTCTGCACCATCAGCACAGAGCCCTAGGTGGGGCTCGACCTCCTGTGAGATCATGACCTGAGTGGAAACCAAGAGTGAAATGCTTAACTGACTGAGCTAGCCAGGTACTCCTTGAGTAGTTCTTAATAAAGAGGCCTATTGTTATTGTTGTAGAGATCATGTATTAATACAGAATTAATATCTATCCACCCAAGAATAGGTTATATCTTTTAATTTATTAAGTGTCTCTAGTTTCTTCAGTTGCATTTTATTTTATTAAAAATTTTTTTTTAATGTTTATTTTGTTTTTGAGAGAAAGAGAGAGAGAGAGAGTGGGGGAGGGGCAGAGAGAGAGGGAGACAGAGATCAGAGGCAGGCTCCAGGCTCTGAGCTGTTAGAACAGAGCCCGACATGGGGCTCAAACTCAGGAACTGCGAGATCATGACCTGAGCCGAAGTCGGATGCTTAACCGACTGAGCCGCCCAGGTGCCCCTACGTTTTATTTTATTTTTCTAATGTTTATTTATTTTTGAGAGGGAGAGACAGAGCATGAACAGGGGAGGGGGAGAGAGAGCAGAGACACAGAATCTGAAGCAGGCTTCAGGTTCTGAACTGTCAGCACAAAGCCCACCGGAGGGCTCGAACCCACAAACTATGAGATCATGACCTGAGTCAAAGTCGGATGCTGAACCAATTGAGCTACCCAGGCACCCCTCTTTAGTTGCATTTTAATGTTTTCTTCATCTAAACTTCTTTTGAAGCATATTAGATATCTTTTCTCTTTGTTTTGTTATTTTTCCATTATATTTTTGATTGGTTATTATTTTTACACAGAAAGCTCCTTACTTTTGTATATAAGTTTTGTCCCAGCCATCTAAGAATGATTATTATTAAGAGGCTGTGAATGTAATGTAAGATTACATGGGTCAGTGCCAGATGAGTCCCAGCTCTATCACTTACTGGCTGTTATTGTGAGGATTGCAGATAATCTATGAAAAATGCTTAGAATAGTGCTTCATCAGTTTAACCACTTTTCTTAATCAGATATTGGTATAGAAGTTAGCTTGTTTCTCGCTTGCTTTGGATGCTTTCTTGTTTCTATACTTGGGAAAAGTTTTAAGATGAATAGGACACATTTTCTTCCATGGTGGGGAACTCTACTTTCATTGGTCAATTCGTTTGGTACTCCAAATCTCCTTTGATAGAATAATGATTATACTAATTTCATAAATGTTATATTCTACTCAGAGTGGTTAAAAAGGTATCTGAACCAAAATTGAAATCCAGATTTCCCTACTCTAAAGCCAAAGTCAAGATTTAAACATGGCCATATAGTAAAAGATTTATTTGAAAATATATGCCTTTTTAATCACAAAATTTATTCTTACACTTCCATGTTCATTTACTTGTGGAATGTTTTTCTATAACATGCTTTAATATAAAATGTGCTTTAATTACACAAGTTCGGTTTATGGGAAGGTCTTAACTGTGGCTCCAAAGGGAGAAAAAAATGAGTAAAAATAGGACTACTGATTTTGACACTTCAAAAAAAATCTTTTCCTCTTTTGTATCTTTCCCATCCTCTATCCCTATTTACTATTCATTGTAGCCCATATAATAATACCTGACCTGGGTTACTACAACAGCCTATAAAATGGTCTCTTCATCTCTAATCTTATCTTCCTTAAAGCATTCTCTGCACTGTCGCTGCAGCCATATATTACCAGTATTAACCACATTTCCCCCTTTAGCCAAGTTAGAGCTCATTAGGGCAGCTTCAAGGCTCTCCTCACCTACGTTTCTTACCTCTCCAGCCAAGAATCTCACTAGAATGCTCAAGCAATACCACATGCTCCAAGTTCTCTTGAGCACACAAAAGTGCTTTTTCATCTTTGTGAATGTGACCCCTCATTGCGCTCCTACCTTCTTCTTCCCCAGTAATGAGCACTGTGCTTCATATACCCAAAGTTCTCAGTAGATGTGTTTCCTGAAAGAATAAACAAATGTTTCTGCTCTTCTTTTTCACAGATCTTTCAGGAAAGAAGTGTTTATTGTGGAAAAGCTTGAGAAGTTTAGTTACACACCAGGAGTCCTGGCTTTTACCAGGATTCTGTCTTTTGACCCACTGTTGGACTCTGGACATGTATCAGTGGGTTTGGGCATATAAGTGTCCAAGCAGATTTTGGGACTGAGACAACTCACTGTTGGGGTAAAATTAGGAGAGCACTGAATAGGCAGGAAAGCTTTACATAATATTTTATTCAAGTCTTACAACCTCCTACAGAGTGGGAATTAATATTTGTATAATACCAATGGAGAACAGTGACACAAATAAATGATATCCAAGGGGAAGGAGAAAAATGCTTCTTATGCAGGGGCCTGAGGAAGGAGGAGGAGAAAAGCCAAAAGTCAGAGTGTCTTCATTCCTGAACCTCTCCCCCACACCCCCTCCACAATCAAATCTTTGGGAAGGAGGCAAAGGGTAGGGAAAGCCAGAGAGATTTGGAGTGTCTGGAACAAGGAAGCTTCCTTGTTTCTCATGGCATAGCCTGGAGAAACTGCAACTCTCTTAATGAAGTCAAACCTTCAGTATATTCAGCATGCATAGCTGCCGGCTGTGGTTGCTTTGAAATGTCTGAAGAAGAGGTCTAGGCAAATCAGCCTGTGCTAGCAGGTTCCTGTGGCTTGTGTGTGTCATCTGGGGAGTGGACCTTTCTCATAGTGCTTGTGGGGTGTGCATAAATGCTAAGAGGACTGCAAGAGCCATAGAGTCAGGACAAGGAGGCTGCCACATGTGGGGACTGACCGTGTGGCTGGAGTCTGGAGGAGGGCCTATCCCTTTCAACACTGGGTGCAAGTTGGAAATGGACGGGACCAATCTCACATTAGCAGGATGATGAGCCAGTTGGGACAAGCTAGACCAGAGCACATTATTGTCAAAACGTCTCTGCCTCAAGTCTGCAAGAA
The DNA here is from genome assembly GCF_028749965.1 of Puma concolor. Classification (NCBI taxonomy): domain Eukaryota; kingdom Metazoa; phylum Chordata; class Mammalia; order Carnivora; family Felidae; genus Puma; species Puma concolor. The sequence continues at coordinate 205,407,797 of NC_141667.1, read as the reverse complement.
CTTAGAAAGTCCCTGGCTGGGGCGCCTGGGTGGCGCAGTCGGTTAAGCGTCCGACTTCAGCCAGGTCACGATCTTGCGGTCCGTGAGTTCGAGCCCCGCGTCAGGCTCTGGGCTGATGGCTCGGAGCCTGGAGCCTGTTTCCGATTCTGTGTCTCCCTCTCTCTCTGCCCCTCCCCCCGTTCATGCTCTGTCTCTCTCTGTCCCAAAAATAAATAAACGTTGAAAAAAAAATTTAAAAAAAAAAAAAAAAAAGAAAGTCCCTGGCTAAGAGGTCATCAGAAGGAAGGAGGAACGAAGATGTAATTTACTGAGATTAAATCCTGAAGCGACTGAGATAATAGCTGAAAAGTAGGTAATAGCTGAAAACTGAGAGAGACTCAGTTCTGATCATTGATGAGTTGAAGATGGTTATTACTGTTCAGTGGGCTCAAAAGCAAGATGAGATTTGTTGTTGAAAGTAGTTCCTTTTTTTTTTTTTTGCACATTTGAATGGTGGCATGTGTCATCAACCACACTATATTTTTTAATCATTCAGTCATTCAACAACTATTTATTGGTCACCTACTACATATAGTCATGCTTTTTTTTAAAAAAATATTTTATTTTTCAGGGAGAGTGCAAGCGGGGGAGGGCTAGAGAGAGGGTGACAGAGGATCTGAAGTGGGCTCTGTGGTGACAGGCTAACAGCAGTGAGCCCGATGTGGGGCTTGAACTTACAAACAGCGAGATCATGACCTGAGCCACCCAGGTGCCCCAACTATATTCTGTAATTCTGCTCATAACTCTTGCTGATGTTTCAAAGCCCTTTTTTTTTTTTTTTTTTTTTTTTATTTATATATGAAATTTATTGTCAAATTGGTTTCCATACAACACCCAGTGCTCATCCCAAAAGGTGCCCTCCTCAGTACCCATCACCCACCCTCTCCTCCCTCCCACCCCCCATCAACCCTTAGTTTGTTCTCAGTTCTCAACAGTCTCTTATGCTTTGGCTCTCTCCCACTCTAACCTCTTTTTTTTTTTTTTTTTTTGTTCCCCTCCCCCATGGGTTTCTCTTAAGTTTCTCAGGATCCACATAAGAGTGAAACCATATGGTATCTGTCTTTCTCTGTATGGCTTATTTCACTTAGCATCACACTCTCCAGTTCCATCCACGTTGCTACAAAAGGCCATATTTCATTTTTTCTCATTGCCACGTAGTACTCCATTGTGTATATAAACCACAATTTCTTTATCCATTCATCAGTTGATGGACATTTAGGCTCTTTCCATAATTTGGCTATTGTTGAGAGTGCTGCTATGAACATTGGGGTACAAGTGCCCCTATGCATCAGTACTCCTGTGTCCCTTGGATAAATTCCTAGCAGTGCTATTGCTGGGTCATAGGGTAGGTCTATTTTTAATTTTCTGAGGAACCTCCACACTGCTTTGCAGAGCGGCTGCACCAATTTGCATTCCCACCAACAGTGCAAGAGGGTTCCCGTTTCTCCACATCCTCTCCAGCATCTATAGTCTCCTGATTAGTTCATTTTGGCCACTCTGACTGGCGTGAGGTTATACCTGAGTGTGGTTTTGATTTGTATTTCCCTGATAAGGAGCGACGCTGAACATCTTTTCATGTGCCTGTTGGCCATCCGGATGTCTTCTTTAGAGAAGTGTCTATTCATGTTTTCTGCCCATTTCTTCACTGGGTTATTTGCTTTTCGGGTGTGGAGTTTGGTGAGCTCTTTATAGATTTTGGATACTAGCCCTTTGTCCGATATGTCATTTGCAAATATCTTTTCCCATTCTGTTGGTTGCCTTTTAGTTTTGTTGGTTGTTTCCTTTGCTGTACAGAAGCTTTTTATCTTCATAAGGTCCCAGTAATTCACTTTTGCTTTTAATTCCCTTGCCTTTGGGGATGTGTCGAGTAAGAGATTGCTACGGCTGAGGTCAGAGAGGTCTTTTCCTGCTTTCTCCTCTAAGGTTTTGATGGTTTCCTGTCTCACATTCAGGTCCTTTATCCATTTGGAGTTTATTTTTGTGAATGGTGTGAGAAAGTGGTCTAGTTTCAACCTTCTGCATGTTGCTGTCCAGTTCTCCCAGCACTATTTGTTGAAGAGACTGTCTTTTTTCCATTGGATATTCTTTCCTGCTTTGTCAAAGATGAGTTGGCCGTACGTTTGTGGGTCTAGTTCCGGGGTTTCTATTCTATTCCATTGGTCTATGTGTCTGTTTTGGTGCCAATACCATGCTGTCTTGATGATGACAGCTTTGTAGTAGAGGCTAAAGTCTGGGATTGTGATGCCTCCTGCTTTGGTCTTCTTCTTCAAAATTACTTTGGCTATTCGGGGCCTTTTGTGGTTCCATATGAATTTTAGGATTGCTTGTTCTAGTTTCGAGAAGAATGCTGGTGCAATTTTGATTGGGATTGCATTGAATGTGTAGATAGCTTTGGGTAGTATTGACATTTTGACAATATTTATTCTTCCAATCCATGAGCAGGGAATGTCTTTCCATTTCTTTAAATCTTCTTCAATTACCTTCATAAGCTTTCTATAGTTTCCAGCATACAGATCCTTTACATCTTTGGTTAGATTTATTCCTAGGTATTTTATGCTTCTTGGTGCAATTGTGAATGGGATCAGTTTCTTTATTTGTCTTTCTGTTGCTTCATTGTTAGTGTATAAGAATGCAACTGATTTCTGTACATTGATTTTGTATCCTGCAACTTTGCTGAATTCATGTATCAGTTCTAGAAGACTTTTGGTGGAGTCTATCGGATTTTCCATGTATAATATCATGTCATCTGCAAAGAGCGAAAGCTTGACTTCATCTTTGCCAATTTTGACGCCTTTGATTTCCTTTTGTTGTCTGATTGCTGATGCTAGAACTTCCAGCACTATGTTAAACAACAGCGGTGAGAGTGGGCATCCCTGTCGTGTTCCCGATCTCAGGGAAAAAGCTCTCAGTTTTTCCCCGTTGAGGATGATGTTAGCTGTGGGCTTTTCATAAATGGCTTTTATGATCTTTAAGTATGTTCCTTCTATCCCGACTTTCTCAAGAGTTTTTATTAAGAAAGGGTGCTGGATTTTATCAAAGGCCTTTTCTGCATCGATTGACAGGATCATATGGTTTTTCTCTTTTTTTTTGTTAATGTGATGTATCACGTTGATTGATTTGCGAATGTTGAACCAGCCCTGCATCCCAGGAATGAATCCCACTTGATCATGGTGAATAATTCTTTTTATATGCCGTTGAATTCGATTTGCTAGTATCTTATTGAGAATTTTTGCATCCATATTCATCAGGGATATTGGCCTGTAGTTCTCTTTTTTTACTGGGTCTCTGTCTGGTTTAGGAATCAAAGTAATACTGGCTTCATAGAATGAGTCTGGAAGTTTTCCTTCCCTTTCTATTTCTTGGAATAGCTTGAGAAGGATAGGTATTATCTCTGCTTTAAACGTCTGGTAGAACTCCCCTGGGAAGCCATCTGGTCCTGGACTCTTATTTGTTGGGAGATTTTTGATAACCGATTCAATTTCTTCGCTGGTGATGGGTCTGTTCAAGCTTTCTATTTCCTCCTGATTGAGTTTTGGAAGAGTGTGGGTGTTCAGGAATTTGTCCATTTCTTCTAGGTTGTCCAATTTGTTGGCATATAATTTTTCATAGTATTCCCTGATAATTGTTTGTATCTCTGAGGGATTGGTTGTAATAATTCCATTTTCCTTCATGATTTTATCTATTTGGGTCATCTCCCTTTTCTTTTTGAGAAGCCTGGCTAGAGGTTTGTCAATTTTGTTTATTTTTTCAAAAAACCAACTCTTGGTTTCGTTGATCTGCTCTACAGTTTTTTTAGATTCTATATTGTTTATTTCTGCTCTGATCTTTATTATTTCTCTTCTTCTGCTGGGTTTAGGCTGCCTTTGCTGTTCTGCTTCTATTTCCTTTAGGTGTGCTGTTAGATTTTGTATTTGGGATTTTTCTTGTTTCTTGAGATAGGCCTGGATTGCAATGTATTTTCCTCTCAGGACTGCCTTCGCTGCGTCCCAAAGCGTTTGGATTGTTGTATTTTCATTTTCGTTTGTTTCCATATATTTTTTAATTTCTTCTCTAATTGCCTGGTTGACCCACTCATTCGTTAGTAGGGTGTTCTTTAACCTCCATGCTTTTGGAGGTTTTCCAGACTTTTTTCTGTGGTTGATTTCAAGCTTCATAGCATTGTGGTCTGAAAGTATGCATGGTATGATTTCAATTCTTGTAAACTTATGAAGGGCTGTTTTGTGACCCAGTATATGATCTATCTTGGAGAATGTTCCATGTGCACTCGAGAAGAAAGTATATTCTGTTGCTTTGGGATGCAGAGTTCTAAATATATCTGTCAAGTCCATCTGATCCAATGTCTCATTCAGGGCCCTTGTTTCTTTATTGATCGTGTGTCTAGATGATCTATCCATTTCTGTAAGTGGGGTGTTAAAGTCCCCCGCAATTACCACATTCTTATCAATAAGGTTGCTTGTGTTTATGAGTAATTGTTTTATATATTTGGGCGCTCCGGTATTCGGCGCATAGACATTTATAATTGTTAGCTCTTCCTGATGGATAGACCCTGTCACTATTATATAATGTCCTTCTTCATCTCTTGTTACAGCCTTTAATTTAAAGTCTAGTTTGTCTGATATAAGGATGGCTACTCCAGCTTTCTTTTGGCTTCCAGTCGCATGATAAATTGTTCTCCATCCCCTCACTCTCAATCTAAAGGTGTCCTCAGGTCTAAAATGAGTCTCTTGTAGACAGCAAATAGATGGGTCTTGTTTTTTTATCCATTCTGATACCCTATGTCTTTTGGTTGGCGCATTTAGTCCATTTACATTCAGTGTTATTATAGAAAGATATGGGTTTAGAGTCATTGTGATGTCTGTATGTTTTATGCTTGTAGTGATGTCTCTGGTACTTTGTCTCACAGGGTCCCCCTTAGGATCTCTTGTAGGGCTGGTTTAGTGGTGACAAATTCCTTCAGTTTTTGTTTGTTTGGGAAGACCTTTATCTCTCCTTCTATTCTAAATGACAGACTTGCTGGATAAAGGATTCTCGGCTGCATATTTTTTCTGTCTAGCACACTGAAAATCTCGTGCCAATTCTTTCTGGCCTGCCAAGTTTCAAAAGAGAGATCAGTCACGAGTCTTATAGGTCTCCCTTTATATGTGAGGGCACGTTTACCCCTTGCTGCTTTCAGAATTTTCTCTTTATCCTTGTATTTTGCCAGTTTCACTATGATATGTCGTGCAGAAGATCGATTCAAGTTACGTCTGAAGGGAGTTCTCTGTGCCTCTTGGATTTCAATGCCTTTTTCCTTCCCCAGTTCAGGGAAGTTCTCAGCTATTATTTCTTCAAGTACCCCTTCAGCACCTTTCCCTCTCTCTTCCTCCTCTGGGATACCAATGATGCGTATATTATTTCTTTTTAGTGTATCACTTAGTTCTCTAATTTTCCCCTCATATTCCTGGATTTTTTTATCCCTCTTTTTCTCAGCTTCTTCTTTTTACATAACTTTATCTTCTAGTTCACCTATTCTCTCCTCTGCCTCTTCAATCCGAGCCGTGGTGGTTTCCATTTTGTTATGCATTTCGTTTAAAGCGTTTTTCAGCTCCTCGTGACTGTTCCTTAGTCCCTTGATCTCTGTAGCAAGAGATTCTCTGCTGTCAGCTATACTGTTTTCAAGCCCAGCGATTAATTTTATGACTATTATTCTAAATTCACTTTCTGTTATATTATTTAAATCCTTTTTGATCAGCTCATTAGCTGTTGTTATTTCCTGGAGATTCTTCTGAGGGGAATTCTTTCGCTTGGTCATTTTGGATAGTCCCTGGCGTGGTGAGGACCTGCAGGGCACTTCCCCTGTGCTGTGGTGTATAACTGGAGTTGGTGGGCGGAGCCGCAGTCAGACCTGATGTCTGCTCCCAGCCCACCGCTGGGGCCACAGTCAGACTGGTGCGTGCCTTCTCTTCCCCTCTCCTAGGGGCGGGATTCACTGTGGGGTGGGGTGGTCTGTCTGGGCTACTTGCACACTGCCAGGCTTGTGATGCTGGGGATCTGGCGTCTTAGCTGGGGTGGGTAGGCAAGGTGCACAGGGGCAGGAGGGGCAGGCTTAGCTTGCTTCTCCTTAGGTGATCCACTTCAGGAGGGGCCCTGTGGCAGCAGGAGGGAGTCAGATCCGCTGCCGGAGGTTTGGCTCCGCAGAAGTGCAGAGTTGGGTGTTTGCGCAGAGCGAGCAAGTTCCCTGGCAGGAACTGGTTCTCTTTGGGATTTTGGCTGGGGGATGGGCGGGGAAGATGGCGCTGGCGAGCGCCTTTGTTCCCCACCAAACTGAGCTCTGTCGTCCGGGGGCTCAGCAGCTCTCCTTCCCTTTGTCCTCCAGCCTTCCCGCTTTCTGAGCAGAGCTGTTAACTTATGACTTCCCAGACGCTAAGTCGCGCTTGCTGTCGGAACACAGTCCGTCAGGCCCCTCCGCTTTTTGCAAGCCAGACTCGGGGGCTCTGCTTGGCCGGCGAGCCGCCCCTCCGCCCCGGCTCCCTCCCGCCAGTCCGTGGAGCGCGCACCGCCTCGCCGCCCTTCCTACCCTCTTCCGTGGGCCTCTCGTCTGCGCTTGGCTCCGGCGACTCCGTTCTGCTAATCCTCTGGTGGTTTTCTGGGTTATTTAGGCAGGTGTAGGTGGAATCTAAGTGATCAGCAGGACGCGCGGTGAGCCCAGCGTCCTCCTACGCCGCCATCTTCCTCCCTCAAAGCCCTTTTTGAAACAACTCTTTCTGTGACCCTATGCTTTCTTGGAGACTCACGGAGGCCTCCTAAAGGCCAGCTCCTGAAACGCAGCCCAACTTTTCCTTACATCAGAGGTTTCTTATTCTTCATGATTCCCCATTTAGTGTTGTTTTCCTTGGAATTTCCATTATTATTTTTCAAGTAATGGTCTTACACATACCACAGACGATGGGGTATGCCTATGTATGTAAAATATCTGTGATATAAATCTGAAATTTTTATTAAGTTATAAACACTGATTCTCCTTGCATTAGCTCTGTGGCAATCCTGCCTTTTTTCCTGGATGTTAAGTTTGATGCAGTGGATGGAGGTTTTTGATAGTATAACTGAAAGCTGGCAAAGGAAAAGCTTCTGCTTCAGCAGAATAAGGTTGAAGAGGTATGCTGGCAGTGGGTTATTTCTCCCGCTACAGGATGGCTTGGTTGTTTTTTGGATATCCTATTTGAAGGTCACACCACCATGGGGAATTTGAAGCATTCTTTATGCCTAAGCAGTGAGAGAGCCAGAGAGAGAAGGGACTGATTGAAATCCCTCTCTGGAGGCCAACTAGAAGAGAACAAAGGGGTAGGATTGGGGTGTGGGGGTGTAGGGTTAAAAGGAGGGAATGGCAGTGAGGAGCAGAGGGAGTTCCTGGAGGGCTCTGACGGAGAGTCTCTTCTGGTCGGAGAGGGCTTGCATGCTATCCTCCAAGAGACCAGTTGGACTATGACTCCTTTGCAGGAAACCTCCTAGATCTCTGCCCCCGCTGTAGACTAAATTGTTTGAACCGACAGTAAATAACTAACTGGACGCTTTTTAAGATTCCAGCTATGGGCACCTGGGTCGCTCCGTTAAGTATCTGACTTTGGCTCAGGTCACAATCTTGTGGTTCATGAGTTCGAGCCTGGCGTTGGGCTCTGTGCTGACAGCTTAGAGCCTGGAACTTACTTTGGATTCTGTGTCTCCCTCTCTCTGCCCCTCCCCTGCTCTCTCTCTCTGTCTCTGTCTATCTCTCTCTCAAAAATAAATAAACATTAAAAAAATTTAAAAAATAAAAACATTCTGCATATGTGCTTCATGGACTAAATAGGTTGTAAGATGGTCTTTCCTTCCCTCTCCCTAGCTGATGCCCTGCCTCCTTCAGGGTAGAAGGCAGTATGGTGAAAAGTCCTCCGTGGGGCCCCATAACATGGTAGTAGAAATGACATTTTGTTTGCTGAATGTGCTACTCTTCCCTTCCACAGTAAGGGGGTTTGTATCCAGGTAATGCTGTGGGGAGCAGAAGAGTAACAACCACAGCATGGTTTTAAATTCAGTTCAAGAAATTGGCTTCCTCCTCACCCATCTTCCCCTGTCTTATGTTAAGCGTCTGTAGTTGCTTCAGGCTTCAGAATTGTCATTTCATCAAATTATACTTTCATATATTATTACACAATACATAACAATATATTGCCATGCCAAAACTATTTTATTGTTATAGACGTTATGGATATAGAAAGAAAAAAAAAAACAATAGAATAAAATAAAATCATCTGAAACATTTCAATTCCAACTTCTTGTTTTTTACATGAGATGATGGAACATTGAGGCAAATTCTTTTCTTGTCAGTATAAAGTGTAAGTTTCCTAGGACAGTTTTTCTATTTCTTGATTGTGGGATCTATAGTGAGTGTTGTAACCTAATCCTGCAAAAATACTGTGACAAAAAAAAATCTGAACACACAGATATTTGGGGGGAAACAGGGTACTTTCTACTAAAGACCTGCTATTGGCCTCTGCTTTAATATTCTTTAAGGTTTCATTGGAGGTGGAAGGTGGGTGTTTGAGAATCTTAATTCAGTCTTTTTCTGATTGCATAGACAGAAATTCATGCATAGCCCCTACCATCTTCCCACAGCTACAAGTCTTCTGTTGCTTCCCCCCCCCTTTTTTCCCCTTTCATTTCTCCTTTTATTAATATTTCTTTTTTTTTTTTCTTCTTCAACGTTTTTATTTATTTTTGGGACAGAGAGAGACAGAGCATGAACGGGGGAGGGGCAGAGAGAGAGGGAGACACAGAATCGGAAACAGGCTCCAGGCTCTGAGCCATCAGCCCAGAGCCCGACGCGGGGCTCGAACTCACGGACCGCGAGATCGTGACCTGGCTGAAGTCGGACTCTTAACCGACTGCGCCACCCAGGCGCCCCCTTTTATTAATATTTCTTGATAGTGAATTATTTTATTTTATTTTATTTTAATATTATTTTAAAATATTTATTTTTGAGAGAGAGACAGAGCACGAGTGGGGGAGGGGCAGAGAGAGAGAGAGGGAGACACAGAATCCAAAGCAGGTTCCAGGCTCTGAGCTGTCAGCACAAAGCCCAATGTGGGGCTCAGACTCATGAACCACAAGATCATGACCTGAACTGAAGTTGGCCCCTTAACCTACTGAGCCACCCAAGAGCCCCGATAGTGAATTATTTTAAAATAGTCACTGTGGTAACTGTCATCCAAACCAAAAGACAGAACCATGCCTGCCATCCCAGAAACCCTTTGGTGAGGCCCTTCACAGTTACAAACACTCCCTTCTGTCATATTAACTATTATCTTGACTTTTATAGTAATTATGTCCTTGTATATATACATTTTTTACCAACAGTGCATCTTTATACATTGTATCTTAGTCTTTTGCATTAAAAAATGATGTCTTTAGATTCTCTTTTAACCTACAGTTTTTCTCCCCACCCCTGTCTCATCCCTTTCTTTTACTTAAAATTTTCTTGTTAAAGGACCTAGATAATCTGAAGTGTCAAGTTTCCTATTGTCTAGATTTTGTTAACTATATATACTTGGCTAAGTTAACACGTTCTATTCTCCTCTCTATTTTCTGAAAATGTGCCACAGGATTCAGAGGGTTGGTCATACTCATGTTTAACATTTTAGCAAGTCAGTAGAATGTACATATGTCTGATTGTCTCTTTTTGTTATCAGGCATTGAATGGGGGGTGGTTGCAAATGAAGATAATCCATCATTTAAAAAATTGTAATCTGAAATATTTTATAAATAGACACTTGCTCTCATCTATTATTTGTTTATCCAGTGGTCTAGTCATGTAGGAAAGGCAGAATAAATGCTTCTTTCTTTCTCTTTATTTACATCCTTTGAAGATGATCATTTAATTTTTAATTTAAATATAAATGAATGGATTTATGCATATTTGTTGATTTCAATCCATGGGAATTATTTCCCTTATTGAAGCCAAATTGTCCCATCTTTGACCAGTGGAAACCTCATAAAGTTGTCTACTGAGTCCTTTTAACAGGTCTGGTAGTCTTTGCTTCTTTTTGACAAGGTATTTCAGGATTGTTTTGTGCATAGCCTGCCCCAGACATGAAATCAACTATTTGTCCAAGAAGCGTTGGCTCCTCTTCATAGGAAAAGACAACTCAAAACCATAGTCTTACTGTTAATAATGCTTTCTAACTTCGGATTTCTTCTTCCATTACTGTCGAGTAGTGTTCAAAAGCTGGTGGCTTGCTTTCTGAGATTTCCTGCATCTGTTTCCTTTTTCACTTCATCTCTGTCTTCCTTGTTCTGTGAAATTTTGATTGACTTCCCACCCGTTTCTTTTCAGCATGTGGGTCTCTTTGAGAAGAGAAGCCTGTCTGGTCAGTTTTATAGGGTCTAGTCTACTCTGTTTCCTTCAGTCCTTGATGCCATTTCCTTGTACTCTCCCACTGTTAGATTGGGCAAAATCCTCCAGTTTCAGGTGCATTTCTTGTCCTCAGGATCATCAGATACTGTATTGTTTCTCTTTGTTTTCTTCTGCACAAACACTGATACCTTGCAGATCTTGTGGTTGTTAGTGATTTGTTCTCACTGTCTTGAAATTTAGGGTTTGTGGGGGATGTCTTGTCACTTAGCTTGATAGAAATGCTGTCCACAAATTGTTTTTCTGCTCTGTGTTTATGTGAAGATTTAAGAAGTTTCAAGAACTATGTGGCTACCATATTCCTGGAATATTTCTTTTCTTTAAATTTAAATTTTAGTTAACATACAGTGCAATATTGGTTTCAGGGGTAGAATTCAGTGATTTATTTATGAGCACCCAGTGCTCATCACAAAAAGTGCTCTCCTTAGTACCCATCACCCATGTAGCCCCTCTCCCACCTACCTCCCTCAACCCATAGGTTGTTCTCTATCGTTAAGAGTTTCTTGTGGTTTGTTTCCTTCTCTTCTCTTCCCCCTCCTTCCCATATGTTCATCTGTTTTGTTTATTAAATTCCACATATGAGTGAAATCATATGGTATTTGCCTTTCTCTGATCAACTGATTTTGCTTAGTATTATACAGTCTAGTTCCATCCACATCATTGCAAATGGCAAGATTCTATTCTTTTTGATGGTCAAGAAACCAGAATATTCTTTTTATGATGGAGTGAGAATAGTATGAGAAATAGTGCCATTATTTTGCTTCTTTACATCCAGACATTTAGATCTTTTACTTGAGTTCAGTAGTTTTATGACTAGTATAACTAGTGTTCAGTTGGTGTATAATCATAGAATGAATGAAAAGATGATTACTGGAAAATAAGGTTTTAAAATCATGGAATCACCATAAGCCACATTATTGCTATATGTCGTCCTTTTCTTTCATTTTCCCTTTCTATATTCTTTCTCTTTCTCTAGATAATTCCCTCCTGCTTTCAGGATGGTATATACATCTTTCAATGCTTTATAGCTTTCTTGGAGTAGCTTATAAAGAACCAGTGATGTTCTTCTTGTGCTTTGTCCTAATTCAACCCAAACATGTCTTCAGATAGATAGGTTAGATGCTTCATGGAATCAAATAGTGACTTTATTTGATTAGTCTCATCAAAGATAATTAGGCAAATTAGTTTGGGTTATAAATATAAATAGCAGTTTGTTTTTGTTTCTCCCCCAGTTTAACTTAAGTTTAGCTATTAAATATTCGGGCCCAGGTTGGAGAATTATGGCAAGAGGAAATATCTGAGAAGGCTGTTTCTCTTGGTCCCTGTAAATAACCTGACAAAGAGACTTGTTGCTTAACCAATGCCTAATGTGTTCATTTGGAATGCTCTGATTCTCAATTTTATTAGGCATTTACAAAACAAAGGCTGTTTTCCCCCAGCATTGTAATTAGCGTAATTAGAGTTTATGTGTGAAGTATCATATATCTACTGTGGAGGTATTTCAGGGTAACAAGGATACTGAATTATCTCACTAAGATTGTTGGTTTAAGTAATTTATTTATGTAGCATATTTAATAATACTTCACATTACAAAATTAAAGTTCCTCCAGTCAAAATAGCATTGAGCTGTGGAATGAATAAATCACGGGAATAAAAGGCACAACATAAGGAATAACAGTCAATGATATTGTAATAGTGATGTAGGGGGGACAGCATCATGTATAAACTTGTTGAATCATTGTGTTGTACACCTGAAACTAAGTAACAATGTGTGTCAATGATTCTCAGCCCTTTGCCCAAAGCCCCCAAACCCCAAAATAGCATTGAGTGATTTGGAACAAAAATCTTGCTTGTGCTCTTCCTGCTATTCAGGGCTAACTGAGTCTAATATTTATATATGAAATGAGAAACAGACTATAGCAAGATTATAGAATGATTTTTTTTTCCCTGAGAGGCTAACAAGAATAAGCAAAGTGTCATGCCATGCTAAGGTAGAGAACAAATTGTAAATATAGAGAGTGGAAACAGGTTTCTGATTTATATTGCTGCTATCTTTTGGGGATCAGCTTCCATTGTTACCATAATGAGTTATGTTGAAAAGGGCAGATAAGGTTGCTGAGTGGCTGATTGGAGAGCCCCCAAGAGAATACCCAAGAAACTGAGTTGCAGCACATGTTGGAGCAGCCTCTCAAGTGAAAATAAATCCACAGCATGTGGTTTTCTGCCAGAGAGTACTTGCCATTCACTGCATAGTTCATCTGGATGGGTACAAGTGTATTTCTCTTTCAAATCACAAAATGCAAAATGGGAAATGTTATACATTGTGTAGACCAGCACTGGGTCTGCAGTTTTCTAGATCTCATGTAAAAGTGGAATCTAGGCAGTAGCCAGGCATTATATTGGCCTTTTAAAAAAATCACATTTTTTTAAAATGCAGTTGAAGTTCATCCGAAGTGGCTCCTGTTATTTCAGACCAATTTTTAATTGATATGCACAGTCTATTTTCTCTTTACTCCCAAACGCCACTATTGATCAAAAGTTAAATTGGACCAAGTTGCTATGCATAACATATTGTCAGCTCTAACACACTTTTCACCCCCGCCCCGCCCCCCCCCCCCCCAGTCTTGGTGCCCTTAATTATACTTAACCACATCAGTGTTCAATTAAATTCACATCAGTTCATATGTAAATTTGTTGCTGTTGTGAATTTCAGAGAGAGAACTACTTTGCAGGGACATGCGTACAATTCAGGGGAATAGGTAGAAAATATTGCAGAGGCAGTTGGTGATGTGTGTTGTATGGAGAAGTGGGAGGTTTCCTGTATCCTTTCATTCTGTCTCAAATGGGTGAGATGTTGTGCAACATGTTAAGAAGGCTCAGTGATTATAACTTTTCACCTCTTTCTAGAAATTTTAAATCTCAGTTATTTTTATCATTTACCATGGCAAATATCTTACCCCTGATTGCCACTCTTGCAAATTGCTTTGTTCTCCAATTTTGTTCAGTAGCAGAAAGAGCTGCATAGTATTCATTTTTTTTTTCCAGATGATTTTCATGAGATGTAGACTGAATTATTTATAACTTCTTCTTGGAAGATTATGACCTAGTGCTCTACTCAATTTTTTTTTGATATAGCTCAGGCAATAATGATTCCTAACTAGTGCACTTTCTATGGATTACTAGCCACTTGAAAGAGTTCAATGTTTCATTAGATTTATTCAATCCTCTTAGAATTGCCAGTAAAAAGACGAGGGCCAGAGGCAGAGGTTGATGTCATTAAAAAGTTTCAAAAATACCTTTGCGAAACTCTTCATATCTGACTGCTAGAACTACAAGTTTCTGCTGAAATTATGGTCAGATTTCCTTTGGTAGAAAATGAATAGGTCATGTTTACAGCATACAACTCTTTTGTATGAGATATATGAGTGTATTAAAGACCATTACAGACTATATTAAAGATCCACTTCTTCACTGATTTAAACTGGAAATGCCATGGATATCACATATTCTACTGGAGATAAAAGTTGATTTCTACTACCCTTTCTTAGTTTCCTATGCATCAAAATTAGTAGTTGCATGGAATAGGAAAACTGTATTGAGATATGAATTGTAACACTTGATAGCTTATGGATGTCACAAATAACATTTATTTTCAAAATCACTTAACACATGAAAAAATCAGTAGTCATCTTGAGTCTCTTCATGCTTTTTTTTTTTTTTTCTTTCCCCCAACATGTATCTCAAAGGTAACTTACAGGTAAACTGAGGTTGACAGTATCAGGCAGCAGCCAACCAGGCTTGGTCCCAAGCTGCCTTAGAGCGCATGTCTCTGATGAGGACACATGTATGATAGAAACATGGAACATGGAACTTTCAAGCAAAATATTTTGCTGTCCCTCAGCCCTTCAGCTTACATGTTATGGAGCTGTTGGTGAGAAGTGGCTGTTCTGCTGGGGACCACATTTTCCAAGACCCTCTTGTTAGATTTAGCCGCTGATTGGGTTTAGTAAATGGAAAGGGACTGCAAGTGATGCCCGTGACTTTCAAGCCCGACACATACTCTTCTGTCCTACTCTTTTCCAGGCTCTTCTTTCCCTCTAGCCAGTTGGGAAGGTGATAACTCCCAGGATGAATTTACAAGCTTTCTGGTAAAGATGGCAGAATTTATGTAATCCTGAGTTCCTATGGCTTCATTGAAGGGCTATTCCTTCTGTTTTCCTGTTCAGTATTATTAGGTGAGAAATCAAGAAATTTTAATTATGTTGGGTCTCTGAAACTTTTGGTTTTATTTGTTATAGCAGCTAGGGCTTCTCTAACTAAAAAAGCATGCGAATTCATCCATGCATATATAGGCAAAACCTAAGAAATGAATTAAAGGCAGGGGGAGGGTTGGCAGAGAGGGAGAGAGAAAGAGGTTTTATTTTGGGTCCTAAGTTGTTGCAGATAACCATGGAAGAAAGGTAGGTTTAATCCATTTCAATTTTAAGACAAGAAAAGCTATTGTAAACTAGTTTTAGAGTTGGGGGGTCAATGTAAGATTTAAGTATAGTCCCTAAAAAAAAAGAGACCAAAAAATTTCAGGCTATCCCCAAACCCCTACTGCTTCTACTCATTAATTCTTGTTTTGTGTTTGGTTAATGAGGGAAATTATAGCATCTTCAGTCACAGGTGTCATATAAGTCAGTCAAATGGCACTGTCGTTTGCTCTTATAATTTCAGTTCGTTATGAATGCAAAGTAGTTTTAGTTACGGTCCTTCTAAAGGGGAAGTGAGTACTATACATGAGTTTCTTTGGTGCTTTTTCCTGGTCCTAGCTTCCTTGGCCCCAGGTTTTGACAGCGGAATAAATGGGCTGTGCATGAGGCTGTGAAATAAGTGCTGTTAAAATGTGCAGTGTTCAACGTTGAAAAGGAACTGCATTTCAATACATGATAAAATTTCCAGATTACCTTGAAAATTGGGCCTGCTACTGTCAGTTACATTGAAAGAATTCCAGCACACTAAATTACCTGACAAGTTGTGGTGTCTTATGTGCTATATTGATATTGGAGTATTTGTTTTGCTTCAATGGGCACTTAATTATTTGTTTCTTTCTGACAGGGTACCAGAATTAATTTGTAGCATTATGAAGCTTCATTAAACATCCCCTTGAGAGCAAGGGCTGGATCTTGTAACCCTGGTGCATCATCTGAATGTTTAGCCGCAGTTTAAATATATTAAATTAGAGTTATGAGTTACTTTTAAAAGAGAAGAAATGACAGCTTTTCCATCCTCATGGAGATTTCAGGGATGCAAGCTGAAAGGACCGCAACTGTAGGAAATGGAGGTAGTTGTCAGAATCCAGGTTATGATGGGCTCATGGGGACATGGCTTTCAGTAGAGCCTGGTACTGCTCAGAGGTACACTTTCTGCCTTTTAGCAATTACAAATTATTTTCTATGCAAACAAAGGACAAGTTCTGACAAAAGGTCCTTTTTTGAAAAACAAAAGACGGAATGAGTTGATTCAAAGGTTTTGTACATCCTTGGTGTGTCAAGTTTCCATTAGTAATAATCTATGGGATAGATGTGAATTAATATACGAATATATCATATATATATGATATGATATATGATATGATATGATATATTCATATATTAATAATTATGAGCTCTGTAGCAAGAAGAAAAAAAGCCCTAGAAAGTTAAATGTTTTTTATTTAGTGCTGAAATACCAAAATTTTTGGTTTTGCTTCTATCTGAAAGGTAATTGAGAATATCAGAAAGGTAAAATAATTTCCTTTAGATATTCATGAGAGTGCTTTTTTTTCTCTGAAGAAGATGTAATTGTACATATAGGAAAAACTTACTTTCACTTCCAGAGATACAGTCCTTTACTGGGTAAGCAGTATTTTCTAATCAAAATGACACTAATGGGTCAGATTTAATGGTCAGAAATTTGAAAGCCTAAATGAAGGACTGTTCTTTCATAGAATTGTGTGAGCAATTTTGAAAGATAATGTTGGTGGCGTTTCTAATTTATTTTGTGATGAACTCCTAAAATGCATTTAAATGTGATTCTAATAATTATACTCTCCTGTTACTAAGGATCTCCGAAGAAGCTGGTTTTATGGGAAAATGCCTGTATGAATAAGTCATCCTGTGATTTTCTGAAGTGGGTATTCAGGAGACACGTAAAGGAAAGAAAAGGAAAGAAAAAATACTCCTACATTCATATGGGGAGTAAGTGTTTTTTCCCTATTATAATAGCAGAAACAAGCTAGTTATAGATCAAGAAGAATAATGGAGAAAAATGTTACAAAATTGAAGCCAAAATTCAGCCTTTTCTTTGTGCCCTTAGTGGTGCTAGCATGCTATATACTTTATGATGACAACAATAGTCATGACAATAATTATACATGGAGTTGTGATCCAAGATTCCCCACGTGTGCTCCATTTGTCCAGCTTGTTCATTTTGTGAAGTTGGTTTGGACAAAATATTGACAGTATTGAAACCTATCCCCTGCTGTGTTTAGAGGAAGTAGTTTTATATTAGTTCCATAGTTTTTTGTGTAGTTGAAAAAGAACGTCTTCTGAAAATGGAGAGCCCATTAAGAATTGTGGTACCTCTATCTGTTCTCCAAGAAGAGCTAGCTGATGCCAATTTTGGAAGGAAGAAAAAGGAAGCACATAGTCAGGATATTTGAATCCACACCTCAAATTCATGGTACTTAGATGTTCTTTTCAAAGTTCAGGCGTTCTTATTGTGGGAAATAAACAAGAAACTTTGTCAAATAATATTGTATTAAAATACTGAAGAGTAGCACTAAAATGAAACTAATGGGCATTTTAGACAAAGCGAGACCAGTTACATTTTGCTTACAGTGGGTGTTAATTTTTTAAATGTTTGGATAAAAGCTGGAGATTTTTGTTTATTTCTCACTGGTACATTTGAGATGAAAAACAGAAATCTCTTCTAATATTTCGTAGAAATTAGTGAATGGGATTTTAGTAAGTGGAATAAGTAGTTCTTTATGATAAATTTTGAAGAAACTATTTCAGATGTTCTTTCAGTTTCAGATACTGTAGGAAAATAAATAAAAGAAATATGGTGTAAAAATAACTATGTGAGTCACTTATACTATTCTACCTGACAGTCGCTATAGGACTATTTTCAGAAGAATTGTTAATATACTACAATCATTTGTAATATGCCCCATTCATGTATACTGAGGCTGTGTTTAAGAGAAAATAAGAATATATCATTGTTCTCTACATAGTAAGTTCTGCAATACAATCTTTTGTATTAATAAGCAATAGTCTATAACAAGCAGCATTTTACTGTTTTGGAGATTATTTTTTTGGAAATTTCTTTTAGTTACGGACCTCTGTAAAGAATATTATGAAATCATAGCAAAGCACCTTTGTTCATTTATGAGGTGGAATTAGGGTGGGTATATGAGTATATTTCTTTTATTACACTTACATTTCTCTAGCATTGCTGTACTTTTTCTGATTATTTTCTTAGCTGTATAAAAAGCTGGACAGTGAAAAATATGTGAGTAATAACATGGGAAGCATTCTTACATAATTCTTGTATCAAAATTGTCTATTGGCAAAAAGGGAGAAGCTTTTTACTATAAGAAGAAGGTTTTATTAAAAGAGTAAAAATCGGGGCGCCTGGGTGGCGCAGTCGGTTAAGCGTCCGACTTCAGCCAGGTCACGATCTCGCGGTCTGTGAGATCGAGCCCCGCGTCAGGCTCTGGGCTGATGGCTCAGAGCCTGGAGCCTGTTTCCGATTCTGTGTCTTCCTCTCTCTCTGCCCCTCCCCGTTCATGCTCTGTCTCTCTCTGTCCCAAAAATAAATAAACGTTGAAAAAAAAAAAAAAGAGTAAAAATCTGTAATAAGCAAATTATTGTACTATCTTAATATCCTGTAATAGCTCTGTTTCTTAACATCCACCAGGAAATTTTCTCCTGTGATAAAGTCTGTGTTGGACAAACTTTTCACACTGAAGGTCTTGACTTACTCTTTAGTGTGATCTGGTCTCTTACTGGTTTCTGTGGCCATTTGTCCTTTTGCCCTGTCTCCACCCGATTACACCGAGCATCAACTCTGATTGGCAGCAAACACACAGAGATGGAATAATCATTTTTTGTCTGAGTTATCTTTCCAAAGTGCATGTTGGATCATGTCGCTCTTCAGTTTATAATCATTCAGAGGTTTCCTCATTGTCCTAAGCTTGAATTCTCAAAGCTCTGCTGGGTTTGCTGTCCTATCAAGTCTTCAAATGATCCTCATCGCCTATGGAATAGAATTTGAGTAGGAAATTCAGCTTGGAGCCAGAGTGCCTTGTTGCCAAATCAAAGATTTTATTTCATCCAGCATGTTTTCACATGAGCTCCAGCCAAAATGAATTCATTGTCATTTCCCCCAAAATGTCAGATCTTTTCTGCTTTCATGATTTTGCTCCTGGTAGTCTGTTCCAATGGATTACCTGGGTAAAAAAGATCTGTGCATATTCAAATTAATTAGATATTGTTAAATTACTCTTCAAAGTGATTGTACCAATTTATGCTCAATAATATGAGCCAGTCAAGGCCACCAAGCAGTGTGTTTTGGCACCAATACTGGGTAAGAGTTCCAATTACTCCATATTCTTCTCAACAGTTGGTAATATTAGATGGGTGTGAAATGTTAACTTGTTTACGTTTTCTTATGCATTTCCCTGATTTCTTGTGAAGATGAGCATCTTTTTATATATTTAATGGTCACTTGAATTTTCTCTTCCATGATTAACTTTAAATAGCATGCTCATGTTTTTCTCTTGGCTTGCTTGTTCTGGATACTGATCCCTTCTAGGTTAAACTGGTTACAGGTGTCTTCAGCTTGTCTTTTGACATGACATCGTTCCTTTTAATATTGCCATTTGATATGCAGAAATTCCTAATTTTAATATGGTCTAACTTATTAGTCTTTTCCTTTATGATTATTTTTTGGTCTTTTTTTTTTTTTAATTTTTTTTTTTTTCAACGTTTTTATTTTATTTTTGGGACAGAGAGAGACAGAGCATGAACGGGGGAGGGGCAGAGAGAGAGGGAGACACAGAATCGGAAATAGGCTCCAGGCTCTGAGCCATCAGCCCAGAGCCTGACGCGGGGCTCGAACTCACGGACCGCGAGATCGTGACCTGGCTGAAGTCGGATGCTTAACCGACTGCGCCACCCAGGCGCCCCAATTTTTTGGTCTTTTTTTAATGTTTGTTTATTTTTGAGAGAGAAAGACAGAGCACAAGCAGGGGAGGGGCAGAGAGAGAGGGAGACCCAGGATCTGAAGTAGGCTCCAACACAGAGCCCCATATGAGGCTTGAACCCACAAACCATGAGATTATGACCTGAGCCAAAGTCAGAAACTTAACCAGCTGAGCCACACAGGTGCCCCCTTTGTTTGTTTTTTAAAAAAGCAATATTCCTCTCAATGTTCTAAAATTGTGTTGTCTGTATTTAAGTCTTTAACTACTTATAGAGTTTATTTTTGTTTATGGGCTGAGGCAGGGAATCCAATTTTTTTTCCCATGTGTCTACTTGTATGAGCACCATTTATTGAATTGTCCCTATTTTCTTGGCTGATCTGCAGTGATACTTCTCTCCTGTATGAAGTTACCAGATATGCACAGGTCTGTTTCTGGGCTCTCTCATCCCTTCTGTTGGTTTAGTCATCTATCTCTGCTTCAATATTGTACTGTGTTAAATAATATAGTTTATAATAAGACTTGATGTATGGCAGAGTGACTTCCCTATTCTTATCATACTTCAAATAGTTTTTTGCTCTTTTAATACAGATTTTAGAATCAGTTTGTCAAGATCCAAAGCGAGACAAGTCCATTGGGATTCTGTTTGAAATTGTATTGAATTTATAGATTTCTCTTTTCAAACTGCAGAAAAAAATGGGTCTGATTGCACTTTATTTCCTACCTACCATCCTAGAAATACTTTTGCATCTTGCATTCAAAGAGTCCTACATCTACTCTCTGGAGGCAGCCTTCAGTACATCAAAGGGTATCTGCTCCATTAGGATGACCAATGGGGACTTTCCAGCACTTCCTCTCTAACTAGCTCAAAGGAGGAAAACCAAGCAAGTTTATTCTCTGGTGAGGCACCCCATTAGGAGATCAAATGAAGACTGAGAAAAAGAACAAATCAGCACAAATCAGTGCAGTTGGGACAGAGGTTGAGATTTCATTTACATTCTTTGCAAGCCTCCTTACTTCCTATCTTTGCCACCATGTAATATCCTTTACCATAGGAAGGGGAAGATAGAGTTAAGAGAAATGGGGAATCATGTTAAGATGGGGAGGGGTGAAGTATGAAATTGATTTATGGAAGATTATATTTCATTGTAATTTTAAAGATTGATCTATTCATTTTATAATAAATGGTCATACCATTTATAATAAATGGTAAAATGGTGGCTGAGAGAATTTAAGTGGCTTGTTTAAAGTGGCCTAACTAGTAAATAGAAGAGCCTTGATTATCAAATTATCTGGCCCATTGACCAATGCTCTTCAAATTCAAACATTTAAAAGACTATAAAAGTAATTAATTATTGTAATTACTATTATTATTGTATTTTAATTAGAAGAATCTCTGCTCATCACCGTCTCTACTCATTGTACCATTATTTCTGATACTTCCATGTTTTATGAACTTTGAATCTCTCATAGTATAAAACAATGCACTGATAGCTGGCTGGTGCACCTACTCTCTCTCTCTCCTCTCTCTCTCATCATCCATCCAACCTGTCATGGCATAAATAATATAGAAACAACTACTACTTATTTCATGTATGTGGGTATGTACCTGTATATCTTTTTCTGATTCACCTTAAATATGCTGCTGTTAGGAAAGTATTCATAGGCATTTTTATTTGTTAAATATAGGTTACCTAATGTGAGGTTTGTTTCCATAAGTGTTTTAGTAAATGATCATTTCTACCTGCTTGTCTGTTTTCTGGTAAAATCTGAAACATATCTTCTCTTTTTTGTTACCGTTACTAGTTCTTCAGACATAATATTTAACCTATTTACAACAGAAAAATCATGTTTATCTCAATTTCAAAATGATAATATATTTTATTTAAGTGTGCTTTAAAAATTATCTTAGGGTAAAATGGAATTATAATGAAGTCATTTATAATGAAGTCTAGGAAGGTTGAGTAAGATGGGAATTTGGAGCACATGCTCAGTAGAAGAAATGAAATAGGGAAAGAAGTTTCACTTTTGAGGAACAAATGACACAGAGAGGGCAAGACTGCTTTTTTAGGGTAGAATCTTGGGTAAGGTTCCTTTTAAACCACTTTTTTTAAGGTTGTGGCAGATCCATTAACTTCTCCAGGTTCATGTATTAATAATCTAGTCCCACTTGTCTAACTTAAAAGTTTCTTCCCAGAGTCAGAAACCTACATAGGGAAGGTGACAGGCATTTTTGTCTTTCTTGACTCACTGCTGTCTGAGGCTTTCCGGGTCAGAGAGAAGGATGAGCCAGAACTGGAGGAGAAGGGCTTATCTGATTGGCAGTGGTGTGGTCTGTCATGTGTGCTGTCATGTGAGACAATGCCCTATAGCTGAGCCCTTCTCTTCTGGGGCACTTCTGGGTTCTAGGCACTTCTGGGTTCTGGGGCGCTTCTGGGTTTTGACTTCTTTCAATGCTGGATACTATAATAATCCAGGAAAACATCTTGGCATGTGTAACAGTATACTAAATGGAACATTTCCTGTTGTCTCAAAGCTTTAGAGAAAGCCGTAAAGGTAAAGACAAACATAGTAAAGTATAATACTCCAAAAAGATATGCCAAAATACCTATATGGAAACACCTATGTATGACTTGCTAAGAACTGGCCCGAAGCTAGTTAGGCAACCTTGAACTCATTCCCCAACAGGAGATGGATGGAAAGGGCCACCAGGAGATGGATGAGTAAAGACCGTTGAGTCAAGAATACTTTACGGTGAGGTATAGAAGTGCTGTATGTTGGAAACTTTCTGCTGCTCCCACTGCTACCTCAAGCCAAGTGGTTCCCCCAAGAGAACTGTTTAGAGAGTTTGACGTATAACTCTAGTATTTTAAAGGCACAGGGGCTAGTGCCTGAAAAAGTCCAAAATAAGCAGGTAACCAGAGTAGAGTGAAGAGAGAAGGGGATGCACTGGAAATGGTCTGCATTTCCAGCATTTGAAGGAGTTTGGGGGTCGAATTTACCCCATGAGCTAAATGAGTGCTGTAAAGGGTGGCCAGAAATGAGTCATCTTGAATGATTTTGACAAGGAAATCTACCTGGCGGGTGCAAGGTACCCACTGCAAGAGGCTGGGTAGGGTTCACATCAGGAAGTCAGGTTGAGATAGGTGAATCAGGGAACGATGTAGTGTTATCAGTTCTAAGGTATCAGGAAATGTTCCATTTAGTTTACTGTTAAACATGCTAAGATGTTTTCCTGGGTTATTATAATATCTAGGATTGAAAGAAGTCAAAATTTGTTCCTTGGATCAAAGTAGAGCCACCATTGCATAGACAGCATTTTGATGTTTAGAGTTTGCAGCCCTGGGGTGTGTGGGTTTTTTGTGTGTATGTGTGTTGTGAGGGATGCATGTATGGTGTAGGGAGAACAGTAATATATTTGTCAGGATTCTCCAGAGAATTGGCTTCTTGTAATTGTTAGGGAAGGGGGAAATTGGTTCATGTAACCATGGGAGTTGTTAAGTCCAAAATCCTTAAGGCGAGTTCAGTACGCCGGAAATTCAGGTAAGAGTTGATGTTGCAGTCTTAAGTATGAAATCTGAAGGGAAGGCAAGCAGGCTGGAAACAGGCAGGATTTCTGTGTTGCAGTTTGAGGGCAGGATTTCTTAGTTGGGAGATCCTAGTCTTTACTCCTAAGGCCTTCAACTGATTTCATCCATCTGAGACAATCTGCTTTACTTAAAGTCCACTGATTGTAAATGTTAATCACATGTAAAAAATACCTTCACAGCAACATCTAGACTAGTGTTTGACCAAACAGCTGGGCACCAAAGCCTACCAAATTGACATAGAGGATTAACCATCACAGGTAGATAACAGTATTAGTTCCTCTTTTCTTCTTTATTCTGCTTCTCAATGATGATTGAGGCCAAGGTGTGTCATAATATCCCAAACACCCATTTCCTCTTTTTTTCATGGACAGAGTGACATCATATTACAGCCTGAAACTATAAACTTAATGTGGCTCTGTGATTAACATCTGTCTTCCCTACCAGACTATGGGATGCTTAAGAGCAGATAATGGGTCTGCTTTTAGTTGCTGTTGTATCTCCAGTGCCAAAAGTTATTGTTCTTGGAGAATCAATGAGTAGTTGGAATTGTTTACCCATTTCACTGGGGTTGGAAAGCAGATGGGCAGAGACCTAGGAAGAGACCAAGAATAGGTATTTGATATAGAGTTCCCCATGTTTCATTTTCCAACACCAACCAAGCAAAGCAGCTGGCAGTGAGATGGGATCAAGATTTGCATGGTGAGGAGACCTTTAACAAACATCTTGCTCTAGGACATTGTTTTTCTTTGCCTTGTCACTATATTTTAAAAGAAGCAAAGAGAAATTATGATGAACAAGCAAGGGATTTTACCCCTATAATTTATTAATTGAGGATTAAAGGCAAAGTGGAGAAATGTTTCAAAGAACTTTTGAAGCTAAGCTGTTTTGAAACTGAGAAGTCAAGGAACTAAGAAACATGGAGAAAGCATTGTGTATATACCCTAAAGGGATGATGGAATGATCTGAAGGCTATCATGTGTGTTGTGGTCATCGCATGAGGGAAGTCATGGCATTATAGGAGACAAATCACAGACTTTTCTGCCCTTTTTGTTTTCATATTTTAATTTCTTGAGTTCTTTTACATTATTCTCCTTTAAATACCCTCTTGCTGCCACCTACCCTCGAAACAATAATAATCAATGTAGGATAGAACAAAAATGACAAAATAGATGGGGTTGAGTTTTCTGAAATCAGTATTTTAGGGCCATGAACTTAGCCCAGGACACTCTCCTTTCCCTTCCTCCAACTGCCTTCCGGGGGAAGGGTGTGTGCAAGAGGATGGGTGCAGTGTGGATACCATCATACCCATAGTGGAGTTCAGAGAGCGGTGGTGGAGGAAAGGTCACACTTATGCATTGCCTGTTGGGTGCAGACACTACAGTAGGTGCTCCATTGTGCAGTATCTCACTTAATCCATGGAAATCAGGCATTAGCACTTATTTGAGAAAACAGGTTCAGGAAAGTTTAGTGATTTTTGAAGATTCTCAGTTAGAAAGTGGTAGATTCAGCATTGAAACCTATTTGATCTGATTTCAAAGCCTAGTTTTTTCTTGCTCCTCTAACCAGGACACAGGACAATATAGATTCCTTCTTAAATAAGGAATACTGTCGCTCATTCCAAAGGACAAAGTTCCAAGTCTCAAATTGCTGTACTGTGTCTCCCAGGGCAAGACAATCGATTCTTTGATATAACAAGAAAGAGCATCAATGCCCAAAGTTACATTTTTCACTTTAATTTATTGCTAGAAGATGAAATTACTCTTAAACATATATATACACCCGGTACACACTTCCACCCCTGCCATATCATTTATTGAGTGTGCTAAGAACTTTATATACTTTGCATGTATTGTCACCCATAATCTTGCCAGCAGTTCTGTAAGGTAGGTAATATTCCTATTTTTGAAGAAGAAAGGGAGACTTAGAAAGGTTATTTGTCTAAAGTCATACAAGTAGTTGAGCTCAGATGGATACCCACATATTTTTGGCTCTGAAGCTAATGCTCTAAACCACTGTATTGCATTCATTCATTTATTCATTCATTCATACAAGAAATATTTATTGAGTGCCTTCTCTGTGCCTGCACTATGCCAGGTAATGGATACAATAATGAAAATCACCAACTTCAGTCCTAAAGAAGTTCATTCAGGTGAGGGAAACAGACGCATAAATAGGCAATGGTGACGACATTTAGTAAGGCACTGATGAGTATATATTCAGGGCCATCATATGCAGATATGTGTAGGACCTACACATATTTTCATCATGTTAGCTTAATGAAAAGACATCTAATTTGGCCTTTTTTTCGAGGAAAGCAGATAAAAATTACATCAGGTTGGGAGGTATCTGGGAGGAGATGACTCTATATGAATCTTAATCAGTGAGTAAGAGCTTACCAGCTACAGTTAGCTAAAAGAGAGCACTACACATAGGGAGAATTATGTGATGAAAACCACAGAAGAGAGACGAAGTGTAATACATGGGGAAGTGGGGTAGTTGACGGTTGACTTCTTTCAAAGAGTAGTTTTTTGTGTGTTAATTTAATGGAGGTTCTTTAGGCATCTCTAATTTTCCTCCACCTATTTTGGAAGCCATTCTGAGTCATGAATTAGTATCTGAGAGAAGAATGAAGAAGGTAGAACGAAAGGCACCACCATTTTTCTCTGGTGTTACTACCAAGTACTTGTGAAATTTTATGTCCTTGAGTTCTCATAACGTATCTTCAAAGCAGAATCCTTCAAAAGAAAGGAAATTGAAGTAAAGCTCAAAGTCTTTGTCTAGTGGGGCGCCTGGGTGGCTCAGTCGGTTGAGCATCTGACATTGGCTCAGGGCATGATCTCAGGGTTTATGGTTCGAGCCCCATGTCAGGCTCTGTGCTGACAGCTTGGAGCCTGGAGCCTGCTTCAGATTCTGTGTCTCCCTCTCTCTCTGCTCCTCCCTTGCTCATGCTCTGTCTCTTTATATATATAAAAAATAAACATTAAAAAAAACACAAAAACTTGTCCAATTTAGCAAATTGAAGGAAGAGCTGAGGATGTGAACTCAATATAATCTTTTACTGAAGCCCCATATCTTATTCATTCTCTAATGAGAAGAATATGATTGTTTATATGACATTTTCCTCAACTTTTTCTTACCTAAGTAAAGTGCTTGCCAGAGAAAACCTCAGAATCATTACCACTAAATTCCTGGGTAAGAAAACAGTTTTGTACTTTAATTGTCTGTCCTCTGCATTTGGAGTTTTATTTACTGTATAAGTTTTACGTAAGTTCATAAAAGTCAATAAACTCAATATTCCAGAAATCACTTACAATTTAACATCTAGATAATGAGGGTAACAAAAAGGAAGTTAATTCAGTGTGGGTTTATGATGGTGATTAACTTAGTCCCATTTCTTTCCCTGAAGAGAGGAAGAGTTCAGAAATAAAGCAATGCGAGTCTGCTGCATCCAAGGAGATAGACGCAAGAACAAAAGATTTGTTATGAAACCCTTAAAATCACAGTGCCCTTTTAACTAATTATGGTAGCTTAATTAAAGTTATTTTAAAGTAATAGTTAATTATGCTTAATTAAGGTAATTATGGAATTAGCCAGGGGAATTTGAATGAACCACAGTGCAGACATGTTTGGCCTCTCAGGATCAAGTATACTAGTTTGCATGGATCCAAAACATCTCCTTGTGTGCATATAGGAGAAAATAGAAAATAAAGCCTAGATTATAGTTTTTACTACACAAAGCCACTACTAACAATACATAAAGTTATACGCATGTTGTTGCAGAGTATACTAGTGTATTTTCAAAAAGTGTAATGTGAGATTGTATTGGATTTGATTTCTTTTAATGTAGGTTTACTTTTGGGAGGCAAAGGAGGATTAAATGTCTAACAGTCAATGGTGTTTATGTTTTGAAAGTCTACATAATCCTTCTCTGTCCATACATTATTCAAATTTACCAGATGCTTTTGGGACTGTGGCTGACTTTAGGAAAGATCTAGCACTTTTTACTTGGAGATATAATTTGGACTGAAATATCTAGGTCTGGCATTGTTGCCATTCTGTTCTTGATTCAATAAAGGCACAAGATACAGAGACAAAGGTGTAATCTTCCCTGTGCATTGGTAATGTTTGTTAAAAATCTCTCCAGTGCCTTCTTGGCTTTGCTGTGGCTGGAATATATGATTCCGTTTGTTGGGAGAGTTCCCAGTGAATTTTTTTTTAACAGGTCAGTGGTTCTTAAAGTACAGTATTCCAGAATCTTCCAAGTGGTGTGCCTATAGTCTAATTTTAGTCTCTTCAGGGTAGTTATTTTTCCCTAGATTAACCTTCCCCATTAGGTTTGTGCTGATTCAAATTTCCACCTAGATTTTCAGGCTCCCTAAACATCTTACCAGGTTTTCTGCTGAGGAATTATTACTCCTTCCTTTAACAAGGAACATTACAAAAAAGTCAGTGATCTCTGCTTATAACTGAATGTTAAGTAGAGAGTGAAAGCGTACTTTTTATTTATTTTTTCTCTTGAGGGTAGATTACAGTGGGATGGAGGAGAGGAACGGAGGCTTCATAGAATCAAGCAATGAGTCCTAATGGGGTGCTTAGGTGTCAGGCTCAGTTCTGCTACAAGTGCTGTCATTCACCATCACCTCTCAGTGACTGCATTGGAGGTGGCTGCATTGGGAGTTCCCTAGAAGATCACAGCAACAGAGACTCCTAATAGGGTTTTTTACCTTGTCTAAGACCATGAAACAGTTCATGAGATTCTGTGAGCCCCTCTAGATATGAAGTGCGAAGGATTTATGGGCTTTCATAATGAACATTTTTATCATTGAAAATGTAATATTTATTTTATTCAATTGCCACTTAGTAAAAACGTATTTTAAGAGTAATACATCGGGGCGCCTGGGTGGCGCAGTCGGTTAAGCGTCCGACTTCAGCCAGGTCACGATCTCGCGGTCCGTGGGTTTGAGCCCCGCGTCAGGCTATGGGCTGATGGCTCAGAGCCTGGAGCCTGCTTCAGATACTATGTCTCCCTCTCTCTGACCCTCCCCCATTCATGCTCTGTCTCTCCCTGTCTCAAAAATAAATAAACGTTAAAAAAAAGAGTAATACATGTAAAAGATGAGGAAAACACAACAAAGCACAAGTAGAAATAATCTAACAGATCAGACTGTCCCATGGGCTATTGAGATCGGCTCAGTGGTGGTCCTCTGTAGGGTAGGAGCTGAACAGAATCATTTACTGAATTCCTATATGGGTATTCAGCAATGGAAATGCCTTTATTCACAGGGTTGCTAGTTTGACAGGGTATGGCTCGAGAGCTCTTGGTCAGTCTTATTCCAATCCATGTGGACAGAAACTGTACAGAACAAAACACACACAAAGAGAGAAGCAGAGTTGAGAGGAGTGAGAAAGATTTAATGGTGTTATTTGAGCCCAAAGATTTGACAGTTTCTGAACAAATCCATGATCGGCCTTCACAGTTATGTGAGCCAATAAATACCTTTTTTACTTAAGCTTGTTTTGGCTGGGTTTATGTAGCTTGTAGTTGAAAGAGTTCAGACAGTACTTGCTTGTCTCTGTTTCATTGTGAGGTATCCGAGCCTTACATGAAACCCCACTGACCTGAGGAATGACTGTTGTGAGGTTATGGTTGAGCCTAAATGTAAAATGTACACGGAAATGCAGGT
The DNA here is from genome assembly GCF_028749965.1 of Puma concolor. Classification (NCBI taxonomy): domain Eukaryota; kingdom Metazoa; phylum Chordata; class Mammalia; order Carnivora; family Felidae; genus Puma; species Puma concolor. The sequence goes on along the minus strand of NC_141667.1, from coordinate 205,378,829 downwards.
GAAACAGAGGGAATTTCTAATATGAGAGAGGAAAAAAAATAAGGGAGAGTCAAACTAAATATTTATTAAATACAGAAGGGAAAATGATAATTTTTCAGTGGACAAACCTGGGTGACACCATCTTAACCAAGGATCAAGGTTAGCATTACCATTTAGGACCTGTCAATGTCATGTACTTCTCAATATGAGGCACTGAGAAGGGCTTGCCATCTCTGGTGTCATTTCCAGGAGTGCACAGCTGTGACCTAATTATGAGAAAACATCAGACTAACCCAAATTGGGAGGCGTACTATGAAAATAACGGACTGGTACTCTTTAAAAGTGTTAAGGTGATTAAAAAAAAGTGTTAAGGTGATGAAACACAAGGAAAGACAAGAAAACTGAGGAGACATGACAACTAAATGTAATATGAATTGCAATGTCAATCATCTAATGTAATGAATTCAGTGCAATATCAATTAGATCCTTAAGCAGAAAGAGGACATTAATAGTAAAACTGGTGAAAAGTAAATAAAGTCTGTAGTGTAGTTAATGATACTGTATCAACATTAATTTCTTAGTTTTGATATTTATATTGTGTAAGATACTAATTTAGGGGAAGCTGGTTGGATGTGGAATTCTCCGTCGTATGTAACTCTTCGTAGATCTGGAATTATTTGAAGATAAGAAGTTAAGACACACAGTGCACATTGAGAGAAAAAGAGTGGGGGGTTTGACGAGGGTCCTGGAAGTGGCAGAGAAATGATACTGGCCAACCTAGAAAGCTCCGGCACGGGCATTTCCTTAGCTTTTGCAGAGAGGAGCTTCCCAGTGGGGGTTGCTGAATGGAGTCTGTTCCTCTACCTCTGCCACTTCTTTAGGGTCCTGCTTTCTGCCTCATGACTTCATCATGGATTTGGCTAATGTCTGGTAGATCACTGGTCAATATTTCAATATTCTTAGTTTTTAAAACTGTTGAAACTCTAAATTTCTCTTTGTCTCTGTGTTAGTATTTATTTTTTTTTATTTTTATTTTTTTTTTTAATTTTTTTTTCAACGTTTATTTATTTTTGGGACAGAGAGAGACAGAGCATGAACGGAGGAGGGGCAGAGTGAGAGGGAGACACAGAATCGGAAACAGGCTCCAGGCTGTGAGCCATCAGCCCAGAGCCTGACGCGGGGCTCGAACTCACAGACCGTGAGATCGTGACCTGGCTGAAGTCGGACGCTTAACCGACTGCGCCACCCAGGCGCCCCTCTGTGTTAGTATTTAAATGGAAAGTTGTGAGACGGAAGGCCAGACATCCATATTTTCCCATTTTCTTCATTTGATAAGAATATTTTCTTTTTCTTTTAGTTTTTATTTAAATTCCGGTTAGTTAACATACAGTATACTATTAGTTTCAGATGTACAATTTAGCGATTCAACACTTCTCATCACGAGTGGCCTCCTTAATCTCCATTACCAATTTCACCCATTCCCCTGCCCACCTCCCCTCTGGTAACCATTAGTTTGTTCTCTGTAGTTAAAGGTCCTGTTTCTTGGTTTGTCTTTCTCCCTCTCTTTTTTTCCCTTTGCTCATTTGTTTTGTTTCTTAAATTCCACATATGAGTGAGATCATAGGGTGTTTGTCTTTCTGTGACTGACTTATTTCAGTTAGCATGATACTCTCTAGCTCTATCCATGTCATTGCAGATGTCAAGATTTCATTCTTTTTATGGCTGAGTAATATTCCATTACACATACATACCACAGTTTCTTTACCATTCATCAGTGGAAGGACATTTGGGCTCTTTCCATAATTTGGCTATTGCACATAACACTGCTATAAAATCGGGGTGCCTTTGAATGGGCACCTTTTGTCCCTTTGAATGGGTATTTTTGTATCCTTTGGGTAAATACCTACTAGTGCAATTGCTGGATCGTAGGGTAGTTCTATTTTTAACTTTACGAGGAAACTCCGTGCTGTTTTCCAGAGTGGCTGCACCAGTTTGCAGATAGGAATATTTTAAGTATAAATCAAAAAGCTCTTTATATAATGATTTCATTGGACGCAGGAAACTTTCATTATTCTTTATAGTTCCCATGATTAAAATAGCACTTGGAGCACAGTACATTGTCAGTAATTATCTGTGAATGTCACTAAAATATTTTTTGATGTCAGCTGTACATTTTAAATCTGACTAAATAATTATAAAGATGTAGTGAAGTTTATAATGTATATCATTTTATTGAGCATGTAATATGTGCCAGCCGCTGTGCTAAATGGTTTATATGCATCCTTCTTTAGTCCTCACAACACCAGCAGGGCACATGTTATTTTTATCATTTTGAAGATGAGGAAAATGAGGCCCAAAGAAGTTAAGTGACTTGCATCAGCTCACAAAGTTACTTAATTGCAAGTCTAGGATTCTAACCCTTCTATGTCTGACGATGACACTCCGCTTGGTCTCTGAAATTATGTGATGCATTTTATAAGTTTATAAGTGTTATAGGATTTATGTGTTAAACATTATGTATTAAAATGAATAATTGTATGATTTTTGTTTGAAAATATACATGGGAGATTATCACATCATAATTTTTTAATTATTAGCAATCTATCAATTTGCTCTGCTGCTCTTATATTTGCTTCAAGTTCATTGGAACAAAGTATCCCTTATGTACAATATATTCAGAATAAAGAGACACAGGTAAAGTATATATCCTGTTCAGTCTTGGGTATGGTGCTAAGATTCTTAGGTCTACAAACACACATGTATACACACAGCACTAAATCAGGTATAGTCAGGTTTTATGTAATATGCAACTATATTTAAGTCAATTTTTGAATGCTCTTAAATACTATTGGAAAACACAAAGTATAGAGTTAAGGAAAATTGGTATAAAACTCAAAAAGCAGATTAAAATATCTTAGGGCTTTGTCTGGATTGTTTTTTTTATTTTGGTATGCCCATTTTTGTATGAGTCATAAATAAGCACTTAAGGAACTATGTAGGGGTCCTTTTCCTTGCAGTACGTTATTTCCTCCCTAATTGGTCAATGTAGGACAAACACATCATTAAACACACAGAAGCCTCACTATGGCGTAAAATTTCATGTAAGGCAGATCCATTGCAAGCAGTGAGAGCAGTTTGTTCCTTTAAGTGCCAGAAGGACCTTGTTATAGCTTCCCTTCACTTATAACAGAGCCCTTAGCAAGGGTAGCCTTATGGGACCTTTTCAGGATGCCATTTGGTGAAAATGATGATGAGAATTTCTTCTACTTTTAGTAGTCTTGTGTTACTGCTGAAGAATTAGATTTTCTGTTGCTGCAGTGGGCTAGTGTCCAGTTAAAGGATTCTGTGGTCATTCTGAAATGAGAAATGAATTGTTTTATTCAGGATATCCCCCTTGAGAAGCCAAGGTGCTTTGGTGCCATTGGTGTGATTGGATCTCTGGACTCCTCTTGCTTGATGTAAGGTTACAGCCACCTGAGCAGGGCTCAAAGGCATCTTCTGCAGCTTGGGACCCATCCAGTGAATCAGAATGGCAAACGAGCGGGAATAGCTGAAATGGAAAACAGCCAGCTGCTGGCCCAACACGATGAGGCTCAGAGTTAATTTGCAGAAAATGAATTATTTCTTTTCAATGTGTGACTCTCTCTGTGAATGGAACATCATGACAGGAAGTGAAAAGGAAATGCTTTATCAGGACTTGGCTGAGTGAGTTATGGGGCAGGTGTGCATGCTTGGAAAACCTGGGACAGATGGATTGGAGTAAAATATGATCACTGGTCCAAGCTGGTTCACAGAGCCACAGAGCCATCTGTTAGGGCTCAACCTAGCATGACTGTCAGTCTCCTGTAGGAAGAGACTTAGTATAGGAGTGCAAAGTTGTAGGTATATAGAGAGAGTTCAGGAAAAAAGCCCACTTTCAAAAAAAGAAAAACATTAACCACAAAATTAACCAGGGCTAACCATTGGTTTTTAAAGTTAATAGCAACACATGGTCATCCACAAAAGGCCAGGTCAGCAATTTTTCACAACTAGACATTTTTTTTTTCCAAAGAGGAAAATGACTTGGTTAGAATTATGTCTTCTATTATTTTCTGTTACCTTACAGTGTGGACATTTGTGGAAAGGATGACCAAAGTTTTTACAGGTCAAATTAGGTTCTCAGATTTATTAAGACCAGACGTTTAACCTGTGTAGGTTGGATCAGAGAGAGCCCGGGGCTCCATGTGGCTTAGCCCAAGTCCCTGGAATGTGGAGAAAGGACTCTCACAGGCAAGTGTATGTTTAGGGATGCCATGACAGATAAGGTTTAAGCCTATCTAGAATACTCTCTAGATTATCTCCAAATTATCTCTGAGGAACTTTCTAAGTATGAAAATGTTAACACCCATCTTTCTCTCTCAGCCACCTCATTAATTCTCTTGTAGTCAAAGATTCCTTGGGATATTACTTGCACTGTACCCCTCCCCCCCCTTCCCCCCCACTGCAATCAGAGGACACAACTCTCTGTTCAGCATGAAGCTCAATAAACAGTTGAATTTGTGAAAGAAAAGCACAAACCTTGTGACTCTATTGAGAAGAGGATGGGCATTTGAGTAAAGCTGACAACTCTTAACACTGCGCTCTTCCTCTGCTGCTACGTAGTCCTTTGCAACATATATTATAATTCAATTAATCCTCTAATTCCCACTTAAAAAATTCTCTGAGGTATAGCCTCTTCAGAGGATAAATTACTTTTGTTAGGATTCAGTATTCCTTTGTGGGTGTTGGTGGACTCTACCATTAATGGTCCCTGGAGAGGAGATGAAGAGTTGGGGAGAGCTGGAGATGAACTGGGAGTTTGGAGCAGACGAGATGGACTGTGGTCACATACAGAACCAAGAGTCAGGTTCAGAGACATGCGGACACCGATCATGGCAGTGCTTGAGTTAGGGCGTGATGCAGGAGAAACTCAGAATGTCCAAGTGAGTCATGTTGAGAATGCGGTAGGCTCCAGCATGCCTTCATGGACCCAAATCAGTAGTTTGTAACTACTTCAGTTCTCCATCTCTCACCCCTGAGTTGGACTATTCAGCACTCTCACTCAGGGCTTGAGAGACCTCCACTTACGTGATACATGTATTAAAAAGGGGGGAAAAAGATGCATATGCCATCTGCTACCCTTCTGCTTCCATTTCTTTCATTGGAGTGGGATAGTCTCATGGGTATAGGTATATGTACCCTTGGGATGGAAGAGGCTTTATGGGAGATGTGCTTAGCTGCACAGGTGTTTCACATCATAGGTAGGGCTAGGGAGTAGAGTTAGGATTCAGGGCTGGGATGAACAATCGTCCTGTTTTTCCCAAGACTGAGGGGCTTTCTAGGATGTGGGATTTTAGCATTATAATTGAGACAGTGGTGGAAAAATTGTCCTGCTTTGTCCTAGGCTGATGAGCTTGGGGGTCAACTGACCAGACTGGTGTGGACCCTACTAAAAAGAGATAGGGCATTGTGTAGACATTATACAAAATCTCCCCACTTGACTTTTATGCATCAGACAGATCAGAGTCTCTCTAACCCCTGAGGCTGTTCTATTGAACCGCGTGGGGCTTATTCAGTACTCAGTGACAGAGGAAGCAGAATCTATACTACTGGCTTAACCACTTCATTTTATGTAGGGAAGTAACATTAATACATTAGGACACACATCCGACTGGGTTTCATGCGCCAGTACAAAATTACTTTTTGATTCATGATACATTTTGATCTGAAACACACCCACTATCAAAATTTTGGTCGGTACTGTGGTCTCAGTCTGAATCGCTCAACAAAAGGAGAGAATATACGTGTGGAGGAAGACTCCCACACATCTGCTTCACCTTTCTCATCCCAAATGCAAGTTTAGACAATCCCCAATAGAACTTTCAGAAATATCCTCTACGATTGTTGTGCAAACGGGTGAATTCAGAGTCAGTAATAAAGGTGAGGGAAGATGGAAAGTGGCGCTCCAAGCAAACCTGAGCTGCCCACGGATTCTGCTGGGCATTGCTGCCTGCATGCCATAGTTTCCCACTGTAGTTTATTCCATTTTTCTCCACGAGTGGCTCTAATGCTCCTGAAGAGCCTGCTGTGTGCAGAGTGGCTTTCTAGAAGGGCTGGATATTTTCTCATAGAATAGAATTCTGGCTACCTTGGATTTCATGTTAAAGTTCTTTTGTGTACATTCTAAAATACTGTTTTGACAGAGATTTTCAGTCATCAGTAGCAGTAGGGAGAATAATTGGAAGGTGGACATTTCTCGATTACAGTTTGAGGCTATTACCTAATTTCTGCCCTTAGAATTTATTCAATCATGTGACGTTAGTGATGAAGTCAATCTTTGAAAAATAGTTGGAAAATGTTTTGTTTTTAGTTCATCACCTTTTCAGATTACCTTCAGAGGACCTGGTGGGGCAAAGGCCTTCTTCTGGATTTAGGTATCACAAGGTGGTTATGAGCTCCAGAGAGAATTTACCGGAATTTTTTTGTGTGCTAACTATGCAGTACTTCAGTACTTACTGCTCAAAGTGTGCCTGAGGGAGGCAGCATCAGCATCACCTGAGAGCCTGTTAGAACCGCAGCCTCAGGCCCAGCCTCAGACCTACTGAATCAGAATTTGCACGTTAACACAATTCCCAGGTAATTAGTAAGCACATTAAAGTTTGAAAAATAGTACTGTAGAGAATTGGGAGGAAAATGATGGGTTGGCTCTAGCAATGATATATGAATCCAAGCAATCTGTCCTGTAATTCTAAGGTCCCTCGTCCTCAGAATATCTGCCCAAGACTCGATGTATTTGCACAAATCCTGTTATAGAAGAGAATTCCTCCAAGCATCAATGTCTGCTGTTTTATGAACATTGGTACCACTTTTACTGTTCTTGCAAACACATTACTACATTTGGAAGTTGACTTTTGGTCTACTCGAGCAAAATGACAGCTGCAATCCATTTTCCAAGCCATCAGTGCTTTGGGTAAAGTGCTTGTTTTGTTATGTTTGGAAGAGACAAGTCATAAAGGAGCAGAATTTGGAAGGGGTGCGGGCTGCAGTTTCCTCAGGGGAGGTCTCAATAAACCTCCAGGAAGGAAATAGTAATCATTAGGTAGGTAATTAGGACCTACAAGCACTTAGCAGCAAAAGATGCAATGCCTTGGTATCATACTGTTAGGTAATCAATAAGGCAATGGCGACGCTGTAGTTTGAGGTTGTGGACGGCAGAATTGGAGATGAGACAAAGGCTAGCTCCTTTTATTTTCATGGAAAGCTTTCCTGTTGATCCATGCCAGAATAAGTTTTTTCTAAGATATATTATTATTTTAAATTGAGATACAATTGACAAATTGTATTAGTTTTAGGTGTGCAACATAATGATGTGATAGTTGTATACATTGCAAATGATTACAGTAAGTCTAGTTATCACCTATCACCACATGTAGCTACAGTTTTTTTTTCTGGTGATGAGAACCTTTAAGATCTATTCTTTTAGCAGCTTTCAAGTATACAATACAGTATTGTTAACTAGAGTTGCTGTATTGTACATTACATCCCCAGGACTCACTTATTATATAACTGGAAGTCAGTACCTTTTGACTCACTTCACCCATTCTGCCCACCTTCCCCCCTCACAGCTTCTGGCAACCACCAATTTGCTCTCTGTTCCATGATCTTGTTGTTGTTATTGTTTTTTGGTCTGTTTGTTTTTGTTGTTGTTGTTTTAGATTCCACATATAAGTGAGAAAAGACATTCTTTTCTGACTTATTTTACTAAACATTATACCCTCTAGGTCCATTTATATTGTCACAAATGGCAAGATTTCCTTTTTTATGGCTGAATAATGTTCCACTGTGTGTGTGTATCTATATCATCTCTCTCTCTCTCTCTGTCTAATCGGTATCCATATCTATCTATCTATCTATCTATCTATCTATCTATACACCACATTTTCTGGATCCATTCATATTTGTATGGACACTTGGGTTTAGGTTGCTTTCATATCTTGGCTTTTGTGAACAATGCAGGGAGCATGGGGGTACACATACGTTTTTGAATTAGTGTTTCTTTTGGAGGAATACCCAGAAGTAGGATTGCTGGATCCTAGGGTAGTCTGTTTCTAATTTCTTGAGGAACCTCTATACTGTTTTCCATAGTGGCTGCACCAATTGACATTCCCTGGTGGTAAATTTTTGAAATTACAAAGGCTAAAAACTTGGAGGCATCAGCACATTTTTCCCTGTTGACTTTGTGTATCCAGGGCCTTTGTGTACCTTTGGAGCTGCTATGTCACATAACTCCAGGGAGTTCCCATTCATCACTATAGCTTATGTGAATGAGGCCTCCAGAGTTATGCAGTACCGCAATTCTGTTTACATTTCCCAATGTGGGCAGTAGGTAAAAAGGATAATCAGAGCTATTTCTTTCATGTAACATCTTTTTTTTTAATTTTTTTATTAAAAAAAATTTTTTTTTTCAACGTTTATTTATTTTTGGGACAGAGAGACAGAGCATGAACGGGGGAGGGGCAGAGAGAGAGGGAGACACAGAATTGGAAACAGGCTCCAGGCTCTGATCAGCCCGGAGCCTGACGTGGGGCTCGAATTCACGGACTGCAAGATGGTGACCTGGCTGAAGTCGGACGCTTAACCGACTGCGCCACCCAGGCGCCCCATCACGTAACATCTTTTTAATATAATTATTCTCAACTCTTGCTGTATATCACAATCATTCTGAGAGCTGTCTGGGGCCTATGGAGTAGGACCTGGAAATCTGTATTTTTATGAAACTCTGGGTAATTCTGATGTGTTGTCAACTCTATGTTTAGTGCCAAGGCACATATTTAAAAAATTAGGACAAGCCTATGCCATCAAGGCATCTGTAGTTTTGTGGGAGAGATGTGAATGTAAATCACACTAATATTTTAGGGCTGTGATAGGGGCAAGTTCCAAGAGCCCTGGAATGATGTGGTAGAGAATGGAGCTGAACTCTTATCTGGGCAGAGCTTTGTGTGTTTGTATGTATGTGCATGTTTAAGCAAAACTGAGACCTCTGTGATCATCTGGGTTAGCTTTCTGTTCTGTGTCCTTCACTAACCTGTTGAGCTCTGACCTCATCCCACCCCTACAGCTGTATGGAATCCTCTGGTCTTCCTCTTTAAACCCTGTTGTTAAGAAATGAGCTACCTGCTCACCCTGAGATATATATAATTGATGATCCTTTGTGTTTTCATGGAGGTTTTTCATTTTAGCAGACAGACCACAGTGGGACTTGGGGAGTGGCAGCCTGGGTTGGGGAGGTATGTATAGGTGTGTGTAAATGGGAGTGGGAGTCCCCAGAGCTCCTTGTTATCCCACCGGGTGGCTACCTTTTGTTACTACATGAGAGTCTGGCTGCAAAATTTAGGAATTTAAGGTAGGAACTGAGGGGTGAGAGAGGAGTATCAGCTGCTGCTAATAGCTTACAGTGGTCATTAGTTGGAAATGAAGCACTAATTCAGAGAAGTGCTGAGTAAGAGGAGAAGAGGAAAATTAAGGGAAATGAAACTCCAGTGAACAGTTGATCATGTCGTAATTAGCAGTGGAAATCGATGAGGTGAAAATGTCAACTTGCTCCAAAAGAGGTTTTCCTGGTTTTTAAAATAACCAGTAGGGTGCCATATTCATCCTCCATTTTAGTAATGATTAACATATTCATATTTTTTTGTTTCTTCATCATCACAGGGGCTTTCAAATTACTATTTTCTTGAATGCCTAAAGATGACATTGCCTTATTCTTTTTATGTTACATATGAATAAATGAAGTTTTATGTTTTATATGAATGCCATATATGAGGAATGATCATTGCTCCAAGGCAAACTAGATTCTTGACCTCGATCAAGTTCAGTTCATGGTTTTCTGGGTAGTAAAGCCAGGACCTCCATATTTTGGTCTCACAGCTATACAATATGGGCAAGCTATAGTGATGGAAGAGTTATTAATACGATTCTCAGGCAAGCTTCTCTGAAAGTAAATAGAGACGCAGCCGTGGGGAGTTCAGCTCTTCTGTATGTGCTGTGACAAGTTAAAGAGTCCAAGATCCTTTCACTTTTAGATTTATGTTCATTTTTTAAATAAGTTTATTTATTATTTGAGTAATCTCTCCACCCAACCTGGGGCTTGAACTCACGACCCCGAGATCAAGAGTTGCGTGCTCTTCCAACTGAGCTAGTCAGGCACCCCAGATTTATGTTCATTTTGGTAGATTATTCATCCTGTACCTTACCTATAGATTTAGAAAGTGAAGCTAAAGAAGCTTGGAACTTTTCCTCTGAGGTCTCCCTCCCCCGGAAGTAACTGTTGATGGGATGCTGAGGAAGTTCACAGCTGACCTCTTGTGTTGCCTTAGCCTCACCACACCAAGCCATGAATGGCCATGGGTTTCCAGGCTTAAAGTTTTGCTGATAAGGTTGGACAAGTACATGCAAGTATTCCAAAACACTTCAAAATGTATTAATGTCTGGTAGGAGATGAACATGTTGCCTGTCCTGAGATTTGACTTGCAATGATTTCCATGCTTTCCTTTCTTGGAGATGGCATCACAGCAGATGAGAAATACAAAACAAATCTCATGAGCGAGAAGCGCTCATGCTCTGAATTATCTGTTTGAGTTCTTTCAGATTTGAAATCAAGGAACCCATACAAGGACGTTGGTAGGTCAGCTAACCTGTGTTGTTTTACTATCAGGAAGGTCAACCGCAGTTTAAACATAAGCCTGACGTATCCCGCTGTTTAAAAGCTATGGGGAAAGCACCGCATGACCTTCTGATTTGTTTGTCAAACTTGTCTGAGATGACGTGCATCTCTGCCTGCTTTTATGTGAGAGAGTAGAACACAGCTGGAATTCAAAACACTAAGAAAAATACTCAGGTGAAATATTTGTTGATAGATTTGCCCCTCTCTTTTTACTTTGAAATGAACAAAGCCATCGCTTTACAGCACTGTCAAGATTTGAAAACCCACAGAAAGTAAGATAGAGGTGGTAGTGGGGCATGCTTAGGTACTAAATGAATCATCCATTTAGCAGCAGCTAATTCATCTGTAGAACACTTTATAGGAAACACAAGAAGTCTGGATCTCTTTTGCCATCTTTCAGAGTTAGGGCAGGTCTTCAAAGCAAAAACTTTAATTCCATGGCAAGGTTTGGGATTATACAAATCTAGGCTTCATGAAGATAAGACCACCATAGCAGGAAAATAAAAGAAATCAATCATCGAACAATATAAATAACATACAAGTGTTTTGTAATCTATCAATAAAAACTAATTAAGTATACATCAGTGCTCATCTCAGGGAATTGGAGCATTGATTATCCATAGTGTATGCAACAGAACTTGGTAAGAGCACTGAAAAGCGACCTCCTTGCCATTTCCCAAAGACCTGTATAATTAAGCAAATGACATTCTTTGATTTCCCATGTGCTGGCCTGGAACACTGAATTTCATAGTTCATTAGAACGCGTTGTTCATGCATTGTTAGAAATTGCAGGTTCCAGCCACGGTGGTGGCTGGAACAGACAGACTCAGGGAGGGGAAGGTAGATTATGAAACCATGGATTTTGGAGTGTTTTTAAAGTAAAAGTAATAAAGAATCTATAATATGCCTTGATTTGCTTATGCCCTTGTTAATAAAATTTCTAGAGTAACAAGATGTTTCAGTATACTTTATGATAAAGATTTTTTTTAGTGCTAATTCCATCTGTATAATTGCCTAACAATCAGGGGCCACTTTAATTCCATGCTAAGGTTTGATGTACGGGGGAAAATCTCTCTGTCCTACAACAGGTCAAAATTAACAGTTAGTTGTCAGTTTCTATGTTATAGGAAGATTATAATGGGGTAATTGTGGGTGAGGTGTTTGTCTTAATCCTTTCTCTTGACCATTTTAAGATCTCTTTGGTGAAGGAAGCCAACTCAGGAATCAGTAAAAATGGAGTAAGAATTAGACAAAACTGAAATAGTTGTAGAAAGAAAAGATTTAAAACTGTATTCTGCATTGACTATTCACTGTTACCATTTTAGTTTTGGAAAAGGCTGATAATATCCATCCATAATCTCTTTGTAGTCACAGGAAGCTTCTTTCTTATTAATTCTGCTTCAGTAACAATAGTAACTATAATTTATACAGCATCTACTTTGTGCCAGACACTATGCTAAATTTTTCATTCACATTACTCTCTGATATTGAAATCAAACCTTTGAGGTGTATATTGTAATTCTCACTTTACTAAGGAGAATAGTTGACTACACAGTTTGTCCAAAGTCATTGCTAATAAGCAGTAGAGGACTTTTAAGCCCATGTAAGCTTGACTCCAGAGCCCATGCCATTCCAACTGCCATCCATTCCTCCCCACCCACTAAGTTACCCAAGTTTAGGAACAAGCAGAATGAGTAGGTGTATTTCTCCTGAGCCCATCTTAGTACATAGAAGTTTGATGTGTGTGTGTGTGTGTGTGTGTGTGTGTGTGTGTGTGTGTGTGATAAAAAAAAATGCCTGCTTTTCTCTTTAAAATTCAATCTCATGCATTATTATTAGTTCTTAGAATAGATGACTCACTTATTTTACTACTTTAAAACAGCCAGGGATACAAATGGCAGGACAAATGGTTGCTGCTCATACAGTTTTTCTTAATTTGTGTGAGGATATTTTACTATACTAGTTGTATTTATAGATACAAGAGAAATACAAGACTAGATGTGATCAGTCTGAGATATGCTAATTATTTATTCTGTGAATATGCATCCACACTATACATAGTAACATTAAAGGAACCTTCACCACACAATCCATCAATATGTAGCTGTCAATCTGTCAGTTAATTACAATTAATGCAGCTGGCAAGGTGGAACTCCAATGCATATTAACAATAGTTTGCATCCTTCAGTCATGGCATTTGAGCCATCATAGACTATGTGATGAATACACATTAAAAATAATGCATCCTTTTCAGCTAAATAATTTTGACACAGTGATGACATGTTTTTCCCTCTTTTTCTAAAGTGCTTATATCATTTCTCTCCTCACTCAGCAAAACAAAAAAGAAACAACTTTCAAAAGGACTGAGAAACTTCCGACTTAATTTCCATGTGCTGCATTGAATGGTGTCCTAAAAGCAGTTTGGGAAAAGTTTCTTGCTGTCTCTGCCCTGATTTCATTTTATTTTTGTCTATAATAGGCTGAAGTGCTTATTATAAGGAAGAGAATTTTGGCAGAACCTTAAGACAGAAATGGTTAAAAAGAAATGCTGTATATTGACAAATGTTTGCCTCTAAAGACTTTTTCCTTTTAGTAATTGTATTCACCTAGGCACGTGGAACTTTTTTTTGCCTAGTTACATGACATCTGAATGCATAGCCTATGTATGTGCAAGCTGGTACGGACATAGGCAAATGAGATTGTGAGAGCCTGTATTTGAGAAGTCCCACAAACTCCCACAGATGGCCTCAGAGCCTCCCTTACTTCAGTGATGCAAAGACCCTCACGGGCTTCTTTCGGTCCTTTGCACAATGGACTGAACCACGTCTTGTAGGGTCTCACGTGTCCTGAGTGCCTCCGAATGGAGCAGCTAGCTGCTCCATCTTCAGGAAACCTTTGCTTTCACTTCCCAACATCTCAGCTGCTTGAGTGGCTCCAGAAACCATGGCCAGATGCTATTCAAACCACCTCATCCTTTCTAACTTCTCCCTCATCTTTTTTGTTTGTTTGTTTGTTTGTTTGTTTCTGATTTGGATCCAAAAAAAAAAAAAATGTCTCTTGGAAGTTATGAGAGGCAGATTTAGTCTGATCCATTTACACTCTGAGAACTACATATTCCATGGGTACCTAACATCCTCACCTAGGCTCATGTGCTTTTCTGCTCCTGCTCGGGGCAGTCAGCAGCTGATTGTCAGTGAGCTGAAGGTCATTATGTAGAAGTGCCGCTGCTGTGTAATTGCTGGCTTGAGTTTCCTGGCAGCTTGCAGCCATTGGATCTTGTGCCACCCAGAAGCCATTATTAGGAGGTGTACCCAATGCCATCGAGCTCTCACTATCTTAGTCACCTCCTAAGGAGTATGGCAGGGCTCCTCTAAGTATGCTCCAATTCTCTCCTTGGATACGGGGCAGAACTGACCGTGACAGTAATGTTCTTTCCGGAAAAGGCTCGGCTTGCCAAAACACTTAGTTCCTATGCTCTTCTCTGTTTTCACTCTCTTCACTCATTACATTTCAGTAATAGGTTAAACATGAACAAAAAATAAGATAAATTTAGGACTAATGATTAAAACACTGTAAAACCTCCACTCGTGGATAAAAAATAAGTTGCATGTTTGATCGGTCTAGTCCACTGATTAAGTCTTTTTTTGGGAATTATTTATAGCAGTGTACTCATAAGAATTATTTTCTTTCTTTTTTCATGTTAACGCATTTACAATTAAACCCATTGCATTCCATCAAGATTCCTTGTTAAAGGCTGTAACTTATTGTTCTGTCCTAGTCATAGCATGTATCAGTAACCTTCTTGACAATAAATGAATTTTATTTTGATGCTTGCTGTCAGATGCTTTTGAAAGGGCGCATATATGATAAAGATTATTGTGATTCCTAATTATTAAAAGTGAAAATATAGAAGAAAATATTTTCCATTTTTTTATAGTAACTAAGTTTGTGGGAAAAGCTTGGTTTTCCCAAACAAAGAAAAATACTATTAAATATCACCTATCTCCTAAAAATTATATTGAGACTCTAATAAAACGGCCATCTAGTAAATATTTATATCCCCTTCAACCATGATCCATGAAAATTGTTCTTTTCATTAATGATCATTTGTTATTGTCCGAATGGAAAGAACAGGGGCTCCTGGGTAGCTCAGTTGGTTAAGCATCCGACTTCTGCTCAGGTCATGATCTCTCAGCTTGTCAGCTGCACATGGGACTCTGTATTGACAGCTTGGAGCCTGGAGCCTGCTTCAGATTCTGTGTCTCCCTCTCTCTTTGCCCCTTCCCCATTTGCATGCTATCTCTTTCTGAAATATAAATATTTAAAAAATTTGAATGGAAAGAACAGTATTTTGGGACATAGTTCTTGCAAAGTGACCCTTATGTGTTTAATTCAAAGCATGCTATCTTTCCTTCAGTTGTGATTTATCTATGCCTTGTAATATAGAACAAAGGATAAGTTTTGAATTACATAGCATGAATTATGGTGATCCTCTGGACCAGATTACAACCAGAAAGAGCATAATTATTCATACAGGATACTCATTTGCTTAATTTCTGCCTCAATTATTTATTTTTACCTTTGACTTTGTGTGTGTGTGTGTGTGTGTGTGTGTGTTTATGAGAGAGAGAAAGAATAAAATAAAAACATTCAGCTTCAGAACTTAATATTTTGATCTAGAACTCTTTAGAAATTTGCAAACTGTTAGATCACTAATCTCAAAAACCTCATGAATTTCCTCCATTTTAGTAGCAGTGGGAATAAGAAAACCAGTTCAGTCATGGACAGTTTGGCATTTTTCAAATAGGTAAAAAAAAAAAAAAAAAAAAAAAAAAACTAACTGCCTCAATGCTGATATCTATGTCAAGTCTGTATTTTCTTCCTATCATTTTTTTTCTATAATAATCATCTGGAATGAAAAGAAAAAAAGAAACATCTTGTAGTATGGAAAGTACTTACTTTAAACTCAGTGTACAACTACTTGCACAAAACAGGTCCTATAGTCTAAGGCTAGGGAGTCCTAACCTCATCATGCTTCCAGTGCCTTTGAGAGTTTGGAGAGGGCTCAGGTTCATTGTACCTGGAAGCAAATAATTTTTCTTTAAGGTTTTTAAAGCAAATTGTTCTTTGTTCATTTCAGTAGAGTGTTTTGAAACCCTAAATCTGACCGGAAGATGAGGGAGGTGGGGGGAGGCTCTGTAGTCACCATGAAAAATCCTTCAAGAAGATTTCATCAGTTTGGAAGATGGATTTTTTTTGTTGACGTTTTTCCTTTCATTTGACTGAATTACGTCTGGAGAAAAAAAGGAAGAGTGAGAAGGCATGGGGGAGAGGGAGAGAAAGAGAACGAAAGAAAAAAACAAGGTTTCTATAGAAGTTTATCTACATAGACTAGAAATGTATAGAATAAAAGGTTAGCCAGTTTATTAACTTTGGGCATTTTGTGGTTGAGAATGATGATTGCTGATGGATCCAATCCACTGAGCAGACGGAATGTACTATGGGTTCATCTTGTACAGGTAGATATGGCCAAAGTCCATTGGCTTCTTGGAATAATGCAAATGAAAATTAGAAGTGGCATGAAATCTGGATATATGCAAAAGGCATTTTACTTCAGAGCTTTAACTGAAATCACTAGCTGGTACGGTATTACTTTTCAACAATTATTTAATTTTTATTTTTTATTTTTTATTCTTTTTTTGCTTGCTGTGGGAATCGTGGTGACACTGTATCAACTTACAGTATTTACTTAGAACACTTCACTCCCTCAAACAAACCTCCTGCAGGTTAGTTCTGAGAAGCTTAACATCATCTTCATCACTGTAATTCACTGGAGGAGAATTAAACATGACTGGACCTTGGAAAAGTGACTATAACTTTGTGCTATGATATTAAAAAAAACAACCCAGAAAGTCACTGCAATTACCTTATAGGCATACACAAGTAGAGGCAGCTGCCAAATGTATGTGATGTCTGACTGAGCTATAAATCAGCAAAGCATGACAGGCAGTTCCCATTATCAGGAACCTCATGAGACATCACAGTTTCATTGTAGTGGAATTTTGTTATTTTCAGAACCTTGCTCAAATTGTCCAGTTTTCAAGACTACAAATGACATACGTGGCACCCAGTTTCTCCAGAGATAACAAGGCAGTAGAAAAGACCTGCCTTCTTAGAAGTAATAAAAGAGTACAGCCAGATTGTTGGGTACAAGATCAGCATATAAAAATCAATTGCTTGCCTATATCCTGGCAATTACCCATTAGAAAATGGAGTTGCAAAAAGGATCTGTTCAAAATTGCAAGAAAACCTATCTAGTATCTGGAAATAAACCTAACAAAGAGTGCAAGTGCTTTAAGGAGAATCATTCAATGAAAAGCAAACTGTAAATATTACATTCACCATGAGATATTTACATTCAACATCACCCACAGAATATACTATTATATTTCAATGTATTTATGTAAAAGAATAAAAATGGACTAGGAGGATATACACCAAATTCATAGTGTCTAGAAAATGAGGATTGCGGGGAGTATTGGATTGATGGTCAAAGGAGACTGTAGTTTT
This sequence comes from Puma concolor, assembly GCF_028749965.1. NCBI lineage: Eukaryota > Metazoa > Chordata > Mammalia > Carnivora > Felidae > Puma > Puma concolor. Next base: position 205,361,539 of record NC_141667.1, on the reverse strand, counting down.
CTTTTTGTACTAAAAATAAGACATTTAGTTTTATTTGGGATTTTCACATTCTCTTGCAGAGAATTTATTCATATATTACTTGTGTATTAAAAGTTTATATATGGAGAAAGTATTAGAATAATAGAAACAAATAGATCATAACACTGATTTTGTATGCTAAAAATATGGATGATTCTTATTTTCTTTTTACTTTCTTTTTGTGTTTTCCAAATTTTATTTCCCATTGTCTCAGAAAAATACCTGCTAAAATTTAGTTCGAGAATATTAAGGGCTAAAAATAGAAGGCCAGGCAGAGGAGAAAAGAGCCAGGGGCATGATAACATGCTAGGAAAAAGCAAACCAGAACAATTTGGACACATTGGGCCAAGGTTGAAATTCAATGTTATCACTCTGGAAATTGAGTCAAAATTTTGGTGAGGTTTCCCCAACTTAGTAACTGGACGTAATGATAGATAATTGAAAGGATTAAGGGTAATGAGTTTAAAGAACCTTCTATAGCACCTGCTACATATGAGATTTTTTAAAAGGTGGGAATCTGAGGATGAGAATCTAAAAAAAGAGATGTGAAAAATTTAGCAGTCTTAATCAAGTTATCAGCCTAGGGGAAGCTGAATATCTAGGAAAAATGTATCTTATAACTAGATTTAGGACCATAGACATGAAGAATTAACTAAAAGTGAGTCATATCAAGATACATAAAGTGGTATTAGGATTATTCCAGTAGGAGAAGTAGAGCAAGTTGGAATTCCAACCAGAGGCTGATGGCCAATTAATAAAGACTCTCAGATTCTCTGCTCCATTAGGAACAGCCTATTATTTTGACAGGTGAATAATACCAGCCTCATGATGGTGGTGGTGACATTCTGTATACATACAGATGTATATAAAATATATATGATGGATCACACTTATTGAATAACCTATTGTATGTCAGCTACTGGTTTAAGAACTTTGCATTCTTAGAGCTTTGCATTAATACCTCACAACAATCTTATGTTTATAGATGAGAAAATAGGCCCAGAGAGGTGTAGTAACATGTCAAGGTCACAGAGCTAATGAATGACATCTGCCCATTATTGAGGTGATTCTGAGCCAGTGTGGGAACCTTTATTAGATGGCTCACTCCTAGAGATGATCTACTTTATTTCCTCAACGTGGTTAATGATGATTATTATGCCTCCCTTTTCCACTGGTGTACCATTTCTTATTTCTGGTAACTGTCAGATGGAAAACCTGTCCCCTCTAAAACCTCCCCCCTTCCTTCCAACCAGTTAGTACGTTATCTGACATCAAGTTTAGTTGCTTTTCTAGGTTAAATAATTATGGATAAAAACCTTTAGTTCCATTGATTAATGAGTAACCAGTACCTAGCTGGGCTGCTTTTTCAAGTAGAATTCCATTTCTTTGTACCTGATGGAAAGCAGCATTATTATCCAGAGAATACCGAGACCATGAATGACCCAGCACTGGGAAGGCAAAAATAGAGGGAGGGAGGGGGAAAAGAAACACTGTAATTCACTTGAGAAATGGTAGCAGGAGAGCATAACTGTGACTGGGCAACCTTGAAAAGTACAATATGTTAAAGGAAGTTAGCAGTAATACTTTTTTTATTGGACAGCTTTATGTAGGCACTGAAGTGATTGGAATCTGGGGAAGGCAGAGACGAAGCCGAAATGCCCAGGGCTGCAAAGTCCTTTATCGAGTTAAGTCAAAATATTAATGGAACTGTTTATGGCTCTGTAGCAAAAGTGGGGTTCATTTCCCTGATGCACGGTGTCCCCTGGGTTTGTCCCGTCACCTCCCACTTCTGCCAGCATCCCTGTCTCTGGTGTGCATCATGAGTAACTGAGTCTTAAGCTTTTCCTTTGCTCTGGCTCCCATGCTCTGCACTCAGGCAGAGCCCTGGAAATCTTATCATACCTTCTACAAGTTGCAATTCCCAGCTAGTTTTAACTGTTCAACCTAGAGTGGAGGCTGAATGTATTTAAAGAGGGATATCAGGGGCTCAGCTATTTTGCAATCAATCAAAATCTTTCATGATCACATTGTAGATTACTTCAGTTAGAAAGAAACCATGGCTGTGACAAGTAGGGGTTATGGCAACTCCTGCATCCCTCATCTTCTCCTGTCTGGATGCATTTTAAATACGGGATAGATGAATCCTTTCCATAAAGCACAGACATAAAAAAATCAATAATCAATTTACTTTTACCTATGCTGCACAAATAATAAAGCCAAAGAATTTCAGTATTCTTCATAAGAGTTTTCCTTTTCCCCAAATACAAACTTTTATTCCAAAACTTTTCTTTTAGTGCTATAGCAAAAAGTTAGCTTCAAATAGATGCTAATATGGTGTTAATTCCCACTGATCTCCTTTTAACAAGTGGGGCTGGTTTGAGGAGCAGTGTTATAGCCACTAGCCTGGAGCACAAGGCCAGGGTCCAGGGCTGCGCCACCCTTTTAAGGACACAAATGTCTTATAAGAAGTTTAGGTAAAAATCCTCTCACTTTGTAGTCCTTTAAAATTAAATCCATTGAGCACTGTTTAGCATTTTCTTGACATCCAAGATTCATCTTGGGAATTTCATGTATTGCATTACGCTGAAATGCAATGATTTTTCTCTGGGTGTTTGTCTAAAGTGGTTTACATCTGTACTCAGTGATGCTGGGTGGCTATGTCCGAGGTCTGCTGCTCCTTTTCCCCCCTATTTCTTCTCTTTTGTCAAATTGTAGTGTTATATTTACTCTCCTTAGTGTGTTCTCCCTTCTGATTTTTTTAAGTATAATTTTGCATAGAATGAGAAACCAGACGACAGAGCATATTAGAAGTAGAAAATAAGAGTAAAGGTAAATGGTGACCGAGGAACTCTATTGAGTAACTTTCATGAACTTTCACTGAATATGTATTGTGTGTTTTGTCTTCCACCTTTTAGTCCTAACAACCAAACTTCTAGAGAAATGACCTGCATTTCCTATCTCTTAGACAGTTTCTCATACTCTTCAATACATGGATTTTTTTCCCTTTCCTTTAGAAATGAGACTACCTTTACTTTAAGATTATAAATAAAATTTTCTCTTTTGGTGATTTTTTTTTCCCCTTCCCTTTGGGGCCTCTTCTTTCTCCCTCCTCTTATGGAACATTTTGCTTTGTCCTCATTTCTGCACACTGTCTTGGTGAGCCATCCGAGGGTGATTGCGTAAGGTCTCTTGGGCATAACATGGGAAGGGAGGATGGCTAGATGTAGCTTTCATGGGCATAAGGGAGAGCCAGAGCTCAAAAGGGCTGGTGGTGGAGCAAGCTGTGACCTTGGGGGAGAGAGTGGGTGGCCTGGTCGAGTAGTAACAGGGCAGTAGATGGAAGCTTATCCAAGCACATGCAGATGCTAGAGCTGGACTCAGTTCCCAGATGTAGGCACTGGATGTAATAGAGCAGGGAGAAGGTGCCCAGCAGCTGGCACAGTGGGGGTACTGAGCATACACTTACCACTCCTGCATGGGTCTTCACAAGCTACTTATGATGTGAAGGTGGAGATAATACAATCACTTATTCACATTCAAGGCCGGAGCAGTGACTGGTACACAACTCTGCTAGCCCTCCGGGTGGGCTACCCTCTCTCACTTTCATTGATATTTGAGATTGGATCAGTATAGCTTGTATGTCTATATAGAAAACAGAGGTTGAAGAAGGGAAAAGCAAGTACAAACTATTTTATTTAATGGGATAAGTGTTACAAAATGCATGACTGCTGCCTTGACACTGATGACTCTCAAATCAGTTTCATTCCAGACAGCTGGGTATAATATAGCTGACTTGTGAAGCACAGTGTGTCCAAAACTGACCTCCTCCTCCTCCCACACTCATTTGGTGGCATCACAACCCATGTAGTCACACAAACCAAAAAGCTGGGAGTCATTCTAGACTCCTCCTTATCTTTCTTTTCCTAGCATGTGGTCACTCAGCCCAGCAGCTCTGACTCATAGTTTCATTTCCTTTCTCATTATCCAACTGCTACTACTCTCTATCAGATTAACCGAATTCCTCATCTGTAGTGGGACCTTCATTTTTAAACTTGTCTCTCTTTTATGATGACCTTGGAATGTACTTTCTCTCACAGTCTTTGGTCATACTGATACACTTGTTAAAATACAGGTGACCCTTGAACAACACTGGTTTGAGCTGTGTGGGGCCACTTTCAAGTGGCTTTGAAAAAAAATAATACAGTACAGTGCTGTAAATGAATTTTCTCCTCCTTATGATTTTCTTAACATTTTCTTTTCTCTAGCTTTATTGTAAGAATATAACATACATAACACACAGAATGTGTGTTAGTTAGGCTGGTTGTATTATTGGTAAGGCTTCTGGTCAACAGTAGGCTATTAATAGTTGAGATTTTGGGGAGTGAAAAGTTACATGTGGGTTTTTGATTGCACGGAGGGTCGACAGTCCTAACCCCCATGTTGTTTGAGGGTCAACTGAATTTGATAACAAGCCTAGAATTAACGAAGTTGTTAAATGAAACAAAAACATATACTTAACCCCGAAGTTATTAAAAATGTGGATAATGCTCCTGTTGGGATCAAGGGTTAAGATTTATTATGCGATATACATGTGTCAGTAAGTGTTATAAATGAAGGCTAGCCAGTAGTGTAAAGACATAAGGTTGAATGAAGACTACTCCAAATTCTAAAATTATGAGTGCTAAAATCATAAATGCAATTGGATCCAGTTAGGGACTAATTGGGATCAGGACTACTGTGATTTCTTGATGCAGGTAAATTAATAAATGACCTGTTACGCTATTTGTTAAATATTATATCAGTTTCACAGCCAAAGCTATTAAGAAAAAGCCTGATAGTTTCAATCATTACTAGTATAGGGATAAGTGGAATTGGTGATAAAAAGCATGTTAGTGAGACTATAGTTTTGTGGCAGAAGCCACTAATTATTGTCCTTGCTTATAATGGAATTGCTTTTCCTAATTTTATTGGAAGTTCCTTTACCTCAACCTATGATATTGGTTCTTTACTGAGGGTCCTTTATTATTTATTGAGTGCCTGCTATGGGCTGGGCACTAGGCTGCCATAATCTGGATACAGTGATGGTAAGCTGACATAGTATCTGTTCTCCAACTGAAATCTAAACAAAACAAGCTCCTTTTTTTTTTTTTTTAAAGTGGGCTCCACACCCAACACGGGGCTTGAACTCATGACCTCGAGATCAAGAGTTGCATGCTCCACCAGCTGAGCCAGCCGGGCTCCCTCAAAACAAACAGCCTTCTAAAGAACAACGGCAGCATACATAATCCTGCCTAACACAATACAATTGTTCTTCGTATATATAAAGTCCTTTCCCCAAATGGTGAGACCTCTAGTTCCAATAGTCACTGTACCATCTCAGTGACATTTATTCCTCTTCGAGTTTAGTCACAATCCTATCTTGATGTCTTTAACCTGAAGAACAAATTGTAAATTCAGTATCAGCAAAAATTTATATAAAATATTAGGGGAAAAAGAGAGAATGTGGTTAATAAATATAATGCAAATATTGTATATATGATACTGTACATATAAAGAGCAAAGAAGAAAGATACATAGCTCCTATGGTCTTTTTTTTTCCCTTTTCCTTTTTAAAAAGGTTTGAGGCAGAGACAGAGTGAACGGAAGAGGGGCAGAGAGAGAGAGAATCTCAAGCAGGGCCTGCACTGTCAATGCAGAGCCCAAAGTGGGGCTCAAACTCAGGGTTTGTGAGATCATGACCTGAGCCGAAATCAAGAGTCAGACACTGAACTGACTGAACCACCCAGGCACCGTGCTCCTATAAGCTTTTTCTGCACCTGGCCATGAGGGTATAATTGGTACTTATATCTTATTAACTATTTTATGTTTTCTTTTTTCCAAAGCCAGTACCTCAGTTTGTTTATAATTTTAATTTAATTTTTTTAACCTTGGTTAGTTGGGATGACTCCAAACCTCAATCCTGAGGCACTAGGAACCTTGGTAGTCCTGCTTGTACTGGATTATTCTATTTTCCATCAACTTTTCCCAGTAGACATGGCATTACCAGAAAAGAGATGCACTTCTCATTTTCTTTGTGTAAAACAAAATATCGATTACTTGAAACACCACAAAATCTTCTACTTCTTCTCTTCCCCCTCCCCCTCCTTCCCCTCTCCCCTTCCCCCTTCTCCTCTTCCCTGTCCCTATTTGTTTCATGACTTTAACTGCTTCAAATGCTTTTAAGGGCCATATGACTGCCTCAGCTTCAAGTTCAGTAGAACCAATAAGACAGCTAAACCAGTAAAATCTAAAGTTTTGTGTCATGAAGCAAAATTTATGTTTCACCAATTACATATAACAAGTGCTTCCCCCACCAAACACATGAATCCTATCATCTCTAGAAGAAACTGTACCATGTAATAATTGCTGATCCAGAGCACATACCATGTCGAGTTCTTCACTAGGAGAACACTCCCACTTTGCAAGGTGTTGCCTAGAAGCTGATGCAGTTAACTGAGTCTTCAAGAAGCAAGTATGTTCTGTGAAGTCACCTGCTTTTGTGTGATGATACATGAAAATATAGTAGGTGCCAGCTGTTTAAGCTCACTTTTTTTGGTCTTAAAATGCAGTCCTTGGTCAAGAAGCAGAGCTGCTTGGAATAACATCAATACTAGAGTAACAATAATGGCATTGCAATAAAGGTTTCATAAGCCCATGGATAGTGTTGCTGAGAGAACAGTGGTCTTTGTTGCAGTGTAGACAAGTGCTCTCCATGATGACAGTTTATTATAATCATCCTGCAAGCAGATGGCTGGTTAGTTGTTCTAGAATCTATGGTTGCAGATAGGGCATTCAGCAGTTACAGTACCAGATGAACAATGATGACAAGAAAACCATATTGTTGATTCCGTTTATTGCATCCACTCATACAACCAGAGCCACTTTTACATGGCCCCATTGATACAACACTGGGGTGGCACTGAAAATGTGGTAACTGACATCTACAGAATTGTTCACCCTGTTTACTTGCTTTAAATTTCACCTCTGGTGAATATTTACAAATACAATAGAAGTATTTTCACACTTTGTGTCCCTTCTATAAAGTCCATTCACATTGCTCTTCCCCAGGCCTTTTTGTCAGTAATTCTAATTTTTTCTAAGCCCCTTGACACTTAGCCAGTGTGGATCCATATTTCATCTCTTCTTCCATAGGGAGTGGAAAATTGACTGGAACACTCAGTTTTCTATGAAACTATTCTGACAGTTGCCCTTCACACTGTCTTTTTCAGAGCCAACAAGAGTGTTGGATTTGCATCTACGTGGCTTTTGTTCACATTACCATTGTTTTGGAGGCCTATTAATTTGGTAACTTGTAATTTGTTGTTTTAGGTCTATCTATTGATTGTATGGTGGTTGAATAGGGAGGAGCTGATATTTTTAATTTGCTATCTTCCTACAAATTGTTATACATGCATGCAACATTAAGTGTGTGGTTTTTTTTTTTTTTTGGTATTCATTATAGTTTAACAGAAGAGTGAAATACATTTATTTCACTACAGAATCCATTGAACTCTGCCTTACTTAAAGACGAATTTTGGGAAAATTAAATTTTCTATTTTGAAGGCCTCACAAAATGGGATTCCATTTTAGAATATCTCATAAAATGTCAACAGAATAAGCCCAGCAAAATGCCCTCCATTTCCTTCAATATAAGTCATATGTCAGGTAAAATGTATGAGCATATGACAGAGTATTGCAGGAAGATTTTGACCTCCACTGTGTGGAGCATTGTGGTCACAGGGATATGTTATCATTGGTATGATTTTTCTTATTTGTCAACTATATGATGGCTCCAAATTGTAAAACACATCAGTTGAACTTAGTTTTTAACATGTGGTATTACTTGGAAGATACTGGACTCATAAATTGCATTAAAATCTAAATGGTGTCTTGTAGTCTGTAATATGGATAATATTACTCCAGTGGTGTTTGTTTTATGTTTACTGATTTGTGTATGTGGCCTTCAGAAAACAACACTGAGCTTTTTTTTAAAGTTTATTTATTTTTCAGAGAGAGAGAGAGAGAGAGAGAGAGAGAGAGCGAGTGAACAAGTGGGGGAGGGGCAGAGAGAGAGAGGAAGAGAGAAGATCCCAAACAGGCTTTGTACTGTCAGCACAGAGCTGGACGTGGGGCTTGAATTCATGAACCCTGAGATCATGACCTGAGCCGAAATTAAGAGTTAGACACTTAACCAGCTGAGCCACCCAGGAGCCCCAAATGCTGAACTTTTAAAGGGGGGAGAACACTAATAATATCTCTTTTAAATTTTTTTAATTTTTAAAATATACATATTTTAATGTTTTTATTTATTTTTGAGAGAGAGAGAGAGAGCGAGAATAAGTCAGGAAGGGCAAGAGCAAGAGGGAGACACAGAATCTGAAGCGGGCTCCAGGATCTGAGCTGTCAGCACAGAGCCTGACACAGTGCTCAGACCTGTGAACCATGAGATCACGAACTGAGCCAGAGTCAGATGCTTAACTGACCGAGCCACCTAGGTACCCCCCAAAATTTTTTATTTTTTAAATATTTATTTTGAGAGAAAGAAAGAGAGTTTACATGTGGGTGGGGGAGGGACAGAGAGAGGGAGAGAGAGAGAATCCCAAGCAGGTGCCATGCTCATCAGAGAGCCTGATGTGGGGCTCCATATCACCACTATGAGATCGTGACCTGAACTGAAACCAAGAGATGGACATTGAACTGACTGAGCTACCCAGGCGCCCCATGTCTTCTCTTTCGATAAAGAATTTGTACTTGGCTATCATTTATGAAACATCTTAATATGCAAGATGGGTTTACAGTTGTTCAAGTGTATATTTCTTTGTACAAATAGTAAGTTGAAGAGAGAGACTTTCAATAGTGAAATAAAGTTTCAGTAATGACATAAGCTTGACAATTCCATTCAACTCAAATATAATAAATGAAATGAACAGTCTACAATTTGTTCTGCTGAAATGCATGTTTCTCTAATGTGGATTAGCTCATATGCATTTGGTAAATAGGGCATGATGTCAGCATAACATGGAAGGTAGATGTTATGTCCCAACATGCCAGTGTTTTGTAGCTATCAGATGTAAACTTTTACACAGTTGAGAAGAAAGTCTTAGCAATTAGAAATGCCTTAATAAAATAGCTGAAAATTGCTTCAGAAGTGACTTCCTTTCCTGGAAGACAGTGGCTTTCTGGCTTAGGAAATGGTATGATCTCCACTGGGTGAAGCTATCTGGGGAAGCTGCAAATGCAGAAGCAGCGGGTGAAAATACATTTCTCCAGTGTTGAAAAAATTAATGGAGAAGAATATCCTTGGATCAAATTTTTAATTTTCACATAGTTGGCTATTAGAAATGAATTCTGCAAGGATCAACATCTCAAAGTAGGAAGCATATGCCCAAGGGTACAAGATTGCAAAGGAGGTACTGGAGATGATTTTAGGTGGAAATGCCAGTGGAGGCTTAACTGTGCTAATGGATTTATCAGGATTGGGATTGGTTTTGTCTGTCATCTGGTTACAGAGTCCTGTGGGTTTTGACTGGTCTGCCACAGTCCTGTTTCTCTCATAAGAACATGAGGTTTTTCCGTAAGGCATATTTAGCCGTAGAGCAGAAATATCTCTACTTTGGTTAGGAAGGTTGGAGTAAACCTCTCTTAGTGCAAGGGACAGTGATTTGTAAAGTGGCAAATTACTGTAACCATTTCATCTGATAAGCTATTGTGCAGATAAAATGAGATCACATATGTGATTTTTAACTTTTAAATCATTTTATTTCTTGTTAGGTAAATCTCTCAAGGGTTTCTACTAACTTTTTTTTTTTGTCATTTTTTAAATATTCAGCAAACCTCTGGAAAGTACTACCTCTTTGTAAAGCACTGTGCTAGATACTGTGGATAAAATGAGCAAAATTGCCATGGTCCTGCCTTTGTGGAGATTACAGTCTGGTGGGGGAGATGGAGTTAAACAGGATAATCACAGAAATTGTTGTTTAGTTAAAAGCTATGAAAGAAATGAACATATAGTATGAGTATATAGTACAGCATCTTGATCTTGACTATGGCATTGAGGAATGCTCTTCTGAGGAGGGGCTAATCACAAATTAGATTAGCCTGAATAGAAGTTAATTAGATGAGTGTGGGTGTGTATGCACGTGTGCATATGTGTGTACACATGTACACATGTGCAGGCTCATTTCAGACACGAGGGCCGGCTTCTTGCAGACAGGGAAGCAGTGTGTACAGAGGACCTATGGTGGAGAAGAGGATAGATCCTGGAGGGAAGGCTTATGTTCCTGTGGTTCCTGGAAGGGAAGGGTGTGACAGATAGGGTCTCGACCTGGCAAAGCCTCATGGTTCATTGTAATGATTTCGAGCTTAAACCTGAGAACAGTGGAACTCACTGAAGAATTTTAAAAGTCATAAAATCAGGTCTGTATTCTGAAAAGACACTTCTTGCTTCTGAGAAGAACAGATTATAAAGATGCACAAAGGGTCTTGTGGAGTCCAGTTAGAGGCTATTATGGTAGTCCAGGACTTTTTCTTCGAGACTGCCATGCTATCCCTGTCACTTTGGAATAGGATGGTGGCAGTGGAAATGCACAGATGTAGGAATTTAAGAGCTGTTATCAACTGAACAAACTAAATTGGTTATAAGGGGTAAGAAGAAGACTTGTAACAAAGATTACATCTAGGTTTCTACTTTGAGGAACTGAATTATAGCGGTGTAATTCACTGAGTTGAACACTGGAATTCCGGGAACAGATAGTGAATTTGGTCTTGGACATACGTCTGAGGTACCTTGGAAATTTCCAAATGAAAATGTTGAGCAGCAAGTTAGATATATGGATCTGGAGTTCAAGGAAAAGTTTAACTTGGGTTGGAGTATGAATTTGCAAACACTTGCATTAATTGCTCATTGAATCCATGTGTCCTAATGAGATTGCTAATGGAGAGAGTACAGACTGGAAAAAATAAGAAGGCTGAGCTTCAAGGTACCACTAAGAACTAGGTAGAAGAAGATGAACTAGCAGAGAATTTGAATGAATAAAGAAATAGGAGGAATGTATGGCATGACTAGAGCCAAGCAAAGTGAGGATTTCGAGAGCCCTCACTCTTTATTCATGCTAATAGGAATAAATGTTTCAAGTAAGAGGGACAGAGAAGAGAATTTTTATAGTGTAGGTTTCCTGTGCCTTAGTCTCCATGGACAGAAATTGGCAATGTTTTAAGTTGTGTGAGCCCAGTATAGACTTGGTTTCTGACACATATAGGAAATCTACATTTTAACCCATCTGTGAGAATTATGTTCAATAACATGGCTTTCTGATAAATAAGATTTCTCCTTCAGGTGTTTTATATATACAGAGCTGCATTCTAGCTGTATGCCTCTCTACCTGATGCTTATTGTTTTCCTAGGTTAGTTATAATTCCCGTTTGATATTTTGTAAAACTTAAAAATTGAATGATAAGGCTAACCGCTATGAACACACATAATACTAGACATAGAAAGAGGAAAAATAGTTAATAAATATAGATATATTCAGAAAGCAAGGAAGACAAAATGTATAGCCATTTCTGTCTTTGTGTCTACAGTGGGTTATGTGGCTATACTTGGTATTTATGAGTTCTTTCTTCCAATATCCATTCCATGTTCTTTTAAAATATATCAGTACCTCAGCTGGTTAGATTTCTCTACCTGGTAGAGTGACTCAAAATCTTAATTCCTGAAGGATCAAGGAATTAGTAGTCCTTCCCGCACTGGGTTACTGGTGTGTCGCATTAACTTTTATTCTTTGGACTTTTGCTTTCTGGATTACCTATATTCCGTTTCTCTGTTGCAGAGAAGCAACACAATTCTCCCCTTAATAATAAGGATCAATTACTCTGCCCCTCCCCTGTTCATGCTCTGTCTCTCTCTGTCCCAAAAATAAACGTTGAAAAAAAAAAATTAAAAAAAAAAAAAATGGGGCGCCTGGGTGGCGCAGTCGGTTAAGCGTCCGACTTCAGCCAGGTCACGATCTCGCGGTCCGTGAGTTCGAGCCCCGCGTCGGGCTCTGGGCTGATGGCTCAGAGCCTGGAGCCTGTTTCCGATTCTGTGTCTCCCTCTCTCTCTGCCCCTCCCCTGTTCATGCTCTGTCTCTCTCTGTCCCAAAAATAAATAAATGTTGAAAAAAAAATTTAAAAAAAATAATAAGGATCAATTACCCTAGAAACTTCATAAGCCTCATTTTTTCCAGTTAAGTGGCATGAAGAATCAAATGTGGCTGGGTAGCCATCTCAGCCTCTAGTTAAGAGGAAGTCTTGTCTGTTTCCTGGTAGAAATATCCCTTTTTTGGGAACTAAGACATCAAGAGTAGCACAAAGATGTTGGGACATGGCAAGCAAACACTTTGCAAGTATGTTATTAGGGTTAATAGTGAAGTGAATCACTGCCACTTCTACCACCTAATTCTCAGAAACCATGTGTTGTTTGCCGGTTCAGAGCATGCATTGCATTTTTAGGACAGCACATACAGTGGATATTGTGATGCATCACCCAGATCCTTCCTTAAGGAATAAAATACTCATTCCCTCAGCTGCTGGGGGTGCTTCTGGCACAGAGCCTTTAGCTTTTACCCCTTTTTGGAATTGCTGCAGCTGAAGAAAGCTACCTCTTTCAAGATCTCATCCCTTCCCAGGACCTAGTGCATTGAATGAATGACTGGTTAACATAGGGTTATAAAGGCTTAATCCTCTTGCTCTAGCTCTGGATGATTTTATCTTCAGTACCCTACACAAGGTTAACTGAGGCTTCTGTTGGACCTATATTGTTAGCTCAGCTTCTGTCTCTGTTCAATCCTGCTTCCTTCCATGTGTTTGATAGACATTGATTCCAAGACTTTCTATTGTGCTAATCAGACTGACAGAATCAGCTTCCCAAGGAGCCCAACCTGCAAGAGACTGTAGCCCACAAGACAACCCAACTAACCAGGCAACCAAGTCTTCAATGGACTAGTCTACTGTTCTATCAAACCATCTGTTTCGATTGTCAGGGTAAGACTAATTAATCCTGTGGATGTGAGCTTATTTCTTTTCTCCTTTTGCTGAGGCATGTGTTCTCTTGTCAGAAGGAATGGCATGTGGAGTAATGAGGGGAATGAAATATTCCCATAGTCTGTATTTGTTGTTGCTGGCAAAAGCATTTTAGGCAGGGAAGGCACAATCATATACTGAATAGGTATATGTTCCACTAAGGATGGATCAATGCCCCTTCCATAATGGAAAAGCTCCAATGTAAGCAACCTGCTACCAAGGGGCTGGCTGGTTTCTTTAGGGAATAGTGGTACATTGAGGGCTCTGCATCTCATGGGAAAGACATACAGTGCATTCCAATTAAATTTATGTTGTTTCATATATGTTCAGATTACTTATTTGGAATTATCATCAGAGCTCTTAGAGGCAAATACATATAGATATACGTAGATGTGTAGATATTGTATATAGTACCTTTTGTGCCTTCAATATAAATGTTCTTCCTGGTTTTAAATTATTTTGTCACTTAGCTATGATAATCTTCAGCGATTTCCAACTATTGTCGGATATTCCTTAATTTTGATTGATCTCCTTGTGATCAGAATGATATAAAAAAACAGACTATGCACTGCCAAAATAAGGAAATACACAAAAATTGTTTTTGAATAGGGTATCTGTAACATTTTCCTCTTCTTTTTACTTTTCTGAATTTTTGAATTTTTGCTATGAGCAGGTATCTCCTTTATAGTGGGACCAAGAAAATTTATTCCTTCCCCCAAACAAAAGAAAGCTCTTTTTCTTCTTTTTTTTTTTTTCTCCTATATAGGGGTATGTTATGTTCTAAAACATTTAAATGATACTTTAAAAAGATGGTTTTCCTTTTTCTTCTTTTTTTTCATCCCATGCTCCTGGTGGCAATTTACCATCTGTGTGTGCAGGTGTGGTTCAGAATAGCACAGGAACAACACTTCTTTCCACACTCTTTGGTAGTGACATTTGAATATCTTTGTAAGTTTTTATTATGTTTCTGGCTATTCCTGTCAGTTGCTAGAAAGTGAAATACTTTCATTATATTATTCATTATCTAGGCAATGATTTAAGAATATATTTGTACCTTTTCCATTCTTTCATGAAATTCTATATAATTTTTATCTTGTTTTAGTACAAAGCAATTGTCTTACTTTGTTACCGAAACTACTGAAATTAATATTCATTTCCTTTATAATGTAATAAATAATAAAAAAAAGGGCTATGTACTGCATCTACAATATATATCCCTTCAGGGGTATGTAATTTCAATATGACATCTCTCCTTTTCCTCACAATGATACAATGGATTTGTATCAGTCATTAATGAATGTTCATCAGGAAGCATTCTTAGGGATGTGGCAGGTTGAACTTTTCATAAATTCCAATTTTATGTGACTAAAGCATGAGTTAAATGAATCTGCTGTGCTGTGAATCTTGGAGCCTGGACGAAGTATCCATTGCTTGTGGCTTAAGGCTGAATAGAATTTCACTGGATTCCAAATAGTTTCACCAGTTAAAGAAGGTAGATTTCTTTGCTTGATCTTCTAGAGTGATTTAAATAATACAGGTAATTCATGTTTTTAAATCTATTAGTTTCATGTTTGGTGACCTCAAACATTTGAGGAGATACTATAGATATTTCTTCCATCTTTCAAATGTCATAATTTATGAACTTTGATTGCCATCACAACCTTGCTGTGAAATCAAGGATTATCTATGGTCACAAAAGATAAAATCTTTTGATCTATTTACTGCAGGATACTTGATCTCTTTAAATGGTGTGGAATGTAGCTGCCACATTATGTGTTTAAAAGACACAATTGGCTGAATTCCTGTTGTAGCAATCGTATTCTCCATTTGGAAGTACTGAATCTTATGGAACTTGATAAGCTTCTGTAACTAAAAATTAAATGATTCCCCTAGCCTGAGATGCCCCTGACAAAAAGTGGAAGTTCAAGAATTGTCCCATTTCTCTTGAGGTCTTCTTGGTACAAGGACACCTGAATCCCATTATCCGGCTGAAACAAGCATTTTTGTCCTTGCCTGGGGTAATGGGATTGATGAACTGTTTTGTTTCCAGAAAGCAGGACAACTGCTTTGGTGAGCTGGTGCATAGGACCATACAGTGCACAGCAATCTTTCTGTAGGTGGGAAGGATTTGTGCCCAGTTCTGAAAGAGAGTCATCTGTTATTAACCTACCTTCTTCATGAGGCCTTTAATCAAACTATACCAGGTCTGAAGCAGGAATTTTAAGCACTTTGCTTTTGAATGGATGTAAAGGCTTTTAAATGCTGGATCAAGTAAGAATTAGACTCAAGATAGGCTGTTCCAGATTTTTACTCAAATAGAACTCTTGGCATCAACTTCACTGGCTTAAACTGTGCTTCTGTTGTTGGAAATGAAAAGCAAATCAGAAGACATCAAATGGGAGTCCCATTTTTGGATATACCAGCTCTCTGTTGCTCTGCTGTAGCAACCTGAGAGTCTGAAGAAAGTAGAAGTTAAAGGAGAGAAAATGTAATTATGTCTCTGTGGGCTCGTGAGTCTGCTAGTGAAATTTTGCTTTTCTAAAGTAAGCCTTCCTATGAGGCAGCTTTTAGAAATCCTCCCTCTAGAAAATTGCCAGTAAAATGCTGTTCTTGTGAAAAATTATATCACTGCATTTCTTCTCTCCCTTTTTAAAGGGAAGATTTTTCTTCAATTGGCTAAGTAGTCACAGGAATTTCACTTAATGTCCATTTTCATGATGTCTTTAAAATATTGAACAATATCTTTTATCACAAGGTTATGAATGGTGGGAAAGTATTTAAATTGAGTCATTTCACTGACAATGTGCTAATAAATGTTGCTATTCAAAACATGTAAAATAATAAGGAGGCTTATTTTAGGGCATTCACGTGTGAAAGGGTAGTGTGCTGCATAGTATGTGCTAATTATAGTGGTCAATCCAACTAGACAACCACCGAGTTGCAAACACTGTTTCTCAATAGGAAAGCACCGAATTTGACTCTGACTGTTGCTCCCAAATCTGAACCACTGCAGTGATGTGGGGGTAGGGACACTGGGAGGTTTCTTTGAGGAGTGTGCGAAGTCATAAAGAAACCCAACAAGAGCTATTAATCTTCAAAATGACTTTAAAAATGCTGTATAATTCAACCTTGCTTTATACTGTTTGACATCGCACAAAAAGTACCTTAAAACAATTTGCATTGGTAAACAAAAAAAGGGGGGGATATATAAAGAAAAAATGAGAAATGGTACAAAGGTTTTCAAATGAGATTTTTAAAGAATTTTTTTTTTTTCAACATTTATTTATTTTTGGGACAGAGAGAGACACAGCATGAACGGGGGAGGGGCAGAGAGAGAGGGAGACACAGAATCGGAAGCAGGCTCCAGGCTCTGAGCCATCAGCCCAGAGCCCGACGCGGGGCTCGAACCCACGGACCGCGAGATCATGACCTGGCTGAAGTCGGACGCTTAACCGACTGCGCCACCCAGGCGCCCCTCAAATGAGATTTTTAAAAAAATTGATGAAGAAGCTGGCATAAGGAGCCTCTCCACAGCAAAGCTTTGAGCTCACTTCTTACATAGGGCCACGGAAATGTTTTGGGTCTTGCACTGAAAAGGTTAACAAGGGGAAGCCACTAAGAAAGGCATGATGGCACCATTGGCCATATCTCCCCGATTTCACATTTGTGGAAATCTTGGTAGGTTTCATAAGGGTAGCCCCAAATCAATCTGAATATTATGTGAGGATTTCAAAAGGCTGTCCTGAGGAAATGAAAATAGTTGAATAGATGGAATTGAAGATTATTTCCAAAGTCATTTACAATGTCACATATGCAAACACAGAAAAGATATAAGAAAAGAAATATTGCCAAGCAAATCAGATAATAACATACACACACACACGCGCGCGCGCGTGCACACACACACACACACACACACACACACACATATATATTTGAAACTCACATTCCTTTTAATAATTTAACTATGGCTTTGGTTCTGGTGATCACTGTATTAATTTAAGTTTTGGAATAGAGTTAGGCAAGCCTGACCCTGGGTAAAAATGAACACTAGTGAAGATTTTTGCTCTATAGGTTCCTTGTCACTTATCTTATACTTTGGCTCTCGGTTTTAAGCACTCAGTATATTCATGGTGTCCAGGTCAGGTCCATCTGTCACTTGTAGGGCTTATATGTCTTAACACCCAACTTATATTTGAGACTCTCTCTCTCTCTCTCTCTCTCATTCATTCATTCAATTTGTTCATGCATAAAGTAACTGTATGTATGTATGTATGTATGTGTATGTATACATGTATATATGGGTGTGTGTGTACATCTTATACACACACACACACACACACACATATATATATGTGTGTGTGTGTATCTCCTTCCTTTTATTTACCTCATGTTTAAATATGAGGCATTTTTTTTTCCTATTCCTTTTGCTTCATGACATTTGGATGATCTAATTCACCAAAAGGTCTTGTTGCTTGTTGGTGGATTCATGTTTTGTACCTTCCAGGGAATTCTTGAAGATATGGCCTTGTTCTCCAATGCCAAAATGTTAATCCCCGCTTCAATAAAGGAGAAGGGAGACACATAATAATCATTTCAAATCACCTGTGTGACAGCAAATTCTACCTAAATGTGAAATAGCCTTAAGATTAACCTAGAGAAGATTCTTATGGGAATCTAGATCTTGGAACTTTCTCACTGATTTTTTTTTTCTTTCTGCTGAATATAGCTGAGGTGGTCGCAAAGGTTCTGTTATATTGTGGAATATACTTGGATGCTCTTCACTGTAAATTATGTGGGTGCAGTTTGAACCATGGTTTTTAGCCTGAGAATTTCAGAAATCTGAGTAAAGATCTCTGAGAAACATTGCATGGAAAAAAGCAATCATATAGGACAGTTTAAGTAGGATGGCATGGTGGGTGGAATGTCAGATGTTAAGAAATGTGAGTTGTGGCTCTGGCTCACATATGCCAAATCTAGTTTACCCTTTAATCTCTCTGAGTGAGACTCTTCAATTGTAAAATGAGGTGGTCATCAATGCTTCTCTGTTGGCACCTTGCAGCGCCATCAAATAACTTAAACCCACTGGATTAGAAGATCTCTCATGCTTTTTCCAGATGTTCCAAACCTTGATTTCCCACTAGAAATTAAAACAGATTCAATAGGGCAACTTTGACTTATCAATAGAAGATACTTGTGGATCACAGAAACTCTTGTTTTCTGTGACACATCCTTTACTAAGAATCCTATGGTTGAGCTCCTGCCAGGATTTCTTGAATTTAAATTCCTCCAAAGTATTAATAAATATTTAGTATTTTGTCTCTCCAGGAGACAAGCTCCCTTCTCCCTGAATGTACATAAACAAGAGAAACTGACATTGTTGTCTACCTAGGGAATGATTATTCTGTAAAAAGTGCGGTTGGGGCTTTTAGGAATTAAGGCCTTTCTTAGCAGAGAGCCTTGTCTCATGCCTCTCTCAGACAGTCCCGGCTGGGTCAAGTGGACATTTCTTGACCATAACAAGAGGCAAAGAAGGGAGCTATATCTTTGGAGTTTCTCTTTATTTGGACACCGCTTCTGATGTTTTGAGTTTGCCATCTCTTCAAACTGCTCTACACTTTCAGGTCCTCTGTTTCCTGTGATTCTCCAGCTCTTGAAACCCTCTCTTATTCTCTGTGACTTTTCCAGAGATCAGTTTGCAGCAAAGTCACATCCCCTAAGGTAAAGTCCCCCCCCCCCCCCAGCCCCCAGCTCTTTTAGGATACGGTTCCTCTAAGTAACAGCTCTTTTAAGGACAGTGTTCAGTTCTCTAGATTAGCTTTGGGAAAGCAAATCTATATAAATACTTACTGCCATAATCTTAACTGCCCCCTCAGCAACTTTCTATTTTTCTCTGAGGTGGAGAAACGGTCTGTTGATTTCTCCTTTGGCTCAGAGTGTATTCTCAGATACCCAAAGGATTCTAGGATTCTACAATTCTCTCTTTGTGGTGGATAATTCAAGAACCTAGGGAGCTTGGCATAACTCTCCAATTTATATTTACTTCTTTGGGCAAAGCAACACATAACGAATCAAGACTTAGAAACAGCTCTGGGCTTATCATAGTTCCCTGAGGTAATTATGCAAAGTAAACTCTAATAAAGATCATGGGTTATACACATAAGAGCAGCTTAAATCCATGCTTCATTTAAGCTCATTGTGATGAGTGGATATTGGTTGTTTGTTGCCTTTTCCCAGTGGACTAAAAGATTAGCGTTCATTTCAGAGTAGCATAATTTGTTCTTCAAGGGAAGACATTTAAATGATGAAGAAAATCACATCCTGTGGGATGACAGGTGACTTGGACCTTGGACTTTTTAAGTGTGTGTGTTTATAGTTTTTGTTCTCTAATCATTCAAAGCTGGAAGGTAGGAGGGATTCTAATTAGGGATATCTCTTTGGAGAGGGACCATGTATCCTAGGGATAGATGTCTCCTCCATCTCTGGTGCATGAGTAGGAATTTTTTGTGGTCATCAGACCACGATGTAATTTTCCATGAAATAAAGAGTAATTCAGAGTCATAGCACTGATGAAAAGATTGGGAAATTGTCTTAGTCAATTTGGACTGCTGCAACAAAATACCATGGACTGGCCGGTTTGTGACAATTTATTCCTCATAGTTCTGGAGGCTGGAAGTCCAAGATCAAAACATGAGCAGATCTGGTGTCTGGTGAGCCCCCATTTCCTTGTCGATAGATGGAGGTCTTTTTACTGCAACCAGAGATTGTGAAAAGGGCAAAGGAGCTCTGTGGGGTCCCTTTTATAAGGGCACTGATCCCATTTACAGCATGACCCAGTCACCTCC
Source organism: Puma concolor (assembly GCF_028749965.1). Lineage (NCBI taxonomy): Eukaryota > Metazoa > Chordata > Mammalia > Carnivora > Felidae > Puma > Puma concolor. The sequence goes on along the minus strand of NC_141667.1, from coordinate 205,341,578 downwards.
CAAAGGCCATGCTCCTACACCATTACTTTGCAGGTTAGGATTTCAACAAATGAATTTTGGGAGACACATGCATTCAGTCCATTGCAGAAATACAGTTAGGTGTAGTTTTGCTGATTTTGTGGGCAGATTAGTTGCATTATTAAAGGACTTCAAATTCTTGTCTTTGAAGGCCCATTAATGTCAGGCATTGTCTTCCCTAATTCCATTAATTTTCAGGCTCCCATGTCTGTGAGGTACAGGTCAGTTCTATCCAGGCTCCATGTTAATCCTCAGTAAGACAGGAACTGAGCATTAGAAGCCTTATCCACTGACAGATGGAGTCTGGAACCCTGCCACAATATACGTGGCAGTGAGGATAGACTTAGCTTCTCACACTATGCAAAACACCTCCTGGTCTCTCCCAGGTGTCAGGCAATATCAGTTGGAATCTGGGTTTCTTTGTTCTAATACTTCAGAGATTTGGAACTCATTATCATTTCCGATAGCCAGCCTTATGGTTTAAAAAAACCCAGCAGTATTGATGATGGCTCAGTTTTATTTAGCACATTTACTTAGCACTATGTGGGATGAATTTTTTCAGTCATTTTATGTGGAATATCTCATTGAAATTCTCATCACAATCCAATGAAATATTTTATCCTTACTGTACAGTTCAGAAAATGTAAGCTTTGAAAGGTTAGTTAACTTGCCTGAGTTTACATAGCTGATAAGTTGCAGACTCAGTATTTGAAAACAGATTTCCTGACTTGAGAACATACATTAAGTGTAATTGATTGATTAATTAATTATATAAGGCATCTTTTAAGAAATGTGTTCTTAAACCTATTATTTTTCCCTTTTTTAATTATTGAAGTATAATTGATGTATAATGTTATATTAGTTTTGGGTATACAGCGTATTGATTTGATAGTTCTGTACATTACTCAGTGCTCACCATGGTAAGTGTTGTCACAGTCTCTCGCCTGCAAAGTTATTACAGTATTATTGACTATATTCCCTATGCTATACTTTGAATCTCCATGACTTACTTATTTTATAACTGGAAGTTTGTACCTCTTATCTCCTTTTTCTCTTTCACCCATTCCCCCACCTAACTCCTCTCTGGCAACAACCGGTTTGTATTTAAGAATCTGGTTTGTTTGTTTGTTCATTTGTTTTGTTGTTTAGATTCCACATATAAGTGAAGTCATATGGTATTGGTCTTTCTCTGTCTGACTTATTTTGCTTAGCCTAATATTCTTTAGGTCCATCCATGTTGTTGCAGATGGCAAGATTTTATTTTATTTTATTTTTTTTTTTTTTTATGGCTGAGTGGTATTCCATATATATTTCACATCTTTTTTACACATTCATTTATCAATGGACACTTAGGTTGCTTCCAAATCATGACTCTCATAAGTAAAGCTGCAATAAACCTAGGGGTACATATAGTTTTTCAAATTAGCGTTTTTGTTTTCTTTGGGTAAATACCCAGTAGTGGGAATGCTGGATCATACAGTATTTCTATTTTTATTTTTTTTGAAGAACCTCCATAGTGTTGTCCACAGTGACTGTACCAATTTACATTCTCACCAACAGTGCACAAGGATTCCCCTTTTTCCATATCCTCAACATCATTTTTATTTCTTGTCTTTTCTTAACTATCCTTACTGGTGTGAAATGATATTTCAGTGTGATTTTGACTTGCATTTCCCTAATGATGAGTTAATGGTGAGCGTCCTTTCATGAGCCTATTGGACATCTGTATTTATTCTTTGGAAAAATATCTATTCAGGGCCTCTGCCCATTTTGGGTTTTTTTGTTTTTTGTTTGTTTTCTTTTTGTGTGTGGTTTTTGTTTGCTTGTTTGTTTGGGTTTTTTTTTTTTTTTTTTTGCCCATTTTGTAATAAGATTGTTTGTATGTTCTTTTTTGGTTTGAGTTGTATAAGTTTTTTACATATTTTGGATATTAATCTCTTACTGGGTATATCTTTTGCAAATATCTTCTCTCATTCAGTAGCTTGCCTTTTGTTTTGTTAATGGTTTCCTTTACTGTGCAAAATCTCTTTGTTTTGATGTAGTCCCAATGGTTTATTTTTGCTTTTAATTTTCTTGCCTGAAGAGACTTTTCTATAAGTATGTTGTTATTGGTGATGTCCAAGAGATTATTGCCTATTTGTCTTTTAGGAGGTTTATGTTTCAGGTCTCACATTTAGGTTGTTAATCCTTTTTGTTTTTGGGGGGAAGGAGTATTGGTTAAAAAAATGGCCCAGGTTCATTCTTTTGTTTGCAGCTGTCCATTTTCACCAGCACCATTTATTGGAAACACTGTCTTTTTCCCATAGTATATTCTTGCTTCCTTTGTTGCAGATTAATTGACCATATAGGTGTGCATTCATTTCTGGGCTCTCTATCCTGTTCCATTGATCCGTATGTCCATTTTTGTGACAGTACCATACTGTTTTGATTCCTATAGCTTTGTAGTATATCTCGAAATCTGGAATTTTAATACCTCTGCTTTAATAGAACATGAATTTTAACCAGTCCTCCAGTTGTCCATTATATCATAGGGTGCCTTGTATAATGGCCCAGGTGAGAAATTCTTAAAACCAGATAAATCATGTTCCTGCATTTGGTTTGTTTATATCTGATAGAAACACTACCAATCTTAGGTGTACTAACATTAAGTTTTATACATTTTCCCTTTGCCCCATTTTTTTTTCATTTAATAATATTCATTGTGTGTTATGTATTCAGTGTATTGATTAGAGTAATACTTGCAGCTGCTAAGTCTGTCACTGGCTTTACAAAGTAGAAGTTCATATTTTGCTCACATAATTGTTCAATGCTGGGGTTCCTGACTGCTGAGCCTCCTCCCTTATGGTGATTTATGGACCTATGCCTCCTTGATCATGTCAGTCAGCCTTCCCTTAGGTCTGCATAGTCCTCTGTCAAATGGAGAATGAGAGGATGCAGTAGACACATTTGCTTTCCAAGCAACATGGCTGGAAGTGACACTTATCAGCCTGCTTGGCAAGAACCATTCACATGACACCATTTGAGGCAAGAGGACTTAAGGAATGTGATCCTTGGCTTGACATCTGCTTCTTGGAAATGACTACATACTATGAATGAGTGACAACATGTAGATGTCCTCTTGTAAAATAGTTGGGTATATGTAAATAGTAAAGTTTTTTGGAAATAGCAGCTGCAAAGCTGGAACCAGTATGGCTGCATGAATCATAGAAAGCTTTGTGCTTATTGGGCCAAAGTCTCTGGATGCATTATGTAGCTGGGCTTTTGATTTGATATGTGAGTAAGTTCAACCTTTAGGGTTGTGCCAGACAATCTAATGGTCACTTGACGCCTCATATCTGGGGCACTAGACCACCATTTCTGTCCTTATATCTACTGGCTGGGCTCCTCTTCTAAAGTTGATAGAGACACTAAGAACCATAAAGTTGATACCGCCAATGCCTGGAGACTTGATGCTGGGAATTTCTTCTATTGATTCCTGGAATGGGGTTTCCTTTGGTAGTCCCTGGTTTTCAGTGAGTTCTTACTAGTTGGTTTTCTAAAGCCCTGGCTCCAACTCACAACAGAGAGATGACTTCCCTCATATCTCAAACTGACTAGTAGGTTGCAGTGTGCATCTGGTTTAGCAGATGGTCACCAGTAAGATATAACTTTATTTCCTATACTCTTCTTCTCCTCTGACTGTTCTGATCTAGACCAGCATCAATGAGTCTTTGGTCCCAAACAGAGAATGTATATAAGCCTGACTCAGTTATTTCCACTTCATGCACTCTTTCCCCCCATTGTTAATGTTTTGTCAGGTTCCCCATACCCCTATCTGTTCATAGACTTGTCACCTCACTAACTCCATGGCTGCTCCAGTCCTTGTGTGTGTTATTTACCAGTCTTCTGTTCCCATCTTACTCAAATCCAGGAATATACTGATAGATCAGAAGAGGGACACATCTTAAGATCATCTAGTACAGGGAGGTGGTCTAGGTCCACTTGAGGAATGTGGCTTAAATTTCCCCTTGTGATAACAATTCAGTATTCCCAACACGACAATCGTGGGTATTAGATGAATCAAATTTAGTTAACCTTTTCACATATCTAAACTCCCCAGTTAGGTGGCATTAACTAGGTGGCATCTAAACTCCCCAGTTAGGTGGCATAAGTCATGTATGGCTGGACATATGATTTATTTTTCTCTCATCTTGCAAATAAGGAGATAAAAATGAATGAGAGTACCTAAACCGTCTCATACAAATTTCTTTTAGACAGAATGTTTGAGCCAACAAACAAAAATTTCATGCTTTAAAGAGCATAAAGGAAATATTTACTAAAGAGGACTTTCCCTTTTGGATTCTCATCCTGAAGTGCAGGACACAGCTTGGAATATATTCTTGCCTCTGGGTAGTGGACAAGTTGGTAAAGGCTTATCATTTGTACTGATTGTGCTTAATTTTTTTTTTTTTTTTTTTACTGTTTTGTCCTTTCCATATGCAGTTAAGTGTCACAAAGGGAACAGTTATTACTCAAAGAAGTAGGGCTTTGTTCTAGGGTTCAGTGTATTATAAGTTCATGTGGACCCTGAATACATTTCTTTACCATTTGGACTTGAGTTGGCTCGACAATTAAAAATAATGTTAATAATGATGACACCGATAGACCAGCATTGGGTTATGCCACTTGTTTGGCAAACGTTAGGATTTTGCCATACCAGAGGAAAGCCTCCCTGGCTGAGAAATTTATTTTCCATAAGCACTTCATCAATTTTAGCTGGAATGCCCAACAAACTGAGTGTTGCCTTTACGGTGATTTTTTTGGCCCATACAGTTATCTTTAATGTTTGGAATTTGTATGGTGTTAGTCAGGATTATGTTCTCTAGTTCACCATTTCACAGAGCCATTCCACATTTTTCTAGGACATGGAGATATCTTATTTTGTAATCTTTCGTGTAAGGGGTTTGAATAAAATTTCCTTGAATACTGTGCTTTATAATAACTTGAGATGTCATTTAAAGAGAAGAGATAATAGAATTAACATTTATTAGGCAGCTACTTTCTGCCGGACACTTTATTTATATATTATTTTAATTGAAATCCACAGAAATTTTTTGAGTAAGGCAGTACTTTCCATTTTATAAATGAATAGACTAATAATGTATAAATAGCTCCTGTGTAGTTAGCAGAACGGTGTGTGGAGGACAGGCTCTGAATTCCATTTCTAGAACTTTATTCCTTTCATTCTTAGGCTCCCAAGGTTTATAAAGACTACAGGCAGTAGCATGGCTCTGCTTGTTAAATGAAATCCAACAATAAATATTAGTAATGTGAGGAATAAAAAATTCATTTTGAAACCAGAACACATGACTATGTATGTTCCTTTTCTTTTTTCCTTGAACAAAACACCCACTGATTTCAAGGGCACTTTTGTATCAATAAAAAATCTCAATGTAATCTACTAGTCCTTGATTACTAGGTAGGTGTATATATCAAATCATATTTTCTATTTTTCATGTACCCACAGTAAAGGAGGGGTAGGTGGTAATTTTGATGTTTTAATATGATCTTGTTTATGCAATACAGAGGAATGCATGCTGAGTTTTGCAGTTGAAAACAACTAAGACTGACATAAACACCAGAAACATGGATATTTACCTGTTATTATACTACCAACACTGGCATTTCCATCTTGCACGAAAAAGATGTGTGTGTGTGTGTATGTGTATGTATGTATATACTTTTATACCTGAAATATATTCCATCCATCACTTACACTTTCTAAGAATCTGTGGAAGTAGTAATACCACACAATAGAACCACTGTCACTGTAAGACATATAAAAGCAGCAAGAGATGAATGGCCTTATTACTGACTGAGGTAAAGTAGATTGACCCCGTGATTCAAATCTGATTGACTTAATGACTTCATTGCATATGGGCAGTGTCAGAAGGCCATCGTGAAACAATCATTTGCCTTGAGAATGTTGCTGCTTTTTAAAAGCATGACTCCAACCTTATCAGAATGTCAGAGTAGCTGTCCTGGCAACTGCATTTGTTGACTGGCAGGAAACCCATCTGTAAGCCAGTGATATGGGGATCTGGCGTCTGTGGAATGTGATTTTATTTTCCTGAGAATAAAGAAGCTATATCCTTCGAAATGAAGAGCGCTGAATTTGTCTTTTAGAGGGTTGTGACTGTTGTGCCTTTTCCCTTAATCAGTTTCCACCAGAACTAAGAAAGAACCTGCCCTGTTCTCTATAATTCAGATGAAGAGAGTTGGGGGTAGGGTCTGACAAAAACATTTAAAACCGGATTGTCAACCTGTTTGATACCCTAGACCCCTTTGTAGGCAGTTGAAGCTGGTGGATGTCTTCTCAGTATGTTTTAAAGGCATAAAATAAAACATTTACGTTTATAAGGGAAATCAATTATATTTAAATACAATTATGAAAATATATAAAAAAATAAATTTGTGCTGAAGAAATATATGTGCTCTTTGATTAGTGAAGCATTGATGAGTATAAATACTTTTTTAAAATCTGTAAGAACAGTAATATGGAAATACAAGTGGTTTCTATTAGTGACAAACTCATAAGTAACCCTAATACTACTGTGATTTGTTACCTGAATTCATAATTGAGGGGAATTCTAAATTTCAGTTAAATGTTTTTGAAAAGTCTGGTTTTTTTTCCTCATACATTCTCAAACTCCTGATTTCTATTCTTTTTTTTTTTTTTTAATTTTTTTTCAACGTTTATTTATTTTTGGGACAGAGAGAGACAGAGCATGAACAGGGGAGGGGCAGAGAGAGAGGGAGACACAGAATCGGAAACAGGCTCCAGGCTCTGAGCCATCAGCCCAGAGCCTGACGCGGGGCTCGAACTCCCGGACCGCGAGATCGTGACCTGGCTGAAGTCGGACGCTCAACCGACTGCGCCACCCAGGCGCCCCCCTGATTTCTATTCTTTAGGGGGGGGGGGTCTGTGGACACTAGCTTAAGGAGATTGCTTTAGAATGATCAAGGAGAGAGTCAAGGGATGAGGCTGTCACCATTAAGTCACCATTGGGGAACTTGTGAAGATATGAGATATGTATATTGGCAGCATTTGTAAAATAAGGACAAAAGCTTCGCTGTACTTCATGATCTTTAGAGGCAGTTTTTAGGATCTAATATTGATTGTTATAAACAAATATTTAAGTTGAGCAGTTAAGTTTTATTTCAGGTTCTTAAGAAGATTGAATTCAAGAAAAAGTAATTTCTATCATGTTTATTAAATACCACACCTGATACTATTTTAACTAAAATTGCTGTTGCTATTTATAGACCCATTTATATATTTATTTATCTGTGTACATATATAAGTATCTGGAATAATGTTTGCCAACAGCCAGTAATGATTATAGCCCAGTGGAGATCCGGACATTTGTTTTCTAGAGTGCATGAAATCAGTTCATTATTTAAAAATTTATTATTTAAACATAGAAGGGAAGGCAGTATATGACAATTTCTTTAGAATGAAAAGGGGAGATGAAAGTAGATTCATGCACAGAGGAATAGAAGCAGTGGAGGAAGAGATATTGGAATTACAAGTAAAGAAAGGATAAGCGGTAGAATAAATGTTGACAGCAGGCAAAGCAAGGTTATCAAGAGAGTGGGTGCTAAAGGAGAGAGAACAGTTATTTCTTGAGATGAGATCTGAGGCAGTATTGCCCTTAGACTCAGGAAACAGAAGCCCCTTTCCTGAGTTTGGCTTTCCTCAGGCTACATCTCTTTCCATGGGCCAGGAATTCATTGGGTCAAAGGGACGTGCCACCCGGCCCTGCACATGTACTACTTGACCATGCTCCTTTTTTTCTAGGACGTGGAAACGTCTGAGCTGAGTTGTCATAAGGTGGACCCCTTTGCTAGAGTGTATATGTCTTTGCCTGAGAGGTGGCCAAGGGATTTTGTTTCGGTGGTGTGTGGATGAACATACAGGTTGGGTGTCCAGAGTGCACACACAAGTTTCTTGAAGTTCAGGATGGAGCTTGGAATGAAGAACTGAACAGGGCAGGCTAAAGGCTCGATAGAGCTGGGAGCTTGGAAGCTCTGGCCTACTCTCCTGCTGCCAGGTTCCGTTATAAAACTTGGAGGACTTCACACCTTCTAAATTTCAGCTTGGCCTTTTGAAGCTTTAGGACGATGTTATTGTTGAGCTAAGAGGATAGAACATATTTATTTTAGAGTTTGTTAGATGTATTTCTATCTTTATTTAAAATGTGGAAATATGGATTTCCATTTCTGCTTGTGCCCCAGGAATCACAAATGTGGTTGTAATTTAGGCGAAGTGTGGAAGACAAGGGCTTTGAAGAGCGAATGTGAAGAATTCATGTTGGATTACCTCCTTGGGCTCAGTAATTCTAGAGTCAAGCTTTTTTGGGGGTGGGGTAAGGGGTGGGATCTTAGACTGCAGAGAACAAGGGCCAAAGGGACTTCACTAGAAACCGGCATGGCAAGTAGTCAAGCATTAGGAAGAAGCAGGCAGGGCAAAAATGTGAGGCAATATGTACTTTCTTGTGACCTTCTCTGGCAATATTCAGGGGCTGAGGAGTAGGGGCTCAACGCAGTTACTCAGATTCATTCATTTATTTATCCATTCATGTTTACATATTTACTGAGAATGTACCGAATGCTACACACTGTTGTATGTACCAGGGGTACTGTGATAAACACAGTTGACAAAGCCTTGCTTTCCTGAGGCTGAAGTTTTCCTTTTTCAGAATTGCTAGGAATGACACAACTCTCAATGGGCACATAGTAAGGAGAGAAATCGACATAAAATACCTTTGACTCAGTCATCACTCTATGTAAAAATTATATTCCACTCACAGCATCATAAATGGCTAAACACTGCTTAGCAGCCCAGAAATATAGTCCTATGTATTGTCTTATTTTAAAAAAGAATTTTGCCCAAACTATCTTTCAGCATCTTGCAGTCCACAATTTTCCTCTCTTCTCTTTCTGGATTGGCAGAGAGGCCAGTTAAAGAAAATCCTCCTACGCATTTTCCACTGCGTAATGACTATCACTTATCTCAAAACCTGTCTGTGTGTCTAAGTGCTTGGGTACATTGTACTACCTTTTCACTTGTTAAAAGGCAAGCTTATAACTGGTCTGCTTTCCTCTGACGTTGATTACTCACATTCTACACACAAGTATGGGAGAAGCCAAAGGCCACAAAATTCCCTGGTGGAGTTCCTGCTGTTGTCGGACTGGGGTGGGTTGTCTTCACTTGCTTCTGTCATGGTGTCATGATAATGATGCTGATTTAACGTAGTTAACTGAAGTTTTAGGTGAGTCTTTTTTTTTTTTTTATTTATATATGAAATTTATTGTCAAATTGGTTTCCATACAACACCCAGTGTTCATCCCAAAAGGTGCCCTTCTCAATACCCATCACCCACCCTCTCCTCCCTCCCACCCCCCATCAACCCTTAGTTTGTTCTCAGTTTAGGTGAGTCTTTTAAACAGAGTGTATTATCAGGTGCAGCTAAACCCAAACGTTTCATGAAAAGTTTGTTTTGTTTTGTTTTGTTTTGTTTTTTAACTTCATTTAAAAATTTAAAGTGTTCTAGGAAGACACTGGGCTTTGATACTTGGTATGTGATCTCAGTGTCTCAATGTCCTCATTTGTAAAATGGGAGCAGTGTCTATGCCATACAGTTTGTTTTGTTTATTTATTTAAATTCCAGTATTAGCATACAGTGTTATATTATTTCAGGTCTGTAATATAGTGATTCAGCAATTCTATGCATTTCTCTGTGCTCATCGTGATGAAAGTACTCTTAATTCCCTTCACCAATTCTCCCATCCCCACACCTACTTCCTCTCTGGTAACCATCAATTTGTTCTCTATAGTTAAGAGCCTGTTTCTCTCATTTCTTGCCCTTTGCTCATTTGTTTTGTTTCTTAAATTTCATATATGAGTGAAATCATATGGGATTTGTCTTTCTCTGACTTATTTCACTTAGCATTATACTCTCTAGCTCCATCCATGTTGTTGCACAGGACAAGATTTCATCCTTTTTATGGCTGAATAATATTCCATCACATATGTGTGTGTGTATATATACATACATCTATGTGTGTGTGTGTGTGTGTGTATGTGTATGTATATGTGTGTGTATATATATATACACACACACAACTTCTTTATCCATTCATCAGCCAGTGGACACTTGGGCTGCTTCCATAATTTGGCTATTGTAAATAATGCTGTTATAAACATTGGGGTGCGTGTATGCCTTTGAATTAGTGTTTTTGTATTATTGTTTGGGTAAATATCCAGTAGTGCAATTGCTGGATCATAGGTAGTTCTATTTTTTAACTTTTGAAGGAACCTCCATACTATTTTCCATAATGGCGGCACCAGGTTGCCTTACCACCAACAGTGTAAGAGCGTCCTTTTTTTCCACATTGTTGCCAACACCTGTTGTTTCTTGTGATTTTATCTATTCTGACAGGTGTGAGGTGATATCTAATTACAGTTTTGATTAGCATTTCCCTGATGGTGAGTGATGTTGAGCATCTTTGCATGTGTCTGTTGGCCATCTGTATGTCTCTTTTGGAGAAATGTCTTTTCATGCCTTCTGCCCATTTTTTTAATTGGGTTATTTGTTTTTTGGGTGTTGAGTTTCATGAATTCTTTATATATTTTGGATACTAACCCTTTATCAGATGTATCATTGAGAAATATCTTTTCCCATTCTGTAGGTTGCCATAAAGTTTTGCTGATTATTTCCTTTGCTGTGTCTTTAAGGAATTAAAAGATAGTTTTTCTTAGCTGGAAATTTAATTGTGAACTTTCTAGCAATAAATAAGAATAGTTTATTTAGGAAAAAAAAATGCTACCACTCTATTTAAAAGGGAAAAGGATACTATTATTTCAGAACATGTTATGAAAATCAGTTTTCCTAGAGTTATCCTTGCAAAAGTTGTTGCTTTAAAAAACACCCATTTCAGAGATGTGCTGACCTCAGAGATGCTGAATTTCAAGTAAAGATGGTCTGTTATACAAAGATGCTATGTGTTGTAAACTCAGAAATAAACTTAAGTTAATAAACCTAAGATAATAAACTTAAGTTGTTAAACTGAAATAAACTTGTAGACTTCAACTCTACTCAGTCAATGAGAGAAGAAATTATACAATATTTCTAGAGAAAAACAGATTTCCTATCTTTATCATGAGACTGGGTTTAGCCAACTTAATATTAATGTGCTTTGGGAATTGACTGAGGATGACAAGGACCCTCTTTCTATATCTAATAATTTGTTTAGTGGAGGTCTCAGACTTTCTCAGGGTTAAATGTTTCAACTTCTTAACCTTTCTAATAAGAACTCAATTTAATTAGACATGCTGTATCATTTGGGTTTCAACTGAATTTTTAAAGAAAATTATGGATGTTTTAACATATTGTATTACAGATTTAAAAATCTTGATTGTGCTTCACTCATTCAAGAAGACCCTACTGAGAACTTAGTAAATACCAGACACTGGGCTAGGAACTTCTCAAAGTGATTAAAGAAGTGTAAATTACGTTTCTTGCCCTTGAAGACCTCACTATCTAATGGGTGGGGTGAGGAGGAGAGGCACAGAGAACAACATAAGGTAAATAATAATTAAATGTCCAAATGCCTCATAAAAGACACATGATATGGAAGTTCAGGAAGAAGGCAATGGTATATCCGTTATAAAATTAATATTTTGTGAATCTTTATGAAAAATTCTGAGTTGATGTAAGTCTTAAAGGTTGAATAGAAACTGGACATATATATAATCTGGCCTAGTAAAAAAATGCATGCCTTTGCTACTTTGAAGTCATTTGAAGTTATTATGTCGTGGAGAGCACATTGAATTAGGAGGTATTTATCAAGATTCTGCACATATTTATCAAGATTCTGCAATAAGCTAGGCATAGGACTAAATCAGCCTCTTTGGCCTCTTAATAAGCTGGTGCACTCAACTAGCAACATGGTATTATGTTCACACTGGCAATCAGACTCTCAATATACCATAAGCTTTACCCATCACCACATTTTCTTAGCTTTAAGAAAGGATACAGAATAGGCAACAGTGCAACTATGTGTAGCAACAACATAGTGGAGGCCTTGTATCTTCAAGGCACAGCTTACAAATGTTTTAAGGCACTCCCCACTTAGGATGCATGTGGTCATAAGACAAGGGTGGGTGAGGGCGGGCCATCTCAGTTCAGAGAAGCCCCATTTCTGCAGATATCTTCAACAAAGAAGATTCAGTCAAGGATCAAATCCTTAGGTGTCCTTGAGGCAAGAACAGAGGTTACAAATCAGCAATTGATCTTTTCCTTCCAATTTCATCTTCTTTACCTATAAAATGAGGGACTAATTTATATGGGACTTTATAAAAAAATGCTTGCCTTACTAGTAGTGTGAATTTGGACAAGTTCACAACCTAAAGAGTCTCCTTTCTTTCATGGTAAAATAAGTGTGATAATACCTATTATTTACTTTTGTTACATAGTTTTAAATAGTCTAAAATGCCTTTTGACTGGATATGGAGAGTCAGAATATTTTAATTTAGGTCTTAAATTTTGTATTTTTCCTCTTCATCTGCGTTCTGAAAGGATTATTCTTGGTTTCATTTCCATACTGGATCTAATAGGCTGCTAGGGTTTATTGTAAAATGAAAAAAATTAGAAGGGCAATGGGTTTTAAAAATACATGAGAGAGAAGGAGGTTCTTTGGGAAATGCACAGATTTCCTTGAGTCAAAGAAGAGGTCAGAGAAAGTGGAGAGTGAGGACAAATATAGGTTGCTAGACTCCAAAAGAGTCTGGGAGTTGATGCTTGGAAAGTGGTCTGAGTAGGTGGGCACTCATGATCTGCAGATTTGGGTAATACTCACCAGTACTCCCAAGACCTGTTTTGATTGTCATCAGTAAACTATTGGGAAAGCTCTTATGCATTGTCCTAGGAAAGGAGACGGGGGTCCTGGGTCCCTTTTGGTGGAAGGCCTGGTATATGATGGAGACAGAGAATTCCTCCTTTTTTTTGTTTTTGTTTTTGTTTTTGTTTTTTCCTTTCCTGGCCTCAAGAGGTTGTGATCAATCTACGATCTGGCCACTTCAGTTGCCTTGACATTCAATACTGTTTTCTGCCATTGAATTTATAGTAGAGAATTTCCCATTGACTACTGAATTGTCTAAAATGATTAAATTGGCCATTTTAGAGGTGTCAACTCAGTAACTTATTAGATTTTCTTGAGATGAAAAAGTGCTCAGTAATTTATTAGACAGATGTAGGTGTAGGGGATACTTTCTATCTTTACGACTCCATTAAAACTTTAATCATAACAATTATTAAAAAAATAATTACAATACAGTTTCAATACTAAATGGTAATATTTTCCATCAAAATTTTTTCCTAAAGAAATCAGGAAAGTTTGACTAGTTTTAAGAAAACAGTTTTGTTTTTAGTAAAAGGTTTTATGAAAGAATAGAGTCTAGCATTTCCAGCCAACATTTATCTATAGCCTGACTAGATAACCTAAGGGATTTTTTTTTCTTCTTTTGGGTTTCTTTTACAGTTTAACCTATTTATCTCATTGAGAAAAATATGTAAACTAAAAACACATAAACAATTTAGTGGACTTTTTGGGCTGTTGGTAGTTTGCTTAGATGATATGAAGATTAAGACGATATGAAGATTATTTTTATTTCATTCACTTGCATGTGTGGGGATATATACCTTTTGAAGTTGGATATCCTCCTGTGCTTTGTCAGTACTGTTAATTTGAGCTCTGAAACTCCCATTACATTTACTGTTTCCTTGACTGAAGCAAATCGCATGACAAAGGCACACTGGCCTACTCTAATGGAAGGTTCAGCAAAGTCATGTGGCAAAGAGAGTATTATTCTCTAGCAAAGAAGGAGTGAAGGATTGGAAACAATAATCCTTTCTACCATTTTTGGGAAAGAGGTGAATGGGTGCTAGTGCTCCATAAGGAACTGTCAGCTAAACCTAATCATTGTAGACTCAACTAGCTATTGCCTGGGGTGGACTCAGAAAGAATGTGATGTTCTTTTCTCCAGAAATGGAGCAAATCCTGTTTCTAATGCTTAGTGTGTGCACGAGTGTGTGCACCCCCACATGCACGGATTAGCCCCAGCCAATTTAAATGCCCAGGCTAATCCTCTGGTTTTGTAATTAGGAAAATGGCCCTGGTTCTCAATCCAAAGAGATCCCAGGGAAATATATCAGCAAAATACATAGAACAGAGATGCCCTGTTTCCCCAAGGCACTTCTACTTTCAGGTTCTTAACTTCTTAGCTTTTTGTATCCCATGCCTGATTGTGGTTCTGTACAAAACTACAATGGTAACAGTCTGTCCCAGACTGAATCCCAGCCAGTAACAGCCTCTATCAACCATCTCCTATTTGCACTAGGTTGGAGAAGCAATTATATTATATGCTTAGACTAACCAATGAATAAATACCCTGGAGTCATTTCGAGTGTCACCATTTTCTTTCTATAAAAACTATAAAATTGATCAAGTGAACTCTTGGATCTGTGGGGGTCAGGGATTATAGATGTCTTTGTTATTTTACCATTATAGCCCGGGTCCCTGAAATCCTTTATCTTGGCTGCATCCGGAGAATTAAATGCTGAACCAGTGATGAGTATGAATAAATGACTTGTTTTTTTGGATTAAAAATTAACCAATATTTACAATCCAAAACCACCATAAGCTGGGACCCACCTCTACAGATGTATTTAGTATTCCTATCATAATAAACACTCTTTGGTTAAAGATAATAAGTTTCTTCCTGTTTATAGACAGGTGTTGGGGATTATTTTAGATTTTGACATGCTCCTAAGAGGAAATGCAAACCTGCACGGTCTGTAGAGGAGGGAGTGAGTGAAATACTTAGATTTGGGGCTATTCCCTTGGCATCCAGGCCTGAAGAAGACTTGCTTACTGCAGTGATGAGCAGAAACTGGGAACTCAGTAAGAGAGACTTGTGAATCCCAAGCCTCAAGTCTAATGCAATTCTGGAATATATTAAACTTGTTTGTGTCACTGCGTCACTGTCATGCTGATACTGTTCTGGACACATTAGACCAGTGAAACCACAGACCTTGGCTGCTAGAGTTCCTGCCCATTGCCAGTAAGATTAAAGAGAGCCAGGGATTGCCATGGAGCAGGCACTGAGTTGGTTGTCAGTGCTCTGTGCTTCTAGGCCTTGTCTCTGAATGTGTTTTCTGGAACTCTGGGGCATTTAATCTCCTCAGTATCCATTTCTTAAGCATAGGCTCTATTAGAGAACTAGATTATTTTGAATAAAAAATTTCCTCCCAAAGTGAATCTGGGTTAACTGAGCTCATTTGCCAAGCCCAGGCTTGACCACAAATGTTTTTTATTCAAGTGGAAGATAAGCCAAGGCTTGCTTTCAGAGGCTCCAGAGGGAAGAGCTTTATTATTTCCTTCATATTTGTAACATGCATTTGAGACAGCTTGGAAAAAATCAGACCAGTGAAGAGAAATTATAGGCAGAAAAATTTCAGTCTAATATGAGTCCCCCCCCCCCCCCCCCCCGCCCTGCCAACCACTGGGACAACCTAACAGATTCTTGAGAGCAATTTACAATTTTCCGTAAATGTACTATTAGACTGTTTTCCATACTGAACTGAACTACATTATTCACTGAGTTTGAATCTTAAACTACTTTTAGTTGTGAATTTCCTTGTGAGTAGAGGAAAACCACATTCTAAAACTCAGTGTACAAACCTCTAGAGCAACCTCTTTTCCGCTGACAGAAGTATAGCCTTGGGCCCAGGCTGCTAGGACACAGGATCCATCAGAGCTCTTCTTTTCAGGACACTCTGCTCAGGACTCCAGAACTCTCTCAGCCTCTTAGTGACTGCTATGGCTCTGCCTTACTCCAAGGGATTCATTTCAGGATGGTGCAGGGAAGGGCACTGAACTGGCAGGTTAGATCTGAGAGTTCTGACTCTGCCATTTTATAGAACATGAGGAAGACATGTAGCCTTTCTATACATTCCAAATGTTGGTTTCCTTAAGGTCACTTCTCTAACAACCTAAAAGGGTGGAAAATGACTTAAAGAGAGCAAGAATAGTTTTTAGTCTTGGTTTATTTTCCTTGTCCTTACTGTTTTCTTACAGTGATGTCATTCAAAAGAACAAAGGCTATTTAGATAGAATACCTAGTTTTCTTTTGTGGATCCAACAGTCTCTTAAATGGTATCCCTGATTCTCATCTTGCCCTCTCCACACTTGTCTCCCATGGTTTTTAGAAGGATCCTCCAACCAGAGAATCTTCTATCTTTGATTCTCTGCTTAAAAGCTTTGATAGTTTTCATTGTCTTTAAGATTAAGTCCAGATTTCTTGCCATAGTTCATAAGTCTGCCCAAGTATCTCATCCCATCTACTGCATCTGTGCACCTTCTTTTTCTGCATTCCTGGCTAAAATATGCTACATTTATATCAGTTCCTTGAACAAGTTGTATTATTTCTCAACTCTCGGGCCTCTTACATACCTCATCCTTGTCCTTAAGTATTCTAACCTCATCCCTTCCTCTGTCTAAATTCCACTGTTCATTTAGATTTTGGCTTCAAGTCACTTTAACAGCCTTGCTTGACTCCTAGGAATATAGCACCATGTATTTCTCCTATCACAATACACCGCTGTCTTTCCAGGTATATTTCCTGGCATATTGTAAGCTCTGTGAGGTAAGACTTATATGTGCCTAGCATACCGTTATATTTCCAAAAATGTAGCCCAGTACCTGGCACATTGAATGAATATGTGATGACCTGAGTTTGAACCCTGGTTCTTGAGACTTATTAGCTATGGGGCCTTGGAAAAATTATTTGACCTTTCTAAATATCTTTATCTCTAAATATCTTCTTATCTTAAATATCTTTAGCTTTGTATCTTTAAAAACTGTCTTCATCTCATGATCTATAATTCCATTTCTTCTCTAAAATTCTATAGTATTAATATATTTATGTAGCATTTACATATTTACATGCCATAAACTCAGTGTGGCAAAAGCTTACTATTTAATATTAATTTCTATTTTTAGCACCCATTCTGTTTGATGCAGAATAATATATATATATATATGTATATATATATATATATATATATATAATTGCTAATATAAGTGGCTTATAGGTACTAAGCACATTATATAAGAAAAATCATTTTATAAAAGTATAAGGAAATAGTATCAGGAAATCACCATTATTTTTCCAATTTATATATTAGGAAACAGAAACACAGAAAGATAATGCTACTTGACTAATGTAATGTCACAAATCCTAGGCATAGCTAGGATTTGAACCCAGAAGATCTGGTTCCAGAATTGTTGTTCTTAACAATATGTGACAGCACATTCAGTACAGTTAGGAAAAAATCATTTAGTGAATTTCAGGTAAACTTAGTGGAATAATTACATCAGTCATTTATTTTTTTTAATTTTAATTTTAATTTTTAATTTTTAATTTGTTTTACATCAGTCATTTAAATTTAAACTTAGTCCAAGTGGAGAGGGAGAAAACGTGCAAATTTATCACCTTGAGGAGAAGAAAGTATCTTATATCTTGATCTCAGTCTGGGGTACAGTGTCATTCATTCTGTGTGGTCTTCTTCCGTGATGGCATGTAGAAGTGTCTTCCTTCATCTTCCCTCTGACCAGGGAGGTCCATGTATTATCCAATGCTTAGTCTGTGAGATCTCCTCTTGACCCATGGGTTCTATCTTAGAACAACCTCTCCTATGCGTTGGAGAGTCTCAGGACACTTTCAAATGCTCTCTTATTCCACTCTGGTGCCACGGGTATCTCAGGAGGTTGCCTCTTTCTCTCAAATTCTTATACCACCATGCACGCTACATTTCTGCCATATTCTGCAGGGTTGTGTGGCTTCCACAGGAAACCCAACATTCCTGGGTTTGACTTTGGAAGCAAGGTATCTAGAAAGTGGGTCCACGCTACTTTAAGATTCTAAACATTAAAGAAAGCTCAGTGATTCCACTTCATGTGTGAGTTGGCCTGAGATTGTGAGTTCCCTGGGCATAGTATCTCAAACTGAACTTACTTCTTTTCTAATATCTCTTCCTTATTTCCTATATTAATACTTTAGTTTGGAGGAGATGGTCATAGAAATTGGTTTGGCCAAGTTATAAGTTATCCCCAATATTTTTGTCTAGCACTTGTATTATGATTTTATTGACTTGAAGCCAAGACTATTATAATATTTTAAAAATCAAAATTGAGTCCCTTCCTGTGCTTAGGATAATGCTAGAATTTTGTTTTTTACATTTACAATTGAGATTCAGAATTGGAAAATAAAAGAATGAATTTTTAAGCCAAAACTGGGATAAATTATCCCTGGATTCCTGTACTTTTAGAGTCATTCTTAGTGTCTGGTGAATATATTTATTTCCCATGTCATCCAGAAGCCACTCTGTGTCAGTCAAAAAGCATTTTTAAGCACTTGCTGTGGGTACTGCAAGGATAATAGAGCAAGGGTGGATCCTATAGCCCCAGCCCTTGACCCCCTTCTGATATTTCTTAGATGTCAAAGCCTACACTAATACTGTAAAATCATGCTACTTTGTAGGAGTACATTGCCATTTCCATGTGATATATAGAGTAAGGCCTAAAATATATTTTAAGCGCAAAAGTAAATAGATTACACACAGCAGACTGGTTCATGTACAAAGAGGCCTGAGGCTGAAAAGAACTAAGTATCTGATCTCTGAAATGATATAATCTGATGTGTTTGGAAATGACTCCAGTCTATGAAGGATGGAATTGTGAAGACAAATGAGAGAGTCAGCTGCAAATCAAAATGCAAGATAGCAAGTGCATCAATCAGAAGCCCTGGTAACTTAGGGCTCTAGAAAAAAAAAAAAAAATCACACATTGAAGATAAGCAATGCAAATGAAAAATAAAGCCGTGTTTATTTTCCTAATATGCTGAGCTTAAGGGAAGAGAATTGAAGCCCAAGGCTTTATAGAGGCAGTCAGGCTTTGGAATATACAATCAACCTAAAAAGGAAAAAAATATATATATATTGTAAATAGCGTGTTTGTGTGTGGTTGTTTATGTACAAAAAGCCAAACATTTTTCAGGCTAAAAAGAAGGCCAAACAGTAATAACTTTGTTTTTGAAACATTAAGGCCAAGTGATTTGCATTCATCCATTGTGAAATGAAAATAGAATTTGTCAACTGTTCATGAATAGGACATAAATCTTTATGCCACCTACACGGCAGTGATATACAATGCCATGTCAAGTAATAACATCTGGTGGTGGGCAGCTGTAAATAGAAAACTAGACAAGGCAAAAGAGAAATCCTTATGGGCTTCTAGGTATAAGCCTTGGAAAATGGAATATGGACTGTGAGCTTTATTGTTATATGACCAATATTCTATTCAGTATACTGTAAAATATAATTTGGAGTAATGGTTTGTAACCAGGCATAGAGCTGAGAATATCGAATTGTTTCTTAAGAAGAGAAGTAACATTTTTCTGAAGAGATCAGAGAGAAGAACGAACTAAAACATGTTTTTAAAAAGCCCACACCAACTGGTAAAAGCATTTCAGCAACAATATGTTTCGTTTCTGATGAAAATTTTAGAAATAAATACTAAGATTGTATCACTGCCAAACACTTGTAGAAATATTATCTATATTCCTGTAGAGGAAAACTGTGATTCCCAAATGTCAAAACATCCTGTGTATTTCACTAAAGTACAGATTTCCTGAGATATTCTCTGTTTATGACAGAGGAAAATAAAGTCTATATATCCTAGAATAAGTTATTGCGGCTCACCTGGTTCACAGTGTATGTGAACAGCAGGCAGACCTCACCGTTGTTCAATTTCCCTAGCCAGAGGACACCTGCTGGCAAGGAGGAAACTGATTTGAACAGATTAAAATCGACAGTGAATATTAAGGTCAGTCCTGTTTTGTCATCCTTACATTTATTTTGCTTTCTCCATGGGAACTAAATGTGGACAAATGGTCTTAATGGTGACAATGGCAGCCTGCACTCTAACGATTCACGCCAGCACTCTGCCGTTCGAAGCACACTGCTTCACGCTACTGAGCTGGGTTTCTTTTCCACTAGCCACTCTGACTGCAGGCTAGTCCAATTGTATCACATCCCTGGTATAATTGGAGCTTGAAAACTGTGGTCTAAAGCCATGCATATGAGACACAGTAATGTCACTTACTAATCACTTCACATCTCAGAATTGCATTTTCCTCCAATTAAAATTATATTTACATTATCAGATTTTCATGTGATTCAAATGTTCTCTTAAGTGTGTTAAAATATTAGCTATTGCTACTACTTTGAAAGCATTCTGATGACCTTGATTTTTGGTTAGCTTTCCATTATTTCCACATTATGATCCTTTGGACTCCAGTGACCTTCTTTCAAGTTGATCTTCAGAACTGAGTTTCCTGCTATCTGAATTCAGTGAAGTGCTGTTAAGACTATTCTTTTTCTAGCCTCTGTTAAGTAGCAGTAGGTTAGGATCTTTGCAGTTCTACTGAAATTAAACCCTATGGTCTTTAGTATATTTTATGGCACTGCTCAAGATTATATTCATGGCCTCTGATAAGCTGGACTTTAAAGAACTTTTATGGACATATCAAAGTCTGACATTTATTACGTTTTTTCCTCCCTCGGTTTTCTGTGAAATATCTTAGGAACCAATCCATGAAACACAAGTCCGTTATATTATACTCACTGTCAGAAAAGTGGAAATGAAAAAAGATATGTTTAAATCTACATATCTCTTCGGGAAAAATATTGTGTGCAATCTGGTGCCATCAGGAGAGTTCACTAGACCAGAACCTGTGGGCCACAGTGCATTGTTTTCCAGGGGTTGGTTGCCTATTTCTATTTCTTTTTTGTCCCTCTGATTCTGTTTTTTTCTAAGTCTCTTTCCTAAACAAGTATAATGTCAGACTCTACAAATAGAAAAATATAAAAATTGTGAAGTAATGTTCTCCTTGAATTTATTGCTGGTTGGAACTTTTTAAAAGTAAATCTTCTTTATGGACCATAGAAAAGACTTCATGGAATCTAGACATTGTATGCAAAGTTGCATTCAATGTGTTGTGGGAGTGTATGAGTGCATGTTTCTTGTAGGGATTTTATTCTTTGTTTCCAAAATATTTATTGAGCATCAATTATATAACAAATACTGTCTCAGCCACTGGAAATAGAGCATTGATGAAAATACTGTTCCTTCCATGATGGAGTTTGCATTCCAGTGGAGGGCATGGCTTCCCTCAAATAATCAAAGGGGTATGTGACTCTACCCCACCCTCCAGGTGAATACTATGGTTTTATAGCATTAGGACCATTCCAAGCTTAGAAAGAATAGAGAATTGGGGCATCTGAGTGGCTCAGTCAGTTAAGCATCTGACTCTTGATTTCAGTTCAGGTCATGATCTCACACTTGTGAGACTGAGCTTGCTTGGGATTCTCTTTATTCTCCACCCCGCCCCCCCCCCCCGCCCCTCTCCTGCACATATGGGCTCTCTGTCTTTCTCAAAATAAATAAACATAAAAAAAGGAAAGAGTAAAGAATAGTTAGCGGAACAATTCTTTGGAATTGTCACCTTTCACGTATGATATTTTTAGGCTGCAAAAAGTGCACTCAATAATCTAAAGTATGTTTTCAATATATAAAATATCTCAGAGAGATCACAAATTCAACATGCCTGAACTTGAATTCATCCTGCTCACCCTACTGTACTGGAATTCTCCAGAGAAACAAAACCAAGGCGGATATGTTGATTATATCTATGTCTATGTCTATGTCTGTATCTATATATCTATATCTATACTATATCTATATATACCTATCTATATCTATATATCTCTATAATAGATAAAATAGATATAAGGAATTGGCTTATGTGATTATGGCGGCTGCAAGCTCAAAATTTGCAGAGCTGATGTCCCAGTTTGAGTCTGAAGGCCAGCAGCCTACAGTAGATCCAAGAAGAACTGCTGTCCCACCTCAAAATCTGAAAAGCAGAATTCTCTCTTAATTGAGGGGGAAGGTCAAGATGTTGTTTTATTCAGGCCTTCAACTGATTGGATGAGTCCTGCCCACATTATAAAGGGCAACCTACTTTACTCAGTCTATCAATTTAAATGTTAATCCCATCAAAAAACATCTTCACAGAAACATCCAGAATAATGTTTAACCAAATATCTGGGTACCACATGGCATAGTCAAGTTGATACATAAAACTAACCAATACACTTGTAAATCTCATCTTTAATGGTAGATCCAGGTTGTGTGAGGTTTAAATCTATACAATTGTTGGGAACCCTCATTAAGAAAAATAATGCAGGGGTGCCTGGGTGGCCCAGTTAAGTGTACAAGTCTTGATTTTGGCTTAGGTCATGATCTCGCAGTTTGTGGGATTGAGCCCTGCATTGGGCTCTGCACTGGCTGCATGGAGCCTACCTGCTTGAGATTCTCTCTCTCCCTTTCCCTCTGCCCTTTTTCTGCTCTCTCTCAAAATAAATAACAAATAAACTTAAAAAAAAAAAAAAGAAAAATAGTGCAGCATTAGGCATGAAGTTGAATGTTTATTTCAAATGAGAAATAAATCTCAACAAATTACAATTTAAAAAAATAATACCACAAACATCACAAAATTCAGAAAATGTCATTATTCTTAGGAGCTGCCTGATCTCTGTAATACATTTCCCCCATCACTTTTTAGCTGTATACTCATTGGTATTTTTTTTTAACTTTTTTCTAATGTTCATTTATTTTTGAGAGAGAGAGAGAGAGAGAGAGAGAGAGAGAGATTGTGGGTGGGAGAGAGGCAGAGAGAGAGAGACAGAAGAGAGAGAAAATACCAAGCAGGCCCTGCCCTGCACTGTTAGTGTAGAGCCAGACAAGGGACTTGATCCCACACACTGCGAGATCATAACCTGAGCTGAAATCAAGAGTTAGACGCTTAACAAACTGATCCACCCAGGCATCCCTCTTACTGGCATTTCTTACAGGACAATGATTTCGTTACATCATTTTCAGTAGAAAATTCAAGCTTTCATTTTTTTCATTGGTGCATGAAAATTGTGTTAGTATTGAACACTTTAAAATTTTTGGTTGATTTCAATTGGGAATATGTGAATTTTTAAAGCTGTTGACAAATTTTGAAAACCTCTGTCAAATTCACTCTTATGTGAATTGTAGGATTTCAGAACATTTCAAGTTTTCTTATGTGGTCATTAATTTTATATACTCTTGAATTGGTGATATGCATTAGTTGGTTTGTTGTCAATATCTGTATTGTGGTGTATCTGTAATGTTGAATCATGAGTTCTTTATTACTTTGTCAATAGCAATATATTATGTCAAATCAGCCAGAAATTTAAATCCTTTTCCAATGTGTTAATGATTCACTACGTTTCATTAATTTATAAGTAAGGCCTATTTATTACCTCTGTTTGCATTTATCTTTTCCTCTTCCTGAATAATGCTTTGGGTATGATCTTTTGTTTTTTGTTAGAAGTCACTTTTCAATGTTAGAATAATATAATCTATTGATTTCATTAATAGCTGTCACTTTCATCCCATTACTTTTTACTTAAATTAAAAACAATTAAAGGTGAAAAAAAGATGAAAAGTAGATATATTTTAAATAAGCCCAAATCAGGAGGTTTGTTAATCCTCACTTATTAAAATGTTCCAAAAATTTATTTCCAAGTTGCAAATGCTGACATTTTCCCAGGTGAGCGTTCTCTTAACAGGGTCTCACAAATGCTCATATCTAGACAGTGACATGAGAAAAAATGCTATATAAGGTAAGTTTTAATGGAAAGAAATTGGAAGCTATTTTTACCGATTACAATATCATGATTTTGCAAAGCTTGAAAAAACATGATTATATGAACACTTTGTTAGGTCTCCAGACCTTGGAAGGGACCAAAGAAGTGAGGGACCCTAAAAATTTGTTGACTTCATGTTAATCTGCCCTTGTGGAATGCCTTCTCTTATTCTCCATGTCAGTGGGCAACATCATCCCAAGCTATGTGGAGCGATTTCAGATACCTTCTTTCTCTTCATATCTAGTTATCAGGTTATGTTAATTCACTCATTCTAATGTGGGTTGCTGCAATGATCTTTATTTTGTTCTTACTGTCAAAGAAAAATCACACTAGATGCTAACAAGGAAGACTTTATTCAAGACTATTGCAGTGTGAGGAGAGATTGAATTTAACTCTGCCAAAACAGAAGGCAGGAGAGTTTATAGGCAGTAAGGTAAGCTGGTGGAAAAGTACTGGAGGATGTGAGTGGGAGGTGGTCTGTGTGATTAGGCCATCTGTGTTTGCTAATTGTGGCCCACCAGGTCAGACTCCTACCCTCCCACAGAGATTGAGGGATAGGAGCACTACATTTCTTTACGATTACATTTCAAAGAGATGGCTCCTAGGCCCTTGAAAAAGACATACTCCCTTTGAAACTGACCAGAGGCTTGGAGAAATTTACATCTCAAAGGAGCAAAGAAATAATTTACAATTGCAAGTTTTCTAAAATAAATGCTCTAAGAAAAGGGAGGTCAGGGGCCTAGTCTAGAAGAAATCTGTCTAAAGGTTAACCACACTGAGGGGAATGTTAAGGCCCTTTTGGTCATTAGCTCCTCAATCCTGCCTGTAATATTAAGTCTATATTTCTTGGAATCCCATACAAGCTACTTTATGACAAAATTCTACCTGTATTTTAAATTATTCTTTGTCATCATGTTGATCAGAAATACTCTTTGTTCCTGCTATCCCTCTGCTTAGAATTATCATTCCTCCCTTTCCTTCTGGCCAAATTTGATTTGTTCTACAAAATTAAATTCAGTTATTGCATCAATCAGAATACATTAAGTAGATGTCACATACAAACAACCCTGAATTTCAGGAGCTTAAGGCAACAAAGTACATTTCTAGTTTATGCTACATGTTCATTGAGTGGGTATGTTGGTGAGATGTGGCTCTAATCAAATCCTTTGCTGGCTCTTAAAGTCTTTTAACACTTTCACATGACTTCTGCTTACATTTTCCTGGCACAAGCAGATCACATGGTTATGTTTTGCCTCAAAAGAGGTGGAAAGTACATTCCTACTTGGAAGGAGGAAAGTAGGAAGAAGGAAACCAGAATAATATGTAAATGGTGTTAAGGACTATCACAGGAAGTCATCAGTGATTTTCCATGGACTAGGCTAATGGTTCTAATGCATGGTTACCTTTAAGAATGGTTCCTTTCTCTGAAGCTGATCTTTAAGTTCTATGTACCAGAATGACTATGCTAGTTGTAAAATAGCAAAAATACAAATATTTTTTGTATCAGTAGTAAAATAGCCAGTGCCTTGACCTGCCAAGTCACTCCCTCTGTTCCCAGGCATCTTTGCCTTTTTCCCACATTTCTTCTATCTCTCTGCAATGAGAAATGAGAGTTGCAGTGAGAGTTGAGAAAGGGTCCTTCAGAATCCTCCTCCATTTGTAGGTCTCCATTTTGATGGATTGGTGTCCATGTTCTAACAGTTAAATATTTTGAATATTGCCCAGCGTCTTTTGTAAAAAACATTATTGTAATGTCTACATGTCTGTCTGTCTGTCTTACTAGATTTCAAATTTCTTGGGGCGCCTGGGTGGCTCAGTTGGTTAAGCATCTGACTCTTGATTTTGGCTCAGGTCATGATCTCACTGTGGTGAGAATGAGCCTTGAACCTGGTTAAGAGTCTCTCTCCCTCACCCTCTGCCCCTCCCCCATTCACTTGCACGTACACGCTTTCTTCTTCCCTCCCTCTCTCTCTGTCTCTCTCTCAAAAAACGACAACTGATTCCAAATTTCCTGAAGATTGGAATTGTATCCTTTATTTCTGTATCCTTGATGCTTAGTAAAGTGCCTGAATATAGGAGTTGCTCAATAAATGATTATTGAATTGAATTAAAAGTGAATATCCATCTGAAACATCTCTTCAGAATTGAGGAATAAACAGCACAGGTTTGGAACATGAGTCTCTACAGATGAGAATGCATTTGTCAACACTAAAAATTGTCAACATTTTGGGATAACTGAAGAAGACTGTGGAATCTCCACTTTGTGAGCCTTTATAAGAAGATGAAACCTTTATTTCTCTGAGATGGACTTACTTGTCTGATAGGGACCCTTAAGATTTTTCCAGGCCTATACAGAAGTGTAGAAAAAATTTTGTAACATTGAAATAATTTTGATTTCTTTTAAAAGCATATTTTGTGGGGCGCCTGGGTGGCGCAGTCGGTTAAGCCTCCGACTTCAGCCAGGTCACGATCTCGCGGTCCGTGAGTTCGAGCCCCGCGTCGGGCTCTGGGCTGATGGCTCAGAGCCTGGAGCCTGTTTCCGATTCTGTGTCTCCCTCTCTCTCTGCCCCTCGCCCATTCATGCTCTGTCTCTCTCTGTCCCAAAAATAAATAAACGTTGAAAAAAAAAAAAAAAAACAAAAAAAAAACAAAAGCATATTTTGTGAAGCAATTGGGCCTAGAAACAAAAACGGATTCATTATAATCCATTCTGAATTGCTGTTGAGGTAAGGAAAAAACCCCAGAAGATAACATTAAATCATTGTGGGATTGCTCACAAGGACTACAGAGCTCTAAAACCCTTACGGGTTTATTGATGAAAGACAGTATGATTTCTCAAACAAAAGCAAAAACTTTAGAGAAACCAGAGGATTTGAGGCTTTACCTGAAGTAGTCGTGGAAATAAATGTTCTCTTTCTTTCAGTCCATTTGAACTGAGTAAGAAAGAGAGAAGTGCATTTTAATGCTTTTCAAATTCTTTCAGTGTTTCTGCTACTCTAACTTCAGGGAGCTTCAGGAAACAAGGAAATTCCCCCTCTTGACACTGACTGTTACTTTGGCAGCAGTTAATGGTGAACAGTTTGTCTTTAATGTGGTCTAGAGAGAAAGGAGCCTCCTATTGGAATGGGTACAGCAATCCTCTAAGGAATCAGGTCCCATTATCTAGGAAACTCTAGGAAAACATGAGGAAGAAAAAACATGAGACTAATATTCAGTCTTTAGGGTCTAGTGACCGTCAGGTCTGTGATAGGAAGCCCAGTCTGAGCAGAGGTGTGCTGTGGACCATGGCATTCGGTGGTAGATGATCATAGAGGCAGGCTCTGAAAAGCACTTCAGGATGAACAGAAGTTCAAGGAACAGGCTAGGTTGGGAAATTTTTAGGGTGGCATTTGGGTTTGAGGGTTGGGTAGACAGCTATCAGTGATGAGAAAAAAAATAGGCTTAAAAAACTTCTGGTATGTTTCACCTAACTGTTTACTTACAGCTTCACCTTGTACTGTTCTTCCTCTTTGCAAGGCCCTTGCTTTGGGCACTGAGAAATACCCTATATTGTGTCAGTGGTAAGAATTATTCTGCTGTTCAATGTACTTTTTTTTTGAAGCTCGTTCATCATGTAATATTATTTCTTGCTGAAATCTGTACTCTTGCATGAGGAAATACATGGCAATCTCCCATCCCTGAAATATAAATACTTTAAAAAAACAAAAAAAAATTGGCACCTATTGAATAAAAAATTTTTATTTTTATCTCAACTATCTCTAAACATTGCATTTATTTATTTTTTTTTTTAGTTTATTTATTTATTTTGAGAGAGACAGAGGCAGTGCAGTTTGGGGAGGGGCAGAGAGAGGGAGAGAGAATCCCAACCAGCCTCTGCACTGATAGTGGGACAGGCGCCCCTAAACATTGCATTTAATATTTATTTTTTGTCTCCTTCCTCTTCCTCCCACTACTTCTTGTCTCTGGTTGCTCCGGGGAAGGTTTGGTGTGGGCTGGGTTCTCAGGCTGATGGAGGCAGTTGTTAAATTGGAATGGACGTGGTATCAGGTGATGGGCGGCTGTGACACAAGTGAGACTTGAAGCAGAGATGAAAGGTCAGTAGAGATCAGACTGGACAGACTTTAGCCATGAAAGCTGGCTGAAACTGCAGTTTTAAGGTAAGTTCTATTAATAGTTGTGAAAAAGGCTTAATGTTCTTATACTGATTTGAAAAAAGTGAGCCTATAGTTTGTCCTGTCTGCCAGACTTGGATTATCTGGCTCAAGGCATTTCTCTAATGGAGATACCTTAGTCTTAAAAAAACTGTGCTTGGGGCGCCTGGGTGGCGCAGTGGGTTAAGCGTCCGACTTCAGGTCACGATCTCGCGGTCCGTGAGTTCGAGCCCCGCGTCAGGCTCTGGGCTGATGGCTCAGAGCCTGGAGCCTGTTTCCCATTCTGTGTCTCCCTCTCTCTCTGCCCCTCCCCCGTTCATGCTCTGTCTCTCTCTATCCCAAAAATAAATAAACGTTGAAAAAAAAAATTAAAAAAAAACAAAACAAAACTGTGATTGTTACATGTGGTTTAGTTTTCTGATACCATGTGTCCAGGGTCACAGCTGTGCAGGATGCACACTGCCCAACTCACAGAGTTGCCATTTGTAATGACTACACTGTCAACGACCCCTCTCTGGGGTTATGAACTTTGCTCCGAGTGCAACTTTCCTACCAGAATCCCCTACTAGTCATGTCTGTGGACTATGGGTTTTCCTTATAGCCCTGTTTCCCTAGCAGCAGTTGTACCCAGGCCTTGATAAATATGGCATTCCTCTGAATATTTACTATAATTTGTGTTTTATTTATAAAACGCCACCTTAAAATGCTTGCATTTCATTGGTGCGAGAGTGGGGGTTAGGCTGAATTTAGTGCTTCTCCAAGGTACACTGCTACATGTCTTTTTGTTTATCTGTTGCCCCATTCCTTCCTCTAAGAGTAAATTTAAGAAGGGAATCTTTCTTTAAGGGTGATCTTTTTGGAAAGAGAAGTGGCGTGTTGGGAATCAGTATCTTTTAGTAAGATTTAGGCAAAATATATAGCACACTATCTATCTTTTAACTTCAAACATATTTATTTTCTAGAAACTCTAAAATTGACATTATTGTTATGATCGTGAACATTTATTAAGCTCCTATAATTCGCTACCAAAACAAAGCATTATGAGTGGTTAACCTTTTAGTATATTGTTGTATATAAACAATGTCTAATTGAAATGATACGAAGGCTATAACCTCTAGTCTTTCCATTCTAGGATACCTAAGCGTGTTTACATTAACAATTAACATTGTGATTAATCTAAATTCTGATGTGAGTTAAACTCCAGCCCTACAAAACCAGAATGCTTTGGCACCAACTGTTATTGTTGTCTGGGTATTTCTAACAAATGCTTTAGAATAATTCCCTTTGGCACCATAGGGATGTGCTCTCTGATAGCTTTATTTAGAATTAGTCACATTTCTACTGGAGCACTCCCTTTAGGTTATAGACTGAAAAGACAAAATAATTGTCTTTGGGGACTGTGATGAGTTATTGAGCTCATTTGGTCAGCCCCAGAGGATCTCATTTGGCTTTCAGTGTGCTATACTGTTATGTCCGGACATGAAATATATAAAGAGAAAAAGCATCCCATAACAATCTCCTAGTTCCTACGTCTGCATTCTTCCTGCTATATCCAGAGTGTTAGCAGGTGCTTTAATCGACAGAATGAAGACCCCCAAACCTCAGAGGCCTTTGGCAGTCTGGGGAACCTCTCCCTGGCTGATGTTACATTGATCACTTTAGATCTCTGATCAGGGTGGGGTCAGAACAAGCCTTAGGAACTTGTACTCTTATTTCTCCATATGTTCCACATTTGTGTCTCTATGTGGTTGGGTAATTGGATGATCTCTTAGCTTTGTGAATACACATGACCTATGAATTATTGAAATTCACGTAAGCTTTTGTTCTCTGCAACTTGAGGACATGGGTTGGTTGCACACTATTTAAGGATAAGAAAGACATTTTCAGAAAGCAAACACTAAATTTCTACATTTAAGCCCTGACTCTGAACTCCTGTTGACTCTCATCCCCTCTTGCCTCTTTGAGTAGGTAGGTGTGGAGCAGAGGTCAAGTAAACCTGTAGAGTTTTGAATTCAAATAGATGTAGACTCCAACCATGTCCCTCCACTTACTAACTTCTTGCCCTTAGAAAATGTATTTGACTGACCCTAAATTTCCTAATGTGTATAACTGGGAGTTATTAATGCATACTTAATAAATGTGAGGATTTATTGTGATAATATGAATTCTTGGGACACCTGGGTGGCTCAGTTGGTTGAGTGTGTGACTTCAGCTCAGGTCATAATCTCACAGTGGGTTGGAGCCCCACCTGGGCCTTTATGCTGGCCTTTGTGCTTACAGCATGGAGCCTGCTCTGTTTCCCTCTCTGCCCCTCCCCCGCTCACGTGCTTAAGCTCTCTCAAAAATAAACAAACATTAAAACAATTCAAAAAAGAGAAAGTATTTAAATGTAAAATGTTAAAACAATCAAGATTAATGCAAAAAAGGTCCAAGTTGAACAAAATATCAAAATTTTAAGTAAAGAGAGAAACCAGCCCTACACTTATATGACTCAACCTTGCCCTATCCTAGCCCTAGAATCAATATTTTACTTCATTTTTTAATAATTCAACATGTGGAAAGGATTTCCTTAGGCCATGTTTTCTTGTATTTGCCATCTGAATGCAAATTATAAACACAATTATTATTTTCTCATTTGCCGTGCACCAGCTGGAATTGTGACCTTTCCAGTTTCCTTTCTTTGATAAGAAGAGTGTTCCTGAGATTCACTGCTACTAGCGTGCATATACTGTCCTTGATTTGTCCCTGAAATTCCACCAGAAAAATTCACTTATTCCCTAACTACCGTATTACTCCACTACTGCACCTGTATCCTACAAGAGGCTGAGGACAATTGTAAGGAGGTGAGCAGTAGACAGAAGATACAAAAAGCTGGTATAACTTTAAGAAACAGATCTACACTGGGATATGTGCACATGTCTCTGTGCTTAGTTTCTTTATTCTCATACTCTTCCAGATAATATGCTTTTACTTTTAAGCCATCTTGCTAGAGGACTAGCCTCCATATTCCCTTTCCTGTCTTGAATTTCTCCTTACTTCTTTCTTTCTCTAGCCATAGGGTCTTTAGTAAATATCCCTTCTTTTATTTCTAGTGTATAGAAATAAAATTGATTTTTCAACACCTGTCTTGTATCCTGCAACCTTATTGGATTCACTTATTAATTCTGGGAGATTTTTG
Organism: Puma concolor; assembly: GCF_028749965.1. Classification (NCBI taxonomy): domain Eukaryota; kingdom Metazoa; phylum Chordata; class Mammalia; order Carnivora; family Felidae; genus Puma; species Puma concolor. The sequence goes on along the minus strand of NC_141667.1, from coordinate 205,310,325 downwards.
TAAATTCCTCAGAATTTTCTATGAAGACAATCATGTCATCTGCAAATAGGAACGGTTTTATTTCTTCTTTCCAGTCTATATACCCTTGATTTCTTTTACATGCCTTATTTTACTAGCTAAAACTTCCAACCCTATATTGAATAAGAATGGTGAGAGCAGACATTCTTCCTTGCCTTCTTGATCTTAGATGAAATTAATTTAGTCTTTCACCATTGAGGATGTGAGCAGCAGGTGTTTTCTATATTCTTAATATCAAGTTGAGGAAATTTTTTTCCTCAGAGTTTTTTTTTTTTAATGTTTATTTTTGAGAAAGAGAGAGCACAAGTGGAGGAGAGGCAGAGAGAGAGAGAGAGACAGACAGACAGACAGACAGACACAGGCTTCAGGCTCTGAGCTGTCAGCATAGAGCTTGACATGGGGCTCAAACCCACGAACTGTGAGATCATGACCTGAGCCTAAGTCAGATGTTCAACCAAGTGAGCCACTCAGGTGTCCCTCTCAGAGTTTTCATGTTAAAAATTCTGGTTTTTATGGGGCGCCTGGGTGGCGCAGTCGGTTAAGCGTCCGACTTCAGCCAGGTCACGATCTCGCGGTCCGTGAGTTCGAGCCCCGCGTCGGGCTCTGGGCTGATGGCTCAGAGCCTGGAGCCTGTTTCGGATTCTGTGTCTCCCTCTCTCTCTGCCCCTCCCCCGTTCATGCTCTGTCTCTCTCTGTCCCAAAAATAAATAAACGTTGAAAAAAAAAAATTTCTGGTTTTGTCAAATGCTTTTTATATATAAATTGATACAATAATGTGGTTTTTCTTCTTTTGCCTGTTGATGTGATGAGTTACATTAATTGATTTTTGTAGGTTAAACCAGCCTTGCATCCCTGAAATAAACCCCATTTGGTCATGGTGTCTGATTCTTTTTACATATTGCCAGATTATATTTGCTAATATTTTTGTTAAGAATTTTTGTGTTTGTAGTATTCGTGAGGAATAGTGGTCTGTAGTTTTCTTAGTTTGTACTGACTTTTCTAGTTTTATATCTGAGTAATATTAGCTTCATGAACTGAATCAAGAAGTGTTTTTTCCTCTTCTATTTTCTGGAAGAACTTGCACAGAAATGGTGTTAATTTTTCTTTAAATATTTGGTTGAATTAACCAGTGAAATAATCTGTGCTAGGAGAGTTCTCTTTTTGGAGTTTTTAAATTATCAGTTCAATTTCCTTAATAGTTAGTTAGATCTATTCAAATTATCTATTTCATGTTGTCTGAGTTGTGGTAGCTTTGTTTTTTGAGAAATTGAATTGATCCATTTCTATATTGATGTGTATAGAATTCCCTTATTATCTTTCTGATATCTGCAAGTTCTATACTATTCCAATCCTAGTATTGTAATGTGTATTTTCTTTTTGTCAGGTTTTCTGGAATTTTGTGAATGTTGATGATGTTTTCAAATATTTAACTTTTTACTTGATTTTTTTCTATTGTCTTTCTGTTTTCAATTTCAATTTCTTTTTTCTTGCTGTAGGTTTATTTAATTTATTTATTTATTTATTTATTTATTTATTTATTTATTTATTTAGGTTCTTGAGGTGGGAACTAAAATTCTTGAGACTTTACAACTCTTCTCTATTTGTAAACATTTAGTTCTTTAAATTTTCCTCTCAGTACTGGTTTAGCCATATAGTACAATACAAATTTTGGTATGTTTTATTTCTATTTTATTTTTTCTTTAAAGATTTATTTATTTATTTATTTATTTATTTATTTATTTATTTAGAGAGATAGAGGAAGTGGGGGGAGGGACAGAGAGAGGGGGAGAGAGAATTACAAGCAAGCTTTGTGCTGTCAGCGATGGAGCCTGATGTGGGGCTTGATTGAACTCATTAGCCGTGAGATCATGACCTGCTCTGGAACCAAGAGCCAGATACTTAACCAACTGAGCCACCCGGATGCCCCTGTTTTATTTCTGTTTACATTAACTTCATATAAATTTTTTATTTTCTTTGTGACTTCTTTGAATGAAGTAATGAGTATGCCTCATTACTGTTCCTAGTTGATTTCCACTGACACCATGGGGTGTATGCTTTTTTTTGCTGGGAGGTAATGGAAGTTGACTCTCCACTAGACTTCTCTGACACCACCCCAGCAAGGAGCTGGCGGGGATCCTTGTTACTACCAGTTGGGAGTAGAAATCCTTCTTCCCCATGTGGTCTCCACTGATATTTCTGGCTGGAGGAGAAGCTTGTTACTGTCTAATAGGATGAATGTCATGCCTTCTATCCAGCTCTCTCTGACACCATCCTGGAAGGGTGTGATGTATTGCTTCTTTATAGCAAGGTGAGTGTGAAACTCTAGGCTCCCCACTCAGGTTTAGTTGGCACTAGTAGAGGTGGGGTCATAATTTTTTTTCTTTTGTATTTGTTGTAGTAGTGTCTTAATTGTCCAAATGCTTTTTCTTTCTTGTCAGACTGCCCCCTTTCCAATCCTTTGGCTAGATAAAGTAGACTTTTGTTTTGCCTTTTTTGTTTTCATCCGTTTATGCTTCTGAGTTGCTAGCTTCTTCATCTCCCAATGTGAAATATGTGAAGCGAGAAGGAAATTCAGGGGATTCACCTTTGTTGTTCCTTAGGTCACAAGGTCCCTCGCTGGACTGCCTTCTTATCTTAAACTTTCAGTCCTATCATGTAGTTCTATATGTAAAGTCCATGTTTTTTAGTTTTATTTAGTGGGAAGAATAGGTAAAATTATATCAGTTTCATCTTTCTGAAAGCAGAAGTCTCCCTTTGATGATTTTTGATGCTTTATTTTATATCAACGTTATATCAATGTCTTATTTATGATAAGGTATACTAGTTCTACATGATATTTTATACTAATATAATGAAACTACAACTTTTAAGTTTTGTGATGGTAGTTCACTATTTAAATTGGTCTAGCTTTATAATATATTTTAATATTTGGTTAGATTAATCTCTTTCAAGTTCCTGATGAACTTTAGAGCTAAAATGTCAACACAGCTTTGGACATCATTAAGAACAATATTAGGAAACAAATCTTTCTATTAGCCCTCATTAAAAATGCAGACTACAGTAAGTGTAGCGACATCAGCAGCTATTTGAATTGCCCTTGAAGGATGTATTAGAACAAGAAAAGCCCTAGAACAGGTAGCCCAAGTAGGTGCAGCTTAGATAATGTAGACAGATTTACTCAGTAAGTCCCCAAAGATTTGAATAAGAAATAGTCATTGATACCTCAGCGATTTTAGGAGAATTAAGCAGGACTTTTCATATTTGGTATAAAAATAATAGAGCTCTGACTGATGCCTCAATACAACAGCTCACCTTCCATTTGGAGGAATTGGTACTACCACACATAACACAATTTCTCAGGACAGTCACACTTAATTACGTTTTTCCAGGACTGGCCTTTTCTATCCTTTAAAAAATGTATAGTACTTCCATTCCAGTGTAAGTGAAGTGATACATATTTATTGATGTTCAGTAACTCTCTTCCATTGTGGAATTTCTTGGTTAGAAATAAACACTTTTTCTTTTCCCAGCTCCTTGCAATCAACTGCTTTTCTTTTGCTTATGTATTTCTGGGATCAAATTGACAAATCCCATTCAAGTGCCTGTTTTGCCTTAGCATTTAACTTACCTCTGGTCCTTTATACGTTTTGCTGGTTATTCACCTGGCAAAAATCATTCAGCAATTTCCCAATTAACCAATCTGGCAACATGGTGGGGCTCAAAGGCATAACTAACTATGAATGAGAATCTAACTATATCAGAGACTACATGTCTCTTTTTCACTTACTTGTTTTAAAAAATAAGAGTTGAGCTTTGCTATAAAATACATTTGACACTTTTTTCTTCTGTCTGGTGAAGATTTCAGGACACTATTGAATTAGTAATGTATGTTAGTATATACTGTTACAGTCATAATTTTAAAATAGAAGTATTCAGGAAGCCAAGCAATTAAGTTTTTAATGTAGAAATAAATATCTTTATGCTTATGTGGGATGAGTCAGTTTTTAGTAATTAGTGTTTAAAAGCTGGAAATTGACAATAATATTGTTCTTTCAAACAATGGTCATGTAACTATATAGTTTACATGAAGATTGAGTTGTGGTAATTCAAATTTGGGGGTTGTTTTTATTTTGGTTATTTTATGATTATCTTCCATTATATTTGGAGAATTTAATTCTAACAGTTGGAATTTATGTAAAATTGATTACAGTGTTCAATTTTTCCTTCACAAAATATGAGAATTTTGAATTATAAGATATTATGTAATTAAAGAGCACAATTAATAGTTTGGAATTTTTATACTTTTAAGAAATATCTGCTCATATAAAAAAGACATTTCAGAATTTTTACAATGACAACATTCTTATTTATTAATATCCTTTTCATTTATATCACTTGAAAGTTATGTTTCAATCATTTGCTTGTGACTGAGAAAGTAATTTTCCTAAACATATAATATCCCTGTAAATTAAATGTCTTACCCTTATTGCCATTTGAATTATGATAGTAATTTCTAGTAACCAGTAAGTGAGTGTGTTTTTTTATTTCTTACCATTTATCCATGCAAATAATTAACCTGCTAGCCTCAATTATATACTTTTCTTTAATTAAAAGATTGGAAAAAGTGAATTGTCTTTTGCTTTCCTTGCCACAACCCAATATGATTTCACTAATCTATACAGACTAGTGTGAACATAAGAATAATTCTGGCAATCATTTTATTTAAATTAATGTTTGCAGAAGTGATTTCCAAAGTTGGAGGAAGAGGGGAGAGGAGATGATGACAAATTCTCCAAACACATGACAGAAAGAAAATACAATTAATGAGAGAATGAAGACTTCAGAGAAGGTGAGAATGTTGGAAAATGTGTACATTTATATTAACTGGGGGAGGGTCTAATGAATATAGAAACACCGAAATAATGTGCCCATCCTAGGGAGATTAAGTTTATTGTGTTACTGATCCCAAGAAATGACATTGTATCTAAATATAATGGCTAGATAAAATAAAAAAAAAAAATGTTAGTGTAATGAAACCTACATAGAGACTGTGACTCCCTAAACCCATACGTGAATTGAGAACGGGACCAAGAAAGATGCCTTGTTCATGATTTTAAATCAGGCCTTTGAAAGTGACTAAAATGATTATTTCAGAATGTTAAACATTTGTGAATCAAGAAAATAGCCTTATTTTTATCCTCATCAAGCCAGAGAGGGCACAGTTTGAAAGTAGGGGTATAAATAAAGGACCATACACTGTCCTGCATAATGAAATGAAATGAAATGAAATGAAATGAAATGAAATGAAATGAAATGAAATGAAATGAAATAGAATAAAATAAAAACTACGAGACTGGCAGCCATATAAATCATCAGACAATTAAAAACATACTTATCTTTTTCCTTACGGATCTGGATTGTACTGTCTCTGAGGAATACTCATTTTTACTTTGGGGATTGGTGTGTGTTGTGTGTGTGTGTGTGTGTGTGTGTGTGTGTGTGTGTGTGCGCGCGCGCGCACATGCGTGTGGGTGGTTTTTGCTAGGTATGGTGATTAATACGTTACCTGCTTTTAATAACTGGAAAAACAAGTACACTTACCTGAGACCACACTGGTGAAGAGATGTCAGGTGGGCTGGACTGACATTCACGTTCTGACTGCTCTGTAGAACCTGGTCGCCAAAGCCACCTTGGCTCTTCTTTTGCTGACCCTATAACAGTTCTTTGTGGACGTGGGAGATGAAATGTTGCAGTGAAATCAATAACTGTATTTTGTGGGGAAGTTTCCTCAAAGAGGACAGAGATTAAAAGATGGAAAGACTGTTCTGTATGGAATTGGTAGAGTATTTATGGGGATAGAATTGAAGATAGGGGAGCACATTTAGAAACTGGGAGTATTCACGAGGAATGAATGTTTTATAAAGATTTTTACTTCCTAAATGCTGTTCCCTTTGACTACAAGAAAAGTCATGTTTGCTAGAGAATTTAACTTTTTCTCTTTTAGTATTTCCTACATCTATTTCCAATGCTTCAATACAATCTGATATGCACTTAAAAACTTATGTGTATGTTGTAAAGAATAAAGTGACAGAAGTGGAGGGAAATATGTATGACCTACCTCATTCATTCCTGTCTAACATTTATTATACCAATAGAACCTCTCAAAAAGAGTGGTGATCTATTGAAGAGAATGTATATTTAAAAAAAAAAAACAAAAAAAATTAAGTAGAGGCCTATGGTAGTGCTGAGGATGATGGAGAGAAGTGGATATATTGATGAAGCAGCTTTTGGGTCATCTTCTGGAAGGTGTTCTAGGAGTGGGATGGGAAAGAGATTGATGGGGTTTCACAGTTAAATAAATATTAATGAAAATTTTCCTCAGCTCTTATCTCGGTTCTTTCCAGTGGTGCTTGACTTGGATAGAAATGGTTCTAGTTATATGAAGCAAATGTAATTCTATTTTATTCTAAAGGAATCACTTCTAATGATAATTTCTTTTCTAAAATACTCTTTCTACCCTAGACATACTTTGGAATGAGTCCTTAATGATTAAAGTCTTTAGAATGTAATCTTTATGAAGGTTTTAATTATGGCTCTTTTATTTGGAGCATCTTTTCTAAAAACAGGAAGAATTAAAACTTCACAGGCTAATTTCTGTTATCTACGATTCATGTTACTTAACTTTGTCCTCGGTGTTATTCAAGGTGTTTCCTTGGTCTCTTGCCTGATATCAGTGTACAGTTTATTTTGTTGTTAAAAAACACATTTGGGATGTTTATTTTCTAAGTCAGTTCCCTTATATCCATTGTTAGGACCTTACATAACTTTGCCCTAGAGGATTTTGATTTACCTACGTAACAAAAGTCTTTCTGTTTTTGTATTGTTTTATCCTGTGGCCTTGTGTCCACTTTGTAATGTGTGTATGTTCTATTCCCTGTAGTAGTAATTCCACATATGGGGATTATACACCTTTAGCTCTGAATGCAGATTTTGTACCCAGTTCCTCTTTGGGGAGAGAGTTTAGCTGTAAGTTTTATCATCTCATCAAAAATGCCCCAAACCTAAAAAAGATTAAGAAGCCTTGCAAGAGAAAGCCATCTAGAGTTTTTGCAGTACTCAATGATCCTTGTAAATAGGGATAGGCCAAAATGGTTAAACACAGAAATCCATATGTCAGGGACATCCATTGTGATGGTGAGGGTTGGGGCTGGTGGGGGCAAGAGGAAAAAGATGGGTGTGAGGATAGGTCAAGTCTGACATTACTTTCTTTTGTGCTTTTTTTTTTTTTTAAGTACAGTTACTCAGTGTTCATTGACAGTGATATGTGAAACACTTCATTTTGTTGCTAGAATTTGAGATATAATTACAAAGATTTATTTCTAAGAGAAGAAATGTTGATATTTCTATGCAGTTCCTGAACTTATAATGACATCTGTTTGTTCATTTTTCTTAGCCTTCTGCATTCCTGTTGTGTCTTGGATTATTGGCAGAATTGGTGTAACCCACTATGTACATATAAATAGATTTAAGTGTATTTTGATCAAAACCTTGAGTTTTCTTTGTGTTTCTTTTTTAAATTTTAAGAGAAACTTGCAAGCAGTCTTTGATGAGTCTATCTTACCCAACTGCCATCTTTACTCTCCTGTATTTTGCAAGTATCCCTTGAATCCACTTTTTATTCTTCAAGTTCATCATTGTTGTTGTCTGAGTTTAGGTTGGATTATTCAGTGGCTCCCCAACTGATCTTCCTGCTTATGGCCTAAATTCCATGAATTCACCTGTCATATATCTACAGAAATGAGCCTTCTAAAATGCATACCTAATCTTGCAGCTTCCCAGCTGAAAACCCTTCAATGGACTTTTACAACTTCTGTGATCACTTGCAAACTACTTGGCTTAAGCACACAGGAAGCTCCACATAAAATAGATTCTGTAACTCTCTATCTTCAACGTTTACTGCCTTGCACATGAGTCATAGGATCTACATATAGCATCTGGCACGGGTCACAATATGTTATTGCTTTGTAGAAAACAAAACAAAACAAAACAAAACAAAACACCCAACAATAACCACTTCGTCTTAATCAATCAGTAGCCAGCATTTAGTGAGCACATACTCAGAACCTGGCATCAAGTTTCGCATTTATGTATATTATCTCATGTAATCACAAAACAGATCCACATAGTAAAAGTGCTATTTTTAGACTCATTTTACTGAGGGATAATAAAACTTGATGATGGATACACATAGAATAAATGCAAGTAAGTTCAAACCCAGAGGTCTCTGACTCTTCTCATATATTACTTTCTGTACCTAAAATATTCTTCCTCTCCTACATAGTAATCCTTCCTTCCTTCCTTCCTTCCTTCCTTCCTTCCTTCCTTCCTTCCTCCCTCCCTCCCTCCCTCCCTTCCTTCCTCTTTTTGAGAGAGAGAGAGAGTGCAAGTGAGCAAGGGGGCAGAGAGAGAGAGAAGCGGGACTCACCTGTTGCAGTGCTTGAGCTCACATCACAAACCATGAGACCTGAGCCAAAGCCAGAAGCTTAAAGTCTGAGCCACCAGGTGCCCCAGTAATTCTTTCTTTCAAAATGAACCTAACAGCATCTTCCTTTAGGAATGTTTTCTAACACTCTTCCCACTGTGATATAAATGACTTTTCTCTGTCTTTCTAAGGAGCCCTAGGAATGCCTATATTATATTTTTCGTGATGTCCTAATAAGCTTATTAATTTACTTTTACTGTTTGGCCAGTTATGTGCTCTGGAGACTACATTTGTAAATTTGTTAGCAATTTTAAGTAGTTGTGTTATTTTATTCTATTTAATTTATTTATGTTTAATGTTTTATTATTTAATTTTGAGAGAGAGGGACAGAGTGTGAGCAGGGGAGGGGCAAAGAGAGTGGGAGACACAGAATCTGAAACAGGCTCCAGGCTCTGAGCTGTCAACACAGAGCCCAACATGGGGCTCAAACCCACAAACCAAGAGATCATAACCTGAACCGAAGTAAGATGCTTAAGACTGAGCCACCCAGGCGCCCCAATTGTTGTATTGTTTTAGAGTAGCTTATTTTCAAGTCTAGTCTTCAGACTAACAGAATTAACCTCACCTGGGAATTTGGAAGTTCAGATCCTTGGATCTCACCCTAGATCTACTGAATCAGAAAATCTGGAGATAGAGGCGAGCAATCTTTGTTTAGATTAGTCTTGCAATAATTTGATTTATGTCAAAATTTGAGAATCACCTATGCACTGGAAATTGATTTCTGTGACCTTAATCCATTTTTTTTACAGCAGTCATATTACTGTCATATAGGGTCTAGTAGAGATATTCATAATAAATCCCAGTAACATCAACAGTGTTGTCATTGTAAATGTGAATAATACATTTTGGCCTAAATAGTCTTGGATAAAAATTCTTTGCATAATATTATTACCAATAATGGATAAAGGGTGATAATAGAAAACCTTGTGCACTGTGGCCATTGATACCTGTAAATGGATTAATTGGAGGCATCTTTCTCTGGATCATCTAAATATGATCACTTTAGGATTACCAGATATCAGGTGATGCAAGCTGCTGTGACAGTTTCTGGAATTATTTTACTGGTGTTTTTGTTCCTTCCCTCTATAAGTGATGCTTCTTTTGTGTAGTCTGCAAATTACTTTCTTGACCTTGCAAATAGTACACTTGTGCACTTTTTATAGTAGAAAAGGCCAGCGGTGTTGATAGGAGTGGTATCATCAGCTTTCCCAGCAAGTGTGAGTTTGCTGTCAATCTAGATTGAAGATCAATTATATTTTACAGAGTGGACGTTGATTTTTGAAATATTCTCTCTGGATAAGACTTTTACCTGGATCATTAAAGGTCACATTTGGTTTAGCCAAGGGGCACTGAAAGAATGTCTTACAAGATAACTTTGCTATGATGCCTAGTGTGTGCATGTGCATGTTTGTGTGTGTGTGTATGTGTATGTGTGTGTGTGTATAAACAGCCTCTTTCATGTGAGACATTTTCAAATTTGCAGAATTGAAATAAAATAGTCTTAATATATTTGGCTCAGCAGTCTACAGAAAACATTTCTGGTCATTACTTTTTTAACTGCTCCAAGTTAGGTTATGTTTCCCCTATGTTTGCACCCATCCCTCCCCATCCCAACATGCCATGCTTACTTCTGGTACAGTATTTATGAGACTATATTATCCACACTACTTAATTGTTTAGATTTTCAAAAAGATTGTAATCTCTCTGAGGGGAGGAATTATGATTTACCAGTCTTTCTAATCTCTCACCAAGTATACAGTAGCTATTGGATAAGTATTTGTTGTTGAATATAATGAAGTGAATCTGTGATGTGAACAGCAATGTAATCATCCTCTTTTCAGTTTTGTTTATAAGATTAATAGATTAATTTGATGATAAAGGATTTCCTTACAATTTGTTCATGATATAAAACAACTTAGTTTTAGATGAGGTAGGGGACTTTACTGGTGTCCATGATCACAATATAAAGGTTTCCTATCATAATTTCATGACAAAGTAAAATAATTATAACTGTCAATCTTAGATTTTATACTAGCTTAATAAGATATTAAACTTACTGATGTTCTCTCAACAATCTGTTGAAGCTTCTAGGTGAAGGCAAATATATTTTGGCACATTTAAGGACAAATCAATAAATCTTATTTTAGGGAAGAAAGGGTGGTATATTTCTATTTACATTTTCACTAGTATTTTTCACCCTTCCATTCACCCCAGGCTGGTAAGGCATTCTGGATTGACAATAGGCCACTCACGTGCTCTAATCTAAGAGACCCTGATGCTTCCTTTGAGAGTGTCATAATTTTTTGAAAAGTAGTGATATGAGGAACCAAAATAATAAAAGCCTTCAATTCAGTTAAACTCAACATTTATTAACAGGCTCCTACAATCTAGGCACCATGTTTATGAATCCACATATGATTAAATCATACTATCTCAAATGATGTAGTTATCATTAAGATACTCAGAGATACTTAATGGTATCATTATCACCAAGATATACAGAGCTTAATGGGGAAGACAAACATGGCTGCACCAATCTGAGTTGCTTTATTTAAATTATTGTATTGATTCTTCTATCCTATTAATTATGATACAGTATTCCCTCTCTGTTGTATTTTTTTCTCCCTTTCCTGTTTTGCATCTTTCTTCATTCTGTATTGCTTTGTCTTCTTCAAAGGCACTCACACCTACAAGCCCATTTCTTCTTTGTATGAGATGTATAATATTAAATTATGCAGATAATTACACAATTTCAGATCTGTGTTTTAACCCCCTTGGGAATAAGGAAAATGGATAACCTGGCTGCTGTCCAGATGTTATCACTTAATGGACTGTGTTCTTACCCAGTTCAGGCAGATTCATGGTTTACTGCTGCCAACCTAGCTATGAATTGCTTTAAAAGTGGTCACAATTGTCGTAGATGTGTTCTGAGTTTTTTCGAGGGAACCACTCAAGAGGTTAAGGTGCTTGTCCTAAAGATAGGGTTATAGGAAAATAAGATTTGTTACTCCAAGGCTGTTTTCACTTCGATAGAGATGCTCTGTAGGTTTTTTGTAAGCTTATTACCTGTTTGGTTTAAGATCAAGGTCCATGGCACATTATCCATTACAACATTCTGAATGTAGTTCTTTAGAATGAGCAAAGGTAGCCTGGGGAAGGCAAAGAGATTTGGGTCCTTCCTTAGAAGTATGGAATGTTTGATATGTAGGAAAACTTTGAGAGTCTTTTCCTGTACCAGTGAATTAAAGATAGTAACCGACTTAAAAAAGAAGATCGTAAATAGGAAATGCAAGTTTCTATAGAGGAAAATTTGTACAGATGAAATACTGAGTAGAAAGTAAGAAAAATATGGAATAGAATTTGATGTTTAAAAGAGAAATCTTTATGGTCAAGGTACTTAATGACAAAATGTGTATTTTTCCAGAAGAATGTTAAGAAAATCTTTTTCTTCAATAATGAAACTTTGGAGCTAGGAAGAAATCCAAGGTATTATTTTTTCCAACACTCATATTATATAAAAGTGGAATCTGAGACTGAATCGGCCCTCTGACCAATTGGTGAATTAGGGAATTTGGGGGAGCTCAAAGGGGAAAATTATTTAATCTAACTGCCCATCTGAGGCTTGAATCAATTTTTCACTAAGTATTAGAATTTGAGGTTGGAAAGGTCACTGTGTGGCTTCTTTGCTGTTCTTTGATCTGATATATGAAACCTTTCCATGGCATTATTCTTAAGAGATGATAAAATTGCCATTTAACACTTCTTGTTATTTGTGGTAGTTATGTTTTATAAAGTCACCCTGAACAATGAATCAGTGCCCCTAAGGGAAATACAGGGACAGGTTCCTTCCAGCCTCTGGTCACATTTTTGTTAAACGGTCATTGCATAGTTTTCTTTTATGTATGTTTCTGTTTAATAATTTTTTAAACTTATTTATTTATTTTGAGATAGGGAGAGAGCATGAGCTGGAGGAGGGGAAGAGAGAGAGGGAGAGAGAGAATCCAAAGCAGGCTCTGTGCCAGATGCGGGGATCGAACTCATGAACCATGAGATCATGACCTGAGCCAAAATCAAGAGTTGGATGCTCAACCAACTGAGCCACCCAGGCTCTGCTTGTGTGTTTCTGTTTAAAGATACCTTATTTAATATGTATTGTTGATTCATTAACATTTAACTCATAGCCAAAAGCACTATAACCCAGGAAGGTTATTTAATATGTGTATTTTCTCCATGGGACACATCACAGCCTTCTTGTGCTTAGGAACACTAGAGAGCACTTCGGTACTGTGTTTGGGGAGCCATTTTAACAGCAAAATCACCATCATAAAGCATGAAAATATGAAATATGTGGCATGAAATAGACTGAGAAAAGAATACTTGTTTACAGTAAAAGAGCTGAAACAAAAAGGCCGTAGGTTCCTTGTTCCATTTCAGCTGGGAACGTGTGCGGCAGATGACTTCAGTTTTTCACAGCTCTCTGCGTGAACATGCCAATGAGTGACCATGACTGTGGAATCAGTGCGAGCATTGATTTTGGGGCTACAAGTAAATTTTAGCAAGTAGGTGAACTCGCAAATTCGGAACCTGTGAATGACGTACACTGCCCACGGCGGGAAATGAATGGAGTTGAGGCCGACTACTCAAGTCCCCCTTTGAATACCCCACCTTCCTATGAAATCTGTCCCTGGGCACTATATAAGTAGGTTTAAAATCTTCATCTCCCGAAAGCCATTCAAAGATTTGAAGAGAGCCACCGCCAATCTTGTTTTCTAAGGTATTTTCACCATTTACTCAACTATATCCCGATCACACTGAGTTTTATAATTTCCTCATGAGTTTGATAGGACCCTAGGAAATTATTAACTCTGGATTGGTCCATTGTCCTGAATCCTCTGCCCTGATCCACCCCAACCCATGGAAGTTCACTCACTGCAGTAACCGTTCAATGAACAATTACCCAATAAACAAAGGAAAAAACCCTCTGATTAAAGAAAATTAGTCATGGGGCGCCTGGGTGACTCAGTTGGTTGAGTGTCTGACTCTCGATTTCGGCTCAGGACATGATCCCAGGGTCGTGGGATCAAGCCCTGTGTTCAGCTTCAAGCTGAGTGTGGAGCCTGCTTAGGATTCTCTCTCTCCCTCCCACACTGCTCCTCTCCTCTGCTCGTGTGCTTTCCCTATCTCTCTCTGAAATTTAAAAAAAAGAAAAGAAGAAGAAAATTAGTCACTTTTGTCTTTTATTTTATCTTTCAGAGTCAAACCCCACCAGTTTCCTCTGGAAAGTGACATAGTGGAGCCAAGGCCTAGAATCTGGGTCTCTTAAATCCCAGTTATGTGTACTTCCCATCACATTATGCTTCCCGCAAAATAGTTCTGTAAAATAATATTCAGTTTCTAGTTGAAATTTAAGAATATCTTCAAAAGATTAACCCATTATATACATTTATTTGTAAAAGAGGCATCTTACTATAGTCTTGGTACTTGATGACAAAATACATATTTTTCCTTTATAGTTTCAGGTTAAAACAACTCCCTTTCATTGGTGTTTTCTTTTGGTATCTCAGAGAGGGCTATAGAGTGGAGGGGATCAAATAGACTAGCCCAGACTGGAAATGTGGGTCTTTGGACTAGTCTGTCCAGCAGGTATGTTTCATTGGGCCCACAGATTATTGCTATTCACAGAGTATTTAAGTTCTTTATTTAAGTTATTATCTTATTCCTACAGTTAAGTTTGTGACTCCTATTTTACCAGCTAAAATAATTGGTATTTTTTATGTCACAGTGCCATAAAATATTTTCTATCTGTGCAACATATCATAGTATTAAAAATGTGTAATAGTATAGTATTTGGGAATCTTGTTGCATATTATAGGTTGAGCATAGTATTCTTACTAATATTTAGTTGGAAGGAAAGGTCTAATTAAGTTTATATGTCATTAATAAAAGCCACTCTCTTTTGTGCTTCCTATTCTTGGCAGCTTTTGTATTACTCATTGTCAGTTTCTTCTCTGTAGGTGAGCATCTGGAGGCAAGCTTCAACACTTACCACCTCCTCAGGTGAGTTATAGGAGCAATATTGAAATCATTTTGCATTTTCAAAGGCATGCCTTCGAGCCTCTGTGCACAGTGCTCAAGGCATGTTGTTGAGTTTGAGGAGCATACAATCCAAAGTCCAAAAGTCATTTCTACTTTGCTTCTTATTCAGTCTCTTCAAAGCATAGCCTTTGTTTAAACACAGCACAAAGCCTGTAGACAGTGGGCAGCAGCTCAGTGAAACAGTGGGGAGAGGAGTAAGGTCTGGACCTAAAACAGAAACACTAGTAATAGCAGTGGCAGCACCAGCCACATCTGCAGCAGCAGCAGCAGCAGCAATCTCAGACCCTTATCAGCCCCTTCCCCCTCAACATCAACGAGAGGATGGGACTGCCTTCCTGGCTTCCATGATTGTCTTTATGGGGACTTTAGGAAATTTTTTTGTTTTTAAGAACACACTTGATGTTCATGTCGTCATAATTTTACTTTTACTCAGGTGTTTCAGTGAGGGAGCAAGCATTCCTTGTGATATAATCCATAGCGCTGCCTTCTCTGAGCCAGATACTCACCACCGTGGTTTTGACATGTATGTGTATGGAGCTCGATTATTACAAGTCCAGACTTCTGCTGTGTGAATGAGTTGTAAGGATTAGCTTTGTGGTTGTGCTTTAGAAATATGTGGTGATGCATATTCAATGACT
This sequence comes from Puma concolor, assembly GCF_028749965.1. NCBI lineage: Eukaryota > Metazoa > Chordata > Mammalia > Carnivora > Felidae > Puma > Puma concolor. Next base: position 205,295,031 of record NC_141667.1, on the reverse strand, counting down.
TTGTGATGGCGCTATTGCAAATAAGTCATGTTGGTTCATGGATATTAGCCTTTTACACAATATGATCATTAAATACATGATTGTGATGTCAAAGCCTCATTTATTTTCTTCTCTGTGTCATATTGGACATCTACCATTTGTTATGGAAGAATTGTGACTCTAACATTTCACCAGATTGGAGCACAGATTATATCTCATCTTTTGTTATTAAAAAATTTTTTGCCCAAGTGAATGATTGCTTTCTCTCTGGGCTCATCTAGTACTACGTGGAAGTTTCTTGCAGCTGTTCTTAAATACAAAATTTAGCACCCATCACAAACATTCTAAACCACACATGAACATGGAGTAATTTTTACATTGTCCTTTGGTCAGAGCCTTTTATTAAACTGAAGTAATCAAACATATCTAATAGCGTTGGGTCATTCTAGTAGGGACAGTGGTCACCAGTCATTTTTCTTTGACCTCTACTGCATAAGCTTAGGATATTGTACCTGAAGTAACATCCAACCCCACAGTCACAATTAGATAGTTTACACAACCACAAAGCTTCATTGCTTGCTTGTGTTACATCTTAATCATGGGTCATTCATCATCTACAGCTCAGTTTCACAGTGTCTCTACTAAGCTGACAAAGCAGCCCCTCTGTGCAGCGTTGCAGGGCTTGTGGCAGAGAGAAAGAAGAGACTCGCTAGATTTACAGTGTCTCTTAAAGCTTCTCCTCAGAAGTGACATATTTTACTTGGACTCATATTTTACTGTCTAAGCAAGTCACGTAAGCATGCCTGACATCAACAAGGCAAGGCAGTACAACTGTTCCACAGGGAGGGGCATAAAATATTTGGAAACTGTAATAAACCCTGTCTTAGCCTACTACATGGTCACAAAAGTTCACTCATCTCCCTTCTGCACCTAAAATACATGAAATGATAGAGTTCTTCTCTAATAGAGACAATCTAAAAGTTCCGTCCTATTAGGCTCAAAGTCTGGGATTATATGACAGTTTCCACATCAGCTGCTGGTGTGGTCTTTCTTGAGCCGGAGATTTATTAGAAAAGAAAGAAACACACAAAAACAAGTCACTCCTTCACCCCCCATATTCTCCTACATAGTCGGTAGAAGAATAGGGACTGCATATGACAAATAACTCCATCTGAAAAAGAAAAGAGTGGAAGGCACAAGAAGTCACTGACCATAACAATTCTGAAATCATGTTGGGATGTGTGATGGGGACCCCCAACGCGAAGTTGGGAATAGTTCTCGCTCATGCCCCCGTCCATTGCTCTACATGACTCTTGGGACACTTGACTCCATTCTCTTGGAGGCCCCTCCGTTTTCATTTATGTTCTTCTGTCATGCTAGCGAAATAATTGGATAGTATGCTATGCTTGAGGACTGAGCAGCTTTCTTAGTCGGCTTTCTCCTCACTGAACTCAAAGGAACATTTCAGTTATCAAATAGTCACAGTCTCTCTTCATCTAGATTCATGACTCTTTCGATGTTGCAGTTCTCTTAGGAACTGAATCAGCTTTGGGGCCCCTGGGTGGCTCAGTTAGTTAAACATCTGATTTTGGCTTAAGTCATGATCTCATAGTTCGTGAGTTTGAGCCCCGTGTTGGGTTCTGTGCTGACAGTGTGGAGGCTGGACTCTGCTTCAGATTCTTTATCTCCCACTTTCTCTGCCCCTCTCCTGCTCATGCTCTTTCTCTCTCTTTCTCAAAAATAAATAAACATTTTAAAAAAAGAACTGAATCAGCTTTTTATTAATTTGTTGATAAAATCAGTGTTGATTAACAGCTATACCAACAGCTCCTTTTGAGACATGCCTGTCTTTCTCAACTTAGTTATGGCTACAGTATTAGTTTTCTATTGCTACTATAATGAATTACTACAAAACTTAGGGTTAAAAAATATCCTTGGGGCACCCACCCGAGTGACTCAGTCAGTTAAGTGTCTGACTCTTGATTTCACTCAGGTCATGATCTCAACCGTTCATGAGTTCGAGCCTGTCTTGTTGGGGTGCTCTGCACTAACTTAAAAAAAATAAAAATGTTAAAAAAAAATCCTTAACAATAGTTAATAGTCTCTTTTTTTTTTTAAGACAGAGAGTACACATATGTGCCAGTGCGGGAAGAGCAGAGAGAGGGAGGGAAAGAGAGAGAATCTCAAGCAGGCTCTGTACTTCTCCATGTGGGGCTTGAACTCAAAAGCTGGTGAGATCATGCCTGGAGCTGAAGTCTGACCCTTAACCAACTGAGCCACCTAGGCACCCTGAGAGAGAGAGAGAAGAGAGGGAGGGAGGGAGGGAGGGAGAGAGAGAGAGAGAGAGAGAGAGAGAGAGAGAGAGAGAGAGAGAATCTTAAACTCTTGAGACGTGGGGCTCCATCCCCCGACCCTGGGATCATGATCTGAGCTGAGATCAAGAGTCATGCTCAACTGACTGAGCCCCCCAATAATAGTCTTAATACCAGTTTGTCATTGTACAGGTCTAGAGGTCAAAAGTCCAAAATGGTTATCACTGGGCTGATATCAAGGTATTGGCAGGATTGTGTTTTTTTCCCTGGAGGTTCTAGGGGAAAATCTGTTTTCTTGCATTTTCCAGCTTCTAGAGGCACCTTGCATTCTTTGGCTCATGGCCCCTTTCATATTCAAGGATTACATTTGTATCTCTTTACTTCCCTCATCACATTTCCTTCTCTGATACATCTCCTGTCTCCATTTACTTAGAAAGACCTTTGTGATTACATCAGTCCCATTCAGATAGTTCAGAAAAATCTCATTTTAAAATCCTTAGTTTAATCATATTGCTCTGTAAAGTAATATATATTTTCACTGGGGATTAGAAGGGACATGGACATATTTGGGAAACATTCTGCCTATAACAGGCACCTTGTAGTTGTTGGATGTTCATAGGAGAGCCATACCTTTAATCTTTTTTTTCTTGAACCATTTTGTAAAACAGAAGAAATTTGCTGTTTACCGTCTTAATTAATACATAGCTATTTTTTCCTTTTTTACAAAAAGACTCTAATTTGGTTTTTAAAATGAAACTGAGTTTTAATCAGCCTTTATTTTCAGATTTATTATTTACCAGTTAGAAATAAAGACAACTTGCATCTTGTGCTTCTTCAAGGCCTGAAATTTCTACTCTCTTTTGGCTCCCCATACCTCTCAATTCTCTTGCAAATTGGCCACTTCTTTCCCTCTGTTCATCTTCTTGTAGCACCTTGCCACAAGCAGCCAATAGCAACCAGTTCATGCTAGCAATATTCTTTTTCCCTATTCTTTGTTTGAAGTCACAAGATGATCAGGTATGTTATCTGCCCTTCAGCTTAGTGGAGGGGACAGTTCCACCAGATATTTGCTCCTGTGTGGCACAGATTGTTTTCTTTCTCCAAAAATAATTTTCCTTTCTAGTAGCCCAGTATCTGGCACTACATATTTTAGGGTATTGTTCTGGCTGCATTTTATCCTTTGTAACCATTTCTGTGTCTGGTTAGCTTAGACTAAAATAAATTATAGTAACAAAGAATGTGGAAATTTCAGTGGCTTTAGCAAAGTTTTATTTCTTATGTTTGGTACCTGCATATCATGTTTTTTCGACTGCACCTGATATCTACATCTTTTTCTCTAAGTTTGCGGGTTGATGAAAAAGCCCCATCAGGGAAATTCTGGACTTGTGGCAGAAGGAAGCATGCAAAGTGCCTTCACACTTCTGCTGAGAGGTGGCTTGTGACACCTCTAATGACATTTTTTTGGTCAAAGAAACTCACATGGCCAAGCCCTATATTAAGCACCCAAGGATCTGAGTCATGGTCCTTTCCCTTACTAACTCTGACTGTGGGCAATTTTCCTAATCTTTCTGAGATTCTGGTTCCTTATATTTAAAATAGGGTTAAGGATGTCTGCCTTGAAATTGAGTTAACTTGACACTGTATATTGTGTAATTACCAGTTTAGTATAAAACTCTTGAAATATATGGTCTAATAAACTGAGCAACATGAAGGATTTTACTCAGGGTAGACTTCTCAAATTTTTAATGGCAAAGAGGAATTCGAGTTGATTAAAAAGAGGAAGGAAGACATTCACATGGAGATTAAGCATTAGTGATGACACAGGATGTAGGAACATGTGTGTGTGTATATATATATATGTACATATACATATATATATACACACATGTATCTCCTATATAGTACGGCCTTTTAAGAAACATTAAAAAAATTTTTTAATGTTTTTATTTATTTTTGAGACAGAGAGAGAGACAGAGCATGAGCAGGGAAGGAGCAGAGAGAGAGGGGAGAGACAGAATCCGAAGCAGGCTCCAGGCTCTGAGCTTTCAGCACAGAGCCTGACATGGGGCTCAAACTCACGGACTGTGAGATCATGACCTGAGCCAAAGTTGGATGCCCAACTGAGCCACCCAGGTGCCCCTAAGAAACATTTTAAAAGACTAGAGAGGCGGCCGGGGAGGAACAGAAGAATGAGTTTACTTAGATGGACTTAGTATGTGATAACTGTTCAATATCCATATTTACCTCTATTGCCCTAAGATTGGATATGATATTTCTGGGGCAGAATAATTACTTATTACTTAACTGGGCCTGTTTTCTATGCCTAAATTTCCCTTTTTGAGGTTAGTGGGATGAGGGCTGGATGTCATCCTACACACTGGGAACTGCACGCTACGTGAGGAAGCCTAAAATTAAGAATCTGGGGCTTCTAAAGAGAGTGAACAGCTATTGGCCATACCCTCGTGGGAGATGAAGAGAAATCATTGCTCCCTACTAGAAACAAATTCTTCTTAAGGAGGATCCTGAGTTTTTATTGTTTGGAATGTAAATATATGTCTCTAGTGGGAAGAAAAGACCATTATCTCTGACATTTCAACCCAGGGTTTGTTTAGGGTTTTATTCCCCCTTGAAATGTAAACACTTCACTCCTAGAAGGTAAATCTTTCAGAGTTTCAGGATCAGTTCAACTGTGATTAAGCTTTGTCTTTTAGCCCAGGTAAATTGCAGTCAAATTTGCTTAGCAAGCACAAAAAAAACCTAACTGCAGAAACATGAAATATGTTCTTCAGAGCCCCGCAGCGTGAGGTGAGATGGTGCCAGGGCTGAAAGGGAGTGGAGGGAGTATTTAAGATGGCAATAGCAACAAAATGCAAATCCTTGTGGAAGAGAAATTTTGTGGTGAAATTAAGTTTGTGTTACGTTATTTTCGTGTTTGTAGAAAAAACTGACCGGGACATAAATTTTGAGACTGTGTAGAAGTCTTGTTTTGAGACATTAAACCCAGATAATACAAAGGGCATAGAAAAAAGTGAAGCAAGGAGTCAAATACATTTCGTTTACTGCTAGAAGGAAATGAGTAGGTGGATGAACACAGTTGGAAAACTTTCAGTGGGTGGTCAGGTCACTGGAATGGGAGGAGATAAGAATCCACGGGTTACCAATATGTCAAAAAAACCGATTTAAAAATGACAATTTTTTCATTGAAGTATGACACAAAGTATTGTATTAGTTTCAGATGTGTAATATGATGATTCAACTGTGGTAGAGCCCCCCCCACCCCACCTCAGGAATATGGTGGAAGCCTCAAGACAAGGGAGGGCAACCTGGCTACGTGCATGTGTGTGACATTCCTCAAGGCTCTGTAACATAGACTGCCCATTCAGACTGTTTGTTACCATATATGGAGACAAAGGAGCAAAAGTTGTACAAAAGGCAACCCCCCTCTGTGCTCTGGGCTCAGCCTTTTGGGTATTAGCCTGCTGAGCTTGTGCTGGTGAGAAAAGCTGCTTCTTGGAAAGAAAAGCCTCTGTGTCCCGGCTCTCTCTCAGGACTCACTGCTACACAACCATTCTATACATCACTCAGTGCTCATTAAGATAAGTGTGCTCTCTGGACCTTCTTTATCTATTTCACCTCTCCCACTCTCCTCTGGCCACCACCACTTTGTTCCCTGTATTTGAGAGTGTTTTTTTTGTTTGTCTCTTTTTTTGTTCGTTTGATCATTTGTTTCTTAGATTTCACATGTGAGTGGAAATCACATGGCATTTGTCTTTCTCTGATGGACTTCACTTAGCGTCATACCTTCTAGGTCCATCTATGTTGTTGTAAATAGCAAGATCTCTCTCTCTCTCTCTCTCTCTTTTTTAACGATTAAGTAAAATTCCAGTGTGTGTGTGTGTGTGTGTGTGTGTGTGTGTGTGTATATACACACATGCCACATCTTCTTTATCCATTCATCCATGGAGAGACACTTAGATTGCTTCCACATCTTGGCTATTGCAAATGATGCAGTAATAAATATAGAAGTGCATGTAACTTTTCCAATTAGTGTTTTTGTTTTCTTTGGGTAAATACCCAGTACGAGAATTACTTGAGCATGTGGTAATTCTATTTTTAAGTTTTTGAGGAACCTCCATACCGTTTTCCACAGTGGCTATACCAATTTACATTCCCTCAGCAGTTCATGAGGGATCCTTTTTCTCCACGTCCCTATCAACTCTTGTTTTTTCTGGCCTTTTTGGTTATAGCCATTCTATCAGGTATAAGGTGATATCTCATTATGGTTTTGACTTGCATTTCCCTAATGGTGAGTAATGTTGAATATTTTTTCATGTGTCCATTGGCTGTCTTCATGTCTTCTAAAAACATTTTTTTCCTGCTTTGTTGAAGATTAATTGCTTATATAGTTCTGGGTTCATTTCTGAATTTTCTGTTCCATTGATCATATTATATGTCTGTTTTTGTGCCAGTACCATACTGTCTTGATCACTATAGCTTTGTAATATAACTTGAAATCCGGGGTTTTGATGCCTCCAGCTTTGCTTTTCTTTTTCAAGATTGCTTTGGCTATTTGTAGTCTTTTGTGGTTCCATACAAATTTTTGGATAATATATACTCTAGTTGTGTGAAAAATGCTGGTGGTATTTTGATAGGGATTGCCTTAAATGTGTAGATTACTTTGGGTAATATAGACTTTTTTTTTTTTACAATATTTGTTGTTCCAATCCATAAGCAAGAATGTTTTCCCATTTCTTTGTGTCATCTTCAGTCTCTTTCATCAGTGTTTTATAATTTTCAGAGTACCAATCTTTTACCTTTTTGGTCAGGTTTATTCCTAGGTATATTTTTGGTGGGTTTTGGTGCAATTGTAAATGGGATTGATTCCTTGATTTCTCTTTCTGCTTGCTTCCTTATTGGTGTATAGAAATTCAACAGATTCCTATACATTGACTATGTATCCTGCAACTTTAGTGAATTCATGTATCGGTTCTAGTAATTTTTTGGTGGAATGAAATTTTGCCATTTGCAATGACATAGATGGGACTGTAGAGTATTATGCTAAGTGAAGTAAGTCAGTCAGAGAAAGACAAATACCATATGATTTTGCTATTATGTGGAATTTAAGAAACAAAACAAATGAACATAGAGGAAAAAAAAGAGGCAAGCCAAGAAACAGACTCTTAACAATGGGGAACAAATTGATGGTTACCAGGGGGGAGTTGGGCAGGAGGATGGGTTAAATAGGTGGTGGATATTAGTGAGAGCATTTGTGATAAGCACTAGGTTTTGTGTGTGAATCACTAAATCATATGTTGTAGATGAATCACTAAATCCTGCACCTGAAACTAAAGTTACACTGTATATTAACTAACTGGAATTTAAGCTAAAACTTGAGGGGTGCCTGGGTGGCCAGTTGGTTAAGTGTTGGCTTGATTTCTGCTTAGGTCATGATCTCACGGTTTGTGGGTTCAAGTTCCACATCAGGCTCTGTGCTGACAGCACAGGGTCTGCTTGAGACTCTCTCTCTGTCTCTCCCCTGCTCATGCACTCTTCTCTTCTCTCTCTCTCTTTCTCTCAAAATAAGTAAACATTAAAAAAAAACTTTAAAAAAAAACAGTTTTTTCCCCATACTTGAATAGTTTTTAGAAAGACAGAAAGAGGGAGACAAGGCAGTGAAATGGGTATGTTCTTAAAGGATTTGAAACTGGGATAGTGCATATGTCCAGGTTGTGGAGAATGGGGATGAGGAAAGGTGGGTTTGGAAACTCATGGAAACATGAGATGAAGTAGGTAGTGAGGTGAAAAGGAGCAACATCATATACAGTGGTTTACTGATCATAGAGAATCAAAGGCCAGGAACGTAAATGCTTAGGGAGTGAGAAGAGATGGAAAAGAAGAAAAGATAGAACGACACATGAATGTTTATGAAATGCAGATGGCAAAGCTGGGGTCAAAACATTTGGGTTTTAGGACTTAAAGTTACACACACACACACACACACACACACACACACACACACACACAGTGTTAAGATTTTATAATCTTTCTATTTTAAGATGACTTTTTTAAAAAAGTGTATTTATTTTGAGAGAGAAGGAGAGAACATGAACACACACAAGTGCAGAGAAAGAGTAGAGAGAGAGGAAGAGAGAGAATCCCCAGCAGGTTCCTTGCTGTCAGTGCAGAGCTCAATCTCAGGAACCTTCAGATCATGACCTGAGCAGAATCAAAAGAGTTGGATGCTTAACTGAGTGAGTCTCCCAAGCATCCTGATAACATGTTTTATCTTTAAAAAAAAACTTTTTAAAAAATGTTTTTAATATATTATTGAGACAGAGAGAGACAGAGCATGAGCAGGAGAGGGGCAGAGAGAGAGGGGCAGAGAGAGGCTCAGCGAAGAGCCCGACACGGGGCTCAAACTCACAAACCAAGAGGTCATGACCTGAGCGGAAGTTGGATGCTTAACCGACTGAGCCACCCAGGTGCCTCAACATGTTTTATCTTAATACCAAAGTAATACATGCTAATTAATGGAAAGAAAAATGTTGATGGAAGGAATATAAAAAAGAATAAAAGTTTGTCATAATCCCACTACCTAAAGATGACAACTATTAATATTTCCATATTTTTTTCTTAAAAAAACTTTTTAAATGTTTTTTTGAGAGAGAGAGAGAGAGAGAGCGAGCATGAGCAGGGGAGGGGCGGAGAGAGAGGGAGACACAGAATCCAAAGCAGGCTCCAGGCTCTGAGCTGTCAGCACAGAACCCAACGCAGGGCTTGAAGCCACAAGCGAGATCATGACCTGGGCCAGAGTCAGACACTCAACCGACTGAGCCACCCAGGTGCCCCTCCATGTTTTTTTTTTAAATCTGATCCATCTATATGTTTACCGAATGGCATTATATTCACCTACATACACCTACACACTTGTAAGAAATCATTTACTCTTGCTGTTAGATGTTTTCTGCAGCATCACTTTGAATAATACCTTTTGTCTTTCCTAACAGGTTTTGCAGATAGTTGCTTTTCTCCTGAGGTGAATAGAATGGAAGAAATAAGTACATAGTTACATTCCTCCACTTCCAGGTCTGGGTCATTACAGTCAAGGCCTACTACTTTAAGTTGCTGAACTTGGCTCATCACTCATGTCTGTTCAGATGTTCCCACAGACAGTTCAGGACAATACCAGAATTCTTCCCTTTTGTGGGAGGGGGAACGTTTTCCATATTTACAAATAATGTTCTTTTTCTTTTTTTTTCAAAAATTTTTAAATCTTTGTTTATTTTTGAGAGGAAGAGAGACACTGCAAGTGGGGGAGGAACAGAGAGAGAGGGAGACACAGAATCTGAAGCAGGCTCCTGGCTCCAAGCTGTCAGCACAGAGCCCGACAGGGCTTGAACTCATGAATTGTGAAATCATGACCTGAGTCGAAGTTGGATGCTTAACTGACTGAGCCACCTAGGAGCACCACAAATAATTTTCTATATGCATTATCCATTCTATTTTCATACCAGCCCAGAAAGGTAGATATTAGTATTATTTAAATTTTGCAGATGAGACACTTAAAGCTCAGAGAGATGGAATAACTCTTCTAAGGATGTGCAGTGCATAAGTAGTGAAGCCAAAAGTGAAATTTATGTTCTCTTTCTTGAAACTCCATTCTTGTTCTTTTACTCCCTAGAGGAATAAAAAGAAAGGATTATTTTTAAAATAGTCTGAATCTCATCTATAAAATTGGAAAGATTGCAAATGTCATGAACCCAGTAACTCACATATTAACAGGGTAGTTAAAACAGCTGGGAGAAATGGACAGAAAACAACAATTGTAGAAGTCAAATTTGGAGGTCAAGTTTCTATTTGGCACATTTGCTAAATCATTGTCTGATGCCCTCACCATTTTGTCCTAAAATATGTTTCCTGCCCCTGGTAGTTGGTGTTATGGTGGTAAATGAGGGGGTTGGAAGGAAACGTCACAAAATGTCACACTCCCAGGGCTTAGGCTTGTTATTGGGCCTGGAAATGGTATCCCATTCCCTACACTTGTAGGGATAAAATCCCTACGTACAGCTTATCCTGGGAGTTGCTAGGGACATGGAGAATAACAGAAATTATATCCATTAGAATCATAAGGAACTTAGGACCTGGCAAGTGATATCTTGATTTTATGTGCTGGCGTCATGGAAAAATTAAATTTAGTATCATAAAGCCAAAGGAAATGCTAATGAGAAGTTATTACCTAATAATATTTGCAGAGCCTTGACAGGTATTGAAGGGAACATGGAGGTGGACACACTTCCTGTTCAGGATATAATAGCTATAAGAGGGCTAGTAAAGCATGCTCTTGGGACAAAATTGCTTATCAGGATAAGGTTAATTACCTGTGTGAGGACATTGACAGAAGTGACATTGACAAGAACAGAAATGCAGAAGGCCTTGAAAATCATGCTCTTTACCTGCTTGGAGGAAGAAATACAGGGAGATGTAAAACGAAACCATCTTGCCACAATGCATAAACCTACCTCTCTTTTCTCTGCTCCCATCTATTTCTAAGACTGAAAAAGGACCGTTCTTTTTTTTTTTTTTTTTAATTTACATCCAAATTAGCATATAGTACAACAACGATTTCAGGAGCCTTAGTGCCCCTTACCCATTTAGCCCATCCCCCCCCCCCACAACCCCTCTAGTTGTTCTCCTCAACTCTCCTCAAACCCCTCAGTTTGTTCTCCATATTTTTGAGTGTCTTCTGTTTTGTCCCCCTCCCTGTTTTTATATTATTTTTGTTTCCCTTCCCTTATGTTCATCTGTTTTGTCTCTTAAAGTCCTCATATGAGTGAAGTCATATGATTTCTGTCTTTCTCTGACTAATTTCAGTTAGCATAATACCTTCCCTTATGTTCATCTGTTTTGTCTCTTAAAGTCCTCATATGAGTGAAGTCATATGATTTCTATCTTTCTCTGACTGACTAATTTCACTTAGCATAATACCCTCCAGTTCCATCCACGTAGTTGCAAATGGCAAGATTTCATTCTTTTTGATTGCTCAGTAATACTCCATTGTATGTATGTGTGTGGTATATATATATACCACATCTTCTTTATCCATTCATCCATCGATGGACATTTGGGCTGTTTCCATACTTTGGCTATTGTTGATAGTGCTGCTATAAACATGGTGCATGTGTCCCTTTGAAACAGCATACCTGTATCCCTTGGATAAGTGCCTAGTAGTGCAATTGCTGGGTTGTAGGGTAGTACTGTTTTTAGTTTTTTGAGGAACCTCCATACTCCTTTCCAGAGTGGCTGCACTAGCATGCATTCCCAGCAAAAGAACCATTCTTAACTGGGTACAGTTCAGTTGCATTTCATTTTTTTTTTTTTGATGTTTATCCTGAAATTGAAGACAGTAGGAACCTTAGAAATGATTCACTAAAAACCTGAATCCAGTCCAGCATATCCAAAATGCAGTGTTTTAGAATCTTTCCGGATTGACATTGGACACTGTGTAACCATTTATTACTCTTTATTATGGAAGGCAGTAGTCTGTGAGGACCATCCTGACTAAAATATGTTCTTTTTTTTTTCTTCAAATAGAATGCCAAATAGAATTGGCAGTGCTCCCTGAAAATTAATTCGGAGTGTACGTAACTATTTTAAAGGCTGAATTTACATTACATATTCTTTCTGAACAAGATAGCATTAGACCACATAATACTGCAGTAATAAAAATGTATTTGATGTTAAATAGCACACATTTATGGAACACTAGTTTGATCTAGGCACTGTTCTAAGCTTTAGCACGTATTAACTAATTTTATCCTCATAACACTTTGAGGTGGGCACGATTATTATTATTCCTCTTTTATAAATGGTAAAAGTAAGACACAAAGAGGTTAAGATTGTCCCAAATTACACAACAGTTATGTAATAGAGGCTAGGATTGAGCACAGAAAATATGATTCCAGGTCTTAAATCCTTAACTTCCATGCCCTCTTACATCTCTGGGCACATGGTCTTAGCTGTTTACCTGTATGCAAATTACAACGTTTATTTTCCCATTGTAATACATTACTTGACTAACGGATTTACCATTTATAGTCAAGTAATTGTAATTGCAGTACTGCTTATTCTATTCTTTCTCTTAGCCTGGAAGGCAAATTTATTTTAGACTATATCACACTGACATGTACGTATAGAAAATATGGCAGGAATGTACCAGGAAGCAAGGAGTTTTGAAGTCAGTGATGTAAGGCTTCAAATGCAACATGTATAATTGCTGCGGTTCCCAATCTTATTATTGTTAGCTTCCAGAGTCTCTATGCTGTCTGTTTGCTCACTAAGGTGATATTATCTTTCAGATGCTCAAATGTGAGGCTCAAACATTTCAACTCTACTTCTAATTAAATCATTGAAATACATGTTTGAGCATATACATAGAACACATTTCCGATGGCTTTGTTGGGCAGGTTAGTTAGCTGGGCAATTAGCTAGCAAAGCAGGAAAATCTTAGGCTCAGCAATCAATTTCCATCCCAGGTAGAACATTTAGTACAATTCTGTGTTTGGCAATTACTTAATCTCATTGCATTGCCCTTTACCCGTATGTCAAATGGAGATACTTCTCAACTCCTCACAGGTTGTGACAATGAGAACAATGTTATTATTAGGACAGGTTCTTCAAGTGGGCATACTGCTTTGATTGCTAGCGTATCCATTTATGAATGATTAATGATACTGAAAATATGTGAGGCTTTGTTTTATAATAAAACATATTAATTGGTAAAAGAACTGGATTTGAGTTCAGAAGAATATTTTTTAAAAATGTTGGAAACTCCTAATCTTTCTATGCATGGTTTCGATTCTTGATCAGTGGTCTCATACATGTGACCTTTACATTCTGTTATTATAAAACATATTACTTTGTATTATATATAATTTCTTTACATGTAGGCCTATTAGATATGACTGTGAACTCTTGGAGAGAAAGGAACAACACCCATCAATCTTCCTTGCTACAATATCTGGCACATAGCTACAGAGTAGATGCTTGTTATATGATTGTGTAATAAATAAACAAACCAATTTTAAGGACTCAGTGTAGGTATCAGTTGAAACACTGCGTTATATTGGAATACTGTAATATCAGTTTTGTGATAGTACATGTAATTAATCATACTTAACCGAACTGAGAATAACATTGGCTATTCTCGTTTTCCTGTATACTTCATGCAAGCTAGGCTCTTTTGGGACATTCATGCCGAAATAATGTGGTTATGTCTTTTGGTAATGAATGGATGTTTTCTAAGGAATTGTGTTAACAGAGTAAGTGATTCAACTGAAAAAAACAATGTATAATGCTCTAAAGATTAACCTAAAGAAAAGTTTCTGAGGGTAAAAAGCACATTGTTCCATTATTTAAATTAAGTTGCCATAGTAATTTTCTCAAAAGTTAAATCAGTGATAATCCTATTTGTAGTACAGATAATTGATAATTAAAATGCTTGGCAACGGAGTTATAACCCAAGAGGCAAAAATTGTGTACTTTACCTGGCACAAATAAGGCTATAATGGGAGAAAATAACATTTCTGTCATTCCAGTCTGACTTGCATGTGATAACACTGGAGTGTATGATGGGTCATGTATTAAAATTAGGGGTTATGGGGAGAAATAGAGACTTTAGTATCATTATCCTTTTCAAGAGCTAGCTCTCAATTAGTGAGATGGGATCCATTATTTTTCCCCCTGCTTTACTCCTGTGGCCCATTACCTTTGCTCTACCTGAACTGAAGAGAACATTCGGGGATTTGTGGCAATCTACTGAAATTTTTATAACCTGAATTGACTTTTCAGGTTCAGCCAGCAACACCCAGGATATTAAACTGACACTTCTGAATTTCCCAGGGCAGCTAGCACACATCTGCTCTTCATTTCCACACAGTTTATAGAGTGACTGTTTTCTAAATCACAGGGGTCTGCAGAAAGTTGTTACTGACAGGATTTCTGAGAAGAAGAGTAAAGGTGTGACATATGCCACAGGATTGTCCCAGATCCTTGATAATGTTGGCAATCAGGCTGTTGGAAGATTCTGCACCATTATTGGCAGGCCGGTTTCAATCTGCCTTCAGTGATGCTGAACAATTCAAATAGGAGAGGCAAGAATGACCAAAGAAATGACAGTAGTGAAAGTGGCATTGTTTTAGGAATGATCTAGAAGAAGTTGTTCGGAATGAAGCAGAGCAGTCAGTGCAGGAATGTGTTGTGGTCCAAATGTCTTATTCCGTGGGGGATATAGAATTGGGTACACACTTTGACATTGGCAAGATTCTGAAAACAAGGTTAGTTTCCCAGACGAGGCCTCAAAAGTCATTGAAAGCCATTAAAATGAAAGTCATTAACATGAAAACCAGTAGCAGATATGAATAGGGAAGCTATATGGAACAATAGTTAAAACCTTGAGATTAGTTTTTTACTAGTTGTATGACCACGCACAGATTACTTAGTCTTGGTAGATTTTCAGTTTTTCAACTATAAAATGATTATGAGAATAGGACCTTCCTCAGAGATTAGTTTTGAGGGCTAAATAAAACAATGCAATACAGCACATAGAACATTTCCTGAAACATGTGAAACACTCGAGAAATTTTAGTTATTATCTCATAATGAACATAAGATTATGATTGTGTCTAAAGAGAAAAGAGCTGCCTGGAGAGTTGTTTTCAGTTTTGAGAAATGAAAGGAGAGATGCAAACAATCACTACCTAGTTGCTCAAAGAGCTGTAAAACTGATCACATTATGTATGATAAACCCATAAGACAGCCCAATTTATTCCACTAAGTAATGAACTTATATTAACAGACCGTGTAGAACAGTATTTTGTTTGGTACTAAGAAATCCCAACAGTTGAGTTCATTTTCTTGGGTTCTAACTAGTATCTTGAGGTTGTATTATCTTGAAGATGACCAACTTTAGGGGAAAATATTTTTACTACTTTGACTTGCCAGATGCCTGACAAATACCCAGTTCTGTATCAGAGAACTGACAAAGTCAAAAGTGTTTTCATAATGATACTAATATGTTATTTGCCTTTTTTCCCTTTCTTTTTAATTTCTATTCTTTCTTTTAAAGTTTACTTATTTTTGAGAGAGAGAGAGAGAGAGAGAGAGAGAGAGAGAGAATGCATGCATGCCTGGGAGGGCCAGAGAGAGAGGGAGAGACAGAGTCCCAAGCAGGCTCCATGCCATCAGCACAGAGCCTGATGTGGGGCTCAAACTCACAAACCCTGGGATCTTGACCTGAGCTAATGACATGAGCTGAGATCATGAGTTGGACGCTTAACCAGCTGAGCCACCCAGGCACTCCTTCCTTTCTTTCTTTAATAAACACACTGGGATTTTCCAGAGGCTCTGTGATGCATAATGTGGCAACAACATGAATGAAAAAAGACCATCTAGTTCTCTATTAAGATAGATACTACAGAGAATTGCAAAAATGTTAAACAATACAACTCTGCTCACTAAAGTGTTTGGTTTTGGAAAACGTAGTTTTTCCTTTTTATGAACATTTGTTATTTATGTTACAGTAATGAGTTTGTTATTGTTATTTTTAAAATGATTACATATTTTAAAAGTTCTCAGCTGAACTGTATAGCAGGAGAAATATCAATAAGTAAAACCCAAATAAACAAAAGCTCTTTAGAGTCCTCGGTAATTTTGACAAGTATACAGTGGTCCTGGACTGAAGAATTTGAGAACTGCTCTTAAAATGAAATGTTTGTGAATGCAGGAACATTTACACAGTTTTGAAAGCTTCTCAATAGGACAGAGAGAAAAATGCTAACCAAGATCAGAGATCGCATTTTGTTTTGTTATATTCATATTGAATTCACCTTTAGTGAACCTCTGTATATGTGAGATACACAAATGACCTCTTCACATCAGCCTTTGTGCTAAAGTAGCTAAACAGCTGTCTTCCTCCTGGGCTCTACCTGTCTTTGGTGCTATCATGGACCCTAGAATTGCCCATTTCTGGGCATTCATTTGTTATTCCAGTACTTCATATAAAAAGCAACAGCTAGGGGGTGCCTGGGTGGTTCAGTTGGTTAAGTGTCCAACTTCAGCTGAGGTCATGATCTCACAGTTTGTGAGTTTGAACCTCGTGTTGGGCTCTGTGCTGACAGCTCAGAGCCTGGAGCCTGCTTTGGATTCTGTGTCTCCCTCTTTCTGACCCTCCCCTGCTCACACTATGTTTCTCTCTCTCTCAAAAATAAATAAACATTAAAAACAAAACCAAAAAACAATGACTAGGCACTTTGCCACTTCCTGAGCCAGTAGAGGTTGAAAAAAAAAAAAAAAAGGAGGTAGGTCTTTGTCTTCATAGAGCTTACAATATAAAGCAAGAAACAGATGTTAAAAACAAAGTGCATAAATAAATATGTAGTTGAAAATAAGTATAAATGCTAAGATTAGCGTGTTTATGAAAGCCAGGCCAACATTGTATGGAATATTTTTTTACTGTTCTTTTTATTTTAAGTTACTCAGTCTAGGTCCAAATTCTGAGTAACCCTATTTGGTCTAATAGGATATATTATTATAGTAATGTCCCCAGTGAATCCCTCTTCATCTTATACCTTTATGTAGTCTTTCCCACATGATTCTTAGCTTGGCAGTGAATCTTGCCTTGGCTAATAGAATACAACAAAGACTTGAAGAATGCTTGTGCATTTTTGTGAGCAAACTC
This sequence comes from Puma concolor, assembly GCF_028749965.1. NCBI lineage: Eukaryota > Metazoa > Chordata > Mammalia > Carnivora > Felidae > Puma > Puma concolor. Next base: position 205,278,006 of record NC_141667.1, on the reverse strand, counting down.
TCTTAAAACTGGTGATTTATAGAATGTGTGACTCTTTTTTAAAAATGTATTTATTTATATTTGAGAGAGAGAGAGAGAGAGAGAGAGAGAGAAAGAAAGAAAGAGAATGAATATGATTGGAGGAGGGGCAGAGAGAGAGGGAGAAAGAATCCCAAACAGGCTCTGCACTTCCAAACCTGGAGCCCATGGCAGGGCTCGAACTCACAAACGGTGAGATCATGACTTGAGCTGAAACTGAGAATCGGATGCTTAACCAGCTGAGCCACCCAAGTGCCCCTAGAATGTGTGACCCTAAACAGAAGGCAGGACCACCTTCCACCCTGAGCAGCTAGAATGTAGAGCATGACTTATGCTGGGTAATAATGACCTAATAATTACCTCCTGGCATAAAATCCATCTGAAAACTTGGTAGCTGCAAACAACACTCTTTTTATTTGCTCATATAGTCTTACAATCTGGTGACTGGTACCTTTTATTTATGGGAAATTATAATTGTCATCACATCTTCTTTTCTCTTTCTGGAACTGCGGTTTGTTGTATGTTAGATATCCTAGATAGATTCCCTAATTTTCTATCTTTTTTCCCCATATTTTTCTACTTCAGCCTTCTAAAATATTTCTTTTACTCCCTTTTTCTAGTTAAATTTTGGTTTGGAGTCTCTTATTTTTATTTTTAATTTTTCTAAGAGCTATTCTTTGTTCCTTTTATAATGTCCTATTTTTATTTTTTGGTTATAATATTTGTACATTTTAAAGGATATTAATTATACTGTATTTGGTTATTTCATCTCATCCTTGTATTACTTTTATTTCTTTTAAGTTACTTGGTATGTTTGTCCCTACATTTTATGTTAAAGACTTTACTAAAATGTCTGATCATTACTGTTCTTGATACCTACTTAAGAGTAAACATTGGAAAGATGATTGGAGGTTCTGAGTATTTGGGTAAGGATTATTTGAAATGTTGGTTTTGCTCGAGGATGGTAGGGTATCCAGGCTTTTCACTGGAGACTTCCACATCAAGATCTGCAGTTTTATGTATATATGTATGAATCAGGAACTTCTCTGGTTCAAATTCTCCAGAATATATACCTCCCTCTTCCTGTGGTTATGGCACAGTAGCCAGACCTAATGAAGATTTGGAAACTTGTATGTACTTTTTATACAAATTTCAAACAATCTCGCTGTCTGCGGTTCTTTACCCACCCCCATGACCTCTGTAGTACCTGGTTCCTCCATTCCTTGGAGGAACCAGCTAGCTTCTTGTAAATGTACTCTTCCGCTGGCAGTTTGAGTTGACCTTTTGCTGTGAAAATTTATTAGCCATTCCTCTGAGTTCAGTCTTTATATAGTTTAGTTTCCTACTACAAATGTTTTCAGTTTCGTTGAAGATAAGAGTAGAATTTTTGTTCCTTGTGCTTATTAATTTGGGAAGACTTGAGAAAACAAGGAGTGAAATTTGTTTTTGTATTGTTTGTTCATTTGTTTTATTCATTTGTTTATTCATTTGTCTGAATTACTTCACTCAGCATAGTACCTTCAAAGTCCATCCATGTTGTTGCAAATGGCAAGATTTCATTTTTTATGGCTGAGTAGTATTCCGTTGAATATATATGTATATACCACATCTTCTTTATCCATTCATCTATCAGTGGACATTTGGGTTGTTTCCGTTTCCTGGCTATTTATAAATAATGCTGCAGTAAACATAGGGGTACATATATCGTTTTGAATTAGCATATATGTATTCTTCAGATAAATACCCAGAAATGGAACAGCTAGAAAATATGGTAGTTCTGTTCTTAATTTCTTGAGAAATCTCCATACTATTTTCTGTAGTGGCTGCACCAGTTTGCATTCCTACCAACAGTGTACAATGGTTCCCTTTTCTCTATATCCTCACCAATATTTGTTATCACTTTTGTCCTTTTGATGATAGCCATGCTAACTGGTGTGAGGTGATATCTCATTGTAGTTTTTATTTGTTTCCCTGATCATTGGTGATGTTGAATATTTTCTCATGTGCCTGTTGGCCATCTGTATGTGTGTTTTGGTAAAATGTCTATTCAGATCCTCTGCCTTTTTAAAAATTAAGTTGTTTTTTGTTATTGAGTTGTATGAATTCTTTATATATTTTGGGTATTAATTCCTTGTCGGGTATATGATTTGTAAAAATCTCCTCTCATTCAGTAGGTTGACTTTTCATTGTGATGATGATTTCTTTAATTGCACAAAAGCTTTTACTTTGATATAATCTCATTTATTTATTTTTGTTTTGGTTTCCCTTGCCTTTGGAGTCAGATGCACAAATGTATTGCTAAGACTAATATTGAGGAGCTTACCACCTATGTTTTCTTCTAGGAATTTTATGGTTTCAGGTCTGATATTCAAGTCTTTAATCCACTTTGAATTAATTTTTGTCTGTGGTATAAGATGGTGGACTAGTGTCATTCATTTGCATGCATCTGTCCAGTTTTTGCATCACCATTTATTGAAGAGACTATCCTTTCTCCATTGTGTTCTCCTAGCTCCTTTACATTAATTGTTCATATATGTGTGAGTTTAATTCTGAGCTCTAAATTCTGTTCTATTCATCATTGTGCCTGTTTTTATGTTAATTTCATACTGTTTTGATTACTATAGCTTTGTAGTATAGTTTAAATTAGGGGACGTGATATTGTTTTTGCTTTTTGGGATATTTCTTAATGTCATACACATTTTATAATTATTCTAGTTCTGTGAAAAATGCCATTGGAATTTTACAGAGATTGCATTAAATCTGTACATTGCTTTGAGTACTATGAATATTTTAACAATATTAATTCATTCAATCCATGAGTGTGGACTACTTTTCCATTTATTTGTGTCGTCTTCAATTTTTTTCATCAGTATTTTAGTTTTCAGTGTACAGGTCTTTCACCTCAGTTAAATTTACTTCTAGGCATTTTACTCTTTTGGATGCAGTTGTGAATGGGATTATTTCCTAAATTTGTCTTTCTGTTAATTTGTTATTAGTGTATAGAAGCACCACAGATTTCTTGGTGTTGATTTTGTATCTTGCTGCTTTATTGAATTTATTGATTAGTTCTCACAGTTTTTTTATTGGAGGCTTTTGGGTTTTCTATATATAGTATCTTGTCATCTGCAAATAGTGACAGTTTTACTTCTTCCTTTTTAATTTGGATGCCTTTAATTTCTTCTTCTTGCCTAATTGCTGTGGCTAGGACTTCCAATACTGTGTTGAATAAAAGTGATAAAAGTGGGCATTCTTGCCTTGTTTCTGATCTTAAAGGAAAAGCTTTTAGCTTTTTACCATTGGGTATGTTAGCTGTGGGTTTGTCATATATGGCTTTTATTGTTTTTAGGCGTATTTCCTCTATACCCAATTTGTTGAGAGTATTTTTTTAACCTTCTTTTTTTCAATGTTTATTTTTGAGACACACAGAGATTGCGAGCAGAGGAGGGGCAGAAAGAGAGTGAGAGAGAGAATCTCAAGCAGGCCCAGCACTGTGAGTGCAGAGCCTGATGTGGGGCTTAATCCCACAAACCGTGAGATCATGACCTGAATCGAAATTAAGAGTCAGCCATTTAAGTGACTCAGCCACCCAGGCACCCCTGTTGAGAGTTTTTATCATAAATGGATATTCAGTTTTTTAGATGCTTTTTGTGCATCTGTTGTGATAATCATATGATTTTTGTCCTTTATTTTGTTAATGTGATGTACCACATTGATTTGCAGATATTGAACCATTCTTAAATCCCTGGAATATATTCTGTACACTTGATCATGGTGTATGATTCCTTTAATGTATTGTTGAATTTGGTTTGCTAATATTTTATTGGGAGTTTTTGCATTTTTGTTCATCAGTGATATTGGCCTGTATTGTGTATGTGTTTGTGCATGTGTGTGCATGTGCGTGTGTGTGTTCGTGTGTGTGTGTGTGTGTGTATGTGGTGTTCTTGTCTGGTTTTGGTATCAAGGTAATTCTGGCCTCATAAAGTGAGTTTAAAAGTGTTCCCCCCTCTTTAGTTTTTTGAAAGAGTTTGAGAAGAATAGATGTTGATTCTTCTTTGAATGTTTTGTAGAATTCATCAGTGAAGCCGTCTGGTCCTGGACTTTTATTTGCTCAGAGGTTTTTGAATACTGATTCAATCTCCTGACTAGTAACCAGTCTGTTCAGAAATTCTGTTTCTTCCTGATTCAGTCTTGTAAGATTATATATTATTAGCAATTTATCCATTTCTTGTAGGTTGCCTAATTTCCTGTAGGTTGCTGGTGTAAAAATAGTAGTCTCTTATGGTCCTTCGTATTTCTGTAGTATCACTTGTAATCTGAAAATAGTGAGAGTTTTATTTCTTCCTTACCAATTTGGATGCCTTATATTTCTTTATGTTGTCTAATTGTGGTAGTTAGGACTTTCAGTACTATGTTGAATAAAATTGGTGAGAGTGGGCGTCCTTATCTTGTTCCTCTTCTTGGGGGAAAACCTCTCAGTTTTTCCCCTTTGAGTATGTGGGTTTTTCATATAAGGCCTTTATTATGTTCCCTCTAGATCTACTTTATAGAGGGTTTTTATAATGAATGGGTGTTGTACTCCTTTGACATTTCTTACAAGGATGGTTTCATGGTGATGAACTCTTTTAGCTTTTGCTTATCTGGAAAACTCTTAATCTTTCTTTCAATTCTGAATGATAACCTTACCTGGTAGAGAATTTTTGGTTGAAAGTGTTTTCCTTTCATCACTTTGAATATGGTGTGTTGTTCTCTTCTGGCTTGCAAAGTTTCTGCTGAAAAATTTGCTGAAAGCCTTATGAATTTTCCCTGTATATAGTAAGTTATTTTTCTCTTGCTGCTTTTCAGAATCTCTCCTTACCTTTAACTTTTACCATTTTAATTATAAGGTGTCTTTGTATGGATTTCTTTGGGCTCATCTTATTTAGGACTCTCTGAGCTTCCTGGACCTGTATGTGTCTTTTGACCCTTTTTCTTTCTCTTCTTCTGGGACTCCTATAATGTGAATGTTGTTCTGTTTGATGTTGTCCCAAAGGTCCCTTAAGATATCTTTATTTAACAAATTCTTTTCATTTTTGCTGCTCTGTCAGGGTGAGTCCTGTTGCTTTGTCTTCCAGGTCATTGATCCAATCTTTGGCTCCATCCAATCTCCTTTTGAACTCCTCTAGTGTATTTTTCAGTTCAATTATTGTATTCTTCAGCTCTGTAACTTCTGTTGGAAATTTTATTGTATTTTCTCTCTATTGAGGATCTCACTGTGTTCATTTACTCTTCTTCTGAGTTCATTGAGCATCTCTATAACCATTACTTTGAACTCTTAATCCGTTAAATTGCGTATCTCCATTCCATTAATGTCTTTTCCTGATGTTTTGTCTTGTTCTTTCATTTGGGACATATTTCTCTTGTCTTCCCATTTTATTTGCCTCTCTGTGTTTATTTCCATATATTAGGAAAATCAACTACCTCTCCTTGTCTTGAAGGAGCAGTTGTGTGAAGGAAATGCCACATGAAGCCTAGAAGCACTATCCTCTGTGACCACCAGAGCTAGGTGCTCAAGGGGTGTCCCTCGTGTGGGCTGTGTGCACCCATCTATTGTAGTAGACCATGTGTCTGGCATGTGTGTGGGCAGGACTAGTGCCTCTTTGTGATGCATGGCCATGTGTGCTGCACAGGGGTGGGTGGGCTTGGTTTCCTGCTGGCCACATCACATGGCCATGCTGGGATATGATGGGTGACTGGGACTGGTGCCCAGCCTGGCCATGGATCACAGATGTGTCAAGGCACAGGTTGGGCTGGACTAATGTCTGTCCTGGCCATGACATGCAGATATGCTGCAAGGGGTGGGTGGGGTTCTTAGCTGAGTGTGGTCACCAGCGCTAACAGGTTAGAGGGAGTGTTCCAAAATAGCACCCTCTGGTGGTGACCTTAGCAAAGTAGGATGAGGTTGAAATTATGGTGCCTATCAGTGTCTCAGGCCCTGGGAAAAGTCTCAGTATTTCCTACCTCTCTAGCAGTCACTTCAAGATTAATTAGTGGGTGCCCTTCATATATATAGTCAGAGGACTATTTCCAATTTGGTGTTTTGGGTTGGATCCTGGGGTGGGCGAGTCTGCACAGGAGTCCTTTAAAAGCATGTTTTTCTTGTCTTGCAATTCTTTGGTTTTCCTGGATGTAATGTTTGTTGGTTTTCAAAGCCTGACATTTAGAGTGCTTGTCTTTCTGGTGCAGGATCATTGATGCCTGATGTGGAGCTCAAACTCCCCACTCCTTAGGGAAAAGTTCCATATTTTGTTATTACCCCCAAAAGTTCTATATTTTTGAGAGATCCCTCCTAATTGTGGATCACTGTAGTTGGCATTGGGGTTTTTTGGTGAGATGGTGTCTTTGCCTGTCCTAGTCCTCTCAGTGCTGTTCTTTTTGTTCTTTGTTGTAGAGGCTTTCTTCATCCAGTTTTCTGGTCTTTGTCAGAGGAAATTGTTCCATTTGTAGTTATATATTTGTCAATCTGTGGGAGGTAGTGAGTTCAGGATCTTCTATGTCACCATCTTGAACCTCTCTCCTGGCATATGGTTTTAATGTGTGTAAGATTAGTTAATTAACAAATTAATTAATTAATTAATTAATTAAAACTTTGAAAGTTTACCTTGGTTATTCTCCCTTGGAAGATGAAGTTCTGCTATAGTGTAGGTGTTATCAATCAAGGCAACAGTGATTATCAGAAACGTCTATGGAATTTTAGAACTGGAGGTTTGGATTCAGTTGATCACAAGTGGGTCAGCACCTGCAACTATGGTAGATTACTGTGTGCCAGGCACAGTACTAAGCAGTTTACATGCATTGTTGTTTGCAGTATTCAGCTTCAATGTTATTTTGGTTAATTTTCAACTAGTCTCACGATGTTTTAATTTGTGAGTAAAAATTTTAATAAGGCTACTTAATTCTATAGTTTCATTATAACATGAATTTTTGAGAAGTATAGTGATCAAAGTTTGGTTACAGGTTCATATTCTCTAATTTTTCATAGGCTTAATTGGTGTTGGTTTTAACTGACTGAAAGCTCTTGAAGGCATGTATTATAGCATTAAATCTCCCATACCTATTATAGTATTTATCAGTGTTCTTCAGCACCTGAGACAGTGCCTAATACACGGCAGGGGCTCAGTAAGTAGCTTGAATGAATGAATGAATGAATGAATGAATGAATGAATGACGTCTTCATATAATGCAGAGTGGGGCTCATAGTGCTATATATTTTCAGAGCTGAAGTGGTAGGGAAAATCCCGTGGAAAGGATGAGATTTTAGTTGATGTTTAAAGATTGTAGGTGTTGGAGAGGTGAAGAGAATAGAGGCGTATCCTTAGAACCTCTGAAGCTGATCTAATTTGAATACTGAAAGACCCTTTATCCCCAAATATCTCATTTGCTCATATGACAGAGAACTTAATTTCCCATATAGAGCAGTTCATTCACTTAAGGAATTGTGTATTTAAATTACACACACACACACACACACACACACACACACACACACACACAAATTCTTTGGGAGGAGTGACACATTTGCACATTTTTTTTTTATTTATATATGAAATTTATTGTCAAATTGGTTTCCATACAACACCCAGTGCTCATCCCAAAAGGTGCCCTCCTCAATACCCATCACCCACCCTCTCCTCCCTCCCACCCCCCATCAACCCTTAGTTTGTTCTCAGTTCTCAACAGTCTCTTATGCTTTGGCTCTCTCCCACTCTAACCTCTTTTTTTTTTTTTTTTTCCTTCCCCTCCCCCATGGGTTCCTGTTAAGTTTCTCAGGATCCACATAAGAGTGAAACCATATGGTATCTGTCTTTCTCTGTATGGCTTATTTCCCTTAGCATCACACTCTCCAGTTCCATCCACGTTGCTACAAAAGGCCATATTTCATTTTTTTCTCATTGCCACGTAGTACTCCATTGTGTATATAAACCACAATTTCTTTATCCATTCATCAGTTGATGGACATTTAGGCTCTTTCCATAATTTGGCTATTGTTGAGAGTGCTGCTATGAACATTGGGGTACAAGTGCCCCTATGCATCAGTACTCCTGTGTCCCTTGGATAAATTCCTAGCAGTGCTATTGCTGGGTCATAGGGTAGGTCTATTTTTAATTTTCTGAGGAACCTCCACACTGCTTTCCAGAGCGGCTGCACCAGTTTGCATTCCCACCAACAGTGCAAGAGGGTTCCCGTTTCTCCACATCCTCTCCAGCATCTATAGTCTCCTGATTTGTTCATTTTGGCCACTCTGACTGGCGTGAGGTTATACCTGAGTGTGGTTTTGATTTGTATTTCCCTGATAAGGAGCGACGCTGAACATCTTTTCATGTGCCTGTTGGCCATCCGGATGTCTTCTTTAGAGAAGTGTCTATTCATGTTTTCTGCCCATTTCTTCATTGGGTTATTTGCTTTTCGGGTGTGGAGTTTGGTGAGCTCTTGATAGATTTTGGATACTAGCCCTTTGTCCGATATGTCATTTGCAAATATCTTTTCCCATTCCGTTGGTTGCCTTTTAGTTTTGTTGGTTGTTTCCTTTGCTGTGCAGAAGCTTTTTATCTTCATAAGGTCCCAGTAATTCACTTTTGCTTTTAATTCCCTTGCCTTTGGGGATGTGTCGAGGAAGAGATTGCTATGGCTGAGGTCAGAGAGGTCTTTCCCTGCTTTCTCCTCTAAGGTTTTGATGGTTTCCTGTCTCACATTCAGGTCCTTTATCCATTTTGAGTTTATTTTTGTGAATGGTGTGAGAAAGTGGTCTAGTTTCAACCTTCTGCATGTTGCTGTCCAGTTCTCCCAGCACCATTTGTTAAAGAGACTGTCTTTTTTCCATTGGATGTTCTTTCCTGCTTTGTCAAAGATGAGTTGGCCATACGTTTGTGGGTCTAGTTCTGGGGTTTCTATTCTATTCCATTGGTCTATGTGTCTGTTTTTGTGCCAATACCATGCTGTCTTGATGATGACAGCTTTGTAGTAGAGGCTAAAGTCTGGGATTGTGATGCCTCCTGCTTTGGTCTTCTTCTTCAAAATTGCTTTGGCTATTCGGGGCCTTTTGTGGTTCCATATGAATTTTAGGATTGCTTGTTCTAGTTTCGAGAAGAATGCTGGTGCAATTTTGATTGGGATTGCATTGAATGTGTAGATAGCTTTGGGTAGTATTGACATTTTGACAATATTTATTCTTCCAATCCATGAGCAGGGAATGTCTTTCCATTTCTTTAAATCTTCTTCAATTACCTTCATAAGCTTTCTATAGTTTTCAGCATACAGATCCTTTACATCTTTGGTTAGATTTATTCCTAGGTATTTTATGCTTCTTGGTGCCATTGTGAATGGGATCAGTTTCTTTATTTGTCTTTCTGTTGCTTCATTGTTAGTGTATAAGAATGCAACTGATTTGTGTACATTGATTTTGTATCCTGCAACTTTGCTGAATTCATGTATCAGTTCTAGCAGACTTTTGGTGGAGTCTATCGGATTTTCCATGTATAATATCATGTCATCTGCAAAAAGCGAAAGCTTGACTTCATCTTTGCCAATTTTGATGCCTTTGATTTCCTTTTGTTGTCTGATTGCTGATGCTAGAACTTCCAGCACTATGTTAAACAACAGCGGTGAGAGTGGGCATCCCTGTCGTGTTCCTGATCTCAGGGAAAAAGCTCTCAGTTTTTCCCCGTTGAGGATGATGTTAGCTGTGGGCTTTTCATAAATGGCTTTTATGATCTTTAAGTATGTTCCTTCTATCCCGACTTTCTCAAGGGTTTTTATTAAGAAAGGGTGCTGGATTTTGTCAAAGGCCTTTTCTGCATCGATTGACAGGATCATATGGTTCTTCTCTTTTTTTTTGTTAATGTGACGTATCACGTTGATTGATTTGCGAATGTTGAACCAGCCCTGCATCCCAGGAATGAATCCCACTTGATCATGGTGAATAATTCTTTTTATATGCCGTTGAATTCGATTTGCTAGTATCTTATTGAGAATTTTGGCATCCATATTCATCAGGGATATTGGCCTGTAGTTCTCTTTTTTTACTGGGTCTCTGTCTGGTTTAGGAATCAAAGTAATACTGGCTTCATAGAATGAGTCTGGAAGTTTTCCTTCCCTTTCTATTTCTTGGAATAGCTTGAGAAGGATAGGTATTATCTCTGCTTTAAACGTCTGGTAGAACTCCCCTGGGAAGCCATCTGGTCCTGGACTCTTATTTGTTGGGAGATTTTTGATAACCGATTCAATTTCTTCGCTGGTTATGGGTCTGTTCAAGCTTTCTATTTCCTCCTGATTGAGTTTTGGAAGAGTGTGGGTGTTCAGGAATTTGTCCATTTCTTCCAGGTTGTCCAGTTTGTTGGCATATAATTTTTCATAGTATTCCCTGATAATTGTTTGTATCTCTGATGGATTGGTTGTAATCATTCCATTTTCATTCATGATTTTATCTATTTGGGTCATCTCCCTTTTCTTTTTGAGAAGCCTGGCTAGAGGTTTGTCACTTTTGTTTATTTTTTCAAAAAACCAACTCTTGGTTTTATTGATCTGCTCTACAGTTTTTTTAGATTCTATATTGTTTATTTCTGCTCTGATCTTTATTATTTCTCTTCTTCTGCTGGGTTTAGGCTGCCTTTGCTGTTCTGCTTCTATTTCCTTTAGGTGTGCTGTTAGATTTTGTATTTGGGATTTTTCTTGTTTCTTGAGATAGGCCTGGATTGCAATGTATTTTCCTCTCAGGACTGCCTTCGCTGCGTCCCAAAGCGTTTGGATTGTTGTATTTTCATTTTCGTTTGTTTCCATATATTTTTTAATTTCTTCTCTAATTGCCTGGTTGACCCACTCATTCGTTAGTAGGGTGTTCTTTAACCTCCATGCTTTTGGAGGTTTGCCAGACTTTTTCCTGTGGTTGATTTCAAGCTTCATAGCATTGTGGTCTGAAAGTATGCATGGTATGATTTCAATTCTTGTAAACTTATGAAGGGCTGTTTTGTGACCCAGTATATGATCTATCTTGGAGAATGTTCCATGTGCACTCGAGAAGAAAGTATATTCTGTTGCTTTGGGATGCAGAGTTCTAAATATATCTGTCAAGTCCATCTGATCCAATGTCTCATTCAGGGCCCTTGTTTCTTTATTGACCGTGTGTCTAGATGATCTATCCATTTCTGTAAGTGGGGTGTTAAAGTCCCCTGCAATTACCACATTCTTATCAATAAGGTTGCTTATGTTTATGAGTAATTGTTTTATATATTTGGGCGCTCCGGTATTCGGCGCATAGACATTTATAATTGTTAGCTCTTCCTGATGGATAGACCCTGTCACTATTATATAATGTCCTTCTTCATCTCTTGTTACAGCCTTTAATTTAAAGTCTAGTTTGTCTGATATAAGTATGGCTACTCCAGCTTTCTTTTGGCTTCCAGTAGCATGATAAATAGTTCTCCATCCCCTCACTCTCAATCTAAAGGTGTCCTCAGGTCTAAAATGAGTCTCTTGTAGACAACAAATAGATGGGTCTTGTTTTTTTATCCATTCTTATACCCTATGTCTTTTGGTTGGCGCATTTAATCCATTTACGTTCAGTGTTATTATAGAAAGATATGGGTTTAGAGTCATTGTGATGTCTGTATGTTTTATGCTTGTAGTGATGTCTCTGGTACTTTGTCTCACAGGGTCCCCCTTGGGATCTCTTGTAGGGCTGGTTTAGTGGTGACAAATTCCTTCAGTTTTTGTTTGTTTGGGAAGACCTTTATCTCTCCTTCTATTCTAAATGACAGACTTGCTGGATAAAGGATTCTCGGCTGCATATTTTTTCTGTCTAGCACACTGAAAATCTCATGCCAATTCTTTCTGGCCTGCCAAGTTTCAAAAGAGAGATCAGTCACGAGTCTTATAGGTCTCCCTTTATATGTGAGGGCACGTTTACCCCTTGCTGCTTTCAGAATTTTCTCTTTATCCTTGTATTTTGCCAGTTTCACTATGATATGTCGTGCAGAAGATCGATTCAAGTTACGTCTGAAGGGAGTTCTCTGTGCCTCTTGGATTTCAATGCCTTTTTCCTTCCCCACTTCAGGGAAGTTCTCAGCTATTATTTCTTAAGTACCCCTTCAGCACCTTTCCCTCTCTCTTCCTCCTCTGGGATACCAATTATGCGTAGATTATTTCTTTTTAGTGTATCCCTTAGTTCTCTAATTTTCCCCTCATACTCCTGGATTTTTTTATCTCTCTTTTTCTCAGCTTCCTCTTTTCCATAACTTTATCTTCTAGTTCACCTATTCTCTCCTCTGCCTCTTCAATCCGAGCCGTGGTGGTTTCCATTTTGTTATGCATTTCGTTTAAAGCGTTTTTCAGCTCCTCGTGACTGTTCCTTAGTCCCTTGATCTCTGTAGCAAGAGATTCTCTGCTGTCAGCTATACTGTTTTCAAGCCCAGCGATTAATTTTATGACTATTATTCTAAATTCACTTTCTGTTATATTATTTAAATCCTTTTTGATCAGCTCATTAGCTGTTGTTATTTCCTGGAGATTCTTCTGAGGGGAATTCTTCTGCTTGGTCATTTTGGATAGTCCCTGGCGTGGTGAGGACCTGCAGGGCACTTCCCCTGTGCTGTGGTGTATAACTGGAGTTGGTGGGCGGAGCCGCAGTCAGACCTGATGTCTGCCCCCAGCCCACCGCTGTGTCCACAGTCAGACTGGTGTGTGCCTTCTCTTCCCCTCTCCTAGGGGCGGGATTCACTGTGGGGTGGGGTGGCCCATCTGGGCTACTTGCACACTGCCAGGCTTGTGATGCTGGGGATCTGGCGTCTTAGCTGGGGTGGGTAGGCAAGGTGCACAGGGGCAGGAGGGGCAGGCTTAGCTCGCTTCTCCTTAGGTGATCCACTTCAGGAGGGGCCCTGTGGCCGCAGGAGGGAGTCAGATCCGCTGCCGGAGGTTTGGCTCCGCAGTAGCGCAGAGTTGGGTGTTTGCGAGGAGCGAGCAAGTTCCCTGGCAGGAACTGGTTCTCTTGGGATTTTGGCTGGGGGATGGGCGGGGGTGATGGCGCTGGCGAGCGCCTTTGTTCCCCACCAAACTGAGCTCTGTCGTCCGGGGGCTCAGCAGCTCTCCTTCCCTTTGTCCTCCAGCCTTCCCGCTTTCTGAGCAGAGCTGTTAACTTATGACCTCCCAGACTCTAAGTCGCGCTTGCTGTCGGAACACAGTCCGTCAGGCCCCTCCGCTTTTTGCAAGCCAGACTCGGGGGCTCTGCTTGGCCGGCGAGCCGCCCCTCCTCCCCGGCTCCCTCCCGCCAGTCCGTGGAGCGCGCACCGCCTCACCGCCCTTCCTACCCTCTTCTGTGGGCCTCTCGTCTGCGCTTGGCTCCGGCGACTCAGTTCTGCTAATCCTCTGGCGGTTTTCTGGGTTATTTAGGCAGGTGTAGGTGGAATCTAAGTGATCAGCAGCACGCGCGGTGAGCCCAGCGTCCTCCTACGCCGCCATCTTCCATCCCTCGACACATTTGCACATTAAAAGTTATTGCCTCATTAGTACAGATGGTGTGTTCTACCCTAAGCAAGCAGCTCAAATTGGTCTGGACTAATCTGGCTCATGGTGGGAAAGGTGGAAGATTCTATGAGGGGGGACACCTGGCGCTGGCTTTGAGGCACCTTTGCCTTAGTGTACTTAGTGGGGCCACCGAGAAAGCCAAGGAAAGCATAGAAGTAGAGAGGTGGGACATTAAAGACTAGTACTTTTCTACAGAGGACAGTTTCCCATACCTGTAACTTTCTTTCAACGTTTATTTATTTTTGGGACAGAGAGACAGAGCATGAACGGGGGAGGGGCAGAGAGAGAGGGAGACACAGAATCGGAAACAGGCTCCAGGCTCTGAGCCATCAGCCCAGAGCCCGACGCGGGGCTCGAACTCACGGACCGTGAGATCGTGACCTGGCTGAAGTCGGACGCTTAACCGACTGCGCCACCCAGGCGCCCCCTTGTAACTTTCTTGTAAAAAGATACTAGAGTTTTATTCCTGTAATAAAAGTACAAATGATTAAAATTTGGAGATTATTCTGGAAATGAGCATTTTTGAGGGACCATTTATTTCTGAAAATAGATGGGCAGTTTTAATAGTTCTAGAAATATATTTCTTTTGGAAAGGTATTTATTTTTAGGTAAAGAAACAAAAAAAAATCAAGCTAATTAGCATGGAAAACACATTAAGTTTGACTTATCCTTTAAAATGTAGCAAATGGCATAAGGTAGATTCCACGATTAATTCATCTTTTTGCCCCCAAATGTTTGGTCCAGAGGATAGCATGTTATAAGCCCTCAAAAATATTTATAAATGAATGAAAATAATTGTGTCTACAGTGAGAATCTCCAGTATAATGAATGGCTCATTTTGTGAATTGAATAGTTTATTGTGTTTGTGAGTGACTCGGCATTCCGAAGCATTTCTAAAGTCTGCCCCTAATGTGGAAACACACAGCAAACATTGCGGACCCATTGGTAGAAATGGAAGCCAGTGGGAATATTGTAGAAAACAAGAGAAATCTAAAACAAGAAATTCATTAATCAGAAAATGTGGTTATTTCAATAGGTGAACTGGAAAATAACAGAAAATGTATTATCTATTATAATGCTTTGTAAATGTGCATCTATACCTATACCTATACTTTAAATCTAGAGCTATCTCTGTCTCTGGTTCCTGGCACAGAGCTCCTAACTTTTATAGTTTCTTGAGTAATAAGAGTATTAGGAACATTTTTTCTTCTATTATTTGGTCTTTGACTCTGTTCCTGACCTAAATCCCTGTTCCCAAATCCCTTGGAATTCTGTGAGTTCTAGGAATGCCCCCCCCCCCCCAACCTAATGAGGTACCTCTTGGTGGGCTCCTGGATAGCTCTAAGAAGGGGGCTAGTTACCAGAAAGATCAAGCCATGATTAGAAGCTTGGAACTTTAAGCCCACCACCCATCCTCTGGGAAGGGGAGAGGGCTGGAGATTAAATTAATGACCCATCATTCCTATGTAATAAAGCTTTCATAAAAATCCTTAAAGTATGGGGTTCAGAAAATTTTCTGGTTAGTGAATACTTCTGTGTGCTGGGAGAGTGACCTACTCCAACTCCACAGGAATAGAAGCTCCTGCACTTGGGACCCTTCCAGATCTTCCTCACTGTATCTCTTCATCTGGCAGTTTATCTGTATCCTTTATCGTATCTTATATTATAAACTATAAATATAAGTGTTTCTCTCAGTTCTGTGAGCTATTCTAACAAATGATGAAATCCAAGGAGAGGGTCATGGGAGCTGATATGTAGACACGTTGGGTAGAAATTGTGGTTAACCTGAGGACCTCCTACTTGATATTGGCATCTGAACTGGGGGGCTGTCTTGTGAGACTGAGCCCTTAACCTGTGGTGTATGAATTAACTCCATTTATTGTCAGAATGGAATTAAATTGTAAGACACTCAGCTGATGTCAAAGAGGATTGCTTGGTCTGGAAAAAACCCCACACATTTGGTGTCAATAGTATTGTGTGTGAGTAAAAGAGAAACATGGTGTTTTTCTTACACACAAACAAATGAACAAAGTACAACCCCTCCCTTCCCCCCCCCCCCCCCGCTGCCCCACCTCCGCTGTATATAGTTAGGGGATGGTATATTTCTAAAGCTAGCCTGGTCTACCATTGGCCTGAGGTTTTCCTCTTGATGACTTTCCTTTCTGTTATCAACAACTTTTAACACATTAAGCATGACTTTTTATGTGTTATTTGCTGAGTGTGATAACACGGGCTGCTACTGTTAGTTCTCAATACTGTGTAGAAGCATGGTAACAAATCCTGTTCCCACAATGAGTTGTCATGTGCTGTTCTGTTCCCAGAGTGAGTTGTCATGTGCCGTTCCTGTGAAATGAGCCTGTGTTTGACCGTCGATCTGGGAAGGAGAGCCCCTGCTCTTGCTGACTTTCTGAGTGTGTCAGGGCAGAGATTTCAGGTGAGGCCCTACCAACAGGCAACCTCTTCCTAAATTTTTTTCTCTTAATTTGTGATTAGATAGTTTTTAATCTCTGGAAACTTGTATTATGTATCTGGAGAGACAGAAGAGGATATGCCCTTGCAGGCCTGAAAATAAATGGATTTGAGGAAATAAAACTGAAAAAGGGATCATTAGGAAAGCAGCAAGCTGTTGAGAAAACTGCGAGCCAGATACTGTCGTAAAGGCTTGAAATGCTGCAGCAGAGGTGTTTTTTTTCTCTTTTTTTTTTTTTTTTAAATTTTATAGCTCTCTTCATTCTGAAAGGTCATAGCAATAAGGGAGATGAAGGGTTATTCTTTATGATCTCTAGTAATTTAAAGTACTGTAAACAAATAAATCCTGGATATGAGGAAATGTTTATTAGCCTTAGGAGACTTAGCAAGAGTTTAGTTAATATATTGATACACCAGGTGGTTGAAATTAGAAGACAAAGATCAGTCCTACGGAAGCATTAATACCTTCACAGAACGCACAGCACAAATTCTTATGACAGTACATGACATCTTCTTAAGAATAAGAAGTACTGTCTTTCAAATAGAAGCCTGACCAACATAGGAAATAATCAGTGAACATGCAGTACCTGTGCATGGACACAGGAGTTTGCAGAGACTAGAGAAGCAGTTGGCAAATCTGTAAAGAGGAACTCACGTAGGGCAATTGCTATCAGGCTTCCTATTTCATGTATGCTTTTGACTTGAATTATAATCTCTAATTCTAGAAAAAAACATGTCCTCAAATGAGTGAAGGGATACATTCTCTTAGTTCTTAAATAAAATTTTATATACATACCAATTGTACTTCCTTCGAGATCCACATTGGAAGTATACTCCTAAGCATATGTGGAAATCCGTACAGAACATTGGAGAAGCTCTTGGTATGCTGTTATTTAATGATGACAAATTTTGCCTTGCTCTCCCAGAAAGGGAACAAGTATTTTTAGATTATATAAACATCCAGATAGAGTGATAGGCTTGTAACTATACTGGAACTGGGAACCAAAATGGGGTAAGGGCTCAAACCAAACAACCTAAACCTCCAGATGTTCCACATTACCCCAACACATTGTAATTCTCACACATGTCAAGGTTCTCACTTTTGTATCTCCAATGTATGTAGGTCCTCCAGATGGGTTGTGTCCAGTGGAAATGGTGAAATGGAAGGATTGTTTTAAGAAAGGGGAAATTTTGTCTTTCCTTTGGGTTTAAGAGGGAAGTTAAAATAGGTTCATTTTGAATAAATCAATAATAGAGATGATTTCTGGGGCAATTACAAGAATTGTATATTCTTAGTGAAGCAGCTGTCTCGTCTTAATTGAAGAATAAAGTTCTCTCTGGTGTTTTCCATTTGTATGTTCAGATCTTAAGACTTTAAATTCACTGGGATCCAGTAAACCAAATGGCTTCTCTGTATTGTGGCTTAGAGGCTTGACTCCTATGGTAATCAGTGAAAGGAAAATTAAGACTAGGAGAGCTTACTGGCTTCTGAACAAGAAATTATTATGTTTAGATCGGATTAAGTTGGTTAATTACAGAACCCAAGGACTCTGTTTCCTCACCTGGAAAACAAGAGCAGTGGGTAAGTCAGCGGTTCTGGAGCTTGGCATGTATCAGATTTACCTGGAGAACTTGTTAAAACACAGATTAATGGATCTCACTCCCTAGTTTCTGATTCAGTAGGTTTGGGGAGTCCCGAGAATTAAGGTTTCTAATAGATTCCCAGGCCATGCTAGTGCTCGTACCATGGAGACCACACTTTGGAGGACCACCGGGGTAGATAATGTTTATGATTTCCTTCACACTTACATGCTGTGAGCATAATGGGGCAAAATAAGCTCTGTAGTTTTCCTGCTGGAAAAGAAATTCTGCAAAAACCATTTATCTGCCTCGAGGATATTTGTGTGCAGGGAATTTCTGAGTGATGTTTAAGATTGTCATCTAATGGCAGCTCTTGTGTCTGTTTATATATGTCAGAGATGCATAAATTTGAGTTGAACTTTAGAAGGTTTGTCTGTGTGCAAGCCATTTAGAAGAAATATTCACCTGAATGGAATTGTTGCAAAGTAATCCTTGGCATCAAACTCGGGTTAAAGTAGCAAACATTTTCTTTTACAAGACAAAATTATATTATTGCTAATAATAATTACAGTTTATATTTATCTGAACCTAAATGTCTTAATTTGAATATCTAAAAAGTGTCATGAAAATGAACTCTGTGTTTTACTCAACATTCCGATGACCTTGGCTAAGTAGCAAATAACGTGATGTGTGTTTTTTCCTGGCAATACTTAGGGACAGGTAGGCTTGTTTTAGGTAACGTTATAATCAGCAGTATATGTGAGGTTCTATCTTGCTTCCTGCTACTTGTTGTGGATCTTTCTAATTAAAGAAATATGTGGCTTTAATAGTCTGTGTTTGGGGAAATTTTATTTTGTCACTTTTGTAATGCAATATTCATGCAACCATTTTTATGATACATAAACAATAGATGATGCTTTTTATCTTGTAAATTATCTGGTGACTTCCAGTGTAGCAGTGAGAACTTGGGCTCAAGATGAACAGACAAGAGCATCTACCCCCAGTTCCTCCTTAATTGTTAGCTGTAACCTTTTTTTCCATTCATTCATTTTATTACCTGGGATATAGGACTAATGATAATCTACCTTGTAAAGTTTCTTTAACAATCAAATGGAATAACGCTGATCATACCCAGTACATAAAATGAGTCCATTAAATGTTAGCTATGATAATGTCTGCCCTGTTTGAGGAACTTTACATACTCTTTCTCTTTTATAAGACATATTAAGTCCTCATTTTAATAGTTATATGAGGAAATACACAAAATCATAAAGTGTCATTTTTTCCTTACCTTTGTATCAGAATTTGGGTCACCAGTCTGATCTCTAGTTAGGATTAATTAGATATATTCCAACGTGAAATCAGACAATCTTCCCTTCTTTCGATCCTTCATCTGTTCAAATAATAAACATCTTTCTTTTATTTGTCGTCTTGGAGACATGGACCTCAAGGAGCTTACTTTCTAGTAGAGAGATGAGTAGAGAAACAAATAATCCAAACCCAGTCTGTTAAATACTATCACTGAATAAAGTCTGGGAATCCAGAAGGGAGAATAACATATTCTGCCTGAAGATCAAGAAACAATTCAGGGGCTCTGTGCTGACAGCTCAGAGCCCGAAGCCTGCTTTGGATTCTGTGTTTCCCTCTCTCTCTGTCCCTTCCCCACTCACACTCTGTCTATCTCTCAAAAATAAATAAACATTAAAAAAAGAAACCAGGAAAAACTTGGCATTCCTACTAAGTTTTGGAAGGTGTTTGCCAGGTGACCAAATTGAAGCTAGGGAAAGAATAACTTCTTAAGTAATAAACTTTATCATTTTTAAAAAAGTTTATTTATTTTGAGAGAGGGAGAGAGAGAGAGAAAGGCAGAGAGAGTGGGAGAGAGAGAATCACAAGCAGAGCCCAACGTCAGTGCAGAGCCCAATGTAGGGCTCAAACTCACAAACTGCGAGATCATGACTGGAGCTGAAGTTGGACGCTTAACCATCTGAGCCACCCAGATGCCCCTCAAGTAATAAACTTTAAAAGCTATTGGGGCACCTGGGTGGCTCAGATGGTTAAGCGTCCAACTTCAGCTCCAGTCATGATCTCATGGTTTGTGAGTTTGAGCCTTGCATCTGGCTCTCTGCTGTCAGCGTCCATCGTGCTTCAGATCCTCTGTCCCCCACTCTCTCTCTGCCCTGCCCCCCCAAATAAATTAACATTTAAAAAAGCTATTGAAGATGTGATAGAGGTTGCAATGTTAAAAAGTGGTAAGTCTCTGTGTCGATAGGATAGGGGATTGGAGGGGAGGAGGAAGACGGAGATGAAAGACAATGCTGGATATTCAGAGACCAAAATCTGAACATGCTCATCTGTCATGCAGAATAATTCAGACTTTGTTTTGAGAGTGGTAGAGGAGATATCGAAGTGTTTAAGAAAGTTACTGACATGATCTGCTACATGTTTCACAAAGATATGCAGAAAAACCCAGTCTAATCCATATGCTCAAAACAGCAATCAACTAAATGTATGACCCTTTTAAAATTTCCAAAGAGACAACATCTTTAGCAGACTTCTTTTTTCTAAGAGTTCAAGAATTTCCTCTTTTTAGTTGTGAAGGAGAATGATAATTTCATTAGGGTTTTCATTATAAGATGCTAAAATGATATTATTCATTTAATGAGACATTAGATATTGCCTTTAGAATTGTAAAATGTGTTGAATAGCTGCTGAAAAAAAAACAGGTGTAAAATACTGACTTTTACATCAAATGCTGTGAAATTCTTTGTAAACAAAGCTTTTTTCATGAAAGAATTTATTTGCTGCCTGTACTTACTGCTCACTTGAAGTCATAATTGTCCTTTATTACATCAGATTTTGTTCCATGGAAAGGATTATGATGTTGTAAACAGAATATTATAATTTTGAGTTAAGAAGAATGAGGAACAGATGAAGTCTTAAAAATGCAGATTCTATTTTTATGCAGATATCTTTAGTTTTAAAATACTCAAAAGAAAAATATAAAAATTTGTCCATTAAAAGTCCTAAATAAGCAGAAATATCTTACCTGAATGAATTTTCAAGTTTTCACTAGGCATCTGAAACCCTTAATAAATGTAAACTTTTTCAATTTGAAAAACTTAAAAGTTATACCTTAGAAGATGTGAAATACCAACTTTTGTTTTATGAGAATGGCTTTAGATTTATCATTAAAAAATTAAAATTACATTTATGCTTCTATCTCACAACTACTGCTAACCAGTCAATGGAAAATAAATTAAAAAGCCTTTGGTGAGTGGGAGAAATGAAGAACAAATATAAGAAATTTTTGCTTACCTGTCTTCTGAAATGATTGGGAGTCAAAATTTAGCAGTGATATTTAGAAAGTTTTCTTTGAGAATTTTTTTTTTTTGTCCTGAGGTATATTCTCTTGAATATTTTTCAATCCCTTCCTACACAAAACCACAGGATCTCTTCGGTCTATTTTAACTTAAGATTGGAATGCTACATTATTTTGATGTATGTGATAGAGATAATCTGCCACGTGCTCTTTCTTTACAGGAAATTACTTTCCATGCCTTCTGCAAGTTGAGGCAAATTGGAGCCCTGAATATTTTAGAATGACTGTAGTGGCAAAAAATGAGAGAAGATGTGATTGGATTTTTATCATATCTTTAGACACCTCCAATTTTATAGTCAGAGACAAAGCATCATGGCTCTGAATGTGAAATTGCTTTCTTTTATATAAAGGCTACTGATGGTGAAATAAAGTGCTCATGTAATAGTGATTTGGTTTGTTAATAAGGCCTGATAATTTTGTTATGCAGAACCATTTAGTTATCAGCTATTTTAACCTAAATAAGCTAGTGCATTATCAGAGATGTTTTAGTTATCATTTATATCAAATAACATCTGGCATTTTAGAATTATTCTTCTGCGTCTATACAACCACAGACTGCCCTACTCCTAGACCCAATGAGAAAGACTCCAGAGACATGGTAAGTGTGGATTATGGACTCAGAAGGCAGAAGTTTAAGGACTATTTTGCCACTTATTAGAGGATGACTTTCAGCCGGTCTCTAACTTTTCTGCTGTGTACTTTATTCATCTTTAAAATTGAAATTAAAATAATCAAACTCATAGAGTTATTTCTGAGAATAAAATTAGGTCATTTATTTGAAATTTCTCTGTAAACCCTAAAATCCTATATAAATGTAAGGTACTATTATAATTATCATTTTGTTTTTACTGCTATAATCCCTTTTCTTTAAACAGTTGTCACTGAGGATACTAAGTTTTGTATCAAGTCTGGTTATTCAGCCCTTCTGGCTCAGAAGTTTTGGAGTTAGTCTTATAGAATTATTGGTCTTGTCTGATAAACCATCCAGACTTTGGAATCAGATAACTAAGCATTTCATTGTCTGAGGATCTGAGTATATATTAATTTTGTATTGTCACACAACAGAAATCTGCATTAGTTATTTGTTTCTTCATTACAGATTAACCCAAAACTTAACAACCTAAAATAAACATTTAGTATCTTATAGTTTCTGTGGATCAGGAATATTATGGAGGAAGCTTAGTTGGGTGTCAGGGTCTCCTGTTAGGTTTCAGTCAAGCTATTGGCTAAGGCAGTGGTCTCATCTTAAGGCTCAAATTGGAGGGGTTGATCTGTTTCCAGGCTTATTCCCATGTTTGTAGGCGGGTCTTGGTTTTTCAACATATGGGCCCTTCCATAGGCAATTTGAGAGAGAGAAATGGAGAGACAGACAGAGAAAGAGGGAGAGAGAAGAAACCAACTGAAGATGGAGGCCATAGTTATTTATTAACCTAATCTTTGCAGTAACGGTCTATTACTTCCACCATATTTTATTAATTAGAAGAGAGGAAGACCAGCCTCTTCTCAAGGGGACTACACAAGGACACCAACAAGCAGGAATTATTAGAGATGATCTTAGTGGTGCCTGCATCATTTATCCTCTGGTTTCCAGAATTCATGGCCCTCTCAAATGAGAAATAGTTACCCCTTCCCAAAGCTCTATCTTATTTTATTATGGCATTAGCTTAAAAATCCAACATCTTAGCTCTAAACCAGGACCAGGTGTAAACAAGTTTTCTGGGTATAGTTTCTTAAGTATAGCTTTCTGAATACCACCCCTCCTAATCTATGGACAAGTGAAACAAAACCAACAAGTTGTCTTTCCCTCATACCTCTAACATGTAATGATTGAGCAGGCATAGTGTAACTAGTATAAGCATTCTTGTTCAAAAGGAATAAAATGGGAGCCTCAGAGGAATTTCTGGCCCATAAAAATTCTGAAACCTAGCCAGGCAAATATTAGAATTTCCTCCATTAGGTTTCAAAGCCTGGGAATAATTCTCCATGGCTCCCAGCTCCACAGTTTGGGCTCTTGCTATCATCTTCATATTTAATTTGTCACCAAAGGCAGCGTATGTATGTAGCTGAGCATCCCTTTCAGTCTGCTGCCTGTCAGTAAAATTCTAAAGATCTGATGTCCTCTCCTGATTGTATGCTATATTCTCCTCAGGCAAAATGGACATGTTGGTGCATAAATAACTCTTAAGACCTTTCTAGGTGTTTTGTATACTTTCTTGGCGTTCATTCCACTTGACAAAGGCTTTATCACAAATTTCTTCATGGTAACCCTTCTCTCCCTTGGGATCTTGCTGAACAGATAAGGGACAATGCCCTTAAGCTTCATAGGAACACTGTTGCTTGATTGGGGAGAGCTGCATGGCAGACTGTTAATCTGTTTTCATTTATTCTATGTTCAAAATGATTGAAACTAAGCTGTGTTGTTTAGAGATTCCCACATAAACACAGAAAACATAGGATCAACTAACAAAAATATTAGAATAGTAGCTACTTCTGGGAAGAGGGAGAGGGATGTGGGAAGAAGTATAAGAGGGGCTTTAAAGTTGTTTTTTGGGGTGCCTGATGGCTCTGTCAGTTAAGTGTTTGACTTCAGCTCAGGTCATGATCTCACAGCTTGTGAGTTCAAGCCCTGTTTCAGGCTCTGCTGACAGCTCAGAGCCTGGAGCCCACTTGGGATTCTGAGTCTCCCACTCTCTCTGCCCCTCCCCTGCTCACGTTCTGTCTCTTTCTCCTTCAAAAATAAATAAACACTAAAAAATATTTTTTACTTGTTTTTATTTTCTCATATATTATTCTGGATGATAGATACACTGGTATTTGTTTTATAGTTTTACTAAGATGTAAATAAATATATACATATAGATACTTGATCTCCTCTTTTCTACATGGCTCATATACAAGAGCAAAAAAGAAAAAAAGTATAGTAACTAAAATGCAATAGAGGAGTGGTTTCTGAAACTGAAAGAAAGTGTAGGAGTTTATGTCTTAAAATTGAAGGTAGAAAGAACGTCAAGGGGTGAAGTTGTAATGCCATTAAAAGCTTCAATCATATATAGTTGTTAGGTGACTGAACTGAATTAAATTAATATGCTTGGACTTTTGGCATGTTTTATCAGCCATTTACTAATGTTTTTCTAAAAAGCAACCCATTCCAGTAGAAGAGCATTAAACATAATAGTGCTGCCATTCATCACATCCAGAGCAGCGGCTTTCTCCTTCTGCTCAGTTTTGTGTTCCATTTTTGCTTTGTGAAGCCAAAGGAAAAAGACAAGCAGCAGAGTTTGGGGCAAGAATTAAGCATACTTTATTGCAGAATTTTGAGAAAGTGCCCTCCTCAAGGACAATTATTCTGAATCATTGGTGAAGTTCTGTAGACTTAATAAGGGAAAGAGGGAGAAAGGTTCACTCTTTCATGTATTCATATAGAGAACATGGTTAGCTAATGATATTAAAAAGATGGGAAATGAGCTATAGCCAAAATTTTCTTCCCAAAGCATTTTAGTTCTGATTTGCCACTCTTTTGATGAAAATTCATCAACCTTCAGCGACTCCTTGTTTGCTCTGAGTAAAAGGCATACTTTCATGATGTGACATATGCTTTCCTCTCCAGGCCTACGTCTTGACTTCCCACCCTACTTCCATGACAGTTTGGCTCTGCAAGCTGCCAGCTTATCACTTTTCAGGAACATACCAAACCATCTCTCTGTTCGTGCTCATGGACACGTTCTTCTCTCTGCCCCATCGACATTTCACCGGCTACCTTCTGGTCACCCTTTAGATGTGGAAGATATTGGATACAGAGAGAAAGTGCTCTTGTCTCCTCCCCAGGTTGGGGGTAGTTAGATGTGGTCTCTGATGGAATTGGATTGACCTTGCCATCTACGTTATTTGTTTCCCAGCGTTAACTTTAAATTTCTTAGAGGGCAGAAACGAGCTCTGTAGTTTTGTCTTTATGATCTTACAGTGCATTGTACCTGGTAAGCCCCTCATAAATGTTTGTTGGATAAACAGATTAAATAGATAGATGCATTTGGTGGTTGATTGGTACAGTTCAGAGGCTACTCTAATGAAAAAGGTATAGAAAATAGAGAGTTGAGTGGAGTGATTAAGCATGTGGGCTTTAGAACCTGACTACCCAGAATGGAATATTGTCTCTACCACTTAATAACTGTGGGTTCTTGGGAAAGTTAGGTAAACTTTCTTGCCTTAGCTCTAAGGTGAAACCCTTAGCTTAAAGTGTTTAGTAATAATACTAGCTTCATTGGGTTGTTGGAGTGATAAAATGAAGTAATATATGTTAAGTGCTTTAGACAGTGCTGAGACCTACTAAGTAACTCAGTACACTTAAAATTGTTCCAGATGACAGATCACGGCATTAAATGAACACTCATGAGGGCCGATGAAAGTAGATCCAGGAAAGAGAAGAGCAAGAAGTCCCTTACCTGTGCACACCTGCTTGAAACTCTCATTTCCCTGATTATGCTACTGAACATAGCATATTGAAATTTTTGTACTAGTATGTCTCTCCATTTTATCCTGAAGATCGGGGTGAGAAGGTCCATATCCTTGTCGAGCACTGCTGCATCACCAATGCCAATGCGTAGATATTCCTCAACAAATATTTGCAAATGATCAACAAGCAGAGCTTGGTGAAATCATTTGATGTTTTTATGGCCTGTGTTCTAATAACCTAGACGGTAAGTAACTGAGAGTCTGAAAAATTCTAAGCTGAAAACAGATATTGCAACTACCATGTCTCTTAACAGGGATCCCTTGAAATTCTCTCGTCTTGAAGTTTTAAGTGTAAATGTGCCCTTTACCTATGTGTGCGATTAGGGATGACATAAGTGGGGATGGGTCCACCAGAGGTAAAGTCAAGGAAGAGTAGGGGCAAGGCACTGAACCCAGGAGCAAGGTCCCAGTTACATGAGAATGACAGTCGTGTCGACTAGAGAGAACCCCAAGTGCATCGGGGGAAGGGTGTACACATAACCACCACAGCTTCACATTTCATTACAAGATTAAAGAAAAAAAGATGAGTGGGTTTAGGGAGATAAGGCTGTGAGTTAATAGCTCACTGTTTGGAGAGCCCCATATATAACAGCCCAGGACACAAACTTATTTGATGAATGATATCTTCAGGGAATTTCCAGAAAAATAAAAGTTTTCCAATTAGTTTCCTTCAGATAATGTCACTGCCTTATAAAAACACATGGTAGTTTAATTCATTTTTCATGTGTAGGTTTGCTGCAGATTTAGACAAAGGTGCGCGAACCCAGCTTTACTCTCAGGATCCATATTTCAAAATGTTGTACTGGTTCTTAGACAGGTAACTTCCACCAGCCAGCCCTCAAGGTGAATAAGAAACACCTTGTTGGCTCTTTGGAACACTAACTCTTTCAGGGCATTACACTTCATCTCTAGTACACTAATTGGCAATGTGGGAACCTGAAGCAGTAATGTGTCTCCTAGAAGAGTTGTTACCTCACACCCAGGGAGTAGTTTACTTACCTAGTAGAATCATAGAATAGCAGAGTTTGGAGGAATTTTGAGCCATAATCTATACCGGCCTTGGCCAGAGGAGCACAGGAGAGACAGGCTCATTGCATGTAGCTCTAATCTCAGAGGCAGCCTTGTAGTTTTAAAATCATCTTGTATTTACTCCCTTCCCTCTTTTTGGCCGAGAAAATCCAGGCTAATTCTGGATGGAAGCCATCACATCATGACATTTTCCTGTTGTGTGAGTGAGTTTTGTAATGTTTTCTTTAATGTCACCAGACAGGTAGTATGATCCTGACATTGTTCATCTTGGGGGAGAACTTTCAGAAGAATTTTGTTTAACCTGTTTCTAAAGTGCATAGATCTATTTAATTTAAAATTTCGTGCTAGAATCATTACATATTTACAGCATGTAACAAGCTCCAGCCTCAGGTATTTCTTAACTTTCTAATGCTGTGTCTTAAATGGATTAAGTCTTATTTTACTCAGAAAACACTGTGGCATGTTCTTTAAGAATTGGTTTCCTCTAGCCAGTTGGTCAGACTAGCTCATGGATTGGGAAGGTTTGATATAGCTCCTTCAAGACTCACTGTGCTTCTCCAGGATGATAATAAGATCTTATTTCAGACATTGGTTGTGAGTATTAAGTAAGAGAATGCTTTGTGAAACTTCCACTACAGTGCGTGACACATTGTAAATCCTGGGTACATGTCAGCTATTGTCATCCTCGTTATTACTATTGCACAGAATAGTCAGGGTTGAAGATGGCTCCGTGACATAAAACTGTTTTTAAAAAATTAGTAATGTAAGGGAAAAGTTCTTTATTTTCATAAACTTGAAAGGCTACATAAAATAGTTGATATTTTCATTCTAAATTGTTCTAATGTAGTCATAAAATGTAATTTTAAAGTTTGCTTGTTAATCTCTATACGTACATAAAATCTTTAGAAAGTTGAAAGTTTCTGGTAATTTCCACTTTCTGCTGATTTTTTTTTTTCACTTTCCACTGATTTAAACTAACTTTAACTCAGTACAAATGAAAACTCTTTCCCAGAGTTTGTCATTCACTCATCTTTCTTCCATGCTAACAATCGTAAATCATAGAATTTTAATACAGGGGAGAGAGGGTTGGCCTGGTTATGATATGACAAAATGTAAATCCTTAACTTGGTTAGTTTATATCTATGTTTCTTGAGCAAATGTTTGCTCTCTCTTGATCCTATTTGCTTCTTTGTAAAATAAAGATAATGATACCTCACAGAATTAAAAAGAAAATAACTGGGTTCAGTTGGTTTGACAAAAAGCTATTAGGAACTATTTTAATGTAAAGCAAATTAGTCTTCTGTAGTGCAGACCAATCCTCATGGTGGAGATGAAGTGAGACCCTGGGCGGTTAAGCTCTGTCCAAGGTTGAAAGGCTGGCTTAGATAATGTCTGGCCATATCCTGGGTCTGCTACACCAGAGCTAATCAAAATATGCTCTCACCAGCATTTTCTTCATGAGATGTCTGATGGGAAAGTGTTGTATGGACAAATACATTTAGGAATGCTGCACATTACAACTCCCACACCCTTGTACATTCACGGTGCTCATTAATTTATTAAAAACCAAGAATTCCCCTAGTGGAGAAACTTATTTAACATTGTATATTGGTGTTTTTCAAACATATTTGATGTTGGGACCCACTGACGTCCCTCAGAAGAAAGTATATGCTAGAGAGAGCTGATGGCCTGAGAATGGAAATGATGAAATTATTATAGTACTAATTCATGTCATTGTCTTCAGAAGAACTCAGACACCCACATATGTACAGACCCATAGAAAGATTGGTATTCTATAGGGGGTCAGTCACAAAGATTGAGAACATGAGAATAGAAGCATAGTTGGGGAGTAGATGACCTCTCTTTTAGACTTTGTGAGTTTGGCTTTTTCTGAAACAGTCAAGTGAGGATTGTGTGACTGGAAGTTGGGTGCACGGGTCTGACTCTGAAGAAAGAGATCTATGTTGCAGATATAGTTGGTTTTCACTAATTGATACATTTAGTCAACAAATTTGTCATATCTTAGGACAATGGAAACTTTGGCAGTACATATGTGCAGAAAGAGTGTGTTTTCATTTAAAAAGAATGGGATCGCAAGAGACATGCAAGAATCTCTGACACTTAAGAAGCAGGCATAGGAAGAGGAAGGGTCAGCTGCTAATTTTTAATTGCTGTTTATCCACTATTGCTTTTTGTATTAATGACCACTAATACTTTTGTCTTAATGACCAGAAAACACTCAGGAAAATTGCAATATGTCTGAAATCCAGTAGCTAGAGAGTGGCAGATTTTGATTTCCAACACAGGCCTCTTGATGCATGCTGACTTAGATTTTTTCCCCTCTACATACTATTAACATTCTCTTATGCACACGTCCTTTAGAATCTTGCTCTCATGGGATTTACATAAAAGATATAGAATACTGTAAATATCAGTGTTGTGGTTTTGGGTTATAAATTACATAGGATTTGGCAGAAGGTTATCAGTGAGTCTTTCCATCCCTCTTACAGAACCAGTAAAACCAGTAAGGGTGTTACCTAGGCTGAGAATAATGGATGTGTTACTTTGAACTATTATAAGAGGTTAGGAGAAGAAATTAGTGTTTCAGCAAAGTAAGAGTTAATTGATTGCATAGTATGGTGGTCTTTTTTTCCCCTTTGTGTTTTAATTTTTAAATTTATTTTTGTAGCACAAGGTATTAGATTTTAATGTTTAAATAGGAAATAAGAGGAACTTCATGTAATATATATAATATATATGCGTATATGTATATATATACATATACATGTGTATATGTATATATATACATATACACGTGTATATGTACATGTGTCTATGTAACATGTATAACATGTTTACACATATGTTTACTCATACTTGTTTATATGACAATAGAAATAGAAATAAAATTCAGTGGTCAATCTAAGAACCAAACTATATATATCTAAGAACCAAACTGTTGCTGGATTGTATCTTCATCACTTACATTTTCTTAAATTTTTTTTTTCAACGTTTTTATTTTTATTTTTGGGACAGAGAGAGACAGAGCATGAACAGGGGAGGGGCAGAGAGAGAGGGAGACACAGAATCGGAAACAGGCTCCAGGCTCCGAGCCATCAGCCCAGAGCCTGACGCGGGGCTCGAACTCACGGACCGTGAGATCGTGACCTGGTTGAAGCCGGACGCTTAACCGACTGCGCCACCCAGGCGCCCCATCACTTACATTTTCATTGTCAGTGCTTAGGTTTTGTTATTAACCCTTTTCGAAATAGGTATTTCCCATCTGCAATGAAATGGGAATGTTTGGGTTTGCTGCAAAAGTGCTGAATGAAGTGGTGGTCTCTACAATGAAAAACTTAGAAACAGTTGTTTTGGTGTTTTGAACCATCTCAGAAAAGCACATGCCAATCTAATAGCAAAAAGAACATTTTTAAAAGGAAAAATATCTGGGCTGGTTGTTGCACATTGTCATGCATTAGTAAGAACTAGACAATCGATTCTGAAGAAAAGGAAAATGTATCGCTAATCATTAGTCACTGATAAAACACTGTGCCAAGCCAAGAAATTCCAACTATGTGGAGACTGCGGTCTTTAATGTTAGTTTGCATTTCCCTACCCCTTGTGTAGTTTTCCTCCAACCGCTGTGAACTCTGCCAGAATATAATCCCCATTCCCAACTGTACTGGTTTCCTAGGGCTGCTATAATGAAATGCCAAACACTGGGTGAATTAAAACAATAGAAATTGGTGGTCTCACAGTTTTGGAGTCTTGAAGTGTGCAAACAAGTGTTGGCAGGACCGTGTTCTCTGTGACTGCTTTAGGGGACAGTCTTTTCTTGCCTCTTCTAGCCTTTAGAGTTTGCAGGCAAACCTTGGTGTTCCCTGGCTTGTAGAAGCACCACGCAGTCACCTGGCTGTCTTTTCCCTGTGGGTCTTCACATCATTTCCCTTCTGTTCATGTGTGTCTTTGTGTCCAGTTTCCTCTTATTAGAAGGATAACAGTCATTTTGGGTCAGGGCCCAGGCTGATAACCTCATTTTAACTTGATTCCCTCTGGACTCTCTGTTACCAAATAAGGTCACATTCTCTGGTAATAGGGGTTACGACTTAACTGCATCTTTTTGGGGGACATGATTCAACCCATAACACCAATCTTTGGAATTTTGCCTAATGGCATCCTCTTCCTCTGCTTCTCAGATCATCCTGCTAGCTGAAGAAAGGTTGGCATATTACCTGGCTTTCTCACTTAGCATCTCTCTCATTTCAATAAGGAACTAGATATTTCCTTCCAATCTCCATACAAGTTTGTTATATCCTTGTTGCGTTAGTGGTTGTTAATGCTTAGTGTTGGTATCCCCTTAGAAACTTGTGTAATCATTCTGGGCTGTGATCTGGGAATAAGTTTTAAAAATGCGTCCAGGTGATTTAATACACAAATAATGCTGGAACCCTATACAGTAGGAATAATCTTGAATTTATGCTGCATATTCTTTTGATACTTTGCTCTGAGTTCATTATTTCCTCTTACAGTGTTTTCCCTCTTACATTCTAGAACCTTATGAAATGCTACAGCATATGTGTTTCAGTATATGAGTAATATTGAAGAGCCTTAGATAAATCACATGGGGAAGAAAAGATAATCAGACATGTAAGAAGAATCATGTTGGCTATGGGAGAAGCATTTAAGTTCTAGTTAGGAGGAGGCCAAAACCAATTAATTTGCCTATTCCTTTAGAAATGGGCTTCTTTGAGATAAAGAGAAGGACAAACACATAAAATCGGGCCCTGCAGAGTGCTAGAGGTGTCAGATCAACAGGCCCGAGATAGTCCCATGAATCTGATAATGAGAGGGGAAAATAAAAAAGGAAGGTACATGTGTCTTCATAGTAAAATGTGAATGCTGAGGCTTGAGAGGGTTATTCTTTTTAAAAATAAGTGTATTTTAAGTTTATTGTGGCTTAGAGAATAAGAGTACACGGGGCGCCTGGGTGGCGCAGTCGGTTAAGCGTCCGACTTCAGCCAGGTCACGATCTCGCGGTCCGTGAGTTCGAGCCCCGCGTCGGGCTCTGGGCTGATGGCTCGGAGCCTGGAGCCTGTTTCAGATTCTGTGTCTCCCTCTCTCTCTGCCCCTCCCCCGTTCATTCTCTGTCTCTCTCTGTCCCAAAAATAAATAAAAACCGTTGAAAAAAAAAAGTACGAATATACTTATATGCAAATAAATGAGCTCATTACGTATGAGGGGCTTATTGGGGTAATACAGTATACATTGTTTTCCATTTTGTTTCAACATTTATTTCCTCTTTTGAATGGGAGTGAGTGTGTGTGTGTGTGTGTGTGTTTAAACACCTAAAGCTATCATTGTTTCAACACCCTAAAACTACCACGTTCCAATACTGTTTTAACTTTCCCTGCTTTCTATACAGCTGATAAGGAATTAATATACTGGACCAAATAATATTACTATTTTTTTTTTAATTTTTTTTCAACGTTTATTTATTTTTGGGACAGAGAGAGACAGAGCATGAACGGGGGAGGGGCAGAGAGAGAGGGAGACACAGAAACGGAAACAGGCTCCAGGCTCTGAGCCATCAGCCCAGAGCCTGATGCGGGGCTCGAACTCACGGACCGCGAGATCGTGACCTGGCTGAAGTTGGACGCCCAACCGACTGCGCCACCCAGGCGCCCCAATAATATTACTATTTTGAAGTATTTGCCCAAGGCCATGAACATTAGATGTTCTGTTTTAACTGTGACTTAGGAGAAGGCAAGTCTGAAAATGTAGGGTCAAGGTAGGACAAAACCCTTCTCAGAACAATGGTTGAAACCTAGTTTTACTTGATTGATGAGCTAGACTACTGTTGATGACTATCTAACATTCTTCACATCTCTATCCCAGGGCACATAACATGTTTATGTCGATTCTAGTCATAGTTCCTAAAGCTATTATAAAAATAACACTTGCAGACATTTAAGTTATGATTTACTTAAAGATACCTTGCTCTTTGCGCAATACAATTTATTTAGTTTGGTTTGTTCTGAATTATTTTTAAGATAATTCCATTGCAAAGGAGGATGCATTGGGAAGTCTTTTGATTAGATTCCAGAAAAAAAATAAGAGAGTGACTGACGAATTCCCCAAAAGGTATATTAATAAAATTTTGGAAAACCTCTGAAGGATTATATTCTCTAGAGATATGACCATCTATTGGACACATTAGCTTTTAAAGTCACTTTATTTTTAAGTTTAAATAGAGATCTATGAAAAATGCTGTTTTGAATCCTGGAATTCAAATGCAACCTTTTCCATTGTTAATCTTTCTTGAAGTATAAAGAGATAAGAATAAAGAGGAAATTATTTCATCTTAAATTTAGCTCCATGTACTTTCTTTTTTCTTTTTAACTCACTTGCCTTTTATGGACACTGCCTACGAACTATTATAGAGAATACAAAATAACTGTTTCATGTAGTTTTTACATATAGGAAACTAGAATACATGTGAAGTAACTATATATATAAAACACCATGTTTAGGAAAATGCTGCAGAGACGGTATGTCATCAGTCTTAAATTAAGAATGTTAACTCCACGAAAGCAATAATCATGTTTACCTTGCTTATTTATGTTTTGACGGCACTTAACATAGTGCCTTATGCATTGTGCATATTTAATAAATGTATCTGGATTGAATGAACAAGAAGCAAATTGGGATGAAGAGATTATAAGTGTTCTGGGAAGGAGGATTGCAATTTGAATTGGAATGGAATGCAAAAGCTGCTAAAGACAATCCAGAAAAGCTGAAAATTAAAGTGGACCTTGAAGAACATTTAAGGTTTGAACAAAAATAGAGTGGAGTCTGTATGGGTATGTATATGTGTGGGTGCATGTGTGCTGCTATGTATGTAGAAACAATGTGGAAAAAAAAATCAAAGTGGTAGGTGTAGACATGTTGTGGACAGAGACAAAATAATCATGCATCAGTGGAAGATCTGGGGAGTTAAATAGGAAATAAAGCTGAATAGTTTGGGTAAAATCAATCTACTGGCAAGCCTTGCTCTTCCATTTTGGAAGTTTAAGCTTTACACTAAATATGTATTTGTTACCATTATCAGTTTTAAGAAGAAGTATTTATATTCTTAACATATTTGAAGTCTGAGTTGCTCATAAACGGAAAATGCTGTAAAAGAATGTTTGGCAAATATCTTTAAACTTTTCACTGCCTTAATTATGTAAGAATCATAGTTATTTTTTCCCAGCAATGTGATAATTAGCATTTTGTTGTATATGTCATATACATATATAATTTATACTTATTATATATATGTTTATTACATATGTATATTTTCTTTTTATTATCAAGTAGTTTAGGAGATGATCCCTTGGCTCCAGATCAAGACCAAATGACCAATTAAGGGGCTTTTGCAGTCATGCTGGAAGCATCTAGTAAACTTGGGACCAGGTAATGTAGAGGAAGTAGAAAAACAGGGAGAACGAATCAGCATAGTTTAATAACCAGAATAAGAAGTGGGAAGGATAAGAAGAAGCAAAATATTACTCCAAAGTTTTGATATTGGGTGCTGAGGAAATGGTGGCTTCATTCTTCCTCTTACTATCATACCTAAATTTTCTTTCCTCTCTGCTTGGATGATTTGGTCAGTGTTTCTTGCCTGCCTGCCTTTCTCCTAAGGTTCCTTCTATTTCCTGTCTGGGTAGGGTGTCTGTTTTACATGATCTTACAGTATCCTTTGCAGGTCAATGTGATAACACTCATCACACTGATCATAAATATTTGCTTATATCTGTCTTCCGTACTGCATTCTTTCAGTGTAAAGGTTAAGTATTTCTAGTGTCTAATACTAGTTATTGTGTGGTAAGGCGTAAGTTGAATTAATGAGTTTTGTTTTTTTTTTTTTTCAATAATTCCTATGCTAGGACTTGGATATATAGTACCTAGAAATTCAGTTGTAAAAAGTTCTACCATGCCGAAGATTTCTAACCTCCTCTCTTTTTTGTTGTAATTTGTATAACACTATTTCAGCTTTAAATGATATATTAGGTTTACAGTGGAACGAGAGGAACATTTAAAGTTTTTTTATTTTTTTCTTTAGGGTTCTGTGAAATCTCAGAACAGAGAAATGCTAAAGATAATGGCTGCCACCAAATTTCTAGATTTTCAATGGTCACTTTGGTCTTTCATTTCTGAGCTATCTGGAAAATTCAGATATAGCCTCCAACATACTGAATATTTACACTTCAGGGAGCACTGGTGAGAGTGAGGTATGAAATAATGAACTAAGAAGCTCATATGTAAGTATCTTATTTTAGATAGTATAGATTTTTTAAAAAAGCATGTCCCTTTCCTTGAATTCTTAAATAGTATTTTATTTGCCTGAGCTTCAGCTAAAAATGAGGATAACAGCTGTTATATTAAGACATTAAAGATTCTGTATGTTTAATCTCTGTGTTTATGACATTTATGTTGCTAAACTAATTCGAGAGCTTTTCTTTCTAAAATAAATTGCTAACATGGAATGTATTATGAGTAAAGAAATCCAAACATTACAGAGACAGATTTTAGGGACAGTATTGTTGACTATGGAAGGAATATACAAGATACCAGATTTGCCATTGGCTAGTTTTTGACCTTGAAGATCGTT
Source organism: Puma concolor (assembly GCF_028749965.1). Lineage (NCBI taxonomy): Eukaryota > Metazoa > Chordata > Mammalia > Carnivora > Felidae > Puma > Puma concolor. Next base: position 205,242,814 of record NC_141667.1, on the reverse strand, counting down.
GTTTTTTTTTTTTTTTTTTCCTCTCTCTGGGTCTCAAGTTTTTATCTCTGAATGGATATGTAATTAATTTTGTTGTTTCCAAGCAGGGATATTAACAAGTTCTTTTAATTTTTTAATGTTTATTTATTTATTTTTAGAGACAGAATGAAAGCAAAAGCCAGGGAGGGACAGAGAGAGAGGAGAAAGGGAGAATCCCAAGCAGGATCTGTGCTGTCAGGGCAGAGCCCCAAACAGTGCTCTAACTCATGAAACATGAGATCATCACCGAAATCAAGAGTCAGACAGTTAACTAACTGAGCCACCCTGGCTCCCCAACAAATTCTTTTTAATGTAACTTATGAACAATGCAAATTTTCTCAATAGGAAATATTTACTATTATCAGTTTATGAAGAAGTATTGATATTCTTAACATATTTGAAATTTAGGTTGCCCATAAATAGAAACTACTTTAGAAAAGGTTTGGAAGGGGCCCTGGGTGGCTCATTTGGTTGAGTATCTGAGTCTCGGTTTAGGCTCAGGTCATGATCTCACCATTTGTGGGTTCTAGCCCATATTGGACTCTGTGCTGAGGGTGTGGAGCCTGTTTGGGATTCTGTCTCCCTCTCTCCCTCTGCCTCTACCCCTACTCCACTCATGCATGTTCTTTCTCTCTCAAAGTAAATAAATATTTAAAAAAATAAATGTTTTGGCAAATAGCTTTATACGTTTTGCTGCCTCAATTATATAAGATCCATAGTCTTTATTTTTCCCCAATGATATAGTTATAATTAGCATGTTGTTATATAAATTATCCAATAAGTAGAAACATGGCATTTTCTTTTTTGTTTTTTTTTTTTTTTTTGGGTAGCAGAAGTTTTTTAATGAGGCATAATTGTAGACAGTCAAAGTGACAATCTTAATTTTATAGTTTGAAAGATTGGTAAATTTTATTTATGTTTATATTTATATTTATTTTATTTATATTTATTATATCCATGCAGCCAACACACCAATTAAGATTTAGAACAAGTCAAATGACTTTTTCAACTTATATAAAAACTATTTCCGGGGCGCCTGGGTGGGTCAGTTGGTTAAGTGTCCGACTTCGGCTCGGGTCATGATCTCACGGTCCGTGAGTTCGAGCCCTGTGTCGGGCTCTGTGCTGACCGCTCAGAGCCTGGAGCCTGTTTCAGATTCTGTGTATCCCTCTCTCTCTGATCCTCCCCTGTTCATGCTCTGTCTCTCTCTGTCTCAAAAATAAATAAACATTAAAAAAAACTATTTCCTTTTAAATATACCTGTGGGTCAGATATTTTGCTTCTTATGGAGAGTTCTCAGTGGTAAAAGTTGGTATCTTATCCAGTTGGTTGACTTGAACTTTGTTTTGTTTTTTTTTTTTATTTATATATGAAATTTATTGTCAAATTGGTTTCCATACAACACCCAGTGCTCATCCCAAAAGGTGCCCTCCTCAATACCCATCACCCACCCTCTCCTCCCTCCCACCCCCCATCAACCCTTAGTTTGTTCTCAGTTCTCAACAGTCTCTTATGCTTTGGCTCTCTCCCACTCTAACCTCTTTTTTTTTTTTTTTCCTTCCCCTCCCCCATGGGTTCCTGTTAAGTTTCTCAGGATCCACATAAGAGTGAAACCATATGGTATCTGTCTTTCTCTGTATGGCTTATTTCACTTAGCATCACACTCTCCAGTTCCATCCACGTTGCTACAAAAGGCCATATTTCATTTTTTCTCATTGCCACGTAGTATTCCATTGTGTATATAAACCACAATTTCTTTATCCATTCATCAGTTGATGGACATTTAGGCTCTTTCCATAATTTGGCTATTGTTGAGAGTGCTGCTATGAACATTGGGGTACAAGTGCCCCTATGCATCAGTACTCCTGTGTCCCTTGGATAAATTCCTAGCAGTGCTATTGCTGGGTCATAGGGTAGGTCTATTTTTAATTTTCTGAGGAACCTCCACACTGCTTTCCAGAGCGGCTGCACCAATTTGCATTCCCACCAACAGTGCAAGAGGGTTCCCGTTTCTCCACATCCTCTCCAGCATCTATAGTCTCCTGATTTGTTCATTTTGGCCACTCTGACTGGCGTGAGGTGATACCTGAGTGTGGTTTTGATTTGTATTTCCCTGATAAGGAGCGACGCTGAACATCTTTTCATGTGCCTGTTGGCCATCTGGATGTCTTCTTTAGAGAAGTGTCTATTCATGTTTTCTGCCCATTTCTTCACTGGGTTATTTGCTTTTCGGGTGTGGAGTTTGGTGAGCTCTTGATAGATTTTGGATACTAGCCCTTTGTCCGATATGTCATTTGCAAATATCTTTTCCTATTCCGTTGGTTGCCTTTTAGTTTTGTTGGTTGTTTCCTTTGCTGTGCAGAAGCTTTTTATCTTCATAAGGTCCCAGGAATTCACTTTTGCTTTTAATTCCCTTGCCTTTGGGGATGTGTCGAGTAAGAGATTGCTACGGCTGAGGTCAGAGAGGTCTTTTCCTGCTTTCTCCTCTAAGGTTTGGATGGTTTCCTGTCTCACATTCAGGTCCTTTATCCATTTTGAGTTTATTTTTGTGAATGGTGTGAGAAAGCGGTCTAGTTTCAACCTTCTGCATGTTGCTGTCCAGTTCTCCCAGCACCATTTGTTAAAGAGACTGTCTTTTTTCCATTGGATGTTCTTTCCTGCTTTGTCAAAGATGAGTTGGCCATACGTTTGTGGGTCTAGTTCTGGAGTTTCTATTCTATTCCATTGGTCTATGTGTCTGTTTTTGTGCCAGGCATTTTCTTTTTTGTATCTTAAGACTTAATTACATTTTAAGTCAATTTTCCAAAGATTTTTCTTCACCAGCCTCTTATATTCTGCCATAAGATAAAAATTCTGAGTTGAGGTTTTTGTTTGTTTGTTTGTTTTTGTCAACATGTATTATCTGTAATGTTAAACAGCTAATTACTTCAAAGACATTATTTTTGGTAAAGAAATGCTTATCCACCCATAATTATTTATTGAGTGTCTGCTAGGCATTTTGGTAGGTCCTGGAGTCATAATCATTGATAGACAAGATTTCTGCCCTTCTGAAGCTGACATTCCAATAAGAAGAGAGTAAAAACAATTTTTTTGGGGGGGCACCTGGGTGGCGCAGTCGGTTAAGCGTCTGACTTCAGCCAGGTCACGATCTCGCGGTCCGTGAGTTCGAGCCCCGCGTCGGGCTCTGGGCTGATGGCTCAGAGCCTGGAGCCTGTTTCCCATTCTGTGTCTCCCTCTCTCTCTGCCCCTCCCCCGTTCATGCTCTGTCTCTCTCTGTCCCAAAAATAAATAAACGTTGAAAAAAAATATTAAAAAACAAAAACAAAAAAAAAACAATTTTTTTTTGGAAAAATAGTGGTAGGTGCATAGAGAAAATTAAACAGTTAAGGATATTACTGAAAATTTAAATAGGGGAGTCATGAAAAGCACCTCTATAAAGAGAGAAGGGGTTGTAGGAATGAGGTCTGTAGACATTTGAAGAAAGAACAGCTGGGGTAGGAGTCCCAGCAAAGGCAAAACTCTCAGGCAGAAGCATGCCTAGAATGCTCCAAGAAGTGCAAGATCCATCTGGCAGAATTGGAAGAAGTAATTTTGAGAAGAACTGTGGAAAGGCAAATCATGTGCTGTTGTAAAGAATTTGGCTTTAATTTGAAATGAAATGAGAAGCCACTGGATAGTTGTGAGCAGAGTAATGGCATGATCTGTCTTGAGTTTTGCTAGGATAATTGTGGCTTCCTGTTGAGAAGAGACTGTGCAAGGGTAAGGGTGGAGGGACAGACACCAGCTAGGAGGCTAATGTAGTAATCTAGGCAAGAAGAATCCTGCTTGGACTAGAATGACAGCAGTGGAGATTACAAATGGTAGAGTTCTGGATAGATTTTGAAAGTGGAGCAAAATGGATTTGATAGATACAATTCAGTGGAACAGAGAGAAAAAAGAGACAAAGATGACTCTTAGATTTTGTCCTAAACAACTGGAAGACATCATTAACTGAGGTGGAGAAAATGGAGGGAAAAGCAATTTTGGAGGGAAAATCAAGAGCTCATTTTGAGATGTCTATTATAGTCTAGGTGGAATAATTAAATGGGAATTTGGATAGTATAGGCCAGAGATATAAATTTGGCAGTTGCATAACGTTGATATTTTAAATTTAAGATTGGATAAGATCACCAAAAAGAGTGAAAGTATTTGGAATGAAAGGTGGAGAGGTTCTTTTGAGGCATTCTAATTCTGAGAATTAGAGAAAATGAGAAGTAATCAACAGGATGAGGCCAGGGTTCTGAAAGGTAATTGTAGAATCAGGTATTTTAACGGACGTTAAATGCTTCTGCTAGGTCAAGTAAGATGAGACCCAAGAGTTGGCCATTGGAATTAGAATTTGGAAATCACTGTGGTAGAGTGATGAAGGCAGAAGTATGATCATAGTAGGTTCCAAAGAGAATAGAAGGAAATAAATTGAAGACAAATAACTCAGGGAAATTATCAGATAATTTTTTATTGTAATTTGTAAATCCTGTGTATAAAATGTTAATAAAAATTAGTTACTAGTATTTTTAACTTATTGCAGTGTTCATCTTCATGTCACTGTTCTAACTTTCAAAGGAATCATTTTAGGCAGCTTTACTTCCTTTTCAAGGGTACTTCCACAGACCAAACTGATTTTGAAACATATTTTTTTTGCATTCCTAGAAAAAAAGAATCTTTATTTTATTATATTTTTTAGACAGAGAGAGAGAGGGAAGAGTGGGGGGGGGCAGAGGGAGAGAGAGAGAGAGAGAGAGAGAGAGAGAGAGAGAGAGAGAATCCCAAGCAGGCCCCATGCTCAGCACAGAACTGAATGAAGGCTTGATCCCATGACCGTGGGATCATGACCTGAGCTGAAATCAAGAGTCAGATGCTTAACCAACTGAGCCACCCAGGCACCCCAGAGAATCTTTGAAATAAAAAGAACTTAAGATATCATCTCTACCAACTCATTTTGTTAAGTTTTTCCTTCTACTTTCTGATTCCTATTTACATCGCACTCATAATTATTGAGGAAGAATTCAAGAAATCAGATAATTTTTTTTAAATTCACATCTTAATGGAGATAAGTGAGTAAAAGGGGGTTTTGAGTGCTTTAATTTCATTTTCATTCTCATCCTCATCGATGCTTCTTAAATGTGGCCATTAACATGTTAGAGTTCACAACACAATTTTCCAAGATAAACCACAAATAAATGACCAAAGTGACATTATGGATATCTGGAAATGGGGAGGAAGCCATACCCTTCAGCACTGCTCTTTTCTCAGATTCCCAAGAACCCTAAAGGGGACATTATAAGAAGGAACTCTAGGGGTGCCTGGGTGGCTCAGTCAGTTAACGGTCTGACTTCAGCTCAGGTAATGATCTTGCAGTTTGTGGGTTCGAGCCCTGCATTGGACTCTGTGCTGACAGCTCAGAGCCTGGAGCCTGCTTCAGATTCTGTGTCTCCCTCTCTCCTGCTCACATTCTATATCTCTCTCTCTCTCTCTCTCTCTCAAGATTAAATAAACATTAAAAACAAAAAAGAAGAAGGAATTCTCATTATCCATAGATATTTTGGTATTGTGTAGGTACAAATTGATGATAGAAAGTGGGTAAGAAAATATGAAAATATATTTATTCATGAATATATGTAAGTAAAATTAAGAATAAATTTCTCATAAGATTCTCTAGTTTTAGTACATATAAAATTATCTTTTTGGGGTTCCTGGATGGCTCAGTCAGTTAAGCATCCAACTTTGACTCCAGTTATGATCTTGCAATTCATGGGTATAAGCAACATATTGGGCTCTCTGCTCCTCCCCCTCTCACTGTCCCTCTCAAAAATAAATAAACATTAAAAAAAATAAACTGCAATGATAGAACATGGCTTTAAATTAAGAAACATGCTGTTGAAATTATATTTGTAAAATGAATAGATGCTTCCTGTTGTTTTCATTCTCACTTCCCTCACCCATTCTATTTTAGAACAGAACATATCTATCCTTTGATTTTATTAATTCTTATATATTGCTGTTCTGGATTATAATATGCATTTTGAAACTAAATTGGGATTTACTAAAAATAGCATTTTAATATCTTTTGCAGTTCCTCAAACATCTGTCAGATGCCTTGTTACACACAGATTTTATGTCAGATCCATGTATAAGATTGCTTTTGATTGACATGAAAGATTTTTGTACTTGATTTGAAATCATTTTATTACTATATTCAGGCTTTTTAAAAGTCTGGGATGAAATGAATAGTTTTACATCTAGTTTTAATATTCTTCACACTTTTTTTCATATTAGCTGAGATCTAATGTTTGCATGTAATTAAAAACTTTATTAATATGCTTCACAATTTTACTTTTTGTTTTACTGTGGATCTGAGATTTGAAGGCAGATTCTTGCTAATACCTCTTTCCAGAGACTCCTCAAAGCCATGGGATGAGAAATAGAAATTCTTCCAATTATTATGGTAGCTTTTGAAGAGGATAATCTCATTGGATAGGTAGTGGTAGGATAGGATCTCTTGACACTTTGTTAGGGTTAAATGGAGCTACATGACTTCATTCTGGCCATAGTGGATCAGCCTGTACCAGACTTCCCTTCCTGCCTGTAACTGTAAGGCTAAGCAAAATGTATAAACCAACTGTTTCAAGATTTTGGAGATAAGAGAAAAACTTGAGAGGTCTCTTTGTAAAGTCTGAATAGAACACATCCCCTAGCAAATCACAGGAAGATAGACCCCAAACAAAGCATAACAGCTTTAGTGAGCAAAGGAGGCAGATGTTAGAGTTGGGTTGGTTGAAATGGCTTATATTTGGAAAGTCCTAGATAGGACGGAGTTCTGCAGAAGGGAGCATCCATGAGGGTTATATTTTAAGTTCTTGGCCAAAGGCTAAGGTGCCCATTTACAGGGTACATTTCTATGTGTTCTAACCAACAGTAGTTGCTGGTAGCCTGAGAGCAGAAGGGAGATACCAGAAGTTGTTGGAGTTACAAAGTAGCCAGAGCACTCTTTCAGAACTCTTTCAGAGTTCCCTAGGCATCTATTTGAAACTCCAGAAATGCCACATGTTTGAAGAAAGGACAACATACTACTGTGTGGATAGGATTAAGGATAAACTTAAGATAGTTGCAAAGAATAGAACGAAATCTAACATGATTAAAAAGAGCCACCAGGAATTTAACTGGCACCAACAACAATCTCAACTGCCTTTAAAGGATCTTTCAAGGAGTCAATACAATCCATATTCCATACAGTGTTCAACATATAATAAAAAAAGAAACCCAGATTTACTTAAAAATTCAATTAAAAGGAAAACTCAAAAATGGGCAGAAGACTTGAACAGACACTTTACAAAAGAAAATGCTTGGATGGCCAACCAACACATAAAAGTACACTTAATCTAACTGGTCATTAGGAAAATGCAAAATAAAATCACAATGAAATACCATTTTATACCAAGTAGAATGACTAAAATTAAAAAGACTGTAAATATCAAATTTAGAGGAAACCAGATTGCTCATACATTGCTGATGGGAATATAAAATGATATAACTGTATTGGAAAATTGCTGTGTGGTTTCTTATGAAGTAAATCACATCTATTCTGTAACACAATAATTCTACTTTTAGGTAAACATCCAGGAGAAATGGTAATTTATCTCCATACAAATATTGATGCACAAACGTTTGTAGAAGCTTTAAACCAGTAGCTAAATTCTGTAAAAAGAAAAATCAAAACATTTACCAGCTAGAGAATGGATCAACATATTGGTATATTGAAACAATAGAATACTACTCAATTTAAAAAATGAACACAAAACCATCGATGAATCTCAAAAAAAATATTAGGCAAGTCTGTTCTCATCCATGAGGGAATAGGCTACAGAACTATCTTGTCAGGGTAAATAAACTAAAAATAGTTCTTTCTCCATATTGCAGCATAGGACTATGATCCCTGAGAGAAGGGACATGAAAAAGGTAAGCCTTCCAAATTGACTGGAGGCAGTTTTTGCCTGTAGGCAATTTTCATTCTGTTGTACAGGTAATGAAAAACCAACCGGAGCTTGGCAGTTTTGCATGGTTGATGAGAGAAAAGTCCGAATTTGTAGAGACCAAGATGGCTGAAATTTGTGGGGTCAAATAGTGAACAGAAGGCAGCTGCAGAAAGAAAAGCACCTAGAAATCTACAGAGGCATCCCCTTAAATCTTTGATTGCATCCATACATGCCTAGGGTATAACTCCAGAGGCCAGGAAAAGAACAACCTCCAAAAAAGAATGAATTCTGAGGAAGAAAGTGTATTAACTGGACAATTTCACTGAATGGGATTAAGAGTAGGTTAGACTTTCAGTTAAAGTGATCAGTGAAAAAAAAATCTGTCAACCTAAAATTCTAGACCCAGAGAAGTATTTTTCAAAAATGAAAGTTAATTATAGTTTTTCTTCAGACGAAGAAAAGTTAAGCTGACAGAATTCACTGGCAGCCAACTTACACTACAAGAATTTTTTATTTTTAAATTTCTTCAAGCAGAAAGAAAATAATACCAGGTAAAAAGTTGAATCTATACACGGGCCAGAAGAAAATAGAAATGGTAAATATCTAGGTAAAAGAGACATCGGCATTATTGTAAAAATACCTTAAAAGATAATTGACAGTTAAAAGCATAAATAATAATGTATTATGGAGTTTCTAACATATTTTTGGTTTTTTTAGTATTCACCTTTATTAATTTTCTCCAGAGTATTCTGGCCCAGAGATACGGTTCTTATTAAATACTGCACAGTGAATAATAAAAGTGTTGCTGCTCACCTTATCTTGTCCCAGGAGAAGTATGATTACCTCTGCAATGAGGTAATGGAAGTGAAGTCATATGTCCTACAAAAGTAGTTAGATATTCTATGGATGAGGGATGAAGAAAAATGATTTCTCTCTGCTTATAAAGAGGAAAAGAGATTAATACCCCATTAAGAGATGGGGTGTTGGTATGGGCATATCCTCTGTATAATAGACTTCTGTGGAACTGTACACTTAAAATCTGTGCATTTCATTGCATGCAAATTTTATCTCAACAAAAAGTAGCTAGAAAACAGAAAGCTTTATTTAACTTTTATTTCTAAGTAAATAAGTAATAGGGAGTTTTCTATCTAATGGTGTATAAGGAGAATTTATGGACCTAAGATTTTTTTTCTTTTACTGTGCAATAAAAGACATCATTATATATTTCACATTTCTGTTACTGATTCTAAGTCCTTGACTGGTATTTTAAATATTTGCAAGGATTGTCGTGTCTCTAACAATATGGTAAAACATAGATTTTGAACTTTAACATGGCAAAAATGGTCATTGAAATATCAAATACAGTCACAACAACAAAAGTCAACTTGTTAGTCACTTTGATGAAGAGTTTTTCAATAATGGCCTCATGAGTCGGTGAGAAGAATGGAGTCTGGAGTCTTGGATTTAACCTTTGGCTTCATTATTTTGTAGCAGTATTTCACTGGGTGAACCGCTTCTCCAGATCTCATTTTCTTATCAGTAAAATCGAGGTTATAATATTAATTTCATAATGCTGTTGTGAAGAACATGTGAAATTACAAGTAGGTGTATATAAAGCAGAATCAAAATAGGACTAATGCCTAAATCAGATTGGAGCCCATTGACGTGTATGAGTGGAAGTTTTATATACCCAGATATTTATTGAATCTGGGTTTTTCTATTGAAGTTTAGGCCTTCATCACATCCTCTTCTTTTTGAATAATTAGCTAACTGATTTCTTTATCCCCAGACTTCCCCCTTGTTCTATCCTGTATCATGCTTTTGGGTAGACACAATGTCTGTGTATAAAATATATATTGAAAACATACAGTTGTAACCATGCCATATCAATAGCACATGTTTCTTTCCCAATGTCTTCTTACCATGCTCTGGATAAAGTCTCTACTTCTCATGATTAATATGAACTCAATTCTGCTTTCTTTTCTTCCTAGCCCTCCCAATATTCCCATCCCTCTATTGAATTGCTTCATGGCATGCTAACTTCCTCCAGTATGCTTTTTTTTTTTGTAAGATGTTTTAAAAAAAAATCTATGACTCCCGTTTCTTGTCCACTTGACAAATCCGAAATATGTTTTAATTCTCAGACCAAAGGTCATTTCATTGAAGAATTATGTAATCCTCTCTTGACATAGGCGAAAAGTTAAATATGCTTTTATCTATGTCCATTATAGTGTCTTGCACATATCTCTTCTAATCAGCTAGTGTTTTATTTCAGTCTTTGCTTATTTATCTGCCCTCATGCTCAGCCCTGAGCACCATGAAGATGAATCTTCACTGTATCCTTTTTTCAGTAGCACCTATATAATTTCACACATTTAATATCTATAGCTAGACAATGTATACATTAGATTTTCATTTCACTTAGGTGGTTTGTTTCTGGTTAGGGATGTAACCATTTATGTTCATGACACACTTTAAAAAACATCTTAGAGGTAATGAAAAATTTATCAGACCCTTAACTAGAGAAAATGAAAATACACTGATGGAGGGAAAAAAAAAGATTTGCTGAGAAATAGGGAATGGGGACTATTATTGTTTAAGTTACTGTATTCTTTTCTTTCCACAAGATTGTTTTGTGAAAAAGTAATCCACTAGGTTATATCTGGAAGCCAAAACCTAGATGCCAACAGACCATGATCACCTCAACCAGAGCAAGTGTTGTTTCACATGGTACAGCAGAAGCCAGGTTATTGAGGAAGAATCTCGGTTGCTGGACAGTGTCTTATTTCATTGCCTTTTAAGTATTCAAAGTTACCGATTTCTTTAAGGAGGATTTTTGACTCCTTAAAATATCATACTACAATTGCAATGAAAAACTTAATTTAAAGTTTCCAGTGACTCCTCAGTTCCTTTAGTCTTACTTTAACAACTGCACATTTCTTTTCTATTTTTTTTAACGTTCATTCATTTTTAAGAGAAGTGGGGGAGGGAGGGGAAGAGAGAGAGGGAGACAGAGGATCCTAAGTGGGCTGTGCCCTGTTAGCAGTAAGCCCGATGCAGGGCTCAGACTCATGGACCATGAGGTTATGGCCTAAGCTGAAATTGGACGCTCGACTGACTGAGCTACCCAGGTGCCCCACAACTTCACATTTCTTAAGATCTAGAAGGAAAAAATGCTGTAGGCTTAACTGGAAAAATCCAACTTAGGTGTGGTTAATACGTATCTACAGACCACAGAAGATCTCACTTGAGACTATGTCAGACATGCCTGATCAGTCTCACTACTGTTTCCTATTAAGTGCACACTCATATTCAAAATTCCTCCTAACACAGACCTCCAAGCAGCTACCATCAATCATGGTCCAGTGGAAAATTGGAGAAAACCCCTTTGTCACACAAGGAAATTATAGAGAAGCTAATTTTTCTTTACAATAGCAATGAATTCTATAACTCACGGGTTGCAGTCACTAGAGTCACGCTATGGGCAGCATAAACTGTGCTAAACTGCTGAATCTGGATCAAGGCTACCTGGTTTCATATGTAGCCTGTGACTTATGGGTTGTGTGACCTTGAAATTATTTAACTTCATCCCCAACATTGGGAATAATAATAACACCCTACCTCATAGGACTGCTGGAGGGACTTTATGAATTAATATCTCTAAATAGAGGGGAATTATTTGTAATAGGAAGCACTGAATAAGTGTTTATTAAATACATTGATAGTTCTAGCTTTTCAGACTTAAGTAATGACTTTCCTAAAGATAACTACCGTTGAGTTGAAAAACAAACAACAATAAGACAAGGATGATGGATTTTTTCGTATGATAGAGCCCATGTAAATATATATCTTATGAATATACTTTAAAATCATTTTGCAAATTTAATTCCATAGAAATGTCATCAGATGGCAGGAATCCAGATATTTTAGTAAAAATGATTAAAATACTGAAGAGACTAATATTTAAAAATGACGCTTGAAAGATAAATACTTTTGCAAAGAGCTGCATCTAGTGGGTAAATGAACAAAGGAAATGTGAAGTTGAGCTAAGGGAAAACGTCAAGTGTCAGGAAGAAGCACAAATGAGTAATTTGGGGGCTATGTGGTTGAACTCACTCTTTACAGTGAAAATAATCTTCCAGCGTTTAGATATGTTGTAATGCTGATGGTATGGGAGTAATTTGGAAGTAAGATAGTTCCCTTTTTGTACTGATGTGAGGTTAGGTGCTCAGAAAGTATTTGAATGTTCAGTGACTGTTTTTGGAAGGGGCCTCTGAGTTTGTATACGGCCAGAGAGCAAAAATAGACTACTGATTGAATTTAGCAGACAGAGTGCTTTGAAAGGGATTTTTTTTTTTCTAATTCAGTTTGGTTAATTTGGGGTCTCTTAGGAATCTGAGTGTCTGAAGGAGTTACCATAATAGTTATAAGAATTACAAAGGTATCTTTTAAAATTTGAAATAAGAATGAAGGCACTATAGAAAGAATAGCTAAGAAAATGAATTGTAGACATGCCTTATATTGGCAGACTTCAAGGGGTCTAAGAAAATATTTAAATAGAATAGTATGGGAACACTTTTCAGTGATAGAAATTTTGAAGTTTTTGGTCCATGGATGGGGATGAAGATTTAAATTTTTTTTCAGTGTCAGTTTAAGGTGCTGGAGCCTATTTCATTGTTAATACACTAATAAAGATTATGCCCCTTTAGAACATGTAGTCTTAACCCCATTATAGATTTATTGATCTGTACTGTGGCCTTTTGGGGCATTGTTTTAATAAATAAACACATATTTCAGAAAGTACATTTTATGATTGATATAAAGCATAGGCCAAGTGGCCTTGACCATGGATTATCTTGAATTCTAAGTACATTTCTACAAGCATTTGCCATTATTTTCACTAATGGTAGAATTAGCCTTTATAAATGAGTTATTTTAATGGACTTATAAAGTCTTTCAGTGTTAGGACTTTCAAGTCCTTAAATGTATTGGCTCTGTTTCTGCCTGTGAGTGAGGTTTTTCTTTCAGAAGAGAATCAACTCTTCAACCTACTAAAGGCTTTAAAATACTATAAATTATTGTCCTAATTGAATTTAAGAACCTGGGTTCCTGTGTTAGTCCAGATCCTCTGAGAAGCAAATGCCAAGGCAGCGTTAGACATGTAAGAGTTTTCTTAGGGGAATATGGGGAGGGAGGGAAGCTAGGAGAGGCTGGGAGACCATTAGACTGTACCATTAGGATGTAGCTCTGACCCTGAAGGAGAGAAGTAAAGAAGGAAGGTTGGTGCAAGAGGCTGAGACTGCAGCACTGCTCTGGTAAATTTGAGCAAGACTGATGGAGAGTCCCCAGGCCAAGGCTTCCCCATCTCTCAGGAGTAGGCCTTCCTTAGCAGGCTTGCCTTGTTCCATCACTGGCTGGGAGCATTGCTAGAAGGGGGTGATGGGTTTCAGAGCAGTAGCTGGAGCTGTAGGTCAATTATGCTCTCCATAGGGGAGACCTGAGAGGCACGTCTTCATGGTCACCATCATCTTTGTAGGTGAAACATCTATTACCCAGGAAGATTAGACTTCTTATTTATGTGTATTTCCACCTCATCCTTATGAAATCAGGATAACTAACATTTATTAATCTGTATATTAGGCACTAAACTGTATATTAGGCACTTTTGTGTATGTAGTCCTTGTTCACCTTTATGGCAGATATAAATATGTTCGTGCTAATGATAAAAAATTGAAGCTTGGGGCTACTTAATAATGGGACCCAGAATGCATAGTTAATAATGGGAGGATGATTTAAGTCCAGATTTCTTATACTCCAAATTGCCAGCTTTTCCTGTGAAATGATACTGCCCATATTATTTGAAATGTGCTGGGATATAGAAATGTTAAGTGACAGGTCAGAAATCACAGACATGGTTGACTTACCAAAACAGTGACAAAAACAGCATTTATACTGCCTTGTCCTATTCAGACCTGCCCTCTTTTGGATAATACCTCTGGCTTTTACTTTCTATTTTTCATTAAAACCTTTCTGAGAATGTTTTTTCTGAGAATATTGCCCTCTCCTATTATCAAGAAAATGGTCTCTGCTAATGTGACAATAGGTGCTAATGGGCACACACCCCATTGCCTGATAGAAGGTCCTTTTATGTCTGACAGGCTTTTGTACATGGAGAAGCACATTCATGATTATTTGTACTTTAATGCTTAGTGTATTAAATACATAAATGTGATAAAACATTTTAAAACATTTTGGCTTTTAAAAGTAGATTACATATTTTAAATTCTATTAAAAAATTCAAATATAATTATGAAATTATTATCCCTGACACATTACCTTAAATAGAAGGCAAAGAACAAACACAGTTATCACTCAACTAATTACTTTAATTCTATGCAAACCGATTCTGTGATTTAATCAGTAATTCCGTTGGTTCTCTGTTTGCATAATCTTTCAAGTATCATAGCTTTAGTTATTTTGATATCTTTTAAAGGTTTGGCGATATTACTTTCATATAGTTCCAGAGTTGTAGTTTTCTTAATTGACTCCAAAGAATATCTTCTCTGAGCAGTCAGAGTTTGGGTTCTTGGTTGGAACTTAGATTTTCCTTGTTTCTCCCAAGGTGATTAAAAACTGAGCTATTGATCTTCAATCTGAACTTCTTTTTGTGTTGTTAAAATTTCAGTGTTAGGTCAGTAATCCTTTTTTTTTTTAATTAATACCTTTGACATAGGTTTTAGTTGTTTGCAAATCTGCTATCTTCTTTGTTTTATCATTATGAGATGCTGACTTTATTAAAAACATGTGTGGCTTATCAATTGTGCCACTTAGTTTTTGTTATATTTCATAGGATATTAAGGATTGAGTAAATTGACTTAATCCTTGTTTAGGGTACATTTATTTCATTAATCACTTTTGGGGAGCCTGGGTGGCCCAGTCAGCTAAGCCTCTGACTTCGGCTCAGGTCATGGTCTTGTGGTTCATGAGTTCGAGTCCCGCATCGGGCTCTGTGCTGATAGCTCAGAGCCTGGAGCCTGCTTCAGATTCTGTGTCTCCCTCTCTCTGCCCCTCCCCCACTTGCTCTCTTTCTCAAAAATAAATAAACATTAAAATAAATTATTAATCACTTTGGAACACATGGTTGAAGCTCTACTTTGTCATTGGCCTGATTGTGTTGAATGCCTGTGTTTTCCCACCTGCTTGTTATATATGACCAACAGAACTGATCAGTCTTTTCTGTCGTTCATAAATTCCTACCTTCGAAAAAACTCATTTATTCACTATTACTTTTTCTTTTCTGCTTATGCAGGGAAAAGCAAACACAGGTCTATATTTTAGAAATGTATAATTAACAGAATAAATATATCAAATATGTACACACACGCATACATACACAAGACCTTCCTCTGTTAAGATAAGGTCATCTTAAATTTTTTTGTTAATATTTATTTATTTTTGATAGAGAGAATGAGTGAGCAGAGAAGGGGAGGGGCAGAGAGTGGGGGACAGAGGATTTGAAATGGGCTCTGTGCTGACAGCCGTGAGCCTGACGTGGGGCTTGAACTCATGAACAGCAAGAACATAACCTGAGCCGAGTCATGCACTCAATGAACTGAGCCACCCAAGGTGCCTCTTAAGTTGTTTTTTTTTTCCCCCTAAGTTTAGGTATTTATTTTGAGAGAGAGCACGAGAGCATGAGTGGGGAAGGGGTAGAGAGAGAAGGAGAGAGAGAAAATCCCAAACAGGCTCTGCGCTGTCAGCACAGAGCCTAATGCAGGGCTCAAACTCACGAAACATGAAATCATGACCTGAGCCAAAATCAAGAGTCAGAGTCAGAGGCCTAACCGACTGAGCCATCCAGGAACCCTGGTCGTCTTATTTAATTGTATTTTTTCTACAAATATTTATCTTTACAATTTATATTAGCTTTTCTCATTTGAACATCATCATGTACTGAAGTACTAATGTCCTTTTGCAGGTTCATCTTGTTCCAGAACTTATACAGGAAGGTGAAAGTTACTTCGCTGGAAGAATCACTTTTTAGTTGGCCCCATTGCCTTTATAACCATGACTCGTTCTATTCACTAGCATTACTAGGATATTCTAAATTTGTCATGGAGTCAGTTACCCTCCACAGAATTCTGGTTCCTTTTAGTGGAGAATGCTGTTAGAGAACAAATCCACAAAAGAAGGGTATATAGGGGAGTTAATGAGAACCAAAAGTAATGTTGATATTACTATTGAGCCAACTTTAGTGACAAAGCTTAAAAAATGTTCTCTGTTTATGGTTATGAGTTTTATTGATTTTTTTCAGTTTAACTTGTTACTATTGCCTGCTTTTTTTGGATAGTATTTCCATTCACACTTGATTCTTGACCTCTTGGGTGAGGTAGTTGCATTTTTATTACGACTTTCTGCATTAAAATGAAGGTAGAATTCTGATGTCAGGAGTTTGAACAATAGTGCTTCACACAGGCCTCTTGAGTTAAAATATCAACATCATTCAACCATGGGTAATAGTTTCAGTATCACTGCAGACTATGCATAGGAAGGAATGGCAGCTTCTTTTTCCCCCAGATCATGTTATATTGGTAGTTGTCTACTCCACAGCTACTACCCTATGCAATATATCCAGCACAGGAGGGATTTTAAAGGTACAGAGATTTTCAAAGTTTCCTACAATAGGCAGAAATATTCTTCAATTTGGAGTCTTGGAAATTGTCAATGCTTGCACATTAATCTGTCTTCTCCTTCTGATTACATTTGTTTCTTGATGAACAATATGGGGTGTAAACAAAAGATAGGCTGTGTGAGGGTGTGGAAACATTTGTGGCTAGAATCTCTCAAAGTTTCCTAGGGAGATTAAAGAGATGATACCCAATTGCTGATGATGGGCTAGTAAGAAGCTAAATAATTGAATGGAGAGGAGTTGGAAAGAAAGAATTAAAGATTAGGCAGACAAATTCAGAAAGAATAAAAAGAATAGCAATTTACTATATGGACTCTCAATGCTGAATCAAGAGTTGTAGTGAATCAATACCTAAGGGAATGGCCAGAAAAGCCAAATGATCTCTGTATATACTTTTTCCCAGCATTACAACTAAAATCTACCTAATTACCATCAACTTTCTCTAAAATGCAATTACATATACAAGCAGTGCCTGACTTTTAGAGGTTTGACTTTCTTAAAACCTACATTTTCATACAGCAAACATGGTAGCCTCTTTTGTAAGCTGAATTTCACCATTTATACAGCAGCTGGAAAGAGAACGTTTTGAGGTATTAGGTGCCACTACTCGCTTAGTCTTTTAGAATCATTGTTATGTTGTCCACATTACATGTGTTTGCACAACTGTTTGAATCTTAAATTGAACTTACCTTACTTTCTATTAGAAAAAAGAAAAAAATAAATTTGATAATGCAACTTTTCATAAGAACAGGCCACGTATATGTGCTATAATTGGGAGAAGGTAGGAAGTCATCTGCCATGTTGAAAGAACAGCAAATCTTTAGCCCCATTGGACCTAAATTAAGAAAGAAAGGGGATGATATTAAAACCACAAAACACCAGAGGGGCGCCTGGGTGGCTCGGTCGGTTAAGCGGCCGACTTCGGCTCAGGTCATGATCTCGTGGTCCGTGAGTTCCAGCCCCGTGTCGGGCTCTGTGCTGACTCTCAGAGCCTGGAGCCTGTTTCAGATCCTGTGTCTCCCTCTCTCTCTGCCCCTCCCCTTTTCATGCTCTGTCTCTCTCTGTCTCAAAAATAAATAAACGTTAAAAAAAAAATTAAAAAAACAAAACAAAACACCAGAAATACATTGTCAAGTACTGTGAATAAAAGAAATACTTAATTAGGGATTTTATATATATATGTATTTTTTTTTTTAGCTCTTTGGGACTGAAATCTTTTTTTAACATGAAAACTTCATGATTAAACTTCATCTTGGTGTTAATAGTTTTAGTCTGATTCATGAGGTCTTAGAGCCTCAGCCCTCTTCTTAATTGTTGTTTGTGAGGACTGCTCCAGTCAGGTTGCTTCTTTTCCTGTATTGGTTTCATCACGAATTTGGTATGCATTAGAAAAAATATAAACAGTGACAATAACAACCAGGCATTTTTCCCCTTTAGGTGAAAATCTGAGGAAGCCTCCAATATTGTCATTTTAGTCACAATTTGGAAGGCACTTTAAGATACAGGCATACCTCTGAAATATTTTGACTTTGGTTCCAGATCACTGCAATAAGCAAATATCATAATAAAGCCAGCCAAATGAATTGTTTTGGTTTCCCAGTACATACAAAAGTTATATTTACACTATATATAGTCTATTAAGTGTAAAATAGCACCGTCTAAAAAATGTGCATACCTTAAGTAAAAAAACACTTTACTGCTAGAAACACTATCATGTGAGCTTTCCTTGAGTTGTAATCTTTTGGCTGGTAAAGAGGCTCACATTGATGTTGATGGCTGTTTGCTGATCAAGGTGGGGGATGTTGAAGGCTGGGCGGCTGTGGCACTTCTTTAAAATACAGCAACAGTGAAGTTTGCCACATTGATTGTACCTTTCATGAATGATTTCTCTGGAGCACACAGTGTTGTTTGATAGCATTTTACCTATGATAGAATGTCTTTCGAAATTGGAGTCCGTCTTCTCAAACTGCTGCTGCTTTATCAACTAAGTGTATGTAATATTCTAAATCCTTTTTCATCATTTCAATAATTTTTAAATCATCTTCACCAGGAGTAGCTTCCATCTTCAGAAACCACTTTCTTTGCTCTTCCATAAGAAATAACTCCTCACTGGGTTGCCTGGGTGGCTCAATCAGTTAAGCATTGGACTTCAGCTCAGGTAATCTCACGACTTGGGGTTTGAGCCTCATATTGGGCTCTGTGCTGACAGCTTAGAGCCTGGAGCCTACTTCATATTCTGTGTCTCTGCCTCTCTCTGCTTCTCCCCTGCTCATGCTCTGTCTCTCTCTCTCTCAAAAGTAAATAAACATATAAAAAAAAGAAGTAACTCCTCATCTGTTGGAGTTTTATCATGAGATTGCCAGAATTTAGTCACATGTTCAGGCTCCACTTCTAATTTTAGTTTTCTTGTTGTTTCTACCATGTCTGCAGTTACTTCCTCCACTGAAGTCATGAACCGCTCAAAGTCATCCATGAAGGTTGGAATCAACTTCTTCCAAACTCCTGTGAATGTTATTTTGACCTTTTCCCATGAATCACAAATGTTCTTTATGACTACTTAGAATGGTGAATCTTTCCAGAAAGATTTTTTTTTAATTTTTTGTTTATTTATTTATTTTGAGAGAGAGCAGGGATAGGGCAGAGAGGGATAGAGAGAATCCCAGGCAAGTTCACACTATCGGCATAGAGCCTGATGTGGGGCTTGACTCACGAACCATGAGATTATGACCTGAGCCGAAACCAAGAGTCAGACGCTTAATTGACTGAACCATCCAGGTGCCCCAGAAAGTTTTAATTTACTTTGTTCAGATACATCAGAGGAATAACTATAGCCTTATGAAATATATTTCTTAAATAATAAGACTGGAAGGTCAAAATGACTCACTGATCCCTGGGCTACAGAATAGATGTTTTGGTAGCAGGTTTGAAAATATTAGTCTCATTGTATATCTCCATTGGAATTTTTGGGTGACCAAGTACATTGTCAATGAGCAGTAATATTTCGACAGGATTTTTTTTTTTTCTGAGCAGTAGTTCTCAACAGTGAGCTTAAAATATTCAGTAAGCCATGTTGTAAACAGATGTGCTGTCATCCAGGCTTTGGTCCACTTAGAGAGCACAGGCAGAGTAGATTTGGTATAATTCTTAAGGGCCCTAGGAATTTTGGAATAGTAAATGACCACTGGCTTCAACTTAAATTTCTCTGCTACATTAGCCCCTAACAAGAGAGTAAATCTGTCCTTTGAACTTTTGAAGCCATGTATTGATTTTCCTTCTCTGGCTATGAAAGCCCTAGATGGCATCTTCTTCCAAAAGCAGGCTATTTCATCTATATCGAGAATCTGTTGTCTAGTATAGTCATCTTCATTCATGATCTTAGCCAGATCTTTTGGATAACTTGCTGCAACTTCTACATCATCACTCGCTGCTTCACCTTGCACTTTTATGTTCTGGAGATGGCTTCTTTCCTTAAGCCTCATGAGCCAGTTCTTCTAACTTCAAACTTTTCTTCTACAGCTTCCTTAACGTCTCTCAGCCTTTATAGAATTTAAGAGTTAGGGCCATGCTCTGGATTAGGCTTTGGTTTAAGGCTTGACCTTCTATCCAGACCGCTAACACCTTTCCCATATTAGCAATAGGCTGTTTTGCCCCGTTATCATTCATGTGTTCACTAGAGTAGCACTTTTACATTTCTTTCAAGAACTCTGCCTTTGCATTCACACTTTGGCTCACTGGCAGAAGAGGCCTAGTTTTTGGCCTGTCTCCACTTTTGACATACCTTTCTCGCTAAGCTTAATCTTTTTTAGCTTTTGATTTAAAGTGAGAGATGTGAGACTCTTCCTTTCACTTGAACACTTAGAGGCCATTGTAGGGTTATTAACTGTCCTAATTTCAATATTGCTGTGTTTCAGGGAATAGTTATACCCGAGGAGAGGGAGAGAGATGGAGGACAGCTGGTCAGTGGAGCAGTCAGAACACACACAGCATTTATCAGTTAGGTTGCTGTCTTCCATGGGCACGGTTCATGGTGCCCCAAAACAATTACGAGATAACATCAAAGATCACTGGTCACAGATCACTATGACAAATATAATAATATTGAAAAAGTTTGCAATATTATGAGAATTACCAAAGTGTGACAGAGAGATATGAAGTGAGTGAATACTGTTGGGAAAATGCTGTCAATAGACTTGTTTCATGCAGGGTTGCCACAGACCTACAATTTGTAAAGAATGTAATACCTCTGACACACAATAAAAGTGAAACACAGTGAAATGATGTATGCCTATAGAAATCCTCTGTTAGTTAATGTAATTTGGGATAAATAACCAGAGGCTATAGGAAAACATTTTAGAAAGATGAGCTCTTAGGGAAGACTTCTCTTTGGAGGACACCGAGAAATTTTAAAAAAGGCCATTCTTATCATTTTACTTTTTCTTATTTTGTTAGAAATTGTTATGTATTTAAATTAGTCATGCGCAGAGATGAAATACACACTTGATTATTTATTGCACCAGTGGTGGGCACATGAGATCTTGGTGAATTCTTGGATTTTAACAGTGGCAACAAAATGAAGCTTTGCTTGTTAGAAATATATTCATAGAGGGGTCATAATTTAATGGAATTAAATTCATGCTTGTATCCAGTGGCAATTTATATTCATTTTTCCATTTCCTTTTTTTCTTTTTTTCTATAAAATAACTTTCTGTGAAAACGTTTCATTTGATATATACCAAGGTATTAACAAGTCATTTTTTTTGTGCAACGTTTTAAACCCTGTTAACTAATGGCAGCTCCTTCCTGTTGAGAGTAGGAAGAAAGTGAAATTACTTATTGTGTTGGAAGAAACTTAGTAGTAATTGGACTATTGGTGATTGAAAACTGCCTGATAAGAAATATGACTCCATTTCTAGACATGTTATAAAAATAGTTCTACTTGTTTGGTTGCTTTATATTTTTTTAACCTAGTTGTAGCACTAACCTCTCTACTTAATAATTTTTGTAGAATTTTAAAACTGGTTGTTTACTTCAAGCGTCATGTTTCATAGGTGAAAAATAAGAACAAGTTAAGGAACTGGCTCAGATAGACTAAGTGACTTATCTAAAGATACACAGAAATTTCATGGATGATTTCAGTTGAGTTGACCCTTTATATATATGACACAACAGAGGGCTGTATCACAGCAACATACAGGAGGGTAAAAGAAGAATAATATTTTATGCTTTACATTTTAGATTCACTAAGAAGATCTCCTCAAGGCAAAAAAGAAAAGTCATAAATAGCATGAGCTTTGGAAATAAACAGACCCAGGCTCTGGATTATGTGGACTAGAATTTTGGTCTGTGGGTGTCATTATCTATTTTGCATGCTGGTAAAGTAATTTCTTCCTGAAGCTTTGGTAGAGCATTGTTTGAAAGCTTAGTTATTTATTCAACAAATCTATTTGAGCATCTAATGTTTGCAAGGCATTGCAGCAGAAACTGCAGGTAGAGTGTTCTGGATACGAGTGAGACACAAGCCCTACTTAGAACCACATCTTTTATGCTTTTTTTTTTCACATTTACATCTATATTTTAGTGGCTGTGCATACAGACATTAGTAAAAGAAATAATATAATTTGGGGCCAGAAAATATATATGAGATAAAGAGAAATCAGAAAGCAGTATAAAATCTAGTAATAAGTTTTTAAATTATATAAAATGATGATTAAACAGGTTAAAACTGTACTGAGTGCTTTTATATTTGATCATGCAAAATTTGACATGTCTAAAACACAATGCCATGTTTTATCAGCATAATCCATATGATGTTTATAGGATGGAATCTAAGTAGGCAAGTAAAAGGAATCATTTGAAAATTAATGCATGTAGTGCCCAAGGAGATGTTTTTAGAAAAAGTAACTTTGTTGTGATTTGAAGTATAAGGTTTCTATAGAAATAGTTTGAAGTGAATGTTATTGGATATAGTTTCAACATACCATGCTATTACAGGTGAAAATCACTTACTTATTTTAGAGCTTCTTACTTCATTAAAATATGTCATTATTAAAGTCCCTTGATACACACCTTCAGATATTGAAGGAAAAAATAGTCTTCAGCACACCTGGTTGTATATAATTGTCCTTGATTCTAATAGCAAAATTAGCAGAATTGCTCTTTAGTTAAAGACATTCATATTATAGTCACTGATCTTTTTGCTATTAATAGTTTTAAGCAGTTATATAGCACTTTTATGGTGGCCTACTTAAAAATATATTTAAAAATTGCATGTTTTTTACAATATGAAATAGGAGAGACTTGACACTCACCTTCTTTTTCCCTATGTCCCAGCATCATTATGTGCCATGCAAAGCTCCTTTCCTCTATAAAGCTGTAGCAAGCTCTGGGGCAAACCTCCTTTTGTTTGGCCAAAGTAAATGTATAAGGGCATGCTGGGAATAATATTCTCATATAAAGACTCTCATATATTTTCACTTCCTCTGGGAAAAATTTTTTTACTTCTGGTCAAGTTCACACCTTACAATGCTGTCTAGTTTTCTCATCTCTCTTTTACCTCTTGAGTTGAATTCATGATAGTGTGAGGTAGAGGTGGGCCAAAAGTAGGACAGGTAATTAGTTGGAAGATGAATCAGATGCCAGCCAGAGTAACTCTTTTTTATAAAGTAGGGTTGAGGAGCAGGGAGCATCTGGTGTCAACTCTTGATTTGTCTTTAGGACCCTAATAGCAGTATGTTCCCGAGGCACTCAATCTTTCTTCAGTTGAGATATAATTGATGTATAACATTATGTAGGTTTAAAATATATAATGAAGTGTTTTTATATGTGTATATATTACAAAATGATTAACAAAATAAGGTTAACTAATATATCCATCACCTCAGATAATTATATTTTTGTGCGTGTGGTGGGAACTCTTAAAATCTGCTCTCTTACCAACTTTCAAATATACAATACAGTATTATTAACTGTAGTCACCATGCTGTACATTATACCCCCAAGACTTAGTCATCTTACAACTGGAAGTTTGTGTCATTTGACCATCTTCATCCATTTCCCCCATGCCTTGCTCCCACCCTTGGCAACCACCAATCTTTTCTGTTTCTTTGAGTTTGGTTTTTTAAACATTTCATGTAAAAGTGATATAATACAGTATTTGTGTTTCTCTTTGTGACTTGTTTCACTTAGCATAATGCCATCAAATTCCATCCATGTTGTCCCAAATGGCAGAATGGCAAAAGTTCCTTCTTTTTCCTGGCTGAATAATATTTCACTATATATCATCTATATCTATCTATCTATATCTATCTGTCTATATCTATATCTATATCATCTATATTCTCTTTCACATCTTCTTCACCCATTCATCTACTAATGGACACTTAGACTGTTTCCATATCTTAGCCATTGTGAATAATGCTGCAGTGAATATGGGATTTTATTTCCTTTGGATATATACTGAGAAGTGGGACTGATGTTAAAATGTCCAAAATACCCAAAGCCATCTATAGATTCACTGCAATTGCTGTAAAAATTCCAATGACATTTCTCATAGAAATATATATAAAAAGTTCTAAAATCTGTATGGAACCACCAAAGACCCCAAATAGCCAAAGCAGTCTTGAGAAAGAACAAAGCCGGAGGCATCACACATCCTTATTTCAAATAATACTACAAAGTTATGCCATCAAACAAACCTCCACATTTATGGTCAACTGATATTTGACAAAGGAGCCAACAATACTCAGTGGGGAAAGGATAGTGCTGGAAAACTGGATAATCCATCTTACATTACTCACAGAAATGAACTCAAAGTATATTAAAGACTTAAAAAGAAGACTTAAAACCATAAGACACATAGAAGAAAACAAAGGAGAAAAACACCTTGATAATCATTTTGGCAATGAATTTTTGGTTATAACACCAAAAACATAAGTAACAAAACCAAAAATTAGTAAGTGGGACTAGTTACTATCAAAGTAAAAAGCTTTTGCACAGCAAAAGTAACCATCAAAAAAATGAAAAGGCAACCTATAGAATGGGAAAAAAATAATTGCAAATCATTTATCTGATGAGGGGCTAATGTACAAAATAATGTACCAAATGATTTTAAAAACTCGTACAACTCAGTAGCAAACAACAACAGCAACAACTTCCCAAACCCAAACAGTTTGATTAAGAAATGAGCCAAGGAGCTGAATAGATGTTTTTCCAAAAAAGACATATAAATGGTCCACAGATACATGAAAAGGCACTCATCATCACTAATCATCAGGAAAATGCAAATCAAAACTACTATGACATATCACTTCATACCGTTAGAATGGCTATCATCAAAAAGACATATGTTAGCAAAGATTTGGAGAAAAGGGCACCCTTGTGCCCTGTTGGTGAGTATTTAAATTGGTTCAACCACCGGGGTGCCTGGGTGACTCAGTTGGTTAAGCGTACAACTTCAGCTCAGGTCATGATCTCATGGCTCATGAGTTCGAGCCCTGTGTCGGGCTGTGTGCAAACAGTTCAGAGCCTGCAGCCTGCTTTGGATTCTGTGTTTGTCTCTGTCTACCCCTCCCCTTCTCATGCTGCCTCTCTCTGTCAATAATAAATAAACATTAAATGTTAATGTTAATAAATAAACATTAAAAAATAAATAAATAGGTGCAACCACCATGGAAAACCTTATGAGGTTCTTCAATTTTTTTCAAAAGCACTCAGTTTTAATTGCTGTAGAAAAAAAACAATAATTTTTCAATGTCATTTTATCCTTTAAAAATTTTGAGTTTTGACTTGAATAAGTTAAATAAGTCTTTTTTGTATCAGTTTATTTATTTATGTATTGATTTATTTATGTAATCTCTACACCCTACATGGGACTCGAACTCACAACTCCAAGATCAAAAGTCACATGGTTTTCCAGCTGAGCCAGCCAGGAACCCCTTAACTTGAAGGGTTCTTATGAAGTGATTTCATTCACAGTTTAAGTTAAAATTATCTTGACAACTGGATATAGAGCAATGAACTCCATTAACTGGAAAATAACCAAAAAAATCAAGAGAGCCAACCATTATTGATGTTATTTCAACTAACTTATTTGCTTTTGACAGTTCAGTTCACCCACCAGACTTGAGTTCTAATGATCCATTTGGCTATTAGCTAGGTTTATTAACATAAAGAAGTCATTCAGCTTCTTTTGGCCTCAGTTTCCTCTTCTATTCAATGATAATTATGTATTTTAGTTCCAAAGTTATTTAAAATAACCTCAAGATCTCCGATTATATGGATGCATTTCCTCCTTGCAAGTTCCTAAGAATACTCTCCCATTAGCCTAGAGAAGTAAGAGACTGTTTCTGGGTTAGTAGCACTGGAATCTTCAGTGAATATTTTTAAAAGGCAGAATTCTGGAGATTCTTAACCAGTAGGTGTAGACTAGGACAATTTTAAATAGCCCCGTATATTAGGAGCTATTTTAAAATAGCTTGCCAGGTGAGTGTGAGACATAGCCATATTTGGGAAGCAGCTGAATTGTTATAAATCATGTGCCATGTATTTGGCAAGCCCAGGTGATGTTCCAGCAGTCTCTCTTTACTAATAATGCTGGAAGGAATGCTCTGGAGAGTTATGTGAAATCAGTTCAACTTATCCTACAGCCTAGGATAAATTCACATTATATCATTTTTAAACATTAAAGTATATTCCCCACATGACTGAACTGGTTTAAATATCAATCCAGGCTTGAAAATGGAATCAATTATATGACCCTAGCTTGAAGGATGGAGACATAGAATGGTAGCTGGTAATTTAACATCTGAGGAGACTGAATGGGTTAGAGCTGATTTAAAATCAGTAAAGGCAGCAGGAACAGATGGTTTCAGCATCACATTTTATGTGTTTTTAAAGGGGAAAAAATGTGCTATATCTACACGAGACATTTTTATTCTCTTGAAAAATGCAGAGTACTTCTTACAATAATGACACATTCTAGAACAGTATAGACATGGTAATCCTGAAGAAATGAAATTAGTTATTTATCTGTGGGACAAATACAGGTCCAGCAGCCACAGACTTTCCCAGAGGCCTCATTAACGCCCTTCAAAACAAACACACAGGAGGGAAAGGGCATTTCACTTTGGTGACAATTTAAATCAAACTTTGTTTCTACAATGGTCAGCAAGAAGGAGTGAGCATTTTTGTATGTGTGTTTGGTGAGTGTCTTTTGAGGGTTTACTTGGAAGTGCATGGATCTTCCCTTATGGGGTCACTGCCCTCACTGATGGTAAACTGGAAGGGCCTGACCTACTTTTAGAGGGTCCTGGCTCTCCTTGAGGTTTCCCCAAATACCAAACCTCATTTCCTTGTCTACAATTTGTATTGTATTTTATTATGTCACTTCATTTCCAAAGAATGAGTCCTTATATTTATGAGCAGTGTCAAAAATGAAGCTTTTTATTATTTTATAGTTTGTATTAAGAGGATTCATTTGGCAGTATTCAAATCTTAAGCCAAATTAGTGCAATTTATTTCAATGCACCAATTTCATGGTTCGTTAATTCATTGTTATTATTGCTAACTTTCACTCTAATTTTGCCTGAAACTGAACAGTAAGTAATATCTGATAAAAAATTGCGTAGTAACTAAAACTCCATAGCATGAAAGTAGAAATGTATACACTTAGACAAAATGAACAAATAATGAGTTTATAAAGTAAGGAAGGTTTTTAATTAGAACAAAATCAAACACTTCTGTAAATGAAAAGGTAATTTAAATTGTCAGCATTGAGCCGGTTGCTTATGGTAGAAAATTGTCTTGTGATGGCAATTTAAGCACAGAGCCTGGGAAAAGAATTTTAAATCTGCTTCTTTGTAATATTAACTTATCTTTAAAGGAGATGTTATTTACATTAAAATTTTTTTTTGGACTACTTCAACTGCAGCTATCAGGAACTAAAATGTCCATCACTGTTAGTTACAGCTATGTATCTTTCCACAGTTGATAGTTTGCAACTATATGTAATTTTTTTTATGATTGGCAATATTTACTCTGCCTCAACTTTTCTGTGAGTAGATAGATTTGCTTTCCAAAAGCTTCTTGTGTTATGATAAATTGACAGAGAGAAGAAAAAAAAGAATGAAAGAGAAAACCCTCTTATGTAAAATAGAATTTTCCAAAATGAATTTAATTATGAAAATAACTTGAAAAATACTACTGATAAGGAATTTAAAAGATCCAAGTTATTACTAGAAAATTATATTTCAAATGTTTGCTTTGAAAAGCATTTCACATTTCAGCGATACTCTTTAAAACGTTCATATTAAATGCTCCTGTATAGCCCTTATTTTCTCCTGTTTGAATTCAAACTTCTTTTAACATTCACTCTCTCTTCAACTCTTTATCTCTGTTTATTTAAATCACCACTCGCCCCTTAATTGAAGAGTCAAACGGATGCTTTGGGTTCTTGTATTATGTGGCTTGTCCCAGTATTCCGTGATGCCAACCAAGCCTTTGTTCTTAGAAGTTTGTCCTTTCTTAACTTCCATGACATTTCTTCAGTGACTCCATACTTCTCTCAATGAAACTCTTCAGTTTCATGTTTTCTTCTTTCTGTTCATTCCCAAGAACTGACATCTCCTAAGTCTAAGTTTCCTTTCTCACATCATTTCATTTCTCTCATTTCGTTTCTCCTGGGCAATCTTATCTGCCCCAGTGGCTTCAAATGTAGCCTGTAAGTAGAAAATCCCTAAGTTGGTATCATGGGCTCAAGAGCACCTATTGTTCCAGATTGTATACTGGAACATTCCATATGGAAATATCAATTTACCTCATCCTTCACATGCCTGAAACTAAAATTGTTTCCTTGTCATAAATCTGCTTTTCCTATTTATTTCTTATCTTAGCCAATGGAACCATTGTTTTCTTAGGCCACTCCCCAGTTGTCCCCATCTTACCATGACATTGGTATCCACCAGGTTACTGGAGCCAAAAATCAAGGCATCGTCCTTCTTTTCTTTCTTCAGTTCAGTTCATCACTAAGACTACCTTGAGAAAATAATCTACATATTTCCACTTCTCTCTATTTTCATAATCCTGTGGGATTTAATGTCTAGTGTTTAGAAACAACACTACTCAGTGCTACTGAGACTGAAAATATTGGGTTAAAGGGGCACCGGGATGGCTCAGTTGATTAAATATCCAAATCTTGATTTTGGCTCAACCTATGATCTCATGGTTAGTGGGGTTTAGCCCTGCATTGAGCTCTATGCCGATAATGCAAAGCCTGCTTGGGATTCTGTGTCTCCCTCTCTCTCTGCCCTCCCACATTTGCTCACATGCTCTCTCTTTCCCTCTCAAAATAAATAAAATAAAAAAAAAAAACTTAAAAAAATATTGGGTTAGATATGGAGCAAAAGGGATCGTCTTTAAGATTTTACCAAATTTTATTTTATTTTATTAAAATGTTTTAATGTTTATTTATGAGAGAGAGAGAAAGAGAGAGAGAGAGAAACAGAGTGTGAGCAGAGAAGGGCAAGAGAGAGGGAGACACAGAATCTGAAGCAGGCTCCAGGCTCTGAGCTGTCAGCTCAGAGCCAACATGGGGCTCAAACCCATGAACTATGAGACCATGACATGAGCTGAAGTCAGATGTTCAACTGACTGAGCCACCCAGGTGCTCCAAGATTTCCCCAAATTTTAAATGCAAATCAAAACCACAATGAGATATCACCTCACACCTGTCATAATGGCTAAAATAAAAAAAAATCAAGAAACAGCAAGTGTTAGTGAAGATGTGTAGAAAAAGGAACCCTTGTGCACTGCTGGTGGGAATACAAGCTTGTGCAGCCACTGTTGAAAAGCCCTACAATTCAGTAATTGCACTACTGGGTATTTACCCAAAGAATATGAAAACATTAATTCTAAGGGATACATACACCCCTATGTTCATTGCAGCATTATTTACAATAACCAAACTCTGGAAGTAGCCCAAGTATTCATCAATAGATGAATAAAGAAGTTATGAGACACACACACACACACACACACACACACACACACACACACACACTGGAATATTATCCAGCCATAATAAAGGATGAAATCTTGTCATTTGCACCCACATAGATCGATCTAGAGAGTATAATGCTACACGAAAAAAGCCAGTCAGAGAAAGACAAATACAATATGATTTCACTCATATGTAAAACTTAAGAAACAAAACAAAGGGAAAGAAAAAGAGACAAACTGAAAAACAGACAATTAACTATACAGAACAGATGGTTACCAGAGGGGAGGTGGGTAGGGAGGTAGATGAAATAGCTGATGAGGATTAGAAGTACCCTTGTCCTGATGAGCACTGACTGATACATGGATCTGCTGGATCACTGCATTGTACACCTGAAACTAATAGAGTGTTGTATATTAACCACACTGGAATTAAAGTAAAAAAATAAATTAAAAAAAAGGTTTTTCCCAAGTTTTGACTTTGGCACAAAAAATTTTGAATTTAGTTCTCTTTCTCACATCTCCCTCTCATTTCCAAAGGAGGGAATTGAGAGACAGAGAGGGGGGTGGGGCGGTGGGGGGGAGAGAAAAAGAGAGGCTGTAAGTATACATTCATAGATAATATTCATAAATCATAGGTAATATTATCTCAACTCCTCCGCAAGAGCAGAAACTAGTGTTTTCTCCTCCGCAAGAGCAGAAACTAGTGTTCAGCATGGCATTTCTAGCATCTTAAACAATGCCTGTGTATATCAATACTTGATAAATATATGTTGAATGAATAAAAAAGAATATATAAAATCTTCTATGTTCCTTTCCCTGGGCTTGTTTGCTGCTCTTAATGCTCTCATTACATGTCTTTTGTACCATTATCAAAATATTTTTCTTTCTCTATGACCATACTTTTATGTTCATGTCTTACCAACTGTCATGATTGAATGTGTTTCCTGTAAATTGATACTGAAGCTCTAACCCACAATGTGATGGCATCAGGAGGTGGGGCCTTTGAGAAGTAATTTGGTTTGGATGAAAGCCTAGTTCCTGACTTCTATTCATTCTTTCATGTATCTCTTCCTCATTCAAAAAACATTTATTATGTTCCTGCTATGTTAAAGGTACTTCTTCAGGTCCTGCAATATAGAAATAGTTGAAGAATAATCTCTGCCTTTGGTAAGCTTATAGACTAACAGAGGAATTAGTCTGTAAATAAACAGATACAATACAATGTTCTGCTATGAGAGAAGATTGTATATGGCACTGTAAGGTAGGAAATGTGTTGAATTTGCATTTGTTGAGTAAAAAAAAATGGATCAGTAGCATTTGCTAAATATGTGGCCTTCATTATCAGATTATTTCCATAACAAAAATGTATCTTTTTATATTAATTTTACATATGAAAATATATATAGTACCTACATGTTGCCCTGTTTATTCATTCTAATTTCTGCCTAAATTGAGCTCTATAATTCCAACATCTAACTCTAATAACTTTTTGAGGTGAAATAAAAAATAATAATTTAACATTTTTTGTCTTATTCTGTGTCTTATGTAGCTGTGCTATCTTCTCCGCAGCCCTCTAAAATGAGGTTTCTTTTCTTGAAAAAGAAACCATACCTTGGCAGTAGAAAGTCGTAAGATGACAAATGGGTTTAAGTCATTTTAGTTCATAGAATTATTAAGATTGAAAATGCCTTTGAACTAGATCGTTATTAGTGTCCTTCTAAATAAGAGATTCTATGACTCAGATAACACGAAGAAAATTCTAGACTAGCTTGATAATAGTAGGAATTAGTACACAGATTTTTTTTCAGTATTTTTCTATTGCTTGGTTCTTATGGTTACTTTCTTCCCTTGATAGTAGCCTTTTTCTGTTAAAATAAAGGCTGCCTGTTCAACATGATTATAATAAAAGCTTATATATTATGTTTTCCCTGATGACCTCCCAGCTATAGCAGCATATGGACCTCCTTGTATGGCGAATGTTGTTGTCAGTGCACTGTAAATGCTCTTTGAGCCAGGCTGTGGTCATCTCCTTTAGGTATTTATCAGCATTGATAAAGTTTAACAGCATTGATTCTAGCCTGGATCCAGAGGAATGTTATCTTTATAGGTGACTGCATAGGCATTTATGAACCTGCTTTTGATTGAGACGGGTTAAGGAACAGGGTTTGAGGCCTGTTTGACATTATAGGGGATGAGACTGGAACTCTGTTGGGCCTTTCTACTGCTGGGAGTAATGGTTCCTGATCATCAGAAGCTAGAGGGACACTGTAATATTGGTATTCATCACCCAGGATAAAAGCCTGGCGTTTGTTAACTCTCTGATCCAGACTGAGCAATTTCAAGGTTGTTCCTCTCTATCTCCTGTGACACAGAGCTACAAAGTTCTCCAGAGTTGGGATTTTTATTAAATCACCTAAGTTATAATTAGTGTTAGTTACAAACCACTGGGACCATCAGTCATTTCACTTTTTTTTTTTTACCATGTCCAACCATCATTTTATATTTGCTTCCAGAAGCTGGCCTTATAAATCTTAATTGAAGGTTTTCTTAGCTACTGAATTTAAGCTGTCACCTATTATAGCTTCGTTGAAATGTCTGTGTCCATTAAAACCTTACTAAAATGCAGTATCTATTACCTTTGTAGCTCATGTTGCATTTATCTCTACAAGCATCATTAATAGGGGGAGGGTAGATATCTGCTGGCAGCGTAAAGTTCCCTGACAGGTGGCGGTAAGCAGCAATGGCTGGCTTTTCTTTCCCCACAGCTTTAGTTGTATCTTTAAATTCCTGGAACTGTAGTTTGCTAGATACAGGATATCTAGAATACATTAAACAAAAGTCAACCTTTGATTCTCATTCCAAGTCATAAAGGGGTAAAATACTCATGATCTTTTTCTCAGATGATTCATATTTTAAGAAACAGCATAAAGTAGTAAAAGTTCAGTTTGTTGGCATAATTCAACTTAGTCTTTGAAAATGTAAGAAAAAAAATGCATACCTAAATTCATGAACAAAGGAATGTGTGTTGATTCTAAATTGCATTTCTGATATTTCCATGTCGAAGCGGATGGAATTTAAATCCAATATGTCTGCCTTGGCATTATTGAATCGTGTTTTAAGCATTTGCTTTCTATAACTAGATTGACTAGGAAATGAACTTGAGAAGGTGAGAATTTCAGATGAAGATCTAAAAGTATGACTAAGTGAGAGATTTAAAAGTAGAGAGCTGAAAATTATGTAAAATCGACCTTCAGAATACTGCAGCATCAAATATTATCACTGCAGTGACACCAATCAAAAATATTGTCAAATTCTTTAGTCATGGGGAATAAAAGAATCAAATAGGGTACTTGGATATAAATCAGTGACATGTTCCAGCTCTAAACAATTTAGATACTATTAAAGTTTCACAGTTGCTGGCAGGCAGGTCACAATAAGGGTTAAAACACTTACCAATTGTGATACTCTGTCTTGATAACCTTATTAATCCTTCAGAGGCACTAGAGAAAATAGCTAACAATGGAGAACAAGTTATAACTGATGCAATGTGTTTTATCCAGTTGTAATCTCTTCTCAATTATTCAATTAAAACCTTTCAGATTTCTTGGTATCATTCATCTCTAAGAGTGTTGGCAGTATTTCTGCTGATTCTAAGAGAGCAGCTGGTCATTATCAATTTCTCCTCTCCTTTTCTGTCAGTTACAATCAGAAGCCCTTCCAGGGCAGGACCTTCTTTGTGTGCTTGCTTCCCTTATATCCCTCATACCTGGTGCAGGGCTCTACCCAGGGCTCTATGTAGCGGGATTTTTAAATGCAGTTTATTGTGTTGGTGGGGATATTTCTGAGGACACATCAATGGTTAGGAGTGAGTAGGAAGACATTTTTTATTTTTCATTCTTTGGAAAGACTATGATCCGGAAGTATAAATAAATATGCATTATCCAATCCGTCTATATCTTTTTTTAACACTTTTTTTTTTACATTTATTTATTTTTGAGAGACAGAGTGAGACAAAGTGAGAGTGGGGGAGGGGCAGAGAGAGAGGGAGACACAGAATCTGAAGCAGGCTCCAGGCTCCGAGCCATCAGCACAGAGCCCGACGCGGGGCTTGAACTCATGAACCACGAGATCATGACCGGAGCCAAAGTCGGATGCTCAACCGACTGAACCACCCAGGCGCCCCCAATCTGTCTATCTCTTAGCAATGTTTTTAACAGAAAGCCATCATCTTTCTTTGTTGTCATGTTATTTATGCATATAGAAAATTCCTGTTATATTTTTTATCGTGAATTTCAGAGAAACTGCTACATTTTTAATAGATATTTTACTGTTTTAAAAACACTTTTTAGAGGGGTCTTTACCTAATGCTAACAGAGATGTTTTTAGAGACAGTAAATACATACAGTGTGTTATACAATTTTTATGTAGTAGAGCTACATGAGATTAATTAAAAAACAATTACTGCATAAAA
This sequence comes from Puma concolor, assembly GCF_028749965.1. Classification (NCBI taxonomy): domain Eukaryota; kingdom Metazoa; phylum Chordata; class Mammalia; order Carnivora; family Felidae; genus Puma; species Puma concolor. The sequence continues at coordinate 205,208,631 of NC_141667.1, read as the reverse complement.
GTTACTGCTACTTATTCATTCATTCATTCATTCGACAAGCATTTATAGTCTGGGTGTAGCAGTGAATAAAAGTATTCCTTATCCTCATGGAACTAATGTGCTTGGCGGGGCGGGGGCGGGGGGGAGATATAATAACCAAAACAAATAAAGGATATAGAATATAAATTATGGTAATTTCTGAAGAAAAACATAAAGCATGTAAGGGTGATCAGGAGTTTAAGGTAGAGGTGTTGTAACTTTATGTAGGCTGTCAAAGAAGCCTTTATTGAGAAGGTGGCATTTGATTCAAGACCCTAAGAAGGTGAGGAAGCTCACCATTCAGCTCTTTGAGGATGAGCATTGTGGGCAGTAGAACTGAAAGTGCTCAGAGGTAGGAACTGTTTGACAACCAGCCAAGGGGCGAGTGTGACTGGAATTGAGCAAATAGGGGGAGAGTAGACAAAGGTGAGGTCATAGAAGGCAGAAGAATGGTTGTGTAATGCTGTGCTGGCCCTTTCAAGACAGTTTTCTTTTATTTCAAGGGATGCAGGAAGCCACTGGAGGGTTTTGAATATAGTCTGAAGATATTTTTAGAACTTAGAATAACTGAATGTAGTAGCTTATTAAATCAACAGAATTATTGAAGAGGGGAAGATTCTGAATCATATTCTTCTTGGGAATTCTTTGGAATGAAACTTCCTTTGATAATACTATCAGAAATAGATTATATAGAATCTTTTATATTTTGTACAAAACTTAGATGTAATAATTTAAAGGGTGGCCATATTCAGATACTCTTGTAGTATCAGTGCTCTTTTATTTTAATACGCATGATGTGGATCAAAATCTGGAGGGTCGTAAATGGTGTGAGGTAAACTATTATCTCTAAAGCAGGGGACCCTCACAGTCTCCCATGGAAACACATTCCATTGCATAGATACCAGCATAGATATTGTTGCTGCATAGATATCCGCACCAAGAAACTCCCTTTAGAAGGGATCACTAATGATTTGATAAAAGCAACTGAGAAGTGTGGACAAGAGTCAAACCAGTTTTCCCTTTTAGGCGAAAGAACTCTGGAGTCATAGGAAACTATACTCATCTATCTACATATCTATGACAATGAATGAGTTACTTAACTTCCCAGAGCTACAGTTCTTTTCCTCTCTGAAGTGGAAATAAGAATTTTCACATCATATTAGGAAGATTCCTTTAAAAATTTAACTAGAAGCTCCCTAAACAATGCTGGCAGTGTTAAGTATACAATAGATTTTGGTTTATTTCCTCCTCGTCCTGACCATCTTACTATTATTTTTTTGAATCTTGTGATGGGAGCATAATTGTTCTTTTTTTCCCCTCCCAGCTTAATTGAGATATAATTGGCATATAACACTGTATAACTTTAACGTGTACATGCCCTGATTTCATATACATATATATTACAAAATGATTATCACACTAAGATTAGTTAATATATCTATCTACCTCACATAGTTATACTTGTGTGTGTGTGTGTGTGGTGAGAACTTTAAAAATCTACTCTTAGCAACTTTCAAACATACAATACAGTATTATTTTTTATTTATTTATTTATTTATTTATTTATTTATTTATTTATTTATTTTTTATATATGAAATTTATTGTCAAATTGGTTTCCATACAACACCCAGTGCTCATCCCAAAAGGTGCCCTCCTCAATACCCATCACCCACCCTCTCCTCCCTCCCACCCCCCATCAACCCTTAGTTTGTTCTCAGTTCTCAACAGTCTCTTATGCTTTGGCTCTCTCCCACTCTAACCTCTTTTTTTTTTTTTTTTGTTCCCCTCCCCCATGGGTTTTTCTTAAGTTTCTCAGGATCCACATAAGAGTGAAACCATATGGTATCTGTCTTTCTCTGTATGGCTTATTTCACTTAGCATCACACTCTCCAGTTCCATCCACGTTGCTACAAAAGGCCATATTTCATTTTTTCTCATTGCCACGTAGTACTCCATTGTGTATATAAACCACAATTTCTTTATCCATTCATCAGTTGATGGACATTTAGGCTCTTTCCATAATTTGGCTATTGTTGAGAGTGCTGCTATGAACATTGGGGTGCAAGTGCCCCTATGCATCAGTCCTCCTGTGTCCCTTGGATAAATTCCTAGCAGTGCTATTGCTGGGTCATAGGGTAGGTCTATTTTTAATTTTCTGAGGAACCTCCACACTGCTTTCCAGAGCGGCTGCACCAGTTTGCATTCCCACCAACAGTGCAAGAGGGTTCCCGTTTCTCCACATCCTCTCCAGCATCTATAGTCTCCTGATTTGTTCATTTTGGCCACTCTGACTGGCGTGAGGTGATACCTGAGTGTGGTTTTGATTTGTATTTCCCTGATAAGGAGCGACGCTGAACATCTTTTCATGTGCCTGTTGGCCATCCGGATGTCTTCTTTAGAGAAGTGTCTATTCATGTTTTCTGCCCATTTCTTCACTGGGTTATTTGCTTTTCGGGTGTGGAGTTTGGTGAGCTCTTGATAGATTTTGGATACTAGCCCTTTGTCCGATATGTCATTTGCAAATATCTTTTCCCATTCCGTTGGTTGCCTTTTAGTTTTGTTGGTTGTTTCCTTTGCTGTGCAGAAGCTTTTTATCTTCATAAGGTCCCAGGAATTCACTTTTGCTTTTAATTCCCTTGCCTTTGGGGATGTGTCGAGTAAGAGATTGCTACGGCTGAGGTCAGAGAGGTCTTTTCCTGCTTTCTCCTCTAAGGTTTTGATGGTTTCCTGTCTCACATTCAGGTCCTTTATCCATTTTGAGTTTATTTTTGTGAATGGTGTGAGAAAGTGGTCTAGTTTCAACCTTCTGCATGTTGCTGTCCAGTTCTCCCAGCACCATTTGTTAAAGAGACTGTCTTTTTTCCATTGGATGTTCTTTCCTGCTTTGTCAAAGATGAGTTGGCCATACGTTTGTGGGTCTAGTTCTGGGGTTTCTATTCTATTCCATTGGTCTATGTGTCTGTTTTTATGCCATACAATACAGTATTATTAACTATAGTCACCATTCTGTATGTTACATTCCCAGGACTTATTCATCTTATAACTGGAAGTTTATATGCCCTTTTTGACCACCTTCCCCCATGTCCCCCACTTCTCCCATACTGCACCCTTACCCCTGGCAACCTGAAATCTGTTCTCTGTTTCTAGGAGTTTGATTTTTAAAGATTTCACATGTAAGTGATATCATACAATATTTGTCTTTTTCTGTCTGGTTTATTTCATTTAGCATAGTGCTCTCAATGTCCATCCATACTTTTAGATTTGGCAGGGTTTCTTTGTTTTATATGGTTGAATAATACTCCAGTGTTTGTGTGTGTGTGTGTGTGTGTGTGTGTGTGTGTGTGTGTGTATAAAACCACTTTTCTTTGGAAGAAAACACTTAGGACTTACTCTTTTTTTTTTTTTTTAATTTTTTTTTAACGTTTATTTATTTTTTTGGGACAGAGAGAGACAGAGCATGAACGGGGGAGGGGCAGAGAGAGAGGGAGACACAGAATCAGAAACAGGCTCCAGGCTCTGAGCCATCAGCCCAGAGCCCGACGCGGGGCTCGAACTCACGGACCGCAAGATCGTGACCTGGCTGAAGTCGGCCGCTTAACCGACTGCGCCACCCAGGCGCCCCAGGACTTACTCTTTTAACAACTTACCTATATATCATACAGCAGTGTTAGCTATAGTCATAATGCTGTACATTACATCTCCAGTACTTACTTATCTAATTGTAAGTTTATACCTTTTGACTGCTTTCCTCTGATTCCTCCTCCCCCATACCCACCTCTGGCAACCACAAATCTGATCTCTTTTTCTGAGTTTTTTTTTCCTTTTTAGATTCCACACATAAGTGAGATTATATAGTATTTGTCTTTCTCTGACTTATTTCACTTAGCATAATGACTTCAAATTCTATCCATGTTGCAAATGATAGAATTTCTCATTTTTCATGGCTGAATAATATTCCGTTGTGTATGTATATACCACAGCTTTTTTATTCATCTATTCATGGATACTTAGGTTGCTATCATGTCTTGGCTATTGTAAATAAATGCTTCTGTGAAGATGAGGGTGCAGATATTTTTTCAAGTTAGTGTTTTTGTTACCTTTGTATATATTCCCAAAAGTCAAATTTGCTGACTGGTATGGTAGTTCTACTTTTACTTTTTTACAGAACCTCCATACTGTTTTCCAATGTGGTTACACCCATCTACTTTTGAGCCAGCAGTGCATGAGCGTTCCCTTTTCTCCATATCCTCGCCAACACTTTCTACCTCTTCTTTTTGACGATAGCCATTCTAATTGGTGTGAGGCGATAACTCATTGTGATTTTGATTTACATTTCCCACATGATTAGTGATGTTGTGTACCTTGCCATGTACCTGTTGGCCATGTGAATATCTTGTCAGGTGCCTTGACAATTTTTTAATTGGATTATTTGTTTGATTGCTGTTAAATTGTGTAGGTTCCTTATATATTTTGAATACTAACCCTTTATCAAGTATGTGGTTTGCAAATATTTTCTCCTATTTCATTCATTTTTAGCACCTTGATTCTTCCCCTTTCGTATCCTACTTGGGCATCATGGCGTTTATGTCTGGAAGGAAGCATGAGGGACTTCTACTTCAACAATCCATCTAAAGCTTAGCTGCCAACTAAATACAAATTATAGATTTGTCAACCAGAAATTGAGAACTTAACTATGTCCATGATATTAGTCATCTCACTTTTGGAAAATTGAGGTAGTTTACTGTAGCATTAAGTTTGCATTTATTAGGTCAAAGTCCATCTTCTGGGGCCAGTCAGGGGAAAAATTCTAATATCTTTAGATGTGACAGCCTTACAAGTTTTGAAAGCATCTGAGAAATTTGTAGAATTTTCTCTTCTGACAGCATCTTTTGCCTCTTCAACTAATCTTTGCATAACATGGCTTTGTTTCTTCTCATCTTTTTGATGACTTCCCTTTGAATGTATTCCAGTTTACCTCCCTTCTTGAAGAGTGTGGCTTAGATGTGGTTTGATATAGAGGTGATAGAATGGAATTATTATTTCCCTTGATCTGGACAAAATATTCTATTAATGCAGCCAAGAACTGCATTAGCCCTTTTGGCACCCACTACTCAGTGTTGATTTATATCAAGCTCCCTGTCAATTAATCCTACTGGGACTTTTTTATTTATATTCTTGGTAAGCTAAGCCTTTGACATCCATATAAGTTTAGTTGCTGTTTGGAATGAAAGAAAGGATTCCACATTTTTTCTAATTAAATTTCATCTTGCGAGTCCATTGTTCCACCTTTTGGGATCTTTTTGGGTCCTGATTCTATCATTTTTTAGGAATTAATAATTTTAGAACTGAGCTCAAATAATCTAGTAATATTCTTTTAAGGACTATTCTTTAAAAGCCTGCCTTCAGAAACTACCAAGGAATTTTAAAAGCTGGTTTATTACAGAAAGTAAAAGAATGGATCTGGGTAGCACCCAGACAGGATTTCAAGCCTGGGCTCTGCCACTCTCCACTGGAATTTACTTAGTTAACAGATTTAGCAATGTGACACATTATCCTAGGCACTTAGGACAGATCAGTAAGTGATACAGACAAAAACACTTGTGTTTCAGGAGCTTCTAGCAGAAGAAGAGACCTTGGAAAAGTAATATATATATATGCTCTCCATACCTAAGTTTTCTTAACTGAAAATGTAGATAAATATACTACTCCATAAAATTGTATATTTGTCAGTGTTCTCCAGAAAAACAGATAAATAGGATGTATGTATACACTTAAGAGTATAGTAATTTATTATACATAATTGGCTCACGTGATTATGGAGGCTAACAAGTCCCCTAATCTGCAGTCAGCCAGCTGGGGACCCAGGAGGGCTGACAGTATAGTTCTAGTTGGAAGGCTGACAGGCTCAAAACCCGGGAAAAACCAGTGTTTCAATTTGAGTCCAAAATCAAGAAAAAGCTAATGTGCCAGTTTGAAGGCTGTCAGGGAAGAGGAATTCTCTCTTACTTGGTGAACAGTCAGGTTTTTTGTTCTATTTTGGCCTTTGATTGGATGGGGCCCACCCACGTTAGGGAAAGCAATCTGCTTTGCTCAGTCTGTCAATTTAAATGTTAATATCCTCCAAACACTTCCTCACAAAAACGTGCAGAATAACGTTTGGTCAAATATCTGGATACCTTGTTGTCCCGTCAAATTGATATATAAAATTAGCTACTACAAATGGTGGTGAGGATTATAGCAGTTATTGTATATAAAGGGTTTTAGCATAGTGAACTCTTAAGTAATGATGGTTATCATTTGCATGAAGTGCTTTTTTTCAAATCACCTCTCCCCTGTTAAGAACGGAGTCATTGCTCTCTGGTGCTCACACAGTAATTTTGACACTCTATTGGAATGAGATTCCATTTGCTATTTGGTCCTGGGAAGTAATCAAGTTATAGTGTATTGTTGGCTAATAGCTGTTTCTCTGCTAGTGCCTATTTCAGGGCTCTGTGAAAACTTACTCTCTGCCTCACATGTTTGAGGCAAGGGAATCAACTGCAGACATCTTGCTGCCATCTGGACAAGCCTACAATGATGAAATAGTTATGAAGGTGTCTGATTCTTTCAATAATTTTTGGCAGTGCTTCCTTTTTAAAGAAAATACAAGATTTGGAAAGGTTTAAAAAAGACTGAAAGGTAGGTTTTTTTTTTCCCCCCCCTCACCTCTTTTCTGAACTCACTGCAGGAGTAGTTCACTTGACTTACAGCTCACTCAGTAATTATCATTTCAGGGTAAGACTGACTCATAATACTGCCAAATAATTCATACGTGTAAAAATGCCGGTTGCCTCATTTACTTGTTACACTAACACTTGTCAACCTCAGCAGCAGCTTTCAGCTCTGTTAAATGTTGTTTAAATGTGAGGGATCTAAAATGAAATTGAAGCACCCTGCATTTGATAATAAATCAAATATGAATTTAATACTCTACTCAAAGGCAGCATGGTTAGTAAGGCTGGAAAGTAAAACTGACAGATTTTATGCGTTGACTGCAGTGAGGATTTGATTGGGATTCTGATTATCTTTTAAAGATTGAGATCTAATGATTTTTAAGAGTTACATATGAGAAAAATATTTTGGAGTAAATTATATCGAACTGCCATTAATAAATGATGAAAATATGTGAAAGAAAAATTACTTTCTAGAGGGAAGCAAGCACTATCAAATTGTAAACTTTATATTTTGTTTTACTTTTCATTATGAGAAGTTTCATCCATAGTAAAGGTAGAAATAAAAATATTTGTGTCAGGTATATTAAAGTGTATTAGTATTTTGCAATATTTGCTTACCTACTTTTTTAAACTTCTTTTTTTTTTTTTTTTTTCAACGTTTATTTTTGGGACAGAGAGAGACAGAGCATGAACGGGGGAGGGGCAGAGAGAGAGGGAGACACAGAATCGGAAACAGGCTCCAGGCTCTGAGCCATCAGCCCAGAGCCCGACGCGGGGCTCGAACTCACGGACCGCGAGATCGTGACCTGGTTGAAGTCGGACGCTTAACCGACTGCGCCACCCAGGCGCCCCTAAACTTCATTTTTAAACTTACGTTTGGTCTGTATTTTTTTAAGTTTATTTATTTCGAGAGAGAGAGAGTGAGTAGGGGAGGGGCAGAGAGGGAGAGAATCCCAAGCAGCACTGTGTAGTCAGTGCGCAGCCTGACGTGGGCTCCGTCTCATGAACCATGAGGTCATGACTTAAGCCCATACCAAGAGTTGCACGTTTAACTTACTGAGCCACCCAGGCCCTACGTTGGTCTGTATTTTTAAGGCATCGTTTTAATTAGACATAAGAAATTTTACCTTTTTCTAATGCATAGCTGTAAGTGTAGGACATTTACAAGCAGAAAATATTTTACTTTTTTTTTTTTTCCTGGGGAGAGGTAAAGTCTCACCAAGGTTAAGCAATGTACAGAAATTGGTAGCCTTTACCGTAATTTAATTTTTTTACTTTAATTTTTTGGTTTATTTATTTTGAGGGGTCGGGGGGAGGCTGGCAGAGAGAGAGGGAAGGAGAGAGAATCACAAGCCTCACATGGGGCTCGATCTCACAAACCACAAGATCATGACCTGAGCCAAAATCAAGAGTAGGATGTTTAAGTGACTGAGCCACCCGGGTGCCTTATACTATAATTTTTAATAATTTTTAAGTGAGGAATTGACTACTTCTATAGTTTTCTCTGGTTGTTTTTCCTAATTGCTCCCATAAATGAAAATTCTTCCCAAATAGGTGAGTATGATGAGTCTCAATAAGAAGAAGCAAAGGGTACTGCTGTTCTAAGAAAGCCTTTAGCAAAGCTTTTCCAGGACGCACCTTTGTGTACACAAGGAAGGTAAGGGCTAGCTGACAGTGTAGTGGGGTGGATTTGTGGCCCCTGGTGGGGGGCAGATGGCAGTGTTAGAGCCACATGGATGATGTATGAATTCTGGGTCTGATTCTTAAGTGGTCAGTTGCCTTTGGGCCGATCACAGCTCTGCTAAGCCACAGGTGTCTCCATATCTGTAACGTGAATGTAATAATATCTGCCTCACGGGACTGTTGTGAGGAGTAGCTACAATAGGGAAAAGTTTGTTGTAGGTACTCAGTAATGGCAGCTAGCCGATGTTGTTGTTTTTTAAAACGCTATAATAGAAAGCATATTCATGAAGTTCGCAGACATAGGGAGGTGGTATCAAAATCTCTCCTTCCCATTTGCTGCCGTGTGCCCTTGGGCGTGTCCCTCAGCCTCACAGTACCCCCAGTGTCCTTGGCTCATAAGTGGGTTTAACACAGTCTACTCCCTCAGTATTGTTTTGGGGAGCTAGTATAAATGCTGTGGGCATATAGTGACTCCTAATAACTTATTCAAAGTCTTTTGCAGTGTTAATTGACCAGTTTCAATCTCTCACGGTATATTTGCAGTTTAATGATATGAGGCTTAGTCTTCTTGATATTTTTGCCAATATTTTGGTAAAGATGTAAAGAACAGGTATATAAAATTTGAAAATAGCTAAGTTTAGACTAGAAACTTATCAGTAGTCTAGAATATAGGTTAAAACCAACAAAATAAAATTTATAGGGGGAAAACTGATTAGCATGGTAGTTTTAGCTGACTCTCATTTTGTTTTTTTTCTAAAGTAGGCTCCAGGCCCAGTGTGGGCTTGAACTCACAACCCCTGAGATCAAGAGCCGCATATTCTACTGACTGAGCCAGCCAAGTGCTCCATGACTCTCATTTTCTTAAGAGCCAACCATGTGACTATCAAAAAAATATTTTATTTTAGGCTAATTAATTCAGGTGTGAACTGTGGACTAAGGGATATAAAGGTTGCTCTGTAGCTAAACTGGTCAGACCAATCTGGAATTTTGTGTTTTTACCAGGATTCCATGTTTTATGAAGGTGGTAAAAAGGCTAAGCAAGGTTTCTCAGTTTTGGCACTGTTGATATTTTGAGGGAACAGCTGTCCTGTGCATTGTAGATGATCAGTAGTATCTCTGGCCTCTACCCACTAGATGCCAGTAGAATCTTCAGTACCCCCTCCCGGACCCAGCATGACAACAAAAAATATGTGTAGACGTTGCCAAATGTCCCCTGTGAGGCAAAATCACTCTGGTTGAGAAGCAACCTCCTGCTGGAGGATAGTGAAAATGAAGGTCCTAAGGAAAGTGAAGGGTTGAGAAGGTGTGATTAAGAAGGATGATAAGGCCAGGTGCCCTTCATTCCAAAGATTCCACGAGTTCCATAATTTTATTTTGTTTACATTTTGGTCTCTTTTAAAATCGGTCTTCCTGGGGCACCTGGTGGCTCCATCAGTTAAGCATCTGACTCTTGGTTTTGGCTCAGGTCATGATCTCGTGGTTCATGGGTTCCAGCCTGTCGGGCTCCATGCTGACATTGTGGGGCCTGCTTGGGATTCTTTCCCTCTCATTCTGCCCCCCCTCCCTCAAAATAAATAAATAAACATAAAAAAAATAAAGTAAAATGTCTTTCCATTAAACTGAACTGTTGGCAGTCAGGGCTTGTGTTATATTTTTTAATTTTTGTTTTTAGCATGAGGAATTGCTCCTGGTACATTCTAGGTTCTCAATATTTTATAAAATAAAGTGAACTAAACTGGAGAAGAAATGACTTGATGTGGACAGTTACTGAAAAGACATTTTTAGATACTTGGAGAGCTGCCAAAAGGAAGATTATATTAGACTATTCTATGGAAGAGAGATGGGGTGCTTCTGCAGAGGGCAGAGCTAATAGCAATGGAAAAAAGTTATGGAGACATATATTTCACTTCATTTTAAGGTCACACTTTTAAACAATATCTTACTTATTTAGCAGCAGCAATTTTTGAAATCATCTTGATTCACATTGCAATGAGAGTGTTGTGTAATGGAAATGTAGCTACATTATTACTAGGATTCTGAGATATGTAACTTTGTGAGCTTTATGAAAATATTCATGAAGTACAAAATTTTTGGTTTCTCTATTTAAAATGGTCTAAATTTGTATTAACAACTCTTAAATAATTGAAAATAAAGCATGTGGACAGAGACATAAGAAAAAAGTAAGAGAAAGGAAAGAAAAGAATATTTCCTTTTTAAATATATTTTGGAACTTTTTTGATGTGTAGTGAAAATAAGAGGAAACATCTATTGAATGCTCACTGTATCACCGTCATTATGCTGTGCTTTAAAAATACATTTTCATTTAATCCCTACAACACCTCAATGAAATAGGTATTTTTATTTTTCCCATTTGTATATGAAGACAAAATAATTTTTAATTACACAAGATAAGCCTTTTAAAAAAAACTAGTAGAGTTATAAATAAAGTATGTATTTTCTTCAAAGTTGTTACTTTGGAAGTAGGTATTGAACTTTTTATTTATTTCAATAATTTGTCGGTCCTGTTAATAATTTTGGAATTGTATTAGGTGTCATTTTTTCAGAGTTAAATGTTCACTATCTGTATCTGAATACACAAACTGTAATGCACATGATTCATCCCTGAAAAGCGTCATTCTTCAGTTATAATACAGTTCATAAAACCACAGTCCCTTCCCTCACTTATCTGACAATTTTCGTTTTCTGGTCAGTATGAGAACAAATACCAAACACTTTCAGTTTCCCAAAACATATTCAAAAATAGCGTAGGAACTCAGATTATAAGATTATTCTCAAATTATGTTTAATACTGACTTTAGGTCTTCCTTAGTAATTTACCTGCGGTTAGATCTCAAAAATAAAGAATCTTGGTATGTAGGGAAGGGGCTTTTGTGTTTGTTTTTTGAGTATAGTTGACACACAATGTTACATTAGTCTCGGGTGTATAAAACAATGGTTCAGCTTCACTATATGTTATGCTGTGCTCACACAAATGTAGCTACCATTACCAGACAACACTATTATGACATCATCGACTATATTCCCTATTCTGTCAGCACAGAGCCTGATGTGGGGCTCAAACCCACAAACTGTGAAATCATGACCTGAGCCGAAGTCGGATGAGCCACCCGGACACCCCCTTTATTTCCATTTTTAAACAGAGTTGCCAGACTTAGTAAACAAAAATACAGGATATCTAGTTAAAATAGGAATTTCATGTAAACAATAAATTATTGTTTTAGTATAAATATGTCTCAAAGACTGTACATACATAATAAAAATTTTATGTTGTTTAAATTCAAAGTTAAATTTAAACTTAACTGAGTATCGTGTATTTTATCTGGAAATCCTGCATAAGAGAAACATAGGTGGATTAATCCTAAAGCTAATGAAGCTTAAGTTTTTAGGGTCCCTTACTTACAAGAACATTTTAATCTAATGTTGTAATTGTAATTATATAGTTTTTTTTCTTTAAAGGGCTTTCTCCCCAATTATGTACATCTTAAACTCCACAAAGCCTGAATCTGCCCCTGCAGGGGAGTAATACGAGGAGACAGTAGACAAGGTGAAGGATGAAGTAAATGCAGCCGACTCAAGAGGATTGTTGATGCCCTTGTCACGTTCGGAAATTATTTTCCAGGAGCTGATTAAATAATCAGTGGGCCTTGAGGCACCTTTGTAGTTGAAACTTCACTGTCATTATATAGGCAAGAGACAGAGGAATAAGTTTTGCACTGTTGATATAGCCTCAGAGTGAGTAATCTAAATGCTCTGAAAAATTGAGTAAAACTTCTTTTTCCATGGATACAGTCAGCAGGTGAAGAGTCAACAGTTTCTTTTCCACTCATCAAAATAAGTCAGCTTTTCAGATATTGTAGACTTTAATCCCTAAAGGAAATTAAAAAAAATTTTTTTTAACATTTTTTAATTTAATTTTTTTTTTAATTAATTTTTTTTTCAACATTTATTTATTTTTGCGACAGAGAGAGACAGAGCATGAACGGGGGAGGGGCAGAGAGAGAGGGAGACACAGAATCGGAAACAGGCTCCAGGCTCTGAGCCATCAGCCCAGAGCCCGACGCGGGGCTCGAACTCCCGGACCGCGAGATCGTGACCTGGCTGAAGTCGGACGCTTAACCGACTGCGCCACCCAGGCGCCCCTTAATTTTATTTTTGAGACAGAGAGAGACAGAGCATGAACGGGGGAGGGGCAGAGAGAGAGGGAGACAGAATCGGAAGCAGGCTCCAGGTTCTGGGCCATTAGCCCAGAGCCTGACGCGGGGCTCGAACTCACGGACCGCAAGATCGTGACCTGAGCTGAAGTCGGACGCTCAACCGACTGAGCCACCCAGGCGCCCCATCCCTAAAGGAAATTTTAAAATAAAAATGAGAAAAGCAAAATAGAATGGTCTCTAGAGGAGCAGATCTGACTTGGTGCTAAGGTCCATTTATAGGAAAGGTAAAAAGTAAATATGGTCTCTCTTCTTTATGTAGTGTGCTGCTTTGTCTAATCACAGAATTAACGACTGAACTAACTCTAGTGCATTTAAGAGAGATGCTTGTCTTTTTTAAATCACTCCAGATGCCACCTGGTTTTCAGAGTCCACAGTTTTGGGATGTTGAAATGGTGTTGACTGAGTTTTGGGGTCAGATATTTTGGCTCCAGGAAGGACACAAACTGTAGAGAAGTTCCCATTCAGTGGCTGATGTGCATTAAAGGATTATACAAAAATTACATATAAGTCATGGACTCTTTTTCATTGAGAAATGAATTCAGCAAATACCAGTTGTGTGTCTCCTGAATGCCAAGAACTGTGTTAAGAATGGGGTTGCCTTGAGTTTTCAGTATTTAACTGTGAACTGAGTACTTAATTAGGCTTTTAGACTATAGAAGTGAACACCATATATTTGGCAAGATAGAGCTGGTCCTACACTATGCATAATATGGCACTGGATAATTGTTCCCAATGTTTTACTCCTTTGTCTTAGTGCCTAGTGCTCACTAGCATATGTGTAATATATACCATGACCCCATTGAATGGGCTTGACTATTTTAACCACTGGAATGTCAGTGGGCATGATGCAACAGAGGTTTCAAATGTGTTTGTGTAGTTTGGCTGGCCTTCTTGTACTATCGTGACCCACCATGAGAGGGATGTGCACCTGGAAGCCGCTGGTCATAGGAGAATGTTAAAAAACAAAAACAAAAACAAAAAACCCCAAAAAACCATAAAGGAGCTAAATCAGTGGTTATGGTTATAAGTCACTGAGATTTAAGGTTGTTTTTATCCAGCATTATGATGGCAATAGCTGATTAATACAAGCAGTATCACAAATATACAAATACATATACCATAAGGTAGATTGAGATGTGTTTAGACAGAGATACAGAATACATTATGATTTTTGGTGGTAGGTAGGCGTACCTTTGTCTGTGGTATCATCAGATGTTTGACAGAAACCGTCTTCAAGCTAGGCCTTGACAATTTCTACTGGCAAAAAATGTCCTAAGGATTAACAAATAGTTCAGGTCATCTAAATCTTTGTGGATGGGGCGGAATTGGCTCATCTATCAAAGACCTTTCTTTGGATCATTTCTTTGATTATTCAGGATCAAAGTCCTGAGTGTGGTGTTGACTTCCTTAGGAAGCTGTAAAGCATATCTGAGTATGAGTCTCATGAATGAGTGCTCTGCATAACAGAAGCTTCTGAAGCCATCCCAGAGTCCCTCCAAAATCTTACTTTTGTTTATGATGGGAACTGGAGGAGGAATCCAGTAGCCCAGCACTATTTAGAACTCGTACACTCCAGCATTCTGCAGCTGGCCAACAGAGCAGCCAAGGCTTCTAGGGCCTGTTTTGTTCTATCTGGAGAACCATATGGGGTTCTTTTAGATTTAATTTCTTTATTCTATGCCTCTGCCATATAGGTTCCTCATTTACTTTCTCTCTTAATCTGCACATGAACCTTTTGACATCAGTGTTATCATTCCCATTTTATTGGTGAGAGAATTGAGGACCAGAGAAGTTACATGACATGGTCAAGTTACTTATCAACTAAATGGCTTGACTTTGTTTCTTTACATCAGATCATTAAGTACCTGTTCTTTAATAGGAAACTGGTCTTATTTAAGGTCCTTATGGAACTTGTCTAGAAGCAACTTGAAAGTATGCAAGATGTTCTTGAGCAATTTTATACATAAAAATGCTAATTAGAAAAGCTAGGTTTATTAGGTAAACCTGTTTTTTCCATGGAAAACTCCAGAAGGGTGTGGAGAAAGATTGTCCTGAGCTAATCTGTGCTCACTGGTTTGGCTTCTAGAAATTCTAGCCCACATGAGCCTAAATTCACCTCTTAAATTTTTGGAACTTGGCTTAATATTTGATTAGTTTTCAAATTATTTTTACAATTTGGGAGTAAAGGAAATTATTTAGCAATTGATGTGATGAGTTGTTTCATTCCTGGGGTCTTTAATCTGCTTCATTTATTTGCTACCTGGTACGGTGCAAGATTTTCATTCATTATATTCTGTAAGGTTTTATGCTTCTTTACCTCACAAATAATATCTCTCCCTATGCAGGCTGCTGTAAGCATTATCTGTTAAAGCATACCTGCTAGAGACCTTAAAATTGGAATTCAGAGCCTGGAAGTAGGGGGTCCTTTATAGATAGCCTAGGACTTTGAAATTAGTTTTTCCTTATGATTCAATAAGCCTTGAATCTTGTGACCCTGATTTAATATTTATTGAGTTCCCACAAAGTGCTAAACCTTCAGGATGCAGGACAAATTCCATTTTTTTGGATTAAGTTTTTACTTGATTTAATTTGTCTTATTTATATTTATTGAAGTACCAGCAATATTGTTACAGATGTACTCACAGATCCATTTCACATGGATCATGGTCAAGTAATGAAGAAAAAGAAAAACTCACACACCCTCATGCACACAAACTATGAATGTTCTATAGGAACATTAATTTGCCCATTGATTCCATATAACTGGTGGCTCACCTTTTTCCTTGCAAAGTATAGAGACTGATAATGCTTTGATTTCTGGTTTTATTATAGAAGTTTAATATGATCTTTGAGACTTCATGGCCTTCTTATTATTATGCTAATCAACAAGACTGCTTCAGGTCCATTTTGAAAATGAATCCTCTTCTCCATTACAAAAAAAAAATAACCTCAATTTTCCCACTCAAATTTGTCATCTTAATGTGAAACATAACAACTTCTAATTTGAAGACAAATTATGAAGGGATTAATCAATAGCAATTGTTGCCTTCTTAAAGTTCTTTCTCTTTATAGATAAATTATAGACATTTACCATTGGCAGCTCTTCTGTAAAATTGTGTGTCCCAGGTCTGCATTTAATGTCAGAGAAACAACAGGCAGTATTCAAAGTCAATAGAACTGAATGTCTCCAGTTCAGCAATGTGGAACTGAAGATCATTAACGGATTGAAAAGTTACAAAATAAAGTTTCTAAAGATATTTGGAACACTGAGCATTCTGCATAAAATCCATAATAGGACTAGTGGTCAGTGTTCCATAAAATGCCTGCGTTAAAATTAACTGTTGGTACTTTATTTTTAGAACTTGATTCTTTGTTCATTGTGGTTTGGGACAGGCCAGATGTTAGTCCAATTTCTAGTTCTTTATCATTAAAGCTGTAGATGTAATAAAAAGAGAACTCCTTAACCTGAAAAACAAGATGAACTCGTTAAAATGGTCCTATGTACATTATGTGATATAAAAAACATAGAAGTATTAATAGGATAAAAATAAAAGTTACAGTTTCAATATTTTTCTCCAGCATCTCAGTTCATCATCTTGAAAATCCCTGAAGTAAGTGAACCCGATTTAGAAGCCACTGCTTCTGAGCCCCTAACTCAACTTTGTGGTATTTTAGATAATCTGGAGGGATCCCAGTACTTGTGTTTGCTATTATTATATAGCTGAGCTCAGGTTTCTAATTATTCTTCTTTTGTTTGTTTGTTTGTTTCTAGAAGATAGCTCTTATAAAAACTTAAATATAAACACCTAATTGTAGAAGAAACTTCAGTATAAGCCTCTGTGTCCATCCAGGTGACTGGAGAAGCAGAGGAAGTCAGTTTGCAGAACGACAAAGAGTGGGAAGAACTCAGCAGACAGGAAAGTGGAACAGAGTGAAGAGACTGGGAGCCGGTCTAAGTCCCTGGCTTTAGTTGTTCAGAGGTCCTGTACCATAATAAGTAATAAAATCCTGTACCATTACATCGAATTTCCACTTTGGAACGTAAGCCAGTTTGAATGGGCTTCTAGTACGTCTTCCGCAAAGAGCATGAGGGAGGACACTGGGCAGCTTCCACAGCTTATGGCCCTTTGGAGATTGTAGCAGGTCAGTCACTCTGGACCTTGACCTTGTGAAAAGAGAAAATTTAACAAGGGCAGAAGTGACCTTGCTCTGGAAAGATCACAGTTGATAATTTTAGGTCTTCAGTTCTGTAAGTAAAAAAATGAAGAACTGGTGATACTCTCACATATTTAACATATTTAATTTCTGCTTCTAAAAGAGGAGATTCAGTTTAGTAAAAACAATTTTTGGAAGCATAATCATCTGAATGCAATTTTAATTGGCAGAAAGGCTCTATCTATTGAAACACTTTAAGAGGTTCTTGCTTACCATGAAAGCACCGATGGCATTGGCAGTGGCCTTCCTTAATAAAATACCCAGCTGACTTGCATTGCCATCTGGCCATGGCTGTTTGGGAGACAGGACTCAATAGGCCTAGTAAAAAGTCTCAGGCAGCTTTTTCTTAGTCCTAATTTATTTGAATTGGTCCAGAGGAAGAATAAAAATTTCATATAATCAGTCTCTTAAGTTGATTCTTGATCTTTATTCATTTCCAGCCAAAAGGTTTTCTTAAAGCTTCCCTTTCAAGGGAAGGGACAAATAGAAATAGCATGGTCACAGTGGTCAGGCTTCTCCTGTTCCCACTCTGCCCTGCACTGTGTAGGTGGCCAGTCCATGCTGGGCATTCTGGCCAAAGGCAGCTTCCGGAACTTTTCTGTGCCCCACCTGCTGTTCTCTGCACTGAGATCAAATGAAGTGTGATGACACCTTCACACCCTAGCAGATTCAGGGCAGAAGTCACCTGACCTCTTGTCTAGATGCCCCTGTCCCAGGCTAATTTTCCCCAGCCCAGCAGAGAAACTTTAACCTTTCAGAGGAATGAGATCAGCCACTGAAAAGTATTATTATAGAATGAGAGAAGAAACAAAACCAGAGCATACACAAAAAGTTTTAAAAGAGAAAGAAAAAATAAATTTCCTAATTAAGTCATTTTTAACAGTTTCCCAAAAGAGAGCTTAAGTGTTCTTGTTTGCATGTTTTATAAGAATTAAAGGAGGAGCTGAAGGGCATTTATGGATATTTCATGATGGAAACTGAGGTTGATTCAGGGTCTTCTTTTAAATTGCCTTTGGCAGTGCTCTCAAACAGCGATCAGTAAAGGTGATTTTGTGTCAGGGGCCACAAGTTTCAGCTTTCTGGTTTACTCTGAGTCTTCAAATCACTCTGGAATTAAAATAACTATATTAATCCAGTGGTTCCTCTGAGCTACTTTAGGAACTAATCTTAATTTTGTTTGATTGTTTGTTTTTGTCTCAAGGATTCAGGTTTTTTTTTCATTAATTTATTAAGTTCTCATTATGTAACAGGCACTTTTCTAGATGTTGGGGAAAAAGCAGTAAACAAAGATAGACAATATCTTTGTTTGCAGAATGCTTAAATTCGGGAAGAGACAGGCAAACAGGTATATAATAAGATAGATATGAAGTGTTTTTCACAAAATTATAATTGACTAATATGATCAAGTGACTCCGGGGTTAAATTAGGTTGGCCTCCTGCTCTGAAAGAGTAGCATAAGTGAAGAGCTAAAAGAAGAGAAGGAACTAGCCCCACAAAGTCTTTGGGTAAGAGCATTCAGGCAGAGGAAGCAGCTAGTGAAGGTACTAGAGTGTTCAGGGAACAGTAGAAAGCTAGAACACACTGGGTGAGAATGAAGTGTGAGGCTGGATAGGTCAGACAGGTAGGCATGGCCCAGGTTGTATGGGGCCTACCAATCCAGGTGAAGAAATTTAGATTTTACTCTGGTGCAGTGGGTGTTCCCTGAAAGGTTTTAAACAGAACGATAATATAATTTGACTTACTTCATTATATTATAAAAATCACTCTGAGTTTTTGGTGGGTGGATTATAGAGAAACAAGCAAGGGAACATAGAAACCAGTTAGGAGGCTCTTTGATATTTTACTCAATAGGTAATGATGGCTTGAGCTATGATACTTGTGGGAACCATGGAATATACATATGAGCCTTGGAAGTTGAATTGATAGGATTTGTCAATGCATTACAAGGTTTGTGTTTGTGTGCATGTGTATATGTATGCATATGTGAGAGCATGTATACTTTGCAGTGAATGCTGTTAAGAGATGAGTAAAGATAATTCATGGGCTTTTAGCCTGAGGAATTGGGAGACTGGTGGTACCACTTACCAGTATGGGGGAGAAACAGGCTTAGTGGAGGTAGGTGGAAAGACATCAAGATTTTTCTTTAGGATATGTCTGTTATATATCCAATTTTTTTTTTCTGGAAAAAAAAATACAGGCGTGGGATTATAGGAGAGAAAAGTGTGGGGCTCATCAGGATAGAGATGATATTCCAAATCATGAGACTAGAGAAAGTAACCTAGGGACAAAATATTTTTTAAAAATAAAAAGTCTAAGAATGAGCACTGGGCTCTCTGACATTTAGAAGTCAAGCAGAGGTAACTTGAGAATTCCCAAAGGAGGCAGAGAAGTGAGTCAGAAGACCAGGAGACACCAGCATGACCACATTTAAAAAAAGGAACTGTATCAAAAAAATATGTCCCAAACTGCAGGGTCAAGAAAATATAAAGAGAAGTTAGTACTGCATGGAGTCAAGGTCATGCAGACTTTGACATCAAAAAGAAAAACAAAACAAAAACAAATCCTCAAGGAATGTTGGAGTCAAAAGCCCTCCTTCTCTGCATTCGTATTTGTCTTGTAGAGTATAGTTCTAGCTGAGTTTAGAGGCAGCTTATGGACTTATTAGAAAAAGAAAAATAGCTAAAAGTAATTAGCTGAGCATCCATTTAAAGAATTCAGAGAAAAGAACAAGAAAAAAATCTGAAGAAAGCAGAAGGAAGTGATAAAAGAGCAGAAATTAAAGAAATCAAATGGCAACCTGTACCAGAAACAATAAACGAGGGTAAAAAGTTGTTCTTTAAAAAGGCTAAAGGAGTTGACAAATGTCTACTGAGACCAAAGAAGGAAAAAAAAAAGGAACATGTTATCAGTATTAGAAATGAACAGAGTAATGTTGCTATAGATGCTGAAACATTAGGAAGATATTTGAACACATTTATTAAATAAATAAATTAAATAAATAAATAAATAAATAAATAAATAAATAAATAAATAAATAAATTTATAGACAGTAAAAATAGAAAAGAATTTTCTTATAATTATTGAAGAAATCAAATAATTGAAACTAATGCAAAAATAAAACTTTATACATGGTGAAATAATGAAAACTGTCTCACTGAGTTTAGGAACAAGGCAAAATTACCACTTTTACAGCTTTTAATTATAGTTATGCTTAGTTTTATATAGTATAGTAATGAAAAAACAACTATTATAAGGGTTAGGATTGAAGAGATAAAACTTTAATTATTGCAGATTAAGTGATTGTTTATATAGAAATTCCAACATGATGCACAAATGAATTATGAACAAAGAATAAGGGAATTTAGTAGGGTTGCAGGTTCAAGGTCAGTAGTCACAAATCAAGTGTATTCCTGAAAACCAGAAGTGAACAGAAGCTACCATAGGGAATATTAAAAATTTACAAAAACAGCAGAGAAAAGATACTGGCAACACTCCAGCCAGGCCAAAAGTAGCAGGTGCAGGGTAAAGCAAATGGGAGGGACGCTTTGAGCTAGTGTGGCTGCTGTTGGCAAAACTACGGAAGGTAGCACAGCCTGCTTTGGGACTAGAGTCATTCAAGCCTTGGGTGAATGCCCCTCGAGAGGGGCTACCTCATGTGGAGCTCATTTTTAATTGTCTTAAAATTATGAAGGAAGGTTCCTGATTCCAGTACAGTTGCCAACCTGAAGGTTTTCTCCCCACTTTCCTGCTGATTATTTCAAATTTATTAAGATGCTTTTACTGTAAGAGAAGGTACTCCATTATTTTATGTACTAATAAGAGTGATACATGCTATTTAAGCAATGAAGCAATGGTTTATTTTCAAAGTTAGAATGATGTTTACTCTTTGAAAGAATTCTTTTAGACTTATTTGGTCAAAGACTGTAAAAATAATCACTCTTGCACATAACTAAAACTAAAAATTTTAATTAAAGAAAACTGGTAAAAATTGCTAAAACTTTTTCATATTTGGAGGTCAACTCTTTTGTATCACTTTCAACTTAGCAAAATCCTCCATATTTTTGCACATACAGTAGCTTATGCCATTAAGAGCGTTGTAGCATTTCTTAAAAACTTAAAAACTTGGAGGTTTTCTTCCGAGTGACTAACTTACAAGTTTTGAGGCTCATATTTTTCTCTTTGATTAATTTATAGTTTTACTTTATCTTCATTGAATCATGTGTTACTAGATAGATGTTAAACAGCCTCTGTTCAAAATCAGTATTAAATTTCTGACAAATTGGTGGTTTCTATCTTAATGATAGTTTTACATGATTAATAGATATATCAGTCATACCAGTCCCTGATTGTTTTGAAATGTCTTCCATTGATTTTGAGGGGTTTTGCAGTTTGCCATACCTTTAGTTATATTGCTTGGCATGTAGTAGCAACAATATAGTATTCTTTTGAATATATGATAATATATGTTATTATGACCAAGCTTGCGTATGTATGCAAAAGCAATGGCAATTTGTGATGAGTTTACCTTATCTACACAATGATAAACTTTGTTGGTTTCAGAAATGTTAAAATGTGAAAAACTGCATCTTTCAATTAATATAATATGTATTATTGCTGCTGTTCTGGCCTCCTTTTGCGTAAGAAAAGTTCTACATGAAACAATAGATATATATTCCTTTATAATGACATTATTGCATTATTTACCAAGCAGGTATTGGCTAATTTATGTTCAAGAAATACATAGCACAGCAGAACATGCTTTTTCCCCCTTCCCTTATAGCTAAGGGAGTTGCATCATGGTAGTTCTGTCCAAGGAGATGTAAATGGATTTATGCTAGGGTTTTCTGGGAAAGTTTTTGCAATCCAAAGTGATATATTAACCAAGTACAACACATAACCCACTTGTCTGGCTTTAAATGTGGACATGTTGTCTGGAGCTGCAATGGCATCTCACAGTCAACCACTGGGTAACATATGTATGAATGAGAGCCAATACAAGATGGCCCTTGTATTGTAATACAAGAGCAGAGCAATAAATAACACACTGGATTAAGGGTAGTTTTAGTGAATGGAGAAGGTAAACTGCTCATATCTTGACTTTTATGTGAGAAAAAGCAACTCATTTGTTTAAGCCTCTAATAATTGGAATTATCTGTTACCTGCAGCTAAACATTTTGCTAATACAACTTGTCATTTGACATGATCAAATGACTAGGTTTCTGCCTTGCTTTTCACTCTAAAATTTAACCATGTGCTGTCTCTTATTCCTCCTTCTTATTAGAACCTGTACTTCCTGATATACTCTTATCAATTCTCTTTTTTTTTTCGGTTTTCCCATACCAGCTTGCAATTCTCACATTCTCTAGGTCTTACCTGCCCCTCTTACCCAAATCCTAAATATTGACTTCCAGCTCAATTACTTGTCACATTGATCTGTTCATCTGATTAGAGGCATTGGGCTTAACCATTTCCAGAGTTGTTCTGTGTTTGTTAACCAAATTGCATATTGTTTACTTATTTTCAAAGAATAATCTCTCGTGAAATTTAATTCAAATGACCAGCACAACTATGTGCAGTCCTTTTTATCTTCTTTGAGATATTGAGTGACCAAAATGTACCCAAACAAGCTTTTAATGGAGAGTTGGAGCTTCAGTATAGAAAAGAATTTTTTTTTTTTTTTTAGGTAGGGTTGAGATAAAAGTTTTTAAGGTAGAGCACTTGGGTGACTATTTCCAGAAAGACTATTTCCAGCACCAGAAAGCAGAGGAGAACAAGTTTCTGGTGTAGGCAAAATAAATTTCATTGCCTTCAGGTCTGAGCAGATCAATATTCATGGTAGCCTTTACTGTTGTTCTGTAATCTAGGGACCTTGGCATGTAACTCTTCCAATCAAAGCCATCATGCAGTAGGTAAAGACACAGGGATAAGTGCTTACATTTGCTGACTAAAATTGACATTTTGCAGGTTTAATTTCATAAAATTTATGTTGAACTATTTATCCCAGTTTCCTGAGAAAATCAAAATTCCTTTGCTTTTTTTTTAATCTTCTTCTCTTAATGGAGAGAAAAAAATTGAGAAGGTAATTTACTCCCGAGGATTATTTTGTTATTTACATTTATATCTAAATAGATCTAGATCATAAAGTAATAATAATAAAAATATTTTTAAAACTTTAATTTCTCTACATACTTTTTTAAAAAAAAATTAATGTTTATTCATTTTTGAGAGAGAGAGACAGAGCATGAGTTGGGGAGGGGCAGAGACAGAGAGGGAGACAGGGAGGGGCAGAGACAGAGAGGGAGACACAGAATCTGAAACAGGCTCCAGGCTCTGAGCTGTCACCAGAGAGCCTGACGTGGGGCTTGAACTCAGAAATGGTGAGATCATGACCTGAGCTGAAGCCAGATGCTCAACCACCTGCGCCACCCAGGCACCCTTCTCAACACACTTCTAAAGATCAGAAGTAAACTGGAAAAATAATACTAAGTTTGCGACACTAGCTGAACTGGCCAATGTGAAAAAACTCTGCATTGCTAGAATATCTGAAAAATGTGTATGTATTTAAGGTATTAAGAGTCCTGGGGTTTCGTCAGTTGCATGGCTGCTTGAGAAACTTTGGAATTCTGGAATGGCCAATGAAAACCCTATTTGATCAGAGACTTCTTGAAGGAACCAATGAGGATCGTGGGATTTTTTTTCCTTAGACTTTGGGACACAGGGATTAAAGTACTTGAATCATTGGGGCCCCTGGGTGGCTTAGTTGGTTAAGCGGCTGACTTTGGCCCAGGTCATGATCTCACAGTTTGTGAGTTCGAGCCCCATGTCGGGCTCTGTGCTGACGGCTCAGAACCTAGAGCCTGCCTCAGATTCTGTGTCTCCCTCTCTCTCTGCTTCTCCCCTGCTTGCACTCTCTGTCTTTCAAAAATAAATAAACATTAAAAAAATTAAAATACTTGAATCACAAGGAGGAATGATGGCTCTCTGAGATTAAAGATGGGAAGGCCCCACTGGGCCTGTTCTGACTGAGGAGAGAGTCGAAATGTCTAGGCTTCATTCAGAGAACCAACTTTGTAATTAGTAGAGTCGGATGCTGAGAAGTACCAATCAACTCTAGTCTCACCCAACCAAGTCCAGGCAATCCCTGATCAATCATTGAACATAGTGGCCATAAAACAACTGAATGTTTAAGACTGTCCTTTGGGTCCCTAACTTTATGGGGGAATGATCTTAGTAGAAAGAAGTCAATGTTAACAATGATGGAAGAAGCAGGTGAAAAGTCACCAAGAACATAGTATAGTATATCAATAGGCTCCCTCCCAGAGAAGGGAAGGGCAGTTGTGAAGCTTGAAAAAACTCACTTTGATGGGAGCAAGAAATCAAACATTATTCAAATTAAGGACATTCTAGAATTTAGGGAATTGTAAACAGTGTTTAACTCTTTGCTACAATGAAGTATATTTCTAGAAGATTGTTTATTTTTCTTTAAAAAAATTTCTGTTTCTTACCATAATGTTATATGTAATATATGTTTTATGTTATTTGAATATATTAGCATTTTAACGTTGGCCAATAATTTATGAACTTTTTTCTTTTTAAAGAGCGAAAAAGAAGGGTGCCTGTGTGGCTCAGTCAGTTAAGCATCCGACTTCTATCATCGGGTCATGATGTCATGGTTCGTGAGTTCAAGCCCTATGTCAGGTGAGTTTGAGCCCTGCATCTCTCTGTCTCTGTCTCTCTGTCTGTCTCTGTCTCTCTCTCTGCCCCTTGTGGGATTCTGTCTCTCCTTCTGTCTCTCTTCCCCTTGCTCACTTGCATCCTCTCTCTCTTTCTCAAAAAGAGAGAGAGAGAGAAAGAAAAAGAAACTCCAGTTTAGGAGAGGCAGTCCAAGTAGAAGCCTGCCTTTCAAAGGCTATTTATTGCCCCTGATGAGATCCTCTTAGCTCCCGAAGCATATAAACTATGACAATATTGGCGTGCACCAAGAGAATAACCAAAGGGAGATTGTTTTGAGAAGTAAAAACAAAGATCCTCCCACCCAACTTTACTGTCAGAATATACTGACGTTTGATTGAAAGAGAGTTGAATTTTAAGAAGTAAGTGCCCCCGTTTTCTAGGGATCTACATTCTTTCCTTATTTAGTTTTCTAGCAAAGCAATTTTGCAAAGGCAAAGGTAGAATAACTTCATTAATATCTTAATATCAAAGGATCAACTTCTGATCTACCTTATATGCATAATGAAAATGTGTTTTTGTTAATACTCAGTCATTTCTTGACAACGTAAAAATGTAAGTGTGTGATACATAAGTTAATTTTGGTCCTTCAAGCTGATGACCCCAATTTGACAGCATTCAGCAGCTTTTGTTTTAGTATTTGACTTCATAATAGCTAACTTACTAATTTAGGGGCATTGAATATTCATGGCACAATTCTTATAAAGCTTATTCATAATATATGTGGGCTCAAGACATTCTTTCCATATGGATTATTTTTCATGAACATGTTTGAACCAAAAGAAAAAAAGTCTACTTTTTAAATTTATCATCACAACATAATAGTGTTAAATAAAAAAGATATGAGTTAAGCCTAAGGAAATGATACTTATTCAAATAGCTAACTAGAAAATCATAAGGTAAATATTTTAGACTAGGTATAAGGAGTCCATTCCACTCTTTATTTTAATTCCCCCCTCAATATTAATTTGCCAGTGCTTGATTATATGTGTAATTAATTGAAAAATGAAATTTTATTAATATGAATTGGAATAAGGATCTCTCCAATTCTGTAAATGACTTCACGATGTGTACATTTTATTGCTGTACCCAAATTATTACATTTTCTAGGATGTGTTCTGGTAGAACCTTAACAGATTGTAGTGTGTCTTTACCACTTCTCTACCTAAGGAAACTAGCAGGTGAGATATACTCTTATTTCTGTAAAGATGATCAGAAAAGTAAAGCAGTGTAAAATTATTTAAACACCTCCCTCTTTAAAAAAAAACAACAGGAATTAAAAATTTTTTAATGTTTATTTTTGAGAGAGAGAGGGAGACAGAGTGTGAGTGGGGGAGGAGCAGAGAGGGAGACAGAATCTGAAGCAGACTCCAGTCTCGGGGCTGTCAGCACAGAGCCCGATGTGGGGCTCAAACTCACAGACCATGAGATCATTACCTGAGCTGAAGTCAGACACTCAACTGACTGAGCCACCCAGGTGCCCCCAAAGCAGGAATTTTAATGAATTCATTGAGAGGTTGTGAATCAGCAATCATAGTCAATGATGAATAGAGGTGTGGAGACAGTGTTCCTACTTGTTTTATGCTGTTTGTACAAAAGGTATCAAATTAATCTATATTGATGACTGGAAAGTTGCTGACTCATCTTTGCAAATCTTTAAAATTTCCCCTATATTTGATGGATGTTGAAGTTTTCTCTCCGTGGTTATTTAGTGCAATGATCTCTATTGTTAAACACTTGAAAAATCACACCAGACTTAAAAAAATACTATAAACTTCCCTTAATATTGATCTGATTATTGAGTACAAATACTTATAAATTCTAACAGTTAATTACTCAGAGTTTCTATAGATGAGCTCTAGATACAGATATTCTCATATTTAAAAAGGAAAATCTGTCTCTCCAAATTTTAGCCTGCTACTTTTTGGACTAATAATTCTCAAAATTTTTGTGTGGCCCTTATAAGAAATTTTGAAAAATCATATTTTCACACCTAAGTTGCCATTTAAGATGTAACTGTCAGTGGCTGAAGCAATTTACACATGTAATGAAATTCCTATCAAAATACCAACAGCATTTTCTCATAGAACTAGAACAAATAATGCTAAAATTTGTATGAGCTGAGTACAAATACAACAAAAGACCCTGAATAGTTGCATCAGCCTTGAAAAAGAAAAGCAAAGCCGGCAGCAAACTTCAGGTTATATTACAAAGCTGTAGCAACCAAACAGTTTGGTATATGGTACAAAATAGACACATAGATTAATGAAACAGAATAGGAAATCCAGAAATAAACCCGTAATTATAAGGTCAATTAATCTTTGCGATTCAAAGAGGGAAATAATATCCAGTGGGAAAAAGTCTATTCATCAAATGGTGTTGGGAAAACTAGACAGCTACATGCAGAAGCACGAAACTGGACTACTTTCTTACACTGTACACAAACAGTCAAAATGGATTATAGACCTAAATGTGAGACCTGAACCAATAAAATCCTAGAAGAGAGAACAGCCAGTAATCTCTCTGACATCAGCTGTAGCAACCTTTTTTCTAGATATGTCTCCTGAGACAAGGAGAATAATAGCAAAAATAAACTATTGGGACTACATCAAAATAAAAAGCTTCTGCACAGTAAAGGAAACAATCAACAAAACTAAAAGGTATCCTATAGAATGGGAGAAGATACTTGCAAATGACATCCAATAAAGGGTTAGTATCCAAAATATATAAATAACTTATATAACTCAACATCCAAAAAACAAATAGTCTAATTAAAAATGGGCAGAAGAAATGAACAGACCCTTTTTTCCAAAGAAGACATCCAGGTGACCAATGGATATATGGAAAGATACTCATCATCACTCAAAATCAGGGAAATGTAAATCAAAACCACAACACAAACCTGTCAGAATGGCTAAAATCAACAACACAGGAAACAACAGGTATGGTGAGAATGTGGAGAAAGGGGAACCATCTGGCAACTGATGGGAATGCAAACTGGTATAGCCACTCTGTAAAACAGTATGGAGGTTCCACAAAATGTTAAAAATAGAAGTACCTTATGATCCAGCAATCACATTACTAGGTATTTGCCTAAAGAATACAAAAACACTAATTCAAAGGGATACATGCATCCCTATGTCTATAGCAGCATAATTTACAATTCCCAAGATACAGAAGCAGCCCGTGTCCATTGATTGATGAGTGGATAAAGAGGTGGTATATACAGATACAATGGAATATTATTCAGCCACAAAAAGAATGAAAACTTGCCATTTGCAATGACATGGATGTATCTGGAGAGTATAATATTAAGTGAAATAAGTCAGAAAAAGACAAATACCATTTGATTTCATTCATATGTGGAATTTCAGAAACAAAACAAATGATCTAAGGAAAAAAAAAGAGGACAAACCAAGAAACAGACTTTTAACTGTAGAGAACAAACTGATGGTTACCAGAAGGAATGTGGGTAGTGGGATTGGTAAAATAGGTGATGAGGATTAATATGTTTGGTTTGTTAAAAAAAATAATAAAGATGCAGCTTTCAGCATGTTGCAAATGTTGGCATTTAAAAAGAAAACTATCGTATTATCCTTTTAAAAATTTCCAATGAAAAATAAATGCAATTTAGCAATTTAATACTTATATTGTTTAAAAAATAAACATGAGTATTCTTTTTTTTTTTTTTTTTAATTTTTTTTTTTTTTCAACGTTTATTTATTTTGGGACAGAGAGAGACAGAGCATGAACGGGGGAGGGGCAGAGAGAGAGGGAGACACAGAATCGGAAACAGGCTCCAGGCTCTGAGCCATCAGCCCAGAGCCCGACGCGGGGCTCGAACTCACGGACCGCGAGATCGTGACCTGGCTGAAGTCGGACGCTTAACCGACTGCGCCACCCAGGCGCCCCAACATGAGTATTCTTTAACAGAAATTTTACTTATTTTTCCCTGTGATGTTATTTTTATTCCTCTTACATAATTTTACCTTAATGTTAAACGTATTTATGCTTGATTGATCGCACTAATATATTTTACACATTAAAACTATGTATGTAAATTAAATTTGTCTTTCTTATGATTAGTAAGTGTTTAAGTGGTCAAAATCTTGAATTATCATTGCACTGATTACAAGTTCAAAATAATTAAAAGAACATAAACTTAAAATTTTTTTAAAATAAAAATCCATTTAAATGATATGTTGGACTTTTTTCAGTTAATTTATGTATCCCTAGCTGAATAATAATATATTATTAGAATGAGACAGTTCAGTATCACTTCTATCCTATTTTTCTTTTTTTATTAATATAAATATTGAAAGCACTTCATAAAAAGTGGATATGAATAAAACAGTCACTTTGAATTTCTTCTTTATCTGCTAAGGATCACAGACTGAACTACCATCAAAAATTATTTTTAATGATTTACCAGTTGATAGATTTAGGGCATTTCCTGCCCCCCCCACCCCATTTTGTTTTAAGCAAATAATCAGTAACTACCTGTTTTGGAAATGCATTCATTTCCATTCATTTTCTTTATTTTATCAGCATCTTCTTTTGGAATTGTTCCCCAGCTGCCTTGGTGGTTCTTAGAACTTGGAGCAGTTCACCATAGCACGGTTCTGGATGCACAAGCTGTAGGTCTTTCTTTTGTAAAGTTGGGAGAAAGCCAGTTGGGAAAGAGGCACCAGCATGATACATTTTAGGCTGATCATGTGTTTGAAAAAAATATAAAAGAACCATTTGCTAGGGGAACCTTGCTGGCTCAGTAGGTAGAGCATGCACCTCTTGATCTCAGGGTTGTAGTTCAAGTCCCACATTGGGTGTAGGTAGGGTTAGTTAAAAAAAAGATACTTCTTTGTCGTTGCACCTAGGAGATGGTATACGCTGCTTTAGGATGAAGCTGAACATCTCTTTCCCAGCTGCTGGCTGCCAGAAACTCATTGAAGTGGATGATGAATGCAAACTCTGTACCTTTTATGAGAAGCATATGGCCACAGAAGGTGCTGCTGTTGCTCTGGGTGAAGAATGGAAGAGTTACATGGTCCGAACCAGTGGTGGCAATAGCAAACAAGGCTTCCACATGAAGCAGGGAGTCTTGACCCATGGTCTTTTCCACATGCTGCTGAGAAGGGGCATTCCTGCTACAGACTAAGGAGGACTGGGGGAAAGAAAGCACAGATCTGTATGAGGTTGTGGATGCCAATCTCAGTGTTCTCAATTTGGTCATTGTTAGAAAGGGCAAGAAGGATATTCCTGGACTCATGGATACTACTGTGCCTTGTTGCCTGGGCCCAAAAGAGCTAGCAGAATCCACAGACTTTTCAGTCTCTCTAGAGAAGATGATGTCTTCTGATATGTTGTGAGAGAGCCCCTAAACAAAGCAGATAAGAACAAGAGTGCCCAAGGTTTAGTGTCTTGTTGTTTCTCTATCACAAATATCAGTGTTGCTCTGAAAAAAAAAAAAAAAAAAAAAAAGCAGTGTACTAAGAAAAATAAGGAAGGGGCTGCAGAATATGCGAAACTTTTGATGAAGACAATGAAGGGGACCAAAAAAAAAAAATGACAGAAATAGATTGCCAAGAGACAGAGACTATCCTCTCTGAGAGATTCTATCTCTGAGCCTGAGTCCAGTCAAAAATGAGCTTTTCTAAGAGTAATAAATAAGATCAGACATCCAAAAAGAAAAAGAAAAGAAAAATATAAAAGTCAGTTGAAACTCTGAAACTGGATTTTTAAATAACTTTTCAGTATTCCATGACTCTTCAAAAGTCTTTTAATATGGGCTTTTAATATAGTCTTTTCATATCAAAACCCCTGTTTGATAATCACTACTTTGGAAACGCTCTAAAACCCTACTTATCAATATATTTAAGAGCAGGTTGCCTATTTAGCTATAATACTAAAGGAGCAAGTAAATTTTCTCATCTGATTATCCAAGACTATTGGTTTAAACATGGAAAGGGTAGTGGTAGGGAATGAGGTAGGGAGGGAATATGGATAATTAGGAAGATCATTGGTTACATTGAAGACTTTCAGGTTTAATTTTCTTATGAGAAATACCATCTCAGTTAACCAAAATTCTTTATTTTGAAACCTAAATCTAAAAAGCGGTTGTAGGGGCACCTGGGTGGCTCAGTCGGTTAAGCGGCCGACTTCGGCTCAGGTCATGATCTCGCGGTCAGTGAGTTCAAGCCCCGCGTCGGGCTCTGTGCTGACAGCTCAGAGCCTGGAGCCTGTTTCAGATTCTGTGTCTCTCTCTCTGCCCCTCCCCGGTTCATGCTCTGTCTCTCTCTGTCTCAAAAATAAATAAACGTTAAAAAAAAAATAAAAAAATAAAAAATAAAAATCGGTTGTAATTAGTAAAATACTATTTTCCTTTCCTTTTTGAATGCTCTTTGTATGTATTTTCTCTAGGGTTTCATGGAGAAAGATAGCAGTGAACTGAGGCAGAATTTGAATTTTTCTTATGTCTGTTGGCTTTAATAACATCAATTGTTACAACAGATGGCATAATTTTTAACTGGCGGGAGATACTTAGGAACTCAAAATATTACTAAGAAATTTAACACTGCCATAGTTTTTGTTCAACCTACACTGAGATTGATTTATATTTTATCATAAAGTCTGAAGCTATAGTTTTTTTTGTGGATCAGTGAATTTCCTCTATCAGATCAGTGAATTTCCCTTCTACTGATAGCTTGCTAAAGATTTTTCTATCATGATTATGTAATTGAATCTTGTCAAATGTTTTTCCTGCACCTATTGAGATGAACTTATTTTTAAAAAATTTATTCTAACATGGTGAATTATGTTGATTTTTGAATGTTAAATTAACCTTGCATTCCTAATATAAAATCTACTTGCTCATGATGTATTATCCTTTCTATATATTGATGGATTCAACTTGTATTTTGGTAAAGTCTTGTGTGTCTATGTTTACGAGGGATATAAGTCAGTAAATTTCTTATAATGTCTTTTTCAGTGTTGTAATATCAAGATTATATTAACCTAGTAAAATAAGTTCTGTTTGCTGAAAAGTTTCTGTATGCTTGGTGATATTTCCTATTTATTTTATTTACTTTATCTTTTATAAATGTTTGATGATAGAATCGATGATATCAACTGGGCTGGGATATTTATTTGTGAAAATTTTTAAAAATATATTTTTATTCAATTTCAAACATACAGATAATTTGAAAGAAAAGTATCAGCATTTCCCAGATACCTTTTACCCAGATTTACTAAGTGTTTACATTTTGTCTCACTTTATCATATATATAAGTTGAGATTGTTTTATGTGAACCATGTGAGAGTAATGTGTAGGCACAGTGTCTTTTTTCCTAAATATTTCAGTGTGTGTTTCCTGAGAACAAGGACATTCTCTTACAAAAGTTGCAGGTATCAAAATCAGAAAACTTGACAATGATGCAGTATTGTTATCTAATCCATAGTCTGTACTCAAATTTTGTCAATTGTTCCGGTAATGTTTTATATGCATTTTTTTTCTATTCCAGGATTAAATCATGCATTGCATTTATTTTTATGTTCCATTAGTTTTCATAAATTGGGGAAAATTCCTCCTCTTTTCTTTGCTTACTTGACCTTGATATTTTTGAAGAGTACCAGTTATTGCTATTAGGTTTGTTTCATCTTTTATCATGATTAGATTCAGGTACATATTCTTGTCAGTAGTATCAGTAAAGAGATATTATGTTGTTCTCAGTGTATATCAGGAGGTGTATGATGCTGGTTTTTCCTAATATTATTGTTGACTTTGATCACATAATTAAGGTGGAATTGGCCAGGTTCTTTACCGCAAAGTTATTAATTTTCCCCTTGTAACTTATGGGAAACATTTTTGAGACCATGTAAATTTGCAGTTCCTCGCCAAAATTTTACCTATTAGTTTTGACCATCATAGATGCTTTTCTAACTTCATCTATGCTATATTTATTAGTTACCATTTTACTATAAAGAAGTACATTTCCATTAATTAGAGTCTCTATAGCCTCAGATTCTTATTTCACTTAATGAGTTGGACCCATTATATTATTATTTATCTTGATGCTTATTTTCCTAGATTTTGTTCTACATTTGAAAATAATCAAGAGTAGTTAATTTTTCCAGGGATAAGATAAAGAAATGGTTATGCCAGTTGAAAAAGAGTCATCATTGAAGAAGTAGGCTTCCTCATGATCCTAGAATTTCTAACTTTCCTAAGGTCAATAGTAAACTATCAAGAACACTTTAGCATATAAGGGAAAAATCTGTGCACAGATTATTAGTCCACAGTAGTTCACATATTCATATTTGTTATGACTTAAGTTGACATTTAAGTGAAATTTTTCTTTTACATTTTTTTCTTCACCAAAATAGTCTAAGTTTCTATAAAAATTTTTTTTAAATCTTTATTTTTGAGAGAGAGAGAGAGAGAGAGACAGAGGGGGAGACAGAGGCAAGTGGGGGAGGAACAGAGAGAGAGGGAGACACAGAATCTGAAGCAGGCTCCAGGCTCTTGTCTGTCAGCACAGAGCCTGATGCAGGGCTCAGTCATAAGCGGAGTTGACTGCAAGGTCATAACCGGAGTTGAAGTCAGAAGCTTAACCAACTGAGCCACCCAGGTGCCCTTCTAAGTTTCTTTATGTTAGATCCCTTTAAAAAAATGTGTCTGGGAGTACATAACCCTGTAGAAGTTGCAGGTTCCTCAGTAAATCCCTAATGGATGATGTTGTACCTAGGAGTTGACCATCACATTGAGGAGTAAGGTATTAGGAGACAGGCACAAATATTTTTACGTTTGTATTTATAAGTGTCTGAGAACAACAGACAAATTATTAATAGTCTCTCCTATACTGTGTATGGATGGAGATTATATTTGGTTTATGATTACAGCTGTTTTCAGTAGAAGAAACAGCCCTTGATAGTAAGGTGGAGAAAATAATGATGTGAATAGCAAACATTGCAATGGCTCTGGAATGTTAAAAAAAAAAATCATCCTCACTTTTAACACTATGCCTCCTGAAATTTCACATGAAAACATTGGTTAAGTTACAGACAGCTTTAAAAATGTAAATCTTCCTGAGTGGAATAATCTTTCTTTCTTTCTTTTTTTTTTTTTTTTTTTTTTTTTTTTTACCCCCAGCCATTAGCATTTTAGAGTGAATGTGGTATAGAACTGCTTTCATGTGTAGATAATTGAAATCAAAGAATGCAAAATAGAGGTTAGGAAACAATTTTTTGATATGTGTTAGGAGATCATATACTTTGAATTTTCTAGGTAGAAAGATGAAATGGAAGTAAGGTGAGAGTGGCCCTGAGGATATTTGAGGAAACCAGATGCACATTTTAGGATTGAATGCCAGAGGCAGGAATAAGGTTGGGCCAAAACATCCGGAGAAACAAATGAGGTGTAGAGTTCTGAAACTGAGCAAAAATGTATCTACTCCATACTTGTGCCTGGGGCTGATCTTCCTCCTCTCCCATTTGCCTCTTGACTTCCTGATCTGCCTAAAGCCTTTGCTACAATAGAGTGCTTACTGTGTGCAAGGCTGTTGGCCTGGGCTGTTCCCGATCCATCTTACTGCTATGACAAATTGCCCCACTTGTCATTCACTGGATCCTTAAAGCCTTGCTTTACCAGTTGTTCCACTGCAGTTATTGGTGTATCCATATTTCAACCATACACTCAGGATGAATGTCTCTCTAAAGAAAGGGTATAGTTAATAATACTGTATTGTATGTTTGAAAGTTACTAAGAGTATATCTTAAAAATTCTCATCACAGGAAAAACAGTTGTATGTATGGTGATGGATGTTAACTAATTAATGGTGATCATTTGGCAATATACACAAATATTGAATCTTTGTACTGTACAACTGA
Source organism: Puma concolor (assembly GCF_028749965.1). Taxonomy (NCBI): domain Eukaryota; kingdom Metazoa; phylum Chordata; class Mammalia; order Carnivora; family Felidae; genus Puma; species Puma concolor. The sequence continues at coordinate 205,174,153 of NC_141667.1, read as the reverse complement.
AACTAATATTCAATTATATCAATTAATACAAAAGGAAGACAATGCCTTATCAGGGCTGTTTTAGCATCTTAATCATGAGCCTCACTTTTTACGAAAAATGTTAACATGACTTATCAGTATAGTAAGAATGGTTGAATAATAGCTGCCCAAGCTGATTAAGTCCAGTAAAGAGAATTTCAAGTGGGTTCTTATCTGATTTTTATAGATTATGATAGAAAACTATCTTAACTAAAGGCAATAAATATTTGGGCAAGCCAATATTTGCAATCAGAAGATACCTTGCAATCTAGAATCACTGTTTAATAAATGGGATCTTTCGTGACTGTGATTTTTGTAACCACCTTCCTAGCTTGGTGCCCAGTGCTCACGAATGCTGCTGGGGAGAAAAACAAAAGAATTAGTACAACAGTGGAGCAGCTTTTAACTTTAGTCACCATAAAGAAAAATGATTACTATTTTAAAGATGTTATGCTGAATTTCAAAAAGTGCATTAAAGAAAACAAATTAAGTACAAAATAAAATACTGGTGGTTTAGCAACAGAAAGGGGTAAAACTTTTGTTTGAAATTAATAGTGCTTTGTGAAAATGCAAAAGCAGCTACTTTTTAGTTATGTACATTAAAGTGATTTTCATTTGTTTTCATTTTTTGAAGTGTTTGGAAGAAAGCAGACTTAACACTATGCAATTAGATTTTTGTCTTTGGAAACTGCAATTTTTGCTGAAGAGTAAAGTACTAAAAGGATATGTTAGAGCATGAGCAAAATACCAGATGGTTATTAGGATTTTAATATTTCTTAGAATAAGACTATGTTCATATTTTTATTATTTTTATTGCTTAACATAAACAAAATCAAGCAAGCCAGCTATTTCTTTTAATTACATACCCTATTGATATTTTGGTGAATTTGCTTACATTTAATAAGACCAGAATATTGCATTTTCTTTATAAATCATACAACATTAATAAAGTTATTTATAATATGCTATTTTATTACATGACAGTAGGAATTTTATTGGGTTGTATATGATCAAATCATGAGGTTTGGCTTTCTGAGTTATTTAGATACTGTAACTCTGAGATAAAGTGCATGGATGATGTATGGAGAACAAAATTGTCTTCAACTCTACACCATCCCATTTCTGTATAGACAGAATCACAGCATTGACACTAAAAAGGAACAATCTTGTAGGCATTTATTCAATTAATGAACATTTGTTGAAAGCCTCCCAAGAGTAGCTACCTCATTCATATTTTAACTCTGTGCCAATCTTGATTCTGTCTTATGTGTACTGGAGGGTATTTTTACATTTGAGTATTGTGGTCCTCTAATCCTGCCCTGTTTTGGTGATCAGAATATCAGGCTTGATTGTAGATAGACACTAATGCATTTAAGACCCTATGTCCTTTACATTCTAGTATACCACCTTCTGGCTTCATTCACCTATATAATTAAGATAAAACATTTTTTTCCTGTGCTCAGCCCTCCTCTGCATGTATGAATGACCTGATTCTCACTTTTTCCAGAGCATGTAGCTAAGGTAAGTGAGATATTAAGCATTCACTCATTGACTACTGAATCAGGTACCACGGAGAGCTCTGAAGGCTGGAATCCCATCCGTAGTGATGGGTAAGGGAGGCCCCATAAACACAATGAATGGATGGACACATCTCTATAAACTGAGTACGTGCATGCAAGAACTGCAACTGTAAAGAGACGATACTCCTGAATTCCAGATGATTTTTGGAGAGCTTAGTATAGATGATCTTGAGGCTTGTTTTGGGGTATATTAAGAAAACTTGCATTAAGGAGATAAATAATAGAGTTGTGAATTAAAGGGACTGAGAATAATAACAGGAACTCAGCACATAAATCAACACATATTGTTAAATTAACGAATGATATATATCTGATTGCAAACAGTGGAGATCACAAAATTCACATACATGCACTTAAGTAAGAGTGGGACAATTTGGGGAAAGTATAAATTATGAGTAAATGATGATTGAAAAATAAGCTGGATTTCTTTCATGGGAAAGGATCGTATCAAGAGCATTTAGATAAAATGGCTTTTGTTATTGGTTTATTTGTGCTTGGAAAAGAGTCTGGAAACATAGAGTGTAGTTAGATTGGGGGCATCATGAATTTGGACAGATGTTGGTCCAAATCCCAGCTAAGCCATGTACTAGCTAAAGGTGATTTTAGGGGAGAAGGGTGAACAACAACTTCCATGTGTTTCAGTGTCTTATTCCGAAGGTGGAGGATAATGTCTACTTTTCAGGATGAGATTCGAAACTTAATATGTATTAGATGCTCAGTGAATAGTTGCTATTTTATGACTGAAAGCAGCTCATGATTTTGGAAATGATAGAAAGGTAAAGATTTGAGAAAGATAAGGACAACAAAAGAAGTGGTTGAAAAAAAAAAGATACAACACTAGTATTATCCCATGTAAAAGGAGGGACTCTAACAGAAAGCATGCCAGGCAAGTTGGAAGAGGTGGTTTGATGATAAAACAGTGTTTTAAGTTCTATAGACTATGACCTGCATAGTCCAGGAAATATGAGACTAGATATATATAGATTTAGAAACCATGTAATTGAAAGTAAGACTGAAACATAGTTATTCCTGGAGGGTCTCTGAAGGAAGGAGTGTATGTAGTAGAATCATTGACAGATTGGGAATGAATAAATCTATCATCTTCAGACATTTCGACATTTCCAAATCTCTTTCAGGTGTTCAAACTATCTCTATATAAGTTTTTATATTATTTTTTTAAATGTTGTATTTATTTGATATTTAAGATGTATTAGATCTGTGAGTTATGGATGGTTTGTATAATTAACCTGGATTTTATTTTCTGCACTCCTGACTATCAGATATTTACTGAATTCTCTTGCCAAAATGAATTTGTGATTAGGCTCTTTGTGTGTTGTGCTCTTTGTTGTTTTTGCTGAGTCAGTGGGTTGCCTTACCTCTTTTGCTTAGACTAAAAATCACTACCCAGAGATACCATCATTCAACTGTTGTGATGCTTTTTCTAAAAAATATTTTTTAAGTTTATTTATTTTGAGAGAGAGAGAGCACACACAAGCAGGGGGAGGGCAGAGATAGAGGGAGAGAGAGATTCCCAAGCAGGCTCTGCGCTGTCAGCAAAGAGCCTAATGTGGGGCTCAAACTCACAAACCATGAGATTATGACCTAAGCCGAAGTCAAGGGTCCAATGCTTAACTGACTGAACTACCCAGGCACCCCTCAACTGTTGTGATACTCTTAAATAAAGCCCAGACTCAGGAAATTCTTAGTGAATGAAAGTGACTAATAGGATTAAATATCTACTTCACCACCACTAATGGATACTTAATTTCTACTCTGGTGGAAATAATAAAAATGGTTATGGCATACACCCACATTATGGAATTTTAAAATTTAAAACATAGTAGGGGGGCCTGGGTGACTCAATCAGTCGTTGAATCCAGCCCCAAGTTGGGCTCTGAGCTGAGAGTCCGCTTAAGACTCTTTCCCTCTCTCTCTGCCTTTCCCCTGCTTGTGCACTCTCTCATTCGCTCTCAAAAATTAAGATTAAAATAAAATAAAATAAAATAAATTTAAAATATAGTAAAAGACATAATTACTTAAAAATTTTAAACCTTATTTACAAAAATATACAAGAAAAATAGCCAAAAGTTTTTCTGAAGGACAAATAAAGGGAATTTATGTTACTTTGTATTAAAATAAATAATTTAAAAGAGAAAATAAATATAGCAATGCAGTGTTGGCATGAGAATGAATATATTTATGAAACATAATAAAAAAATTAGAAAGACATTCCAACAAGTAAATATTTATAATGAGCATATTTGCACATGCAATTGGATATTTAAATTTTCTGTGCATTGCTTATATTTCATTAGATTGTTTTCATCCTCCTGATTTCCTTGTCCCCTTGTCTCTCTATCTCTCCCTCTCTTTCTTTTCTTGTTTCAATAGGTTTAAAAATTGTAACAGGAATGAATGATTGAGGTAGGGAGAGAGTAAATTTATACTGTAATATTTCTCTGTCATAGACTCAATGGACAGACATTGGTCATAGTTAAATTGTATGAACTGAATAGACTTTTCATTACTGACATTTACAGGAAGTCGATATTTTACCACTTTTTTGACGATCATGGTCAGTAGGATAGTTTCTGACAAATAAGATTAGTCTTTCAGATATTATATGTAGCATATGGTCATCTAAGTAGATACAGAAAAAATAGATTTGATAAAATCCAAGTCCTATTCCTGATAAAAACCTCTGAGAAAATTAGGAGTGAAAGGGACTTTCTAATGTGATAAGTGTCTGTGAAAAACATACAGCTAACATCATAGGTAATGATAAAAGCCTGCTTTTTGAAACTACAAAACATTGCCAAGACAAATTAAAGTAGATCTAAACTAATATAGTGACATCCCTTGTGGCTGACTAGGGAGAAGGAATTTTGCAGGGAGGAGCAGGAGGAATCTTCTGGGGATGATATATTTATTCACTATTTGATTATGGTTATGGTATCATAGATGTATATATATGTCAAAACATCAAATTGTCTTTTTCAATATGTGTAGTTTATCTTATGCCTATTATACTTTAATAAGATTGTTATATTATTAGTATTAGTATTAGTATTATTTTCTATTCTGTAATAGATATCTTTACTGAAAGACTTGCCTTTAATCACAAGAAACCAGAGTTCAAAACCCTGTAATTTACCTGTATTTACCCTGTAAATATCCTCCCTTCACTGCCAGTTTCTGATACTACCAAGACTCTCTCAAGGAAGTATTTTCCTTTGGTGCTATAATTAGTAAACTCAGCTTTGTGTGGTTGACAGCTTTTTTTAGTGGTCAGTTGAAATAGAAATCTTTTGTCTGTCAGGTACGTTACAAATATTTTCTCCTAGATGAAGGATTGGCAACATTTTAGGGGTTGTGGGCTGTATGAGCCTGGTGGCAATACTCAAGTCTGCTCTTGTAGTAGGACAGCAGCCATAGATAATATGTAAATGAGTCGGTGCTGCCGCCTTCCAGTAAAGCTGTATTTACACAAATCAGCAGCCATTTCATGGGCTATAGTTTGCCAAACGGTCCTTGAATAGTATTTGTCTTTTAACTTTATTTATGGTACATTTTAACATATAGTTGTTTAAAATTTTATCAAATCTCATTTTTTTTTTGTTATTCCTAGGCTTTGTATCTTTCCTTTTATAAGATTGTACAAATATTTTTCTATAGCTTTTCCAGTATTTTATACATGTTTTACATTGAAATTTTTGGTATGCTATAATTTACTTGAGTGCATGATGTGAAGTAGAGCTCTCTACTTTCTTTTTTTCCCAAATGATCCAATACTGTTTATTAATTACATGGCCTCACTTTGATTTGAAATTTCATCTTTTTATAGAATATATTCTCCTAATATGTAGATTTGTTTCCGAAATCACTATTTTATTTCATTATCTATTTTTTCCATTCCCAGCTAATAAAATACTCTTTTATTTACTTGAGTTTCATGAAAAATTTTACTTCTAGCAGAAAAGACTATTACTGTTTTCACTCATCTTGAAGGATTATTTTTCATTATTTGTGGGTTTTCTTTGCTTTTGTGGGTTTTTTTCCTTCTCATTTATATATTCTGTTGTCGGTTTATTCTTTTGTGTATAGGAAACTATTAAACTTTTCCTGTCAAATTTTTGTCTTACTAACATACTAAACAATGTTACTAGTTATAATAGTTTTCCAGATGATTCTTGTGGATTTTATAGCAGAACAATCATAACATAGACAAATAGTGACACAAGTTAATCTTTATTTCCAGTGTTTATTTCTCATTTTTGTTCTTCCTGCATTGGCTAGGAGTGACAATAGAGTGTTGGGTAGTAGTAATATTAGCAGGCATTTTTTTTCTTGTTCATGTTTAAAATTAGTTTTTTTCATTTGAAATACAGAAGCCAAACAACACTTTTCTGTCTCAAAAATATCCTGGTCACTCTTCTATATATACCACGTAAGTTTTAGTTTTTGTTAAATGGCTCTTAAATTTTCTCTAAATTATTTTGATGAGAATTATGGTCTTAAAATATTCTATGCTTCTATTCAGGAATAGTATTTCCCTATTCTTTTTTATGTTTCTGATTAATTTTTTTTTGTTAAAGTTACTGCAAATCGTTTTATATGTTATTATGGTGTTATTATTTTGTGACTGATTTTTAAAATGTGTTCTAGTGGACTATTTGAGGTCTATGAAAGATGTACTGATTCCTATATTTAAAAAAAAGTAAACATAGTAAACTCTCATATGTTTTATCAGTTATTTAATGATTTTGTGGGATTTTTTTTTAAGTTAACAATAGTATCATGTACAAATAATGAGAGTTTTGTCTTCTTTTTGGATAATTACAACTTCTATCACATTTCCCCCTTTTTTATATATTGCTTTGGCTAGAGTATTTTTAGTCTTAGTGGTGGTGATAGCAACCTTGCTCTGTTCCATTTGTTATAACTACTTTAATATTTATTTGTTAAGACTACAGTTGGATTTTGCCAGATATGTATGCATCATAATTTTAAAGATTTTTTCCCTTTTTTAATCCTCTTAAGGATTTAAAAAATAACCAGGATCGATATTAAAGCTTAACACTTTATTGAAATATGTATTTGTTTAATAACATTTATTGAGATAATTATATATTTTTAAACTTTTGAAATATCGATAATGTGTTCTCTGAATTGATTTCCTAATTTTGAGGCACATATCTATATTTTTAAATCTCTTCTATTGGATTATGGTGTGCTATCTACTTAGTACATTTTCAGATTAGAGTTGTATGATATTTTGTAAGGCATTCATGTCTGTATTTTTTAATGAAATTACTCCACTATCTTCTTTCTTGTGCTATATTTGTAAAGTTTGGGTATCAAAGCTGTGTTAATTTTATTTGGGAAGTTTCCCATCTTTTATTGAGCAAAATGACTTTAGTATGTTATTTGTAGATTCTGTCTCTGAGTAACATGTATATATTCAGAGGCAGCTTGTTTAGTTTGTACTTTTTCCCCTGAGGCTAAATATCAGTTTTTTAGGTACTGAAATTTAAAATCCATTTGGTTTGGAGAATTCCCAAAAGATTAACATTTTGCCTAGAATTTAAAAAAAAATAATTTTAGGCCTTGAGAAAGAACTGCCATATCTCCTTAGAGTGTAATTTCAGTGTTTAGGAGTCAGGTGAAACATGGCATATTCACTGAAATATCTTTCATAAGCCAGTGGGAATTCTCAGTTTACATGAATGCTTACACAGGTGTTAAGTTTGGTTCTGTCATTTAACTTAAGCCACTTTAAAACATCGATATTTAGATTCAGTTCAGAGATACAGGGCTTGTGTCCTATTTGGAATTGTCATTCCCTATTTTCTTAGAAGATCTGAATGTACCCATACAAGTATTATGTGAATGTGTTTGGATCCATCTACCCTTGTGGTTAAATTATGTTTTGGGAGGTACATTTCAAACCTGCAAACCTAGGTTACCTCATGAGAAAAAAAATCAAATTATTAACTGTTAGATAATATTGTGTGATATGTTATAGATAAGAGAATTAGATTTATAACATTAAAGTTTCACTATACATGTATAAAATTATTAAAGAAATATTAGAAGAAAATAATATTAAAGAACCTAACCAATTTTTCCCTATTACAAATTCTATGTATGTAAGAAATAATGAGAACTTCCTTACTAAAGGACAATGTTTGGATACCACCAGACTTACAAAAGAAACTTTATTTGCAATTTTAAAGGTTCACCTGTCAGTATTTGAAAAACAACTACAATATTGTTGGGGCTCCTGGGTGGCGTAGTGGGTTAAGCGTTCGACTTCAGCCAGGTCACAATATCGCGGTCCGGGAGTTCCAGCCCCGCGTCAGGCTCTGGGCTGATGGCTCAGAGCCTGGAGCCTGTTTCCGATTCTGTGTCTCCCTCTCTCTCTGCCCCTCCCCCGTTCATGCTCTGTCTCTCTCTGTCCCAAAAATAAATAAACGTTGCAATGCAAAATGCTTTGAAAAGTAAGTATCTCAGTATAGTTCTGTGGCTTCTTTTATTTTGTTGTGGTTCCTGAAAAGAAACCAGCAGGAGTTCATCCTGGTCTTAGATTGTTAGATATGAAATTTTGTCACAGAATTGTTGATCTCCAGTATGTATTGTTGGATATGTGCTAGTCATTGAAAATGATTTCAGAATAAAATAGACTTTTCCTTGAAGGCGTTAGGAGTCTCTGTTTCAGTGCCAATTCCCATTCTTCCCTAGAATGATTGCCAAAGTATAAATAGCTGAAAAAAAAAAAAAAAAAGAATTGGGTGCTAAGTACTTCACTACACAATAACTCTATCATCACTTTACAGTAACAACTGACAAATGATCCATTACTGTCAGAGGGAAGGTTTTTAAGTCATTTCTTGACTATATCTATTGAGGATTTTGAAGGCAATCAGTAGAGATACATTTTTTCTAGTGTGTTTATTCCTTAATCTATAGTCTTTAAGGATGTGCCAATTATAATTTATCCACTACCTATTATGAAACCCGGATAACAAGGTAATGCAAGTAATTAACAAGGTTTGTACACGACATAAAGGTACTGTGTTGCCTGACATGTTTAAGCTACTAGAGTGAAGTTACACTGATAACATTCTATTTCTGTTTCATCCCTGAGGACAATAACTATTCCTTCCTAATCCTATTTAGATAAGGGTGAAATCCATGGGTTAGTTCTCCAAAGATCAAGAGTTTAGGTTTTCACGTAGCAAAGAGCTTTGTGAGGAGAACATCTCCATTTGTCTGCCAAATCTTTTTCTTATTTCCCCAACCCCCCTTTTTTCCCCAGTACAATTGCCTTGTATTTCCATTCATCAATCCAACCAGAGTAGAATTAATAACATTTGCTTTCTATTATTCAGTGTTTGAAATAAAACAAGATAGACTTTGTACCTTATAGACCTTGTAGGACCATAAATGAATGCTTCCATGTTCTCTCTTTGATGAATCTGAATCTGGAATAGATATTCATTTAATTTAAGGAACAACTAGTTTTTTTTTTTTTAATTTTTTTAACGTTTATTTTTGAGACATAGAGAGACAGAGCACGAACGGGGGAGGGTCAGAGAGAGGGAGACACAGAATCTGAAACAGGCTCCAGGCTCTGAGCTGTCAGCACAGAGCCTGACGCGGGGCTCAAACTCAACGGACGTGAGATCATGACCTGAGCCGGTTGGCCGCTTAACCGACTGAGCCACCCAGGCGCCCCAGGAGCAACTAGTTTTTAAAGATGAAGAGAAGAAATACAAAATTTCCTTTGAATAAACAGAATTTAGGCTGTCACATAGTCTTTAAGATAACTCTACGCTTCAGTGTAACTAGAACGAGGAGCAATATTCAGAGTAAGTTGGGGTGTGAAGTGAACTTGAGTGTGTTGTAGCCAGTGAGTAGGAGCAATGGTTCCCCTTGGTGTAGGTTTAATGTCCTTTTCCTGTGAGCCTAATATAACATCAATTGTGGATTTATTTTGTCTTCTTTTTCACACTACTTGAATAAAAACACAAAACCATGAAAGACAGCTTGCTAATGAGTTCTTCATCCTCTTAGCTTCTCTTAGATTCTGATTATTGAAAATGAATGGTGCCCCACAGTACACTTCTTCTCTCACCAGTGTGTCCTCAAATAGGGAGGGGAAAAATGATATATTTTTTTACATTAGAAAATAAAATAACCTTCAGCACTTAAAATGAAAGTAATTTACATCTTTACCACTTTAGAATTACTGTATATATTCAATTTCAGCATTTATTTCACTAAGCCTTCTTCCTTTTTAATTTTTATGGAGGTTTTGACTTTGCTTTACTAGATTTTGTACTTAAATAATGTAGGCTTCCCTCCATTCATAGATTTAATACAGGCTTATGAGGTCAATATTTTAACCTTGGTAACATTGCTTCATTCTTCATGACTGTTTTAAAGTCAACATACTTCCTTTTTCCTTTCCAGGTAAATAAAATTAGTAATGTTTAGGCTTTCTGACAATACATCACTTGAATGAACTCAACATGTGCTTTTAAGAAAAAAGTCACCTTGTGAAAACTTGTTTATAAATAGAATTAATGTTAGTTTCTAGGATTTTCAAAAGTTTCTTTATTCATATTCAAAGCTGGCTCAATCCTCAGTTGCTGTTTGCTTATGAACTTGATGCAGTGGTTTCAATATGATTTGACAAAAATCAAGAAAGATTTGGTTGAGTTTTACAAAAGCATGCAGCATGAATTTTGTTCTGTTTATTACTGCTTATTTAAAAGAGCTGATACATATGAACAAAGATACTAGTTTTCTTGATTTGAAGATCAGAAAGAAACAATTTCTCAGAATCAGAGCCAAGATTTATCTGTTGAGTAAACTCAAACCTACTTTACAAATCTTGGTCCATGAAATAAGGAGTCTTTCGTTACTTGATATAATAAATGTTAACAATATATCAATAGCATAAACTGTTAAAAAATTACTACTGTTCATTTCTGTTTACAAATATTTGCTCTTTCCAAAGATAAATTATTATACATAAATGCCTATACACAACCATGAAACACAGGTATATTATATTATTACTTTCATATTAGTATTGTAAGTCCGTGATCTTACATTTCAGTTCATTGCTATGCATGGGAACTCCTCTGTGCAGGAGGACTCTGAAATCAACATTTGAATGGAACTAAAATTGTCAAATTCCAATGGGATAAGGCGCGTTGAGGTAGAGAATAAAATGAGGATGACACAGAGGATCTGATAGGGCCAGGATTTTCATTCCTGTGTAGTCAGTTAAAGGGGGTAGATAGGTGGTTCAGGGATGAGAGTAGCAACTGACCAAAAATATCTTACCATTCCCCTCAGCTTGGCTGAACTTTGACAGACCGCTGACCTCCTCTTTCTTAGAACACTTACTTTAGAAAATTTGTGATGGTAAATTCTTTCTCTGGCCATTTTATATGCAAATATTCTTGAAAGACACACACTAGTTTTACAACCCAGGAATGTCTTTCTCGGGGACCTGGGAGCCATCTCTTTGCAGTGTAATCATCAAGGTAGTTAGTGCCCCTCTCTCTCAGTCTGACTTCATTGGGAGCCAGTTAGAAAACCCTGATGGCCAAAACACAGAGAAAACCATTTGCAAACTGATGAATAACTCAATGTGCTCAACACATCTCATTGATGAACTCCCCCTACCCCACCCGACCCCCAGCATTCTTCAGTACTTTTCCACTAGCTACTCCAGCACTTAAGATCCTTCTCACCTTTTGTGTTAATGGAGTTAAGCATAGTCTGAGTTCTGGTCTCTTCTCTATGGACTATAGCCTTGTGTCTTACTGAGCTCATGCCACTGTAACAAAATGCCATAGACTGGGTGGCTTACACAGTAGGAGTTTATTTTTCATGGTTTTGGAGACCAGGGTGTTAACATGGTCCAGTTTGCATGAGGGATCTTGTACTGGCTTGCAGATGGTTACCTTCTCACTGTGTCCTTCATGACCAGGGGCAGGGGTGGGGAGGTGGGAGGGGAGAGGTCAAGAAGGCTCTCTGATGTTTCTTTTTTTGAAGGGCACTGGTCTCATCATTAGGGCCCCACTCTCATGACCTCATCTAAACTTAATTACTTCCCAAAGAACCCATCTCTAAATACCATCATATTGGGGATTAGAGCTTCAACATAGAAATTTGGGGGAAGACTTTTGTCAGTGCAATTTTTGCTTTGATACAACCCACTGGCAGCAGAGAATGATTTCATAGATGAAAATAGCCTTTTATTCCCTGTTCTTGGTGTCACATTGGGTTGGGGATAGGCAAAGGAAAGGATGTACTATGCTTTTCTCAGGCATTTCATATTTCCCATAGCTAATGCAAATTTTAAGTAAAATTATGAAAAGGAAATTTTTCTTTGGTGCCTATCCATCTCTCCTCTTTCATTCTACCCATCTCTTGTATTTGGTGTAGGGGGAGGGACGAGAAAAGTCAGGGAAGGTGTCCTGGAAATAATGACATTTGAATATAATAATAGTGGGAGAACAAGATACATTATGTGGGCAGCAGTTAGGAGAAAAGCAACAGCTAATATAAGGAAGACGGGTGAGCTAATAATGATAACAGCAATAACAAAGTTAGTTATAACATTTATTTAATTTCTGCTATGTGCCAGGCTCCGTTCTAAACACTTAATGTGCATTAATTCATTTAATCGTTATAGCAACCCCATGAGGTACATACTATAATTATTCCCATTTTGGACATAAAGAAATTGAAATGAAGGGAGTTAACAAATTTGCTCAAGGCCATAAAGCTAACAAATGATAGAGCTGGGATTTAAATCCAGGCATTATTGTCCCAGTACCCATGCATTTAACCTCAAAACAGCACTATCACTGACTATATGTTATTACTCTAGAGATAAGTGTACTTTAATCAGGTAAATGGCCTCTGATGGTGGCATTTTGACCATGAGTTCAAGCTAATGAGGAAAAGGTATTGTTAAAGGGGCAGTGGGGTTGGATCAGTCTTTCAAAAACACTTCTTAAATTGAAGGGGTACGTGGGTGGCTGAGTCGGTTAAGAATCTGATTTCTGATTTTGGCTCAGGTCATGATCTCACAACTCATGAGTTCCAGTCCTGCGGTGGGCTCTGTGCTGATAGCACGAAGCCTGCGTGGGATTCTCTCTCTTCCTCTCTGCTCCTCCCTAACTCGTGATCTGTCTCTCAAAATAAACTTTAAAAAGAGGTGGGGGGAAGCTTCTTAAATTGTAGAATATTATAACTACCTGTTAGTTTTGAAGGAAACATCAGTGCTGAAAACAAAGTTAATAATAAAATATATACTATATGTATGTGTGTGTGTGTGTGTGTATATATATATATATATATATATATATATATATATATATAGTGTTGTATAGCTTACAAAATGCTTTAACCTGTGTATTTTCCTTAAAATTTTATCAATAACTGTAAAGTAAGATTGAAGAAGTTACTATAACTTTTGAGGAAGTAGTACAGCTTTTCAAAGATGACAGCTGATTAGGGGGCAAGATTCAATATTCAAATATAGACTGCCTGATGCCTGATTCCTTAAACTTTTCACTAAGTTCAACAAAGACTGGGTATAAAAGTGATTTCAAAACTGAGATTTGAAAGTTGGAAAAAAAGCAGTTAAAGATACACAAGTATATTACACCTGATATCTTTGAAAACAATTATTACTATTGAGTGTAAGACCTGTAATTGGGAGTCATTGAAGTATTTTTGGAGAAAACTCTAGTCAACAAATTACTTTTAGACAATTGAGAAAAAAACACAAGTGTAATTGCTAATCAAAGGATACTCTGGGGAAAGACCCAGCCACTTACAATTTAATTAGGGACAGTCAGCATGAAATCAGAGAAAAGAGATCATAGCCAACTTTTGAAGAAAACACATTTAAGAGGTAAGAAAGTAGTCATGAACTGGCTCCTATAATTTCAAAGCTCCCTGGAGACTGCTGGCTGAACTGATATCCTTTGATACTGATGAATTCTTTTCTAGTTAAAATTCTGTTTCTTTCTTTGAAAATTTAGAGATTAGAAATATCTAAATTGAAACATTCAATTATAGGAAGCAAATTATAATGGGTGGCCTTTACGATTGCTGTACTAGAAATATGAGACTAGAAGGCAGAATTAAATATTTAGCTAAGGTGAGAGAACTCCATAGCTGAGAAATGTGATGCAGAAAAAACACTTTTTTCTCCACTTTGCATATTAAAGACCTGAAGGAAAGAATGTGCTATTTATTGATAAAGTGTTTGGGGCAAAGTAGTTAAACTCACAACAGGTAACCTAAAGTACTTTTGAAAAGGTCATGGCTGAGAACATTTTGGATTTTGAAAAGGTATGCAAGTTGACAAAATGCAGATTAGTGACAGGAAAAGAAGGATTTGTAAACTTTATGAGATCACATTTGAGGAAAATTGTATAAATATTTAAGAAAAAGCAAACGCAACATTTTCACAGCTTGTGGAATCTTTTAGTATTCTGATTCTTATCCAGTTAAACCATAGAGTGTGAAAATAATAAAATACACAGAAATATACACAGCAAGACAGTGATGATCTGTCTCTTTCCCTTTATTTTTCTGTCTCATAGTCTCCCTTGCTTCCCCACTTGATTTTCCCAAGTCTGTCAGAATGAAGACAACCTCAGGTAATCTTTCTTAGAACAGAAATAAAAGGGGCTTTGGTGTGTTCACTGCCAGAGAGGGATAAGGGGCTTTGAGAAAATTATGTAAGTCAGTGTGTGTGTGTGTGCGTGTGTGTGTGTGTGTGTGTGTGTGTGTGTGTGTGTGTGTACGCACGGTGTGGGAGAGAGAGAGAGAGAGAGATTTTATCTTATACACATACTCATCCTCCCTCTCTCTCCTTTACAGTAAAGCAGTGGTCCTCAACTGTGGCTTCACGAAAATGAGCAGGGGAACTTAAAAAATTCCCAGTCTGTGCTCTAGGCCAATTGCATCAGGAGCTGTAGAGGTAGAAATCAAGCATCCCATCATTCCAGTGAGCAGCTAACTTTGAGATACATCCTACAAAGTAGCCAAATGTGGTGATTGTCTGTCCCTCCCTGCTTTAAGAAAATTCTGGGAATTTTAAGAAAATTCTGGGAAAACATTGGGGGTGTGGTTAACCCACTTCACATCTTTATAATCTTTATCCTTTTGATAAGTAGCAGTAAAGAAAACCCTTGCATTTATTCTTCTGTGTGGCTATTGTAAACCTATTGTCTCCCCTCTAGGAAAATCTCCAGTGGTAAAATAACAACTGTATATTGACTTAAATACTAATTACACCAGTTGTCTGCTTTTAAAAAGTCTTTTGCTTATATAATTGAATACACGAAGCTTATCACATTGCACTTCTGTAGCTTTCTTTATCAGCAAAATTGTTTCTAGTCCCATGTTTTTGCTTTAAGGTTTCATTTATAATCCAACCTTCATCTCTCCCCATTAAAGCCCAGAATTCTTTTTTTTTTTTTTAATTTTTTTAACGTTTATTTATTTTTGAGACAGAGAGAGACAGAGCATGAACGGGGGAGGGTCAGAGAGAGGGAGACACAGAATCTGAAACAGGCTCCAGGCTCTGAGCTGTCAGCACAGAGCCCGACGCGGGGCTCGAACTCACGGACCGCGAGATCATGACCTGAGCCGAAGTCGGCCGCTTAACCCACTGAGCCACCCAGGCGCCCCAAAGCCCAGAATTCTTATCTTTCTCCTTAATGTTTGGCTGAGTATATGTTTTGTGCGTCATTACTTTAGCCAGTGATCACAGAAGAATGTAATGAGTAGGTAAACACAATGCTTTTTTTTTAAATAAATGTTGACAAAACTAATAGATAGTTGTTATAACATTTGTATACATTTTTAAATTTTCATTAGCCGTTTTAAAACCATGGTATATCTATATCCTGTCATCTTACATGTGTGCTATCTCTTTTAATGTTAATATGGAGCATAAAGGCATTTATAAGTAAAATGTATGCTTCTCAGTTGTTTATTTCGTTGAAGAATTTAATGTGTTTTGAGTATTTACTTATCTAGCAAAAGTTTGATAACATGAAGTATAAAAATTGCTGAATCAGGTATAAGAATTGGGAGAATCAGTGAAGAACATTCAAGTAAATTGAGAGGAAAGAGGAAATAGATTTTAACACCATGATTGAACACAGGACAAGATAGTCAAAGGATCCTAGAAAGGAGAAAAATGGTTAGAAATGGAAAAAAGAATGAAATATCTGAGTACTAATCAAATAGCAGTATAGTAAATGAACAGTCAACCAGCTACAATGAATTTGGAAATGCATGACCTAAGAAATATACTTTACAATTGCTAGCACTCTAACGAAAATAATGTATTAATAGAAACTATTAATATTTGCTAGAATAAAAGGTATCTCATCAGGTAGAGCTTACTTTGTATGAATTCATTCCTCTGTACTTATCTTTTCTACAAGAGTTACTGAGTTTGTGATGTGAGGTTGTTGCTATTATTTCTGTTCTGAAACAGACACCATCTTGCTTTTTAATTCTTTATTATAGCTATTTTCTATCCTCCTTGCTTCTGCTAGTCACTTGTTGCTTATCCCTTGTGGTCTTTTTCCTTCTCTTTGGGCAAAGCTTAAACATGTTACATTTTGTTTCAAATTGTGGCATTCCAAATTCTTGAATGGTTTCTGGTGGGAAGTGTCCAACTAGAGAGTTCGCCTCTTTTTATATGAAAACCTCTGCTGTTCCAGATATTCCCCTGTTGGTTACAGGATGATATTGACTTTGAGAAAAAATCAAATTAACAGTCACTGGGTATTCATTATATGCTACGCAGAGGTACTGCTATATATGGGGGTAAGGGAGAAGGTTATAGGTAGAGGGAGCTACACATGCGGTTGTAGCTAGTTTTAGCCTACCACCAAATCATAGAGCATTCAGTACTGTTCGCACATTTTCCCCACAATTAATTATTTTGTTTTGCTTTGTTTTATAGCTTTGGTTTTATTTAAGCTTACATTTGTGTCAGCTGTATAGTTGTATAAGAACTATACACATAGGGGTCTTATATCTACTTATAAGTCTGCATGTATTCAAGTAACATTTTGAGGTGCCTGGTGGCTCACTTGGTTAAGCATCCAGCTCTTGGCTTTGGCTTAGGTCAGGATCTTATGGTTTGTGAGATTGAGCCCAGTGTGGGGCTCCGTGCTGGCAGTGAGGAGCCTACTTGGGATTCTCTCTCTCTCTCTCTCTCTCTCTCTCTCTCTCTCTCTCTCTCTCAACCCCCCCTTCTCAAATAAGTAAGTTTTTTTTAATGTTTATTTATTTTTGAGAGAGCACAAGCAAACATGCAAGTGGGAAGGGGCAAACATGCAAGTGGGAAGGGGCGCCCCAACATTTAAAACATGATTTAAAAAATTCAAGCCAACACTGGAATCTGTGGGACTTTCTTCCTTCAAGTGGCATATGCCCCTCTCTCCCTCACTGCCAAGGCTTCTGGAAGGCTGGCTTGAGCTCTGCAGGAAGTCCCCAGGGGGTTCCACTATTAATCTTTGAAATTTTAGTGTCATGTGGAGGAATTAGAAGGAAATCTCTTATTATTTTTAAAAACAGTGACTACATTAGTATTTACTGCCTGCTCCAGGGTGAAATGAAAGTATCTTAGGGAAAATATACACTACCTTAATTGTTAAGAATAGGATGATATATATATAAACATAAGATTTAGAAAAGATAGGTATTTATAGATTGAAGTCATAATTATTTTTTACAAGTATGAGTGCATTTGAAATTATCAAAGGCAACAGCATTGAACATGTAACTGGAGCAACTGTCGTGTATCCTGGTCTGACCCCTGTCTTTCCTGAGGGTTTTGATTTTCCTAAGAAGTCTCCTTTTTGGCCAGCTCATGCATTTTTCTAGTCAAGCTCATACATGCATTAAGTCTAAGGAGGCAAAGATCAGTCTCAAACTGAAAACTACTATTTTAATATGCACAAATGTAAAAGAGGCTGTTATGTTTTATTTCCTCCGTTTAAAAATGTTCTTGTCCTTCATTTGTGTTCCTGGTCAATAATCGACACTAAGTTAAGAGGAGGGAAGAGGTCAGACAATGTGACAGAAGGAATACTTGCAATAAAACACAGACAGAAAATTGTGCTAATAGGTTAACTCCCTACTAATGTGAATAAATCCCTCTGTGGCCCTTTTCTGTGATTGCTTATGTGAAGTAATTATTGTCTGGCCTAAAACCTTATAGTTAAACTAAAACTGGCAAATTTTTATTGAGTGCTCTGATAACGTCATGTTTCCAGTCACAGTAGCGTGATGTTTTATGGTTGCAAGGCATTTGTTCGTTCACCCCTTCATTGTTTTGACAGCATATGTTGTATGCTCGTTATGTTCCAGTCAGATATATGTATACATAATTGCACTACAGTGGGGTTAGATTCGCAGTTTGGACCAGGACCAAAGGGAGTAAAAAGCGAGTGTCATCAATTCTGCTTGGTTGTGTAAGAAAAGGCTTTAACAGAGGAGAACACATATGAGATTTGGTCTCCCAGGATGAAAGTCTTAGAGTCTATCAGGGGAACAATAAGAGGGAACATTACAGGCAGAATGGAAGTTTGTGCAAGGGATGAAATAATGGGGCTTGTTCAGGGAACTGTAAATAGTTCCACATACTTGGAGAGTCCCAGAAGCCACTGACTTTGGTGCCAGAAAAGCTGGACTTGAACTTAGCTCTGTCTGACATTTATTGTCTATATAAGTTGGATCAAGTCTCTTGACCTTCCAACACCTGAGCTTTACTCATTAAAAATGAGAATAATAGTATTCACCTCAGACTTTTTTTTTTCCTTCATAAGGTTTGGATGAAATATGGCCTTTTATAGAATCTTGTCAGTTTCTGGCCCCTGGAAAGTACCCTCTAATTGCAAGTCGTTGTTGTGGTCCACATGGTCATCAAGATCATTGTTGCTTTTCCGATAGGAGAAGAAGGAGATAAAGTTGAAGAGGTGAGGAAGGATCAAGCCATAGAGGACTGTGGTGTTCTGCTAAGAAATCTCATCAGCGTACTTCTAAGCATTAATTTCACTGACAATAACCTCTTGCAAAATTGTATGAAATCCATCCTTAAAGCTTACTGTCCTTTATCTGCAGAGTTTAACCTTCTAATTGTGTTTCTTTATCAATCTCCCCCTTACTGTTCCCTTCTTTTCACACATTCTTTCACCTGTCATTTTTCTTCTATGTTTAGTCATGTAATATTAAGTGTTTTCAAAAGATGCGCAAATTAATTTTCATTTGCATCTTCACTTGTAGTCATTTCTGTGAATAAGGAATCAAACTTTAACTTGACAATTTTATCATAAAACCTCTTCTTCAATCTTAATTTTTTCATTTATTTTACTTGCTTAAGTGATTAGTAGTTAAGAAAAGGGAAAAATACTCTTGGTTTATTGGAGCTACAGGACTGACGTATCTATATTAATTATGGGATATAAATAGAATTTTCATTATATGTTGTCAAAAACTTGTTTTCTTATTTAAAAAATACCCTGCAATTTAAAAATGAAGACAAATCAGTTGGTTCAGATTTGCTGGTCTGAACAAAAAAAGGAGCTGTGTATGGAAGCTATCAGGAAGATATTTATGCATGAAAATGAATTTGATTCTGAATAGCATCGTGAGAAAGTGTATGGTTTTTGCTATATTTCAAGGTACTTATTTCCATAACTCTCACCAATGATATATTTGCATTGCCAAATCCCTCCTAGTAAACTAGCAAAAACTGAAAAATTCATCCGATGTAAAGATGTTTGAAGAAAAATATATAATCTGGACTTGTTACACTTTGCAAACTGAATATACAAGAATATTGCCTTTAAATTTTTCTCATAACAGAATAGTTTTTAAAAATTGTTTGAAAGATAGTCTTTTTTTAGGCTTATGAGGAATGGACATGTAAATATGAAGGAATTTATAAAGTAGGAACATTTTTAACATTGCTATTTAGATATGTTGTAAAATTCACCCATTTAAAGTATACAATTCAATAGTTTTAGTATATTGAGTTGTGCAACCACTATCAAAATCTAAATTTGGAACATTTTCATCACCCCATTACCCTGTGCCCATTACAGTCACTCCCCATACCTGCCCTAGCCCTAATCTCTAATGCATTATATATGCTTTCCATCTCTTTGAATTTGCCTAATCTGGATAGTTATATAAATGGAATCATACAATATGTGATTTTTTTTTGTAGTTGGCATCATTTGCTTAGCATAATATTTTGAAGGTTCATCTGTTACATAACATGTATCAGTAATTGATTCCTTTTATTGCTGAAAAATGTTCCTTTGTATGGATATAACACAGTTTGTTTATCCATTTATCAAATGATAGACATTTGGATTGTTTCCATATCTTGCTTATTATTGATAATGTTCTAATACTCAAAGATAAATTTTGTGTGGATATATGTTTTTATTTAACTTGGCATATATATAAGAGAGGAATTGCCATGTCATATGATTAAGTATATACTTAACCTTTTGAAAAACTGCTGAAACTGTTTTCTAAACCTAATGTACATTTTACACTCTCCCCACCAATGTGTGAGGATTCAATTTCTTCACCTACTTGTTGTGGTCTTTTAGATTATAGCTATCCCAGTGGGTGTGATGTATTATCTTATTGGTGGCTTTAATTTGCATTTCTCTAATGCCTGATATTGATGAGCATCTTGTCATGTGCTTATTGACCCTTGGTATATCCTCTGTGGAGAAATGTCTATACAGGGCCCTAGCCTGTTTTTAAAAATTGGACTCATTGTTTAGTTGTAAAAGCTCTTTATTCTGAACACCAGTTTCTTCTCAGATGTATGATCTGCAGATATTTTCTCTTATCCTGTGTGTTGTCTGTTTATTTTCTTAATGGTATACTTTGCATCACAAACGTTTTTAATTTTGATGCCGTCCAATTTTTGTATTTTCCTCTTTGTTGCTTGTACTTTAAGGTGTCATTTCTAAGAAACCATTGTCTAATCCAAAATCACAAAGACTGACTCCTATATTTTTTTCTAAGAGTTTGACAGTTTAGCTCTCATATTAGGCCTATTATAGATTTTGAGTTTTTGTTTTATTTGTTGGTATGGTATAAGGAAGAGGTCCAACTTCATTTTTTGTAAGCAGATATACAGTTATCTCAGCCCCATTTGTTGAAAAGACTTCATTCTTCATTGGATTGTCTTGGAAATCTTGGCAAAAATCAATTTATCATAAATGTAAAGGTTAATTTCTGGACTCTCAATTCTATGTCATTGATTTATTTGTCTTAATCCATTACTAGATGACTGTCTCAATTGCTGTGGCTTTGCAGTAGGTCTTGAAACCAGGAATTGTGAACTTTCCAACTTTGTTCTTTTTTTTTTTTTCAAGGTTATTCAGGCTATTCTGGATCTCTTGAATATTCATATGAATTTTAGGATCAGCTTGTCATTTCTGAAAAAAAAAGTACCTAGGATTTTGATAGATGTGGTATTGAATCTCTAGATCAATTTGGAAGTATTGCCATCTTAACAATATTAAGTTTTCTGATCCACGAACGTGGGATATAAGTTTATTTGGAACTTTTGATTTTTTCAGCAATGTAGGTTTTAGCATTCAAGCCTTGTGCTTTATTAAATTTATTCCTAAATATTTTATTACTTTTATTTTGTAAATAAAATTATATTTTAATTTCATTTTCAGATTGCTCATTGCTAGTGTATAGAAATACATTTTTTTGATATCCATCTTATATCCTGTAACATTGCAAAGCTTGTTTATTGTTCAACACGTTTTAGTGATTTTTAAATGATTTTCTGTATATAAGATTGTATTATCTATGAGTACAAATAACTTTAGTTCTTCTTTTACCAACTGGATATCTTTTATTTGTGTTACTTATCTAATTGCCTTGGCAGGATCCTTCAGTATAATGTTTAATAAAAGTGGCTAAAGAGAACATCCTGTCTTTTTTTTTTATTGTTTATTTATGTATTTTAAGACAGAGAGAGAGAAAGAGAACTTGAGCAGGGGGTGGGAGAGCAGAAAGAGGGAGACAGAGGATCCAGTGTGTGCTCTGCACTGACATCAAGAGCCTGATGTGGGGCTTGAACTCATGAACCATGAGATCATGACCTGAGCTAAAGTCAGATGCTTAACTAACTGAACCACCAAGGTGCCCCACATCCCTCTCTTTTACCTGATCTCAGGAAGAAAACATTCAGTCTTTCACCATTAAGTATGATATTAGCTGTGGGTTTTTTTTAGATACTTATTTATCACATTGAGGAAATTTCCTACCACGTCTAGTTCATTATTTTTTTTTTCATAGAAGGATATTGGATTTTGTCAAATTATTATATTGTATGCATTGAGATGGTTGTATTTTTTTCTATTAATATGTTGTATTACACTGACAGATGTTAAAAAATTCTTATATTACTAGTACAAATCTCACTTGTTCATACTGTATTATTATTTATATGTTACTGGATTAGGTCTGCTAGTATTTTGTTTAATGTTTCTGTGTCTATATTCATAACGGATATTGGTTCGGGGTTTCCTATTCTTGCAATGACTTTGCCTGGTTTTGGTGTCAGGGTGATACTGAGCTCATAAAATGAGTTAGGAAAGTTATCCTAATCTAATTCTTGAGTTTCAGTAATTTGTGTTTTTCTACAAATACATCCATTTTATCTAAGTTATCTAATATGTTGGCATATAGTAATAATACTCATAATATCCCCTTATAAAGTATTTTATTTCTGTAAGGCTAATGGTGATGTCCCTTCTTTTATTCCTGATTTTGGTCATTGAAGTCTTCTCTTTTATTTTCTTATTCAGTTCAGCCAGAAGTTTGTCAATAATGTTGAACTTTCAAGGAACCAACTTGATTTTGTTGCTTTTTTCCATTATTTTTATATTCTCTATTTCACCTTAAAAGTGTCTCACTAAAATACTCTGATTAGCATTTGAAGTATATAACAGACATTTAGTGAGAGCCCAGTGATGTAGTAACATAAAGGTGAGAGGAGAGAGAAGTGAGGGAGAGGGACTGAGAAAAAGAGATGTGAGATGTGTTTTCTTTCCTCTCTCTTTGGTAGAGAGCAAAACAGATTTTTGTTTTCTTTGTTTACAATTTTGTGTTCTGTTTTTGTTTTTTGACATTTTTAGAGGTCCTGACACAATCACACTGTGTTGGAGTAGCTAGGTATTATCATAAGAAGACAGCATACTTTCAGTGGAGAAGGTAACAACAGCCTTAATGGACGTTAGTGGACATGGTGGACCTTAAGGTCTGAATGGAATTCAAGATTTCATCATTAGTGGGAGCTAAAACCAGTAGGAATACATGAAAGTTCAGGCTTCATTTTCAGGTGTTAACTAATTTCCTTATGGATCTTTGAAGATGGTAGACAATAATAAAGAAAGTTCAAGCCAAAAAGGGGAAAATGATGTGCTTTTACTATCCCTTTTTAGGGAGTGCCTCTTAAGATGAAGCCTTAAAAAAATAGGATGCCATATGGAAACAGACTAGATTTGTTTATGTGGATTTGTTTTTGCCACAAGCAATTGTAGTGGGGATGAGGAGATGGAAGCCATAATTCAAGTGATTTAGTTGTTTTGACTAGCAGCAGATAACTACTGATGATACCATTAATTGTGGTAAATGAATGTGGGGCTGAAGAAATACCATTTACACATTGCTCTATCCATATTCTGCATTTACTGTTTATTATTTGTTTTCAGAAAGAGATCATATGTCTAGTAATTTTAGCGTAATCTGTAAAATCAAAAGGCCACAGATAGATTTACTGACATCAACATCACCATCATCATCATCGTCAATCTTTGCCATGGTTAATATCTATTTTACATTTATTAATTGTGTCGGCTTTTTTTGGTAGGAATTTTATCTCAGCTGCCCTTTCCTCCACCTTTCCTCCTTCCATACTATTCCTTTTATGCAATATAAAAAAGTAAAATATTAAGAGGTAGGCACTTACTTCACCTCAACATTTTATTCCACTGACTGAGTTCTACTTTGGTGATACATTAAGCTCCAACAGAAACATTATTGTGTCTTTAGGCCTTAGGATCCTAAGTCTGATGAATTTATTATTTACTTGAGTTTAATGAAATAAGTCAAGTTATTAATGTAAATTAGAGGAAAGAATCCCCTTAAAATATGTTCTTCTTCTCTTTTTAGGCAGTAGTAAATCACAGGTAAAAGAAAAATAGATGGCATATCACATTCTTAAGGGTTATGTTGAAGATCAAGTGCTTTCAAGTTACTAAAGCCCAGTGATTTGCTCAGTATTCATTCTGACTTGAAAGCATCTCAAATTAGTAATCTTGGATTATCTGCTCTTTCAAAGGCACTCTCAAAAAGGAATGGTAATGTGAGGTGGGTAGGCATTTCTGTAAAACACTTAATATTGAATTTCAGTATTAGAAGCCGGGTTTGACTAATACCTGAAAATGCTAGTGACAGTAACCCCTTGAGACCACAAGGATAGAAATCATGTGAATTATTTTTTTTATTGTTTTTGGATTAGGTATCTCTGTCTTTACAGCTCATATTCTTCATCATCTTCCTATGTCAAATTTTGTATGTTTTAAAAATTAGTTCAGAAGCATTGTTGACTAAAAGGTAGACTGAAAAGATAAAAAAGCACAATATTTCTTTATTTCATTTATATGTTTTATTGTGTTCTCTATTCTCTTTTAAAAAAAACAGAAATCTACTTTTCCCAGCTGGTTTCATATACATTCCAGATGATTTGGTAACTCTTCAAAAAACACAAGCTCAAACTTTGAGAAAAGTTAAATGTATTGTACAAATAACATTTCCCTAAGCTATCTGAAAGTTGTTGACATTGTTCTCTATCATTCTGAATATATTAGAGTGTATTTCCTAAAAACAAGGACATTTTCCTACATAGCCCCAGTATAACTAACAAATCAGGAAGTTTAACAATGATGTATGTTACTACCACCTGATACCCAGATCTTATTCAGTGTTCACCAATTCTATCAATAATACCCTTTATAGCAAAAAAAAAAAAAAAAAAAAAAAAAAAAAAAAAAAAAAAAAAAAAAAAAAAAAAGTGTTCTAGTTCACATGTTCTGTTTAGTGGTAATGTCTTCTTTTTTTTTAACTTTACTTTTTATTTTTTAAAATTTACATCCAAATTAGCATATAGTGAAGCAATGATTTCAGAAGTAGATTCCTTCATGCCCCCTCCCACAACCCTTCCAGCAACCCTGTTTGTTCTCCATATTTATGAGTCTCTTCTGTTTTGTCCCCCTCCCTGTTTTTATATTATTTTTGTTTCCCTTCCCTTATGTTCATCTGTTTTGTCTCTTAAAGTCCTCATATGAGTGAAGTCATATGATTTTTGTCTTTCTCTGACTAACTTCACTTAGCATAATACCCTCCAGTTCCATCCATGTAGTTGCAAATGGCAAGATTTCATTCTTTTTGATTGCCGAGTAATACTCCATTATATGTATATACCACTTCTTCTTTATCCACTCATCCATCGATGAACATTTGGGCTCTTTCCATTCTTTGGCTATTGCCGATAGTGCTGCTATAAACATGGGGTGCATGTGTCCCTTCAGAACAGCACACCTGTATTCCTTAGAAAAATGCCTAGTAGTGCAATTGCTGGGTCGTAGGGTAGTTCTATTTTTAGTTTTTGAGGAACCTCCATACTCTTTTCCAGAGTGGCTGCACCAGCTTGCATTCCCACCATCAATGCAAACGAGATCCTCTCTCTTTCTCTACATGCTTGCCAACATCTGTTGTTGCCTGAGTTGTTACTGTTAGCCATTCTGACAGGTGTAAGGTGGTATCTCAATGTGGTTTTGATTTGGATTTTCCTGATGATGAGTGATGTTGAGCATTTTTTCATGTGTCGGTTGGCCATCTGGATGTCTTCTTTGGAGAAGTGTCTATTCATGTCTTTTGCCCATTTCTTTGCTGGATTATTATTATTTTTTTGGGTGTTCAGTTTGGTAAATTCTTTGTAGATTTTGGATACTAACCCTTTATCTGATATGTCATTTGCAAATATCTTCTCCCATTCTGTCAGTTGCCTTTTAGTTTTGCTGATTGTTTCCTTCACTGTGCATAAGCTTTTTATTTTGATGAGGTCCCAATAGTTCATTTTGGCTTTTGTTTCCCTTGCCTCTGGAGACATGTTGAGTAAGAAGTTGCTGCTGGCAAGATCAAAGAGATTTTTGCCTGATTTCTCCTTGAGGATTTTGATGGCTTCCTGTCTTACATTGAGGTCTTTCATCCATTTTGAGTTTGTTTTTGTGTATGGTATAAGAAAGTCATCCAGGTTCATTCTATTGCACGTCGCTGTCCAGTTTTCCCAGCACCACTTTCTGAAGAGACTGTCTTTATTCCTTCGGACATTCTTTCCTGCTTTGTCAAAGATTAGTTGGCCATACGTTTGTGGGTCCATTTCTGGGTCCTCTATTCTATTCCATTGATCTGAGTGTCTATTCTTCTGCCAGTACCATACTGTCTTGATGATTACAGCTTTGTAGTATAGCTTGAAGTCTGGGATTGTGATGCCTCCTGCTTTGGTTTTCTTTTTCAAGATTGCTTTGGCTATTCGGGGTCTTTTCTGGTTCCATACAAATTTGAGGATTGTTTGTTCTTGCTCTGTGAAGAATGCTGGTGTTACTTTGATAGGGATTGCATTGAATATGTAGATTGCTTTGGGTAGTATCGACATTTTAACAATATTTGTTCTTCCTATCCAGGAGCATGGAATCTTTTTCCATTTCTTTATGTCTTCTTTAATTTCTTTCATAAGCTTTCTATAGTTTTCAATGTATAGATTTTCACCTCTTTGGTTAGATTTACTTCTAGTTATTTTATGGTTTTTGGTGCAAGTGTAAATGGGATCGGTTCCTTGATTTCTCTTTCTGTCGCTTCATTGTTGGTGTATAGGAATGCAACCAATATCTGTGCGTTGATTTTATATCCTGCAACTTTGATGAGTTCATGAATCAGTTTTAGCAGTTTTTTGGTGGAATCTTTTGGGTTTTCCATATAGAGTATCATGTCATCTGCAAAGAGTGAAAGTTTGACTTCCTCCTGACCGATTTGGATGCCTTTTATTTCTTTGTGTTGTCTTCTTGCAGAGGCTAAGACTTCCAATACTACGTTGAATAACAGTGGTGAGAGTGGACATCCCTGTCTTGTTCCTGACGTTAGGGGGAAAGCTCCCAGTTTTTCCCCATTGAGGATGATATTAGCGTTGGGTCGTTCATATATGGCTTTTATGATCTCGAGGTATGATCCTTCTATCCGTACTTTTTTGAGGGTTTTTATCAAGAAAGGTTGCTGTATTTTGTCAAATGCTTTCTCTGAATCTATTGAGATGATATGGTTCTTGTCCTTTCTTTTATTGATGTGATGAATCACGTTAATTTTTTTGCAGATATTGAACCAGCCCTGCATCCCAGGTATAAATCCTACTTGTTGTGGTGAATAATTTTTTTCATGTATTGTTGGATCCAGTTGGCTAATATCTTGTTGAGGATTTTTGCATTCATGTTCATCAGGGAAATTGGTCTATAGTTCTCCTTTTTAGTGGGGTCTCTGTCTGGTTTTGGAATCAAGGTAATGCTGACTTCATAGAAAGAGTTTGGAAGTTTTCCTTCCATTTCTATTTTTTGGAACAGTTTCAAAAGAATAGGTGTTAACTCTTCCTTAAATGTTTGGTAGAATTCCCCTGAAAGCCATCTGGTCCTGGACTCTTGTGTTTTGGCATATTTTCGATTACTGATTTGATTTCCTTACTGGTTATGGGTCTGTTCAAATTTTCTACTTCTTCCTGTTTCAGATTTGGTAGTGTATATGTTTCTAGGAATTTGTCCATTTCTTCCAGATTGCCCATTTTATTGGCATATAAAATTGCTCATAATATTCTGTTATTATTGTTTTATTTCTTTTGTGTTGGTTGTGATCTCTCCTGTTTCATTCTTGATTTTATTTATTTGGGCCCTTTCCTTTTTCTTTTTGATCAAATTGGCTAGGGGTTTATCAATTTTGTTAATTCTTTCAAAGAACCAGCTTCTGGTTTCATTGATCTCTTCTACTGTTTTTTTGGTTTTGATAGCATCAATTTCTGTTCTAATCTTTATTAATTCCTGTGTTCTGCTGGTTTTGGGTTTTATTTGCTGTTCTTTTTGCAGGTCTTTAAGGTGTAAGGTTAGGTTGTGTATCTGAGATCTTTCTTCCTTCTTTAGGAAGGCCTGGATTGCTATATACTTTCCTCTTATGACTGCCTTTGCTGAATCCCAGAGGTTTTGGGTTGTGGTGTTATCATTTTCATTGGCTTCCATATACTTTTTAATTTCCTCTTTAACTGCTTGGTTAGCCCATTCATTCTTTAGTAGGATATTCTTCAGTCTCCAAGTATTTGTTGCCTTTCCGAATTTTTTCTTGTGGTCGATTTTGAGTTTCATAGTGTTGTGGTCTGAAAATATGCACAGTATGATCTCAATCTTTTTGTACTTGCTGAGGGCTGATTTGTGTCCCAGCATGTGGTCTATTCTGGAGAATGTTCCATGTGCACTGGAGAAGAATGTATATTCAGTTGCTTTAGGATGAAATGTTCTGAATATATCTGTGAAGTCCATCTGGTCCAGTGTGTCATTCAAAGCCATTGTTTCCTTGTTGATTTTTTGATTAGATGATCTGTCCATTGCTGTGAGTAGGTGTTGAAGTCTTCTACTGTTATGGTATTACTATTGATGAGTTTCTTTATGTTTGTGATTAATTGATTTATGTGTTTGGGGGCTCTCACATTTGGCACATAAATGTTTACAATTGTTAGGTCTTCTTGGTGGTAGACCCCTTGATTATGATATAATGCCCTTCTGCATCTCTTGATACAGTCTTTATTTTAAAGTCTAAATTGTCTGATATAAGTATGGCTACTCCAGCTTTCTTTTGTTGACCATTAGCATGACAGATGGTTCTCCATCCCCTTATTTTCAATCTGATGGTGTCTTTAGGTCTAAAGTGGGTCTCTTGTAAACAGCAGATAGATGGATCTTGTTTTCTTATCCATTCTGTTACTCTATGTCTTTTGATTGGAGCATTGAGTCCATTGATGTTTAGAGTGAGTACTGGAAGATATGAATTTATTGTCATTATTATGATTGTAGAGTTGGAGTTTCTGGTGATGTTCTCTGGTCCTTTCTAATCTTTTGTTGCTTTTGGTATATATATATATATATATATATATATATATATATATATATATATATATATATTTTCATCTTTTGTCCCCTCAGAGAGTCCCCCTTAAAATTTCTTACAGGGTTGGTTTAGTAGTCACAAATGCCTTAGTTTTTGTTTGTTTGGGAAACTTTTTGTCTCTCCTTCTATTTTGAATGACAGAATTGCTGGATAAAGAATTCTTGGTTGTGTATTTTTCTGATTCAGCACACTGAATATATCCTGCCACTCCTTTCTGGCCTGCCAAGTTTCTGTGGCTAGGTCTACTGCAAACTTGATCTGTCTTCCCTTGTAAGTTAGGGACTTTTTTTTCCCTTGCTGCTTTCTTGATTCTCTCCTTGCCTGAGTATTTTGTGAATTTGACTATGATATGCCTTGTTGATGGTCGCTTTTTGTTGAATCTAATGGGAGTCCTCTGTGCTTCCTGCATTTTGATGTCTGTGTCTTTCCTGAGGTTAGGAAAGTTTTCTGCTATGATTTGCTCACATAACCCTTCTACCCCTATTTCTCTCTCTTCCTCCTCTGGGACCCCTATGATTCTGATTTGTTCCTGTTTAATGAGTCACTGATTTCTCTAATTCTTAAATCGTGCTGTTTTGCCTTAATCTCCCTTTTTTTTCTGCTTCATTACTCTCTATAAGTTTGTCCTCTATATCGCTGATTCTCTGCTCCATGACAACAGGGATAATGGTTATTTATTATTATTACTTTATTTACCGTTGTGTTTGGCATCTAGCAAGCCTTCAATATATATTTGTTAAAATTGAATGACTAATTCACAGGTACTTTGCTCTTGGGAGTCTGGGAGATTTTTTTTCTCCTTCCTTTCTACAGGTCTCTTCCCCTGAAGTTTTCTGTTCATTATGCTACTGCTTTATTGCTTGTCATTCCTGGACTTCTTGAGGCTAGATGCCTTTTGTAGTATTTTTCAAAGATTAAAGTACATTGTCTCTGTTCTCTTCAACTTGTAAAATTTGCCAAAGATAAAAAGAATTTCATGGCAAAAATAATAAAGATAAATGGTATAATGTTTATAAATATTGTTACTTACCATCAGCCTATCTTCAGTATTTTAGTTGTAAAATGATTTGCAATAGGCAGACTATAAAATCAGTATAACAGTATGCAGCCAGCACTTTTCATTCAGCACAGGGAGAGAAAAGATGGTAAAATAATTGTTAAGAGAAAGCTTTCTTGTATTTTCATTTGGGAAGGATGTCCAAGAGGCAGATAATTCCTGTAACCTCCCAGTATGATCTGCTTCTCTTATAGCAGTGAATAATTGAATGAGGACTATGATTAGCATAGTAAGACCTCAGGATAAAATTTGTGGATGTCACAGTTTGACAGTTAGTAACAAAGTGACTCTTTTTGTCTGTGGGGATGTTTGTTTTTCCTGACAAGTCTATTATCTCAATATTCCCTGGGAGATATTCCCTGAGAGATAGTATGGGTGTGATGTGTCTTGGGGCCTGGGCTGGGCTGGGGCTTATCTTACTTTGCATTTTGTATGGGTAGTTGCCATTTTACTTTAGAAAGAACTGTACATATCTGGCAGGATATTTCTGCTTATTTGATAAGTTATTCATTCTCTGTAATCTCTAAATGCAAAAGGTATAATCTCAATTTATCAGGAGAATCTCTGAGTGCAAAGGAGTTCTTAAATCAGGGAGAATCAAGGGATTTTGTCTTGAGATAAGAATAACCATGTCTCAATATGTTTCCTTGGCTTTGTTTCTATTATAAGAAAAACACATAGTGCCACATTTTGTTATAAAATATTAGAGGAAAATATAATTGATAGGATGCTATATTTTACACATAAACTATTTTTTGGCCAGTGTAGCTGGATGTTATACAAGGAACATGTCACACTCTGAGACTTCTAGCACTTATATGAAAAATTAGCATTTTTGTATTTGCACCATTTTAACAAATTTATTTTTCATATTATATTATTGTTGACACTTCCTTCAAAAATAGCATTTGCTCCATAAATATCTGTTAGACTCCCAATACTTTCTAGGCATTGTTATAATCCCTAGAATATAGGAACACATGAGATATAATATTTGACCTCAATGACTTCACAGTTCTTAGAATATGATAACATTTTGCATTTCAAATTCTGATTCAGCTCTTTACTAGCTAGGGAAAATTATTTAATTTTTCTGAACTCTAATTATCTACAAAATGGAAAGACTAATAATATCTACTTTATAGGGCTCTTGTGAGAATTAAAAGGGATAATTTGTGTTAAGTATTTTTTATGCCATTTGAAATATAGTAAGTACTCAGTAGATACCAGCCTCATTGTGGCTGTCATTATTTTTTCACCTATAATTTGAGAAATGTCCTAAGGAGTACAACTATAAAGGTCCATTTCATGAGAAGGTTTCTTAACACTGCCTTTTGTTTATAGAGTTGTTTTAAAAAGTGAGTTGAAGGAACTCTAGCATCATACCACAAAATGGGTATGACTTTAGGGATTCTAGAAAGGCCAGTTTTCCAAAACCTCACCTAAAAGGAGGCATATTGAAATATGATTTAACTGTAAATACTTATGGGAAAAATAATAACTTCTTAATTATTCAATAAATGTTGGCTGTTATCTTTTATCAGTTTGCTATTGACACCATATGGTTACCAAAAAAAAAAAAAAATCTCAGTGGCATGGAACTATAGGCATTTATTTAGCTCAATTGGTTGGAGGTGCACATGTAGGCTGGGCTTGGGTGAATAGCTCTGCTGCTCTCAGATGGGTCTCCTCAAGCATTGTGGATTGATTCTGCTCTGTGTGTTTCTTATTTTCCTTCAGGAATCAGAAGGTCTGCCTGGATTTGGTGTTCTCATGGGGATGGCAGAAGTATAAGAGGGCTAGCCCAGCTGCTTGAATGATTCTCAACATTTTGGTGCCATTACCCTTGCTAATATTCCATTGATTAAGGTAAGTCATATGGGTGAAACAAAAATCGACAGTGGTCAAATACACTCCACCACTTTAGTGGAGGAGGAACTGAAAAGCTACCTGGCAAAAGGCACAGATACAGAGAATGTTAAAGGATTGGGGTGATCAGGACACATGTGTCTCCAATGGCAATAATACAAACCACTCTGGTGCTGTGTGCTCCCATAGCTTCACTCCTACTCCACCCAGCCGGCCCTCCTCCTATATCTACTGCCTGTAAAGGCCTCCATAACCTCTTCCATTGTACCGTATTGACCATTTCATCATATTCACAGTGCTTAACAGCTTTCAACCAGTTCCTCTTACCTGATTCCCTTTAACTGAAACTTGGCTTTCTCCTAATATTGCAAATTCCTTTCCAACTGTTTCATGGTCTTCCTTTGAAATCGTTTGGTGGCAAGTTCATGCAGAATATTCTTTATATTGTTCATACCTCTTTTCAGGTAATTGTTCTTTTGCTATGGCTCAATAGCTTTTTTATGAGCTGACATTTTCCACTGCTGTTTATCTCTTTTCAACCTAGCATCTCAAATTCACCTTGTTCTCTGCCAACTTCAGAGTTCAAATCCACTCCCTTTCATTATGTCACTTTTGCCTTTACAATTTTTTTAGAACTCTTTCTAGGCTTCCATAATTGGGCATTATTCTATTTCCCACTTCATAGGTTCTTCCTTTGCCTCACATGCTGGAAATTTTCTCCCTCTCACCCCATAAATAGAGGAATTCTTTAAAGATTTGTCCTTAACTTTCAACTCATTATTTTTCCCTTGGGAATCTAATTTTTCCCACAGGTTAAATTATCATCTCTAGTGGATGAGTCTTGACTTTGTTTTTACATTGGCTTCCTTCCCAAGAAGTGAACTTTCAGCAGCTTGCCATACTTCTTTACTGTCCACAGACAATCTGTATCTGTTTTCATGACCCCTATTTTCTTTATTACTACCTCAGTCCTTCCAGGACATCAGATCAAAATTTCATATATTCAATTTATTTTAATGTATTTAGTTCTTTCTATTCTAATCTAATTAAACCTTTCCACACTCTTGTGTATCATAGAGACCTCAAATCATTGTAACAAGCATCTGTTATCTGACTCTTTCCCCGCCCCCCCCCAATCTTGCAAGGCCCTGGAGATAAAAATATGACCAAGATATGGCCCCAGACTTTAAAGAATTCTATTGGAAGAGGCATAAAATAAATATTTGGCCATAAAAAGACAAGTAAGGGCCATTCTGGTGGCATAAACGAATGCTATGGGAACACTAAGAAGCAAGAAATTAATTCTATTATGGAGATCTGTCAGAGTAGCCTGCACAGAGGAGGTAACATTTGAGCTGTCTTTAAAAGATGAGTCAGAAATGTAGCATTCTTGACATTTAAACGTTTACAGTCTGCAAAATGTGTGACCCGTATCAGTGTCCATAACAGATGCTTGCCTGCCCTTGGGAACATCAGCAACACTCTATAAAAGGTTTCTCTCCAGTGCACCAATGTCTCAGGAAATCTTGCCTGGTTCTGCCTTCTGAGTTTACCTCTTTTTTGTTCTTAGTCTTGATATAAACCTCCAGATGTGGTTCTTTGGACCTTTCCTTACTTCTTGTGCCCACTCTTACTAAATCAATTTCAATTCCCTTTTGCTTAGTTTTCTAAAGCTTCTGATAAGAACTTGCTCAGGAAATCCAGTCACTTTTAGAATATGAAACTCCTTCTTAATTGGGTAGGTATGCAGATAATTTGGGGAGTTAGATAAGTAGCTAAATAACTATAAGTCAAAACAAAAGGTAGATGCCATTGAAGAGTTCCAATGTTATGCAGATTTAAAAGGAGAGTTCCCCACAAGTATTTAAACTTCTCCTCTGATAACTCTGGACCATCCCATCATGACTGAAAATTACTTTTTTCCCCATAAATATTGCTTTCTTGCCTCCATCTTTTGGTATCCTAGAAGAGATTTGTGTGAGTATATAAAAGAGAATGTCTGAATGTTTATCTCTGAAAATTTGCAAGCGTATCCTTACTGTAGTCTGTCTGTCTTTTGAACAAGATATGTGGCCAGAGATAACAGTGGCTTACCTCAGATTTCCTGGGCACTGGAGCACTGAGCATGAGTCACTCCTAATATTGGCTGGAGCACTGTGCAACACCTGTGTGTGTCAGCTGTTCCATGGGATCTGAGTGCATGGATGGTATTCACACTTCTGTTACTGGGTTGGGGTAATCTGAATCAGGACTTGCTTCTGTCTGTAAGTAGATCTGGTCAGATGCTAAAAGAAGGAGAATAACAAATACCTCAGATCCTAGGATCCTGTAATGGAAAATAAAATTGAACCAGGTCCGGTGGTAACAAATAGTGCACGTTGGTGAAATGGTTGGGTAGGACGGCCTAGAGAAGTTTTGAGTTCACAAGTTAATGGATTACGTAATAGAATTCCTCATTGTTCAGGAGCAACAGCAGCAGAGTTAGGCTGGGGTTGAAATGGATTATTTTTTTTTCTCTTTGTTACAGGTTTTCTTATAGATTCAGTATTAAAACAAGTAATTAGGTTTTTTGGTGAGATCTCAAAAGAGTTGCTTTCACTTGAATTTGCTAATGTGTTTGTTTTCTGTAAATGCATTTCCATTTCTATTTTGTAGTAAGACTACACTAAATAGTCTATGAGTATGTATTTTATCTAGAAATTGCAATGTTAAGTGCCTGGTCAAAATATATATTCAAAACTTACAGGTCTAAATATAGTTTGCAAATGTAAAAAGAATTGGGTTAACTTGCTATGACCACAGGTATATAAATAAGAAGGATAAAAGAAAAACACAAATATTGTCACATCAATCACAAATATGAAAAATTTATGACACATAAACTACAGCTCTCCCAAAATATAATACATAAGGAATTAGAATTACTAGAGCCAAGTCTGTTATTTTTGCTGAAAGTAGTCCTTACGTAATTGTCAAAGCTTTAAACGTACATCTCAATCTCCATATTTTTGTCAATTTAAAAGAGCAGCAGGATCACAAGGTGCCATGCTACAAGGACAATTTCCTCTTTTTAATTTTTTAAATAATTATGAGCTATTTAGTGAGAGAAGCATTTTTGGAATATAATTAGTAGGGCAGAATTGACAAGGAGGATGTGGTGAAAACACAAACAAATTCACATCTGCCAAAATGTGTAAGAAAGTGTAGTTTTTCTTTTTTCTTTAACGTTTATTTATTTTTGGGACAGAGAGAGACAGAGCATGAACGGGGGAGGGTCAGAGAGAGGGAGACACAGAATCTGAAACAGGCTCCAGGCTCTGAGCTGTCAGCACAGAGCCCGACGCGGGGCTCGAACTCACGGACCGCGAGATCATGACCTGAGCCGAAGTCGGCCGCTTAACCCACTGAGCCACCCAGGCGCCCCTAGTTTTTCTTAATGAAGCGATTTAATACGGCAATGGAATTATATAACAAAAGAAATTTTAATTGCATGCACCACCATAATTCTGCACATTTATTAGAGAAATCAAAATATTAAAGCTCTGTTTAACAAATAAAATTAATATTTTCTTTCATCCTTCAGTGTGTTTTAAGAATCTGAGAGGGTAGTTGTTAAAAACTTTAAAGTCAATGTACATGATAAAAGTGTTTGCAGAAATGGAGGTATTACCTTCTGATATCCATATGTATTCAGCACTAGACATGCTTTTCTAAGAATACAGCCTTAACTTTGAACTTCTGGGAGGCAATAGATTGTAATTGAACATGAGGAGCTTTGGAATTGAACATAACTCGGTTTGAGCTGTGAGCCTTTGGCAAATTATAAAACCTGCTCGAGTGTCCGTTTCTTCACTTACAACATGGGGAAACTAATATCTAATTCTTAGTGATAAGGTATTCCATGTGATATCAAGTATAGTGTGTCCTGTACTCAGGTGCTCAATAAATCTTTTGTTCCTACTCTTTCTCCTGTAAATAAAGGAAAAATATAATTGAGTAGTGGCATTACTACTATGTTTAATACTACTATTAGCAATAATTTCTGTTTATTGAACGTCTGTTATATAATGTGTATTGGGACAGTGGCTTTACATAAACTTAATTGAGTATCTACTATGTACTGGCTATTGAGCTGGCTACGTTATAGTATATTCTCTACATAAAATTGTAAAAATCAACTTTGTAAGGAAGAAACTTGGAATACAGTTATGTAGATGAGAAATTCGTGTTTGGCTGGAATAGTACTGATTTCTAAACTGAAATACTAAAAGTGTTCTAGACCTTTAGAAGCTTTATCATTTTCACTACCTCATTTGAAACTCTATCTATGTGTAGTAACTAATAGAGATTTCAGTAGCCCCAAGTAACAGCTGAGACAACAAAGGTTTAATTAAGTTGTGACTTCCATTTTCTCTTAGTTACTTTTGGAGCTGTGACTTAAATTCAGCTTTTTAAGCTCATTTCCAGCTTTCTTTGCCATATGCCATTCTTTCTCAGTGTGTTTATGATAACTTAGTTACATTTATTACTGTAGAAATATAGTTTAAGGATAATGTTGAATGGTTTTTCTCTGGTTCTCTGGAGGTCAGGACAAGAGGGAATGCTTATAAAGTAGTAGAGAAGGATTTTAGAGTTTGGGGTAAAAAATTTGCTTTTTACCAGCTCCGAAACGCTGTAATGGGACCACTGAAGGTGATTTTCTGAAGATTTGAAAGTATGGAAAAGATATAACTACGTTTGGAAGAAGATGTGATGAGAATGGGCTAAATGATTTATCTAAGATATTTTCCTGGCTTAAGATGATAAGATTTTTCACCATATATATTTGTACTTTCCTATAAACTTCTCCCCATACTCATGAAAACAGATTTTATTCGCCCCCCGTACACCACCCAGACTCAAGCCCCTGCACACTACACCACACACACACACACACACACACACACACACACACACACACACACACACACAGAACCTTGTTTTAGTGAATAATGGTAAGCCATAGTGCCCCTTGACTTTCGGTCCTGGGTTAGTTCTGTTTGCCCACTACTCAGAACAATATTCTCTGATGGAAAGATGCAAAACAAATCCACAAAGTGGACAGAAACAAATTTGACTCCTTAGGTACTTAGAGAATGAATTTAACAAGCCTAATACTTTTGCTGTGATTCTACATGCTATACTAGCGGCTGAAGCAGGAGTTTCCCAGTTTGTTTTTCTCTTCAATACAATGAGGTAGAGATTTTAACTTCTTGGCAAACATATAATAGGTAATTGAACCCCTTGAGATTGTCCCAGGTGAAATGGAATGGAAGCATCCATCAATGTCATCCGTAGGTTGTCCTTTTCTCTACATCTTGTGGACCGAAGCCAATAATTTTCTAAAAGAATTGCGAGTATAGTTACTTTTCTCTTAATAACTTGTCTTGGCTCTGGAATCAGTTACTAACTTACCTGCCTTAAGTGTGATTGTTAAATATTACTATACCAATCAGTTTATTTGGAAGATAACTGTTTGGGAGTTTGAAAAGGGCTGTGGGCATTTTTTCTGTAAATAAACTCTACTCCCGATGTGGGATTTGAACTCACAACTCCAAGATCAAGGGTTGCATGCTCTATCAACTGAGCCCCCCCCAGGTACCCCCATGGCTGGGGGCATTTTATTTTTAAAAAAAATTTTTTTTTCAACGTTTTTATTTATTTTTGGGACAGAGAGAGACAGAGCATGAATGGGGGAGGGGCAGAGAGAGAGGGAGACACAGAATCGGAAACAGGCTCCAGGCTCTGAGCCATCAGCCCAGAGCCCGACGCGGGGCTCGAACTCCCGGACCGCGAGATCGTGACCTGGTTGAAGTCGGACGCTCAACCGACTGCGCCACCCAGGCGCCCCTGGGGGCATTTTAAAGTTGTTGTTTGATTACCTAGAAAGAATTTCCATGTATTGGCATAATAGTGTATTTATAATAACAAATGGAAACTATAAAATGTAAAGAGTGAATTATTTTGGCAATATTTTATGTTAAATACTATTTTCTGTTCAGATGGCCATTGGTGATAATCTGGGGTTGTGGTATTTCCAGTGCCTATAGGATCTGCTCAGAGTCTCTACTGAGTAGAAACTTATGGCATTTAACTATTACATTCCAAAAGAGAGCTTTTGCAAAAATAAAAACTGAACATCTTGTGTTTCATAGATGTGTCTGTTCTTGAGCTGTGACTTTTCACAGGAGGGATTGTTCACATTACCTTTAGTTATCTCTATCTTTGAAATTTACTTAGAATTCGGGGCATAATGCCTGGCAATGATTATGGCCAGAGTTTCCTGGAGCTTAATATGATTTTAAAAATGCTCCCTCCTACTCTTAATCTGAAGTATTTAACTGATTACTCATCCCTCCTTGTCAAACCTTATACAAGTCCTATCTGATAGAGAACAATCTGCATAATAATGATCTCAATAGACTTTAAAGAATACAAATATCTTTCTGGTTATTTTTTCCCTGGCAGTGTCTGCTCTGTACATTATAACTTAAATATGACAATTAGTTTGTTTATTACTATTACGTTTTGTTGAGCTAAATGTATACATATGCCCTTTAGATGTTCTTTTAGCCTTTGTTTTCAGTTGCTTTTTGTTTATTGAACATTTAATGCAGTGCAGGTCAACATGATTTGTTTCCTTTCTGAAATTTTGGTCCTGATGAGATCTGTACTTATATAAGGGAACACAATCTATGAAAAGGTTTGAGAGATTCTAACTTACTCAGAGAAGACCTTAGATGTTAACCACAAGGCTCTCAGCTACCATAAATGACTTCAACTCAAGTCAACCTTAATTCACTCACTTAATTCACTTAAAGTAATTCAAGACATCGTTCAATTCTATTGGTTCCCATAGAAGAAGTCTATAATATCTTAATTTTTAAGAAGGAATAACTGTCTTTAGATTAGATACCATTTTTAATGAATTATAGTGCATTTCCAAAGAGCTCCATCATTCAGAAATTATTCACCCTGTGGTGTCTTACCAAAATCATATGTCTGTGTCATAGGGGTAACTTGGCATTAAAATGACAGCACTGCAGTTACCGCTGTGTAGATGTACGCAGAATGAGCATAACCAGGAAATATGCACTCTAAGTGATGTTCTCAAATGCAGAACTAACAAATAGTGTCCTGTAACCTTGTCAGCAGTGGTCAAGATGGAGTCTCATTTTTCTGATTTATAATGCTGATCTACAGCTTCCATTGGAGTTGACAGTATATATTTAAGAGAGTAAAACATACAACAGTAAGCTCTTTCTCTTTACAGAAACAATTTTACCCTGACTTTTTAGGTGGTATTAAGTACTGAAAAGTCAGATTTCTGAGCAGGACCAGGACAAAGGTACAAATAGTCAAACTGTGAAGAATCTAGGATTCTTAGCCTGCCATAGTTTCATGGATACTGACAGAAGACACAAGAGTCCTCAGCCAGAGACAAAGGACTTCATTACTCACAGTAATAACAGTAGTCAGTGTCAGCTTTTTTTGTTTTTTTGTTTTTTGTTTTTTGTTTTTGTGCCAGTCTGCTGAGACCCAGTTTGCACAAGGAGATATGAAGTGGGGCAGGTGACACCTGTACAGGTAGTGTGTCGTATAGTAGGAGGAGATAAACCTCAAACTTAGGAAGCCCAAATATAATGGTCAATAAGCATGCCTTTTGCTGTGCAAAGAGATAGTTTTTCTATTTTCCCAGACTCATATACACACATCCTTGAAAAAGTCTGAAACATGGGGCAGTCAGTGCCTCTGCTTTTAAGGCATGTAGAGGGGCACTTGGGTGACTCAGTTGGTTAAGCGTCCAACTCTTAGTTTTGGCTCAGGTCATGATCCCGTGGTTCGTGAGATTGAGCCCCACATTTGGCTCTGGGCTGGCAGCTCAGAGCCTGCTTGAGATTATCTGTCTCCCTCTCTCTATGCCCCTCCCCTCTCAAAATAGATAAACAAACATTAAAAAAAAAGACATGTAGAAATGCTGGAGCACCTGTCTGGCTCAGAGCATGTGACTCTTGATTTTGGGGTTGTGAGTTCAAGTCCCATCTTGGGCATAGAGATTACTTAAAACTAAAATCTTAAAAAAATACATGTAGAAATGCAAGAGACCCAGGGTGCCTGAGTGGTCCAGTCGGTTAAATGTCTGACTCTTGATTTCAGCTCAGGTCATGATCTCTTTGTTCATGAGTTCGAGGCCCCCATCAGGCTCTGTGCTGACAGTGTCCAGCCTGCTTGAGATTCTCTCTCTCCTTCTCTCTATCCCCCCTCCTTTATGCTCTCTCTCTCTCAAAATAAATAAATAAACTTAAAAAAAAAAAAGAAATGCAAGAGACCCATGACACCTAAGATAAGACCATGAGTTCTTGTCCCGAAGAGTATCCAATTCTTGCCTACGTTTGTTTATCAGTTCCATTATCTTATCTGAGAAATATGTATTTTCTTCTAAACAGCTTTCAGTAAAAGAACCCAGTCTCATTTCCCCCTCTCCAGCTTACTCCTTAACCTATTTCTAAACTAATTTCACTTACACCAAAATTACCTCCTTGAGGATGGACATACTCAGTCTCATCTTTCTTGGTCTCTCAGTACCAATTGATAATAAAAATTACTTCTTTCTTTTTGAAATGAAGTCTTTGGGGCGCCTGGGTGGCTCAGTCGGTTGAGCTTCCGACTTCGGCTCAAGTCACGATCTCACGGTCCGTGAGTTCGAGCCCCGCATCGGGCTCTGTGCTGACAGCTCAGAGCCTGGAACCTGTTTTGGATTCTGTGTCTCCCTCTCTCTCTGACCCTCCCCCGTTCATGCTTTGTCTCTCTCTGTCTCAAAAATAAATAAATGTTGAAATGAAGTCTTTTTTTGGCTTTTGTAAAACTATACCTACCCTTCCACTGCCACTTCTCAATTGTGCTGTGGCTGTTTCTTCCCTTAAAAAATTGATATCCTCTGAAGTTCTGTTCTTTTGTTTACAGTCTCCTTATGTGATATCACAAACTCAATAGTGTTGGTTGCTCTCAGATTTATGTCCTAAACTTAGACCTTTTCTGACCTCCAGACCCACATCGCCAGCTGCTTTTTGGATATCTCTATTTTGATGTCTTACTGGCATCTTCTTTCACTGAGTTTAAAACACAACCTATCATTTTTCCTGGTCCTCTAAAAGT
This sequence comes from Puma concolor, assembly GCF_028749965.1. Lineage (NCBI taxonomy): Eukaryota > Metazoa > Chordata > Mammalia > Carnivora > Felidae > Puma > Puma concolor. Next base: position 205,133,056 of record NC_141667.1, on the reverse strand, counting down.
ACATCTCCTCTTGTGCTACTGTCTCCTCAGTTGGTCCCACCATTTTCCCAGTTTCCCAATTCAGGTGGGTGCTGCTTTTGACTCTGCTTTTTCTGTGTCTTCCGTGTGTGTATTTGTTTATGTCCCGCTGATCTTGCCACCCAGTTAACTCCATATATATTTTTTATCATCCTCACCCTAACTATAGTAGTTCAAGCCACCCTCATTTACTGATGCTAATTGAATATGTTAAGATTCTTCACACCTGGTCTTTTTGGTTCCAGAGTCACCTTATTTAATCTTTAGCCAGAAGGAAAAAATACCAATTTGATCTTGTCAGGACCCTGATTAGAACACTCTTTTGAGGGGCGCCTGGGTGGCGCAGTCGGTTAAGCGTCCGACTTCAGCCAGGTCACGATCTCGCGCTCCGTGAGTTCGAGCCCCGCGTCAGGCTCTGGGCTGATGGCTCGGAGCCTGGAGCCTGTTTCCGATTCTGAGTCTCCCTCTCTCTCTGCCCCTCCCCCGTTCATGCTCTGTCTCTCTCTGTCCCAAAAATAAATTAAAAAAAAAAAAAAAAAGAACACTCTTTTGAGTCCATTAGCCCTTGAGAGAAAAGTGGAACCTCCTATCATGGGATAAAAGAATTTCACATTTGACCTCCTGATCTAGTCTGCCTTGTTTCTGGCCATGTTTTAGTCTAGCCATATCTACATTTTCTCTCTGTTCCTAGAAGCCGCTTCCTGTTTTACCTTCAGACTTTCACAATTCTGGTCCCTTTTGCTAGAAACTGTCCCACTTGCCTGTTCAACCAGATATCAGGTCCCTGGGGAAATATTTTCAAATTCATCTTTATTTTGACCAAGCTGTTCCCACGGCACTCCCTCTACTGCTCCCTCTACTCCCTCTCTCCTAGCACTCATCCCCATGAATAGCAGTTGCTGATTTAATACTGACTGTCCCTTTGTACTCTTCTATGAAAGCAGGGAATGTTTTTCATCTTGTATATTGTGTTCTCTAGGACTTCAAGCACCTCTGTGCTGATCAAAGGTTTTCAATAACTATTTTTGAATATATGAACAAATGAAAGTAAGATCTAGGTCTCTTCATGGTGAATTATATCTGTATCTTACAGGCACAGATATCTCTATTTTTAATATAATGAAATAATGTTACCATTTATATAACAGGAATAACGCACATATAATAATGGATGGAAATTTTTTGTTTCCAAGTTTTATATGTTTGTAAGTGTCAGGGTTTTATTTTTTTTAAATTTTTTTTTTCAACGTTTTTTATTTATTTTTCGGACAGAGACAGAGCATGAACGGGGGAGGGGCAGAGAGAGAGGGAGACACAGAATCGGAAACAGGCTCCAGGCTCTGAGCCATCAGCCCAGAGCCCGACGCGGGGCTCGAACTCACGGACCGCGAGATCGTGACCTGGCTGAAGTCGGACGCTCAACCGACTGCGCCACCCAGGCGCCCCAGTGTCAGGGTTTTAGAGCTGAACAAGAACAGTAATATATTCTGGCACATGGAAGTTTCTCAATACATGTAGTTTTTAATGAATGAATGAAAATGGGAACTAGGTCCTATCACAGTGAATTTTGTCTGTTTTTAAATGACAAAGCCAAGGGGCGCCTAGGTGGCTTAGTTGGTTAAGCGTCCCACTTAGGCTCAGGTCATAATCTCATGGTTTGTGAGTTTGAGTCCGGGTCAGGCTCTCTGCTGACAGCTCGGAGCCTGGATCCTGCTTCAGATTCTGTGACTTCCTCTGTCTCTGTTCCTGACCTGCTCGCACTCTGTCTCTCTCACTTTATCTCTCAAAAAAAAAAAAAAAAAAAAAAAAAGATTAAAAAGAATTTTTGTTTAAATTGACAGAGCCAATTGTATCTATTACATATATAATGCAATAATGATAGTGTTTCTAGAATAGGAATTTTATACATATTACAATGGGGGTCATTTTCTCACAGGATTTTGTGCATGTGCCTGTGCTTTTCTCAGAGCTGTACAGGCCAGAGATAGAATTAGGAATCATATAGATAGATAACTGGATATTGTCCATTGTATACCATGTTGAAAGCAGGTGGCATCTTCTCTTTGATGATATTCTTATACATTCTTCATGGAGATTTATTTCTTCAGGATAGAGTCTGCTAGTGTAGGTGCGTTCCTAGGTAGAAGCCACATCTTCCCCTTTGGATACATCTCAGTTCCTCACAGAACGGAGTGTCAGTCAGAGGCATTAGGAATCTGATTTTACTGCTGCCAGTGCCTTCTCTCTGTGATGGCCCTGTTGCTCTTGCAGCTTCCTTATGAGTAGGGTAGAGAAGTAGCAAGCTTTTGTCAAAACTAACACCTCTTTTTCTTCTCATTGGTAAAGAGCAGCTGTAGCTGGATAGTACACTTTGGAGGGGAGGCAGCCGGACAGCAAAGCCTGTACGAGTGGGGAGTGAGGTGTTCTCTGAGAGGCCACTCTCACACTCCTAAGAAATTGCCCTACAGTAAATGAAATATTGATATAACAGGTTATCACTGTGTCCACGGCACACCGGAGAGGAAGTCCCTTGAGATTACAGCAATTAAGTGAGCCCTTTGCTAGTCTCATTGATTGGACTATATATGGTCTCTTTGTCTGTTGTCTTGTGTATATCGTATATTTTCTCCTGTATGTTGAGTGCTATGAATTTCTTGGGAAGTGTGCCTTGCAATTTCAGAGAATTTGTTTATTTGTTTGGTGCTGTTCCACAGCACATGCTGTGCTTCCCTTTCTAGAGACAGTGGCAGTGCTTGTTACATTTGATTATTATTGCTTTGTAGATGTGCTTGGTTCAAGCTCTAAGAAGTATATATGCTATTATTCCCTCCCAACTTTATTTTTAGCTTCTTAACAATGTGCTTGCATGTTGCCTAAAGCTGCCTTTCAGTGCACAGGCTTGCATAATGTTAAAAGGCAAATAAAGCCAAGAAACTCCTCACAATATTCTCAGAATAATATACCTGCTATTAAAAGAACATAACTGCTATTAAAAGAGTAAAGTACCTTTTGATAATGTGCATACAAGAAAACTATTGGTTATTTGAGTGGGCTATCACAAATAAGGTTTCTGTTGTCATTAAACAAATTTGTAGAGACTACATAAGTAAAAATATTCTTCTTCATCCCTAGAACAGTTCTTGCTCTTTTGGTTATAAAAATTGTGTTTTACCAAAAAAATTGACTTAGTAAATTTTGCTTTTCATTTTTCATTTTTTATTTTTTTGTACCAGATTTCAAGCTAACTTTGTAGCTTGAAATGACTTGCTACTGTCCCTGCAGATTAGAAATTTTCTATTTTGGCTTTAGAACCTGGAATAGACTGGTACAGAGGACTGATTTTATCCATCCATAGCTCCTGTGTGGAATCACTTCAGCAGACTGTTTCTCTGGGAGGATATTGACTTAAATTTTTACTTATTTTTAAGGTATCAGAGACTACCAGTGTTGATTAAGAAGTGGCTTCTTTCTCATTTTGTTTTTCTCTGAATTTTTCAATAAATTTATAATTTATGAGGAGCTTGCCTTTTGAGCTCTGGTTTGTAATCATACGTACTCAGCATGGTATCCTCCAGAGTGGTGGAGAGGAGTCAGGCCCTCCTGACGACAAACGAGAAGAGTGATGAAGCAGCAAACAAATAGGAACATTCATAATAGCAATGCTTATGCACGCCGTTTCCCTGGCTTACATATATTATCTCAAACTGAGAAAGGCACGCATTATCTCCACTTCATAGACAAAGATACTGAGGTGCAGTGAAGCTAAGTAACATTCATAAGTGCACAGAGCTACTGAGTGGGCTTATGAAGGATGGTGAGGACACCAGCTAGAGCATCACACTCACCAAAGCATGAGAGCTTGTCCAGAGTTGAATGATAGTCTAGATTTTTTTCTAAGAAGCAGAAATTACATACTATTTATTTATTTATTTATTTATTTATTTATTTATTTATTTATTTTAGAAAGAGAGTGTGCGAGTGGGGAAGAGGGGCTGAGGGAGAGAGATTTTTTTTTAATGTTTAATGTTTATTTTATAGTGTTTATTTTTTACAATGTTTATTTTTGAGAGAGAGACAGAGTGTGATCGGTGGAGGGGCAGAGAGAGAGAAGGAGACACAGAATCTGAAGCAGGCTCCAGGCTCCGAGCTGTCAGCACAGAGCCTGACACGGGGCTCGAACTCACAAACCATGAGATCATGACCTGAGCCGAAGTCAGATGGCTAACTGACTGGGCCACCCAGGCACCCTGAGAGAGAGAGAATCTTAAGCATGCCCTGATGCGGGGCTCAGTCCCATGACCCCGGGATTGTGACCTGAGCTGAAATCAAGAGTCAGATGCTCTACTGATTGAGCCACCTGGGTGCTTGCTCATACCATTTTCTTTTTAAATAATATGTAACTGAAAAACTTTCAGTTTTTAAGTTAATAGAAATAAATATGACCAGTAGTAAGTAGTACGAAATTGAGCAAAATATCTTTGAATGACAGTGACACATGTCATGAACTAAACCATGAAGCAATCTTTTTGAGGCCAATTAAATGTGACATGCTGGCTTTCCTAAACAATGCTCAAAGCATCTTTCTGTTTGCCTTAAACACGCAGAAATGTTAATGTGTTGAACCCTCGTGTGTGTTTTTCAGTCTAGACCATTCTGCATTCATCACTAGCCTCAATTCGTCCTTATCCTTCACCACTCTCGTCTTTATTTCTCCTTCATTTACTTTGGTAACAAGAAGCCCAGTTTATTTATTTTTTTTTTCAACGTTTATTTTTTATTTTTGGGACAGAGAGAGACAGAGCATGAACGGGGGAGGGGCAGAGAGAGAGAGGGAGACACAGAATCGGAAACAGGCTCCAGGCTCCGAGCCATCAGCCCAGAGCCCGACGCGGGGCTCGAACTCATGGACCGCGAGATCGTGACCTGGCTGAAGTCGGACGCTTAACCGACTGCGCCACCCAGGCGCCCCAAGAAGCCCAGTTTAAAAGATGCTGCCCGACATCCCAGTATTCACATGAAGCTCTTTCCTTTATGCATTATGGACAAACTTTGATACTGGGGAAATAAAGGACACAATAACAAAGCCAGTTTGGATACCTTTGTAGTTACTTATTATAATGATGTTTGTCTTATGAATCGGAAGACTAATTGCTAATTACTAATAAAATGAAAGGAACTACATAAATTACAACTCTTGCAAATTTTAGCTCTTTAAATAACTGGAAAAAGAGGGGATTGGGAAGGAAGTTTGTTGTTATAATGGGGAACTAATATATTAGCTACTAGAGTGACTTGGCTAGTCAATTTCTGATCAAAAGCAATTAGAGTAACAATGTTGCATTAGAAAACAACATAAACACTTGCATTAAACTGATCAAATAGGCGAATTTTGGTGAGACACTTAGAGCTAGCTATAGAAAGAAGGATCAAAAAATACCTAATCATATCTTACTCTACATAATATTTAGTCTTATGTGCATTTATTTCCCTAAGTGAATCATAACCCCCTTGAAGATAGGAATTACCTTTCAGTGTGTATCAAGTATAGGTCTTTCATACAATATTCTTCCAATACAGGTACACTGAATAAATGAATTCATTAATCTAGCCAGAAAATCTTCAACTCCAAAGCTATTGTAATGATAGGATTAACCCTAAAAAATTCTGTTTGAAAAGATTTCTCAAGTACCTAATAAACACCAGGCATAACATTAGGTGCAGGCAGGATTTTCTATTTATTATCTCCTTTGAATCTCATAGTAATCCTACAATAAAAGCACTGTTATCCTCATTTTATATATTGGAATACTGAGACTCAGAGAGGTTAAACATTCTTCCTAGGACCAACAGTTGAAAGGAAAAAAGCTGACATTTTTCCATAGGCCTTTGATTCCAAAGCTTTGTCCTTTCAGTTAGTTAGTGAAAAGAAAGTACCACACTAACAATATAGAATGCTTCAGTCCTCTGGAGGCATTCTATGTGTGTGTGTGTGTGTGTGTGTGTGTGTGTGTGTGTGTGTGTGTGTGTGTTCTAACAAATGCTAATGACAAATTCACATTGGCAGGTCAACAAAATCTAATTTAGTGGAGTCAATCAAGTATTATTCTCACTTGCTAATTAACAGTTCCTTTGCTTTTTAGACAGCAGAGCCAAAGCAGTGACTAGAAAGTTATTGGTCTAGAATAGACCTGGGCATGGTTGTCAACAGCCTCCACGTTGAACACAAAGGACAATTATGGTGAATTCTTCCCAGTCTAATTAACAAAGTTTTACAAAATGCATCCCCCCCAGTACTGCAGCATCAACAATCACTTCACAGAAGAATGAAAACATTTCAAGCACATTTTAAAAATTCTGAGTAGGTAAACAAGGTTTAATTTTTAACTGCCTTAGGTATTCATTTACTGCTAGACATTCGTTCACTCATTGATTTATTCAGCATTATTATTGTGTGCACACAGCACACAGCAATATTATTGTGTGCTTACTAAATATGTATTTAATCTGCTACTTATTTTTTCAGATGGTTGATTAGATAGAAAAAGAAAACAAATAAAGTATAATAGTGAGGCAGATATAGTAAAAATTGCTTCTCTAGAAAGGACTAGAATACTTTGATGAAGATTACTAACTCCAGAACAGAATTTGAGGAAACAGAATAGTCATCAATCTTTTCTTGATTTTAAATTGTCCTATGGGAGTTCATTCCTTTGTTCTATATGAGTTCTATGTGAATTCTTTCCAACATACATACATAGATACACACACACACACACACACACACACACACACACACACACACACACTTACAATATCAAATTCTGATTCAGGCTATTTTTATGTGATTTTTCTTTTCTTCCTTTCCCCTGTCACTTTTTTTTTTACTTCTTCTGTGTCTCTTTTTTACTCTTTCCTCACATTATTAATATTCCTTCAGTGCTGTTATTTTCTAGGCACTGTGGTAAGTATTGGGGCCATACAAATGAGTAGTAATGCTCCTTCCCATTGGAAATCCCATTGGAAAGACTGGTAGGTGAGCAGATAATTACAATGTAAAGTAGAAAGTAGGTAATAGTGATGCAAAAATATATGAATAGTTTTCTGTGGGGGAACAGAGAAGATAACCTACTGAACTTTGGGGAGATGGAAGCCAGAGAAGTGATGCTTATGGTGAGTCTTGAAGCTGAGTGATAATTCCTTAGGAAAAGAAAGATGATAATGCCCATCTGCACTAAGAAAGATGTGCCATCAGAAAACAAGCCTGTCATTAAAACCTTATCTTGTCATTATCATTAGTAATTGCAGTGATGCCTTAAAGAGAAGTTTGAAAATTCTGTTTTTAGGTCAACTCATTCCCATTGTGCTTCACAAATAAAGGGTGATAACAAGCAGTGACACCTCATCCAACTGTAGACATTTTTTTTCACAGATCAAATTAAAATGAGTTTTCCAATTTTCATAGGTAATAACATGCTTGTGGAAGCTGTTGATAATAACGTGATTGTGAAAGCTGATAACATAGTATTCTAACTGACGTGTGCTTATGAGCGAATAGATGCATTCATTGAGGCCTTAATAGCATAACAATTCCATGTATAGGAAGTAACATCCAATCCAATCTGGATTTCAGGTTAAAGCAGGGTTAGTCTAGGGGAGCCTGGGTGGCTCCATTGGTTAGGCCTCTGACTTTGTCTCAGGTCACAATCTCATGGTTGCTGAGTTTGAACCCTGCGTTTGGCTCTGCACTAACAGCTCATAGCCTGGAGCCTACTTTGGATTCTGTGTGTGTCTCTTTCTCTGCCAGTCCCCCACTTGTGTTTCCTCCCTCTTTCTCTCTCTAGCTCGCTCTCTCTCAAAAATAAATAAGCATTAAAAAAACACAAAAAAACAAAACAGGGTTAAGCAAAGAATCCTGAATGCATAGTCTCTAAACATTTTACCACGGCCTCCTGAAAATTGACGAAATTAATGAAAACCTAAACATAAGATTTTTTAAAGATTTGCAACATGACCCACTACAATAGGTTCCTCATTGCCATTCTTGGAAGGTTTACAGACTAGATACTAGAGACTATAAATGTAGAGAGAGCAACAAACCAAATGTCATCATCATCAATACCACACACAGTGAAAACAGGCAAACAAAAAATCAATCCATGATCTATGCACAATTTGTTCTGTGAAATGAAATGGTGCATCCAGTCAGGAAATTGGTAGAAGACACTGCAACTTTCTGCCTTCTTTCCTTATCTTGTCTGAACCAAGCAGAAGACAAGCAATACCAATAGCTCTCACTTAAGGCTGATATTGACTTTTGCCTCATGACAGCCTCTTGTGTGCTTACTTTAATCATGGCACTTTTCATTACTGTCCACCCTCACCACCCTCACCCTCTGACTGTCCCTTGAATGTTTCCCTCACTTCTTTCATTCCCCAGATAAAAACATAGGTAGGTACTGGGAATAGAATGATGAACAAAGTAGACATCCTGATTTCTATCCTTATAGACCAGTGTGAGAGAGACACAATAAGCAAGTGGGCATGTTAAGAAATATGTAATTACTGGGGCACCTGGGTGACTCAGTCAGTTAAGCATCCGACTTCAGTTCAGGTCATGATCTTGTGGTTCATGGGTCTGAGCCCTGCGTTGGGCTCTGTTTTGACAGCTCACAGCCTGGAGTCTACTTCAGAGTGTGTGCTCCCTGTTTTTCTGCCCCTCCCCTGCTTGTGCTCTTTTTTTTCTCTCTCTCAAAAATAAATAAACATTAAAAATTAAAAAAAAAAAGAAATACGTAGTTACTAACAGTGGTAAATGTTCTGAAGTCAAAACATTTGGTGAGAGGAAGTGGGATTGGCTGTATTTACGGTGATAAGGAGTTGACCTGTAATAGCCCTGAAATATTTATATAATTGATCGACAAAAATTATACAGGCCATGTTTTATTACCAGAGCGTAATAAAATAGAGATAAATGAAAGTCAAATTAGCAATACCTAAATTATAAAAATTAAAAAAAAAGTTCTCAAATCAAAGCATATGATCAAATATATAATAAATATTAACATGAAATCAAAGCATCTCATAGCCAAACAGTTCTTAAAAGTAAATTATTTATTATAAAAGACTTGTTTTTTAGAATGACAGAAAACTTATAAATTTTACTTTGAAACTAAGGATTTAGAAAAAAAATAACTACAGAGGGCTCAAAGAAAAAGTGAAGGATGAAACTATAAAATTAGAGCTGAAATGAATGAATTAGAAAATAGAAAAAATGAATAGGTTGAATAAATATATATCAGACCAGGTCCTATGGAGGATTAATCAAATAGGGACTACTAATAATACAAAATTTAAAAAAATTTCTTACCAGGGGTAACAAAATATATTTCAGTTTTATAAAAAGAGATACCATGTTCACTCACCAGATCAGGAAAATAAAAATAGTTTAAAGTTGATGCTTTGGTAGATGGTGTTGGGGAAGAAAAATTATCCTTTGTCTTTCAAGATTCTTCTGACTAGTCTGAGAATCAAATTGACATGAGACCAATTAATTGGAGAAAATAAAATTTAATTTTGTACATATGGGGAATTCACATAAACATGAGATTCCAAAGACATCCAGGCAAAATGAGGTATATGTCTTCCTGAACTAAGGATAAGGGGATAGGGATCTGGGACTTCAAAGGAAAAGTAGGCACTTCACAGGAAGAATGGAAAGAGTAAATGTTTGGTAACTAAATGTTTGCTGGGTCATCCAGAAATAGGACATAAAGAAGACTTTGATCAAAGGAGTCTTGCTAGGTTTCTCCTGCCTACTGCACCTAGTTCATATAATGTAGTTGTCTATAGTGATAGTGCTCTACCTGCAGCTGGTCCTCTCTCTAAATTCTTTTGGTCTAAATTCTTGTTCTGAACCCTACTGCGAGTGTGTTTTAGATTCCCAACAAGAGTGTTCATGGCACACACCCTTTTTTTAGAACGTATGTTAGAAATAGGAAACAAGAGACTTAAAAAGGTAAAAAATGAGTTGCTTGGGTTATTAATTCCACACTTTAAAGACAAATAATATATCCAAGATGTCCACTGCAGTTTTATTTACACCAATGAAAAATTATCAAGAACATTAGAAAAGCTAAATATAAAATATACTATATTCCTACAATGGAATTTGATGATGGTGTTAACATTATTTTTACAGAAAGGTTTAATCATCTGAAAAATATATTTGTAGTGAAGAATGTAGAAAAGTAGGGAGACCATCAGTTCAAGTATATGTAGTAGTCTTAAAAGAAAGTTATATAAAATAATTTCTTATTGGTGAGATCATTAATGATGGCTTTAAAAGATTTAAAAATCTTTTCACTTTTTCAGTATTTTTTCAAAAATTTTTTATTAAGTTTTATTGACAGCTTTATTGTGGGGAAGTAATACTCAATGAGTTTGTATCCCGCCATAATTCAGAGAGGACTCAAAGTTTTACTCCATCTGGATAAGAACCTAGCAAATGCCAGGTGTTTAATGTATTAGATTTAGTGACAAGAAGGTCAGAAGAAATGGTCCAGGCTGCGTCTGAGCAGTGGTCAAACCACGACTACTTGTCACATAGTCTTATCTGGACAAGAACTGGCAAGGGCTCGCCAGGAATTAGTTTGGCATTTATAAATCTTCTGGAGAAGTGAGGGGAATAGTTTTAAGACAACAGGGGAAAATGATATGTCAGGCTAAAATATCCTATCTTCCACTCTATCCTCTGTCCTGGACTGAGTAACTCAGTCTTACAATGAGGGATCTACTATTAAAGTGAGAAAAGTCAAACAAGTTTTTGTATTTTCTTTAATATCCACGAGGGAGGAAGATAAAGTCGCTGGGACAGACTTCAGTGATAGTATTGGCGATAGAATTTGTGGTGGTAGCAGCATCATTGACTAATGAAAGATGGCCGTTGTTTAATTTCAGTCAAATCTCTGAACAATTTTGCTATCCAGCCTCATAATTATGTTTTTACTCTATGCTAGCTCTATGAATTTAGATGCATTCTTCCCTGGTAAGATGTGTGCATATAAGATAGAAAAAATATGGTATTCTGTGTTTTTCTGTTTTGATAATGATACTAATAAGGATTAACACCAAGAATCATTATTTAATCTGTGACTAATCGTTCCATAGATTGGAGGACTTCAAATTGATACTTATTGCTGTTTAATAACATGGCAACAGCAACTGCAAATATTGCCATTTCAGACCAGTCATGCTCTGATCATTTCCTTTTCTTTAGATGTTTTTGTATTATTAGTATTAATATTATTATTATTATTATTATTAATTTCAGAGAGAGAAAGTGGGGGAGAAGGGCAGAGGGAGAGAGAGAGAAATCCTAAGCAGACTCTATGCTCAGTGTGGAGCCCAACACTGGGCTCGATCCCACGACCTTAGGATCATGAAACAAGCCAAAATCAAGAGTTGGACACTCAACCAACTGAGCCATCCAGGCATCCCTAGATGTTTTTAGATGTTTTTCTTTTAAAGGAATTTTCCTGAAATATCTACGACCCAGTTGTGTATTGGTCATAGATATTAAATAGTCATTTTGCAAAGTGCAGAAATAGTAATACTGTAATTTCTATAAATGTCAATCCTTCTCTTTCATCTTTTGGAAATTCATGGTCCTAATATTTTGGAAACCATATTGCATGTTGTTTAGGATCACAGACTCTAGATCTCGATTGCCTCGAGTCTTAATTCAGATGCTACCAATAGCTTACTGTGGAACTTTAATAAGCCCCTTGAATCACTGTCCTTCAGTTCCCTTATCTGTATAAAGGGAATTTAGTTATTTGTACTACAGAATTTTTGTAAGGATTACATGAATTAAGCTATGAAGAGCATCTGGAAACCTGATATATATTTATTATTATTATTATAGTTAATTATTATTATTATAGTTATTATTATTATCCAATGAAATAAAATTGTTGTGGTGTTGCCAGTTGAATTTTTAAATGTATATCATCTGAACCTTGAAGATTTTTTTCTAAATAATATATATTCTCTGCTTTCCTGACAAGTATGTTTGACCTTCATGTGCTCTTTCTATTCCACGTATACTTGGGACATTGGCAGAAATCTTGAGAGTATCAGATGGATTTGAATATTCATTCATAAGCACTTTGGCCTTGCCTTGAATTAAAGCAGCTTCTCTGTATTGATCTACTGACTTGGCTGTCCCTGACCAAACTACATCTTTCCCAGTGGATCTATCCGTGTGCACTCTATCCAGTTCTCAAGCCACTAAATTTTTGTGTGATGCATGCATGTGTGATGCATGTAAACTCTTGGGAAGTGCATGCTCATGTGGGACCACATGCCTCTGTAACCATATCGTCAATGCTAGTAACAGTGCTTCAGTTAACAAAGAATAACTCAAAATGTCAAGTCCCTGGAATTGGAGTAGGAACTGAAGAGAGAGAGAGGAAGCCATACAAAACTCTTGAGTCATAAGATTCCTGATCCTTTATTAAGTAACAGTATACATGTCAGGAAACTCTTCATTGAAGTGTTATATAAGAAGTAAGCTTTTGTTTTATTTACTGTAATTTGGGGGTTTGCAACAGTAGTTGGTATTACTCTAAATTACGACTCACAATATTTAGAGCCATGGAGTTGGATGTACACATGTATAGAATGAGTGTAGGTACAGAAGAGAAGAGATCTAAGGACTGAGTCCAGGGAACTCTGGCTTTAAGAAATAGAGAAAAGGAAGACAATTCAATAGATGAGGCCAAGAAGGAGCTGCCAGTACCTGAAAATAAGTGTCTTAGTTGTCAGGGAAGTCAAATGAAGGAAGTGTTTATGGATGAATCACCTGTATTCAATTCTGCTGAGCAGGCAAGGAAGAAGAGGACAGGGAAGTGTCCATTAGGTTTGGCAAATTGGTGGTCACTGGTGACATGGGCAAAAGAAGTGATGGGGGTTAAAACTTTCACTGGAGTGGACTCAAGAGAAAACAAGAAGTAAGGGAGAAGAAGAAAAATGAACAGAAAAATGAAGTGATCACTGGTGGGATTTGAGAGCAAGAGAAGCTGTTTCATATACATGGTATACAATTTGTCATGTTAGGATGCTAATGGAAAAAGTATGTTAGAGAGAAAAAAGCTGATACAGAGAGAAAAATTTTCTCATTAACTAGAGCCTACACTCCTGTGGAGTCATATGGTTTTTTTTCATAGGGAAAGTATTGGGTAGCATTTATTAATATTCCTAGCTCAGCTTAACTAAAGGAAAATATATCCATGTATGGTAGTATGTTTTTAATTTTTGTCAACTGCCCTCTCTAACAAAAGCACATAAAGGAAAAAAGTGTAAGTCTATCTGAGTTCTCTAAACACTAAATATTACTTTTCAAAGATAACATCTGTTGGCAATGTATTGTGTGTTCTTCCCTGTTTTTTTCCTATGCATGTATGTAAACATATATTTTATTTATATACTTATGCACATACACAAATACACACACACCTCATGTAATTAAAAATGCAACTCCAAGGGCCTCTGGGTGGCTCAGTCGGTTGAGCATCTGACTCTTGATTTTGACTTAGGTCATGATTTCAGGGTTTGTAAGATAGAGCCCTGCGTTGGGCTCTGTGCTGACAGCATGGAGCCTGCTTTGGATTCTCTCTCTCTCTCTCTCTCTCTCTCTCTCTCTCTCTCTCTGCCCCTCCCCCACTTGCTTTCACAGGCAAAAATATGTAACTCCAATCTTTTATACATTGTGTTCTACACATTGCTTTTCACTTACATTGTGAGCATCTTTCCACATTAGTACATACAGATATGACATTTTTTTGTTTATAAACTAATATCCCATATTATGTATAGTCTGTGTTAATTTATGCATTGACCTACTGACGGATTATTCATACTTTTGAACCAGTGCTTTCTATTGATTTAAGTATATTTCCCCATTGTTAATTTTCTTTATAACAATTTTTTTTTCTCAATTCCAAAACCAAGGTAATTATGAGCTGTATTATTTTAGTAATTTTGAAAGTTTTCTCCCCTCTTCTGCCATTAAAAATTATTGAATGCTTTGATAGTGTGGTAAATCCTCTAGTTTATTATTTTATATGAAACAAGAGACTTTATTTTATTCACCATCTTTACTCAACATATCTCTTTAATGTGTTACTTTTCTCCTGTTACATCTTCATAAACCTCAGATTGAATTTCCTGACACAAGCACATGAAATATAGTAAACAGAGACCCTCCTACTGGAAGAAGGTACTTACAGGAAAATCAGAATAAGGTAGTATATTCAAGGTGCAGGTGAGGACACAATAAAGACTCAGTAGAATCTTAGCCGCTGCTGTGCCTTCTCTACTGGGAGTATGTTTTCTTAGGCACCCTCAAGGGTAGAGGCACCAGAAATACTAGGATGATAAATGCTTTGAGGTGCCAATATCGCTTTCCTTTATTTGATTACCACCAAGGATGGGAGTTAGGGTTATCCACATTAGGTCATGGAGAGACGGAATTTTCTAATCCCAGGGCCTGATGCATGTTGCCCAAAGACAGCAGTGCACAGGATGAATTAACATATTATTGGGGCTGTACATTATTGCCCATAATAAAAGTTTATGCTGGTAAAAAGTTCTAAGAGATGGGTCTGGAATTAGACTCACTTAGGGTCTTTAGGAACTCAGAGCTAGTCATTTATCTTATAATACACAGGGGCTAGTGATTTACTTAGTCACTTGCTTTATTATTTTATTAATTTCCATAATTCTTAGGAGTCCACCAGAGATAAATGAAGGCCTTATGTTTGGGAGATGTGTCTGCCTTCTGCTCAGCTCTCATGCTGCTAACATGGGCCATATCTCTGAAGAGTTACAAAGATGGTGAACAGCACTGAGAGGGGCTTCCCATGCCTCTCACCAGTTTCCATCAGTTAATTAACCAGTACTTACTGAGCACCTATCACATGCAAGGGGCAGTTTCCATCAGGCAAACCAAACATGTGCAAGATGCTGTGTGGCCCTACTCTCAGTGCCTTGTAGGCGTGTAAGGTACAGGCATCAAGAACTAGAACGTGCATGCTGCAAGCGATAATGAGATTGTCCACGTGAGTTTATAGATATGTGCTTAGGGCTTCTAGACATGGCAGGGTTCCTGACAACTGAGCAGAACATAAACAGTTTTCAGAGGAGGTAGAATTGGTGTTGGCTTGAAGGAAACCTCAGTTTCCTTAGGTGGAGACTGTGTTTTCTGGAACATTTACTTAAACTCCTTTCTTTTTGGTATCTATATATATTAAACCTTCCAAAGGTTTTAAAAAATTAAATGCACATTTAAGAAATTAAATTACACAAAAGTATATGTAACAAAAAGGGGAAACTGTATTCATCCCACACTTTCATAAGGAAACCATTTGCAGTTGAAAGTGTAGTCTTCTAAAAATTTCTGTATGTATGTAAAAAAAGATGAAATCCTTTCCCCCAGCCTCCTCTATTTCTCTCCCCTTCCTTCCCCCATCACTCCCACAATACCATGCTTTTTAGAAATAATATGCTTGAGGTTAAGAGGTGAATTTTTAGTCTCATCTGCTCTTTAGTCCAGTTATATCTGAGAACTCAAGGAGACAAATTAGCATAGGTTTTCTCCAGGGGTTCTGCTTCTCAAAACCAACTTTTTTAGGGCCCTTGACTTTTCACCTAAACTAACTTTACCCAACTAGTGTGGACCACCTTCTTGCTCTGTGGATATTCTGCAGAATCTGCTTAGGCAGAAAACCATGACAATAAATCCTGGCTAAGCTTGAGCCGGGCACATAGAATAAAGTTAACAGCTGACCCCATTAGCTGGTGATGAGGTAAATCAAAGTCTCTCCCCCATTTCACCAGACAGTTACACCATTTCTAAAGAAGCATAGCAAGGAAAGAAGGGAGACGGTGGAAGAAGCGTTTACTCCTGTATTGCTCCCTCGAGGATGGAAAGAAGCTTCCTGTCTTCTGTGTGGATATAGGAAGAGAATAGAGAATGAGGGTTTCACCATAACCCTGCATGGGGAGGACAAGTGAAGGCAGCTGGCCAGTGAACCGTTCCCTCCCTTCTCTTGGGGATGTGGTCGAACCCACTTGTCAGCTGGACCTCCAGATGAACAGACTGATGATATTTACTAGGAGGAAGAGGCTTTATCTAGAGAATGCTCCCACTGGGATATCTCTAGCGGAAGGATTTCTTATAATAAATCCAGAATGCTTGGGTTTATAAGACATTGCTCCCTGGAGAATATCATCTAAACTATGAAACTGTCTTGAGAGTAAAGTAGAGATGTTTCACAATTTAAATGTTCTCAACAGAGAGATAATAACCCACAAATTCCATCTTAGAGGATTCATTCTTCTGGTCCAGAGAGCATGTGTTCAACGTGGTAAAGAAGGACATAAAGGGTCATGAGGTATGTCTCAGACTTCAGTATGCTTTTTTCACTTGTGTAGTTTTGAAGTTGACAGTAAAGCTTGACACTAGGAAATAGTTTTGATTCTTATTGGTCTGGTTTGCCAATTTTATCCTGCATACCTCGCCTGGTCATATACTTCTGCAACTTTTCCTCCTTCACAAAACAGTACACAGTCATGCTACTTACATGTGTAGACCTGTATCATGAGTCTTGCTGGAGAACTTCTTAGACATGCAGAATGTCAGAGATCCGGAAGCCTAAGCTGAAGTATGGCGGGAGTCCCAGGTGATTTGTATGCACACCAAAGTAGAAGAAGCATTGGCACAGTGAGTCTCACCCTCCTGCTATTGTTCAGTGTTTGGTGGCAAAACTTCTTGACAGTATTACTTATACTATCGGTATCTAACCACTTTCTTATCTTCCATTTTCTCTCCAGCACAGTACAATCTGGATGTGGTTTCTTCTTGTAAAAGTCACATAGCTCAAATTTTTAGCATAATTTGGCCCAATTGAGTGCCTTTTTTTATATATCACTTTCTTCTCTTGTGTGTGTGTGTGTGTGTGTGTGTGTGCCATTTCATTTGTCTGCTTCCCCTCCTACTTTTTTGTCTTCTTTCTCTCGCCTTTTTATCTGCAAGGTACACAGATATTGCAGTATCTCTAGGATTAGGCTTGGATCCTCTTTTCTATTTTCCCTCTGTATCTCTGTGATTTCATTTTTCTGTATAGCTTTTTAAACCACTTAAATATTGATTTTTTCCAAATCCATATCTCTAGCCTAAACCTTTCCTCTGAACTCCAGATAATTTTTTCAGCTGTCAAATTTGACATATCCACTTGAATTTCTAAGTGGCTCCTCAGGCTAGCACACCCAAAATGAATCTCATCACCCCCACAACATCCTTTTAGCCCATTGTCCCTTCTCCCAGTTTCTTGGCAACAATAGCATCCATCCAGTTAGTTGCTCATTGTATCACTGAAAGCCCCTCCACCTGACATCCTACATTCATTCCACTCACATGTTTAGTCAATTACACTTCCAAAATATATCTCACATCTGTCTACTTTTCTCCATTAGCTCAGCCACCATATCTCTCACAAGAGAACCACAAGAAGCTTCCTAAACAGTTTCCCTGATTCCAGAACAATAGTTAAATTACCTGCCCAGTTGTCATGGCAATATTCTAAAAATGTAAATTGGATGTGTCACTCTCCTGCTAATAATTCATCAGAGGCTTCACTTTGAACAAAATCCAGACTCCTTTCATGCTTTACAAGATTCTACATGACTGGCCTCTACTTGCCTCTCAGACGCCATGTTCTACTAATTCCCTGGATCATTAACCTCCAACTTCCCAGGGCCTGCTCTGTTCTCCAGGAACACCCAATTTTTCCCCTATCCCAAGACCTTTGAGTTTCTTCTTCCTTCTTGCAGGGAACGTTTCCTACTCTATCCACCAACACACACACACACACACACACACACACACACACACAATCACGGACACAGATACCTATCTATATAAACATATCTATATATGTATATATGTACATGTACACAGACACATACAGCAATATAGACATACATATACACACAAACTCATATACACACACACAAGCATGCACACCTCCACCCCCAAACCCCCGCCCCTTCAGCTTCTTACTCTTCAGGTCTCATTTCCAATGTCAAATCCCTAGAGATGTTATTTTTGACAGCCTAGTTCTAACAATTTTTCAGTTGATTTGCTTAGCTTTTCTAGGGAGAAAATGATTCATCAGCAAATAAGGACAATAAAATCTTTCTTCCAATATTCATATTGCATTTCAGTTTTAAAAATCCAAATCCTGCAGCTGAGATCTCCAGAAAAATATTGAGTAATGGTAGTGATAATATATCTCTGTTCCTGATTTTAAAGAAAATGTCTCTTCTGTTTTTGCAAAATATGGTATTTTGATATTGCTTTCTGACAAATACACTTTCTCAAAGACCAGAAAGTTTTTTTTAGTGCTGTTTTACTAAGAGTTTTATTTGGAATAAAAATTGATTTTTATTAAACACTTTCTAGACATCTGTGCAGGTTATGATAAAGTTTCCCCCTTTCAAATTTTTTCTTCTAATTTTAGAGCATTTTTACGTTCTTGAAGTGTATTCTAGCTTCCGTTGGTAATATTTTCTTTAGGGTTTTTTATCTATAATTATTAGTGAGATTAAATTTCATTACTACTAACACTTCCATTGCTACTGCTGCTACCATTGCTATCCTCTTATAGTTGAGATTCTGACAATTTTGTGGATTTAAAGGGGAATCCTTCCAATTTTCACCATATGCTGGAGCAGATTAATTCCTCTATTCCTTGAGATGTCTTGGAACCCATTTGGAATTTTTTTGCAGTGGGTTTTTAGCTATCTTTAATTTCTTCTATTGTTATCAATACAGTAAAATCTTTCATTTCTTTGTGTCAATATTGATCATTTTTTCCTGAAGATTATCCACTATCTCTGTATTTCCTCATTTACTGAAATAAAGTTGTATAGAGAATTTTTCTAAAATATGTTGTGCTCCTTTGTATCTATGGTTATTTTCCCATTTTCTTCCCTACTGTCTATTCTATTGTATTTTCCCACTAATTTTCTTTATCATACTCTCCAGAGTGTTGCAGTTTTTATTGGTCTTTTTAGAGAACTTACTTTTGGTTTTATCGAGTCACTTGGTTTTGTTGTTCTCTATTTTATTAATTTCTAATTTTATCCCAATTCCTTCATGCATTTGCTTCTTTTATGTTTATTCTACTGTTCTTTAACTTTTATGGGTTGAATTTGCACTTTATTTATATTCATTCATGTTTTCTGACAAACAAAATGCTATAACATTTACATTGGGCATTCTTTTGGCTGAATCCTGTAACTTTTGTTATGAGGTATTCTTATTATTCTTTTTGAATGGTCTATAATTTCAATTTTTGGTAGGGAAACACTTCGTTGCTGCTACATCATCACATTTATTAAGTGAGTTACTTATTCTCCAAGTTCATATTTGTCAATTTGCCTTAAGCCCCAGGATATATTCCATTTCTTAAATAGAAAACTTCTTGACTGTGGTCTGGGCAGAGGACATAGCTCCCGGTCACTGGGCAAGAGTACCTTGTGCAGGACATCGTTCACGAGTTACCTATAACTTAACTCTTTTTTCTGTTCTCAAATCCTGCTGACTCTGATTCCCCACCCTCCATTATCTTTTAGGGAAATTACTACTCATTTCATTATCCACATTGGGTTGTGAGAGCCTCAAATCTTTATTCTACCATCTGCTTTAGATGTTTTAGAACTTTGGCAATGTTTCTATTTTGTTTACTAACATTTCCCAGTTTATAATAATTGTCTTCCTTACTCTCCCATTCTCTATTTCTGTGTCCTCTTTCTGTCTTTCAGCTAAAGGGGACTTCTCCTTTTGCATTTTTTAACTTGACTAAATTTTATTTGAAAATATTGAAAACTATGAATAGTGAAAATTACTTATGAAAAAGAAGTAAAACTATCCATTCTACGTTTCCAAGCCAACTTTCTGAAAGCGATCACTACTAATATATTGGTGAGAATCTTTTCCAAATTTTCCTTGTATGTATTGGCATAGATGTATATATGAATAGCTTAATGTCGGACTTTTTTTTTTTTTTCCGAAATGCACACCTGGTGGTTTGCTCTTTTTACTTAATCAGTAATGCTGTGCTTTTACTTCTAATTTCATCTTTCTTTTGTCATTTGGAAATTGTGCAGCAGGCAGAAATAACAACCATGAGCTCACTCACTACAAGAAACTCTCCTCACTTCCCTCCAGGCTATTTTTGTCTTTTATTAAATGAAAACATTTTCCAAGACCTTCCAGGAGTTGGTAAATACAGTCACACAAAATCTACAAAACAAACAAACAAACAAACAAAAAACCCAAAACAGCTTTCAACCTGAAAATGAAACATAGCTTGTATGTAATTAAGAGTAAAGAGCTAAAGGCAAAGGGCTTTTTATCATCCCTCAAATCTAAAGAAGAACAGTTGTGTTACACATGCCTGGGAATTCTTTAAAGTGAGATTTCAGAAAATGACAAATACTCTGATTATTTTATCTTGTGATGAATCTTTCCTTAGAGAAATCTGTCAAACTTTCGTAGTGAAAGTTAATTTAAGAGTTTTTCACTTAATTGCATAAATGAGATTGACTTACAATTTTGTTTCCAAATTTTTGTCTTGTTTTTGTCTTAACTAGGAATCAGGGTTTAAATGACCCACTAAATGAAATAAGGTTTTTATTTTTCCAGTTTCTAGAATATTTACTGAAGTTTATGCATTCTTTTTTGCTTTAGATTTAGAGGTTGTTAAAAGTCAACTATAAAGGCATCTGGCCTCAGCAATTTTGTGGGGGTAGGGGATTTCTGACTTGGATGTCCACTTATTATTAAATGATACTTACCTGATTTGGCCTTTTATATTCATTGTTCTTTTCATTTACATTTTCAAATTTTATTATAAAATTGTTTAAAGTACTTAATTTTTTAAAAATCTCTACTCTGTCTGAGGTCTATGCTTTTTTTTCATTGCTAATATTGTTTATCCTTGGCTTTCCTCTTAATCAGTCTTGCCTAAAGCTAATTATGTTTTATTAATTCATGCAGAGAAAAAACTTATTTCCTCATTAATCTTTATTTGCTTTAAATTTATCGCTTTTTTTATTTTAGTTTTCAAATCAAGTCATTGAATATATCCTTTTAAATATTAAAAACTTATTTGGGTGATAACTTTTACTCCTTAGCCATAGTCCATCTTTTAATACATAATTACCCTTGTGATTATTGGTCAGACCTGTACTTTTAATTTTCATTTCTAAATGAAGTGAAAAGATAGGTATCTTTTAGCTATAATTTTGTTATTTACTTTTAATTGTATTGCATTGTGATCAGAGAATGTGGAATTTGTTGAGACTAACTGTGGCCTAATTAACACATGGACCATTTTTTAAAAATATCCTCATACATATTTCAAAAGAATGTGTATTCTCTTTATTGATTACAATTTTACTGGCTATTAGATTGACCTCTTGCCCCCCCCCCTTTTTTTATTGAAATATAATTGACATAACATTGAATTAGTTTTGGGTATACAACATAATGATTTAATATATGTACATAGTGTCATGTTTTTTAAAAAATATGCTTTAATATTCTTATTTAATTTTTATTTTTATGATCTATAAATTTCAAATTCTCCCATGATCTAAATTTCTTCCTCTATGTATGTTTTAGCTTTCTATATGTAATACAATGTTATGATTTAAGTGTTGATTAGGCACAAAAATAGTTATAAAATTTCAATTCTAAATTACAATATAAGGATTTTGAAAGAATTTCAGAATCTGTCTTAGGATTTTTGAGCCTCCTTATCCACTTCTAAGATCTAAGAGGACTGAGAAAGTGGAGAAGAGGGGATTTTATGAGCAGATCCCTTTGGAGAAAACTCAGAGTACTCTCCTACCTCTGATGGTGCTGTTGGGGTTTGGGTGGGGAGTTTCTTGTCCTTTTATGTCAGAGCTGGTGAGGGCTTCCAGTGGCCGCACTCAGTAATTTTGAATCGTGTTCTCAACTGGTGAGTGATAGTCAAGACAGATGCCTGAGGAAGCTCAAGCAAACTGTTGTGCTGAGATCTGCCCTCTGTCCAGAATATGTGAAGGGCAGGAGGATGCTCCTGTTGGGAGCAAGACCAGGAGAGTGGCATCATGTATAGGATTGGCCAGCTCTCCCAAAGGATGCAGGAGAGGTTATTGAGGACCAATGTGGCATGATGAAAAAAAGGCTGAGTTAGAGAGGAGGATGTTCATCAGATCCAGTAAACTGAATGAAAGTGAGGTAAAGTACCAGACACCTAGAAGCTGGGAGAATATAAAGTAGCCAAGTGACAACTTTTCTATGCCTTTAACTCACTTCTTTCCCTAGACCTCCACAGCCTTTTTAGAAGCAACAGTAGCTACTAGAAAAAGAGGGAAAAATTGAACAAAATCAGGATGAATGGCAGTAAACAGATTAGACAATGTTAAAATAATTATTTGTAAAGCCATGTAGTTGAAAGAGTAGTAATAATCTAGAGAAATTTCAGAGGTAAGAAGAGGAAGATCAATATGAAGGAAGAAAGAGGAGAAAAAAAGAGCTAATATTGATTAAAACCCAAGTTCATTACACATACCAAATATTGTTGTACCCATATTCCTTCATTTAATTGTCAGTTTTGCTATCCCCATTATTATAGATAGAAAACTGAAGCTTATGGACTTTGGAAACAGAAAGTTGTCCAGGGCTAACGACAGCAATTTTTTGTGAATATCCCAAAGGATGTACATGGTAGAAAAGAAAAAAAAAATTGCAAGAGATTGAGTAAGGGGACTTATAAATATACACCAAGTAAGTTTCAAAAGTGGACTGGAAAGGAGCTGTTCTATTTTTGTTTTTATTCTTATTTTATCAAAAATATAGAATTGAGTTAACTGTGTTCCTCAGTCATGATACTCTAGGATTTCCTTTCTCAATTCTCCATGTATAATCTATTTTATGTTTTATCTTTGGCTTTCATGCCCATCTTCCTTCACACCTTCCTTCCCATAGACATCACTGTTAAGCTTTCAGTTAGCCTTTTCTGTTCCCCTTTCACACAATCATTTGCATTGGTGTCTAGCCATGTAAATTTTGTAGTATTGTGTTTTAAAAATAAGTTAATGACATCATGCTATAAATCTCATTCTGTTTCTTGCAGTTTTTAATCAAGACTAATTTTAGAGGTCTATCCACATTGCTCTAGAAATACCTCACTCAGTCCTTCTGGCTGGTAGTTTAAACCTTCAACAGGTTTTTGTCTCCATTTGACAAGTGATGGGTATCTAGGCTGCTTTACTTCCGTGAACCCATTCTTTGCTAGTCCTTGAATATGTTTTCTCATGTATCTGTGAATCTTTTTTTTTTTTTTTAATTTTTTTTTTCAACGTTTTATTTATTTTTGGGACAGAGAGAGACAGAGCATGAACGGGCGAGGGGCAGAGAGAGAGGGAGACACAGAATCGGAAACAGGCTCCAGGCTCTGAGCCATCAGCCCAGAGCCCGACGCGGGGCTCGAACTCACGGACCGCGAGATCGTGACCTGGCTGAAGTCGGACGCTTAACCGACTGCGCCACCCAGGCGCCCCATCTGTGAATCTTTATCCAATACTAGAATTGATGATTGGTCATAGGTCACACTGTATACACATACTAGAATTTTATAAAATACTTTCAGATTTCTCTCTATAATGGCTGTTATAGTTTATCATCTCACTCCTAGATCATGAGGGGTCCACTTTCCTTACATCCTCACCTGCTCTTGCTGCTACCTGAATTTCTAATTTTTTTAATCTGATGAAAATAGTGTGTTTTATTTTAGTTGACATTCCTTAATTACCAATAAGATTGAACATTTGTTGTTATATTGTCATTTCCTTTTATGATATTTGCTTAATTACATTTTTATTCATTTTTCTACTGACTTGCTTGTCTTTTTCTTATTAATTGTTAGAAATTCCTTGTGGTTTCAGATGTTTATCAGAGGATATAAAATTTAATGATGAGCTTCCAAATGTCTCCTCCAGATAACTTCAAAATGACATGAACAACTGCCTAATTTATTTTGTTCGAATATAATATTATTAAACGTTTCATTTTTCTGTATATTCTCTGAAGTTTCCCTTTAGCTCATAGTACTCAATGATGGAGTTTAACCTTGTCTTGGATAACTTTTCCCAGATATTCCATGGAACATATTTTTTGGGGGGGGGGTACACTCTAAACTTAGCACTGAAAATCCAACCGCTGGGTGTCCATATTTTTGAAATTGTCCTTTCCAAGGTCATTAACACAAAAAGAAAATACGAAAAAGGAGAATCCACTTTGCCCCAAGTTTTTGTCTTATATTACTTTCCCCAATATCCTGTTAGAACAGTCCTACCATGCAAATTCCAATCCTCTATTCTACCTCTTGCTAATTAATGCACTTTGACTAGAGTCTCCCAAAGCTGTTTTTAGTTTATTTTCCTAAGCATACTAGGTTCAACCTCTATCTAGCATTGCTGTTACCTGTGAAGTATGTGGCCTCTTGGCTCCCTGTTGGTAACTAGAAGTCACTGTATTTCCAATCTGGCTGCTTTGAAGGCATGCATTTTATAGCTAGCGTTCCAGGAAACCTCTTTGGAGGACTTGACGTGTGTGGTTTGCTCTCTTCTTCCATAGATGATTTGCAAAAGCCCAATATGGAGATTCTAGTTTTTGTGATGGTTCAGCAGAATGAACAATTAAGCTCAGAATTTCAGTTATTTCAAATTTATTTCTAGTAAATTTGAAGATGTGATCTTTTCATGATATCGCTTACTTTGTTTGGTTTTATATCCTGTACTCTACATCTTAATGCCTCATAAAATGTCTGTAATGCATTAAAATTCTTGGGGTGCCTGGGTGGCTCAGTCGGTTAAGTGTTCGACTTCAGTTCAGGTCATGCTGACTGCTCATAAGTTCATGCCCCACATCAGGTTCTGTTCTAACAGCTCAGAGCCTGGAGCCTGTCTCTAATTCTGTGTCTCCCTCTCTCTCTGACCCTCTCCCGGTCACACTCTTTCTCTCTCTTTCTCTCTCTCAAAAATTAATAAACATTAAAAAAATTGACAATGTATTAAAATTCTAGACAATAGAAATTATCTTTTAGTGACTCATTTATTTGTGTATGTCATATTAAATATCTCTCATATATTGTACCACGTCATATATCAAATGAACCATATGCAATTGATGCTTTGGGGTCAAATATGTTCAGATATAAGCAGTTCTATTCCATATGGGTCCATCTAATATCTAATATTAAATTCACTATACTTGAGAATATATTTGAGTGTGCTAGAGGACTCGAATGCCTTACCTGTGTCCAGTTAGTAAATAGTGAACAAGCACTTGCTTGATACCAGATTTCTGATTCAAGTGTGGAACAGGAGCACCTCAGCACAACTATAGTTAGAATTAATTAGTATAATTATTTAAGACAGTCTAAACTTCATTTGTAACTACAAGCATGGGATGTTGAGGTGCTTAGCTAGTCATAATTATTAATTTATGCTATTTTAAGATAAATAATATATGATATGTTGAAAGAGACAAACTAAATACAACTAACTCTTTAATTTAGAATTTATACTTAAATTATACTCTTCTTTTGAAGAACCTTTTCCAATAAAGATAACTGAGTTTTAATTACTATTTGTAAAAGGTCCATATCAATGTCTGGTATTCTAGATATAAGGCGGCACAATTGGAGGATTAATTCTGAGTTAATGAGCTCATTTTTTTCTCCTAACTTGCAGAAAGAGCAATAAATAACAGCTCTATAATGGAAATTGGGAAACTCTTGCCCATTCAATTTGAGAATTGCAAGGGAGTTTCAAAGACTATCTAGGTCAGTTTTACCACAGCTTTCACTATGTCCCAAATGTTTTGGACATTTTCATTTGTCTCCATATATTTCTTTTTATTTCTTCGTTGATTTCTTCATTGATCCATTGGTGGTTTACTAGCAAGTTGTTTAGCCTCCACACATTTCTGTTTTTTCTAGTTTTTGTTTTTCTTCTTTTCTTGTGATTGATTTCTAGTTTTATATCATCGTGGTTGTAAAAGATGCAGGTATGATTTCAATCCTTTTAAATCCATGACTTACTTTATGGGCTAACATCTGATATTCCAGGAGAATATTCCATATGCCCTTGAAAATAGTGTATATTCTGTTGGTTTTGGATAGAATGTTCTGTATATATCTGTTATGTCCATCTGGTCTATGTGTCATTCAAAGACTGTTTCCTTATTATTTTTCTGCCCAGACAATCTATCCATTGATGTAAGTAAGGTGTTAAAGTACCCTACTATTCTTGAATTACCATCACATTTCTCCCTTCATATTTATTAATATTAGCTTTATGTATTTAGGTGCATTCTAGTTGGGTCCACAGATATTTACAATTGTTGTATCCTCTTGTGGATTGATCCCTTTATCATTATGCAATGCCCCTCTATGTTTCTTGTTACAGTCTTTGTTTTAAGTCTATTTTGTCTGAATTAGTATTGCTACCCCAGCTTTATTATTTTTTTCACTTCCTTTTACATAATAAATGTTTTCCCAGTATCTTCACTTTTAGTCTGTATGTGTCCTTAGGTATTAGGTGAGTCTCTTGTAGGGAACCTATAGATGGGTCTTGTTTTATTTTTTTAATCCATTCTGCTACCTTATGTCTTTTGATTGGAGCATTTAGTCCATTTACATTTAAAGTAATTATTGATAAGTTTGTGCTTATTGCTATTTTGTTTTCTGATTGTTTTTGTAGTTCTTCTCTATTCCTTTCTTCTCTTGTGCTCTTTGTGATTGGTGAGTTTCTGTAGTGTTATGTTTGACTTCCTTTTTATTTTTTGTGTATCTAATACAGGTTTTTGACTTTGTGGTCACCATCAGGTTCATATATAACATCCTAAGGATACAGCAATTTACTTTAAATTGATGGTCATTTAAGTTCAAACACATTCTAAAAAAGCTTTTTTCTAACTCTCTTGTCCACATTTTATGTATATGCTATCATATTTTGCATCTTTTGATTCATAATTGTTTTATGTTAATTATGGCCTTTCTTTTCCACTTAAAGAAGTCCCTTTTTTGGTGTGTACCTTGGAGGAGTTGAGTTTAGGATCTTCCTATGTTGTTGTCTTGGACCATAATGCTCTGTACTTTCAACAGTATGTTATCTCCTCATTTCTTAAATGTGTTGGTTTATGCTAATATACTTTTTATATTTTTTGCCTTGTCTGTAAAAATAAGAGAATGATATTGTGTCTTTGTCATACTGCAAATCAATTATGTTAATAAAATTCTTAATTACAAGAGTGGAACGATTTTGGAGCTCATTACAATTTTGTCTAGATGATTGTGGGTTGGAGACCCAGCTTAACAAGTGATTGTCACTGAAATGTGGTTTTAAGGCACTTCCCTTGGAATCACTGTGGCTGGGCCCTTAGTGTCATAAGGAATGTAGGGAAGGCAGAGAACTGATTTGCATGCATTTATTTGCACATTTATCATATATCATAAATATATGAAATCACATAATATGTGTCAATTACTAGTTACTTGAAGCCTAAACTCAAATAAGGGACAACAATTAATCAAGCAAATGGGTTCAGATCGAGATATCAGTGATGATGGGAGAAACAAGTACAAATGGTATCATTCAGGGCATTGAAGGGCATAGTTTAGAGGACATTTTTGTTCAGTTGCAATAGAAAACTTTGGAGGATTTTAGTCAGAGGACTCATGAGTTGTGATTTTTTTAAAGACAGATTCATCTACTTTGATGAAAATATTTCATTGTGCCCAAGAGGAGAGTATATAAAACTTGCTAATGCTGAACCGGTGAGAAAATGAGGATCTGGATTAGGGTGTTGACAATGGAGACAGAAAAAAGAAAATAGATTTGAGATATATTTTAAAGTAGAACTTTAAAAAAAATTTTTTGACATTTATTCATTTCTGAGAGACAGAGAGACAGAGCTTGAGTGGGGGAGGGGCAGAAAGAGAGGGAGACACAGAATCTGAAGCAGGCTCCAGGTTCTGAGCTTTCAGCACAGAGACTGATGCGGGGCTTAAACTCACCAACCATGAGATCATGACCTGAGCTGAAGTCGGACGCTTAACCAACTGAGCCACCCAGGCGCCCCTAAAATAGAACTTTAACAGACTTCGGTAATGGATTAGATATTAGGATTGATGTAAAGACAGAAATCAACTGTGATTTTTTTTTATTTGAAAGATGACGCCATTTCTGAGATGAGAAAACATTGAATAGGAGAAATATTAAGACTTGGGTGAGAGTAAAGCAGGTAATGCCTTGTACCAAGTGTGACTCAAGCTGGCAAACTTTCAAAACATTTTATAAAGCCAACAAGCATGATAGTTTTTCCAGTTTACTCTCAATTGAACCTACTCCCCACATACCATATGAAATATCCAGAAGGGTGGCTTTTAATGATTCTTTCTCCCGTTTACTTCATTGTCTTTTTAGATACTAAGTCGTATACTCTGCTATAATTCAGCTGCAATATTTGGCCACTCCACAATCTGTGTATTCTCTTACCATAGTTTAAGTTCAACATTGTGTCTTGCTGATTCCAAGTTGTCTAATTTATGCATGAGATAAGTGAAATTGGATTCCTGTAACAGACAAAGAATACTATTGATAGGGAAGTAGGAGATAGATTCCAAAGCAATTAGGTATGTACCATTATGTAAAATATCCAAGATTTTATCTTTGAGGTATAGCTAATTCTTCATACCAAATATTAGCACATAGAAATATTTAAAACTCCTGTCCCTCACTAAGTATAGATATTTGTAGTATAACACATTTGCAAATGCACTCAGAGCTGTTTATTTATGTCGTTCCGTGTAATACTATTCTGATACTTCGATATTATACAATAATCTACATATACTACAAAAATATGAAATTATTGCTTGTTATAAAGTATTGTGATAATGATAAAGGCACTGTGATATGTTAATGATGATGTTGCTGCTGCTGATTCAACAAAATGTTCCATTTCCCTGATCATATTTTCCTACTTGAGCTTTAGCACTCTTTGACAGCCCCCTTTGGTGCCAATAGCATTAATTCTGACACAGAGAAGACAAGGAAAGAAAATGAGAAAGGCAATAGGAAAAAAAGAAAGAGAAAAAGGGTTATAAGAGATTAAGTTGCTATCTTTTCAAAACTGAAATGTGGTGTGATAGATTAGGGTCTCCCAAGAGAGTATTGGGTTGTCCTCCCATTTTATAACTTTCTGCTTATCCCTTCAGAAGATTCTGTCTTTCTATATCTCTCTTGAATCTTTAAGGCATTCAAATTTATTTATGCAGGATGTTACAAAGGAGGCATAAAGTTGAAAACAGATTGTAGAATGTAGATTTTTTCAGTATTGACTGCTAGCTTTACCACTTTGGTTTGAGTCTGACCATGAGTGTAATTTAAGTAGAAATCCCAGCTTTTGCTCTGTTCTATCAATCTAGGACACTATTATCTTCTAGTAATTATTTTTGGTTTATATTAGGCAAACAGCAAGATAATGGTTTTCTTGGAAAGATTCCTATAATTTTTTTGTCCATGCATTTCTAAGTGTTTAATCCAAAATGAGACAAAGCTGTTCTTTCCAAACCTTGAATCCTATTTTATTTGAATACTGGAGCAGGAAAGATGCAGATAAATTAAGTCGCCATTAGCCAACTTGCCAATGTTTCTTCCTTTTACTAAACTCACCACAACTTGTTATTCACTTGGCTTACAACTTTACTGACTTATTTATTTATCTCATACTTATTTTAGGAAGATTTTAGAAAATCA
This sequence comes from Puma concolor, assembly GCF_028749965.1. Lineage (NCBI taxonomy): Eukaryota > Metazoa > Chordata > Mammalia > Carnivora > Felidae > Puma > Puma concolor. The sequence continues at coordinate 205,103,098 of NC_141667.1, read as the reverse complement.
GACATAAAGTTGACATGTCGAATTAAAATTATACTTTTATGGGATGCTCAGTCGGTTAAGTGTCCGACTTCAGCTCAGGTCATGATCTCACGGTTCATGGGTTCAAGCTCTGCGTCGGGCTCTGTGCAGACAGCTCAGAGCCTGAAGCCTGCTTTGGATTCTGTGTCTCCCTCTCTGTCTATCCTACCCCACTCACAACTCTGTCTCTCTTGCTCAAAAATAAACATTAAAATTGTTTTTAAAAAAGAATTATACTTTTTATTTTCAACTTATTTTAAATATAGGGAAATAATCTTAATTCTATAAATCGTGGCATTTTAAATTCCTAAATTCCTCCTCTAGTATATGAAGGGAAAGTACACGTTAAAAATATACAGCATATTGCTGTGCCTAGGTGACTCAGTGGTTTAAGTGTCAGACTTCGGCTTAGGTCTTGATCTTACAGTTTGTGAGTTCGAGTCCCGCTTCGGACTCTCTTCTGTCAGCTTGGAGACTAGAGCCTGCATCAGATTCTGTGGCTCCCTCTCTCTTTGTCTCTTTCTTTCAAAAATGAATAAATATAAAAAAAATTTTAAATATACAACATATTTAGTGAGGGCAGTCCCATTTAGCTCTTTTAGATTTCTCCCCTGATATCTGATATCTACCATATTATTTTTCCTCCACTTTTTCCTCAGGCAGCTTATCCTGAGAGTAGGCTGTTTCTTACTATAAGGAGTCGGGACCTAAACCAAAAAAATCCAGATTCCATTGTTCTTGCATTAGATTTTGTACAAATTTTCTGTGCCTTAAAGGCAAACCATCCACTTGTGACTCATTCTTAGTAATGCACCTTTTAGTGGTATCCTTATCAAATGAAGCAGATAAAATTTTGGTAGTGACTGCCAGAATGCTCTGGAAAGGGTAAAAATAGACCATACTCTTCTCCAAAAGAAAGCAGTTGTGCAACTATAGAATCATGTTCCTATTTGTGAAATAATTGTAAAGAATATTGTTCAAATATATATTCAAATAGCATGTTTCATTTAATACCAAGTTTATATATATTCTGTTTTTCATTTCCATTTTTATATACATCAAAGTGAAAAGAAATGGATTATGTTTTTGAGGATCTCTACTCTTATGTAATGTTACTATTTATATTTCACTAAGATTTGGGGTGTCTGTGTAGAACTTAAAGTAAGTGATCTACTTTGCCGAAGAAGATCAACAACTGACTTCAAATACATCCCAAATCAGCCAAATAATGCAGTGTTTTTGCAGAAGGAGATGAAACAATAAAATGCTACTTCCAATAAAAAAAATCTGGGGTGCCTGGGTGGCTCAGTTGGTTGAGTGTCTGACTTTGTCTCAGGTCATGATCTCACAGTTCATGAGTTTGAGCCCCGCCATCGGGCTCTGTGGTGACAGCTCAGAGCCTGGAGCCTGCTTCAGATTCTGTGTCTCCCTCCCTCTGCCACTTCCCCGCTCATGCTCTGTCTCTCTCTGTCTCTCAAAAATGAATAAACGTTAAAAAAAAATTTTTTTAAATCTTCCAAATCTTAACTGTTATTCATTGGCACCTCTGCTTAATAAACAAGAAAGAGGAATTTTTAAAACCATTTGGCTCTACAATTTGGAGATACTATAGGAACACATTTTTAAGCCTCGTTTTTTTTTATAGTTTATGATTTTGGCATTGAATACCGTTGACTTCCCCTGCTCCTCACTCCTTTACTGGCCAAAGGTTTCTGCACGGTTCATCTTGATGTTTAAAAATTTTTAACCAAACACAGAAGGGGTCAGGCAATTCACTTAGCTCAATGACTACCTAGCATAGCTTACTATTAAAGGAATTCTACGTTATTTGTTTTTAATTGAAGATGAAAAGTCAAGAAAGATTGAAGCAACAGAGAAATGATTTTATATGAAACAGAGAAGGCTACTAGCAGCATAGACTGTTATTCAGGAGATGCTAGTAAGTAAAGGAAAGATCGTGTAGCTCTACTCAGCCTCAGCCAACCCTAAAGAGACATGGGCTTAATGTTAGCCCTGGATGTACAGAAGAGACTAGAAAACATACAGATTGAGGGTTTTTGTTTTCAACCCGGTCGATGCCCGTTATTTTGATAGCCATAAGACCGACAGTCACTGCACATTCATTCTAGTGTTGCCTCCATTTCCTCCTACTTCCTACCACACTGGATACCTTAAAAGGATGACAGAGGATGGACTTCAATAAACTAAGGTAAAATTGAGCACCAGGAATAGGAAAAAAAAAAAAAAAGAAAAGAAAAAGACCCAAATTCTTCAGTACTTTAATACAGAACTGAGGTCCAGAGGGGTACTTGTTGGCTGCCTCTTCTTTCTTCTAGGCATTCTGGTATAAATCTGGGCCAATTAGTATATGAAAAGAAGGTTCCATTTAATGTCTTGGGTGGATAAGTCTTGCCCTGATAGAGGGTGTCACTGTGTTGATTGCAAGGAAAATAGATGTAACATAATAGATGTGGGGCTATATCCAAGAGTAGATAGATTTGCAGTCATTATGCACATGATGCACATGATTATGCATGTGCACATGCTGGTCATCTCTCATAAGCCTTCCATGGTTATTTTAGAGGTGGTAAAGTTTGGGATCATTGTATGAGGCCCAGTACCGATGGAAAATTAGTCTTACTCTTGGGCTTACTAAGCTTACTAAGCTTACTAAGCTTTTACTTTGAAGCTTAAAAATTAATGAGAAATTCCTGTTACTCTAAGAAGTGCTCTCTGATCCTACCTAGAAATCTTAAATACTATTTACATTTAAAATTATGACAATAATGATTATTTTACCTTTTAGAGTGCCATATAATGTATAAAATACCTCTTTTATCATTTCCTAAATTCTGTGCTACATAAAGATGAATATTTCTTCATGATTTTTCTGTTAGCTATTATAAAGCTGTGAAGAAAAACAAGCAGTATTTTTCTGACAGGGAAAAGAAGGCATAGAAAAATAATAATTGACTTGCCTCTGGTTACACAGGCCATTAATTCATAGACTCTGGGTGCTTTTCTGATTTCATGACCCTAACTACCTCTCTAAGACATCCAGTGTAGGCAGTTGTCATTTTATTATTCATTATTTGGTAATCTTTTGACTAATGCATTGACTTGCATTATTCAAATGCTGGGAGAAAATAGTTTCCATTCTTCATTCTTTCCCACTAAGGAATCTTTTCCACCCAGGGCTTTGTACTCTTAATGGAATCCTTAGCTTCTTTAAAGAATTGGTGTCTCTATCGTTTAGAATGGTGGCCAGTGGGAGGAGTGGGAGGAGTGGGGGAGCGGGGCAGTTACTGAGTAATGTCTAGGAATTAGAGTCCTAGTGTGAACATGGTGGCAGAGATTAATGACAGATGAGAATGTTATCAGTATAACAAAGCAAAACAAACAAACAAAAAAACAGACTCTCTCCTTCATGCAAGGTCTTTAAATTGTCGTAAAAAGATATAAGAATTACTTCCCTATAAATCTATAAGTATAAATTACAAGATTTCTTAATTATGAACAAGGATTTTTATATTTGTATTTCTTACATGAGTTTGGTACCTGCTCTGTTTTGATTTTCCATGAAGATCACTTTTTGAACTGTTTGCTAGGAGAGGTTTCATTAACAGCTGCTGGACAAACCAGTTTTCAGTTTATTTGGTATCTAGAGCATTAAAATATGACAGCTGGAAGTTTTGATGTTGGGGGCTGTTGGAAGCTTTGGGCTTTTCTTTTTCAATTCAATTTTCTGTTGTGTTTGGCTACAGTTTGGGTTCATTTCTAGATATTTGATTGGTTGAGATGCAGTGGAGAGTCGATTTTCAGGCCTGACATTGATATGATTTCTCATACAATTCATATTCTAATGTTGGCTGGGTAAATGAACTATTATTGTGCTTTAAGAAATAATTCATGTTGCTCATACTTAATTAGAAATCACCCTATTAATCAATCTCTCACAAAATTATCATCTACTTCAAAATTTGAAACTTTAGGCTTTCAACTTTATTTGGAGCTAACAAATTTGGAAAGTTGTGCTTTTTTAAAAAATTTTATTACAAATTACAGATTTATTTTAGTGTTTGAAAATAAGTAATTATTTCAGTCTTTTCTCTTTAAAGATAATAAAGCTCACAGGGATTAAGAGTCTCCTTAAAGTTAAATAAGTAGTTGGTAGCAGACCTCGAGCTTAACATATCCAATTATACAAGAATTGCTTTCTCATATACATTGTATGTAGAGTGATGTCTTTTCAAACATGCATAGGGAGGGTTATTTCCCATATTCTCTGAATGTCCACAAGACAGGGACTGCATCTTGTTAAATTCTATATATTTAATGCACAGACTTGTGCTGCCATATAACAGATGATTACTTAACATTTGTTGAATGAATGAATGAATGAATGAATACATGTTGAATATATATGCCCTCCTTATACCCTTGAATTTTATTAATTAAAATATATATTTTTTAGACTGGCAGTTTCTTATAGGGTTTCATATATATCTACCGTATAATTTCAGAAATTCTTCCCTTAGATATTTATCAAAAAGAAATGGAAAAAATAGAAAATCCACAGAAAGACTTGTACTGTGTGAATGTTCATCATAGCTTTAATCATAATAGCCCCGAACTAAAAACAACCCAAATGTTTACCAACAGATGAATGGATAAACAAGTTGTGCATTCATGTATTCCAGATCTCCATTGAGCCATTGTTTCATGTTGTACAAATTTGTTAAAACTCATTGAACTGTACATTTAAAAAGTGATTACTGTATGCATACTGAATCTCAAAAAAGTTTAATTGAAAGTTAAAAATGTGGGGCGCCTGGGTGGCGCAGTCGGTTAAGCGTCCGACTTCAGCCAGGTCACGATCTCGCGGTCCCTGAGTTCGAGCCCCGCGTCGGGCTCTGGGCTGATGGCTCAGAGCCTGGAGCCTGTTTCCGATTCTGTGTCTCCCTCTCTCTCTGCCCCTCCCCCGTTCATGCTCTGTCTCTCTCTGTCCCCCAAAAAATAAATAAAACGTTGAAAAAAAAATTAAAAAAAAAAAAAAGAAAGTTAAAAATGTAATTTTCTGTATCTTTTTAACAGCTGAAAAATTACAGGGTGTAATTGATATATATCTATTACTATCTTCTGTTTATATCTTCATCTGCAGTTAATTGTGTGAAATCTGTTAACCCAAACCAATGAAGATGAGATCTTTTGGAAGTATTCTTTCCAACAAGCTTAGTTACATCTAATAAGCATATCAGCTAATACATATATATGAGATATCAGCATAATGTTTATTCTAAAATATTACTCACTGAATCCTATGCATGACATTCCTTCTAGTGTGTTCTTGCTTTGATGCTGTGCTTTGTTGCTAAAATCAGGTAAAGATAGTTACTCTTTCCTTATCTAGGAGATTATTATCTGAGAACTTCAAAGCTTCCTGTGCCTATCTTTTTCAATGGAGGCCCATTATCTATGCCATGGGTAGTGCAGCAAATTTCCCTACATACTAAACACCATACTTCACTTAGCTAATGATAATCTTTCAGGTTTGAAAGGCAATGAACAAATTAATGATATATGTTTTTTTCTGAACTGTGTGAGAGATTGCCAGTTATTAAAACAAAATCTTAAATGTATTTATCTGTTATGTTTAACAGAGCACATGAGTTGGGAATTGACAACCTGAGAACCAGTCACTCACTTAGAGAAGTGTTGTGTTGACAAGAAATGCATCAAGAGAAGTCATGAGAGGATGCAATTTTTCTTTGTAATGTGAATTTTATTTTATTTTTTTTTTTAATTTTTTTTTTCAATGTTTATTTATTTTTGGGACAGAGAGAGACAGAGCATGAACGGGGGAGGGGCAGAGAGAGAGGGAGACACAGAATCGGAAACAGGCTCCAGGCTCCGAGCCATCAGCCCAGAGCCTGACGCGGGGCTCGAACTCACGGACCGCGAGATCGTGACCTGGCTGAAGTCGGATGCTCAACCGACTGCGCCACCCAGGCGCCCCGGTAATGTGAATTTTAAAGGTTAACTACATCTAGTTTGTCTTAGTAAAAATTTAATGTTTTAGTACTCATAAATATAATCAACCTTTTAAAGATAAAATCCATTCTTATTTCTTATCTCTATCATCATATCTGTGGACAATGAACTTACTTGATCACCTGCTTTGTAAGCTGATGCTTTATTTTAATTGATTTTTAAAAATGTACCTATTTTGGATTTAAAGTCTACCCTTTTCCAAAAAATATGAAATTATCAGGAAACGTTTTGTTCTAAAAGAGTAATGAAGTTTTAATATGAATATTATATTTATAAATGAAGAAAAAAGAGGAGGGGGATGGGAAGGAAAAGGAAAAGAGGCAGGGGAAGAAGTAGAAGAAGACCATTCCGAATTGCTCTAGAACTCAGCAGGTTGGTGGGGCTGAAAGTAGATTCAGGACATTATCTGTAACATATAGATCAGATTAAGCAGTTTTCCTCAGTAATGCCTGGCTTTACCTCCTGTGTGCAAATGGGTTGATTCTCGAAGCAAAGCCAATTGAAATCTTAAAACCAGCAGAATTCATCTTTTTCTCTACTTCAATTTCTTCCACTTCTGAGTGCCTGTGATATGTCCAGAACTGCAAGAGGCCCCAGGATACAACAGTGAACAAGACATGATTTCTAACCCCGGACCTCTAAAGAACTCATAACCTGTGTTGGAAAAAGCCTACTTATACAATCACCAATGTGATAAATATGGTACTAACATAGAGTTAGTTATGAGTGCAGAGGAGGAAATACTCATTTGAAGAAGACATCATAGAGTCTTGAAAAAATGAAAAGGTATTCACCTAGGTGGTTCAGTCCATTCACTTAATCATTCAACAAATAATGCTGAACTCCTGCTCTCTGATGACTCCTGTATATGGAACTGGGCTTGCCATGGTGATCAAAGACCAGCATCATCCCTTCCTCCCAGGATTTTCAATCACATAAGTAACTGTATAATTGTACACCATGGCAGATGCTACATGTAAAAGGTTCAGGGTATAATGAGAGTATATAGGGACCCTGACTCTTTTGGGGGAACCTAGGGGAAGCAGGTCAGAGAAGACTTTCTGAAGAAGTGACTCTGTTGCTGAGATCCAAAGATAAGTTGGAGTTAATTTAGGCAGTGAAGAGGAATGGAGAAGAGTGCACCAGGAACAGGAAGCAGCCTGTACAAAGGCTGTGGCAGAAGGGTACCTGGTGTATTTGTGCAGGAGAAGCAGTGTGGTGTGGCTGGAGAGCAATGCAATGGAGAAGAAGGTGAGAGGCCCAACATGGCTGCGGGGAGCAGATTACCCAGGGTCCTATAAACCAGATTAGAGATGTTGAACTTTTGCTCAAGAGATTTAAGCAGAGAAACTACCTGGCTAGAATGCTTTTTAAAAAATGCTTTTGCTTCAGTTTAAAAATAAGTTTCGGGAAGCCCTAATCAGGAAGCTGTAACAATATGTCCACGTGACAGACCATGACAATTCATTCGGACTAGGTATCAAGATAGAAATGAGGAATCGAGAGAGTTAAATTTAGGAAGTAAAATCAACAAAATTTCATGATGTATTGGCTATGGAGAAGGAGAGAGAGCGCGAAGGATGACTGTCAGGATTCTGGCTTGAAGAATTGGATGGATGAGCATGCTATTCAATAGCAAACAATGGAAAGAGAATAGACTGGGGTGCGGTCAGGCATTTGGCTTTGAACTGGCTGCTCAGGGTTTCTTTCAAATATGCAAGTGAAAACAATGTGAATTGGGTATATCAGCCTAAAGCTGAGAAGCCTACTCGATGTTTATATGTAAAAGTCACAAAAAAATGGCTGGTAACTGAAGACCATAGAATGAGTGTACGTACACGAAACATAGAGAGTGAAAAGAGACAAAAACTGACGAATATTCCTTGAATGGCATTTGACATTTAAGGATTGTGTTGAGAAAACTGAGGTAGCAAAGAAGAAAGAGAAGGAGCAGCCAGAGAAATAGAGGATATCCCAGGGGTATGTGATATCATAGAAGTAAGGGAGGAGAGAGTATTGAAACCAAAGTGGAGTACTCAGATGGGTCTGGTATTGGTGAAACTCAAGTAAGATAAGGGCTAAAGAGGCCCACTGTTTTAAATTACTTAGAAATGTCACAGGTGGGTGGAGGAAGACTTATGGTAAGGTCATGGGGTTGCAAGATAAATAGGAGTGGATTGAGTACTGAATGGAGCTTGAAAAAATTGGAAAAGTAAGTGTTAACTAATCTCTAAAAGGATTTGGATGAGGAAGGATTAGTGTAAATAGGGAGCAAAGAGGAGCTTTCATAAATTGCCATAATGATTTTGGGGCCATGTTGTGGAATTTAATTCACCAATAATACCTAATAATAATTAAAGTATGATATTTTAAATTTATGAAATAGATTTACATGTTGCTTCTGTTCCTCTAATCTGTTCAATTTCAACTTCCTTCTGACACTTTGGTACCTTCTCTCTGTTCCTCAATTCATACTTTTACTTGTTATACCATGATGGATCATTGCCATTATGTTTGCTTAAGATTTTGTCCCTCCATTCCAACTTAACTGGTCTTTTCTACTTGTCTGTATCTTGTACCTTTGTATATCCAGTCTCAGTATGACTTTCTTTTGTTTTCTGTTTTTCATGCCTTGATTGACTGAACTCATCAATCATGCATGATGACCTCCTGGTTTTTCTAGGTCTTCTGAGCTTTGGCACAGGAGCCATGCCAGCTGAAACCCATACGTGCATGACTAGACTGTCACTAATATTAGACATTCCACAGTGTTTAATAACTCTAGGTAAGCATATTGTAACCTTCCCCAAAGTCAAATATCTCTAAACATGGTAGTGAGAATCCTCACCTTAATGCCGTTTCAGTTCCTATTTGCAAATTAAAGCTAGTCAATTGTGCCTTCCTTCAGAAGTTGACATAGAGAAGTCAAATTTTTATCAAGGAAGAAGTTGGAGAGGGTTTGGAGACTTGACTCTGTTTCTTCTCTGATACCTCCATATCCTTATTTGTAAAGTGAAAAAAAAATAATTATTTTTAAGAAAATTGTGATAAAGTTAAACCATAATTAACTAATAATTAATAATTATTATCTGTAAGTTGAATGAATTGGATATTTTGCGTTAGGTATGGGAATTCATATCATATTGGCACTGTTTCTTTGCTTTTAAAGCTTCTAACTTTGTTTACATTTTCTTTGCCGGTCAGTGCATGTTGACATATCATGCCATGTAAGTGGCAAATAAGTGGCATAAGCTAAATACAATGAAAGTGAGAATTGATTTACACTTACTGAAAGTGTTAGGTCATGTGACAGACATTACTGGTAAGTAAAATAGAAAGAGATCATGTTCTTCCTCAAATTCATGCAATATTGTGCTGATTTTGAAATAGTCCATGAAAACAATAGCTTGTTTATATAGCAGGTCACTTAATATAAAACAGTGTCACATGTATAATGTCTCACCCTCAAAATGACCATTTGAGATTAATATGATTTTATAAATGTGTAGACGAAGACTCATTGTGGTTCTATTATATGTCTGAAATCACACTGTAAGTAGCAAAGTGAGAAGTAAAAGCAAGGTTTCCTTTGTGCAATTTCTCTGGTCTATGGAATGTTTTCTCGCATGGCTGAGTAAAGAATAGAGTCATAAGCATACATCAATCCTGAATAAGGAGGGTATTCCTAACCGGGGGACAGGGAAGACATGCTCATTTGTGATGTAAGTGTTCAGAGACCAGCTTGCAAAAAAATTTTTTTTAACTCCAGACATGATTTATCCGAATAGATTAACTAATAGAGGGCCTACTATTTAATTCTCCTTTGCTCTATATTGCATGAGTAAATGTGTGATAGAACAGTTCCACATCAGTGTTCTCAGCTGATGCTAACATGGAATGCTTGTATTTGACAAGCGGACCGCTGTGCCACCCTGCCAAAAAGCAATAATGAGAGTCTCTTTCTAATTTTCAAGAAGGTTAATTTTCTTAGTTATGAAGAAGTTATTTCTTATTTGGAAGCATTCATAGATAATAAATTAATTGTCCAAGTTTTCTTTTTACTTCAGTGTTTTCTGTAAACTTTTGCTGTGACTTATCTGCTAATGAATGTTAATGAATGGCAAAAAAAGAAATGAAAACAAATAAAAAAAGGAACATTAATATTAACAATTTAGGAACAGCTGACTATTGCCAAAACTGCTTTTTGTCTTTGATGGACAAGATTGCTTGCAGTTGTGATTTTATATTGCATATTAATAACAGTTGAATGTCCTCGTGCAAAAATTATTCTTTTTCTTACTAAGTCATTCTAACTTCACGTGGTATTCTTCAAAAGATATGATGAACTATAAAAAGTAACATTATTTTAGGAACTTTACCATCTCAGCCTTGGATCATAGTTTTTATGAATTCAAGTATAATTATAATCTTAGAATATTGTATCTTAGGGCAGTTAGTTATTATACAGCTGGCTTTGAATGCCTTAGGGAAATGATCTAAATTGCTGATATTATTTTTTGTTGCTGCATAACAAATAGTCCCCAAATTTCATTGCATAAAACAGAAGTCATTTTATTATTGTAGGAGATTTAAGGGATTGGGGGGGCTGATCCAAGGGATAACATACGACCGCAAGGTGACAGTAGCCTATATATGCTTTATTGGGCTGTGTTTTAACAGGTTTACATGTGGGGGAAATCTCCCACAGCAAGAGTCTGTCCAGAGGCTCCTGAGGGGGTTTACTTGTCTAGGGTATCTAGGTAATCTAAAAGCCAGCAGTCTTTGCCTCAGAAGGCGCTGAAGAAGAATCTCCACTTGGAGTCTTTTAACCACTGGCTTATCTTATCTGTGGCTGGCAAATGTTGAGTGAGGCTTCTCAGGATATGCAAAGCCAAGCCCACAGGCCTTAAATGGCTAAAAATCTGCTTGTTTGAGCTATTTCTAAGACAGTAGGATGTGTAAAAATTTGAATTTGGCATTGGAAGGATTTTGAGATAACAGGTCTCAGTCTGCAGCGAAAAATAAACAACTGGGGGTCAAATCAAAGAGACCATCTTTTAAACTCATTTACGTAATAATTATGCTTACAATTCTGTGGGTTTCATCAGAAATTATTTCAGAATATAGTGAGAATGGCTCATGTCTGCCTCTTGTTTTCTGAGGTATTATCTGGAATCACTGGGACTCAGGTAATTAGAGATGGTTAGATGAGCCAGCTGGAGCCAGATATCTAGAGCCTCAGTCTGTCTGTTAGCCTGATTTCTGGGTTGTTCCCAACATGATATGTCCCCGCACTAATATGCCTAAGAAGATGTCTTCATTCACATGCCTGGTGCTTGGACTTGGGTACTTAAAAAACTGAGGGCTAGCCAACCATCCCTCTTCTCTCTCTCTCTCTCTCTCTCTCTCTCTCTCTCTCATTTTGGGGAGCATGGTGGCTTCAAGGTAGTATATGTGTAGTTATATGTATAGTTAAGAAGAAATCTGAATATTCAGATAACTGCACTTTAATTAAGGGTTTTCTTAATTTTCACTTCCATATTGTGCAATGACCACAATTACCTTCAGAGGACAGGGGAGATACAATGTACTGTGCTAATAACCAGAATAACCCAAAGGTATTCCTGTTTATTTTGGAAATTGTGCTGTTGGCTGAATGAAAATAAAATGGGATTAGAGAAATTGTGACTTCTTTAGAATGGAGATTATTTGTAATTGAGTATTATTCATATTTGGTATTCATTTTAGATATATTTCCAATTACTATCTCTTTGGGCTTTCTTATTTCTGTGGAGATTCATTAAATGCAAAACTATTAAATAGAAGATTAATATCAAGATTTATTAGAAATCCTAAAAATTTTCTTTCACCTTGGTATGCATGGAAATGCCTACCACAGGCACATAAAAGGACATAAGTGAATTATCACAAATGAGAAGTAAAGCTAAATTAGTGATAGAAAAATTAAATGAGAAATTTTACAACTGTTTAAATAAACTCTAAGCTTCCTTCTAGATACATATACATCAGTTTGCCATGTGTTGTGTTGTACCTTGAAAATATACTAGACAGTTTTAAAACTAAAAAAAAAAAAAATAGCATTTAAAATAAAACAGGAGGGGGGCGCCTGGGTGGCGCAGTCGGTTAAGCGTCCGACTTCAGCCAGGTCACGATCTCACGGTCCGTGAGTTCGAGCCCCGCGTCAGGCTCTGGGCTGATGGCTCGGAGCCTGGAGCCTGTTTCCTATTCTGTGTCTCCCTCTCTCTCTGCCCCTCCCCCGTTCATGCTCTGTCTCTGTCTGTCCCATAAATAAATAAAAACGTTGAAAAAAAAAATTAAAAAAAAAAAATAAAACAGGAGGGTCCCCTGGGTGGCTCAGTCAGTTGAGCATCCGACTTCAGCTCGGGTCATGATCCCACAGTTTGTGGGTTCGAGCCCCGCATCGGGCTCTGTGCTGACAGCTCAGAGCCTGGAGCCTGCTTCCGATTCTGTCTCTCTCTCTCTCTGTTTCTCTGCCCTCCCCTGCTCACACTCTGTCTGTGTCTCTGTCTCTCAAAAATAAATAAACATTTAAAATTTTTTTTAATAAAACAGGGTATACAATATTGAGTGTTCAGGCAAATATGAAAAGATGTGGCATGGCATTTCTTAAAAAAAAAAGTAGAATTTAGTTAAGAATAAATTTAATCTTGGGGCACCTGGGTGGCTCAGTCAGTTAAGTGTCCGACTTAGGCTCAGGTCATGACCTCGTGGTTCATGGATTCGAGCTCTGCATCGGGCTCTGTGTAGACAACTCAACCCTGGAGCCTGCTTCAGATTCTGTGTCTCCCTGTCTCTGCCCCTCACCTGCTCACATATGTCTCTCTCTCCCTCTATTCAAAAATAAATAAAGACATTTAAAAAAAAGAATTAATTTTGTCTTGCAAAATGATCAATAATATTTTCTTCTTAACTATTCCTTTGCTGATTTGGGCAAGTGTGACTAAGAGTAATCTGCATAAAAAGTAGAAATTAATGTTGACGCCCAGAATAATGGGTAAAACCAAAAAAGACCCTATTCCTTCATATTAGTTGTGTGGAGATGTGCAGCTGTATCTAAAAATGTTAACCTTCATGAATGTAGGTATTTAACAAGTTACCGATGATATGCATTTTAGCCAGGATATCCAAAAGTGTGTGTGCAGATGTGTATGTGTAGGTATAGGTGTGTTTGTACTCTCAGAAAACATAATGAACAAAATAAGTATTGAAAGAAATAGAATGAAATTACATAAGAAGAAGGTGTGATATGGGAGAAACTTAGACTGAATGATCTAGATGTGAGTATACGTATGCTCTATCACTTGCTGACATATGTTCTTAGATATGCTAACTCCCCCAGCTTTTTTTAAGTGTGTATTTAAATTCCAGTTAGTTAACATTCATTGTAATATTAGTTTCAGGCATACAATGTAGTGATTCAACACTTCCATAGACCACCAGGTGCTCATTATGACAGGTGCACTCCTTAATTCCCATCACCTGTTTCACCCGTTCCCCCCCCCCCCCCACTGTCCTTCCCTCTGGTAACCATCAGTTTGTTCTCTATAGTTAAGAGTCTGTTTCTTGGCTTCCATCTCTCTCTCTCTCTCTCTCTCTCTCTCTCTCTCTCTCTCTCTCTCTTCCTCTTCCCTTTGCTCATTTGTTTTGTTTCTTAAATTCCACATGAGTGAAGTCATATGCTATTTGTCTTTCTCTGACTTATTTAGCTTAGCATAATACTCTCTAGCTTCATTGATGTTGTTGCAGATGGCAAGATTTCATTCTTTTTATGGCTGAATAATATTCCATTACACACACACACACACACACACACACAGACACAAACACACACACACACAGACCCCACATCTTCTTTATACATTCATTTATCACTGGACACTTGGGCTCTTTTCATAATTTGGCTATCGTGGATGCTGCTGCTATAAGCATTGGGGTGCATGTATCCTTTTCAATTAGTCTTTTTGTATTCTTTGGGTAAATACTGAGAACACCCCCCAGCCTTCAGTTTCTCTGTTTTTAAAATGGAGATAACAATCCATTACAGAGTTGTGATAAGGATTCAATGACTAAGGACACCGGAAATTTTTTTAAATCTCTGGAGCCCTTATCAAAATTTTGGTATGGAATTCGATTTAAACTTTCACCCACTGTATAGAACAGTAGTGGTGTCTATAGCAGACACTGCTGAGAAACTGAGTTTGCATTAGTATGTTAACACAAGAAACATCAGTGTATCAGTCAATTTTCTTGTTACTGAGAGTTCATAATGCTGGTTTCTATTAGGAGAGTACTATTTCAATGCTGAGGGAAAAGCCTTTATTTTCTATATGTATATAGCTGTTATCTTAATAAAATTGTTATTGCATTGGGTTATTTGCATTGATTCAGGTTGCCTAGAATTTCCATTATGTAAATTTAGACGCCACACGAAATACTTTGTATGGCAATTGCTTTCTCATTGTAAAAGTTTGTCTCATTTTAATGCCCCTCCCCAAGTTTCAATTTTTTTTTCTTTTATTAACTTTATACACTTGCAGTTTGTTACTTAAACAATAGCTGGGGTTAGAATCACATATATCAGTGACTCAGCTGTTTTTTTTGATCTGGACAAAAGATAAATCATTTAATTCTTCTAGAGACTTGGCAAATTTATTAAAGCTCAGCTTATGAAATTACTTGGCTAATATATCTCTGCAAAAAGACAATCAAGTAAGTTAATATTAAACTCAAAGACTGAAAAATTCTTTTCTCTTAGACAAAAGAGAAATAAAGATCATGATGTAATTTGTTCTTCCCAGGAACAAGGAGATGCATTACCTTCAAAACCTGTTTCCAATGAATTTCTAGTTGCTTTATTTTCTTATTGAATGTATTGAATATGACTTAGTAGAAATGATCTGCACTCACTTCTAGATGAAGGAAGGTAAAATGATTGAGAATCACAGAATTTTTAGAGAGAACTTTAGAAATCCAGTATTTCTCAGACTTATTTTAAACTTCATCAGAAGCCGTTCCTCCAATGAAATCGTATATTGGATAGCTGGAAAACAGAGGTGCTCTATCAGTGCTTCTTGAACTTTAATGGAATCACCTGAGAACATTGTTAAAATGTCGATTGTAGTCTGGAGTGGGGCCCAAGATTCTGCCTTTCTTAATTTTTTTTTCAACGTTTTTATTTATTTTTTTGGGACAGAGAGAGACAGAGCATGAACGGGGTAGGAGCAGAGAGAGAGGGAGACATAGAATCGGAAACAGGCTCCAGGTTCCGAGCCATCAGCCCAGAGCCTGACGCGGGGCTCGAACTCACGAACCACGAGATCGTGACCTGGCTGAAGTCGTACGCTTAACCAACTGAGCCACCCAGGCGCCCCAAGATTCTGCCTTTCTAACCAGCTCCCAGTAGTTGCTGCTGCTGCAGGTGGTGGACCGCAAGTGAGCAGCTAAAGCTGTAGTTGATAGGTTCTAAATTCAGCTGAACATTGGACACACGTTAGAAATACTGATGCCATATCCCTCCCCTCTTCCATCTGGGATTCTGATTTAATTCATATGTGTGTATCCCGGGTATTAAGATTTTAAAAGCTCCCGGGGCTATTCTAACGTGCAGCCAAGTTTGAGAACAACTGCTTTAGTACAAAATGTGTGTGTGTGTGTGTGTGTGTGTGTGTGTGTGTGTGTGTGTGTGTTGGGAGAAGCAGGTGTTATAGATCGTGTTTATCTTTCCTGGAATCTCTCTCCTACACTATGATAAAAATATACCGAAAATCATGGGGCGCCTGGGTGGCGCAGTCGGTTAAGCATCTGACTTCAGCCAGGTCACGATCTCGCGGTCCGTGAGTTCGAGCCCCGCGTCAGGCTCTGGGCTGATGGTTCAGAGCCTGGAGCCTGTTTCCGATTCTGTGTCTCCCTCTCTCTCTGTTCCTCCCCCGTTCATGCTCTGTCTCTCTCTGTCCCAAAAATAAATAAACGTTGAAAAAAAAATTAAAAAAAAAATATATACCGAAAATCAGACTGTGACTAAAACTATTCAGAACTTTTTGATACAAATACGTTTAAAAATGCATTGTGAGTAGAATTTTTGTTCTGTATTTCATTTGACTTAATAATACACCGTAGGTGAACAAACACAGAATAGCACCATCATTTTTTATGATTGTGAAATATGAATGTTCTATGGTTTGTTTTACTAATCCTATAATATTAGGCATTTAGGATAGTTTTTAAATATTAATGAGTAGAGTGATGAATATTACTCATCAAATATCTTAGCACACTTTTCTTATTCCCTTAGAATAGTAGAGTACCAAGGTTAGGCAGTAGAGGCAGTCCAACTTGGTGCGGAGGAGTACTTAAATCACTGATATTGTTTCAAACTGTCTGTGCATGGTGATAATAAAAGCAAACTGGTTTTTAGTCAGCTTTATTACTGTTACAAATTCTCCATCCACAATGCCCCTCCTTACTGCCTGCACCCTGGGCATACTGTTCCCACCACCATGCCTTTGGAATGAGTTCTAAGCCAATGCCTCATAGTTAATTTTCACAATCACTGTGTGGAAAGATAGGAGCTTTTCTAGGGTTATAGATATGTATCTGTATATTGTATGCAAAGGTTATACAATATCTCCAATAGCATAATCTAAAAATACATACAAGAATGTTTATTTAAAACATTTGGTGTTAGTACTTTTAATATTTGACAATTTTGCAAAATTTCTATGTATTTTTTTACAAGGGAGACTAAATATTTGTTATGTCTAGAAACCATTTGTATTTCTTCTTTTGCGATTGATTGCCTAGTTATTTCCTTTGACTGTTTTTCTAATTGTGTTTATATTTTTTATTCATATGGAAAACCCGTTTAGTCAAGCTATCTTTTGTTCTCTGTAAAATATAAGTAATTTCTTCAAGTTTGTTTTTTGTCATCTTAATTTGTTTTTGAGGTTTTTTTTTTTTTTTTGGTGTGAAAGTTTACATTTTTCTGTAGTCTGATCCAAGCCACCTAAGTTTTTACCCAGAATTCTTAATGTTTATATTTTCCTTTACTTTATTAATTCATCTAAAATAATTTTGTTGATTAGCACTATATAGAGAAGTAATTTATTATTTTGTTCCCAAATGTTTAGTTGACAAAATAACCATTGACTGCTTTATTCATCCATTACCCAGTAAGCTGATATCGTGCTTTATTACGGAACACATTAAAATATACATGTGTATGTTCCTGAATTATCTCTTCTGTTCTCTTTTTTCATCAATTTCTTGTACCAGTATTATGTTTCATTTCTTTTAGCTTTAGAATACCCTTTAATATTTAGCAACAAAATTCATCTTTTCAGATAACCTTGTCCCCTGTGATCATTTTTTCAGAAAAATGTGGAATACTTTTTTCAGTTTAAATAATACCATTTTGTGACTTTTATTTATAATCACTACATTTTTAAAGTAGTATGCGTGGACATTGGCAACTGTGTAGCCAAAGTCTTTCCAACCAGTAACATTTTATACATTTCATTTATTTAAGAATTATTTTCTGATATTCAGGAGAATTAATTTTGTTTTTTTACATTTATGCTTATGTATTCTTAATTATATATATGTAGGATTGTATATGTTTATATATGTGGATTTGGTGTGTGTGTGTGTGTGTGTGTGTGTGTGTGTGTGTGTGTGTGTGTGTGTCTGTATCTGTGTCTGTGTCTGTGTGAGGTGTTGCTGTCTGGTATATGATAGCCTTCTAAAAAACATCAGGAAACCACACCTCTCTTGTTTTCATTTCCCTGGAGCTATCTAATAACCCTAGTCCCAAACTCTATATAAGACATAGAAGAATAAAAATCAAATCTTTTTAAGAACAAAATATATACATGCCATAGAGATGAGGAAATTGAAATCCGGAGATGCTGTCTTGCTTAAAATCATAACATTAATGAGTATCAAAACTAGGAATAGGGGTGCCTGGCTATCTCAGAAAAGCATGTGACTCTTGATCTCGAGGGTCATGAGTTCGAGCCTCACATTGGGCATAGAGATTACTTAAGTAAGCAAAACTTAAAAGAAACAAAAAACTAAGAATAGAATTAAAGTCAATGGACTGCATCATACTAACTGCAAAGAACTTGCAATCTAGTTGCAAACAAAATGAACACAAATGAAAGATTCAGGCAAAACCCTACAACAGCATGAAAGATAACTAGATATAATAGGAATTCAGAATCACTGAACTTAGAAATGTATATCAAGATATTAGTTATCATTTACTAAGTCAATGTATTTGTCCACAGTTCATTATAATAGTAAGCAGAACTGTGAGGGTGTGCTCGGTCAGTTCTGTTTTGTGACAAACCACCAAGGTCAATTTTTATCAACAAAGGAGTGAAATAGATCTGTCTAATAGCCAGTTTAATGTGCTCTATTTTATTCAGCTGTGCTTGGGAATACAAATACAAACCTAGAGGGATCTCCTGGAAACTCTTCCATCCTAGCAGTCTGTGAACAATATAAAAGGACCTTGAAACACGTATTCAATAATTTTATATTAAAGAGAGATAATTTCACTGTATTTTTTTTTAGTCCATTTCTCTGTGTGTGTCCGGACACACACAGATCACTGCCACCACCACACATGCCCACCAATTGCAGATTCAGGATCATTAAATGTTGAGTTTTGTATCTTGCATTGTATTTTCATAACATTCATTTTTTGTTGTTATTTTTTAATATATTTATACTTATTGTTCATAGCTTCTTATTTGTTACATTCACCTTTTTATATACAATTTTTTTAGAATTTAAAAAATTATAGAATATTGGTTTTACTTGTTTGGAAGACTTAGCTCATCATTTTTAGTGCTAATAATAATTTTATTCAAGAATAAAAATAAATTTTTATCCCAAAATAAATAGGAGGAGGGTCTACATTTTCCAGGTTCACATTTTCCCTCCACCAAAGTCAACAAAAAAAGTGGAAAAAATATATGAAGCAATCATTTTTAGCAATTAAACCAGAGTCACAAGCAAGCAAGAAAGAAGAAAGAAAGAAAGAAAGAAAGAAAGAAAGAAAGAAAGAAAGCCAAAGTCAGCATAGAACTGTGATTTCCAGTCCTATGGAAAGGAATCCCAAGAAGAACCTAGCAGTCTAGCTGAGATGAGGGAATGGATACCAAAGTCTGGGGAGGCCAAGATGGCTAAAATTTGGGGCAAAATGGTTTAAAGGAGGGGGATACATGGAGAAAGAGCTCTAGAAGCCCACAGAGGGTTCTTCTATCTTTGGCTGTACACCAGGCTATGCATGAATAGGGTAAAACCTGGCACAGCCAAGAAAAAAAAGAATTATGGAGAAGAAAAAGTTACCAGGGAACTGTAAGTCAAATTTCAAGAGCTTACTCAGAGCTATTTGCCTGAGTTTCTGTGCGTCAGAGTAAATACATCTTGATGAAAACCAGATATGGAATGGGGATTCCAGAAGTACCATCCCTTCGTAGTGGGGCTAAAATAGTCCTGTAGGAAAGGCGATTATGACTCATCTTTTAAAAGATTAAAAAAAGATTTTAAAGATTAAAAAATTAATTAAATTAAATTAAATTAAATTAATTAAATTAATTAAAAAGATTAAAAAAAGATTTTAAAGGATTAAGCTGATTCATAAGTAACTTAATTGCCTACCAGAATGAACTCAAAAAATAAATATACAGCAATATGTAGCATTAAAATCCATTAAAAATTTATTAATGTGTGAAGAAACAGGGAATTGTGATCCATAACCAGTAGAAAAATCTGTCAATAGAAACACAAGTGACAGAAATGATAAAATTATTTGAGCTATAAAACATGCTCAATATATCAGAATTTATAGAAAAATATAAAGCAAAAGAAAATTCTAAAAATGAAAACATTAAATTTCTGAAATGAAATTTTACTAGATTGGTTTAATAGATGATCAGACATTGAATTAAATATAAGAACAATATAAGAATAAAATGTCAGTAAACTTGAATAAATAATACAGAATTATATAAAATGCAGCACAGAGAAAAATATTCAGATATCTATGGGAGTATATCAAGCACTTTAACGTACGAATAATTGGTGTCCCAGGAGGAGAAAGTGCAGAAAAAAATATTTCAAAAATAGTGGTTGAGTTTTTTCCAAATTTGAAAAAATTAGAAGCTCATAGGTCCAAAAGTTTAATGAACTTGAAGTAGGATATTAACAAGAAAGACTTCACCAAGCACATCATTATTAAATTTCTGAAAACCTAGGAAAAACAGAAAATTTTAATGATACCTACATAGGTACAAAAATAGTTACATAGACTTTTCATCAGAAACTGAGAGCCAAAAGACAAAAGAGTGACAACTTTAAAATGCTGAACAGTAGGAAAGAAAATCTGTCAATGCAGCATTCTATGCCAACAAAATTATATTTCAAAAATTAAGGTAAAAATAGAGATTTTCTTTTTAGGCAAAAAATTATGAGAGAAGAAAATTATTTTAGATCTAAGCCAAGAAGTGAAAAATATTTGAAAATGATAAATAAATGCAATTTAAAAAATTGTCTCATGTGTTTTTTTTTATTTTTTAACATTTATTTATTTTTTGAGAGATGAGAGAGAGAGAGGGAGAGTGAGTGAGAGAGTGAGTGAGGGGCAGAGAGAGAGGGAGATACAGAATCCAAAGCAGGCTCCAGGCTCCGAGCTGTCAGCACAGAGTCCAATGCAGGGGCTTGAATTCATGAACTGTGAGATCATGACCTGAATTGCTTAAGTCAGATGCTTAACCAACTGAGCCACCCAGGTGCCCCCAAAATTGTCTCATCTTTTAATTTTACACGAAGGTGCTTGACCATTCAAAGCAAACATGGAACATTATGGAGTTCATAATATGTGCCAAAATAAAACAAAGGCACAAAAGGAAAGTGGGATATGAGAATATAAGTTTCTTAAAAATAAATTGGTATAACATAATTGAAAGTAGACTGTAATAATTAAAAATGGATATTATAAACCCTAGAGAAATCAATAGGAAATAAAAGGCATCAGGAAATAAGTCATAAGTCTATACAACATAAAGTCATTAAAACTTCACAACTTAAAAAATTCTAGGGAACAGAAAAAAGGAATAAATACCACATGAGACCATTAGGATCCAAAGACCAAGATGATAGTTTTAAATCAATGATATCAATAATTACATTAAATGTAAATGATCTAAACACTCCATTAAAAAATGGATGAACAAATTGGATTAAAAAGAAAAACTGAACTGTGTGCTTTCTACAAGAAAATAAAAGTACAAATAAAGACACAGGTAACTGAAAGAAAAAGTGGAGAAATATATTCCATAGAATTACCAGTCTTTATAAGAAAGCTGGCATGGCTATATTAATATCAGACAAAGTAGACATCAAGATAATGAATATTACCAATATAATGAATATTAAGATAATCATTTCTTAATGATAAAGGGGTGAATCATCGAGCAGACATGAGTCTAAAATGTGTATGTATCTTCTAGCACAGCTTGAAAATACATTAAACAAAAATTGACCTAAGTGAAAAGAAGAAATAGATATGATAAATCCATAGCTTTGGTTGGTGATTTCAGTATTCCTCTCTTGATGTTCATAGGACAAGAAATAGAAATTTAAAAGGCACAACAAAAAATTAAACAGTACATTCAATTTAATTTGATTCAGTTCACACGTATACAGCATTCTTACCCAACAACTGCAGAATGTGCACAAAAAGAAGATCACATTAAATCCAAAATAAATAAAAGCAAAGGAATAAGAGAAAGCAATCAGTAGGCCCTGAGGGGTTTTACAAAATTAGAATAGAAATACCTGCTCATTGAAGACACCTGAGGTTGTACACCCACTAACATACAAGAAACTTGCAGAGGCCAAAGATCTTAATCAAGAAAATTTTTTCAGGCAAGAACAATGTTATTTTTACCTTTCAGTCTCTGACAACACCTGGAATGGAGCTGTGTACCTAGTGGCAGGTCAGTAATATCTGTTAAATTGAATTGCTTTGCATCATTTTACATGTTTTACTAATGCCATCCCTGAATCCATCAATTTTTGAAACACACTATTGGAACTTCTGCTGTTTTAAGAATTAAAAAGTCAAATAGTATGTGCTATCAAAACCAGTAAGCTTAGAGTAAACTTTACAACTTCAGATATTAGACTTTCTAGAAATGTTCCATCAGCTCTATGTGTGCCAAAAATTACTTAAAATACACACAGGCAAAAATCAACTCTATGACCATGGAGGCTCACCATTGAAGTTGCCATGACCAATTCTCACCTTTATGGGAAAAGGACTTCAGTGAAGGGTGGTTGACAGGGAGTTAATCAATAGCTTCTTATTTGTGATCTGAAAGGAGGCCGCTATTTGAAGTGGACTTGGTTCATTTATCTTCTCATCGCCGTTACTCCAGTGAAAAATGATGAGTTATTTTGGTGTTCTTTAAGTACAAGTTCACGTAGTTTTGTCTGTTGGGGGACATGGAGAAGTCAGATAGAGTTAGTAAGTGGGAGGAGAGCGCGAGAGAGGCTTGAGTTTGAGACATTTTCCTTCTGGCAATGAGGTCTTTGGTAAATGATACTTGTATATCTGGGGAATTTCAAAGTTCATTCATGGTTCCTCAGTTTAATTTAATTCATTTCCTGAATTAGAGACTTTTCCAATTTTGAAACTAATTTTGCTCCTTTGTCATACCGTTACATAGATCTCCAGTCTTTTCCTCAACATTCACTGGACCTCTAACAACTTGTTCAGTTTCTGTCTTCTTTTGTTTGTTTGTTTTCTTCTAGATTCTGAATTTCTTGAAGGCAGAGGTCATGCTATTTTCCTAGCTGCTGTATCCCCAGAGCCTCTTTCAGTATCTGATACATAGTATGTAGTCATTAAATGTTGAGTGGTTAAATGAATCATTAGGATTAAATAAGAATATAGTAGATTACTTAGGTGAGCTCTATCTTGGAGATCTTCTTTTCATCTGTAAATCTGACTTTGGCCTTTGTTGGTCTGTCTTTATAATGTTGGGTTTTTAAATATATTTTGCAGACCAAGAGTTGGGAGTATTAGTAGCAGTTATTCAGTTCTGTGTTATATAAATCTTAAAAGTAACAAAAACTATTTTTTTCAAATGTCTACGGTATAGCAGTCACATACAAGTAGTTATAATAAATAAATTTGTAATACATACAATTTTTACATTTAACTTTTGTCTACATTATAAATTACTGTCAAAGGTAGCGTTCTAAAACTTGAAACATCTTTCTCATATTCACAGCACTAGCACTGATAGAACAAGAATAATCTTGTGTAAAGCAAACTCTCCAGGCAATTATAATGTATTAAGCTTTTACTAAACCCGTTTATAAATTCTTTAAAACAGGATTTTAAGCACAGATTTTCAAATCTCTGATCACATCGAAGAATAAATAATTTTTTGGCAATCATGGAGAGATTAGCTTTAAAAATATCTTATTTCAGGGTTTCTGCAACATTTTTAAATTTATTCTTAACACTTCCATAGTAACACCCTGTGTGAGTTTACACTAGATTCTTTTCAGGCTAGAAAAATCTTGGGAACAGAAAATATTCTGTGGTTTAGGAATATGAAAGAGTTTCACAGTGTTGGCTTTTAGTTCTTGGGTAACTAATTTTACATATTAAATGCCTGGGCTCTCCCTGCTACCGTGGCTGCATGGGATATGTCTCTAGACCTTGCACTCCGCTTCTCAAAAGGGCAATTCATTCACCAGACAGGATTGAAGTGTTCCCCACTTTACTTAACATATGTCTTCAGAGTCTCCAAGTGCCCCAAAATTTTACTGACAAATCTGGCAATAAAATTTTAATTATGAAGGAAGAAAACTAATTTTTATTAATACTATGTGCTGGACCCTGTGTTACACATACTCAAATAGGTATTCCTTCTGATGTTTACAACTATAATATAGGTGTAAATGCACCTTTTCAGGACAATATGAGGCTCAGAAAGATTTGTAACTTCCCTCTACATAATCTTAGAAAAGTATTCAGTCCTCTTTTATCTTACTCCAAAAACACATTTTTTCCCTATACAACCTTCTTTATACAGCCTCAGAAATTATGCAGAAGAAGTTGATAAACTCTTGCGTTGTTTTACTGAAAAGGATCGTAAATGACTACATTAAAGATTTAGGAAATTTCCTAACCAGTATCCTTTTAAACATTAGCTGCTTAAGAAGGTTGTGGAGTCTCTTCTCTGAGGACCTTTGCAACTTAAGCAAAAGATATTCTCCTTTCTGTTCTCATTGCTTAATAAGAGAAAGTCATGAGCTTTGAGGATTAAAAAAATTTTTTTAATGTTTATTACTTTTTTTATTTAAATTTTTAATTTACATTCAAATTAGCATATAGTGCAACAATGATTTCAGGAGTGGATTCCTCAATGCCACCTACCCACTTAGCCCATCCCCCCTCCCACAACCCCTCTAGTAACCCTCTGTTCTCTACACTTAAGAGTCTCCCATGTTCTGTCCCCCTCCCTGTCCCTATATTATCTTTGCTTCCCTTCCCTTATGTTCGTCTGTTCTGTGTATTAAAGTCCTCATATGAGTGAAGTCATATGATATTTGTCCTTCTCTGACGGACCAACTTCGCCTAGCATAATACCGTCTAGTTTCATCCACGTTGTTGCAAATGGCAAGATTTCATTCTTTTTGATTGCCGAGTAATACTCCATTGTACATATATACCACTTCTTCTGTATCCATTCCTCCACTGATGGACATTTGGGCTCTTGCCATACTTTCACTATTGTTGATAGTGCTGCTATAAACATTGGGGTGCATGTGCCCCTTGGAAACAGCATACCTGTATCACTTGGATAAATACCTAGTAGTGCCATTCTAGGTCGTAGGGTAGTTCTATTTTTAATTTTTTGAGGAACCTCCATACTGTTTTCCAGAGTGACTGCACCAGCTTGCATTCCCACCAGTAATGCAAAAGAGATCCTCTTTCTCTGCATCCTCGCCAAAATCTGTTGTTGCCCAAGTTATTAATATTAGCCATTCTGACAGGTGTGAGGTGGTATCTCATTGTGGTTTTGATTTGTATTTCCCTGATGATGAGTGATGTGGAGCATTTTTTCATGTGTCTATTGGCCATCGGGATGTCTTCTTTGGAAAATTGTCTATTCATGTCTTTTGCCCATTTCTTCACTGGATTATTATTATTATTATTATTATTATTATTATTATTTTGGGTGTTGAGATTGATAAGTTCTTTGTAGATTTTGGATACTAACCCTTTATCTGATATGTCATTTGCAAATAAATATCTTCTCCCATTCTGTAGGCTGCCTTTTAGTTTTGCTGGTTGTTTCCGTCACTGTGCAGAAGCTTCTTATTTTAATGAGGTCCCAATAGTTCATTTTTGCCTTTGTTTCCCTTGCCTCTGGAGACGTGTTGAGTAAGAAGTTGCTGCAGCCAAGATCAAAAAAGGTTTTGCCTGCTTTCTCCTTGAGGATTTTGATGGCTTCCTGTCTTTCATTGAGGTCTTTCATCCATTTTGAGATTATTTTTGTGTATGGTGGAAGAAAGTGATGCAGGTTCATTCTTCTGCATGTTGCTGTCCAGTTTTCGCAGCACAACTTGCTGAAGAGACTGTCTTTATTCCATTGAATATTATTTCCTGTCAAAGATTAGTTGGCCATACATTTGTAGGTCCATGTCTGGGTTCTCTATTCTGTTCCATCTATCTGGATATCTGTTCTTGTGCCAGTACCATACTGTCTTGATGATTACAGCTTTGTAGTATAGCTTGAAGTCCAGGATTGTGATGCCTCCTGCTTTGGTTTTCTTTTTAAAGATCACTTTAGCTATTCTGGGTCTTATCTGGTTCCATACAAATTTTAGGATTATTTGTTCTAGGTCTGTGAAGAATGCTGGTGTTATTTTGATAGGGATTGCATTGAATAAGTAGATTGCTTTGGGTAGTATTGACATTTTAACAGTATTTACTCTTCCTATTCAGGAGCATGGAATCTTTGTCCATTTTTTTGTGTCTTCCTCAATTTATTTCATAAGCTTTCTACAGTTTTCAGTGTATAGATTTTTCACCACTTTAGATCTATTTCTAGGTATTTTATGGTTTTTGGTGCAATTTTAAATGGGATCGATTCCTTGATTTGTCTTTATGTTGCTTCATTGTTGGTGTATAGGAATGCAACCAATTTCTGTGCATTGATTTTATATCCTGCAACTTTGCTGAATTCATGAATCAGTTCTAGCAGTTTTTTGGTGGAATCTTTTGGGTTTTCCATATAGTGTATCATGTCATCTGCGAAGAGTGAAAGTTTGACCTCCTCCTGACCAATTTGGATGCCTTTTATTTCTTTGTGTTGTCTGATTTCAGAGGCTAAGACTTCCAATACTGTGTTGAATAACTGGTGAGAGTGGACATCCCTGTCTTGTTCCTCAGGACCTTAGGGGGAAAGCTCTCAGTTTTTCCCCATTGAGGATGATATTAGCATTCGGTCTTTCATATATGGCTTTTATGATTTTGAGGTATGATCCTTCTATCCCTACTTTCTTAAGGGTTTTTATCAAGAAAGGATGCTGTATTTTGTCAAATGCTTTCTCTGCATCTATTGAGAGTATTATATATTTCTTGTCCTTTCTTTTATTGATGTGATGAATCACATTGATTGTTTTGTGGATATTGAACCAGCCCTGCATCCTAGGTATAAATCCCACTAGGTCGTGGTGAATAATTTTTTTAATGTTTAAAAATTTTAATAATTTTTTAATGGATCTGGTTGGCTAATATCTTGTTGAGGGATTTTGCATCCATATTCATCAGAGAAATTGGTCTGTAGTTCTCCTTTTTAGTGGGGTCTCTGTCTGGTTTTGGAATCAAGGTAATGTTGGCTTCACAGAAAGAGTTTGGAAGTTTTCCTTCCATTTCTATTTTATGGAATAGCTTCACGAGAATAGGTGTTAACTCTTCCTTAAATGTTTGGTAGAATTACCCCGGAAAGCCATCTGGCCCTGGCCTCTTGTTTTTTGGGAGATTTTTGATTACTAATTTGATTTCCTTACTGGTTATGGGTCTGTTCAAATATTCTATTTCTTCCTGTTTCAGTTTTGGTAGTGTATATGTTTTTAGGAATTTGTCCATTTCTTCCAGATTGCCCATTTTATTGGCATAGAATTGCTCATAATATTCTCTTATTATTATTTCTGCTATGTTGGTTGTGATCTCTCCTCTTTCATTCTTGATTTAATTATTTGAGTCCTTTCCTTTTTCTTTTTGATCAAACTGGCTTGTGTTTAATCAATTTTGTTAATTCTTTCAAAAAACCAGCTTCTGGTTTCATTGATCTGTTCTACTATTTTTTTGTTGTTGTTGTTGTTTGTTTCAGTAGCATTAATTTCTGCTCTCATCTTCATTATTTCCTGTCTTCTGCTGGTTTGGGGTTTTATTTGCTGTTCTTTTTCCAGCTCTTTAAGGCATAAGGTTAGGTTGTGTATCTGAGGTCTTTCTTCCTTCTTTAGGAAGGCCTGGATTGCTATATACTTTCCTCTTATGACTGCCTTTGCTGCATCCCAGAGGTTTTGGGTTGTGGTGTTATCATTTTCACTGGCTTCCATGAACTTTTTAATTTCCTCTTTAACTCTTGGTTAACCCATTCGTTCTTTAGTAGGATGTTAGTCACTAAGTTGTCTTTCCAAATTTTGTCGTGTGGTTGATTTCGAGTTTCATAGCGTTGT
The DNA here is from genome assembly GCF_028749965.1 of Puma concolor. Taxonomy (NCBI): domain Eukaryota; kingdom Metazoa; phylum Chordata; class Mammalia; order Carnivora; family Felidae; genus Puma; species Puma concolor. The sequence goes on along the minus strand of NC_141667.1, from coordinate 205,075,213 downwards.
GGTCTGAAAATATGCACGGTATGATCTCGATCTTTTTGTACTTGTTGAGGGCTGATTTGTGTCCCAGCATGTGATATATTCTGTAGAACATTCCATGAGCACTGGAGAGGAATGTATATTCTGCTGCTTTAGGATGAGATGTTCTGAATATATCTGTTAAGTCCATCTGGTGCAGTGTGTCGTTCAAAGCCATTGTTTCCTTGTTGATTTTCTGTCTATTGCTGTAAATGGGGTGTTGAAGTCCCCTACTATTATGGTATTATTATAAATAGTTTCTGTTTGTGATTAATTGATTTATATATTTGGGTTCTCCCATGTTTGGGGCATAAATGTTTACTATTTTTAGATCTTCTTGGTGGATAGACCCCTTAATTCTGATATAATGCTCTTCTTCATCTCTTGTTACAGTCTTTATTTTAAAATCTAGATTGTCTGATATAAGTATGGCTACTCTGGCTTTCTTTTAGTGACCATTAGCATGACAGATGATTCTCCATTGCTTTACTTTCAATCTGAAGGTTTCTTTAGGTCTACAGTGGGTCTCTTGTAAACAGCATATAGATGGATCTTGTTTTCTTATCTATTCTGTTACCCTGTGTCTTTTGATGGGATCATTTAGTCCATTGATGTTTAGAGTGAGTACTGAAAGATATGAATTTATTGTCATTGTGTTGCCTGTAGAGTTGAAGTGTCTGGTGGTGTTCTCCGACAGTTGTGAGATGATATCTCATTGTGGTTTTCATTTGTATTTCCCTGATGATGAGTGATATTGAGCATTTTTTTATGTGTCAGTTGGCCATCTGGATGTCTTCTTTGGAGAAGTGTCTGTTTACATCTTTTTCCCATTTCTTTACTGGATTATTTGTTTTTTGGGTGTTGAGTTTGATAAGTTCTTTACAGACTTTGAATACCAACCCTTTATCTGATATGCTGTTTACAAATATCATCTTCCATTCAATCGGTTGCCTTTTAGTTTTGCTGATTGTTTCCTTCAGCGTGCAGAAGCTTTTTATTTTAATGAGCTCCCAATAGTTCATTTTTGCCTTTGTTTCCCTTGCCTCCGGAGACGTGTTGAGTAAGAAGTTGCTTCAGCCAAGATCAAAAAAGGTTTTGCCTGCTTTCTCCTCGAGGATTTTGATGGCTTCCTGTCTTACATTGAGGTCTTTCATACATTTTGAGTTTATTTTTGTGTATGGTGGAAGGAAGTGGTCCAGGTTCATTCTTCTGCATGTCGCTGTCCAGTTTTGTCAACACCACTTGCTGAAGAAACTGTCTTTATTCCATTGAATATTCTTTCCTGCTTTGTCAAAGATAAGTTGGCCATATGTTTGTGGCCATACTTATGTCTCCCTTCTCTATTCTGTTCCATTGATCTGAGTGTCGTTTTTTGTGCCATGTTTATTATTTATTCTTGAGAGAGAAAGACAGAGCATGAGCAGGGGAGGGACAGAGAGAGAGGGTGACACAGAATCCCGAGCAGGCTCCAGACTCTGAGCTTTCATCACAGAAACCAAAGTGGGGCTCAAACCCACAAACCGTGGGATCATGACCTGAGTCAAAGTCTGACATCTAACCAACTGAGCCACCCAGGTGCCCCGAGGATTTTTTTTAAAGCAATGCTGTGTTTTTCCACCCTTGTTCATAGCTGTCTCCTTTGCTTCTTGTCACAACAAGAATCTGCTTGTGAGAGAGCTGCTCTAGATGTGTAGACTACAATTTTGAGACTGTTTCTCTGTGCACACAGCGGATGTAGAGGGGCCATCTAGGCTTCCCCAGAACCATGCAGAACCTACCTGAGATCAGAATCATCCTTATTCTCAGTCACTAAAATATTATTTCCTCCTTTTTAATATACCATCTTGTATTCCCATTTCAGTGTCACTGAAATCACAGTAGTTACCATGAGAGGCACCCTTTAAGTTTAGCTCATCTGACAACAGGACTTCTCAGCCAATAAGAGTACATTGAAGTTAAGGTAAGTTAATTATGGTAGCAGATCTTCACTACAGTTTTGCCTGAACATAATGTATTAGTTCAGTCATGTTTGCTTCTCTTAAATGTAAATACTACACAAAAGCTGCTTTGAAAGTTGAAATTACATTAGGAAGTTTAATCAGCAGGTGTCGTATTTTAGGCCATTACCCTCTGATTAAATAGTAGTTGTCTGTGTTGTGACATGAAATTTATAACATTTTTGGCAAAATTGGAAACATATTGAATGAGTTGAACAGATTTGATGAGTTGAAGGTGATCAGTAACTTCTCAGACAAGTCCACTGAAATACTCAAATAACTCTGAGAATGAGAAACACTCCTCCCTAGGAGGTATAATACATTTTACAATGTTCTGAAATTCTGTGGCCTTCAGATTAGCAGTCTGTAATTTCCAGCCAGGCATTAAGTGATGTACACTTGGTGTGGACTATCATCTGCTAATTAATGCATTAGTGCCCTCTCTTTTGCCACCATCTGAAGGGATTTCCCATTATGCTCTCATTAGCTCCAGTTCTGACTTCACGATATATTTTATGGAGCAAAGACTGTAGCAGCGTAAAATTGCATTTTAATTTCAAAAATGTGTTGGCCTTACTTGGTATATATAAATGATATTATTGTAAATAGTAAAAAGTGTATATCTGTAATATTTTAAAAATATCAAATTAGTTTGCCTTCATCCCCGCTGTTTAATTAATAGTCAAATAGTTGATAGTGGCCAAGATAACCTTAAAGAGTTCCCTCCCCTCAGTTTGCCTAAACTTTGGACAGGTTTCTTTCTAACCTCCCTTTCATTGGAGCATTTACTTTGGAAAACTACAACTTATAAATTCTTTCTCTGCCCCTTTGAGATATAAATCTTCTACAATCCAGGAATGCCTTTCTCAAGGACCTGGGAGCAGTCCTTTGCACATGTGACCATTAGGAAAAATAGTGCCCCTGTCTTTCATTCTCTGTGGAAAGGTAGGAGCCTAACTCACTAAGTGCCAATCAGCAAGTACAGATGGCATAATCACATGTGACTCCTAATGTCCTCTAGTACTTTTTTGCTAGCTCACCCCAGTGCTTCAAAACCCTTCTGTCTTGCAATGCCTGGGTGGCTCAGTTGATTAAGTATTGGACTTTGGGTCAGCTCATGATCTCATGAGTTTGAGTCCTGCCTTGGGCTCTGTGCTGACAGCTTAGAACGTGGATCCTGCTAAGGATTCTGTTTCCATCTCTCTCTGCCCCTCCCCTCCTCATGTTCTGTCTCTCTCTGTCTCAAAAATAAATAAAACATTAAAAAATTAAACATTTCTGCCTTTTATTTCAATGGAGTTGCATTCATTCTCTGTCTATTATAATAGTCAGTTTCCTCTACTGCAATAATATCGAATAAAGTCTTCCTTGCTTTTTTAACTGGTCTGATGTAATTTTTCTCCTACCATATATATATGTATATACATGTATATATGTGATATATATACATACCATGTATATATGTGAGATATATATATATATATATATATATATATATATATATATATATATCACAAAGCCCTTAGGAAGTGTCAGGCATATTTCTAAGAGCCTTCATATGTTAATTAAGTTAAACTTATGAAAACCCTATGAGATAGGCACCATGATCATTATTCCCACTTCATTTCATCACATTGAGGTGAAGAAATTTTCTCAGGGGAGAGTGGGAAGGAAACAAAGACTTAGTTTGTCCCTCACCTACTCTTAGTCCCTAGAGACAGTCAGTCCTAAAGGTCTAGTCATTCTTTTCTCTTTCAACTAATGCCGTCTATTAATTTTTTTGCAGATTCTGTCATTCCTTCACTTGGTCAATATATACGTATTGACTTACTCTGTGTAGCAGGGTTGGGATAAGATATCAGATAAGACAGACATGTTTCCTTATCTCATAGAACTTATTAAGGACAAGGACAAGGACAAGTAAGCAGGCAATCTGAGTGCCTTTTGAGAAGGTGTAAGTGCAGTTCTGCAGCATGTAGTCTGGGCATCAACGTATACTCAGTGAGTCTAGGAGATCCTTCCAGGGGAAGTGACCGCTGAGCTGAGAGAAGAAGGAGATGGGGTAAGTAAGTATTCTAAGCTGAGAAAATGTCATATTCAAAGAAAATATCACATTCAGTGCCTAGAGGCAAGAGAAAATTGGGGATATAAAGGGAATTAAAACAATAATATATTACTAAAGCAGATTATAGGTACAGAGAACTGAGGATAGTGACAAAGGAGAGAGGAAAGGGGCCACCGTAAGTGAAGGTACTTTTATGACAGAAAATGTAAAGTCATAGTAGGAATTTGTGGCTTGAATATTGGAGCAATAGGGAGAGATTTAAACAATTTTTTGTGAGGAGATCAAGAGCATATTTGTAATGTTTGAAAACTCTGTGTAAGTATAGATAAGTGAAAATATATATGTATATAAATTATGTATGAGAATAAAATTATGCACACTGTTGTGTAATAGCTAAATTCTATCTTTGAGAAAAGAACTTCCAGAAAATTTAAAAAATCTATTTTAAATGAATCTCTTAAAATTTTGTTTTACACATTGGCTATATCTTTGCAAAGAATATTAGGCTTAAGATTACAAAGGCATCTTGTTAAATAATGCCTGGGCAAATGTGCATCTAGTCACTGGCTCAGATCATTCCTAGTATATACAGTTGCCTATTACCTTTTGCAATCCAGGTAGTTAATGCTACAATGAACTCCAAGCCTGTGTGTCTATTTTTACAGTACTTTCTCAAAACAAGGGCTTTTGGCAAACAAAGTGTTCTGTTCATGTTAAAATAGGCCATAAAGTGAAACAGTACTGTTTTACATTTTGCTATCATTTTCCATTTGCTTCTAATTATCTTGCTATTGAATAAACACTTTTACAGTTTTTTTCATAGATACGGTAGAGTTGCTTTGGATCTAGTCAGTTTAAATAATTTTGTGTATCACAGAATGTCTCAAAACATCTTTAACATTCTAAGTGGTTTCCATTTGGCTACATCCCAGCTAGAGCTGAAGTGGAAAAAAAAAAAAAACGGGGTGTGAAGGTATAATATCCTTTTGTTTGTATTTTATTAGATTGCAGTTTGCCTAATCCTCTTTATGCTAGTTTTCGTTTGATGTAAATGAAATTGGCTGAGTGACATAGCGCTGAACGGAAGGGTTAGGAATGAAAGCTCTGATGCCAAATCAACTATAATATTTTTAATCAGAGTTAATTGATGCCAGCTGTGTGGTCTGTGTGCGATTTTGCATTTATGGGTGAAGAAAGGTGTGGTTGCTGTTATTTCAATTTAGAAGCTGGAAGTCCTTGCCAGTTATTATGAATCTATGGATAGGGGCATGCTTGATGTTTATTGCACAAAGACTTCAGTGGTTCAAGTGGTACAGTGTAATTTGGATTATTAGCATGAGACATTTTGTTTCTTTCATAATTGCATGGGAGCAAATAACAGACCTGCTATATAGTTTTATGACTGACTTTAGGAAAATATAATAGGTCTCTTTGATGATGTTATTTATTAATGTGTTGCAACATCAGATCTAAACCATTCTGAAAAGTCCAAATCTGTAATTACCTCTTCATTAATTTTTTTTCTGAAGATTAGTAATTTAACTCATTCCAATTTAAATTGGCATTAATTGGGGCTGACCACAAAATAGTACTTTAAAACTCAGACACACACATCCAGTACACTCACGCGTATACATACAGTGTACTCATGCACTCAATACTCATTCACATGGACATACACACATATATTCACACCCAAGAGAATTCCAAAATCAGTTTAAATATATTATAATGGTTGTGAAAGTTGTTTGATGACATATTCAAAATAGATTTTTAACTGTTGGCTTTGATTTGCCTCACAGAAATGACAGTTCTAAATTTTCTCTTGTCTTTCACAAGAAAATGGGTCACACATCCTATAAGCATTATTATTTACATTGTATCGAGACTACTTTTATATGATAAATCCATATGTGAACTGATTTAAACATATTGTCTCATATAGACCACATGCTGCAACACTAATGGATTCACCATTTAGTAAACACCTACTTGAAACCTTTTGGCAAGTAACCATGTTTAAAAGGGGATATACTCATCTTAGGCTAATTAAATTAATCAAATCTGTACATAATTCTGATGGTTAGAATATATATTTTTAATATTGAGCCATAAGTCTTGGACTTGTGGCTATTAAACGGTTCTACCCCCTTCATTTTTCTGCTTAAAAACAAAAATGAAATATACTTTTAGCACCTGAGAAGGTGGTGAAGAAATTAGTTCTCTATTGGGAGCATGAGACCAAACTTAGATATTCAGGGATTTCTCCTATTCCTTTCTAATTCCAATTTAGAGAGCAAATATCAGAAAAGATCGAGGCTATTTTGTGGGTATGTAAAGTATCACCCTTGATTATTTGAACTTAGCTTTCCACCAATATTTTTACCTTTCCAGCAATTACTTTTTTACAGTAAAATACACTAAAAAGAGTCTATTCATTAAAAAATTAGGTTAGAAGTTCATGAAAATAAAGACATGATTTTTTTTTCTCTAGCCATCTTCCCACAAAAAAACAAAAACCAACAAACAGAACAACAACAAAAACCTGTCTGGTACTTACTCATTTTCAGAGAGACTTAAATTAACTAGTTGTTAAAGTCTGAAGATACTTTAGGTTACAAATGTTTCTGAAATGCCTGTTTAGTGTGCCCAAATTCAGAATGACACTTTCATATCTCTGTTCTAACCTTTTAACATATCTAGATAATTCCCTTTAAATATGTGTCTTCAATGTGATTATTTCATAAAATGATTATTATTCCCTAAGGAAAAGCTTATATGTACAATTATTTTTAATTGAAAATGTTACAGTATGGCAGTTTCTACTGTAATACCAGATGGCCTTTTTTTTTTTTCGGGTATGGAATTTTAAGATTAAAAGTAGCATAAAATATGAGAGTTTGTATCCAGGATTTGTGAGAACATTTAAAATTTCCCCTGTTCAAAAACTGAGAGCTTTTTCCCTGAGATCAGGAACACGACAGGGATGCCCACTCTCACCGCTGTTGTTTAACATAGTGCTGGAAGTTCTAGCATCAGCAATCAGACAACAAAAGGAAATCAAAGGCATCAAAATTGGCAAAGATGAAGTCAAGCTTTCGCTCTTTGCAGATGACATGATATTATACATGGAAAATCCGATAGACTCCACCAAAAGTCTGCTAGAACTGATACATGAATTCAGCAAAGTTGCAGGATACAAAATCAATGTACAGAAATCAGTCGCATTCTTATACACTAACAATGAAGCAACAGAAAGACAAATAAAGAAACTGATCCCATTCACAATTGCACCAAGAAGCATAAAATACCTAGGAATCAATCTAACCAAAGATGTAAAGGATCTGTATGCTGAAAACTATAGAAAGCTTATGAAGGTAATTGAAGAAGATTTAAAGAAATGGAAAGACATTCCCTGCTCATGGGTTGGAAGAATAAATATTGTCAAAATGTCAATACTACCCAAAGCTATCTACACATTCAATGCAATCCCAATCAAAATTGCACCAGCATTCTTCTCGAAACTAGAACAAGCAATCCTAAAATTCATATGGAACCACAAAAGGCCCCGAATAGCCAAAGTAATTTTGAAGAAGAAGACCAAAGCAGGAGGCATCACAATCCCAGACTTTAGCCTCTACTACAAAGCTGTCATCATCAAGACAGCATGGTATTGGCACCAAAACAGACACATAGACCAATGGAATAGAATAGAAACCCCAGAACTAGACCCACAAACGTACGGCCAACTCATCTTTGACAAAGCAGGAAAGAACATCCAATGGAAAAAAGACAGTCTCTTCAACAAATGGTGCTGGGAGAACTGGACAGCAACATGCAGAAGGTTGAAACTAGACCACTTTCTCACACCATTCACAAAAATAAACTCAAAATGGATAAAGGACCTGAATGTGAGACAGGAAACCATCAAAACCTTAGAGGAGAAAGCAGGAAAAGACCTCTCTGACCTCAGCCGTAGCAATGTCTTACTCGACACATCCCCAAAGGCAAGGGAATTAAAAGCAAAAGTGAATTACTGGGACCTTATGAAGATAAAAAGCTTCTGCACAGCAAAGGAAACAACCAACAAAACTAAAAGGCAACCAACGGAATGGGAAAAGATATTTGCCAATGACATATCGGACAAAGGGCTAGTATCCAAAATCTATAAAGAGCTCACCAAACTCCACACCCGAAAAGCAAATAACCCAGTGAAGAAATGGGCAGAAAACATGAATAGACACTTCTCTAAAGAAGACATCCGGATGGCCAACAGGCACATGAAAAGATGTTCAGCGTCGCTCCTTATCAGGGAAATACAAATCAAAACCACACTCAGATATCACCTCACGCCAGTCAGAGTGGCCAAAATGAACAAATCAGGAGACTATAGATGCTGGAGAGGATGTGGAGAAACGGGAACCCTCTTGCACTGTTGGTGGGAATGCAAATTGGTGCAGCCGCTCTGGAAAGCAGTGTGGAGGTTCCTCAGAAAATTAAAAATAGACCTACCCTATGACCCAGCAATAGCACTGCTAGGAATTTATCCAAGGGACACAGGAGTACTGATGCATAGGGGCACTTGTACCCCAATGTTCATAGCAGCACTCTCAACAATAGCCAAATTATGGAAAGAGCCTAAATGTCCATCAACTGATGAATGGATAAAGAAATTGTGGTTTATATACACAATGGAGTACTACGTGGCAATGAGAAAAAATGAAATATGGCCTTTTGTAGCAACGTGGATGGAACTGGAGAGTGTGATGCTAAGTGAAATAAGCCATACAGAGAAAGACAGATACCATATGGTTTCACTCTTATGTGGATCCTGAGAAACTTAAGAAAAACCCATGGGGGAGGGGAACAAAAAAAAAAAAAAAAAAAGAGGTTAGAGTGGGAGAGAGCCAAAGCATAAGAGACTGTTGAGAACTGAGAACAAACTGAGGGTCGATGGGGGGTGGGAGGGAGGAGAGGGTGGGTGATGGGTACTGAGGAGGGCACCTTTTGGGATGAGCACTGGGTGTTGTATGGAAACCAATTTGACAATAAATTTCATATATAAATAAAAAAAAAAAAAAAAAAATTTCCCCTATTCACAGGTAGAGTGAATGAAGACTTCCTTCCCAACCCATTCAATTTTTCCCTCATCTTAAATTTTTTGATATAAAGGAGATTTAGATATTTTCCAATTCACATCATTCCACCGATAAATCTTTAACATAATGCAAATAAGAAATGTAACTCAGCTTTTCAGTGCAAAGATATTGCCTGTCAATTTGCATTAAAACATTTTTAGGGACTAACGTATATGATGAATTTGTTTTTGAAAAAATATTGATAGTGTTGTTTTATACTCTTTGTTATTCCAGTTGGAAAGCAAAATACTGAAGTGGTTTATAGCAAATGTTAAATCTTATAGACAGACTCTTTTCCATTTCAAGGTAACTATAAAAAGAGAGAGAGAAGGAGTAGGGGAGGAGGGGGAGAGAATGTAGAAACTATGGATTGTCCTCTTCGTCCTCTTTTTAAATGAACTCATGATTTCATTGAACTTTGTCTCTTGTATTATTGAAATGCTCTACATCTCAGGTAGATATACAATAAGCTTGGAGCAGGGAAAAAAAAGGCAGAACTTCCCCTCTTTTGATTCATTGTTAGAGGCTTGTTAATGAAAAAAAAATATTCTGACACATGATGAAAGGGTAAGGAAGACAATTCAGGATGATCATTGTAGTAGAGAAGTACTGATCTTTACTTTGAATTCAGAAAATGAAAAGTAGGGCTTTGTAGCTGAGAAGTAGGTTGGGGGTTGGGTGGGTGGAAAATTAGTAAGGGAAATACCAAGGGTAGGCTGGATTCTAGCTAAACTGATATATCAACACAATTCTACCTGAAGGCAGTCCAAGGAGATCGGATGTCAAGAGTGGGAGATTCTCTCTAAACTGACGAACTGATTTGTCAGGATTCTTGTTAAAACTGGACTTTGCAGACCTGGCATGGAAGGAAATGTTTGGTAGTCTTCCGTTGTGATGGCAATGTTGATAATCAATTTAAAACACTCTAGGAAAATATGGGAAAAAAAGTCTAGGGAAATATGAAACCATAGCTAAAAATAAACATTTTTTTCAGAAAAGTCTTATTGCCTTTTGCTACATCTCTTAATTGAAATGAAAGACATTTGCATTTAGCTCTATGATAAAAGAATATTGTGAGAGATTAAAGCTTTGATTTTCTTATTGATATATAAAAGGCAATATAAAAGGAAGATTGGTATATAAAAGGCAATCAACTGAATTTATTTAAGTGTAATTTTTTTTCAAAAGCCTTAAAAAGTAGTCCAACTGGAAAATCAAGCATACTCATAACCTATCAGATTATTCCTCTGTATTTGAACAGAATGACTGTTGTTAACCTCCCTCAAGTGTGAATTAATCTTGCCTTCGATTACATTTCTTTTACTATCTCTGCTGAAGGTTAAAGTGTTTTTTAAGTTTGTTGTTTAAAGAAACTAATATTTAGAATCCACGCTGACTACTGAATATCCAGGTGGAAAATGATGTATGAATCAAGCGTAATGTGAATGAGTACCTGATCCAAATTTATATGATATAAAGATTTAAATGAGATATATACATATATATACATATATATGTATATATCTATATTTCAGTGAAGACAGAAGCCACATAGTATGTTTTTTTTTCATAGCTAAAATGTATTTATCACATACTGTGCTATGCTAAGCCATTTATCTGTTTTCTTGATGTTTTAAGTTTTTATTTATATTTCAGTAAGTTAACATACAATGTTATATTAGTTTCATGTGTGCAATATAGTGATTTGGCAATTCCATACATAATCTCCTGCTCATCACAATAACTGCATTTAATCCCCATCACCTATTTCACTCAACCCCCACCCATCTTCTGTCTAGTAACCATCAGTTTGTTCTCTACGGTTAAGAACCAGTTTCTTGGTTTGCCTCTTGGTTTGCCTCTCTGCTTTTTCCCCCTTTGCCCATTTGTTTTGTTTCTGATTCCACATATGAGTGAAATCACATAGTATTTGTCTTTTTCTGACTGACTTATTTCAGCATAATATTCTCTAGTTTTATCCATTTTGTTACAAATGGCAAGATTTTATTTTTTATGGTTGAGTAATATTCTGTTACTTGATATATAGCTGTTTCCATAATTAGGCTATTAGAGATAATGCTGCTATAAACCTCAGGTTGCATGTATCCCTTTGAGTTAGTTATATATGTATATATATATATATTTTTTTAATTACCATCCAAGTTAGCATATAGTGCTATAATTTCAGGAGTAGATTCCAGTGATTCATCCCCTGTGTATAACACCCAGTGATCATCCCAACAAGTATCATCCTTAATGCCCCTTATCCATATAACCCATCCCCTCACCTGCAACATCTCCAGCAATGCTCAGGTTGTTCTCTGTATTTGCGTCTCTTATGTTTTGTCCTTCTTCTTGTTTGTATGTTATTTTTGCTTCGCTTCTCTTATGTTCATCTGTTTTGTATCTTAAATTCCACATACAATTGAGGCCATATGATATTTCTCTTTGTCTAATTTTGCTTAGTATAATACCTTTGAGTTTCATCCATGTAGTTGCAAATGGCGAGATTTTGTTCTTTTTGATTGCCGAGTAATACTCCATTGTATATATATACCACTTCTTCTTTATCCATTCATCTGTTGATGGATATATGGGCTCTTTCTGTACTTTGGCTATTGTCAAAAGTGCTGCTTTAAACATTGGGGTGCATGTGCCCCTTCAGAGCAGCACACCTGTATCCCTTGGATAAATACCTAGTAGTGCAATTGCTGGGTCAAGGGGTAGTTCTATTTTTAACTTTTTGATGAACCTCCATACTGTTTTCCAGAGTGGCTGCACCACTTTGTACTCCCACCAGCAGTGCAAAAGAAATCCTCTTTCTCCACATCCTTGCCAACATCTCTTGTTGCCTGAGTTGTTAATTTTAGACATTTTGACTGGTATAAGGTGGTATCTTATTGCGATTTTGAGCTGTATTTCCCAATGATGAGTGATGTTGAGCATTTTTTCATGTGTCGGTTGACCATCTGGATGTCGTCTTTGGAGAAGTGTCTATTCATGTCTTTTGCCCATTTCTTCACTGTTTGTGAAGTCTTTGGGTTTGTGAAGTTTGTGAAGTTTTGGGTCTTGAGTTTGATAAGTTCTTTATAGATTTTGGATACTAACCCTTTTCTGATCTGTCATTTGCAAATATCTTCTCCCATTCTGTAGGCTGCCTTTTCATTTTGCTGATTGTTTCCTTCACCATGCAGAAGCTTTTTATTTTGATGAGGTCCCAATAGTTCATTTTGCTTTTGTTTCCCTTGCCTCCGGAGACATGTTGAGTAAGAAGTTGCTGCAGCCAACGTCAAAGACGTTTTTGCCTGCTTTCTCCTCTAGTATTTTGATGGCTTCCTGCCTCATCTTTAGGCCTTTCATCCATTTTGCGTTTATTTTTGAGTGTGGTGTAAGAAAGTGGTCCAGTATTCCCAACACCATTTGCTGAAGAGACTGTCTTTATTCCATTGGATATTCTTTCCTGTTTTGTCAAGGATTAGTTGGCCATACATTTGTTGGTCCATTTCTCAGTTGTCTATTCTGTTCCATTGATCTGAGTGTCTGTTTTTGTGCCACTACCAGACTGTCTTGATTACAGCTTTGTAATACATCTTGAAGTCCAGAATTGTGATGCCTCCAGTTTCGGTTTTCTTTTTCAGGATTACTTTGCCTGTTCGAGGCCTTTTGTGGATCCATACAAATTTTAGGATTATTTCTTCTAGCTCTGTGAAGATTCTGGTGTTATTTTGATAGGGATTGCATTGAATATATAGATTATTTTTGGTCGTATTGGCATTTTAACAATATTTGTTCTTCCAATGCATGAATATTGCATTGAACAATGCATTGAAAGTTTTTTTTTTTCATTTTTTTTGTGTCTGTTTCAATTTCTTTCATAAGTTTTATATAGTTTTCAGTGTATAGATTTTTCATTTCTTTGGTTAGGTTTATCCCTAGTTATCTTATGGATTTTGGTGCAATTATAAATGGGATCAAGTCCTTGACTTCTCTTACTGTTGCTTCATTATTGGTGTATAGAAATGCAACTGATTTCTGTGCATTGATTTTGTATCCTGAGACTTTGCTGAATTCATGGATCAGTTCTACCAGTTTTATGGTGGAATATTTTGGGTTTTCCATATAGAGTATCATGTTGTCTGTGAAGAGTGAAACTTTCACTCCCTTCTGGCTGATTTGGATGCCTTTTATTCCTTTGTTTTGTGTGATTGCTGAGGCTAGGACTTCCAACACTATGTTGGATAGCAGTGGTGAGAGTGGACATCCCTGTCATGTTCCTGATTTTAAGGGGAGAGTTCTCAGTTTTTCCCCCATTGAGGATGATATTAGCGATTGGTCTTTCATCATATATGGCTTTTATGATCTTGAGGTATGATCCTTCTGTCCCTACTTTCTTAAGGGTTTTTATCAAGAAAGGATGCTGTATTTTGTCACATGCTTTCTCTGCATCTATTGAGAGGATCATGTGGTTCTTGTCCTTTCTTTTTTTGATGTGATGAATCACATTGATTGTTTTGCAGATATTGAACCAGCCCTACATCCCAGGTATAAATCCCACTTGGTTGTGGTGAATAATTCTTTAAATGTATTGTTGGATCCAGTTGGCTAGTATCTTGTTGAGGATTTTTGCATCCATTTTCACTAGAGAAATTGATCTGTAGTTCTCCTTTTCAGTGGGGTCTTTGGTTTTGGAATCAAGGTAATGCTGGCTTCATAGAATGAGTTTGGCAGTTTTCCTTCCATGTCTATTTTTTAGAACAGTTTCCAAAGAATACAAGCTAACTCTTCTTTAAATATTTGGTAGAATTCCCTTGGAAAGCCATCCGGTTCTGGACTCTTGTTTTCTGGGAGATTTTTGATGGCTAATTTGATTTCTTTACTCGATATAGGTCCATTCAAATTATCTATTTCTTCTTGTTTCAGTTTTGGTAGCTTATATTTCCCTAGGAATTTGTCCATTTGTTCCAGATTGCCCAATTTATTGGCATATAATTGCTCATAATATTCTCTTATCATTGTTTGTATTTCTGCCGTGTTGATTGTGATTTCTCCTTTCTCTTTTGATTTTATATATTTGGGCCATTTCCTTTTCCTTTTTCTTTTTGATCAGTCTGGCTAGGGGTTTATCAATTTTGTTAATTCTTTAAAAAAAACCAGGTCTTGTTTGCATGGATCTCTTCTGTTTTTTATTTTTATTTTTTGATAGCATTGATTTCTGCTCTAATCTTAATTATTTCTCATCTTCCTGTGGTTCTGAGTTTTATTTGCTGTTGTTTTTCCAGCTCTTTAAGGTGTAAGATTAGGTTGTGTATCTGAGACCTTTCTTCTTCTTTAGGAAGACTTAGATTTCTCTGTACATCCCTCTTATGACCACCTTTGCTGTGTGCCTGAGGTTTTGGGCTGTGGTGTTATCATTTTCATTGGCTTCCATGTTCTTTTTAATTTCCTCTTTAACTTCTTGGTTAGCCCATTCATTCTTTAGTAGGATGTTATTTAGTCACTAAGTATTTGTTGCCTTCCCAAATTTTTTCTTGTGGTTGATTTTGAGTTTCATAGCATTGTCGTCTGAAAATATGCATGGTATGATCTCGATCTTTTTGTACTTGTTGAGGGCTGATTTGTGTCCCAGCATGTGAGCTATTCTGCAGAACATTTCATGTGCACTGGAGAAGAATGTATATTCTGCTGCTTTAGGATGAAATGTTCTGAATATATCTGTTAAGTCCATCTGGTGCAGTGTGTCGTTCAAAGCCATTGTTTCCTTGTTGATTTTCTGTCTGTCCGTCACCGTAAGTGGGGTGTTGAAGTCCCCTACTATTATGGTATTATTGTAAATAGTTTCTGTTTGTGATTAATTGATTTATATATTTGGGTTCTCCCTTGTTTGGAGCATAAATGTTTACTATTTGTAGATCTTCTTGGTGGATAGACCCCTTAATTCTGATATAATGCTCTTCTTCATCTCTTGTTACAGTCTTTATTTTAAAATCTAGATTGTCTGATATAAGTATGGCTACTCTGGCTTTCTTTTAGTGACCACTAGCCTGATAGATGGTTCTCCATCTCCTTTTTTTCAATCTGAAGGTGACTTTAGGTCTACAGTGGGTCTCTTGTAAACAACATATAGATGGATCTTCTTTTTTTATCCATTCTGCTATCCTGTGTCTTTTGATGGGATCATTTAGTCCATTGATATTTAGAGTGAGTACTAAAAGATATGAATTTATTGTCATTGTGTTGCCTGTAGAGTTGAAGTGTCTGGTGGTCTCTGCTGCTTTCTAGTCTTTGTTGCTTTTGGCCTTTTTTGTTATGTTTCTTTTTTCCCCTCTGAGAATCCCCCTTAAAATTTCTTGCAGGGCTGGTTTAGTGGTCACAAACTTCTTTAGTTTTTGTTTATCTGGGAAACTTTTTATCTCTCTTATTTTGAATGACAGCCTTGCTGGATAAATAATTCTTGGCTTCATATGTTTCTGATTCAGCATATTGAATATATCCTTTCACTCCTTTCTGGCCTGACAAGGTTCTGTGGATAGGACTGCTGTAGTCCTGATCTGTCTTCCATTATGGGTTGAGGACTTTTTTTCCATTGCTGCTTTCATGATTCTTTCCTTGTCTGTGTATTTTGTGAATTTGTGATCAACCTTGTTGATGGTTGGTTTTTGTTGAATCTCATGGGAGTTCTCTGTGCTTCCTGGATTTTGATGTAAACCTTCTACCCCTTTTCCTCTCTCTTCATCTTCTGGCAGCCCTATGATTCAGATGTTGTCCCTTTTTAATGAGTCACTGAGTTCTCTAATTCTTATAATGTGCTCTTGTGCCTTAGTTAGCCTTTTTTTTTTTCTGCTTCATTATTCTCCATAAGTTTGTCTTCTATATCGCTCATTTGCTGCTCTGTTTCATGTATCCTTGCCGCCGTGGCATCCATTCATGATTGCAATTCAGTTATAGCATTTTTAATTTTGTTCTGACTAGCTTTTACTTCTTTTATCTCCACAGAAAGGGATTCTATGCTTTTTTCTACTCCAGCTAGTATTCTTATTATTGTGATTCTAAATTCTGGTTCAGACATCTTGTTTGTATCTGTGTTGATTAAATTCCTGGCTGTCATTTCTTCCTGTTCTTTCTTTTGGAGTGAATTTCTTCATTTCATCATTCAGGAGGAAGAAAAATAATAACATAAATTAAATTTAAAAATTAGAAACAACACCAAAAAATCAAATAAAGAATGTTATATCCTAGATATGTTTTGGTCTGGTTGTTGAAAGAAGCTTGATAGACTAGAGAAAAATGGAAAAGAAAAGAAAAGAAGAAAAGGAAAAAAAAAGTAGGAAACATTTCAAAATTAATAAAAAATGATTAAAATAAAATAGAATAAAAAGAAATGAAAGTAAAATAAAATAAAAAATTTACAAAAAATAAAAAATATACTAGCAAAAAAGGAAAAATCTTTTTTTATAAAAATGGAAAATATAAATGTTTTTTTCTTTCTGTATTCAAGAATTAGATGGGGCGCCTGGGTGGCGCAGTCGGTTAAGCGTCCGACTTCAGCCAGGTCACGATCTCGCGGTCCGTGAGTTCGAGCCCCGCATCAGGCTCTGGGCTGATGGCTCGGAGCCTGGAGCCTGTTTCCGATTCTGTGTCTCCCTCTCTCTCTGCCCCTCCCCCGTTCATGCTCTGTCTCTCTCTGTCCCAGAAATAAATAAAAAACGTTGAAAAAAAAAATTAAAAAAAGAATTAGAAAAGGAAAAGGAAAAAATTGAATAGATGAACCACCAAAAAGAATGAAATATTATTGAAATTACATCCAGTTTCCCCTAGAAATCAAACTAGGAAGAACTTTATAATCCGTAAACTAAAGCAGGAGAAGAGACTTGTGGTGTTCCTCTAGAGCATAGTTGACACAGTTGGATGGGGCTTGATGTAACAGCTCCATTCTCCACTAGATGGTGCTACTTAGCTTACTGGGGTGGATCATTGTGGTGCATGTAAGGTTGTATGTGCATGTGCAGGAGAGGTGAAAATGGCATCACCCAGCTACCCATTCTGTAGTATCAGAACTTTGTGCTCTTCCCAACTAGCAATCAAGCATCCCTCCCTTGGTCTGGTTTCTGTCCACTTCTTGCTGTCCATGAGCAAGCCATCAGCGTGCCAGGCAGCCCCTCTCGCCTGAGTTTTATCTCAGATGGGGCTGTTTCCAAACCCCTCCTCACTTCTGAGGGCCCTGCAGCTATCACCTGCTCTGACCCTTTCAGAGAAGGTCTTGCCTAGCAGTGGCCGGGTGCCAGCCTGCCCCCAGGAACTTTTGCATGACTGCGCTGCTGCAGATGCCAGAGACTGAGGCCGGGTGCCAGTCTGCCCCAGAAAAAATTTGTGTGATTGTGCAACAGCAGCAGTAGCAGCATTTCAGGGATAATGGTAAATTACAACACACATCTGGTGCCAGGCTTCACCATCCTCTAATGTCCTTGTTCCAATACCAGCAAACATGGGTGTTCTCCAGGGTCAGCTGGGACCTTTGCCTGTGGGGAGGCTGCATAGCAACTACCAAATGTTCTCTCAGCAGGTGTACCACCTCTCCCCATGGACCCCTCACACTTCACTGCCTGCTCCTGGGGTTTCGCCCTTCCCACCAGAGCTCTGCCAATTATCGAGTTGCAGAGTTTTAGACACTTGCACTCCTCTGTTTATAGAGTTCTAATGGTATTTAAGCCCTCTCTTTTTTCCTTTTTCCTTTCTCCCTGTCTTATCCAGTTCTTTATGGGTGTTTCCACTCTTCCACTTTCTCTCTGGCTGCTTTTGGGGGGAGTGCTTTTCCTGTAATCTCCCCCTTGTCTCTGTCCTCTCTCCACAAGCAAAAACAGCCCCCTACCCTCTGCAGCTTCTTTCTCCCCAGTTCACCTCTCCATGCCACGTACCTGCAGAGTTCTGTGGCTCAAGTTAATGCAGATTGTGGTGTTAATCCTCAGATCAATTTTGTAGGTGTGCAAGATGGTTTAGTTTTTATCTAGCTGCATTTCAGGGGTATGAGAAGCAGAAAATTCCATGTTGTCTGCCATCGTGGCCCCTCTTGAATTAGTATTTTTGTATCCTTTGGGTAAATACCTAGTACTGTGATTGCTGGATCTTAGGATAATTCTATTCTTGATTTTTTGAGGAATCTACATATTGATTACCAGAGTGGCTGTACATCTTTGCATTCCCATGAATAGTGCAAGATGGTTTCCCTTTCTCCACAACCTGCCCTATACCTGTTGTTTCCTGTGTTGTTAATTTTAGCCATTTTGACAGGTATGAGGATATTTCATTGTAGTTTTGATTTGTATTTCCCTGATGATAAATGATGTTGAACATGTTTTCATATGTCTCATGGCCACCTGCGTGTCTTCTTTGAAAACAAATGTCTATTTAGATCTTCTGCCTATTTTTAATTGGATTATTTGTAGTTTGGGTGTTGAGTTTGATATATTCTTTCTATATTTTGGACACTAACTCTTTATCAGATATGTCACTTGTAAATATCTTCTCCCATTCCATAGGTTGCTGTTTAGTTTTATTGACTATTTCCTTCACTCTTCAGAAAGCTTTTATTTTGATGTAGTCCCAATAATTTGTTTTTGATTTTTATTTCCCTTGCCTCAGGAGACATTTCTAGAAAGAAACTGCTACAGCCAGTGTCAGAGACCTTATTGCCTGTGCTCCCATCTGGGGTTTGTATGGTCTCAGGGCTCACATTTAGGTCTTTAACCCATTTTGAATTTATTTTTGCATATGGTGTAAGGAAGTGGTCCAATTTCGTTGTTTTGCATATGTCTGTCCAATTTTCCCAACACAATTTGTTGAAAACACTGTCTTTTTCCCATTGGATATTCTTTCCTGCTTTGTTGAAGATTACTTGACCATATAATTGTGGGTTCATTTCTGGGCTTTGTACTGTGTTCCATTGATTTATGGGTCTCTTTTTGTGCCAGTACCATACTGTTTTGATTACTACAACTTTGTAATATAACTTCAAGCCTGGAATTGTGATGCCTCCAGCTTTGTTTTTATTTTTCAACATTGTTTTGGCTACTCACAGTCTTTGGTGTTTCCATATAAATTTTAGAATTGATTATTCTAGCTCTGTGAAAAGTGCTGGTGCTATTTTCATAGGGATTGCATTAAATGTGTACATTGCCTTGGGTAGATAGATATTTTAGCAATATTTGTTCTTCCAATTAATGTGCACGGCGTGTCTTTCCATTTCCTTGTGTCATCTTCAATTTCTTTCATCAGTGTTCTATATTTTTCAGAGTACAGGTCTTTTACCTCTTAGGTTAGCTTCATTCCTAGGTATCATATTGTTTTTGGTACACTTGTAAATGAGATTGATTCCTTAATTTCTACTGCCTCATTATTGGTGTATAGGAATGCACCAGATTTCTGTATGTTGATTTTGTAAAATCCTGCAAATTTACTTTGTGTATCAGTTCTAGCACTAGTTTGGTAGAGTCTTCTGGGTTTTCTATATAGAATGTCTTGTCATTTGCATTTAGGAAAAGTTTGACTTCTTCCTTGCCAGCTTGGATTCCTTTTATTTCTTTTTGTTGTATGATTACTGTTGCTAGGACTTCTAGTGCTATGTTGAATAAAAGTGTTGAGAGTGGGCATCCCTCTCTTGTTCCTGACTATAGAGGAAAAGCTCTCAATTTTTCCCCACTGAGGATGCTATTAGCTGTGAGTTTTTAGTATATGGTCTTTATTATGTTGAGGTATGTTCTCTTTAAAGCTACTTTGTTGAGGGATTTTTTCTATCACGAATGGATGTTGTACTCTGTCAAATTCTTTTTTAGCATCTATTGAAATAATATGGTTCTTACCTTTCTTTTATTAATGTGGTATATCACATTGATTTGTGAATACTGAACCAGTAATAAAGCCCACTTGATCATAGTGAATGATCTTTTTAAAATATATTGTTGGATTTAGTTTGCTCATATCTTATTCAGAATTTTTGCATCTGTGTTCATGAGAGATATTGGCCTATAGTTGTCTTTTATAGTAGAATCTTTATCTGGTTTTGGTATTAAGGTAATGCTGGCCTCATAGAATGAATTTGGACGTTTTTATTCCTTTTTTTATTTTTTGGAATAGTTTGAGAAGAATGGCTATTAACACTGCTTTAAATGTTTGGTATAATACACCTTTGAAGCCATATGGTCCTAGACTTTTGTTTGTTGGGAGATTTTTGACTACTAATATAATTTCTTTGCTGGTCTGTACAAGTTTTCTATTTCTCTCTATTTCAGTTTTGGTAGTTTATATATCTCTAGAAATTTGTCCATTTCTTACATGTTGTCCATTTTGTTGGTATATAGGGTTTCACAATATTCTCTCTTTTTTAAATAATTTTTAAGTTTTTTTTTTTAAATTTAGTTTGAGAGAGAAAGAGAGGAAGAACGAGCACATGATCAGGCTAGGGGCAGAGAGAGAGAGAGGGACAGAGAGAATCCCAAGCAGGCTCTGCACTGTTCATACAGAGCCTGATGCAGGGCTTGATTTCATGAACCTGAGCCAAAATCAAGAATTGGACAATTAACCAACTGAGCCACCCAGCCACTCCCACAGTATTCTCTTATAATTGTTTGTATTCCTGTGGTTTTGGTTGTTATTTCTCCTCTCTCATTTATAATTTTATTTATTTGTTTTCTTTCTCTTTTCTTTTTGATAAATCTGGCTAGAGGTTTATCAATTTTATTAATGTTTTCAAGGAACAAACTCCTAGTTTCATTGATCTGTGTAATTATTTTTTTTTAGTTTCTATTTTGTTTATTTCTTCTCTAATCTTTATTGTTTCCTTCCTTCTGCTGGCTTTAGGCTTTGCTTGTTGTTCTTATTCTAGCTTCTTTAGGTGTAAGGTTGGGCTATTTATTGGAGATATTTCTTGCTTCTTGAGGTAGTCCTGTGTTGCCATATACCTCCCTTTTATGGCCGCTTTTTTTTTTTTTTTTTGTATCCCTAAGGGTTTAGACCATTGTGTTTTTGTTTTCAATTGTTTGCATATTTTTAAAAATTTCTTCTCTGATTTCCTGGTTGAGCCATTCATTGTTTAGTAGCATGTTGTTTAACCTCCATTTGTTTGTAGTTTTTCCATATTTTTTCTTGTGGATGGCTTCTAACATTGTGGTCAGAAAAAGTACATGGCATGACTTCAATCTTTTTATTTGTTGAGGTCTATTTTGTGACCTAATATGTGATCTATTCTGGAGAATATTCCATGTGCACTTGAAAAGAATGTGTATTCTGCTGTTTTAGGATGGAATGTTCTGAGTATATTTGTTAGGTCCATTAGGTTCAGTGTGTCATTCAAAGCCATTGTTTCTGGGGCGCCTGGGTGGCTCAGCCGGTTAAACGTCTGACTTCGGCTCAGGTCATGATCTCACGGTTGGTGGGTTCGAGCCCTGCTTCGGGCTCTGTGCTGTCAGCTCGGAGCCTGGAGCCTGCTTCAGATTCTCTGTCTCCTCTTCTCTCTGTCCCTCCCCTGTTCATGCTCTGTCTCTCTCTGTCTCTCAATGATAAATAAACGTTAAAAATTTTTTAAAAAGCCATTGTTTCCTTGCTTATTTTCTATTTAGATGATCTGTCCATTGATGTTAATAGGATGTTAGGTCCCCTATTGTATTATTATCAGTCATTTCCTTTATGTTTGTTATTTTTGTTTGTTTCAAGTTTTTATTTAAGTTCCAGTTATTTAATATATAGTATAATGTTAGTTTCAGAAGTAGAATTTAGAGATTCATCACTTACATATAACACCCAGTGCTTATCACAAATGCCCTCCTTAATACCTATCACCTTCTTAACCCATGCTCCTGTCCCCTCCCTTCCAGCAACCCTCACTTTGTTCTTTATAGTTAAGACCCTGTTTTATGGTTTGCCTCTCTCCCCCCCACCATGTTCATCTATTTTGTTCCTTAAATTTTACATATGAGTGAAATCATATTTGTCTTTCTCTGACTGACTTCTTTCATCTAACATAATACTCTCTAGCTCCATCCATGTAGTTAAAAATGGCAAGATTTCATTCTTTATGGAATGCTACCTCTTCTTTACCCATTTGTGAGCTGATGGACATTTGGGCTCTTTCCATAAGTTGGCTATTGTTGATAATCGTTCTGTAAACATTGGGGTGCACGTGTTCCTTTGAATCAGTATTTTCGTATCTTTTGGGTAAATACCTAGTAATCCAATTGCTGGATCATAGGGTATTTCTATTTTTAACAGTTTGAGGAACCTCCATACTGTTTTCCAGACTGGCTGCATCACTTTGTGTTCCTACCAACAATGTAAGTGAGTTCTCCTTTGCTGCATCCTTGCCAACATCTGTTGTTTCCTGTGTAGTTAATTTTAGCCATTCTGAGAGGTGTGAGGCAATCTCTCATTGTCCTTTATTTCATTATTAATTGTTTTATATAGTTTCATGCTTTCATGTTGGGTGCATAAATACTTAACAGTTGTTATATTTTCTTACTAGATTGTTCCCTTTATTATGATATATTGCCCTTCTTTGTCTCTTGTTACAGTCTTTGTTTTAAGGTCTAGTTTGTCTGATGTAAGTATTGCTACTCCAGTTGTCTTCTGACATTCATTTACGTGATAAATGTTTCTCCATCCCCTAACTTTCAATCTGCAGATATCTTTACGTCTAAAATGAATCACTCGTAGGCGCATAGATGGGTCTTATTTTTTTTTCCTTTTTTTTTAATCCTTTCTGAAACATTATGTCTTTTGACTAGAGTATTTAATCTATTTTCTTTCAAAGTAATTATTGATAGGGGCACCTGGGTGGCTCAGTCAGTTGATCATCCAACTTTGGCTCAGGTCATGATCTCATGGTTCATGAGTTCAAGCCCCATGTCGGGCTGTTTGCTGACACCTCAGAGCCTGGTGCCTGCTTCAGATTCTGTGTCTCCTTCTCTCTCTGCCCCTCCCCTGTTTGCACTCTGTCTCTCTCTCTCTCCCTCAAAATAAATAGACATTTAGAAAAATTTAAAAAGTAATTCTTGATAGATATGTATTTATTGACATTTATTATTTGTTGTTGTTTCTGGAGATATTCTCTGATTTTTTCTTGTCTTTTATGTTCTGTTGATTTTCTTTAGTGATACTTTTGGATTTCTTTCTCTTCATTCTTCGTATGTTTATTAGTGGTTTTTGATATATGGTTTCCATTAGATTTGTATATACTCTCTTTTGCAGACATCAGTCTATATTAAGTTGATGGTCATTCAAGTTTGAACCAATTCTTTTCTACTCTTCTCCCCACGTTTTAGGTATATGTTGTTATATTTTGTAACTTTGTGTGTGTGTGAGCTCCTTGACTGATTTTTATCGAAATATTCACTTTTACTACTTTTGTACTTTCTTCCTTTATACTTTCTCTTTTGATCTCTCCTTTCTACTCAAAGAGTCCCTTCAGTATTTCTTGTTGGGTTGGTTTAGTGATCACAAATATTAAAGGTTATTGCTTTTTGTTTGGGAAACTCTTTATCTCTCCTTCTATTCTCAGTGATAGCCTTGCTGGATAGCTTACACTTCACTGTGTGTTTTTTCCATTTCAACACTGAATATATCATGACACTCCCTTTTGGCTTGCCAAGTTTCTGTTGGGAAATCTCCAGCTAGCCTTATGGGTTTTCCTTTGTAAGTTAATGACTTCTTTTTTCTTGCTGTTTTTTAAGATTTTTTTTCCTTTATCATTATATTTTGCATATTTAATTATGGTATGTCTTGATATTGGCCTGCTTTTGTTGATTTTGCTGGGAGTTCTCTGTGCCTCCTGGATTTGGATGTCTCTTTCCTTCCTCATATTGGGGAAATTTTCAGCATTATTTCTTCACTTAAAATTTTCGGCCCCTTTTCTCTTTCTTCTTCTTATAATATGAATGTTAATACATTTGATGGAGTCACTGAGTACCCCAAGTTTATTCTCATTTTCCATAGTTCTTTTTTTTCTCTTTTTTTCTTTTCTCAGCTTCATTACTGTCCAGTACCTTGTCTTCTATGTCATTAATTAGGTCCTCTGTTTATTCCACCTGCTGTTCATTGCATCAAGCCTGTTTCTAATCTCATTTATTGTAATCTTCATCTCTGATTGATTCTTTTTTAACTCTTTTGTTCCCTTTGTTATATATAGTAAGAGTCTTACTGATATCTTCTATTCTTTTCACAAGCCCAGTGAGTATCTTTATGACCATTGCTTTAAATGCTCCATCAGGCATGTTACTTATATCTCTTTTGCTTAGATCTCTGCCCATGGCCTTTTTCTTTCATTTGGAATAAATTCCTCTGTTCTTCACATTTCTCTAAGTCTTTGCCTTCTTCTCTGTGTTAGAAAAGCCAGTTATATCTCCTGCTTCTGTAAGTAATAGCCTTATGAAGAAGAGGTCATGTAGTGCTCAGGGCCTGGCACTTCAGGTAGTATCTCTGGTATGTGCTGTGTGTGCCCTGCTATTGTGTTCTGGCTGCTTTATCCTTTAGGCCAGTCATCTGCAGAGATTCTCCTTGCCTGCTGTGGGCAGTGTTTTGCCCCTGGCCAGAGTGTGGCAAGTTTTAACCAGATGTACTCTGGTCTGCTTGTGAACGGAGAACTGAACTGCTTGTGAACCTGTCACCACCTCCATTGGAACTGAGGCCCTGCAGAACTCTGGTCAGGAGATGTGGTATGGACAGGGTTTTGTGCTGGTCTTCTGGAGGAGCAGCCTGCCACACTGGGACCGAAGCAGGCATGACTGAGAAGAGCAGTTCCATTGGAGTGCAGGTGGATGGTGCTTGGTGTAGGTAAGTTATGCAGCCAGTCTTGGCATTGCACTGCTTCTTACAGGTGGCTGAGTTTATGCTGAGGAGTAGGGAAAGAAAATGACGCTGGCCAGCTCTTTTGTTCCTGGAGAGGTGTCCCGTGAATGCTACCTCTCAGGGTTGTGCTCCAAAAACAGCAAATAGTCTCCCTGCCGTATGCCCCAGACACTCTTCAAAACACTGTTTCCATACTGTGTGACCCTGGGTTGTATGCCTGTCTTGTCTCCAAGAGCAGTGACATGCCCTCTGGGCTCTATCCCAGCCAAGCCTGCTGACCTTGAAGATGCCAGGCTTTAAGCCCAATGGTTGTAAGAACTCATGAAATTCAGCCAATTTTGTTTTCCAAGCCAGGTGTTTGGAAAAGTGTTCTCCTTGTACATTCCCCTCTGTGCTCCTCTCTCTCGCCCTTTTCCATGACCACAGCTCCCTCCTCTCCGTAGCACCCATGATCCATTACTCCCACATCTCTGCTCTTCCTACCTTCTTTGATGTGGTCTCCTCTCTCACTTTAGTTGTGGAGCTTGTTCTATCAATCTTCAGGTCAATTTCTGAGGTATTTAGGATGATTTGATTGTTATCTAGTTATATTCATAGGACAAGGCAAGTCCTCTTAGTCTACTGCCATCCTTCTCTGTAACCATGGTATTTGCATAAAGAAAATTACTGACTCAAGAAATATATACAGATAAGAGAACCAAAGAGAAGATACTTTGCCTTAATTTCTTAATATTTACTCTTTCTGTGTCAGTAATTTGTAATTTTCTTTAATTATTGTGTTACTTTGTTTTCATCAAGTTGGAAAATCTAGAGCCAACTAGAAAATGTTTTTTAAAGATAGAGCATATATTTTTTTAAGAAAACAGTGAATCTGTTTTAATCAAGGCACATTTTTTTGCCATACTGATAATAGCAATATTTATTAAACTATATACTAAACAATGTTCCAAACATTTTGTAACTGTTAATATTTGTAATCCTATCAGCAACTCTCAGAGTTGGGCACTATTTGCATTTCAACAGTTTACATAGAATAAATAAATGACTTTCCCCGAAGGTTACACATGTGGTAAATTAGCACAGATAGTATCCAGTCATTCATTCCTTCTCTATCTGTCAGAATTAAACCACAGAAGTAGGACCAGTATGGGGAATTTCTTTTCCCTTTGAACAATCCCAGCCCTGAATTTTAGGGCTTTCAACTGATTGTCCAGGATAAGCTCTCTTACTTAAAGTCAATTGATTAGGCTTTAATTACATCTGCAAAATAACTTCACAGCAGCCATTGATTTGTGGGTTTTTTTTTTGTAATTTATACAGATTATAGATTACCCATGTTGACACCTTAAAAAACACCATCATGCATTCATTCATTATTTCACCATTTTATTGAGTACCTATTATATACTTGGCATTATACTACATTTTGAGTACAGCATGGTGAACCAACAAACTGTCCCTGCTCCTGGGAATTTACTAAAGGGAAATGAAAGCAATAAATAATCCCTATAGGAAGTATATATAAAATAATTGATTAGTACTATGAAATAAAAATCTGTATTTCCACCCAGCCACCCAGTCACCCACCCACACACACACAGAGAAAAAAAACAATAAAAGTTCCTAATTTATATTGGGAGTCATCTTAGGGATTTGATTATTTTAAGGTAAGATCTAAAGGAAGAATGATATTAGCAAGCAAAAACATCAAGGAAGAGAGTTTCATGCAGAAGAGCAAGGAAAGAGCCTGTGAGATTGTGAAAAACTGAAAGAAGGCTGGCAAGGGGCAATTAGCATAGAGACTTGAGGGCTGTGTTAAAGGTAATGGATTTTTTTCTCCCTGCCGCCCCCAACTCCTACCCCGGTGTTTTGTGAAGTCACCAAAGGTTCTCTGTAGGGTGGTATGAGTTTGTCAGTGTTTTAAGTTGATTACCCTGGTGCCATATGGGAAATGACCTAGAAAAGAGCAACAGTGGAAATGAGGAGAATGATTAGGAGGGTATGTATTACAGTGGTTCAGGTGAAAGATGCTGGGCCAAGGGCTTGTCTTACTGTGTTAGGAGAAAAGTGGGCAGATTCCAAATTTGTTTTAGAAGTAGAGCTAGCAATACTTGATAAACTAAATATGGCATGTAAAAGAAAGGGAAGTTATCAAAGATGATTAGCAGGTTTCTGTCTTCAGATGGAGAAGACATGCACCTGTGTCTCTGTTTTTAAAGAGCTCTGGAGCAACAACTTCAGGGTGTCTCACACCCATCATTTTCAAGCATGAGGTTTCTACTCACCTGGAGGTGCACATTACAGTCACTTATAGAATCTTTTCTAATTAATCAGCTATCAGAAGCTTTGGCATCTCCCCAAAATGGGCATGTATCCCACCCCCTTGAGATTCAATGCCATAGTGAGTCTCTCTCTGGTTTTCATGCATTGGAAGTTTCCCAGATGTGGAGGGACCGGAAAATCTTATTTAGAAACTGTGAACTAAATAATTCAGTATGAAAATGGCGACAGGGTTTGTGACAGAAGCCAGTGACTCTGAGGACAGAGGAAGGGCTTTGCGTTATGTAGTAGTTTGGTGGCATATGATTCTCATAAGTAGATATGGCCATATTGCATTAAACACCATGGTATAATCGACATTTAAAACTAGTATCTTGTAACTCACTTCCATGACATCAGCTATGCCATTTGAGGACTATTTCCTAGCTCTTTTTTATTTTGAGTCCATTCTATCCATTATAAACCCACTTACACACATTCACCAGCTTGCAAGAAAAAAAAAAGGCATATTTAGAATGTTCTCTCCATGCAATTTCTGCCCCTACTTCTAATATTTATTGAGTCCAGTTCTCCCCATGAACTCAAATGAACCCTCAATAAAATTCTTCGATATTTGGATATTTTGAAACGTATATTGATTATGCAAGTCTATTTCAGAGAAGCACATAGTCTCTTTTTATTATAATGACAAATAGAACAAACAAAACAAAGAGACTTTTTTTCTTGTAACCAGAAAGTTCTCCTCTCTGAAAACCCAAACTTAATATAAAGTTCAATTTACATTATTGATTTTGGCCCAGTAACATTTGTACTTCTCAACTGTTCTGAGTCATTCTGACTCTTTTTGTAGAAATAACAGTGGGACAAGTCAATGCTTGTAACACCCATTACACCATAGCTCTGTAATAATATTATCACTGACAATGTTATAATGACTAGAGGCATTGAATCTTGGGTTATTTACTTAGGCCCAGAATTTTTGCCATAAAGCACACATTGCAATTTTCAGAACTTCTGGTTCTTCATTCAATATAAGGACCCCTATTCTGGTTTGTTTTTAATCATGAATAAAAATACACATACTCTCTCTCTCTCTCTTTTTTTTTTTTTTTTTTTTTTTTTTGCTTTTAGTTATTCGTTACTACTACTAACATGGTTTATCTTCTTGGTTGCCTGACTAGTTGTGATGTAAATCTCAGATATGGATACAACGAAATGCACTTGTATTCAATGGTAGCATCTTCCACACCAATGACCTGAGAAATTATTTTGTGGTCCTAAATCAATCTTAACTCAAGGAACAGGAAGACAATTTGCCAGTTCTTTTGCATTTCTTCCTTTTTCTTTTCTCTCTCTCTCTTTTTCTCTTTGCTTTTTATCTTATCTACTGAATGTCATTGCCACCTTATTAGTTCTGGATAATCTCCCTCTTTCAACAACTGAAGAGCTGCAAGCACTAGTTAAATTGTCTTGTAATGACTGTTGCACAGCAGGGTCATTTATTGTGAGCCATTTGTAAAGAACACACAGCAAAATGGTCCAATCAATGTGTACAGATAGGGTCAGGCTAATACAGAAGTGTATTAAAATGGCAGATACCAATTTAGTTCATCCTTTGTGAAATGCTGGGTTATTTTCTTGCTACAAAGATCAAGATGGAACCTTTGAAGAATATTTCTTTCATTTCTCCTATTTTCTTCTATACTTTTAAGAAGAATATTTTGCAAACTTAAAAAATATTCTTCGGTCTACGTAGTCCACATATACTTTATGGAAAAAGAGAAACTATCCTTAAAACAACTGTAGAATGATTGAAATTTAATTGTTTGCTGGCCAAGATGATTAAATTACTAATAGTTTTTTTTTTTTTTTTTGAGGAGAACATTTAGCTAAAGCTTGAGGCAATATCTTGTGTACCATAGGCACAGAACCACAATTAATTACTCAGTAAAAGATAATTCTAATTGATCTATAAATGAAATGGGAGTTTAATTTTCAAAATTTAATTTAGCAGATATAGGAGTTTAAACCGTAATTTTACAGCACAAAATTAAACAACATTTTAGATTAGAAACCAAACTATTACTTTTGGGTTTTTTTGTCCAAGAACTAACACTTATACTGAGCTTCACTTACAAAACAGTAAACAACATTTACTGGAAAGCTACAGATACTCTTTTTTTCAAGTTGGAATAGGTAGGAAGCATGGAGAGAACTTGCATGCAAATAAACAACATAGCTAGATATTTAAGGGGACAGTAATGGGCTACATAAGACATTTAGAACAAGAGGCAGGGTATGAATAGTAATATGACACCAATTGGATTTTTTAATCCAGCCCACTAATAGTGTATTTTGTGTGAACTCTTCCCAGGTTCTGGTATATGGTAAACTGCTACCTGTATTTTTCTGTGCCATTAGTAATGTACATTTTCTTGTGTTCAAATTTCTGTTTTAGTGAAAAGTTAGAGAACTTGAAAAAGGAGGGGTAGTGTGAACTGAAGATCATTTTACATGATGCACACATTTGCATCAAAGAGCTTTCAGGGGAATTCTTCCTATGTTGTTTTTTTTCCCCCTAAAAAGTTAGACATATATAACGAGTTTAGAAGCTGGAAAATTCCCTATGAAAATAATCTGACATACATTTCCAGATTTAAATACTATAAAAAATTTACTCATTCAGTTCTTTATACATTCTCATATCAGAGATAAATAAAACTTTAAAAGCTATAAAAAGAGTTTAAAATATTGAACTTGATATATCACATGATAAATGACTTTAAAAGGAAAATGTGTATACAGAAAATTCACTCAACAGTATGGAGAAATGTTATGAAAATGATTAGTTTTCAGAAACCCATTCCTTCCATTCTGCTAGGAAGGTAAAGCTTCCCATATTGTCTGGTAGAGGGGGTATTTTGCAATTTTGAGATGCTTCAGGCCAGCACAAACTGCACAATTGACATTTTAGAAAATGACATTCTTCTTTTATTCATCTCTAAATATCAGTCCTGCAAGGATTACATTCAATATATTAGAACAGTGATTTTTATGAATTTTTTGGCCCTTCTGTTCTTTAGATACCTGAGAGTAATGTGGTATATCAGTGTGATATCTTTGCTAGATAAAACAAAAACCAATTTTTTTTACAGCTACGATGATATCTGGAAAATAACTGCCCCCCCCCCCCCAGGCCTTAAGTTCAGTATATATTTTTCTATTTAAGCAGTAAAGTAATGGGAATATACCCTGTACAATTAAACTCTTTATTTTGCCAAAGCAGTAGATAATAATTGAATTGTTCAAAAAGTATAAAACAGATCCACATGCCTTTAAATCAATGTTGTATGAATTATAACATTTCAAAATCTATGTAAATTTGTTATATGAAATGATGCCTTTGAAGTAGTGTACCTACCATGGTAGTATTTGGTGGATTAAGAACCATTTAAAGAAATTAGAGTTATCAGTGGAGAACTCAGAAATGATTTTCTTGAATATCTCTGAATAGTTGCCAATCACTTTTTTTTCTACTTTTTCCACAGTAGTGTAGTGAATGTTAAAAAAAAAAATGTGTATATGTGTATATATATATTTTCAAGCTGTTTTCCTTTCTCCATTATTAGGGAAGAACTAGGTTTTATAGAAGGTAGATCTCATAAAAAGGAGGTGATCTCAAATATTTTTGAATGAATGATTAACTGAAGGGAAATTTCTGAAGGGTAGGTTAGCAATTAACCTACTAAAAGCTGAATGTGTGGATAGGTTAGATTAACAGGGTTAGTGTAAGATTATGACATCCGAAACCAGGGACAGCATATTGCTTTTCTTTGTTGAGAACTTGGTAATACTAAGCCTACCACTCTTTTCTCCCCTTACCACATTTTAGTGAATCTTAACATATGAGAGTATATAAAATGAATGAAGTCACTAAAGACATGATAGATCAGGAAGTACAGAGAGAAGCTCAATATATTAAAAGAGTAATTCACAAATTGGAAACCCTCACAGTGCAAAAATTGATTCACTAAGACCTAATGTACTTGAAGAGAGTATTCATGTTTTGGGAAGCTCTGATTCAATAAATTTCATTATTGATGATAATGGCTATGCAAAAAGAGACCATAGTCAGAGAAAACTTGAAATGTTTATTAAAATCAATACTTAAATGATAGATTTACCTGTTTGTCTGCCTCACTAGAATGTCTCTCCTTTTTTTTTCTATCTCTTTCTTCCTCTCTCTGATATATGTGCATATATGTCAGTCTTTAAAAAATAATGGATATTTTGTTTTATGTGTATTTATGAGTAGACAGAACATATTTATTGAATTGATTTTCTATAAGTAAATATTTCCCTTTCTTCTCACTACATATCTATTTTCTTGCCCGACTTTCTGTTGATCTACTCCTGGAAGTAAGTGTTTATTTATTGCTATTGTCCATCTGCCTTATAGTCCTCAACGTTATAGACCCAATTTTATGACATTACGTACCTCATTACATGACTAAATAAAACCTATTTGGATATTTCACCTTTATATATAATATAGCATATGGAGGTGCTTATGGGTTATTATAGTAATTAAGAATAATGTTATATCTCATTAGTTTTTCCTAAAGAATAATGTCATATCTCATTAGTTTTTCCTAAAGAATTAGGAATTTATAATGATTTGAGTAGGAATGGTGCTAAAATTTACTTTTATACTCAAAGAAAAAATGTTGTGTTAAACAAATTTTTAGTGCACATAAAAATTTAGGATTGTTTAACCATGATAATATGTTTCGAGTCCTTAGCAGTGTCACTTTGCATGGTAAGAATCAATGGGTCAGTTGAAATTCTTTTGATTTACATATTTATTTTACTTTGTGTTACATTACCTAGAACTTATTGCCCTATGATTTTCTTTAGAATTAGTCATAATTTTGTGTTAGATATGATTTAATTAATAAACTGAGTTTTAAATATTCTCTAGTTAGGAATTTTCACATTTTCAAATTGTGTTTTTCTCAATTCTTTTTGGTTAATGCGATTTTTTCTATTTTTGAATAGTACAAGTGCCAAGAATTGTTTGGATATTATACCAGGTTAAGTTAATATTTAAATGCTTCAATTAAAACTGATTATATTCTTGGGGCGCCTGGGTGGCTCAGTTGGTTGAGCATCTGACTTTGGCTCAGGTCGTGATCTTGCGGTTCATGGGTTCAAGCCCTGCGTAGGGTTCTGTGCTGACAGCTTGCCCAGAGCCTGGAGCCTGCTTCGGATTCTGTGTCTCCTTCTCTCTCTGCCTCTCCCCCGCTCACGCTCTCTCTCTCAATCTCTCTCAAAAATAAATAAATGTGAAAAAAAATTACAAAAAAAAAAATGATTACAGTCTAGTCACTTATTATATAGCAAAAACAAATAGCTAATTCAAAGTTGATTCAGTTTTTTTTTTTTTTCCCAGTGGGGAGCACATAGGAAAGTGCGGATGTCCTAAAATTATTTATTACTTATTATTATTATTTATTATTAATTATTATTATAAATTATAGTGAGTCAAGAAAGGTGACTTAAATTTCAATTAACTGCTAAGAGTATCTTTATCTTTTTCTTTCCTGATACCAACATAAATTTATAATGTTAAGACATTTGATACAAATCAGACTAAGTTCAAAATCCAGCTCTGTCACTTATGAAGTCTGTGCTCATGACCAAGTTATTTAATTTCCCTAAAATCTAGTTTGTTTATTTGTAAAAAGGGGATAATAGTAGCTGCTTTATTCATTTTACATGGGGATTAAATGAGATTATGAGTGAAATGTTTAGTATGGTGTCTGGCATATAGTAGTCAATGAAGAGTAAATAAATTGATTTAGCACAATTAAATGTAAATAGTACATAACAGTATAATCAATAGTTTCAATTATAATTACTAAATATGGTACATTTTTATGATTTTTAAAACAACCATTTAAAGAATATCGTTGGTGGGAAGTGGGTCACTTAAACTGGCTCATGTATTTCATACATTAAATACTTTTTAAAAATTGCTGAAAATCTCTGCAGGCAACACTCTCAGGATTAGTAGGTGGTGTTAGCTATTCAAGCATAATCTGAATTTAATTTTATGGATTCATTTTATGAATTAACTTATGTTATTCATTTTATTTACTCTCTTTCAATAACCTTCTTTGCAACACACTATGTCTGTGGACACATTTTATAGTGGAATTCTCTTCTTATCCCTGAAATGTTGGTTTGACTCACTGATCTGTCCACACTCTCTTCTCCTCTACCACTTTTCAGATGATTTCGTCTACTCCAAGGGCTTCAGTTATTATCATTTGCTAATAAGTCCCACGTGTATTTCTCTAGCAGATAGCTCTTTAGATCACAAAATCCAGTGCCTTATTGGGTTTCTCCATCTTCATTCCCACAAACACTTTAAATTCATTATGCCCAAACTGAAGTCAACATCATCTGTGTATAAATCGTTCTTCCTCTGGTTTTTTTAGTTAAAGCTACTGCCGTCAACCCAATTGTGAGAACTGAAAATCTGGGTACTAGCTTCGACTTCTTTCTCAGCTCAGCCCCCACAGCAATCAAACACCAAGTTCTGCCAAATTATCTCCATTTCCACTATTACTACCTGGGCTGTAGTGTATCAACTCTTTCCAGGAATATTCAACAGATCATTAAATACTATGCTTTTACCATTTCTTTGTGCAGCCATTCCATTCTCTGCAGAATAGACAAAGTGATCTTGTAAAGCACAAATATGAGCATCCAGCCCAGTCCCAAAATCTCTGGTGCTCAGACAGGAGTGCAAATGGAGGTCAGTAGTCCTTCCCCTTCTCTACCTTCATGCTCCCTCCATGACTACCAGGGCATAGACATCTAATTGCATTACATGCATTTATATAGAGACATTCCAACCTATGTATTTGATCACTGTCCGCCGCCTCCCCTTAACAGCTGCTCAGGGGCCTTTCCTCAGTTGGAGGTAAGCCCATGGATGTGATCTGCCCTTATGGGACAGGCTTGGGACAGAGGTCACACAGGCCAAAGAAGCAGCTTGGAATTATCTAGGCATGGAATTCTATGTGAATGTATGCACAGAACATGCTCTAGAAGGATGGGCATGGGTGCCAGGTGGGTTCGTGTCCTTGACCTTTTGTACTCCTTGCTGTGTGAGTAGAGGCACAGCCAGAGGAAGCCATGGACAAGGATCTGTTTTACTGGGTCTGATACTGTGGTATTATTACTCTCTTAAACTCGTTTAATGTACTCTATTTTCCTCAGGACCAAGTCTAAACTCTTTAGGATAAACTGGAGGGCCTTTTAATGTCTGATTCATATATTCCTCTGTTTTATTTCTCAACATACTATATCTCCTATTCTCTAATCTAGTACATCAGAAGTCATTTTAGGTCCTTGAATATGGAATATTCTCTTGTTCACCTGAACTTTTGCATAAACCATTATCTTTGCCTTCAACACTCTTCATCTCTTCCCATGTGATATTTTCTTTTCATATTTCAGACCTCTGGATGGTACTTTCTTCAAGAAAATTTCTGTTATGCTTATCCATGATAGATGTCTGTACCTCTCAACCATGATAAGTTCATGCATACCCGGTAGTATGCCTGTAATGTTTTATTTACACACATAGTAAACATCCACTCTATGAATCTGACTGGAGTGTCACGGAGAGGTTATGATGTCCTACCTGGTTTTGGACTATCAGCCATGTTTAGTGCCATCATGCATAGGAGAGTGTTTTCTGCTTTTCTTCACCCCCCATCTCTTGCTGTTTTGACTCTTCTCCTACCCTTTTCCTACTCTTTCCCCTCCCAGCTTCAAATTTCACTCATTTTCGTCTTTATTTTCCTTCAAGGAAACCTCAATAACAATCCTTAATTTCACAAATTTTTTAAGCTCTGCCATAGTTTCTATCTCCCAGAAAGCCAATTGAAATATATTCTAAATAAGGCCAGTATGTCTCTCAAAAAAATACTTTCCCACTAGAAAGGAAAAACATTGTCTATGTTTGTAGTATGGTCAGCATGTGCTGAAGTTGGGTCTTGTTTGCTGCCCACTGCTTGAGATCTATCAGGAAGCTGAAGTAGAAAAAGTATGCATTGATTATATCTGATCTGAATAAATCTTGATTCTTTCGTATCCATCTAATTAAAGCAGCTGTACTTCAGTAACAAAAAATAGGAGTAAACCTAAGATTTTGACCCGTGAAAGATGAGTGGAAATTGTGCATTAATGCGTAACTGATCACCATTAGCAACATTCTTTCATGAAACAGATGTCTTTCTGATCTTCACAGCATTGTATCTGTGAGGTCTGCCTTCTCCAGAAATGAATCTTTGATTTATTACTGCTTTGGGCTAATTGAAGAAAATGTTAAGTCTCAGCTTTGTGATTCGTGCATATTGACTATGTGGTCAGTGAAGGAGAAAGAAACCAGGGATTTTATGGAACAAGGGCCATCTGTGTCTTAGTTTAAAACTGATTAAATGTGGTGCAATCTGTGGCAAAATGACAGCAGTTATAGACTTCAGCGAGTGAAGATTTAAAAAAAAAATCACATTTAAAAGTTGGTAACTGACTAATAATTATTTTCCAAATTGTATTATACCTCAAGTTAATTTCCATAGACATCTTTTGGCCATGGCCACACTGTTGGATGAAGGTAATATTGAAAGAGAAAAGTACTTTTGATTATTGCTACTATTGAAAACCTTATACAAAGCTCACCTTTTATTTGAAACTGCTGCTAAATGATCTTCCTTTTTTTTTTCCTTAATACAAATTTACTTTAATATGGTACAGTAATGTAAGTGCATAAACTCAGGTGTTAGGCTGAAATTTATTATATATAGCAGATAGTACTAAAGTAGTGAACTAGCCTTACAAAGGAACTTCTGATTTTGGATATTGCAAAGGACATGTCATAAATATACTGGTTAAAAAGTTAAATTGATTGACATGAAAGAGTCAGTCACAATGTGGCCTGCATCAGTGCTAATCTACAATTGAATAGTTCAGCTTAGTCACTGTTTAGAAATTTTTTAAATAGATGATTTACCTAAATTGATGTGTTATATAAATGGATATTTTTTATACAATAAATGTGTTTATGGTAGCATGTATATTTTATTCTTTGTTCCTTTTTAAATCTCCAAAACCTCTAGGAAACAGAAAGCAATGCATATTTCCTAATCATATTCATTCAATACCAAGTTGCACAATTTCGAGTTAAATAGTCCCAGATATATTCTTTTTTGCACAAATGGAGAAGGAGGAGGTAAGTAGGATGAAGAGATACTAAGATTGTTGTTTTCTTTCTACATTCAAGCTGCTAATTGCTCATAACCATCTTACATCCTTAAATAATTCACACTTCTCATATTAGTACTATGGAAGGAAAAAATGGAGTAGATTGACAAAGACAAAACCAAGAAAGATAAGAAAAAAATGAACTACATAGATTTATATGCAATACATATGCATTTATATGATTAGTTTTTGTCATTTTGCAGTGATATGGTTGATATCTTTGAAAAACATGAAATTCAAGAGAATTAATGCATTTATACAGTCTCTCAACTTATTCTTGAATCACGTTTCTGTGCAGACACATTTGTTTCTTGTGCCCTGTTAACCCTCTCAGATTTCATTGAAGTTTATCTTTCACTCAATGATTGTTTTTCACAAAGAAGTACAGATTTTGGCACTTTACTATATTTTCTGCGAAGATAATTATGAAGTAAGAACAAAGCCACATTGAAATGCAGATCCTGGGCAACTCGATAAACCCAATTGCTAGTTAAATAGCATGTGTACTCAACCATCCTTGAAGTTATTCAAATTTGTGTCTCGGCAAATGTACAAACTACTACACATAATGAATCTTTGGTATTCTTTGAGAAAAAAAAAACCCGCAAGTATTAAATCTTTGAATGCTAAATGACTACATTTTACGGAAAGAAGCTCGGGGTGTACTTTAATTAAGATAGCCCTGAATTCGTGTTTTATAGGATTTAAGATTCTTTTAGTGGTGGGACACAATGCTTGGATAGATGAAAGCAGAATGCTCTGTTACTTACAGCTCCGAATAAGAGAAGGCTGCTAGGCAGGGTCACACAGAGAGTTGCACCTGGGGACAGGATAACAGCAAGCTGGAACTCTAGAGGGCACCTTATGTACAACAAGAGTGGAATTATCTGTTTCCTGGTCTCCTTGTAGATTGGCTAATTTTGGATAATTTCATGGGCTTTAGGGAAATAAAGACTGTTCCTAGCTGTCTTGTACCTGGCTTCAGGCTGATGAAGGCAGGAGCTTAGTAGCCTGATGTGTGAGAGCCCGATAAGAGAAATGGTTGG
Organism: Puma concolor; assembly: GCF_028749965.1. Classification (NCBI taxonomy): domain Eukaryota; kingdom Metazoa; phylum Chordata; class Mammalia; order Carnivora; family Felidae; genus Puma; species Puma concolor. The sequence goes on along the minus strand of NC_141667.1, from coordinate 205,037,505 downwards.
AGTGTGATCTTACCAGCTCTTCAAAAAGGAAAACAGACCAGCCTCTAGTCACAGTCTCAAAACTGGATCAAGCCGGCATTAAAAAAACAAAACAAAACAAAACAAAAACCAAAAACAAAAACTCTATACTAAACTAGTTTGCTATTAGACAAACCTGAAAATTTCAGACTTCACAGAAGGTTGCTTTTGGCTCGTGTAACAGTTCATTCAATGCAAATGATTCTGGTAGATGGGCAACCTTCTGCGTTCAGAGACGTGCTACATTCAGAGACTTTGTGCTTTGTCCATCCTATGACTTATCCATCATCTAGTACCTTGGAATTTTATTCTGGCTTTTCTGGATCCTGTTGGCAAATGGCAGGAAGGGGGCAGTGTGACAAACGTACACTTGTTCTTAACCAGGGTATCCTTTATGCTCACGTTCCATTGGCTAGAAGGAGTCATTTTATCTCACCCGAGAAGAGAAAGGTTAAGGGACTAGTAAATGTAGTACATGGCTGAGTGGCCACTTCTCAGCAGTAGGTCTTAGTCTGGAAAGGGAGGACAGTACATTGGTGGCCACACAGCTGCTTTTGCCACAGAGATGTTTTAGACGACATGTGGTCCCTAGACCAACTTAGGATGGTTTGACTTATGACTTTTCAACTTGGTGGTGTGGAGCTGATACTCATTCTCTAGAAACAATACTTGGAATTTTTATCTTTTCCTGGGCTAGTGATATGCCAGAGAATACTCTCTTGGGGTGCTGGGCAGCAGCCGCAGCTTCCAGCTAGCCATGTGATCATGAGGGTTTACTGCCATTCTGTTTTTCACCATCAGTACAGTATGCAACAAATTACATGAGATAGTCAATAGTTTATTATAAAATAGGATTTGTTTTAAATGATTTTGCCCAACTGTAGGCTAATATAAGGGTTCAGAGCACATTTAAGGTAGATTAGGTGTAATAAATGCATTTTCAACTTACATATTTTAAAAAATGTTTAATGTTTATTTATTTTTGAAGGAGAGAGAGACAGAACATGAGCAGGGTGGGACAGACAGACAGAGAGAGAGGGAGACACAGAATCCAAAGTGGGCTCCGGGCTCTGAGCTTGTCAGCACAGAGCCCAATGTGGGGCTTGAACTAACAAACTGTGAGATCATGACCTGAGCTGAAGTCCGACGCTTAACCCACTGAGCCACCCCGGCACCCCTCAACTTATAATATTTTTAACTTACAATGGGTTTGTTGGGACATACCTCTATTGTAAAATGGGCAAGATCTGTATATATCTATATACATATTATATACATACATACATGTATACGTGTCTAATGTATACGCATACAGTATGCATACTTGCATGTGTATGCACATAGGTTTTGTAACAAAGGAACTTAAAGACTTTTTAGGTAAAATGAATTTATGTCATTGTGCAAATTTCAACTTTGATGTACATGTTGGCTCCTAATAGCCCATTGAAATTCTTAGTTCTCTCTAGCAGATTTTTTCCATGTCCTGAAATGTACATTTGGTCTGAAAGGATTTATTGTGGACTTTCAATTACGTTATACAGATGGAATCTCTCAAACATAATATTGGGTGAGCAAAGCCAGACACAAGACAGTACATTCTTCTCTTTCCAAAATAGCATTTCTGAGATTCGTCTATATTATGGCACATGATTGTAGAAGGTTCATTCTCACTGCTGTATAACATTCAGCTGGGGGAATATCCAGTTTATCTATCTATTCTACCATTGATGGGTATTTGAATAGTTTCTGATTTGAAGTTATGAATGGTGCTACCAAGAATAGTTGAGAACATCTTTTGACGAACCTTTATACACATTTATATTGGGTATATGTCTAGAAGTGAAATTTCTGGCCTCTATGTATATTTAGAATAAGCTCAGTTTATATGCCCATAATTTTCTAGCTCTCTTTTACTATTATAATTGATAAAAAATGAGATGCTTTCCCTGTAATCTCCTTATTTTATTTTGTTGTGTAAAAGTATGTGTGAACAGTAAAAAATATATAAAAGAAGCTTGGGGGGAAGTCCTGCTAATTCTACTAACATATGAACTGTTTTATTTTTATTTCTATCTAGATCTTATCAATTTTAATTACTTAAATATAGCCTTTTTATTAAGCATACTTACTTAATATTATTTTATGAATATTTATATCTGTGTTTTTCCTGATTATGAATTTTTATGACTGCATTGACTTCCAGCAGAAGTAGCAATTTCCTATTACAGACTATTTAAAGTATTTTCAATTTACACTAATTCTAATTGAAACCGTTTGTATTTTTAAACTGAACTGTATCTTTGGTACACAGTTTCTTAGGTTTGCTATGTGTTTGGGAAAAGAAAGAAACACATGTTCTCTGTCTCTGACCTTTAGCAAGCCTAGAGAAAAGTACAACTTTTCAGGACAGTATGTCAACCTATTTACTTTCACATTACCTTACACTTCCTCTGCCTCAAGTCTGAGTGACATTACATTTCTTCCCAGAAGGTTAAATTGGTAAGGTCTTGACAACCAAATTCTTGGTTGAAAAGTGAACATTTAGATCCACCATGATTTCTTCTTTGTCACAGAACTCAACATGTCTGATATAGAAGAAAACGTTTTTACTCTTTATCCCCAAGTTTTCCAGGTTTCGTTGTACATCTTTTTATTAAAAAAATTTTTTTTAATGTTTATGTATTTTTGAGAGAGAGGGAGACAGAGCGTGAGTGGAGAGGGGCAGAAAGAGAGGGAGACACAGAATCCGAAGCAGGCTCCAGGCTCTGTGCTGTCAGTACAGAGTCTGACACAGGGCTCGAACCCACAGACCATGAGATCATGACCTGAGCCGAAGTCAGACACTTAACTGACTGAGCCATCCAGGTGCCCCTCATTGTACATCTTAATGTTTGTCTCCTTCTTCCCTCTCCCTACACTCACATCTCTCCCTGGAGCTTTCACATTCGCCATAACTATAGTTTCATGATGTGTGAGTAGACTAAAGCAAATAATAACTCCGGGGGAGAAATGTGACAAACAAAAGTACTTCCTTAATTCTGACCCTAATACTGTGACCAGTGATTTCTTCAATCCATGTATTTTTGTTTTGATTCCAAAAAAATATGTATTCTAGAATACCAGGACTCAAGTGTTCTCATTGGCTATATAAATTAAAGCAGGAGCTATGTTTTTAAATGACAGATCTAAATGCAAAATATAGATAACTATGACCCCACTGAGTAATCCCAGCGAGGAGAAGGTGTCAAAGTAAAATAATTAAATATGAGGCACAAAAAGATAAATTTAATCGGTGCTTATAGCCAATTACATTTTGGCGGAGTGTCACTACTATTTCTAAAAACCATTTGATTTGCATTTAAGTGATTAAACGGAAAAGTTACAAGGTAATTGGGATATCTTAATTTCATTAGTCATTTTTTCCCCTTAATACTTCATTTGAAAGTTGTCTAGAAGGATATAGTGCTTTAAAAGTGAAAAGGAGGGGCGCCTGGGTGGCACAGTCGGTTAAGCGTCCGACTTCAGCCAGGTCATGATCTCGCGGTCCATGAGTTCGAGCCCCGCGTCAGGCTCTGGGCTGATGGCTCAGAGCCTGGAGCCTGTTTCCGATTCTGTGTCTCCCTCTCTCTCTGCCCCTCCCCCGTTCATGCTCTTGTCTCTCTCTGTTCCAAAAAATAAATAAACGTTGAAAAAAAATTTTTTTTTAAAGTGAAAAGGAAAGTTTGGAAATCTCTAAAGAGTAAAAATTACCTTTTCTTGAGGAATGAATCATTCTCATTCTCAAATAGTAAGCTGCTGTTTATTTTTTTAATTAAGTAGTTGCATGTGGCTAAATGTTTTGAGCTCAGTACTTTCATGTGGGCAATCTACATTATAGAAACCATATTATTATTTATAACTATATAATTTTTTAGAAGACCCTAGAAAATAAAATATCTCTTCTGTTAGTTCCAAGTACAACAATATTCCTTAAGAGCTTAATGAAATTCTGGAATGAGGGCCCCTAATAAGAAGCTTTAAGACGTAAATATTCTAGCATTTATTTTTTTTAATCACTTTATTGAGGTATGATTGACATACAAACAGCTGTATATACTTAATGCACACACCTTGATGAGTTTGGAGAGAAATGTATATCTGTGAAACCATCACCATAATTCATTCCATGAACGTATGTTTCTTTCCAATAGTTTCCTCCAACCCTCTTTACTTATCACTATTATTATTTTGGTCAACACTAGTGTATTGTATAGTTAAAATTTTGGTAAGAGGATAGATCTTAGGTTAAGTGTTCCTATCACAAAAAATAAGTAAATATTCCAGCATTTCTGTGCTTGTTTGTGAGGCTTACCCAGTTTTATATCCTGCCACTAGAATGACCAACTTGAGTTTAATTACCAAACTTAATAGAACACAGTAAATTTACCAGTGTGATTACCTCCTCTTAAATTTATTTCTATGTGAAAAATAATAAAATATGCACTGTAATTTACAGATGTAAAATTTTTTTTTTCTAAGAGTGTTCTGATGAACACTGATAATCAGTTAAACATCAATATTGTTTAGTATGGAGGATAATATTATTTCCCCGATCTCACTAAAGTTGTGATATGAAGAGTTAATTGTATAATATGGTTAAAGTTTACCATATTAAAGATACACTGGTGTTATCTGTTAAGATATGTTATCATTGATTATTATCAGTTTTATCTTTGTGCCTGAATAGTCACATATTGACATATACAACATAGACAATCCTTTGTACTTTACCAATACGAAATTATAATAAAAGATTCAATTACAAAGGTGTCTAAAATGTCCTTGAAATGAAACGAGGAAATGATTCAGGTTATATTTCATGAGTTAATTTATATTTCTCATCACAGGAAAAATGAATTAACTTTGTATTCATTAGACAGTCTTTGAAATAATCTTCAATTAAACACACAATAGAGTGCCGAGTCCTACAAAGATAAAGCCTCAATCTTACATAGAATATTTTCTACCTTTTACTTACTTGTCATGCTTTGATTTTCTCTGCTTCCTTTAGCTCCTGGTAACAAATACTTTCTGGAAAAGGGAGAGGAAGTGGAATAGGCTTTTTAATTTCTAAAGAACCCATCATAAGTTTATTTCATATTAGCATTAGATATGTCAACCTTTGTTGGTTAAGGAGTACAGAGATGTGAGAAAATCTCCCTTTAGAAGTATTCTCTAAACAAACGGGGCCATTTATACTCAAATTAAGTTGGCAAATATAGCACATTAATTACAAAAATATGAAATATGTATAGATGCCAAAGTCTATAATAACCATTTTACATGTAATGTCTAACATGTATTGTCTAATTTAAACCTTACAACAACCCTTTGAATTGGTGCTATCACTCTGCAAGTGAGCAAACTGTTGCTAAGTTTTAAGTTCCCAAACTCACATAGCTGTCAGGGGCAGAGTCAGGATTCATACAAATAGAGGGCTTTGGATTTTGATGTATGAAGAGGTTGAATAGAAGGCTGATGGAATGAGATCTCCAGACCCTAAAAGGTACCTAATTAGTTGACCCATCTAGGTATCTGCTAGGTATCTGAATTCTTTGATTCAGCAAATATTTTTCAACCTCCAGTTTGTGCAGGTCAGTGAGCAAAATGTAGGAGCAACAGTAAGTGAATTAAACATGGCCTCAAATATTGTGAGCTAGAGACTAAAAACTGTTAGATTTTGTATTTAGGATTTTTCTTGTTTCTTGAGATAGGCCTGGATTGCAATGTATTTTCCTCTCAGGACTGCCTTCACTGCATCCCAAAGCGTTTGGATTGCTGTATTTTCATTTTCGTTTGTTTCCATATATTTTTTAATTTCTTCTCTAATTGCCTGGTTGACCCATTCATTCTTTAGTAGGGTGTTCTTTAACCTCCATGCTTTTGGAGGTTTTCGAGACTTTTTCCTGTGGTTGATTTCAAGCTTCATAGCATTGTGGTCTGAAAGTATGCATGGTATAATTTCAATTCTTGTATACTTATGAAGGGCTGTTTTGTGACCCAGTATATGATCTATCTTGGAGAATGTTCCATGTGCACTCGAGAAGAAAGTATATTCTGTTGCTTTGGGAGGCAGAGTTCTAAATATATCTGTCAAGTCCATCTGATCCAATGTATCATTCAGGGCCCTTGTTTCTTTATTGACCGTGTGTCTAGATGATCTATCCATTGCTGTGAGTGGGGTGTTCAAGTCCCCTGCAATTACCACATTCTTATCAATAAGGTTGCTTATGTTTGTGAGTAGTTGTTTTATATATTTGGGGGCTCCGGTATTCGGCGCATAGACATTTATAATTGTTAGCTCTTCCTGATGGATAGACCCTGTAACTATTATATAATGTCCTTCTTCATCTCTTGTTACAGCCTTTAATTTAAAGTCTAGTTTGTCTGGCATAAGTATGGCTACTCCAGCTTTCTTTTGACTTCCAGTGGCATGATAAATAGTTCTCCATCCCCTCACTTTCAATCTGAAAGTGTCTCAGGTCTAAAATAAGTCTCTTTTAGACAGCAAATAGATGGGTCTTGTTTTTTTATCCATTCTGATACCCTATGTCTTTTGGTTGGCGCATTTAATCCATTTACATTTAGTGTTATTATAGAAAACAATGGGTTTAGAGTCATTGTGATGTCTGTAGGTTTCATGCTTGTAGCGATGTCTCTGGTACTTTGTCTCACAGGATCCCCCTTAGGATCTCTTGTAGGGCTGGTTTAGTGGTGACGAATTCCTTCAGTTTTTGTTTGTTTGGGAAGACCTTTATCTCTCCTTCTATTCTAAATGACAGACTTGCTGGATAAAGGATTCTCGGCTGCATATTTTTTCTGTTCATCACATTGAAGATTTCCTGCCATTCCTTTCTGGCCTGCCAAGTTTCAGTAGAGAGATCTGTCACGAGTCTTATCAGTCTCCCTTTATATGTTAGAGCATGTTTATCCCTAGCTGCTTTCAGATTTTTCTCTTTATCCTTGTATTTTGCCAGTTTCACTATGATATGTCGTGCAGAAGATCGATTCAAGTTACGTCTGAAGGGAGTTCTCTGTGCCTCTTGGATTTCAATGACTTTTTCCTTCCCCAGATCAGGGATGTTCTCAGGTACTATTTCCTCAAGTACACCTTCAGCACCTTTCCCTCTCTGTTCCTCCTCTGGAATACCAGTTATACGTAGATTATTTCTCTTTAGTGCATCACTTAGTTCTCTAATTTTCCCCTCATATTCCTGGATTTTTTTATCTCTCTTTTTCTCAGCTTCCTCTTTTTCCATAATTTTATCTTCTAGTTCACCTATTCTCTCCTCTGCCTCTTCAATCTGAGCCATGGTTGTCTCCATTTTCTTTTGCAGTTCATTGAGAGCATTTTTTAGCTCCTCCTGACTGTTCCTTAGTCCCTTGATCTCTGTAGCAGTAGATTCTCTGCTGCCCTCTATACTGTTTTCAAGCCCAGCGATTAATTTTATGACTATTATTCTAAATTCACTTTCTGTTATATTGTTTAAATTGTTTTTGATCAGTTCGTTAGCTGTCATTATTTCCTGGACGTTTTTTTGAGGGGAATTCTTCCGTTTTGTCATTTTGGATAGTCCCTGGAGTGGTGCGGAACTGTGGGGCACTTCCCCTGTGCTGTCTTGATTAACTTGTGTTGGTGGGTGGGGCTGCAGTCAGACCTGATGTCTGCCCCCAGCCCACCGCTGGGGCCACAGTCAGACTGGTGTGTACCTTCTCTTCCCATCTCCTAGGGGCAGGATTCACTGTGGGGTGGCGTGGCCCGTCTGGGCTACTTGCACACTGCCAGGCTTGTGGTGCTGGGAATCTGGCATATTAGTTGGGGTGGATGGGCAAGGTGCACGGGGCGGGAGGGGCAGGCTCAGCTCCCTTTTCCTTTGGTAATCTGCTTCCGTGATCTGCTTCGGGAGGGGCCCTGCGGCACCGGGAGTCAGACCACAGCCGGGGGAATGGATCTGCAGAAGCACAGCGTTGGGTGTTTGTGTGGTGCAAGCAAGTTCCCTGACAGGAACCGGTTCCCTTTGGGATTTTGGCTGGGAGATGGGCAAGGGAGATGGCGCTGGTGAGCACCTTTGTTCCCCACCAAACTGAGCTCTGTCGTCTGGGGCTCAGCAACTCTCCCTCCCGTTGTCCTCCAGCCCTCCCATTCTCCAAGCAGAGCTGTTAGCTTTTAACCTTCCAGATGTTAAGTCCTGCTGGCTGTCAGAACACACTCCATCTGGCCCCTCCGTTTTTGCAAGCCGGACTCGGGGGCTCTGTTTGGCCGGCAGGCTGCCCCTCCGCCCCGGCTCCCTCCCGCCAGTCCGTGGAGCGCGCACCGTCTCGCCGCCCTTCCTACCCTCTTCCCTGGGCCTCTCATCTGCACTTGGCTCCGGAAAGTCCGTTCTGCTAGTCTTCTGGCGGTTTTCTGGGTTATTTAGGCAGGTGTAGGTGGAATCTAAGTGATCAACAGGATGCGTGGTGAGCCCAGCATCCTCCTACGCCACCATCTTCCCTAGAGACTAAAAACTAATTTAAAACATAATTCTAATGTAGTTTTAAATGCCATTGTGTTAAGAACTATGATGGGGATTCGATTGGATAACATATTCAGTGATTTTTAATTTCTAAAGACTGGAGACCTGGTGAAGTTATGGGTGGATTTTCTTTCTAGAAATGGGTTTGCTAGCTCTTTACAGGAGTTAATATTTGTAAGTGTTGTCAGTGACAATGTTTGGGGTCCTGTGAAGAATTGAGAAAGAGGGTTCTCCTCGGCCACAGACACTGGGTAGAAAAGCTGAAGAAGACTATTAGACACTGAGCTGAAGGGTCTGAGGAAGTGTATTGAGCAAAAGTGAGAGGAAACTGGGAATCTTGGGAATCTCACAGAGTACCCTCTGAGCAGGGCACCAGTTGTGTCCACGGAGTGAACACTCAACATTTATACAGATAGAAAAACAAGAGACATGGACCTAGCAGAGGAAACTTCCCTGCTAATGGTGTGTATTTAAGGGCGTTGGGATCAGGGAAGGGAGGCCTGTGCGCTATGCACCATTTGCTTACAGGAGGGTCAGTAGCTAACTGAGTGGCAGTGGCAGTGTAATAGCACAGGAGAGGCCTCTAATGGCATGTAATTTGGGCAGGAGTGCATCTGAGGACAGATGCACTTTTATGTGCTGTATGAGGGAAGTAAATAGAAGTATTTTTTAACTAGAAAAGATAGAGCCCTTGGAGGATCAGGTATGAAACAACATGGGTCAGGTACGCCTGACTCCAAGGTCAAATGGGGTGTTTTATGCAGCATCTTTATGTCAGTTGTAGTGGATCACCAGGACTCTATGTACCTGAGGTGGTGCTCGATTTATACTGTTGATGTTAGCTGGCAAACATTTAGAAATGTAGATTTTAAAGCAGAAGTGTTGGTGGTAGAGACTGTTAGAGGCCTAGCAGAACATTGTCTGTATTGTATTTTACTTGTCTTATTGTCTGACACATAAATGGTGATGATTATTTACCTCTGTATCCTTAGTGTCTAATTGTAGCCTCGGTTCATAGTTGGTGCCGGTCATTTTTTTTGCAAAAAATAACTACATGAATGAATGGAAGGCACTCTGAGGCCAAAATTATCACAAATGTAAAGTTTTCAATTTCATTCTGATGGGTTTCATGGGGTTTCTATTTACGTCTATTTCAGAAACTCACACGCCTGGAAGTCTATCTTTTTGTATTCAACAAAGCCTGGTACAAAAAAAAAAAAATCACTTGCTAGTCATAACTTAAAAATACAGCTCAAAGTCAGAGTGCTGAATCTCCTAGGGGCAATCTTATGTTTCATCACTATCGGCTGACAGATGTTATTCCTCAAGTATTAGTGATTGAGTTGAAGAGTTGTTTTCTTTTCTTTTCTTCTGATGTGTGGGAGCCTTTTCAGTGGCGCAGAAGTCAGGGCACATAGTGATCTTAGAGGATCCTAGGGGTTCGTAGCAGAGTAGAGTAGCGATCCTTGAGTAGCAGCATTCTCTCAGGAGGCTTTGGAGAGGTAATTCAGCTTTAAAATTTGCTGGGAAACTATCACCATGTTCTCAGTGGCAAATGTCTAGAAAAATATGAATTTCAAGAAATAATGTAGAGACAATGTAGTAGATTGTAACCACTCCAAATAGAAATGTAGTCCATTTTCTTGTACGTTCTCTAAGCATATATTTAGTGACTCTTTTAGTTTACTTTTATCTCTTCTTACTCCCCTCTTTATTTCACATTCCCATGACAGTGTCTCTCTAGATGCAAATCTGATTATGCTATTACTTGATTAAAAACCTTCCATTAGGGGCACCTGGGTGGCTCAGTTGGTTTAGCATCTGACTCTGGACCTTGGCTCATGTTGTTATCTCAGGGTTTGTGGGTTCAAGCTCCGTGTCAGGCTCTGCATTGACAGTGCAGAGCCTGCTTGGGATTCTCTCTTTTCCTTTCTCTCTGCCCCTGCCATGCTCTCTTTCTCAAAATAAATAAATAAATTTTACAAAGAAAAAGAAAAAAGAAGAAGAAAAATTTGCTTCTCACTGTTTACCAGTTATACCAGTGTCCATTTGCTCTCACATGAGACCGATAAAGTGCTCGTTATAAGAGTAAGCCTCACATTAATGTGGAAAAATGGGAAGGGGGTTACAGCTCTGGAAAACCACAGCAGAAATAGTTATGAGTGACTTCTTCAAATGAGTGGCAATGCTGGAGAAGCCTCTCTTTTTGTAGGAAGCCACAAAAATCATTATTGGCTGTTGTAGTCATCCAGTGTGAGCTTATGTAAAAATTTGGTAAGCCACTGATCTCTATGATCTGCTAAGAATAATGGCTTCTAGCTTACTTCACTTTCTAAATCTTGCTTGACTTTTGTACATTGGCAAATGTTAATCCAGAACCTTAAAGCAAATGGTTGAGAAGTGATGATGACAGCAGTACTACACGGTAGTAAAGTCCAGACTCCTGTGCCTAAAAACACAAGACCCTTGAGTATCAAACTCCAGCCCCTTTTTGTCATTATGTGCCTAAACTGGATCCCTGCAGTCACAATGTGCTTTGAATACAGACTGCTGTTCCCCCCACTTGGTTCAAATTTCCTTTCCTTCTGTGTTTCTGAGCTCTTACACGTCTTTCAAGGTCTTGCCAAGGTTTTCAGGTAAGAAACCTTCCCCTAATGTCATGAGCAGCACTAGCTTACTTACCCTTCTCTGTTGTATCACTTAGGATTGAATTCAGTGCAGTAGAACAGACTACAACAGTGGCTGAAATAGTTAAAAGTTTTTTGTACATCACACAACCAGAGATTCAAGGTGGTCATTAAGCATTGACATGGGAAATCAACATATGTTCTGCCATTTTTAATACGGGGCTTTGTTCTCTGGTTGCCATTAAAATGGCCCCAAACCAGGCATCACACTCACATTCCAGGTAGGAGGAAGGAGAAAAGGAAACAGGCAGCTCCAGCACATGTCTGCTTACATTTCTTTTTAAATTTTTTTTTTCGGGGCGCCTGGGTGGCGCAGTCGGTTAAGCATCCGACTTCAACCAGGTCACGATCTCACGGTCCGTGAGTTCGAGCCCCGCGTCGGGCTCTGGGCTGATGGCTCAGAGCCTGGAGCCTGTTTCCGATTCTGTGTCTCCCTCTCTCTCTGCCCCTCGCCCGTTCATGCTCTGTCTCTCTCTGTCCCAAAAATAAATAAACGTTGAAAAAAAAAAAAATTTAAAAAAAAAAAAAAAAAAGAACTAAGTATCATTGAGTAAGTAGATTCAACTAGCATATGAAAACCTCAAATCCCTCAAGGATATGATGTGATGATATTAAGTGATTGAAATACTTGTGTCTCTAACTAGCAATACAGATGACACAGAGTTAAATAAAGTACAAATAAGTATTATAACCACTCCTGACTAGTCAAGCTATGAGCCTATGAATTGTATTTCCAGACCAAAAAGTACTTGTATAGTTTGTTGGTAATCCTGTCATTTTGATTCAGAGCATAAGTGATGATGCCATTAACACGGTATGCTCTTTAAAATGCCATATTCCTTAGTCTATTCTAGGACTGATAGGTTTATTTATTAGAGATATTAAATAAGCTAAAACCATATCCTGTACTTTCTTCATTCAGTAATTTTGAATTCTGGGTCACATCACACCACATTATTTATCTCTATGAATCTTTATGAGAATGAGTTTGTCTCTGAAAAAGAGATGATTTGACAAACCAAACACCATTTCATTTACAACAAAAAAGAAAATAATAGTTTTTTTTTAATGAGAAGCCTTTTTCCTGAGTGGCTGAATAATTTGAAACTGTGACAGATTCAAGAACTTAAAAAAAATTTTTTTTTAACGTTTATTTATTTTTGAGACAGACAGAGAGAGAGAGAGAGAGCATGAACGGGGGAGGGTCAGAGAGAGAGGGAGACACAGAATCTGAAACAGGCTCCAGGCTCTGAGCTGTCAGCACAGAGCCCGACGCAGGGCTCGAACTCACAGACTGAGATCATGACCTGAGCCGAAGTTGGACGCTTAACTGACTGAGCCACCCAGGTGCCTTAAGAACTTTTGAATCAATTCTTTTAAATTCTCTTAATAAGATACATAATTGTTAGCTTGCATGATATACTTTCATAGTTCTGTAAAAATCGAAGTTCAAGACATTCTCAGAGAAAGCCATATGGATTAACTATTTGGAATGTGATTTTGGTTATGTTCTCCCTGACACTGCCTTCAATTCTCTCCTGTTTCCTTGTCTCCCATCCCTATTCTGAAAAATATATATTATATGATATAGTCTTTTATAACTGTTGTTATAACTTTGTGTTCTTGCTAGTTCAAAAAATCTGCAATTATCGAATGATTATTCTTCTCAAGGGAAAATAGTAGTTCTTAATTGATTGCTCTCTGGAATAACTAATCAAACTAACCTTGGGAATATTGCATTAAATCCTTTAATTAATGAGTTACTGTATTGTTGTAAGTAGCATTGACATTCCCAGGAAAAAAAAAGGTGGAGTGAAACCTTATGACATAGGAGGTTTTCTTCACGTTCACCCATATGTGTGGTCTCTACAGAATTGTAAGTACTTATTTATGTTTTACACATTTTATTTTAAAGATGCATAAACACATAATCCGCATCCTGTCTTTAATACAGGGTGTCGCCCAGATCTGGTCCTTTCCAAATTAACAAAGATTTCCTTGCTTTGATCAATTTTCACTTAACTCTGACAGCATTAAAGAAAATAAGAGAGTATTGCTATTAGCACTAGTTCACTACTAAAAAAAAATTATACGTTCATCCATTTAAGCAATTTGCTATTGTTGACTTACTATTGATTAATCATTGATGTTGCATTACTACCATTTAATTAAAGGTACTGAAAGGCATATTTTAGGGTCTGTCACCATTTAAAATGAAAATGAGATGTTGATGATCTTGTTTGTCAGAAGATGACCTTTTATGAGGACTATTCAGTAATGAAAGAGTGCATACTGTCTTCCAACAGATAAATGCTTGCAGGTACATACCCTTAGTGTACTCTTTTTGCTTTTGTTTACATCTACCATTTAGGAGAGTGTATCTCTCCTTCTCCATCTCTCCAGCTTTGATTCTTCTCTGTATCTCTCTATCAGGTAACATTTCTCTTGCACAAAGATAGCTGAATTTGTAACGAAAAGAACACTGTACTGGCTGTCGGGCCAGTTGATGCTTCAATCTGGATTTATCCTCCTGTTGGAACTTTAAAAAGTCATTTGGACTTTCCACTTCTCAGTTTCTTCATTAGTAAAAGAAAAGAATTCTGTTCACCGTTTTATTTCTAAAACTAGAATGTCAGGTTTAAAAACCAGATGAAAATCTGGTTTGTTTACTGCTGTATCCCAGCACCAGAAACAGTGCTTTGAATGCAGAATGTTCTCAGGAAGTGTTTGTTGAATTAATGAATGAATCCCAGCTATTCAAAATCAAATCTCAATATTGGTTATAAGGAGAGAAAGCAATATTTCTAACACATGTGAATGGAGGAATAAAAAGTACACAACACAAACATTTCTAATCCCACTATACAATATAAGCAAGAGAATATGACCAACTTCATAGAATTGACTTCTTATTTCAGTCTTTCTTGATTTCCTCAGGAGTAACATTCTCCGGATTTTGCTTCTCATATTCTTTTATTTTTTAAATTTTTTTTTCAATGTTTTTATTTATTTTTGGGACAGAGAGAGACAGAGCATGAACGGGGGAGGGGCAGAGAGAGAGGGAGACACAGAATCGGAAACAGGCTCCAGGCTCTGAGCCATCAGCCCAGAGCCCGACGCGGGGCTCGAACTCACGGACCGCGAGATCGTGACCTGGCTGAAGGCGGACGCTTAACCGACTGCGCCACCCAGGCGCCCCTCTCATATTCTTTTATATTTCCTCACTGTTTTGTCACATGCAAATGTATTCCTAAAATACGTATCGCTTATTTTTATATCATTTTGAATTTTATATGAAGAGAACAAGGATATTTCTTTCATGTTGTGATATACACTCAACATCATATTTGAGATATTCACCGTGTTAAATGCATGGAACTACATCTTATGCATTTTCACTATAATTTGAATTCTTCATTCTGTTTCATTGCTCTGTTTCCCTGTTTTTGTGCTTATTGACACTATCTTAATTATGTTACCATTTAAACATACAAGTGTTTAACAGGTCTTAATATCTAGTGTGGTAAGTCTCCTTCCTTATTATTTCCCAGGTATGTTTTGGTCCTTCTTGGATGTTTTCTTGAACAAAAACACATTAGACTCTGCTTACTCAACATCCAAAATCTCTCTGTATTTTTACTGGAATGTCACTGAATCTACACAGCATTTGGGGGTACATTTACCCCCATTATCATTATTTTGTTATTTTTTTTTCTACTCATGAAAATGAAATGTAGTATTTTAATGTTTTTAGATAACCTTTGAAAACACCCTTTATGGAGTATGTGAGTAGTTCTAGTTGGTTTAGCATCAGACTCTTGATTTTGGCTCAGCTTGTGATCTCACAGTTCGGGAGATCGAGCCCTGTGTTGGGCTCTCTGATGACAGCCCAGAGCCTGCTTGGGATTCTCTCACTCCCTCTTTCTCTGTCCTTCCCCCATTTGTGCTCTCCTTCTCTCAAGAAAGAAAGAAAGAAAGAAAGAAAGAAAGAAAGAAAGGAAGGAAGGAAGGAAGGAAGGAAGGAAGGAAGGAAGAAAGAAAGAAAGAAAGAAAGAAAGAAAGAAAGAAAGAAAGAAACTATTATAAAAATAAAACAGCCTTACATTTTTATCTCTGCATTTCATGGCTGCAATGTGGTTAATATTTTCTTTACAGCAATTTTCTTATTTTAGAGAAAGAGCATGAGTGGGGGAAAGGGGAAGAGGGAGAGAGGGAGAATCTTAACGCACGCTCCATGCTCAGTGCAGAATCTGACATGGGGCTCAATCTCATGACCCTGGGATCATGACCTGAGCCAAAATCAAGAGTCATAAGCTCAACCTACTGAGCCACCCAAGTGTCCCTGCATTATGAATGATTTTTACAAGTCAGTCTTTAATTTCTCTAACTGTATTTTTTTTTTAGCTATGTCTAACCTGCTTTTTAACTCATTATAAAATTTCAATTATTGAAATTATTTCATTATTCGAAGTTATATTCTTAAAAATTTTTTCTTGATCATAGTTTTCAGTTTCTCTGTTTTTAAAAACCTGTTCGTTGGAAAAAAAAATTAAAAAAAAAAACCTCTTAATGTTTTTATTGTATATTCCATAGCAAATAATTTCATATCTAAAAACTTTGTATGGTTTGTTTCTTACTGTTGTTTCTTTGGAGATTATGGCACATTATTGGTGGATTGTGATTTTGTGTTATGATTTATGTTCCTAGAAACTTTCTTACTGATGATTTCCTGAGAACTCAGTTAATCCAAAAAGTATTTGCAGTTGCTTCTGCCAGGTACCTATGAATGCTGTTTACCAACAGTTACTTTATAATTAGGATTTCCCTTCGAGAATTTTTGAACAATCCAAGTACTGTGATTTGGGAGCATATATTGGAGGAGGGTCAAATTATGGGAAGAGAAAATATTTGTTCCTAGACTCAGTCATGAAGGATAGAAGGGGAAGATCCCTTGCTGTTCTTCCCTGCCAAGTTTATTTCAAGTTCACTGTCATGCTGAACGTGTACCGCTTTAAGTTTTCCGCATTACATAGCAGTCTCTTGTTGGACTCACTGACTTGGGTGGAGTTAACACCCCAAGGCTCACCCCTCCTTACCTCTGACATAAACAACTCCCTACAAACTCCCTACAGACATAAACAAAATCACTAGTTATCTCCTTTGTCTTCACTGTTATTATGGATTTCTGATGCTCTTGTCAGTCTAGTAATGGGTTTAAATGATGCTTTTTATATTTTATGCAGCATTCTGAATTTTTTTATATGGTAGTGTTATTGAAAAAAAATACCATAATGCTGAAAATGCAAATCTCTATCCTAGGTTTATTGTTTTTAGAACAAACAAACAAAACCTATCAAAAGTGGTTGTGAACATACAGTTGTTCTTCCTATATTTATTCAAGTCATCGTATGTATCATATATTATGCCAGGCATCAGGGACATAAAGAATGGGGTAGGATCTGCCTTCTTGTAGCTCACAATCTCCAGGCATGGAGACTCTCAGAAACTAGTCAGTTGTAATAGAAAACAGTTCCGTGGAAAGTTAGTGGACCACTTTTAATTGGCCTTGAGAATCTGAGGCAAGCTTAACTGAAAAGGAGGGTATATGAGCTGGTTAATGATGATGTAGCAGAAAATTGGCCAAAAAGCGAGTTTAGGGACTTATTGCAGAATGCAGAAACAAGAACTAATTTGGGGATTCTGTAAAGAGCTGGGAGTGTTGAAGTTACTGAAGGATGGACTGTGACAGGGTTTCAGGGTGTGCATTTGGCTGGGTGGTGATAATATTGGAAAGGTAGATTTTGAATAATTGCTAGATTAGGCATTTGGAAGTTTTGTGATATTGAAAATATCCAGTAAGCTTGAAATTTAGTGAAGAAATGAATGAGGATGTTAGAAGATGCTTAAGATACATTTGCTCTTTGGAGAAATTGCAAGACAGTTGAACAGCTTCCTACTTGAATACAGATTTTTTTTCAGTTTACTTATTACAAGTTAAAGCTAGTAATGAAGGTAATTTTGACTTTCTCCAAAATTAATAATGTTTCATGGAAAATGGTTATATACATACACACACTAGTACACTTGCATACTCAAAATTCAAAACCTTTACACTTAAAAAATGTTACCGTAGTTTTCTCACACCAGACTCTTTAATAAAGCGTTTTCCTTTCTCTAGGATCTGAGACATTATTTTCCTCAGCACACAGGAATAATGAAAAGAACAAGTGCATTCAAAGCTTTAGAAAAGGAAATGCCTGATTAAGATATTTGCTGAATCACTGTCTCACTGAAGAGAGAGGACATTTGTCACAACAGGTGCATTTGCCAAAGCAGTGTGAGAACAGGTGACCGAGGTGAGCATAATGAGCTTGCGGAGGGAATCAAGTACAACACATTTGTAGCAGCTGCTTGGGCTTCAGGGAGCCTTAGGGAATTTACTTGAGCTACTGAGCCAATTTATCTACTGGCATCATTGCCAGGGATGTGTTAGGAACTTGAGAAGCCAGCCTTGGGTACATCAGGAACATAAATATCATAGGAGTCACTGTGGAGAATATGAGATCCCAACATCTTAAAGAAGAAGACAAAACCTGAGATAGGTTTACAGTGGCGTTTTCTCCTTCGACAAACAAACTTTTTGACTATCTACTGAAGCCAGTATAGATTAACGTACTGATGTGCAAAAAAAGAAGGAAAGAAAAAATCCTAACCTTCAGGAGCTTACTATCTAGGGAGCAAGATACATGCAGATATGATATGCTCATGAGACTGTGAAAAGAGAGAAGTATCAAAATGAATGTGAAAAAAATTAGTGCTAAGGTTTTAAATTAGATTGGTCATAGTGAGCTATAATAGATGAACCGGGCTTAATAGAAGAGGTTGTACTTGTCCGGACTTTTGAAAGTTGAGGATTTTTGGGCCAGGATGGACAGAGATCTTGTATGAACGGGTGACTTCCTTCTCCTTTAGCTATCAGTCATTTTCCTCCTGAACTTGGAAGCAGTATTAATCATTCTCAGTATAGTGTTGCAGGAAGACCCCGTGTTTCATCACAGATACAATTAGAGGTGAAAAGTGTTTACCACCCCTGATTTGTATAGGTAAATTAAGGAAAGGGCATTCTAGGCAGAGGGTGCCTAGGGTTGGCTTAGTATTTGTGTCCTAGGAACAATAGAAGGTGAGGATATACACTGAGTGATAGGGCAGGGGAGGTTGAGTGGTTACAGTGTGGATCTTAGGGGATTCATTTAGGATATTAGTCTCACCTGGTTACTGAGAACGAGGTTTTTTTTTTTTTAAAAAAAAATACTTCAATTGAAGTAAGGTTGACATATAAAAAGCTGTACGTATTTTTGTAGAGAACTTGATTTTGCAGATAAGTATATACCCATGACACTACATCTATGCTGTAAACATATCCATCACCTTCAAAAACTTCCTCTCATCCTCTTTATTTATTATTATTATTATTTCTTTTTTGTACATCATAAAAACGGTCTACCCTCTTAGCAAAATTTTAAGTATAAAATATATTATTGTTATCTATAGTCTCTATGCTGTACAATAAATCTCTTGGATTTACTCATCTTGTATAACTGAAACTTTGTGCCCTTTGACTAACATTTCTCGTTTCCTATCCTGCCTCTGGCAGCTGCTATCCTACTCTTTGCCTTTATGGGTTTGACTATTTTAGATTCCTCACATAAATGATGCCATGTAGTATGTGTCCTTCTGTGTGTAGCTGATTTCATATAGCATAATATCCTCTGGGTTCATCCATATTGCTACAACCAGTGGATTTTTGGAAGCAAGGTCATAGCAAGATAATGGAGTCAGTAATATTAGATTTTTATGTAAGATTGATAAGAAAGGGAGCTTATGTGTGTTTCTGTCGCTTAGAGTTTAGCATCTAAAACACTACTCCTAATTTTGGGATTTTCCAGCTTTTATGGCAGAGCTCATTTCTCACGATTGAATGCCAAATACTCATTGTCCCAGGGTCGTCTGCAGCCGAAGAATGTGCATATATTCTATAAGGGTACCCTGAGGAATTCAGGTCCACACTGGATTCAGTCTGACAGGGGTGGCAGTCAGTAGTATTAGCAGCAGCAGCAGCAGCAGCAGCAGCAGAAGGAGCTACTTCCTACTTCCAGAGAAAGCCGAGGTAACAATATGGCAGGTCAGTGCAGTTGGCAAAGCAAGGGGGTAGTAGTGTCTGTGCCTAATAGAGGCAAGAATATTGGTAATTCTTGCAACATTATGGTGTACCTTTTGGCTATTTAACCCCAACCACCGTTTGGGGCTCTCCCAGTGATATTTTCATTGACCCTTTTAACAAATGCCACTTTTGTGTAAGTTGACCAGATTGGTTTCTGTTGAATGCAGAACTGATCCAGGGGCATTCCAGTGAGAAGAATATTAAAATGATTTAGCCATGTGTAGGTGAGCTCATGAGCAAATGTAATGGGACAATTTTCAAGAATGAATGGAAAGTTTTGGTGTCTGATCGTCTATAAGAATAGAGTGGGGAGGTTTTTAAGTGCTGGGATGAGCTAGTGGAAACATACTGGAGAACACTAGTGGGGAGGTGATCAGTGGGATGTGTTGAGCACGCTGAGTTATTCCAAGTTTGTAGATGCTTTTCTCTACGATTAGATCATCTGTGCTTGCTAATTGGCTCTCACTGAATGTAAGCCCTTAACTCTGTCACAGAGTGGCAGATAGGGGTGTTATCATCCTCGACTTAAAAAAGATGAAAGGATGGCGCTCAGGTCCTTGAGAGGACGTTCCTGGAGTGTAAAACTGGCAGGAAGCTTTTTAAAAGGTTTACATCTCCAAGGGGCAGAGAAAAAAGTTTAAATTATAAATTTTCTAAAGTAAACGCTCTAGTAAAAAGGAGAGAAAGGGGCATAGAGTCAGGAAGAAGCCTGTCAGGTCTAGTCGAGCTGCAGGTCAGCCCTAAATTCCTAATCAATTTCCTGATCAATTCCAGCAGAAAGGAGAAACACAGAAAAACTGAAGTTATTTTTATTTTCCATTAGATTGAAGGAATGGAGTCAGAGTCAGAAATAATGTCATTACACGAAATCTAAAACTTGACTTTTTGCACACCTGGTCTGGCTACTGAGATTCATTAACACACACATTAAAGCTTAATTATCCTTTTCCCATGTACTCACTCCTTAGTGAGCTTTCTAAAGATTTAACTATTTACAGCCCTCCCAAACTACACTTAGAGTTACAGCGAATACCTAAGTTTTACCAATTCTTTTTTATTCAAATCCATCTACATGTGGTAAATCCAATAGGATATTTGCATTCTTTTAATTATGTGTAGGAAAATCAGTAAATTAGAGCAGTAAGCAGCCGTAAATTCAATAATCACTTTTAAGAAAGAGAATAATTTAACAATTATGGGCATATATATAAGAGAAAACACAAAATCTACACTTAAAAATTATGTGAATAAATGATGAAATTTAAATTGATCTGAATATGTTGTATGAGATGCTTAATGTTGGAATGTACGATTGTATTTACATACAAATGAAATATATATTTAAGTATATTAAAATATAAGTACCAAAATGTTTTCCAGAAATCAGAAACGCAGATGAGTGAAATTATATCAATAAATTCCAATAAAATTGCTCCTGAGTTATATTTATTTATTTACTATTTACTATTTCCAAAGTGATTTCCTGATTAATCCATCATGTTAGTAAATCCATAATGTTAGTAAATCCATAAATTGATATTTTACTCCCTTGCTTTCATCAGAAATTTACATAATTTAAATTATGAGGTTAAAGTTCCAATAAGTATTCTTCTAAGTACCAAAAGGAAAAACAAAAGTCAAAATTAAGCGAACTGACTAAATGTTTTCTAATGTACTGAAAGTTGATTTCCACTGGACACAATTTTCTTCCCTCTTATTTTTTTTACATGTTAACCCTTTAATCTTAGTGTTTCTTCCCGTTAGAGAAGACCATCCGTCTCTTAGAGCAATATGCTTCAATTAACCTAAATATATCCAAAGCAGGAGAATTAAATTGTTCATGGAATACAGTCACTGATTTTAGTTTTCAGTATGTACATTTCTATTTTTATATTTGATTTAAATTTGGCCTATTGTCCTTGTCTTTTTCCATCCCCTCTTACTCTCCTATTCAATTCTTGGTAGAGAAAAAAAAGCCTTTTTCTTTTCTTTTCTTTTTTCTTTTCTTTCCTTTCCTTTCCTTTCCTTTCCTTTCCTTTCCTTTCCTTTCCTTTCCTTTCCTTTCCTTTCCTTTTCTTTTCTTTTCTTTTCTTTTCTTTTCTTTTCTGTTTTTTCCTATAGTAGACCTCTGCTTAAAAGGCAGGGAAAAGGTTATACTGCTATCTTTTCATGCCGAATGTCCTTGGTTAGTGCATTGGCTTAATAAAGAGTGTTTATCTTCATGTGTAGCTTTTTTTACACAATAAGTTGTTATTAAACTTATGTATAAGTTGAATTTTTAAGCTTAAACCATGTTTTAAATATGTGTAGGAATGGCTGTATGTAAATTGCCATCTAGTCTGTAAGTAATGTTTCCATTTGGTCTTGGTCTCTTCTGTCTTGGCCAAGGAGCAAAGCTATACCTTCACTCTTTCATTCCTTTATCCTCTGTTACCGCATTTGCACAGCCTGTTTGAAGAAAAATATTAAAAAAAAAACTGGTTGTGCATAAGTGATCCCCCTATTTAAAAGGTTTATTTATGCCTTTGTTTCTGCTTATTGTGGGTATCTAAGAGAGAACTAAAAATGATTGGATTGTCACATTGAGAATTCACTTATTGTCTTAGAAATAGAGTATGAATTTTGTAGAATAAATGGAAAGATATAGGAAGGAAATTAATATTATATGAGGTCTTCATCTAATAATAGTCAACCTTCTGCAGGAAAATGTTACTATAATTCACATTACAGGTGAAGAAATAGGTTTAGAGAAATCTGGGATTTGGCCAAGAGAGTGCAGTGTGAGGTCTGATTTCTAAATCCGTTGATGTTTCCTTACAATAAGCTGCTTCCAATAATGATAACAGCTCACATTTTTTAAGCACTTACCTTGTGCCAGAAATTCTTCTAAGTGTTTTAAAAGTGTCATTGCTCTCCAGCCATGCCTGTGGTTGAATAATTTGGGTTTATGATTCATTGTAAGGAGGAAGAGCCCACATCATGGGGAACAATGAGGCATCTCAGTGGGAAACTATTAAAAAGATTTACAGGGTTTGGGCTGACTGTCCTGATATTGGTGGTTTTCAAGAAGATTTAAGGAAGCAGAGCTTGGTTCCAGATTGGATGTAGTCAGGAAGTAGGGTAGTGCCATGATGGGTTATGCAAATCTTATCTAGATGGAGGGAAAGCTGGAATGAGGCCAGGGCTAGAATTGTTAAAGGAGTCACTCGTTTGGCAGGATAGGGGGCTGTTTGGGTCATTTTTGTCATTTGGACAATGTTCAGGTTTTCATCTATGTTTAGGCATGATTATATTTAGGCATGATTAGTGTTCTTGTTTTGGTCTTGAACCATCATGGTCATATAGTCATATGTGGCCTTTTATGATGTTGATGTTCTATAGAATCGTTTATGTTCAACAGGAAAAAACCAAGGCCTAGTTGGCAGTACAGAGCAGTCTCAGATGTCAGAGGCCACTTTTCTCATTCTTAGCCCCTCTTTAGGCCAAGAGCAGATGAAATCAGGCCACAGGACATTCATCCATGCCATCCGGATTCCCACCATTGTTAAGATGTTATTGATCAGGGGTTTCTTTGGAGAATGTAGTCTGTCGTTGGACTGGAGTCAGTCTCGCTTCCTTCTTTTGTTGCAGGGTGAATTTTGAGGGGGCAGTGGCTGCTCAGGTGCATTTAAGACCCCGAACAGGATCCATCAGCTGGATGTAAAACAAGCAAAATGTATTGCAGAAACAAAATGATTAGTCCTTGAAACAAGTTTTAAAGTCAGGAGTCTAGATGATAAAACTCAGGCGGTATACCTGCTGGTTCTGAAAAGAGTTACTGTAGCTTTATTTATTGTATTAAGATATTGAGGGGGGAAAACCCATTAATATATATAAGTAGGTGTTAAATAAATTATAGTACATTAATAAAATGCAACACCTTTCATCCTGTTAAAAATGGTATTACAGATAAATATCCATTAGCATTGATAGATGTTTATGATGTGTGTTTAAGTGAAAACTTCAAGTTACTAAGCAGAATATTGCCATTACTATATATGCATAGAAAAATGTGTGGAAATAAGTTTAGGGGAGTGTTAATAATAGTTATCTCTAAGAGATGTTTGTGAGGGATTTTGTTTAATTTGTTTATTGGTTAAGTTTGTCTTTTGACATTTTTCTATAGTCCAACTGTATTGATTTTGTAATGAGTAAAAAAAAGATAAATATTTCTTTGCATGGTAGAATCATGCTTGATTTCTAATTCTATTTTTGTGCATTTTGTGATTTTAAGATACCTTAAAATAAACTATTATCAATATCATTAACTACAAATAAGAATACAAAAATAAGTTAACATTTTTTAAAAGTCCCGATTTATGTAAGAATTTGAAATTATAATAATAAGTTTAGGAATGCCTTCTAATTCAGATGCAAAGTGGTCTATATAGCGCAGTGAGTTTATTTTATTTTAGCTTTTATTAAGTTTTAGTATCTGGCTGGGTCTGATTCTGATTACTGTTCATTTTCAACTGATTTGGGGGGGGGAAAGGCTTTTCTGTTTTTTTTTTAATTACTAGTTAAAATAATAATATTTTGAATTATAATTAAAATCACAATATTTGTTGCTGCTACAATTAGGTGATTCTGTTATCTGAAAATAATATGAAAAATTTCTCCTCCTTTTTTATATATAAAGCTCTTTCTTAGTAATTGCTTTCTAAATTTTAATAATTTTGAATAATGAAAGTGATAGAATTGTCGACCTATTCATGACCTCCATTGAAAATTTAGCTTGCCACGATTTAGTAATTACCAGCAGAAGACAGGAGATTCCTGGGTAGGTGACAAAGACAATGTATCACTTACAACAATAGTAGCAGCCAGATAACACTATGGTGTCGCTTCTCTAAGCCCTGGTTTCCACAGGGCAACGAGATGAGGCCCAAGTGATGCCTGTGCGCGCAGTGGAGTGTTTTACAGAACCTTGAGTTTAAGAAGCCTGATCTGAGAGAGGGGCCTTCCATATGACACCATGTAAGTACAACTGCTCCAGTGGGAGAACTTATTTCTATCATATTGGAGAGTAAATAAATCTCTTCCAGTAGATTGTGTCTATCTTCGAAAGCTGCTTGCTGGACAAACATATTCGAAAAGGTTGTCCAGAGTAAGTTAGATATCGCAGAACAATTGCAACTTTGCCCACTGATTATAAAGATCACTTTGCATGGTTTCAGCATGCATGATCTTTTTTATGGTCTTGCACTACCACAAAAAGTGAGGACTATGTTCACACACACACACACACACACACACACACACACACTACACAAAGAATAAATCTGAATATTTAAATCAAGTTTTAAAATATGGCTGAAGATCTCTCTGTATTTTTTATTTTAGGTGACATTAGTGTTTACTGGCAGTTTTTTATATTGTACTTCCCCTTTCTTGAGCTCATAATTTGCTTCAACTCATATTTACATGCTGTGCAATCTTCAAGTCGAAATTTCATTAATGACATTTAGCTTTTTCTTGTTTCCCCTATTCTTTAAAAAAAATTTTAACATTTATTTATTTTTGAGAGAGAGAGAAAGAGAGACAGAGCATGAGCGGGGGAGGGGCAAAGAGAGAGAGAGAGGGAGACAGAGAATCTGAAACAGGCTTCAGGCTCTGAGCTGTCAGCACAGAGCCTGACGCAGGGGTCAAACTCAGGAACGGCAAGATCATGACCTAGGCCAAAGTCGACTGAGCCACCTAGGCCCCCTTTGTATTGCCTATTCCTAAATGACATAGAGTAGGTTTGTATTTCTTTCTTTCATGTAATAAACTTGGCGACGTCTATAGTTTTGTGATGTCAGCTTACCCTATAACTGCCAGTAGAATCACACTTTGCACTGTGAAAGTCTGGGACAAGCTTGGCTTTAACATCTTTTAAATTTTTTTTTTTTCAACGTTTATTTATTTTTGGGACAGAGAGAGACAGAGCATGAACGGGGGAGGGGCAGAGAGAGAGGGAGACACAGAATCGGAAACAGGCTCCAGGTTCCGAGCCATCAGCCCAGAGCCTGACGCGGGGCTCGAACTCACGGACCGTGAGATCGTGACCTGGCTGAAGTCGGACGCTTAACCGACTGCGCCACCCAGGCGCCCCTAACATCTTTTATAGAATATGAAATCGTGGAATTCTGTGCTTTTCAAGGAAATGCACTATTACCATTGAAGACACATGATGGTGTCCCAGGCATTATGTAAGCCTAAAGCACAAACATGGCACTGCTCATCTTTCCTAAATGTTAATATTACATACAATTTTTTTTTGAAAAAGGAAGCACTCTGTTCTTAATATTAAAACAGTCACACATATGTTAAAACTCAGGATAGAAAAACTTCATGAAATTTTATGATAAAATAAGAAAAGTAATTTGAAGATTCATATGTGTGCCAAATAATCTATCCTACATTCTTTAAATTCACTGGAGATATTATTCCCTTTCCATTGTCGTTAATGATATTCTGTTAAGTATACTTAAGAATTACATAGAGAAATTCTGTATTCCAGTTACCAGATTTGTTTCTTTTACTTTCCACGTCTTCATTACAATTTTTGGAATTGCATTTCTCAGAGTTTATAATATCACTGTCAGTCTTCTTGTACTACCAACCTGGTTAAGCTAAGGAAAAGTCTGGGCAAAAGGGTTGAGAGGATTAGTAAACCAAGCAAGGCAGAACTACATCAGAATTGAGGATTTTTCATATTACATTGGCTAATTGAAGGTATTGGTGATTTTGGAGGTATACAAAATTTCCCTAACTCTACATATATATCCATGTGTGCACATATCTTCATTCACATACATTTTCAAACCCAACTGGGATACGATCTAATACTTATTAGGTGCTTACTCTGTATCTGGCATTCTTCTGAGAATACATTTATTCATTTATTTACTCCAGCATATGTACAAATTTGTCCTCTATTTATCTTAAATATATTTTTAGCATTTCATCTGTCATGAAATACTCCTTTATATTATTGTTTTAGTCGCATAGTATTCCATGTATTGGAATATTTTTAACAGTTTCTCTGTCCTTGCATTTTTAGGTTCTTTCCAGCTTTTAATTATTATAAATATCATTCAGTATTTATAATATTAGCATCATATATAAATATCGCTGCCCACCTCTGCCTTTTTCCTTAATGAAAATTATTAGAAGTGAATTACTGAGTCAATATATGTGATTATTTTTAATGCTAATGTTGTACTTTTTCTTCAAGGAAATAGTACCAATTTACACCTGAAAATATTTTATTGGACTTATTTTTTTCTAGACCCTTAGTAACAGTATTCTAGCCCTTTACACATCTTTGCTTATTTCAAAATCTAATATACTCGAGATACTGGGTTAAGTTCTCATAAGAGGCAACCAGCTCTTCTTAAGCCGAGAAGAGTAAGTCTGATATATCACATAGGCACACAACTCCGGATATGGCTGAAGGGAGTGGGGCTGCGAGGCAAGCTCAACACAAGTTGTATTAATCAGATTTTCTATTAGTAAGTGAAACTGAGACATGAAAACTGGGTGGCTTACCTGGAAAATCTAAGCTAGATACCATTACAGCCCAAGAATTAATGTTACCATTGTATGAAAGTCATAATTAGCCATGTGCAGTAAGGTGAGTGGAGAAGTGGATCTTCAGAAAACAATGAAGTACATATACTTAGAGAAAGAGCAAAAGAGAATGTGAGGTTCCAGCAGGATAAAGAAAGACAAAGGGAGTGACAGATTGATATTTTACTACTTACCGGATCCTGGATATTCTTCCTAATAATGGGTTCCCTGAAATTATTCTGTATCCTTTATTTCTTATTTTTTGCTTGCCACAAGTGTACCTACCATCGATCACTATACCACACTATTATAATATCATTGACTATATTCCCCATGCTGTACCTTTTTATTCTCATGACTTATTCATTCCATAACTGGAGGCCTGTATCTCCTACTTCCCGTCACCCATTTTGACCACCCCCCACCCCAATCCCCCCTGACAACAACCAGTTTGTTCTCTGTATTTACAGGTTTGGTTCTGCTTTTGTTTGTTTATCCATTTGTTTTGTTTTTAGATCCCATATGTGATTGAAATCATATGGTATTTTTCTTTCTCAGTCTGAATTATTTCACATAGCATAATACTCTCTAGGTCCATCCATGTTGTCTCAGATGGCACAATCTCATCCTTTTTTATGGCTGCATAATATTCTGGTGTGTGTGTGTGTGTGTGTGTGTGTGTGTGTGTGTATCACATCTTCCTTATCTATTTGTCTATCAGTGGACACTTAGGTTGCTTCCATATCTTGGCTATTGTAAAAAATTATTCAATAAATATGCAAAAAGTAATTATGTACCTAACTATGCATATATCTTTTCAAATTAGTGTTTCTGTTTTCTTTCAGCAAATATCCAGTCATAGAATTGATGGATCATATGGTATTTGTATTTTGACTTTTTAGGGAACCTCTGTACTATCTTCCACAGTACCTGTACTGATTTCAATTCCCACCAACAGTGTGTGAGGGGTCCTTTTACTCCACATTCTCGCAAACTCTTATTTCCTCTCTTTTTGATTTTAGCCATTCTAGCAAGTGTGAGGTGATATCTCATCATGGCTTTGATTTGCATTTTCCTGATGATTAATAATGTTGGGCATCTTTGCATGTGTCTGTTGGCCATTTATACATCTTTAGAAAAATGTCTATTGAGGTTCTTTGTCCATTTTTAAAATCAGATTGTTTATTTTTTGGTGTTGAGTTGTAACTTCTTTATATATTTTGGATATTAACCCCTTGTCAGATATATCATTTGCAAATATCTTCTCCCATGCAGTAGGTTGCCTTTTGTTTTGTTGACAGTTTCCCTTGTGCAAAAGTTTTTTTTGTTGTTTTGTTTTGTTTTGTTTTTTATTGTGATGTAGTCCCAATAGTTTCCTTTTGCTTTTATTTTCCCTACCCAGGAGACATATTTTAAAAATGTTTCAATGGCTGATATCAAGGAAATTACTGCCTGTATTCTCTTCTCAGATTTTTATGGTTTCAGGTTTCACATTTGGGTCTTTAACCCATTTTGAATTTAGCTTTGTATATGGTATAAGAAAGTGGACCAGTTTCATTCTTTTGAACATAGCAGTTCAGTTTTCCCAGGACCATTTGTTGAAGAGACTGTCTTATCCTCATTGTATATTCTTGCCTCCATTATCATAGATTAATTGACCCTATAAGTGTGGGTTTATTTCTGGGCTCTCTTTTCTGTTTCACTGATTTATGTACCATACTTTGTTGATTACAACAGCATTGTAATATATCTTGAAATCTGGCATTGTGATACCTCCATCTTTCTTTTTTTTTTTTTTTTTTTTTTTTTTATTTATATATGAAATTTATTGTCAAATTGGTTTCCATACAACACCCAGTGCTCATCCCAAAAGGTGCCCTCCTCAATACCCATCACCCACCCTCTCTTCCCTCCCACCCCCCTCAACCCTCAGTTTGCTCTCAGTTCTCAACAGTCTCTTATGCTTTGGCTCCCTCCCACTCTAACCTCTTTTTTTTTTCCTTCCCCTCCCCCATGGGTTCCTGTCAAGTTTCTCAGGATCCACATAAGAGTGAAACCATATGGTATCTGTCTTTCTCTGTATGGCTTATTTCACTTAGCATCACACTCTCCAGTTCCATCCACGTTGCTACAAAAGGCCATATTTCATTTTTTCTCATTGCCACGTAGTATTCCATAGTGTATATAAACCACAATTTCTTTATCCATTCATCAGTTGATGGACATTTAGGCTCTTTCCATAATTTGGCTATTGTTGAGAGTGCTGCTATGAACATTGGGGTACAAGTGCCCCTATGCATCAGTACTCCTGTGTCCCTTGGATAAATTCCTAACAGTGCTATTGCTGGGTCATAGGGTAGCTCTATTTTTAATTTTCTGAGGAACCTCCACACTGCTTTCCAGAGCGGCTGCACCAATTTGCATTCCCACCAACAGTGCAAGAGGGTTCCCGTTTCTCCACATCCTCTCCAGCATCTATAGTCTCCTGATTTGTTCATTTTGGCCACTCTGACTGGCGTGAGGTGATACCTGAGTGTGGTTTTGATTTGTATTTCCCTGATAAGGAGCGACGCTGAACATCTTTTCATGTGCCTGTTGGCCATCCGGATGTCTTCTTTAGAGAAGTGTCTATTCATGTTTTCTGCCCATTTCTTCACTGGGTTATTTGCTTTTCGGGTGTGGAGTTTGGTGATCTCTTTATAGATTTTGGATACTAGCCCTTTATCCGATATGTCATTTGCAAATATATTTTCCCATGCCGTTGGTTGCCTTTTAGTTTTGTTGGTTGTTTCCTTTGCTGTGCAGAAGCTTTTGATCTTCATAAGGTCCCAGTAATTCACTTTTGCTTTTAATTCCCTTGCCTTTGGGGATGTGTCGAGTAAGAGATTGCTACGGCTGAGGTCAGAGAGGTCTTTTCCTGCTTTCTCCTCTAAGGTTTTGATGGTTTCCTGTCTCACATTCAGGTCCTTTATCCATTTGGAGTTTATTTTTGTGAATGGTGTGAGAAAGTGGTCTAGTTTCAACCTTCTGCATGTTGCTGTCCAGTTCTCCCAGCACCATTTGTTAAAGAGACTGTCTTTTTTCCATTGGATGTTCTTTCCTGCTTTGTCAAAGATGAGTTGGCCATACGTTTGTGGGTCTAGTTCTGGGGTTTCTATTCTATTCCATTGGTCTATGTGTCTGTTTTGGTGCCAATACCATGCTGTCTTGATGATGACAGCTTTGTAGTAGAGGCTAAAGTCTGGGATTGTGATGCCTCCTGCTTTGGTCTTCTTCTTCAAAATTACTGTGGCTATTCGGGGCCTTTTGTGGTTCCATATGAATTTTAGGATTGCTTGTTCTAGTTTCGAGAAGAATGCTGGTGCAATTTTGATTGGGATTGCATTGAATGTGTAGATAGCTTTGGGTAGTATTGACATTTTGACAATATTTATTCTTCCAATCCATGAGCAGGGAATGTCTTTCCATTTCTTTAAATCTTCTTCAATTACCTTCATAAGCTTTCTATAGTTTTCAGCATACAGATCCTTTACATCTTTGGTTAGATTTATTCCTAGGTATTTTATGCTTCTTGGTGCAATTGTGAATGGGATCAGTTTCTTTACTTGTCTTTCTGTTGCTTCATTGTTAGTGTATAAGAATGCAACTGATTTCTGTACATTGATTTTGTATCCTGCAACTTTGCTGAATTCATGTATCAGTTCTAGTAGACTTTTGGTGGAGTCTATCGGATTTTCCATGTATAATATCATGTCATCTGCAAAAAGTGAAAGCTTGACTTCATCTTTGCCAATTTTGATGCCTTTGATTTCCTTTTGTTGTCTGATTGCTGATGCTAGAACTTCTAGCACTATGTTAAACAACAGCGGTGAGAGTGGGCATCCCTGTCGTGTTCCTGATCTCAGGGAAAAAGCTCTCAGTTTTTCCCCGTTGAGGATGATGTTAGCTGTGGGCTTTTCATAAATGGCTTTTATGATCTTTAAGTATGTTCCTTCTATCCCGACTTTCTCAAGGGTTTTTATTAAGAAAGGGTGCTGGATTTTGTCAAAGGCCTTTTCTGCATCAATTGACAGGATCATATGGTTTTTCTCTTTTTTTTTGTTAATGTGATGTATCACGTTGATTGATTTGCGAATGTTGAACCAGCCCTGCATCCCAGGAATGAATCCCACTTGATCATGGTGAATAATTCCTTTTATATGCCGTTGAATTTGATTTGCTAGTATCTTATTGAGAATTTTTGCATCCATATTCATCAGGGATATTGGCCTGTAGTTCTCTTTTTTTACTGGGTCTCTGTCTGGTTTAGGAATCAAAGTAATACTGGCTTCATAGAATGAGTCTGGAAGTTTTCCTTCCCTTTCTATTTCTTGGAATAGCTTGAGAAGGATACGTATTATCTCTGCTTTAAACGTCTGGTAGAACTCCCCTGGGAAGCCATCTGGTCCTGGACTCTTATTTGTTGGGAGATTTTTGATAACCGATTCAATTTCTTCACTGGTTATGGGTCTGTTCAAGCTTTCTATTTCCTCCTGATTGAGTTTTGGAAGAGTGTGGGTGTTCAGGAATTTGTCCATTTCTTCCAGGTTGTCCAATTTGTTGGCATATAATTTTTCATAGTATTCCCTGATAATTGTTTGTATCTCTGAGGGATTGGTTGTAATCATTCCATTTTCATTCATGATTTTATCTATTTGGGTCATCTCCCTTTTCTTTTTGAGAAGCCTGGCTAGAGGTTTGTCAATTTTGTTTATTTTTTCAAAAAACCAACTCTTGCTTTCGTTGATCTGCTCTACAGTTTTTTTAGATTCTATATTGTTTATTTCTGCTCTGACCTTTATTATTTCTCTTCTTCTGCTGGGTTTAGGCTGCCTTTGCTGTTCTGCTTCTAGTTCCTTTAGGTGTGCTGTTAGATTTTGTATTTGGGATTTTTCTTGTTTCTTGAGATAGGCCTGGATTGCAATGTATTTTCCTCTCAGGACTGCCTTCGCTGCGTCCCAAAGCGTTTGGATTGTTGTATTTTCATTTTCGTTTGTTTCCATATATTTTTTAATTTCTTCTCGAATTGCCTGGTTGACCCACTCATTCGTTAGTAGGGTGTTCTTTAACCTCCATGCTTTTGGAGGTTTTCCAGACGTTTTTCTGTGGTTGATTTCAAGCTTCATAGCATTGTGGTCTGAAAGTATGCATGGTATGATTTCAATTCTTGTAAACTTATGAAGGGCTGTTTTGTGACCCAGTATATGATGTATCTTGGAGAATGTTCCATGTGCACTTGAGAAGAAAGTATATTCTGTTGCTTTGGGATGCAGAGTTCTAAATATATCTGTCAAGTCCATCTGATCCAATGTCTCATTCAGGGCCCTTGTTTCTTTATTGACCGTGTGTCTAGATGATCTATCCATTTCTGTAAGTGGGGTGTTAAAGTCCCCTGCAATTACCACATTCTTCTCAATAAGGTTGCTTATGTTTATGAGTAATTGTTTTATATATTTGGGCGCTCCGGTATTCGGCGCATAGACATTTATAATTGTTAGCTCTTCCTGATGGATAGACCCTGTCACTATTATATAATGTCCTTCTTCATCTCTTGTTACAGCCTTTAATTTAAAGTCTAGTTTGTCTGATATAAGTATGGCTACTCCAGCTTTCTTTTGGCTTCCAGTAGCATGATAAATAGTTCTCCATCCCTTCACTCTCAATCTAAAGGTGTCCTCAGGTCTAAAATGAGTCTCTTGTAGACAGCAAATAGATGGGTCTTGTTTTTTTATCCATTCTGATACCCTATGTCTTTTGGTTGGCACATTTAGTCCATTTACATTCAGTGTTATTATAGAAAGATATGGGTTTAGAGTCATTGTGATGTCTGTATGTTTTATGCTTGTAGTGATGTCTCTGGTACTTTGTCTCACAGGGTCCCCCTTAGGATCTCTTGTAGGGCTGGTTTAGTGGCGACAAATTCCTTCAGTTTTTGTTTGTTTGGGAAGACCTTTATCTCTCCTTCTATTCTAAATGACAGACTTGCTGGATAAAGGATTCTCGGCTGCATATTTTTTCTGTCTAGCACACTGAAAATCTCGTGCCAATTCTTTCTGGCCTGCCAAGTTTCAAAAGAGAGATCAGTCACGAGTCTTATAGGTCTCCCTTTATATGTGAGGGCACGTTTACCCCTTGCTGCTTTCAGAATTTTCTCTTTATCCTTGTATTTTGCCAGTTTCACTATGATATGTCGTGCAGAAGATCGATTCAAGTTACGTCTGAAGGGAGTTCTCTGTGCCTCTTGGATTTCAATGCCTTTTTCCTTCCCCAGTTCAGGGAAGTTCTCAGCTATTATTTCTTCAAGTACCCCTTCAGCACCTTTCCCTCTCTCTTCCTCCTCTGGGATACCTATTATGCGTATATTATTTCTTTTTAGTGTATCACTTAGTTCTCTAATTTTCCGCTCATACTCCTGGATTTTTTTATCTCTCTATTTCTCAGCTTCCTCTTTTTCCATAACTTTATCTTCTAGTTCACCTATTCTCTCCTCTGCCTCTTCAATCCGAGCTGTGGTGGTTTCCATTTTGTTATGCATTTCGTTTAAAGCGTTTTTCAGCTCCTCGTGACTGTTCCTTAGTCCCTTGATCTCTGTAGCAACAGATTCTCTGCTGTCAGCTATACTGTTTTCAAGCCCAGCGATTAATTTTATGACTATTATTCTAAATTCACTTTCTGTTATATTATTTAAATCCTTTTTGATCAGCTCATTAGCTTTTGTTATTTCCTGGAGATTCTTCTGAGGGGAATTCTTCCGCTTGGTCATTTTGGATAGTCCCTGGCATGGTGAGGACCTGCAGGGCACTTCCCCTGTGCTGTGGTGTATAACTGGAGTTGGTGGGCGGAGCCGCAGTCAGACCTGATGTCTGCGCCCAGCCCACCGCTGGGGCCACAGTCAGACTGGTGCGTGCCTTCTCTTCTCCTCTCCTAGGGGCGGGATTCACTGTGGGGTGGGGTGGCCTGTCTGGGCTACTTGCACACTGCCAGGCTTGTGATGCTGGGGATCTGGCGTCTTAGCTGGGGTGGGTAGGCAAGGTGCACAGGGGCAGGAGGGGCAGGCTTAGCTTGCTTCTCCTTAGGTGATCCACTTCAGGAGGGGCCCTGTGGCAGCAGGAGTGAGTCAGATCCGCTGCCGGGGGTTTGGCTCCGCAGAAGCGCAGAGTTGGGTGTTTGCAGAGTTGGGTGTTTGCGCGGAGCAAGTTCCCTGGCAGGAACTGGTTCTCTTTGGGATTTTGGCTGGGGGATGGGCGGGGGAGATGGCGCTGGCGAGTGCCTTTGTTCCCCACCAAACTGAGCTCTGTCGTCCGGGAGCTCAGCAGCTCTCCTTCCCTTTGTCCTCCAGCCTTCCTGCTTTCTGAGCAGAGCTGTTAACTTACGACCTCCCAGACGCTAAGTAGCGCTTGCTGTCGGAGCACAGTCCGTCAGGCCCCTCCACTTTTTGCAAGCCAGACTCGGGGGCTCTGCTTGGCCGGCGAGCCGCCCCTCCGCCCCGGCTCCCTCCCGCCAGTCCGTGGAGCGCGCACCGCCTCGCCGCCCTTCCTACCCTCTTCCGTGGGCCTCTCGTCTGCGCTTGGCTCCGGCAACTCCGTTCTGCTAATCCTCTGGCGGTTTTCTGGGTTATTTAGGCAGGTGTAGGTGGAATCTAAGTGATCAGCAGGACGCGCGGTGAGCCCAGCGTCCTCCTACGCCGCCATCTTCCTTCTCCCTAGCCCTCCATCTTTCTTTCTCTTTCTCAAAATTGCTTTGGCTGTCTGGAGTCTTTCATTGTTCCATTGTAGTATTTGTTCTAGCTCTGAAAAATACTACTGGTCTTTTTATAGAGATTGCATTAAATCTGTAGATTGCTTTGGGTAGTATGGACACTTTAACAATATTAATTCTTCCAATCAACGAACATGGAATTTCTTTCCATTTGTGCCATCTTCACTTTCTTTCACCAGCGTTTTCTAGTTTGCATAGTGTAGGTCTTTCATCTCTTTGAGTAAGCTTATTCCAAGGTATTTTATTCTTTCTGGTACAATAGTAAATGGAATCGTTTTCTTAATTTCTCTTTCTGCTACTTTGTTATTAGTGTATAGAAATGCTACTATTGTATTAATTTTATATACTACAATTTATTTTATTTTATTTTTTATTTTTTTTTCAACGTTTATTTATTTTTGGGACAGAGAGAGACAGAGCATGAACGGGGGAGGGGCAGAGAGAGAGGGAGACACAGAATCGGAAACAGGCTCCAGGCTCCGAGCCATCAGCCCAGAGCCTGACGCGGGGCTCGAACTCCCGGACCGCGAGATCGTGACCTGGCTGAAGTCGGACGCTCAACCGACTGCGCCACCCAGGCGCCCCTATATACTACAATTTAACTGAATTAATTTATTCTAATAGTTTT
Organism: Puma concolor; assembly: GCF_028749965.1. NCBI lineage: Eukaryota > Metazoa > Chordata > Mammalia > Carnivora > Felidae > Puma > Puma concolor. The sequence goes on along the minus strand of NC_141667.1, from coordinate 205,002,009 downwards.
TGGTGGAGTCTTCAAGGTTTTCTATGTACACTATCATGTCATCTGAAAATAGTGGTAGTTCATTGTTTTCCTTACCAATATGGATGCCTTTTCTTTATTATTCTTGCCTGATTCCTATGGCAGGGACATCCAGTGCTATGTTGAATACAAGTGACAGGAATGGACATTCTTTCTTTTTTTTTTTTTTTCAATATATGAAGTTTATTGTCAAATTGGTTTCCATACAACACCCAATGCTCATCCCAAAAGGTGCCCTCCTCAATTCCCATCACCCACCCTCCCCTCCCTCCCACCCCCCATCAACCCTCAGTTTGTTCTCAGTTTTTAACAGTCTCTTATGCTTTGGCTCTCTCCCACTCTAACCTCTTTTTTTCCTTCCCCTCCCCCATGGGTTTCTGTTAAGTTTCTCAGGATCCACAAAGGAGTCAAAACATATGGTATCTGTCTTTCTCTGTATGGCTTATTTCACTTAGCATAACACTCTCCAGTTCTATCCACATTGCTACAAAGGGCCATATTTCATTCCTTCTCATTGCAACGTAGTACTCCATTGTGTATATAAACCACAATTTCTTTATCCATTCATCCGTTGATGGACATTTAGGCTCTTTCCATAATTTGGCTATTGTTGAGAGTGCTGCTATAAACATTGGGGTACAAGTGCCCCTATGCATCAGTACTCCTGTATCCCTTGGGTAAATTCCTAGCAGTGCCATTGCTGGGTCATAGGGTAGGTCTATTTTTAATTTTCTGAGGAATCTCCACACTGTTTTTCAGAGTGGCTGCACCAATTTGCATTCCCACCAACAGTGCAAGAGGGTTCCCGTTTCTCCACATCTTCTCCAGCATCTGTAGTCTCCTGATTTGTTCATTTTGGCCACTCTGACTGGCGTGAGGTGATATCTGAGTGTGGTTTTGATTTGTATTTCCCTGGTGAGGAGCGATGTTGAGCATCTTTTCATGTGCCTGTTGGCCATCTGGATGTCTTCTTTAGAGAAGTGTCTATTCATGTTTTCTGCCCATTTCTTCACTGGGTTATTTGTTTTTCGGGTATGGAGTTTGGTGAGCTCTTTATAAATTTTGGATACTAGCCCTTTGTTTGATATGTCATTTGCAAATATCTTTTCCCAAGAATGGACATTCTTGTCTTGTTCCTGATCTAGGAGGGAAAGTTTTCGGTTTTTCAACATTGAATATGATGTCAGCTTTGGATGTTTCAGAAGTGGCCTTTATTTATTTATAAAATTTTTTTTAATGTTTATTTATTTTTGAGAGAGACAGAGACAGAATATGAGTGGGTTAGGGGCAGAGAGAGAGGGAGACACAGAAGCAGAAGCAGGCTCCAGGCTCTGAGCTGTCAGCAGAGCCCGACGTGGGGCTCGAACTCACAAGCTGTGAGATCGTGACCTGAGCCGAAGTCGGACGCTCAACTGACTGAGCCACCCAGGCTCCCCCAGAAGTGGCCTTTATTATGTTGAGGTATGTTCCCTCTAAATCCACTTTGTTGAGAGTTTTTATGTGAATGGATGTTGAATCTTCTTAAATGCTTTTTCTGCATTCATTGTGATGATCATATGATTTTTATCCTTTGTTTTGTTGTTGTGATGTATCATATTGATGATTTGCAAATGTTGAACCATCTTTGCATCCCTAGAATAAATCTTACTTGATCATGATAAATGATCCCCTTAATGTATTATTGAATGTGAGTTGCTAATATTTTGTTTAGTATTTTTGTATCTATATTCATCAAGGATGTTGACCAGTAATTTTCTTTTTTTCTGTGGTGTCTTTGTCTGGTTTGGGTATTAGGGTAAGGCTGGCCTTAAAGAATGTATTTGGCAGTTTTCCTTTCTCTTCTGTTTTTTTTTTTTTTTTTTTTTGAATACTTTGAGTAGAATAGGTATTAGTTTATCTTTACATGTTTGATAGCATTCACCTGTAAATTTGTCTGATCCTGGACTTATATTTTTGGTAGTTTTGATTACTGATTTAGTTTCATTCTTAGTAATCAGTCTGTTCAGATTTTCTATTTCTTCCTAGTTTAGTTTTAGGAGTTATCTGTTTCTAGGAATTTATCTATTTTTTCTATATTGTCTAATTTGTTGACATATAACTCTTTTTGTAGTATTCTCATAATTCTTTGTATTTCTGTGGTGCCAGTTGTTACTTCTCTTTCATTTCTGATTTTATTTATTTTAGTTCTTTCTTTCTTTCTTTCTTTCTTTCTCTCTTTCTTTCTTTATTTTTCCTTGATGGTCTCGCTAAGGATTTATCAATTTTATATTTTCAAAGAACAAGCTCTTGGGGCACCTGGGTGGCTCAGTTGGTCGAGCATCCAACTCTTGATTTCAGCTCAAGTCACGATCCTAGGGTTATGGGATTCAGCCCTGTGTCAAGCTTCATGCTGAGCATGGAGCCTGCTTGAGATATTCTCTCTCTCTCTCTCTCTCTCTCTCTCTCTCTCTCTCCTTCTCCCCCTCCCACCCTCCCTCCCTCTCCCTCTGCCCCTTTCTCCTGCTCATGCTTACTTTCTCTCTAAAATTAGAAAAAGAAAAAGAACAAGCTTTGGTTTCATGGTTTTTTTCTATTTTTTTTTAAAGCTCCATGTCATGTATTTCTGCTCTGATATTTATTATTTCCTTCCTTCTACTCACCTTAGGTTTTGTTTGTTCTTCTTTTTGTAGTTCCTTAGGTATAAGATCAAATTGTTTATTTGAGCTTTTTCCTACTTCTTGGGGTAGGCCTGTGTCACTGTATCCTTTTTGGTTGGGCCTATGAACAACCTGTTTTTTAACATTTGCCATAGTGATATTCTTTAAGACATATTAACAGAGAAAGTAAGGAGGCAATCAAACATTATTTGGCCCTAAATCTCTAATCAATATTTTCAGCCATCATCTTACTTATGTGGGATAATACAACCTTTTCTGAGCAATCTAGGATTTCCTAGGCTCTAGATGAATATATAAGAGTTGCTGTGACCTCCATTCCAGGGTAACAGAAGGATCTAGCTAGCATCCCTTGTGGGAAAAGTGATATTGCTGAAATATTATGGATGGACTGTTAGAGATAGAGGTCAGGGCTATGCTGTTTGGATATCTTTGAAAGATACCTTTTTGAAAGAAAGGACTATGATGAGGAGGCATGGTGATCGCTCCTGAGCATGAAGCTGGCTTCAACTTGCTTCCACAATTGCCTCTTGCCATTGATGATCATTCTTTTCCTCCTTTGGGGAAGTAAGAGGGAGATGATACAGTCTGAGTGGTTTCTGTTGAAAAAAAGAAAGAATGGAAAGATGAGCTACCTAATATTAATTAGGAAATTGCCATGGTAACGGAAATAGAAGTGTGGGTTGTCTTGAGCCTATCAGTGGGTCAGTTTCTGGAGATAACAATGATGATAAAATGTTTTGGAGACATTCAGGTTTTGTTGATCATTGCAAAAAACATAGGATGTCCAGGAGCCTAGGTTCTGTTTTTTTGTTCTGTATATTTGTATACATTTTAGTAAGTCCGTTAACTTTCTTATAAATTATTTTCTTCCTTTAGTTAGGATAAAAATATCTGATCTCCCTATCTCACAAATTCATTTATTGGAAAAAGAAAATAAAGGATCTAAAAATGTTCTAAAAACTTAAAGCATTATTGTCAATGATATACTGTATAAGGGAGAGACCATGTTGTTAAAATTTGGCCACTGTTACTAGATGGTCACATTAACACTGAAGTTCACAGTAAGTCCTACGCAGTTCATTCCGAAAAGGTTAGGAGAATACTGATGAGTGCTTATTGTTGAGCTTGGAAGTTAATAACACACTAAAACCTACTATTAATACTCTAAAAACTGCAAAAATGTATACTTGGCAATAGGTTTTGGCCAGTTGACACTCAGTTATTTTCAGCTGGCTGAACATGGCTAAATTTTTAATTTTGTATTTTTTATATTAAAAACCTTTTTGAACGTTTTAATCAAGATCATAGTTAGTCTTTTATTTCAGCTAGTCTAATTAGCTAATGGAGCATGCTCTAGCAGGTAGGCTGAAATGATCAGATAACATAATAATAAGGTCAAAATATATTTCCTAGCAATCATTCCATCAGATATTTTAGTCCTCACCAGATACTTTTAGACATTCATGTCTGAATGTCTATTTTAGATTAATAATCACTTCATTTTTATGTTATCTTGACATTAAACAGACTCTTTATTTTTGAAGATGATTTACATTATGTCTTGATGACAGTGTAACTAGTTCAAGGTATGTTAATGTTATTCTGCTCTTACAGTTGCTATAAAATATAATTTAATATCATGATCCTGTATTGAATTAGTGTATATTTTGATTCATAAAATAATTCTAAGAACAATTATGTGGAAGTGAAAAGGTTTAATTTTTCAAGGATTGTATTACTCAGAAATACTAATGAACATGGCTATTAGCCAAATTCTTGCTTCAATTCTTGCTTCACCTGTATAGCAGTATTAAATCATAGAAACCTCAAATAATATTTGTAGCAATAAGCATGTAAGTAATTAGTTTTATCCATTGTAAATTTCATTTTGCTAATAAAAATCATTTAAATCGTTTATCTGTGTGGAGTCCCTTCTTCCTTCTTCCTTTTTTCTTTTTTAATTTTTTTTAGGCCTTTGTTTTTTTCTATGGCATTAAAGGTACAAGTGGCAACACTATTGAACCCACAGAGAACTGTGGTCACACCCACACCTGCTGTGGAGCATCTACTGAGAAGCTGAAGTGTCATGACACATAGGTGGCCAGGCCCCACCCAGGTCAAAGTCTTACTTTGCATGAGGAGGGAACCTTCTTGTTGGTAATATGAAGATGCTGAGTCATGGGCTGGGTAGTGGTTGCCTGTTCAATTTACCTTCAGAGTACAACCTGAATTTTCAGGTAATCTGCCCCATGGGGGGGGGGGGCTCGTTGGCAAGGATGGACTGGTGCTGGAATAGGACATCATGCACAGTTCCCACTGGTTCACATTGCCCTCCACCTCCACAATACCTGAGTTCTGGGTGCTAAGGCCACCTTGTTGGTTTTGGGCTTCTGGTGGATGAAGCCACATTCTTTATGCATGGTTTATGTGTCAGGGTGGAAAATGTTAAACCAGAAATTCTACATGGGCTTGCCCATATGCAAGATGTTCACCCCTTCTAGTTACTAGAAGGGTTGTAGCATCAGGTAAGTCCTGGTGGATCTGACAGCCAGATACCCAGCACCCAGGACAGTGGCTCCACCACTAGGTTGATCTTGGGGGACTCCCAGCTGGCAGCAGTAGGCTGCTTAGGTAGGGTACTCGCTTAAGAAACTGCGGCTTCTCCTGAAGCCTGTGCACCTAGCTGTTGGACTGGCTGACCCTCTGTCACAGGGTCTTCAGCTCATAGTTCTCCACCTGCTTCTTCAGGCAGCTTGCCTGGCTCTTGTTCTGCTGAGAGAAGCAGGAAGAATACATACAGCAAGTTGATGAGTTGGCAGGCCCCAACACTAACAGGGTGATCTTGGTGGTCGACATGGGGCTGGCCATTGCTGTGCTCAGTCTGCACAGTTACCATGAATGGTTTCAGCGTGACATCTGTCAGAGGGGTAGAGGGGCTTTTGGATGGTTTCTGAGACATTGCTTTGAGCAGCAACCTCAGGTGTTCTGGGAAAAGCTCTTCTTGTACCCCAGGATAGTCCTGCAACAGCCAGGCTAGTGCTGCTGAAGCCAGTCTCCTTGTCTTTCAGTTGGCAGGCTCTGAGTGTACTTGGAGGAGAGACTGTAAGAATGAAGAGAGCCAATAAATTTGTATGCCCCAGATGCTGTAGGGGGGTAAAGTCACCCATAGAACGGGGTGGTGTTTTCACTGCCAACATCTACAGAATATGTGTTTGCTTCTCCTTGGCTTCCTGACCCTGTGGGGGCCAATCTCCTAGAGTTCCTTTCAGAAACTGTTGTGCCTGCTTCTGGCTAGTGACTCCCTGGGCTACCCTGGATGCAATGTCTAGTCCCTTCCCCTTAACGTACATTGTTTCAAATGTCTTTTCATATAATCTCCCACTACATTTTATCGTTGCTATATGTTTCTAATATAATGTTTCTAATGTTTCATTTTGAAAAACTTAAAAATTTTTTTCTAAAAGTACAATTAATTTTGCATGAAGTACCTAGATTCTTTTCTGTAGAGCTCTTATAAAGATACTTTTATTATATATAATTAATATCAAAATTATAGTCATTCCCTATTACACTTTTAAAGAATATCATCCATAATACAAAAAAAGTAAGACCTAATCCTACAGTTAAAATCCTTAGTTTAGTGGAAGGAAGGCTGCATCTTGCCATGAAATTCAATAGATGTGGAATAAAAGAATAAGACAAAACTAATTATCAATGATAGTGAAAATATTTTAATTGGAAAATGTCATAAAGTCGTGCAAATTTCAGTACTTTCATCCCTTGTCCACATCTAGTGAAAAATCAGAAAATGAATCATGAAAACAACTAAAATATCATGCTAAATAATTTCAAAAGAAATTTTTTTTCTCAGTGACTTAGTAAAATTTTTATAATATTTGCATTTTAACTGACATATTAAGTTTTATTTTTTGGAATATTTAATGCCAAATAAAAAAATAAAACATTAACTAGGTTATTATAGGCTCTCTGGGAAGTTTCTTACATGCATTAGTGTAGGAGTTAGTTATTCAGAATGCAATGGAAGCTCCATTGAAAATTTCTCCTCAGGGAAATTACCTTATAAGTTCTGTGATTTTATAAGATGGTTTTGGCCAGTGGTGAGAAGGGTAGTTTGGTTGAGGAAGAATCTGAAGGGATGGAAACACATGAGAGGGCTTCAACACTCTAGCCAAAAATTATTAAGGCTTAAATCTTGTAGGGTAGTGGTGATGTAAATTGATAGTAGAGATAGTACAGAAGGCAATGTAAAAGGACTTGGCTACCAATTAATTTGGTAGAATAAACAGTGAGATTGTTTTTTTCTCCCACAATATTAAAAGGATAAAGTATAAACCAAGATAAGTAACAGGCTTGAATGTGGATCAAGTGGGAGGAAATACTTATTTAGTTGGATAAAAATGGAATCAGAGGCATTGCCAGTGTGCAAAATAATAAATAAAAATATCTCAAGCCGTGGCATTAAATAAATTAGGGATTGAATAGAGAGGAATAGCAAGAAGACCTAATACTATCCAGAATTAGGACAAAATTAAAACAGCACGTAGAAAGATTGCCAAGGGGCGAACTCTACAGATTACAATGCCTTAGGAGGCAGAGGAAAAAGGATGGAAAATTGCGAAAGATAAGGTGATTTGTTTAGAAGTAGGCTGAACTTGAAATTATTGTAGTGGATATTTGAAGATTTAGTGGGAAAATGTTGGTATGGCAATGTCGAGAGGAGATGATAACAGAAGAGGAGAAAGAGGAGTAGGTCACTTCCCTGAAGAGTTTGGAAGACAAAATGTGGAAGCCCTTTAAGGTGTACTGCACTTTTTGCCACTCCATTCTCTCCAGGTTGAGGTTAGCGTATGTTCCAGTAGAAAGGACAAAACTGTGAGGAGGAAACACTGACAGTCTGAGGAGTAGAATGTGGATATTCAGAGCGCACGGAGTTCTCAGAAAGGACTTCCATAGCAAAGTGGCAGATTTGGGTTTAATCCTTTCAGATTTGTTACAGGTGGGTCACAAACAATAGGACAGAAGGGGAGAGGTGCTGCCCGTCTTCTTTTTGTAACTTCAAACATACTCTCCCGTGTCTGCATCCTCCCTGTTGGAGGAGGGCGGGGAGAGATAACATGTATGAATGGCCTCTGTGGGCCGTTGGGAGGCACCAGCAGATGTGTGCAGGTTGGGAGAAGTGAGAAGGGCTGGTTATTGTGTGGCTCCCTGCTTGCTAGTGTGCAACCAGTTGGCCAAATTCCCCGAAAGCCAGCTGTGGTCTGACCGGCCTCAGACACTTAACTCTGAATTTTGGTCACTGTAAGATCTAGGGGTTGGGAAGTCTCCAAATAGTTGCACCAGTCCTCCTGCCACATCTCTTTAGGAAATTAATTCCCCTACTAATCTTTCCTCACATTTTCCGATTTCGAATGTGTCATCTGTTTCATGTTAATATCACAACTGATAAAGGTGCTGTTCAAGATTAGAAAAAAAAACAGAGCAAGGAGCCACAAGTCTGCTAAGTCTCTTGAGTACAATGAGTCAGAGTATGGGTTCTGGATGAGAGGAATATAGAAGGGTGGAAAGTTTTGTTTAGGGGAACTTGTCAGAAGTCAGGTTTTTTTTTTTTTTTTTTCTTTTGGATGGTATCTAGGCTATTCTTGATAAAAATTCTGTCATCTTGTAGCCTTTACATATATTCACATAATTCTCAACTTGAAACTTGGTTCTTGAGACTTAACATGATCAAACGTGGTTTAAAAAAACGGTCACAAACCTCCCATGGTTTGCATAGCCCTGATAGATAGGAAGTATGAAATTTAAATAAAATAAAACAAAACACTCTATCCTAGAAACCATCTCCTCTTGCCATACAGATTTTTATCCTGATGGGAGTTTTGGCCAAATTATAACAATTTGGATCACCTTTGAACCAAGCTATAATTATATAGTCATTAAGCAAATATTTATCAAGGCAGTTGTGGCATTGGAGATAATAGAAAATAAGATGGAAAACGTCCCTATACCTATGTGCCTTTCAGTATACTGAGAGAAAAAGAGAACAAATGGTAAATGGATAAATAAGGTAATTTTAGCTATTGTTGAATTCTGTGGAGAAAAGACCCCACAGTAATACGATGGTTAAGGAAGATTTTGCTAACATCAGAGCTGAGGCCTAAAGGAAAATAGCCATGCACACATGCTGTGCTTTAAGAAAAGAGAAGGGCTGATGCAAAGTGCTGTGTCAAGAAAGCTTTGGTGTGCTAGAGTAGCAAGAAGGATGTGGCCAGAACACTAAGCATTAAGAGACGGGGCCAGAAAAACAGTTTGGAGACAGATCACCATGACCTTTTAAGTCTTGGTAAGGGGGTCGGAATTTATTCCAAATGTACAGGAAGCTCCTGAAGAGTTCATGAACAGTGGTGACATTATTTGTTTTAATTTTTAAACATATGCTGTGGGAAGAATAGATTGCAGGTAGAGAAGAGTAGAAGCAGAGACTACTGAAATTATTTGCAAGACTGTCAGTAATAATAGTGATATATGGATGTTTACTCTTGCAAATCAGAGCATTGTCTCATTTAACCTCAAAATGGCCTATGTTTTAGGGTGCTATTATTACAGTTTGGAAATGAAGCCGTGCACAGACAGTAACCTCTTTGACATCGGCCATAGCAACTTCTTACTAGATACATCTACTGAGGCAAGAAAAACAAAAACAAAAAATGAACTATTGGGACCTCATCAAGATAAAAAGCTTCTGCACAGCAAAGGAAACAATCAACAAGACTAAACCTTTGGAATGGAAGAAGATATTTGAAAATGAAATATGTAATAAAGGGTTAGTATCAAAAATATATAAGGAACTTATCAAACTCAACACCCCAAAAGCAAATAATCCAGTTAAAAATGGACAGAAGACATGAATAGACATTTTTCTAAAGACATGCAGATGGCTAACAGATACATGAAAAATGCTCAACATCACATGTCATCAGGGAAATGCAAACCAAAACTACAATGAGATACCACCTCACACCTCTCATAATGGCTAAAATTAACCACATAAGAAACAATAGATGTGCGTGAGAGTGCAGAGAATGGGGAACCCTCTTACATTGTTGGTGGGAATTGCATTGTTGGTTGGTGGTGCAGCCACTCTGGCGAACAGTATGGAGTTTCCTCAAAAAGTTAAAAATAGAACTACCCAATGATCCACCAGTTGCTAGGTATTTACCCAAGGATACGAAAGACTGATTCAAAGGGATACATGCACCCCAATGTGTATAGCAGCATTATCCACAATAGCCAAATTATGGAAAATGGAAAGAATACAAATGTCCATCGATTGATGAACGGATGGATATATATATACATATATATATCAGCCATCAAAAAGAATGAAATCTTGCCATTTGCAGCAACATGGATGGAGCTAGAGGGAATTTGCCAAGTGAAATAAGTCAGAGAAAGACCTACCATATGATGTCACTTATATGTGGAATTTGAGAAACAGGACAGATGAATATAGGGGTAAAAAAAGAGCCAGAGGGGAGGGGATGAGGCAAACCATAAAACAAACTCTTAACAATGGAGAACCAACAGTGTTGCTGGCCGCAAGGTGGGCAGGGGGATGAGCTAAATGGGTGCTGGGTATTAAGGAGGGCATCTGTTGAAATGAGCACTTGTAATATGTAAGTGATGAATCATTAAATTCTACACCTGAAACTAATATTGTACTGCATGTTAACTAACTGGAATTTAAATAAAAACTTGAAAAAAATGGAGATGAAGCCATGGAGGTACAGAGAAACTAAGCAAGTTGCTCTACATCATAAAGTTAGCATGTGATTGGGCCCAAGAAAAACCAAGAATTCAGACACCACAGCCTTCTTCACCACCACACGGTGCTCATAACTTGGAATTGATATTCATTAGAGTTGGCTATAACCCAATTAGCAATATGAGAGTCTTCGAAAATAATCTTCTTATGTGAAACCCAGTGTTGGTGAAAAATACTACAGATAGAAAATACTAACATTTACAACAATGAAAGATGAGATAAGACAGTGAATAATCAAACCTTAAGATTTTCATGCAAGCTGTTTCCTTATGAAAACTTTCCTATCTGTATTTTAGCTAGCCAACATTTATGTATCTCACCTCTATTTTTCTTGCAAACATCTATTTTAAGCCATATATACATTCAGAATGCTAGATTAGTTGCAAAATGTGTTAATATTGAAATTTCAGTGATATCATCTAAAAAGCTTACAGAGTCCAATATAGATGTTCCCCACATATAAAGATTAAAATATATCCTTACTCCAGTGACTCTTCAGCCAAGAATTTTCCTTTTTAAAGCACTTCCAAAAATAAAATTTGGATGAGTCTTACAAAGCATACTTGTTCTGGTAACATAAGTGGCAAGTGAAAAAGGGGTGGTGAATGACTAACAACAGGTTCATTAAAGATGACAATATGTGGTTTAGTAACTTCTGGCCAAGAAATACGCCTCCATACAAAGTAATAATGACCCCAAAATAGCTGAGCGCTCAGAAGCCTGGAGATACACAGATACAAGTTAACTACGTGACCTAAAATGTGTTCATTTGCTTTGGTCCTTCTAAACCTAATAGTGTGAATCTGTGCACAAGTGATTTGAACAAGGTGGATAGTAACAGTTACGAAGATGACCAAGATTGGTACTAGACCCTATCTAGGAAATAGATGCTGATAAGTTTCTCTGAAATGTCTGAGGAGATTCATTAAGCTTTTTTTTTTTTTTTTTTTTGAAACATAGATGAAATGAGAAAAGTCATTCAAATTTTTATCATAAATATACCTCAAGATAGAATCAAGACCATCTTTAATGTACAGAAAAAGTAAAGCTTTGCCTGTACCTCTTTTAAATAAGAATTCATTTGAAATGGTAATAATGTAGCTAAAGAATTTCTGAGTAATATAAAACTTAAAGCAATGTGTGATTTCACATAACAGCTGTACCTATTTTATTAACAGGTCCTAGAAATTTATACTGGCCTTTAACAAAATAACTTCTAGCAATTCTTCATACGTTTGACACATAGTTTTTATTTCTCTATGTTGTGCCTCCACATTAGAAGCCACAAGACAATTATAAAACGTCAAGATTAAAGAGCAAAATCTATTTTTACACTGTTTGAAAGGTCTACTACCCATATGAATTTAGAATTTTTTTTTTTTTTTTGGTTTTCAAATTGGAAACTTAGAAAATCTTATGTTGAATTATTCTTTAAAAAAGCAATACATTCAGTAATTGACTAGTAAAATTAAGTAATAAGAATGTTTAAAAATTTCACTAAGATTTTAGTACTTTGAAACAGGCTTTAAGCAGTGAGTAAAGAAATGGAATAGTAATAGAAGTTAACTCTTATGTAATATTTTAAAATGCATTATTTTCCTTAAAAGCAATACTTATGAATAGTTAAAATAAAAATGCATTGTTCATTGTTCTCTCTCATGGCACCAATGTGTGTGTATTGGCGATTTTTGTTTTTTGGGTTTTTTTTTTTAAGTAGAGGAAGTGAGAGGCACCTGGCCAGCTTAGTTAGTTAAGCATTCTTGACTCTTGATTTCCATTCAGGTCATGGTCTCACACTTGGTGAGATCAGCCCCGCATCAGGCTCTGTCCTGCCAGTGCAGAGCCTGCTTGGGATTCTCTCTCTCCCTCTCTCTGTCTCTCTGCCCTTCCCCTTCTTGCTTGCTCTCTCTCAAAATCAATAAGTGAACATTCTTTTTAAATCTTAAAAAAACATAGAAAGTGAAATTGTCTTATCAAAACTACCGTTGTAAAATTCTATGGCCACTTAGAGTTAACAGAAAAAAAAACGGACTTTAGTAAAAGCTCTCAAAATACGGAGTAAATGCTATTTGAATACAGAAGTCAAAATATTTAAATCATACATTTTACATCAATTAATGTCCCACAGTTTTAATTTTTTTTTTCAACGTTTATTTATTTTTGGGACAGAGAGAGACAGAGCATGAACGGGGGAGGGGCAGAGAGAGAGGGAGACACAGAATCGGAAACAGGCTCCAGGCTCTGAGCCGTCAGCCCAGAGCCTGACGCGGGGCTGGAACTCACGGACCGTGAGATCGTGACCTGGCTGAAGTCGGATGCTTAACCCACTGCGCCACCCAGGCGCCCCATAATGTCCCACAGTTTTAAAGAAAAAAAAACTTAGAAACCAAGCGAATATCATGTTGGGATTTAGGGAAATAAAATTTGATTTTTTAAAGACATTAAACTGTCCAATTTAAATTCTTTTTTGTAAAAAAAAAAAGCTTATTTATTTTGAGAGAGAGTGTGCACAGGAGGGTCAGAGAGAGAAGGAAAGAAAGAATCTCAAGTTGGTCCTGCACTATCAGCGCAGAGCTGGATGTGGGGCTCACTCTCAGGAACGGTCAGATCATGACCTGAGCCGAAAGCAAGAGTTGGGCGCTTAATCAACTGAGCCACCCAGGCACCGGAAACTGTCCAATTTAAAACAGAGATAAGTTCAATTCAAACAGAGACAGGGACAAAGGTTAAAAACAAAACGTATCCATTGTGTTTATATCCACTGTTGCTTTTTTCCTTTTTTAAAATCCATTTTAATTTTTTTTAATCTGACTGTAGTTGACACACGACGTTACACTAATTTCAGATGCACAACCTAGTGATTCAACATCTCTATATGTTATTCTGTGCTCACCAGAAGTGTACCTACCGCAACCATCTGTCACCATGCAATGTTATGTTTCTTTTTTCTATTACTCTTTTCTCTCACTTAAGACTTAGAACCCTTAACAAGATTTGTAAGGCATATCCAATGGGAATAGATAAAACTATTTTCGAATGACTAGTCTTCTCTTGAAAAAACTTTACTGTAAAGCTCAAGCTAAAAGTTGTTCTTGGGGCATGAATTGAATTGCTGTTTTAATGCCCAGTGGCACATGTGGATGGAAGGCCCTTCCATCCCCACATGGATGGGCCCACATGTAAGATTGTGGCAGGAAAGAACAGGACCTTTGGGGTCAGACTTGTACTTTAATCCTGGAGCAAAAGTAACAACTGCCAAACTTTAAAAAAAAAACAATTTAAATTAAGAGATTGGCAGGTTTTTTTGACAAATTATTTAAATCCAAATGACTCCAGAAAAACTGCTTCTTTTTATCGGCAACTAAGTTGTTTACTTGTAAAATGGTTTAGTTTAAAAATGATATGCAGGAAAAGTTTGGAAACCATAAAAAATTACATTTTTCTCTAGATTATGAAGACTTACTGTAAAGCTCTATTATATTGAGTCCAAAATGCACAAATTCAGTCTTGTCTAAATCCTAGAACGCATCTCCAATTAGAAGAAAATGCTGTTGAAATGATAAAAAGTTAGTCTTTATCAGTAATGTTGAATAGATAATTTGTTGTAAACACTCGCATATCAAATGTTTTGTCATCTTTTATTCCTTCATTTCTTCCTACCTTCCTTCATTTGTTCATTTAATATGTATTAATGTTATGTTCAATATACATCTGGATGGGAGACTGACATTTTAAAAGATATGCAAGACATAACATGACAAGGATTTTAGCTGAAAAAAAAACAAGATAAAGAAATGCTGTTACTGGGAGAGAATATTCAGACAAATTTGTTTTCCATGGTTTGTTCAGTCACTCATTTATTCATTCAACAAACATTTATTGGACTTTTATTATATGTTAAGCACAGTGCCGGATACTGTGTCCAAATGAGCCCAAATCTGTGATTGTCGTTTACTACTTTATCGGTGCCTTTTTGCTTTACTTATTGTATATCACATTTACCTTACTTTGAGCCAAAACTTTTATATGAATTTTTAAAACGGGGAAAGGTCTGTTTTGTCTTCTTTGCTCAGCTTTTGGCTTTTAAATAATCTGCCAAACACCTTGATGTTTTTGAAGCCCTGCCTTGTTATTGAGAGTGTTCCCAAAAGAAATTCTGCTTTTTTGTTTTTTTAAGTTGTAGTTATTTATTTAGAGAGAGCAAGCACAGGTGGGGGAGGAGCAGAAAGAAGGAGAGAATCTTAAGCAGACTCAGACCATTAATTAGCGCAGAGCCGGACGTGGGACTTGAACTCATGAACTGTGAGATCATGAACTGAACTGAAGAGTTGGATGTTTAACCAACTGCATCACCCAGGTACCCCAAGAAATTTTGCTTCTTAAATTCAACCCTGTAGCTAGGGATTCCACCACATAAGGATATGTCCCAATGCCTGCCTGAATCTATAAATTGTCTGTACTAAAATTCCTTTTCGCAAGCCCCACAGAAAAGTATAAGTGGCCAGTATGCAAAATGTTCTACATCTTAATGCAAAATGTTCTGCATATCTAAGGTTTAGTTCATTTTACTTAATTAAGAGGAGATATACCATTTATTTGATAAACAATAATAATTTAATGAGTTCAATTTGATAAGACATTTTAGATTGACTTTTTTATTTTTATTTTTTTAATTTTTAAAAAGCTTTTATTAACAATTATATTAATTCCAGTTAACTAACATACAGTGAAATAATAGTTTCAGGTGTACAATTCAGTGATGCAGCACCTACATAATGATACCCAGTGCTGATCACAGTGCACCCCTTAGTCTCCATAACCTATTTGACCCATCCCCCCACTCACCTCCCCTCTGATAACCATCATTTGGTTGTCTATAGTTAAGAGTATGTTTCTTAGTTTGCCTTTCTCCCTTTTTTCCCCCTTGGCTTGTTTGTTTTGTTTCTTAAATCACACATATGAGTGAAATCATATGGTATTTGTCTTTCTTTTACTGACTTATTTCACTTAGCATAATACTCTCTAGCTCTATCCATATCATTGTAAATGACTAGATTTCACTGTTTTTTTTTAATGTTTATTAGTTTATTTTGAGAGAGAGAGACAGAGAGAGAGAGGGAGGGAGAGAGAGAGTGCACGCATGATTGGGGGACGGTCAGAGAGTTAGAGGGAGGCTGAGAATCCAAAGGCAGGCTCCAGGCTATCAGCACAGAGCCCAATGCAGGGCTGGATCTCATGAACCTGTGAGATCATGACCTGAACCAAAATCGAGTTGGATACTTCACCAGTTGAGCCATTCAGGTGCCCCAGTTGTATTCTTTGTCATGGCTGAGTAATATTCCAGTGTGTGTGTCTGTCGCTGTGTGTGTGTGTGTGTGTGTGTGTGTGTGTGTGTGTGTGTATACACCACACTTTCTGAGGAACCTCCATAATGTTATCCAGAGTGGCTGCACCAGTTTGCATTTGCACAAACAGTGCAGGAGGGTTCTCCTTTCTCCACATCTTCGCTGACACCTGTTGTTTCTGATGTGGTTAATTTTAGCCATTCTGACAGTTGTGAGTTGATATATCATTGTAGTTTGATTTGCATTTCCCTGATGATGAGTGATGTTGAGCATCTTTTCATGTGCTTGTTAGCTACCTGCCTGTACTCTTTGGGAAAAAAATGTCTTTTTATGTGTCCTGCCCATTTTTAAAATTTGGTTATTTGTTTTTTGGGTGTCGAGTTTGGTAAGTTCTTTATATATTTTGGATATTAACCCTTTATCAGATATATCGTTGGCAAGTTTCTTCTCTGATTCCATAGGTTGCCTTTAGTTTTGTTGATTGTTTCCTTTGCTGTGCAGGAGCTTTTTATTTTGTTGAAGTCCCAATAGTTTATTTTTGCTTCTGTTTCCCTTGCCTTCGGCAACATGTCTAATAATAAGTTGCTATGGCCAAGGTCAAAGAGATTGCTGCCTGTGTTCTCTAGGATTTTGATGGTTCCCTGTCTCACATTTAGGTCTTTCATCCATTTTGAATTTATTTTTGTGTGTGGTGTAAAATAGTGGTCCAAGCTCATTCTACTGCATGTTGCTGTCTAGTTTTCCCAACACCATCTGTTGAAGAGACTAGCAATTGACTGTTTTTTTTTAATTGGTGCTTTTAGGTATTGTCTCTCTTTCTTCTATCCTGCATTGTTTCCAGTTAAACATCTTTGGTCATCCTTATTTTTGTTCATCTATACATAATGTGTCTTTGTTCTCTGCCTGTGCTTAAGATTTCTCCTTGTCACTGGTTTTGAACATTTTATTATATTATGACTCATGGCAGTTTTCTTCATGTTTGTTGTGCTTGGGGTTTGTTGAGCTTCTTGTGTCAGTGGGTCTACAATTTAACGAAGTTTGGAAAACCTCCAGTCATTATCTCAATTTTTTTTCAGCATTATACCTCCTCTCTTTCAGACACTTTGATTATAAGCATACAAGGCTACTTGAACTTGTTCCACAGCTAATTAATTCATTCTCTTTTCATGTTTTAATATTCCTTTTCTCTATGTTTCATTATGGGAACTTTCTATTACAGTATGTTCAAATCTACTAACATTCCGCAAAGTCTATCTGATGTTAATCTCATTCATTGTAGTAGTTTCCATCTCAGCCATGGTAGATTTTTATCAGCAGAAGTTTGAAGGCATTTTTTCAAGTATTTTGCATGTTTCTACTTAAATTTTTGAACATATGGATTACAGTTATAATAACTGTTCTAATGTCTTTTTCTACTAATCCTTACATCTGTGTTACTTCTGGGTCCATTTATTAATTGATTTTTCCCTCATTATGAGTCATGTTTTTCTGCCTTTTTGCATGCCTCATAATCTTTGATTGGATGCCAAGCATTATGAATTTTAACTTGTTGCATTCTAGATATGTTTATATTTTTATAAATCATCTTGAACTTTGTTCTGGGATACAGTCATGGTTCTTGGAAACAGTTTGATACTTTTATGATTTGTTGGGCTAGAGCAGAGAAATATTTAGTCTAGGGCTAATTATTCTCCACTACTCGGGCAAAACACTTCTGATGAAACATTTCTAATGCTCCATGGTAATAAGGTTTTCAGGTCTCACTGTTGGGGAAAGGAATTATTCCTGGCCTTCTTTAAGCATTATTGATTCCCCCCTCTAATAGTTTAGGATGGCTCTTTTACCAGCTGTATAGTTTCCTTACAGACATGTGCTGATCAGTACTCTGCTGAATATTGAAGGTGGACTCTGCGAAGATCTCCTGAGATTGTGTATGTGTGTGTGTGTGTGTGTGTAGCTTTTCCTTCTTTGATACCTACCCTGCCCTGTGAGCTCTTGCCCCTTTGGTTTCCTAGCACTCTCAGCTCTGTCTCCTCAACTCAGAAAGTACACCAGACTCTACCAGGACTCCACCAATATACTGCTGCCTGGAATATCTCAAAGGGGAAAACTTGGTGTGACCCGATGGCAACTTCTTGCACTCATAGAAGCTCCCAAATGTTAGGGTGCCTAAGGCCAGAGCTTCATTAGTTTCACATTCAATCCTACTCTGACAACGGTCTCCCAGAATTAGAAAGGATATGAATTTTGGAGAACTCAAGAAAAAAAATAAAGTCTACCTAATCTCTCTCTTATTTATCTAAACAGTAGCTATAAACACTGATTATGAAGTAAAACAAATATTTATGAATGTAAAAGTCATATGGATCATAAAAACTTATGGAGTATTAAAATAGTTTAGATTTAGGATTAGAGTTCTGAGCAGGTATTAAATATATAATATATAATAAACTCTTAAATATAATAATGACAAATTTATATTTCATTGAAATTGTATTTCAAAATTGAAAAAATAAAGTTGAATTGTAGACTGAATTGTAGCTACCAAGTTCTGCGCTATCACAACATACTGAGGCAGAGTCTAATAAGGAAATTAGTAAATGATTTTGGATATTTGTTTCTGCAAATTATAAAATCACAATGTGCAGAAACAAATATCCACAAAATGTTTTACTAATTTCCTTCATTCCTAGTTCAACTTTCATTCTTGTTATTATTCTAAGAACATTTCCTTTTTATTGGATTCACGATCCATGATTCAACTGTGGTGACTTGTGCATTTTTAGGAATTATCTGGGTTTTTTTCTAAGTTATCTGATTTGTTAGTATATAATCACTTATAGTAATCTGTTATCACACTATGTATTTGTGTGGTTATCTGGTGTTTTGTTTTCTTTTCCATTTTTCATTTTTGTTTTTGAATTTTCTCTTTTTTTTTCTTGGTTAATGTGGTTAAAGCATTGCCAATTTTGTTTTTTTAAAGCTGGTCATTACTTTCAATGTTATGTTATTGTTTATTCTGGTCTCTGTTTTATGTATTTCTGATTTTTCTTCGTTATTTTCTCCCTCTACTAAATTTCAGCTAAGTTTCTTCTTTTTATTGGTCGTTATGGTGTAATTTTAATGTTAAGTTGTTTATTTTAACTTTTTTTCATAATACAGGCATTTTATAGCATAGATTTCACTCTTAACATCTGCTTTTGCTACATCCCATAGGTTTTTGAATGTTGTGTTTTCTTCTTATTTCATTTCAAGGCATATTTTGATTAGCCATTTGATTTCTTATGTCATCCATTGCTTGTGCAGTAGTGTGTTGTTTAATATTTACATATTAAATATTTAATATTTGCATTGTATATTTTCCAGTTTTGTTTTATTGTTGATCTTTAGTTTTGTACCCTTGTGGTTGGATCAGATGCTTGGTATGATTTCAGTCTTTTTAAATTTATAATATTTGCTAGGTCTCTTTTTATGTTATTTAACCAGTGGATTCTTCTGTGTGTACTTGAGGAAAATGTGTATTCTATTTTCTTGGGTAAAATGTTTTATATATATCTTTTAGGACCATGTATTCTGGGGGCACATGGCTGGCTCAGTGAGAAGAGCATGTGACTCTTGATCTTGGGGTCATGGGTTTGAGCCCCATGTTAAGTACAGAGATGACTAGAAAATAAATTTTAAAAATTCAAAAAAAAAAAACATATCCTGCAGTATGCTTCGAGTAAAAAAATGTATTTACTGAAAAAAAAATAACTGAGTGTGCTCATTTACAGTGAAGTATATCAGAGGGAAGGAAGTGGGGGGATGGGTGAAATAGGTGAAGGGGATTAAGAATACACTTATGATGAGCACTGAGTAATGATGTATAGAATTGCTGAATCGCTATGTTTTACACCTTAAACTGATATGACATTGTGTGTTAACTATACTTGAGTTGAAATTAAAAACTTAAAAATTTTGGAGAGATCATTGTGGAGAGATCAAGACATGCATACAAATGACTGGAAATGGAAAATGACTTTAAGGAAAGCTTTCTAATGGCTTTAAGGAAAGATTTCTCACGGGGATCTTGGTGTATCTCACCAAGTTTCAGTCGTTTAAATTTTGGAGCTTTGGGTTAACGTTTTACCTAAATTGTAGTGTCAAAATTCTGTTGTTCATTTGATACATTTATTAGGAAAATAATCATAGCCACTAGGTTATGCCCACAACCACCATGTCCCCAGATTATTTTTCATGAGTTTCTCACATTGCAATATCAGTCAATTTTATTGAAATATAATTTAATTATGGTAAGATGCACCTGTTTTCAATATAATCGCATGTGAGTTTTGGTAAATTTATGCACCTGTGTAAGATGACCACGGTCAAGGAGTAGATATTTCTATCACCAAAAAGTTCCCCTGTGCAAGTAACTCTCACTCGTAGACCCAGTCAAAGATGCCCACAATCAAGGAGTAGATATTTCTATCACGGAAAATTTCCCCTGTGCAAGTAACTCTCACTCTCAGACCCAGTCAAATGTTGACTTATTTCTGTAATTATAAATCAATTTTGACTGTTTTAAAATTTTACCTAGATGAAATCACATTATTTGTACATGAAAAATGCAGACTTAATGCTTTTTATTAATATGATCTATGTTTAAGTTCAAATTTATTTGAGTTTATTTTAAACTCAAATAATATAAAGCAGGAGAAAATAAGATTTCCAATATCATTCCAAACCGTACCACCCAGTTTTATTCATGTTATATAAGAACATGATAATTATTTATTTCCTGATAAATCTAGATAAGTTTCTATCATTTAGGTTGTTTTAATGTTTACTTTCTTCGCTGAATTAGTGCATGTTTTCAGTGTTTGCGTATTTCTATCCAGCTAGAAGGAGAATTTTTTTTTTTTGGTAGGTTACCGAATCAAAGTGTCTTTCCTAGAAATTTTTAGAAGTTATTCCATTTCTTCTGGCATTGATTGTTGCTTGGGTAATATCTGAAATTAGTCTATATTGAATTTTTCTCTCTTTTAGATGATTTATTTTTATACCTGGATGTCAAAAGTATTCCTTTAAGTTGTTTTATTTTTTAATTGAGGTATAATTGGCATATAATATTATATTAGTTTCAGGTATAAAATATAATGATTCACTATTTGTATATGCTGTGAAATGATCGCTATAACAAGTCTAGTTTCCCCATATAAAGTTGCATAATAGGTAATACCATATTACTGACTATAGTCACTAATGTGTACATTGTATCTAGATGCTTTTTTATTTATTTTATGACTGGAAGTTTGTACTTTTTGACCATCTCACATTTCATTTACCCTCAACCCCCCTCCTCTCAGGCATCCACCAGTCTGCATCTATGAGTTGTTTTTGTTTTGTCTTGTTTTTAAAATTCTACATGTAAGTGAAATCGTATGGTGTCTTTCTCTGTGATTCATTTCCCTTAACATAATATACTCAAAACCCATTTATGTCATTGCAAAAGGCAATATTTTCTTCTTTTCATGGCTGAGCAATATTCCATTTTCTTTACTCATTTCTTTATTCAATATACCACATTTTCTTTATTCATTTGTAGGAGTACTGACAGCACTGACTCCATCCTTGGCCCTCCATGTTCCAGGCCCTGACATTGGAAGTTAATGTACGCCCTGACCAGATTGTGAGAAGGCTTGTTCTGATCTTCCCTAGAGTGGCACCACTTTATAACTTATAGAGATGACTCACACACAGAAGGTGCCACTTTAGAAACTAGTAGAGATGACTGGCATACAGAGGGTGTGACTTTCAATAACTAGTAGAGATCCTTTGGCCCAAAGATGGTGTTCACTTTAGATAAGTATTCTTTGATCTCATTATTGAAGACACTGTCCTTTCCACATTGTGTCGTCTAGCCTCCTTTGTTGTAAATTAATTGGTCATATACACACGGGTTGATTTCTGGGCTATTTTGTTCCATTAAGTTATGTGGCTGTTTTTATACCAGTACAATACTATTTTGATTACTATGCCCCTTCACCCTATAAAAACTATGGATTTGGATCCAGACTGTGTAGAGAATAGTACCTAGGTTGTCCATCTACTCACACCTTCTGCCAGTGAATTACCCTAAATAAAACTGTAAATGGTGTGGCATGGCTTTGTTTTTCAATCTGAAAGTATCTCTTCAGTTTGGTGGATACTTTTATGACCCTATTCCATCTTCTAACACAATTCATTCATTGATGAACACTTTGGTTCTTTCCATATCTTGGCTACTGTGAATAAAACAGCAATAAACATAGGGGTGCATATATCTTTTCAAATTACTGTTTTCATTTCTAGAGATAAATACCTAGCAGTAGAATTATTGGCTCAAATGATAACTCTATTTTTAGTTTTCTGGGGGAACTACTTAATGTTTTTCATAGTGGCTGTACCAGTTTACATTCCCACCATGTAAAGTACATGACGGTTTCATTTTTTCCACATCCTCACTGATACTTGTTATTTCTTGTCTTTTTGATAATAGTCATTATGATAGATATGAAATGATGTCACAGTGTGGTTTTGATTTGCATTTCCCTGATGATCAGTGATGCTGACATTTTTTTCATGTACTTGTTGGTCATCTGTATGCTTTTCTTGAAAAAATGTCTGCTCAGAGCCTCTGCCCATTTTTGATTAGATTGTTTAGGGTTTTTTTTATTATTGTATGAGTTCATTATACATTTTGGATATTAACCCCTTATTAATTCTATGATTTGCAAATATCTCATCTCATTCAGTAGCTTGCCTTTCTATTTTGCTGATTATTTCCTTCGCTTGTGCAGAAGCTTTTTACTTTATATGGTTCCATATGTTTATTTTTGCTTTTCTTGTCATGCTTTTAGAATCAGATCCAAAATTTATTGCTAAAACTTATATGGAGGTGGTTACAGCTGCTATTTTCTTCTGGGAGTTTTATGGTTTCTGGTCTTATATTTTCATCTCTAATCCATTTTGAGTTGATTTTTGTGTATTATGTAAGATATTAGTCCAATTTCATTCTTTTGCATGAAGCTGTCCGGTTTTCCCAACACCATTTATTGAAGAGACTGTCGTTTCCACCTTGTATAGTCTAGCCTCCTTTGTTTTAAATTAATTGGTAATATACACATGGGTTGATTTCCGGGCTATTTTGTTCCATTGAGCTATGTGGCTGTTTTTATACCAGTACAATACTATTTTGATTACTATAGCTTTGTAATATAGTTTGAAGGTCCAGAAGCATGATGTCGCTAGTCTTGTTCTTTCTCAAGATTGTTTTGGCTGTTTAGGATATTTTGTGGTTCCATATAAATTTTAAAGTTGTCCTATTTCTGTGAAAAATGTCATTTGAATTTTTAATGGTTTTGTTTTTTTATTTTTTATTTTTGAGAGAGACTGAGCATAAGCGTGGGAGGGGCTGAGAGAGAGAGGCAGACACAGAATCTGAAGCAGGCTCCAGGCTCTGAGCTATCAGCACAGAGCTGGTTGAGGGGCTCGAACTCATAAACTACGAGATCATGACCTGAGCTGAGATGGGATGCTTAACTGACTGAGCCACCCAGGTGCCTTGAAAATGCCATTTGAATTTTGAAAGAGATTGCATTAAATCTACGGATTGCTTGGGGTAATTTTAACAATATTAATTTTTCCAGTTTGGAAGATAGGCCTGTATCACTATAAACTTCTCTCTTAGAACTGATTTTGCTGCATCCTATAGATTTGGTGTGTTGTTTTTGCCTTTTAATTCATTTCAGGAGTTCTTCTTTGATTTCTTGGTTGACCCATTGGTTTCTCAGTAGCATGTTGTTTAATCTCCACATGTTTGTAATTTTTCCTGTGGGTTTTTTTTTTTCTGTGATTGCTTTCCAGTTTCATACCATTGTAGTCTGAAAAGATGCTTGATATAATTTCAATATTATTAAATCTATTGAAACTTTTTTGTGGCCTCACATTATCTATCCTGGAGAATGTTCCACTTGTACTTGAGAAGAATGTATTATTCTGCTTTTGGTTGGAATGTTCTGTATATATCTATTAAATCCATCTGGTCTAATGTGTCTGAAGGCCAATGTTTCCTTACTGATTTTCTGTCTGGATGATCTATCGATTGATCTAAGTGGGTATTAAAGTCCCCTGTTGTCATTGTATTGCTGCTGATTTTTCCCTTTAATTCTGTTAATGTTTGCTTTATATATTTAGGTGCTTCTATGTTGGGTGCATAAATATTTATAGTTGTTATAGCTTCTTACTAGATTGACCCATTTATCACTATGTAATTCCCATCTTTGCTTTGAAGGTCTATTTTATCTGATATTGGTATAGCTTCCTCAGATTTCTTTGCTTTCCATTTGTATGAAATATATTTTTTCATCTCTTCACTTTCAATTTGTGTATCCTTATACCTCAGGTAAGTCTCTTGGAGGCATTATAGATCACTCTTGTTTTTGTTTTGTTTGTTTTTATTTATACTCTCTATCACTTTTGATTAGAGAATTTAATACATTTACATTTGACTTTAATTACATTTACATTATAGGTAAGTATGTACTTATCACCATTTTGTTCACTGTTTTCTGACTGTTTTATACTTCCTCTCTGATCCTTTCTTGTTCTCTTCCCTTGTGGTTTGATGCCTTTTTTGAGATTTTATTCTCATTATCTTTTATTTATCTACCACTGGCATTTGCTTTGTGATTACCACAAGGCCACTGTATATCAACCTACATATATATCAGTTTATCTTAAGTTGATCACAAGTTAAGTTTGAACACATTATAAAACTCTACATTTTTATTCTTCCTCTATTATGTTTCTCTTACATCTCTTTACATCTCTTTAGTTTGTATGTTCATTAATGAATTGTCATAGTTATTGTTATTTTTGCTACTTCTGTCTTTGAAATTTCATGTTAGCTCTAAATGATTATTAGTCCAGTGCCTTTACTATATATTTACCTTTACCAGTAAGATTTTTACTTTCTTATGTTTTCATGTTAGTAATTAGTGCCCTCTCTTTTCAACTTAACAAAATCCCTTTAACACTTATTGTAAGGCTGATTTGATGGTGGTGAACTCTTTTAGTTTTTGCTTGTCTGGAAAATTCTTTATCTGTCCTTCAATTATGAATGAAAACTTGCTGGGTAGAGTATTCTTGGTTGGAAGTTTTTTGCTTTCAGCACTTTGAATATATCACACCATTGCCTTCTAGCCAGCAAAGTTTCTGCTAGAAAATGTGCTTATATTCTTATGATGGTTTCCTTGTATATAGTAAGTTGTTTTTTTTTTTTTCTTGCTGCTTTTAAGATCTCTCTTTATCTTCAACTTTTAACATTTTAATTATGATTTGTCTTAATGTAGATCTCATTGGGTTCATCTTTTTGGAACTCTCTGGGCTTCCTGGATCTGGAGGTCTGTTTCCTTCCCCAGGTTAGGCAAGTTTTCAGCCATTATTTCTTCAAATAAGTTTTCTGTTTATTTCTCTCTCTTCTCCTTCTGGGACCTCTATAATGTAAATGTTGCTCCGCTTAACATTGTCCTGTGGATCCCTTAAGATACCTTCATTTTTAAAAAATTATTTTTACTTTTTACTGGTCTGTTTGAGTGAGTTCCACTGTCCTGTCTTCCAGGTTAGTGATCCTTTCCTCTGCTTCATCTAGTCTCCTGTTGAACCCCTCTAGTGTATTTTTCATTTCAGCTATTGTAGTCTTCATATCTTTGACTTCTATTTGGTCCTTTACTATGTTTTTTATTTATTTGTTGAAGCTCTCCCTGGGTTCATCTATTCTTCTCCTGAGATGGATGAGCATTTTTATGATCATTACTTTGAGCTCTTTGTCAGGTATATTACTCCATTTCATTAAGGTTTTTTTCCTGTGGTTTTATCTTGTTCTTTCATTTGGGACACTTTCCTCTGTTTCTTCATTTTACTTGGCTTTCTATATTTTTTATTTATTAGGTGAAGCAGCTATCTCCCCCAGTCTTGAAGGAGTGTTTACAGGAAAACTGAAGTATGATTCAGTCTGCTGTTTGTGTAGTGCCTTGGGGTGGTAGCCTGCCAAGAATTGTGTCTCAGATTGTCTTAGTCCCATAGAGCCCAGAAATGTGTTTCTCTGGCCATCAGAACCAGGCAATCAAAGGATATCCACTGTGTAAACTGTATGAAGCTACCAGCTTTGATGGGACCACAGGTGAATGCCAGGCCAGGGCATATCTACCCACTGAATTTAGCAGGGAAGGGCCATGGTGGAACACATGGCCAGGGTGCTGCCACCTGCCAGGCTTAGCAGGGTGGAGCCTCAGGAGAGTCCCATATTGGGGCATGCAGTGCTAGCAAAGCAGAGGGAGACTGCCAAAAATGACACCTATCAGTGCCTCCATCCCTGAAGAGAGTTCCAAAAAACCCCTGCCCCTCTAGTAGATGCTTTGAGATTAGCCAATAATCTCCTTCACATGGGGTCTAAGTACTTTTCAACCTACTGTTTTTGTACTAGGTCCCAGAATAAGTAAGTCTGTGTGCAAGCCCATTAAGAACAGAGTCTCAGATTTTTATAGCCTTTTATTTCTCCTAGATGTAAGCCCCATTGGTTTTCAAAGCCAGATATTTTGGGGATTATCTCTCTGTGCAGTTCCCATGGTTTGGAGTGTCTGATGTGGTGCTTGAACCTTAACTCCTCAAAGATATGCTCTGCATTTGTGAGATCCCTCTCACTTGTGGGGTGTTGCACTGGGGGGTGGGGTTTTTGGCAAGACTGTGTCTCTGCCTCTCCTACCTATCTTGATGTGGCCTTTTTATACTTTGTTGCAGAGGAGGTTTTCATCTAGCTGACAGGTCTCTTTTAGAGAGAATTGTTCTATATATAGCTGTAAATTTAGTGTATCCATAGAAGGAGGTGAATTCAGGGTCTTCCTATGCTCCCGTCTTGAATTGCCTCCACCTTCCTTTATCTTTACAGTTCAATAGTTAGCCATAATTTATCTTGATGTGCTTGTTTTTATCAGTTTTTTCCATGAGATATTATGTCTTTTAATCTGCCTAGTCACGTCTTCCTACGTTTCAGATCCATTTTCCTTATATTCATTATCTTAGAGATATTATCTTTATGTTGGATCATTTTTGTCTACTTTAAATAATTTTCACCTCCTCACTGGTTATTTCTTCATTCTTGCCTTTTTTTTAACCCATTATGATTATGTCAAATCTTTTCTTATTCATCTATGTCTATTCTATTCTTTATTATTTTTTAACTTAGTATATTTGTAATGGAATTATTTATTTCTATATTTGTTTCCATAAGTTTACAGTATGTTTTCTCTCATTCTGATTTTTTAATAATATAATTTTGAGCTTTTTATGTTAATTTTTTAAGTGTCTGTAGCTCTTAGGTAGTGCTTAGGTAGTGCTTTTATTTCTTTGATGATATTTTCTCCCATGCTGAATTCTTTGTCTCTCTTCTGCACATCTCATTTGTTCTTTTTCTTTGTTCATTCATTCCTTCAAGTGTGTGTATAGTATGTTTGCAAAATTGCCATGCCATTACTTTTCATTTATTTCTCTGATATGGGTTAATTTATCCAAATTGGTTTTTTCTGATGAAATATGGGAGATGTCCCTTTAATATCCATCTCATTTGAGATTAATTTGCCTTTCCCTTTCCCAGTTACCACTTCTTTCTGTTCATTTTCCTGAGCCCTGGCATTTCTGGGGTCCAGAAGGAGAGCTGGTATGAGGCTGGGTTCATCTAAGACTTTGGACTTTCTTGTAAGACCTGATTACTTTTCTGTTAGTAGAACCCACTCTGTACAGACTGAAGTATAACTTTAGTTGGAAAGGGAGCTTAGTATTCACTTTTCTAGCTTTTACCAAGAGGACATTTTCCCCAAATAGACCAGACTACCACCTTATCCACTACCTTTAGAAATGAGAGTAGCTGGAAGGAGTTTTGCTTAGTGTTTGGGCCATGAAAGTAGACATGCATGGTTAAGCCACTCTTTCTTTATGGGAACCAAAGTACTTCTAAGAAGCATGAGCTCTGATCTGCTCTTGAACTCTATTAACTTTTATAACAGTGAGACTTCACAGGAGGAGGTCTTCAGATTTCCAGTTCTGGTTGTTACTTCATGGGGAAGTGAGTCTAAATCAATGTGTTGGTATTAGGAAGCCCACTACCTTGCAACTACATGCCACATTCTCCTATGCAGTTTTATCAATAGCAGGGACAATTTTTTATCTCCATACCATGGTTCTTTTGCCTTGTTTTTTTTTTTTTTTTTTGACAGATTCAGAATCTGATTAAGAAAAAATATAGGTATTGTTCATTGGCCCCTTTATAACCTCCCTCATCTCCTTCCCTGGTAGTGCAGTGTCCTGGGGAATAGGAAGCCCTGGATATCCCTCTTATCTCTGCTGTAGTTCACAAAGTGATATGTCAGAGCTTCTATTCATAAAATTGTGCCCCTTGACCTTTTTCATTATTAACTATCTTTCCTCCAAATTCAGAATATTGGAAGATATTAATGATGTATTATTCACTTACCTCTTTTTTCATTCTATTTTGGCAGAGATGGGAACAGTAGAAGGAGCTGAGCACTATTGCAAACCCAGAACCTTCCGTTTCTTGTTGTGACTATTATATTTTACAATTTAAGGCATAAAACTGTAACTTTTCCTTTTTTAACTGCTACTGGTATATTTTTTAGCGGATCTCATTATATTTTGTGCGATTTATTAACTAGTGGATTCAAGGAATTCTGAAAGCTTACTATGCTGTTCCAAAATTTTCCAGATATTACAAAGGATGCAGAAGTTTTAATATACAGATATTCATAAAGTTGTCTAGATATAATTTCCAAAGTCTTATAAGCTTTATGATATCATGAACTTCAGTGAAAGAATTATGTTACAGAAATAGAGGTAGACATTTTGTGTTCTAAATCATCCAAGCAAGATAATCTTGGCTTTTTCTAATTATCCTTCCCTAGCTGTGTCCAGAAAGTATAGGAGCTAATCTCAAAAAGACCTCTCTTAACTATACCTTAATATTTTTAGATGTTGGAATAAACTAGTGATCAAAGATTATGTTAAATAATTGGCAAGTAGTAGCCAAAGGATAAGTAACACCCTAATTAGACTCTCAAGGAAGGTTTAATCTGTGCCAGACTCACCCAGGAATCCTGTTACCCAAAAGGTAACTTATTAATGCTAATTATGATTTATTTTTACCTAACTGCAGGGGATCTAATAATGATAGAGCAACATTAAGCAAATAAGACACAGGAAGGGTAGCATAACAAATAAATGAAGGTCCCCAGTCACCTTTGTTTGACCTCCTGAATTTGCTGCTGTCTTTTTGGGTACCAGTTTTATCATTAGAGTTGGGAAATACACAGGTGTCCCTGAGTTTCTCAAAGAGCTGTGCTTCCTGTTAACTTTCTAAGGTGATTCAGAACGAGAAACATGTAAAGGCACTACAAGTTTCTAAAAATGTCAGTATGTAATACAGAATATTTAGTAGGAAGCGAATCACCAATAATTTAACTGTGTATTTCCAGAATGTGAGAGGATAAATAAAATGTTGACACTGTGGGTAATTTGATCACTGTGACCACTAAGCAAGCTAGTTAACAATCAAGCCATCACAAAAGACTGCAAAGGGAAAAAATGTTTTTTTGTGTTCAGCTTTTGCTGTCTGGAGTGTGAATGTGTCCCAGTGGGTGGATAAATGGTTGGATATTAATCATCCTTGCCTGCCTGGCAAAGCTTCCTGGCTTTCTTGGCTGTGAGTGGTACACTAGTTAGCTTGTTTTCTAGACTGGCAGCTGCCCATCCCCTGGAGAAGCACTCATGCATCTCTTTCCCTGCCTAAGGGAAAGTTTTACTTTTCCAAGTTTCATCTCTTACGCTGAAATCAGTGAAAGCAAAACCTGCTCACTAATGCCTTGTGTTTCCATCTCATTCATCAGGCTTTAGTCTGACATGCTGGGATACCTTAGCACAGTTTATTATTCCCATTCTTGGCCTGTGTTGCCCCAAGCAAAATCTAGCCAAAAGCTTAATAACACTTCCAGCTAGCTTCTCAGTATTCTATTGTTTATTTTTACATACTGGTTATGTTTATCACTATCACACAGTGTCTTGTATATAACATCCACTCAAAAATGGTTTTTCCATAAATGATAATAGAAACTAGTATCAATTTTTATGATTATTTTTATATATGGTAATATAACGCTTACAAATAAAATCTTTCTTACCTTGTGTTCTAAGAAGCAAAGTATATTTTTTAGTAAGCAAGCATATTTGTTTGAATTCTATAAAATTAATAAGACAATCCTTGTTTTTCCAATTGTGTCTTAGGAACCAAGGAGAAATAAGAATGTGTTTTGATTTGATAATATTTCTAAATGAAGTAGCACTTGTACGATTTATCTGAATCATGATCTTTATCATCTGGTCTTATTTTAGCTTCTCTTTTGCATAAAAAGTTTTTTAAGTTTTTTTTAAATTTATTTATTTTGAAGGGGGGGGCATGGTAAACGCACAGAGAGAGAGAAGGAGAGAGAGACTCCCACGTAGGCTCTGTGCTGTCAGTGCAGAGCCCAACACAGGGCTCAATCTCACCAACTGTTAAGATCATGAACTGAGCTGAAATCAAGCGTCAGATGCTTCACCAGCTGAGCCACCCAGGCGCCCCAAGCACTGAAGATTTTTTTGTAAGAAAATAAATTGAAACAAATGAAGTCAATGTGAAGAACCTGCATTTAGTTCCATAGCCAAAGATATCCTTTAGACTTTTCTAAACTTAAACAATATTACTGACATTTAATTTATCTTACCAAAATGAGATAACTGCTTGGTAGTACTTTCAAAAATCTAAACAACTAATAACAACAATTTAAAATTGTTAAACTTACAAGAGTAATGGTTTTTTAAATCAGAAAGAGTCAAGAAAAAAAATTAGGTTTAGTTTTATGCCCCAATAAAGGAGAGGAGCAGAAGTGAGATCTGGAAGGAATGTGTCCAGTCAAACTGAAAACAATACTCCTTTAACCACGGAAGCATATGACTTTTTAATGTAATATCCAAGAAAAGGTACAAAAATATATGAATGTTTAGGAGTATTGTGATAGAGAAAAGGGAACCCTTATGCACTGTTGATGGGAGTATACATTGGTTTAGCAACTATGGAAAACAGTATGAAGGTTTCTCAAGAAATTAAAAATAGGACTTCCTTATGATTCAGCAATCCCACTTCTGGGTATATATCCAAAGGAAATGAAATCTGAAGAGATATCTGGACCCTCATGTTCATTGTAGCATTATCGCCAAGACATGGAAACAACCTAAATGTTGATGATAAATGAATAAAGAAAATGTAGTATGTGTATATATATGATGTGCATATGCATTGGAGTATTTTTAAGCCATAACAAATTAAATTAGGAAATCCTGCTATTTGTGATAACATGGGTAAACCTAGAGGGCAGTATCCTAAGTGAAATTAATCAGTCACAGAATGATAAATACTACCTGGTGTCACTTATATGTGGAATCTTAAGAAGCCACTGTCTGTTTATAGAAAGAGAGAGTAGACTGGTGATTGCCATGGCCTGGGGGATGGGGGAAATAGGGAGATGTTCATTCATCAAATGGTGCAAAATTTCACTTATAAGATGAATATGTCTGAGGGATGTAATGTACAGCATGGTGACTATAGTTAATAATACTGTGTTGTATACTTGAGAGTTGCTAAGAGAGTAGGCAAATATTCTCACCACACAAACACACCACACACATACAAATGATAACTATGTGAGGGGGTGGATGTGTTAACTAACCTTATTCTGATCATCATTTTGCAATATATATGCATATATCAAATTACAAACACATTGTACAAACACAAAGTACAAACAAATTGTACATGTTACACTCACACAAGATTATATATGAGTTATCTCAATAAAGCTTAAGGAGGGGCACCTGGGTGGCTCCGTTGGTTGGGCGACCGACTTTGGCTCAGGTCATGATCTTGCAGTTTGTGAGTTCGAGCCCAACGTCGGGCTCTGTGCTGACAGCTCAGAGCCTGGAGCCTGCTTCAGATTCTGTGTCTCCCCCTCTCTCTGTCCCTCCCCTGCTCACTCTCTGTGTCTCTCTGTCTCTCATTAATAAATAAACATTAAAAAAATTTTTTAAAAAGCTTAAGGAAAAAAATACTTTCAGAAAAATTAACCCAGAGAAAATAGAATTGATACTATAGAATGCTTGCAGTGGCCCAGGAAAAAAAAGAATAATATGAATATTTTTTCATTGTTATCAGCATTGTGTTCCCCATCAACAACAGAGAATACTTGTGGAATACCTATAGTTTTAATGAAATTAAAATATTAACTCCATATTTACTCTGAATATCTACACACATGGGCATATGCATGCATGCAAACACATATATTTGGTTGTAGAAAAAAATAAATGTACATGGAAGATTTTATTTAGTTAAATTCAAGTAAAAGGATTTAGTTAGATAACCTTTATGGTTTTCTAAAATGCCTTGGTTACTATGAAATCCAGGTTTTACTTTATGTACCCTCAACTTACTCATATACACAATCTAGCTGAACAGTTTTTCCTGATTCTTTTCTCTCTGTCTCTCTTTTTTCTTGTTTTATTTATTTATTTATTTGAAATAAGTAGCTATTTTACATTAAAAAGCAAATTCCCTTATAACATAATAAGGTCCCTTATTAGGTCTGAATTTCCCAGTCTGCAGATGACCCTTGGGGTCCAAACAGTGAAAGGTTGCTGCTTTCAGAGCTAGGCTTCTCACCATGTCTCTACTTCGTTTTTCTCTCCCACCCAGTGATTTCTGCAGAATCACTGAAGTTTCTGCTTGTACCTCTTTGGCCACTGCCCCCAAACTTTGACATTCTCATCCCGGTCACCTCACAGGCAGCTGTAGGTAAGGAGAAGCTCTTATATTTAGGTTTATAATTCACTTTGAGTAGATTTTAGTGGACAGTGTGGGAGAAGGCTCTAAATTTCCCAGCACCATTTGCTGAAAAGATGATCCTTCCCCCGCATTGAGTGGTCTTGGGAAAGAAGAGCAAAGTTGGAAGAGGCACTCTTCTTCATTTCGAAACTTTCTATAAAGCTACAGTAATCAAAACAGTGTGGCTCTAGCATAAGGCTGGACCTGAAGATCAGTGGAACAGAGTTACAAGTCCAGAAATAAACTCTCACATTTATGGTGAATGGATTATTGACAAGAGGGACAAGACCACTCAGTGATTGTTTTCTCTTTAAGGAGATAGTATGGCTCTGCTGATCTTGGGGTGACTAGACCTGGAATTAAAAACAAATGTAATGCTGATATTTTCAGACCCCAAATCTGTAGTTTCCACCCTACTATAGTCTGTGAAATTAGAGCTTCATGTTCCAGAGTGTTAGGTCAAATTATTTTTCAAAGGACATAAACTCTAGTTAAGACAAATACTTTTTAAGAAGGAATGACAATTAAGTGCAATGTAGGATCCTGGTCCAGAAGAAGAACAATAGAGAGAAAGCAAATGAGATACAAATAATGTCTGTAGTTTAATAGCATGGTATCAATATTAATTATCCATATAATTTTTCATAATTATATGAAATGTTAACATTAAGGCAAACTAGGTGAAGTGATGACTCTCTGTAGTATTTTTGCAACTTTTCTGTAAGTTAAAATTATTTGAAAAACTAAAAAAAAATCTTTTAAATACCTTCTTTAATGGTACCAAAATACCAAAGCAGCCTAGGTTAACTGACTGCCCCAGATCTCATTTTCCATGGTTGTTACATGGATGAAGTCTGTGTCTCTTCTGATGATTTTCCTATCACAATATTCTACTCACTGCCACTTTGTGACCTGGTATAAGGTCAATATTTTGGGAGTTACTGCATTTCTCCTGTAAGCTTGCCCCACCATTAAATTTTCCTATACAGTGGCAAGAGAGTTACGGCCTCGCAGTCTAAACCAACAGGCGACCCATAGACATGGTGAACATTGAGAATAAAATAAAGTAAAATATTGATAATTTTAGTATTAATTAAAACTTCTAATAATAAATATTAATGCCAGCATTCATTTAGACAGGCTACAAGATTAAGAGGTTTATGTAAACATCAGCCATCCTTCTGTTATTCACAATTGCTTAGTCTTAGCATTGTCTCTATCTAGGCCTGAGTGGCTATCTTGGATATTACTCTTCTGGAATCTACTATGTTTGCAACTCTGCAGTACAGTATAATAAGCCATCGTGCTGGAAGTTTTTTTGCGGCATTCCCACAAAACGGGACTTTTTGTTTGCTTTTCTGTTCATCTTGCTTAGTCTGTTAGCTAAAGAAATGATGTGGTTTACCTTTTTGACCTTCCTGGTTTACTTGTTAAGAAAATTTCTTTTAATTTTTATTTATGTTTGAGAGAGAGAGAGAGCGCGCAAGAGCGCACACAGGCACACATGAGAAGGGGAGGGACAGAGAGAGAGGGAGACAGAATCCGAAGCAGGCCTCAGGCTCTGAGGTGTCAGCACAGAGCCCAACATAGGGCGTGGAC
Organism: Puma concolor; assembly: GCF_028749965.1. Lineage (NCBI taxonomy): Eukaryota > Metazoa > Chordata > Mammalia > Carnivora > Felidae > Puma > Puma concolor. Next base: position 204,967,545 of record NC_141667.1, on the reverse strand, counting down.
CCACAACCTGTGAGATCATGACCTGAGCCAAAGTCGGATGCTTAACCGACTAAGCCACCCAGGTACCCCTCTGGTTTACTTGTTTAAAATAAAGCATATCAGAGAGGAGGTGGGCAGGGCCATGAGTGAAATAGGTGAAGAGGGCTAATAGTACACTTACCATGATGAGCATTGGATAATGATGTATAAGATTGTTGAAACACTGTACTGTATATCTGAAACTAATACAATACTGTATTTTAGCTATGCTGGAATTGAAATAAAAAACTTAATTTAAGAAAAAACAAGAGATCAGGAGATTTCTTGTTTGCTTACCTAACTTCTTTGCTCTAATTATTAGAAAAATGAGAGAAAAAATTAAGATCTTTTCCTAGTCATCAATTTTCTGATACACAGCCTCTCTTTTGAAACTAAAGCTTGGATCACTACAGATTTTTATAGGCAAGGTTTATGCATGAAACCGTTCTCTCCTGGCTCTCTTATATAATAAGGTTAGCTGACTTTTTAGCTCAGAGACAAACCAGGTTCTGATTCAAGCTACTGTCAGTTTTAATTTAAGCCCATTAGAATGTAACTTTTAATCCACATGTAAGCTGACAATACCAAGTTTTTAAATAAGAATGTAAAGTTAATTCTCACAGCAGTCTTAAAAAAAATCAGTGAATTTTTCTGGGCCTTTAGTTCTTTCCTACAAAATGAAGTTAGTAATTCTCTCAGTTAATTACCAAAGTTCTGTGAAAAGCAAATAGTCATCTGCAGGGAACGTGATGTAATAAGAGTATTAACACTGAATAGTGACAATTAACCGGGTACCTCTGATTAGGTGCCTTGAAATTGAATATTGCTTGAGGGAAATTCATGGCTCTTCTATGCCTCCTAACATTCCCCAAAATGAGAAGGTGGTTTGGGGAGATAGATTTATATTCAGAATCTTTTCAATCTGTCCTCAAGAAGCAGGGCAAGGCCGGGGCACAGCACTCTGCAAACGGCTCTGAGGAGGTTATTTAATCAATATGCCTGGGTGTCATATCTTCTTTTAATTTCTTACCATCTTTCCCCTCTTAGTTTTTCATGTTTGTGTATTTATTTTGAGAGAGAGAGTGTGAGCACGCGTGAGTGGAGAAAGGGCAGAGAGAGAGAGGGAGACAGAGAGACAGAGAGAATCCCCAGCAGGCTCTGCACTGTCAGCACAGAGCCCGACATGGCGCTCGATCCCACAAACCACAAGATCATGACTTAGGCTGAAATCAAGAGTCAGATGCTTAAGTGACTGAGCCACCCAGGCGCCCCTCTTTCCCCTCTTATGTGCTTATTTTACTCTGAAATGTGTTCCAGTAACTTGAATCCCTCTTTATAGTTTGCAGACTCTATTTGGAAGAGAATTTCCTTATTCGTTTTTAGAACGTATTTAATGCATAGCACACTGCTCTGCATGTAGTAGGTGCTTAGTAAATATTGGTTGAATTCAAATAAAGAAATATAGCCTTTAAGTTTTAACATTTCCCTTAAAATATCATTTTTTAAAAATCTGAAAGGGAAATGTGTGTGTTTGTGTGTGTGTGTGTGTGTGTGTGTGTGTGTGAAGAAGATCGAGCCAGGAAGGGGAAACAGTATATACAGAAGCTGTGTGAGGAGACTGTGCCAAATGTTATTCTAGGCAGTGTGATTCAGGACAGTGGTTCTCAACCAGGGTGATTTTGCTCCCCCAAGGAAGCAACTGGCGATGTCTGGGGACATTTTTCTTTGTCTTGAGTTGTGGAATGGATAGCCCTGCTGCTGGCATATAACAGGAAGAGACCAGGGATGCCACTAAATGCTCTGGAATATACAAGACCAGTGATTATCTGGCCCAAAATGTCACCAGTGCCAAGGTCGAGGAACTCTGGTATAGACGAAACCAAGCTGGGGTCAGTGTGATAAAATAGAGATGTTATCAGGACATTGCCCTTCACCAAATGAATGTGAAATTATTATGTGCTTGCTTCTTATTTTAAGTACGTATTTGCTCATTTGCTCTCCTATTCCACATAATAGTACTCTAGCGGAAATGAAAATCTTTGCCTTTGAAGTTAGAGTAGAAGCAGTACCTGGAATAGCTTTCTTTCAAGGACTTTCTTATTCTGGCATCTTGAATTTTTTTCTCCTCTCTGTGATCTTACCAGAAAGATTGTTGGGCAAACTTCTTATACCTAGGCAGGATGAACAGTTTCTGCCTTTTGGGAAGGCAAATTTACCTCTATGTCTTTTCCTCTTCTGCTGTTTTTAGGGGTGCTATGGAATGAATGTATTTGCTACAAGACTGTGGGGTAAAAGTTTAACATAACAAAAGTAACATTTGAAAAGAGAGTCTGACAACCAAAACACATTTCAAAGGTGGAAATCAGGAACAGCATCCACATTAACACTGTGGCCAAATTTAACTTGAGTTAGGGATTTCAGTTATTCTATATGATATTTTATTTTAAATTTATAGAGCATTCTCTTACATGGGTTTGAAAAGTGACTAGGGCAAGTGAGATTGCCTTATGATATCAGAGATTTGTCAACCATCAGATCCTTGAGGTCATGGTACAATTAGGCTGAGGAATCCTGGCTTGGAACCTGGAAGCCCTAAGTTAGTCTTATAATATTCTTGGTTGTCCTTATACTCTGGATCGAGGATAACCCAGGGCAGAGTCAAACTTCTTGAGCTGTTTGCTAGTGCAAATGTTGAGATTTTCCTCAGCCAGTCAAGCAACCAATAATCAGCTCAAAGTTGTCAGTGTTTAGGGCCTGAAACTCATTTTGGTGAAATGCTCAGGCCATTGGACATAACTCTTAGATAATAATCTACTGTGCTTGTTGACACATCACAGCCCTCCATCCTCTGAGTTCTGACTCTAACCTATAATCGTGTTTGTACTAGTTTCCTCAATAATATGAACAATTTGCCTATGAGCTGAAATATACAATACAATACCCATTATTATAAATCTACCCATACTGTAGGTCCAATTCATGGTTTTTAATGTGAACACCTTACCTACTTCTTTGGCTTTCAGCCTCTGAATTTTTGTCTGTTTTTTTTCTGTGGTGAAGAAGAAGTTTCATAGCTCAGCAGAGTCTTAGAACTTTTTTTAAATAAACATTCTCTAAAACGCAGCTGCATCTAGCTATAAGACATCAAGCAAGTGACCCAGGACTTGTTATTTTTATGCTCAGTTTCTGTGTAGCTAAGGCAAGAGCTTTTTCTTGGTCTCTGCTCAGTGACATGCAAAAACCTGAAGCTTTTAAAGTCGAAGAGGAAACAGAGAAGGTAAGCTTTTGTTTCACAAAGAAATCCCAGCAAGTTACCTAGGGATGCATTATTAATCAGCTCCTCTTGTTTACCATACGGGATCACTTTGTTGATATTCATCCTGTCTGTTGGTAAAAAAGGGGAGGAGGGAGGAGATTGAATAACATCAGTACTCTTACAATCGGTCTCTGTTTCTGCTTTCTGCTTGGAAATTTAGTACAGTGCATGGCTGTTTTGGTAATTGTGGTACAAAAACATCTGTGGAGGATGGTTTAACATGTTTGTCTCTGCGGAGTCCACAGCATATCACATGTACATCAGCAACTCTCAGATAGTTCCTAAAGATGGCCCCTAACTACTGAGCACACATCAGGGAAATGATGTATAATTTAGATCCTGATATAGAGGAAAAAAAGTGAAAGAAATTTGACCTACTGAAAGTTTCTCATTAACTTTCTAGAGAGTTAGTAGTTGTTTCCTGGTTTTGTCAGGAAAGCCCGTGTTTTGCAAGTATTTTGAGTCTATGAATATTGTACCCTGCTAATGATACGCAAAAAAATTCACACTGTGCTTTGAGGACAGATCTACTCTTTATTACCAAGAGGCTTAGTTCTGTTAAGTTGCCTCCACGAAGATTCCATGATCTGGGACTAGACTGGCTTTGTAATTGGTCAGGTGCAGTGGCAAATGACACTAACAGGGACCTTGTTTAAAAATTACAAAGAATTTTAAGATGGCAACAGCAGGGCATTAAACCAAGCATGGGATCCTCTGTGACTACTCAGACCGCACAACCACGAAGCATGTCTGCAAAGCTGGCACGGACGTATGTCCATGAAGGTTACTTGGAAATGACGATACCCATTATCTATCTATTCCTCACAAGGAAAGCCCTGTACATAATTTGTTTTAATTATAAAGTTCTCCATATTACTTTCTAATGCATCCAAAAATATTTTTCTCTTTTTGTATTGAAGAATGCTTGAAAAGCCCAACTCATGCCAAGTTTTTGGTAATTTTATTTAGGTATAGTGGAAATAAATGGAAGTACACATATTTTGAGCGCAAGATTCAGCAATTTTCAGCATATGCATCCACCTAAAAGACCATCGCTACCATAAAGGCAACAAGTATATTTATCATCCTCAAAAGCTTCTTTGTGCCCTTTTGTAATCCATCCTTTCTCTTCTACACCCTGTCCCCTGACAACCATTGATAGACTTTCTGTCACTGTAGATCAGTTTGAATTTTCTGCAAGCATGGAATATGTACGTTTGTCTAGCTTTTTTCCCCTCAACATAATGATTTTGAAGTTCATTCATATTGCTACATGTATCAACATTTCATTCCTTTTTATTGCTGATAAGTAGTCCTTTCAGTAAACTGTTTATCCATCATATGTTAATAGACATTTGTGGTTTCTCTGGTGTTTAGCTCTTATGTGTAAAGCTGCTATGAATACCCATTCTTGTTCGAAATATATTGTTGTTGTTGTTTTTAATTTTCTTGGGTAAATACCCAGCATAGGAATAGTTGAGTTACATTGCAGTTAAACGTTTACATTTTTAAGAAAGTGCCAAATTGTTTCCTAAAGTGGCTGTTCCATTATACATTCCCACCAGCAATATGTGAAGGTTCTGGTGGTTCCATATACTCAAAACACTTGATATGGTCAGAGAAGACCACCTCATGCTATATTTAATTCTCTTCTAATATTACCTTAAATTCATTTATAGAGAATTCTCAGAGAATCGAATTTTATTTCCAAAATTTTATTATGAAAAGTTTCCAGCAGAAAAGTTGAAAAAATTGTACAGTGAACAGCTATATATATATGATATATACCACCTAAATCTAATAATTATTATTTGCTATGTTTTCTTTATCACATATCTATACACCTGTCTCTCCATCTATCCAGTCACCACCCAATTTTAAAGGATAAAAGAATATGTGGTGTGTAGTGGGAAGTAGCACAAGACTCAGGCACAGATTGTCATCCAATAAACATTCTTCTAAGAATTTTTGCTTACAGCCGATATTTCCTTGTTAGGTTAAAAAATTAAATCCAGAACAGAATTTGGAGATAATGTAGGTCTCACCACCATCATTTTCTTCTTTATCCAAATGAGAAAACTATGGCCAAATCAAATGATTTGTGCAAGATATTTAGAAGGTTAATCATGAATCGTATTTCGTGTTTTCTAGATCAACATTCTGTGCACAAATCTGCGTTTTCTCACAATATAAATGATTCATATTTTAAATGAATAAACTGTGTTTCTATTACTGAATTATAAGAATTACTTTGTAGTTCATTTATGAAGATGCAATGCTGACAAAATCATGCATTTTTAAAATTGAGAGGGATCTTAGTATCATCTACGTTTTGCTCCAACCCTACTGCCCATTTGAAACCTGACTCTTAAGTGGGTGGGTTAGTACTTTGAAATAATGTTTAAGGCAATTCAGTTATTTTTTCTAATTTTATTTACTTGGAGTGAAACATTAAGTATATAAATGACCCATATATCTATATATATATATATATATATATATATATATATATATATTTTTTTTTTTTTTTTTTTTTTTTTTTTTTTTTTTTTTTTTGCTCCCTTTTTATCTCCTTTACTCATCTTTGGAACATTTATCTTCATGCCAGCAACTCCATCAGGGAAATTTTCAGATAAGGGGAGAGGAAATGGAACTCAGAGTAGTCCCATTTTATTTGTTAATAAGAAGGAGGTTGAAAGTAATGGTTAAAATTGGATTTTTAAGCTATCAGTGGATGTAATTTATTCCATCATGCTGGGTCCCCATTTGCCTTCTCCTTATTGCAGGTAATTGAGAATTAGTCACGTTTGTTATTTTTAGCCCTCCCTGATTTTGTCTGGAAGTGGAAATGAAATTACAAAAACAGGTAAAGAAAAGCTATCAAAAATATTTTAAAATCAACTCTCCTGATTCAGTGAGCCAGGAAATATTAGGAAACTTGGAAAAGGATTGTTTTAAGATAAAAACTCAGTGGGTTTTGTTTGAGCTGATTATTCATTTAAATAACCAAGATTGAGTCGAATCACCCAGAAGATAACCTTGCCACACATCCTAAAGGAAGTGTGTTGGTACGAAGAAGAGAGCAGAGGATGCTTATTTCATTTATTTTATTACTAATGCTTGATTTGAGAAAATGACTTTCTGAAGCTTTGGAAATAGGACATTTACCTTAGTTTTTTTCTCGTTTGCCCTTGAAGGTTTACCCATTAACACAAACCGGTTTTTTTAGAAAAAACATTCCAGATGCATTTTAAAATTTGATGGTCAGTACACAGTTTAATCTGAAACAAACAAAAAAAAAAAGACCAATTTATATTACCAAGTACCCTCAAAATAGAAAGGAGAACTCATAGTGTTGTTTCTTTGTAAGGATTTAAATTCATGTACAGGCTGTTAATTTGAAGGGCATTTGAAGTTTGAATTATAATGTATCAGTCATCCTTGAAAACTCAGGCAATTAATATACACAAATACAAAATTCCCTAAACAATATTTTTGTCCACACTTCATTTATATATGCTTATAGGAATTACTCATGCTAAACTGCAATTCATCAAATCTCTGGTAACAAAACAAATCATCCTGTCATTTTATACTTAAAAATGTCAATACTAACTTTTTTCAAAATGCAGGTATGGCATTTGATTGCAAATGCTTAGTGATGCCAGGATTCTCATCTTAATAGAAGGAAGAATGTTCTATTTTAAAAATTACTATGCCAGTTAACAAAGTTATTATTAACATAATAAATTGTTGTTACCTTTGTTAAAATGATCTTCTGACATCCTGGCACATTTAACACATCTACCAAGTGGATGTTATTCGGAAATCACCCTAGAGATCAGTATCATCACCTTTAAATACATATACTTATAATAATGGCAATGCCCTGTGCTCTGTTACAGATCTTGTTGGCTTTTTACACAAGTAAATTAACCCTGTGGCAGTCCTCTATCACTGAAAAATAAATAGAAAGAACTTCTCAATAAATAACTTTAAAGAATAATGCCTTTTATGCCCAAATATTCACAGGAATTTACAAATGACTTGGCAATGTATTTGGAGGAACCGAATGCCAATATTTTATTCATTCTACTTTTGAATTTTTATTTTAAAACCAACTGATTGTGTTTTTTTTAATCTTTCTAATTTTTCCTTTCATTGTATTTATTCATGTCCTTCAGAGCACACAGAAATTCTTAAGAATTTGGATAAGCATGGGAAATAACCTAATCATATTAATGATTTTAAAAGTACACATTCTCTAATTGACAATGGTAAAAAGTTAATGTTTATAATTAATTTGATAAAGAAAGGACTAGGGGTTATGAAGGCCCAGGAATGAAGAAGGTAAGTGGTATATGCCACAAATAAATTATAATGGGACAGAGAACCAGCAACATTAAATTTGGAGAGATTTTACTTACCTTTGAAGATATCAACAGAAAGTCATCTTCCTTACCTTATTCCTTTATTCCATGACCTTTATTCCTACGTAATTCTCAGCCTCAGCTTTGCAAGCCCTTCACTGTGGGACTCACTCGTCTTCCCAAATCAGGAGAGTGGGCAAAAGAGCCAGGCTGATTCAGTTGGTAGTGTGTGTGACTTTGTGAGTTCAAGCCCTGCATCGGGTGTAGGGATTTCTTTGCGGGGGGGGGGGGGGGGGGGGGGCGGTGTGTAGGGATTTCTTTGTGGGGGAGCGGTGTAGGGATTTCTTTAAAAGAGAGAGAGAGAGAGAGAAGGCATATTTAGAAAGTCATGTGGTTTTCAAGAATAGGAGCTGATTATAATGTCTTTCTTCAAAATAAAAAGTGGGCTCTCACTCATGAATATTAGACTCCTTATTATGGAAAAAGTTTTATGAGCTCAGACTCAGTATACATGTTCTGACAGATAATCAGACAGCATAGTTGAAATCAGTACATTCTTCAAAATAATAAAATAATCATGAACTTCTGGATTTGGACCTCTCCTTAACCTCTCTACCTTTGACTCCAGGACCTAAACATCTCAGTGATTTTTTTTTCCTTTGCTTTCAGCCACGTCTTTCCTTGTGATCTTAGAATCCTCTGAACTTTTGTTGGGTATTTGATTGCTATTTTTTCTCCTTTGGAATTTTTTAGTTTCTTTCCACAGAAACTTGAACTGGTCCATTTGATTGGAACTCTACACTTTTCATTTAGAAATCACAGGACTCGGGGCGCCTGGGTGGCGCAGTTGGTTAAGCGTCCGACTTCAGCCAGGTCACGATCTCACGGTCCGTGAGTTCGAGCCCCGCGTCGGGCTCTGGGCTGATGGCTCAGAGCCTGGAGCCTGTTTCTGATTCTGTGTCTCCCTCTCTCTCTGCCCCTCCCCCGTTCATGCTCTGTCTCTCTCTGTCCCAAAAATAAATAAACGTTGAAAAAAAAAAAAATAGAAATCACAGGACTCATTTCTGCCTGAAGAATCACCAAGGTCATAAAAGTGTCATATTTCTAGGCTGTGTATAAAATTATGACAACTGCTGACATGCTAATAAGCAGATCCTGTGGCCTCTTCTGATTCAATTTTACTTTCCTCCCTTCCAGGATTCTAGGGAGCAACACCATGCCCGCACTCCAGGTTACTCCTCAGCAGTCCTTAATTTTACACAGCATGGTGGTTATTTCTTTTCCCCAGAATTTCAGAGACATTTTTTTTGTCATTTGGGGCTGAGGGTAGAACCACTTCTTCTGGGAGTCCTGCCGACAACCTGATCTGTCTCCCAAGCTCTTTCTTTTCTTTCATCCTTATTGCTGTCACTGCTTCGTGTTTTATTACTCATTATTTCTTAATTTGTTTATTTGCCTTCTTCCTCCTCTGGAACACAAGAGCCATGACCTGAGGGACCAGATCTGTCTTGTTCACTACCTCAGAAGCACAGGGCCTGGCTTTCAGGAAATGTTGGTTGAATGGCAGGCTGGATATTGACAAATGAAAGTCTGTCTAAAATTACTGATGCTAGGCATCTCTCTGAATAAATAAAAGAGTAACAGTTAAAATGGTACCTTAATTTTGTCTAACTGAAAACATGGGATTATATAGACTTTAAGTCATTTTAGAAAGAATGTCATATTTGTTAAATATAACAAATCTCAGTTCTAACAATATTCTAGATACAGTTAAGCTATTCAAAAATATTAATAATTGATAATTATGATTGTGTAATTGATTTTGAATTTTGTTTCTGACCATCATTAGTATGCTTACAGTCTGGTGAAAATGAAAACATTTCTTGTGCTTTTAACGATGTTTTAATTTAAAGGTACATACATTCTTTGATGACCTTGGAGATGATTTTTTCAATCATCATGGCTGGTTGTGTCTGGAGGTTTTATTTCTCTTTTTCTGCTGCAGCTACCAGAATGTGCCCTTGATTTTTCTCTCTTCTGAACTGATACTTTTGTTCCTGTCCAGAAATCAAAAACAGCATGTGAGCATTACATCATACATAATTTTTTCCACCAAAACATTTGAGGATAACTTGGATTCATTTATTAGAGTTTTATTTTCCCAAATCTTGTAATACCCTAGAGTTCTACAGTAACTAACCTTACACTGAATGCCAGAGGACATGTACTAAGCTCTTAAAAATCTATTTATGATGTATTTTAAATATTCAGTAGAGACTTCTTAAACATGCAACCTTAGCTTATTGAAAATGGATTTCCTAAAACCAGGAGATTGGATATTAATATCAAGCATTCATATAAAACAGGTTTTGCTAATCTGTTATATAAAGGAATGATTATGATGATCATATATTGTTTGTCAGCCCAGTTACATTTTTCTATATTAGTAATTGCTATCTATAGCCCACCCGTTGTGTTTTATGCTTTGTTTTCATTTTCAACTTATGTTTGATTCATGTTTCTGATTGAATGAAGGTTGTTCATTAATATAGAAACTTCAGGCATTTCTGCTTTACAATTCCAGTAAAAGAAATTCTTAAAATTCTGAAATTATAGTTAAGGAACTAGTACCTACCTGCTTGGAGTGTTATAGCCATCCTTTTGGTATTACTGCATAAAAAGGGACTTATATTGACATTTGTGGTTCTAAACCACTGAGAATTTTGTCACCTGGGAGACATTTGGCAGTGTTTAGAGACATTTTGGTTGTCACAACTGGAGTGTGCTAATGGCATCTAGTGAGTAGAAGCCAGGGAAGTACTACACATCCTATAACGCACAGAACAGCCCTCCACAACAAAGAATTGTATGGTTCAAAATGGAAATAGTGCTAAGACAGAGAAACACTAGTTTACACAAAGTTTTAAAAATCGGTTGACTTCAGGGGCGCCTGGGTGGCGCAGTCGGTTAAGCGTCCGACTTCAGCCAGGTCACGATCTCGCGGTCCGTGAGTTCGAGCCCCGCGTCGGGCTCTGGGCTGATGGCTCAGAGCCTGGAGCCTGTTTCCGATTCTGTGTCTTCCTCTCTCTCTGCCCCTCCCCCGTTCATGCTCTGTCTCTCTCTGTCCCAAAAATAAATAAACGTTGAAAAAAAAAAAAAAAAAAAAAAAAAAAAATCGGTTGACTTCAGATAAAAGGCATGCTTACTTAATGTATTTATTTAAAGTTCTCCCAAAAGGCTAAGATGTTAAAAAAAAATGTTTTCTCTGAGGAGAAGAATACTAGGGATAATAAGAAATGAAGTCATAGGTAATGGAGGAAAAGATTGTGTATGCTTCTGTAGTCCATTCTAAGAAAGCTGGCTTTGGGGCACCTGGGTGGCTCAGTTGTTTAAGCGTCCGAATCTTGATTTTGGCTCAGGTCATGATCTCAGTTTATGAGTTTGAGCCCCACATTGGGCTCTGTGCTGATAGTGTGGAGCCTTCTTGGGATTTTCTCTTCCTCTCTCTCTCTACCCCTTCCCCACTTATGCTCTCTGTCTCTCTCAAAATAAATAAATAAACTTAAAATAAAAGAGAGAAATTTGGCTTTTACTTTGTACAAGATAAGAACCCATTATATGGTATTGAGCAGAGGAGAAACAATCTAATTTATGTTTTCACAGGATCATTGTGCTTCCATGGTAGACATAATGCTAAAGCTATTCTCCAAGGTTCCCTTCCCCTCATTATTCAATTAAACACGAATCTAGGTACTAATGTGAAGGGACTTTGAAAATGTAGTTATGATCATTGGCCTTAAGGTAATAAGATCATCACAGATGATCCAATCTAATCACTAAAGACCTTAAAGCAGAAAAACTTCTACATCTGGTGTTAGAGGGCTGTGGTAGAAGAGGGAGAGAGGCAGAGGGGAGATTCATTGTACGGGGAACATTCCACCCACTTTTGAAGGTGGAAAAAAGGCCACACACCAAGGTTTATGGGTGGCTTCTGGAAGCTGAGACAGAAGAGACAGGACTCTCGTGTCTACACTGCATAGAATTGAATTCTACCATCAACCTGAACAACCCATGGAAGCATGCTTTTCCCTAAAGCCTCTAGAAAAGAACACAGCCCTGCTTACACCTTGATTTTGGCTTAAATAGAAAACCAGCTGAGCCACACTGTGCCTGGACTTTGGACCATGGACACTGTAAGATAATAAACAGTGGTTTTAAGCCTCTAATTATGTGGTAATTTGCTTCAGCTACAATGGTAAACGAATACAGTTGCTCTGCTGAGAATTGTAGATTCTAGAAAAGCAAGGGTAGAAACAGGAACAACTGGGGATGCCTCTGGGTAACCTGGACAAGAGATGACGGTAACATAGAGCAAGATGGTGGTGGTGGTAATGATGAATAGCAGTTGAATTCTGGGCATGTCGTGAATATAGAGCCAATAGAATTTTTCTGATGAATTGGATAGGTGTTACGAAAGAACTAGAGGATACAAGGAAAATACCAAAGGTTTTGTGTGAACTGGATGGATGGGGTTGTCATGAACTAAACCAGTTAAGACTGGGCAGATTTTAAGGGAAAGATTAAGATGTTAGTTTTGCATAAGTTGAGTTTATGATTCTTGTTAAGAGTTTATTTTAAAGTATTTAGCAGCAGAGAGAGCAAATGTTTGACACGTGTACCTCCTCAACCTTTTCCACTGTTCATAGATCACTTCACACTTGTCAGCTGATTCAAGACATTAATTTCATCAGAACCCTTCCTAGCTCAGCATTCAAGGCAGCACTATCAAAAGAGAGATGTCATAACTCAAGATAAGACCACTTGCCATGCTTATTGTTCTAGTGTCTTTTGAATCACACACCAGGTGTATAAAACATCAATACTTCTTCCTGTATATTGCCCAATAATTTAGCAATATGTCAGTGTACTGCATTTATCATAGAAATGTGTAACTCTAAATTATAAAGGTCTTCAGTGATTATGAACAATTTATTTTAATGTAACATACTTCATATCCTCCCATTCTCCTTTAGTCAAAATATATTTCTTTTCCTCTTGATTAAAAAAAAATAAAAGACACTATGTACAGTTTCAGGAAACATTATTAACTCACCCCTTTTATAGTCACACAGATATATAACTTTATCTTTGTTTATCTTGTGATCATGCAGAGGACTGGGTTTGAGGCTTCCTGGAGGTGAACACCCATGTATTTATTCCTAAAATAAACATGCAAGTTAGAGTTAGCGAGATGAGATCAAGAGATACTTTTGGCAAAGAATCAGGCTGGGAGATGTTCAGTAAGGGTGACTTTTCTAGACTCACTGATCAACTCGTAGGAGTAGTACTTGGGTTGGTGGCACTGATGCTTTGTTTGGGATAAGTGGCGAATGAGGCCTTTTAGCCATGTCACTCTGAAACTATCACTTCTTATTGTTGTAAAACTGTGTTTCGCCAGCCATATCCTCTGGATCCAGTATTGTCTACCTCCTTGGTACAGTTTCATACTACCCCACATATGCCACTTGGCATCGCTGTGCATAGTTTATGATTACTAGACGATACTTGTCCACTTTGCAGCTGGGCAGCAGTGACCAATCTGTAGACATGCACTATTGATTGTCTGGATTGTCTTTAAGACCAAGTGGGCACAGTGCCCAGAAGAGCTGACCAGGATCACCACAATATTCCGTTGGTGGTGGAATAGTTACCCTCTCACAGCGCACGGTTGCTGACATACCTGGAGAGTCATACATTAGGGCACACTGACACACAAAAATGTTCACAAGTACACACACAAATACACACACACACACACACACACACACACACACACACACAACTACTTATACACTCTCCCACAATGCCATTAGGTCTTTTCCCTGGCATCTTCTTACTTTGTGTGCTCTTGGAATACTCCGAATTCCTATACCATATCATCCAAATGACAAAAACAACACTCTGACTTTAGGAGGGGAACAGGGTGGGTATCGGGACTTTGTCCTTCTTGAATTTGAGTCGCACTGCTTATTCCCTGGCAGAACTGATTGCCATGACCATCTTTTCAGAAAAGCTGTCTTTCGTCTCCTGGCCCTTAAGAATCATAGCATCTTCTGAGCTTTCCAGACGGTCTGTTCATGCCGTATGGACTTTTTAATTATCTGTATTATTTTGGCAGTTTGGGCATCTAAAGAATCAACTCCTGAATAGCAGAAAATATGAAACAATCTCAAGCTAATGGTGCCTAATAAATATTCCTTGAATGAATCAAGCTATTAGATAAACAACACTTTCTTATTATGATAGTATAATGGCAAAGAATCAAAGACTCACTAATTTCCTTTCGACTGAAGCTTCAAACTCCTTTTGGCACATTGGTTTATTTTTGCTGAATCCGAGTCTGAGTAGACATGTAATGAAACTTTAAGGCTGGTTTGGCTAATAATTTCAAGAAAACTAGAAGTCTTAAGAAATAGAAGAAATCTTGTCTTCCATAGAAATTGTATAAAATATATTTTGCAATAAAAGATTCTCCTTTTGGCTATCATAAAGACGAAACGATCCTCTATAAATCAAGCTTGGCAAAAGCTTATTTAATTTGGTATGCTTGGAAGTTAACCAAACTAATTTATAAGTGTCACTCATCCTTTTGTTAATTCATTTCACTGACAGGCTTTGAAAAGAATGTAGAGACATTTCATCACGGGGTCACCTGTGGGCCATACTTAGCACTAATTAGAAAGATGGCTCACCACAAGTGAGATATTAAAACATAGAAGAGAGGCTCTTACTTCAAGACATCCTCATTTATTTCTTCTCAGCCATGCCATGCTGACAGATCATTATGTGTCCAATACCACCATTTTGCCATTTAGTATAGAAGTCAATGGCAATCAAAACATCAATTGTAATTGTAGTAAACAGCAACCTCAATTTCACGTGGATTTCCCTCTTATCATTTCAGAGGAATGGAATGTAGATAAATACTATGATGAGAGTGGAGATGAGACAGATATTATTATCTATAGAAGAGCCTAGTGCAGAAGTTGTGGACTGCTTTATGATGACTATTTACCAGTTTGAAGATAATGAAAGTTTTCCTCAGCTAAAGACTGAATAATTTTAGAATCTATGCACAAACCCTTAATAAACTTCATTAGTGGATGTGGGATATATTTGACTACTGACTCTGCTAGTCATGATTCACTTTGCTGGTTTATTTGGCTGAAAATAAAGTGTGCCCTGAAAGGACTGACTGTGTAATAATGTTTTTTTTTTTTTTAATTTTTGTAAAATATTTATTCTTTAATAAAAATAACTGTATGTCTTCTTGGTTCATTTAGAAAAAAAAATACATGAGTATCCAAAACTGTCAAGATAGTTGGTTAGATTCATTCACTCATACAAAAGTATTGCACACCTACTATGTGTTACTGTATTAAGCATGGAGGCTATAAAAGACAAAAAACCATACCCTCTTAGCGTATATATGCATTGTAGTCTGGAAAGACAAAACCAATGAAAAGAAATAAGTTTGTGAAATACTAAGTGGTGATACATATATGGAGAAAAATAAAACAGAGAATAGAGTCGGGGTAATGGAAGATATGCTTTTTAAATAGAGTCATCAGGGAATGTTTCATTGAAAAAATTACACTTAACTGAATACCTTGCATTTGGCAACTGAATAACATTTGGGTAACGAGTACAGTAACAGAGAGCAAAGGCCCTTGTCTGGATGAGCATGGTCCGTTGCAGGAGGCTGGAAAGCTAGAGCAAAGTGAACAAAGACAGGACAGAAAGAAGTGAAGTCAGAGGAGAGATAAGGATTCAATGTCATTAAGCCTTATAGGTCAGGGTATTGATGGGAATTTACTCAGGGTAAGGTGGGAGCTATTGGAAGTTTTTAAGCGAGAGGAATGATAAAACCTGACTCTTACATTAACAGGACCACAGATATGTTGAGCATAGACATGGGAAGAGCAGAAGCAGGAAGGTGTGCCTTCTAGTCATTCATTCATTCATTCATTCATTCATACAACAAATATATATCCAACATTTGCAATGATTCTGTCTGGAAAAAGAAGTGGAATTTCCTGAGACTCAACTCATTCATTGAATTCAAATCATTTTTATAAAAGCATAGGAAATTCCTTTTTTAAATCTTTTTTTTTTTTTTTTTTTACAAAAAATGACTTGAATTTTTTTTAATGTTTATTTATTTTTAAGAGAGACAGACTACAAGCAGGGGAGAGGCAGAGAGAGAGGGAGACACAGAATCCAAAGCAGGCTCCGGGCTCTGTCAGCACAGAGCCCAGTGCGGGGCTCAAACTCACCACCAGCTGAGGTCAGACGCTTAACTGACTGAGCCACCCAGACACCTATACAAAAGGGATTTGAATTTCATGAGTGAACTGATCCTAGAAAAGATGCTTTTATTTCTAATAAATGGAGAATTCCCTGTCCACATTAAGTGTGGCACATTCAGTTCTGGTCACAATGACTGATCTGGAGAAAATGAAACTAGTAAACAAAAATAACTCCAAGGAGCTAGTGTTTCATTGGTGGTTATAAGAGGTGATCCTTTTTGAAGAGGAAGAACACTGGGATTATTTATCATATATTACATTTTTATAAATTTAATAAGACTAACACGTTATTTATATATGATTTCTTAGAATTTTGGAAATAAAGACAGCAGGGCTGTGATACCTAATCCAAAAGAAAGGCAGTGAGTTGGTTCAGGAAGCAACAGACGGGTTCAGTGGGCAGGTTATCAAAAATTACTCTGAGAACGTTTAGATGACTTTCAAAGTTCATCATTAGTGAAAAAAAATTGTTGTTTATGTACTTTATGAAATACAAGAAAATATAGTGATGCTGCATTTCATAGAGTCATTTCTGTTCAATACTCTGTTTCATCTGTCCATTAAAGACTTTAGGATTGATTATGCTGTTTTTACATGTTCTTTTCACTGAGTATTAAAATAATCTTCAGCTTTGTTGGATAAAAGTAATATGTAAAAATCTGTGTACATAATTTTCACTTTAGTTAATTTTAAGATTCCAAATACCACATGTTACTTTGATTTGAAGATTCCTTTTTATGAGCTGCCCTGTATTTTTAACAATTCCTCAACTTAATTTTACTAGTGACTACCATCCTGTATCTAACATGCTGCTTTGGGAAGACATAAAAGCACTGCTAAAAGCACTATTGGGAGCAATTTGACAAAACCCTTGGAGGCATAATAGATTTTGCTAATAGATATTTTCTGGAG
The DNA here is from genome assembly GCF_028749965.1 of Puma concolor. Lineage (NCBI taxonomy): Eukaryota > Metazoa > Chordata > Mammalia > Carnivora > Felidae > Puma > Puma concolor. Next base: position 204,950,560 of record NC_141667.1, on the reverse strand, counting down.
CTACGTTTTATAATTACTAGATCCAAATTGATTCTGTTTTTTTTCCCAGAGTCATATGGATATTCATATGTGAAGTACTAAAATTATGTTGAAATTCAGTTTACTAACTATTAGTGAAATAATTTACTGGCATAATAATGGGGGGATTGAAACTCTTGAAGAAAATGAATTCTAGGTTTCTTTTGATGTGAATTTCCACAATGGCAATATTTCTGATATTTGCATCGCTGTCATAAAGCACTATTGGAAGGTGATTTGTTTTATGAACTGTAATTCCTTATGTCTTTTGAAAGATTTATTGTTCACAGTGGGAGAGCTCATTCTCTGTTTTTGCAGTCTCTTCTCCAATTCATAATTTTTACCTCAGTCTTTTATATCTCAGGAAATGGCATTGCCTTTACCCAGCTGCTCAAGCAAGAAATGTAGAAGTTATCTTCAGTTCCTTCATTTCCTTTACCTAACCCTCACCTCCCTGAGATCCCTCAGATCAACTCATCAATGAAGGTTCAAATTTCATATTGTGAGTCTGACCTTATTTGCCCACTTTCAATACGCTACCCTTTCCTGAACTCCATCCGTTCCTAGCTGGATGAGTGTTAGCTATTGCAGTCTAGCTGATTTTTCTTCTTCCTCCATCCACCACCCCCCCAAGAAAACCAAACAAAACAAAACCAAACAGCACAAACCAACTCTACCTAAGAATCTTTTCTCTACACATTAGCACTGGAGCAGATCATTGCTCTGACCTGCATAATACTGGTACAGTCCCATTTGAAGCTTTTTTACTTTTTATTTAGAGCTGCTTTCCAGTGCTCTTAATGTAGAACTTTCTGAAGTTCTCAATCTCATGTGCATTAAGTACAATTATGCCACATAATATCAATTTAAGACTCAAAGTAAAAGCAGCTCTAGTCACTGTGAGATGTAGATGAGACAGTGCCCAGAGATCACATCAATTTCTAGAAATAAGTAACTTCCATTTTAATGTTCAGAAAGGATCCATTTGTTTCCATAGCTTGATTTTTACGTGACCTTCTTTGGCCTCCTTCTTGATACAACATTGGAGCATACGGGGATGTTAATTAATTTCCCTGGCAATGTGGAGATGTTGGTAGGAGGAAAATGGTTGGAAAAAGAATGCACTGAGTAGGAGGGAAGCCTGCATGGGTCTACACGTTAGAGAGAGCCTTGAGTGCTTAGGATCCAGTAGTCATCATGTATGGCGTTTTGTTCAGGGGTGAGGGGAACCGAGTATTTCTGAGTCCTGAGTCATAAAGGGAGAGCTTTCATGCTGTACTAAAAAGTTGGGATTGTGTCTCAAAAGACTGTGGTGAGGCATTGAAGGATTTTATTATGTCTACTGTTGATTTTCAAAGTCTGGTGGGTTTGATTTTTCTTCAGAGTTTGAAAACAATACTCTCCAAAGCTCCGCTCGGAAATACAAATCAAATACAATAGCTTTAAATCAGTAGAGATGAAACATGCCTTCAAACATGTCAAAATTAAGCGAGGGTGAAATTTGGTCAAAATAACACTTCCTTCAACTGCTTCTCCCATACCTTCAAAGTAATCATGGATTTTCAGACTGTGGTGAATGTGGAGTAAAAATGTTTAGTGAATTTTCAAACCAAAGGTTAGAAAAGGAAAAATACGGTTGCCTGGGTGGCCAGGTTGGTTAAGTGTACAACTCGGTTTCAGCTCAGGTCATGATCTCATGGCCCATGAGTTCGAGCCCCACATTGGGCTCTGTGCTGACAGTGCAGAGCCCTCTTGGGATTCTCTCTCTCCCTTTCTTTCTGCCACTTCCCTGATCACTCTCTGTCTCTCTCAAAATAAATAAACTTTAAAAAAAAAGGAAAAAAGGAAAAGAAAGATATTCTCAGAAATAGATAACTACACTGCTACTTAAAATTCTTGATCAGCAGTATCTTAATTTATAAACATAATATAATGTGGAAAAATAATTGAAGGACAAGGTATATATTTTCATCAAACTTGTAACTTAGATTTCTCCTCACCTACACATATCTTCTAAATAATAAAAGACATTAGTGAAATTGAATGCATTTTAAACTAGGCATTATTATAAAAATGTAACAGGGGATTTACAATTAGAGCCATCTATTATATTTATTAAATTGCAAGCATATTTCAAGAGCATCAAAGTAAAAAAAATAATCTCAAAGGATGCTGACTGGCAAAAACACATGAAGGGCAAACTTAGAAACTACACATCAAGTGTCAGATTTTCTCCCAAATAAAATGTCTCAACTTTTAAAGTAGAACCCAGAGTTTTTCTTTAAACTGCAATAGGAGAATTGAAGAAATAACTGGGGCACCTGGGTGGCTCAGTCAACTCAGTGTCCAGCTCTTGGTTTAGGCTCAGGTCATGATCTCTCAGTTTGGGAGTTCGAGCCCCGCGTCGGGCTCTGTGCTGACAGTGTGGAGCCTGCTTGGGATTCTCTCTCTCTCTCTCTCTCTCTCTCTCTGCCCCTCCCCTGCTTGCGCTCGCTCTCTCTCTCTCTCTCTATCTCAAAATAAATAAACTTTTTTCTTTTTTTTTTTTTTTAAAGAAAAAGTAACTAACAGTTATCTTTCAATGCTCTTTGAATCTGTCCTCAACTTTTGGAAGGTATTAAAAAGTATCATAAAGAAAGGAAAAAAATTGCTTTGACTATTTGAAATTATTGCACTAAAATATGCTGATTGTAGTAAACAAAGGAGTATTAGAATGCAGAGAGGGCAGAGTTGTTGGCATGACCCAGAGGATCTGAAAAACAGCGAAGCCCCGCTTTTGTTCCCTGGCAACACACACACCATCCTAGGTCCCTGTTCTGCCTGTACGAGTATCACACAGGAAACAGGCTGAATAGTCAACAGCCACAGCCAGGGTGATTTTTTCAAAAGTAAGAAGCTAATGTAGCTACAATTCTACATGACCAAAGACCTGGACCCAAGAGGGAATGTAGAGAGACAGGTGATTTTTCAACTGTGGGGGAGGTGAAAAGAAATTTCTGAACTGCTCCAAGGTTCACACACACAGTGCAGTTATGTAAAATGCTGGATGCTGCATATGGAAATGAGAGCAACCCATTTTCATTCATAATAAAGAAAAATATGCCAATTATTGGGTTTGAGCTGAATGGGTTTGCAGGCTGAGTCAGTATCCTTCACTGGAAAATACAGACAGGCTTGGATTTGAATTCTGATTCCCCTTCTTAATCGTTGCACATCAACTGAGTAATTGCTTAATTTTTATGTTTATCTGTAAAATTGGCATGTTACTGCCTTCCTTGCAGGGCGATTGTAAAAAGACTAAATGAGATAACATATCTCAGTAATACTAGAAACCTAGTAGGTACAGAACAAAATAAGGATGTAAATTATAAATATAAGTAAAGTAAAGCACAATAGAAGTATAAAGTAGAAGTATAAAGTACATAATGAAGTTTCATTGATTTTATTGTGTATCTGTTTAAAGTCTGGCATTTGTGTATGTACAAATTTGTGTATATGGTATATGTCTTTGGATTGTATTACTTAAAGCTTTCTTTTTATGTGTCCTAAATTTTTGGTGTTCCTGGGAGATCTTAGAAAGTGGAGTGGCTGATTTGGTGAGTGGTAATGTGCCATTCAGAATTATTTCATGAAACTTACTTAACCAAGGGAAGAAGTACTGAATGGCTGTATTGGTTATTGTACTACCTTACTTTAGAAACGTATCAGTCTCTGTTCAAAACTGAATGGCATAAAAAAAAAACCCTGAATGGGAAAGAAGACAAAACCTGTATGTATCAGAAAATCATTTGACTTAAAATGCAGAAGACTAAGTTCTCAATCCTTTACCAATGGACGTATGAGAGAAAGCACATTACCTATTGAGCGTCAGAATTTTATCTGAACTGTGAGAATGGTTTATATGAGTAATTTCTAACTCTTGTTTTCTGGCATATATAATTTCCCCTTTATTTGATTCTTTTTATTTTCTTACCATCTGATCTCTGGATTTATAAATCTTTCTCTTCTAATGTAAAACTTTCATTCAAGAAGTACTTTTAATTTTAAATTTTTTTTTCAACATTTATTTATTTTTGGGACAGAGAGAGACAGAGCATGAACGGGGGAGGGGCAGAGAGAGAGGGAGACACAGAATCGGAAGCAGGCTCCAGGCTCTGAGCCATCAGCCCAGAGCCTGACGCGGGGCTCGAACTCCCGGACCGCGAGATCGTGACCTGGCTGAAGTCGGACGCTCAACCGACTGCGCCACCCAGGCGCCCCAGTACTTTTAATTTTAAAATTAATATTTGCCAAAATTCCTATGCCCCTTTGAAATTAAAGTAAGTATTTATATGTATAATAAAATAGTCATATAAACCATATAATGTCAATTAAGAAAAAATAATATAGGGTCAAATATATTAGTATTGAGGCTAAATATTATAATGTTTACCCACACAGCATATAATATACATTAAAGGATTAATGAAAAACATGTTAGCATATGCTAACATTTTAGCATATGCATCACTGATGTCATTTTATGTCAATCTATTAGTCTATTTTAAACTTCAGGTAAATTCCACAGAAGAAATACTGTGATTATATTAGCTGACTTCTAATTGTATTTTTGCCAGTAACTTCAGAAAAATTATTTCTAACTCTAAATTCCATTTTTTTCCAGTTTTATTGATGTATAATGAACAAAATTATGCAGTATGTAAAGTGTACATGATTTAGATATATATATATCTAAATATATATATTTAGATATATATATATCATGCACACACACACATCATGCAAGGATCCTCCATTCAGTTAATTAACATGTCCATTGCCTCACATATTTCTCCCCCTAGGGGGTGTGTGTGTGTGTGTGTGTGCACGCGTGCGTGTGTGTGCGCGCATGAGTGAAAACATTTAAGTTCTACTTTCGTAGCAAATTTAAATTATACAACACAACGTTATCAACTATTACTTCCTCAGACTTGATTCATCCTATAGCTGGAAGTTTGTGCCTTTTCACCATCTTCTCCGTATATCCTAGACCCCTCATCCCCAGCAACCACCTTTCTGCTCTGTTTCTATGAGGTAGACTTTTTTTTAAGATTCCACATATACATGATATTTTGCAGTATATTCCAATGTAATTATCGAACAAACAAGAGTTAATAATACATGCCCTAATTATCCTTATAGTTAAGTGAGGTTCAAGTTAATGAATTTATTTAAATGAGTTTTAAAGAGTTAAAAGAGTGATCATTGTTTTGTTATAAAAGATATGGCCTATAGAGCCAAATAAAATGTGTATGGAATTTCCTCTACTTCACAGGTACAGATCCCATGAAGAGTTACCGAGCATCTCTGAACTTCAATGCCATCATCAGCAAAGTGGGGTAGTAATACAGAGCCATGAAGTTAAAGTGAAAAAGCACACCCAAAAATAACTACCATGATGTCTGGCCTTTGAAATTGTACTCAATAAATTATAATTTTCCTTTCCTCTGGACTTTACATGATAAATATATTTGATATAATTAGTCATGACACGTGTTACAAAGGTAAAAGACAAAGCATAAATTATATTTTCAATACGATTTTTAATACATTAAAACATACAATAAACTTCCCCAATGCAGTAAGTAAATGAAAGAGAGACAAGCCTACAGAAAGCAGTCAATTTAAGGAGTAAGAAACTGGAATGGCCTATAAATAAGATGATTTTCAGTTTTCTCACTTGAATGTCCAACAAACAACTCTGATCTACCATTTTATGTCCACAGTAGTGAACATTTTCAATTTGGAAATTATTTTTATCATGACTGCATATGAACAGAAATTCTCATACACTTTAGGTGTATTTGGGTGACAAATATTATTGCCAAATAAAGTTGAATGTGCATACCCTTCAGTTCAGTAATTCCATTAGGAGATATATACCTAGAGAATTTTTATTAAATGTGCAAAATAAGACTGTACGAAGACAAAGTGAAAAAATATACAGGAAAAAGCCATAATTCTATTTCAGTAGAGGGATGGATAACTAAGCTTTGATTTTTTTTTCATAAATTGACTATTGAAAAGCAGTATAAAATAATGAACAATATTTACCTGTATCCACATGAAAATATCTCAAAAGCATAGTGCTGAGTCTGAAAATAAAGTTACACAATTATATATTTAGGACAACAGTTTGAATTTCCAAGCAATTTCATGCATTTTAAATTGCATCGGTATTTTCCTAACATGTAAAAGTATGGTAGAAAAAATTTACTTTGACTTGAGACTCATGGATACTTCTAGGGATGGAGTTTAACAAACAGGATGGTGTAGGCTTGTAATGGGATCAATTATATACGTGTATATGTGTGTCTAAAATTTAGTTACAAATAATATGTATATAAAGTATAAAGTTTTGTTTGTTGGCTTGTTTGTTGTTGTTTTAGCCTAAGTGCTATTTATTCGAAAGGGTGGTGAATTTAGAGTACAGCCCTCCTGGGGACAGGATGAAACAAAGCAAGCAATGCAAGTCAGCCTTCTGTTCATCCTATCCTCTTGCTGCTCTACTGGGCCGTCTTGTTCATGGTCATCTTGAAGAAGCGGTCAGTCTTCATATGGGCACCTATTTTCTCCAAAGCCTCAAAACAGCACATGAAATTCTTCTGATTTAGAAATTCATTCAGGCACTTGCACTCAAACATCTGGTTCTGATCTAAGACACAGGTGAAGAAATCCAAAGTTAAGCTTTTCTCCTGCAAACCATGAGAGTTTCCCTAGGCACAAGGAGAATGGTTTCAGTTGTCCAGGTAGCTGTTCCAAGTACTAAGTCTTTTCCAAGTACTGGCTCTATATATAAAGAGAGAAATAATATATAGAAGGTAGAATATTAAGAAATAATATTTAGTCTGCATGCTACTGTGGGTATTAATATGTGCTACAGTTCTTGTAACTGCCAAAATATTCTGATTTATTTGGTTTAAATAAACCCAGTCATCTATGCTGTGTTTTTATTGTTTAATGAACAATCTAGTTCATGAAGTTTCAGGTAGTTGATGGACTCCATTTTGAGCAACACTGATTTAGGATAGTGAAATTCAGACTTAAAATTATAAGCCATGATTTTTTCATGTGTGATTCTTAAAGTATTTTATTTTACCCATATACAATTTTTTTTTAGGTTTAGTCTAATTTCTCTTGTGTGCTCTGCTAAATTACCTCCTATTTAGGATAGTCTGTGTTTTTTTAAATCATTTTTTTTCATCATGGTAAGACTACTCTTTAATCCGCATCACCTATTTCCCCCATCCCCTCACCCACCTCCCCTCTGGTAACCATCAGTTTGTTCTCTGTAGTTAAGAGTCTGTTTCTTGGTTTTTCTCTCTCCCTCTCCCTCTCTCTCTCTCTCTCTCTCTCTTTCCTTTGCTCATTTGCTTTGTTTCTTAAGTTTCATATATGAGTGAAATCATATGGTATTTGTCTCTCTCTACTGACTTATTTTGCTTAGCATAATACTCTCTAGCTCCATCTATGTCATTATAAATGGCAAGATTTCATTCTTCTTTATGGCTGAGTAATACTCCATTTTGTGTGTGTGTGTGTGTGTGTGTGTGTGTGTGTGTGTGTGTGTATACACATATATACCATATATACCATATATATACACACATATGTATACATATATACCATATATACACACATATGTATACATATATACACAAAGATGTGTATATACCACCTCTTCTTTACCCATTCATCTATCAATAGGCAGTTGGGTTGCTTCTATTGTTTGACTATTGTAAATAATGCTGCAATAACCATTGGGGTGCATACATTCTTTGAATTAGTGTTTTTGTAATTTGGGGCTAAATACCCAGTAGTATGATTCCTGGGTTGTAAGGTAGTTCTGGGTTTTTTTTACTATTATTATTTTTTGATAATAATAATATCATGCTGTTTTCCACAATGGATGCACCAGTTTGCATTCCCACCAACAGTACTCACGGGTTCCTGTTTCTCCACATCCTCATCAATACTTGTTTCTTGTGTTTTTATTTATTTATTTATTTATTATTTATTTTTTATTTTAGCCATTCTGACAGGTGTGAGCTGATATCTCATAGTAGTGATTTTTATTTCCCTGATGATGAGTAACTTCATGTGTGGTCATCTATATGTCTTCCCTGGAGAAATGCCTGGTCATGTGTCCTGCTCATTTTTTAATTGGATTATTTGCTTTTTGGGTGTTGAGTATTGAGTTGTATCAGTTCTTTATATATTTTCGGTACTAAGCCTTTATTGAATGTGTTATTTGCAGATATCTCCTCCCATTCAGTAAGTTGCCTTTCAGCTTTGTTGATTGTTTCCTTTGCTGTACAGACACTTTTTATTTTGTTGTAGACTCAATAGTTTCTTTGTGCTTTTGTTTCCCTTGCCTCAAGAGACATATCTAGCCATGATTGCTTGGGCTAATGTCAGAGAGATTCCTGCCTGTGTGCTCTTCAAGAATTTTGATAGTTTCAGGTCTCATATTTAGGTCTTTATTCCATTTTGATTTTATTTTTGTGTATGGTGAAAGAAAGTGGTCCAATTTCATTCTTTCATATATGGCTGTCCAGTTTTCCCAACACCATTTGTTGAAAGACTGTCTTTTTCCCATTGCACATTTATACCTCCTTTATTGAATATTAATTGACCATATAATTGTGAGTTCATCTCTGGATTTTCTGTTCTATCCCAGTCTATTTGTATGCCAGTATCATACTGCTTTAATTACTATTGTTTTATAATATAACTTGAAATCTGGAATTGTGGTATCGCCAGTTTTGTTTTTCTTTTTCGAGATTTCTTTGGCTACTTGAGGTCTTTTGTGGTTTCATACAAATTTTAGGATTGTTTTGTTCTAGTTCTGTGAAAAATGCTGTTGGTATTTTGATAGGGATTGCATTAAATCTGTAGATTACTTTGGATAGTGATAAATGAATTTGGTAAAGTAGCAGGATACAAAATCAATTGTACATAAATCTGTAGCATTCCTATAAACTAATAATGGAGCAGCATAAAGTGAAACTAAGAAAGCAGTCCCATATGTAATTGCACCAAAAACAGTAAAGTATCTAGAAATAAACTTAACCAAAGACCTATGCTCTGAAAACTGTGAAACACTGATGAAATAAATTAAAGATGATGCAAAGAGATGGAAAGACATGCCATACTCATAGATTGGAAGAATAAATATTGTTAAAATGTCTGCACTACCTGGAGTTATCTGTATTTTTATAAGAACTTTAGCTGCCATTTATATGTAGTTGCTAGAATACAACTGGTGTGAAATCTCTATTCTGACTCTTAGAATTTATATAACCCAAAACAACCTCCATTCCATCATTTGTAAAATGGTATGGCAACATTACTGACCTTAGAAGATGTCATGGGGATTAAATAAGAACATGTTAGACCACAGGACTGTGCTTGGCACGTAGTATAAATGCTCTCTATTATTATTAGCAACTTCATCAACACCATCATTATTACCATCAGGCCATTAAACAATTTGGAAGTAGTTGCTGTCTTTCTGGTTATTAGCTTTTAAGGTAACACTCATTTGCATGGTTTTGAAAATCTTCCATAATTTCACTGAACTTTCCCACGTACTAACAAGATGATCTTCTCATATCACTGTGTCTTAAATCAGCTGTGTTCTTAACCTGACCACCCCTTTTGATCATTCATGGTCCTCACCCTCAATGTCCTTTACTTCTCATTTATCTCTTTTAATCCTGTCCATTGTTCAAAGCTTGCCTCAGATCTCATCTTCTCTACAATTACACTGAATCCATTGAAATTTTTTCAATCAATATTTATACTGTCTAGGTCAGGTGATTTAGTGGCTCATTGTGTTCTGTATTATGTTTTTCACTGATGTTTCATGTTCATATCTTCGCCACAAAGTAAACTGTTTGAAGCTGTGTGTTGCATTTGTGATGTCTTTCCTCACTCACACAGAGCTCTACAGAATCATGAGTGACTAGCAGATACTTAGTACATTTTGGTTGTAGTAGAAAGCAATCTACTATATTTTCCCTAGCATCTGATTTTGGCTCTCACTCTGATTGTGGCGATCACTGTTAAAGCCTATTGTAAATCATGGTTTTGATTTCACTTCATTCATTCATCTTGTATTTGGGATCAGTCTATCTTTTCTGAAGTAAACAACCCCAGAAGAAAAGTCTTAACTAATTTTTGTTATAAACACCTTTTAAACTTTTATAAATAACAGGGGCGCCTGGGTGGCGCAGTCGGTTAAGCGTCCGACTTCAGCCAGGTCACGATCTCGCGGTCCGGGAGTTCGAGCCCCGCGTCAGGCTCTGGGCTGATGGCTCAGAGCCTGGAGCCTGTTTCCGATTCTGTGTCTCCCTCTCTCTCTGCCCCTCCCCCGTTCATGCTCTGTCTCTCTCTGTCCCAAAAATAAATAAACGTTGAAAAAAAAAATTTTAAACTTTTATAAATAACAATTATTAACATAATTAAGTGTGCTCATGTAGGACAAAAGAATGAGAATGGTTATTCCTTAAGAAAAAGGTGGGAGCTTCAGCAAAGCAGAGCCGCTATTGCTTATGTTCTTGTTGCTTTAATTAGGCCAATTTATCCTAGACATACAATGACTGTTAAAGAGGAAAGAAAGTCGAATACTTCTGACAAGAGAACAAGTTAAAATAAAGTGTCCCACAGGTTCACAGCAGAGCCTCACTTCTTACAGGGACAACAGCTCTCTACACTGTGGTACTGAGCCTCAGTGAGCCACTGTGGGAATTAGATATCCTAGAAGACAATCTCAGGCTAGTTTAGATTGTTCTGGTCAAAGCTTCCATCATTCATAGGGCGATAATTTAATTTAGAGCAAAAAAGAAAAAAAATCATATCAGATTATAATTTATAATACTGCTTAAAATATGAAGTCCAATAGCTATTTTAAGTTTAAAACATGTTTTAATAATTACCCTCTGAATTTTAGGAGCCATCAAATATTACTAAATCTTTTGTTCTCTTTGAGGTTTTTGAGACTCATGGTTAACTTATAAAAAATTAAACTACTCTTTTTTTATCAATGCCTGGTAGTGAAACCATAATTCTAAAAATATATTTAATCTGTAATAGATCTATTTTCATACATTTTTTCAGTCTCCTTTATCCAGGCAAATACTTTTAGTCTTTTCTAAGGTTCATCATTGTCAGGAAGGTGACTTTAGGGTATACCCAGGACTGTCTTTCATTGCACTGTTGGAAAGCAAGTGATGAAATCGTGACTATATGTTGAAAAGAATAGTTTTCCTGGAAAGGCTCATAGAAGAGAGGTAAATGACAAGTAAAACCTGTTGAGGTATTTCCAGATAACATAGTCCATGAAACACCATGTGATGGAAATTGGTTTCTCAACTAATAATTTATCATCAGTTTATCACTTCTGATCAGTGGCCTAACTTTAAGGTTCAAAGTTTAGATAATATTTCTACCTCCTAGTTTATAATCTGTGTTAATTCATTACCTGTTTATTCCTCAACCATTTTTTAAATGTTTATTTACTTTTGACAGAGAGAGAGAGAGAGAGAGAGAGAGAGAGAGAGAGAATGAGTGGGGGAGGGGCAGAGAGAGAGGGAGACACAGAATCCGAAGCAGGCTCCAGGCTCTGAGCTGTCAGCACAGAGCCTGATGCGGGGCTCGAACTCACAGACTGCGATATCATGACCTGAACCGAAGTCGGACGCTCGACTGACTGAGCCACCCAGGCGCCCCTATCAACCATTTCTTGGTGAAATCAGAGCATGGAAATAAAATGATTAAGATGCATCTTGTGCATTCAGGAGTTTCATAGATTTTTCACAGAAAGAGAGAGACAGAGACAGAGACAGACAGACAGACAGACAGACAGACATTATAGGCACAATTATAATGATAGCCAAACTCAACGTATGTTTTGAATCCCTATTCGCCAGGAAAGAAAAACATGAATCTTGGTCATTTCTGTTCTGTATTACCTCCTTTCCTTGGAGTTGTAACTGAATCCTAGGAGCACGTGTAGATTCAAGGCTATGAGTGTGTTAGAGTGGAGGAAGATCTGTTCCCTTCAGGTGTTCATTGACACATGTAAGCTGCCAATGACCCCATACTGCAAGTGCAACTACTCAATCAATCATTCTTTCTCCTGCAATATTACTGTCTTGCTGGGTCTCTAACCGAGCAGGTAGAGATTCTTGTTTTCAGACTCCAAATCTCTAATGTGTCCCCAGGCATCCAACCAGGGAAACACGATACAACACTCAACAAATCCCATCTAGTTCAACATTCTCATTACTCCTCTTTTTATTCATGATGATTTTTTTCATCAGAGACAGTTTCTCTATCTCAATGTTTTTTGCTTTAAATATAACCAGTATCATCTCTTTAATAGGTATAACCTTTTTAAATTATGAACCCAGAGACTAAAAGATAATTTCTGATTTCTTCTTTATCATGTCTTTACTATGAAATACTATCTTCTTTTTGGACGATGAGGTAGCAGTGGGCTGAGTACAGAGACAAGGAAATATTTTTCAAGTATTGTGATACCACCACTTAATTAATATCAGAAGAAATAATGATTTTGGAGGACCATTACATACAATATTAAAAAGATCATAAGGGCTAATGAAATAGGCTATATTTTTCCTGGCATTTGAAGAAAAAAAAATATGTCTGCACTGGGAGATAGTTTTGTTCAAGCATGATGTTGCATGCCGCTCACAAAGGAGAAATACAATGACTGCTTTTGTTTTTCCTAAGGAATACTTTAGTAAAACATGTAGTAACAATGGTATGAAATAAAATTCTGATATACTGATTACATGGGAAGAGGACGAGGCAGTGTCCAGCAAATAGTGATATAAACACAGTAATGGAGATGAACAAGGCCAGAATGCAATGAAAATATGAGTTGACCTCATGGATCTTATTTAAGAATTCTAGTGAAAAGGTAATGTCCATGAAGATGAGGCACCAGTCCAATAAGCCATATGCTAAAGGACAGTAGCTCATGGTTCTAAAGTGCCAGAAATCCAGGGCACCTAGGTGGTTCAGTCAGTTAAGTGTGCGACTCTTGATCTTGGCTCAGGTAATGATCTCAGTTCATGGGACTTTTTCTCTCTCTGCCCCTCCCCTGCTCATGTGCTTGCTCTATCTCTCAAAATAAATAAAGTTAAAAAAAATAAAGTGCCAGAAGTCCTAAAAATCTCTTACAATCTAAGGGTATCTCACTTCTTCCATTCAACCATGAGGAGTCCAAGAAATTGGTGAAGTTTTAAGCCAGTAGGATCCAGCCATTTAATTAACCAAATAGGATTTTCTGTAAAACATATTTTTTTAGAAAAGGAGTGGTAGAAAATTAAGCTGCCAGGCACCCTTCCTTCTTTATTCTGAGTTTTGTGACCTGTGAGCTTCCTGATACCTGAATTGAGCCATGACAATTTTTATCTACCCTTCCCTTTCATTTCTGAGAAATCTGGAATTTCTGTGTTATTATTTTTTTTCCTTAAGTTTCCAAACAATATCATGGTATTTTAGATTTCTAGAGTTGATAATACAAATTCTTTCATGAGATTGAGGGTTGAAATGTGCAATTTTCTATATTATTTCAGTAGTTCATGGGAAAATGTTTGTAAACCCAGTGCTTTAATTGAGAACGGAGAAAAATTAAGAATTCATTTTTTACTTTTTTGTTATTTTGATACATTTCTATATTGTAAAGTCTTATTTATTTATTCACTCATTCATTCATTTTGAGAGAGAGCACGGGCAAGTGGGTGGGGGGCAGAGAGAGAGAGAGGGAGAGAGAGAATCCCAAATAGGCTCCATGCTCTCAGTGCAGAGCGTGACATGGGGCTCCATCTCATGAACCACGAGACCATGACCTGAGCTGAAATCACGAGCCAGACATTCAACCAACTGAGCCACGCAGGTGCCCCAAGTATTCACTTTTAGTCCCTCCATTTTTATGCTATTAAATCAGGTAGACATTTGTATTAAATGACCTCACAAAAGATGGACATTCTAGAGAGGATAACATAAATAACATTCCTTATATTTCATTCCATCTATTTGAAAATTTAGATCTGGAGAATTTGATAATGTTTAAATAATATTTTTCTGACTGATTTTCTTTTCTACTTTTTTTTAACCACATAAGACCCTTCCAAATTGGTTTACTTAAACAAATTTTAGTGTTTATTCATTTTTTGAGTGAGAGAGATAGAGTGTGGGTTGGGGAGGGGCAGAGAGAGAGGGAGACACAATCTGAAGCAGACTCCAGGCTCTGAGTTTTCAGCACAGAACCCCACGTGGGGCTTGAACCCATGAAGCACGAGGTCATGACCTCAGCCCAAACTGGACACTTAACCAACTGAGCCACCTAGGCACCACCAAAGTGATTTATTTTAAAGCTTTCCAGTTATTAAAGGAGATAATAATGGAATACTTGACAGTTACTACCATCTTTGAAGTTATAAGCTTTAATATTCAGTGAGCACATGAATACTTTCCATGATATTGTATTAGTTTTGTGCAATAACAACTAAGATACAATTTTTGTGATTACTGATAGCTGAAAACAAGATAGCGTGCTGGCTAATTAAAGTCTGTACACTCCACTGATGGAAGGCACTTAATTTTTTGTAGGAATTTATAGAAGAGCCTTGGATCTGCCTCTTCTTAATTTTGCCCAAAGTTTCTTAGCATATCTAAAATCTCATTTCCTGCATATATGAAAATTAAATGATGGAATGCATGCAAAAGCCTTTCTCAGTATCTGGCACATAGTTGAGGGATGCTATCTTAAAATTTGGGATTCAGAAGATCAATATTTTAAGTGTTTCCCAAATGAGAATAGTCAACTTTCAAGCACAGCAAGTTTTGTTTTGCTTTTTCTTGATCTCTGTGGGTGTGTATTCATCTCTGGTATAGATGATGTTGTGATCAGGGAAAGATATGGTGTGAATAAAAAGTGTTTCATAATTGTTTTACAAAAGCCAAAATTACATGCCTGCATTCCTCCTCTACACATACATTTTTACCTGGCTTATATTAATGCTGATATCATCTGCTGTTGATAAATTTAGACTAATATGCTCTATAAAAACCAAAATCCTTGTACATTTTCAATTATATCTACATATACTTCTGAAAAGCAACTCAAAATATTGACAATTTATTGCACAAAAATTCTCTGTGCCACAATTCTATAATAGAAATTAATTTGTGCTCATTTATAACAGAAAAACATATAACAAAATAACAGGATATAGTAACTTCACATCCAACACATTTCTTGGCCTTTAACATCTTAAGAAATGATCTATGTATCATCATAAATTTATTATTTCACTGTAGTGAAATTCATAGTATGTAAAACTTATATCTTCTCACACATCTGTGGTTTTAAATGGCCCAGAGTAAGCAAATGCAGCAGCTTCTCCGATTTGATCCTCATAATGATCTAATGAGGTAGGCATTTCCATCCCTATGAAGCAGGTCAGGAAACAACTTGAGAGGCAAGACGAACTAACTGGTCAGGGTCATGAGACAGGCACGTCCCACAATCGGATTCAGAATACTGGGAGTCAGAAATTCTGTTCTGATTCCTTTTTGGCGTTATCTTAACACCATCCCGCTTGTTTCCGTGTAGAATAATTTAACATCTTTTAAATATAAATGGAAAACTACATAAGATCATTTCCATTAGGTTTGGCATTGCTTTTGGCTCCTGGAATTTCCATCCAAACCTGTGTCACACTGGCTAATTCAGATCAGTGATGGCCAAAAAAAAACCCCATAGCCTGGATTGCTTTCTTCAATAAATGCACTTTCCTGGGGTGCCTGGGTGGCTCAGTAGGTTAAGCTTCCGACTTCCGCTCAGGTCAGGATCTCAGGGTTTGTGAGCAAGGCTCAGCCCTGCGTCAGGCTCTGTGCTGACAGCTGGGAGCCTGGAGCTTGCTTCGGATTCTGGTCTCCTTCTATCTCAGCCCCTCCCCCACTTGTGCTCTGTGTCTCTCTGTCTCTCAAAAATAAGTAAATGTAAAAAACCAAAAAATTTAGATAAATAAATAATGCGCTTTCCTGTGTGACGTTCAACACCTAGAAGGGAGTCCAAAAGACTATTCATAGGAATCATGAGCATGCTTGAAGGATGGAACAGGCAAAACAAAGACTGTCTAGTAAACAAGAGTCAGGAAGTAGGACGACGCAAGTCACTTCATTAACTGCGGAATTATTTTAATCAGGAGACTTGCTGTTTGACTCTAAATTTTCTAACTATACAAAAGAAAATGAAACAGTTTCTAACCTTTAATATTACCTTCTAAAACAAGGGACCACTTTGATAATTTTTAAATCATTTTTTTTTAATCAATGTGTTGGATGTGCAAAGAAGTGTAAATCTGTTGCTTTTGACACATGACTTCATTCATCTTGCAATTAAATTAATAATGATTAGCTCCCATTTCTGCCCCATTTATTAATGTAATGATCCTCTAAAAACAACAAAGATTAAAGACAATTTAATTAGAAAAATAAATTAGTAAACTGATGTCACTAGATTTTTTTACTCCTTCTCAACTATTAAATCAAAATGTACTCTAAGCAGTTTTATGTATCTAGAAATAGGATTATCCACTATAAAGAAAAAGAATGACAGCATTTCAGACTTTGTAAATTAAATTGTGTGATTCATGCATTTTCTAAGAATCTGAATGACTTTCAAATGAGCCAGCTACTTTATGTCTCTAATCCTTCTTAGAAAATAAATGGAAGAAATATGCTGATTCTTCTCTTTACATTAATACTTCCACACAAGAGCATTTTAAATATATGTTCCAATCATTTTATTTCTTTAATTGGATTGCATTATTTCCTAGTTCTCCCCAAATCACAATTTGGTAAAAAGTATCTGAAATGACCTTTCTTTTCAAAGGTAGCATTAAAGTTTCAAATCATATAGCAACTCAACAATCATTGTGGTATGAGATCCACTGATGTAAAATAATTTATACTAATAAAGTGTTTGTTGATAAGGATGTACTTATAGAATCTGTGAAGAGCAGCTGAAGAGAATTCACGTGTTCTACTTACCACTAAAATATAATATTGTTTAGACCTGATTATTTGCATTTGTCAATTCTTATTCTGTCTATAAATACTTAAACTATTCAGGTATACAAAGATGGAAATGATCATGTAGTCTTTCAGGGGATCTTAAGCATCCACAGAAATATATCAAATAAAATATCCATGAAACAAACAAAGATGAATCCTTTGTGTAAAAAGTGAATTTTTAGGTAAAAATTATTATTTTGACCTGTATGACCTAAAGAGCAGGCCTCTGCTCAAAAATGGAGCTTCAGGTCAGTTTGTCATCTGCATGTGAGAAAGGATTATGCGTGGGAGATCTTTGGTAAGAGGATTGCTTGGCTGTTTTCATATCTACTGAAAATGTCCTTTAGTGTGACAGGTTATATTAATGTCAGCTTTGAAAGACCAAAGATTCAGAGCAGGGGACTCACCTACTTATTTGTTTGGATTTTCAGTAGCCACAAACAACATTTTAATCCTATGAAACAGACTTTTTGAAATGTGAATATTAATAGGAAAAAATGAAAAGTTCTAAAGCAGGTATATCACTTTTGGTTATATAAGAAGACAGTATCTTAAAAAACTACTTTGACATTTATATAGTGGTAGGCAAATATAGGTATAATGATTAAAATTTATTTGGAATTTCTATATATTTTCATATAAACAACTCTTCCTCTGCTCCTTTCTTTGTGTAAATGCTTAAGGATTAACCAATAGCCATTTGAAGGAAAATTTAACCCTTTGATTAGTACATATATTTCTTATACTTGTTCCAGATTTGGGACTTCTAATTATAAAACTTAATGTTGTGGAATGAATTGTGTTCCCCTCAAATTACATATGTTGAAACTGTAACCTTCAGTGTGATGGTTTTTGGAGGTAGGGCCTTCCGGAAATAATCAGGTTCTGGTGAGGTCATGTGGATAGAGCCCTCATGATGAGATTAGTGCGTTTAAGAAGAGGAAAAGACACCAGATTGCTCTCTCTCTCTTCCCCATGAGGATATAGTGAGAAGGCATGGTCTGAGAGCCAGCAAGAGAGTTTTCAACAGAACCTGACCTTTCTAGCACCCTAATCTCGGACTTCCTGCCTCCAGAACTGTGAGAAAATACATTTCTTTAAGCTACCAGGTTATAGACTTTGTTATGGTAGTCCAAGCTGACTAATATATTCCTACAATTTGATTAATGGAGTTGAAAGTCCCATATAACTTTAAGTGGTTTACAAGCCTTGAAAATGAACTAGTTTCTTTAAAAGCTATATTAACCACTATAAACATTAATAAGCTTTAAATTTATACAAAACAAATGTATTAAACCTCAGGGAAACATGAAGCTTATTAGGCCAGTACATGAAATTTGATTATTTTATTATAGAAAAAAAGTTGCATAGAACATACTGTATGTAATTTTAAACGTGATGATACTTTTACAGGCAAATAGTATTTTCAGAGAGAGTTTAAATAATAGTTTGTATGTCTAGGTAAAATGTCTTCCCTGGAATAAAGAGAATGGAAGGAAAACAAATATGATACTAAAGAAGGATTTCTACAGGCTAAATCATGAATTATAACTTTTTAAATAGAAATTTATAGAAAACAATAGACATTGAATTTCATTTTATACTTCTTTGCATTCTGTTCTTATGTTTGAAATGGGCCACTATGCATAGTGACAGAAACCTTTGACCTGTGCCAATTGTTTTAAATTATTAAATGGAGTAGGGGACACATATGCCTTTTTCATTGTTGTTGTAAAGTAGTAGTTACACATGTTGAATACCCGTTTTCAATCTGGAGTTTCACATACTTAGCTACCTATTACCCATGCCTCTCCCAGCCTATCTTCTAGACATTTCATTAAAGTTTCAATTTTTCAAGTCTTCTTAAAAGTTGTGAGTGAAATGTCTTCAAAATTTTGATATATATACGAAAATTCACATATGTGCTTAGTATATATGGGCTTATAATCATTTAATTTATATAGTTATATCCATAAAGTGAGGAGAAAACATTCTAGAACAGCACAGAACTGGCCACACCTGCAATATCAGCAAGAAACATTTTATTTGATTTTCAGGAGAGTTGCTGATAGCAACACTCACACAGCATTTGGGAACATGTTTTGCCTAGAGTTAGATTAGAATTAGGGGCACCTGGGTGGCGCAGTCGGTTAGGCGTCCGACTTCAGCCAGGTCACGATCTCGCGGTCCGTGAGTTCGAGCCCCGCGTCGGGCTCTGGGCTGATGGCTCAGAGCCTGGAGCCTGTTTCCGATTCTGTGTCTCCCTCTCTCTCTGCCCCTCCCCCGTTCATGCTCTGTCTCTCTCTGTCCCAAAAATAAATAAACGTTGAAAAAAAAATTAAAAAAAAAAAAAAAGAACTGAACTTACTGTCTTCATTCAACTGGGTGTCCTCCTGGTGACCTGTGCCATAAGAATTTGCTTACTATTCTTACAGTCTTTACTCTTCTGTCTTCATTTCTTTTTTTCCCTTAAATACGGCCATCCTTAACTAGTCAACAAGATAGACATGTTCTATACCATTATAGAGCTTACAATAAATTTTTTAGAGTAAGTGAATAAATGAATGAATCAGAATTGTTGGTTATTCCATTTTACCATAATCTATTCTAAGTTCTCTCTTCAGGCCCAGTTCTTCCTCCTTTAAACCCGTTCTTTCCACTGTACTCTACCATCATTTATGAGGATGTTCTTTGCTAATTCATTAGATAATAAAGAAGTTCCCTCATCCTGATAGGTTCCTCCCATTCCCTTTATCCAGATGCATCTAAAATGAAACATCAGTCAACGCTCTCAGGAACGTACTTGTGAACCTTTAAGAATTAGTTTAGTTTTCTCTAATTCCATGCACCCATATCACTATACCTCCTTCACAGTACTTTTGCACAAATAGTTAATTAAACTAGTGGCTACTGTGTTAATGCCTGTCTTCCTCAATTGTAACCTTAATGAGTCCATGATTATGTATTCTGATCACTGTATGTCTCCAGTGCTCAACACAAAATGCAGTAAATATCCAAAGACAATAAAGGACTCTTGGATGAGTGTAGGAAAAAACTGCTACTATAAGTAAGATGGCACAACTGGGCAAATGCAAACCTGGATGTTAAATATAGGAAACTTCACAGAGTGGATGACTCCATGAGCTTTAGATAAACAATGGTATCATAATAGGAAATGCAAAGTCAAAGGCAAGTTTTGCTTCATACCATATGAAAAGATGTGCTGCAGGTGAGGTTGATCTATGTGTGTGTTACCTACACTTCTGTAAAGCACAGTTTGGTTGCAAGTGGCCACAAGTCATTTTGTGCATTGCACAGGTTGGTGTCCAATTCACACCTCTTTAATATTGAAATCAACTACTTAGGGTCCTTGCAGATAACCAAAATATATGGTCAGAAGGCTTGTCTTCATTTTTTCTGCTACTAAATCAGTGGTTCATCTACGTTCGTGTCTTCCTCCTCTCTCTTTTGTTTATAACATCACTCATCATTTGTTGCATGTAAAATGCATGCAAAGTTATGAGTATCAACTCTCTACAAGTATCCCATGTTGTTTAAAATGATTTCTCAGTATATTTTTGTAGGTTTTGTCCTGTTAAGACTGGTTAGAGTGACTTTTTTTTCACTGCACTCGTTTTTGCTTACGTTAATAAATCAATGCAGTCACATATACTCAAACCGACTGTGTATGAAAATGTCATCTTTCTCTGTCTCCTGTAGCACACATATTTCCAGCTTAGGAAAACGATGGCATTTGACTTGTTACTGTAATTAGAAAGAGAGCATATAACTTTCAACAGGTTTTATGTAGATATTCTACTTTTCTGTTTCCTGATAATGGGTTCCATTAAAGTTAATTAGCTCACTTTAGTCTTATATACTACTGGAAATAAGCCATATCTTTAAATAAACAAGAAAATGAGCACCATTAAGGCTTGCAGTTGCAAAGAGAACTGGAATATGTTGTAAAATGGGAACCCAATTGCCATCATATCAAGTTGAAATTACATAATAGTCCATGATGTATACTCCTTAGGCACAGGTGATAGCTTCAACAGTGTGCATCTTTTATAGAATATTATTACATAATTATTTAAATTCAGTTTTGGAGCCTGCCCAATGATGTTTGAAGATAAAGTATGTTTTTCAATTGCATTTAAAGTATTATTTCATAGTAATTTTTAAAAAGTTGATCATTTCTTTGGAGGGGCGCCTGGCTGTGTTCAGTTACTATTCTGTTATTCTGCAAACAGGAAATGTCAGGGACCAATCAAGGTCAGAGATTATTTAAATACATTCACTAGAAAAATGAATTTTGATGGATTTAAACACAATTTTAGGAACTTGACTTTTACTTATCTGTCAGTATTTTGCCAACTCTAGAATGTTGCCAAAATACTCCTTACTTTTTATTCTAGCCAGATATCATGTCAACATTTATTAATCAATTGAAAAGAAAATAATACCATACGGTGTTAATGGAAACTGATAATACTAATAAAGAAGAATGAAATAACTCTGAATTGCCTATCCTATCTGTATTTGGCATATTTCTATATTATCAAGTCCCTGGGGTATAGTTTATGTGTGTCATATAGTAATACTTTATCACTAATGAAGTATATACATGGATTCCACTCCTATCTGCTGTCTAACTTTATATTGCAGATTAACATAATTATAGCTACAACATACAGATGATCATCTGAATGCAAAAACTTGTATCTTTAATTATGTTCATAATGAGGTATTGACCTTTAAAAATAAATTTGCCTTTCCTTTTGTCACCTTTCTGATCTCTCCTTTTAATTTTCACTATGAATGGTATTTTTCTTTAATTCATCACTAGGAGAATGTAATGTGATTAGGTTGACAATCTGGACTGGTAAAACATTTTAAAAGAAAATACAGATTAAAAGTAGAGAACATTGTTGCAACCTTTGAATTTTCTTTCTCTTTATTATATTTCTCTCCTTTACATTTTCCTTCTTTTATCTACATCCTTCTTTTTCTCATCCTTTGGAGGCATTATCCTATGCAGTTTTTAGACTAGGTGACTTGAATCTGAATTTGGTCTTCTCTCATTAGTTGTAAGGCCTTAAGAAAACGTGTGAAACCTCTCAAGTTAGTCCTAAAGTAGTGAGGTACTGAAAGTCAGAGACTTGGCATTTGCTAGGTACTCAGTAAATTTTATACCATTCATTCTCTTCGTTTCTTTCTAGCATACACTGCGAGTCAAAATAGCCCATTATCTTTGTCATAAACACCATTCTGACCATAACTCACAAATATAATTTTTTTATCCAAGTTTTTATTTAAATGCCAGTTATTTAAATACAGTGTAACATTAGCTTCAGGTGTAGAATTTAGTGACTTCACTTCCATTCAACACCCAGTGCTCATGACAATAAGGGCCCTCAATACCGATCACCCACTTAACCCATCCTCTGCCCACTTCCCCTCCAGTAACCCTCAGTTTGTTCTCTATTGTTAAGAGTCTGTTTCTTGGTTTACCTCTCTCTCTTTTTTCCTTCTGTGTTCATTTGTTTTGTTTCTTAAATTCCACATATGAGTGAAATCATGGTATTTTTTTCCTCTATTTCACTTACCATAATACTCTCTAGCTCCATCCACATCATTGCAAATGGCAGGATTTCCTTCTTTTTTATGTCATTCATTGACACAAATCAAAAGATTTCATTCTTTTTTCATTTATTTTACATATATATGTATGTATTAATTTTACATATATACAGATATATGTATGTATGTATCCATTCACCTCTTCTTCTTCTTTTTTTTTTTGTTTTTTAGTATATGTGCTGCCAAAGCAAGCACTATTCACCTCCTCTTTATCCATTCATCAGTTGATGGACATTTGGACTCTTTCTACAATCTGGCTATTGTTGATAGCCTGGAGAAGTATGTGCTTCCAAGCTCATTCAGGTTGTTTGCATAATTCATTTCCTTGTGGCCCTGCCTTCTTATTGGGTATTGACTTGGGCTACCCCTAGGTCCTAGAGTCATTTTGCAACTTCTTGGCAGGCAGCACTGTCCATACACGGTTCTTACCATGGCTAATTGCTTCTTCAGGTCCAGCAAGAGAATCTCTCTTTCTAGTCTACTAAGATGGAGTCACATGTAACACTCCAATCCAGGAAATGAAATTCCATCATCTTTGTCATATTCTTTGTGTTAGGAGCCCGTCACCGGTCCTACCCGTACTGTAGGAGAGGAGATTTTACCAGTGTGTAAAGTCTTTGGAGTGTATCTCCTGTAACGAGGCAGCTAGAATTTTTGGTGGAGAATGCAAAGAAGAGGAAGCTGTACAAAGAGAGAGCTATTCAGAATCAGAGCCTTGGAGAGCTACAGCAGGTTCTGCTGGTTACTGATCCGCACATGTATAGGAAGAAGCTATTTGAGGCCCAGGAAAGAACAACCTGAAAGGAAAAGAGAATACAATTCCCAGACCTCAAACAGTGTCAGGAGTAGTTTAAGTTCCCAAGAGCCAAAGTGAAAAACCTTCCAGCAAATGGGAGAGTACTCAGAAGGATATTGCCTCAGTAGAAGGGGAAAATTACTTTTGAATTAAAGGTCTCTCTCCTACCCTTTAGCAAATCTTAAAAGCAAGCCTTGAAAAGATCAACTCCTTCCAAATTGTGCGTCAGAATGAAGGCCAAAAGCTTTTAAAGAGTTACAAAAAAATCCTCAAGCTCCCAAAAGATAAAATTTGCAATATCTGGCATCCAATTAAAAAATTACCAAGCAAACAAAGAATCAGGAAAATGTAATATATAATGAGAAAAATGAATCAATGGAAACAGATTCAGAAAGACCCAATATCCATTTCTAGTAAAAAAAGGTTAAGTAAATTGTGATATATTCATACGTTTGAATACCGGAGTGCAATGGTTTTCAAATCTTTGTTCATGCCCTCTCTAAAATCCTTATGACACTTTCAGGGGTTCTGCTCGATCAAAATTATTTCCATAGTAACATTAGGGCATGTTTTGCTTTTCTCATCGTGTTGACATTTGCAATGACTATGCAAATGGTGAGGAAAACTGCTGCCCTAACACAAAGCGTGGCAGGGACACCAAACTATAGTAGCACTCCTTATATTATTCATTGCCACACACTTGCAGAAGAAACATTTCAGTTAAAGATGTCTTCAAAAGAGCAGTTAAAAAATGTAATGTCATTAAACCTCATCCTTTGAGTACATGTGTTTTTAATAGTCTGGGGGAGGAAAGGGGAATGCATAAAGTATTTCTTCTAAATACTAAAATATACTGCAAATTGTGGATATTCAGAGTCAAGTATTTGGCACATGTATTCACATATTCTCTACAATAAAGTGAGCCTGTCACTTCAAGGAAAACAAGTTTTGGTCTTTGTTGGCAATGATACAATTTGAACCTGATAAGTTAGAATTTTGGGAAACTTGCATCCAATAGCAGGGGGGAGGGGGTTGACAGCTGTCTACTATTTAAAGACTTCTGCTGAGATTGATGGTGATATTGACAAATAGAGTTCTTGATATTGTTTAATGAAATGTGTTGACATTTGGAAGATCTTTCTAACCGAATTTTCCAAATGACCAATGTGTGATGTTTCTAAATGATGCATGGGTAATAATGCGTTCAGAGGTGAAGATAGATCAATGGATTTTAAAGTAACAGGATAAACAGTTCATAGAAATGATACCAGCCTCCCACTGCAACTCAATCATGTTTTGAGTTTTATGCAGTTTTGAAAAGAATGTATACAATTATCTAACAAGCTACTAAAATTCTCCTCTGTTTTCCAATTACATACCTGTGTGAGACTGGATTTTCTTTGTCTATTTCTACATTTTATGTATTTCTATATGCCTATTGGAGCAGATTAAATGAAAAAGCAGATATTAGAAGCCAATAATCTCCTCTTAAGCCAGACATTAAAGAGATTGCAAAATATATAAAACAATGCTATTCTTCTCAATAAATTTTTCAAAATATAATTAACATGAAATTATGTCATTTATATTGCCATGTAATGAGATTTTTATAATAAATTTATAAAAATTTTTGTAATAGGTAAATAGATATTTATAGAATGTCTCAGTTTTCATTTCTGATATGATAAATTTGGAATGTTTAACACACATAAACCAAAACTATCTGTGGTTCTCAATTTAAAAAGATATTTAATGTTTATTTATTTTTGAGACAATGCGAGAGACAGGGTGCAAGCAGCGGAGGGGCAGACAGAGGGAGGCACATAATCTGAAGTGGGCTCCAGGCTCTGAGCTGTCAGCCCAGAGCCCGACACGGGGCTCAAACTCACGAACCACAACATCATGACCTGAGCCGAAGTTGGACACTTAACTGACTGAGCCACTTAGGCGCCCCTGTGGTTCTCAATTTTTTAAAGTGTAAAGGGGACGTGCAAGCAATAAGTCTGATTAATTCTGTTATACAGAATAAATGAAAATAAATGGATACTGAATAAATAAAAAGACATGAAATAAATAAATGAGCTATAACTACATACAACCTCCGTGCATATTACAACTGCAGTGATTATAAAAGAAACAAGTGGCCCACAAACACAATATGTATGTTTCCATCATATACCAGACAAATAGACTGTGGAATTTAGAAGTCAGTTATAGTGGCAAAATAAAAAAAAATAATTGCAAGGACATGTACTCACAAAATCAGTGCATTGGTTATCTCTGGGAAGAGAAGGGATAGGTGACTAGGCAGGAATTCAAATGGAAATCAGGCCATGTTCTATGAATAGACACTGGTCTATCATTTGCCCACTTTGTAATATTCCCAAAATTGTTCATATATATCTTATGCGCTATTCTTTTTGTTTTT
The DNA here is from genome assembly GCF_028749965.1 of Puma concolor. Classification (NCBI taxonomy): domain Eukaryota; kingdom Metazoa; phylum Chordata; class Mammalia; order Carnivora; family Felidae; genus Puma; species Puma concolor. Next base: position 204,924,518 of record NC_141667.1, on the reverse strand, counting down.
TTATGTTTATTTATTTTGAGAGAGAGGAGTGAACACACAAGAGAGGAGCAGAGAGAGACAGAGAGAGAATCTCCAGCAGGCTCTGCACACCATCAGCACATAGCCTGCCTCAGGGTTCCATCTCACAAACTGTGAGATCATGAGTAGAAACTGAGCTGAAACCAAGAGTCGGATGCTTAACCACCCGTGCCACCCAGGCACCCCGATCTTATGCACTGTTCTGAAGTCATAACTCACAGTTAAAAGTGGGTAAGAAATTGATCCTGGGAAATATTTAACACTAAAGAAAATAAATACGATACTACAAACATCAAGCAAAAAAAAAAAAATATTTTTAATTCTAACACTAAAGCACCAGCATAAATTTACAATTTGAATGATAAAACAGTTTTGTAATTCTTCACTGCCTTTTCTTTCTCCTTATTATCCACAGTAGATCATTTCAATAAAACTTTCCCACATCCTAAATACTCTTGTGTGGCCACAACCTAGCCGTGGACAACCCCCAACTATTCAGTTTCTTATTCATCCATCTGGAAAGCCAAGAAATTCTGGAGAAATTACCAATGAAGCTGGTCAGATTTTGAATACTACAATATTCACCAACCTCAAAAACAACTAGAAATCTCAACCATTTCATTATATTTGTACTGTTTGCAACCTCCTCTCACCTCCCACGAGAGAGCTATTTCAGAGTTTCCCTTAACCTCCACCTCCTCAAGCTTCCTATCCTCAACAGATGACATTTCTATTAATAGTTGTAGCAAAATAGAAGACACTGGAAAGGATCAAACTCATCTTCCAGATATCAAACAAGCTGTCTCCCTCCATCTGAATACATTATAGTCTTCTCTGTTAGACTAAGAATTTACCTCTCTTTCATTTAAGACTAACTTCTCCTAGACATAGTTTAGGGGGTCTCTGCTCTGTGTTTGTAGCAAGAATAGTTAAATAATAAATATAAAAATAGGGGCGCCTGGGTGGCGCAGTCGGTTAAGCGTCCGACTTTAGCCAGGTCACGATCTCCCGGTCCAGGAGTTCGAGCCCCGCGTCAGGCCCTGGGTTGATGGCTCAGAGCCTGGAGCCTGTTTCCGATTCTGTGTCTCCCTCTCTCTCTGCCCCTCCCCCGTTCATGCTCTGTCTCTCTCTGTCCTAAAAATAAATAAACGTTGGGAAAAAAAAATTAAAAATATAAAAATAAAATAATCTTGGACGTTGACACTTTGGAAATTTGTGTTCTCCACTACCCTTTGTTACACTGTGTCAATATTTTGAAATTTTCAATTGTAAACATCTATAATATATATGTTATATTTTTCAAGGTCGAGTATTTTCAGTCATCATGGAGCAAAAAACTCCCAAAGAATTTAAGATATTTCCACTGATGATCTATCTTAAATATGTAAATTATCATTATGCTTAAATGAAAAACAAAATAGTCAAGGAGACCTCTTTTTTTTTCTCCTTTTTTAAGTTTTTATTTAAATTCCAGTCAGCATACAGTGTGTCGTTAGTTTCAGGTGTACAATTTAGTGATTCAATACTTACACATAACAACAACAAAAAGACCTTTTAAATAAAACGATTAGGTACCTCATCTTTCCTGTATACTCTGCATATTAATTTTAATGTAATACAAAATGCAAGATAACTATTTTCTTTATGGAAACATGAATATTGGTGAATCTAGGAGTGGGAGATAGATAATAAAAAATAGTAAGTGTTCAGAATAATGTTCAAGTTGTCACTCCTTTGAAATTGAAGCTAAGATTTTAATATATCTTTAGAGGGATGTTTTAACAAAGATACTATTAAATTTTCAAATATATAAACTATAAGAATGTATGACATTTTATTGCTTTATCTTATTACTTTAAATGATAAATTATTAAAACAAAACAGCTTTTTTATTTATAATACAAAAAAGGTGAAATTATTTACTAACACTTATCTATTCATTCTCTACTGAGAATCCTGAGGCCAAAAAAAAAAAAAAAAAAAACTTAAAATTGTCTTTATTTTCTTCTTTCCTGTTCAGGAATTTCAAACCCCAATATTTAAAAAAAAGGATTATTTCCTTTTGCTTTTACTGATAATATGTCCAACTGAGATTTCTTTTTATGGATAATCTTTACTAGCTAAAACAGCGTTGATCTTTAAAGCCAAGCTGCAAAACAAACTCCTGTGTGTTCTTCCTGTTGGGGGTGGGTTTGGGTAGCACTGGAAATCCCTTTCAGAGATCATCCATTTTAGGTATTTTTCTGTGTGGCATAAAGTCTGGTTCTAAACCCTTATTGATTACAATATAATTTATTCAACTTACCCATACACTCAAGTTTATTCATGTGCAGTTAACTAGCTTGTCACCCTGAAGTAGAAACATATTGTTTTAGGACTCAGGAATCAATATGAAAAAAACATAATTATAGAAAATTACAAAGAAAATAACAACAGTCAATGTTGACCACTGTCAACTTCTTAGCATATTTGCTTTGAGTCTTTTCTTTCCTTTCCTTCTTCCCTTCCTCCTTTCCTTCCTTCCTTCCTTCCTTCCTTCCTTCCTTCCTTCCTTCCTCTCTCCCTCCCTCCCTCCCCCTTCCTTCCTCCTCTCTCTCTCTCTTCTTTTTTTTAAGAAAAAATTGATTGTGGTTTACTCTATTGAAAAATTGATATGTGTTTATCTGTAAAAAATTCAAGCAGTATAGGTGATGCAAAGATGTGTTTTTAAAAATCACCCATACTTAAAGAACTTTTACTGTTTATAGAAAAAATAAGTGAATATGCTGTCATGAAAAGTGTACCACATTCTAGATACAATTTCAAAATACATTAAAATTATAAGTAACGGAAAACTAAAGTACAAGGATAATAATTGCAGAATTTTAATGATGATAAAAATATTCTTTAAAATATACCTCCAAGATTAGGAAACGAGATTCTGAAACACATTGAAAAGGTTGAAGTCATTCAGTTCTAAGAACTACCTATTTCATGAAGATATACAAATGACTAAGAAGTATATGAAAAGATGCTCAATATTATTAATCATGAAAGAAATGAAAATCAAAACTATGAGATCCCACTTCATACCAACTACTACAACCATTTTTTTGTAAAAAAGGAGACAGTAATACATACGGGAAGAAATGGGAACTGTCATAAACCGCAGGTGGGAACATAAAATAGTATAGCCACTATGGAAGAGTTTGGTGGTTCTTCTTCAAACAGCTAAACAGAATTATATGATTCAGCAATTCCACTCCTACAGGTACATGCAAAATAACTGAAAACATGTTTTCAAGTAACTACTTGTACATGGATTTAGTAGCAGCATTACTCATATTTAATATATGAATATGTTTCATATATATGTGTGTGCTTGTGTGTGTATGTGTGTGTGTGTGTGTGTGTGTGTGTGTGTGTGTGTCAGTTCCAAGCTGGAAACAACCTAAGTGTCCATCAATTAATAAATAGATGACTAAAATGTGTTATTTTCATATCATAGAATATTATTTGGCAAAAACAATGAATAAATTACTGTTTCATGCTACAACATGGATGGACCTTAAAAATGTGCTGAGTGAAAGAAGCCAGACACAAAACACCATATATCATATGATCACATTTATTTGAAATGTCTAGAATATGTTGTCTAGGCCTAGGGGGGTAGGGGAGGGGGGTGAGAATTGATTCTTAGTGAGTATGGGGTTTTTTTGGGGGGGTGTGATAACCATGTTCTAAAATTGGCTGTGGTGATATTTGCATATATACATATATATGTGTATAATGTTCAGTATTCTTTTTTTAATTTTTATTTTTTATTGAACTATAGTTAAGATACAATGTTATATTAGTTTTGAGCATATAACATAATGATTCAATAATTCTATATATTACTCAGTGCACACACCAGTAAGTGTAGTCACCATCTGTCACCAAACAATGCTTTTACAATATTGTTGACTATATTCTCTACCCTGTACTTTTCATCTCTGTGACTATTTTATAACTGTAAATTTGTACCTTTTAATCCCCTTTATCTGTTTCATTCATTCCCCCTCCCCCCCCCCCCCACCCCTCTGACAACCATTAGGTCTCTGTATTTAAAAGCCTGTTTGTTTTGTTTCTTAAATTCCACATATGAGTGAAATAATATGGTATTTGTTTTTTTTCTGTCTTATTTTACTTAGCATAATACCCTGTAGGTCCATCTGTGTTCTTGCAAATGGCAAAATCTCATTCTTTTTTATGGCTGGGTAATATTCCTTCGTGTGTGTGTGTGTGTGTGTGTGTGTGTGTGTGTGTGTGACATCTTTATCTATTCATCTATCAACAGACACTTGGTCTGCTTCCATATCTTGGCTATTGTAAATAACGCTGAAATAAATATGGGGTGCATATATCTTTTCAAATCAGTGTTTTCAATGAATATTTTTATCAAAATTTTTAACAAATTTTCCTGAAATATGATGTGTGACTTAGGAGTGCAGTTTGGAGATTTTTGTCTCCTCTTTTTTTCAAAACAAAACTTACATATTAATTGTTATTAGTTGTTGAATATTAACTGTTGAATAACATGAGTTATCTTTATATTAGATCATCTTTATCCATCATCCATAGACATTAGCTTCTCTCCAGTTACTTCCATTACATCCTAATTTTAATCTATATTCAGAGTGATAATCTAGAGACATTCTTTATATGGATACTATGGTTTTTATCGGTTTCTATTATAGATTCTTATACTTGTTAATTGTGCAATAATCTTAGTTGGGTCTCCCTTTTTCATTTTTTTGTTTTTTTGGGTTTTTAAAAAATGTTTATTTATTTATTTTTGAGAGAGAGACAGAGAGACAGAGAGACAGAGAGGGAGTGTGAGCAGGGGAGGGGCAGAGAGAGAGGGAGGCAGAGAATCCCAAACTTACAGCACAGAGCCAGACATGAGGCTCAAACTTAAGTTGTGAGATCATGACCTGAACTGAAACCAAGAGTCAGACACTCAACTGACTGAGCCATCCAAGCGCCCCAGGTCTTCCTTTTTTTAACCTTTATTTGAGATGTGATTTTAATTTCCTTGATATACACACATATTTGTATTCTGTAAGGTCTATAGGATGAGCCAATGCTGGGAAAATTCTTCAGTTTCTTTAGAGATAATTTATTCAAATTCAGTACTTTGCCTTGTGGTATTTATAGTCTTGTATCTCATAGGTTTGCTGTATTACATTTGTATAGCTTCTTACATTCGTTTTTCTTTTATCTTGCTCATAATGAGTGGCTATGTTTGGAATTTCTTTGATATGGTGTAGGAGTGTTTCAGGTTCTTCCCATGACTTCTGAGAATGGTTTCTTTATCCTCAGAACATTATTTGTGTTTATTCACTTTTTTTTTTTTTTTTTTTTTTTTTTTTTTTGTATCCTGACAAATTGATGAGGGTAAGGAATTTTGGAATGTTCCACTGAGATTTGAAGCAACTCTGTTAGAATACCTGTTTTAACCCTTGTAAATATCCTCTACTACTCTTCACTGTGCCATATTGGGGGAGATGTCCATCCCCATGTGGCAACTAACCCCTTCCTTCTGTTATCCTTCTAAATCAGTGTAAAATACTGCTTTTTCACTTATGTCTTTTTGCCATTATACCCTTTTCTCCCCAGAGTGTAGCCATTCTACCTTTTTTTAGTTCGATAACTGCCCAGTTTTTCTATAGAATGTGTGTTATTGTCTATGGTTTTTACCCTAGGGAGTAAAGTGACTGGTCAGTCCATCAGGAGGCTAGCTGGGCTGACCTTTCCTTTAGAATCTATCATTTTCTTTTGAATTATTTTTGTTATCATACATTTTTCTAACTTATGGTATTAGGTTATCTCTTACATTTACTTGGTTTCTGTAAGTGAATAATTTTTGTAGGATTTTACTTTTTTCGCTCCTTTTGGGGGAAATTCCACGGAAATTTTCCTGATGGCCTTTTGATCACAACTTAACCGAACATCAACCTACAGTATGTCATTTAAAGCATTTTATTGGTTTGACCTGCACTGCAAACCTAATGTGTAATGCTTGCAAAGTAAATCCTTATTTAATGATTGAATAATTTATGTATAAATGATTAGTTCTTAATGAATTTCATAACAATGTTATATGTTTGTATTTAACTTTTAGTTTTTCAAAGTGCCTTCACATGATTCATTTATTTAATCATGATTAAAATCTTATACATTTGTTAAGGCAGACATTTTCTGCTCTTTATTTATGGGCAAACTGAGGCTCAGGAAATTGTTTAAAACAAGCAGCAACTAGTCAGTAGTAGTTCAGAATTGAATATAGGGTTTCGAATGCTTAGCATATATATCAATCCACTTCAGTGAAATATTTTTGTTTCAAGTTTTTATTTAATTTCTAGTTAGTTAACGTACTCTGTAATAACTGGTTTCAGGAGTAAAATTTAGTGATTCATCGCTTACATACAACACCCAGTGCTCATCCTAACAAATGCCCTCCTTAATACCCATCACCTGTTTAGACCATCCCCCTCCCCACCTTTCCTCTGGCAACCCTATTTGTTCTCTTTAGTAATAGTCTCTAATGGTTTGCCTCCCTCTCTTCTGAGAGTTTTCCCCAGAATAACTCATCAAGAGTATTAAAATGTTAACAAGTGAATTTTATTTTAACTGCTTGTTTGACAAAATTTTTGAATAGTAGTTTTTTTTAGCAAAAGAGTTAACAATAGAGCAAATGAAATGATATAAAAAATCCATGTCATGTATTTTCTTATTTATAATTAAATAATTATATATTTATATTAATAAAAATGTTTACCAGACTATAACAAAATGGAATTGTATTACTCATATCATAGCCATCTAAATTGTTTCTGTAAAATCTACCTTCAGAATAAAATTTTTTATCATGAAAGTGCTGGTAAGTAAAGGAGTAATATATAGACACCACTGAAGACTCTAAGATGGTATCTTTTTTTTTAAGTTTATTTATTTTGAGAGAGAGAGAGCGTGTGAGAGAATGTGAGTGTGGGGGAGGGGTAGAGAGAAAGGGATAGAGAGAATCCCGAGCAGGTTCCACATCACCAGCACAAAGCCAACTTGGGTCTCCATGTGAATCTTCACATAGGCTCCACACGGGGCTCGAACCCATGAACCGTGAGATCATGACCTAAGTCTCAGTCAGATGCTCAACTGACAGAGTCACTCAGATGTCCCAAGGATCTAGATTCTTAACAGGCCTTGAGACCTCACTGACAATTTGTGAACAGAGAGCTAATGTGGGCAGATCAGTTTTAGAAAGGCAGTTCTGGAACCCTTAAAAAGAAGGACTTGAGTGAAACAGAACTGAAGGACCAGTTAAGAGGACATCAGTCTAGGCAAGTGATAATACTGCCTTGGACTATAATGTCAGGGTTTTAAAAAGGCAGATAGTAAGTACAAATATTTAGAAAGCAAAATAAGCTGAATTTGTTGAGCAATTCATGTGGGATGTGAACAGAAAGGCCTCAAGAATATCTATGAAGTTTTTATTTGTGATATGGGTGTATGATGATACCTTTAGCCAAGAAAGAAAATATTGGAGAAATGTCAGCTGTGAGGGGAAAGATTTAAAGTTACTTTGAACATTTTGAGCTTAAAACCTCTTTTAGAAATAGAAAAATAATTCATGTTTTCAAGTTGAAATTCCTAATTTATAATTCCTTAATAAATAAATCATAAATCCTTTCTTTTACATCTAGTTTCACAAAAAATATTGTCATCATTAGAATTTCTCCTATAGGCACTGTCATTACTGCTACGTTTAATATGCTCTTATAATGCTCTGTGGATATTCTACTTTAACCAATTTTCCTTTAAACAAAAGTGAATTGAAGTAGGTGTGATGTTTAAGAATAGAAAAATAAAAGCAAATCACCTTAGTAGGTGCTTAACTTTTATGTCAAATTATGTTTAGAAACGATAATATTGATCACTTCTATTTTCTTGGGCATTGCTAAGAATATACAAAAATAGTAAGTGCTATTGGAAGCATTCAGCTAGTAATAACAACTGCTACTTCTGATTTAATAATCTCAGAGAGAGAGAAATAAAGTCATTATGTAATGATAAAGTGTTCTGTTGTTTAAGAGGATATAGTAACTGTAAATGATATGCACCTAACAGTAGAACACCTAAATACATAAAGGAAACATCAACAGATCTACAAGGGGAAAATAGACAGCAATACAATAGTAGCAGGGGATTTCAATACCCCATTTTCAACAATGGGTAGATCATCCAGACAGAAAATCAATAAGGAAACATTGGACTTACACTGCATGTTAGTCAGATGGACCTAACAGATATATACAGAACAACCTATTCAACAGCAGCAGAATACACATTCTCAAGTACACATGGAACATTGTCCAGGATAGATCATGTTAGGCTACACAAAACTACTCAAACAATTTGAGAAGATTGAAATCTAAGCATCTTTTATGACCAGTGTGGTATAAAACCAGAAATCAATGCAAACTTGAAAATTCATAAATATATGGAAATTAAACAACATGCTTGTAAACAACCAGTGGGTCAAAGAAGAAATCAAAAGAGAAATCATGAAATATTTTGAGGCAGATAAAAATGGAAATACAACATACCAAAACTTATGAGATGCCACAAAAGCAGTTCTAAAAGTTCATATAGTGATATGTGCCTATGTTAGGAAAAAAGAAAGATATCAAATAAATAACCTATCTTGAAACTTTAACCTTAAAGGAACTAGAAAGAATAAACTAAGCCCAAAGTTAGCAGAAGGAAAGAAAAAATAAATATCAACAGAAACAATTGAAATAAATGCTAAAAAGAAAATAGAAGAGATCAATGAAACTAATAAATGGTTTTATGAAAAGAAAAACAAAACTGACAAATCTTTACCTAGACTCACCAAGAGAAAAAGAGAGAAGATTCAAATAGATAAATCAGAAATGAAAGAGGGTACATTACAAATGATACCACAGAAATACAAAAGATGATAAGAAACTACAATGAAAATTATACACCAACAAATTTGACAACTTGGAAGAATTGGATACATTTCTAGAAACACACAACCTACCAAGACTGAATCATGAACAAAGGAGAAAATCTGAACAGACCAATTACTAATAAGGAGCTTAAATCAGTAATCAAAAACCTCCCCAAAAGAAAAGTTCAGGACCACATGGCTTTACTGGTAAATTCTACCAAACATTTAAAGAAAAAATAATAGCATTTTTTCCAAAATTCTTCCAAACAAAAGAAGAGTGGGGAACACTTCCAAACTCATTTTACAAGACCAATATTACCCTACTACCAAAGCCACCAAAGGATGCTACAAGAAAAGAAAATTATAAGCTAATATCCCTGTTGAATATAGATGCCAAAATCCTCAATAAAATATTAGGAAACCAAATTCATCAATACATTAAAAGGACCATAACCACGATAAAGTAGGCTTTTATGCCAAAAATGAAAGGATAGTTTAACAATGCAAATCAATAAATGTGATACAGAACATTTATAAAATGGAGGATATAGACTATATGATCATCTCAATATGAACACTCAGATGAACACTCAGATGAAGTGTTTGAGAAAATTCAATATCCTTTCGTGACAAAAACTCTCAACAAATTATGTATAGATTGAACATATCTCAGTATAATAAAAGTCACATATGACAAGCCTATAGCAGGTATCATACTCAACAGTGAAAATCTGAAAGCTTTTCCTTCAAGATCAGGAACCAGACAAGAATGTCCATTCTCACAACTTTCCTCAACATAATACTGGAAGTTCTAGCGGGAGCAATTAGGCAAGAAAAGGATATATATATATATATATATATATATATATATATATATATATAGCATCCAAATCAGACAGGAAGAAGTAAAATTATCCTCGTTTGCCAATGATATGATATATTATGCATAGAAAATCCTGAAGACTCTACCAGAAACTATTAGAACTAATAAATAGGAGCTGGTTATCGATAAAGAGGTTCAACTACACTGATGAATATAGCTGCTAGCTATTTGCCTCCCAAAAGACTCCAGTACTACTATTTTCATTTGTTTTTTTTTTTTTAAATATAATTTATTGTCACATTGGCTAAAATACACTGTGTAAAGTGTGCTCTTGGATTTGGGGTAGATTTCCGTGATTCATCACTTACACATCCACCCTCAGTTTTTTCTCTGTATTAAAGAATCTCTTATGGTCTGCCTCCCACCCTCTCCGTTTGTAACTGTTTTTTTTTTTCCCTTTCCTTCCCCCATGGTCTTCTGTTAAGTTTCTCAAGATCCACATATGAGTGAAAACATATATCTGTCCTTCTCTGATTGACTTATTTCACTTATCATAATACATTTCGGTTCCATCCACATTGCTGCAAATGGCATGATTTCATTCTTCCTCACTGCCAAGTAGTATTCCATTGTATGTATAAACCACATGTTCTTTATCAATTCATCAGTTAATGGACAGTTAGGCTCTATCCATAATTTGGCTATTGATGAAATCATTGCTATAAACATTGGGGTACATGTGCCTTGATAAATCAGCACTTCTGTATCCCTTGGATAAATTCGTAGTAGCGCTATTGCTGGGTGGTGGGGTAGTTCTATTTTTAATTTTTTGAGGAACCTCCACACTGTTTTCCAGAGTGGCTGCACCAGTTTGCATTCCCACCAACAATGGGAGAGGGTTTCCATTTCTCCACATCCTCACCAGCATCTGTAGTTTCCTGAGTTGTTCATTTTAGTCACTCTGACTGGTGTGAGGTCACATCTCAGTGTTGTTTTGATATGTATTTCCCTGATGGTGAGTGAGGTTGAGTATCTTTTCATGTGTCTTTTGGCCATCTGGATGTCTTCTTTGAAAAAGTGTCTATTCACGTTCTGACCATTTCTTCATGGGATTATTTGTTATTCAGGTATTAAGTTTGGTAAGTTCTTTTTTTTTTAATATCAAATTTATTGTCAAATTAGTTTCCATACAACACCCAGTGCTCATCCCAAAAGGTGCCCTCCTCAATACCCATCTCCCACCCTCCCTGCCCTCCCACCCCCCATTTACCCTCAGTTTATTCTCAGTTTTTAAGAGTCTCTTATGCTTTGGCTCTCTCCCTCTCCAACCTCTTTTTTTTTTTTTCCTCCCCTCCCCCATGGACTTCTGTTAAGTTTCTCAGGATCCACATAAGATTGAAAACATATGGTAGTGTCTTTCTCTATATGACTTATTTCACTTAGCATAACACTCTCCAGTTCCATCCACGTTGCTACAAAAGGCCATATTTCATTCTTTCTCATTGCCAAGTACTATTCCATTGTGTATATAAACCACAATTTCTTTATCCATTCATCAGTTGATGGACATTTAGGCTCTTTCCATAATTTGGCTACTGTTGAGAGTGCTGCTATAAACATTGGGGTACAAGTGCCCCTATGCATCAGCATTCCTGTATCCCTTGGGTAAATTCCTAGCAGTGCCATTGCTGGGTCATAGGTAGGTCTATTTTGAATTTTTTGAGGAACCTCCACACTGTTTTCCAGAGTGGCTGCACCAATTTGCATTCCCACCAACAGTGCAAGAGGGTGCCCATTTCTCCACATCCTCTCCAGCATCTATAGTGTCCTGATTTGTTCATTTTAGCCACTCTGACTGGTGTGAGGTGCTATCTTGGTGTGATTTTGATTTATATTTCCTTGATGAGGAGTGACGTTGAACATCTTTCCATGTGCCTGTTGGCCATCTGGATGTCTTCTTTAGAGAAGTGTCTATTCATGTTTTCTGCCCATTTCTTCACTGGATTATTTGTTTTTTCGGGTGTGGAGTTTGGTGAGCTCTTTATAGATTTTGGATACTAGCCCTTTGTCCGATATGTCATTTGCAAATATCTTCCTGTTCCGTTGGTTGCCTTTTAGTTTTGTTGATTATTTCCTTTGCTGCGCAGAAGCTTTTTATCTGGATGAGGTCCCAATAGTTCATTTTTGCTTTTAATTCCCTTGCCTTTGGGGATATGTCAAGTAAGAAATTGCTGCGGCTGAGGTCAAAGAGGTCTTTTCCTGCTTTCTCCTCTAGTGTTTTGATGGTTTCATGTCTCACATTCAAGTCCTTTATCCATTTTGAGTTTGTTTTTGTGCATGGTGTGAGAAAGTGGTCTAGTTTCATCCTTCTGATGTTGCTGTCCAGTTCTCCCTGCACCATTTGTTAAAGAGACTGTCTGTTTTCCATTGGAAGTTCTTTCCTGCTTTGTCAAAGATTAGTTGGCCATGCTTTTGTGGGTCTAGGTCTGGGGTTTCTATTATATTCCATTGGTCTATGTGTCTGTTTTTGTGCCAATACTATGCTGTCTTGAGGATTACAGCTTTGTAGTAGAGGCTAAAGTCTGGGATTGTGATGCCTCCTGCTTTGGTCTTCTTCAAAATTACTTTGGCTATTTGGGGTCTTTTGTGGTTCCATACAAATTTTAGGATTGTTTGTTCTAGCTTTGAGAAGAATGCTGGTGCAATTTTGAATGGGGTTGCATTGAATTTGTAGATAGCTTTGGGTGGACATTTTAACAATATTCATTCTTCCAAATCCATGAGCACGGAATGTTTTTCAATTTCTTTATACCTTATTCAATTTCCTTCATAAGCTTTCTATAGTTTTCAGCATATAGATATTTTACATCTTTGGTTAGGCTCATTCCTAGGTATTTTATGCTTCTTGGTGCAATTGTGAATGAGATCAGTTTCTTTATTTGTCTTTCTGTTGCTTCATTATTCGTGTATAAGAATGCAACTGATTTCTGTACATTGATTTTGTATCCTGCAACTTTGCTGAATTCATGTATCAGTTCTAGCAGATTTTGGTGGAGTCTATCAGGTTTTTCCATGTATAATATCATGTCATCTGCAAAAAGTGAAAGCTTGACCTCATCATTGCCAATTTTGATGCCTTTGATTTCCTTTTGTTGTCTAATTGATGATGCTAGCACTTCCAACACTATGTTAAACAACATCGGTGAGAGTGGGCATCCCTGTCGTGTTCCTGATCTCAGGGAGAAAGCTCTCAGTTTTTCCCCATTGAGGATGATATTAGCTGTGGGCTTTTCATAAATGGCTTTTATGATGTGTAAGTATGTTCCTTCTATCCTGACTGCCTCAAGAGTTTTTATTAAGAAAGGATCCTGAATTTTGTCAAATGCTTTTTCTGCATCGATTGACAGGATCATATGGTTCTTCTCTTTTTTTTTGTTAATGTGATGTATCACGTTGATTGATTTGCGAATGTTGAACCAGCCCTGCATCCCAGGAATGAATCCCACTTGATCATGGTGAATAATTCTTTTTATATGCTGTTGAATTCGATTTGCTAGTATCTTATTGAGATATTTTGCATCCATATTCATCAGGGATATTGGCCTGTAGTTCTCTTTTTTTACTGGGTCTCTGTCTGGTTTTGGAATCAAAGTAATACTGGCTTCATAGAATGAGTCTGGAAGTTTCCCTTCCCTTTCTATTTCTTGGAATAGCTTGAGAAGGATATGTATTATCTCTGCTTTAAATGTCTGGTAGAACTCCCCTGGGAAGCCATCTGGTCCTGGACTCTTATTTGTTGGGAGATTTTTGATAACCGATTCAATTTCTTCGCTGGTTATGGGTCTGTTCAAGCTTTCTCTTTCTTCCTGATTGAGTTTTGGAAGAGTGTGGGTGTTTACGAATTTGTTCTTTTCTTCCAGGCTGTCCAGTTTGTTGGCATATAAATTTTCATAGTATTCCCTGATAATTGTTTGTATTTCTGAGGGATTGGTTGTAATAATTCCATTTTCCTTCATGATTTTATCTATTTGGGTCATCTCCCTTTTCTTTTTGAGAAGCCTGGCTAGAGGTTTGTCAGTTTTGTTTATTTTTTCAAAAAACCAACTCTTGGTTTCGTTGATCTGCTCTACCGTTTTTTTAGATTCTCTATTGTTTATTTCTGCTCTGATCTTTATTATTTCTCTTCTTCTGCTGGGTTTAGGCTGCCTTTGCTGTTCTGCTTCTATTTCCTTTAGGTGTGCTGTTAGATTTTGTATTTGGGATTTTTCTTGTTTCTTGAGATAGGCCTGGATTGCAATGTATTTTCCTCTCAGGACTGCCTTCGCTGCATCCCAAAACGTCTGGATTGTTGTATTTTCATTTTCGTTTGTTTCCATGTATTTTTTAATTTCTTCTCTAATTGCCTGGTTGACCCACTCATTCTTTAGTAGGGTGTTCTTTAACCTCCATGCTTTTGGAGGTTTGCCAGACTTTTTCTGTGGTTGATTTCAAGCCTCATAGCATTGTGGTCTGAAAGTATGCATGGTATAATTTCAATTCTTGTAAACTTATGAAGGGCTGTTTTGTGACCCAGTATCTGATCTATCTTGGAGAATGTTCCATGTGCACTCGAGAAGAAAGTATATTTTGTTGCTTTGGGATGCAGAGTTCTAAATATATCTGTCAAATCCATCTGATCCAATGTATCATTCAGGGCCCTTGTTTCTTTATTGATCCTGTGTCTAGATGATCTATCCATTTCTGTAAGTGGAGTGTTAAAGTCCCCTGCAATTACCACATTCTTCTCAATAAGGTTGCTTATGTTTGTGAGTAATTGTTTTATATATTTGGGGCTCCGGTATTCGGCGCATAGACATTTTTAATTGTTAGCTCTTCCTGGTGGATAGACCCTGTAACTATTATATAATGCCCTTCTTCATCTCTTGTTACAGCCTTTAATTTAAAGTATAGTTTGTCTAATATAAGTATGGCTACTCCAGCTTTCTTTTCACTTCTAGTAGCATGATAGATAGTTCTCCACCCCCTCACTTTCAATCTGAAGGTGTCCTCAGGTCTAAAATGAGTCTCTTGTAGACAGCAAATAGATGGGTCTTGTTTTTTTTAATCCATTCTGATACCCTATGTGTTTTAGTTGGAGCATTTAGTCCATTTACATTCCGTGTTATTATAGAAAACAATGGGTTTAGAGTCATTGTGATGTCTGTAGTGATGCTTGTGATGCATTGTGATGCTTCTAGTGATGTCTCTGATACTTTGTCTCACAGGATCCCCCTTAGGATCTCTTGTCGGGCTGGTTTAGTGGTGATGAATTCCTTCAGGTTTTGTTTGTTTGGGAAGACCTTTATCTCTCCTTCTATTCTAAAGGACAGACTTGCTGGATAAAGGATTCTTGGCTGCATATTTTTTCTGTTCATCACATTGAAGATTTCCTGCCATTCCTTTCTGGCCTGCCAAGTTTCAGTAGATAGATCCATCACTAGTTTTATCGGTCTCCCTTTATATGTTAAGAGCATGTTTATCCCTACCTGCTTTCAGAATTTTCTCTTTACCCTTGTATTTTGCCAGTTTCATCTGAAGGGAGTTCTCTGTGCCTCTTGGATTTCAATGCCTTTTTCCTTCCCCAGATCAGGGAAGTTCTCAGCTATTTTTTTCAAGTACACCTTCAGCACCTTTCCCTCTCTCTTCCTCCCCTGGAATCCCAATTATGTGTATATTTTTGCGTTTAATTGTGTCACTGAGTTCTCTAATTCTCCCCTCATACTTCTGGATTTTTTTCTCTCTCTTTTTCTCAGCTTCCTCTTTTTCCATAATTTTATCTTCTAATTCACCTTTTCTCTCCTCTGCCTCTTCAATCCGAGCTGTGGTCGCCTCCATTTTATTTTGCAGCTCATTTATAGTATTTTTAGCTCCTCCTGACTGTTTCTTAGTCCCTTGATCTCTGTAGTAATAGATTCTCTGCTGCCCTCTATACTTTCTCAAGCCCAGCAATTAGTTTTATAACTATTATTTTAAATTCATTTTCTGTTACATTGCTTAAATCGTTTTTGATCAGTTCGTTAGCTGGCGCTACTTCCTGACGTTTCTTTGAGGAGGATTCTTCCGTTTTGTCATTTTGGATAGTCCCTAGAGTGGCGCACAACTGCAGGGCTCTTCCCCTGTGCTGTCTGGATTAACTTGCATTGATGGGTGGGGCCACAGTCAGACCTGATGTCTGCCCCCAGCCCACTGCTGGGGCCACAGTCAGACTGGTGTGTCCCTTATCTTCCCCTCTCCTAGGGGCAGGACTCACTGTGGAGTGGTGTGCCCTCTGTCTGGACTACTTGCACACTGCCAGGCTTGTGGTGCTGCTTCAATGGGATCTGGCGTATTAGCTGGGGTGGATCCGCAAGGTGCACATGGCAGGAGGGGCAGACTCAGCTCACTTTGCCTTTGGTGGTCCACTTCGGAAGGCGCCCTGTGGCACTGGGAGGGGGGCAGACCCCTTGGAGGGATGGATCCACCGAAGCACAGCGTTGGGTGTTTGCCCGGTGCAAGCAAGTTCCGGAACGGGAACTGGTTCCCTTTGGGATTTTGGCTGGGGGATGGGCGAGGGAGATGGTGCTGGCGAGCGCCTTTGTTCCCCACCAAGCTGAGTTTTGTCCTCCAGGGCTCAACAACTCTCCCTCCCGTTGTCCTTCAGCCCTCCCACTTTCTGAGCAGAGCTGTTGACTTATAACATTCCAGATATTAAATCCCGCTGGCTGTCAGAACACACTCCATCTGGCCCCTCCACTTTTGCAAGCCAGAGTCTGGGGATCTGCCTTGCAGGGCGGGCTGCCCCTCCACCGCCCCGGCTCCCTCCCTCCAGTCCATATAGTGTGCACCGCCCCTCCGCCCTTCCTATCCTCTTCTGTGGGCCTCTAGTCTATGCTTGGCTCTCGAGAACCCATTCTGTTAGTCTTCTGGCAGTTTTCTGTGTTATTTAGGCAGATGTGGGTGGAATCTAAGTGGTCAGCAGGACGCAGCGAGTCCAGCATCCACCTACACCGCCATCTTCCTCTGTCTTGAGTTTGGTAAGTTCTCTACCACTATTTTCATTTGTAATGAAACTCAGAAATTTAAAAAGCTGAGCACTTTTTATGATATCATTGTTGCTGTTACTTGAAAATATAATTTGCTAGAACACAAAAAGACCAAAATGAAAGGTTTTTTTTTTCTTTCCATGCTTAAAAGTGTAGCAGCTGCCTAGTTATTTTAGAACACTACTCTGATGTGTATAAAGTGATTGACTTTCTAGCTTGCCTTGTCCAGAGAATATTAAAACCCTAGGTTGAAGTTTAGCCATCTTACTTGGCTTTTTATTATTAATATGATATACTAAGGTAGATCCTTTTGAGAAGACAACTAGGTATTATGTATAAAATGTAATGTTGGTAATATTGATAGGTTAATAAAGATAATTGAGGGACACCTGGGTGGCTCAGTCATTTAAGGGTACGACTTTGGCTCAGGTCATAATCTTGTGGTTTGTGGGTTCAAGCCCCACATTGGGCTCTGTGTTGACAGCTCAGAGCCTGGAGCCTGCTTCAGATTCTGTGTCTCCCTCTCTTTCTTTCCCTCCTCTGCCCGTGCTCTCTCTCTCTCTCTCTCTTTCTCAAAAATAAGTAAACATTAAAAAATATATAATTGAATCCATTAGTGGTCATGTATATGTTAATGACTGAATTAAATTACAGGAGAGAAATAAATTCTTTTTGATTACTGGTCTTAAATAAAGAACTAATGAATTTAGTAAACAATACAAAATCACTATATAAAATCATTTGTGTTTCTATATACTAATGGTGAATTTTTGGAAAGAGAAATTAAGAAAACAATCCCATTTACAGTAGCATCAAAAGCAGTAAAAAACTTAGAAATAAATTTAACTGAGGAGGTGAAAGATCCATACACTTAAAACTATAAGACATAGAAAGAAATTGAAGATACAAGTAAATGGAAATGTGTTCCATGTTTATGGATTCAAAAATTAATATCATGAAGTTGTTCATACTACTCAAAGTAATCTAGAAACTTAATAAAATCCATATAAAAATTCCAATAGTATTTTTCACAGCAGTGAAACAAACAATGCTAAAATTTGTGTTAAATCACAATAGATGCTAAACACACAAAGCATTCTTGAGAAAGAACAAAGCTGGAAGCATTACACTTCTTTATTTCAAGCTATATTGCAAAGCTACAGTAATTAAAGCAATATGGTATTGACACAAAAACAGACACGTAGATCAATAATACAGAGTAGAAAGACCAGAAATATACTCATGCCTATATATGGTCAATTAATTTTTGACAACAGAGCCAAGAATATACAATGGAGAAAGGATAGTCTCTTTAACAAATGGTGGTGGGAAAACTGGATCACTTGCAAAAGAACAAGAGTGGACCCCCATTTTATCTCATACACAAAACTCAACTCAAAGTGGATTAAAATTTTCAACATAAGACCTGCAAACATAAAAGTCCTAGAAGACATAGAGAGTAATTTTCTTGATATGAGTCTTGGCAATGAGTTTTTGGATTTGGCACTAAAAGCAAAGGCAAGAAAACTTTAAAATAAGTGAGACTTCACCAAAGTAGAAAACTTCTCCACAGCAAAGGAAAACATGCAAAAAAAAAATGGAAAAGCAACATATGGAATGAGAGAAAATATTTGCAAACCACATATCCACTAAGGGGTTGAGATCTAAACTACACAAGGGGGCGCCTGGGTGGCTCAGTCAGTTGAGCATCCGACTTGGGCTCAGGTCATGATCTCGCAGTTTGTGGCTGTGAGCTAAAAAAACAAGGAACTTATCCAACTCAATAGCAAAAACCAAATAACTCCTTTGAAAAATGAGCAAAAGATCTGAATCAACGTTTTCTGAAAGAACTAATGGTTAATGGATACATTAAAAGGTGCTCAATATCACTAATCATTAAGGAAATGTAAATCAAAATCATAATGAGATATTGTCTCACACCTCTTAGGATGTTTATTATCAAAGTGACAAGAAATAACAAATGCTGGCAAAACTGCGGAGAAAAGGGAGCCCGTGTACTCTCTTGGTAAGAATGTAAATTGGTAAATCCACTATGGAAAACAATATGCAGATTTCTCAAGAAATTGATAATAGAAATAACACATGATCCAGAAATCCCTCTTCTGCATATATATCCAAAGGAAATGAAATTATTATCTCAAAGAGATACCTGTACTCTCATGTTCACTGGAACATTATTCACAATAGCTGAGATATGGAAACAACCTAAATGTCCATTGATGGATGAGTGGATCAAGAAAATGTGAGGAATAGGGGAGCCTGGGTGGCTCAGTTGGTTAAGCGTCCGACTTCAGCTAGGTCACCATCTCACTGTGGGTTCAAGAGCTGCATCAGTCTCTTTGCTGACAGCTCAGAGCCTGGAGCCTGCTTCATATTCTGTGTCTCCCTGTCTCTGCCCCTCTCCTGCTCCTGCTCTGTCTCTCTCTGTCTCCAAAATGAATAAACATTAAAAAATTTAAAAAAAGAAAATGTGAGGAATGTATATTTATCTTATATGCTATATATACACTTTCCATATATATATATATATACACACACACATTCTATTTTTAAATTCTTTTTGCATTCTGCACACCAACACAGAGTAATAGAAAATCACTTAAATATGTAGGAGCTCTTTACAATTAGATCCACAATTTATACATTTATTTTATGTGCATGTCAGTGAAAAATCACGAACTATTATGAAATAGGACAAAGTCTTTTATCAAAAAGAACAAAAAATCTTATGAAAGTATTGTCTAGGTATGAAGAAAGAGTATTGTACTCTGGTGTCTTCACATCCTTTTCTTCTGTGTATTTATATACAACATACTGTATCCTTGGATAAATTCATCCCATACTTATTCTTCCATTGTCTATATATATATATATATAATAGAATATTATTCCGCCTTAAAAAAGAAGATGTTTCTGTCCTTTGTGACAAAGTGGATAATTCTAGAGAGCTATATGCTAAGTGAAATAAACCAGACAAAGACAAATAATGTATGGTCTCCATGATATGTGGGAAAAGAAAAAAGACTGAACTTATAGAAACAAAGTAGAAAAGTGGTTTCCAGGGGCTAGAGGATGGTAGAAATGGGTTGAGTTTGGTAAAAGGGTACAAACTTTTCAATTATAATATGAGTAAGGTTTGAGGATCTGATGTATAGCATGGTGACTGTAGTTGATATTACCATATATGGAATTATATAATACTGTGTAATTGAAATTTGCTAAGAGAACTTAAGAGAAAAAGAAAAGATAAACATATAAGGTGATGGATGTGTTAATTAACTTAATTATGGGAAGCCTTTAATAATATATACCTATATAAAATTATCACACTATACACTTTAAATATATTGCAGCTTTATTTGTCAATTATATCTCAACAAAGTTGAAAAAATAACGTGAAATTTGGGGTAATAACAAAGGCATAAAATGCTAATTTGAGTGTAGCATCAGCCTTAGTAAGAGATGTAGTGTGCCAAGACGGCCATTTTGTATTGGGGTAAAGTTATAATAGTGGTAGCCTACTCACTCAGTTTCATATTCTTCATTAGGAAAAAAGGACAAGGATTCACCATGTTATTCACTCAACTTGAAAATTCTTCATAAAGGTGAAAACTGAAAGTTTTGGGCCACACTTTTGAGAACTGTAGGAAAATTCCTTTTTTTTCCCCTTTTTTTTCTTCTTTATTTGGAAGAACAAAAGCTCAAGATACGAATCTGACAAGGAATACCTAATATAAGGTGATCCTTTCAGGACCTGTTAGGTTAAGCAGCAGCATTTAGAGATACAGTTGGATGCCAACATTTTAAGGTTATAGCTGAATAAATGCATGGTGCTGATGCTGTTCAAGGGCTTTACAACAGAGAGGAAAATTTTCCAGAGGAAGATTAACAACTATCTAGAAGACTTGGGCAGCAAAGTAAGACAAAAATAAGATGTAGGGAATTTCATAGTGAAAGAAATTATGAAAATGTGGGGAAAGGGAAACCTTTGTGCACTGTTGGTGGGAATGTAAATTGGTACACCCACTGTGGAAAACAATATGGAGTTTCCTCAAAAAATTAAGAATAGAATAGTTACCAACTACCATGTGATCCATCAATCTCACTTCTTGATTTATCTGAGGGAAATGAAAACACTAACTCAAAAAGATATATGCACCCCCATGTTTATTGAAGCATGATTTACAGTAGCTTAGACATGGAAGCAACCTAAGTGTCACTGATAGATGAATGGATAAGGAAAATATAATTTAGCCATAAAAAAGAAGAAAACTTGCCATTTGTGACAATATGTTGGACACAGAGGGCATTATGCTAAATGAAATAAATCACAGAGAAAGAAAAATGCCATATTATCTCACTTATATGTGGAATCTGAAAAACAAACAAGCAAAGAAAACAAACTTGTAGATACAGAAACTAGATTGATGGTTACCAGAGGTTGGGGGGAGAGGAAGTGGGCTAAAAGGGTGAAGATGGTCAAAGGGTATAAACTTCCAGTTATAAAATAAATATGGTGGTATAATGTATAGCATGGTGACTATAGTTAATAATACTGGGGTGCATATTTAAAAGTTGCTTAAAGAGTAGATCTTAAACACTCTTATCACAAGAAATAAAAATTATAACTATGCATGCTGACAGGTGTTAGTTAACTAGACCTATTGTGATCATTTTGAAATATTTACAAATATCAAATCACTATATTGTGCACATGAAACTAATACAGTTTTATATAGCAATTAGACTTTAAATTAAAAATGGAAGGAATTGGATTTTTATCATGTAAGTCATAAAAATATAAATCTATCATTAAGGTGAGGGGAGGCAGAGGGTAAGGAAAGAACAAGTAGATGTCCTTCACTTACACGAATAGATTCTTTCTTAGCATGCGGGTTTTCTCCCCTTGGCTTAACACTATTATGATGAAGGTATAGCCTCTTGGAAAACAAACGTAAGGGATTAAGTGGACTTCTTTCTATGAGTAAAATGATGCCAAAGTCGTTGCATTTTCCATGTTCTTATACTAGCAACAGATTTTTCAGCTCTTCAAACCTCTTTGTGTAATGATAATTGTTTTAATAGAATTAAGCTGAAGTATCATCTGAGCTGGTGGAATGTATACATGGGTGTGTGATATAACCCCAGATGGAAAATTCCTGATGTTCTGGATACTATACTTTATAAAATAAATTTGTTTTTATTACTAGTTTTATAAGCACTAATGATATTGATGCGTTTATTAAAACAAGTACATATTTTATTTAGAAATGGCTACCACATAATTAGCCAAATTTATTATTTATTTAATGACTAAAAACTTAGCATTAAATATTAAGCTAGCAATGACCCCACCTTCAACTATTTTGCAACTGACCTTTGCTTTCATGGTATTTATTAAATTAACTTATTTATTAAATAAACTGTCTAAACGTATTAAATAAAATATATTCCTGTATCAGTTAAGAGTTTTAAGGTCAAATGACTAAAAGCTCTACTATATTTATTTAAGCCAATCCAGAATCTTGTTGTCTCCCATTACTGAATTGTCCAAGGAGATATGGCATCAGGCCATCTTTCTTCGTATTACACTCTCTGACAGCCCAAATGCTCATGTATCTACCAATACATTAATAAATTAGGTAACAGTTATTGAGTACTTACTAGATTTCTGGCACTGTTCTAAGGTGTTTATGTATAATAACTAATACAACAATTCTCTAAGGTGAATTTCTCATTAGTAGAATGAGCTAGCATTGCAAGGAAAACAGGCTGGTTCCGTATTCATAATTATATCACTGCCCTGGCTTACAAAAATATAAACAAATTAAAAAATCAATGAAAATTCTTGGAAAGCATTTTTATATATGTCAACGACCTACAGAACACACAGTGAAGGAATAAGAATATGTATCTTCTTCTTGCCTAGAGATTCTCATCTGCAAGGAAGTTGCCAACTTTGCCTCTACTTGCATAAAACTGAAAACTTGTCCAATCATCTAGATCTGTCTCCTTCAGGCATGAGGCTATCTTCCAGGTTTTTAGATGCTAATTGGGTATCCCCCATTATATCTATTCCCCATAAATATTCACATTGAACCATTAGCATAGGAAGAGAGAAATGGGGAATCTTCTGGAACTCTCATGGCAGCAGCAGCATTCACCCCATATAAAACTGTGTTCTGGATGAGGTTGCCCAGATAAATTTGAATTCCAGATAAACAGCAATTACTACTCTTTTAATATAAATATGTCCCACAAACTATTTAGTACATAATTATACCATGAAATATTCAATGCTTCTCTGAAATTCAATTTTAACTGGGTGTCCTGATTTTATCTGCCAATGTTAGTACAGGCAACATTTTAATTATGCATCCTTTTAAGGCTGGTTCACCAGTCTCTTCAAGAGAAAGCATAAGGATGGGTCGATTGTTAGCTTTTGATCTTTCATTATTATTCTACAGATATTTTGTATGAGTCAACAGTAATCCTAAAAAGACTCAAAGTAATATAAAATCATTTTTCAAGTGTTCTATGTTATCTCCTTAAATAGATTCTTTTAAATTCACAAGTTCCACTTTGCTTAAAATCATCCAAAGACTACCCATTGCCTAGAGAAATGTTCTCTATTTTTTCAAGTATAATTAACATCCAGTGTTATATTAGTCTCAGGTAGTCAATATAATTATTCCACAATTCTACACATTTCTCAGTGCTCCTCAAAACGAGTATACCCTTAATCCCCTTCACCTATTTAACCCATCCCTTCGCTCACCTCCCCTCTGGCAAGCACCGGTTTGTTCTCTGTATTTAAGAGGCTGGTTTTTTGTTTGTTGGTCTCTTTTTTTCTTTGTTCATTTGTTTTGTTTCTTAAATTCCACATATGAGTGAAATTATATGGCTTTTGTCTTTGGCTGACTGATTTATTTCACTTACCATTACACCCTCAAAATCTATCCATATTGTTGCAAATGGCAAAAGTCGCATTCCTTTTTATAGCTTAGTACTATTCCATTGTATATATATATATAACACTTCTTTATCCACTCATCTGTCAGGGGACACTTGGACTTGTTTCCCTATCTTGGCTATTGTAAATAATGCAATAAACACAGGGATGCCTATATCTTTTCAAACTAGTATTTGTTTTCTTTGGATAAAGATCCAGTAGTGGAATTACTGGATCATATGGTGATTCCATTTTTAATTTTCTGAGGAAACTCCATACTATTTTCCACAGTAGCTGTACAAGTTTACACTCCCATCAACAGTGCAGTAGTGTTCCTTTCTCTCCACGTCCCTATCAGCACTTGTTATTTTTTGTCTTTTTATTGTAGCCATTTTGACAGATGTAAGGTATTGTGGTTTTGATTTGCATTTCCCTGATAATTAATGATGTTGAGCATCTTTTCATGTGTATGATGGCCGTCTCTATGTCTTTAGAAAACTGTCTATTCAGATCCTCTGCCCACTTTTTTAATTGGATTCTTTCTTTCTTTCTTTCTTTCTTTCTTCCTTTCTTTCTTGGTATTGAGTTGTAGAAATTCTTTATTTTGGATATTAACCCCTTATTGAGTTTATGATTTGCAAATATTTTCTCAGTAGATTGCTGTTTGGTTTTGTTGATGGTTTCCTTCGCTGTGCAGAAGAAGGTCTGGCACATAAATGTCTTTACAATCTGTACCCTGCCTACATTGCTCACATTATTTCTCAGCTTTCCTTTTCATGCCACACTAGTTCCAGCTCCGTGAATTATTTTATACTTCCTAAACACAAATTTGACGGATGTTTTGCTATGTTCTCTCTGCCTTAAATAACTACCTCCCCTTTATCACAATCCTTTCGTCCTTCATGATTTCTTGTGTGTGTGCCAACCGTGTAGTCTACACTCATCTATTATAAATATTTTAGTACACAACTTTTACATTCCTATTTCTACAACTAGATTGTTATTCCCTCGAGATCAGGTACCATATCTTCATATTCTTTATATTCTGTAGAACATAGAGCATAAGTTACCAAATCCTAGGCATTCAATGAATGAATAAATGAAAGAATAAAGAATAACTGAATTGTCTCTAACCAAGCCAAGAAACATCTGGCTACAGCAGGATGTATAAAACATTTCTTCCCTCCATTTCTTAAATCTTCCTGTTGTTTCCAGACAACATTTTGTTCATCATTCAAAATGAAAGTAGAAGACATGATATATACAGCTGTTTAATTATCATATACATTCTTTCAGTGATACCATTGCCCTTTTTTTTTTTTTTGAGCAAAAAGCAGAGTGAAATATATTTTCAGTGTGACAGAAAACAAATAGGAGAAACATCAATGTCACATCATCCTGATTGCCTGTTCTGTATTGTGCAGACAGGACTTTATCTGCTGAAAACCTTTCTAGTTCTGCAGAGTAGTTATCTTTAATGAACACTTTTTTGAGCATACTAAATAAAGACCTTGGCATATGGCATATAACTCAGAATGATTCATTCTGCCTAGTTTGCAAGTAATCAAACATGTCTACCCCTCCTCCCCACCAAGTTATGAGATTAGTAGGTAGGATTTTAATGGACAACAGTTCTGCAGAATCTTTTTAAAAATCTTATTGAACTAGCAATAGCAATAATCTCATTACATGGATGAGGCATGAGTTAAAGTTACAATCTGCATATTAAAATGTCATGGGGCAATGATATAACAGAAAATGGTAGAAAGAATGAACTGTGATGCTTTAAGAAAAAACAGGGAGAACTATCAATTTAAAATATCAAGGGATAAAAAAAATTATATCGTGTATATTGTTTTAGTGATTTTAGTGTTGTTTAGGTTAAAATTAAAACCATTACAGTAAAGCTCTCATGACTTATTTTCCTGTTTAAGGAAAGTGTAGAAAGATAAAATGGCGAAAGTGTAAAAATTTGCTTAAAACAGGAGATTTTTTTCTAGTTTGAAACATTAAAGACTAATTGGCACTAAATATTACCAGAAACTGAATAATTAATTTGAAGCAGAGTCCAGAGTTACTTTTGCAGCTTAGAGGTCAAGATAAGTAGAAATATAAATTTAAAAAGTGAAATGAATACATCATATAATGTGTGTTTTTATTATAAGTTTTAAAGAAAATAAAGCAGTAAGAATGCTATATCAAATTAAAATCAATATTTCATTATTTAAAAGAAGACTACTTTTTAGAGCACTTCTAGGTGCAGAGCAAAATTGAATGGAAAGTACAGAGAGTTCCCATATGCTTCCTGACACAACATATGCACAGCCTCCTCCATTATCACCACCCTATACCAGAGTGGTACGCTTGTTATAATGGATGAACCTACACTGGCAAATTATTCTCCCCCAAAGTCCGTAGTAAACATTAGGATTCAGTCTTGGTGTTCTATGGATGGATTTTGATAAATGTATATGATGTATTCAGTGTTACTGTACCACATAGAATAGTTTCACTGCTTTCAAAATCCTCCGTGCTTCCCTACCTATCTCTGTCTCCCTCCAACCCCTGGCAACCACTGATCTTTTAGGTGTTTCCATATTTTTGCCGTTTATGGAATGTCATATAATTGAAATCATATCGTGTGTTGGCTTTTCAGACTGGCTTAGTAATTTCACTTATTTTTTTTTAATGTTTATTCATTTATGTAGAGAGAGAGATAGAGAGTGAGCAGGGGAGGAGCAGAAAGAGAGGGAGACAGAATCCCAAGCAGGCTCCGCAGCTGTCAGCGCAGAGCCAGACATGGGTCTCCAACCCACAAACCGTGAGATCATGACCTGAGCTGAAACCAAGAGTTGGGTGCTTAACCGACTGAGCCCCCCAGGCACCTCAGTAATTTCACTTATTAATATGCATTTAAGTTTCCTCCATTTCTTTTCATGGTTTGATAGCTCATTTCTTTTTAGTGCTAAATAATATGCCAGTGTCTGGATGTACCATGGTTTCTTTATCCTTTCATAACCTGAAGGACATCTCAGTTTCTTCCAAAGTTTGGCAATTATGAATAAAGCTGCTACAAGCATCCCTGTGCAGATTTTTGTGTGTACATAAATTTTCAACTCCTTTAGGTAAATACTAAGGAGCATAATTACTGAAACATATGGTAAGAATGTGTTTAGTTTTGTAAGAAACCACCAAACTGCTTTCCAAAGTGGCTGTACCATTTTGTACTCCGACCAGTAATGAATGAGAGCTCCTGTTGCCCACATCGCCGCCAGCATATGCTGTTACTGTTTTGGATTTTCTTCATTTTAATAAATGTGTACTAGTGCCTCATTGTTGTTTTAATTTACAATTTCCTAATGACATCTGGTGTTGAGTATCTTTGCATATACTTATTTGACATTTGCATGCTTTTTTTGATGACGTGTCTGTTAAGATCTTTACCCATTTTTTAATCAGGTCATGTGTCTCGTGTGGAATTTTAAGAGTTCTTTGTATATTTTTGATAATAGCCATTTATCACATGTGTTTTGCAAATTTTTTCTCCCACTCTATTGCTTGTCTTTTTATTCTGTTGACAGTTTCATGGAGCAGAAGGTTGTTACTGTCATGAAGACCAGCTTATCAAGTATTTCATTCATGGACTTTGCCTTTGGTTTTGTTTTTAAAAAGTAATTGTTACACCAAAAGTCATCTAGAATTTTCTCCTATGTTATGTTCTAGGAGTCTTATATTTTTTTTTAAATTTTACATTTAAGTGTATGGTCTATTTTGATTGATTTTTGTGAATAGTATAAAGTCCGTGTTTAGACTCAATTTTTTACATGTGGATGTCCACCTGTTCCATCACCACTTGGTGAAGAGACCATCTTTGTATCGCTATATTGTCTTCACTACCTTGTCAAAGATCAGTTGATTATATTTATGTGCATCTATTCCTGGGTCCTTTATTCTGTTCCATTGATCTATTTGTCTGTTGTTTCATTAATACCACATTATTATGATTACTGTAACTTTATAGTAAGTTTTGAATTCAGGCAGTGTCAGTCTTTCAACTTTGTTCTTTGCTTTCAGTATTGTTTGGCTATTCTGGTTCTTTGGCCTCACTATATAAACTTTAGTACTTAGTAAATATAGAATATATTTTATTCAATAATTGAATATATAATTTTGTGAGCTTCTTTTTCACTTTATAGTTAATTCTCCTACTAATAAAAAATTCTTCATTAGAGCAAGTTTCACCGCTGCATAAAAAGTATACCAGCATAGGTTAATCCATGCTCATATTGTCAATGAATTGTCTTTCATATTTTTTAGTATTCAAAATATTCCTGAGATGAAAATTATGGTTCATAATCATTTTTCCTATTTTGTTAGTTCTTCAGATATTTTCCCCAAGTATAATTATCAAGTCAAAATGCTTGAAATAATTTTTAAAGCTCTTCATATGTATTGTAAAATTGCATCCTAGAAATAATTATAACTCCCAGTAACAATGTGCGTGTGACAGATATAATAGTGTCTGCCTTGTCATGTTCTCAATAGCGTGTTAGACTTTGCTGTATAAATCTCATATTGTGTGTAGTAACAGAAGTTTCCTTCACTCACAAGGGTGAGGGTCTGGAAATGCTAATGAAGAAAATATTTCCCCAAATTTTCAAGGCAGAGAAAATGCAAATAGTCTTATACTTCACATTTTAACAAACACTTATTTTATTCCATTTACCAATTTAGGATTTGGTCAAGTGTTTTATTTTAATAAGAAAAACAGAATAAAAGATATTACCTTATGCAAAGCATGGCATAACTTAATACAAAATAAAATGCCCCTTAATATTTGTTGAAAATTTTTACTATGTTAGGCATTTTTAATTTATTTTCTAATTTAAAACTCCATTCCTTTAAAATGAGGGAGTAAGGGGTGGAGGGCCATGTATTTCTGTGATTCTCTTGTTCTCTCTTGCTTTTTTACTCTCTTGTCACCAGGAAGAATGGAGTGGCTTCTTTGGTAAAGTCGGTCATGCCTGGTTGGACAGTTCTTTCTCAGGAATGAGGTCTAACTAGCATATGGTATATGATTCACTGTGTTCATTGCTGTACAATTTATAAGATCAGGCATGTGTGATAATCTCATCTTGTGGTTTCATGTGAAGAGGCCCATTCACTTGCTTATAGACATAAATCACAATTGTGAAGATAAGTTTTACCTATAATAAGAAAGATATTTTGGTTTCCTTATGCTACCTTCTTCTATCTCTACTGATTGTGAGTTCATCTAGGAAAAAAAACTGTGTTATTTATTAGGACCTTCTCACTCCACCAAAAGTAGGTTCTAATTTTAGCCTTGTTTTATAGTTTTAAAATATCTAGTTCATTATAGTTCAACACGTGAGAGACCAGGTAATTGATGAAACCAAAGTTTATAGTCAGGTTCTTCCTAATTGAAAAGACTATGCCTGTAAGCAGTTCACTGTACTATCTCTTTTAAAAGAATATAATTTAATGATCAAGTTAGACACACAGACCAGACAAGTAAATGGAATGAACAATGACTGTCTTAGTGCCTTGGAATCATGGATGTTTCCAGGATTGGGGAAATAAAAATCTTGTTCAGCTTAGAACATTGGAGTATACCTTAATAAATGTAAAATTCTGTGCATTCATTAAAGTCCCTTTTTGCATATTTAAAGAGAAATGAAGAATTTTCATTGTTAATTTTACAGCAGCTTCTATGATACAAGTCAGATAAGTTATATCTACAACAGTGTGAAAGCACTCAGATGTTTGCTTGCTTTCTTTTGATCAAAGAGGAGTTTTCTTTTAGAATAGAAAGAAAGTTTATCTTGAGAATAGTAAATTGTTCAGAGTATTGGGAAATGACTTTCTTTTAATGCGTAGTCTAAACGTGCTTATTTTATATAGGAATATTTACTGTAATGTATTATACCAAATAGCTCTATCATACTTACTCATCTATTTAATTATGCACATAAATATAGAAGAAAGGATCTCCCTGGTCCCTTCCAGCTCAAAAGTTCTATAAGTCTTTGATGGTCTTGGATTTTGGCTGAATATAATTTTATTTCCTCTTTTATTTCTTTATTTCTACTTTTACCTAGACTTACTTCATTAATCTACCACAGCAGGCATGCTTTGGACGATATATATATATATATATATATATATATGTATTTTTATGTAAGGCTCAATATTTTTATATATATTACCTTATTCAATAAAACGTTGACATTAGTTCATACAATCTATTTCATCATTTCAGATTTTCATTTTAGTTAGTATTCTTCCTACTCCTAATTCCTTAATCCTCTCTTAGCTCCCTAATTACGAAGTTAGATAGTTTATAAGTAGGCCTGAGTTTCCAAATCAATGTTTGTCATATTTTAATTTTAATGTAAACATTATCTTCGACATGTTTCTGACAAGTTCTGTTATACAAATATGATATGTGGCTGGACAACCATGTGTTATTAGACCCAACTTTATACCTTCTGCTGAAGAATTTTCTTTAGAAAGCATTTATATCCCAAGCCCATCCCATAATGTGCAAAAAAATGTAAAATCATCTTCACAGCTTAGGACAACTTCATGAAGGAGCCTGGTGTCATGAAAAACATGTGGGTTTTATAGTTAGGGACATCTAGGTTATGAGATGTGTGATCTTGGAAAAATTGCTTAACTTTGTTAATCTACAGCTGTACCACTCATAGAGTAGAGATGACTATACCTACTTTGCAAAACCATTGAAAGGATTTTTAGACACTCTATGCCAGATGTTTGGCATTTAGTTATTGCTCAACAAATTAAAATACTGCTTATTCTCTAAAGTCCTCGAGATGTCATATACTCAGTACCTGTCGGCAGGCATATGTCTGAGGCAAGAGGAGGTAGCCAAGAAGCTTTTGTAACACCTCAGCTCTCTTTCTTCATTAATCTAAAGTCTTTTGCTGGTGTATGATTTCGCTTATCTCTGGGGTGCTGCAGTTTTTCTCTGTAAGGAATGATGTTTAACATCAGTTAGATAAATGCCTTGCGGTACCTTAAGCTAATCCATTCCTTCTATTTTGTACTTTCTCTTTACTAACAATATTAGACAGTTTTCCACCTGACAACAATTTATGCTTCTCAGTGTTTCAGATTTCCTGCTGCTCCTGAAGAACATGTACATAATTTACTCCCATAGTAGCAAATACACGTGGACAGAAGGAGTATTCTTGCCAATGGAGATGGGCTAAAACTAAAGAAGGAAACTTTTTTTTTTCTTTCTCTAAACACATTGAAGTGCTACAATTGTATGATCTCCACCAAGGAATTACAGAGGAAATAAACATTACTCCTATGAGTGGTTGAAATTTCTGTACTAGTGTAAGAAGTTAATTCTCCTACTAATAAAATTCATTTGCAATAGCCTAGATACAGTGCTTTCTTAGGATATTTTTAATATCTAGACTTGTTAGCATCAGAAATGTGATTATGACATGTTTAGTTTAACACTTCCTTCTAATTTCTGCTTGGGTAAACAATTCACTTGAATGAAGTTAATAAATAATGCAGTTGTTTGACATTCAATTAACCATATAATTTTTTTCATTTTGTTTTTCTTACTTCTCACCTGTTATTTGAAGTGTGTGTCATCATTGACTCTCATTATTTATTCCCACATGCAGTGTAGTCACAATACCATGATTTACTTGATTTCTAAAGTTCTCCCATTGCAAAATAATATAAATCATTTTTTTAAAAAATAAAGGATCTAATTGTGTACAAGTGCAAAAAGGACTTATGTTGTTACTTTTAATTCTATAGATGAATTTTCAATTTTAGCGAATTTGATTTATTATCCCTTTCTTAGAATTGTTTTGATTAAATATTAAATTGAGACATAAAAAGCTTATAAAATATGTAGAAGGCATAGAAAATAGATACAAATTAGGAGATAGAATGCAGCTATTAGCCTTGAAGTCTCCTGCAAATACCTTCCATTTTGCTTCCCTATATTCAATAGACAAATCTACATCAAACTTTGTATTTATTAACTTTCTCTACTTGATAATTATAACACGAATCTTTCATTTCTCCAATATATTTGCTTATGTTGATTTTGAACTTTACATTAATGGAGTCATAGTATATATGTTCCTTTACAATTGGCTTTTCTTTCCTCAATAATATTTTCCTAAGAGCTATCTGTTCTGTGGCATTCCCCCATGCAGAGGCAATTCTAGCAGACAATAGCCACTGAGTTTGATTGTGACAATAAGTTTACTAAATGGATATACCACAACTTATGTATCCATTCTGTGGTGATGGTCATTTAACTTGTTTTCCATTTTTCTTTTGAGTTCTTTTGGTTTTGCTATCACAACCAATACTGTTATGAACATTGCTCTATATGATATGACATATACAGGCTGTACGTTCCATCTGTATCTCTTACTGTAGTAGTTCTATTCGTTATTTCTCTATTGTTTCTATTATTTCTCTCTCTTCATTATCTCTCTATTCATTATTTCTCCAACCGAGTAGTGGAAGGAAAGTACCTAAATCATAGGGGTGCTAGAGGGAATGAGATAATAAAAAAGCATTTAATAGGTTATTGAATGCTGTGTAAGTATGAATGATCCTGATGTTTTCTGAACCACATGTACAAGAGGATATATATCTTAGAGTGGAATTTCTGGGTTATAATATATAATGCACCTTAAATTACACCATGGTCAATTGTGAATAGTCTTCTATTCTCTACTGTCCCTTCTTCCATAGTGATGCCATTTTAGATGGGAACATGATGGTCTACCTGAAGGCTGAATTTCATGGACTCTTTGCGACTATGTAAGAGCTATGTCATTAAGTTCTTGCCTGTGGAATGTCACAAGAAATGGATTCCCTCCTTCTTCTTGTCCTTGAAAAGATTCATAAACGCTCTTTTTGTACCTTCCCCTTTTTCATTTGTGAAGGAATATTAAAATTAGAGCAAATGCCTTGGAGCTGGAGATGAAAGCCACACATTGAAGGTGTCAGAACTACTTTACTAGTTCTGTTCTAATACCTGAGAGAAATACACTTTTCTCTTTTCTCAGGCACTAATTTGGGGGCATCTTTTTTTTTTTTTTTCCAGCAGCTATGCCTGTAGCCTAATGAATCAATATGAAGTTGACAAAAGGAGAAAATAATCAAGCTTTTTTTCAGATGTCTACTTAGGGTTTGTTGGCAGTCAGGAGCAACATTATAGCTGTGTGGGGTAGTGGGGAAGGAAATCCTTCTAAGCCATAAGTAAGTTTTGATTAGAAGGAGAGATAATCAGAGGTAAAACTCTGAACCAATTAATGATCACTAGTTAACAATTTGGTCAAATTTTCCTACAAATAAAGGAAAGGTATTAGAGAATTGGAGGTGGTTGGAGGTGAGAAGTATACGCTTGGATCTCTTGGAATTCACTCAAATTGTGACAATAGCTGTGACCCACAAAATGTTCACCAAAGAGCTTTCACCGCAGAAGATGGTGTCAGTGATCTGGTGGACAAAGTCACTCATTATGCAACTATCAGGCAACTTGTGCCAATCACCCTAGTGCATGCACAATAGTCTCTTAGGCTAAGTGGCTATGGCATCAGGATGCAGGTGATATATGAATTAAGCAACTTGGGTTTTCCTTCTTTGATGCTGATCTGGCTACTGCTATTGCAAAGACTTCCAAATCAACAAAGACAAGATAGCCCCCATTATAGCATTAGATCTGGGGAGGACCAGCCAAATGCTTGCTGGTGAAAGATTGATTTCACTGTTCCCTTTCTGTAAGGGAGGAGGCAATGGTATATCCCCCTCGGAATAGACACCAACTGTAGCTATGGACTTTTTTCCCTGTCCTACTTCTGACAGAATCACCATGGTTCAACTTCCTGAATTCTGTATTTACTGAAACAGATTCACTCAAAAGGTTCCTTTCACAGTAGAACTATCTTACAAAGAAAGTGGTGAGGCAGTGGGATTCGGTGTTCTTGTGCCCTGCCACCCGTAGTAGCTGAACTGATACAAAAGTGGGAGTCCTTCTAAAACCTCATTTATAGTGCCAGGTGAGAATGATCACATTTTCTTATAAGCGTATACTGAGTTTTATCAAATACTTTGAATTTCATCTAATTTTATCTATCTTTTTTCGGTATCTATTGAGAAGGTCATATAATTTTTTTCTTTCATCTTTTAATGAAGTGCATTACTACTATTGATTTTTCTCAAGTGAAACCAACTTTTTTCCTGTCTGAACCCAACTTCATTATACATTACTTCATTATTTTATGTATTCATTATATTATCTTCATTATACATTACTCATTTCAATTTGCTAAGTATTTCCTTTTGAATTAGGGGGATTTGAGGGGAATGGGACCAGAAGGTACAATCTCCAAATGCTTCAGGCAAAACACACCAAAATGAAAGATGAATTGGAGAGACACAAAAGAGGTAGGAACTTAAATATTGGTGAGAAGTTGGAGGTGGGAGATAAGTAACAGTGAAGACTAAGTGTAGGATGACTTAGGTAATTGGGTAAATGTTGTCAGCAGCAACAAGCTCAAGAGGAATAAATTTTGGTGGAGAGAAAATGAATTCTGTTATGCACACACTGATTTGGTGTATCTGTAGGATATCCAGATAGAGAATTCAATTAAACAAATGGATAAGCTGGTGGGGTTAAGAGAGAGGTTGTGGCTGATAGGTAGATGTGGGAACCAATAGACTATATATGGAAATAAAAACTCTGATAATGGATAAGGTAATAAGAGAGAATAGGGGTTGGGGCTTCTGGGTGCCTCAGTTGGTTAAGCATCTGACTTTGGCTCACATGATCTCATGGTTTGTAAGTCCTATGTCAGGCTCTCTCTCAAAAAATAAAATAAAATAAAATAAAATAAAATAAAATAAAATAAAATAAAATAAAATAAAATAAAATTGAAGGAGGAGGAGGAGGAGAAGGAGAAGGAGAAGGAGGAGAAAGAGAAGGAGGAGGAGGAGGAGAAGAAGAAGAAGAAAAGAATAGCGGTGCCTAGGTAGCTCAGTCAATTAGGTGTCTGACTCCTGATTTTGGCGCAGGTCATGATCTCTCTGGTTCATGAGATTGAGCCCAGGATCAGGCTCTGAGCCTGCCTGGGATTCTCTCTCTCTCCCTCTCTCTCTGCCTCTCCCCTGCTCGCTCTCTCTCTCTCTCTCTCTCTCAAAAATTAAATAAATAAACTTTAAAAAATAAAAATAAATTAAAAAGAGAGAATATAACATTGGAAAATGAAATGGCAAAACACTCACAAGTTCAGGAAAAACAAGGGAAATAAATACTTTGAGATAAGTATCTACTTTTGCCACACAGAAAAAGAGTGGGTTTATTCTCGTGCAGCTTGTGTCTTGTTTTAGAATGATAGACTCTTTGTGCTGAGTGAAATAAGTCAGTCAGAGAAGGATAGATATCATAAGTTTTCACTCATATGTGGATCTTGAGAAACTTAACAGAAGACCATAGGGTAAGGGAAGGGGAAAAAAGGAAATAGTTACAAACTGAGAGGGAGGGAAGCAAAGCACAAGAGACTCTTAAAAACAGAGAACAAACTGAGGGTGGACGGGTGGCGGGGGTGCGGAGAGGGAAAATGGGTGATGGGCATTGAGGAGGGCACTTGTGATGAGCATTGGGTGTTACAATAAATTATATTTAAAAATATAAAATAAAATTACTTTTTAAATTTCAAAACAGAGTATTTACATCATTTATGTACTGAAGAAAAATACTTGGGAGAGAAAGAAGATTTGAAAGCATGGGAGCAAGAATGTAGTTTCAAAAGCAAGTCTGAGGAGAAGATTGTAAAATAGATCTAGATAAATATAGGAAACACCTTGAACAAAGAGAGAAAAACTTTGTTTATACTTCTGATAAGGAGGAAATGATGCTATAAATATAAGTAAGTTGATTGAGAGAGAAGTGAGAATCTGATATTTTCAGTTTTCTCTCTGAGGTAAAATGTGAGGTGACTTACTGAGATAGAACAAGATGTGATGTGATAGTGATACCAGAAATCTTTAGATTTTAACATTGTGCTTAACTGTGTGAATATTTTTCAGCAACTCATCAGCTAAAGTGTAGAGGGTTGTCATATAGCTTCTATTTTCTTAACACGACCTGCTTTTTAGATAAGTAGCACATGGAATAAATGATTTATCAACACGTTAAATTGCCAGAGTTGCTGTGTGTGGGCAAAAGGGAACAAATCCTACAAGTTGAGGAAAACACAACTTGTAATTTTGAATAAGCTCCTTTCGTGGTTTGAATTTCTTCTAATTTGAAAACTACAACCTGAGGACTTAAAGGGGTTAAATAAACAAGATTTTCTGACGTAAGCATTGGGTTTATTTTCAGGTAGAATCAAGTAAGGAGTGGATTGCGGTGGGAAAAGTTGTGTTGGGCAGCCTCTGCTCCACTTGACCAGAGGACAGATGTACACAGGAAGTTCATCACAGTTG
This sequence comes from Puma concolor, assembly GCF_028749965.1. Lineage (NCBI taxonomy): Eukaryota > Metazoa > Chordata > Mammalia > Carnivora > Felidae > Puma > Puma concolor. Next base: position 204,888,129 of record NC_141667.1, on the reverse strand, counting down.
TCACATGATTGAATTACTCAGTAAATGCTAACACTCAGCTATTGCACAAGGTCATAATAGTTTTAAGAGTAGAAGCTCCCAAAGAATTTTCACCAGAGAAACGATTTCCTAATTGGAAGAAATTCAAAGACTTTTTCAGACATAGATGATAGAATGATGATTGGTACTAAAGAAGGCTAAGCACCTTCAATTTTTAAAAGATAATTACAATTAAAAAAACTCTTTGTGCATTTCAAAAGTGAGTTGTGTTACACAATCAGAGCTCAAGAAATATAGATATAAATCCAGACAATTGACCACATTCATTTGCATAGGGCCAGTGAGAGATATAATTTCAATTTCACAAACTCCTGACTAGAGGAATAATACCTAATATTATCCTGAAGTGCCTAAATAACTAAATTTCTGTTGGCATACAGAGTGTAGAATAAAATGTCAAAGTTTGATTTTCATAAAAGAAACAGAGAGAGAATTGGAAGTTGACAGGAGTTTTGGAAAAACAGGAAGGCAATGAAGTGAAGGATAGAGAAATGGAGAAAGGAATGAGATGGTCCTTTATGTTACACATCAGTCTGGCCTAATGGAAGGAATGTTTAACTTGGAATTAAAAAGGCTTAATTTACATCCTATTTCTAACTGTGACCTTAAACATTTTGCCATTTTAAACTTGCATTGTATCATTTGTATATTAGAGGAAATGATATTTGTTGTGTTTCCTCAAAGGACAGGTGCTAGCATCATGGATCAGTAACGAATCATTGACAGACTTTTCTCACCGCTATGTGTGGTCTCTAGGACTTTCCAAGAATTTCTGGTCGAACCGAGCAACTTACTTTATCTGCACATCTGTAGAATGTAAAGGACCTTTGATCTACCTGCACCAGAAGGGCAATCTAATCAATCTGAGTAAGATTTCTTCAGAAAAAAAACCTTTTTTTTGAGAGAGAGAGAGAGAGACAGAGAGTGTGAGCAGGAGGGGCAGAGAGAGATGGAGGGAGAAAGAGAATCCAAAGTAGGCTCTGTTCATTGACCACAGGACTGGAACCCATGACACTATGAGATCATGGCCTGAACTGAAATCAAGAGCCAGACACTTAACCAACTGACCCACCCAGGCGCCCTTTTCTTCAGATGGTTCTGATTGATAGAAACAATCTGAAATCCTTGATCAGAAAGAACAGTCCTATTCTCCCATGGCTGTTCTATACTATAGTTAGATGCTTCCTGACACTAAGTTTCTATTTATGAAGCTGGGTTTCAGTCACAATCAATCAATCAATCAATCATTTGAGTTTCTTTCTCATGTTCCTGGAAGCTCTGCTTTCTTTGAGCACATGGCCAGTGTTTGGGCTTTCATTTTGTCTACACATTTAGTTGTGAACACTGCTTCATATTTGTTAGGCTTTGTTACACCTTTTGTTAGGACAACTGTGCTCAGGACCCTACCATCCTAAAATCTCTCTCTTGACCGTCTTGCCCCGTCAAGATGCTTTCCTAATTTCTTTTATTTTGTAGAACATTCAATAAATTCAAACCCTGATCTAGACACGCTTTCCTAGAAGAAAGATGACTCTGGTATCAAAAAGTCTAATAGATAATTATAGTCTAAAAATATCAATCCTTACATAAATAGCTCACTACATATACACTTAACAGTATATTGTAAAATTTGAGGAAATAATTGAAGTCCCCTGACAATCTATTAATAAATATTGTATATATTCCTAAATCAAAGATCGAAGCTCACATTTGACGTTTTCATTTCAGTTCTCTGTTCTTAGTCACCACATATGCACACACATATATATGCTTATATGTGCATACATTATATACAGATGTTTGTGTATATACACATACATGCACAAATACACACACACACATATACATTGCTATTGCTGACCATATATTATTTCTGAATTTGTTCTAAATAGTGTAAACAAAGCTTGAGTGTTCTTTTAAATTTATTGCTACACTTGATAGTAATTTTAAGAGTCAGCTCATAGAACATTTTGTAACTCAAAGAATATTTACCTGATTATACTGGAAGGATCTGTTTTTAGCAGACATTACTTTTTTGCAGCCAGCCTTCCCCACTATCAGCAGCCCTGTCAGCTTCTGTGATCATTCCAAGCTTCTCTGCATGGCCAAGTAGCTAGGTAGGTCATTTGTCACAGAACATAAAGGAAACAATTCACCACTTTTGAAGTGGGAAATCCAAACGTACCAGCCTGTCAGTAATTCTCGCTATAATTCCATCTTTGCATAATCAGGGAGATTAGCTGCCAGCAGTCTGCTCATGTGCAAAAGTACGGCAGCATCTTGGAGTTAGTTTTCCATGTACGTCCATAAATTTTTATGAGGGGTGTATGTTCTGATCAGCAAAACGCATTTAAAGAAAAAATCAGGTATTCTTTTAAAAAAATAAATGAATTTTACTTTTTAATGATAACAGTGATAGCAACAGACTATTTTGAAGGACATCATTCTAGTGAAGGATTTTGTCCCAATTTGAGGCCACGTTCTGGATTTTGAAAGAGCTAGTAGTGGCTGGGACCAATGCAGATAAACTACCAAGTCCATTTCACCTCCTAGTCTGCCAAAGTACGTAGCGAGAAAGTACAGAAAGTACATAGCAACGGGAGTTACTTGGTGCTTAATTTACTTGATATGAACAAGTTTCCCTTTTGAAATGACTTCAATATGTATCAAACCATATTAAACATGCCTACTTTAAGACAGAATTTTTTTTTTGTCCTGCGTTTTAATTGGAAGGTATGTAATCAAACAAAGAAAGGTCCTTGAAGAAATCTGAAGTAAATAACAGTGTGATACCATCAATTTCTTAGAAATAATGTACAACCTGTGATTACTTTTTTAATCTCAGCAGTGCCAAATTCCATACATAATAACCTCTCAGCCATAGTGCAGTTCATAGAAATCAATCAAATCAATCAAATGAAAAGTAGATTCAACACACAAATCTGAATGGAATTGCTTAAAATAAAAGCATCAAGCTTTTAAAAAATGCATTTTCAAATAATCCGCATTCCTACTTTTGCTACTTGTAGTGGAGACAATTTTAACAAAGAAATTCTCCATGAATTCAAGTTCCCCAATGTATTTTTAAATCAAAAATGAAAATGTTTGTGGAATACAACAAAAAAAAATCATTTTAAAATAAATATGAAGAGAATGAGAGTCCCCACTTACTTTTCTGCCTCCTCAAATAACCTTGTCCCTATTTGGAAAGGTCCTTTGGTTTTGGTTTTGTTTACCATTCCTGGCCTTAAAGTCTATGCAGACAAATGAAGTCAAATTTACTTTTTATTTTTTTAAATTTTTTCCTTGGAGCATTATTGGCACACAATGTTACATTAGTTTTAGGTATACAGCGTAGCAATTCAGCATCTCTGTACCTTATGCTGTTCTCACCACAAGCGTCGCTACAATCTGTCACTTTACAACACTATTCTAATATTACTATTACAATATCATGGACTATATTCTCTATGCTGTGCTTTTTATTTCCATGATTTACACAGCGTTGCTTTTGTGTTTACATTTTTAAGGGTTCCAGCCATAATTGGTCATACTGGTGGGATCTTTGTGAAACTCAACAAAGAATCAACATTCCAGAGACATTTCCAAGAGCACATTTGATAAGAACCTGTAATGAAAAGTCTGCCACTTGCTCTACCTATGTGGTAACCTCATTCTCCTTCCCTTCCGCTCTGACCTGCCTTGTCAGTATCCTATTCCTACCTACCAAGTGCAGGAAACTTGCCTTTGCCGCTATCAACAATGGTCTGAAGCAAGAACAAGTCAATATCTTTGTCATGGGTGCCATCTTCTACTGTTCCCAAAGTCACAGACACTCCATAATCAGAGCTGTGCTGGATGCTGTGTCTGGGATGGAAGAATAGCTCTTACATTGGGTCACCTGCTTGTCCCTAGAGTTTCACAATCTTTTTATAGAAAAGAGTTCACTTAGCCTCTCTATATGCTCCACAACATGACAGTGCCTTATGAAAACAAAATATTGTCACAATTTGGTACTGACCCCTCTAATCAGATGATGATTAAATCCAGAACAAGGAACTCAAATCCAGTTCCAAGTGCAAGCTGAGTAGAATATGGATGTCCAGCCCCCTCTTCTACCACTTTCTCATCTTCTCCAGTGGTCCTTATAAAAACAAGTGTTCACGTGTAGTGATATACGCAAATAGATAATATGAAGGAGGAGTGTCCACATGCACAGTATGTAGCACCATACTCCGGCTATAGCTAGAGAAAATAGCATGTTATGCATATAAAAAGAAACTTCTTTGTATACTTAACTGAAAACCTTAATAGCCTAACAAAGCAGGTGACTGTCTTCCAGAAAGAGTAGTCCTTGATCAAGCATGTGGTCAGTATATCATATAAATAACTATACTACCATATTATATTGCTATGAAGTAGTAAATAATTACCTATAATTCTCCTTACTTATTTATTAGACTGAGGAATCAAGGATTTCTCATGACTGTCTCACCAGGAGTAGTAATGATTTCTGCAGAGGACCCAGAGAGTTTTTTTGTACCATTCTATTTTATCACAGATCTAGTTGCTATCCTTTGTAATTGTAGGTTTTTAAAGTTAATGAGAGTTTATAATGTCTGAAACTGCTTCTTATGGCAGAGGGTTTGGGAAAGACCATCAACTCTCTCTTATATGAGATGAAAAAAACAAGTCAGCTGAGAAAGTACTGGCACAACTAACCAAAACATAGCTGTGGAAACCAGAACATGGAACTCAGGATCAGAAGAGAAGACAAAAGCTGGAAGCAATGGAGAGCATTTCTAGGCCAAGACAGAAAATTAAACTCGTTGTCTATTTCCTAGCTGTATTTTTAAACTTTTTTAACATTTATTTATTTTGGAGAGACAGAGAGACAGAGCACTAGCAGGGGAGGGGCAGAGAGAGAGGGAGACACAGAATCTGAAGCAGGCTCCAGCCTCTGAGCTGTCAGCACAGAGCCTGATGTGGAGCTCCGACCCACAAAGCATGAGCATGACCTCAGCTGAAGTTGGACCTTAACCAACGGAGCCACCCAGGCGCCCCACCTAGCTGTATGTAGAGCAGCAGAGAAAGAGCAGACCTCCTCATTTCAACCTTAGAGTGGAATCAGGCCAAGCTTTCTTATCTCTACTGGTCAGTAGTATTGATGCATGATATCATTTTCCTATGGTGAAAAGGGGCTTCCTATGATCATTCTTTTATCTTGTGTATTTATCTAAGTTGTTGAAAAATGAATCTAGTATTTCCTCAAAGACATTTGGAAGTCCATAGTTTCAGTTGACTTGACACAGCAGGTCATTGGGATGTGGGACTGACGTTGTAAGCATGTGTATATGAAAACAAATTTAAACTTTTGTGATATTGCTGAGGTCTTGTGTGGGTATTAAGGAACCACAGGGTCGTTTATCCATTCAAAAATTAGGGTTATGGCCTAGAAAATCCTAACCCTTTTTCTTTAAAACATGTACACAACTGCAGGCATCATCTGACTATTAGCTCAATTTGTTCCCTTCAACTTTTACTTTGACCTTTGTCTTTGCTTCTTGCTTGATCCTATGAGTATTCTTTCAGTAAGACTATAAAACCTGGACCCAAATGTGGATTACACTAAATGAAGTTTAAATTCTACAATCTGGCTAGTATACTATAAAAGAAGGCATCCACATTTTTAGGGGAGATTGGATTGATACAGGGAATTTATCATGTAAAGCCTGGTCCACCAATTCCAAACTCTGTCCGTAGGATGATCTGAAGGACACTGCTCCTACTAAAGGGAGTGAGAAGTATGTTTGTGAGGGGAGCTCTAGTTTTTATGAAGAACTTTGGGATGGATATTTTTTGTAAGCCACCCTTGAAGATGGAATTTCTGCCATTGAATTAGGCAGAGTCATAATAACACTGTGGAGTCATAATAAACTGTGGAGTATACCTGTCTTATAAAACCATGATGTTCAATGGTATGCACAGCAGTGCTCCATTAACAAGTGACCTGGTCTATAAAATTTTAGGTCCAAGTATATCCTGAAGGCATAAAAAAGTCCCATGAATATTTTGGGTTAGATGTCTATGTCTCGTACCCCTGCTGTTTTTCCTCCTCCCTTTCAGTCTGCTTCTTTGACCTCATAGGGAGTTCCCTATGAAAATTTGACTAAGGCAAAAGAATGAATCTGGTTGATAGGTGGTTCTATATGATATGGTAAAACTACATAAAATAGATGAATACAAAAATACAGCCCCATTCCAGGGTGTCCTTGAAGGATCATTGTGAAGGAAAATTCTTTTAGTGGGCAGACCATTGAGCAATGCATTTGGCTGTTCATTTTGTCTGAAATGTGAGATGTTCAGACTCAGGGATCTACAGTGATTTATAGGCAGTGAATAATGGTTTTGCTAAATGACCAGAGTCTTTCAAATAACTGGTCTGGAAAATTGGTACAATAAGTTCTGGAGTAAAGGTATGTGGGAAAATCTTTACAAAGGGGCAGAGAATATGGGGCGCCTGGGTGGCTCAGTCAGTTAAGCCTCCAACTCTTGATTTTGGCCCAGGTCATGATCTCACGGTTCTTGGGATCGAGCCCCACATTGGGCTCTGCACTGACAGTGTGGAGCCTGCTTGGGATTCTCTCTTCCTCTCTCTTTGCCCATGCCCCACTTGCTCTCTCTCTCTCTCCCAAAATAAATAAATATACTTTGAAAACCAAAAAACAAACAGCTACAAAAAAATGGGCAGAGAATATAAAAATACTGGTGACCCATGTAAATGTTCACCAAAAGGTAATCTAAGATTAAAGGTATTTTAATAGTTTTGTGGAGAAGATAACCATTTTTGGTCAGTATTAGTCAGATTGTTCCATCACAGTCACAAGTGGCTGTGTTGGCAGGGGTATTATTTATGGGATCAGTAATGTGATCTTACACTCCTAACGACCAGTCTGGCAGCAACCATCAATGAGTGACCAATATACTCTGGAAAAACAGGATTCTTTGAGCATTAATCTACACCTTGTGGCAAGTCGATTGCATTGGAACACACTTCTCATGGAAGGGAGGGTGCGTTAGTATCACTGGATAAGCACTTATTCTAGATACAGATTTTTATTCTCTGTTCACAATGTTTTTGGCAGAACCCCATTCGTGTATTTATAGAATGCCTTAATAACCATGGTATTCCACTGAACACTGCTTTTGACCAAACAACTAATTTTAAAGCAAGTGAAGTGTGACAGTTGGATCACACTCATGGAACTCACTGATCTTACCATGTTCCCTATCATCCTGAAGCAGTTGTCCCGAGAGAATAGTGAAATGACATTTTGAAGACTCAAATACAACCACACTTGGAAGTATCTTGAGGGGTTGGGCAATTTCCTTAGGATGTAGTATCACTCAATCAGGGATTAACATGTGATGTTGTTTCATCCTCGTCAGTATTCACGGGTCTGAGAAACAAAGATGGAAACGGGAGTTATTTCTCTTTTATGCCTCAGTCATTTGCCGACAAAAATTTTGTTTACAATAATTGTGACTTTGGGTTTTTCTGATCTAGGCATTTTAGTTCACAAGAGGGGAACGCCTCTGCCAGGGCTCACATCAAGGGTTCCATTAAAATTTGAAGTTGAAGTTGCTGTTTAGCCAATTTGGGTTCCTTGTGTTAGTGAACTGATGGACAAACAAGAGGGCCATTGTACTGGCTGTGGGGAATAATTCTTTTATCCTGGAGATATTAGAGCTACTAGCAAATAAATGAGGTTAAGAAGGCAATGGAGAGGATTGCCTATGACAAATGATAAAAGGCAATGGGAAACCACAATTCTGTTCAGGGCAGGACTGATAATGGACCAAACCATTCAGGAAACAAAGTTTGGATCACTCTACCAGGCAAAAAATTAGGACCAACAAAGTGATTGCTGAGAGGAAACGCTATGTAGAATGGCTAGTCAGTCAATGAAGATAGTTATAAATAGCAGTTAGGGGGCGCCTGGGTGGCGCAGTCGGTTAAGCGTCCGACTTCAGCCAGGTCACGATCTCGCGGTCCGTGAGTTCGAGCCCCGCGTCGGGCTCTGGGCTGATGGCTCAGAGCCTGGAGCCTGTTTCCGATTCTGTGTCTGCCTCTCTCTCTGCCCCTCCCCCGTTCATGCTCTGTCTCTCTCTGTCCCAAAAATAAATAAACGTTGAAAAAAAAATTTTTTAAAAATAAATAGCAGTTAGGAGCACATGAACAGTTACAGAACTGAGGATTATAATAGTTATTAATATTTCTTCCTATTCTGGTATAAATCTACTTGTAAACACATTAATTAATTAATTAATTAATTAATTAATTAGCATTTTCCCCTCTCCCATTCCCCTGTAATCTGACATAAGATGTGTTATGTTATCTCCTATCTCAGTTTTTAAGTTATGAACTATCAAAGGGTCAATGTGGTTCATCTAGAAAAGAACATCACCCAAGGTGGGTAGAGAGAATGTGTCCTTTTTAAGAAAGAATTAGTATGTTTTTGACTGTACAAGGGAAACTTATATAATTTTAGGCAGAAGCACCACTTGGCTGTTATTTTTTCCTGAGAGACTAAGTATGGCTAAAAGAAGTATGTACAGATGCCAGCTTGACAAAGGGTCAACTTTTGTGGTGTTCTATTGTGCCAATATAGCCAAGTTGGAGCTCACCTTCCCTTTGCAGATCCAGATTAGAGGCGGCCACAATCGAAGTTTGTGCAAGATTTGGAAGAAGAAGTGAATGAGAAGATTTTTTAGGCACTGAGTTTGGCATAAGGTGCCTAACACTGGCAAAGCACACATGTTGTTTCTGTTCTGTTAATTCTGAAACTGGCATAAGACAGTATCCAGGCCTGCAGCTCTACCAGCTTCCTAAATATCTCCTCTTTTAATTTCTCTATGCCATGGACCAGATGTACATATAGTTCTGTGGTGAATGATGAACAGTGCCAGCTTCTTCTGTAGGTCATTTACGTTATCAAGATTCTGAGATAGGGGAACTGAAGGACTCCAGAAAAATCTGCTTTTTTGCTCCTTTTCCTGTTTCTATTCTTGCTAGGACCTGTACCCCACTTTACACATGTCTCATAGAGCAAAAAGGGTATGTCCTCCTTGTCAGAGACAGGAGTTAATGACATCTTTAGAGTCTTCCAGCACAATAGATAAGATCTAAGGAAGGACGAGGTGAGAATGACTGGACAAAGCCATCATATGCACATTCTAGACCACTGGCACTAGATATGTAGATGCCGAGACCCTCTCATTCCAAGGAACAATTTTCTTATGAAGGACACCTGGGCCCATATTTTTGTTCTGACTTGCTTCTAGATGCATAAGAGGACATGTATACCAGACCACAGTTCTTAATAAAAAGCCTGGACCCTGAGCAAAGATGAGACTCTCTCCTTTCCTTTCCGAGTCTCTCAGACACTCTCTCTGTACCTGTACTCTCTCTATATTTTCAATAAACTCTGCTCCCACGTCCTGGTAATTGTGTTTAATTTCTAACTTTGAGTAGCCAGGGACCCTCTTGGCTGGACCTGTGGGACTCCCTTCTAGGTCCTTGGACCTGGTTTGCCTGCACCATCTCAATGGGGTAAAACACAGAGGTAAGTTTTATTTTACCTTTGTGTATTCCAGTTAATTTTTATTCAGCTCCAAGTTACATTCAAGGCTGACCTGTCATGATGTCAGTCCCAATGCTAGACAAAAAAGCAACAGCTTTGTATAGACTCATTAACTCCCATAATTGTGTTAGGTCTAATCCCTGTAATAATTCCCTTTTGCTATAGCACCCATTTGGTCTGCTTCTCTGATCAAACCCTTATTCAGATTGGGGCCTTGTAATGTTTATGTTTATGTGTTTAATGCCTAACTATGCTTAGCATTAAGAAAATCCTTCATAGGGGCGCCTGGGTGGCTCAGTCAGTTAAGCATCCGACTTCTACTGAGGTCACGATCTCACAGTTTGTGGGTTTGAGCCCCATGTCTGGCTCTGTGCTGACAGTGCAGAATCTGGAGCCTGCTTCGGATTCTGTGTCTTCCTCTCTCTCTATTCATCTTCTGCTTGCTTTCTCTCTCTCAAAAATAAATAAAGATTCTTAAAAAAAATTTAAAAAAAAGAAAATCATAAATCCTGGCTGACTGGTGATGATGATGGTACTTGATGACTCTCCCTACACTCATGTTTCTCAAGAACTTGATTTACATTTCTGCTCTACTTTCCTTACTCATTTTTAGCCTCTAAGACCTCAGCAAGTGACCTTATCTCTAGATGGGACTGTCATACCCACTCCTGCCTCTAGAGGGAGGCATCAGAAAAAACTACAATAATGGAGAGATGGGTACACAATATATATGTAGTAGAGTAACTTGAAATCCCTCTGGAATTTTAAGGCTTACACACCTGATATTTGTTCACTCAGTTTCCAATTTTCAGGATCTTCCACATTTTTTAAACCTACTAGAGGAATTTTAACATGTTGCTTCCTTCTCAGAAACCCTTGTTTTTATAACCCTTGCCATACAATTATACCTCAGGTACATGTTTTTTTAAAGGTCCTGTTATTTAGCTTTGGTAATAGCAACAAATACGAAGACAATAGTCATAGTTCCCAAGAAAAAACTCCACATGAGGAAGAAGCAGGGTTGGTCAAGAGGGTTCTAGGGCATAGATGTCTGCCACCTGGCCCTGGAATGGCCTGGAGTATGAGAGCCTGATAATGAAGGTTGTTGAGGGTGTGAACTCCAGGTTGTTTGGTTTGCCACTTGAAAAGCATGCTTCTGGGTCAATTTGCTATCTCTAATCCCTCCAGCTTCAGCAAGGCCCCAGATGTCAAAGCATCAGAATACAGGAGGGGGGGGCGCGGCGGAAGACATGGTTAATACGTTATTGACAGTATCATGGTTGATTAAAAAGTTGTTCTTACCAATGGTAGGAGGACAACCCTATTTTCAACCCAGAAATATCACGGTTTAAGAATCAGGCTGTTTTGTTATCAGTGACAAGAAAAAGTATTTCATATTGGCAATGTAAATTCAAGTTGTGAAAAAAACTGAGTACAGATAAGCACTTAGGTCTTTTCATTTTATTTCAAAAGAAGATCAGGAGCACCTGGGTGTCACAGTCAGTTAAGTGCCTGACTTTGGATCAGGTCATTATCTTTCGGTTCATGAGTTTGAGCCCCCTGTTGGGGCTCTGTGCTGACAGCCCAGAGCCTGGAGCCTGCTTCAGATTCTGTGTCTAGCTCTCTTTCCGCCCCTTCCCAACTCGCACTCTGTCTGTCTCTCAGAAATAAATAAACATTAAAAAAAAATTTTAAGGAAAAGAAGGCCATACTGAAGAGTTCATAGTATTATCCTCATGTATTTTGGGTTGGGTAATTGTAGATAGGAAATGAGTGTCAGAAAAGGCCTTGGCAGTCTTTGTACTTTGAAATGCTTGTAGATTTCACTGTAATTTAACATCATGTAACCAGAGGAAAAAAACTCACAGTTTGGAAATTGCCAAAGTATTCATCAAGGAAACATTCTTGGGACCCAATTTTTCAGTAGGAGTAGGAAGTGGGTAAGCCATTCAGAAGCTCTGCACTACAGAAGCCCAGGCTATCCTCTAAGCCTGAAAGACAAGTCCTCTCCTAGCACCCACGTATAGATGAATAATAGTCATTTTGTCATGGAATAATTCTCTGAAATATGGAAAAAAGGAAAAGGGATTTTAATGACTGGTTTTATCTCATTTAAGCATGCCTCCTGGAGCTAGGCATATTGTGAATTTCCTTTGATAAGGAAGAGGAAGGTTTCACCCACTTTTAATCTCCTAAATAATCAGTATCCTAAAAGGAAGTAATCTTGTTCGAAAAAAATCACATCATGTTAATTCTTCAGAAATTATTTTTCTGCAGATACTAGTATGAATCTGGGAGTTTCACTTTTTTCTTCAAAGATATCATGAAATATTGCATTGAAAACGTGAACTTTAAAGTCAAATAATATCACCTAAAAAATTTGTTCTTCCTACCATTTAAGAATGTTACCACCTTGGTTGAATACATTACCTAGTCGCTCAGCCTCCACTAATATAAAAGTTTATAAAATACCTACTTGTAATATAAATCCAATAGGTTATTACTATATGGATTATCTTACATAATATTGGATTTCTTTCACAGCTTGGCATGCTGTGATAACATTCCTCACAATGCCCGATTCTGATATAGTTTGAGGATGATTTTTTCTTTATTTTCAAAGGTACATCATTAATAAGTGATTTTGAAGACATAACTATGTCAAAATGTACTATTCTATTTATATATTTTCTGGTTGCCCATAGATACATTAGATTGTGTACTTGATTCACTGATGATTCTACAAAGGCCTGGAACACCTTTGGCTAAGTTCTGTTTCTGGAAACAGATGGTTAGATTTGCTTGCCACTGTTTTAAAGGGCTGTCATCACTTTTAAGTGTCTCTGGGCTTTCTGGTGTTAATGCTACTTGTCTATTACAGTTGTTTTTAGACTTTTTTCTTATTCTCCTATTGTGCTTTCTTTCTTTTCTTTTTTTTGGGGGGGATGAGAGTTAATTCTGTTCTGTTAATTACAATTCAGGGCCTCAGGCTCTCATGACACACAGACTACCGATGTTAATAATAAATTGCTTTACGTTTCTTACCCATTGAAAATTTTAAGACAACACATTTAAACATAACACTGTTTAAAAACTTCTATTAATATTAAGCTGCTAAGAATTTTTATAATACCTTCTTGAATCTTTCCAGGATTGGAATTCACTAAAAGCAACCCCATTGTGCCAACACAGCGGTATGCTCAGCTAATCACAAGCATCAAGAATATTTTGAAGTTCTCCCTTGCAGGATTTATTCTTGTTTTGTTTGTTTTAATGAGTCATTCTCAGTGTCCTTGCCAACGCTTATTTTTAGTGCTTCATGATCTGATAATTGATATTATGAGTATTAAAGCTTATTTTTCCTTGCATATTAAGGTAGTTATGACTACATGCACTAGAAATTTCAACTTTTTCATGTATTTAATCTGCTCCTAGAAAATCACTAGGGGGCTCCTAGGCGTCTCAGCCTGGTAAGTGTCTGACTTTTCGTTTCAGCTCAGGTCATGATCTCACAGTCCCTGGGATCTGCACTGTCAGCATGGAGGCTGCTTGGAATTCTATCCCTGTCTCTACCCCTCCCCTGCTCACGCTCGCTCCCTCTCTGAAAAATAAATAAATAAAGTAAAAGGGGGAGAAAAAAAAAAAAAGAAAGTCACTTAGAGAGTGATTGCAAGTCTCTATCCATATAGACAATCTAGTATTTTCTGTATTGAGTGATACTTTTCACATTGGAAATAGCAAAGACAGAATAGAGATATAAGAGTGATCTCTCTGTGTTCCATAGATATCTGTCAATGGGAATCATAATTATTGGGGAAGGGTGTATAAGCCCCCTTCTCTGAATAAGAGATGAATTAATAATTTTTGGTCAGTCTACTAAGAGAAGATTGTTATCTATTTCTTGCCTTCAAAGAACTCAACCAGTATTAGGGTGATTGTTACTAACATTTGCCCTGATGTCTCATTTACTCATTCAGTCACTCAGAAAATATTTATTGAGTTTCTTTCCTAAGGTAGAGGCAGTGTTCTAGGCACTAGAGACAAAAAGATGATCAATACATACATGGTCTTTATGTAGAGGTTATGGACTAGCAAAGGGAGGGACAAAATGTAAAGGAACATATTTCTGTGAGTTTGATAGTGGAGAAATTGACTTGGTTCACTTATTTAAGGAAAAGATGACTGAGCTAATGGAGGGATAGGGGTTAGTTTAAGAGGGAAGGAAAGAGCCTTCCAGGAAGGAGAAATTGTTTCTATAATGGACCTTAGATGCCAGAAAGCATGAGGACTGTAGACAAGCTGTGGGCTGGAGGGCAGGGTGTGCGCCTGACCAGCATGCTGGAGATGATCCTGTACAGTTAGGTGGGAGCCAGGCCATGCACAGTTTTGAGACTCGTGTTAAGACATTTTGTATCTTTTGTAAGAAAAAAGGCCACTGAAGAGTTCCCTCAGAGGAGGTGACATAACCAGATTCACAGTTTGAAAGAGTCCCTCTGACTGTGTTTCTCAACTATAGATATTCACTAAGTCACAGTGCTATGTTTTTCATATGTTTTTATACATTTCATTTCTTTTCCATGGTTTTACTTTTTCCCCAGACATATAATTTTTTTAAAAGCAGATTAAACTGATTTGCCATTTGGTCGAATCCTCTCCTTTCAAAATTAGAAGGTCATGTATTTTAGTCTTGAGATGATGAAACTTGACTCAGTCACAAGGAACTGCCTGTACTTTTCTGGGGACAAAACTGTCTCTACATGGTGTTGCTTTGACATTTGATTAACTGCCATTTTTTTCCCTTTTGGCTGTTACTGATATTTGAAACATCTTACAGATTTGCTTTTTGTAATAACATCCTGTCCATCAGCTAGTTTCAATGTCGAGATTTGTGTGTGCAACTCCTACTGAAATCAATGGCAGCTCCGGGAACCAATCCAAAAGCAGACTTGGCTCAGAGTCGTCAGTGGTCTGTAGAAGTGACTTCATTTATTCTCTCAGTGTGATACATATAGACCATTCTCTGAATTTGTCTACGGACAATATCAATATGCCTAAAATCTAATGAAAAGAATATTTTATTATGTGTCTATGGCTACCATATATAGGATGGCAACTTTTTACCTTCTTTCCCTCCAGTATAAATCTTTATCCATATGACTTTGTTCAGCCACATATCCATCATGAGGTATTTCAGAAGAGCGACTTGCAATGCCCTATTTGATATTTCTTCCATTTGCAGAAGCCCTACCAAATGTCAAAGTCTATATCAAGCATACTTTCCCTTTTAGAAACCGATTAAAGGGTTCATCTTTCTTTTTCATACCTGCTATTTTTCATCTTTTCTTAGTAACTATTTAGTAACTATCGACTAACACATATTTACCTGCAAGATTGTATCCTCCATAACACTATTTTCCCCCTCTTGATTTATGAGAAGTTCTTCCTTCATATTTGTGTCCCTGACCTTCAATATACATTACGCCTTCAGTGAGTGCTTTTTGAACGCATGGAGGGAAATTAGAATATTAGTAAGGGAAAAAATAGTGAGCCTAGTAGGAAGTATTGTGCCCATATTAAGAAAGAAAAAGTCTCCCTGTGTAGTATTGTTTATCATTGACTAATGAATACAGTAAATATGCAAGGAAGTAGGTAGATGTAGATAGATAGAGTGATGATAGGTGATATATTGATAGGCAGTAAGAAAAAGGGACCACATGAAAAATGTGAAAATTTTCTGTATGTGTTTTAGGAGAAAAAAGAATATCCAACTAAGAAGTTCACGTTTTCCCCTTTTCCACCTTATAATCCAAAAATAAGTATTGAAAAATAATAATTCTTCATTAATGAATGGTTGGTAGCATTAAAGGTGATTCCTGGATTTGATTTTCCGGAAAGATGTGTTAGACTGACTGCACAAACATGTTTTCACAGGCAGCCACTTTAAAAACAACAACAACAACAACAACAACAATAAAAACCAGCTGACCAATCAAAATCAAATCCTAAACTCAGACGCTGTAAAATAAGTAATTAGATTTGGAAATAGAAAGTCAAGTAAAAGTAAGTTTAAATCTGTCTGATCTTAGAATGACAAGTTTCCCTAAACTCTATGCCACTCATCTTTTGGTCATTTTGCTGCTTCCTTTCTTGGACAAATGTCTCACAAGAATTATGTTTATATTACTTGTTTTCATTTCCTCCAATGCAACTCCTTTTCCAAGCCCAGGAATGATACACAAAATATCAGAGAACTGATTTTTCCTCCCTGCAGCATATTTGCATATTCTATACCCTTGATTTCAGAATTTGGGATCATTTAGGTGGAGTCCAGGGACCAGTCTGTTAGGGTGGGTAGAAGTCTTTCTGGACCCACAGGCATCTCTTTAAATTAAGCCGGAAGCTTTTCCGCAATAAGCTGGTACCATAAAGGACCACCCTCCCTTGGATGAGGGTTGACAAGAATTAACCCCAATCACTGTCCCCAAAACTAGTAAAGGCTGCGTTAAGACTGAGCAAAGTAACTAAAGAAAAAAAGGAAGGGAAACATATTTATTGTTATAAATTAAGGGGCACAATTAGGCTTTCACATGGATTTGTACCCCTGTGTGCAAGGACTCCCTGGCCAAGGAAACCTCAAGCTACAAAATTGATTGGAAGTGATCCCTGATGTGCTCCAAAGCACAATAAAGTCAGGGAAAAAAGACAATTACAAAAATCTACACATGTGTATCTTCCTCAACTTACAAAAGGGTTATGCCCCACCCCATAAACCCATCATAATTTGAGAATATCATAAATTAAAAATGCATTTAGTACACCTAACCTGTGAACATTATTGCTTAGCTTAGCCCGCTTTAAATGTGATCAAAACACTTACATTAGCCAACAGTTGGACAAAATAATCTAACACAAAATCTATATTATAATAAAGTATTCAAAATATCATGTATTTTTTTTTTAATATTCCACTGACAGTGAAAACAAGAATAGCTATAAGTGTATCATTTGTGGACCCTCATAATCACATGGCTGATTGTCCAGCATTAGGAAAGAGTATCTTACCTCATATTGCTAACCTGGGAAAAGACCAAAATTCAAACTTTGAAGGGTGGTTTCTACTGAATGTGTTTCGTTTTCACACTATCATAAAGTCAAAAAACTGTATTTCAAACCATTATAAATTGGGACTGACTGACTGTATTTGGAAATTAAGAAATATAGTTCTAGGCATTTCTAGGGAGTTATTTCGTATCTTTGAGCTGTGGGGTGGTGGGGTCTGGTTGGTTAGGGAAAAGGGCAGGAGGCGAACTCAATGTGGGGAATGGAGCTGGAGAAGAATTCAGATATTGGCAGCAGCTGTGAGGACAGCATGTTGGAAGTGGACCATCCTCATATGTAGGCCTTCCTGACTGGATGAACAACAGTGCTATCTGAGGGAAGCCAGCTGGGTGGGAGATCACACATTGCCGTGGCAGAACCAAGTGGGCCACCAGCAGCAGGAGCTGGACATCATTAAGCCCAACGGGTTCTGTAAAGTCCTGCTGTGGGGCAGAAGGCTAAGGCCTTGAAGGCACAGCATAGTTTCAAACACCCAGATGCTTCTGATATAGATTTGATGCATTGTGGAGGGCTAAGCCATCGTGATCCTATCCTCTGATGTCCTGCCTGCTCAAGATTAGTGGAGTCAGTTGAGGCATATCCTGTGGATGTTGGCCTGGTTGAAGGTATTTTGGTAGTTAATAACCAAGACATCCCACACATGTTTCACCTGTACCTCTCAGTTGACACTGATTCCCATATCAGTGAGCCTTGAGAGTTTTTCAGGATGTGCATCTAGGGAAGATTAGGGTTAGAAAAGGACTTGGTTATAGTAGAGGATACAACCTTTATCATATCATCCTTCAAGGGGGTTCTGTCTGTCCACAAGAAGTTTGTGTTGTGAGAATCCCTCTAGGGGTTGAGCGTATTGTTGCTCTCACCTTGAATGGGCTACACTTCCAAGACCTTCTGAATGGCAAAATCAGCAAATGGCATTGAGGAAGGTTCCATTGGTAGAGCAACAAAAGGACATTTTCTGAGCCAGGAGACAATCTTGGATACTTTTGGAAATAATCCTTGAACTCCAGCAGCAGACTCCATGAGGCAGGTCCTAATAATAATACATGTGTACAATGGTGGGGTCTGAAGTTGCCTTTTCTGATCCTAAGAATACAACCACAACATCCTTTCATTATATATTACAAGGGGGGGCAGTAGGATAAGGTTGTTACACATATATGAATGGAAAACAGTATATTTTATTGAAATTCAAATGTATAGGTTATTGAAATTGCATTCCTAATATTTGTATCTACTACTTGATATTTCAAGAGTTTTAAAAATCTCTCTACTGAGAAAAGCCATAAAATAGACGTAAAAGTTTTTTTAGGTTAAAATAGACTTTTTTCTAAAATATGATTTCACTTTAAAATGAATTATATACACATACCTAATTAAATGCATTTTATTTGAGGAGTAAGTCACTTTTTAAGAAAAGAAAATGATGAATATATTATATATATTTCTTTAACACAGGTGAATAAATTTTTTTATATTTTGGAAAGAAGAGTCTGTGATTAATGGAGATATTTTTATTCATATTTATTTATTTGTTTGTTTTTTAAAGGTTTTGTGTGGACACGTGGTGTTTTGTTTTGTTTTTGTTTCTGTTTTGATGTATTTATTTTATAATTTATGTCCAAATTAGTTAGTATAGAGTGCAACAATGATTCCAGGAGCAGATTCCTTAATGCCCCTTACCCATTTAGCCCATCCCCTCTCCCACAACTGCTCCAGCAACCCTCTGTTGTCTGTATTGAAGAGTGTCTTATGTTTTGTCCCCCTTCCTGTTTTTATATTATTTTTGCTTCCCTTCCCTATGTTCATCTGTTTTGTATCTTAAATTCCTCATATGAGTGAAGTCATATGATATTAGTCTTTCTCTAATTTTGCTTAGCATAATACCCTCTAGTTCCATCCACATAGTTGCAAATGGCAAGATTTCATTCTTTTTGATTGCCAAATAATACTCCATTGTGTGTGTGTGTGTGTGTGTGTATATATATATATATATATATATATATATATATATATACAACTTCTTCTTTATCCATTCATCTGTCTATGGGCATTTTGGCTCTTTCCATACTTTGGCTATTGTTGATAGTGTTGCTATAAACATGGGGGTGCATGTATTCCTTCGAAACAGCACAACTGTATCCCGTGGATAAATGCCTATAGTGCAATTGCTGAGTTGTAGGGTAGTTCTATTTTTAGTTTTTTGAGGAACATCCATATTGTTTTCCAGACTGGCTGCACCAGTTTGCATTCCCACCAGCAGTGCAAAAGAGATCCTCTTTCTCTGCCTCCTCACCAACATCTGTTTTTGCCTGAGTCGTTAATGTTAACCATTCTGACAGGTGTGAGGTGTTATCTCATTGTGATTTTGATTTGTATTTCCCTGATGATGAGTGATGTGGAGCATTTTTTCATGTGTCGGTTGGCCATCTGGATGTCTTCTTTGGAGAAGTGTCTATTCATGTCTTTTGCCCATTTCTTCACTGGATTATTTGTTTTTTGGATGTTGAGATTGGTAAATTCTTTATAGATTTTGGATACCAACCCTTTATCTGATATGTTGTTTGCAAATATCTTATCCCATTCTGTTTGTTGCCTTTTAGTTTTGCTAATTGTTTCCTTTGCTGTTCAGAAGCTTTTCATTTTGATGAGGTCCTATTGGTTCATTTTTGCTTTTGTTTCCCCTGCCTCCAGAGACGTGTTGACTAAGAAGTTGCTGTGGCCAAGATTAAAGAGGTTTTTGCCTGCTTTCTTCTTGAGGATTTTGATGGCTTTCTGTCTTACATTGAGGTCTTTAATCCATTTTGAGTTTATTTTCATGTATGGTGTAAGAAAGTGGTCCATGTTCATTCTTCTGCATGTCGCTGTCCAGTTTTCCCAGCACCACTTGCTGAAGAGACTGTCTTTATTCCATTGGATATTCTTTCCTGCTTTGTCAAAGATTAGTTGGCCATACTTTTGTGGGTCCATTTCTGCGTTCTCTATTCTGTTCCATTGTCTGAGTGTCTGTTCTTGTGCCAGTACCATAATGTCTTGATGATCACAACTTTGTAATACAGCTTGAAGTCCAGGATTGTGATGTCTCCTGCTTTGGTTTTCTTTTTCAAGATTGCTTTGGCTATTCGGGGTCTTTTCTGGTTTCATACAAATTTTAGGATTATTTTTTCTAGGTCTGTGAAGAATGCTGGTGTTATTTTGATAGGGATTGCATTGAATATGTAGATTGCTTTGGGTAGTATTGACATTTTAACAATATTTGTTCTTCCTATCCAGGAGCATGGAATCTTTTTCCATTTTTTTTTGTGTCTTCTTTAATTTCTTTCATAAGCTTTCTATAGTTTTCAGTGTATAGATTTTTCACCTCTTTGGCTAGATTTATTCCTAGGTATTTTATGGTTTTTTGTGCAACTGTAAATGGGATCAATTCCTTAATTTCTCTTTCTGTCGCTTCATTGTTGGTGTATAGGAATGCAACTAATTTCTGTGCGTTGATTTTACCTCCTGCAACTTTGCTGAATTCATGAATCAGTTCTAGCGGTTTTTTGGTGGAATCTTTTGGGTTTTCTATATAGAGTATCATGTCATCTGCGAAGAGTGAAAGTTTGATCTCCTCCTGGCCAATTTGGATGACTTTTATTTCTTTTTGTTTTCTGATTGCAGAGGCTAAGACTTCCAATAATACGTTGAATAACAGTGGCGAGAGTGAACATCCCTGTCTTGTTCCTGACCTTAGGGGGAAAGCTGTCAGTTTTTCCCCATTGAGGATGATACTAGCATTGGGTCATTCATATATGGCTTTTATGATTTCAAGGTATGCTCCTCTAATCCCTACTTTCTTGAGGGTTTTTATCAAAAAAGGATGCTGTAATTTGTCAAATGTTTTCTCTGCCTCTATTTAGAGTATCATATAGTTCTTGTCCCTTTTTTTATTGATGTGATGAATCACATTAATTGTTTTGCGGATATTGAACCAGCCCTGCATCCCAGGTATAAATCCCACTTGGTCGTGGTGAATAATTTTTTAATGTATTGTTGGATCCGGTTGGCTAATATCTTGTTGAGGATTTTGCATCCATATCCATCAGGGAAATTGGTCCATAGTTCTCTTTTATAGCGGGGTTTCTGTCTGGTTTTGGAATCAAGGTAATGCTGGCTTCATAGAAAAAATTTGGAAGTTTTCCTTCCATTTCTATTTATTGGAATAGTTTCAAGAGAATAGGTGTTAACTCTTCCTTAAATGTTTGGTAGAATTCCCCTGAAAGCCATCTGGCCCTGGACTCTTGTTTTTTGGGAGATTTTTAGTTACTAATTCAATTTCTTTACTGATTATGGGTCTGTTCAAATTTTCTATTTCTTCCTCTTTCAGTTTTGGTAGTGTATATGTTTCTAGGAATTTGTCCATTTCTTCCAGATTGCCCATTTTATTGGCATAGAATTGCTCATAATATTTTATTATTATTGTTTTTATTTCTGTTGTGTTGGTTGTGATCTTTCCTCTTTCATTCTTGATTTTATTTATTTGGGCCCTTTTTCTTTTTGATCAAACTGGCTAGTGGTTTATCAATTTTGTTAATTCTTTCAAAGAACCAACTTCTGGTTTCATTGATCTGTTCTACTGGGTTTTTTTTTTTGTTTTGATAGCATTAATTTCTGCTCTAATCTTTATTATTTCCTGTCGTCTGCTGGTTTGGGGTTTTATTTGCTGTTCTTTTTCCAGCTCTTTAAGACGTTAGGTTAGGTTGTGTATCTGAGATCTTTCTACCTTCTTTAGGAAGGCCTGGATTGCTATATACTTTCCTCTTATGACCACCTTTGCTGCATCCCAGAGGTTTTGGGTTGTGGTGTTATCCTTTTCATTGACTTCCATATACTTTTTAATTTACTCTTCAACTGCTTGGTTAGCCCATTCATTCTTTAGTAGGATGTTCTTCAGTCTCCAAGTATTTGTTACTTTTCCAAATTTTTTCGTGTGGTTGATTTCATAGTATTGTGATCTGAAAATATACACAGTATGATCTCGATCTTTTTGTACTTGCTGAGGGCTGATTTGTGTCCCAGTATGTGGTCTATTCTGGAGAATGTTCCACATGCACTGGAGAAGAATGTATATTCTGCTGCTTTAGGCTGAAATGTTCTGAATATATCTATTAAGTCCATCCGGTCCAGTGTGTCATTCAAAGCCATTGTTTCCTTGTTGATTTTTTGATTAGATGATTTGTCCATTGCTGTGAGTGGGGTGTTGAAGTCTCCTACTATTATGGTATTACTATCGATGAGTTTCTTTATGTTTGTGATTAATTGATTTATATATTTGGGCGCTCTCACATTTGGTGCATAAATATTTACGATTGTTAGGTCTTCTTGGTGGATAGACCCCTTGATTATGATATAATGCCCTTCTGCATCTCTTGATACAGTCTTTATTTTAAAGTCTAGATTGTCTGATATAAGTATGGCTACTCCGACTTTCTTTTGTTGACTGTTAGCATGATAGATGGTTCTCCATCCCCTTACTTTCAATTTGAAGGTGTCTTTAGGTCTAAAGTGGGTCTCTTGTAAACAGCATATAGATGGATCTTGTTTTCTTATGTTACCCTATCTTTTGATAGGAGCATTGAGTCCATTGACATTTAGAGTGAGTACTGAAAGATATGAACTTATTGCCATTATGATGATTGTAGAGTTGAAGTTTCTGGTGGCGTTCTCTGGTCCTTTCTAACCTTTGTTGCTTTTGGTATTTATATATATATATATATATATATATATATATATATATATTTTTTTTTTTTTTTTCCATCTTTTCTGCCCTCAGAGCGTCCCCCTTAAAATTTCTTGCAGGGCTGGTTTAGTGGTCACAAATTCCTTTAATTTTTGTTTGTCTGGGAAACTTTTTATCTCTCCTTCTATTTTGAATGACAGCCTTGCTAGATAAAGAATTCTTGGCTGCATACTTTTCTGATTCAGCACACTGAATATATCCCTCCACTCCTTTGTGGCCTGCCAAGTTTCTGTGGATGGGTCTGCTGCAAACCTCATCTGTCTTCCCTTGTAGGTTAGGGACTTTTTTTTCCCTTGCTGCTTTCATGATTCTCTCCTTGCCTGAGTATTTTGTGAATTTGACTATGATATGCCTTGTTGATGGTCGCTTTTTGTTTAATCTAATGGGGGTCCTCTGTGCTTCCTGGATTTTGATGTCAGTGTCTTTCCTGAGGTTAGGAAAGTTTTCTGCTCTGATTTGCTCACATAACCCTTCTACCCCTATTTCTCTCTCTTCTTCTTGGACCCCTATGATTCTGATGTTCCTTTTTAATGAGTCACTGATTTCTCTAATTCTTAAATTGTGCTCTTTTGCCTTAATCTCCCTCTTTTTTTTTCTGCTTCATTATTCTCTATGAGTTTGTCCTCTGTATCGCTGATTCTCTGTTGTGCCTCATCCATCCTTGCCACTGCTGCATCCATCCATGATTGCAGCTCAGTTATAGCATTTTTAATTTCATTCTGGCTACTTTTTACTTCTTTTATCTCAGCAGAAAGGGATTCTAATCTATTTTCGACTCCAGCTAGTATTCTTATTATTGTGATTCTAAATTCTGGTTCAGACATCTTGCTTGTATCTGTGTTGGTTAAATCCCTGGCTGTCGTTTCTTCGTGCTCTTTATTTGGGGTGAATTCCTTTGTTTTTCATTTTGAAGGGAGAAAAGGAATTAATGAGGTAGAAAAATTGAAATTAAAAGAAAATAAAATTTAAAAAATATTAAAATTAAAAATTAAACACACACACACATACAAAAATTGAATAGATGATGCTAGATCCTAGATGTCTTTTGGTCTGGGTGTTGGAAGAGGTTTGACAGATTAGAGAAAAAAAGGGGGGGGAGAGGAAATCGTTGGAGAATTTGAAAAAATGAATACACTGAAGTAGACTAAAATGAGATGATGGCGGTAAAATAGAATTTTAAAAATATATACAAAATTAAAGAATATAGTAGAAAAAAGTAAACAAAAATTTTTTAAGAAAAATTAAATATAAATATGATTTTTTTTCTTTTTCTGTATTCAAGAAAAAAGAAAAGAAACGAAAAAGAGAAAAAAGGTTAAAAAAAGAGAAAAGAAAAAAGGAAATCGTTTGAAAATTTGAAAAAGTGAATACACTGTAGTAGACCAAAATAAAATGCTGGAAGTAAAATAGAATTTGAAAAAAAATACATAAAATCAAAAAATATAGTGAACAAATTAAATAAAAATATTTTTAATAGAAATTGAAAGTAAAAATGAAGTTTTTCTCTTTCTGCATTAAGAAAAAGAAAAGAAACGAAAAAGAGAAAAAAAGAAAAAGAAAGAAAAAGAAAGGAAATTGAAAATTTGAAAAGGTGAATATACTCAAGTAGACTAAAATAAAATGATGGAAGTAAAATAGAGTTTGAAAAAAATTACACAAAAGTAAAAAATATAGTAATATAAATTAAAGAAAAAAATTTTTTAATAATAGAAAATAAAAATGAAATTTTTCTCTTTCTGTATTCTAGAAAAAGAAAAGAAGTGTAAAAGAGAAAAAGAAAAAAAAAGAAAATTGAATAGATGAACCTGCTAACAGATTGAAGTAGGACTGTAATTACTTCATTTTCCCCTAGAAGTCAGTCTATGTAGTGCTTTGTAGTCCATAAGCTAAGCAGGCGTTGAGACTTGTGTTCTTGAAGAGTGAAGTTGGCCCAGTTGGGAGGTGCTCAGTGTAACAGCTCCGCTCTCCACTAGATGGCGCTGCTTGCCTACTGGGGTGGATTGTTGTGGCGCTGGTAGGTGCGTATGCGCATGCGCGGGAGCGGTGAAAATGGCGCCACCCAGCTACCCAGACTGTTCTCCCAGATCAGCAGTCACGCACCCGTTCTCTATCTTCAGCCTTTGTCCATTCCCCGCTTTTTCACTGTCCGTGACCAGGCCCCAGGCAGTATCTCTCTCCCGAGTTTTGTCTTAGATGCGGCTGTTTTTCCCAGCCCCTTACTTCTGGAGGACTGCGGCTTTGACCCATTCTGCCCCTCTGCGGGAGGGTCTCGCCCAGCAATGACCGAATGTCAGCTGCACCCAGGAATGCTTGCTGGACCCTGCTGCTGCCGGTGCCCCGAGACCACGGCCAGGTGCCACCCCGCCCCAGAAAAAGTTCGCGAGATAGTGTAGCAGCAGTGTTTCAGGGATTATGGAAAATCACAACACACATCTGGCACCAGGCTTCACCCTTAACGACCTTGTTCCAGCACCAGCATATGTGGCCATTTTCTGCAGTCTGCTGGGACCAGGTGGCTTCAACAGTCTCTACTGAATGTCCTTCCAGCAGTGGAACAGCTTTTCCCCGTGTGGCCTGAGAACCTCCTGGACCCCACTCTGTTCCTGGGGATTCGCCCTTCCCACCAGAGCACTGCCAGGTATCGAGCTGTGCAGTTGCAGCCTTTGTGCTCCCCTTGTTTTCAGTTTTAATGGAATTTAAACCTTCTCCTTTCTCCTTTCTCCCTTTGTAGTTTCGTCCCTGCGGCTGTTTCCAATTTTCCACTTTCTCTCCAGCTGCTTTTGGGGAGGGGTATTTTTCCCGTATTCTCCCCCACCTCCTCAGTCTCTGTCCTCTCTCCACCTGCAAAAGCGGTTCCCTACCCTCCACGGCTTTTCACTCCCCAAATTCACCTTTCCGTGCCTTGTACCTGTTGAATTCTGTGGTTCAGGTTGTGCAGATTGTTGTGTTACTCCTCCAATCAGTTTTCTAGGTGTGTAGGATGGTTTAGTGTTGGCCTGGCTGTATTTCATGGACGCGAGACACACAAAAAACTTCCATGCTGTTCTGCCATCTTGGCTCCTCTGAAAAAGTTTTTTATGTTTGCGCCAAGAAGGGAGCAAGTTATATATTTTTTGGAAAAATTCAGGAAACTATAGAGGCTTTGTTAGTGTGACTGGGATGATCTAAACCAGCTTCTTAGATTTTTATGACAGTGAAAGCTAAGTTAGTTTATTTTGTACATGGTCTGATTCACACTCACATAGGAAAACAAAAGTGTGAAGAGAATAGTTTCCTTTATTGCATGTTATATTCTCTAATATTTTCTCCTTTATTATATTTTATAACAAAAAATTAGCTGTAACCCATAAAGCTGATGTCATTACCCAGTAATGGGTCATGTCCAGTTATAAAAACAGTGATCAAACATGAACCATATAGAAATCACACTTGGTCTATGTTGTTCTGGTTATTTTCCTCCTACATAATGGTCATTTCCAAAAAAACAAGCCTTTTGAATTACTTCCAGCAAAACTTCATGGAAAGTTCTGTTTTCCTTCTCTGATACAAATCACTGCAATTATATGAGGTATGATATTATTTGAGCTCCTTTGGCTGATTTCTAAAATATAACTGTACAAACTGACTTACATTTGTGACACTTCCTCAGAAAGAATCAATAAATAACTACCTAACATTTAGGAGAAAAAGAAAGAAAAAATTACTTCCAAACAATTAAATGTGGTGCCGTATCTAGGCAAAAAAGTAGTGGTAGAGGATATCATTGGGATAAGTGGCAAATTTCAAGTAGTTAATGTGAATTACATAGCAGTACTGCATCCAAATTAGATTTCCCGATTATGAGAATTCTGTAGTGGTTATATAAGAGAATGTCCTTGTTCTTGGAAAATATATATTGAAGTATTTCAGGATAAAGGTGTAGTATGTCTGAAATTTCCTCTCCAATGGCTAATGATTCAGAAAAAAAAAAAGTACGAGGATGTGCACATGTTGAGAAAGAGAATCATGAAAAGATAAACAGGCAAAAAGGTAACACTTGTTGAATCTGGCTGACAGATGCCAGATTTATACCATTCTTCATACCATTCACACAATTTTAATATATTTTTGAATTATATCAAAGTAAAAATCTAAAAAGAAATAAATATACTTCTAAAAAACCTATGGTTCATGGATGAAATCATAATGGAAATTAAAAAATGTTTTGATCTGAATGATAAAAATGGTGCTTTAGCATGTAGGTAAAAAAAGAACATAGGAGGAGATTTTCAGCCTTAAATTCATAGCTTTAAATAGCCATCTCAAGATGTTGGAAAAAAAAATTCACCCTCCCCAAGAAGACACAATTGAAAGAAAAAAATAATAAAGAATAGAAATTAATAAAATAGAACACAAACAATAGAGTGGACCAACAATTCCAAAAGTTGCTTTTTTGAGAAGTCAAATTAAATTGACAAAACTTCTGGCAAGATTCATCTAGTGAGAAAGAGAAGACAACAATAATCGAGTCAGAAATAAAGCGGGTTATAACTGGAGGTGGTGCAGACTTAGATATATAGGAAGAGCCAATGGTTTTCATGAAAAGCTCTTCAAAGCATTAAATTTAAAAAAGTATATCTAAGTTTTCTTTACTTTACTGTAGGGATGTTTGTTTGTTTGTCTTTTAGTTTATTTATTTTGAGAGAGAGAAAGATAGGGAGGGGCACAGAGAGAGAATCCCAAACTGACTCGATACTGTCTGTGCAGAGCCCAGCACGGGGCTCAAACTCAACAACTGTGAGATCATGATCTGGGCTGAAATAAAGAGTTGGATGGTTAACCAACTGAGCCACCCAGGAACCCCTACTGGAGGCAATTTGGAAAAAATAGTCCTGAGTGTATTTTATGTGGCTTGTAAGCATTGCATTTCAAAATTTAACAATAGTACCATAATAAAAAAGATCAAACACATTTGTGAACATGGATACATAAATCCTAAATAAATTACTAGAGGAATGAATGCAGCTATATATAGAAGCACTCTGTATAATTAACAACTTGGGTTATCCAAGGAATCAAAGAAAACTTCCTCAATCTGACGAAGGGTATCTACGAATTACCTACTGCATTAGTAACTTGAAATCTTTCCTTTTGAGATCAGGAACTAGATAAGTTGTCTACTATCGCCATTTCTATGTGACATTTTCCTAGAGGAGGTCTTAGTCTGGACAGGGAGGTAAGAAAAAAAAAAAGTTGAAGAAAGAAACATACTGTCATCAGTATGACATGATCATATGAGCAACCCAAGAAAATAATAAAGTTAATATGAAGGCTTAGCAAAGTTTCTAGAAACAAAATAAATACAAATAATCAATTGTAGTTCTAAATATAAAATAATCAGTTTTACTTATAAATATAAAGAGATGGACAGATGGACACAGAAGGAACACATTTTACTGCCCCTGACTGATGGCACCCTTCGAGAAGAGTGTTTTTTTATTTAAGATTATTTACTTATTTTGAGAGAGAGCTAGAGAGAGCATGTGAGCAGGGGAGAGACAGAAAGAGAGAGGGAGATACAGAATCCCAAGCAGGTTCCATAATGCTAGCACAGAACCCAACACGGGGCTTGATCTCACAAACCCTGAGATCATGACCTGAGCGGAAATCAAGAGTCAGATGCTTAACTGACTCAGCCACTCAGGCATTCCCAGAGGAGTGGCTTTATTTTGTATCTCCTTCCTCCTACCCTGCAGAGGTATTAGAAGCTGGAGCAGCCACCTTAGCCCACAAGATGAAAGGTGTACTTTAGAAATGACAGAGAGCCTAGATGGGAAGGATATGGTCTCCTGAAACCATGAAACCACCATTTATCATCTGTCTATTATGAGAAAGATATCTCCATCTGTATCTTTTTTAAGCCAGAACTATTTTGTACTTTGCTACAGGAGCAAACCCAGTATTATAGTTAATATAGCTAGGAAAAGTTAAGAGAAGAGAAATTAGAAAGTACATTATTGGATAACCTGGAAAATATCCATGACAATCTGGACTGAAGGAATGGTCTCTGACAACTCTCTGAGGGAATTGAGACTGAAGTCTCTTTGAGTATAAATATCCTTTAATTAGGAAAAAAAATGTGAACTTCAAGACTAAAAATGTTTTCTCATACTAGTTACTCTGAGTATATCTATGTGTATCGTGAGACCACACAAAGTGAAATATACTGAAGAATTCTAACTAGCTAAATCCTTAGGTGCTGGGATTGATACCTAGTTTCGGGGAAATGGAAAGATAAGATTTAGCCTCACAGCTCAAGAAGAAGGCTGTTTGTTTAGTCCTTAGAGGACACAGGGACATAGGTGGCAGCTGAGGGCCTCTTCAGGACCACTGAAGCATTTGCTGTCTGCCTGTAACAAGTGAGTATTGAATGTGTGTTGTGTATAGGAACACACATACATGTACGTGTATGTGGGTTCAGTTCGCTTCCAAGTTACATAGTTGATTTTGTCTAAATAGATAAGAGTGAAAAATGCAACTCGTCAAGACAGAACAGGCAATGAATTATTTTTGTTCTCTTTCTGCCTTTTCAATCTTTCTTTTGAGTTGTTCTGTCTATTCGTAGTGTATCTCAGGGGCTGCATCACAGGTCGGCAGACACCAGGACCATATGTGTCCTTATCATATGATATGTCCTCATATGATACCTTATCATTACATTGAGCCAGCGACGTACAGTGGGAAAACCTTTGCCTTTAAACTTGATGTCACGTTTTCGAACAGCTACTTTCTATTTTTGATTTGGGGCAAATAATTTAATCTGCTTATACCTCAGTTCCTCATTAATAAAATGAAGACGCTATCTGCCATGCCTGTTTCAAACCAGAATACATTCTGAAGGTAAAAAACATTGGTCTAAATCTTGACTTTGCCACTATATGGTCATATTCTTGAGCATATCAGCAAAATTTCTGGGCCTCATCATTCCCGTCTGGCAAAATGATACTAAATACACACACATAACAGAACTTTTATTAATATTAAATGAATTAATGGAGGTAAAAATGTATAGAATAAGGCCTCACATTAGTGAACCCTTAAAAAGAAAGTTCATTTAGTTAATTTATCCTCACGTAGGATTGTACGGAATATCAAATAATGAGAAGGCATTTTGTGACTTATTTTTTTTAATATTTAGCATGTTTATTTATTTTTGAGAGAGAGAAAGAGCTCAAGCAGGGGAGGGGCAGAGAGAGAGAGAGGGAGATAGAATCTGAATGCAGGCTCCAGGCTCTGAATTGTCAACACAGAGCTTGACACGGGGCTTGAACTCACAAACTGTGAGATCATGACCTGAGCCAAAATCAGATCATTAACTGACTGAGCCACCCAGGCTCTCTAGCATTTTGTAATTAAAAGCAATATACAACTATTATTGAATGGCATATACTTTTTTTTTTTAAGTTTTATTTATTTATTTTGAGAGAAAGGGAAAGAAAGTGTGAGCAGGGGAGGGGCAGCAAGAGGAAGAAAAAGAATCCCAAGCAGGCTCTATGCTGTCAGCACAGAGCCTGTCGTGGGACTCAATCCCACAAACCATGATCCAAAGTCAGGAGTTGGACACTTAACTGACAGAGCCACCCAGGTGCCCCTAGAATGGCACATTCTTAAATAACTATCTTCCTTCCTTAGAAAGATTACCTCTGCATATAGAGGTATGCACCTAGAGAGTACATCTTAGTCCCCAGTTGTTAATAATATCAAGAATGAGCTGTGCCTTGGACAAGTAGTATCTTACATAAATTATTTCTTTTCACAAGTGTGATTGGCTATTTTAACATAACAAAGGTAAAAATGAGCTTAATCTGAATTATTTATTCCAGTGCAAAATTCATAAAATTCATATTTTATGAAAATATTCATGCGATCATATAAGCCTTGTATGTGCTCAAACATGAATTAGAGAGATATTGGATGAGTTTTAATATTCATGATGAAAGATTCTCAGATGGCTTAAAAAAGCCTATTGAAGCCAAATGAGAAAATCAGGATAGTTAAGGAATCATTTCTAACATTCTCTTAGTGAGTTTATGCTACACACCTATGGTAAAATAGATAACATCACCATTCCTCAGAGGGATATGTAAGAAGCCAACTATGAACCCCACAAAAGGCTCGTTCTTTTTTAAGTTGTTTAAAACTTTAATTATTTTAAATAAGATATATTTAAAACACATTAATTATATAAAGGATTCCTACAGTGATTGCCCTAAACAATGAAAAATTGTCCCATAATTAATTGATGAGTTTTCTAATTTCCAGTAAACTATTTTAACAGATTTCTTAAATAAAAGCATTCCCTTATTTCTGAATTGCATAAGATGGAAACAGTGTAAGAATAATTTTTTTTAATGTTGCTATTAAACATTAAAGGTTCTTCCCTGATGTTCTCTCAGTCAATTAAAATTAATTTTTGGTCACCTGTGTGGCTCAGTCGATTAAGTCTCTGACTTTGGCTCAGGTCATGATCTCACAGTTCATGAGTTCAAGCCCCACATCAGGCTCTCTGCTATCAGCTGGAACCTACCTCAGATCCTCAGTCCCCCTCTCTCTCTGCACCTCCCGCTCTCTCTCTCTCTCTCTCTCTCTCAAAACTAAACAAACATTTAAAATTAATTTTAAAAAATTAAATTAAATACCACAGTGTTAGAAGATGTGGGTTCATATATCTATGAGAAATTTTAAAACAAACATTCTTTTTAAACACTTAAAATCTGATTAGGAAGAATATAGTTATGTCAAGAAGACTGTATGTCTTCTATTGTCTATTCAGTCTTCTAATAGTCTTCTAATGTCTATTCAGGTTCCCTTCCCATTTCAGATCATTGATTGATAACACAGAAATTTTTCTTAATGCTAAGTCACATACATTTTCACATTTTCACACTGTTGTTAAAATGATTTTCCCAAATCTCTCAGCATAGACTGAGAAGTTGTAACACCTAAGAGAAGATGGTGTAATTGATGCATGTACTCTGAAAGAGTATCAATTAGGCCTTAAATGCAATTGATAAAAGTTCCTTAAAACTTTTAAATGCCAGCAATATTAATTTTAAAAGGCATGTAAGAAAAGGAAACTCTGAGCTTAACTCAGGAGAAAATCATTATTAAAATGTTGTACTCTTAGGGCACATGGTGGCTCAGTTGGTTAAGCGTCCAACTTCGGCTCAGGTCATGATTTCCCAGCTCATGAGTTCAAGTCTCACATTGGGCTCTGTGCTGACAGCTCACAGCCTGGAGCTGCTTCAGGTTCTGTTGTCTCCCTCTATCTCTGCCCCCCTCCCCAATAAATAAACATTAAAAGATTTAAAAAAAGGAAAATGCTGTACTCTTCAAAATGCCTCAAAGTGATATTACTAGCTCTCAAATTGGTAAAGAAGTCAAGATGACTAATAATGGTTGTGAACAGCAATGCATCCCTGAGATGATGTGCACTGTTGCAAATGGCAACAGTGTTTGAGAGAATGGATTCTCAGTGTGAAGAGGCTTTGACTCAGACTTGACTCAGACTTGAGTGTAAAAGAAAAAGTGATACATAATTTTGTGTACAAAGCTGTGCTGTTGAAGTGGTAAACAACATTTTGTACGTGTGTGCACATACTCCATAGTGTCTGGGAAGCTTTTCCTTCTCAAAAGCCTAACATACCTTTAATGAATCATAAAATTAAGTAAATACGGTATTTATGTATTATGTCTACTTTCCCTCTATTCAAAATATGAGCCAAAAGAAACACCGGAGTGGAGAATTTTCGCTGAATTTCATATCCCTCTAATTTCAGGTTGGTGATATAAATGAAGGAGTCAAGTGCTTTTCCAGTGCCACTCAGCTCTTAGGAGCTATTTAAAAGCCCGGCCATATCCGTTTTGTTTTGTGAGCTTTGTGCATAATGAAGGCAGTAAATAATAAATGACAAATAATTACAGAATCATAAATTTAGCAGTGAGTGACTGAGCCTTACAGGATCATACTGAAATTGTAGTTTTTACGCAAAAGGCAAAAAAAAAAAATAGTCTAGAAAATGTATCAGAGGGGAAATCTTTTCCTCTTCCTCTTCTTCTTCTTCTTCTTTTTTTTTTTTTCCTAAGAAAAATCCTGAGGGCACTTGGCTGGCTCAGTCAGTGGAGCATGCTCGATCTTGGGGTCATAGGTTTGAGCCCCATGTTGGTTATAGAGATTACTTAAAAATAAAACCCTAAAAACTCCTTTACTAGCACATTTAAATCCTCCTTCACTTTAAAATAAGTGGATAACTTGGTGTTGAGTGAGCAGAGCATCTGCTGTGTATTATGCAATACTTAGTACCTACTGAGATGGCACAAAATGGGAAAAGAGCACCACTGGATGAGAACTTAGGTCCAAAATGAGACTTGGAGACATCTTGTATCTAATCATTTGCAAAAATAGCTTATTAGTATATAAGAGGGAAGAATCGCTCACATGTTTCTGACATTTTGATAACAGGAATTGAGATTCTAGAGTACAGAAAGAGAACAATGGTGTGAAAGCACAATCCACACTATTACAATTATTTTTGAGGGGAGCACCAGGCTTTACCTCAGAAAAGGAGCCAGGATTTACACTGTATATGTATGTATATTACATGAGGTACCTAAAGTAGTCAAGTTCAAAGAGCCAGAAGGTGGAATAGTGGTTGCCAGAAATAGCGAGCAGGGTGAATGGAGAATTATTGTTTAATAGAGTTTGAGTTTGGGAAGATGAAAAAAGTCCTGGATATGTACGGTGATGATGCTTGTACAACAGTGTGAATGTACTTAACATCACTGAAGTGTACCCTTACCAATGGTTAAAATGTTGTATTTTATTGTATATGCTTTACAATAATAAAGAAGTTTTTTTTAATGGGGAATGTGTGCTCCTGAGGGCAAACAAAATGTTTCTAAGGGATACACTGTACCAGATGTATTTAAGGGAATACTATATTCAGTCCTCAACCTCTAGATATTCTCTTTTCTAGAACCGATCTGCCTTGGAGCATTCTTGTGAAAGATGAGTCTATTTGCTGCCTCTATCACCACAATCACTCTGTTCCCATATTAGAGAAATGACATCTGTCACCCACCTTGAATATTGTCATGGAGCAAAACCCAAAGGACACCAACCAAAGTAAAATTCAAGATATTGGTGTGATAAAAGCTCTGGTGATTAAGGTACCATAAGCCCTTAGGAGGGATTATTGTCTTTTTCTTCCTATTTCTTTAAAAATGTAGGTTGTGGAGGGAATATGGCAGCGTAGGAGGACGCTGGGCTCACCGCGCGTCCTGCTGATCACTTAGATTCCACCTACACCTGCCTAAATAACCCAGAAAACCACCAGAGGATTAGCAGAACGGAGTCGCCGGAGCCAAGCGCAGAGGAGAGGCCCACGGAAGAGGGTAGGAAGGGCGGCGAGGCGGTGCTTGCTCCACGGACTGGCGGGAGGGAGCCGGGGCGGAGGGGCGGCTTGCCGGCCAAGCAGAGCCCCCGAGTCTGGCTTGCAAAAAGCGGAGGGGCCTGACGGACTGTGTTCCGACAGCAAGCGCGACTTAGCGTCTGGGAGGTCATAAGTTAACAGCTCTGCTCAGAAAGCGGGAAGGCTGGAGGATAAAGGGAGGGAGAGCTGCTGAGCCCCCGGACGACAGAGCTCAGTTTGGTGGGGAACAAAGGCACTCGCCAGCGCCATCACCCCCGCCCATCCCCCAGCCAAAATCCCAAAGAGAACCAGTTCCTGCCAGGGAACTTGCTCCCTCCGCGCAAACACCCAACTCTGTGCTTCCGCAGAGCCAAACCTCCGGCAGCGGATCTGACTCCCTCCCGCTGCCACAGGGCCCCTCCTGAAGTGGATCACCTAAGGAGAAGCAAGCTAAGCCTGCCCCTCCTGCCCCCATGCACCTTGCCTACCCACCCCAGCTAATACGCCAGATCCCCAGCATCACAAGCCTGGCAGTGTGCAAGTAGCCCAGACGGGCCACGCCACCCCACAGTGAATCCCGCCCCTAGGAGAGGGGAAGAGAAGGCACACACCAGTCTGACTGTGGCCCCAGCGGTGGGCTGGGGGCAGACATCAGGTCTGACTGCGGCTCTGCCCACCAACTCCAGTTATACACCACAGCACAGGGGAAGTGCCCTGCAGGTCCTCACCATGCCAGGGACTATCCAAAATGACCAAGCGGAAGAATTCCCCTCAGAAGAATCTCCAGGAAATAACAACAGCTAATGAGCTGATCAAAAAGGATTTAAATAATATAACAGAAAGTGAATTTAGAATAATAGTCATAAAATTAA
Source organism: Puma concolor (assembly GCF_028749965.1). Lineage (NCBI taxonomy): Eukaryota > Metazoa > Chordata > Mammalia > Carnivora > Felidae > Puma > Puma concolor. The sequence goes on along the minus strand of NC_141667.1, from coordinate 204,853,229 downwards.
TCACTCGGCTTGAAAACAGTATAGAGGACAGAAGAGAATCTACTGCTACAGAGATCAAGGGACTAAGGAACAGTCACGAGGAGCTGAAAAACACTTTAAATGAAATGCAAAACAAAACGGAAACCACCACGGCTCGGATTGAAGAGGCAGAGGAGAGAATAGGTGAACTAGAAGATAAAGTTATGGAAAAAGAGGAAGCTGAGAAAAAGAGAGATAAAAAAATCCAGGAGTATGAGGGGAAAATTAGAGAACTAAGTGATACACTAAAAAGAAATAATATACGCATAATTGGTATCCCAGAGAAGGAAGAGAGAGGGAAAGGTGCTGAAGGGGTACTTGAAGAAATAATAGCTGAGAACTTCCCTGAACTGGGGAAGGAAAAAGGCATGGAAATCCAAGAGGCACAGAGAACTCCCTTCAGACGTAACTTGAATCGATCTTCTGCACGACATACCATAGTGAAACTGGCAAAATACAAGGAAAAAGAGAAAATTCTGAAAGCAGCAAGGGGTAAACGTGCCCTCACATATAAAGGGAGACCTATAAGACTCGTGACTGATCTCTCTTTTGAAACTTGGCAAGCCAGAAAAGATTGGCACGAGATTTTCAGTGTGCTAGACAGAAAAAATATGCAGCTGAGAATCCTTTATCCAGCAAGTCTGTCATTTAGAATAGAAGGAGAGATAAAGGTCTTCCCAAACAAACAAAAACTGAAGGAATTCGTCACCACCAAACCAGCCCTACAAGAGATCCTAAGGGGGACCCTGTGAGACAAAGTACCAGAGACATCACTACAAGCATAAAACATACAGACATCACAACGACTCTAAACCCGTATCTTTCTATAATAACACTGAATGTAAATGGATTAAATGCGCCAACCAAAAGACATAGGGTATCAGAATGGATAAAAAAACAAGACCCATCTATTTGCTGTCTACAAGAGACTCATTTTAGACCTGAGGACACCTTTAGATTGAGAGTGAGGGGATGGAGAACTATCTATCATGCTACTGGAAGCCAAAAGAAAGCTGGGGTAGCCATACTTATATCAGACAAACTAGACTTTAAATTAAAGGCTGTAACAAGAGATGAAGAAGGACATTATATAATAGTGACAGGGTCTATCCATCAGGAAGAGCTAACAATTATAAATGTCTATGCGCCGAATACCGGAGCCCCCAAATATATAAAACAATTACTCATAAACATAAGCAACCTTATTGAGAAGAAGGTGGTAATTGCAGGGGACTTTAACACCCCACTTACAGCAATGGATAGATCATCTAGACACACGGTCAATAAAGAAACAAGGGCCCTAAATGAGACATTGGATCAGATGGACTTGACAGATATATTTAGAACTCTGCATCCCAAAGCAACAGAATATACTTTCTTCTCGAGTGCACATGGCACATTCTCCAAGATAGATCATATACTGGGTCACAAAACAGCCCTTCATAAGTTTACCAGAATTGAAATTATACCATGCATACTTTCAGACCACAATGCTATGAAGCTTGAAATCAACCACAGGAAAAAGTCTGGAAAACCTCCAAAAGCATGGAGGTTAAAGAACACCCTACTAACGAATGAGTGGGTCAACCAGGCAATTAGAGAAGAAATTAAAAAATATATGGAAACAAACGAAAATGAAATTACAACAATCCAGACGCTTTGGGACACAGCGAAGGCAGTCCTGAGAGGAAAATACATTGCAATCCAGGCCTATCTCAAGAAACAAGAAAAATCCCAAATACAAAATCTAACAGCACACCTAAAGGAACTAGAAGCAGAACAGCAAAGGCAGCCTAAACCCAGCAGAAGAAGAGAAATAATAAAGATCAGAACAGAAATAAACAATAGAGAATCTAAAAAAACGGTAGAGCAGATAAACAAAACCAAGAGTTGTTTTTTTGAAAAAATAAACAAAAGTGACAAACCTCTAGCCAGGCTTCTCAAAAAGAAAAGGGAGATGACCCAAATAGATAAAATCATGAATGAAAATGGAATTCTTACAACCAATCCCTCAGAGATACGAACAATTATCAGGGAATACTATGAAAAATTATATGCCAACAAATTGGACAACCTGGAAGAAATGGACAAATTCCTGAACACCCACACTCTTCCAAAACTCAATCAGGAGGAAATAGAAAGCTTGAACAGACCCATCACCAGCGAAGAAATTGAATCGGTTATGAAAAATCTCCCAACAAATAAGAGTCCAGGACCAGATGGCTTCCCAGGGGAGTTCTACCAGACGTTTAAAGCAGAGATAATACCTATCCTTCTCAAGCTATTCCAAGAAATAGAAAGGGAAGGAAAACTTCCAGACTCATTCTATGAAGCCAGTATTACTTTGATTCCTAAACCAGACAGAGACCCAGTAAAAAAAGAGAACTACAGGCCAATATCCCTGATGAATATGGATGCAAAAATTCTCAATAAGATACTAGCAAATCGAATTCAACGGCATATAAAAAGAATTATTCACCATGATCAAGTGGGATTCATTCCTGGGATGCAGGGCTGGTTCAACATTCACAAATCAATCAACGTGACACATCACATTAACAAAAAAAAAGAGAAGAACCATATGATCCTGTCAATCGATGCAGAAAAGGCCTTTGACAAAATCCAGCACCTTTCTTAATAAAAACCCTTGAGAAAGTCGGGATAGAAGGAACATACTTAAAGATCATAAAAGCCATTTATGAAAAGCCCACAGCTAACATCATCCTCAACGGGGAAAAACTGAGAGCTTTTTCCCTGAGATCAGGAACATGACAGGGATGCCCACTCTCACCGCTGTTGTTTAACATAGTGCTAGAAGTTCTAGCATCAGCAATCAGACAACAAAAGGAAATCAAAGGCATCAAAATTGGCAAAGATGAAGTCAAGCTTTCGCTTTTTGCAGATGACATGATATTATACATGGAAAATCCGATAGACTCCACCAAAAGTCTGCTAGAATTGATACATGAATTCAGCAAAGTTGCAGGATACAAAATCAATATACAGAAATCAGTTGCATTCTTATACACTAACAATGAAGCAACAGAAAGACAAATAAAGAAACTGATCCCATTCACAATTGCACCAAGAAGCATAAAATACCTAGGAATAAATCTAACCAAAGATGTAAAGGATCTGTATGCTGAAAACTATAGAAAGCTTATGAAGGTAATTGAAGAAGATTTAAAGAAATGGAAAGACATTCCCTGCTCATGGATTGGAAAAATAAATATTGTCAAAACGTCAATACTACCCAAAGCTATCTGCACACTCAATGCAATCCCAATCAAAATTGCACCAGCATTCTTCTCGAAACTAGAACAAGCAATCCTAAAATTCATATGGAACCACAAAAGACCCCAAATAGCCAAAGGAATTTTGAAGAAGAAGACCAAAGCAGGAGGCGTCACAATCCCAGACTTTAGCCTCTACTACAAAGCTATCATCATCAAGACAGCATGGTATTGGCACAAAAACAGACACATAGACCAATGGAATAGAATAGATACCCCAGAACTAGACCCACAAACGTATGGCCAACTCATCTTTGACAAAGCAGGCAAGAACATCCAATGGAAAAAAAACAGCCTCTTTAACAAATGGTGCTGGGAGAACTGGACAGCAACATGCAGAAGGTTGAAACTAGACCACTTTCTCACACCATTCACAAAAATAAACTCAAAATGGATAAAGGACCTGAATGTGAGACAGGAAACCATCAAAACCTTAGAGGAGAAAGCAGGAAAAGACCTCTCTGACCTCAGCTGTAGCAATCTCTTCCTCGACACATCCCCAAAGGCAAGGGAATTAAAAGTAAAAATGAATTACTGGGACCTTATGAAGATCAAAAGCTTATGCACAGCAAAGGAAACAACCAACAAAACTAAAAGGCAACCAACGGAATGGGAAAAGATATTTGCAAATGACATATCGGACAAAGGGCTAGTATCCAAAATCTATAAAGAGCTCACCAAACTCCACACCCGAAAAACAAATAACCCAGTGAGGAAATGGGCAGAAAACATAAACAGACACTTCTCTAAAGAAGACATCCGGATGGCCAACAGGCACATGAAAAGATGTTCAGCGTCGCTCCTTATCAGGGAAATACAAATCAAAACCACACTCAGGTATCACCCCATGCCAGTCAGAGTGGCCAAAATGAACAAATCAGGAGACTATAGATGCTGGAGAGGATGTGGAGAAACGGGAACCCTCTTGCACTGTTGGTGGGAATGCAAATTGGTGCAGCCGCTCTGGAAAGCAGTGTGGAGGTTCCTCAGAAAATTAAAAATAGACCTACCCTATGACCCAGCAATAGCACTGCTAGGAATTTATCCAAGGGATACAGGAGTACTGATGCATAGGGGTACTTGTACCCCAATGTTCATAGCAGCACTCTCAACAATAGCCAAATTATGGAAAGAGCTTAAATGTCCATCAACTGATGAATGGATAAAGAAATTGTGGTTTATATACACAATGGAATACTACGTGGCAATGAGAAAAAATGAAATATGGCCTTTTGTAGCAACGTGGATGGAACTGGAGAGTGTAATACTCAGTGAAATAAGCCATACAGAGAAAGACAGATACCATATGGTCTCACTCTTATGTGGATCCTGAGAAACTTAACAGGAACCCATGGGGGAGGGGGAGGAAAAAAGAAAAAAAAAAAAAAAAAAGAGGTTAGAGTGGGAGAGAGAGCCAAAGCATAAGAGACTGTTAAAAACTGAGAACAAACTGAGGGTTGATGGGGGGTGGGAGGGAGGAGAGGGAGGGTGATGGGTATTGAGGAGGGCAGCTTTTGGGATGAGCACTGGGTGTTGTATGGAAACCAGTTTGACAATAAATTTCATATATTAAAAAAAAAAGAAAGAAAAAAAAATGTATACAAAGTTTCAGTGATACCAAATTAAATAGTCCTAGAGATATACAGAATAATATAGTGCCTGCAGTTAGAAACACTGTATACATACCTAAAAATTTGTTAAAGCCTCCACCTTGCACCATTTTCTGTCATATCTTAGTTTATATTAGTTATCACTGACAAAAGTGATTTTTTTATTCCTGCCAGTAGAATATAAGGTCTTTGCCCATTGCTTTATTTCTTTTTTTTTTTTTTTTTTTAATTTTTTTTTTTTTTCCAACGTTTTTTTTTATTTTTGGGACAGAAAGAGACAGAGCATGAACGGGGGAGGGGCAGACAGAGAGGGAGACACAGAATCGGAAACAGGCTCCAGGCTCCGAGCCATCAGCCCAGAGCCCGACACGGGGCTCGAACTCCCGGACCGCGAGATCGTGACCTGGCTGAAGTCGGACGCTCAACCGACTGCGCCACCCAGGCGCCCCGTGCCCATTGCTTTATTTCTAACACCTCTTATGTAGTAGCTGAACAGAACATATGTGTTTAATGAATAAATAAGGGGGGGGGGAAGGAAGAAAGTAAAGAAAAGTAAAAAGAGAAAGAAATATTTAAAAAGGGAAAGAATGGAAAGACAATGAATTTACTTTTCCTTTAGATATAAACACTGAAAGATATGAAAACATATCTTAGTCCTTCAATTCAGTGTTGCACACTTTCTAGAAGTTCTGAGGTTCACTTTAACTTTTATTCAGCTATACAAATGAATAGTCATGTTGTAGAACTCAAAATCAAACTGCATGAGGCACCTGGGTAGCTCAGTCAGTTAAGCATCTGACTCTTGATCTCGGCTCAGATTATGATCTCAAGGTTAGTGAGACCCAGACCCCCCCCCCCTTCCCCACTCTCCACCATGTCTAGGTCAGTGTGGACTGCGTGGAACCCTGCTTGGGATCATCTCACTCTTTCCCTCTCTCTTTAGCCCTCCTCACTCTCTCTCTGTCTCAAAATAAATAAACTAAAAAAAAAAGCACAAAATCATGCTGCACTATTTCATGTCTGAAATCTCCAACTTTTCCTACCTCATCCTTTTTCTTTTTCGCTAGAAAGTCTGCTCCCTGTCCCCCACTGAAACCTTAAATCATGAAGGCCTGTGTGCATTGTTCCTCCTGGAACTATTCAAAACCTCCAAAACCTACTGATTACTCCAATTCTCGGTGATCATGCCCTCCTCACTCCTTTGCGGCACATACAACTCTGTAGCCTTTCAGCCATTACTGTTACATGTAGTTCTTAAGGATTTTTTTGCTATCTTTCTCATGTAAGTTGTTCTTAATTCCCAAAATGTTTTGAGAGTGAGAGCTGGGCAGAGACCTCGCTTTCCATTTCTCATGTGTGGGGCATGTAACAGAATGAAAACTAAAAAAGCCATCACGTTTTTTATTCCTCCACTCAAGGGAGCTTATTCCAACACTTCCACCCCAATGTCCAATGATTTCAGTTTCGCCCTCTCCACCAAATACTATCTTTGGTCCTCAATCTAGTATTACTCAACACTGTTCATCAATCTCTCCCTGTATCTCTCTGTTGGCTTTCCTGTGGTTGCTCTGACATGATTTATGTTTGATTTATCCAGGGGCTGTATCCAGTGCCTATACTGTTTCTTCTCTTTCCTACTCACTAATACACCTTGTGTATATGATGAAATAATGCATCCTTCAGTTCAACAATTCTATTCATGATTACTATGTCTCTACTCTGTCTACTCTTGTGCTTCAATACATATATTGATTACTCACTATGTGCAAGACACCATACTCAGTGTCTAATTCATGGGTGTGCCCTCAGTTTGAGGATGATGGGGTTAGGTAATATGGAATAGTTGTCTCTCAATAAATATCTTTGCATGAAAGAGGGTAGAGACCTCAGAACTGGCTACTATGATTAAAGAAGCTGGTACCTGAAAACCTTTCTGGTGTAGAGAGGTGCCTTCTCCAAACTTCCAAATAAAGTGGCAATAATAGTCCTGCTACCTCCCAGCTTGGTCCCAGGTCTTCCTCTCTTGAGGTCTATACACATGTAATTACATAAAACCAGAGGAACTGCTGAAGACAGAAGTGATGGGGAGGATGGAGTTTATGGTAACAGGCAAATATCTCACCCCACTCGTAGGTACGTAACTGACCTACTATCCAGGGTGCAGACAAGAAGGGGAAACTGGCATCTCATTCCTCATTTGGATGTCTTCTGTCATCTTATGCAGTAGCTTTCCTGCTCTTCACTGGTTGTCTTCTTAATAGTGAGATAGGCAAAGAGAAAGAGTCAACTACTACATATATTTGAAGTTTTAGTTGGACTAGATGGGTTTGGTTAAGTACCTGAAAGTGACCTGAAACCAATGAGATTTTCTCATGATAGTATTACAAGGGGAGGGGGGGTGCAGATAGACATAACATAGTTGAAGACAGTGGTTGGAAAGAAATTTTATGAATAGGTTTTATTCTTTCACATTCTACAAAGTTGGAAATGTTCACTAAATCAGCCCATTTGAATAAATGAAGGAGTGTGAGAACCAAATTGTACATAAAATACACACCATTCAACATGAAGTGGTGGAAAGTTCACGGACTTCTCAAGGACATTAGAATTTGAAAATTTGAACCATGCCTCTTCCGTCATCTAGTTGTGACCTTCAGCAAGTCACTCATCTTTTCGGTTGCTTTTAATCCATAAAATAACATGCTAAAATTTATATCAGATTAAGTTTCAGTGAAATAATAAGCATCTTCAGATCTCCACACACAGCAGCCTCTCAAAACTTTGTAGCTCCTTTCCTTATTCTTTTTCCTCATTCCCCAAGAATTGGCACCTGACGTAAGAGGTTATATCTACAATAAAAAATTAAAAATCAGATGACCATAGCATTTGATTACAAAAACAAGTAGTGTAAGAATTCAAAATATAAGTATATGACTTCTGGTGAGGACTGCTTTTGTTCCTCTGGAATTTACAGAACAGTGGGAATTTTGATAGGCCCAGATTTTGGAGGGGGAAGAAATCCAGACAGCAGGATGATCTGAGAGGAGAACAACTTTTATTTGAGTGAGTTGGTCATGTGATTAGCAGGAGAAGCAAAATAATTCAGTTAGACGTGAGATGAGTGGGGCATATGGAACTGTAGATGTTGCCAATAATTTTTTTCAATATAGCTGATGTCAGTGATTACTAACCAAACTTCGCTGGCCTCAAACTTGGCTTCTAACAAACAGTAGCTATATAAGCTATGCTATATCTTTTAAGTTAATTGTATCAACTGAATTTTAGGAATGTTGATAGTTGGTTCCACAAGTTTTAAACTAAACCTTGAGGAAATACATTTGAAACATCTGTCTTCTAAATCTTTTATTCTCTTTCACTAAGCCAATCACCTTAGCTTTAGTTCTATTTTCTTACGCTCAAAATGATGAGTAACGTTTTATGTGGCTGACAAATTTCTTTTCCTTTGGTAGAAATAAACTACTCTTGGTTAAGCTTGACCACCCATTCCTAAGTAATTGTTCAAATCAAGAAATATGGAAATTCTGCTCCATTGCAAGGAACTAATCAGGAATGAGTAAAATAACGGAAAGAATTTGGCAGAGGAAAACTAACAAAACATCCTTGTTTACTGCCACTTGACCTCTGCTTAAATACATGGATTTGCTCCTCATCCGTCATTCTAAATTTATTTGCCATTTCCTTAAAGCAGTGGTTCTTAGCACCAGATGCATATTATAATAACCAGGAGAGAGTTTTAAATTTATCAGTGCTGAGGACCCACCTGCAGAGACTCTACTTTAATTGTCCTGGGCTGGAGCATGTGATCGTTTATTTCCAGAGCTCCCAGGTGATGCTGTTGGAGTGTTAGACTTGAGAGCAATTTCTGTAAGGCTTCCGTCAGCTCTTTCAGAAGTGGTGAGTTTACTCTGTTTTTTGGGGGGTCTCATAGATCTATTAATAATTCTGACAGCATTTGCCATGCAGTAGTGTAATATATCTATTTATGCAGTAGTCCTCTGGATTAGAGAAGCTCCTTGGTGACTATCTGTAGAATGTCTGATCTATTATGGGGCTCTCATTGAGTTGGGGGACCCCCACGCTGGCATATTAAATTGAGAATATGCAGATTATGACCTGCTGAATGAGAAGGCACAAGCCACCCGCACAGGCTCAGCAAATAGCTCCCTCAGCCTCTGAGCTCTCACCTTAAGGAAGTAGAAACCCCAGGGTTGTTTTTTGTTTGTTTTCCTTAATGCTTATTTATTTTGAGATAGAGACATTGTGATTAGGAGGGGTAGGGGGAGTGGGAGACACAGAATCTGAAGCAGGCTCCAGACTCTGAGTTGCCAGTGCAGAGGCCAGTGCAGGGCTTGAACCCACAATCTGTGAGATCATGACCTGAGCCTAAGTCGGTCAATCAACCGACTGAGCCACCCAAGAGCCCCACCAGGGTTGTTTTTTTTTATAACTTTTTTTAAATGTTTTTATTTATTTTTGAGACAGAGCACGAGCAGGGGAGGGTCAGAGAGAGAGGGAGACATAGAATCTGAAGCAGGCTCCAGGCTCTGAGCTGTCAGCACAGAGCCTGACGCGGGGCTTGAACTCATGGACTGTGAGATCATGACCTGAGCTGAAGTCGGACACTCAACCGACTGAGCCACCCAGGCGCCCCATCACCAGGGTTGTTTTAACTGAAGACACAGTTTCAATACATTCACACAAAGGAAGTAAAGTCACATGATGTATTACTTATGAATCCCAGAAATGAGGTGATGGGGTGCATGAGCTGGAGGAAGGTCAGTCCTGTTTCAGGTAGCCATTGGGCAAGAGATACAGAGCAAGCACCTATTATACCTGAGGTGATTGGGGCAGAGGTCACTAACTTTTCTCAGGCGGTTCAACTGTAAGTGGTTATTCAAAACTGCCCCAGAAAAAGCAAAGGGGCAACGCGTGGCAGGAATCCTAAGCTAGGGTGCTTTTCTAAACGTCTAGACTCCGGGTTTGAGCAGGGTTGTCATCTGTTATGATGCCTCGACAGCAACTCAGAACAGATGTTTTCTTATCACACTCGTCAATGGAAAAGCATCAAAAGATGTGCTGCGTAGATGCTCACACAAGATAATCTACAAAGATTGGTGAAAATGTGAAGGGAATAATAGTATAGACAATGGTTCTGTTATCTTCTGGGAGAAGACAATTGTAGGCATAAAAATACTTGCTTATGACTCCTTCAATATGTTTGCTTTCTCACTTATTCTGACTTGCCACAGTGATATCAGGACATGAGCCTTACTGTTTATTTTCTTCATAAAAGTAAGAAGGAGATTATATCACAAAATTAAATAGTATCCTTCTTTCAGGAAGTACTAACACACATCCAGACACATGCTTAGCTTTTTCTTCTCAATTAAATGCTATTATTGGAAAGTTAATCTGATTTAAGTATCAGTTGATGGGCTTTAAACTCTTACCTATGCTAAGGATAAGTGCAAGCTAATTGCAGATTCAACAGCGTTTTAAAACAAATATAGAAGTAGTAAATAGCTTGAGCACATTTTAGAAAATCCAGAAAATGCATATTCTCATCATTCTAAATGAGAGAACAAGCCCTCTCATTGCCTCTCGTGGAAGAGTGTCCATGTGGAAAAGAGCTGTTGGTCACAACAGGCTAGAAATAAGAGTCAGTTCTTCCTGGGAGATTGCAGAAGAGGTACACTGATACCCAAACTCCACCATTTTATTGTACGAGAAATTTTTTGCCATGTTCCTGGTACCTACTTGGCAGTCCGTTTCTTACTGTTTAATCAGACCAGTTTAAATCTCAAGACATTAGACCTTGCTATGTCTTAACATACTATGATACAAAAGGAGCACCAAAAGAAATCAATATTGCTGTAAATATTTCTCTCATAGAATTTCGCTTTTTATAAAAATGTGTTGCGAAAATGGGAGAAAGAATGTGTAATCAATGCAATATACTACACCTTCTTATAGGTCTTGTGTGTGCAAGGTTCTTTTTACTGAGCGGTGGAAGAGAGAATAAAACACAGTCCTCGGGAACTAACATCCTTCAGGAAATCTCAGAACAAGGGGATGATCTCCAGGACTCAGCAGGAACCTCCAAAACAACCCCAGAAAAATACAAATTTTAGAAAAATAGAGACACCCGAATGGACTCTAAAGTATGTATGTCTAGATAATGGCACATACTTGTTGAGATCTCCAAATTGTAGGATGAGAGGACAGGTGCCGAATGACACAGATGCTTAGCTTCTCTCTGTCCTTGATATCAGTGGGCAGTACCCCTTCCAAAACACAAAGAACTATGCTTTAAATTCTGGAACAGAACAGTTTGCATTTCAGTCACATGAGGTGCTTGTTGATATGAAGATTCGTGGACCTTGCACATTGAGTTAGAGTCTCCAGGAGCAGAGCTGTGGAATCTGCCTTTTAACAGCTCCTGGGGAGATTCTTCTCTATTTTAAACTTGAGAACTTTTCTCCTAAAGTGAGGTGGTCTGTAGGACTCTGGAAATAGAAAATGAGGAGATCTGGACTGCAGTATCAGTTCATGTAGTAACTAGATACCCTGCAAGGCCAAATTCTGTGTTGTATTTGTCTTTGTATTCCCATTATTGCTTGCAAAAAAAAAAAAACAACAAAAAAACAAAAAAAAATTCAGTCATGTTTCTTGAGCTTAAGTTAATCAAACCAGTTAAATGATTTAATGTTTACATTGCAATTTCTTCATCTATAATTTGGCCATTCTGGATTAAGTGATTTTAACTCACCTACTAGCTCTAACATTCAATGACTCTAGGTCTTTTCTGTAGCGAAGGTGGTAGATTCAGCTTCAAATAAAACAGCTATCGCCTGTCTTACTCTGTTTGGGCTCCTGTAACAAAATATTAGAGACCAAGTGGCTTGTAAACAATAGAGATTTATTTCTAGAGACTAAAAGCCCACGATCAGGATGCCTGAGGGTGCTAATCTCAGTCATGAGGGCTCTCATTTTTCTGGCCTCATGACCTAATTGCCTCCCAAAGGCCCCACCTCCTCATGCCATCATCTTAGGGGTTAGAGTTCAACATACGAATTTGGAGGAACACAAACATTCAGACCAGAGCATGCAGCTGTGAGGGCCCTGAATCTTTCCTTCTCCTGATAGGCAGTCTCTGGAGTTTGGGGACCTCAGGGGATTGTGTTGGGCTCACAGCTGAGAAATCTAAAGACTAAGAGAACATGACCAGCTGGCTGATTTAAAGAGCAGCCAATAGGCATTAATTGAATTGAGGCTCACCTCACACATAGCTTGTAGTGAGGGAGAGAATGTCTGAGGGCTTCTGTGGGGATTGGTCAACTCCTATCTGAACAGTTCACCTAATGGTGCAAGGAGTTATTAGCAGGAAAAAGTTAGGGATGGATCAGGTGGGGTTTTTTGTTTTTGTTTTTTTTTTTTTTTTGTATAAGAAAAGCAAAGCAAATTTAGACCCCTGTCAAGGCAAGAGTCACAAAGTTAAGTTGCCATGACAGCCCACGGCAAGTAAGACTTACCTGGCCCTTCCCACCACTTCAACTAGGGAGGCACCAATGGTGGGCTAGTGATGGAAGGCCGAAGAACACCTGTAGGCCCCATCCAGACCAGATTTACCTTCACACAGGGCTGGAAATTTTCACTGTTACATCAAAATAGATGTTTGAGTTACTAAATTTAGGGATAAAAGAGACTGGAGGACTTACGCTGGATTTCAAGTAAGTTTAAAGGAAGAAAAAAACAGCCTTACAGAGAGGGTTTGAGTAAGTAATGAAAGAAAACAATAAGATTAAAAAACTGAATTTTATTGTTTTGAAATATTTTTAAATGTTATATTATAGTTCCAAATTCTTGTATTTTGTTCTAACAATGAACCTACAAGGATATGTTGAATATTAGCATATGAAAAGAATTCTTCCTGGTCTCTGGGTGATAAAAGATGTATATGACATTGCCCCCACCCTTAGTGAGATTCTCCTTTATATCTGGAGGATAATATGTTAGTAATTATACTTTAACATAAATATAACTCATATAAAGCTAAGTTATGAATTTTAACTCAAAAGATTTGGCAAGTTTTCATACAGCAAGGGCATTATCAAGGTTTCTCAGAGAATGGTAGTTTTTTCTTTAAACAGGAAAGCAAAAAATCACAGCTGCATGAAAATGGCAGTCTAGTAAAAATATAGGTATTTAGAAAGAGAATTGGATAGTATGGAATTAGAGTATAGTGGAGAGAAGAATGTCAAAAAAAGTATCTTGGGAAGATATTTGTGAGTAAGAACACAAGAATTTTTAAATAAAAAAGGCTTGCATGGAAACTGTTGAAAGTAAAATGTAATTTTTGAGGTCAAAGTGAGAGAATGTATGATTTTATGTGGTTGTGGACATTTGCATTTTGCAAAAATGCAGAATGTGCATTCTATGAGCAAAATGTATACTATATTTATAAAGTTTAAACTATTAACTGAATTCTAAAAAATACTAGAATTCAAATGTCCCCAGGTTTACTGTAAATGAATGCCAACGGGGGCACCTGGGTGGCTCAGTCAGTTAAGCATCTGACTTTCGGTTTCTGCTCAGGTCATGATCTCGTGGTTCATGGGTTTGAGCCCCATGTTGGGCTCCATGCTGACAGTGCAGAACCTGCTTGGGACTCTCTCTCTTCCTTTCTCTCTCTCTCTCTGCCCCTCCCCTACACATACACTCACTCTCTCCCTCTCTCAAAATAAAAAAAAAATAATAATATAATAAACTTAAAAAAATAAACAAATGCCACTGAAATGCTGGTCCCTTTTGGAAAGAGTATTATAAATGAAAGGGAATTATTAATTATCTTTGGAACCAAATTGTTGGCCATCTGTGTAAGGAAAATTGAATCTAAGAGCTGTATTTCAAGAAAAACTTTATGAGACTGGAGATTCAGAGAAGCAAAAAATAGAGTATTTTGAGTGATAGTCTATCAGGAGAGACTCATGTTGACCAAAAAACAAAAGAGCCAGTTATTTTACCAGCAAAATTAGTTCATTCAGGCATAGCAGAGGAATTGCAATTTGGGACAAGAAAACTATGGTGAACCATAGGCCAGTGTGAGAGAACAGAGGAGAGAAGCTTGCTTTCCTAGGGGAAAGGGGGAAGCTGGGAGAGGCTTTTTCACTGAGTTCTCATTGGCTGGGCTGTTGCTGGGCAAGAAGAAATTCTTCCTTCCTCCTGCTGGGGTGTGTAAAGTAAGCTTCTTCCCTTTGGGGAACATGAGGTGTGTTTCGTAACGTAAACAATACCTGTGTGAGAGCTCCCCCTTCAGAGCATCCCAGCTCCATTTTAAATGAGGTTTCCTTGATTTGTGTTAACACTAAATAGGTTAGAAATGTTTAGTCTGGAAATATAAAAAGTTTAAAAAAATGAAAAAGTGGAAAAAAAAAAAAAAAAGTAAATGATAGCAACGCCCATTACGAGCAACCCCCTGTGTGGCATTCCTGTTATATATGAGTGAACACTTAAGATGAACACTGGTAATGGATAAAGGCAATGAAAATGTTGCAAAATGTTGTCATGCAAATGGTTATGAACTCTTGTGTTTAATACCATGTGATAGAGGCATAAAAGAAGATCTGTTGGGAAATAATTTACTAGTGGAGAAGCAGCAAGCAAACCACACTCGAGTCCCAAAGCTTTTCATATGGCATCACTATACGGGGCAGAGGTGGGCTGCATGCATGGTGACTGGGTCCCAGTAGAGGGCGCGCTGGCCCATAAGGATCTCTACATTTATAGGTGTAGAAGGCAGGAGCACCTTTCTGGTCCTGGAAGTGGTCTTTTAGAAAGGGAGGGCTCCAGAGGTAACAGTCCAAATAGAGGCAGACAGTCAAAGTAGAGTATTCTCTGAAACTGGACATCTTTGAGTTTTATCTTCGTTTTGCTATCATAGACAAATGGCTTCACATTCCTCGAGCTCATGTTTCTCATCTGTACAGTAGGTTGGTATCACCTCTGACAATACATGCTATTAAAGTATAATGCAATGTATATAAAATGCATGGCAGTGGTGAACACTCACTAAATGAAAGATTTTATTAACATGACATGTCCTTGAAATAGATTTTCCTAGTATATAAAAACTAGGGGATACTTTATAACGCTTGAAATATGTAAACTTAAAAACTAAGATGAGAATGATACTCACCTACTAGGTGGAATAAGTTGAAAATGTAGTTCCCCAAAATTGCATTGGTTCACAGAGAAGAGATTCATGGTAGATTCATAACAAAATGCAAAAACCAAAAAACAAAAAACAAAATCCACACATCTTTCCATGCTTAACTATTATTAAAAATCTTTTGGTGGTCCTCTGGAGCACATCCCTTTTATAGAGCATGTAACAGAGAAAATATCACACCATTTCTCCTTTTGTATTTTTATAAGTACAGTAAAATATAGGATCACCACCTCAATGAAAAAGTGAAAGTTATTGTTCCTCTGGCCCCTTCCCCCACCTCCATTCTCAGTAATCACTCTGGATAAATTTTGGTAGACATTTATCTCAACCAAACTTAAAATGTAGCTTTAAAGACCCTACAGTGAGTTGTTATTTGAATATAAAAACTTTCCTCTCATGAGGCAGATGCTAAAATGTGTAGTGTTGAGGTTTCAGGTATGGTATAGAAATTTGTTAAGATTTAAATAAATGTTTTCATTTCAGTGACACTAATGGCTTCCTATTCAAGGTATGAATGCATTTGGGGATTCCTGCTGCAGTTCATAAACTACTCAAGTGCTGTGGCCATCTTCTGAATTATGGTATTGCAGTCATTTGATGATCATCTATTATCCTATATATCATAATCTTCCATTTCTAGGCTTTGAGTGCATAATTGAAATAATATGTTGGTGTTATATTATTAGAAATACGAATCTATAAGTTATGTTCTCTCTCAGAGTTTAGAGAAAATTTATTAGTATATGTCTCACTAAACTGATGGAATTCATAAATACAGCTTACATAAATATCAGTTTTAAAGCTATGAATTTTTTTAGTATGGCTTCCCCAACTCATTTTTATCATCTGATTTTTAGGAAATGTCTTTTTTTCAAGGATTAAATAACTGAGCTGTGAAATTAGTTGTTGTTGACTATATATATCAGATGAAAGTAGAATGGTGGGGGGAGTGAAAGTAACTCTTCTTTGAGACTTCAGTGAGCCAAGTTCCTGGGAAATGCTTAGTGAGAAACAATAAATTAAAATGAGTTGAAGGAAGTGTCTTTTATGCAGCTCATAATTAACCCTTGGAGCCCTGCCATAATATATTATGAAGGCAAATAACTTAGCAAGATTCAACAAGAAATTAGATACTATATCTGAGTCACAATGTCACTTGCAGTTAATCTGCCTCTAATAAAAATTATAGAGGTTATCAATTGTTAACTTTAAACAGAGCAAAGAGCAATTGTATTTAAGGAAAAAACAAAAACAAAAAAAACCCCAAAAACCAAAAAACAATGAGTTTATTCGGGAATAGCAGAGAAATTGCAATTCCGGACAAGAAAGATATAGTGAACCACAGGCAAATTCGAAGAGACAAAGGGAAGGTCAAGTTTAATTAGGTTTTAGGAAGAAATTGGAACGAGTTGTGTTGAACAAAAGTTTATGGCAGAAGAACAAGAGTTCTAGGTTGTGGCTAAGATTCATTGGTGGTTAGTGCACTGTTCCTGGGTCAGGGAGGGATCTCCCTTTTCTTAAAAGCAGAAGATAAAATTCCTGGGTGCAAAATGTCCTCCCTTGTCAGAACAATTCTTATTTGCCTTCTTCCTGCTGGTTATACAGTCTGCAGAGAGGTACCTGTGTGAGAGTGCCCCCTCTAGGACTTCCCGACTCCATTTTATTTTATTATTTTTTTTTTTAATTTTTTTTTCAACGTTTATTTATTTTTGGGACAGAGAGAGACAGAGCATGAACGGGGGAGGGGCAGAGAGAGAGGGAGACACAGAATCGGAAGCAGGCTCCAGGCTCTGAGCCATCAGCCCAGAGCCCGATGCGGGGCTCGAACCCACAGACCGTAAGATCGTGACCTGGCTGAAGTCGGACGCTTAACCGACTGCGCCACCCAGGCGCCCCCCGACTCCATTTTAAATGAAGCTCCTTCCACTTTGACACGATGATTATTATGCTTTTATTTTAAATGATCACACGAGAGCCAGAACAACAGCATTGTGATATAGCACCAGAAGCTGAGCTAAGTCTTTCAGAGGTTGAGTAGATCATGCTATCACCAAGGTTTTAGTTCTTACGAATTTCATTCTTCCAAAGTATATGGTAGTGATGTGAAAACAAAAACAAAAACACAAAAAATGATTAAGTATGGTATGTTTTTTTTCTTCTAAAATTTTTTTCTAATGCTCATTTATTTTTGAGAGAGAGAAAGAGATAGAGTATGATTAGGGGAGGGGCAGAGAGAGAAGGAGACACATTATTTTTGAGAGAGAGAGACACAGTGTGAGCAGGGGAGGGGCAGAGGGAGAGGGAGACACAGAATCCGAAGCAGGCTTCAGGCTCCGAGCTGTCAGCACAGAGCCCGATGTGGGACTTGAACCCACAAACCATGAGATCAGGACCTGAGCTGAAGTCCATCGCTTAACTGAGCCACCCAGGTGCCCCTATTTTTTTCTTTCTAGATCAAAACATCAGATCCCTCACCTTACTCCTACACTCATTCGTATTTTTAATTACAATGCCAGTATTTTCACCATGCCCCTCAACTCTGGATAGTGAAGACAATGAATAGCAAGGATTAAAAGATTCTCTAAATTGTTGTCAGTGTTGAATTGGATGTTTTCCTATTATCATTTCAGATGATGGGTTAGGTAGTGGATGGGAGTCTTTTTAACTCAGCCAGTTAAGTCTGTTAGAGTGGACATTTCCATGCTCAGGAGATTAATCCCCTGTGGGAAAATGAGCTATGCAAAACCTCCACAAAATAAAGTAGATCATGACTTGTGAAGGGTTAAATTCAATCAGGATTTACCCAAACTTAAAATTAGACATTCCTTTGAGATGTAGGTATGAAGAAAATCTGAGCATTTTATATTATCCAAAGTTAGAAAAGGAAGTTGGGACTCCCTGCTATCTCTAGTCTGTCCTAGTGATATTGGCTCACATTTTCAGTATTTTATATTCATTTCAGTATGTGACTTGCCATGTGGTTTTACTTATGACAAGAAAGAGAAGGCAATGGAGTAGGAAAAATCAAAACACAGCAGAAAACTGGCGAAATGAGAAACTGTCAGTTTGTGTCATTTGAATACTAAGTCTCCAATTTGGAATCAGTTCCACCCGTATCAGCTTGGCCATTGGTTCCTATTAGTCAAGAAAAAGATCATATTTGTTTAATAATTTATTTTTAATTTTTTTAATGTTTATTTTTGAGAGAGAGAGAGCGGGGGGGGGGGGGGGGGGAGGGGCAAAGAGAGATGGGGCCAGAGGATCCGAAGCAGGCTCTGCACTGAGGGCAGAAAGCCTGATGTGGGGCTCAAACTCACAAGCCCTGAGATTCCTGACCTGAGCTCAAGTAGATGCTTGACTGACTAAGCGCCCCCAGGCACCCCAGGAAAAATCTCATATTTAGAGTTATTATTAAACTCATCGTTATTAAACTACTTAAAGAAATGAGCTATGAAAAAGCTAGATATTTTTGTCAGAATGAGTTTGATATCAAGATATGAACAAACATCAACAGGATTTTTAAAAATTAGTATTTGGAAGAGCAGTTTTTGTTGAAATTAAGCTACTTATTTTCTGCTATGTGTGTCTGAAGACTTCTGATCATTGAATGTAACATAAAAGACTGGCATGGCTATACAAAGAGGAAGTGAAGCCTCCTTTCATCAAGCCATAAATGAGATGATTCTAGTAATAACCGATGGGGTTTTGGAGTGATGGGGGTCCAGAGCAGATGGTTAAGAAAGAATTCTTGAGACACCTTTGGTGCAAAAAAGGAGATTTTATTAAAGCATGGGGACAGGACCCATGGGCAGGAAGAGCTGCCCGGGACTTTGAGGAGGGGCTGATTATATACTTGAGAGTTGGGGGAGGTAAAGTCCAGGGGAAGTTTCCAGTGAGATTTCCATATGCTAAAGACAACTCTCCGGGATACTTGGAGGCCAAGCTATTATCAAGCTAAGGTTGTTTTTCCCTCTAGCAAAGCATTAACATTAAGACAGTAGGGAGTCCCTGGAGACATGTTTTACTCTGCCTGCCTCAAGTATTTGTCAATGGCTGCAGGTTATAAGGAAATTTAATTTTATCTGCCATTTCCTTCTGCCTCTGTTTCCCACATCAATAACTTTGAATATTTTATAGTACAGTCCTCAAAGTGTTTTCACTCTGCTAGAATAACACAAATCATCTCAATTGTTGATCTTCTGAAAGACAGTACAGTTGGAATATTCTGTATTACAGTGTTCTGTATATGAGCAGATCACTTTGGTCCCATATTTAATTGGCAGAGTTATTAATATCCATACTTTGTATATATAATTTATTTGAAGGTTTAGTTTCTCATCTGTTCCAGTGATCACAGTTGTAGTCAAGCCTACTTTCTGGCTATATCACTTATTATTAAACTATAATTTTAGTTACCTTATTTTCATGAAAAACTGCACCGATATATTATGAATATATTAATGTATATAAAATATAAATGTATTGATGCAGACATTGTCAACAACCACATTTTTCTTCATTATAAATTTTCAATTTAGAAACAACCTGCCATTTTTCCCCAGGTAGGAGCGCAAATACGGGCAATTTGGGGGCATATGAATGCTTTTATTTTAGTATTATAGAAAAGCAATACTGACTAGAATTACTGTGATGTTCTCAGAATTTTCATGTATACTTAGCAAGTTTACTGTTAACTACATTTTGTTTCTTTATCCCTATTTGGAATATGATGGTAGGCAAGTATTTTGTTTTTTGTGTGTGTGTGTGTTTTGTTTGTTTTGCTTTTAAGTAGAGAAGAAAAGGACAGGACAGCTGAAGTGTAAGTGCCTGACAGTTTTGGTGGTTGTTTTTTTTAATTGCAATGCAAGTGCCTGACTTAAGTTTTTGACTGCAAAGGCACCCACTTCAAAGACCAGTATCTTGAATAAACACATCGCCAGCCAAAGACTAGCTGAAGAGCCAGGCCACTCCACCCCTGATGTTTCCTTTGTTTTAGAGATGCCTGGTTGACCTCGTAACTGCCCTTTCTGACTTCTGTTGTTGTTGTTTTTTTTCCTTCTGTGCTTTAATTCTCATTCTTATGTTTTAAATTCACCAATAAAAGTGAACCTGAGAAACCCTAGCCCCCACCCCAACGCAATCAAAGCAGAACCCCAGGCCAGCACTCTTTCTACCTGTGACCTCAGTCTATGGCTCCAGGCGTGCTGTGTTCCCTCCAGGACTCATGAGTAATAAACCTTGTCTTTCAAAGTTTCTTCATGTAACATTATTGCTTAGCACGTCTTGCAATCATAATAAGAGCCATAAGGGCTGGTCCAGCCACAACTTGGAATTGAAAGGAGAGAAGTCTGCAAGAAGCCGGCCTGGCTCAGGTGAGTGCCCCCAGGCTTTTCTAGCTGATAACATCTCTATTGATAAGCTGACACCAGCCCAAAATAACAGCACACCTTTTAAATCAGTTGAGTTCAAATTTATGAGTCTTGCTTATAGGGCCTTCCAGATAAAGAAACAAAGCCGAAGGACAAAAAGGGAGTGAAAGAAAGCCTATATTATGGGTGAGAAATGTTGCCAGATACTTTATATTCACATGTATTTGTACATTTAAGTCTCACACAAACTCTACTCAAAGTTTCCCTCATTTACATCATCTGGAAAATTGAGATATTGAAGTTGCATCTTTAGTTAGAGGGAAGGGTTTTCAGATCTGGTGGGGTTTTGGGGTGATGGAGGGGGGGTTTGGAGCTGATGGCCAAGAAAGAATTCTTGAAGACATCTTTGGTGCAAAAAGGTGATTTTATTAAAGTGTGGCTACGGGACCCATGGGCAGAAAGAGCTGTGCTGGGGTTGTGCCAGGTAACTGATGATACACCTTCAGGTTGGGACAGGGTTAGGGACAGTATAAGTCTCTAAGGTATTTTGAAAGCAAGGTTTCCAGGACCTGGAAGGGCCAGCTGCTGTTAGGAAAACACCATTTATTACCATTTAGTAAAACCTCAGTCATGAGACCCTTCAGATGTATATCGGGAGCCATAAACTTGGAGTATGATTGCCAGCATATATCTTGGGGGAGTTGAGATAAAGGGAGTCTCCAAAGGAATTTTTATATGTTAAAGTAGCTTTATAGGATCCTGGGGTGGCGGTGGAGGGTCAGGATAATGTTAAACCAAAATTCCCTTTTGACTCTAGCAAAGAATCATCATCAAGGCAGCTGAGCTCCTAGAGGAAGGTCACTCTGCCTGTTTCAAGGACTTGTCAGTGGGCTGTAGACTGTAAGGGAATTTAAATTTTCATTTGCCTTGGTTTCCCACATCACAATGGCAAGCACTTAAACCCCTTTCCTTTGTTCTTGGGTAGCCAGGTGTGGGGGAGGAAAATCACACATATCCCACCCTGGGGATGGGGAGATGCTGTTAGCGTGTACTTTGCCTTCAGCTTGCCCATGCTCCCTCACCAGATCCACACTGAGGCATTATCTTCTCCATTCTTTAAGATGCCTAGAGAGTCATGTAATAATTCAGAGCACAGCCTGTGGTTCATATCCACTGGGTTTACTGAACCCAGTATTGCCCCTCACCAACTTCCATGATCTTGAGCAAAACGCTCAACTTTCTTAGGTTGTTTTCTAATTTTTCAGTCATAAAGAAGAGAGTAATAATAGAACCTGCCTCATTCCACATGATGGATGCTGTGGGGTTAAATAAAGCAACACATGTAAAGCACTGAGCACTTTCCCTGGCACATCAAACCTAGATTCTTATCAATCATTATTGACTATCATTTACATTTGTAAGTGCTCGAATATATCATTGCTCAGTCTAAAAGATTTCAAAGCAGAGCACACTGGCAAACCTAGCTAAGACAGTCTTTTTTTAAAATAGGGCTCAGGAGGCAATAAGGGGGGAGGAATTTATACACATATTCTCATGGGAGGAACCATGAACTTTGTAATAATCTTTTAGCCAACTGTAAGCCCCCAGCCTGGACTTAATCAGCCCCATTCTTTTTTTTTATTATTATTTTATTTTAAAATGTTTTTTTTTTTAATTTATTTTTGAGACAGGAAGAGACAGAGCATGAACAGGGGAGGGTCAGAGAGAGGGAGACACAGAATCTGAAGCAGGCTCCAGGCTCTGAGGTGTCAGCACAGAGCCCGACGCGGGGCTCGAACCCACAGACCGTGAGATGATGACCTGAGCTGAAGTCGGACGCTCAAACGACTGAGCCACCCAGGCGCCCCAATCAGCCCCATTCTTTACTTCCAAAGGAGCCAATGTGATTTCACAGGTTTCCATCCCTCATTTACATATTAACTCAACCAATCCCAGCTAACCTAGTTTTAATCCCTGTTTTGCATAGAGGATCTGAATGACAACTATACTCATAGCCTTTTGCCTATGTGACTGCCCACATTTTTTCTTTCTGGAAACACAATTCAGGTTTCTTCTTGAATCTGTTTGTCCTAAATTTCAATTGTAAATTGCCAATTAGAATTGCCTGATTAAATGCCAATTCTTGGTCAACATCAAATACCTTCTTTCTCTAATCCCATACCTAAAATCATAGTAATTAGCAGAGTTAGAATTCAATTCAGAGCTTCCACTTTTTATTTTTGTCTTTTCTCTCTTTATTGTGAAATAGTTATACCATAAAACATAAAATCTGAAATAAAAACAATTTTATATATATAATAACCGAAATTTTAAAAATGTGATGAAACCTCATGAAACTACTGTGCATGTGAATACTCAGTGAATGTCATTAAAAAACAGAATTCAACCACAGAAATTTGAAAATCTAATTGGGTCCATTCGATGATTTATGAATTGGGCAGCATCCCATCTAGCAAGTAGAGGGGAGCTCCGAGGAACTGTACCATATCAAGATTTTTAAAGGCAGAGAGGAGGTCAAAAAATGAATTTATTAGCAAGGAATGCATTGTTTGGGGCAAGGTCCTAGCACTCCTAAGGGGAACTGAAGAGACAATCAGGAATTATCTCCCGGTGTTAACCGGGAAATTCCAGTTTGGTTGGCTAAAGGTTACATTCCTGGGGAGGTTGAAACTGTAGGTAGGTTAGCTATTAAATCTGGGTTTACTCACATGGGGCCTTAACATAAGTGACTCCATTTTGGGCCTGTGATTTTCTTTTTAACAGTGTTAACATGCAATTTCATTTGTTGTGAGTATTTTTCCGGACTTTTATAATTCTTTGGATGCAATTGCTTAAGTCTCTTTTATACGCCATCTCCCCACAGACACTCCATTCCATTCCCTCTTTTGCTTCCTAGAATAAATCATCACTCTGCAGCTTGTATCTTTCCGAGTCAAGTTTTTAAAAATTCACCATATGTGTGTGCATTCAAAAATAATGCAATGGTATTGTTTTGTGTGTTTTTAAATTTTGTATCATGCCCGGTGTATCTTTCTGCATATTACTTTTGCTTTCAATATTGTACTTCTGAATTTTATTTATGGTGAATTATAAAGATATAGTTGGTTTATTTTAACTGTTCTAGAACATAAGGTGTGTGACTATATCCATTCCCCTATTGGTAACACTTAGGTCGTTTCCAGTTTTCTCTATTACAAAAAATGCTGCAATGAACAGTTGTATTCATATCTGATTTTGCAAAAGTTCAAGAGTTTCTCCAGAGCTTATATTTAGAATAGAATTGCTGACTAATAGGATATGTACCTCTCCTTCTCTATTAGTTTTTTATTGATGCTGTAATGAATTATCACAAACTGAGTGGCTTAAAGCAACACTTATTTATTATCTTACAGTTCTGTAGACTAGAAGTCTGACACAGGTCTCACTGAGCTTAAGTCAGTGTTTCCACAGGGCTGCATTTCTTTCTGGAGCTGTAGGAACAATCTGTTTCCTGGCCTTTTCTTGGTTTTACAGGCTGTCTGCATTCTTTGGCTCATGACTCCCCTCTTCCATCTTCAAAGCTAGCAGTGATGAGTTGAGTCCCTCCTACATTTCATCACTCAGATCTCTCCCATAGTCACATCTTCCTCTGACCATAGCTGGGAAAGGTTATCCACATTTAAGGACTCATATTATTACGCCAGGGCCCGCCAGGTCATCCAGAATAATCTCCCTAATTTAATGTCAGCTGATCAGTAACCTTAATTCCATCTGCAAGCTTAATCCCCCTTTGCATGTAACCTAACATATTCACAGGTTACCTGGTTTAGGACACTGACATCTTTGGGGTCATTATTCTGCCTACCACATCAACATTATGCAATATTGCCTAAGAGCTTTCTTAGATATTATTCCTGCTCTGTTCCCACAAGGACTGGATGAGCATTCCCTTTTTTCTATTTCTGGTCAACGTTGAATGTTGTTGGTCATTCATATTTTTGCCGATCTGAAGTCTCTCGTTGTTGGTTTAATTTTTATATTCTCAGTGAATTATGAAATTAAGCTTTTTATAATATGTTCATTGATGATTTTGGCCTCCCCTTTTGAGAATTGCTCTGCTATCGTTCCTTTTGCTACCTAATGCAGCAAAATTGCCTTTTGTTCTCATACTAATTTGAGGAGTTATTTAGGTTAGCTATTAATTCTTGGTAGGTTAGCTGGCTTCTCCCAGACTGTTGCTTTACCAAAAAATGCATTTACCTGATTTTTGTGTGAGAATTAGAATTTTAATGCAACAAAATTTATTAATCTTTTATAGTTTGTATATTTTACTTTTTGTTGAAGAAACCATTCCTAATCTGAGGTTGAAGATATTGCCCTGTATTTCTTTTATATTAAAACAAAAATTTGCCTTAGCACATTTAAGTCTTTAATCCACCTGGAATTTTCTATGCTGTAAGGCAGGGATCCAATTTTATTTTATTTTCCATATGGATAGCAATTGTTTCAATCCCATATACTGAATTTTCAATCCTTTCCCCCACGCCTTTCCTCCTTCTGAAAGTCTGCCATTATAACTTGTGGGTGTCCTGATTTCTATTTAAGATATAATCCTTTGTCTTTAACCCCTTATCTGCAGCTTCTACAACACCCCTAGCCTTACAAACCTTTAATGAATGGTGATCTGCTGTATCTTGACCTGCGTTTTGAGGAGATGGGTGTATTAGTTTTGCTGCAATCATAAATGACCTCTAATTTTTTTTTTTTTTTGGTTTTGAACACAAAAGGTTTGTCTGTCAATTAGGTTACTTTTATGCATGTCAGTTGCTCCTCTGCCTCTGCCCCATATGTCTTCTCATTTTTGAATTCAGCCTAAAGCAGGAGAAATTCCCCACTGGGAAGTGCAGTAAAAAGAGGAAGAGAGCTGTTGGAATGATGCAGTGACTCCCAAAGTCTCCGCTTGGATGTGGACTGCATCCCATCCACTCATCCCCATTTGTTAGAGCAAGTCACATGACTAAGCCCCACGTTGATGGAGCAGGACAGTACCCTCCTTCCGCAGATGACACCGCAGGTCATGTCACACAGAGCAAAGGATGTGGGATTCTCTTTCAGAATGGGAGAGAATAATTGGGAAAATTACTCGATTTGCCAGAATGAGTATGATTTCATCCCTTGTATTTGTTAATTGTATGTATTTTAGACACTTGCATATTTGGTATATTTTACATTAAAAATAGTAAAGTAACAATCTGTACATGCCCGGTGAAGGACTCTTAATGCAGTAACAGATAGAAAGTGTGAAACAAAACTCGAAGATAGGCATTTAGGTTACATTCAGAATATCCAGTGGAGCTAATGGTGACATGGTGACGTAAAGTTTAAAGGTAAATAAAGAATATTTTTTAGAAATAAAGTTTCAGGGCTCCTGAGTGGCTCAGCTGGTTGAGCGTCTGACTTCAGCTCAGGTCATGATCTCACAGTCCATGAATTCGAGCCCTGCGTTGGGCTCTGTGCTGACAGCTCAGAACCTGAAGCCTGCTTCAGATTCTGTCTCCTTCTCTCTCTGCTCCTCCCCCATCTGCACTCTGCCTCTCTCTCTGTCTCAAAACTAAACATTAAAAATATTAGAAAGAAAGAAAGAAAGAAAGAAAGAAAGAAAGAAAGAAAGAAAAGAAAGAAAGAAAGAAAGAAAGAAAGAAAGAAAGAAAGAAAGAAAGAAAGAAAGAAAGAAAGAAAGAAAGAAAGAAAGAAAGAAAGAAAGAAAGAAAGAAAGAAAGAAAGAAAGAAAGAAAGAAAGAAAGAAAGAAAGAAAGAAAGAAAGAAAAAGAAAGTTTTGCATATAGATGAAAGGAGTTCAGAGTTCCAGCAAAGATGGATGAAGGACAAAGTAAAGGAGGATTTTCATTAAAAGGAGGAGTTGGCTGAACCTGTTATTAATGCAGTGTTAATGAAGCTTAGGGTTTTAAGCTAAAGACATAACATGTTAGCTCCATACTGAATTCATTTTCATAGCTTGTACCGGTTTCCTCTCCATTCTTCTTTAGATCTTTACTCATTGTTTCAGGCCTCCTGAACTTTTATTTTCCTAAATAGCCACGCTCTTTCGTTCCTGCCCAGGTTGTTCTCACTGCCTGGACTTTCCTTCGTCTTTTCTGTGCAAAGAGTTAGTCCCCCCATCCTTCGTTGGCCTTTATATGTATTTTTTGTTATAGTACTTACCACTCAAAGTGTGCTGTGCATCTGTATTTCCACTTACCCACTAATGTCTAGAGGAAGAACGTAGAGTGTATGATTAGTGAGTGCACTGTGTATCTTACTTTTTTATTTCCTCCAACTTTTCTGCTGAGACTTAACCCATCATTCAATTTAGTAGCTTTTAATGGTGGTCACACCATTCAGGTAGTGCTAGCAGAGAGGGACAGAATAATTTTGGGAAAGTGCCACTTCAAGTAAACTTTTGGCCTGAAATCAGCAATTGTGTCTTAAATGTTGGTGGTCTGAGTGGTTGTTATAGTCCAAGTCTTTTTCCATCAAGAAAGCAATCAAAACCTTAATTAACTTCAAGGTGCTAGAAGTTAAAGTCAGAGACACCCATTCATGTTTATCATTGCTGGGCAAGTAATTTATTATTACAATTACTTGAAGCGTAAGCAACACCACTGATCAGCTGGCTGGTGATAAAGATTTCACAAACTGTGGTGAACCCTACATTCTTTAATTATAAGATATAAATGTGAAAAATATTTGCTTATGGTTTTCCTAGGGTTTGACCTCAGTCCTTATTTTTACCGTGATACAATAAAAGATGAGTTACAGAAGTGTTTTCATGACCTGCAAGTGAACCAAATATCGTGGTACATATATTAGAGAGGTACACAAAGAGAACCCATAAGGGGTCTACAAATCCCCGTGGAGCAGATTGTTGTACCAAGTGTGTCTATTCAGTGCAGTTTAGGATTATAACATACCAACCGGGTCATAGGATAAAGCAAGGTAAAGGTAGAAAACTTACACATTTTTTTTTCCCCTCTGGAGGTACCTAACAATCTAAAGTTAACTTAGTTTAGTCATCTTTCTTACATGGTTCAATATAATATACTTTGATTGAATTTGATGTTGAAGGCTCAGGTCGCTGAATCCGATTTGAGGGGTAGATAGTGTAGACTACTATATATTCACATTTACATGTTTATTTTTGAGGAATTTAGGAAAAGTTAAGTATATTTAGACTTAAAGTGTGAGGATGCTTGAAAATGAAGCATAAAGCAATTAAGTCCATGGAGGAAAAACAAACCAGAGGTAGTAAACAGAATGGCAACAAAGAGAAGCATTTCAATGTACAAATATGTTGGATGTATTACACTACATAAATTTATAAGAGATGGTAAAACTTTTGTCTTACATAAATTGTTTATAAAGTACTAGAATTCATAAAAGTATCATAGGCCTTTTTTTTTTACTTTAGTTTACTTCTTTTTTTCATATATTGTACTAATTAATTTCTTTATAACTACCCAATATCTAAGCCCATTTCAATTTAGGTGAAATCTTACATGAATCCTTGTGTGGGGTAGAGTCCTCATTTCCCATGGTAGTTGAGTAGAGTCGGCCATTTTCTGTCTCTTCCAATGGTCCATACCCTGATGATGAAAAGAATTGTTTGCTACGGGTAACTCAGACATTCTGTGCTATGAATTTCTATGTCTTAAAACAAACAATAAAGAAATTATTAAATAGATAAGGATTGCCATGATACTGAAGAGAATCAGTTGGCAGTCAATGCAGGGCTCCTTTCTGCCAAGATCTGTGAATGGTCTGAGATTTTTACCTATTGTCAAGTTAACAGGGTAGTCTGCTTCAGTTTCAGGGATGCTGGTAAAAGATATAACACTTCTGCATCAGAGAAAAAGGACAGTTTTTCACTCACAGGAACAAGGCAGTTTATTGCTCACAGCAATAGCAGTAGCCCAAGTACTATTACTGTTGCATGTTTCTTGAGTCCCAGTTTCTGCAGGGCTACGTGAAGAATGTTCGATGACACTTGTATTCTCAGTGAGATGCATGATAGGCTATGAGCATTGGGACTCTGAATCTTTCATGGGCAATAAGCATATCTGCTGTTTGCTCCAGAGGGAAGCACGATCCAACTCTGTCTTGTAAGGTGATTCACTATACAAACAACCTTCGATGGAGAGGAGTCTGTGCCTTGCTCACAAAACCTACAGACATTTGATAGACTGATAGAAATTTTTTGTCACCCAACGCTCATGGGTTATGATTTATTCCATTTTATATCATCTATGCCTCGGATATTACAATCTTAGGATATAACAAGAAAGAAAACTTTATTCTGGATTTTTTTTTTATAGTTTTGTATTGGTGCTACTATTCTTAAGGAGAAAATATTTATCAGGCATAAAAAACATCAAATTTAAATCCCATTTACATTTCTCAGGATGAAAAATGGTAAAGTGCTCTGAGTTTATAACTCTCAATGAAGATTATCACATATATGTTTCATAATTATTTTATGGGTATTAAAGCTAATGACAATAAAAGGGCAAATCTAGCTTGTGTTTCAAAGACTAATCAGTGACTAACTTAGGCCTTGTGACTTAGTAAGAGTTTTGTTTTATTGTTACAATGCTGGGTTTATGGCAAGCAAGCATACTTGTTGAAAATTAATTTTTAAGATTTCCCCCCATATTCATTGTGGTATATCCATTGTTTTAAATGCACACACCGAAGTATGTTTTCCTATTTTTTTCCTTTGACAATGCCATTTCTGTGGCATTAGCAACCGAATGATGTATTTTTTTTTCCATTTTCATGAATAATAGTGACAATGGCATTAGTACCAGATACACAGCGGCTCTGATAATATATAATCTGACCTTTATCTCTAACGTGATCAGCATGGGCTGCCACCCTTCCTGCTGTGACAAAACAGCTGTTTTGATAACGGACTGCAATCCATCATCACACGTGCCTGATGCAGCAGAGCTGAACTGTTTTCAGGCTTTCTCTCACAGAAGACTATTTCACTCTGGGTACTGGTAGCTAATGTTTGTCTCATTCTATATGGCTTTTGAGGGAATCTGATGGAATTATGAATGAAGCAGATTGACAATGTATGTGCAAGCCTAATTTCAAAAAACATATGTAAAAAACTATGTTGTGAACCAAAATGAAACATAGGGAGCTGGTTTGAGAAATTTAGAATGAATGTCCTAGATACCAAAGTTAGAAAATCTAATGTCATTTTCCATGCTTGTTAGGCTCTACTATTAGTCTTATTAAACTCATAGTAAAACTGAGTACCAGTAGAAAACGGTGTCTTCTTTTTTTAAAATTTTTTTTTTTTTAACGTTTATTTATTTTTGAGACAGAGAGAGACAGATCATGAACAGGGGAGGGGCAGAGAGAGAGGGAGACACAGAATCGGAAGCAGGCCCCAGGCTCTGAGCCATCAGCACAGAGCCCGACGCGGGGCTCAAACTCACAGACCGCGAGATCGTGACCTGAGCTGAAGTCGGAAGCTTAACCGACTGAGCCACCCAGGCGCCCCGAAAACGGTGTCTTCTAAGACATAAAATTAAAGCACAGGGAGAAATATTGAATTAAAAATGCCATTTTATTTATTTTTATTTTTAATACATGGGGAAAATGAGAACTCTGAGAATCTGAGAGATCATTATGCCCAAGCTCATTGTTTTGTGGATTCAGAAGCTAACGTGTAGAGGCGTTAAGTGATGTTTCTAACATCCATGGTGGTACCAGAGTAGAGTCTTGGGTCAGTAACTGGTTAGAAAAAAGTTAGGAAAAAGTGGTGTGATAGAAGGCCACTCATACAGCTAGGAGAAGAGGCGTGAGAGCCTCTAAGAGCCAGCTCTCCTCAAGGCAGAGGAGGCAAGGCTTTAAATGACTTATCTGTCACCACGAGGCAAGGCTTTAAATGACTTATCTGTCGAAATACCCGATATATTTATGATTGCTGATAACTGTATATACACAGTCCAATCAGAACCTAGCAATGTTTTTGTGGTGCCAGTACAATTACTAATTCATAGTATTGTAACCATACAAACTTAGGTTCTCTCTTTGGTGAGTCAGAAACTGCACCAGGTTGACTTGTCCCACAAAGAAAAGTTTATTTGCAGCCAATAAGGAGATCCCAAGGAATGGCCTCCAATGCCGTGACTGCTTGAACAAGCGTGAATGGGTTCCTTTTATTTAGTGTTAGGATGAATATTTAGACAGGGAAGGCTTGTCATCATATGTAGAGGCAGGCATAAGGTTGCATATGCGCCTTAAGGAAACATGCCTATACACACATTGCATGTTATGTAAGTGAAGCTTGTGCTCCTCCTTTGGGGGGAGATACTAGTATTATAATGAGATAAAGGTGGTCAGCAGTCATCCTGGAGGTCACTCATGGTCCATCTGCACAGTCACAAGTCAGGGGTTAAGCTCACTGATCTGAGTGGTCTGGGACAGCTAGAGGTCTTGACAGGGCTGTCGCTATTACTCGGCTGCAGGGGGGTTGGGAGTGGGGTGGTTTTGCTTTCCATTTGCCTGAGTTGAGGGATAGGAGTTTAAGGAAAAATGTGGGATAAAGGTTAGTGAGTACGAGCAGGTGGGAAGTAAAGGTCAGGTCTTGGGCTCTAGCTGGTGACAGTACTACCACAGCCGTGACTTCACCTTGATTTTTTTGCTGTAGTATTTTAAACTGCCATCTTGTAAGTAAGTAGGCTTTTAAAGAGCTGAATGAGGGAATTCTTTTTAAAATGTTAAATAGGGAAATTTCAGCTGATAGCTTTTTTTTTCCTTCCCTTCAGCAAGTTTTCTTCTAGCAAGTAGATGCATTTATAATCATTTCTTTGACCTTAAGGCCACTGAAAGCATGGTGGCAACTGATCAGTACTTTCATGTCACTGATGATATGATAGTGTTTCTTCCGCTGAAAAGCCAATTATTTAGCTACTCTCTTCATCACAAGGCAAAGTGTCTCCTTCCAGCTCAGCTGAAATGATTTATTAATTATATTTCTTTATATATCTAAAATTCTTGACATCTTGTTTGATATTACCTTCACCTGCAAAACCTTCTGGGTACAAATGTGTGTGGAAAAACAAACAGATTTACATACATTTTCCATGCACTGATGTGAATGGAGGCTGTTACTCCTGGTGGTCTCAATTAATTAATGAGGTAATAGGAGAAAACGATGGTTTGCTATGATGTTGTACATGTACCCATTACACAGACACAATTTACTCTATGTCTTATATTTATACCTATTTATTTTATTTTCCCTTTGCTTTTGTGCTTAACGAACATAGACCACACTTTCTAATACTTTGTACTGAGTACTTCTCATACTTCTAATTCCCTTAAAGTTCCTTCTCAGCATTGTAATCCATATACTAGGAACAATTTCTAAATTATGTCCACTTTTGCTATAAATTATAAGACTGCACCTGTTTCTGTCAAAGTGTGCTTCTATTAAGTACAAGTTATACTTTGGCACACTACTGAGGACAAAGTTTACTTAAATGTTTTTTGACTTTGTCAGTTAATAAGCATCTAGTTTGGAACACATTTAATACTATTTTCTTCTCTCTCCTTTATCCCACTCTAATTTTCAAAAATTCCTAATTTCGATGTCCTATTTCATGATGAAGAAAAGTACACTTAGTTATGCAGTTTTTAGTATTAGAAGGAATCCCTCATCACCACCAAGCAACCTGAGATTTCTGTTGATTTTTTGTTTGTTTGTTTTATATATTTGTTTCCTTGCTTTTTTGATTTTCAAGCTTATTGAGATAATTAGCACATAATACTGTGTAAGTTTAAGGTTTACAATGTGATGATTTGACTTATGCATATACTGAGAAATTATTAACAGAATAAGGTTTGTTAACATTCCCATTACCTCACATAGTTATCATTTTGTGTGTGGGTGTACTAATAACTTTTCAGATTTACTTTCTTAGCAACTTTGAAGTATACAATACAATATTGCTAACCATGGCCACCATGCAGTACATTATATTTCCAGATCTTATTTGTATTACAACTACATATTATAACAATTGGACTACCTGAACTTCTCCTCTCTTTCCCCAACAACCAAGCTACTCTCTGTAGAATTCACCAGTGAAATCTTCTGGTTCTGGGTTTTACTTGTTGAAAGCTTTTTGATTACTAATTCAGTTACCTTATCATTACTGGTCTGCTCAGGTTTTTGGTTTCTTCATGAGTCAGTCTTGGCCTGTTGCATGTTTCTAAAAATGTATCCATTTTTGCTAGGTTGTCCAATTTGTTGGTGTGTAATTGTTCATAGTTTCTTATGGTCCTTTGTAGTTCTTGGATATCTGTTTTAATGTCTCTCCTTTAGTTATAAATTTATTGATTTGAATCCTCAGTCAAAATTTCTTGATTAGTCTACCTCAAGTTTTGTCAATTTTCTTTATATTTTAAAGAAACAACACTTAGTTTTTAAAGTATTTTCTGTGTTGTTTTCCTATTCTCAATTTCATTTATTTCTGCTCTAATCTTTGTTATTTCCTTCCTTCTGCTAACATTGGGTTTAGTTTGTTTTTCTTTTTCTAGTACCTTGAGGTGTAAAGTTTGGTTGTTTATTGGAGATTGTTCTTTTCTTTTTTTTTTTTTTTCAACGTTTATTTATTTTTGGGACAGAGAGAGACAGAGCATGAACGGGAGAGGGTCAGAGAGAGAGGGAGACTCAGAATCGGAAACAGGCTCCAGGCTCTGAGCCATTAGCCCAGAGCCTGACGCGGGGCTCGAACTCACAGACCGCGAGATCGTGACCTGGCTGAAGTCGGATGCTTAACCGACTGCGCCACCCAGGCGCCCGAGATTGTTCTTTTCTTTAAAAAAATTTTTAATGTTTATTTATTTTTGAGACAGAGAGACAGAGCATGAGCAGGGGAGGTGCAGAGAGAGAGGGAGACAGAATCTGAAGCAGGCTCCAGGCTACAAGCTGTCAGCACAGAGCCTCATGTGGGACTCAAACTCACAAACCATGAGATCATGACCTGAGCTGAAATCAGACATTCTATTGACTGAGCCACCCAGCTGCCCCTGAGATTGTTATTCATTCTTTTTTTTTTTTTTTTTTTGAAAAAGTGAAAGAGAGTGTCAGTGGGGAAGAGAGGCAGAGAGAGAAAGAGCCTCAAGCAGGGTCCACATTCAGCACAGAGCCCGACATGGGGCTTGATCCCATAACCCTGGAATCATGACCTGAACCGTTATCAAGAATCGGATGCTCAACTGACTGAGCCACCCAGGTGCCCCTCTTAAGAACATTTTTATTTTAAAATCTCTTTTTATGGTATAAATATTGCTACCCCTGCTTTCTTTTGGTTATCATTTGCTTGTGATATCTTTCTCTATCTGTTTACATTCATTCTATGTGTGTCCCTAAAGCTAAAGTTAGTTTCCTATATCCATCATTTCATTGGTTCTTGTTTTTTCATCCATTCAGCCATTCTATATCTTTTGATTGGAGAATTTAATTCATTTATATTTAAAATAATTATTGATAGATAAGGACTTATAATTGACATTTTGTTAATTGTTTTATATCCTAGGTATTTTGTTTCTTGCTTCCTCTCTTGCTGTCTTCTTTTGTGATTTGATGACTTTGTGGCTGTGTACTTTGACTCCTTTATCAAAATCTTTTCTGAATCTACTACAGGTTTTTCCTTTCTGGTTACCAGGGGGCTTACATAAAATGTATTTATAACATTCCATTTTAAGCTCATAACAACTTAATTTGTATAGCATACAGAAAACTTTATACTTTTACTTCTCCTACCTCATAGTGTAGGTTATTGACATTATAGTTGATATTTGTTTCATATTATGCATCCAGTAACAAATTTTTATAGTTATAGTTGTTTTTAATTCATTAGTTTTTGAACTTTTAAACTAGAGTTGTGATTGATACACCACCATTATAATATTACAGAATATGACTTTGACTCTATGTTTACCTTTACATATAAGTTTTACACATTCATGTTTCTATAATGTTTAATAGCATTCTCTCATTTCAACTTGAAGTTTGCTCTTTAGCCTTTCTTGTAAGACATGTCTAGTTGTGAAGAACTCCTTCACTGTTTCTGGGAAAACCTTTGTCTCTCCTTGATTTCTTAAGAACCGTTTTGGCAGTATAGTATTCTTGGATGACAGCTTTGTTCTTTCAGTATATTGAATATATCATCCCACTCTTTCCTGGCCTGTAAAGCTTCTGCTGAGAAATCTACATACAGTCTTATGTGATGAGTTGTTTTCTCTTGCTGGTTTTAAATTCTCTCTTTGTTCTTGACTTTTGACAATTCAATTATAATGTATTTCATTGTAACCCTTTTCTAATTCAACCTACTTGCATTCTATTGGACCTCATGAATCAAGATGTTCATTTCTTTTCCCAAGTTTTTGGAGGTTTTCAGCCATTACTGCTTTAAATAGACTTTCTGTCCCTTTATCTTTATCTTTTTCTTCAGGATTCTCTTTAAAAAAAATTTAATGTTTATTTCTTTCTGAGACAGAGAAAGACAGGGCATGAGAGGGGGAGGGGTAGAGAGAGAGGGAGATCAGAATCAGAAGCAGGCTCTAGGCTCTGAGCTGTCATCACAGAGCCAATGCAGGGCTCAAACTCACAGACCATGAGATCATGACCTGAGCCAAAGTCCGATGCTTAACCGACTGAGCCAACAAGGTGCCCCATCCCAGGATTCCTATAATAAGTATATTGTTATTTTCAATCCTGACCCTACATCTCATAGGCTTTCTTCATTCAATTTCATTCTTTTTTCTTGTAGCTTCTTTGACTGAATAATTTCAAATGATTTGTCTTCTAGTTCATTGATTTTTTCTTCCGTTTTGTTGAGTTGGTATCACAGATCTTTATTGAATTTTTCAGATTAGTCACATCATTAGCTTTTTTTTTTTTAATTTTTTTTTTCAACGTTTATTTATTTTTGGGACAGAGAGAGACAGAGCATGAACAGGGGAGGGGCAGAGAGAGAGGGAGACACAGAATCGGAAACAGGCTCCAGGCTCCGAGCCATCAGCCCAGAGCCTGACGCGGGGCTCGAACTCACGGACCGCGAGATCGTGACCTGAGCCGAAGTCGGACGCTTAACCGACTGCGCCACCCAGGCGCCCCACATCATTAGCTTTATGAGTTTTTTTTTTAATGGTTTCTTGGTCTTTATTGAACTTATTTTCATCATGCATTGTTTTCCTGACTTCGTTCAGTTGTCTGTTTCTCCTAGTTTGCTGAAATTATTTAAAAGGATTATTCTCAATTATTTGTCAGAGAGTGCATAGATTCCCATTTCTTCAGGGTCAATTATTGGAGTTTAGTAGTCTCTTGATGGAGTGAAGTTTATCTGATCCTTTGTGACCTTCATATCCTTGTGGTTGGTATATGTGCATTTGAGTAAGTCTTTTAGACTTTACAAGTTCTTTGTCAGGGGAAGACCTTCACCAGTCACTTCAGCTTGGAATACTGGCTAGGTCAGCTAGTAGTTTCCGTGTGTCATCAGGGCTTGCTATTGGCTCTCTAGTTGCTCTGAGGTCAAGGAGGGTGCCCCTGGCTGGGGTCCATGGTTGGGTGAGCCTGCTGGCTGTGTTCCATGTTCTAGTGGGGTCACTATGTAGTCTCTCTTCTAGGCCAGGCCTGCTAGGTGTGTTCCACAGTCAAGTGGGGCCACTAGCCCATCTCCACAATCACCTCTGGTCAGGTGTGGTTATAGTCTGTGTTCCCTGGCAAGCAGTATTACTGGTTGGATTCTGCAATTGGGCAGACTGGGCTATGCTCTTTAAGTGTTCCTGATCAGAGGGGCCTTAGGATTTGCTCAAGAAATGGCTGCTACTGCTGGCTGACCTCCATATTTAGGAAGGGCATGGGCTGTGCTTCATGGTCAGACAGGTCCTTTGGCTCTGCTCTACAGTCAAGCAGGGCTGCAGGCTATGCTCTGAAGTTGGGTGAGGCTGCAGGATCATCTTCACATAGGCCATTGACTGTATTCCAGTGGTGGGCATTGGATGTTGCTGTGCTGGGTTGCGGACAGGCTCTCTCTCTTATCAAGTGGGCCTTTCACCTATACCCCATGGTTGGGTGTAGCTGGAAACTGTGCTCTGTTGTTGGTCTAGATGACTGTCTAGACTTTCCTGTTGGGTAGAGATACAGAATATGCTCTGTATTTGGCAGGATCATGCCTGGGCAAGGCCACAGGCTGTGTTCAGCAATCAGGCAGCAGTTAGGGTGGGATCCTCTGCTGGGTGAAGTTTTAGACTGGGCTCTTTGGCTGGGCAGTACTGTAGGCTGGGCTCCAAGACTCAGGGTCACACTTCAGGCTCCTTAGTATATACAGATGGCTGGTATCTGTGGCCAGACTTCCCAGTAGGGTGGGGCTGGAAGCTATGCTTAGAAAATGGGTGGGGCTGCTAGTTTGCTCCCTGCCTGGGTGAGGACACAGAATAGTCTCCATGGGTGGCCTTTTAGCTGGGAACCCAAATCAGGCAGAACTGTCAATGAAGCTTCCTAGCCAGAGAGGGCCGCTGGCTCAGTTCTCAGCCACGGGCTGAGATTTCTGCTTGGGTGCTGCTGAGCACTGGTTGCGGTAAGCTCTACCCCCCTTCCATTTTTATCAGCGCTCCAATGTCCAAGCTCCACAGTTTCTCCCTGTGATCCCTGTGAGGTAAGACCCATGTGGGCCTCCTAAAAAATGTTTTGCAATACCGCAAAAGCAGATACCCACCTTCAGTTCTCTTTTTTCCATTGGGGAACCAGTAGGCCGAGGAGTGCCTTCTTGGTGCAGCACTATACCATCCTGGGGATGGCATGATGCAGTCAAAGCAAAACAGTAAGCTGTTCCTCTTACCCCTCTAATGTGGTCCTTCTCAGTGTTTGTGTTTTAGGGGAGTGTTTCACCCTCATATCCAGGTGCTGGGATTTTTCACAATGGTGTCTTGTTTATGGAAAATTGCTAGTTGGTCTTGTGAGGGGGACTAAAGTCAGAGACAACCTATGTCAGCATCTTGACATTATTCCTCCATCGACTCTTTTTTAAGTTTGAGGCTACTTTAGGAATGCATATTGATCCTAAATTTAAGCCAACAGAGCTTTCCAGGATGCTACACTGATTTTGAAAGATTATTGGATTTTACTGGGCAGGAGTCATATCCCATTAATCTGCTTACGATTCTACCTTAATACCAAATTTTCTTCAAAGGTCAGTTTTAGTTATTTCTTTTTTGAACCTCAAATTCTGGCTAATTTCTTTTTTTTTTTTTTTTTTAATTTTTTTTTTTTCAACATTTATTTATTTTTCGGACAGAGAGAGACAGAGCATGAACGGGGGAGGAGGGACAGAGAGAGAGGGAGACACAGAATCGGAAACAGGCTCCAGGCTCTGAGCCATCAGCCCAGAGCCTGACGCGGGGCTCGAACTCACGGACCGCGAGATCGTGACCTGGCTGAAGTCGGACGCTCAACCGACTGCGCCACCCAGGCGCCCCTTAAATTCTGGCTAATTTCTATTACTTGTCAAGATTACAATGATCTCATGCATTTCACAACTTCTGCTGTAATGTAATTTTAGGGGCTGTCAGTGAAGAAACAAACTAGAATTTTCCTGTTCATCAAACCCCCAGGGTAAAATGAATTGCTTCAGTGCATTCTGTGGAAAGAGAAGGCAAAGGGGACAATTTATTTGTATCAGTTTAACCTCTGTGGGCTGTTGACATTGGAACTGCCTAATGGCAAACTGTTAAGAACTATTAAGTTCTCATTAGTGATGCCCCTGGATTCGAGCCATGTGGTACAGGACATCATTTAATAGTAAATATTAAAACATATTTATGAAAAGAGAAAGGCACGTCTGCATTATTTAAAAGAAAATAGAAGAGTAGAACTTAATTGGTATCAAAAGCAGGTCAGAGACTAATTATGATTTCAGTTCCATGTAACTTTACCTTCTCATTTCTTGACTTAGTAATTGTTTCTGGCAATGCCATGGCTAGAAGAATAAAGTGCTTTCAGAAATGTGAGCAGCTCCGAATCATTATTAACCTCAGGCTGTCTACACAATTAATAATTCAATGTAATTTTATCTATACTAGTTTTCAGAATGCCTTGTTATGAGATAAGGTAATATTAATCCATCTTCCAGGGAGCTATTTCTAAAAAAGAATACAACCCATAGATCAATTAATTTATTTTTAGTTTGAGAGTCTATATGTGGATTGCAGTATGACATGCCAATTATTAACAGTTTAAATTTGAATGAATTCTTATATATCATTGACGTATTAAGGTTCAATAAAGCAAACACAGTAATGCATATTGTCATGTTGGTGACACTGAAAAAAAATTATAAAACATGTGTACAAAGGTTGAGTTTATTTCAGGCCATCAGAAGAAAAACTTAGAGTCAAAGCTTATGAAAATCGTCATATTCATTTGTGAGCTTTATGTATATATATTTAGATTTCTTATAATAAATATATAATTATGTAGTCAAAACAGGATGTGTTATATGAAGACATTAAGTGGCCATTTTAAATTCAGGTCTCTTAAATTTTATTAGCTTCCCTTCTTAAGTACTTATCTGGAGGCCACTTATTAGACTTAAACAAATTAGATTTATTATTTTTGGAAGGTGAGCGTTTGTTTCCTGTATTTGCTTTAAGATTGTTCATTATTTTTCTCTATGTCTGAAATAGTCTATCTGATCTGTCAAGGAAAAATAAGTAACGCATAACTTCCAGAACTTAAAAGGAGAAACAATGTAAACACCCAGAAATAAAATTTATATAAAAACACTATTTCATTGAAAGAACTTGTTAATCTCCTTTTGTCTTACTGTGTGGCCATATACATATCAATGTGCCTATCTATTTTGACTTCCTCATCTATAACGTGCAGTTAATATATTCTATTTATTTAGTTTACTGGTTTGTAGTGACAGCACAAAAGTGAAGTGTAGGTTATATTGTGAAGCTCCCCAGTCTGGATGTTAACAACAGATAAAAATCTCATTAACATTGTGAGAGTCATTTAAGCTCTCTGATTCTCTGTTTCTTCATTTGCAAAATGTTCTGAGTTACAGATAAAATGTGTAAAGCAACAAGCACACAGTAAGTATTTAACCAGTGGATCTATTTTCTAATCTTCGTGTATAAGACTTTGTAGGAAGACTGATAACCTATTATAAATTTCCCAAAGTGCAGTTTTCCACTAACATTGCAGACAAGGACGATGTTCTGCAAATAACAATGATATACATATTTGTATGAAACCATAATTTTGATATGTACATTCAAACTATTATGACAAACTATACTCCATGATGATAGATGATTTCATCAAACATTTAGCCCTTTATCTGACTCACCATTTTAATTATGGGTTTTATCCTACAGTTATATGTTGGGTACTAAAAATTTATAGTACTTTTTTCGCCCCCACAGGAAGTTTTAGGATTTCCAAGTAAAAGTCCATTTCCTGCCATATTTAGCAGAAATATAAGTAGCCATTTTGGATCTCTATTACCTATAAAATATAGTTTGATAGCAATAATTCCAAATAGATCCTTTGAATGTCTTTGAATCTTAAATCTTAAACTTTCCAACTCAGTCTGGTTTTGGAGCTGTGTCAAGAAGTGAATGGAGCTTAAAGGGATTGATAATAATGGTGACTTCAGCAGCTTGGGAACTAAACAGGAAGATAAAAGGGTGAGTCAATGAAGGGCGAGTCCTCTAGCAGCAGGGAGGCAGGGTGAAAAGTAAAAACTTATGCATGTAGTTCATTGAAGGTTGAAGACTGAGAATGTCTGCCCTTATGGTTTACTACTACATACACATTATGCTAGCTAG
Source organism: Puma concolor (assembly GCF_028749965.1). Taxonomy (NCBI): domain Eukaryota; kingdom Metazoa; phylum Chordata; class Mammalia; order Carnivora; family Felidae; genus Puma; species Puma concolor. The sequence continues at coordinate 204,812,770 of NC_141667.1, read as the reverse complement.
ATGTGGTAGGCATACAATGCATGACATTCTTCTTATATGTATCTATGTTATAAGTCATAGAATCTCATATTGGGAGGAGACATTAGTGGTTATTTACTGTAACCCATGTGCAATTTCAAATCTCATAAACTCAATTTATAAGTTTTCCTTGGAGGAAGTGAGAACTTCAGTATCAGTGTTTAATTTGACTTGCCTGTTTTAGATCAGATCTTACTTTAATAAGGTATCACTTAATATCTTTACATATCTACATATCACTTTAATAAGAATATATGTGATTTAGACTATGCATCACTCAGTTCAATTTAAATCGGCAGCTTAGAAGAGCAGGAGTCCTCATGTTGACTATTTGGCAATAGACAAGTGAATGATTGGCAAGTTTAACTCTATTCATAACTTGAAAAAAAAGAAAAATTGGTAATAATAATAAAAATAAAGATTCTGTAGCAAAATATTTCTAGTTAGATTATATACACTTAACAGTTAGCTGCTTTGGGTAAAAACAACAACAACAAAACTCTGGAATACACAAGGATATTTATGGTGACTAAGTCTAGACAAACAATGTTTGTCTCAGAGGATAATTGGGGATTTTTATTTAAAGCTGTAAGTGACAGCTGATAGATTTTATTCTGTTATTTGCTCTGAGAAAGGGAAAAATTTTGTCTCCTGAATGTGTGACATATACTTTGCCAAAGGGAACAATAGTTCCTTCCAAATGGATTTAAAATAAATATATAATAATTCGCATTATCTTAAAAAGCTGCTTTGCGTCTATTCAAAGATTATAAAAAGTAACACTCCAAAACTTAAAATTACAAATTTTTAAATTGTCTGTGATTGAATAGAAGGACAGGAAGGTAGTGGTTTCCTCACCTTTCATTTTTCATGCATTAAAAACCAAAAACAGCAGCCCCAGTAGAGATTTGGTTTAGATTTTCTTTGTTCATTTCCTCTTGTGTTTCTGACCTATAAACTTGAGGTATTTTTAAAGACATGAATTACTGGAGATGGAGAATTTTAGCCAAAAATATAGGATAATAAAACAAATTCCTTTAGATGAACCTAACTGCCATAAAAAGATAAAGGTATTTTATGTTATGGCCTGAGGCATTACATCTAGACTTGTGAATATCCACATACTATGAAATTTTTAGATCTTGGGAAACCGTAAAATAAAAGCAGCTAGTGGTGTAGAGCCTGTATAAAGAATGTGTTGGAGAGTTAGAAGAGAGAAAAAGAGGATAATTTAAAGGCACCAAAATGTTAATTTATATGTGATTTAGTTGTAAGCACATCCAAGTTGTGGTATTAGAATGGTATGCTCTTAATTTTCTAAGTATAAACATGTCAATTATCACTAAAGTATTATTTGTACCTCTGAGTAGTCTGCATTTTCCACATTCTGTAAGTTCTGTGCATCTCTCCATAATCTGGAACTATACTTTGGTTGGCTAATCAAGAACTGAATAGTCATTCTTCTCTATTAATTTTCACTGTGGTGATGATAAAAGGTTTTACTGCTCATCCATGATCTCTCTAGGTTTAGGTTAGGCTTTCCGGAGCTCTCTAAAGATAAAGGAAGAATAGAGTCTTTTTATATTTGTTATTCCCCAGCCATCTTCAGTGATGTAAATAGATTACTTTGAGGAAATTTGCCAATAGATTGTAGCATGCAAGGAGCTGTTACTCAAGTTTGCAGGAGATTGTTAGTATGTGATGGTAAGAAAAATGACAATAAGTTCTCTAAAAGAGTTAAGAAAATTGTGTGTACATTTAATAGTTATGAAATTTAGGGGTGCCTGGGTGGCTCAGTCAGTTAAGTGTCCGACTTCGGCTCAGGTCATGATCTCACGGTTCGTGAGTTCGAGCCCCGCGTAGGGCTCTGTGCTGACAGAGCAGGGCCTGGAGCCTGCTTCAGATTCTGTGTCTCCCTGTCTCTCTGCCCCTCCCCTGCTCATGCTCTGTCTCTCTCTGTCTCAAAAATAAATAAAACATTAAAAAAAAGTTATGAAATTTAAAAAATAGACAACCAAATTGACTTAAATTTTAAATAAGAGAAAAATAGATACGTTTCTTGGAGCAATAGACAACTATATCACCATAATAAAGCCATAATTACATTTAATTAATTTTACATGGTTATGTTGTTTCTTTTAATCCTTTCTTTTAATATGTGCCATAAAGTGCAGATAACGTTGATGGATAAAAGGTAAAGACTTTTCAAATATGCCAGGCTGTAATGTTTATTGTAAATGGAGCTATTGACAAATAACTTCACTTGAAATTTTCAGATCGAATTTGGTAGGACATATTTACCAATAAAGGAACATGAATAATCCCTATATATATATATATATATATATCCCTATATATGATTTTAAATGAAGTCATAAATTCTAAGACAATTGCTAAAGCAGAAAATTTAATTCATGGCCCAAGAAAAGAAATCTTTTAAATATGCAAGTTACATTTTTGCTTTTGTTTGATTGCTTTCCATGTGACCAGTCATCTTCTAAAATGTTCTCTCTGACAAGGTACTATTCCATGTTTTCCAAGTTTACTATTTTCCAATTTTACTACATAATAAATGTGTGTTTGTATGTGTGGGTATGTGGATAGATGGGGAGAGATAGATAGATAGATGATAGATAGATAGAATCATACATACATACATACATACGTATACAGACAGACAATAGGTAATGTAACCACAAGGAAAATAGCTTGATCATCTTTAATAGTCTTGGGCTGTTGATTTCCACAACAAAGGTCACTGGTGTTTTAGTTTGTCCTGCACAATCACTCATGAGGTGAAGTCTAGATACTTAATAGTCTGTGGCTTAGCAAGACATTTTAATTTTATTTTAGTTTTATTTATTCTAGCCACAAGTTGGTCACATACAACTCCACAATTAGCAACTCTTCAGAGCAGATTGGAACATCAAGATTCACTCTGAAATCTTTCCTTCTGGAATAACTTGGCACTAAAATACCCCATCTACCTGATGGAGAATATATTCTCAACCAAACCAGAACTGAAGGAATTTAAAAATAAGAAGATTTATCCTGTGGGAACAATAGTGTCTTTTTTTCTTATAAAACAATTTAAAATACTATATATATATATATATATATATATACACACACACACACACACAATTTAAAAAATATTGTTATCTATTGTTGATTAATAACACAAACCAGGGCGGGTGGGAGGGAGGGAGGGAAGGGTAGGTGATGGGCATTGAAGAGGGCATCTTTTGGGATGAGCACTGGGTGTTGTATGGAAACCAATTTGACAATAAATTTCATATATTAAAAAAAATAACTTACAAAAAAAAACACAAACCATCCTAAAACATAAATTTTATTTATTTATTTATTTTTATTTATTTACTGGTTTAGATGTTTTAGGCTCCTTACAACAAGGCAGTGGAGTTCCAAGAGTTGAGAAATTCAAGAGAAAGGAAATGGAGGCTGCCAATCCCGTAAGGCCTGAGAACAGAAACTGTGTCATTATCACTTGCACCGTGGTCTGTTGGTCAAAGTGGACACAGAACCTGCTCACATTTTAGGGGGGAGGATATTAACTTCACCTTTCCATGGTAGGAGTAACAAGAATTTGTGGCCAATTTTATTTCCCCACAATATTTTGTTTTATAAATAATTTCAGTCATGTACCATAACCTTGCTTTTTGTTGAAAATGACAAAAGTACTTTCCATTTTTCCCAGTTCCTTTCTCTTCTCTTGATAAAATATTTTATCTTGGTAACTTAATTTATATAACTTGAATAAAATTTTCATAAATAAAATACTTTTCTGTGAGAAAGTCTTAGGAAATACATTCTGCAAATAATAAATAGCTAATTATCAATCTAAATCTAGTGATCAATCTGTGATCTAAATTAAACTGTTAAAGATTTTAGAATGATTAAGCCAAATATCCTTATAAATGTGTTGCATTATGACTTTCATAGGTACAAATTAACAGAATAATCTATAAAGAACCTTCAACTTTTAAATGCTTATTGATTTTTATTTTGTTTCATTGGCTTTATGACTATTTACTACAGTTTTTTCAGTAAAGGTGAGGATAATTTCAGTTATTTTAATATCTGAAAATCACTATACCAAATGTCTAAGGACTAATAAATTCTGAAGAATAATAATCTGGGAGTAGGCCAAAAGGCACAAACATTTCAGAATAGAAGATTTCTGAAAATCGGTACTTTTTCCCTTCTCATTTGACTTTTGTTTATTATGTCTTCTATTCCATTTCTCTTTGAACATGGTCTTTCTTTTTTAGTTAAAAAAATTTTGTTTAAGTAGGCTCCATTCCCAAGGTGGGGCTGGAACTCATGACCCTGAGATCAAGAGTCACATGGTCTACTGCCTGAGCCAGCCAGGCTCCCCTGAACACTGTCTTTTTATCCCTTTAACTATCTGTTTCATTGATATGATAATTGTAATATATCATTATTATCTAAATGTTTGCATAGTGAATATGATGATAGATTATTTTAGCAAAAAATATTGAAAAGGGAAATGATTTTAACATTATTTTACCTTATCCTAAAAATAAGAATTTATGTATTTGTGGTGATTTACCTTTTATAAACATGTAGCTATAACTTTGTATTTGAAATAAATACAATGTATATAAAAAGTGATTACAATTAAATATAATATTAAAAATCCTCTTTTTAGATATTACATACACCAAAAAACCTATAAAATGATGTAACCACAATGTCAGCTACCTGCAGTGAGCCATACCTCTTTCTTGTTAAATAACCCTATATGTAGCAAATTAGGAAATATCTTTTTCAGCTGAGACCAAATTATAGGTTGACATAGTACCTGAGCTAACTTTAAGAGTTTCCTTTGGTCAATTTCCCAGAAGTCATAATAATCAGAGTCTGTGGGTTAAATGTAATGATAGTTTTTATAAGTCTCTGTTACAAGAACAGATAACAGAAGAGCATGTAAGAAGAGCTTGTGCTCATTCTAGGCTGCCATGCTATTCATAGTGTTGAAATTTTTCCTACCTTATTGTTTTGGAATATCAATGATGATCTCATCTTAAATTCATATCATCCTAGGACTAGAATGGATTCTTAGACTTCTTTAGAATAAATCCTTGTTGCAGGCTTATTAAATCCTTATTATCGTAAAAGAATGTCACAACCTCTTTACTTAAAAGGTTTTACAGATGAAATGTTTCCAACATCTGTTTGGAGCCTATATCTTCCTAAACGATGACTTTATTTGCCTGATTGAGGTGCAAATTTCTTTGTTGTGGAAGATACCATAGTTTCATATCATTTGAGAAAAAGATTCTGCTTGCTGTAGAAAGAAAAATTCTGGACAAAAATTATATTGTAAAACATCACCATAAATCATGTGATATTCATTGTTTAAAAAAAAAGAGAGTTAGGGGCACCTTGGTGGCTCAGTCGGTTAAGCATCGGACTCTTGATTTCCGCTCAGGTCATGAACTCCTGGTTTGTGAGACTGAGCCCTACCTAGGGCTTTTAGCGGCATGTGGAGCCTGCTTGAGATCCTCTCTCTTTCTCTGCCCCTCTCCTGCTCGTGCTCTCTCTCTCAAAATAAATAAATAAATAAACATTAAAAAGAGAGAGAATTAAAATATCAACATCTGTGAACATTTAAAAATTTTAGCCTACTTGCCAGCTAACAAATTAGCCTGCCATGTCTTCATGGATGGTGAAAGAAGACACAAGACTTCTATGTCAGAGATGAAACACAGTTTATTGCTCACAGCAAAAGCAAGACACACTGTTATCATTTTGTACCATTTCCCAAAACTCCAATCTTCATAGAGAAATATCAAGGAGAATCAGATGATACCTGTGCATATGGTAGTTGCATTATAGGAGAGGGACCCTGAATTTATAGGACCTGAGGCATCCCTACTCTTTGCCCTAGGGTAGACATCTTTATTACACTAAACAGTGAACATATGTTACCTTTGGTCCAGAGGGACATTATTTCTGTCTTGGAAGGCTTTAAGTAAGCCTGTCCTTTCATACTTTTTATTATACAAACATCCTTAAAAAGGTCATGTGGATCAAAGAGCAGTCAGTGTTTCACTTTGCTAGATGAACAGAAATATAAGAAACCCATGGAGAATTGTTTCTCAACAGTAAAATGTACAATATAAGTTCCCTAAAACAAATAAATATAGAAATAAATATTAGCATAACATATTGACTGTTTATTCATAATGCCTCAATTGAATGTCTAATTAGGTAGCAACTTTTCGAGTTTCTTATTTATACAAGATATTTAAATAATACGTTTTAGGAAAATATCAGTCATTTTGGCTTTTCCACAAAATCTAAAGTGAACAATGATACCTCATTTTTGCAAATTTATGCTACACATTATGGCAGTACCAAAAAATTATATTCTCTGAAATGATTTATGATTTCTTTGGAGAGACATAATACCCATATATGAAGCAAACTAGGGAACAACTTATTGTAGTATATATTGAAATACTAGATTGTGGATAAAGAATTAATATCCTATTGATTTAATTTATAAACCATTTTAACATATATTGCCTCATTTTGTATCTATGCCTCATTTGTATTATGATATTTTATTGATTTTGCAATTTTAAATTTTTATCATCTCTGAAATAACCATGGATCTTATATTTGATGACATCTTACAGATAAAATAGCAGTATTTTCTGAGTGGTACAGACAATAGTGGTACATTCTTCCTCATTTGAAATGCATCATTTCCGTTTGGAGAAGAAAGTGAAGCTCAAAAATATTAAGTTCTTTTCCCAGGATAACCCAGCCAATAGATGTGAAGACATAATTTGAATCTAGGTCTTTTTATTCTAACACTGTTTAACAAGAAGTGCTTTCTGCCTCATGGCTTAACACTTCACGCTATTTCATTATTGATAGCATTGAGAGTTTCAAAAGAATAATATTTGCTCAGATTAGCCTAATACCAAATAGATCTTTTGTTTTAGTCCCACTGAGAATATCTTCAAAGAGTTAAAAGGTTAAATACAATGGAGCTGATGGGAAAATGAAGCAAAATACTGTTACCCACGACCATCTGAATTGTGCTTCTCTTTCTTTTTAGTGAGATCTTTTTCTATATTTGTAATATAAAAACTTTGTCATAAGTACTTAAAACATTTTTTTTCATTTTCTAGTTTGTGTTTAGTTTTATGTTCTGTCTTTTGCTATAAACTAGAATAATCTTTATTTGAAGTCTTCAATGTAAATTCGTAAACTATTACATAATTGTTTATGCTCTCTTTCATATGTGTGGTTTGTTTTTATTTTATTACTGATGTTGATATTTTTATTTTCATTACTTGTCTGCTAGTTTGTTTATTTTAAGGAATTGGGCTTTTCTTGTTTTTTTTTTGTTGTTGTTGTTGTTGTTTTTTGACAATCATGAGAGGATTTGTGAGTCTGGATATGTAAGATAGATCACAAAGTGATCTAATTTTAAGAATTGGTGCGGTTACTTGGACGCACCCAAGGCAACTTATACCAAATTCATAGATAAGTATTGCAATACTCCAAATAGTTCCATATGAATCAAATGAGTATCAGAATATATGATGGATGCCACAACCTGGTCCCTTCCTTCTTCCCCTTGCCAATATACCAAAAGTTTAGTCTTAGCTATGTATGCAGATTCAGGAATCGTTTGAAGAAAGTTTCTCATTAATAGTACTTTTTAGTGGGAATTGGGCACAGTGGTAACCCACATTGCTTGAACCTAATATACAGGTTTCAAGTTGTTGCCATTGCACAGCTATGTATTCTAGTTATAGAATGCTTACAACTTACTATTTTCATATTTTATTGAGATTTCATCTCCACAGGCCCAGGTATGGTCTCCCACAGTAGGATACTAGGGGGAAGTTAATTATAGGTCTGTGCTTAAGAGAATGTCTGTAAGTATAAACATGCCAATGATATGTGGCCTATTTTGGAGCTTCCTGGGGCCTGATGACTCATAGAATTACAGGACATGCTATTTGTCTTTGTGGTCTCCCAGGTAACTCACAGTTTTATGCTCTTTTCTTAATAGGTAGGAAGTGAAAGAAATTCTCCTTATCTTGTTACCTTGAGAAAAAATACTTTTTTTTTTTTATTATTTTTTTTTTAATTTTTTTTTCAACATTTTATTTATTTTTTGGGACAGAGAGAGACAGAGCATGAACGGGGGAGGGGCAGAGAGAGAGGGAGACACAGAATGGGAAACAGGCTCCAGGCTCTGAGCCATCAGCCCAGAGCCCGACGCGGGGCTCGAACTCACGGACCGCGAGATCGTGACCTGGCTGAAGTCGGACGCTTAACCGACTGCGCCACCCAGGCGCCCCGAGAAAAAATACTTTGTAATTTTAATATTTCCTCTCCTTTTTAATTTCTTTTTTCATTTTTCTTTTTTTTTTTTTTTTTTTTTTTTTTTTTGGTGGAGGGCAGTACCACAGAACCCATATCATGTCATCTCCTAATCACTACTCTCAAAACTAAACACCATAATGACTTTTATTATAATCAGTGTCTTGTAAAATTATCTGGAAGGAGAGAGGTCATACCTACTTGTCCTCAAAGAGATCTATATCTCCCAAATATTAATATTTTTTGGAAGTGTAATCATTATGACACTATACTGAGTTGTTGAAAGAAAGGAGTGTGAAAAAGAGCCTCATCCTACAACCTCTTAGTTTTTTTTTTTTTTATACTTTACTTTATTTTTGAGGGGGGGCAGAGAGAGAGGGAGACACAGAATGTAAGCAGGCTCCAGGCTCTGAGCTGTCAGCCCCTGATGCAGGGCTCAAACTCATGAACCCTGAGATCTTGACCTGAGTCAAAGTCGGATGCTTAACCGACTGAGTCACCCAGGCGCCCCTAGAACCTCTTAGTTTTAACTTCATATATAATACCAGGTACTGCATACTATAAAGATGTAGCAAGAAGGAAGAAGAGGATCTAAAAAAATAAAAATGTATTGATTACCTACTATGTGTCTGGCATTATATTTGTATTATTTCTAGTTAAGTGATTACTGTGATGCATTTCAGATTCCCAAGACAGTATTTAGAGACACTGTGAAAAAGAGACAGCAATTAGGGGCATCTGGTTTGCCCTAGAATGACCCAAACATTTTTATCTATCCTTTCTTTTCCTTCCTCCCTCCCTCCCTCCCTTCCTTCATGTTTATTTATTTTTGAGAGAGAGGGCGTGAGCGAGAGAGGGGTAAAGGAGACACAGAATCTGAAGCAGGCTTCAGGCTCTGAGCTGTCAGCACAGAGCCCGACGTGGGGCTTGAACTCATGAACTGTGAGATCATGACCTGAGCAGAAGTTGGGCACCCAACCAACTGAGCCACCCAGGTGCCCCTATCCTTTCTTTTTAAATGAGAGTAATACCTAACCTTGACTGTGTAGGTAAGAACTTTGCCAAGGACCATAACAAAATTACACAGTGTTCACTGCTGCATCTTTTTACAATTAAAATTCATTATTACTGTTGAAATTTCTTTAATCTTTCTATTTATGAAACATACTGGGAATTTGTTTTCAGAAGATGGACTTATTGCCTTATAATAGACTAGTAATTTCGTCCAAGATTCTTCAACCTGGGTTTTTCAACTTAAGTTCATGGACTTTGAGGAGAACTAGAAATGGGCAGACCTCAGGCTCTATCATTACTTCTTTGCTTTTATACATAGTTTAAATAAACACGAGTCCATAAATATTCTAGTCCAGTTTGTCTTGCTTCCTTCTTGTATTTTACATGACTATGATCATTTAGTATATATTATTTTTTGTCCATCTTAATATTGTGAGATTCTTCCATATTACCACTTTTTTAAAATTTATACATATGGGTGAGGGCTTAGTAGTACCTCATGATTCTAATTAGCATTTCTCTGAATATTTTCCATCTGGAAATATCCATCTAGATATCTTCATTTCTGTCAGTTTAGTGCAAATTATGCTGTTGTTTAATGAAAGAAAGGAAAAAAAAATAAGTGTGATGAATAGAGTAACAAAAAAAGAAAGAAGAGAAAAAAAAAGAAAAAGAAAATTTAATGACCTACGTTAACATAAGTGTATTTTTCATACAGTGCATGGTCATGTTGAGCTGGCTGTGACTCTGCTCCAGAGGTTCTGTGCTCTTGGACCTAAGCAGATGAAGAAGACTCTTCATGAACATTGCTTGTCTCATGCCAAATGGAAAGGGGAATCTGGTAGGTACACTCCATGGATTAAAGCTTTTGCTTAGAAGTGGCACATGTCATTTTCCCTAATATTTCATTGGCCAAAGCAGTTTTCATGGTGAAATCTTTTATCACTGGGACAAAGAAGAGTGTGAAATTTTGTAAAATAATGCAATCTATCAAATCGTCTTGTGGGAGCTTCAAATTATTTATCCATTTTTCTTCTTGATCAGTTTTTCTCCCAATTTATTAATGCTTTTACTTTGGTTTTGTAGATCTTCCTCTATTTTGTTTTTGTATTTTATTAGTTCCCAATTTTATCTTTGTTATTTACTTACTATATAATCTTTAATTTAGTATGTCTTTTATACATTGACTTCTTATGATGACTTATTGATTATCAACATTCTCATTTTTATTTAATGGTATATATTTCATTCTGATTTAAGTTGTAACCCACCCACAAGTTTTAATATGTGCTATTTTCATTAACAAGCAATCAAAATACTTTAAAAAAACTAAATCACAGCTTTTTTCTTTAATCAGTGAGTTAAAGTTTCCAAACACATTGAGATTTCTTCATCTTTTCTCATTCATTTCTAGTTTAATTGTGATCAGAGAAATACTTTATATGATTTCCATCTCTTCACCTTAATTGCCAAGAATAGTGAAGTCATATAATAAATGTGCTTTATGTAGAAAAAGGTATATTTTAGTTAAAGTAGGGGAAATGGCCTGCATGCACATTCTTACAAGATCAACTTACTAATCTTTTTGTTCAGTATAATATATCAAGTGGTGTGGAAAACTCAAGCCAACTTTCCTGCACCTAATGTGCGTATCTTTTCCCACCTCAGGATTCATGACAGATGTTGGGAGCTTGAAATCTGCTGTGGTGAGAGAATTAACACCACAAATTCAGTAAATATGATAAACCAGGGCTTTTGTTATTGAGAGCCAGTTATTAAACATTTACCAGGACACCATTGACTATATTCTTTTTTTTTTTAAGTTCATTTATTTTTGAGAGAGAGAGAGAGAGGCAGGGACGGAAAGGGGGGGACAGAGGATACGAAATGGGCTCTGCACTGTCATCACAGAGCCCAATGTGGGACTTGAACTCAGAAACCATAAGATCATGACCTGAGCCAAAGTCAGCTGCTTAACCAACTGAGCCACCCAGGCTCCCCACCATTGGCTATATTTTTATGTGTATGTGTGTGCATACCCACTACCAGTCACTGAGAATAAGTATGTTAAAATTTCCCACCAAGATCATGTATAGATATTTTCCTATAGGTAGGTTTATCAATTGTTATTTATTTTGAAGCTTACATTATTCTAAATTTAAGATTGTTACATCTGATTGCTGAATTGAACCTTTTATCACAATGAAATGTCCCTCTTTACCTCTAGTGATAATTTTGTACTTTATACTCTACTTTGAAATTAACAGAAGTGTATGAGTTATTTTTATTAGATTTTCCATGGAATATATCTTTACATAATTGAATAATTAAGATAGGTCTCTTATAAACAGAATATAAAAGTTTTATTTTTATCCAATTGACAGTCTTCTCTTATACATGAAGCATTTAGGTGATTTACATTAAATATTGTTACTCACATGTTTCCTTTAAATCTCCCAATTTGGGGTGCCTGGGTGGCGCAGTCGGTTAAGCGTCCGACTTCAGCCAGGTCACGATCTCGCGGTCCGTGAGTTCGAGCCCCGCGTCAGGCTCTGGGCTGATGGCTCAGAGCCTGGAGCCTGCTTCCGATTCTGTGTCTCCCTCTCTCTCTGCCCCTCCCCCGTTCATGCTCTGTCTCTCTCTGTCCCAAAAATAAATAAACGTTGAAAAAAAAATGAAAAAAAAAATAAATAAATCTCCCAATTTATTAAGTGATTTGTCTTTTCTTCATCTGTGTTATGTCTTGCTTCTTTTGGAAGTGATCATGTGCATTTTATTGTTTTATTTTTTTCCTTTCTCCAGCTTAGAAGTATTTTTTTAAAATTTGCTTTCAAGTGAATATATGTGTATTCAGAAAATATATAAATATATTTATATATATATTCAGAAAAATAAAAACTAAGGGAATATTGTATATGCCTAAATTCATATAGACAGAAAGAGAGAGGGAGAGAGGTGTATTATAATATTTATGGAACAGTTAATCTTCAAGCTAGTAAAAAATAAAAATACAACAGAATGCACACAGTCATTCCTGAAAGATATAAGGACAGTGAGAAAAAAAGACAGCATGGATGAAGCAAAGACAAATCACTTAATAAAATGGAAAACTTAGGTAACAATATTAGATGTAAGTAAACTAAACATTCAGTTTATTACAGAAGATTGTCATATTGGATGAAATTTTTCAATTTTATTCTATTTATAACAGGTTTTATAGTTTTTTTTTAACCTGATGCTAATAACTCTAAACATTCAGTTTATTACAGAAGATTGTTATATTGGATGAAATTTTTCAATTTTATTCTATTTATAACAGGTTTTATAGTTTTTTTTTTTTTAACCTGATGCTAATCACTCTAGTATCTGCCGTGCCCATCTTTCTGTTTCTATTTTCTGTTGTTTCTTTGGGTTTTGTTAATTTGTTTCATTTACTTGAATTTCCAGTTATTTTAATAGTCTGTGAGATATTGAATTTTCAATACTGTTTATAGAAATATTTGTATAGCTGGCATGATATTATCCTGCTGAGAAGGATTTACGGTTGTTTTTGCCAGTCAGTTGTGGAAAGTAACCATCCAGAATCACAGCAATCAGTTTCAAGTATTAAGTTAGATGGAAGCTGAGTTGAAGTCCTAGTGGTAGTCTGTCATTTCTTGTTCAGATTGATGCCTCAATTTCAGCCTTTGTTGGTTCAGCCAAAGCAAGGAAGTTTATCAAGGACCTTTTGCAGAGTCCTTTGATTCCGGCCCTAGACCCCTGAGCACATTAGTCCATTAAATTCTCTCTCAGCATCTCAGCTTCTCCGTTGTCTTCTCTTCAGTTTTCAGGTGTAATGGATCTCCAGTTTCTTGTCTTACTTCTCTGGGCCTATGTCTTTCTCCTTATCAATTCTGATCAGTTCTTTATCTTATGATTTTTTTTAAGTTATCTTAAACGTTTGAGAATTTAAAAATATTTGTCCAGAGAATAGTTGATTCAATTTAAGTAGTCTATCGTTACTGAAAAGAAGCCCTTGATATCATGGGAATTTATTTTAACTGCATGATGACAAAAATATTTTTTCTTTTAATGCCTTTTCTTTTTGAAGAAGTTCTTCTAGTCTTTATCTTTATGAAATCCTTTTCAAGTAGTTGGGGTATGGAAGGAATTATCTCCAGTTTACACATGCCATAATAAAGACATAGAATATGAGGCATAAAGATGTTAGTTTAATTGTACATCTCACAAACATGGACATAGAGTTGTGGATTTGAGTACTTAACTTCTTTCTAAGTAAGTAGCATCAGTAATGTTAAAGGATCCTGGCTCAGCTAAAGTGGGAGAAATGGCCTTATTAAGATTTCACCTTTTTATTCTCCCTACCAAATGGCTAAATTTAAGAATAGCACACCTAGGCTTATGTCTTATTTGGGTGAAAAGTGGTTGTCATGTAGTAATACTCAACAAAATTTTGTTAAGATAGATGTGATTTAGTTTCAGTAGATCTTATTAAAAAATTAATAACCTGTTTCCTTTTTAGTATTGTTCTATTGAAAAGTAAAATTCTTAAGGATTTTTTTTCCTTTTTGCATGTTAATGATGTCTCCTCTTATCATATTCTCTAAGAAACTGTTGGATTTCTGGTTACATAAAATATACTTTCTATGTGGAACATAAAAATATAAAAGCATCTGTATGTGCATTTATCTATGGCAACACATTTCACTTGGATATATTTGACAGAGAATGATATTTTAATATGGTTGAGGTTAAGATTTATTTTGAAAGATTAAAAACAGAATTTCACAATTTTGTAACCTATCCGTGGGATCCTATTTGGTATATGTTACCCACCCTAGGTCTTTCCTCACTTGTTATAGCTTTGATTCTCAGAGGTGTAGACTAGGGCACTGAGCCTATTTATAGACAGTGTTCATCTGGATGAAATCAGGCAAGAATTTTTGTTTGGAAATTACATAGTGATTAAACCTAATCTGGGGCATTTACAATTTATACATGCAGAAGTATGTGCTACAAATTTATCTCCTCCCACTAGGTTTGGTAAAATGAGATGAAAGCCTGTAATAATAAGATCAATTTATGAATTATTATACATGATTAGAGCCATCGGGAGGGAACTGGACATAAATAGATGCGTTCTCTAGTTCTCTTTGCGGGTCATTATCTTCTGGGGCGTTGCAAAATATGGGTAACGTGATTGGTGGATTCAGTGCATGTGAGTTTTCTCTGTCATAATGAATTTGACAAAATTTTATAATAAAACTAGTCCAGGAAAGACTAGGAAAAATGAGACGTCATCTTGTTTCTTTTCCTCTCTGACCTGTCCCCCACTTTACTCAAAAGGAATTCTGGCAGGGCTGGCAAAGCGATCGGAAAATTACAAGGAGTGGTCCAACGGGAGGAAAAATGTAATAACATACTAGTAATGTAGTATGAATGAAGCAAGAGGTATTGCTACTTTTTGATCTAATTCCATAAAAGAAGGTAATCACTACTTCCCTGTGCTGTGCGATTATAGAAATGTCAGTACAATTTTAAGGTTTTATATAGCCCTTGGGTTTTTAACTTAAATTAGATGCAGCAAGAATAGTAAAGATTTAAAGACAAGCCAGGAAATAGTCATTTAGTGTGGTTATCAAGGAGAATTCTGCTAAAGCTAGAAGTAGTATGGGTAGTATGAAAAATATTTATGTCATTTCCAGTTTAGTGATTAACCAATAATTCACAAAAGGAACCTACTAAAATTAGATATTTTCCAAATTTTATGGAGGTTTTTCTGAATAATCTGATCGATGGTTTCTTTTACTGTTCATACTGCATTTTAGATTCCAAAGGCAGCATTTTAGAGATTTTTATGGGAGGGAGATGGCAATTAGGGACATCTGGATTGCTCCAGGCATGACCCAAACAGTTTTTACTTGTCCCCTCCTCTTTAATGAGAATAATGATATCTAACGACGACTGCCTTGGTGAGAACTTTGCCAACAACAGTAATGAAATTACAAAGTATCTTTTTGCAATTAAAATTTAATATCACTGTGGAAATTTATTTACTATTTATGCAACATGTTGAGAATTTAGAAGATGGGCTTATTTCCTTATAATAACCTAAGCTTTTCTTCCAGTGTAGAATTCCTTTAAAATTTTTTTTTAAATGTTTATTTTTGAAGGAGAGAGAGACAGAGTATGAGTGGGGGGGGGGCGGTGGAGAGAGAGAGAGACACAGAATCTGAAGCAGGCTCCAGGCTCTGAGCTGTCAGCACAGAGCCCGACGTGGGGCCGAACCCACAAACCACAAAATCATGACCTGAGCCAAAGTCGGACACTCAACCGACTGAGCCACCCAGGCATCCCCAGAATTCCTTAATCAGGGTCTATGGGTTTTGTGGAGATTTATAAATAGGATGGACCTCAGGGATCAGAAGCACAGTATTCTGGAGTTAATGACTTCTTCATATTCTCAAAGGAATCTTTGTTCCTCAAAAGCTAACACTCATTTGGGAGTGTGCTCCTTATATCACTACATGGCATTTTGAAAGAAAGACGTGGGACAGGAACCATATCCTAGGACAACATATTTATAATTAGCACATAAAACACTCTTATGGTTATTAGGACATTTGAATGCAGATTATGAAAGCACAGCAGAGTGGAAGGGAAAGTTTTAGGTAAATAAAATGCATTGATTGTCTACTACAGGCTTTATGTCTTGTCCACATACAGATTTCATTCTTGTAGAATAAGTTGTATGCTTGTATATTGCTAACTGTGATGACTATTTGGGATACGAATAGTTTTTAATGTCAACATTAATTATGCCTTAATCAAAGTCATTGAATTTGACAGAAGCTAGTGATCTGTGTCCTCAAACTTTGCTCCACATTAGAATTATCCTGGGAATGTTTAAAGCACTCCAGAGCATTGGTCACCCCCCAGAACAGCTGTGTCAAAGACTCTAAGGAAGGGTTTGCACACTGACATTTTTGTTGTTATTGTTGTTTTTTTTTAGTATCTTCTCAGGTGATTCCATTGTTCAGAGGGTATTAAGAACCACTGCTTAACTATTTAAATGAATAATACCTAATAATATCATTCAAGCAGTACATACATTCAAGTACAATTTTACTTAATTTTTCCTGACAAACTAGCAATTCATTCATTCATTATTCATTAAATATACATTTATAGAATGCCTGCTGATAGGTGAGCACTTGGTAAGATGTTGACAATTAGTGATAAATGTTTGGGTTTTACTCTCAAGGACATTACAAACAAAAAAGTAAAAGGATTATTCTTTTGGGGCTTGAATTACCATTGATAGGAAGATGCTCAAGTAGTTTTGAGAGAAAAGCAGTTTAAAAAATTCTTTGTGGTTTTGATATCTTGAGGTTTTTCAAATAGACTTCAGACATTTTTTTCATCATTTTCATTGTTCATTTCATCCAACTGTCAAAAGATTTAGCACAGTTTTATAATACTTCCTACACAGGCAACTGGACTCAAATGGAGTGAAACACTTTACCTTTTATCTCTAAATTCAAGACTCCAAAATCTTCTTTGAGCATTCAGAAGAGCCCAGCTGTCCTACTTTATTTCCCTGTAAACTGGCTTTTAAATTTTTCTTGCAGGTTAGAAGTAATAAATGAGTTCAACCATATAGCAAGTTCACAAATCAATATGCAAAATCAATTATATGCTATACACTAGCAGTAAACAATATGAAAATGAAAGTAAGAAAACAGTTCCATGTAAAATAGGCTGGAGGAGAGAGGGGCAAAATGGGCTTGAGTTTGTGAAGTAATGAAAATGTTCTATTGGTTGCAAAATTCTGTTAATATACTGGAAAGCAGTTGAATTGTACACTTAAAATGGTTGACTTTTACGGCATGTGAGTTATATTTTAATAATTTCATTAATAAATTCCCTTGTAGGACTATCACATGTCATCTCTTCTGACAATACCATCTCTGTAGTCCTCATTTTCAGCCTAACTCTGGCCTCTTGTTTCTAAACATATACACATGCACGCATACACACACGCACGCACACACACACACACACACACACACACGCACAAGCATACAAGAGGAGTAAAAATGCACCCCTTCTTTTCTATCCTCAACCCCATCTCCTGTTGCCTCCCCTGGGTTCTTTGTTGGTGTCTTCTTCCCCCTGGACTCTCTGTATTGACATTCTGGATTCAGTCCATTGAACTCTAGCTATACCGGATTCCTAGGGGATCACAACCAGTCTCATGGCATTGAATACTGTCTGTATATGAATGAATTCCATGTGTATCTCTAGCATAGTGTTTATCTTAAACTCTCTTCTACCTGCCAACTTGACATCTAAAACTTCATTCCCAGTGCTCAGCTCCTTTTTCCACACCTCCCAGGCCTTTTTCTTCCTACAAGTTCTTCCCTGCCTCAGCAAATGACAACTTTAGCCTTCTATGTGTTTAGACCCAAATCTGTGGAATGCTTCTTGACTTCTTTCTTTTAGTATATCTTGCTAATGACTTTTTATTTCCTGTGCTATCATACTAGTCTACACCACCATGATGTTATTAAGCCTCATTCTGGTACTCTGGATATCAAGTGGGGAAAGGGAGTTCGGGATGTTTACATTCAGAATGTATTTTTCACTTTATGTCCCTGATTTCGGTGCCATGCCGCTAGTCTTAGTGTGGTGTGTATTCCCTATTTTATAATCCCTCTCATGCAGCCACTGGATAGTAATCTCTGACTCGTCTGTGTTGGAGTAGGAGTCCTATATCTGAGCAGAGAGGGAAAGGACATTTTGCCATTTTTTAACAATGTTTTATTTATTTTTGAGAGGGAGAGTCAGAGGGTGAGTGTGGAGGGGCAGAGAGAGGGGGAGACATAGAATCTAAAGCAGGCTCAGGGTCCGAGCTATCAGCACACAGCCCAACACAGGACTCAAACTCACAAGCTGTGACATCATGACCTGAGCTGAAGTGAGACACTTAACCAACTAAGCTACCCAGGCACCTGGGGAGAGGAAATTTAGGGGTCTATTTGCTTTTCTTTTTTGTTTACTATTACTACTTTAAATTTAAATTCAAGTTAGTTAATATATAGTGTAGTATTAGTTTCACGAGTAGAACCTAGTGATTCATCACCTGGATATAATACCCAGTGCTCATCCCAACAAGTGCCCTCTTCAATGCCCATCACCCATTTAGCCCATCCCCCCACCTGCCTCCCCTTCAGCCACTCTCAGTTTGTTCTCTGTATTTAAGAGTCTCTTATGATTTGCCTATCTCTGTTTCTTTCTTGTCCTTCTCTTTCCCTATGTTCATCTGTTTTGTCTCTTAAATTCCACATATGAGTGAAATCATATATTTGTCTTTCTGATTGACTTATGTTGCTTAGCATAATTCATATCTAGTTTCATCCATGTTGTTGGAAATGGCAAGATTTCACTTTCCAATCGCCAAGCAATATTCCATTGAATATATATATATATATACACACACACATATATATACATATATATATCTCACTACTTCTTTATCCATTCATCAGTCGATGGACATTTGTGCTCTTGCCATAATTTGGCTATTGTTGCTAGCACTGCTATAAACATTGGGGAGCACCTACCCCTGTGAATCAGCATTTTTGTATCCTTTGGATAAATACCTGGTAGTGCAATTGCTGGGTTGTAGGGTAGTTCTATTTTTAATTTATTGATTGTTATTCAGAGTGGTTGCACTGGTTTGCATTCCCACAAACAGTATAAGAGGGTTCCCTTTTCTCCCCATCCTTAACAATATCTGTGGTTTCCGGAGTTGTTAATTTTAGGCATTCTTTTTGGCAGGTTTGAGGTGGTACCTCATTGTGGTTTTGATTTGTAGTCCTCTGATGATGAGTGATGTTGAGCATCTTTTCATGTGTCTGTTAGCCATCTACATGTCTTCTTTGGAAAAATGTCTGTTCATGTCTTCCGCCCATTTATTCACTGGATTATTTGTTTTTGGGTGTTGAGCTCAGTAAGTTTTTTTTTTAATTACAATTTTTAACGTTTATTTATTTTTGAGAGACAGAGCACAAGCAAGGGAGGGGCAGAGAGGGAGACACAGAATCCAAGCAGGCTCCAGGCTCTGAGCTAACAGCACAGAGCCCAACATGGGACTTGAACTCATGAGCTGTGAGATTAAGACCTGAGCCGAAGTCAGGTGCTTAACCCAGCCATCCAGGTGCCCTGAGTTTGATAAGTTCTTTATAGATTTTGGATACTAACCCTTTATCAGATATGTCATTTGCAAATATCTTCTCTCATTCCATCAGTTGCCTTTGAGTTTTGTTGATTGTCTCCTTCACTGTGCAGAAGTTTTGTTTTGTTTTTTTAACATTTATTTATTTTTGAGACAGAGAGAGAGCATGAACGGGGGAGGGTCAGAGAGAGGGAGACACAGAATCTGAAACAGGCTCCAGGCTCTGAGCTGTCAGCACAGAGCCCGACGCGGGGCTCGAACTCACAGCCCTCACGGACCACGAGATCATGACCTGAGCTGAAGTCAGCTGCTTAACCAACTGAGCCACCCAGGCGCCCCTTGTTTTGTTTTTTAATCCTGATGAGGTCCCAATAGTTTGTTTTTGCTTTTGTTTCCCTTGCCTCCAGAAACATGTAAAGTAAGAAATTGCTGTGGCTGACGGTTGCTGCCTGTTTTGTCCTCTAGGATTTTGATGGTTTCCTGTCTCACATTTAGGTCTTTCATCCATTTTAAATTTATTTTTGTGTATGGTGTAGGAAAGTGGTCCAGATTCATTCTACTGCATGCAACTGTCCAGTTTTACCAGCACCATTTGCTGAAGAGATTGTCCTTTTGTCATTGGATAGTCTTTCCTGCTTTGTCAAAGATAAGTTGGTCATATGTTTGTGGGTCCATTTCTGGGTTCTCTATTCTGTTCCATTGATCTATGTGTCTGTTTTTCTGCCAGTACCATACCCTCTTGATGATTGCAGCTTTGTAATACATCTTGAAGTCTGGGATTGTGATGCCTCCAGGTTTGGTTTTCTTTTTCAGCATTACTTTGGCTATTCACGGTCTTTTCTGCCTCTATACAAATTATGTCATTGGTTGTTCTAGCTCTATGAAGAATGCTGGTGTTATTTTGTTAGTGATTGTATTGAATATGTGGACTTCTTTGGGTAGTATTGACATTTTAACAATATTTGTTCTTCCAATTAATGAGCATTGACTGTTTCTCCATTTCTTTGTGTCTTTCTAATTTCTTTCATAAGCTTTCTCTAGTTTTGAGCATGCAGATCTTTTACCTCTTTGGTTAGGTTTATTCCTAGGTATCTTATGTTTTTTGGTGCAATTGTAAATGGGATCAATTCCTTGATTTCTTTTTTTGCTTCTTTATTATTGGTGTATAGAAATGCAACCTATTTCTGTACATTGATTTTGTATCCTGTGACTTTGCTGAATTCTTGATTTGGTTCTGGTAGAGTCTTTGGGGTTTTGTGGTGGAGTCTTTGGGGTTTTCCTCAGAGAGTATCATGTCATCTGTGAAGAATGAAAGTTTACTTCTTCCTTGCCAATTTGTATGCCATTTATTTATTTAGTTAGTTAGTTACTTAGTTGTTGCTGTCTAATTGCTGAGGCTAGGACTTCTAATACTATGTTGAACAACAGTGGTGAAAATGGACATACCTCTCATGTTCCTAACCTTAGGATGAAAGCTCTCAGTTTTCCCCACTGAGGATGATATTAGCTGTAGGTCTTTCACATATGGCCTTTATGATGAGGTATATTTCTTCTATCCCTACTTTCTTGAGGCTTTTTATTAAGAAAGGATGCTGTACTTTGTCAAATACTTATTCTGCATCTATTGAGAGGATCATATGGTTCTTATCCTTTCATTTATTAATGTGGTGTATCACATTGATTGATTTGTGAATACTGAATGAGACCTGCAGCCCAGGAGTAAATCCCACTTGATCATGATGAATAATTCTTTTAATGTACTATTGGATTCGATTCACTAGTGTCTTGTTAAGAATTTTTGCATCCAGGTTGATCAGGGATATTGGCCTGTAATTCTCCTTTTTAGTGGGGTCTTTCTCTGATTTTGGAATCAAGGTAATGCTGGCTTCATAGAATGAATTTGGAAGTTTTCCTTCCATTTCTATTTTTTGGAACAGTTTGAGAAGAATAGGTACTAACTCTGCTTTAAATGTCTCATAGAATTCCCCTGGGCAGCCATCTGGCCCAGGACTCTTGTTTGTTGGGATATTTTTGATAACTGTTTCAATTTCTTTGCTGGCTATGAGTCTGTTCAAATTTGCTATTTCTTCCTGTTTTAGTTTTGGTAATGCATGGGTTTCTAGGAATTTGTCAATTTTGACCAGATTGCCCAGTTTGCTGGCATATAATTTTTCATAGTATTCTCTTATAATTATTTGTGTTTCTATGGTGTTGGTTTCATTCGTGATTTTATCTATTTGGGTCCTCTCTTTTCTTTTTGATAAGTATGGCTGGGGGTTATTAATTTTTTCTATTCTTTCAAATAACCAGTATTTAGTTTCATTAATCTGTTCTGACTTTTTTGTTTGTTTGTTTCTATAACATTTAATTTTGCTCTAATCTTTATTATTTCCCTCCTTTTGCTGGCTTTAGGGTTTATTTGCTGCTCCTTTTCTACCTCCTTTCAGTATAAGTTTAGGTTGTGTATTTGGGACCTTTCTTGACAGACCTGAATTACAATGTACTTTCCTCTTAGGTCTGGATTTGCTACATTCCAAAGGGTTTGGACTGTAGGTTTTTTAAAATTTCTTCTATAATTTCATGATTAACCTATCATTCTTTAGTAGGATGTTCTCTAACCTCTATATATTTGATGGCTTTCCAAATTTTTTATTGTGGTTTATTTCAAGTTCATAGTGTTATTATCTGAAAATACGCATGGTATGACCTTGATCTTTTGTACCTGTTGAGGGCTGATTTGTGACCCACCGTGTGATCTGTTCTGGAGAATGCTCCACATGCTCTCAAGAAGAATGTATTCTACTGCTTTAGGATGAAATGTTCTGAATATATCTGTTAAGTCCATCTGGTCCAGTGTGTCTTTCAAAGCCATTGTTTCCTTGTTGATTTTCTGTTTAGATGATCTGTCCATTTCTCTAAGTGTGGTATTAGGGTCCCCTAGTAATATGGTATTCTTATCAATGAATTCCTTTATGTTTGTTATTAATTTGTTTATATATTTGGGTGCTTTCAAGTTGGGGACATAAATAATTATGTTTACTAGATCTTGAGAAATAGACCTCTTAATGATGATATAATGCCCTTCATCTCTTGTTACAGTCTTTGTTTTCAAATCTAGTTTGTCTTATATAAATATGGTTACTCTGGCTTTCTTTTGACCTCTACTAGCATGATAAATGTTGCCACGCCTCACTTTCAATCTGCAGTGACTTAGGTCTAAAATAAGGAGTCTTTTTAGGTAGCATATAGATGGATCTTGTTTTTGTTTTTGTTTTAACCATTGTGATACCCTATATCTTTTGATTGGGGCATTTAGTCCATTTACATTCAGAGTGATTATTGAAAGGTATGAATTTGTCATTGTGTTACCTGTAGAGTTGGTGTTTCTGGTGATGTTCTCTGGTCCTTTGTAGTCTTTGTTGCTTTGGTTAGTTGTTTGTTGTTGTTGGGTTTTTGGTTTTTTTTTTTTTTTTCTCCACTCAAAGGGTCCCACTTAAAATTTCTTGCATGGCTGGTTTAGTAGTCATGAACTCCTTTAGTTTTTGTTTGTCTGGGAAACTCCTTATCTGTCTGTCTATTTTGAATGACAGCCTTGCTGGATAAAGAATTCTATTCTCTCCTCTACATATTTTTCTCACTCAGCACATTGAGTATATCCTGCCTCTCCCTTCTGGCCTGCCAAGTTTCAGTAGTCAGGTCTGCTGCTAACTTTACGTGTCTTCCCTTATAGGTTAAGGATATTTTGTCCCTAGCTGCTTTCAGAATTCTCTCTCTATATATTTTACAAGTTGTGGTGTTGACCTATTTTTGTTGATTTTTGAGCAGAGTTCTCTGGGCCTCTTGACTTGAACACCTGTTTCCTTCCCCCAGATTAGGGAAGTTATCAGCTATAATTTGTTCAAATAAACCTTCTGCCCCCTTTTCCTTTTCTTTTTTTTCTGGGACTTCTATGAAATTGATATTATTTCATTTTATGAAATCACTAAGTTCTGTAAGTCTCCCCTCATGATCTAATAATTTACTCTCCTTTTTTTCAGCTTCATTATCTTCCATAATTTTATCTTCTATATCACCTATTCTCAACTCTGCTTCCTCAATCCTCATTGTGACTGTATCCAGTCACTACTGCATCTCAGTTATAACATTTTTTATTTCAACCTGACTAGTTTTTAGGTCTTTTATCTCTGCATAAGGGTTTCTCTGGTGTCTTCTATGCTTTCTTCAAGCCCTGCTATTAGTCTTATGACCTTTACTACAAATTCTTATACAGATATATTGCTTATATCTGTTTTGAGCAAGTTCCTGGCTGTGATGTCTTTTTGGCCTTCTTTTGGGAAGAATTCTTCCATCTTGTCATTTTGGCTAAATTTCTGCCTTTTGCATGTTTTAAAGCTCGTTTTGTTTCCCACACCTGAAAGTACTGCTATATTAAAAAGGGGTCATACGCTAAACCCATATCTTTCAATAATAACACTGAATGTAAATGGACTAAATACTCCAACCAAAAGACACAGTGTATCAGAATGGATAAAAAACAAGACCATTCTATTTGCTGTCTACAAGAGATTCACTTTAGACCTTAGGACACCATCAGATTGAAAGTGAGGGGATGGAGAACTATCTATCATGCTACTGGAAGTCACAAGAGAGCTGGAGTAGTCTATATCAGACAAACTAGACTTTCAATTAAAGGCTGTAACAAGAGATGAAGAAGGGCATTATATAATAATTACAGAGTCTATCCATCAGGAAGAGCTAACAATTATAAATGTCTATGTGCCGAATACGGGAGCCCCCAAATATATGAAACAATCACAAACATAAGCAACCTTATTGATAAGAATGTGATAATTATAGGGGACTTAATACCCCACTATGACAATGGATAGATCATCTAGACACAAGGTCAATAAAGAAACAAGGTTCCCAAATGATACATTGGATCAGATGGACTTGACAGATATATTTAGAACCCTGCCTCCCAAAGCAACAGAATATACTTTCTTCTCGAGTGCACATGGCACATTCTCCAAGATAGATCACATACTGGGTCACAAAACAGCCCTTCATAAGTATACAAGAATTGAGATCATACCATGCATACTTTCAGACCACAATGCTATGAAGCTTGAAATCAACCACAGGAAAAAGTCGGGAAAACCTCCAAAAGCATGGAGGTAAAAGAACACCCTACTAAAGAATGAATGGGTCAACCAGGCAATTACATAAGAAATTTAAAAATATATGGAAACAAAATGAATATACAACAATCCAAATGCTTTGGGATGCAGCGAAGGCAGTCCTGACAGGAAAATACATTGCAATCCAGGCTTATCTCCAGAAACAAGAAAAATCCCAAATACAAAATCTAACAGCACACCTAAAGGAAATAGAAGCAGAACAGCAAAGACACCCCAAATCCAGCAGCAGAAGAGAAATAATAAGTATCAGAGCAGAAATAAACAATATAGAATCAAAAAAACTGTAGAGCACATCAATGAAACCAAGAGTTGGATTTTGAAAAAATAAACAAAATTGATAAACCTCTAGCCAGGCTTCTCAAAAAGAAAAGGGAGATGACCCAAATAGATAAAATCATGAATGAAAATGGAATTATTACAACTGATCCCTCAGACTTACAAGAAATTATCAGGGAATACTATGAAAAATTATATGCCAACAAACTGAACAACCTGGAAGAAATGGACAAATTCCTGAACACCCACACACTTCCAAAACTCAAACAGGAAGAAATAGAAAACTTTAACAGACACTTAACCTTCATAAAATGAATAAATTGAATCAGTTTTTAAAAATCTCCCAACAAATAAAAATCCAGGACTGGACGGCTTCCCAGGGGAATTCTACCAGACATTTAGAGCAGAGATAATACCTATCCTTCTCAAGCTATTCCAAAAAATAGAAGGGAAGGAAAACTTCCAGACTCATTCTATGAAGCCAGCATTACTTTGATTCCTAAGGCAGACAGAGACCCAGTAAAAAAAAGAGAACTACAGGCCAATATCCCTGATGAATATGGATGCAAAAATTCTCAACAATATACTAGCAAATCAAATTCAACAGCATATAAAAAGAATTATTCACCACGGTCATGTGGGATTCATTCCTGGGCTGTAGGGCTGGTTCAACATTTGCAAATCAATCCATGTGATACATCACATTAATAAAAGAAAGGATAAGAACCATATGATCCTGTCAATCGATGCAGAGAAAGCATTTGACAAAATTCAGCATTCTTTCTTAATAAAAACCCTCGAGAAAGTCGGGATAGAAGGAACATACTTAAACATCCTAAAACCCATTTATGAAAAGCCCACAGCTAACATCATCCTCAACGGGGAAAAACTGAGAGCTTTCCCCCTGAGATCAGGAACACAACAGGGACGTCCACTTTCACCGCTGTTGTTTAACATAGTGTTGGAAGTTCTAGCATCAGCAATCAGACAAAAAAAGGAAATAAAAGCCATCAAAATTAGCAGAGATGAAGTCTATCTTTCACTGTTTGCAGATGACATGATATTATACATGGAAAATCCGATAGACTCCACCAAAAGTCTGCTAGAACTGATACATGAAGTCACAGGATACAAAATTAATGAACAGAAATCAGTTACATTCTTATACACTAAGAATGAACCAACGGAAAGACAAATAAAGAAACAGATCCCATTCACAATTGCACCAAGAATCATAAAAAACCTAGGAATAAACCTAACCAAAGATGTAAAAGATCTGTATGCTGAAAACTATAGAAAGCGTATGAAGGAAATTGAAGAAGATAGAAAGAAATGGAAAAACATTCCATGTTCATGGATTGGAAGAATAAATACTGTTAAAATGTCAATGCTACCCAAGCTATCTACACATTCAATGCAACCCCAATCAAAATTGCACCAGCATTCTTTTTTTTTTTTTAATTTTTTTTCCCACGTTTTTATTTATTTTTGGGACAGAGAGAGACAGAGCATGAACGGGGGAGGGGCAGAGAGAGAGGGAGACACAGAATCGGAAACAGGCTCCAGGCTCTGAGCCATCAGCTCCGAGCCATCAGCCCAGAGCCTGACGCGGGGCTCGAACTCACGGACTGCGAGATTGTGACCTGGCTGAAGTCGGACGCCCAACCGACTGCGCCACCCAGGCTCCCCTACACCAGCATTCTTCTTGAAGCTAGAACAAGCAACCCTAAAATTTGTATGGAACCACAAAAGACCCTGAATAGCCAAAGTAATATTGAAGAAGAAGACCAAAGCAGGGGCATCACAATCCCAGACTTCAGCCTCTACTACAAAGCTGTAATCATCAAGACAGCATGGTATTGGCACAAAAACAGGCACATAGACCAATGGAAAAGAATAGAGACTCCAGAATTGGACCCAGAAAAGTATGGCCAACTAATCTTTGACAAAGTAGGAAAGAATATCCAATAGAAAAAAAGACAGTCTCTTTAACAAATCGTGCTGGGAGAACTGGACAGCAACATGCAGAAGAATGAAACTAGACCACTTTCTCACACCATTCACAAAAATAAACTCAAAATGGTGGAAGGACCTGGTTGTGAGACAGGAAACCATCAAAACCTTAGTGGAGAAAGAAGGCAAAAACCTCTCTGACCTCAGCTGCAGCAATTTCTTACTTGACACATCTCCAAAGGCAAGGGAATTAAAAGCAAAAATGAACTATTGGGGCCTCATCCAGATAAAAAGCTTCTGCACTGCAATGGAAACAATCAACAAAACTAAAAGGCAACCGACGGAATGGGAAAAGATATTTTCAAATGACATATCAGACAAAGGGCTAGTATCCAAAATATAAAGAACTCACCAAACTCCACACGTGAAAAACAAATAATCCAGTGAAGAAATGGGCAGAAAACATGAATAGACACTTCTCTAAAGAAGACATCCAGATGGCCAACAGGCATATGAAAAGATGTTCAACCTCACTCCTCATCAGGGAAATACAAATCAAAACCACACTGAGATATCACCTCATGCCAGTCAGAGTGGCTAAAATGAACAAATCAGGAGACTATAGATGCTGGAGAGGATGTGGAGAAACGGGAACCCTCTTGCACTGTTGGTGGGAATGCAAACTGGTGCAGCCACTCTGGAAAACAGTGTGGAGGTTCCTCAAAAAATTAAAAATAGACCTACCCTATGGCCCAGCAATAGCACTGCTAGGAATTTACCCAAGGGATACAGGAGTGCTGATGCATAGGGGCACTTGTACCCCATTGTTTATAGCAGCACTTTCAACAATAGCCAAATTATGGAAAGAGCCTAAATGTCCATCAACGGATGAATGGATAAAGAAATTGTGGTTTATATATGGAATACTACGTGGCAATGAGGAAGAATAAAATATGGCCTTTTGTAGCAACGTGGATGGAACTGGAGAGTGTTATGCTAAGTGAAATAAGTCATACAGAGAAAGACAGATACCATATGTTTTCACTCTTATGTGGATCCTGAGAAACTTAACAGAAGACCATGGGGGAGGGGAGGGGAAGGAAAAAAAAAGTTAGGGAGGGAGCCAAAGCATAAGAGACCCTTAAAAACTGAGAATAAACTGAGGGTTGATGGGGGTGGGAGAGAGGGGAAAGTGGGTGATGGGCATTGAG
Source organism: Puma concolor (assembly GCF_028749965.1). Classification (NCBI taxonomy): domain Eukaryota; kingdom Metazoa; phylum Chordata; class Mammalia; order Carnivora; family Felidae; genus Puma; species Puma concolor. Next base: position 204,784,460 of record NC_141667.1, on the reverse strand, counting down.
GAGGGCACCTGTTGGGATGAGCACTGGGTGTTGTATGGAAACCAATTTGACAATAAATTTCATACTAAAATGATCATACACTGTCTAGGGCCTTGCACTTCAGGATGTGTTTCTGGTGTATGCTTTGTTCACTCTGTTATTACATTTGTGCTGCTGTTTTGCACTGGTTGGTTCTCTTCAGTCCATTCAGTCCTTGCTTCCAGTGGGGAGTGTTTGAGCCTTTAACTAGTATGCTTTGTTTGTTGAAGTAAGCCTGGAAGAAAAGGGGGAAAGAATAGAAAAACCTGATCCCCTAAAAAGAGAAGAGTAAAGGGAACAAAAAACCCAAAAGAGAATAAAAAAATATATAAGGCTGCTTTCAAAGAAAAAGAATGGGTAAAAAATGAAGAAAAGAAAAAATAAAGAGGAATGAAAATAAACCTGATCCAAAAAGAAAAGGAAAGGGAAAACAGACAAAACAAACAAACAACCCCCCCCCAAAACAAACAAAGAGCAGGAGTCTGCTTCCAAAAGAAGAAAAAAAAAGAAGAAGAAGGAGGAGGGGGAGGGGGAGGGGGGAGGAGGAGGAGGAGGAGGAGGAGGAGGAGGAGGAGGAGGAGGAGAAAACAGACCAAAAAAATTAAGCCTGGTCCTATTTCCACCAGAACTGCGGGTATCATTTTGAAGCACTTAATTTTCAGTGCATTTGCTGCATGGGGTCTGCTGCCTGTGCTGGTATTCTGGGGGAAAGGCCCACTGCATTGGCTCAGAGTTGGTCGTGCCCCAGTAAATAAGCAGTTGCCAGGCACAGGAGGGTGGTGTTTGGTGCAAAATCGTCCCACCTCTACTGGGGACCACTGTACTGCTTTCTGAACTTCTGCTGTGTTGCTATTGGAGGGAAAAATGGTGCCACCCCAATCTCTGGTCCCTGGACCAGGGATTTCAACCCCTGATATTCAAGCAGCCCTCACAGAGTAGTGAGGCCTTTCAGTGCACCCTGCAACAGAATTGTCCTTTTTTTTTTCCTTTGGTGCACTGCTGGGATTCAAAACTTGAAGTCTTAAAGGACTTGGCACTGCACAGATCTGCTCCCCTTCTGTGTGTAGAACCTCTCCAGCCTGTGTCTAAAGCCCTTTGTTCCTAGAAATCAGTCCCATGCCTGCACAGTACACAGAATCTCTATGGTGTAGCACCACTGAAGGCAAGAAAGTTTCCCTCTGGGTGTGCCTCTGTCCCCTGCTGATGAAAGGACTTTTGCTGCTACCTGCAGGGTTTTCGTCCTTGGGGAGACAATATACCGTCATCCAAAAGTGCTCCGGGAAAGGAAATGTTTTCTGCTAGTGCACCCCAAGATTCCTACATCAGGCTATGGACTCCAGGGCCAAAAAATACTCCCTTCTCCCCAGAAAGTGTGCTCCACAGCTCCACTCAGAGAAGATCACACACTTCTAGAACCTCAGAATTTGAGCTCCAAAAGCTCTTTGCAAACAAACAAACAAAAAAACCCCTGCAACACTCAGTACTTCCTGCTCCACACTGTCGTCCAGAGAGGTTTTCCCACTTTCTCAACCTCTCTCTTTTTCTCCCCCTTTTGTCTCTCCACAGGAAGTGTTCGCTCCCCTCTGCAGCACCACCATTTTCTCTCCCCTAATTCATTTCCTCATACCTTGTACCTGTCGGGCTGTCTCTCTCCAACCAAGATCCTTTTGCTACTCCACAGATCGATTTCCTGGCTGTTCCTAGTGATCTGACTTCATACAGCTATGTTTGAGGGAGGAGGAAAGCCCAGCATCCCCTTACTGGTCCGCCATCTTAACTCCTCCCCTATTTGCTTTTTATATGTTATTTCAACCAATTTCTCTGTACTCAATCCAAAATGTGCAACCACTTTCAAAAACACCTGGTCCTCTTTGGTACTTGCACTGTTTAAGAGTTTTCCCCAGGGTCAGCTGACTTTTCTCTTTTCCCAGATCTGCTCATTCAATTGCCACTTCAACTTTTTTTCTGTATCTAAAATTTTGTATCTATTATTTCCTCTTGGGCTCTCTCTGTCTTTTGATGTTTTCCTCTTAATATGCAGTCTCTGGAGAACGAGCAATAAAAACTTATGTTTGCTCATATATGCATTATCTTTTTAATTCATCCCAATTAAGTTTTCATCTTTACCACTCCACTTATGCTGCTCTTTTCATGGCCCTGCTAATCCAGTGGTCAGCATCCCAGAAAATTTTAACAAAATTGTTTCTTCATTTAGTCTTGAAATACCTTTACCACTTGATTTTCAGAACACCATTTTTCCACTCACTTATGGTTTTTCTTCTACTTCAGGGACACATCCATATTGGTTTTCTTTGCTAACTCCTATTTTTCTTCTAGGTCTTGATGTACTGGTGAACCCTAAGGGTTCTGGTCTTAAACTTCTGTTTTCTGTCTTCATTTTATTTAGATAAATTCACTTATTTATCATGGATTCAAATTTTTTTTAGATGCACAACTCCAAGATTTATATACAGTCCTGACCTCTTCCTTAAGATCCAAAGCTGATCATATTCTTCTCTTATCTGCTTAGTTGTGTGAAAGGCATCCTCATTTCAACATACTCAAAATACATGTCTTGCTTCTTCAACACCCAAACATTACACAAGTTCCCTCTTGTAGCATAGTTAATGACATCACATTCATTAATCATTTGCTTAAATAACTCCTATTGCTTCTCACCATGCTTGTAATAAAAACTAAAGTCTTACCATGACTTACTTTTACCTTGTTCATCCAGCCACTCCATTCCTTTTTTTTTTTAAAGTTTCTTTATTTATTTTTGAAAGAGAGAATGAGGTAGAGAGAGCAGGAGACAGAGAATCCCAAGAAGGTTCTGCGATGTCAGTGCAGAGCCCAATGCGGGGCTCAGTCCCATGAACCATGAGATCATAACCTGAGTAGAAATGAAGAGTCAGTTGCTCAACTGACTGAACCACCCAGGCACCACATTCCTTTTTTAATCTCATGCCATTCTCTTCCCACCTCACCTCACCTTCATTATTTCCTCAGAGACATGCAGTTGAGTGGCTATAGGGCCTTCCCATTTTCTACTCCTTCTATACAGAGTACTTGAATCATGTCATCACCAGTCCTTTATTTTTACTCATGTGTCAACACAGTACTTCCTTCATAGTACTTCTCTTCATTCTCCATCTTTTTTTACCCTTTTGGATTTTTCTCATCTCATACCTCATTTTCTCATATTTGTTATCCATCTCAGGATAGTTTCCTTCATGATCTTCCTTACTCATTTGTTTTCTTTTACAATTTCAGTCTTTTTCCTTATGAATATGTCATACAATGAAGAGAAAAAAACATAGCACTTAAGGAGATGGTGTTTGACACTGAGTCACCTTGCCAGAATGGTGTTAATATTAAGATAGTTGCTTAACTTGAGTTTTATTTCCCTCAAAATCCAGCCTATTAAGAAAAAAACACTGATTAATGTTAGTTAATAAGGAGTGATCAGAGGTTAATAAATTTGAAAACATGAGGTCATAGCAGTCAGGAAAGAAATTTTCAGGTGGCTGCCTGGGTGGCAGTTAAGCATTAGATTCTTGATTCGGGCTCAGGTCATGATTCCAGGGTCATGAGATGGAGCCCTCCACCGGGCTCTGCACTGAGCATGGAGCCTGCTTGGGATTCTCCCTCTCCCTCTGCCCCTTCTCTGCTTGTGTTCATGCACTCTCTCTCAAAGAAAGGAAAAAAAAAAAAAAAAAGAAAAGAGAATAAAAGAGAAATTTTCAAAAGGAGGACGTGTTGCACAAGTGTCAGGTTAAATGTTAAGATGTTAAATTAGGTATTGAGTGAAAAGACCCTCCTGGAGAATGTCAGAGACAAAAGGAGAACTGAGTTTATTGATTTGGGGGAGGATTTTCTTCATGAAAGAATGTAGAAAGATGATGGGAGTTTATCTGTGAGAGGGTAGTGCTCTGACTAATTCATTTGATAGTGGAACAGCAGTCATCATTTAGGGATAGAGAAATAACTGCTTAGTTTCTTCAGTGAGATGAACCTTAGTTGCTTGAATTCCATGATAAACATTATAGAATTATATGATATCTTTCTAATAAATTTTAGGTAGCCTCCCTTTCATATGCTCCAAACCATTTCTTCCATGGTACAAATTCCTTCATTATTTGCTTTCAATTCAATTGTGTCTGCTTTGTATTTATTGGCCAAGCATCCTATATTTTGGCATTAGGTTGTCCTTTATATTTAGTTTTCTGAGTTATGTACTTTGATAATTTTTCTATATAAGTGTAGGCACTTCAGTAGGAAGATTACATAGGTGATTATATTCAGAAGCTACATTAAGGCAGAAGTCTATAAAGACTTTGATAAGGTGTCTTGCATTTTTTGTTCTTGAAGTTCTTCTATTTTAGTTAGAGCATAAAAAATTATGCCATGTATGTTGTCGAATATATGTAATATATAAAGCATTATTAGGTGCTTACAAAAAATACTTTTTCATCCACATTTGTGGAGAGTTGACATAAGAGATATCCATTTCACAATATTTTTGTGCTTTGGCAAAGTATTTGATAAATACATTGGCAAATATGATGCGATCTATTGTACATTAAAACACTGTAAAAAGGGAAGAAGATGTTTAATAGGGCTTCAGGAGTGATCCTTTTTTGATCTTACATAAAACATTTCCCACCCAACTAATGCATATTGCACTACAGAACAATGCAATCTATTTAGATGAACTATAAACTAAAGAACTTCATGGAGCCCTTTCTCTTACTCGTGTTGATCAATCTATCTCACATCCCATCAGTTAGGAAAAGAAGTATATATCAGAATTGTAAACATAAAGCGATGTATATGTTTCTAAGGTAACTTTTAGCAAAATATATGTCATTCTACCAAGGACTCCACCAAAAAACTATTAGAACTAATAAATGAGTTCAGGAAAGTTGCAGGATATAATCAACATATAAAAATCACTTACATTTCTATATATCAACCCTAAATTATCTGAAAAAAAAAATAAAAAATGCTATTCACAATAGCATCAAAATTAATAAAAGAATAAGTTCAACCAAGCGGATAAAAAGATCTATACACTAAAAAGATTAAGACATTGATGAAAAAATTGAAGAAAACACAATAAAAATGAAATATACTTCATTTTAATGGATTAGCAGAATGACTATTGCTAAAATTGCTCTACTACCCAAAGCCATCTGTTGATTCAACACAATCCCTATCAAAATTTTAATGGCAAGGCTTACAGAGATAGAAACAACAATCCCAAAATTTGTATGTAACTACAAACACTCCAAGTAGCCAAAGCAATCCTGAGAATGAAGAGCAAACTAGAGGCATGACATTTCCTGATTTCAAAATCTATTACAAAGCAGTAGTAATCAAAACAATATGGCATTGGCATTTAAACAGGCACATAGATAAATAGAACAGAATCAAGAACTCAGAAAGAAATCCTCACATATTTGGTCAATTAATATTTGACAAAAGAGCCAAGAATACTCCGTGAGGACAGGATAGTTTCTTCAATAAATGCTGGTGGGATAACTGGATATTCAGAATGAAACTGAACCCTATCTTAAACCACTCACAAAAATTACTTTGAAATAGATTAGAGATATAAATATAAGAGCTGATACTATAAAACTCCTTAAAAAATAGGGAAAAAAATCCTTAACAGTCTTAGCAACAATATTTTTTAAATGACACCAAAAGCACTAACAAAATAAAAAATAAACAAGTGGGACTACATCAAAGTAAAAGCCTTCAGCATAGCAGAGGATATTATCAACAGAATGAAAAGGCAATTAAAGGACTGGAAGAAAGTATTTGCAAACCATAAATATGACAAGAAGTTAATATGAAAAATACATAAGGAATTCATATAACTCAACAGTAAAAAATCCAAGTACTCCAATTAAAAAATGGTCAGAAGATCTAAACATTTTTCCCAAGAAGACCTACAAATTCCCAACAGGTATATGAAAAGATGGTTGACATCACTAATCATCTGAGGGGAAAAAAATCCAAACCACAATGAGATATCCCATCACATCTGTCAGAAGGGCAATTATCAAAAAGATAACAGACAACCAATGTTGGCAAGGATGTGATGGAAAAAGAACCCTGGTGCACTGTTGGTGGGAATATAAATTAGTCTAACCACTATGAACGCAGTATTGATGTTCCTTAAAAAATTAAGTAGAGAATAACCTTCTGTTTTTAGCAATCCCATTTCTGGGTATACATCTATAGGAAATGAGATTACTTATCTTGGAGAGAGAATATGCATCACCATATATATTGCAGCATTATTTACAATAGCCAAACATGGGAACAGTTTGAGTGTCCACTAAGAGATGAATGGATAAAGAAAATGTGGTGTGTGTGTGTGTGTGTGTGTGTGTGTGTGTGTGTGTGTGTGTATAGTATACAATGAAATATTACTTAGTCATAAAAAGATGAAAATCCTGTCTTTGCTTGAACATGTACTGTCCGTGAGGGCATTTATGCTAGCCCAAATATGTCAGATAGAGAAAGTCAAATACTGTATAATATCACTTATATGTGGAATCTAAAAGAGTCCAATCTGTAGAAATACACTATAGATGGGTGGTTTACAGGGGGTAGGGGTTGAGGGAAATAAGATGTTGGCATAAGTATATAAACTTTCAGTTATAAGATGAATAATTTCTGGAAATCTAATGTATAGTATGATGACTATAGTTAACAATACTGTATTATATATTCCAAAGTTGATAAGTAAGTAGACATTAAATATTCCCACCACACACACACACACACACACACACACACACACACACACATTCACACTCACATAATTATGTGAGGTGATGGATGTGTTAACTAATCTTATAGCGGTAATCATTTCACAATATGTGCATATATCAAATCATCACAATAGCTTACACAGTAAGTCAATTATATCTCCAAAAGCTGGAAAGAAAGCCAGCCTGTGTTTGTTCTGAAGTTGACTTGGAATTTCTTTAGGCAATTCTAAGGATTAAGAAAAAAAACTCAAGTCCATTAAGTCATTACCAAATAGGAAGAAATAAAACTGAAACACCGATTTCAGAAATCATTATAAAAATGGAGCTGTCCAAAGAGTAAAATATCAAAAAGTTAAAGAAGTAGAGGATGAGTTCTTATAAATTTTTTTTTTAACGTTTATTTATTTTTGAGACAGAGAGAGACAGAGCATGAACAGGGGAGGGGCAGAGAGAGAGGGAGACACAGAATTGGAAGCAGGCCCCAGGCTCTGAGCCATCAGCCCAGAGCCCGACGCGGGGCTTGAACTCACAGAGGGCGAGATCGTGACCTGAGCTGAAGTCAGATGCTTAACCGACTGAGCCACCCAGGCGCCCCGAGGATGGGTTATTATAAATGATCTAGATTATTGATGGGATCAGAGCTGACTACAGCTCCGTGTATCTGGTAGAAGAGTACAAAATATAAATTCAGGGAGGTAATAGTTCAAATAAGCTTGCTCTATATCTATTATGGATAAACCCAATAAGGAAGAAGCAAAACAATGTCTCAGAGAATAAATATTCTAAATCACCAAAATATTAGAAACAAGCCCAATTATTTTACTATGAGGTCATAACACAACTGAAGACCTTCTTGAAAGAACTAAATGATTTTTTTTTTACTTTGAATAAAAGTACTGCCTCCTTCAAAATTTTTCTTTTCTTCCTTTTTTAGGGAAAATAAGCTCAAATTTTTATATTGAAAATGCCACGTAAACATTTGCCTTATATTGTATTTATTATTTAAAACCATAGCCTCCTTTCTCTTTCCTCAAGTCTGATGACCTGACTTTCTATTAAAATCTAAAGTAAATGACCAGTTACCTTGAGGAGTAAGGGTGACTGACATTCAAATAATTAAGGGCGATTTCTAAAGTGATGTTATTAAATATTAAGCACCATTATAATAATAGTTTAATAAAAAAGCTCCAGTTCTATTTCACATAAAATTAGAAAAATGATTTATTTTGATGAATAAAAAGGCAAGAAAGAGTATTATTTGAATCTAGATTTCATGTCATTTATTTAATTTATGCAATTATAAATTATAGACACATTTCAAGTGATCTTTTGTGAAAGAAATATTAATGTTCACAAAAAGACAAACTCAAGGGATTGTAGGTAGCGTGCACTATTTGCTATTTGTGAGACATTGTAAAGAAATGCACAATTGCTTTAGTACATTCTAATTCAATTACGAAGAGAGTGACAGGCCCTGGATGAACAGTGGTGGTGGTGCTAAGGACAATTTCCAGGTCTGTCAAGAGTCTCACCACTGGGGCCCCTTTGTGGAACAGAGGCATAGGGACGCTCCATAAACGTGACCCTGATGTGCCTCTATTTTCTGGCTCAAGTGGAAGCCAGATTTCCCAATTGGTCACCTGCCACTGCTGGTCCATCTTTCTCTGTGTGAGGAGTGTTGTGTGTGTATGTGTATCTTCTATATAACATTGTCTTTTAATCCACACTGAGGACCTACTGAGAAAAATTTTGTTAGAGAATCACATCAGTCTTTCACACAACACAGCCTACTTTCCACATTGCTGTAGTACTGAACAAGCATAGATTTCCTCAAACACACACACACACACACACACACACACACACACACACACAAGCAACAGAAAGCATATCCTTACAAAAAGATACTGCTGATAAAACTTAGGAGGAAACCAGGTCTCTAGAGATTCAGAGACACTGTCTGCCTTCAAAACAGATTTAAACTTACAAACAGAAAACACCATCAGTTCTGTTCTCCACGTGAATGAAGGAGACATTGTACTTGTAAATAGAACATCTAGGGAGCGTTCTTAGGAACAGGTTGCACATTTTAATTTACTTTTAAAACACTTTTATAGTGTTTATTCTGTGTTCGGTTTTTTGTTTGTTTTGTTTGATTTTTGGTTGGTTGGTTTTTATTTTTTATTTTCTTGGTAGTCATGCACGGTTTAATCCTGAAAACAAACCTTGAAAGAAGTTATGATTTCTACCCTATATTACAGATGAGGTGATATAGAGTCTTTGAAAGCAGTTATTGCCGTTGTCATGAGAATACACCTGATACTCTACTGCTATACAGAATGTAATTGAACAAGTGTTCTAGGTGCTGTTCTTTGAAATCCATCATCATGTTTGTGGCAAGGCCGTGCCTCACACAGGCTGCGCCTCACACAGGCAGCTCTAGGACAGTGACTTAGTTGGCAGGACACATGGCTGTGGCTGCCAGGACTCTTAGATGGCAGACTTTGGCCAAACATTCCTGAGACTGCTCCTTGAATGGCACCAAGACGCTTCCACTCAGCCTTTTCTAAGTGCAGTTCTGCCTCACTGTTCCACAGGATGGTCATGATTTTAGGGCATACCTGGATTGTGAAACTTTTAAAGAATGCAGTGAATGAAGAACCCCCCCCCCCCGCAAAGAAAAGGAAGAAATTAATCTCCATGGTGTTCAGTTTTACTTCCGAATGTAAGTGCAGAATCCTAATTAATATGCCTGAAAATAATTCAACACCATATTCAAGAAAAATCAGAAATGAGTATTAATAGTGTTTTAAAAAATGTGGTGTCAAAACATATTTGCTAATACTCAAAATGTATTCTTCAAAAGAAACTAAATTGGTAGTGTGAGATTACTTTTTTAACATGATAAAAGAAAACTATCTCATATTGTTTTAGGATTTAATGTCTTCTAAGTTCGTAAATGGGACTAATCACTTTTCAAAAATAACTGTTAAAATTTCCCTATCTGTAAATAAAAGATTTATAAAATTAATGTAAAAGCCAAGGGCAAAGTTGAGTTTTTTAAGTTTTTTTAAATTTTTTACAAATATTTTTATTTATTTTTGATAGAGAGAGATTGAGCACGAGCCAGCGCGCACACAAGTGGGGGAGGGGCAGAGAGGGAGGGAGACACAGAATCAGAAACAGGCTCCAGGCTCTGAGCTGTCAGCACAGATCCTGACGTGGGGCTCAAACTTTGTGAACCATGAGTCATGACCTGAGCCAAAGTCAGGGCTTAACTGACTGAGTCACCCAGGTGCCCCTAAAGTTTTTTATATACAATTTTCTTACATTTATTTATTTATTTTGAGAGGAGGGGAAGCATGAGCAGTGGAGGGACAGAGAGAGAAGAGGAACAAGGATCCGAACTGACCTCAGCAGACTAGCCCCATGTGGGACTCAAACTCACAAACTGAGATCATGACCTGAGCCAAAGTTGGACACTTAACTGACTGAGCCACCCAGGTACCCTGAGGTTTTAAAGTTTTTAATATAAAGGTATTAAACATTAGCTTAGTTTTCTAATTGGATAAAAAGCCTGTAGATAATCTTTAGCATGCAAAACAATTTGCCCTCGAGTTATCAAAAGTCCTAAATTTTAAAAGACCATTATATAAAGGCACCTCACATTATCTGATGAGTTTCTGCAAATTCTAAGTGGTTTTTTTTTCCCTCTGTTAAGAAAAGAAAACAATCTTTTGAAAACTGATACAAAATTCTGGATTTTTAAAATGATAAAAAGATAAAAGTAACTATTAAATTACATTATATCATTACAGTTCATACTAGAGTTTGTAAAGTGACATGTACAAATATGTAACATTATTTCGTCATTTTATGCTTTTAAAAACTCTCTAAATTTTAGAGTATTTGGGGTAAAATATAGTGCTCATAATAAAAAAAAGTTATTTAAATTAAGATTTCAATGCTGTCAAGGTTTTGTGTATCAGTCAATTAACTCTGACTTAGAGTTGCATTCCAAGCCACATACAGCCTTCTATTCAATTGTCTTCATACTAGATCGTAGGTGAGTTGAGTACAAGATCCAAGACTTACTTTGGTATTCCAATCAAGAGGGAACCAGATATGAAACTATGGTTTCTTCAACGAAAACCTGTGTAATACATATTTTAGTGAAAACTTAGACAGCATTGATTATAACGTGTAGCGCTAAGTTAGCAGAAACAGTGCCAATTCCAAGTGTAAAATCCATCTCTGTTTCAGAGGTGATACATGTGCAAAATTTTGCCCCTTAGAATTCATGAGATACGGTACTGCCCCTTTACTATTGACTCTGGGATCCTCCATGGAGCTTTAAAAGAAATACCCATGATCTTGAGCCTTGGTCCTCTTCCTTAAGCTCTGAAATTCAGCCAAAACATAGTTAGTACCTTTCAAGACTGGTGTAAAAATATTCACAGACTTTGATCCCTTGTGAAACTCATTCTGCAAGTAAATCTTAAGTGTCTCCAGTATTTTCTTCTCCCAAGTTCCCATTTTCCATTTCCTCATGGGACCATCAGGAGTTCTTTTGTTCACCTTAAACCCACCATTTTGTATTTTCATGGTCTATATTCTAGATGCAAGCCTCTTCAGTCATCTATTCAACTCATATTGTCCTTTCTTTTGTGCCCGAGTTCCGCTCCATCTGTCTCCTAGTTTTTTAACTTGCCTGACCCAAACACTCTTGTGTTTGTAGTAGGTACATGTTTTACTGTTTATATCCTCACGTGTATAAAATGTAACTGTATTTTTCTATCTCAATTTAACTTTTATTTTAAACTTCTTTCCATTGAATAATGGAAAACCTAATCTTGCCAATTCAAAATAAATTCAGTCAAACTTGTTATATCTGTTTAATATGGTTTTGTAATCCAATCATGTTAAGATTCAAATGTACTTCTGAGGTTTTCTCCTTGTCCGTCCATAATGAGGTTAATTAAATTATAAGTCCTGCTAGGCACACCTGTTGCTAAAGGGTCCTTGTGGAGATAGGAATCTCTAGGTTCTTCAGGATATAAAATAGAGCTGAGGTCATATGCTTGGGCATAAGAATGGTGAGCTAAATGGAATTAAAGTGTATTATTCCATTTCAGTTTTGCCTTCTGCTACCAATGACCCACTAATACATGAGCTATATCTTCACAAAATTTCCAGTGGAGATGGCCCAGACTGTACTGGGAAAGCCATCTCATGTCAGCCCCAATAGGTTTCTTGCAGTGACCTTCTGTATCTTATTTGGAGACAAGGAGAGCTTTCAGATTCTACCCCACTCTGCAGACCCAGACAGTGTAAGTGATCACTAGGCATCAGAAGCCTTCAAATGCCACACATTTCCATAATGAAATTTCTTCTCTCCGGCACCAGGTTTTCTCTTTCTGCCTCAACTGAACTCAGACATAGAAGCGCAAGTTATCCCTCCTCTTGAACTCCAAAGTGGAAGGTAGATTCCAGACTGACAAGTGGACGCAGTGATTTTACACCATCACCTGTGTACCCTCTTTAACCTCCCATCCTCGGCCACACACACAAATTGCTTCTAACATGTTAAATTTTTTCCCCCAAAACTTCTTTTTCCTTCTTTACAAATCCTGAGTTTTCTAGTTCAGAGATTTTAGGGAAGAACTTCTTTGGCCAGTACATGTGGACTTTCTCCCTCACATCTGAATCCTAGGCTTTTGCTCCCAGCATTGAAAATGTGGTGTCTTTTCTCCCTGGCTTTAATCCATCTACTGGTTGCAATGAATGTTGCTGGCTCCTGCACTCTGAATTTCAGTGATGATGGGCAGCAGAAAAAAGATTCTACAGTTTATGTCTCAGATTAGTATTCTGCCACACTCAGTTATTAATTTCATACTCTAATTTTTTTTCTTTCCTTTTCTGATCTGAGCAGAAACATGTTTTTTTTCAGAGGGTGCTACTGCCCTAAAGCCCACCTATTTCTCTATTTCCCCACACCTCATGCGGCTCAGGGTCAAGAGATGCCATGCATCCTCTTTACTCTCTGACCCTGGGAATGACTTTCATCACTCCAGTCTCCTGTGGGCACTGCTCTCGTGGGCATTCACAAAAAAATTCATATGATGGAATTTTAAAATGGACACTGATCTAATGAGATACAATTAACATCACTTTTTAAACCATGATAACAAAGGTGAGAATTTTCAGTTTTGATAAAACCGGTTGTGTGACTTTTTAAAGTATTTTTTTATTTGTGAAGGAGAGAGAGCATGTGCACGCACAAACCCACATGAACAGGGGAGGGGCAGAAGGAGAGGGAGAGAGAGAAGTTTAGGTAGGCTTAGATAGTGCAGAACCCAAAGTTGGTGCTTGATTTCACAACCCTGGGATCATGACCTGAACTGAAATCAAGAGTCAGACACTCAGCTGACTGAACCATAACCCAGGCATCCCTAAAACTGGTTATGTGACCTTCAGTCTCCATTCAATTTAAGCATATAGAAGGGTTGAGAATGAGAAGATGAATAAAAGGGATTTGGGGGTGAAATAGTGTTTGATATTTAGAGTTAGTGGGTTTTTTTTTTAATTTTTAAGTAAAAAAATAATTTAGGATACATCAGAGAAGTCATAAGGCCTGTGTGACTTTTCATTTGGGGCAGTGAGTAAATGAGTAAATGCTGAGGAACAGTGGGGGGAAAACCAAAGCTTTTTGTTTCATGCCACAAATAGTGTTTTAGAATCAAACATTTACATCCTGCTATTTTTCTTGGTCATTGCCAACCCCAAAGTTCATTGTCTTCCCACTTATGCACTGAAGATACAGCATATCCCTCGTAGTGGCCCCTACTCCCTTAAGTCCTGACACTCTGGGTTACTTTATCATCCGTGTAATTGATCCACGCATATTGTGTTATTTCTTTGCCTTATATCCAGTGACCCTCCTACATGCACTGAGTAAGCCTCCTTCCCCCCTCCCCCCATTCCCACCCCCTGTCACACTTTGGATCATGCAGTTGGCCAGAATGGCTCCACTTGTAGAATAATAAATACATTGTCGTATCTGGCCACAACCCTCTAACCTACTCCTTTAATTTATTATTTTTTTTTTTTAACGTTTATTTATTTTTGAGACAGAGAGAGACAGAGCATGAACAGGGGAGGGTCAGAGAGAGAGGGAGACACAGAATCCGAAACAGGCTCCAGGCTCTGAGCTGTCAGCACAGAGCCCGATGCGGGGCTCGAACTCACGGACCGTGAGATCATGACCTGAGCCGAAGTCAGACGCTTAACCGACTGAGCCACCCAGGCGCCCCTCTACTTCTTTAATTTAAATAACTCAATTCCTCCCCATTATATATTCTTAACCTATGGAGTCCCCTGCTTTCTCCACAGCAGCTCTCTCATCAGAATTTTTTACATCTTTCTTAAGTTTTAATGTTACGTCTACTTTGACCACCCTTTTCCCAGGATCTTTATTACTTTCACCCCATTATCTTTTCATCACTCCTGTCTTGCAGAATCTACCTGGTTGAGATTCATAGGTCCCCTTTCTCCATACTGGCATCCATGTACACGAAGAGTGACTTAGAAGAATACAAAATCATGCAAATTCATGTTGAAGGCATCCACTGGTTCTTTCCATAATTAGCTCCTTTTCCCTGTCCCAAACCCAGTTATTTCAAACATCCTCCGCTGTCCACAAATTTCTGACTCTCCCTTCTGCCATTAATTCTGGACAGATAATTTCATCTTTCTACTTCTTTGGACTTCACAGACAGAGTAGGTAATTACTCCTTTAAGTTTCTTCAACCAACTTATCATACCATTCTACAATCTCATCCATCTTTGGCCTCTACCTCTTCTCTGGATAACGTGCTGTCCTGAATTGTCTTCAACTTGAGCTACTGATTCTTCTTGATTTTCTCCTTCTAAATCTCCGTTCATATGAATTCCACTGCATCCAATGTTTTTCACAGGAGGCAGGAGTAAAGAAAACGTCCTCCAACCATATACCCTTCTTCTACTTTGCCCTATATTTCCCCTCTCTCTCAAAGCCAAATTTCTTGAAGAGAATTGGCTGCCCCTATTTACTTTCCGATGACTCTGAATTCTACTGCAATTTCGCCTTCACTCACATCATGCATTGAAACCTCTCTTGTCAAGGCCACAGTGACCTCTGCTGCTAAATCAAATCTACCATATGAGACTACACAAATTATTTTCATCTGCCTGCTTTTCTTTTAGTATCATTTAGACCTCGTAGTATTATCTACATTTTCTGAATAAGAAACTGATATTCTGAAAGCTAATTTGGTCAGTATCACCAACATAACTATAGCTGGTAAAAGCTGATCTCGAATCAAGGCCTTCTGACTCAGGATCCTATGTTTTGCCACGGTAAAATAAGGTGAATCAATTATACTTCTATTCATTATTCCATGGATATTCACCATTTATTTTTTACTTAATTCTATATATTTCCATGGCCCACATTGATAGCAGATGCCACAGCATCTGAGGCTATTAATAATTTAAGATGACCCAGAAATTTCTGGGGAAAGGGGAAGCTAATGAGAACAGTTTTGTCTCATGAATTTCTGAGCAAACATAAAGACACTGAACGTGTTAGAAACACACTATTTTTCTTGTGTAATGTAAATGGACTCAAGTGAAATTCTTTAAAAAATGCAGCAAAAGAGTAAAATCTTACCCATTGTTAGGAATTAGCTTCTGGATTGGGCTTAAAAACCCAATATTGA
Source organism: Puma concolor (assembly GCF_028749965.1). NCBI lineage: Eukaryota > Metazoa > Chordata > Mammalia > Carnivora > Felidae > Puma > Puma concolor. The sequence goes on along the minus strand of NC_141667.1, from coordinate 204,768,895 downwards.
ATGATAGATCTCTGATCTGATTTGGAAAAAAAATCCATTTTTTTTCTCTTTGTCTTTATAAATCTCTTTCCGTTGAGAAACTTCTATTTTGGTGGTAAGAAACTCATGGAGAATAGTTATCCACAAGAATTTTCAGTTCACTGCTATGGTATAGGTATGTGCAAAGCACCCTGAAACCAGAAGAAAATAAGCTCTAGAGAGCAGGCTTTCCAGAATAAATGGCACTTGAGCGAAGACTTAATGGATTGTAGATGTTTTTCAAGTGAAGTGGGCAAGAGAGGGAAGACATCTAAGCTGAGGGACCAACATATGCAAAATGCAGAGACATAGATGCTCTGGTGTATTTAGAGAAGTGCAACCAGTTGTTCCAATGGAATATTAGTCAAGTCTCTCAAAAATCTAATTACCAGGGTGACAATTCAAAGTAGTTTGGAGAACTAAAATCAGCAGAGTGGATTTATTGTTCACACAGTGGAAAATCTCCAGAGTGGCTGGTTTCAAGCACAGATGGATGGGAGGATTTAAAAGATGCCATTAGTTTTCTGTTTCGTTTTCCTCTCCTGTCTTTCTCTCCCTTTCCTTCTCTACCCACCTCCCTCTTTTCTCTTTTTCCTTCCTTCTCTGTTAGCCCCATCCCCACGCAGGATCTTACCACGGAGAAATCAAAATAGCTCCCAGCAGTGCTAAGCTAAACTCGTCCCCATATTCCTGGATCACAAAATGTGTATTTTCTACCCATATTTCAGTTATACACGTGCCAGGTTAAGAAACCCTGTTCTAGCTGAATGGGGAGACTTTGTCAGGAGTGTGATAATTCATATGTAAGAAAAACAGGGTAACTCTAGTACTTTTAGAGATAATTCAGGGAAACAAAAAAATTTTATGGTGTTTTTCATGATTCAGACATATGTTGTCTTAACTATGTGTCATAATTTATATCACCCATTTTATGTTGATGCAAATATATGTTTTTTCATTACTGTTAAGCCCTGCAAAAAGTAAGTCTGCAGACACAAGTTTGAAGCTCTGTACAAAGCGCAAAGGGAAAAATGCACATTTTGCGGTGTATACATAACTGGCCAATAGCCTCCCATAAAATAAATCCCAGTTTTTACTTGCATCAGAAATCTACCTGTTTGAATTTTCCAGAATGGATTCCTTGAAATTATGTAGCTTTGTAATTGTCAATATGATAATACAATTCGATTAGAAGAGAAGTTTTTGTGTGTATTTTCGCAAAGCGGGATCTAATAGTTCCCTTCTGTGTCCATTTGCGGTTTGGTTAGTAAAGAGCGAGAGAGATGGTTGTCTTAGCACTTTTACTGTTTGGCAACTTAGCTTTTAATCATAAACGTATCAGTGTGTCCACCTCCAGCAGTATGACAGGTGTGAAAAGGAATTGATGAATCCAGCATTTTCACCAAAACAATAGGGTGGCAGTGTAGACTAGAAAGAAAGGAGCCAAATGAAGATGGCATATATTACTGGCATCATGTCTCAGATGGAAGGGCCAGGAAAACAAATGAGAGAACCATTTGGATGTAATTAGGAAGCAGGAGGCAGGAAAAAGGAAGAAAAGTCTGTAAACTAAGGAGCAGATGATGCCTGTGTAGCCCACAGTCCCCAAACCTTTCAGCTTGCCTTTCCTGCTTGTTCTGCTGTAACAGTGTATGTGGACACTCGCTGAAATGTACTCAGCCTTGAGATTATTAATAATTTTGAAACTGAAGCCAGCTGCATACAAAATACTGTAGACTGACTGCTTCAAATGATTCTCCTGGCTTTATGCGTCCCCTATTAAGACATTTATCTCATTAAATTGCAGTTTTATTTTTGGTGTCCTTAACTAAACCCTGAGCTCCAAAGCGTAGTTCCAATAGCACATTTGAAAAGCATCTCTGTACGTGCCACATGCTAGATACGTAATGAGAATTTTTAATAAATTAATTTATAGATCAATTTTCACAAGTCTTCATGGGTTTCCTTCCCACCCCCCAATCAAAGCAACTGAAACCCAGAATAATACCCACCATCTTTTTTTAATTATTATTATTATTTGTCCATTTAACAAATATTTAGTGCTAGGCCCTGAGGATTCAAAAATTGGCCTTGGAAATTTCTATGCCCTTGATGTCATACTTTAAATAAGGTGGGGCAGGTGAAAGAGAAGTAAACCGTTGACTGCCATGTACAAGGCATAGTGTTCCCCACTTGCATGCATTATCTCCAATGCTCAGAACAACCCCAGGGTCATCTTGTTGTGTGCATTTGGAGAAAATGAGGCTCAAAGATACTTAAGAAATTTCCCTAAGATTTTAATACCAGTTGTTGGAAAATCCAGGATATAAACACCATGTTTTTTACCTTGTGGAATGTTGCCAGTTCTTTTTTTCTTCATGGAGCTAGGCAGTAGTTTTCTATTTCTTTTCAGTCATGTAAAATGGGAGGATAGGGGCACCTGGGTGGCTCAGTTGGTTAAGCGTCTGACTCTTGATTTCTGCTCAGGTCATGATCTCGCAGTTGGTGAGTTCGAGCCCCTCATCTGGCTCTGTGCTGACAGCACGGAGCCTGCTTGGGATTTGCTCCCTCTATTTTTCTCTCTGCCCCTCCCTTGCTCATTTGCTCTCTTTCTCTCAAAAAAAATAATGTAATTTTATACAAGTACATAAAATGGGAGGATAAATAGTGATATTGACATCAGCACCTTTTTCATTCCTACCAGTTAAAATTTATACTAATCCTGTTTTTGCCTCCTTCATATTTTCATGCCTAAAATATATTTTCAATCCTTTTCTTCCATCGTTCTTCCTTACTAAACACTTCTCATATTGGTGGTTGAAATAGGGTTTCCAGATAATGGAGAAGACAACCTCCTGAATAATTACATCTTTTGCCCCGGTGGCCATACATGATACTTCTGTTACCCACTCCCTCATTTTTGCATGAATTAGAACATAAGGTCTATATGATGATGGGGTAGATCATACCTGTTCTCACTGCAGAACTTCCTTAGAGTAGCACTCCCAGGTTTAGCTCTAAGTCTCTGCTAAATTGCCTTTTATAGTCAAGATATAACAGTTTTCTTCTAAAGTGCATAATGATTCCAATTTGTGTGTTAGGACTACCTGCCATTTGTGCTTTCATTCATTCCATGAATACTTGTATAAGCCTCTACTATGTAGAAGACATTATTAGGTTTTAGAGCTACAGCTTTTTATTTTTTTTATTTAATTAAAAAAACTTTTTTAGTGTTTGTTTATCTTTGAAAGAGACAGGGAGACAGAGAGACAGAAACAGAGCACGAGCAGGGGAGGAGCAGAGAGAAAGGGAGACACAGAATCCGAAGCAGGCTCCAGGTTCCAAGCTATAAGCACAGAGCCCAACGCGGGGCTCGAACACATGAACCCTGAGATCATGACCTGAGCATAAGTCAGACACTTAACCCACTGAGCCACCCAGGTGCTCTGGCAGCCTTTTATTTTTAAGACAAAGTCGCTGTGCACATCAGGCTTATATTTCAATAACTGTCCCAGACTAAACTTTCCAGAAGGATGAATAGACATGCTATATACCTTTCTAGTGAATGGTGTCTGCTTTTGATGATGATGATAACAACATTCTGATGAAAAAAGACCTGACTCATGCTAATTTATAAGTTTCATCTTTAAGTATTGTTGGAAATTGTGTCCTATTTTATAGCAGGTTTGGAGGGGATGCCAGTGATGAAATGAATCCCTAATAGGCTGGACGTTAGAATATGAAGTAACAATGGCAAATTACAGAAATAACGGAATTCAAACTTGGTGATTCTCAAACTTCGTTTCATATTCAAATCACCTGGGGAGCTTTTAAAAAGTCTTGATTACCCTCCTACACCCCAAAGTCATTGAATCAGAAAGTCAATAGGTGGAACCTAGGTATCAGGTGTTTGTTGTTGTTGTTGGTGTGTGTGTGTGTGTGTGTGTGTGTGTGTGTGTGTGTGTGTGTGTTTAACTACCTGGGTTATTTCGACACGCAGACAAGCTTGAGAGCCAGTGATCCAAACACATTTTTATCAACCTTTAATGTACATGCAAATTGACTGGGGATCTTATTAAATACAGATTCTGGTTTAATAGATCTGGGGTGGGTCCTAGATTCTCCATGTCCCATGAGCAACCAGATGCTGCTACTGCTGATCTGTGTGCCACACATCAAGTGGCAAAGCTCCAAACAACACTTCTCAGCTACATGACTGGAAGAGCTCTGTAGCTAGCTACTTAGCCCTTTTCTGGGCACTGGTTACTTCAAACCCCATTCATGTCAGTGTTCCGTGACAAGGACTGTTAAAAAGCATTCAGGGAAGAGACTGCAATGTCATAGGTTTTCTGACAAGTTTGAAAACCTTCCCATCCCAACCCAAGCCTGAGCAGGAATGCTGGAACATACATCTGCACGCACTGATCTCTTCCAAGGTCTTCAAGAAGTACCATCATCGGTACTTGGCTCATGTTTACCCAACGGCCAAACCTCCGGAAGAGAAGAAAAGGCCAGGCTTGGCATCTCCATGTGACACAGCAGTGCTGTAGCTTCTGCATATTCTAACTGTGTTTCCTAAGTGATTAACCCTAGTATAAACTGTTCCACAACCTAGTGCGTTAGACAGATGTTAAGAAAGACCTGTTCCTTTTGGTGTATGAAAGTATAGCTTAGAATTGGGCAACATTTAGAAATGAGATATTTAGCCCCAGAAGTGATCACCCCAGTTTCTTACAAAAATGTATTCTAAATGATCACAGAAGATCCCTTTGTGGTGTCTCCACAGGTGAACCACAAAACAGAATATTAATTATATAGAACAAACTGAGGATCGCTGGAGGGGAGGTGGGCACAGACATGGAGTAAATGGGTGATGGGTATTAGGACAGCACTTGTCATGAGCACTGGGTGTTGTATGTGATGAATCACAAAGTTCTACTACAGAAACTAATAATACACTATATGTTAACTAACTGGAATTTAAAGACAAACTAAAAAAATGAAAAAAAAATCCCGTGTCTCCACCCCAATTCTTTTTTCTTAACTATGAAAATTCTATTCTTGTAATATATTTTAAAATGTTTCAATGTTTGAATTTCAAATGTACTTGAACCATTGTCCCCACTTTTTTCTTAGATTAGAATTTAGAACAAAATGCCTATAATCATCAAAAATGGCTGACATACAAAGTGAAAGAGAAATGTACACGTTTAAGAAAGAGAAATTTTTGCCAATTGAGGAATAATAGGACTTTGTATTTTTAACCTTTCAGTCACAGGAGTTCTGATATGAATCCAAAATATTTGACTGCACTGAAAAATTATAGCATTTTACCAGCACAAAATGTATTCTATAATCTGGTCCTATTGGGCTATTATGTATTGGTTATGCCAATAATAAATGCCCAATAAAAGTCAGTGTATACTAAATCAATGATTCTAATGAACTTCATCTTCTACAGTGAATTTATTTTACAGTAGCTTTTGAATGGGAAGTGGAGTTGGTAGAAAAGTAGAGTAAGAATGTGTTTAAAAAGAAAAATTCCCCAAAGTGCTTATTTTCAAAGAATTAAAGATTACAAATCACTTCAAATGATCCATGGATTGGAGAGACTTCCCCATTAGAAAGGCTCCTTTGTCTGCAGTAACAAAAGAAAGATACATTTTAACATGCATCTTTTTTTTTTTTTTAAATCATAGCAACCTTTTACATATGCAATCATAACACATCTACCCGTGGTATATCTCAATTACAAATATCAGCCATTCCGTTCATCTCATCCCAAATTGGGTCTGAGATGAATTCAGCAATTCAGCACTGTTATTCCAGCTTTAGTCAACCGAGAAAATCCTTTATGGAAATAAAAATACCTCTGGTTTTCTGTTTATTTCTGTGACCTAGTAAAAATAAAGTGAACACAGAGTTTAACTGGCATGGTTACACTGCCTGGAACACAGTAGATTCACAATACATGATTTTATGTTCTGTATATATTTATGTGGATTATTCTAAGATTTGTTTTTTTTTCCTTCACTTAGCAAATTGTAATTAGATATGAACTTAACACTCTTGTAAAGAAAAATGTGAACATCTATTGTAAAAGTTGCCCAAAATTCAAAAGGATTTGGTTATAACGAGTCAACCAAGCTCGGCCTTTATAATGGATGTGTAATATATTTTTCAGGATACTGTCATAGTTTTCAATTATTGCTTTAACAGATTACCACAAAATTAGCAGCTTAAAATAACACCCATTTATTAACTCTTCTTCCCCTCCTCAGAAGTCTGAGTACCGAGCAGCTCAGCTGGTCCTCTCCTGGGTGGTTTACAATGCAGCAATGAAGGTATCAGCAGGGTTGTACTGCTTTCTGGAAGCTCTGTGGATGAGTGCACTTCTAAGCTCATTCAGATTGTTTGTGAATTCAGTTCTGTATGGTTACAGGACTGAAGCCCCGTTTTCTTGCTGACTGTGCATTAGGAGTCTATTTCCTTAAGTCTGGGTATCTCCCTATTTTAAGGGCTATAATGTCAATTACATATGCAAACACCTTTTACCATGTTACATAACATATTCCAATTTCCCTGAAGTAAGGCATGGACATCTTTGGGGCACTATTCTCCCTGCAGATAGGCTAAGAGATGGATTCTGAGATACTGAGCTTTCCTTATGAAACACCAATAGGATGCTTGAGTAGGATCAAGGAAGCTCAAAGGGGAAGAAAACATTGATGTCTGAAGATTCCTCCTGGCTCAATGAGACAGATATTTTGTAACTTTTCATAGATATTTTACATCTTCCAATATGCACCTTCATTTCTAAGGTCTTTTGGAAATCATCTCCAATTGGGCTAATTGACAATCCCCACCAAACAGTTTGATTGCGAATGTTGGTATGTTATGACCCTTCCAACTGTGTGTCCTGAGTCAAGCATAAAGCACAAAAAAGAAATTCCCTTGATTCACTTAAATTGTATTAAATCTCTTATTTCAAAGAATCTTACCAGGCAACTTCTACTCAGTAATTCTTCACAGAAATCTGCATGCTAAATTGCTAAATACATCTGTAAATGAGATGGAGAAGATGGTATGTTCTATAGTGCTTTTTGTAGGATGAAGTCTTTTGTGGACTAGATGGAGAGATCAGACATATGCAGGATAGTTGGCTTTGCTAAATTTGAATGCTTAGATGACTCAGTGTAAGCATTTTAAAGATAAGCTAAATACCTGTTACTGAAATTCCTCTCCTTGCATTGAATGTTAACTGCTATTTACAAAAAATTCTGTAAATAAAATGAATTTTTTTTTTACTGTTGGAACATGAAAGGATCATAAATCGAAAGCTGTCTCAAAGCAATAGTGTTTTTAGCACCTGGTTTATGGTCAGCATTGCCCACACTCATCTGGACTTCAAAAATGTTTAGGATTTTATAACAACTACAAAAAATGTGAAGGAAACTGGTTTCCCAAGTTAATAAGGCAGTGGGGCTGTGTGGTGAGGAGGGAAGTTAGGTGGATAATGCTTTTCAAAAGAAAAAAAAAAACCCTTTTAAGCTATTTAATTTTTTAGAATTTCAAAATTGTTCACTTAATTTTTTTTTCCCCTGCTCATCCCACTCTACCTTTAACGTACAATGTTTTTTCCCCATGAATTTTCTAGAGTTACCTTCCCTGGAGTATTTCTTCTTCATAATGAAGTAGAGAATTCAGAATGTATGTGCAGTACTTTTTTATACATTAAAATTAAAATATCATTTCATCATTCATTTTGCCATATCTCATAACTTTGAAAATTACCGTTCCATAGTATTATTTGAAAGGTTTACATAACCATTCCGAAAGTACATTTTACGCTCCTATTAAATCAAGACCTCACATTGCCAAGATGGCACCTTAAGAAAGTTCATCAACACAAAACCATGACTTTGCAATGACTTAAAGTCTATTTGCAAAATAGAAATCAGGGCTGTTTGTGAAATATAGAGGCAGGGTTGCTTGTACATATGTAGAGTCCATGAATATCATATTTATGTTTTAATTATTCTGAAATATAAGTTTATGATCTTTCTGAGGGGAGTAAGTGGTTTACAGTGCCTAGTGAATTTATTCCTTTAATGTTTTAAAGGACAGTTTCCTTTGAGAGTCAGGGAATTCCAATTTTCAAAATGAGGAAAAGAAATATATGTTGTAAAGTCTTTCAATTTGCTCATTCTATCTACAGAAAACACTCAATTCCTATTTACTAATTCATATACATTGCAGAGATGATATTCCCCCAGTAATTTTGATAGTTTCCTCATTAGCTTCCAGTATATACTACATATCTCTGGGTAGCACTTTGATCTGCTATCATGACCCTTGTGTCTCTGATAGAGGTACACACGTAAGAGGAACAGGTGAGGAGTAGAGGGGAGAAGCAGCATATTCATTTCTATATTTGTGTGGTTTATATTAGTTTCCCCCAAACAGGGGAGTAATCTTTTTGAAGATGGAAGAAAACTTACCATTGTGCCTAGCACAATGTCTTGCATGTATTAGGCATGGCCTAGTCATGTTTATTAAATGTGTCTAGTAAACAAATAGTTAACGATAATAGTTTTTATCTTTGTTGAAGCTTCAGGAAATGGTCTCCAAAACTGTAAGGAGAAGGACAATAATACAAAGTTCCGTTGAGGTTGTAAAGTTTGTGATTTAATGAGTCCTTAACATTCAGCCATTCTGGGTTTACCCTCGTTTACCTTACTATATATGTAAGCCTGGTCATCTTCATTTTACAATCAGTCATATCCCGGGGTGGCTGGGTGGCTCAGTCGGTTGGGTGTCTGACTTCAGCTCAGGTCGTGATCTCGCGGTCTGTGAGTTTGAGCCCTGCGTCAGGCTCTGTGCTGACAGCTCAGAGCCTGGAGCCTCTTTAAGATTCTGTGTCTCCCTCTCTCTCTGACCTTCCCCCATTCATGCTCTGTCTCTCTGTCTCAAAAACAAATAAACGTTAAAAATTTTTTTTTAAATCAGTCATATCCCTTGTATCCACACTTGGACTTACATTTTCTATAATATATACAGGAATTTTGCATAAGTAAACATTTATTCCCATATTTTAAATAAATTGTATTCCTTCTATATTTCTGTAGGGCTCATAAAATTGTCCTTGCTTATTCTTCCCTATTCTTTAACTTCTTAATGTTTTATGTTTTCTTACTATTTTCTTGCAAATATTACATTTGTCAGATATATAATTTTATAACTTTCTATATTTTTCTCTTTATGAGGAGTAACTTTATCTTTTTAAAAAAAATTTAATGTTAATAACTTTATCTTTAAACTTGTGTCTATTTTTTCACCTAGTGCATGCAGGGAAGATGCATGATTCTTAATAATTCAAATGAATAATTAGTTTTGATTGACCTCATTGTTAGATGAGATTTCATCTCAGAGAATTTTTTTGTTCTGTTTTTTGTTTTTTGTTTTTTGTTGTTGTTTTATTTTTTTACTTTTGGTATTGTCTCTGTAAGTATAACACTTTGGTTAAACTTTCTGATGAAGGTAAAATTGAAGTACATGTTTTAAGGGAAATAGTTGAAGAAAAAGAAAGTACTTTTCTAAATAGGATTTTGAATATTTTTTACATTCATGATTTCTGGTTTTTCTTCTAACTCCTTAAGTTGTCAAAAATTTTTTCTTGATATTCTGTCTTAAGTTTTTCAACTGTAAAATCAGAGCGTTGAATGAAAGTATCTCTAAAGTTCCATGGTCTGACCATTTGAATCAAAGCCCTGGTCCCTCATGAGATTTCCAAATGAAAAAGAACATATGAACTCATTGTAAGATAAAAGGGGAAAAAAAGTCAGAGGGCTTAAGAAATGGATAAGTATAGTAGATTGCTTTGAGTATATGGGCCTTCAATCTAAAACATTATCAATTTTATGGATTTTTGTTGTAAAATAAAAATGCTGATTCAATGAATCCAATGGAAGAATGAGTGGACAAACTGCTAAGACAACTTCACAACACATTAGTTAATTCCAATAGCAGTAATAATAGTTACTTTTTGAGGAGCACTTCACTTGTGTGAAATATTTTACACAAATTCATTTATTTTCAAAATTTCACTATGAGATAGAGCAAGTTCATAATTTCCATGCCGACGAGTCTTAGGAGGACAACTTTTTGGAAGAGAGGACAGTGACTTTTCTTGAATCTAGGACTGCATACAATACTGTTTTAACATCTGCTCTGTGTTTATTGAGCCAGGGTTTGAAACTCCCACCAGTGAGCACTAGATACTAGTAAATTAATCACTTACACAAGATAAACTGAGGCATAAGATATGTTATATGACTTCTTTCATCCAAAAATGATGTTAAACCTCAAGACCTATGTACTTCTTCACCCTAGGTACCCATTTCACAGGCTCATCGTTTCTGGATCTTGTTCAGAATTGCCTGCAAGAGACATTTCACTGTTTCTTGATATGCACACAACACATGAAATTATATTTGCGTCTTATTTGTCCATTTGACATTTTGTTGTCTTTTTCCATAAATTTTTGACATGACTCTTCTGCCTCTGGAGATGTTTAGGGCAACTACAACCAAATAGATAAAATATTCGTCATGAGGTCAGCTTCTTGTTGGGATATCTACCACATGGGCCCACGATGTTTGTTAAATTGAATAGAATTGACAGTCATCAATACGAAATAAACTGGGTATATTAGTGCCTTTATAATTCCATCTGTGTCATAAAACCCAACATTAGAAAATCCAATGCTTTCATTGCTCATTTAATGGTTAGTGAATGAGTTCCCTCTCCTTTTCAAATTTGTAAAATAGGCCTGAAAACCTGAAAATTGTGAATTTTCTGGTCTCTCACGTGTATATTTCCACTTCTATTGGTATCACAAGTTTATAGCTTTAGTTTATAGCTTTATCAGCTAAAAATTACTTACCGGCTGTATTCCATACTATAGAATATCTCTTTTATATTCCCTGATTGAAGGCCTGATCTTTCCCTTAAATTGTCAGTACCTCTTGTAGTGAGTCTCTAGAATCTTCTTCAACACAAGCTTTATACATGGCCAAATGATCTTTTTATAAAGTTGATTTATTTATTTTGAGAGAGAGAGAGAGAGAGTGCACACAAGAGGGGAAGGGGCACAGAGAGAGAATCCCAAGTAGGCTCTGCATTGTCAGAACACAGCCTGATGTGGGGCTTGAACTCACAAAACTGTGACATCATGTCCGGAGCCAAAACCAATAGTTGGATGCTTAACCGACTGAGTCACCCAGGTGCCCCAAGATGATCTTTTTAAAACATAAATTCCTTGACCAAAATCTTCGAAGTTCCCTTTGGGATACCCAAAGATACCTTTGGGATCAAATTGCAAGCTCCAAGTGTGACACAGAGGCCCCCTTCATTACCTGCGGTACACCGACAGCTCCAAGCTCAGGGTTGATTCTCTTCATCCCTTCAACCACAAATACTAGAAGTCTTCAATCATGACATGCTCACTTTTGCCTGTGTGCCTGTACATTATTCCCTCTTCCTTGAATACCCTTCTCTCTGTTTCTGCCAACTTCCCCTGGCTACGGTTTTAAATTAGATATCACCTCCTTTGAGAAGCTCCAAATTAGAAACCTGCCTCCTTTGGGAAGCCAGTACTTTCTAAGATTGGGGTAGGTGCTGTCCATTTGGCATCCTGGGGGTAGGCATTTATCCCACACGTTGTTTTGGGATTGATTGTTTTCTTAATGGGCTTCTGCATTGTAATCTAAAGTTATCAAGGGTCGAAGACTCTGTCTTGTTCTCAGTTAAATCCCTAGTAATTAAAAGCACAATGAGATACCACCTCACACCTGTCGGAATGGCTAAAGTGAACAACTCAGGAAGCAACAGATGTTGGCAAGGATGCAGAGAAAGGGGAACCCATTTACACGGCTGGTGAGAATGCAAACTGGTATAGCCACTTTGGAGAACAGTATGGAGGTTCCTCAAAAAATTAAAAATAGAACTGCGCTACGACCCAGCAGTTGCACTACTAGTTATTTATCCAAAGGATACAAAATTGCTGATTTGAAGGGGCACATGCACTCCGATGTTTATAGCAGTGCTATCGCAATAGCCCAATTGTGGAAAGAGCCCAAATGCCCAGTGACTGATGAATGGGTAAAGAAGATATGGTATACGGAATATTACTTGGCAATTAAGAAGAATTAAATCTTGCCATTTGCAACAACATGGATGGAAGTAGAATGTATTATGCTAAGTGAAATAAATCTGGGAAAGGCAAATATCATATGATTTCACTCATATGTGGAATTTAAGAAACAAAACAGATGAACATAGGGGAAGAGAAGGAAAAATAAGATATAAACAGAGAAGGAGGCAAACCATAAGACTGAAGGTTGCTAGAGGGGTGTTAGGTGGGGGGATGGGCTGCATGGGTGATGGGCATTAAAGAGAGCACTTGTTGGGATAAGCACTGGGTGTTGTATGTAAGTGATGAATCACTAAATTCTATTCCTGAAATCATTATTACACTATAGGTTAACTATCTTGGATTGAAATAAAATGAAATGAAAGAACTAAAATATAAATGGAATGAATGCCTGATTTTTTTTTAATCATTGCAGTATTCTTACCTTTTGACATTAGTGGGCTAAGTCTTAAAAGTTCATCCAGTTTTGTCCTACACCCTTAAAGGAATACATTCCCAATCTGGGGGTTTATCAGAGAAAAAAATGCTACCATTTTAAAAACAACTTTGTACAATGACTGACATTTGAAAAATTATTATGGACTGTGTGCATATATGTATGCACATGTGGGTACATATGTATATATTGATCTGAAAAATATGTATGATTTTTTCTTATCAGATACAGAAGCAACTAGAAAAGACATTACAGTGGGTCTTTTTCCTCAGGTCTAACTCTCCTCAGGCATTACCAATTTTTTTAATTCATGTTTTTCCTGCTTTAAGCCTATTTGCATGACTGTCAATTTTCTACATTTTAATAAATATCTATTTACAACTCACACTGTAAAGGCACATTGCTAGGTAGAGATTGCACAAGTCAGCAAAATGGTATTTTGCAGCAATTGGCTGCATTCTTGGAGTGAGTGTGAAACTACTTTAGACGGAAGGGAAGGCTCAGATATCTATTTATCTGGCCTCTGTGAGCTGAGGCTGCCCAATGTTGAGTCAAAAAGCGCCACATGTTCAGTACTGTCTTTCCTCACATTCTCCATTGTCTTTCAAAGGTCAGGACCCCACAGAATCTTCCCTGCTTCAAGGAGAGATTGGAACCCGAGTCTCCAGAGACTCAGGAGAGGATCGCATACAGTTCCTCCTTTTATGGTTGTTAACTGAAACATTTTCTGGGAGTACGAATTAGAAGCCTTATGAACTATCTTACTGAAATCAAGGCAACTTCATACTGTGTCTAATACGGCTTCGGTGGTATAATTTCATAGCAAGATCATGCTTGTTGGTTTCATAAAACACATGCAGAACACCCAAAATACAAAGGATTTGGATTTTGTTTTTAATATATTCATACTACAAAATTATTTTAAAAGAAGGATCTATTTTTCTTTCTTCCTTTGTAACCACCATTGATAGAAGTGTTACTGCCAGGAAAACTTTTTTTTTTTTTTTTTTTTTTTTTTTTTTTTTTTAATAGGGTCAGGGAATGACTCTAAAGATTCAAGTAACGGAAATTGTTTTTTCCCCTGTAGCTGAAATTGCTACGTTGGTTTTAAGTTTCCCAATCCAAATTAATGAACAATTTTCTCAGTAGTCTAAGAATGGATTTGGCAGTGCAAAGATCAGAGCAATCTCTTCTTCATTAAATTGGGCAAAGAGGACTCACTGGTTCTCAAACTGTTAAATGGATATTAGGGTTTTTAATGAATGGAACATTTATTTTTGTGCCAGCTCAACTAGCAACATTGACATGATTAGCATACATTTTGGCAACTGTGCTAGCACAAGGTGTTAGTAAAAAGGGGCTTTTATCTTTGAGCTTAATTTGCTTTAACTTTCCTTGTTATAAATATTTTTAATGTGAAGGAGATGGTTTTGTAAAGGAAATCTTGGCACAAGACGTTATTCAGAAATATGTCTTTTTATTAATGTTACAGGCATCTCTCATGCTAGAGATGAAGTCTATACCCCGAAACACAAAAACGGTCTTCAAATTTAGAAATAAATATTTTGTTACTTATACTCCTGTTGACACCACTGCACTCTGGAGGATTTTTTAAAATTAATATCACCACTTGTTTCATACATAGTTCCTTCCTTTAAAAAAGAGAAATAAGGTATAAAAATGGTAGAGGGTGGATTCCTCCATTGCTATAGATTTGTTAGGAATGAAAAGTTTTGGGGGTTAAATGATCTTAGTTTCTTAGCTCAGGTGCCTCTCATACAAAAGGAATTTTCAATAAAAATATATTTCCTTTTTTTTTTTTTTTAACAAACAGTACTGCCTCCTATACTTATTCAAATTGTCAAACTGAAGAAAACAAGAAAAATGAGCTAATACAAATTCAAAAGATCTTGGGTGTTTGCATTCAGTTTTTTTTGCAATGTATTTTTAAAATGTATTGAAAGCTATTGTAACACAGCTAACAGAGGACTTGTTATAAGTATGTAGTAAGATGAATGTTTATAGCTGATACTAAATCAAAAATTAATATGCATGTGCACATGCGTGGGTATAAATTCTCATGTGAACTTCTGTGAAACATATAGGCATACCCTCTATTTTATATATATATATATATATATATGTATATATATATACATATATATACACACACACATATACACACACACACACACATACACACACACACACATATATACACACACACACACACACATACATACACACACACACATATTCAATGCTTTACCCAATGTTTAATTGAGTAATGAATTAGTTTAATATAAACTCTAGCAAACAGAATATTTATACTGTACCCACATTTATCTCTAAAAGCAAACAAATGCCAATAACAGGCACTTCAGTGAAAGTACAAGCCTGTGTTCAAATATAAAATGGTAAAAATGAGAAAGAAATTATGAAAATATATACCTTTAATTTGCAGACATATAAACACGTTTAGTACAGTACAGACACATGATGCCAAAAAGTAGAATGGTCTAGCTTAAGCTAACACATTCCTTGTTTACACAGATATTTTACTATAGCTCTCCTATAAAATAAAATTCCCAGCTCACACAATGAAGTGAAAGAGATCAATCACCGAGGAACCAGCTTGCAAAGGATTCAGTAAAAGCTAAGTTATCAAAGCAATCTGCTGCTGGGCTTACAAATAAACTCTTGGACCTAATCCAAAGCCAAAGGAAGGAAGCCAGAAATGGTGGCCAACAAACCTAAACGACAACAAAAAAAGAAGTATAACTTTTATATAAGGGGCCCAACTAAAACAACCAGTAGTGCTCACTAGCATCTAGAATAATTCCATTTTAATATGATTTTTACTTACTCATGTGATAAATGAGTCCAAGAACATAAAAACCTAATATATAACCCAAGCATAAAGTATACCTGACAAGTTGTCAAAGCACCAAAATGTCGTGAACACCTACAAAGCAACTAAAGATTGAAACATTTCTTTGCTCCTGGCTGTTTTCCTTGGACACAATTTCCAGTTACAATGTTTGGAAGGGAGAATATATACATTTCCCCTGTAGTAATAGCAAGTGCAGTGGTAAAGCAAACAGAAAGCAATCTGAGTACATGGAAAGTGAAATACTCTTCAGCAGGTCAAATCCTTAACACGTGGCCATGTTTTCACCCTTGCTAAAGAGGAATTACGCTTCTTTGTTAATGCCTTCTCTTTCAAACTATACAAGATGTACTTGTGAGGTAATAAACATTCTGTTTACAAATGCATTTCTTTTCTTTCTTATCATACATTTAAGTGCAGTGAAATTCAATTTATTTCAATGTCATATTTCTTAAATGTTAAAAACAATATATTTAAAATATACTCTTTCATTAATTTCATGTACAACAACTGTCATGTACAATACCTCAAAACTGTTCCCTGCAAAGGAGTAGTTGATGCCCTCTTGTGGCTAAAGGACTTTTTAGACAAAAAAAATGCAATGTACCATTTTCTTACCTTATTCCCAGGTTCTACCAATCTGCTTGGTGAATGAAAGCTGCAAATCATGTCCAAGCTTTTTTTTTTTTTTTTTTTATAACAGTTCTCTATAGCTGTTAGTACTAATTTTCATTAGAAAATGCTGTACACATTTTATAACCTCTGATTTTGAATTTAAAAACCTGTAAACAGCTTATTTACAATATAGTACAAGTTATAAATTAGTTGTCCTCCATCGGAACTGCCATCTACACACTCTTGTTTAGGTGATGAGACTACCCCAAGTCAGTGAAAACATCTCTGGGTTATTCCACAACGAAATGTCAAATATTAGAAATAGCCACTGGTTTCCTCTCTCTCATATGCAAGTCGATTTTTCCTTTGAGTGGAATTTGTACTTCCAAATTTTCGTCTTCCCTGTGATGCTTTTTCCCTCTCCTTAAACAGATGTATATGCCCATCCCTGTTACAAGTGTGATAGAACCCAAGCTTATTACAGACAGAGCTACTAAGGTAGGCACACAGGACACAGACTCGACTTTCCTGTGAGTTGGTTCTATGGAGATCTGTGGTTCTTTCTCCTCTATGTTAATTTCTGGTTCCTTTCTTAAAAGACTCTCAATGTAGCTCTCGTTACTGACAGTGTCGTTGACAAATAGATTCACCATGACCGTGGAGTGGAGAGGTTCGGGATAACCATGATCGCTCACTTTCACCAGTAAACGATGGAGTCCATAATCTGTCTGCAGCAATGCCTCTTCCAAAGTAATGTTGCCGGTTTTGGGGTCAATCCTAAAGGACTCGGGCCTAGGACCTCTTCTTCCTATGATGCTGTAAGCTATGACAGCGTTCATGCCCGTGTCTTTGTCAACAGCATAGACCTCTGTGACTGGGGAGCCGGGCAGAGTAGAAGGCAGTACCAACAGGTAGGACATGTTAGATTGAGGGAACAGAACAAGAGGAGGGTTGTCATTGATATCTAGAAGGAGAATTGTGATTTTTGCAGTTGAAGAGAGGGCAGGCTCGCCCCCGTCAACAGCTTCAACACACAAAGTATAGGAGCTCTGCTGCTCTCTGTCCAAAGAGACTTTGGCTCTCAGCATGCCCTTTCCCGTGTCTATGACAAAAATATCACTCTGGTTCACCACCGAGAGGGCGACCCATCCATTTCGTCCAGCATCAGCATCTGTTACACTAATTACCCCAATTTCACCATATCCTGGAAAGTTTTCTGGCACAAAAAAGCTGAAGTCCTTGTTGATGAACCTAGGGCTGTTGTCATTTTTATCCAACACCGTGAGAGCCACAGTGGCTACTGATTCTCTGGGTGGCTTCCCAGAGTCAACAGCTCTGACTGTGTACCTGTACTTTTCTTTCTCTTCTCGGTCCAGCTGAGTAGAAACTGTCAGAATTCCTGTGACACTGTCTAAGGAAAAATACGATGGGGCATCAGGTCCCAGAAAATAGGAAACCTGGCCTCTCTCTCCACTGTCAGCATCTGTAGCATATAGCTTAGTCAAAAAGGCATTGGGTGCGTTGTTTTCTTCAATAGTTAGTTCCAGCAAGGGTTGCAGGAAAATAGGGGCATTGTCATTGTCATCTAAAAGTTGCACTTTAATAATTTTTTTGACATGAAATCCCTCAGAGTTCCAGGCCACCACAGCTATTTCGTAGAACTGCTGTAGCTCATAGTCCATAAGTTTTGTGGTTTCCAGCAAATATTCATTACTGTATGGTTTGTAAGGTGATAACCGAAATGGTCCTTCACCGTCCAGGTAGCAGTTCACCTTGTATTTACCTTCTGGATCTCTTATGGTGAAGAATGCAATTGGAGTGTTAATAGGCTCCAGTTCTTTCAGGTAAACAATACCATCCACCTCATTTGCTATATAACGAGGCACAATTTCAGGTGGTCTGAAAATGACTTTGATAATGGTCACCAGGGCCGTGGTCACAGCGGGGATGCAGCCTGGCCCGTTGGCAAGGATGGTGAGCTTGTGCGTTTGCAGAACACTCCCCCCGATCTTACTGAAAAGTTTAATGACTCCGGTGGTTTCATCCAGATGGAATAAATCCTTGGATGCCTGTGGAACTTTCTGGCTGTACGAGTAAGTGATCTGAGCATTGGTTCCCAAGTCTCTATCCACAGCCTGGACAGCTGCAACCGGTGTGCCCACTGTAGCATTCCCAAACACAGTGACATTGAT
This sequence comes from Puma concolor, assembly GCF_028749965.1. NCBI lineage: Eukaryota > Metazoa > Chordata > Mammalia > Carnivora > Felidae > Puma > Puma concolor. The sequence goes on along the minus strand of NC_141667.1, from coordinate 204,750,530 downwards.
TTGTGAGTCTGCGAAGAGAGGGCAATTGTCATTAATGTCAGTTATGCCAATGGTGAGGGTGGCGCTGCCCAGCAGTGGTGGGGACCCACCATCCTCTGCTATGATGATGCTCACATACTGGTCCTGGGTCTCCCTGTCCAGTAGTCCCATGACAATTAGATAGGGAGTGCGCTCCCCATTCTCATTCTCCTCCACATCCAGGGTGAACATGCGATGGTAGTCCAGCAAACGGTAGGTCTGCACCCCATTCGTGCCTATATCTGGGTCCATGGCAGGGTGCTCTATGGCCAGCCGGGTGTTTACAGGTGCATTTTCTGGCACCCAAACTGAGATTTGGGAAACGGGGAACTGTGGGGCATTGTCATTAATGTCCCGGATTGCGATTTTCACCTTCACAAACCGAAAGTACTCCTGAGGCAGGACCAGTACGTCCAGAAGCAAAAGACAAGAGTCAGAGGAAGGGGAGGAGGAGATGGAAATGCTGCCGCCCCAGGCACCTCCTCCACCTCCTTCTAGACACAGGGCCTCCCGGTCGATCTCCTGGTCAGAAGTGTGCAGCTCCCCGGAGCGGTTGTCTAGGGTCACGTACTGGCCACTCAGTCCCCGGGAAGCCAGGCTGAAGGAGAGAGGGGGGCTCCGCTCAGCCAGGGTGCGCTCAGGCAGCTGCGGCAGCTGGTTCTGCCTCCCGGCGGCTCGGGGTACCAGCCGCAGGTCCTCGGCCAGGCTGCCGATGAGCACCCCCGCCGGCAGTCCCTCGTTCAGGCTGTACAGAAGCTCCGTGGCCCGGCTGTAACTTGCGAGGCAGTTGAAGGGTCCCACGAAGAGGAAAAACAGAAAGAGATGCTGAAAGTGGGGGGAGGGGAGAAGGCTCGTTACACACACGCGGGAACACGGAGATTGGAGTCAGAAACCAGTGTCACGGGGTCATATTTGCCCCCATCCCCGTTCCCAAAGGCAAACCCTCTAGTCGGAGAGGGATGGAGAGGAAACTTGCTGTAAAGGAGATCTTTGGGGCAACACTGTCGCCAAAACTTAATGTTTCTGTTCAGTTTCTGCAACCCCCCCCCCTTTCCCCTGCTCCCCATCAGCACCCTCATTGAGTTAATAATCGGAATCCCAAGCCATAAAGCATCCCTGGAAACACGCGGCCGAGTGGAGAGGACTCCGCTCAGGGACTGCGCAACGCCGCAGGGAAACCACCGGGGTAGGCTATGGAGAGGGAGAAGGTTGGTAGTGGAGAGGAATGAGCGATGATGGGCGATTCATCAATTTATTTCCCATTGAAATGTTTCTACCACTAAGGTCCCCGGAACGCGAAATGTGCTACATCCCTTTTTGTGAGACCACCGCTGCCAACAACAGTATCAGTAATAATAATACGGGAAACATAGTGACACGTTTCCTTCGGACCCCCCCCCCCCCACCATTAAATAAACACTTTGGGTCAGAGAAGTGATTTTCATTTTAGCTCTCATCTATCAAACCGAAAGGACCTGGATCTCCACCTGCTATTAAGCCCTCACTAATCCTCCTCCCCTAAGGGAAGAGTAGGAAAGGCGGAAAATGCTTACGCAAAAACAATTTGTCAATTACAGCGGCCAGTGCTAGCAGGTGCCGGCAGCAGGACGTAATCTCCGCACCCCTGTGTCTCAAGCTGATAACCCCCTCCCCCCACCTCATCTGCCTACATTCCTATTTCAGAAACTTCCTCTCCCGACACAAGGACTAGCCGATTCCTTGCTAAAATGAAGACACCTTATCCCAAACTCCCTTTCCCTCCCCCAACCTTCCCCTGAAGTTTGGATTAAGGTAAAAGGTTCGAAAAACCGTCAAGGAGTAGGAACTGCCTCACAGCTCCGCAACTTGTCTGGACCCCAACCCTTACCGGCAGGCTTCTGTGGCTGGTGCTGCTCCTGGGACGACTTAGACGCCCCATATCCAGGCGCGGGTGCCAGGTCGCCGGGCGCCAGCTCACTGCCAGGGCCCGCGAGCTGCGCGCATTCCCTCGGCCGCGCATTCCCAGGGAGGCTGCAGTCAGCGCGCTCCTGACGGGAGGGCGGCAGAAGACACTCCCTCTCTGTTCATGCAAATCGCTGGGGAACTTCAGCCAATAGTCACTGGCTCGTCAATTAAGGATGGAAGCGAAAGGGGGGCGGGAAGGCGCGGGGCTGAAGGGCACGGTCATGGTTTCCTTCCCAGGACGTGGGTGAGTCCGGACCCCGCCGGAGGAGCCGGAACGGGGGGACTTGCCTCTCAAGACTGCGACGTGGCGCCACCCGGTCTGGCCCCGGAGCGCGTGCCCACCAGATCTCCCTCCTCGCCGCACCAGTCACAGCTCAAGTCCACAGGTTGCGAGCACGACAGGGCGAATTAGCATAAATAAATAAATAAATAAATAAATAAATAAATAAATAAGCAAGCCTGCTTCTGTATATCTGAATAGAGAGAGCGAGGAGGTCGGCGCTACAGAGCAGCCACAGGCGCGAGCTTGCTCCTGCCACCAGTTCTTCGGAGAGACTTGGATCAGGCGGTGTTTGCAACAGAGAGAGAAAACCCGCTCTTCTCTGCGGAGGGAAGGAATCCCAAACTCTTCCTAAGGTGGTCTGAGCCTGAAAAGCAAACCTATGAATTCGGTGAGGGATTTGACCTGCTCTAATTTTGAAGCTTCGCTGTTGGTGGCCAGTTTCCTAGTTGTACGCGCCGGGGTCTCTGGGTGTCTTCCTTGTGGTCCTACTTTAGAAGCAGTTGTGGCTTCTGGCCAGGGGAAGAGCCAAGGGGGGGAGTGGAAACAATTGTGTGGTAACACAAGTAGTTCTGCCTGTAAGAAATTTGAACGTACTTCTCTCCGGGTGAATTTTCTTTTTTCACTCACTGAAGCTTACGTAAAAAAAAAAAAAAAAAAAAGGTTACTTTTCAAATTATCACTCCCCCCCCCACCCCCCTTGGAATACTTCTTGGGAAAGCAGGCCTTTAGAAAGGAATCCTGGAGGAGTGTGGTGCAAAAATGCTTGGACATTTCCTCGGACTCTCACACTCAAGCGCCATGTGACCTGTTTCTTCATTTATAAAATCAGGGCTGGTGAGAGACTCCAACGCATTAAGTCTCTGAAACACTTTTTGATCTGCAGGGTGCCATATAAATAATGGAAAAGACCATTGGTCTTTCCCTGCGTAGACATTTCTCTTCATCACTGGGTTTCCAGATAGCCTGTGCACTGCCCTGAACATAAAATCCTCCCCACTGAATATTTAGTGACTGAGCCCAGAATACAAAAATCTTCCTCCTGGGTCAGAGAAAGATCTAACATCCCTGTGCTTTCCATAGGCACCACTTTAATCTTCCTATTCTCCCTTATACTAACTAGAATATAAATTGGTTGGCTGAACTGATTGTTTTGCTCTTTCCTCTTTTCTCTTCATCCCGACTAATTCTAGAGACACGGAGTCCTAAATATTGACAACACACTACATCAAAACACCTGGTGTATGTAAGTTTCTTATTGCGCAATAGGACCATACACAGAGTGCACAAACAGAATCCCTTATAATACATATCTGGCGTATGCTAGGGATCTGGTTTACAAAATTAGCTCCCTGAAGCTCTTTAGAATGAAAATTGAGCGGGAGTAAAGTGGTGAACACACGGGAATGTGTTCAGGTGGGTGTGAGGCCACTATACAGCTGATAAACAAAGTACCGTCAGAGAAGTATGATTTGTCTGTCCTTACCTCTTCAGCTGCTAATTCTGCCCTACCGCTGACCTTTTACCATAATTGGTAAATATTTACTCACGGATCTGTAGTTGAAACATGTCCGATTCCAAAAATCAGTACCAAGCTGCTTCTGAAATGTGTTTAATTTACGTTTTCACAACTTACCCACAGCTTCCGGAAGTTTGGGGCACGTGGCTAGAATCAGGCAATATGTCAGCCGTCAGAGTACATGTAGGCTGGACCCACAGTCGGAATTAATTTTACATCTGCACAGATGGCAACAGTGGTAGACTGTGTATCCCCCTTACAGTTCATGCCCTCTCCAACAGGTTAAAATCACTCACCTTTTTTTTTTTTTTTTTTTTTTTTTGGTGAAAATATGGGAATCTCTTTCCTTAATTTGTCCCTTGTTTACAATGACACCACACGGGAGCTGTAGTTTATGCAGATAATTCTATGGAAGGGACACTGCCTCTTTGTATTTATTTTGTTGACTGTCTTTAAGCTCCTTGGACTCTGTCTGTGGACTCTTAAACTCTTTCTTTTTCTACAGTGGATAGTTTTGGCACAGATGCACCATTTTCAAGTGTCCCCCACACCACATCACGGCAGAATTTTGGTCTCCTGACTATACCATCCAGCTGCTCTCTATGGAAAAGGTTAGTGCACCTCTTCTGCTTCATTAAGTAGGCAAGAAATTAAATCTGTGTATTCTATAATACATAGATTTAGCAATAATTTTGCTAGAGTGTTTCTAAAAAGCATGACCAAATGAACTATAATGTAAGTTGAAACATAGAAGTTAAACATTCTGGAGATAACGTTTGGAATGTCAGTAATAACCCCCATTGCTTTGTGATGGCAAAGTCCCTGGATGGAAGTTTGTCATCAAAACTGGAAGACCTGGGCACAATTTGAGGTAAAACTTTCCTGTCACAGTCCCGGCTGTTAACTGAGCTACTTGTTACTGTGTCTCCTTTTTGAAGATCTAAGCAGAGGTTTCATGCAGTTTTACACTGAATGAAAGAAGACCAAATACCCCTCTTTCTTCTCCTGTACCTTCATCCTGGGTACAGTGAAAGCATTCCCACCCTCCTGTTCCTTATGATGCCAGCCCTGTGACCTACCATCTGGTGTCACAGATTTCTTTCTAAAGATGACTTAGGGAGCTTATGCTATTACTCCCTTGAAAAATAATACTTATGAACTTCTCAGATGTCTCAATTGCTCTGGGCCTGCTTCCCAGGTGTTTTGTAAAAATTGATCTAGAAGAATAGTTAGATTATATGCCTCCTGAGCCTATTTTTTTCTATAGACAAGGAAAACAATTTGATACAATAGATGGCACACTGAGCAGAGCCAGGAAATTTGGATTCCATTTTCTGGGTTGTTGCTAGGTTACTGTGTGACTTTAGGGAAGTTATCACACTTCTCTGTTTCAATTTCCTATGAATACACCCCTATACACTACATGAACTAATAAGCATTAAATGGATTACCTAATATCTGTCATTAATAGACACTGGATAATGAGGCACAGGTGAATTTGATTATTACTTACTGTGTTTGCAAAGTTTAATTATTGATTAATATTCATAATTAATAATAAATAATATTACAAGTAATATAATTAATAATTACTATAATAAATAAGTGTACTAATTAATATAATGATAATTAGTAAAATGATAAATAAATGTTAATTAATATTAATAATAATTTCCATTTACTGCAAGGCTTCTCCCATTGCAGTCTGATCTCTTTATAAGGGGTGAGCATGCTTAAGGTGTCTATCAGGATACCATCTTCAAACTTTGTACATCTATCAAACATACCCTAAACTTTAAAAATATTTGGAGTGTTTTGTTTTCAGGCAGCTTTTATATCGAACCATTTAACGTATTTTAATAACAGTATAGTATTCACAAAGGTTCATGGAATTAATATGTACACTGATATTTAAACCTATTTTGAACCATAGTCCTATAAATGTTCTAATTAATTCAGGATTGTAAATAAGTATAAATTTAGAATATGACCTTATTTTAAGAATATTACATTTTTGCTTATTAATATATGAAATGAGAAGCCCCTTTAGATGATTTAGATATATGCATGTAAACATATAATGTATGTATTACATATATGTAAATGTAAATAGTTAAAATATAGGACATATAATATAAATATGGTATAATATAAAATAATTACAATATGTATTTATAATTAAATATAATTATAATTAAATATATATTTATATAATGTTTTTAAATTAAGTATGTATTTATATAATACGTATTTTAAAATCTATTATTTTATAAATATAAATTATATATTTATACACATTACATAATATGTATAAATGGAATGTATGTGTATACAGACACACATTCTGTTTCTAATGAACAATCAAGATTGAGATATGATCACATTTATAAAGCCAATACAATATTTGAAAAATAATAAAATTGACCAACTACTGAGTATCAGTTATGTTTTGAACATGCTATCTATTTGGTTGCTCCTGATAACAGTTTTTAAATGTAGGTATTATTAGTTCAGTTTTACAGCCATAAATTACATGTCTATCAATATCTATGGCTCCAATCTGTGGCCTCCAAAGCAAATGGTCTTTCTACTCTGGTATGCCCTCCTCACCAGAATGGATGGATCTAGGCCCTGTATATATTTAAATGTATTGCAAGGAGTGCTTGGGTGGCTCAATTGGTTAAGTGTCTGACTCTTAATTTTGGTTCAGGTCATGGTTTCACGGTCTGGGATGCAGCCCCCAACCCCAACCCCCCCACGTTGGGCTCTGCACTGACATTGTGGAGTCTGCTTAGGATTCTCTCTTTCCTTCTCTTTCTGCCCCTCCCTCTACTCTCTCTCTCTTTCACTCACTCTCTAAATAAATATATAAATAAATAAATAAATAAATAAATAAATAAATCAATGTTTTTCAAGCCAACAAATGTTTATCACTGATCTACAGTAAGAAAAACACTGTCAGCCTTGATTGGCTATATGATGCCTTTATGAAGTAAAAATTCTTTAGTCAGTTGCTACATCCTAAACAGACACTCATACAGAAACACAAATTCCTCTGTGTTTGGCCAGCTTCACTCTTAAGATTTGTAGACTTAGAATATATTATGTGAGTATATTTATTGTGTATACTTGAAAGTCCTGCAAAGTTCCAATTAATTATGTTACTTAGATGCATTGCCTAGTTAACCCTCATTTTATATATTAGTTGAGAGCAAGAGAGATGGTGCATAACTTCAAAGTTTAGAAGTACTCCTATTTCATGGAATAGTAGATTTTGGCCTCAGGAATGTATCTGATATTAGAGGCTAGCTATGACAAAAAGCAGTTATTTTCATACCTTCTATGCCTTCCTAAAGCTTTAACCTCAAACATTGCCATCAATACAAGTTAGTTACTTTGTATTATTTTATTTTTCAAATTCACAAGTATTTTTAAGAATCAGTACTACAGTAGTTCCTCCTTATCTTCAGGGCATAATGTTCTAAGACCTCCAGTGGATGCCTAAAACCACACATAGTACTGAACGCTGTTTTTCCTATACATATATACCAATGTTAAAACTTAATTATTTTTAAGTTTATTTATTTTTGGAGAGAGAGAGAGAGAGACAGACAGAGAGCAGAACAGAGAGAGAGGGAAACAGAGAATCCCAAGCAGGCTCCGCACAGTCAGCACAGAGCCCAATGCAGGGCTAGAACCCATGAACTGTGAACTTGTGACCTGAGCCAAAATCAAGAGTCAGGTACTTAACTGACTGAGCCACTCAGGCGCCCTGAAAGCTTAATTTATAAATTAGGTGCCATAAGAGATTAACAACAACTAGCAATAAAGTAGAACAATCACAGTAATATACTGTAATAAAAGTTATGTGAATGTGGCTTTCCTCTCTCCCTCTCTCAAAATATCTTACCGTATTGTACTCATCCTTCTTGTGATGATGTGAGATAATAAAATGCCTGCATGATGAGATGAGGGGAATGATGTAGGCACTGTGACCAGCATTAGGCTACTATTGTCTTTCTGACAGCGCTGCGGGAAGGAGAATCATCTGCTTCCGGATTACAGTTGCCCCGGTGGGGGGGGGGGGGGGGTAACTAAAACCCCTGGAAGCAAAACAGAGGAAAAGGAGGGGATGACTGTAATTTAGGTAGATTGTTGGTCAAGTATATCAAACAAACTTAAAAAAAGAAAGAGCCGGGGCGCCTGGGTGGCGCAGTCGGTTAAGCGTCCGACTTCAGCCAGGTCACGATCTCGCGGTCCGTGAGTTCGAGCCCCGCGTCGGGCTCTGGGCTGATGGCTCAGAGCCTGGAGCCTGTTTCCGATTCTGTGTCTCCCTCTCTCTCTGCCCCTCCCCCGTTCATGCTCTGTCTCTCTCTGTCCCAAAAATAAATAAACGTTGAAAAAAAAAAAAAATTTAAAAAAAAAAAAAAAAAAAAGAAAGAGCCTACATTGCATTTTCCCTACACAACTCAGAGATTAATTGTGTGGCTAATAGGAAATGAGCATATTGGTTCTTTTGCTTAAAAAGCTGTATAATTGCTTTAGTAAATAAATATGCATTTATACTCTGTGTATAAAAGGACGCACATAAGATAAGTTACTATAATACAAACTTGTATTCTAAAACATTGAACATGGGAATGTGCAGTGTATGTGACTCCTGAAAGCATTTGTCTATACTAACAAGTACTTTCTTTTTGTTTTAGAAAACTTTGTGTAAATGGGTTTTACATTTCTCCTCTTTCCCCACATATTCCAAGAGGAAGGGTGGATTGGGGTAGAACAGTCAAGGTAGGGTAGAGCAGTTCTTTTATTCTCAGAGCTTAATTAGCATCACTTTAACAGGGGTAAGTATAGCAAGGCAAAGTCATCAGAAAACCCCAGGCCTAATTTTAGCTCATACTTTCGACTTTCTCTCCTTATCCTCCAAATAAATCTTAAAAGCCATTTCCCACTCATTTAAATTTCACGTTCTTTCTTCTCACTTCTGGTAGAGGTGATAATGAGCAGTGAAATCATCAAAAGAAAGGTAGTAGGATTGAGGAGGAGACAAAAATGAAAGGCATGGAAAATCCACAAAGTAGATCAGCTGAATCGTGAACAGTTAACTGCATGCATGCAGCTTATTGATGACACATATGCCTTACTTCCCTGAGTCAGTCCCTGGGAGATGCGAAGGAAGGGAGAGGTATGGGCTGTGAGAGGATAAAGCAATCATAAGCCCTATAAATTAGCACAGAAATTAGGTCAGGGGCAAAAGAAATCCATGGAAGGAGAGACACCATTGCGAATTTCATTTGAGGGCCCTGATCCCCCCATCCTATATCCTGTGTTCTTCAGATGCCACTTCTTCCTTCACAAACTGAAATGCTACATTTGGAAAAGCTTAATGAAAATTTGTGCTCAGGTAATGTTTTTACACGGATCGACAGATCGTTTGCCTGGCTTTATAAAATCTCTTTTCATCTAATTCTTTGAGTCTAAGGTAGGTTGGATGAAACCTGCATGACTGTTCTGATCTCTCTGTGTGGGGCATAAAAGAGCACCCAACTAGTACTGTAGGGTCAAGGAAAGCTTTTTTCTATGACGTAAAAAGGCAACATTTTCATGGTGGTGAAAGCTGTCATCATTAGCCTCTTCTTTTGGGATATCCTTTTAGGAAGAGGGTAGAGATTGCTGACCTCAATTTCATTTACTGCTAACATCTGCCAATTACCTAGCACGTAACTTCTGCCAGGTGCATGGTGAACCGTAGCTCTAATCTTCACAAGGACGCTGCAAGTTAATGATGACCCCATTTTAAAGATAAAGAATCTGAGACTTTCAGAGGGCGAGGGGGTTGCTCCAGGTCACACAGCTGGGAAGTGGCCAAGTTAGGATTGAACAAGAAAAATTTGAGGTAGTTTATTTTAATGTTGGTGAATCTTCGCCCTACATATTCACTGAAATAAGCACATATATTGAGTATGGAATATGTGCACATTATAAACAATGCAAAGAATGCGACAGCAACAGAATCATTTAAAAACTACCAAGCTTGTAGAAAAATTAAATAATAATTGACAAAAGGTAAATGTCATATTTATGAAATAACAAATATTTTTTTCTTTTTTGGATTATCAAGAAAAGGGAGGAGATTTTATAAATTAATTTTCGTTAATGGTTTGGAATTATATGCCAATAAGACATCAGTTGGTGAAAGTAATATGCTTCTTGATAATGAAATCATAAATATCCCAAAGGCCATCTAATTCTTAATTATAGATAATGTTCAAATCTGGTCAAGTTGATATCAACTTTATTTAAAATACATTAATAATTATAGGTTTTTTTCCCCTCCCTATGGATAAATTCTTAACTAGATTTTAGTGAAACGGCACTAATAATAACTAGCTATTAAAGACAAAGTTGTATTACTAACTTTATTTAGATATTTGTATGTTCCTTTAGGATTTAAAATAAGTCACACAAATGTAGATGGGTGACTATTACTAGATTAATGTTTCTCATTACCCAGAATTTAGATTTTGTGTGATATAACACTCATAGACAAAGGAGAAAAGAAAGCTATAAAGAAAAAAAAAAGGACTGATTTATGTGGGAAGCAAACTTTTTGTATGGTATTTTTCTCTAAATGGAAAGGATTAAAAATTCCTTGAATGTGCCATAAGCATGACATATATTCTCTATAAAAGGGATTTTTTAAATTCTAAATGTGGAAATATATGGCATGCTTTCTTGAAACAACAACCAAAAAAATCCCCACTTCCATAGTCCAGTACATTTTAAAGAAGATCTAAATCTACTAAAGTCCTGTCAGAGCTTGTTAAACTATTAAGTAATGATCATAAAAGGCATTTTACACCCAGCATATACTAGGCATACAGCTGAGAAATCTAAGATATCCTTGCTAGCTGCAAGTGTGACTATTTTAGCATTTTTGTGGTATTTCTGGATCAAAATTGATTCCAGGTGCCATCTCCACATATCCATATATATGTAAGATAAGCTCTTTAAAAACTTTTTTTAAGTTTATTTATTTATTTTGAGAGAGACAGAGACCACATGAGTGGGGGAGGAGTAGATAGAGAGGAAGAGAGAGAGAAAATCTCAAGGAGGCTCTGCACCGTCAATGTTGAGCCCCACATGCAGCTCGAACTCACAGAAACTGTGAGATCATGACCTGAAACTGAAAGTTTAACCAACTGAGCCACCCAGGCACCCTGTAAGAGAAGCTCTTTAGGCTAGACGGATCCTTTGAATCTGCATCATTGCCAATGGCTCTCTGAAGTTACCCCACAGCCTATAGTTTACCTCCTTCATACCGTAATCAAACCAGCAGTGACCTTTTTTTTTTTGGGGGGGGGGTGGTAAAAGGATAAGTTTTCACTTCTACTTACTGTTAATAAAAAAAATATTAGAAGTCTTGAGTCACCTTTCTATTTTTCCCTTCAACAGATTTTGGCAAGTAGACAGCATATTCCTTAGACTTTATTAGAGGCTAAAGAATGGCAGATACAACATAGAAGGTACTAGACTCTTTATTGTTGTTGCTTTTGCATATTTATAGCCCACTTTCCTTGACTTTGCATGTTCATAGTCTACTTTTCCTGAATGTCTGATGCTACACTTAAGTATGTTTTGTATCCACTACCTATGACCTTTATTGATTTGGTTGGATTTCCTCTTCTCACTTTGTAGCTATAGGTTTCTCCAAAGATTCTGTTTTCTGGTCACTCACTGGGGAGCCCTCTCATTACAATTCTAGTCATCTCTTTCTATATTTAGGCTTCCCAATGCCATTTCTAAAGTCCCCAAATTCTACACATTCAAAAATTTTCCTGTCACTAGAAGTCATCTACGGTTGAAAATGTCTTTCTCCTAGGTGACACCAAAGTCCCTCCTTAAGGATACTTGCTCCTTCTTCAAAATGGCCTGTTCTCAGTCAAATAACCTAACCTATGACAGTGCTTCTAGCATAGAGCTTAAAAACATACTAATTACTGAAGGGTAGTTCATAAATATTGTGAAACCAATAGCTGCTATTGCCATTTGTTGAGGGAAGGCAGAACTGAGGTGCATGGTTTTGTTTTCACCATATTGATACATAAATAACTGACTGTTCCTAGAAAATAGCACATACAGGGGTGCCTGGGTGGCGCAGTCGGTTAAGCGTCCGACTTCAGCCAGGTCACGATCTCGCGGTCCGGGAGTTCGAGCCCCGCGTCGGGCTCTGGGCTGATGGCTCAGAGCCTGGAGCCTGTTTCCCATTCTGTGTCTCCCTCTCTCTCTGCCTCTTCCCCGTTCATGCTCTGTCTCTCTCTGTCCCAAAAATAAATAAACGTTGAAAAAAAAATTTTTTGAAAAAAAAAAAAAAAGAAAATAGCACATACAGAAGTTTGAAGAAATCACATAGCAGTACAGAGCACTGTTGCCTGAGAAAAGTCAGCAACCTACCTCACAAGAGGCTCCAGAGAGTTGAATTAGAGTAGTAAGAAAATAATAACAGCCACAGAGCTTTGAACATTCACTGGACTAAGATACACAGTTGACCCTTGATCAACACAGGGGTTAAGGGGCTGACCATCCACGCAGTCAAAAAGCCACACATAACATTTGACTCTCCCCGAACTTAACTACTAATGGCCTTACCAATAAGCATAACAAGTCAATTCACACATATTTTGTGTATGTATCATATACTGTATCCTTACAATAAAGTAAGCTGCAGAAAATAAAATGTTATTAAGAAAATCATAAGGAAGAGAAAATACATTTACACCACTCTCCTGTATTTATTGGAAAACAAACAAACAAACCTGCATGTAAGTGGACCTCTGCATATCAAACCCATGTTGTTCAGGGATCATTGTATATGCATATATGCATATTCACACATATAGATTTGTGTGTATCTTACATCTATATGTCATACATGTCTATATGTGTGTGTGTGTCATACATAAATTCTCATGATAGCCCTATCAGAATTACTGTTTCCAATTTAAGAATGGGGACATTCCAGTTTAAAGCATTATGTACATTATCCAAAATCACACAACCACACTGAAAGAATTTTTTATTCTTTAAATTTTAAGTCATCTCTATACCCAGCAAGGAGCTCAGAACTTAAAACCCTGAGGTCAAGAATTGCATGCTCTACTGACTGAGCCAGCCAGGCGCCCCCACACAGCCATATTTAAAACCTTCCAAGCATTACCTTAATTCAGACACTATATATTACTGAGCTATATAGCACAAACTGAAAATTCTAATTTGGGGAAGGAGGGGAGACTACATTTTAAAATCTCAAGCTTAACTCATATTGACCTAACCTGACTGTATGTCTCAGTTTCTTAAGTCTGTTTTAGCCTGTTGTCCCAGGGCATACCCTCTTTCACTCTTAAAATACTGTGGTTGAGATAATGAAATATAAGACCAACTTAAGTGAACTGTATTTACAAGATTGGTGCAGAAACTCAATGTGCAATGAAAATATAACTGTTACAAAGGCTTTCATACTTCTGTGGCATGGTCAGTGCATTCTTTTCTGAAGACAGATCTAAGTGGGAAGCAAAAGAACGAGGAGGGTCAAACTGTAAAGTGAATCAAATGTTTATTCATAGCAGACTAAGCTTTGGACTTTGCAGCCAATGGAAATGGGATCCTTAAAGCCATTTGGCTTCAGTTCCAGGTCACTGCTCAGTGCTTCCATGCACACATCCTTTAGGATGCTCCTTTTTTTTTTTTATTTCCAAAGCTGGTTGGTCTCTGTGGTGATGAACACCTGCTTTAAAAAACAAACAAACAAACAAACAAAAACCCTTTCTCAGGGTCGGACAAGAAGCTGATATCTGGGAACCATTCCTTTTCATTGAAGAGCAATTTCATGCTTCTGCTCTGATTGCGTGATCAGGGAAGAGGACGTTTTTCCTTATTGTCAAGGTGTGGAAGGGCATTCCACTGTAGCTTGTAGGTAGGGACAAGGGGACAGTCAGCATTGTGCCCATGAGGCTAGGCTTTGTGGTCAGACAGACCTGGCTTCAATTCCCCATTCTTCAAGTTACCAATGATGGTGTTCCCTTGAATTTTTTTTTTTTTTAATTTTTTTTTCAACGTTTTTTATTTATTTTTTGGGACAGAGAGAGACAGAGCATGAACGGGGAAGGGGCAGAGAGAGAGGGAGACACAGAATCGGAAACAGGCTCCAGGCTCTGAGCATTCAGCCCAGAGCCCGACGCGGGGCTCGAACTCACGGACCGCGAGATCGTGACCTGGCTGAAGTCGGACGCTTAACCGACTGCGCCACCCAGGCGCCCCATCCCTTGAATTTTACTTAGAACTTTGAAGACTCAATTTTTCCATTTGATAAAAAATGGTTTAAAATTTTCAGCACTTACCATTTGCCAGGCACTGTCATAGGAGCATTACCTATATTAAATCATTTAATTTTTATAACAATTATATAAGCTAGATGCTGTCAACTATTGTTATTTTAATATGAGGTATAACGAGGCTCAGTACCTTGCCCCAGATCATACAGCCAGGAGTGGAGGAGCTGAGATTGGAAATCAGGGAGTGTGCTTCCAGAACCTATACTTACCGGCTCCCCTGTACTTTGTCCTACAAAACAGGATTGAGAGTACTTACTACTAGTGCTACATATTTAAATAAGAAAGTGAATTTAAAGCATGTCACAGTCATTAGCACAGAGTAAGTAAGGTTCAATAAGTGCTAGCTGTAAAAATAGTAGTTCCATTCACTCCTTCCCCTCTCCTTCCCATTCTTCATTTTCACTCAAATTAGACTGTGGTTGTTTTTGTTTCCCATACTCCGTAATTATTGCTGTTTCCAAACCTTTTTCCTCAATTTGGAAATCCCGTGTTCTCTGCTGAGCTTTTTCGAAAACACGCTTATTCTTCACAGTTCAGGGTATGGGACGTTTCTCATTCTGCTTTTGTGGTGCCTTCACATCAGTTTCATCCCTGTGAGTTTTATTGTTAATTCGAACATTGGAATAAGTTATGATCATTTTTGCCTGTCTCCACATTTTCTTCTATATCATTTTTGGACAGAATAGAATATACTCATGCAGGTTTGCCATGTGGATGTAAACATTTTACTTATTTCAATGTTTCATATAAATATCATCCTAATGAAGTGTCCTTTATCCACAACTTTTCATTTATGGAAACAATTATAACAACTATATAAGCTAGATACTGTCAACTATTGTTATTTTAATATGAGGTATAATGATTATTTAACGTGTTACTAAATATTGGATATGTGTTTAAAATGGGATGTAAAAATTGAAGGCTTTTCAGTGTGTTTCAATAAATATATCTTGATAATTTTTTGGTAGTTTGTAATAGCACTTGCAGTGTATGAGGATAGTCATTTGTCTACATTGATATCATTACCTGATAATAGATATATTTTTAATTTATTTTCTATATTATGGTTCCAAATAGCACTTATTATTGTTTTTATTGGAATAGTAATAATTTCAAAAAATGGATTTCTTTTATGTTTTTCATTTTTGGGGGGAATTGGTGGTTTTTCTTACTGCTTTATAAAGCTCATTATACAGTAGGGCACACAGTGCCATTTTATTTCCTTCAGATGTTTGGTAAATTTCTCATTTGTTCTGTCTTGACTTGTATTTCCCCTACTAAGTAACAAGCTGTGTATATATCATGGTTAACATGGACTGGGCAAATAGTTAATGCTCAACTAATAATTAAAAAAATTTTTTTTAATGTTTATTTATTTTTGAGAGAGAGAGAGAGAGTCAGAGAGTGAGTGGTGAAGGGGCAGAGAGAGAGGGAGACATAGAATCTGAAGCAGGCTCCAGGCTCCGAGCCATTAGCACAGAGCCCGATGCAGGGCTCGAATTCATGAACCGTGAGATCATGACTTGAGCCAAAGTCAGACGCTCAACTGACTGAGCCACCCAGGTGCCCCGCTCAACTAATAATGTTTAAATAGTTAAAGCACTAATCTCTTCGCTTTTAATTATTTATTAGATATTCTACATGTCTTTAAGTTTCATTAGCAGCACAGGTAATAAATTTCTAAACACAGGAGACTCTGCCTGTTTATACAGTACTTGCATAGCACTATTTATTTAATTTTAACGAATATAATAATGTGTGTTAACATTAACGTACTTTGACTATAATACGTATCAAGGTAGTACTCTACTGTGAACATACACAGTATAATTAACATTCCAGAGTTAAAGTATAATGTGGCTAACTTTTTTAGTGAAGAAACATGAAATTCTTTCTTTTCAAATTCAATATAGGAAATGTTGTGTTCTCATTTTCATCTCTGCTGGATGGACCTCCTAGCATCCAGAGACGGTTGGTCCCATGAGATATTCTAATCCATTTGTTCCTTTTCTTGGTCAATAATTTCTTCCCTAGAGTTCAGCAAAATGACAATCATGTAAAGATACTTTGCTCCTCCAGGGAAAATGTTTCCTTTTTTCTTTGATAAACTGTTCTTTTCATTTTTAGCTCCAGTTTAAAACATGAGGGAGAGCAATAAGTGAACAACTGAATGAAAATGAAAACAGAGTTGCTTCTCCAATAGAGTAAATGCCTTTGGGTGAGGAGTGACTCTCTTTTACTCTTCCCATGGTCTCTGGTATATTTTTCTTATCTGCAAAGTACAGGAAATAAGACCTTTCTCTGATGTCATGTGGATTAACTAAAAGTGTGTCGGTAAAGAGCTTACATTTCTGAAGAAAAAAAAAACGTTCTTTTTTCACTCTTGGGGTTCAAGTGGTCTTCAATCCCAAATCTTGATAAAGCTGTAGCCAGAGCATTACAGAAGAATCCTGCAGTAATCTTTGCACTGCAATGTCTATTACTCTTCACCATTGTCTCTCTCTCCCCTCTCCCCACTTCTCCCTTTTATCCAGTTTCTATTTCCTTCTGTATAATAGAAAAAATATGTTGTTTCTAAAAATCAAAGGTAGTAAGTGAGTCAGTTACTGGGATATTTCTGTCAACATACAGATACTTCACTTCACAAAAATATTATATGTCCTAGTAGAGCTACTTTATATTAAAGCAGAATTTGAGACTTTGATTTTTAATTTGAGATGATAGGCATTGCAGAAATGTGAACCCGTTGCTGGCTAAATCTGGACTTAATGACAGATAATATATTCTATACTTGGAAATCTATTCAGTAAGGGTGTATAAAAGTACTGCTATTAATAGGAATTACAAAACTACATTGATCTTGTGCTTCAGGAAGTCTAGCTGACAACCATAAAAATAATTAGATGCTGTTATTATGCCAGTTAGAGATGAGGAAACTGAGGCACGGTGAGTATATTAGCCATATTAGGCAAGGTTATGCTACACTAACAAATTAATTCCAAACTCTTAGCAGCTTAACACAACCATAGTTTATTTCTTGCTTATATTACATGTCCACTGTTGGTCTCCTTGTACTGTCAATCAGGATCAGGTTGAAGGAGTTTCCTTTTCTTGTGACCCTTTCATCCCATTTCTTTCTTTCTTTATTTTTCTTTCTTTCTTTTAATGTTTATTTATTTATTTCTGACAGAGAGAGAGAGAGAGGGAGAGAGAGAGAGCGCGTGGGTGGGGAGGAGCAGAGACAGGGACAGAGAGAATCCCAACCAGGCTCTTTCCACGCTCAGTGCAGAGCCTGACCCGGGGCTGGATCTCATGAACCAGGAGATCATGACCTGAGTGGAATCAAGAGTCCATTGCTTAACTGACTAAGCCACCCAGGTGCCCTGGTTCATCCCATTTCTTAACTTTCGGGGACACTACATTGGGAAGGAGAAAACATGGAGATCTCATAGTGATCTCTACCTCATTATGCACATATCTTTTCCACTCATAGCTCAGTAGCCAGAACTCATCACATCTCTTGCTCGTTTGTAAGAGATAGGGAAATATAGTCCTCCCTTGTGCTTAGGAAGGAAAGGAGAATCAGATTTAAACCCTCAGAATAATTTCAACAGATAGTTTAGGTAGCTTGTCCAAGGTCCAATAACTGGTAAACAGTGAAACTGCGATTAAAATCGAGAAACACTGGCTCCAGACCCTGTACTCTTAACAGCTTCACTATTGTTAATATCTGATAATGCCTGATGTCATTTTATGACCTCTGTCTTGCTCCAAGTTATACTCTTCTTGACTGATTTTGTAATCATTTATTTCAAATATCCATTGATTTAAAGAACAAAATAGTGGCTTCTTAAAAATACATAGAGTGGCTCAGTCTTTTAAGCATCTGATTCTTGGTTTCCGCTCAGGTTGTGATCTCACGGTTTGTGAATAGGGCTCAAACTCACTGATGGTGTGGAGCCTGTTTGGGATACTCTCTTTCCCTTTCTCTCTGCCCCTCGCCCCCCTTGTGGTTTATCTCTCTTTCTCTCTCTCTCACTCAAAAAATAAGTAAATAAACTTAAAAATTCATAGATTTACTCTTATCTAATATACATCCATAGGTGAGTACAGCTATTGAGCATGTTCTTAAATATTATATATATATATATGTAAATCTTATGTGTATCATACCTATAACTAGCATGTAAATATACATGATATTTCCAGCAAACAACAATAACTGAGATTGTTCCAATGTCTGTGTGGTTTACCTGATATTTTAAAAAAGTGTACCTTAATTGCTCATTCTCTTCAGACTCTTAAATATCACACTCTATCTGTTACTTTATAAGGTTACTAGTCAAGAAGGAGGACAAAGTATTCAGGACAATCAACTCATATCTCGGGGCTATCGAAATTCTTTTTTCTCAGTCTACAAAGAAAACAATATTTTAGTAAGTAGAAGCATGGGCAAACTCTGCCTAATGTCCTAAGTAAACAGCAGGTTAATTTCAGATTTTCCATGTTATAATTTACATCCACTCTGCAAAAGCTATAAATGATAAAATTTGATTTTCCTACCCATTACTCTATTTCCTTTAGCCTAGTCAAGGAAAACAAAACTTAACCGCACATTAGATTTCAGGATACCTTCTTGTTATTGCCTGCTCAACAGTAAATAATATGAGGATCATAAAGTCTTGAAGAAGATGCTGAATTTCTCGTGGGAATGGAAAAAAAAAAAGCTCCCTGGTGTGTTAAGCTCATTCTGAAGAGTACTTACTGGGGAAAGAAAGACATTTTATTGCCAAAGGAATTTAGGTGTACATAAGGTTACAAATTTGTATGGGTCTGCTAGAAAGAGTACATGTAATAATGAAATAAAGAATTTAGGATATCGAAGGTCCTGATTTTTTGTGCCTAGGGATTTGTGTCTTTCTTTTGATTTGGGTTCAATTTTAACTACTTTTAATCAGTTATTTTGTTACTGTGTAAGAAAAACATTGAAATCATTGACAACAGTATAAAACCTTAAATGAAGAATTTAATAAAAACCCGTTTAATAATACAAAATGGAATAAACGTAGGTAAATTCAGACTTGGTTGTCTTGCACAATTTGAAAAATTAGAATTATCTGGCATATTTTTACACATTTAGCTTAAGAAGATGCCTTAGGGCCCAATCCACATTATAAAGTTCTCACTTTATAGATGGGGAAACTAGGCTCAGAAATGTGTAGGTGATGCCACTAATGGCAAGGTAGAACATGTGAATTCCATTTATAGTTACCTTCTAATGATACATATCTTTCTTTTATCTTTCACTGAGTTACAGTTCTGAAAATTTTTCAGTTGTGGATGTTATGATCTGTTATAATTATAGATGAAGATGCCTACTACAAATTCCTTAGATTTCATAGAATAAGCAACAACAGCATTGAGGCAACGCAGAAGTGACCTCTCAGTGGCATGTAATGAATTAGGCACCGATTAACCTGACATCGTAGTGAATTTAGTTGTGACTTTAGAAGGCTCACTGGTTTCTTGTCTTCTTATTTCATGTAAGGATATTACATATTACATATTCTTTCTTATTTCACATCCTCTTTCAATACCACTTTAGTCATCTCAAAGAAGAAATCCTATTTTCTTATAGAGTCTATGAGATTATGATATGAATAGTTACAGAAAATAAAACTTTTTATTGTGTATATAGTGTAATGAGAAGCTTTTACTTTTTTTTGGATTGAAGCAATTTTTAAATTTTATTTATTTATTTAAGTTTATTTATTTTTGAGAGACAGAGAGTGCACAGCAGGAGAGGGGCACAGAGAAAGAGGGAGAAAGAGAGAATCTCAAGCAGACTCAGCACGGTCAGCACTGTCAGCACTCGAACCACAAACTGTGAAATCATGACCTGACCCAAAATCAAAAGTCAAATGCCCAACCAACTGAGCCATCCAGGTGCCCTGGAAACTCACCCTGCGTAGCAAGAAGCAATAAGCAGAAAATATTAGTTCTTATTTTAATCAAAGGGCCAACAAAGAAATAGAATTAGCTTCATTAGTAATCAGAGAAGTTAAAATTAAGACTTTATTGAGATGGCATGCTTATATTTGCTAAATTGGTGACATTTAAGAAGTCTGTCCAAACCAAGTGTAGGTGAACATGACAATCAGTAGGAATACTCATATACTCCTGGTCTGTTGGTAGAGCAACCCCCCACCTCCCTTAGGAAACAATTTAGCACTGTTTAAGGATACTTATAGATGTAAAAGAACTGTAGTTTTTTGTTTTTTTAAGAAGGAAATTATGAGTATACAACTCAGACTAGTAGCTGTATCTGAGAACAAGACAGGGGATGGCATGGAAAAGAAACAAAGATTCAAGAATTGTGGGTTTTGGTCTAGTTCTTAAGTTGGGTGGTGGGTTAATTTATTGTCTTTAGTCAGAATTTATTTATATGTGATGTATTATTTTGTTTGTATCAAGTATTATGCAATGTAAACATTAACTAGTAATTATAGCAAATATGTACTTTTATAAACTGAATCTCAATGTTTTACTAAAATTATTTTTGGGAACTATAAGAAATGTTATATAACAGTGAGCTTTTTCCCCAAGGGAAAAAATTGTTACTAGTGTATAAATTAATATTCAATGAATTGGTATCAAAGAACTTCAAGATCTAGTTGTATACAAAAGTGAATAATATTTAGACTTCTGGAAGCAGAGGGACATGAAATGATTATAATATTCTATCACACGAAGAGCACTTGCAAAGTGTAATGGAAGCAGATAAAAGAAATCCCCGATGATTCCTAGGGAATCAATGGCATTTAAAGTTAAAAATATTACAAAAGGAAAATCATTACAAAAAAGAAAAAGAAAGAGCAAGCAGCATGGTCACAGATGCTCAGGAATACTGAAGCAAAACATTTTGGGAAGATCAAGTTGCCCAGTGAGTGTGACATTTTGAGGCCATGAAGTAGAGTTGTAGGGGTATGTTAACAGAGAAGAGAAGAAAATCAGGATATGAGGAGTATGCCCTCCATATTAATACAATCGGGTGGTAATTGGTAAGGAATTGAAAAATTTCTGGATGACTATGATTTATTTCTTTGCTAACTGGGACCATATTTAATGGGAAAGGTGACAATCTATTACACTTGTTAGGTTTCATATTCCTTATTTGATAAAGAATGATAAGCAAGAGTACTTGGACGTGCAGGCCAATTTCTGGGGAAAGGTGAGACTTGGAGATGTTAATTATATTTTAAAAACATCAGCTTAGAAGTGACAGGTGAACCAGGGACTCGATAAAAACATCTAGGGATAATGGTGAGGGAAATGAGAGAATGAGTCAAAGGCGGAAATCTGGATTGCCATAATCAAGAGGCTGCCATAAGAGGCTGAGAAAGAGAAATCAGATTGGGAAGGCTGACAAAAGAGGCAATCGTGTCAGTAGGGAATAAAGGATACTCTTAATAGAGTGCTTAGGTGTTAGACACTTTACTGAGACCTTCACACTCTTTATTTCATGTCGTCCTCCCCATAGGCTCTGAAGTAATATGTTATGTTCCTAATTTTAAAAATGAGTTGAATGAAGCAGAGAACAGTTAAATTTGCTTAATGCCACACATATCTAGTAACCGTGAGAGATGAAGTTCAAACTCTGTTCTGTCTGACCGCGGCTCTCACTCTTAAATGCCCCTCTGTACCAGAATAAATTGAGAGTTGATAATGCCCAAAGCCAGAAAGTAATCAAATGGAAATTAATTAGAGAATGAAATCAAGATTGAAAGAGAAGTCATTAGCTTTAGTAGTTAGTAAGAGCAAGTTTGGTGTATTAGTAGGAATCAATTAAACCTTGGGGAATTCATGGAAAAATATTTTTTAAAATGTAACTTGGATGTAAGAAGGTTACCAAGGAATTTATAAGACAAAGATGATAGGCAGCAATGATGTCTATAGTTAGAGAAACTGAACAGTAATGGACAAGTTACTTAATAGTGTCAGTTTTCTCCCCTCTGAAATGTAAACAATCCTCAATTTGTTTTGGATGGATAAATTGAGCAACATGCATACAATCTGTCAGTATGAGCAGTGGATAATAGAAGTTGAGAAGGGTAGAAACCAGACTGCAGTATGCCAGGGAGCAGATGGGAATACGGTAGTGGAGATAATGAATGTAGAGTATTTTGTAGCGTTTGACAGTGAAAAGAATTGCACCAGAGATGTAGTTGAACAGGATAATGGAATTAAAGGAGGAAGGGTCTCTAGAATAGAGAGAGAGAGAGAAATTGAAGATGGCAAAGTGGATGGTTCAGTGCCTTACAGGAGGTGGATAGCATAGAGTTGAATCATATGCCTGCAAAAGATTACATTTGAGTGAACCCCCCGATTATTTGTCTCTCTCCCTTCTTTTTAACCCCTTTGAATAATGGGTATTGGGTTATCTTGCAGTGGAAATTATATTAGACAAATTGTCAGTATATCTGAGGCAGAGTCTCCTCCTTGGGCCACTAATCAGCAGAGTGACTTTGGGCAAGTCTCAGTGTCTGCTATGGACTGAATGTGTCTCCTCCAAGTTCATATGTTGATGGTATTTGGAGTAGAGTGTGGGGAGGATTTAAGTGGTAATTAGGGTTGGATTAGGCCATGAGAGTGGGGTCCTCATGATGGGATCGGTGCCTTTATAAAAAGAAGAGGAGACACACAATCTCCCAAGGTGTGTGCACACCAACGAAAGGCCATGCAAAGGGAAACTGACCATGTAGGTACCTTAATCATCTTCCAGCCTCCAGAACCATGAGAAAGTATTTTTTTGTTGTTTAATCCACTTAGTCCATATGGTGTTTCATTATAGCAGCTTAAACTGACTGAAACGGTATTCCAGGACTTACTTGGTTTACTCATTTGTATAATGAGGCCATTGGACTGAGAATCCTTGTAATCCTTTCCTGTTATTCCAATTCGAGTTCTGACAGTGTCTAAAATAGGTTCTTCTTGAATTTGGTACTTTTCATCTTTTCCTTTGTTCTTAACCCAACACTAATCCCTAAACTTTTGGGGGCGAAATCACAGAAGGTAGTGCAAGAATGTGTGAGTGGTTAGGGAGGGAAACTTTCAATAGTGTGCCTAGGTAAGCCCAGATGTGTACGTATTAATTATGTACATATTAGGATCAGAGATCTCACTCTAGGTTTTTCTCTCTCCTTCTCTCTCTCTCCCACCCTCTTTCTTTCTTTCCTTTATTTTGTTAAAATAAAAAACAAATGAAGGCCAGCCTTGAAAATTCCCTGAGCAGACAAAACCAATTTAGTCATACAAACAAAGCTTAGGTTAGCTTATTTACCAAGACTAACATGACCTGGGTAATTTTTTTGCTTGTGCCTCTGGAAATCATCAGCAAAACTTGAACTCTTGTCCCAAATTGATATGAGGTAACCACTAATCAATTCCCTTTCATGTAAGAAAATTCTAATATTATATCCAATCACTGGAAGAATAAACGGTCACTGCTTTCTCACTATATACACTGCTTTATAACAATATGCCCCTGGGCCTCATTTCATGTTTTAGTTTGAGGGCTCCTGGTTTACAAACTGTCTTTCTGGTGTGTGCACAGTGAACTTTTACTAATTATTACTTCAGTAATTCATTGGTTTTACTTCATCTATTTTTAACTTTTGACACTTTCTTTTCATTCCTTTCTTTCTTCCTTTTTCCTTCCCCTCCCTCCTTCGAAAATGAAATTAGTAAATAGAAAACGTAGCTCCTTATATGCTATGTATTTAGATAAGATAGCTGAACCATTTTGTGGATGAAACATTTTAGATAATTTTGCTTATAGATGTTAAATGTTGATTTACTCATGAATTTTTATTTTACAATGTGTCCATTTTTTTCTAAAGAACAGAATAGGAATTCTATAGCACATGTATGTGTGTATTTTCTTCACAAGTCATTTGGAAAATTTGAAGGTCAACATCTTACATGGTTTGATAGACCCTTTCCAGCTCTAATTCTATGGTTATTGCCCATTCCTATAAGTGGACATTCACATACCTTATTCTCACATCCCATACAGACCTTCACACATATTCAGTCACACATACACATGCACACACACACACACACACACACACACTCCCCCAAAACACCCATGTGCACATATACCCACATTTCTGCCAATATGTAATAATAAGGATAAGCTGTAATAAAAAAAATGCTTAACAAAATTATATCTATGACATTTCCATAAAATACTGTAAACCAAATGTTTTCATACATTTTGATTTGGGGAAGAACTTTAAAGATACACTTTTTTTTTTTAAAGAAAAAAGTTGAAATTTCAATACCTTTTAGATCTTTGATCCCATTAGCTTTTTTCCCAATTATTCCTTAGGAATAAGATTCTTAGGAATCTTAACATAATAATGATTTCTGTATTGTGTTGGAGAAAAATGAGGTCTATGATACAGTGCTAATATGATACAGCTGAAATGCCTAATACCATAAGTCTTTCCTACCATTTCTTATCACATTAACACAGGGACAGCATTCCTCTCCTGGCCAGCTTAGTGTCTCCCCATTGCCTACAACTATTGGAGATTCATGAATATTTAAAAGTTGTAAAAAAGCTCTTGTTGACTCTGTGCTATGGCTTAACAGCTGAAGTTGGCTTTCTTTTTTCTTCCAGAAGTTGGATTCTCTCAAGGAAGATTCTATCACCTGCAGCGGAGCACAGCACCTGAGAGAAAGGAGTAGGCCTTGCCAGCTACTTCTCAGAACACAGGAATGAAGACTCTCTGATATCCTGCTGTGTCATCCAGCTGACTACACAGGACCAATGGGCTACAGACAGCACATCTACCATGTTGGCAGCAAAAGGAGAGGTATGTATGTCCGTAGAGTTTTCTATTTCTTCATTGCCAATCTTCTTGCTGACTTTCTTGCATTTGTGGAGGTAGCAATCTGACAGTTTACTATCGATCCCCTTTAAGCTGATAGTTTTGCATAAGTACTTTGCATGGCATTAAGCCATTTCATGTATTTGACTGTGTAATTCTGTATTATACCTGCTTCTTTCTCAATGAAAGAAAAAAAAGGCAGTGAATAAATCTCTATTCCCTTGTGACTTCTGATTTGTAAGTTTTTCTTTTTGCAAAGTAGATAGGGAAGAAATTCATTCAATACGTGCTGATAGTCATCTAGAAATAGATGTATAATTTCTTAAAAAATATACTTTCTTTTGAGTATTCTCTTTTAGTTTTAGTATGACTTAGATAAAGTTACTGTGTATTAGGTGTAGGTGAATGGTCATTCAATCAATTCACATTTATTCATTGTTCAGAGACTTCGGACACTGTCCTAAGAACTGAGCACAATAAAATGAATGTACTTAAACTTGATTAATTTTTAGATCATTTTTGGAAATAGAATTGACCTTACTCAAAGAAAAATTTGGTATCAACTTTGATATAATGTTTCCTTATAATTTTCACAGCTTTAATCTTTAGCCCGTCTACACTTAGTAGTGAAGACAAGCAGAAATTACTTTAACTTCTTTTTTAAAAAAAATTTTATTTTTATGTATTTATTTTTGGGACAGAAAATCCCAAGCAGGTTCTGCATTGTCAACATGGAGCCTGATACGGGGCTCAAACTCACAAACTGTGAGATCATGACCTGAGCCAAAACCAAGAGTTAGACACAACTGACTGAGCCACCCTGGTGCCCCTAACTTCTTTTTTTAAAAAAATAAAGTTTATTTATTTATTTTTGAGAGAAGGAGAGCAAGAGCAAGAGCCAGTGAGGGAGGGGCAGAGAGGGAAGGAGAGAGACAGAATCCCAAGCAGGATCCATACCTACATAGGGCTCAAACCCATGAACTGTGAGACCATGACCTGCGCTGAAAAATCAAGAGTCAGATGCTTAATCTACTGAGCCATCTGAGTGCTCAAGAATTGCCTTAACTTCTGACTTTAGTTATTATGAGCCAACAGTAATTTAATATTTATTATCTGATATTAAAATATATGATTATGAATGACTATAAGTGTCCACAAAATTCCCAATCAAGTTGACTTAAACATTTATGACACTTATGCCATATGACAGAAGACCTAAATATAAGGTGAATTCTAGACATGGCATCATTCGGGCTCTTGTTCCATTCCTCCTGTATTTTCTTCTCTGTATTCTTTTCCTTACATCAATATTTTTGTCCCCAGGCTGGTAAACCTCATGATTATGTCAAAGTAAAATTTTCACTAGACAAAGTCAGACATTGAAGATCTTATTCAAAGCTACTGGATGGCCCCAGAAGGTGTAATGCTAAGGGAAATAAGTCAGAAAAAGATAGATACCACATGATATCATTCGTATATGGAATTTAAGAAATAAAACAAACAAACAAAGCAAAAAGAGACAAACAAATGAACAAAACCCCAGACTCTTAAATGCAGAGAACACAGTGGTAGTTTCCAGAGGGGAAGTTGGAGGCAGGGATGGGTGAAATAGATAAAGGAGATTTAGAGTACATTTATCATGATGAGCACTGAATAATGTATAGAATTATTGAATCATTATATTGTACACCTGAAACTCATATAAAACTGTATGTTAATTATACTCCAATAAATAATAATACTAAATTATAAATGATAATAAATAATATTGCAGTAGGGGAGAGAGGTCAGAACTGAGTCTAAACTCAAGTATGGTGAAAGGCAGAGGATTTTTAAGAGCTAGGGTGGGGTGTATCATAGCCCATCTGTGTTTGCTAATTGGCTTTACCTAAAGGAAAACTAAGCTATCTCATACCTCCATGACAGGAAGTAGTTTCAGAACTTGGAGCAAAGGGACTTGCAGAAGGTAGGCTCCTACTCTCCCATGGAATTGGGAGGGAGGGGCTCCATCCTCCTTCCTGATTACATTTCAAGGAGATGGCTTTAAGTCTTTGAGAAAGACAGGCCTGGTTTGTAAAACTGCCAAGAGTCTTTTTAAAAGATTTATATCTCAAAAGGGCAGAGAAAAGATTTATAATTACAAGTTTTCTAAAGTAAATCTCATGGATAAGGAAAGTCAGGGGTTGCTGAGTCAGGGAGAAGCCTGTCTAAAGTTTAGTTAGGCCTAGGGGACTGTGAAGGCTGTCTTGTTCAGTTATATCATGGTTTTCAGTAGCAATTAAAGCAGTCTGTTTCTTTAAGGTTAGTTGGAGAGAGAAGAAAATCTATCTTCCAACTATGGACTATAAATTCTTCTTCATGGTGTGGTTAGTAAACTCAGTGCACATGCTCCCACCTAAAGAGCAGTAATGATGAACAGGAGAATGTCATCTGGGGATTGGCCTAAGCCTGGACTTCTGAGAGAAATAGGGATTCCCATTAGAAATCCTATTTCCATTAGAAATAGGGATTTTATCATTGGCTCACACTCACCCTGGAGTTGGCAATGGAGAGACTAAGTTTGAGTTAAGTTTGGGTTCTATTGAAAAAAAGAAAGGAGAAATCGATCCTGGGTGGGCAAGAACCATTGCCACTACATCTTATTTTATTTTATTATTTTTTTTTTCAACGTTTATTTTATTTTTGGGACAGAGAGAGACAGAGCATGAACGGGGGAGGGGCAGAGAGAGAGGGAGACACAGAATCGGAAACAGGCTCCAGGCTCTGAGCCATCAGCCCAGAGCCCGACGCGGGGCTCGAACTCCCGGACCGCGAGCTCCTGACCTGGCTGAAGTCGGACGCTTAACCGACTGCGGCCCCCAGGCGCCCCGATTTTATTTTATTTTAAAAGTTTATTTATTTTGAGAAAGAGAGCATGCGAGAGTGGGGGACGGGCAGAGAAAGAGGGAGAGAGAATCCCAAGCAGGCTCTGCACTGTCAGCACAGAGCCCAACATGGAGCTCAATCCCACAAACTGTGAGATCATGACCTGAGCTGAAATCAAGAGGCAGACACTTAACCACCTAAGCCACCCAGGCACCCCCAGATTATAAATTCATATTATTTACAGCGATATAATTTTTAGTAAAAAACTGAGTGGATATATAAATCTAATGTTTATATCAGACACTAGATATTAGTGGATATATCAAACTAATGTTAAGTCAGCCAGGAAGATTTCATATTAAAAAAAGAAGTAACAGGTTATAAAATAATTTGGCTATCTTTTTTTTTTTTTTTTTAAATTTTTTTTTTCAACGTTTATTTTATTTTTGGGACAGAGAGAGACAGAGCATGAACGGGGGAGGGTCAGAGAGAGAGGGAGACACAGAATCGGAAACAGGCTCCAGGCTCTGAGCCATCAGCCCAGAGCCCGACGCGGGGCTCGAACTCACGGACCGCGAGATCATGACCTGGCTGAAGCCGGACGCTTAACCGACTGCGCCACCCAGGCGCCCCTACATCTTATTTTAAAGATTGTCTTCATTTAAGTGTGTGTTTTACTTGGGGGAGGGGTATGGGTAGCTGTTGTTTAGTGGATATAGAGTTTCAGTTTTACAAAATGAGAGAGTTCTAAAGATTGATTGTACCGCATTGTTAATATACTTAACACTATTTAACTGTATACGTAGAAGTGATTAAGATTGTACATTTTATGGCCATGCATTTTAATATAATCAAAATTTGAAAATATGTATCTATTCATGAAAATATTGGAGTAATTGAGGATAATTTAAATAAGTCAACTATTTTTATTTTCTAATCATTGTGAAATTTTGTTAGATTTTCTAATTTTATTTATTTCGAGAGAGAGTGCATGTGCATGTGTGCATGCACACGCATGAGCAAGCAGAGGAGGGACAGAGGGAGAGAGAGAGAAAGAGAGAATCCCAAGCAGGCTCTGTACTGTCAGTACAGAGCCCTATGTGAGGCTTGATCTCATGGACTGTGAGATCTGAGACCTGAGCTGAAATCAAGAGTCAGATGCCTTAACTGACTGAGTCACTCAGGTGCCCCATGTTTTTAATTCTTATGTATATATTTTGTTCTTAAGGATATTTTAATTTTAATTTTTGTCTCATAATAATATGAATCAGGAAAAACACTGCAACATTGAACATGATTTACTCTTCTCTGAAAATATTTATCATATTAGCCTGTTAAAGATGTTGGAGTTAATTAGTTTATCTTCATTACAAAAGGCAGAAAAATAAATGGGGGAATATAAGACATTATCAACCCACAAATCATTTAGAAAACTGTAAACTTACTCCTTATACACATCTAAAACTTCCCAATGCATTGTCTCCCCTACAAGAATACATACAACTTTTAGCTGTCCTATAAGGAAGTGAGTGGCTTTTGCTTCTGAAAATATAACATGGAAAAAGCTTTGATTGTATTAAGAAAGTAATTTTAAAAGTTGGAAATAGATATAAAAATGGATATAGAAAGATACTTAAGACATAAAAATATCTTATAGATACATAATATATAATATTGCAGGACAAAGTTTCAAAAGTTAATGTCCCCTGAGAAAGTTATTTTGGAACAAAGTAAAGCATGCAACTTTCCTAATCATGATAAATCTTCTAAAATAAATGTGAAATACTTCTCCATTAAGATAAGATTTATGGGTTCTGTTTTATGAGTCATTAGGACATGAAAATGCTTCTTGAAATAAGAAGGACATATGCCAGCTTGTAAAGAATTAATAAAATTGGATAATGACTATAATTGTTTACTTAAATTTTGTTTTTCTAAAATATAAACTTACAAGTTTACTAACTTTTAGATATAAATTTTATAAATTCATTCCAAGATTATTCAGAGTACTTATATGTCCCCTATAACTGCATTCAAGTAAGGGAAGCATAATTTACCAAAACAAGTTGGTTCTTGATAATTTAATTGGATGGTTTATTTCACAAACTCAACATTTACCTAACCAGTAAAGTAGAATGTTAAAAAGTGGAAGTAGAGTTATATATTATTAAACCCCCTTAATTATCAACCTCAAACAACCATGTACTTTTGAATGTCTGAAACTCAGGGGATAGGAGGGGGAGGAGAGGAGAAATAGAACCCAAAGCCACCTGGACAAGCTATTCTAAATCCATTTGATAAAATTGTGAAGTTATCTCATTCTCAATCTTTCAGAGTACTTTTTGTTTTCAGGGGAAACAACTATTTTAAGGAAGGGATTACATACCTGTAGGTATTACCAGTGTTTTTTTTTTGTTTGTTTGTTTTTGTTTTTTTTTTACAAATATAAAGTTTGCTATATAAAAAAGTTCAGGCATAATTTTCTATTTAGTTTGAGACCTAGTTATTAGCATTCATATTATGAATTTGTATATTTTGATAATTTTTAGAACTGAATTAATAGTGATTATTTGGGATCACTTAGCTGTTCTATGTGTAAAATTACTTATAAATGGGGAATTATTCACCATTTCTTGCCAATAGCATATTCTCATGTTTTACTTTATTTTTTTTAATGTTTACTTATTTTTGAGAGAGAGAGCAGGAGAGGCAGGGAGAGAGAGAGAGAGAGAGAGAGAGAGAATCTGAAGCAGGCTCCAGACTCTGAGCTGTCAGCACAGAGTCTGATGTAGGCCTTGAACTCATGAACCTTGCGATCATGACCTGAGCTAAAGTCAGATGCTTAACCGACTGAGCCACCTAGGAGCCCTATTTTACTTTAAATAAAGCAGCAGCAATACAGTGTCATCGGACAAGTACTACCAGGAGAGAAATAATAGAAAAAAAAAAGTATGTGACATCAATGTTTTCTGTTTCTCTTTCTATAAAAAATTCTATAAAGTGTGTAGCCATTATTTAAAAAAAAAAAAAAAAGACCATTAGAAAATCAAATGAAACGCTAACAATATCACTATTAATCCAGCCAAACTTCAGGAGAAGATAAGAATCCGGATATTTAAACCTAACACTACAAGCTGCCTTTAGCCTGTGGACATTTGCTTATATAGAACTGGGCAGTTTTTGGCAATATTCAAGGAAAAAGAAATAAAAGCCAAAACCAGGTTTTGCACAAGACAGAGTTTGATACCTTTTCCCACCTAAAGCTGAGACTTGATTGTTTACAATTTCATGGAAAAAGTAATTGGAATTATCAGGACCTCATCAATAATTACAGTTCAGTGTTCTGGTACCTGAATGGTCCAGTAAACTTCACATGTATAATTGAACTCAATATTTCCTGGAAATATATTGCCCATAGGATTCCAGATGAAGCTGGAATGAAATTCTTTCCTGGGAAGAAGATCTGCTAACCCTGACCTCAAATTATCCCGTAAATTAATTTGCACGCAGTGTTCAAGTTATAGCCTAAAATAACTAGACATACAATAAGACTTAATGAATAAAAATCAGTGAAAAACCTAAAAGAAACAACAGCACAAAAACTTGAGACATTGAAATTATCAGACACAGGCTATAAAGTAACTGACTTTGAAAGACATGGGGGAAATCCTGGAAATTATTACAGAGAGCAAGAAAATTTTAAAATCAAATACTGATTTGGAAAATAATCAAATAGAAACTCTAAAAGTGAAAAACACAAAAATGAAAATGAAAAGCTACAGATTAAACACAACTATATGAAGGTTATGAATCAGAATTATTGAAGAATACAGAGAAAAATTTGGAAAATACAAAATAGAAAATAAGAGATGTTGAGAATACTATGAAAATTATAATAACCTATTACTCTCTTCTGTAATATGTGTTTACAATAGAATGAGAAAGTTTGATTTTTTTTAATTGAACCTGGAATACTATGCCCAATGAATTATATATTTCAAAATCACTTTCAAAATACATATTTTCAAACAAACATAAACATGCAGCTCACCACCCAGAGAACTACACTAAAGGAGATTATAAAGGACATGTGTAAGTGTAAGGGAAAGTGATCTGAAGTGGAAGATTTGAGGGATAAGAAAGAATGAGGAGCCAAAGCAATGCAGTAAATATCTGGGGGCGGTGGCGGGGGTAGGGGGACAAATGAGCATTAATTGTATAACCCTACTAAACAGAGAAGAAAATAAAACCATTTTGGATTACGAAATAGAGAATTAAATACAGAAATAGTACATAAATGACAAAGAATAAACCATTTCAGTACTTTAATATGATTACTTTAACAAGTAAGAGAGCAAAGATTTTGATTGAAGTTACATTTGGTAAGTAGAGGATGCATGTTGAAATCCAATGAACCAAAACAAAAAACCTGATTTTCAAATCAACCTCCTACCCCTTATCAAGCTTTACAATTAATTTTAAGAATAGAAGTGATAAAGAGGCTCTGCATAGCAGGGACGGTATCGGCACTGAGGTAGCTTCCCAAGTCTTTCTTTCTCTGGAAAGATATCCAGTCTGTGGTGGAGCCAGGAAGTCATTTCTAAGTGAGGTACATAAGTTATTACCTCACACAGCTGGGAGTGTTCATTCACGTCCATTTCATGTTCCCAGCTTACACGATGTATCTGTAGAGATAAATGCTTCATAAATTTATGGATTCTAAAAGGCTTATTATTATAAGTAATCATTTAGCCTGAGATTCCTATTTAAAACATTCCATTGATAAAGACTCACCTCCTAGAAAATATCGTTAATCTATTTACCTAGAATACCAGGAATCGTATTGATCAGGAAATTAGACCACGTTCACCTGCCTTGTTTTCTTTCCCCTGGGTATATCCTTCCTGTAATCTAGAAAGGAATGAATTAGAGGTTAGCTGTTTAACTCCTTTCTTTCCACTATAGTAACCAATGAAAGAAGCAAAATATGTAAGTTTCACATTGGTAGAAAATACAAAGTGGAATGGTAAGAAGATAATCCTTTAATACTACAGAAAGCAAAAACAGAAAAAACAGAGGACAAATAGAAGCATAAAATAAGATGATAGAATTCAATGTAAATTTTGCAGCAATCATATTATATGTTAGTGTACAAGTATGTTTGCATTCAAAGATGATAATCATTTGATAAAAATCAAATCTAATCATAACTCGTTTATGATAAACCTGAAATATAGTAATATAAAAAGTTTTAATGTAACACTTACATTCAGATAGGCATGGAAATACCAAGCAAAAGAAAGCAATGTAAAGTATATGGATGACATTCAAAATATGCTGTATTGCAAAAAGCATTCTTAGAAATAAAAGTTACTTCAAAATGGTAAAAAAGCATTCAGTTCACCAAGGAAGTATGCTATTTTAACTCATGTCTCAATAATGTTCTTAAATTGTGCAAGGCAATTGAAATAAATCCATAATCATAGTGGCCGATTCTATCTATATATTGATTGATTGATTGATTGATTGTCATCCAAATCAAGCTGGGCATTCATTTGTTCAGCAAATAATTGTTCAGTGCCAGCTGTGTATCAACAACCATTTTTTCCCCAGGTATAATTGACAAATACAATCATAATGTTTTATGAAGTGTACAATGTGATGATTTCATATGCATATACATTGTGAAATGATCACCCCAATCAAGCTAGTTAACGTATTCATCACCTTACATAATTATTATTTTGTGTATGTGTGGTGAAAACACTTAAGATTTATTCTCTTAGCAAATTTCAAATATATAATACATTTTTATTAACTCTAGCCACCACCTCTGCATTAGGTCTCCAGAACTTATTCTTTTTAAAACCTAAAAGTTTGTAACGTTTGGCCAACATCTCCCCTCCCCACCGCCCCTGCCCCTGCCCCCCATTGCCACTGTTTGACATTCTGTTTCTCTGAATTCAACTTTTTTTAAAAAAAACTAGATTTCCCATATAAGTGATACTATACAGTATTTGCCTTTCACTGTCTGGTTTATTTCACTTGGCCTAATGCCCTCCAAATTAATCCCTGTTGTTGCATATGACAAGATTTCCTTCTTTTTATTGGCTGGATAATGTTTATTTACCCACTGATCAACATTTAGCTTGTTTCCCATGTCTTGGTTGTGGTAAATAATGCTGCAGTGAATATAGAGGTGCAGTTATTTTTTTCAATATAGTGACTTCATTTCCTTTAAAAAAATGTCTAGCAGTGGAATTTCAGATCATGTGGTGATCAACTTTTAATTGGTAGTTTGTTTTTTTTTTTTTTGAGAAATCTCTATATTGTTTTCCATAGTGGATGTACCAATTTACATTCTTGTTCCCACCAATAGTACACAAGAGTTCCCTTTTCTCTACATCTTCACTGACATTTATTACCTCTTGCCTTTCAGATAATAGCCATTCTAACAGGTGTGACTTGCCTTTCCCCATGATCAGTGATGTTGACGTCATTTCATATACCTATTAGCCATTTGCAAGCCTTCTTTGGAAAATCATCTACTCAGGTCCTTTGCTCATTTTTTAAATAAATTTTATTTATTCATTTATTTATTTCGAGAGAGAGGGTATGTGTGAGCAGGGAAGAGGGGCAGAGGGAGAGAGAGAGAATCTTAAGCAGGCTCCACGCACTGTGCAGAGCCCAAATGACCATGAGATCATGACCCAAGTAGAAATCAAGAGTCGGCCACTTGACTGACTGAGCCAACCAGGTGCCTGACTTTGCTCATTTTTTAATTGAGGTATTTAGGGTGGGTTTTTTTTGCCATTGAGTTGTAACAGTTTCTTATATATTTTATATATTCTTATATATTTTATATATAAGATCTTATATATTTTATGTATTCTTATATATTTTAGATATTAACTCCTTATGAGAGATATGGTTTACAAATATTTTTCCCATTCTATAGGCTGTGTTTTCATTTTGTTGATGGTTTGCATAGCTGTGCAGGAGATTTTTTTAATTTTATTTTTTATTTTTTAAAATTTACATCCAAATTAGTTAGAATATAGTGAAACAATGATTTCAGGAGTAGATTCCTTAATGCCCCTTACCCATTTAACCTATCCCCCCTCCTACAACCCCTCCAGCAATCCTCAGTTTGTTCTCCATATTTATGAGTGTCTTCTGTTTTGTCCCCCTCGCTGTTTTTATATTATTTTTGTTTCCCTTCCCTTATGTTCATCTGTTTTGTCTCTTAAAATCCTCATATGAGTGAAGTCATATGATTTTTGTCTTTCTCTGACTGCCTAATTTCACTTAGCATAATAGCCTCTAGTTCCATCCACATAGTTGCAAATGGCAAAATTTCATTCTTTTTGATTGCCAAGTAATACTCCATTCTATGTATATATATATATATATATATATATATATATATATATATATATACCACTTCTTCTTTATCCATTTATCCATTGATGGACATTTGGGTTCTTTCCATGCTTTGGCTATTGTTGATAGTGTTGCTATAAACATGGGGGTGCATGTGTCCCTTCGAAACAGCACACCTGTATCCTGTGGATAAATGCCTAGTAGTGCAATTGCTGGGTCATAGGGTAGTTCTATTTTTAGTTTTTTGAGGAACCTCCATACTGTTTTCCAGAGTGGCTACACCAGCTTGCATTGCCACCACAGTGCAAAAGAGATCCTCTTTCTCCACATCCTCACCAACATCTGTTGTTGCCCGAGTTGTTAATGTTAGCCATTCTGACAGGTGTAAGGTCGTATCTTATTGTGGTTTTGATTTGCATTTCCCTGATGATGAGTGATGTTGAGCATTTTTTCATGTGTCAGTTGGCCATCCGGATGTTTTCTTTGGAGAAGTGTCTATTCATGTCTTTTGCCCATTTCTTCACTGGATTATTTGTTTTTTGAGTGTTAAATTTGATAAGTTCTTTATAGATTTTGGATACTAACCCTTTATCTGATATGTCATTTGCATCTTCTCCCATTTGTATCTAAAGTCTTTAAGGATTAGGTTGGCTTGTCCTCTCTCCTATGGTGGTTTATCTGGGCTTCTTTACAGAATGTTGTCTCATGGTTCTCAAAGAGCAGAAGCAGAAACTCCAGTGAGGAATGAGACCTAATATAGGAAGTAGAGCAATTTCATTTCATCCTCATTTCATTGGTTAAGACAAGTCAAATTCCAGCCCAGATTCAAGAGGAAGGGAAACAGACTGTTTTTTAATGGGTTGAATAATGATAGCAGTTACATTGCTAAGGGCATGGACAAAGAGAGGCACGTTTCATTGGGACTCTCAAGTGTAACTGCCAGCCATATAAGTAAAAGAAGAAGACCAAAAAAAATTGCAAATGAAGGAAAAATAAGAAAATGTAAAAAAAAAAAAAAAAAGAATAATCAGACCACTACTTGGCTCTGAATAATATTTGTACAACCATTATAATAATGTAAATATTATTTGTCAATTTGAATACAGAGTGATCATTTTGGGAAGGTGAAATGGTCATCCAGTGTCACAAAATATCAACACTTAATTTATAAAATGAATAAATTAAGGGAAAGTAGCATAGTATCACATTGTTAAAATTTGGAGTAAATACTTGAACAAATAACTTGAAGAATTGAAAGTTGTTGCCAGTAGGGAGTGGTTTGTAGACTGGCAAAACCAGGAATTCCTGCTTTACCTAGGGGCCTTTTGTCAATGTTGTAATGTGCATACAAGGATTATGATTATTAAACTTTTAAGGAAAATCAAAAGCAAATGAAACCCAAATACATACAGAAATAAAAATAATTAAGCTGATGGTTTTTTCCTAAAAAGCTTGATTATCCTGCCTAGAACAAATTCTTCCAATAATTAACTAGCATTATCTAAGATACTGAATAAGGCAAAATCTCTCTACACACTGTAAACTAGGATCTGAAATGAGCCTGTTTACTTACATTGACAGACTCCAGAAGGAAGTTTTTCTAATTGCAAGT
Source organism: Puma concolor (assembly GCF_028749965.1). Taxonomy (NCBI): domain Eukaryota; kingdom Metazoa; phylum Chordata; class Mammalia; order Carnivora; family Felidae; genus Puma; species Puma concolor. The sequence goes on along the minus strand of NC_141667.1, from coordinate 204,713,614 downwards.
CTGAAGAGAATGCCGTTTTAAAAAGGCATAGACTGTGCTTAATCACCCAAATAAGTCTTCAGAAATTTGAGTGGACTCAGAAATTCAACCTGAAAGCTGGGCAAATGTACCTTTGGGGGCAAATGTGCCATACCAGAACAGCCAGAAGAAGAATCTTTGGACTAACAAGGCCTGAATCCATTCCTGGATTGCACCAACAAACCTTTGGCAGGAAATCTTTGTGGTTGTTGGTGAAGCGTGGGCTGCAGGAAGTGAGGACCATCAGTGGTGCATTACATTTTGCAAAAGAGTCCCAACAATCCAAGCCAGGAAAGAAGCCCTTGTAAGCATCCAAAGGGTTTTGCATTTTTTATATTATGCTTTGCATTTAGTTTGCATACAATTCCATATTACAGTTTTGTTTTGTTTTTTTTTTTTTTATGAGCCCCTTCTCTTTTAAGAACCTAGCATACAGGAAAAGAATATCCTATTTCAATTCAGGAAAACAGCAGTAAAAGAAAGCCTGTTTGATATGAGGATTTGAAATGGGAGCTATGCATATGAACATACTTGCAAGCTGGGAAATGAAGGTGTAATTTGAGTAGAAACTATTTTTGCATGCTATTTTTATTGCATTTATGGAAAATACCCATGGCAAAATGAATGTAAAAATATGCTGTATCATGTTTAGGATGACTGTATCTAGGCTGTAGGATTCTGGATTTCTTTTTTAACCTCAAATGGTTGTATTTTCTGTAGTAACTATAAACTACTTTTATGATAGGAAATAGCTATACTAATTTTTAAAAAGACTTAATAGGACAGTGACTTTTATATTGGAAAAATAGGAAAAGAAGCACCAGAACAAATTCTGGACGTGATCAACTTAGCAGGGTGATTGTATTTGGTAGCAAAAATAACAAAAGAAAAGTCAGTTCCTGCACAGGGTGGGCAACTGTCGACTGGTCCTTTTGGTAGCTCCCTCCTCTTTTAATGCTCTTGGCATTCTTGACCACCAGGGTTATAACTCCGTCCACACTTTTCCTTGATCCTAATTGGGTCTCTCCTTCTAAGATGGTTAGTAAGTTCATAATATTCTTATATGCCCTTTACTTCCTGATAGCACTCTGGCAATGTAAACAACATTGTGAAGGTGTATGAGTTGACTTCATTCGATGGTATGAAACTATTTATTTAAAAGAACTTAAACCTTATACCTCAATGAGGTACACGTGGGTACCTCAGTATAGTATAATTTGTAGTAAAAATTAATACGTAAATGCAAAATCATCTATTGGCTACTCTTGAACACCTTGCCTTCCATTAAGGGTACAGCCTGTTTCCCTGCTTGTTGACTTTGGGCTTGGCCACTTGATTTATTCTGACCAAGGAAGTATTAGCAGATACAAAGAAAACAGAAGCTTGAACTGTGCTTGTGTGGTCCTCTCAGCCATTGCCATAAAAGGAATTTAGCAAGATTATCTCAACGGTCCAAAGAAGATAAGAGACATGTGGAACTGAGTTGCTCCCAGATGAGCCCTGCTCCAGTCAACCACCCAGACATGTGAGCAATAATAAATGATTGCTATTTTGAGCCACTAAGTTTAGAGATGCATTGTTTTTTTTGTTGTTATTGTTGTTTTATTTTGAAAGAGAGAAAGAAAGAGTGGGAGGCAAAAAGAGAGGAAGAGAGAAAATCCCAAGCAGGCTCCACGTTGTCAGCGTGGAACCCAATGAGGGGCTCAATCCCACAAACTGTGAGAGACCTTAATCTGTGCTGAAATCAAGAATCATTCTCTTAACTGACTGACCCACCCAGGTGCTCCTAAAAATGCATTGTTATACTGATATAGAAATTGTTACTGGTAAGTGGGGTGCTGTAGTTATATATGTATATATTTAGAATTGGGAAGTGGTAGGTTCAGAAACCTGTTAAAAGATATAAGAGCATTGTTACAGGATGCTTTAAAATTTGCAAGCTGTGCTATGTGTTACATGATAGTACAGGGACTAACTGTCACAGTTTGTCTGGAACTGAGAGGTTTCTCGGAATGTGGGACATTTAATGCTAAAACTGGGAAGGGTCGTGGGCAAATCAGGATGAGTTGACGACCATGTGAAATGTTGAAACATTTGGTAGGGTTGTCTGGAGTAAAATGTAAAGTGGTAAATGGACCTTAAAACCTTGTCCACTCGAGTAAGACGATAGCGAGGTAGATATCAAAATCATGAGAGGTGCATGTAATACTATTCTGCAACTCGTAGGATCAGGGAAGAACTGTCCACTTTGCAAGCAGAATTGCTGGCTCGGAAGCTAGGACTTTTTCTCATTTCTAGACTCTTCTGCCAGCAAAATTTCAAAACAAAGGTGCAGACCGTGAGATATATGCCCAGAGTAAAAACCAAGTGAAGGATATGACCCCAATACCCTTCTGTTAAATTCTCTACAAGTGATAAGGTGGTTTCCAGTGGACACTTTCACAGGCAGTAGGTCTCCTAGAAAACATATGGGCCAATATGCCCAAAAAACAAGAAAATTAAGTCTGGAGAGAAAGACATTTACCTCCAAGAATTGTGGAATCAGATACATAGAATGCCCACAAGGTATTTGAAAGACATATCTTACAAAAGTGCCATAAATCTGAACTGAAAGGTACTAATGCTGTTTTAAATCATAAAAAAAAAAAAAAAAAAAAAAGTTTCTGGGCTCCCAACTTGCTGCACAAAGAAACAGTCTGAGAAAGGGAAAGATGTTTCATTGCCGAAAAAAATTCATTTTACGATGCTGTCTTCAAATATGATGAAAGAGGATGAAAAACACGTGAAGCAGCTCTGAACACACTGAGCTCAGGCCAGAACAGACCTCCCCTTGGCCTATTCACAGACAGAATAAATGCTTGTTCTAAGCCACTTAATATTGGGATGGTTTGTTACAGTCAGCAACAGCTGGCTGACACAAAGCCCTTTGTATATGCTCACAAATCAATGTGAGACTCCATCCCTACTTAATTTTTTATTTTCTTTTTTAATGTTTATTTATTTTTGAGAGAGAGACAGAGAGACAGAGAGTGAGCGGGGAAGGGGCAGAGGGAGGGAGACATAGAATCCAAAATGGGCTCCAGGCTCTGAGCTGTCAGCATGGACCCTGATGCAGGGCTCAAACTCAGGAACCGTAAGGTCATGACCTGAGCCAAAGTCGGCCGCTTAACCGGCTGAGCCACCTAGGCACCCCTCCATCCCTACTTTAAAGGAAATTTAAAGGTGGTAGAAATAACAGACGCCTCCAAGAACAGCATATCTTCTTGTTCTAATTGCAAGATGAATATTTAATACATATTCATTGACTTGGTCTATAGCTTAAGGTTGCTAAGCTATATTTTGGAATATGGGACAGATATGCTCCGTATCTTAATATTATTGTAATATCTGGGGAATGTGGCCCATTCCTTGTATGATTGATGCTAAAAAGTAAGGTGGAAATCAGAAGTAGTAAAGCATATGTGATATAAATCAAAATATTCTGCTGTAGTCAATCACATGGCAAATAGCTTATAATCTTGATATGATATTTGGTTATGTTTTCACATTAGAAAGAATGCCTCAATAAGGTTTAGAGCTCCAAATATTATGAAAATGTCAAGGTTACAAATAGACTCAAAGTAATTATAAATTATAGAATTTTAGTATATAAAGTGAAAAGCAAAATAAACACATAATTAGATGATTGAGCAAAATGCTTTTGCTATGTTTTAGAAAATAGGTTTTACATGTGAGTAATGAAAACTAATAAAAACTACTAATTATTATTTTATTATTTTAATTAATGTTTATGGTTTAATTTATTTCAACTACTTTAAAATAATGCTTTCCATTTTATATTTCCAGAAATTGCATCTCTATAGTTTTCAAAGCAGAACTATTTCATAGCAGCATTAAAGACAAAAAAGTTGACATGCAAAAAAACGAATGAATGAAGTTAATTTTTCACTTATCAAAAAAGAATTTCCCACTATTCCAGTTATAATACACATTGAGTAATCAGTCAAAGCCATTTTTTGAGTGCTTACTTGGGGCAAAGCACAGGGGGATTATATAAATGTTTCCTTATCCTTTTAAATGTCATTTAAATAAAAGAAGCAGAGAGAAAAAGAAGCGAAAAGTTGAAATCCCAAATATTAGAAATGTATTGTATAAATATAAATTTCATTTGTAAAAACTCACTAAAACATCTGAAGAATAATTGGAGTGAATAGAATTCAAGGAAACTTCCTGAGGTTCTCAGAAAATAACTCTGGTTTATAAAAGTAAATGCATCGCTGATTAATGCCATTCACTCTTTTCTTAAATACGTAACATACAATCACCTCCATTTCCAGAAAGTACATTTTAACTTCAGTCTCTAACAACAGAACTCAGTGACTGTATAATTATGTGATTCAATCAGGGAATAACCTTCTTACCAACTTTCTTACTAATTCACTTCTGCTTCACAATCGGAGAAGCCATCAACCTTCCTATGAGAGCGGCTCTGTCTCAGAATAGTGAGAACTTTACCCTGAGAATTGACACCTAGGCTACACTGGTCTAGAGTTATTGTCTGGAGACACTTGCATCATTACCACTCATGTATCTGTTCATTGCATAAACCTTCACTTTGGCAATGAGGAGGCTAAAAATAGCCAAACATCCACAAAAATGTTGTTCCGACTTCATACTCCACTAGTCATCAAGTAAAATGATCTTGTCATCACTCTGTTGAAAATAAAAAGGGAAACACTATTTAGATTTAACATGCCCAAGCTCCACTTTGCCTCCTCTGCTCTCACCTCCCACCTACTCTTCCTCTGATTTTTTTTTTTTCTCTCTCGGTAAATGTCATCACGATCTACCGCACTGCCTAAGCTGAGTACATCACAGTCATCTTTGCTTTTCTGTCATATATCTGGGTTCAGATAACTTACAAATTATCTTTCTCTGTATTTTTAACTTTCATTTCCACTGTGCCTGGCCCATCATATGAATTCAATAAATGATAACTGTTACTGTACACTCCTCAGCAAGGCCCTTTGCTGCAGTCTACTTTCCTAATCTCATCTTTAGCTGTATCTTCTCATGCTCACTGGACTGTACAGTGTTTCCTAAACATGCACTTTCAGACAGTGATTTTGCACAGGCTAGGAGCTCTGTTTGGGCTGTCTTCACCCAGTTTTTCTACCAGGTGAACTGCTACTCAATATCAAATTCTCAGCCTATATGAGAATTAATGACATTTAATTAATGACATTCCCTGACATTTAATGAACTCCCTGATTATGTTCCTATCAAGTTTTCTATCCACTTTTATTTATTTATTTATTTATTTATTTATTTATTTATTTATTCAATTTTAGAGAAAGAGAAAGAGAGAGAGAGGGAGGGAGGGAGGGAGAGAGAGAGAGAGAGGTAGCATGTGAATTGGGAAAGGGGCAGAGGAAGAGAGAGAGAGAATCTTAAGCAAGATCCATGCCGGGCATAGAGCCTGACATGGGGCTCTAACTCACAACCGTGAGATTATGACCTGAGCCAAAATCAAGAGTTGGACACTAACCGACGGAACATCCCCAAGTTTTCTTTCCATTTTTACTATGTCACTTGTCACTATGCATTTTAAATGTTTACTCTTGTTTCCTATGATTGCATCCTGAGAGTAGGAGTCGTGTCTGATTTATTTTTGAATTTCCAGAGAATACCAGAGTGCTTCAAATAGTAAAGGTGCTCAATAAGCTGTTGATAGTTTTCTGTCCTCTATGCAAACATTAAAGATCTCATGATTTATAAAAGACTTGAATGTAATAACGGTGTCTGTGCCATGCCAGGTGAAGAAGTAATCATCATTTGGAACCACAGATGATAGAAATTTTCATTAGGCCACTTAAAGTGCTATAGATGCAGATAAGTCTGCCAAATTTATCATATAAAAATACAGCACCTGCAGTTAAATTTGAGATCAGAAAGACAATAAGTAATTTTTAGTATAAGTGGGTCTCAAATATTGCATGGGCCATACTTACACTAAAAATTTGTTTAGTCTCTGTCTGACCTTCAAATTCACCTGGGCATCCTGTTTTTATCAGGCAATCTTACAGGTCAAAGGGAAGTAGAAAGTGTACAATGGACGATAAGCAGTAATTACGGTAACTATAAACCCTGGTTTGCCCTCAGGAGGACTGGTTTACATTTACTGTCTTCATTAACTTTCTCACTTCATGATCATTCCCACTTAGACCCTCAAATATGACTACATTTGGATGTGGATTATATGATCACAGCATGTGTCAGTAGTGGCTCAAATCATTATTTAGCAGAGATGACAAGTATAATATTGTGATTAGTTCTAGCAATACACTGTTAAAATTATTACAAACCCAAACGTTCAACTTTGACAGCAGAGGAATACAGTTGGAAGAGTGACATTTCTGGACAGGGTGAAAAATGGTGGATGGAATTGGAGACGCTCATTCAGCTGATGTGGGAAACAGAGGGTAAGTACTGTCGTGTATATTACAATGTTGAACAGGGTGTAAATAAATGTATTGGATGTCACTTTAGCGAGGGCGGGAATAGTAGCAAATTTAGAAGGCAGGACCGTTAGGACCCTAACTACCTGACCTTTTCAACCTTTCTAGTTTCCCCTTGCAGCATTTTCCCTCTTGTGCAATCTGGTTCACTTACTTTGTCCCTCTTTTGGTTTGCTGAATGCAACTGTCTGCCTCCCTCTTCAGAACCTGCACATGTGGTGTTTGGTGTTCCTTACTCTGACCAGTCTTTCCTCCCCTCCTTTCCTCTGGGCACCCTCCATTACTGTCCCCCCCCCCTTTCCATTTAATTCCCCTTTCATGCTATAGTACGTTTTAAAAAAATTTATTTGTTTTGAGAGAGAGAGAGAGAGAAAGAGAGGGAGGGACAGTGAGAGAGGGAGAGAAAGAACCCCAAGGAGGCTCCGTGCTGTCAGCACAGAACCTGACTTGGGGCTTGATCCCACAAACCGTGAGATCATGACCTGAGCTGAAATCAAGAGTCAGATGCTTAACCAACTGAGCCACCCATGCACCCCACATGGGTGTCTGCGTGTGTTTGCGTGTGGGTGAGCCCCTGGAGGATATCAGGTTTCCCAACTAAACATTAACTTTATTTCCCTTCTCTAATATTTATCTCCATTTATAATAATGTATTTGTGCTGTTATTTGGTTATTCTATGTCTTGTCTATTGCACTTTCTATGATTTCAATGTATTCAACACATCTAGCATTAAATAAATACTCGTAGCAAGTATGTGTGACTATAGGGAAAGAGTTTAATAGAAGTAAAATTTAATAAAGACCCCAGCTGTCCAGATGCAGAATGGGCTGCCTTTAAATTACTGAGCTTGTGATCACTTGACATTTTTAACCAAAGGATGAATGACCATCTGTCAGTGACAAGGATGTTCCAGAAGGTTTATACAAAAAATGGAGTGGGAAGTTGATGGCCCCTAAAGTCTTTTCTGACCTTTATATTCTGTGACTTACAAATGAACTTTACAATACAACTTGCTTATAATATAGAACTGCCAGTATTTTTCAATCTTAATTATCCTGAAATACGAATAGAATGAGACCCACTGATTATTGAACATTGAATTTCTGATAAATATTGATTAAGTCAGTGAGATTGAGAGATGGTTTTCTTTATTTTTTTTTTTTTTTTCTTTTTCAGGGAAGAATTTGAAGGCACACTTTAATTCATGGAGGTGCCAAGTGGAAGTTTGCGGTAGATTGAGATTTAGAACTCAAGATTCAAGAACTCTCCTTTGCATATCAGATAGTGAGTTTCTGAATTCTTTAATCTTTTAAAGCCTAAGGAAAAGAAGCCTAAGGAAAATAATGTGAAAGCATTCTCAATTTCCTAAAGTAAAGTAACCTCTACATCCAGCCAGGATGGGGCTTGAACTTAAAACCCCAAGCTCAAGAGTTGCATGCTCTACCGACTGAGCCAACCAGACACCCCTAGCAAATGCTTTTTAAATATTAGTGCATTAAGCCCTGATAAGAAAGAACCCTCCAATAGAAACGCTTTTAAATTTTAAATTTACAGAAGAGGAAACTAAGATAAATAGGTATTTCAGATAAATAGATGTTAAGTCAGTTGACTGAGGCCATAAGTTGTAAGTAGTGAAACTAAGATTTGAACCAAGTCTGGTTGCAGCTTGATACTGTTAATCATTGTGTGATGGCAACTGCAGTTGTAACAGTACAGGAGGATAAGAGTGAAAGTATCTTGCCCCATTCCTTCCTCATGTCTTTTACCACTTCTTAGAGGCAAGCATACTTAGCCTTTGGTGTTTAACTATGTCTGGTAGATATCACCATAACTTTAAGCACCTTTAAATGCCTTTATTTACCATTTTTTTTAATGTGTGCATTGAACGCACTACTTGTAATTCTTTTTCAACCTTCATCCCCATATTTTTGTTACTTTGTTCTGGTTATTTTAGTTCTTGCCCTTGATCGTTTAGAAAATATACTTAAATATCAAAATTTGATCCATCAACTTGAGATACTTTTAATCTAGATAACCCTTCTCTTTTCTCCTCCTCTTTGTGAGCCAGGACATTATATTATCAAAATTTACATAAATTCCATTTTTAAAAGGAAACATAGTTGCTTTAAAAGCTAAAAACCATTTAAAAATAATTGTCAAATCATGTTTATATAATCATTATTTAATTTAGAACCAAATACTGTGAAAAACCTATAATCCAATGCCATTAAAATCTGAGATCATTTTAACTTCTTTCCTTAAAATTGTTCAAAATTATGCTACATTTTTCTTTGCTTAAATGAAGACCAATGCCTTTATCATACAGCTCTAAGGATTTTCTGTATTTTATTTACTTTATTAAAGAGATATTATAATGGCCCCCTGATTCATTGGTCATATATGTCAAATATTAGATTCAATTTTATAAGTAATCATTGCAACAGAGTTTATAACATTGTTATTTCCTACAACAATATCAGTATTTATACACATAAATATACATAAATGAATCACTCTTTATACTTAAAGATTTTTACAGATAAGCATAATTATATATTTGTATAATAGGAAAAATTATATAATACTATTATATATGTAAACATAAATTATATCAGTTTGAAATTTGTCAGTATTATATAACATGTGGTCTTAGTTCTTTAGTTAATAGGAACCATTGATATGCCTATGATAATCCTTTAGTCCCCAAGGAATATAAAATAATTATACCAAGAACCCTATTGAAACAATTTTAACACTGAGTTACCCTTTCCTCACTAGGTCAGCTAGTCCTCTCAACAAAACCAGTAATTCTGAGAATTTTATTTTTTTTAAGATTTTTTTTTTTTTTTTGAGAGGGGGGTGGGGGCAGAGAGAGAGAGGGAGAGAGAATCTCAAAAAAGCTCCGCATTCAGTGCAGAGCCTGTAGTGGACCTCAATTCCATGACCCTGGAATCATGACCTGAGCTGAAATCAAGAGTCAGACACTCAACCAGCTGTCACCCAGGCATCCCAGTAATTCTGAGACTTTTAAACAAACCCAGTTCACTTTGTCCAGTACATGAAGATATTATGGTTGCTTACTGTGGTTCTCATTTAAATTTTCAAGGGAACTTTTTAGTGTATTCTCATCATTAGATGCAACTTTTTTATCCGCTTCTTATAATGGTGTTGAAAAAGATAGTAAATATTCTGAATGGCCTAGTTGCTGAGATTTGTTAAAGGAACATGGACATCCCTCACTCACAAGTTTATACCTTTCCTATCCCACCTAATGGGAGGATCCAGGAGAAAAAGAAAAGGGGAAAGACACATAATTAGTAGGATGACAATAATCTAAGGAAAACAACGGAAAATGATGTCTCCTGTACTAATGTAAATCTATTAAGAGCATACATATTTTATTCATATGGACAATTATATTTCCCTGGATATTTTCCTATTGAAGTTACTCAACATCTAATTTTTTTAACATAATTGTTTCCATCCCATTTGAAATATTAAGATTTGGCCAACTATACCATAATAACACTAAACATGCATGTAATATTAATACTAAAATTTTAAATCTTAAAATAATCAATATATTCCTGTGAAAATTTTGGTCCAAATAATTTAAAAGTGACTTAGTATAAAACATAAGATTGTATGATAGAACGGAACATTCTATCAAAGGCTTTAAAATAATGGTGAGTAAAGTTTGCGTTAGAGGTAAACATGAAGATATTCTTATATAATTACTGTGGGCATAATCATGCGAAAAATAATGAATGTCTACAAATGGAAAACATCAACATTCACTGAGTAATCAGAAAGTATTCACATCCATATATTTTCTTGGGAAATACCGAAATAAACATCTACACTGCATATAGAGTAACTGCATACACTGCACACACAATATTGTCTAATATTTTATTATCAGTATATTAATCACTGGCCAAGCTGCCATTGCTTGCAGACATAAATTACTTGTATAAAGTTTATGCAAAATAGTGATCTCCTTCATCAAGGCTTGGATCAATGTTTCTAGAGACAAGTGTGCTAAGGTGATAACTATTACCCCATTCACAATTCCAATCACCTGTACATCCATAACTTTACCCCAAACTGATGGTGTTTAGCATGATGGACATTTGGGGGTTTTACTAAAGTGTTAACTCAATATATGGAGTGGGAATAGAAAACAGTAAGGTTTTAACCATTGATTAAACCTTAAATAAATTCCTCAAATTTTTATGGGAGGATGCCATTGACTTCAGTAACTATTCTGGAAAAAGGCAAGGATATGCAAACACTTATATGAAGAGAAATGAGAGCAACCAAGTTTTATGTCTGTTTACTTTGTTAAGAAATAGAGAAAATGTTAGATATATTCTCACGTTGGAAGGAAGTGATTATTTTCAGCTGTGGCCCTGAAAATGTATTTTCCTATGATTTTAACCTATTATTCTAAAAACTGTCTTGTTTGACAATATCTATCAAACATTTATTGCCAGATAGAATGATAATAGCATGAGGGTGAAACATACCTGCATCGAACATAGTAACCGTTAGATAGCATTAAAGCCCCCATAGAAATATAGTCTACAAAATCTTTTATATAACACTTTCTTTGGAGTTGAGTTAATCTTAAAGTAGCTAGAATGTTTAAGAACAAGAAAAGGTAAAAAGGTGTTATTCATAAAGGAAATAAGCACAATTAAATATAATCAATTTGAAAAGAAGACAAATATATATACTTAAGGAGGAATGAAATATAAATAGGCTCATTTATTGGAATAAGATGGGAATCATGATTTCCCTGACTCTAAGAAAATGTTTATTGGGTTAAGGACAATTATGAAAGGGGAAGTCAGTCTCAGGCAAAGAGCAAAGAAAAGAATATTGCAATGCTTATTTTAAATACGAATCTTACAGAGGGGGTGGATAATCACACAAATCAGTGCTATATTGTCTTCTTACTTTGCTCTTGGTCTTTTGCTACTAGCATCTTTTGTCACGGGGAAGTTAAATTTTTTTTTTTTTTAACATTTATTTATTTTTGAGACAGAGTGAGACAGAGCATGAATGGGGGGAGGGCCAGAGAGAGAGGGAGACACAGAATCCGAAGCAGGCTCCAGGCTCTGAGCTGTCGGCACAGAGCCTGATGCGGGGCTCAAACTCACGGACCGTGAGATCGTGACCTGAGCGAAGTCGGACATTCAACCGACTGAGCCACCCAGGCGCCCCTGTCATGGGGAAGTTAATGTTATTTATGTTTGAGAATACATTTCTTCTATTTAAAAGTCCTCAGTGGTTCCTTACTGCTTACAAAATAAGCCTGAAACTACAGAACAAGGCAATTGTAAATGTGACTCCAGTTTTCTTTTCAATTTCATGCTCTCTGTATCACCAATAAGTCCAATATTGGGGGTGCCAGACCACCCAGGTACTTTGAACTGAGTGCCATTTGCCAGAACAACAGGCATTTGTATTCATGCTCTCCCTTGACTTCAGCCTTCAAGGCTCTCAGAACAAATGCCACCAACGTCTGCCTCTTTCTTAGATGAAGCAATCACTAGAATAATACAATCTATTTGTTTTGAAGATATATCTGTATCTGCTAATGTATTTAATCTGTAAGGTCCTAGAGGCCTTACATGCTGCTTTATTCATCTTCATAACTATGTTTTTCAGGCTCAGTAGAAATTCGATAAATTCTTTTCTGAATGAAGGCTGATGTTATAAGCTATTTCTTTATTACTCTCTCTCCAAACAGACCAGTTTGTGTGTGTGTGTGTCTTTTTAATAGTGTGCTTAGATTTTTATGACCATACATTAGCAGACTAAAGGATTTTAATAAAGATCTATTAACGTGCAACTTAAAAGAAAAATCAAGGTTGTGTATCCAACTAGGTTTTCTTTTTAAAGGAATGGCTTTCAAATTTTGTGGTTTAAGGTTAAGATATCAGAGACATAAGAGAGTTGATACCCTCATTTTTCTCTTGTTTGTTCCAATATATTTATTTGCTTGATAAGTATTAGAGATATTCTTTGTCCAATTACATGTTTTATTTCCAATTGAATATACATTTCCAAAAGTTTAAGATGTTTTCCAAATATGGGACTAAAGTTTTTACAAACTCACATAATTGAATGTGAGGAAATCAGGGAAGTTCTTAGGCATACACACTTAAACACACAAACAGGTACACATAAAATTTGTTTTTAGATTGTTAGCATATTAGGAACCCAAAAACACCAATAATGAATAAGATATAGCAGTTTGTTAAGGTGAATATTCAAACATATATAATTATAACAATATGGTAAAACCTTGGTTTGTGAGCATGGTTCATCCTGGAAACATGCTTATAATCCAAAGCACTTGTATATCAAATTGAATTTCAAGAACCATTGGCTCAGTTGTGATCACATGATGTTTGGCATCATGTACTACTCCTATTGCAAGACATCACTCATTTGTCAAGTTAAAATTTATTATAAATGTTTGCTTGTCTTGTGGAACACTCGCAGAACAAGTTACTCGCAATCCAAGGTTTTACTGTAATTCATGTAGTTTATGTTATATTATAAATCAATTTTCCCCTCTAAGTTTTCTTTTTTACATGTATAACGGATACTCATGTCTTTATAAGTTGTGAGTTGTGTGTGTGTATACATATGTATACATGTGTGTGTGTATAATTAATCATCACGCAAGTTGTATATATACATTGTTATTCAGCACCCAAACACCCATGACATTATGTCAGATTTCTGATGAAAGAAAATTATATTTTCAGTATATTTTCAGGAAATATTTTATAAAGAGTGATTTTATATCTACAGTCTTGCCTCTAATCACAGATTGTATTTTGTTCATGCCCATAATTTTTGAACAATAATTTTAGAGCAACATTTATATGTCATGTCATTTGTATATACTTAACAGAGTCTGTGATTAAAATTACAACAATATATTCTGCTTAACATTAAAACAGTGTAGTTCTTAAGGAGTTATTGGCAAGAATAGAGCTTGGAGTGAATGCTCATTCAAAGAAAAAAGCTTTCTTCCATTTTTCTTTTCTGTCTCTTCAAGTTTTGGTAGATTTGGGGTGTCCATGCTATAATTTAGCATCTTTTTTTTTTTTCACATTATTTTCCAGTGAACCTACCAACTGTCTGCCTGCTGTCTTATTTTATTGTAATTTATTTTTCTTAAAACACAAACCAAACCATGTGACCCCGCTGTTTAGAGTCCCTCAGTAGTTCCTCAGGGCTAACTGGAATAAAAGACTCTCTTCAGTCTGGTCCTGCCTGTCTTCTAGCCTTATCTTTCAACATTTGTTCACCAGATGCTCTGTACTTGGGCTATTTGTGGGTCCTCACTAAGCCATGCAATTTCACCTTTCCAAGCCTTGCCCCTTGTTATCTTAGAAAACTGTTGTGCTCTTCAAGATGTAACTCAAAATGCTGTTACTTGCTTTCTTCCTCTGTCCTATACGTATCTGTATGTGTAGCCCAGTTGCCATCAATCTATCTTTATTTTATTAGTGGTGTATATATCTGACCCATACTTGACTGGGAATGCCTCTACATCTTTGCATCTCCTTAGAACAATACTGTACTTAGTGTAAAAAGATAGAGTGACTGACATTGGGGTAAATTAACTAAGTATTTATCTCACAAAACAATTGCCACTGGTAAGTTTGGACACGATTAATTTAGAATCTAGGATGTTTGCTTCTACCTCTTTTTCATCACCTACAGTAGGAAGACTTTCTTTACACTGGATCTATCGCCTCATATTTGTTTGCAAGCTTCTAAATTTTCAAATATGTAAATATTCCTCCCACTTTGCTGACAATTATGTATTTAAACTCAAATTCAGTGAGTCAGAAGCAATAGAATGATATTATCATAAATATGTATACATAATATATGTTATATAAAACTTGTATAGGTTATATACACATAAATATTATGTATATATAATATGTAACACATACCACACACATATACAACATACACACATCACATCACATGAAACCATATGTGTGTGTTATATAAATTATTGTATATATATTTACATACACTTATCTTTCCAATAAATTTATGAGGACTAGATATATTCAAATTAAAAAGCTATGAAAATATCTAGGATATAATAGCATGGACTATAAATGTGGAAATTGACAAGCTAATTGAACCATAACAGAGGCAGTGCTTAATATATTGTAAAAATAGAAACATATATGTATATATATAATTTGTCATAAATATACCTAATACTTTTTCCATTATTTCTGCATGTTAAAATCCACCATATTGTTAAAATGTTACTAAGTTCTTAAGGATGTTTATACTATAGTTTGTAACTATTGTCTGCATGTATGATACTGCCTCTTTAATTATCGTGATCCAAACATTTCTCTTCAGTGTCTAGATATTATTCTTAGATTCACATTTTGAAAGTCAACGTAAATAACGTCTGTTTTGACCAATAGCATAAAGTTGCTTTGAGCTACTTACACAAAACGTTTTCAATATTATTTAAACCAGTGGTTTCTAAGCAGGGGTGATTTCACTCTCAAGCAGACCCAGAAAGATGTTGATTTTGATTGCCACAACTTGGGGAGGGGGTGCTACTGACATCGAGTGGGCTGAGGCCAAGGGTGCTGTTCTGTTAAACATTCTACAAGGAACACTTGACCCAAAATGTCCCCACATTTGATCCAAAATGTTGCTGTTGCCAAGGTTGAGAAACCCTGGTTTAAGCAAGTTGTGTTCAGTCCCTACATTTGGAGAATCAATGAAGACTATGAAAAGAAGTAGCCCAAATGCCCATGTGACCTAAGTAGCCTTAAGTAGAATCCAGTTCTGTTATTATTTTGTATTTCAAAATCATTTTTAAAAACTTTCAAAGCCTCCACCCAAGTAATGCTATTTTCCATTTCTTTCTGAATTTGTTGATTTGGGGCCCATAATCATATCTTAATAATTCTTTACACTGGGGTCAATTCTTTTTGTTCAGGTCCAGGACAGATGCATCATGTAATAAATCACACATGCCTGTGTTCAGCGAGACAGGTTTCCACAGAAACCTGTTGTAATCCACTATTTCCTGAAAGACATCTTGTATAAAGGGTAGAATAGAACCAGGGAGCTAATCTAGTCCCTCTGGCCTGTCCAGGCAACAGCCTAACTAAATTATGCCATGTAGATTAAATAAATAAATAAATAAATAAATAAATAAGCAAGCAAGCTATCCTTAGAAAAAAAACATTTCCTACTTTCTTTAGCATCCAGTTCAACTCAGTTGAAATGATTGAGGCAGTGTATAAGTGCAAAGGAAACTAGGAACACTGACATCCTTAATTTATTCTCAAAATAAGATGTAGGATAAAACATACTAAACTAAATGATTTGTTGCCATGACACCAAAGTATTAGGAGTAAACTCTGAAAAAGTTGCTCTGTTAAAGTCCATTACAAATTATGTTCCATGTGGAGTTAAAAATATGTTCTGAGTCTCACTCTCAGTATACTTGTAATTAGCTTTTTAATCAGTTTATTAAATGTGACTCCTAGTAACATTTGTAATTCCATTTTAGATCTATTTCTGTGAAGAATTTCACATAAAGTCCCATTTATATATGTGTGTGTGTGTATCTTGGACTGTGCATATATATATGGTACATGTATGTGTGATATATATTTGATATGTATGTGTGTGGATATATATACTTAAAATTGCTATAAATATAAATACTTACAAATATAAACTTTCATCCCCCTGAAGAATAACTGTACAATGAGGGATGCTGAACACTTGTGTTATAGTTATTTATTCCTTTATGGAAGACCATATACTGAATTAGCTGGGAGGTAGCTTTGTGGTACATATTGAGTCACATTTTTTGTTTGTTAATTCATACGTTTTAACTAAAAATAAAGCCACAGAAGGTATTTTAAGACAGTATTATAAAAACCCTAATCTTCATTGAACGAGGGATAGTTTTATTTCAGTGAAAACAAGTATTTTAATCCATATTACCTGCCTTCAAGGAAGATAAAATTTGTTGCAGTATATTGTCAACAAACTATTTTAAGACAAGTCAGAATAAAGAATATCTTACAATAGAGTTAGAAGTAAAATGCAATAAGATGGGGTAATTGTATCTGATTGGGCTTAAAACAATCATTATTACGAAGATGACTTTTGAGCTAGGTTTTGAAGAATTAGGAAGATTTCCATAAATAAAGGATAAAGGTATCAAGATGCAGTTTCAGGCAACACATTCCTTCTTACAGTCAATTAAATTTAGCTTCTGATATAATGCATTTTGTTCTCTATAAACTTTCAATAAGAATGTGAGATCATAGTTTATCACAGTCTGATTCTAATACATGAGGCTAAGTTCAGATAAATTGTCTTAGCCTCTGTACTTTAATTTTTAGAATACGTACCATTTGTCACCTAAGTTAGCTCATAGTAAAATAGTAATAAATTATAATAATTTCTAAAAGTAGACACTCTGACTTTAGTTTCCCATGACAAAAGCATGTATTTTGTGTTGTAGTGTGGTTAGTAAATTTATTTCTCTTTGTTTCATTATGGTCTCTAAGCACACAGAAAAGAGTCTCTATAGTTTTTTTCAGTTTACATATGATATAGCAGGCAAAGTAAGGGTGGAGTGGTCAGTAGAAGTGAGATCGTGCAAGGTTGTACAATTAAGTTAAAAAAAATCTAAAGTTAATGCTAAGAGTGGGTGACTTTACGTCCCACAAAAGATAACAGATGACATTTGACTGCTTCTACTAGTCCTTACTAAGCTGTGTACTAATTTATGTGACCCTCCCAGGTAACAAAAATGTTGTAATCCAATTATGCACTAACCAATGTCTACTGTTGGGCATTCTATCCCCCAGAGGATGGGCAAAGGGAATAACTCTCCTTATAATTCCTGTTAACATATCTCCTAGTATGCTAGGAACCAGAGGGATCCGGTTCCTCTGCCAGGCAACATAACCTTTTCTGCTAAGTGTCAGGAAATATTCCAGCCTAACCATCTGCAAAATTGTAATGAAGGTAGAGAATAGTATTATAATTGAATACACCTGATACTTTATTCTCATTTATTGCTCTTTTTCCTCCACTTAGAGCGCCCACTCTTTCTTTCTGATTCCCTTCCACCTCACTGACCACACCATCTCTGTAATTGTGGCTGGCTGCTTCCTTTCCCCCTTCCTGAATCGTATTCATGTCCTGTGGCTATAGATACCATCTCATTACAAGATACTCTGTATCCCCATGGCTTTAAATAAATTCTATATGGTGATGACTTCCAAATGTATAGCCCAAGTTTCTGCCACCTCTCTTCACCACATACTATTTTTTCAAGTTTGGACTCCTATAGTCTACTTCTTCCTTAGTGTCACTGTGATAATGATATTGCATACCTAGTAGGCATCTTAGTTGAATATATCCAATACCTAACTCTTGATTCTACTGCCCCCCCCCCCTGCAGTTTTCCCAACACCAGTATAACACCATCATTTGCCAGTAGCTCAGGCCAACACACTGACAGCATTCTTGATTTGCCTCTTTTCTTCTCAACCCACAGTGAACTGATTGCCCTTTCCTATGGCCTCGACAGTCAGACTATGGTTTCAGTCTCACTGATACCATTTCTGCTAGTACAGCCTTAATGCTTCATCTCTTTCGAGGAATTGGAAATAGTCTTCTAACGGGTATCTCCTCATCCTCCTTCTACCTCCTCCTGCCACTGTAACCCAGTTCATTTCCTCGTCAGGGTCTCTGAACTAGCTGGTCTATCTGCAAAATATTTTTCTCTTTGACATCTTTGCATGGCTCGTACCCTCATTTATTTCAAGTCTCTGCTCAAATGAGACCACTTCAGAAAGAGCTGGAATGATTGCCCTTTGTGAACTATCTTCCACCCTAATTACTTTTTTATCTGCTGTCTTTGCTTCATTTGTCATCAGAGTATTGACATTTTATTATGTATTTCTTTATATTTTTATTTGTCATCTGCCTCCTTCACTATTACTGAAGTGTTATGAAGGCAGGGATTTTTCCTGTTCCACTTCTATAGCCTAAGAACTTAAAATACTACCTATTAATATTCAGAATTATTTGTTTAGTGAATGAATGGGACATTCAAGGGATTTAGAAAGTCAATTATTTTATGTTTGACATGACTCTGCCTTAAATCTTTACAATTCCATTGGAAGGAATATAGGCAAAATATTTAAGGATAAAGGAAGGCAGAACATAACAGCATTCTCTGATTAGTTCCACTAATGATCTTACACATTTGCCTGTGAAAAGCCTGCTTCTAAGTGAACATTCATGTTTTATCTGTTGCCCTTATGTTTGTATTAATAGCCTTTAAAGAGTGCAACCAGACTGCCTTCTTCCTAAGAGTTTTATTTCCTCATGCTGAATGTAGGACTTTTATATTTAGAAGCACAAACTCTTCCCTAATTATATACAACCTACTGTTCTAAATTTTGCATGCCACTTTGCAGTTTAGTGCTATGCGATTTACTTGCTACCAATTTTGGTGTCAGAAATTTGACATTTAGATTGCTTTTGAAAAGTAATGGTAAAGTGGATTTAGTACTGAATGAGACTTAGCATCTGCTTTCTTGGCTTCTTTTTAATTGTTTTTTTTTTCTTTCACTTACGTGTAATGATCCACCCACAATGTCATGATAATAGGTCAAATACTCATCATGATTTATAAATGAAGAGAAAATACTTTTAACCCTCAGTCAGCTAATTTTGCTGAGATATTTTTCTCAGAAAACAGAGGAATAGAATACAACTTGTATAATTTGCTGAACACCCACACATTAATTCATATTTATTAAATATATTATAATTTATAGAAAGGACCTAGCAGAAGAAACCAACGTGTATTATGGAATTCTGCCATTAGCCAGATTCATATCATGGTTTTGTGGTTTGGAATTTTAGCTAACAAATGAATTATTCCTAACTATTGAAGAGCATCACTTATATTTGTAGTCATATGTTAGGTCTCTATCTCTCTCTTCTATCTGTCTATCTATCTATTTATTTATGTATCATCTATCTCTATAAATATACATATACATATAGGTATACACATACATATACATATGTGTGATATATAGAATTGTGTGTGTGAATGTAAATATGTATAAATATTCAATCAACAAAACATTCATTAAAATTCATAGCTCTTAAAGTGAACAAAAATTCAAATCCTTCCTGTTTTGCTTAATGCCTGTTCACTTCACTAATTCATAAAATCAGGTTTGTGGGCATTATGTTAAAATACTGCAAAGCCTCTATGGTAAAATATGGTAATACCTTTTAATAGGACATAAATAACAGTATTATTCAAAATTTCCCTTAGGGTGTTGCCTAATTTTAGTTAGACCATGAGGCAGCTTGAAAAAGGGCAAACTCATTAAAGGATTTCATTGTGAGTATTTTTTTAACCTGTAAAATAAGATTGAAATTACTTTATTTACAGTTTTGCCTCTGAGCTATTTTTTTCCTTCATTGTAAAAGAGAGCAGCTGGTGGTATTCCCAACTGTTAGCCTAACTTGAAATATTCTCACACTCCTTTTTGCTTGTTTGATATTATCTTTAGATATCACAGCTACATAATAAGACTGTCCTTTGGCATTTGAATATTAAAGATGAGAAGGGCTCAAATACTTACACATTTTAGAATATGGGCAAGTGAAATTTCCCTTGCAAAAAGTCATGTTTGATATTATTCTTATTTTCCACTAATTCCATGATTTATAAGCTAAAACATGTGTTTCCTGTTTACAGACTGCGATCCAGCTTCACAGATTACCACTGTCAATTTCACATTTGATTTAAATGGGCTATATATGTTGTTGCAAATGACATGATCTCATTCTTTTTTATGGCCGAGTAATATTCCATTGTACGTATATATACTGCTCCTCTTTACCCTTTCATCTGTCAATGGACCTGGGTTGCTTCCATATTATGGCTATTGGAAATAACACTGCAATAAACATAGCGGTGCATGTATCTTTTTTGAATTAGTGTCTTCATTTTCTTTGGGTAAATACCCGGTAGTGGAGGTACTGGATCAAAAAAGAATGAGATCTTGCAATATGAAAAAACATGGATGGACCTAGTACTTACGATGGACCTAAGTAAAATAAGTCAGAGAAAGGCAAATACTGTATGATTTCACTTATATGTGGCATTTAAGAAACACAACAAACAAAAGCAGACAAACAAACAAAAAAAACAGACTCTTCAATACAGAGAACAAACTGGTGGTTGCCAAAGGGGAGGTAGGCAGAGGAATGTGTAATAAAAGTGAAGGGGATTGAGTACACTTACTGAGATGGGCACTAAGTAATGTGTAGAAATGTTGAGTCATTATATTGTACACCTAAAACTAGTATAGCACTGTATCCTAATTATACCTCAATTTTAAAAAAAATTACAAATAAATAAATAAATGGAAACTATAAGATTTTTTCAAAGTCAATACAAGATTTCAGGTTGTTTTTGTTTTAATTTTTTTTGTACAGAACAAAACATAATAACCTGATTCTTTCTTCAGTAATTTTGTTGCTTGGTACATGTTCTTGTCATAATTTTCAATTATCTCAAATTTTATATCTTTTTTTTTTTGAGAGGAGTATCTCTCAGAGTAAATTAGCTCAATTTTTTTTTATTGTGAAAGTTTAGTGATATAATTAATGATAACTGGAAATTATCTTATAAATGTCCAGGTAGAAGCACAAAACTTAGCCATTGAAATTCCATTAATTTTTATGTTATGTGAAATTTTTAAAATGTGAGTAAATCCTGCCTGTGAAAGATAGAACACACTTCTATAGCACACTTACATCTTTTGTTTTCATTGAAATATAGCTGACATAAAGTGTTACGTTAGTCTTAGGTACAACATAGTATTTGAACAATTCTATACATTACTCAGTGCTCAGCACTGTAAGCATAGTCACCGTCTATAGCTCACCTGTAACTGAGAACTGTTTCTGGTGTCTGATATTTGGCATGCAAAATGATTATAAAGTGGTGCTCCTCTTATTCCAGATCTTCTTTTATAATATGTTTCCAAAACATATCAAGCAAACATTCAGTAAGTACAATGCAAATAGATTCCTTTCTGGGAAAAAAAATGTTCAGTTGCCTGATTTAGTTTATTATTTTCCTTAATGATAAATTCTACTGTCATTAATATTTATTCATAATTTTTGACAATTTCCACTGCAGTCTTTCTACCATAGAATATTTCTCAGTGTCTCACGCCTCTTTGGCCAATTCTTACTTCACATAAACTGCTAACCCTTATTATCAGTCTAAACCAGAAAGTAGGAAAAGGAGGGAAACTGAATGCGTCATTAATTAACACATTCTGGTTTTTGTTACTTTTTTTATCAAAGCCATCTTATGCAAATAATGATTATTACTGAATCTCTATACAAAATGGAAGCTATCCAGATGAAATACAATTTTGTTCTGGCATTAGGTGGGATATTTTTTGTTTTGTTTCCTGTTTTTGTTGTACAAGTACAGGAAATCCACCTGAAATAGCAATCAAGGACTTATCCTACATAATGGTAATATCTCATGCTTTGTTATGGCTTCAGGCAAGGCTTGGTCCAGTGGATAAAACAATTTCACCAGGACTCTGTTTGCCTTTCTCCATCTCCTGAATTTGCCTTCATCTGTCATGGCTTCATTTGGTGGCACACTCTCTCTGAAGTGGGGAAATGGCTTATGGGGTCCTTATAGCAGCCCTATGTGCATACACTTCTGTACATGGTTCTTCCTGCTTAAAGTGTAGAAAGAGGGGAAAAAAATTCACACAGAAATGATTGGAATTGAATAGTTCAGAAGCCTACTAAGAATTTGAGAAAATTATTTTGGCAAAAAAGCCACGAATTTGTAAGAAAAAGCTTTGATGGTTCAAGCCTAAACTCATATCATGAGCCCCCAAACTTGCATGGGAAAGTGAGAACGGCATAGTGCCAAGGACATCACGTTCAACAAAACCCACTTAAAATACTGCAACTGCGAATAATGGATAAAGAAAACTTTCCTAGATAGTGGAACTAGGGGCCTATACATGACCAAAACTTACTCAAGAAGATTCTTCCAGGGGCGTCTGGGTGGCTCAGTCAGTTGAGCGTCCAACTTCGGCTCAGGTCATGATCTTACAGCTCGTGAATTCGAGCCCTGCGTCAGGCTCTGTGCTGACAGCTCCGAGCCTGGAGCCTGCTTCGGATTCTGTGTCTCACTCTCTCTCTGCCCCTTTCCCACTCACGCTCTGTCTCTTTCTCTCAAAAGTAAGTAAATGTTGAAAAAAAAGAATATTCTTACAGAAAACAGAATCACAGTTTAATCAAGGGACTTCTTTCATGTCCATGACAATGAATTCTTATATCACCTGCCCATCAGGATTCCAAACTTGCTAAAGGGTGCGCCTCTAATTTTCCCTCTACCACGTGGAGGTGTCTATTGCAGTTATCCTGATCCTAGTATACCAGTTAGTAGGTAATTTATCTCTTAGTTCATAGAGCTTGAAAGCATTGAGTTGCTATGAATCTGTTAGGGAAGACTACCCATCTTCCAGAGACTATAAATATTGAGCTGGATTTAGTGAATTTGATGAGACTTTGGATTTTTTCCCTTGGGGGTAGAATTAGTATGTTCTATATGTGAGAAGAAGAGAGCAATGGGCTATTTGGTGACCACCAAAGCAGACTGGCAAAAAAATGCTGGTATTTACCACCATTGATGTTTTTGTCTTTTCCTAGACACACAGCTAGATCACATTTCCCCACTTATTTCAACTATATGAGTCATATAACTCTTTGCCATTGGAATGTGATGTGTATTATACCCAGGACAAGATAATTGAGAGTATGCTTTTTTTTTTGTTTTAATTTTTTTCTTCTTTCTTATCTGCTGGCTATAGGTAACAGGCATTAAAGGGTGCTCTGAGGACCTAGAATATGACAGAAGAAAAGAACCATGTGTCTCAATTCCATAAAGAAGGGTCCTGGTTACACACATCAAGCTGTGATGTAGACAAGAAATACACTTGTATGTGTGTTAAACCACTGCAGTTTGGTGTAGTTTGCTTTTTTGCTTTACTGATGATTGAGAAATTCAAAAGAAGAGAAATCTAGGTAAGTATACCTAGGTGTGATAAACATAAGAGAAGAAGTACATGAAATAGAAAACAAAAAGCAATAAAAATGGAATGTATCAACTAAGTCATATTTGTTTCCTTGAAAAGACTGATAAAAAAGAGTCCATTTGGCATTCCTGATAATTAAAGAAAGAGGGAAAGGCAAAGAATAAAAGATAACTACATAATATGGAGTATTAAAGAGTAATGAAAGGTACATTAGAGAAACTTAAAATATGACCTAAAATTGTATGTCTTATCTGTTGAATCATGAGTTATATTTTCAGTGACAATACGAATGGTCATGATATTAGCCAATTGTTTATTTTATTTTCAAATGGAAAATGTCATAAATACTTTTGCTTCTCTCAGTGAAAAGTATTTTTATGGCTTTGGAAGATGTTCTCCCACAATATAAGGGCATTTTTCTGAAGCACACATTTGAAAGAAAGAAATTTAATATTTTTACAAATATAGTCAGATGTTGTAGCAAATAAACATATTTCTCCATCACTGCCTGTGAATGATTATATTATATCATTCAACAACATATTAAGCCTATAGGATAAGCTTGATGTGTTGTGGGAAAGGGAGATGAAAGATTTTATTACAAACTTTTAAGTAAATAAAAGCAAATTTTATGGTTTTTTTCCCTACTGTTTTCCTTTATTCTTTTCAGAATGATTTACTGGGGACCAACTATATTCCAGGTGCTTTACTACACATTAGGTTATAATATGAAGAAGATACCTGTGCTTGTGACTTCTACTATTCTCTTCTTCTCAACCCCAAATATGTAGTCTCATGCACGTAGACCGTGATGCAGGCCCAGATCTATCCTTGGCTAGATAAAGGCAATTATTCAGATACATGAATTAGAATTTTGTGACTTTAGAGCATAACTGTTTGAGTGTAAACAGTAGAGTCTAGAATATATTCTTTCATTTCTGTCCTGGATTACCTACCTTAAATGTTCTATTGATTGTGCTTAATCTCTTCTATAGTTTTAATCACTGTGTATCAGACCCCTCTAAGGCACCACATCATCAGATCCTCTACATCTTACCTGCTTCCAGGAATTTTTGCCCATTTGTTCCAAGCCAAGTACACAATGTGTTAATGAACTGTTTGAATCCTGACCAGCTTCCATGGGGGAACCATTCCTGAGCTGGTGTATCTCTCACATCCTGCCCCAGAACTTCCTACTAATGATGAGGCTTGAGATGCCAGGGGCACCTTTCACGCACAGCCTGAGAATTCAGTCTGTGCAATGACACTGAAAGCAATGGGATCACTGGATCAATTCTTCTCCCCTGTTGTCTCAGGACTCCCTGAGATGTACTTGGTTGGACCTTTGAGAATGAGCTAGCATTCATGCTTGTTGGCAACCAGTGGTCAGCCCAGTCATAGATGTTTAATTGGTTTGACTGAGTGACTTCCCTTTTTTCTCCCTTTCCTTCCCTGAGAATTTAGTTCCTAGTAAAGTAGTAGCATACAAGCCTTTGCCTCAGTATGAGCTTTCTAGGCAATCCAAGAAATTCTTTCTTTCTGCTGATTCTGATACATGGATTTAATCTCTGGAACCTAATAAGTCCCTCCTCGGCCCTTGACCTCATCTGACTATCATTATAGGTTGAGTTTTCATAAAGTTGTTATGTTTAGGGCCTCTTCTAAAGCCTAGTGCCTAGTATATCCACATTACTTACTGATATAATGTTTTTATTTTTTTTTAATTCTTGAGAGAGAGAGAGAAAGAGAGAGAGCAGGTAAGGGGAAGGGGGGTGGGGGACAGAAAATCTGAAGCTGTCAGTGCAGAGCCAGATGCAGGGCTCAAACTCACAAACCGTGAGATGATGCCCTGAGCCGAAGTCAGACTTAACCGACTGAGCCACCCACATGCCCCTGATATACATTTAAAGTCCCACAAAAACTAGCCCTACTCCAGGCTATTACACTGTCATTTGGCTTTCAACACAGCCCAACTTCTTGAAGATTGTTTACCACTACCTGCCCTTCTTTAGATCCAACTATGATATGTTCCAATACCACCAAACCATTAAAATTGCCCTTATTAATTTCCTCAGTGAGCTCTTTCTCATCACATCCAATGGATACTATTCTGCCCCTTATTTTGCTTTTCTTACTCACTTTAAAAAACATTGCTAGTCACTCCCTCTTCCAATAAACACTGTCTTCCCTTGTCTTCTCCAAAACCATGCTATCTGGACTTTTCTTACCATTCTTTCCCAGATTTTGTTTTGACTCTTCCCTACATACTTATTACTCTGGGGATCTTAATTTTTGTTTTAGTTTTTCCCTTCTCTTCTCCATCCACATATGAATCCCATGTGATGTTATATAGCCCCTATGATATTTATTATCTATTTAAAGCTGATTCCCAAATAAATACATAGAGTTTATGTTTCTCTCCTGATTTCTAAACATGTATACCCAACTATTAGCATCTTTACTTGAAAGGTGTCAAATGGAAACACTTTTGAGTATGTGTAAAAGAGAACTTATCCTCTTTGTCCCCAAATCTTTCTTTAGTTTGCTTTCACAGTTGATGGTACTACTCTCCATCCAATTAGCCAACCCAGAAACCTAGGAATTATTCTTGTTAATTTCCTTTTCTCAATACTGTCTCAGATTTGGTCAATCACCAAGTAAACTAACTTTGATTTTCTAAAAGTCTTTCAAATATATTATTTCTATTCTCTTCCAAGTTCAAGTTCCTTGTTATGGCTCACAGAGCCCACCCTTAAACTTCCTCAGTCTCACGTATTGCCACTTCTCCTCACATACGTGACTCCAGTCATTTAAATATTCTATAAATTCCTTGGACATTCTAAATGTTGTAGGCCTTTCAAATACTGGTTTTTTTTGAACTGGAATATTTATTCCCTTTCAATCTTTCTCATCCTTCCACCTTGTCTTGTGGAATAGAATGTCAGAAGTTGGGTAGAAGTGTGCCTCTTCACCACCATTCTCTTATTTTTTGTTTTCTTAACCTTGTTGGGCTTAACAATTGAATCTATGGTTAATCAAGTTTGTGGCTTCTCTCATATCAGGATATTTCTTCATGAGAAATTTATTCCCAATATTAACCTCTGCTCCTTATTTCCTTCTCACAAACAATTAAGAGTATTTAATCTTGTTTCCAATGGAGACAACCTAAAATCAGATCCAGTTACTGAATAAGTCAAAAGACTAAAGTTTAAGTTGATGTCTATTCTTTCAGTCCTATAGTAATGTTACACTGGTATTTTCAATGTAGGAATGAAATAGTACATGCAACAACCACCATATAATGTACATACATAGTAGAGAAGTAAAGTAGAAAGGTAAAAATAAAAATAAAGTATATTATACAGTAAGCTAGGAAAAAAAGAAGCTCCAGTTATATTTCATTTAACAGTCATAAGTATAGAACTGTGTTTATGGCTTCATTCCTCTGCTATACATATTACTGTGCCTTTAACATTCAGTTACATTTTCAGTTGGTGTGTTTCTTTTGCAACCAGGGTAACCTCACACTTTCATCTTTGTGTCATCAAGGTTCATTGGACTCAATGTAATGTTGAAGTTTTTTATTGCACAATTCTAATGATTTATAAAGACTGATCTCTTACAACTTTTTTATTTTAAAAAACAAAGAGGAATTTTGAAATATTTTGTAATATTTGTATTCTAGGAACTGTTTCAGCATCACTCATCGATTATTATCCCATGCTTAAAAATGACCAAAATAATAAGGAAATGGACAAAGAATGGAATCACCCAGAAGGATCATGCAAGGATCATTACTGTTTTATCATCTGTAAGTTTTCTTATTGTATTAACAAAGTATTGCATTACCTTTCACAGAGATACAGATTTCATGTTTGGAAATTTTAAAAACTTTTCAGGTGCCTGGGTGGCTCCATTGGTTGAGCATCCGACTTTGGCTCAGGTCATGATCTTACAGTTTGTGAGTTTGGACCCTGGTTGGGTTCTGAGCTTATCACTCAGAGACTGGAGCCTGTTTCAGATTCTGTGTCTCCCTCTCTCTGCCCTTCCCCTGCTTCTGCTCTGTCTCTCTGTCTCTCTCTGTCTCGGTCTCTCTTTCTCTTTCTCTCTCTCTCAAAAATAAGCACTTAAAAATTTTTTAAAAATAAAAACTTTTCTTACTTTTATTAAATTGTTGAGAATTCAAATTTTTCAAAAAAAAATTCTGCTTGTGATGTTAGTGAAAAATAAATGACAAAAGAAGACATTTCACAATCCTGAGATAAATGCAGAGACCCATAGGAGCACTCAGATTCTAAGAATGAGGATGATACTGATTGCATTTTAATAGTCTTCATATAATGCTCTCCTAAATTGATTTTCTCAAATGGGTAAAAGGCTGAGGGATTTTTCTTTCTTTAATCTTCTCTGAGAAATAAGAATGGGGGACGGGGGGTGTATATATTTTGAGGAAAGTGTGGAATATTTTAAATAGCCACTGAGATGAAAGGGAGAGTAAGATCAACCAAAAGCAACACGGGATTGTTCGGTTTTTGTCGCTGATCATCAAAGTGTGAGTAGACCTTCCACCCTGTTGTATGCTTTTTTTCCTGCAAAAAATACTATTACAATGATGTCTTTATGCTTATTTTATTAATCCTGAGCTCTCAGGTATAGAAAAATGGACTCAGATATCCTCTCCTTACCCATTCTTTACCTCTTCCTAAGAGGAAGCAGGAACATTTGTCTTCTCATTCCCAGAAAAGAAAATCTGTTTAGTTCCAAGAGGAAAGTCTCATTCTAGATTTATAAGGTCCCTCAACCAGGAAGAATAGAGAATTGGGAAGTAGCTTTTGATGATTTCTTCCAAATTTTTAAGGTACTTGAAAGCTCACACACACAAAACTGTAGGTCTCTCAAACTTTGAGGATCCAGCTTTTCCTGTCTCTGTGCTGATAAGAACGTGAGGAGTTAAGTTATTTCTGTTTCTTAAGTTCTTAGTTCCTTTCCGTACATCTTGTACTTTTTGGTAACTAGGAATTTGGAATGTGGAGCTTTTATCTATAGAATGTGCCTAATGTCTTCAGGTAATCATTAACAAAGTCCATTCTCATTATCAAATACGATATCATTGGATCAAATTATACAGTCAGCCTAGTAAATTATACAGTCAGCCTAGAATTTTTATGGAATTATAGAATTCTGTAAAATGCTCATGTAAGTGTCAGTTTATCACTAGACAGACACCCTCATGATCACTTTAGGCAGAAGAAAATGTAAATTGGGCAAACTATTATGCTTATACAATCAGGATTAACTGATACCTTCTTGGGACAAGTAGTATAATTATCTTCTTTAGTTCAGATATTTCTGCACATGGTTGTAATGAAGAGCTAACCAATGTTTATTGTAGAAGTTGAGAACAGCTGAATGGATTAAATTAGACAATTACCAGCTGTTACATCAAAAATTGGCTGGCTGGCACGGGGCGCTTGGGTGGCGCAGTCGGTTAAGCGTCCGACTTCAGCCAGGTCACGATCTCGCGGTCCGTGAGTTCGAGCCCCGCGTCAGGCTCTGGGCTGATGGCTCAGAGCCTGGAGCCTGTTTCCGATTCTGTGTCTCCCTCTCTCTCTGCCCCTCCCCCGTTCATGCTCTGTCTCTCTCTGTCCCAAAAATAAATAAAAACGTTGAAAAAAAAATTAAAAAAAAAATTGGCTGGAACTCATAAAAGAACCACTCAAAAGGCCTAAGAGAATTGTAGCACATGGCTAGGCACTCAGGTGTCACCCAGAAATGCCATGGCTGTGGTCTTTCTTCATATTAAAAAAGAGAGAGAAAGATTTATCAAGTGAATGAATTTGGCAAAATAATATTAAACTTTTATGAGGATTTACAAACCTCATTTCTGATCCCAGTACTTAGAATCATGGGATTTTGATAATAATCACAATTATTTTGTGCTAACAGCTATATGTAAATTGGATAGCCAGCTTTTCAAATGCCTTTATGGACTTAAAATACATATAAACTGTATCAACACTCTATTAAAGAGTTACATGAGTATTCGGAAGCACTGGTGATAATGTTCTTACATTTTTGTCATTGATGATTACATTTCTGTATTTCTCTCACTGCTGATTATATCTCTAGGAGTGTTGGTTATTTCTTAGCACCACTGATTACAGAGATGCGGACAATTTGAAGTTTCCCCCATTATAATTAGTTCTCCTTTGATGGCATATTTTTCCACTGTCATTGCTTGCATAGTGTGGCACTTGTTGAGATGTAAGTGAATAAATTGCTCTTCATAAGGAAATGATCAAGTACTTCCATTTATGATGTAAATAAATAAGTTGTGATATAGGATTTTTGGTCGATCATAGTAATTTATTAAATTATACTGATACACTTCGGGGGCGTTTAGGTGGTTCAGTGGGTTGAGCGTCTGACTTGAGCTCCAGTCATGATCTCACAGCTTGTGGGTTCAAGCCCCATGTCGGGCTCTGTCTGCGTTGCTGGGCTCAGAGCCTGGAGCCTACTTCGGGTTCTGTGTCTCCGTCTCTCTCTGCCCCTCCCTCCTCGCACTCTGTCTCTCTCTCAAAATAAATAAACATAATAAAAAACATTTTTTAATTATACTGATATATTTTGAAAGAAAGTTTTAAATCTATCAATTATTCCAGTGAGCTTTAAATAGTGACTTCAGCTTTATTATATAAGGAACAAGTGTTCCAAGTGTAGGAGGCAGTATTATTTAACTCATTACCTTATTAATGGGTGCTCCTGTTTAGTCGAGACCAAGATTTAATAAAGGCTTTAAATGTGGGAAAATTTAAAGTGTTCCTTTTAACTTTAGAAATTGTGTGCTGTTTTCCAGAACCACAATTATTTGATTAAAATGACTGCAACTTGAGTATGCATCAGGGCCAAAAATTAAAATCTGAAAATTTGTCATTTACAAATGAAGACTCAACACAATGCAATTTTTGTTCATTGGGACTGTTTATAAGCTGCTGAATAATGGGGTCAATTCTTCTCTCTTTGAAGGGCATGTAAGTTCAACTCTATGGGATAATCAACTTCACTGTTTTTCTATATTTAGTGTTTCAATTTTCATTCAAAGAAGTCACATTATTTCTCAGATGGCATGTCTTCGTATAGATGCATAACAGCCTATACCAGAATATCAATTAATATAGGAGAGAATTTAGAATAAACTAGATAAAGCACTGACTATGTCCTGGAGAGTTGAGTTAATGAAACTTTCCTAAAGTTTCTTTATAATAGAAGCATTTTCACTTACATTGAGCTTCACAAGTTGTTTCTTTAGGATAGGATAATATCTGGGTTTTGGTATAAATTCCTATTAAGTCACACATATTAAAGCAGAAATAAGCCCAGTAACTTATGTTGAATTATTTCAGTGAAAAAAATCCAAAATATAAAGCAGGTTATTCTCCCTCATTTGTTTGACAGAGCAAGCTGTCTCTCTAAATTATGTAAAACTAATGTCATGACCCAGGACACATTAAGATGTGTCTAGAAATCTCCAGTTGTAGCTCCAGCTTTAGCTCTTTAAGGGGAGATAACACAGTCTTCAATTTATAACAGTATAAAACAATAATTAATAGGTTAAAATTTTTGAATTTAATATTTGAATTAAATATGAATTTAATATTGAATTTAAAATCTGAAGTTAATAAGATCTCCCCTATCCTACCTAATTATCTCATGATATACCCTCTTCCCCTCAGACTTGTACTTTGCCCCACTAAGCATCTACTAAGATCTACAGAGATGTACTTTGCCCCACTAAGGTGTCTGTTCATGATATACACTTATTTATATTCTATTTTTATTCATAGTCCATCTCGTCTCCTACTTCTGCAAGGCATCTCTGACCACATATGTCTTCTAATCCCATTGTGTTTTCCATTGTCTTCAAGCATGCTCCTGGAGTCCTGCTAGACATTAAATACTTTCCTTTCTCTTAATTCCACTGCCCTTAAGTCACTCAGAAGGTTTTCGATGATCTAAAAATGTCCTTTTGCTATAAAAATTGAACATGTAATCATAGAGCAAAGATATGGTAATTTTAATATGAAAATCCCTTCTCCTGTCTTCATTTTTCTCCACAGTACTCACAATCAACCACCTCATACCATATGTATTTGTTTACTGTCTTCCTTTGTCTATGGGATAGAAAGCCTCTAAGTGAAGAGATTGTCTGTTTTATTCATTACTGATTCCCCTGAGCCTATGAGGGTACCTGATGTTACTCCATAAATATTTGTTGATTTACTGGATGAAAGTCAATAAAATGCCAAGGTATTAGACTAAGGAAGCTTGGTTTGGAGATCAACAAAAAAGGCATCACACAGTACTTCATATTTTGGCTTCTGTCATTAATGGTATCTATCCCAAGGATGATACAACACTTAAATAATTTTAATTACAACTGTGAGTTAGGAGTGTCTGGTCCCTCTTTATATATAGGTTCTACCATATGTTACTTCAGGCATATTTGAGTAATTCTTCAAAAATGATTTAGCTATTCTCATCCTGTTATTGACTGTTCAGTGAGGTTATGTGATAAGAGAAAAGTAATTATTTATATATTAATAATGATGCTTACATTTATTATTTACTAAAAAGTTTTTTTTTAATATAAGTATAAGATCCTTTTGAGGGACTAGGTCTACTGTTCTTACTTTGTTTTGATGCTTAAGCTGCTGATCCTCTGTGAATTTGTGCAGCACAACCTAGGGAAATCTGGCATAATTTATATTATCATGATTGCCCTTAACTGTGCTTTATTTAGGAGCCAAAGTAAAATATGCTCAAGTAAGTTCATTTTATTTGCAGAATAGTAATATTCTTTTCAATAATTCAATTTGTATTGTATTCAGTATAGGAACATTAAAAAACAGGAAGTCCAAAAACCTTAAGAAGCATTATTTCAGGGGCATCTGGGTGGCTTAGTTGGTTGAGCGTCCGACTTCGGCTCAGGTCATGATCTCGCGGTCCGTGAGTTCGAGCCCCGCGTCAGGCTCTGTGCTGACCGCTCAGAGCCTGGAGCCTGTTTCAGATTCTGTGTCTCCGTCTCTCTCTGACCCTCCCCGTTCATGCTCTGTCTCTGTCTCAAAAATAAATAAACGTTAAAAAAAATTTTTTTAATAAAAAAAAGAAGCATTATTTCAGTATAACTGGAATTTACATACATCCTGCCTAATGTCAAAATGGAATCTAGTAACCTTGTGTCCAGTAATTCCCAAGTAACTGTATACATTAATTAAACTTCTAGTTTCTTCCTTGGGATTATCTAGATCGATGTAATTTATTAAACAAGAGCAGCTGATTCGTCATATAACCATTGAGGAGTTCTATAAAACACTCCCTTATTGTGATTCTTCCCCTAATTTTCTTAAGGGGATTCACTTAAGGGGACATGAGTGTCATACAATGCATACACACACACACACACACACACACACACACAGACAAGCATACACACATGTAAGACAGTAGGATGCACTTAGACATAAAACTGTAAAGTGGAAATCACAGTGGTCTTCACAGTAAAGAATTATTGAAAGGTAAAGCTAACAAACTGAAAAACTTGTTTTTGGCTGTCACATTCCCCAACAAAATGGGGATGTGCAATCTTGATCCTGTACATGAATTTTGTGGTTTAAGTGTGAATTCATCATGAAATAGGTAGTGAGTACTTCATTTTTATTTTTGACTCAAAAGGGAAAACTCAGGTAAGCACATTTGTCAACCACACCTAAGCAGCATCTGGGATCCAGGAGTCATCAGTATTAGACTCAAAGGAACCTCATCGGGTCACATTTCAGGAGAAAGCAGCACATGATTCAGGAAAACAGACTACTATGATGAAATTTTATATGCTCATTATCAGTGCTTATTCCCAACTTCTCAGCACTAAACTACAAAATTCCCAAGTGCCCGAAAGGCAGAATGGAATAGTTGAAATATATGTGAAATTTGAGAGAAACTATACAGTGTAATGACATATAATTGAAGATATGTTTACTTTTGAGGGAAAATGAAAGAAAGTGAGAAAAAGGCAGGAAACAAAAAGAGGTAAGAGAATAAGACCAGGAATAGTGGTTGAGAAATAGAACATTTAAATTCAAGGGACAATATCAGCATTTTGGAAACTATGAAGTGTGAGATAAAGCCACGGATATTATGGAGATTGTAATATTCTTGGGGAGATGAGAAAAATTGGAACCAATAGATAGTAGTAAAAGATTTTCTGTCACCACATACTAGAATAAAAGCTTCTTCAAGAAGAAATTTTTATCATTTTTGTTTCACTGATGTGTCCTGACTTCCTGCAACAGAGTCTGGCACATAGTAGCTCTTTTTTCTTAAAGAAAGTTCTTGAGTGAATTTAACAGATCAGTTCATATAATAAATGAGAGTTTTCATAGATGCACTAAACTAATAGCTTACTTAATTATATAGATTCAGTGGTTTCCAAGGAGAGAGAGAGATTACCTTGGGGGAATGTATTTTAGATGTATTGGTAGATTTTAGGCTAATAGATTTCAGATACTGAGATATGAAGGGTTAGGCATAACTCATTAATTTCTTGTGTGAGCACATTTATTGAATAATTGTCAGGTGGCCATCAATATAGTAGGTCCTATGGATACAGAGATAAAAGGCACAATATCTGGCTGCACATAGCCTGTACCCAAAGAAAAACGATAAAATAAAAAACAGGACGCACAAACAAATATTTGCAATACAGGAAACACAATATGGTAGAGATGCAAGTGTGCACAGGGCATATGTGTGTGGTGAGCCCTGAAGATATAAAGAAGAATGTCTGGGGGAAGAGGAAACTTGGATGATCCTGAAAGACTAACGAGTAACAAAAGTAAGGAAAAGAGAGAAGTGCTTTCTAGTCATCAGAAATGGCTCCTGCAAAATCCTAGTGCTTCTGGGAAAGCAAAAGTAAGGAGATACCTGTGGAGGAGTGGCAGGGCCTTCTCTGCTGAGCTACAGAACTTAGATTTTTATGCCATTGGCTGTGGGAATCATGGAAAGATTCCATGCCAGGGCTTATGCGAACAGATTTTTCTGAGAAAGGTCACCAACAGAAAAAGGAACTGGATGTGATCTCTCAGAACATGGGAATGGGTTGAATGCAGTTGAGAAAGGAGATGGGGAAAGTGTAGTTCTGTAATTCAGATAAGAAATGGTGAGTGAGGATTTGAACTAACACAGGAGCGGTTGGAGTGAGGTGAGGAGGATAACATCAAGAAGAGAATGAATTATCATGGCTGATATTTACTGAGTACTTTTCTGTACACCGTTTTATACTTATCAACTGTTTTAATTTATATAACAATGCGGGGTGCCTGGATGGCGCAGTCGGTTAAGTGTCCAACTTCAGCCAGGTCACGATCTCGAGGTCTGTGAGTTCGAGCCCCACGTCAGGCTATGGGCTGATAGCTCAGAGCCTGGAGCCTGTTTCCGATTCTGTGTCTCCCTCTCTCTCTGCCCCTCCCCCGTTCATGCTCTGTCTCTCTCTGTCCCAAAAATAAATAAACGTTGAAAAAAAATTTATATAACAATGCTAAATGATATGTGTAATGAGGTTCATCCCAATTTTATAGATGAGGGATCTCAGAAAGAGTAAGTGATTTGAGGAATATCACAGTTAGTTCACAGTAAGAAAGTGGTCGGGACGGAGTTTACACCTGGGAAGTTGGACTCTAGAATCCTTGTTTTTAGCCACTGTATGATAATGCCGCTAGAGAGACAGAATGTATTGATGAGGTAGGATCAACATTATTTGCCAATTAAAAAAGATAAATACTTGAGGGGAAAGAAATTTAAGATGATTCCAAAGTTTCTGACTTGGGTTGGAGGTTAGAGAGTAGAAGACTAATTTCACTGAGAACAGGTTGACTATAAAATGTACATGAGGCGCCAAAATGAAGTTTGTAGGAATGTGATCTATCGGTATGTATCTAGCAGAGAAGTGTGAGCTAGAGATTTAGAAGTTACAATTCCAAAGGCCAGGGCTTTGTGTGTGGCCATTCAGATGGTTGATAGCCTGAGAATGACCCATAACGAATGAGGCTTTCTAGAGCACGCAAAGCACGTAGCCGTTCTCTTGGTTAGGATGCTTTGGGCTGCAAATATCTGGAAGCCTCAAATTGGCTCAAAAACAAGAAAACAAAATTCCTCAAATAACAACTTGATAGTAGTCTTCTAGATTGTTGTAATATTTCAATCCTGTCATCAAGGGCTTGGATTTTCTTTTTTTTTCTAATTATTATTATTTTTTAATGTTTATTTACTTTTGAGAGAGAGAGGGAGGGACAGAGTGTGAGCTGGCCAAGGGCAGAAAGAGGGGGACACAGAATCTGAAGCAGGCTCTAGGCTCCCAAGTTGTCAGCAAAGAGCCCAACGTGGTGCTCGAACCCACAAACTGTGAGATCATGACTGGAGCCAAAGACAGATGCTTAACTGACTGAGCCACACAGGTGCCCCCAAGCTTGAATTTTCTTTTATGCCTGTGCTCCACTGTCAGAGTGCTTCTATCATGGTTAGAAAATACTGCAACAGTGCAGGTATCATATTAAAATAAGGCAAAATCAGGGGGAAGAAAGACATTAATATTTATGACCTCAGATATGTTTTGAAATGTGATTGAATATGACCACAACACATGGCCACCTTTAAATCTGTTATTAGCCAGGAAATGGAAACACTACAATTGGCTCAGTCCACTTAGTGACTACCTCCCTGTCAAGGATGCAGTAAATCTCAATAAATGTGGGGAGAGATTAATATCTTAACAAAGTTTAAATTTAATTATCAGGTATAAAGAATGGGAATGATTGTTGTGTAAGCAACAAATGTTTTTTTCTACTGCTGAAGAGCAGGCAAAAAATAAGAAGAAGAGTCAGCATGAAGACAGAGGTAAAAAGAAAATGATAGAATATAATGGTTCAAGGGAAAAGAATACTCTCATACAAAGCCTGAAAAAAAGATTAAGATTTTAATTTACACTGAAAAGATGATATATTTTTATTTTCCTTTTCTTTTCTCTCTTTTATTTCTCTCTGTCTTTTTTTCCTTGAAAAATTATGGTGAAATAAAGTAAAAAGGGAAAGCCTGGTTTGAGGAAGGAATGGAGGTGAAGAATCAAAGAAGAGTGAAAAATATTCTTTCAGTTTCAGTAAGAAGGAAGAGAGAAATAAGGTGGTGGCTAGATACGTTCTTGAGGTCCTTAGGGAAATCAGTTTCTGATCTCAGAAGTAGTATAGGTAGTATATATATAGTATATAGTATAGAGTATAGAGTATAGAGTATAGTATAGTATATAGTATATAGTATATAGTATATAGTATATAGTATAGTATAGTATATAGTATATAGTATAGTATGTATATATATATATATATATATATATATATATATATATATAGTAGTATAGGTTTCTGATCTCAGAAGTAGTATCTATAGCTTCAAAAATTCAATGATTACTAAAATGTATGTTATATAAAGTGATATTCCCCCCAGACTGCAACACAAAAAATGCAACTATTAAGAGTTGGTTGGGGTGTCTGGGTGGCTAAGTCAATTAAGCATCTGACTTAGGCTCAAGTCATTATCTCACAATTTGTGAGTCTGAACCCCATGTCGGGCTCTGCACTGATAGTACAGAGCCTGCTTGGGATTCTCTGTCTCCCTTTCTCTCTGCCCCACCCCCCCTCAAAATACATAACTAAACTTAAAAAAAAAAAAAGAGTTGGTATAAATTCCTCTTGTCATGGTTATGTATACACTTATTTAAGTAAGTATAACCATAATCTTTGA
Source organism: Puma concolor (assembly GCF_028749965.1). NCBI lineage: Eukaryota > Metazoa > Chordata > Mammalia > Carnivora > Felidae > Puma > Puma concolor. The sequence goes on along the minus strand of NC_141667.1, from coordinate 204,676,004 downwards.
CAATTTGCTTCTTAATATATTCTGGATACCATTTTATATCAGTGTAGATACGTTTCACTAGTTCCTTTTGATAGATGAATAGCACTATTGCCTGAGTATAGCATTCATTCTATAACCAAATCTTTCATAGTAGATATTTTTTATTTTTTAATGATCTATCCAGTGAGGCAATTACATACTTATAACTACCATAATATCCCCAGAAATTAATTTCTAGATGGAAAATTATTATTCAGGAAAAATAACTTTTACCATTTTTGAAGATTTCATCAAATATATCTCATTGAATATATTTAGAGATGAACAAGACTTGAAACCTTTCAATGTCAAGAAGCGACCCCTCTTTTACCCCTTTATGTAATCTTCCCTAATATCACCAGAGAGAATTGATCTTTCTACGTTTGTCTTTTTGTTATTGTCGTTTTTCTTACCTACAGCATGCTGTTTATATCTCATAAGTAACGTGTGTTCTTCACTCAGCATTATAAGAAAAGTAGGATGAACTTGTCTGGTCCAGTCTGTCTCTTTCAACAGCTCACATATTAAAGACTGTGTAAATATCCATTGAATTGACTTCAGTAAGTGAGTAAGTAAAGCCAATAAAAGCATAAAGCGATGGTGGAAAAAATACATACCTTGGGGTAGAGTAAATAGCATAATTCTATCCTAATTTGATCACATAAAGATGTTAAAAATCACTCAAATGTGTATTCCATAGGTATAACATATTACAATTTATATATAAAACTTTCTTGATCTCTGACCAAGTAGGCTCCATTGTAAAACTCATGCCATAAAAATAACCAAAATGTCCTGGGTTACTCAAGAAGCGGCATTGATCTTTTGATCGTAATGTGTTTAAAAGAGAAATAAATTAAGTTATAATTAGACACAAAGATGCCCTTTTACAGAAAACGTATACAGACATTAAGCATTTTCACTGTGAAGTATTTGTTAAAAAATTGCTTCTGGTAAACATGTTCCACTTAAAGCGGACATTCTCCCTTGATCTCTGTGACTGTGGATTTGATTACAACATGTCTTGATGAAACTAATGAAAGGTTTAATAAAATCAACTCAGTTGGAAAGTGTAATCCAGAGAAATGGTGTTTGTTTTCTATTATTAAAGCAGGTTGACCAATGTCTACTTTTTTTAGCCTGGGATGAGATCAGTACAGAGCATTCAAAAGGGCCTCACAGTGAAGCCTTTTGCTTTATGCTAATAAGTATACATCTTATAATTAAAATGAGGAACTTTTATCATTCCACAAATATTTAATTGTCACACTAAAATCAAAGTCAGCTTTGTTCAATTCCCCACAAGAAACCTTGAGTCATTGAGCCCAAGCCCCAGTTGAGACAGCAAATTGTTGTTGCCGCTGGATTCAATCACACAATTGTAACAAATATGAACAAAACTGTGCAGGTTGTCAGGAAAGTTACAGACGAAACGAGCGTCTCTCTCCATTTTACATATTTTTGTATATTGTTTCTAATTAAAGTAACATGAGTTACTAAAGGAAAGATGCCTAAAGGTAAAACGTACTATATTTTGTACGGCTTCATTAGATACAACTTCAGATTGTCTGTTCGATCTATAAGATTATGTGAGCCCACCTGTACTTTCCTTTACCTGTGCGTTGGCATTTGCTCTTGTCCAGGCCTTCCTTATGCATCATAGCTGGAATTTGTAACTTGGATTTCCCCGATATTGCTTTTTCTGTTCTCTAATTTATTGAATATGAAAGTGCCAGTCTACAGAAGAGAGGGTCATATGTCCATCCTTGATCCTGTCACTGTAGTCATGCTGTGACAAGCTCACTTTCAGCTACACACTCACCTCTGTGAGTTGAGTCAACAAATTCTGCAAAACAAAAGACTGTTCTGTAGGGATATTCAAGTACTAGTACTGCAAAAAGGGGAATGAATATTAGGTCAAAACAAAAAATGCCAACCCCACCCCTTGAGGAATGCTGTAATATTCATGTTTCAGACATATATTTTGTTCATTTTTTCAACTTCTTATATTACGATGAAACATAATTAGTACACTTAAATGATAAAATGAGTAAATATGAAATTTTTGAGATATATGTTTATATATCTAATACATCTATCTACTCTTGGAACTTCCTTTTTTATTGAATCACATACTTATGGTTGGATTGATTATGCATTACATCATAAAGTTATCCATGAAATCCATTGATAGTATCTAAAGATAGAGCACTTTTGATCCTTGGAGTACAAAGAACAAAAACTATATATTATTTGAAATTTAAATACCACTTGACATTTCATCTCTGTTTTAGCATCTTTAATTAGATATTTTCTGCCTAACAGCACAATTTTGATCAAAACAATATACTTTTAAAGATTAAAGTTATAGGAAGTTTGCTATCTTTCTTAAAACAATATTAAATATATTACTAAGACTTTATACAATAAGTTAATTTGTATGAAGTGCTTTACAAAGAACTTTCTCTCTCTTGCTCTCTTTTTTTTTTCTCATTTAGTACTTGTAATTACCCTGAGGGGATGCAAATGACATTTCTAAATGCAGTTTTTGAAAAGCCATATCTAGGATGCTTAAAATTGTGGTTGAGGAAATAAACTAAATAAGGCATGAGGCTCTATCTGACTCAATAGCCCAAATTGTTCACAAAGAATTCTTGAAATATTAAGTTTTTTTTTAACTAATTTCAATTATAGAATAGCACAGTAGAGAAGCATTGAAGACTCTACCACAAGCTTCACTTCTAGAAAGTAATTCAAAGTCAGTCTACTTTGAGAACTTCATGATTCTCAACTTTGAATCATTTCATTAAAAATACTTTTAACAGGGCGCCTGGGTGGCTCAGTTGGTTGAGCTTCCGATTTTGGTTCAGGTCATGATCTGGCGGTTGAGCCCCTTGTCAGGCTCTGTGATGACAGCTCAGAGCCAGGAGCCTGCTTCTGATTCTGTGTCTCCCTTTCCCTCTGCCTCTGCCCCATTCGTGCTGTCTCTCTCTCTCTCTCTCTCTCTCTCTCTCTCTTTCTCTCTCTCTCTCAGAAATAAATAAAACATTAAAAAAAATTTAATTAAAAAAATAAAAATGCTATATCAACTCTCTAGCTAATAAGAAAATAATACTATTTAAAAAAGACATTGTTTAATATTTTCCTTCAGACTACCAGTAAATTTTTAAAATGTGTCCTATCTCATAAGGAATGTTTTTTTTTTTTTTTTGAGCAATCAATCATACACCTTTTTTTCTTTGAATCAGAGAAGATATTAGGGGATCAAAAAGAATTTATTCATGTTGGTGTTGATAGCCCAGACCATGTGGTCTTCCTTAAGATTGAGATCAGTCTCAGGAAGTAGTCAAAAGCTCCTCAACACAGGAAAACCATACTAATCATTTTGGAGTTGGGTCAAAGTATATTCAGTAAGAAAAATACATATTTCTTCCTGTGCGATAACGTTTCATAGAATTTTGAGAAAAATCAATGCATTTATAGTGTTTTTTATTCTTCAGAAACTTATACAGAAAATAGATACAGCTTTCACCATTTCCCCTCTTCTCATTGGATCAATTTTTTCTCTCTTCCACATTATTTTTAATGAATTCCGGGCAAAATAACCTTTCCACTAATAACTGCTTCAGGTTTGATGTGCCAGAGTTAGAGTTGGAGGATTTCCCCATGAGAAGATACAGAGGATCAGTCTCTGGTAGACGTGGATTCTTGGAGCTGGGTAGTGGGAGGAAGATGGCAGGCGCCCACGAGGTAGAAAATTAGAGCAAGAGAGCTGCCATCAGGCACACTCCCAACTTCAACACAGAATAGCATCCTTCCCATCGTCCTCCTATTTCCCACAGAAATGCACAATAAAATACAGAATAGTAGATGGAATTCACATAGCAATATTTCTTTTCTTTCTGAATCTGCAGCAAAAAATTTTGAGAAGAAGTGTTATGATTGCCAAGGTTCAGTATTAAAAGCTTTGTTTAAAAGAAAAATAAGCCCTCGACATTAGGGTATTCTACAATTGTTAATGAGCTTATATTTTGGGTACAAAACAGTAGTTTACATGGCCTACTAAGCTGTGAAAAGTGTAGTTTTGTTATTTCGCTACCATAAAAATAAAAAGTGCCTGACTCAACATCCTTTATCATTTTCAGTGTACCTAAAAAGCTGGATGCCATCACTTACAAGTCTGCAGGCAATGTGGGGATTAGGAAAGGTCTCTTTGAAAGGAGCAAACATGCGGTTCTTCACCTCACTCTACTGCTCAGAATTGGATGTGAGTTTGAAGGAGTGACGGCCATCTTGGACTACAAAGGAAAGGACCAGGCCTCAAGTGTCACAGCAGAAAAGTGAAAGTAGCTTGTGTCCCTAATGGTTTTGGAGCCGCCTAGCAAGTTATAGATGGCCCAACCACTAGACAGATTTAATGGGATAACTAAATAAGCCTTTCTCTTGTTTAGGCCAATTATTTGGGTTTTCTCTTATGTGTAGCCAAACCTAATCTTAATTAATTACCTTATCTGGAAATAGATAGCTACTATTTTTTTTTTTAAACGTGGCCATGTAGAGGTCCCAAGTGAATCTAAATTAATGATGTGTTTATAATATATCTTTAGTATCTTTCCAATTACACGTCTATGAGTGTCTCTAAAACTTGAGTGTTATAAAAAGTTATTTTAATTTTGTTTCATTTTCAGTAACAATTATTTCCATTGCAAACTCGTTTACACCACAAATTTGATCTGTAAATAAAGGAGTAACCTAAACAGACATAAATTTCAAGACATGGGCCAAGCCAACTGTCACCAAATCAGAATTAGCAAAAATTGAGAATCACTAAGATTTTCTGAAATAATTATTTTCCTGTCCTTTCTCTAAAGCAATTTACTGTGGGATGCAGAGTCTACAATTATTTTTCTATATCGCTGAGTGTGGTGTTGATGAGAATTACTATCAAATAGCTTGGTATGAATGCAAAATCTGCTATTTCTTCCACAGTGCTCTATACAATAGTCAGTGGAATAGATATTCTAATGAGGATCAGCACTGCTGGGATTCCAAAAACTAAGTGGGAGGAAATGGATTGGAATCAGTGAGTTTCCACTCGAATTCTTTTTGAGAAATTGCATCTTTCTCACTCATAGTAGTTATACTCTTATTTCTAAAAAGATTTAAAATATTGAACAAGAAGCGATGCCCCGGTGGGGAGAGGGAAGTGTTGGTAGAATACGTCAAGGAATAGGAAACATAAAGCTACTCTTTCTTTAGCGTTCTTCTGACTGCCTGGAACATTTAAGATATTGAAAACTTTTTTTTTTTCTTTTTTAGCATCATTATCTTATTTTCTTTAGTGTAAAAGGCAAGAAAACTTCATTCATTTTGCAGAAATGGCAGTCGCATACAAATTATGTACTTGATTCTAGAAATATTTAAATATTAAAATAATCTAAAATGTCTGAATTAATTGAGAAAATTGTTTCTCTTTTTCAATACTCAGGTATACAAATTCCAGATTAATACAAGCACAGTTTTACACCAGACTTCTCTAAAAAGTTAATGACAAAAGGTAATTGAGCACCTTTTATGTGATGTTATGTACACAGCAAATAGATTGGGCAATTCTGAAAGTGAAGAAGATAAAATCAATGCTATAGCACCATATTTAATATATTTGTTATACTAATTCACATAGAAATCATATGTAATTGGGGCGCCTGGGTGGCGCAGTCGGTTAAGCGTCCGACTTCAGCCAGGTCACGATCTCGCGGTCTGTGAGTTCGAGCCCCGCGTCGGGCTCTGGGCTGATGGCTCAAAGCCTGGAGCCTGTTTCCGATTCTGTGTCTCCCTCTCTCTCTGCCCCTCCCCCGTTCATGCTCTGTCTCTCTCTGTCCCAAAAATAAATAAACGTTGAAAAAAAAAAATTAAAAAAAAAAAAAAGAAATCATCTGTAATTGAGGAAACAAAGATATTCTCTTAGTTTTCAAGTTTGCACAGAGAAAGAAAATGGGAAGTAATGGCAAAGTCAGAGCATAATATCTATTTGTATAATATGTCACAAACTTCTTCAAATACATGATACTACTTCGTGCAAAAAAGGACTGTTTATATGAGCAGATTTAAAATTTTTTTACTATTATCAAATGTGTCATTGAAATATTTTTTCTAGTAGTATAGATATAAGCTAGTAATAAATATACAGATTTATTTATTAGTGACAGTGGGGCCAACAGATGATTACTCCTATAGTTGTGACCACAGAAGCAGAACACTGGTGCGTAAACAAATGTTTAACACAATCATTTTTTTCTTTTCTTCTTTCCAGAATTCAAAAATAATGTGTTTTTATTGAATTCTAACTATCAGAGAATTCAGATTTATTCTCTAATTTTTCTTAAAATTTTCGCATTTCTTTTGAAGAAGGGATTGAAGATCCTATGTTGGTTTCTTTCATTAAAGAAGAGTGTTTTTCAATCATCTTTCACTAACTAAAACGTAGGACCCATGATACAAGTAGGATATAATTTTAAATTTTTTTAATGTTTATTTATTTTTGAGAGAGAGAGAGGTGTAGAGAGAGGGGGAGATACAGGATCTGAAGCAGGCCCGAGGCTCTGAGCTATCAGCATAGAGCCTGATGCGGGGCTTGAACCCACCAATCGTGAGATCATGACCTGAGTTGAAGTCTGGCGCTTAACCAAGTGAGCTACCCCAGGTGCCCCAAATTTTAAAAGACGATCATACAAAGCCACAAGATTCAAAATTGATGACTATTGGTGGGGGGAGCATTTCCAAGTTTTAGCTTCTATGAATAAAGCTCACATGGACATTCTTGTACTGGCCTTTGGTGATCATTAGCATTCACTTCTTTTGGGTGTAAGCTAGATTATTTTAAAACAAAATATACAACATATGACACTTAAAAAAGTGCTCCTTTTTGGGGTGACTGGCTCAGTCGGTTAAGTGTATGACTCTTGATTGGGACCAGGTCTTGATTTTATGGTTCTAATCCCATGTTGGGCTCCTGCTTGGGATTCTCTCTCACTCCCTCTCTCTCTGCCCATGCCCCCTCAAAATAAACAAATAAACTTAAAGTGCTGCTTCTTCTGTATCTATGTGCAATACTTCAGGAGGGAGATGCTAAATAGAAAGATACAAAATTTGAGCCTGTTAATGATATAGAGAAAAATACTTGAAACTTTAGGTTAAGATGTATGGCAGAGCAATGCTTTAAATTTTAACTACTTGTCTTAAAATCTAAGAATAGAAAATTATGTAACTTTCATGGGTAAAGACCTAGAAAAGTAGGCAGAAACTAGTGTCAGGAGCCTGCAGAAAAGAAAGAAGCAGACCTTTGATTTGTGAGGATGATGGAGGCCAAAAATTTACATGCATGGGAGGGGCCAGAGAGAGATTCACTTCATAAACTAGGGACTGAGATGGGGCTCTTTCACCTGTGAAATAAGAGTGAATAAACAATTACTGCCAACTCTAAGGAAATACCCTATCTGTAAAGATGCATATCTGTAAAGGATAGAGAAAATAACCCTTTCAGCATCTGATTTAAGGTTGAGTGTATCCTGATTTAGTCTAGGGCAAGAGCCTTGAACCACCAGTTTAAGAACAGTTTCTGGATGGGCAAATAAAGACTCTAGGTAGATTTTCTACAAGCCCACTAGTGAAGAAGATGAACACACTGAGGAAAAAGTACAAAGACTTCTTATCAAGGTGACCCTAAAACCTAACAAATAAAAGAACATGAGGAAAAATTTTAGCAAGAAATATTTTTTAAAAATTGATTATCAGAGATTAAAAACACTCCCAATAAAGTTGTACCAACAGCAAAATGATACTATATGCAATATATGTATCCCTTTTAAAAAAACACTCTATAAAGAAAAATGTGTAAAAAATAAGGACTTATAAAAATGCCTATATATATCAAGAACATAAAGACAAGAAAACTAAACCATTACAGATTGTATGTGTGTATATTTTTTAATGGTAATTGATTATAAAACTTAATGAATTGGGGGCACCTAGGTAGCTCCATGGGTTAAGCATCCAACTTCGGCTCAGGTTATGATCTCACAGTTCATGGGTTCATGCCCCTCGTTGGGCTCTGTCCTGGCAGCTCAGAGCCTGCTTTGGATTCTGTGTCTCCCTCTTTTTCTACTCCTCCCCCACTCATGTTCTCTCTCTCTCTCTCTCTCTCTCTCTCAAAAACAAAAAATAAACATTAAAAATAAACTTAATGAATTGGGGTGCCTTGGTAGCTCAGTTGGTTAAATGTCCATCTCTTGATTTTGGCTCAGGACATGATCTCGTAGTTTGTGGGTTTGAGCCCCATGTGGGGCTCTGTGCTGACAGTGCAGAGCCTGCTTGGGATTCTCTCTCTCCCCCCTTCTCTCTGTCCCTCCCCCACTTGCATGCATGCTCTCTCTCTCTCTCTCTCTTAAAATAAAGAAACTTAAAAAAAAAAACAAAAATATTTTGGAAAAAAAACTTAATGAATTAATGTGTGGTGCATTTTCTATTGAACAGACTAAATAAAACAATAGTGACTAAGGCGTTATTATTGAATATTTGATGACAAAAGCAAAACTGAGATAAACACATGAAGAATATGAAGACAACGAGCTGAAATGAAGAGGCTTCAAGTGGTTCTAAAGCACATTTTATAAATAATGATAAAAGAAAAAACAATAATCAAACATACAATCATTATGAGCTTTCTAGTACTGGAAAATTGCAGTATTTGTGTTGAGAGTGCAGCAAGTACCAAGTGGTATAAAAAAAATGAAGTCACAGAAATCGGTTGTATTCCTATACACCAATAATGACACAACAGAGACATCAAGGAATCGATCCCATTTACAAAAAAACCATAAAATACCTAGGACTAAATCTAACCTAAGAGGAGAAAAATCTATACACTGAAAACTATAGAGAGCTTATGAAAGAAATTGAATAAGACGCAAAAATATCCCATGCTCCTGGATAGGAAGAACAAATATTGTTAAAATGTCAATACTGCCCAAAGCAATCTACATATTCAGTGCAATCCCTATCAAAATAACACTGGTATTCTTCACAGAGATAGAACAAACAATCCTAAAATTTGTGTGGAACCAGAAAAGACCCAAATAGCCAAAGCAATCTTGAAAAAGAAAACCAAAGCTGGAGGCATCACAATCCCAGACTTCAAGCTGTATTACAAAGGTGTAATCGTCAAGACAGTATGGTACTGGCACCAGAATAGACACTCAGATCAATGGAACAGAATAGAGATCCCAGAAATGGACCCACAAACCTATGGCCAACTAATATTTGACAAAACAGGAAAGAATATCCAAAGGAATAAAGACAGTCTCTTTAGCAAGTGGTGCTGGGAAGACTGGACAGTGACATGCAGAAAAATTAACCTGGACCACTTTCTTACACCATACATGAAACTCAAAATGGATGAAAGACCTCAATGTAAGACAGGAAGCCATCAAAATCCTTGAGGAGAAAGCAGGCAAAAACTTCTTTGACCTGGGCCACAGCAACTTCTTACTCAACATATCTCCAGAGGCAAGGGAAACAAAAGCAAAAAAGAACTATTGAGACCTCATCAAAATAAAAAGCTTCTGCACATCGAAGGAAACAATCAACAAAACTAAAAGGCAACAGACAGAATGGGATAAGATATTTGCAAATGACATATCAGAGGAAGGGTTAGTATCCAAAATCTATAAAGAAGTTATCAAATTCAACACCCAAAAAACAAATAATCCAGTGAAGAAATGGCTAAAAGACATGACTAGACACTTCTCCAAAGAAGACATCCAGATGGCCAACCGACACATGAAAAAATGCTCAACATCACTCATCATCAAGGAAATATAAATCAGAACCACAATGAGATAGCACCTCACACCTGTCTTAATGGCTAACATTAACAACTCAGGCAACAACAGATGTTGGCGAGGATGTAGAGAAAGAGGATGTCTTTTGCACTGCTGGTGGGAATGCAAGCTGGTGCAGCCACTCTGGAAAACAGTATGGAGGTTCCTCAAAAAATTAAAAATAAAACTACCCTACGACTCAGAAATTCACTACTAGGTATTTTTCTAAGGGATACAGGTATGCTGTTTTGAAGGGGCACATGCACCGCAATGTTTCTAGCAGCACTCCCACAACAGCCAAAGTATAGACAGAGGCCAAATGCCCATCGATGGATTAATGGATAAAGAAGATGTGGGATAGGGGCGCCTGGGTGGCACAGTCGGTTAAGTGTCCGACTTCAGCCAGGTCACGATCTCGCGGTCCGTGAGTTCGAGCCCCGCATCAGGCTCTGGGCTGATGGCTCAGAGCCTGGAGCCTGTTTCCGATTCTGTGTCTCCCTCTCTCTCTGCCCCTCCCCCGTTCATGCTCTGTCTCTCTCTGTCCCAAAAATAAATAAACGTTGAAAAAAAAATTTTAAAAAAAGAAGATGTGGGATATATATATATATATATATATACATACACACACACACACACACACACACACATACACATACAATGGAGTATTGCTCAGCAATCAAAAAGAATGAAATCTTGCCATTTGCAAGTATGTGGATGGAATTAGAGGGTATTATGCTAAGAGTAATTAGAGAAAGACAAATATCGTATGACTTCACTCATATGAGGACTTTAAGACACAGAAGAGCTGAACACAAGGAAAGGGAAGCAAAAATAATATAAAAACAGAGAGGGGGACAAAACATAAGAGACTCTTAAATATGGAGAACAGACAGAGGGTTGCTGGAGGGGTCGTGGGAGGGGGGATGGGCTAAATGGGTAAGAGGCATTAAGGAATCTACTGAAATCATTGTTGCACTATATATGCTAACTAACTTGGATGTAAATTTTTAAAAAATAAATAAAAATAATAAAGTATACTCTTAGAAACAGCTAAATTAAAAAACAAAATACAGAGGGAATAAAAGGCAAACAAAACAAATTTCGTGTTTGATTTACTTCGTCATGTCGTCAACAAATGGATAAAGATTCTTTTGCCATCCAGGTGAACAAAGTCCCCAAGATGGGGTGCAGAATTTACAAGTTCATGGTTGGATTAACTCATGCAGGAGGCCTCCGTGCCCCATTGAGACAATCCTTACTGAAAAAGAGCAGATTGTTCCTAATCCAGAAGAGGAGGTTGCACAGAAGGATATCCCAGAAAAAAAAAAACTGCAGAAACAAAAACTTAAAAGTAAAAGCAGAAAATAAAAGAAAAACACCTACACAAACTGGAGGGTGATTGGATATCTGTCAATACCTGGTAAATGTTAAAAATGTTTACCTTTTGATTTGTATTTCCCTGATAAGGAGCGACGCTGAACATCTTTTCATGTGCCTGTTGGCCATCCGGATGTCTTCTTTAGAGAAGTGTCTATTCATGTTTTCTGCCCATTTCTTCACTGGGTTATTTGCTTTTCGGGTGTGGAGTTTGGTGAGCTCTTTATAGATTTTGGATACTAGCCCTTTGTCCGATATGTCATTTGCAAATATCTTTTCCCATTCCGTTGGTTGCCTTTTAGTTTTGTTGGTTGTTTCCTTTGCTGTGCAGAAGCTTTTTTTTTTTTTTTTTTTTTTTTTATTTATTTTATTTTTTTATTTTTTTTTATATATGAAATTTATTGTCAAATTGGTTTCCATACAACACCCAGTGCTCATCCCAAAAGGTGCTCTCCTCAGTACCCATCACCCACCCTCTCCTCCCTCCCACCCCCCATCAACCCTCAGTTTGTCCTCAGTTCTCAACAGTCTCTTATGCTTTGGCTCTCTCCCACTCTAACCTCTTTTTTTTTTTTTTTGTTCCCCTCCCCCATGGGTTTCTCTTAAGTTTCTCAGGATCCACATAAGAGTGAAACCATATGGTATCTGTCTTTCTCTGTATGGCTTATTTCACTTAGCATCACACTCTCCAGTTCCATCCACGTTGCTACAAAAGGCCATATTTCATTTTTTCTCATTGCCACGTAGTACTCCATTGTGTATATAAACCACAATTTCTTTATCCATTCATCAGTTGATGGACATTTAGGCTCTTTCCATAATTTGGCTATTGTTGAGAGTGCTGCTATGAACATTGGGGTACAAGTGCCCCTATGCATCAGTACTCCTGTGTCCCTTGGATAAATTCCTAGCAGTGCTATTGCTGGGTCATAGGGTAGGTCTATTTTTAATTTTCTGAGGAACCTCCACACTGCTTTCCAGAGCGGCTGCACCAATTTGCATTCCCACCAACAGTGCAAGAGGGTTCCCGTTTCTCCACATCCTCTCCAGCATCTATAGTCTCCTGATTTGTTCATTTTGGCCACTCTGACTGGCGTGAGGTGATACCTGAGTGTGGTTTTGATTTGTATTTCCCTGATAAGGAGCGACGCTGAACATCTTTTCATGTGCCTGTTGGCCATCCGGATGTCTTCTTTAGAGAAGTGTCTATTCATGTTTTCTGCCCATTTCTTCACTGGGTTATTTGCTTTTCGGGTGTGGACTTTGGTGAGCTCTTTATAGATTTTGGATACTAGACCTTTGTCCGATATGTCATTTGCAAATATCTTTTCCCATTCCGTTGGTTGCCTTTTAGTTTTGTTGGTTGTTTCCTTTGCTGTGCAGAAGCTTTTTATCTTCATAAGGTCCCAGGAATTCACTTTTGCTTTTAATTCCCTTGCCTTTGGGGATGTGTCGAGTAAGAGATTGCTATGGCTGAGGTCAGAGAGGTCTTTTCCTGCTTTCTCCTCTAGGGTTTTGATGGTTTCCTGTCTCACATTCAGGTCCTTTATCCATTTTGAGTTTATTTTTGTGAATGGTGTGAGAAAGTGGTCTAGTTTCAACCTTCTGCATGTTGCTGTCCAGTTCTCCCAGCACCATTTGTTAAAGAGACTGTCTTTTTTCCATTGGATGTTCTTTCCTGCTTTGTCAAAGATTAGTTGGCCATACGTTTGTGGGTCTAGTTCTGGCGTTTCTATTCTATTCCATTGGTCTATGTGTCTGTTTTTCTGCCAATACCATGCTGTCTTGATGATGACAGCTTTGTAGTAGAGGCTAAAGTCTGGGATTGTGATGCCTCCTGCTTTGGTCTTCTTCTTCAAAATTACTTTGGCTATTCGGGGCCTTTTGTGGTTCCATATGAATTTTAGGATTGCTTGTTCTAGTTTCGAGAAGAATGCTGGTGCAATTTTGATTGGGATTGCATTGAATGTGTAGATAGCTTTGGGTAGTATTGACATTTTGACAATATTTATTCTTCCAATCCATGAGCAGGGAATGTCTTTCCATTTCTTTAAATCTTCTTCAATTACCTTCATAAGCTTTCTATAGTTTTCAGCATACAGATCCTTTACATCTTTGGTTAGATTGATTCCTAGGTATTTTATGCTTCTTGGTGCCATTGTGAATGGGATCAGTTTCTTTATTTGTCTTTCTGTTGCTTCATTGTTAGTGTATAAGAATGCAACTGATTTCTGTACATTGATTTTGTATCCTGCAACTTTGCTGAATTCATGGATCAGTTCTAGCAGACTTTTGGTGGAGTCTATCGGATTTTCCATGTATAATATCATGTCATCTGCAAAGAGCGAAAGCTTGACTTCATCTTTGCCAATTTTGACGCCTTTGATTTCCTTTTGTTGTCTGATTGCTGATGCTAGAACTTCCAGCACTATGTTAAACAACAGCGGTGAGAGTGGGCATCCCTGTCGTGTTCCTGATCTCAGGGAAAAAGCTCTCAGTTTTTCCCCGTTGAGGATGATGTTAGCTGTGGGCTTTTCATAAATGGCTTTTATGATCTTTAAGTATGTTCCTTCTATCCCGACTTTCTCAAGAGTTTTTATTAAGAAAGGGTGCTGGATTTTGTCGAAGGCCTTTTCTGCATCGATTGACAGGATCATATGGTTTTTCTCTTTTTTTTTGTTAATGTGATGTATCACGTTGATTGATTTGCGAATGTTGAACCAGCCCTGCATCCCAGGAATGAATCCCACTTGATCATGGTGAATAATTCTTTTTATATGCCGTTGAATTCGATTTGCTAGTATCTTATTGAGAATTTTTGCATCCATATTCATCAGGGATATTGGCCTGTAGTTCTCTTTTTTTACTGGGTCTCTGTCTGGTTTAGGAATCAAAGTAATACTGGCTTCATAGAATGAGTCTGGAAGTTTTCCTTCCCTTTCTATTTCTTGGAATAGCTTGAGAAGGATAGGTATTATCTCTGCTTTAAACGTCTGGTAGAACTCCCCTGGGAAGCCATCTGGTCCTGGACTCTTATTCGTTGGGAGATTTTTGATAACCGATTCAATTTCTTCGCTGGTGATGGGTCTGTTCAAGCTTTCTATTTCCTCCTGATTGAGTTTTGGAAGAGTGTGGGTGTTCAGGAATTTGTCCATTTCTTCCAGGTTGTCCAATTTGTTGGCATGTAATTTTTCATAGTATTCCCTGATAATTGTTTGTATCTCTGAGGGATTGGTTGTAATAATTCCATTTTCATTCATGATTTTATCTATTTGGGTCATCTCCCTTTTCTTTTTGAGAAGCCTGGCTAGAGGTTTGTCAATTTTGTTTATTTTTTCAAAAAACCAGCTCTTGGTTTCGTTGATCTGCTCTACAGTTTTTTTAGATTCTATATTGTTTATGTCTGCTCTGATCTTTATTATTTCTCTTCTTCTGCTGGGTTTAGGCTGCCTTTGCTGTTCTGCTTCTATTTCCTTTAGGTGTGCTGTTAGATTTTGTATTTGGGATTTTTCTTGTTTCTTGAGATAGGCCTGGATTGCAATGTATTTTCCTCTCAGGACTGCCTTCACTGCGTCCCAAAGCGTTTGGATTGTTGTATTTTCATTTTCGTTTGTTTCCATATATTTTTTAATTTCTTCTCTAATTGCCTGGTTGACCCACTCATTCGTTAGTAGGGTGTTCTTTAACCTCCATGCTTTGGGAGGTTTTCCAGACTTTTTTCTGTGGTTGATTTCAAGCTTCATAGCATTGTGGTCTGAAAGTATGCATGGTATGATTTCAATTCTTGTAAACTTATGAAGGGCTGTTTTGTGACCCAGTATATGATCTATCTTGGAGAATGTTCCATGTGCACTCGAGAAGAAAGTATATTCTGTTGCTTTGGGATGCAGAGTTCTAAATATATCTGTCAAGTCCATCTGATCCAATGTCTCATTCAGGGCCCTTGTTTCTTTATTGACCGTGTGTCTAGTTGATCTATCTATTTCTGTAAGTGGGGTGTTAAAGTCCCCTGCAATTACCACATTCTTCTCAATAAGGTTGCTTATGTTTATGAGTAATTGTTTTATATATTTGGGCGCTCCGGTATTCGGCGCATAGACATTTATAATTGTTAGCTCTTCCTGATGGATAGACCCTGTCACTATTATATAACGTCCTTCTTCATCTCTTGTTACAGCCTTTAATTTAAAGTCTAGTTTGTCTGATATAAGGATGGCTACTCCAGCTTTCTTTTGGCTTCCAGTAGCATCATAAATAGATCTCCATCCCCTCACTCTCAATCTAAAGGTGTCCTCAGGTCTAAAATGAGTCTCTTGTAGACAGCAAATAGATGGGTCTTGTTTTTTTATCCATTCTGATACCCTATGTCTTTTGGTTGGCGCATTTAATCCATTTACATTCAGTGTTATTATAGAAAGGTATGGGTTTAGAGTCATTGTGATGTCTGTATGTTTTATGCTTGTAGTGATGTCTCTGGTACTTTGTCTCACAGGGTCCCCCTTAGGATCTCTTGTAGGGCTGGTTTAGTGGTGACAAATTCCTTCAGTTTTTGTTTGTTTGGGAAGACCTTTATCTCTCCTTCTATTCTAAATGACAGACTTGCTGGATATAGGATTCTCGGCTGCATATTTTTTCTGTCTAGCACACTGAAAATCTCGTGCCAATTCTTTCTGGCCTGCCAAGTTTCAAAAGAGAGATCAGTCACGAGTCTTATAGGTCTCCCTTTATATGTGAGGGCACGTTTACCCCTTGCTGCTTTCAGAATTTTCTCTTTATCCTTGTATTTTGCCAGTTTCACTATGATATGTCGTGCAGAAGATCGATTCAAGTTACGTCTGAAGGGAGTTCTCTGTGCCTCTTGGATTTCAATGCCTTTTTCCTTCCCCAGTTCAGGGAAGTTCTCAGCTATTATTTCTTCAAGTACCCCTTCAGCACCTTTCCCTCTCTCTTCCTCCTCTGGGATACCAATGATGCGTATATTATTTCTTTTTAGTGTATCACTTAGTTCTCTAATTTTCCCCTCATATTCCTGGATTTTTTTATCCCTCTTTTTCTCAGCTTCCTCTTTTTCCATAACTTTATCTTCTAGTTCACCTATTCTCTCCTCTGCCTCTTCAATCCGAGCCGTGGTGGTTTCCATTTTGTTATGCATTTCGTTTAAAGCGTTTTTCAGCTCCTCGTGACTGTTCCTTAGTCCCTTGATCTCTGTAGCAAGAGATTCTCTGCTGTCCGCTATACTGTTTTCAAGCCCAGCGATTAATTTTATGACTATTATTCTAAATTCACTTTCTGTTATATTATTTAAATCCTTTTTGATCAGCTCATTAGGTGTTGTTATTTCCTGGAGATTCTTCTGAGGGGAATTCTTCTGCTTGGTCATTTTGGATAGTCCCTGGCGTGGTGAGGACCTGCAGGGCACTTCCCCTGTGCTGTGGTGTATAACTGGAGTTGGTGGGCGGAGCCGCAGTCAGACCTGATGTCTGCCCCCAGCCCACCGCTGGGGCCACAGTCAGACTGGTGCGTGCCTTCTCTTCCCCTCTCCTATGGGCGGGATTCACTGTGGGGTGGGGTGGCCTGTCTGGGCTACTTGCACACTGCCAGGCTTGTGATGCTGGGGATCTGGCGTCTTAGCTGGGGTGGGTAGGCAAGGTGCACAGGGGCAGGAGGGGCAGGCTTAGCTTGCTTCTCCTTAGGTGATCCTCTTCAGGAGGGGCCCTGTGGCAGCAGGAGGGAGTCAGATCCGCTGCCGGAGGTTTGGCTCCGCAGAAGCGCAGAGTTGGGTGTTTGCGCGCAGAGCGAGCAAGTTCCCTGGCAGGAACTGGTTCTCTTTGGGATTTTGGCTGGGGGATGGGCGGGGGAGATGGCGCTGGCGAGCGCCTTTGTTCCCCACCAAACTGAGCTCTGTCGTCCGGGGGCTCAGCAGCTCTCCTTCCCTTTGTCCTCCAGCCTTCCCACTTTCTGAGCAGAGCTGTTAACTTATGACCTCCCAGACGCTAAGTCGCGCTTGCTGTCGGAACACAGTCCGTCAGGCCCCTCCGCTTTTTGCAAGCCAGACTCGGGGGCTCTGCTTGGCCGGCGAGCCGCCCCTCCGCCCCGGCTCCCTCCCGCCAGTCCGTGGAGCGCGCACCGCCTCGCCGCCCTTCCTACCCTCTTCCGTGGGCCTCTCGTCTGCGCTTGGCTCCGGCGACTCCGTTCTGCTAATCCTCTGGTGGTTTTCTGGGTTATTTAGGCAGGTGTAGGTGGAATCTAAGTGATCAGCAGGACGCGCGGTGAGCCCAGCGTCCTCCTACACCGCCATCTTCCTCAGGTCTCCCAGAAGCTTTTTATCTTCATAAGGTCCCAGTCACGCCAGTCAGAGTGGCCAAAATGAACAAATCAGGAGACTATAGATGCTGGAGAGGATGTGGAGAAACGGGAACCCTCTTGCACTGTTGGTGGGAATGCAAATTGGTGCAGCCGCTCTGGAAAGCAGTGTGGAGGTTCCTCAGAAATTTAAAAATAGACCTACCCTATGACCCAGCAATAGCACTGCTAGGAATTTATCCAAGGGATACAGGAGTACTGATGCATAGGGGCACTTGTACCCCAATGTTCATAGTAGCACTCTCAACAATAGCCAAATTATGGAAAGAGCCTAAATGTCCATCAACTGATGAATGGATAAAGAAATTGTGGTTTATATACACAATGGAATACTACGTGGCAATGAGAAAAAATGAAATATGGCCTTTTGTAGCAACGTGGATGGAACTGGAGAGTGTGATGCTAAGTGAAATAAGCCATACAGAGAAAGACAGATACCATATGGTTTCACTCTTATGTGGATCCTGAGAAACTTAACAGGAACCCATGGGGGAGGGGAAGGAAAAAAAAAAAAAAAGAGGTTAGAGTGGGAGAGAGCCAAAGCATAAGAGACTGTTGAGAACTGAGAGCAAACTGAGGGTTGATGGGGGGTGGGAGGGAGGAGAGGGTGGGTGATGGGTATTGAGGAGGGCACCTTTTGGGATGAGCACTGGGTGTTGTATGGAAACCAATTTGACAATAAATTTCATATATAAATAAAAAAAATGTTTACCTTTTATCCTCAGTTACTTCGTTTATTCTTCTCTTCTTTCCCAAGGGGTATAGTCCAACTAAAGTGCATTAAACATCTGGGGTAAGATTTGTAGAATCGGATGAAATATGTTTCTCTATTTCTTAATTGGTAGCCGAACAGACAATGTTGTTAACTTAATACTCTGTCACTTAAAATGCTTCTTTCCTGTTACAATATATTAAAGATGTTTTTCTGAAAATAAATATCAACAGATGTATTATATTCCAATAAAGTGTTATGCCATCATTTATTTTACCAGTTACTTGTGTTTGGACATTAGATTTGTTTAATTTTATTATTGCTAAAATTGCTGGGTAAACAAGCCTCAGAATTAACTCTCATCACATAATTGTGATGATTTAATAATAATGGATTCATAGAGGAATGATGAATAATAATTTGTGAATAATTAAGTAGAAGAAAATGGGAAGTAGGATTATAACCTATTATAAAAAACCTGATCATAATAGTAACTTATTTCAAGCTGAGTAAAGAAACAAGACCAATCGAGAAGTATGTATCTGACTAGTGCTTAGCATAAATGTGAGTGCATAATATGAGCAACTAAAAAATTAAGAAATATCTATATAAGTATATTATCATTTAGAAATATGGAAATATATACTAGGGGGAGATACTTAAAATAATGGAAAAAATCTGCCTCTGAGGTGTGGGAATCAGGAGTGAAAAGTGTTGGAACTGAGAAGCTCCATTTTTCTTACAGGCCTTTCAATCAGCCTTTTGAGCTTAATTTGTTCCTTAATTAAATAAAATTAAAATCAAATAAAAAGTGGCACCATGTAACAGGGAGTCATACATTTTAGAGTGCCCTGTTCTCCTAGAGCACGTAGAAAATATTCTAGAAATTAAAATGGGTTATGGTCTTGATATACCGGAGAGATAAGGAACTAATATCAGTACATTCGTCTTCTATTGTCGGTTGGATTCTTGAATAAGATTGCAAATTTATATTCAACTTTTAGTCTTTGGTTTTCGTTTTGGAGTCTACTGAAAATAAGCTAAAACTTCACTTTATAATTATGATTATGAGAAACATATTTTTTATTATATTCTAAACAATAAAGTTTGCCATGGACACTTAAATTCTTCCTTTTCAATAGCATCCCTCTCTCTCTTTCTCAGTCTCTCTCACACACTCACATAAGCACACATACACATGCACACCCACAGCCTCACCACCTTGTGTCTTCTGGTTTTGTTATTTATATGTTGTGATATAGTATAACATCAAAATTACTCTAGTATTAAAGAGAATGTTGTTCTTAGAGAATCAACCAGATGACAAAATAGATCAACAATGGTATTATTTTTGCTGACTTAAGATCATGCAAAAAATTCTAAGTGTCCTTTGTTTTAAAAATGCACTGAAATATTTATGCCTGAGTGTATTATATTAGTGGCCATGACTAAAAAGATCTTGAGATATTAAAAACCTGACTCTTGCCTTGTACCCACCTGCCCTACAACACTCAAATATGCAAGACTGTGTTTCCTATTGCTTCTTGACTCCAAGTCCTACTTTTATTTTTCAAAGTTTTCCTGTAGTGCTCTAATATCTGATTATTATTCAATATAGGCACCTAAAGAAATATGTTTTAAAATGTGCATTTTTTAAACTTACATTTTGAACTTTTTATGCTAATATGATTAATCCAATCTCTATCCCAAGTGAGAAAGCAACAATAACCTTCTAAAGTGCAAAATACTTTAGGAAAATTCTTGATTATCTTTCTGCTATTCAGCTGAATTTTCATTTAAAGGATACAGCATTAGAAATCTATGATTTATTCAAACTTCAGTTAAGTTGCATTTTATATATATATATATATATATATATATATATATATATATGTATGTATATGGCAATATATTACCCTGAAGAACTACCCAAAAAATTAAAGGAAAAAAAAAAAGCCTGTCAGGAATGGATGACAGAAATGAAATGCATCCTTTTCAGGAGAGGTATAATATTATTCACACTGTGAAGTGTTTATCACTGTTATCAAGACATCTTCAGGGAAAGTTTTTAAATATATTTTTGATACACATTTTCGAATGGAAATGAAAAATGATATATGTGGATTTTACTAGTAGGCATTTTAGTGAAAGAAAGACCTTCACAATTATTTATAATTTGTTGTTAATGAATATAAAATGAGAGCCGTCTGTGTTCCCAATCAGGTGACCTCTCTCCATTGTCATCCTATCTTACCACACTACAGTATTCAATTCTCTGATCACACATTTTGCGGGAAATTATATCCTCTGTTTAATTCCAGAGACTACTTTCTTCTATTTTTTTCTACCATTCTGACAATTATTTTCATGGGTATTCTTAAAATTTCTAGTTTTTTACACATAAAATCCCTACCTATATATAAAAAAATTACATCATAAGATATTTCTTATATAACACTACATCAAATATTGTCTATGTTAATGTAAAGAATGAAGAGTCCAACAGCAAAATAAACTTGGAGAAAATGTGTCTAAGTCAACTTACATGAGGTTTTCTAATGCAAGCCTTCTCAATGTCTTTGACATTTTGAATCCTCAAAAGATGCACTTCTAAGTAAAATAGTAAGCTGAGAGAGGTTCAGTACATCTAAAATAATAAGTTAATACAGTTACTTCATATAGTTATCTTATAAAAGTATGCATTTATAAACTCTGGTTGAAAATGGTTTTAAAAAGTATACAAATTTCCCAAGTCCGATATAATATTTAAAAATATTCCATTTCTCTAGTAATCAATAGTATTACTAAACAGATGCCATTAGATGGAAAAATTAATAAAACAAAATCTATGGTGTCCATATTTTTAGAGAATAGGAATACTTAGGTGTAAGTTTCATGCAGTGCTTCAGAGAGTCTAAATTGCTACTCAGGTGAGTAATTTTAAAGATAGATTAAGCTTTAAAATATGCATTCTAATTGGACAAATTACTCTGCTATAATTTAATAATATATCACAGTTCTATGACAAAATTTAATTTGGAGGTTGCTTATCCAGAACTTTTAATAATAAAAATTAAACAGATCTAATGTCCCCCAAACAAATGAGTGGTTAAATAAAATACAGCATCATATTACAGTGTAATGCAAGATATTAGTTACAATTTATTTTGTGAAAGAAATATTTATGATATATTACAGAGTAAGAGAAGCATTTTTTTAAGTTTATTTCCTTATTTTGAGAGAGAGCATGCTGCACAGGGGAGGAGCAGAGAGAGCGGGAGACAGAGAATCCCAGGTAGCCTCCATGCCCAAGTTGGCACAGAGCCCAATGCAGGGCTCAAACTCACGGACGGTGAGATCTTGACCTGAGCTGAAGTTGGACGCTTAACTGACTGAGACACCCAGGTGCCCCAAGAAGCATTTTTAAAGGAAGAGGTACAGTATTGTCTTAACAATATTTATATGTATATTAGTGTGCAGAGAACAAAGTGCCTGTGTACCCTGAAATCATTAGCAGTCATCTCTGGGAGGAGGGCTAACAAGTGATTTGCACTTTCTTCCTTGTGCTTATCTGCATACTTCAAATTCTCTGTAACGAACATGAATTAATAGTCATCTGCTAAAATGTATCCACGGATATTAAACATTGTCATTCTTATGATTTCCTTTCCATATTTTCTCTCCAGTAAAGTTTAAGAAGCATTTGAGTACTTTATCTGTACCAGGCACTACAGTAATTACTGGTGACAAAACAATGAAAAAGACATAGTTTTCATATTTATGTACTATAAATATATCATGGTAGGTGCTAAGAGAAAACTGATCACAGGTAGTATTGGAACACTAATGAGCAGGCCTTGTCTAACCCAGGAGCTCAGGAAAATATTGCTGCAGGAATGATCTCTGAGTTAAAATTTAAAGGTTCAATCATAGTTCACAGGGATACAGTGGAGATAAATCATTTCAGGCTGAGAGAAAAGCACAAAGGTAGACAAGGAGCCACACAACAGAGGGCACTGTAGAAATATGAGAAGTTTCTTATTAAAAATTGAAAGCAGAGAGGCAGTGACTGATGGGTAATAAGACCGGGGAGATACCTAAAAGTTAAGGGAACAGTGAGTCCCTTGACTTATGCAAAAAAATGGTAATGTAGTCTGTTTTGGAAAACAACATTTTAGAAGCAGAGATTCTCCTTTTAGTGCTTATTTCAGCATCTGTTCCATTTTTCCAATCTTATATTACAAAAAAGTTAAAATTTTAGTCTACAACTTGTATTTCTCTCCCCTGAGCTCTACGACTGCATATTGTAGCTAGATATACTGATCCCCAAATCCATGAAACACGTACATCTAATGGAAAGAATGGCAACAATTCTCTGCCTTCCACCCTCCTTTGTGCTCAGCTCCATCTCTGGTCATGGCATCTCCAAGTCACCTCATCTCCAAATAAGAAGTCTTAAATTCATTGCGTCTCAATGTCTTTTCACCTGTTCTGCCTATTTTCCTCTTCTTGACTCATGAATGATGCCTTCTTCTGATTCCCCATCACTGTCCTCTATACCCTCATTAACCCTCGCCCAGGCAACATGAATGACATCTTAACTGTGCACACAACTCATCTCTTCGATTTTATTTCATTTTCCCAGTTGATGCTTCATCGTACCTATAGCTCCAAGCCTATTGCTTACTGTTTTTAAGTTACTTTCCAACTGATTACATTGTTACGATTTTTATTCGTATTATTATGCTTTTATTTTAATTTATGTTTTCACGGAATTGTGTACTGCCTTTACATTTCCTTATTATTTTTTGCTGTTATCTTTAGAGACATCTGTGTCTTCTTGTGCCATATTGAAAATTCAAGATAGATCAGTAACATTTTTTTTTTCTGGATCATCTACTTTAACCATGTCCATAATCATGTCCACACTCATGCTCTTGCTGAAATGAGGTTTAAGGATAGCTTTTCACATCTCTTGTTATGCGAAAGTTTTTCATAAAACACTTATTGCTGTTTCAGATGCTTAAAAGCAAAGAACATGTGCTCCTTATTCACGTTCGTTTTATAAATACAGAAGACAATGCTTGGCATATAGTAGATGGTAACCGAATATTTGGTTAAAATGTAGAGAAAACATGATTTTTTTTCTCTCTTATCATCCTTGAATGTAGAGAAACATCTCATCAAGAGGCAGCACTTGTAGGTTGATTGTTGATACCATTTTTTTGTGTAGGTAACTTCATATTCGGTACAACAATGAAGCATGATTGAAGTAGAAAATATCTACCAAATTCTCTGTTTCACGGTCTTTGCCTAATGCTGAGCTCAATCTATTTTTTTTTAAGGAAATCTAATTTTCTAACAATTTGAAGATATAGGACATATAAAAAATATTAAAATCCTGTGTGCTCCACCCTTATGACAATATAGCTACTTACCTTTCTGGTCCCTCAGGACATAGGAAGAGAAGTACTTCAGGCAGTGAAGATGAAAGCAGCATAAAGGAATTCCATTTTTCTCAAAAAAATAGAGATTGTAAACTAAAATAATTGATAAGCCATGGTTTGTTTGTTTGTTTGTTTTTAAAAAGCTATGTATAGACAAGGGAAGAGAAAGAGTATAGCTGCGGAAGGGATCAGTAATCCTTCTTAATAGCTTCAGAAGGGCAAGTTTGATTAGTTTTTATTAGCATAGCACACTTTAATCATGAGTTTTTCACTCAAGTTCTACCATCCTAGAATTTAGTGCAAATTATTCTTATATTCTGGCAGAATATTAATTCCATCACTCATTTGCTTACTGAGCACATATTTATAGACTGCGTGCAAACCACCGAATAAAATGTAGTCTTACAATTGTGAAATAGACAGGTTTCCTGGCTGAGGGTCCGTGGTGACACAAACAATAAATGGGCAAAACAAAGGTGAGAAGTGCAAGTCCTTACAGATAAAGAAGCCACAGAGGAGTAAAGTCAACAATTTCAAGATATAAGAGGGGCACGCGACTGGCTTAGTTGGTAGAGCATGTGACTCTGGATCTCAGGGCTGTGAGTTCAAGTCCCATGTTGGGCGTGGATCCAACTTAAAAAAATAATCAGAGATATAAGAAAGAGTGGAGGATCTTCTATGGATTTGAAAGTATTTCCTTCTTCATTGATACAGGTGGTACTCCATTCTGTGGAGTTCGTTTGTGAGAAGCATCAGGCCACTGGTGTGAGATTTTCTGAGGTTTAAGTAAAATCTGAAATCAAGAGTATTATGTGAAATTTTCTAACTTTAAAATACTGCCAGTAAATGATTTTTTAAAAAAGCTGTTGTGCTACCTAACATTGACTATGGTCTAAGGAAACTCATTTTATGACCGTATTTGTCATGAAGGTCTGCAGCCTTTGAAAAAACACACAAGCATATAACACCATAGCAAATCAAGATACATGTCTCTGAATAGAGAAACAGAATGCAGTACCAGGTACACCTAATGAAAACAGAGCGTTTATAGAATGCTTCTTAAGAAGTTGACTATTATTCTGAAACTCCGAAGGAAAAAAAAAAGCCAAAATTGTAAAGGAATAGGAAGCCCCTTCCTCAGGTAGAGGAGAGAGCACTGCGAAGGGCTGGGCAATTACAAAGAGCTTATGAACTAGTGGATGAAGGAGAGAGTCTCAAGAGATGAAACTCAAGGTTGGAATAGGAACCAGGTTTTAATCAACGTTGTCACCCTTATTTGAAGCTGGGATTTATTCTCTGTACAGCGGAACTCATTGAACACCATAAACTGGGAAATGGCTCCAGACTGACTTTTACGTTAATTATCTGCATTACATGCTTTAACCTTTACCTATTCATTATAAACATTTTAAAGGGATGGTGGCAGAGGCTGTTTGAGGAATTAATAGCCAGATACTTTTTAAATGGGAGCCTCCAAAAAGTTAAAATGAGAAATTTACTCTTCAGAAATAAATGAAGTTGTGTAGAATTAAGAGCTGTGACATTTGATGTTACTCAAAATGTGGCCTCGGTCTATTTTTCTGTCCTCACGATATATATAAAATTCTCTCTCCAAGTAATGCATCATCTTGATTTTTTTTTTTTTGCACATTGTGTAAGCCAATCAGAAACTCTGAGTAGAATGGGGTACTATTGCACCTGGGTAGAAAAAAATTATATGAGCATTTGGAGCCATTTCATGTACTGGGATAATATTTCCGATGGAGAAAATGCAACATTTTCTTCTGTTTAGTGAAAAATGAGAAATGTGCCTTACAAAAAATGCTGTCTGCTTGTAAGTGGGCATGTTATCTTTACACTCTGAAGATGTGATAGAGTTAAAGTGAAGTTGTCTAAAACTGCTTAGGTAAGTTCTTTTGCAAGTATTAACAGCATATATCAGGGCAAGCGGCAGGCAGGATCAAATGAAAATTTATAGATAAAGAAAAAACGCTATCGATACTCACAGAAAGAGATGTGTATAAGCCCATTATGCTGAAGGTTACTTATATCCTGCCCTAGACTCGGAATCTACTCTCAGTTTCCATGACTTCACCTATTTAGATAAAGTGTTCCAGATATTAAGAAAATGACTCTTTAAGTGCTGATATCTGTATTAGCATATTTCCACTCTACTTCTCAATGCAATCTATACAGACAATTATCTAATTTGATTTTTGAATACTTTATGTTTTCCATTAGCTTATACTTATTACTAGTTTCCTAATTTTAGATCATGCCTCCTAATTTAGCATTCTTTTTAGGTTTTATGTGTGTTTTATTTGAGTCGGTTTTGTAGTCTTTCTGATCATATTCAAAGCTTTAAGTATGCCACCAAAAACCAAGACAGCTTTATTTTCAAAAGCTTTCAATGATGCCTATTCAGAAATATTTACACATCACAGTGAAAGAAATGTCTTGATTGAAGTGACAAATTGCATTTTTTTGCCACACTTTCTAAATGAAAGCACAGCTGTAAAGTATTATGTTACTGTCAAGAGAGTTTAATATTTTAAACAATTCTCAAAAAGTTTTTGAAGCAAAAATAAACATTATGCTATAATAATTTGAACAACACTGACCCTCTGGAAACAAATTTGATGTAGTCTCCCAGCTGAATATGTGTTTCAAGTATAAGGGAGAAATATTAAATAGAGATACTTATTTTATCATATGATAAACGTTGCAATTGAGATGATAACATCTTTGAAGAAAAACCTTAGATGGGTCTAATACCAAGCACCCTGTCATTCTGTATACTCTCCCAATTTTATTTTATTCTTTTTTTAAACTTTTTTAATGTTTCTTTCTTTCTTTCTTTCTTTCTTTCTTTCTTTTTTTTTTTTTTTTTTTTTTTTTGACAGAGAGAGAGAGGGAGAGAGTAGAGTGCAAGTGGAGGAGGGGCAGAGAGCAAGAGGGAGACCTAGAATCCGAAACAGGCTTCAGGCTCTGAGCTGTCAGCACAGAGCCCAATGTGGGGCTCAAACTCACTAGCTGAGCCGTGAGATCATGACCTGAGCAGAAATCTGATGCTTAACAGACTGAGCCACCCAGGCGCCCCAAGAGATGATCAATGTCAGCAACTTCAGAAATTGCAAATGTTTTCACTTTCCACAACTGCTCCCGGCTGAAGCACAGTGTCTTTTGTTACGTATCCTACAAACTACATATGAAGTCCCTCAGTGAGTCCTCACTGAGAAGTGGCTTGGAGAGACCCTCACCAGCTTCAACCAGAGCAGTGTTTGGACTTCCATTTTTGAAGACAAGTTTCACATAGCATATACAAAATCAAACACATTGCTCTAGATGGCTTTTCAGCGATACAGGGAATTTAAATGCCAAAGAGTCCTATGTAATTAGAGATTGCAAATTCTCTTTCATCTCCTCTTTAAGGGAGCATGGTATCCTTTATAGTCAATCTCTTTCAGTTAGGAGTTTTATATTATAATTATCAAACATGTAAAAACATGACTCATACATTAAGTGAACATGTGTAAAAATATCTTACAAAATTCATTTTCTAATGTGTAAGTAGTAAGGGGTTAAAAGCAATTCCAGTGAGAATTTGACCTTCAAAGGTTTATTTTCTCTCCAGGGCAAGTTTCGTATGCAGTGCTACAGGTGAAAACATTTGCATTACAATCAGTTTTCTATACATTAATTTCTGTTCCCTATGGAGTTGTAAAATGGACTAGTCAGTCAAAATCAATCAAAGATACACAGCACCGCAGAGTTAGAGAATGCCCAGAGGATGCATGGATGTGCTGAACAATCCTCAGATGTCACTTAAAGGATGCCATGATCTCTTTTGCCCATTTACAACTCTTTGACATTTTTTTTTTCCTGCCAGGAACTATAAGAGAATCTCCCCTCAAGTCATGGGCAATAAATGTCTAAACATACATGAGGCTAATGCCTTAATCTTTACATTGTTATGTAATATATTGAAAGTTATAAACATATAATTCACAAGTTGATTGCTTTTATGTTCATTTCTCCCTGCTTAATATCACAAAGCTAAAAATGTCTTCTAATTGCTTCTGGGGTTTTGGTTTATCTTTCTAACACATTTATATTCTGCCACCTAATCTTGTTTTTAATGTTTATTTATTTACTTTTGTGGGTCTGTGTGTGTGTGTGTGTGAGAGAGAGAGAGAGAGAGAGAGAGAGAGAGTGGGAGGGGGCAGAGAGGGGGAGAGAGGAGAATCCAAAGCGGGCTTCAGGCTGTCAGCACAGAGCCCAAACATGGGGCTTGAATTCATGAACCATGAGATCATGACCTGAGCCAGAGTTAGATGCTTAACTGACTGAGCCACCCAGGCACCCCTGCCATTTAGTATTTTCTAAAAAGGAATTAAGGAATTTTAAAAACCACTTTTTTGCTTCCGATTCTGTGTCATCTTCTCTCTCTGCCCCTTCCCTGCTCGCGCTCTGTCTCTCTCTTTCAAAATTAAATAAACATTAAAAAATTTTTTTTAAACCCACTTTTTTATACCCTTTGTATTTCTATAACTTACTCTCCCTTTCCTGCTCCAATGATGCTTTCATCATTCAGCAAACAAGAGGCAGGAAGCATCCTAAGACACAAGAGAATGAAGAAAGAGGGCAGGACTGTAAAACCGTTCTTCTTATAGAATATTCACTATCAAGTTTGGTGTTTTTTAGTTTAATAGATTAATGGAGCCAAAAGAAATAATATGCATACAACATTAAACAGAATACAATAAGAAAGTATTTGCAAAATGAGGAATTTCATGGATTAAGAATATTTAAAAATGGAAGAACAATTTCAGAAGCTCATATAACAAAACTTCCAGGTGGAGACTATAGATTTATTCTAGGCCATCGTCTAACATATTTGTTTTATTCAGTAGAATAATGATTAATCATAGTGATATTGTAAAAATAAAATAGTGAAACTGAGATCTTTATTCAGGTGGGAGATGGAACTCAAAGGAGAAAACAAAATGTTGGGCACAATTTTCCAAGAAATAACCTGGATTTTTGAATAAAATGTTTGCTTAAATGAAGTGAATTAGCTCATCCTGCTATAGGATATGGAATCCTGAGGCCCTGAAATGTTATCCAACATTCACATGGTCATTGAGAATAGTTGACTTGCTATAGAATCAGGCTCTTTCTGTTTTTATAACAACGTGAATTATTTTAATAGGATTACACAAAGAATTAGTGTACTTACACTGTAAAAGAATTTATTTAAATAGGATTATTCACACTCCTGTAATTTATAATTCTGTACACTAGATTGTCTCCATACATTATAAAAATGCAAAGAAAAATTTTTTAATTGGTTGACATTATAAAACTTAATTCCTAGGAAATTGGTGAAGTCTATTGTATTTACTCAACAGATTATCATTACTTTTCAAAAAGAAGTTCATTCAACTTTCATAAAAAATAAATTAAAATTCAAACAATGAAAATATGACTGCATTTATTCTAGAAGTATTGAAGGGATTAATAATATAACATGGTCCTCAAAGTACAATGAAATTTTTTGATCACATAAAGGAACATCACCTTGTCACATAAATGAGAAAATCTGATGTTGCCAAGTGGTATTTAGGGTGTGGATCGTCACAACTCCCAAAAAGGGATACTTTTCTGAAAGTTGATTTTTAACAATCAGGTTTTTTTGGAACATGGGACTTATTTCATCATATGACCATTACTCAATATAGCATTGCAGTGCTCAGATTAGTCAGGGAGAGTTGGTATGTATGTATCAGAAATAGAGAACCGAAAATAGTTTCAACTGTAGGTAGTCAATATGGCCATCATCTTGCTTCTTATGAAACAAAAATGCAAGACTAGTTACATTTTAGATGCTAGCAATCTGTTTTATACTAGATTAGGTGGTTTCATTAGAGCACGAGGTTTCTCTTTTAAATACTAATAGACTTTATTTTTAAGAAGAGTTTTAGCTTTCCAGAAAAATTGAGCATATTGTGTACAATGTTCTCATATATCCAGTACCCAATCTCCCCTATTATTATCTTAGATTAATATATATTTTATTATAATTAATGAACCAATATGTATACACTGTAATCAACAAAGACCCATAGTTTATTCAGATTTTCTGCTTTCTATTTTTTTTTTCTTTTCTGTTCCAGAATCCCATCCAGGATACTACAGTATATTTAGATATCATGTTCTATTAGGGTTCTCATGGCTCTGCCCGTTTTTCAGGCTTTCTTTGTTTTTGACAACCTTAAGAGTTTTGAGGAATGTTAGATATCTTTCAGAATGTCCCTCTACTGGGATTTCTCAGATGTTTACAGGGTTTTTTTGGAGGAAGAACACAGGTGTGATGTGCCATTCCCTTCACATTATATCATTCTATCAACATGATTTATGATGATTGATATTGACCTTGATCATCTACCTTGATCTCCACTGTAAATTTATATTCCATCTGCCCCTTCCATACTGTATAATTTGGAAGAAAGTCACTACATACACTCCACACTTAAGGGTGGAGTATCTCCATAATTTATTTGGAATTCTCTACATAAATTTATTTTGTTAGATAATTGTTTTATACTTTGGGTTCCAATATTACTCTGATATTTTTTTGTTCAGATTGCTTCAGCTTTGGCAATTGGGAGCTCTCTGAGTTGCCTCATGTGTCCCTCTGACCTCTTATCAATGTAGGCTTTAGTTTTGTTATTTTTATTTTTTTGAGCACCTCCTTTTCTTTTTTTTAATGTTTATTTATTTTAGAGAGAGAGAGAGAGACAGACAGACAGAGCATGAGCAGGGGAGGGGCAGAGAGAGAAGGAGACACAGAATCCAAAGCAGGCTCCAGGCTCCGAGCTGTCAGCACAGAGCCCAAAATGGGGCTGGAACTCAAAAACCATGAGATCATGACCTGAGCTGATCATGACTCAACCAGCTGAGCCCCAGATTACCTCCTTAATTTCTGACACTATAAAATTACAAGATGCTCCCAACTCATCTTATATATTACCTCTCCAGTCTTAGAATCAGATATTTCTCTCAAGGAGCCCTGGTTCCTTATATTGGAGAATGATACTGGAAACCAAGTTCTAGATGCCAGGTGTGCTTGTTGCAACTGAAATGTTTCTTTTAGGACCTCTTACTGACAGAACAAATACACATATGTGTATATACATTTATAAACATACTTCTTTATTTTGTTTTACTTTATTTGAGAGAGTGAGAGAGCGCGTGTGCACCCATGAGTGGGGTGGGGGTGGGGGGGCAGGGAGATTGAGAATACCAAACAGGCTCCAACTCAGCATGCAGCTCTACTTGGGGCTCCATCCTACGACCCTGGGATCATGACTTGAGCCAAAATCAAGAGTCAGATGCTCAACTAAATTATCCAGGCATCCCGTATATACACATTTCTATATGTAACCATCTATATCTATGTTAAGTTAAACAAGAGTTCGTACTCACGTCTTCTAGTGTAATCCATTTCCACCTGGATCAATGTAGCTTCCTCTACCTGCCGATCTATAAATTCCCACTCCAATAATGAGAAACCTGGTATCTGCTCTCCCCCATTCATATAATTAATCATTCAATTTTAGTATATATGTATACCAGAATCCTGTGTTAGTTAACCCATACCCCTGTTAGAAACAAGTTTAATAACTAGAGTATCATGTTTTTGCTTTAGAGTATCATCTTTTTTAAATGAGAATCCCTTCATTTCAGAAGTTACTTAGGTCAGTACCTCCCCTGCTCCCTCTCAGAGACTCTTTTTTTTTTTTTAATGTTTACTTATTTATTTTGAGAGAGAGAGAGAGTGAGAGTGAGGGAGGAGCAGAGAGAAAGAGGGAGAGAGAGAATCCCAAGCAGACTCCCTGCTGTGATCACAGAGACCCCACCCCCATCCCCCTACCATGTGGGGCTCGATTCCATGAACCTTGAGATCACGACCTGAGTGGAAATCAAGTCTCAGATGCTTAAGTGACTGAGCGACTCACATGCCTCCCCTCCCCCACGGGGACTCTTTTAAAGAAACTTTAGCTATTCCTGGAGTACCAAAGGTACAAAAAAATAGGAAAATACATGTTCACGTTTATATTATGGCCATTGGTAAAGCAAAATACACTGAAATTAATTGGTTCAAATTCTGTGAACACCATGAGAGTCAGAAAATACCATTTTCTCCCCAATTCAAAATATGCTGGAAAATGTTGACAGAGAAATTTAGCTTCCACCGTGCATTAATTTCTAAGTGTGTTGTGAAAGTATATGAGACTTGAGTCTTTGATTCCCAGTCTATATTTCTACACAGCTAGAATCACCTGGAAATGTCTTCAATGATACTACAGAGGGTCAATCTAAGACTATTTTACAAATTAAAATTTTGAGTGCATTTCTCCATAGAAATAAAATAAAAACATGGGAAATGATTTTGAAATAATGCCAGAAAAGTATTTTTTCACCAGTATAGAAATCATCAGAGTCAGAATATTAGAAAGGGTGTTTTGTTAGTCTGTTTTAAAGCAAATTGAACCACAAAGCTTAAACAAATGTGTAAGGCATACTAACACACACACACAATTCATGCATTTTTAGAGCTAGCCTGGATATTAAATCCATATTTTTAAGATAATCCTATTGAGAAAATGTTGAAAGAATCAACCAATTAATGCATAAGTTAATTTTGGACCCAAAAATCTCCTAAGAAGATGCAGTACTCTGTATGTGGATATTGCTATGTGGAAACAAAAAACAGTTCTGACAACTAAATTTTCATTGTAATAACTTTTTCAGTGTTGAATAAAAATGGCAGCAGTGAAAAATGTTGGTGATGGCAGAATGGCTATTTAGTAATGAATACACAGCAAGGCTACTTTTATTCTAGGCTCCTTGTTTTTCTTCCCTCAAGAAGACTCACCCCATTCACGTTTTTGTCTTTTCTGCCTAAATAACATCCATCAAATGGGGAAACACAGAGATACTTTTTTTTTTTTTTTTTTTTTTTTTATTTATATATGAAATTTATTGTCAAATTGGTTTCCATACAACACCCAGTGCTCATCCCAAAAGGTGCCCTCCTCAGTACCCATCACCCACCCTCTCCTCCCTCCCACCCCCCATCAACCCTTAGTTTGTTCTCAGTTCTCAACAGTCTCTTATGCTTTGGCTCTCTCCCACTCTAACCTCTTTTTTTTTTTTTTTTTTTGTTCCCCTCCCCCATGGGTTTCTCTTAAGTTTCTCAGGATCCACATAAGAGTGAAACCATATGGTATCTGTCTTTCTCTGTATGGCTTATTTCACTTAGCATCACACTCTCCAGTTCCATCCACGTTGCTACAAAAGGCCATATTTCATTTTTTCTC
Organism: Puma concolor; assembly: GCF_028749965.1. NCBI lineage: Eukaryota > Metazoa > Chordata > Mammalia > Carnivora > Felidae > Puma > Puma concolor. Next base: position 204,642,823 of record NC_141667.1, on the reverse strand, counting down.
ATTGCCACGTAGTACTCCATTGTGTATATAAACCACAATTTCTTTATCCATTCATCAGTTGATGGACATTTAGGCTCTTTCCATAATTTGGCTATTGTTGAGAGTGCTGCTATGAACATTGGGGTACAAGTGCCCCTATGCATCAGTACTCCTGTGTCCCTTGGATAAATTCCTAGCAGTGCTATTGCTGGGTCATAGGGTAGGTCTATTTTTAATTTTCTGAGGAACCTCCACACTGCTTTCCAGAGCGGCTGCACCAATTTGCATTCCCACCAACAGTGCAAGAGGGTTCCCGTTTCTCCACATCCTCTCCAGCATCTATAGTCTCCTGATTTGTTCATTTTGGCCACTCTGACTGGCGTGAGGTGATATCTGAGTGTGGTTTTGATTTGTATTTCCCTGATAAGGAGCGACGCTGAACATCTTTTCATGTGCCTGTTGGCCATCCGGATGTCTTCTTTAGAGAAGTGTCTATTCATGTTTTCTGCCCATTTCTTCACTGGGTTATTTGCTTTTCGGGTGTGGAGTTTGGTGAGCTCTTTATAGATTTTGGATACTAGCCCTTTGTCCGATATGTCATTTGCAAATATCTTTTCCCATTCCGTTGGTTGCCTTTTAGTTTTGTTGGTTGTTTCCTTTGCTGTGCAGAAGCTTTTGATCTTCATAAGGTCCCAGGAATTCACTTTTGCTTTTAATTCCCTTGCCTTTGGGGATGTGTCGAGTAAGAGATTGCTACGGCTGAGGTCAGAGAGGTCTTTTCCTGCTTTCTCCTCTAAGGTTTTGATGGTTTCCTGTCTCACATTCAGGTCCTTTATCCATTTTGAGTTTATTTTTGTGAATGGTGTGAGAAAGTGGTCTAGTTTCAACCTTCTGCATGTTGCTGTCCAGTTCTCCCAGCACCATTTGTTGAAGAGACTGTCTTTTTTCCATTGCATGTTCTTTCCTGCTTTGTCAAAGATGAGTTGGCCGTACGTTTGTGGGTCTAGTTCCGGGGTTTCTATTCTATTCCATTGGTCTATGTGTCTGTTTTGGTGCCAATACCATGCTGTCTTGATGATGACAGCTTTGTAGTAGAGGCTAAAGTCTGGGATTGTGATGCCTCCTGCTTTGGTCTTCTTCTTCAAAATTACTTTGGCTATTCGGGGCCTTTTGTGGTTCCATATGAATTTTAGGATTGCTTGTTCTAGTTTCGAGAAGAATGCTGGTGCAATTTTGATTGGGATTGCATTGAATGTGTAGATAGCTTTGGGTAGTATTGACATTTTGACAATATTTATTCTTCCAATCCATGAGCAGGGAATGTCTTTCCATTTCTTTAAATCTTCTTCAATTACCTTCATAAGCTTTCTATAGTTTTCAGCATACAGATCCTTTACATCTTTGGTTAGATTGATTCCTAGGTATTTTATGCTTCTTGGTGCAATTGTGAATGGGATCAGTTTCTTTATTTGTCTTTCTGTTGCTTCATTGTTAGTGTATAAGAATGCAACTGATTTCTGTACATTGATTTTGTATCCTGCAACTTTGCTGAATTCATGTATCAGTTCTAGCAGACTTTTGGTGGAGTCTATCGGATTTTCCATGTATAATATCATGTCATCTGCAAAGAGCGAAAGCTTGACTTCATCTTTGCCAATTCACAGAGATACTTTTAAAAGAAGGGGACTGTTTTGACTAACAATGGAAGATGGTCACTCCAGGATTATGCAGAATTAAGAGAAGATCTATAGTATAAATATCATTACTAATGGAAGATAACATCTTTTGCCTTTCCTAAATTTGTTTGGGATATACCTTCTGACTAGGAGATATATCAACATGTACATCCATACATATTTTCGATGGTGGAAATACAAAGTTAATTAGAAATAAGATTTTGCTGTTTTTGTTATTTTAGAACCCACTTTTATTTTATTTTTTCTTAATTAATTAATGAACTTTTAGAGAGAGGGAGAGCACAAGTGAGGGAGAGAGGCAGAGAAAGAGAGAGAGAGAGAGAGAGAGAGAGAGAGAATCTTAAGCAGGCTTCATACTCAGCACAAAACTTGACCCAGGGCTTGGTCCCATGACCCTCAGATTATGAGCTGAGCCAAAATCAAGAGTTGGGTGCTCAACTGACTAAGCCACCCAGGCACCCTTAGAGCACATTTTTAAAGTTAATTTTTAGAAAAACGGTCTCTTGTGATTGTTATGAAATTCATTTTAGAATTACTAATAATAAAAATCCTCCTTACAGTTTTACAACCAAGTTTCTGTATAAGATAGACAACTCATTTCTCAGACACTACTATGGTGCTTTCAGAGTATATCAGTCAGGATAGGCTGAGTTAGGCTGCTGTAACAAACCAACCTTAAATCTGAGTGGCTTATTAGAATATAAGTTTATTTCTTACCAATGCTATATATCATATGGGGGTTGGCAGGTGGACTCAATTCTTGGCAGACTTTATGAAGATCCAGACCAATGGAGACATTATCTTGATGTATGCTTCTATGATCACCATAGCAAAGAGAAGAGAGAGGAGCTAATTGTACACTGGCTCTTCCATGAAAAAGTTGTATGTGTTGTTTCTGATCTCATGTCTTGTAGCTTCAAAGGAACAGGGGATTACACTCCTGCCATGTTCCCAGAGCAGAAACCAGAAAATAGTGGTTACAACACCCGTTCTACCACACTGATCAACTAGGTCACATTTTGGAAAGAAGAGAATGGTGGGGACCAATCATGAAGACTCTTCTCTCCTAATTTAATGCAATGAAATTTTTAGTTCCAGAATTTATGATTCTCCCTAAAAAATAGAGAAAATACATATAATCTGTATTCTGAAATTCCAAATCCCACGTCTTTTCCACTTAAAAATTTCCCCCTTTTTCTACCTCCTTTGTCACATTTACCCATTGTGACTGAGTTCTCTTCCCAAACTGGTTTCTGACCAAGAGAACTGATGGATTAATTTGTGTTGATTGGAAAAAAAAAATACAAAGATGCTAAAAGCTATTTTAAGAGGCAGCGTATTACCGTGATGACAAGTGTGGTCCCTTGTGTTAGACTTAATGAATTCTATTGCTTGTGCTGCCACTTACTTGCAGCGTGAATTTGGATAAGTTGCTAACCCTATCTATGCCTCAGTATCTTCTATAAAATGAGAGAAGACTCACTGTGAGTTAAAACATATAAGTACTTGAAGTTGTGTATAGTATGCCCTAAATTAATGTCAGCCTTGTTGGCCTACTGAACTTTTTGATTTAGGAACAAATCAGGCTTCCGTGTTTATCTGATAAATAGTTTTATTAGAGTAAGCATTAAAATTGCTGTACTCTAAGTTTTTGGAAGTATTTAAGTATCCAGCGATAGAATGTGTATTTCTCCCAATTAACTCATATAATGCAACAAAAAAGGCATATTTTATAATTCTTTTGTAAGCTAAAAAAATTTAAAAGATGGATTATTTTTATCATTTTATAGATTCATGCATCCTCAACTGTATATAATATCTTATTGCTGATTGGGTGAATATAATTACAAAACATATATAGAAAATAGCATATTTTATTAAGTTAGTTAAATATCTTCCAAGGAATACATATATTTTTTATTTTAGAGAGAGAGAGAGGGATAGAGTGCTTGCAAGAGTGGGGGAGGGACAGAGGTAGAGAGAGAGAGAATCTTTTTTTTTTAACTATTTTCTAATTTTTTTTTTTTTTTTTTTTGAGAGAGAGAGAGAAAGAGAAAGAGAGAAAATCTTAAGCAGGCTTCACACTCAGTTTGGACACCTAATGCAGGACTCAATCCCGTGATCCTGGGATCATTAACTGACCTGAAATCAAGATTGGATGCTCAACAGACTGAACTACCCAGGTGCCCCAGGAATATTTTTCATGTAAAGGAGAATCTACCTATTTTGCTTCCTAAACACCTAAGAATTCCAAATTTTGCATCCATAACATTTTAGTTAAAATAAAACTAGAAATAGTAAATATTCTATAGTTCAATTAAAGGAAACAGCTGACACTTTATGACTTGAAAATTGTAATATTTTAGAAAACTCAAGATTATTCAATCAATAGTACAATTCAATATGCATATATATTTCAAATTTTCAAAAATATTGCTTCAATTTGCCAAAAGTTAAAATTGTATTGAGTATCCAAAACCAAATCCAAATACACATTCACCCAATGAGGATAAATAGCACTTCATTAGATAATTGGCATGTAAGTTGTCCAGAGAAATAGAAACCACTGATGTTATTTATATATGGATGAATATGCATTTTATTGCATCATATTCAGAACAAAAAGGGACTTGTACTATTACTTGTGATCATCGTTTGTTTTGTGAGCTACAAATAGCTAATCTAAGTTTTTAGAGTTAAAAAGATTAACGCTAATTATAGTTACTTAATTTGAAAATAAAAATAATAAGGCTATTCAGTAAAGTATAGATTCAAATACATTAAATTTGAAATATTGCTAAGAATGGGCCACATGTGGCTATCTAAAGAATTGCAAATAGTTGTATTCACAAATGGAAAAAAAGACCCATTGAGTAAATTTTTAAGTGGAAGGGATGTCATTGTCCGGAAGGTAACTTTCAGAATGATGAAATTGATTAATTTACAAAGTAAATGGCAATACATTATATTCTTTCATAGTTGTCTGCACTATGGGACTTTCACAAATTTGTTTCCATATATTGGCATGCAATAATTCTATTTAATTAAATTCAACTCTGGTCCACACTTATTATCGGTTATATGTTATACTTCATTCCCTCCATCATTAATACTCATCATTTTTTACATATTTAATTATTAAAATTGTAGAAATGATGCAAAATTTCATTATATTTGCTTAAAATAATATTAATCACATTAATTTAGAAAATGTAAATTTATAATATGTTATTAAACAGAATATGTTTTCAGAATATCAGCAAGAAAACTATATTTTCATAGATGTGCTATAATTTGTATTATTTCTAATTTTTAGTTTTATTCCTAGAAATTATAATGTAACATGATTTTTAGGTATTTAAAAGTAGAAGAAGGCAAAAACAAACCAAAAGAAAAAACCAAAACAAAAAAACACATGAGGGAAGAAACCAAACCATAATTTCTGAAAAATTTCGCTACCAACAGAAAGGAAAATTATGATGAAGAAGAAATGCAAATTTATGTATCTTAACAACTACTTATTAATATTTCATGAAAATCTGGTTTAGAGGACAAAGCTCAGTCCCATATCCCATTTAATAATTTAAAATCATAATAGTTTATTAAACATGTGCGTGCACACATGCATTTGTGCAGTGGTATTGAGGAAACAGATTATTTTCTTGCTTTGCTGTGGAGAATGATAGAGTGTTTCATTAGTTCAGTGTAAATGATCTCTTTTTTAGGGTTTATATTAACATTGCTGCTTATCAGCACCGTGTTCTACTCTATTTATTGCAGGCCACAAAGTCTTTTCTGTAGGTTTAAAAAGTAAACTGTAATTTATGTTCTCTGAAAGATAGCAAGGATTTAAAATAATTTACTTGCAATTTGATGTGGATTTGCATTTCTAAATATAAAACCAAAAAGTGAAATTTCTTTCTGTATTTCTATTTGTAGGGAACGAGGGCAGGCCGCCCCAAAATGTTCGACATTGAATATTGATTGTTTCGAATGGAAGCTACGTGGAAACAGCTAGTACAAGGACACTCAGACCCTCCTCTGTTCCCCTGAAAGCAGGAAAGAAAACCCCCATGTGAAAAATACCCTCCCTGTACTCAGAAGTCAAAAGATATCCTCATCAGTAGAGATAGGGACTTTAAAGTGGAGAAAGCTGTAGAAACAAACCTTTTTTTTTTTTTTAAATCTAATACCTCTGCCTCCGTGCTGCTTTGAATTCTTTATTAGTTAAACCTTCCAAACACCTGTTTTCTTTATCCTGCCGTATCACAAATTTATTGCCTCTGTGTCTAAAAGTGTATAAAAACTGGCTGCTTTGGTCATTTCTTTGGGTCTCAATTTCATTATTGGGCATCTGTGCGCACATAATCAAATCCTGGGTTTTTTCTTCTGTTAATCAGTCTCCTATCAGTTTAATTCCTAACCCTGCTAAAAGAACCCTGGCATGGGGGTGTGGTGGGGAGAAGGAAATTTCTTCCTCTCCTGCATATTTCTACAGAGAGCTGTAGCAGAACAAAGTAATTCTACTTTTCTTAGTAGTTATGAAAATATTTAGTTTGTGGATATTCCAATTTGGTTTTGGCATTTCATGTGTTGTTTTTCCTCCATGTTTTCAAAAAGGAAAGAGAAAATTTGCAACTTACAATTTTGCAGATGGGAATTTTTGCAGAGGTACTCTGGGAGCAGTAATTTATCATTGTTAAATCAAATATTACATAAAAGTGGAAATGTATTAGTGCAAAATTAGCCAGGTTTTGTTACATGTCTATCTTGATTTATCTGATCATTATCTCTGTCCTTGATTGTTCAAAGGCATTCATGCTGGTTTCCAAATTTGAGAGCAAATAGATAACCAAAGTGTTTCTGTACATTTAAAGGTGGAAAATTATTTTCTAATATAAAGTAAAATTTCAATTAGAATGTAATTCTTTACCCTTTAGCAGCACTGCCCACTATAACCTTCTGTGATAATGGAAATTACATGTCTGTTGAGCACTTGAAATATGGCCAGTGCAGCCAAGTAAGTGATTTTTTAAATTTATTTGATTTTAATTAATAAAATTTTTGTATTTAGATAGCTACATGTGAAATGTGTCTACCATGTTAGATAAGATAGCTTTGGAGTTTTATTATTACTCTTTTGTTTTATCTAAAATTTAAAAAGGATGTTTTAATATTTGATCTTCACATGAAATTAGTTTGCTTTACTTTTAATTTTTACACAATTTAATTTACTGTGCAGTTATGATAGAAAGATACAAGCAAGTGAGAATTTCTAAGGGCGATGTTTCTGTTCCTCATTTTCTTGGTGTTTTCAGACTTCTGGACCAATCAGCCACAAGTGCCAGTCAGCTGCTCGGTTTGAGGCACTAAGGTACTTCTTTTGCAAACCTTTCACTATGATCTGGCTCAAGTCCAAAGAGAAATAATGTGGTGATCTCCTGCATAGAGAATTTTCTGGAGAACTCTGGACTAATTTGGGAATTCTGGTGAAATTGAAGTCTCCTAATTTAGTAAGTAGAATATGGAAAATCTATCGCAAGGGCAGGTAGGAGGGCAGGTGCAAGCTTTATCCATGACATTTAAACAATTTGACATGGAAGCAATCTTATAAGCATGACTATCGGCCTTATTTGAATTTGAACTTATTATGGAAGAAAATACAGCATAAAGAGTGTGCAATGATGACCTTAGCTCAGAAAGTCCATTAGTATAGTTTTGAGTTAAAATATAGATACAGAGATAAGTAAAGAAATAAGGTGTAATTAGGGGCGCCTGGGTGGCGCAGTCGGTTAAGCGTCCGACTTCAGCCAGGTCACGATCTCGCAGTCCGCGAGTTCGAGCCCCGCGTCGGGCTCTGGGCTGATGGCTCAGAGCCTGGAGCCTGTTTCCGATTCTGTGTCTCCCTTTCTCTCTGCCCCTCCCCCATTCATGCTCTGTCTCTCTCTGTCCCAAAAATAAATAAATGTTGAAAAAAAAAAATTTAAAAAAAAAAAAAAGAAATAAGGTGTAATTAGAGAATTGCAGTTTTGTACGTGCAGGGAAATGAAATCAAACAGACTCTAGGGTATTAAGGAACAATGGCACAATCAGAAACAAGAGTACAGCTTTAAGCTATATTGAATTGGGTGGGGCAAAACTGGAACAGAAATAAAAGGCCAGAAATTCAATGTTACCTCAGTTACACTTCCTAAACGGGTGGGGTAATTACTCCCAGAGCAGCATTTTGGGAAAAGATTGAGCTTAATACTTGATGCTTTCATCCACAAGCATGAACACAATAGAATAAAATGTAATCAGTCTTTAGTGTGGGTAATTAAAAAAAATTTTTTTTGTTCAATGTTTTTGTTTTAAGCATAAATTTTGTGTATATAAAAATAGAAGAAAATTAGGAGAGGAATGTAGAATCATGTGGTTGAGGTGATCATGGTTTGGAAACCAAGGCTACATAGAAATGCTTCAACTTTAGAAAATGGAAGATAATAATTCCTAGTACAATCAAAATAAGGTTAATTATTAAATTACAGTTAATTTCTAAAATTAATTGAAAATGTTCAAAAAGGATAAATAGAAAATTAAATTCTTATTTATTTTAACAGCATTTTTAAAAAATGTTTATTTTTCTTTGAGACAGAGCATGAGTAGGGTAGGGGCAGAGAGACAGGAAGACGCAGAGTCCAAAGCAGACTCCAGGCTCTGAGTTGTCAGCACAGAGCTCAATGTGGGGCGCAAACCCATGAACCACAGGATCATGACTTGAGCTGCAGTTGAATGTTCAACCGAATGAGCCACCCAGGCACTCCTAACAGCATGGTTTTGAATTTCAAGACTGGCAGTTATAATGGAAGGCTGAGTATGTAGGTTAAGATTGGCGATTATTTAGGGCACCTGAGTGGCTCAGTAAATTAAGTGTCCAACTTCGGCTTAGGTCAAGATCTCACAGTTGGTGAATTTGAGCCTCGAGTCCTGCATCGGGCTCTGTCTGTGCTGATAGCTCAGAGCCTGGAGCCTGCTTCAGATTCTGTGTCTCCCTCTCTCTCTGCCCCTTCCCTGCTCACGCTCTGTCTCTCTTTCTCTCTCAAAAATAAACAAACAAACAAACATTAAAAAATATTTTTAAAAAAAGATTGACTGGCAATTGTGTAAATGAAAGTACACCAAAAACTCCGAGATTCTAGACATGAAAGGTTAATATTTTGAAATATACATAGAAATATTTAGCAAAGTAATGAAAGAAGGAAAATAAATTTGATACCTTATCACTTGTTAGCCAATTATAATACTCTAATAGAAGATATAAAAAATAATTAAGTTCCAAGTTTAGTATTTGTTAATAAAACATATCCAGATGGGGATCTTGGGGAAGAAGTGTTTTATCAGGTTAGAATCATGCAAAAGCTTACTAATGTACAGAGTTGATATAACTGTGAGGAAATTCTCTGTATACATTGCTGTTAGAAATGCGCATTACTCAGGGCACTTGGGTGGTTCAATTGGTTAAGCATCCGGCTTCAACTCAGGTCATGATCTCACTGTTAGTGGGTTCAAGCCCCATGTTGGACTCTCTGCTGACAGCTCAGAGCCTGGAGCCTGCTTCAGATATTATGTCTCCCTCTCTCTCTCTCTCTCTCTCTCAAAAACAAATAAACATTAAAAAAAAACTTTAAAAAAATGCAAGTTAGTTGCAAACATTAATGAAGGCAATGCTTTCAACTACTTCACTTATTTTTTGAAAATTAATTTCTCACCATTATGAAGATATTATTGACCTATAACATGTAAATTTAAAGTGTACAAAGTGATGATTTGATGCATGCACATATGTATATTGTGAAATGATTACCATGATAGGTTAGTTCATCCCTCCATCCCCTCACAGAATTACCATTTTTTTGTAGAGCTAACTTCTCTCTAGTTGTTCCTCTCTTACCAACATTCAAGTACATGATACTGTATTATTCATTATAGTCCCCATGCTGTACATTAGGTCCCACAGCTTATTCACCTTACATCTGGCAGTCTGTACCTTTTGACCAACATCTCCCCCATGACCCCGCCCCTGACAATCACCATTCTACTCTTTCTTCCTTTGAGTTCAGCTGTTTTAGATTCCACATTAGTGAAAACAGTATTTGTCTTTTCCTGGCTTAATTTTCATTTAGCATAATACTATCGGATTTCATCCATGGTGCTGCAAAGGCAGATTTCATTCTTTTTTTTATTGCTAATATTCCATTGTGTGCATATACCACATCTTCTTTATCCATTCATCCCTCATAGACACTTAGGCTACTTCCATATCTTGGCTGTTGTACATAATGCTGCAGTGAACAAGGTGGGAAAGGGTAGACATCTTTTCCATACACTGGCCTCATTTGCTTTGGAAAAAGTACGCAGAATTGGAATTACAGATCATACGGTAGTTTTTCATGTTTTGAGGAACCTCCATAGTGTTTTACCCAGCGGCTGCACCTGTTGACGTTCCCACCCTCAGTGCACAAGGGGGTGCAGCTGCCAGCAGGCACCTGGGTGAGCCTAGGGCCTGGGTTTGAGGGAGCTTGCTGTGAGCTGATGCCTGAAGCAGCCTGGTGCCTCTTGAGCTGCCTGAGGGCAGGTGGACAGCGCTGCGGTGGGGGGCAGGGGGACGGCCGAGGAAGGGGCGGGCCAGAACTCACAGCTTCCCTCCAGAAACCTCTAGTAGAGTACCTGCCTGGTGAGCTAGGAGCCTCCTGGGGCTAAAGGAGTCAACAGGCACCGGGATGCCTGGGGGCCTACGTTCCCGGGAGCTCCGCCGGGAGCCTTGGTGACCCTGGTTCCGCCTGGGGTTGCCGGAGCCACCAAGTGCCTGGGTAAGTTTGTGACCCATTCTGTCCATTGCTGAGCCTACCAGAAGCCTCCCCGAGCCTGGCAGCTGCCCTGAGCCTCTGGGGTAGGCAGACACTGGGGTGATCGGGAGTCTAGGTTCATGGGAGCCTGCAGGGAGCTGCAAAGACGCCAGTTGGGGCAGCTGGAGTTGGTGGCTCCAGAGCCAGAGGCCGGCATGCCCTGGAGCCTCCTTGCAGTCACCTAGGTCCCGTGGAGGGAGATGGGGGTGGGGGGGGAGGTCTGTGTTGAAGTCAGGTGTTCACACTATTCTCCCACGGAGTCTCGGCGCTTGGGCTGCCCAGGTGCTGTGCTTCACCAGGTGCTGTAATCCCTGCCTGTAATCCTTAGGCCTTGTGAAAATGTTTTCCTTCATTCTTGCACAGATAGGTGCTCAGATTGATGTCTGGCGGGTGGGGTGAGTCATATCAATTTTTATGCCACCATTTCACTGACGTCACCGGCAATCTCCAAGAAGCGTTAAATTCTGTTTGAATATTGTATTACAGCTATGAAACTTTATTTTTAAAAAAATCGCAAAGTAGTCCTTTTTTAAATTTTTTACTCATTTTAGAGTGGGGGGAGGGACAGAGAGAGAGGAAGACAGAGGATCAGAAGCCTGCTCTGTGCTGACAGCAGAGCCCTGGGCTCGAACCCACAAACTGTGAGGTCATGACCTGAGCCCAAGTCAGATGCTCAACTGACTAAGCCACCCAGGTGCCCTGAAAAGTAGTCATTTTTGAGGATCAAGATACTCAAATGTCTTTTTTTTAAAGATTATTTAGTTACATGTAAGCAACAGATGGCCTATTTTTGGATGTTACAGTGAGAGGGAAATTCAGAACAAACTTCTTTCATAATTCAAATTTGTATACTTTGTAAAGAGTTTTGAAAATTTAATGTTGTATGGAGTTGAGTTTACAGAAAAATGAGCAGGGAGTTGGTGATGCTTAACAATTCAATTTTTAATGGAAAGGGAAAATAGGGTTTGCATATGGGAAACTTACCGTAAGTCAGAGATTCTAAAACTTGGATTCCTGAATAAATGTCCAAAAATTTACAGATAATGTAGAATCTGGATGCAAACATGTTGAGGTGTTTCTCAGAGCCGTAACCTCTTAAAATGTCTGTGGAGCTTTTGAGTGAAAACCTAGGAATCATAGCTTTAGGCTACATCCTGGGTCAACCCTTCAATCTGCTGTAGTGGTAAAGACAAGTATGGATGGACTCTTCAAATTCATATGGTCAGATTGTTTAAGAACTACTTTTATAATGATTTGTGATGTTTTTTGCATTTTTCCAGTGGATCATAATATTTTCCAGCGTATTTTATGGTGTTAAATTCAGGGCGGGAGATATGGGATCGGTGAAATAGGAAAGGAGAGAAATAGCTGGGTTTTTTTGGCATAGATGTATTTTCATCTGACATGTTTTTATTTTTAAAAATCTCATTTACTTCTTGCGATTTTTTTTTTTTTTGAAAATCCATGGCTATGACTCTGTGGTACAAAAATAGACTGGTTAATTCACTCAATTTTTACATACCTTTTTGGTATTATATAAATAATGAATATTATTTTTACACCTGCATATTAGACATTTCTTCTCAGATATTAAATAGTGAAATTATACTTAACATATTTAAAACAAAATTCATATTTTATAATAATCTCTATTCCTACCTGCTCTATTACAATTAACATTCTCCTAGTCATATGTATTCTCTATCTTACCGACTTTGTTTCTTTAGTTTTCTTTTTTCTTGGCCAAAATATCGTTAGAACGATTTTTCATATTCATACTTCTTTTCATTAATAACAGTGTCACTGCTGACTATCCTTACCTTCCCACACTCCCCGTTTCAGTCACCCCAATATCCCAACAAACTAATTTTCTAAAACAAGACTTTGATCCAGTTGTATAGCCCTTTAAGATTAGTTGATAAATTTCCACTGACACTGGGCATTAATCCCAATGACTTAGTTGTACTTTAAAATATTCTGTAATCGAACTTTAACATACATTTCTTGGTTTAGCAATTCTCTACATCAGAATTCCAGTCATTATGGAGCTACATTCTTCAATTGAAATGCCCTCAACTCCTCTGCTTACCTATTTTCTGTTCTGTCTTTGAAAGTCTATGCCAAATAGGTCTGATGACCTTACTACAAAACAGTAGTAACAAAATCAAATATCTTCCAATTCAGACAAGTAATGTGGCCTAGTTTAAGAGAATGGAATGGTGTTGGCCTCAGCAAACATGAAGAACAGGGACCTTCCCCAGCTCCACCAAAAATGTTCAATTCAATAAGAACAAACCCAGCTGAACCACAATAAAACAGAAATACTGCTTTGGCTAAACAAAACTCATTAACAAGGTTGGGTTTGGCTCCCAGAAGCAGTAGAAAGCTATTTCCAGCTTTCATGGTATGGCCTTACTTGTCTTAAAGTTGCAGTGATGTTTATATGGTGCCTGTCAAAGATGTGTTTTGTCCTTAAGAATGGAAAAGATATACAAATTTTGGAAAGCAATGGGTAACGTTTGCTTAGTCTCTTATTTGTTTTTAGGATTAGTTTAGCACACCATATAAAGCAATATGTGTGTAAATAGACAACTGTGTTGATGGAGTTTTCCAAAGATTGTATTTTAAAGATAAATTAGCTTGAAAATTAATTCTTACAAGTGTGTATGGAGGTTAATTATTTTTCTCCCATGAATACATGCGCACACATCAATATATTAATTTATTGCTTTTGTTTTAAAATGTACACATTTATTCTTATTTTCATACCTGTCTTGGATTAGTGCATGGTCAGTTTTGGAAAGAAAACATCTTGGCCATATCACTTCAATCACTAGTTTTTGACTTTGGACCAATGCCTGAGGACTTCTACCAAATATTTTCCTCTTTCTATCTTGTACAATACTAGGACAGTTCTCTCATTTTCAACAATATACAAGATATCAAAATCTTAACTTCTTGGTCCAGCAAATACTTGCTCCTGAAAAATCTGTCGACCTACTACAGTAGTTTGTTCAATAAGAAATCTTAAGGTGTGAAGTTTGACTTTGCACAGAAAATGTTAACAAAAATCTGAGGTTTGGACCTCTCTAAATTACAAACAATCTGTATCGTGAGACTGTAGTTTAAAACAAGCAAATTTGGGGCGCCTGGGTGGCTCAGTCGGTTAAGTATCTGACTTTGGCTTAAGTCATGATCTCACAATTCATGAGTTCCATCCCCACATTGGGCTCTGTGCTGACAGAGCAGAGCCTGCTTGGGATTCGTTTCCCCCCTTTCTCTCTGCCCCTCCTCTGCTTGCTCTCTCTCTCTCTCTCTTTCAAAAGATAAACTAAAAAAAGAAAAAAAAAGAAAAGAGAATGCTCCTTCTAAGAGCTAGTTTTAGGTTTATTTTTTTATTTTTTAAAAAATGTTTACTTATTTTTGAGAGAGAGAGAGAGAGAGAGAGAGAGCAGGGGAGGGGCAGAGAGAGAGGGAGACACAGAATCTGAAGCAGGCTCCAGGCTGTCAGCACAGACCCCGATGCAGGGCTCGAACTCATGAGGCATGAGATCATGACCTGAGCCTAAGTCGGATGCTTAACCAACTGAGCCACCCAGGTACCCCTAGTTTTAGGTTTAAATAAACCAATAGGAAGCAAACTCCAACTTAGACCAAAAGCAATAGAAGAATCAGGCTCTGTCCTAATAGATAGTAATGTGTTTGTCAAAAATCTCTCTAAAAGTACCAGACCTTTGCCTGGACATGGGACTGCTTTTGTGCTCATTTTGGGTGTTCAAATATTGCCCTGCTTTTGTGCTCATTTTTTCTGTTCAAATATAGCTCCACTCCATTACTACCTCTTAAAAATAAAAGCAATTGCAAATGGAATGTACATCAGCAGTAAGTTATGGTCCAGCAGGGGTATATGACCTCACATCTCCTGCACTGTTTTCATCAAAGGAAAATAACCAGGTTGCCTTGTAAAAAGCATGGCCATTCATAGCTTAAACTGCTTCTCTTTTGTCTTCTGCTTCCAGTTAAACTGGCCTCTCTCCATTTTGTATTTTTCATGCTGGACTGAGTGTTAAAATAACTCCATTTGATTAAACAATATGAATGATTTAGGGAAGAGTGAAGTACTTCTTCCCTTTTACTCAGGTATCTCTTGCTTGCTCAAGAGCTAGTTTTAGTTTAAATAAACCAATAGGAAGCAAGCCGTTTTAAGGTGCTGCCACCTAATTACTAGGTGAGTTACTAAGTAGACCACATTATTTGTGCATATTCCTAATCATGAATCCATCCATTACCTTATTTATTCATCATCTATTTCTAATTTACTCAGTGAGCTAACTAGGTACCATGCTATGTTTTCACAGGTCTAGATTTTATTGTCACACTCAGAATATTTTTCTATAAAACATTAATATCCTATTCAACCTGGTTTGGGAAGGTGGCATTTTCTTGGGCTTTCCAGTACAGTTCCTGGAGATACTTATTTTAAAGATTAATATTTTGTACATACGCTCACAAATTCCTTCCCAAACAGAGAGTGGGCATATTGACTCTTAAAGAAATGAATCCATTCCACAAAAACCAGACCTCCTTGTTAGACATTGGCTTACTGTTGAGCTAGATTTTCTCCCCATTCCACATTCAACCGAGAGTCATTTTGTGTGAAAATAAACTAAATGATAAATCAGTTATCCTCTGCATAGTACTTTTTGTGCTTTTCCTGTGAAAATTACTCCCAAATCATGATGACTCATAAAAAGGGCCCTGAGGTACACATGGTACAGTGTTAAAACAACTATTTCTGGATTCACTCTGGTAACAAAGATCAAAAATGGGGAAACAACACCAATTATTCTGCCAGACCTGACAGGTGCTCGTTTTGAAATTCAGAACTTGATTTTGTTACACAAAGAGAAAAGCTGAGTTTGTATAGGGATTATAATAATAATTCAGAGGAAAGTGGAAGGATTAATAATGCAACTACTGCTAGTAGTTATTATAAAGCTTCTGGAAGGTTGGCTCTGCGTTAAAAACAATAGTAATCCAAATGTATCATTCAGAGCGATATAAATCACAGTGGGGTGGTTTGATTTTATTTAGAAATTTGCATCCCATATTTCCCCTAAATTCTAGAAAATCTTTTAATGTAGTGTTTTAAAAAAATTGAGAGTTCTTGTATCTTCCAACCTGAATTTATCATGGACACTCAAATCTCCTAATACCTAATCTTTGCTACTGTAAATAGCATATTCTCTTTCTCATTTTGATACTATAAAAGTGGAAAGTAAATGTATAAAAGAATTACATTTTCCAAGAGCTGTTAAGATACTTTTCTTTGTTTCAAATAGAAGAAAAATTCTTAAGTGGTTATTTATTCTATCCTTCACAGTTTTCAGATATTGGAAGAAATATTTGAAAGAAAAGCAAGAGGGAATTCTGAAACATCTCTGGCATAAATTCAATTCTGCTGTAGATAAATTTCACATTACTCGAGAGTCGTCATTTTGAAGCTTTCATAGATTTACATATTCACAAAATAAAAGTCAACCCAGTCTGAGTATCACCCATTTTGCCTCTTTGAATCTATATTTGAAAAAAAATCCTTTAGTTATGTTTTTGAAAAACATCATTAATACAGATGGTACTTACACTTGTGGTGAGCCTAGCATAAATATATAAACTTGTCTAATCACAGTG
This sequence comes from Puma concolor, assembly GCF_028749965.1. Classification (NCBI taxonomy): domain Eukaryota; kingdom Metazoa; phylum Chordata; class Mammalia; order Carnivora; family Felidae; genus Puma; species Puma concolor. The sequence goes on along the minus strand of NC_141667.1, from coordinate 204,626,571 downwards.
TTGTACACCTGAAACTAATTTAACATTGTCAACTAAAAATAAAATAAATCATTGATAGTCATTAAATCAGAATTCCAACTGGTAAAAATAATTTTACCTAGTACAAGTGATATCAGGTAAGAAATACATATCATATTATATAAGTATTTAGCTGCTAATACAAAATTTAATATTGTATGCTTTCAATAAACAAAACTCAGACCATATCCTATTAGTAATTCAACAAGTTGGTATGTTGAATTCAACTCACAGTAGTCCATTTAGTAAATAATATTGTTCTACTAATTGCAGATACTTAAGGCAAAAATATCCCCCTCTTACCAAAAAAGACTGAGTTTATTGAAACTTGTAATTTATAATATCATACATACATTATTAATATTTTGTGGCATTTACAGATAGAGACTGCTTTTGTTTTTGAAACTCTTCAGAAGAGTTCTAGAAATGACTAAAATTCCTGTTGTGGAAATATGGAAATAAAATAAATATATGTCAATTTGGCAAGTGAAATATAATTCATTGCATGTATAAAATCTATTACCAAATAATATATTCTATTTAACAGATGTCTTTCTAAAATTGCAATGCTCAAGGGGTTCACATTTCTGCTGATACAGCCCATGCTTTGGCACAGGAGTTGGTAGGGGGATGAAGGAATCAACATGTTGAGGACAGAACACCAAGAGAACATGAGAGAGAATTCTTTGACAATATGAGGGAGGGAGCGAATGTTTATAGCTTGTGCAGAAGTAGTTATTAGGTGAGGCATCAGTACTGACAGCTGTAGTGAGTCTATTGTAAAACCCCCTTCAGTGTTTATGGAAGAATTTAGATTAAATATTGGATATTCTTGTTTGGCCTCAGATTCTTTAAAAGCAGCACTGATTTGGGACTGAGCTGTGCAGTATTTCATCCTTTAGTAAAGGTGATCAGCATAGAGTGTTCTCATTATTGTCTTGTCAAGGCAGTGCACTGACTTGCGTTTGGAGCTAAAACTTTGTCAAGGTGTATTTATTGGTTGAGGTCAAATGGAGGGGGGTTGTAAGACAGTTATTTTTCTATATCCTGAGATCTTTCTGTGTTAGAATAACAACAACTACACAAATAACCCTAAAATTTCAGAATCTTCAAACAATGAGCATTCATTTCTTTTTCTTGGAGAAGCACAATTCGGTATCTCCTGCCAGGCTGAGTTGAACTGCCGCTTGTCATCCTGTGCTTGGCTATCCTGTGACACAGTTCAAAGCATGGGCTCTTTCTATTTTTTTGGTTTTGTTGTCTACTGTGATCTTGGAGTCTCCTGCTTCTACATAGGTGACAAGGCAGGAGGCGACGGAAGGAATCTACTTCTTAGAAAATTGGACCTGAAGTGCTACACCGCTTCCATCATGTTCTGTTAAGAAATAGAGGCACCCGGGTGGCTAGTCCATTAAGCATCTTACTCTTGATTTCGGCTCAGGTCATGGTGTCACAGTTTGCGAGGTCAAGCCTCGCGTTGGGCTCCACGATGACAGCATGGAGCCTGCTTGGGATTCTCTCTCTCCCTCCCTTTCTGCCCCTTCCCTACTCACTCACTCTCTCTCCCTCAAAAAAAATAAACTTTAAAAAAAGTTATATGGTCCTACCAGGATAAAAGGGAGACTCAGATTCACAGTCCCAGTTTTTGGAAGTTCCCATCAACAAATGTCTACCGTGGCAAGGGTCGGCAATTTGTGGAGAAGACTTGTCCACAAGCAGCACAGTGACATTGGCTGCTTCTACTTTGATGAGACTTTTAAATGTAAATGTATTGTGATGATCTAAGTTTAGCTGTTTTAATACACCTTCATGAGGGTGCCATCTCAGGGTGGTGAGTTCAAAGCCCCACGTTGGGCATGGAGCCTATTAATACACACACACACACACACACACACACACACACACACATACATACATATACACACACACACCTTCATGAAGCTAGTATCAGGGTCCAGAAGGAAATTTGATTTTCTCTCATAGACGTGGACCTGAATAGTTTTGAACCAAATCAGTCTCTGGTAGAGGTGGAACGGTCGTGGGGGGAGCTCTTGAGTCTTCCAGAAATTCTGCCAGAAACACTCTTAAGTGCTATTTTCTACATTGTTTACATGAAAATTGTATTTTATTCATTTAATTTTGCCTGTCCTCCAAGCCCTAATGCATTTCTCAAGTGGATTTTGTTGTTGTTTTTAATAAGTTTATTTATTTATTTTGAGAGAAAGTTGGGGAGGGGCACAGAGAGAGGGTGAGAGAGAGAATCCCAAGCAGGCTTTCCAGTGTCAGTGTGGAGCCCTACTCAGGACTCGAAGTCAGGATCCGTGAGATCATGACCTCAGCCAAAATCAGAAGCTTAACCGACTCAGCCACCCAGGTGCTCCTCAAGTGGAAATAGTTTTATTAGAGAGATTTAAATTCAAATACAAATTTATTTAGTATCTAGAATGTTCCTTGTTTCAGAGGTCTTCAAGACCATTCATGGTTAGTGATTCACTAGATGGACTCAGAACTAAGGTGTATTTTAGTGTAAAGATATATGACAGTGTTAGCAAGAAGAAAAGACATAGGACAGACAGGATCTGTAGCAATCCATATACAGGTTTTCTTATTTTTTCTTCCTCCTCTGATGGGGCAAATTAAGTATGACCCTTTCTTCAGCAGTGAAAAATTCAATAAAATGTGTGCAATATTTCTTACCACATAAGCTCATTAGCGATTGAGCACCCAAGATTTTATTGTGCTGATCACATAGGTATTCTGTCCCTTGTATGTTCAAACTTCCAGATTCCAAGAAGGAAAACAGGAGTTTACCATAAATCGCATTTTCTTTTTGTTAGTCTACACACAGTGATTTACCTTTAATCAGGGAACAGTCAAAAGCTAAGTTCCCAGGTACCAGACAAGGGCCAACCGTATAAGCAAACGCTTCTAAAAATAGCCGTTTCACATCTGCAGTGTTAACTCTTTCTGAACACTCACTAAAATGTTAATATGTTTTATCTCATTAAGGCCCCATAATGATTCTCTTCAATTGAGACAATTTGTGTAAAAGGAATGAAACTTGAGATAAAGGAAACTGTTATGTTTTGAGTCCCATGTGCGTATCAGAGCCTTGACTAAGAAATTTAAATACATTAACTCAGAGAAATTAAGAATTTTGCCTATGGCCACATGGCTAGTAAGAGGGGAGCTGAAACAAAACTAGGACTGCATGATTTTGGACTATACCTTTGTGCCTTTTTTCAAAGTACTTAGAGAAAGCCCTATGTCTGCACTGTCCAGTATAAGCCAGGGACCACATTTGACTATGAAACACTTGAAGTATGGCTAGTCCCAGTTGAGATGTTCTATGAGTGTATATACACACCAGATTTTGAAACCTTAGCTTTGGGAAAAAAAGAGTGTAATATATCCCATTAATACTTTTAAAATATTTTGGTATTGAATACACTTGGAAATAACATTTTGGCTGAGTTTAAATAAACCACATTATTAAAATGGATTTTATCTGGTTCTTTCTTTCTTTCTTTCTTTCTTTTTTTTTTTTTTTTGAATGTGGCTAGTAAAAAATCTCACATTATATTTCTTTTGGATAACACTGGTTCTGTCAGGCTGAAATCCTTTGTGTGATCTTTAAGGCCAAACCATGGGCAAATACAAGGTTTTGCCGGTCAGGCCTCATGGTAGAAGCTGTCATCCTCTCTCTGAACTTGGTGCTCAGCCAGTGCATTGCAGTCTTTGGAGGAAGTTGTATTCAAGTTCTCAGCCCCTTCTCCACCGTCGGCCAACCATTCTCTTGCACATATCGGCATTACTAGCTCAGACACCTGCAATTTGAGGCTTTCTTATTGGGGGCATGGGGCTTTGTTGATGTACTTTTCAGGCCCCTCCACCAAGACATCCTTTTCTGGGACTTTAACTAAGCTGACTCCTATTTTTCCACTCTTAGTCCTTTCTCTTTCCCATCCCGAAATGCTCCGGGTCCTCACTGCAAATCACCTGATCCTCACTGATCCCAACCTGTGGGGAAAATGTAATAGGGAGAAGCCAGTACTATATTTCTTTTTGGCCTCTTGCTTATACTATTTCAATTGGTGAATAAAGGCTTGATTATTATTTTCAGTTTAGGTCATTGTCCTAATTGACCACTTAAATGCCTGGCAGCTCTTACAAGCCCTCAATAAATATTAGGTCTTCTTTGTGAAAGCTGTAGTTTTAAAGTTTGTTTGCTTGTTTGAGAGAGAGAGAGAGAGAGAGAGAGAATGAGTTGGAGAGGCATGGGAGTGGGGAGAGAATCCCAAGCAGGCTCTGCACTGTCAGCATGGAGCCTGACCTGGGGATTGAACTCACAAACCATGAGATCGTCACTTGAGCTGAAATCAAGAGTTGGATGCTTAGCTGACTGAGCCACCCAGGTGCCCCAAACTGTAATTTTATGTGAAAAACCTTTGGGATTAGAAAAGTCGAAACGCCCTTCTTGTGGGCTTTAATATCACAATTCTGAATATCAATATCTAGATCATTTCACAGTGTTCTTTGTCTTGATTTTCTGCCTTCTCCAAAAGTAAAGCCACTTAAAAATACCAGCTGTTTCTTGACTTGGTCTTCTGTCTTGACACATAGCATGTGGCCTTTTACATAGGATGGTCTCAAATGTTTCTCAATTAAATGAAATGTCTTTGTCTAAAATAATACAGGTAGTAAGTGGTTCATAAATGCTGATTTTCTGATATCAATTTTAAGGCTTTTTCTGCTATTATGGCTACCTATATACTTTTGTTTTTTGTTTCTTGGGTTTTGTTTTTGTTTAATGGCATGTGGAGGGTCCACAAAGAACAGATAGGGATGTGCAATTCTGGCTGATAGAATTTTTAATTCCTTATATTCATTTTCTGTTTTTACTGTAACAAGTCACCACAAATTAGTGCCTTAAAAAGAGGAATTTATTATCCTGTAGCTCTTTAGGTCAGTTTGACATGAGTCTCACTAGGCTAAACTCAAGGTGTTGGTGGGGCTGAGTTTCTTTCTGGGGGCTATACATGAAAGTCTGTCTTTTCCAGCTTTAGAGGCCGCCTACATTCCTTGACTCATGGCACCTTTCCCTCCTGTTGCAAGCCAGTGTCATTTCACTGCTCTGACCATTCTTTTGCAGTCACATTGCCTTCTCTCTAACACAGCTAGGGAGTTTCTCTACTTTTATAGACCCATGTGAGTATATTGGGTCCCCCTTCATAACCTACAGATATCTTCTCTCCTCAAGGCCCTTAGCTTTAATTACATCCAAAAAGTCTTATCTACCATGTAAGGTGACATATTCACAGCTGTAGGAGTTTAGGATGTGCACATCTTTTGGGGACCATTATTCTCCCCACCACAATATTTAAATCAGCAGTTCTCAATATAAATTTGTTAATGTCTAATATTTTTCAAAATGTGGAAACCTAGACTCACACTGTTTACATCACCTGAGAACCTAATGAATCAAAGACTATAGAGGTGGGTCCAGCAAACTCTGTTTCTAAGCCTTCCAGGTGTTTCTAATATACAATAAAGTTTGAGAACATTCTAAACCATCCTTATACTTAGCAAGCTTCCAGGAGTTAGCTGCATGAGTTTGAGGTAATCCAATTATTTTTCAACAGGAAGCGCTACAGCTGGGTAGCAATCCTAGGAATCAGAGAAGGTCAGTGTACAAGTGCTTATTAAAGCTGGATGTCTCAGGGCGCCTGGGTGGCGCAGTCGGTTGAGCGTCCGACTTCAGCCAGGTCATGATCTCGCGGTCCGTGAGTTCGAGCCCCGCGTCGGGCTCTGGGCTGATGGCTCAGAGCCTGGAGCCTGTTTCCGATTCTGTGTCTCCCTCTCTCTCTGCCCCTCCCCCGTTCATGCTCTGTCTCTCTCTGTCCCAAAAATAAATAAACGTTGAAAAAAAAAATTAAAAAAAAAAAAAAAAAAAAAAAAAGCTGGATGTCTGAGTATCCCTGTTATCATTATATTTTCAGAGACTGTTGGAAACAACTGAAAAAGTCATCATCTCCAATTGCAGCTTAGAGAGTTGTTGAAGGTAGGCTTTCAAAGAGGAGGGAGATAAAAATAATATATTCCATAAATTGCATTTTAATTTTTTTTTTTTTCTCAACGTTTTTTATTTATTTTTGGGACAGAGAGACAGAGCATGAACGGGGGAGGGGCAGAGAGAGAGGGAGACACAGAATCGGAAACAGGCTCCAGGCTCTGAGCCATCAGCCCAGAGCCCGACGCGGGGCTCGAACTCACGGACCGCGAGATCGTGACCTGGCTGAAGTCGGACGCTTAACCGACTGCGCCACCCAGGCGCCCCTGCATTTTAAATCTATTTCAGAAGAAAATGCTTTCCTGAAGCTGCTGACTAGTATTATGAATTAGAGTAGTTTGAAGAAGCCATTTCTCCTTTTAATCCATTTCTATTTTACACTCTATAACCAACCACTTAAGTGTTTATTCATGTCAATGCTAAGACTGTCACCCAGTGGGCAGTATGTAGAGGCTATGGGACAGTCACTGCCCTTAAAAAACTGAAAATATTGAATGGAAGGTATGACTAATACCTAACGAAAGACAGCATTTTAAGACAGTATTCTGCAGCGTATAATTATCTCAGATAAAATGTTTACTTGGTAATATAGTTGAAGTGTTTGTCATAACCTGAGATCTCACAAATATTTCCAGAATTTAATACCTTTGTGAAATTCTCTGCTAGATAGGGGTAAATGCTTTAAGTGAATCCAGCTGATGTGCGAGATTTACAACTCACTCAAATGCCATCTTTACTTTTATTTCTACTTCTACGATCCTGTAGATAATTTTGCATATCTACCTTTGCATAGGAAAACAACCCCTGACAGCTGTGACCTGGCCTAGCACTAGCAGCTTGGCCTCGAAGTTGTCAGCCAGAGGTCTGGCTGTCATAGTCTCCTGGCGAACATAATTTCATAGAACACTAATATCAGACAAGGCAACGCCGACTGCAAGGGGTCAAGACAAAAAAAAACAGAAGAGCCTTGTAAGCATATCCAAGCAGAGAGGAAAGCAACAATTATGTCCAAACCATAAAATTGATCATCCATTCTCCTATCCTGTATGGCTATGACGGGGAGTATAATTTAGCTATAAAATCTAGACTACTGCCATTTAGGAAAGGCCAAGTAGTTTTACTTTGAATAAAATTTCTCTACTTACGTATTCCCTAATCTGTCCTATCTTTGTGTGACAAAAATCTAAAATATCTCATTGAATGGGTACAGGTTATTTAGACCTGAAAAAGACCTAGACATAAAATTAATGTCCTAACCAATCTTTGTCATAGTCATTGTTTTGTGCATCAGATCCCAGTGACAAGGTCTTTAATCAATAGGAGAAATGGTCAGGTCAAAGTGTAAAGACACATTTTCAACTCAATTGACATATGGCACATTGAAATGATTGCTAAACTCAACATGGGTTCTAATACACAGCATACTTTGTTGCATTGCCAGAATGTAGTACATAGATCTATAGATTTGGGTCAAAAATGTTGCACAGTCACATACTAAACCATTGTACATATAAATGCTATCTGATTTTTCTGTTTCCCCTTTAAATAATGTTTGCTCTTTTTATCTGTCATCTATCTTCTATGCATTTTCTACCTGTAATGTTTGTATGTACACACATGTATTTAATGTCAGTTTATAGTTCTGTCTTTTCATATTGGGAGTCAATTTTCCAACTTAGTTTCCAGGATGACTTAGTCATCATATAACAAAAACACAGATACATTTAAATGTTATAAGTTTTCAAATGTGCATCATTTACTTTGCTGGGTGATTTTTTCTTAGTTAATTGAATGAAACAGAGATAACAAATGTTTACATTCTTTTTAAGTTGTTTGCATTTTCTTTATATATAATTGTTTCCCTTAGTAAATTTAATGTTTATTTATTTTTGAGAGAGAGAGACAGAACATGAGCTGGGAGGGGCAGAAAGAGAGGGAGACACAGAATCCCAAGCAGGCTCCAGGCTCTGGGCTGTCAGCACAGAGCCCAACTCGGAGCTCAAATCCACGAGCCAGGAGATCATGACCTGAGCCGACGTCAGCCACTTAACCAACTGAACCACTCAGGCACCCCCCTTACTATATTTAAATGCAACTTTCTATCGACTTGTATGCATATATGCATGTAGGCACACATATGCATGTATATGTTTATACATCTATACATAACATTTATTTTACAGTTCATATGTATCTTCCCATAAGCATAAAGCACGTCTTTGTTCAATCTCATTTTGGTAATGTATATGAAATTCTGAGACATTTGAGTATTAGGTCTTTCTTATCACTAATGTTTCTTATTTTGTTGGTCTGAGCTTTTCTCTGTTATAGAACAGCGTACATTGGGGAGAATATTCTCCATTCTTTGTCAATAATATATTCCAGAAATGGGCTACCTGTTTTATTACCTTGCTCACTTGGCCCTGTGTTTACTCTCCAGAGCTAAAGTGAACTATATGATTCTAATATATGCTGATGGCCATTATAATGACCAAAATTGAGAAAGCTAATCGGGGAGAATTAAGTCAGTATACAGAGAGAAATAAAAACAGGAGTGGAGACAAGTGCTAGATTGTAGTATAAATTATAGTTCTCAATACACTTAAGGTTAAGTTGTATACTTGTCTTTCCTACAGTTCAGTTACAGGAAACAATATATTCTTCTCTATCCCTAAGCTATGTTGAGCTGATTTTCCATCACAATTAATTTTTGTGAGAAATTGATTTGCATTTCAGAGGCATCTCTAGTTTTGTGGGAATTAAAGTGAAAAAATTATTAAGGACACTCTACTATGTGGAAAGTACTCTTCTAGGCATAATATCTCATAATTTTTAATATTTGTGTGTTGAATACAAACATATTTATTTTTCATAGTGTGTAGCTGTCAAAACACACACACACACACACACACACACACACACACACACACACACACAAATAGGGGAAAAGCCACAATAAATTTAGGACTGAAAGTAGACTTGACAAAAGCTACAGGATTCAGAGGGGTGACTCATACTCAACAAAGACACAGTGAACTGTTCTCAGTCCTGGGCAGCAGGGAGGGAGTAGTGACCAGGATATTCTGACCCTCACAAGCCGTTGGCATTTCCAAGGACTGAAATTCCTGGGTGGGTGGCTTAAATCTTACTTGATTTGCATGACCAGAAAATCTCTAGATTTGATGAACAGAGATCTGACCTGAAACACCGCAATAACAAGTTACAGGCCCACAAACAATTTCAGACTTAACCAAGTTCACGACCTGAGAGTACCTTGAAATAAAGAAATGATGGCGCCACTTGAGGAAGCATCCTGCTTATAGATCGAAACATTCTGCATTTCTCCCCAACCTTCTCTAAAGGGACATATAACCATTTACTAGGGTGACTATACATTGGGGAAAAGAAGGGGATAATGAGATATTTTGGATATTGCTATATGTATTGCTCTGAGCTGACAATTATTGGTGACACTGTCATGGTCCATAGTCATTCTAGGGCCTTAGGGAAGTTATGTGGTTTTTAAAAATTTTTTTTAAATGTGCATATATTTTTTAGAGAGAGAAAGAGAGACATAGCACAAGTGGGTGAGGGGCAGAGAGAGAGGTAGACATAGTATATGAAGCAGGCTCCAGGCTCTGATCTTTCATCAGAAGACCCCGACATGGGGCTCGAACTCATGAACTGTGAGATCGTGAACTGAACCTAAGTCAGACCCTTAATGGATGGAGTCACCCAGGCACCTTTGGAGGTTATATTGTGGACAGAGTTTTGGCTTGAGCCCTTCTCACAGTCGACCCAGTGGGCGATGAATCCTCTGTGTGATTATCTTCCCAGTCCAGAATGCCTAATAGGGATAGACATACTTAGTAACTTACAGAATGCAGTATTTCCAACCTATGGAGTGAGGAATATGATGTTAGAGTCACACAAATGGAGCCACCAGAAATTCCTCTCAACTACAAACATATTAAAATATATACCACATTACTGGAGGGATTGCAGAGATTAGTGCCACCATTAAAAACTTGAAAGATGCGGGGATAATGATTACTACCACATACTCATTCACTTACCTATTTGGTCTCTGTAGAAGACAGAAATTTTAGATACTAGTTGTAAAATTAACTGGGTCTTTATTCTCATTACGATTGCTCTTCCAGATGTGATTTCATTGCTGGAACAGATCAACACTTCTGCTGGGACCTGGTAAGTGGCTATTCATCTGGCAAATGTTTTTGTTTGTTTGTTTATTCTTGTTCGTTAAAAGATACCGGAAGCTATTTTCTCCCAGCTGCTAAGGCCAGCAGTACAACCTCTCTGTCCTCCACTGGGGCTGTCTCAACTGTCCATTCTTGGTTGCCTGTCTTGGCTACAGGACATCATGCTCCCCTATTACATTGATTATAACATGTTCTTTTCACCTAATAGCAAAAAGTAGCATATATTTTAGAATCAGTTGTAAGGTAAATGTATGCCGATGAGTGGGAAATAAATCTCATAAAATTTTAGGGGTCTTTCACCCAGGTAAAATATCGTGGGGTCCAGTTGTTAAAGACCTGGAGATATATATCTTAAATGGACACATTTCTGCATCTGACACCTTGTACTACAAGAAAAAGAGACAGTGCTTAGTGGGCCTTTTGGATATCTCTGCCCCATTTACCAAGTAATCCTTGTTACCAGTTTTGAACAGGAATTAGAACAATAAACATCCCTGCAACAGTATGGTGATCCATAAAAACTATTCTGCCACTTGGGCATATGGCCCAGAAGATGCAGTTTTCCTTGAAGTATTTTTGGCAAAATAGGAATATTACCTGGACCTTTTGGCTGCTCCCTGGAAATTTGTAGTAATGTATGCCTTACTCAGCAGATAATAATTCTCTTTTGGAGGGGCACTTGGGTGGCTCAGTCGGTTGAGTGTCCGACTTCGACTCAGGTCATGATCTCGCAGTCTGTGGGTTCGAGCCCTGCATCGGGCTCTGTGCTGACAGCTCAGAGCCTGGAACCTGCTTCAGATTCTGTGTCTCCCTCTCTCTCTGCCCCTCCCCTGTTCACACTCTGTCTCTATCTCTCTCTAAAGTAAATAAACATTAAAAAAATAAAAAAAAATAATTCTTCTTTTGAAATATGGTTTCTGACTATCTTCAGGGCTTTAGGAAGGGCAGAACACTTGACCATACAACCTAAAATTACCATGTGTCCTGACATCATGAATTGGGTGTTCTGTGACCTACCCATCCTTAAAGGCAGATATGCACGGTAATATTCCACGATCAAACAGAAATGGTAGATACAAGATTGGTCTTGAGTAGGTCCTAAAGTCTTAAGTAGGTGGCATGACCTGTGGCCCAGATGTCCATGGCCCATTCTTCTACTGTATTGCCTCTTTCTTATCAATCTACACCTGTGAGCTCAGTGGAATTCAGTTGAATATTGGGGGACAATTCTCCATGGCTCTCCAGTATTTCCATATACCTTTTGAAAAACGGCACTGACTAGTTTTTCAAAGGATGTTTATAGAGCATAGAGCCTTGGAAGATAAAGGCTATCCATCGTGTGCAGGTAGCAACTAATCCCATTTGAATCACTTTTTGGGAATTGGGGTTCAGAGAACCTGCACAAATGCAGATACTCTGGCTACTACCATTTTTGTGACTAATAACTCATTTACCTCTGACCTAGTATACTGACATTTCTCTCCACTATGTATCAAAGTGTGGGAGAGTAACTTGTGAGCTTACAACCAGAGTAAAACTTCAGATCCTTCGTAGTTAATGAGAGATTTTGCATTGACAATAAAGTGCTCCCAGAGACATGGCTTTGTGAAAGACAAAGGATGGAAGCCTTGTGAGCATGTGCAAGGAATATGAAAATTCTCATTCTGAGCCATTAGCAAATATTCTCACCTAAGTGGTGAGTGAGTGGGAATGTTCACCAGGGAGTGAGTGGGAGTGTTGATAAGGGTCCCCCACTTTGCCACCTGTTAATGAATGTTTCAAGGAAGAACAGTGAGAGGAAAAGGTTGCCCAAATGGTGTTTTGATCGTTGCGCACTCTCCTTCAGGCAGGAAGGAGGAGGTATGTTATTATGACAACAGGGAAGTAAGTCCTGCAACCCCAGATTAAGCACAATGTGGCTATACCAGTTGAATCAAGAAGTCCCCAAAGCTGAAATACATGGCGTTAGGAATGAAGATATAGAGCTTTAGGGGAATTGAAAACATGAGAGGTTGGTTTGATTGAGCTGTGTGGGCAGCTTCTTACAACAGAAATTAAATGTAATGCCTTGTTGACTGGCATGAAGTGTTTCTCTCCCTTCACACCCTCTTTCCCTCCTACCCACTCTTATTGATGTTTGCTACTTTAAGGAGGAAGATGCTTAAAAGTGAGGCCAAGGTTCACAATTAGACTGTTTTCAGTTATGTTAGCTATAATACTATCATGTTATGTGGAATCAGGCTTTGGCTTTTGTCTTTATTTTGAGGTTGTGTATGGATGGCTGTGTATGTATGGATGCCAAGATGGATTTGTTTTGTGTCAGTGTAGCTCAACTGCAACAGAACTTCCTTCCTCATATGTAGCTTCTCTCAGATTGGTTATAAGAAATCTGCACAGTATTTGGAAGGTGGAAATTTAAACAGCGGCCATTTTTATGCTTGGGAATCAAAGTTTAGCCACTGTTGCAATTCATGTATGCTATGGTCAGTCAGCTGACACTCGATGTTGGTACATGGTGGCAGGTCCTCCAGCCTCATCTAGGTCACTATTTTCTGCCTCTCGGACTACTGGACCAGTTGAAACATCACCATTTTCTCCTGCAGGTCACTCAGACCTTTGAAGTTGGAAGCTTAGATATATGGTGGGAGGCTAATGTGGGTTTCATTTTATCCTTGTGAGTTCCAACTAGTAGCATGGGTTCCAGTTTATGCTGCATTTTCTCTGCCTTTCATGCATCTTCCTTCCCAAATGCCTGCACTGCAGATGCAGTTGCTACCCAGTGCTGGACCAGACATCAAGTCAACAGAATTACATAAACTGCTTATCTAATTAACTATTTTAGGTCAAATTTATATAATAATCCCCTTAGTTGACATCACTTTTAGTAGTTCTCCTTCTCTAATCAAATTATGACCCAATCAAAGGAAGAGAAAAGAAATGATACTCTCAGTAGATGCATTTTATCGTGTGTGTGTGTGTGCGTGTGTGTGTGTGTGTGTGTGTGTGTGTGTGTGTAAGAGTTAGTAGTTAGTAGATATGGCAAAGGACTACCTTAATTTGTTAAGGAGTATTTCTAGAATATCTCCACTAAATACCATACATAACAGTGAAAGATTGAAAGTGTTCATCTTTTTTTTTAAGTTGTATGTATGTATGTATGTATTTTGAGAGAGAGAGAGAGAGCACAAGAGGGGAGGGGCAGAGAGAGGGGGGAGAGAATTTCAAGCAGGCTCTGTGCCCTCAGAGCAGAGCCCAATGTGGAGCTCAAACTCACTAACTGTGAGATCATGACTTGAGCTGAAACCAAGAGTCAGATGATTAACCGACTGAGCCACCCAGGCTCCCTGAAAGTATTCATCTTAAGATCAGAAATAAGGCAAGTGTGCTTACTATTGCCACTCCTGTTTATTATATTACTATAAATTCTAGCTTGCATAATAAGGCAGGAAAATATAAATTATAAGATTTAGAAAAGGAAAAAATAAAATGCTCCTTATTTGGAAATGACTTAGAGTATATGTAGAGAATCCAAGATAATCTAGAATTAAACTGTTACAGTTGAAGAGGATAAAATTTCCAGGGAACTGTATGCCAGGCCAATTAAAAATATGATTATATTTTTACAAATTGGCAATGAAAATTCAAACGTGAAATTTAAGGATTGATAGCATAGTAGTAGTAAATAACTTCATTTACTTAAAAATAAAACTAATGAGATATTTGCAAAACCTCTATATTAAAATGAATACAAGAATTTTATAATATTTATATATGAGTGTTTATTTGTCTACTTGGGTTGCTATAACAAAATACAACAGACTGGGTGACTTAACTGACAAACATTTATTTTCTCACAGTTCTGGAGGCCAGGGTCTAAGCCCAAAGTGCCAGGGATGGTTTCTGGGTGAAACCTCTCTTTCTGGTGTGAATATGGCCACCTTTTTGAGGTGTCGTCACCACATCTGTGGCATAGAGGCAGAGAGAAAGATGTCTTTCTCTCACTTTCTTTTCTTACAAGGATGTCGACCCCATGGAATTATAGCCCCACTCTTTTGGTTTCATTTCACTTTAATTGCCTCCCTAAAGGCCCTATGTCCAAATACAGTCACATTTGGGGATTAGGACTTCAATATATGAATTTTGAGGAGACATAGTTCAGTCCACAACAGACTGTTTATTTTTATACTATTTACAGTAGCCAAAAACAGGAGACAGCCCAAGTAACCACCAACAGTAAAATCGATAATTGTATTTTGTTTTCCTTCTTAGTATGGACTATGGGGCAACAATAAATAATAAAGAAATTTTGGGGCACCTGAGTAGCTTAGTCGGTTAAGCATCTGACTTCGGCTCAGGTCATGATCTCACAGTTCGTGGGGCTCGAACCCACAATTCGTCAGGCTCTGTGCTGACAGCTCAGCACCTGGAGCCTGCTTTGGATTCTGTGCCTCCCTCTCTCTCTCTCTGCCACTCCCTGGCTCATACTCTGTCTCTCAAAAATAAATAAACATTAAAAAAAGTTTTAAAAAGAAGAAATTTTGCTACCCAAAGTATGAATATTACAAGCCTACTTAACAGATACTAATTAGTACAGAATATAGGTTTCCATGTATAAATAGACAAAAATAATCTGTCATGATAGAAGGCAGTATACCAGTTACCTTTGTAGGAGATACAGTAACTAAAGGAGATTAAGCCAAGTATGGAATGTTGGAAATGTCATGTTTCATCACCTGTGCTGTGATTACACATATGTGTTTATTTGGTTAACATTCGTTCAGCTGTATGCTCATGATTTTTTAATCTTTTTGATACCCGTGGTGAAATGTATTTCAATAAAAAGTTACTTTATCTATCTACCTATCTATATCTATATCTATATCTATATATCATCTATCTATCTATATCTATGTCTGTCTATATCTATCTATCTATCTATCTATCTATCTATCTATCTATCTATCATTTATCATCTTATTTATTTTAGAGACAGAGAGACCACAAGAGGGAAAGAGGGGCAGAGGGACAGCAAGAGAGAATCTTAAGCAGGCTCCACACTGAGTGCGGGGCTCAATCCCACAACCCTGGGATCATGATCTGAGCTGACATCAGGAGTCAGAAGCTCAACAGACTGAGCCACCCAGGTGCCCCAGTAAAAAGTTATCTTAAAATGAACAGTAAAAATTAGGGAAATCTCACTCTTAGAGGCACTAGTTCTGTTGTCATTGAAATTTTGGTTTTAAGTGAGCCAAGTTACTAATAAAATAAAATCTCTGCCTGAAAGCTTACACAATGAGTACATCAATTAAAAACAAATAAAAGCAGGGCACAGGGGTGGTGCAGTTGGTTAAATGACTAGCTCTTGATTTCAGCTCAGGTCATGATCTCACAGTTGGTGGGACTGAACCCCGTGTTGGGCTCCACTCTGACACACAGAGCCTGCTTGGGATCCTCTCTCTCCCTCTCTCATGACCACTCTCTTGCTCATGCTCTCTCTCTCAAATAAATAAATAAACATTAAAAAAAAAAACAAAAGCAAGAAAAGCTTTATTTATTGTTATTATTTTTAAAACAAAAACTTTAGTTTTATCATCCCCTACTGTCTCACTTAGGATGCTTCCCAGTACATTCTTCTTACGTATGTACATTCTTGCCTTGTTTACAACCCTTTTATAAAAAATGTCCTCTGTCTCCAAACTGCAATAGTATATTCTGTTATTCAAGAAATGCTTAATTTCCTGTATCATGTGTTTTTAAAAAAATTATTATGGAAAGTGTTCTTTCTCTGCATCCATGTTTTACAGAAGCCTTTTAACGTCATCTCTGCCCAAAGAGGACATTCACATCTCTCTGGGACACTTACTGGTTTTTTGATAGTCTAGGTGTTTTAAATGTGCCTTATATCTTTAATCATAGGCTGTATAAAACAAAAATATCATGAGCACATAGTAATGTTTGGAAGAAAGAAAAGAGCTGAGTAAGAGTTGCTAAAGTAAATTAGTTAAATTTTGAATATAAATTAACTTAGTTAAAATTAGGATAGAAAAAGTTTCCCAGGAAATGAAGCAGAAGGAAGATAAATTTTAATTGGGGGTTTCTATTGATAGTTTTTAAATATGTGGCAGCATTTTTTGAATGGTCCGCTGGACCCTAGACCTCTTAGAAGGATTCTCTGAAGTACAGAAATGTAGAAGTGAGAAAATGCTGAATATAACCTGGCCAGATAGATGCACACTTATTTTTGGAGCTTTCTTTGTTTCCACCTAATTCCACTTTGTATATTGCCCAAAATGATTAAGTCAGATTTGTTTCTTTAATCTTTTAAAGCATGTGTCAAATTTATTTTATCAGAATTACTTATAGTAAAAGAAAGATTCAGCGAGGTTAATGTAATGCTATATTAATACAGAAACTTGTCTAGCTCTGCAGATTGGTTGTTAATCACTTTTTTCAAATGTCATACCTACATTAAATGAGAATGTTTATGTGTTCTTTGCTTACTAAATAAGGATAAATAGGATATTTCCTAACTTTTAAACATATGGGACTAAAGTTTAAAAGGTATTTCCAGAGTTACTGGAGAAACAGTCTAATGCACTAAACAAATACTTCTGACTAATAAGAAAATTTCAAAAACCCTAGTACTTTGTGCCTAAGGTCCTTATTGTTAAGAGTACTGAACATTTTGTAAAGTAGTAATCCTGCGATAGTGTATCTCAATGAGGCTCCCAAGTGATTTTAAGAATCTCATTAATCAAAATAATATTTCTAGGGGCATTTTCTCATGAAAGAAATATAAACTGTTTTTCAGAGGTATGGGGTAGAAGAAAAGCTTATCCCTTTTTCTAATTTGCAATTTCTCATGAACTCTTCAAAATCTGAATAGTCCTGATACTCAATGTAATACGGAACTACCTGTGAACTTCGTTTTCGTCTCTGTTGCCCCTGAAAGTAGTAATGTAATATTTGGGTGTATATTTTTGGTTTAGATTCGTCATAACTCCCTGAATAGTTTTCTGCCATTTGCATCATTTTACCTGTTCTCATTTCACGTGTCTTGTTTAATAATGCTGGCTATTTTTGCGCACATGGAGTCTCGTGTACAACCATATGTAAAACAGACTGAAAACACAGAATAATTTAATCCAAGTGGTGCAGTCTTAACAGACACCAACTCTTCTTTAACGTTACCATCTTCTTTAATGTAAAAGAAAGCTTTTGAGAGAATTGGCAGAGGAAGTGCATGTGCATCTATCAAAGGAAAAGTCTTTTAAATCCAACTAGAGAATGATCTGATCACCACTTAACAAGCTCTGTACCATATTCACAAAATAAAGTATAGTTTGAACAAAGGAGAGAAAGACAGGACATCTCCAGGGATTTGATATATGAACATACTTTCAGCTTTAGCAAATGAGTGGAAGATATTTTACAGGATTCCCTGGATTGCAACTCGAAGTGTTTGCAAAGGGGCAATCATCAGGATTGAAGCGGCTGGAGGAGGAACTGGTGGGGGGCGGGGCCTATTTTTTTCCTCGGACTCAGCTTCTTAATTAGTGGAGATGAATCCTGGAGACAAGCCTGTTTGGCAGCTCAGAGCGGAGGTGAGTACCTGCAGAAAAATAAGCATTGACCTAGAAACAAAAAGAAAAAAACAAGGCCTGTGAGTTGAAGGATTTATTTTAGCTTGACTTCTAATCAAAGTGACTTACTCACCCAAAAGCAGGGAACAAACTGACATTTACATAGTAGACTTGGCATGAGGTACAGAAATAAATTCACATACACATATTCCCAGGTTATAAGTATTCATTTTCCCAGTTCCCTGTATAATACCCTCAGGGAGTTGAATTATAAAACTAAAGTAAATACCATCAAAGCCCTACCTTTCAAATTATAAAGGAAATATTCAGTTGTAGTTTAGAAAAATGAAAGAGCAAATAGATTGTATCCACATGAATAAAAGTTTATAGTAGGCCCAGAATTACCTGTAGTACAAGACAGATTCAATGAGATTTATGTAATGATATGTTAGCACAGAAAAGTGTCTAGTTCTACAGAGTGGTTATGCTCTTATATAAAATAAATCAACTTTTCATAGAACATACCGGTGTTAAGTACGTAAAGAAAATATTTGGTGATCTTGTCGCAGAAGGATCACCGATAGACCCTGTCAGAAATACAGATATGTTATAAATTCAGATGCTATAAATGCAGATATGCAGTCACATTAGGGACCTAATTACAGTGTCAAGGTTTTAAAAATTCATAAGTTTTGCTAAACTTTCTTCACGTTATGAATTAAAAAGTATTTTTAATTGTTAAATTTTAAAACACTCTAAGTAGTTCTGACACAGAGACACATGGCAAAAATTCATGGTAATTTCTTGCAAATGAACAGAAAAATGCTTGCAAAGTAGTTCATCTGTATATAGTAATTAAACTGGTTGATGGCGATGGTGATCTCACAACTTCCGTTTCCTGAATGGGTATAGTAATTTAGACCAAAGGTTGTCCTGGTAATAAAGCAAGTATATATCCTGTATTAGCAAGATCACTATTTTTCTGCTCTAGTCCATCTCTTCCCTGCAATCTTCTTTCTTACCTACCTTCTCCCAAATGCCTGTCTCTCTACTTTTTTTATTTTCCTGTATTCTTTGGAGAGTAGCATTTTTTTTTCCCCATTTTCTCCAGAATTTCCCAAGGAAATAGGAGAAAGTAGAGATTTAGCATCAGAATTTCCCAAGGAAGTATGAGAAAGTAGAGATTTAGTATCAGAAGTTGGAATATCAAATAATGCTAGGTGTTTCTTTATGAGAATGAAAAAAACCAAACAGATTTGCTAAAGCTGCTGTCTGTAGGGCTGACAGAACCTCGCAGAAGGCAACTATTTATTATTTCATAAAAGATCAGTAACATTCTCCTTATCTCCCCAGTTTCCCAAATTTTAGGCTGTCCACTATAAATGCTGTCTATTTCAGGGGCACGTGGGTGGCTCTGTCAGTTAAGCAGCCGACTTAATTTTGGCTCAGGTCATGATCTCGCGGTTTGTGAGTTTGAGCCCCACGGGTGGGCCCTGCACTGACAGTGTGGAGCCTGCTTGCAATTCTCTGTCTCCCACTCTTGCTCTCGATTTCTCTCTCTCAAAAATTAAACAAACATTAAATAAATGAATAAATGATATTTCAAAGTGCGTGTCCCCATTTTCATCCTTAGAAATTCATCCAAATAGTAATTGGGAAAATAACCATTACACCCATTAAGAGAATTCAGTATGTTCACTTTTATCCCACGTAGTGTATCAGCTAGATGACTCTGCCCAGGCCCTGTAGGTTCTGTGACAGTCATTTGTTAGTCACTTGGGTGAAAAATATTTTTTTGAGGAATTTTGTATGGTTCACAGTGCAGGATAGTCATGCAGGGACAGAAGAAATCAATAATAATGTTTAAGACACTGCTAATGCTTGAAAAGATTAAGTAACAGATATTTTCAAAAGTTTAAAGAAACTAATGTGACACTGCCCCCACTACAGGTGATTATAGTGACTAAAAGAATAAAGTAAACATCACTGGCAACTGTTCCTAAAATCAGGTGTAAATTTGAAGGTCAAAATAGGATTTAAAAACATTTCTTAAACTTAATTAAAAGTCTCTAACTTTTATAAAATACCTAATATGTTTAATTTTTTTAATTTTTCTTTTTTTAAAGTTTTTATTTATTTTGAAAGAGACTAGGGGAGGAGCAAGAGAGAGAGAGAGAGAGAGAGAGAGAGAGAGAGAGAATCACAGGCAGGCTCCATGTTCCCAGTACAGAGCTCAATGACATGGGGCTTGATGTCATGAAATGTGAGATCATGACCTGAGCTTAAATCAAAAGTCAGACATTTAATCTACTGAGCCACCCAGGGGATATGTTTAATTTTCTATGTATGCCTACATGAATTCTTCAGGAAATTTGTTCACCAGAGTAAATTTAAATATCCAGCTCTGAGTTTAAAAAGAATGTTCATAATGCCTTTATGAATGGAAAGAATGAAAATTGAAAACAAAATATAAATAGAATACAAAACTGATTAAGGAATTATAAATGACTGAGAAAATTGTGACAAAAAACCTGGGAAATATTTCTTCTGCTTCTTCTTCTGCTTTTTCTCCTTCTTCTGCTGCTGCTTCTTCTTCTTCTTCTTCTTCTTCTTCTTCTTCTTCTTCTTCTTCTTCTTTTAAATAAGAGTAGGACATTTCATTCCTGGGTACTTTGATATTTAGACATGAAAATCAGTTTTTCTCATAAGGTGCTGTTTGTTTTTTACAGTAATTATTTTGCTACTTGTCCTTATTGATAGACATAAGTTGGTGATTAATAAATGGGTCCTAATTAGTTTACTACCTAATGTAGAGTAGTGAATAGGTTCAAAGTTTAATGGTCTCCTAACTTCAAAAGACTAAAAAAACTTTGTGAAATTTTTATGTTATATGTTTTTAAGTAAGTCATGAAAATCATATATGATTTAGTGATCCCTAAAAATCATATGATGTTACCTGGTGCAACAGTCACTCTTGTGGAAAACTAAATTAAAACTGTAGCTAGTGGGAAATTCATATTAGATTGAAATATTTCACTAATATTTATTGTGAGCTTTTTAATAAACAATTATTAAATCGTGAATGTTTTAAAGGCATGGTAGTGAGTGTGGATGTTTTCCTCAGTACATATATATCATTGTTGAAATGTGCCAGGTTGTAGCCTCTTGTATATTAGCAGTAGTTGTATGTTTTATTTTATCTAAACTTTCAACTGCATTATTGTTTGAGAAGTAAAGAGCAACTATCTTTCAACTAGTGGGGTTTAAATAATGAAGGGAAATCTCTGAGTCTAATGCTACTTTGTTTGAAATATCTCTCTCTCAGATGATGGGTAAGTGTACCAGCTCATCAGGTGCTATTTTTACTTCTGTGCTTCCATGGTAACAAATTATCTTCACCTTAACCAGAATATCTCATACAAAGTCCTCTAAAGTAAATTGATCTGTTGGTAATAACACAAACCAAATCAAATGATTTATCTTGGGGAGTAAATTAAAAATAGAAACACACACTTTGCCCAGAATCCAGGTAGAAAAAAGATAACTTAAAAAATCTAATAATAGGGGCACCTGGGTGGCTCAGTTGGTTGAGCCACTGACTCTTGATTTTGGCTCAGGTCTTGATCCCAGGGTTGTGGGAGAGAGCCGTGTGTCGAGTTCCACACTGAGCATGGAGGCTGCTTAAGATTCTCTCTCTCCCCCTCTGCTTCTGCCCCTCTCCTCCCCTCATGTCTCTCTTTTTCTCACTTTAAAATAAATTTTAAAAAGATCTAATAATAAATTAGATTGGTTGATGGCTGAATAGACCTAAATCAGACATTTCAACCTTTCATTTTCTATAGATAACTATTTGTTGCCTATATAGTAAATAAACATATTTATGTTTCTTCAATGTATCTGAATGATGTAGGGACATTACTTTTCATAAAGGCTATATATAAAAAACAGAAATGAATCTAACAACATGCAAAAATTTCTTCATATTTAGAATTAAAGTATAAGAAATGTTTTATGTGTGGACTTATCATGGCAATTTTTCAAGTTGAGTTCAAAATTAATTCAGATTTTTACAATAATGGGAGCCAAACTCTGTGAATTAAGTTTTAAATCAAATAAAGCAGTAGCAAGGCTGTCCTTTACTTAACATTACTTAATTTTGCTTTAATTTTTATTTTGTAATTTCTGAGAGTTGAGGTGGTAATTTATCTTTTTATTTTACATGTCAAAAATATAAAATTACAGTCTATATTAGTGGGTTTTTTTAATGTTTGTATGCTATTTAATTATATATCTATACCTAATTAACTAAACTATTACTCTTCCTTTGGATGTGTAGGCTGTTTCAATATTTTTAACTTACTGACAAGATTGTGATGGCTTCTTCTTGAATATAGCTTATAATTACCAGTTTGCTATTATTTGTATGCCAGGACGTGGGATCTCAGGGTCAGTTTATTTGAACATTTAACAAATCTTTCCAAATGATAGTGCAATATACATTTCAAAGTTGGGAGACAGTGTAAGATGTCTCACAAGTTTAAATGAGCCAACAAGTTCAGAGCAAGGTTTTTGTTCAGTATGCTGGAGTCCAACTCCTTCATCAAGCTGGGTGCTATATGGTGTGATAAAACATGAAACAAACCAGATGAACCGGGCTATTCCCCTCCATGGGTGTTCCCTTCAGCATTAGAATACATACATGTCTAACTTTGGCCACAAGTTTTAGAAAATAAATGATCTTCAGATGGCAGAAGGCTAACCTGGGTAAAATAATTTTAAACTTTTTTTTTAATGTTTATTTTTTGAGAGAGAGAGAGAGAGAGAGACAGAGTGCAAGCAAGGGAGGAACAGAGAGGGAGACACAGAATCTGAAGCAGTCTCTGAGCTGTCAGCACAGAGCCCGATGTGGGGCTAGAACTCACAGACCATGAGATCATGATCGGAGCCAAAATTGGACACTCAACCGACTGAGCCACACAGGCACCCCTAACCTGGGTAAAATAATTTTAGAAAAATTAGATCAGAGCCATAATAAAACTGGAACTTCTATGACTTATTCATAGTTAACCAGAAGTAGGTTTGAAGAACCTCGATTTGTCGTTTTCCCCAATAGGCATCCTTAGCAATGAGAGATGGTATAAATAATGGTACTCTGAGGCAATAGCACACATGATATGGATTGGACTTTGATCTCTTCAAGTAATTGTCAATTATAGGGACACGTGAAGAGCTACATGTTATATTTTATTTTATTAATTTATTTATTTTAACCTACATCCAAGTTAGTTAGCATATAGTGCAACAATGATTTCAGGAGTAGATTCCTTAATGCTCCTTACCCATTTAGCTCATCCCCCCTCCCACAACTCCTCCAGTAACCCTCTGTTTGTTCTCCATCTTTAAGAGTCTCTTATGTTTTTGTCCTCCTCCCTGTTTTTATATTATTTTTGCTTCCCTTCCATGGGTTCATCTGTTCTGTGTCCTAAAGTCCTCATATGAGTGAAGTCCTATGATATTTATCTTTCTCTGACTAATTTTGCTTAGCATAATAGCCTCTAGTTCCATCCATGTAGATGCAAATGGCAAGATTTCATTCTTTTTGATTGCTGAGTAATACTCCATTGTATATATATATACCACATCTTCTTTATCCATTCATCACTCAATGGACATTTGGTGAAGAGCTACATATTATAAAACCTTCGCAGAAGGAAAAATCCTTAGACTTTCCTATTTTGAAATACTTTTGTATTTATAGAAGAGTTGCATAGATAGTACAGAGGAATCCCATATATCCTTCACCTACTATCTCCTAATGTTAACACCTTACACAACCATGGTACATTTATTGAAATTTAGATGTTAACATTGGTACAGTACTATAAAGGAAATTATAGACTTTTCTCAGACATCACCAGTTTCTTTCAATGTCCTTTTTCTATTTTAGGATCCAATCCATGATACTGTTATTGCATTTAGTTGTCATGACTCATCTCCTACAAGCTGACTGTTTTTTCAGGTTTTTTCTTGTGCTTCATGACTTGGACACTTTTTGAAGAGCACTGGTGAGATATATTTTCAGATGGCCACCAATCTGCTGTTTTGTCATGATTAGATGAGATTATGTATTTTGGATAAGAACACCCCCAAGCTGATGTGCCCTTCTTATCGCATCTTTTCAGGAGGTATATGATATCAACATGACTTATTGATGGTGATGTGTAACCCTGATCACTTATGTAGGAACTCTTATTTTTAAAGATAATTTTGTTCCAATGGAAACAGTTCACATTTTATAATTACATACATTTTAATAATATGAATAACATTTTAGCTAAAATCACAAATACTTCAGATAGTGATAGTTCTCTACTGTTAATGTACTGTTATCCTATAAGCACTGAAAAAAAATCAGAATAGAATCTACGAAAGGCTGATACATTTATATAACTGCTTATGGTATCTTTTAACTGCCCTATATCTTTTAAGTTTGAAATGTCTCCATAGCCTATTGAATAAAATAACAGTAGAAGTCTACGAGCTGATATGCAGTTAACTGAATTACTAGATTAACTCTTATTCTTCACAGTCTGCAAAAACTACTGATTCCCAGAACATGATGTATATGTACATGGGCTGGCGATAGTACTCTGCTGTACTCATACACTACTTTTTCAACTCATTGAGTTGAATGCTTACTAACGTCTATCTTGTTTATTCCCAACTGAGTTCATGCAAGTGAATTTATTATAGTGTTACATAAATTAATTAAATATTCGGTACACATAAGATTTGTGATGAAGGTGATGATTAGAATACAAACAAGACAACTGAAATAATTTAAAATTCAGTGTGGATAACTGTAAGTGGTAAAATACCTTGTAAATTTTAGAATAATTCTAAGACTTCTAGGAAAATGTGTTCAATTTATATAGATGTATCTTAGAAGAAAGTGGGAAATCATAAGTCAGGTAAAAAAAAGATATGGAATGCAACTAGTTATCAACAAAAAGGACTTAACCTCTATATCAAAAGATTGGCAGGTGAAATACATTTAAGTAGTATAAGCTCAAATCACTAAAAATTCTTGCCCTGCTTAAGCAAAAGCTAAATATAGAAACATGCTTGAAATAATTAATACTTATTTATTCCCTCATTTACCCACCCATTTCTAAAAAAATTAATATTATTCATTGTCTGTAACCTGGCACTGTGTTCAACATTAGAAAAAAAAAATGTACTGGCCTGGCCAATGTTCACATGAAACACATAGTTTAACTTCGAAAACATGAAATGATATAAGAACAAG
The DNA here is from genome assembly GCF_028749965.1 of Puma concolor. Classification (NCBI taxonomy): domain Eukaryota; kingdom Metazoa; phylum Chordata; class Mammalia; order Carnivora; family Felidae; genus Puma; species Puma concolor. The sequence goes on along the minus strand of NC_141667.1, from coordinate 204,601,368 downwards.
GCAAACATAAGGTTTTATAAAAATAATATAGAATAACAAGGGAGAATATAAAGGGATGATGAAATTTACATCGTGGGGCCAAAATGGACTTTCATAGGAAGGCTCATTACATTTGAAACCAAAGGAATTGTATAATGCAATAATGAAGCAGAGAAGCTGAGAAAATAGCAGATAGACCCTGAATGAGAAGAAAACTTGGTACATTTGTGGACTTGGAAAAAGAGTTTTGTACATGAAGTAGTGCTTGGTGAAGATTGGAAGAGTACAACAACAGCAACAACAAAAAACCAAACAAACCAAAACATGGCTTGTGAAGAAATATAGACAACCACTACAGAGGAACAATTGCCCAAGGTAGAGAATGGGGAAGCACTGTGAATGAAGGACCGACCACAGAGCATAAGCACCAGGAATGAAACCCAGCCTTTGGTGAAGAATCAAAAGACACTATAGATGGCAATGGAAGAAAGAACACTAAGGACAAAACACTAACCAGGATGCAGAATGAAAAAGCACTGCAGATGGAGCGGTGCCAGTAGTGAAGAATGAAGAGCCTGTGGAAGGAGCAGAGCCTGATGTGAGCAGTGGGAAACCATTACAGATGGAGCTTGTCGTAACAAGTGCCAGAGCACTGCAGGAAAAGAGGTGTCTTTGGAAATAAATTGAAAGTGCTATAGATGAATCATGCCTGTGATGAAGAATGGAAAGGTGACATGGTGAAAAGCCTGTGGGGAGAAATGGAAGAATCCTAAGTTTGATGCTCTGCATTTGATGAGTACAATGGGCAAAGTGCTACCTGTGGTGATGAATGCAAGAACACTGTGGATAGGACATAAACCCTTATAGGAAAATGACAGATCCAATTACATAACCTTAAGATGTTCTGGTCATCAATGTACACATTCTAAATGAAATGGGCAGCCAAAACTTATAAAGATTTGAAAATTTTTCAAGAACTGTGTTTCAGTATCAGTCTAAGTACCAGGGGTTTCCAGAGTATTAAAGCAATTCTCATAACCCAACATAAAAAATAGGCAAACAAATGTTCTACAAACACTTTACCAAGTGGGAAATCTACATGGCCGTGAAACAAAAAACATTTAGTTTCACTAATAGTCAGTAAATGAAACCTAAATGATATAGACAAAAATCACAAATGGCTTACAATACTAAATTATGTCAAGGTTAGGGAGCCACCCTGAACTCTCTTGAACATGCCAGTGAAAGTCTATTTTGAAAAGAATTTGGCTTTAGGTAATAACAGTTGGTTAGTCTCATAAAATCTGCCTATTGCTATCCTGGGCATGTAACCTAGAGAAAGTCTCCTAGTTGTGATGAGCGAGCATGGGGCAGGCTGAGGACAGAGTGCAAGCTAGCACACACCCCCTCCCCCCAGGTGGGATGTGTGTGATATCCTTCAGGCACTCTTGGCTGCCCAAGGACAATGGAAAGGAAAGAAAAAAATGACTAACTGATAGAGATCACAGTCATACAGGACATGGGTCTCCATCAGTTTGCAAATATCTTACTAAATTACAAGAAAAAGGCCATCTATAGCCTACTCTCCAGAAACCTATAGACTCAGTTTCCTGGAGCCCCAACATCACTCCTCATAGTGATATGGGAAACAAAGGTAAGAAGGAAATGGCAGGTAAAATTAAATTTCCTCATAACCTGCAGCCAAATACTTGAGACAAATACAGAGTTCTCCAGGAACCCCCTAGCGTCCTAATGTTAATGTCTTACTAGAGGGAAAACAACCTTAGCTTGACAATAGTAAGGCAGTTTAGGAGTCCTCTTTAGCAGATGAAAGTCCCTCTGGAGGCCTCCCTTTACACTTTTCCTCCCCAACTTCTTACTATAGAACTAGCCACTCCTCACAACCCCAGTGCAGCTCTTTCTGCCCACGGCCCTGTCCCTGAGATCACCTTTTTGCGTCAAAGATGTCTTCAAGAATTCTTTCTTGGTCGTCGGCTCCAGACCTCCACACCATCACCCCAAAACCTCATCAGTTGTTCCTGAAGAGACATTGGCAATAATATTCATAGGAACATTTATTATATTGTAAAGCCCCATCAGTATTAGATCAGGGAAAAATAATCATGGTGTAATCATAAAATGGAAAAATGCAAAAAAGTCACAATGAACACAACATGCTACATTTGTCAGTGTAGGTGAATACAGCCAATGTTGAGGAAAGGAAGAGAGTCATGAAAGAAAGCTTACAGATGAACAGTTTCCCAAAAGGCATTGTGAGGACTCCGTGGACTCTTTCCCCAGGCAGCCATGATTGATGAAAATTAAACAATTATCTAAAGTCTGTGGAAATCGTCCTACGGGCATGCAGCACATGTAGAAACATTTATTTATTCGAGAACATCTACTAAATTTTGGGACGAATGGTAAGTGCATGGCACTTGTCACACCCACTCCCACTCTACGTGCCCCCTCCCCAGTCAGCACTCTGGATGGCTGTGGCAAAGAATATAGAGCTTCGCTTCCCCAGCTCTCCTTCAGTGAGTGTGGTATCTCTCCCAGCTGTCAGCTGTTTTTCATCCTCTTCCAGCCCTGAGAGTTCAGGGCGTTCACCTAGCCCACACTTGTAGTTTGGAAGTTCTACCCCAGTCATGGAAGATTGAAAATACTGAAATCCCATTCACCCTTGCCCTAGCTTGCTTGTTTGACAGAGGTTCCACACCAGAAGAGGCTAGAGGCTACCTCCTCTGCCTGCACCCAGCCCCCGGCTCTTAAAACGGTGTCATTCAAGGAGAAGCAGGCAGCTGTTTGCATCTCCAGCTTCGGAGCAGTGATGCAGAAATTTAGCCCAGGGGGAGAGCCTAGCTATAAGAACAGAGAGCTCTGAAGATCTCCCCAAGTTCACTGACTTTATTTTTTAAGCAATTATAGGAATCTGGTAGCTCCATGAGAGTAACAAACTAAACTGTAGGCCAGTTAATATACAAGAAAGAATCAGGGAGAGATACAGCTAAGAAGAGCCCTCCTGTAGTCACAACAAATTTTGAAGATTTGCCTCAAAACTACCCCTGAAAAGGTGCCTTAATTTAATTGGATCACAATGTGCTGCAATTTATGCCCCCAGGACATTGTCAAAACAATAGTGCAATGAGCAAGCAATTAATGGAACCTAACTATTTGGTACCAAGAAAGGCCTACAGCTTAACAGATCCCATAAAGAGGCAGACCAAGATAGCCCTGCTAAAACCACTGTCATCCTTGGATGATTGTTGTGTGCCCAAGGCTACACCCTTTAGGGAGTGAGATGAGAGAGAGAAAAGCATTTAAAAAAATTGAAAACATAATGACTATTTCCCCAATTTGTGGAAAAACCTTAATCTACACATCTAAGAAGCACAACCAACTCCAAGTAGATAAAAGGAAATAAATCTATACTCAGATACAGAGTAAAACTGATGAAAGGTGAAATTTTTCAAGAATATCTTAAAAGCAGCAGTTCCTTTACTAATCCTGTACAAGGGAACTCCAATGAGATTAATTGTCAGAAATAGTGAAGGCCAGAATGCAGGGTGATGTCATATTCAAAGTGCTGAAAACAAACACCAAAAAAGTCAATTAGGATCCATATCCAGCAAGATTGTCTTTCAAAATTTAATTTGAAATAAAGATGTCCTCAGATCCAAAAAAAGAGGTTTCATATCTAGCCAAACATACTTATAAGAAGTACTAAAATATTTTTTTTTTTAGGTGAAAGGAAATTACCCCAGATAGTAATTCAAACCCATGACAAAAATTAAAAGCCCTGGTAAAGTTAATTAAAACAAAAACAGCCAGTAAAAATGCATATTTCTTTTCCTATCTTGTCTTACCTGACTTAAAAAAACAATTAGGTAAAGCAACATATATGTAATTAAGTGCATGGTAGAGCCTAACACCTTTTAGAAATGGAATAGATTTGACAATAATAGTACAGAGCGTGTGGGTGGGAGAAAAGCCATATTAGAGTACAGAATGGTACCAGATAGTTAATTGAATCTATAGGAATAAACCCAGAAATGGTAAATAATAAGGCCATTATAACAAACTCTATGAATATATACTTCTTTATCTTCGTCTCAGCTTCTTTATTTTTTTTTTAATATTTATTTATTTATTTTGAGAGAGAGAGTAAGAGAGTGTGCACAAGCAGGGGAGGGGCAGAGAGAGAGAGAGGGAGAGAAAGAATCTCAAGCTGGCTTCATACTCAGCACAGAGCCAGATGCAGAGATTGATTTCACGATGATGAGATCATGACCCGAGCTGAAATCAAGAGTCGAACGTTCAACCAACTGAGTCACCCAGGCACCACCCCGCTCTCAGCTTCTTTAAAAGACATAATATATAATGCAATAATTATAACAATGTCTTATTGGTTTTATAACATATATAAATGAAATATTTGTAGCAATAATAACACAAAGGGGAAAAGGGAATAGCGTGAGATAGGATTGAGTCTCGCTGAAGTTAAATCAGTATACACTGAAGTAGATTCTGAGGAGATATATATAGTATGCCCTAGAATAGCCTCTAATGAATACATACATCTATGTATTATTAAAAAAAAAATCATTAAAGGAACTAAAATACTACACCAGAAAATATTTACTTGATTCAAAAGGAAGGGTAGAGAAATTAGTATCATGAGACATACAGAAAACTAAAGGTGAAATGGCAACTTAAATCTAACTATATAAATAACAACATTAGATGTAAATGAATTAAACAGTGTCATTAAAAAGCAGAGATTGTCAGACTGAATGGAAACAAAACCAAACCAAGACCAAATATATGCTATGTACAGAAGACACACTTTAGACTCAAAGATGCAAACAGATCAAGTGTTGAGAAAGTTGAAATGGCTATATTAATACCAGACCAAAGTTAATTTTAAAACAAACTAAAGGACTAGAGATAAAGAGAGACATTGATTAAAGGTTTAATCTATCAGAAAGATCACAATTGTAAGTATACACCTACCTAGCAGTGGAGCACTAGCATATATAAAGAAAAAGCTGACAGAACTGAAGGGAGATACAACAATTCAACTATAATAGTTTGAGATTTCAATGCCTTGTTTTCACTAATGGTTAGAACAAGTAGGCAGAAGACCAATAAGAAAATAGAAGACTTAAACAGCACTATAAACCAACTAGACACGATAGACATCTGTGCAATACTCCACCTAACAAGATCTGTACATGTCATGGAACATTCTCCAAGATAGAACATATGATAAGCCATAAACCAAGTCTAAATAAAGTTACAAAGATTGGGATCTTATAAATTACTTTCCTCTGACTACAGTGGAGTGAAATTAAATATAATAACAGAAGGAAATGGCAAGTTCAGAAAGCTGTGGAAATTAAGCATCACTTACTTAACATGGCTAATAGGTTAAAGATGAAATCACAAGGGAAATTAAAAAATACTTTGAGATGAGTGAACATGAATATACAACATGTAAAAACTTGTGGAATCATGTAATTACAGGGAAATTTGCAGCCTTACCATTTATAGTTTTAAAAGAGAAGAAAGATCTCAAATCAGTAGTCTATTATCTTTTTACCTTAAAGCAATGGGAAAAGAAGGGTAAACTAAATTTGAGCAAACAAAGGAAGAATATAATGAAGACGAAAGTGGAAGTTTATGAAATTTAGAGTAGAAAAACAGAATCAACAAAACCAAAAATTGGTTTTTTGAAAAGATAAAAAAAATGTAACAAACTTCAGCTAGACTGACCCAAGAGAAAGAAAGAATACCCAAATAATTAAAATCAGATATGAGCAGGGCACAATTAATATTAATTTTACAGAAATAAAAATGGAACACTTATACAATTTTATGACACAAATTAGGTACTCTACTTGAAATGTAATAATTCCTGGGAAGCATAAATTATTGAAACTGACTTTAGAAGTAACAGAAAATTTGAATAGAACTATACTGAGCAAAGAGTCTGAATTAGCAATTTTTAAAAGTCCATTAAATAAACCTCAGGCCCATGGGGCTTCAGTGATGGTTTCTCAGAACACTAAAGCCACAGTTACCGTACGATCCAGCAGTTTCACTTGAATCACAGGTGTGTGGCCAGGAGAAATGTGAATATATGTTCACATAAAAACCTGTACATGAATGTTCACAGAAGCATTATTCACAACAGCCAAAAAGTGGAAACAACCCAAATGTCCATCAACTGAAGAATGGAGAAGCAAGAATGTGGTATGTCTTGTGCAATGGAATATTATTTGTTCATAGAAAAAAAATGAAATCCTGATATGTGCTACAGTATGATTGAACCTCGAAAACATCATGCTACGTGAATAATGAGAACAACAAAAGACCACACATTGTATGGCATTCTTTATATTAAATGTTTAGAACAGGTAGATCCATAGGCACAGAAAATAGTTAATAGTTGCCAACGGTTAGGGAGGAGTGTCAGGGGGAAATGGTGAATGGCTGTAGGTGGCTATGAGTTTTTTCATGGGGGGAGAGGGGCTAGTGAAAATAAAATTGTGGTAATGGTTGCATAACTCTGTAAATATACTAAAAATACTTGAACTTTACTCTTTAAATGAGTAAATAGTATTGTTACAGGGTAAATGTGTCTCCCAAAATCTGTTATGTTGAAGCTCTAACCTTCATTTTGGCTGTATTGGGAGATGGGGCCTCTGAGGAAATAGTTCAGGTTCAGTGAGGTCATAAGGGTAGGTAGGGTCCTGATTTGATAGGCTTGGTGTCCTCATAAGAAACACCAGGGTGATCGCTCTCTCTCTTTCCCATCTCTCATGCACAAAGAAAAGGTCATGTGAGTACACAGCTAGCTGGTGGTTTTCTATAAGAAAAGAGGCTCAAAATGAAACCTACCTTACCAGCAGTTTGATCTTGGACTTCGAGCCTTCAGAACTCTGAGAAATAAATTTCTGTTGTTTAAGTCACCCAGTCTGTGGTATTTTGCTGTGGCAGCTGTAGCTGACCAAGACATGTATGATTAGTGAATTAAATATGGCTGTTATTGTTTTAAGTGAGCAAATGATTTGAATAGAAATTTTCCCAAATATTATACAAATAACCAATATGCATATGAAAAGATAGTCATATCATAAGCCATTAGGTAAATGCAAATGAAAACCACAAGTCAGCATTCTTACCCGCTAGGAATTCTGATGTCCTCATAAAAATTATACATGAATTTTATAGCAGCATCATTCACAGCAACCAAAATGTGGAAACAATTCAAATGTCCATCAACTAATAAATGGGTTAAAAAATATGATGTATCCATAGAATGGAATATAATTGGCCATAAGAATAATTAAAATGCTAATACATAATACAACATGGATGAATCTTGTAAACATTATGCTAAGTGAAAGAGGTCAGACCCCAAATGACCCATGTAGTGTGATCCTGTTGATGTGAAATGTTCAAAATAGGCAAGCCCATAGAGACAAGTAGAGTGGTGGTTGCCAGGGCCCAGGGCAAGGCAAAAATTGAAAATGATTGCTGATGGGCATGGGCTTTCTTTTTGACATGATGAAAATATTCTAATTCTAAAATTGGTTATGTTTGCACAACTCAGTGCATATACTAAAAACACTTTATTCTTTTTAAGTTTATTTATTTGAGAGAGAGAGAGAGAGAGAGAGAGAGAGAGAATCCCAAGCAGGCTCCACCAGGCTCGAAATCATGAACTGTGAGATTATGACATGAACTGAAAACAAGAGTCAGATGCTTAACTGACTGAGCCACCCAGGCACCTCTAAAAACACTTTAAAAGAGTGAATTTTATGAAGTGAAAGTTATATCTCAATAAAGGTGTTATGGAAAAACAAAACTAAATAAAATATACAAAATTTTCCGTTCCTATAAATCTAAAAAGGAGTCAGTGGTATGCCTCTCTCTCTCTCTCTCTCTCTCTCTATATATATATATATATACACACACACATATATATTACATATATATACACATATATATTACATATATATATACACATATATATATATTACATATATATATATGTAAATGTGAAAAGAGAGCAAGAGCATATTTACCAGGAAATTAGGAAAATGGCTCTTTTCAAGGAGAGAGGAGAATGTGATCGGCGAAGGGAACAGATGAAGCTTCCACAGCACATTTTTCAAAATAACTGCTTGTCTAACTCATCTGGGTTAGGGTGCACTGCTGCAGTTCTAATGAGGGATACTTTAGGGTATCAAAGCATTAGGACCACTTTACCATTGAGACAATTATGACATGTCCATCTGTTGAGTTTTTCATTTTATACATGTCTTTTATTTATTTTGGTAAATCAGATCTTGCAGAGGGCATTCTATTGGCTATTCTCGCCCCCTAACCCCCCCCTACCCCCCCCACCTATGCTCCACCTCATTACCCTACTGTGTGCCTGTCAGATTTTTCTTTATGGAGTGCCACCCCCACCTCCCTGGCACACTGGTTCCCAGTGGGGTTTGACCAATTGAAGTTATCCACAAGAGATCAGAGTGTAGGAGGAAGGAGGACTTGGGATAATTAATCCTTTTGTTCCTTCTCCACGGCCTCACAGTCTTTACAGAAATTCTGTTCTGTCTACAGCTTCTGACAGGCAGCCCTTCTTTTAAGGTTCCAGCGCTAAACAAAATCCTAGTAATGCCATTTCCTGTACCTGCACCTACAAGCAATATTGTCTTACTGCTATTGTTAGTCAGTGGGTGGCTCAGTATTGCCTGTTGCTTAATCCTGCTACCACATCTTTATTTAAGAGTCTTAAAAAAGAATCTCAGATGAATGTGTGATCTGGCCTCTGCTTTGTCCTTAATTGCTATGAGGTTATTCAGAATTTCCAAACTTCATTCCAAACTCTATCAAATTTTAGAGCTATTTGTACACAATCGGTGAAGATTGAGAAATTATCCATGTATCCATGTAGCAAAATCACACATTATAAATAATTCACATCCCCCAAGTGCAGTGTTGTTATTCTTTTATTTCCACATTAACAACATAGCTGTGTACATTTTTGCATTTCTTTAGTTTTGAAAAAGTTTTATGCTTATATGATAGCCATTATTTAGTAGGGATGTACGTATGTTTATATAAATATTTTGGTAAGTTTTTCATCATCAGTAATTTTGAAGAACATATTATAACGTCTCTTTTTATACTTTTTCCATGCAAGAAAGACAGAAGAAAGGCTAAATCTTTAAATCACATGCATTGGCTCTTCTCAAAATCTGACCTGTGCCTAACTACATTTTGTATAGCTCTCCTGCCATGGTATCTGGAGCCTGACCAGGGTCTCTGATATTCTATGATAGTTCTTGGCCCTGAAAGAGCCTCTAGATAATGCTGATTATCATTTAAATGAAATTACTGGTCAGTCGTAGATTTAGCAACTTCTATTATTTCCTTTGGATGTTGTTATGTTTGGAACAACAGGTGCACATTTGCAGAACAATATACCATAAGCAGGTAAACCGGTAAGTCAGGAAATTGTGTATAGGACTCAGATATAAGAACCATACAGATGTCAATAAAAAAATTGTTTTGAAAATAGAAATTTTCATTTTCTGTTGAGACTGCACTAATCACCCATTTGCCTCAAGTTTTCATAGAAAATAAAATACAAATTATAAATATGTGTATTATAGCAAAATCTCCTGGACTCACAGGAAAATGTTTACAAATCCCCGGGGACTCAAGGATCACAGTAGGAGGAATAGACACAGAAGGAAAGATATGAACACAACTAACCAGATTCATGGATTTTGTATTGTTATTTCAAAACTGCATTATTCTGTATACATTTATAATACTCATGCTACATTATTTCAATGTCATGATAACTAAGTGAAATAATATCCAACAGTGTAGACTTCATATTCAATGCATGTAATCCAATCCCCAGAGGCTTTAAAGTAAGAGTCAGTTAAAAAGAATTCAGACCTAATTATAAAATGGATAGGAGAGTTACTTTTTCTGGAGTTGAGTAGGCACAATCTTGGTATCCAAACATATTAAAAGGTAAAGACTTATTCTGACTCTTCTGGAAACCCATTTACTTTTAGTAAACAATCCAGTTAACTTGTCCTTGGGATGTTAGGAAAGAGTTAACTAAGAAGTCAGATAATTATGTTTTAAATAATGCACATTCTAATACCTTAAACACTCCATTTAGCTATAGCCATAGAACTCCTGAAGATCTAAATGGAGTATGGAACTATCATATTAAAGAAATAAATTGGGGTGTTTTTTTGGGTTATTATTTCTAAATCCGTATCAGAATTTATGTACTGAAGCTTAGTTCAAAAGTCCTATAATTTTGTTCTGTGCAATGGAGTGGATAATTGAGGCAAATGGGTGATTAGCGCAGTCTCAAAGAACATGTTTTTACTATCTTTCAAAGTGTGTCAGAGTAATCTAATAGAGTTTAGTTAATTATGTCTCCATTATATATGTTTCAGAAGAGACTTTATACTTATTTGTAAGTCATTCTATAGTCATCAAAACTTTGTTTTTAATTATAAAACATGTTTCTGCTAGTGTCTGATAATTCAATCTACATTTTAAATATTTATTACGCTCTTAAGAAAACTGGTATCAGAATGTTAACTATATTTAAAATTTTTTAATGACTTAATACTAGAATATGGTCTTCTGTTACAGTAAGTTCTGTCATTGACTTGTCTTTTCATTTGTTCTTATACTACTGCTTCTAATGATACATGAACACACCCTAAAATATACTTATGAAAGAATTTTAGCAAACTTCTGACATTTCACATATATAATGAATGGCACACTACATATACTAGAAAAATGTAGGAGATGTTTTATCAATTGTTTTTTATAAACACATGGACTTCACTATATATGGCTGTAATTTTAGAATCTGTTGCAAAATTTTCTGGAACTAGGTGATCCAGATGATTTTTAGGTTTTATGAAGGTGGGATTTTAATCTCACCTATTGCCCTATCTCCATCATTCTTAACAGTATATGTCATAGAAGAAGTGCTTAAAAATACTTCTTCAGTGAACACCTATTTTTCACACTTACTATATCTTTTTATTAAAAGCACATACAATTTGTTTCTGATTTATACAAATAAAACTAAAAATTCTTAAAGTTTTGTTATTCTCTTTTGACCTATTCTGTTATACAGAGGAAAATACAAGTTCTAATCATAACCTTTGTATACACATTTAATACAAAACTGCCTTGATTAATGCAGCATGGATCATCAACGCTTTCAGTTTGGTACAACAGAATTAGCTAGCTTCCATCATAGACATCTATTAATTGCTCATTTGGAGCCAAATGCCTATCTTACGTTCCTCGGTTAGCTCTTCCCATATTTACCATGTTTTGTCTTCACTTAAAAATTTTACTCAGGAAAAAAAAATTATTCATGGTTCCTTAATATCTGAATTTTTCCTTGGAAAAATAAGGAAGTACGTGATTTTATATATTTTTATTTTTTTAATTTTTAATTTTTTTTTTTTTGAGAGAGAGAGAGAGAGAGAGGGAGAGACAGAGAAAGAACGAATGAATAGGGGAGGGGCAGAGAGAGAGGGAAACAGAGAATCCAAAGCATGCTCCAGGCTCTGAACTATCAGCACAGAGCCCAATGCAGGGCTCAAACCCACGAACTGTGAGATGGTGACCTGAGCCAAAGTCAGATGCTTAACCGACTGAACCACCCAGATGCCCCAAAAGTGCATGATTTTAAAGATCAGGACACAATAAAAACAACATCAAAACATCCAACTCTTCAAGTTTCTAATTATCGATTATTATCAGGTCTCATTGGACTATTCAGAGCATGGGTGAAAGGAGTGTTTGATGTAGCATTTTGGGTATTGCTAGGCCAGAGAATAGATGTTAAAATACATATTTCTAATTTTTGTTTCCCAGTTTTTGTCTGTGGCTTGCTAGATTCTGTGATAAAATTTTCTCTGGACAAAGACAAAATGGGAATAAGGAAGATAAGTTAGTGATATTTTCATAAGCTAGATTTATTTAATTTAAATAAATATTTTATTTTGGGATTGTTTCCCTTTCTAGATTTTAACATTAATTTATCCTTGTGTGAAAATATTGTGTTAATTTGATATGGTTTTATATCCACATGGCAAAACATTTTTAAGACAACTCTGTATGTTCTACTGATAAATGGTGGTATGTGTAAAATCTTACTTGTCTTGGAAATCCAAAATCTCAAGACCATTGCTATTATTGGTGAGCCTATTTTTAAGCTACTTTTAAAACATTTTTTCCTCTTGTTTCACATATTCTATACTAGTTACTCTTCATTTCATTAGATTTAGAAGATTTGCCACCCAAATTAATGCAAAATTAACTTCTAAAATTTATCTGCACATCCTCATTTTTTACCAGTTAATTTGTTTATGCGTTTCTAGGTTACTTAATAGGTTTGTATCCCTGTGGTATGAACTGTTAGGATATAAATGTAAGAGAGAACACTTTGTTTCTTTTTTTTTATTTAAAAAAAAAATTTTTTTTTTCAACGTTTATTTATTTTTGGGACAGAGAGAGACACAGCATGAACGGGGGAGGGGCAGAGAGAGAGGGAGACACAGAATCGGAAACAGGCTCCAGGCTCTGAGCCATCAGCCCAGAGCCTGACGCGGGGCTCGAACTCACGGACCGCGAGATCGTGACCTGGCTGAAGTCGGAGGCTCAACCGACTGCGCCACCCAGGCGCCCCGAGAACACTTTGTTTCTAAAAAGCTAGTTGAATATAAGGAAACTTTCACTAATGCTGCCACATCTTGGGCAGAGTCCAAGAATTCTTGGATAAACTATCCATGTCAGAGAATCTAAATGGAAGAAGATAGAGTTTGGGGCTTAATGCCTCACAATTGCCCATTATCTCCATTATCCAATATTCTTTGTGATTCCATCAACATTGTTTATGGAAAATAAAGTATGTAAGGTTTGTTCACTGATTTGTTTTTATTAATCCATAATTACTTATTAAAGATACGTCATATATAAACACAGCCTAGGTAATGAGAATACAAAGGAACCAGACAAAAGAGACTCCTGTATTTATGGCATATAGTAACATCATTAAGTCCTAAAGATTCCCAATTCAAGATTTTATTTTATTTTTATTTTTTTTTTAATTTTTTTTCAACGTTTTTATTTATTTTTGGGACAGAGAGAGACAGAGCATGAACGGGGGAGGGGCAAAGAGAGAGGGAGACACAGAATCGGAAACAGGCTCCAGGCTCTGAGCCATCAGCCCAGAGCCTGACGCGGGGCTCGAACTCACGGACCGCGAGATCGTGACCTGGCTGAAGTCAGACGCTTAACCGACTGCGCCACCCAGGCGCCCCCAAGATTTTATTTTAAAGTAGATACTTATGAAAGGCTTATCACAGTCAAGAGGCTGTATTAGTGCCTGAAAAATCATTAGTGAATAAAACATACTATTCCTTTTGGAGTTGAGATTCTAGGAGGGAAGGAAGAGAAAACACCCAAACAACTGAGATGAGGAGAATTGGTATGAAGAAAATCAGCAGGATAGAGAGTAAGTGTGGGGGTCTGGAAAAACCTCTATGATTAGTAAAATTTGAACAGAAACTAGTGAAACCCAGTGAAAAGGCTCAAAAAGAACATTCCATGAGAGACACATGAGAGATTTTAACAATAGAACCCTCTTATAAAAGAGAATTCTTATAGAATTCATTTAGGCAGAATGAAAGTGATCACAACTGGTAATTTTGACTTGCAAAGAGGAATAAAAAGTTCATCTGTGGACGTATATGAAGACATAATAATAAGAATGTCCTATGGAATTTTTAAAAAATCAAGAAAGAAGTAAAAGAATCCTCCCAAATGGTACCATGTTAATCATGAAGAGGCTATTGGCGTTAAGGCTTTTTAAAGTCCTTATATTATTTGGGAGGTTGATCTATTGATGGATTTGAACATTTGATATATTAATTATACATATTATTTCTAGGATAACAAAATTAAAAAATGGAGTTTATAGCTTTCTAAATATAATAGCATAAGAATAATGAGAAAAATAAAGTGTTTAATCCAATGAAGTCAAGAAATGAGAGAAAAAAGAAAACACAAAAACTGAGATAAATAATAGCATAAAATAATAGCAAAAATAAGCTACCAGTTAAGACAATAAATGTAATTGGATTAAATATTTAAAAAAAACCACAAAAATGTTTCCACTTTATAGCCAAATCAGGCTATATGCTTTTTATAAAAGGTAATTTTAAAATAATAAAAATATACAAATGATAAGGGTAAAAATTTAAAAATAGGAAAAATAATAACCAAGGGAAATCTGTTATTATATCAATATTAAAGTACTTTCTAATATAAAAGGCATTATTGAAGGTAAAGTGTCACTGCATGATGTTAAAAAATTCAATTCATCCAAATTATATAAAAATTATATACTTGTATACCTTTACAAAAGAATTTCTAAAGTAAATAATATAAATATTTGAAAAAAACACAAAAAGAAAGAGAAAATATACACCTACATTTGGATATTTTCCTTATCTCAATAATTGATAAACAGGCCAAAAATCAGTAAGAATATTGGAGAATTAACACAGTCAAGGAACTAGATCTAATGAGCATATGAAAGACATTATACCCAACAGTAGAGATTCAACAATTTGCTTCAAATATACATGGACATTTCTGAAAATTGACTTCATTCTTTGCTTTAAGACATGCCTCAGTCGGGGCACCTGGGTGGCTCAGTTGGTTAGGTGACCAACTTCCGCTCAGGTCATGATCTCATGGTCCGTGGGTTTGAGTGCCACATTGGGTTCTGTGCTGACAGCTCAGAACCTGGAGCCTGTTTCAGATTCTGTGTCTCCCCCTCTCTCTGTCCCCTCCCCTGCTCACACTCTGTGCCTGCCTCTCTGTCTCTCAATGGTAGATAAACATTAAAAGAATTTTTTTTTAAAAACAAACAAACAAAAAAACATGCTTCCACCAATTTTACAAGGTGTGTCACATAGACCACATTGTCTGACAATAGTTCTGATTAAGTTAGAAATCTAGTAACAAACAAGAAAAGCAAGAAACTTCCATGAGTTTAGAAATTTGAAAAAATTGTTCTGAACAATGGGAAGATCAAATAAAAAAATCAAAATGGATATTAGAAAATGGGGCTGATTTGGGGCGCCTGGGTGACTCAGTCGGTTGGGCGTCCGACTTCGGCTCAGGTCACGATCTCTCGGTCCGTGAGTTCGAGCCCCGCGTCGGGCTCTGGGCTGATGGCTCAGAGCCTGGAGCCTGCTTCCGATTCTGTGTCTCCCTCTCTCTCTGCCCCTCCCCCGTTCATGCTCTGTCTCTCTCTGTCTCAAAAATGAATAAACGTTAAAAAAATAATAATAAAAATAAAAAAAAAGAAAATGGGGCTGATTTAAAAAATTACATATCACAACTTACGTAATGTAAATGGAGTCTAACTCAATCGGCAATATATAGTCTTAAATTTTTATATTAGACAAAAAGAGAAAGGCTAAAATTAATGAGTTATATAGTCAGCTTTCAAGTTAAAAAACATTACCTGTAGAATAAAGCCAAAGAAAGAGGTAGGTTTTAATAATGAGGCATTCATTGCCTCTGAAGCCAGACTGTCTACATAATGAATCTCTGCTTTCCCTCTTGATAGTTTTTTGACCTTGAGAAAGTAACATAAGCTCTTCTATTTTCTCATCTATAATGTATGGGTGATAGTTATAGCACCTGCCTTGCAGAATTGTGAGGATTGAATGAATCAAAATATATAAAAGATACAGGGCACCAGGACTTTGCTTAGAACTTTGTGGTTAGCCTTTATCATTATAAGGGCAGAAATGAATTAAGAAAAGATAAAACACATCTAAACCAAGTCAAAACTACTTCTTTTAAAAGAATAATAAAATCGGGGTGCCTGGGTGGCTTAGTCCGTTCGGCAACTGACTTCGGCCTAGGTCATGATCTCACAGTTCGTGAGTTCGAGCCCCGCATGGGGCTCTGGGCTGACAGCTCAGAGCCTGGACCTGCTTCGGATTCTGTGTCTCCACCTCTCTCTGCCCCTCCCATGCTCATGCTCTGTATCTCTCTGTCTCTCAATAATAAATAAATAAAAATTAAAAAAAAAAACATAAAAAGAATAATAAAATCAACATACCCCTTCTACTACTGGTTGGGAAAACAGAGAGAAGGGCAAATTGACAATGTTTATAAAGAACAAATAGAACATGAAGAAGGAGTCGTCATACACAACTATTTTGACAGCTTTACTTTGAAGAGTGTCATATAAAATGGGGCAATATCTGGAGGAGGTATGTTGGAGCCAAGTGGAATTTTAAAACTGTCCTTATGTTTTTAGGGTGGGCTAAGTAAAGGCAAGTTTGTATGAAGGTGGCAAAAATCCAGCTGAACAAGAATGTACTGAATCCCCTGAGAGGTCAAGGGAAGCAGTGATTCACAGGAGAGTGGACCGAGGCCAGGAAAAATAAATTATTTATGAGTGAGCCTAAAGTTAAAAAAAAAAAAAATCGTATTCTGCGAGCTTTTCTGTTTTAAAGAAAACACTGCTTTTGACAGAGAAAGAAAGTGTTAATTTGGGAGGTAGTGATTATTGGGAGCCAAATCTTCGACAGGTGCCCTGCTAGGAGGAACACAATGATTAACAAATTCTTCCAGACTTCTCGTCTGCTGTGGATCCTTCCAACCTCTCCTATATAATTTTCAAACAGTTTTACCCGTGCTCTTGCCTCATTCTAGCCATCTTGGTCTTCTGACACCCAAACTCTTTCTCACCTTAGAACCCTTGGTTTTGATGCATACCTAGAACACTCCTATCTCATACTTCCAGGGGAAGACTCTTTCGTACATTTCATGTTCTAGTTTAAAAGTTACTAATTCAGAGATCTTTATTCCTCGCTATCCTACGCTCTATGTCTGCATTCTCTCTCACAGCTCCCTGTTGCCTTCCCATTATAGTACTTGTGTGAAACGGTAGTTACCACGGTCTTCATTATTTAAACGAGGTTTTGTTTTTCTCCCTCTGTAAAATGCAAACCTTATTGGAGGACAAGCATCGTGGTCACCCATCACTGTATTTATAGCACTGGAATCATATTGAACATACAATTATCAAGAACTGTGAAGGGTGGGAGATTCTTCCCTGCTTGAAAACTTACAAACTAGTCTGCCTCCACGGCCTAGATCTAGCAGAAGACATGAGGTTTCTGGGTCAGAAACAAGGGACTTTATTATATACAGTACACCAGGCAGCATGTGCTACCAACTTTCAAGTCCTTACTACCCCCTCAAATACCATGAGAAGGATATGAGATAGCCTACATGAATTGTGCACATACAGTGTGTTTGTGGCATAACTGAGAAACTCTGATCTTTGGGAAATGCAATCCTCTAAAAAACGCCAGGCAAACCTGCTCAGCCTTTATCCCAGAGGGAAACATTTGCTTTACTATTCTGGACAGCAAATAAATCTACTCTCTTTTCCTCTGTAAGAAACTATCTCTATATACCAATGTTGTTTGCTTTGTAAACAACCTTGAAAGGATAATCCAGAGCAAAAGGCTGCAATGCCTTCAATCAGAGGTATGCAGAAATATGAGACTCATGGGTAATTGTTTCACAACAATAATAGGAGTTCAGTCATGTTTCATTTGACTTAAAGTCAACCTGGTTGTGTAACTGTTTGGGGTAGGGGGTGTCAGTAAAAGTTTAGATGAGGCTCAAAGAGTGAACAAGGTTAAGCTCAGCCACGTTGGAAGGATTTCATGGATGGTATCCCTGGAAAAAGTAACTGAAGTTTCCAAGGTAATATAGGACAATAGGCTGATGGTACCAGTGGACAATTTAGGTAGGTGTGTCTAATGGAAATTGTTCTGCTTGTGATCTATTTCTCAGACTCTTCTTTGTTTGTTGTTTGTTTCCCAATGTGTTACCGGTCCTCAATGTACTTTTCTGTCCATGCTACTTTTTACCACGCTGGTCATTTTATTATGTAATTTCTAACTACATAGAAATCTCAATATCTGATTTCTCATATTTCAGTCTTTGCCAATGACTTCAATATTGCTGTATTTATTTTTCTCATTATTTCAACCATACATTGCCTATTCAGAAACTAGATATTAATGAGGTTCGGTTTTCCTTCTACTTGGATTCCGCTTATACCTGTCCAGTTGCCAAGAAAGCTGTGTTTCTTTGAAGCCCTGGAAAGATAGATTTTGTGGGTAGCATAGAGGCCTGTAAAAGAACATGAATGGTATTCAATCTAAGCACAACTTCATAGTGTCTATACTATATTTAACGTCATTCAACCAAAAGCTCTCCTTGTCCAGTGAAGTATGGGAATTTTGTATTTGAGCCATCACACTTGGTGACATACACTTTTCTTTCAGCTGCCAAGGAGCATTTCTTGTGTGTCCCCTCTGTGACAGCAGCCTTGTCAGGCACAGAGATTCAGCCATAAATAATATATTGTTCTTATTTAAGCCGATCTCACAATGAGAGGCAGTTTTTTTTAATTAATTGCAATTTAGGCTTAAATGTATCTTAGAATTACGGGCTTATATGTAGATGCTCAGTGAGGACAAATATAATGAGTGGGGACAGGCATGGTAAAGAGAATTCCCCTTAACATTTTATTTGAATATTGGATGATGAAAAGGAACTCACTAGGCTGAGTCAGGGTGGTTTGGGTCAGCAAGTAGAGAAGAAACATTACAGGCAAAGGACATAATGATATTTAAGGAGTCACTTAGGAACATGGATTCTGAGTTAGGCCATTAACGAGCTCTCTGACCTTGCTATCTCAATTTCCTTGCTTGTGCTATGAGGTGATGGGATAGGTGATCTCTAAAATCCAATTGTAACTGTATCACTCTTATCAAGTCTAGATGTTATTGTTTTGTGTTCTGAAAATGACCATGGCTTCATGTATTTATTATTATGACAGGGGAACTATTGACAGGACTCTGGTTTACTGAGAAGATTCCTTCTTTAGCGTATAGGTCATGATCAATAGGAGTAAATCTCTGACGAGAAACACAGTATGATTTTACCACGTAGAAAAATTTAATACACTTTATTTTAATTTCCATTATCTCTTTGAGATAACGCACATGGAATAAGTACATCATTAAAAAGGAAGATTTAAGTTGTGGGTGAGCTGAGAGTGTCAGAGACAAACTGCCAGTCAACATTTGTTCAGAACCTTTTTCTTACGGTGAATGTGCAATAAGAAAAATGTATTTGCTCTCTGCCTATTAGTATGTATACAGAATAGTTCAGAGTAATTATTGAAATTGCTGACACCTCAAGAGCCTGTGAATTGCTCACAATGGTAAGAGATGATTATTTCTTTAGTCAGCTTATAACGTTTTGATATTTTTTTCACCAAAATCCATTGCCACTTTATTATCGATGTAATGTAGTCATCATTAAGGAAATTGTAATGCCAAACACATAGTGAATCTATTGGCTTACACGCATTAACAGGGACAATATTAAAGTCAAAATGATGTGCTTTATAGTTCATCTTTTGTCCTAGGTATTTATTTCTCCCTTTATGTCATCTCATTTCAGAAAAGTCTCCTGCAAGTCTCCTCCTACCCTTTATATCTAAAGAAGAATGAGGTTTCTGAAAAATATGAGTTACTTAAATAATGTTAGTAAACTGCTCCGACCTTTCATTTTTTCTAAGCTTGGATTCCTAGTTTCTTTATTCAAAAACAGGTGATTAAAATCAACAAATGGCCTGAACACTTTGCTAGGACCATCACAATCCTGAGTTACTGGCTTCGCTGATACAAATTAGGTAGCATTTCAGATTAGGTGAGGAGAATGCTAACCCGATGGTATTGCCATAGATATATATTCTTGTCCAGTTATCAGAACCAGGAAACTTAGTTGAACATGAAAATTAATGTTGGAGATTAAGTCCCTTCCCCCGACTTTACCTTCTTCTCCTCAACTCAGCTGCACGAAGAATGAATGCTGTCATGGATTTGTCAAATCAAAGAACACTAGACTTGCACTTTTTCATTATCAAAGCAGTGAAAGTCCAAATTTCATCGATGGTTTCCGGGGAAGAAAAATCTCGTTTACTTCTCATTTTTCCTGTCTCCTATCTTTATAGCCTCTGAGGACGTCAAATATAGTAAGTACCACATTAGAGTTTGAGGCAAAACCAATACAAACAAAATATGATCTTTTTTTTGCCTCACTCACTAGATAAGAGGTGACATTAAAGAAAGTGAGGGAGGTAGCAAACTGGTTTTTGAGGACAGGTACTCCAGTTAGAAAAAGCAGATAAAGCAGAAGTGCAAATGCTTCAAGTCAGGAGTCTACCTGGTAAGTCTAACAATAGCAAGAGGCCAGCTCCCCTGCCCCCAGCCAGCCCTGGTGCCTGGGGAGACCAAGAGGCAGGGAGAGAGGGGAGAGAGGGTAATGATGCTGGGTCACACAAGGTCATGCAGGCTATCCGAGGAGCTTTGCTTTTTTCATTTACCTCCATGTTCTGACGCTAAATTCAGAATACACTCTTTACATTAGTACACGTTGTATCCACCCCTCCTTCATTTCTCTAAATGAAGAATTCTTTCAGGCCTTCTAAAACAACACTCAAGAGTCCATCATCTTAGTTCTTCACAGGGATGATAGCTGCTCAAATTGCCTATACATAATTAACCCAAATCTAAGTCTCCTTCTCTGGTCTTTTACGGAGGGAGAAAAAGAATGTTCTTAACTTTAGCTCACATGAGCAATCACGTTCTCAAACTTTTGGTCTGCTACAATTTGCTTTCCATTTATTTCCTAGAAATGACTCTTCCTGCTTTGTTTCAGAATGTAAAGAAGGTAATAAGAAGTGAGTGTTCTATATGAATAGCCTCCCAGTTTGAAGTCTGTTATCCTGAATGTAACTTAAGCTTTGTTTAAAAAAATTGATTTTTTAAATAGTATCCCTTTCCTTGTTTTAAGTTTATATATTTACTTTGAGAGAGAGAAAGAGAGAGAGAGAGAGTGAGCGAGCAGGGGAGGGTGAAAGAAAAGAGAGAGAGAGAGAATCCCAAGCAGGCTCCATGCTCAGAATGGAACCCAACACGGGGCTCGTTCTCACAAACCATGAATCATGACCTGAGCAAAATCAAGAGTAAGATGTTTGACTGACAGAGCCACCCAGGTACCCCTAAAATTGATTTCTTTAATATTGTTTATTATATAAGACTAGTTTGTATAGCACAAAGCATTCAGTAGGAGGTACCAATGATAGTAGGGTTGGTGAATACTTTTTTATGCTATATGTACATATCACTTTTTCTTTAAAACCATTGTGTTTGGGTTTACAAACTTGGTAACTGCTTTTATTTCAAAATCTGTCCTTTAGTAGCTATTGTTTTATTGATAGTGGAGTAATTTCACTTACCAGTGTATTCTAAATTACAGCCTCACCATCTTTACTTGGACTAGAAATAAAAATGTTCTAACATTTTGGGATGTCCAATGTATCCAGAAAGACATTTAAAGATGTAAACTTTGAGGTTTATAAATTAAAAAGAAATGTGTGTTATTGGGGTCCTGCTATTCACACTTGCATGCATTATTTATCTGTTAAATAAGCCTATATGAAAAATATAAAACTTTGTTCCAATGTAATTTTTTCTAGGAAAAAAAAAGACAAATTCAAAGTAATGTACACTTCACATGACAGTCTAAAAAGAATACATTGCTATGACTGCTAGGCTAGGACTTACCCTGTAGCCTTTCAGACTTCTGTGTTTGCAAAATACTTTTCCAGAATTTGAACATTACCCTCTTTCCTAACACATATTCTCATAGACACAATTTCTGCAATTTACAGTAACAGGATAATATTACCCAGACTTTGCTATTAATTAGAATGTTGCTTAGTAGAAAAGGTACATGACAAGCAGATTTTCTAAATTACAGTTAGAAGCCCCATTTATACAATTTTCCTTGAAAAAGTTATGCATGCTTTTTCTCTACCCATTAACTGTCATTCTTTCCATAAAGGCATGAAAGAAGTCAGGGTTTTTGTGTCACCTCTTTTAGCTGTCATGCTCACTTCTTTTGCAACAAAAGCAATTTAGGTGACTGTGCCTTACTAAAATTAGATGAACAAATAAGCATTCTTTATAATCCCAAGATTCCTCATGAAAGCTTTCAGTAAAAGCCTTAGTATCTTCAACACTTACAATATTCAATGAAAAGCATCTATAGGAAATATCACTGCCCAGAATAACTCATTAGCTACAAAAATGTATAATCAGAAGAAACAGTACACCAGTACCTCTCAATTGTTTAAAGTAGTCTGTGTATAAACTGTAATCTATGTATAAAATGTGGGTGCATATTATGCAGCTGCTCAAAAACAAAATGGAGACTTGTCACCTCCAAGTTCAACTGGTATGGTGACTATGGACTTTCTATCCTGTGCATCTTTGTGGAATGATTTTCTTATATACATTATCAAAGCGTTCATAGTCTAATAAGTCTACAGCATAGAAGAAGAAAGAGGTCACAGAAAAACATTCACAGGGGCGCCTGGGTAACTCAGGCCGTTAGCCCTGGGACTTCGGCTCAGATCACAATCTTGCAGTTCATGCGTTGGAACCCCACATCGGGCTCTGTGCTGACAGCTCAGAGCCTGGAGCTTGCTTCTGATTCTGTGTGTCCCTCTCCCTCTCTCTGCCCCTCCCCACTCACACTCTCTCTGTGTCTCTCAAAAATAAACAAACATTAAAAAATTTATTTAAAAAAACCCATTGTATTAGATATTCTGTTCTGAAAAGCTGTGCATATTGAATTTTAAGTTAGTTCTCAATTCCCCAATATAAATTAAGACATATTAATTTTCCAGTGTATATCTTTAACAAGAATCATATGCATCTTATTTTCTCAAAATTTCTATCCAGTTATTTCAGTATTTTGTTATTTGAAGTGTTTTCTTTATACTGGATTCTTCTTTAAGAAATCCTTTCCTATCCCAAGATAATAAAGATACTACCTATTCTTATTTCCCCATAGTTTTTAAAATTTTTACTGCTGATATTTAAATCTTAAATCCATCTACAATTTGCTTCAATGTTTGGCATGTATTATATAATTAACTCTATGTTTTCTACCTAAGGTGAGTGGCTTCCCCAAAGTCTTCTACTGATTGGTGGTTCAACCTCTATCATATGCCTTTCATTATCTTTTCTTTCTTTCAACAAATACTTAATAATCACTGTTAGAAGTCCTGGACATATAGCTAGGGTCAAAGTCCCTGCCCTAACCCTACATTTTTTATGATAATAATATAGTAATAATCAGCAATATTTTTTCTAGCAGAAGGGTGAAACACTAATCAAATAAAAGAAGCTATGAGAATTAAAAGCTCAATAACAATATACAGGAAAGTAAGGGTATTTCTGAACTCTGTATTTCTAAAATATAGTTTATTGATTTACCTCTTCTTCTGTATGTAATTATTGCTATATTTATGCCAGACAAAATTCATGACATGTAGGGCATCTACTCCATCTTTGAACCTCTTTTCAATTTGTTTTGGTATTTATTGATGTTTATTCTTCCATATGAATTTTAGTATGAGTTTCATGAAATATAAAAATAAATATTTGGAATTGCATTTGAAATTGTATTAAATTTATAGTTTATTCTGAGGAACATTAACATATTTTTAAGTTTTTCCATCTATGAACTTGACATATCTTCGTGTTTATCTAGATCCTTTAAAATTTACATCTAATAGTTTTGAAATCTTTTACAAAAATATCTCTTATTAGTTGCTACCTGAAGTTATTTCTACATTTTCTAGTTACTATTGCTCATGTGCCCAAACTATTTTATTTTTCAAAGAGATCTCCTCTATCTGGCAAATTTTATGAACACTCTTACTAGTTCTGGTGATTTGTTAACTCAAATAGGATTTTTAACTGAGTGAGCACATGTCCTATTGTGGGTTGATAATTTAGGTATTAAGTTGAGCAGTAAAAATGAGACCAAGTTAATGATGTTTGTGTGCCTTATTGTGTCTCAGATGTTCCATTATGGCTCTTCAAATTTCTAAGTATTTCTTATGTCAGTTTTGATCATTTGTGGTTTCAAGTTATTTATCTACTTCATTTAGATTGTCAGATTTATAGGCAGAAATATTATGTTATCATTTTGATTGGTATAGGATATTGAAAGTGCCCCTTTTCTTTGTCTGATCTTGGTAATTTATCTTCACTCCCATTTTAAGTTGATCAGTCAAATTAAAGGTTTATAAACATTATTGATCTTTTTAATGTAACCACTTTGGTTTCATTGATTTTCTCCATTGAAAGGCCATCTTCTATTTCATTGATCTCTGTTCTTATGTCTAATTCTTCCTTTTGGGTATAATTTTCTCTTCTTTCTCTAGACATTTATAGTGGAGGCTTAGATTTCTGATTCTAGACTTTTCTTGTTTTCTAATATAAACTTTAAAAGCTGTAAGTATCCCTCTGGAAATGCTTCACCTGCACCACACAAATTTTGATATCCTTTGTTTTAATTTTAATGTAATTAAAATTATGAGCCAGATACGTGTATTTTTATGTTTCTAAATATTATTATTTATATTATTAATATATATTGTTATATAATTGTATATATAATATATATTAATAATAATATGTATTATTAATAGAATTATATATATTGTATATATATATACATATGTATATATATGTATATGTATATGTATATGTATATATAATATATATATATATTGTATATATAATATATATTAATAATAATATGTATTATTAATAGAATTATTAACATGATTCTATTGTGATCCAATACTATAATATGTATAATTTAATATTCTTTAAATTTACTGTGATTTCTATTATGACCCATCATATTTGTCTCCATTGATAAAGTTCCATGTTCCTTGGGAAAGAATAAATGTTTATGTTTAGTGTAATTCTGGATGTGGTTATGCAATTTAGTTGTAATATCTTGGTAAGTGTTTTTGTCTCATTCTTTGTTTTTTTCTCTTTTTCTGCCATCTTTTGGACGGAGTATTTCTAGCATTCATCTTATTATCTCTATTTGTTTATTTTATCTTTCTGGGTTTTTGTGTGGGGGGGGGTTCTCTAAGGCAGTGATACATATGAGAACATTCAATGATAATGGAAATGTTTTAAAATGCAAGTGTCCAGTTCAGGATTGTAATTTAAGTTAATTAATTTAAATTAAATTTACATTCCTACGTGTAGCTAGTGACTATTGCATAGAGTGCAACTCCAGGGTTTATAAGTATGTATCTTTTAACTCATTATAGTCTCCCATAAAGTATATTATATACTTTACCTATCACTAAGACTCTTAAAATTGTATAAGTGCATTTTTCCCATGTCCCATGTGTTAGGGTTCTCTAGAAAAACAGAATCAATAGGAGATACACAAATATACATGTGTGTATATATATATATATATATATATATATATATATATATATATATATACATTTATTATATTTGTATATATGATATAAAATTCTATATATATTTATTATATATACATATATATTTTTTTAAGAGGGATTGGGAGTGAGCAGGGGAGGGGCAGAGAGAGAGAGGGAGAGAGAGAATCTTAAGTAGCCTCCATGCCTAGCACTGAGCCTGACATGGGGCTCATTCGATCTCATAACCTTGAGATCATGACCTGAGTTGAAATCAAGAGTTGGATGTTTAACCAACTGAGCCAGCTAGGCACCCCTATTATATGTGCTTTTAATGTTACGTATTCTTTTTATTGTACGATATAAATAGTTGCACTTCTAAATTTTAAGATGAATGCTTTAGATATATTCCACAATAAAAGCATTATAAAATATGCACAGTTTTTCCTGATTCATTATTAATCTCAACAGTATGATTTTAAGGTAAATACACATATTTCCATATAGTAAAATACCTATAAAATGCACATATATGTACATATTGGGTTACTGTGATGTTTTGAATTCAATATTTATCAATTCTAAGTGCTAGAAAAATTTTGTTCCACTATAAATCTGTCAACACACTCTATATATATGAGAGAGATTTATATATTATGAGGAATTCACTCACACTGTTATGGAATCTAAGAAGTCTCACAATCTGCCATCTGCAAATTGGTGACCCAGGAAACGCAATGGTGTAATTCAGTCTGAGTCTGAAGGCAAGAAAAGAGGAGAGGAGATGAAATGTTCCAGCTCAAGTAGAAAGGCAGGGGGAAAGAAAAAGAGGTGAATTCCTCTTTCCTTTTCCTTTTGTTCTATTCAGATCATCAATGGATTACATGATGCCCCTCCCCCACAGTGGGGAGAGCACTCTACCTAGACCGCTGATTCAAATGCTAATCTCATCCAGAAACAGCCTCACAGATATATCCAGAAATAATTTTTAATCTGGGCACCCTGTGGCCAATCAAACTGACACGTAGAATTAACTATCACATTCATCTTTTGTGCTATAATTTTAATTCATTTTATTTCCGCATATCTTTAAAAAGTCCACAATGCATCGGTGTTCTTTTTTGTAAAACATATAAAATTATCGATTGTAGAAATTAATAGAAGAGAAAATATCGTTTATATTCACCCATAAATACTATTTCTGTTACTGGTGAATATTTTTGATTAGTTTGGAATTCTTGTTTTAGATTTTGTTTTCTTTTAGTATACTAATGCCTGTGATAGGGTTTGGTAGAGGTTACAAGTATAGATGATACAGGTAGGGTGGATTTTAATAGAGACTTGAGTTTAGTCAAAAGTTTGACACATAGTCATTTAAAGAAAGGGAGCTGTAGATGGGACATTTAGAATGGATATCTAGGGGAAGAATTGACTAGGCAAAGGAAAAACCTAGAGCAAATAGCAGGGATGACAATTCACCTAAAATTGAATGAGTAAAGCAGTGTCAGAAGAGGAAGTCAGGGCACCGCAGGTCATTCAGAGACCTGTCAGCTTTTTTAAAACATTAGCTTTTATTCTGAGTGAAATGGGGAACTGTTTCAGACTTTAAAGCAGAGTTAAACACAGAACACAGACACAGACACACATGAAACGAGAAGTTTCAAAATAAATACTTGTTAACAAAAAACTGTTAAGGTCCGGGAATGGAAGGAAGGAGACCATTAGGACGAGAGATGATGGTGACTCAGACAAGGGTGATAGCAATGGACATAGTGAGCAGTGGTTAGATTTCGGATATACACTTAAGGATTTCCTGGTAGATTTTATGTGAGGTGTGGAAGGAGAGAAGCAAGTGAAAGGATGGAGTATCCATCAAGTTGGGCAAGATAAGAGAATAAGGAGTTTTGGGGAGATCAGATGATCAGTTTGGACATAATAAGTTTAAGATGTGTATTGACATCTTAGGAAATATGAAGTTAGCAGGTGATGGAAGTGTGGTGTTTGGGAGGGGATTGTCTGATGGTATAAATGTAGGTGTAACTGTATAAATTGTATTTAAGCTCTGAGGATGAATTCTGCCTTGGACTTTGGCATAGACAGAAAAGCAACGAATATCAAAGACCAATACCTGGGAGCACTCTAACTTAAAAAGAAAAGTTACGGGGCGCCTGGGTGGCTCAGTCGGTTAAGCATCTGACTTCGGCTCAGGTCATGATCTCTCAGTCTGTGAGTTCGAGCCCCGCGTCGGGCTCTGTGCTGACCGCTCAGAGCCTGGAGCCTGTTTCAGATTCTGTGTCTCCCTCTCTCTGACCCTCCCCCGTTCATGCTCTGTCTCTCTCTGTCTCAAAAATAAATAAAGGTTAAAAAAAAAATTAAAAAAAAAAAAAAAAAAAGAAAAGTTAGTCGCAGCAAAGGAGTTTAAGGAGAGACCAGTGAGTTAGGAGTTCAACCACAAGCTGCAGCTTGGTCAAAAATAAGGACTGAGGGTTGACTCTGAGATTTGGCATCTAGGAAATGTATTTTGAAAAGGTGAAATTAATTAGAGCAATTTCAGAGAAACAGTAAGGGTGAAACCTGATTGGCATGGATTTAAGAGGGAATGAGAGGAAGGATGTTGTAAACCATAAGTGATGCCAACTCTGTAGGACTTTTGCTCAAACAGGGAGGAGAATTGGATTTGGAAAAGCTGAGGAATATGCTGTTAAGGTTTTTGTTTAAAGATGGGAAAAATGTCAGCATTTTTAAATGTTCATGTATTTATTTTGAAAGAGAGAGAGAGAAAGAATAAGTGGGAGAGAGGCAGAGGGAAAAATACCAAGCAGGCTCCACGCTCACAGCTCCAGACGCGGGGCTCGAACTCATGAACTGTGATATCATGACCTGAGCCAAAATCAAGATTTGGATGCTTAACCAACTGAGTCACCCAGGCACCCCAAAATATCATCATTTTGAATGCTTTATGGATAATGTTTATGGGCAAAAGCATGATGGTGCAGGAAAGAGAAGAGTAATTGTCAGAGATATGTCTTCAAGTAGTGAAGAAGGAATGTGATCTAATGCACAAGTGGTGTACTTTGAGGGAGGTTTAAAAGCCCACACCTAAGCCTCTGTCCTAATTTGAATTCAGTTTGTTGGTTGGGGTGGTGCCTCAGGGCAAAGTCCTTTGAATATTACAGTCTGTTCCTGTTGGACCCCATTCCCACAAGGTATTCTTTTTTTTGGGGGGGGGGTTTCTTGGCACTACTAATTTATAATAAGCACCTTTTAATTTTTTATCACCTTTTGTTTAAATCAGCTATAAGTAAATGTGTGATGAGAGGATTAAGTGAGACAATACCCAGTGGCTAGCCCATCAGACTAGACCCACCTATTCCACTCTGCCTGCCACCCTAGTAAGGTCTGGCATGAACTTGCATTACGTTTACACTATGACTCTGGTGGACTTTTTAAAAACTTTTTTCTGACTTGCAGGAGGGGTAGGATATTAATCATCAATTCAAGAAAAATGGGCACACTAAGAAAATTCTCCCCATGTCTATTCATGGCCTGCTAACCAGACCTTCTTTAGAATAACTGCAAGTAATTTTTGCCAGAAATTTGCCTGTTTGTATTCTAGTTGCTTGGATTCTTAATCTTCCTATAATTCTTGAAGCACCTCCATGCTGAGTTGTGGATAATTCAGCAATAGCTTATGTATTTTCTTTTATCATACATACATAAATTTTAAACACTGGAGAGGGATCCTTAAATCCTTGGTTCCCATTCCAATATATTCAGAATAATTTATATTTCCCTGTTAAATATAAAATAAATTAATTAAGCAAAATCTTGTCTCATTTTTATTCAAATTTGTGGTAATAAAGATTTCTGGTACATAATAATTTCATTCCATTTCCTTTCATCAAGCTTGCACAAGTGATATTCAAATAAACAGTGCTAAACCTTTGGAAAGTACCCAGTCACACCTACAACGTTTTGGAGAAAGTGAAAATAAAGTGAAAATTTTTAATTTTATATGAAAATGCTAGATTTTTTAGTATTGCTAATTTGATTCTACTTCCTGTAAAACTTCCTTATTAGTTATTACAGCTTCTAAGTGATGCGACTTTCAAAGTATTTTCCTGGAACTTGATCTAGGCTGGATGATAAAGAACGGAAATTGTTTAGTATGACTATTCAAACGGGCTTTGGATGTTTTCATTTGGGTGGACTATGAAACCAAACAAACAATCTGTGGAAGAATATGCCAGAATTAAGGGGAAGGTGGTAGGTGCAGCACCAGTGCTTCCTCGATCTGCTCAAGGGATTTATAGAGCAGTCACAAATGCAGTCACATTTTCTGCCTTCCCTTTCTTACACTAAGGCTAGCCATTGCTGGAGGTTGTTCCTTCGCCATGGTAACTGTTACCTTGGAGACTGCCAATATCATCCCTGATGGAACCTCCATCTGCTGGCACCGTCCCTCCAGTCTGAGCCTTCACAGGAGCTCACTTATGAGGGAGGAGACTTTGACTGGTGATCATTGAAAACTCTTTTAAGGAATGTTAAGTAGAATACAGCCAGGTGATCCTAGTACCTAAAATCTAGATTCACATGTTCCAGTTATTTTTCATTATTTTTTTTACTAGGAGATTTGGGGGTTTAGTTTTATTTTGCAAATACATGTATCTAAGCTTCGTACCTGGTATATCGGGGTTTGCTGTTGTTGGGCTGAGGATTTTTTTTACTTTGAAACAACCCATATATTGTTCTAGAGTATGTTAGAGGTATAAACAACTGAATAATGTCGTTGGGTATACTTAATAACTTTCTAGAGCAATATTCCTTAAACTGTCTCTCATAAAGTACTAGTTACCCCCATTCATTACAAATAAAAACTTTTGTAAAATGCAATATTATATATATCATATATATATTTATGTTATATATATTTATACATAATATATAATTGTATTCTATAATATGTATATATATAATTACTAGAAAAATGAAAAAAGGCATAGAGAATATAAACACTATTTTTACTGTTAAATTCAACAAATACGCAACTGCTTTGACATATTGCTCTAAAGTTTCTGAACACTTTTAATTAATGTACTGTCTCCTCTTAAACTATTATTCAACAGCTCAAGGATGAAAACTGGTCTTCTGGCCTTACTATGGTTAGTCCTGTTCTAAATGTGCGTTTACTTATCCATCAAATAGATAGAATATTACTGTTCCTCCCTATTCAGGGACTCAAAGAGATAATAGTAAGCTAGAGAGAGATGTGAAGCCTTTAAGATAAAAATAGGTATTCATCTTTGCATTTCTTCAATGACTAGCAAAGTGACAAGTATATGGAATGAAACAAGCACTGTTTTTGAAATTTAAATTAGAAACGTTCAAGGGTATTCTGGTGCATTTTGTTTATCTGTGTAAAGAATTTTCAGTGATTTTTTTCCCAAACTGTCAGATGTCACACTGGAGTTCTGCCATCAACATGTAACACTCAGCAAGCTAGCGATGACAATCCAAGATGCTAACCACAAAGCAGACCTGACTGGCATAAAAATATTGACCTCCCAGTATACTTTCTAAGAAGAATGAATAGAATTACCCCTGAATTGCTGTGTTATATCATCCATAGTTAGTTGAGTGGAAGGCAGGGAAATAAAAAAAATTTTTTAATTATTTTTTTAGAGGAGGAAAGCTATAATTTCTTTTTACATAAGAAGAAAATAGAGCTTTATTTAATGAAAATTAATGCAAGGAAATGCTGAATTCGTCTATCATTCTGAATGAAAATTTAAAAGCTTTTCAAATCAAAGAAACCTATAGAAGGCTGAAATATAGGTAGTGATTTAATTTTTGATCCTCAAAAATGCTAAAATAGAAATATGACTTAAAAAATGAATTTAAGTGTTTTTACATTTGAAAGAATAGCCTAGAGATTTATTAATTTTTAATAAATAATAAAATAAAAATTTTTATTTATTTTTGAGAGAGAGAGACAGAGCGCAAGCAGTGAACAGGGCAGAAGAGGGAGACACAGAATCCGAAGCAGACTCCAGGCTCTCAGCTGTCAGCACAGAGCCCGACACAGGAATCAAAACCACGGACTGTGAGACCATGACCTGAGCTGAAGTTGGATGCTCAACAGACTGAGCCAATAACCTAGAAATTTAAAAGATTTCATTCCTACACCAAATTTGTATAATTTTATTAGAGCAGAATTCAAATCACAATATAAATCTCCTGATAGGAAACTTCATGTATTTTTCTAAATTACATTTAAAAATTAAAAATTTATCAATGAAAATATGTAAAATAATTTTTAAAATTCAAAATTATTTTTAAATTGATTGAACACCTGATATTTCTCATCAGGAAAAATGTGGCAAAAATCATTATGTGCATATTAATGAAGCAAAAATATTCAGGTTGAAAGTTTTACTGATTTCATTAGCATGGAATAAAGGGCAGTCATATTGCAGTAAACATTCTAATATGTGAAATATGTATACGAGGAAATGGTGAGGAAGAAGGTTTGAATAATGAGAGGAAGAACAAATATAAAAAAAAAACAGAAAATACTTGCAAATCACATACCTGATAAAAATTTATCTAAAAAATACACAAGGAACTCATACAAACTAATAGCAAAAAAAAAAAAAAAAAGACCAAAAACCTGATTAAAACATGAACAAAGACTTAAATACACATTTCTCCAAAGAAAACATCAAGTGGCTAACAATTTGAAAAAGTGGTCAACATCATTAATCATCAGGGAAATAAATGCAAATCAAAATCATAATGAGATATTAGATCACACTTATTAGGATGGTTAGTGTTGAAAAAACAAAAGATAACTGTGTTGGTAAAGATTTGGAGAAATTGGAACCCTTATATGCTGTGAGGATGTAAATCAACGCAGCCCCTATGGAAAATGGCATGGAGCTTCCTCAAAAAATTAAAAATAGAACTATCATGTGACCCTGCAATCCCACATTTGAATACATATGTAATGGAAGTGAAATCAGAATCTCTAAGAAATATCTGTACTCCCATGTTCAGTGCAGCATTATTCATAACAGCTAAGCAATCTAAATTTCCAATGATGGACAAATGAAGAAAAGGTGATATGAAATGTTATCTAGCCATAAAGAAAAAGGAAGTCCTGCTATATGCCACAACTTGGAGGAGCCTGGAGGTCATTATGAAAACCGAAAGAAGTTACATACAGCAGGATACTACATGATACCTCTTAGATGAGGAATCCAAAACAGTCCAATTCATAGAAACAGAGAGTAAAATGGTAGCTGTCAGTTGCTGAAGGGTGGGGAACAAAGAGTGGCTTTAGTCAAAGGGTACAAAGTTTCACTTATGCAAATGGAAAAGGCCTAGAAATTTACTGTTCTAGCATAATGCTTAGAGTTAACTATACTGAATTGTAGGGGCACCTGGGTGGCTCAGTTGGTTAAGCATCTGACTCTCAATATTGGCTCAGGTCATGATCTCATGGTTTGTGAGATTGAGCCCCCTGTTGGTCTCTGTGCCGACAGCATGAAGCCTGCCTGGGATTCTCTCGTTACATCTCCTGTTGCTCCTCCCCCCCCAAATAAATAAACATTAAAAAAACAAAACAAACAATTAGCAGGTGCCTGAATTACTCAGTTGGCTAAGTGTCCGGCTTCAGCCCAGTTTGTGATCTCATGGTTCAGTTCCTGAGTTTGAGCCCTGCATCGGGCTCTCTGCTGTCAGCACAAAGCCCACTTCAGATCTTCTGATCCCCTCCCCACCTCCCCCACTTGTGCTTTCTCCCTCTCGCTCAAAAATAAACATCAATAAATAAATAAATAGTTAAGAAAAAACCAACTATATTGAATTGTATACTTAAAATTTTGCTAAGTGGGTAGATCTTATGTTAAGGTTCTTTTTTTTTTTTTTAAGTTTATTTTTGAGAGCCAAAGCGGGAGCATGGGGGAGGGAGGGACAGAGAGAGACCAAGAGAGAGAGAATCCCAAGCAGGCTCTGCTTTGTCAGCAAGCAGCTCAATGTGGGGCTCCATCCCATGAACCAGGAGATCATGACCTGAGCCAAAACCAAGTGTCAGAGGTTTAACTGACTGAGCCACCTAGGCACCCCAAGGGGTCTTATAAAATAATATAGTGATAATAACTAAGAAGTTGGACGGAAACTTTTGGAGGTGATAGATATGTTTATGGCATGGATTGTAATAATGGTTTCATGGATATATACTTATCTCCAAACTCATTAAGTTTTATACATTAAATATGTACAGCTTTGTATGATAATCCTATGTATGTATAGCAATCATACCTCTATAAAGTAGTTAAAAAAGGAAGGGAGGGTTTGACATTAGTGTTTCTATTTCTTCTGGTATTTCCTTGAATTATATTTCATAATAAGATATGCTTAGCAAGAATAATTTTTATATGAATAAAATGATATTTATTGAAAGCCTGCTTTCCATAAGACCTGATGTCAGTCCTTCTGGTAGCAAAAATGGGTAATTGTCAACTTATCCTTTCACACTATCAAAGACTACATGTAGCCTCTAGTTGGCCTGTTAATAATGTGTTTGAAAAAGCCTTTTGAATGTTGGAGAATTTAGTGTTAATCTTTGGGCTACTCAGTATTTATAGCTGAAAATGTTTTCTCCAAGTTAAATATTAGAGATATATATGTTTTGTAGACGTGTGCCTACTTTCTGACCTAAAATTTTTTAGTCTGTATCTTAATAAAATCTCTTCACCAACATTGTTTAAAGCTATATAACATATTGAAGAAAAAATTTTCATACATATTAGGTATTTTTAACAGGTTCAAAGTTTTTAAACATTTGTCCTCAAATGGAGGCAATACAATTTTGAAAGCATTAAAAAAAGCCATCAAGTTCAAATATCGGTGTCAACATTATATGGGATTTTTAAAGGCATTTTATTTTTTTAAATTTATTTTAAATGTTTATTTACTTTTGAGAGAGAGAGAGCAGAAGTGGGAGAGGGACAGAGAGAGAGAGAGGGAGAGGGAGACACAGAATCTGAAGCAGGCTTCAAGCTCTAAGCTGTCAGCACGGAGCCTGATGCAGGGCTAGAACTCATGAACTGTGAGATCATGACCTGAGCTAAGTCGGACACTTAACCGACGGAGCCACCCAGGTGCCCCTAAAGGCATTTTAATATTTGATGTAATAAAAAGAAGAACTAAGGCTTAATAGAATAAGATTCTGTAGAGCACCTTCCTTATCTGAATAAAAGAATCTGGGCTTGAGACTTCAATGTAACACTTAGGAGATTCCCTAATTCAAAATTTTATGAAACCAACAAAAAGATTGTTTTTAATATAAACAACATTACTATGGAATTTTTATTATACTTTTTTTTTTTTTTACTATAGAACTTACTTAAAAGCATTCGATGTAATCTTTAAAAGATGTAGAGTTTGCTTCAGGAACTATTTTCTGTCTACTACCTTTAGAGAAAAACAAAAATATGCCTACCTGAAAATTCATTTTATTTTCTGACCTCAATTTTTCTTTTCACTTGTTTGGCTTAGCAGCTGTTTTTCTTCATGTCTTGTACATCTGTTTGGCAAAAAGATATTTTTATCAATGCCAAGTTCCACATTGTCGATTTCTGTTGAACCATGTGTTCACAGTTGAAGTACATAAGTATTTTTGGCATTTTTGCTAATAAAGCAAGTTTGATTTTGGTAATGGTCCTCACAAAATGGCAAACGTTCTTTATTGTTAGAGGATGATTTTGTTAATATGACTGTGTTCCTGGCTTTACCCTCAATTTGGTAATTATCTCATCCATGCAGTGTCACTTATTTCAGAATGTTGAGTGTGTCTTCCTCTTGTCTTCAAAGGGATGATAGCTTCCTGATAGGGAAGAAAGCCTCATTTAACAGAAATGCAAAGGTTAGGAAGCATTCCATTCAACATCATCAAGCATGTCCTAGCTACACCATTAGATATTTATTCCTTTGACTGTGGTAGCTCATGATTGTTATTATTTTATAGCTAGTTTATACTCAGATTTATGTAGTAGATCTAATGATACAGGAAAATATATTTAAATGAAGTTTTGTATATTGGACAGATATATTACAGGATACTTATATTGCTAAATATTTTAGATTAGTATCTTTCCCATTTTATTTAGATCAGCATATTAATATCTTTATTACAAAAGTACAAATTAAAGTTCAGGAATCTATTATGAAGAGTTTATTATGTTAACATATTCGTTTTCTATTGGCGATATAACAAATTTCACAACTCATGTGGCTTGAAATAACACCCGTTTGTTATCTCAGTTCATGGGACACAAAACAAGGGTAGACAGCGACAAGCTGGGTCCTCTGCTTGCCGTTTCACAAGGATGAAATCAAAGTGTTAAGAGAGCTGTGTTCTTTTTGGGAAGCTTTGGGGCTGCATCTGCGTCCAAATTCATTGAGATTATGGTCCAAATTCAGCTCCTTGCAGTTGTAGGACTGAAGTTTCAATTCTTTGAGGTCTATAAGCTAGAAGCCTTTCTCGAATTCTTAAGGCATTCCTCATCATATTGCCTCATCCATTTTCAAACCAAAATTGGTGGATTGAGTCCTTCTCACTCTTTACATGAAATATCTCTGACTTCTCTTGCTACCTCTTTCTGACCCCAGTCAAAAAAGTTCTCTGCTTTTAAAGACTTAATGTGATTAGATTGGGCCAGCCTGAATGATGGGTAATGCAGAATAATCTCCCTATTTTAAAGTATGTAAACTTGGGGCGTCTGGGTGCCTCAGTGGTTGAGCGTCTGACTTCGGCTCAGGTCATGATCTCACGGTTTGTGAGTTCAAGCCCTGCGTCAGGCTCTGTGCTGGCAGCTCGGAGCCTGGAGCCTGCTTCAGATTCTGTCCCCCTCTCTCTCCGCCCCACCCCTGCTTGTGCTCTGTCTCTCTGTGTCTTTTAAAAATGAATAAACATAAAAAAAATTTTTTAAGTGTGTAAACTTAACTACATTTGCAAAATCCTTTTTACCATGTAACACTACATATTCGTAGGTTCCAGGGATCAGCATGTAGACATTTTTCAGTCATTCTGTCTACTACACTTAGTACATATCTTAGCTGAAATTTTATCCAGATTTTAGTGACTTGACTTTATTCTTAATATTAAATGGGTGCTCTCCTAAATTTTAAGGGACCTCTAACATTGTCCATTATCCTGAATGACCCGATTCTTTGCCTTAAATTTTTGAAATTGACCAGAGTGACAATGTTACAAAATGACTTTGGGGCTAGTTATATTTATCTACCTATTTTCATTCTCCTTGGCTCACCACAATGATTCAAGCAAATTATCCTTGTACTGAAACAGTACAAGAGGCCAGTTGGATAAATGCATGAGGGAAAAAAAAGATGAAATGGAAATAGAATCCCAATTTTACCATGTCTTACCACCTTTAATTTAGAGTAAAAAAAAAAAAAAAAGAAATTACTTCAAGACATTGCCTTCCACTAAGGATAGACATCATTCACAATGGAGATAATGTTAATTGTTCATCCTCGACCTTGGATTAGTTTTGTTATCTTCATCATTACATTTAGAACCACAGCAATAAAATTGAGTCTCAAGTTCCACCTTTCTAGACTTGATGGAATAAAGCAGTAGCCCCAATGTCTGAGTTAGTTCAACCATTTTATGGTGTTCTACTGTGCTATAGCACTTGTAGGTAAGATAGAATTTTCCTATTTAAATTGTAAATTAGGGATACTTATTTATTTAGCTCTTTTGAATTTTTTCTTCCTGAGACACACTCATAGAAGGAATAGTCCATCACTTTATTAAAATTAATATCGAACACAGGAAAAGAAGATTAATAATTAGAATATGCTTTGGCTAAATCTTTTTAATCAATAGAAGATTATATTTTATTTATTTATTTATTTTTTTTAAGTTTATTTATTTTGAGGAGGCGGAAGGGCAGAGAGAGAGGGAGAGAGAGAATCTCAAGCAGGCTTGTGCTGTCAGCACAGAGCCCATGCGGGGCTCGATCCCACGAACTGTGAGATCATGACCTAAGCCGAAATCAAGAGTCAGATGCTCAGCTGACTGAGCTATCCAGGTTCCCCTATTTTATTTATTTTCTATATTATAATGAAAATATATACATCTTTGAATCCCCCATGTTAATATTGATGTTTTAAGAGATGACTGTAACAGTGTTCTGCAGAGGTGTATTTCAGTTTATAGCAGTCACTTTTTTTATACTTAAGCTTCCAAATTAAGATAAACTTTAACAACTATTTCAGATATAAAGTATGGCTTTCAGTGAAAGAACATTTGCTTAATCCATAATAATCGTGGCATCAATAAAAAATTGGCAAAGAATTTTCTTTTGTTAGTCATTGGAGTTAAATCACTCTATTTCAGGAAGTGATCTCTATGCTATGCTGTTTATGTGTTTACTTTCTGATATTAATATACTTTAATATATTCTTCTAAGATCTTTTTGCTATACTATGATTTTACTTTTGATATATACTACATATATATCAAAATATATATAGTTCACATGTTTATGTCAACATGCTTATCTATAATACTTTTCAAAAT
The DNA here is from genome assembly GCF_028749965.1 of Puma concolor. NCBI lineage: Eukaryota > Metazoa > Chordata > Mammalia > Carnivora > Felidae > Puma > Puma concolor. The sequence goes on along the minus strand of NC_141667.1, from coordinate 204,563,245 downwards.
GACTAAAATCTTTGCTGTCACCACACTGTCCCCATACTGATATTTTCAAACTTCAGGAGTTCCAGCAGAATACTTTATCTAGAAGCAAGAATCGTGAGTTGAATGTCTTTAAGGTTGATCAAAATGGAAATATCACAGTGGTCTATTTGTATCTTGTCCCTTGAACATGACAGATATCTCAGTAGTGAATCATCTTGGTTTAGATATATGGTTTTTAATTTACACAACAAAAACTAGGAAAGTCAATGTAACTGAGAATTTTGACGAAGTACTTTTTTTTCCTCTCAAAAATTTTGAGCTAGTATCTGTTATTTAAGCACTAGGAATCTAACTTTGAGCTATTGGACATTTTAAAAAATTAGAACCTTCTATGAATGCACAAGTGTATTTTTTTCATAAGTTAGGATAAACTTTGTCTGAAATTTTGGGCTTCTTTTACTTTGGATGGTTTTGACAGACAACTATGGCTTCATTGGAGATATGAGTGATTAAGCTGACACATTAAGGATAAATACTTATTATTTTAGTGAAGGAAGTTGGGGATGAATATTTTATAAAGAAGTAGTAGCTCTTTCAAAGAGTAGATGGTGAGAAAAGTAGAGCAGTTTTTCAAAAACTTAGATACATTCAGTAAAGCTATATTGAAAAAAAATAAGGAAAGGTAATTTGTGGCAAAGTGAGCCTGAAAATTTAAGTAGACACCAGGAAAAGGAAATTTTTTTTTTAATTTTTTTTTCAACTTCTATTTATTTTTGGGACAGAGAGAGACAGAGCATGAACGGGGGAGGGGCAGAGAGAGAGGGAGACACAGAATCGGAAACAGGCTCCAGGCTCTGAGCCATCTGCCCAGAGCCCGATGCGGGGCTCGAACTCACGGACCGCGAGATCGTGACCTGGCTGAAGTCGGACGCTTAACCGACTGCGCCACCCAGGCGCCCCAGGAAAAGGAAATTTTATTTTGACTGACCTGAAACCTATGATATGCTATGAATGAATTCTGTCACATATTAAAATGGAATCTGGAAGAAGAGAAAGAAGCTAGAAGTAAAATATTTGAAAACATGTCAAATTTCTCAAATGAGAAAAAATCATTACTTATACATCCAAGAAGCTCAAGTAGGATAATCACACAAAACACACATATACATACATACTTTTTAATTTTACACACACACACACACACACACACACACATACTATATTATCTATCAAGTTGATGATAGCAAAGTATAAAGACAAAATTATGGAAGAACCAAAAGAAAAGCAACACATCCCTTATTGGGAAACAACAGCATGATAAACATCTGATTATGACCAAAAAAAAAAAAAAAAGTATGAAGACAATTGAATGACAAATTGAAAGGAAAATAACAAGCAAAACAAACAAATGAACAAAGCTGCTATCAAAGGATTCTATATCCAGTGAAACTATCCTTCAGAAATAAAATTAAATTAATACATTTAAAGATAAATAAAAATGGAAATAATACAGTTTTATCAGCCTTGTATTATACAAACTATGAAAGTCAGAAGTAAAGTAGATGGTAACAGTGATCTATGGGAAGGAAAGAACAACCCCAGAAGTTATAATTTGTTAGTACACACACACACACAAACCTACACACAAACGCACACACAAGCACGTGTATATATGCATGTTTTCTTCTATTAATTTCTTTAAATGACATATGTTTGTTTAAAAATAAGAATATAAAAATCTTGTTGGATATATAACATAAATAAGTAGACATAATACATATGCCAATATTAGCAAATAAGGTGTTAAAGGAAATTGAGCTCTATTAGTAAAAATTTTCTCTACCAGATTTAAATCAGAAATCACTGAAACACACACTTACGTGCACTCTTTTTTTTAAAAAAATCTTTTATTTTAATTCCAGTTAGTTAACATACTGTTAGTATCAGCTGTACAATATAGTGATTTAACGATTCTATACATTACCTAGTGCTCAGCTCATGACAACTGCACTGTGGGTTCGGCTTTCAGCTTTGTCCAGCAAAGGCAGGGATGGCAGTAAGTGTTACTCAAGACTCCATGCAAGTCAAGGGAGGTGAGAAGGCAGTCTTCTCTAGATGAGAAGGTGAGCTCAGTCTCCCAGAGCTGCTCTCAAGCTCCTGTATTTGTTGAGCATACATTTAGGGCAACATTGCGCAATATTCAGTGGGCTACGTGCCAGTAAGAATGCATAGATACGTGCAGAAAAACGAGACAGGGTAAAATATTCCATGCGATAACATGGTCTAAGGAATTTCTGAGCATAGGCAGGACCTAACCCCTAGATATACATTAACTAGATAAGCAAAGCCCCCTAGGTATACATTAACTAGGTAAGTGAACCATGACTACTGTTTTCAGCAAGACCAGAAAGCAGTTTTCTGCTTTGCAATGTGTTCTCTATAATCTCCTAACCCAGAATATAGCTATTTGATGTCCCTCACTGGACTCCTTACTGTCCATCACCTACTTAACCCATCCACCCACATACCTCCCCTTTGGTAACAGTTGTTACCAGTTTGGCAAACAGTTTGTTCTTTATAATCAAGAATCTGTTTCTTGATTTGTCTCTCTCCTCTTGTCTGTCTCTTTTCCCTTTGCTCATTTGTTTTGTTTCTTAAATTCCAAGTGAGTGAAATCATACGGTATTTGTCTTTCTCTGACTTACTTTGCTTAGCATTATACTCTCTATCTCTATCCATGTCCTAGAAAATGGCAAGATTTCATTCTTTTTATGATGGATGCTTGGGATGTTTCCATAATTTGGCTATTGTAAACAATGCTGCTATAAGCAGAGTGGTGCATATATCCCTTTGAGTTAGTGTTTTTATATTCTCTGGGTAAATACCCAGTAGTGTGATTGTTGCATCACAGGGTAGTTCTATTTTTAATTTTTTTTAAAAAGTGTTTATTTATTTTGAGAGAGAGAGACACTACATGTGCATGAATACATGTGAGCTATTAAGGGAGAGGCAGAGAGAGAGGGGAGAATCCTAAGCAGTCTGCACACTGTCAGCACAGAGCCCACTGCAGAGCTAAATCCCATGAACCAGGAGATCATGACCTGAGCCGAAGTCAAGTTTCAGATGCTTAATGGACTAAGCCACCCAGGCGTCCCTATTTTTAACTATATGAGGAATCTCCATACTGTTTTCCATAGCAAGTGCGCCAGTTTGCATTCCCACCAATGATGTACGAAGGTTCCTTTTTCTGCACATCTTTGTCAACATCTGTTGCTTCTCATGTTGTTGATTTTAGCCATTTTGACAGGTGTGCGGTATCTTGTACTTTTGATTTGTGTTTCCCTGATGATCAGTGATGTTGGGCATCTTTTCATGTGTCTATTGGACATCTGGAGGTCTTCTTTTCAGGAATGTCTGTTCATGTCTTCTGCCCACTTTTAATCAGATTATTCATTTTTTAGGTGTTGAATTGTATCTGAATATTTTGGATACCAATCCTTTATCGGAGTTGTTATTTGCAAATATCTTCTCCCATTCCATAGGTTACCTTTTAATTTAGTTGATTGTTTAGTTCACTGTGTAGAAGCTTTTTATTTTGATGTAGTCCCAGCAATTTATTTTTGCTATTGTTTCCCTTGCTTCAGGAGACATATCTAGAAAACAGTTTATGGCCTATGTCAAAGAAGTCACTGCCTGTGTTTTCTTCTAGGATTTTTTATGGTTTCATGTCTCACTTTTAGATCTTTAATCCATTTTGAATTTATTTTTGTGTTGGTGTAAGGAAGTGGTCCAGCTTCATTCTTCTCCATGTCACTGTCCAGTTTTCCTAACACCATTTTTTTGAAGAGATTGTTTTTTTCCCCCCCATTGGATATTCTTTCCTGCTTTGTCCAAGATTAATTGGCCATGTGTTATGGATTTATTTCTGGATTTTCTGTTCTGCTCCATTGATCTATGTGTCTATTCTTGTGCCAGTAGTGTTTTGATTAATACAGCTTTGTAATATAACTTAAAGAGTGGAATTATGTTGCCTCCAGCTTTGCTTTTCTTTTTCAAGATTGCTTTAGTTATTTGAGGTCTTTTGTGATTCCATATAAATTTTGAGATTGTTCTAGTTCTATGAAAAATGTTGGTATTTTGATGAGGATTGCATTAAATGTGTGGATCACATTGTGTAGTACAGACATTTTAACAATATTTGTTCTTCTGATCCGTGAGTGTGGAGGGTCTTTCCATTTCTTTGGGTTGTCTTCAATATTTTTCATCATTGTTTTATAGTTTTCAGAGTATAGGTCTTGCACCTGTTTGGCTGAGTTTATTCCTAGGTATCTTATTATTTTTGGTGCAAGAGTTTTCTTAACTTCTCTTTCTGCTGTTTGATGATTATTTATTATTATACTGCAACAGATTTCCATGTATTGATTTTGCACCCTGAGATTTTACTGAATTTATCAGTTCTAGCAGTTTTTTTGGTGGAGTCTTTTGGGTTTTCCGTATGTAGTACCACGTCATCTGTAAATAGTGAAGGTTTAACTTTTTCCTTATCAATTTGGATGCTTTTAAGGTCTTTTTTGTTGTTTGATTGCTCTGACTAGGACTTCCAGTACTATGTTGAATAAAATTGGTGACAGTGGACATCCTTGTCTTTTTCCTGACCTTAGGGGAAAATCTCTCAGTTTTTTTAGGAAGATGTTAGCAATGCACTTTTTGTAAACAGTCTTTATTATGTTGAAGTATGCTCCCTTTGTCAGATGCTTTTTCTTCATCTTTTGAGGGGATCATATGGTTCTTATCCTTTCTGTTATTGATATGATGTATCACATTGATTGAAATGCGAATATTCAACCACCCTTGCAATCTAGGAATAAATCCCTCTTGATCATGGTGAATATTTTTAATTAATTAATTAATTAAACTTATTTATTTTGAGAGAGAGTGTCATCAGGGCAGGGCAGAGAGGGAGGGAGACAGAGAGAATCCCAAACAGGCTCCACACTGTCAGTACGGACCCCGTTGTGGGGCTCGAACTCAAACTGTGACCTCATGACCTGAGCTGAAACTAAGAGTCAGATGCCTAACCAACTAAGCCACCCAGGTGATCCAAAGAACGATTTTTTAAATGTATTGTTGGATTTGGTTTGCTAGTATTTATGGAGGATTTTTGCTTCTATAGTCATCAGAGATATGGGCCTGTAGGTCTCTTTTATTGATGTCTTTGTCTGGTTTTGCTATCAGGGTAATGCTGTCCTCATGGAATGAATTTGGAAGTTTACTTTTCTTTTCTATTTTTTTGGAATAGTTTGAGAAGAATAGGTTAATTCTTTAAATGTTCAGTAGAATTTTCCTGTGAAGCCATCTGTTCCTAGACCTTTGTTTTTTGGGGAGTCTTTTGTTTACTGATTCCATTTCTTTACTGGTTATTAGTATGTTTGAAATTTCTATTCCTGTTTCAATGTTGGTAGTATATATGTTTCTAGGAAGTTTCAATGTTGGTAGTATATATGTTTCTAGGAATTTATACATTGTTTTTAGATTGTTCAACTTATTGGCATATAGTTTTTCATAATATTCTCTTATAAAATTTTGTTTTAACATTTATTCAGTTTTGAGAGGCAGAGACAGAGTGTGAGCCAGGGAGGGTCAGAGAGAGAGAGAAAGAGAGACAGAATCTGAAGCAGGCTCCAGGCTCTGGGCTGTCAACGCAGAGCCTGACACGGGGCTTGAACTCATGAACCATGAGATCATGACCTGGGCTGAAGTCAGCTGCTTAACCGACTGAGCCACCCAGGCACCCCTTTAATATTCTCTTATAACAGTTTGTATTTCTATGGTTTTGGTTGTTATTTCTCCTCTATCATTTGTGATTTTATGTGTTTGAATCCTTTCTCTTTTTTTTTTTTTTTTTTTTTTTTGCTTGATAAGTTTGAGTAGGGGTTATCAATTTTATTGAAAAATTTTTAGAGTAAATCTTTTTATTTTAGAGAGAGAGGGGGAAAGGGGCAGAGGGAGGGAGAGAGAATCTTAAGTAGGCTCCTTGCTGAGCATGGAGCCTGACACAGGACTCAACCTCACAACCCTAGGATCATGACCTGAGCTGAAATCAAGAGTTGGATGCTCAACAGAGTGAGCCACCCAGATGCCACGATTTTATTGATTTTTTTTTAAAAGACCCTGCTCCTGATTTCACTGATGTGTTCTATTGGTTGTTTGTTTGTTTTAGTTTCTATTTCATTTCTTTCTGATGTATTCTTTATCATTCCCTTCCTTCTGCTGGTTTTAGGTTTTGTTTGCTGTTCTTTTTCTAGATGATTTAGGTGTAAGGTTAGGTTATTTGAGATTTTTCTAGATTCTTGAGGTAGGTTTGTATTGCTACTTCCCTTTTAGAACTGCTTTTCTGCGTCCCAATGGTTTTGGAATGTTGTGTTTTCATTTTCACTCATTTCCATGGACTTTTTAATTTATTCTTTTATTTCCTGGTTGATCCATTCATTGTTTAGTAGCATGTTATTTAACTTATATGTATTTATGGTCTTTACAGATTTTTTCTTTTGTTTTGTTTTTTTGTGCTTGACTTTTAGTTTCATAGCATTGTGGTCAGAAAAGATGCATGGTATGAATTTCATCTTGATTTTGTTGAGGCTTATTTTGTGGGCTAGTATGTGATCTCTTCTGGTGAATATTCCATGTGCACTTAAAAAGAATGTATATTCTTCTCTTTTACAATTAAATGTTCTGTATAGGTCTATTAAATCCATCTGTTCCAGTGTGTCATTAAAAACCTTTGTTTCTTTGTTCATTTTCTCTTTAGATGATCTTAAGTTGGGTTTTAAAGTCCCCTATTATTATTGTATTATCAATTAGTTCCTTCCGTTTTTTACTAACTCTTTTATGTATTTGGGTGCTTTGTGTTGGGTGCATAAATACTTAATATTGTCATATATTCTTATTGCATTTCCCCCTTTATTATTATGTAGTGTCCTTCTTTGGACATTTGTTTCTTCTTCTTTTCAAGTCTATTTTGTCCAATATAAGTATTGCTAATTTGGTTTTCTTTTGACATCTATTTGCATGATAAATGTTTTTATAACCCCTCACTTTCAGGCTGTGGGTATCTTTAGGTCTAAAATGGGTATTTTGTAGGAAACATAAATGATTGTTATTTTTGTTATCCATTCTAACATCCTATGTCTTTTTATTGGAGTGTTTTGTCCATTTACATTCAAAGTAACTATTGATAGAAATGTATTTAGTGCCATTTTATTACTTGTCTTGTTTCTGGATCTTTTCTGGTCTTTTATGGTTTGCTGATTTTATTTAGTGATATATTTGGGATTTCTTTCTCTTTATTCTTTACACTTTATTTGTGGCTTTTGATATAAACCAAACATTAGGTTTGTGTCTACCTTCTTCTGCATATAGCAGTTTGTATTAAGTTCATGGTTGTTTACATTTAAATTGATTCCCTACTCCTCTCCTGTCCACATTTTAGGTATATGTTGTCAAAACTGCATCCTTTTATTTTGTGAATTCTTTGACTGCTTTTTTAAAGAAATATTAATTTTTACTCCTTTTGTGTTTCCTACTTTCATACTTTCACGTTTGGTTCTTCCTTTCCACTCACAGTCTCTTTTAATATTTCTTGCTTGTCTGGTTGAGTGGTTATGAACTTCTTTAGTTGTGACTTCACTGGGAAACTCTTTGTCTCTCCCATTTTGAATGATATTTTGAATGATAACCTTGCTGGATAGAGTATTCTGGGCTGCAAATTTTTCTTATTCAGCACTTTGTATAGGTCATGGCATTCCTTTCTGGCTTGGAAAATTTCTGCTGAAAAATCCGCTGGTAGCAGGGTTTTCCCTTATATGTTATTGACTTATTTTGTCTTGAGGCCTTACATTTTTTTTTATCACTGTATTTTGCCAGTTTAATTACAACAACTTGGTTGGATCTGCTTTTATTGATTTCTTGGGTGTTCTCTGTGCCTTGTAAATCTGCATATATGTTTCCTTACCCAGATTAGGAAAGTTTTCAGCTATTATTTCCACAAATAAATTTCCTGGCCCCTTTTCTCTCTCTTCTCCTTTTTCTGGGACTCCTGTAATACAGATATTATTATGTTTGATGGAGTCACTGAATTCCCTAAATCTATTCTCATTTTGCGTAGTTCTTTTCTCTCTTTTGTTCTGCTTGATTACTTTCCATCACTGTGTCTTCTAGGTCATTAATTCCTTCGTCTGTTTCTTCCAGCCTGCTGTTCATTCCATTAAGAGTGTTTCTCACTTCATTTATTGAGCCCTTTTCTCTGCTGTGTTATTTCTTATCTTTGTGTTAAAGGTTTCACTCATGTCTCCCACCATTTTCTTAAGTTCAGTGAGTGTCCTTATGATTATTTGCTTTAAATTCTCTATCAGATATGTTAATTATATCTATTCACTTAGATCTCTGGCCATGGCCTTGTCCTATTCTTTCATTTGGGATAAATTTGCCTTCTCATTTTATCTAAGTCTCCATGCCTGATTTTCTGTTAGGAAAGTTAGCTTTGTTTCCTGTTCTTGAGGGTAATGGCCTTATGAAGAAGTGGTCCTATAATGACCTGTTGTGTAGTGTCCTCTGTTCTCTGTGACCTGGGGCCAAGAGTTTCTTCAATGTGTTTTGTGAGTGCTCTGCTGTTTTCTCTTGGTTGCTTTATTTTTAGACGAGTCATCTTCATAGGCTATTGTGGCCAGTGTTTAGTCCCTGGCTTGAATGTGGTGCTTTTTAACTAGGAGTGCTTTGGTCTGCTTGCTACATGAGACCTATCACTGCTGCTGTTGGAACTAAGACTCTGCAAAACCCATGAGTAGGGAGACATGTTGAGAGCAGAAGTTTGGGCTGGTCTTCTGTGGGAAGTCACCTGCAGTTCTAGGAAGGAATCAAGCAAGACTTGGAAGGCCAGTTCCACTGGAGCATGGGAGAGGGGACAGGGCTTGGTGTAAGTGAGGTAGCCAGTATGGGTGCCCTGCTGGTTCCTGAAGATGGCCCTGTGCTCATTCTGATGGGTGGGAGTGGTAAATGACACTTGCCATTTCCTTTGTTCTCAGAGTTGTCTCTCTCTGAACACTGCCTCTCTGTGTTGTGCTCCAAAATGAGAAAGTAACCTCCCCACTGTGTGCCCCAGGTGCTCTTCAGATTGCTAATTCCATGCTCTGTGACTGCAGGTTGTTTGCATGCCTTCTCTCCAAATTCAGAGCAATGCCCTCGAGGCTGTATCCCAGTCAAGCCTGTTGAACTGTAAAACTTCAGACTTTAAGCACTGTTGATTGCCAGAAGTCCCAAAATTCAGCTCTTCTCACTTTCCAAGCCAGTTGTTGTGGGGATTCACTTTCCCTATGTACACCCCCCTTGTTAGTCTGTCTCTACCCTGTTCAGTGACTGCAGTCACACCACAGTGGCCATGATTCTATTCTCTTCCAGACTGTGTCTCCATAATTTCTACCTTTCTCGATGTAGCCTTTTCTCTACATTTAGTTGTGGAGTTTGTTCTGCCAGTCCCAGGTCAATTTCTGGGGTACTTAGAATGATTTGATAGTTATCTGTTTATATATATGAGACAAGGTAAGCCTAGGATCCTCCTCTCCCTCTGCCATCTTCTATTGAAAGAACTACATACATTCTTAATGGTAGAAGAATACACAGAATAGGATGATATAAAATTTGGAAATATATGTGCACATAATTGTGGAGTTCCAAAATCCTTGAAGTAGACCTTACAGAATAGAAAGGAGAAATAGAAAATCCAGTAATGATAAACGAAAATTTTGGTAATTTTCTTTAGTAATTGAAAGCACAAGGAGGTAAAATATCTCTAAGAATATAGAAAATAGGGAAGCATTGGGGTACCTGGGTGACTCAGGCAGTTAACTGACTCTTGGTTTTGGCTTAGGTCATGATCTCACAGTTTCGTGGGTTCAAGCCGTGCTTCAGGCTCTGTGCTGGCAGCATGGAGCCAGCTTGGGATTCTCTCTCTTTCCCTCTCTCTCTGCCCTTCCTCTACTCATACTGTCTCTGTCTCTCAAAATAAATAAACTTTAAAAAAAGAAAAAGAAAATAAGGCAACAGTGTCAACAAACCTGACCTAATTAGCATCTACAGAATACTCTATCCAACATCTCTAAGATATGTATTTGTTCATGTGTACAGAGTCTATCAATTAGTATATACCACTGGATGAATCATAAAATAAGTTCCCTTAAATTTAAAGGATTGGAATTATTTGATCTCTTACCACAGTTGATTCATATTGCAAATTGGTAACAGAAAGAAATTCAGCCAACTCACAGATATGTAGAAATTAACACATTTCTAAGTAAATCATAAGTCAAGGGGAAAGCATCATAGTAGCAAATAGAAGATACCTCAAATTAGCTAACAATGGACTACATACAAAAAAATCTCTGGGATGCTGCTAAAGCAGTGCTTAGAGGGAAATTTACATTTAATGTTTGTATTATGAAAGAACAGTGATTTAATGTCAATGCTCTAGATTTTGCCATGAGAAGCTAGAAAAAAAATGAGAATATTAAACCCTAATGTAGCAGACAGAAGGAAAAAAAATGAAAAAGATCAGAGCAGAAAATGATAAAATAGAAAAAGATAAAGCAATATATAAAAGCGACAAAAGGAGCGCCTGGGTGGCGCAGTTGGTTAAGCATCCGACTTCAGCCAGGTCACGATCTCGCGGTCCGTGAGTTCGAGCCCCGTGTCGGGCTCTGGGCTGATGGCTCGGAGCCTGGAGCCTGTTTCTGATTCTGTGTCTCCCTCTCTCTCTGCCCCTCCCCCATTCATGCTCTGTCTCTCCCTGTCCCAAAAATAAATAAAAAACGTTGAAAAAAAATTAAAAATATATATATATAAAAGCGACAAAAAATCATGAACCAAAGGATAAAACTTTGGGTAAATGATTAATTTTTAAAAATTCCAATTCTGAAATAAAAGCCAGGACCTCAGTGCATAACTTACAGACATTAAGATGATAATAAATAAATATGATAAACAGCTATATGCTAATAAACATGCCAATTTAGATGAAATGAACACATTCTATGAAAAACAACTGCTTTAAGACAATGAGAAAATATAAATAATCCTATATCAATGAAATAAATTTAAATGAGTTTAATTGTTAAATTAAACTCATCCCACAAAGTAAAATTTAGTTCTAATTGCTCACTGGTGATTTTTTTTTAAAAATCTTTAAGAAATTTTATCAATATCCCTTAATTTTTATCAATCTCCCTTAATTTAATTTTTTGAAAAGGAATACTTTTCAACTTATTTTAATGGGAATGCATTACCCTGATGTGAGAGCCAAAGACATCACATAAAAAGGAAATTTGAGTCCAATATCCCTTGTGAAGACCGATATAGGCATCTTAACCAAATGTTAAATTGAATACATTCGTGTATATATGAGGACAATACCTGACCAATGGCATAAAGGAATATTTTTTTTGGCAAAGGAAGTGTTCTAATATCTAGTTTTGGTATTGTTCGATCACTGTATAAATTTGTCAAATCCATCAAACTATTCCCTGAGAATATGTGACTTTTGTTTTATATATAATTAAACCAAGTTGCAATAAAATTCTGTATTCACTACACACAGTAACTTAACCACCCCAAATTTAAAGAACTTATAATTTTATTAACAATTCTTATAAATACCTAAGACTTTTAAGATAAAGTGACAGTTCTTCCCAGTCTCATGTGTGGCATAGCTTATGTAACATAATGATAGATAAGCCCTTGTCATTTAACGAAATAAGTGCTTTAATTAAAAGACACAATTTTAGGCTAGAGGAAAAAAGGTAAGATGTGCTGCTGATAAGAGACAAACTTAAAGTATAAAGAAATTATTAAAAGTATTAAGTATTCAATAGCAATATTGAAAGTAAAAGAATGGTGGATAGATTATAATATTTTTCAGCAAGTATTTATTCTCCTTCTCCCTAACTTTATGAGAATGTTATACGTCTTACTTCATTGATGTTGAGCTTGTGATATTCCTTGCAATGACCAATATGAGGTGCATAGTTACGACTTTTGGTGAATTCAGGCAGAGGCTTTTAATACGTTTTTAGGGCTTCTCTTGATATTTTACATTCCTTCTCATCACCATAAGAAGTACACATACCACACAGGAGCTGTTCTTTTAGCAAGATTGCTGGCATGAAAAGACTTGTGAAAGACCTACCCCTAGCCTGGATGGAGCCTGGAGCAATGGCATCACACCTGACTCACAGAATTTATGAAACATATTTGTATAATAAGTCATTGAAACCTCAGGCATTGCATTTTATTCATGTAAAAACCAACCAAAGCAAATCTTATGCTGTGGGTTGAATTGTGTCCTCCCCAAATTCATGTTGAAGTCCTAACAGTCCATAACCTCATAAACTGGTCTTATTTGAAGATAGCTTATTGCAGATGTTATTAATCACCATGAGGTTATACTGGAATAGAGTGGGCTCCTAATACAGTGTGACCGATGTCTTTATAAAAGGGGAAATTGAACACAGACATGGCCTGGGGGAGCATGTCATATGAAGAGGAAGGTAGAGATTGGGGTCATGCTTCTACAAGCTAACAAACACAAGACTAGCAGCAAACCACCAGATGCTAAGCAAGAGGCATGGAACGGATTCTTTCTCCCAGCCCTCAGAAGAAACCACCCTGCCAACACCTAGATCTTAGGCTCCTAATCTCTGGGACTATGAAACAATTTCTGTTGTTTATGCCAACCAGTTTGTAGTTCTTTGTTACAGAAGCCCCAGCTAATATTAGTTAAAGTAGACTTTAAGCAAAAACTATTCGAGATGAAGAAAGAATAACTCACAATTATTAAAAGTTCTTATACAACTAAATATAAAATTGTATATTTGTATCATCTAATTCCATAGCTTCAATATATATGAAGCAAATTAAGAAATTAAGAATTAATAAGCAGACTCTATACTCATAGTAGATTGAATCAGCACAAACCTTTCAGTTAATGATAGAAGAAAGCAGAACAAAATTAAATAAGGATAGGAAAGGTTTCACATGCATTATTAAGAATATTGATCTTTTGATATAGATTAATAAAACAGAGCACTCAGCAAAAACCAAATACTTGTTTCTTTCAACTTGATATGGATTATTTACCAAAACTGATTGTTAGTGATATTTTCTGGATCACAAAGCAAGACTTGGCATATCTCAAAGGATGTACATAGTTTATGGTATTTTTTCTGATTATAGTTGAAATTAACAGTAGAGTAGAAATAAAGAAATAACAGGAAAACAATACACTCTTAAATGGCCTATTGGTCAAAGTAGAAATCTAATGGGAATTAGAATATTTTTTAAGTCAGTAAAATAAAAATATAAGATTCACAAACTTTTGAAATATCATTAAAAGCTGTTTTTAGAGTGACTAGAGAGAAAAATATAGTGATAAATGCGTATATTAAAAGTGAGAATACATGAAAATCCATCTTGAGAAGACAGAATGTGACTAGAATATTAAACCAAAGAAATATGAGTAAAGGACATGTTTTAGATAAAAGAATAAATGAATGAAAAAGAAACAAAATGGGCTGTAATGAAAAAAATCACCAAATCTTGAAGCAAGCTTTTTGAGCAATTAATACAGTTTTCAGACATTTAACAAGATGAAAAGAAACATAGACAAAGTGCAAACTAGCAATATTACGAATGAAAGAGGAGTCATCATTACAAATCATACAGATATTAAAATATGTTGAAGTATACCATTAACTGTTTTCTGCCAATATATTTGACAATGTTTTAAATGGAAAACTTCATAGAAAAAACACAAATTTTAAGTGACACAAGATGAAATTGAAAATAAAGCTAGTTCTAAATGTATTAAATATATAATGAATATCTTCACGCAGATAACTTTCCAGGATTAAATAGATTTACCAAATATTCCCAAATGTCCAAGGAAAAAGTAACACAAAACTTTGAACAACTTTCCCAGATACACGAAAAGAAAGAACACTGCAAGCTCACTTATGATGCCGGTATAAATTTTATACCAAAACTTGACAAGGAAACATTCTAAGAACAAGATTATGGCATAATATCTTTCGTGAATATAGGTGCAAAACAAACTAAACAAAATATTATTAATCAAATCCAACAACACATAAAAGTATAATGTATCATGATCAAGTTGGATTCATCTTTCAAGTGTGAGGTTAGTTTAATATTAAAAATGTTTATATATGTCACCATATTAAAAAAGGGACAAATCATATGAATTTGTGGTGGCCAAAATATTCAACCAAAAGTTATTCATGTAAAGTCAATGGAATCTGTGAGTATTAGTTGATATGGCTAAATATAAGATTAAGTTTAGGATCTTGAGAGAAGGAGCTTATCCTGGATTATCTAGGTAAGCTCTGAATCCAATCACATGCATTCTTTCTTTTTGTTGTTGTTGTTGTTGTTAATTTTGAGAAGACAGCAGACAACATGGGTATGAGAGAGGCAGAGAGGGGGAGGCAGAGAATCCCAAACAGGCTCCACGCTGCCAGCTCAGAGCCCAATATGGGGCTTGAACTCATGAAACCACAGGATAATGACCTGAGCTGAAACCAAGAGTTGGATGCTTAACCAGCTGAGCCACTCAGGCTCCCCCAATCACATGCATTCTTATAAAACACAGGGAGGGGGAGATTAATGAAAGACACCCAGAGGAGAAGATCATGTGAAGAAGGAGGCAGGGACTGGAGTAATAAAGCCACAAGTCACAGAATGCCTGGAGCCCCAGGACCTGGAATTGGCAAGGAGAGATTCTCCTTCAGAGCTTTTGTATAACTCTGATGACAGCTTGGTTTTTTAGGACTTCCAGTCTCCAGAACTGTGAGACAGTAAACTTCTATTGTTTTAAGCTGCAGAGTTTGTGGAAATTTAGTATGACAGCCCTGGGAAAATAATAGTCTTTGCAGAGACAAAAACAACATCTGATAAAATTTAACACCAATTTATGACCCAAATAAGTGCACAGAGCACTAGGAAAACAGTCAATCTCTTTTTGATGAGTATCTACAAGAATCCTTCAGCAAGCAATATATTTAGTAATAAAATATTGAATGCTTTATTCCAAAGTCAGTATTGATTCAAATTGCTTGTTAAAACAATTTTTATTCAACATTTTTATCCAACATTAAATTGGTTGTCCTAGCAAGTGAAATAATAATTTTAAAAATGAGAATTAGAATAGAAGAAATAAATTATAAGCATTTGCTCTTAAAATGATTGTGTACATAGAAAGTCCAAAATATTTGACTGGCATTCTATTCAAATAGATAACGTGTATCCAGCAATGTCACTATAAAGCAATCAGACATAATTGTATCTAGCAGCAAATAAGTATGAGAACAAACAATTGAAAAATAAAACTGATAAAATTACTTTGGAAAAATCTTAACAGTATCCAATAAAGCTGAACAAATACATACAACCTTGGGTTCAGCATTCCACTTTTATGCATGCATACAACAGAAATGTATACATACATTTACCAAATACATAATAATTTTCATAGAAGCACTATTTGCAGTAGCTAATAATTAGTAATAAACCAAATATCCACACACTGTAGAAGAAATATATTGTGTTGCATGCATAAAATAGACTATCTGAAAGTTATAAAGAATTATCTCTTGCTACCTACAATAATATGTATTTTATTGAAGAAGAGAGGCCCCCACATAGAATAGTACATACTATTTGATTCCATTTATATTATGTTCAAAAGCAGACAAAATTAATTTATGGTGACAAATATCAGGAATGTTGCTACTTATGAGCTTAGTAGGTACTAGAAGGCATCGGGGAGTGTCTGAGTTCCTAAAAATACTCTTTTGATGCGTGTGTATTTAAATGGACTTTCACTTTATGAAAATCCTGTGTCTTTAACAAATCAGAGCATAAGAGATGATGTGACCAAAAAGGACCTACATTAACTCCCCAACAACTAGAAAATGTATAACAAAAAATTAGGCAGTGAAATAAACTAAGAGGAAAGTTTTGTGTTTGTTCATTGCTGTTCTACCTTGGGCTGAGGACTGTGAAATTAAGGGTAATGAATAATTCTAGAACATAAAGCACAGGGAGAATCTCTCTTCCCAGATAGAGTTCAAGTGATTTGTAGAATCATGAAGCATAAATGGCTTTGTAGGTTGTGGCGTCACAGTATGGAGTTTCCTACATAGTTTGGTGGAGGAGAGAAGCCAGAGCAGCATGATTCCCCTAAGCTGAAAAATTACAGGGATAAGACAAATGCCAGGTGTTGCATAAATGTACTAAATGTAATCAAATTGTTGATGTTCAGAATTGTTTAGACTTGTCTGCTATTATAAATTCCATACACTTCATGAGGAATCAGTGTTTGTCTTATGAACTATTTTCATTCCAGAATCTGGCTTGCAGCTTTGCATCAAGTAAAAGAGCTGACCCTTCTGATGTCTGCTCTATATCTCATTAGTTCACTTAAGTTTATCTGAAGTTACTGACAGTTCACAGCCATCTGATGGCTGCCGATAACGAGGGCTTATGTATGTCTTTCTTCTCTGCCAAGAGGTTTTCTCTAGCAAAGAGTGGGCTTGCTGGGCGAGGTACAGGTACAACCAAAGGACAGAAAAGAAGATCATGTGGTTGAGGCAGTTTTCAACCAGTGGATGATGGAATAAGAATATAAATGATTTAGCCTTCTGTCCCTGATTAGGCTGATTCTGAGGCATGTTCACACATTATCTTAGAGAGTTCATGATGAAATTGAGTCCCAATTGCCCATATTGGAAATGAACTTTGGCATACATTTTATGGTTTATTTCACTTTCCCTAATTCTTCACTTATATTTCTCAGTTAAAATACCTGGACTTACATCCTTGCCTTAGGATCTATGCTAAGGAGGGATCCAACCAAGGCGGTAGATATGATGGTACTTAAACAAGGAAACTGTTGTTATTACTGTCGCTAGTACTCCTTCAGTACTTCCTATGAGAGAGGCCAGCATTAGAACTCCAGTTATAAATGGGAGAGGGAGAGGGGCGCCTGGGTGGCGCAGTCGGTTAAGCGTCCGACTTCAGCCAGGTCACGATCTCGCGGTCTGTGAGTTCGAGCCCCGCGTCGGGCTCTGGGCTGATGGCTCAGAGCCTGGAGCCTGTTTCCGATTCTGTGTCTCCCTCTCTCTCTGACCCTCCCCCGTTCATGCTCTGTCTCTCTCTGTCCCAAAAATAAATAAACGTTGAAAAAAAAAATTAAAAAAAAAATAAAAATAAAAATAAATGGGAGAGGGAGAGGCAAGGAATGTATGTAAAATAACACAAAGGGGTGCTTAACTAAAGCAGACTTCTGCTCAGGACTAAAGAAGAAATCCACAGTGAATAAAAAGGGAACATAAGGGAAGGAGTGAAAAGAAAGGTTGCTTTAAAGTTTGTCGTTAACCGATCATAAAAGTGTTTACTAATAGAATGCTTAACAATGATCAATAATTTCCCTTTTTGTCTAAATTTTGCTCTTTGTCTCTTCCTGGAGGAATGAGGAGAAAGGAGGGGGAAAAATCTGTACATTTTTACAGTTTTCTGAATCAGTGCATTCTCTTACATTTGCACAGTGTTAGTTAATTGCATATTGAGATTATTAGTTTTAAGTTGGATAATTTAAACTGTAATATTGCCATGGTAACACTGGCAAAGGTGAAATATTAATCATCGTGGTTGGTATCCAAATGTGCATATTTAATCTGGACATAGCTATGATTATGACGACTTCTAATTGCTAATGAAAATTAGTTTGTTTTTTTCCTTAACTCTGTGCAGTCTGAAAATTATTTACTTGGGCTCCTTGAAAAAGTGATAAATAGTGAGGGGATTCATTTTACTACATCAGAAATTATGTTCCCTAAGAAGGCAGAAAATATTAATGACCATGTAAAGTTGCTTTATCCTGTTTTGACCAAGAGACTAGTTTTTAATAAATATTTTTTTCTAACCATTTAACTGGAGGACTGAAGGAAGCCAAGTGCTCAAGATATTTCTTCTGAAATCATCAACATATTTTACTGAAATCTGACATTTTTTTCTGCTGGTTTCAAGATGTGCTGAACTTGCAAACTGTTGTTTGTCCTTCACAGAAGAACAACAGAATCTTCAGAATATTTTAATTATTTTTCCTACATTTCAAGAAAATTGATTTAATGCTTGAAATAATTGATTCCGTGATTTAAAATTTGAAAATAAAATCTATCAAATTCATGCTGATATTTGTTTTCATTCATTGCTTGATTACCGTCTCTTTCTTCTCTTTAGATGTAGGGGTGAAAAGTCATATTGGAGGTTTATTTTACTCTTTGACCCCTGAGATTGAAACTCAAACATCTCTTCTCCATGCTGCTTAAAGAGTTTCTAGGCCAGGCCTAATCCTTGCTCCCACAAGCATTTCACGGTTGAGATACAATTGTTTGGACTAGAAAAAAGTGGATTGTAGAACATTTGATTCATTGGTGCTCAGTTGGTAGAATGGGAGGGAAGAAGAGGGGAACGTGTCTTCGTGTGTGATTCTGGAACTGTAGCCCAAATGCTTTCCTGGCTATGTCTGTGGTTCCACCTCTACTTTCTTCAATAAATCCATCATCATTTTTCAACAAGAGCATTAAATCCTCTTCAAAATCCTCTTTCAAAATCTTTCAAAATTTTCACAGATTCAAATCTTAGAACTTTAATAGTCCATTTTTCAGAATGCTATGGGAGTGTCTTTTTTTTTTTTAATCTGGGTCTTTTTCTTAAATGGGCCCTAGATTTTATTAATTAAATCTCTGCTCTTTATTGCCATCAATGAATTTTCTATTGTTTTTTTTTTCCATTTCCTGAGGTATTTTCCTATTTCATGTTCTTCTTTCCTTATTATAGCATCTCTTACGTATGTTTTTTTACAGGGAATCTAGGTGAGGCATTTTCCCCTTTCCTTTTTGTTACAGAAAAATTCATATTATACTAATTAACAAATATAAAACATAAAAATATGGCAACTGAAAACATGTTTAAAGATATTTATTTCTGATCAGAACATTCTATGTGTACCCATAGTTGGAGGACGGTTGTGTACGTATGTAATACAGGATTTACCTGGCCAATGATTATTCTCTGAGTATCATTTTTATCAGGTTTATAAATACATTAAAACATATATAAATTATATCTTCCAGAATAGAAGAACATTTTTTCTCAGCTTCCTAAGGATCTGTTGAAAATTTTGAACTTGAAGTAGCTAACAACTCCTTCCCATATTGCAACTGCCAAATATCTTCCAGTTACTTTGACAGTATTTTCAGATCCTGAAGAACACAGGGGTATATTTGATTTTTCATTATTTTATAATTCAGTTTTACCAGGTGTTTGTATATTGCATGCATACTCAGCATTCACTCATGTGTTTTGTGGTATGAAAGTAAAGAACTGTAACTGTTTTTAGGCTGCATGATAGCTGGAATTCTGGATGCCAGTTAGATTTTATAATATGGATTCCTTCATATGACATTTGGGTAATGCACATGAGTCAGAACCCAATTTTCTTCTGTTCTAGGTGATTTTTTCTTCTGGCACTGAAAGTTATGATGATGTAGGGTTTTTCTTCAAAAGTGTTTCAATGTCTAGTCTCCTGTTTTGTGGTATTTTAGCTTCTGGATCCCTGAATTGCTTATTGGTACTTTGGTGATTATGGGTTTGTAATATTCATCTTTATTTATTTTATTCTGAATGCACACAGGAAGCCTTCTGGGTCAGAGACAGATATCTTACTTATCACTTCATGATAAATAAGTGTGTTGGTTCCCTTTTTGCACTGGTTCCTATCCCTAGGGTGACGTGATGAGAGCCAGTAGAGATTTTCCTACACAAGGATCCAGACATTCTGTAGGTGAAGGGCAAAGAAACATGATCTCTTCCAGCTTATGAAAGGAAAGAGGCAGCTGTCCTGCTCTCCTGAAAGGAAATGCAAGAGGAGCCTGAATACCTTAGACAGATAGCACTTCATCCTGGGCCATAACCTAGAGACCTAGTCAGAGCTATAACCATTTAGACCTCTCAGAGAACTAAAATATTCAATTACCTGTTTAGATCTAAACCATTATCCAGAGAAAAGCTATAAATCTAATTCTTAGGATATACAAAGAATCTCAGGAGGCTAGTTAGAGCTGTTTATTTTTTTTTAAGTTTTTATTTAAATTTCAGTTAATATATAGTGTGATATTAGTTTCCGGTGTACAATAATATAGTGATTCAACGCTTCTATATGACACCAGGTGCTCATCACAAAAAGTGCCCTCCTTAATCCCCATCACCTATTTCACCCAACCCCCCACCTACCTCCCCTCTGGTAACCATCAGTTTGTTCTCTATAGTTAAGAGTCTGTTTCTTGATTTCTCTCTCTCTCTTTTCCCCTTTGCTCATTTGTTTTGTTCTTAAAATCCATACATGAGTGAAGTCATATGGTATTTATCTTTCTCTGACTGATTTCACTTACTCTCTACAGCTACCCATGTCATTGCAAGATTTCATTCTTTTTATGGCTGAGTAATAGTCCATTGTATATAGTTCTTCTTTATCCATTCCTCAGCCAAAGGACACTTGTGCTGTTTCCATAATTTGGCTATTGTAGATAATGCTGTATTAACATCGGGGTGTGTGTATCCCTTTCAGTTGGTGTTTTTGCATCCTTTAGGTAAATATTTTGTAGTGCAATTGCTGGATTGTAGGTTAGTTCTGGTTTTAAGTTTTTGAGGAACCCCCATGCAATTTCATAGAATGGCTGTGCCAGTTTGCATTCCAATCAACGGTGCAAGAGAGTCCCTTTCTCCATAGCCTCACCAACACCTGTTGTTTCTTGTGTTGTTGATTTTAGCCATTCTTACAGGTGTGAGACGGTATCTCATTCTTTAACTTATATTTCCCTGATAATGAGTGATGTTGAACATCTTTTCATCTGTCTGTTGGCCATCTGTATGTCTTCTTGGAAAAATATCTAATCATGTCTTCTGCCCATTTATTAATTGGATTATTTGCTTTTTAGGTGTTGAGTTTTATAATTTCTTTATATATTTTGGATACCAATGCTTTATCATATATGTCATTCACATATATCGTCTCCTGTTCCTTAGGCTGCCTTTTAGTTTTGTTAATGATTTCCTTCACTGTGCAGAAGTTTTTTTGTTGTTTTTTTTTAATGTTTATTTATTTTTGAAAAAGAGAGTGTGAGTGGTGGAGGGGCAGAGAGAGAGGGAGACACAGAATCTGAAGCAGACTCCAGGCTCCGAGACGTCAGCACAGAGCCCCACGCAGGGCTCGAACTCACGAACTGCGAGATCGTGACCTGAGACCAAGTTGGACACTTAACTGACTGAGTCACGCAGGCGCCCGTAGAAGCTTTTTATTTTGATGAAGTCCCAATAGTTTATTTTTGCTTTTGTTTTCCTTGCCTCAGGAGACATATCTAGAAAGAAGTTGTGGCAAGTGATGTCAAAGAGATTTCTGCCTGTGGTCTTCTTAGAAGCTAGAGTTTTTTTTAAAAGAATACTTAGAAATGTCTCTATGGTAGTTCATTTTATTATTTTATTATTTATTTACTATTTTATTTATGTTACTGTGATGGCAGTGACCTCATATCCCTTTCTCATTGTTCCAGTGGTGTGAGCTCTCTGGATGTTCGTTTCTGCTAGGTACCGGAATGTATTCTGGAGACCTGATCTAGAGGCTTTTTATTTTGTAGCCTATATTGCAAAGGTTTCATAAACACAAGTTTCCTATGTTAAATCCTGGTAAAAATTGAGTGGCCATTTTTTCCACTAATTCAGATACTTTGAGTGAAGATATTTGGTCTTCTGAGGACTTCCACCTCCATCTTTTTCTGTTTCTTTCTCTGACTCTCACTTTCATTGGGTGAGGCTTTTCTTTGGGAGTCAGATGACAGGGTACGGCTCAGAGGAGAGAGAACAACATTTAACTCAGTTACTGCTGATACAGCTAGGGAGAACTTTAGGTTCAAAAGACTCAAAACAGGAGACCTGACAATTTGATTCCAGGGTATCTATCTGTCTTAGTGAGATATGGAAGGGGCGTAAAGATATAGAAGCCTTTATCACCTAATGGTTTGATTTTTGCTTAAGCATTCTGATTCACAATGACATGGACCAGAGCACTTCACAAAGAGGCCAGGCAAATGGGGGCCATTGGCCAAATGCCTTCTCCTACACTACCAAAGGTAAACTGATACTAGAGTATTTCGAATGTTTGTTGTTTATCAAATTGCAATTGACTTATTTTTTTAAAAAATAATGTTAATTTATTTTTGAGAGAGAGAGAGAGAGAGAGAGAGAGAGAGAGCGAGCATGAGTGGGGGAAGGACAGAGAGAGAAGGAGACACAGAGTTTGAAGCAGGCTCCAGGCTCTGAGCTGTCAGCACAGAGCCCCAAGCGGGGCTCGAACCAGTGAACAGCAAGATCATGACCTGAGCTGAAGTCAGTCACTTAACTGACTGAGCCACCCAGGAACCCCTCAACTGACTTATTTAAATAATGATTGGTGACATATTTTTTTCCTCTTTTTTCTACTGTTTTTTAATTTTTCCTTTGAGCTAAGTGGGATTCGATGGCTGATGTTTTTCTTTTTCTATAGATTTTTTGGAGTATAAGAAGTAGGAAAAAATATTTAGAAGGTACAAAAATGTGTGAACAAAAGATATTTTAAAAACCACCTGGAATGTCACAGCTAAAAGAAAAGCCACTATAAATATTTGGTATCTATTGTATTTCTTTTTACCTTTTTCTCCTTTTTCCTTTTTCTACATGTTCCTATATGCACAAGTGCACAAAATTATGTCATAAAATTTACTTTGTCTACTTTTAACTTTATACTGTGATGACTTTTGTATGTCATTTTCTTCAAACATATGTTCTACTATGTCTAAATAATATTCAACTTTTTGTAATGAACATTATCAGTTTCATATTTTTTCACAAAGAAGAATATTTAAGCTATTTCTTTTCTTCATGAAAACAGTACAGTGAATTTTATAGTACATAAAATTCTGATATCTTCTCTGAATGTTCCCTTAGGATAATTTTCCAAAGTTGAATTGCCAAGTTAAAATGTACATATTTTAAAATGTTTAATTTATATTGCTAAATTTTCTTCTGAAATGTCATAATATTTTATATAAATGCTTAACAAAAATTGTAGAATATAAAAACACATGTTTTATCAAATCCTTCACAATAATGAGTACTATAATTCTTTATAAATGTTGCAATTTACTATGCAAAAATGCTATTACATAGTTTCATTTTTTCTTATTTTTTTGATTTTGGGGGCAGTTAAATTTTATGAATTTAATTTTTTTTCTCTGAGATTTGACTATTTAGATCATATAACCATTTTTATTGGTCTCTTGCTCTCTAGTCTTTCTAAATAGATAGTGCTCTTTATGTAGTCAAGTTATTTAAGCTGAGATTTTAATATATGTGAAATTATTTCCCTGACTGTCTCTCTAATTTTACTACATACAATCATTATCGATACATAGGCTATTTTAATTTTTGTTATATACAATCTATTAATTTTTATGGTTTTCAAATTTACTTTAATGTTTGCATTTTAAAATCTATTGTGAAATATTTTATTACTGTTCAACTAGCATGTTTGACATTTTAGTTAGCTTCTGTATCCATCTGACATTTATTTTATTGTGTATCAACAGATAAGAGATTCACTGTTGTGTTTTGAATATTTCATCCCTTTCTCAAGATTTTGAAATTTAAACTGAGATTCTCTTGTATTTTCCTGTTCACCTAGTGTTCTGCTGATACCTCAGTTTTAAATTTTGTTCTTCGAGAATCTGTTTTTGAGGATAACAGTAGGATCGCAGCATCTCCAAGAAGTATATAAATAGAAATACTACATACAAGACTGTATATAGCCTATCGTATATGTACTACATACAATACTATATAACAAGATTAAAATCATCCAGGTTGAGTTTGTGAAAAGGTAACCTGTGGAATGGGAGAAAATATTTGCAAATCATATATCTGATAAGGGATTAATATCAAAAATACATAAACAACTCATACAACTCGATGTCAAAAACAAAAACAAACCTAAAAAAGCCAATGTAATTTACAAACGGCCGAGGAACTGAATGGACGTATTTCTCGGAAGACATCCTGAAGGCTAACAGGTACAGGGGAAAGTGCTCAATATCACTAATTACCAGAGAAATGCAAATAAGAGCCACAATGAGATATCATCGCCCACCTGATACAATGTCTTTATCAAAAAGACAGAAAATAACAAATGGTGAGGATGAGAAAAGGGAATGCTTGTACACTCTGGGTGGGAATGTAAATTGGGGCACCTTCTAACAAAAATGGTATGAAGGTTTCTCAGAAAATTAAAAATAGAACTACCATATGTTTTAGAAATTCAACTTCTGGATATTTACCTGAAGGAAATGAAATCATTTTCTTGAGACAATATCGGCACTCCCACCTTTACTGCCGCATTAACTGCAACGTCCAAGACGTGGAAACAACCAAAGAGTCTGTCGGTGGATGAACGAAGAAGAGGCGGTGTTAATATATAATGGAATGTTGTTCAGTCATAAAAAAGAAGGAAATCCGACCATTTGTGACAACATGGATGGATCTCGAGGGCATTATGCCAAGTGAAATAAGTCAGAGAGATAAAAACAAATACTGTTTGGTTTCACGTATATGTGGAATCTAAAAAAAAAAAAAAAAAGGTGAACTCATATATACAAAAACAGAGTGATGGTTGCCAGAGGCAGGGGCTGGGAGTGGGAGAAATGAGTGAAGGTGGTAAAAGGTAAAAACTTCCAGTTACAAGATATTTAAGTCCTGGCAGTGTAAAGTACAGAATGGTGACTATAGTTAGTGATATTCTATTGCATATTTGAAAGTTGGTAAGAGTAGGTCTTAAAATGTTTTATTACCGGAGAAAAGAACTTGTAACTATGTGTGCTGATAGATGTTAATGAAACTTACTATGGTAATCATTTCCCAATCTATACATATATCAAATCACTATGTTGTACACTTAAAGTGAATTCAATGTCATATATTAATTATATACCAATAAAATAAAATAAATAACAGATTCTTAAAAGTTTAAGTTGAACATCTTGGTAGCCTTACACAAAGTATACCACTCCCTGCCTCTGAATACTCTCTTTTTTGTCTTCCCAGCTTCAATTTCCTCCTTCTCTATTCTTCCAACAGCAGGTCCTGTAAATGTTGGATTTCCCAGGAAAGCATTTCTGGTTTTTATCTCAATTTATTCTCTCTTACTAAGCAGTCCGTCATCCACTCTCACAGTTTCAAATGCCATCTATGTGAAAAACTCCCAGTGTTATATTTCTAACATAAATCTCTCCACTGAACTGTAAAATCATGAATAGTGGCTTTAAAATATGTTCACAAATTATTTGCTAGCCCTCCACTCAAGAGGCAAAGCTTAACCTTCCTTCTCCATGAGTGTGGGCAGGATTTGGTAACTCATTTCTAGCAAATGGAATATGGCAGAAGTGATCATGTGGGACTTCTGAGACTATGTAGAGGTATTGCAGCTTCCTCCTTGCATTCTCTAGTATCACTCATTCTAGGAGAAGCCAGCTGCCGTGTCATGAAGACACTTAAGCAGACCTGTGGAGAGGTTTATTTGGGGAGGAATTATGGCCTTCTCCAAACAGCCAGCAAGGAACTGAGGCTTCTGCCAAAAGCCATGTGCATAAGCCATCTTGGAGGGAAATCTCCAGCCTCACTCAAGCGTTCAGCTCTGGCTGAAACCTTACCTGCAACCTCATGAGAGATCCTGGGCCATAAAGCTGTTCCCAATTTCCTTACCCAGGAAACTGCACGAGAAGTTGTTTTATGCTGCTAAATGCTGGATTAATGTGTTGTACAGCAATAGATTGCTAATATAGATTTGCTGCTAAGTTTCACAGTAATTTGTTATGCAGCAAGAGATAAATAACATACATGTATTGAGCCACCTACTTGACATCTTCACCTGCACTGAAATATCTCTCAGACTCATTTCAAAATTAACACACCTAAAGCTGAACTCTTGGTCCTCGCTCAAATCTATTCTGTCTCAAGTCTTTTTGCAACTTAGTATACAGCACCTTCATCTACTTGCTTTAGGTCCCCAAAAACAATCCTTGGCATATCCCCATTCTGATACCACAATCTGTCACCAAATTCTGTTGGTTACAATTCTTAAATGAACATTGAATCCATCTACAACTCTTCATGTCTCAATCATGACCCTGTCCAAGCTACTGTTACATCTTAATTGGAGTCCACTAACCCAAGGGCGATGAACTAACATTGTCTCATTTCTGTTTTTATTCCTTTCTAGTCTGTAAGTGATAGCCAGATTGACATGAACTTTGGAATAATTAAATTAATTTGGTTTACAAAGCTCTGAATCATCTGACTCCTATGTACACCAAGCCTTATGGTGTTCTCCCTGCCTCTCAAAATGCTCCAGTCACACTGGCCTTTCCTGCCCCAGGATATTTGCTCAGGCTGCCATGTCTGCCTACATTACTTACTCTTCATTCCATTCTCAACCTGCATAATTACTCTGGATATATTAAGTCCAATTTTAAATATTTTTTTTGTAACAGCAGACTTCTGGACATTCCCATCTTTTCAAGGCATCCTGTTTTTCCTAGCACCCTAGTACTTATCTCAGTTTGAATACATATTGATTTGTATAAGTCCAAGAGGGCAAGAAATGTCTACCTTGATTGTCATAGTATACCTAGTTCCCAATACAGGTTGTCAAAATTATTGAATGAATTTATTTAATGAGTTCATTAAGCAAAAAATTTTAAGTTTGTGATGACTTAGACCAGTATGGTTGCAATGAAGTAATTAAGAAGTGGTAAGATACCTTGTATATTCTAAAGGTAGAGATGACAGGTTATCCTTATAGATTGTTTCAGGTATGAGAGAAAGAAAAGAATCATGGGTATATCAAATATCTTTGGTCTAAACATTGGAAGAATGGTGTTGTAATTGACTGAGATGTGGAAACCTGTAGGAGGCGTGTGTGTGTGTGTGTGTGTGTGTGTGTGTGTGTGTGTGTGTGGAGAACAGGAGTCCCTTTGAATACATAAAATTTGGCCTTTTAGACCCCCTTCATGAAGCTGTTGAATACAGAGTTGGATATCACATTTGGGATTTAGAGAAAGCTGAAAGTATAAATTTAGGAGTTTGAAGACACAGATGTTTTCTAAAACCATGAGACCTTAGGACAACACCAAAGGAGTAAGTATAAAGAGTGAAAAAAGAAAAGGAACAAGGATCAGATTCCAGATAACCAAAGAGCATGAACAACATTTTCAGGGGACTTTTCTGTAAAGGAGAGGAGAGAAATGTTGTAGAAGTTATATGGAAAAGCGAACATGAGAGAGAGATTTTTTAAAAGATGGATGTAATAACAGGGTATTTGAAAATGGAATGCCTTTCTTTACCCACATGCCATGGAAAATTGTCTTGACTGCATTTAATTATACATCTGAGTTTCTTAATTTTCACCTCATGAATATATTTTTTGAAAGAATGTATTGGCAGTGGAAACTTCACTTAGATTTTTTCTCTTAGTCCTCATAACTTCATCTGTGGATGGCTTTGTTAATATTCATATATTATTATGTGGCTACTGAGTGTTGTAAGGTAAAAAAGAAAAAAGGGTTTTTACTTCTATTTAGAAGATGTTTTTAACATTACATTGACAGTGTTATAGATTTATACACTTTATTTTTTTTCCAGTTAATTACAGTGTCTCTTTGCAAACTATTTACTTAATACTGATGGTGTTACTGCTTTAATGGGGAGAAAAACATGTCATGGTAGCCATGGTAACGATTAAATTGTGAACAATGTATGCAACTCAATTTCAATGTTCCACCTGAATGTTATTGACATTTTTCTTTATATTTTACCTTTATTTATTAATTTAATTTAATTTAATTTAATTTTTACATGTTTATTTTTTTTTTGAGAGAGAGAGAGAGAGAGCGTGAGCAGTGGGTGGGGAACAGAGAGAGAGAGGGACAGATGATCCAAAGCAGCCTATATGCTGACAGCAGAGAGCCTGATGCAGGGCTGAAACTCACAAGCCACCCATGAGATCAGGAACTGAGCTAAAGTTGAACACTCAACTGACTGAGCCACCTAGGCATCCCTGTATTTTACCTTTTAAAAAATACTAAGTCAGAGGGATGCTCTGTCAGTTAAGTGACTCAGTAGGTTAAGCGACTGATTCTTGGTTTCAGCTCAGGTCATGATCTCACAGCTATGTGGGTTCAAGCCCACACTGCATTTTGCTGGCAGCTGGAAGCCTGTTTGGGATTCTCTCTCTCTCCTCTCTCTCTGCCCCTACCCCACTCATGCTGTCTCTGTCTCTCTCATAATAAATAAATAAACTTAAAAAATACTAAATTAGAATGTTACTGTATATATAGAATTATAGTAAATGTAACATATGAAAAGTAGACTTATATAGGTGTATTTTGTTGGTGACTCAAATATCATTACTGGTGTTGTCAGTAATGGAATTTTCTAAAATGGTAACATTTATTTTATTTTGAATAAAGCAAGATACAGTTCCCCCATGATTTATACTATAGTTGCACTTATGAAAAATTGATTGATATAAAAATAGTTTGCATGTAATATTCAGTCCATTAAAACCATGCAAAAAACTTATTTTGTGTTACATGTAAAATGTATTTAGGTTCTAGTCTCAGATGAATAAAAACACATTATTCAAACTATGCTAATTTCAGAAGGGACAGTTTTTTTTTTTCTCTGTGTAAAACTGATATTTGGGTTGTAGAATATCTAACACCACTGCCTACTATACACTGAATTAAACTAATGAACACCAGTCATTGTGTCAACAACCTTTACAAATTTCCAAAATACCCCTTTAGGGGCGCCTGGGTGGCGCAGTCGGTTAAGCGTCCGACTTCAGCCAGGTCACGATCTCGCGGTCCGGGAGTTCGAGCCCCGCGTCGGGCTCTGGGCTGATGGCTCAGAGCCTGGAGCCTGTTTCCGATTCTGTGTCTCCCTCTCTCTCTGCCCCTCCCCCGTTCATGCTCTGTCTCTCTCTGTCCCAAAAATAAATAAAC
Source organism: Puma concolor (assembly GCF_028749965.1). Lineage (NCBI taxonomy): Eukaryota > Metazoa > Chordata > Mammalia > Carnivora > Felidae > Puma > Puma concolor. The sequence continues at coordinate 204,533,996 of NC_141667.1, read as the reverse complement.
ATTGAAAAAAAAAATTAAAAAAAAAAAAAAAAACAAAATACCCCTTTAATATGAACCACTCCCCAACCACGGACTTGTTCTTTGTCCTCTTCAATCAATTCTCTCAACATCATCTTGAGTCATCATGTAAAGGGGCAACTCCCGTTACATTGACAACCTACCTAAAATATATTCATGTTATCCTATTCTTAAGATAAAGATTTAACTCTTCCAAACTGGTCAGGATGCTGTAGCCTTTCATGCTTATTTCCCCTAGCTGTATTTGTCCTATTTCCAAATTTTATATTTTACAAGCAAATTTCTACCACGGAGACTTTGCACATGCTTTTTCTTCTGCTTGGAATTCCCTCTGTTCCTCTTTTCTTGTAGCCAACCCCTACTTAGGTTTGCTTTTGATTTAATTATTATTTCCTCTGGAAAGGCTTTATACACTCAGTGATTTGGTAATCTCTATAATTTATATCCTGTCATAATTCCATGCTTCTTTTCGTTATAGCACTGTTCACTATGTTATGTCTTTATACGAGGCACTGATTTCTATTTCACGACAGGCTTGTAATGACCATTCGGGTCTTGCCATACTATCCAACACGTTGTCATTTCTTAATAAATACGTTCAGTAAGTTACAAATTTAGTGAAGACAGAACCTAACAGTTGAAAGAACTGGTTCATAAAAGAAACCAAAAAGTTTCTTCAGTAATAAGGAGATGGAAAAAGTCATTTCAGATGTAGAAAAGATTATATGTAGAGGCATATAAATCAAAACATTTTGACACAAGCACAAATAATGCAATATAGCCGGACTGCTAACGAAGGGATTTAAGGATTGAAAATGTTTACAGGTTCATAATCAGAAACCAATGATGACTTTCAAACAGGGTAATGATAAGATTATATTAGAAGTCAAAAGGATTATTCTGCCTGTAATAAATGAATTGAAACATGGCATGTCTAGATAGAGAAATGATTTACTTCTCAATTAACATAGTCTAAGAGAGTAAATTGGGGTCCGGGCTAAAGGAACTTCTACTGATCTGTGTTTGGGTGATGTAGCCCATAGGATGATTTTGTTTTTTTCATGTTGAATTGTACTTTCAGTTCATCTCCTTCTATGTCTTATAAGAGACAGAAATGCTTACATTCTTTAGAAAAAGATCATATAAGTAGAAGAATTTATTATTGAATTATAAACTCAATTTTAAGTTTCATATTTGTATGAAAGACTTCTAATAGGATCCTAACTGACACAAAAGAAAAGCAATCAAATTATCTTTAACTGAAGCATATAAACTGGAAATGAAGGCTACACCACAGGATCCTGTTCCATGCAGCATATAAAAAAGGTATTTAAGAGGAAATTAAATTGAAGTATATTCAGTATAATGTTAATTGATATAGAAAATGTCAATTCAAGTTGCTCATAATAGTTAGAGATGAGCAAATGATTCAAAGTAATTCGAGCTATGAAGATATTGATCACTCCATTTTTTTTCACTCCAATTCACTTTACACTGTGTCCTTGGGAATGGAGTACAATAATAATAATAAAAAAGTAATTTAAAACATAGCTAATCAAGCCTTTATTTTAGATGTTCTGGATTTCTTCTGACCTTATTAGAAAGAAATATACTTATCATAACCTTTGAAAAGTTTACAGAGGTACCACTGTCAATTCTGCAAAAATAGATAATGGTTTTTACACACTAATCCACACTTAATATTTTTTGTGCTTTCCCTTGATGGAAATCATAACATGTAGTGCAAACAATAAATGAAAAGAAAGGCATACATTATGTAAATATTTATTGTATATTAAATCTAAATTATAGTCCTCAAGTTTCACCTGAATGCTAACATATTCGTTTGGCTGAATATTTCTTACGGAAGCCCAACATACTATTCAAGGTACTGACAAAAATAGATAAAACAACAGCTAGAGGAAATGAACACAAGGGTTTTTTTTTTTGGAAAGTTAAAGAGAAAAAACAATGATTAGTTTGCCTTACTCTTCAGTAAAGCTACAGCAGCTGACCCATGAGAGCAGCATGTAGAATGCATGAGAAAAAAACCAAAAACTTTATTGTTGAAAGTTTGACACTCTTTGCTACTGCAGCACAGCAAACTAATACACCTAGTGAGAAATTGCATGAAGGTAGGAAGCAGAGATATGTTTCAGGCAGAAGAAAAAGAATATATGACACCCTGGAAATATGAGACCTTCAATATCTGAGGAACAAAAGGCAATTAGGATACATACAAAATAATATAAGAGGTGTTTAGGATTATGGAGAATTAAAGAGCCAGATTTAAATATTAAAATGCCAGTTAGAGAATTTTCTAGAAAGAGGACATGCCTGATGCCAGACAGGCTATTATAAACTAGATGGGAGATAATGGACTTGAAGTGGAACAGGAGCAATCAAAATAGAGAAAAATGTACGGATTTAAGAGAGTTTAGCATTTAGAAATTACATTATTTGGTATTTGAGTTGAAATGAGTCAAAGAGAGAAAGACATGTCTGAAGCCCAGATTTCCATTAGGTAAAGGATACCATCTATGAAAAGGGTGGGGGGTGCCTGGATAGCTCAGTCAGTTAAGCATCGGACTCTTGGTCAGCCTAGGTCATGATCTCACTTGTTGGGCTCTGCGCTGACAGTGAGGAGCCTGCTCGGGACTGACTCTCTCTCTCTCTCTCTCTCTCTCTCTCTCTCTCTCTCCCTTTTTCTCTGCCCCTCCCAGCCCCCCCAATTAAAAAAAAACTTAAATTTTTTTTAAAATAATAAAAAATAAATTTAAAAAGGAGGGGTAAATACAAGACCAACATTGGGGATTGGAGAGTAAAGTTGGTAAGTTCAGTTTGGGATGGGCTAGTTGTGTACTATATGCACAGTGAAATGTTACGTTTTATGTGTGGTCAGAAACTCAAGAGGACTTTGTAGAGTAGAAACACCTAGTCAGAAGCTATCAGCCCATCAACATTAGCAGAAGTGGATGCAGTTTGCTAGAGAGAGTGGTGTATGGATGAAAAGAAGGTTAAGGACATGGTTCTTGTAGTGCCAGCAGTTAATAAAAGGACAGAGGGAAATATTCTGTGAAGAAAACAAAGAATCCCTGAACTTTCAGGGTAAAATGAGGAAATTATAGTATAGTGGTAGCTAAGTCAGTATTGAAGCAGACAGTATGTTCAGTACACACAGATGCTCCTGAAATATCAAGAGTAAAAGGAATCATAAGATGGTCATTGCTTTTTGTTATAAGTTTTATAAAAGTAATGTGGAGAAAATATAATGAGTAAATGGGTAGGAAATAAAGACTAGGGACCAGTGATTTTACCAAAATTTTCAATACATTTGACTTTAAAGAGAAGCTGAATAATAGGATAAGACAAAAGTGATTTGGAGCCAAGGGATTGTAGTGTTTTGCCACTGCTGTTCTGGAAATGACCTGATACTAAGGGAACGAGCAAGAAGAGACTAATTGACCAGTTAAAGATGCAAAAGGCAATGAGAGAACCTAAAGTTTACCAAGGAAACCAAGGGGATGCCATGCAAGGTGCAGAGAAAGGGGCCTGGATTGCATGAGTGGAACTGGAATGAGGAAAATAATTTCTCTGGGGGAATCAGAGGTGTGCTGAAAGGCTATGTAAAGTAAAGTGTCATTAAGGGAGAGTGAGGGGTATGACCAAGGTCTTAAAGTTTCCCTCAGCCTGACCAAGATTTGGACATATATATTTTTTGACCCTGACCTCCCTATTCTGAGATGATTTACTTTAGAAACCTTTACCTCATAAATACTCTCCATGTCCCTTTGGGATGTAAGTTTCTTCCCAGCTTCTTGAAAGTTTTACTAGAGGAATGTCTTTTTCATGAACATGGGAGCCTTCACTTGGAAATGTAATCATCAAGGGAGGTATCACCTCTGGATGTCACCCAGAGTCTGAAAGAGAACAGGAGCCTTTCACTTCATGCCAGTGAGCAAACTCGGGTGGCCCAATCACATTGACTGATGTCCCCCCTAAGGTCCTCCAGTGCTTTTACTCTAGCTCATCGCAGTTAAATGCACTCTCTCTCCTAAAGCAACAAAGTGAGTATTGGATCTTTGAATTGTAGGAATTTCTGCCAGTGGACGGAACAATTGAGTAACATTGCTGGAAAGAAAGAAAGTTGGCCCCGGTGTAAAATCCTATGATCTTATCTTACACCCATTTGTTATTTCCAAGGTCCTTCATGTCTCCTTAAACATGTGTTGTTTAGCTGTGCTTTGTTTTGTTTTTGATAACTATAAAATATGTTTTATGACTCAAGCCCTTTGCCTCTAACAAGTCAACTTTGCTTTTTGAAGTTTCAGTTCCTGTCCTAATCCTTTAACAGAAAGGATCATTTTGTTCAAGTTTAGCAATATCACTTGGTACTCAGTACATTGCTATCTTTCAGTCATATTTCCTCTTTTATCTGTTTAGAGTAGGAAATATTCTTGCATTTTTTACCATTGCTGGGATTTACCTAAATGTCTGCTTGATTTTTTTCTTCTTTTATAATGTTGTGGCACTTTAAGTGGACATAGATGTGTATTTTTGGGTAAACTCAATTGTCCTGATGGTAGTGTTATTGTTATTACTGTTGTTTATGTTTTGTTTCTTTGTTGTCTGTGATGTAGTAGCCAATGGAGGTGGGGAGAAATCATTTCTGAAATCTGGTGAACTGGAAGAACTCAACTTGTCAACGGATGGTATTGTTATAATAGTTCAGTGAAAATCTGTCATATTTGCTCGTATGGAATAATTGGAGGGTGTGGATGAGCAGTGTGTAGTTTGGTTATAAGCCATGGGGCTGCTCTTAACAGTCTTAGTGAATTTTATAACCAAGATTGGCTTTGTTGTCGGGACAGTGATAGTTTCCTACGGGCAGGATTTGCAAGTCCAGATTTTCAAATGGAAGGCCCCACATAAGTCTAAGAAATAAACGCTATCCCATAATCAGCCCACACATGCAAATGTCACATGTGATCGAAAAGTTCAAGCACAGAAAAGTAGAACCTCGGGGCGCCTGGGTGGCACAGTCGGTTAAGCGTCCGACTTCAGCCAGGTCACGATCTCGTGGTCCGGGAGTTCGAGCCCCGCGTCAGCCTCTGGGCTGATGGCTCAGAGCCTGGAGCCTGTTTCCGATTCTGTGTCTCCCTCTCTCTCTGCCCCTCCCCCGTTCATGCTCTGTCTCTCTCTGTCCCAAAAATAAATAAACATTGAAAAAAAAAATGTTTAAAAGAAAAGTAGAACCTCTAAGCAAGGTGGAATTTTTAAACCTACAATCTTCTCAGAATAGCCAGTTTGGTCAAAATTTCTCCAGGAGCTGGGCCAGTTATATAATTTTCAGGGCTCAGGGCAAAATGCAAATGATGGGCTCCTTGTTAATAATGTGGGGCAAAAAGCAGCATGAAAGGTATTGAAATGTGAAGTAAACTCTTTCTGCAATATCTAAACTTACCATGTTGTTTTTTATTTGCCAAAAAATTCTGTTGAAAGTAAAAAAAATAAAATTTTGCTTATTATCATGACATTTGCTATTCATTATTATATGGTACATTGCCAGTTTTAATTGCAAATACAGTAAAACCTTGGGTGGCGAGTAACTTGTTCTGTGAGTATTCCTTAAGATGAGCAAACATTTCTAATAAATTTTAACTCTATAAACGAGCGATATTTTGCAATATGAGCAGTATGTGATGCTGAAGGTCACACAACTAAGCCAGTGGTTCCTCTCTCTCTCTCTGCAGGATTATGGGTGATGGGTGATCCATTTCCAATGCTTGGATGCTTGGTCTCAGTCCGTGGTGTTTGGCAGAAATTAGTGACTTTTCACAACATTGGAAGGTGCCCACAATTGGCACTAGTGTATTTTTTGTCACTTTAGAGCACCTATGGACAGTCCTTTGCTTTTCCATACAAGAGTAAGCTTAGGAATGCTTTACTTCATTCTAGGTCAGGCTGCTTGCAGATATAGACCCTTTCCTCTGCTGCCTTATTGCCAGTTACATTAAATACAGCTTATGACAAGTTTATTAATGCTGTACTGTAGTCAACATCTGTGTGAGTGTATACAGTGGCCCCCATGCAGAAAAGCGTTGAAAAGAAAGGTGGTAAGAAGAAGGAGATGATTACAGTAGAAGTTAAGAAGAAAACCATTGAGAAGTACAGACGAGGTATGCAAGTGGCCAAAATTGCAAGATTTTATACAACTACATCAACCATCTGTACAATATTAAAGAAGAAAGAAGAACTAAGGGGGCTAGATGCAGCAAAAGGAGTCATGAGAATATCAAAGTAATGGCCACATGTTCTGGAAGATGTAGAAAAGTTGCTTCTGGTTTGTATAAACAAGAAGCAACTAGCAGGTGATACTGTGCCTGAGAGCTTTATCTAGGAGAAGGCAAAGGCCTTGTACACTGACCTCATAAGTAAACTGCCAGGAACATCAACAGAAAATAGAGAAGTCTTCAAGGCAAGCAGGGGATTATTTGTAACTTTAACAAGAGAAATGGCTTCCATAGTGCTATGAGGCACAGAGAGGCTGCAAGTTGGGACGCTAAGGGAGCTGAGGCATTTGCTACCGCGTTCCAGAAACTCATGGTTTCTGAATCTTACCTGCTGGAGCAAGTTTTTAACTGCAACGCTTTTTTTTGGAAAAAGATGCCAAAGAGGACCTACATTACTGAAGAAGAGAATGCAGTGGCCAGTCATAAGCCCATGGAAGACCTTCTACCTGCTTGTTTTGTTTTAATGCAAGTGGGGATTTCAAAGTCAAGCCCCTGCTCATGTATCATTCTGAGAACCCATGAGCCTTCAAAAAATGCAAAGTGTAGAAGAGCCAGTTAAAGTTATATGGAGGTCCAACAGCAAGGCTTGGGTCACTTGTATCTTGTTCATTAGGTGGATCAGTGAGGTCTTGGGTCCTGGGGTGAAGAAACATCTTTTAGAAAAGAATCTGTCACTCAAAGTCTTGCTGGTTATGGATAATGTTCTTGTTCATCCTCCAGGATTTGAGGATGACTTACTGGAAGAATTTGAGTTCATTAAGGTCAAGTTCCTTCCTCCCAACACCACGCCAATCCTCCAGCCCATGGATCAGCCAGTCATTTCAAACTTTAAAAAGCTTTACACCAAAGCACTATTTCAGCAATGCTTTGAGGTGACTGAAGAGAGTTTGGGAAAAATCATTTCCACATCGTGAACTGCCTCAAGATCATTGATAAAGTCTGGGATGGGGTCACCAAAAGAACCCTCAATTCTGCCTGGAGAAAACTGTGGCCTGATTACATTCTTGGACATGACTTAGAGAGGCTTGTTCCTGAATAGGAGCCTCCAGTTGCTGATGAAATTTTGTACTTGGGGAATACCATGGGACTGGAGGTAAATGGGATGACATTCAAAAGCTGGTGGAAGAACATGGCCAGGAGCTGACCACCCATGAACTGACAGATCTGCATCGTGAGCAATACAAAGGTTAGGGAGGAAATCTCATCTGCAGAGAAGGAGGAGAAAAAGGCGGACATTAGGGAGATGGGTAAAATGTGGGAAACAGTGCAACATTTTGTAGAAAAGCACTACACAAATAAGGCTGTAGCAGTGTGATGAATCTATTTAACGACAGGGCAATGTCACATTTTTGCACAATCCTCAAAAGGAGGCAAAAACAAGTGTCATTGGATAGATTCCTTGTTAAAGTTGCACAAAAAGAAAAAGATTCCACTGAACCTATAGATAGCAGTGATTCCATTAGTGGTTAGTGATAGTGAAAGTCATCCTACACAGTAACCCTCCTCTCTCTTATCTCCCTCACACCAGCCATGAGAGTTTTCAAAGTTAAGTACAGGTTAATTTCTTTATTTGTCTTTGTATTTTCTTTATGATTTTGTATTATATTACAGTATTATAATCATTTTATATGAATATTTTTTAGTTGTGGAACGAATCATCTGAGTTTTCATTAGTTCTTATGGGGAAATTTGCTTTGATATGCAAGTGCTTTGGATTACAAGCATGTTTCCAGAATGAACTATGCCCACAAACCAAGGTTTTACTGTGTATGGGCATTTAACTTGCATGTAGAATTGCTGAAGTTATGCAGTTTTATTTTATAGTTACCAAACAGTGGAAATGCTACACGAAACTAACTCAACTGGGCACCTGAGTGGCTCAGTTGGTTAAGCCTCCGACTTCGGCTCAGGTCATGATCTCTCGGTTTTTGAGTTCGAGCCCTGCGTCAGGCTCTGTGCTGACAGCTCAGAGCCTGGAGCCTGCTTCAGATTCTGTGTCTCCTCTCTCCACCCCTCCCCGACTTGTGCTCTGTCTCTCTCTGTCTCTCAAAAATAAATCAATGTAAAAAAAATTTTTTAACTAACTCAGCTGTCTTTCACTTTTTGATGTGCCCATATACCACCAACACTTTACCTTCAGCTTACTGATGAATGTGGAAAGACTTAAAAGGGTTGCCTTATCTTTTCTATTCCTTCTGCATCGTCAATGTCAGTGTAAGTTGTTCACTGATAGAAGTAAATAACATGAGTAAGAGAGTTTGTGATACAGTTTCTTGGTCATTCATGTGTCTGAGAACACAATCAATGCAATCCTTTTATCTCTTCACATTATTACTGTATGCTGGTGTGACGGTCTTTTACCAACTGCCCATGGTCCTTATTCTAGAAGGCTCTTTGGTGCCCTGCATCCTGGTCTGCATGTTCTTACTTAGCCTAGATCCTTCCTGTTCTCCAGGTCATTACTCCATTACCACCTACCCTGAGAGGCACCTACATAAAGGAACTTGCTGCACCTCTATTATCTTTATTTTTACTACATCTGTATAATTGTTCAACCCTCACCACAATCCAGTGGGAGAATTTCTCTGGTGATCATTTGCAGTTAATCCATTCTCACACTCATCCCTCAGCCTTACACCACCATCTGTCTTCTCTCTTTTTTTTTTTTTTAATATTTTTAAAGTTTATTTATTTATTTTGAGAGAGAGAGAGAGAGAGAGAGGAGAACTCAGGGGAAGGACAGAGAGAGAGAGGGAGAGAGAGCAAATCCCAAGCAGGATCCACACTGACATGGGGCCCAAACCCACAAACTGTGAGATCATGACCTGAGCTGAAATTAAGAATCAGACACTTCACCGTATGAGCCACCCAGGTGCCCCTATCTGCTTTCTTTCTCTGTCAATTTGCTTTTCTTAATCAGTTTATAGAATTGGAATCCAACATGGTAGAGTCTTTTGCATATGCTTTTCTTAGTATGATTTTGAGGCTCACCTATGTTGCCCCATCAATGTTTTTTTTCCTTTTTATTACTGAATAGTATCCCAATATTTGGATATATCACATTTATTCATCATCTGATGGCATTTTTTTCACTTTTTCGGTATAATTAATAATACTTCTCCAAATACTGTGCACATGCCTTGTGCGAACATGGTTTTGTTTGCTCTTGAGTAAATTCTTAGTGGTAGGACTATTGTGTCAAGGGGTGATTTTACATTAAACTTTTTGAGAAATTGCCAAACTGTTTTCAAAAATGTACCATCTTACATTCTCACCAGCAATATATGATAGTCCCAAGTTCTCTACATCTTTACCAAAGCATGTTACTGTCTCTCTCTCTAAGAGCCTTCTAGTGGGTATATAGTGGTATCTCCTAGGGGACTTAGTTCATATTTCCCTGGTAAATAGTGTTGTTGAACATCTTTTAATGTGCTTTTTAGCTATTCATGTATCTTCTTTGGTTAAATGTCTTTTCAATTCTTTGCACATTTTCAAATTGGGATGTTTATTTTCATTTTATTATCATATTATAGAGTTCTTTAAACATTCTGTTAAAGTCCTTTTACCAGATATATGATGTGCAAAAGGTCTTTCCACTGTGGCTTGTCTTTTCATTTTTTTAATAGGGGCTTTTGAAACATAGTATTTTTTTATTTTGATAAAACTCAAATCAATCATGTTTTTTCTTTTATGGAACATACTTTTGATGTCATATTTAACTTTTTAGACTAATCCAAGGTCCCCCAAATTTTCTTTTGTATTTTCTTCAGGTTTTAGGGATGTGGTCCATTGTTTACGTATGGTGTGAGGTAAGCGTCTAAATCTATTCTCTTTAATATGCCCAAGCACAATTTGCTGAAAAGATTATATTCTGTATTAAATTGTTTTGGTACACTTATTGAAAATGAATGTTAGGGATTATTTCTGGACTGTCAATTTTATTATATTGATCTTTTTCCTTTTTTTTTTTTTTAATTTTCTGTCTTTAACGTTTATTTTTGAGAGAAGAGAGACAGCACAAGTAGGGGAGGGGCAGAGAGAGAGGAAGATAGAGACTCCACAGCTCAGAATCCTGAGCTGTCAGCACAGAGTCCAAAGTGGGGCTCGAATTGGTGAACCGCGAGATCATGACCTGAGCCAAATTTTGAATTGGTGACCGCGAGATCATGACCTGAGTCTCAATTGACTGAGCCACTCAGGTGCCCCTGATCTCATACATATCTTTATGCCAGTATCACATTGTGTCTTAATTCCTGTAGATTTGTAGTGAGTTTGGAAATCAGAGTTTAAGTCCTGTAACTTTTTTTCTTATATTACAGGCTTATTTTTGCTGTTCTAATATTTCAGATTTCTATATAAATATTAGCGTCAATTTGGCAATTTTAAAAAAGAATCTGCTGTCTATTTGAAGGGAAAACAATAAATTAATAAATTTGAGAATTACCATCTTGACAATACTGTGTCTTCCAATTCATGAGCACAAAACATTTCTCTACTTATTAGAGAGGTTTTGTTTTTGTTTTTGTTTTTTTTTTTTATTCGGCAGTATTTTATAGTTCTGAGTATGACATGCAATTCTTTTGTTAAACTTATGCCTAAGCTTTTTTTTTTTCTTTTTGAAGCTACTGTGAATGCAATTGCTTTCTTCGATTTCTTTTTTGGTTTCTTTGTTACTAAGGTATAAAAAATATAATTGATATTGAGTTTGAGTCCTGAGACCTTACTAAACTTGTTTATTAGTTCAGATAGTTCTTTTCTGGATTCCTTGATGACTTTTTCTACATGTATTTTCATGTCATGTGTGAATATAGACAGTTTTGCTTCTTTTATCTTCATCTATCTATTCATTTATTTACTTCTGCCTAATTGTACAGGGTAAAGTCTCCAAGGCAATGTTGAATAGAAGTGAAGAAATTAGACATCCATGCCTTGTTTTCAGTCTAAAGAGGAAAACATTTGGTTTTTCACCTTTGCATATATCATAAGCTGTGAGGTTTTTGTAAATGCCCTTTATCAGACTGAGGAAATTACCTTTTTTTCCTGGTTTGCTGAATATTTTTTAAATCATGAATGGATGTTGGTCTTTGTCAATGCATTTTTTTTCTCTGCATTTATTGAGATTTCAGCGTGGTTTGGTTTCTGAACCTTTTCAATTAGTATGGTTATTGTATTTATTGATTCTCTGATTGTTAAGCAACAGTGTATTCCTTGGATAAATTCCACTTGCTGTTGGTGTATAATCATTTTTTATATGATGGTGGATTTCATTTGTAACTATTATATTAATATTTATGTTTCAATGTTAATGGGGAATATTGATCTTAAGCTGTATTTTCTTGTTTGTCTATGTCTGGATTTGTATCGAGGTAATAGTAGCCACATATAATGATATGGGAAATGTTTTTTCCTTTATTTTCTGAACGAGTTTGTGAAGGAATGTTATTATCTCTTTTCTTAAAAATTTGAAATAATTCATATGTGAAGCCCTCTGGGAATTTTCCCCGAACCTGGCCTCATTGCATTTTATGTCCCAACTCTTTGAGCTCTTCCAGATAAGTTTCATCAAACTTTAAGGACTTTCCTTGTCCAATTATATTTGCCTTTCAAGTCTCAGCTTAAAAGTCATGCTATTGCAAACACAGAATTTAGCACATTTTGCAGTATCACAGAATTGTTTTTCCTATTTTCTAATGCTGCTGTGAATGTGTGTGTATGTATACTATTTAATTTCATATTTTTTTGATAGTTTCAAGAAATTTGAAAAATTGTAGAGGTAAATGTTTTGGTCATATTACATTTCAGCAGTTAGAAACTCTCATTTTATTCCTCCCCAAACCATAGCTTATTGTGATTTAATATTTTCTTAACTTATTTAGAATTCCTTCCTATGCGTATAAGTCACATTAGCCTTGTGGGAGCTCACTAGCTACGTTTTCCAGCAGAACACCAACAAACAACAGACATTGTGGGAAAATATGGGACATCTTAGTAAGAGGATGTTAGCGGGCACTTATTGTAGGATTTGTGGTTGTGTGAGGTACATCGGGAGAGGGTTCAGTGAACCAGGTTACCTTTCAAGATTGAATGCTGATAGGAACTACTGGTAGTTCTGTTGAGTAATGCCTAAAAAATGCAACACCAACTGGAGTCAAACATGCAAGAAAGATTATTGCAGGAGGGGTTTAGGCTTTTGTAGTTAAGGGCAGAGCCTGAACTCAACGCTACTGACACAAAAGGCAGAAGAATTTTTAAATGATGGGTGGTCTAATAGAAAAGTACTAGTCAGCATTAGGCAGGTGATTGGTCAAGGTGATTAGGTTATCTATGTTTGTTAATCAATGCTTATTCAGGAAGTTAGGCTCCTACCCTACCACTGACCAGGAAATAGGGGAGCTATCTTTCTTGATGATTATATTTGAACAAGATGGCCCCCAGGCCCTTGAGAAAGACATTCTCAAGGTTATAAAACTGGCAACAGACTGGGAGAAGATTTACATCTCAAAGGAGCAGAGAAAGACTTTACAATTAAAAGTTTTCTAAAGTAAATCCTCTGAGAAAAGTGAGGTCAGGGCTGTATTGTCAGGAAGAAAGCAACCAAAGTTAAGTCTTGTTGAGGAGAACATTAAGGCCCTCTTGGTTAGTACCTTGATAATTGTTTTCTAGGAGGAGGGAACAACAGAGCAAGGCTAAAAGTGTAATTGAAAATGGAGTAGCAGTCACTTGTGGTGGCCTGGAAAGGGGGCCATTTCGTCTTTCTGGTTGCTTGGGCAATTGGTTATTTGTGCTCAGAAGTGATTACAGAGAGATTTTTGTTTCTTTCTTTCTTTCCATCAGTATCATAGAGTAATTTCATCTGGATTCTGCGAGTTTGTGAAATTATTTATGTTCAGCAGAACACCATAGTCTAACAGTTAATGCTATGTCAACTATGAGTTGACAGCTGTCAGGGTGGTTTATTGCTGTCTGTACCTTGATATTTTTGTGTTTATTTTTATTTTTGGAAGGAAGAGAGGCATGTTTTTACAGAAGGGTGAAAAGAATGGTTTTCATTTTTTTCTATATTTTGTATAGATTATCTGTCAGCTGAAGGTGTTTTTAATCTCTGCTATTAAAACCAAATAGGACTAAGGTTTGATGAATCCCCCCCTTACAAATTATATGGTTTAGAGTGAACTGATTGACAGTTTTTCTTTTACTTTTTATTTCTATCCTTAATATTTTCTCATTCTCATGCTGATTTCCTTGAATTGCTTTTGTAATTTAACATTATCATCAACAGTGAATATTTTCCTGGAAAACAGAGTAGTACGATAATTGGAGAAAAAAATGCTTGACACAGTTATAATTCTTTAATCTTTTCAAATGATGTGATAATATGTTTCCCTCTCCTTTTTATTTAATTATGCTAGCAACATATACTTTTTAATAAATAAACTTAACCCTCCGTAGGAAAGTTCTTAATATTTTTTATCATTCTATCATTTAGGGAATTGAGGGACACAGCTCAATGACCACATAGAGTCATTTTCTATAAAATATTAAGATAGTACTATCTTGTTAAGGAAAAAGTAGGTATATACTACATATATTTTGGTTAATTTGAATATATGATGTGTGTCAGATAATGGCTCTTGCAATCAACATATTTATACACTTAAGTCTAATAAACATTTCTGTCCTAACTAGGATTCCTGAAACTCTGATTATAAATCCTAAAGTTTATCATTTCCCTTAGCAGTAATAATGATATAAGTGAACATAAAATCAGTCCTCACCTCTCATTTCCTTAGGTACGTCCCCACCTTCTCATGGCTTTAAAATCAATCTATCTAAATTTATATCTACAGTCAGTCAACTCTCCTTAATTCCAGACCATGCATACAATAGTTTCTCAATACCTCCCTTTGGACATCTGATAAACATCTCAAACTTAATATGCCTATTAGTGTAATAGATGCCTGATTTTCATTACCCCCAATCTTCAACTCCTCTAGATTTCTCTAAGTTAATAGCAAGTTCCATTCTTCCAGTCATTCAGGCAAAAACTTGGATAATCCTTGATACCATCTTTTAATCCCATTATCTTGCTAATTAGTCATCACATCCAAATGAGTCTATCTTCAAATTACATCCAGAATTTAACCAAAGTTCACTGCTACCACTGTGCTCACGGCACAATCAGCTCTTTTCCTTGACCAGGAAAGCCTCCCGGTGGTCCAGCTGGAGGTACTCTGACAATGCAGCAGCCAGGATAGGCTACATCTTACTGGCCTCACATAATCTGGAGCTGGAACATTGCCTCTCTATCTCATCTTCCATTTTGCTTTCTCCCACTCATTCTGACCTGGCCCTTCTGTTTTTCTTGCTGCAATTATACACCTGGCTCAAGATCTTTGTCCATCCCGCTCTTCCTGCCCAGATTTTTCCTCCAAATACCTTAAAGTCTTGCTCCTTCACCTCATTTAATTCTTTGCTAAATGTTACCTTCTCAGTGACATCTTCCCTGGGAACTTTAAAGTTCAATCCTTTCCCAGACCCTGGATTCTCCATCACTTTTCCTTGCTTTTATTTCTCTCCAAAATATTTATCACCTTCTAACATTCTGTAAAATCTAAGAATTTGTTTAGTCTTTCTCTTTCCACTAGAATTAAGTTGTATGAGGGGAGAAGTTTTGCCCTTTTTTTTTTTTTGTATGGCTTAATCACTGCCCAAACAATAGAGCTGGGTGCATTCCTTGTGCATGTGGATACATAAAAGGGGTTGTGGGACGCCTGGATGGCTCAGTCGGTTAATCGTCCAACTCTTGATTTAGGCTCGGGTCATGATCTTATGATTTGTAAGTTCAAGCCCCACTTGGGCTCTGTGCTGACAGCATGGGACCTGCTTGGGATTCTCTCTCTCTCCCTCTTTCTCTATCTCTCACCTGCTCACGCTCATGCACATGCTCTCTCTCTCTAAGTAAATAAACATTTAAATAATTAAAAAATAAAAGGGTTATGTAGGATTCTTAATCATCTCTGTAGAATATTCTTTAGGTAGGTTCTATTAATTTGGATAAAAATAATCACTAGATATCATTCTATCCTTCTGGAGAGAATAAACTATGCACCAGTGAAAAACAATCCAAGAATCTCAGTGGTTTACAACTATAGTGGTTGATTTCTGGCTTATGATCACACATCCATAATGAGCCAGTGTGGTTCTATCCACATCACCTTCATCCAGGATGTCAAAATCCAGGATTTTGCCCTTGTTAGAAGGGCAAATAAAAGAAACCGTGGCTAGCCATGTGCTGACTCCTAAACCTTCTGCTTGAAAGTATCCCTTTTTTGTTTATATTTCAATGGCAAAGTGAGTTCTATGCTCAATCCTGAGGTCCTCAGGCAGGGAAGTATAATTCTTTCAAAGAAAGAAGTAGAAATAATTATCAACTATGATACTATAGTTTACATTATTATATTTAAATCATAATGAAAATGACCCATGTACATTATTTGTTCTAAACAATTTAGTTATTATATTTCTGATGCTTTCTAAATTTGGAGTTCTCATTATTTTCTTTCTTTTAAAGTTTTAGGGTATATGAAATATAGTCTTTATGCTTTCAACTTCTCTATTGTTTCAATAATTAAAATAATCTATAAGTCTTTTTTATAAGCATGCTTTATCTTATCTTTTCCTAATGATAAATAAAGAGTATTCTTTTGGGGGCACAAATTTTAACTCACTATTACAATCTTTAATCCTTGCCTTATGAATGAAAAAAAGGTATATAGTTGTTTTCAACCATTTAAATGCTATAAAAAACAAAAACAAAACAAAACATTGACTTGGTGGTTTATGAATAGCAGACATTTATTTCTTACTGTTCTGGAAGCTGGGAAGTCCAAGATCAGGGTGCTGGCACACACAATATCTGGTTTTTAGATTGCTGTCTTTTCACGTGTTCTCTCATGGCAGAAGTAGGGAGGGAGTTTTTTGTAAGAGCTCTAATCCCCTTCATGAGGGCTTCACCTCTTGACCTAATGAGGTCCCAAAGTCTCCACCTCCTAATACCATCATATTGGGGTTTAGGGTTTCAATATATGAGTTTGGGGAAATGGGGGAGATATAACACATAGCTTTCCACTCTGACAGCCCCCCAAATTCATGTCTTCATATCCTTCTCTCGTGCATAAGGCACTCATCCCATCCCAACAGGCACCAAAGTCTTAGCTTATTACAGAATCAACAAAAGTCTAAGTCCAAAGTGTCATTTAACTATCATTGAAATCATATATGGGTGAGACTGAAGGTATGTTTCATTCTGAGGCAAACTGCTTTCCTCCAGCTGTGATCCTGTGAAATCAAACATGTTATATACTTCCAAAATACAATGATGGGACAGGTGTAGGATAGATACTCCCATATGAAAAGATCAAAATAGAAAAGAATATCAGGTCCTAAGTAAGTCTAAAACTAATTGGCTCCACCCTCATGACCTAATCTTATCCCAAAAGCCTCATCTCCTAACATAATCACCTTGGGATTTAGGATTTCAACATATGAATTCTGGGGAGACAAAAATATTGAGTCCATAGCTATAATTATTAGAAAGAACGGTCCTATTCTAACAGTCTAGCTATGATTCACTTATTCCCAAGCAGATCATTGGTACAATGGCAATAAAAAGAATATGATAGATTTGAGATACAAGAAGGAAAACATATGGGGCATAAATATTGAATAGGTGTTTTAAAAAAATTTTTTTAACGTTTATTTATTTTTGAGACAGAGAGAGACAGAGCATGAACAGGGGAGGGTCAGAGAGAGGGAGACACAGAATCTAAAACAGGCTCTAGGCTGTCAGCACAGAGCCCGACGGGGGCTCGAAATAACGGACCGCGAAAGCATGACCTGAGCCTAAGTCAGCCGCTTAACTGACTGAGCCACCCAGGTGCCCCATTGAATAGGTGTCTTAGAAACAGACAAGAAAGTTGAGTATCATGGCCTGGAATTTTTGCATTCAAAGTAACTTCAGTCAGAATTGAGGAAGCCCTTTTGGGATTCCTACACTGAGGGAATCTTGTTTCACAGCTGTCTGGACAATATTTCCTTTTCACTGTTTTCTTGAATTTGATAAAGCTCAAGCTTTCTGCCATCATGCATTTCTTGATGTGGGAAACAGAGCCACAAGGACAACCATTTAAATGCACAGGCTTTTGAATCTTCCAGTTCTGAGCCAAGTGGCTCAATCCCTTGGAGTAATCCTGGATAAATTACTTAGCTTCTCTCAGCTTCAGTTTTCCCTCTCTGTAATTAGAAAATCATTACAATCTATGTGGAACCTTAATGAATTACTGCATGCAAAATGCCTCACACAGTCCCTACAATATAATAAGCCTTCCATAAATATTTTGTTTTTGTTATCCAACCTAAATATTTTAAAGCTTCTTGTTTTCCATTATTTGTTTCTGCTGAAATTTGAGATCCTGAAATTCATATCATCTGTTCATTATCAATAGAGAGGACAACCAATGTGAAAATTTACAGGGGACTGAATGCTGAAAGTATATACTGAGAAGAAAGGAAGAAACCTCTCAGCTGCATACTGAGACTAGGATATATTATGGGATTTTAGAATACAGACTGAATTGAAATTATTCGGGAGGTTTAGTTTCTGTTTGATTAAACTATGTAAATTTGCTTGAAAAATACATCTGTCAAAGGCAGTGCAAAAATAAATAAATAAATAAATAAATAAATAAATAAATAAATAAATAAATCAATCAATCAATCCGTGAATCCATGACTTACTGCCCAGGAGGTAACAGAGTTTTGCTGACAAAATCATGTAAATGCCACAAACTCAGTTTGGAGTCTTAGGGTTGCTGAAAGAGTTCTCTTTTCTGTGAGTTGAGTAGTTTAGTGGTCACATTTTTGACAAAAATGATACTATTAACTACCTGGGGGATATAAAAAAGATATGTGAATTTAGCCCTCATTGAAATATATGACATTTTGTTGGAAACAAATATGGATATGGCACACAACTGGAAATGAATACGAGTTAAAAAGGAAAATTATATTTTCATTATAAAATTGAGAGTTATTGACTAGATGTAATACTTAGAGCTACAGAAATACTGAGGTCAGCTACTGAAAACTATTTTTTTTTTAAAGCAAATGATCAAGGCACAAACTTAACAGAATGTTTTATCAGTGATGGGGATTCTCTGGAGTCATGTTGCAAAGGAAGAATGGCATTAAGAATGTGCACTATTGCCAAGAAAGGAGAGAGCTTTAAAAAGGAAAGTCTGAAATGTGGAGACATGTCAAACAGGAAGTGAGCTTAAAACATTCAGATTTATCTGGCTTTAGTATTAGATGGACAATGATCTTTCAGGAGAACTAAATTTTAGTAGATAAGCAAATTTAAAAAATTGATTCCAAAGCCATTTAAACAGAAAGTATTCAGAAAATAAAGAGAACAAATATAGATGTCTCTTGAAAATTTTGATGATTAATAGGAAACAGGGACCTTCGTTTTCTGCTGTTTCACAGACCATTATTCAGACATTCTACTGAAAATAACCAAAAGTAGATAAAAGTCATAAGTAGAAAGTATAAAGTGCTAGGGAAAGTCTAATTAAAAATCTATAATAATTATACACAAAAAATTACAAAGCTTAAATGCATGACATTTAAAGAGATTACAAATGGGGGCGCCTGGGTGGCGCAGTCGGTTAAGCGGCCGACTTCAGCCAGGTCACGATCTCGCGGTCCGTGAGTTCGAGCCCCGCATCAGGCTCTGGGCGGATGGCTCAGAGCCTGGAGCCTGTTTCCGATTCTGTGTCTCCCTCTCTCTCTGCCCCTCCCCCGTTCATGCTCTGTCTCTCTCTGTCCCCAAAAAAATAAATAAACGTTAAAAAAAATATATTAAAATAAAAAAAAATAAAGAGATTACAAATGGAGATGTATATACAGTATCCAGTAATTACAAAACATTTTGAAATGACAATTTTCCTCACATTGATAGAGTAAATGAAATTTATTTTTTTTATTAACGTTTATTTTTGAGACAGAGAGAGACAGAGCATGAACAGGGGAGGGGCAGAGAGAGAGGGAGACACAGAATCTGAAACGGGCTCCAGGCTCTGAGCTGTCAGCACAGAGCCCAACGCGGGGCTTGAACTCACAGACTGTGAAATCATGACCTGAGCCAAAGTCGGATGCTTAACCGAGTGAGCCACCCAGGCACCCCAAGTAAATGAAATTTAATTCCAATTATTATCACGATAGGTTATGAAATAAAGACGAATCATTATTTTATCACTAAGAATATTAACATCACAAGGAGTTATTATGTATCACTAAGTATATAATAGGTAAGGATGTGAAATAAAGGAAATCTAAACTATTGTGTTGACAATACAACATTTACTGAGCAGTTGGATAAACAGTTTGCCATTAGCTATTAAAAATGCACATCCTTGGGGCACCTGGGTGGCGCAGTCGGTTGAGCGTCCGACTTCAGCCAGGTCACGATCTCGCGGTCCGTGAGTTCAAGCCCCGCGTCGGGCTCTGGGCTGATGGCTCAGAGCCTGGAGCCTGTTTCCGATTCTGTGTCTCCCTCTCTCTCTGCCCCTCCCCCGTTCATGCTCTGTCTCTCTCTGTCCCAAAAATAAATAAACGTTGGAAAAAAAAAATGCACATCCTTAAGGCAGCAGACAGACTCTGGTGTACGTATGCTGGAGAAACTCTTGAACGTGTGCCCCAGGAGAAATTTAGCAGGATGTTTGTAAAAGTGTGCTGGTTGGTAAGTACAAGAAAAGGAGGAAAGAAAAGAAAGGAAAGGAGAGGAGAGGAGAGGAGAGGAGAGGAGAAAAGGAAAGGAAAAGGAAAAGAAGGAAAGGAAGCGAAAAGAAAAAAGGAAAGGGGAAAGGAAAGAGGAAAGGGAAGGGAAGTGAAGGAAACTGAAAAGAAAACAAAAACAAAAACATGTAAATCAATAACTGAGTCAGGATTGGCTTCACGGGCATGTGGTCTATGCAGTCTAAAGGGGGCCCACACGTAAAATGTACCTTTGCTTGGCTTAATACTTTGCTGTCACTATCTTAAAATTCATAATACTTTTTGAACTTGGGGCCTCACATTTTCATTTTGAATTAGCTCTCACAGATTATAAAGCCAGTCCTACAGAACTAAAAAATAAATCATATATTTACACAGTGGACTATTACTACAATGAAAACGGGTGAACCACAGCATCATGCAGTAACTTGCTTATAGCCCACAAATTAATATATCCACTGTGACTCCATTTCAACAAATTGGAAAATCAGGGAAAATTAAATTATTTTTGTTTAAGAATGTACAAATGGGTAAAGAAACTATATTTTAAAAAAGCAAGAGACTTTTATCAGATAAGTTAGTATATTGGTTGTATCTAAACAATAGGGATATAGGATCTACACAGGAGTCTTCTATAATCTTGGACCTATATTCTTTTTATCCAAGGTTATGGTTAAATAGGTTCTTACTGATTCTCTGTACATGATTTATACTTTCCCCTTTATGTATGATTTAGTCCTCCCCAAGAAAAATTTAAAATAAAAATAAAATGTAGGCCAACTAGAATTAAATGATATCTGTCCGTGACTTTGAACAGTAGCCCTAGAGCTCCACTGTGTTTGGGTGAAAGGGAAGTTGAGGGGAAGGAAATGCAAATGCCAGATGGAAGAAACAAGTTTGAAGAGGCTCCTTGAAGTTTTATACAGATGTCCCAGTGATTCTCTACAGCTGAGTTCTTTCGTCTTTTAAATGATGGGTTAGGAAATTAGTTATAATTGTAGTTTGAGGAGAAACAATATTAAAGGAACATGTTTATTATTAAATGAACAGTTTTTCAAAATGGAGAAAATTCAGCAAACTTTAGGCAAAGATCAAGAAGCTGTAACAAATTCAGTAGGAAGCACATTTGCCAATATGCCTTGGGCTTGTGGTTGCTGACTTTATTTTTCCCTCTTGCAATGGGCTAGAGAGCTTTCCTCTGCTACTAATGATGCTGAAATTGCCAAAGTTCTCCAACTAACGAAATGTTTGGAGACATCCTAGGAGAATGAGCATGGCATAGAAGTAAAACATCAAGGGCTATTGCCAGCTCTGGGACCCAGAATTAGTTTCCCCACCAGACCTCAGAGTCTCCCAGGGTGGAGCTATTTGCCTGCAGCCCACATCCTGACAGCTGGGCACAGAGACTCCCTATGTGTCACTGTCTCAGGGGTGGAAGTTAAACAGTTTACAGCTGCCTTCACTATTTCACACCACAAACGTATGTGGTGTTGTGCTGGCTAAGTAGGGCTGAAAACTTCAGGGTTATATAAATAAGCACTATGATGATGAAAACTACTGCTTATCATTCTAGCTACAGGGTCTTTATGATTAACAGCCTCAATCATCCTAACTTCCTACAAGTGCTGCGGGGTGGCACAAAGACCCCATTAGCAGTCCTCAAGCTGCATATTTTCCTAGATCACTTTTAGGCCACTGACCAAAGGGGTAAAGATGTTAGAGATGACCTGGTTTTAAAAGGAGCCCTTCTATAAGTTGAATTCACTAGTGGAATTTCATTAATGGAAGTTTCTTCTTCCAGGGAAAAGCAGGGGACTAATTAAAAACAACATATTGTAACTGCTCCTCCTAGAACACTCTAGTAGTAAATTGTGCTCCTCTGGTGTCGGATAAATCGTTGTTTTCCTCTAAAAGCTGTCACACAGTTTTCGAGATTACCCCTTGAAAGTTAGGTTTGCATTTATCCGACAGTGGCATTTATAATATGTGAACACCTTGAGCAAAACTTTCTGTCTACCAACTTGGTAATTTACCTTTTATAAACTTGGTTTCACATCAGATAGTCTAATGCATTTTGCCATTCATTATAGAATCATGTCTAGAGGCATATTCTTTTCTGGACTGTGTCAAGCATCTCAGCAATCTTGTTTTAACCTGAACATACCACTCCAATACATTATAACATAAAATGATTTGGAGGGTGTCAAGAACACTTCTGCCTCTACATATCTTCTCTTCCCAACTTAGTCTCAAACACTTATCTTCCAGAGTCTCACTGGAAGTTTCTATGGGACTGAAACAGAAGTAAGTACATTACCTGGAAGGTCACTCTATAAACAAACTTACTCTATGGAGTGCCTGGGTGGCTCAGTTGGATAGGTGCCCAACTTCAGCTCAGGTCATGTTCTCACGGTTTGTGAGTTTGAGCCCCACATCGGGCTGCATGCTGACAGCTCAAAGCCTGCTTGGTATTCTCTCTCTCTCTCTCTCTCTCTCTCTCTCTCTCTGCCCCTCCCCCACTTGTGCTGTTTTTGTCTCTCAAAATAAATAAGTAAAACTTAAAAAAAGTAAAGAATGTCTCATTTTCATAACTTAGCAATGCAACTAACTTCTGAAGTTTTTAAGCAAAATAATAATAATAATAATAGGATTTTTAGATGACATTTAGCTATCCTTATGAAATTACTTCAGATAAGTATAGTGATAGTACATTGACTTAATATACAGTAATATAATATTTTAGAAATTTCATTGTGTAACAGATTGAGACATAAACATGTGTCACATCACTATAAATCATTCAAAAACCTATAATAACTTCTGATATTTCTTAAAGCTCTATTTCCCTGTAACTTAGAGTTTTAGGTTTAATTATAGATCTATGATAAAGACAGCTGTAGCAGTTTGCCATTTTGATCTGCCTAGGCTTTTTCTACTTTACTGATGATAGATTCCTCATTCCCGTAAGAAGTTCTTTATGTATCTGGACTTTATTTGTTTTTATTACAGAACAATAATGCATTGTATGTATATACAGCATTTTGTTTCTCCATTCAGCTGTTGACGGACATTTGAGTTGTTTACGCTTTTAGTTGTGCTGTACTGTTTCCTAGTTTTTTCCTAGTTTCCTGTTTTCCTAAGTTTCTTAAGCTTTTTAAACAACCAAACTTTTCCACATCTGCTGCACCATTTTAAATTCCCACTATCAATGTACAAAAGGGCATATATGTTTGTAATTGTTATATCTTCTCAGGTCATCCTTTTGTCAGTATGTAAAGATCTTTCTTTGCCCTTGTCATGGGTTTTGACTTCAAATTTATTTTGTTTAATATTAATCTAGCCATTCCAGCTCTTCGTTGGTTACTATTTGCATAGAATATTTTTTCCATCCTTTCATTTTCAATCTCTTTGTGTCTTTCAGTGTAAACTGAGTCTCATACATATAGACTACATGTAGTTAGTTGTATTTTGGTTTTTGTACCATTGTGTGAATCTTTGTCTTTTGACTGGACAGTTTAATTTGCATTCAAGGTAATGACAAATAGGGAAGGACTTATTTCTGCTATTTGACTATTTGTCTTTTGTATGTGCCTCATATGTACTTTTTGTCCCTCATTTCCTTCATTACTGCCTTCTGTTGTGTTTAGTTGATTTTTTTTATTGAACCATTTTGTTATCCTTCTCATATTTTTTCCTGCATAATTTTTAGATATTGTCTTTGTGGTTACCATGGAAATTTATTTAGCATCTTAAACTCATAACAGTCTGGTTCAAAATGATACCAACAACTTTAACAGCATACAAAATTCTGCCCCTATACAGCTCTGACCCCCCCACCCTGCACCTTTATGTTGTCATTGTCACAAATTACATCTCTACCTATTATGTGTACAAGAGCTTAGATATACAATTATTCATTTGTCTTTTAAATTTTGTGGGAAACAGGGGCGCCTGGGTGGCGCAGTCTGTTAAGCGTCCGACTTCAGCCAGGTCACGATCTCGCGATCCGGGAGTTCGAGCCCCGCGTCAGGCTCTGGGCTGATGGCTCAGAGCCTGGAGCCTGTTTCCGTTTCTGTGTCTCCCTCTCTCTCTGCCCCTCCCCCATTCATTCTCTGTCTCTCTCTGTCCCAAAAATAAGTAAACGTTGAAAAAATAAATTTTGTGGGAAATAAAGTGGAGTTACAAACCAAAACTACAGTTAATACTGGATTACATTTATGCCCATATATTTAGTAGAGATCTTTATTTCTTCATATGGCTTTGAGTAACTATTTAGTGTTCTTTCATTCCAAATTTAAAGTCTATTTTTTTGAGAGAGAGAGAGAAAGAGGGGGAGAGAGAGAGAGCACACACACAAGTGCACATGGTATGAACAGGGAAGTGGCAGAGAGAGAAAGAGAGAGAGAATCCCAAGCATGTTCTGCTGTGGGCACAGAGTCTGACATGGGGCTCAATCTCAAGAACGTGAGATCGTGACCTGAGCTGAGATCAGGAGTCAGATGCTTAACCTACTGAAGTACCCAGGTGCCCCTAGTGCCCTCTCATTTCAGTCTGGAGAATTCCCTTTAGCATTTCTTGTAGGACAGTTTAGTGGTAACAAACTCCCTCATTTCTGTTTATCTGAGAATGTCCTAACTTCTCCCTCATTTTGATGGACAGTTTTGCCAGCTGCACAATTCTTTTGTTCACAGGACATTTAATATGCCATCCCACTGTCTTCTGGTCTCCATGGTGTGATAAGAAACCCATTGTTAACTTTCTGAGGATCATTTGTATGATATACCAACACTATTTTTTTTTAAAGATTCTTTATGTAAGATTGAACATTTAGTGGTAGAATTAAAAAGCTGAAAAAATTCTGGAGCTAGTAATTTTTTTTTTACTTTGTTGCTTTTACTCT
Source organism: Puma concolor (assembly GCF_028749965.1). Taxonomy (NCBI): domain Eukaryota; kingdom Metazoa; phylum Chordata; class Mammalia; order Carnivora; family Felidae; genus Puma; species Puma concolor. The sequence continues at coordinate 204,508,952 of NC_141667.1, read as the reverse complement.
TGGAACATGTAAGTAACAGGGATGTTAAGTAAGGTGTCAAATGTTTTCAGTTTGGAAAGACTATACCTTCACAATCAGTCCACACCCGTGTGTTCTGGGAAAGACTGGTAGCCCAGCTATATAAAAAGTTCTACCTAATGCTTTTTCAAAAAATACACTTTTGCCTTGATAAGTTTAATTATTTAAGTGGTAAGACCTTATTGCCAAGGTCTTCGTGTATTACTGAGGAAAATGCCAAAGAATTTTTTATTTAAGTTTTACAAATATTTGTACATGTTTGCCGCATATGTGGATGCTAAAACGTTGTTATTTCTAAGCAAAGTTTAATTTTGGCATGTGAAAAAATTAGAAACATTTATCAAAGATAGCCTTTATTATACAGAATATATAATAACTATATATATAATATATAGTTAAATATAATAAATATATTCTATATATAACATATAGAATATATAACTATATAATCATATAGTTTTATCAAACATATATAATATATATGTGTTATATATGTTTTATCAAACATATATAATATATATGTATATATATGTGTATATATAATATATATGTATATGAATATATAACTATATATATATAATATATATTATATGTAATAATATATATATAATATATATAATATATATAGTTATATATAACTATATATTCTATATATAATATATATCAAATATATATAATATATATTATATATATGTGTATATATAATATATATGTATATGAATATATAACTATATATATAATATATATAATAATATATATAATATATATATTATATATATTATATATATTATTATATATATTATATATAATTATATTATATATATTATTTATATTTATATTATATTAATATATATTAATTATATTAATATATATTAATTATATTATATAATATATAATATATATAATATATTATTATATATAATATTATATAATATATATTATATATTATATTATATATAATATATAATATATATAATATAATATATATTATATAATATTATTATATATTATATATAATATTATATATAATAATATATATAATATATATAATATTATATATAATAATATTATATAAAATATATATAATATAATATATATAATATAATATAATATAATATAATATAATAATATATAATAATATATATAATAATGTGTAATATTATTATTAATATTATATATATAATACTATAATATAATATATATATAATATATATAATATAAATATATAATATATATAATATATATAGTCATATATAAGTATATATTCTATATATAATATATATAGAATATATAATAACTATATAATTACATAGTTTTATCAAACATATCAAACATGTATAGTTTTATCAAACATGATAGTTTTATCAAACATATCAAACATATATAATATATGTATATTTAATATATATGTATATGAATATATAATAACTATATAATATATGGTTATATATAATAACTATATTCTATATATAATATATATAGAATATATAATAACTATATAATTATATAGTTTTATCAAACATATTATGATTATATAATCATAACATAGGTATAACAGTATAGCAATTATATTTATCATTTTATTATACATAAAGCAGAGAGTGTTACTCTATTGTCAGTTAATCTCCACTCAATTGCATTAATATAGATCAAAGAAATTACATTATATGTTCCACATCTACTCACATTTTCAGATCATTTATTGAATCCACAAATATTCATTCAATGTCTGTCGGGCCAGTCCTGAGGCCTGTTTGCACTCACACCCATTCTTCCTTTGTTATGCATCCCAGATTGGCTGTGTTTACTTGAAAAGGCTCTGTGTTCCTGTGGGGGCTGACTCACTGGGGCAATGTTTCCCAGGTTCCTGGATAAGCTGTGTTCCATTTGGGTGGGTCAGTATGTGATGCTTGCAGAATATGGGAAGGCGATGGAAAAGATGCTAAGGTATTCCTCCCTCAACTCTTTCTTTCCATTAGGATCTCTATGCCTCCTGCTCCTGCTGGACTGGACAGGCCATCAAGGGTTCAGCTTCTGTCTGGTCTTACTCCTAAACTCCAACACATAGATGGCATTGCTGAATTTGACAGTGGTATCTTTTGTTGAAGAGATGTAGGAGAAAGCCTGCTTGGGATCAATAATTGAGAGAATGAGATGAAAGGAACTGGAAACAAAGAGCATAGACAACTGTCAGGAGTAGTTTTGATGTAAATGGGGAGACAGAAGTTGGGTGGTAGCTGATGAGGGAGCATAAGGCAAGTTGACAGTCAACACCCCACCCCTGCCCCAGGTGGGATGTGTGCGATATTCCTCAGGCACTCCTGGCTGCCCAAACACATTTGCCCCAAAACAAATGGTTAACTGATAGAGATCATAGTCCTGCAGGACCTAAGTCTCTATCACCCCTCCAGAGTGATGTGGGAGACAAAAGCAGTAGGAAATGGCAATAGAAGTAAATTTCCTTATAACCTACAGCCCACTGACAAATACTTGAGGCTGGCAGTGTAAAATGTTTCTCCAGGAACTCCTTACTGTCTTAATGTTAATACTTTGCTAGAGGGAAAAAAACAACCTTAGCTTGACAATAGCTAGGCCTCCACTAATGGGAGTCTTCTTTAGCATATGAAAATCTCACTGCAAACTTCCACTGGACTTTATGACCCCCAACCCCATAGTATATAACCAGTCTCTCCCCATGGTCCCAGGACAGCTCTTCCTGCCCATGGGTCCTGTCCCGTACTTTAATAAAATCACCTTTTTGCACCAAAGACATCTACAAGGATTTTTTTATTGGCCATTGGCTCCAGACCCCACGAACCTCACTGTCAACCCCCAGAAAAACCTCATCAGTAGCTACCATGAGATAGATATAAGACCAAGAGAAAAATATAGGAGAAAAAAATAGATTTTATTTTGATAGGGATGATCTGATATAGAGAGAAAAATTAAAATTTCCTAAAAAGAAGGGAGAATTGATAGAAAAAAAGTCCTTGATTATGTGAGTTTTAGGAGGGTTCTGCTGTAAAAAAGGGGCATGGACAATTTATCTGGACACTGGAATAGCAGGTGGGAATACAGAGTGTGTGGGTACTCACATGGGCAAGGTAGTTGACAAAACAGCAATTTTTTTGGACTTTTTTCACCACTCAGTGAGAAATAATAGTTAAATAAAAATATATAGAATAAATCTAGTATGCTACCATATTTTAAGATTAAAATGTTTTATGAAATCTGTAGATAGAGCTTGAAAGCAGCTATGCAAAATTTGCTTCAGATAATTAAACAGATAGATAAATAGAAAGATTTATGTGTGTGTATATACATTTGAGATCTACATGTCACAAGTGACCTGATATATTTATATCATCTAATTTCACAATATATCAATCTAGTCAGAATGTACAATTAAAAAAATCAGAAAATAAAAACAGAGAATAAACTTAAAAATGAAGAATTTTGAAGAGCAGTAATTATTTTTAAAATCTATATTTTCTTTTTTAAAACAAATTGAAGAACTTACATGTCTAATTAATAAAAAATTAATTTGCCACCTCATTTGTGTCTCATCAGAAAAAAATATTACTAGTTCTAATATTACCTTAAAAATGCCAGATGGGGACAGCTAATGTTAATTACCTTCATACATTTTTAAATAACTCACAATTTTAAATATTGAAAGATTATTTTAGGATTTTGAGCAACCAACTTTGTTTGCTTTTTTCACTATGTCATACTAAATGCATTTCTTAAATTGCCAATTGCTATATAATATATTTTTTTTCTAAGTTTCTTATTTTGAGAGAGATCGAGCAAGCACAAGTCAGGGAGGGCCAGGAAGGGAGGGAGAGAATCCCAACCATGCTCCATGCTGTCAGTGCAGAGCCCTGGTGGGGCATGAACTCACCAACTGTTGAGATCATGACCTCAGCCGAATCAAGTCAGATGCTCAACCGACTGAGCCACCCAGGTGCCCCTTGTCCTCTATCATTATCTTATGATGTTACAGAACCTGGCCTGGATCACCTGGCAGAAGAACCAAGTGGCACTTGGAGATCTTGAAAGACAGGAGGTTTATTTCCAACCGGGGGCCTCAGAGGAGATCACTCTCCAGAGATCTGAGCACCCAGCACAAGCATGGGGGCCAATTTATAGTCTGTTACTTCCGCATTAGTAATTTGGCATGGGCTGCAAGCAAGTGGAGCAGGAAGAAGAACCTGGAAGGGGAGTTGTCGGGTGGGGACTGGAATTCCCCTATCAGTGCTGTCGGCCATCTTATAATGTAATTTTTCCCTATCAATGAAATAATCATTAGCTTCATGTAAGGATATCAATCTGGCCAATTTGGAAAATAGAATGATTTCACTTATTCTAAATTAAGTGATTTTTCAAGAAGAGCCTATGAAAGCTTCCAAAGAAGAAATGAGATATTATGACCATTAGCTATTGGACATTAAGACCAATGCTTAGCAGTAGTCCAAAGCAAAGCATACTCTAAGCTATAACTGAGGTATTATCTGAAATATTGATAAGTGGTTTACATTAAATATCCTTCAATATGTCAAAATGTTTATATGTATTTTTATGTGAACCTTTATTTATAAAACCTGTCACACAGTTACATGTGTATGTGCATGAGTACACATGTGCGCGTGCACACACACACACACACATACTACAGAGCCCAGAGGTTTGAACGCTGCCCAGATGAGAACCCTGACTTGTATGACTGATTTGGAAAATTTTTGCTTCATACATATTTGGAATTCTGGACAGAACAGTATAATTATTCCTGCTTGGAAATAATTCTCAGTATATTGAAAGAATGAATAAATAATTGAATTTAGAGCAAGATATAGCGACAATGTATGTAAAACTTTGGATGGGCATGTATCGATCAGAAGAAAACTTTGAGACTCTGGTAATAGTGGAAGTAAGTTTGAGGTTCATATATAGGGTCAATGTATTTTGACCAATAAGCATCCTGGGAACCTAGTAAGGGACAACACTATCATAGGAATATATTGTAAGTTGATTTATTCTAAATCCTATAATTTAAAGAAAGTACCCACTTTAGAATGCACCAGGATATCAGAAAAGATAAACCCAAGACTGAGTCTTGATAATGGATTTCTTCCTGGATTCACTCTCTTTTCTCTCGAACTTTTTCCACCCTGGCTAATAACTAACAAAGACTGGAACAACTTTTCCCTCCTTTTATCTTAGGAAATAAGTGTTTATCAATATGCAGTGTCTTTTCATACAATGATGAATATATGCTAGCACAAAATTTAAAAAACAATGATGCAAGAAATTGTGTTTTAAGTTACTAAGCTTGTAATTGAATTTGAGGATCATCCTTTTGTGTCTATAGCATGATATTTGGACGTTATATGTTCTTGGTAATTACATAACAGGCTACGATGAGTAAAAGTAATGAATGACTTCTGAATTTTGTGTGAGTCATTAAAACAGAGATAGTCTACTATGAGTAACTTAGTCATCTAAAAACTTTATGGTTTGACATAAAAACCTAATTTGTTGTATCTTATTTTAGCAGGAAATCACAGTTGTTAGTATAATTCCATAATATATCCTGGAAATAGTTTCCTTGCTTATGATAATATATGAGCTTGACTGTCTACTTCATCAATTATAATTATACTTTATTATACATATATTTTTCTTTTCCCCAGGAGATTTCTCTTATCAAACCATGACAGATGTATGCTCCATGACTTACCAATTAAAACTTTATGTGAATATATTGTAAATATGATAGTTAATTTTTCCTCTTGTTTCATTGAGCTAGAAATAAGAATATTACCTAAATAGTGTACTTCTATGTTTTAATTTCTTAAACTAATTATCTACCAATTTGAAAGAAAATGTGTAGGGAGGAATAATACTGAGATTGTTCTTTTTTCATTTCACATTTATAATTATTCATGCATTTATGTGCATAATCTTTGGAATTCTGACAATTAACGTATTAGTTTTTAAAATAAAGGCATTGCATTAATGTTTTTTCCTTCCTTTTTTGAGTATTATAACAACGTCTAGCACCTATATTTTGTTAAGTGTTAGTCACTTATGCTAGCACTTTACCTACATTTACAGATTTAATCCTCATAACTCTTTGAGCTGCTTGGTGTAGGTTGTGAGCAGATCAGCAGCTTTTGTAGCAAGCATATGAGGTCTACATGGCAAAGAAGTGAGGGGACTATCAGATAAGGACTGATGCCCTCGGTTCAACAAGCTCTGAGGAAATGAATCATGCCAATCATCTTATGAGTCAGCTTGAAATTGTCTTTTTCCAAGACGAAGCTTTTAAGTGAGATCGCAGCCCTGACCAACACTTATATTACAGATTTGTGACAGGTTCTGAAGCAAAGGGCCCACCTAAGCTGTGCCCAGATTCTTGACCTACAGAAACTTGAGGATAAAAATATATCTTATTTTAGGCCACATAGTTTTGGGGTCACGTTTTATATAGTAATAAATAATATATAAATCAACCCTGATATTATGTGGGAGGTGATTACACATGGGTATGAATAATGGACATGGGAAACACTGGGGTCATCTTGATGGTTGGCTGCCACAGTCTACCCTCTGTTCCTTAATTATTAATAATCATTCCTATATGCAAAATAAACTCACTCTGTCCCAAGGTCTCCAAAAACCTCTAAGGCCTCCATTAGAGCAGCAGCTCAAAATCCAGAACCTTGCCATCTAAATGAAGAACAGGTACAAATGAGGCTCCTTACGTCCTATTCCTCAAGTTCAGCTCCATGAATATTCTCTTTACTTAATAAACTATTGAGACAAATAATCTAACCCCTGCACGTCCAACATGCAATGGAGAGACAGAAACAGGACAACTAATATAAAGATTTTTGTTTGTAAAAAGGGAAAATGAGGTATATGAAGGAGTCACTGGTCCACCACAATTTTGAAATTCAGTGGAGTACAAGTTGGAATGTCCTTGATTAGATCTTAAGCCCTGTGAATAATTAATTCTCCATGATTTGAGATTCTGCTTTCTTTTTGAGCTCTTGGTTCCATTCTGATTCAACCTTCTTTTTTCATAATAGAGAGCATGCATTTGCAGCGGAAGAATATTCTTAGCAACTTCCTGCCAAAAGAATATGGGGAATTCAAATCTGGTTTTTATTTTGTACTGTTTCTCTCCATTACAACATCTAAGATGATGATGTTTCCACAAATGTAAAAATATCTATATATCTATATCTATATATCAGTATGCTGGTCTTCTATGAATCTTGCTACAATTTATCCATTAGACAGGGATTTTCAACTTCAGTACTATTGGTATGTTCATTTTGGTATTGATATTTGCTTGCTGTGTTTGTGGGGACAATATGTATATTACAAGGTGTTTGGGAGCATACTGGCCTCTCCCCACTAGGTACCAGTAAGGCTTCTCCAAGTTATGATAAACCAAACAGTTTCTTGACATTGTCAGAGATTATGGAGATGGAGGTGGGGGGTCTACGGCCATACCACCCTGAACGCACCCAATCTCGTCTGATCTCGGAAGCTAAGCAGGGTTGGGCCTGGTTAGTACTTGGATGGAGATGGAGGTGGGGGCAGAATTTCTCCTCCTTGAGAGTCATTTGCACTAGACAAAAATTCTTTAAGTTAATTTCTTTTTACCTTGAGCTTCTTCTGAGATGCTTTAGGGACAATACCTTTATCCTACTAATGAACTTTATTGCTCTTACTTGGGATCTGTGAGATAGACCCTTAATCTCTTTAGGGGAACTTTTATCTGAATAGTACTTTAGACCATTCTGAGATCTAACAGAACATTTTAGAGCCACACCTTGGCATCATCAATGAATCATATTTTCCTCACGTTGCCCAGGATGTGATCTTTGCTTGGAAGCCATTTCTTAGCTATAGCATCATTCACTGCCTGGAGAAACTAAGACTTTTTAAAAAACTATCACATCATGGCTCTTTTTTCCTTATTAGCCATTCCTTTAGTTTATCTGTCTTCTCTCATTTTGCTGCAAATGGCAAAAAGAAACCAGGTGTTAAACACTTTGGTTGGGAGTCTTAGCAAATATACCATCCAGTTCATTCTGTTGCATAACAAAGTTCCTCTTTCTTCCACTTAACAATAACATTATCTCCCTTTACTTGGAACCCTCACCCACAGCCTTATCAAAGACCAGGAGTGTTCAAGTAACAGCTTCTTCAAGGCACTTCCGTCTTTAACTAAACACTGTCTGCAAGGCCCTCTTCCTAGTCCACAGCACTACTATCATTTCGGTTTTTGTTACAACAGCATGCCATTTCCAGGTACCCACGTATTACTTATTTTTTGCTACATAAAAAATTACCCCAACTTAGCTGAGCGAAACAGCAAACATTTATCATTTTAAACTTTCTGTGTGTCAAGCATTCTGGCAACAGCTCTGCGGGTTGGTTCAGTCTCAGTCTAGCACATGGCTGCAGTCAAGGCATCAGTTGTTGCTTCAGCCATCAGCTGAAGGCTTGACTGAGTCTGGAGGGTCCGCTTCCAACCTTACTTCCATGGCTGTTGGCAAGAGGCCTCAGTTCCTTGCCGCATGGGCCTCTGCATATGACTGCTCACATTATGTCTTCCAACAGAGCATTTGACCCAAGAGAGAGAATGGGTTCAAGACAGAAGCCACAGTGTTTTATAACCTACTTATCTAAGTAGCATATCATCAGTTCTGCGGTATCCTATTTGTCTTGTAGAGCAGCACTGGGACAGTGCTTTGGGGCATCACACAGAGAAATGAATTCCAGGAGGCTGGGATCCTTGAGGGCACGGTGGAGGTTGGCTATCCATTACTAGAGGGGAATCATAGGATGGAAAAATATTGAACTCTGAGAGCCCAGAATGTAGTAGGCAATAAAAAAATATATTGAATGAATGAATCTTTAATGAAAAAAACAGCCATTGGGAATTTTGTTTTAATTTTTCTTAATACTTCTAGGTAAAGTGCTGTTAAATGACATATCCTAATATTTTCCTCTGAATGACTTATTTTACTCTTACTACATCCCAGGATAGTAATAATAATACATTTGTGAAGCATGATTTCTTTTGTAGAGAACCTGTTATTTATTTTACAAAATTAATTATTATGGATATCTTGGCCTTTTCCAAAATTCTTTCTGACATATATTTAAATAGAGTCCTAGATATTCAAACTCCTATTTCTTCTTTCTGTGAACTGAATTTGTTTTTTATGGTCTGGATATTAATCATAAATTACCTGATCCATTTTCATTTGTATGTATTTTATCTCTTAAAATATATTAAATTTCTTAAAGACACGATGACTGTTATTCATCCATATATATCCAAAATCATTGAAATCAGGATCCAATCTGAGACATCTGTTTTTGTATGTCCGTTGCAGCATTATTTTAATAGCCAAGGTATGGAAGTAACCTACATGTCCATTGATAGATGAATAAAGAAAATGTGGTGGATACATACAATGGAATATTATCCAGCCTTAAAAAAAGGAAATCCTTTCATACATGACAGCCTGGATGAACTTAGAGGACATTTTGCTAAGTGAAATAAGCCAATTCCTGAAGGACAAATTCTGCGCGGTTATATGAGGTATCTAAAATGATAAACTCAGACACTCAGAGTAGAATGGTGGTTACCAGAGCTTGGGGAAGCTGCTGTTCAATGGATATATAGTTTCAGTTATATAAAATCAATAAGTTCTAGAGATCTGTTGCACAACATTGTGCCTGTAGTTAACAATGCTATATTGTGCATTTAAAAATATGTCAAGAGGTTAGATGTCATGTTAAGTGTTCTTGTCACATACATACACACACAAACACACACAGTGTGTATGGACGTGAAATAAATAGGCAAGTTCTTGGTTCCTAGAATCTAGAAATTCAAAATGTGTTTTTTTTTCTTGCAGTATGAAAATATTTTGCCTGAATTATTATGAAGCCAGCTTCAGAAAGAGTTCACATAAAGTGAAGATATTAAATATAATTTCACAAAGAACTCTAGGATTCCTATTCAAATATACTGGTATAAAATCAAAGCAAATATAGCTAAATAAATAACTGGGAAAAACAGCATAAAAAACTCCTTAACATCCTCCAAGAAATTAATAACACTTAAAAAAAGAGTTGCTCAACAAAAAGTCTGGCCTCTAGTTCTGATGAAATGTCACAAAAAAAGAGTCCTTAAGAAAAATGTACTTTTATATAGCACAGTTAAGTGATTTTTTTGAATCAAATTTCCAGATTTCTACCAATTTACACATGTATGCATTTGTAGTAAAATTGCGACTTAACACTTCTTGTCTTTTTATCAATTGCTGCGTTGATCATAAAGTGTTGCCCATTTTTATCCAGAGATAGCTATACTAAACCCTGAGTAGGATCAAATAAAAACCAGACAACCTTGAAGGTGGAGGGAACAGAATTCTCTGTAACACAGGACCATGAAAATTGGATTCGACCTAATGGACCAAGAAAACACTTACTAAAAGTAAAATGGTATTGAGATGCTGTCTCAAAGGGATTAGATTATTCAGAAGACCCATTGTTTTGGGCTAACAACTCTACATTTTACCAGCTTCCCCTTCCTTATTTCTTGAATAAAATCTAGTTTTCTTGTGACCAGTTATTATGTGTATAAAATTTGATAAAAATATTTCAAATTAAAAGAGTAATATAAAGTATTGAACCTATATTTATTTGTACAGTATAAAGAAAATACATATAACATCACATACATTATATAATTATATATATATATACATGTACCAATTATTATAAAAAAGAATCTCACTTTTTATTGTTTACCAAGTGAGATGAAATCTACTTCCCCATATATCTCAAAGCAGAACATATCGGTGTCTTTTCCTATCAGTGTACTGAACCTTGAAGCCATAATTCAATAGAAAAGGGGATAAAAATCAATTGTGCAGGTATGTGCCAAGATAATATAACTACAGACAATGAAGAAATAAAGTGAATCTTTTCTATTATTTGTAAATAACTGTCAGTTTATTACACATTTAATCATTTTCCCCAATAAAATATTTTACAAAAAAAATTTTACTGATAAAACCTTTTTTTAAAGTATATTTTATATATTTTACACAATGGTTTCCCTATGGAGTATCGTTTAAACAATTCATAAGGTGTAAAAGAAATGGCTTATAGAAATGATGAAATGCATTTTTGTTCTGTAAGATCAAATCTATTTGAATAGAATCATGTTAATTAATCCACTCTCTCTTCACATGGTAAACTCAAAACTGAAACTATTAAATCAGTCTACCACATAACTCATTGTACTATGTAAGATAATAATTAAATAATTGAAGGGCATTATTTGGTACCGATCACAGACAATTTACAGGGCAAAATACATATAACAATATTTTTACTTGTCCCTTAATAGCACTGTCAGTAACCCATAAATGGTGATTTAACAGCTTTGCAGAGGCTCATTCATGAAGAGCAGGAGTAATGTACTAATAAGAGCTTGCTCTTTTAAAAGAATGGATTAAATGGCAATGCCTGTGATTATATCATAATGATTAACTTAAGTGAATCTAATGAAGCATATAGTGAATTCTTAATATCCATTTCAGGAGGAAGTGGGTTACCCTAGTCTACTTTGATCTCACTATGTTCAAAGTTTATTCTGCTGAAAAAAATGTGTGTGGTTTTAGAGATGAAAATAATCAGGCATCATGTGGAACAAAACTGAAAAGTGTAAAATAAATGTTTGCTGGCATATTTATTCAGGTTTCCCTGGCAGACGTTTTCTTATTCTCCAGCGGTTCTTTCCCACATTTTATCTTATTGAATCATCTTTCCTGTCCAAAGGCACATTTATATACATGAAGTGAACGGACATGGACTATCTTAGCTCTTCATCTCTGCTATTGAAATGACTAGCACCAATCACTGCATGACTAATTTGGTCTTGGTAGTTGGTAACCACTGTGAAGATTTTTTTTAATTAATTTTTAATTTTAATTCCAGTATCATTAACATACAGTGTTATATTAATTTCAGGTGTACAATATAGTGATTCAAAAATTCTATACATGTCCTCAGTGCTCATTATGATAAGTGTGCTCTTAATCCCCTTCACCTACTTCACCCATTCCCCCACTCACCTCCCCTCTGGTAACCATCAGTTTGTTCTCTACAATTAAGAATCTGTTTCTTATCATTTTTTCCTTTGCGTGTTTGTTTCCTAAATTGCACATGTGAATGAAATCATATGGTATTTGTCTTTCTTTGACTGACTTGCTTTGCTTAGCCTCATTTCAAACAGTGACAGTATCGTAGTCATTAAATGTTCAATTCAGATTTTACTCTTAACTGACAAGAAATATGTGGGGGGCAGTGGCTAATGTCTATAACCAAGTGATTTGCTACTTAAAATAAGCATAGGCTACAGATGGGAATAAAAGTAAGGTTTACTTTTTTTTCCTATTTTGAGAAAACATATTATTTTGTGATTGTACAATAGACCCATTTATAAGAAGCAAAAACAATTATAAAACAATGCATGTACATGGTAAGAATTTAAAATAATACAAAAAAAAGAACAAAACTTACCTTCATAACACACTAAAACCCTACCTTCTAGAGTTTACAGATACAATTCTTGTGTGTACTTACAGAAATACACACACACACACACACACACACACATATATATATATGTTGAAAACACACATATTATGCATCCTTGTATGCATACTTTGTCTTACTTAACAGTGTTTTGGAGATCATTCCTTAACAGTATGAATAGATCTAGCATGTTTCCATTATACTGTTTAAAACAGTCTATATTACATGGCTATACCTTGAAATAGATCTTTCTTGATTCCGTAGGATTCTGCTTACTCTCTGTTAACATCAGAATCCTCCTTGTCTTCCCTGTCCTCCCTATTCTCCTCATCCTCCCCCTGTTCCTGCCTATCCTCCATTAGGTCAGTTACAATCTCACAATTCCATTACCTCACGGTGACAATAAGTGAAAAGTAAGTTATTTGTATTTCTGTTTATTGTAAGGCTGATCAAAGCAAGTTATGTTGAAAGAAATTTATTCCACCCAAGGGAATGAAAAAGATATTTTACTTACAGTGTATTTTTGTGTATACATATGTGTACACACATACCAATAAAGGGAGAGAGATTGTAAGTACAACACAGTGGAGTGTTTTAAAGATGCTTTCCAGAGCAAGGCAGTTATGTTTTGGTAATCCTGACTAAATGAAGGGAGGCAGGCAGCTATAACCCTCAAGGTTATAAGACAGTGCTCACAGTTTCCACAGAGGAGCATCCATGTGGTATATGGTGCCTGGACGACGTGGACAATGGAAGGAAAACACATGATATTGACCGAGATGTTGGTAGCTGACAGAATCTGCAATAGCCTTCAGTAGTCATCAGTGCCGGGAAGATGCCAGCTTTCCAGTGAAAGAAGTGTTGACCTGTGAAAGTGGTAATTTTAGGGACATTGAGTATCAAGTAAGGCAACGTTTTTAAAGCTACTACTCCAGGCACAAATTAAAAGTTGCATTAAAGCAGATTTTAGTCCTAAGAAAAATCACTTGAATGGATCATTTTTGTTGTTCAGACTGAAGAGTAAGAAAAATCACTGAAAGGAAAAGAGAAAGAATGTTTTGTGCCTTAGACTTATAGAATTTGGGATACAAAGTGAACTACTTTGAAATCTTTGATTATTCCAGGGCCATGATGGTTTTGCATGCAGTCTTCTAGAACTTTTGTAGTTTAAGCTTTCAGTGTAGGTGATCATCCATTTTGAATTCACATATTTCTGCATAGTGTGTAATAATGATCAATGTAAGTCTTCTGCCTTGAAAGGTAAGTTATGACTTCCAGTGAAGGGAAAAATATAACTGTCCCACAGGTAAGTAGGAGGAAACATGTGTTCTAATTTGCCTGAAACAGTCATGGCTTATGCCTGTAATTTGTACATATATGTCAACAATATCCACTTTTACTCTCTAATATAACGCCATTTGATATTAAGTTGTCACCACGACCCACAGACTACCTTTTGACAGAGAGACATAGAGCTGCTAAGTGACATTTAGATTAAATAGTAGGTTGGGTTTAACAAGTATCATCTGAAACACAAAGAAATTCCCTCCTTTTTATTTTCTGTTCTGTATATCTACTCCTCACCACCACCTATCAATTCTCATTTTTAATGTGGTTAAATGGTAATGTTAGAAATAGGGTTGTCATACCACTATCAACGTCAAAAAATTAAAAGTTTTAAAAGAAACAAGTAGAATGGGAATCTATTATTGTTAGCATTTTCTGTTTATTTTTTGTTTCTTAACAAAAATAGACTTTGATTTGTTTCATCCCTGCATATGACTGTTCTCAGTTAAAAAGAAATAATAGTTTAAGCAAATAGACTTTGTACCTAATGAATCAAGTAATATTGTGAATTGCAATGTTTGGTCCATCATGGGTAGAAAGCTGGAATCAAAATCTTATTGTAGGTACACTCACTCCTTGGTTAAGAGTGGTCAAACTATAACCTATGGCTGTGTAACCTTGGACAAGATCCTGAATCAATTTAAATCTTTGTGCACTGGAGATATAAATAACCTATGGCTTATAAGTAGCTGTAATGATTGTTAGGAATATTAGTGAATGTAAAATATTTACCAGTATGTGATTTAACTGTTTATGTATGTTTGGTATAATTAATGATGGGATTTATTTCTGCCATTTTGATCTTTGTTTTGCATAATACATATGTCAATTTTTGGTTTCTCTATTCCCCCAAGTCTGCGTTCTTTTGGGTTAAATATTTTCTTATATGCTTCTCTTTCTGCTGCTTATTTAACTCTTTTGGAGTTATTGTCTTAGTGGTTGCCTGGGGTATTAAAATTAATATCTTAATTTAAAACCACCTAGTTTAGATAAATACCACTTAATTTCAATAGTGTACAAAAAATTTGCTCTAATATACCTCCATTCCCTCCCTTCTCCTTTGTGTAGTTATCATACAAATTACATCTTTCTAGATTATAAGCCCATGAACACTATTTTATAATTATTGCTTTATGCAGTTTTCTTTTAAAACAGACAAGACGGGAATGGGGAGAGGGAAGATGGCGGCGTAGGAGGACGCTGGGCTCACCGCATGTCCTGCTGATCACTTAGATTCCACCTACACCTGCCTAAATAACCCAGAAAACCGCCAGAGGATTAGCAGAACGGAGTCACCAGAGCCAAGCGCAGACGAGAGGCCCACGGAAGAGGGTAGGAAGGGCGGCGAGGCGGTGCGCGCTCCACGGACTGGCGGGAGGGAGCCGGGGCGGAGGGGCGGCTCGCCGGCCAAGCAGAGCCCCCGAGTCTGGCTTGCAAAAAGCGGAGGGGCCTGACGGACTGTGTTCCGACAGCAAGCGCGACTTAGCGTCTGGGAGGTCATAAGTTAACAGCTCTGCTCAGAAAGCGGGAAGGCTGGAGGACAAAGGGAAGGAGAGCTGCTGAGCCCCTGACGACAGAGCTCAGATTGGTGGGGAACAAAGGCGCTCGCCAGCCCCATCTCCCCTGCCAATCCTCCAGCCAAAATCCCAAAGAGAACCAGTTCCTGCCAGAGAACTTGCTCGCTCCTCGCAAACACCCAACTCTGTGCTTCTGCGGAGCCAAACCTCCGGCAGCGGATCTGACTCCCTCCTGCTGCCACAGGGCCCCTCCTGAAGTGGATCACCTAAGGAGAAGCGAGCTAAGCCTGCCCCTCCTGCCCCTGTGCACCTTGCCTACCCACCCCAGCTAAGACGCCAGATCCCCAGCATCACAAGCCTGGCAGTGTGCAAGTAGCCCAGACGGGCCACCCCACCCCACAGTGAATCGCGCCCCTAGGAGAGGGGAAGAGAAGGCACACACCAGTCTGACTGTGGCCCCAGCGGTGGGCTGGGGGCAGACATCAGGTCTGACTGCAGCTCCGCCCACCAACTCCAGTTATACACCACAGCACAGGGGAAGTGCCCTGCAGGTCCTCACCACGCCAGGGACTATCCAAAATGACCAAGCGGAAGAATTCCCCTCAGAAGAACCTCCAGGAAATAACAACAGCTAATGAGCTGATCAAAAAGGATTTAACTAATATAACAGAAAGTGAATTTAGAATAATAGTCATAAAATTAATCGCTGGGCTTGAAAACAGTATAGCTGACAGCAGAGAATCTCTTGCTACAGAGATCAAGGGACTAAGGAACAGTCACGAGGAGCTGAAAAACGCTTTAAACGAAATGCATAACAAAATGGAAACCACCACGGCTCGGATTGAAGAGGCAGAGGAGAGAATAGGTGAACTAGAAGATGAAGTTATGGAAAAAGAGGAAGCTGAGAAAAAGAGAGATAAAAAAATCCAGGAGGATGAGGGGAAAATTAGAGAACTAAGTGATACACTAAAAAGAAATAATATACGCATAATTGGTATCCCAGAGAAGGAAGAGAGAGGGAAAGGTGCTGAAGGGGTACTTGAAGAAATAATAGCTGAGAACTTCCCTGAACTGGGGAAGGAAAAAGGCATTGAAATCCAAGAGGCACAGAGAACTCCCTTCAGACGTAACTTGAATCGATCTTCTGCACGACATATCATAGTGAAACTGGCAAAATACAAGGATAAAGAGAAAATTCTGAAAGCAGCAAGGGGTAAACGTGCCCTCACATATAAAGGGAGACCTATAAGACTCGTGACTGATCTCTCTTTTGAAACTTGGCAGGCCAGAAAGAATTGGCACGAGATTTTCAGTGTGCTAGACAGAAAAAATATGCAGCCGAGAATCCTTTATCCAGCAAGTCTGTCATTTAGAATAGAAGGAGAGATAAAGGTCTTCCCAAACAAACAAAAACTGAAGGAATTTGTCACCACTAAACCAGCCCTCCAAGAGATCCTAAGGGGGACCCTGTGAGACAAAGTACCAGAGACATCACTACAAGCATAAAACATACAGACATCACAATGACTCTAAACCCATATCTTTCTATAATAACACTGAATGTAAATGGATTAAATGCGCCAACCAAAAGACATAGGGTATCAGATTGGATAAAAAAACAAGACCCATCTATTTGCTGTCTACAAGAGACTCATTTTAGACCTGAGGACACCTTTAGATTGAGAGTGAGGGGATGGAGAACTATTTATCATGCTACTGGAAGCCAAAAGAAAGCTGGAGTAGCCATACTTATATCAGACAAACTAGACTTTAAATTAAAGGCTGTAACAAGAGATGAAGAAGGACGTTATATAATAGTGACAGGGTCTATCCATCAGGAAGAGCTAACAATTATAAATGTCTATGCCCCGAATACCGGAGCGCCCAAATATATAAAACAATTACTCATAAACATAAGCAACCTTATTGAGAAGAATGTGGTAATTGCAGGGGACTTTAACACCCCACTTACAGAAATGGATAGATCATCTAGACACACGGTCAATAAAGAAACAAGGGCCCTGAATGAGACAATGGATCAGATGGACTTGACAGATATATTTAGAACTCTGCATCCCAAAGCAACAGAATATACTTTCTTCTCGAGTGCACATGGAACATTCTCCAAGATAGATCATATACTGGGTCACAAAACAGCCCTTCATAAGTTTACAAGAATTGAAATTATACCATGCATACTTTCAGACCACAATGCTATGAAGCTTAAAATCAACCACAGAAAAAAGTCTGGAAAACCTCCAAAAGCATGGAGGTTAAAGAACACCCTACTAATGAATGAGTGGGTCAACCAGGCAATTAGAGAAGAAATTAAAAAAATATATGGAAACAAACGAAAATGAAAATACAACAATCCAAGCGCTTTGGGACACAGCGAAGGCAGTCCTGAGAGGAAAATACATTGCAATCCAGGCCTATCTCAAGAAACAAGAAAAATCCCAAATACAAAATCTAACAGCACACCTAAAGGAAATAGAAGCAGAACAGCAAAGGCAGCCTAAACCCAGCAGAAGAAGAGAAATAATAAAGATCAGAGCAGAAATAAACAATAGGGAATCTAAAAAAACTGTAGAGCAGATAAACGAAACCAAGAGTTGGTTTTTTGAAAAAATAAACAAAATTGACAAACCTCTAGCCAGGCTTCTCAAAAAGAAAAGGGAGATGACCCAAATAGATAAAATCATGAATGAAAATGGAATTATTACAACCAATCCCTCAGAGATACAAACAATTATCAGGGAATACTATGAGAAATTATATGCCAACAAATTGGACAACCTGGAAGAAATGGACAGATTCCTGAACACCCACACTCTTCCAAAACTCAATCAGGAGGAAATAGAAAGTTTGAACAGACCCATAACCAGCGAAGAAATTGAATCGGTTATCAAAAATCTCCCAACAAATAAGAGTCCAGGACCAGATGGCTTCCCAGGGGAGTTCTACCAGACGTTTAAAGCAGAGATAGTACCTATCCTTCTCAAGCTATTCCAAGAAATAGAAAGGGAAGGAAAACTTCCAGACTCATTCTATGAAGCCAGTATTACTTTGATTCCTAAACCAGACAGAGACCCAGTAAAAAAAGAGAACTACAGGCCAATATCCCTGATGAATATGGATGCAAAAATTCTCAATAAGATACTAGCAAATCGAATTCAATGGCATATAAAAAGAATTATTCACCATGATCAAGTGGGATTCATTCCTGGGATGCAGGGCTGGTTCAACATTCGCAAATCAATCAACGTGATACATCACATTAACAAAAAAAAAGAGAAGAACCATATGATCCTGTCAATCGATGCAGAAAAGGCCTTTGACAAAATCCAGCACCCTTTCTTAATAAAAACCCTTGAAAAAGTCGGGATAGAAGGAACATACTTAAAGATCATAAAAGCCATTTATGAAAAGCCCACAGCTAACATCATCCTCAACGGGGAAAAACTGAGAGCTTTTTCCCTGAGATCAGGAACACGACAGGGATGCCCACTCTCACCGCTGTTGTTTAACATAGTGCTGGAAGTTCTAGCATCAGCAATCAGACAACAAAAGGAAATCAAAGGCGTCAAAATTGGCAAAGATGAAGTCAAGCTTTCGCTTTTTGCATATGACATGTTATTATACATGGAAAATCCGATAGACTCCACCAAAAGTCTGCTAGAACTGATACATGAATTCAGCAAAGTTGCAGGATACAAAATCAATGTACAGAAATCAGTTGCATTCTTATACACTAACAATGAAGCAACAGAAAGACAAATAAAGAAACTGATCCCATTCACAATGGCACCAAGAAGCATAAAATACCTAGGAATAAATCTAACCAAAGATATAAAGGATCTGTATGCTGAAAACTATAGAAAGCTTATGAAGGTAATTGAAGAAGATTTAAAGAAATGGAAAGACATTCCCTGCTCATGGATTGGAAGAATAAATATTGTCAAAATGTCAATACTACCCAAAGCTATCTACACATTCAATGCAATCCCAATCAAAATTGCACCAGCATTCTTCTCGAAACTAGAACAAGCAATCCTAAAATTCATATGGAACCACAAAAGACCCCAAATAGCCAAAGGAATTTTGAAGAAGAAGACCAAAGCAGGAGGCATCCCAATCCCAGACTTTAGCCTCTACTACAAAGCTGTCATCATCAAGACAGCATGGTATTGGCACAAAAACAGACACATAGACCAATGGAATAGAATAGAAACCCCAGAACTAGACCCACAAACGTATGGCCAACTCATCTTTGACAAAGCAGGAAAGAACATCCAATGGAAAAAAGACAGTCTCTTTAACAAATGGTGCTGGGAGAACTGGACAGCAACATGCAGAAGGTTGAAACTAGACCACTTTCTCACACCATTCACAAAAATAAACTCCAAATGGATAAAGGACCTGAATGTGAGACAGGAAACCATCAAAACCTTAGAGGAGAAAGCAGGAAAAGACCTCTCTGACCTCAGCCGTAGCAATCTCTTCCTCGACACATCCCCAAAGGCAAGGGAATTAAAAGCAAAAGTGAATTACTGGGACCTTATGAAGATAAAAAGCTTCTGCACAGCAAAGGAAACAACCAACAAAACTAAAAGGCAACCAACAGAATGGGAAAAGATATTTGCAAATGACATATCGGACAAAGGGCTAGTATCCAAAATCTATAAAGAGCTCACCAAACTCCACACCCGAAAAACAAATAACCCGGTGAAGAAATGGGCAGAAAACATGAATAGACACTTCTCTAAAGAAGACATCCGGATGGCCAACAGGCACATGAAAAGATGTTCAGCGTCGCTCCTTATCAGGGAAATACAAATCAAAACCACACTCAGGTATCACCTCACGCCAGTCAGAGTGGCCAAAATGAACAAATCAGGAGACTATAGATGCTGGAGAGGATGTGGAGAAACGGGAACCCTCTTGCACTGTTGGTGGGAATGCAAATTGGTGTAGCCGCTCTGGAAAGCAGTGTGGAGGTTCCTCAGAAAATTAAAAATAGACCTACCCTATGACCCAGCAATAGCACTGCTAGGAATTTATCCAAGGGACACAGGAGTACTGATGCATAGGGGCACTTGTACCCCAATGTTCATAGCAGCACTCTCAACAATAGCCAAATTATGGAAAGAGCCTAAATGTCCATCAACTGATGAATGGATAAAGAAATTGTGGTTTATATACACAATCGAATACTACGTGGCAATGAGAAAAAATGAAATATGGCCTTTTGTAGCAACGTGGATGGAACTGGAGAGTGTGATGCTAAGTGAAATAAGCCATACAGAGAAAGACAGATACCATATGGTTTCACTCTTATGTGGATCCTGAGAAACTTAACAGGAACCCATGGGGGAGGGGAAGGAAAAAAAAAAAAAAGAGGTTAGAGTGGGAGAGAGCCAAAGCATAAGAGACTGTTGAGAACTGAGAACAAACTAAGGGTTGATGGGGGGTGGGAGGGAGGAGAGGGTGGGTGATGGGTATTGAGGAGGGCACCTTTTGGGATGAGCACTGGGTGTTGTATGGAAACCAATTTGACAATAAATTTCATATATAAATAAAAAAAATAAAACAGACAAGACGTACAAGAATGCATTTATATTGTCTTTTATATTTACTTATGTAATTATTTTCATTGATGCTCTATATTTGTGTGGATTTGAATTACTATGTAATGTCCTTAGAGTTTAGCTTCAAGGACTCCTTTTGGTGTCTGTTGTAGGGACAGCTTACAGACAATAAATTCCCTCAGTTTAGTTTATCTGCAAATATCTTTGCCTTTATTTTTGAAAGACAGTTTTGCTTTACATAAGACCATTGCCTGACTTTTTTTCCTCCAGTAATTTGAATATGCCATCTATGTTGATTAACATTATGTGTCAATTTGGAAGTTGTTTGGATGAGAATAACCTTTACATCAGTGAACTTTGAGGAAAACAGATTGCCCTTCATAATGTGTATGGGTTTTGTCTAATCAGTTCCAAGCTTGAATAGAAGAAAAAGACCAGTCTCCTCAAGCACAAGAAAAATTCTCCAGCAGACTGCCTTCATACTTCATCTGTACCATCAGCTATCCTGAGTCTTGAGACTTCCAGCCCATACCACAGATTTTAGACTTCCTAGCCTCCATAACCATGTGAGTCATTTCTTATAATAAATCTGTTCAAATATGTATATGAGATACACACATACACACATTCTATTCTGTTTCTCTGAATAATCCTAACTAATACAGATTTTGGTACTAAGAGTAATACTAGAGGAACAAAATATTAACTAAGGATGAATTTTCTGAATTAGTTCTAGAGTTCCTGGAACTGGATGTCTAATCTGATTAAAGACACTGATATCTCTGTTCCTAGTAGTAGAGTATATCCAGGGTGTGATAGGCAATAGCGATACATAAAATATCACCATTGAATACTCTTAATGAAACATTTGTAAGAAGCAAGGATATGAGTGACCATGTATATGATACTTTCAAACTTTTGTGTCAAACTGCCATTTTAGTTGAATTGGGTAGATGGTACTGATATCACCAGACAAAATGGAGGAAGAAAAGAATGAGCTCAGGGATTAAAATTCCTCACTCAGGTGCTGTATAAATGACTTGAAAGCTTCTACATCTGTACCAAAAAATTCTCCTATAGCCACAGGGCTAAGATTGTTAAAACCAAGCCCCGAATCTTACCTTGTAAGTGGCTGATCTACAATGCTCATTGAATTCTCAGCCCGACAGCATGTCTAGCATTTAAGTGAGGGCATTCATTCAGGAAGGAATGTGATCCTATGTAGAATCAGCACATGTAGAAAGACCTTGAATGAAGCTGAGGGCATTAAGCCCCTGAATTCTGAGGAATCTTTGCCAATAGAAGCAGCCTTTTTATCCTTACATGAGGAGGCTAATCCTACCTTGCCTGACGAATGGTTTGCTTGGCTTGTTAAACAAGGGCTGAAAGTTGGCCTAGACTGCATGAGCTAGAAATGCCAGATCTGCTGTGGTTCATGGTAGAAGTGATTCAAAGGCTTAAGGATATTAGAGTGTTAGAATGGATTTGTCATTTAAGACCTACTCACCCAAATGACAGAGACAAGAAGATATACCTTTCACCATGAATGTAAAACAGTTTTGTAAGGGAAGCCCCAGATCCTTGAAGAGTCCTATGATTGCTTTTTTTTTTCTGAAGGGTAAACCTTACAGTGGGAACTGTGGTGACTGATCTGGGAAACCTAAATGCAATGGGAGTAATTGGATCCTGGGGTGACAGGGTCCAAGTAGTGGTATTCAATGCATGGTTACAGTAATGGATGGCAGTCAAAGCAAGCAATCAGTGTAGTCAGACCCATGCAGATCTAGGGGATTGGTTACTTGACCATGATGTTGCTAGAAATGAAATAGATATAAAGCCTACTAAACTCTTACCTGATTTATATAAGCAGACAAGTTCTAGATTGAATGAATAAAACTCTAGTTTTTATTGTAAAAACAGCAGTGATGGAACCATCAATCAATTCCTAGACTTGAACTAGTTTACAGATCCAGAGTCCCTTGAATGAAGGAATCCTGGGTTCCCTTGAGAAAGGACCTTGGGTGCACTGCCTAAAGTTTTCTGTTAATCCTTGTCCCAGCCTTTCCAAAAGGAATTTAAGACCAGGTTAACTGTGTATTGGGGGGAAAGGAAATAATCAAACCTTTTGAGGACTACTGGATACTGGCTCTGAACTGACACTAATTTCAGGAGACACAAACATCACTATTGTTCACTCAGAAGAGGGGCTTATAGAAGTTAGGTGATCAATGGAATGTTAGTTTAGATCCATCTCACAGTGGGCTCATGGGTCCCTAATATCCCTGGTTCTGAAATACATAATTAGAGTGGAGATATATCAGCATCTGGTATAATCCACAAATTGGCTGACTAACCTGTGGAATAAGAGTAATATGGCAGGAAAGGCCAAGTGGAATCCACTAAAACTGCCTCTGTCTAGAAAAACAATAAACCAAAAGCAATGCCGTATTCATGGAGGGATTGCAAAGATTAGTGCCACCATTTGAAGGACATAAAGATGGTGATTCTCACCACATCTCTGTTCCACCTGCCTATTTTTTCCTGTGCAGAAAACAGATGGATCTTGGAGAATAACATTGGATTATTGTGAGATTAATCATGCAGTAACTTCAACTGCAGCTGCTGAACCAGATGTGGTTTCATAGCTTTAACATATTAATACTTCCCCTGATACCTGGTATGCAACTATTGATTTGGCAAGTGCTTTTTTTTTTCACCAGAAGCTTTTTTTTTTTTTTTTTTTTTTACTGGAACCATTTAGGTTTCAGCTTACAAGGCCAGTAATATACCTTCACTGTCCTACCTCAGGAGTATATCAACTCTCCAGACTATGTTATAGTTTAGTTTGCAGAGATTTTGATTTTCTTTCTATTCCACAAGGTATCACACTGGTCTATTACACTGATGACATTATGCTGATTGAACCTAATGAAAAAGTAGTAGCAATTACTCTAGACTTACTGATAAGACATTTATGTGCCAGGAGGTTAGGAAATAAATCTGGCAAAAATTCAGGAGCCTTCTACCATAGTGAAATTTCTAGGGGTCCAGTGATACATACCATATTGGCATACTCTTTTAAGGTAGAAGATAAGATGTTGAAACTGGACCCTGCTACAATCAAAAAACAAACACAATACCTAGTGGGTCCCTTTGGAGGTTAGAAGCAACATATTTCTCATCTGAATGTGTTACGCTGGCCATTTACCAAGTGTCTGAAATTGAGGCCCAGAAAAAGAAGAAGGGTCTGCAATAGATCCAGGCTGCCATGCTCTTCCCCTTGGGACATATGAGTCATCAGATTCAGTGGTGCTTGAAGTATCAGTGGCAGGTAGGGATGCTCTTTGGAGTTTTTGGCAGTCCCCTATAGGTGAATCACAGTAGGCCTTTAGAATGTTGGAGAAAGGCCCTCCTCCATAGGTAACTACTCACTTGATGGGAGTAATATAAAGTTGGGTTTGCACAGCAGAAATCCATAATCAAATGGAAGTGGTATTTATGAGATGGGTCCTGAGCAGGCCTTGAAGGCATAAGTAAGGTATAAGAAGAAGTGGCCTAAATGTACAAGTTCTCACGTCTGCCATGCTACCTTCTCTCTCTAAGCCTGCACTTATGGCCTCATAGGAAGTATATATGAGGCCAAAAGAGGAAAGAAACACTTAGGCCTGGTTTACAAATGATTCTGCATAATATGCAGGCACCATTAGAAAGTGGACAGCTGTAACTCTATAACCCTTTTCTGGAATATCCCTGAAGGACGATGGGAATAAACCATCTTAGTGGACAGAAATTTGAGCAGTGCACTTGGTTGTTTAGTTTGCTTTGAAGAAAAAATGGCCAGATGTGCAATTATATACTCATGCATGGACTGTAGCCAATGGTTTGGCTGAACTGTTAGGGACTTAGAAGAAATAAACTGAGAACAATTGTGACAAAGAAGTCTGGGGAAGAGGAATGTGGATAGGCCTCTCTGAACAGGCAAAATCATGAAGATATTTATACCCCCTGTCAATGCCTACAAAAGGGTGACTGACCTCAGTAGACGAAGGTTTTAATAATCAAGTGCATAGGTTGACTTCTATGAAGACAGCTCAGCTTCTTTCTGTAGGTACTCCTGTCTTACTCAGTGGGCTCATGAACAAAGTGGCTATGGTGACAAGGATATAAGTTATGCATGGGTTTATACTCACCAAGGTTGACCTAGCTATGGCCAGTGCTGAGTGCTCTGTCTGCCAGAGGTAAAGACCAACACCAAGTCCCCAGTATGTTACCATTTCCCAGGGTAGTCATCCAGCTATCTGGTAGCAGGTTAGTTACACTGAACCACTTCTATCAGTGAAGTGGTAATGTTTTATTCTTACTGGAATAAACACTTACTCTAGGTTCAGAGTTGCCTTTTCTGCATGCAGTGTTTCTGCCCAAACTGCCATTCATGGGCTTATAGAATGTCTTATCACTGTCATGGCATTTTACTCCATTGCTTCTGATCAAACGACCAACTTTACAGAAAATGAAGTGTAGAAATGCGCTCATGCTCATAACATTCACTGTTCTTACCATGTTACCCACTATC
Source organism: Puma concolor (assembly GCF_028749965.1). Classification (NCBI taxonomy): domain Eukaryota; kingdom Metazoa; phylum Chordata; class Mammalia; order Carnivora; family Felidae; genus Puma; species Puma concolor. Next base: position 204,483,267 of record NC_141667.1, on the reverse strand, counting down.
CTGAAGCAGCTAGCATGTTAGAATAGTGAAATTGCCTAGGACACTGAGGTGACTCAGTTGGCTAAGCATCAAACTCTTGGTTTCAGCTCAGGTCATGATCTCACTGCTCAATGTATTAAGCCCCATGTCAGCCTCACTGACAGCATAGACCATGCTTGGGATTCTCTCTCCCTCTCTCTTTGCCCCATCCATCCTCAAAAGAAATGAACAAACATTTGAAAAACAGAACTGTAGAATTGCCTTTTGAAGCCTCAGTTATAGCATTAGCTAGGTGGCAATATTTGGTAGACTGAGTCAAGGTTCTAGGAAGCACTGTATATAAAATAGCACTGTATATTTCAGTTTTTAATATACAGTGCTATTTTCCAGTAACCAGGGTGCATGGGTCCAGGAATCAAGAGGTGGAAATAGTAGTACCACTCACTATTATCCCTCATGTTTAGTGAAACTGTTGCCTACTTTTCCCACAATTCTATGCTTTGTGGGCCTAGAGGTCTTGGATCCAAAGGGAAGAATTGAACTGGACATTCAAATGGCCACTCAGCTCTTTTGGATTCCTCATGTCTTTGAATGAACAGGCAAAGAGGGAGTTACTCTGTTGGCTAGGATAATTTATCCTGATTACGAAGGAGAAATTGGACTGCTTTTCTACAGTGGAGGAAAAGTAAAGTATATGTGGAACACAGACATATTAGGGTATCTTAGTATTACCATGCTCTGTGATTAAGGTCATTTCAGGTAGGACCATTAGTGGCCCATACCCTTCAGGATTGAATATTTGGGTTACACTACCAGGTAAAGAACCATGACCAGCAAAGGTACTTGATGAAGTCAAGGAGAATGCAGAATGGTTAGTTGGAATTGGTAGTTAGGAATACCAGCTGTGACTATGTGACCAATGACAGAATCAAGTTCTGTAATTGTCATGAATATTACTTTTTATTTTATTATTAATATTTTAAAGCATATATCTTTGTTTTCTTCCCTCTCTTATTCCCTTACCGTATAACAAAGATGTATGCACTTTATATTGTAGCATTTAAGTACTGTTAATTTTGTATCATAGTATTTCAGTTATGGATGGAAAGGATAAGAGTGAACATCATTCAGGTATTTTGCATTCTCCTGAAGAGAGGGATGGTGCATTTTTTGTCATATGCAGGATACTTGTACCATGTAAAATAGAAGTATAACCTTGTTATTGTCTTTATTTGGAAATAAGTATGGTTTAAAGATAAGCCAAATTGACAAGGTTAACCATTGCAATGGTTAATTTTATGTATAAATTTGGAGGGTGTTTTTATATAAGATTAACATTTAAGTCAGTGGACTTTGGGTAAAGAAGATTGCCCTCCATGATGTGGGTAAGCCTCTTCAAATCAACTGAAGGTATTAATAGGACAAAAAGAGTGGCCTCCTGCAGCACGAGAAAAATTCTCCAGCAGATTGCCTTCAGACTTTGTCCACATCATCATCTCTCCTAGGTGTCTGCCTGTTAGCCTTCAGTCTGGCACTGCACCATCAGCTCTCCTGGTCTCAAGTTTGTTGGCCCACACTGCAGATTTTAAATTTCTCAGCATCCATTGTCACGTGAGTCAATTCTTTATAATAAATAAATATACACATTTTGTTGATTCTATCTCTCTGGAGAACCATGACTAATGCACCAACTCATTTCCTTTATTGTTTCTGATGAGATGTTAGCTGTAAATCTTATTGGGGTTCACTTGTATGTGATAAGACCTTGTTCTTTTGCTGTTCTTCCAAAGGGAAGAATTGAACTGGAAGATTCAAGATTGTCTTTGATATTCCAAGATTGTCTTTGATATTTTTCCCAATGTGTCTCTTTTTGGATTTCTCTGAGTTTATCCTACTTTTTGGATGTTTAGATTAATATTTTCTAATCAATTTAGGAAGTGTTTGACCATTGTATCTTCAAATAGTCTTTCTGAGACTTTCTTTTCTCTCAGGATGAGCCTTGTAAAATGCTTATGTTGCTATGCTTAATGATGTCTCAAAGATCCCTTAGGCTTGTTCATTTTTTTTTCCATTGTGTCTGTTTCTAGAACTAGATCATTTTCACTGGCTTGTCTTCATTTTCACTGATTCTTTCTTCTATCTGTTCAAATCTGTCATTGTGCTACTGTGGTGAATTAATTCATTTATTATGCTTTTTACCTCTGGAATGTCTGTTTAATATTTATGATTTCTTTCTTTTTATTGATATTCTCTAGTTTAATGCACCATCATTCTCATATGTTCCTTTAATTTTTTATACATGGTTTAAAAAATTTTAAATGTATTTATAAGAGTTGATTTAAGCTACCTATTAAGTCTAATATCTGCTCTTTTGAATAGTCTTTTCATTACATCTTTTTGAAAAAGCTGAAATTATGTGGTTCTAAATATGTGTATATATTATATGATTTGTATATATAGTAATATAATTACATTGAGATATATCTGGTAAATATAGTAGGCATTAATATATAATATACACAAAAGATACATATAAAATTTACTGTTTATTCAACTGGAAAGTTTCCTTTTAAAAGTTTGGAATATTCTTCCTGTATCTTTAAACTGATATTTGAAATTTGTAGCCTGAAGTCTGCTGTCGCCAGAGAACTATTTATTTGTTCAGAGTTTCTCTAGGTAACATTTCACTGCTTTATTTTACAAATTTAGAGGTCAATCTGGTGTATTTTTAAAATCTCATGGATTTTGAGTGTATCATAACCTGCATAACACATTTCATTCTGACAACCTACTGATGCTTGTGCTAAAGTCTCAGTAAGCATATTTTTCCAAGAAATTTTATTATTTCCAAGTGTCAGAACCCCAATTAAAACTAGCCTAAGGGGAGGAAAAAAGCTCATGTAACTGAAAAAGACAGAAGCATCAACTTCAGGCCCAGCTGGATCCAGGTGTCCAAACAATGGCCAAGGATCTGTTGTTTTTTCATCTCCATTAGCTTCACAATCTCAGACAATCCCTTGTCTCACCTTTAGTAGCCCCAGAATCCTCTAAACTTAGCTACTCCAAGAAAATAAACTTCTTAATTGTCTTGACTTGGATCATGTGCCTATCCCTGAACAAATCACTGAGGCCAAGGACATGAAATGCTCTGATTGGCAGGCCTGGGTCATGGTCTTCCCCCTGGAGCAGAAGGGATCAGGCCCACTAGAATTAAATGGACTCAGAATTGTGGTGGGGAGAAGGGTCTCTCCCACAAAAATTAAGGTGCCCTCAGGGACAGTTTTTTTTTGTGTGTTTTTTTTTTAATTTTTTTTTTCAACATTTATTTATTTTTGGGACAGAGAGAGACAGAGCATGAACGGGGGAGGGGCAGAGAGAGGGAGACACAGAATCGGAAACAGGCTCCAGGCTCTGAGCCATCAGCCCAGAGCCTGACGCGGGGCTCGAACTCACAGACCGCGAGATCGTGACCTGGCTGAAGTCGGACGCCTAACTGACTGCGCCACCCAGGCGCCCCACAGGGACAGTTTTTAATGACAACTTTTATTACTGTCATTATGGCCCATAATTTTATGTTTGTCTGCATGTCTCATAATTTTGATGTAAAATCAACATTTAAAAATAATATAATGTGACAATTCTGGAAAACAGAGTCCCCTGTCAGCCTCCTTAAGGTCTGTTGTTGTTACTGTGTTTTTGTATTGTTTTGTCTTATTTTCTAGTGACCTTCCTGATCTAATTTTGCAAAGTTTGTGCTCTTTCTTGTATGTAGCCACTGAAGTATATGTTTGATTAGCTTAGTTACTGGCTAAAAATTAGATTTAAAAAAATGCCTTGAACCTATATGTCTCCTTGTCTTTGTTGAGGGGCTCTGTGTGTTTAGCCATGTACTTTCCTCATTCCAGAAGACAGTTTATAGCTTCACCTCAGCTATCATTTGCTTCTTGCACAGAGCCTCAATGTCAGCCAGAAAGAGAGATTAAGATTTTCTTGCTTCATTCCTGAGACTACACACGGTTCTGGACATGCTCTTGGAATTATAGATTCCTAGGAACATGTTGGAGCCTTATAAAGCTCCTCATGGACATCTCATTTCCCAACTTTTCTTTTCAGTTTTTGGTCCTTTGGGAAACTGGTAATGCAGTATTAAACCATTTCTCCTGACTGTATTCATCAAGCAATCTGGTGATAAGGCTGTTCAAATAGAGGCAAGCTCTGAGTCAGGTAAAACAAGCCCTGAGAAACAAGCTTTATGGCAGGCAACCAGGGAACTTTAATAGTGATAATTCTCTGGGAAGGTAGATTTAGTGAGAACTCCAGATCCTTTTGCCTCTTTCAGTGGCTTCCTGGCTTCAGGTTTTCACAGTTACTTCATTTACTGGGCTATAAGTATTCAAGTCTTCAATGGAGCTGGGAAGAATGGATGAAATTAAGTCAAATTAAATGCTATGAATCTGTTACCTAGACAGCTATTTTTCTTGAATAAGTATTCTCAAAACTTTGGGGATCCTTTAATTCAAGAATTCTGAAATTTTTGATTTTGATAAATTTTGTTGGTGTTGCTTTTATTGAGATGTGGATTTTCAGAGGTTTTTCCTCCCATTCTGGAAGTCTTTCCCTTCCCCTATCAATCTTCCTTTCCTTCCAATTTACTCCAGAAATGCAATCATTCATAAAGTCCTTCATTTCCTTTTATAAGTTCTAACTATTGACTTTCTTTTTATTCACATTACCACTGCTAGAAAGCCAATTGTCACGCACACTATAAATTATCTACACATTGTATGCAGCCTTGTTTCCTAAAATACTAAGTATTTCTTCACTATAAGCAACAATTATTTCCCCTTATTTAATGATAAAACATAAAAAAAATTTATCCTGGAATTGAAGACTAAAATTTTCTGACCCCACTTATCTCTCAGTGCATGTACTACTGATTATCTCAAGACTGTGGAAATAAATTAGAATATGAATTTGACTTCTGATTTTAATTTTTGTAAAATAACACAGTTAGTTTGGATTAGTAATGTTCTGTCAGTTGCGATATAATAAAGAATACATAGACTGAATTCACCAAATGGGTGAATATTTAAACATTGGGCAGACATTTTGGGTTCTCTGGTCCTGTTATTAGAGTGTCAGTGTGTGTAGTAATACTGTTGTAAAGACCAATGATCAAACAAGATTAGATATGAAACACAACTCAAATGTCAGTTGGTGCTATTTGCTACATGTTACATACTCTAAAAAAGATTTATAAGCATATTTTTCTTGGAAACTCATTATCTTCCAAGTCAAATAAGACAGCCAAGGGCATTATAACAGTTTAATGGGAGAATCTCATACTGTGCCCTTAGGAAAGGGTAACTGGGATATAAGTGATGTAAAATCGCTTGCAACATATATGGGTTTTTTTCTGTGTTCTCATATAGCAAAGTGGTAAGCTGCATTCACCCCTGAAAATGAAGAGTGAATGGGCAAACATTTATCAACGTTTATATAGCCATTTTCCAAGCAAGAATGATTATGTTTCTGTCTGCCAAATCTGAATATTTCAAGACTAATTTTACTTTAAAGCAGTTTATCAGGATTCTTCATGGTGTAAATGAAATATGCCTTAAAAATCTGATAGCTTCCACCCAATATCCAGTCTGGACTTTTCTCTCACAGCAATTGAATGCCTGCTATTTAGATGGGCATATGGCAATGTAGAATAAAGTCTAATTTACCTTTATTAATAATCTCTTCCTCTGAATGTAGGTTTATGACATGATATTTTGGTTATTATTTTATTTCTAAAGCATCCAAATGCTTGGGAAGAATTATGTGGTTTCTGAGAAATAGAGGATTCCCAGGAAATAGACAACATTTATATTACTAGAATTTCTATGGTAATTGTGTCTTCCTTAAGATCACCAGAGAAAGGAAATTAAAGTAACAACCTATGCAGCAACACTTGAGTAGTTTGATGTAGTGTAGTGTAGTACTTAGATGTAGTGTGTCAAACAAATTAAAGACCCTTACAGCCCCTTTTCTCAAGTTGGCTATCTTTCCACATTTTTTATTATCATTGTATAACACTACCATCTGTCAAATTGTCAATTATCCAATGTGTCACACTCCCTTTCAGCCCCTTATCCAATCCATTATGATTTCAATCTATGTTACCTCTTAAATAGCTATTATACTGATTCACTTTATTGTATCTTCATAGTAAGTCTAGTCTAAATTAATATTCTTAATTTCATGGACTACTCTAGGCCCCTGAATTGATGTCTCCTCAGGTACTAGCTTCACAATCCAGTTGATTATCCTTAATGCAGCTAGTGTGGTATTTTCAGACACATTGGTAACGTCATATTGAATTGAATTCCAGAGCCTTTTCATTCTTCTTAAGGTAAAACCTAACACTTCTAAGATAAGGGCTAATTGTTCTGAGTTCTTGCCTTCAAGTTTTATTTCATACTTTTATCTTTTTTATTTCATGTATTCAAACTAGTGGCATGTTGGAAATGGTTAACAGAAGCTTTCTGGAAGAAATGATACAATGTTTTATAATATTTAATGATCTCTGTGATGTGAATTCTCCCACTTTGGCTGGTATTCAGCTAATGTGACATCAATAAATTAAACATTGCAATAGAGAGCTTCAACAACACATTCAATAAGCAAAATAAAGGATCAGTGAACTAGAAGAAAGGACATTTGAAATTATCCAATTTGAGGGTAAAAGAAAAAGAATGAACACAAATGAAGAAGGTCTACAGAACTTATACTGTATAACTATATAATAATACATAATTACATAATGCATAGTACTAGAAGACCTAACCAGAGCAAACAATTAAGAAAGATAAATAAAAGGCATGCATTTTTGAAGGGAAGAAGTAAAATTGTTTGTGTGTGCATATGACATGATATTATAGAGAGAGAAGCCCAATGACTCCACCAAAAAGTGTTAGAGCAAATAAATGAATTAATTAAAGTTGCAGGATACAAAATCAACATAAAAAAGTCAATTACAGTTCTATACACTAAAAACAAATTATTGAAAAAAGAAATGAAGAAAACAACCCTGTTTAGTAGCATCAAAAACAGTAAAATACTTAGGAATAAATTTAACTCAGGAGGTAAAAGATCTATACATGGAAAACTAGAAGACATTGATGAGAGGAATTGAAGAAAACATGAATAAATGGAAAAATACCCTATGTTCATGGAGAAGAATTAATATTGCTAAAATGTCCAAGGTATCCAAAGTCATCTATAGATTCAATGCAATCTTTATCAAGTTTCCAGTGATACTTGTAACATACACAAAACAATCCTCAAATTTGTATTGAACCACACAAGATCTCTATTGCTGAAGCAATCCTGAGAAAGAACAAAGTTGGAGGCATCAAACATCCTGATTTCAAACTATAGTACAAAGGTATAGCAATCAAAACAGTATGTTACTGGCATAAAAGTGACACAAAGACCAAAGGAACAGAATCAAAAGCCCCAAAGTAAATCCATTCATGTACAGTCAACTAGCATTTGACAAGGGAGCCAAGGGTATTCACTGGCAAAAAGACAGTTTCTTTAATAAATGATGCTGGGGAAACTAGGAATTTACATGCACAATATTGAAACTGTACCCCTATCTTACACTTTTCACAAAAATGTACTCAAAATGAATTAAAGACTTAAATTTAAGACTTGAAACCATAAAACTGCTAGAAGAAAACATAGGGGAAAAGGTCATTCACATTAATGTTAGCAATGATTATATGCACAGGATACCAATAGTATAAGAAACAAAAGCAAACTTAAACAAGTGGGGCTGCACAAACTGAAAAGCTTTTGCATAGCAAAGGAAATCATCAACAAAATGAAAAGGCAACGTACAGAATGGGAAAAATATTTTGAAACATATCTGGTAGGGAGTTAAAATCCAAAATACATAAGGAACTCATAGAACTCAAGAGGAAAATACAAAGAATCCAAATTTAAAAAATGGACAAAGGACCTGAGTAGACATTTCTCAAGGCAGATATCCAAATGATCAAGACGTACAAAGATATGGTCAACGTCACTATTCATTAGGGAAATGAAAATCAAATCCACAATGAATTATCACTTCAATTCTGTAAGAATGCCATTATCAAAAAGACAAAAAATAACAAGCACTGGTGAGGATGTGGAGAAAAGGGAGGCCTTGTGCCCTATTTGTGGGATTGTAAATTGGTACAGCCACCGTGGAAAACAGTATGGAGCTTCCTCAGAAAATTAAAAATGGAAGTACTACGGGCGCGCCTGGGTGGCTCGTCGGTTAAGCGTCCAACTTCGGCTCAAGTCCTGAATTCATGGTTCATGACTTTAAGCCGTGTGTTGGGCTCTGGGCTGACAGCTTGGAGTCTGGAGCCTGCCTCAGATTCTGTGTCTCCCTCTCTCTCTGCCCTTTCCCCACTCATACTCTCTCTCTCTCTCTGAAAAATAAATAAACATAAAAAAATTTAGAAGTACTATGTCATCCAGCGATTCCAGTTCTGAGTATTTATCCAAAGGGAGTGAAATCATTATCTCAAAGAAATATATGCACACCCATGTTCACTGGAGCATTACTTATAATAACTAAAACATGGAAACAACACACGTGTCTATCAAAGAATAAATAAAGAAAATGTGGTATGTGCACACACACACACACACACACAATGGTATTTTATTCAGCCATGAAAATAAAAGGAAATCCTGCCATTTGAATAACATGGATGAATCTTGTGGGCATTATACTAAGTGTAAGAAGTTACACAGAGAAAGACGTACAGTGTATGATCTCACTTAAAAGCAAAATTAAAAAACAAACAAAACAGAAACACCTAAGAGAAACAGAGAGCAGATTGATGGTTACCAGGCGTGGGGAGCTTGTGGGGGAAATGAATGGAAGTGGTCAAAGAGTATAAACTTCCATTTATAAGATGAGTAATTTCTGGAATGTTGTATACAGTATAATGATGATAGTTAGCAATATTGTATTATATATTTGAAAGTTACTAAGAGATTGGATCTTAAGAGTTCTCATCACACACACACACCACATACACACACAAATTGTAACTGTGTGAGGTAATAGATGTGTTAATTAATTTTACAGTGCTAGTCATTTTGCAACATACGGTTTGCCCCCACTTTACAGTGGTTCAACTTATGATTTTTTTTTTGAATTTGTGATGGTGTGAAAGCTATGTACATTCAGTAGAAACCACACTTTGAATTTTGAATTTCGATCTTTTCCTGGTCTATGTAGTAGGATTCTCTCTCATGATGCTGGGCATGGCAGTGAGCTGCAGGTTCCAGTTAGCCATGTGATCATGTGGGTAAACCACTGAAACACTTACAACCATTCTGTGTCTGTACAACCGTTCTCTGCTTCACTTTCAGTACAGTATTCATAAATTACATGAGGTGTTCAAAACCTTACTGTTAAATAGGATTTGTGTTAAGCGATTTTGCCCAGCAGTAGGCTAATATAAGTGTTCTGGGCATGTTCGGGTAGGCTAGGCTAAGCTGTGGTGTTTGATGGGTTAGGTGTATTAGATGCATTTTAGAGTTATGATATTTTCAATTTACAACAGGTTTACTGGGATATAATCCCATTTTAAGTTGGAGAAGTTCTGTATACGTAGTTCACATCATTTCTTTGCATACTTTAAACTTACACGACATTATATGTCCATTATATTTCAGTAAAACTGGAAACAAATTATGAAAGATGTAGAGTTAGGAATAGATGCTCACTATTTCTGCTCCTTTACACAATTGGTGTCGAAAACTCAGGGTCTTTGTGCATGCTGTTTCCTAGGCTCAGACCTCTATTCATTCATCATCTTTTTAAAACAAGTTTGTTTATTTATTTATTCTCAGGGAGAAAGAGAGAATGCAAGCAAAGGAAGGACAGAGAGGGAGAAAGAATCCTAAGCAGGCTCTGCACTGTTAGCATATATCGTGCTCATGACCCATGAGATCATGACCTGAGCTGAAATAAAGAGTCAGACGCTTAACCAACTGAGCCACCCAGGCTCCCTCCCTGGGAGGGAGCATCCAATGTGCAAAAAATTACCTTTCTTTGACACTTTGCCTAGCGTGGAAAAAAACAATTCAAATTGCAATTATCATTAGTGACTGTCCAAATTCTCCTAAGCCAGACAGGAATTTTAGAGTAAATAAGATTCTCCTCAATCACATATGTGATAAATGCTATGAATTGGCATTCTTAATATCCATTCAATCCTTCTTTTAGTTACTGTGTTTAGATATCTAAAATTACATGTTTTAATCTCTACACTAAAGTTCTGTGTATAAATTTCTCTCCTCTCACAAAATACACGCTGTGAGTTTGGGAATGCAAAGTTGAGTTTGAGGCCATCTGTGTTGATGTTATTGAGCAAAGGTATGAATATATGGGTGCTGAGAGGCGGTTTTACTGGCCAGAGCCCACATTTTTCGATCTACTTATCAGCTCATGGTTATGTAATACAGTCATAGCTGCACAAGTAGCTAGAGATTCCTGATCTTCAGATTACAGCTCGTGTGATGTCTCCCTGGACAGTAGAGTCCTTCAGTGACCACAGACTTTAGCTCTGCAAGTGTTTAAATCTTCATCGTTAACTCTCTGATTTCCACATATAGAGGAACCTCTCTTCCCTTCCATGAACACTAAGTGACTCATACTCATAGGGCCCCATTTCTGCTCCTGTACGTTTATTAATAATCTCTTGTTTACAGACAATAGTAATCAGCTGGATTCTGAATTGACTAAAAGTGGAACTGTAATGGTTTCAATATGAGCACCACCTCGTTACACCTCACGTTTATGCATGTTTTTCACTGTTGTGTGCTTTTTCCTTCTTGGTTTTTGTTTTCTCCCTCATCGCAGAACTTCATTTTCTGCTTCCTACTCTGCATGTCTTAAAAAGAAGTGATGTGTCCTAAAGTGGCACATCTTGTGTTTGAATATTAATCAGACTGAGACTGGAGTTTTTAGTTCCCATTCCAAAGTCATAGTTAAGAAATTGCTTGGTTCCTAGTAGAGTCCAGACAAAAGTGGCCAGTGGGACAAGGTACATGGGAGAAAATAATTGCTAAACGTCCAACATAACCATGTATATCTAGGTAAAGACTTGTTTCTAGAAAACCAAAAGTATTATAAGCTTGGTAGCTTCTCCAGATATGGCTCGCTCACCATAACTGCCACAGAATAACTATAATTTACTTTAACATATTTTCTCAATTCTAAATTGCATGTTTAACAATAGCGTTACTTTTCAAATTTTATGACGTTGGGATGTCTTAAAATAATGCCAAAAAACAGCTGACACAGTTTTCCAATGTGGCGGTAACGTTTTATGTTCCCACCTGCAGTGTTTTTGAGTTTCAATTGATCCATATGCTCAGTAAGATAACAGCCTTTTTTTGTCTTTTTCTCTTTAGCTATTTGGTGGGTGTGTTGCCTTGTGTTATTAACTTGTAGTTTTCTGATAATGGTTAATGTGGAGCATCTTTGCATACACTTTTTGACCATTTGATTAACTTGAATTTAAATCTATGTCCAATTATTGCTTAAAATGTCTTCATAATATTAAACTGATGCAGCATTTGAAAGTAAAGTTATTGTTCTTCCATTTGCTTGTCTAAAATGCCCGATGAAGTAATTAAAGGCTATAGAAATCACCAATTTTTTCATAACTATAGAACATAGCATTTAAAGCTAAGAGCGGTAGATCTCACTGATTGTGTGTTGTGGAGAACTATCACACTTCTGATTTTTTTTTAAAAAAATTTTAACATTTATTCATTTTTGAGAGTGAGGGAGACAGAGCATGAGTGGGGAAGGGGCAGAGAGAGAGGGAGACACTGAATCCAAAGCAGGCTTCAGGCTCCTAGCTGTCAGCACAGAGTCCGATGTGGGGATCCAACTCACGAACTGTGAGATCATGACTTGAGCCAAAGTCGGATGCTTAACCGACTGAGCCACCCAGGCGTCCCTATCACACTTCTGAAATTTGTCTTTCAGAAAATTTCCCCTATGAGTTTTATGGATTTATTTAAACTTATGATCACAAGACTTAAATTGTCAAATTATACTACCCGTCAGTCACACATGTTTTCCAATAAAATGTCCCTACTCTTTGAGAAAATTATTTCATGCCTTTTTTTTTTTAACTGATACCCTCATGTGCCCTTTCCTACTATTTACTCGTGGCTAATGAACACCCCTCAGAGTCTGTGAAAAAAATCAGAATGATGTCATCACTGTCAACTGCAGAGTATGTGAGTGACCTAAAATCTATCAGGCATTTACACCCTTATGTTCTATATTGCTGCATGTTTCTCCTGACTGACGAGGCAAATGACCTTGAAAACCTCAAATATTTATCCCTCAGCTTGTGATTAGGAGTATATCCCTGTGTTTCTGCTTAAAGACTGCTCTTCAGTTGTCTTCCTCTTTCCTGCACAGTTAATTGTTCTCTATTAGATTATTACATAAGGTACATGGGAATGTGCTATTATCATCCATCATTAGAAATCTTCGTAATTCTACAATAATCTCCATTTATTTTTCTTTCTCACTTTCTTATATTAAAAACCACTTCTATCAGGCTTATACCCCCTAAAGCCCTTCCCCAAATGAATTTGCTCTTGTGAAGATCAACAGTGACTTCCATTTGCCATTTTTATGGATACCACTGTCTCCTCGTCTTACTCAACCGTTCACAGTATTCCACACAGGGGACCTCCTTATTGATGCACTTTTCCTTTTTGACTTCCATAATACCTGTCACTTTTTTGTTTGTCTGCTTTGTGTTCAAATGTCCCTTTATATGTAAACAGTTCTTGTCCTCTAGGAGAAGGCTTTTATCAAAATATTTTTTGTACACAGTGCCAAAAGAGTTGACAAATATATAAGCAGTCAAATATATATTTGGTATGATGTAGTCAAAAGCAAAAATTGCCACTTAATAAGCCGAATTTGATTGATTCTGTCACTCAATTAGCAGGTTAACTATTTGGGTTAATAGAATGTATTTAGGTATGGACAGGAAAATATCGTCCCAAATAGATATTTGTCAAGGCCAAAACAACTTAACAAGTCAATAGTATTAGTGACTAGCATGTAAATACGTGTTGAAATTATTAACATATTAAGTGTTTAATATTTATGTTTTATAGTAGTCTTTACAAACAAGGCAAACATAAAAGTGATAATTTTTTTCATGTGATTAGAAAATCTTGATTTTTGCAAAATAGAAAAGCATTTTCTACAAAATAACTGTAGGAGAGAAGAAATTAAAGGGCTTTTTTCAAATTAATAATCAACATTTAGATAGCATCCAAAATATTGATTTTAAATCGCCTTATTTTCCCTACCATTTTCTTGTTTTTGCTGTTGTTTTTTGTTTGTTTGTTTGTTTGTTTTTTCCTATCAGCTTGTGGGCTGTTTAGTATTGGGTGAAAGAATAAACATTTTCTATTGGGCCTACAGATGATATGAGTAGACAGTTCCCAAACTGAGTGGCACAGTACTCAAACTAGAACTTAAGACAAACATGGCCGTTAAATGGGGCAACTTATGTGATGATACATAACACTAGTCCATTCTGAAGGTGTTCAGATTTGTGTGACTAGGAACTAATTTAATTTGAATAATTCAAAATATTTCCTAATGTCAATGAGTACAATATCACCGACTATCTTTTACCTATAGAAATGTCATATTTCAGTTAAGCTGTGTTTGTGTTTTGGCTGGGGTACGAGTAAGAAGCAAGGTCAATATTGAATAGTTCTTAGAAAACATGATGTCCTTACTTTACTGAATTCCAATATCTTGTCACAAAAAGAGAGTATAAATGCAGCAATGATAAAATGGAATTTATCACCACAGGATTTTATGGTTTCCTTCCTTTCTCTTCACTTCCTTTTCCTTCCTTATTTCCTCGTCCCATCGTAATCTCCCAACAGCATCTTATTCTTGCTTCTCCTTTACATGTATTTCTTCTTTCCCAACTTCTTACCAGACCTCTTTTACAACAGTGTACCAAAAGGACTTCAACTGATAATTTACAGAGATCACCCATCAGACAAGTACAGTCAGTATGAACAGTGAAAGCTTTGGTATACATTTTTATGTGCTTCCCTGCTCTGGACACTTTCTGTAACCACCTGTGAGCCTGTATAGCCCCATTTGGCTTTAAGCCTATGCTAAAGAAACTGAAGCAATTACAACCCTTGCTTTATTTTCTCTCCTCATTCACTCTTGAAAGTAGGACTGGCATTATTTTTTTTCTCACTTTCTAAATTTCCAGAGAAGAGTTTGCATGTAACATTTGTTCTTTCTTTCCTGGGCCATCCTGATTGTCCATTAGCTTCTAAGTGTGATGCCTCCCCAGCCTTGTCTTACCACATCATTTGCATTAGAGAATTAAAAAAGACAACATCCAAGAGTAGCAAATTGGGAAGAAAGATATTTGTCCAACTTCAGATTTTTTCATAATACCTAACACTTTTCACTAAATTCTCTAAATTCATCCTAGAATATCTCCTTTCATTCTTAATATCAAATGTTCTGCAAATACATATTCTTTCCCGGAGTCCATGGTAAGAAGAGTATTAGCTGACGTGTATATAGTGTTAGCAAGCATAGTTGTAAGGAAATTAAATGTATATTAATTCAATCCATCATTTACTTATTATAAGGGCAAGCTCAGAATAGAGTACCATACACGTAGAATTCTATACAGCTGGGCTTCTGTTTAACACTGCAAAATTCCAGAGGCTACAGAAATAAGGAAAGAAAGAAGGAAAGAAGGAAGGAAGGAAATTAGGAGGGAAGGGAGGAAGGAAGGAAGGGAGGGAGGGAGGAAGGAAGGAAAGAAGGAAGGAAGGAAGAAAAGAAAAAGAAAGAAAGAAAGAAAGAAAGAAAGAAAGAAAGAAAGAAAGAGAAAGAAAGGAAAGAAAGAAAGAAAGAAAGAAAGAAAGAAAGAAAGAAAGAAAGAAAGAAAGAAAGAAAGAAAGAGGGGCGCCTGGGTGGTGCAGTCGGTTAAGCGTCCGACTTCAGCCAGGTCACGATCTCGCGCTCCGTGAGTTCGAGCCCCGCGTCGGGCTCTGGGCTGATGGCTCAGAGCCTGGAGCCTGTTTCCGATTCTGTGTCTCCCTCTCTCTCTGCCCCTCCCCCGTTCATGCTCTGTCTCTCTCTGTCCCCAAAATAAATAAACGTTGAAAAAAAAAATTTTAAAAAAAAAAAAAAAAGAAAGAAAGAAAGAAAGAAAGAAAGAAGAAAGAAAAGAAAGAAAGGAAGAAAGAAAAGACTCCTTTGCAAGTGATGAATGATAAATGATGCTATTTTGTTCATTTCCTGATATATTGAGATCAACCACAGTTAAACTTGTGCAAAATATGATTCTGCTGATACTCCAATTAACCTAAAAAAGATGATGAATGGCATAAAAACCTGTGTATATCCTAAATGACTGATTCAGAGTTCCTGCACTGTTTCATGAAGTCTCATTGTTAGTAGTAGTGTTATCAGTGCAACTGGCAAAGTCCCAAAGGAATTAAAATTTACCTACAAAATGTCTCCTTTAAAAAAAATAGTGTTTTCACCTCTTAAAAGCAAAATATTACTCGTTCTACAGTTTTCACCAATATATCCCTGAGATTCTCATTTTACTGTTGGAAATATAAAGTCTTCAATATAGTAAAACATGATTTTATTCATTTTCTTGATCCCTTTGATGGCATATAATAATATTTTATTGATTTCTTTAAAAATAAGTGTAAGAAAAATGTAGCCAAGTATTATGCAATGCAATAATCTTGGTTCCTCCAAACAAGAATTCTGGTTTAAAGATTTGGAATAAACATTCTATATGAGTACCAATAAAATTCATGGAAATATTACTTAAAGGTTAATGATTACCCCAAGGAAACCATTACATAATATTTGTGAATTTGTGAGTTTACAAATATCAAGCTTGTAACTAATAACTAGATGAGATTTGTGACAGTATGTGCCCTTTAAAAAGTTAAAAAACCAAAACAAAAACCCTCCCCCTTTCCTCCATGTGTGTATGAGTGTGTGTGGCATATAAACATCCAACATACCTATGAAGTAGTTCTTGGGGTGCCTGGGTGGCTCAGTCAGTTAAGTATCTGACTCTTGATTTCAGCTTAAGCCATGCTTTCATGGTTTGGTTCATGAGTTCGAGTCCCATGCCAGGCTCTGCACTGACAGCTTGGAATTTCATGTCTCCCCCTCTCTCTGCCACTCCTCTGCTCACTCTCTCTCTCTCCCTCAAAAATAAATAAACGAACATTTAAAAAAAAAAGGAAATAGTTCTTTTCCAAAGGCTTTTAGTCACACTCTATTTGGGTAAATTGACACTTTAAAAATTATCCTATTGCAAAATCTGAGTATTTTTCAGAAGGAATTGTCATGGATTTACTACATAACCTATATTCACTGAGATATTTCCTATTGCTCAGGAATAAACCATTAGGTAGAACCTCAGTTGTGAACCAAGACATCATTATTGTTTGGGAATATAGACTTCTCAGATTTTATAAAAATGACTTAACTGACTATTCTCCTAAATAACTGCTATATCTACCTACTTGAAGACCGTGGTGAAATAAAGATTTTTGGGAAAAGATTATCTGTGCTATGAAGGGTAAGCCTAGTGAACTTACCCAATCCCTTATGAGAAGTTCATCCTTCCACTCTTCCCAGAATCATGATTATTGAGTGCTTCTCAAAGATACTTAGCCACAAATAACATGAATACTTTCAAGAAAGAAGGCAGACTTTTCCATAAGTTCCCATGCTGAGCTATAGCATTATTAATCATGATCTGAATAAAATTGAAAGGAGAGTCAAATATGTAGCCACTATATTGACCCCAGAGAAAGTTGTCTCCTTATAATCCAGGGAGACTCAATAATGCAGGTTAGACTAGCTTGCAACAGATCATGCATGAGCATTGAGAACATGAAAAAAAAAGCCTCCCTCCACCTCCAGTTCAATTTTATCCTCTTTGAGGAAGAGGGAAGGCATGGACTAAGGGGTTGCCCAGGCTGTCACCAGTTGAGATGGTCTACTTTGAGAGCAGTCTTCAGGACAAAGACAATTGATAAGGGTTGAGAGAGGGGCAGCCGTCCATATCTGAGAGGTCCTCAGAATAGAAACTTTATATGGATGTTTCTTTTAGAATGGTATAAAATATCCTAGGAAGGATGCTTAGCACAAAACTAGCATCCCATGAATATTAGTTGTTAGTTCTTTTACACTTTTCTTTGTACATTCTGCTGACAATATCATTCTGCCTTACTACAGATGTAACTTTATAAAAAGTTCATGTGTATTCTGTGATAGTGAATTTTCTGAATAGACCCTCAGTCTGCCATTAAAATATCAGACTTCATTGAAAGATCTATTTGGAGGACGTTTAATTATTAACATTGGATATAAGATAATACTAAAAATGTTTAAAAATAATTTAATGTTATAAACTATTTGATAAGCTAGTGCTACGTGACTTCACTGTATGAACAATATTCTATCCATACTCTTTTTCAACTTATTAAATTTGCATATATGAAAAAGAAATATTATTGATTTTACGATGATGGAAATTCTGATTTTAAAAAACTTCAGAAAATGTTCTTTTATTAAAGAAAGCTGGGGCGGTATATTACTTAGCAAGGCTGCCATTCAAAAGGATACAATACTACTGTGGTTAAACAAGACAGAATTTTTTTCCTCCCTCATGTAAGAGCCCAGAGGCAAACAGATGGTCTGGGGTGGGTTAGTAACCGTGACCCACATAGTGATTCAACCATCCAGTCTGGGAGAATATCCTCTCATCTTCTTTTTTTTTTTTTTTTTTTTTTTTTTTTTTTTTTTTTTTTTTTTTTTTGAGCTTATTTATTTTTGAGAGTATGAGCAGAGGAGCAGCAGAGAGAGAGGAAGAGAGAGAATCCCAAGCAGGCTGTATGTTGTCAGCGCAGAGCCCAATGTGGGGCTCAATCTCACTAACTGTGAGATCATGACCTGAGCCCCAAAACAAGAGTCAGATGCTTAACTGACTGAGCCACCCAGGCACCCCCAGCTTCCAACTTCTTTCTGACTTCTGTGTCAAAGCCTATGGTGGCTGCTTCAATTATTACCACTTCCTTAGTAGGAAAGAAAAAAAAAAATAAGAAGGTAATCATTCTCCTCATACAAATATGAACATAAATTTGTACACATTATTTCTGCTCACATTCCATTGTTGAAAATTTAGTCATAGGGCTATAGCTAGTGGAAGGGAAGCTGTAAAAATGTAGATTATAGCTAGACTGTCAAGTGCCCAGCTAAAACTCAAAGGCACGAGGTTTTTATTTCCAAATGGAAGAGGGGAGAAATGATTTCTAGTGGACAGCTTGCTGTCTCTTCCATATAGAATGCCCTTCAGATCCCATGATTTGGTTTGTCACATTAAAGTTGCCACATTAATCCGCATGTAAATGCTACAGTGTAGACTGACTGCTTATTTGTAGAACACCACAAATATTTTAACAATCTACTTAGGTTTCTGGATAAAAATATTTCTAGGGCATTTATCAGCAGCTTTTTCTTTTTCTTTCTTTTTTTTTTTTAACATTTTTTCTTTTTGAGAGAGAGAGACAGAGCACAAGTGAGGGAGAAACAGAGAGAGAGGGAGACACAGAATCCGAAGCACGCTCCAGGCTCCAAGCTGTCCGCACAGAGCCTGACGAGGGGCTCCAACTCACAAACCGTGAGATCATGACCTGAGCCAAAGTCAGTCGCTTAACCAACTGAGCCACCCAGGCGCCCCATTATCAGTAGCTTTTAAGAGATATTTTGCATTGAACGCTTTTGCCCAGCTTACAGATGAAGAAATTTCACTTTGTCAGAAGTTATACCTACCCATATAGTGTATGATAGTCAGAGAACACACAGGGTTCTTTCTGGCTTAAAAATCAACTTTTGGTTTATCAGGATTTAAGTCATCATAGTTTTCAAAAAGAGCAAGAATTCATTATGTAATCATAGTACCTCCTATACCCTTATCAGAGCAAACGTAACATGGAGTGAATATTAATGTTAAAGACAAAAATTTCTGAGAAACACTTAAAATGAGAGAGTAGAATCATGAGCGTTTTTCAGCAGATTTTCCTCATGGCATCCAGGAAAATCAGTAATTTATAGAAACATTTGTTTAAAGGAGTGTCTAACATTTAGACTGAAGCAAAGGAAGAAGCTTGTGTAAGAGATTCCTAAGGACTGCTATGTAATATTTCAAATATTTCTCAACTACTATGTCTGTAAATAGATCACTCAGTTAAAACACTCAAGCCCTTTACCTTTGGTGTTCAGACAGAAGGGACACGGCCTTTTAAATTTGACTCCCACTTAGCATAAGGAGCAGGGAGGACTCTGTTCATGTCCTGATACTGGTTTTCACTCCTTTGCATTGTCGTCATGCTGTGTCCTTCTTGTCCTTCCCATTCCTGCCTATATAGTACCTGGTCTGAGGCTTGTAACTGATCCCTGATTCCATATACTGTTTGATAGGCTATTAAAATTTGGATTCAAAAGCTTTACTACAAGAGTATGTGAGAAAATAGGTGGTTGTTTTTTAAGCCTAAAACACTTTTTCATTTTTATCTATTCTGTACAAAGTGTGTGTGTGTGTGTGTGTGTGTGTGTAGGAGAGGGACAAAAAGTGGCTGGGGTATAAAGATTAGGCAGTTTAGTCTTCAGAGTTCAGTTTCCGTAATCAAAATTCACATACATGATTTTGTCACATGACTGTTGTGAAGATGAAATGATATAATTCATATAAAGATCCTTGTAAGTGTCATATAGTTTTAGGATTTTTTATGTTAATTTATAATGAATTATGAAATCAGTTAGGCATAAATCAGATAGATTAGTAGAAGGTGGTATATCATGTATGTTAATTAAATGATACTGGGAAATTTTAGCAAATTTAAAACTTTGAGTTAGGGTCTGAATTTATGACTTAAAAAAAAATGTAGCCACTGTCTTTAATTGCATTTTTTGCCATATGCTGATGGGGACATATTTGCTCTTAATTTGTGTCCCAAGCAATATTGTGTGTTATCTTTACAGACCAGATTTGGAAACTTTTTTTAAAAAAACGGAATTGTTTCTGTTTATTTATGGCTGCTGAGTTAGAAGTGACATTCATAATGAGTTTTGTTTTATTTAAAATAAGTCTGTAATGTAGTCAGTTGCATGGCAGCAGAAGATATTTACGCATATCTGTATTATGGTTATGGGAAATATTTCTTTTGAAGTCCAAGAATGCCACTTCTACTTTCGCAGAACATAGAAGCCAAGCGAACATGGAATATGGTTGTAGTTTAATCATCTGCTTGACTTTAATTCCCTCATGGATTTATATTTCATTATAGCATGCTTTAAATGCTGTGTTGATAAGGGAAATAATTCCTTTATTCATATCAGTGCCTATAAAGTCCTATTTCTGTGTTTGAAATAAAGAATACACATCAAACCATCAATTCATATGGATTTAAGTGGAAGCAGACCTGCATGAATTGAATGGCTTTTTTTCATTCCCTATAGTAATTTATTTACTATGATAACTCTAGTTGCAGGCAAGAATCTGACACTGTTTAATGAGTCTTGTGTTGTCTTGGAGAACTGTGGAAACAACAAGACATTGCCTAAGACAGTTAGGAAAGATGCTCAGATGTAGATTCCAAATCTAAAAGGCCTCTTATGTGGCAATTAGGTAAAAGAGACCCTTAGCTTTCTGCCACCTCGTAAAGTTTTTCTCAGGAGAGATGTGCATTGCCCTAAACTCATTTCTCAGAGAAAGGCTGACTGTGATGCTTGTGAGGTTTCTCTTCCACTCACATGGCCTATCAGGCCTATTGTCTGTACGTGTCACATTGATCCACTTCTCAAATTAAGTATCTTACAGCCCATTGATATGAATGCGCTGTGTCACAAATAGCATCTTGGCCCTAATTAGAGGTTAAAGCTCAAAAACAAATTTAAATTCTCTATGTCTGTGGCCACGCTACATTATTTTTAATGAGAGAATTTTATCAGTATCAACAATTAGAAGAACATGCGTCCTTCAAGCATGCACAGTATTAAAGTAACGAACCTAACAGCACGTGTTCTTTAAAAAGGACTTTGTTTTTTTCTTTATGGATACAATTTGCAGACTGGAAGCCTGATCAGTTTGTATCTTCTTTACTCTGTCTCTGAAGAAAAACTCACTAACATGGAGTTACAGTATTGTTAGAGTGTAAATATGCATTTAATGTAGAAAAACTACATTCATAGGGAAAATGGCAAGACTGGCTCTAAGAAAAGTTTTAGCTAAGCAGTTCTTTATACATCTGAGACTGTGCTAGCGACTGTTCCCATGAGGGAAATTTTATTTCCCTCTGCCCAGTCTCCCAGAATCAGCTGCTTCATCCTGCAGCCGTATTCTTCATGTGGCCACATTCTTCATTCTGAAGCATTAGGCAGCTACCAGCACGATAGCCCATATGTGCAGCGACTTGGGGCATAGGAAAAATCTCTACCCAGCAATGTCAGCGGTACTTGACTGCTTCCTTCCAGGATGTCATGTTTCAAATCTTGGTGTGCTGTTAATCTTCCCCTTTTTGGCCTTCCCTGGTCAGTGTAACATTCCCCTAGCATGTGTGTGTATATATATATATATATATATATATATATATATATATATATATGCATTAACAAAATGTCATTGGACTTCTTGGATAACTCTGCATTTATCTATCAGAGCTCTAAACTTACCATTTCATAGAAACGTTCCCCTTCCATTTTCAGGGAGAGGTAGTGGGAAAGTGGTTGCTAGTTACCATTCGCTCCCTAAGTGTTCTAGTACCCCCGAATTTTTTTTTAACGTTTATTCATTTTTGAGAGACAGAGTGCAAGCAGGGGAGGGGCAGAGAGAGAGAAGGAGACACAGAATCTGAAGCAGGCTTCAGGTTCTGAACTGTCAGCACAAAGCCCAGCATGGGGCTCAAACTCATGAACCCATGAGATCATGACCTGAGCCGAAGTCAGACGCTTAACCAACTGAGCCACCCAGGCGTCCCAACCCCTGAAATAGTTTTTTTAAGTTTATTTATTTATTTTGAGAGGAAGAGAGAGAATGCAGGCAGTAGGGAGGAGCAGAAAGAGAGGAGAGAGAAATCCTAAGCAAGTTCCAATGTTCAGGTGGAGGCTGACACAGGGCTTGATTTCACAACCATGAGATAGTGAACTGAGCTGAAATCAAGAGTCAGACACTTAACCGACTGAGCCACCCAGGGACTCCCTGCCCCGAAATATTGTGGCTATAATGTGAATATATATTAGTTCTTTATTCAGCAGTAATTAAGAACCTACAATATTCTTGGTTCTGTTAAACTATGGAAGGTGGTTTTGACGAATGCAGTAAATCAGTCACTGTCTTTTGAAAATTTAAATTTGAATAATTCAAATGAAAATAAAATACAAAAGAATAAACATATGCCAATATGGTTGAAAGAGATTATGCATTTTACTAATTTTATTTAAATTAAATATTTTTATGGTATGTTTAATGAATCAGCAATGACATACTCTTTAGAATAATAAATAATTGGCATGAATAATCTTGCTTAATGACAAAGACCTTATACTAACTTTGTGTTTGAGGTTTTCTGGTGGTGGTTGTTCTTGGAGTTTTTGTATTATGATTCTATTAATTATTCCTCACAATTTAAAACTTTATTTGAAATGTTATGGCCTTAAATGTTGAGTGCTTATGAGGAGAGAATTCCTTAAATAACTGGACACTGGGAAATTTAATATAGTTGTGTGGCTTTCATTCTTGGCTAGTATGATGATATTTCCAGATATCAGCTAATTCTTCCAGATACCAGCTAATTTGTTTAATGTTTCCTCCCTTTCTCTTTTTCACCTATGAACTAACTACATTTGAATGTCCTTTTGTTTTCACTTAGAAAGTTATGAGCCAAAAACTATGTCTTGATTTCATTCCTAAATGTGTTTTCCATTTTCTCCCTACTATGAATTCTCAGTTTTATGAAGATAGGATTCTGAAGGATTTGCTTTCTGATGTTCCTGGGTTCTTTGAGGCTGACATCTAAATATTTGCTCTGGGTTTTATAAAATATTTGATTAAGGATTAGTGTGTGCTTACTCATGATCCTGCATTCTTTAGTCAGTGTTACCTAGATGCAAATTCTGCCCATGTGATATATGCACACTGCTATTTCTAAACATACACACATACAAACCCTCACACTCTACTAGCTTTGGAATTAAAAAGCTCATAAAATATTCATTAAAAGGTTTATAAACTACAATAAAATAGAATGACACCAGATTCTGTAGAATTGTCTACAAATATTATAAATGAATAATCATGTTTCAGTAAGCTATCAAATGAATTTAAAAAATGATCTAATTGAAAGGGATGTACCTGAAGCAAGTAAAATTTGGGTGCCTAGAAAGTTGGGTGCACATTAAATTCAATTTTAAATGCTATTCCCACAGCCCCGATACCAATTCTCTAAACTTATTATTTTTTCAGCACTTCTTATATTAAATTTGCTTAAAATAAGGTTCACATACAAAAGTAATGAGATAAAGTTAAATCAATTCTTTGTCAATATTTCTGTTTGTTTACCTTGGGCAAGTCAAACAATCTCACGGAGCCTTGATTTTTTTTTTTTTCCAGCTGGCAGAAAATATATTTGGCTTTGATACCAAGGTAGCTTTTAACTGAAATAAATAAATAATTAAATACCTCTATCGCGGGGCGCCTGGGTGGCGCAGTCGGTTGAGCGTCCGACTTCAGCCAGGTCACGATCTTGCAGTCCGTGAGTTCGAGCCCCGCGTCAGGCTCTGGGCTGATGGCTCAGAGCCTGGAGCCTGTTTCCGATTCTGTGTCTCCCTCTCTCTCTGCCCTTCCCCCGTTCATGCTCTGTCTCTCTCTGTCCCAAAAATAAATAAATGTTGGGAAAAAAAATTAAAAAAATAAATAAATAAATACCTCTATCGCTTTAATTGTATGAAAATTAACTCTAAGGGCACCTGGCTGGCTCAGTCGGGAG
This sequence comes from Puma concolor, assembly GCF_028749965.1. NCBI lineage: Eukaryota > Metazoa > Chordata > Mammalia > Carnivora > Felidae > Puma > Puma concolor. The sequence continues at coordinate 204,459,108 of NC_141667.1, read as the reverse complement.
AGTTGCAACTCTTAATACCGGGGTTGTGAGTTCAAGTCCCTCATTGGGTGTAGAGATTGCTTAAAAAACAAAAACATAAAATATTAACTCTAAATAATAAATTCCTTTATATATTTTTTACATTAAAAAAGTTAATGTTTATTTATTTTTGAGAGAGAGACAGAGAGAGAGAGAGAGAGAGCATGAGCAGAAGAGGGGCAGAGAGAGAGGACAACAAAATCCAAGCAGGCTCTATGCTGTCAATATAAAGCCCAATGTGGAGTTCGAACCCACAAACCTAGAGATCATGACCTGGGCCAAAGTTTCACTCTCAACCAACTTAGCCACGTAGGCAACCTCCTTTTTATGTTGAAAGAGTAATAAAAAAAGATGGTACCATGCCTTCAACTCTGATATTAAAGAAAAGGGTAATCTACTTGAATCTCAGATTTTATCCTCATATTTAATTGAATAAATTCATTTAGAACTGTAACATTTATTTAAGAATGAATGAATTCTGAATTAATGTAAGAAGACAAACAATGTGCAAATATTATTTCAAAAGGCATATATTTGATTTTAGCACCAAATATTGTCGTATTTTATGGCTCCAATATTAATTTCAGTGACGTGATGAGAAGTTAAATTAGCTAATAACAAGTTATATTCACACATATATACCCCCTGTACACAGACACCAGGCATACAGTATATTATGTATATAAATCAATATCAAATTAAAGTATTAAAATATATAAAATTAAAGTATATAAAGTATATGAATCAATATCAAAACCTTCCCCAATTATTTATTTGCATTTTAAAGAAGTTTGGAAATTGAAGCATCAATCAGAACTCTATTAGACCTGTAACTTATGGATTTTGGAATATAATTTTCATACCTAGGCATTGAATCAGGTGTCCATGGAAACTACTATACTTATACCTAAGATTCTCTATTCATTTAATCTGCATGATCAGAATAATTTAATCATGTTCCTTCCTGCATCTTGGTTTTCTCTGGAAACACTGCAAAACTGCATAATCATCTTCAGATTGTGAGGCAAACTTTTAACTGTTCCTGTTAAGGAGTTCATGTTATCTGTGGTGTAAAAGTCATTCCCCAAAACAAAGGTCCTCACGTTTGTTTGGTTTTTTTTTCTGAAGTTTGCATTTAATGTTGGATATTTTTGAATGCATGAATTTTTACTTCACTCTTAAAGTCTGTGCAAAAATATGTGGACTAACATTTTTTTTCTGATTTATGAAAAAGCACTAGATATTCAGGATGTACACATTTATAATATACTATAACTCTAGTTGGAATTATTACCAGGCATAAAGATTTATATCATTTTATTGTTTAAATAGTGAATGCTTATTACTACCCTTTGTTTAGAAGATAGATCAAATTGTGTAGAAAGTTTCATCATTTAATGGTAATATCCCATTAAAAAGCAACAGTGCTGGGGCATCTGGGTGGCTCAGTCAGTTGAGTGTCTGGCTCTTGATTTCTGTACAGGTCATGATCCCGAGATGGTGGGATCGAGCCCTGTGTTGGGCTCTGCACTGAGCATGGTGCCTGCTTAAGATTTTCTCTCTCTCCCTGTGCCCCCTCCCTCACTCACACATGCTTTCTCTCTCTCTCAAGTAAAAAAAATAAAAAAATAGCAACAACAGCAAACAACAAAGCAGTGCACACACATTATATATAATTATAACTATTATATCTTTATATATAATCATTATTTAACCTGTATCAATTTCTCTTGTCCTAATTTGTATCTAGCATACCCAAGTTGTAAAGTTTGCATGGTGTTTAGTTTGAGAAACAAAATATATCTCAGTCTATGACCCTATAGCAATAAAAAGAAAAATCTAACTGAGAAAAGATGTATTTATTACATTCAGGTAAGAGGAGCAAGAGGAGAAATGCTAACTTTATTAAATGTAAACAGCAAAATACAATAAAGGTTTCCTGGACATGGCATATTATATATATTCTATGTGTGTTCATATACCTTTTTCAAATTTTGCTCGGGAGGCATAGTTCTATTTTATCACGGAAGGAATAGCTATCAAGTTCCACAATATAAATATAAAGGAAAAAGCATACTCTCAAAATGGTTAGGTAAAATAAACATGACTTTCAGGATGCCTGGGTAGCTCACTTGGTTAAGTGTCTGACTCTTGATTTCTGCTCAGGTCATGATCTCACTCTATGTAAGATCAAGCCCCATGTTGGACTCCTCACTGACAGTGTGGGATTCTCTCTCCCTGTCTCTCTCTGTCCTTCTGCTCTCTCTCTCTCTTAAAATAAATAAACTTAAAAAATATGTATATACATATATATGTATATATATACATATATATGTGTGTGTGTGTGTATATATATATATATATATATATATATATATAACTCACATTATTGGAAACTTAAAAAAAGTGCAATAATGGTGAAGGATTCTCATGATTTCTCTTAACTTCTTAACAGATGAAATCCACAAATGTTAAAAAAAAAGGTACTTTCCATTATTAATTTCATGTTGCAAATTACACTTACAATGTAAGTTTTACTTGTGCAAAGTAGATATATTTCATATTTTATTTTTAAGAATGCACAGTACATACTCAAAAGACAATTATTTCTAAGTATTGATCATTGTTAAGGATAGCACCACTGTAAAATTGTATAATAGTACATGCATGTTGGTAATTGAGGTGTTTTCACATTTTAAAATAAATAAAATTTGAGATTCAAGTTTTTTAATATTCATACCATGTCAAAAGTTACAACTGTGTCTTTTAAAATTTTATTTAAAATATGTTAATAATATTCTCAAATACCATACAAGGATAGTGGGGTTTTTTTCTTTACAGAAAACAGTGGATTCTCATAAGCCTAACATAAGTCAATCAACAGTTATCTGAAAATGCTGACTCAGAAGTGAAAGTTCTCATTCTAATCATACCCTATCAATTTCAGATCTTCTGCAACATTTTTTATAATGTCGCTGAAGGGCATATGGCCTTCTAGTTCTTTCAACACAATTCTTTAGGGAACTATTTCAGCCAGGAATCTTGAAAGTTTGTTGGAAGCAAAGTCTAAGTAAGTAGTCAAAAAATTAAAAATTCATTCTTGTGAATATGGCTCATAAAATAAAAGTTCAGGTAAGTATGGATGCATAGCATTGTTTTTCTACTGATACCATAACAAATTACCACACATTTCATGGCTTAAGACAATACTAATTTATCACCTTACAGTTCTAGGGGACAGAAATCTGAAAGAGAGATCACTGGATGAAAATCCTGACATTGTGGCAGGACTGTTATAGTTTGGAGGCCCTAGGGAAGAATTCTTTTCTCTACTTACCCAACTCCTACTAGCCTCCCACATTCCTTAGCTCCTAGATCCCTACCTACATCTTCAAAGACAGCAGCAGTGTTGCATCTCTATTCCTTTCTTCCATAGCCACATCTCCTTCTCTTTTTCTCCTTCTGCCTTCCTACTTTGAGGACCCTTGTGATGACAGTGGAGCCAGGAAAAGGTTGAGAAAAACAAGGCCTCAGGGCTCCTGGGTGGCTCAGTCCATTAGGCAACCCACTCTTGATCTAGGCTCAGGTCATGATCTTATGGTTCACGGGTTCTAGCCCCGCCTCGGGCTCCTCACTGAGAGTGCTGAGACTGCTTAGGATTCTGTCTCTCTCTCTGTCCTTCCCCTGTGCTCTTGTTTTCTCTCTCTCGCTCTCTCTCTCTCAAAATAAATAAATAAAATTAAAAAAAATAAAGAAAAACAAGGCCTCCTCCAAATATATACAGTATATATATAATTATCTGTAATCCAGCCTGAAAAAAAACTGTTTCTGATGGGAAATATTTCCTAGATGTGTACAATATTGAGAACAGCAGACCTGAAGCCAAACAACCTTGGCTTGAACCTTGGTTCTTCTACTTAATAGCTGTGTGTGACATAAGACAAGTTCTTATCCTTTTTTGGCACATAAAAAAATGGCAGAAACATCTTTAACACTCATCAAAGGCATGCAATCTATTTTCCCTTCCCTTGAATCTGGGCTGGCCAATGACTGACTAATAAAGCGTAAGTGACACTGTACTCATTCTAAGAATTGCCTGTAAGAGTTGTGGAATTTCTGCCTTGATTTGTTTTGCAAAGCAGCTAACAGGTGAGGTCTGACCTCCCTGACGTTACCATGCAGTGAGAAGCACAGAAAGCCCTAAATCTCCATAATAAAACTGTTAGAAGAAAGGAATTTGGCAAAGTTACAAGACACAAAAATCAACATGCAAAAAGCAACTGTGTTTTTATGTACTGACAATAAGGTATCTGAAAAGGAAATTAAGAAAGCAGTAGGAATAAAAATACAATAACAATAAAAATGAATACCATGGTATCAATTATAAAATGCTTATAAATAAACCGCAAAGGGGAAAGTTTGTATGTTGAAAATCATAAAACACTGATAAAAGAAATTAAAGCAGACACAAATAAATGGAAAGACACCCCATGATCATAGATTAGAAGAATTAATATCGTTAAAATCTGCACATTACTGGGGGCGCCTGGGTGGCTCAGTCAGTTAAGCGTCCGACTTCGGCCCAGGTCATGATCCCACGGTTTGTGGGTTTGAGCCCCGTGTCAGGCTCTGTGCTGACAGCTCAGAGCCTGGAGACTGCTTCAGATTCTGTGTCTCCCTCTCTCTCTGTTCCTCCCCTGCTCATGGTCTGTTTCAAAAATAAATTAAAAACATAAAAATAAAACATTAAAAAAAAGTTTTAGATGGGCACACTACTGAAAGGGATCTACAGATTCAATGCAACCCCTATCAAAATCCCAATGGCACTTATTATAGAAATAAAATAAACAATTCTAAAATCATAGGAAACCACAAGATACCCTGAATATCAAATGCAATATTAAGAAAGAGGAACAAAACTGGAGGCATCACACTCCCTGGTTTCAAAACATATTATAAAGCTACAGTAATCAAAACATTATGGTACTAGCATGAAAATAGACAAATAGACCAATGGAAAAAAATAGAGATCCCAGAAAGAAACCTACACATCGTGATCAATTATCCTTCTAATAAATGGCCTGAATGTTTCCAATAAATCGTATATCCATGTGCAAAAAAATGAACTCTTAATTTATATCTTGGATCCTTACATCATTATTCTCTTTGGTCAATATCTCTTTTTTAGTGATATCACTAGAGTCTTTCCAGAAATATTCAATATTTTTTAAGTTGTGTAATTACCTTGAAAAAAAAAGAAGAAAGAAGAGACTAATTTTTATGCATGAAGTTCACTGCAGTTGCTACCCAGTTTTTCTGCAAACTTTCGAAACCAACTGCTTAAATAGAGTCAGTAGTATTCACTGAAACTTTTCTCTTTCCACAAATACTCCTCAACTCATCTTCTATGATTTCCCATCATAGTGTTACAGAACACTCCTTTTTCCATGATCACCAAGGACTGTTTCTTCATCTCATGCCATGATTTATTTTTCATCTTCCCTAAACTCTCAGCGATGTGATGCAATGTTGATCTCCTGCTTCTTTCTGAAACATGATCTTTCTTTGATTTCTAGGACTCCACTGTCTCCCTGATTTTCTCCAGGAGTTTGGGAATCTGTTATGTCTCATCGTTTATTCCGTCACTAAATATTGGGAGTCTGTCACCAGCAAGTCCAGGTTCTCATATGTCCTTATACCATCCCCCTGATCTGTGTCCTCTTTTATGGACACAGTCCTGAATACTATACGTGTGTCAAGGACTTCAGATTCCTAGTTCCGACTTTCGGCTCTTGTCTAACGTTCTGAACAGTGTGCCCACATGTCTCCACTTGAAATTGTTATCTAGACGTTCCTTATTCAAGAGGAAGTCAGATATGTCCCAAACCAACTCATAATCTTTCTTTCTTGATTGCATCTCTCCTATGTTGTCTGTCCCATCAAATGGCATGCTCATATAACCAGTTATTTCACAAAAATATCTAGACATTACCATGAAGAATTTCTTGAGCTTCCGCCTTCAACCTATCCGAAACCACGTCTGTTTCACTTTCAAGTTCGTCTGAAAGTCGATTTTTTTCTGTTTTCACCATCACAACTTCCGTCCAGTCTAACACCATCTCCTGCCTCTACAGGACTTCAATTCCTTCTTACTGTTGTTTCATCTCTTACCAGCTCCTTCCAATATAGTTGCAGGTTGCAAACAAAAGCAGGTTGTTAACAATTCCAGACTGACTTTGCCAAAAGTGATTCAGACTTGAGGACTTCCATTTTGTTTAGGGTAAACGCTGAAAGGCTTAACAAAAACTGTAGTGCCCTGTGATCAGTCTCCTGCTTATAAACCTCAAGCCTTGTTTGCAAGCCTATTTTCACCCCGTCATTCAGCCCCGTGGTCTTCTGCATTTCTTAAAGCAGCCATGCTTTCTCCTGCCGCAAGGTCTTGCATGCGTTATTCCCTCTATCTAAAATTATGTTGCCCTCTTTTCATCTACACATTTCTTTCTCATCGTTCCAATGTCAGCTTAATGGCTCATTTCTTGGGGTCCCTGAGTGGCTCAGTTGGTTAAGTGTCTGACCCTTGATCTCAGCTCAGGTCTTGATCTCAGGGTCGTGAGTTTGAGCCCCACATTGGGCTCCATGCTAGGTGTGAAGCCTACTCAAAAAAAAAAAAAAAAAAGTCTATTTCTTCACAGAAGCTTTTCTCTGAAACCCTAAACTAGGAACAATTTAATATTATGTATTTCCGCCACAGTGTATATATTTTCTTCATAGGGTTTTTTAAATAAATTATATATAATAACTTTATTAAATAACAGAATTTAGAATCCTGTTTTTTTGTGGTCAGCATTTTATTTTTATTTTTATTTTTTCCCCTCCCCTCCCTCCCACCCCCCATCAACCCTCAGTTTGTTCTCAGTTTTTAAGAGTCTCTTATGCTTTGGCTCTCTCCCACTCTAACCTCTTTTTTTTTTCCTTCCCCTCCCCCATGGGTTTCTACTAAGTTTCTCAGGATCCACATAAGAGTGAAACCATATGGTATCTGTCTTTCTCTGTATGACTTATTTCACTTAGCATCACACTCTCCAGTTCCATCCACGTTGCTACAAAGGGCCATATTTCATTCTTTCTCATTGCCACGTAGTACTCCATTGTGTATATAAACCACAATTTCTGTATCCATTCATCAGTTGATGGACATTTAGGCTCTTTCCACAATTTGGCTATTGTTGAGAGTGCTGCTATAAACATTGGGGTACAAGTGCCCCTATGCATCAGTACTCCTGTATCCCTTGGGTAAATCCTAGCAGTGCTATTGCTGGGTCATAGGGTAGGTCTATTTTTAATTTTTTGAGGAACCTCCACACTGTTTTCCAGAGTGGCTGCACCAGTTTGCATTCTGTGGTCAGCATTTTAAACCCAGTGCCCACTGCACTGCTTCACAGGTTCTATTTAGAAAATACATGATCTTGAATCATTTAACTTACTAGTAAAATATTTATATCCAAGTTTCTGATTTATAAGGCTAACGTCATAATAGATAAGGTCAGTGGATTAGCATACTTTAAAAATTCCAATAATATGCAATATAGAAAATGGATGATAAAGGATGACTTCCACTGCATCCAGAACATTCCAGCTGAACATGATTGAAATCTATTATTTCACTTCTGAAATAATAAAATAAAATTTTTCCAAACACTAATCAGAAGAGAGGAACACAATAGGTACAAAATTACAGTGAACTAATGAAAGACCTGTGAAATGTTAAAATAATTCTTTTGTGCCTTGTTATCCACTGTGTCCCATGGATAGAATTAAATATTTTGTCGGGTTTCTCTTTCTGCATAACAAACTACCAAAACTTTACACGTTAAAATGGCACTCGTTTTTAATCTTAAAGTTTCATAGGTCTGAAGTCCAGGTGGACCTGACTGGTTTCTCCACTTAGGATCTCACAGAGTTGAAATCGATGTGTCAGCAAGGCTAGGCTCACATATGGAGGTTCTGGAGAAGAATCCATTTCCAAGAATTCACTTTATTCAGGTTTTTTTACTTCCCGGAAGCTGTGGGACTACTAATTGCATTTCTTTGCTGGCTTTCTCAAGGGGTTGCTTTTGGTACTTAGAGGCCATTCTTCTGCTCTTGTATGCAACTTCTCCCATCCTTTTTTTAAAATGGTATTTTTGGGGGCACCTGGGTGGCTCAGTTAAGCATCTGACTTCAGCTCAAGTCATGATCTCACAGCTTGTGAGTTCAAGCCCCATGACGGGGTCTGTGCTGACAGCTCAGAGCCTGGAGCCTGCTTCGGATTCTGTGTCTCCCTTTCTCTCTCTCTGCCCCTCCCCTGCACTCTCTCTCTCTCTCTTAAATAAATAGTAAAACATTAAAAAAATGTTTTTAAATGATATTTTTGGTACATTTTGATGATGATGATGATTCCAGTATAGTTAACGTACAGTGTTATATGTATATATATGTATACATGTAATATATACAGTATATATAATGTATATTTTTGTATATATAATGTATATATGTAATGTATATATAATGTATATATACAAAATATATAAGTATATATTATATATTAATATATTATATAATATTAATATATATTGTATATATAATATATATATAATGATTCACCAGTTCTAGACATTATTCAGTGCTCATCACAATAAGTGTACCCTTAATCCCCTTCACTATTTCATCCATCCCTTAATTCACCTCCCCCTTGGCAACCACCAGTTTGTTCTCCATATTTAAGTGTCTGGTTTTTTGTTTGTTTCTTTGTTTCTTTGTCCAGCCCTTCCATCTTCAAAGCCAGCAACAGCATATTGGATCCCTCCTTATTTGTGTGTCTCTGACTTCTGTTGCTGCAACATGGAGAAAACTCAGTTTGTAAAGGCCCATGTGGTTATATTAGGCCCATACAGATAATCTCTCAAACAAATACCTACTTGGTAACCTTAATTATATTGGCAAAATTTCTTCACCATAGTGTCTATATTAGTGTTTGAATAACCAGGGGCCAGGAATCTTAAGTGACCATTTTATAATTCTGACTACCACAGATATATATTCTTCCAGTTATGTATTTATTTTAAACCCAGTGGTTATACTTGAATAGAGAGAGAGGTGGCTTTAGTGGTTTTGAATTGATTAGAAGATGAAGGCAGATGTAAGGCATCCATAAGTATATAAACCTAAAGCAGTTTTGGTGACATTCTTTGTTGAATTCTCAGTGGAATTAGTAGTCTGGATGAAATAATTGCTTATATTTTGAAGTATTTAAAATATATTAATGTTGATAAATGCTATGAATCTTAAAAATATACTGATTATTCATTCATAAGCACAGATATCCAAAGCTATGCAGAGTAAAGGTTAAAGGATGAAACTGTTTGCTTCACGCAGTCCCTAAAAGTTATAACCTGGGGGAAAAGGGAACTATCTGGGAAATAATAATTTGGCAAAATTTTAGTACTTCTGATTTAGTACTGGAAAATATTTTTTTCTTCTTTTATTTAAGAATAATTGACATATAATATTCTTCTAATCTCAGATGTACATTATAGTATTTCAATATTTCTATCCATTATAAAATGATCCCCATGTCTAGTTACCATCTGTCACCATACAAAATTATCACAGCATTATCCACTATATTCCCTATGCTGTACATTATATCCCCATAACTTAATTATTTTACATCTGAAAGTTTGTACTTTTTAATTGCCTTCATCTATTTTGCCAACTTCTAAAACCCTCCCCGTTCTGATAACCAACAGTTTGTTTCCTATGTTTAGGAGTCTGCTTCCATTTTGTTTGTTTGTTCATTTTGTTTTTTAGATTCCACATATAAGTGAATTCATACATTATTTGTCTGTCTTTGTTTGACTTATGTCACTTGGTACATAATACTCTCTACCCATGTTATCTCAATGACAAGATTTCATTCTTTTTTTTTTTTTTATATAGCTGAGTAGTATTCCATTGTTTATATATACGGCATCTTCTTTATCCATTCAACCTCTGATGGATAAATGGCAGCACCTGGGCTGCTTCCATATCTTGGCTATTGTAAACAATGGTGTAGTGAACACAGGGTGCCTATCTCTTCAACTACTGATCAGTTTAACACATCTTAGTTGTCACGTTCATGGTATATTTCAATACAACTTGTAAACTTCGGGTTTGACTAAGAAGGTTGCGTAAGGATTCATATAAATCATGAAGTAATAAATTATGGAAACTATTTCTTGTAGATTATATTTCAAAGCTGATGAAAATATCTAAGTTTTGCAAATGGCTTGTTTGGCCACGTTTTGTGTATGGTATTTCAGAAAGCAGTGGAATCGCTATAATTTTAAGAAAGCTACTTAACATGGCCTTTCAAGAAAGGAGATACATTTACCCAGACTGACAAATCTAAAATGACCTTTAAAAATGACTTTTTTCGAACTAGAATTTATAGGGATGATAATGGCATGACATTTTATTGGCAACACAGTGTTGGAGGAAAAGAACATAGGTATAAACTATGATGCACATTTAATTAGTAGATGGAGGTGAAGAAAAAGTAATGAATGCAGGCACACACAAATGCTTGACAGGATTTCTGTTGACTATTGTTAAATATTTGAACTTAGTAATGTTGTTGTTAGAGGAACAGAATCACAGGATGATAATAATGTATTTGTCTGAGCTTGTCCTTATACATTTTTATATAACCATTTAAAGATATGTTACTTCTGTAAATAAAAACAACAGAAAAGAAGAAAACATGGTTACATGTCATAGAACTGATGGTGAAATGCATTTACTGTTATAGTTCCAGATTTTGATCAAGTGGGAACTTGGTAGAGAAACTGCTCTCAGGAATTAGACAACATGTGTTCAACTATGGATTCTGCTGCTTACAAACCATTTAACACTGAGAAACCCATGAAACCTTTTTCTTCATTTGACAGTGTAAGAGTTTCTGTAGGAGTTAATAAAATATTTTTAATAGTGCCTTATAATGCTTAAAAGACAATAAATATGAAGAATATTATTACTAACAATTCAATTTAGGGGCAATAGAAAACTTAGTACAGTCTTTCAGAGACACATATTTTATTTTTTTTTTTTATTGAAAAGTTGGCCTAATAGTGGGTTGTATATGTCTGGTTAGAATATATAAATTTATGAAAAAAATTAAGAAAAACAAAGCAAGGGGGCACCTGGGTGGTTCAGTCAGTTGAGCATCCAACTTTGGCTCATGTCATGATCTCACTGTCCTTGAGTTTGAGCTCTGCATCGACCTGTTTCAGATTCTGTGTCTCCCTCTCTCTCTGCCCCTCCCCTACTCATGCTCTGTCTCCCACTCTGTCAAAAATAAATAAACATTAAAAAAATTTTAAAAAGAAAAATGAAAAACCTGTCACTCTCTCCACAAGAAGTAAAACTAAATTTAAAAAAATCAAATCTTTGAAACTCAAGAGAGAACATAAATTTCAAAGTATCCCAAATAGAACTCAAGACATAAGAGATTTCCAGCTGTTATTTTACTGGCAAAGCAAGAAGAAGAGGAATCTGCTATAGATGAGAGAAAGGAAAATAAAACAATAGTTTAACATTCCACAAACATTTAGAAGTTTCATGTAGGCTATCATGATGGATTAGAATCCAGAAAGTCTAGTCACAGAAAGACTTCACAACTAATTGCCACCTCCTTTTTAGGGGTATTTTTCAAGTACATGTGACTAGTACCCAGAAAACAGAAAAAGCTGGGTGGTGCAGAAAGAAACAAAGTTAGGAGAAAAAACATAACTCCCCAGTGACTCTTCAATTCACCCCCCACCCAGACACGACTTGGGGTATAAAACAGAAAGATTGTTCAGTGTCTGGAAAACTGGGGTATAAAGCACAAAAAACTCTCACCATTGCTTAAATCTCAAGGACTGCTAAAGGGAAAGATGAAGCTAGTCTAAAAGATTTATACCAAACAGACACAGGAAGGTACACAAGAAGGAAAGAAGGTAACTAGGGGTCATTCTTAATTCTCAGAAGCCACTCTCATTCCTTGGCTAGTGGCTCCTTCCATCTTCAAGTCAGCAACTGAACAAAGAATCCTTCTCATACTGTAAATCTTAAACCTTGTGTTCTGCTACTTGCCAGAAAAAAATCACTATATTTTTGAAAGGGCTCACCTGATGAGATAAGCACATAGGAGACAATTTTCCCATTTTAGAGTCCAAAGATTAGGGACCTTAATTATATCTGCAAAATTTCTTTTGCAAAGTAAACAATCCCAGGTGTAACGGATGTGGAGATGATGGGAGCCATCTTAGAATTCTACCTTCCACAGCCAGGCACTTACTTCAGATATATGCTTTCATTAATCTTAAAAGTAATTTGGTACAACTGATATAACTACAGTTTTAAAACTTCAAGGAAATGGATTGTAAGAAAGAAAAGGATGATCTTGGCAGAGGATTCTTTCCTCTACCCATGTCCCTAGCCCAAGGTCATCTAGAACAGACTCAACCTCACTGATATCTTCATTTTAACAGAGACTCCATTTGAGGTATATTCAACTTCTTCCCCATGGGACTGTGAGCTAATAAATGGAGTTGTTTTAAAACACTATCTTTGTGTTCATTAGTTACATACATAGGAATAGAAAGATAAAAAAAAGTACCCTGCTAACTAAAAAGTGTTACACAAATGAGTAAAGTATTGTAGTTTTTGAACTTTTAGTGGAGGAAGACAAGTAGAGTAAAATCTTGTGAGCATAATTCCTTCTGGAAACATGCTTGTAATCCAAAGCACTTGTATAATCAAAGTGAATTTCCTTCCCCTTAAGAAATAATGGAAATTCAGATGATTCGTTCCACGATCCCAAATATTCACATAAAAATGATTACAATACTGTCATATAATACATACAAAATATAAAGAAAAATACACCAATTAACCTGCACTTACCTCTGAAAACCTTCATGGCTGGTGTGGCAGAGACAAGAGAGAGGAGAACTATAGTGTAGGACAACTTTCACTATCACTAATCGAATCACTGCTATCTATTGGCTCAATGGAAACTTTTTTTTCTTGCACCTTGAACAAGCAACCTATCCAATGACACTTGCTTTGCCTTCTTTTGAGGATTTTGGGGAAAGGTGACATTGCATTGTGGTTAAGCAGATTCATCACTTGCACTGTTATACAGCCTTATTCGGGTGGTGTTTTCTACAAAATTTTGCAGTTTCCCACATTTTACACATCTCCCTAATCTCATTTGAAGTGAAGGATTCCTCTGACTTTTTCTCCACCTCCTCCACAGACGAGATACAGATATAGGCTTCTTATAAAATACTGCACTTTTGGCCACTCGCACACCTCGTCTGTACTTCTCGATGATTTCCTTCTTAACTTCCACTGTAATCATCTTCTTATTGCCTTTCTTTTCACCCTTTTTCTGCATGGTGGCCATTGTATACACTTGCATGGATGTTGACTACAGTATAATATTAATAAACTCTTGGCATATGCTGTATTTAATGTAACTGGAAATAAGACAGCAGAGGAAAGGGTCTATATCCGCAGGCAGCCTGACCTAGAATGAAGCAGAACATTCCTAAGCTTACTCTTGTATGAAAAAGCAAAAGATGGTCCGTACGTTCTTTGAAGTGACTAAAAATATCATAGTACCAGTTGTGGGCACCTTCCAGCATTCTGAAAAAATCACTGGTTTCTACTAAACACTGCAGCCTGAGACTGAGTATCCAGAGCTTGATAATCTCCCACAATCCTGCAGAGAGAGAGAGAGGAGAGAAAGAGAGAGAGAGAGACAGAGAGATAAGAACCATAGGCTCAGTTGTGATCATGTGACATTTGGTGTCACATATTACTCAAATTGCAAGACATCACTTGATTATCAAATTAAAATTTATTGGAAATATTTACTCTTCTTGTGGAAGACTCACAGAACAAGTCACTCGCAATCCAAGGTTTTGCTGTATTTTCTTTACACACAATGGAATTTTAAAAATTAAATCATTCAGGGTGCATGGGTAGCTTAGTTGGTTAAGTGTCCAACTCTTGATTTCAGCTCAGGTCATGATCTCATAGTTCGTGGGATCTAACCCCATGTCGGGTTCTGTGCTGTCAGCACAGAGTCTGTTTGGGATTCTCTTTCTCCCTCTCTTTCTCTCTGCTCCTCCCTCACTCATGCTCTCTCTCTCTCTCTTTCAAAATAAATGACCTTAAAAAATAAAGGAAATTATTCATTTTTTATTATTTAAATTATATTACTTTGATACCAGGAGCTTTGTAGGTTTTTTTTTGTTTTGTTTCTTTTTTGTTTTTACTGTGCTATAGTTCATAGAGTTAAAATTAGTCCCTTATATAACAGTCTTACAAGTTTTGACAAACACATACTGTCATGTCACCACCACCACCACAATGAAGATCTAGAACAGTTCCATTACCTCAAGAAGTTCTCTGGGGTTGTTTTCATTCACCACTTTCCCCTAGTTCCAGACCCTGGAAATTATTGATCTGTTCCCTGTTCCTCTAGTTTTACTTTTCCAGAATGACAGATAAATGGAATCACGCATTATAAAGCCTATTGAGTCTAGCTTCTTTCAATTAGCAATATGGATTTGAGATCAATCTATATTGTTCTGTGTATTACTGGTTCATTGGATTTATTGCTGAATCATATTCTATTGTCTGGATATACCAGGTTTTTTATCCATTCATCAGCTGAAGGACATTTGGGTTATTTCTGTTTTTAGTGATCATGAATAAAGGTGCTATAAACATTTTTGTACGGGTTTTTATGTGTAATTAAGTTTTCATTTCTCATGGCCAAATACATGCAAATGCAATTGCTGAGATGTATGGTAAGAGGATGTTTATGAGAAACTGGCAAACTGGGTTACAAAATGGCTGTGTGATTTTGCAGTCTCAATAGGAATGTAGAAGTCTTCTTGCTGTGGATCTTCATCAGTACTTTGCCCATTCATTCAACACTTGCTTATTTTAAAACTGTTTTATTGCTGAGTATTGAGAGTCCCTTGTATATTAAAGGTCTAAGTCCATTGTAGATATCCTATTCTCAACTAGTCTCTGGCTTGTCTTTTCATTTTTTAACAGTGTATTTCATAGATCGTAACTTTCAAATTTTGATGAAATCATTTATCTTATTTTTTTTCTTTTATGGAAGTGTACTCTTGTTGTACCTAAGATATCTTTGCCTAAACCAAAGTCTAAAAACTCTCTCCTGTATTTTCTCCTATAAGGTTTACAGTTTTAGAATTTAGATTTAGATCTATGATCCATTTGAGTTACTTTTTGTACTTTTGTACATCATATGATGTATGAATCAAAGTTCAATATCCAATTGATCAAGCACTATGTGTTGAAGGGGCTGCTATTTCTCTATTGACTTGCCTTTGCATCTTTTGTAAATATCAGTTGATCATGTGTATCCGGGTCAATTGCTGGAAACTCTAGTATTCCATTAGTCCCTGTGTCTATCTCTTGTGAACACTGCCCTGTCAGGATTAGTGTACCTCTATGTTAATTCTTGAAGACAGGTAGTGAGTGTTCTTTAACTTTGCTCTTTTTGGAAACTGTTTTAGCTACTCTATTTATTTTACCTTCTCATGGAAATCTTGGACTCCACTTATGATGATCTATATAAAAAATGCTGCCAGTTATGCTGATGGAATTTATTAGGTATATTTTAATTTGTTTCCTCATGGCTTTGTAGTTTTCAGCATACATATTTTGCATTTATTATTAGATATATAACAATATATTTTGATTTTGATGCTATTGTAAATGATACTTTTTACCTGTCACTTTCCAATCATTTATTTATGGTATATAGAAATAAAATTAACTTTTTTATATTGATCTTATATCTTTCAACTTTGTTAAATTGATTTATCAGTTCAGGGTTGTTGGGTGTTTTTTTGTATGTTTGTTTTTTTAAGTTTATCTATTTATTTTGAGAGAGAGCAAGTGCCTGCAGGGAAGGGGAAGAGAGAGAGGGAGAGAGAGACAGAGAGAATCCCAAGCACGCTCCTCACCATTAGCACAGAGATCCACAGGAGGCTTGAATTCACAAATCATGAGATCATGACCTGAACCAAAGTTGTACACCTAACTGAACCACCCAGGCACCCCTACTTCAGGAGTTTTTAAGCATTCTTAAGATTCCTTTAGATTTTCTTCATAGATATTTATGTCACAGGAGGATAGAGACACTTTTTTCACTTTCAACCTCTTTGCCTAACCTTTCTTCTCTTTCTTTCTTTGTTTCTTTCTCTCTTTCTTTCCTACTTCTCCCCTTCCCCCTTCCCCTCTCCTTCTCCCTCTTTCTTCTTCCCTTCCTCTTTCTTTCTTTCTTTCTTTCTTTCTTTCTTTCTTTCTTTCTTTCTTTCTTTCTTTTTCTTTCTTTCCTTCCTTCCTTCCTTCCTTCCTTCCTTCCTTCCTTCCTTCCCTTCCCTTCCCTTCCCTTCCCTTCCCTTCCCTTCCCTTCCCATCCCTTCCCTTCCTTTCCCTTTCCTTCCTCTTTCTTTTCCCTAATTATACCACCTGAGATTTTTAGTACAATGTTGAGCAGGAATGGTAGGAGTGGACACCATTGTTTGTTTCTGATTTTAGTGGTAAAACATTCCGTTTTTCACTATTACATATGATGTGAGCAGTAAGATTTTTGCAAATCCTTTTTTATAAGATTTCATATTTGATGTTATTCCTAGTTTGATGAGAGTGTTTATCATGTATTGCTGCTGAATTTTGTGAAATGCTTTTACTTCATTTATTGAAATGATCATATGGTTTTATTTTTTAGTCTCTGCTTACTGATTTCTTAGATTGATATTTTTTTTAAAAAAAATTTTTTTTTTCAACGTTTTATTCTATTTTTGGGACAGAGAGAGACAGAGCGTGAACGGGGGAGCGGCAGAGAGAGAGGGAGACACAGAATCGGAAACAGGCTCCAGGCTCCGAGCCATCAGCCCAGAGCCTGACGCGGGGCTCGAACTCACGGACCGCGAGATCGTGACCTGGCTGAAGTCGGATGCTTAACCGACTGCGCCACCCAGGTGCCCCTTAGATTGATATTTTTAATGGGGAACCCTCTTGGCATTCCTGATACACCTTACTTTGTAGTGATGCAATACCCTTATACACTTTGCTGGATTTAATTTGGTAATGTTTTATGGAGAATGTTTGTGTTTCTGTTTATGAGACCTATTGATCTTTAGTTAACCATTCTTATAATGTCTTTGATATTTGTGTCACAGTAATTCTGACTTCATAAAATGAGTTTGGATATGTTCTCTTTTATTTGCTTCCTGGAAGCAATTTTGTGAATTTGATATTATTTCTTTCTTAAATGCTTGGGAGAATTCCTAGTGAAATGATTTGGGCCTTTAGTTTCCTTCTTTGGAAGGATTTAGCTGCAAGCTTTATCTTATTAAGTGATTTAGAGATATTCAGTTTATCTTTTTTTTAGTTAACTTTGGAAATTTATTTCATGGAATTGGTCCATTTAATCTAAGTTTTCAAAATTATGGGCCTAATTTTTTTTCAAAATATTTTTTATTATTTAATAAACTGAGTTTCATAAAGATCAAAAGGAGTTTCTTTCTTGATATTGGACATGTATTTTCTCTTGTATCTTAGCAACTTTACCTAGAGAATTACCAATTTTATTGATTTTTTTTTCAGAGAACCACCTTTAATTCTCATTGTCAGAGTTGATTTCTCTTTTTAATTTCATCAATTTCTGGTCTAATCTTTATGTCTTTTTTTTCCAAATGCTTTTTTTTTTTAAGTTTATTTATTTTGAAAGAGAGAGAGAGAGAGAGTACAAGCAGGGGAGGGGCAGAGAGAGAAGTAGAGAGAGAGAATCCCAAGCAGACTCTTCACTGTCAGCATGGAGCCAGACACAGACCTTGATCCCAGGAAATATGAGATCATGACCTGAGCTGACATTGAAGTGGGTACTTAGCCAACTCAGCCACCCAGGCACACTTCCTCCCAAAATATTTTTTGGTACTGTGATGTTAACATTCTTCCATCACATGTTGGGATATACTTTTGAATCTTGGTGGACCTTTGCAACTAAAACCAATACAGTGATGCTGCTTAATTTCCAAGGCTAGATTATAAACGGATACATAGCTTCCATAGCTTCCAAACAACTCTCTTTTATCTCAGGTAGCTTTCCCCTGTAACGTAATTACCATGCTGGGAGGAAGATCTGGTTATATAGAGAGATCACATGTGGGTGTTCTGCCTGACAGTCTTAGCCAGGTAACTGACTTCAGGTAACTCTCAACATCCTTTGACAACATGTGAATGAATGAGATTATTCCAAGTCCAGCCTTCATGTAACACACCTGAGCCATTGGCTTTGTCCAGCAAATAGAAACCATTTCCATATGACCTCTGTGAATGACAGCCTATGGAAATGGGAGACAAAGAAAGCTTATTTTTGTTTTAGTCACTAGCTTATTTGTTTTGTAGAAATGAATACCTAAAAAATATGGAGTGAATAGTTTATGAAGTATATTTTTCTCCTTCTTTGTATTATACTTGATACGATGTTTCTGGTTGATATATTTGGTGGTCAGCTACATTTGTAATTTTGAGATCAGAATTTTCTACAGCCTGAGCTCCAATCTTATGTATTTGTTGTGTGATGAATACGTCTACTTTTACATTTGATAACTTAAAAATCAATAATTCTAGGGGCGCCTGGGTGGCGCAGTCGGTTGAGCGCCCGACTTCGGCCAGGTCACGATCTCGCGGTCCGTGAGTTCGAGCCCCGCGTCGGGCTCTGGGCTGATGGCTCGGAGCCTGGAGCCTGTTTCTGATTCTGTGTCTCCCTCTCTCTCTGCCCCTCCCCCGTTCATGCTCTGTCTCTCTCTGTCCCAAAAATAAATAAACATTGAAAAAAAAAATTAAAAAAAAAAATCAATAATTCTAAAACGTAATTCATTATATTTGCCATTTTTTTCAGTTCCAGAATTTCCCTAGTCCTGACAGCCAATTAAATGTTTCCTTAAACTAAATATGTATCAAGACTTTTCCTTCCTCTTTCATTACAGTGGCAATTACATGGTGTCAGCCCTTCATTATCTCTTGCATGGATTTTGTTATTGTTCTGTCTTGAATCTCTGGCTTTGGTTGAGGTTTATCTTCCTAATCCACTTTTTTCCTCTAACGTCAGAGGAGTCCTAAAGTACAGAGTTTTTCACACTACTCCTTTCCTTAAAGTTCTTTATAGGCTCAATATCTACAAAGAATATTTCAAAGGCCTTTGCATTAAATTGTTTTTTAGAGAATGTTTTTCTTCTGATGTTGATATCTTCTCTCCACCTCCATAGTCAGAGTTCTAAATTTGTGGCATCCCAATATAAACTAAGTCCTGATGGCAAACATTATTTACTTCCCTCGAACTTATACTAAAGCATTTTGGCAAGTGGATCATTGGTGATTTCAGCATGCCCATTTTTTTAAAATTATATTTTTATTTTATTTTTTTTTTCAACGTTTATTTATTTTGGGGACAGAGAGAGACAGAGCATGAACGGGGGAGGGGCAGAGAGAGAGGGAGACACAGAATCGGAAACAGGCTCCAGGCTCTGAGCCATCCGCCCAGAGCCCGACGCGGGGCTCGAACTCACGGACCGCGAGATCGTGACCTGGCTGAAGTCGGACGCTTAACCGACTGCGCCACCCAGGCGCCCCTAAAATTATATTTTTAAATGGCAAACTAAATAATGAATAATGTACTTGAGGAATTTAACATGCAAACATTTTTATAATATAAAGTTACATTTTGAACTTATTTCAAGTTGATTGGGAATATCTAATTAACTAAACGTTCTCATGAAGCTAAAGTGCACAATTAACAGACAAATTGTGTTAGCTTAGGCCGCTATACCAAAATATCATGGACTGGGTGGCTTAAATAATAAAATCTTAGTTTCTCACAGTTCTAGAGACTGGAAGTACAAGATTAAGGTTCCAGTCAATTCAGATTTGGGTGAGGGCTCTCTTCTTGGCTTGTGGATGGCCATATTCTGCCTATGTCCTCGCATGACCTTTCTAGAGCCCTCTTATGTCTGTTCTTATGGGAACACTAATTCTATCATACTAAGGTTTCATTCTTATGATCTCATTCAGCCTTAATTACTTCCTTAGTGGTCCTGTCCTCAAATATAGCTACACTGGGTGTTAGGGCTCCAGCATATGAATTTTGAAGTGGACACAAACATTCACTCCAAACACGGGTCTTACTTTTTTTTTTTTTTTTAAGTGTGACTCAAAGGTTCTCTATCACAATCTCCTTTCTTTCTTTGTAACAAACTGATTCATGCTTTTAAAGACCTTGCTTTCCACTTTCACTTCTTCTTTTGGTTATGGCAAAATCTACTGGATCAACTGACAGTATGAATAGATTTTTTGGATCTCTGAAACAGGAGAGCAATTATGTTCTTGATGTAGAGGATTTTGTAATGTTTCAGGCTCCGTTCTATATACTACTGTATACTTTCTATATATTCGTCTACAATGTTACTTATGGTCCCCACCCTTACCTAGACATATGTTTATTACCTACTGAATAGGCTTATTTATTATGCCAAACCTCTGAATTTATATACTAGTGATTAAAAAAAAAAGTTCCTGCACTAGTAAATAGTTCTTTCCAGTAATTATACCTCTAACCATTTGTCTTAATATCTATCTGATGTCACATATGCTAATTAGGAAAATTGAATGTTACAATTATTTGTAAGTTAGTCTTAGACTTCAAGTAATATTAATAGAGTACGGCATTTTTAAAAATTAAACGGCCATCATGTCTAGACAAAATAATTTTTGAAAGTAGTATTTTAGGCCTGCTTTTTAAAAATACACGTATATCTTGTTATATCTCTTTTTATACTAAATTCAGTGAATCCCTGTTAAATCCTACAATGAGAATTGTTATTTGAGTTGATGAGGATTAGTTAAGATTTGTTTATTTTTTTATGTAAATTAGTTGACACCCTGGAAATTATGTAAGTCAATTGCTTCATAAATCATGTTACTGCCTTCTGAAGCAAGTAGTAACTGTGATCTCTTTCACTTTTGGATAGATTAGTGTCTGAAGGGAAAAAATACATTATCATTTCAAGTATCTACTTGATCTTATCTCTGAGGTCAATTTGTCTATTTTGTTCTTTCTGTAATTAAAACAATAGCACTTCATGCACAATTTACTACCATACTACAGAACCATACTGAAACTAGTTGCGATGTTTTGCTTAATTTTTTCTTCTTTGCCTGAATAATTTTTAATTATAATAAGAAAACTATTAAAGGCTCAAATAAAGTTTTATATGTACAAAGTATGTCTTTGAGCATATTATCCTTCCTAATATTACCACAGAAGTGTTACCAAATGTTTAGAATTCAGGTAGGTTGGAACCTGACTTGATATTTTTAATTGCTTGCCACCTAAAACACGATGACACTAAGTTGCTTTTTAATATTTGTTGTGGTAAATATAGGAGCTATTTTTAATGTGCCTTTGCAATGGATAGATTTTAACTAATTTACCCTGTAACTATAAGCTTATAGTATCAATTGAAGTTGGAAATTATATGGCTTTAGTGACTGTGTCCCAAACTAGTAACAAGTTGCAGATAATCCTTTTTCGCCAACCACTCCCTTAAAACAATCCTAAAAATTCTAAATACTTAAGATTTCTGAAGACTCCAGCTGAGTGAATAGTAAGAACAGATGGTCTCTTTAACAATAGGGAAAAAAAGGTTATAATAAATAAAGATTTGAGGAAATTTGTTTTATAAATTATTAATGGTAAAGTTTTCATTCAAATGAATTGAGCATCAAATTTTCTGCTGTTGGATTTCAGCTGAGTTCGTTTTCTCTTGCTCTCTTCTGTAAGTTTATTTACATTGTTTAATAGTTTCAGTCCTTTGTGCTGTCTGTTCACAACAAACCCTAAAACAATATGTAAATTATATTATGTGATATAACTGAACCTTTTAAAACCTTCAGGAAGAAAAGCAAATTTTTTTTTATTCTTGAAGTAACTTAGTCTTTCAGAAAGACTAAAAACAAATTCCTATTTGTTCATCATCTTCTACATTCTCTTTTGGTGCTTTTCTTTTATGGAGAGCTAGCCTAGCAAATCAATGGCCTCTTCTATGTGTGCATTAAAATTTTTTTGAGATGCCTCTTGCCTTGTCATTGTATAGCTACTATCATTAGTTACAAAAAATATAATTTACTTTGTTTTTTATTCTCTTTTCCTAACAACATTAACCTTTTTGTCCATCCTCTCAAAAGCAACCACTGCCATGTGATTGAATTAATGTGTATTCTTTCGTAATTTTTATATACTATGAATTATATACTTTATACAATTTTTGAATTGTTTTAGTATACAAAAAGCGATATTTCTGCTGCTGCTGTTGTTGTTGTTGCCGCTGAACAAGCGGTTTTAATCTGCCTGTATTACTGTGTGCATCTAGTTCATTGCTTGAATCGTCTGCAAAGCGTTCCATGGCATATATAGACCACATTGCACTTATATCCCCTGCTTAGTGATGGACACTTAGCTCTTCTCCACTTTCCTATTACAAAAGCAATGCAACAATGAACAACTAAATGTGTATCCCATTAAAGACCTGTCAAGCATTTCACAAGGATTTTATTCCCAGGAGAAAGATTGGTGTTACAGGATACAGAAATGAACAACTTCAAGCTAGTTTTCTGGAGGACTGAACTATTTGTTCCTATTTCTTCTACCTTCATTCCAATAATTGGCATTAGAAAACTTAAATTTTTTTTTTTTACTAATTTCTTGAATAAGATCTGGATCTACATTGATTTAGTTGGGTTTTTTTAAATATATTTTTTAATGTTTATTTTATTTTTTTTCAATATACGAAATTTATTGTCAAATTGGTTTCCATACAACACCCAGTGCTCATCCCAAAAGGTGCCCTCCTCAATACCCATCACCCACCCTCCCCTCCCTTCCACCCCCCATCAACCCTCAGTTTGTTCTTAGTTTTTAAGAGTCTCTTATGCTTTGGCTCTCTCCCACTCTAACCTCTTTTTTTTTTTTTTTTCCTTCCCCTCCTCCATGGGTTTCTGTTGAGTTTCTCAGGATCCACATAAGAGTGAAAACATATGGTATCTGTCTTTCTCTGTATGGCTTATTTCACTTAGCATCACACTCTCCAGTTCCATCCATGTTGCTACAAAAGGCCATGTTTTGTTCTTTCTCATTGCCATGTAGTACTCCATTGTGTATATAAACCACAATTTCTGTATCCATTCATCAGTTGATGGACATTTAGGCTCTTTCCACAATTTGGCTATTGTTGAGAGTGCTGCTATAAACATTGGGGTACAAGTGCCCCTATGCATCAGTACTCCTGTATCCCTTGGGTAAATTCCTAGCAGTGCTATTGCTGGGTCATAGGGTAGGTCTATTTTTAATTGTTTGAGGAACCTCCACACTGCTTTCCAGAGCGGCTGCACCAATTTGCATTCCCACCAACAGTGCAAGAGGGTTCCCGTTTCTCCACATCCTCTCCAGCATCTATAGTCTCCTGATTTGTTCATTTTGGCCACTCTGACTGGCGTGAGGTGATATCTGAGTGTGGTTTTGATTTGTATTTCCCTGATGAGGAGCGACGTTGAGCATCTTTTCATGTGCCTGTTGGCCATCCGGATGTCTTCTTTAGAGAAGTGTCTATTCATGTTTTCTGCCCATTTCTTCACCGGGTTATTTGTTTTTCGGGTGTGGAGTTTGGTGAGCTCTTTATAGATTTTGTATACTAGCCCTTTGTCCGATATGTCATTTGCAAATATCTTTTCCCATTCCGTTGGTTGCCTTTTACTTTTGTTGGTTGTTTCCTTTGCTGTGCAGAAGCTTTTTATCTTCATAAGGGCCCAGTAATTCATTTTTGCTTTTAATTCCCTTGCCTTTGGGGATGTGTCGAGTAAGAGATTGCTATGGCTGAGGTCAGAGAGGTCTTTTCCTTCTTTCTCCTCTAAGGTTTGGATGGTTTCCTGTCTCACATTCAGGTCCTTTATCCATTTTGAGTTTATTTTTGTGAATGGTGTGAGAAAGTGGTCTAGTTTCAACCTTCTGCATGTTGCTGTCCAGTTCTCCCAGCACCATTTGTTAAAGAGACTGTCTTTTTTCCATTGGATGTTCTTGCCTGCTTTGTCAAAGATGAGTTGGCCATACGTTTGTGGGTCTAGTTCTGGGGTTTCTATTCTATTCCATTGGTCTATGTGTCTGTTTTTGTGCCAATACCATGTTGTCTTGATGATGACAGCTTTGTAGTAGAGGCTAAAGTCTGGGATTGGGATGCCTCCTGCTTTGGTCTTCTTCTTCAAAATTATTTTGGCTATTCGGGGCCTTTTGGAGTTCCATATGAATTTTAGGATTGCTTGTTCTAGTTTCGAGAAGAATGCTGGTGCAATTTTGATTGGGATTGCATTGAATGTGTAGATAGCTTTGGGTAGTATTGACATTTTGACAATATTTATTCTTCCAATCCATGAGCACGGAATGTTTTTCCATTTCTTTGTATCTTCTTCAATGTCCTTCATAAGCTTTCTATAGTTTTCAGCATATAGATCTTTTACATCTTTGGTTAGATTGATTCCTAGGTATTTTATGCTTCTTGGTGCAATTGTGAATGGGATCAGTTTCTTTGTCTTTCTGTTGCTTCATTATTAGTGTGTAAGAATGCAACTGATTTCTGTACATTGATTTTGTATCCTACAACTTTGCTGAATTCATGTATCAGTTCTAGCAGACTTTTGGTGGAGTCTATCGGATTTTCCAAGTATAATATCATGTCATCTGCAAAAAGCAAAAGCTTGACTTCATCTTTGCCAATTTGATGCCTTTGATTTCCTTTTGTTGTCTGATTGCTGATGCTAGAGCTTCCAACACTATGTTAAACAACAGCGTGGAGAGTGGACATCCCTGTTGTCGTGTTCCTGATCTCAGGGAAAAAGCTCTCAGTTTTTCCCCATTGAGGATGATGTTAGCTGTGGGCTTTTCATAAATGGCTTTTATGATCTTTAAGTATGTTCCTTCTATCCCGACTTTCTCAAGGGTTTTTATTAAGAAAGGGTGCTGGGTTTTGTCAAAGGCCTTTTCTGCATCGATTGACAGGATCATATGGTTCTTATATTTTCTTTTATTAATGTGATGTATCACGTTGATGTGTGAATGTTGAACCAGCCCTGCATCCCAGGAATGAATCCCACTTGATCATGGTGAATAATTCTTTTTATATGCTGTTGAATTCGATTTGCTAGTATCTTATTGAGAATTTTTGCGTCCATATTCATCAGGGATATTGGCCTGTAGTTCTCTTTTTTTACTGGGTCTCTGTCTGGTTTAGGAATCAAAGTAATACTGGCTTCATAGAATGAGTCTGGAAGTTTTCCTTCCCTTTCTATTTTTTGGAATAGCTCGAGAAGGATAGGTATTATCTCTGCTTTAAACGTCTGGTAGAACTCCCCTGGGAAGCCATCTGGTCCTGGACTCTTATTTGTTGGGAGATTTTTGATAACCGATTCAATTTCTTCGCTGGTTATGGGTCTGTTCAAACTTTCTATTTCCTCCTGATTGAGTTTTGGAAGAGTGTGGGTGTTCAGGAATCTGTCCATTTCTTCCAGGTTGTCCAATTTGTTGGCATATAATTTCTCATAGTATTCCCTGATAATTGTTTGTATCTCTGAGGGATTGGTTGTAATAATTCCATTTTCATTCATGATTTTATCTATTTGGGTCATCTCCCTTTTCTTTTTGAGAAGCCTGGCTAGAGGTTTGTCAATTTTGTTTATTTTTTCAAAAAACCAACTCTTGGTTTCGTTGATCTGCTCTACAGTTTTTTTAGATTCTATATTGTTTATTTCTGCTCTGATCTTTATTATTTCTCTTCTTCTGCTGGGTTTAGGCTGCCTTTGCTGTTCTGCTTCTATTTCCTTTAGGTGTGCTGTTAGATTTTGTATTTGGGATTTTTCTTGTTTCTTGAGATAGGTCTGGATTGCGATGTATTTTCCTCTCAGGACTGCCTTCACTGCGTCCCAAAGCGTTTGGATTGTTGTATTTTCATTTTCGTTTGTTTCCATATATTTTTTAATTTCTTCTCTGATTGCCTGGTTGACCCACTCATTCTTTAGTAGGGTGTTCTTTAACCTCCATTCTTTTGGAGGTTTTCCAGACTTTTTCCTGTGGTTGATTTCAAGCTTCATAGCATTGTGGTCTGAAAGTATGCATGGTATAATTTCAATTCTTGTATACTTATGAAGGGCTGTTTTGTGACCCAGTATATGATCTATCTTGGAGAATGTTCCATGTGCACTCGAGAAGAAAGTATATTCTGTTGCTTTGGGATGCAGAGTTCTAAATATATCTGTCAAGTCCATCTGATCCAATGTCTCATTCAGGGCCCTTGTTTCTTTATTCACCATGTGTCTAGATGATCTATCCATTTCTGTAAGTGGAGTGTTAACGTCCCCTGCAATTACCACATTCTTCTCAATAAGGTTGCTTATGTTTATGAGTAATTGTTTTATATATTTGGGGGCTCCAGTATTCAGCGCATAGACATTTATAATTGTTAGCTCTTCCTGATGGATAGACCCTGTAATTATTATATAATGCCCTTCTTCATCTCTTGTTACAGCCTTTAATTTAAAGTCTAGTTTGTCTGATATAAGTATGGCTACCCCAGCTTTCTTTTGGCTTCCAGTAGCATGATAAATAGTTCTCCATCCCCTCACTCTCAATGTAAAGGTGTCCTCAGATCTAAAATGAGTCTCTTGTACACAGCAAATAGATGGGTCTTGTTTTTTTTATCCATTCTGATACCCTATGTCTTTTGGTTGGCACATTTAATCCATTTACATACAGTGTTATTATAGAAAGATATGGGTTTAGAGTCATTGTGATGTCTGTATGATTTATGCTTGTAGTGATGTCTCTGGTACTTTGTCTCACAGGATCCCCCTTAGGATCTCTTGGAGGGCTGGTTTAGTGGTGACAAATTCCTTCAGTTTTTGTTTGTTTGGGAAGACCTTTATCTCTCCTTCTATTCTAAATGACAGACTTGCTGGATAAAGGATTCTCGGCTGCATATTTTTTCTGTTCATCACATTGAAGATCTCCTGCCATTCCTTTCTGGCCTGCCAAGTTTCAAAAGAGAGATCAGTCAGGAGTCTTAGAGGTCTCCCTTTATATGTGAGGGCACGTTTCCCCCTTGCTGCTTTCAGAATTTTCTCTTTATCCTTGTATTTTGCCAGTTTCACTATGATATGTCGTGCAGAAGATCGATTCAAGTTACGTCTGAAGGGAGTTCTCTGTGCCTCTTGGATTTCAATGCCTTTTTCCTTCCCCAGTTCAGGGAAGTTCTCAGCTATTATTTCTTCAAGTACCCCTTCAGCACCTTTCCCTCTCTCTTCCTCCTCTGGGATACCAATTATGTGTATATTATTTCTTTTTAGTGTATCAATTAATTCTCTAATTTTCCCCTCATCCTCCTGGATTTTTTTATCTCTCTTTTTCTCAGCTTCCTCTTTTTCCATAACTTTGTCTTCTAGTTCACCTATTCTCTCCTCTGCCTCTTCAATCCAAGCCGTCGTCGTTTCCATTTTGTTTTGCATTTCGTTTAAAGCATTTTTCAGCTCCTCCTGACTGTTCCTTAGTCCCTTGATCTCTGTAGCAAGAGATTCTCTGCTGTCCTCTATACTGTTTTCAAGCCCAGCGATTAATTTTATGACTATTATTCTAAATTCACTTTCTGTTATATTAGTTAAATCCTTTGTGATCAGTTCATTAGCTGTTGTTATTTCCTGGAGGTTCTTCTGAGGGGAATTCTTCCGTTTGGTCATTTGGATAGTCCCTGGTGTGGTGCAGACCTGCAGGGCACTTCCCCTGTGCTGTGGTGTATAACTGGAGTTGGTGGGCGGGGCTGCAGTCCGACCTGATGTCTGCCCCCAGCCCACCGCTGGGGCCACAGTCAGACTGGTGTGTGCCTTCTCTTCCCCTCTCCTAGGGGCAGAATTCACTGTGGGGTGGCGTGGCCCGTGTGGGCTACCTGCACACTGCCAGGCTTGTGGTGCTGGGGATCTGGCGTCTTAGCAGGGGTGGGTAGGCAAGATGCACGGGGGCAGGAGGGGCAGGCTTAGCTCGCTTCTCCTTAGGTGATCCACTTCAGGAGGGGCCCTGTCGCAGCAGGAGGGAGTCAGACCCGCTGCTGGAGGGGTGGCTCCGCAGAAGCACAGAGTTGGGTGTTTGCACGGAGTGAGCAAGTTCCCTGGCAGGAACTAGTTCCCTTTGGGATTTTGGCTGGGGGATGGGCGAGGGAGATGGCGCTGGCGAGCGCCTTTGTTCCTCAACAAACTGAGCTCTGTCGTCTGGGGTTCAGCAACTCTCCCTCCCTTTGTCCTCCAGCCTTCCCGCTTTCCAAGCAGAACTGTTAACTTATGACCTCCCAGATGCTAAGTCGTGCTTGCTGTCGGAACACACTCCGTCTGTCCCCTCCGCTTTTACAAGCCAGACTCGGGGGCTCTGCTTGGCCGGCGAGCCGCCCCTCCGCCCCGGCTCCCTCCCGCCAGTCCGTGGAGCGCGCACCGCCTCGCCGCCCTTCCTACCCTCTTCCGTGGGCCTCTCCTCTGCGCTTGGCTCCGGAGACTCCGTTCTGCTAGTCTTCTGGCATTTTTCTGGGTTATTTAGGCAGGTGTAGGTGGAATCTAAGTGATCAGCAGGATGCGCGTTGAGCCCAGCATCCTCCTATGCCACCATCTTCCGGTCCTCTACCCCTTTAATGTTTATTTTTGAGAGAGACAGAGACAGAATGCGAGTGGCTTAGGAGCAGAGAGAGGGAGATACAGAATCCAAAGCGGGCTCCAGCCTCTGAGCTGTCAGCACAGAGCCCAACGCAGGGCTCGAACTCAACGAGCTGTGACATCATGACCTGAGCTGAAGTCAAATGCTCAACGGAGTGAGCCACCCAAGCGCCCCTAACATTGACTTAGTTTTTATTACTGATATTACTGATGAATATGAGCACCTCTTTTTGTATAATTACCCATTTCGGTTTTCTTTCTGTCGATTATCTGTTTATATGCCTTGCAAGTTTTTTCTAGTTTACTTTTGTTGTTCATTTTAGGATGTCATGTCATCACATCTTCTGGATTTTGTTCTCTTTTTAGTTTCAGTGTTACAAATATCTTTGCTTAGTCTTTAATTTTCCAGTGTCCTTCATCAACCAAATTTTGACCTTTTAAAACTAATCACAATAACTGTCAAAGAAAAACTGAATTGGGGCAGTAGATAGAGCAGTTACAAACAGTTTTTACTTAGGACCTATTGCAATATGGGTAAAGACATCTCAGTATAGAACTGGGCTCTAGTCTGAATTACAACAAGGAAAAATGGGGATTTATTGCCAAGGAACAGGGTAGGGAGTTGGTGGATGGAAAATTAGAAGGAAACATCAGGCATAAGAGGAGATTCTAGCTAAATAGAGCTCACAAGGTCTTGCTGAAAGGTCAGGGTATATTATATATTATATAATATACATAATATATTAATTGCATATTAATTATATTAGTACATTATATATTAATATATAATTAAATATTAATTATATCAATTAATATATTATATATTAATATATAATTAATTAATTATATCAATTAATATATTATATATTAATATATAATTATGTGTTAATTATGTTAATTAATATATAATTATATATTAATTATAAATATATATATAATCATATATTACCTAGAAGATGCCAAAGGATAAGAAATTTGATCAGATTTTGAGGGTAGTCAGGTATTGAGGGGGGAAGGATTCTTGCTAAATTGACTTAACAAGATTCTTGCTAAATTTGGGCAATGCTAAAACAGAAAAAGAAGTCCAAAAGTACAGCCTAACAGAGCAGAGAGCTCAATGAAGCTTGACTAAAATTTGGTCAAGGATAGAATCAGTCAATACCAATGTTTTCACGTTTTTGAGTATTGTTTTGAGAATTCTCATCTTTAGGCTAAAAATGTATTTTCTAATATTTCCTTTCATTAGATTTTAATTTTACTTTACACGTTTTTAAATCCATTTGGATCAATAAGATAGAAACCAAATTCTTCATGTTGATGGATCTTCTAAAAACAAACAAAAAAAAATACAACAAAACAAACTAAAAAGTGATTACATAGTTCATTTATCCTTATTCATTTGCAGTTTTGATCATATATCAAGTTCCTTTCCATGTAAAGTTGTGTCTGGGTTCTCTGTTCTTTTCCATTGTTTTGTTTGTTTATTCCTATGCCAGTATCATATTTTTATAATTACAATGTATTTTTAGCATATCATTATATTTAATAAGCAAACTCCAATCTTTAATTTTCTTTTCAAAAATATTTGAATACATTTAATTCTCCTATATACATTCTTTAAAATTATAAAAAACAGAACTGTGTGCAAATCATAGTGTAGCGCACACTTAATTTTCAGAAACTCAAAACTCACCAATACAACCAGCTACAAGATTGATGATATTACCTTTATCCCAGAAGTTGTCTTCAAATTTCCTCTAGTCACTACCTGGTCCTCCATTTCCAAATGTAATAATATCCTTGCTTCTAGAATCGTAGATTACTTTTGCATGGATTTTAACCTTGTAAACTTGACTCATATACTACATATTCTTCTATGCCTGATTTTTTTCTTTTCTACTCCAAGTACTGTTTTTGAGACTCATCCAGTATTGATGGATATAGTTGAAGTTTCTTCATTCACATTGTTATATAGTATTTCATGTGAGACTACGTCATAATTGATTTATTTATTTTATTGCTGTGCATTTAGGTGGTTTCTATTTTGACTGCTATTAACTGCTACCCTGAATCTTTTAATACACGTTTTTTGTGTGAATATGTGCATACATTTTTGTTGAATGAATACCTAGGAATTGTTGGTCACAACAAGGCATTTTTTTAAAAATTTTTTTAACATTCATTTTTGAGAGATGGAGAGAAACAGAGAGCATGAGTGGGGAAGGGGCAGAGAGCGAGGGAAACAGAATCTGAATCAGCAGGCTCCAGGCTCCTGGCTCTCAGCACAGAGCCGGATGCGGGGCTGGAACCCACAGACCGAGAGATCATGACCTGAGCCAAAGTCGGACGCGTAACCGACTGAGCCACACACGCGCTCCAACATAGGCATATTTTTACATATATTAGATAATTTTTAACATTCTTATACCAATTTATAGAAATTATGAGACTTACATTTCTTCTTCATTGTTGCAAACATCTGATACGTTCCGCCTGGATGGGACATTTGGTGTCTCACTGTGATTTTCATTGTCAATACCCTGAACACAAATGATGTTGAGGACATTTTCATGTTTAATTACTCATGGGATGTCCTCTTTCTTTATGAAGTGTCTTTCGTAAGATTTTGTCCACTTTGGGAGTGGTGGTGTTTCTTTGTTCCGTTAGTGATTTGAGTACTTTATTGATAGCTTTTCTTTTCAGTCCTTTAAAAGTATCTTCTGATGAAAGTACATTATTAATTTTGATCTAGTCAATTTTGATATGGGAAAGGAATAGAAATATATCACTTGCAAAGCAGTGCATATATTAAATATTTAATTATGACTAATAATGATGCTGAAGTGTTTGTGGATTTGGTACAATGAGTACATTATTTATGTGATACAGAGATTATTTACTGCCGTTTTAATGGTGGATTTATCAATTTACATGAAAGTTTAGTAAATTGTTGCAGTTAGGCCATTGATAAGTAAGTGAACAAAAATAAAGGTATTAGTCTATTTGTTTACAACATGAGTTTTTAAAAATAGTTTTAGGAAGCTCAAAAATGAGTTTATTTTTAGAAATGTCTTCTGTTTTCTTATACAACTGGGATTTCAGTTTGAGCCTAAGCTGAATTTATATTTGATTATATGTCTTGATCTGTCTCATATGAGTTCCAGATGAGCTATATATATCATTAGGTAGACTTACATGTTTCTTTACCAGAGAGGAAGTAATCACCAGTCAGTAATTAAGCTTAATAATATCCCCAGTGACTTCTAGACATTGCTGTTGAATGGCATTATTAATTTCTTTGTATGTGTTGTAGTGTGTTCTAGGAAAAATCAGATTTCTAACATAGATCTACATAATCCATTCTCTTCTCATTGGAAAAAATCTGTTTTTTGTTATTTTAATTTTGCCCCAAACTGCCTTCAGAATCCAGTGGGATGTAATGTCAATGAAACTATTGAAGATATCCATATAGCCATGAATTCAGGTTATGCTCCTTCTATCTTTTTGAGCCTATCAACCAAACTCACCGCAGTACATATTTATTTTACATGCCTTGTAAATTTTGGCAGATGAGTAGGAATGTTATATTCTAGTATATAGTTGTAGGATCTCCATATATAAAAATAGTGGTTTATAGCATTCATAAAATTAGAAAAGAAGCCAAAACTATGTTGAAAATAAATCTGATAATTGCATGTTGCTAGAATAATATAAGAGCCAGAAAACATGAATTATTGAGCTATAACTTAATCTTTTTGTCATAGTGAGTATATAAAAATAAAACATGCTTTTATGTTTTATGATATCACTAGGATTCCATGATAGATATATAGTTCCATAATTCAGAGTAACCTGTTACTTAGTCCATGCTTAATTTTATTGTACACATAAAGACATTATTATAATAAGAAGTGTTCTCAAAGTCAGACAGGAAAAAGCAGTGTATCATCATTCATATATCATCATTCATTTTTCAGTGAGAAGAGAGATTAATCACTAAATCAAAAAATGAGAAAAACCATGTAGTATAGCCCCTTCCTTTATGGATAATAAAACTAGGATTTAGATATTTCTCCCAAAATGAACCGCTAAGATTACACACAAAAAGACAGATATAAAAGTGAACTTCTCTCTACTCCTCCTGATGGAGTTGCAAAAAATGTGGATGACTATGAGTTACTTAAAAAAATAAGGATATTTCCAAGTGCAAATATTCATATTATATGAACTGAAATATTTATATCAGGTCTACAAATCACCTCTACAACCTTACAGAAATTATTTGCTGATTCAACTTAGTTACAGAAAATCCTTTTGAAATATCCATATCGTTATTAGTTAAAAGGGTAGCAAATCTATTTTCACAGTAAAAGTAACAAAAATCCATTAGCTGGCTAATGTTTGCCAGCACTTGCACATTAGCAGACTGCCACTGATTTGATTGAGTTTTAATCTAATGGTTTATTTTGTAAATGATCACTGACTTTATTAAAAATAATGAAAAGAATTAGAAACTCTGCAGAGTTTATCATTTATTCTTGAAACTTTGGCTGAAATATTTTTAAAAGACAATTAAATAAGCAAAGATATATTTTTTTTTAAAAAGACACACATAATTAATCATAATTTCATTTTACTCTTCTAGTTTGATGGCCTGGAATGGGACTCCACATTAGTAAGAACTACTGAAACTTGGTATGGGTTAAAGTGAAATACTTTTTGAATTTACATTTAAAAAATGGTTGATCAACAGAAGAGTAGCTACGGCTTTTGACATGGATGTATTTTTTAAATTTTATAAAATAATGCAGCTATTAAAATTGAGGGTATCATAACAGTCTAGCGGTAATAGAGGGGGAAAATGTCATGTTCCTGATATGTATCTTTTTAAATTTAAAGTTTAAAGTTTAAAATAACAAGCTAAAACACAGTGTTTGCTATAATACATGGTAATTGGTTTATAAAAAAAGAGACATCTACTTTGTTTTAATAGTGGGTTGATACGTAGTGAAGAAATTGACTTAGAATGACTAAGGATATTAGAAAACTCTGAAACCCCACGATTATGAAGTGATTTACACTTAGTTTAATCATTAGAGTATATTTGCTTCTTTAGTAGTATACACTATGTATTTAAAACACCAAGTATCAAAAATGAAAGTTGCCATTTCAGCTGTCATATTCTCTTTCCCATAGTAGGAGGCAATATGATATGTCAGGTGGTCATGGTGTTTCCATGGCGTAATGGTTAGCACTCTGGACTCTGATGTGTTATACTAATTTGGCTACTCTAGTCGTTTACATAAAGATCATTTTGCATCCCTTCCACCACTGCCTCCACTGATTTTTCTATTTATACACTGTCCTTGTTATACGTTTTGTTGGTATAGTTGACTCTTGAATAACATGGGTTTGAACCGCATAGATCCATTTATACATGGATTTTCTTTTCAGTAAATATAGCATAGTGCTATAGATGTATTTTCTCTTCCTTATGATTTTATTAATAATATTATCTTCTCTCTAGCTTATTTTATTATAGGAATATAGTATATAATACATATAACATGCAAAATTTATTAACTGTTTATCCATAAGGCTTCTAACCAATACTAAGCTATTATAAGTTTTTGGATAGTCAAAGGTTATATGTGGATTTTCAACTGTGTGTGGGCAAATGCCCCTTAATGCTTGGGTCAAGGTCAATAGTTCAGTGGTCAATTGTAATTCATCCAGTGGATATTCTCTCTCTCTCTCTCTCTCTCTCTCTCTTTCTCTCTCCCTCTCTCCCTCTCTCTCTCTCTCTCTCTCTCTCTATCTCAGTTTCTCTTCCTCTCACCCTTCCTTCCTCCTTTTATTTATCTATCAGTTTAAAGTTTCATAGTCAAGGGGCACTTGGGTGGCTCAGTCGATTAAGCGTCTGACTTGGACCCAAGTCATGATTTCATGGTTTTTGTGTTTGAGACAAACATCAGGCTCTGTGCTGAAAGCTCAGAGCCTGCCTGGAGCCTACTTGGGATTCTGTCTCCTTCTCTCTCTGCCCCTTCCCCGCTTGCACTCTGTCTCTCAAAAATTAAAAGATTAAAAAAATTTTTAAAATGTACAATAAAGCTTTGTAGTCAATACTGGGAGGGGATGTTGAAGATAGTTTTATATTCTCGTGCTCTAAGTTGTTCTCTGTTAGATGGAGTATAAAACAAGAACAGAGCAACAAGAAAAATTCTACCACATTTTCTGCAGTTTTCTTTTGTTTCTCTTTTGGTTGGTTGGAAGTAAGCTATACGTTATATGATTTAAATATGTGAAAATATATTTCCTCACAAGCTTATGAAAACATTTTCTTGAGCAGTTTGATTAAGAATATCATGCATAAAAGTACAAA
The DNA here is from genome assembly GCF_028749965.1 of Puma concolor. Lineage (NCBI taxonomy): Eukaryota > Metazoa > Chordata > Mammalia > Carnivora > Felidae > Puma > Puma concolor. The sequence continues at coordinate 204,423,794 of NC_141667.1, read as the reverse complement.
ATAAAAGCATTAATCAGTTGACACTGGAAAGATCAATGTAATATTTTATGTTTCAGGAAAAGAGCTATTTTAGTTATACATTATTCAGAAATGTTTGAAAGAAAGATAAAAATGGTTCATATTTATACCCAATGTGACTGTGAAAAGAGCTAAATTGATTTTAAAAAGTCGGGGGGAGCCAAAATATTGAAGTGCCTAAGAATGAGCCCAGTAGTTAGCTAAATAGAGTATTGTCTTCAGAAATAGGAGTAGTCATAAATACTTCACAAACTGTTTTGCATGCACAGATATGCTCTATATTTAGTATTTTGGTCCCGGGAAAATAAAAGTTTGGTATCAGTAAAGGTCTGAGATGTCTTATGTTTACAGTTTCAATTCAGCATATATAAAGCTAAGTTGACAACAAATTATGGACTATAAGCAGAATCCCTGTTTCATTTTAGATGTTTTTTTGTCAAAAATATTGAGTTCTAAAACTGATTATTTTCTATAATAAATATAAGCCATTATATTTATTAAAATTTTTTAATGTTTCCTTATATTTGAGAGAGAGAGAGAGAGAGAGAGAAAGGCAGTGTGTGTGAGTGGGGGAGGGGAGAGAGAGATGGAGACAGAATCTGAAGCAGATTCCAGGCTCTGAGCTGTCAGCAAAGAGCCTGATGCAGGGCTTGAACCCTGAGCTGTGAGATAATGACCTGAGCATAAGTCAGATGCTTAATTGACTGAGCCATCTGGGCGCCCCTATATTTGTTTTAAGATATGTCCATATATAGAGATTTAATTAGAAAGAAATCAGATAATCTTAGAAGAAGCATCTGAGTTTTCTTTAACTTTATCCTAAATTGACTATAATCTCAGATTCATTAACAAGAATATCCAACTATTTGGTCTAAGGCTAGCATGGTGATCATTTGGAGGTTTTGCTTGCCTAAGACTGGAATGATGTCAACATGGGTCAAGTGGAAGGGGAAAGGGAGAAAGTGACAGCTTTGTTTGACTGTAGCTAAAACTCATGGAATCCTTAGAAAATTATACTATGGCAGTCATTGTTTGTTTCTTTTCCTGTTGTTTCTGGTAAAGAAAGGCATTCCTGCTTTGAAATTTGCTTATAGCAAAGGGATCAGTTCATGAAAAGTTGAGCTTATCTTTATTCTAAACTTTGTTAACCTCTCCAGGTATGTTACTTTTAACTGTTGTACTAACTGCTGTCATTCTTTCTGGTTTAACAGTGTTTTTTTGTTGTTGTTGTTTTGTTTTGTTTTGTTTTTTGGCACACTTCATTTATTTGTGTAGATCTATATATATATAACTGATAACATTTTCTTTCCTTGTGGGAAACTTCTTATACCATTTCTTGTCATGCAGATCTAATAGTGATATGTTTTCTCTACTTTTATCTTAAAAATTCTTTATTTTGTTTTCACTTTTGAAATTTTCACTGGACATAGAATTCTAAGTTGACTGTTGGAAAATGTCAGGAGGACTTGGCTGCTTGTTGATCTTTGGACCTGGGCAATTGGAAACTCATTACTCCCACTCTTGACCTTGGAATGCACATTCTGCCCACCATTCCTACACTAGAAGCTTCTTCAAGGATGGAGCCTTGAGAAAGTAAGGTGTTATTGGGACCATTTGGACAATGTATATGAGTGACTTCATTTAAGACCTCTGTATAAACTTCAGATTCTGGCTGGCAGGTCCAGAGATATACTCATTTTGCAGCTGCCCAAGACAAGCTTCTTTGTAAGTTCCCTTGTTTATAAAACCTGCCTCTTTGTTCTATCTCTCTGTATCCTCCATGTAGAGGATCTGATTTCAGATCTAGCCCAGAGAACTCCTGAAGTTTTGAACAACATCATTTTGATTTGCTTTTTCCCTTTCTGCACACTTGTCTGTTAGTTTAGATAAATGCAGGTGAGGAGATTGAGGAAGTCTTGAACAGTGGTGCTCAGTATGAAATGTTTCTTTCTCCCCTCTACTTACTTTTAAAACTTTATCATTGATTTTAGCAATATGAGTATTATGTACCTTAATGTGGTTTTCTTCATGTTTATTTGTCTTTGGATTTTTTGAGTCTCTTGGATCTGTGGCTTTGGGTTGTTTCTGACAAATTTTGAAAACATTTTTTTCTTCAAATATTTTCTACTCCCTCTACCAACGAACCCCTTCTACAGATTATTTGATATTATTCTCTACATCTCTGATAATCCATTCATTCTTTTGCAGTCTTGCCCACCCCCACCCCTGACTTTGTGCTTCATTTTGAATAGTTTGCATCGCTATGCCATTAGGTACACTGATTTTTTTTTTCTTTTGCAGTTTTTTTTTAATCTGCTGTTAATCTCATCTGGTATGTTTTTCACTAAAGATATTAAAAATATTATCTCCAGAAATGTTATTTTTTAACAGTATCCATTTCTTATGTTTTGCTTTAAATAATTAAGTATAATTTTGAGACTGGCTTGTTTAAATGCTTGACTGCTAACTTCATTATTTGTGTATTTGTATTGATTTTTTTTTTTTTTTAATTTTTTTTTTCAACATTTATTTATTTTTTGGGACAGAGAGAGACAGAGCATGAACAGGGGAGGGGCAGAGAGAGAGGGAGACACAGAATCGGAAACAGGCTCCAGGCTCTGAGCCATCAGCCCAGAGCCCGACGCGGGGCTCGAACTCACGGACCGCGAGATCGTGACCTGGCTGAAGTCGGACGCTTAACCGACTGCGCCACCCAGGCGCCCCAATGTATTGATTCTTATTTTCTCCTGTTTATGGGACATATTTTACTGCTTCTTTGCAAATCTAGAATTTTGGATGGAATGCTAAAATGATAGATGGATTTGGTTGATAGTCTATTTTATAGAATGTTGGATATTATCTTTGGAAGAGAGTTAATTTTCTTTGTTGATTTAACTAACATTTACTGAATAATTGTTATGTGTAGAACACTAGAATTACAAACATATGAAACATACATCTCTTGTCTTTAAATACTAAGGGAGAAGGCAATTGTGAAAACACATAATGAAATTCATTGTAATTATTACTATAATGAAATTAGGCAAAGTGTGCTAAGAGTATCTGAGAGAAACATGTTTCTTATTGAAAGGCAGGAAAGAATATATATGAACTAATATGGGAAATAATCCCTGAAAAATTAAATATGAATTTTCCAAGAAGAAAAAAAAAATGGAAAAATGTCATATATTTAAAGGCTCAAATGCATAGAAAGAAATTGTGTGCTGAAACAACTACAAGATAAAAGTGGGAAGAGGAGGAAAAACATGGAACAATGGAATATGTTAGATAATCTAAGAAAAATTGATTACATTCCATAAAGGAACTAGCCAATAGCAATACAATAATAGTTGGGGACTTTAACGCCCCACCTAGATCAATGGATGGATCATCCAAACAGAAAATCAACAAGGAAACAGTGCCTTCAAATGACACATTGTAACACATGGATCTAACAGTTATATTCAGAACATTTCATCCTAAAACAGTAGAATACACATTCTTTTCAAGTGCACGTGGAACATTCTTCAGAATAGATCACATGAGGCCACAAAACGTGGAACATTCTTCAGAATAGATCGCATGAGGCCACAAAACAAGTCTCAACAAATTCAAATAGATTAAAGTAATATCATGAATCTTTTCTGAAGACTAGGCTATGAAACTAGAAATCAACCACAAGAAAAAATCTGGAAAGAACAGATAAATGGAGGTTAAATGACATGCTACTCAACAATGAATGGGTTAATGAAGAAATCAAAGGGGATATCAAAAATTATATGGAGGCAAATGAAAATGAAGACACAGTGGTCTAAAATCTTTGGGATGCAACAAATGTGGTTCTAAGCAGAAAGTTTATAGCAATATAGGCCAACCTCAAGAAGCAAGAAAAGGTCAAATGAACAATTTAACATTAAACCTAAAGGAACTAGAAAGAGAAGAACAAACAAATCCAAAACCAGTAGGAGAAAGAAAATAATAAAGATTAGAGCAAAAATAAATTAAATATAAACAAACAAACAAATCAATGAAACCAGGAGCTGGTTCTTTGAAAAGATCAACAGTTGATAAAACTTTAGCCAGACTCATCATAAAAATAAAAATGAGAGTGGGGCGCCTGGGTGGCGCAGTCGGTTAAGCGTCCGACTTCAGCCAGGTCGCGATCTCGCGGTCCGTGAGTTCGAGCCCCGCGTCGGGCTCTGGGCTGATGGCTCAGAGCCTGGAGCCTGTTTCCGATTCTGTGTCTCCCTCTCTCTCTGCCCCTCCCCCGTTCATGCTCTGTCTCTCTCTGTCCCAAAAATAAATAAACGTTGAAAAAAAAAATTTAAAAAAAAAAAAAAATAAAAATGAGAGAGGACTCAAATAAACAAAATTAGAAATGAAAGAGGAGAAATAACAACTGACATCATAGAAATACAAAGGACTGTAAGAGCATATTATGAAAACTTATATACCAACAAATTGGACAACCTAGAAGAAAGGGCTAAATCTCTAGAAACATATAACCTCCCAAAACTGAATCAGGAAAAAAATAGAAAATTTGAATAGACCAAGTAACAACAAGGAATTTAAATAGGTAGTCAAAAAATTCCCAACAGGGGCACCTGGGTGGCACAGTCAGGTAAACGTCCTACTTCAGCTCAGGTCATGATCTCACAGTTTGTGGGTTTGAGCCCCACGTCAGGCTCTGTGCTCAGAGCCTGGAGGCTGCTTTGGATTCTGTATGTCTCTTTCCCTCCACCCCTCATCTGCTTGTGCTCTGTCTCTGTCTCTCAAAATAAATAAGTGTTTTTTAAAAAAAATTCCCAACAAACAAAAGTCCAGGACCAAATGGCTTCACAGGTGAAATTTACCAACATTGAAGAAGAGTTAATACCTATTCTACTCAAACTATTCCAAAAATATAGAAGAGAAAGGAAAGCTTCCAAACTAATTCGATGAAATCAGCATTACTGTGATAACCAATCCAGGTAAAGACACTACAAAACAACAACAACAACAACAACTATGTGCCAATATCTCTGATGAACACATATGCTAAAATCTTCAAGAAAATAATAGTAAACCAAACCTAACAATGAATTTTTTAAAAATCATACACTATGATCAAATGAGATTTATTTCTAGGATGGAAGTGTGGTTCAATATTTGCAAATCAGTCAGTGTGATACATCACATCAACAAGAGAAAGAAAAAGAAAATACATGATCATTTCAATAGATGCAGAAAAATAGGGGGGGTGTGTGTGCGCGCGCACGCGCGCGCACGCACACACGTGTGTATTAGTCATAAAAAGGAATGAAATCTTGCCATTTGTAATGACAGGGATGGAGATAGAGAGTATAATGCTAAGTGAAATAATGCAGAGAAAGGCAAATACCATATGAACTCTCTCATATGTGGAATTCAAGAAATAAAACAAATGGACAAAGGAAAAAAATAGAGAAAACAAACAACAGTCTGTTATCTTAACTGCAGGGAACAAAATGATGGTTACCAGAGGGGAGGTGAGTGGGGGAAGGGGTGAAATAGATGATGAGGATTAAAGAGTACACTTATCATGATGAGCACTGAATACTGCATAGAATTGGTGAAACACTATATTATACACCTGAAACTATGATAACACTGTATGTTTACCATACTGGAATTAAAGTTAGAAAAAGTAATGCTAAGCTGTTTGTGCCAACTCACACATCTGTCAGCAAACTGCATATCATGGTTTACAACCACAATATTAATATTTTTTGTTGGATTTTAAATATTTTTTCAATAAAATCCATTTAAGAATTTTATTGTATTATGGTCTCGATTTGCATTTTCTTGGCCACCAACAATAGTAAACCTTTTTGAGAGGGGGGTATCTATTGACCATTTATATTTCTTCTTCTGTGAAATATCTGCTTAAGTCTCTCACCCATTTTTCTATTGGATTCTTTGTGTTCATTATGGATGGAACTTAACTGCAGTTTAGAAATAGAGGCTGCATACTTGAAAAAACCAAAGTTAAGCCTGAGAATATTTACTTATTCTCTTCAATACCTGAAAGGTCTCACAGAGAAAATTCTTCCATGCGATAGAATCTTTGGTCCTTTCTGCAACCTGGCACGGGCCCAAGCCTGCACCCAGTGTTGCAGTGAACATCCTGAAGTCTGAACATCCCCAGACTGGGCCTGTGCCTTGCTGACTCTGTGTGGTTGTGTAAGGTTATCCTAGCCTCCGCATAACAACCACTTCTATGCCAGGCCTGCCTACATTTTCCCAGGCTCAAGAAGCTCTCATTTTTCAATTTCATTAAGCTCACTGAGACCTTCCTAAGACCATCAAGTTTCATTTATAGATGGTTGATCTCATGGTGGTTTGTAAAGCCACCATAGGATTCAATGACCCACTGGGGAAGAATTCCCCTGTCCTGTGTGATACAAGCCTTAAAGTCACTGACGTAAGGATGAAGCCACACATAGGACTGTGGAAACTAGATGCAAAAACGAGCCTCATTTTACAGTTAGAGTCATGGGAATCACAAATACCCAGGCCCCACTGAAAGCCTAAATCTCTAATAGTCATTTTTCGCTCTGTATTATACTATATCTCAGTGCCCACTGAGCAGGCACGAGGTCCCAATACTCCCCTGATTAAATCCTTCACAGACTAGTGTCTTCCTCTCGAAATTTATCCTGAGGGAGTGAGAAAAGCCTAATTATAAGTGCTACATATGAAAGAAAAGAATGAAGCAAGGGGCTCTCATGATGGGGCAACCTCTTAAAATAGGGCAGATATTCAGAGAGGGCAAGACGAAGTCAGTGAGTTATGATCATGCCTGCATATAAAGAAAAGCATGCTGTCCTTAGGAATAAAATAGCAGGTTAAACCTTGATCTTTTTAAAAAGCATAATATAGGGGCATCTGGGTGGCTCAGTCAGTTAAGCATCCAAATTCAGCTCAAGTCATGATCTCATGGTTTGTGAGTTCAAGCCCACATCCTGTGCTGTCAGTGCATAGCCTGCTTCGGATCCTCTGTCTCCCTCTCTCTGTGCCCTTACCCCCCTCTCAAAAGTAAATAAACATTTAAAAATGCATACTAAAACCATAAGAGACTCTTAAATACTGAGAACAAACTCAGGATTGATGGGGGGTGGGGGAGAGGGGAACGTGGGTGATGAGCATTGAGGAGGGCACCTGTTGGGATGAGCACTGGGTATTGTATGGAAACCAATTTGACAATAAATTATATTAAATAAAATAAAATAAAAATAAGTAAAAGTAAATAAAAAATAAAAATGCACACTACATAAAAAGGAGAAAATAACTAGACTGAAGACAGTTTTTTGACTGAAAATTTGAGGGATTTCTAATAGATAAAGTGCTGAAGAACTAAATCCCTGATGTCTGAAAATCATCTTTTTGAAGAGGGCTGCCTGTCTGGAGGTGGACAGAGGAACCATCCTCTCTTTCATCTCTGGTTTACAGATTAGGCTTGTAAAATAAGGACAGTTTACAGGACTGCAGATGAACATACACATGACCTTTCTCTCATCTGCCTCATTTGTGCTAAGTCTACAGTCCTCTGAGGAGGCCTTAGCTTAGATAACCAGAAAATCAGATGTGGCAGAAAGGCACCAGATCCTAAATATCTATGGACATAAGCAGAAAAGGAAAAGTAAAATAAATAAAATGCTTGTTACTGCTAATACTAATACAATATTACTTCCATACCAGACTGGTAGAATTCTGCAGTTTGGAACTATTTTCTTTCTTTTTTTCTTTTTTTAAAAATTTTTGGCCATTGTTTTTTGCTTGTTTTTTTTTTTTTATTGGCACTCCCCCACCTCGCCCCCAGATCTCCCCTACCATTTTCTGACTGACATACATTTTGAAAGATATGGGCATAGACATAAGTATAAATCACAAAAAATATATTAGAAAACACTTTTAGAAAACTCTTTGTCAATTCTATGCAAGTGAGGGTTTTGTTCATGCACTTATGAGTAAAAAATAAACATCAAGTAATAAATGAAAATAATTAGTGGTAGAAAAGGATAGGACTAACATTTTCTGAATAGTCAAAACACTACTTCCCCCAGATTTACTAATAAATGATTACATTTTAGCACACCTGATTCATATTCTAAAAGTTGCAAGGCCACAGTACATTTGTGGAACTCCCAAAGCCTTTATTATCAAAGTTTTAAAAAACATTTAAAAAATGTTTTTGAATTTAAAAATATAATTGTATTAAAACCAGTACATTTAGGAAATGAATGACTGCTGGAAATAAAGACAGTCGAATCATGGAATGAGGGGAAAATCCAAAAGAATCTCCCATTAACACACATGAAAATGATAGGTAAAATGTGGAATATTTTAAGAGAGATGGAAATTAGTTCTATATATAAAAATTGAGAAGAGATTAGGAAGCATAGAAAAGATGTAACAGAAGAAGAAATATTTCTTCTCCAAAGAAAGAGCCTGTTCCTAACCACTAAAAATTTTCATCATCTCTTAAACTTAATAAAAAGGATGCATATTTAGACAAAAATATTTTGAATTTTCAAAATTTACACATAACATCTCTTTTAAATAAGAATATCAAAAATAGGGGCACCTGTCTGGCTCAGTTGGAAGAACATGCAACTCTTGATCTTGGAGTCATGGGTTTGAGCCCCATGTTGGGTATAGAGATTACTTAAATAAATAAGCTTTAAAAAAGAAGAAACAAAAGGCATCCAAATCGGCCAGGAGGAGGTCAAACTTTCACTCTTCACAGATGATGTGATACTCTATATGGAAAACCCAAAAGATTCCACCAAAAAACTGCTAGAATTGATTCATTAATTTAGCAAAGTTGCAGGATATAAAAATCAAGGCACAGAAATCAGTTGCATTCCTCTACACCAACAATGAAGCGACAGAAAGAGAAATCAAGGAACCGATCCCATTTACAGTTGCACAAAAACCCATAAAATACCTAGGAATAAATCTAACCAAGAGGTGAAAAATCTATACACTGAAAACTATAGAAAGTTTATGAAAGAAACTGAAGAAGACACAAAGAAATGGAAAAAGTTTCCATGCTCCTGGATAGGAAGAACAAATATTGTTAAAATGTCGATACTACCCAAAGCAATCTACATATTCAATGCAACCCCTATCAAAGTAACACCAGCATTCTTCACAGAACTAGAACAAATAATCCTAAAATTTGTATGGAACCAGAAAAGACCATGAATAGCCAAAGCGATCTTGAAAAAGAAAACCAAAGCAGAAGGCATCACAAGCCCAGACTTCAAGCTATACTACAAAGCTGTAATCAGCAAGACAGTATGGTACCGGCACAAGAACACACACTCAGATCAATGGAACAGAATAGAGATCCCAGTAATGGACCCACAAACGTATGGCCAACTAATCTTTGACAAAGCAGGAAAGAATATCCAATGGAATAAAGACAGTCTCTTTAGCAAGTGGTGCTGGGAAAACTGGACAGAGACATGCAGAAGAATGTACCTGGACCATTTTCTTACACCATACACAAAAATAAAATGGATGAAAGACCTCAATGTAAGAGAGGAAGCCATCAAAACCCTTGAGGACAAAGCAGGAAAAAACCTCTTTGATCTTGCCCACAGCAGCTTCTTACATAACATGTCTCTGGAGGCAAGGGAAACAAAAGGAAAAATGAACTACTGGGACCTCATCAAAATAAAAATCTTCTGCACAGCGAAGGAAACAATCAGCAAAATTAAAAGGCAGCCAACAGAATGGGAGAAGATATTTGCAAATGACATATCAGATAAAGGGTTAGTATCTAAAAATCTATAAAGAACTTATCAAACTCAACATCCAAAAAACAATCCAGTGAAGAAATGGGCAAAAGACATGAATAGACACTTCTCTAAAGAAGACATCCAGATGGCCAACTGACACATGAAAAAATGCTCAACATGACTCATCATCAAGGAAATACAAATCAAAACCACAATGAGATACCATCTTACACCTGTCAGAATGGCTAACATTAAGAACTCAGGCAACAACAGATGTTGGTGAGGATGTGGAGAAAGAGGATCTCTTTTTCATTGTTGGTGGCAATGCAAGCTGGTGCAGCCACTCTGGAAAACAGTATGGAGATTCCTCAAAAAACTAAAAATAGAACTACCCTATGACCAGCAATTGCACTACTAGGCATTTATCCACGAGATACAGGTGTGCTGTTTCGAAGGGACACATGAACCCCCATGTTTATAGCAGCACTATCAACAGTAGCCAAAGTATGGAAAGAGCCCAAATGTCCATTGATGGATGAATGGATAAAGACGATGTGGTATATATATACACAATGGAGTATTACCCGGCAATCAAAAAGAGTGAAATCTTGCCATTTGCAACTACGTGGATGGAACTGGAGGGTATTATGCTACGTGAAATTAGTCAGTCAGAGAAAGACAAAAATCATATGACTTCACTTATATGAAGACTCTAAGAGACAAAACAGATGAACATAAGGGAAGGGAAACAAAAATAATATATAAACAGGGAGGGGGACAAAACAGAAGAGACTCATAAATATGGAGAACAAACTGAGGTTTACTGGAGGGGTTGTGGGGGGGGGGGATGGGCTAAATGGGTAAGTGGCACTAAGGAATCTACTCCTGAAATCATTGTTGCACTATGTGCTAACTAATTTGGATATAAATTTTAAAAAATAAAAAATACAATTAAAAAAAAGAATATTAAAAATATAAAGTTATGTTAAAGAACAAAAATTGGATTGGCTTTATTCTTTTCAGTACTAATACAAATCACAGATGCACTTAAAGTAAAATCTACAATGATCTGGAAGAAAAGAGTTGTGACCTAACCATATTAAATTTGGTCAGGTTGTCAATAATATGTGATAAATATGATGTTTTCAGGTATTTACCAAAGTGGAAAATGTATGTTCAAGGCACTTTTATGTAACTGTGGTGTTTTAATCCATTTGGAACACTCTAATCAAGTACCATAAACTAGGTGGCTTATGAACGACAGAAATGTATTTCTCACAGTTTTAGAGGGAAGTCTAAGGTCAAGGTGCCGGCATGATCATGTTATGGTGAGATCTCACTTCCGGGTTCACAGCCAGTGCTTCCTCTGCTGTGTCCCCACATGGAGGAAGGGACTAGGGATCTCTCTGTAGCGCCTTTTATAAGAGCATGAATTCTTCATGAGGGCTCCACCCACATAACTTAAGCCCCTTTCAAAGGTCCCATCTTCTAATACCATCATCTTTGGGACTTAGGATTACAACATACGAATTTTAACGAGGTATAAACATTCAGGGCATTGCCAATGGTTAACTAGTAGTAAAAACAAGTGGAACTAAAGAAATTATCCACACTGGGCCACTTGAGAGGAATCTTTCCTGAACTGAAAATTATTGGCACATTAATATAAATTGCAAATGCTGGACATTTTCTAGCAAAAAAAAAAAAGTATTTTTTGAAATCAAAAAATGTCTACACAATTAGAAATATTTTATTTTATCTTTTAATTTTATTTAATGTCTATTATTTATTTTTGAGAGAGAGAGAGAGAGAGACAGTGCAAGAGCAGGGGAGAGGCAGAGAGAGAGAGGGAGACACAGAATCTGAAGCAAGCTCCAGTCTCTGAGCTGTCAGCACAGAGCCAGACAAGGGGCTTGAACTCCCCAACCCTTGAGATCATGACCTGAGCCGAAGTCGCTTATCTGACTGAGCCATCCAAGTGTCCCATAAATGGAAATATTTTAAAGATTTTGTTGAATTGCCTGTCTCAGGTTTCTTCACCCACAGTATATTCTTTCACTGGAAAGTAACTACTCTGTGCCAGGCAATGTTCTAAAGTTGGAGACCCATTGGTAAATAAGGCAGATAGATTTCAAACTCTGATGAAGCTTGTATTCTAACTAGAGTTTAAACAATCACAGAAACAAATAAGTCATGATAAGCTAGGAAGAAAATAGGATCCTCTAGTATGATAGTGTGATATATTTAATGTCAAGGAAAGAGGGCAGAACCAGGATACAAATTGAGAATGAGAAAACATTAAGGTAGAGATATTCTTCAAGATAGGCTGGGACATATTTCTGTAACAAACAACTCTAATACCTCAGTGTTCAGTATTTCAAAAGCTTATTTCTCACCCACGTTTCTGTCCTGCCTGGGTGAGCAGGGTGCTATGCTCCATAAAGTCACATTGGGACCTCACTAAAGCAACTTGTGCAAGTATAATTTGGAACATCCAGTTTTTTTATTAAGAAAAGGGCCGGGGAATCATGTGCTGATTTTCACTGTTTAAATATGCAAGCGACTCACATTATTTCCCACACATTTTATTAGCTAGAACCTGTTACATGTCACTAATTGAAAGAGTGTGGGAAACACAGTGGAGCAAAAGAAAACCTTGGTAAGCATTACTGCACCTCATCCACCAGGAGAATGAGGTGTCGTTGGAGCAAAGAAAAATTTGGAAGAACCTGAGATCACCTTTTCTGGCTGCTAGGATTTATGGTAAAAAATGAACTCTATATGAAAACATACATGTCATTGGTAGCCTGGCATATATAACTTGCCCAATTAACCTTTGAGAGTGAAAAAGTGTCATTAACTATTAGCTACAGCACCAGGTATAAAGAAAGACTTCCAGTGAAAACTGGGAAGTATGTTCACTCAAGTCGATGGTGACTTAAAACACAGGCGTTTCAGTGAAATGGACAAGACCAAAGCCTTATTATGGTAGATTCAGTTGGGACTGGGAAAATGGGAGTGAGATAGGGAAAAATGTGGCTGGAGGGCACCCTTCTGATAGGTTATTTTGTGAAGGAGATCAGAAAAGCAGGAAACAGATGTAGAGTTACACTTGACTTGTTTTTTGCTTTGTTTTGTTTTGTTTTTGTTTTTGTAAAGGTAGAGAAACTAAAGACCGTTTGTATATCTAGGGGGAATGATTGACTTAGGAACTTATGGGACGCCTGGGTGGCTCAGTCGGTTGTGTCCGACTTTGGCTCAGGTCATGGTCTTACGGTTTGTGAGTTTGAGCCCCATGTCAGGCTCTGGGCTGACAGCACGGAGCCTGGACCCTGCTTCAAGTTTTGTGTCTCCCTCTCTCTGTGCCTCTCTGTCTCTCTGTCTCTCTCTCTCTCTCTCTTAAAAATGAATAAATATTAAAAAATTAGAAAAAAAAAGAGCTTAAAACACTGATAATGGAAAGGAGAAATGAAGCCCTCCGGAAGTCATGGGTAAGTCAGGAGAGGGAGGTATATGCTTACAGGAAACAATGCTCCTTTCTGTAACAGGAGATAAGGCAGAGAACAGTGGTCAAAACCAGGGTAGATCCATAAATTCTCTAATTTTCAGAGTAAAGCATTTTCTCGGCACTCCTAAAGGCGATTTCTATTTTCTCAGTGGAATGCAAGGCAAAGTTAGCACAAACATTTGCATCAAAACAAAATTGTGTAAAATGCGTTTAATAGGATGGGCAAGTCTGCGATGTGTTTATATTGGGATTTATTGATACCCCAACCCCTCCACCACAGTCAGTCTTGACCTCAGAAGGCCCATCCTCCTGTGTTCTCTTGAATCATTACTCGTATGTTAGCTTGAACATTTCCAAAAGCTCCCAAAACTTTGGAAAACGCAGGCATAATTGCATATGCTAATGAATTAGACTCGATTGTCATTTATCACCTCAGTCAGCAGAGCCAGGACCATACATGTAGTTCTGGGCCGTATTCTTCCATGGAGGGAATCTTGAGAATGATATTATGTGCCATTACCATTTCACTGTGTCCCATTAGCGGTGGAAGCGAGATGCTGAGGATCATCCTTGAGAGCTGAGACTGTTTTTGTGACGCCTTCAAATGGAGTCCAGCCTTCCTGTGTTTTGCTGAACTTTGGGAGTCTGGGCAAACATTATCTGCTACGATGTTTCCTTAGTCCTAAAAGGTTAAAGTGTTTAATGATTTACACCTCAAGTCAAACACAAAAATCCTTTCTCCCCGGTGCTAACGTACAGCCAAGTCTCCTGGGATAGGAGGAGTTTTAGTTTTAACTGGTGTTGTAAACACGCTATGCTAAATCAATATTCCCTTGAATTTTATATATCCAAAAAAAAAAAAAAAAAGGATGGGAGTTAAAGACGGTTGCTAACATTTTAGTTTTTCATGGAAGCCTGTTAAAATACTATCATTCATGGTTAACCTTGTTTCATGAAACAAAGGACATTTTAATGCAAAATTGGAAATCACATAATTTAATGATAAAAATAATTTATCTAGATTGAATGGATGTTTTTAGTTATTACAAACTTTCCACAGTTTACTTTGTTTTGGAAACTAGCCCTAATCCATACTCCTTTCAACAAGATGACATTCTTGCTTTTCGTTGTCCACTTAATATCTTACCTCATTGCTTTATGTCCTAATATTTCATGAATTTTTGCCTCTTACACTGGAATATAAGTTACACAAACATATGGCATTTTATATTCCCATTGCCAAACTGTGGTGCCACATTAACAGGCACTCATAAAACATTTGTTGAAAGAAGAATGCATAACATAAAATAAAAATTTTACATTAAATTTTACATTTAGTTATCTAAATGGCCCTAATTTGCTTGTTCCTTTCCCTTCAGAGAGTACAAGCATATGACAAAAATTTATATGCAGTTCAATATTTCCTTATTTTCAACATGCTAGCCATATGTCACATATGTTTGCCCCTATGGCTTTTGTTATCAGAAGAAAAAGTTTTTAATTTTTGTCTCATGTTCTTCAGACTTCATTAACAAGACTATAACAGTGAAAACTAGCACATTTTGCACTAGTAATTACTAACACAGATGTGGTAACTTTTTGCTCAGAGTGTCAGAGTCACTGCTTAGATACATTTGACAGTTTATAAGGCTAATATCCCCATTTCTCAAGGTGAGATAAAGATTTGTGTGTGTGTGTGTGTTTTTTTTTTTTTAATTTTTTTTTCAACGTTTTTATTTATTTATGGGACAGACAGAGACAGAGCATGAACGGGGGAGGGGCAGAGAGAGAGGGAGACACAGAATCAGAAACAGGCTCCAGGCTCCGAGCCATCAGCCCAGAGCCTGACGCGGGGCTCGAACTCACGGACCGTGAGATCGTGACCTGGCTGAAGTCGGACGCTTAACGACTGCGCCACCCAGGCGCCCCTGTGTGTGTGTTTTTTTAAAGCCAACACTAGGCTACTGCATTTATTACCCAACAAGTGCTGAATTCTTATCATGGTATTTGCCTATGATAAATGGCTTACAGAGCCAGTCTTTATCTTTGGGAATCTTGGGTTGAAAACTGGCAGGTATAGTTCTAACTTTAAGCTTCTGTATCAATTATGCTTGAAGTATAGTAGGAAACAATTCAATGACTGGATTTCACGTATTTATTTAAGGCAATGCCTATTATAATTTTATTCAATACAAGAAAATATGCCAATTTGACAACTTTGCATGCAAAACGTTCATGGAGCAAAATTCATATATGCTATTAGAATTGTGTTATTGTATGTTTATTTAATTCTACTTTTTGCTGACTCTGATACTTGTTCCTCACTATTGTTCTGTATGCCTTATACTTTTGTATCTTAAGGCTGAGGCTAAGGAAAAAGAGTGGAGGTCACAGGCCTATAGTTTATCATAAGCATGTTGATGTGTTCCATGCCCAAGTTCACATGGTCCCACAAGGGCCGTGGGTCCTGCTCAGACGAGCTTGGGCACAAGCATCTGCCAAGACTTAGTCCTCCCTTTAGCTCTTCCTCCTCTGCCTGGGTTTGTACCCAGTGGCTCTCTCTGAATTGCTAATACCACCCAGAGCATGGCCAAGGAGCAGAACATGAATCCCTAGTCAGTCCGTAAGGCATTTCAGTATATATATTTGGGGAACTAAGGTACGGAACAAAGGTCCTTTGAAGTTAATTCTGTTAGTTAGCTTGGGGAAAATCTTAAAAGAGTAAATGATTCCAGCATAAATGCCTTATTTTTATAATCTTACCTGCTCTCATGCATTTTAGATTTTATACTTAATAGTCTCATTCTGTTAACTGTTAGGAAAAATTACATAAAATTATACTCTTCTGCAAAGATACCAAAAAGGAACTAGGAGAGTACTGCATTTTGAAGATTTTTGACAGTTTGTAGCACTCTTTCAAACATCAGTATAATAAATTCCATGTAGATAAAGATAATTTTCCTTTGCCTCAACTTGTAAATTATGTTCCTTAGATATTCTAGGGTACAGTTAGTTCTCAAGGTCTTTGATTCTGAAATATTTTCCAGGTTTAATTTAAAAAATTTTTTAAATGAAAAAAATATTTTCAACCTATAGGATTAGTGGGATTCAAGGTCTTAAAAATACTCCGTAAAATAAGATGAAATAATTTTTTTTAAATGTTTATTTATTTTTGAGAGAGAGAGAGAGGAGAGCACAAGCAGGAGAGGGTCAGTGAGAGAGGGAGACAGAATCCGAAGCAGGCTCCAGGCTCTGAGCTGTCAGCACAGGGTCCCACGAGGGGCTCGAACTCACTAACCGTGAGATCATGACCTGAGTGAAGTCAGATGCTTAACCCGGGTGCCCCCTGAAATAATTTTTGATGAGATAGGGTGTTGACTTGGAATGTCACAGCAGCATGTTGTTCATATTTGTGTTGCCATGAAATTTTAGCAATCGCATCCTTAAAGAGAAAAGTTAATTTTCTTTCTTCTTCATTAGACCACCTTCTCTGCATTGAGTCTTTTTTTTTTATTTTTTTTTTTTAACATTTATTTATTTTTGAGACAGAGAGAGACAGAGCATGAACAGAGGAGGGTCAGAGAGAGAGGGAGACCCAGAATCTGAAACAGGCTCCAGGCTCTGAGCTATCAGCACAGAGCCTGACATGGGGCTTGAACTCACAGACCGCGAGATCATGACCTGAGCCAAAGTCGGACGCTTAACTGAGTGAGCCACCCAGGCGCCCCTGCATTGAGTCTTTCAACAGGACTCTATATTTTGTGGAAATGATCATAAATGGGTATGGAGTTGCTTTTTGGGGTTATGGAAATCATTTAAAATTAGATTTTTGTGATGTAGTCTGCAAATATACTCAAAAGCATTGAATTGTACCCCTCAGTGAGTGTGTTTTGTCATATATAAGTTCTATCTCCGTAAAACTATTAAAAATGCCAAGTACCTAATTGAAGACTCATATGCACTATAACCAGGAAGTTTGAAATGTTTTGATAATATGAAAAACTTTTTAAAAATCCAAATCTCTCTCCTTTTGGCTATGACTACCATCATTATTACGAGGTTATGAAACTAAGGGAATGTCATCAGTACAGTGCTAATACATTACAAATGTTATTAATATAATCACTTGTGGTACTATAGACAGACACTGCTCTCCTCATAATTCTGGTTCCTCCCTAATGAAGCATGGGATATTCTGGCATGGGGACTGGGCCACCCTGAAGGAATATATATTACAGATTTCGGAAAATCATAGTACCTACTGGCAGTGTACCTCTCAAGGTCACCACTGTCACTTGGAATCCGCAGAACTGGAAAGTGGGCCCAGTATTTAAGTAGTGGCAGCTTCAAGGTGACAGAGCAGTGGGGCTTCCCTCAAGGAGACAGAAGGAGCTAGAAGCAGATGAGGAAGTCTGGCATATAAGACAAATAATAATCACATGCCATCGGATAAAAGTTTTTTCCCCTATGTATTGCACATATAGGGCTAATTTATTTCACATACAAAGAAGTTATTAAAATTAATATTTCAGAAACAAAAGTAATTTTTTTTTAAAAAAAGGGACAACACATCTCTTGTTTTAGATTGCTTGCCTGACCCTTATTCAGTGCGGTTCTGAGTTTCTGATTTCCCCTTATCAGGCTATTGTTACTATAATTTTACATTTTACTAAGTATAAGAAGACAAATGGGCATGCTAGTAGAGTCCCTTAATTTCAGACAAAAATAAATAAAAATAAACTAAAAAAAAAAGATTCCCTTAAGATTCTCTTAATTTCAGTCCTTGCCTCTTTTATTTAGCAGCAGCCCTACCTTTTCATGATATTCAGAGTTAATTACCCCCACAAATATAGTTATTTATTTGTTCTCCTCTGGGTGTACTGGCACGAGGACTCAAAAATGACCATATGACATCATTGCTTAAATTTAGTGCCACCTGACTATATCCACAGGTGAAAATGTCCCACCTCTTGAATCTTGCTCTTGTAATTCTTCTAAGTCTAAAGTTTTCAAAGGAGTAAAGCACAAAACCAAGGTGAACAGGGGGGAACCAGAGTGGCTCAGTTTGTTAGTCCAACTCTTGGTTTCAGCTCAGGTCGTGATCTCATGATTTGTGAGATCCAGCACCGTGTGGGGCTCTGCCCTGGCAGACAGAGCCTGCTTGGGATTCTCTCTCTCCCTCTGCCCCTCCCCCATGCACACACTATCTCTCTCTCAAAACAAAATAAACTTAAAAAAAAAAACTGAACAGAGAGTCATGGTGACAGAGCATCACTGATAATTCCATATCTGTTTCATGGATCCTTTTTTTTTTTTTTTTTTTTTAATGATATCAGGGGAGACCATACTGTGCAATGACTACGAGTTTAACTTGCATACCGATCCTAAATGATGATTCTCTAATCCTAGGATGTCATACCCAATGTGATATTATCCAGCCCTTGAAGAGGTCATTTCCAGGCACTGTCAGATCAGAAGTTTCTAAGTGATTGCAGTATAAGGTGCATCTAGTGGATTTTGTGATAAAATGCTCATCTTCACATCTAAAATTAGTCTTTTGGTCTGAGGTGAGGTTATGTAAGATCTTATGTTGTTCAATCAGATGTTTGTGTACCCTCATATGGTGGTGCTGCCATAGATTGTGTGGGCAGGTTAAATGCATTAACAGAACATGAATCGATCTAGAAATTACCATCCCCTTCAGGATGGAAGGGTTCCCATGTAATCAACGTGCCAGCAAGAGACTGCTTGGTCTTCTTGAGAGATGGTGCTGTTTTAGAGACTCAGCATTGGTTTCTACTGCTGACAGGTTGCATAGTTAGCAGCTGAAGGTGGTAGATAAACATTAAACAAAGGAAGCTGACGCTGTTAGGTCTATGTTATAGCTTCCATTTCTGATACAATGACCATGATGTTCCTGCACCATTGTGAATATGCTTGGTATGACTGTGGTCAGAGGCTGGAGGACATCCACTGGAAACGCATTCTTGCTTCCTATTTGTTGGATATTTGCTCTGCAGCATATGCTCTCTGGGGAACATTGTACTTATCTAGGTATATCCGCATCCTTCTGCACAGAGTTTTCTCTTTTCTGTTGTCCTATCTTACTCTTTAAGACCCCTGAGCCATCATTCTAAGAGATTCATCCACCAAGTGTATGGCCAGGTATATCCAAGTCCACTGAAATTGTTTTCCCTCATTCCATCTTTCAGGTAACCCCAAATGTGGTGTCTATCTTTTGTTCACACTAACTGATAGAGTGTTCCATTCATAAGACCTGGATTTGTTCTTCTTCGCCAAAGGAAATTACCCATGAGGCTATATGTGTGAGTTACTGAAAGGGATTAGTGTTACTTAGGTCAGTGGGAGTCTTGATCATCCATTTATGTCCCCCAAATATGCTTGGATTTGATCCTATATGTCCCAGTTCCACTCTATGATGGACTGCTTCTAATTTGCTTGACCTAATGACTTGGTGCAATCTTATTCACACTTTATTATTACACTCCTGGTTAACTTTAATGAAGGGAACATGGCCATCTGGTGGTTTCTCTAGTCTTACCTATTAAAATCCATTATAATATGCCGTATTATAATGAAGCTTCTCTGAGTTTCCTGAAAGGCTACTTTTATATTCTTCCAATGCAATTATAGCACTTTTAACCTCAATTAACAAGGTCCACTATTTATCCCAAGATTCAAGAAACAATTCTATAAATGCATCAGGACCAAGTCCTTGTTAGAATCACTGAAAGGTTTTGTTCTACCATCCCAGACTCTTTCTTTTACTCACCCCTCAGGAAAAAAAAAAAAAATAATAATACATAACAATGGATTTGATAAATATGCTTCTAGCATAAGTTTTTATATGTATTCCATTAACATATAAATCCAAAGAAATAATACAGAATTATTTTGGGGCACCTGGGTGGCTCAGTTGGTTAAGCGTCCAACTTCGGCTCAGGTCATGATCTCATGGTCCATGAGTTCAAGCCCCACGTCAGGCTCTGTGCTGACAGCTCAGAGCCTGGAGCCTGCTTTGGATTCTGTGTCTCCCTCTCTCTCTGCCCCTCCCCTGTTCATGCTCTGTCTCTCTCTGTCTCAAAAATAAATAAATGTTAAAAAAAACTAAAAAAAGAATTATTTTATATTTGCTATTAAATGTACATAAACACTTGATATTCATTCATTCATTCAGTATGAATTAGTAATGTATAGCAGCCTCCTCTGGATGCTGGGAAACATTAGTGAACAACAGAAACAAAAATCTCTGCTTTCATGCTGTTTACCTTGAAGTGAATGAATGGCAGATGCACAAATAATTTATAACAGCATATAATATGGTGATAAATGCAATGGAGCAAACCAACATGCACGAAGATAGCCTGTTGAGTTAAATAGTGTTACCAGGAAGTGATTGTAGTGAAACCAAAACATTCACAGCAATACTTGAATGAACTGAAAGAATGGTCCTCGTAGATACCTGGGATAAAAGACATATACGTCAGTGGGAACAAGAAGTAGAATAACTCTTAGGAAGAAATATGATTTTCTAGTTGAAAAAGTTAATGAGGCCAGTGTGTCAATTTTGGGATGGACAGCAACAGCGGGAGAGTGGTGGATGTAAGGATTAGTGAGGTAAGGCAAAACCATATTCTCTGTCATGTTGCTAGTCATTTTAGTAAGAACTTTGATTTTACTCTAAGCGAGAGGAAAGGATATAAGAAGGTATTGTGCAGACACATTAGATTACCTGGCAAAAATGAGAAACTATTAAAAGTCACCAAAGCAATCCGCATATGGATTTTGGCGTTAACCGTGGAGAGACAAGAAATCAGCACTGCTGAGTAGAAGGCACCATTTATGTTATATTCTTTGCAGACTGCAGCCCTGGAGCACATAGTGTGTGGCCCCCTCCGGGATTCATCAAAACAGCAGCTGCGTGAGCAGTGGTTACACAGATTGTTCCGCAACTTGATATGCCGCTTGATATTAATTTTTTAAGGTGTACTCATGTTGATTCATATAACTGACAGTCATTTTTTAAGTGACTGAATATTATTCCATTGAATGGAGACACACACACATACCGTATAACCTGGTGTATATCTATATTATAATAGAATGACAGTTAAGACAGTGACTTATAGAGCATCTTGAGTAATTTCGATCTGGGCTCGGCTTTGACTGGTTGAATGATCGTCTGTGAACAATTTACATAATTAAATTCTACATCAGCTTTGTTATCTTTGAAATGGGATTAATAATAGCAGCTTTCCTCTTAGGGTTTATAATGAAGGTTAAATAACTTAATATAAATTAAAATATTTGAAATTAGTAAAATATTTAGCAATTGGTCAATATGGAATAGATGTGATTATTATTGCTGCCACTGCTATTCATCTATACCCTTCTGGATGGTCATTTATGTTCTCAACTTTGCACTATTATAAACAACATTACCATAAACACTTTTAATGAGTGGCAATACACTTTTTTTGTACTTTTGAGGAGGACATTTCTCTTCAGTGTATATTCCTATATATTCCATGTCACAGGATAAGTTTAATTTTTTGGATACTGTGAAATTGTTCTTCAAGTGTGGTGTTTATAATTTACATTCCCACCAGCAGTGTGTAAGACTTAGAGTTAACTACATTACCATCAACTGATATTGTAACTCTTGGCCCCATAAGACGGTGTCTCATTATTGCTTTAATTTGTATTTTCCTAAATGGTTATCAGGTTGAATGTCTTTGCACATGCTTGTGTCTTCTTCTTAGAAACTGCTGTTTATATGATTCAATTGTTTTAAAAATTGCTTATGGGTAAATTCTCTATAGAATAAAATTTACTAAAAAAAGTTTTTTTAACATTTATTTATTTTTGAGAGACAGAGTGAGACAGAGCATGAGCAGGGGAGGGGAAGAGAGAGAGGGAGACACAGAATCCAAAGCAGGCTCAGCTTCTGAGCTGTCAGCACAGAGTCTGACGCCAGCCTTGAACCCACAGACCATGAGATCATGACCTGAGCTGAAGTGAGACGCTTAACCAACTGAGCCACCCAGGCACCCAGTAACATTTATTTTTTAATGTATGTGTTTATGTTGGAAATGTGTACTCAGTTTCTGTGGTTTGTCATGTAATTTCTTTACATTGTCATTCTGTAGAAGAGATTTTAGTTATATGCAATAAAGTATAATAAACCTAGAAGTTTATTCTTTTCTCATTTTAATTTAAAGTCATCTCAAATTCATAACTGCATGGAGAGTAATGTATGTTATAACTTTATCTTATTTATGCGGACAGGTAATTTTATATCCCACTCATAGAATAGTCTCATTTTTCCCACTGATACAGAAGGCAGTGCTATCAATTTCTCATATGTGTTTGGTTATATTTTTGCATTTCTAGACTCTTCCAATTACTTAGTCATCTATTTGCTCATTAATTAATACTCTAATTCCCAGTGTTTTAATTAATACAGTTTAATAAAAGTATTTTGGATCTTGGGGCACCTGGGTAGCTCAGTCAGTTAAGCGTTCAACTTTTGCTCAGTTCATAATCTCACCATTCGTGAGTTCAAGCCTTGCATGGGCTGTCTGCTGTCACCACAGAGCCCACTTCGGGTCCTCTGTCCCCCTCTCTCTCTCTGCCCCTCCCCAGCTTGTGCTCTCTCTCTGTCTCTCTTAAAATAAATAAACTTAAAAAAAAAAGTATTTTGGATCTTATAGCCCATTTCTCTTTGTTCAGAATTGTGTCAAGTTTTCAGATGATCTTAGCCTCTGACTCTTACATATTTCTTTCTTCCTTCCCCCCGCCCCCATTCTAATTACTGGATTTTCAACTTTAGGACACCAGCCATCCATGCTTTTGGTATGTCCGTCGGTTATTTCACTGTGAACAATGACAACAACAAAAATAACACAGGCGACAAGTAAAACCAATTTATTTGAGGATGTGAAAGGGCTTACACATTTTACCAAAAGGAGGAACATGATGCTGAGGTATAAACAGGATTCAAGGATCTCTAGAAAATCAAGAAGCCTGCAGCAAGGGGGCTAGCCTGGAGAACAAGCTACAGCAACTGTACATCCTCCACCCTCCCCAGGTGGTGAGCTCCTCCCTGGCTTCTTTTTCCCATGTCATGGGTTGAAAATCTGGTCTCAGGGAAGAACATATTCTCGAGTGGTCTTTGGCTTCATTATCTCCTCTGGCTTTAAAATAGGAAAGGAGCAAGCACCCCTGGCTTCTGTAGCACCCTCTGTAGGAGAGTTGAGGACTAGAGCTCACCTGGGACCCTCTAGAGCCTTTCCTGCAGCGCTTGAGCTCCGTTTGGTCTTCCAATATTCGGCATCCTGGTCCAGGCCATCTTCATATAGTCAGAAATGCATTTAATATCCTTGGAGGCATAACCTGGATTTCAGATCGTATGCTATTATGTTCCACCTTCTATACACCCAACTCATAAACATTAGTAAGTATCTCTACTCATCAACCTCTTCCTTAGCGAGTATTACCAAGGTACCACCCATTGTCATCACTATGTGAATTTCTGGAATAGCCTCCAAATTGACCTTTGAGCTGCCATCTGAAACCCATTTCCCACACATCCTCCAAAACTTTTAAAAAATGTTTATTTACTTTTGAGAGGGAAAGAGAGAGAGAGAAAGAGAGAGAGAGCCAGCAGGGGAGGAGGAGAGAGAGAGGGGGATGCAGAGTCCGAAGCAGGCTCCAGGCTCTGAGCTGTAGCACAGAGCCCAATGCGGGGCTCGAACTCACAAATCGAAAGACCATGACCTGAGCCGAAGTCAGATGCTTAACCAACTGAGCCACCCACCGTCCAAAATAAACTTTTAAAAGTGCAAGGCAGGGGCACCTGGATGGCTCGGTTAAGCGTCTGACTTCGGCTCAGGTCATGATCTCTCGATTTGTGAGTTCGAGCCCCGCATTGGGCTTTGTGCTACAGCTCAGAGCCTGGAGCCTGCTTTGGATTCTGTCTCCCTCTCTCTCTGCCCCTCCCCTGCTCATGCTCTGTCTCTCTTTGTATCAAAAATAAATAAAAACATTAAAAAAAAAAAAATAAAAAGTGCAAGGCAGATCGTATCAGTCTCCAATTGTATATACTCCTATGAGTTCTGATTCCATTTCAAATAAAACCCTAGCTTTTCCGTGGTATGCAAGATCTGGCTTGTTTGCTCTCTTTAAGTTTATTCTCTGTATCTCTTAGTCTAACTGATTATCAATCTAGGGATTGATATCAGTCAGCGAGCTTGATGAACCTGTTTTCCCCTTAGGATCTGCTTGGATCACTCTTGTCTCCTGATCCTTGTCTTGGTTCCTTCACTTAGGCTATAGTTCCAACAGTATTCTCTTAAAGAGGCCTCGCCACCCTAACGGTGCCCACCCCTCTCATCCTAGATATTCATCACATTATTCTTCAGGGTTTACTTCAGTCATTCATCGGGACATGAAACAATCTGTATTCTATAATCTTATCCTGTATCTCTTTCACCAGCTAGAATTTAAACTCTGTAAGAATAGACTCCTGCTATCTCATTTTTGTCATTAGTGCTGATGCCTGCACCAGTTGCTATTTCTTAGAAGGCATTCAGGAAACATACGTTAAATAAACAAAGGAATGAGTGTAGGCGAGTAGACTAGTGCATATGCTTCTGTCAGGGGCAAACTTTGTGCTTGTTTACCTGGCCTGTTGGACACGACTCTTTACAGTAGGTATTTCCATTAATAGTCCCCACCAGAACCCAGGACTAAAATCACAGAGAAAGAGGTATATTTTCCATTTCTCCCCTTCCTGACCCCAATTCTACTTTGTTTGAAGTAGTGAGGAATTTCCGACAAGTTCGAGTGTCGTTCTATTTACCTTCCTTTCTCACTCAATATCCCATCTTCTTTTCAGGGCCGGGGTTAGGAGCCTTGCCGGTCTGTACCAGAATAGCATTTTTTTTTTTTTTTCCTTAGCTGCTCTCTCTCTCTCTCTCTCTCTATTTTTTCCCAAATGTCACAGCATAAAGTTTTATTCCTGTTTCTTTGGCTGTTTGATAATTTTTTTTTTTTGCACATTTCAACAATTATTGGGAGAGAAATGTCTGTAATTATTTCACGCTATCATCTGTTGATAGAATCTCAAATTCTAAGTTTAAAAGATATCAAACCAGAAGACATTTCATTATATTTCTATGACTTTGGTGGGGAGAGGGGTTCCATACAGGTAGAAATAGTCCTGAGAGAACATGACCCGAAATATTAATAGTTTTTAATATTTCAGAATTAAAATTATCATATTTTTCTGATAGTGATAAGGTCATTTTAATTTCCTTGTTAAAGAATTTCCTTATTTAAGATAATATAGAAATTTCATTTATTATTTAAATAAATAAAAAGACTTTAAATATTAGAAAATTATAGCAATGTTGTTTCAGTATTTAAAAAGTTACATATCTGCCTACTTTGTTACTTCGAACTGTTCATAGAAAAAATTGATACAGCTTTAATATCTTAATTTAAGGTCTTAAGTATGTGAGATTTCCAATAATAACTCAATACAAAGTAATTGTTTTAACACATAGAGTTAGATAATATATGACAATAATTTCACACCACTATTATCTGGGGAAAAGATATTTTCTTAAACATCTATATAATAGATTTAAAATGTAAAATAGCTCTGATTGTGCTTTTGAGAAGCATTTTCTATAAATAAATTTTGCATAATAGCTATTATACTGGTCAAATTTTTGAAGAGACACAATTTAGAATAATAGAGAAACTGAATGCTTTCTGAATTATTTCCAGGCACTAGAATAGGAAAATGAATGAAGGACACTGAAAGAGGTTGGGGGCATATGGCCATGTAGTAAAGCACAGTGTCCCATTAATAATTGTACTGCAGAGAAGATAAAATTAACAATGGGTACCTATTAAAAGAAGGCTATATTTGGAACGATTTGATCTAGTTATGAAGAATATTGCAATTGAAAAACTATTCAACTACATTCCTCCCTAAGTATACTGAAATCTGCTATTATAGATACAGCTTAATTTGAATTATGAACTTTAAAAATATATGAAAGGAAATATATAGAAAGTAAATTATAAAATACAAATTCCAAAAAAGCACATAAAAGGTGGGGGAGGCAGTATAAGTGAATAATTTGGAAGAACAGAAAAAAGTGCATATTACATGTCTTAGCTTGAGCTGCTATAACAAAAATACAACAGACTGGATAGCTTTTAGTTAGTTAGTCAGTTAGTTAGTAGTTAGTTTTAAGTTTATTTATTTATTTGGACAGACAGCACTAACTGGGGAGGGGCAGAGAGAGAGCGAGAGAGAGAATCCCAAGCAGGCTCCGCGTTCTCAGAGCAGGGCTCCACGCAGGGCACAATCACAAACTGAGATCATGACCTGAAAAGAAACCATGAGTTGGAAGCTCAACCATTTGAGCCATGCAGGCACCCCATGGATACCTTTTAAATAACAGAAATGTATTTCTCACAGTTCTGGAAAGCTGGACATCCAAGATCAGGATGCCACCATAGTTGGGTTGGGATGAGAGAACTCTTGTAGGTTACAGAATGCCAGTTTCTCTCCATGTATTCTCACATGGCAGAGAGCAGAGAGAAGCCAGCTCTCTATGACTCCTTACTGAGGGTTCTATTCACATTCATGAAGACTCCACCCCTAAGATCTTATTTAATCCTGACTGACTTCCAAAGGCTTTATCTCCTAATACCATCATGTGGGGGTGGAGGGCTTCATATATTAAAATTTTGGGGAGAGACATAAACATTCAGTCTTTAATACCATGTTATACATTACATATTAAGTGATTTCAAATAAGAAAAAAGGAAGAGTTTTACCAAAAGTTTCATAAAAGGAAAATTGCAAATGATGAAAACTGAGAATTTGATGCCCTGATTTTGAAATCTCTTACTATGAGAGATTTGGAAGTTAATATATCTTAAATTTATTTTTTAATCCATTTGTAAAATTAGTACAAAATAAAAACAGTAAAATATTTTTTTAATATTGGCACATTTTAAAGGCTTATTGTGGTATAATGAATCTGTAATAAACTGCAATCTGAAAATCACACATTTTGATAAATGTCTATGAATATGTATACCTGGGAAATTAAGGGAAAAATAAATAACAAAAGAATGAATATATCCATCAGTCTAAAAAGTTCCTAACCATTCCACATGTTAACTCTCTTTGCCTTTATCATCCTTTTCCCCCTTTGTTAGGGGAACCAGTTAGTTATTAGTTTACATTTTCTAAAGTTCTATGTAAGGAAATAATAAATCATGCATTTTGTAGTTTTAAATATCTGGCTTCTTTTATTCAGCACAACTATTTTGAGATTCATCCATGTTATTATCTGGATCAGTGTAATATGCTTATTATTTCAAATGCTGTCTTGACCCAGGTTTAAGGAACTTGCTGGAGGCTTGTGAGTTCCCTTTCCTGAACCTAGAAACCCCTTCCCTTATCAAGTGTTCACCTTCAGGGGTCAGTATGCACCTGCTCTAATCGCTAGAGGGCCCAGATACCAGATAAGATGGGAGATAGCCCCTCTGCCCTGGAATTGGAGGATTGATTCAAATGAGCCAATCCACACATTGCCCCGGAAACCAATGTAATGCCACCCTGCTTGCCAAACAGTCTGCCCCCTGCAGCTCTAGCTTGTTGTTACCCAGTCCCTGGTACAGCCACCCGTGTGGCCCTCCTGGCAGTCTTCTCATTTTTGCATGTAAAAATAAAAGTTCTGTATCTCATGTACCCGGAGTATCAGTATGTTGTGTCTCGTCATGAAAAAAAATATGTAAGTCTTATTAAACACTTTGTTTTACTAATGAATACAATTACATTATATGGGCATGCCACAATGTGCTTATCCCTCCACTTTGATAAGCTTTTGAGTTGTTTTTTTTCACTAGTGCAGGATAAAAACAAATAAATAAAACAATAATTGTATAGGCATATGCATTTATTCTTGGAAATGGAATGGCTAAGTCATATGGCGGGCATATTTTTAACTTGTAAGAAATTACCAACATGTTCAACAATTGCTCTAGATCCTCAGTCTCCCTCTCTCTGCCTCTCTGTCACTCGCATATGTTCCTTCTCTCTCTCTCAAAACTAAATAAACATTAAAAAAAAAAAAAACTAAAGGGTTTTATTTTATCTTCACTTATTTCTTTTTTGATGCTCTTCCTTACTTTATGTGGATCCAAGTTTCTGAACAGTATTATTTTCCTTCTCTCTAAAGAAGTTCTTTTTAAGAAGTTTCAGTTTCAGTTATTCCACATTCTTGACAACACTTGACGTTTTCTGCATTCGAATAGACTGGTAGCATTTTCTCATTGAGATTTTAATTTGCTCTTCCCTAATGATTAATGACATTGAACATATTTTTATTTGTCATCTACATATTTTCTTCAGTGAATTATCTGTTCATTTTTAAAACTTTTAAAATTGAGACTTTGTTTTATTTCTTAAGTTAAAAGATATTTAAAACATGAGTTTTAAGTTGCCTTTAATGTATTGTGGAGATTAGCCTTTGATCAGAAATGTAATTTGCAAATATTTTCTTCTTGTTTGCAGCCTGATGTTTTTAACAATTTAATATTATCTTTAAAGGAGACATAGTTCTTAATTTTGATGAAGTCCATGTGCATTTTTTTCATTTTTTGAATATAGCTTTTGTTTATTTGGGATGCAAGAAACATTTCCCTACATTAAGGTCCCAAAGAGTATTGTGTGTGTGTGTGTGTATGTGTGTGTGTGTGTGTGTGTGTGTGTGTGTGTGTGTGTGTATACATATATATATATATATATATATATATATTAGAGGCCTAAATTTAGATTTTAATTTAAATTTACATTTAAAATTTAAAACATTTAAATTACATTTAATTTAATAACATTAATTTAATTTAATTTAATAATAATTTTATTATTATATAAATATTTATATTTTTATATATAATATATAAATATATAAATAAATAATATTTATATTATATAAAATAATAATAATTTAATTTAATAAACATTAAATTACATTTAAAACAATTAAAATTACGTTTAATTAAAATTACATTTAATAATACATTTTGAGTTAATTTTTGTTTCAATGTATGGATCATATAATTTTTGCAATTGATACTGGATTTTATTTACATATGGATATTTAATTTTCCAGTATGATGTGTTAAAAATATTATTGTTTCTTCAGTGAATCCACTATGCATCATTGTCAAAAATCAAATGATTATAAGTATCGAAATGAATTTGGCTATTCTGAATTTTCCATTTCTACGTGAATTTTTAAAAAAGCTTGCCACATTTAACAACAAAAACAACAACCAAAAAACCCTACAAGATTTTGATTGGTATTGAATTGAGTCTATGGATCAATTCAGGGAGAACTAACATCTTAACTATAGAGTCTTCTAATACATGAACACAGCATATCTCTCTATTTATTTATATCTTAATTATTTTTCCCAGCCATGTTTATCATTTGCAGTGTATAGGTCTTGCACATATTTGACAGATTTATTTCTGAGTATTTTGTATTTGCTGCTATTATCAATGGAATTTAAAATAATTTGATAACTGAAAAAATGTCAATTGCTAGTATATAGAATTACAGTTAGATTTGATACTGATGGTTGATTGTCCAAACTTGCTACATTCACCAGTTCTAGTATTTATTTTTTAGATTTCATAGGACTTTCTACATAGCAGTCTTAAGCAGGCTCCACACTCAGTGCAGAGCCTATCACGGGGCTCCATCTCGTGACCCTGGGATCACGACCTAAGCAGAAATCTAGAGTCAGAAGCTCAGCCTCCTGAGCCACCCAGGTGTCTCTGAGTCTTGTCTCTTCATCCACTCTGGTAATCCCTGTCTTTTGATTGGTGCATTTAGACCATTGGCATTCAAAGGGCATAGTTGGATTATATTTACCATATTCGTTCCTATTTTCTATTTGTTGCCTTTGTAATATATTCCTATTTCTCTCTTCCACACATTTTCTGCCTTTTTGGTTTTAATTGAGCATTTTATATTATTTTATTTTCTCTCTTTTGTTAGCATACATAATTCTTTTTTTATTTTTGTAAGTAGTTGCCTTAGAGTGCAATATGCATTTACAGCTCATCCAAGTCCAGTTTCAAACAATACTATACCATTTCATGGGTAGTGTGAGGACTTTATAATAACAAAGTAATCCTAATTCCTGCCTCCTGTCTGTTGTGTCATTGCTGTCATTCACTTGACTTCTATATAAGCATACATAGCCATATCTATGTAGATATATAAATAAGAATACATAATCAAATATATTATTGGTATTATTTTGAACAAATTTGTTTGGTAAATTAAGAATAACAGTACTAGGGGCGCCTGGGTGGCGCAGTCGGTTAAGCGTCCGACTTCAGCCAGGTCACGATCTCGCGGTCCGTGGGTTCGAGCCCCGCGTCGGGCTCTGGGCTGACGGCTCGGAGCCTGGAGCCAGCTTCCGATTCTGTGTCTCCCTCTCTCTCTGCCCCTCCCCCGTTCATGCTCTGTCTCTCTCTGTACCAAAAATAAATAAACGTTGAAAAAAAAAATAAAAAAATAATAATAATAAAAAAAAAAAGAATAACAGTACTAGGGCCCCTGGGTGGCTTAGTCAGTTAAGCATCTGACTTCAGCTCAGGTCATGATCTCACGGTTTTGTGGGTTCGAGCCCCACATCAGGCTCTCTGCTATCAGCGTGAAGCCTGCTTCATATCCTCTGTCTCCCTTTCTCTGCCTCTCCCTCACTGTGTATGTGCGTTCCTTTGAAGGGCGGGCCTACCCGGCCAACTCCATCTTGTTCTGTGTCCTTCACCTTGACCACGCCTCCTCCCCTTGAGTAACCACCCCCCCCCCCCCACCTGCCTAACAGGACTTGGACCCTTCCCCAACCAATCGCTGAGGCCACAGCCATTACCTCACCAACTGCCCCTAGGCCCCAATAAAACCTTTGTCCTTTTGAAACTCGCTCTCTCTCCGGTATCTCGCCACTGCGTCGGTGCAGGTAGGGGATTGAGCTCAAGCTAGCTCGAATAAAGGCTCTTTTGCTTCTACATCGGACTCGGCTCCCTGGTGGTATTTGGGGATCACGAATTCTGGGCATAACACCTTCTCTCTCTCTCTTTCTCTCTCTCAAAAATAAATAAACATTTTAAAAAATAACAAAACTAAAGGGTTTTATTTTATCTTCACTTATTCCTTCTTTGATGTTCTTCCTTACCTTATGTAGAACCAAGTTTCTGACCAATATTATTTTCCTTCTCTCTAAAGAAGTTCTTTTAATATTTCTTGCAAGGCACGTCTGCTGGCAAAAATTTCCCTCAGTTGGAATCCTTTTGCACTGCTGGTGGGAATGCAAACTGGTGCAGCTGCTCTGGAAAACAGTATGGAGATTCCTTAAGTTAAAAATAGGACTACCCTATGACCCAGCAATTGCATGACTAGGTATTTATCCAAAGGATACAGGTGTGCTGATTCATGGGGGCACATGGATCCCAATGTTTATAGCAGCATTACTGACAATAGTCAGGATATGGAAAGAGCCTAAATGTCCATCAACTGATGAAGAGAGAAAGAAAATGTGGTATACACACACACACACACACACAATGTAGTATTACTCGACAATCAAAAAGAATGAAATGTTGTCATTTGCAACTACATGGATGGAACTAGAGTGTATTATGCTATGGGAAATTAGTTAGAGAAAGACAAATATCATATAATTTCACTCATATGTGGAATTTAAGATACAAAGGAGATGAACATAAGGGAAGAGAAGCAAAAATAATACAAAAATAGGGAGGGGGACAAAACATAAGAGACTCTTAAATATAGAGAACAAATTGAGGGTTGCTGGAGGGGTTGTGGATGGGCGATGCGCTAAATGGGCAAGGGGAATTAAGAAAGACCCTGGTTGGGATGAACACTGGGTGTTACATGTAGGGGATGAATCAGTGGATTCTACTCCTGAAATCATTATTGCATTATTTGCTAACTAAGTTGGAGGTAAATTAAAAAAAAAAAAAAAAAAATTCCCTCAGTTTTTGTTTTTTGGAAGAAATCTTTATTCATTTTTGAAGGATAATTTCCACGGTACAGAATTCTAAGTTGGTAATTTTTTTTCTCTCAACACTTTAAATATTTCACTCCATGTTCTTTTTTCTCACATGGTTAAGGAGGAGAAGTTGGTTGTAATTCTTATCTTTGTTCCTCTGCAGATAGGGTGTTTTTCCTCCCTACCCCTCCCCACCCCAGCCACTTTCAGGATTTTTTTTTTTTTCTTTGATTTTCTGTAGTTTGAAAATGATAGGCCTGGCTATAGTGTGCGTGGTATTTTGTGTTTTTTGTTTGTTTGTTTTCCCATTGATGTTCTAGTTTCTTGGATTTGTGGTTTGGTAACGGACATCAATTTGTGAGAAATTGATCATCATCATTGTTTCAAATATTTCCTCTGTTCTTTTTTCTCTTTTCCTTCTGGTATTCTCATTACATGTATGTTATACCCCTTGTTGTTTTCCCACAGTCCTTGGATATTCTGTTCTGTTTTTCTTAATCTTTGTTCTGTTTTTCAGTTCAAGGCATTCCCTCTAGCTTAGCTTTCCTCAGCTGTATCCTATCTACTAATAAGCCCATCAAAAGTATTCATTTGTGTTACACTCTTTTTCTATCTCTAGCATTTCTTTTGGGTTCTTTCTGAGGATTTCTGTATCTTTGCTTACATTGCCTTCTGTTATGTCCTGCTGTCTATACATTAGAGCCCTTAGTATATTAATCACAGTTATTTTAAATTTCTAGTCTTATAAATTCTAACATTTTTGCCATATTTTGTTCTGATGCTTGCTCTATCTTTTCAAATGGTGGGTTTTTGTTTGTTTGACCTTTTACTATATGACAATATGATGTACTGGGTAAAAGGCAATGCTGTTAATACGTCTTTAGTAACACAGTGGCCAGGTGTGGGTGGTGAAGAAACATTCTATACTTCTCCAATTAGGTCTCTGTATTTTAGTGAGCCTGTGTTTCTGGACTGTGAGCAAGTGCTTCTATGTGTTGTGTTTGTTGTTGTTTTCTCCCCTTAGGTGGGATAGGTGGCTAGTGTTGGCTGGAGAGACTAATTGCCTTCCCCCTGAGGCAATTAGTCTATGATGTATCCCAGCAGGTCAGAGATTGGTTCATTAGTTTCCCCTGAGGGCAGGCCTTGTTAAGAGCAGGGTGGGCTCCTGTATTTAAAAACAGTTCCTTCCCCAACCTCCTCCCTGAAGTTGTAAGGCAATTGTTTTCTTCTCTATTTACTTTGGAAACCTGGTGAAGCTCCAGAGGGCAAATCTCACACTGCGATTTGTGACTAGATCCTCCTGGTGTTTGGAACTGTCAAACCTGTCCAAACTCGAGCCTTCGGCAATTCATCAATTACAGTTCAGGTTTTTTGACCCTGGCCCGGGTTCCTGAGGCAGTTTCCACTCCTGAGGCTCTCTGCTCTGGTAAGTCATGATTCCGTGATTCCGTTTGTCTCTCCATCGTTAGGGGCAGTGGTTTGCCTTGTGTCTCCACCCCACCATCTGACAGATTCAAGAGTTGCTGATTGTTCAGCCTTTTACTTGTTGTTAGAGTAGCAAATTTCAAACTCTTTACTTACATTGCAGAACTGGAAACCTGAGGTCCCAGTGTTAGATTCCGATGCTTACGAAGACATTATTTTTAAAACCTCCGTTTAAAAACTTTTTTTTTTGATACACCGAGTAATGATTATATATATATTATTTTTTTGTTGACCTCAAAAATTTATTTATTAATTGTAACAGTTTATCTACATGTTATTTTGTACTCTGTATGCAATTACATCGTCTTCATAAGAGGACATTTTAATTTTTCTGTTGATAATTTTACATTTTTGTTTATTTAATTCCCTCGTATTTAACTGTTTCACTGATTTTGCCTCCTGCATAATTCTTAATAGAAACAACAATGGCAAACATCTTTGTCACATTTTGAATATCAAAGTGGATAAATTTTCAATATTCATTAAATTTATTAGGCAAAGAATTATTAAATTCCGTTTTTAGTTTTCTAATTTTTTTTGTCAAAAATAGATGTGAATTTTATCACTTTTACTAAATGTATTGAAATAATTACATATTTTTGTCCTACTTTAAAGACGCGAACAGTAAATAGATTTTTAAATGTTATACTAATTTAGCACTCTTGGAATATATCTAATTTAGATTGTTAAAATTATATTTTTACATTTGCTTAGTTTCTCCAAAAAATTTTTTTACTGTTTTATATTTTTTTATGTTTTATTTATTTATTTTGAAAGAGAGAGAGTGTGCGAGCAGGGTACAGGCAGAGAGATCGCGCGCGAGAGAGATCGCGCGCGAGAGAGATCGCGCGCGAGAGAGATCGCGCGCGAGAGAGATCGCGCGCGAGAGAGATCAGAGATCGCGCGAGAAAGTGCAGAGCTCTGCCCTGTGAGGGGCTTAAACTCTAACTGTGAGGTCATGACCTGAGCTGAAATCGAGTTGGATACTTAACCCACTAAGCCACTCCCAGGCGCCCCTCTCCAAATATTAAAAAAAAATTTTTTTTTGCATCAATTAAAAAGCTGTATTCACTTGTAATTTTCCTTTTAATAATGTTATTTTCAGCTTTTCCTTTTAAGGTTATTCTGGATTTTTACATCTTTTGTATGGAGTTTGTATAGTATATTCCCTCAAATGTTTGGAAGGCTTCTTGAAAACTATGAAACTGACATTTCTTATTAGATGTTTTTAAATTACAGATAGAACTTATAGTATTCAGATTTTTATTGGTTTTCATGTCTGTATTACATGATGTGGTTTTCCAGGGATTTGTACATGATGCTTAAGTTTCAAATTACTGGAATGGTTTTTAAAGTACCCTTTCTGGGGGCGCCTGGGTGGCTCAGTCGGTTGAGCATCCAACTTTGGGCTCTGGTCATGATCTCATGGTTTGTGAGTTCGAGCCCCGGGTTGGGCTCTGTGCTGACAGCTCGGAGCCTGGAGCCTGCTTCGGATTCTGTGTCTCCCTGTCTCTCTGCCCCTCCCCTGCTCATGCTCTGTCTCTCTCTGTCTCAAAAAAAAAAAAAAAAAAAAAAAAACAACAACAACAAAAAAAACAACAACCAAAAAACAAACAAGAAACACACATTAAAAAAATAAAAAAATAAAAATACACTGAATTTATTCTATCTGCAGGTGAGTAGTGAGTGTCCCTTTCATTTCTGACAGTGGTTATTATATATTCTCACTTCTGTTTTTGATCAGTCTAAGGGATTCATCAGTTTCTTTTTCAAAGAAACAACTTTTGGTTTTTTTATTTTCTCAATTATATATTTGTTTCTCTTTCACTTATATCTTTGTTCTTTGTCTTTTTTCCTTCTAATTAAATATGTGTTTGCTGTTCTTCATTGAAGTGGAAGCTTAGCTCATAGACTTAGAGCCTTTCTTTCCATTTATGGTGATGGATTTTCTTTGCAAGTTCTACATGTGAAGAAGTTATTGGTTGTTGGTGGGCTTTTACATTTTTAAAATATGTTTTATTGAGGAATAATTTACATGCAATAAAATGAATCAATTATAAGTATACTGAAAATGCATATAGTCCTGTAATCACATCACCAAAAACAGGATAAGAACATTTCTACTTTCCAAAAAAGTTCCCTATGCTTTTTTTAGTTACTCTCTCTTTGTACTCCCTTAGTTATGACAACCATTTATCTTTTTTCTTACTGCTATAGGTTGTTTTTTTTTTTTTTTTGAAAATTTGTTATATATGGAATCTTCCTCATGCAGAATGTAGTCTTTTTTTTTTTTTTGTCTAGATTGTTTCTCTTAGCATAAGGTTGCTGAAATTCAATCATTGGGGTAGAGTTTTCAAGTGTGTAAGCAGTACGTTCCTTTTAGTGCTGAGTAGTATGACATTATATGAACGTACCATGGGTGTTTTATCATTTGCATTTCTATTTTGGATATGATTAATGAGGCTACCATGAATATTCAAGTATGAACCTTTGCATGAGCATAGATTTTCATATCTTTTTGGTAAATACATGTGACTTGCTGAGTTTTATAGTGAGTGTATTTTTTGCTAACACACTAATAAGCTGTTTCTTAAACTGGCTGTGATGCCTTGCGTTCAATTATCAATTAAGAGAATTCCAGTGGTTCTGCAGAGCTTCTCCAACACTTGGTTTTGTCTCCCCTTTTAATTTTAGCCCTTCTAGTGGATGGATAATATTGTCTCAAGGTCATTTTAACTTGAACTTCCCTCAGGACCAGTGGTGTTGAGCATGTTTTGATGTGTTTAGTTGCTATTCCTATATCCTCATTGGTGAGGTATCTGTTCAAAACTGTTCATTTATTCTGGATAGTTTGTCCTGTTATTGAGTTGTAATGCTTCTTTATATATTACAAATATGAATCATTACTGAATTATATGTTTTGTAAATACTTGCTTCCTAGCTTGCCTTTTCGTGCGTACATGTGAGTGGGGTGGGGGATGTTGCTGGGTTTTGTGAAGAGCACATTTTTTATTTTGAACAAATACATTTATCATCTTTTTTTTTCATGCTTTTTGAGACCTGTTTAATCACTGCCTAATTGAAAGTCACAAAAGTTTTCTTTTCCTATTTTTTCTAGATCTTTGATGGTCTTAGCTCAAATCTTTAGGTCTTTGATCTATTATTCCATCTTAGTATTTTGTGTGTATGATTTGACATGTGTGTAAGTTTTGCTCTTGTTTGTTTTATTTGCTTATGGACGAACAATTGTTTCAGCACAATTTGTTGTTGAAAACAATACCCTTTCCACAATGAATGACCTTGCCAAATTTGTCAAAAATTAATTCCTCATCTCTGTGTACCCATTATTAGGCTGTTCTCGCCACAGATGTACATGTCCACCTTTATACCAGAATTACACTCTGATCTCAATTGCTTTAAAATAGTCTTAAAATCATGTGATATTAGGCCCTTGGTTTCCTTTTTATTAGTAATCACTTTTTTTGC
This sequence comes from Puma concolor, assembly GCF_028749965.1. Lineage (NCBI taxonomy): Eukaryota > Metazoa > Chordata > Mammalia > Carnivora > Felidae > Puma > Puma concolor. Next base: position 204,386,384 of record NC_141667.1, on the reverse strand, counting down.
TGCTTTTGGTTCAATGTACAAGAACTATTTTTTATATATTTGGTCCAGTTTCCTCATTGTTTAGAGGGGAGGTAAATTCTCGTAAAAGTTAATCATGACTGGCTCAAAGCAGAAATCAACCACAACTTTTGCAGGTAGTATTTAACATTTTATTTGTATCAAAATGTTTTCTAATTTCAATTATGATTTTTTTAAGAACCTTTTAAAAGCTTACTCCCTAAATATTATGTGGTTTGCCTAGTGCTTTTTGTTACTGATGGTAGCTTAATTCATTTTTGGTCAGAACACACAATCAATATGTTACATTTTCAAACATGCTGAGATTGTTTTCTAGCCCAGAATACGATCAGTTCTGTTAAATACCCTATTTGCACTTGGAAATAATGCACATTCACAGCTTGTTGGGTGCCATCTTCTATTAATGGGCATTAGGTACATTTTTTACATTCTGTGTCTCAAGACTTTTATATCCTATTGATTTTTCTTCTTGGTTGCAGAGCAATACATGTAAAATTCTTTCAACACATAATGTATGATGCTTTATATTTATTATGCTCTGGTATCTCTTATAATGCTTTTGCCTTAAAATCTACTTTTTCTATGATAACAGACTTGCACGCATTTTTATTGGGTAGTGTTGGCATGGTACATCTTTATCGTTTTGCTTTCTACCTTATAAATCTTTTAAGAGTGACCTTTGTAAGCTACATAAACCCTACCTACAGTCCCTGTACTTTAATTTGATTAGCACATTTACAGAGTTAATTTTCTTTCCTCACTTTAATTCACCATTATATTGTCTGATGTCAACCATTGTTTCGGTTGAAAAGTGGGTACTCAGATTCATTTTGTCACCTTTGAAAATCATCTGCTTTGTACTGTACTTGTAAGGTTTTTCTTTATCTTTTACCTCCGGAGTTTTATTATGATGTATGTAGACAAAGTGTTTATTTTTCTTAAGGCTCCTTGAATGTGTCAGTTGATTTTTTTAATTAAATATATATATATTTAAATATGTATAATATACAAATATAATTTCATATGATTTAAAATATATTCATGCTATTATATATTTTGTATAATTTATATATTATTACATATTCTATATTATGTGTTATCTGGTTTTGTCTCTTCAAGATTGTTTCTGCACTGTCTCTTTTCTTCTTTTTTTTTGAACTCCAATTACATATTTGGTAGACCTTATCACTTTATATTTATAGAACCTTCATTATTTTCATTACTTTGTCTCCAAGTGCTCTATCTGGATACTTTCTTCTGATGCATTTTCCAGTTCACTAACACTCTCCTAAACTCTGTTTTTTCTCATGCTAAGTCCCTTTGTTGACCATTTAATTTCACATATCTTACTTTATGTTCCTCAATTTCATTTGTATTTTTTATATTTTCTGAATCTATGCTGAAATTTAATTTCCTTGAAAATATTAAGTAGAGTTATTTTAAATTTAGGATTCGAGAATCCCAGTAGCTAGATTCCTTGAGGGTGTGTTTTTACTATCTCTTGTATCAAATAGGTTAATACTGACTTTTCTTCATGTATGCTCTATTATTATTTTTATCAAGTAGTAGTATTGTATAGAAAAAGTTATGGGAACAACTTAAAGTCTGCATGAGGTTATTTCCTTGAGAGAGGACAGATCCTTCTACCAGTTGGCCAGTGGCATTAGCAACCCCATTTCTTCTCAATTTAGTTTTGGAAAATGAAATGTTAAAATTTTGGGCTTCAATCCCTTTCAGGAATTATCCATATTGATTTATCCCCATCTGTCTTTGCTTTTAGGGTACCCAACCCAAATTATGGGTGGTTTTTCCAGCCCTCCCCTCATCAGGTTCTGGTTACCAAGTTTGTCTCATTTACCTCTTTTTATGTTCCCTGGCATTTTAGGGGAAAATGACCTCAAATGCTCAGCTTAACTCTTTTGGTTTTCTTTTTTTTTGTGTGGATTTTGTTACAGTAGTTTTAATTTCCTTAGTACCTCTCCAGTGTTTGCAACCAGACTTAGGAGAAGATACCTTCCAAAAATTTTAGTCACTTCAAACTTTCTTTTTTTTTTTTTTCTTTTTTTTTAAATTTTTTTTTTTTTCAACGTTTATTTATTTTGGGGACAGAGAGAGACAGAGCATGAACGGGGGAGGAGCAGAGAGAGAGGGAGACACAGAATCGGAAACAGGCTCCAGGCTCTGAGCCATCAGCCCAGAGCCTGACGCGGGGCTCGAACTCACGGACCGCGAGATCGTGACCTGGCTGAAGTCGGACGCCTAACCGACTGCGCCACCCAGGCGCCCCTCAAACTTTCTAATCCACCATTAAAATAATTCTCCCACCAATTTTTTAAGTGCTTCTTTAATTTAAAACCCTAGATTTATGTATGACCATATGTTGTATAATTTAAGAGTTTCCAAAGTAAAAAGATGGATACAAAAGTGAGTAGAAAATATCAGGGGAAAGATGATAAATGTGTAAAAACAGTGGAATAAACACATTAATACCAATTTTTTTTGTGATTACTATAGACATAGGGGATTCATATAAGAAGAAACAGGAAAATATGGACGGTAATTATGTGATAACTAGAGGTGAAATGACCATTTAAGAAATGATCATGTTTTTCAAAAGTATAAATAAAATAAATTCTAAATTGGTAAGGATAAGTTATTAAGTTCCTGAGAATCATAGTGTAAAAATATTTTCAGTTATTACACAGTATTTTCTTTATGATTCTATCTGAATGTTTACCATTTCTGTTGGAATGTCACGTCCTAGGTGTATTTCCCATAAATAAATGCAACTGCATTAATCCTTACTGCATTAATAAATGATTAAAGATAAATGGGATAGTACCTTTCTGTTCAATATGTCTTATATCTTTTAAACTAAAGTCTTTCTAACCAATTGAACCGTACTGAGAAATGTGGCATTTTAAATTTTCATCTGTTCTTTTCCAGTGTTTGTACTTGCTAGATATATTTATTAATCCATTCACCAATATTTATTTTACACATGATGTGTAACAGGAATTGTCCTAGGATCTGGAGATACAATGCTAGAAAAGACAGATTTATTTCCTGTCCTAATCAAGATTAGTGTATGAAAGATTCCAGTAACCATGTATTGAGGAATTACTTTATGCCGAATAATCCATATGTTATCATTAAATTAGCCAAATTCCTCCCTGAACCTTTACTATTATGCTTGTTTTCCACAGGAGGAAATTTAAAATTCTTGACATTTTTAAGTCTTCCAAAACACATAGTAACATCAGAGACAATTTTGTATCTAGGTTTTTCTTGCTAAAACCAGTGTAACACTGCTTCAAGATTTATATTTTTTTAACTTAGCAACACCTCCTTAGCTAATATTATTCTCTCATTTAGCTTTTATGTTGAAGATGGTCTTCTCCCATATCCTGTAATGTCCCTTACCCATTTTAAGAGATGGATTGTAGAGGAATACATTTGAAAAAAAATATAAATATACATATGTATATATATACACATATATATGTGTACGTATGTATATATACATACATACATATATATGTGTACATATGTATATATGTATATATATTTGTTTTTGGAATCCATATATATTTGTATATATGTATATATATACACAAATTTGTTTTGGAATCCAGTTTTTAATTATATTGCAGGGTTGGGATATTGCTGTCTCTGGTGCATAGGATTTATGTAGTCGGCAGTGTTTTATATAAAGGTCTGAGACATTTCAGAGTGTTACATAGTTGCCTGAAAGTTAGGTGCTTCTGATTTATTTGGAACATTTATGGATTAATTAGTATTCTACTTGTTCAAAAGATGGCAAAATCCCACAAAGAAATGGTACCCAGATGCTTTTGCTTTAAAGAAAAGCATCTTTGACTTGATGATGAAGATTAATTTTAAAGTTTATTCTTATATATTCTGATATGATCTATTTGCCTACTTTAGAATTTGCTAGGAGGAGGCTGACTGCCGAAAAGTTATATGTCATGGGAGAAGTTCTTACCTGTATATAAATCTTTGCAACTACTTGCAACTTTGAGTTATGTTTCAAAAATCATTTGTTTGCTTTCATGATACTTGCAGGTATCATGAATTAAACTGGGAGACCAACAGGTCTTTTCTTTATGGGACTCCAGAAAAATAAAGTAGTATGAGTTTGTCCTGAAAAAGGTAACATGAACACTGATTACAATAAGATAATGTTATATGATAAAAATATATCAGTGTATAATAGAGAATTGCTCTACTGGACTTGAGTTAGTTATCTTTGAGAATATCATTAGCCTCTTAATCAGTATTTGAAACCACTTTGTAAAACCAAATATTTGGTGAGGTCCAGCTGTTTTTAAGTGTAATTTATTTACATACTTCCTTTCTTTACATCTAGTTGTTTGCATGTATAATTTATTCAAACTTAGAAAAGAATTTATGTTGCTCACCGGTAGGAAGAATAAGTTTTAAATCTGAAAATAGGAAATTGTAAAAAAAATAAATAAATAAAAATAAAGCCTTTTTCAAATAAGCATGATGAAAATACTCCTCATGCATAATTAAATCTTTAAAAAAATCAAATCAGATTAACATTGCCAACAGAGAAGAAAAATGATAAAATACATGGTTCATAAGTAATTATTTTTCTAGCTGCTTTAATCACAATTTTTTTTTTATTTTCAGAGATCATCAGAAAGTCTCTTTATATTTAATTTTTCTTTGTTCCATGGCCTAGCCAATATTTGAAAAATAAAATGATTACTAAGATTTTTCTTAACATAAAAAATTCTTGGCAATATTTATATGAAATTATTTTTATCTTCAAAATTTTTAAGCTTTCCTTGGCATCATTCATGTAGAAATTTGTAACCCTTTCCTTCTACAAAATGATCTATTAAGGAAGGAAAAAGGAAGAACATCACTTCAGGACAAAAACATGACATTTAAATGCTCATTATTTAAATCGTATAATCATTAAGCATTGGGGATCCAGCTTTAAATCAGAGCATAAAGTGTATAAATGCTCAGTCTGCTCACGCTACATATTCTACAGGTCACAGAATTGCTGATAGATGACTAAACATCTGGCTCTTTTTTTTTTTTTTTTTTTTTTTTTTTTTTTTTTTTTTTTGCTACAGTGGTTAAAAATTCTAACTTGCAAATCTGGTATGCTATATAATATGGTTGTTAACCATTTTTCAAGCAAGAATAGATGCTTTTTAAGTTCAAATCTCACAAATCTAATCTGGACTGACTTGTAACAAAAAATTCTGAATTATTCATCTAAGCATATGATTAAATCAGAGAATGAAGATGCATTTGTTAAAATAAAATCATACCAAAGATTTTAAAAGTATTTAGACTGATTGCAGTAATAACTTCAATTGTTAATCACTTTCTGTGATATACCATGACCTATGACTCCGCAATTCATCACCCTGAAGAGGTGGTGTCTCATTCCCCATTCTTTAAACTTGGGCTGGCCTGGTGACTTACTTGATCTCACAGATTTTCACAGAAATGGTGTTATGCCTGTTCTGAGCCTATGCTCAAAACAATTGTGCGTATTTTCTCTTGTGTTTCCGTGCCTGTGCTATTCCTATGTGTGATGGTTAATCTTATATATCGACTAGTCTGGGCCACCTAGTACCCAGATATCTTGTCAAACGTTACTCAGAGTCTTTCTGTGAGGGTGTTTTTGGATGACATTAACATCTAAATCAGTGGACTTTTAGTAAAGAAGATTGTTCTTCATAATGCAAACAGACTTCATCCAATCAGTTAAAGACCTAAATAGAACTGAAACAGCTGTTGTCTCCATGCAAGGAAGAATTCTCTACCAGACTGCCTTGAACTTCATCTGCAACATTGGTTCTTCTGTCTGTAGTGGACTGCCTTTCGACTTGAATGGAACACAGGCTTTCCAGGGTCTTCAGCCTGTGTGCGCGTACACACACACACACACACGCACACACACACACACACACTGTAGGTTCTCTTTTTCTGGAGAATGCTGATTAAGACACTATCAGAAATCTAATGGAGGATGAAATACAAATTGAGGGGAGCTGCCATTTTGGTCTGAGACAAAGCCAGTATAGATCACTCACTAACCATTCAATCCAGGCAAGATGATCAGAGTCTTCTACTGTTCCCAGCTGACTTCAGAAGCATAAGCAATAAACATTAGTTTTTTATTGTTATGTAGCAGCATTATAATGATATTTCTATTGGAACTAAAGTTTTTTAGTGTCTAAGATAATGTTCAATTATTAAGAGCTTTTGAAACTTTCTAAATTTTGAGTTTAAGAAGGGCATTGTTTACTAAGTAAGAGAATTGAATTTTTTCACATTTTTTAATGAAAGCATATTCCTGAAGTTTTTTCACTTCATTCTTCTTCAAAACCTAAACCTTTGAAAAATATCATTATGTTTTATAATTTAAGTATGATTTCTACTTATGTGAAAACATTACTGAAGTAAAATTACTTACATTTAGTTATATACATCTGAAAGCGACACAAATTATTTGGAAGTGAGTTCATTCAGGATGGAAAATAATTTTTTTCATTATTTATTTTTCCTCATGATAAGTGTACTTTTTAATCCCCATCACCTGTTTCACCCAATCCCCCACCTTCCCTCGCTGGTAACCATCAGTTTCTTCTCTGTAGTTAAGTTTCTTGGTTTGTATCCTTCTCTCTTTTTCCTTTGCTCCTTTGTTTTGTTTCTTAAATTCCACATATGAGTGAGAGCATATGGTATTTGCCTTTCTTTAATTATTTCACTTTAACATTGTACTCTGTAGCTCCATCCATGGATTTCATTCTCTGTGTGTGTGTGTGTGTGAGTGTGTGCATGTGTACACATCTTTAGCCATTCATCAATTGATGGACACTTGGGCTGCTTCCATAGTTTGGCTATTGTAAATAATGCTGCTATAAACATAGGGGTGTGTGTATCCCTTTGTGTTAGTGTTTTTATATCCTTTAGGTGAATACCCAGTAGTGTGATTACTGGTTTGTGGGATAGTTCTATTTTTAATTTTTTGAGGAACCTCCAAACTGTTTTCCACAGTGGCTGCACCATTTGCATTCCTACCAACAGTGCATGAGGGGTCCTTTTTCTCCACATCCTCACCAACACTTGTGGTTTCTTGTGTTTCTGATTTTAGCCATTCTGACTGGTGTGAGGTGATAGCTCATCATACTTTTGATTTTCATTTCCCTGATGGTGAGTGATGTTGAGCATCTTTTCATGTGTCTGTTGGCCATCTAGATGTCTTCTTGGGGAAATGTCTGTTCATGTCTTCTGCTCATTTTAATTGGATTATTTGGTTTTTGGTGTTTTATAAGTTTTTTATACTAATCCTTTATCAGATATGTCATTAGTAAATATCTTCTCTCACTAAGGTTTTTGTTTTTTGTTTTTTGTTTTTTTTTAGTTCTGTTGATTGTTTCCTTTGCTGTGCCGAAGTTTTTTATTTTGATGTGGTCCCAATAGTTTATTTTTGATTTTTATTTCCCTTGTCTTGGGAGACATATCTAGGAAAATGTTGCTATGGCCAATAAGAGAAATTACTTCCTATGCTCTCAAGTATTGTTATGGTTTCAGGTCTCATATTTAGGTCTTTAATTCATTTTGAGTTTATTTTTGTGTATGGTGAATGGAAGTGGTCCAGTTTCATTCTTTTGTATGTAGCTGTCCAGTTTTCCCAACACCATTTGTTGAAGAAACTCTTTTTCCCATTGTATGTTCATTTCTCCTTTGCTGAAGATTGATCATATAATTGTGGGTTTATTTCCTGGTTTTCTGCTCTATTCCATTGATCTATGTTCATGCCAGTACCGTGCTGTTTTAATTACTACCATTTTGTAATGTAACTTAAACTCTGAGATTGTGCTACCTCCCGTTTTGTTTTTTGTTTTCAAGATTAATTTGGCTATTCAGAGTCCTTTGTGGTTCCATACATATTTTAGGAATGTTTTTCTAGTTCTTTGAAAAATGAGGTTGGTATTTAGATAGGGACTGCATTAAATCCGTAGATTGTTTTGGGTGGTATAGACATTTTCACAATTTTTGTGAATATTCACAATATTTGTTCTCTCAACCCATGAACATGAAATGACTTTCCATTTTTTTGCATCACCATGAATTTTTTTCATCAGTGTTTTATAGTTTTCAGAGTACATGTCTTTCATCTCTTTGGTTAAGTTTATTCCTGGGTATTTTATTGTTTTTGATGTAGTTGTAAAGGGGATTGTTAATTTCACTTTCTGTTGCTACATTAGTAGTGTACAGGAATGCATTTCTGTATGTTGATTTTGTATCTTACCACTTCACTAAATTTATCAGTTACAGTAGCTGTTTGGTGCAGTCTTCTGGGTTTTCTAGATAGAGTATCATTTCATCTGCGAACAGTGCAAGTGTGAATTCTTCCTTGCTGATTTGGATGCATTTTACTTTGTGTGTTGTCTGATGGCTTTGGCTAGGGCTCTTGGTACTATGTGGAATAAAAGTGGTGAGAGGGGACATACTTGTCTTATTCCTGATCTTAGGGGAAGAGCTCTTGGTTTTTTCCCCATTGAGTATGTTTGCTGTGGGTTTTTCATACAAGGCCTTTTTATGTTGTAGTATGTTTCCTCTAGACCCATTTTGCAGAATATTTTTATTAAGAATGGATGTTGTACTTTGTTGAATGCTTTTTCTGCATCTATTGAAATGGTCATATGGTTTTTATCCTTTCTTTTATTGATGTGATGTATCATGTTGATCATTTTGCTAATGTTGAACCACACTTGCATTCCAGGAATAAATTCCACTTGCTTGTGATGAATGATTTTTACATCTATATTCATGAGAGATATTGGCCTGTAGTGTTCTCTCTCTCTCTCTCTCTTGTAGTTTCTTTATCTGGTTTCTTTATCAGGGTGATACCAGTCTCATAGAATGAATTTGGAAATTTTCCTTCATTTCTATTTTTTGGAATAGTTTGAGAAGAGTAGGTATTAACTCTTCTTTAGATATTTCGTGGAATTCTCCTTTGAAGCCATCTAGTCCTGAATTTTATCATTAAATAGATACAGATATAGATAGATATAGATATGGACAGATAGGGATGTAGATACAGATATACAGATATGGATATGGATATATGTCATATATGTGTGTGTGTGTATCCATGACATTCCATCCAACAACACCAGAATATATTCTCCTCAAGCATGCAAGAAATTCTTCAATATAGATCATATCTTAGGCCATGGAACAAGGCTTAACAAACTAAAGAAGTCTGAGATGATATTAAATACCTTTTCTAACCACAATGGTATATGTTATGTAATGATAAAGGAGTCAATTCACCAAGATACAATAATTGTAGTTATTTAGTCATCCACCACTGGCACACCTACATATGCAAAGCAAATGCTAAACATACTAAAGGAGAAATAAACAGAAGTACAGTAGGGGACTTAATACCCTGCTCTGAACAACAGATAAATCATCCAGACAGAAAATTGATAATAAAAGACTAGATTGCAAAAACACTATAGAGCAAATCGATCTAACAGATACATAGATCTAGGTAAAGATATAGAAAAAGTTCAGGCAAAAAAAGCTAACCTTACACTTAAAGGAGCTAGAAAAACCAGTAGGAGGAAGGAAATAATAATGATTAGAGCGGGTAAGTGATATAGAAACTAAAACAAACAAACAAATAAACCAAAAACAATAGTGCAAATCAATGGAACCAGACACTGGTTCTTTGAAAAGATCAACAAAATTGATAAAACTCTATCCAGACCAATAAAAAAAAAAAGAGTAAATAAATAAAAGTAAGTGGGTACACACGAGAGAGAGAGAGAGAGAGAGAGAGAGAGAGAGAGAGAGAGAGAAGACCCAAATAAACAAAATCACAAATGAGAGAGGAGGGATAACAACCAACACCACAATAATACAAACAATTGTAACAAATTATTATGAAAACCTATATGCCAACAAATTGGACAACTTAGAAGAAATGGATAAATTCCTAGAGACATACAACCTACCAAAACTAAAGCAAGAAGAAATAGGGGCTTTAAGTCCCTCTGGTTTTAAGAACTCAAGAAATTTGGCCCCTCTAATTTTTAAAGACAACTGTTTTGGGGATTCATCCTCCCTGTTCCTTGACTCCCAGGTATAAAAGTTTGTGTTTTGCTCTTATCTGCGCCACTGGCTCCCTCCCCACTGTGGGTGGCCATGGTCTGTTTTGGTCCCAGACTGTGTCTTGCCATTCCTACCTTGTTTGATGTGGTCTCTTGACTTCAGTGTCCTATTCCGCCATCTTAGAAGATGACCCTTGGAAAAGAATTTTTGATAGAAGGTTTCTTAATGCTCTGAAAAACTGTTTTAGTTATTATCATACTTTTATAAAATACGTTATACTATATTTAGTAATAAATTTTCAGGAAAGTAATGTGGTATTTTATAATAAAATTCAAACTGTAAGTCTGATTTTGTTCAATTTCATACACACACACACACACACACACACACATATATATGTTTTACTAATGGGTGAAGAGGATAAATTTGAGCATAACTAAAAATGTATGTCAAGAATATCTCTAATTAAACCTAAAAAAAAACAACAACAAAAAACAGACCCTGAATGTTGGAGAAAAACATAAAAATAGGGTTACTTAAAATATTTTATTTTTTCAGCTTATATGTATGTATATATACACACTATACTATATATATATATATAATTCAAGTTTTTGACTATATATAAATCATGCATACACACGTATGGGTATATATCACATATGTACATATACATATTATAAATGTTAATGTATTTATATTATGTAAATTAATAGTTTGTGGCCTACCGTAGTATTTCAGGAAATTCTTGAAACCTGTCTAGGCAGTTACATAATTTTTCTTTCGCGCAATTGAAGCAAAATCCTAGAAATTGTTTCAGTCTCTATCTTTCTGAGGACCTCTCTACTTCTTGAAATTATAACACCCTGACAAACAGAGTTAGGAGGAACTTACACTGAGTTAGCAGTCTCCTCTCTTTTCTGTGAAATTCACTTATTTAGTCCCATATTGTAAGAACATTTATTGAATGTCTGCTAAGTACCAAATAAAGTTTTTTGCTCTGGATATTAAAACTCAGGCACAGTTTCTGCCTTCAGCTGATTCACAGTCCTGGAATAACCTGCCAAATAAGCACTAAACCCAAATTCTTGATCTCTTTTGGGAAAGCATAAACTAAGATGACAAAGACATAAATAAAATTTCTCTGAAGTATGCTGCAACGGAGTAAAGGTAAGTTAATAAAGGGTAGTGTTGATTTTGTGGATGTAAACTGCTTTGGATTTCACTTAGTTAAAAGTAGCACTTGAGGATTGTGTGGATTTACTCCAAGAGAGGTAAAAGACACTGAATTATAGTTGATTGGCATCAGCATGTGTTTATGGTTGTAATGATTGATGGTCATTTTCCACCTCACAAAAGACTCTTTTAGAGAGCAATTAGCTAAATTAAATGGACGAAGATAGGAATCGTACCTTTTCATCTCTCACAGGTTTAATGATGTTTCTAATCGTGGAATTTTCACCCCGGAGTCAATATCATCTTCAGTCTATTATCAAAGCAACGAAGGGTGCTGTCGATAGGGCTATGGAGAAATTCTGTATATTTGCTCTTGTGTTCTTGTAGCTCTGCTATTCCTTTGTGTGATGGTTATTTTTATGTATCAACTAGTCTGGGCCATGTAGATCCTGTAATAGGGTAGGGGTTTTAGTTACTGGACTTACATTTAGCCTTTACTACTCTGGTGCCCCTGAATCGATGAGTTGAAGGATTACCAGGGCGTCCATGGTATCACTGGAAGTACTGTTACTTGGCCATATTAACCCCTAACCTCTTGAAGTCTGCATTCTCACTCATGGAACTCCGTGACCTGTTGAGTCTCTTAGGGTCATTGTAAGTGCTAGTATCTACTGACTCCAAAAGGAACAGCTGTTTATCTATTCCAAGTTTACTGTCCTCTGAAAAATATAGAACACTTGAAGAAAGATTCATGGAATACAAGTATGACTCTAAAACGGGGTCTTTCCTCAAAAAAGACATAGTCTCTACTTTAGTCAGGGGATTACAGGTCTGGGAACCAGCTTAGTTCTAGAAACTGAAAAGAAAGATCAGGAATTTTCACTAGTGCGAATTGAGTTACGATGCTTAATTTTTTGCCTCCAATACATGTCAAGCAGCACTTTAACAGGGTGCCTATCAATTTCATTTTTAGGGACTCTGTGATTAATGAACCATCACCAGAGGTCTCATAAAATAGTGCTTAGTGTCTCTGCTTCAATCCCACGGTTTGCTGTGGTAACTGTGCGTCTCTGTTTTCAGATAGTTAGCAAAAACTTAGCTTTTGCTCCTCCAGGATCACATTATTTTTCTTGAGATTATGGAATATAAAATGCCATTGCAACATTCACATATAATCTCTGATGTGCAAAAGCGAACCAACACAAAAGTCTTCAAAAATGATGGTGTCCCTCTTAGCCAGGAGAATATATACATTTTCTCTGGGCTGTATAATTGTTTATACTAGTATCTTCTGACCCTGTATATTTCTGTGATATTAGTTGTAAAGCCTGTTTTTTCATTTAGATTATATTTGAGTCCTCTATCATATTTCTTGGTTAATTCAGTTTAAGGTTTGTCAATTTTATCTTTGCACAAAAAACACTTCTAGTTTAATTGATGTTTTCAACTATTTTTCAAGTTTTTATTCCATTTATTTCTCCTGTAATCTTTATTTAATTTTTATGTTTCCTTTGCTAATTCTGTGCTTTGTTCTTTTTCAGGCTCCTTGAGATGTAATATTTGGCTGTTTATTTGAGACCTTACTTTTTTCTTAATGTAGCCATTTTTAAAGCTATAACTTTCCTCTTAGAACTGCTTTTGCTACATCCCATACACTTTGGCATTTTGTGTTTCCATTTTTGTCTCTAGATATTTTTTTTATTTCCATTTTAATTCCTTCCTCCATCCACTGTTAACTCAAGAGTATGTTGTTTAATTTCTCCAGGATTGTGAATTTTTCAGTTTTTCTCCTGGTATTGTGGTTAGAAAAGATACTCGATACCATCTCAAACTTCTTTGGTTTGTTAAGACTTGTTCCACGGCGGGGGCGCCTGGGTGGCGCAGTCGGTTAGCGTACGACTTCAGCCAGGTCACGATCTCACGGTCCGTGAGTTCGAGCCCCGCGTCGGGCTCTGGGCTGATGGCTCAGAGCCTGGAGCCTGTTTCCGATTCTGTGTCTCCCTCTCTCTGCCCCTCCCCCGTTCATGCTCTGTTTCTCTCTGTCCCAAAAATAAATAAACTTTAAAAAAAAAAAAAAAAAAAAAAAAAAAAAGACTTGTTCCATGGCGTAAGGTCTAATCTATACTGGCGAAATGTCTCTTGCATATTTAAAGAGAATGTATTCTGGTGCTGTTGGATGGAATGTTCTGTTTATCTAACATGTCCATATCTATGTATCTGTATCTACATCTAATCTATATCTCAAATCTATGTATCTGTTAGGTCCATTTGCTCTATAGTGTTTTTGAAATCTACTCTTTCTTTATTAATTTTCTGTCTGGATGATTTATCTGTTGTTGAGAGTGTGGTATTAAGTCCCCTACTGTATTGCTGTTTATTTCTCCTTTTACTGTGTTTAGTATTTGCTTTGCATATGTACGTGTGCCAGTGTTGGATGCTTAAATAACTATCATTATTATATGTTGGTGAATTGACCTCTTTGTCATTATGTGACTTTTTTTTTGTCTTGTTACCATTTCTTTTTAAAATTTTTAATGTTTGTTTATTTTGGGGAGACAGAGAGAAAGGAAAAATAGGGAAGCGGCAGAGAGAGAGGAGTGCAGAGGATCTGACAGAGAGGAGGACAGAGGATCTGAGCTGTCAGCACAGAGCCCAGTGCAAGGCTCAAACTCAAAAACTGACATCATGACTTGAGCCAAAGTCGAATGCATAACTGATTGAGCCACCCAGGTGCCCCTCTTGTGACCATTTCTAACACAAAGTCTATATTGTCAGTTATAAGTATAGCCACCCCTGGACTCTTCTGGTTACCATTTGCTTAGAATATCTTTTCCATCCTTTCCTTTTCAGCCTATGTGTCCTTAAAGCTAAAGTGAGATTTTCGTGGGCAGCATATCATGGGATCTCGTATTTTTTATTCAGCCAGTCCGTGTCTTTTGTTTGGAACATAAAAGCCATTTATATTTAAGAAAATTATTGATAAAGACTTCTATTGCCATTTAGTTAATGGCTTTCTGACTAGGAGATCTCTTGCTCCCTTTTCCCCTCTCCTTCTGTCTTACTTTGTGATGTCAAGTGCTGTGGCTGTATGCATTGATTCCTTTATCTTAATCTTTTGTGTATCTACTACAGGTTTTTCTTGGAAGTTAACATGAAGTTTACATAAAATCTCTTGTAGTTATAATATCCTATTTTAAGGTGGTAACAACTTTACCTCCACGTACAGAAACTGCTTACCTCTCCCCCACTCACATTTTAGGTTATTGATGTCACGATTTACATCTGTATTATACTATGAATCTCTACCCTGGTTATAGCTATTTTTAATACGTTTGTCCTTTAACTCTTAAATTAGAGTTGAAAGTGATTTGTGTATCATCATGACAATATTAGAGGATCTTACTTTGATTATGTAGGTACCTTTATCACAGAGTTTTACATATTCATAGGTTTATTCGTGGTTATTTAGTTTCCTTTCAGCTTGAAAAACTCCCTTAGCATTTCTTGAAAGGCAGGTTAGTGATGATGAACTCCTGAAGCTTTTTTGTTTGAGAAAGGATTTATCTCCTTTTCACTTATGAAGGACAACTTTGCCAGGTCAGTATTCTTGGTTGACAGGTTTCTCCCAGTATTTGAATATATCATTCCACTCTCTCTTGGCCTGTTAGGTTTCTGTTGAGAAACCCACTGATCATCTTATGTGGGCTCACTTGTACGTGACAAGTCTGTTCTCTTGCTGCCTCAAAATTTTGTCTTTGACTTTTGGAAACTTGAAAGTTTCAGGCTGTGCTCCCCAAATGGATGGTGCTGCTGGCTGGAATCCACATTTGCAGGGCCGAAGGCAGGGCTTTATGATCAGGTGCATTCTCAGGCCATCCTCTCTGTTCACATGGGGCCATAGGTTGCCTCAAAGTTGGGTAGGGCCACAGGCTGGGCTATTTGTTGGAGAGGTCACTGGCCAGGCAGCCTGGTCAGGTGTGGCTGACAGCTCTTCTTCGTAGTTGGGTGGGGCTGGAGGCTATGGTCTGCTGTTGGGCAAGGCTGCTGTTGGGGTTTCTTGGTCGGGTAAGGCAACAGGTTATGCTGTGTGATTGGATGAAGCCACTGGGTTATGCTCTTGCTTAGGTCAGTCCACAGGCAGGTTGTGTTCAGCAATCAGCCAGGGCCTTCGGCTATGCCCTGTGGCTAGGTGGTATAGTAGACGGGTGTCTGTGACTGCTCAAGTTCATTGGAGGTCACTGACCGATCAGGATCACTAGTGAGGTAGGGCCAGAGATTATGCTCCATGGCTGGGTGGGGTTTCTATCTTGTCTGTCTGCCCATGTAGGTTTGTAGGATGGGCTGCTACAGGATTTTGATGGGCTCCCTGTCCAGGCAGGCTATAGGATTTGTTCCTTATCTGGAACAGCCCATTGACTAGCTGTGCCACTGGGCAGAATTGCCAGTCACGCTTCTTGGCTAGATGGAGTCACTAGGTTGGCTCTGCAAATGGGGAGAACCCCTGGAGGGGCTCTCTGCTTGGGCACTGCTGCTGGCAGAAATGTGGTCTGCCAAGGTCTGCATGTTGGTTGCTGCGAGCTCCACCTCCTTCTGTACCTCTAGCTGATCTCCTGTCGTCTAGACCCTCTGATTCCCCTGGTGACCCCTGTGAGGCAAGACCTATGTGGGCCTCACAGGAAGTCTCTTCTAATGCTGGGGATAGTGGAAGTCCACTTGGGGCTCTCCCCTGACTATAGAACCCATAAGCACAGGGAGGTATTCTCAGAGCGGTGCTGTGCCATCCTGGGCAGGGGAATGTGTTCAAGGTGAAACTGCTTCTTTTTTCCTTCTAATGCAAGTTTCCATTTCTCAGTGTCTATGATCCAGGCCGTTGCTTCAGCATTATTTCTTGTTTCTGGGATTTTCACAAAGACATCCTGTGTATGGGTAGTGGAGAGCTGATTTGTCTGTAAGTAGTATTGAAGTTGGGAACCACCTACTCTGCCATATTGTGACATCATGCTTGTCAGGAATTTTAGTTGATTAGTTTATTTAGTTGAATAGTTCTCAAATTTTTTGGTATCAGGGTTACTTGATTCTCTGAAAGGTTACTGAAAATCTCAAAGAGCTTTTGTTTATATGGGTAAAATCTATAGCTAAATACTGCGTTCTATATTATGAGAAGTTTGCTGAATATGTATTTATTGATTCACTTTAAAATAACAATAATAAACCATAGAGGACAATTTGTCATACATAATTTTATGAAAGTATCACTATGTTTTCAAAAAAAAGTGAGAAAAGCGTAATTACTTCACAGTTTTGTAAGCCAGTTTAATGTCTGGATTCATAGGACAAAGTTGAATCCTTATAATCGATTGTTGTATGTTTTTTAAGTTAAAGTACGTGAAGAGTACTTGGTCTTACAAAGATATGTAGTTAGAAAATAGAGGCAGACTTTAATAACATTTCAGATAATTATGGCTATTCTTCTTTGATATTACAAGAAAACTTGAAAAGCGGTAGTTTCTTAAAGGTCAGTTGCAATGCAGAATTTGAAACCTTATCAATAAACTTCAAATTCTGATACATAAGCCCATTTGCACTTTGAATGGATATTTTATGTCTGCATGACTTTGTAACATCATGCATTGATCACTTGGTAATATTGATTCATGGTATTATGCAGACCATTCAAATGTTGACACATTTTATTATGTAATATCAAAAATCTCATTCATAAATATCATGACAAGCCTTATTTGAAAAGTATGTATTGGGAAACTGTCAAGCTCAATGGTAACAGATACAAACTTTCTAAAATTACAATTTTCTATTTGAAAACTAGAATTTTATCACTGGCAACAAAGGCTTTTGTTTTGTTTTGTTTTGAAAAGAGAAACCATTATCAAGGATGTATCTTTCAAATAACTGAGTCTTTACCACTGTTAAGACGCCAGTCTTTCTTTTAAGTGAAAATTAAATTTTGCGTGTAGTTGACATACAATCTTAAATTAGTTTCAGGTGTACAACACAGTGATTGAACAACTCTATGTGATGGTCTGCTCAGCAAAACTGTAGTCATCAACTGTCACCATACAACACTGTTACAGTATCATTGACTATATTCTGTTTATTGTGACTTTTATATCCATAACTTACTAATTCCATAACAGGAAGCCTCTATCACCCACTGCCTTTCACCCATTTTGCCTATATCCCCAGCCCCCTTCCCCTGGCTACTATCAGTTTGTTCTCTATATTTGTTGGTTTGATTCTGTTTTCTGTTTTTTTATTCATTTGTTTTGTTTTTTAGATTGCACGTATCAATGGAATCATATTTGTCTTTCTTTTTCTGACTTACTTCACTTAACATAATACCTTCTAGGTCCGGCCATTTTGTTGTGAATGGCAAGATCTCAACCTTTTTATGGTTGACTAATATTACATTATATCTATAGCTGTCTATATCTATATTACATCTATATCATCTATCTGTAATCTTGATTTTAACTAAAGTGCCAGCAGACTATTGCTTTTGTATCAACAGTGCAAGTGCCAATGCAATAAATATGTATATACAAATTAAATGTTTTAAAAACTTTTGAATAAGGGAACACAGATACGATTTTGAGATCTACTGATTTGGCCTCTTTATGATTCTGGATCTGTTGAAATAACCATAGGATGACCTCGTGGATGTACTAGATTCACTGTGAGATGGAAATTGTCCAGCATTGCATTTATCGCACGACTTCCCCAGGCTTTCACTCAGACATATGAAATGCTAGCAGCATTCTGTGCCTCCAGGGGTTAATGATGACTGAAAGTCAGTGATCAGTAACTGCACAAACATCTCATTATGTCCCTTTCCCTATATAGTCTATCCTCAGAACTGGTCCTGCATATCTTTGGCAAAAGGTAGAAAGAAAACACAGTATATCCTGTGGCATTGTCATGAAACCTTTTTTGAAGAGTCCTAGTTCTTTTCATCCTTATGAACGAATCCTTATACACTAATTTAGAGTTATTTCTTCCATATACATATATATACACACACACACATATATATGCGTGTATATATATATATATATGTACATATACACGCATATATATATCATCCTATTTGATGTGTGTGTGTATATATATATACACATGTGTATATATAAACATATATATACACACGTGTATATACATATATACATATATATACACGTGTGTATATATATACATATATACATATATATACACGTGTGTGTATATATATACATATATACATATATATACACGTGTGTATATATATACATATATACATATATATACACGTGTGTGTGTGTATATATATATATATATATATATATATATACACACACGTGTGTATACACACACACACACACATCAAATAGGATTTGGGAAGTGTAGTTTACTCTTTGGAACCTCATGAGAAATTAACCAGAAATCTTACCATATCAAACAATTCTGGTAACTTTAATCAGCCCTACTGATAAGTAAAGTGTCTAGTGATTATATGCCCCTTTCGCTTTTCCTGCTTTGGGGTTCCATCTCTCCTCTTGTATCTTTCACAGGCTGCGAGTATAGCCAATACGAGCCTTTTTAAGGATGTTTTTTCCAGTTTCTTTTTCACCACCTTGTTGAAGTAAGTGGCTAGGATCTTCTGTGAGATGTAGTTAAGATGAAGGGAAGCTGATCTTATATGATAATCTACTTGAACATTTCCATTTTATTCATCTTTTGCATTTGTATATTGTAAGATGGAAAGAACATCTGGTATTGAAACCCCAGTGAGTCCAAATTTCAGTCAATCACCTCAGCAAACTTCAGAATCTCCTGAAGATGCTCAACTTAGTTCATTGGGTCCAGAATCTTTGGTCGGGTATATTGGGCTGTATTTAAATGTATGCATTTTTTTTTTCATTATTGTTCTAAGAAACAAAGGCAATTCGTACAATTGACTAGATTTCTTCTGATATGTAGTCAGAGTAAGGCTACGATATCTGTGGCATGTGAGGCTTTTCATCTCAGGTAGAACATTACACTGTCTGAGGGTACGTTGAGATCTGAGTCCACTTACAGATGTGATGGCAATTGGAATCGCTGAGGTGCAACATGAGGTCACTTGGTGTCCCCTTGCAAGGTAACGTGCCTAGGATCAGTCACTACATGGTTTTTAACTAAGTCAAAACTAGACCATCAGGCAAGTTTATCATATAATTATAGTCACAGTCATCCAAATTCATCCATAATTTCTCATTTCAATTCTCACAGTCCTACTTTATCCCATAAATTTCCTAATTTTAAGTAACTGGCCATGGCAAGAATGTGAATTAATTTTATACGGTATTTTAGCAGCCTACATTATCAGACTTTGAATCTGTTATTTTATGAAAACAGCCCTATAATTATAAGAAATAAGATATTATTTTGGATGGTTGAAACTCTCCAGTTCTCTGTGCTTTGAGCCACTAATTTAAAATCTCGCACTTGCATTTTCTTTCTTTAATCATTCTCATAAAGGGAGGAGACAGCCCATGCACAATTTTCTCCATCAATATGTTGTATTGAAGCAGACATTTGACATTTGGTCTTTCAAAGAGTTATCTTCACTGATTCTATTCCAGATGACCACAGAATAAAATTTAAGTAACTATTTTGTCATCACATGCCATGTTCTCATAGTGTTCCATTTTCCATTAGTAACCAGATAATAACTGCCTTGAGTGATAAGCCATTCAAATAGTCAAGTTGATGTCCTTTCTCAAGTGTCTGCCATCTTTTTTGACTCCAGTGCCGTGACATTCAAAACTGAGTTTGGAAAAGAGCAAATACTCTCAGGAGTCTAGGACAATGTTGTTAATATAAGAATATATACAATCTTTGAGGCTCTAGGAAACGGTATTTAATAAGCCACTCTTATAATTCGTAAATTGGAGACAAAAAAAAAACCCGCCATAACTACAATTCAACAAAAAGAAAATGGAATAGACGGCTTCTCTAGCTCTGCTCCCATACTTTCCTTTTGTCCATGAAGAAAGAAACTAGACATGGAACTACCGAGAATAGTCTTTGCTACCAAAGTTGCCAGGAGAAACTCCTATACCTACAGTTTTGCTTCTTGGTAGGATATTTTAAAGCAGCAAAAAAATTATCTTTTGTTCTCCTTTTTAAATTTCATGAGTGCATTTAATTACTAGGATCTTATTTAAATTCAGAATGCTAACTGAAGAATATATGTGAAACAAAGTTTATATTTTCTGGTGTTTCTATTAAAAAGAAGCTTGGTAGATGTGAGAATGAAGAGTGGGTGTGCACCTTCTATATCCAACTTACTATGTTTCTGTATTGCCTATAACTTTCAGTGGCTCCCTACAGTCTTCAAGTCAATTTTTAAAGTATTACTTGAGCATAAATAATGTTCTAGGCACTGTGATAGTTGTAAAGAAACAGTAAGTTCATGAAGCCTAGCATCAATAAGTTAAAACAAAAATTAAATAATTTGGGCAACTGAAATGATGGGGGAAGAAAAGGCAGTGTACTATGGCAATGCAAGGGGAAAGGATTTAAAATGGTGTAGATAGTGAGAGAGTGAATTATAAGTTGAAAAACAAAGGAAGAAATTAGCCAAGCTAATAGTACATATCTGTATGTATATAGAGGACTTGAAGGAAGATCCTAGGGAAAAGACCAAGGAAGGTTAATATATTTAAGTTAGGAGAGAATGTAATACATCATGGTGATAAAGAAAATAATGTCACAACAGTGAGAAAAACATAGCTTGAGATAAAGCTGAAGAGGTGGATATCATATATTCTAAAACATGATGAAGATATACTTTTTAACAGGAGAGCAGTAGCATTCTATCAAAAACACTAAGGATTGAACTGACATAATCACATGCTTGATTGTTCAAAATATAATTGACTGCATGATGCACAATAGAATGGAGGAGACAGGGAGGTGAAATAGATTTTCCAAGATGGTGAGTCAAGCAAGAATGGCTACAGCCTAAAGTGGACTGATAGGATGGGAAGGATGGAGGCCAGAATATTTGGAAGAGAGGGACAAGAGGATTAAGTTCTATATTAATCAGAGGAATGGAAATTACAGCATTGTTGATAATGGAGATTTTTTTGAAACTACCAAAAACTATGTCAATATGGAATTTAGCTAATTGTAATACACTCTTAATACGTAATTAAAAATTTCCACGGTCATGAAGACTGTTCTAAATGTGGTACAAAATCTTTATGTTTCACAGTGAACAAAAAACAGCTTGTGTTATTATATGTATAAAGTGAGATTATCCTAATTTTTTGGTAAGAGGTGTGTATATGGGTGTGTGTGTGTGTGTGTGTGTGTGTGTGTGTGTGTGTGTAAAGAGAGAGGAGAGATTCTCCTATAGGGAAGAATGTAAGAATAGATGTAAAATGTGATCCATAGATATATTTTGGAGTTTATATGACATAGGTATTATTTCCTTTTTTGAATATTTAAAAATTTACATGAAAATTTAACTTAACATATATAAAACACATTTTAAAAATCAATAAGAAAGAAGAAAAAGCTAGAAGCATACTTCCTGATTTTGTAACATATTTAAATATGTATTACAGTAATGAAACAGTGTGGCAGAAAGTTACGTAAATCAGGAGGCAGCAAATGCCATTCACACAAAAATAATTATACTATGTCTTCGTTCACATAGATTTTTTTTCCAACACATTACTTTATCCAGTGTTTCTTTTTAATCTTGTTTTCTGTCTCTCTCTCTCCTTTTTTTGTCCTTCACAGGAACAAAAACTCTAGTAATCAAGGTTGTATCTCATAGTAATTTATTTAGGTTACTTGAAGGCGCAGGCATTTATTTAGAGGTAACCAGTCTGGAAGTGCATCTAAATGACATGACACCATCCATTGTGTAGGATTTCTCCTCTCTGGCATTACCAAGAGTGTCCGTGCCATACCTACCCGGAGATTTCCAACTCTCCAGTTGGAACACATGCCTTTTAAAATCAGTATATTATTTACACAATTAATTGGTTACTTTTTAAATTTTTTTTAAATGTTCACTTTTTGAGAGAGAGAGAGAGGGAGAGAGAGAGAGAGAGAGAGAGAGAATGAATGAATGCATGAGTGGAGGAGGAACAGAGTGAGGGAGACACAGAATCTGAAGCAGGCTCCAGGCTCAGAGCCCTAGGTGAGGCTTGAACCCATGAACTGTGAGATCATGACCTAAGCTGAAGTCAGATGCTTAACAGGGGCACCCAAGCATTGCTAAATGGTTGCTTTTATGCTCTAGGAGTTTAAGGATCTAGGCTAAGGGCTGGCTATTAGCTCCAAAGAATTTTTTAATATTTGTATCTTTACTTTCACAAAAAGTCTTAGATTTTTTGATATAGCTGGTTACACATGATTTCATGTCATAAGCCCTGTCATGTATTTATGAATTTGCGATGCATCTAATATAGTTACACTCACTTGGGTGATATATTACACCCGTTTCTCACATGAGAAAACCAGGATTACAAATTGCATATGAGACTAAGTTTCTAGAGATTCTCATTTCAAATCCAACACTTTTTAATCATTTATCCTACCTTTTAGTAATATCCAGAAATATGGATGACCTAGAAAACTGTAATTAAAAATGGCTTCTTAGGCAATCAGAGAATTTTCCTTTAATTTCTCTAGGTAATTTACTTAATTCTATAAACAGAAGTAGTTGAAGACTGTTGAGTTATAGGATACATATCATTAAACACTTCCTAAGTATGCTTAAGGTGCAAACAAAAATGGAATAAATCAGAAGAGGAACTTTTGAATCCTCCCATACTTCACACTTGGCTATTTTCTCTTTAAAACACAAAAGTTGTGAACACACGAGATTTTTCTGTTGTTTCTATAATTTACTTTAGCATCGAAACTAATTATTGAGATTACCATATACTTGCCCATGTCCCTCTGGGCCATCACATACACAAGTTAGATAATGTGATATACTCAGTTTAAATTGGTAAATGTCTTACTGGTGCTATGAATCAAGAAAAGGCAAGAGACAAATTATCCTGGAGAAAGAGAACTCTCTGGTCTCCTTTGTTACCTGTAAAGCCACAGATATGCTAGACACTAGAACTTGGTGTATTTTAAGAAAATTATTAATAATACCCAGGCTTAAAAAATTTTGTTGGGTCAGGGGTGCCAGGGTGGCTCAGTCAGTTGAGTGTCTGACTTTGGCTCTCAGGTCATAATCTCGTGGTTGGTGATTTTAAGCCCTACGTTGGGCTCCTTTGCTGACAGCTCAGAACCTGGAGCCTGCTTCGGATTCTCTGTCTCCCTCGCTCTGTCCCTTTCCTACTCATACTCTGTCTCTCTCTCTCAAAAATAAATAAACATTAAAAAAATTTAAAAATCTGTTGTGTCAGAATTGTGTAGTGGAATAGAATAAAATTTTGGAGGATTTTATGTTAGTTCTTTTACTTTGAATACAAATAAAAGACCGATTGTGACCACTTACGCTAAAGGCTCTAATGAAATGTGTGGAATAGTATAAAAAATTAGGCTGTAAAATAATCATAATAAGAAATTTTTGTTCTGTTAGGAAGGAGAGTGGTGCCAATCAGCCAGAAATTCATCAAGAATTCTAAGGAAAATGACCCATGTTGTAGTTTGCCTTAATCTGGGATTCTGAGAGATCACACTGATGTACTTACACGTTTTAGTACATACTTTTTACTATCAAGGATTTTAAAAATTAAAGGATTTGAAGAAAATTAGGCTAATAGTTAGGTTGTATTTTATAAGTAATAAATTTATATTATATAGTTTCAGTAGAAGAAATTTAAAATTTTGGGGGGGGTTAATTTCTAGAGGTCACAGACAATTTAATATACCACTGGATATTTGGAACATTAGTTGTTTAAGTAGCAGTATGTTAATCCTATCCTCACACAGGGCAGATGCTCTGATCCTGATTGGTTTCATATACGAAAAATGATTTATCATGTTAAGTGCACTTTTAAAAAAGCATTAATAATAAGAAATGTCATTAGTCACCTTCTGGACTGATTTGGAGTGGCTTGATTAGAATATTTTTTTTTTACTCCCTGATATTTTGAATCTTTACACATGGATTTTTTATCACTTCTGTGAGACATTTCCCCTCTAAAGAGGTCAAGCCTTGTGTAATTGCTACTCTAGCTTAGTGTACAACAACTATTATTTTTAAATCTCTACACAAATAATGGGTGGTCCCCAAACTCTGACCATTCTCCAAAATCTAAACTGCATCTGATAGAAATAATCTCTCTTCAAGCAAAATAAACTGTAAATGATTTATTCATCTTATTATTTAAAGAAGCATGTTGCAGGGATAGATGAATACAGTTTTACGAAAAAATCAGTTACTGACTGAGAAATTTCGCAGTAGCTATTTATTCCTGAAAAACGAATCCCTGTCTAGGCTCTGAAGTTCTTATCCAGAGTTCACCTCCGTGAACTGGGGTTCCATTGTAAATCCCAGCAATAGTGCCTTGGAAGTCCCTGCCTTTGCTTGGGGAAGACAGAAATGCTTTTGTGTTATATGTAAGGTACTAGTAACTACAAATGGATTAACTGCTGTTGGGGTCATTACTGAGGATGAGGAGATTATACACAATGGTTGGCCAGCTAAAATGTAACAGGAAGATTTCTGATGGGCTGCAGTTAAGCTTGGGTCTCTTGGAACTCTTTCTGCAGGCCTCTGGGAACTCCATTATCTATACATTGTATACAATGTTTAGCAACACAGTTGGACACAGAGACCCTTGCTGTAGGTCTCTGATTTAGTCAGTCTCTTGCGATGGTTCACCTTTAAGTCATGCACCCTTTGTTTTTGCATACCTGAAATGTTAGGCACCGTCTGTACACCTCAAGCCAACTGAGATTTGTGATTGGCCTGACGCTGCAATAAATGGGAATATGAGTGAGGGGAATGGGGTCTTGACCCCCATGCCTTCTCCTCCCTTTCTTAGCAAAGTGTGGAGTAATCTCTCATCCATCAGCCCAGGGTTTGCTGCCATTCCTGGCAAACTACTTTGTTTTAAGTAAAGTAACTATTTTTGTTTGTTGGTCTGTTTTGCTTTAGTATTTTGTTTTGTTCAGCCAGAGGATATTGCTACTAATTCCCAAGAGAAGATCAATAATAATAAGTGTTCCAGGCCAAATGGGACAGGAATTGAGATGTTGTAGTAATGCTAAATTCCTAGTCAGTTATATCCATTGAACACTTATTTGAAATCAAGGCACTATTTTTACTTAAGCACTTCAGGTATATAATCTTACTCTATACTCATAACTATACTGGGCTCTGACTTCTTTGATAAATAAGGGAACTGTACCACAGAGATACAAAGTCAACTTCCAATGTCAGATATCTATAAACAATTTTAAGTCTGGTATTCCCAGTTCAGGGATTTCACTCTCAAAAATACAGTATTACATAGGAACGAGCTAGTCCCTAAATATCTGGCCTGACTGGTTGATATAAATGAGAAGCTTGGGCTTTGGACTAGCCAAGCCACTGCTTTCTTTCTCAACACCTGGAGCCCCAAGCAGGCCATCAAGTGTGTCGTGGTGGGGGATGGGTATATAAATAAAACTTGCTTACTGATCAGTCACACAACCAACACATCTCCTGGAGAATATATCTCTACTGTGTTTTATAACTGTTTTGCCAATGTGATGGGACATGGGAAACAGGAGAATCTTGATGGAATACAACTGGACAAGGAGATTAAGACACTTTATACCTTCTGTCTTGTCCACAAACGGACACATTCTTAGTTTGTTCTTCTCCTTTGAGTCTTAAATCATTTGACAATCTCTGCAACGTGGTACCCTGAAGTGCAACACTATTGACTCAACACCCTTCTCCTCCTAGAGGGAACTTTGATCATATTGATGATGAAGACCTGAGAAACTGTAAGAAAAGATCGTTCCCCTCACTGCCCACAAGACTTTGCCATGGCTGAGGGGATCTGGGCTGTAGAGTGACTGAAGTACCTGGTTATCACACTTCAAGGCAGTTTTTGATAAAGCTTTTACAGCAGTTTCCTGGACACTCATCAAGAAGAGGGAGGGAGGGGTGCCTTGGTGTCTCAGTCCATTAAGCATCCGCTTCTTGGTTTCGGTTCAAGTTATCATCTCACGGTTCATGGGAATGAGCCCCATGTCAGGTTCTGCACTGACAGTGTAGGGCCTGCTTGGGATTCTCTTTCCCTCTCTCTCTCTGCCCCTCCCTACTTGCTCTCTGTCTTTCTCTCAAACTAAACAAATAAACATTAAAAAATAAAAAAAAAAAACAAAAACAGAAGAGGGAGGAAATATGTCAGTTTGTAAATATCTAAGCCTCTCCTTCCTTACGCAGTCCCTCTTGGAACCTATGTACACTTTGCTCAAAACTGGTGGAGACGTCACATTCGATGCCAAAATTTCGTTACAGATTGGCTCAAATAGTTTTATGGAAAAACTAATCAGAAATTACTGAATTTTGTTTGTTTAAAGTATGGGTTCGAGCCCTAAAAGGACAAGACTTCTTAAAGACTTGTTTTTCTGTTCTTGTATTTTTTTTTAATATTTATTTATTTTTGAGAGAGAAAGAGACAGGGTGCAAGCAGGGGAGGGGAAGAGAGAGAGGGAGACACAGAATCTGAAGCAGGCTCCAGGCTCTGAGCACAGATCCCGATGCAGGGCTGGAATCCACAAACCGTGAGATCATGACCTGAGCCGAGGTTGGAGGCTTAACCAACGGAGCCACCCAGGTGCCCCAAGACTTACTTTTCAGTAGTCCCTACCCTCGCTTTGCTCGAGTTACCAAAATACCCTCTGAACTGAGTTGTGTTGTGTGCTATACAAACTATGCACTAGACTCTTACAGACTTTTGTCTTGAAGGAGCCTGTAGCTTCTGATACTAGGAAATTCTGACACTAATGAAGTATGCTGTTCTTAGCTGTGGGTGTACTGGAGTGGAGTGGGTGAAGTATTTGACATGATCAAACGATGATGACAGTATTTGACAAAATACGAAGTGGAAATTAATGTACACTACACTGCACCCAGAATAAGCTGAATAAAAGTGTCACAGGTAAAATTTTTAAAAGGTTATTCTCTGTCAGATGGTTGGTATTATCAGTGTTATCTGAGGATGTTCCTTTTTCTTACACATGCCACCTTTCCCCTAATTGGGTATTTAATTTCCTCTGAATAATTGCTAACTTAGTAAGTATATTTTTTCTCTTCTCTTCAGTGAGCATTAGGTCTCTGTCTTATAAAATTTTTCTGAATTGTAGTAGAACTTTTTTTTTGTAGATTAGCAAAAATGCATTCTTGTTTTCATATTACCTTATTCAAAATTAATACATTCTTTAGTTTTCTAGTAAGTAGGTGTAAAAATCATGTGTTGCAGGTTTACAGTTTGTAAGATATTTTATTTTTAGACCATGTGTCTTAGTATCACTGTCTTGCCAGATGATTAACACTGAAACTGACCCTACTCTTTACCTCCCCTGCATGGACAGATACTTCTATTGTTGCTTTGCCTAAAAATGGTACTCTGTGAGGTTTTGAAAACTCAGTGCCAGAAGGAACAATGTGCAGTACAATTTACACACTGGAAGAATACAGTGTTGGACCTTTGAACCACATTTAAGAACAAGAGTTTTAAATTGATAGTTGCCAAATTATGGAGTGTCTTTACATATTGATCTGTTGCTAATCCAAGTAGCATGTTTTGCGTGCATGATTTAATCCTTGAATCATAAAAGGATTTTATTAATCTCTGAACTCAAAACTGTATAAAAGGTTATACACTGTGACCAAGGTTGAACTCCTATAGTTTACTATAGAAACAAATGTTTATGTTTAGATATGTTTCTGGACATGTGCATATCCACAGGTTAGAGTACACACTTACATACCCTTTGTTACCTGGGAAGACCAGTGAGCAACAACACTGTATCATCAGTGAGCACCTTTAAGGCCCAGGTCTTCATTTATAATCCGTGTCTCTAGTATAAAGAACTCAGGCTCCTTGGAAATTGACTAGTTCCATGATTTGGAGGCGGGAAATACACAAGATGGGTCTGGAGCATCTCATGTTGCCAGAAATTAAGGACATGCTCAAAAACAAGCAATAACAAATAGCCAGAAGAACAACCAAAACATATGGGTGAGGATATGTTAAAGGGACACCAGAGCTGACTAAACTTCTGATGGCCAAAGTTGGAACATTTTGAACAACCAAAAAAAAAAAAAAGAAGGAAAGAAAGAAAGAAAGAAAAACCCACTGAATTATAACTCAAAGTATAAACTAAATATCTCTGAGTCCATACTGATACAAAGTATTAATGACTTGAGAAAAGAGGTGAATCCGCATGCTGGAAAATTCACAACATTTATATGGACCCACTGTCTTCAAGGAAGGAGAACATAACTTCCCACTCCTTAAATATGAGCTGCACATAGTGAGTTATTAGCAAAATGACAGTATTGATTGGAAGCAGAAGGAAGAACAACCTTGCCTTTCTGCACTACCCAGGAAGGTGTCTATACAGCCTTGTTCTGTGTTCCTATGGTAACTTTAAGAGAAACTTTGACAATGCCTGGAGCCCTTGATGTCCCGCAAATGAAGGAGGAGGATATCCTCAAATTTCTTGGAGTAGGAACCCGCTTAGGTCTCACCAACCTCGACTCCCAGATGAACGGTACCTCTACAAAAGGAAAAGTGATGGTATCTACATCATAAACCTGAAGAGAATCTGGGAGAAGCTTTTGCTGACAGCTCGTACCATTGTTGCTATTGAAAATCCTGCCGATGTCAGTGTCCTATCATCTAGGAGTACTGACCAGTGAGCTGTGCTGAAGTTTGTTACTGCTACCGGGGCCACTCCTGTTGCTGGCTGTTTCACTCCCAAAACCTTCACCAACCAGAAGCCAGGCAGTCTTCCAGAAGCCAAGACTTCTGGTGGTTACTGAACCCGGGGCTGGCCACCACCAGCCTCTCAGAGTGCCTACCATCACTCTGTGTGGCACAGACTCTCCCCTGTGCGATGTGAACATTGCCATCCCTTGCAGTGACTCAGTGGGTCTGATGGGGTGGTTGCTGGCTTGGGAAGTTCTGCGTATGTGTGGCACCATTTCCTGTGAAGACCTGTGAGAGGCGATGCCTGATCTTGCAGATTTTGAAGAGATCGAAACTGAAGGGCAAGCTGCTGCTGAAAAAGCTACAACCCGAGGAGGAATTTCAGGGTCAGGGGACTTGTCCAGCTCCTGGGTTCGCTGCTACACAACCTGAAGTCACAGACTGGTCTGAAGGTGTGCAGGTATGGATATTAAGCGGTTCCCTATTAAAGACTAGAGTGTTCAGCCTGCCACTGAGGACTGGTCTGCGTCTCCCACTGCTCAGACCCATGAACGGGCACAAACCGCCAGTGAGTGGTCTTAGCTGCTTTTCCACAAGGGCAAACAAAATGGAAATAAGGTTGATGGAAGACAAACCACTTCTAAAAAAAAAAAAAAAAAAAAAAAAAGAGCAACCTTAATAACCTTCATAGTGGCAAAAACTGGTAAACACTATTATCTCAACCACATGATCAAGATCCACACGAACAGTGATAAATTGTGTACACGGGACATCCTTGGTATGGTATTAATACGGTGATAAAAATGTCATGGTAGCTCGTCTGTCTTTCTCCAGAAAACCCGTAACTGTAAGTCTAATCATGAAATAATAATCAGGAAATTTCATTAGAGGGGCACTCTACAAAAATAACGTACCAGTATTCCTCACAACTTTTAAGGTCACCAAAAACAAGGAAAATCTGAAAAACACTCTGTCAAGAAATAGCTAAGGAGATGTAACGACAGAAAGAAATATGGTATCCTAGATGGGATCTAGGATAACTAAAAAAAATGACATCAGGAAAAAACTAAGGAAAACTGAAGAGATAAAAATAAAAATGGATAGAACCTCTCCAGTTAAGTAGAGACTTCATTTTGGGGCAGCAACTTCTGTGTGTATCAATGAGAATATCATAGTATGGATTCAGCTGAGGAGGAAAACGGCCTTATATTCAGCATTATACCAGCATATTCATTCACTTAAAAATAACTGTTATATACCATTATATTTTCTTGGATTTTGAAGGAAAAATTGCTGGTGGCGTGTATTATAATTAAGAGTAGTTCCTTAGACAGGAAGAATGTAAGCTACGTTTCTTTGCCTGCCACAAATTGCAAGAACGTCCCCAGATTAAAAACAAAACATAAGAAAAACACAATTCATTGGTAAATATGTTTTTAAAGATTGGTAAATAGAATCATTTAAAGAAGACACCCATTTCTAACCTAATGCCCAATTAGTAACTCTTAAAAAAGAAGCAAGTGACAATCCCTTAGAATACTGGAGATCAGAAAGCTTAATTCCACATCCCTTATCCTTGAAGTGTTCATACTTATCAGTACAAACATCATCATTTTGTTAATTGTGCTTCTTTTTTTTGCTATAAGTTACATGTTTGTTATATAAAATGTATGACCTCATGTGCTCACAAATAATACTATGCCTTAGTGAAATACTATGCCTTAGGCAATTTATAAAAACACTCAAATTTATGTGTATGTTAATGTAGCTTTAATATAAGTTTATGTCACCAAAAGATATGCAAAATAAAACTAAATAAGAGTTAGTATTGACAATGAAGATATGAATAGAAAAAGTTGGTTTGTTAGACCAATACAGTGATTTATTTTATAGTTACATATTTACACATAATAATTTATTGACTTCTGATAAAGCATTTTTTGTGTTTGAATCATTTTTCATTGATAATGTCAACTCTTTGTATATGGACTAGTAGATTCCATTTGTTATTTAGCAACTCTAATGATGCTGTACAGTCAGCAGTTATATCAACTTATTTGTCTGGATGAGTTTCTATAAGTTGTATATTACCATATATAAGATACTCCCTAAATTTAAGTGAACAAATAAAAATAAATTCTTACTATTCATCTCATATAGTTACAAAAAATGTTTTTTTTCTTGTAATGAGAACCTTTAGGATCTACTCTCTTAGCCCTTTCAAATACATCATACAACGGTGTTGACTATAGTCATGGTGCACATTACATAAGGTAACTACAAATGTGGTTATTGACTAAATGCAAGTTAACTAAACTTTGTGTGGTAATCATTTTATAGATGTATATGTATATATGTATACATATGTCAGGTTATTATGTATTATATCTTAAACTTACATAGTACTACATATCAATTATATTTCTATAAAACTGAAAAAGTGGCCATTTTGAATAATTCAAGTAAGATAATTCAAGTAAAAGATTTACGAACATGTTTTATTTACTTTGGGGTAAATACCTAGGAATGGAATTGTTGCATTGTATTACTTTAACTTTTAAACATTAAGAAACTGCCAAATATTCTCTAAAGTAGCTGTTTTCTTTCTAATACTTGGTTTTATCAGTTTAAAAACATTTTTTTTTTTAAACAATTCCACCGTATGTTTCATATAGTTGTCCTGTTTTCTAGTTGTTTAAGTGAGCAAGGGAGAACGGACAGTAATCCTAGTTCTTGTTGCTCAATTATAGACAAAAAACAGAGGTCTCAACTTGTTAAATAATATTAGTGCTTTCAATCAGGAAGTAACTACATTATTTAATATAGTAGCACTAGCATTATTTAATATAATTTTTAAGAAAATAGCAATCTGAGAACAAGAAATATTACTATAATCAAAGGCCATAACAAGATTGCTGAAATTAAGTGTGTGTGTGTCTGTGTAGGCTTTAAACAATAAGATCAATATTACTAAAATCAGAACTATTTGGGAAAAAAAAGGAACAATAAAATATGGAGGCAAATAAACTGGGAAATCTGTTACCAGAATAAGTGTAGCAGCAGGAGGAAAAGGATCCCATGAGTAGCATTAACAATTAAATGAAGAATGAAATTTTATAGGAGTTTAAGAAAGAAGTGGGGTGTAAGACTGGCAAGATTATTACATCATTAAGACCCAAACAGTCTTTACACAAAAGATCCATATTGACTTGGATTTTTTCCCCCAATAATAGCATTTCTCGCTGCTTGGTAGGCTGACAAATGCACACTTAAAGGCAATTCCTGTGAAATTTTTGGTTAAAGACCTCTCTTCTAAGAACAGTAAACATAAATCTTTATTAACTATAAAATGTAAAACTGCTATTTTCTCTTATCTAACATACTGTAAGAGCTATTACTAATAATATATTCTAAGCACCATTTCTTATTTATCACATGTATTTTTTCATGTTAGTTTAAATAACTTGCCTGAAGTCTCAGAGCTAGTAAGCATCCTTTCCAAAATAGGGCCTTGAAGCTGCCTGAACCTATTACTGGCATTCATCCTCTATGCTAGTTGTGAGCAATTAAGATAATAAATATCAAATCAGCATAACCTATTTTCATCGTTCATATATGCCACCCAGGCCAATCTGTAGTGTAAGGGCTAGGAATGGAAAAATATGCTCACAGAGAGTGCCCTGATTAGATTCCCCCCAAATCCTGGGGCACCTGGGTGGCTCAGTCAGTTGAGCCCTGGACTTTTGATCTCAGGTCATGATCTTCTGGTCTTGAGATGGAGCCCGATGTTGGGCTCCACACTGGGCATGAAGCCTGCTTGGGGTTCTCTCTACCCCCTCCCTTCCCCACTTGCATGCATGACTACTCTCAAATAATAAACAAACAAACAAACAAACAAACTCCCCCAGATCTAATGTTTGTGAAAATGTAGTCACAAATACTTTGAAAATTACTGTAGGATTAAAAAATTATCTCTGAAATCTAATTTTGTAGGAACAGTAATTAAATTACTTTTATTGTTTCTTTGATATCTAGCCCTATCCTAATATTACACACACATGCACATGCACACACACACCCACACACACACACACACACACACACACACACACACACACACACACACACACACAAATACTGGTTTCTCTATTAATAAAATAAATCTAGGATAATAAGAATTCTCATTCCTTTCTCTTATAAATATGTTTTTTTCTGATGTTAACATCATGTAATTGAAGAATTTCTCAAATCAGAAAACTTAAATCTTAATTCAACCAAATTGAATTTGAATGTTATAGCATTTTTATAGTGTTGAACCCTACCAAACTAATCATATGAAATAGCTGTTCTTTGCCTAAGGCTTCCATGGATAGGTGTTTTGATTATCTGTATTTCCTTAACTAAATTGAAAACTTGTCTAATGATAAGTAGGAAAGTATCTTGAGCCAGCCAAGATAAGTTTTTTTTTTTTTTTAAATTAAACCATAAATAGAATCCAAGCCATAATATACAGCCTGTTTTTATGGAATGCAATTCCAATTACCTCAGATCCCCATTTAATACAACTTTATGTCTGATTCTGTCTTAAACACATTAAAAATGGAATATTTGTATGTCTTTGAAGTGTAGCCTGATATAAAAATACTGATTTTTTTCTATATTCATTCTTATTTTTCCTTGTAGTTACTTTCTCATTGAAAAGCTTTATCTCCTATTAATTTATTCCCATTGGTAACAAGAAATAATCTGTGTCTCCTATAATTTTACTACAGAGTTCCTTATTTTCCTGAGATTCACTGGCCTGGGTAAATGAAAAATATCTGTACATTTGAGGTTGGACCACTAAGTTATAGCTGCACTCCACTCAACAACATTAGTCTAGTATTAAAGAATTATTTAAATTCAGAATTCCTGGGAGAAATAGTTTTACTTTGTTTTTAAGATATAATGTTCCCATGTATCTTTTAAAAATGCGTAGCCAATAATATTGCACATACTTAAGTAGCAAGGACCCATACCAAATCGTGGACTTGCCTAAATTGAAGCTGGTAGGGCATGAGCTCTTAGAAGCATTTTGCTTTCTGATTGATTGAACATTCGAGGATTTTCAATAAACAGATATGCCATAAAACTCGTGCTCAATTCTTAAAAAGTGTTTCTTACAATACATCACATTTTGATATAATAAAATCCACACCAAATTGTGGCAAATTTCATCAATACCGTTTATAATCTAATGGGAATTCAAGTTGGTAAGTTGTGCTTTTTCTGCATGTCTTACATTATTTATACATAGCGGCAGTTCTGTTTTTTAACTTCCCTGTTGTAACTGAAAACACAAACTGAAAGGTGTTTTTCATAAATTTAATCGAGCACAAAATCAGTTGCAGGAGCAAGTAAATGCACTTGAGACCTCAAAGTCTCACTCTGCTGATTTTAACTGTGATGCATGACAAGTGCGTCGCAAAATAACTTTGAAAAAATGAAATGATGTCAATGTATCTATCTATCTATCTATCTATCTATCTATCTATCTATCTATCATCTATTAATCCATTTATCTCTCCATCCATCCACCTATTTATCGATGTGTGTGTGTCTATAGTGATTATCAACAAATTGATATACATGTGTACATTTACCCCTGCAGAAAATCAAACCTTGGAGAATGTGTTAGTTTTGAATTTTTCTTTTTCTTTTTTTTTTTAATTTTTTTTTCAACGTTTATTTTATTTTTGGGACAGAGACAGACAGAGCATGAACAGGGGAGGGGCAGAGAGAGAGGGAGACACAGAATCGCAAACAGGCTCCAGGCTCTGAGCCATCAGCCCAGAGCCTGACGCGGGGCTCGAACTCCCGGACCGCGAGATCGTGACCTGGCTGAAGTCCGACGCTTAACCGACTGCGCCACCCAGGCGCCCCCTGAATTTTTCTTAAAACTGTTTAAAATGATACCTCTAAATCTCTTCAACCTGTGTATTTGTGGAGTAAATTTATCTTCCTGATCCATCTTCTATATTAATATTACATAGCCCTTCTTTGCCAAATCATGCAGAGTGTCATTAAAAGAAAAGAAAATGATCTAATAAGGAATTAAAACACGCTACAAAAGGCACAATGTTACCTCTTTTTCTAGAGCCTTTATTTCCCTTTTAAAATTGTTTTTCATTCTTTTCAACATGCACACTTGGATTTTTGTATTTGACCTTAGACTTAGAAGTTTATCTGTAGACATTGCTTGAAAATGACTTTACAGTAAAAACAGTAATGTGCACCCAAGGGCATCTGGGGAAGGAATTAGAGTTTTAGAAAAAAAGTGAATTCTCTATTAATTTCTCACACTGCATAATATGACATATACTGTGGGGCGTGTTGTACTCCAGTGGCCACGAGATACGGAGTCCAGTTTGATGGACTTGTACCTTCAGTAATTTCATTCCTCCTATAGAGACAGGACCCCAAAGGGCAGCGTTGGGCATTTGTTCATTTACTGTGAGAGTATTTGAATAGCACCTCACGGGGTTTTACTTCATGTCTTTGCCTCTGTGATCCTTATTTGAGACACTGTGACGACTGTGATGGGCTGTGTATTATACCACTGCCAGTTGACTGATGACATTTTGATTTATGTGACTTTTTCTGTTGAGCTGGAAGGGAAAGAATCATTGTTTTGTTTCGTTTTGTTTTGTTTTTCTCTTGCAAGGAACCATTTTAGATAGAGAAAAGTGTAACCTTTTAAGTTTTATTACAACAAAAACATGCCAACAAGTGCAGTAATAAGTCTTAATCCTTCTGAGCTACATATTCTTATTTACGGGCTATATTTGCTGTGCTGCCTGTTACTGGTAGTTTTGCCAAACTGCTATACTGAATGGTCTCTCCTTCAGTGTTTAAAATTACATTCTCGGGGCGCCTGGGTGGCGCAGTCGGTTAAGCGTCCGACTTCATCCAGGTCACGATCTCGCGGTCAGTGAGTTCGAGCCCCGCGTCGGGCTCTGGGCTGATGGCTCAGAGCCTGGAGCCTGTTTCCGATTCTGTGTCTCCCTCTCTCTCTGCCCCTCCCCCATTCATGCTCTGTCTCTCTCTGTCCCAAAAATGAATAAACGTTGGAAAAAAAAAAATTTAAAAAAAAAATTAAAAAAAAAAAAATAAAATTACATTCTCAATATTATATTTTACTGTGCCTGGTGGGCCTTTAATATTACAGAAGTTTGGATGTTACATGCTAGACTTCAAAAATCTCCATTTGTTATCCTAATGATAAAATTGCACGTAATGTTTCATATATTAGGGCTTCTTCCATTTTAGAGATTCCCAACAAGGAAACAATCCCTAAGTGTTCTTTCATTACCTAAACAACTTTCTTTTAGGCATGAAGAATGTACTAACAAGTATTCCTGAGAATGATCCTTTGATATTTTCAAAAAACAAAAAATGCATTCTAAGTTATTAAAACGTGTTAATTAAATTCAGTATAGTTTTATTAACATCAGTTTTTATTAGATACTATCTGAAATAAATTAACCAGATATTGCAACTGTTTGTGGATTACCAACCATATATTAGATTCCTTCAGCATATGATTTGCATTTACACTTCGCAGTAATACTTAGTGCTAAGTGTTTTCTTTAAAAAAAAAAAAAACAAAACAGGTAAAAGAAAGATGCAAGGCAGTTAAGGCAAACGCAGTATATGGAATCCTTTTTGGTGGACCTGGGTCCTTTGGTGGACCTGGTTTTCAATACCAATTATTCAAACTTGGAATCTGGTGTTCTTGCAAGTAAACCACAGCTGAGCAAGACTCTTTACTAGTAAACTCTTTGTGTTAACTGCAACTTGTCATTTTCATTATTTGAGGTAGTTTCCAACCTATATATTGGGTTATACGGGGGCATAGACGGACAACAGCACATACATATCTGATTGTGGTTGAAGGCATGGCATTTTCACAGATACCTGCAGTTTATGCTTAATATTTATTCTACTCTTTGGTATATTCTGTGATACTCAGAAGAATTCTGGCCCACACTTACATTGGCATCTGTCTTATGGTGTCAAAATGTAATCGAGAGTAGGAACTGAGCTGACGTGTTGACAGTTGAAGCTGCAAGAGATCATTTCTTTGATAAATTCGTCCTTTGACTTGTGATTCAAGAACTGTGTTTATCTTTGGGGCATTGTATTTAAATTCTAATAATTAATGCGTTCTCTCTCTTAAGAACATTTTTTATTTAGTTATAAAAAATGTGGGATGAATTTAACTATCATTTATAAATTAACATTTAAAAGTGGAAGACGTGTAAATGATTATGGACCCCTTTGCATTGTTTTTAATAATACATTTATTGAAAACTAGTGCATATATAAAATTTACTCTCTTCATTTGTACAGTTCAGTTGTTTTTAGGGTCTTGAGGGTTGTACGACCATCACTAATATTTTTACAATATTTCACTGTCCCCAAAGGAAATCTCATACCCGTTAAACAGTCACACTCTATTCTCACAGTCTCTAGCCCCCTAGCAACCAATAATCTACTTTTTGTCTCCCATTTCCTAATCTGAAAATTATCCTAATCTGGACATGTTCCAAAAATGGAATTACATGTGTGATTTTTTTTACTGTCTTCTTTGCTTAGAATAATGCTTTCAAAGTTCATCTGTGTTGTAGCATGAGTCACTCCTTCTCTTTTTTTAATAGCTAAATAATATTCTATTCTATAGAAATACCACATTTTTTTCCCATACCTCAGATAAGGGATATTTGGGTTATTTTCATTTTCTGCTGTTATGAGTAATGCCACTGTTAACATATACATAGAATGTTCAGGTATACATATGTTTGCAGTTAAGTTGAGATAATATGTAAGAGTTCAATTTTTGGGTCATATGTTTAACATTTTTAGGAACCATCAAACTGCTTTCCAAAATGGTTAAACCATTTGACAGTCCCACCACCGGTGTGTGAAATTTACCATTTCTCTGTGTTTTTGCCAACGTTTGTTACCGTTTTTAGTCATTGTAGTAAGTGTGAAGCATATCTCATTGTAAGTTTTCTTTGCATTTCTCTAATAATTCTGTTGAACATCTTTGGATTTGTTAATTGGACATTTATGTGTCTGTGGAAAAATGCCTGTTCAAATTCTTTTCCATTTTCCAATTGAGTTATCTTTCTATTGTTGAATTATAAGTATTCTTTATATATTTTGGATGTAAGTTCCTTATCAGACATATGATTGGCAAATATTTTCTCCTATTTTCTAGGTTTTTTTTTTTTAATTCCTTGATGGTATCCTTTGGTGCATATGCCTTTAACTTTGAAGAAGTCCAGTGATGTATTTTATTAAGACTTTTTTTGCTTGTGTTTTCTTAATGTATCTAAGAAACTATTGTCAACTCAAGGCCATGAAACTTTGTTCCTATGTTTTCTACTAAGAGTTTTATATATTTACCTCTTAGATTTAATTGTGTTTAATTAAACACAGTTTAATTTTTACATTTTGTGTGAGACAGAGATCCTAATTTTTCTCTTTTGCTTTGTCTTTTTCCTTTTTTTTCTTTTTCTTTCTCTGTTTTTTTCATGTGTGTAGATACTTGGTCTAACCATTTGTAGGAGACAATATATTCCCTTATTGAATTGTCTTGGTATGTTGTCAAATATCAATTGGCCATAAATGTAAGGATTTATTTGGATTCTCAGTTTTTTTTTTTTTTTAATTTTTTTTTTTCAACGTTTCTTTATTTTTGGGACAGAGAGAGACAGAGCATGAACGGGCGAGGGGCAGAGAGAGAGGGAGACACAGAATCGGAAACAGGCTCCAGGCTCTGAGCCATCAGCCCAGAGCCCGACGCGGGGCTCAAACTCATGGACCGTGAGATCGTGACCTGGTTGAAGTCGGACGCTTAACCGACTGGCCACCCAGGCGCCCCTGGATTCTCAGTTTTAATCCATTGATGAGTATGTCTATCCCTATGCCATTATGCCATTATCACACTCTGTTGATTATTGTCAGTTTGCAGTAACATTTGAAATCAAGAAAAGTGAGTTTTCCAATTTGTTGTTCTTTATCTAGGTTTTTTTTTTTTTGACTAATCTGAGTCCCTCAAATTTCCTTAGTAATTTTATGAACGTGTTGTTTACTTTTGAAGGAAAAAAAAAACGCATCTGGAATACTGATAAGGATGAATTTGGACGTTCTTGCTATTTTAATAACATTTCTCTGATGACGTCAGACTTTTTTACATTCGGTTCTCATTTAACTTCTCTCAGCAGTGTGTAGTTTTAAGTGTACAACTCTGCATTTTCGTTAATTGTAAGCACAAGTATATTATTCTTTTTGGTACCCTTGTAATTAAGACTATTTTCTTACTTCCATTGGGCATGTTTATTTATGCCTCTGTGAGCATATTAATAGTTTTGAGATTTCCAAATGTCAATATCTCTGTAAGTATTGGGAATTTTCCTTAAGTATTAACATCAAATTATTTATTTGTTTGTTCGTTTATAATTCAAATTCAAGTTAGTTAACATACAGTGTAGTCGTGGTTTTAGGAGTAGAGCTCAGTGACTCATCTATTACATACGATACCCAGTGCTCATCCTTACAAGTGCCCTCCTTAATCTTTGTCACCCTTTTAACCCATCCCCCCACCCACCACCCCTCCAGCAACCCTCAGTTCTCCGTTTGTAAGAGTCTCTTATGGTTTGCCTCCCACTCTCTTTTTATCTTATTTTTCCTTCCCTTCCCCTGTGTTCATCTGTTGTTTCTTAAATTCCACATATGAGAGAAATCATATGATATTTGTCTTTTCTCTGACAGACTTATTTTGCTTAGCATAATACCCCCTAGTTCCATCCACGTTGTTGCAAATGGCAAGATTTCATTATTTTTCATCACTGAATAATATTCCATTGTGTATATATAATGCATCTTCTTTATCCATTCATCAGTTGATGGACATTTTGGCTCTTTTGCTAATTTGGCTATTGTTGTAGGACTGATGCAAACATTGGGGTACACGTGCCCCTTTGAATCAGCATTTTTGTATACTTTGGAGAAATACCTTGTAATGCAATTTCTGGGTCAGAGGGTAGTTCTATTTTAATTTTTTTGAAGACCCTTCATACTGTTTTCCAGAGTGGCTGCACCAGCTTGCATTCCTACCAACAGTGCAAAAGAATTATCCTTCCTCTGCATCCTTGCCAACATCTGTTGTTGCCTGCGTTATTAATTTTAGTCATTCTGACAGGCGTTAAGTGGTATCTCACAGTGGTTTTGATTTGCATTTCCCTGCTGATGAGCATGTTTTTACGTGTCGGTTAGCCATCTGGATGTCTTCTTTGGAAGAGTGTCTATTCATGTCTTTTGCCTATTACTTCAGTGGATTTATTTGTTTTTGGGTGTTGAGTTTGATAAGTTCTTTATAGATTTTGGGTAATAACCCTTTAGCTGATACGTTATTTGCAAATATCGTCTCCCATTCTGTCGGTTGCCTTTTAGTTTTGCTGATTGTTTCCTTCACTGTGCAGATTTTTCTTTTGATGAGGTCCCAATAGCTAATTTTTGCTTTTGTTTCCCTTGCCTCCAGAGACATGTCCAGTAAGAAGTTTTGCAGCTGAGGTCATAGAGGTTGATGCCTGTTTTCTCCTCTAGGATTTTGATAGTTTCCTGTCTCACATTTAGGTCTTCATTCCATTTTGAATTTATTTTTGTGTATGGTGTAAGAAAATGGTCCAGTTTCATTCATCTGCATGTTGCTGTCCAGTTTTCCCAGCACTATTTACTTAAGAGACCTAAGAGACTTTTTTTTCATTGGATAGTCTTTCCTATTTTGTCAAAGATTAGTTGGCCAAAATCAAATTATTTTCACTTCTATTTTCCAGAGAACAGTTACAGGTGCTGTACTATAATAATGATAATGATAATAAAATAATGATAATGATAATAAAATCTGAAGTCCTGTGGGTTAAATGGTATGAAAATTCAGGCAAAGGATCATTCTGTGATATACTACAGCTTATATAAATAAAAATAATTATTTACAAATTAGGGGAATAAAAATGGATTAAATTAATCCTTTCAGGGAGTGGCAGCCTGTCAGGGTAAAGAGAATACATAAAAACATAAATTTAGACTCCATTTAATTGAGTGACCTTTTCATGTTGTTGCAAAATACAGATAGACACATATTTATATTTTACTTTTAAGTAGGCCTTGCTTTCTGGGTCTTATTTCTTGTCATATAAAATAATATTCTCCAATTTGATTCTAAATAACATTCTACCTGAAGAAAATACCACTAAATGACTTCCTAAGTAGATATGTAAGTAAATTTGTGGGATCACCAATGAAACCAAGATTCAAACACCTGAAACCACCTTTATCTCTGAAAACAGTAACTACTTGAATTTATGCATATTTAGGTTCTTAATGTTTCTTTAAAAAGTATTGGTAATATTTACATAATAACTTGGATCAATAATAGTAGCATTCATATATCACAGTATATTTCATTTCATAGCAACTCTTTAAGGTAAGTTTCATCATCCCCTCTTTGAAGAATCCCTTCATTAAAAAAAACAGGATTGGCAAAATTGAAAAGGAAGGAGACATGCCTTGGTTCTTGGATTCCGATCTCCATAATCTCTCTACATCAGTACTGCCATTTCCCTCTCTTCCTGGAATGGGAATTTTAATTCTGTCTTCGCGTGAGAGGCTGTACTAACATGCAAATGCATATGGCTTGAGATATGTGAATAATATTCATATAAAAGTAATATGGCAAAATTTTGAAAAGCTCAAAAATATTTACGAAGCTACAACTTTTTATGAATTTGATCACAGCATTTCCAAAAGGTCTTAGAGATAGCCTGCTTGAAGCCAATCATTACACACTTGAGGAAATTGAAACCTGAAGAGGTTAAACCACTTTTGGGTGGTCAACAGCTAAGAAACTGTGCAATCAGGGATATAAAACAGGCAAAATAGAAACCTTATTTGAACTGGAACAAGTTGTCAGGCCAAACTGCTAGGATTTGAAAAGAAGATCTGTCAGATGCCTATTGTGTAGTATTAGGCAATTTTCTAAAATGTCTTTGCTTCCGTTTCATCATCTGTAAAATAGAAATGGCAATAATAGCACCTTCTCCCAGGGATTCCTGAGGATATGTGAGTTAATACATAGACAATATTTCTTACCAAATCTTAATCAATTAATGACATTTTTGTTTGTACTCCATCCCATAGGCTTTATCTTTCCTATAAACATAAATTTATTTCCTTCCAAAAAATGATTCATATCCAAAATAAGTGTGTGTTTACTTTTCCAAATTTGTGGCAGTACTTATAATCACCACCTTTCCTAATGTCATTGATGTGAAAAATTTGAATGTTGTCATTTGAATGTTCGTAGCTATTCCCGTTGTTACATTTGTAGATTCTTTTAGACAGATTTTGGAATACCTCTGTCCCAGAACATTAACTGATAGGCTTGCACATTTTTTTCACAACTATTAATGACAGGACTAAGAACTACAGCCAAATAAAACTGCATAGACCATGAGTTTGCATTGAAGACTTAGTTATTTCTTATAATAATTGGAGGAATTTAGTAAGTAGTGTTAGACTAATACATAGATGAGAAAACGATGGTTTGTGGGTCATACAGCCCATTACCTATGTTTGTAAATAAAAAATAACTGGAAAACAATCATACACATTCATTGAAGTCTTGTCAATGACTGATTTTGCACTGCATTGATAGAGTTCAGTAGTCATAAGAGAGATGATATGGGTCACATATCCTAAAATATTTACCCTCTGGTCCTTTCGAGGGGGAAAAAAATGCTAAATCCTGGTTTATCCCACAGATTAAGTCAAGCTAATGCAAACATGCCAGTTTACTCCTGGATTATCTCATATACTACAGGTAGGTGCCATATGATTTCTGCTGGGGTAAACCGATATGCCACAAAATGCTTTAAGGAAATTATTTTATAGTACGTGTCACAATCTGTTAATATATAACCAAACTGATAAAAAATGAAGTTGATATAAATATTATTGTGCTTAATATAATATAAACCAGAGGAGCTATATACTCA
Organism: Puma concolor; assembly: GCF_028749965.1. Lineage (NCBI taxonomy): Eukaryota > Metazoa > Chordata > Mammalia > Carnivora > Felidae > Puma > Puma concolor. The sequence continues at coordinate 204,343,051 of NC_141667.1, read as the reverse complement.
TGTATGTAAATATATGCATTATATATGCCCTAATATATAATAACATAGCCTTATAATTATGATTTATTTTGTGCAATTTAATATATAATTTAATGAGGAAAAACTGTATTGTTTGTAAACTGGAACACATAAGAATATTATGTTCACTTTAAGTTTAGATATCCAAAAAGTAGAAATATTTCCATAGAATTTGAAGCATGGGTATTAAGTCGTTAGGCATCGTGAAGATTACATATTAAATAGAAATTTAGTTTGAGACATAAATTGAACTTTATGTCTGAAACAGTACAATTTTTTAGGAAGTTACTACAAATCCAATTAGAAATTTGATTCTAAATACTACTTAATGGCCTCATGTGTCAGACTATGGCATTTAGAATTTTCCTGTAGGGAATTGTTGTCTATGAACGATTTTTATAAAGGAAGCTGTGTATTACTCAAAAGTTAATTTAAAGTAAATAGGACATAGATTTATAGTTTTTTTTTTTCAGCTTGCAGCAACAGTGAAAGGACTTTACAACGTTTATTTATTTTTGGGACAGAGAGAGACAGAGCATGAACGGGGGAGGGGCAGAGAGAGAGGGAGACACAGAATCAGAAACAGGCTCCAGGCTCCGAGCCATCAGCCCAGAGCCCGACGCGGGGCTCGAACTCACGGACTGAGAGATCGTGACCTGGCTGAAGTCGGACGCTTAACCGACTGCGCCACCCAGGCGCCCCAACAGTGAAAGGACTTTAATTAATATCAGAACCTTACTCTATTTATTAGACATTGCTAGGCTTTGCATTATGTTTTTTTTTTTTTTTGAATTCTATTTTTTATTTTTTTTAATTTACATACAAATTAGTTAGCATATAGTGCAACAATGATTTCAGGAGTAGATTCCTTAGTGCCACTTACCCATTTAGCCCATGCCCCCCTCCCACAACCCCTCCAGTAACCCTCAGTTCTCCATATTTATGAGTCTCTTCTGTTTTGTCCCCCTCCCTGTTTTTATATTATTTTTGTTTCCCTTCCCTTATGTTCATCTGTTTTGTCTCTTAAAGTCCTCATATGAGTGAAGTAATATGATTTTTGTCTTTCTCTGACTAATTTCACTTAGCATAATGCCTCTAGTTCCATCCATGTAGTTGCAAATGGCAAGATTTCATTCTTTTTGATTGCCGAGTAATACTCCATTGTGTGTGTGTGTGTGTGTGTGTGTGTGTGTGTGTGTGTGTGTGTGTATACACACACACCACATTTTCTTTTCTTTATCCATTCATCCATCGATGGGCATTTGGGCTCTTTCCATACTTTGGCTATTGTTGATAGTGCTGCTATAAACACGGGGGTGCATGTGTCCCTTCGAAACAGCACACCTGTATCCCGTGGATAAATGCCTAGTAGTGCAATTGCTGGGTTGTAGGGTAGTTCCATTTTTAGTTTTTTGAGGAATCTCCATACTGTTTTCCAGAGTGGCTGCACCAGCTTGCATTGCCACCCACAGTGCAAAAGAGATCCTCTTTCTCCACATCCTTGCCAACATCTGTTGTTGCCTGAGTTGTTACTGTTAGCCATTCTGACAGGTGTGAGGTGGTATCTCATTGTGGTTTTGATTTGTATTTCCCTGATGATGATTGATGTTGAGCATTTTTTCATGTGTTGGTTGGCCATCTGGATGGAGAAGTGTCTATTCATGTCTTTTTCCCGTTTCTTCACTGGATTATTTGTTTTTTTGGGTGTTGAGTTTGATAAGTTCTTTATAGATTTTTAGATACTAGCCCTTTGGCTGATATGTCATTTGCAAATATCTTCTCCCATTCTGTTGGTTGCCTTTTAGTTTTGCTGATTGTTTCCTTTGCTATACAGAAGCTTTTTATTTTGATGAGGTCCCAGTAGTTCATTTTTGCTTTTGTTTCCCTTGCCTCCAGAGACATGTTGAGTAAGAAGCTGCTGCGGCCAAGATCAAAGAGGTTTTTGCCTGCTTTATCCTCGAGGATTTTGATGGCTTCCTGTCTTACATTGAGGTCTTTCATCCATTTTGAGTTTATTTTTGTATATGGTGTAAGAAAGTGGTCCAGGTTAATTTGTCTGCATGTCGCTGTCCAGTCGTCCCAGCACCACTTGCTGAAGAGACTGTCTTTATTCCATTGGATATTCTTGCCTGCTTTGTCAAAGATTAGTTGGCCATACGTTTGTGGGTCCATTTCTGGGATCTCTATTCTGTTCCATTGATCTGAGTGTCTGTTTTTGTGCCAGTACCATACGGTCTTGATGATTACAGCATTGTAGTATAGCTTGAAGTCTGGGCTTGTGATGCCTCCTGCTTTGGTTTTCTTTTTCAAGATTGCTTTGGCTATTCGTGGTCTTTTCTGGTTCCATACAAATTTTAGGATTATTTGTTGTAGCTCTGTGAAGAATGCTGGTGTTACTTTGATAGGGATTGCATTGAATATGTAGATTGCTTTGGGTAGTATCGACATTTTAACAATATTTGTCCTTCCTATCCAGGAGCATGGAATCTTTTTCCATTTCTTTGTGTATTCTTCAATTTCTTTCATAAACTTTCTATAGTTTTCAGTGTATAGATTTTTCACCTCTTTGGTTAGATTTATTCCTAGGTATTTTATGGGTTTTTGTGCAACTGTAAATGGGATCGGTTCCTTGATTTCTCTTTCTGTAGCTTCATTGTTGGTGTATAGGAATGCAACCGATTTCTGTGCGTTGAGTTTATATCCTGCAACTTTGCTGAATTAATGAATCAATTCTAGCAGTTTTTTGGTGGCATCTTTTGGGTTTTCCATATTGAGTATCATGTCATCTGCAAAGAGTGAAAGTTTGACCTCTTCCTGGCCAATTTGGATGCCTTTTATTTCTTTGTGTTGTCTGATTGCAGAGGCTAAGACTTCCAATACTATGTTGAATAACAGTGGCGAGAGTGGACAACCCTGTCTTGTTCCTGACCTTAGGGGGAAAGCTCTCAGTTTTTCCCCATTGAGGATGATATTAGCGTTGGGTCATTCATATATGGCTTTTATGATCTTGAGGTATGATCCTTCTATCCCTACTTTCTTGAGGGTTTTTATCAAGAAAGGATGCTGTATTTTCTCAAATGCTTTCTCTGCATCTATTGAGAGGATCATATGGATCTTGTCCTTTCTTTTATTGATGTGATGAATCACGTTAATTTTTTTGCAGATCTTGAACCAGCCCTGCATCCCAGGTATAAATCCCACTTGGTCATGGTGAATAATTTTTCTAATGTATTGTTGGATCCAGTTGGCAAATATATTGAGGATTTTTGCATCCATGTTCATCAGGGAAATTGGTCTATAGTTCTCTTTTTTTGGTAGGGTCTCTGTCTGGGTTTGGAATCAAGGTAATGCTGGCTTCATAGAAAGAGTTTGGAAGTTTTCCTCCCATTTCTATTTTTTGGAACAGTTTCAAGAGAATAGGTGTTAACTCTTCCTTAAATGTTTATTAGAATTCCCCTGAAAGCCATCTGGCCCTGGACTCTTGATTTTTGGTAGATTTTTGAGTACTAATTCGATTTCCTTACTGGTTATGGGTCTGTTCAAATTTTCTATTTCTTCCTGTTTCAGTTTTGGTAGTGTATATGTTTCTAGGAATTTGTCCATTTTTTCCAGATTGCCCATTTTATTGGCATATAATTGCTCATAATATTCTCTTATTATTGTTTTTCTACTGTGTTGGTTGTGATCTCTCCTCTTTCAGTCTTGATTTTATTTATTTGGGTACTTTCCTTTTTCTCTTTGATCAAACTGGCTGGTGGTTTATCAATTTTGTCAATTGTTTCAAAGAACCAGCTTCTGGTTTCATTGATCTTTTCTACTGTGTTTTTTTTTGTTTTTGTTTTTTTTGTTTTTTTTGGTTTCAATAGCATTAATTTCTGCTCTAATCTTTATTATTTTCTGTCTTGTGCTGGTTGTGGGTTTTATTTGCTGTTCTTTTCCCAGCTCCTTAAGGCGTTAGGTTAAGTTGTGTATCTGAGATCTTTCTTCCTTCTTTAGGCTAGGCCTGGATTGCTATATACTTTCCTCTTATGACCGCCTTTGCTGCGTCCCAGAGGTTTTGGGTTGTGGTGTTATCATTTTCATTGACTTCCATATACTTTTTAATTTCCTCTTTAACTGCTTGGTTAGCCCTTTAATTCTTTAGTAGGATGTTCTTCAGTCTTCAAGTATTTGTTACCTTTCCAAATTTTTTCTTGTGGTTGATTTCGAGTTTCATAGTGTTGTGGTTGGAAAATATGCACGGTATGATCTCAGTATTTTTGTACCTACTTACAGCTGATTTGTGTCCCATTATATGGTCTATTCTGGAGAACGTTCCATGTGCACTGGAGAAGAATGTATATTCTGCTGCTTTAGGATAAAATGTTCTGAATGTATCTGTTAAGTCCAACTGATCCAGTGTGTCATTGAAAGCCATTGTTTCCTTGTTGAATTTTTAATTAGATGATCTGTCCATTGCTGTGAGTGGGTGTTGAAGTCTCCTACTATTATGGTATTACTGTCATGAGTTTCTTCATGTTTGTGATTAACTGATTTATATATTTGGGTGCTCTCATGTTTGGTGCATAAATGTTTACAATTGTTAGGTCTTCTTGGTCTAGAGACCCCTTGATTATGATATAATGCCCTTCTGATAGTCTGATATAAGTATGGCTACTCTGGCTTTCTTTTGTTGACCATTAGCATGATAGATGGTTCTCCATCCCTTTATTTTCAATCTGATGGTGTCTTTAGGTCTAAAGTGGGTCTCTTGTAAACAGCATATAGATGGATCTTGTTTTCTTATCCATTCTGTTACCTTATGTCTTTTGATTGAAGCATTGAGTCCATTGACGTTTAGAGTGAGTACTGAAAGATAGGAATTTATTGCTATTATGATGCTTGTAGAGTTGGAGTTTCTGGGGGTGTTCTCTGGTCCTTTCTAATCTTTGTTGCTTTTGGTATATATATACACACATATATGTATATATATACATATATGTGTGTATATATATATATTTTTTTTCATCTTTTCTGCCCTCAGAGAGTCCCCCTTAAAATTTCTTGCAGGACTGGTTTAGTGGTCACAAACTCCTTTAATTTTTGTTTGTCTGGGAAACATTTTATCTCTCCTTCTATTTTGAATGACAACCTTGCTGGATATAGAATTCTTGGCTGCATATTTTTCTGATTCAGCACACTGAATATATCCTGCCTCTCCTCTCTGGCCTGCCAAGTTTCTGTGGATAGGTCTGCTGCAAATCTGATCTGTCTTCCCTTGTAGATAAGGGAATTTTTTTCCTCTTGTTGCCCTCATGATTCTCTCCTTGCCTGAGTATTTTGTGAATTTGATTATGATATGCCTTGTTGATGGTCGGTTTTTGTTGAACCTAATGGGGTCCTCTGTGCTTCCTCGATTTTGATGTCTGTGTCTCTTCCAAGGTTAGGAAAGTTTCCCGCTATGATTTGCTCACATAACCCTTCTACCCTAATTTCTCTCTATTCCTCTTCTGGGACCCCTAGGATTCTGATGTTGTTCCTTTTTAATGAGTCACTGGTTTCTCTGATTCTTAAATTGTGCTCTTTTGCCTTAATCTCCCTTTTTTTTTTCTGCTTCATTATTCTCTATAAGTTTGTCCTCAGTATTGCTGATTCTCTGTTCTGCCTCATCCATCCTTGCTGCCACGGCATCCATCTGTGATTGCAGCTCAGTTATAGCATTTTTTAATTTCATTCTATTTTTTACTTCTTTTATCTCTGCAGAAAGGGATTCTAATCTCTTTTCAACTCCAGCTAGTATTCTTATTATCGTGATTCTAATTTCTGGTTCAGACATTTTGCTTTGCTTATTTCTGTGTTGGTTAAAACCCTGGCTCTCGTTTCTTTGTGCTCTTTCTTTTGAGGTGAATTCCTTTGTTTTGTCATTTTGAAGGGAGAAAAGGAATTCATGAGGTAGAAAAATTGAAATTAAAAAAATTAAAATTACAAATTTTAATTACACAAATTACAAAAATTAAAAATTACACACACACAGACACACACACACACACACACACACACACACACACACAAATCGAATAGGTGATGCTAGATCCTAGGTGTGTTTTGGTTTGGGTGTTGAAAGTGGTTTGACAGATTAGAGAAAAAAAGGTGGGGGAAGAAAAAAAAAAGGAAATCGTTTGAAATTTGAAAAAATGAATACAATGAAGTAGACTAAAATTATATGATGGGGGTAAAATAGAATTTGAAAAAATACACACAAAAGTAAAGAATATACTTAAAAATTAAAGAAAAATACTTAAAAAAACTTTTTTTTAATGTTTATTTATTTTTGAAACAGAGAGAGACAGAGCATGAACGGTGGAGGGCAGAGAGAGAGGGAGACACAGAACCCGAAGCAGGCTCCAGGCTCCGAGCCATCAGCCCAGAGCGCAACGCGGGGCTCAAACTCACGGACCGTGAGATCGTGACCTGAGCCGAAGTCAGACGCTTAACCGACTGAGCCACCCAGGCGCCCCTAAAGAAAAATACTTTTAACAAAAATTAAAAATATATATGAGCTTTTTTTCAGTATTAAGAAAATAGAAAAGAAACACAAAAGAGAAAAAAGAGGAAAAAAAAAAGGAAATTGAAAATTTGAAAAAGTGAATACACTGTAGTAGACTAAAATAAATGATGAAAGTAAAATAGAATTTGAAAAAATTTATATAAAAGTACAAAATATAGTAAGGAAATTAAAAATATTTTTAATAGAAATTGAAAGTAATGATGAAGTTTTCCTCTATCTGCATTCAAGAAAAAAGAAATGAAAAAGAAGAAAAGAAAAAGAAGGAAACCAAAAAAGGAAATTGAAAATTTGAAAAGGTGAATACACTGAAGTAGACTAAAATAAAATGATGGAAGTAAAGTAGAATTTGAAAAAATTTATACAAAGGTAAAAATATAGTAATAAAAATTAAAAATATTTTTTATAAAAATTGAAAATAAAAATGAATTTTTCCCTTATTCAAAAAAAGAAGTGTAAAAGAGAAAAAGAAAAAAAAATGAAACAAAATTGAATAGAGGAACCTGCTAACAGATTGAAGTAGGACTGAAATTACTTCATTTTCCCCTAGAAGTCAGTCTATGTAGAGCTTGATAGTCCATAAACTAAGCCTATGGTGAGACTTGTGTTCTTGAAGAGTGAACTTGGCCCAGTTGGGCGGGGCTCAGTGTAACAGCTCCGCTCTCCACTAGATGGCGCTGCTAGCCTACTGGGGTGGATTGTTGGGGTACTCGTAGGTGTGCATGCGCAGGAGCGGTGAAAATGGCACCACCCAGCTATCCAGTCTGTTCTCCCCAATCAGCAGTCGCGCACCTGTCTTCTGTCTTCAGCCTTTGTCCACTCCCTGCTTTTTCACTGTCCGTGACCAGGCTCCAGGCAGTACCTCTGTCCCGAGTTTTGTCTTAGATGCGGCTGTTTTTCCCGGCCCCTTACTCCTGAAGGACTGCAGCTTTGACCCATTCTGCCCCTCTGCGGGAGGGTCTCACCAGCAATGGCCGAATGTCGGCTGCACCCAGAAACATTTGTTGGACCCTGCTGCTGCCAGTGCCCCAAGACTATGGCCAGGTGCTACCCCACCCCAGAAAAAGTTTGCGAGATAGTGTAGCAGCAGCATTGCAGGGATTATGGAAAATCACAACACACATCTGGCACCAGGCTTCACTCTTAATCACCTTGTTCCAGTACCAGTGAATGTGGCTGTTTTCTGGGGTCTGCTGGGACCAGGTGGCTTCAACAGTCTCTACCAAATGTCCTTCTAGCAGTGGAACCGCTTTTCCCCCTGTGGCCCAAGAACCTCCTGACCCCACTCTGTTCCTGGGGAATCACCTTTCCCACCAGAGCACCGCCAGGTATGGAGTTGCGGAGTTGTCGCCTTTGCGCTCCCCTTGTTTACAGTCTTAATGGAATTTAAACCCTCTCCTTTCTCCTTTCTCCCTTTTTAGTTTAGTCCCTGCGGCTGTTGCCTATTTTCCACTTTCTCTCCCACTGCTTTTGGGGAGGGTGCTTTTCCCGTATTCTCCCCTTTGCCCAGTCTGTCCTCTCTCCATCTGCAAAAGTGGTTTCCTACCCTCCACGGCTTCTGGTTCTCCAAACTCACCTCTCCACGCTGTGTACCTGCTGAATTCTGTGGTTCAGGTTGTGCAGATTGTTGTGTTAATCTTCCAATCAGTTTTCTAGGTGTGTAGGATGGTTTAGTGTTGGTCTGGCTGTATTTCATGGACACAAGACACATGAAAATCTTCCAGGCTCTTCCGCCATCTTGGCTCCTCCCCCTCCATAATTTTATCTTCTATTCTCCTATTCTCTCCTCTGCCTCTTCAATCCGTGGTATGGTCTCCTCCATTTTATTTTGCACCTCATTTATCGCAATTTTTAGTTCCTCATGACTATTTTTTAGTCCCTTGTTCTCTGTAGCAATAGATTCTCTGCTGTCCTCTATGCTTTTTTCAAGCCCAGCGATTAATTTTATGACTTTTATTCTAAATTCGTGTTCCATTATATTGCTTAAATCATGTTTGATCAATTCGGTAGCTGTCGCTACTTCCTGGAGTTTCTTTTGAGGAGAATTCTTCTGTTTCATCATTTTGGCTAGTTCCTGCAGTAGCTCCAAACTGCAGGGCACTTCGCCTGTGCTGGCCAGAGAAACTTGTGTTGGTGGGCGGGGCCACAGTCAGACCCGATGTCTGCCCCCAGCCCATCGTTGCAGCCACAGTCAGACTGGTGTGTACCTTGTCTTCCCCTTTCCCAGGGGCAGGACTCACTGTGGAGTGGTGTGGCCCCTGTCTGGGCTCCTTGCACAGTGCCAGGCTTGTGGTGCTGCTTTGATGGGATCTGGCCAAGGGTGTATTAGATGGGGTGGATCTGCAAGGTGCACAGGGGTGGGAGGTGACAGGCTTAGCTAGCTTTGTCTCCTGTGGGAGGGGCCCTGCATCAAAGGGAGGGAGGCAGACCTGTTGAGGGATGGAGCCCCAGAAGCACAGCATTGGGAGTTTGCGCGGTGTGAGCAAGATTGGTGACAGGAACTGGTTCCCTTTGGAATTTTGGCTGTGGGATGGGAGAGGGAAATGGCGCTTGCCAGCACCTTTGTTCCCCTGCCGAGCTCTGTCCTTCCGGGACTCAACAATTCTCCCTCCCGGCGTCCTGTAGCCCTCTCCGCTCTACGAGAGCAGAGCTGTTGACTTTTAACATTCCAGATGTTAAGTCCCGCTGGCTGTCAGAACTCACGGAGTCCAGCCCCTCCACTTTTGCAAGCCAGACTTTGGGAGCTCTGCCTTGCCTGGCAGGCTGCTCCTCCACCGCCTGGCTCCCTCCCGCCAGTCCGCGTAGTGCGCACCACCTCTCCCCTTTCCTACTCTCTTCCGCGTGCCTCTCTTCCGCGTGCCTCTTGTCTAGGCTTGGCTCCGGAGAGTCTGTTCTGCTAGTCTTCCGGTAGTTTTCTGGGTTGTTTAGGCCCATGTGGGTGGAATCTTCGCAATCAGCAGGACAAGATGAGCCCAGCATCCTCCTATGCTGCCATCTTCCTTCTGGAAACTTTTTTTCCTGTCTCCTGTTGGCAGTTTCTTTGAGGCAAATGTGATAATCTTAAAAGTCACATTTCATATGGACTTATATACTGAAAGTTGATAATGAATGAATTTATTTTAATTCTGTCCCAAGCAAAAAATAAATGATCTGGATTTATTGTTTGTAAAGTGGTAGGTTAATACCATTCTCCAATAAAAATGACAAGTTTTCGTTGGAAAAATGGCTGATTCCAGGGTAGGTCAGGAAATAGATAAGATGAGCTTGGAGCATCTTGTTCTACCAGAAAATAATGATGTGCTAATAAATTAACCAACCAGCCTACAAACCAACAAACAAAAACTTTTTTTTTTAAAAACTATTGATGAGGTAGGTCAAAAGAGCACAGGAGGCAACTTCATGGGCTTCCAGTGGCCGAAGTTGGAACTATCTGGCCATGTAAATCATGTAATTGGACTATAACTTAGAATTTAAAATTAATATTCATACATCCATACTGATATACATAAATGATTGATAAATCCATAAATGGAGGAAAAGAGACAAATCTCTCATGTAGAATTCCAAATAATTTATATCAAATAATTTTATGTCATTAATGACTATCTCCCCCCACTACACTGTAAGCCCTCTGGTGGTAAGGATCATGTTTCTGTTTTCACCATTTTATCACCAATGATTTACTAAGTCCATGATACATAAAGGCTTATTAATTATTTGTGGGTTAAATGAATCAATTCAATAATGTCAAAAATAGGAATTTTATCAATGTGAAAATCTTGTGAATGATTGTGTGTGAATTTTATCAGTGTGAAAATCTTGTGTGAAATGTGAACGATTCACATTTTCAATGTGAAAATCAATGTGAAAATAAAGTATATAGCTGATTTTCCCTTATATAAATAAAGAGTATGTTTTTCTGGCCATTTGAAAAACTCCACCTACACGATCAGTAGTTTCTATGCTTCCTTTTGCCTGCATAGGTACAATTTCATCCCAATGTGATCTATCTGGAAAGACTCATCCCTTTACTTTCTGTGGTAGGCAGAAAAATGGCCCCTTGATGATCTCCATTTCGATATTCCCAGAATGTGTGAATTTTGAACATAGGCAAAAAGTCCAAAAGAGGAAATAGTTTGTGACAGACCAGTGTTCTGCCATTTTCTAAATCAAATGTTGACACTGAATTCTACCTGAAGTCTCTGTTTTGTCATTTGACAACTTATCTTCCTTTCTCTTGGGAAGTAGAGTTCCAGTGGGGTCAGGTGATAAGCTAGCACCAGTGCTGGGACACTGGCATCGCCTTTCTCCATCTCTTGCACAAGAAAAATCAATCTGAGCACCTTTGAGTGATCAGTAACATGGCTATATAGTGCTGTATCTTTCTTATTATCATCTTGATGAACTTCAGAGTTTCCTGGAGAAACTGTAGATAATAGTGAAGTTGTTACTAGCTTTACAAGATTGGTATTAAATGTAAAATATCTAGATATCTGGCAGGTAGAAAACAGACGTGGCCCTTCTTTCTGTGCCCTCTAACTGTGCAGATGCTGCAGTCACATTAAGAAGAATACCAATTTTCGTTTAAAACTGTGGGTTAGCAAATTTATTTTTTTTTTTTAATTTTTTTTTTTTTCAACGTTTATTCATTTTTGGGACAGAGAGAGACAGAGCATGAACGGGGGAGGAGCAGAGAGAGAGGGAGACACAGAATCGGAAACAGGCTCCAGGCTCTGAGCCATCAGCCCAGAGCCTGATGCGGGGCTCGAACTCCCGGACCGCGAGATCGTGACCTGGCTGAAGTCGGACGCTTAACCGACTGCGCCACCCAGGCGCCCCTGGGTTAGCAAATTTAGAAGCTTGGTCTTGAACTTGGATGTTTTGATGGACTGGTATTTGATTCCTACCAGAGTACCAGATTTACTTTGAATACAGACAACATTGTATAATACACAGAAATAACACGTTTAAAAATTGCTAATGCTACTACTTGAAAGTGTTTCTAGGACAAATTGAAAAACAAATAGGTATTAAAAGACTGTTGTTAAGGAAACTTCCTGGTGATAGGATTTGAACCAGTAGACTGGGAGAAGTAAATTGTTTCTATTGCTATACTTCTAAACTATTGTAATGAAAATTACAGTAGCAACAAAATATCCCTACTTGGAATTCAAAAGGCACGGGCAGAAAAGGCAGAGATGAACTATATAATCTCAAGATCATACACTTCCAGGATGTTATTTGATTCCCTTTTTCATGTTAGAATGATCCGTTCTGTGCTGAAGAAATTTTTTTTTCCAATATGTAGTTTGGTATGTACTTGAGTAGAATGGTCTTAAAAATGTTACTTATTTAAAAATTAAAAAAAAAAAAATTGATGGTGCGCTCAGGTGGCTCAGTTAAGCGTCTGACTTCAGCCCAGGTCATGATCTAGTGGTTTGAGTTCGAGCCCCGCATCAGGCTCTGTGCTAACAGCTCAGAGCCTGGAGCCTGCTTCAGATTCTGTGTCTCCTCCTCTCTCTGCCCTTTCCATGCTCATGCTATGTCTCTCTCTATCTCTCAATAATAAAATAAAACGTTAAAAAATAAAATAAATAAAATAAAAAAATTGAATACATTAACTAATGAATGCATGACACTTATTTAATAAAAACACTGTTGTCAAGAAGGATATTAACTGGAGAATGCTCTAAGCATTCATTATTCACCAAATGCTAAATGTTTGCCCAAATATTTTTCTATAATTGAGACTTGTGCCTAGTAATATAGTTTTAATCATATACTCAAAAACAGAAAAAATATTAAAAATAAAAAAATACCTGCTGCAATATACATTTTTTATTAGTGTATAACTTGAAACATAATTAATGAAATCTGGTATATTCTTGACTGTTTTCAGAATAAATATATTTAATAATAGTGACCAGAAATAGTTTTATTTGGTGGATTTGAGGAAAAAACTTTCACAGAAGAGAATGATCAAAGCAAAGAGGGGGTAAAAAAGAAACAAAGGTAATGGAGGAAAAAAGAAAAATATCTATCTATTATCTGTTCAGGAAGTTACTGAAAACTTACCCATCTCTTATTCTAGACAGTAGTGATTTTAGAATTGACCCAATTTCTGGATGAAAGAGTAGTTTAGGATCCTAGTTGACATGATAGATGTTCCACTTGCTACAAAACATTATTGACTCAGATGTAAGTGAATGACTCAACTTGGACCAGTCAGAATTAATGTGGCTATTTTGGCTGAGACACTTCCCTGGGAAATATTAGAGATTTTCCAAAATTTTTTTTAAAATTTTTTTTTTTCAACGTTTTTTATTTATTTTTGGGACAGAGAGAGACCGAGCATGAACGGGGGAGGGGCAGAGAGAGAGGGAGACACAGAATCGGAAACAGGCTCCAGGCTCCGAGCCATAGCCCAGAGCCTGACGCGGGGCTCGAACTCACGGACCGCGAGATCGTGACCTGGCTGAAGTCGGACGCTTAACCGACTGCGCCACCCAGGCGCCCCGAGATTTTCCAAAATTTTAAAAAAGTTTTTCTCAATGGTAAATACTTTCTAGTATTGCAAATCTTTATAGTATATATTGGTGATTTGTTCGTATGGAGATACGGTGCCTACATTTACCACAATATATTGAGAAATGCCTAGTAATTAAACTATTGTAGAGAAAAAAATAGAGTCTACAGATGAAAAGACATCTTTAATAGCAGTACCATTGTTTTTCATACCAAATAGAGCATACCTGAAAATAGATGTACGCAAACTTTCTAAATTATGTCTTCCGTCACTTGACACTAATAATAGTGAAAAATACCCATGTAGATATCATAAATAGGTATAGCATTAATGGATAATAACACTTGGACTAGCCTGAGTCAGGAGAGGTTGAGGAGTAGTTGGGATTACTACATGCCCTGCATGGAAGCCAACAGTCCCTTTTAAGGGTTAGTGAAGCATTTGCTTGAACTTGCAACTCCTGTAAATTTAGGAAAACTTAGTTGGAGGGGTCAGGAGGGTTGATGTGTTAGAATGTTGTGACTGTGTCCTGTAATCTGCAGTAAAGTCCTATAGTACAGGAAAATGTGTACTCATAACTGGGAATAGAGAGAAAAGAATATGTGACCTTACTAATGAAAGCCATTTAGCTCACATGCACCATTCCAGGGTGGCTGAAATCTGTATTAGAACAACTGAATTTACTGCTTTCCTTTCCTTTAATAAGAAGTTAGGCAAGTATAAAGAAGTGTATTATAGAATCCTGGGAAGATGGCGGCGTAGGAGGACGCTGGGCTCCCTACGCGTCCTGCTGATCACTTAGATTCCACCTACACCTGCCTAACTAATCCAGAAAACCACCAGAAGACTAGAAGAATGGACTCTCTGGATCCAAGCACAGACGAGAGTCCCATGGAAGAGGGTAGGAAGGGCGGAGACGCGGTGCCTGCTCCAGGGACTGGCGGGAGGGAGCCGGGTTGGAGGGGCGGCCTACCGGCCAAGCAGAGCCCAGAGTCTGGCTTGCAAAAGTGGAGGGGCCGGACGGAGTGTGTTCTGACAGCAAGTGGGACTTGACATCTGGAAGGTTATAAGCTAACAGCTCTGCTTGGAGAATGGGAGGGCTGGAGGACAACGGGAGGGAGAGTTGTTGAGCCCCGGAAGACAGAGCGCAGCTTGGTGGGGAACAAAGACGCTCGCCAGCGCCATCTCCCTTACCCATCCCCCAGCCAAAATCCCAAAGGGGACTGGTTCCTGTCAGGGAACTTGCCTGCACCACGCAAACACCAAATGCTGTGCATCTGCAGATCCATCCCTCTGGCAGTGAGTCTGACTCCCTCCTGGTGCCACAGGGCCCCTCCCGAAGTGGATCTCCGAAGGAAAAACGAGCTGAGCCTACCCCTCCTGCCCCCGTGCACCTTGCCGATCCACCCCAGCTAATACGCAGAATCCCCAGCACCACAAGTCTGGCAGTGTGCAAGTAGCCCAGACGGGCCACGCCACCCCACAATGAATCCTGCCCCTAGGAGAGGGGAAGAGAAGGCACACACCAATCTGACTGTGGCCCCAGCGGTGGGCTGGGGGCAGACATCAGGTCTGACTGCAGCCCCACCCACCAACGCAAGTTATTCAAGACAGCACAGGGGAAGTGCCCTGCAGTCCCGCACCACTCCAGGGACTATCCAAAATGACCAAATGGAAGAATTCCCCTCAGAAAAACGTCCAGGAAATAACAACAGCTAACGAACTGATCGAAAACGATTTAAACAATATAACAGAAAGTGAATTTAATAATAGTCATAAAATTAATCGCTGGGCTTGAAAACAGTATAGAGGATAGCAGAGACTCTCTTGGTACAGAGATCAAGGGACTAAGGAACAGCCAGGAGGAGGTAAAAAATGCTATCAGTGAGCTGTAAAAGAAAATGGAGACAACCACGGCTCAGATTGAAGAGGCAGAGGAGAGAATAGGTGAACTAAAAGATAAAATTATGGAAAAAGAAGAAGCTGAGAAAAAGAGAAAAAAATCCAGGAGGATGAGGGGAAAATTAGAGAACTAAGTGATGCACTAAAGAGAAATAATCTACACATAATTGGTATTCCAGAGGAGGAAGAGAGAGGGAAAGGTGCTGAAGGGGTACTTGAAGAAATAATAGCTGAGAACTTCCCAGAACTGCGGCAGGAAAAAGGCATTGAAATCCAAGAGGCACAGAGAACTCCCTTCAGATGTAACTTGAATCAATCTTCTGCACAACATATCATATTCAAAGTGGCAAAATACAAAGATAAAGAGAAAATTCTGAAAGCAGCTAGAGATAAACGTGCTCTAACATATAAAGGGAGACCTATAAGACTCCTGACGGATCTCTCTACTGAAACTTGGCAGGCCAGAAAGGAATGGCAGGAAATCTTCAATGTGATGAACAGAAAAAATATGCAGCCGAGAATCCTTTATCCATCAAGTCTGTCATTTAGAATAGAAGGAGAGATAAAGGTCTTCCCAAACAAACAAAAACTGAAGGAATTCGTCACCACTAAACCAGCCCTACAAGAGATCCTAAGGGGGATCCTGTGAAGAAAGAACCAGAGAAATGGCTACAAGCATGAAACCTACAGACATCACAATGGCTCTAAACCCATATTTTTCTATAATAACACTGAATGTAAATGGACTAAATGCGCCAACCAAAAGACATAGGGTATCAGAATGGATTAAAAAAAAAAAAGACCCATCCATTTGCTGTCTACAAGAGACTCATTTTAGACCTGAGGACACCTTCAGATTGAGAGTAAGGAGATGGAGAACTATTTATCATGCCACTGGAAGTCAAGAAAGCTGGAGTAGCCATACTTATATCAGACAAACTAGACTTTAAATTAAAGGCTGTAACAAGAGATGAAGAAGGGCATTATATAATAATCACAGGGTCTCTCCATCAGGAAGAGCTAACAATTATAAATGTCTATGTGCCGAATACAGGAGCCCCCAAATATATAAAACAATTACTCACAAACACAAGCAACCTTATTGATAAGAATGTGGTAATTGCAGGGGACTTTAACACTCCACTTACAGAAATGGATAGATCATCTAGACACACGGTCAATAAAGAAAAACAAGGGCCCTGAATGATACATTGGATCAGATGGACTTGACAGATATATTTAGAATTCTGCATCCCAAAGCAGCAGAATATACTTTCTTCTCGAGTGCACATGGAACATTCTCCAAGATAGATCAGATACTGGGTCACAAAACAGACCTTCATAAGTATACAAGAATTGAAATTATACCATGCATACTTTCAGACCACAATGCTATGAAGCTTGAAATCAACCACAGAAAAAGTCTGGAAAACCTCCAAAAGCATGCAGGTTAAAGAACACCCTACTAAAGAATGAGTGGGTCAACCAGGCAATTAAAGAAGAAATTTAAAAATATATGGAAACAAATGAAAATGAAAATACAACAATCCAAATGCTTTGGGATGCAGCGAAGGCAGTCCTAAGAGGAAAATACATTGCAATCCAGGCCTATCTCAAGAAACAAGAAAAATCCCAAATACAAAATCTAACAGCACACCTAAAGGAAATAGAAGCAGAACAGCAAAGACAGCCTAAACCTAGCAGAATAAGATAAATAATAAAGATCATAGAAGAAATAAACAATATAGAATCTAAAAAACTGTAGAGCAGATCAGCGAAACCAAGAGTTGGTTTTTTTGAAAAAATAAACAAAATTGATAAACCTCTAGCCAGGCTTCTCAAAAAGAAAAGGGAGAGGACCCAAATAGATATAATCATGAATGAAAGTGGAATTATTACAACCAATTCCTCAGAGATACAAGCAATTATCAGGGAACACTATGAAAAATTATATGCCAACAAACTGGACAACCTGGAAGAAATGGACAAATTCCTAAACACCCACACGCTTCCAAAACTCAATCAGGAGGAAACAGAAAGCTTGAACAGACCCATAACCAGCGAGGAAGTTGAATCAGTCATCAAAAATCTCCCAACAAGTAAGAGTCCAGGACCAGATGGCTTCCGAGGGGAGTTCTACCAGACGTTTAAAGCAGAGATAATACCTATCCTTCTCAAGCTATTCCAAAAAAATAGAAAGGGAAGGAAAACTTCCAGACTCATTCTATGAAGCCAGCATTACTTTGATTCCTAAACCAGAGACCCAGTAAAAAAAGAGGACTACAGGCCAATATCCCTGATGAATATGGACGCAAAAATTCTCAATAAGATACTAGCAAATCGAATTCAACAGCATATAAAAAGAATTATTCACCATGATCAAGTGGGATTCATTCCTGGGAGGCAGGGCTGGTTCAACATTCGCAAATCAATCAATGTGATACATCACATTAATAAAAGAAAATATAAGAACCATATGATCCTGTCAATCGATGCAGAAAAAGCATTTGACAAAATTCAGCAACCTTTCTTAATAAAAACCCTTGAGAAAGTCAGGATAGAAGGAACATACTCAAAGATCATAAAAGCCATTTATGAAAAGCCCACAGCTAACATCATCCTCAACGGGGAAAAACTGAGAGCTTTTTCCCTGAGATCAGGAACACGACAACAGGGATGTCCACTCTCCCCGCTGTTGTTTAACATAGTGTTGGAAGTTCTAGCTTCAGCAATCAGACAACAAAAGGAAATCAAAGGCATCAAAATTGGCAAAGATGAAGTCAAGCTTTCGCTTTTTGCAGATGACATGATATTATACATGGAAAATCCTATAGACTCCACCAAAAGTCTGCTAGAACTGATACATGAATTCAGCAAAGTTGTAGGATACAAAATCAATGTACAGAAATAAGCTGCATTCTTACACACTAATAATGAAGCAACAGAAAGACAAAGAAACTGATCCCATTCACAATTGCACCAAGCATAAAATACCTAGGAATAAATCTAACCAAAGATGTAAAAGATCTATATGCTGAAAACTATAGAAAGCTTATGAAGGACATTGAAGAAGATACAAAGAAATGGAAAAACATTCCGTGCTCATGGATTGGAAGAATAAATATTGTCAAAATGTCAATACTACCCAAAGCTATCTACACATTCAATGCAATCCCAATCAAAATTGCACCAGCATTCTTCTCGAAGCTAGAACAAGCAATCCTAAAATTCATATGGAACCCCAAAAGGCCCCGAATAGCCAAAGTAATTTTGAAGAAGAAGACCGAAGCAGGAGGCATCCCAATCCCAGACTTTAGCCTCTACTACAAAGCTGTCATCATCAAGACAGCATGTTATTGGCACAAAAACAGACACATAGACCAATGGAATAGAATAGAAACTCAAGAACTAGATCCACAAATGTGTGGCCAACTAATCTTTGACAAAGCAGGAAGAAAATCCAATGGAAAAAAGACAGTCTCTTTAACAAATGGTGCTGGGAGAACTGGACAGCAACATGCAGAAAGTTAAAATAGACCACTTTCTCACACCATTCACAAAAATAAACTCAAAATGGATAAAGGACCTGAATGTGAGACAGGAAACCATCAAAACCCTAGAGGAGAAAGCAGGAAAAGACCTGTCAGACCTCAGCCATAGCAATTTCTTACTTGACGTCCCCAAAGGCAAGGGAATTAAAAGCAAAAATGAACTATTGGGACCTTATGAAGATAAAAATCTGCACAGCAAAGGAAACAACCAAGAAAAGGCAAGCAACGGAATGGGAAAAGATATTTGCAAATGACATATCGGACAAAGGGCTAGTATCTAAGATCTATAAAGAGCTCACTGAACTCCACACCTGAAAAACAAATAACCCAGTGAAGAAATGGGCAGAAAACATGAATAGACACTTCTCTAAAGAAGACATTCGGATGGTCAACACGCACATGAAAAGATGCTCAACGTCGCTCCTCATCAGGGAAATACAGATCAAAACCACACTCAGATATCACCTCACGCCAGTCAGAGTGGCCAAAATGAACAAATCAGGAGACTATAGATGCTGGAGAGGATGTGGAGAAACGGGAACCCTCATGCACTGTTGGTGGGAATGCAAATTGGTGCAGCCACTCTGGAAAACAGTGTGGAGGTTCCTCAAACAATTAAAAATAGACCTACCCTATGACCCAGCAATAGCACTGCTAGGAATTTACCCAAGGGATACAGGAGTACGGATGCATAGGGGCACTTGTACCCCAATATTTATAGCGGCACTCTCAACAATAGCCAAATTATGGAAAGAGCCTAAATGTCTATCAACTGATGAATGGATAAAGAAATTGTGGTTTATATACACAATGGAGTACTATGTGGCAATGAGAAAGAATGAAATATGGCCCTTTGTAGCAACATGGATGGAACTGGAGAGTGTGATGCTAAGTGAAATAAGCCATACAGAGAAAGACATATACCATATGGCTTCACTCTTATGTGGATCCTGAGAAACTTAACAGAAACCCATGGGGAGGGGAAGGAAAAAAAAAAAAAAGAGGTTAGAGTGGGAGAGAGCCAAAGCATAAGAGACTCTTAAAAACTGAGAACAAACTGAGGGTTGATGGGGAGTGGGAGGGAGAGGAGGGTGGGTGATGGGTATTGAAGACGGCACCTTTTGGGATGAGCACTGGGTGTTGTATGGAAACCAATTTGACAATAAATTTCATATATTGAGAAAAAAAGTTTATCATAAAGATTAAAATATTTGAAAATCTTGAACTAATAGGTGCTGTTCAAAGACTTTCTATCTGAAAATAGTAGCAGTTTTCCCCTTGGAAAACAGCATTTATATATCCCTTTTCCTCCAACATTGTGGTCTTGCTATCTAGAGAAATATTCCCATTAAAAATGCCAGAGCACTGCATAAAATACTACATGTTAACAAGTCCAGGTAAACAGATGAAAAAAATAACAAAAACAGGTTAGGAAAACAGCATACAATCCCTATCAAAATAACACCAGTATTCTTCACAAAGCCAAAACATATCAGCTAAAGGGCTAGTATCCAAAATCTATAAAGAACTTATCATACTCAACCCCCAAAAAGGAAATAATCCACTGAAGAAATGGGCAAAAGACAGACACTTTTGCAAAGAAAACATCCAGATGGCTAGCAGACACATGAAAAGATGCTCATCACCCATCATCAGGGAAGTACAAATCAAAACCACGGTGAGATACCACCTTACACCTGTCATAATGGCTAAAATGAGCAACTCAGAAAACAACAGATGTTGGTGAGGACGTGGAGAAAGAGGAACCCTTTTACACTGTTGGTGGGAATGCCCACTGGTACAGCCACTCTGGAAAACAGTATGGAGGTTCCTCAAAAAAATTAAAATAGAACTATGACCCAGAACTTACACTATTAGGTATTTATCCAAAGGATACAGGAGTGCTGATTTGAAGGGGAACATGCACCCAAATGTTTATAGCAGCACAATTCACAATATCCAAAGTATGGAAAGAGCCCAAATGTCCACTGATGGATGAATGGATAAAGAAGACGTGGTATATAAATATAATGGAATATTACTCAGCAATCAAAAAGAATGAAACCTTGCCATTTGCAGCAATGGGGATGGAACTAGAGAGTATTACGCTAAGCAAAATAAATCAGAGAAAGACAAATGTATGATTTAACTCATGTAGAATTTAAGATACAAAGCAGATGAACATAAGGGAAGGGGAACAAAAGTAATATAAAAATAGAGAGGGAGACAAACCATCAGAGACTTTTAAATACAGAGAACGAACTGAGAGTTGCTGGCCGGGTGTTGGGTGGGGGTATGGGCTAAATTGGCGAAGGGCATTATGGAGGAAACTTGCTGGGATGAGCACTGGATGTTATATGTAAGTAATGAATCACTAAATTCTGTTACTGAAAACAAAAATAGTCAAAAATAGGATTTGATATAGGTGATATGTTGCATAATGAAAACAATGACATTTGGAATACTGCAAGTAAGAAATATATAATTTTCTGAGCTTTCACACTATAGCCCGTTAATTTGCTTTTGGTGGAGACTGAGACCAAGGTGGAGGACATTGATAGATAGACAGCTAGGGGGATGAGTAGAACAGTCATATTTCTAAGAGAAAGAAGTATAGAACCTGGACATTAACTTCGAAGATCAAAATTGTACATTATCTCTGATTTGCGTCCTGGCCATCATTTTCAGATAGTTCAAAACCTCCATACCATTTCATTTAAAGCGTTTTTTACACCAGTAAAATGCCTGAATGAGGATTAGGGGTGATTTTTACTTTTATGTCGTTACACAGAATACTTATCAGGGTATAGATTAAGAAATTTTAGATGAATATTAAATGTTTATACACATTAATATATGTATATGCATAAATATATGAGTGTATATGTGTATGTATATATTCCTGAAAGATAAATGGAGACCTATATCACAATTGTTGAAAAGTATATAGACTTTTATCTTACGTCTATTTAATTTCCTTGTTCTTGGGGCACCTGGGTGGCGCAGTCGGTTAAGCGTCCGACTTCAGCCAGGTCACGATCTCGCAGTCCGTGAGTTCGAGCCCCGCGTCGGGCTCTGGGCGGATGGCTCAGAGCCTGGAGCCTGTTTCCGATTCTGTGTCTCCCTCTCTCTCTGCCCCTCCCCCGTTCATGCTCCGTCTCTCTCTGTCCCAAAAATAAATAAAAACGTTGAAAAAAAAATAAAAAAAAAAATTTCCTTGTTCTTAACAATTAAGTTTAGATGATTCATGAAAATTTCATGAGATATTAAGCAGCTAACCATCATGTTAAATTTTCTTTCTTGCTGACAAATTCTGTGGTTGAAATGACATAAGCTTATTTGACTTTGAGGAAATCAAGGTAGAATAAAACTACTGTATTTAATACTGATAACTCTAAGAATTGGCTCTTTTTAATTAAACCAGGAAACTTAACCTAGCTTTTATTTACTGAAGATTATCCTTGATTATGTGAAATTGAAAAGCATTTGGGTTAGTTTTTTTATTTCTGCGAGTATACTTGATTTATATAAACAATTGTTTGCCTTTAAGCCAATTAAATAGAGCTCTTTACAAATTCATTTTGGCAATGTCTTCCAGGGGTAGAAAAAAGATTACACATTTGTAATATACATATATGGATATATGTAAATATAGAAACATGAACAGAGATCTTATAGCTGTTGTTTTAAAATTTTAGCTATTGAGACAGTTATGATAATGTATAACTCACTAGTTTATAAAAGAACATTTGCATCCAAATTGTGTTTCTGGCAGATGGAATTAGTTAAGATTACCTGCTCAGATGACAGATGGCTAAAACTTTTTACTAATACTTGTGGAAGAAACTTTTATCATTTTTCCTAGGCCTAGTTTTCAAAATAGACTTTCTTTTTCTTTCTTTTTTCTTCCTTCTGATAGTAACTACCTTGGTCCCTAGAGAAGACCACACAGAATTCTTACACCTCAACAGGCACACAGAAAAAATGTAAGTTTCACCAAGGACTTTTGTTCCCTAAGTCCAGATCTTTTCCATTATCTACAGGCCTATTGAGGTTATAGGGGCAGTTTGGGGATTGGTAAAAAGAATAAGTGGGCTTTGAATTGTTTCTAGAGCTGTATTTCTGTTCTTGTAAAGGCTTAATTTGTAAAACAAGTACAGTTTTTTAATTCCTCAAAGAACTGGGTTGCAACCTGATGATATCAAGGGACTGATCTAGCCATCGAACTGCCTTATTTTCTGTTTGATTCCTTTTATCAGGGAAAAGATCTTCCACTGTTATGTAAATCATTGGATTCCTATACTCTAGATTTAGAGCTGTGTATCTTTGGAATGTTTTAGCAAATCCTTCCCACAAAGGCTTCAGAATGGTTTTCTCTCCCTGTGGGTATAAAGTTTCATTTTAGCTTACTGGAAAAGGCCAAAAAAAAAAAAAAATCATATCAGGCTCTGAATATTAACTTCCAATTTGGCCAACTTCTGATGGCCTTAAAACTACTTAAAAAAATCCATTTAAATATCTTGTCATGTTTCAGGACAAAAAGTAAATATCCTTGACAGCGTTGAACAACCCCCAAAATGCCAGAAGCATCCTCAAAAAGAGTGAAAAAGGTACTACCCTCCCAAGTTCCAGAGCCATTCTCAAAGATTAACCAAAAGAAAACAAGCCTTAGTTACCCTGAGAGCTGGCAACATTTGGTAGGACCCTAGTCACAAATGCAGTGCACCTCACGTTTTTGTTCAGCTGTATCTAGCAGCAAATGGGGTGTAACCCACATTTCTGTCTGGCCATATTTTGGAGGCTCACAACTTGATGACTATGAAGCCAAATTCTCGGGACATAAAATCAGAGAAACAAAAAAGTCACTAACTGTCCCTGGGATAGAAAGGATTAACAACCATTGGATATCCCAACACAAATTCCTAAGTCCTAATTCAAGGATCAAGTTCTTAAAAATGTTTTTTTTTACTCCCTTCTGAATTTGGGAAGGAAGGGACAACATGAAATTTTACCTTCTTGACCAGGCACAGCAGATGAAGATCTGGGATTACTCACTTTGGTATGAATTCTCACCCGTTGCTGCTGTCTGCCAGTTTTTGCAGGATCTTGTCTGCAAAGATAAGAGAGTGGGTGGCGTATCCCAGAAAGTCTCATCCTGGTCACCAGAAACTGTAGAGGAGGAAAAATAAGTTTCCATCTACACTTTATAATAAGTCCTTGGCTGAGATCCCTTTTTCTCTAGGATACCTTATAAATGTCTCTGCTCATCTAAGATGGTTAAAAGTTCTCCACTGTGGCCACTATAATTCAAAGCTTATCTTTGGTGAGATTAACTTTCTTGTTGAGCCTTAAAACAAAATTTTACTCACCTGAAATCTCACACTGTCCACAGTCCAACTTACGTGGGACCATCCGACTCCAGACATAGTCTAGTTTCTAAGTTAGACCCGGCCCAACTCCAGCTGGTTTCTGGACCCAGTCCAGAGAAAGAAATGCTCAAAGGAAGTCTGAAAGCTCTTAATACAGAAACTCCAGAGCTAAGATCTTAGACAGCAGATGGTCCCCAGAGGCAGTGAGACAGCAGTTAGTATAAGGGGCTCCACAGATACATGTGTCTGTTTGCTCATTACTCCTGGGGGCTACAGGGGTCTCATTTGGTTCCCTCTTTTGACACCAGAACAGTTAAAAGATAAACTGAGACATATTCAGAATTTTAAAAATTTTTTTTTTTTATTTTTAACATTTATTTATTTTTGGGACAGAGAGAGACAGAGCATGAACGGGGGAGGGGCAGAGAGAGAGGGAGACACAGAATCGGAAACAGGCTCCAGGCTCTGAGCCATCAGCCCAGAGCCCGACGCGGGGCTCGAACTCACGGACCGCGAGATCGTGACCTGGCTGAAGTCGGACGCTTAACCGACTGCGCCACCCAGGCGCCCCGAGACATATTCAGAATTTTAAAAGTTTGTGTAAATGTTAATTTGTATTAGGCAGCATCCAATCTAGCAGATAGAAAGGAGCTCCTAGGAGTTCTAGAAAATGAAAGACTTATATAGACAGAAGGGAGCAGGAGCAGAAGTTAAATTAGGCAAAAAAAAAAAAAAGGTTGGTTATTGAGAGATAACCTTTAGGGGGTAATGGGATCTATCAGGCAGATTACCTAACTAGTATGATCAGGTGATCCCTGCTCAGTTTAAGGTTCCATTTCTGGGTAAACCAAAACTGTAATTAATTCTCAGTTTGGTGCCTGGCTTAGCATAAGTGACTCCATTTTGGGCCTTTTGTCTTGTTTTTTAACACTATGTGTACATAATGAGTGAGAGAGAGAGAGATGGAGAATGGTAAACCAAATGAGGGAAAAGTTTGCAGTTATATCTAAATAAACAGTTTTTCGAAAATAAGCGACTTTAATTAATAGTGGGTTTTTTTTATACTTCTAATTTTAATTTTCTTCAAGCTTTTATTTAAACTCCATTTAGCTAACATACAGTGTAATATTAGGTTCAGGAGTTGAATTCAGTGATTCATTGCTTAAAACACCCAGTGTTCATCACAGTTGTCCTTCTTCATACCTGTCACCCATCCCCTGCCCACCTCCACTCCAGCAACCCTTAGTTTATTCTCTATAGTTAAGAGTCCACTTCCTGGTTTGCCTCTCTTCTTCCCCTCTCTGTTCATCTGTTTTGTTTCTTAAATTCCACATATGGGTGAAAATAAGTGAAATCATATGGTATTTGCCCTTCTCTGAGTTATTTTTCTTAGCAAAATACTCTCTAGCTCTATCCATGTCATTCCACGCAAGGATAATTCCAAAAGGCACATAGTACTGTAGGAGAAGTCATCATTATCTTGGCAAACACTGATTAGAATCATGAAAAAT
This sequence comes from Puma concolor, assembly GCF_028749965.1. NCBI lineage: Eukaryota > Metazoa > Chordata > Mammalia > Carnivora > Felidae > Puma > Puma concolor. Next base: position 204,317,630 of record NC_141667.1, on the reverse strand, counting down.
ATCAAGTAAGAATACAGAACAATGAATTAATCCTACCTTCAGGTGGCTATATGAAGTTATACAAGATGCCAGAAAGGCTGCATTTAAGTAAATGTTGGGGGTTCAGTTAGATTTCTCTGAGGTAATTACATTGCAATATGATAAAACTATGATGACATTATATAAATGTTCAGATTAGTTAATATATAACGCATATACTAGTTAGAAGATTGAGCTGAGATACAAGTGTTTGATTGTCTAGTGATCTCTTTATATGTTCCCAGTACCAGCAGCCATTACTTCTGATAAGTATAGTTCTGGAGTCCCAGTGTAATTTAACAGAACGTAATGATCCTTTGTCCAGCCAAGTTGTACCAAATTCTAATGATAACAAGACTTTTAGGTATCAGAAAATAGCCAGATTTGGAAAAATAAATTTAAAATGCTTTACATTCTATTATTTTTCTCATTGCTCCCATTTTTATAACTTGAGTTTCTTAAAACTTCGCAAGGCAAGACGCTTTCTTATTATATCTTACCCAGAATTCTTGACTCATTCAGTATTTCACCATTCATAAAAAAAGTGCACAGCGACTTATATTTTACATATCAGCAAAATGTTTTCTTATTAAAGGAATGTATATTATTACAGAGGAATTCCATTGCAGTTTGCTAGCAAGGAAAGGAAAAGCATTGACCAACTTTGTGACCACTTAAAGCTATTTGATCTTTAGAACATAATCAAGGAAAACTGGAGGGAAGGGGGAGGCACAGATGACTTTTCTTTTCTTTTTTTTTTTTTTTTAACTTTTTAAAGGTTTATTTTGAGAGAGGGAGAGAGAGACAGAGACAGAGACAGAAAGAGATTGAGAGAGAGAGAGAGACAGCACTCGTGGGGGAGGGGCAGAGAGAAAGGAAGAGAGAGAATCCCAAGCAGGCTCTATGCTGTCAGCACAGAGCCCAACATGGGGCTCAAAGTCACGAAACTGCAAAATTATGACCTGAGTCAAAACCAAGAGTCAGAGGCTTAACCGACTGAGCCACCCAGGTACCCCCCAGATGACTTTTCTCTTGCTTTTAGATCTCTTCAAATACTGTCTCTAATACACATCCCTTTCACCTGTAAAGTGTTCAGTAGTATATGAGCATTAAACTGATTCTTCACTGGCTAACCAAAGTTTACAAGTCAAACTTAAAAAAAAAAAAAAAGTTATGCTAGAAGCCCCTGCGTGTGTCAGTTTTTAGCTCAGGTCATGATCTTGTGGTTTGTGAGTTTGAGCCTACCTCAGTCTCCCTGCTGAAGTGTTGGGCTTGCTTGGGATTCTCTCTCTCTCCCTCTTTCTCTGCCCCTCCCTCACTCATGTGTACATGCTCTCTCTCTCAAAATAAATGAATAAGCTTTTTAAAAAAGTTATGCTATTTTGCAAGGAATACAACAAAGAGTGTAAATTTTTATCTACTTGACATTGTTGCTTATAAAAGACTTTCAAAAAGGCCTGCTCAAATATTTGTCATAAAAGAAAACGAAAGAAAACAATAATAATTTAAAACTATAATGATAGTTTTAGCTTGTTCCTCTTAGAACTGAGCTAGTAAATAGAAATCATTTAGATTCAGGATGTACTTTCACTTTTATCCTTTTAAAATCCTCGTTTGGTGGGGAATTATTTTCCACATCAGGGAAAGTGTTATAGATATGGCAAATACATTCTATGACTGTTAATGATCCACACACAATGTTAGAAGATATGGGAATAAAATATATATTATATCATTAAACACAAAAACAAAGAGCAGTGTTCAAGAAACTGTATCCTAGAGATGGCCTATTTTAATTTTGTTTCTATTGTTTACTTAACTTGTGAAAACAAATATTATTGGCCTTTGCTTATAAATAAAAAGAAAAGCATTAGAGCCCTACCCACAAACTTACTGGCTTGGATTCCCATTCCTATCCTGATTCAAACCTGCCACTGTTATTTTAAAACCCTCTGAGGATATTTGGCAACCTGCTTAGGAGCTATTCTCTTTGCTCTTTGCCTTTTCCTAATATAAGGAGTGTCTTACTCACTTTGCGTAAACTGGCTCTCTTCTCTGAAGCTTGTTCAGGCTGTCTGTGATTATATTCCAGTACTGTGTGCAGATACTTTCCATTTCAGATCAGTTTTAATATTGTAAAGAGTTTGGGCTTTTTATTGCTAAATACATTTCTGATCTCAGATTTTTTTGCAATGTGATTTTACTATAAAATTGTCAAAAATAATTCTATATACAGACTCCTTGAAGTATTTAGTTCAAGAGTTTTTTTAAAGTTTTTAAATTATTTTTATTTTTTTTATTTGAGAGGGAGGGAAGGAGGGAGGGAGGGAGGGGGAGAAAGCAGGGGAAAGGGGCAGAAGGAGAGAGAGAGGATCTTAAGCAGGCTCTACACTCCACGTGTAGCCCTATGTGGGGCTAGATCCCATGACCCTGGGAACATGACCTGAGCTGAAATTAAGAATTGTCCACCCAAATGACTGAGCCACCCAGGCTCCCCGTTCAAGTGCTTTTTGTTGAATAGGGGCTGAACATATTCTAGGAATGAGAGTGATTAAGGCAACCATTTAGTTATGGGACAAACTATCAAGATGCCTGTAATATATCACATACTATGCCAGGAACTGTGGCTCAAGAAAGATAGTCCTATTCTCCTTTCTTATTATTTACTGCAAGGATATCAAATCAATAATAGTGGCACAATATTCACAAAAAGTCCTCTGTACCAAGTAAAAAGATCGCAGAAGAAAGTGGGTTTCTACCTGGATACATAAGGAATGCTCCCCAGAAAATATAATGGGCATCTTGCAACGAATTTTATGATAATTCACTTTCTTATGAAACGTGAAGAAGCTGAGAAATACATCGTTTTAGTGAATTGGTAATATTTGCCCAGCTTATTAATGATAATTTAGAACCATAATTTAGATTAGGGATCAGAGTTGTAAAAAAAATCTCAAAAGTCTATAAAGAGAGGGCAGGGTGAAAGAGGATGAAAATATATAGCCTTACATACCTTATGTGAGTGCAGACATTGAATGAGCTCAAGAACCAGCAGATTCCAGCCAGGAGTCTAGAGTTTTAAGTAAAATGTTGGCTCAGAATTTTGTTTATTTGTTAATTTAGTAAAGTTATTTGTACTAAACAAATCTCTACAGAGGCTAAATACATTGTCACCATTTTGGAAACTTACAAAGATTTTCAAATTACACAATGATTCTGTCCCTTGCTACTCCTTGAGATTTTATACCAAGGATAAAGACAGAAAAATATACATTGATAAAATTGAATAAATAATCATAAATTGTAATTATTTTGGCATTTAAAAAATTTAAAGGACTTAAATTCCATATAGTTACTTTGATAACCTTATCCACTGTCTTTTCTTTAAAGAAAATACACCCTTGGGCAATTCTTAGATAAATTTTGTTCCATATATAGTACACCTCTATGATTATAGGATAAAATAATCCAGTCAAGCCCAGGATAACAAAGATCCTTTGATGATCTTAGTGCAAATGTATTATATTTTCTAATTAGTAAAACTATACCATTTTCATAAGTTTTATTTGACAGTTTCCAGGCTCATAGACAATTATTACTCTTCTGATGTTTTTAATGAGGAATGGAATATAATAGCCTCTTAGAATCCCTATACTTAACAAATCAAAGACCTTCGGGTGAGCTGAGCCTTGACCTCTTAAGGTTAATCAAATGTCTTTAAATCTTTCTCCATGGGGCGCCTGGGTGGCGCAGTCGGTTAAGCGTCCGACTTCAGCCAGGTCACGATCTCGCGGTCCGTGAGTTCGAGCCCCGCGTCAGGCTCTGGGCTGATGGCTCGGAGCCTGGAGCCTGTTTCCGGTTCTGTGTCTCCCTCTCTCTCTCTGCCCCTCCCCCGTTCATGCTCTGTCTCTCTCTATCCCCAAAATAAATAAAGGTTGAAAAAAAAAATTTAAAAAAAAAAAAAAAATAAATAAATCTTTCTCCATAATGAAGAGATAACTGATTCAACTTCAGTTTGAGAAATGACTAAGAGTTCACAAATCTAGTACTCAGCACCAATATATGCTTTGGTTGTTCATTGATTCTCTCTCTCTCTCTCTCTTTTTCTTTCTTGTGAAGAAGAAAAAGTTTTTAAAAGTGCCATTTGGCTGGAAAAGGATTTCCTATTTCTAAGGTAATTTGTTCTTTCAAGACTATCAGCAATATGGCTTTTTTCATATCCACCTTTACCTTGAACTCAGCAGTCTTGTTTTATAAGCTGTTCATACAAATTCTACCTGGGAGGACAGAGTGTTTTTAGATTTCTGGCAGGAAGTAGTTTATTTTCTTAGGGGTTGAGTATTATTCCAAATCCTTTCTTTAGCACCGCTGACAATGACTATACTGATTTTTTGTCCTTTTTCATTTAAGTTTTTTACATCCTTCTAATAACATCTTAAATTTTTCAAAATAATGGAATTATTTTTTATGCTGTAGTTTATAAATGGCCTTTGCTTCTTAAAAATTCTAATTTCCCCTCTCTGCCTTTTTTTATAAAGAATATAAAGATCACAGATACTATATTCTGAGTCTTTGCACAGAATTTTATAATTCATTTAGCATTCTTTTAAAAATATATATACCTTCTTGTTATTGTGTACATTAAAGCATTATGTTGCCCTAGAGCTTTTTCTAAACCATCTGGAAAGCCATAGGCAAATAATCATTATTTCCCCAATGCTTTCGCCTCCTTTTGGATATTTTCCTATTTCTTGACAGTCCTTAAGGAATCATGGACTGTGAAATTTTTAAAATATTTTATTCCCTGGTAAATTTATCTTTGTCCTGTGTCTGTGCATGTTGTTATTCTATTCGTCAATTTAGAGCACTGTTCTTGAATATTATGTCACTTCTGTTGGGCGCTATGCAGCATTTATCATTTCTTCTGTTAGCCTATAGGTAGTAATCCTTGGAGGCATGTAAAATAACAAAAGCCCTTGACTTACATCAACATTTGACAAAGAATTCCTTATTTTGCAAAGCACTTTTGCCCAGAGACAGATAAAATGGATTTATTGAATATTTATTTTGAGTCTGTGAGGATTGAAAATGAAATGTAAATGCATTGTAAAGCATCAGGCAAGCACAGAGCTGCATTTCCAGTGTGTTTCTAATGCAACAAAAAGTATATCAAGTACAATGGAAATTGACATTTCTACATGTGAAATACAGCATTTAAAGGTTTTCGTAAAATTCAGCAATGAGATTATAAATACAAAATTAGGTCCAAGCAGTGTAATACAAATGGTGGGTTTTAAAATAATCCAGAATCAGATTTCTCACCTAAAAATGACATGAATCTGAATTCATACATATATTATGTTCACCTAAATTAGGCCTCAGGCAATGTGATTTTAAAATTCAGCAGTTTAGTTTTAAATCATCCCATAATTTTAAAGGAGTCAAGTTTTAATTGAAACTCACTTTTCTTCTCTTAGTATATACTAAATACTTTGATTCCTTCAACTTTTTATAACCACCACATAGTATTAGCAGTTCTGCACATGTGGGTAAATTAACGTTATGCTGGTTTGATGAACATCCACGTTTTTATAATTAAAGCCTTAGTTTAAACTAAAAAGTATGCACTTACTGACTCATCAGATTTTATACTCAGAATGTGTGTGTTGCTTTAAAATGGAACATCTAAGTTTAGATTTCCAGTAAGTTGGATGATCAGAGTTCACCGGGCACTTCTACCTAGATATTCAAGAGGAACATTAAGTTCATTATGTCCCAAACTTGGCTTTTCTTCTTATACATTGACAAGGCTCCAGTCATTTCTAATTTTATTCTTGGAAAAGATATAATTATCTATTTATATATTCAAGCCCCAAACTTCGAAATAGTCAAAACACCACCTTCTTATTCATTCTTACTTCTTATCTATTGATCCCCTTTCATTCTGTCAATAATCACTAGGGTTCACCAGCTGGCTTCACTACTATTAATATTCTGTGACATAAAATGCACAAATCTTAATATTATAATTTTGATTAATGAAACAACCTTTTTTGTTTGTTTGTTTTTATACCCTGTGTGAAGTTATCTAGCCAGAAAATTCCATCATTTAATTTCCTTCACCTCTCAGAGGCTATGGTGACATATATATACATATGTATGTATATAAGTATATATATAAACATGTATATAAGTATATATATACATATCCATCCATTTATCCATTATCTTTGCCTGCTCTAGAAATTTATTTAAATGGAATCATGTATGTTTTGTGCATGCTTTTTTAATTTTATTTTTTTAGTTCGCAGTATAATATCTGTAAAAATAGTCTGTGTTGTTTCATGCAGAGGTTTTTGTTTTTTGTTTTTTGTTTTTTTTTTTTAGATACCATTGTGTGACTATGCCAGAGTTTATGTATTTGTTCTTCTATAGGTAGACTATCTGGTTGTTTCTGTCGTTGGCTATTATGAATAAAAGGGGTATTTTCATTTGTCTTGGGTAATTACCTCCCTACCCATGGCATCCTTTGTCAAAGTATGAGTGTGTTTCAGTCTCTGAGGCACTGAAAAAATATGTTCCAAAGCATTTGTAAAAGTTTACATTCTCATTAGCAATATATAAGAGTTCTGATTGCTCTGTACATTCACTAACATTTAATGCTATGTGTATTTTTAGTTTTTACCATTCTAAAGGATATATAGTAGTATGACATCATTTCGTTAATGACTAACGATGTTCACACTTCTTTGTATCTTTTTTTATTTGTCATTTATATATATTTTTGAGAGCCTATCAAGTCTTTGGTTCATTTTTTGTTTATATTTATTTTTAATTTTCTGTCTTTTTGCTATCAACTCATAAGACTCTGGTACAGGGCATTTGTTAGATAAATGTTTTTTCCAAATATGTTCTTCCAGTCTCTGGCATACCTTTAATTTTCTTAATAGTGCGTTTTGATGACTACTAATTTTTAATCTCTCTTTCTCTTAGTCTTCTAAAGGCATTGCCAAATTTAATAACTTTTTTGAGAAAATAGTTATATTCTATTTTTTAAAATTTTTTTCTATTTATTTCATTGTAATAACTTTGGATTTTATTTGTTGCTCCTTTCCAGAATTTTAAGATGGAAACATTAGATACATTTTATTAAACCTTTATTTAGGAATACAATTTTTTTTAAGTTTATTCATTTTGAGAGGGATAGAGAGAGCAAGTGTACATGTGAGTGGGGCAGGGGCAGAGAGCGAGGGAGAGAATCCCAAGCAGGCTCCACACTCTGTGTGAGATCTGTCGTGTCCGTGAGATCATGACTTGAGCAGAAATCAAGAGTCGGTCGCTTAACCAAGTGAGCCACCCAAGGTGCCTGAAGGATACAATTTTTATTTAATGCTTCAGTTTCATCCCACATATTTAAAAATGTGTTATTTTATTATTTAGATGAAGACACTTCTTAGTTTCCCTTTTGATTTCATCTTTAACATAAGGGTTATTATCTATAAATATGTATATATATATGCATATATAGTGTAAATACATATATATTTGCATATCTTTTGAGACAATAACAAAAAGACAAAAATTTAAGAAAAAGCTAAAAAATGAAAAATGATCCAAGACTTGAATAGGCACTTAGAAAAGATAGATGAATGACAAATAAAGAAAGATACACAAAAGTGCTTAAAAGCATTAGTCTTAGGGAAGTGAAAATATGAACAATAATGTTACACTAATATACATTTTCTAGAATTATAAAAATTAAAAACACACACACATAACATCAAATGTTAGTGAATCCTTAGAACAACCAGAATTCTCCTATGTTGCTAGTGAGAATGTAAATATATATATATAATTTTCCAGATATTTAGAATTTTTTAGAGTTTTATATTTAATTTCAAGTAAGTCCCATCTGGTCAAGGGACATAGCTTATACAATTTGAAATTTTAAATTTATTCAGAAATTAGGAACATAATAAGCATGTGCTTATAATCTATTCTGCTGATGGGATTAGTGTTCTATCCCACTTAGCTCAAGCTGGTTAATTAAGCACATTTTCTATATTCTTTCTGTTTTTTTTCCTAAGTTCTAACAATTGTTTAGAGAACAATTTTGAAATCTCTAGCTGTAATTGTGGATTTTTCAGTTTCTTCTTGGAAGTTATTTAATGTCTTTTGAAGTTGTGTTATTAGTTATATAAATATTTAGAATTGTGTTTTCCTGCTGAATTGATCCTTTTATCATTATGAAATGACTTTTATCCCTGGAAATATTCTTTGCTCTGATATACACTCTATTGTTAATAATCATTTCCCGCCTTTATTTCAATTACTGTTATCATAATGTATCATTTTTTGTCTTTTTACTTCTAGATATTTGGGTATTTTTAGTGTGTGTTTTCATAGATACAATATTTGTGATTCTTATTTTTTTCACCTAATCTTAAAATTTCTGCTTTTTAATTGGAGTGTTTTTCTATTTAAATTTAATGTGACTTTTGCTCTGTTTTTTTCCTTCTTTTCCTGCTTTCATTTGAATTGAGATCTTTTATTTCTAATTTTATCAATAAAATTAATTTGTTAAATAGGTTAATTTACTAAAATTGTTTACTATTTACTAAATGGGCTTATTTACTATAGCTCTTTGTTGTGGGTTTTTTTTTTTGGTAGTTGTTTTAGGGTTTCTAGTATGTAGTTTTAATGCTTCAGTCTATCTTCACGTAGCGTTATACTGTTTTATCTAGCATATAAAAATTTTCCAGTTACATAATTCATTTCCCCAACTCTGGGTCTTTATGTTAGTATTTCTCATTTATTTTATTTTATTTTATTTTATTTTATTTTATTTTATTTTATTTTATTTTACTTTATTTTATTTTACTTTACTTTACTTTACTTTACTTATTTTATTTTATTTATTTTATTTTAAAGGTTTGTTTACTTATTTTGAGAGAGAGGGAAAGTGTGCACGAGCAAGGGAGGAGCAGAGGGAGAGGGAAATAGAATCCTGACCCGTCTCCACGTTATCAGTGCAGAGCCTGACATGGGGCTCAAACCATGAGATCATGTCCTGAGTAGAAAACCATGAACCATGAGATCGTGTCCTGAGTAGAAAACAAGAGTCCAATGCTTAACCTACCAAGCCACCCAGGTACCCCACGTGTATTTTAGTTTTAAGTCTTAGAAACCTAACACTAGGTTTTTTACTATTTCTGCCTGAAAAATCAATTATTTACAATTTTTTTAAAGTATAATATCTTTGTTTACTATTTCCATTTATCTTCATTCCTTTATGTAGATCCAGATTTCCATCCAGTATCATTTTGCTTCTGCTTCAAGGCTTTCCTTTAATGTTTTTTTAGTACATGTATGTTGCTGGTGACTTTTACAGCTTTTGTATATATGATAGTATATATGTATATATGATGTATATATGATCTATCTTTGTTCTTAAAATATATGTTTGCTGGGTATAAATTCTAGCTGGAACTTTCTTTTATTTTTCTTTCCAGTATTTATTTATTTATTTATTTATTTATTTATTAAATTTTTAGTGTTTATTTATTTTTGAGAGAGTGAGACACAGAGGGTGAGCAGGGGAGGAGCAGAGAGAGAGACACAGAATCTGAAGCAGGCTCCAGGCTCTGAGCTGTCAGCACAGAGCCCAATATGGGGCTGGAACCCAGGAACCCTGAGATCATGACCTGAGCAGAAGTCAGGCACTTAACTGACTGAGCCACCCAGGCGCCCATGTTTCCAGTATTTTAAATACATTGCTCCAGTTTCCTCTCGTTTCTCTTGGCACAAATAAAAAATCTGCTGAAATTTTTATTTATTTCCCTCTGTACAAATCTCTTTAAGTTCCTGTTTTTATGCTTTTCCCTTTATAGTGGGTTTTGAGCAATTTCATTATGATGTCCTTGGTATTGTTTACTTATTATTGCTATTGCTTGGGGTTCATTAAACTTCGTGAATTAATGGATTGACATTTTTATCAAATGTTTATATTTAATATTTTGGCCATCATTTCTTCAATTATTTATTTTCTCCTTTCTGTTCTCCTGTTGAGATGCTAATTGTATGAATGTATTTGGCTGCTTGATGTCGGTCTACAACTCATTGGTGTTCTGTTCCTTTTTTTCCCCCATACCCTCCCTCCTTTTCTTTTTCTTCTCTGTTTCATGTAGATAACTTCTACCCATGCATCAAGATTACTGATACCTTATCTGCCTTGTGTTAGTTGCTATTAATCTTATCTACTGTATATTTTTTTCTTAGGAGACTATATATTTTTGCTTTTAGACTTGAATATTCTCTATCCATCCATTTATTACATATCTCTAATGAATAGGCTTATGATTTTCTCTATCTTCTTGAATGTATGAATGTACTTACAAATGCTGTTTTGATTGACTTGTTTATTAATCTCAGTCTGTTTACATGGATTCTTTTTCCTCATGATGGGTTATCTTTTCCTGTTTCTTTCAATACCTTATAAATATTTTATTGGAAATCAAACTTTGTGTGTTCTATTCTATAGACTGGATGTTTTTATAATATTTTCAATACTCTGGTAGTTTGTCTTGGATAAGTTACTGAGAAACAATTTCATTGTTTTGAGGATGCTTAAAACATAAAAGTTTTGTCACTCAGGACTCGAGCAGTCTGTAGCTTTGGGTTGTTTTTTCCCCTAACTGCTGAAATAATAACCTTCTGTTGATTGGACCTGATTCTCTATGCTGTATAAAATACTTCTCCAAGTTACTGGTGAGAAGATGAAATTTACTAACCTTGTGTGAGCAGCAAAGATATTTTTCTTTTGTTTCATTCGGGTGTTTTGTTTTTGTTTTTGCCCCTTAACCCCCACCCTTACTTTGGGTTAATTTCTTACACGTATCCAATCATAGGTACTCAGCTGAACATTTTAGGGAAACTATTTCCAGTTTTTCTGAACTTTCTCTTGTGCACTTTTCTTTTATGGTAGTTTCCAATTCTCCAATTCTCTTACCCATATGTTTTAGCTACTGTGGCCTCTAAGAGAATTCACCTCTCTTACTTCAACTCAGGGGGACTTCTGGGATTTCTTTGGTCTTTCTGGTCTATGATTCAGCCTGAAGACTCTCTCCAGGCAGTAATACAGAACAATTGTAGGGCTTACCTCATTTGTTTTCCTTCCCTAGAGGACACTGTTTTTGTTGTTGTTGTTTCTTTGTTTGTTTGTTTTGGTTTGTTTCTTTTGGTCTGTTTTCTAATGCCTAAAAGTTGTTTTTGGTTGTTTGTTTTTATTCCATTAGTTTTGTTTTTGTTGTTTATATCAGGAGGGGCAAATATGGTCCCCATTTTACCATCATGCCCTGTAGTAGAATTCTAATTTTTAATTTTAATATATTTTTTTTTTTAAATTTTTTTTTTCAACGTTTATTTATTTTTGGGACAGGGAGAGACAGAGCATGAACGGGGGAGGGTCAGAGAGAGAGGGAGACAGAGAATCGGAAACAGGCTCCAGGCTCTGAGCCATCAGCCCAGAGCCTGACGCGGGGCTCGAACTCACGGACCGCAAGATAGTGACCTGGCTGAAGTCGGATGCTTAACCGACTGCGCCACCCAGGCGCCCCCTAATTTTTAATTTTAAAGGATTGTTTTGCCAGACACAGAATTTTGCTTTGGCATATGTTTATATTTCTCTCTGGATTTCGAATGTAATTTCATTATCTTCTTGTCTCCTTTCTGATGACTTGTCAGATGTCAAATATATTTTAGTTTTCCTGAAGGTAATATGTTAATTTTTCCTGGATACTGTCAAGGTTTTGTCTCCATCTTTCGATTTTGGCAGCATGATTTTGATTTGCCTGGGTGGATTTCATCTGTATTTCTCTCTCTTTGGGAGATTCACCTTACTGAATTTTGCTGACTCTCTAGGTTTAAGGTTTTTACGATTTGCCGATCTTTTCAACTACTAAATATGAATTTTTTTTCTTTCCATTTACTCTCTCCTTTCTTCCTGGAACACTCCAGTTACATGTATGTTTGATGGCTTGATATCTTCCCACGTGGCACTGAGACTCCTGATTTTGTTTCTTGCATCCTTTTGTCCCTCTGATTTTACACTGAACTATTTCTAATGAGTTTTGTTTTCAAGTCTAATGACTCCATCATCTGCCATCATCAAATTGGCACATCAAGCAGCTTTTATTTTTATAGTTCTTTTCTGCTAATTGCACCACCTTGGTTCTTGGGTTCATTCTCTTATGACAGTTTTTCTCTCAATTATGAGTATATTGTTCTGTGTCTTTACAGGATTGGTAAATTTGTAATTGTATATTGAATACTATAGATGTTATATTGTAGGGGTTCTGAATTCTATGATGTTCTTCTGAAGAATATTTTTTTTTTTTCTAGCAGATAAGTACCTGGTCTGAAATCAAATGCCAGACCATGCCTGCTTGGATGGCTAGCAGCTAAAATCCACTCAATGATTTTAGCTTTCTGCTTTTGTTCTTTTTATAGTCCCTTTTACACTTCCCTGCATGTGCATAATTTAGTAATCAGGCCAAATATTTGGTGACGTTTATATGCATACCTTCAGGTTTCCTACAGCTGTGACTCTCTTCATCTCTTCTCTAACTTTTGACTTGTTCTGCTTGCTCTGATAAATGCCTCTGATGCCTCAAGGCAGTAGGAATGCAGCTTGCCGCCCACTCCAGCAAGGTTTGTAGGTTGAGAAATGACCTAAATCAAAAAGTGCCAGACTGGCAAATCTCACTCATTGTAGTTCTGTTCTTTCAGGATTAACCTTTTGCTATAGAATGAATGGTTTTGCTGCTCCCCTAACCCCAAATTCATATATTGAAACTTAATCCCCAATGTGCTGGTATTTAGAGGTGCGCTTTTGGGAGTTGATGAGATTAGAAGCCTTATAGAAGAAAGTTCCCTCACCTCTCCCACCATGTGAAAACAGAGAAAAGACAGACATCTGTGAATCAGCCCAGACACTAAATGTGCCAACACTTAGGAAATAAATTTCTGTTGTTTATAAGCCACCGAGTCTATGGTACTTTTATTACAGTGGCCCAAATGGACACCTTTTAAGACTCTTTTCCAGCCCCTGCCTTATTTTTGTCACTCCATAATGCCTTCAAATATTTGTTTTTATCTGTGTATTTATTTATCTGCCATTTATCTCAAATCCCATAGTTATCTGTGTGGGGGTAAATCCAATCAAATGAATTTGCCATTACTAGAAACCAAAACATCCATTTGAAATAAGCCTCACTGCCTCACCTTTGTCTTGTCATGCATATCTTCTTGACAGGCCCCAAAATAACTAAAATGCAAATTGCTACTTCACTTTTTACATTATTTTAATCAGGCCTCATAATTTTTTTTTTTTTTTTTTGTGAATCATCATATGCTTTAATCTTGTCACAAGATTATTCATGATTTGTTTACTGTTAATTCTATCCTCTCAAATTATACCATTCTTCCCACTTACACTTGACAGCTAATTGCCCTGAAATACTCACAGCTTCTTATTCATGGAATGGAGTTCTACACTTCCATACATTTGCAGATGCTTTGTCCCATTTTGAAAGCCCTTTCCTTATTAACCGACTATGTTATTCCTCCATGTTATTAAAAACCTCACCTTCTCTTGGAAACTTTCCCAGGTCATCCCTTCTATTGCCTTTTCTTACAGGTATTCTCATCATCTCAATCATGGCAATATTTCAGCACATTGAAAACTATATTGTATTTGTTGACCTACTTGTCTGTCTACACTTTCACATGTAAGCTTTTTTTCAGGGCGTTACCTACAGTATCTAATAAATAGGTGTTGACATCACAGATAAATGAGAAAGCATAGAGAAGTGTCTTTGCATTCACATTATGTGTCTGATACCCAAAACTATGCTGAAGTTTTTTAATCTATCTCTGAGAAACTTTATTAAGTAGCATATTAGCCAAGAGAATACTTCTTTTCACTAATTTTAGCCCACGGGAAGGTTAAAATGCACAAGGCACTGTATGACCCTGTGTCATGCTGTCCTTTCACACAAGTGACAGTCCCTAGAGAGCCCAAGGAATTGCATTCTGAATTGTAAATGCTCAGCCCTATCATTTTCAGAAATATCACACAGTATTTTCTTTACATTTCCTAAAAAAGAAATGTAAAAACAGAAACGAAGCAAACAAACATGCTCTGAAGGTCATATTTACTATGAATTAAGATAGACCCTCGATTTATGTAGATGCAGGGAAAAATTCCAAATACTATGCTGGGAAGGTTATAATATTCTCATTGGATGACAGATAATTATTTTCACCATAAGTATCACTTATTTTTCATTTATTCCTAATAGTGTTATCTTGTGCTTTTATTTTATATGCAACAGTGGTTGTACACACTCCATTACACACACACACACACACACACACACACACACACACACACACACACACACACAATGTCTTCCCTCTTGTTTTACATGGAGGAGCTCCCTCTGGTAGGTTTGGAAATACATGAAGATGAAGATAATAAACCTTATGTTAACTCAGGCTTCGGAAGAAGACAGCTATTATTTTTTTTTAATGTTTATTCATTTACAAATGGAGAATTGCTGTTCTGGCATTCAGGAGCATATGCTGCTCTTATTCTGAATTGCACCCTCTTTTCTAGAATAAAAAGTTTCAAGTGGTTCTTTAATTGAAGAGAGATGCCATTTAATACTGAGCTGTTACAGAGAAGTTGAGAAATTAACTTATTGACAAAAATTAACTTTTTAACAAATAAGTTAAATTTACTAACAATATGCTAGTTAATTTAGTTTTGTTATCAGTTTTCACTGGGAAAGTAAGGAAATATACAGTAGACCAATATGGAAGAGTAGACTAATCATCTTTATGGCAGACAGTATCTCATTATCAGAAAGTTTTAATTTGTTTTTATAAACAGGAGAACAAGAATTATAATTATGGCATAATTCCCATTTTTAGACAAGTGAGGAAATAGATAATTTGTATAGCTTTAGAACTCCATAACTCAAGGGTATGAAGTCTCTGGAGTTGTAAACTCCAAAAGGGATGAAGATGAAAATAGGTTCTGGGAAGAAGTTAAAAAAACAACAACCCTTATATGTGGTTATGGTCTCTAAAGCTTAACTGCACCAACAAAATTACATTCCTTAAAATTTAATTATTCTTGTTTAGTTTTCTCAGATTTGACATGAGCAGCCATGACAGTGAGTTATGAAAGATGCATTAGTGCAAACACATGTCTGTAATCAGACAAGATTACAGACCAGAGATGGTCTGCACATGCGTATGGGCTTCTGTTGGCGGCTCTGTGGATATTGTTTATATTTGATCTTCAGTGTTTTGTGGATGACTTGTACTTTGGGAATAAAATAAAAATGATTTATATTTTACTGATTACCTCTACAAGTTTATTTAACTCATCATTAATTACACCAAGTACAAAAAAAAGAGAATATCTTACTTAAGGGATACATTATTTTCTCATCTTAAGCAAAAGTTCAAAGTTAAGTGCATTGAAAAAAATTTTTACAAAATGTGTTCTTTTGTTTTGATTTTTCTTGGGAAACTTGGATGATTTTTAAAACTTGATTACGCTATTATGTCTTTCTATAATACATTAGCATAATGTTCACAAGTAACTATTACTCACAAATGAATTATAAAGTTAAATATTACCACATTTTATGTTACTTGAAAATTTGATTTTTTCATTCTTAATATTATTCTAGTTACTCTTAACTCTGTATTGAAATAGTGTCATTTTTTACTATTGTTTTTATGAATACAACATAAGTATATATGCAGTATATATATCTGCATAAAGTATATATCTTCATAAAAATACAGTCAGCATACTTATATTAAAATTTCACAGAAACATTAGGAAATATGGTCTCAACAGCTCTATAGGAGGCAACAGTGAAAAAGAAAATAAAGTCAAAAATCACTGCTATAGGGGAAAAAAACCTCATGATTTGTACCGGTTTTTATTTTCATATTAAATTTTTGGAAAAGAATGAACCTGAAATATAATTATTCACCAAAGTTTCAATTGATGAAATATATTTTTAAAAATATAGAAAAATGAAGTTATATTTGGATTACAGACTGAAGAGGGAACACATAAAAAAATCCGATTCAGTAGTTTACATTGTAATTATTTCCCTAATAGATTTGCAAGGCTGTTTTTCCCCTGAGATACTGTCTTAGTCTGCTTGGGCTGTTATAACAAGATACCAAAGGCTGAGTTAAACAACAAATGCTTTGCACAGAGCCAGGGAAGTCTAAAAACAAAGTGCCAGCAGATTCAGTGTCTGGTGAAGGCCCACTTTCTAGTTTATAGATGGCCATCTTCTCATGTGTCCTCACATAGCAGAAGGGACAAGAGAGCTCTCTGGGGTCTTCTTTATAAGGGTACTTATTAATCTGATTCATGAGAGCTTTACTCTCATGACCTGATCACCTCCAAAGTGATCATCTCTTAATACCATTACACTAAGTGTAAGGACTTCAGAATATCCATTTGGGGGTGGGAGGCACAGACATTCAGTCTTTAGCAGATGCTAAGCTCATCATTTGAAACATTGCCTGTAGATGGAATGTGATACCTAAGTTATTATATAGGTAGGTCAGAAAGAAATCTTGTTTCTTAATTAACTGAGTCTTAATATATTGACCACTATTCCTGAAGGTCATGACTTTCCTAGGAAATAAGTGACATTAAAATAGTTCATCATTAGTAGTCATTGTTAATATTGTCTAACATAACCTCTAGGAAGAATTCATGTCTGACTTACTGTGGCTGCTTCTTCCCATCTCAATCCTGACTTTCTAAATCCCTAAGAAAAAGGAGTACCTTTTTTTTTTTAACTTTTTTTTTTTTTTTTTTTACGTAATCTGTACTTTCTGTACTTCCAACATGGGGCTTGAACATACAACCCTGAGATCAAGAGTCACATGCTCTACCAACAGCTTGCCAACCTCCCTCACCCCCACCTTTTTAAAGTAATTGCTATGAAAAGGAGTTCCTTTAAAAGTCCAGGAAACAACACTTCCACAGTCCACAGAAGTGAAGTTTTATTTTCAGTAAAGAAGAGAAAACTGGTTTATCTTCAATATAGAATGGCCACCTCTCTTCCTTCTCTCTCTCTCTGCTGATAATTTCTTCTCCATCTTTTCCTTTATTCCTTTGCATTCCAAGATAACATACTTTTAAAATTCTTCTCTGGTGAAATAACACAGCCAAGGAACTCTCCCTTCTTAAGAAGAAGCCCAGAAACCCTTGTCTTCTTATCTTCTTTGTTCTGTAAGTATCTCTTGTTTATTTGGAAATTCAAATGAGAATTTGAGTGAAGCCAGGGTAAATATCAGAACTGAGGGATTTCAAAAGCTGATTTTAAGTTTTAGGCCTTAAGCTAGAGGAGCAATGGAGTATTTAAGGCCTGTTCAAGTGGAGTTCCTAGGGAGTAGACGACAGAGGAGCTGGCAGCCAAGTTCCTCCCTAGGAATGAGGTATTGCATATGTCTGGAGTGTCTCTGTACGCTTATCCACCAATGGAGTGACAGGGGTGGTCATAGACACAGCATACAGCTGGCTGGCGATTCAGACATTGAAGAAACTAGCCAGATCTTCTCATGGGACCTGTCTGACATCTGCTGTAGCTTGGCAAACTTGTGTAAGGATCTGTGAGGTGGACTCACCCAGGAATTTAAAACTTTAAAAAGCAGCTACATCTTTTAAACAGTCAACTCCTACCATAGGAGAAAGTGCCTGAATTGCTGGATAATATGTATTGTTGGATCTTTTTATGATCCTCTGCTATTCTAGAGCCTGAGGAAAACTCGTCTGAGCCTCCCAAACAATAAATGAGTGATGATTTTATAGTAATTTCATATATACATAAAAAGTGAGTGGTGTATAAAGTTGTATCAGGACTGATGTAAACTAATAGCAAGAACATATGCATGACTAATGGATCATGCACGATGATGAGCAAGCAGGCTATAGTATTAGAAGAGAAATAAAGCTAAGTTATAACTTATATTCTGTTCAAAATGGGTAAAGTTTGATGGTATAAATGTTGGATGTAATTTTGTTTGGCTCTGGTGATTCTAGTTACTACTTTTTTCTCTAATTTAGCCATGGCTCAAAGCTTTGCATTATAAAGTATAAAAGTAATTTATTTCTGTTGGCATATTCGTGTTAAGCATATGAGTTCACTTGCTAACTATGTGTCAGGAGATGAAAGGAACACATGACCGATAAGGGGAATAAGAGGACTTTGGGGCAAGTAAGGTGACCACTGTTTCAAATTCCTAAATTTTGAAAGAATTTACATGCTTTTTCCAGGAGAGGCACTAAAAGTTGAGCAGATCTTTGTTTCACATAAGTGGACCATTTGTTAGTGAATTAGCTTATATTCGAGATGTTTTCTTATTAGATACATTTGACTACTTGAATTGATTCTTATTTTTGGAATATCACAGATACACTAAGATTTATCAGGACTTCTGTCTTTTAGGTGGTGCTCTATCATTTGTAATTTTAGAGTATAGAAGGACCATGATACTATTTTTCTTAGTATTTAAGATTTAAGCTAGAGTGATAAACTCAATTCTCATGGCTTATAGATAGATCTTTGTGAACCAGTCTTCACAAAATAAAAAACTGTACCATTTTCTTCTTTGGGATGTAATTGAATGGGAGATAAAAAGACAGGCTTGCTTTTTGTGTCTTTGGATGTTGTTATGGAAGCAAATGGTACTTACTTTTGCCTAAGCCATCTTACAAAAGTGAATGGAGATGTTAGAACACATTGAGGTTGGAAGGGTTGAAATATGGAAAGCACCAGATACTTGATCATTGAATCAGTGGAACAAACTCAAAAGCTCTCTGGAGCTTATCTTATTCTTTGAGTAAATAAATTATTTAATCCACTGTTAATTTGGTTTGTGTTACTTGCAGTAAAAATCATCTTGATACACCTAGGAAGAAAAGGTGTTGCAAGATGGAAGGAGTGTTATACCATATTAAATAATTTTGAGAAGTCATTGAAGCAGCCAGTCAAGACATAAAAACTGTTTTAGAAAGACGATCAGATCAGGGAAGAGGCTAGAGCTCTCCATACATATGAATGCTGAGCTGGCAGGATAGTCCTGGAATCAATATATGGCCGAATCTTGTTGCTGTTATTACTTGGTCCTGGTTATGCTAGAGAAGAACGTCCACACTTGCCTAATCTTTCCATTTAAAAAGCCCCACGCCCCAGGCATTGTGACCCTTCAACAGGTGATGTCACTCTCTTTTCGATCTCTCTTAATTGCCTTAAAAGGAAAAGATGACCAACGGGTGGTTTACATACCCACTAATCCTGTCTCCAGGATTTAATGTTGTTCATGATGGTCTAGAAAGTGTGTTTTCTGGCCATTAGGTGTCATTTACACTGCATTTCCTTTCTATCTCCCTCTTTCCCCCCATTCTTCTCTTCCTTCTTATTTGATTCATTTACAAAAGATTGTAATTGGCAACGATACGCAATAGAAAGTGATAGCATAAGAAAAATAATGTGGAGAAAATAAATAAAACTGTGAAAAAAAGACAGAGTTAATAAACACACAAATATAAATAAAGCATGTCCTTAATAATACTTTCATAAATAATTTTTAAGAATACTCCAAGATAGGGGCGCCTGGGTGGCGCAGTCGGTTAAGTGTCCGGCTTCAGCCAGGTCACGATCTCGCGGTCCGTGAGTTCCAGCCCCGTGTCGGGCTCTGGGCTGATGCTCGGAGCCTGGAGCCTGTTTCCGATTCTGTGTCTCCCTCTCTCTCTGCCCCTCCCCTGTTCATGCTCTGTCTCTCTCTGTCCCAAAAATAAATAAACGTTGGAAAAAAAAAAAAAAAAAAAAAAAAGAATACTCCAAGATAAAATACTTTAAAAAATAATTTGGAAACTATCTTAATTGATCCATTGGTAAATTTCAATATATGCCAAATAGTACCAGGAAAGATTGGCTAGAAAATATGTTTTGTTATTTTTTATTTTGAAAAGAGTGATTTTAAGCCTTTTTTTTTTTTTTCCTGATGGTGCTTAGAGAAAGGGGCCAGTTTTCTATTAGAGCCACTTAATATTTATGATAAAAAGGACTATGTTTGTTTTTTTTAAAGCACACATTTTCCATCTTTATTTTATGGCAAGGTAAAGGGTTAAAAATATATCCTACTTATTCAGAAACTGTTCAATTTATTATTAGGAATTTTTAAGGATTTTATAATCTGAGAGTCATTAAACTTGCTGTACAACCACATATACTAAGAAGACAGATAGTAATTCTAACGTGACGTTTTACAAAGATGCCTGCAAGAGTCAAAAGATAGCATTACTTCAGTTGAAATACAGTTGCACATTATTTTAATACATAATTTTTCGCAGCTTCCAGTAAATGGTGACTCACAAGCAGGTCACATTTATGCAAAGAAGTAAGGGACAAAGTGCCTATACTTTCCTTTGCCAGAAATCTGGCAGAAGAGAGGGAGGGAGGGGTTTAAGCTCTACTCTTAGTAATTAAATAGAAGTAAAGTAAAATTTTTTTTCCTTGAGGACTTTTATGGAAATTAGGAAATCGCTAGCCCCAGAAGAAGATCCATGCTGAGGTCTCTTGAGACTGACCTATTAAATTGGTGTTTTCCTTTCACTCAGCTCAGGTCACTCTGCATCACTATTATTTATGCTTCTGGATTTTTCATGGTTACCTACTGTTAGAAATTCTTTGTCTAAGAATGCAGCCAGGCTGCTTTCAAGCATAATTTAACTCCTCATTCTCATTTTAATTCCTTACTAAAAAATTAATCTAAAATTAAACATATATCTTAAAGTCAAAATCATGCTATAATTTATATTCTTCATGTCGAAAGCCCTCAATATTTAAATCAATTCACAGTACCTATTTAGGTAAGCTGTAAATAGTTAAAGCAAATATTTTTAAATTTTAAATTCCAGTATAGTTAACATAGAGGGTTGTATTAGTTTCAAATTAATATTAATAACAAATTCAAATTAGTATTAATAACTAATTCAAATTAGTATTAATAACAAAACTATTATACACCTGTATATATCAGGTGTATAATACAGTGATTCAACACTTCCGTATAACACCCGGTGCTCATCACAACAAGTGCACTCCTTAATACCCATCCCCTGTTTCCCCCATTCCCCCACCCCTCTGGCAACCCTCAGTTTTGTTCTGTATAATTAAGAGTCTGTTTCTTGGTTTGTCTCTCTCCTTTTTCTTTCCCCTTCATCATTTGTTTTGTTTCTTAAATTCCACATGAGTGAGATTGTATAGTATTTGTTTCTCTGACTTGTTTTGTTTAGCATTATGCTCTCTAACTCCGTTTACACTATTGCAAGTGGCAAGATTTCATTTTTTATAGCATAATGTTGCATTGTATGTATGTATATATACACCACCATACGTATATTTATACATCCCATATACATATACTACCTGTTCTTTATCCATTCATTTATTGATGGACACTTAAGCTGCTTCAATAACTTGGCTATTGTAAGTAATGCTACTAAACACATAGAGGTACGTGTATTCATATTCTCTGGGTAAATACTCAGTAGTGCAGTTACTGGGTCATAGGGTAGTTCTGTTTTTAATGTTTTGAGGAACTTCCATACTCTTTTCCACAGTGGCTCCACCAGTTTGCATTCCCACCAGCAGTGCACAAGGATTCCTTTTCCTCCACATCCTTGCCAACACTTGTGTCTTGAGTTTTTAAAAATTTTTTTTTTCAACGTTTATTTATTTTTGGGACAGAGAGAGACAGAGCATGAACAGGGGAGGGGCAGAGAGAGAGGGAGACACAGAATCGGAAACAGGCTCCAGGCTCTGAGCCATCAGCCCAGAGCCCGACGTGGGGCTCGAACTCCCGGACCGCGAGATCGTGACCTGGCTGAAGTCGGACGCTTAACCGACTGCGCCACCCAGGCGCCCCATGAGTTTTTGATTTTAGCCATTCTGACAGGTGTAAGGTAATACTTCATTACAGTTTTATTTGCATTTCCTTGATGATGAGTGATGTTGAGCATCTTTTCATGTGTCTCTTGGCCATCTGGATATCTTCTTTGGAAAATCTGTTCATATCTTCTGCCCATTTTTTAAAATTAGATTCTTTTTAAAAATGTCTTGAATTCCTAATATCATGAAATAATTATACCCGGCTTTATTGGGGTTATGTAAGTAAATATGGAATAAGTTATAATGAGATATGTGTATGTATGAGCTCAAAAATGTGATTTTCAGATCACATATTAATTACTTTTTATGTCTTTAGATTTTTTACTTAAATGCTTAATTATTGGAATGTGACAAGTATTTTCTTTTAGGGGTAATAGTAAAAATTGTTTTTCATTACAAATTTGTTACATCAACAAATAGCAATACTGATTTTTATTTCTAAAAATGATTTCAGGACAATGGAAATAGTATCACAACTCTAAATAAATACATCACATGGGTGATGCTCAAAATTTCACTCTCAAAATCTAAGACTGAGGTAATTGATTCATGTTTAAACACAACTATGTATAAGAGTATTTTAAGGTACATCATTATTTCTTAAAAAAATTGAGTGATTTAAAAGCAGATTCAACTATGATACGGGATTTATAATGAATAGAGACATTGAATATAAGAAAAGGAAGATGAGAGAACATATAAATTGGACCCACTGTCCAATATCACAAGGTTGTAGTCTTTTACTTTCAATCTAGCTATTGAAAGAGTTCCTTACTGTGTATTCTGCTGAGTACTTTAGAAATTTTTATCCTAGTATCCATAATAATCACATGTTTGATCGCCAGTCTGTTTTCCCCAATCATCTATGACCTCTTTGATGCCCTTGGAGACAGAAAGTGTCATGTGAGTCTAGGATATGGTTGATTTTGAGTAAATGCTTGTGGAATGCTTCCACTTAATGATCGCTAATGCTAATACTTATAATCTTTAAATGTATGTATGTACTGCATTTGCATCTGTGGCCATTGTCCTTGGTACTCTGTTTCTCTCCTTAATTATAGACTATGTCCTCCATGAATGGTGTTGCACTTGGTGCTTCACGTACTCCTAATAATCTAGCAAAGTTTTGGTCAGACGGTTAATGTCCATAAGTACTGTCTGATTGATATATTTATTTAGTAGGAAACATTTTTTGAAGGTTTTGTTTTTAAGTAATCTCTACAACCAACCTGGGGCTCAAACTTGCAACCCCGAGATCAAGAGTTGCAGGCTCTACAGACTGAGCCAGCCAGGCACCCCTAATAGAACACTTTTGTAGGTAAAGATGTGCCTATTTGTATACCTGGCAAGAGTGTCAAAAAAAACCATGAAAAATGTATTCACTTTACAACAAATAATCATCATTTTTTCTTAAGTAGTCAAGTAAAAGTGAAAGCAGTTTTGAACTGCATTATAATTAAACTCGATTGCTGCTAATCCACATGAAATTGTGTAATAAGGTTCCAGTGATAAGTATTTTAGAATCAAATATTAAATATGCATGGCATTTCATAGTAATATAGTATATAATAAAGCAAATAATCAGTGGAGCCAAGAATATCTAATAGGCCAAGAATAGGTTCTTCAAACTATGATGCTGAGAATATTTCTGGACCCCTACGTTACACCCTTTGCGAAAAATCAAAACAAAGGCTTGAACATAAGTCCTGAAATCATAAGACTCTTAGAAGAAAACATAGAAATCAAGCTCCTTGGCATTGGACTAGGCAGTGTTTTTTTAAATATGACTCCAAAAGCACAAACAAAAGCAACGGTAAACAAGTGGGATTACATATAACTAAAAAGCTTCTGCATAGCAAACAAACTGAAAAACAAAATGAAAAAGCAAGCCATAGAATGAGAAAAGATATTTGCAAGGCACATATCCAACTGTAAGTTCATATCCAAAATCCACAAGGAACTCATACAACTCAATAGCAAAGCAAAACAA
Source organism: Puma concolor (assembly GCF_028749965.1). Classification (NCBI taxonomy): domain Eukaryota; kingdom Metazoa; phylum Chordata; class Mammalia; order Carnivora; family Felidae; genus Puma; species Puma concolor. The sequence continues at coordinate 204,293,558 of NC_141667.1, read as the reverse complement.
AAAGCAAAACCAAAAACCTAAATAACCCAATTTAAAAATGGGCCAATATCCTTAATAGACTTTTTTTTTTTTCCCCCAAGGACGGCATACAAATAGCCAGTGAGTAAATGAAAAAGTTTCTAATATCACTACTTATCAGGGAAGTGCCAATCAAAACCACAGTGAGATTATCACCTCACACCTTAGGATGTCTACTATCAAAAGGACAAGAGATAACAAGTGTTGGAGAGGATGTGGAGAGAAAGGAACTCTGTCTTCACTGTTTTTGTGCACTGTTGGTACCATAGCCACTATGGTAAATGGGATACAGGTTCCTGAAGAAATTAAAATAGAACTAGCATGTGATCCAGAAATCTTACTACTGGGTATATATCCAAAGTAAATGAAATCATTATTTTGAAGAGATATCTGTACTCGTGTCTTAATTGCAGCACTATTCACAATAGCCCAGGTATAGAAACAACCTGTTTCCATCAATCAATAAATAAAGAGAATGTTGGGTATATAAGTACCCCATGGATTATGTTTTAGACTTAAATCCTGCCATTTGGTACAACACAGATGAATCTGGAGGATATTATGCTACGTGAAATAAGCCAGAGAAAGACAAATATTGCAAGGTATCACTTATGGGTGAATCAAAAAAAAATCAAATTTATGAAAACAGAAATGGGGAGAGGTTGCTAAAATGGTACAAATTTTCAGTTAAAAGATGATTACAGTCTGAAGATCTAATGTAAAGCAGGGTGACTACGGATGATAATACTGTATAGTATACATGAAAGCTGCTAAGAGAGTTGATTTTAAGCTTTCTCACCAAAAAATAAAAATAAAAAAGGTAAATATATGAGGTGACACTTGTGTTCTATAACTCAGTTATGAGAATCCTTTCACAATGGATATATTGGATATTTATATCAAATCATCACCTTGTATACTCTGTATTAAATTTTATATGTCAATTATACCTTTATACTTCAATAAAGTTAAAAAAAAGCCTCTCTGATTCTTTTTTTTTTTTTTAATTTTTTAACGTTTATTTATTTTTGAGAGAGAGACAGAGCATGAATGGGGGAGGGTCAGAGAGAGGGAGACACAGAATCTGAAACAGGCTCCAGGCTCTGAGCGGTCAGCACAGAGCCCGACGCGGGGCTCGAACTCACGGAGTGTAAGATCGTGACCTGAGCCGAAGTTGGCCGCTTAACCGACTGAGCCACCCAGGCGCCCCAAAGCCTCTCTGATTCTTAACCATGCTTTCTCTTTATACATAATGATTGGGCTTTGTTTCAATGATCTGGAGCTATACTGAACAACTGTGGGTGGGCTCAGGTTTCTCAAACTCGGCACTTTGACAATTCAGATCTGATTTTTTGTTGTTGTTGTGAGGGAGAGTTTCCTGTGAATTATAGCATCCTTGACTTCTACCCACTAGATACCAGACCAGACCCTTGCCCTTTCCCAGTTTTGATACTCAAAAATGTCCTTAAACATTGAGAAATATCTCCTGGTGGCAGAAATCATCCACAGTTCAGAACTATTCAGGTGATAGAACAGAAGTATCCCTATTGGGTTTTTTGTTTGTTTTGAGGATGAAAGAGGTAATTAATGAGTTTAGAATTTGGCACAGAGCTTAGTGCTTTGTACACGCAATAAATAAAAGTTAATGTTATTATTAACAACTTAGGGTAATTAAGGCTTACTGTTGGACGCTGCTCAGTGAATTAAAAAAATATATCTAGGGACACTTGGGTGGCTCAGCTGGTTGAGCACCCAGCTCTTGATTTCAGTTCAGGTCATGATCCCAGAGTGTTGGGATTGAGCCCAGTGTTGGGCTCCACACTGATCATGGAGCCTGCTTAAAATTCTCTCTCTTTCTCTCTCTCTCTCTCTCTCTCTCTCTCTCCACCCCCCCCTTCCCCTTCTTGCATGCTCTCTGTCTCTACACACACACACACATGCATACACACACACATATATAGGTATTTATATATGTGATTATATGTATGTATATTTCTCTAGGTATAATACATATTATTTATATTAGCTATTCATTGTGAGTTAGAGCTGTATTTTGATTAGAGCTGAGATCAGTTGTTTCTAGCCATAGAAAATCCATGTTTAGCTTTAACTTCCAGTAACCATCTGAATTTGAGGCATAGAAACAAATGAAACATACAAACTCCCATAGTTAAGGTCTTAGCAATTATTATTTTTTTGTCAGCAATGTTTTTTTTATTTTTTAAAAAAAATTTTTTTTTTCAACGTTTATTTATTTTTGGGACAGAGAGAGAACATGAACGGGGGAGGGGCAGAGAGAGAGGGAGACACAGAATCAGAAACAGGCTCCAGGCTCCGAGCCATCAGCCCAGAGCCTGACGCGGGGCTCGAACTCCCGGACCGCGAGATCGTGACCTGGCTGAAGTCGGACGCTTAACCGACTGCGCCACCCAGGCGCCCCAGCAATGTTTTTTTTTAATTATTTTATTTATTTTATTTTTTTTAATATGAAATCTATTGTAAAATTGGTTTCCATACAACACCCAGTGCTCCTCCCAACAGGTGCCCTCCTCAATGCGCATCACCACTTTCCCCATCAACCCTCAGTTCATTCCCAGTTTTTAAGAGTCTCTTATGGTTTGCCTCCCTCCCTCTCTAACTTTTTTTTTCATTCCCCTCCCCCATGGTCTTCTGTTAAGTTTCTCAGGATCCACATAAGAGTGAAACCATATGGTATCTGTCTTTCTCTGTATGACTTATTTCACTTAGCATAACACTCTCTAGTTCTATTCACGTTACTACAAACAGCCATATTTCATTCTCTCTCATCGCCAAGTGGTATTCCATTGTATGTATAAAACACAACTTCTTTATTCATTAATTGATGGACATTTAGGCTCTTTCCATAATTTGGCTATTGTTGCAAGTGTTGCTATAAACATTGGGGTACAAGTGCCCCTATGCATCAGCACTCCTGTATCCCTTTGGTAAATTTGTACCAGTGCTATTGCTGGGTCATAGGGTGGGTCTATTTTTAATTTTTTGAGGAACCTCTACACTGTTTTCCAGAGCGGCTGCATCAGTTTGCATTCTCAGCAACAGTGCAAGAGGGTTCCCGTTTCTCCACATCCTCTCCAGCATCTATAGTCTGCTAATTGGTTCATTTTAGTCACTCTGACAAGAGTGAGGTCGTTCCTCAGTGTGGTTTTGATTTGTATTTCCCTGATGAGGAGCAACGTTGAGCATTTTTTCATGTGCCTGTTGGCCATCTGGATGTCTTCTTTAGAGAAGTGTCTATTCATGTTTCTGCCCGTTTCTTCACTGGATTATTTGTTTTTCGGATGTGGAGTTTGGTGAGTTCTTTATAGATTTTGGATATTAGCCCTTTGTCTGATATGTCATTTGCAAATATCTTTTCCCATCCCGATGGTTGCCTTTTAGTTTTGTTGATTGTTTCCTTTGCAGTGCAGAAGCTTTTTATCTTGTTGAGGTCCTAATAGTTCAGTTTTGCTTTTAATTCCCTTGCCTTTAGAGATGTGTCAAGGTAGAAATTGCTGCGGCTGAGGTCAGAGAGGTTTTTTCCTGCTTTCTCCTCTAGGGTATTGATGGTTGCCTGTCTCAAATTCAGGTCCTTTATCCATTTTGATTTTATTTTTGTGAATGGTGTAAGAAAGTGGTCTAGTTTCATTCTTCTACATGTTGCTGTCCAGTTCTCCCAGCACCATTTGTTAGAGGGAATGTCTTTTTTCCATTGATATTCTTTCCTGCTTTGTCAAAGATTAGTTGGCCATACTTTTGTGGGTCCAATTCTGGAGTCTCTATTCTATTCCATTGGTCTATGTGTCTGTTTTTCTGCCAATACCATGCTGTCTTGACTACAGCTTTGTAGTAGAGGCTAAAGTCTGGGATTGTGATGCCTTCCGCTTTGGTCTTCTTCAATATTACTTTGGCTATTCGGGGCCTTTTGTGGTTCCATACAAATTTTAGGATTGTTCTAGCTTCGAGAAGAATGCTGGTGCAATTTTGATTGGGGTTGCATTGAATGTGTAGATTGCTTTCGGTAGTATTGACATTTTAACAATATTTATTCTTCCAATTCACGAGCATGGAATGTTTTTCCATTTCTTTGTATCTTCTTGGATTTCCTTCATAAATGTTCTATAGTTTTCAGCATACAGATAATTTACATCTTTGGTTAGGTTTAGTCCTAGGTATTTTATGATTCTTGGTGAAATTGTGAATGGGGTCAGTTTCTTTATTTGTCTTTCTGTTGCTTCCTTCTTAGTGTATAAGAATGTAACTGATTTCTGTACGTTAATTTTGTATCCTGTGACTTTGCTGAATTCATGTATCAGTTCTAGCAGACTTTTGGTGGAGTCTTTCGGGTTTTACATGTGTAATATCATGTCATCTGCAAAAAGTGAAAGCTTGACTTCATCTTTGCCAGTTTTGATGCCTTTGATTTCCTTTTGTTGTCTGATTGATGATGCTAGCACTTCCAACACTATGTTAAACAACAGTGGTGAGAGTGGACATCACTATTGTGTTCCTGATCTCAGGGGGGAAGCTCTCAGTTTTTTCCCTTTAAGGATGATATGAGCTGTGGGCTTTTCATAAATGGCTTTTATGATGTTTAAGTATGTTCCTTCTATCCTGACTTTCTCAAGGTTTTTAATAAGAAAGGATGCTGAATTTTGTCCTATGCTTTTTCTGCATCGATTGACAGGATCATATGGTTCTTATCCTTTCTTTTATTAATGTGATGTATCACGTTGATTGATTTGCTAATGTTGAACCAGCCCTGCCTCCCAGGAATGAATCCAACTTGATCATGGTGAATAATTCTTTTTATATGCTATTGAATTTGATTTGCTAGTATCTTATTGAGAATTTTTGCATCCATATTCATCAGGGACTTGGGCCTGTAGTTCTCTTTTTTTGCTGGGTCTCTGTCTGTTTAGGAATCAAAGCAATGCTGGCTTCATAGAATGAGTCTGGAAGTTTTCCTTCCTTTCTATTTTTTGGAACAGCTTGAGAAGGATAGGTATTATCTCTGCTTAAATGTCTGGTAGAATTCCACTGGGAAGCCATCTGGTCCTGGACTCTTATTTGTTGGGAGATTTTTGATAACCAATTCAATTTCTTCACTGGTTATGGGTCTCTTCAAGTTTTCTGTTTCTTCCTGTTTGAGTTTTGGAAGTGTGTAGGTGCTTAGAATTTGTCCATTTCTTCCAGGTTGTCCAGTTTGTTGGCATATAATTTTTCATAGTATTCCCTGATAATTGCTTGTATTTCTGAGGGACTGGTTGTAATAATTCCATTTTCATTCATGATTTTATCTATTTGGGTCATCTCCCTTTTCTTTTTGAGAAGCCTGGCTAGAGGTTTATCAATTTTGTTTATTTTTTCAAAAAAACCAACTCTTGGGGCGCCTGGGTGGTGCAGTCGGTTAAGCGTCCAACTTCAGCCAGGTCACGATCTCGCGGTCCATGAGTTCGAGCCCCGCGTCAGGCTCTGTCTGGGCTGATGGCTCGGAGCTTGGAGCCTGTTTCCGATGCTGTATCTCCCTCTCTCTCTGCCCCTCCCCCGTTCATGCTCTGTTTCTCTCTGTCCCAAAAATAAAATAAAAAACGTTGAAAAAAAAAATTAAAAAAAAAAAAAAAAAAAACAACTCTTGGTATCATTGATCTGCTCTGCAGTTTTTTAGATTCTATATTGTTTATTTCTGCTCTGATCTTTATTATTTCTCTTCTTCTGCTGTCTTTGCTGTTCTGCTTCTATTTCCTTTAGGTGTGCTGTTAGATTTTGTACTCGGAATTTTTCTTGTTTCTTGAGATAGGCCTGGATTGCAATGTATTTTCCTCTGAGGACTGCCTTCGCTGCATCCCAAAGCGTTTGGATTGCTGTATTTTCATTTTCATTTGTTTCCATATATTTTTAAATTTCTTCTTTAATTGCCTGGTTGACCCATTCATTCTTTAGTAGGGTGTTCTTTAACCTCCATGCTTTTGGAAGTTTTCCAGACTTTTTCCTGTGGTTGATTTCAAGCTTCATAGCATTGTGGTCTGAAAGTATGCATGGTATGATCTCAATTTTTGTATACCTATGAAGGGCTGTTTTGTGACCCGGTATGTGATCTATCTTGGAGAATGTTCCATGTGCACTCGAGAAGAAAGTATATTCTGTTGCTTTGGGATGCAGAGTTCTAAATATATCTGTGAAGTCCATCTGATCCAGTGTATCATTTGGGGCCCTTGTTTCTTTATTGATCCTGTGTCTAGATGATCTATCCATTGTTGTAAGTGGGGTATTAATGTCCCCTGCAATTACCAAATTCTTATCAATAAGATTGCTTATGTTTGTGATTAATTGTTTTATATATTTGGGGGCTCCGGTATTCGGCACATAGACATTTATAATTGTTAGCCCTTCCTGATGGATAGACCCTATAATTATTATATAATGCCCTTCTTCGTCTCTTGTTACAGCCTTTAATTTAAAGTCTAGTTTGTCTGATATAAGTATGGCTACTCCAGCTTTCTTTTGGCTTCCAGTGGCATGATAAATAGTTCTCCATCTCCTCACTCTCATTCTGAAGGTGTCCTCAGGTCTAAAATGAGTCTCTTGTAGACAGCAAATAGATGGGTGTTGTTTTTTTAAAAAAATTTTTTTTTCAACGTTTATTTTTTTTTGGGACAGAGAGAGACAGAGCATGAACGGGGGAGGTGCAGCGAGAGAGGGAGACACAGAATCGGAAACAGGCGCCAGGCTCTGAGCCATCAGCCCAGAGCCTGATGCGGGGCTCGAACTCACGGACTGCGAGATCGTGACCTGGCTGAAGTCGGACGCTTAACCGACTGCGCCACCCAGGCACCCCGGTTGTTGTTTTTTTTTTTTTTAATCCATTCTGATACCCTGTGTCTTTGCTTGGAGCATTTAGTCCATTTACATTCAGTGTTGTTATTGAAAGATGTGGGTTTAGAGTCATTGTGATGTCTGTAGGTTTCATGCTTGTAGTGATGTCTCTGACACTTTGTGGTCCTTGCAACATTTCACTCACAGAATCCTCCTTAGGATTTCTTGTAGGGCTGGTGTAATGGTGATGAATTCCTTCAGTTTTTTTTGTTTGGGAAAACATTTATCTCTCCTTCTATTCTGAATGACAGACTTGCTGGATAAAGGATTCTCGGCTGCATAATTTTTCTGTTCATCACATTGAAGATTTCCTGCCATTCCTTTCTGGCCTGCCAAGTTTCAGTAGATAGGTCTGCCACTACTCTTATAGGTCTGCCTTTGTAAGTTACAGCCTGACTATCCCTAGCTGCTTTCAGAATTTTCTCTTTATCCTTGTATTTTGCCAGTTTCACTATGATATGTCGTGCAGAAGATAGATTCAAATTATGTCTGAAGGGAGTTCTCTGTGCCTCTTGGATTTCAATGCCTTTTTCCTTCGCCAGATCAGGGAAGTTCTCAGCTATGATTTGTTCAAGTACACCTTCAGCCCCTTTCTCTCTCTCTTCTTCTTCTGGAATTCCTATGATATGGATATTGTTCTGTTTGAAAGCATCACTTAGTTCTCTAAAACTCCCCTCATACTCCTGGATTTTTTTTTTATCTCTCTCTCAGCTTCCTCTTTTTCTATAATTTTATCTTTTAATTCACCTATTCTCTCCTCTGCCTCTTCAATCCAAGCTGTGGTTGCCTCCATTTTATTCTGCACCTCATTTATAGCATTTTTTAGCTCCTCATGACTATTTTTTAGTCCCTTGATCTCTGTAGCAATAGAGTCTCTGCTGTTCTCTATGCTTTTTTCAAGCCCAACGATTTAATTTTATGACTATTATTCTAAATTCTTCTTCCGTTATATTGCTTAAATCACTTTTTGATCAATTCATTAGCTGTCGCTGCTTCCTGGAGTTTCTTGTGAGGAGAATTCTTCTAATTCATCATTTTGGCTAGTCCCTGCTGTGGCTCCAAACTGCAGGGCACTTCCTCTGTGCTGTCCGAAATAACTTGTGTTGGTGGGCAGGGGCTCAGTCAGAACCAATGTCTGCCCCAGCCCACCGCTGGGGCCGCCGTCAGACTGGTGGGTACCTCATTTTCCCCTCTCCCAGGGGAAGGACTCACTTTGCAGTGGTGTGCCTCCTGTCTGGGCTAATTGCACACTGCCAGGTTTGTGGTGCTGCTTTGATGGGATCTTGCCAAGGGCATATTAGAAGGGGTGGATCTGCAAGGTACACAGGGGCGGGAGGGACAGGGTTAGCTGGCTTTGCTGTCGGTGGTCCCCTGCAGAAGGGGCCCTGCATCACAGGGAGGGAGGCAGGCCTGTTGGAGTGATGGATTCACAGAAGCATAGCATTGGGTGTTTGCGCAGCGCAAGCAAGATTGGTGATGGGAACTGGTTCCCTTTGGAATTTCAGCTGGGGGATGGGAGAGGGAAATGACACTTAATCAGTGCCTTTGTTCCCCTGCTGAGCTGAGCTCTGTCTTCCTGGGTTCAACAGCTCTCCCTCCCGGTGTCTTCTCGCCCTCCTGGCTCTTCCAGAGCAGAGTTGTTGACTTTTAACATTCCAGATGTTAAGTCCTGCTGGCTGTCAGTACTCACGGATTCCGGCCCCTCTGCTTTTGCAAGCCAGACTTTGGGGGCTCTGCCTTGAACAGTGGGCTGCCCCTCCACTGCCCTGGCTCCCTCCCACCAGTTCGTGTAGCACCACTGTCTCTCCACCCTTCCTACCCTCTTCCGTGGGCCTCTTATCTACTGCTTGGCTCCAAAGAGTCCGTTCTGCTGGTCTTCTGGTGGTTTTCTGGGTTAGTTAGGTAGATGTGGGTGGAATCTAAGTGATCAGCAGGATGAGGTGAGCCTAGCGTCCTCCTACCCCGCCATCTTCCGATGTCCCAGGTCTTAGCAATTAAAACAATGATGGAAACATCAGAATCTGAATGGTTAATACTTACATTTTGTGGCTTGGGATGGTTTATTCTATATAACACATTCCTTCAACTTCTTCAGGTCATGAAGTATGACATGCTCTATTTATATATCCCTAATAAAAATTCAGGAGTGTAAATAAAAACATATATCCAAAAATAGGACTTGGGATCTATTTTTTAAGTTAAAATGCTTCTTAAATATTACAGTATTTTATATTACAGCACAAATAATTGCTATATATCACATTGATGAATTTAATGCAGATGAAGTGGAATTTCAGATAATCATCTTGTAAACAAAATCATTACATTTTAAAATGACTTTAGGGACACCTTTGTGGCTCAGTTGCTTAAGTGTGTCCCATTCTTGATTTCGGCTCAGGTCATGATCTCATAGTTCGTGGGTTTGAGCCCAGCATCGGGTTCCGATGGATCCTGCCTGTGGTTTTCTCTCCCTTTCTCTCTGCCTCTACCCTGCTCTTTCTCTCTCAAAAATAAGTAAAAACTATTTTAAAAAATTGAAAAATAAAATGACTTTAGAACTTTGCTATATAAGATGTAATAAATATCTGTAATTATTTTAAAAGTGTATTTCTTTTGATGGAGAGTGGAGGAGGGACAGAGAGAAAGAGGGAGAAAGAACTTCAAGTAGGACTCCAGTGTGGAGCCCTATGCAGCGCTCTGTCTCATGAAAAGAGATCATGATCTGAGCCAGTGTCAACAGCCAGACATTTAACCTACTGAGCCACCCAGACACACATAACTATTTTTAAAGTGTTGGAGAAATTTTCAAAATATTTCCAGTCCTCATTCAGTAAGCTGAGGAAAAAAATGTGTTGTCAGTCAAATTAATGACCCTAGAGACTGGACAGTAAGAGAGGAAATGCTTAATAAAGTTTTGCCAAGTAGCAGATTCTTCAAGGAACCAAGGTAACTTCAGGGCTTAAGGCTACAAACAGGCCAGAAAGTAGAGAATTAAATTGATCTAAGAAAATTACTTAAGGTAGAGGCTGCAAAATTTCAGTGACAGAGGAGTTTCTTTTTATTGAGTGTTGATGAAATTGGATAGTGTGGGCAAGTAGAACTGAAGACAGAAGCTCAAATAGGAAAAAAGTGTTCTTGTGAATACGGAAGTTCTTGGTATGTGAAATCTTGTTATTTTTGTAGTTCAGTCATGATAAGGGAGAAATTGTGGAATGGCCAGAGTTACTGGGGAAACTACCTGGAATGCAGACCATAGTAGTTGCAAGGTGTCTGAACAGAGTGAGAATTTAGGCAATCATTGATATTTGAGGGTTCGAACTGATGACCGGTCAGGGAAAGGAAGGAATCTTGCCAGGAAGAAATATACAAAATAAGGCAGATTGTTGCCTTGTAATTCCTGACTAATATATTCATGATATTGGTCTAACAGGTGCTAGGAAAATGAGAGCCAGAGTCCAGTATCTGGTGACAGAGTCTGTTAACGGTTTGCTGTGGACAAGTTCTCTGAAATTCAGGTCAGAGATTCATTATTGTTAGGTTCAGTATTTGGATGAATAATGATGAGCAACTTTCAGTCCTGAAATCAAAATATCATGGTGGGGAGGAGACAGAGTTAAATAGAAACTCTTTTGTAGGCAAGTGTAGAAAATAAAAGAGGACTTACTGCTTATCCTTAGCATCCTAGATACAAGAAAAATTAATGCTTGAGGTGTTGCTGCTGATATATTTTCCTTCCTGACTTAGGAAGATTCAAGAACTGCTCATTCATTGATTGCACTGATTCTTCATTTCTTCTTGGTGGTTCTATAATGCCCTCCGCTATCACTGTGTCTTTGCCAATCATATGATCTTATAATTACTCTTTTATATATTTATCTACTTTAACTAAACTTTTAAATTACAAAAAAAATTTTAACATTTATTATTGAGAGACAAAGAGACACACAGCATCAGCAGGGGAGGGGTAGAGAGAGAGGGGTAGACATAGAATCTGAAGTAGGCTCCAGGCTCTGAGCTGTCAGCACAGAGCCCGACACAGGGGTTGAACTCACAAACTGCGAGATCATGACCTGAGCCAAAGTCGGTCACTTAACCAACTGAGCCACCCAGGCGCCCCTAAACTTTTAAAATTTTAACAGAATTGCTGCCCTCATGTACCTTTATATGGTTGATACCTCATGTGATACCTGGGAGAGTATGTGTGCTGGGTGAATGAATAATTATAAAAATAAATACAAATATGGAGATACAGCTAAAGGAAAACCTATAGGCAGTTGTTGCTGAAACCCCTGGGATGGACCGTCTTTTCTAGATTATGCTAAGAGAGAAAACAAGATTTCATTTGCTTCCTTCAGTTATCCTAGGGACAATTTCATGGAACTGGAGAACAAATTGTACATACACCCACCGTTCATATACTCTGATTTCATGAAAACGCGCACACCCCATGACACTACACAGCCAGTTGCCTGTTTTTATGTGTCATAGCTTTTTAAAAAACTGGTTTTGCTTTACGGTCACTGTAGAAAATCATTACTTTGGGGCTAATGTGGTTGGGTTTTAGAAGGTAATGTGGTAGAGCAAGAATGTACAGGTTTTGGTGTTGGACAACTTTGGAGGGAGGGTCCATTCGTTAACCATTGATTCTTTAATGCTAAGTATTATGTATATACTTATATACTATATACTTACATACTTTTTATACTTATATACTTCTACTTATACTATATACTTATATACTATACATATATATACTTATATATATGTATATACATATATATACACATATATGTGTATACTTATATATATGTATATACATATATATATATGTATAGTTAAAAAAGTGCTTGAATTTCTTGATCTCAAGTATAACATTCTATGGGATATGCAAATAAAAAATAATGAAATTGGAGTAATCAACCATACATTTTAATGAAATAAATGAGTGGACTTCTGTGAGTGAAAGAAAAATGAAAACTTTTGAGCAAGCCATGACCTAAGTTCATAGTTTAAAATTTCAGGAAGGGAAACATATACAAAATCTGAGGGGCCTGATCAAGATTGGTTAAGGATAAATTATGTGTGATAGTGTTAAAGAGGTAAAGGCAACAGACATACACAATACGGACAGAGGAAAATCAAGGTGCCTAGATTTGCATCTAGACATAGAAAAGAAAACTTATTGCTAATAATATAAACATGAAATTTACATCGTTTTAAATCTATGGAAATAAGTTTGATAATTAAATAAGACTATGGATAAAATCAAAGGGCTGTGACAAGAGCCTAGGAATTTCAATATTTAAAATTTGGATCAAAGAAGAATACAGTATATAGCTTGAAGAAAAACCAAGGCATTGTGGTGTCAAAGAAGAGAAGAAAGCATTCAAAAAAATTCTTTTAACATGTATTTATTTTTGAGAGAGAGAAAGAGAGAGAGAGTGTGAGCAAGCAGGGTGTGTGTGGGGGGGGGGGGGGGGGGCAGGGATAGAAGGAGACACAGAATCCAAAGCAGGCTCCAGGCTCTGAGCTGTCATCACTGAGCCCAAGGTAGGGGTAGAACTCACAAATCCCAAGATGATGACCTGAGCCAAAGTTGAATGCTCAACCAACTGAGCCACCCAGGTGCCCCAAGAAGAAAGCATTTTAAGAATGATAACATTTTTAGGGGCGCCTGGGTGGCGCAGTCGGTTAAGCGTCCGACTTCAGCCAGGTCACGATCTCGCGGTCTGTGAGTTCGAGCCCCGCGTCAGGCTCTGGGCTGATGGCTCAGAGCCTGGAGCCTGTTTCCGATTCTGTGTCTCCCTCTCTCTCTGCCCCTCCCCCGTTCATGCTCTGTCTCTCTCTGTCCCAAAAATAAATAAACGTTGAAAAAAAAATTAAAAAAAAAAAAAGAATGATAACATTTTTTTTAACATTTTAGCAATTAAATTTCAAGAATGAGGGCATATGAGATAGGTGCAGATTTTACAAGACATTTTTGGTTACATTGGTAAGATTAGAATCAAGTGATAAAAGGGGAAATTTTTTTTAGAATAACTTAGATAAATAACAGAATGAGGGAAAGTTAAAAATAAAGACAAGATTTTCTAACTTCTTATGTATTAAGAGAAGAAGCAGGTTGTGGTTATTGGAAGAAGATTTTTTTTAATTTTTTTAATGTTTTATTTATTTTTAAGACAGAGAAAGACACAGCATGAGTGGGGATGGGGCAGAGAGAGAAGGAGACACAGAATCTGAATCTGAGCTGTCAACAGAGCCCGATACGGGGCTCGAACTCACGAACTGTGAGATAATGACCTGAGCTGAAGTCAGATGCTCAACTGACTGAGCCCCCCGGGTGCCCCTGTAAGAAGATTTAAAGTAAAAATAGGACTTTTTTAATGTAGGAGAAATTGGGCCCTGACTAGAGGTTGATGGAAAAAATAGAGATGTAAGTGTTGATGATTGAGGAGAGAAGTAAAAACCAACTAATCCCCCCAGAAAGGGGATGACCATTCAAACCAGATCTAGAAGAGCCTTTGATAGGAAGAGAGGTACTTCCTCTGCTGTAAAGGAAAAAAGAGAAAAGGAGGAAGCAGAAACATGAATATCAATAGAAAGATGAAGGTACTCTAATTTGTTGGTTTCTACTTTTTCAATAAAGTATGATGTAAATTATCTGCCAAAAGATGATAGTTCATGAGAAAATATGAGATGAATTTAATGTTATATAAGCTTCAATTAATTTATTTGTTTAAAGTTGCGTGGTAATTACCACTCAAAATTTTGGGACTACAAAATGAGACATTGTATAAATTTTTGCCACGTAAACTTCTTGTGACGTATACATTCTTTATTTTCCAGTGCTCTCCAACCAGATATTATGACCTCGTTTTCATCGAGTTGCCTTGAAATCCATAGAATGTTTATGTCCTTTTAACATCTAGAGTTTATTATTGGGGAAGTTATGAAGCAGGCTAAATTATTTACCCTTATAATTATAGTAAACTCAGATGAGCTAGAAAACCATTGAACATTTTGGCTATCATTTAATCTCTTTCTTTCTTTATTGCATAATGCCAATAACAAAGGTTAACTGAAGAAAATTTACCATAGATAATGGAAAATTAGACATCTCTTTATATATACTTGGTATCACCAGATTTTATGTAGATTATGCATTTTATAGTGAGCAAAGAAAAGTTTTATAGGTTTTTTTCCCCAGAAGTCTTTAAGTACTGAAAAAGAATGTCACAAGTAGAATTGAAGGCTCCTGATCTCCAGAGCAACATGTTTCATCACAGACATTGCCTTCTAAATTTGCAATTATTTTGAGAATTAAAGGAGATGTGAAGTTTCCAGATGTTTTCCTCTGGAAACTATGGCATGCAAATGAACTGTTTGACATATAGCCATAAAACTATTGCTATTATTACCTTATTATGATTATTATGATTATTTTGTTGATTTTACCTATTTACTAAACAATTATGTCAGCGCATAACCACTTATTAATGACAGGGAGAAATAGTAAATGAAGTTGCTTTATTATATTTTATATTACTTTGATATTTAAAATTAAACTACTATACTGAAAGTTGTTTTAAAGTACATTTCATACCTTGAATGCTGCATTTTCTTTAATTATGATGGTTTAAGTATAATTTTCTGAATCTTCTTTAAATATACAAAAAATAGTCATTTTTCTTCTCACAATAAAATGAAAATGAAATACATCACCTGTTCTTGCAATCAGAGCTCAATTTCTAAATTGCCACAATGAATTTCCAAAAATATTACAGTCATAAAGTGATCAAAGGAAGTTTATAAGCCGAAAGGTCAAATTGATTCAGATGTCAGTCTGCATAAAGGCTGATTAAAGTGAGAGTACAATGATGATAAAGGACTGTATTTTTAGAACTGATAGAATAAGCTCCCGTACAGTAGAATTATTTACATTGAACCTTTAATTTTAAGAAACAACTGTCAATAATATGCTGTAAACTGTATGAGAAGCTAGACCAATAGGGGATTGTGTGTGTGGTCATGCATGTTCACTTCCTTCAGTTAGCATTTGAAATTTCCTGCAAGTTATTTTTATGCAAAGAACAGAGTTTGACCTCACAATTAATGCAAAAAAAATCCACTAATATTGATAGCTTCAGTAGTTAGACAATATGTCTTGAATTTTACAAATTAGTTTTTCTTTTACTTTGCTACAGTACTTTTAATTTTTATAAATGTATAAGCATCAGCATTTAGATATTTGATGTGTGTGAGTGTGTAGGCACATATATATTTGAGCATATGCCTACATCCATACAGGAATGTGGTGTCTGTGAAATATCAGTTCTTCATTTAATTTTTACCTATATTCCACTCTGACAGGTTGTTCTAATACTCCTATCCAAGAGAGAGCTACATTTTTTGTGACAAAAAATATAAAAAAAGAAAACTATGAACAAAAATGTCAATTGACAAAATGGCATAGAAGTTGAGGTATTCTATTGACCTTCCTTAAAATAATATTCTGTGTATCTGCAATTCTGTATCCTCAAATATTAATGAAATCCCAGTCCTATTTACAATGAAAAATGTTAACTTAATGTGAAGCAAATATCAAGAAGAATATACCTTACTATCATTGGATTTGTAACATCACCTTTTATTCTATGATAGCCATATGCTACTGAGAGAACATGGGCTTTGGGGATGTGTAGAATTATATTTGATTAAGGTTTTTCCACTAACAAGTTGTGTGACCCACACAGCTTGAATCCAGAATCCACAAGACGATTAAGACAGTATACATTGTGTTTAATCAAGTATTTCGTGACTTAACATTCTTATATTTAATTTTTATTTTTTTGAGTTTATTTATTTTTGAGAGCGGAGAGAGCACAAACAGAGAAGGAGGAGAGAGAGCGGAAGAGATGGAATCCCAAGCAGGCTCTGCCAACTCAGGGCTCCAACTCACTAATCATGATCATGACCTGAGCCAAAATCAAGAGTCTGATACTTAACTGGCTGAGCCACCCAACGTTCTTGGTGTTTAGTACAAGTACTTGCTTTATATTTCCTGTATCTGGCATTCACTCACACAGAAAATGATGCTTGGAGAAGCACAAAGATTATGGCCAAGCAACCTGGTCCAAATGAGTTGGGAAAGTGCCAGAAATGTTCTTTATTCCTGGGATTGGTTTTTCTGCCAGTGAATGTCACAGATTAATGCTGTAACTGAGTAGCCCTGTGGTTTCTGTGGAAGCACTGAGGAATTAGGTTCCCTGAGACCTATGAATCCTTAAAACCAGTGTAGAAAATTTTCTAATGGTTAGTAAATCAGTTAGTTCAAAAACTAAAAAAACAAAACAAAACAAACCCAAAACTGAGCTGAAAACCATATGGCCTCACAGAATTTAGAACCTGAAAGTGCTTTAGAGTATATTCTGGTGTTATAGAGAAGAAAACAATAGAGTTAAAGACCTGATGGCTTGGCTGAAAACTGTGAAGCTAACTTGATCAGATTTTGATTGGTAGGCAGGGATCCTGATATCCAAGTGAACAATTTTATTGTCCCTGTTACCTAATTGTCTTGGCTCACCTTTAGCTGTAGATAAAAAATTCCTACTTTTGCAAATTTCTGGGGATTTACTTTCTCAGGAAAGCATATTAGGGTATGATTAGTATAGGTAGACCTTAATTAAAGGATTGAAAAATCTTTCAATCCTCTTGAAAAATCTTTATATTTTGTAGTGGGTTGGAATTCTGAGTAAACCATCTTTTGGAACATGGTATGTTTAATGTTATCTCAGCATTCCCTAGTGGAATTATGAACCATTTTTCCTGATTCATACAGATATATAGTGCTACTAACATACCACTAGTAAAGCTTATAAATCCAGACATTATTTTTTAACAATATATCTACGAAGCACCTAATGGGACCATTAGACCTGTTTTCCCGTTTTGCCTTGTTAGAGTCTTTTCACAATTACCAAAAGTATAAATGAGGCATCTCATTGTTTTAATTTACTATTGGTAGTTCTGTAATAAGAAAGGCCTCAAATCTAATTTGGGGGTGGGGGGATTTTTTTTGTCAAGTAATTCAGTTTATAAGCCATTTCCTTAATCCTCTGATGTTTAGCATCTGAACAAAAGACTCTGTCCAAGGTAATTTCAATTCTTTACCAGGGAGAAATAATATCATAGAATACTTATCTGATATTTTATGATTTGCTTTGGCTGTACATGATGTGAAGCTAACTCAAACTGTTATAAATGGGACTCTATTAATTCATTAATTTGGGAGACCTGAGATGACTTAGGTATCAGTTTGAGGCTTGATCCAGAATGCAAAAGGAGTCGCCAGAACTTCTTTCTCATATCTGTTCTCCTTTCTCTCTCTCTCTCTCTCCCTCCCTCCCTCCCTTTCTCTCCCTCTCTTTCTCTCTCTCTCTTCCTGTGATGTAATAATGACCTCATTCTTGATCCAGGAGGATCTTGGGAAGTTTTAAGGCTGAAATAGTCCTTAGCTTCATAACTTCATACTTCTAAGACAGTTAAAGAGAGTTAATACATTTCATCATATCCCTAGTAAATAATAGTATAAATAAAACGGCATGCCTTCTGTTTGGAAAAACCTAAGTTATTTATCCAACTCAGTAAATCATTATGGCCAATACGGCCACTCTGGAGTTAGTACCATTAAGAAAGGGAGCAAGAAACTGTGTGGCTCAGTAGGTGAAGCATTCCACTCTTGATTTCGGCTCATGTCATGATCTCACGATTTGTGAGTTCAAGTCCTGTGTTGAGCTGTTGCTGGCAGTGCGGAGCCTTCTTGGGATACTTTCTCACTCCTTGTCTCTCTACCCCTCCCACGCATTCACTCTCTTCTCTCAGCAAATAAAGAAACTTTATTAAAAAAAATAACCATGCATACTGTGTGTTTTTAGTTTTTTAGGCAAATATCCAATAAGGCAGTTTAAAGTGGTTCACATTTTACTAAGTGTAGCATTTAGTGAAGCAGATAATATACCATTTTCACCAAAAATGATACAATTTTATAGTACCAACTTTCAGAGTAAAAGAAGATGACAGTGATAATGTTTAGTAATTATTTAATCAGGATTGACTGAAAAGAAAAATGCTGTATCAACTCATTTTGCAGACCTATACACAGATGTCATCATCCTTTGAAATGTGTAGCTATCTGCAAAATTATACGTAATATTTGTTTTCTTGATGTGTTTGCTGAAAAACAATTCTTGAAGCAGAGAACGTTCCTAAACAGTAGTTATTTTTCAAAAGCCTTTAGCTGTGGCAAACATTTTGAACTTGAATTTCAAAGGCATCCTTGAAAACCTTTGGACAGTGAACCAAATGATTGTACATTATAATATGCATTTGTGGTCTCCAAATTTATTAAAAATGTCATATTTTATGTTTTTTTAGTCTGACATGTGAGAAGCTTTGAAGTCGACACAGTTGAACCATAAGGGTATCTTGAAACTTTAGAGAAAGAAACCATAAGAATGTGTACTAACTTACATATGGGAAATGGTAGTTCAACATTTCTTTATTTAAAAAAAAAAATGGTGGCAGCAGTAGAGTCAAAGACAAAAATGTAATAATCACAGTGTATACGGTACGTATATACTTTACTAATCTACTAATCTTACTATACACACGTATAAGAATTCTCTCAATAAGACTGAAATGTAGTCATTAATGCCCTGTTTTACAGATCAGGAAACTGAGAAATGACAAAAAAAAATTGAAGTAACTTACTTAAAAATGTGCCATGGTCTGAATGTTTGTGCACTCCCCAAATTCATATGTGATATCCTAACCCCCAAAGTGATGGTATTAGAGAGGTGGGGCCTTTGGAAAGTGCTTAGTTCGTGTGGGTAGAGCCTTCATGAGTGGGATTTGTGTCCTTATTAAAGAGGCTTATGAGAGCTCTGTTATGTCTATCAACAGTGTGAGGACACAGTGACATATTGGCTGTCTGTGACTCAGAAGAGGGCCTTCACCAGAACCAGACCGTGCTGACACCCTAATATTGGACTGTCAACTTTCAGAGTTGTGAGAAATAAATTTCTGTTCTTTAGAAGTTGCCCGATTTCTGGTAGCTTGTTACGACATTCCAAACAGACTAAGACAAAATGTTAGGGTTATAATAGGACAACCTCAAAAGGACCAGCCTAGCATACTGTTTGAGAACACATTTTTGAAGGGAATTCCCAGGGTTCAAATTCTGGTTCTGGTACCTCCTCGCTGTGTGACTTTAGGATATTGGTGCTATTTCCCCACCTACAAAACCAAGATAATAATAATAGCTAAGTTACAGAGCTTTCCTGAAGATTACACATCTAAATACAGATGTTGTACTTAGAAAAATGCCTTACCCATTTTAAGAGCAACGTATTTCCTTTTATTAGAAATCCCCAACTGTTTTCATGTTACCACAGTGCCAGCAAAGTTCTAGTTTTGATAGGTTTGCTGTAAAACTTTGGTATAATGTAATAACCGCTCACAAATCCACTTGCTCATCAAACTAGATTTTGTTGTTGTTTCATTTAATTACACAATATTGTGTCCAGAGAGCAAGAAAGACAAGGATAAATGTATAATATCTTCTTAGAGCATTAATTTTACTTTTAAAGGATGCACTATTTGTAATGTAAAATTCACACATTTTATAAGTTATAATACAGAGCCAGCAATAAAGTTCTAGTATTTAGTAAGCTGCTATGGGTTCTGACTTATCTTTCTGGGGAATTGGTTCATTTTCCTATTATTTTATGGAAAATTGGATTGAAATTTTAGATAACCACTAATCTATGTCATCTTTCAGATAGAGAATGACTTAATTTATACCAATATGCTCTTTGAGTTAGTTGCTGGGCTTTGATCTGTTATCAGAATTCTGAGTGGTACCAAAATATCTTTTGAGACACTGCAATCTGTACTGAAAACTGTGAACGATAATGCAGTTTGTAACCACAGAATCTATTATTGTGACACTTCCCCTTGAAGAGTTTATGCTCAGATGTGGTAACATATCACAGATTAAGGAGTTTCTAGTGGTATATTCACTGTAATTGGAGTCAAAGGTAAAATATAAATGTAAGAAGTAATGGAACTTTGAGTAGGAAGACAAATTAAGATGATAGGTTTAAAGCTATAAATTTTTATTCTAAATTTAGAATATAATATTTAGTTTATAATTGTGGAATAAAACATTTTTGAAATAATACATTTTGAAATTCAAAAACCTACTTGTGTTTTCTGTTTTGAAAACACAAACTTTATGTTTCTTTCCTATTTTCACAAATATATAGTGTCTGTTATATCAGAAAACAAAAACTTAATGGGCATTTTTAGAAACTATGTTTTCCCTTCAATATATTTGAGAACAACACAAGTTAATTTTTGCTGTTTATCAATTTTTATCAAATACTCCCAAAACAAAGTCTAATTTATAATTTTCCCTTTTTTAGTCTGTATTAATAATGTTGAGGAAATAAGTAAAAAGAAAGTTGTAGAGAGAATGTTCTGTACTAAAAGGGAGTCCATATTCTGTTAAGACTGCATGTATAGATTTTTTCATAGATAAGAGAGACAGATTTAATCTCCATCTTATAGATGAACATAAGATGCAAATAAGTAAAATAAATGATGTTAGATGCAATGTGAGATAGATTCTGTAAACTTTTATGTTCAATCATAAAAGAATCTATTGTCACCAAAACCCATAAAATACCTAGAAATAAACCTAACCAAAGAGGCAAAAAAATCTATACACTGAAAACTATAGAAAGCCTATGAAAGAAATTGAAGAAGACAAAAAAATGGGAAAATATTCCATGCTCCTGGATAGGAAGAACAAATATTGTTAAAATGTCAATACTGTCTGAAGCAATCTACATATTCAATGCAATCCCTATCAAAATAACACCAGCATTCTTCAGAGAGCTAAAACAAACAATCCTAAAATTTGTATGGAACCAGAAAAGACCATGAATAGCCAAACCATCTTGAAAAACAAAACCGAAGCTGGAGGCATCACAATCCCAGACTTCAAGCTGTACTACAAAGCTGTAATCATCAAGACAGTATGGTATTGGCACAAAAACACTCAGATCAATGGAACAGAATAGAGAAATGGACCCACAAGTGTATGGCCAACTAATCTTTGACAAAGCAGGAAAGAATATCCAATGGAATAAAGACAGTCTCTTCACCAAGTGGTGCTAGGAAAACTGGACAGCAACATGCAGAAGAATGAACCTGGACCACTTTCTTCCACCATACACAAAAATAAATTCAAAATGGATGAAAGACCTCAATGTAAGACAGGAAGCCATCAAATTATAGAGGAGAAAGCAGGCAAAAACCTCTTTGATCTTGGCTGCAGCAACTTCTTACTCAACACGTCTCTGGAGGCAAGAGAAACAAAAGCCAAAATGAACTACTGAGAACTCATCAAAATAAAAAGCTTCTGCACAGCGAAAGAAACAATCAGCAAAACTAAAAGGCAACCTATGGAATGGAGAAGATATTTGCAAATGACATATCAGATAAAGGGTTAGTATCGAAAATGTACAAAGAACTTGTCAAACTCAACACCCAAAAAACAAATAATCCAGTGAAGAAATGGGCAAAAGACATGACTAGACACTTCTTCAAAGAAGACATCCAGATGGCCAACCAACACATGAAAAAGTGCTCCACATCACTCATTATCAGGGAAATACAAATCAAAACCACAATGAGATACCACCTCACACCTGTCAGAATGGCTAACAGTAACAACTCAGGCAACAACAGATGTTGGTGAGGATGCGGAAAAAGAGGATCTCTTTTGCATTGTGGGTGGCAATGCAAGCTGGTGCAGCCACTCTGGAAAAAAGTATGGAGGTTCCTCAAAAAACTAAAAATAGAACTACCCTACGACCCAGCAGTTGCACTACTAGGTTTTTATCCACGGGATACAGGTGTGCTGTTTTGAAGGGGCACATGCACCCCAATATTTATAGCAGTGCTATCAACAATAGCCAAGTATGTAAAGAGGCCAAATGTCCATTGATGGATGAATGGATAAAGAAGATGGGGTGTGTGTGTGTACACACACACACACACACACACACACACACACACACTCAATGGAGTATTACTCAGCAATCAAAAAAAAATGAAATCTTGCCATTTGCAAGTATGTGGATGGTACTAGAGGGTGTTATGCTAAGTGAA
The DNA here is from genome assembly GCF_028749965.1 of Puma concolor. Taxonomy (NCBI): domain Eukaryota; kingdom Metazoa; phylum Chordata; class Mammalia; order Carnivora; family Felidae; genus Puma; species Puma concolor. The sequence continues at coordinate 204,271,409 of NC_141667.1, read as the reverse complement.
ATTAGTCATTTAGAGAAAGACAAAAATCATATGACTCCACTCATATGAGGACTTTAGGAGACAAAACCGATGAACATAAGTGAAGGGAAACAAAAATAATATAAAAACAGGGAGGGGGACAAAACATAAGAGACTCATAAATATGGAGAACAAACTGAGGGTTACTGAAGGGTTTGTGGGAGGGGGGGTGGTCTAAATGGGTAAGGGGCACTACGGAATCTACCCTGAAATCACTGTTGCACTATCTGCTAACTAACTTGGGTGTAAATTAAAAAATAAATTAATTTAAGGGCACCTGGGTGGCTCAGTCGGTTGGGCGTCTGACTTTGGCTCAGGTCATGATCTCACAGTCTGTGAGTTCGAGCCCTGCATCGGCGTCTGTGCTGACAGCTCAGAGCCTGGAGCCTGCTTCAGATTCTGTGTCTCCCTCTCTCTGACCCTCCCCCATCCATGCTCTGTCTCTCTCTGTCTCAAAATTAAATTAACATTAAAAAAATTTTTTTAAATAAATTAATGTAAAAAAATAAATAAAAGAATCCATTGTTATTAGAGTGCCACCTTCTATTGTTTATGATCTGAACTTAAAGGTATCCAGGAAACATTTGTTATTTAAAGAGTGAGGGAATAATGGAAACGGTGTAATTCATTTTTAAATTAATTTTATTTAACTTATTCATTGAAAAAATTTTGAAACATGTCTTCTGCAATATTTAGTTTTGGATGTGTTGCTCTTATCAGTGATAACATAATAACATAATTCTTTGTATTCCACGATGTAGCTTTGTGAAGATCATGCTTTTTTATTACTAAAATCAAGTAACAGTATATAATGAAAGCCATATATGAAAAACCCACAGCTAACATCATACTTAATGGTGAAACGTTGAAAGTCGTGCTCCAAAATCAGAAACAAGAGTGCCCACTATCCCTCTTCCTATTCATAATAATACTGAAAATCCTACCCAGAGCAATTGGTCAAGAAAAAGAAATAAAATGCATCCAAATTAGAAAGGAAGAATAAAATCGTCTTTGATTGCACATGACATGATTTTATATAAACTGTAAAGACATAGTAAAAAATGTTAGAACTAAGAAATGAATTCAATAAAGTTGCAAAATACGAAAATCAATTGTATTTTTATACATTAACAACAAAGTACCTGAAATAGAAAATAATTCCCTTTATAATAGCATCAAAAACAATATGAAATCCATGAAGACCAATGTGGTAAAAGCAAAAAGTTGATGAAAGGATAATTGCTTGGATGTGAAATCAGAGGCCTAGTACAAAATGATCTAACATAGTTAGATCATCAACCTTTCATGTCAGTTGAAATCACCTGGGGAGAGATGGATAGCTAGATGGATAGATAAATCATTATAGATGGTGATATATCTATCTATCCATCTGTCCTTCTATCCATCCATCTTTCAAAGCCTACCTTTTATTATACACATTTTTGTATAATTGATTTTATTGATAGCACTTGGCCATTATTATATTTTAAAATAGTGATTGGTAGCAGTGAAATTGAAGAGAATCATTTAGAATTTATAGCAAGAATAATTCCTTACAAATTGGAACATTTTAAAAAAGTCTCTCTCTCACTTCTCAAGACTAAGTTGTTTTGACCTGAGTAACCTAAAGGATCAAGTTGCTATTTGCCGAGATGGGAAAGATCATAGAAGAATCAGATTTGTGCTGAGGATTTGAATAATTAACTTTTTTTAGACCCACAAAGGTGTACTATATTTTCTATTAAAACCTAATATTTTTCTCTATATAATCACCCTCATTTCTACCAAAGATAATCACAATAAGAATAATTTGTTACCAAAGTAAATCTAGGCTCATTAAACTTGGCACAATTATTTATATAAGTGCGGCAAGAACAGTGATCAACAACATGGATTCTTTTTAAGTCTACTTTGCTGGAACTTTTCATAAGGAATCTCACATTGGACATTTAATAGCCCCTTAAGGCTGGGAAGCCAAGCCAAGGACTCCCCATGAGAATGTGCCTATAATACTTGTAGATTTGGATAAATTCCTTTCTTGTCAAAGTCACCAAGACATTATCCAGTTTATTGTACCTGGCAGGAAGTGACCTTCTTTACTCACTAGGTAAGGCTGATGGGAGTACTATAAGCAAGGCACCAGGACGTATTTCCAAGGGTCTTTATTGTATCTTTAAGTCAACCTTAGTTCCTTAAAACTGGTCATGTTTGATTCTATGTACATCACTCACAAATAAGATATTCCAGTCAAAACCTTAATGATATAACCAGTGTCTCCAATTGTGTTCTGTTACACAGAGAACATATATTTATTGAACTTAATGCAAATCGCTATATCACCATGGAAATAAGAATATTCAGTGTGCGTTTCCAAATTCTGAAGAGATCGGGTAGGGAGAAAATAATTGTTTAAATTCTGGTTACAATGGTATAACTTATCAAATTGCTGTAAGTCATAGATAAGAGAAAAAGGTTTCCTTGTATCTGGAAATACAAAGCATTAAAAAACCAGCAGTGTTTCAAACGAAAATACCTCCACATGAATTCGTTCAGTCCCATGTAATTAGTTCATGTTGATCTTGATCTACTGTTAGCAGTTTTATCAATCCATCAGTGTCTCTGTTAGAGTTCTGTAAATTGTTACCCATTTCAGTAGTATTATCTGAAAGTTATCAGAAACCCGTACTTGTCAGAGTCCCGTCTCTGCATCTCTTAAGAAGAAGCACTTTTGCGGGAGCGTCAGAGTCAAATAGTAACAGCTTTTTGCCAGCTTCTGCCAGTCTTCCAGCATCTCATCTGCAGGCTTTGGAGCAAGCAGTCTCTCAACAGGTCCCATCATGGTTGCCAAAATTTGTGATGCTTAAGCTGCCCACCAGCACAGTCTTCACATTCCAATTTTCTTTTTCTTGTTAGTTTTGTCAAAGTTCCATGGTTTTCTAATATGCCAGCAGCATGTTTGTTTTCCATTTGCTTATGGCTTAAAAAGCCACAGAGGGGGTTGGGTAGCCTGAATAACCGTCTCATGCGTCACTGCTATCTCTTTCAGAGTTGCATTTTTCTTTAAACACAGAAAATGTTAAATAAGAACTTAATAAGTGTCATAATGATGCTAGATATGAGGAAGATGAAGCAGTAATTTGTGCTTTAAATTTTTACTTATATTCTGTATTTTTGGCCCACAGTATGCTTATTAAAATGGACTCATTCTCCTCTCTTCTTTGGTCCATCTTTAGAAGGATATATATATATATATATATATATATATATATATATATATATATATGGTATATATATGGTAAATATAATAGAATATATATATTCTAAATATATATATATATATATATATATATTTAGAAATTGCATCTGAAATGTTTGTCTCTTTTTCTCTTTGAAGTCACTACTCATGAATCCTCCCCCATTGCAAACTGATTTATGCTCCAAATCTATATAAAGAGGTTAAATGACTAAGAAATGTAGAAGGCACAGGATGAAGGAGAAAGGCCATGAGAGTGAGAGAAGAGAACTACATAAAAATCAGTGTAAACTTTGGGAAGATAACACAAATATCCGTGAAAAGGTGGAAAAGTTAGAAACATATAGACAATGATGGCAATCTGTTGCTTACAAATGTATGAGGAGAAATGTACAGACAAATCATAGGAAATACTGGATTCACTAAATATAAACAGGTGAGTTTTATAGTTCACTGCATGCTGTTGAATTTTATTAGACTCTTCTAAGCCTTATTGCTTGAACTTGTAAAGTTCTTCTTTCCCCATTGATTGATTTCTAAATAAATAAAAGGTGCTGTTTTTCATAGGATGTCATCATTCTTCATCATTAGGGAGTGGCAACAGCAAAATATCAGTTGTTTTCTACCATCTTCCCCTCAATTTTGATATCACTCATTGACAAGAGTGCCTTTTTTGAAAGTCCGGGAGTCCAGTAGAGAATTTTCAACACATGGTTGGAGGAAAAAAAAATCTGAGACTAGACACATTTAAGAAAGTAGGAGGAACAGTTTTGCTTTACCCTCATCAGCCCTCCCAGCTGGAACAGCCCAGTGCCAAGAGATACCTCAATTATAAGAGGAACATGCTCTGGGTATCTTAAATACAGTGTGATGAGGGTAGTTAATACTACTATGCTGTGTACTTGAGATTTACTAAGTATACACAGTTTTGTCAATTATACCTCAATAAAGCTGAAAAAAATCCATCATTAATTTTATTGTCATAGTTGATCATGAGAAATAATGTCATAGATTCTATGTTTGTATTTATAGGCATGAAATTTATGAAATAAAGAGTGTCCATGCAATAATTCTTTTTAGTAACTTTTGCTTTAAAAAAGTGTTTATTGATTTATTTTGAGAGAGACAGAGCTCAAGCAAGGGAGGGGCAGAGAGAGAGAGAATCCCAAGCAGTCTCCAGGCTGTCAGCACAGAGCCCGATGCGGGGCTTGAACCCACAAACATGAAATCATGATCTGAGCTGAAATCAGATGACAATTGACTGTGCTACCCAGGTGCCCCCATGAAATATTTAAAATAAATTTAAAAAAAAAAATTTTTTTTTCCAACGTTTATTTATTTTTGGGACAGAGAGAGACAGAGCATGAATGGGGGAGGGGCAGAGAGAGAGGGAGACACAGAATCGGAAACAGGCTCCAAGCTCTGAGCCATCAGTCCAGAGCCCGACTCGGGGCTCGAACTCACGGACCACGAGATCGTGACCTGGCTGAAGTCGGACGCCCAACCGACTGCGCCACCCAGGCGCCCCTAAAATAAATTTTTTAATTGAAACATAGTAAGAAATGCAATTGTCATTCACTAAATAAAAATCTAATTCAGTGATAAAATAATGGTACAGAGTGTTGCTAATTGAACTTACTAGAAAAGAAAAATATACTTGTCCTAAGAATATCATTTTCAGCAGCCTGACAAATGAGGAACTTCTCGAATGACAAGACTCATGAAACATAGGCAAATGGTACTTACTATTCACTTTTTCATAGTCCTTTTTTTTTTAATGTTTTAAATTTATTTTTGAGAGAGAGAGGTTGCAGAGAGAGATGGAGACACAGAATCTGAAGCAGGTTCCAGGCTTTGAGCTGTCAGCATGGAGCCCTACGTGAGGCTCAAACTCACAAGCTGTGAGATCACAACCTGAATTGAAGTCAGATGCTTCTCTGACTGAGCCCTCAGGAGCCCCTCATAGTCGTTCTTGATGATTTTCTTGTTAAGTTATAATAAAACTGATTAGAAACAATTTCCAGGTATTAGCACTAAAGGAAAAGACAAGGACAGGGTCATTGAGATGAAAATAAACCCTATTTCGGGTGCTCCATTTTTAAGATATGACAATTTGTATAAAATGAAATCCTTCATTTTTACTGAAAATTGCTTCCTTTCATACTTTTTTATGAAAATCATCTCACTCTTGGTTTCCAAATCTCAAATGATTTTGAGAGTTATCTGTTTTATATTACATATAAAATTATTGCCTTAATTATGTCAGCTATTTCTTTGTAAATTTTATAAAAATTTGGCTCTCTCTCCATTGTTTTTGACATGACTCTAATTCAGTTTTTACCATCTTTCGTATAGAACTTGAGTAATATCTAACTGACCTTCTCTACATCCTTTCTCCTTTCTTTCCTTTTTTCCTTCATTAAGAAAACCTCAATAAAGTAGTTAAATGCAGTGGAAGATAAATCCTCTATGGTAAGATAATCTGAAAAAGGGGAAATTAATATGTTTGACACTAGGTTTCTCCCAATTATGGTCAGGCTAAATCTTGGCTTACACTTTCTTATGACATGGAGAAGGTAAAACATGAAGGTCTGTACCAAAGTTTGGAGGAATGTATCCAGAAGAACCTCAGTCATATATGAAATGGCCACTCCTAGGTTCTGTCAGAAATCCATCAAATTTCTGTCATCCAGGCATATGAAAGGGTTGTAACTTCACAGGCTCATGCCACAATCCCTTTAGAGAGCTCATCAATATGAATTTCCTGTAATCACTAATTTCTGATTATTTCATTCTCTATTAGATGGAATAAAAAACAGAGTTTTCAATTAAGAAGCAAAGTAACATGACCCCAGAAATTTCCAAGTTCAGAATATTATACTCTCTGGTGTTTTAACAAGGCCATGGTGAGATTTAGCCCAACTGTCAAAGTGAGTGTCGTGACAAATAACTTCTAGAAACTGAGGAGGAATTGCCATGTGAGTAATCCAGGCAGCCTCAAGCTTAAAATCAGTAGCAGTGATTCATCTCTTAGAAGATAAAACAAAATGCAACTTTGACTTTGAACATTAATTTTTTTCTTCTTTCTCCTTTTTTTTTTTTTTTAAATTTTTTTTTTCAACGTTTATTTATTTTTGGGACAGAGAGAGACAGAGCATGAACGGGCGAGGGGCAGAAAGAGAGGGAGACACAGAATCGGAAACAGGCTCCAGGCTCTGAGCCATCAGCCCAGAGCCTGACGCGGGGCTCGAACCCACGGACCGCGAGATCGTGACCTGGCTGAAGTCGGACGCTTAACCGACTGCGCCACCCAGGCGCCCCTTCTTTCTCCTTTTTTTAAAATTTTTATCATTGCTATTTTCTGATGTTGGTTTACACTTGCTTGCAATTCTGGAGCATGGACAAAATCCAAGGAATGGAACTCAAAACCCATCACAAGTGCCTATTTTGGCCGTCTTGATGTGCTCCAAATGACCAGTTTGGCAGTCAACGAGAGTAATGACAGCAGCTGCTGTGCTGCATTTTGGAAGAATTTTTATTTGAATTGACTATGCATTTAGAAATCCCATCCCATAGTAATTTTTGCTATTTATTTCTCATGACATGTTTTTTTTTGTTTTGTCTTTTTTTTTTTTTTTTTTTTCCTGAGGAGGGGGAGTCACATTATATATAGGCATGACCTTAAAATATAATATACTGGCCTGGTAGTTAGAAATGAGAGTATTTGTGAAGGCAGTATTAAAGTTATAAAGGTAAAAAAGGAATTCAGCTTTTTTGAAGTCAGAGTTTCTCTTTAATTACTACCTTATTATAGTTCACTTATTAATTTTTATTTATTCTTAAAAAAAGCACATTGATTTGGGGACATGGCTGCCTGAAAAGTGGCATCTGTCTCTAATTATCTTGTGGAAGAAATAACAAGAAATGGGTTTTAGGAGGAAAAACACACATGAAGAAGGTGTTTTGAGGTCTTCTAAGTTACTTAAAAGAAGAGAACAGGCAATGTTTAATTTGATCCAAAAATACCATGACAACTTTTCACTCCTTGTGACCCAGTTTAGCAACTTAGGTGTTATTGACATTTTCACATCATGGCTCATGATCTGCATAATATAAATAAAATTGTAACAGGAAAAACAAAAAATAACCTTATATAGCCTGATTTTTGCCTGACTCATTCATTTCATAGCATAGTATTAAAAATGATCTTTGAAATAACATGAAAGAGTGAATCATGTTTCTGTATAAAAGTACTGTTATGATTAATGAATTTAAAGAAATATCTGGAAATTGGACAAGTGGAAGGAATAAATTCATGCTGTGTTATTACATCCTAATGCATTCGTAGATGCTAAAAAATGGGTGTAGATGCCATCTAATCATATTCAAGACAAATAGTTCATTTGAAAATGAATATCCATATTTAAAGATGATATTCTTAGAGAAATTTTAGGTTTATAGGAAAATTGAGAAGGACAGAGTTCCCATGTACCCCTTGCCCCCAGATACGTATAGCTTCCCCATAATCAACATCTTCCACCAGAGTGGTTTATATGTTACGATTGATGAATCTATGTTGACACATCATAAGTACTCAAAGTTCGTAATTTACATTATGGTCATTCTTGATGTACATTTTGAGGGTTCAGACAAATGTGTAATGACGTGTATCCATCAATATAGTATCATATGGATTGGTTTCACTGCCCTGTAAGTTCTCTATACTCTGTCTTTTCATTTTTTACTACAGTCCCCAACTCCTGGTGAGCACTGATCTTTCTACTTACTCTGTCTTTTCCAGATGCCATTAAGGAATCATCCAGTATATGGTCTTTTTAGATAGCTTCTTTTATTTAGTAATATGCATTTAAGTTTCCTTTTTGTCTTTTTATTCATGTTATTAATCCATCTACTTACTGAAGGACATTTTTGTTTGCTTCCAAGTTCTGGCATTTACGAATAAACCACCTATTAACATCCACTTGCAGGTTTTTATGTGGGCATAAGGTATTCGTGCCTTTAGGCAAATGTCAGTGAATGTGATTGGTGGATTATATGGTAAGGATATTGTTTGTTATATAAGAAATGGCCAAACTGTCTTTCAAAACTGTCTGTTCCATTTTGCATTTCCACGAGCTGTGAATGAGAGTTCTTGCTTGATTTGATAGCCTCAGCAGCACTCAGTGTTGTCAGTGTTCCAGATCTGGGCCATTCTAATAGTTGTGCAGTGGTATCTTGTTGTTTTGATTTGCGTTTCTCAGATGACATATGATGCGGAGCATACAGGTGCACTTATTTTATTGTGTTCCGTCTATTACATCTTGCAGGTATAGCAGTTTTTACAGATTGAAGTTCTGTAGCAGCCCTGCTTCATGCAAGTTTGTTGATAACCATTTTTCCAATTGCACTTACTTCCTCTCTGTGTCTGTGTCACATTTTGGTAATTCTTACAATATTTCAAACTTTTTCATTATTATTATATTATGGTGATTTGTGATCAGTGTTCTTTGGTGTCACTAATGTGATTGTTTTGGGGAGCCATTGCAACATGCTCATTCAAGATGACAAACTTAATAGATACAAATTGTGTGTGTTCTGACTACCCCACCGACGAACGGTTCCCCCAACTCCTTTTCCTCAGTCCTCCCTGTTTCTGGAGATGCAACAGTATTGAAATTAGGCCAGTTAATAACCTTAAAATAGCACCTAAGCGTTCAAATGAAATGAAAAGTCACGCATCTCTCACCTGAAATTAAAAGCTAGAAATCACTTAAGCTTAGTGAGGAAGGCGTATCAAAACCCAAGATAGGGCAAAAGCTAGGCTCCTTGTGCCAGTTAGCCGAATTATGGATGCATCAGAAAAGGTTTTGAAGGAAATTAAAAGTGCTACCCCAGTGAACACACAAATAATAAGAAAGTGAAACAGCCTTATTGCTGATGGAGAAAGTTTTAGTGATCTGGATAGAAGATCAAACCAGACACAATATTCCCCAATGCCAAAACCTAATCCAGAGCAAGACCATAACTCTATTTATTTCTATAAAGGCTGAGAGAAGAAGCTGCAGAAGAAGAGTTTGAAGCTAGCAGAGGTTGATTTATGAGGTGTAAGGAAAGAAGCCATCTCCATAGCATAAACATACAAGGTAAAGCAGCACGTGTTGATGCAGTAGCTGCAGCAAGTTATCCAGAAGATTTAGCTAATGCAGGTGGCTGCACTTAACAACTGATTTTCGGCGTAGATGAAACATCCTGCTATTAGAACATGCTGGGTTGCCTGGGTGGTTCAGTCGGTTGTGTCCAACTCTTGATTTAGGCTCAGGTCATAATCTCACAGTTTGTGAGATCGAGCCCCCCTTTGGGGTCTGCACTGATGCCTCAGAGCCTGTTTGGGAGACTGAGCTACCTCGGTGCCCCAGGACTAATTTCATTTTTGAAGTCTTATTATTTAATAAATACATTTTGAAAAACTATTTTGGCATAAACAGTGATTCCTCTGATGGATTTGGGCAAAGTAAACGTAAAACCTTCTGGAAAGGACACACCGTACCAAATGCCATTAAGGACATTCATGATTCATGGGAAGAGGTCAAAATATCAATGTAAACAGGAATTTGAAAGAAGTTGATTCCAACCCTTGTGGATGAAGTTGATGGATTCAACTTCAGTTGAAGAAGTAATTGAAGATATGGTGGAACTAGCAAGGGAACTAGAAGTTGAGCCTGAAGATGGGACTGAATGACTGTCATCGCATGATCAAACTTTAATGGATGGGAAGTTACTTCATATGGAAAAGTAAAGAAGGTGGTTTTTTGAGATGGAAACTACTTCTAGTGAAGATGCTGTGAAGACTGTAGAAATGACGAGAAGGGATTTAAAAAAATATGTAAACTTAATTGCAAAGCAGAGGCAAGGTTTGAGAGGATTGACTCCAATTTTGAAAGAAGTTCTACTTTGGGTAAAATGATATGAAACAGCAACACATGCTGCAGAGGAATTGTTTGTGAAAGGAAGTTTCAGTTGATACGGCAGACTTCATTTTTGTCTTATTTAAGAAATGGCCACAGCCACCACCCTAATCTTCAGCAGCCACCGCCCCCCCCCCCCCCCCCCCCGCCAGGTCAGTAGCAGCCATCAGTGTCAAGGCAAGACCCCACCAGCAAAAAGATTACAACTCACTGAAAGTTCAGGTGATGGTTAGTATTTTTTTTTACCAAGTGAGTATTTTTTTAAATGTTTATTTATTACAAGTGAGAGGGAACAGGGGCAGGGGAGAGGGGCAGAGAGAAAGGGTGAGAGTGTCTCAAGCAGGCTCCATGTTCAGCATGGAGCCCAATGTGGGGCTTGATCCCACAACTGTGACATCATGACCTGAGCTGAAATCAAGAGCTGGATGCTTAGCCAACTGAGCCACCCAGGCACCCCTAGAGTATTTTTAATTAAGGTATGTACATTGTTGTTGTTGTTGGTTTTTTTTTTAGTTTTTTTATGTTTATTTTTGAGAGAGAGTGAGTGTGAGTGGGGGAGGGGCAGAGAGAGAGGGAGACACAGAATCTGAAACAGGCTCCAGGCTCTGAGTTGTCAGCACAGAGCCTGATGCAAGGCTCCGTCTCACAGACCGTGAGATCATGAGCTGAGCTGAAGCCAGATGCTTAACCGACAGTCACCCAGGCACCCCACAGTATGTACATTGTTCTTTTAGACATAATGCTGCTGTGCACTTAATAGCTTATAGTATAGCATTAAACATAACTTGTACATGCAGTGAGAAACCAAAAAATTCATTTGACTTGCCTAATTTGATAATCACTTTATTGCAATGGTCTGGAACTGACTCTGCAGAATCCCTGACGCATACCTGTATTTTTGTATTCTTATTTGCCATTTATATATTTTCTTTTTGAAGTTTCTGTTAAGGTCTTTGGCCATTTTTTAAATCACTTTTTCTTGGTGATGAGCTTCAAGAGTTCTTTGTATATTTTGGATAATAGTCCTTTATCAAATTTGTCTTTTATAAATATTTATCTTAAACTGGCTTGTCATCTCATTCTTTTGAAATTGTCTTTAAGAGAACAAAAATTTTTCATTTTAATGAATTCCAACTTACCAATTGTTTCTTTCATGGATCATGTTTCTGGTATTCTATCCAAAGTCATTACAGTACCCAAGGTCATCTGGGTTTTCTCCTATGTTGTCTTTTAGGAGTTTAGAGTTTTGCATTTTATATTTCGATCTGTGATACATGTTAATTTTTTGAAGGGTGTAAGTTGCTGTCTAGACAGTATTTTTTGCTTATGGATATCTAGTTGTTCCAGCATCATTTGTGAAAGAGACTGTCTTTGCTCCAGTGTGTTGTTTTTGCTTTTTCATCAAAGATCAGTTTGTGTGGGTCTCTTTTTTGGCTCTCCATTACATTCCATTGATCTGTTTCTCCTTTCTTTCACCAATACCACACTGTCTTTGTTACTATAGCTACATAGTAAATCTTGGAGTAGCATCATTCCTCCAACTTTATTCTTCCCCTTCAATATTATATTGGCTATCATTGTTTTTTTTTCCTCTCCATATAAACTGTAGAATCAGCTTGTTTATAACCACAAAAGATTTTGCTGGGATTTTGATCAGAATTGCATTGAATCTGTAGATCATGTTGGGGGAGCACTGGCATTTTGACAGCATTGAGTCTTTTCCTCTATGAATCTGGAATATCTCTCCATTTATTTAGTTCTTCTTTGATTTTGGTTATCAGATTTGTTGTTTTCCTCATGTTGATCTTGTACATATTTTGTTAACATTATAGCTATTTCATTTTTGGGGGGGGTGCTAATATAAATAGAATTGTGTTTTTGTTTTAAATTTTATTTATTCATTGTTAGTGTATAATAAAGCAACTGACTTTTTATATTAAATTTGTATCCTGCCAACTTGCTATATTTGCTTATTAGTTCTAGGAGGAAATTTCATTTTTTTAAACTTGATGTATTTCACAAAGGAGTAAATCCAAATATTCAGCAAACATCTAAAAAAGTATTTGACATCAAAATTTATTATGCAATTGAAAATTGAAACCACAGATATGTGCCACTGCACACATAGCAGAATGGTAAATGGAAAAGAAAGCACCAAATTACTGGCAAGGGTGAGGAATGAATGAAAAGTTCCATGTTTGTGTTGACAGTGTAACTTGCGAAAACTCCTTTGAAAGGCCTTTGTCAGTACCTTGTAATTGTGAAGGTACACATACATTATAATCTGTCAACTCCATATTTAGATATATTCCAACAGAAATGTATGCACATTTGCATGGAAAGATACAGAAATCAACATTGACAGTAGATATACAAATAATGGCTGTAACTCAGAGACAATTTATGTGTCCTTTTCCAATAAAAATGATCTTGAATTAATTAAAACTTGAATTAAGTAATTATCTAACTAATTAATTAATTACCTATTGAATTAATTAACTAAATACATGGTAATAAAAGTCAGAATAAGAATTGCCTTTCTGCATGAGTTGAGTGGCAACTGGAAAAGGACTTGAAGAGTTTGGGGACACTATAATAATCCATTTCCTGATGTGAGTTGTGGTTACAATCTGTGTTCACTCTGCAAAGACACTGAGATGCACATATATGATTTATATGCATGTGTATTAGACATAGTACACTACAAAAGAAATGTGTTCGTAAAATTTTTGTGTTAAAATCTGATTTAAAAATAAAGTATGGACGTTGAGAGGGCATGATGAACTCTACATATAGATTATGGGTCCTGAGCACATAGAAATTGAAGGCCTTGAAAAAAAATAAAATTTTCAGGGAGAATATGTAGAAGCACTCAGATAAAAGCCAGCACTCAGATACAGCATTCTTCAAAGAGCAGAAGATAAAGCCAGTAAGAAGAAAGATGGGTCAGGTTTAAGAAAGAAAATTAAGGAGTTTGTTAGTAACACACAGACCAGGGAAGAGGAGTTATCAACAGTGTCAAATGTGCAAAGATGTACAATTATTTAGATAATTAGTTTTTAATATAACTACAAACATGTTAAAAGTGATCTTCATGAGAGGAAAGTCATTGCAGGTCAGAGATGAAAGCCTTATTGCAACAAATTGAGTTATAATTGGGGAATGTAGAGCCAGTCCCTGTAGACAAACTATTCACAGTGTTTGTACACGAAATGGGTGTTAGGGAAGGGACGATACCAAAAGATGTGTCTTCAAGGACCAGACAAGTAGCCTTTTTTACTAGCTATTTAATATTGGGCAAATGTATGAACTTTTTTGAGGTTTGAAATCCTTATAAGTCAATACATTAATAAAACCTATGTAACTTTATGAAATATATGTGGCTAGATGTAATTTTATAAAACACTTTCAAATGTCACTCAAATGCTACATTAAATAATAGGAAATAGAATATGACAGAACTATATTTAAATCATATGAAACTTTTTTTAAGTGCCAGAGCAAATTTGAAAATAGCTGTATATTTGAATAATTTATGAGGAGCTATATGATTGTGGGTTCTCTCTTCAGGTTGCGATTTTCAAATTTTTCTTTTACTACTTGCATCTGGGATTTGTACTAACTTTATATCATTTTAAAAAGTAAATTAGTGCCAGGGATCCTGGGTGGCTCAGTCAGTTAAGTATCTGATTCTTGGTTTCAGCTCAGGTCATGATCTCACGGTTCGTGAGTTCAAGCCCTTGCGTCAGTCTCTGCACCAACAGTGTGGAGCCTGCTTGGGATTCTCTTTCTCTTTCTCTTTCTCTTTCTCTTTCTCTTTCTCTTTCTCTTTCTCTTTCTCTTTCTCTTTCTCTTTCTCTTTCTCTTTCCCTTTCCCTTTCCCTTTCCCTTTCCCTTTCCCTTTCCCTTTCCCTTTCCCTTTCCCTTTCTCTCTCTCTCAGAATAAATAAATGAACTTTTTAAAAAGTAGATTAGTACCAAATGGTAACAACATTGTAAATGAGGGGCAGTAAGGTTTGAATTCTATTAAGTACCCAAGGGAGTAAAATAATGAAGTAAGTGGCTGCTGTTATGAAGAGCTCTCCAGACAATGCCAAATATTGCAATATTACAGCAGAAGTATCATGACCTAAGGAAACACACACAATGCTACTTTAGATATCAGTAATCAACTTTGTCGTGTAATTCTCATGTCTTAAGAGAGCAAACTATATAATAAATTCGTGCAACTATTCATCACACAGCTGAGGATAGTGGGACATTCTGCATTGATTTTTTCATAAGAATAAATAGTCTCCCAAACTAATTTCTTTTGGCTTTTACCTTAATCACATTTTTAATTTACATTGATTTTCTTGACAATAGGTTTTTTGCCCCGATGCAGAAGAGATCATCCTTTATGTGAAATACATGTAAGTAAATGTATATTGAATATATATATAGAATATATATGGTATAAGTATATATACACACCTCTCCAGAGTCTGGAAAGTTGTATTCTTATCTAGTAGCCCAGTGACTGATGATTCTACTTCTTCTTCCTATTTTATGATTCTCTGTGATGCTGATGAATTTGTGGTGACTGAAGCAACCAAGTATAACTGAACCCCCAAAGGTAATAGATCTTATAATATGCCTCAGACAAATTCCAGAACTTTAATTTAAAAATCAAATTTCTCCTTTTTGGACTTTAGCATTTTATCTTTGCAATCTATGCTGCTGGTCATTTTAAATTAATAGGATCTGGTGAAAATGTGCTTCCTTTCTAAAACCCTGTTAGAGACCTCCTGATGAATTGATAGATGAATTGACAGATGAATTGATAGATGAATTGACATGGTAGCAAAACCACTAACTTTCTCTCTCTATAATGATATAATCTGCTTCAGTGTTCCTGATAAATTTGTTGTATATCTGCTTTAAAATCACCAGAGAAAACTGCTCCTCAGAGGCAGTATGTAGGTGCTTAGAACAGGTCCTTATATAGACACAATCTTCTGCAGTTGGGATGCCAGTTGTTTTCGATGATTGTGTTTTGCATGGTTACTTTGAAAATGCCCTTAGGTATCAGTAAGAGCTGCACACCATACATCTCAGTTACAGGCAGAACATCTGACCGCAGCGGCACCAGCCTGCAAAGAGGAATAAAAGCGGAATACAAGATCATGTTTTTTTCACAGCTGGTCATTGCAGTATCGATAGATATCGCAGTGTTAGATTAACAACTTAAAACAGTTATGGCATATCACATGCACATTGCAATATTTAGTTCCTTTTATATGATTTTATCTCTCTGTCATGTGATTTTTCCCCCATATCTTCAAAATGGCTTAACACACCAAAATATATATAAATCTACATTTATCTTTTTCATACCATATATGAAATGCTTATAATTTAATCCTTCTTTTGGAAGAGATAGTTGAGTGAAGAAGGCATTTACCAAAATGGGCGTAGAAAAGCAAAGTATGATATTGCTATAGGAGCTTCTGCTGATAAGCAAAATAATCTATTTTCGTTAGATATAGAACTTTCCCATTAAGTAGGTGTTCACACTACTTTGATGGTACATCTATAATCCAGCCTAATATTTATGATGCATAATATCACTGATTTTATATATATATATATATGTTTTTAATTGAAAATATTGTTATGAGCTAAATTTTTAGAAATGCACATGTTAAAGTCCTAGCCCCTAGTACCTCAGAATATGACTGAATTTGGAGATGGATCTTCAAAGAAATAACTGAGTTAAAATGAGGTCATTAGGGTGGGCCCTAATTTAATATGACTGGTGTCCTTATAAGAAGAGACAGTTTGGACACAAAACACCTACAGAGTGAAGACCGTGTGAAGACAAATGGAGAAGACTGGTATAACTATAAGCTAAGAAGAAAGGCCAGCAGCAGATCCTTCTCTTATGGTCTTGAGGAAAAAACTATTTTGCTGACACCTTGATCTTGGACTTCTAGTCTCTGCAGGACTCTGAGAAAATAAATTTCTCTTGCTTTAACTGCTCAAACAGTGCTGTTTTGTTACAGCAGCCCTAGTAAGCCAATACAAGTATCAGCTGAAATGAGAGATACTGCATGGACCTTTACAAAAATATGTATTAAGAGGATTTTTGGATTATAGGTCAAAACACTGGTCTAAATCTGTGAATTCAGTTCTCCGCCTTCTGAAAAAAATAACTAAAATAAAAATGCAAAATATATAAATATCCTGTATCCATTCTAGGAAATAGAAAAGGTCACCATAGATATTGTGGCAATATGAAGAAAACTCTCTGATGCATAATTGAAGAGAGATCAATCAAAGGTACCAGAATTGCTTGCCTGAAGCAAGTCAATTCTTAATATTCCATGTAATGTGAGTCAGTAAATACTTCCACTTTATTCCATGAATTTGCACCTCTAATTTATACTATCTATGAGCTCCAGGACCTCCCCCACTGGAGAAATTAATATATAAAACAATCCACGGTACCTGGCAAAAGCAAGTGTAAATCTCTTTGAAAGGATATATGCTCAACCCAGGGTGAAGACTCTCATCAAGCATGGACTGTAAGAACTCACCAACAAAACAGCAAATACAAGGAAACAAGCCATCTTGAATGCCAGTCAAAGCCAAAAACAAACCGAAACTAAAACCCTCCAGTCTGTGGTAATAGAAAGAGACTAAAAACATATAATAAGTATTTTTCAATAAAAGATAAAAACACGAGACTGTCAGAAATGACAGTGTTCCTCTATTCTTTATCACAAGACGCTCTGCTTACCCTGAGACCATTCTTAAGTAAAAAAAGGGAGCCTACGCAATCATACTGGGTTTAGAAAGGAAAACACGGGTTTTTTCTCTAAAGAGAATATGGGGACCGGTTGTCCTAGGTAGGATGAAGTGCCTTGATGATTGTATTATTTTATTTTTATTATAGTCTTTATAATAAAACCCTCAAAATATTAATATTTCTATTTGATAGATGGGCTTAATTATAGTTCATTTAGTTAAAATTATTAATTTGCTTGTGGGTCATGTACAAAAAACAAGAAAAAGCTAAGTTGGCTGGCACTTCTACTTTGATTTTTATTCTGAGACCCAGGTGTCATTCAACGTGATTTGTGTTCTTGGGTGTATGATATCCAGTAAACATCACTGATTTCTGAATAACTTATCTTCCACTTATCAAGAAGAAAGAAAGAAAGAAACTGTATGATAAAGGAGAGACTGGTGAAGTAAGGCTCTATGCAAAGTGGAAGGTTAAAAACAGACGTTGTTTTTGGCTCTTAGCTGTGGAAGCACTCTCTCTACACATCACTCTTTAATTTCTGTGCATGCTGTGATATATCCCTCACTGTGAGCCCTCCCAAAATTTCAAAAACAAAATCAAAATTACTCTGCTGTAGTGCATTGACTTATGGGAAGTGCTCAAATTTTATAGAATAATGTACTTAAAAAATTATTTTTTGAGAGAGAGAGAACATGCACGAGTGGGGGAGAGGGGCAAAGGGAGAGGGAGAGACCATCTGAAGCAGGTTCCATGCTCAGCACGGAGCCTGATGAAGGGCTCAATCCCAAGACCCTGGAATCATAACCTGAGCCCAAATCAAGAGTCAGATGCTCAATGGACTGAGCCACCCAGATGCCCGTAATTTACTTTTTAAGTCAAGATTTATGTGAGTCAAAACAGTCAGTTTATAACCTCAAGGGCAATAGCTGATGCAGATGTCGTAGAAAAAAACACAAAGAAGAAAATGTTGACTAAACATAATGCTTTTAATTAAAAAAATGTTAAAAATGAAGTTACAAGAGAAATTAAAATAGAGGTAGCAAATAGCAGTCATATGGCTAATATATTTATTCTGTAAATATTTTAGATTCCCATTGGTAGACATATATAGTAAGATACCTTGAGATATTATTCTTTGTGATATTTCTCTTCTGTCCTTTTTTATATGTTATTTTTCATAAGAATCAAAGTCATTCAGGTTACCCAAGTGTAATTGGGATAACATAACAGAAATTCAAAGGGGGAAAGCTTTATGTCCACTATTTGGCTTCCAAAGCAAATTTCCAGTGCTCCTAAGGGTAAAAGTACTTTTAAAATTCTAAGTTTTTGATATGCAAGTCTGGGTTTTCTTGAGTCAGCCCAGCAACTGGGGTGGGAGAAGATTCTTGAAAATGTAACAGTAAGGTCCAGTCAGTACCACTGATACAATGACAGTGGATTGGAAGGAGACGATGAGGAAGATACAGACTACTTCTTTTTTGAGAAAAACTAAATGAGAGTCGGTGGAATAGGGGAGGAAGGAAGAGTGAGAATAATGTTTTCTGAGCGTGTATAACTAGATTCAGAATAAAGAATAGCTTATGGACAAAATAAAACCATATATGTCACATGGATGTAAGGGTTAAATGATATAATTATTTGTGCATAGAGCAGTGCCTACTCTTCAGTAAGTGCTCAAATATATATTAGTAGATGTAATTTTACAAATTAATTTATATATGTATGTTTACTTAATAAAACATGTTTTAAAATATTGAAAAGCAAAAAAAAAAAAAATAATAATAATAAGGGAGGTTCCTGGGTGGCTCAGTCAGTTAAGTTTCCAACTCGTCATCTCAGCTCAGGTCATAATATCATGGTTTGTGAGTTCGAGCCCCAGATTGGGCTCTGCACTGACAGCATGGAGCCTTCTTGGGGTTCTCTCTCTCTCCGTCTCTCTCTACCCCTCCCCCGCTTTCTCTCTTTCTCTCAAAAATAAATAAAGAAACAATAAAATAAAATAAAATAAAATAAAATAAAATAAAATAAAATAAAATAAAATAAAAATAAAACTGAAAAGCATCTGAGTTAAGCGGTTGGTAGTAACCTTTCCTAACTACTGCTAGGGACTTCCATGTTTTGTACTGTATATTTTTGTGATGGTTGATTAACACAAACTATGACTTTTTAAACAGAAAAAAAATGTAAATAAAACACCCACACAGTAAAATCACATTCAATAAGAAACTTAACAACCAATCTGAGCAGAAAATTCAAACAAAGGTCACGTCTGGAAGTTATACCCTTATAAGTAGAAAAAGCCCATTAAAGTAACACAAGAGACCTCGGAAAGTGCCTGGCCTATGGCAGGTGCTCACTAGTGAATTGTAAATGAATAATGTATGAAAAACCCACAACTTAGTACAATTTTATCTATAAGGCTGTCAATAATTCTGATGCCATTATGGGTTCATTTTCATTTGGAAGCTAAATTGCAATATATATTATGAATTTTAATATATTCATATACTTCTGCCAGTAATTTCATTTCTGCTAATCTATTGGAAGAGATGATATTAAATATAAAGAAAATTAGACCATTTCATAAACTTTTATTTTTACTATGATTTCTGCAATAAAATTGAGCAAACTAAACTATTAAAAGAATGAAATAGGAATTTATAGAAATTGCAGTATAAACAAAAAGTCCTCAGTAACATCCCAGTTGCATTTTTTATTACATTCAACTGCTTACATGAAATAATATGAATTAAAAAGAAAAAGCTGGAATTATTATGTTTATCAATTTTTCATGAGTACAGATATTCCCAAAACAGACTGAAAAGGAGTCGGCCAATGTTCTCAGGTCCACATAAGTGGAAGTCCCAGACTGAGTTGGCCTGACCAGAGGTAGAACAGGTACAGTGACAATGGATTGGAAGGAGAAGATGAGGAAGATCCAGACTACTATGTTTTTGAGAAAAGGAAAGTCCTGGACATAGACTGATATTTAAGAACGTTTCCGTTATTGGTCTTACATACATCATTTGGCAGTACCCTTGGTTGCCTTGTCTGGGGATGGTGTTTGTTAGAACTGAACCAAAGAATTGTCAAGCAAAGAATATTTTGGTTTTAAGTAAGGCGTTCTAAAGTATTTGGAGAAAAATTGGAGAATTGGAATATTCAGCATTTTGTTTTTCTTCTGTTTCTCTGTTTCTCATAGGCTTTTTTTTTTTTTAAACACTTCTCTGAGAATAAAATATAAAGTTCATAAAAAGAACTTAGTTTTTAAAAGTGCAGTTTTTCAGGGCACCCGAATGGCTCAGTTGATTAAGCATCCGGCTTTGATTCAGGTCATGATCTCGCAGTTCGTGGGTTTGAGCCCCACGTTGGGCTCTGTGCTGACAGCTCGGACCCTGGAGCCTGCTTCGGATTCTGTGTCTCCCTCTCTTTCTGCCCCTTCCTTGCTCAGACTCTGTCTCTCAAAAATCAATAAACATTAAAAAATTTTTTTTAAAGTGCAGTTTTTCTGTCGCATAAAACAGCAAAGCTGGTCACAGAACACAAAATATTTTTAAAATTATAGGAGTGGGACAATCGGTTGGCTATTTGGCAAGATGTAAATTTAAATTTACATATAAAAGAATATTATTAAGTACATTCCAGTGTATATATATTCCATATATATATTGGAATGTATGGAATGTATGTATGGAATGTATATTATATATATATAATATTTTTATATATGATGTATTTTATATATATTATATACAATTCATTATATATTATGTATATAGTGAAAGATGCTAATAATCAAATTACTCATAAATAAATAATAACCAAACTTGAATAAATACTATTAATTTCCTTCCTTTCTCTGAGTCTTTAAGTGTGTTTTTGAATTTGATATTTCATGATTTTGACAATATGCAAGGAATACATCCATGACTTTTAAGAAATCAGAAAACAGTAGACAATTAAAAAGGTGTTCTGAACGATAGTTTAATCATTGTACACCATTTATTCCCTTGGAATAATTTTGTTATTATGAGAAACTTATAATTTCTTATCAGAGTCAAAATCATCTGGTGTGTAATCTTCAGTAGGTATATCAACTCTCTGTGGTTTATGTCCCAAATTTTTAAATCGCATGTTAAATATATATTGCATTTCTCATGTTCACCAGGATAAGAAACTATATGAATGGTAATAGGTACATAGCACCTATCTCTTAGGTCAGAAATAAATGCTATAAAGAACTCTTCACATGTTTGTCTTATCTTAAAGCCTCAGCAAATGCTGGCACTCAGCGTGGCCTATGGGATTAAATAAGACGACGTATGTAAATCACCATGCATAATGCACAGCACAGGGTGAATAAAGGAGTTTTTTATAATTATTATTGAGAAGGATTTAAAAATCAGAACTATAATAATATGATGCTAGGCCGTGTTTTAATCTCATTTACAGTTACTGAAAGAGCAGGAAACACGTAAATTATTTTCAGACTCTTCTTAACGCTTGGCATACTTTTTATTCTTTGGAGGGAAATGGTGTGATTATGACCTGCTCATATCCCATCCACGTAATGTCGGAAAAGAGTTTCGACTCTTCCAGCTAGTGTCACTGGTGGCCAAGATTAGTCTTGGAATTGTCACAGTCATACCTGTTTAAACATGTAAATAAATATCAAAAGTCTTCATATTGAGCAAAACCTGTAACTTTAGAAGTGGAACAAATAAGAGGTTCCTGCTCTATGCCCAAGTTTTACAGTTTGAGGGAATTTAAATAACTTGCCGAAGTCAAACAGAACATTTGTGAGGTAAGAAGGCATTCAGTATGTTAGTCAATGATGGGAAAAACTTGTAAATGTACCCCCAAACTTCTAGAAATATGGTTTACCTCGGAAACATATGCTCCAGATGGAGCGACTGGAATAAAGGTCTTGGTCAAAACTCTCTGACTTACGGCAGAGAATCCAATGTGAGCATATAAAAAAATAAAAATGGTACCATTGCACATATCTGGTTAAAATTTTATGGTCTATTTAATTTAAATACTTAGTAGAATTCAGTATCGCATAACTATGCTATATTTAATATCTCTGTAGAATTTAGTAAACATATATTTTTCATTCTGTAGAAGTCACTGAATTTACCACTTACCAAAACATCTAAAAATTAATGAACCATAATTATTATGTCATTGAGATGCCTAAAAATGGTGTTAAACTTGTGCAGAGGACTAACTATCATTTTTCCACTTTCAGTCATATGAGATCATATGGATATTTGGGCCTTGTATTATTTAGTCACCTAAAATCTTACACATTTAGTATTATATGTTTGTTTGTTTGTTTTATCTGTAAACTGTTAAGTAAGCAATACCCACAAAATCCTGGGATGTAGAACTGAATCTAAGTATTTTTCCAACACCTAATAACTTCATTATACTCCTATTCATTATAGTATTCATAAATGTATGTGCAATATCTATATATTTTCTGTAATAATATTGAATATAAATTCAGGACTCAAAATTCCAATGTACTTACAGAATTATATTTATTCAAAATTAGGAGTTCTATAAACTGACCAGGGATGAAGACATAATGAGCTCAAAAGGAGCTAAATTTATAAATGTCCGGGTACAGATCACAGCCACAATGTTGGTTTTGTTCCATGAAGTGGGCTAGAATTCTACTACGGTAATATGGCATAATCAATTTGGTCGTGCACCAGAATCATATCATACAAAAATTGTCCATCGTTCCTTATATTCTATTCCATTTTACAGAAGACCAACACAAATAAGAGTCTAGTCACAGAAAATAAAGTCAGAATGGGAATAATTCCTTCTTTTTCTTTTTTGGTAAAGAATATATATGATATTGAAGTTTTTGTAACATTATCACTTCTTTCCTAGAGGCATTTTCTTATTGTTCATCTATAGATTTTAGCACTTAGAAAATAGGAAGGTCAGGGGCGCCTGGGTGGCTCAGTCGGTTATGCATCTAACTTCAGCTCAGGTAATGATCTCACGGCTGGTGAGTTCGAGTTCCGCGTCTGGCTCTGTGCTGACAGCTCGGAGCCTGGAGCCTGCTTTGGATTCTGTGTCTTCTTCTCTCTCTGTCCCTCTCCCATTTGTGCTCTGTCTCTCTCTATCAAAAATGAATAAATGTAAAACAAAAATAAAATAGGAAGACTAAAACAAAATTTAACCCCCCAAATCATTTTCTATCCTATATGGTTATTTGTGTATCATAAACTCTTCATTGTTGGGGCGCCTGGGTGGCGCAGTCGGTTAAGCGTCCGACTTCAGCCAGGTCACGATCTCGCGGTCCGTGAGTTCGAGCCCCGCGTCGGGCTCTGGGCTGATGGCTCAGAGCCTGGAGCCTGTTTCCGATTCTGTGTCTCCCTCTCTCTCTGCCCCTCCCCGGTTCATGCTCTGTCTCTCTCTGTCCCAAAAATAAATAAAAAACGTTTGAAAAAAAAAAATTAAAAAAAAAAACTCTTCATTGTTTAGTATATAGAAAATAAACATTCTAAATATTCACTTCCTATCTCAAAGCAGGGTTGTATTATCTAAAGTTTTATATTCCTAAGCTCATATCAGAAACAACATGAGAAAAAATGTTCACAAAACAAATGATTACACATTGAGTTCTTTTGATTTCTTACCTAGGAAAGATCCTTTCAAGATATTCCTGAAATTAAATCAAGCCAGCCAACAGTTGGAGAAGCATTGCCAGGTGGGTAGGACTTTCTCTGTATGTTTGCATTGCCTTATTGGAGATCCATTTGTAAAAGTTTTTACACCATGAAGAGATAAGCGACAATGTTTCTTTGTTGATATAAGTCAAAGTTAATAAATGATTCTACCAGGCAAGAGTGAAAGGGAGAGACTTTTGACTTAGAGTCAGTTAAAGATCCCTTTGCCTTACTTATTGCCTTAGGAATGTTACGCATTTTGAGCTATCCTTCTGAAGTATTAACTCGCACCTTGTCTCTCTTCTGTTCATAAATTATGTCAATTGGCAGAATTCAGTAAAAAAGAACTTGCATTTCCCCTGAAACCTAGAGGTTATGGTCAGAAAAAATAAAGCTGTTTAACTCATTTTCAACCTTAGAGGTATAGAGCATTTTCAGATATTACTATCTATTATTGGCTTCTTTCAATGCAGCTTTTATCCAAAAGCAAGCAGTACCCAAGGGCTTTCAGTTAAGTTTACTTTCAGTTAAGTTTAGCGAATGTTTGACATTTTAAAAGATATGCTTTGCTAAACTATAAAGACATGTTTTAACAGCACCTTCTAGAACTGCCGAGACTATGAGATATGTGGGATTCTAATGTAAATCATACTTGGCAGCCTCTTTTTCATTTTAAGAAATAGAAATGTGATTCTAGGTAAATTATTTTTCTAGGCAAATTCTAGGCATATTATTTAAAAATTCTCCCATGTAAATGATAGCTGATCAATGTTATGCTCAATGCTTATTACTAGGCAAATTAGCAAAATGTACCCTATTGATTTAAAAAATTGTTTTTGATCTTAAATAAGGTAGCCAGTTGTCAATTGGTTCAGAGTGAGAGTGACTTGGCAAAATTCTAGCAAACCATAAACTTCTCTTTGTCTCCTAAACTTGTAGTTGTCTAGAGAATGAGTCTGCTGAATAGTTAGAAAGTTGATCCAGTTAACATCAGATAGCAACTCTATCTTATAAGCAAGCAGTGTGCAGTAGAATTCACATCCATGAGTCTTGCTGGGAGTGGAAGTCATTAAGAATGAAGAGACCAAGTCAGGAAGTGGAGATGGAATCCGAGGACTTCAAGTTACCTTCACAAATAACATAGTCTAAAGGGAATAGTGCCAAGAAGTTTCAAATGGGTAATGCTTTGGCTCATGGCTCACTGTTTTGAAACATTTTTTAGAGGTATTTCGTCTTATTTTGTTTTTCACTGTGTCTGAGGCAAATGACTTTGTGTCTTGAAAATATTTTATATATATATTTTTAAATTATGCGGGTCATTGCCTAACATGATATATAGCAGAGTCTTGGATTTGATGCTTTGGAGAACACAAACATTGGTTTTTCTTTGACCCCTAAATTGGTCAAGCTGTGAAAATAATCCAGATCAACATGGTCATGAGACATGATGGATACAAGGAAATAGTGGTGTAATGATTCGAGAAATGCGGACCACAATACTCCCACTGCCTAGTTAAGATAATCCCTGCCTCCATACATTGATTTTTGTGTGAAGTTGTAATTAAGTGAAGTTACAGTGAGGTGACAGACGCCCAGCAGCTGTAGAGCACATCCTATGATTCGCCTGGGTAGAGCAGCAGTCACAATTCTGCCCAACTGCTGAGCATGACATTCAGTCTACCCTATCAGAATGTGTGACCATGCTTGCCCAGCATCCTCACGGCATATCCTATGGCCCACCCAGGCAGAGAGCCAGGCAGACGGCTCTGCCAACATTTGAACATAGTGTCTGGCCCCACATAAAACATGATCCTGAACAGTGACCTGAGCGCCCGATGGAGCCTGGGCTACATACCCACCGAGCAGCAGACCTGAGCCTATGGCCCTGCCTGATTGCTGAACAGCCCATGGCATCACGGAGGCAGGGAGTGTAGCCAGGGACCCCATCCAATCATGGAGCAGAGCCTGTGGCCCCACCTGATCTGGGAGCTTGGACAGCCAATCAGTCCAAATGTGGAACAGTCTCCAGCCACACACAACTGCAGGGTGAAGCGGGGGCCTGCCTGATCACAGCCCTGCCAACAGCCGTGCCTGATGGCAGAGCAGAGCCAATGGCTGAGTCATTTGTGAAGCCCAGCCTACAACCTTTCCCAACATCAGGGCATAGCCTGAGACCACGCTTGATCTCAGAGCAAGGCTGGAAGCTCTGTCCCACTGTAAAGCCTGACCTGTGGCCCCACCTGAACACAGGGTCCAGCGAGCAGCACCGTCTAGTTGAGGAGCGTAGCCTGAGACCCCACCCGAACCAGGAGCAATTGCAGACCACCGCCCACAGGCCTGCCCAGTGATAGATTGCAAGCAGCGGCACCACCCTGTCAGGAAACACAGCCTGTGAGTCTTCCTGACCGGAAGTTATTTCAAAGCCCAGCTACTGGCTCCACCTGACTACAGAACACAGCTGGCAGCCTCACTCAGCTGTGGAGCCCAGCCTGTAGCCACCCCCAACTTTAGAGCACAAGTAGTAGTGTTGGCCAACTGCAGACACCAACAGCAAGCCTCACCTTCCCACAGACACTACCAGCCGACCTGTACACTAGCCCAAGAGGAGTTGACCAGTGAAAGTCCTTCCTGGCCAAAGTGAACTGATAAAGTCTGGAAGAGGAGACCACTTACCTAATGGCACAGATAGCAATACAACTATACAGGGATTATGAAGAATTGGGTAAAATGATGCCACCAAAGGGAAACTAATAAAACTCTACCACTGGGTCAAAAGAACTGGAGATGTATGGACTGTCATCCCAAAACTTCAGATTAATCCTCTTAAGTCTAGTGAACTACAAAATCACACAGACAACTAAGTGAAATTAAGGGGGGAAATGTATGACAAAACAAGTTCAACACAAACGGAAAAAAACAAAAGCTCTACATATCACATTTTTTGATTTCAGTATTGAAGTCAGTGTCTGACTCTTGATTTTGGCTCTGTGCTGAGCAAGGAGCCTACTTAACATTCTCTTTCTTTCTCTCTCTCCCTCTGCCTCTTTCCCCCTCTCCCCCTCCTTCTCCTCCTTCCTCTCCCCAGCTTCTGCCCCTCTCCCCCTCTCATGCTCTCTTGTTCTCTCTGTAAAATACATACATACATACATACATGCATGCATGCATATATATGTACATACACACATAATTTGTTACAAAAAATACACACATATATGGTCAGCTAATATCTGACAGAGGAGTCATGAATATTAAATGGGGAAGAGATGGTCTTTTCCATAAATGATATTGCAAAACTGTGTAATCATATGCAAAAGAATGAAACAACACCTATCTTACACCCCTCACAAAAATTGTTTCAAAGTGAATTGAAGTTTAAAGGTAAAACCTGAAACCATAAAACTCCTAAACAAAACATAGGGGAAAAGCTCCTTGACATCTTCTTGACAATGGTATTTTTCTTTTTTTAATTTTTTTTTTCAACATTTATTTTTGGGACAGAGAGAGACCGCATGAACGGGGGAGGGGCAGAGAGAGAGGGAGACACAGAATCGGAAACAGGCTCCAGGCTCTGAGCCATCAGCCCAGAGCCCGACGCGGGGCTCGAACTCACGGACCGCGAGATCGTGACCTGGCTGAAGTCGGACGCTCAACCGACTGCGCCACCCAGGCGCCCCGACAATGGTATTTTTAGATATGACATCTAAAGCACAAGCAACAAAAACAAAAATAAACAACTGGAACTATATCAAACTAAAAATCTTCTGCACAGCAAAAGAAATGAAAAACAACCTATACAATGCTGGAAAATAATTGTAAATAATCTGCTTGATAAGGGATTATTATCTAAAATATATAAAGAATTTGTGCAACTTAATAGCACTAAACAAATGTTCCAATTTTAAACTTGGTCAGTGACTTGATAAGCATTTTTCCAAAGACATATACAAGTTGCTAACAGGTACATGAAAATGTGTTCAACATATCTAATCATCAGGGAGATATAAATGAGAACCACAGTGTGCTATCACCTCACACCTGTTAGAATAGCTATTATCAAAAAGGTAATAAATAACAAGTGGTGGTAAGAATGTGGAGAAAAGGGAATCCTTGTGCTCTGTTGGTGTGAATGTAAACTGGTACAGTCACTATGGAAAACATGAACGTTCTTCAAAAAGTTAAAAATAGAACCATGATATGTTCTAGCAATCCCACTGCTAGGTATATATGCGAAATGAAATCACTCTCTTAAAGAGATAGCTGCACTCCCATGGTCATTGCAGCATTATTTACAGTAGCTAAGACATGAAAACAACCTAAGTATCCATTACGGATGGATGGATAAAGAAATATGGGTATGTGTGTGTGTATACATATATACTGTATATAAAAGAAGTCTGGATGTAGGGAAACCACAGTCAGTATGGCATCTCTGAGTTATAAAAACTCCAGCCTTCTCTTGTTGTTTTACTGCCTAGAACAGGTTTCTAGAGTCATGATTACTTCATGATCCAATATGGCTGTCAGTGGTCCAGCCATCTTGTCTGAATCCCAGGCAACTGAAGAGAAAGGGGAAATAATAGAAAGAGATGTTCCAGAGGACTGTCTTAATTTTTGAAGTCTCCAATAAGTCCCACCCCACAATTTTCCTTCCTCATGAGCTAGAAGTCACCTGGCCATACATAGCTGCAAATATTAGAAATGCATACTTTTAGCTGGAGTACAGGAAGGGGATGGGAAGAAGAATGCATTTGGCTAGGCAATGACCAATGTTTGCCACAGGAAGTTTCAAAAATGTTTTGGAACACAAAACATTGATAAATAATTGAACTGTGTCCCGAGTTAAGAGCATATTTAAGTACATACTACATTTATTTAAATGGATTAAATTTGAGATATCAGTATTAACCCATGTTTAATATAGATTCAGATGGTTACATATAGAAATGATTATCATGCATATACGTGGTTAATGATTACATGCATATACGTGGTTAATATACATACATATAGCTCTTTTTCTCTCTGAGAAAGGCTAAGAGCAATGATACTCCAGTAACAATGAGCATACCTGTGCTTTGTGATTTCCAGTTCTATGTCTACCTTTGACTGCAATCGTCAACAGTTATCTAACCTTGTAAATATAGATTACACAAGGTGATTGAATAATTTTCATTACTATGCAATAAAAAAAGTTATAGTGAAAGTGGCTATGGAGTCAAAGCAATGTTGACTTTAATGATCTTAATGGAAGTATTATCAAGTTATCATAGGGCAACGAACCCATTTGTTGGATATAACTAATAGGTCATCATTTAGTCTGGGTGCCCTCTCTTTAGGACAGAGCTAAAAACATGGTAAATTACAATTTTTTTGCCTCCCACACTTCCCTCCCCCCCCCCCAGAGTTAGACTCTTCTCCTCAGAAAACATAATACTCCTTTAGAAGGTAAGCATAAATAATACTGATTTTATATCTTATATAGATCAGTCATAATTACGTTACTTTATAATTCTACCATGGAAAACATTCAGACATAAAACTTTGTCAGATGTCCACAGAAATTATTTTTATATTTTAGTTTTTAGTTTAATTCCACTATAGTTAACCTACAGTATTAAATTAGTTTTAGGTGTACAATATAGTGATTGAACAATTCTATATATTAGTGCTCATCAGATAAGTATACTCTTAATCCCCTTCACCTATTTCACCCATCCCCCACCTGGCAACCATCTGTTGTTCTCAGATTATATCTAAGAGTCTGTTTTTTGGTTTGTCTCTTTTTTTGCTTTGGTTCATTTGTTTCAGTTGTTAAATTCCACATATGAGTGAAGTCATATGGTATCTGTCTTTCTCTGATTGCCACAGAGACTTCGTTTAATATAATTTTTTGGAGCAAACCAAGAAAGCCATGTGCATCAGAAAAGATAGGGCTGATCAGAGCCCAGATATAATAGTATTACCCTTTAAAATTGTTATAAAATACTATGACATTAGTAATTGCATGGTATCTCAAAATATAGAACATTAGTTGGATATTATGTAACTGGCAAAATATTTGTGTACACACTTATATCATGTTTATCATAGTCATGTAAATGATGTACCAGAAGAACAATTTTAACAATCATTAACTCTAGGTAGTTGAAATTTTGTTGCTTTCACTACTTCAGTTTTCTATATTACTTGTCCATATTTTCAATGTAATTATTTCATGAAAAAGTCAATTATCAGGCTTTATTTTATATTAGGTTTTATATTTGTCATTTCTGAAAAAAACTAAACTATTCAACCCACATACTTGTTATATGTTTCTGAACCTAAGACCAACTTTGTTTTTATATATGGATTTCCACTGTATGTTAACTAAATTAGGTGCACTTATTCTGTGAGAAATAAATTTACAAATTAGAAAAGAATTAGCAATTTATTTTGATTAGTATTTTGCTCTTTAGATTCTTATAACATTTAGAGTCAATTCAACATAACTGAATTCACACAAACAATTCAACCAGTAAAATATTCTAACATTTACTTTTTGGGTAGGATTTGACGGTATAGGAACTGGTTTTCAGACCTTATTTTTTTTTAATTTGCATTATAAATGATAAAAAAAAAGTATGTGCTAACACTAATGCAGTGAATAAGGACAAAAGGGTAGCTAATAATACAGCCTCAATATTTTTTTTCCCTAAAAGCTTTATTCAAACCCTTGTGGGTGTCAACAAAGCATGGTGTATACACTGGCATTCATGAATATTTTCTATGTTCATATAGCTGGCATTTTGAGAAAATGGCATTGTTTGAAAAATTATCTCACGTATAAAATGTTGTAAATAGTAATTTTATGCTGTTGCCAAAGCTTCAGAAACTGTTGATACAATTAGTTATTGCATTCAATTACTTTAGTCCTTTATGAAAGCAACCTAATGTGCACACATGCATGAGCACAAGTGCACATATTATTTATAATTTCGTGAATAATTTTAGTGATGATTACTAAACCAAATAATCCCAGTTACAGAAGAAGGTGATTTGCTAATATATGTAAAAAAAAAAAAAAAAGAAAAGATTGGAAAGCAATGAAGAGATTCTTTTAAAAACATTTTATTTATTCATTCATTCATTCACTCATTCATTCATTCATTCATTCATTCATTTATTTTGAGAGATAGCCTGTGCGTGTGTGTGAGCAGAAGAGGGGCAGAAAGAGAGGGAGAGAGAGAATCCAAGCTTACTCCATGCTCAGAGCAGAGCCTGATGCAGGTCTTGATATCATGACCCCGCGTTCATGACCTGAACTGTTACCAAGAGTCAGACACTTACCAACTGAGCCATCTAGACACGTGGCAATGATGAGATTATTATTCAAAATAATGGAGCAAAAGAAATTTTGACAGAAAAGCATGATCAATGTAATTGTGGTTTTCAATATTTTAAGGGTGTATAGATTTTTTTAAAATTTAGATAGCATCTATTAATAGTCCTATTAGATTAGTTAAAATTTACAAAATATTGAGGATATGAGAATGTATCTCTTGTGTTAGTCTGTGCTTTCTCTCAAAATTACCATCAGGGCTAATTCTCTAATCAGGATAATTAAAAAATTCCTAGAAAAAACAAAATTAGAACTATAGTGAAGAAGGTACCATGCTAATTACCAACAGAGAAAATAATAAATAACTCTAAAATTGTAAATGAAGTAATGATAGCTACCAAAAGTAGAGAAACGAAGGAAAGAGAAGAAAGTCCACATAGATTTGGTATATTTCTAATAGGCTATCAATTGTGCATCTCATCAAGAGGTAGTCAATTTATCCATTCCTCAAATCTAGTCTCATCATTAATTGATAGAATGAAATAGAAACCAGTGCATGAGTTATAAGCCCAGAATGAAAGTAGCTTTACAGCTTCTACTCTTGTTCTCCTGGAACACAGCAACCATGTGATTGAGCCCAGGAAAGACGGTGACATTCTAAGAAAGGATGAAGGACTGATACACTTTCTCCCTATTGAGACCATCATAAGCCTACTGAGCAACTGACTGCCAACACAGGAGGGAGCCCAGCTGAGGGAACAGGTGAACTGTTCACCTGTGTCCAACACAAACTGCCATCCTACAATGTTGTGACTAAGTAAATGCTTCTTTTTTTTTTATTTTTTTAACTTTTTAAATTTATTTTTGAGACAGAGAGAGACAGAGCATGAACGGGGGAGGGTCAGAGAGAGGGAGACACAGAATCTGAAACAGGCTCCAGGCTCTGAGCAGTCAGCACAGAGCCTGATGCGGGGCTTGAACTCACAGACTGCGAGATCATGACCTGAGCCGAAGTCGGACGCTTAACCAACTGAGCCATCCAGGCGCCCCATTGCTTCTTCTTTTAAGCCACTAAATATAGAGATTTTGTTGTTGTTGTTATGCAGCAAATGCTAACTGACAAAAAAAAGCGGTATCATAATTAGGACGCTACCATAAGAAAAACCTACACCATGTGGAATTGACTTTGGGGCTGAGCTATTGACAGGTGCTAGAAAAGCAGTAGAAAAGCTGTTAGAAAAACAGCGAGTGATCAATTAGTGGAGTCTATAAAAGTGGTGAGAAAATTGCTATAGCAGATGAAAAAAAAAAAAAAACAGTTGACCCTGATATTTTTAATTGATTTTGGCAAATAATCAACAATTTGTGTTCAGTACATTTGAACACAAACTGTCTAAGTCTACAAAATGGTGTATTAGGAAGCTCCAAACTCTTATGTAGTAACACTGAAAAGTAACATTGAAAAACGCAGAAACGGCCAGAACAAACTTTGTCAGAATCTCAGAAAACATTCACAGCTTTATAGCAATGAAGTGGACACTGAATCAATAAAAAGCAACACGAAGGGGCATCTGGTGGCTCAGTCAGTTAAACGTCTGACCCCTGGTATTGGCTCAGGTCTTGGTCTCATTGTTCATGAGTTTGAGCCCTGCGTTGAGCTCTGTGTTATCAGCATGTAGCCTGCTTGAAATTATCTGTCTTCCTCTCTCTCTGACCCTCCCCTCCTTGTTTACCCTCTCCTTCTCAAAAAATAAATAAATAAGCATTAAAATATTTAAAAAAAAAATAATGAATCCCTCATAGTATCCCCCACAAAGTTCTGAGGAACATGAGTTCAAAATCAAAATTTATAAAACACATATAAAAGAATCAGCTTTGACGAGCAAAATTCTGCAGAAAAAAACAGACTGAAGAGTTTCACAAAGGCTGCAAGTATTGGAATTATCAGATGTAACATCAAAGGAACATAATTAAAGGAACAAAAGAGATTATATATCAAAAACTAGTAAGCATATTGTTGAAAGTAATAACTATAGTTTCTAGAAATTAAAACCTAAAATTTTAAATTAAAAACTGCATAATGCTCAAAATAGTAAAAAATGAAGATTAAAAACTGTATACAATTAAATATACCAAATACAGATAAAGAGAGACTGAACGAACTGAAATTTAGAGTTAACCAAAAATAAGCAGATTAATACGCAGAGAGAAGAGAGATGAAAAATGCGGAAACAACAAGAATGGAGTAAATTCTAGCTGCAGAACCAGAAGGAAAGAATGGGGAAGAGGATGATGGGCAGGCAAAGGGAAATGTAAAAATGTCACACCTAAAAATACTCCAAGGTTGATGAACAACAGAAATCGTCTAAATTAGAAAACAATACAGGAAAGAGAGATACAGTTGAGGGAGAGACACATCCAAAAACCTTGAGCAAAACTGTAGAAAAACAAAGACAAAGAGGAGTACACCAAAGCATCAAAGAAAACAATGTAGATGCCGAACATGGGGTAATAACTGGACTGACAAGTACTGACAAAGAACTTCTCAAAAGAAAATAGAAACCAGAAGACTTGGAAATAATATGTTGCAATGGTGGGAAAAGAACAATGTAAAATCACTACTGAAACTCCTTTTTTTTTTTTTTTTTTTTTTAAGAATAACACTGACTACTGATATTTTCAAATAAGCGCATATTGAGAATAAACTTGTAATTACAAATGTTCAAGAAGAAAGGAGAAGGGGCGCCTGGGTGGCTCAATTGGTTGTGTCCACCTTCAGCTCAGATCATGATCTCATGGTTCGTGGGTTTGAGCCTCGCATCCGCTCTGCGCTCAAAGCTCAGAGCCTGGAGCCTGCTTCAGATTCTCTGTCTCCCTCTCTTTGCCCCTCCCCTGCTCACACTCTGTCTCTCTCTCTCTTAAAAAAATAAAAAAAAATCACTTAAAAAGAGAAGAAAGGAGAAAATGCAGAAAAGAAGGTCAGAAAGGCTAAACAAATATTAACTAAAACAAATAATTATAATTTATGGCATAAAACTAATAACAGAAAATAACAACATATGAATTGGAAGAGAATGATGTTAGAGTTAACCTCGCACTTCGTTAAATAAGGTTGTTATTTCCGCTGTAAAATGAAAGGCTCAAAATGAGATCAATCAGTCAAGAACTCTTTTTACTGACTGTACCATAGCGTTGTATCAGACTAACCCTCCAACTGAGAAACGTATAACTGCTGGATAGAATCAAGCAACAACAACAAACAGAAGTTTAGAGTCACTACACGTTAATGAAGCCACACGGAATTTGAGTGACCAAATTCTGGAGACAAGACAGCACAGTGATGCCAGTATTCACTTGACCCTCCTCACTTGGTGATTGTGCCCAATTCTGGCACGCAGAGCAACCACTGAACTTATTCCTGGTGCTGGTGCTTCTCTTGCCACCTGTCATTTATGGCTGTTGGACATGAGGTATCTTCTGGACCTTTCTTGAAACGTAATCATCTGCTGACTTTTTGATCTTAATTATCATATTCATTCCAACATGTCCACTTTTTTCTGTGCTTTAATCCCATAATTATTGGCCACCACAGAATTTCTGACACGTTGACCTGCCCTAGCGTGGGGGCCATCGTTTTCTCTATGTTTCATGGAACCGTCAGAGCAGCAAGTTTGGGTTACCCTCTAAGGTTATTGCCAGGTGCCAAATCTTCGAGGGACAGTGCTCTAAATCATTTAGCTTACATTCAAGTGAAGGAGGGGTGTTTGTTCTTTTCAGGGAGTGATAGCCTTATTTGCGGGTTCAGAACTCAAGAATTTTGGGTCATGAACTCCGATATCTCCCCCCATAGGTCAGAGTCCTGTTCTTTCCAAACCAGAGCTCTGACTTTGGTGCACTGTATCTGCTTTGCTTAGGGGCTAAGTGTTTCGGAGCTCAGCTTTCCTGATGCGGAGCTCTTTGCTCTGACGCTGCGTTTTCTCTGCCTTCCTCCTGAAGACAGGCTCTTTGTGTGCTGTCAGTGAGACAATTTGGCTTTCACAGCAGGCTTTCAATTGCCAGTTAATCTCTCTCAGACTGGTATTATCTTTCCCTAGCATGTCAGTCTAGTTTAGCAGTCGCCTGCTGCATCCTTTGTCTGTGTCTTTAATTTTTCTATTACTGTGCGACAGTATTGCCACAAGCTTCCAAGTAGCTAAGATGGCAAATATTCACTCTGTTATATAGTTGGTGTGAGTCAGGAACCCAGGCATGGCAGCTGAATCCTCTGCTTAAGGTAGTCCGAGACTGCAGTCTCATCTGGAGGCTTGCCTAGGGTTGGAGCTGTTTTCCTGGTTGTGTGGTTGGGAGCAGCATTCCTTTCCTTGTAGATGTAATACTGAGAGCTTCACTTCAGATGTGTGTACTGTCTCATGGCTAGAGGATGCCCTCAGCAACTAGAGGTCCTCAGCAGGCTCTGCCATATGAACTTCCTCAATATACCACTTGCTTCTTCATGGCAAAAAATAGAGAAAAAGCACGAGCCAGATGGGAGCTATACTCTTATGTAACAATCATTTTATTATGTACATGTAATCATATATTTTTTCACTTTTGCCATATCCTATTGATCAGAAGCAAGCGACAGGTCCCACTTGCACACAAGTGACATGTCCCACTTACACACAAGGGGAGAGAGGGTAACACAAAAGCATGAACAATAGGATGCGAAGATAAATGATGGCGCTCTAAGAGTCTGTCCACCCCAGTGTGCATATGCTTTAATTCATAACTTCCAGATACTTTATACGTTTCACCAATTTGTACATCGCCCTCCACCAGAATAGTAAGAC
This sequence comes from Puma concolor, assembly GCF_028749965.1. Taxonomy (NCBI): domain Eukaryota; kingdom Metazoa; phylum Chordata; class Mammalia; order Carnivora; family Felidae; genus Puma; species Puma concolor. Next base: position 204,235,544 of record NC_141667.1, on the reverse strand, counting down.
ATTCCAACTGATCCCCTTTAAAAGTTTTTATTTACTTTTATTTTAAAAAATTTTTAATGTTTTTTTTTTTAAATTTTGAGACAGTGCATGAGTGGGGGAGGGGCAGAGAGAGAGAGAGAGAGGAAGAAACAGATTCTGAAGCAGGCTCCAGGCTCTGAGCTGTCAGCACAGAGCCTGATGTGGGGCTCGAACCCACAAAACTGTGAGATCATGACCTGAGCCAAAGTTGGATGTCTAAGTGACTGAGCCACCCAGGTGCCCCCACCTTTAAAAGTTTTAACACTTGTACTGCTGCTTTCTGTTAGTGGCTGTCTGTGCTTCATCAACACCAATAATGGAGTCTTTGTTGGTTCTCAAAGATGGAGTGATTCCATTCCAAAGTACCATCTTATTGCCTATGCTCCCATCTGTAGCTTTTCTGGGAAGCAGATTCTGATACAGAAATTAGAGTACAGGATATCTTTTAATGTGAGACCTCAGGATCAACACATATGGAGGAAAGGAGAAAGAAGCCAGATTGGGCAGAGGAAAAGGTGAAGTTTGAATGCAGTCCAGGTGGCCTCTGCTCACTGCACTATCAGCTGAAGCTAAAGCAGCCCATCTGAGATTTTCCATCTTCTGCTAGAAAGACTACCTTCATACACTGACCACATCCAATTATTGGATACAGGTACACCTGGGATGGTATGTGTTAAGGTAACACAACTTCCTGAAGTGGAGTTAACCCAGACAGAGGCTGAAAGCTGAAGCTGTCTTCTGAAAGCACTCCCAGCAACTGAAACAACAATTTCTTCCTTGAAGGGTGACTTGAGTAGCCCATCTTTGACTCTAAAACCACCTCCCATTTCTCCTTCAGAACAAAGAAACTCATTCCACCATCTACTGGATATGTGGGCTTCTGATAGATCCGCAGCTGAGTCCCTTCCTAGGGATTTCTCTAGTCTGAAGGAACCTGCCTTGCCCAAGTGTATGCCTGGAAGCAGCCTTGACAAATATCCCATTAATGTTTGCTGAGGGCAAGAAAGGATGGCCCAGTGTCTCAACTGAGGCAACTCTGAAGATCCTCCTAGTTTCAGAGTTTTCTGTGGGTTTGTTTGAGGCGTCTAATGCCTTACGAAGTCCAACTGCCTTCTCCGTTGATTCCCTCATAGGTGTTATTCCTAGGAGAACACTACCAAACAAGCAACCAACTCTGCATACACATCTCAGTGTCTGTTCCAGGGAATCTGACCTAAAACGCTTGGCTTCTGATAACTTCCCAATCTTCTTTGGTTTTTCAGAGATTATAAGTAGTGGTTTTGATCCTAACCGTGGTGTTAACACCATCTCAACATTTTTCATTTTCCATAGCACCAAAATTTTCTGGCATTCGTTCCTGCTGACTGGCAGTCCAGTCCGTCCCTCTTTGTCTCTCTTGATGACTTTTCCTTACTTGACTAATTGCTAATTTTGACAAACCCCTGGGTTCTGTCCTCAACCCTCATCTTTCTTCTATTTCTCTCTGTTTTTATATAATCTTCCAATTTCTTTGCAAAATAACATCCTACCTGCTCCTATATCCAACTGTTTATTGACAGTTCTTCTTGGATATAGATATTTTATTTATTTTACTTATTTTTATTTAATTTTTTTAAAGTTTATTTTGAGAGACAGACAGACAGAGGAGGGGCAGAGAGAGGGACAGACAATCCCAAGCAGGCTCAGTGCTGTCAGCGCAGAGCCCAATGTGGGGCTCCATCTCACAAACTGTGATATCATGACCTGAACCGAAACCAAGAGTCAGATACTTAACCTATTGAGCCCCCCAGGTACCCCATAGATATTTTAAACTCAAAATACTCAAAAGATAACATAGGGCTTCCTTGTTGTGCTTCAATAAAACTTTCATTGACAGTATTCTCCATCTCAGTAAGTGTTATCACTATGTACCAAAGTCAGTGATGTCATCCTTGACTCCTCGTCTTTCCTTCATTCTCTGCATAAAATTCATTGGGAAGTATTGTAAGCCCCGTCTCCCAAATGTAACCAAATTTTACCAGTTCTTACAACTGCCATCATCATCTTTATTTTGCAAGTCTGGCTAAAGATTCTAATTGCTCTGCGTCTATCCACTCATTTCCACCAAGAATCTCTTTGTTATAATTGAGCCAATTTGATAATTTGTTTTCATGATTAATGATATCTCTCACTCTCATGCCTAACACTTCAATTACTTGACCATCACCTTTGAGTAAAATTTACATTTCTTATCATAGTTTATGTGGCCTAAATTATCCACACACTGTCTGCCTCACCAACTTCATCTCTTTCCTTCCAGGCTAGCTGTGTTTCAGAACTACTCTGGCCTTTTTCATATTTCATAAAAATGGAAGTTTGTATTCACCTTGGAGCCCATGCAAAGACTGATAACAGAATCTCAGCATCCATCCTTCCCTTCTTTCTTTCTGTGATATAACCACCTGAATTGTGGCTGCAACAGGCCTGGCAGCTGCAGACTATATTCTCAGCCTCTTTATTGAATTGTGACCAAATTCAGGCCAATGTAATGTGAGCAGAGATAATATATATCACTTTCATGTCATCTCCATAAAGATTTCTGTCCTGTGTTCCCTTTTACTCTTTATACTTGCCATGAAATGCTGAGGGCTGGGACAATCTTAGGAGTCTGAGGATGACAGAGCCACACGGGAAGGCCCGGACCACAAATCTTGGGAGTTTTTATGTGAGAAACAGTCACTGTAGTAGGGGGTGGTTTGCCTAGAATGCTATTTCCCCAAAACTTTGCATGACTCTGCCCTTTTTATCACTTACATCTGTGATGAAATATCATCTTATGTGGGACATCTTCTGTCCCTCCACTGTTCCCAGAAGCTCTTTTTATCCATCCACACTAATTGAAATGACCTGGACATTTTGTTTGATTTTTGTTTTGCAAAGGCAAAGAAAAAACAAAAACAAAAACAGCAACAACTCATCTGCCTTATTTTCCCATTAACTGAGCCATCACAGATCCAGAGTAAATTGTTAATTTTTTTTTAAATGTGGTTAGACAGTAACTGTCTTTTACTGGTGATTTTCCTAACAAAGTAAGTAAATGAGTAGTAATTTAAGTAGTGTTGATTTTTTTTTTTTTTTTTTTTTTTTTTTTTGCCTAATAACCAAGTATTGATACTGGGTTTTTGGATAATTATCTGAAGTAGGATTATACTTCATTCTTCATATATATTGCTAGAAATATTTATTTATTTATTTATTTATTTATTTATTTATTTATTTTAAAGTTTATTTGTTTTTGAGACAGAGAGAGACAGAGCATGAACAGGGGAGGGGCAGAGAGAGAGGGAGACAAAGAATCTGAAACAGGCTCCAGGCTCTGAGCTGTCAGCACAGAGCCCGACGCGGGCCTCGAACCAATGGACCGTGAGATCATGACCTGAGCCGAAGTCAGACGCTCAACCGACCAAGCCACCCAGGCGCCCCTATTGCTAGAAATATTTAAATATGTGAGAGGTAATAAAGTAGAAAAAAGCAGTATAAAAATACATTTTATGGGGTTTACTATTTTAAAAATAATGGCCTTAATATATTTTTATACTATATGTTGCAATTATTTACTTATATACATTTAAAAAATGTACTAGATCTTATGTATATAAATGGAAAAATATTGCTGGGGATAATTTCACTCCGATGAAATGTTCTAACTTCAATGCAGGGTCCATTTTTTTTCGGGGACCTTTATAAAGAAGTTCTTTATTCTGTCAGAGGAAGCAGAATAAAATGTTCCCCTATTTACCATCATACACAAAACATAATCTGCCTACCAGAGAACATTGATAATGGCAAATGGAATATAGCCAGAAAACCAAACATGAATGCCAGTGCTCAGATAGAGAAATGAATGAAAAGCTACAGCACTCCAGGGTCATTCCTATTCTCTAATAAATTGTTCAGTAAATATTTTTCCTGAGGATAATGGAAGAAAAGAAATCCTCCTTTAGAAACCAATGTTACCTACATGATGCCTTAAGCAAGGACGTAGGCAATGACATATTCTCCAGCTGTAGTTCTATAAAAATAATTCTGGAAAATGAATCATTATTATTTCACATATCCTATGTTAAAAAGAAATCATCAGAAAGCAAATGGAGAATCTGTGAAAGAAAAGAACAGAAACTAAGGGTTATCACTGATTTCTTAGTGAAGACAGCTGATGTTGCCGAAGTTTACACTATACATTTTCTTTACAAATATATTGGTATTCAAACTGCTATATACAAAAATATGTTATTAATTTACATTCACATATATTCAAGTAAAATTATATAGAAGTATTACATATAACTTTATACACACACAGAGAGTAAGGGACTTGATAGATTTGGGGGCTGATCAAGGGGGAAAATGCAGCCAGCAGGTGGCCATAGTACGCTCAATTACTGGGAGGTGGTTTGACAGGTTTATATGCAGGGAAGGCCCCTCACAGCAGGAATCTGTCCAGAGGTTGCTGGGGATCCTAGAGGGAGCTTCCATGTCTCTGTGATATAGCTCAACAGCAAAGCAAGGAGGTTCTGGGTCAGAGAGCTTTCAAGGACAGCAGTGGCTTGGGGCCTTTATGGCCCCAGAAGTTAGCAATAGCTAGCAGATGAGGGCTGAGGATTCATGGTTTGTGCAAAGCAGGTAGGCTATCCATGGCTAAGAATCTTCTTGTTTGGGCTGTTGTTAACGTAATTGGATTTGTACAAATTTAAGTTTGGCACCAGTGGGCTTTTGAGCAAATGAGTCTCAGTCTGCAGTTTAGAAACTAATGTACGGGACTTTTTTTGTCTCAATTATATGACATACACAGCTCTTTCTACCTCTCTATTTTTCTTTCTATCTATATATCCAAGTCCTGTTGCAGAATGTGGCTTCAGGTGTTCTAAACAAATTTTTTGTCATATTCGTTAGGATCATGATTAAAAATTTTTTTAATGTTTATTATTATTTATTTACTTACTTATTTTTTGAGAGAGACAGGGCGTGAGCAGGGAAGGGCATAGAGAGAGGAAGACCCAGAATCCAAAACAGGCTCCTGGCTCAAAGCTGTCAGCCCAGAGCCTGAGGCGGAGCTTGAACTCGTGAACCACGAGATCGTGACCTGAGCTGAAGTTGGACGCTTAACTGACTGAGCCACCCAGACACCCCACGATCATGATTTTTAAAACAATGCTCTAGTTATTTTTACATTGAAATACTTGGCCTAGATAAACATTGAGTTATTACTTATCCACTATTACAGAAATTTAATTGCCTAAAATTTTTACATTTAATTTGCCAATAGTATCATGTGTGAAATCCCCAAATCCTCTAAACTTATAATTCTAGTTCTAGTAATGCTTTTCTACAGAAATAAGGTAAAATGTTGGAAAATGTTTCTGCTCAAGGCATTAAAATTCACTACCCTTTATAATTACAAAAACAGAAAACAATCAAAATTTGCAAAAAGGGTACGGTAAGGCAAATTGTAGAAACTATGCATTGTACAAATTGTTCTTATTACAACATTGAGAAAATCCTTCCTTTATGTTGTGAGTTCCATGGCATCAGACATTTTCTGTTTTCCTTTTGTTATACAAGTCCTAGAAATTGTCTGTTACATAGTATGCCTCTAGTAAATATTGAATAATGGATGACCCCCCCCATAAATTGCATAGAAAATAAACCAAAAATAGTTATAAAATGTCAAAGGATGTCATGATTTATGAATAATGTATTAGTTTTTGTTTTGTGATTGGATTTTACATTTTTTAAAATTGACAATTTTTATGGATTAATCAAACCTCATGAAAATTACATTAAAAGTAGTCTAGAGTTTGGGGCCCCTGGGTAGCTCGGTTGGTTAAGCGATTGACTCTTGATATCAGCTCAGGTCTCGATCTTGTGGTCATGAGATCTTCCCCTGCGTCAGTCTTTGCGCTGAGCATGGGGCCTGCTTAAGATTCTCTCTCTCTCTCTCTCTCTCTCTCCCTCCCTCCCTCCCTCCCTCCCTCCCTCCCTCCCTCTCCCCCACTTGCTCACTCGCTCACTCTGTCTCAAAATAAATAAATAAACATTAAAAAAAAATAGGCAATCTAATATTTCCAAACCAGGGGTTGAGGAAATTTTTCTGTAAAGAGTAAGATAGAAACTATTTTAAGCGGTTGGAATTTACAATCTTTGTTACAACTGCTCAGCTCTCCTGGTAACAGGAAAGTGGCCATAGATCGTATGTAAATGAAAGAATATGACTTTGATGCCAAAACCTTCAGTTAAAAGAGCTATTTCCAGACCAAGAGGTTTTGTTTTCTTTTTGCATTTTTCCCACTTTATTAAGATGGCTGACATGTAAATGATAGAAGTTTAAGGTGTACAATGTGATGATTTATTACATGCATATATTACGAAATCATAATCACAGTAAGTTCAGTTAACGTATCTATCATGTCACACAATTAAAATTTTTGTGTATTGAGAAAACATTCAAAACCTACTCTATTAGAACTTTCAAGTATATAATATAGTATTGGTAGTTATGGTCACCATGCTGAGTATTAGATCCAGAGAACTGATACATCTTATAACTAGAAGTTTGTATCCTTTGGCCAACATCTCCCAATTTCACCCCCCACTACCCTCCACCAGCCACGGGCAACTCCCATTCAACTTTGTTTCTAAGAATTTAGCTATTTGTAGGTTTCACATGTGAGATCATGCGCTATTTGTCTTTCTCTGACTTATTTCACTTAGCATAATGCCTTCAAGGTCTTTCCATATTGTCACATGTGGCAGAATACCTTCTATTTTTATGGCTGAAGAACATTTTATTTCATATATGCATCACATTTTCTTTATCCATTCATCCACTGACAGCTAATTAGGTTGTTTCCATGTCTTGGCTACTATGATTAATACTTCAATAAACACTGGAGTGAAGATATCTCTTTGATATCCTGTTTTCATTTCCTTTGGACATACACAGAGAAGTAGGATTGCTGAATCATATACTACTTCTATTTTGAATTCATTCAGGAATCTCCATATTGTCTTTCATAGTGACTGTACCAATTTAAATTCTCACTAACAGTAAGAAAGGTTCGCTTTTGTCTACATTCTTGCCAATACTTATGATCTCTTGTCTTTCTGATGATGGTTAATTTTAACATATATAAGGCAATATCTCATGTGATTTCCCTGATGATTAGTGAGTCTTCTTCGTGTACGTATTGGCAACTTGTCTTTATGCTCTTTAGAAAAATGTCTGTTTAGGTCCTCTGCCCATTTTTTATTTGGATTGTTTGTATATCACTCTTGAGTTGTACAACTTCCTTATATATCTTGGATAATAATCCCTTATCAGATATATGATTTGCAAATATTTTCTGTCATTATATAAGTTAACTCTTCATTTTCTCAACTGTTTCTTTTGCCGTGCAGAGACTTGATAGTGTGCTATAGTCCCACTTACTTGGTTTTGCTTTTGTTGCTTGCACTTTTGTTATTACCCACCCCACCCTCCAAAATGCTGCCAAGACCAATGTCAAGGAGCTTTTTTCCAGCTGTGTCCCTGTGCCGGCAGGCATGTTCATGAAGTGCAGCTGTTGGGGGTAGGGAATGGAGCTGGTTCAAGGGCTACTTCTGGGCCCACAGCCAAGACCAAGGTTTGTGTGCCTATTACTCAATACTTAACTAGGAGTAATTCTTCCTGGGTCCCTTGGCATACGGTACTTGGAGCAGGACTAAGTCCAAACAGAGTTGTAGCTAAGTCCATAGGGATATAGAGCCATTTCCGGGTCTGTAGCTGGGACCATGGTTGATGAGTCAGCTGCCAACAATGAGCCTGCCTTCTCAAATGGCTCTCCTTGGACTTGGACTACACCAGAGATTCACAATCGACTACTTGAATCTCAAAGCCCCCACAAGGACACTTTTGTCTTTAGGTAGATGTCAAATTATTACAGTTCAGGGGAAATTTGAGTGGGGATGCCTTAGTCGGCCATCTTGATGACATCCCACAAAGTACTGTGATAAAACTTGCTTTATACATATAATTTATCAACATCTGTTTCTGATATATCAGTTTATTTTGCTTTCATTGTGATCAAATTTCTTATATTAAGAATTAAATCAAACCAAACAACCAAGCAGAAACAATGTTGATATTTAGAAGAATTTCTAATATAATCCTTGTGGGTCTTCAATGGGTCTGGTCATCTCTGCTCAATTTGAGACAAGAGCTTTAGTCTCCTGTGAGATTGGCCAAAACTATGGTGGGAACTCCATCAGAACTTGATTTCTCCCCTAACTCTGCTTTCTAACCCTCTTTTCTAGAGGTGTGAATACAAAGGTCACTCCTTAATAAGCTTAGTGCACAATGAAGCCTATCTTGGAGACTGGGAACCCACGCAGCAATGATTTATTGATTGTTTGCCATGCTAGATTAAAACTTTCCAACAGCAGGGATTATTTTTGTTTCATTTAGCAGTGTATAATCAGCCTCATCACAGTGGGTGGTATCTGGTAGATTCTTCAGGAAGTATTGCCTGCAGTGATGCAATATATGTAACTATTAAAATGACTTGGAGAATATATACTAACAATATGTGTTCATAATTTAAATATTAAGTAAAAAGTAAAAAAGTATTATACAATTAATAATCCAATTCAATTTATATAAAATATGTGTATATATAATATATATTTATCAGGAGAAAACTGTTAATATTGTTTCTGATTGTGGGTAAATAATTTTGTATTCTTAATCACCCATATTAAAAAAAAAACCTCTTCAATAATAATTACAGTTTCTATAATGGAGCAATTGCAACTTATATAATTACTTTATTAAATAAATGACAATTGAGTGCCTCTCTTTGCAGTAATGTGAGTAATTTGAGGTACAGTGAAGTGACCAAAACTGATGATCATTGTGGCAGGAAACAACCGAAGCGTCCATCACTCACATGTCTGCTGTTAGGTCTGGAATGGCTAAATGGGTCCAGTGTTGGTCCCACGTCAATCTCTTTCTCCACTTGGCTTCCCCATGTAGCCAGCTTGGGCTTTCTTACTGAATGGAGGCCTCACAGTATAAAAATGTTTTATGTGGTGACTGTTTTCCTCAGAGTCCACATTCCAAATGATTTATATAGTAGATGGGAGGTTTTTTATGATCTAGTATCAGGAATGTTTAAGCATCGCATCTGCTCAATTGTATTCATCAAAATACATGCAAGGAGAGGACAGGTATGTAGTACACTTTTCAAAGAGGAATGGGTTCAACATGCAGACACAAGGAATTGATGACTCTCATCTTGGTGATAAGCCAATACATAATGTCTCTGACTGTCTTTGCTCTACGTATGGATCCAGTTTTGCTTTCTCACCCAGGCCCAAAGCTTTTTTATTTTGATGGATGAATTATTTGGTGTACATATTGCTAAATCAGATATTTTTCGACTTAGGTCTACCATAATATTTTAGGATGCATTTTCTCTTTTTTGTTCCCTTTGAAATATTTGACATGTAGAGACTATTACTGATTTTTGGAAGTGTTTAAGTTTAATATTCATTTTCTTTCTATGATTAAGAAAGTTTATAATCTGTCTTCCTTGTTATAGTGTTTGCCTTTATGACAATTTATATTATACTAGACATGTTTAAATATTAAATAAATTTATTCTTAATACATTAACTTCAGTAACTGTCTAATGACTCACTGTACTGAGAAGCAGAAGGAAAAGTATACTTAAAACACCTTCCCTACAACCGTTCTGCTGATCAATTCTTGATTCTGTTTGATTAGATACGTTGATATTTTTACTTCTTTTGGTTATAATGGCTCAATTAAATTTTTTTTAATGTTTATTTATTTTTGACAGAGAGAGAGAGAGAGAGAGAGAGAGAGAGAGAGCATGAGTGGGAGAGGGGCAGAGAGAGAGGTAGACACAGAATCTGAAGCAGGCTCCAGGCTCTGACCTGTCAACACAGAGCCCGACACGAGGCTCAAATTCATGAACTGTGAGATCATGATGTGAGCTGAAGTTGAACGCTTAACTGACTGAGCCATCCAGGTGCCCCAATATAATGTCTCAATTTAAGTAATGCAGTTTGATTTTTTTTCCCAATGATTAAGTTTTTAAGAGATTTTTGTGTTTATTTTTTTAAAATTTACATCCAAGTTAGTTAGCGTAGAGTGTAACAATGATTTCAGGAGTAGATTCCTTAATGCCCCTTACCCGTTTAGCCCATCCCCCCTCCCATAATTCCTCCAGGAGCCCTCTGTTTGTTCTCCATATTTAAGAGTCTCTTATGTTTTGTCCCCTTCCCTGTTTTTATATTATTTTTGCTTCCCTTCCCTTCCCTTGTGTTCATCTGTTTTGTATCTTGAAGTCCTTGTATGAGTGAAGTCATATATTTGTCTTTCTCTGACTAATTTCGCTTAGGATGATACCCTCTAGTTCCATCCACGTAGCTGCGAATGGCAAGATTTCATTCTTTTTGATTGCCGAGTAATACTCCGTTGTATATGTATGCCACATCCTCTTTACCCATTCATCCATCGATGGACATTGGGTTCTTTCCATACTTTGGCTATTGTTGATAGTGCCGCTAGAAACAGTAGGGTGCATGTGCCCCTTCAAAACAGTACACCTGTATTCCTTGGATAAATACCTAGTAGTGCAATTGCTGGGTCATAGGGTAGTTCTATTTTTAATTTTTTGAGGAACCTCCATACTGTTTTCCAGAGTGGCTGCACCAGTTTGTAAATAATGCAGTTTGATTTTTGTAACATGTGTTAAAATGAGCTTTTCCTAATTCTAAATGTTAATTATTTTTAAATTTTGTAATTAAAGTCCAATATTTAGCTTTATTTCCTCATTTAAATGGATTTGGATTTTAATGCTTTTTGCAGAAATTTTACTTTCAGCTCTTGATTGAGACTTAAAGAAATTTTTGTTTTGTAGCATGTAAACAATAGCTATTATTTAAACTTTAAATAGCTGATATCATATCTCTATCACATTTTCTTTCTCCAAAAACACTAAGTATGTAGGTATTACTCTACTCACATCTAGTGTTGGACAGTGTTCCTAAAGTATGTTATTCTCTATAGGTTTATATATTTAATCCATAATTTATTAAGGGGTATTTTATCTTCTTTATCCATCATTTTAACTCTAATTTTTTTACTTTATTTGTTTTTGCTATGCATGCTCTTCTTTATGTGTAAAATTTGGAGGGATTCGCATGAAGACATTGAAACTTTAGCTTCTTCCAAAGCCTCCAGAGTGGTAGAATTGACCTCACCTTCCTGCTTGATACTCAGCGTAAAAGACCTCGCATAAAGTGGAAGTCTTACAAGATGAATCTTGCCCTCCTCAATATCTACCGCTAGCCCTGCTGGTTACCACTTGATAAGTAACTGTGGGCAAGTCTCAACATAACGTGAGCAGTGAAATTGATTTCTTTTATAGGAGGCTAGCCTACTAAAAAACAAAGAACAAAAAACCATAGATCCCAGGAGTTTTTGGAATTTCTTCTTAAGCTTGTAAATAATATAGTTAGAATTCCCTTGGCAAATAAATGTGGAAAGGGTAAGGAGGCTCTGGAAACTGGGCATGATAGAATGAATTTACTATGTCAGACAAAAGCCAGAAGGATATTGAATTGATTTTCTTCACTAAAACAATAAGAAATTCACTACTGAGTGTGTGAGGAGGTCAGCACTCCCTGTCCTCTATGAGCCAGAGCTGATAGGAAAAGATAATTAGTGAAGCTTTTATTTTTCTCTTTTTTTTCTTATATAATGTTTTATTCTGTCTTATGTTTTGTTTCCCTTGTGGAGAGTTCTTTGTTCTAGAAATATATTTTTACTGATAAAGCACAAATGAATTCCTTGATAGTCTATCTGTAAGAATCACTTAGTGTTTGACTAGCAGGAAGTCTATTTAACAGTGACATAGCTAGCATTTTATTTTTAAGGAACAATTTTAATTTTTTTTTAATTCCAGTGTAGTTAATATACAGTGTTATATTAATTTCAGGTGTATAATATAGTGATTCAGCAATTATATACATCACCCAGTGCTCATCACAACAAGTGCCCTCCTTAATCCCCATTACCTATTTCATCCATATCCCCTCCTACCTCCCCTCTGATAACCATCAGTTTGTTCTCAATAGTTAAGAGTGTTTCTTGGGTCATCTCTCTCTCTCTCTCTTTCCTTTAGCTCATTTGCTTTGTTTCTTAAATTACACATAAGAGTGAAATCATGTTATTTGTCTTTCTCTGGCTGATTTATTTCACTTAGCATTATACTCTTCATCTCTCTCTGTGTTGCTGCAAATGACAAGATTTCATTCTTGTTTATGGCTGAATAATATTCCATCACATACACACACCCCACATCTTCTTTAGCCATTCATCAACTGATGGGTATTTGAGCTGCTTCCATGATTTGGCTATTGTAAATAATGCTACTATAAACACAGAGGTGTATGTATCCCTTTGCATTAGTGATTTCTGGTTTGGGGGTAAATAACCAATATCGTGACTACTGATACTTCTATTTTTAACTTTTTGAAGAACCTCCATACTGTTTTCCATTTTGACTGCACCAGTTTGCATTCCCACCAACAATGCAAGAGGGTTCCTTTTGCTCCACATCCTTGCCAACACTTGCTGTCTCTTGTATTTTTTGTAAGTTTTTATTTATTTATTTTGAGATGGGGGGAAGGGCATAGGGAGAGAGAGAGAATTCCAAGGAGGCTCTGCACGGTCAGCACAGAGCCCAATGTGGGACTCGAACTCATGAACTGTTAGATCATGGCCTGAGCTGAAGTCAAGAGTCAGACATTCAACTGACTGAGCCACTGAGGTACCCCACTTGTGTTTTTTATTTTAGTCATTCTGACAAATGTGAGGTGATACCTCATTGTATTTTTGGTTTGCATGCCCCTGATGATGAGTCATGTTGAGCATCTTTAATGTGGCCATCTTTTGGCCATCTAGATATCTTCTTTAGAGAAATGTCTGTTCATTTCTTCTGCCTGTTTTTTAATTGGGTTATTTGTGGTTTTGGTTGTTGAGTTGTATCGGTCCTTTATATATTTTGGGCACTAACCCTTTATTAGATATGTCATTTGCTGCAAATACCTTCTCCCATTCCATAGATTGCCTTTTAGTTTTGTTGATTGTTTCCTCCACTATACAGAAGCCTTTTATTTTGATGTATTCCCAGTAGTTTATTTTTACTCTTCTTTCCTTTGTCTCAGAAGAGATATCTAGAAAAATGTTGCTACAGCTGATGTCAGAGACTTTACTGTCTTCTAGTTTTTTTATGGTTTCAGGCCTCACATTTGGTCTTTAATCCATTTTGAGTTTATTTTTGTGTATGGTGTAAAAAAGTGGAATGGTTTCGTTCTTTGCATGTAGCTAACCAGTTTTCCCAATACCATTTATTGAAAAGACTGTCTTTTTCCCATTGCATATTCTTTTTTGCTTTGTCAGAGAATAATTGGCCATATAATTGTGAGTTTATTTCTGGGATTTCTATTCTGTTCTATTGATCTATGTGTTTTTGTGTGTGTGTTTGTGTGCGTGTGTGTTTGAGTGTGTGTGTGTGCGTGTGTGCGTGCCAATACCGTACTATTATTTTGAGTACTATAGCTTTGTAATATAACTTAAAATTGAATTGTGCTTCCTCCAGCTTTCCTTTTCAAAATTGCTTTGGCAAGTTGGGGTCTTTTGTGGTTCCATATAAATCTTCAGGTTTTTTTTGTTTTAGTTCTGTAAAAAATGTTGGTATTTTGATAGGGATTGCATTAAATCTGTAGATTGCTTTGGGTAGTACAGATATTTGAACAATAAATATTCTTCCAACCCATGAGTATGGAGTGTCTCCATTTCTTTGTGTCATCTTTAATTTCTTTCATCAGTGTTCTATAGTTTTCAGTGTATAGGTCTTTCATCTCTTTGGTTGGGTTTGTCCCAAGGTATCGTAGTATTTTTGGTGCATTTGTAAATGTGATTGTTTTCTTAATTTCTCCTACTGCTGCTTCATTAAGAGTGTATAGAAACGCAACATATTTCTGCACATTGATTTTGTATCCTGTGACTCTGTTGAATTCATTTATCAGTTCAGGTAGCTTTTTGGTGGGGTCTTTAGGGTTTTTATATAATGTATCATAATCATCTGCAAATAGTGAAAGTTTTACTTCTTGCTTACTAATTTGGATGGCTTTTATTTCCTTTTGTTGTCTAATTGCTATGGCTAGGTTTTCTAGTACTATGTTGACTACAAGTGGTGAGAGTACACATCCTGGCTTGTTCTTGACCATTTGGGGAAAACTCATTTTTCCCCATTGAGTATGATTGTTAGTAGTGGAATTTTTCATATATGGCTTTTATCATGTTGAGTATGCTTCCTCTAAACCTATTTTATTGAGGGCTTTTATCATGAATGGATATTGTACTTTGTAGCATGTTTTCTCTGTGTCATTGAGATGATTATATGGTTTTTATCTTCTTTCTAATTGGTGTGATGTATCACATTGATTGATTTGTAAATATTGAACCATGCTTGTATTCTGGGGATAAATCCCACTTGATTATGATGAATGATTTTTTTAAATGTATTGTTATTTTCTGTTTGCTGGTATTTTGTTGAGGATTTTTGCATCTAATTTCATCAGATATTGGCCTCTAATTCTTTTTTAGTGGTGTCTTTATCTGGTTTTGATATTAGGGTAATCCTGTCTCATAGAATGAATATGAAAAATTTTTGTTCCTCTTCTATTATTTAGGATAGTTTAAAAAGAATAGCTATTAACTCTTCTTTAAATATTTTGGATAATTTGCGTGTGAAGCCATCCTGGAGTTTTTGTTCATTAGGAGTTTTTTTTTTTTTTACATTTTTTGTTATTTATTTATTTATTTATTTATTTATTTACTTACTTACTTATGTTTCAATCTCCCTATTGGTAATCAGTCTATTCAAATTTTCTATTTCTTCCTGCTTTAGTTTGGTAATTTATATGTTTCTAAAAATATATCAGTTTCATATAGGTTGTCGTATTTGTTGGCATATGGCTTTTCATAATGTTCTCTTACATTTGTTTTTATTTCTGTGGTGTTTGTTATTTCTCTTCTTTCAGTTGTAAATTTATTTATTTGAGTCCTTTTTTTTTCTTTTATGAATCTGACTAAAGGTTTATGGATTTTGTGGATCTTTTTAAAGAAGAAGCTTCTGGTTTCATTTATGTGTTCTGTGTTTTTGTTGTTGTTGTTGTTTAGTTTTTATATCATTTATTTCTGCTCTAATCTTTGTTATTTTCTTTCTTCCACTGTCTTTGGCTTTTGTTCTTTTTTTTTTTTTTTTTTTTTTTTGGGTCCTTTAGGTGTAAGGTTAGGTTGTTTATTTGAGCCTTTTCTTGCTTCTTGATGTAGGCCTAAATTGCTATAAACTCCCTGCAGAGCATGGGACGGGGGAGGGTCAGAGACAGAGGGAGACACAGAATCTGAAGCAGGCTCCAGGCTCTGAGCTGTCAGCATAGAGCCCGACGCGGGGCTCAAACCCACGGACCATGAGATCATGACCTGAGCTGAAGTCGGACACTTAACCGACTCAGCCACCCAGGCGCCCCATAAACTCCCTCTTAGTACTGCTTTTGCTGCATCCCAAACATTTTGGACCATCGTATTTTCATTTGTATTTGTTTCCATACGTTCGTTAATTTCTTTTTGATTTATTGGTTAACCCATTCACTGTTTAGCAGCATATTACTTAACCTGTATGTATTTTGTGGTCTTTCCAGATTTTTTCTTACGTTTAATTTCTAGCTTCATAGTGTTGTGGTCAGAAAAGATGCATGGTATGACTCAGTCTTCTTGAATTAGTTGAAAATTGCCTTGGGGCCTAATATGTGATCTATTCTGGAGAATGTTGCATGTGCAGTTGAAAAGAATGTGTATTGTGCTGTTTTGAGATGGTATGTCCTGAATGTATCTGTTAAATCCATCTGGTCCAGTGTGTTGTTCAAGGCCATTGTTTCCTTGTTGATTTTCTGTTTGGATACTCTGTCCATTGATGTAAATGGGATGTTAAAGTCCCCTGCTAGTATTTTATTACTATTGTTTATTTCCTTTATGATTGTTATTAACTGTTTTATGGATTTGGGTTCCTCTATGTTGGGTGCATATATATTTACAGTTGTTATACCTTCTTGACTAATTATCCCCTTTATTATTACACAGTGACCTTTGAAATTACTTGGTACAATGTGTTTTAAAATATATTTTGTCTGATATGAATATTTCTACCCCAGCTTTCTTTAGACATTGATTTGCATGATAAATGTTTCTCCATCCCCTCACTTTCAATCTGCCAGTGTCTTTAGGTCTGAAATGCGTCTCCTGTAGGCAGCATATAGATGGGTCCTGTTATTTTATCCATTCTGTCATCTTGTCTTTTGATTGAAGCATTTAGACCATTTCCATTCAAAGTAATTATTGATAGATATGTATTTATTGCCATTTTATTACTTATTTTTGTGGTTGTTTCTGAAGTTTCTCTCTAATCCTTTCTTCTCTTTCTTTTATGTTTTGCTGTTTTTCTTTAATGATATATTTAGATTTCTTTTTCTTTATTCTTTGCATATATATTAGTGGTTTTTGATTTGTGGTCACCATTAGGTTTGTATATAACTTCTTCTGCAAATAACAAGCTATGTGAAATTGATGATCCTTTAAGTTTGAACACATCCTTTACTCTTCTCCTCCCTCTGTTTTGGGTATATGGTGTCATATTTTACATCCTTTTCCTTTGTGAGTTCCTTGACTGATTTTTTACAGAAATGTTCATATTTACTGCTTTTGTGGTGCCTACTTTCATATGGTCACTTTGGTCTTTTCTTTCCACTCAGAGTCCCCTTTAATATTTCTTGCAAGGCTGGTTTAGCGGTCATGAACTCCTTTAGTTTTTGTTTGTCTGGGAAACTCTTTGTCTCTCCTTTTCTGAATGGTAGCTCTACTGGACACAATATTCTTGGCTCCTGAATCTGCTTAGATTAGGGGAGAGTTCACCTATTATTTCTTCAAGTAAATATTCTGGCCCCCTTTTCTCACTCCTCTTCTGGGATTCCTAGAATACAAATGTTATCACATTTGATGGAGACACTGAGTTCCCTAATTCTATTCTCATTTTGCGTATTTCTTTTTTCTCTCTTTTGTTCAGCTTGATGACTTTTCATTATTTTGCCTTCTAGCTCATTAATTCATTCTTTTGCTTCTTCCATCCTACTGTTCATTCTAATAAGCATGCTTCTCATTTTGTTTATTCAGCCATTTGTCTCTGCTATGTTATTCCTTAGCTCTGTGCCAATGGTCTCGCTGATGTCCTCTACTATTTTCTCAAGTCCAGTGAGCATCTTTACAATTATTACTTTAAATTCTCTATGAAGCATGTTACTTATATCTCTATCAGACATGTTTCACTTAGATATCTGGCGGTGGCCTTGTCCTATTATCTCATGTGGGACAAATTCCTCTGTCTTCACATTTGTCTAAGTCTTTGTGTCTGTTTCGGTGTGTCAGGAAAGTCAGCTATATCTTCTGTTTTTGAGGGTAATGGGCTTATGAAGAGGATCTCGTGTTGTGCCCTGCAGCTTCGTGTCTCTTGTTCCCCAGGGCCTGGCACTTTCAGGAGTGTCTCCAATGTGTGTTGCATACACTCCGCTGTTGTGTCCTGGCTACTTTATCCTCCAGGCCTGTTGCCTGCAGAGGCTCCCATTGCCTGTTGTGGGAAGTGTTTGGTCCCTGGACTGAATGTGATGAGTTTTAACTAGGTGTGCTGTGTTCTGCTTGTGAAATGAGATCTGTCAGCACCACTGCCAGAATCAAGACCCCACAAAACTCCCTGGTTGGGAGTTGCAGTGTGGGAAGGGGCCCACTCTCTGGGACTGAGGCAGACATGACTGGGAAGGATGGTTCCACCAGAGCACAGGGGTGGGAGTTGTGGTAGATTTATAATCATAGGAACTATCAGTGCCACAATATTGCATATCATCCAGTAGCTGTCAGTCACATAGAAATGACCTCTTTAATGCAGCACCTTCATGATAAATCTCTATGTGGGCAGGCAGTATCTTCTAGAACATAGTATATATGTTGAACAAATGACCATTAAATGAAACCGTGTTCTCAATTTGTAGGTACCAGGGCTGAGGAGGAGAGGATTGGACCCTGTTACCAACATACACAGTGATTCACTTGGGGAATTTGTTCCTCCTATCCCCAGAGGTTAAACCACATCATAACTCGAGGCCTCAGTTGGAGGGGGAGCACAATAAGCATTCCACTAAATTTAAAGCTACGTCTGTCATCTGATCATTTGGTACTACTAATATTATTACACTAGAAAACAAAGTAAGGGATTACTGTATGCCTGGGTTAATAGACCCTGCTTATAAGGAAGCACTAGATATTGCTACATAATGGGGGTAGTTAGAAGAATATCTGAAACTTGAGGGGTTCACTGGGGAATCTTCAGGTGTTTCCATTCCCAGAAATCACAGGAAAAAGGCAATTCCAAAAACTATATTCTGAAATGGGAAAGGATTCAGATGCCATGAAGATGTGTATCACTCCACTTGGCAGGCCCAACAGACAAATGCAAGTTCTGTATGCAGGTGAACAGAATCTAGAATGGGTGGTATAGAAGAAAATAATGAATAAGGAAGTGTAACAGCTTGTTCCATGATCCTTCCATTTTAAAGATTTTTAAATAGATGATAAGCAGCCTTTGTCCACAAGTGTCACTAAGAGAGAGTATTCAATGCAAATTTTGAGCAGACTTGGATTTCAGACTCTAGGTAATACTGTTCATACAATGCCCCATACCCCTTCACTCGTAGGCTCTTGAAGATACATCCAGTATGTTAGCTCTCCCCTTGTGTCTCCTAGGAGCCTCCACAGCCATATTAAGCTGCAAAATGGAAAGTTAGAGTACTTAATCCCCTGTAGAGTATCTCTGAACCAGTGAATAAGGGATTTGGTAAAACAAAACAAAACAAAATAAAAGCCCCAGGTTTCTTGTTTCGTTTGCTTTTTTAGAGACAGTTCTGAAGAATGTTCCATATGGTTTTGTGGAAGGTTTGAGAAGGATTAAGTCCCTGTAGTCCCAGCAGTAATATGTCCATTAATGCAATTTTTGTTGGCTTTTCACCCTTCCATATCTCACTTTGTTCACTCTTTTGATTGTATTTCCTGAGGTCATGTCCCAAATAAACTACCTTCCCCAATGACCTTGTCTCTCAGGTTTGATGGTATCCTAATGTAAGATCACACACACACACACACACACACACACACGCCATGCCACACCACGCCATGCCACACAAAATCCTGGATTGCTTAAAAAATAATTATATATAACTATATTTCACCTACTGATTTTGTCTCCATGTTTACATGGAAGTCAACTTTATTCTCAATGCCGTCAAACATTTTACGTTAGAAAAATATTAAGTGAAAGCTTGGACCAAAATAAGCTAATTTTACTCTTTATCCAGTATGTGTAGATAGCAACAGTAGATTTGCTGTCTCAAGGTTAAAACTGAAAATAAAAGATACATCCATGAGAAAAGCATACTGTTTCTTGCAAAGACTTCAACCTTGCCAAATTACTTAACAAGGAGAAAAGATACAATTAGACAATGGGAAAGCGTGCTAATTTTCATTCTTGTCTAGTTTAGGCTCATTATCAGAATAAAGTGAATATTAAATAGGATCCCTTAGGCCTTAAGCTTATAAAAAACAAGTTAGATTGTGAACTGTATATTGTTACATATTTCATATTGAATTGCCTTGATCTACAACCTCAAGCTACCCTTCATCATTATTGCATACCTGATTTCTGCGAGAATACTATTAGTTATTCAAAGCATTATACATTTTACCATGACTCAATGTATCAGGTGTACCTTAAATTACCTGATAAGCTCTTCTAAATTTAAATAAACCCTAGAAAATCCTACTTCACTACATAACTAAATAAAGGTTTTAATGGAACTGAATTTGATCTGGAAGAGAAATAGGGGGATTATGCATCTATTTTTATTCTTATTTAGTATCTATAGTGATTAAATTTTTAAGCAAAAATTGCATTTAACTTTAATACTCATTAAATATATATTAATATATCAAATGCAAATTACATTGCCATTTTGTTTAATATTATTTTCCAAAAATTTTGTCATTACAATTTATAGATTCTTGTACAGATATAAAATATTTATCATGAATCCTTTTGTGTTGTATTTCCCTGAACTGCATTATGGATTCAACCCATTTGTGAGGGCTATGTGGGCTGATATTCTAAAGCCCCTAGAACAATACCGGGCAATGTAGATGCATTCCTTAAATAACATTTATGTGAATCAAGGAGATAAATAGTAACACAGTAATGCACTTTTCAAAAAGGGTAAAATTCTTCGAGTACACTGACCAAAGTCACCCAGATTTGATTTTCAAGGCTACGTAAAGTTTCTGATAATAAATTCTAAACCATGCAGAATATAAGTGGTTCCTTATTTCCAACAAAATTAACTTTGTTGGGAAAATCAAAAGGTACATCCAGTAATAATAGCATATTTCAGCTCATCTGCCAACACCAGCACCTAATGATTGTGGGTCTTGAATAGTTGGATATATAATGTAGCAGAGGTATAAAAATAACACCTCTATTACTAAAAAGGCCTTATTAAACAATAGGGCTATACATTAGTTAGACAAGTGGTTTTATTAATACTGCAGCTTAGAAGTAATCAACTATATCCAGTTTTATACAACTGAATTAATACTGAACTCACATGATGCTTCTTAGTTGTGGGGTATGGCAGCACTCATCTGGTTAAGGAGTAGAGGATCTGCATTATTTCCTGACACAGCAAGCATGAACATCAGCATATTTACCTGGGTGGACCTGGGATAGCTCTCATGCCCTTTGCAGTCACATGATGTGCCCAAATGAATTGTGACATGCACAATAGGTTTGTGTAGCAGCTGCAAAAGCACTGAGCTGTATACAAGCAGAAAGAAATTCTGATGTGTTACCTTATCTCTCCAAGTAACTCACTGTGTGACCAACTATGACAAATGGCCCAGATAAAGGAGTGGCCAGGGCCTTGATTGGAACATCCAAGAAAATGTAGAGGGCCACAGCAGGCACAGAGAAGACCCTGCCTCCCCACCAGGAATACCTAGCTAAGTACTCTATGTGCTACCCTGTATTTTATGATCTGTTTGCACTCTAGGTGGTGAGAAAATAATTGCCACTGGTCCAGGACCACCAAGAAATGTTTGGCCTGTTGATTTCCCTTGGTTCTTTCCTTGAACTTGGGCAATTCGTCTCAAAAGTACGTGGATTAATACACAGCCCAAAACTTGAGATTGCTTTCCAAATTTTTGTAATTCTCTTTGTGTCATACCCTCCCATAAGGTCTTCTGCCTTCCACATTCTATCTACCTAGGTCTTCCTGATTTTTGCTCTATTCCTCCTCAACCTTGCAATTCTGCTGGCTCCTGTTTGGTTTCAGCTTTATAAATTTTTTTTTTCAACGTTTATTTATTTTTGGGACAGAGAGAGCCAGAGCATGAACGGGGGAGGGGCAGAGAGAGAGGGACACACAGAATCGGAAACAGGCTCCAGGCTCTGAGCCATCAGCCCAGAGCCCGACGCGGGGCTCGAACTCACGGACCGCGAGATCGTGACCTGGCTGAAGTCGGACGCTTAACCGAGTGCGCCACCCAGGCGCCCCTGGTTTCAGCTTTATAATGTGATGGCCTGTAAACTGTCTTCAGGCAATAAATTTGGGTAATTGTGGGTTCATTTTGCTTACTCTCAGAGATCATGATTTTTGCTACTTGATAACTAATATCTGACATGTAGTGTTTCATCTGCATTAATGTATATTTTATGTTTTTCTTCTTTCTTTTCTTTCTTGTCTTTTTTTCTTGTCTTCCTGTCTTTCTTTCTCCTTCCTTCTCCTTCCTTCTCCTTCCTTCTTTTATCTTTTCTTCCTTCCTTCCTTCCTTCCTTCCTTCCTTCCTTCCTTCCTTCCTTCCGAAGGATGTTAAGCCTCTTCCTGCTGATCCAGAAGTGGAAATTTCTGTTTTCTTGTGTAGATCAGCTATAAAGATTATTGATGAGAAGCGCTGCTATGTTACATCTATATTTTATTCTCCATAAATCAGAAATAATTAGATGCTATTTCCATCATTTTCCATGTTTGAATCTGATACTTTAAGAAGAGTATTTGAAATTATACATTACTACAAGTTGTCTAGTATGTCTGCACCCTAGCTAGTAAGATTTAATAATAAAGATTATCCTTTCGTGATACAGTGATAACAGTGCAGTCTCAGAATCGGAAAACCTACCTTCAGTTGTGTGTGTCTGTGTGTGTGTGTGTGTGTGTGGTGTGTGTTTGTGAATCAAGCTCTATGTTTTCTTTTTCTTTACCATAATATTTATTCTTATTATGTCCACTCAGAAATTAGATCCTTTAGCATGTCATTGAAACTGAGTAGCTAATGTCTTTTTGAGGAGTTTAAATTTTTAAAAAAATTTTTTAACGTTTATTTATTTTTGAGACAGAGAGAGACAGAGCATGAACGGGGGAGGGTCAGAGAGAGAGAGGGAGACACAGAATCTGCAACAGGCTCCAGGCTCTGAGCTGTCAGCACAGAGCCCATGTGGGGTTCGAACTCACGGACCGCGAGATCATGACCTGAGCCGAAGTTGAAGTTGGCCGCGTAACCAATTGAGCCACCCAGGCGCCCCGTTTTTGAGGAGTTTAAATATACTCTGAAATGTGAGGATAAGCTGTGTTTTACGAAAGTGATTTTCTTGGACAACTGAAAACTATGTTATGAGCTACAATTTAGGCAAGAAGTTTTCTCAATGGCATATTAAAAAGAAAAATTCACAGAATGTTGGCTTTCAATGCAAAAGTGTCTTAACAATGGACATTAATACAACACACTGCATTAAAATAAAATGAAGAAATATGTTAAAAGATATTTGGTAAAACTGAAAGCACATTTTTGATAAAAGCTTATAGCCCACTACTAACAGAAGAATGCGTTGTTAACAAGATCCTTTAAATCATCAGTTCATATTATATTCCACAATGAAACTGTTAGGCTCTTTAATTAAAATCTGCAATATGACAGATATACTTTCTAGTGCTATTATTAAAGGAATGAGATAAAGTTTAGTAAAATGTATCAAAAGTATTACTATTGTAGATTATTTGAATGTCTGCCTAGACAATTGCAGAAAGTAGGCAAAATACTATATAAAGTATAGTGATGAGTTTGACACAAATGTGCCTAAAATTATCCATAACATAGCAACTATATGTTAGAAAATATACGTGAAATACTCAAAAGCTAAGTGACGAGATTTATTTTATTAATAGAAAATGTAGTTGTTTGACATTATGTACTGAAAATGTAAGTATTTTAAAGATCTTCATTATTAAAGGAACCACTGTAAATTCATTAAAATGCAAGACAGACCAATGAAATTTAATGAAACACTACAAAAAGCTTAATGATTTGTGTTTAGACTTGTGTAAGAGCTATCCTTTAAGAAACTGCTACTTATGGAGTTTGGGGTATAGTGTCAGAGAAGAATATCTACAACTACCTAAAAAATATATTTAAATAATTTCTTCCTTCCTTTCCACACACATATCTGTGTTAGGCCAGAATTTTTATGTACATAAAACAACATGTCACAATAGATTGAATGCAGAAGCAAATGTGCAAATTTAGGAGTTTTTCCACTGATTCAGATCTTAAGGACAATGCCATTGTTCCCACTAATTTTTGTTTTTTAAATATATTTATTGAATATATAAATATGTTATTTGTATTCATATGTGCTTATTGTTTTTTTAATGAATTTTTTAAGTTTTATTTTTAGTCCTAAGTTTTATACAGTTGCTAATAATAGATATAACCCACATAAACAATATCCTTTTGGGTCCTCAATAATTTCTAAGAATATAAAGTGGTTATGAGACTAAAGTGTTTGACAGGTGCTGTCATAAAATAACAATAATATACTTTTGGCAGGACTGCTGGCAGAATGTACTTAGCACAGAATCAGATAGTGCTTTTTTATACTATATTTTTTGTTTTCTTTTATAATCATAATGGTCACAGTATTCCCTTACATGAGGATAATTGCTTGAGATTGATACATTTATGGATTCTTGAGTCCCATCAAAATGCATTAAGGAAATGTTACAGGATTATCATTCATTATAAAGAGCAAGCTTTAAACATTTTATTTCCAATGTTATTTGGAGCCAATTTGAGCTACAACATCTGTGCCTTTTGGGTATTTAAGTTACAAGTTTTCTGCTACATAATATCTATTACTGCTAACCATTCCTTGCATTGGTCTATCTTCCCTTCAAAATTCAATACCCGAGATATAAGCAAGAGCCAGTGTTGTAGAAGAACCATGTATTGGCTGCCAGTGGGCAGATTTGACACTTGGGGATTGTAAATTCTACCTTCCCTTCCAAGGACAAGTGAGTATGACCTGGGCTTGGCACCATTTGCTTTAATATCCTTCTCTATAAAATGGGAATGATGCTAATGGTTCCCTGTGGTGCTCTGAGAACGGAAGGTTACTCAAGTAGGACTGTGAAATGCTCAGATTTGAAGTGTCACCCTGCAGCGGGGTATTTAGAATTTGTAGAATTGTGAAAGGACAAGTCAGTTTAAAAAAGATGATCATCACAAATGGGATTCTTTTTATGGAAAGAACTTTAAATATTGAGTCCCGTTCAGTCCTGGAACTAGAGAAGTTTCGTACTTACTGTTAGGTTATTGGTTATTGGATATAAACAATAGGTAATAACAATATATGTGATTGAGTATTAACGATATTCAAACCTAAACAAAAGGATGCCAGGACTATTATTTGGTTCTTCTAAGAAACTGTGGATGTTGGGATAATACATTAACTGAACATGATTTTGTGGTACGTACCTGAACAAAAGGCTCCCCAAAATTTTGCTCACGTCTGCATGCAGCTGGACCCAGTTAGGGATATCCCATCTATGCCAGGACATAGATCTAGTCACAGTGGGCTTTGGATTTTCTCTCATACCTTAAAACACAAATGACCTGGCCTGCGTATTTATGCTAGATGAATCTGATGGGGACATGACTTAGACTTAGCCCTGCTTGTGAAGGAAGGGACCTGAGGAGAGAAAAGAAAAACAGGTGCCTCTTCTGAGATGAGGTTTACTATGACAGATAACACGTGGCATCTAAAGGAAGCACACTAGCAGATGAATTTCTAGCCATGACATTAAAATTCAGGGAAACTTGAAATAGAGGAATTTCAGTAGGCAGGTGTGGAAGTAATCACTGGGAAATAGTGGGAAGACTAGGAAACAATTAGTAGGAGGGGTATTTTTCTGCACTGTTTAATTAAGGTCTTCAACCCTTAAGTAATTATCAGAGATATATTCAAATCAGTAATAATGCTTTTGATAATTTTTTTTTATCTTACCGATACCTTTCTATAATCTAAGCACCACTCTAGGTATTTTATAAGCATTAGCTTATTTAAAACTCCTAACCACTTACATAGACAAGAAAATGAGGCACAAAGTGTTGTTTGCCCACAGTCAGAGGTTAAGTGTGAGAATTATTTACTGTGTCTTAATTTAAATCCTTGTGAGTTTGACACCAACGTTGATGTTTTTTCCACTGCAGTAAAGTGTATCCAGAATCATCAGCATCATTTTTTAAATGTAGAAAATTACAGATTTTTAAAATGGTGACTTGAAAATACCTCAAACAATACCTGGCCAATGGAGTTGCTTCCACTGAAAAGTTTAAAGTTTTCAGAAAAGCGGCAACATCAAAATGAACTTCTCTTGAGGGACGTGAGGAGGGGATTAATCATAGATATATTTTCCAAAAGCTATGAATCATTGAGGTAGACAGAATAATGGCCCCCAAAGATACCCACATTCTAAATCCCGGAACCTGTGAATATGTTACCTTACATGAGAAAAACGACTTTGCAGACGAATTAAATTAGTGTCTTCCTGCAGGAAGAGTATCCTGGATTATCTGGGTAGTCCAATGTAATTGCAAGGATTTGTGTGTGTGTGTGTGTGTGTGTGTGTGTGTGTGTGTGTTTTGAGTTTTTATTTAAATTCTAGCTAGTTAACATGTAGTGTAACATTAGTTTCAGGAGTAGAATTTAATGATTCATCATTTACATATAACAGCCAGTGCTCCCCCCCAAAAAAGTGCCCTCCTTAATACCCATCCCCCCCCACCCACTTCCCCTCCAGCAACCCTCAGTTTGTTCTCTCTTAAAAAAAAAAAGAGAGAGAGGGTGGCACACCATAGAAGAGACTCTTAATCACAAGGATCTTTGTAAGTGAAAGAGGGAGGCAGGTGAGTCAGAGTTAGAGGAGGAAATGTAGCAGCAGAAGCAGAAGCTAGAGTGATGGGATTACTGGCTTTCAGGATAGAGGGAGGTCTGGAGCCAAGAAATGTGGGCAGAAGGTGGAAGAGATAAGTAACAGATTTTCTTGTAGAAGCTACAGAACTCAGCCTTGTAGAGACCTTGACTTTTGGCCCATAAGACCCTTCAGATCACTGATCTCCAGAATTGTAAGTAATAAATTTGCATTGTTACTAAGTCACTAAATTTGTGGTAATTGGTTATAGCAACAAGAGGAATCCAATAAGTACATTCAAATACCAATATTAACATCTTGCTTACAAATTGTCCCAGTTCATTTTGAGTTCTTAAGCCTTGGGTTCTGGATGGCTGGAGTAGACATTTGGCCTCCTGGTGAAACTAATACCACTTAATCTCTGCTGTGGTCTCTGAAAATACTGAATATTGGATTTTGCAAACATTGTTTTACCTGAACGTATTATCTTAAGAACTAAGGATTGAATTGTTTCCTAAACCGCACAGATCTTGGGTCACTGTGATGAAGATCTAGTATGTTCTTTTAAGGCTTTAGACTCTTTAAAAGTGAGGCTACTGAGGAATTTGCAATTAAATGAATACCATGCCCAGGACCCCAAAGGAACCATACCTATTCATTAGGATGGAAAATTCAGGCACAATGCTACTGATAGTCCTAGTTCTAGTCAGGGATCAGGAAACCCCTGGCAGACTCTGAGATAAGAAATTGTGGACTATTTTGGATTTTATGTAATTTAGGACTTTGGCTATGTGGCTTTTGATACTCCAAGTTTAAAGCAAATGGTCTTGAACTTCAATTCCTTTGATCTTTGAATTTTAATTTTCAAAGCGATTATTTTTTATTTATCCTTCAGAAACATATAACAGGAAGGGACTTATATTTAAATTTGGTTCATCTCTGTATTAATTGCACATTATTGTTGGAGTATATGTTTCATCTTAGTTTGGCCTTTTATTTTCAGTTTTATGTGAGCCTTTGCTTAAACTGTAAGAAAAACAGCTTGAGAGTATACTTACAGAGTTCTGGATAATGCCTGTAATCTACCCTGTGCAGCTGGCTAACTAGGAAAATGTGGGGACTACTGTCGCAAATTGTGCACCATATCAGACAACATGCTCTAGTGGATTTGCATTTCCTTATTTCTAGAGGTCCTCATCCTACATATGATAGTTTCATCATTTCTTTTGTGGTTCAGACAGTGTAGACTAAGTTGACAATCCACAAGCTTGCATATGTTATTATGATGATACACATTTTCTGAAACAGATTATATATATATATATATATATATATATATATATATATATATATATACACATATATACATATATATGTATATATATATATATTTTTTAATTTTTTTTAATGTTTATTTATTTTTGAGACAGAGAGAAGCAGAGCATGAATGGGGGAGGGGCAAAGAGAGAGGGAGACACAGAATCGGAAGCAGGCTCCAGGCTCTGAGCCATCAGCCCAGAGCCTGATGCAGGGCTCGAACTCAGGAACCGTGAGATCGCGACCTGAGCTGAAGTCCGATGCTCAACGGACTGAGCCACCCAGGCGCCCCATATTTTATTTTTTTAATGTTTATTTATTTACTTTGAGAGCAAGAGCACCATTAGGGGAAGAGCAGAGAGAAAGAGAGAGAGTGTGCCCCAAGCAGGGTCCATGCCAATGCCGGGCTCCATCCCATGAACCTGATCATGACCTGAGCCAAAATCAAGAGTTGGACATTTAACTAAGTGAGCCACCTAGGTATCCCTTCTTTTTTTCTTTTTTAAGTGAATCTTTCATTTCTTTTCTAAAGCTATGTAGATACCCTACTCTGTACCATATATTCTTATATGTTGGACAGTGGGAAAGGAAAATAGGAAAACTTGGCCTTGGCATGGATTAATTAGATTAGAGTTCTGACCCATGGTAGAATGTGCTAGAAACAAGTTGTGGAGCATCCACCAGAATTCCCAGGAAGATCATTGGGAAACAGACTCCTCAATGACTGCAGAAAACCATTGACTTACTATTGATAGATTGGCAAAAATGACTGGGAATTCTGCGCTGACCTATTTTTTTTTATTCCTTTTGAGAGAAAGCCCCTGCAGTTTTTTTTCCCCCTTTTTTCCTCCATGTAGTCTTACAGGGGTACCTGTCCACATCAGGAAATTCTAATTCCACAAAGTAGTCTACAGATAGAAACAACTATTCCCAACCTGGTATCTATTGGTATAAAGGTGATATATCAGCCTCCATTTTTAACTCTTTGTTTTATCTATCAACTTATTCAGACATGGACAGGGAAGAAGTGTGCCATTTACTGGACCTACTTCAGAAATTCCAACATGGTTTGTTGCCAAAGACTATAAAGTTAAAATACAAGTTATGTACAGTATTTTAAACCAGACCATAAAGGGTTATAAAAGCGAGAGAGGGTATCCAGACATGTGCACACACATGTGCGTGCGCGCGCGCGTGCACACATACACACACACACTCCCATTATGGATGTTAATGGGTTTGTGTGTGCTTTTAATTGAGGTATATTACTCCTTTGAGCTACTAAACTCCAAAAAAATTATATGGTTACTGAAGAAAAAGCTAAGGATAGAGCTTGCTCAGGAGTATGATGGCAATCTCATCAGAGGGAACCTATTACAAAGGCCAGAAGCAAGACAGAATAAGTGGTAAAGTGCATTAAGGAACAAAAACAAACAAATAAACCAACCCTGGTGGGAAGTCACTGGAAAATGGGCTTACATTTTGAATCAGAGTAATTTCCTGGAAACATCATTCTCCCTGTTTAAGTACCGATGCCATAAGGTTCAGTGACAAAATCTTTAGCAATATAACAGGTTTTCTTACATTGGTTTCTTGATCCATGCTGGCACATTTGCACAATATGATGCCCTAGTGTTAATGGAGAGTGCAGGGGGCAATATCCATGTTAAGTGTTTTGCAGAGGGGAAACAGTCCACCTGTTAATGTAGAAAAAGTTTATGCACAAACACTCAAAGTCCTATGGAGGCAGAAACTCATGGAGAAAGTACAGCAGGCAACATGGAGAGTCAGTGTCTAATTTCTGTCTTCTGTGTATCTTTCTCACTGCTATGAATACACAATATTTCTAAAATTATTCCGATTTGGAGAAAAGTGCATATGTGCAGGGATGAGTGTGAGGTCAGGTCTATGTCATACTCAATGTAAAAAGAAGATAATATATGTATTTTGGGAATTCAGGGTAAGACTGATTTCATTTCCCCAAAGTACAGTACTCTGAAAATTCTCATGGCCCTCCCATGGGATTTGTGTTCTGTATACTTCTCAATTAAAGTCAGTCTTTAATGTTGTATTTTTGATGTAATTTAGCACCACGCTGAAGTGCTATATAGATTCTGAAAATTATGATGCACGTTTAAGCCTCTGAACATGATCCTATATCTTGCATAATGTAAGCCGAAGGCAACTGAAGCTGCCTTCATAGTATAGTATGTATTATAAAGTATGTATAGTATACTAAGGTATACTATAGTACATACTGTAAATACTATATACATGTATATACTATATTCTACTATGGCTACACTATACTATGTATATACCATACTGTATATATATATACTATACTATGTAAATACTATACTATACTATACTATGTATACTGTATGTATACTATACAGTACTATACTATACTATACTATACTATACTATAGCGGCATAGTTTAACAGTAACAAGAACAGACTTCCTGAGATTAATGCCTGCCTCAGTCACACCCAGGCTATGGTATAGCAGGTAAATTTGTACATTATTTTCCTTAGTCCAAAAATTGAAATAAAAGTAGTTGTTCTTATCTCATAGGGTGACTATAAGGATGATGGGGTTTAATATTTACAGTCACTCTTTGTCACAAATGAGTGATTTACATGTGTGTTGAATTGAATTTAAAAATTAATGCTCTAGGAAGAGTCCCATGCCACCTTATGGGAATTTCTGTGATCTGAAAACCTGGTTTAGTCCTCTCATATGTATCATCGTAATTTATATTTCTCCTTTCATAAAACTTTTTAATCTAGTAAATTTTTATGTATCATTCACTTCTAAATAGGGTATCAGCTCCAAGATAACAGAGGCATTATTTGTTACTTGTTGATTACTTAATGGCTAACACAGTGCATGACACAGGTAAATGATAAAAAATTGCTAAGATTATGCCTGATATACACAAGTGATTGGAACAATGCGCAGTAGGCACTCATTTTTTTTGTTGAATTGAATAATTTCTACCCTAAATGACTCAGGCAAAAGATCAGAAAGCTATTAAATGCTTTCATGTGGATCACACGATGTGTTAATTGTAGTCATGAATGTAATGGAACCAATGCATAACGTTGCAAGAAAACAGTTTGAGAGTATACATATAACCTGGGTTCTGGACAATTCTTCCTTTCCTGCACAACAACAAAACTTCTAAAGGATACTAACAGATTTTTCAACTGGAACACCCAACATAAGAGAAGGGTCCTGATGGATTTGCAGGGTCAGGGCAATTCAGTATTTCTAGAGGCCCCACTCTTTAGATTAAGATTACATTTTTGTGTGTGATTTTTGGACACTGTAGACAAATAGTCTACATACTTATATGTGTTTTTATGTCAGAATACATTTCTAAAAAGTTATAGTTTATTTTTACCTAAACATACAGTAAACTATATTATTTTTAGTGTATAGTTCTATGAATTTAAGACACAAATATAGTCATATAACCACCATGATCCATCACCCAAAATACTCTCTCATGCTGTCCACTTGTAGTCACATCTCCTCTTACAACCCCTGACACCACTGATATGTTACTATACTTCTGTCTTTTTTGTTATTACACACAAATGGAATCATAGAAAAGTAACTTTCTGAGTCTACCATCCATACAAGTTGTTACCAAAGTCAGTAATTCACTCTTTTTACCGGTGAGGTTTGCTTTGAAGAGATTTTTCACTGTTTATTTATTCTTCCACTGAAGATAATTTAGGTTGTTTCCAGTGTTGAGTAGTTATGAACAAATAATTGTAGAGTATCTTTTAGGTACCACGTATTTTTCTAGTGGAAGGGATACAGTAACAACAAGGGCAGAGAAGTTCCAATACCCATTATTCTTCAAGTCTATTGAGAAGTTAATTATTTTAATTTTTTCCCCCAAATCACAAAGTCAAATGTGTGGCTTAAAGTGTTTTCTAGATGCCTAAGATTTATTCCACTATATTTGAAAGAAGATAGCCAAAAGTTGAATTAAGACCAGTGAACCATTCACTGTTTCTTAATCTGCATTATGGTTACATGCTACTAAAACATACAACAGAGTTTCTGTTTAGAGTTATGTATAAAGGGGTACCTGGGTGACTCAGTTAAGCATGCAACACTTGATTTTGGCTCAGGTCATGATCTCACATTTCAGGAAATTGAGCCCTGTATCGGGCTTTCTACTGACAGCACAGAGCCTGCTTGGGATTCTCCCTCTCTCTCTCTCTCTCTCTCTCTCTCTCTCTCCCCCTCTCTCTCTGCTCCTCCCCTTCACTCTCTCTCTGCCTTCTCTCTCTCTCTCTCTCTCTTTCTCTCTCTGCGTCTCTCTGTCTCTTAAAATAAATATAAAAAAATAAGAATTATGTATAGAAATTTTGCTTTGTTTTGTTCCGTTTTAAGATTATTGAGCATAATCCATCATAATTTCAGAGGAAGGGCCAGAGAACATGCATTTTGTTGAAGCCCTCCTAAGTGATTCTGAAGAACATTTTTAGTTAAGATTGACTGCTCTAAATTTTTGAAATAGAAACCAGAAAAACACTGGGCAATATATCACTTCAAAGAAGATGATACAAACTAGTCAATTAGTTTCCATATACCATGTCATCTTAATCTGACTCTTGGTTACTTTTGAAGTATTTCCTTTATATTCTAATATTGAAAATCATACTATTTTCTAGATGTCATCATTTTCATTACCTACCCCCCAAAAATTATTAGTAATTTATATTCTATTTTGAAAGCATATTAAAGTTGATAGACTGTCCTGTTGAGATACATACAGTTATGATTCAGTGTGGATCCCACTGGAATACTGAAGTTAATACACTGAGGCTTTCCGTGGCCCCGAAGGGAAGGTTGTGGATCAGTGCCAGCTCTCCCCTAATACTTGCTGTCTTACAAGGGCCGAGCCCATTTTCAATATTCAGTCATCTATCCTAGATTTCCTTTCTCCTGTAATTCTGACCCTCATACCAAAGTGACTGAGAAACTAAATTAAGTACATTAGCCCACATCTTTCAGTAGCTTTACCATCAAATGTGTCCTTTCCATCCAATTACTCTCATTTATTTAAATCAGAGTGTACACATGTCTCCTTTTGCACCTAAAAATCTATCTGGAAAAATTCACCTGTTTTCTTTTTTTGCATGGCCATATGAGTTATGCCATTTAAGTTCTATATGTTTCACAAGAAGTAATTTACATTTAGACTAACATATCTGATCCATTGGGTGGAACAGCCAGAAAGAGTGAAAGAGGTTACCTGAAGTATTAGAATCAGTTCACAAAAGAAATAAGGTACCAAGCATGAATTTTATCATTATTTAAAATACCGCTTCTTCCCCAAATAACAATGTATTTTTTTCTCAAGTAGGACTACAGATGAGTGATCGATAGGTATGAAGTTCATAGTTCTAACTTGGACTATTTCCGTTGGGCAACTTTGGTATAAACAAACTGTGGCTGTGTAGAAAACCAAAAGCAAAACCTTTGTATTGCTTTTATTGAATGAAACTGCTTCAAGTTCCAAACATATGCCTACTGCTCTGAAAAGGTTAACTCAGCCAGTGGATATAGTATCTTATTTCTTTTCTTCCCTTTTTCACTCTATGGATTTATTAAGAGTATTATCGATGGCTTTCTCAGGATAAGTTCACTTTACAAAATGGCTTAATATTTGTCCCTTTGGTTCATGACTGTGAGGCTAAGCAGGGATAGAGATAGACATATTATTCACATATTTTTAAAACCCTGAAATTTGAAGTTTAGGACGAATGAGCTCATATGTTCCCTGGCTTATATAATTCTTTTTTGTGGAATGCTTGATATTCTGCCTGAGAATGGTAAGTTCATAAATGGCCATGCTGTTAGAACGGGAAAACGTCAAGTTTATACTGTCAAGGTTAAGGGAAGTGAATTCCTTTTACTTGCTTTAGGTCTTAAGCTTCTTAAACAAGCTTTTAATTTGAGTTTCTTACAAAAGATTATCTGAGCTACTGGGAATTCTTTCTAAAAGACTTACTTATGTACTCAATTAGTGAAGAAGAGTTCTGTCATCTTTCTGGCTTATAGTTCAATGAGGCTGTCTTTATGCTGGCTTTGTTTTCATAAATGCCAAACCAGGTTAAAATAATATTTAAAAGCACATTTGTTAATGGCATTCACTATTTCCATTTCCATTTCAATAGTGCTAGACAATTATGACACGATTTAGTTATTTCTTTCGAATATTAACATTTCACAACGCTTGAATGCTTGTCCCATCTAAAGCTTCAAATTTAGTTTAGAAATATTTGTAATGCAATTGCAGTTAGACGTTTAAAATCCCACTATCATAAACAAAACCATTAGCTCCACTTTAAATGACAAGAAGAGATGGACTTTAACATGCTCTTTCAAACCATGTCCTTCTAATATGAACAAAAAATTTAAGACAGAGATATGCTACTAAATAAATTTTATATTCTTTTATCAAGGGACGTCTTGTTCTGCTTCTTTCCTCGTAAGTATGGAGGAATCTGCTTCACGGAGACAGGTGGAAAAATCCAGCTTGCCTCTGAGCACTTCTGAATGACAAGAAAGATGGTTTCTCTTTACCATATCTTGGGCAACCTGGATGTCTAATTAAACAAACCAAGCAAACTGGCCTTGGTTAGTTCTATGACATAAGAAAAATAATTTGTCTTCAGCATATTTAAACATATATAACTGCATTTTTCTCCTCTGAACAAAAGAATATTAGAGGAGATGTTCTAAAATGTCAGAGTAAACGTTCACAAGGCAGGAGGCTCCAACCTGAGAACAGAATACACCTACCTGGAGTGTGAAAACAGACCAAGCACAGAGCAAAACAATTACTTAACTGTTGAATCCCATCACACGTTTGTGACTTTTCTGTTCTAATAAAAGAAATAACTACCTTTTTAGTTTTTAATTTTTTGGGGGAGTGGGGTGAATGGTTACTAAACATGAAGTGAGGGTGTGTTTGGATAGCTTTGACTGCTTTTGCTGCTGAGTGGTAAAGATGAGAATAGCTACTATTTGGGTTTAGAGTTGTATAACTTTAAATTTCATTTATATATTTTTTTCCTAAGTACTGCTCATTCTCTGTATTTAGTATCATTATTTTCTCATACCCCACTTTACCAATAAACAATTCTAAGTGACCTGCTTAGGATCACAGGAGCATTAAGTAATAGAGTCAGGGCTTAACATAAGGCATTCTGGCTTTAGACCATGTTCACTTTGCAGGCACTATGTATTTAAGCATCCTTTGGAAGGACTTAGATGTGTACATTAATTAAAATATTAAAGGCCCAATGCAGAGTGCAGTAGTGGGCTTTGAAATCTTGGACTGGGATAATCTCTTATAATGAGGTTGGTATTATGCTTTCTCCTATGAGATGCTTTTGATTGTATTTATAATGTATCTTAGAGAAAACGGACAATTCCTCGAGTCCTATTTTATTTAATACCAAGTTACAAATGTTGTTTCTAATCACACTCTTCTTAGTTAAGTGTTGAGTGTCTATTTTGTAGAAAGAAGTTGAATTATCTATACGAGTTATTTGAAGTTCTTGGAAAATTTAACACTGTGTACTCATTACAAGGTATGGATACACCAGGGCATCGTGATTTCAACCACAAGAGGGAAATTTGAGGCCTAAATCAAGTCTCTGGAGGAACATATTGTAACTTTGGTCCTACTTTATATTGTTATCAGCCTTTCTTTCTTTTTTTTTTTTTTTTTTTTTTTTTTAATTTTTTTTTTCAACGTTTATTTATTTTTGGGACAGAGAGAGACAGAGCATGAACGGGGGAGGGGCAGAGAGAGAGGGAGACACAGAATCGGAAACAGGCTCCAGGCTCCGAGCCATCAGCCCAGAGCCCGACGCGGGGCTCGAACCCACGGACCGCGAGATCGTGACCTGGCTGAAGTCGGACGCTTAACCGACTGCGCCACCCAGGCGCCCCCAGCCTTTCTTTCTTAACCATACCTCCTGTTTTCTAAAAATAGTGCTAGCT
Source organism: Puma concolor (assembly GCF_028749965.1). NCBI lineage: Eukaryota > Metazoa > Chordata > Mammalia > Carnivora > Felidae > Puma > Puma concolor. The sequence continues at coordinate 204,199,660 of NC_141667.1, read as the reverse complement.
CAACAGAGACCCACATTTGGGCATACCACCAACAATAAACTCATTTGAGGGCTTTATGGGCATTTATATATCTTTGGTCTGATAATTTTAATAGCCAGGCATCCATTCTTAGCAGAAGAAAGTAACTATCCAGGGAGAGTCCAGGAATATAAAATATTCCATCTACATAAAATATTCTAGCTAACCATTATGGCAGGAATATAAAACTTTCCGGCCTACTTTATGAAAATGAAATTAGAGTGCTCTGTGTACCCTCAATGAAATGAGAAATGCTGATTTGTGATGTTCTCAAAGTTAGAGGAATTCCTTTCTCTATCTGATTCCCTTGTAAGAAAGAATAATTGGTGTATTCCGAATTAAGGCTTTTCTTTGAAGTGAGTTTCTATGGATCCCAGCCAAATATATCAGCATATTTAGGAAATCAGGCTGCAGAAACCTCTCTCAGAGTATCTCAAATGTGTCTTGGGGGTAGGTCTAAGATAAAACTCTCAAGACTTTAGAAATTCCCTATTTTTTACCCAGAAGTGAAGCATCATGTCAAATATACCATAGACATCTTACACTACTTAAGATTAGAATAAAGGACTGCTACAGATGTCTGTATCCCAGTCTCTAAAAGCAATCTTGCTTCCAAAGCCTGTTCTCTAAAAGTGATATGGTAATTGAAAGTAAACCTCGGCAGAATATGATATATCCCTGTCCCTCTGAGTGTTCATCTGTAGCTCTTTCTAAAGGGTCTCAAAGTACATTCTGTGTCAGTGCTAGTGAAATAGAATCAATATTGAAATTCGAAACTTTGGAAATTAACCATTCCAGGACATAGGAAAAACCACTGCATGATTGGTTGCTAGATTAAATTTATTAATTAAGAGTGTTCAATAAAATTCTATATGTTTTAACTTATTCATAGGAAAAGTAAATGTCTACATGTTGAGAATATCTATTTATTCCTACTCCTTTTCCCCACGTTTTTTATTCACACCCTTAACACCTACAATACAATCCATTCCTAAATATGAGAAATAACCAAGTACTTCCATTTGGTCCTCCATGTATTTTTATTTCTTCTATTTCTATATCTATAAACATATATGTGGACAAGTTTAAGTGTTTATAATTATATTCTGCATGTTTCCTGTTTCTTTAAACCCACTCAAAATATTCACCATATTTTTACAACAAAACCTACATAATTTTCTTAAACCTTTGAGTTAACGAAAGTTTGTAAACGAACCTCCTACCTTTCCACACACTATTTGGCATTTTCATTTTCTATCTCACCTAAATCCCTGTTAAAATCTTTAATTTTTTTCTTTTCCTGAGTATACAGACAGTTATCATGCCTGTTCAGCTTATATCTTTGTTGTTTTCAAATCATTGCTCAAATGCTTGACATGGATTCTTTCAACACATATTACTCCCAATAAAAATAAGTGTAGAATAAATAAGTGTGTCTTGAGATTTGTGTTCCCTACCATCCCACTGGAAAACCAGAATTTAGGCTGCCTATACCAGCCTAAATGAGCACAGATTAGGTCATAGATATAATTACTAAAATATCCAAAATGAAAGAGGAAATAAGTGAAAGGAATTGCTACTTTAAGTAAAAACATTAATCAGCTATAGGAAAAAAAATTCTAATTAAGAAAATAACAGTAGTTGAGATCCAGAACTCAGGAAAAAAAACACTATACTAAAATAATAACTTCAAAGCATTCTATTTACCATCTATCATCTTAATTGTTTTCTTACTAAGATATTTTATTGCTGATTATTCTAGATGATTTTCAGTATGAGCATATGGTCCATGTCATAATTAAAGTCAAGAAACATTAAGATCTGTTAAAAATAATTATATGCCAGCTAACTTACATGGCATTTGCTTTTTTGTTAAATACAGGATTCTCATTGGAATTTACTTAAATGTATCTGTTTAAAAAAAGAATACATTTTGTTTCTGCTATGTTTCTTTCAGTTCTTACGGTATTTGAAGATTTCCCTTCTTTTCTTAAGTTCTAATAAAATAGTTTCAATGGAAAAATTCATTTTTCTCTTTGTCTCTATATATGAGGTGTACTCATACATAAACTTACTATATATACACAAAGCACACACACATATGCATATATATATATACACATACATATGCATATATATATGTATGTGTATATATATGCATCTGAAAAAATAAGTTTTAATATTACTACTTTAGGAAATGTCTATATTTGTACTTGATTTTTTTTTTAATTTTATTTTTTTTAATTTACATCCAAGTTAGTTAGCATAGGGTGCAACAATGATTCTAGGAATGGATTCCTTAATGCCCCTTACCCATTTAACCTATCTCCCCTCCCACAACCCCTCCAGTAACCCTCTGTTTTTTCTCCATATTTAAGAGTTTCTTATGTTTTGTCCCCCTCCCTGTTTTTATATTATTTTTGGTTCCCTTCCCTTGTGTTCATCTGTTCTGTGTCTTAAAGTCCTCATATGAGTGAAGTCATATGATATTTGTCTTTCTCTAACTAATTTCACTTAGCATAATACCCTCTAGTACCATCCATGTACTTGCAAATGGCAAGATTTCATTCTTTTTGATTGCTAAGTAATACTCCATTGTGTGTGTGTGTGTGTGCGCGCGCACGTGTGTATGTATGCGTGTGTGTGTGTGTGTGTGTGTGTGTGTATCTCCCACATCTTCTTTATCCATTCATCCATCGATGGGCATTTGGGCTCTTTCTATACTTTGGCTATTGTTAATAGTGCTGCTAGAAATACTGGGGTGCTTTGAAATAGCATACCCTTCGAAACAGCATACCCATATCCCTTGGATAAATACCTAGTAGTATAATTGCTAGGTCGTAAGGTAGTTCTATTTTTAATTTTTTAAGGAACCTCCATACTGTTTTCCAGAGTGGCTGCACCAGTTTGCATTCTCACCAGCAGTGCAAAAGAGATCCCCTTTCTCTGCATCCTCGCTAACATCTGTTTTTGCTTGAGTTGTTAATGTTAGCCATTCTGACAGGTGTAAGGTGGCATCTCATTGTGGTTTTGATTTGTATTTCCCCGATGATGAGTGATGTGGAGCAGTTTTTCATGTGTCGGCTGGGCATCTGGATGTCTTCTTTGGAGAAGTGTCTATTTACATCTTTTTCCCATTTCTTCACTGGATTATTTGTTTTTTGGGTGTTGAGTTTGATAAGTTCTTTACAGACTTTGAATACCAACCCTTTATCTGGTATGCTGTTTACAAAGATCTTCCATTCGATCGGTTGCCTTTTAGTTTTGCTGATTGTTTCCTTCGCTGTGCAGAAGCTTTTTATTTTGATGAGGTCCCAATAAGTCATTTTTGCTTTTGTTTCCCTTGCCTCTGGAGACGTGTTGAGTAAGAAGTTGCTGCGGGCAAGATCAAAGAGTTTTTTTGCCTGCTTTCTCCTCAAGGATTTTGATGGCTTCCTGTCTTACATTTAGGTCTTTCATCCATTTTGAGTTTATTTTTGTGTATGATGTGAAAAGTGGTCCAGGTTCATTTTTCTGTAGGTTGCTGCCCATTTTTCCCAGCACCATTTGCTGAAGAGACTGTCTCTATTCCATTGGATTTTCTTTCCTGCTTTGTCAAAGATTAGTTAGCCATACATTTGTGGGTCCATTTCTGGGTTCTCTATTCTGTTCCATTGATCTGAGTGTCTGTTTTTGTGTCAGTACCATACTGTCTTGATGATTACAGCTTTGTGATACAGCTTGAAGTCTGTACTTGATATTTTTTAACCCTATAAGAAAAGCACCTTCTAGGGGATATCATTATATATGCTTTATATTTATTGAGGTTGATTTTTCTATTATCTGGAATAGCAATAATAAAGAAGCAGGGCATTGAAAAGGAGAAACCTATAAGCAAAATTGATATTTTAAACTCTTTTTTGTGTATCTAAATTACCTATGCAGTCTTTACTTTTTTTTAAAATATTCATTTATTTTAGAGAAAGAGACAGAGAGTGAGTGGGGGAGGGGAAAGAGAGAGGGAGACACAGAATATGAAGCAGGGTCCAGGCTCTGGAAGCTGTCAGCACAGAGCCTGACTCTTTAGAACCATGAGATCATGACCTAAGCTGAACTCAGATGCTTAACCTGCTGAACCACCCAGGTGTCCCTACAGTCTTTACGATTGGGATATTTCTATTGTGCTTAAGTAGAAAGTTATTTCTTGAGTCATTTACTATATTATATTAAATAAACATTAATTAAAAAATCTAGTAGGTTTACAATATACTAGATTAAACTTGAATATAGTTATTATATTCAATATAAACTTGAATATTGGTTTTCTCAGCCTAAACCCATAACTTCTGCTTTATTCATTTCTAGTTATTCTCTTCTGGTTATTTGTAAATTTTGCCATGTTATTAGCCTTCTAGAATGCTAATAATTTTACTGTCAAAATGAGTGATTCTGACAATTTAAACTTTGAGTTTTCCATAAATTAAAGTATGTAAAGAGAATAGAAACAAGTGATCACGTTGTGTCTTAAACTGTAGATGAATTTGACAACAATCTTTCAGTGTGAGCATTCAGAAACCTAGTAAAAAATGCCATCAATTTTGATGCAAATTATTCTCAGCCATCTTGGTGATGTGGTAAGTATAGAGCAGATGATTAATCATGCTAAATAAAAGGATATGTTTTGATGTTAAAAAATAATTTTTAATTTTTAGTTTTGCGAACTATTAGGTTTACATTTTTATCTAGCTCCAGATCTTCAGGATCATGAATGGCAGATTAAGGCATTTAGCACTTTTCGGTGTTAAATGCTAATTATCAAAATAGTATAAACACCTAAACCTGGATAGACAATTCAAGACGTTTCTATCACATTATCTAGTGATCTTCGACTCTAAGTTCTCTCAGACTCATGAATTAAGGTAGAGGTCAAATTTAATTTTGTAAATTTCTTTGTCTACAATTTTATGATGGTGATAAATATGTCTCTAAAATATTGGGATATGGTAATTTTCTGAATTACAATAAGAAGGGTACTCTGTTGCAGATGCCTGAGAATTGTATCAAGGCACGTAGCCAAAATGTCTTTCTGTGTACTTGAGATTTCTTTACATCCTATTACTTAAGTTGAAAAATACATGTCAATACCATATTCTATTAATAGTGCATCCTTGTTTTATGTTAATATAAAGTAATTTTTACAGTTAAAAGAACCTAAAAGCAAAATATTGCACAGAAATCTTGGATTATAATTTATGATCCAAGATGATTTGCAAGAAATATTCTGTCATTTTATTTATTTGTTTTTAAGTTTTATTTATTTATTTTGAAGAGACAGAGACTGCATGAGTGGGGGAGGGACAGAGAGAGAAGGAGAGAGAGAGAGAGAGAGAATCCCGGGCAGGCTCCACGCTATCAGCACAGAGCACAACACTCATGAAACCATGAGATCATAACTTGAGCCGAAACTAAGAGTCAGACACTTAACTAACTGAACCACCCAGGCACCCCTGGAGACATTCTGTCATTTTAAACATCACCTGGCTCATCATCAGTTATCAAATTAAATAGTAAGACTCTAGTATCAATAGCCATCTAAATGGCTAGTTTTCCTCAAACACTTTTTATAAGATTTTTTAAAACACAGTGTCTAATTGATCCCCAACTAAATCTTTTTATTCTTTCTAACATTGTAAACTATTTCTGACATCTTGCCAACAACTGGGTGGGTCACTGTTGTATCACATGTTACTAAAGACAATAGTTAAGACACAATTTTGGAACTTTTAAGAATTTAAAGAGGAGAAATGATCCCTTCTCTCATGTGATGTATAAACAATAACAAAAGAAAACAAAAATAGTAAATGATTAAAGAACAATGAAGATAAGATACGAGACAATGGAATGCGTATCAGTTCTTACTAATTATATATGTATCATCTACAGATTTTTGTGTTAATGAAAGTTTGCATTTATCTGGGATAAATAATTGTTAGCAGGATTGCTGGGCATAATGAAATTACAGGCATGCCTTTTTTATGGGCCTCGCTTTACTGTGCTTTGTAGATGCTGCATTTTTTAAAAATTGAGGGTTTGTGGCAACCCTGCATCGAGCAAGCCTATCAGCGCCATTTTTCCAACTGCATTCGCCCTCTTCATGTCTTTCTGTTATACTTTGGTAATTCTCACAATATTTCAAAGTCTTTCATTACTATTATATCTGTGATGGTGATCTCTGATCAGTGATCCTTGATGTTACTATTGCACTTGTTTCGGGACTCCATGAGTCTCTGTATGAGACAGCAGACTTAATCAAATATCGTGTGTGTTCTGTCTGTTCCACCAACCAGCCATTTCCCCATCTTTTTCTTTCTCCTCAAGCCTCCCTATTCCCTGAGACACAGTGATATTGAAATTATGCCAGTTAATACCCTTACAATGGCCTTGAAATCCTCGAGTGAGAGTCACACGTCTCTCAATATAAACCAAAAGCTAGAAATGATTAAGTTTAATAAAGAGGCATCCCAAAATCTGAGAAAGGCCAACAGCTAGGCTTTTTGCAACAGTTAGCCAAAGTTGTGAATGCAAATAAACAGCTCTTAAAGGAAATTAAAAGTGCTGCTGCACGGAACACACAAATGATGAGTGTGACACAGCCTTATTGCTGATATGGACCAAGTTTTAGTGATCTGGATGGAAGGTCAAAGCAGCCACAGCATTTTCTAAAGGCAAGCCTAATCCAGAGTTTGTCTCTTTAATTCTGTGAAGCTGAGAGAGGTGAGGCAGCTGCAGAAGAGTTTGACTATTTGAAAGTTCATGAGATTTACAGAAAGAAGATGTCTGTCTCCATAACATAAAAATGCAAGGTGAACCAGCAAGTGCTGATGTACAAACTGCAGGAAGTGATCCAGAACATCTAATTAAGATCATCAATGAAGGTGGCTACACTAAACAACATGTTCAGTGTAAATAAAATGGCCTTTTACTGGAAGAAGATGCCATCTAGTGATTTCATAGCTAGAGAGGAGAAGTCAATGCCTGTCTTCAAAGCTTCAAAGGACAGCACCTAATGTAGCTGGTAACTTTAAGTTGAAGCCAGTGCTCATCCACCATTCCAGAATTCCTAGTGCCCTCAAGATATATGCTAAATCTACTATGCTTGTCCTCTGTAAATTGAACAACAAAGTACATCTGTTACAACATGGCTTACTGAATATTTTAACCCCACAGTTGAGAACTACTACTCAGGGAAAAAAAAATTTCTTTCAAAATATTACTGTTCTGGGGTGCCTGGGTGGCTCAGTCGGTTGAGCGTCTGACTTTGGCTCAGGTCATGATGTCATGGTTCGTGGGTTCAAGCCCCGCGTCAGGCTCTGTGCTCTCAGTTCAGAGCCTGGAGCCTGCTTCAGATTCTGTGTCTCCCTCTCTCTCTGCCCCTCCCCTGATCACTCTCTCTCTCTCAAAATAAATAAAGATTAAAAAAATTAAAAAATTATTACTGCTCGTTGACAATGCACCTCATCACCCAAGAGCTCTGAGGAAGATGTACGATGAGACAAATATTTCCCTGGTTGCTAACAAAACATCCGTTCTGTAGCCCATGTGTAGCCCAAGGACTAATTTTGACTTTGATTTTTATTATTTAAGAAATACATTTTGTAAGATTGTAGAGAGTGTCTGGAAAGTGATTCCTGTAGTAGATTTGATCTGGGTGTAGCAAATGGAAAACCTTCTAGGAAGTGTTCACCATTCTAGATGTCTTTGAGAACATTCACTATTCCTGAAAAGAGATCAGAATATCAATGTGAACAGTTTGGAAGAAATTCCAGCTCTTGTGGATGACTTTAAGGGCTTCAAAACTTCAATGGAGGAAGTAATGCAGATATGGTGGAAAGAGCAAGAGAACTAGAATTAGAGAAAGAACCTGAAGATGAATTGCTACAATTTCATGATAAAACTTGAATGGATGGGGAGTTGCTTCTAATGGTTGAGCTAAGAAAGTGATTTCTTTTTTTTTTTTTTTTTAATTTTTTTTTTCAACGTTTATTTATTTTTGGGACAGAGAGAGACAGAGCATGAACGGGGGAGGGGCAGAGAGAGAGGGAGACACAGAATCGGAACCAGGCTCCAGGCTCTGAGCCATCAGCCCAGAGCCCGACGCGGGGCTCGAACTCACAGACCGTGAGATCGTGACCTAAGCTGAAGTCGGACGCTCAACCGTCTGAGCCACCCAGGCGCCCCAACTTTTATATTATTTTAACAAATTCCCACAGCCATCCCAGCTTTCATCAACCACCACCCCGATCCGTTGCCAGTTATCAACAACAAGGCAAGACCCTCTATCAGCCAAAAGATTGTAACTCACTGAGAGCTCAGATGATGGTTAGCATTTTTTACCAGTGAAGTATTCTTTAATTAAGGTATATGCGTTGCTTTTTAGACATAATACTCTTGCACGCTTAATAGAATGAAGTATAGTTAAACATAACTTTTTTTTATGCTCTGGGGAACCGAAAGAATTTATTTGACTCCCTCATTGCAATATTCGCTTTATTGCAGTGTCTGGAACAAAATTCCTGATGTCTCTGAGGTATGCCTGCATATATTTGACTTTATTTGAAATTATAACTGTTTTCTATAGTGCCATTTTCAATTCCCCACCTTCCTCCAAAAATTATAGCAGTTAGAAATGCATTTACTGTGTATCCATGTCAGAAGTTGATATTTTCAGTTTTGTTTTTTAGTGTTTTTTCATTTAATTCATATATGGTGGTTTTAATTTGCATTTACCTAATGGTTAGTAATATTGAGCATCTCTTGATGTGTTTATTTGCCATCTCTTCACACCCTTTTGGTAAAATATCTGCTCAGAGTATCTGTACATTCAATTTTTATTTGTATATTCACCCTGTATCCTGAAATATTATTAAACTTACCTCTTAGTGCTAGAAGCATTTCATTTCTTCTTTTTCTTTTACTACACCAGCAAGGACGTCAAGTATGATGTTCAACAGTAGTGGTAGGTAGTACAGGACTTCCTTGCCTTGTTTCTGATCTTAAGGGGAAAATTTTTAAATTGCTTTGTAAAATATTAGCTGTGGGGTTTCTTTTTGTGTGTGGATACCCTTTATCATGTGGAGGCAGTTCCCTTGTATAACTAGTTTGCTGAAAGTTTTTACCAGGAGTAAATGATAAATTTTACCAAACGCAGGGATGAGCTGCTATTTCCCGAAGTAAGTATCAAGTCTCTGAGTCACTCTTGCCACCCATGTGCTATCTCGGGACGAATCACTCTGTGAGGGGTAATTTCTCGTATCCAACTAATGAGGTCCATCTCACAGTGTTTAGCCCTGCATGCATTTCCTGGAGAGGGTGATTCTAGAAGGGATGCAAAGCAATACTTGAATGCATATGTATCTTCAGCTTAGATACCTTTTCTGAGTTTGATAATCATATTTTCAAGAGGTTAAAAGCTATTTTTGGAGTATTTAAAAGGTAAATTTTAAAGCTAAATCAGTAACAATGTATTATTTCACCCTTACCGAACTCCTTTGTTTGTATTCAACATCTCAGTCAAGGTCATCCCAGTCTACTCAGCCTTATGGGTTTAGAAACCGTGCCATCAGCCTTATCCCCTAGTATAATTTGTAACCAGGTTTTATCTGTCTCCTATTCAAGAACCATTAAACAGCGTACCATGAGTTTTATATCTAGATCTACCTTTGTCTCTTTGTTTTTCAACTTGCTATAATCTTTTTTTTTACATATATATACTTTATTTATTTTGAGAGAGACTGAGAGAGTGCAAGTAGGGAAAATCCAGAGAGGGGGAGAGAGAGAATCCTAAGCAGGCTCTGCACTGTCAGCACAGAGACCAACACAGGGTTCAAACCCACGAAACTGTGAGATCATGACCTGAGCAGAAATCAAGAGTCGGACACTCAACCAACTGAGCCACCCAGGCATGCTGTCTACTTCATATAATCTTTACCAAAGCACCTCTCCTCCAAATTTCTTAACTTTACAATCCACCAAGTATTTCTAAGAACTGTTGGAATTCTATTACAGTATTTAAAATGATTAATCATTCCTCCTTGACTAACATGCAGTGTCCAAGTTCTTCCATATTATGCTACTTTTGTTAAAATATTTCTTCAGTTACCCTTTTGAGCCTCCGCTCATCACGACTCTGGCTACCTTCCAGTTAAAAAGAACCCTTGCCTGTTTTTAGATGTGCTGCGTGCTCTGTTGTCTCAGTGCTTTTGAAAAAATTGTTTCCTCCTTTTCTGATTCCTATATTCCTACTCAGTTTTCAAGATCTACCCTGAATGCCCTCTTCTCAGCTAGGAGTGTAATGACTTTCTCAGAGAAAATCTATTCATCTTCTATTGTCTGAGGAGGATTTTTTTTACCCACATTTACTGAAGTATTTCACGTGTTATGTCATATATATATATATATATATATATATATATATACACATATATATATGTGTATATAAATATATGGCATATATATAATACACATATATATGTGTATATATATATGCCATATATATATATACACATATATATATTATATATATGCCCTATATATATCATATATATGTATATGCATATATTATGAAAGGAGACCTGAATTTTGTTGTATATATACACATATATGACATTTGTGTTCTTGGCTCCTAGAAACTGCTCCGTACGTGGCAATTTATTAGTTACCTAAACCTATTAATACTGGTATGATATATCAAATACAACTTGGTTCCATTACCTTATCTTGTATAGGGCTTAAGCCTTGTTATATATATTACTATTTCCTTCCTCTGATAACGTCATCTCATTCTATCTAATGCATAGTCATTTTATTTTTCATTAGAGCTCTGAACTCTATAATTACAACTTAATAAAAGGGACTAATAGGCATTTACTAATGATTTTCCTTAAAATAATTCCATTATCTCATAACTGTGACATGTAAGTTATATTAGTCTTTTCTTTTATTAACACTGACATGGAAAGAGCACATCTTTAGAGTATTATTTACAATTGGTTATGAATAAATCAGCTGTTTTTTCCATTTTTTCCGTTATTACATGTCCCTTTTAACATAGCATAGATGGAACTATGTAATTTTTAACATATATGATATTCACAAAAAAATTCACAAAAAATCAGGAAAGAATATTTTACATCAAAGGTTATAGCTTTCCCACAAAGCTAAATTAAATAGCATTTACTCCTAAATAGTATTTACTCCCAAACATTTACTAAATGTCATGAACTATGATAGACATGGATACTTGTCTTCATGACAATGGGGAAGATGTACAATAAAGAAATAATTATGATAAGGAGAGATAATGATAATTACAACCTTGAATAATGTTTATTTATTTCAGGTGCTATTAACTTATTTAACACAATAACCTGTGAATGATCTGTTTTGAGCTAGAGTAGGAATTCATTATTAAAGGAACATGACAGAAACAATATTTTATTTATCCTTTTATTCTCAGTGCCTGGAAAAAGTTCTTGACTAACAGCTAGGCCTCAATAAATAAATATTTTTGAAGTTTAAATTGAATTGTACTATATAAACAGTTTACTCAAGCTTTTGTATTGATAACGAAATGACTTGTTTCCTATTAGAAATAAGTATGAATCATGGATAAAATAATAAAAATCAGTATAATGGACTTTTATGATTAATTGCTAACATAAATGTTTTTTCAACGTATTTTTAAACTACAAATATAGACTTGAAAAAAAATTCTATGACATTTTATATACCAAGAAGAGATCTGTAGCTTTTAAAGTCATTATCTAAAGTTATGTAACTGTAAGTTTAGTTAACATATAGTTAAATGGCAAACATAAAGATTTTAAGTGTAAATATCTGTCTTTAAGATTGCTCTAATATTGCCTATATCTGTGAGTGCTCTGTGAATGAATGTTTAGGCATAAAAGTGTTAACCTCCTCTGCTTTAAATTTGGAGACTACTTTCTGGATTCAATTATGAGTTTAGATAATTGTGTTTAGATGCTTTAACACCTAATTGATTATCTTACATTTGTTTGATCATGGTTGAAATGCAATTTTAATGCTTGGTTGCTGATTCTTTTTTGGAATGTATTAAATGGATTTGCTGCTTAGGAGTGAATTACTTTTTTACACAGGTTGTCAGGAATCTTCCAAGTAGGGAAGCACATGTTTTGATTATTATTATTATTATTATTTTAACAAGAGGGAAGATAGAATATAGAAACCCAGGAGGTAATTAGAAAGCAAGACTTACACTGAATTTAGAACATGAACCCTTATTTACTCTTGTAATTTTTGCAAAGATATTTTGGCTACTGCAACAATACAACTAATACTTGAATTTCTTTTACAGCATGAAGTTTTCTTCGTAAGATAAGTTTGTCTACAACTTTATCTTGCCAAATTGTTTCCAAAGCATGCATTTGGTGTCAATGACAATGTGAATGGGCTGCGGGAGGCAGTCCTTGAAAAATTTTGGTTGAACAAAATCAAATGGTGTTTTTGATGTATTATTAGTCTAGCTCTCTTAGTATAAATATTTCCTTCAAAAAGGAATTAAAAGATACAGGACTTCTCAGACTCTCTTTTTGAAGATTATCTTGAGAACATGTTTTGAGAAACAGTAAGCTAATTAATTCTATTCGGGAGTATATTTGGGGACAGAAAGTCATAATACCCATATTTACAGCAGGTTCACTAAGCATTGCTTTCAAAGGGACATTTGAAATTCACTTGAAATGGGGCGCCTGGGTGGCGCAGTCGGTTAAGCGTCCGACTTCAGCCAGGTCACGATCTCGCGGTCCGTGAGTTCGGGCCCCGCGTCAGGCTCTGGGCTGATGGCTCAGAGCCTGGAGCCTGTTTCCGATTCTGTGTCTCCCTCTCTCTCTGCCCCTCCCCTGTTCATGCTCTGTCTCTATCTGTCCCAAAAATAAATAAATGTTGAAAAAAAAAATTTAAAAAAATAAAAAAAAAAAAAAAAAAAGAAATTCACTTGAAATAAAATGTTTGTTCTCCAATAAAGTCTCAGCTTCTTTTCCATTTTGTTTTGTTCTACTTCCTCCAGCCACTGCTCTGACGGTAGTTATACAACATGTGTGCTCTGCTTCACCAATAATGTGAATTTTCTTTCTATAATTTAGTTGATTTTCCTTTCCTTAACATCCATGTAGGATAAAGGAAAGGGTTTTTGGTTTGGCTCTTAGCTTACTTAAGTTTTGAGTGAAGAAAGTAATAATTAGAATAAAAACAATGATTTAAATGACAGAATGTATCTTCCTCAGGCAAAAATATGAGTAGGTGTCAGGGCCAGCCTTTGTGATGTTAGTGGTGTTGGGTAATCCCTCTTATTCCTCCTTCCTTCTTATTCTTTGTCTGTGAATGATCTTGAATCATGGTCCATGATGGGTGCTTTTAGGATCACATCCATATTTCAACCACATGAAGGAAGATAGCAGAGAAGGAAAAGAATAGACATTACACAGAATCTTCTACTTACATCTGAGTAATAAATCCCTTTGGCTACAGAGTCTTATATAGTGAAATAGAGGCTTGGAAGTGTGTATTCTTGGTGACCAGGTACCCAGTTAAAATCCAAATGTATCATATTCTTTTCCTTTCTTTTCTTTTCTTTCTTTTCTTTTCTTTTCTTTTCTTTTCTTTTCTTTTCTTTTCTTTTCTTTTTTCTTTTCTTTTCTTTTCTTTTTTCTTTTCTTTTCTCTTTCCTTTTCTTCTTTTCCTTTTCTTTTTTCCTTCCTTCCTTCCTTCCTTCCTTCCTTCCTTCCTTCCTTCCTTCCTTCCTTTCTTTTGTGAGAGGGAGAGAATGTGAGCCAGGGAGAGGGAGAGAGAAATAATCTTAAGCAGACTCCATGCTCAACATTTCAACATGGAGCCTGACTTGAGCCAAAATCAAGTCAGAGGCTTAACCAACTGAGCCACCCAGGCTTCCCCCAATTTGTCATATTTTTAATGTCTAGTGAGAAGACTATTATTAAGTATGTGGTTATACCAAAAAGGGAAAAAGAAAATGCTGAAATTCTATCTGAAGAGAAGCCAATTCATAAGAATTGCTCCACTTGTCAAAGTCAGCAATAATGTCTGCATTCCCATGTTAATGGGTCGGTTCAGTTTTTATCTGTCTTACTTGGCATCTGTCTCTCAGTTTCCTTTCCTTTCTTTTTATTCCTCCACAACCTCTTAATTTGGGAATATTTCAGGGTTTAGGGTTTACTCCTTGGACCTCTTCTCTTTTACTTACATTCAGTTCCTTAGTGATTTCTTCTGCTTTCATGCCTGTAAATATCACCAATATACAAAAGAAATTAAAAAAAATATCTCTCCCCTGATCTCCTGAGTCACATATTGAACTGCTTACTCTACATCCACATTTGAAGGTCTGATAGATAGCTCTACCTTCACATGCCTGTAACTGAACTCCCGACACTGCCCCTTGCCAAATTGATTCATCTAATATTTTTCCATGTCAGTTAATGACAACTCTGTTCTTACATTGTACAGGAAAAAATATTGGCGCACTCTTCAAGTAATCTCTTTATCTCTTGCTACATGTCCAGTCTGTCACTAACTATTATTGGATCTGCCTTAAAATACATACAGAATTGGAGTGCCTGGGTGGCTCAGTCGGATAAGCGCCTGACTTCAGCAGGTCATGATCTTGCGGTTTGTGAGTTCGAGCCCCACATCAGGCTCTGTGCTAACAGCTCGGAGCCTGGAGCCTGCTTCGGATTCTGTGTCTCCTCCTCCCTCTGCCCCTCCCATCCTCATGCTCTGTCTCTCTGTCTCTCAATAACAAATAAACATTAAAAAAATTTTTGTAATATGTACAGACTCTAACCCCTTCTTATCACCACCCCTATAGCCCTTTCAGGTTAGGTCAATATTATGTCTTCTCTGCATTGTAGCAATGCCTTTTTCCATCATCTCCTCCTTCCACACTCATCCCCATATGTTATATTCAACACAGTATCCAGAGTGATACTGAGGAAATGTAAGCCAGATCAAGTTACTTCTTCACTATAAATTCTGCAGTGGCTCCCTGTTTCATTTGGAATAAAAGTGCGAAGTCCTTACAGTGGCCTACAAGGCTTTCCTATCCTTGTCATTAATTCTCCCATCCTCTCTTTTACCCCCTCTATCCTAACTGCCTTAGCACCTCTAGCCAGAGAGATTTTGCACTGCCTGGTTCTTCAGCCTAAATGCTCATCATCCAGATTTCCACACCTGTTTACCTCCTCCAAATGTCATGTTCTCAATTAGGCTTACTCTTACCACTCCGTTAAAATAGCAAAATTGCCACATTTCTCTCACTCTGCCTTATTCTATTGTACTTAAAAAAATGTACCCCATTTTCATGTTCTTAACAAACTATCTAAATTTACTTCTTTTAATTATTCTCTATTGTTTCATTATTGTTTATTGTCTTCTCCAATAAAATGCAAACCCTGTAAAGACAGGAGGTTTGTTTGGTACATGCATATTTACTTAATACTTAAATGAATACGCAAAGAATAGAACCTAAGTGGGTTCAGGTGAAGTACTCCAAATAATAATCTGTAAATAGATGTTTAAGGAATTGCAGTGAAAATCAGATTCAAATCTTGGTGATTTGAGGAGCAAATCATAGATTCAGGCCCATTAGATTTTTTTAAGTTATAAAAATAAACTCAAATGAATTGTATTTTCTCACCTAAATC
This sequence comes from Puma concolor, assembly GCF_028749965.1. Lineage (NCBI taxonomy): Eukaryota > Metazoa > Chordata > Mammalia > Carnivora > Felidae > Puma > Puma concolor. The sequence continues at coordinate 204,183,911 of NC_141667.1, read as the reverse complement.
TTAGAATGTTAACATAATAATGATGGCCAGTGTGGAGGTAAGAAATGGAGACTAAAAAGTGAAAATTCTTCAAATGTGTCTTGTTTTCTACCGGGAGGGACAATGAGCTGATCCATTGGTAAATATGTATGTGCTCAACAAGTTAATATAGTCTACCAAAATTGCCCTTGATATCATGAAGCAAAATTCTCATTCCCTGATCCTATTTTTACAAGACAGTGTTGTCATGACAAGTTTACTTTCGTCACAGATTTAAATAAAGAGATTGTCAAAAGCACTCCACTTGGCAATTATGATTTCAATTTCAAATTCTTAAAAGGTCTTTCTTAAATTGTATTTTTTTTTTCAGGTGAACTAGATCTTTCATTACCTCTGAAGATGCTGAGAATTTGAGCCACAAGACTGGCAAAGCTAGTGCACAGGTCTAAGGTAAGAACCAAAGATGCGCCTGGCCACATAAGGGCTTATACCTGTATGTCAAGACTATGGGTAATGTGATAGTATGAATGACTTCAATGCAGGAGGGTAGCCATGATCGTATTTTCCATTTTGAAAGATACCTACCATTGCCGTGTGGAAAATAGGCAATGGGGTAAGAACAGTGGAGGGAGACAGTTGACAAGATCATTACATTAGCCTAAGAAAGAAAGGTATGAATGTGGGCCTGAATTATGGTTGAGGCATTGGTGATGGAGACATGTAGATGATGTAAATAAAAATGTAGGTGAGAGGATTGACACAACTTAAGGAAAACTGTATAATGGAACAGAGTCAGATATCCTGCCTTCTCCTTTTTCTAAATTCCATCTTCTTGGGCAAATTAATTATGCAAGAAGCTTCAGTGTCTTCACAATAATAATGGTAATTACCTCATAGCGTTGTTGCGATAATGAAATGAGATTGTGAATATAAAGCTATTAACACAATGCCTGACACATAGAATTCAATAAGTAATTAATATCATTACTATTTATTGCTGGTATTAACAGTACTTAATGATTATATACGTAGTGTGAAAATTAGGGAGGGATCCCAATGACTCTTAAGATTATAAAGTGAACGAAACCGAATGGGTGGCAAAAACTGAAGGAGATGCAGGTTTAGAAGGCTGAGTTGAAATCTAAGATACGAAGTTTCAGTTGAAAACTCCCAGTTCTTGGGGCGCCTGGGTGGCACAGTCGGTTAAGCGTCTGACTTCAGCCAGGTCACGATCTCGCGGTCCGTGAGTTCGAGCCCCGCATCAGGCTCTGGGCTGATGGCTCAGAGTCTGGAGCCTGTTTCCGATTCTGTGTCTCCCTCTCTCTCTGCCCCTCCCCCGTTCATGCTCTGTCTCTCTCTGTCCCAAAAATAAATAAAAAAACGTTGAAAAAAAAATTAAAAAAAAAATAATAAAAATAAAAAAAAAAAAAACTCCCAGTTCTTTCTGAACATACATTTTCATAGTGCGTTATGTGAGAGAGTTTTTATGCTGACCTTTCAGAGATGCTTAACAGGACCTTTCTACTAGTTAGCAACCAGTTACCTCTGTGGCTCCCCTTTAGTTTTCTCATCCTGATAGATCTCTCACTCTCTTGATTCTGAGACTAGTGCGATGACTAGTAAGATGACCGTAAACAGAAAACAATTGTTGCTTTGGAAAAACTTGGAAGCTTTGGCTAAATATGATTTTAATTTCTATTGTGATTACAAATTCTTCACCTTACATTAAAAAAACAAATACTTGAGGGGCGCCTGGGTGGCGCAGTCGGTTAAGCGTCCGACTTCAACCAGGTCACGATCTCATGGTCTGTGAGTTCGAGCCCCGCGTCGGGCTCTGGGCTGATGGCTCAGAGCCTGGAGCCTGTTTCCGATTCTGTGTCTCCCTCTCTCTCTGCCCCTCGCCCGTTCATGCTCTGTCTCTCTCTGTCCCAAAAATAAATAAACTTTGAAAAAAAAAAAAATTAAAAAAAAAAAAAAAAACAAAAAAAAAACCAAATACTTGAAACCAAAAAAAAAAAAGACCAGGTTCTTTTCTCCTTTGTATACCGGCCTATACAATCCTATACTGTAATCCTGGGTGACTGTGCGGTTCAGCAGGTTAAAGGGTCCAGCTCTTGTTAAGTAAAGATCTCCTGGTTGATGAGATGGAACACCCTGTGGGGCTCTGCACGGTCAGCGCATGGAGCCTGCTTGGGATTCTCTCTCTCCCTCTCTTTCTGCTCCTCCCTCATTTATGTTCTCTCTCTCAAAAAACAAATAAACATTAAAAAAAAAAAGCCAATCCTGTCTAATCCTCCCTTCACCTGGGGAGGCAGGTGTGATATGGAGGGGACTGATTTCTCCTCCAGTCTCTCTCTTTGAATTCTGTGGGGGTGTAGCACTCGCACCAGTTTTCTCTGGTTGAGTCTAAGTTGGAAGGGGGGCCCAAAATCAAGAAAGCTTCCGGTTACAAATCAAGCCCTGGACATTTTAGGCCGATTGTTACAGAAGTTACTGCTTAGCCTACTAGATTGTTACAAGGAAATCAATCGGGCTTCCTGCAAGTCTGACTTACAGCAGGCTGGCTTCCTGCGCTGGTTATTTTAGATAACGGGCTTGGTCCCCGGGCCAGTTTGCTGCAGTTGTGAGTCAGAATTCTGTTTTCATAGATGTTTTGGCCAATGCCTGTTTGTATATTCAGTCTCTCAGCATGTTCACGACCCAAGATAACATCAAGTATTTACTATGAATTTATGTCTTCACAAAATCTGTATAAATTTTATACTCTTCTAATCTACATGTTATTGGTGAGATGCCTGAATTTTGGCCGTTCAGATATTTGTCTTTGGTCATACAGTTAAGAAGCGGTAATGCTCAGATTAAAATTTAGGAATATACGACTCAGGAACTTTAAGAATTTTTAACTCAAAAATTATATACTGCCTGACAGGAAATGGATTTTGCATACATTTTAAGGCTTGATATGAGAAATTCTCACAAAAATTATGTAATAGGGGAAAATAATTTTTGTGCAAAAAATAAAGGGCTAAGAATCATTAATAATGGAAAACTCAAACTAAAATGATACTTACGTAAATAGCTTATGCATACACAGCTATGTATATATATTTACATACAGATAGAGAATATGATAGACATGAGAGCAAATCAGTTTTCATACATGTATGTACAAAATAGAAGATCAAAATTAAGTTTAAAGAAGCCTGGTGTTTATTATAATCCTTCGGTGTAATTTTAAACAAACAAAAAAATCTTGATTATCACATTCAAAAAAATGTAAGAAATTTTGGTCTTCTGCATATTATCTCCACTCTCTTTGCATAATATTTTAAAATCTTTCAGCGAGGACTATATATCTCAGTCACACTGTCATAAATATTCATGATGACCACATTCCACTTACTGGTTTCATGTAAACAAATCTTATTTAACCTTTCAGCAAGCCTGCTTTCATGCAGGAGTTAAGTACCCACAAGACCAAGCATATTAATAACGAGCTAGGTCAGAAACCATCCAAACTGGGGCATATAATGTCATGTAAGTAAAACTGAAAACTCAAAGATAAATCATCCATTTTAAAAAACTGAGTGTAAGTTAAGTCCTGAATAAAATAATAGACTATTTTTGTTTTTATTTTCCCACAAAATTAATTTTCACCGTTTAAAATGAATAGGCTTTCAGCAAATTAATGTACAATTATTTGAGCTAATCAATGATCTTATATTTGCATACAATATATACTTTTAAAACCACCAATTAAATTGAAAAGACCATTAGAAAATCTGTGTATATCCCTTAGCTTTACAAAACAGGAAAAAAAGGCATTGGGATATCTCCACAAACACACAGCTACTCAAAGATCAGAGTTAGGGCCACAGATCTCTTAACTTCCAGTTCTGTTATTTGGCTTTCCTATCACACTGTCATTACCCTACCATAAATGCTTCCATCCTTTGTCCAGATCATATTTATAGATTCCAATATAATTTTAAGAGGTGTTGTCCAGTGGAGCATAGAACATGATTTATTCATGGCCATGACAGGGCAATTCCTCCATAATCACTTGTATTCAATGGCCCTGGAAATTAATAGAGTCAATATTATTTGTGGACAATCTACTATAGAAAACCTTGTGAATTATATTAATGGCTTTAGTATAACAATAAACATCTTTATGTCTCTCAATAATTAGCATTTGGGAGGACCAAACACTGCTCAGATCCAGATAGGAAAAATCAATATTAGTTTACATATGTTTACTGTGCTTGTAAATAGTGTTATGGATGGCAGGCATCAGCAAGTCAGGATAATTAACGAATGCTTTATTCACACTTTCCTTAAAATCCAAGTGTGATACCACTAACCACTTACTATTTTTATATGTTTTTGCAACTTACTATTTTCTCTTCTTTTTGCATCACTTTGTATTATTTAGAGATAATATGCTGCGCAACTAAAGCAATGAGAAAACTGATGGATGAAGACCTTACCCAAATATCTGTTTTCCCTGTCATTAAAGATAGTGCAATCTGCTCAGGTTAATATGTGGACCAGTTACCTTTATAAAATAAATGTCTCTAACATAAATATGATTGTACCACAGAAGTGTATTTGGCAATAATTTCTTTATAAATCATTTTGAAGGATTATAAATATGTTGCTGTTATAAATACTTTTAAAGTATGTCTTGATGTAAAGAACCATACTGAAAATATCTTAAAATTATTCATATGTTTCTATATTAATGAATGTTAATAATCATAAAAATGGGGAGAGCCACCTTGAGGTAATTAAAACCTCAAGTAAGTACTTAAATGCATATATATAACACGGCTTATATGTAATCACTTCAGTTTAACAATGTAAAATGGATTATATGTATTATATATATAATTGTATATTATTTATCATTTATATTTATGTTGCATTTTATTTATATTATTTTATATATATTTAAGACATTACTTAGTTGAAAACATCACGTTTTATATATTTTTCTATTTTGTATATCATATATATTTATATATATGTGTATATTATATTTCCCATATTCAATATTTAGAAATGTTCTAAAATATTTCTAAGTGAGTCTATTTTCATATTCTCATATGTGATTTTTTTTTTTGCAAAGAGAACAATTGTTTTCAGAGAAAACCACCCAATCTGCAGTACACTGAGACTATTCAAATGGCTACTTTTGGTGAAAGAAAAAAAAAATGTACTGTAGAATAAGCCTAGAGAATTGCATAGTCAGAATTCAAATAGACCTATATTCCCTATTAGGAATCAATCCGCTTAGAATGATAGTTACTTAACCTTATAAAAACTAGTCACCAATTGGTGATGCCACAATTCTTTTTGGCCATTTACTTTTAGATATTGCGTATTTTTCAACTCTAATTCATATACTTCAAACTAAACATTAGATTTCAGGCATATACATATTTAATTTGTCCCCTCATGATGTTTTTGCCACATTCAAAAACTGAATAATTTCCCCACTGCATTATTAGCCATTTCACTCCTGTTTTCAAGGTGTTTGTATGGATGCATATATTCTGTTTAATTCAATTACATTTCTTTCATAAATACCAGGTTCTACTCCATTAACCATGTCCCCAAATTAGGCAGTGACATTGCCTCACAGCATGACTTGTCCAATACAATCTAGTCAAACTTTTCCTTATGCCATTTTATGTGTACTTATTCAATCTACTTACCCTACCTAAAATGTCTCCCTGGTTTGCTTTCTTCATCTGTAACATGTTTGATGCATCATTTCTATGGCCTGTTGCCAATATCTTCCCCCCGTTTTCACCGTGCTCTGATTGCTCCCTTGATTATTATCCTCTTAGAGAACAGAGGGTTCACAATGTAATGTGTTTGTTTTTGGTCTCTAAATATACGTACAATGAAATTATAACCCTTGAAGTGAGGCATTAACTAGTTCATTCTCTTTTTTTTTTGCCTTTACGCACCCTCTTTTTCTGTCTCTCCATTTTTTTCCTCTGTTTTTGAAAAAACTGCATATATTACTCAGTCCTCAGGAACTGGACCTAAAGAATATAGGTCTTATTCGGGGCGCCTGGGTGGCTCAGTCGGTTAAGTGTCCGACTTTGGCTCAGGTCATGATCTCGTGGTCCGTGGGTTCGAGCCCCGCGTCAGGCTCTGGGCTGATGGCTCAGAGCCTGGAGCCTGTTTCCGATTCTGTGTCTCCCTCTCTCTCTGCCCCTCCCCTGATCATGCTCTGTCTCTCTCTGTCTCAAAAATAAATAAAACATTAAATTTTTTTTTAAATGTAAAATACTGATCCTTAAAAAAAAAGAATGTGGGGTGCCTGGGTGGCTCAGTCGGTTAAGCGTCCGACTTCAGCCAGGTCACGATCTCGCGGTCCGTGAGTTCAAGCCCCGCGACAGGCTCTGTGCTGACAGCTCAGAGCCTGGAGCCTGTTTCGGATTCTGTGTCTCCCTCTCTCTCTGACCGTCCCCCATTCATGCTCTGTCTCTCTCTGTCTCAAAAATAAATAAACGTTAAAAAAAAAAAAAAAAGAATGTATGTCTTATTCAAACATTTAAATAATTTAAACACTTAGTCAATCTAACAAAAATATTAATGGTTTTCTTTCTACTTCATTCTTCCAGTTTGTAGTTGATCTCACCTTCAGGAATGAGGAAATTTGAAGAGTTTGTTTCTGTGTTGATTAATGTACTTGTATAATCTTAATGGCTAAGTTGTGCATGGATGTGGTATTTTATTATGATTTTAGAGATAAAGTAGATATTTTTCAACATAGAAAGTGGCTCTGTGAAGTATTAATATGAAACACAAGAAATAAATTGAAAAGGAGGAAAATAGTGCTAACAAGAAATGAAGACATAATCTTATGTCACATCTGGCAATAATTACTGGCTATGATGATAGGATGGAGAAAAAGGAGAAAGGTTTGAATATCAATGGGCACTCCTTCACTTCCAGTTAATAACACAGTTAATTTGATAAGTATATAGATAGCATAGGTTGTTATTTTCCCTACCCCATCATCCCAATTCAAGCAATATATTACCTTAATATACTTTCTATATTCTAAAAATCAGTCTTGTTTTTCTACAAGTTCTTTTGAGGTTAAACTTATATCACTATAAATGCAAGGCCTAGGATAAAACACAGAATTATAATAAATTTTAAGTAGTGTGGCATAGGAGAATAATCACCTCACGTTTTCTACTTATTATTCATTTCTAAAATATTATTGTAAAGATATTAAAGACTAACATACTTATAGGTCACTGAACAATTATCAATTTGAATTCACTCGGTAAGGCAGTATTATATGTATGCATTTGAGGAAATGGAATTTTGCAAAATTATTATCTAAAAAGTAGCTAGGGGTGCCTGGGTGGCTCAGTCAGTTCAGGTTAAACCTTGGACTCTTGGTTTTAGCTCAGGTCATGATCTCATGGTTCATGGGTTAGAGCTCCGTGTTGGGCTCTGTGCTTTGAGCCTGTTTGGGATTCTGTTGCTCCCTCTCTCTGCCCCTCCCCTCCCCCTTCTCTCTCTCTTTCTCTCTTTCTCTCTCTCAAAATAAATAAATAGCATCTCAAAATAAACAACCTATATTATAAAGTATTATGATTAATTCATATTGCTATGAATTACAATGTTGAAAGACCCACCTGGTAACTAAATTTAGAGATTGGTTATTTTTTGTTTACTTTATTATTAAAAAAAATCACTAATTAGTATAAACACTAAAACCAATGATTAACTTTTCATTATTGGAGATAATAAAGGTACGAATAGTGACATTAATTGGTAATAGAGATATAATATCCCCCCAATTCTTGTACCTGGCTGTCAAATTTATATTTAAAAATAGGAAAATTAATTAAATTTTCTTTCTGTCCTTCATTTATTTTTTAATAAATTTTTTTTGTAAGTTTATTTATTTATTTTGAGAGAGAGTGTGAGCAGGGGAGAGGCAGAGAAATAGGGAGAGGGAGAATCTTAAGCAGGTTCCATGTTATTAGAGAAGAGCCCGATGCGGGGCTTGAACTCACCAACCGTGAGATCATGACCTGAGCCCAAACCAAGAGTCTGACAGTTAACCAACTGAGCCACCAGGCGGCCCTCTATCCTTGATTTCTTACCTGAGAGATGATGTGTATTACTTGGCTTGTTAAGAGTCTTTCATAAGCTGCTGCCAGGGTGATGTTTAACCATGCTACACTTGGAAATATAATTCCCAAGATCCTAGGCAACAGAAAAATCAATACACAGCTGGGCCTTTAGTCAAGAAGTTACTCTCTGCCAAAAGGAGTGAAATAAAACACTTTTGTCACTCTAATAGGAAAAGATGAGACACCTAGTTCTGATGAAGATGGAAATATATTCATGTAAAACTTTCTAAAATATCTGCTAATCCCCTTTATAATGGAAATACATAGAGATTACTTTTTGATTTCCAGGAAGTTGGCTAGAATTTGCCACTGTTTAGGGCCCTGCCACCTTACCTGTTGGATTGTCTTTTGTGGTACCCTAGAGAGATAACTATAACCTTGACTTCTGCAGACAGAATAGTCAGTGATTTTTGCATATTTACTCTTAATGAAATATTAAGATTTGAATGTATTGATTAGGCAATCAAGACATAATTAATTTTGAAAAATGAAAAGTATACTTATTCAGTATCAGAAAATATTAAGTAGACAAAGGTACAAATGAGTTTTCCAAGTCTGATGCCTCTGTTAACTACACGCGTAATTGGGAACTTAGCGTTTGCCTTTTGTATTTTAAAACTTCGTTCATATTTAATTCTAACCTTGAGAGCATATAATAATTATTTGCAGAAGGATGTTGCCTTTAATTAGTAATTCATTAAGACTCAAATTCTTAAAGTATAGAGTAATCTAATATTTGAAGAAAGAACCCGTTATGAGAAATACAGAAGCTCTACTGTTAACTTTCCAGAAGAGATCAGGGATAAGTGTGTTTTTCTGAACAAGCTATAGTGTAATACTTTCAACAATATTTACTATAGGCTTTCACAGATTTTTTTTTTAATATCTAGATATTGATCACTGATTGATCACTGGTTATTTGGTTATTGGCTTAAAGGTCTGTGAGTGCTCTCTCCATAGGCAGTGGCCTAATCCAAACAGAAAATTGTGGAGCATATTGTGATAATTTTCTCCTTGCTATTCTTTATTCAAAAACAAAATACTGAAATGCATATTCACATGGCACATTCTGTTTTTTGGCTTTGTTTTTTCAGTATTTTTCATTAATTTATTATTATATTCTCAGAACTTCTATGAAAGCTTGGAATACAGTCAACAATAAATAGTGGCTGAATTAATGGTGATCGAACTCTGACAATTTAGAAAGATAGATTTAAAGCCTGATTCGTTAAGTATAATCCTAACATATTGATTTATGGAGTATATATTTTAGTCATTACTGTAAAAAAAAATTTCTTCACTTTTCCTAAGCAAGGATGAAGCAAGTAGCAATAGAAATTCACTTCATAGCTAATACTATTGGTTTAAAATATTGATGATTAGTTTTGTGGGGTTTTAAGCAAAAAGAATTTATTTAAAAAAAATGGGTTTTCTTTGAGTAAAAAACAGTGAGAAACATTAGTAAGGAATGATAACAACGTGGACCCAAAAGGCATAAAATCTAGGGTTCAGTGAAAGTTTTGATCATTACTAAGAGTATTTTCTAGCATGAGAGGTAAGCGTTTGTTCATTCACCATCTTATAAATGTCTAATAACATTGATAAGAAAGCCATTTCATTTTTTTTTCTAGGAAGCATCATTCTATAAGAATCATGTTTCTTTCAAGATTTCATTTCTAAACATTTAAACTTCAAACAATTCTAATAGCATTAGGGAGTCTGTCTAGTTTATTTAAAGATGAAAACATATTTTGAGGGGAGCTGTACATCTCTAATTGATATTTCTTTTTAAGAAACGTAGCCATTGTAAATATTTCTCAGAAAGATAATCATGGAAAATTAAATTAATTAGAATGATTACTTTGAATTTTATCTCTTCATTATCTTTTGTGATTTCATTAGTTAAGTGATAATAATGGTCTTATTATTTCTAAGATGAAATCTATGAATTGGTTTTAAATGATTCAAATAAACCTCAATATTTGTCTGCATGGCACCTAGCAATGCATTTTCCTTTTAACTCTAGTCTAACTTGAAAATTAAATATACATAAAATTACCTTTATGTACATTTTTCAAAAGGAAATTCAAAGGTTTTTTTTTTTTAATTTTTAAATATGTATATATTTTGAGAAACAGAGACAGCATGAGTGGGGGAAGGGCAGAGAGAGAAGAGACAGAATCCCAAGCAGACTCTGTGCTGTCAGCGTGAAGCACTGGGGCTCAAACTCACAAACTGTGAAATCACGACCTGAGCCCAAACAAAGAGTCAGATGCTTAACTGACTGAGCCACCCAAGCACTCAGGAGATTGAAAGTTTTAATGAAAGCATTCCATAGGTTTAAGTAAACTATTTATCAGTGCTAATAATTTTTCTTTCTAAAACTAAAAATGGAAGATACAGTAGCTAAGAGGTAAAAACATCTATAATTTAATGATTTAAGTCATGATGGAGAGAATGAATGTGAACAACTTTGGATGTTTCCATCTTTCTGCCTCCCTGTTTATATTGCAGATTTTAAATTACAGGGTAGAAATCAAAGTTAGATGAAAATTTGACTTTTTTCCCCTTTCACATAGATCTTTATTCTTCTAGAAGGATTATAAACTAGTGTTCTAAATAGCAATTAATTACTCCATTCTGTTCCCTTAAACTCCCCCTCCCCCCACCTTCTACCACCAACACACACACAATAATGAAAAGAGTAGATTAAACTCTATATCTGTCAGGTTCTCATGTATTGAATTTTATATATTTCATTTTACTGTCTCCAGTTGATCAGCACAATAGGAAAAGGTTTTTGGCCGTGGCTTATACTTTGGAATTAGTTTACATTCTAGATACTAAAGGGGATCCTGCAAACTGTTCTTTGAATTATAACCTATGTTGTTCTCAAATGTGCAATATCAAGAATTTCAGAGATGAAAGTCTAATAGTAGAAATTAATTTGGCCCATATGTAATTTATTAGATGTAAAGAAAAATAATTTTGTAATACTTTCAAACATAATGAAAAGCTCAAGAAACAAAATTAAATCCATAGCTTTAAGGAGGAAAATATAAACAAATGCTATAAGACAATGGCTTCTGAACAATACTTTAAAAAAGAGGTAACTTATTGAATATGGAAATCCCTATCTGACCCCATCCCCAAGCAAATATGTCTACTGAGCAGTAACAAAGAATACTACATGTGTGAGTACCAGCTTACAAACAAAATTCAACTCTTGGTCAAAAATGATTATTACAAAAATGTGATTTTAGGGCAATGTGTTCACAGTTTGGGAGCAATGTACTGTACCAATTTTAAACCAAACATAAATGAGTTTTGTAATTTTGGGGCAAATGCTGTTGCATATCTAGTTTCTCCAAATACCACATCTGCCATAATCATTTTGTTTTAACAAAAGAAGTAAAACGAAATTCCTGCTACTCAAATATTCTGTACTGATTTTGCTTCTCCAGACAACGCGCCTCTCATTATGTACAAGTTCTTTATAAAGTATTCTTACTATAAAGGATGCCAACATTCTTTTCTAACCAAACATAAGATAATAAAAGATAAGTATCTCATTCTATTTAAGGGATCATTTGCCATTGAATGCCCCCTAAGTAGTGAGAGTGCTTTATGTTGGCCAAGGTAGAGCTTAGGTGTATTTAAACCTTGATGTCAGAGACATTATGATTTGCTTTTGAGTAATGGGTAAGGAAAAGAATCAGAAAACTTTGTAGAAATATAAACATTCTATCCTATTGGGTTAAAAAACAATAATTTTATTTTTTTATATTTTATTCATCTGTTTCATCATATTTTAATTTATTTTAATCACATTTAATGTTGAAATGCCTTCATTATCCAGAGGCCTACCGCTCATAGAAGAAGTAATATGTGTGAACTTCTGTGAAAAATAAACTTACTAATTAGTCTCCTCTATTTAGATTTAGGACTGGAGGCACAAGCTGATTACCCTAACATATTTTTAATGAAACATGTTTGCTAAGGAGTTTAGTAAATTGCTTATTTATTAAGTAAATAAAATATCTAAGTTACTTAAAAATTATCATTATTAATTAGAAACATCCAATTGCCTTGCAATTTTAATTGTGATTAGTAACCACTTATGTTATTAAAGACATGGATCTAAAAATCTTTACTATGCAATGGTTTATGTTTTTTCCTCCATAAAATATTAAATTATAAGGTGCTTCCTTTTCAAGGTCCAAATTCAGTTCTGATTGGTGTTCCATGATAAAACTTCTCATATCATTTTGAGTTACATAATTTTTACTTTATAGTAATATGTATATATATTTATTCTGAGAGAGAGAGAGAGCATGTGTGTGCAAGAAGGGGGAAGGGCGAAGAGAGAGGGAGAGAAAGAATCCCAAGCAGACTCTGCACTGTCAGCCCAGAGCCAGACTGGGAGTTCAAATCCACGTACTGTGAGATCATGACCTGAGCTGAAATCAAGAGTCAGAAGCTCGACCAGCTGAGCCACCCAGGGGCCCCGTAATATATATATTTAAATATCTTATAGATTCATCCCTGAAGAATAAATGACACATATTTTCTCTGTGAGATGATAGAAGACACTAAAAACTGAGCTACATACATATTACTTCTTATTTTAAAAGCTCTTTTTGCTATTAAGCCACAGTATATAAATAAAGCCCAAACTTGGAAAGCACATCACTCTAATACTCTCATTTTACCGATATTGTAAATCCAGTATTTTATTTCTCAACTGTTTTTTTTTTCTTGAATTCCCAAAAAAGGTACATTCCTAGTTTTATTTCTCTCTTTAGTGCCCTGCTTCTTGAAAGGCTAGTATCCAAAGGCTGTCTCAGTTTTACCTTAAATTGACTTCTAACCCTCTGTTATTCTGGCTTCTTATTTTATTGTCATTGGTAATGAAATTTCCAGCTACTAATTAACTAATCAACCACCAACCATAATTTCCAATAAAGAATCTTAAGGCTTGGGGCGCCTGGGTGGCGCAGTCGGTTAAGCGTCCCTCTTCAGCCAGGTCAGGATCTCGCGGTCCGTGAGTTCGAGCCCCGCGTCGGGCTCTGGGCTGATGGGTCGGAGCCTGGAGCCTGTTTCCGATTCTGTGTCTCCCTCTCTCTCTGCCCCTCCCCCGTTCATGCTCTGTCTCTCTCTGTCCCAAAAATAAATAAACGTTGAAAAAAAAAAAAATTAAAAAAAAAAAAAAGAATCTTAAGGCTTAGCTAAAATGTTCTTCCACATTTAACACTCCATCATACATCCTTTCAAATTTATTCCTTATTTATTTTTATTTCATTGAATATCATTCGAATCACACATTATATGATATATAGTAAAATCATAAATAATCTTAAAGTTTATTTGTTGGTACTGAAATTTTTGGACAAGTTACACATGTAGCTCATTTATAGCAATGGCTTAACGGGATTGCCAACCTCTTGTTTCCTGGTGTATTGAAAATTGAGCATGGAACAATTAAGCAGCTAAAAATAGGGCTAAACTGACCTTTGTATGGTCAAAACAATCCTATAAATCTAATATAAAAATACGTTATGTTTTTTTCAGAAATATATTTTGGTACTTAATCACATGGTCTTTTACAACAATTAAGTTCATTCTTTTATGAAAAGTTTTAGGAAATCACTAGTTTTTTGTTTTGTTTTGTTTTGTTTTTTTAAATCTGACTCATCAGTTTTGAAAGGGTATTTGTCTTAGAGGTATTATTATTAGTTCTGCCAATAAAACTTTATCTGCAGTTTGCCCAAGATATTTAACGAAGAATAAACTTATCCAATATGAATATGTACTTCTTCTATCATTTAATGTGAACTAATAAATGCATTTAATATCTGTGATTAAAATGCATGAGTTCCCTCATGATTAAATCATTCTTGGTAATAGCTAGGTTCAAATTTTAATTATTTTAACTACTTGCTTAAAACACAGACTTTCTATTTTATGCTCTGATTCTACTCCAGATTTCATCCAGGGAGGGGAGAAAATTCAAGCAGTGAAATGGTCAGGAGGGGCTTTGGCGCCATCTTGCGGTTAATTAAATTATGGTCCTGGTTTGTTTTCTTTCCCAATTGATCACTATGCCCCACAATGAAAGCAACAATATATATCTTGAATTCTTAACTTCCATGGCAACCTAGCACATTAGTAAATATCTTTCACTTAGTATGCAAGCTATGCATCTTCTGTATAATCATCCCACGTTCATTCTTGTTTTTATGCATTTACTAAAGCAGTTTCTATCTCCTGAAAGGCTGCACCCTTTAATTCCCTCATCCTACGAATCCGACTCTTACCTACTCACCAAGACCAAAGTGAAAATAACATCACCTTTACAAAGCCTTCATGAATTCTTGTGTGTCTCAGTGGTTCATTTCTTGGAATAGTTATTGTACCTAAAGTCAGTGAGAAAAACACAATTTAGGACCCCGTTATTCCAGTGGCAATAAGATATTATCTGTTTAGTTAAATTAGAAATATTATTTTAAACAGTTTCAACTGTATTATGAAAAATTTAAAAATATATAAATGTAGGGAGAGTGGTTCTATGAAGCCTCCTATATCCACTACTCAGGTATACAGTTACTAATTCACGCCCCGCATTTCATCTGTAACCTTGTTGCTCAAAGTGTGTGGGGGCTGGTTGCATTGACATTATCTAGCAGCTTGTTAGACATGTGGACTCTCACTGTACCACTACAGAAGGACTGGATCCAAATCTACCTTTTAACAAGATTCCCAAATGATTTTTAAGCTTTACAGCTTGAGAAGCATTGGTGTTTCGTACAACCCACTTCACAACCAATACCGTACTGGATTATTTTGAGATAATTCCAAAGATACCAGCAAATCCTCAAAAATATTTCAGTGTGCGTCTCATAAAGATGAGTATTATTTAAACATGTTTTTTATGTTGATTTATTTTTGAGAGAGAGCGAGTGGGGAAGGGACAGAGAGAGAAGGAGACAGAGAAGCCAAAGCAGGTTCCATGCTGTCAGTTCAAAGCCCAACGTGGGGCTCAAATCCACAAGCGGTGAGATCATGACCTCAGTTGAAGTCAGACACTCAACTGACTAAGCCACCCAGGTGCCCCAAGATTAGTATTATTTTTTAAAAAAGCATAATCACAATCACATTATTATACCATTCATATACTAAACCATTATCAGTAGTTTTCAGGTTTTTTTTTTTTTTTTAGTGTTTTTATTTATTTTTGAAGGAGAGAGAGAGACAGAGCATGAGCAGGGGAGAAGCAGAGAGAGAGGGAGACACAGAATCGGAAGCAGGCTCCAGGCTCTGAGCTGTCAGCACAGAGCCCGACGCGGGGCTCGAACTCACGAACCATGAGATCATGGCCTGAGCCGAAGCCGAACACTCAACTGACTGAGCCACCCAGGCGCCCCAGTAGTTTTCAGTTTTAAATCTCCCTACTTAAGTCATGAATGCTTTCATTTAATATTTGATTTTTAAAATTAGGATCCAAACACAGTCACATACTGCATTTTGTTGAAATGTGCCTTAGATCTGTAAGGTTGTAGGTTCTACCTCACAATTGTGTTCCTTTTACTTATAACTTATTTGTTGAATAAAGTGATTCATTTTGAAGAGTTTTTCATATTCAGTATCATGCTGATTGTATGTATGTCTAGGGAAAGAATGTATACAATAAGCCTAAAGGCTCCTCAGAGACGGTATAGTTATAGTCAACCTATGATTCTGTTTTAGTTACATAGAGCCACAGCAATATGGTGTAACTACTTGCTCCCAAATTCTTGGGCTCACACAGCTGGACTCAGTATCATGTCTATGGGCAGTTCTAGAATAGCTAAAATGACTTACAGGTTTAATCTGTTTGGGCTGCTGTAACAAAAATACCATAAACTATATGGTTTATAAGCAACAGAAATTTATTTCTCACAGTTATGGAGGCTGGGAACTCCAAGGTCATGACACTAGGAGATTCCCTGTCGGGTGAAGGCTTGCTTGCAGGTTCACCATTGGTCATCTTCTCACTATGACCTCATGTGGCAGAAGAGGCAAGGAATCTCTCTATGGTCTTGTTAATAAGGGCACAAATACTATTCATGTGGGCTGAACCCTCTTGATCTAATCATATCCCAAAGTACCCACCTTCCAGTACCATCATATTGGAGGTTAGGATTTCAACATATGGATTTTAGATGCGGCGTAAACATTCATTCTTTAGCACCTACTGATACGGTCTGATTGATTTCTCTCCCATGTTTGAGGTTCAGCTTGGGCAAGTAGGCTGCCTTGGTTTGTTTCTAATGGTCTCTCATCCTTCAGAAAGTTATCTTAAGCTGATTCTCAAAGCACGTGTAGGAGTCATAGAGAACAGAAGCAAGCAAGTTTTCCTTATATCTAGACTCAGTGTGGGAAGATGAATCCACCTCTTGATGTGAAATGTTGCAAAAACACATCCAAAATATTGTGGAAGAAAGGAAAGTGGAGAGTCAGGTTCATTTTTTTTTTCAGTAGACCACATTTTTTTTTAAAGAATATTTTAATGCACGTGTGAAAAATAATGTCAATACCATGCCATTTCCATGGGCAGTTTCACTTAAATATTACCTATTATTCTGTCCTGCCAATGCTAATAAGATTTTTTAAATTATAGGTAAAATAGTGTCATTTTTTCATATTCTAGATTTTATTCTGAGTATCTTCTTACAATGTTTAACAGGTGTCTTCCTTTTCCAGTGAAGCTCATTATGTTTTTGTTTATTTTCCATAGCATTATTGGTCATTCTCTCATACATTGATCAAAGCTCTGATCCTAAAGGAAAAATGGCTATATATAAATACTGTTTGAAAAAGTTAGGTGATGCATATATATGTACCCAAGTACATAAATGCAAAGAAGAGTGGAAATTGGATCCCCTTCTACCCTGGTGGTTATTGTCCTCACCATTAGTCCTTCTGCTCTTCAGTAAACGTGAATGACAGGGTCTTCACCTTCAGGGTTCTCACCGCTGTCTATCAGCTTAGACAAATACATACCTACTACTTTTCTAAGGCATCAGGAAACAGTGTTCAGACTCCACAGGTATCCCAGGCAGCATTCCATTTAGGCCAGTATTTGCAGATGTTAGCCTAATACAGCAGATCTCCATTCCAGAACACCAACATATGCTTGAGATACTAATTAAGGAAAATAATGAACATAGAGTGTTTTTGCAGGATTCATCAGAAAGCCATTAATTAATAATACCCTATATACAGTAAGAATTCCTAAATACAACCATTATTATTTGAATCATTAATGGTCAAATTATGTTACAGTAAATAATGTGTTTTTAGGTAATTTTCATACTGGGCTAATTAATTTAAATTTACCTAATCCTACTAAATTAAAATGATTTTTTATTGGAAAATGTAAAGTTTTTCCCCCCCCCTTTGGCTTTCTAAAAGAGATTTTCGTGGTTTTTTGTGTTGTTGTTGTTGTTGTTTTTTGTTTTGGGGGGACTTGTTTTTTTGTTTTTCCTTTTTAAAAAATTTTTTCATTTGAGTATAGCTGACACATCATGTTAACATTATTTTCAGTTGTGTGACATAGTGATTCAATTTCTTTATTCATTATGTTTTGCTCACAAGTGTAGCTACCCTCTGACACCAGACAACACTATTAAAATATCATTGACATATTCCCAATGCTGGTCTTATTTTTGTGACTTATTGTTAACATAACTGAGGGCCTGTGCCTCCCACCCCCTTTCGCCCATCTCTTTACCCCTTCCGTCTGACAATCATCAGTTCGTTTGCTGTGTTTATAGGTCTAGTTCTGCTCTTTCCTTGTTTGTTTGTTCATTTGCTTTGTTTTTAAGATTCCACATAGGAGTGAAATAATAAGGTACTTGTCTTTCTCAGGTCTGATCTATGAATCTGCTTCATCTCGCTAGATCTTTATTTTCTCATTTGTAAAGTATAGTTCTTGGACCAATAAATGTATTTCACCACTGTCCGAGTCCCAGGTTTGTTTGAGAATTCAAGACACCCTCTTAAAAATGTAAGCATACCATATTACACATAATCTCATGTGGGTTGCAGAAATGCGATAATGCAGACCTAATACTTGTAACTGTAATAAATTTATTTTTGGAAATAACTTCTAGATCTCGCATAAGAAATGTCTTCTGTTTGCTTGCTATTAATGCATTTGGTGATGGGACACCTGGGTGACTCAGTCTGTTAAGCGTCTCACTTCGGCTCAGGTCATGATCTCACAGTTCGTGGGTTCACACCCTGCATCAGGCTCTGTGCTGACAGCTCAGAGCCTGGAGCCTGCTTCTGATTCTCTGTCTCCCTCTCTCTCGACCCCTCCCCTGCTCATGCTTTGTCTCTCCCCTGCTGTCTCTGTTTCTCAAAAATAAAAAAATGTTAAAAAAATTTTTTTAGATAAATAAATTTGGTGAGAAGATATCTTCAAATATTAATGTATATACTCATGTTTTTATTAGTGGATTAAAGAAAGTTTGTGAGAAAAGGAAAGTACTGCTGGCTGGCCAACCTTGTGTGACTTTAATAATAACTCATTACATTGATAGTATTAATTCATACCTATGTGAGCTACAGATTTCTAATTCTGTGCCTTAATTATTTTTCGAAATAGGATAGACAGTGGGAAAAGCTAGATTGATCAGATCTTTAAAAATCTGATAGATTTTGGAGACTGGGAATGTTGCCTTCTTAGAAAAAAAAACTTTTCATTTTTTGAGTTGAATGGGGAACAGAGAAAATATATCTTTACTCTTAACTTGCTTTCTCTGAGTTGCTCATATATCACAGACCATAACATGGCATGAGAAAATTGATTCCACTGGGTATAAGTATTAAGGATGAAAACAATTCCATTAATTTTATCCATTACTCTTTTTCTGTCCTAACATTTGGACTAACTGGACAATGTCAGCTATTTTTGTGGTGATAAATAACAGGGCTATTATAGAACTAAGGTGTTTTTGGATCATTCACACTTGAATTACAGGATGAAAAATGTAAGTTGAACTTAAAGGCTTTTAAAATATCAGTTTTCACCAAAATTTATGGTGAACCCATAATTTCTACTTGTATTTATGCCAATTTCATGAAAATTCTCCATTTTGTTAATTGGCAACACGATGTTTATATAACTTCATACTACATAATATCTACGTGTTAGTATGCACAGAGTTTCTGATTCTTCATCTTCCTGCTCACTGGGGCTGACTATTTTTGTGAGTTATGAAAAAGTGAGAACTTAATGGATGTAATGAGTTGCCATAGAGATGTAACTAGGCAGAAATTCTGCCCCTCACCCCCAATTTATTGTTTCTCAGAAAAATTTATTTCCTTGTGATTGTAGAACACATCTTTTGTGTTAAGAAATCAAATAAAATACAGAGTACACACATAATTAAAAAAATACTTTGGAAGCTAACGGTATAGACAATAGCTTTGAAGGATACGTCTTTTTGAGTTATAAGTGCAATCCAACATCTGATCCAAATGATTTATTGATATGTGTGATCAGTTAGAGTAAGTTTTCCAACTTGTCCAGACTATATGAAGATCACACAGCTGATGGATTTTGAAAAAGATGAAGTGGATGAGGGGGCAAGGATTGTATGTGGGAATAATTTTAGAGGTGAGTCTTTAGCAGTGGTAGTTCCAAAGTTGGAGAGCAATAGAATATCCCACAAAGCTTAGAGGCCTGAAGAAACAGTATGGACAAATACTGATCAACATGAACAGATCCATAATATATGAGGACCTTCGCTTGTTTCTATGAGATGGGAACATTCTAAAGTGACTTGTTTCAGTAGTGAAACTGACTATATATATCCTGAGTTTACGAACATTGTGTCTTTCTTCCTCAGATGGAATGGGCTCTGAGTAAAGATTAATTTAGATTTGGAAAAATAGCAGAACCTTTTTTTTTTTTTACACATAATGCATGGCTTAAAAATGTATTCAGTTGACTTGTTTTGCACCATTTACTTCTAAAAACAGTTACACTTTCTGTCTCAGTATTCCTCATTCAACAGGTAGATTATATCCATAATAAATAAAAGGAAATTGAAGTTTTGAGGCTATGGGAGTAGTATATCACAGCCAGTAAGTGGAAGGGAGGGAAGTCAATTTCAGGTCTCCTGACAAACTCTCTGGATTCCACAAACATCTGCTGGGGCTCCATGCCCTTACTGGTACAAGTTGAGGTGAATAAAATCAGACCACCTTTTCTATGCAGAAAACACATTAATGTACACTATGTAGTTTTGAAAGTTCTGCTCTGGATAGTTCTCTGCTAGTCATCTTAGACCAGGAGGTAATAGTGATGACAGAAACCATTACCAAAGATGACAAAACAGGAATAGATTGTTTCCTGATGTCCCCAAAGAACCTGGGCCTGCCTTGGACTACTGTAATTTCCATGGGCTATCTCCAGAAAATGATATGATGTTTATATCTCTGTTATTTTGAGTTTTCCCATTAGATTATGTAAAACTGAAACTAGTCCTACTTTATGCACCCTGTAAAAGTTAAACTGTGCAATGGATAACAATGAACATAAGTAATAATTAATAGATAATGAACCTAAGTAATAATTACTAGATAATAATAAATTATGAAAAATAAGATCATACCCTACAACCTAGCAATATCCAAGGGATACAGGTGTGATGTTTCGAAGGGACATATGCACCCCCATGTTTATAGCAGCACTATCAACAATAGCCAAACTATGGAAAGAGCCCAAATGTACATGGATGGATGAATGGATAAAGAAGATGTGGCATATATATATATATATATATATATATATATATATATATATATACACAATGGAGTATTACTCAGCAATCAAGAAGAATGAAATCTTGCCATTTGCAACTACGTGAATGGAACTGGAGGGTCTTATGCAAAGTGAGTGAAGTCATATGAGGACTTTTAAGATACAAAACAGATGAATGAACATAAGGGAAGGGAGCAAAAATAATATAAAAAACAGGGAGGGAGACAAAACATACGAGACTTAAATATGGAGAATAAACAGCATTATTGGAGGGATTGTGGGAGGGGGGATGGGTTAAATGGGTAAGGGGCATTAAGGAATCTACTCCTGAAATCATTGTTGCACTATATGCTAACTAATTTGGATGTAAATAAAAAAAAAATTAATAAAGAGTAAAAAAAAAAGATTATAGGTAAGATTTCTCTATGAATAACAGAAATAGAGACTGGTTCCCAGGGCAGCAGGAGACTTCACAACAATTAGATAAATTTAGCATACCTAAAAAAATAAAAGAATAGATCAAATAGAAGGAAGAGGTCAGTTAAAAAGGAGAAAGAGGAAGAAAAGGACTCAGAAATGGAGCAAGAAAATTGAGTAATGGGGGAGAAAGTTTGTCAGTTTGTCTTCTGCACTGTGCAGGGAAAATAAAGTTATTTTATTTTATTTTATTTTATTTTATTTTATTTTATTTTATTTTATTTTATTTATTTATTTTTTTGAGAGAGGCAGAGTGTGAGTGGGGGAGGGGCAGAGAGAGAGGGAGACACAGAATCTGAAGCAAGTTCCAGGCTCTGAGCTGACAGCACAGAGCCCAACATGGGGCTCGAACTCACGAACCATGAGATCATGACCTGAGCCGAAGTTGGACGCTTAACCAACTGAGCCACCCAGGCGCCCCTGGAAGACATCTTTCAACGGGAATCTGTAAATAAAGTAATCAGAGCCTGATACTGTCCAATTTTTGAATAATGCAAAATCACTTTCTTTATTGTGATTTGCATGCTTACAACAAAAACTTCTGTGATATGGTTTGCCAAATTGGCATTTTGGCCACACAAGCAGTATCAGTTTGCGTGGAAGGTATATTGCTCACTAAATTCGTAAGTATATTAATTTATCTGACGGCATATATTTTCATTTCTTGTGAGTTTAGTTAGTGTGAGTCAGCCTGATTAAATACAGTGAACTCTGGAACGCAGATTAAGTATGTTTTTTTTTTCTGACCTGTTTCTACATTTTTCAAATTTCTCACAGGACAGGAAAAGTTAAAGGGGTAAAAGAACCAGACACAAGAACTGGCCTGTAAAAGGCACCCCCAAATGTTCTCCCAACTTCTTCCACCGCTCAATACCTGAGAGATCGTAGATGAAGTGCTCAGCTTCTGATCTCATATTTCCTCATAAGTATCAAAGAAATTATCATAACACTATTCAGTCTTGTGAAGAGGAAACCTACATGATGGCTGTATGTTGTAAAATGTCTCACAGATCTTAACTTGTTCCCACATGAATATATAGTGTGTTCATTTCATCCACTTTACTTTTCTATAACAGCAACAAAAAGCAATGCAGTGGGAGAATTCCTGAACTGAATGTTTATCAAGTTGTTTCATCTATTCCAATATCAGGGAGAGTTTCAAAACCATATTGTACATATTCTCTGATGGTACCAAATATTATATTGTGTGTCAGGATATAACAAGGCCAGCTATAAAAAGTCAACCCCGAATCAGTTTGGTCAAAATTAGACCATTTTCTATGGAACCATCAGGAAGGACAAATTCTAGTTACAACCACCTTGCTTATATGTTTGAGGACAATTTTAGCCTTTGGCTTCCTTTTGTCTAGTTTTCATGCTCTGCACTTAGGCAGTTCAATTTTAATATAACTGCCCTCCTTAACTATCACTCTGTTCTTTCATAGGCTTTGATGAGCATCACTATTCTTAGAATCTTAAGTTCCTCTATCGTGTGAGTCTTGATAAAGCATGTGTATTTTCACTACTTTGGGCTTGATATCTACAATGCACATAATCAGGAAGAATGCTGTTCTCATAATTATCGCTTCTAGCCTCTGATTCAGTGAGCCGACATAATCATCTTCATTGGAGATGACCTACACGCACACCAGGAATGTACTATAATTTGCTTCGTCCTTAGGTAGAAAGGCCCATCTCAGGAGTAAAATTAAGAAGGTCTGTCAATACATTGTAGCCACCGTGTAAGCCACACGGTACGTATTTCCACTTAATATATTTATGGATAGCATGTCAAATGTCACTGGGTGTGACATTTGGATAGTACATAGATACTCTTTTATTTCCAAAGCCAATGTACAGTTATCCAATGTTCGGTATTTCAGGGTAGACTTCACTGCTGTTTCTGTTATAATCTGTTTAAAAATCCAGATATATTATCTAGTCTCAATTGTTTCAGAGTCGTTCCATCAGTCCTTGACCCAGTACATTTTTAAAAAAATTTTTTTTTCTAATGTCTCTGCAATGTCAGTATGATTGTAAAAGATCCTTCTCATCTCTGAAAAAGTCTATTTTCTAAACTATTTTGAGTATTATAGACATTTCATAAATAATTTAAATATATTTCTGCTTTTTAGGGGAAAAACCCTCTTTTTATAATAAGCAACATATAATAAGAAAAAAAAAACTTTAACTGATTTGCGGTAGAGATACACACAGGTATAAACTCCACGAGAGCATGGAGTGTGTGAATCTCATTCACGGATCAGTGAATGAGAGGGTGATTGGATGGATACATGTGTCACCACAAAGCCCTGTGCAGTCCAATCAGAGGAGTTTTGGAAAAAAAGGAATGAGAAAATTTCATTTTGTATTTTCTCAACTCTTCATAAAACACATATCTATGTTTGTTTTTCAAATGATTGACTTACAGTGACAGTCGTAAAACCTGTTGCTTTTAGAGCAATTATTGTGAGCCCGTCATTCTTTGAGGACTCTCATATATGAGTTCATTTTGTATCCACACTATCAATATCCCAATTTTTCAATTGAGGAGAATCAGGTGTAGGAAGGTAAATTATTGTACCTAAGTTCAAAGAAGTAACTGGTTATCAAACCATTAGATGGAATTCATGATCTTAACCCTAACACTATGCTGCCTGTCAGAAATCAAGTGGGGGAGTAGTTATAAATCCAATTCCTGGACACTAATCTAAGACACATGATGCGTATTTTACACCTTTTCTTAATATCTGAGAATTTTGGTAAACACTGACTTAGAATGACTCTTTAGTATAAGGAAACTATAATGCCTTTTCCCATATAGTATGAGGCATATTTAAAAGATTATTTCTTTAATGCTATAGATCCTTTCATGTGTGCCTTAGCAAACAAGCAAGCCTTCTAGATATTTGGATTTGAATTTATACTGCAGTATCACTTTGACAGTAAGTGAGACTAAAATGTATATGGTCGGAGGGTCTATATTTCATTATTTTATAAAAATTACTGTTTTTGTTTAATATTAAATGCAAATACACCAAATATAAAAGTATAATTTTACATGTATATTTTATATTTAAGTCCTCCAGAAAAGTATATAAAATACATAGCACACCCACACTCCACCGTACTACAATTATTACCATTTCATGTTTACTCCTTCAGGTCAAGGCAATGTTTTGAAAAATGTGATCCTGAAGACACCATCAATTAGTCTGCAGGTCATCTGTTGGTCCCAGGGAAAGAAGGAATGAAACAATTATTCTCACGTACATTTCACAAATTTGAAACATAAGATTAAGGTAATTGCTGAGAAGCTTCTAAGCCTCCCACAAAGTTAATAACACGTAATATATTCAGGGGAAAAATGAGGTTCTGGAAAATAGCCTTACCAATTTACTGCTTGACTATTCAAAACAGTGACATGTAATGTACAAGAGCAATTACTATCAAGAGTTTGGGCTGTCTGGTATTTTAGCTTCCAATGGGAAAAAAACACAATAGTATGGAGGGAATATGCCATCTTTTGCAAATGTGTTTTAACATGGGAAGGAAAAGTACGGAATGACTTTTTGTCCAGTTCATCAATGAGGATGTATGCTACAGGGACAGGGATGTTTTCTTTAATTCCTAATAATTCTTGGTCCGTGTTGACACCTACCACTATGTGTGGTAAATCTTAATCTAAATGTAAAAGATTTTGCATCTGAATATCAACCCCCAAACTGCACTTTTCAAAAAAATAATTGTCAGTCAAAAATATTCCTTTGATTTCGTATTCAGTGTTAAAGAGAATAGTGAAAATCACTAGTTAAAATATCATGACCACTTCTACCTTCTTTGATATCTGTTTGAAGAAATAGATGCATCACAATTTTTTTTGTTTTGTTTTCAAATTTGGAATGCTCTCATGGTTAATGGAACATGTGTTTTCAAGAATGTCTGAATTAGGGGATAAAACTACAAACATTTTCTCATGATATAAAAAAAAAATAACAATACATTAGTATTATTCTAGCTTCTTCCAGCCAGTGTTTACCCCTACATGTTCTTTTTTTTTTTTTACATTTACTCATTTTTGAGAGACAGAGCACAAGCGGGGGAGAGGCAGAGAGAGAGGGAGACAGAATCTGAGGCAGGCTCCAGGCTCCGAGCTGTCAGCACAGAGCCCGATGTGGGGCTCGAACCTACGAAGGGTGAGATCATGACCTGAGCCAAAGTCGGAGGCTTAACTGACTGAGCCACCCAGGTGCCCCACCCCTACATGTTCTGTAGCTTGAGTAGGGTAGGAATCACAGCCAAATGTAATGATTAGGATTTTTTAATACGACCAAAAGGCCAATATGTCAGTCTCTGAATTGAACTTCTCCCCAGCAACTGATGATTTTCTTCATGTATCTGTGAAGGAAATGACGATGAGGAGATATTGAAAGTGTACATCCAAACATTGAATTAAAACATAGGAAAAACTTTCAAAGTGTGAAGCTAATGAAAATACACACTTTAAACAAGTTTCTAGTATCTCTAGCTATCTCCTTACAGCTAATGGGCATGCTATTTAAATTAGTATATGAAATTAGAGCTGAAAGTAGTTTTTAGTGCGAATTCTCTTCATAACTCCTGGATACAAACTGACCCCCAAAAGTAAGGATGCCTTGCAGAACCACAAGTGACATGCTGTTTACCATGCTTGACAACATATAATTTTGAGGTAAGATTTCTAATATGGTAACATATGAATAAAGATGTGATTATGGATCCTATGCTTTAAGCAGTCTCTTACTGAATGTATATATCTTGAAAAATACCTGACACAGTATCATTTTTTGCATTGCTCAAAGACATTGTTAATGCTTTTAACATATAGTCTTTTATATTGTTAATATTGCAAATGACTTAAAAATACCTCAAATGCATTCTCTGAATGCACACTAACTTTTGACTATTATTGAAATGTTAAAATTGTAAGAAATAGTGGGGGTATCTAATCAAGAAAATTATTTCAAATGCAAACATTATAGGGTACTTTAGTAACTCACTGAGAAGGTGCTTTACAATACATAAGATTGATATTTTTTCTTTATTTAAATGTAAATTATTTTATATATTTTTTCTCTGATTCAGCTTTAAAACATGCATCCTCTTATCCTGAAGACATATGGGCTATACACTTGATCTTAGCCAAAAGGCCGAGAAGCGATTAGACATATGGGCTGTAAAGGTAAGTCCGTGTGCTGGCATAGAAACTATAAATAGGGCATATTAAAAATGTGGTAAGTATCACTTACCACATTTAGATCTAGGATTAAGGGCGCCTGGGTGGCTCAGTCGGTTGGGTGTCTGACTTCAGCTCAGGTCATGATCTCACAGTCCGTGAGTTTGAGCCCCACATCAGGCCCTGTGCTGACAGCTCAGAGCCTGGAGCCTGCTTCAGATTCTGTGTCTCCCTCTCTCTCTGCCCCTCCCCTGCTCATGCTCTGTCTCTCTCTCTCTCTCAAAAATAAATACAAACATTAAAAAAAATTAAAGGGCGCCTGGGTGGCGCAGTCGGTTAAGCGTCCGACTTCAGCCAGGTCACGATCTCGCGGTCCGTGAGTTCGAGCCCCGCGTCAGGCCCTGGGCTGGTGGCTCGGAGCCTGGAGCCTGTTTCCGATTCTGTGTCTCCCTCTCTCTCTGCCCCTCTCCCGTTCATGCTCTGTCTCTCTCTGTCCCAAAAATAAATTAAAAAAAAAAAAAAAAAAAAAAAAAAAAAAGTTGAGAAAAAAAATTTAAAAAAATAGATCTAGGATTAGTCTTATATTCTGTTATACAGAAGAAATTTCATTCATAATCACTAAAATAATGGTTTCTATCCCGGTATGATATGAGACACAATTCATAAGGTTTGAAAGCAGTACTCAGTACTAACTGTAGACCCAGTATGAGAATCTTGCTGTGTGGCCTACAGTTTATGAAGTCATGCTCTTGTCTTCTTCCAGTCTTACACTACCCCATATGATGAGGCACTTCTGGCCAAAGCAAACCTCAGTTCAGATCCTGCCCCTCTTCCTGCAGCCCCAAGCAAGCAGAGCTAACTGGAGCTTTGAATTTCCCAGTTAAATCATCCTGAGCCTAATTCAAGGCCTGCATAGGACTTACCCTTGCTTCTGCCCTCCTGAGGGCCTGCTATGTTGAGAGTCTTTGGCTCAAAGGCAACTCTTGTAGGGATAGGGCTGGGCCGTGGATATATGTGTAAGGCCCTTTGTAGTGCAGAACAGACTGGAAAAGAAGACAAGAGATGACCAAGTGCATGGGGCCAGAGGAATAGGGGACCAGCAGCCTAGGCCTTACTGTCCCCAATCATTCCATCCCAGCACAGAAACCCAAGGATTCTGAGTATTTGAATATTCAAAACTGGCCTACCAGGTCATGAATAAGCTGTATGTCTACATGAGGAAGGGCAGACATTTTTTAATGATTTTTTTTAGCTTGATTAATAATTTTTAAATGTTTAGTAGCATGGAGTGTGAGCCTTCATTTAAACTTCTTGCCCATAAAATGAAGACTTCAGAGTATTCAGACTTCATACCTGGTAGCTGATTTCCCTCAGAGTGCAAAATTGGAAGATGTCAAACCTTCCTAAATCTTAACCTGGGAACTAACAGGGCATGACTTCTGCCATAACCTGTTGATTCAAGCAGGTCACAGGCCAACACTAATTAGAAGAGATTACACTAATCCATGAGTCATAGGTCATTGGACATCACTAAAACCTCTCAGAATATACTTAGAAAGATTAAGTGGTATATTAAGTAGTAGAATAGAAATTAATATAGTCAAAACTTAAGACAAAACGATAGTGAGAAGCCTGTTACAACTTTTTATTTGTATGGTAAAAAATATGAATGAGGAGGGAGATTTCCCTGCGCTTCAGTTAGAGACCATCAGGTACCTGAACAAAGTTAGGTTTATTGACTTTCTTGCCGCAGGGGGAATGTATTTAGTTAGCGTGGAGTCATGCAGCATTTCGCTAAGAGAAAATTAAGAAAGGCTATAGGATTTGGCCTTACGTAATGTGATTGGGGGAAGTGTTCAAGTATGGATTCAGTGTTGTTAGGGGCCAGGGTAATTCTAGGATCTCTCTCTGTATTAGTTTCCTAGAGCTACTGGAACAAAGTAAAACAAACTGGGGGCTTCAAAACAACATAAGTATACTCTTTCATGGTTCTGGAGGCCAGAAGTTGAAAACCAAGCTGTCAACAAGGCCTTTAGCTTCTGGTGGTGACTTTCAATCCTTGGCACTCCCTGTCACTCCAGTCTCCGCCTCTGCCACCACATAGTCCTAACACAGCACTTCTCTCTTTCAACAAAGATATCAGTCATGTTGGATTAAGAGCCCAGCCTTTTCCAGGATGACTTCATCTTTTATGAACTAGTTATGCCTGTGATGACGGTATTTGCAGCTAAGATCACTTTCTAAGGAACCAGAGGAGAGGACTTCAACATATCTTTCGGGCCATAATTCAACCTATAACAGTATTCTAATAATTCCTATCTAGAAGGTGGAGGAATGAAGCAATTAGGAAAGAAGTCTCTCCTATGAGCTAGGAAATGGGGGGAGAGGGAATGAGAGTGCGTAGTCATTTTTGTGGTTTGCACAATGTTTATGTTTTTGTTTCTCAGAGTATAGACATGATGATGGAGTGGACTCGTTTCTGTTTTGTTCCGTGACAGTCACAATTACTCCTGCTCTATAAAATTACTAGGCTCAGCAGGAGCAAACCATGGCCTATCTGGGAGGGCGGGGCTGGCTCCTAGCAACGCAAAGACCAGTTGACAGTGCTGGGTCAGCTCCCAGCTGGTGGGGACCACTTCACTCTTTCTTGCCCTTATGTGACTAAAAAAGAAATTAGTAGATTAGAGAATCATCAACACTTCTAAGCTGATTGAAAATAAAATGTAAGAGAAAAGGAAAACAAATGACTACTCATATACCAAAAAGAAATTTAAAGGGTTAGGATTGGAATTTGAGGTGAAGAGGGTTAATGATGAGTTCTGTTTTTCACTCTTATGAGTTGGTGGGCTGGTGGAATATTCATATGGGAATGTGATTAAGAAGTTAGCAATGCAATATGAAGCTCTGGAGAAATATCAGACTATCTTAAGAATGGGTGGGTGGATTCACTACAGGAGATTATATGGGAAGACAAGAAATAGAAACATAGAACTTTATCTGTCGTTAGGTTTCAGAAGAAAGAATGTGAGGCAACTCAGAACACAGTTGAGTTATTCCCTACTGCTATAGCACTTCAACAAATGGGAATATATCATAAGATAATGTATGTAAATCCTTATAGTAAAAGGAGAACAGTCCTTAGGGATATACTGAAAGAAACCCGGTGCTTTATTAGAAAGTCCATTCTCTAGCAGAAATTTTTAAAAAAAACACCAAACTTGTTGCCTTTTGGTAAAGTTTCCAGACTGGACTCTAGGAAGCCTGGCCATTTCTGATCCTGGGTCCATGATTCTATCAGAGGTGGTAAAATCCGGTGGTGAGGTAGAAGAGGTCAAATGGCCACTGACAGAGAGGTGGTTTACTGAAGCAAAACCCTGAATCTTTGAATAGATGTTCTCAGTTACTACATGCAAGAACATTTTCTCAGGGGCACCTTGTTGGCTCATTTGGAAGAGCATGCAACTCTTGATCTTGGGGTCATGAGTTTGAACACCACAGTGGGGATAGAGATGCCTGAAAAATAAATATGCTTAAAAAAAGAATGTTTTTTAAAGCAAAGAAGGGCAATTAATAAAGCAATAATGCAAGAAATGAGGAAGATCATTGAACCACATCTCTGGGTCAGGGTAAAAGAATCAAAATTGCAGTTATACACGTTATATTTGGCACACTGAACAGCATCCCTTTAAGAAAAGGGTTTAGGAACAGAATACAGAACTTTTTCTTTTCATAGATTTCTGTTTTGTTCATAACAAAGTCAAAGTGAGTAGGAATGTTGTAAGTTCAGTTGTTTTCACATGGTAGGCAAATTGTCCTCAGAATAGCATTAGATGAAGACCTCTGTTGACAGTAAAGGATCTGGAGCATTGAGGTGTTTGAGGCTTGGGGAAGAAAATCAAAGAAACACTGAACATACGGTAGGATGACAAGGAACACCAAAATGATATCAGTTTCTAATGACTTTCTTTAAGTTTTAATGTACAGAAGCTGACAAGGTGAATTTCAAAGTGAGATAGAGTTTTAACTGGCATGGATAAAGTACAAAAATCAGTAGCATGAGGAGAAAATTACTGGAAAGTGTGGCCCCTATGATCCTCACAAAGGAGGAGCCAAGTGGGCACATTAAACGCACTGTGAAGGTAGTGGTTCAGTAGTATGAGGTTATGGCAATATTTCAGGAAATTTTAATCTCCTTGGTAGCAGTAGTCCACTGAAAATAACCATTTAATTTTTAATTAAGAGGGCTAAGTTAATATTTATTGAAAATAGTGTTTATATTGAATAACATACTGAAAAACCTCAGTAATTAATGGCTTTACATAGAAAAGAATAATTTACACTCGAGACAATACTTCAAATGCTTAGTATAACTTATTAAAATGGTTTTAATCAGGAATAATGCCAATTGAATTAGAAGAATAAAATAGCCTTTGTTGTAACAAGCCAAAACTGAAGTTTAGTAATGATTAGAGAATACCAGCAACAATGCCTCTATTTGCTAAAACGAAACAGAACCAAATCATTCATCTTCATTTTTATTCTAATTTAATAAAATGGCAGCTGTTTACATGGTAAATAATTGAATAAAATAATTTATAAAAAATGTTTCGTTTTATGCTCTGGAGGATTATGCATGGAAGTGGAACAAACACGTAGAGATTGTGCAAAATCCCAAAGCATATGTCAGAAGAAAATTACCTAATTTTTTTGGAAGAAGATTCATGGTCATGGTCAGGGTCAATTAAATTTGACAGAAAGGTATTGGTCAGCTTCATTTGGTAGGAACCATAGGGTGTTTGAGATTAATCATATAAAGATTTTGTTTCTTTTACTAATTAGCTGTGCTACCTTGGGTATTACTTAGCCTTTCTGAGATTCAGTGCCTCATTCTCTTTGTAGAATGATAACAGTATTTATCTCTTAAAGCTATTGAAAAGATTAAACTGTTTCATGCAATCAATATGTGAACATTTCAAGTATGTTATCATTTATATTGTGGATAATAAAGAATGCTATCCAATTCCTTCCTTTCTCCCATTTTTCCATTGTATTTAATTTCGCCCCTGTCCAAAGAGCACATATTAAATAGGAGACCAAGCCTGTGGAGCTCCATAGCTCTGTGGTGGCATGATTCACATTGCTTTCTTTGTAAATACAACTCCTTGGGGACAGTGCAACGAGAATTTTGTCACATTAAGTCAAGAAGGAAGAAGAGAAGATAAATGAAATTAAAATGAATCTTTGCAGGTGATATTCATGTACAAAAATTATTTTTTTAAATTTTGTTAATGTTTGTTTTAAATTTAATTTTGAGAGAGAGAGAGAGAGAGGGAAAGAGAGAAAATGAGTGGGGAAGAGCAGAGAGAGAGAGGGAGACACAGGATCCAAAGAAGGCTTCAGGCTCTGAGCTGTCAGCAAAGAGTGCATCACGGGGCTCGGGCTCAAACTCATGAACTGCGAGATCATGACCTGAGCCAAAGTCGGATGCTAAACCGACTGAGCCACCCAGGTGCCTCCCAAATGTTATTTTTAAATGGAAACTAATGAAATTCACTGTAATGTTAAATAATCCTTTGGGTTTTTTTGTCTGTTGGGTTTTTGTTTGTTTTTGGTTGACCTACAAAGAACACTCAACATATGTCAAAGTCAGCACCAGATGTATTTACATGATGGCTCTAATGTCAAAGCTACTGCCAGAAGAAAATTGGCTGGTTCTGGTTCTGTGTTTTTAGATCTATGGTCTCTTTTGGGGGTGCTTTACAACTGTGAGATGACTTCCTGAGTGAGTTTATTCTAAAGCCAGCGTTCTTAACTCCTGTTGAAGGTGACTAATTATCAAACTCTTCAAAACTTGGAGGCTCACAGATGCAGGCTACACTCACTCATGTCAGAAAGCCTCTAAACTAGTTCTTACGTGTGTTTTAGGGATAAGATCATTTGATGATCCTGATAGCAGACTGGGGAAAGTACAAGGGCAAGGGAAACACTCTGTTAGCACAGACATTCCTCTCATTTCTCAGTCCGTAATGCGGTACACTTCCGGAATCAGGATACCAGGAACTGAAGAATAGGTTTAACATATGTTAAAAAAAAAAAAAAAAAAAAAAAAAAAAAAAAAAAACCGAAATGTTATTAATGCAATTGAGGTCTCCACTGATATTCACTTAGATGTTGTATAACAAAATGTAACATAGTTTCTTAGAATGCTGATATTTATCTTATACAAATGTACTTTCAAAATGCAAAGGCTTTCCATGTTTTTTAATTAGCTAATGTTATGATTAATATAATATTAATTTTTTAGTAATTTTGATTAACTAGGAAAAGTTTTCTCTAGCTGTCTAGTTAACCGCCGAAAAACTAAAATGAACAGAGATATTGTTTGATCTCAAGTAGTTGTAACTATTCCTATGTTTGAAAGTATCAGCTTGAAATTATTTCATAAATACTTTCTGGTTGAGAATGTGTGAAGAGGTAAGGTCTTACACAACTTTCCATAACAAAAAATGCAGGCTTTGTCCATAATACTTGCTTATCTTATTAAACTTTACTCTTCTGAATTTTCTTAAACTGTCAATTTCTCTTGATAAGTTCAAATGTCCAGGGGGAACTTTCCCAGGCCTTATTACCATTGGCTCATCTGTTTCTGTGAACTGGGAACAATGAGCTGATCTCTGGCGTGGCCTTGACCCCATCCCACATTCCTGTTCCTTATCACCATTTTCCTCATGACCAAACTAAGTGCCTATTTCATACAAAACCTAATTACCAAAAAAAGAGAGAGTGGTATCTCACACTTACCCTCCCACAAGTAGATGGAGCTTTCTATTTTTTCCTCTATTTTCCACAGCTCTTATTCTGGAACCCTCAACAAAATAAGAAAGTAAAGCCCCATGAGAATTTGTGAAGTTCGGAAGAATCTGACAGATGAGAAAACCTTAGGGGTTTTGTTTTTTGTTTTTGTTTTGTTTTGTTTTTTATAGCAATGAGATGTTATAAGAGTAGCCTGCATCTAATCTCAGCCGTGCAAATTGAGAATTGTGGAATTTGTTCAATAAGTACAAATGGTGTGATTGGAATATTGCGTAAGTTTAAAGGCTTTTTAATCATAAATGTTATATTGATTAAGCTTTTTTGCATATTGTATCAAAACCAGGTATTTAGTATAGAGCTAAATTATAGTTTTGTTCTCACATATTGTAATATCTTAATAGTATTATTTATGAAGTAAGGGTAATATTGGTGTTGTAAAGTTAGAAAACTTTACTATAAATTCAGTTATCTCTATCTGAGATCCACTTTCTTCCTTCTCCCAAATGTCAGATTAAAGAGTAATTAAATGTTCAGCTCTGTAGTTACACTAGTCCTGTTTTACTTTGTTGGTCGTCCCCACTTGGTGGTAAGATTCTTTTCTCTTTTTTTAAGTTTACTTATTTATTTCTGAGAGAGAGACACAAAGAGAGAGAGAGAGAAGGGAGGGGTAGAGAGAGCGGGAAGGGGAGAATGCCAAGCAGGCTCCATGCTGTCACCGTGGAGTCCATTGTGGGGCTCAGTCCTGCAAACTGTGAGATCATGACCTGAGCCAAAGTCAAGAGTCTGATGCTCAACCAACTAGCCACCCAGATGTCCTAGATGTAAGATACTTAAGTAAGGGTGATGTCCTTTTTTATCTTTATATCTGTGGTATCTAGAACAGTCACACAGTTTTGACTGGTATGTAATTTTGATTATTGTGTTTACTGAGTAGATAAGTTAGTGAGAGGATGGAATTATTCAGGAAGTTTTTCTATTCAATCAAATAAAAAAAATAAACTAACTCTTCCAGTCATTTAGTTAATATTTTAAGGCACCCAAAACACCTTATTTTTTGAGTGCTCTTGATCTGAAAATATTCTGCTAGTAAAGATACCTGATTTTTCATTATATTCAGATTTTATATTTGCCTTTTACCGGTTTTTGTAGTTCAAACTACTTGGTATTAAGAAAAAAAGTTAGCCATCTGCTGTTCAAGCTCATTTAACATTGCAAAGTGTAAGAATTCAGAGATCTGCAATTTAAGCAATGGTAACCAATTACTTGAATTAAGTGAGAATGCATCATTTACTCTGAGACCTCCATTAGGTCTTGGCCTTCTGTTTCTAATAGAGTGGGAAGGTTGTATAAAAATGCTGAAGATGGAGGAGGAAGAGTCAAATACTGCAGTTATTCATAGGAACAGCTTACTAATTGAGAATAAAAAACACAGACCCTCTGTCTCTGTCTCTTTCTGTCTGTGCATCTCTGTCTCATATCTCTCTCTCTCCCCAACTCTACACTGCCTTTCACATTTCTCCAGAAGAAGATTTTAAGCTCCTGGTGGATACGGTAGTAATGTCTGTAGTTGCAGGGGTAAGAAAATTAGCATCAAGAAAAGTTCAGTCATCTTCAATTCATAATGCACATCACTGCATTTCACCATTTATTCTGTATACATTTGGTCTATAAATGGTATTAATCCTGTGCATCATCCAAGATTTTGGCAAAGGAAGTTGTCTCCCACCTGGACTTGTACATTAGGTTACTGTTGTTGATGTAAAAACTTACCATGAATTTAGTGGCATGAAGGACACAAAACGTTTTGTGTTATAGTTCTGGAGGTCAGAAGTCTGAAACCAATGAGACAACAGAGCTGCATGCCTTCTGGAGGCCTCCGGGGATAAACTGTTTCCTTCCCCTTTGGAGCATTTGGATAGACTGTCTGAATTGGCCTGCCACCCTTCCTTCCTATTATGCAAAACTTCTGCCTCTGATACTCCTGTTTCTCTTTTGTAGGGAAGCTTGTAATTATGTTGCATTTACCCAGACAATCCAGGATAATCTCTCCATCTCAAGATCCTTAACTTGATCTCACATGCAATATGTCACCATTAAGGTAACATTCACAGGTTCTGCGGTTTGGGACGGGGATATCTTTAGGAGGCCATTATTCAGTCTACATTATGGTCTTTAAATTACATGAAAGACATAGTAGAAAATGAACTCTGATTCTGTTAGGATATGCATACATATGTTCATATCATAGGATTGCTCAGGAATAGAAGTGACCATATATTATATGGTTAAATGGAACACTTGATGATATGTTCTCCACTTTAATACCCCTGACAACTGGTTGCACATCTTATGCTTGAATAATTCCACTAATAATTTTATGATGAGCTAAAACATTCTGCTTGGAGGTTATGTCCATCATAAGACAGAGTGGTTGAGAATACATGCTTTACTATAGAAATACTTAGAATTTAATCCTAATTTACTAAATCTATGGTGTTAGAAAGTTTTATAAACTTTTATAAGCCCCCTAACATTGCTCTCTCACTTTAAAAATGGAGATAATTATACATAACTTGTAATTTAAAAGAAGAAAATTGTAAAAATTTTAAAAATTAAGTTCTGCTTTTATACTAACAAATTTCCTCTGAATGGAATTTAGGGATCATTTGTTACTGATAATGATATTAAAGTAATTCTCATGCTCAACTTTATTTCCATTTCCTTTATAAGAGCAAGATATTCCCTCCACCCCGCAACAGGCATTAGCAAGAAAAGTTGTCCATTCTAGGGACAACTTTTATTCCTTCAGTTTCACCAAAAATGTTATATTAATTTTTGCAGATAAGTTAAGAATTTCCTAAGGAAATATTAATATTTTAAAGAATTAAAATTGATGTGAGAAGTTAATGTTCTAATAAACAAATATTTTACCTAAAGGGACAATAGAAACACCATAAAGATAAACCTAAAGCTGGTAGAAGGGAGGAACTAATAAAAATTAAGGAAAAAGCAGGGGCGCCTGGGTGGCGCAGTCGGTTAAGCGTCCGACTTCAGCCAGGTCACGATCTCGCGGTCCGTGAGTTCGAGCCCCGCGTCAGGCTCTGGGCTGATGGCTCAGAGCCTGGAGCCTGTTTCCGATTCTGTGTCTCCCTCTCTCTCTGCCCCTCCCCCGTTCATGCTCTGTCTCTCTCTGTCCCAAAAATAAATAAACGTTGAAAAAAAAAAATTTTTAAAAAAAATTAAGGAAAAAGCAATGATATTGAAAATTAAAAAAAAAGAAAAAAGAAACAAAACCAACATATGGTTCTTTGAAATGATTAATAAATTTAATAAGCTTCCAGCCAAGCTAACCAAGAAAACACGGGAAAAGAAACAAATTACCACTATCATAAATGAAATAGAGGATCACCATGTTGTAACAGAACATTAAAAGGATAATAAAGGAGTATTACAAACAATATTATGCCCGCAAATTTGATAATTTAGATGAAATGGACCAATTATTGAAAGAGACAAACTAGCAATACTCCTAGAAGAAATAGATGCTATTAATGTACCTATATCTATTAAAAATTAAATAAATAATTAATAACCATGCGAAGCAGAACTTCTAGGGACCACCGTGGTTTTACTCTTGAATTCTGCCAAGTATTTAAGGAAGAAATGATACCAAATTCTAACAGTCACTTCTAGAAAATAGAAACAGAGGAAAACTTCGTACGTCTTTCAAAGAGGGCAGGATTATCCTGATACCAAAATTAGATAAACATATTACAAGAAAGGAAAATAACACATCAGTATCTTTCATGAACAAGCTATAAAATCCTCAACTAAGTATTAGTAAATAAAATCCACCAATATATATCAATCGTATACACCATGACCAGTGGGATTTATTCCAGGTATATAAAGATGGTTCAATACTTGAGAATCAGTGTAATCTGCCATATCAGCAAACGAAAGGAAAGTCATGTGATAACATCAATAGATGAAAAAAAAGTATTTCATAATATTCAACAACAATCCAAGATAAAAACTCTCAGCAAGCTAAGAATAGAGCGAAATATTCTTTGATTTTAAAAAAGATAAAATACACAGCTAACGTATTTAATTGTGAAACTGGATGGTTTACTAAGAGGGGGAAAATGGCAAGGATTTCCTCTCTTACCACTGCTATTCAACATCATACTATATTTGCAATAGTGCAATAAGAAAAAAAGGAAATAAAAGGTATTCAGGTTAGGAAGGAAGAGATAAAATTCTTCATGCAGAAACCCCCCAAAAACCAACAAGAAATTCCTCAAACTAAAAAGTTACTACAATAAGATTATAAACTGCAAAACAAGATAGACAAGTCCATTGCTGTCATGTACAGTAGCAATGAAGAATTAGAATTTGAAATTAAACATTATTTACAGTTGCTCTCAGAAAAATTAAATACTTAGCTATTAGATCTAACAAAATATTTATGGAATTTTTATCCAGAAAATTATAAAAAATAGGGGTTTTCTTCATATGACACTGACGAAAAAAATCAAAGCAGATCCGAATTAATGGAAAGCTATTCCATCCTAATGGATTGGAAGGATCAAGATTGTTAAAATGTCAACTCTTCCCAACTTAATCCCAACCTGAAAGTCAGACCTTTTCACAAGAGTCTTTCACATTGGTAACATCAAAGAAGTCTTTACTTCCCTCAGATTAATAATTTTCTTGCCTAAATCAGCTTTTGTTTCCTTGCGTAAACTTCCACTTATTCATCAAGATTTACCATTTCTCAATTCCACATATAAGTGAAATCATGTACTTTTTGTCTATCTCTGTCTGCTTTATTTCACTTAGCATAACACCCTTTAGGTCTATCCATGTTGTCACAAATGGTAAGATTTCTTTCTTTTGTTGTATAATGTATAGAATTGTTGAATCACTGTGTCGTACAATTGAAACTAATGTAACATTGTATATCAACCGCACTTCCATTTAAAAAGAAAAGAAAAGGAGGGGCACCTGGGTGGCTCAGTCAGTTAAGCATCCAACGTCGGCTCAGGTCATGATCTGGGGGTTTGTGAGTCTGAGCCCTGCGTCGGGCTCTGTGCTAACAGCTGAAAGCCTGGAGTCTGCTTCAGGTTCTCTGTCTCCCTCTCTCTCTGTCCCTTCCCCACTCATGCTCTCTCTGTCTCTCTTTGTCTCTCAAAAATAAATAAATATTAAAAAAAATTAGAAAAGAAAACAAAAGGAATTACCATTTTTACATACAATTCTTGAGCCCTTATCTGACCTTCTACTCTCAAACATGCACAAAATTCTGAGTAATTACAGCTGATTAGGAAATCCTTCAGAACAGTGGCTGATGGTGGTAGGGAAGGGAAGCAGCGAATTCTCTATAGCCCAAGATGGACATAAAGGCTGTCAGTCAAGTGTCTGGTGAGGTTACTTCACTAGCATATACTGTCAGCCTTTTCACTAGCTATTTCATCTCTTGGATTGAAAACAAAAACAAAAACAAATAAGCCCACGTCACAAAGAAAATTATTCTTGGGGTGGTTAAGACTTAATAAATCTTTAAGATACAAATAATGCTTCAACAGTCTTCTAATTAGCAATTTGAATTTCTTCCTTACTCTGGAATCAATAGGAACCATTACTGTGCACGGTACTGTTTGGATCTCATCCTGATCATCTTCAGAGCTGACAGGAATAAAATTAAGGTCACCTTATTGCCCAGTAACTGCTTCATGATTAACAAGAAAGTCTCTGAAACTTCTATTTTGATAAGAAAATTAATTTTTCTGAGTCTTCCTTCTCCATTGTCTTCTGCCGTAAAACAAAAATGATAGTGTGTACTACTAGCTTTATTATTATTGTTATATTATCATTATTATTATCAGGGAAAGTTTAATCAATTATTTATAGCATAATGCCATAGTAATGCTTAAAAACAGCTACAATGACCTCTGAGTTTGAATTTTTTGAATGTTTTATTGTTGCATTTTGTTTAGACTTCTTTTTTAACACCCAGATAAATTATGGCAACATTCAAAGCAGAATGAAAAATTCCATATTTCCTTTTTAGATGCAATATTTCTACTAATAAAGTATTTCTTGCATTAGATTTACCGGAAGCATATTGCATTATTCATTTGTATTGACTGATTGTGAACTACCACTTGTAAATTATCTTCATATGTGCACTTGTTTAGATAAGTTCCTCTCAGTTTAAAATTAATAGTTAATATTTTGGACCAAAGTGCAAGGACAGATATTTACTCACATTATATTTGTTTAGATGTGATTTTTTTTTTCTTTTTTTTTTTCATGTTTATTTATTTTGAGACAGAAAGATAGAGCACAAGCAGGGGAGGGACAGAGAGAGAGGCAGATAGAGATTCCCAAGCATTGATTCAGTGCACAGAGCCTAACTTGGGGCTTGACCCACAAACCATGAGATCATGACCTAAGCCAAAATCAAGAGTCAGATGCTTAACTGACTGAGCCACCCAGGCACCCCCACATTACATTTATTTAAAATCAACTCATCATTCTAGCTTTTAGTCTTTTGGTTTTGATCATGTAGGGTGATCGGTATTCTTTTCTGTGTTTAACATTCCAAATGTCTTCATGTCTTAGGTTAAAATATTAAGCAAAACAAGATTGAAAACAAGATACTGTCCTATATTTTCAAAATTTTTCTAAGTTAACCAGTTACATATGTACCTACTTACATTATATTGTTAGGTTCAGCACCTTAGTATCCACAAATATTATCATAAACTTTTTGACAAAATTTTGCTGAAATCTGGATACTTTATCAAATTTCTATCAACTACTAGACTAGTATTTAGAAATAAAATATGTCAATAGCAGATTTTAAATATTGTTTAAATTGTTTAAAATTAAAAAAAATACTTTATTTTGTTCAAATCAATTTAAAAATTTTCCAATGCAAATATCACAAATTGTAATTAATAATTGTAATATGAATGTTGAAAAAATTTTACTCAAATATATATGTATATATGTATATATATACCCATATACACATAATGTGTATATATATATATGTTCATATATAATGTGTATACATATATTTATGTATGTGTATATGGGTATATATATATACATATATATATATATACACACACACACACACACACATATTCTGAATAATCCTTATATTATTTAACTCTAAAGGATCTTACCTATAGCCAGCAAAATTTTGCCTGCATGGTCTTCAATACCTGGTATCATGTCTATAAATATGTTATGTTATAGACAAAAGGAACTCTGCAGATACAGTTAAGTTCACTGATCACTTGACTTTAAGATAAGGATATTATTAAGGTGCCTAGGTAGCTCAGTTGGTTAAACGTCTGACTCTTGGTTTCAGCTTGGGTCATGATTTCATGGTTCATGGGTTCAAGCCCTCAGCCAACTCTGCACTGACAGTGTGGAACCTGCTTGAGATTCTCTTTCTCTCTCTCTTTCTCTCTCTGTCTCTTCCCTTTCTTCTCTCTATCTCTCTCTCTCAAAAAAAAAAAAAAAAAAAACAAACATTAAAAAAAAAAAAGGTATTATTTTGGATTATATAAAGGTAGGCCTAATATAATCGTGTATGCTGTTAAAGTGTAGAACTTGCTCAGGATGGATACAGGAAAATTTGTTAGAACGGGAAGTCAGACATTGAAAGCATGAAGATTTGATACACTTTTGCTGGTTTAAAGATGGAGGGGCCTAGGAGCCTCAGTCCCACAACCACAAGGAACTGAATCCTGCCAACCTTCTTCTTTGAGCTTCTAGATAAGAGTCCTGCAGGGCCACTACTTTTCTTTCAGTTTTGTGAAAACCATTCTGTGTTGGGATTCTGACTTATAGGAACTGAGATAATGCAGCTGATGATTTAATCATTATGTGATTTTGCTAATTTATTTCAGCAGTAGAAAATTAATGCATCTTATAACTGATTATTAGATGTTGTGTTTCTAAATTATATACTTTATTTTACAACTTTCTAAATCTTCCAAAATGACAAATGAATCTATAAATATTTCTGAAAGTAGAATGTTTCACCATAAAATAGTTGAAGCAAAAAATTTAAATATATATTTTTTAATATTAGCCAGAGAACTCTATTTTGACATTGTTTTAATATTATTTTTTATTTTTCCAAATAACCAATTTTAAACCTTTGATCTGATCTATCAGCCTCCTCTCTAATGGTATTTTGGACACTTTTTGGTACTTGAGTTTACTGTGATATTCGAATTATATTTACTTAACTAAATATATAGCCCATTTATTTTTGAAAGCATTAAAATTGGTGGAAGAAGTAGGAAATAGGCCAATAAAAAGGTTATTTGTTAGTCATAATAAGCAATCCTTAGTTGTATTGTATACTCTGTTCCTTTTATTATTTATGTCATTTTGAAAATCATCTCCAATTTTAAAATAAGACTGTGACATGTTAAATTTTTATAAAGTAAGGCAGATTTACCTATATCTTTTCTTGAACATTACTTGAGGACTTGATGCTAGTTGTTAAAAATTTTCTCACCTATTATGAAAAGCAAAGTTAATAATTACTGAATATTGATAGACAAGTATTAGTAATTTATTCATATAATCAATGATTTTTATCATTTTTAAATGTGAGGTTTGTCAGTTATTTTACAAGTCTAATAAACCTATGTCTTGTTATTTAGAAATAAACCTCTGATTTAATATATTACATAATAGAGTATTGATTCATTTAACTGGTAATGAATCTGTAAATAATTTCAATTACAAAGGAATTCTTTATAAGTAAAACTATATACATCAAATTCTTTGTGTTATAGAAAATATTTATCTTAAATCCACATCAATGTGATTTTTAAATATTTTTTTCCCTACTATTCATACACTGTTTAGAACAGAATAGACATCTGGAGAGTCTGGCTAGTTTGGTTAGTTAAGCATCCAATCTTAATATCAGCTCAGGTGTGATCTCAAGGTTGTGGGATTAAGTCCTGCATTGGGCTCCGTGTTGACAGCATGGAGCCTGCTTGGGATCCTCTCACTCCCTCTCTCTCTGTGCCTCCCCCTCTTTCTCTAAATAAATGAATGAATGAATTAATAAGAAAATAAATTAAAATATTTTATTTTTCAATAATCTGTACACTCAATGTGGGGCTCAAACCCCCCTGAGATCAAGAGTTGTGCTCTATCTACTGACTGAGGCAGCCAGGCACCCCAGGGAACAAACATATTTTTTAGTTACATAAATTCTCTCATTTAACCTAAAGGTAATCCTCTCCAATGTGTGTCATTCATTATTCTCACTTAAAAAAATCAGGAGCGCCAGGGTGGCTCAGTCAGTTAAGCATCCAACTTAGGCTCAGGTCGTGATCTTGCAGGTTGTGAGTTCAAGCCTCGAGTTGGGTTCTGTGCTGACAGCTCGGAGCCTGGAGCCTGCTTCAGATTCTGTGTCTCCCTCTCTCTCTGCCCCTCCCCCACTCACACTCTGTCTCTCTCTCTCTCTCTCTCTCTCTCTGTCTCTCTCTAAAAAATAAACATTAAAATAATTATTAAATGAATACTCTGAAGTTCAGAAGATTTAGTCAGTGCATTTGCATCAATGTCATTGGGAGGATTGGGAGCAGGCCAGTCTTTATAAACTATAGTGTGTCTGATTTCAAAGTTTGTGTTATTTGTACCACAGCAAAATGCCACCAAATTTTCTAATTTGTTTCTTTCCAGATCAACATCTGTGTATCATTATTGGATGTGGAATTTTACGGTTTTAGAGCATAAATTCTTACTTAGTTTTCAAGCCTTTGCATAATAGTTATGATATAATCAGGGATAAATTACTGTTTAAGACATTTAAGTATGTGTATAGAATAAGATTTCTTCTCTTTTCTCAAACCCTGTAATTTGAGGGTAGAGGGAAATTTCAGCATTGGGGATCATACATAACTGGGAACTGTCAAAGATCTTTCCACTCTGGAACAATCTATGTACTTTCTGTCTTGGAGATGGTAAGAGAAAATGACTCCCCACCCACTGCCATTACTTAAGGAGACATCAACAGGTAGGAGAGCTGATTTGTATCAGACAGTAAAGAGGAAAAGTATCCTTGAGATGAGAGCAATAATCTCATATAGATCCTAGGGACAACACATTTGCGTTTAGTCTGGAAGAAGGGTAAATATTAGAAAAGTCTTTAAATGGTATTTACTTCATTAATCATTTAAAGAAGAAAAGCTAGAAGATAGACTCAGTCAGTGAGAAATTATTTCATAAAATTACACAGCAATTCAAGGTTAAAAAAAATACT
The DNA here is from genome assembly GCF_028749965.1 of Puma concolor. Lineage (NCBI taxonomy): Eukaryota > Metazoa > Chordata > Mammalia > Carnivora > Felidae > Puma > Puma concolor. The sequence goes on along the minus strand of NC_141667.1, from coordinate 204,140,121 downwards.
GCTATTGAGAGTAGACTATAGCAGTTCAGTGGCAGGCAAACATCCCACTAACAGACTAAAGATAGTAAATCAATAAATTTTAAATAAGTAAAATTTAAATAAGTAAATAAGAAATAGATTAAATAAATAAAATAATAAGTAATTTTAAATAAGTAAATTTTAAATAAGTATATAAGAAATAGATTAAATAAATAAAATAATAAGTAATAAAAAGTGAGATTAAATAAATAAAATAATAAGTAATAAAAAGTAAACCAGTATCCTTACAGCTGCGGAAACAACCAGGACCATCGTGTATACGATTCTGGAAAGAGAGAAACCTTCACCGGTGATCTGAGAATTTGAGGCCCTCACTGGTGATGTCTACCAGCCCTTGTTCAGGTTGGAGTCTGAGAATTTAGTCCAGGCACAGGCTAAGTAAGGGTTATGTCTAGGGGATGGAGAACTCTTGTCTACAACATGGAGTAGAATGACAAAACTGAATTATCAGAGGGGTCTCCATCTGGTTGGCTGTTCTCTCAATACAGATGATAAATTTCATAGCTATGCTGGACAAGGGGGCTTTGAGAACTAAAACAAAATCCTTAGCAAATCAGGATTATTCTCTTGTGCTTAGAAAGCAAGTGTCTATTCAAGAGAAGGTCTCAGATTACATGTGAGGAAAAACAAAAAAGAACAAAAAAGCCTTTGAGAGAAGAACACTGAAAATCCTTATTTTTCTCTCTTTTGAGGACTTTGTTTATTTTGGCAGATTTGGAGCCTGGCTGGGAACTAGTCCTGGAGGGGAGAAGACCAGGTAAGGCTTTAGGTACTGTAGGGGTTTGAAATATCAAGCTGGAGACTTGAAGATTCTTAAAAGCACATATTGAAAACATGTGTTGTATTTTTTTTTTTTTAATTTTTTTTTTTTCAACGTTTTTTATTTATTTTTGGGACAGAGAGAGACAGAGCATGAAGGGGGGAGGGGCAGAGAGAGAGGGAGACACAGAATCGGAAACAGGCTCCAGGCTCCGAGCCATCAGCCCAGAGCCTGACGCGGGGCTCGAACTCACGGACCGCGAGATCGTGACCTGGCTGAAGTCGGACGCTTAACCGACTGCGCCACCCAGGCGCCCCACATGTGTTGTATTTTAAAGTTGTGTCAGTCTAAGCCAAAACCTCTAAAAAGCAATTAAATGTTTTTGCTCTATGCTGAGACATGCTAGAGTCACCATGAGAAAAAAAAAAAAAATAGAGGATTATATGTTACATACGAAGACAAAGTAAAGACGTAGACTTGTTCTTACCCAAACTGCAATCCAGGTTGACCTCAACTTTGTAATTGTCTCTATCTGCTTAGCAAAGAGTGAAACTTCCCTGGTGGAAGATATTATCTGGAGTCTCTAGATTTTTGTGAATGCAAAGGAAGTCATTTAGTCAAAAACTACTTACTATAAAAATAGACATGGCCATTTGCAACTACATGGATGGAACTAGAGGGTATTATGTCAAGTGAAATTACTCAGAGAAAGACAAATATCACATGACTTCACTCATATGAGGACTTTAAGATACAAAATAGATGAACATAAGGGAAGGGAAGCAAAAATAATATAAAAATAGGGAGGGGGACAAAACATAAGAGACTCTTAAATGTGGAGAACAGAGGGTTACTGGAGGGGTTGTGGGAAGGGGGATGGGCTAAATGGGTAAGGGGCACTAAGGAATCTACTCCTGGAATCATTGTTGCACTCTATACTAACTAATTTGTATGTAAATTTTAAAAAACATACAAACATTTAAAAAAAGTACAAATTAAAAAAAATTAATCCCCCCCCCCAAAATAGACCTGTCTGTGTAAGAGAAAGAATACCCAATAATGTTATTAAATATGTTGTTTGAAAGCAGATTGAAACATGGGGTACCTGGCTGGCTCAGTCGGTTAAGTGTCCTACTTCATCTCAGGTCATGACCTCCCAGTTCATGGGTTAGAGCCCCACACATCAGGTTCTGTGCTGACGCTTGGAGCCTGGAACCTGCTTCACATTCTGTGTGTGTGTGTGTGTGTGTGTCTGCCCCTCGCCTGCTCATGCGCTCTCTCTCTTTCTCTCAAAAATAAATAAACAGTTTAAAAAAAATTAAAAAGCACATTGAACACAGACATTAGCATTTAGTGAAATGGATGCTGGGTCATTAGAAATATCTAAGCTGAATCACAGATTCCCTTAAATGAGGGGAAGACAAGAAGTATGATGATCAAGTCTTTATCTCTATTACAATCAGAAGAATGAAACAAGAAAAATAAAAACCTAAAATTTCTAAAAAAGGAAATAAAACTATTTTTAGGTCATTGGTAGTAGAAAACAGCAAAGAATCCACAAAGAATTTAATAGGAAAGTTTTAAAAGTCACCATAATAATAACGTACTATTTACCAATGAAAATCTAAAAACATGCTTTAAAACTTTCCCTACTTATTTGAGCAATACTATTGGGAATAAATCTTACAAAAAATGTAAAGTCTAATTATTAGGAGTTTATACAATTTTTTTTTGTAAGGAGGTTAAAGAAGACAGAAATCATCAAAAGATACTGTATATTCATGAACTGGAAGAGTTAAGCTGGTAAGAATATTAGTTTTCCACAATTATTCTATTGATATAATCCAATTCCAATCAGATTGTCGAAAGAATTTTTATGGACTCTTGATTAGAAACATTTTTAACGATAATGTGTGAAAACAACCAGTACTTTCTGTATGCTCTTTAGGTTTTATCACATTGGATGCACACAAAGTTAGATTTTTTTTTTATTGTAAATAAACTAGCATTTGAAACATTAGTATTCTTGGAGCTCCTTGGTGGCTCAGTTGGTTAAGCCTCTGACTTCAGCTCAGGTCATAGTCTCACAGTCCGTGGGTTCGAGCCCCACATGGGGCTCTCTGCTATCGGTGCAGAGCCTGCTTCGGATCCTCTGTCCCTCTCTCTCTCTCTCTCTGCCCCTCCCCAGCTCACACTCTCTCTCTTTCTCTCAAAAAAAAAAAAATAAATAAATAAAAGAAAGGAAAGAAAGAAAGAAAAGAAAAAAATATTACTATTCTTTATTTCCAATTAAGTTTGGGGGAAAATAGTATATTGGTAACAAATAGGAGGTTTTGAAGAGCTTTAGAGTATATGTTTGAAATCAAAGTTTAACCTTGTTTTGAAGAAAACATCTTTTAAATCTGATTTTATCCATAATAGAGGATCAAAATTTTGGGAAAGTATTCATTTTTGTGGTGGTATTTTGATTAAATTCCACAAAATCACTGATTTCGTGTTTCTATGTAGTTTAATTTTTTTTCTATGTACTTTTAGAGCCACTTCATGAATTCAGTTGAGATTTTGCTTTTCCAATAACAGTATGTTACTTTTAACACCACAGTTTTAACTTGATAAGATAACACAGGGCATCTAGATTCCAAGTGTCTTAGCATTTCATGTTTTGGTTGCTTATGTTTAAAGGCAGATCACTTTAATTGTTAACCAATTACAATTCATCTCTCAAATATTGTCTGCAGTCAGTAGTAAAGACAAAAAAATAAATGAGGTCAAACTGAAAAACTTGGGAAATCTAATTGAGATCTTTTCCTTGAGCCAATACCAAATTAATGTTCTTTCAACCTTTCATAATTAAAGTGTAATATTGTGTGGAGCAGTGCAATCAAACAGCAAAGCAGATGGTGGCAGAGGGGATAAAAATTAATCCTTAGCCACTTGTTAAGTCGTTGGCTGTAGCTTCAATTTTAAAGAAGCATTATTGTAAAGTACCTAATTCACTAATGAAAACTCTCCAAGTTCCCAAAGTCAATCAAGAATTGAAAGTCTATGTTATCTTCCTCATAAAATTTAATGCAATCTATCACGATGAGCCCTGAGTAATGTGTAGAATTGTTTAACCATTATATTGTATACTGAAATTAATATAACACTGTATGTTTATTATACTTGAATTAAAAAATAAATTTAAAAATTTAGTGCAGTCTAGGAAATACCATACTTGAACGTTCACAAATTATATCTCATGTAGCCATATAGCTGCTATCATAGGCTATCCAAAGAACACAACTGATTAGGTCACTCCAGTTTTTAGATCTCTTAAGTGAATGCCCACTCAGTTATAGCAGGGTTTCTCTACGTTGGCACTTTTGTATCACATTACAATATTACATTGTTGTGAGGACTGCTCTGCATTGTAAAAGCTGCTTAGGGACATCCCTGGTTTCTATCCACTAGGTGCTATTAGCCACCCCAACTCAAAATGCAACTATCAAAAATGTCTCCATATGGTGCCAAATGTCCCCTGAAGGGCAAACTTACCTCCGTAGGGAACCACTCACCACTACTATAAAGCTAAAGGTTTTTAGCATGATGTCAGTGCGCATGGTAACTTTATCTCTTTTATTTTCATTCCTTTCTTAGCTTTTTGCTTCATAAACACTAATCCTTCTCTGTGTTTCTGTGTTTGCCCTGTTATTTCCAACCTCTGCATGATCACTTCTTTTCTCCCTCTTTCTAATCCTTTGTGACCACTTCATCTAGCAATGTGATAAGCATCTTTTAGTACTTGATTCAAAAATAGCCTCTCAAAGATAGTTTTCCTAAAGCACCGAAGATGGACTAAATGCTTTGTTTTGGGCCATATTTACTGCCTGGGTCTGTCTCTGACTTTGCACTTACTGCACTCAAGCAAGTCTGAGCAGAGAGATGTAATCTAGGTAATTTAACCCAAACATCTAGCTCCAGGGACAAATTCTGGATCTAATTCAAAAACAGAAGTATAGGAGTAAACCAGAAAGATCCCTTCTCAGCAATATTAACTTTAGTGTTAAACTATTGTCTACCCATTTATCTATCATCTATCTATCATTTGAGTGTCTGTCCATCCATCCATCCATTGACTCACTCATCGACTTTATCTATCTATCTATCTATCTATCTATCTATCTATCTATCTATCATGTATCTATCCATCCATCCATCCATCTATCCACCTATATTTTCCGAATGCAATTGCCGCCAGTCACAGAGGTTGGTGATAATGCTATATACTCCTATACCAATGCACTCATGAACACCATGCACATACTCATGCACTCATTCATACCATCCCATGCATCAAGTCATAGGGCAGGGCTCTGGGCTCCTATAAGGGTTTGCACTCACCCACAAGTATCCCCATGGCATAGGGAGTGCAATATTAAATAACAAATAAAAACACCATGGCAGGTAAGGAAAGAGACCTCAGAAAAAGGAAAACAATTTTTTCCTGTTTTTTTTTTTTTTTAAGAAGGGATTCCACATTTTAATTTTGCACTGAAACCCATAATTATGTAGCTGGACCTGCTTCCAGATGTATGAAAGTTTCACTTCTGTTCAATTAAAAAATCAGAACACAACTACCACTTAAGCTGTGACCATTTTAAATTATTTTCTGTGATGCGATTAACATGCTTATTTAAGTGTTTGAACTTTAAACCCAGACTTTGAAGATTATATGTGAACAGATAGTAGCATCATAGTTCATGATCTTTTATGTTCAATATTAAGTTTTCAACTTTAATAGATAACATCTAAATTGAATGAACTACAGTTTTATGCATCAATGTAAATGTTTCAATGAGAAAACTCCTAGTTTGAGATGTTATCTTTTAGATATTTATAGCTCAGTCTAATTTCTATGGCCCTATAGTGTTCTCTGTTTTACTTGTCAGCATTGCAAAGTTTCAATTTATGAAAATGCTAGTTTTCATTAGCAAGTCACAGAATGTGACATAAAATTGGGAAATGTAATTTCATAACTGCTGGATAGCTAGTAAGACTACATTAAAAATTAACATCACTATATAAAACAGAAATAAATGAATACCTCAAAAAAGTACTTCTTTCTTAACTTTTTTAATAACATGATTATTTCACATTTTATTAGTTTTCATTAAGAAATTTTCCGTTTTAAAATCTCACATTAGTTTTGTGTTTGGAAAGCCAATTATACAAACAAAATCAGGTGGATGATAGAGACTAAAAACTATTTTCAATTATAAAGTTACAGCATGTAGTATTTGTCCTGTGACTTGCTTATTTCACTTAGTGTGGTGTCTTCCAGGTTCGTCCACATTGTCACACATGGTAGGATTTCCTTCCTTTTAAAGGCTGAATAATATTGCATTGTACATTTTTGCCACCCTTTATTTATCTATCAGTGGACATTTTGGTTGTTTCCTTATTACATACAGCCAACAGTGGGTATGAAGTTTCACTTACACAAGAGGAATAAGCTCTAGAGATTTATCATACGACATTGTACCCAGAGTTAACATCAATATATTATGCACTTAAAAATTTAAGAGGGTAGATCTCATATTGTTTTTATAATAAAAAAATCAGTAAATAAAAATGTAATAGTTTGAGTCTTATTTATTTTTCTCAATAACTTTGCTTATATCTAATAATGTGTTATCTGAAGTCTGCTTTGTTTTACTCTAAGGTCTGACACTCTAATTGCTCCTCCCCCCTGACACCCCACACCTCCTTTGTTAGCCTCCTATCACTTTTTCCATACTTTTAGTTTTAATCTAATTGTGTATTAATACCTATGTCTCTTTCTTGTGGGCAGCATAGTTGGCTTGTCTGTTATTTTCAACATGAGTATTGTGTACATATTTTAAACATCTCAATTTCTAGAAAGAAATTTGTGTTATTTTTGGGTTTCTGTGCGTTACTTTATTTCTTCTTAGTAAATGTCTTCTTTTCACCATTCTGTTAGTCCTAGCTCAATAGGAGACATTTGTTTGGAATGTTCAATGCAATTTCCTCTCTTTCAAGGCTAACCTTTACATTAGTTGACTTTTTGTTCAGTCATGGATATGAACTTCCTTGGAAAGTCTTGGAATCCTGGGAATCCCTGTCAGTGATAGACCAGCAGTCAGGAAAATCATGACTTTCTTGTTCTTGTTTATAGATGAAAAGATGGACGACACTTACCCATTTGCTGGGATTCCATTTCTTACCAGCATCTTTAAGTGTGAGCTGGAGAAAAGATACACTTTCTGGACAAACAGAGCTTTGTGTTTCAAATTCAGGCCCTCTCAAAACTAGTAGGGACAATCATAGAGCAATCTATCTTTGCATATGAAAGAAAATTTTTGAAGAAATTAACAAATTTAACCCAGGACATATTATATATAAACGAATTATAACATGGCAATAAACTTATTCCAAGAATGTGGGAATGTTCAGATTAATTTATCCATCAACACAGCTCATTTATGGTACTAAGCACCAAATGCTTATTATTATATCCATAGGTGACAAAAACTATTTGTGCTAAATCACATATTTTCTAATTAATTATAATTATATAAAACTCTACATAGGGTAAGACACACTGCCAAATATGTGTTGGATGAACACAGCATGGTAAAGTTAAAAAATATCTGCGTATTAAGGTCAAAAGTACAGAGATTTTTCTGGGAAGGTACCTGGCATCCTGTTGTGAAATAGCCCAGAGACCCTGAGGACAGGACACGATAGATGTCTTGGAAATTTTAATTTAAGACCAGAGAAGGGAAAAGTCCTGATCCCTGGCAGCCTGTTGCTGGGCAACCTGGTCTTACTGGGTCGCTTAGTAACAATCCTGCTGGTTCTTCTCCAAAGGACATTTTAATACTAACTAAATGCATTTAGTCAAAACCTTCTAAAATTGTATTTTAGCACCCAAAATAAAAAAAAAAATCAAATAGCACTTGTGCTTTTCAAAATATGATCTCAATAAGGCTCCAGGCAAAATCACAAAAGCCTATATTCATCTGTATTTTTTTGTTTTAATTTTATTGTCTAATATGGCATAAAATTCTTTTTAACATTATAATAATTATGTGATTTATATTCTGTACTATCCCCTGAGAAGATATCAACTATTTAGTCTCTTTTTTAAGGTAAATATTACTCTGCGTCTCTGCACGTTAACAGAGAAAAACAACTCTATGAGGGAAAAAAAAATCTTAATTCTAAGATAGTTTAAAAGTAAAAAAACATGCAATTACTGATGATGTTTTAAAATATGTTTATAATTTTATAGAGAAGGCTTCTATTTTTTCTTCTGATAATATTCAAATTTTTATTTTAAAAAATGTCTTACTGAATCTCTTCTTTGGCACATGGCATAATTATAACATCAGTTTCTAGAATCAGACAATATTGGGGGGCGGTGGCAGCGGAAGGCAGCCTATTTCAAATCTGGATAATCTGTGATGGATAGCCCTTAAAGTTAATATTACTCATCTTGCAAATCTTGCAAAAAAGGATGAAATCCCAGGTAAAGAAACAATTTGTATGCTCCAAATTGTATTTAAAACATTCAGGTCAAGTATCCTCTATTCCCTATCCATCAAACTACAATGTAGGGAATGCTGTTAAAAACATGCATTGCAAAAAAGACCCCCAACCCTCTTGGATGCTTTCTTCAACACACTGATGGCTTTTACTTAATTTCTCAAATTAATTGAATTTGGCTAGTAGGTTGATTGTTAGGAAATGTATGAATGTCTTTAGAAAGGAACTTAACATAGTTACATGTAAACTTTAAAATTGTTTTATCAGCTTTAGATGTCACTTATGTCCATTTCTAGTGACGGAGAAGAACATCCTAGAATTCATATAGCAGAACAGGTAAGGAAAGATCAGTATATAAGAACCCCAACCCACTCACCCTCTCATATAGGAGCATTTTTTTTAAAAAGTGAAAATGAAAATGAAAGGGGTTAATATCTGTGACAGCACAAGTTTAAATGGCCCTTTATAGTTTGCATTTATCAAAATGGGGTCATATAATAACTGAATTTTTAGGTCGGGCTCTTTTCTTTTTAAAATTTTTTTTTTTCAACGTTTTATTTTATTTTTGGGACAGAGAGAGACAGAGCATGAACGGGCGAGGGGCAGAGAGAGAGGGAGACACAGAATCGGAAACAGGCTCCAGGCTCCGAGCCATCAGCCCAGAGCCCGACGCGGGGGGGGGGCTCGAACTTATGGACAGTGAGATCGTGACCTGGTTGAAGTCGGACGCTTAACCGACTGCGCCACCCAGGCACCCCTTTTTTTTTTAATTTTTTTTTTTTTAGGTCGGTCTCTTTTCATTTTACTTAATGTCACCAGGCTTATTTACATTATAGCGTATGTTACTACCTCATTCTTTTTGCATGGCTGAATAATTTTCCATTGTATGACTATACTATGTTTTGTTTGGTGCAAAACTAACATAATTGTTGGAAATTTTGGCTGTTTCTAGATTTTGAGTATCACGAAAAATGCTGCTGTAAACATTTGCACACAACTTTTGGGTGGATATGTTTGCATTTCTCTTGCATGTATGTGGAATAGTACAATTGCTTCACCATATGGTAACTCCATGCACAACATTTGAGGAATTGTAGTCTTTTTTTTCTCTTTGCCTTGCAGTTTGGGAAGTTTCTATTGACATATCTTCAAGAACACTGATTCTTGTTTTGGCTGTGTCCAGTCTACTGTTGAGCCCACCAAAGGCATTCTTTATTTCTATTATAGTGTATTTGATTTCTAGCATCTCTTTCTGATTCTTTCTTAGACTTCCTAACTCTCTGCTTACATAACCCATGTTTTTACTTCCAAGCTGTCTACTTTTTACATTAGCTCCCTTAGCATATTAGCCATAGTTATTTTAAATCCTCAACTGATAATCTCAAACCCTCTGCTATATCTGACTTTAGTTGCGTTGCTTGCCTTGTCTCCTCTTAAAACTGCTTAGCTTTTTTAGTATATCTTTTAGTTTTCTGTTGAAAGCCTGACATGAGGGGCGCCTGGGTGGCTTGGTCGGTTAAGCGTCCAACTTCGGCTCAGGTCATGATCTCACGGTCCGTGAGTTCCAGCCCCGCGTCGGGCTCTGTGCTGACAGCTCATAGCCTGGAGCCTGCTTCGGATTCTGTGTCTCCCTCTCTCTCTGCCCCTCCCCTGTTCATGCTCTGTCTCTCTCTGTCTCAAAAATAAATAAACGTTAAAAAAATTAAAAAAAAAAAAAAAAAAAGAAAGCCTGACATAATATACAAGGGAAAAGGAACTGAGGTAAATGGGCCCTTACTGTGAGGTTTTATGTTTTTCTGGTTAGAGTTATGCTGTATGGCTATAGGTGTCAGAGGTGAAAATTTCCATCTGTTTCCTGGGTTTTCTCTCCCTTCTTACCTTTGGATTCCTCTAGAGATTCCTCCTTAAATATGATCTGAACTTTGCTGCTCTTTTAGCTACAATAGCTTGTTACCATATAGCAGCCAAATGGAAGTGGTGTTAAGGTGTGAGGTGAGGGGAACAAATAAAGGGGGCACCTGAGCGGCTCAGTCAGTTAAGCATCCAATTCTTGATTTCACTTTATGAGTTCAAGCCCCATATCAGGTTCACTGCTGACAACATGGAGCTTGCTTCAGATCCTCTTTTCCCTCTCTCAGCCCCTCCCCTGCTTGTGCTCTCTCAAAAATAAAAATAAAAAATATTAAAAAAAAAAATAGGTGGGCGGGGCGGGGGGCAGAGCATTCCACTTTCCACTGATTAGGTCTCAGTCTCTTCCCAATGCCTGTGGGCTTTGACTTTCACAGAACCCATGCCCCTAGACTGTGACCTTCACAAAATCTTCTTTGTCCCTGCTCTCCCACCGTCCTTAGGGGACACAGTGGCACAAGCTGAAGCTCGACTTGGGATTACCCTTTTCCCATGTTGGTTTGGCTCCAGGAGAGGGGTTTCCCGTGAGGCCAACCCAGTTAAAGAGAACAAAATGCTCTGGACGTATTTCAAGATGAAAACTTTTCTCCTTCTCTTACCCCTTTTTCTGCCAGGGTGGAGGAAATTGTTTTCCTGTTCTTCACTGTGTAAGCCTGGTAGAGTTCCTGGTGGTAAAAATCAAGAAAGTGGGAGGGCCTGAGCCTTCTGTGGAATTTTTCTTTTACAAACTTGTCTACACTGAGCCTGCAGCAGTCCATCAGAGTTTAAATCTTCCTACCTCGGTCCTAACTCTAGCAGTTTCTGCTCCTAGGCTATGTTTCAGTAAGCTATGATTCTTGGTATTCAATTGTCTCTTCAGTTTTCAGAGTGGTGGTTTGTTCTATGACTTTAATTCTTGGATAATATTAAAAGGAGTTGATTTTTAGCGTGTGTAGCATTTTGCTTATTGTGAGTTGGGTACTGACTTCCACACTGTTTACATTTTGGAACAGAAACTGGAAGCCCATGGCTCATCTTTGAAATTTTTGACAGAGTCCTTTGAAGCCTTTTTTTTTTTTTTTCCTCATACTTGGAGTAAATCTCACTTTAGGAGGGTGAAGGATCATTTTTGTATTTTGCTGAATTTGATTTGCAAGTATCTTGTTGACAGTTCTTGCATCCATATTTATTTATATGGGCTGTTGATCTGTAAAATTGTTTTCTTGTGATATCTTGTCTGGTTTTAGTATAAGAGCAATATTGGCAATATTGGAATAAATTGGGAACTGTTCTCACCTCTTCAAATTTTGGAGGAACTGTAGAAGGATTCACGTTAATTTGTCTTTAAACATCTGAAGGAATAACCACTGAAGGCATCCGGCCCTGGCCTTTTCTTTATTGGGAGGTTTTTGATTATGTATTCATTATCTTTACCTGTAATCAGTGTATGCATATTTTCTATTTTTCTTGATTCACTTTTTTAGTTTGTGCATTCCTAGGAATTTGGCCATTTCATCTAGGTTATTTAATACATTGTCATAGAATTCTTCATAATATTCCCTTATAAGACGATTTTTATTTTTCTAAGGTTGATATTAGTGTCTCCTCATTTATCTTGAAACTGATTTTACTCATTTGAGGCTTCTCTCTTATTTATTTTTTGTTATTCTACCTAAAGTTTGTCAAGTTTGTTTATGCAGAGAATCAACTTAAAAAAATTCTTTTAACGTTTATTCATTTTTGAGAGAGAGAGAGACAGAGAGTGAGCAGAGGAGGGGCAGAGAGAGAGAGAGAGAGAGAGAGAGAGAGAGACAGCATCTGAAGCAGGCTCCAGGCTCTGAACTGACAGCACAGAGCCTGACACGGAGCTCAAATTCACAAGCTGTGAGATCATGACCTGAGCCAGAGTCGGATGCTTAACAGACAGAGGTACCCACGCGCCTTGAGAATCAACTTTTTTTAAAAAATATTCTTTGTTGTTTTCCTGATTTATCTTTTATTTATTTCTGCTCTAATCTTTATTACCTCCTTTCCTCTGTTTGCTCTGAGTGTAGTTTGATTTCTTTTTCTAATTTTTAAGGTGGAAGTTTAGGTTATTTTTCTTCTTTTTTAAGTATAGCGATTTACAACTATAAATTTAACTGCAGACAGTACAATAGCTACATCTTGTAAGATTTGATATACTGTTCTTATGTTTTCATTCATTGCAAAATATATTCCAATTTACCTTGTGACTTCTGTGGTAATTAGGTTTTAGGTTACTTAAGGATGTGTTGTTAAATTTTCACATATTTTTTAAAATTTCTCAAATTTCCTTCCATTAATAATTTCTTGTTACATGTCATTGCATTCATATAATTTTGTATTATTTATTTCTGTTTCAATGTATTGAGAATTGTTTTATGGCCTAGCATATGGCCTATGCTCGTACATGTGAACTTTAAGCAGAATGTGTATTCACATTCAGATCATTTATAGATTTCTCTCGGTTCTAACTAATGTATAGTATTTTTTAGATGTTTTATTTGCTTGTTGATCTTTCTAGTTGTTCTACCTAATATGGTGAATATTTATAGTCTCCAACTATTATTGTTGAATTATTTTTTCTCCCTTTAATTTTGTCATTTTTTTATTTTATGTATTTCTGAACTTTGTTGTTAGGTGTTGTTAGGTGTTTAGAATTGTGACATATTTGTGATGTACAGTCCCCTTTGCCATTATAAGACATCCTTTTATGTTTCATTGTCTTATTGTATATTTTGTCTGATATTAATGGATTCTCTTTCCATTACCCTTTGAATAGTGTATCTTTTTCCATCCTTATATTTTCAACCTTTTGTGTCTTTCAATATAAAGTATGTCTTCTATAAACACAAAATAGTTGCTTCATGATTTGTTTTTTTAAGTTTATTTACTTATTTTGAGAGAGAGAGAGAGAGAGAGCGTGCATGTGTGTGAGTGGGGGAGGAGCAGAGAGAGGGAGGGAGAATCTCAAACAAGCCCTGCATTGTCAGCACAGAGCCCAATGTGGGGCTTGAACTCAGGAACCCATGAGATTATGACCTGAGCCAAAATCAAGAGTCAGAAGCTTAATCGACTGAGTTACTCAGATACCTCAGTTGGTTCATGTTTTTTATCCAGTCTGCCGCTGCTGCCTTTTGATTGAAGTGTTTATATTAATCCATTATATTAATCTAATTACTGATAAAGTAAGATTTTATTTTGTTTTTTCCCCATATCTTTTTGTTTTGCTATTCCTCCATTCCTCTATTATTACCTTCTTTTGTGTTATTTTCAAGTGTACAATTTTATTATTTTGTCATTTCTTTTAAAGTAATTTACTGTAGAGGGTTCTAGACTATTCTTTTTTTCTTTTTATTTTTTTGAGGTGGTTGCTTTTCAAGACTACTGTGATACTGAGGCAAGGGAGATGGGGGTAGGGCAAGTTGAAACACCACAAACCTCAATGTTCTTACTGAGATTCAGATTTTTTTTTTTTTTTTTGAGGAAAACTCAACTCCTGTTCCTGCAAGTCTGATTAATTTCTAGATTTCTGAAAAGTTTTTTTTTTAATTTTTTTTATTAAATTTTTTTAACATTTATTTTTGAGACACAGAGAGAAGCAGAGCACAAGCAGGGGAGGAGCAGAGAGAGGGGGAGACAGAATCTGAAGCAGGCTCCAGGCTCTGAGCTGTCAGTACAGAGCCCAACACAGGACTCAAACTCACAGACTGTGAGATCATGACCTGAGCCAAAGTCGGACACTTATCTGACTGAGCTACCCAGGCGCCCCTGAAAAGTTTATTTTGATGACTTTTTCCAGTGTTCTTTTTGCTGTTATGGAGGAGAGGATGTTCGGAGGTTCTTACACTGACACTTTGCTGATCAATTTCTATTTGCTGATGAATTTCTACCACCAGGTTTTTAATGTAATTTACTTTTTATTGATGTATAGTTCACTTATTATATTAGGTTCAGGTGTACAACATAATGATTCACTATTTGTATATTTTGTGATATGATCACAATAAGTTTAGTCGTCATCCATCACCATACATAGTTACAATTCTTTTTTTATGTTGAGGGCTTTTAAAATTTATTCTCTTAGGAACTTTCAAATATGCAATACAACATTGTTAATTATAGTTATCATACTGTACATCACATCTCCATGACCATTTTATAACTAGAAGTTTGTACTTTTTGACCCCCTTCACCAATTTAACCCACTCCCCAGATCCCTCCTCTTTAGCCACCACCAACCTGTTTTCTGTAACTATGAGCTTGTTATATTTCTTTTATTTTGTTTTATTTGTTTGTTTTTTAGATTTCACATTTAAGTAAGATGTCATTTAAAAATTTCTCTATTTGACTTGTTTCACTTAGTATAAACGTCCTCAGTGTTAATCCAAGTTATCGCAAATGGCAAGATTTCATTATTTTTTATGGCTAAAATAGTATTCCATTGGGTGCATATACCACATCTTTATCAGCCCATCCATTAATGGATATTAGGTTTTTACATATCTTTGCTATTATAAATAATGCTGCAGTGAATATGGAGGTGCATCTATTTTTTGGAATTAGTGTTTTCATTTTCTTTGGATATATACTCAGAAGTAGAATTGCTGGATTATATGGTAGTTCTAGTTTTACGTTTTTGAACAAACTCTCTACTGTTTTCCATTGTGGCTATACCAATTTACATTCCCACCAACATTACACGAGAATTTTTTTCTCCACTTGTTATTTTTTATCTTTTTAAAAAAATTATTTATTCTTAAAAGAGAGAGAGCGCATGAGTAGGGGAAAGGGACAGAAGGAGAGGAAGAGAAAGAGAAAAAGAGAAAGAGAAAGAGGGAGAGAGACAGAGAGAGAGAGAGAATCTTAAACAGGGTCCACACTCAGCATGGAGCTTCATGTGGTGCTGGATCCCAGGACCGTGGAATCATGACCTGAGCTGAAATCAAGAGTCAGATGCTCAACTGACTGAGCCAACCAGGTGCCCCTTATCTTTTTTTTTTTTTAATTTTTTTTTCAACGTTTATTTATTTTTTTGGGACAGAGAGAGACAGAGCATGAACGGGGGAGGGGCAGAGAGAGAGGGAGACACAGAATCGGAAACAGGCTCCAGGCTCTGAGCCGTCAGCCCAGAGCCTGACGCGGGGCTCGAACTCCCGGACCGCGAGATTGTGACCTGGCTGAAGTCGGACGCTTAACCGACTGCGCCACCCAGGCGCCCCATCTTTTTAATAATAACCATTCTATGAGTTGTGAGGTGATATCTCCTTCTGACTGTGGTTTGCATTTCTCTGATGATGACTGATTTTCAGCATCTTTTCATGTGCCTGTTGGCCATCTGTGGCTTCTTTGAAAAATATCTATTCAGATTATTTGCCCACTTCTAATCAGATTATTATTATTATTATTATTATTATTATTATTGGCTATTGAATTGTGTAAGTTCTTTATATATTTTAGATATTAACCCCTTATCAGATATATGATTTGCAAATATTTTCTCCCATTAGTAGATTGGTTCTTCATTTTACCGATGTTTTCCTTTATTGTGAAGAGGTTTTTAATTTAATGTAGTCCCACTGGTTTATTTTTGCTTTTGTTGCCTTTGCTTGTGGAGTCAGTTCCAAAAAATGTATCACCAAGACCAGTGTCAAGGAATTTGCTGCCTAAGTTTTCTTCTAGGAATTTTATGGTTTCAGGTCTTACATTCAAGTATTTAATGCATTTTGAGTCAATTTTTGTGTATTGTATAAGATGTTAGCCCAATTTCATTCTTTTGCATGTGGCTGTCCGCTTTTCCCAGCACCATATATTGAAGAGACTGTCATTTTCCCATTGTATATTCTTGGCTCCTTTGTTGTAAAACAATTGATGATATATGTGTGGGTTGATTTCTGGGCTCTCTATTCTGTTCTCTTGAGCTATGTGTCTGTTTTTATGCCAATACCATACTGTTTTGATCACTGTAGCTTTATAATGTAGTTGGAAATCAGGAAGTGTGATGCCTCCAGCTTTGCTCTTTCTACCCAGTATTGCTTTTCTAGACTGCCAGCCCAGGCCCAATGAGCAGAACTTTCTCTTGACTTAGGAGGCCTCTTGAGTTTTGTTGTTGTTGTTATTTGTTGGTTGGTTTTGTTTTGTTTGAACCTATACTAAGGAACCTCACACCTATCAGCCTGCACCTTTACATAACAATTAATTTAGCCCACTTTCAAGTTAAGTATTTAACTCTTTGATGCTTCTCAGTCTGGTAAATATCCTATCACTTTGCTACTTTCTTCCACAGATGCCCCCCCACCCCACGCACAACCCCACACACACTTCCTTCACATACCGAGAGGTATTTCAAAGTTCTAAAATACATTGCTGTCAGTAAAGTCAAGCAAAAAAAAAAAAAATCTTGTGCTTAAATCATTTTTAAAAACGACTTACTTGCAATTAATTCAACTTAGCTAGTTTTCAGGGTTTATTTATTGTTTTATTTATGTAAGTAAAATATATAGGTAGAGGCTATGAAATGTGAGAACTCTTGGTGAACAAATTATACACTTCTCTCACCAATAAAAATTCTGTGGCTTGCCATAGACTTTAGAAAAAAAAAATATGTGATCCCAAAAGACCTTAAAAATAGTGCAATTCTGTACTAGCATCTCTTCAATATTTCTCTTATCTTTGGAGTATTTCATCAGTTTGCATCCTGAGTATAATGTGAAAACTTTTATACTACTTGTACTCATTATAGGTTTTTGAATGTTTCTCAAATAAATTTATATTTAAAATATTATTGGATCAAAATTATGACAGAGTTACCAGAAACATAAATTAAATTTGATATATTATATGGAGAATTGGCAGAATAAAAAATATTTTGAAGTTTGAAATAAGAATACAAATATTAAAAGACCATAAAATGTCTAAAATATTTAAAGTAATATAACAAAATACTGACATTTTGGTTTCTACCAAAACACCACTGGAGAAGAGAGATTGTATAGCAATTATAACTTGAAAGGATAAATGCATTTGAAGCAGTCTATTAGAAGCCAACATGGTGACTGGGTACCTGGGTGGCTCAGTTGGTTAAGCATAGAACTCCTGATCTCAATTCAGGTCTTTGTCTCAATGTCCTGAGTTCAAGCCCTTGCTTAAAAAAAAAAAAAAAAAAAAGTGAGTATGATGGAAAATATTATTATAGTGGAATACAAGATTAGTTTGGAAATTAAGAAATTAACTAGGAAACAACTACACAAAATTATAAAATTTAAATGATGGTTGTTAAAAGTAAAAAATTTTGCTATGATATTTGGTAAATTGGTAAATGAGTAACGATATTGACAAAATAGATGTTGGCATTAAATGAATTGATTATAATTAATTTAGAATAAAATATTAAATCAAAGTATAGAAAATAAATTAGTATCTAATTGTACATTTTAAAATCTAAATTTAATAGTGTACTTGATAGTACTAAACTTCTGAATATTTTTAAAACTGTAAAAACTAAGATTCTCTTTTTTTTTTTTAATTTTTTTTTTTCAACGTTTATTTATTTTTGGGACAGAGAGAGACAGAGCATGAACGGGCGAGGGGCAGAGAGAGAGGGAGACACAGAATCGGAAACAGGCTCCAGGCTCTGAGCCATTAGCCCAGAGCCCGACGCGGGGCTCGAACTCACGGACCGCGAGCTCGTGACCTGGCTGAAGTCGGACGCTTAACCAACTGCGCCACCCAGGCGCCCCAAGATTCTCTTTCAAAAGTATGAATTTGTGGTCCTCATGGTAACATGTATTTTCCCATGTGTCATTAACAGTAACCAATGTTGAACATTATTTGCAAAGCATTAAACATTTCTGTTAAATTTTAAAGTTAGTATATGTGCTAAATCAGTTGTATTTGCCATTTGCTAAAATGGTCCTTTGGTGTATTGATTTCTTCTAACAAATTGGTTCCTGGCAAATGGGCTTTTAACATGTTGCTAGATTTGAACAGAAAGGAATGTTGGAGCATCTCCCAGCCAATTTTTGTGTGGAAGCAGGGTGACTGTTTCTTCAAAGGATTGGGAGCATTTCCATGCTTGAATGGAACTTAGTTTTCTCTTACCTTCTCTGGATATAAAATCATGAGTTATATTAGCATAGCTATATATACATGTATTGTACTGTGTTTATTTAAGCAAAAGAAAGATATTTGAAGAAGAAAGTGGAAGGAAAGAGGAAAGAGAAGTAGAAAAAGTGAATAACAGTAGATAAAATATGAGTTCTAAATAACAAAAACAAAATAGGGGCTTTGGATTTTGCTATTTACTCTCCATTTTTGGAGATTTGCTACCTTTCTTTTGATCAACAGACAACCACTCTGGTAGTACTTAGTAAAAGAATAGTGGTATTATTGCAGGACTTTTTACCTCAGTATCTAGGGTTCCTTGTCTAGTGGCTTTGAAGAATGAAGAGGTGGACACATAATGAGCAGCAGGCAAAAGTTTATCAGAGTATAAGATTAGAAATAAGAATAATATGAAAGCTCTCTTTGCAGAGAGGGCATTCAAAAGTGAATGCCTACGACAATAGGCAAGGGTCTTTGTTTTATAAGATTCTGGTCAGCCTTCACTTCCCTTCCCCCTTCTCAGGTTCTACCCTTTACTGGCTGGATAACTCTAGGTTCTGGGTTGTCCATTCCTGATTGGCTCAACTCCATTGTGTGAGGGGTGGTCTATGGCCATATCATTCATTCTTTGTGGGTCCTATGTTTAGTGGTCTACTACTTTTTTTTAGTTAGGTCTTTTGTAAAATTTCTGAGGGAAACCTGAGGGGGAGAGGTGGGGTCCATTACATTCTTAAGAGGAACCTTATTCCCAAGGGGGTTTGGTGTGGTCAGACACTCCCAGCATTGTTCCAAAATCTGTTTTTCCCCCACCCAGGGACCTCAGGTCCTAATCTTTCTCTCTCTTCCTACTGAATCCTATCTTTTCTTGTCATATCATCATTCTATTAAATTCCCTGTACTGGGGCGCCTGGGTGGCGCAGTCGGTTAAGCGTCCGACTTCAGCCAGGTCACGATCTCGCGGTCCGTGAGTTCGAGCCCCGCGTCAGGCTCTGGGCTGATGGCTCAGAGCCTGGAGCCTGTTTCCGATTCTGTGTCTCCCTCTCTCTCTGCCCCTCCCCCGTTCATGCTCTGTCTCTCTCTGTCCCAAAAATAAATAAACGTTGAAAAAAAAAAAAATAAATGCCCTGTACTGCTCTGAGAAGGATAATTCATTTATAAGATGGTGTCAGAAACCTTAAACATTAATATTTTTATTCTGAAGCTAATGGAAACATATATGCATACATACACACAGATAGAAGACATAAACATTAAAATGTATCCTATATAAAAATCAGTGTCAATAGTTTTAGTAAAAGGAAAAAAGATTAAAAATATAAAACATAAAAAATCAAAGAAGTTAATTGTAAAAACCTTACAATTTTCAATTTGAATGGAACTACTATGAACTTCTAACATATTTTCTGTTAAAATTAGTATTTCCGACTTTGGTCTACAAAAATTTAGTTACCTGCACAACTCTTTTAGTTGCCTATTGGTATATTAAAAAAATATCAGTGGCTTTAAACACTGAATATGAAATCACTCACAATTCTGAGAATCAGAAATTCTGGAAGCAGAGATGGCTCATCTATATTTTCCATAGTATTGGTTGTACAGCCTGATAGAAGCCAGAGATCACCTTGAATGTCTGGTCTGAATTGGCCAGGCCTCTTTCTTTGCATGGCCATTTTATGTCTGGATCCTTGGCTGTTCTTCACCTGGCCTCTGTCACCATGTATAGTCTTATCCTCCACAGCATTTCTCTTCAGGCAGATAGATAACCCAAACTTCTGTAGGTGGTGACTGGCCTCTCAGAAAGCAAACATTGGAAGCTGGAACTTTTTTTCAGGTCTAAGTCTGGACATCATAGAAAAGGGCCTACACAGTAGAAGGAGTTGCAGCCTCCATCTTTGGAAACCACAACAACCAAAAAACCATGAAAACTTCTAGCATCAAATTTGGGCCCACTAGATACATTCCCCACTGAAAACTGCAGGATTTTTCAGTTAATAGCCAAACCTAGGTGCAGAAAATGTGTAAAGACAAATTCAGAATATCTTAACACATCAGTAATGAAGGAAATAAAGCATATAAAGACAGAAACAGTCATACAGTATATGCCTCTTGATGTGATCCTTTAGAAAGCACATAAACAATGTATAAAATATTCTATAAAAATAAGTTTGAATCTGTTCAAATCTGTTCAAATCTGTAGTTATAACCATTAAGTCAAGTGAAATTCAAGAGTCAGAGGAACATGATAAACAAAAACATGTAATAACATGTTTATATCAGACTAATTTATGCTAGAAACCAAGTTTTACTTTTTTATTAGCTCTATAGTTTTGAGAAAATTATTTCACAGGAGCTTCAGTCTCTTGTAATAAGATGGAGGTAAGAAGAAGATATTTCATGAATATATACTATATGCATATGAAAATATAAATTCTATAAAACAGCATAGCATAGCAATGCAGTCCAATAAAAACAAGTTTCAACTTTTCCTCTTCTTCTAATATATCTGTTACTCCCAGCAGAGAACTTCTGTTGGAGTTGTCTGTGGTCTCAGTACAAATCGATCCCTATGATTGCTCCTCATTAATAGCTTTTTAGCAAACAGATACCTCTTAAATATAAATCCCCTTATGATATGAAATGAATGATTTAATAATGATCTCAACAAAATTCAAAGATTTCTCAGAAAACAGAAAAAAAAAAACCTGCCACAAGCTTCTACCACCCCATTGAACAACTTACCTACTTTGCTTCTATACTTTGCTTTCTTTCCTGGTACTTTCAATGGTTTTTCATGCACTTTAGCAAAGACCAACATTTCCACTTGTATAGCAGATCCCATCCCCTCTCACCCACTTAATGATATTGCTGTCTGCTTTCTCCTCTGAATCATTGTGTTTTTCTCTTTTTCTAATAGATTTCTCACCCACCAGTAGACAAATGTGTCAATATTCATTCATTCTTAAAGATAAAGCTCTCTTGACCCTGCTTCTTTCCACTTATGTTACCCATTTCACTTTTTCCCCTTGTATCAGAACTCCTCAAGACTTGTTTCTAGTGAATGTGTCCGTCTTTGTCTCCTTTTCTGCTTCATCTTTAGTTTTCTACCTTTTTAATAAATTAAAGCTTCAGAGCATAAACCTAACCATCTTTTCTATATTCACTCCTTTGGTTATCTCAAATAATCTGATAGCTTTAAAAACAATCTACATGAAAACCATTCTAAAGGTATCTCCACAAAGACCCACTTACCAATTAGATATCTAATAAGTATATCAAAATTATAATGTAAAACCCTGAACTCCTGATTCCTCCTGCCTTCAAATATGCTATTTCTGCAATCTTTTACATTTCAGTAAATGGAAATTCCATTCTTCTAATTGTTCAGATCTATTATTTTTTAATAATTATGGATTACCTTGTCTTGTTCTAACATTTAATCTATCACAAATCCTATTTATCTATCTTCAACGTATAACTTAAATTTTCAACCTCTCTGTGGTGTTTTGATACCCCTCACAGATTTCCCTTACAGGGTTAGCACTGACTCCCCAGCTTTTGTGAAATTTGCTCTCATTTGATTAAAGGAATCCATATTACTGAGTAGATTAGATCTTCTCCATTTCCCAAGTGGCCAAATTCAATATTTGCAAATGGAGGCATACAACAACTCTAATATGTAGTTTATGTTGCAGGATCTTCCCTTCTATCAGACCAGTGCTAGAGTTTACCAGCTACCATATTTTTGCTTAATTTTTCCTCCCTTCTCTATCCTACTTCACCCCATAACTTACAAGTTTGGGTTTTGCTTGTCTTTTGTTATTTTTTTCTGGAAACGATTGCTTCAGTAGGTTAGGCACTCCAAATCCCTATCTCTTATCTACACTAATAGAACGCCCTTCCTACTTTTGTCCTTGCTTCTACTTACCCTTCTAGTCTATTGTCAATACAGTATTCAAAATATTCTTTTAAAACAAAAAGATAATTGACTCCTCTACTCAAAATATTTCAGTGGCTTCCCACATTACTCGTGATAAATGCCTAAGTAAATAACCTGGCCAAAAAGCAGAAGGGTGTAATCTGGATTCCACTTCCTTCTTGTCTCTCTTACTTCAACTCATGTTTTAGTCTCCCTGGCTCACTCCACTGCAGTGACTCTGGTCTCTTACCTTGAAATAGTAATTATACTCTCAAACTCAGAGCCTCTGCACTTGCTGTTACTTCTGTAGGAAGGTACTTCTCCAGTATATTTGCATGGCTTGCTCCAACACTTTATGCTTCCTCCTGATATTTAGTCATGTGTCAATAATCCACTGTAATCTCCCTTTACCACGTTGTTTAAAATTGCAACCCGATGTTACTCCGTGGCATCACATACAGTTTTACCTCAGTTTTTTCCCCAAAGCTCATAATTTTGCATATAGAAATTTAGAAAGTAAAATATGATATTTAAAATATAGTTTAAAGTATATTGAATCAAAAAATATATATATGTATAAATATATATTAAGTATATATTAATACATATTTATAGACCAATATTTATGCATATATAATGTTAAAATATATTTTTAAATATAATGTTTTTACAGCCACTGTCCACTCACTAGAATAAAATCTTCATGAAGACTGTAAGTTTGTATGTTTTGTTCATTGGTCTATCATCATTGACTAATATATTCTCAATAAATATTTGTCAATGCAAGAGGCTAGCATATAGACCTGAGCATCAAAATCTTATAATTGTGGCTACCACTATTTATGACCCCATGATATGTGGGACATGTTGTGTTTAGCATCCACCTTTCATGTCAAAATTTAGATTACGTATTTAGGGAGAAATATCAAACTGCTTATATTTTTCTCTAATAAAATAGGTGCAAATGTACTCTTTTGCTCCTCACAATTATTGAAGATACAAATAAAAACTAAAGTTTGATAATGTCATCAAAGGGCTATAGCTGACATGAAACCTGCATGTATTATACAACAATAAAGGGAAAAGAAATTAAATATGCCATTTTCAACTTTTATTTTTAATTTCTTCAGCAATACGATATTTATAAACCTTATTTTTTAAAATATAATTATCTAAACTAAGTCAAAGGTATCATTTCATAGCTCTAAAACATATGGGGGATGATGTTGAAACCTTGAAACATAATTTCATGAAATGCTAATTGATCCCAGAGGTTGATTATTGCTTTAGTATTTCAAGAACGTTTCATTTAAATTTTCAAAATTTTTTTCTTTCTTTCTCTCTCTATATAGATGGTGTAGATACAGATGATATTGATATCGATATAGATATTGAATCTATAATCATCCGAATACCTTTAAGGTATTTTGGTATATACATAATCACATATAAGTATTGTAAAGAGACACTGTAAATTGTTGTTGAATTACTGTTAGACATTTCCTTCAGATATAAATAAGGTGTTTGCTATAATCACAGAGGGGCTGCTATTTACACATAATAATGTGGTTATTTGGTGTTGACTAGTTGTTTCCATGTCAACTGCATTCAATAAAGGGGATTAGTCACCATACGGTTGATAGAGCCATCTGTGTACTCCAAAGACTTGCCTGTTGATGCAAATGGTAACTTGTTTTGCAAAAGGTTAAAAGGACAGAAATATATAAATTATATAATGTTTCAAGGGGGTTGCACAAAATACATTTTCCTAACTGTTATATTAAATTCTCTTGGTTATTATGGAAAAATGCCATCTTACTCTAGGTAAGAAACATCACAATATATTTAACAGACATTTTTAAAAAAGAAGGAAACAATAAAACAAATTTGTTTAAGGGTTTAAGCAATTTCATCAGAAATTTTCTTACCATAAAATTCACTGGACATTTTGAGGTATGCAAACCATTGTGTACATTCTAATTCTTCAGGTGACTACATGTAATATTTGGCAAGTTTGAGAATTAAAAAAAATTTAATGTTTATTTTTGAGACAGAGAGAGAGAAAGAGAGAGACAGCACGTGTGCGGGGCAGGGGTGGGAGTGCAGTGCAGAGAGAGAGGGAGACACAGAATCCGAAGCAGGCTCCAGACTCCAAAGTTGTCACCACAGAGCCTGATACGGAGCTTGAGCTCACAAACCACGAGATCCTGATGAGATCTGACCATGAGAGCCAAAGTCAGACCCTTAACTGACTGAGCCAACCATGTTCCCCAAGAGAATTTTTAATTATTAGCAGGAAAGAACCTCAATTTATTTCAGTGGTAAAATTTTAAATCCATTATAAATCTCTATCCTTTAACCCGTTGAGAATTGAGGCCACTTCTGTAAGCATGAATTTTTCTTTGTTCTAGGAAGATAGGTTTTTAAGTAAATAACCTTTATGATTATTCAGGAAATCCTTTAAATCTAATTTATTGAGTTAAATAAGTTGCTCATCTGGGTAAATTCTTATTTCTTTGAACAATGAATTCCTCACTTGGGCATCAAGCAATTAAAAAAGTTTTAAGTTATTTATTTATTTATTTATATTATTTCTATAGCCAATGTGGGGCTCAAACTCATGGCCCTGAAATCAAGAGTCACATGCTCTTCCAACTTAGCCAGCCAGGTGCCTCTCAAACAACTTTTTAACCACTAGTACTTCTTTTAAGATCCTCACTTTTTCTGTGACCGCCAGCACTAAGCATATCACAAAAATGTCCTAATCCTAACTAGATATCCATATTAGGAGACCCAATTTAAATCTTTTGAGTGTAGCTCTTTCCCACACCTGTGAATATCAACCCATGGCCTCTCTTTCTTAGACACTGTTAAATTTCTGTCAAGATAGTGTTCTTTCTGCCTTAGGTAGGCTCCATAAACAGATCTATTTGATCAGTGGATATCATTTGGGGAAGTTTGCTGTCATGAAGCCCAGAGCCTTAAGTATATTCAATTGAAAGCCCCTCTTTGCTGAGGCTCAAAACCTCAGTTTAAAAGCAGCATGTCCCTCTGAGATCTTTTAGCCTTCCTCTTAGGGATCCTTCTATTGAGGAAAAATGAGAAAGGCTTTATAATGGTTTGCGCTGTAATTTCTCTTTGTCTTGCTCCCAAATTTTGAGTTTATTTTGATTTGTAAGCATTCAACAAAGAAATCTTTTTAGTGTTTCTTCAAGTAACTGATCTTATTTGGAAACTTACATTCTTTGTTTTTTTTTTTTTAATTTTAATTTTTTAATTTACATCCAAGTTAGTTAGCATATAGTGCAATGAGTTCAGGAGTAGAATCCAGTGATTCATCCTTTGCAGATAACACCCAGTGCTCATCCTAACAAGTGTCTTCCTTATGCCCCTTACCCATTTAGCCCATCCCCCTACCTACAACCCCTCCAGCAACACTCAGTTTGTTCTCTATATTTAAGAGTCTCATGTTTTGTCCCTCTTCCTGTTTTTTTTTTATTTTTTCCTTCTCTTTCTCTATGCTTATCTCTTTTGTATCTTAAATTCCACATATGATATTTGTATTTCTCTAACAGACTAATTTTACTTAGCATAATACCTTGTAGTTCCATCCACGTAGTTGCAAATGGCAAGATTTCATTCTTTTTATTGCCGAGTAATACTCCATTGTGTGTGTGTGTGTATATGTGTGTGTGTGTGTGTGTGTGTGTGTGTGTATATATATATGTATATGTATGTGTATATATACATATATATATTGTTTATCCATTCATCTGTCAATGGACATTTAGGCTCTTTCCATACTTTGGCTATTGTCAATAGCGCTGCTATAAACATTGGGGTGCATATGTCCCTTCAAAGCAGCACACCTACCTGCATTCTTTGGATGAATACCTAGTAGTGCAAATGTTGGGTTATAGAGTAATTCTATTTTCAATTTTTTGAGGAACCTCCATACTGTTTTCCAGAGTGGCTGCACCAGTTTGCATTCCCGTCAGCACTGCAAACTTGTTCCCTTTCTCTGCATCCTCAACAACATCTGTTGTTGCCTGAATTGTTAATTTTATCTGTTCTGACTGGTGTGAGGTGATATCTCACTGTGGCTTTGATTTGTATTTCCCTGATGGTGAGTGATGTTGAGCATTTTTTCATTGTGTTTGTTAGCCATCTGGATGTCTTCTTTGGAAAAGTTTCTATTCATGTCTTTGGCCCATTTCTTCACTGGATTATTTGTTTTTTGGGTGTTGAGTTTGATAAGTTCTTTATAAATTTTGGATAATAACCCTTTATTGGATATGTCATTTGCAAATATCTTCATCTATTCTGTCAGTGGCCTTTTAGTTTTGCTGATTCTTTCCTTCACTGTACAGAAGTTTTGTTTTGTTTTTTTGTTTTTCTTGATGAGGTCCCGATAGTTAATTTTGGCTTTTGTTTTCCTTGCCTCTGGAGATGAGAGTAAGAAGTTGCTGTAGCCAAGGTCAAAGAGGTTTGGCCTGCTTTCTCTTCGAGGATTTTGATGGCTTCCTGACTTACATTGAAGTCTTTCATCCATTTTGAGTTTATTTTTGTATATGGTGTAAGAAAGTGGTCCAGGTTCATTCTTCTGCATGTCGCTGTCCAGTTTTCCCAGTACCACTTGCTGAAGAGACTGTCTTTATTCCATTGAATATTCTTTCCTGCTTTGTCAAAGATTAGTTGGCCATGTGTTTGTGGGTCCATTTCTGGGTTCTCTATTCTGTTCCATTGATCTGAATGTCTGTTTTTGTGCCAGTACCATACTGTCGTGATGATTACAGCTTTGTAATACATCTTGAAGTCCAGGAGTGTGATGCCTCCAGCTTCGGTTTTCTTTTTCAAGATTGTTTTGGCTATTTGGGGTATTTTCTGGTTCCATACAAATTTTCGAATTGTGTGTTCTAGCTCTGTGAAGAATGCTGGTGTTATTTTGATAGGGATTACACTGGATATGTACATTGTTTTGGGTAGCATCGACATTTAACAATATTTCTTATTCCAATCCAGGAGCATGGATTATTTTTCCTGTGTGTGTGTGTGTGTGTGTGTGTGTGTGTGTGTGTGTGTGTATGCTGCAATTTCTTTCATAAGCTTTTAAGCTTTCTATATTTTTAAGTGTATAGATTTTTCATCTTTTTGGTTAGGTTTATTCCTAGGTATTTTATGGTTTTTGGTGCAATTGTAAATGAGATCGATTCTTTGATTTCTCTTTCTGTTTCTTCATTATTGGTGTATAGAAATGCAACTGATTTCTGTGCATTGATTTTATATCCTGTGACGTTGCTGAATTCATGGATCAGTTCTACCAGTTTTTTGGTGGAATCTTTTGGGTTTTCCATATAAAGTATCATGTCATCTGTGAAGAGTTAAAGTTTGACTTCCTCCTTGCCAGTTTGGATGCCTTGTATTCCTTTGTGTTGTCTCATTGCTGAGGTTAGGACTTCCAATACTATGTTGAATAATAGTGATAAGAGAGTGGACATTCCTGTCCTATTCATGACCTTAGAGGGAAGCTCTCAGTTTTCTCCCATTGAAGATGATATTAGTGGTGGGTCTCTCATATATGGCTTTTATGATGTTTAAGTATGTTCCTTCTATCCCGACTTTCTCAAGGGTTTTTATCAAGAAAGTATGCTGTGTTTTGTCAAATGCTTTCTCTGCATCTATTGAGAGTATCATGTGTTTCTTGTCCTTTCTTTTATTAATGTAATGTATCACATTGATTGATTTGCAGATATTGAACCAGACTTGCAACCCAGGTATAAATCCCATTTGATTGTGGTGAACAATTCTTTTAATGTTTATTGGATCTGGTTGGCTGGCATCTTGTTGAGAATTTGAATCCATGTTCATCAGGGAAGTTCATCTGTAGTTTTCCTTTTTAGTGAGGTCTTTGTCTGGTTTTGGAATCAAGATAATGCTGGCCTCATAGAATGAGTTTGGAAGTTTTACTTCCATTTCTATTTTTTGGAACAGCTTCAAAAGAATAGCTGTTAACTTTTATTTTTTTTATGTTTTTTAATGTTTATTTTTTAAAGAGAGAGAGACAGAGACAGAGCATGAGCAGGGAAGGGACAGAGAAGGAGGCACAAAATACAAAGCAGGTTCCATGCTCTAAGCTGTCAGCATAGAGCCCAACATGAGGCTCAAACCCACAAGCTTTGAGATCATGACCTGAGCCGAAGTCACATGATCAACTGACTGAGCCACCCAGGTGCCCCAATAGCTGTTAACTCTTCTTTAAATGTTTGGCTAGAATTCTCCCGGAAAGCCATCCAACCCTGGACACTTGTTTTGGGGATTTTTTTTTTGTTTGTTTATTACTAATTCCATTTATTTACTGGTTATGGGTCTGTTCAAAATTTTCTATTTCTTCCTGTTTGAGTTTTAGTAGTTTATATGTTTCCAGGAATTTGTCCATTTCTTCCAGATTCCCATTTTATTGGCATATAATTGCTCTTAATATTCTCTTATTATTGTTCATATTTCTGCTGTGTTGGTTGTAATCTCTCCTTTTTCATTCTTGATTTTATTTATTTGGGTCATTTCCTTTTTTCTTTTTGATCAAACCGGCTAGGGGGTTATCAGTTTTGTTAATTCTTTCAAAGAACCAGCTCCTGGTTTCATTGATCTGTTCTACCATTTTGTTTTTGTTTTTGTTTCATTTCAGTATCATTGATTTCTGCTCTAATCTTTATTATTTCCTGTCTTCTGCTGGTTTTGGGTTTTATTTGCTGTCCTTTTTCCATCTCTTTAAGGTGTAAGGTTAGGTTGCATATCTGAAACCTTTCTTCCTTCTTTAGGAAGGCATGGGTTGCTATGTACTTTCCTGTTATGACTGTTTTGCTGTGCCCCAGAAGTTTTGGGCTGTGGTATTATCATTTTCATTGGATTCCATATACTTTTTAATTTCCTCTTTAATTTCTTGGTTAGCCCATTCGTTCTTTAGTAGGATGCTCTTTAATCTCCAAGTATTCATGGTCTTTCCAAATTTTTTCTCGTGGTTGATTTCTAGTTTCAGAGCGTTGTGGTCTAAAAGTATGCACGGTATTATTTCAACATTTTTGTACTTGTTGAGGGCTAATTTGTGTCCTAGTATGTGATCTAATCTGGAGAATGTTTCATGTTCACTCTAGAAGAATGTGTATTCCACTGCTTTAGGTTGAAATGTTCTGAATATATCTGTTAAGTCCATCCGGTCCAGTGTATCATTCAAAGCCATTGTTTCCTTGTTTATTTTCTCCTTAGATTATCTGTTCACTGTTCTATATGGGGTGTTGACATCTCCTACTATTATGGTATTACTATCAATGAGTTTCTTTATGTTTGTGATTAATTGATTTATATATTTGGGTTCTTTCATGATAGGGACATAAATATTTATAATTATTAGATCTTCTTGGTGAATGGACACCTTAATTATGATATAATGCCCTTCTTCACTTCTTGTTACAGAGTTTATTTTAAAATCTAGATTGTCTGATATAAGTATTGCTACTCTGGCTTTCTTTTGGTGACCATTAGCCTGATAGATGATTCTCCATCCTCTTACTTTCAATCTGAAGGTGTCTTTAGGTCTAAAATTGGTCTCTTGTAAACAGCATATAGATGGATCTTGTTTTCTTATCCATTCTGCTATCCTATGTCTTTTGATGGGAGCATTTAGTCCATTGACGTTTAGAGTGAGTCCTGAAAGATATGAACTTATTGCAGTTGTTTTGCCTGTAGAGTTGGAGTTTTGGTAGTGTTCTCTGGTCCTTTCTAGTCTTTGCTGCTTTTGATCTTTTTCATTCTGTTTATCTTTTCTCCTCTTAGAGAGCCCCTCTTAAATTTCTTGCATTGCTAGTTTGTGGTTAAAATCTCTTTTAGTTTTTGTTTTGTCTGAGAAACTCTTTATTTCTCCTTCTATTTTGAATGACAACCTTGCTGGATAAGGCATTCTTGGCTGCATACTTTTCCAATTCAGCACATTGAATATATCCTGCCACTCCTTTATGGCCTGCCAAATTTTGGTGGACAGGTCTGATGTGAACCTTATCTGTCTTCCCTTACAGCTTAAGGACCTTTATGCCCTTGCTGCTTTTATAATTCTTTCCTTGTCTGTGTATTTTGTGATATTGACTATGATACACCTTGTTGATGGTGGTTTTTGTTGAATCTAATTGCAGTTCTTTGTGCTTCTTGGATTTTGATGTATGTGTATTTCCCCAGGTTAGGAAAGTTTTCTGCTATGATTTGCTCACATTAACTTTCTATGCCTTTTTTTCTCTCTTCTGCGACTCCTATGATTTAGATGTTATTCCTTTTTAATGAGTCACTGAGTTCTCTAATTCTTATATCATGTTCTTTTGCCTTAGATTCCCTCTTTTTTTTTTTTTTTTTTTTTGCTTCACTACTCTCCATAAGTTTGTCTTCTGTATTCCTGATTCCCTGCTCTGCTTCATCCATCGTTGCAACTGTGGCATCCATTCGAGATTGCATCTCAGTTATTGCCTTTTTAATGTTGTCCTGACTGGATTTTACTTCTTTTATCTCTACAGAAAGAAATTCTATGCTTTTTTTCAACCCCAGCTAGTATTCTTACTTACTATTGTGATTCGAAATTATGGTCAGACATCTTGCTTATATCTGTGTTGTTTAAGTCCCTGGATGTCATTTCTTCCTCTTCTTTCTTTTGGGGTGAATTCCTTCATTACACCATTTTGGAGGAAGAAAAATAATAGAATAAAAAGTACAATTAAAAAACTTAAAAACAACACAAAAAACCTAATAAAGGAAGCTAGATCCTAGGTGTGTTTTGGTATGGTTGTTGAAAGAAGCTTGATAGAATAGAGATAACAGGAAAATAAAAGAAAAGAAAAAAAAAGGAGCAAAAGTAAGAAAGCAAAAGTAAGAAAATGTTTAAAAATTTTAAAAGATGTATACGAAAAAGTAGAATAAAATGTAATGGAGAAAGTAAAATAGACTAAAACATTTACAAAAAAATAACTTAAAAATATAGTGGAAAAAAAATCTTTTTTATAAAAACAGAAAATAATTTTTTTTTCTCTTTCTGTATCCAAGAATAAGAAACAAAGCAAGCAAACCAGTGAATAGATGGACCAGTGAGCAGAATGAAATCTGAATGAAATTACATCCAGTTTCCCCTAGAAGTCAAACTAATAGGCACTTTATAGTCCTTACACTAAGCAGGGGGAAGAGACTTGTAGTAGTCCTCTAGGGCTTGGTTGGCACAGTTTGATGGGGCTTAGTGTAATGGCTCCATTCTCCACTAGGTGGAGCTGATAGCTTACTGGGGTGGATCAGTGTGAGGCATGTGTGTGTGTGTGCACATGCATGGGGAAAGTAAAAATGGTGTCACCCAGCTTCCAGGTCTCTAGTGTCAGAACTCTGTGCTCTTGTGGACTGTCAGTCAGGTACCCCTCCTTTTTCTCCAGCTTCCTTCCACTCCCCACTTCTACACTGTCCATGACCAAGCCATCAGCCTGCCAAGTGGCACCTCCCTCCTGGATTTTATCTCAGATGGGGCCATTTTTCCAAACTCGTCCCTTCTGAGGCCCTGCAGCTTCAACCCACTCTGACCCTCTGGGGGTGGGTCTCGCCAAGCAATGATCGGGTGCCAGGCTGCCCCAGAAAAGTTTCATGTGCTTGTGTAGCAGCAGCAGTTCAGGAACTATGGTGAATCAAAACACATATCTGGCCACCAGGCTTCACCACACCCTAGCATCCTTGTTCCATACATGAGCAAACATAGCTGTGATCTGGGGTCTGCTGGGACCTTTGCCTGTGGGGAGGTTGCATAGCCTCTACCAGATGTCCTCCCAGCAAGGGAACCGTCTCTCCCCATGTGACCTGAGGACCCCTCGGACCTTGCTGTCTGCTCCTAGGGATTCACTCTTCCCACCAGAGCACTGCCAGGTATCTAGCTGTGGAGTTTCCAACTCTGTGCTCCCCTGTTTATAGAGTCTTAATGGTATTGAAACCCTGTACGTCCTTCTTTCTCTGTTTCTTGTTCATTTCCTTGCAGGTGTTTCCACTCTTTTTCTTTCTCTCCAGTGGCTTTCAAGGGGAGTGTGCTTTTCCTGTACTCTCCCCCCATCTCCATCCTCTCTCTGCAAACAAAAACAGTTCCCTACCCTCTGCGGCTTCTCTCTTTCCCAGTTCACCTCTCCACACTGTGTACCTGCTGAGTTCTGTGGCTCAAGTTATGCAGATTGTTATGTTAGTCCTCAGATCAATTTTCTAGGTGTATTAAATGGATTGGTACTAATGTAGCTGCATTTCAGGGATGATTGAGAATTTCCATGCTGCTCTGCCATCTTGGCCCCTATCCTCTGGAAACTTATGTTCTTAATGTGAATCTGCCTTGTTATTAACAACACTATTCCTTGTCTCTCTCCTTGTCTTCATCCATTTTGTTAGAGTGTCTTTAAGCAATTATTCACAGGGAAGAGAACACACATAGTATGATAAGATCAAAAGTTCTCCAATTTAGACATCTTATAGCGTAAACTTTGCCTTGGGTCACCTTATAAAAATCTTGAACCTGTCTTATACTGTTTGTTTAAAGTATGGCGCTAGGAAAATCTCTTCTCTAAAAATGTCCTCTTCTAAGAATAACAAATTTATTGATGCTGCCACAGGAAATGATCTATCATTAGTTTGGGTCCCCTAAATCACAAGATGCACAAGTGTTATATGTGACCAGCTATAGCCAAACTCTCATGCCTTAGACTGACTTTAACTCAGTCTAAGTGTAGTCACTCTTGGATTGATTGATATGATCCTATCTTAACCTGTGCTTCTTCCCATTGTATCTACCCAGTGGCCTTCTCTAATGGCCATTTAGGAGTCAGTGCAAATGTATTATAGTTCATGTTAAGTGCTTTTATTTTTCAGAGTAGAGAAATATTGTCAAAGCTTTTTAGTGGTTAGAGAATATATGTAGACATTTAGAGATCATTTAGAGTTGATATGTTAATATATAATCTGACGCTCTGTAATATTTCCCAATTATGTAATACATAAATTGGGTCCTCAGATTAATCAACAACAACAACAAAAACAAAAACAACACCTTGAACAGAAAAGTCAAAATGATGACTTTAGAGTCCATGAATTTTAGATACAAGGTCTTTGGAGACCACCCCTAATTCTTTCCTGTGTAAACACATGGGACTCTAATGCAGTCTTTAAAGTAGTGAAAGGATGAATCCACTGGGAAGTTCAACGATAAATTTACTCTTTAATGTATTTACATTGCTTTGAAATAGATCTTTAAGAAAATGTGACCACAACTATCTCTTGACTTTTTAAAAATAGACTGAAGCCAGAAATACAAGATTTAGCTTACAAACAGAAACTAATAAGAAATCAAACAGAAACTAATAAGAAATCATCCTGTTTTCAAGTCTCCAAAATGTTGCTGAATATTTTGAAAGAGCCTTAGAATAAAAGTAGAATAATACCCAGCATAAACTAATGACTCAGGCAACACAATTAAATTCTCCCACTAAAGTTACCAAACATCAGAGGAGGAATCCATTTGATAAAGATACCTGTAGATATCATAAGCAAAGAGTATACTGGAAAAATAATTGTCTTGTAATAGCTTAGGAATATGAAGAAAAATAATGTAGTAGATAATCAGTGAATGTGTTGTAAGGGAGAATCAAGTACCCAATTATTCCTTTTACTCTTAAACTCAGAAAGAGAAATTTCCTGAAGTGTTAAACTAAAATTAACTGTGATAGTTAATTTTATATGTCATTTTGACTGGGCCACAATGTGCCCTGATAGTTGAGGATGTCTGTGAGAGCCTGTAAAGTAGATATACTTCTCCAATGGAGGTGGGCCTCATCCAATCCATTCAAGACCTAAATAGAATAAAAGCTGAGCAGGAAAGAATTATCTCTCTCTGCCTAACTATTTTTGAGATGGGACATCAGTCTTCTCCTGCATTCTCAGACTAAAATTTATACCATTTGCTCTCCCACTTTTCAGGCTTCTGGACTTGATTAGAAGTTCTACCATCAGCTCTCCTGAGTCTCTACTTGCCAACTGCAGATCTTAGGATTTCTAGCCTCCACAAATACATTAGTCATTTCTGTTTCTCTGGAAAACCCCAAGGAATACAGATTTTTGGCAGTGAGATTGGTTCTAGAGAAACAGAACTTTAAGGGTGAGTTTTCTGAATTGCTCCTGACAGTTCTGGAATGAAACTCTCTACTTTGCCTAGATTTAAAGATGCTAATGGCTATTTCCTATGTTAAAGATATGCAAAATCTCTCCCCATTGGATATTCCTAATCAAGCACTTCTAAGAAGCCAGGATCTGGGTGGTAGTGTATATGATATTTCCAAACATTTTTGAAAAACTAATGAATATTATGAGGTTAGCTGGCTGCTTCTAATGTCTGTCAATAAAGTGGTAAAAGAAAAGGATGAGATCAGGGAATCAAATTCCCAGCTCAATCACCCCAGAAATGGCCTTATATCTTCTCTGTGTGCATTGAAGGAGATTTAATGGCTGTAGCCATAGGCTGAGTTTGCTGAAAAGCACATGCAGAACCTCATCCTGTGATTGGTTAAATTATAGTGCAAGTAGAACTCCCAATCTTGCAGGTATCTGTTAAAGTGAGGGCACTGATTGGGAAAGAATGAGATATTTCATGTTGGAAGGGGGATAACTGGTATGCCTGAGGAAACTGGAAACACTGAACCCATAATTTTCTGATGAATTTTCTTTGCTAGTGGAAGATGCCTCACCAGCCCCAGTGGTAGTATCCTCCCCATCCCAGTCTGCATTGCTTGAAGAAATGGTAATAACTCCCCTGATGCAGTTGCCATTCAAGGCAGTGCTGATTGTCCTCAGACTCACCCCCATCATGCCTTTTTGTTTCTAGATTTATAACTTGACTCAAGTCCCAGCAGACTCCTAAAGGTAAAGTACAGGATGTGACCCACAAGGAAGTACACTACAGTCCAAAAGAACTTCTTGTGTTTTTAATGTATATAAATAGAAATCCAGGAACATGTGT
The DNA here is from genome assembly GCF_028749965.1 of Puma concolor. NCBI lineage: Eukaryota > Metazoa > Chordata > Mammalia > Carnivora > Felidae > Puma > Puma concolor. The sequence continues at coordinate 204,104,790 of NC_141667.1, read as the reverse complement.
AAGAATGGATAATGAGAGGGTGGTATAATGATGGAAGGAACATAAGAGTTAGATCAGGCTGAATTTTGATATGGGCTCATTAAGCAGAGAGTTTACATTTAATTTTGCAGCTCAGGAAGTTAGGATGGGCTCTAATAGTTTTTTGGTTGGTTGGCTGAAACATGGACTAAACAGCAGCTCACAGTGAGTAAATTAGAGATGCAGACTGGCTGAGGAAAAGATTGAAAGACTTAAGCAAATTGAAATGTTAGAGTGGATTTGTCCTGTAAGACATATGTGCCCACATTAACACTGGGAGGGTCTAGAAGGCCTATTTTTCATCTCAACTGTGAGAAATAAATTTGGGAGAGGAGTCCCAGAATCCTTGAAGAGCTCTGTCATTGAAATTACCTATAGGCCATACCTAACTGGTGACTGCAGGCAATGATTTGGGAAACCTCAATACGATAGGAGTAATTGGATCCTATTGGGAGGACCAAGTGGCTGCTACTTGGCTGTAGTGACTATAATGGACAACAGAGTCAAAGCAGCAATCAGAATAGTCTAACTGCCCAGACTTTATGGTGTTGGCTAGTTAATCATGGTGTTCCTAGAAGTGACATAGATAGAAAGTCTAATAAATTGTTACTTGATGTGTGTAAGCTAAAAAGTTTGATATAAAAGAGCAAAAATCCATCCTGAATCATAAAAATGGAGAGTCATGACTCCTCAATCAGTTCTTAGACTTGAGACAGTGTAGCGTTGCAGAACATTTCAAATAAAGGGAAGGCTATATCTCTTTAAGGAAGGACCCTCATCCACTGTCAGATTGATACTATTCGTCTTTCTTTCACCCAGCTTTCCTCAAAGGGCCCTATAAACTTTTACCAGGATAATTGTAGACTGGAGGAAAGGAAATAATGAGATTTGGGGAGGCCTACTGGACAAAGGTTTTAAATTGACATTAATTCCAGGAGAACCAAAATACTACTGTGACTTACCAGTCAGAGTAGTGACTTATGGAGGTCAAGTGATCAATAGAATTTTAGGTCAGATCTGTCTCACAGTGTGCAGAGTGGTTCAGAAACCCATCTCATGGCTGTTTCTCCATTGCCAAAACGTATAAATGGAGTAGATATTCTGAGAAGCTGGCAGAATGCCCGCATTAGTTCCCTGCCCTGTGGAATAAGATCTATTGTGGTGGGAAAGGCCAAATGCAAGCCACAAGTGGATCTTTTGAAGTGTGTAATTAATCCCAACTTTTACCTTCTAACTGGTAGACAATGTTTGAGCCACATAAAATTTACGGACAGCTGTACTATTCATTTTTAATATCATGATTTGTTTCTCTCTTTTTTGTCTTTGCCTTTCTCTTTTTTTTCTGTCTATCCTTCTTTCTTCTTTCCCTCTCTACTTTTCTCTTCTGCATCGTCAAGCGATTTTAGTTTATATGTCTGTGCTCTATTTAATGCATTTTTTAAGCCACATTAAATCATTTCTGGAAGATGATTATTTTAACTAAATGAATGAATAAATAAATGACAGTATAAACTTTAATTTACATTTGGATCCACTTGCATTCCTTTTTGTCTATTATAGTAAAATTTTACTTCAAAATTATGTCATATTGAAAGAAAAATATCAAAAAAGAAAAAATGTTAAAGATATAAATATATTTGGGGACAATAAATAAAATAGAGGTATAGAACTATTGGTAGTTAAAGCCACCAGACATTGAACTGTATGTCTAGACGCAACTAGAGAACAACAATATATTTTGATTACTACAGAATAAGGAATCCAAAGTAAAGAAGAAGATTACGTGCTTGAACACAATAATGGTGTACATATTTCCGTTATTCCTGATATAAGGCTAAAACACTCTATTGTTGTTTGCCCCTTGGGGATACACTTACATTTTAATGAAGATATCGGAGAGAAGATTTGAGTACAGTCCCATATTGTGGGAAATAATTGTCCCTATATGGTTATACTTAAAATCCCCAAATGAAGAATTGACACATATCCTGCTGCATGGTGACAGAATCCAGAATATTTTCACCATCACTATGGGGCAAGAGATCTGAAGTCATCATATAAGGTTTGATTCTGGACTGAAGACCTCAGAGAACTGAGTGGAGACAACGATAAAACCAAAGTCAAATCCCCTTCCACTGAAAGATCTGCAAACCCAAATTCTAAATTAGATATGTAAGAAAAAACATCTAATGCTAGAAAGGCAGCCATAAAAATAAACTACACAATTAGTTGATGCTTTTAAGAATTAATGTCATAAAATAATTAAAATAATTTAAGAAATTTTTGTAATTATCTTCAAAAGAAAATGATGAGGTGATATCCATAAGTAACAAGAAATAAAGGACAAAATAGCACAGAAATGAAAGAAAACTGGAGGGTATAAAAATAGATATCTTATGAAGAGCATAGTCAGTAAATTAATAATACAGTTAATCAAGGATGCTGACCATTAGATCAATCTTTAATAAAAATAATTCTTATCTACATCAGAAATAGCCAATCTAGATATTAAATACAAAGCAAAAATTCTGTCTTCCATAATGACAGAAATTGTAAGCTACATTGAAATAAACTATACAAATATTGTATGAACCTCTTAGGAATAAAATGATAAATCATATTAAAATAGATAAAAGGGCATTAATAAACTGAGACATAAAAACACAATGAAATGGCAAACTCAGCTTCATAAAGATGTCAATATCTGTGGATTAATTGGCAAATTCAATGAAACCCCATTCACAAATCACATTGGTTTGTTGATTGGTTGGTTGATTGGTAAAAGTTGTCTAGGTGATACTAAAATCCATAAAAAATTAAAAGGGGCTTCTTTTGCCACCCAATATGGACCAACAGGGACTTGATTTATACTTCTGTTTGGAACAAAGACAAAATAGCCAAAACATTTTAAATAACAGATTTCAAGACACCACACAGCAAACAAGGGGCAGTGATTGTGAAAGATGAGGAACAAACAAGGCTACCCCTATGATTGTCCACCCTCACTTCCTTGATGGAGTTTCAGGCCATGGTCCAAGGGGAGGAATGTAGGCATAGCCCAATAGACTTCTTGATTTGAGGGGAATGAGCTGAGGGTTTACAAAGACCAAGATGGCAATGGTAGTTCATAGATCAGACTAATAAAGTAGAGGTAGATATTAAGAACCCTGCACAGGGTGCCTCTCAAATATTGAGCTGAATATTGATAAGCACATATGTGTGAGAATAAGGCCAGTGAAGTGACTAAAGGATAAGTGTGACAATGCCAGTGCCCTAGATTCAGGGCCTCCTCCTATCATCCAGCGTGGAAAACCTTGTAATTCACATGGCACTGGTGTGAGCACATAGAAAGTATTGTGGGAGTAATGAGAAATAATAACCCTAGAGGAATACTGCTCTGGCCTCACCTAACAAATATGGTAAACATGAAGTCAATTATTCCTCCAGGAAGCTTCCCCAAAAAACAAGTATACTTCATTTTGGTGACATATCCAATGCTGACTGTTACATGATTTACCATGAGTGTTTTCTCAAGATTAAAGATCTCTTAAAAACTATGAGGCATGCGACGGTGTTTTCAGGAGGGAGGTGTTGTAATGACTGACCTCAGCACAAGAAATAAAGTTTAGTGGGCTGATTTCCCCAGCAAGGAAACTAATTTTTTTAGATTGTTGAGACTGACCCACCCCCAACCCACACACACATACAGGATATATGTCAGTTACAGGTTACAGGTAACAGTACATCCAACATCCAAAGTGATTTCCCAGCCAAGGAGTAGGTCGTAAATTTCACAGTTGAGTTTTTAAATTGAATATTTGATTTTCAAGAACTTCCTGAGGGCTGTTGGAAAAACATAGGAAATAATCTGAAAAACTGAAAAGATGACAAATAATAGTTTCAGGGAACAGTGTGATGTAGCCAAGTCAGATGATTTACTGAAACAGCATCATCATAACCTGAAAACATGTCATTAACTATGAGGAACCACTGACAGCCTAAGAGGGGGCTGAAAATCATATGCAGTCAATATGCCAAGGGCAGGTGTGGACAACACTTCACAAACAACTGGGTCATCTTTTTTCAGGTGTCAGAAATCTGGCAAGCAGTTGTAGCCTCTGCACTAGCAACAGAATTGTTTATGCTGGTGATGGGTGTCCATGCCTGGTGTAGTGATGAATTCAGACAGAAATAGTGGGAATCTGGATGTTGCTTCATCAGTGGCTTGATTTCAGTCTTTTTCATCAGAGAATGTTATCTTACAGTTGTCATCTACATGTGTAACCCAGATAGTTCATTCAGTGACCGAAATTTTCTACAATCAGTGACCTTAAAGACAGGTGTTTTAAATCTGCCAGCCTATAGTTTTCCAAATGTCAAACAGCCAGCCTATTAGCAATGGCCCAAGAGTCAGTGAAATATATAACAAATTTCATGTGGTAAGTCTTGGGCAGAGCTATGAAAATGCCCTTGATATCTGCTCAATGAGGGAAGCAACCATTATTCATGTTTGGCCCGGCTTAGCTGGTGCTGAGGTTCAGTAGCTATAGCAGCCTAATGTACACTATCAGGTTTCAGCTTATCTAAATCAACATTGAACCAGATCTGGAATTTAGGGAAGTCTCTATGAATTGCGAGCTGAAGTGATTCAATAGCTTCCCTTCAAGTAGCACAGTTAGGGAAACATTTCCCCTACAGTGATAGCTGCCAATTTTTCAGGTAAAGGTGAAATAACGCTGGGACCCCTGTTGTCAGTATTCATCAATAGTACACACCTATTCCACAAATAAGGTTTATTGGATTCTTTTTTAACTTGCTCACCATTGGATTTTAATTGACTTACTCTCAAGTGGCAATATGATGAGTAACATGGCCACCATGAGTCAGGTGTTAAGTTTCAATGGGAGCAAAGTGCAAGTTAATAGTTCATTTTAAAAATCGGTGTGATTATTTTCCATATCTGGAAAGTGAGTCCAAAACTCAAAATATGCCTCCAAGTAGAGGTTGCTTCTCTTTGCTAGAAGCTCCAATCAGCAGAATCATCATTCACCAAGACATGCAGCTTCAAGAGATTACTAGGGTTGTGGTGTCCCAAATATGGAACATGTCAAGCTCACTGGATGGATTATAAAGGTTTGGAGCCATTGGTTTGGGTAACACTCAAAAGAGTCCAATGCGTTGTAGCCTATGCAAAGGACCATGTAGAATATCCAAGTGAGGCACAACCATTCTCCAGTATCTCAAAGGTGAATTAAGATACTGGACCTCATTTTAAGGAGAAGGGAGCTAAAGAGACTTAGTTTCCTGTCAGATAATCCTTGTGAATCCACTCGCATAGATCCCAAGAAACATTACTTACCAAAAAGTCCCCTAACTTTCATCAGAATTTATCATTGACATCTACTGGAGGAGGTGATAACACCAAGGTCAGGGTCACTGAGTCCTAGCCTTCTTATCTGTCATATAACAGTACCTCATCTACATAGTAAAAGCTTTAAACATTAGAAGTTAGGGCCATTCATGCTAAATCCTAATCCACCCAAGGCTGGCAAATAAAAAGGCAGTATGTATGTATGATGTATATATGTATTTATGTATGTGTTTATTCTGTCTTTAGAGAGAGAGAGAGCGAGCGCAAACACAGGAGAGGGGCAGAGGGAAAGAGAAAGAGAATCTAAAGCAAGCTCCATGCTCAATGTGGAACCCCATGTGGGCTCAGTCCCACGACCCTGGGATCATGACCTGAGCCGAAATCAAGAGTCAGATGCTCAACCAACTGAGCCACCCAGTTGCCCCAACAGGGTAGTTTAAATCCTCCTGGGGTGGGGGTGGGGGCTACAAACATATATTGGAGACTTTATGCCATAATGTAAACTTTTCTTTATCCTGGTATGTCCAAGCCTGCATACTAAGTGCTATCAGTTTGTGTAATGGATTTGGATGTAGTTACAAAGTCTGGAACAGCCAGAGCTTCAGGAGCAATAACTGAGGTCACTTACCAATAATCCATTATAAACTTCCTTTACTACTGAACGTACAGGGCTATTATATTGAGATACTGCATCTCATACTAATCCTGCTGCCTGAAAAAATCAAAGTTATTATTTATTTCTCCTCTTGGCATTCTATGCTGATTAAAATGGACCACCCAGGCAGTTGTAGGGAGGCAAATTGTGTAGCCATGTATGTGACGTGCTAGCATTTCTACATAGGTTGCTGTTCCTGATTAGAAGAATGCCTTTTGGCACTTTGAAACAGGAGGCACATGAATATAGCACATTGATTCCTGATAAACATTCATATGTAGGAGCAAAAATAATACAACTAATTGACTCAAAGAACCCTGTCAACAGAGTCATATTAGCTTTCTTTCTCTGTTGTGAATTCTGTCCAAACATAATTCTGGTAGCTGAGCAAGGGTCCTTTTTCCTTCCAAGTTGTGGGTAGAATAACAACTTTGGTTCCTATACTCAACAGAGTTGTAACTGATTGAATCCCTTGCCTCAAATTCCCCAGCATACTCAGATGGATACAAATGGACATTGATTTTCCTTGATGACAAGGTGTCCTTCGTCCCACCTAGTCATCTTGTACTATAAAATCTTTTGAGTTCTGAATCGAGGGGGAAAGATTGATAAGGGAACACAGAAGGAGAAAAGTTTTCCATGCCATTAAACAAGGCTTGGCATTTACTTTATGGAAACAAGTATGGCTCAACAAAATAAACTTTTCTGTTTTGGTCTAATGTGATATATTAGGTAGTATGGACCTCATTGCTAACATCATCTATTTTTACCTTGGAAATCCCGGATTCAACTCCAGAAGGTACAAGCTGTATTTGCCAAGACTTCTCACTATAGAAACATTCTTAAAAGATAGTCCAGAACAAGACTTGTAGTAATGCAAGAGACCTATAGTGGGTTATCTACCAACAGTTGTAATTGACATGATTTTGTTGATGTTGAAGTTTTTCAGAAATGAATAGAGAACTAAACCCAACATATTATACTCTTTCTTCTATTAGGCAACTCAGAGCCAGACGTAATTTTCTGTCCCTTTCGGAACGATTTTTTGATAAAGATTACTCATCTGTGTTTGCACTGAACAACACTAGGGTTAGGCAAAATTTGTTTAGTTCTTTGTTGTGCAAGACACTTCCTTCTGAAAGACAAGACTGAACCAAATAAAATAACTTACTTACCAACACTCACAGTTTAATCATCAATATACACACAGAACAATTGCCTCCCTGTGCCCACCAATCAAAGCTGTATGTCATAAACTAATGCCAGTTGAACTATATCTCCACCTTATAAGACCATTCTTAAAATTACGCAGACCAGACTCTAATGCTTAAAGCTCCCCACTGCCTAGACGATTGTATTACAGTCTTTTGCTACGATCCTGGCACTTTTTACCTGGCAGATTTGAAAGCAGTTTCTTTGCTATTCAACTTTTGCTGTGGCTTATTTTTATAAATGACATTATATTTTAGGAAATTAAATAGTTAAAAGAAAACTCCAAAATGGCAGCACTTAAAGCTGTGTCATTTTTGAACAATACCTTTAAAAATGTAATTTGTGTACAGCTTTATTCACAGTAAGTAAAAAATTTCTTTATGCTTTGTTTTTTTATTATCACCAAACTGAATGATTTTTCTTATATTGATTTAAAAATTCTGTAGCCATTCATATATTATTCCACGAAATAACAAATATTTAAACTCACAGTTTACGTTTTACTCTTCGAAATTCTACCAATCAAATAACGTGCAACCAAAAAGATTATATATTTTATGCTGTTAGAGTAAAATTTGTGGTATTGGGGAATAGAATGAAAATAAATTGCAAGAGTAAAAAGATATCTTTGGGGAACAAGATATAGGTAACATAAAAACAAGAAAAAATAAGCATAACCAAAGCAATCTATTCATTAAATTCTCTCATTTCTTTGTTTCTGAAATATATTATTTTCAGTGGCTCTTCGATAAATCCTGACGATGCTGAGATGCACTTTTTATTGGATACATTTCAAGAACTTAATAAGTACTAATATTATCCCAGTACTGTTGTTATTTTACCTTCAAGTGATCACTTTAGAGAGAAAGTAACAATTCTACCACTTGGTGGTGCTGGTGGATAATATAAAAACCAAACTATTCCTGGAGCACATTTTGAGAGAACTGGTTATGGTGAGTTAAATAAAATTAAGGGAAGGACAGCTTCATTCACCTCTGTCATCCCCTATTTTTTATTTCTCCTTTTGACACAAAGAGTGTAAATTAGGCAGAATGGTTACTACTGATGGCTTGGGTCCTTGCTAACTAGCAAAAGGAACAGAGATCTTTAACACAAATTTCATGGCAGTGGAGATTGACGATTAATGAGGCCATTATTTTCATTTTTAAATTGTCCCTGCTGCAGTATGAAAGATTGCTTCAATTACACACTTTATTTTCATCCTTCCAAAAGGACACATTTTTGTATGACTGCTCATGTTTCCACTACCCTGTTCTTGATAGGAATGCAAGTATTTAACATGGTATTGAATGTTTTTATACTAAAATGAATAGTAAATACAAGTACAAACTTGAGTAACTGTTCAATTATAGTTGATGTCAGAACACTTTCAGATAGGGAGAGGATAAGCAAATGGCTCAATGTCATTTACTATTTATAATAGTTGTTACAGCTTGCCTTCAGAAATATATTGCTTTATCAAAAGCAAGCTCTCTTAAAACAGTAACAGTTTTTCATATTTATTTGGCACTGTTTTTTACTTAGCTCAGCTTTAGTTTTCACATTTTAAAAAATGCATATATTATAAAATTTTTATGAAGTGTTCAACCATGTATTACTTCAACCACATAAACACAAGAGAAGTGATATATATATAATTATATATATAGAATATATATAATATAAATCAATATGTATAATTAATATATAATAATTAATATATAAGAAATAATATAATAATCGATATATAATATATAATTATTATCATCTGTTAACCAGGGGCAAGTCCATGAATTTCTTATGACCAAAGTTAACCTAGCATGTAGCGCTCCACAGCAGGTGTGAGATGGAAGAATTATATGGAATGGATTTTCAAATGACAAAGTAGAAGTTTCCAGTTTTCACCTCACTTCAAAGAAAAGAACCCAGCAGACATATATTCTTTGTCTCGTTGGTTTGCAGATACATTATTAATATCTTTGACATGGAAGAAAAGGCAGCCCAAGGGCCCTAAATTCTCATTCTATATAGATAAAAGAAGAAGCAGTTAACTCTGCTACTGAACAACTGTTTTAAATATAAAGCAAAGAATGAACCCAAAGCTTGTTCGCAACTCAGTGTGCCCATTTAACCTCTGGGTCATATACTACTTGATTTGAATTTCTATTAATGCTTTTCACACTTTCTTATGCAGCTGGTAACAATAAGGGTAATTAGTGAAAAAATTACCCCCTACAAAATGCATGCAAAGATTAATATTACCGTCCATAATTTTAAAAACTGATGGCTACAGATAGAACCAATATTCACCTTACCTAATACAACACATAATGGAAGAACAATGTATGTTCCATTAGTGTTAATATTATGAATTTTTTTAGCCCTGCTGGAGAGTAGCTTTGTTTTCCCAGTAATATTCTTTTATTCTTTGTAGAAACAGCAAAAATAATTCTCTTGATTTGACCAACTTGCCTTCCTATCACACTGTCTTTTCCAGGGCATTTTTTGCCTCCCTTCCTTCTCCCACTTGATTACTTTTAGTATGATAAATGAGTTAAAAAAAACAAACAAAAAACGTAACAGAAAAAAAAAACAGTAAATGAAAATTGCTCAGAAAAAGATGGACATCATTTTTACCATCGATCACAGGTATATTTTGTGTGTTAGACTAGAAATACTGAATTGATTTTAAGTCAAATGAAATCTAATGCAGTCATAATTCTAACATTGCAAGATGTGAAATTGTTGGCCCATCACTGCAATTCTGAGATGTAATTTTCCCACTTATAGAATGGTAAGATATGGCTTGGAGAAATTGAAATATGGCTACTCTGAACTGAGATGTATGTGTTTGAAATAAACTGACTTCGAAGACAGCATAAAAACAAGCATGTAAAACAATTATTATATGTTGGGCCATCTTAAAATTATTATATTTTAGATATATAGGGTTAAATAAGACCTTAGCAAAATCATTTTAATCTATTTTCTTTTGATATTTTAATGTGTCTATAAGAAAGTGTAAAATTACAAGCTTTGTTCACAATTTTGGCATGTGTTATCACTCTATAGGACAGTGCTGTTATAGGAACTCCAATTTTAAAAGTATTTTTGCTCATGACAGAAAAATAGATCTCAGTGAATCTTTATCAGTTATTTTGAACAAGATATATTTGTTATTTCAAAATATTGCTTCCATATTTAACTTGTTACTTAAGCAGAATGTTATTTTTTTCTAATGAAGTGTTTCTTTCAATATTTTAAACTTGTATTGGTGTCTGTATACTCTAGATTAGAAAAGCCAACCACCAGCACTCTTTTAGTAAAACTTTTTTTTTTTTTTTTTTTTACCTGTGAAGTTGATCCTCTTATGCTAAGGACACAATTTTGAGAGAAATACCAATAACCGTGAGAAAGGAAGGGAACCTACTTAAAGCAGCCCTTCAGTTGTGCTGTGCATGGTCCTCAAATATACTTGTCCACTCAGAGTCATGACTACTAGATTTGGATGCTAATGGAATCATCAAGTAAAAATTCCCAAACTTAAAAAAATAGCATGCAAAATAGTACAACGTACTTTCTTGATTTGGTTGGTAAGTTTCGATTCGCCTTTCATTAAGAATTCATCATAATGTGAGCTAAACCATCTGCCCTTTATCAAGAATATATAAAAGAAATGTGTAGTTTTTTCTGGATTGCTGCTTTAAAAAGCAAGCGATTGCTTTAAAGGGATACATAACTCTCATGTCAGAAGAAAACTCCCATTGTCACTATTCTTTATCTAGAAATGGCTGTGTGTTTGTAAAACATACCTCTTTTTAAATTTTTTTGCTTATTTATTTTTGAGAGAGAGAGGGAGAGAGACAGTGCATGAGCAGAGGAGGGCGGGGGAGAGAGAGACACACACAGGATCCAAAGCAGGCTCCAGGCTCTAAACTGTCAGCCCAGAGCCCGCGTCCGGGCTCGAACCCACCAGTGGTGAGATCATAACTGGCTGAGCCACCCAGGTGCCCCAAAACATACTCTTTAAAAAAAATTTTTTTAATGTTTATTTATTTTTGAGAGACAGAGTGTGAGTGGGGGGGGAGCAAAGAGAGAGGGAGACACAGAATCTGAAGCAGGCTCCAGGCTCTTACCTGTCAGCACAGAGCCCCATGTGGGGCTCAAACTCACGAACTGAAGTCGGACGCTTACCGACTGAGCTGCTCAGGTGCCCCAAAACATACCTCTTTTTTAAGCCTAAGATCAAAGTGAGATTCTTTTATAGCTAATTATACATATTTCACAGATAAAAAGCATTTCTTCTCAAAGAGACACTTTCTTTGTTAGGTTGTGTCATGTTCAAAAACTTTATTTGTTCAAACCATAGCCAAAGTTGTTTGCTCTCTTGCAAAAGTATAGCTTCGTTTGTTAATATATGCATTCATTCAGAAAATGCTGTCCACTTCCTACTCACTGCAAGGCACTGGGTTATTTATAGCATCAGAAAATAAGGTAAAACCCGAAAGACTGGAAACTATTCTCTTAATGGTAATTATTTCAGATGATGAGTTTGAGTGCATTAGAACCCAATTACATTTCTGGGTTTTGTTGAGTAAACAAAAGCTACTGAAGATTGTTGATATTGAAAAGTCATTAAGAAATTCTGTAGTTTTCAAATTGAACCCTTTACTGTTGAGTCATACTTGTTTATTTGTATATTTGATGGTAACAATGGAGGATGACAACCAGAACAAATTGGATTAATTTTGTCATGATACACGATTGAAAATGCCAGAACATTGTAAATAGACTTCTATCATGTTTTTCAAAACTGTAAGTGAAAAGTAATAAGTAATAATTATTTTATAAAGCATTTCTGAAGCATTCCAAGTAATCTTAATTTCTAATAGTGATTATTGGAAGTGGTTATTTTTCTTCACTTAGGTTTATAATATTAATGACAGAGTCCAGGTAGAATGTTTCCTAATAGTATTGAATAATTATTATAAAATGTAGACTTAATCCTTTCCCTTTTCATTTAATTTTTTGATTTAAGATAATTTTCAAAGAGTAAACTGGAATATCTATTTCCACTTAAATATTGCAATTTTAGAGAAAATATATGATATTATGTAATATGTTTGTTGTGAGAAGGTTTTAATGACATCTTAAACCTTATCTCATTAAGGCCAATGTATTATTATTATTATTATTATTATTAATCTAGGTGGCAGTTTTTCATATTTTCTTTTATTACTATAAAACTGGAACAGAAAAGTTAAATCATTTTCCTACAAGATTGGTGCCTTTAATTGGTGGATTAAACATTCAATTTATGGAATGCTAATCCATAATTGAACTATTATATTAGAAATTTCCTTTATATATTTCATCCTTTTTAAATCTCTTGATAAAGTCTTACTTTGTTTATAAAAAGTATTCTGATAGTGGTGATTTTTATCTTGATGTGCAGCAGTAAATGAAGATAGTCATTTATGACCAGCACTACTTTCACAGTAATAATTTCCTTTTGTTTCTCACTGCAAATTTTAAGTAATAAAAATATAGTTATTCTCAAAAATTGGAGTTGTTCTCTTTTAGTGCTTTAAATAAAATGTAATAGAAATCTGTAGATGATCGTAAATTTAAAACGATCAGTTATATTGCTTGAAAAATATTTTCTTTCTTCCACATATAAAAATTCCCTTCATTTGAATTATACTAAAGCAACTGAATACTTTGGACCTAAGAAGAAATTAGATCTGCAGCCAATGCAGTCATTTATAATATATTGGACCTTGAACAATCCCTTTATTTTTAATGTTGTTAGGTTTTCTAAAGCAATCAAATAATAGATTCTGTTGCTTATGTTTTTGCTTAAAAAAGAATATTGTGGATTTAGAGTAAAATGAGTCTACATGTATTGGTTGCTTAGTTGCTATTGATATCATAATATATAGGAATATCCAGTATAAAGGTATACAACTAACGATCCCCCAGATAATAGAAAAGTAGCTAATGATTGTCGGTCAAAATGATCTAACAAGTATTATATGATGCAGGCACGAGCGCTTTAACAATTTGTACACACCAAGATTCTATGGCAACATTACCACTCAGGAGAAGGACAATATGACATAAGTAACAAAGATCTATACAATATTGCAGCATTATGAACCAATGTGAATGGATGAGTTAATATTAAAGATGATACTACCAGAAAATGCTGCGAAAAACAGAGCTCCTATAGATCAAATATGTACTTTGGCTTAGTACTTGCAAAGTATTTTTGGTTGGACTATAGTTTTGTTATCCATTATTATGACCTTAATGGAAATTTTCTGATGAATTCTTCTCTTAGTTTCAAATCAGATCCTATCGTGGCCTGCAAATGACCTGCCCTAACTCTCTTTCCAACATTTCCAACTATATTTCCTTCCTCAGTTCCTCAAAAAAGCCAATTACAGTTTTGCTTCAGAGCGTTTGTAGGTGTTATGTACTTTGAGAATGTCCATGCCACAAATATACATATGATTTTCTCCCTCACTTTATTCACCTCCCTCTTCAACCTTTAACAAACGAAAGAGGCCTTTTCTGATTATATTGTCTATAGTAGCACTTCCTTCTTCCATATATCCTCTTACCTTTATTTTTTTCACAGTATATATGACTACCTGCCAACAAGTTGTACATTTGCATTAGTGAGTTTAATTAACTCTATAGCTCCTATAACAAATGATCAACAAAAACATACCGGTTTAATTCAGTAAAAACTGATTTCTCATCCACATTATACTTTTGACTCTTGTCAACAGGTTCTCCTCCAAGCTTTGACACTTGGGTCATGGATTCTTCCTTCATGTACCTCTGCCATTTTCTAAGGTATTCACCATTATGTCAGTGAATTAGCATCGAGAGAGAGAGAGAGAGAGAGAGAGAGAGAGAGAGAGACAGAAGAAAAAATGCAGGGTTTGTCATAGCTAGGTTTGAGAGTGGCATACATCAATTCTTCCCATTAGACAGCACCCAGTCACGTGTCCCCATTATCACTGAATGGGAGGCTGGAAAATGTAAATCTCTGTATGGTGTGTACTCAGTACAACTGATAATCCTTAACAAGACTCTACCATATTTGTTTTTTCAGATGTTTCTAGTCTGTCTCCTGAGATACATCCTATACCCATAGAAGGCAGCAGCATTATTTGTTTGGTTCCTAGAATAGAGCTTTGCGTGTAGTAGCTACTCAGTAAACGTTTTTAAAATGAAAAAAAAATGCAATATTTTATTTATCATTTGCTCCACATTGGCTTAAGTCTGATAACATACACTAAAAGCAAGAGAATCTCCTAGCATTGATATCCTGAGCCAGTTGGCACTGATCAGAGATGTAGGTGAAAGCTAGTAGCTCTGGCTTACCCTTAAGGTGGTCAGCTCAGGTTCTTTGCTTCATTTTGGTCACACACTGCCATCAACGTATTGCATACACAGAATAGACCAAGTTCCTCTCTTAAATAGAATTTGGAAATATATAATTTCATTATAACATTTCATTACAAAGTACAGTTTAAAATTTGATGAGAATTGTGATTTGTTTACTTTCTTCTTATTTTTTAATGGCAAAATGTTTGAACGGAATATTATATTTAATGCAGCAGGGCACTTACTACTTTTTATAACATTTGCAGAGAACTTAACAAAACACTTTCAACATTCTTATCAGTCTCTACAACAAGCTAAGAAACCAATTGTCCTAATTGTTTCGATTTTACAGAAAAGGATATGGGTCTCAGAATCTGTCACTTCCGCAATATTACCAACTCACGAGCAGCTAGGTTTTAATCTGATGCTCATTCTACTGCATTTATGAACAAAGCTCTCATAATCTTCAAAGCAATTTGCTCAGTAAAGTAATCATAATCATTAATTTTCAAGTGCATTTTATTTATTTATCTTTTTAGAGAGAGAGAGAGAGAGAGAGAGGGACAGAGAGAGAGAGTATCTTAAGCTGACTCCATGCTCAGGACAGAGCCCAGTGTGGGGCTTAATCCCATGACCCTGGGATCATGACTTGAGCTGAAACCAAGAGTTGGACGTTCAAACAGGTGAGCCACCCAGGCGCCTGTCAAATGCATGCTTTGATCTATTGATTACAGTTTCCTAATGTATTGGCTCCAAGAAAGTATGAATTCAAAGCTCACATGGACCTTTTTGACAAATAGTGATGAAACCCTCATGATGAGGTTGTGTTTGTTTGTTTGTTTTCTGTTTTTAAATCAAGTTAGTTAACATACAGTGTAGTCTTGGCTTCAGGAGTAGAACTCAATGAATGATTCCTCTCTTATAGATGACACCCAGTGCTTATCCCAAAAAGTGCCCTTCTTGATGTCCATCATTCATTTAGCCCTTCCCCCCACCCACCTCCCCTCCAGGAATCTTGTTCCCTGTATTTAAGAGTCTGTTATGGTTTGCCTCTCTCTGTGTTTTCATCTTATTTTTTTCCCTCCTCTATGTTCATCTGTTGTGTTTCTCAAATTCCACATGTGAGTGAAATCATATGATATCTCTCTTTCACTGACTTATTTCCCTTAGAATAATACCCTTTAGTTCCATCCACATTGTACACGGAGTTTTCTACTAGAGGAAAATAAGCCAAAACAAGGAGGGGGGAAGATATAGTACTTTACAGAGGAAGGTCTAGCTCCAAAATGTGATTACTAATAGTTTGGTGACAAACCACAATGTGAGAGTAGTAGTCCCAGCAGTGTCTTACACCACACACAAAAACAAACTCAAAATGGGTTAAAGACTTAAAAGTGAGACCTGAAACCATAAAACGCCTAGAATAAAAATTAGCAATCTCTTGGATGTTGGCCTATAGAAACATTTTTCTATATATATATCCTTAGGCAAGGGAAACAAAAACAAAAATAGACTATTGGGATTACACCAAAATAAAAAGCTTTTGCACAGCAAAGGAAACCACCAGTGAAACAAAAGACAGCCTGCTAAATGAGAGAAGATATTCACAAATGGTCTATCCAATAAGGGGTTAATACACAAAATATATAAAGAACTTATAAAATGCAACACCAAAAACAAAACAAAACAAAGCAAAACAAACAAAAACCTCCAAACGGTCCAATTAAAAAAGTGGGCAGAGAACCTGAATAGACATTTTCCCAAATAAGATATACAGATGGCTACCAGACAAATGAAAAAGATGGTCAACATTACTAATTATCAGGGAAATACAAATCAAAACCACAGTGAGATATCACCTTATACCTTTCAAAAGGGCTTAAATCAAAAAGGCAAGAAACAACAAGTGTTGTTAAGGATGTGGAGAAAAAGAATTCCTCACGCACTGTTGCTGGGAATGTAAATTGGTTCAGCCATTAGGGAAAACCGTGCGGAAGTTCCTCAAAAATTAAAATCATGGGGTGCCTGGGTGGCTCAGTCGGTTAAGTGGCCGGATTTGGCTTAAGGTCATGATCTCACAGCCTATGAGTTTGAGACCCGCGTGGGGCTCTGTGCTGACAGCTCAGAGCCTGGAGCCTGCTTCAGATTCTGTGTCTCCCTCTCTCTCTGCCCCTCCCCCACTCACCCTCTGTCTCTCTCTCAAAAATAACTAAACATTAAAAAAATTAAAAAATTAAAATCACATATGATCCAATAATTCTACTTCTGTGTATTTATGGAAAGAAAATGAAAACACTAATTCAAAAAGATATATGCACCCCTATGTTTATTGCAGGATTATCTACAATAGTCAAGATATGGAAGCAACTCAAGTGTCCATCAATAGATGAATGGGTAAAGAAGTTGTGGTATATATATATACAATGGAATCGTACTCAGCCATAAAAAAGAATGAAATCTTGCCAGTTGCAGTTGGGACAACATGGATAGACCTAGAGGACATTATGCTAAATGGAATAAGTCAGAGAAAGACAAATGCCATATGATTTCACTTACATGTGGAATCTTAAAAAAAAAAAAGCAAAAAGCAGAAAGAGACCCATAAATACAGAGAACTGGTCGTTGCCAGAGAGGAGGGAGGTAGGAGGATGGTCAAAACGAGTGAAGGGGAGCCGGAGGTACAGACTTCTAGTTGTGGAGTGAATACATCGTGAGGCTAAAAAAAACAGCATAGGGAATATAGTCAACGGTATTGTAATAGCATCGTATGGCGACGGGCTAGGTAGGTGCACTTGTGGTGAGCATGGTATTGAGTATAGATTTGTGTAATCGGTACGTTATATATTGGAAGATAATTTACATTACACTGTGTGTCAACTATATTAATGATAATAAAAACCCCAGAGTGGATAGTCTGAGAAGGCATCCTTTTCCAAGAGTGGTTGTAGGAGTGCTGACAACACTACTTCATCTTTGGCCCTCTATCTTGGTCTCCCCTCTGACACACAGATAGCACCACTTTAGATAATGAGTACAGATGATCGTGCACAGAAGTCTCCACTTCAGATAACAGCTCCGTGGCCTCACCACCATGCCCCTCACTCTATAAAAGCTCTGGGTTGAGGGCGGGGCTTGGCGTTGAATAGTTGCGTAGGGCTCTGGATTCTTCACACGTCCCCCTCCTTATCAGTAAGTTACCCTGAGTAAAATTCTAAATGGTGTGGAGCGGGCTTGCTTTGTAGTTTGGTGTTCAAGTGCCTTCTGAGCTGGCAGTGAGAGCCTGCTTGGGATTCTCTCCCTCTGTGCCCGTTTCCTGTTTGCGGGCTCTCTCTCAAAATAAGTAAATGAACTTTAAAAATATAAAATAAAAAACCAAAGTGCCCTCTCAAGGTGGAGGGTATTTACTGACCCTCCTCCACCTTCTCACAGTGGTTTTGCAAAATTTAACTGGGGTTAAATCAGAGCTCACGTTAGAGGCAAGCATTTGAATGCAAAGTTCACTTTCCATGATGGATATAGAAATGGACAAAGTAAACTGTGACTCAGGGTGGGTTATGACAACAATGGGAAATTAGGTTGATATGCAAATGGAAGCCCAATAAGGATGGGAACCAAAAAAAAAAAAAAAAAAAGGAGCATGGGATACTGGAGCATATTGTAAAATGGGACATTATCAGCTTAGTGCTAGCACCCCAGATTACAGGTTAGAGGCTGCAGAATATTGTCAACCCTGACCTATGAGCAAAGAGACAAATGCAAATATGTAGAGCTGTTGGATGCTTTTTGGCCCAGGTCCTGGACCAAACTGAGCCCACAGACTAGCGGTTTTCAGATGGCCGCTTCAGGGCAAGCCAGGGTTTAGGCAGTCAGAACTGAGGGTCGCCAATGGCAATCTAAACATTCTAGGGGATGGGCTTGTACAACGCAGGATGATGTTGAGAATTCTATAGCATCTTCTGTGAGAGTTTGCATGTGCTGTGTTTTTAACTCCTCTGTTTAGTAGAAGAGAGAAGTAGGAACATGATAAACAGAAAGCCTGATTGTGTAAATCCAGAATGGTTTTCTGGTGGCCAGTGTGGTTGTGTAACAAGTATAAAATATTAACCAATAAGAAAGCCTTTTAATTAAGAACTTTTATAAATTTAGAGTTTTAATGGTGAAATACTACTTTTTCAATTTCACAACATGTCTTTATTTGGTAATGATTAAAATTTGTTGTTTTTTTTAAGTTTTTGTTTAAATTCCAGTTAAGCGACTGTGTAATATTAGTTTCACGTCTGCCATGTAGTGATTCAGCACCAGGTGCTCATCACATCAAGTTCACGCCTTAATCCCCATCACCTATTTAACCCATCCCCCAACCATCTCCCCTCTGGTAACCATCAATTCTCTATCGTTAAGAGTCCGTTTCTTGGTTTGCCTCTCTTTTTTCCCCTTTGCTGTTTCTTTTGTTTCTTAAATTCTACATGAGTGAAATCGTGGTGTTTTTCTTTCTATGACTGACTTATTTCATTAACATTATACTCTCTAGCTCCATCCATGTCATTGCAAATGGCAAGACTTCATTCTTTTTTATGGCTGAGTAATCTCTATACCACATCTTTATTCATGGGTAGATGAACACTTGGGCAAAAGTTGTTCTCACACAAAGTCTAGTAAGCTATTTATGTCAACATATGGCCATATTATAATGCTATGAGAGGCAGAACAAAATATGAAATTTATAGGTCCATGCTTATTTCCTCTTTCTAATGCAAGTATAGATTTTAATGTTTTGTTTGTTTTGTTTTGTTTAATGATGTACCAGAGAAGTTTGGGTCACTATCTTAACTTTTATTTGCAAACTGCCTGGGTGACATTGGTTATCAACATGAAAACTTTCA
The DNA here is from genome assembly GCF_028749965.1 of Puma concolor. Classification (NCBI taxonomy): domain Eukaryota; kingdom Metazoa; phylum Chordata; class Mammalia; order Carnivora; family Felidae; genus Puma; species Puma concolor. Next base: position 204,085,250 of record NC_141667.1, on the reverse strand, counting down.
AGTATAATCTGTCACCTTTTTAATAATACTGATCAAAGCTAATTGTTTTTTTTCTGTTATTGGAAACTGGTTTAAATTAGTTTGATTTATAAAAGTTCTGAGTATTAATATTTGTTTTATGTGTTTTAACATAATCTCCTTCTGACATTGCTAATTGTGTTTAAAACAAAACATTTTAATGTGTTCTAATTGATTAACCCTACTTCAATGATTTCTAATACCACTCCTGCCTTTTATCAAGTTTTTACATCTGATTGATCTAATTTAAATTTTTTTCTCTTTTAATGATTGCCCCTACTCTTCACCAGTATTACATTATTTTAATTTTTGTATATTTATAGAATATCTATGCTAGAATAAATTCTGCTACTCTGTGGATCAATTTAGGAGATGATTGAATGTATTATTTCATTGAGTCTTTTAGTCCATTAACAAGCTGCCTTTATGTCTTTCCATAATTTCTGTAACTATTTCCTAAGAAATGTTCTATGTCTTTTGCTAGCTATATTTTGATTTTATTCTCAGTTATGAGTAGGATCTTTGTCTCCAAAGAATGATAATTATTTTTGTATGCTAATCTTTAGCTAGCCAACATGCATAATTATCCTAATAATTCAAATGGTTTGTATATATGAGTTTATGGATTTTCTATGCAGTCAATTAAAGGTAAATAAGTTTTTTTTTTTAAGTTTATTTGGAAAGACAGAGAGAGAGAGTACAAGAATGTGCGAGCGAGCATGCACAAGCAGGGGAGGGACAGAGAGAGAGGGAGACTGAGAATCCCAAGCAGGCTTTGCACTATCAGCACAGAGCCTGGCACGGGGCTTGAACACATGAACCGTGAGATTATGACCTGAGCCAAAGTCAAGAGTTGGACTTTAACCGACTGATCCACCCAGGTGCACCAAAAGCAAAGAAGTTTTTATTTCTTCTTATGACTCCTATGAACTATTGTCTTTGATTTTATTTCATTGGCCGGGGCCTCTAATACAAGACTGAATATACATGGTGGAAAGGGCTACATTCTTATTTCAACTCAGTATTCTTCAGTCATAGGTTTACTGGTAATTTTTAATGTCATTCATTAAGTTAACATTTTATTTCTAGTTTTCTAAATTTTCTATAAGTAACAAATGTTGACATTTGCTAACTATTTTTAACCATCGACTTGAGGATCATAATTTTCAACTTCTAATTTCTCAATATACAGTTGGTTTTCAAACTGGAAGACACATAATCCTTAAAAATGTTCAAACTTCCCAAAGACTACATAGACTTGAGTGATTGCAAAACAGTTTCAACATTCTTAATTTCATTTGTGTTCTTTCTTAATAGAGATGTGTGAACACGTACACAGTGCCCTTCTACAGTTGCCCTTTGTGTGTAAACAAACAAAATCCTAATTTAACCCATCTAGAATTTTTCTATGATGAATTGCCACTAGTTATGAAGTATGCTGCACATAACACAAAGGGAAAAATTAAACCTGTGTCTGCAAAGAGTTTTTAAGTCAAGGTACCATGAAGCCAAAAAGCACATAGTATCTTTCTCTGTCCTACGTGTGTTTTGCTTAAGGGTGCCTAGTGGGGTGTAAGAATGGGCTATTTTGACCTATATCAAGATATTCAGGATCCAGAAATGTTGTAATGAAGTGGGAATGATGATAGCCTTCACTTAATAACTTCATCTCTTCAACTTCTCAATTATTGTACAAGAATACTTCACTGCTAAGGGAGAATCCAATGAGAGAGAAGAGAGTATCCTTATATAGCAATGAGTGCTGTTTACATGATCTTTATTTCTTTTATGTTAGAAATTCATAGTAACCCTTTCTATTTTATCTATTATCGATTATATTACTGTTTCCCTCTTTTTACTCCCTTTCTGAAAAGCAAGCAAACATCCAGGGCCTTTGTCATGTGGTGTTACTTTGGCTTCCATTAGTTAGCTGAGTTTTTATCCAGATCCCTTCAAGGGGGAGTGGGGGTTGGCCTTCTCTGACCGATGGAATATAAGATGGAGAAGAGAAAGTGGCAGTGTAAGATGCAGGCTAGTGCTTTCAGAACCCAACCTTTTTATGTGTTCATTCTCCACCATGAGAAAAACATATTGTGGGCAGTGTTGCTTCTTCAGCCTGGGTCCCAGGAGGAAGCCAGAGGAAAGCGGCACTAAATTGCCCCAAAGCCTTGCTTCCTTTGAACTAACCCAGAAGGCAGACCTGAAAACTCACTGTGGCTTATGCTCAAAGGGTGAGGGCAAAGTACAAAAGCCACATCTCTCTGATAGTAAAACCAAACACTGAAGTAGGTGCTGCATTCACAAGTCTATTGTGGGAAGTTTGGACATTGTGGAGAACACTCCCTTTGTAATCCTTGTGAATAACGAGCATTGTGATGAGCAAGATTAGGAATTACTTCTTTGAAGTTCCTATTCTCTTTGCCCTGTGAATCAAAGCAAGGCCCACAGCTCTAGATTTTTCCCTGAGCACAGATAAGAACCCTGGAAAAGAATGCAGCTTGGGGACCCAGATGCATGTTTTATATGTACGTGGTTTGCATTCCATCCTTCTTTTAAAGGATAGACTCCTCTTGAGTGTTATTATAAATTGTATCTAAATTTAAAGCACTGCCAAAGGATGGAAACATAGTGTGGTGTATTCCCAAATGAAGAAGATCTATTCCCTGACAAAGCAAACTGTCACACTGTGAGGAAGAACAAGACTTAAAAAAAAAAAAAAAAAAAAAAAAAAAAAAAAAAAAAAAACTTATGTGAAAGCTAATATTTTTTCTGCTAAAGCGACTTAGCTGAAGTGGAACACTGAGAATTATATTTAGGTACTGGTATTTTTGCACTAAGAGGACACACAGAAGGAGAAACTGGAAACTATTGGGACTGATGCATGTGTTCTAAGTTCTAGTTCTGGAATTATAAATAGCGAAGTAACAACCTGGATTCATTTAGAAGGCTACATTTAGGACACTCTAATATTGCTACAGAGTTTTGATTAAAAATATTACAAAAGAAACTATAAAACTACAGGAGCACCCACAAAAGAAGTAATGTCATGCCCTATGCATTAAATACATTAGTCAACATATTTTCAGAAACTGTAATCCAAGATACACATTTCTGAGAGTTACAGATAGCTATTGATCAGATTGTTTCTCAGGTAGGTTATCCTAGAATCAAGCTATTCTACAAAGAATGAGGGAAAAGAAAGAGAAACTAATCATTTAAAGTCCAACAGCTGTTAATGCCTAGCTTTGGGATTAAATACATATTCAGAATCATACTTGCCATTGCAGTGGTAAAAATAAAGCCAATTATTAGGGTAATTAATAGCATTATGGGATGGGGAAAAAAAACAGGAATAACAGAATGATTGGTCGCCACTCCCAATTCTCCAGAGATCTTTTTGCAAAGCTAAAAAGCAAAAGGGATAAGCAGAAATGAGAGTAAGGTAACACTTGATAATTTATGCTTGTACCTAAATCTCTGTGCGGGAAACAGTGAATGAGAAAACTTGGTTTAGACTCAAACCTTCCCTAGCTTTTCCTTTTCCACAGCTAACACCCAAAGTGCACAGAAAAATTATGAGAAGGAAGCATCCTGGATCACAGGAGACAAGAGGGAGATGTTTGACCCTCAAAAGAACATTAATCCATTTTCTACCCTGAAGCTTGTATGCAAAGACATAAGATATCATGGATTAAATTATGGGAATCCCGGATAATGAAAATTGCATTATCTTTGTCCTAGGATGTGACCAATCAGATTAAACTGCCCATCCTTGAGATGGGATAGAGAAGGGTAAAGACAGGAGTAAGTGTAAATATTTCTTATCAAAATCTGGTTTACTAATAATTTTGATAAATGCCTATTTAAAAAAAAAGCAGTGTGCTCTTTTTCTAGGTAGTAGTAGAAATTCAACAGGAAAACAGTATTTGTAGGTTCTGAGACTTTCAAAGGAAAAAAGTTAGCTTAAGGATGCTAAGAAATAGCTACGAAAATGCATGTCCTCTTAACCGTGAATGAATCAAAGATGGGAAAAGGAAATATGTAAAAAGAATGGCTGCAGCAAAGACTGTGATAAATCAGAAGGCTACTGAGGAAAAGGAGAATGTTTTTAAGCAGGACACTTAGCAAAGAAATGTATGTGACTAAAACAAAATATATGTAAAGGGTAAGCCAAATATAACTCTAGTCTTACAAAAATTTTAAGGGAAAATCATTGAATTTAACTAAGTTCAAAATACCTATTTTGAAGAGAATGATTATTAAAGTATAGAAACTAGAAAATATCTAAAATACATAATTCTCTCTCAATGAAGACTTACCAAATGAAATCAAGTTTTTAATTTCGGAAAAAATATTATCTAAAGGCAGAATCTAAAAACAACAAAAATAAAAACCAATGGCAAAAAAAGAACCCTTACCTCAAAGAACAATAGCCACCAACATTTGAGAACTCAAGAAAAGGTAGAAAAGTGAGAATAGAGAATATTCTTCTTATACAGTGTTAACTGTTGATATGAGAGCTTGAGACCAAGTGCATGGAGACCAAGACCAAGTGTAAGCCACTTGTAAAATTCTAGAATCGTTTAGAGGATATGATGTTGAATTCTTAAAAAGGATGACTAATACAGTTTTACCAAGAAAGATGATGTCAGGGAAACCTCACTTCTTCTGAGTATGCATCTGATTGGTTCTACATCATGAAACCTATGACAACATAGATCTATATCAGTTAGCATTGTGACAAAAGAAAGTTTCTCATGAGACACTCCAGAACTATACTTTATCTACTATAAAGGTAGATTGAAACGTTTAAGTTGACTTCTGCAGGTTCGTTCTTGGCTTTCTCCTGTTCACCACATCAGAAACAATAAAAAGTTTAGAAGCTAAAGCTGAAGCAGAATTCGTAAAATCTTGTGATACTGGATATGCTATGGTTAAACTGTAACCCAAGAATACTACTTCAGTTGAAAGGAAGGTGTCTTAAAAATGCGTTTCGGGAAGCTGCTGGTACCAAGTTCTCCCCCCTGCCACCGAAGTAAAGAAATTTATGTTTATAGCCTGCATCTCACTAAGGAAAGAGGCAATGAGAATGGAAAGGAAGAGGCAGGTGGATGTGAGAGATATCATGGGCATATGATGAGCAAAATCTGTTTGCCAGCTACATGTTATACAAGAAAAACTAAGAATTTAAGTTGATTCTTAAGTTTCAAGCCTTGATCAGTAGAAGCAGTCAAATACGTATTTTTAAACTAGAATAGAGTAGAAATCCTGAGGAACTTTTCATTGGTGTGTGTTGATAATTATACTGTCAAATGTACTGAATTTTGCTAAGCGATGAAGAGAACAATACATTCTTCATTAATTTAAGAAGCCACTTATGTAGCCTTCATGGAGAACACAGTATGTACAAAGAACCCGTGTATATATCAAAGTGGGAAAATACAGAAGCTATGAGAGTTCAGATACAAAGGATCACAAGTCAGCAAGGGTAGGACTGAAACTCCTGGCTAGTTGACTCCAAATCTCATGTTTTCTTTCTCTAACCTGAACCAGGCTTGTGAAAAAATAAGCATAAAATATCTACTTATTCAATCATTGCTGCTTTGCTAAATTCTAAGCTTTTATCTTGTCCCTCAGAGAGTTAATTCACCTTTTCTCAGCAGCAGTGTGCCTTGTGAGCCTTCAAAGCTCAGAGTGGAACTGGTTTTAGTCACATGTGGATTGGAAACCAGACTCCCTATTAAACAGGTATATGACCTTGAGTGACTGCCTTAACCTCCCTGAGGATGCACAGAGTTGTTAATGAGCTCACAAAGCAGGCCAGCAAGTAGTCCTCACAAAGGGCAATTAGAGAAAGCAGGCAGGCCAATTAGTAATCGGAGACAGGAATTGATTCAGATAGGCATCAGGAATGCTCACTACTGGGTGATATCACTCACTCAACCAATCAATCATCCTGGGTGAAGAAAGGAGAAAGAATCATGAAAGATCTCTTGGATATGTATGTATTGATTTTGACTTCTTTTTTTGTTTTGTTTATTTATTTTGAGAGCATGTGTGCATGTGCACATGCAGGGGAGGAAGGGGGAGGGAGAGAGAGAGAGGAGAAAGAGAGAAAGGGAGAAAGAGAAAGAAAATCCCAAGCCTGAAACAGGGCTGAACCCAGGAACTGTAAGATCATGTTCTAAGCCAAAACCAAGAGTCAGAAACTTAACCGACTGAGCTTCCCAGGCACCCCTGACTTCTTTTGTGTCTGAGGTCCATGACCTCTGTTTTTAAGGGGTGTTCATTTGAGAAGCAGTGAGCAGTTGGAAAACTAGAGCACTGAACTAAGAACAAACAATATATCTTAAAATATTATTTGCTTATTGTCAAATTTTGGTTTAGATTATAGAAATAGTAATGGTAAAGAGCTAAGGAGTTTTGCTTCCCAGCATTTATCTATTAGGAACATGCTGTTGACCCCTATTGCCAGTACTTGAATATCTTTGGACCCACTTCTCTGCTCTGTGGAATGATGGTTTGGAATAAGTCATTTTCAGAGACCTCTTTGACATAAAATGTCTATGATTCTATTTAATTCTAACAAAAACAACAGAGATAGAGGGGCTCCTGGGTGGCTCAGTCAGTTGGGCGTCCAACTTTAGCTCAGGTCGTGGTCTCACAGTTCATGGGTTTGAGCACTGTGTTGGGCTCTGTGCTGACAGCTCCGAGCCTGGAGCCTGCCTCTGATACTGTGTCTTCCTGTGTGACCCTCCCATGCTCATGATCTATCTGTCTCTCAATAATAAATAAAAGTTTTTAAAAAATTAAAAAAAAACACAACAGAGATAGAAAAGAAAGCTTCAAACAACAAATATATGCAAATATTAAAGATAAACTGGGATTGAAAAGGAATAGTCTGTTAAGAAAAAGATCTTAATGTATCCTGTAAGCAATCATAAAGTTGAAGGTAAAGGGTGTTTCTATTTATAAAATACAAATAAGTTTATAAAATATATAGGCAGAAAGAAACCAAAAGTGGATAAATATTTGGAAATATTAATTGGATAAATATAAGAATATTTGTATAAACAATATGTAACATTTATAGTAGTAAAAGGAATAAAAGCAGGTGTTAAACCCTACCAAATAGAGAAATAGGGAGGACCATTTATGGTTTATTATACATAATTGAGCTGAAAAAAGTTTTGATTATTAATAGAAAAAGGTTAATCAGGAATATAAAATTTTAGATGAGTCTTTAGTGAAATTCCACTGAGACATTTTATGGGAAAAAAATAGTAAGTTTCTTCATTTTTGTCATATAATCCTAAGAATTAAAAAAAAAAATCAAGTGCACTGCATTTCAATCCTTTTTTTTTTTTCATCGTTTCGTAAATCACATAATGCCCACACATGATAGAGCCTTATATTCTAAGGTTGTAAGATGTTGACAATGAACTACCTTGCCACCTGATCCCGGTGCCATTATTCAATGCTTTTTGTTAAACATGGGATTTTTCTATTACTCTTATTTAAGTCCACCTGAAAGGGCTGTTAAAAGTGCTGTGATTGTTGTTCTTGTATCCTACCAGCATGGTTAGCCATGAGACATGGTTTGAAATTGGATTTCATTAATAGCTCAGCAGCCTATTAGTATCCCCTCTGTATGAAGGCATGTCAGATTCATAGAGAACAAGCAGGGACCCGTCTTAGTTTGATCTCACAGGCACCATCCTTTCTAAAGTAAGGTAACATGCTCAATCAAACCACAGGTCTTGATGCATCCTCGTTTCTGAAGACCCAAACCCCAGGCATATGGGTTTGTCTCATTTTTAGATACACATAATAAAACGGTCATTCGGAAAGTTCATTCATGTGTGTGTGGTACAACTGCTGACACAGTAAGCTTGCATTCTTTTAGAACGTGGGGCACAGTGGGTGTTTGCAACAGGCTCTATTTGCTAGTCAGCTCTCACAATGGATCACAGTTGAAGTCCTTTCACTCCAGGCTTCAAAATTGAAACGCAAACCCTCTGAGAAATCTTTCATGTATTGCTTTTAAGCTGGGCTGCAAAAATAATGAGCAATTAGTTCTTGTAATGATGCACTGCTGTTTGGATGAACGACTTGTAGATATTTCAAGTAGCCCATTGGGATCCTGGAGAAAAGAAAAGAAATCTACTTAGGATGAACCTTCCCTATTTAGTCTTCAAAGTCCTAGGTTGCTCACCACCAAGCTGAGCTTCTGAATAAAATGGTTGCTTTTAGCCTCCATGAAATGCTGGCACCCTGTCAGAATCCTGTATTTCAAGTTCCATTTCCTAGTGCCAAATTTTCATGCTATGTAACTCTTTAGGTAGCCTCTAAGAAAAGTTAAAGCTTATATAAAACCGAATTATTTTTTCTACAGAGTTAATTCTACTTAACAGATCTGTTTGCAGCTTTTACCATACATAGGACTGTCATGAGCAAAAAAGATACTCCATCCTTGAGCCCTTTCTTTGAAAGTCCGTCAAGGGAACACCCGGGAGCTGATGGTTTGTCTTCCGGTACACACGCGCGTGCACACACACACACACACACACACGCACACACACATAATGGATCTGGACTATATTAGATTTAAATTTATCTGAAATCCTTTAAACCCAATAAATATAGTTTAGTAATCCCATGCTTAATCAATTTTGCTTTGACTTCTTTCTTTTGTAAAAGGTGTGAACACTTTCAGAAAGCTCTAAAATTCCAATATTAGCATTTAATAAATTTAGGTTTGGAAAGTCTTAAAAAATTTTTTTCCTGCATGAATACCTGTATCGAGAAACCAAGTCCTCATGGTGAGTGATGTTGTTGCATTTCTAATTTCATATGGATGCTGCTTCAGAATAGACTCTTAGGACAAAAGAACAAGAGTTAAACATGCTTTCTCTATTCACTGTTATTTCGTGACATTACTTCTTAGGTTACCTTATTTTAAAAATATATAAAAATACATTGAGGCAAACATTGGCAGTATAATTTATTAACATCTTGGGTCAGATCAGTTCATCAGATCCCTGAGGGAAATCTAGTAAAAAAAAAAAAAAAAAAAAAAAAAAAAAGATACTGATAGGAAACTGTTACAGGAAAAAGAAAAAAGGAATCCATGTATCCTTAGAACATGGGGCTCTAAATGTGTACTCTAATAGATTATTGGTAACCAGAAAATAGAGATTGCCTTGAGACTGCAAGAACCCCTTCATCGGAATCCATGTGTTTTTGTGTCTTTACCTAATGTAAGCTATACCATTCCATCCTTGGCACTTGGCAAGCTCTCAATCTTTGCTGAATTAAGAATGTGTGGCATTCGTTTTATGGAGTAGTCTTGTGGCACGGTATACTGGGTGAAGGTCAGGTAGAAAGTAACGTGGGTGCTCTAATCAGAGGATTTTTTTTAATCTCATCATATTCTCTCATAGGTATATTGGCCTGTGTCTGTTATGCCTTTTGGTGACTATAGGAGAAAGCCTCTCTTCAATATCTGCCAAATTCTCTCTAGAACCTTACTGTGTGAATGGCAAATCATTTTAGGTTTTGCTCCCTGTGCACTGCTGATGACGCCACACTGTTCGGTGCAAGGAGTCCTATTTGAAGCCAGAGACCATCCTGGACAGTGGGGGAAGTGCAATCAGAGAAGCTAATGACTACAGTGTGTTACAGAGTAAGACTTGGAGAGAAGTTCCCTCCATACCAGTCTCCATGTTTTTTGTAAATCTTTTATCCTCTCCAGGGAAAGATTCAATATGAATGACATAATTTGGATTTCTGCAAAGCAGGAATCTCTCTCTAGTGGAGGATTAAGGACTGAGAAAATTAGAAACACTCCAGGAGCTGAAGAGGGTGGGAAGTTAATAGATGACTGGTAATGGAGAGATCAGAACAAAGGGCCTGGGGGGGATTATGAGTCTAAAGACCACTTCATCAAAAATTTGAAGTGAGGAAAACCTATCAAGTAGGAAAGCAATGGAACCGTTTATTCAGCTCACAAAAGAGACTTTAGACGATTCTTATAGAGACTTTCTAAGCCAAAAAAAAAAAATTTGTAGTGTGGGCACAGCAAAAACTTCACACATGAGGAATCAAACAGAATAGTAAATCCACCATTTTTCTGCATGGCAGGGCTTTAATGTTAGAAAATTTCCTGACAAAGAGGCTACAAGGCCCACAGGCTCCTTGTTCTGCCCCCAATAATGATCTCATGCATTCCAGAGCTACAGGCACCTAGGAAGAAGTGCAAAATGCTTACACCTGGAAAATAAGTTTCCGGCTTCTCTCAGTTTGCAGAAGCATGTATCTGTCTGATTTGAGATCTGTTTTTCTGTCTCAAAATGCTGATTTTTCAAGCCAAGCTTCCTGAGCAGAGTTTCAATACCATTTTCATCCAACTGCTTGTACAGGAAGTAAATGCTTTTTTGTTTGTAATTTCACCAGAGCAGCCGCTTGTGAACTCCCCATTATCTGCAACAATAAACTCCCTGGAGGAGAGGTTTGCTTGTGATCAGGCAGGAGTGAGGTAGGTGAGTGTGGTTTCCCCATGACCTTCACAAGCAGGCAGCGTCTTTTTCTTGTCTGATTCTTCAATCTTTCTGACACCCTGTGCGCCACCACCCCTCTCCTTCCCAAATGGAATTCTAATTCAAATAAGAAGATTACGGTGCTAGAGCTGAAGACGTGTTATGGAACAAATCCAAATGGATAAAGCCTATTTTCCGACTCACAAAAATCCTCTCCTTTTTGACATTTCCAAATGGTCAAATGATTAAGAAAGAAGCCAAATGAAGAAGCTTTTCCACCCTACCTTTTCTTGTAGCATACACCTGGATAATGATTGGGAGGCGGGAATAGAAATATGGAACTCTTATACCATGCCCTTTGACCTTGATATTGCGCGGTACCTCGCGATAAAATATCATTGAAGTGTAGTGGGGGAGGATGGGGCACAGAAAGTAGAATAGGGTGCCATAATCTAAGGATTTTCTTCCATCACAATTCTTTCATAAGTAAGTTCTTGTGTATGACTTCCTTTCTGTGACTATAAGAAAAAGACTTCTCTTTAATATCTGCAATATTCTGTCAAGAAACTTACTCTGTTTAATTTTTGATCCCTATGCATTGCTGATGACAACAGAATGTTCAGTGCACAGTCTGAGGCTAATACTGTGCAGGACGTTTGTGTGTGTTTTCTTTTGTTTGTTTGTTTGTGTTGTTTTTGCCACTTCTCCCAAGACCCTGAATTCACATTGTGCCTCATAAAAAATGTGGAGATTTGCAATTCCAAATATGGGTAACTCAGACAACAAGCTTTTTTCTTCATATGTGAAGAGAACAAATAGTAGTGATTTAATAAGGATGATGCCTTTGGGAATTATGAAGACGCAACTAAATTTAGATACACAGAATTTACCTTTAAAAGAGAGTGAAAGCATTGCTTTCAAAGTAACTGAGAAATCCCTTTTTATTTAATTAAAATTATCATGAGTTTTTCTTCATTCAGTTATAGTCAATCATAAAATGAAAGCCATTTGAACCTAAAGGGACAATCAGGGAACAAATATTTCTCTAACTACTATTGGAGATAGATTCTACATGCTTAGTTGTTGAAATTTTCCTTAAAGAGAAAACTTAAAGCCTAAGTCAATCAAGATTATCTGCTTCCTCAATGATCTCTAAGACCAGTAGATTAAAGAGAAAACAGACAAAGTGGAAAAATTGGAAGGGGAATATCCATTTTGTCTTTTGAAGTCTGGTTTCAACAGTTTCATGTTGAAATGGCTTCATTTCAAGAGCAAATTTCTGAAATGGCGGGCTTGACACTAAGAATACCATTGGAGCTGAGGACAAAGACTATACAGCATAGAATTTTTTTTCCTGATTTCCCTGCCAGTCTGAGGTCAGACTGACCTTTTATCGCTCTGATTTTTACCCTTAAACTTTGCTGTCTCATTAGTGAATTTTGTTCTAATTTTAGTGATTAAGCCTTTTCTATAAAGCCAGAAGTGTTTACCAAAAAGGGATCCTGAATTCCAAATGAGAATGTCTCAGACCTAAGGACAAAGAGGTCAAGTTCTGTAACCAGATCAGATCATCCTATCTCTTGCAGTGTTCCTTTGATTTTTCCATTCTATTGCCCAGTCTCTTAATAGGAATTCTATTAAAACTTCTCCAGAGTTCATTGTCACAAATCTGATGTAGAAAGACCGACTGAGATGCCAATTTAAGTGCTGCTCTTTAATGAAGTATTTGCTTTTACATTTTATGACTTTTTAAACTTTTTTAATGTTTTTTCTTTCTCCTATATTCATGAGGTTCTTAATTTCTTGTTAAATCATATTCTTTTTATATCTTAGATTTCAAGGAAATTTTAACTTGTAAGAGGGAAATTCTTTTTGATTAGATTCATTTCCCTTCACTGACCACGGACAGCTGTCCTTTGCCTGCCCTTAAATGCCTCCACTCCTGACAGGAAAGTGTGTTGGCTTGAAACTTTGGGGGTTACCTGGGTGAAATTCAAAACTGGTCTCCTGGAGCACCTGGGTGGCTCAGTCAGTTAAGTGTCAGAGTCTTGATTTTAGCACAGGTCATGATCTCGTGGTTTTTGAGATTGAGCCCTGCGTAGGGCTCTTAACAGCACAGAACTTGCTTGGGATCCACTCTCCCTCGCTCTCTCTCTCTGACCTTCCCCCCACCCACCCATGCACGCTTGCTCTCTCACTCTCTCTGTCTCTCAAAAAAAAAAAAAAAGTAAAAAAAAGAAAAAAAAACTGGCCTCCATACACAGAGGGTGAGGAGAGAACGAAGAAAGCGGCAGACCCATACATATTGGTAGGTAGAAGGCTTAATAAGCAGGGAATTTACCTACTAGTCCTGTCTTAGACAACCGCAAGAGAAGTAGACATCCACATCTGTCAACCAGAATCTTAAGAGTTCATACAGAGGCCTTAACAGGGTTCAGTGTTGTACTCAGTCTACATTGCCTCCACAACACATTACTCTCCCAAAGCTGCACCTTCGTCATGTCTCCTAGTGTGGGAATGTGAGTAGAATGTATATTCCAAGGACAGGGTGTAGGGGTAAGGAGCCTCTGACTGTCTGGGTCCTGCTCACAGGTCAAATAGCAGTCGTGTCCCTTTGATGACCTGCACCAACCAAGTGGTACAGAACAGCATCTTTGGGACTCAGCTTCTAGACCATGCAGTCGCAAGTTGTTCTGTGTGGCAGTGAACAAGTGCTCAACATCTTTCCATCTATTTTATGAATTTATGGATAATAATAGTAATGCATCATATTGATGTTGTGAAAAATGGACTAAAGTGTTCCAATTAAAATACTTAGTGTAATGCGCAGCACCTGGGAAATGCAATCAACTTTAATAAGTCTAAAGTGTGAGAAAATGGTGGCCTTAGTCTTGGAGGGGCAAGAATGCAGTGTGTGCTTGATGGCTGTGTAATCAATTGGAGATAATGCATCACATCTGAACTAGAGGAAGCTAGAGAATGAGCAAGGTACTCAGTGCCCAAAGCCTTTGTATAAGAAGTTTATGTCCTATGGGTTGGAAATAGCAGTGACATTAAGACTTGTAAAGGTTGAGGACAAAATTTACCAACTTCAAATTGTTTTGTTGTAGTTATGATGGGTTAATGTCGTGTGTGATGCAGGTAACGGATTAAACATGTTGTAAAAGTATATTGTATTTATTGTCATTAGGTCCCACATACTATTACAAAAGTATACAAATAACTTTTGATAAAATTATTTAAAGGTATACAAAATATTTTTTTTTTGCCTTTAAGTAATCTGAGAGGAAGATAGTATTCTGATACACAGAAAGATAGACAAGAGCTGGAGTATTGGGGACATTTTATACTAGGTTTAGAGCTTCTATTTGAAAAAGTGAACCAAGAAAGGACTTAAATATAACTATGACACAAACAGATTTGCAGTCAGGGTTATCTTCAGATTGGACATAAATGATAGCACAGGCAGAGAGGCAAAGAGATGGCCGTAGCCCCAATCACCATAAAAGAGAGGTGGAAACGAAGGACTACAGGAATTACAGTAGGACTATTCAGAAGCTGAAAAACTAATGGGGTTAGAAAACAGAAGTTTCTTATTTATAAAGAAATGGACTTCTCTCCAGGTTATCCAAACATGATAGTTTGTAGTTGTGAGTTATAATATGTGTAAATGTGTGCTTACACACCCCATACGTTGTCAGGGAAATGATAGAAGAGAAAGTAAAATCTCTATCTAGGGCACCTATTTAAGATGTTGATTTGTCACATCCTGAAAATTACCCTTGGAGGAAATCCATCAATTTATCCAAGCAGTGATATAAAGTGTCTAGTATATGAATGACCTTGCAACTCACTGGATGTGTCCAGTGCATTATCGGACCTAATTGTTGTTTGACTGGGGGAGCCTGAGCTTCTCCAGAATTTAGGTTCTCTGCCTGGTAAGCCAACTGAACAGAAGAAAAAGTGGCATTGATGAAACTAATTTATCGCACAAATAGCACATTGGTATAATGTATTTAACATCATTTGTTACACTAATGTCAATGTCTTATGAATAATGAATGCATCTGAATGCAATGGTTTTTCCCTAAAGTTTACAGCATCTCAAAGGTCAGTTTCACATTCTAAAATCAGTGCATTTGACTCAATTTCGTAAACATGCATTGATCTCTTTCCATGTGCCAATCACTGCACTAATGCCAGGACTCTAAAGGAGTCACAGAAGGGAACAGACTCAGCCAGTTAGAACCAGGATGTAAACCAATCCATTAAGTTGAAACAGACTGGGGAGATATATGGTGTACCTCTCTTTACAGGAAAACAGATGCTAAGTCTCAACTCTAGAGATAATCTCAGAATTTAATTATTACTTAGTTCTAATAACCATATTAACACTTCAGAACTTCGGAGAAAGGGATTGGAAATATTCACATTTGACTCAAGTACAAATATGTTCATTGATACAGTAAACGGTTATGAACATAATTTGGAATTTAACTTTGGCAAGTATTTTGTGAGTGAGTAGCACCTTTTACCCATGTTCAGATTTTATCATATTTTGCTTGTATGGTCTCTAAATGAGAATTTATCCTTCCCTACGTTCAGAATGAGGAGTTGGTGTGATAAATAGGTTTTTAAGTGTAATAATTGAAATAATCCACAGCTTTACAGAGAGTTCGAAGGTCCTCGTGAATCCTGCTTAGCCTCCCTTTGTTGTTTGATTTCAAAGGGATCTAGCAATCCACAGAACTATTGTAGGTGAATGGGTACAGAATTCACATCAATGGTACTGTCATCTGTCACGATCACATTCATTCAGTTTGCCTACCACTTCTCAATGTTAAGAGGGGGGAAGGGTACTTTTGTTTAAAAAAAAATGCATTCATGCCAACACGGTACCAAAAAAAAAAAAAAAAAAAAAAAAAAGAAAGAAAGAAAAGAAAAGAAAAAAAAACCCACAAAGCTCTCTTAGTCCTTTGCAAGCAAACAGTAAAATTGCAGAAGTGTGGAGGGAGCAGCGTGCCCTAGTCACAGTTCAGTAGCAATTACTGAGGATGATTGTGTTTGCTCTCTCCAGGAGATGTCACTACAGAGACTGGCAAGGACATGCTTCACCTATTTGTGGCAAAAATACAACCAGGGGTGGTGATGGAAGCAGGGGAGATGTGAAGCTTCACTCACACTAAAAATACATTTGTTCATTTAAACTGCATTCTTCCTCTGAGTAAAGGGGGGAAAAAAACAATGTATAGCTGGCTTTAGAAAAACTTTTATGTTTTGTACTTGTTCATTAAGGAAGGCCACTTTTAACTACACTTACAGAAGGATTGCTGATAAAAATACCTGAAAAGGGAAGTCGTTGGTTGTTGTATACCACGATAAAAGCACTTTATTTTTTCCAAAGTGAAGTCATGTATACTTTATTAGAACTTCAGGGCAAGAGTTTGTTTATAAGGCTTTCAATATATGTTTTTTATGCTTTTGCTTCCATAAATATAAAAGAACAGAAATATTTTTACTTGGTGGAGCTGAAAATTTAGCTATTCAGCTTCAGGGATCAAAATTTTTACAGCGTATATGACTCAACTCTCGAAAAGAGATTGTAGATTTTATCTATAAGATTTCTCTCATAACTCCACAAATATTGTGGTGTAGATACGGGCATAGAGAAGCATGTGTTATTAATTGCATTGTAGATATTAGAATCAAACACTATATTTAGGCATTCAATTATCACAGGACTAATTTTATCGAATCTGTTTAATCTACTTAAAAATTTAGCAGTAGTCCCACTGCTTTTTTTTTGTATTGCTCAAAAATATTGTGAATTGATTGAGACTTAATTTAGAAAAATCTAAAGACAACTGAATCCTATAAATTAAAAAAAAATACTGGATCCCCTGGGTGGTCATTTGGTTGAGTGTCTGAGTTGATTTTGGCTCAGTGAGGTCGAGTCCCACATAGGGCTCTGTACTGACAGCATGGAGCCTGATTGAGATTCTTTTCTCTCTCTGCCTCTCCCCAAATGTGCGCATGCCCACTCTCTCTCTCAAAATAAATAAATATTTAAAAACTTGTTTGATGCCATACAGTAAATGTAAGCACATAAATAACAATACAATTTGTTTTTCAGTCTCTACATCAGTACCTACCGCATTGCTTAATACAGGGAGGCAACCAGTACATACTTGTATATCAAATTACTTAATTAATGAAGGCATGTAGTTCTATTCATAGAAATCTAATTATCCTCACACATCGTCATCTTGATTTTCATATGGGCCAAACAAAAATTGAGTAGGAAGAAAAATAGGTTTTAATTATTTGATAAGGAAGAGATATTTTCTAAAGGAATGTCTCCTCTTCTCAATGTTACCCATCATTATTTGTACCAATTCCTCTTTAACACTGAGGATCCTAGGCTGAAAATTTCTAATGAGGGGAATTTTGCTTGTTAAACATAAAAAAATCCTTGAGCAACTTCCAAGGAAATGTTTTGTTTGTGCTTGTTTTTCATCAGGCAGTTATTTTATACATGATAAATCAGTTCACATCTAGTAAACTCTCTCACCTGTCATAATACTGTCATTCTTAAGTATTATATACAGTATTCCATAGTGAATGAGAGTAACTTTTTTCTGTTAAACATTTATCTATTATATTTTCAAATTTTACTAAATTAGTAGGTTAGTAATTATACTAAATTAGTATATATTGATTGCCCCAAAATTTGATGATATAAATAAGATTTAGATGGCAAACTGTATATTTACAGTGAAATTTATCAGAGGTATGTTTAAGCAACTATGATTACATGTGTTAGAGAGATTGCTTTAAGTAGAGGGAACAAAGAGAATTAAGTAGGGTGGACAAGCTGACGTGTGAATCACTCAGTGAGCTTATGCTAGTCAGTGGGCATGAAAAGGAAGACAGAACAGTGCTTTCTGTTGATTAAATTCAACTTCTGCAAGATTTGCAATTGAGCATCTCACAATGCAGTGTGTAATTTGTGTTCAAATGCCCAGTACAGATTTTCATATCACTTGGTTACTCATTTTATCTGTAATCATCTTAAGAAATCTCAATATGTTTCAATGCCAGAAGAAAAACTGACTGTTGAGCCTAATTAATGGGGTTCTTTATGGTTGACTTAAGTGACTTTTAGAAAAATTTTGCTTATGCTAATTCACTTTACATACCAAATTTAGAGCTTAATTTCCAGACTTACCGTAGCATCTATCATTTCTAAGCTATTTTCTAAGGCACATGCATATTTCTAATACAAAATTAGATCTTCCATATTTTTTTAAAAGTATTCGTATCCTTTATATCCTTGAAGAAAACATTACATGATTATGTTGAAAAGCAAAAGAGAGAAGCGTTGTTAGTAGCATCTTGACTATCAGTTAATAACTTGTCATAGTGGTCTCCAAGTTCTTCAACACTCTGACAAAGTTGAGAAATATTTCACAGTGTCCATTATAGAGTAGATTTTCAAATGGAAATCAAGCACTCTGAAACAAACATTAGAAATATGAAGGGTCAGAGACTTGGGGAGAGGGAAGCATTTATAAGTGATTCTTACATGTTTTCTTGGGAGTTCTCTTAATCATTGCCATGAAAAAATTGGTGTGTGTGCTTCATAAATACAGTCCACACATAGACACTTGAGGAAAGAAGGGTACTAAGTAGGAAAAGGAAACCATACAATTAGAGGCAAAAAAGCACACACATCAAATGTTGAATACTTTACAGTTTGTCAAGTGGTAACTCATTTGTGTCATCTATCTCCTCTTAGATACTTCGTAAAAATGTCTAAAATGAAAAGATTTATGATAGGTTCTTAATTAGAGGCCAGAGGCCTAGGGAAGTAAGATATGCTATGTGCCCATGGCTGCTTTAGCTCTTTCTCCTAATAACTGAACTGCCCAGCCATTCACATTCCATATGAGATATCTTATACAATGCAATGAAATACATGAAACATTTCTTACTGTTAGGGGAATTATTAATGGCACACAATTAAAAATTTTCCAGGCTTCAGTGCATTTGATAAATCCATGGGTATCAAACAATAAATACAAAATGGCAGACTTCATGCATATGATAATGGTGGCATTTAGTTTTATCTCTTTAGCATTCAAATTCTTAGAAATATTTGATGTCCTTTAGAATTTGAATGTATGAAGATTGCTTTATTTTCTATTTATCCACAATAGAAGTTGCCAGAATATTAAAATAAACAAATTCACAAATTCTAAACTGATTCTAAGAGATCAAGATGGCCTTAACGTTTCCCTTAGCTTGACTACACCCTCAGCAGGTTTCTTGCTGCTGTGGGCCCCTGACTTCCCTCTGCTAGCAGCTCTTACAGAATCCAGATGTAATCACAGAGATCCCCCTTCTTCTGTTCTTTACACTTGTTACTATAGAAAACTTGTAATTGGGAATATTTTCTCTTTACCTTTTTTTTAATATTTAATTAATTTATTTATTTTGAGAGCCAGAGAGGGAGAGGGAGAATCCCAAGCAGGCTCCACAGTATCAGCACAGAGCCTGACACCTGGTCGACCCATGAACCGTGAGAACATGACCTGAGCCGAAACCCAGAGTCCCATGCTTAACCAACTGGGACCCATCTCTGACCTTTTAAAGTGTATGTAAATCCTTTCAAAAAGCCTCTTGCCATTTTTATAACCCAGGAATATCTGTTCAAGGACCTGGGAGCCATCACTTTAAAATGTAATTATCAGGCAAGATAGCATCCCCATCTATCAGCTTCTCTGAGAAGGTAGTATCCTAACTTGTGCAACTTCCTTGCACCAGTGGTAAAAGTAGTGTCATGAGATATAGATAGCCTACAACCCCCTCCATCCCAGCTCCTAAAAACTCTCCTGCTGGGAGTTGAGTGGAGTTGAGTTCAGACCACACTCCGGTCTAAGTACAATCTCCTTGAAGTCTTGTTTAACTTTTCCAGCACAACCTTTGCTTTGATAGTTAATATTATTAAGGATTATAAAATACATAGGTTTATTAAAGTCCCAAAAGAAATGTAAGACTTACCATCCTCTGAATTCTAAAATAATCATTTATTTTAAACCCCTCAATGTTGTAATCATTCATATACTTTTATGCATTTAGTATTACTATATTCAGTGATTAAAAATCTTCAGTGAATCTTCGAATATTGAACAATCTTATTGAACATAAGTATCTGTACAACAACTGATAATAGGAATTAGATCTAATGAATAATTTGTTATACAAAAGAAATTGTGCCTAATGATTTTCATACATTGCCAAATAGGATCCTTGCACAACCCTGTAAAGGAGATGATATTATCTTTCCAATAGAAAACTGAGGCTTAAGTCTTCAGCCCACTAGTTAATTGGATTCATTTTGCGGGTATTGACTTTTATAAGTGCTTCCTGGATTTTGGATACTAAACCTTAATCAGATATGTCATTTGAAAATATCTTCTCCCATTCCAAAGCTTGCCTTTTAGTGTTGTTGACTGTTTCCTTTGCTGTGCAGAAGATTTTTTTATCTTGATGAAGCCCCAATAGTTTATTTTTTGCTTTTGTTTCCCTTGCCTCTGGAGATGTGTCTAGTAAGAAGTTGCTACAGCCAATGTCAAAGAGGTTACTGCCTATCTTCCCCTCTAGGGTTTTGATGGTTTTCTGCCTCACGTGCAGGTCTTTCATCCACTTTAAATTCTCCAAAGAAGACATACAGATGGCCAAAGACACATGAAAAGATGCTCATCATCACTGATTATCAGGGAAATTCAAGTCAGAAGTACAATAAGATATCACCTCATACCTGTCAAAATGGTGAATATCAACAAGATACAACAGGTCTTGATGAGGATGTGGAGAAAGAGAAATCCTCTTGCACTGTTGGTGGGAATGCAATCTGGTGCAGCCACTCTGGAACACAGTATGGAATTTCTTTAAAAAGTTAAAAATAGAACTATCCTATGATCCAGAAATTGCATTACTAGGTATTTACCCAAAGGATATAAAAATATTGATTCAAAGGGATACATGCACTCCAGTGTTCATAGCAGCATTATGAACAATAACCAATAGCCATTCATCAAACTGGTAAGTGGATAAAGAACACACACACACACACACACACATATATAATCAGAGAAATGAAATTCATATATATATATATATATATATATATATATATATATATATATATATAAAGGAATCAGAGAAATGAAATTTTGCCATTTGCAATGATGTGGATGGAGCTAGAGTGTATTACACTAAGCAAAATCAGTCAGGGAAATACAAATACCATATGATTTTATTCACATGTGGAATTTAAGAAATGAAACAAATGAACATAGGGGAAAGGGGGAAAATGAGGCAAACTATAAGAAACTCTTAACTAAAGAACAAACTGAGGGTTGATGAAGGGAGGTGGGTGGATGGGCTAGATGGGTGAAGGAGGGCACTTGTAATGAGCCCTGGGTATGGTATGTAAGTGATAAATCACTGAATTCTCCTGAAACTAATGTTGTAGTATATGTTGGCTAACTAGAGTTTGAATAAAAAATTGAAACAAAAAAAAAAAAAAGAAAAAGGAAAAAGAAAATTGAAGCTTAGAGTAGCTAAGAAACTTTACAGAGGTAAAACACTTTCTAAACTATGAACCTGCCTAAACTCAAAGCCTGAGATTTTCTATTATTTTGTTTATTATTTGTGGGGAAGATTACGATTTTTTTCCAACCATTTTTGGTCATTTTTATAGATATTACTTTGGAACATATTTGTCTCAGAAAATGCCAACTTTACATTAATGACCTATACATTTGCTTATTCTAAAAGTAATGCTTTCCATGTATATTCAACCTGCAGATATTTGAAATTTATACATTTAAGCCTCAAACTTGCTTTATTTCTAATTAGAATAGTCCTAGCTCAGAAATATTTTTCAAATATGAAAAATACCATTTTTATTTATGCCAGCTATATTTCACACATACTGTTTTGATATGCTAGTAGCATGTGATCTTTGATGTATATAAAGTGGGTTATCTCCACACTAAATGGATCCAAATTGTTGCCGATGCTTTTGCTGTGAAGATTTATAAAATAGTTCATTTTTCTTCTTTTTAGGTTTTATATATACCATCTCTATATGTGTTCCGGCTTTGAGTCTACCATTCACGATAACTGAGGTAAGATTGAAAAAGCCAAATACCCATTTTTGTGCAAAGGGTAACTCTAATTAAAGAGAACATTAAGCAAATGACTCTTGTTTAAAATCTATGCATTTTACTTTGGCAAATTATATATATATATATATATATATATATATATATATATATATAGTATTTTTATATAGTATTTTTATTTATATAATATATAAATCACATATAAACTTATATAATATATAAATCACATATAAATACATATATAAACTTTATTATAGCTATTTCACTCATACTAGGAATTTTTTTTAAATTTTAGTTTAGATCATTTAATAATATTATAGCTTATTGTATGGATCTTGAAGTCTAATGGAATTTGGTTTTAGTCCTCTCTCTAATACATAGTTTCTAGTGTTATTAAGTTTCATGGATACCAAATAATTTTCTTCTATGTGATGCAAAAAAATAACCTTTCTATACAATGCGATATTTTAAGGTTAATTTATAATACAATACTATTCTCTATTTGTTTTCATCTTTACTTCCCTTCTTCCATGTTAGTTCACTCTGAATTTGTATGACAATCAAATCTATCTTAAATGATCAGGCCTATTTCAATTCCAATGAATGGAAATCCATTTCTAAGGGGTCAAAACAACAGAAGAAAATTATATTTCTTAATTAAAACAAAACATGATGTCAGTCTTAGAAATGGCTAGCCCAGGGTTTTCAGTGAAATCAGGGACTTTATCCTCTCATTTCTGTTTTTCTTTGATGCTTTCATAATCTCAGATCAGATCAATTGATGGCTGGCTCTTTTTCCAGGTTTGTATTCTTATAGTTCAGTGATCACAAAGGATCTGTAGTTCTAGATTAAAGAAGAAAAGGAGCTACTTTGTTGTCAAAACAATTTGAAAATTCCTAGGGAAGGACACAAATATATTTGGATCATGTCACATGCCTACACATTGGACCAACATCATTGTTGAGAAAGTGGTACATAGAATATTATGAATATAAATATTACAAATAGATGGCTGATGTGTGAGTGTGAGAAACTGGTCAGTCAAAAACAGTATCCCCAGTTTTTCGTGCTTTTCTAACAAATAATTGTCAAGGGCGTGTGTCAAACAACTGAATATGAAATTTCCTCTGAAAATTTATGCAGTGCTTAATTTCCATGTTCTTTATGAAAAATTAACATTTTATATACAGCATTGTTAATTGCAAATAAAATAACATCACCACTGAGTAATATAAATGCCATAGGCTAGCTTCTTTAGATTAATGAGCCAATGACTCCAACCTTGATGTCTCTCCTAATTATGCACAATGCACTGTTTCTTTCAAAGAAGACATCTAATTAATTAGATACAAATGTCATCTATAGGTCATTGACAGCTAAGATGATCACTGATGATTCAGTTTAGTCCAAGGTAACTTAATACTCCTCTGGGATTTTCAGAAAATGTCATCTTTTAATCAAAACCTCCTGTAGCGAAGGATTATAGAAAAGTAAGTCTCCAAATCTTTAACTTTTTCACACAAAGTAACTGTTATCTAATCTGAGAGATAAATGCAGTGTTTTCCAGATACACACATGTGAAGATTTCCTTTTAGTCATGTCAACTAATTAGACATTTGAAAGAAGCATGTGCTTAAGAAATAAAAGGTTCATTCACATTTTTCATTGTCAATATTTAAAACTTCATTCTTCTTTAATAGAAGAAATATGATATATTCTTAATAGCAATACATTATTTCCACCATTTAGTCCTGAAAAACAACCCTTTCTGATATTTTTATGTTCATATTTAAGCATATTGAAGTTGATACTCTGGGAATATTCATTAAATATGTTCTTTTACAAAGTAATAAAATAACAGTACCTTGCTGAATGATTAAAAGCAGTATACTGTTGCAAACTAAGAGGAAATGTCTACAAACCCTATATTATTTAAAGTGTCATGAAGGGCGCCTGAGCAGTTCAGTCTGACTTCAGCTCAGGTCATGATCTCGTGGTCCGTGGGTTCAAGCCCTGCATCGGGCTCTGTGCTGACAACTCAGAGCCTGGAGCCTGCTTTGGATTCTGTGTCTCCCTCTCTCTCTCTCTGCACCTCCCCTGCTTGTACTCTGTGTCTCTCTCTCTATCTCAAAAATAAATAAATAAATATTTAAAAATAACAGAGTTTCATGAAAAGATTAAAATTAGGAATAGAACAAAAATATTTTATTCTTCCCTTAATCTTCATGCCAATTATCTGAATAATATGATGCCAAATAATGAATATGATCATTAATATCATAGAATATTTTTACATCTAGAGTTCTCAGCCAGAATATTATCAAAATATTTACACACTTACTCTGGTACTTATAAACTTTGGCAAGTAGACCACTCTTTATAAAATTATTTATTCTACAAATGGCATTGCACCAAACACCCTTATTTATAAAGGAAAAGGATTTAGATTTCTTATATTTTATATTTATTGGAAAATGAAAATTTTATTTTCTCTGTGTTTTATCCTAAAAGGACAAAACTTCTCATCTTATTTGTGGACTTAAATTTTAAAGATCAGAAGAGGTGATATAATACACATGTACATTATGTTGATTTTTTAATAATCCCCTTTCAAAAAAATATGTTAGAATTGTTATACTACTTCCCTAAGATATGATTTAACTAAAATTTGGTTTTCTGGTTTTTTTTATTCAAAAGCCCAGTCTCATTACCTTTTATGTTTACTTATAATGCATGAACTGGAACAAAACACCCCTATAAGAAAACATTGCTATATGTTAGCTGAGTAGATTCTTCAGGGCCTCTGAATTCTAGATAGCCTTATCTAGAACTTACTATTTCAACAGATTTTTAAATAAAGCATCTTTCTGTCTATGTAAAATAAAATCCGATAGCCTCAAATGTAACATGAGAGTTATAAGAATAATTTTGAAAAGATACTTTCATAGAAGTTACAATCTAAAGAGATCACTAGGCATAAATATGACTAAAATACTAAGTAGAAGTTTCCTAAAGTACTAGGAAGATTGCTAGGTCCTGGAATCAAGGAAGGTATGATCAAGGGAGTAAAGTGACATTTATTTTGGGCCTTGATGAGAGGTTATTACCAGATGTGATAGCATGTAGAGAATAATCTAGGTAGAGATTGGACCGTAAGTAAATGAAAAATGCAAATGGAGAAGTGACATTTCTAGGAAATGGCAAACATTACAGAATTTTATTGGTGTCTAGGATGTATAAATAGGGGTATACAAGAGCAAATGCCTTAAAAATATGGTTGGAGATCAATGATTTATGCTCTGTAAATTCCTGTTTGGTTTATTTTGGTCAGAGTTTTCATTGTGGAAACAACTCATTTGGAAAACTTTTAGAGATTTCATCTCACAGTATACTGTGGGATAAATTAGAGTAAAAGAAACATATGTAGGAATTTTCAGCTTTTTAAATCCGTGCTTCTCCCCCATTTACATTAATTATATAGCCTCATGGCTTCCATTCTATTATATCAGTAACATGGATTTTATTTGAAATTTTATTTTTTTTTCTTTTTTTTTTTTTAACATTTATTTATTTTTGGGACAGAGAGACAGAGCATGAACGGGGGAGGGGCAGAAAGAGAGGGAGACACAGAATCAGAAACAGGCTCCAGGCTCTGAGCCATCAGCCCAGAGCCTGAGGCGGGGCTCGAACTCCCGGACCGCGAGATCGTGACCTGGCTGAAGTCGGACGCTTAACTGACTGCGCCACCCAGGCGCCCCTATTTGAAATTTTAAAAACTTACTATAACAAAAAGGAAACCAAAACAAAGGTTAATGGGCAAAATTACATGCATATAAAAGCTAAATTTTTAACAAATAATTATAGAGCTTAATGCTTTAGAATAATGCAAAGATACTCAAATTACTACTTAAGTTTACATGAGTTATTTATTTTCGTTTAACCTAATTTAACCACAGTGTTAAATTAAAAAAAAAGTTTTAATGTTAATTTTTGAGAGAGAGAGAGAGCATGAACAGGGGACGAGCAGAGTGATAGGGAGACAGAATCAGAAGCAGGCTCCAGGCTCCGAGCTGGTCAGCACAGAGCTCAACGTGGGGCTCAAACTCACAACCCATAAGATCATGATCTGAGCCAAAGTTGGACGCTTAACCAACTGAACCACCCAGGCACCCCACCACAATGTTAAATTTTTTTTTTTAAATTTTTTTTAACGTTTATTTATTTTTTTGGGACAGAGAGAGACAGAGCATGAACGGGGGAGGGGCAGAGAGAGAGGGAGACACAGAATCAGAAACAGGCTCCAGGCTCTGAGCCATCAGCCCAGAGCCTAAGGCGGGGCTCGAACTCCCGGACCGCGAGATCGTGACCTGGCTGAAGTCGGACGCTTAACCGACTGCGCCACCCAGGCGCCCCCACAATGTTAAATTTTAATTTAACACGCATGTGTATCTATGCTTGTAAGTTTTATTTCAGGGTAGAGATCATAGGGTATTGTTCAAAAGAGGAGCATGATGAACGAACTCTTAAATGGCATACTGTTTACGTTTATGGTCCACAATTTTTAAATTATGCATTTTACTTTAATGAAAGAGTAATTTTGCAGCACCACAGATTAAGTTCTACCTTAAATTTCAGGCCAAGAACTGTTCAAAATAGGTTGTAACCATTTATTTATTGAGCACGTGGTATATTCCTATGTTGATGGTAATGGATAGGAAGGTAGAGAACCAGAAGTGCCAGAATCATTGCTTCATCAGACATTGCAAACATGTCTGATATTTGAATATGAATAAAAAAGAATGGGTTAACATCATGGAAGAGTAAAAATAGAAAACACTGGAGATATATAGCAATATTCTAATCTACTGTAAGAGGCCAGGGGAAACCTCTGTAAGGAATTCATATTTAAGGTTAAGCTAAGAAGTGGTGCTCAAAGTGTGGTCCCTGGAAAGCACATAGGAACTCTATAAGAAATGGAAATTTTCCAACTGGACCCCAGATGTACTAAGTCAGAAAGAGTGCAAGATCGAGGAAACTGTGTTGTAACATATACCTTCCTGGTGATTTCAGTGTGCAGTGCAGGTTGGGAATGTATGATCTAAACTCCTACAGGAAGAGTAGAAATTGATTGAGCAAGAGGTGGGAGTGGAATGTTCCATGCATTATGCTTCAGGTATGAAGAGAGAGAGATTTGGTTAAAAAACTAAAAGAAGACAAAAGCACAGGGAAAATGAGGTAAAATAATGCTAGGTGTACAATCAGGGGCTCAGTTGTGAAGAACTCTAGGAGGACTTTGTACTTTATTTTAAAAAGTATTCAATTATGTATTTGTAGTATGTCATTTTATATAAAGTCACAAATACCTATTCCTTACAAAAGTAGTATATTTAAGGTATTATTAGAGTCTACAAACCATTCTCATTATGGCACCAAGCAATGGTGCCTTTGCCTTTCGTTATATATAATCTCCTCAGTTCCTTTCTTACTTTTATGTGTTACAGAACAACTAAATTTAATAGATAACAATTAAAAACCACTCTACTTTCTACAGTATTGTGCCAACAGATTTAAATTAACCAATATGCATAAAGATAAGTAACTAAAAAACTATTTCCATACATATAATACTCTATAATATTATACTTTATACTTCAAGAAGCACTTTTGCATATATGTTAAAAATGTCAATATCCTTTAAAAAGATCTATTGTACACTTACGAATTTAAAAAGTCTTATCTAATATTCCATACTAAGTAATATCTATGGTGGGACATAAACTTCATACAATATGTATTTTTCATCTGTTTTCTTTACTGATGCCCTTCAAGCACTTGTAAGAGTGTCTGAACCATTGTAGGCACAGTAATTGAGTCACTATAACATTATCATCTACTAGTATGTATA
Source organism: Puma concolor (assembly GCF_028749965.1). Classification (NCBI taxonomy): domain Eukaryota; kingdom Metazoa; phylum Chordata; class Mammalia; order Carnivora; family Felidae; genus Puma; species Puma concolor. The sequence continues at coordinate 204,057,593 of NC_141667.1, read as the reverse complement.
GATTTAATGTCAAAACATTTAGTTGGTCATGTAATTTTACAATCTTCCATTACAGATAATCATGTTGCCCATCTCAGTCTTTCTCCATTTATGCTGCATGGTAGGCTACTTAAAATGATACATGGAAGGTTCTATCCTATGCAGATTCTTTCTTTCAATACTAGGTTTACTTTTTCAATTTCTTATCACCTAACCCTCATACAAATTTTAGCTGGCCAGGTTGAAACAGGATTTGACTTTTTCCTTAATATCTACTGTATATATATAGTACACACAGACACACAGACACACACACACACGTTTTAAATCTACTTTGTTTTGTGCAGTCATGTGAAGTGAAAGATTCATCTGTCTTCTGCATAAAAATCAAGCAGTGAGTAGTCATTGTGACAATACATAGAGGCAGCTCTTTGCTCATCCTTTCGGCCATAGCAAAGAGAGGGATTAAAAAGAGAAGAGTGAAGATGCACATTTTTCCGTTATGTTTTCATACAGCCCCAAATAAGCTTGTTACACCTAGAGGTTTAAAAAAAAATGTATTTCTCCCAGTATGCCTTGTATTAAAATGTATGTCTGCCTTGGCAACCTTCTACATATTTATATCCTACTTCCATTGGGTTTTAACTTTCTCAAAATACAAGTAAATAATAAAGCATTGGAACACATTGGATGAAGCCAGTGAACAGAAGTCATTTTCTGCATTTGTACCACATTATGTACATCTTTATTTGTTTTTTGCTCTAAAATAAAATGTATACACCTCAATTGGAAGGGTGATGTAAAACTAATATATAAAACATATAGATAAAGCAATAAGATAATTGGAAAACACAGTTATATTTGACAATATCTTTCATAAATGCTAAACAGGCAATGTGTCTGGGCCCCTCCTATGACATACATCTCTACAAATACACCGTCTCCATAGGAAACCAAATTAAGTTTCATCATAAATTTAGTTTTTTGTGTGTGTGAAAAAAGAATTGTATATACATATGTAGAATATTTTGGCTCTCTTTGGAGCCATGAAGGAAAAACAGATAAGGAAAAACAGACAACTCTATAATAAATAAACATGGGTTAAATTCTAAACATTTTTATTTATTAGATTCTGATTTGCCCCTTAGCAGTAGAGATTCTCAAGAATGATGGTAGAAAGTCTGGTTCTGAAGTACATTTACCTGGGTTCAATTTGAACTTTGTCACACAACCCTAGATGATTTGGACAAGTTATGTAACTTCTTTTAATTTGGAATGGGATATTCTAAGGAGCAAATGAGGTAAGACATAATGCGCTTTGTTCAGATACAATATTTAAGAAATATGTGCCATCCATGACATTAAAGATAGAAATAAAAATAATATGTAAGGTACGCTATAGATTTCTCTCATGTTTTAAGTTTGTGAGATCCACTTTTACTGTTTCTTTTATATCCCTATCTAAAGTGTGTTATTTTTGATAGTATTTATAGCTTTTATCAGTAAAGCAAAAATAAATTTGTGGGGCCTTTAATTGTATTGGTGTAGAAAATACCGCACTCTAAATCTACATACATTTTTTTTTCTTTTCTTGATTCTTTTATCTGTTCCCATTTCTCTACCCTCTGAAAACCCATTAATTATTTTGGAAAAAAAAATCAGATTCTTAGTATTCCGCTCATATTTTAGTTCTGATATTATAAGGCTGTTGAGCAAAATAAGAATTCAAATTCTGTAACACTAAATGTGATCATGATCTTGCAAATCTGTGCGAATCTTGGTTTTTAATATTTGTAACTACCTTATTTAGCTTTTTGTTCTGTTTGTTCATATTAATCCCTTAATTGTTTTTCACATTTCTATCTGGTAAGTTATGTACTTTTGTTCTCCAAACTTTACTTTGTCATTTGTATTCTCACCTTGGTGCCCTGATTAATGGTGTGACCCTTGGTAATTTGCTCTGTGACTCCACAGATCTCTGTTAACTCTGCAGGCCGTTGGGATACACAGTGTTTCTAAAAGAAAAGGCTGTGTCTATAAGTCCTTGGCAATGTTTAAAATACATATGTCTGATGACATAAAGTAGAAGTACTTATTGGAGGTATAAATGGGCTTCTGCGGATCTTTGTGACATTTTTCTAGGAATGGAATCATTTTGTGAAGCTTATTGATTGGGTTCAAGTGAGATCAGTGAATCAGTTGTAAAAACTGCACTTCATATTTTGTAATCTTGGCAATGAATGCACTGACCAATTTCAAGGTTTAGAAGAAAAGAATCAGAAACAATGCTGCATTTGTTTAGAAATGTGCGGAATGTGTTAGATAAACCAATCAATACCTAATTACTAGTCTGCAGCCTTCTCTGTTTTAATGCTCAGGCTTTCACAGAGATAAACCACCTGCTGTGTGACCTGATGTATTTGTTCTGACAGCACTTTTAAAGGGACTGCTCACAACCTGGCAATAACTTCCAGAAGAAATAATTTTCCGAGAGACTTATTTCCCCACACATATCCGACTAAATATACAAAGCCAAAGAAACTCATGAACAAATAAATGTATGAAGTCCAGAATCTCCAATTCTATATAACATCAGTGAAATGTAATAAAAAAAAAACACACACACACTTATTTCTCACTACAATTAATGGAAAAACCCCAAGGGTACTAGTTATTATGTACAATTCTATCTATGACTATATGTATGTTGGTTAATGGGTAAAAGCTATTTCTAACTATCACATTTGCTCAAACCTGTGATCAGTCCACAGAGGCACTGAAGGCACTCACTGGTGCTCTCCGCAATCCCACCAAAATATAATTTAGAAAAAAATATTCAAAGATTTTATTTTCTGTCATTCATGCATTGATTGCAAGCAAGACTCTGCTAAGTCTGAGTAGAATTCAGGTATTCATAATCTATGGTCCTTATAAGTCCTCTTTCTCTAATAAGCAAGATAAATATGTACCCAGGGTATTTGGTTACAAGACACTGTTTTCCTTTTCCTTGAAATTCTGAAAGTATGGTGCTTCAGCCAAAAAAAGTCTTCAGGGGGAAGTGGAAAAGAAGGCAGCATAGGAACATTTTCTTCCCTTAGGGTATCTTGAAAACACTTTTTAAATTGAATTAATGTAATTAAGATGCTTACATGCAAAAATGGAGAAAATACTCCATCTAGACCTTATATGAAAATCTCAAGAAAACTGTATATAATTTACAAAGTTACCTTAAACATTCAGATGCATTATAAATGGTAGATGCAACAACGATGTTCAGTATTACTGCTGTGGATTATTTTCTTGGTAGTTCATATAATAGTCCTTATTGATTTTTTTTGTTATTGATTTACTTTTTAAAAAGAAACATTATCCACATATCTTCAAAGTGTCATTCGTTTCTACCTTTTCTGTCATTTTTTTAAAAACTACTTTATTTATGTGTCCTTCACTTCTGGGAGAAGTTTGTCCTTTTTGCCAGCGATTACAATTTTTACACTGTAACCTTTGTCATCAAGTATTTCAAATACTAATTGCATTACATTATTTTGGGTTTCTACAGATAGTTTCCCCCAATTCACATAACTTGGTTTTCAATTCTAGCTCAAAGTCCACATTGTCTGACATTATTAAGAGTAAGAATGTAAATACTCCCTGAAATTTCATTCTGTTTAATGGAGGAATTTTTTTGTTTTGAGTTGTGACTTTCCTCCAAATATCCTCTTGTGTGCAGAATTTTTCCATAGGAGCATGCTTTTTTTGTTTCGTCTTACTTATTTTTGAGTGAAGAGATATTAAATCAGACCTAGCATTTAAATATTTGCAGGTAATGTGGAAGCTGCTTCTTTGGGTGCTCTTAGATTTTACTTCCCAGGATGTGAACTGGAGTGGAGATTGAATTATTCAACCTCCAATATAGTTTTCAGGACTTGCGGACTTTATGGGGTCTTTTTGTTTGTTTTAATATTTTTAAAGTTTATTTATTTTGAGAGAGAGAGAGAGAGAGAGAGAGAGAGAGAGAGAGAATCCCAAGCAGGCTCTTCATTGTCAGTGCACAGCCCAATTCGGGACTCAAATCCACAAAAGCGAGATCATGACCTGAGCCAAAATCGAGGGTTGGAGGCTTAACTGACTGACCCACCCGGGTACCCCCACGACCTGCAGACGTGGATCTACACTACCGCAGTGTAGTGGAGAATAGTGAAATGGGATCTGTCCTCGCTCTGCTTTGACTAATTTTGAAATTGATATGTAATGGGAAGGGACTTTATTGAAGCAGAATTTATAAAATTATGCAACTGCTATAAGCAACACACCAGGGTGAACTCTTCCTTTGAAACTTGTCCTATCACCATTCTGTCTGCAATCGTTTTTCTAAGCTAAATAGAGGGCTTGCCTATTCAAAGGTATCAGGACCTAGAACTGACCAGACCCTACTTCTCAGCTGTTTTTAAAGCTCTTGCTTGTAGCTACATTTAGAAAAGAGGCTGTGATCTTCTGACCACTATAGCCGGTAGTTGATCAGAAATGTGAGCATGCGTGAACGGGAGAGAGGGAAAGAGAATAGTTTGTGCTTCTTTGACCCAGATGTCTTAGTTCTCCTGGGCTACTTTAACAGAATACCACAGATTGGGTAGCTCATAAACAATGGAAATATATTTCTCACTTCTCAAGACTGGAAAGTCCAAGATTAGGGTGCCAGCGTGGCCCAGTGAGGATCCTCTTCCTGGCTAATAATCAGCTCCTTTTCACTATGTCCTGTTATGGTGGACGGAACTGTTTGAAGAGCGCTAATCCTATTCATAAGGGCTCTACCTTCATGACCTAATCACCTCCCAAAGGCCCCATCTTCTAACACCATCACATTAGGCATTATGATTCTAACTTGTGAATTTTGTGGAGACATAAACATTCAGACCTTAGCAACAGGCATGTACTTTTTGTTAGGTTATATATATTCATAGGTTATATATAGATGCACATATATAGTTAACATATACATGTATAATCATATTTATATTAATATACATGGGCATTTATGTTCACATGTGTATGTGTAACGTATGTAGTATTTAATATACATGTGATAATGTATGCATGCCAGAATGCATATTGTGTGTGTGTACATGTGTGTGTATATGCACATGCAAGCACATGCTCTTGTATATGATTAATGTGTTGCAAAGTAACAAAACATGCAAATTTATGCAAAATGCATAATTTCATTTTTCTGTGATTCTGTTAATCCACCAAAGTTTTCTCTCATCAGTCATAAAAGTTCCACTTTTCTTCATAAAATCTGTGTCTCTGAACTATAATGTGCTTCCTATTGGTATAAAAGGAAGGCTCAAAGCTTTTTTAAAACCTTGAGTACTCAGAAGCTCTTTTTATTTTTTTTAATGTTTATTTTTGAGAAAAAGAGAGACCGAGCACGAGTGGGGGAGGGGCAGAGAGAGAGAGACACAGAATCTGAAGCAGGCTCCAGGCTCTGAGCTGTCAGCACAGAGCCCAACACGGAGCTCGAACCCACAAACCGTGAGAACATGACTTGAGCCGATGTCTGAAACTTAACCAACCAAGCCACCCAGGCATCCCTCAGAAACTCTTTTTTTTTATAGACAGCGATTTCATGGACTCCTTTAGTACTTTCAGTCAGTTCCACGTCCCAGTAATCACAATAAAATATATTCCTAAATATAATTGTCAGTTTTGAGATATTTAATGATTTCTCACTCCCATGCCTCCCTAATTTAACTGTGGCTATCTCCATGCCATCAGGAGCAGGGTGGGAAGACATACCCTTAATCTGAACTTTGTTTCAAAGATGATTTTTTAATGGGCTTTTGTCACTCAACGACTTTGTCAGTCATATTTTATTTGGATTGTAGAAGTTGATTTAACACTCCAGGGGCCTGTATTTCTGGATTGTCTCTATTTTTAGAAGTTCTGCTTGAAAATCATTTAATTTTTTTCTTTGCTCATCTTTCACATAAAACCTGCTATAAGCAGCTGATAGGACTCAATACATACGATATCATACTCTCATCTTCTTTCTTGTCTTTTTGCCTAGGGCATCAGACACAATTGCACATGGGCCTCCCTTCACGTAATTGAAGGCAATAGTTTGGCAAATAATTTTTCCACGATAAATCACAACTCTCTAGTTTTCCTACCTTTGATCTTCATTTCAGTGCTCTCTGTCACTTTACCACTAATCCAAGGATGTGTATTTAAGGTATTTTTATGCCAGGATTCCTACTTAAAAATACAGTTTTGTATTAAGGAGGAGCACTTGTAGCATACACCAAAATAAAAGTGACAACACAATATAAATGTATTCCTAGCTGTCATAACAATTCAAGGAGTGTTCTACAGACAGCGTTCCAACCAGTAACTCAGGGAGCAATCCTTCCTTAGTCTTGTGGATCCACTATTCTCTAGGCCCTGGGATTTCTCTCTTTTCCCTGCTGTTGGGGAAAAGAGTGAGGATACTACAGAAAATATTTGCATCGGGCGGGTCTGGAAGGGGCACCTCTCACTTGGCCACATAATATTGGTCAGAACTCACTGAGGTGGCCAAGGCTCACAGTGAGGGAGTCCACGAATTATGGTCCAACTGCATCCCAGGAAAGAAGGGAAACACATAAGTGTTGGTGAACGTAGTCTCTTCTGCAGGTGCTTTAAGAAGAAGAGGCCCAAAGAGGTTACATTCTCGATATTATCTGAGTGCCAACCAAGAATATAGAATCACTTATGATAGTTCATGAAAGGAGACATAATTGTGACGTACAAGAAAGGGGTATCCCAGTGATTTGAAGTTAGCAATCATGATTTGACAAGGTCTCATAAAACTTATAGTTGGGAAATCATTAGAAATTAATATTTGTTTTATCCAATATTTGAGGCTACATGATCATGTCATCATTACTTCTGCCTGGATGTTTGCCCAGTCTCTAATCTTTCTCCTGGTCTTTTCAGCTTTATTTTGCATATAGACCCGTAGTAAAGCAAGATTCTAGAGAGAGTGCTTGCTGATGCAAAAAGGTCTGTGTGCAGAGGCAGTATACTTACTTTTCTGTATGGTCACTCCCTATATAATCTACAAACCTTGATTTGCATAAATCTGTTCCAAATACCCCTGCCAAATATCAAATTTTATACATTCCTAATAATACATATTGCAAAAGTTTAGACTTCTCCAGATGGACGTGTCTTAATTCAAACTTAAAGTTATATCCCAGTGTGGAAGGGATTTACTACCCTTTAGCCAGAACAGCATAATATACATTTCCATATTTTCTCTGAAAGGCCCTATTCCTAGTTTAATTTAATGTCTTGCTAATACTTGATTGAGATACAGGAAATAGAGTCCCACTCAGGGTCACTAGAAAATGAATTATTTAGTGTCCTTCTTACTGGGAAATAAAAGACCCCCTATACAACAAAACTTGATAGGAAATGAAGCAGAGATACCATCAAGGGTATGAAAATTCTCTTTCTCTCCATCTGGGTCCAAATGATCACAGTTTCTCTGCATATTGTTCTTCTCTCAACGGAATGACTTCGTAAACTTCAGCTTTTATTGCACATGGTCAAACATTTTCTGCTTTTCCTTATAGTATGATGAGTCTTACTAATAATGCTCCTATAAGTATATTTCCTTCATATGTGTTTTGAATTATATCCCTGGTACTAATGAGCCAGGACCTTGAAAGTCAATATTCCAAATTTTTCACACAGGAATATGGTCATCTCAGACAATAGTTTTAGCATATCACTGGCTACGGGTAAGTTGCTCATTGGTCAAGTATACAAATATAGTCCTATCATCTGTATCTAGGGGAGGGAAGAAAAATAATACAGAGCACACAAAAGTGAATACATGACATGTACTATAATCATGCTTTTTATGCAAGAAGTTAATTACACAAAGCTCTTAGCTTTCTATTGTTGTGTAACACATTACCCCAAACTTACTTGCTTAAATGAACACAAATTTATTATCTCAGAGTTTTCTTTTTTTAGATTCATTTTGAGAGAGAGACAGAGCATACACTCGCACAAAGCAGGAGAGGGGTGGAAAGAGAGAATACCAAGCAGGCTCTGAGCTGTCGATGTGAGGCTGACACTGGGCTCAATCTCACCAACCCTGAGATCATGACCTGAACCAAGATAAAGAGTTGATGCTTAACCAACTGAGCCACCCAGGTGCCCCATTATCTCAGAGCTCTATAGTTCAGAAGGCCAGATAGGGCTTAACTGCTTTCTCTCCTCAATGTCTGAATCGCTAAAATAAATGTGTCAGCTAGCTATATTCTCATCTGGAATTTGGGATTTTTCTCCAAGCCCATATAAATTGCCTGCGTAATTCAGTTCCTTGTAGTCGTAATATTAAGGTCCCTGTTTTCTTGCTCTTTGTTGGCTCGAGGTTATGCTCAAATCCTAGAGGTTGTTCTCAAATCATTGCCACATGTGCCCCCTTCAACCTACAAATCCAGCAAGGGAATATCTCTCACATCACATCATTTTATCATCAGGAAAGGCCAATCCCATCTGTTGAAGTCACACCCAACAAGATAATCTCTCTTTTGATTATCTTAATTAGTAACCTTAATTACTATCAGTTTAATAGTAATTACTAATTAACTACTTGGTAATTAGTAGCTAATTACTAAATGGTTAATTAATAACCTTAATTCTAATGCTTAACTGATTGGAGATACCTTAATTAGAGTAACCTTAATTAGGTTCGAAAGAAACATTTAATGAAACATAATCACAAGAATTATATTCATAGTCACTAGTCATGCCCACCTGCAAGGAAAGAGAATTATACAGGCATGTCCTTAGAGAATAGGCATCTTTGGGCCCATCTTAGAATTCTTAGAATTCCATCCATCCTCTGGCCCCCAGTGACTTACCTTCTTCCCAAATACAAAATACCCTCTCCCTAGTTCATTACTAGTCTCATTTCATTAGGGCATGAGCTCAAGTCCCAAATCATATCCTTTAAAGCTAAATTTTATCTCATCAGTTCAAGCCCATAATCATATCATTAAACTTATTTATATCTACATCAAGTATGGACAAAGCTCCCAGGCATACGCCATTAAGTAAACCTCTTTGTTACCCTTTCAAATTTGTTTTGACTCTTGGCGTGTGTTTTCCCTTTTGACATAAGTTATAGAATCAACTTGCTAATTTCCTCAAAAAAAAAAAAAAAAACCTGCTTGAATTTTGTTTGTCATTTCCCTGAATATATAAATCCTTTTGAGGAGAATAAACATGGTAGCAGTATTGTGTTGTCAGCCCATAGACATGGTCTGCATCTATAATAAATTAGGTCTTCATTAACATCTCTCAGCAGTGTTTTTAGTGGTGAAGTCTTGTATATCTTTGTTAATATTATGCCTAATTACATTTTAAGGCTATGTTAATGTTATTTTAAAATTTCATATTCCAGGGGCGCCTGGGTGGCGCAGTCGGTTAAGCGTCCGACTTCAACCAGGTCAAGATCTCACGGTCTGTAAGTTCGAGCCCCGCGTCGGGCTCTGGGCTGATGGCTCAGAGCCTGGAGCCTGTTTCCGATTCTGTGTCTCCCTCTCTCTCTGCCCCTCCCCCGTTCATGCTCTGTCTCTCTCTGTCCCAAAAATAAATAAACGTTGAAAAAAAAAATTAAAAAAAAAATAAAATTTCATATTCCACATTTTTATGTTATTATATAGAAATAAGTATGATTTTTACATTTTTTATCATATGACCTTATTCAATTAATTCTGGTAGTCTTTCTATAGATTCTTTAGGATTTTCGCCATATTCACAATCATGTCATCAGCAAATAAGAATAATTTTGTTTCTTCCTTCCCATTGGAGGTGTGTGTGTGTGTGTGTGTGTGTGTGTGTGTGTGTGTGTTTTCCCTTTTTTTTATTTATTTTGAGAGAGAGAAAGCATGAGTAGGGGAACGGCGGAGAGAAAGGGAGGGAGGGAGGGAGAGAGAGAGAGAGAGAGAGAGAGAGAGAGAGACTAAATTCCAAGCAGGCTCTGCACCATCAGAACACAGGTGGATGGTGGGGCTCAAACTCACGAACCTGCGAGTTCATGACCTGAGCCAAAACCGAGAGTCAGATGCTCAACCGACTGAGCCACCCAGGCGCCCCTTCCCATGTTTTACTCACTGGTCAGGACTCCAGCATTATGTCGTATAGGAAAGATGACATTGGGTACTTTTTCCCCACTTTCCATTCTTAGAAAGAAGACATTCAGTCAGTCTTTCACCGTGTTCATAATTAAGTATGATATAAATATGGAGTTTTTTGTTGAAGTACTTTATTGGATTTAAAAACTCTCCTCTATTCTTGGCTAGCTGAGCACTTTCATGACTAGATATAGATTTTTCCAAAATATTTATTTGAATGCATTAATATGATCATGTGGGTTTTCTATGAATATGGGGAATTGCTTTGATTTATTTCCAAGTCTTAAAATAATTTTGCATTATGGGGCTAACCACAATTAATTAGTCATGATGGATTATCTTTTTTTTTTTTTGTTTTTACATATTGCTGGATTAAATTTGTTATTCAAGGGGTGCCTGAGTGGCTCAGTCGGTTAAGCGTCTGACTTCAGCTCAGGTCACAATCTCACGGTCTGTGAGTTTGAGCCCCGCGTCGGGCTCTGTGCTGACAGCTCAGAGCCTGGAGCCTGCTTCAGATTCTGTGTCTCCCTCTCTCTCTGCCCCTTCCCTGCTCATGCTCTGTCTCTCTCTGTCTCAAAAATAAATAAAAACATTAAAAAAAATTAAAAAACATTGTTATTCAAATAGAGCTTTATAGTATATTACTAGAAAATCTGTACCAGATTTATTGATACGTACACCTATGTGTGTATGTTTAAATGTCAGAGTACTTTGTAAAGGCCTTTTTAAGAGTGTCCTCAAAGAAAAATTAAGAAACTTTGTAAAAAGGCCTAAATGAAAGTTTTTAATATTCCCATAATTTATTGTATTATTAAGCATACTGTTTATTATATATTTAAAACAAGATTGTTTAGAAGTTATTTTGTAGTGTACTCAGTTTACCACCAAAGATCACTTTCTTTTTAAATATCTAACTCATATTTCAAATATTGAAGCAACAAAAAGTCTGGTGATAAATTCAAGCAAGTGATATATTGTTCCTAAAAGCTATAACTTTTTTTCTTCTTTGATGAGTAAGAAAATATATGCTTTTATGGGGTTCCTGGGTGGCTCAGTCGGTTAAGCGTCTGACTTCAGCTCAGGTCATGATCTCACAGTCCGTGAGTTTGAGCCCCACATCAGGAGCCTAGAGCCTGCTTCAGATTCTGTGTCTCCCTCTCTCTCTGCCCCTCCCCTGCTTGTGCTCTGTCTCTCTCTGTCTCAAAAATAAAAAATAAAATAAAATAAAAAATCATTAAAAATTAAAAAAAAAGAAAATATATGCTTTTCTCACTATTTCCACATAAACTCAAGGTAAAATTTTATTAAGCTTTAGTTAATTTTGATCATGATATTTTATTTATTTTCTCATTCCTACCTTCAATAAATATTTAAATATCAGTATTTAGAAGACTATTTCTCAAGACATCTTTGTGGTTAGATAATTGAGCAAATGCATATTTGCTTCTCAGTTGTAACCCTTGTTTTAAGTTGGGGCCATGTAATGTTAAATAATACAAAATTAGCAGAAGTAAAGGATGATGATTCTGGGAGAAGCATTAAGGTTTAGGGTTCATATATTTTGGTGATTTAAACTTAACATCTTAATCTTTATATGTTCTTCATTCCCATGTTGTGTATTTTTTCTGAAACTATAGACTAGAATTGATTTTACGATGGAAATTATTTTCTTATCACATCCACCTGTATTTTAGATTTCAGTGATTTTGTAAAGAAAACTTTTCTACTCTTTGCATTTTGAAAATTATATATCTTCCATAGATAAGACAGAAGCTCCTCTGGATTATGTGACACAATTTTACAATTAAACCTTTTCGCCAGAAATCTCCACCAGTTTATCACTTTTATTAAAGATTGCAATCTTTTTCTCAATTCTTCATTCCTTCTGTATGTACGTCATTTGCCATGTCCTATTGCACTTTATTACACTAGAGATGATGTGTATTTCCCCAGCTGGCTGATATTTGGCTGAGTCAAGTAACTTATCTGGCTAATAGAACACCCGTAGCAGAAGCTGTGCGTCCTGTCTGTTCTGAGGCTAGACCTTAAGTGGCATCACACAAATTCTTATCCTTCTTATGCTTTTGCCATTATGATTACCAGAAGAAATACACTGGTTAAGCTATTGGCTAAAAGAGAATAAGAGATTAGTGGCCCAGTAATGAATCTAACATGTATTTACAGTTAAATCGAGCCAAGCCTAAGTAGACCCACTGGCACATGAAGAAACGTAAATTGTTGTACTCCCAAGCTATTGCACTTTGGTGTGATTTGTTGTATAGTATTATACTTGTAGATTTCATTATTTTTGCTATGTCATATTGTATGTATTTCAAAATTATGTAAGCAGAGAATTCCTCGTCAATTTGGAATGCGAACATAGTAATACATTAGCCTCCCCTTTCGTGCAGCTTTGTTTTCCACAGTTCCAGTTACCTACAGTCAGCTGTATCAGAGCAGATGTATCATCAGAAGTTCAATAGTGGCCTAACGCCACTAAGTCACAGTGCCTATGTCACAGTGGCTAAGTCACAGTGCCTATGTCATTCTCCTCCTTCATCTAGTCACATAGCCATTTTCTCACCTCACATCATCACAGGAAGAAGGGGGAGTACAGTTTAATAGAACATTTCGAGAGACCACATTCATATGACTTTTATTACAGTATATTATAATTGTTCTATGTGATTATTAGTTATTGTTAACCTCTCACTGTGTCTAATTTATAACTGAACTTTATCAGGGGCATGTAGGTATAGGAGAAAACATTGTGTATAGAGAGCTCAGCACTGTCTCAGGTTTCAGGCATCCCCAGAGGATCGTGGAATTTATTCACGGCAAACATAGAGTGCTTACTTTTTTGACAGTCTCAGGTCATGCTTGATTTCCCTTCCTTTCTGTAGCTTCTTGTCTCCATTAATTGAGTGTACAACTCCTTTTTATTCTTATTAGACTTTGCATTCGCTTACATGTATATATCAATTAGATGATTACATGTGTTACCTGTTTACATTAAAGTGAGGTTTTCTGATGATAATGATGACAACGGTAATACTGATTATTTTCATTTTTACAGTAAAACAAGGGAATATGCAACCATGCTCTTTGGGGAAATGAATTTTTATTCATTTTCATTATCACTTTATTTTTTATCGATGACCCAGTAAAGTCCCAGAGAAACATTATATTTATATCAGCATTCCCTGTTATATATATTATATATATAATAATATGCCACAGAGGAAAAAAAAGACAAAATTTATGTGTGTGTATACCCATATCTATATATAGACACAGATATATCAGTCCTTTTTTCAGTACTTATAAATTTGAGCAAATTATTTCATTTTTGGCCCCATTTTTTTCATTAACACATCTATAATGTAGTATTATGTTAATTTTTTGCATTTCTTTCCATGAATCACGATACTGGCAATACAGGGGGAACATAAAAATCAGTCATACATAAAATTCCACTGTTTTCTCTATTTGCCCAGACCGCTACAATGTTAATTTACTTACACATTCCTGTGCTCTCGTCCTTCTATTTACTACTTACCTATCTTTTGATTTGTATGTAAATCATAATTTTTAGTGAAGTTTTGGACACTCATGGCTTCATAAATTAGCTTTCTCATTAAAAATCTTGATTTTTTTGCATAATTTGAAGGAAAAAGTCAGGGATATTGAATATAAGTTCTTGGTGACAGGAATATGAGTTTTACCTGTAATTTCGTCTCCCTTAGGAAGTTACCCAGCAGTTTGTTTGTTAAAGGATTCATATTCCACACATAGCAAGATGAAACATCTACAAATCTATGACTTTCAGTAACAGAACTGCTGTTCTTTTCTTATATAAAGCTAGGTGTTTAGGCTGTTTTTTTTTTTTTTTTTTTTTTCAGTTTTGGAGATTTTTTTAAAAATAAAGCTGAATGATTTCACCTCAGGCAAAGAATAATGGCTCGAATTTGTCAAAAGCAGAGTTTTTAATAATTATAATTTAGGGAGTTTTCTTCAATACTGTTTTAAAATTTGAGGGTGCCTGGGTGGCTCAGTCGGTTGGGCGTCTGACTTGGGCTCAGGTCATGATCTCACAGTTGGTGAATTCGAGCCCCGTGTTATGCTCTGTGCTGACAGCTCAGGACCTGGAGCCTGCTTCAGATTCTCTGTCTCCCTCTCTCTCTGCCCCTCCCCCACTCACACTCTTTCTCTCTCAAAAATAAAACATTAAAAACAAATTTAGAATTTGGAGGCAGTATTACTTGTGCTCTTATATTCTTTATTTTCCTCAGTACCAGCTGTTTAAATGGGTGAACATATTCTTTATGCTTCTCATCGAGAAAATAATATTCTAAAATAATCATCCAAAAGCAGTTGGTTATTTTGAAAAAGAATTAAGTTATTATTTGGAATAGTGCAATCTTCAAGGAAGTTCCGATATACCTATAATTAGGAATATATATACACGAGTTCACTGACTCTTTCAATTTTTTAATTCAATTTAATTTTATTTTAATCCTAGTAGAGTTTACATACAGTGTAATATTAATTTCAAGTATACAATATAGTGATTCAACACTTCCATACAATAACCACTGCTCATCACAAGTGTACTCCTTAATCCCATCACCTGTTTAGCTCATCTCCCTACCTACTTCCCCTCTGGTAATCATCAGTTCTCTATAGTTAAGAATCTGTTTCTTGGTTTCTCTCTCTCTCTCTCTCTTTTTCCTTTCCTCATTTATTTTGTTTCTTAAATTCAGTGTATAGGTGAAATCATAAGGTATTTGTCTTTCTCTCACTTATTTTGCTTAGGATTGTATTCTCTAGCTCCATCCATGTTATTCCAAATGGTAACATTTCATTCTTCTTAATGGCTATATAATATTTCTCTGTGTGTGTGTGTGTGTGTGTGTGTGTGTGTGTGTGTGTACCACGTTTTGTTTATGCATTCATCTGTCGATGGACACAGGCTGTTTCATAGTTTGGCTATTGTAAATACTGCTTTAAACATTGTGATGCATGTATCCCTTTGGATTAGTGTTTTTGTATTTTGGGCTTAATACCCAGTAGTGTGATTACTGGACAATAGGGTAGTCCTATTTTTAACTTTTTAAGGACCCTCCATACTGTTTTACATCATGGCTGCTCCAGTTTGCATTCCCACCAACCTTCATTGATCATTTTTGTAATATATATTTTCACAGCTTCTGTTCAATGTTTGATGTTCTTGAAGTAGTTATTACATTTTCAACCCACCTTTTAAAAAATGAAAAATTTAAAAATAAAATCATATAGATTATGTTTGTTTTTTAACAGCTACTGACAGCAGTGTGCTTGCTATACAAACTATTTTCTCTTCATTTGAGAGAATTTCAAAGTAACATTTAATATTTTTAACAAACTAAAATATGTCTTCAATGTCTTTAAGAAATACATGTGCTTATATTATGAATAAATATATCAGATTTCCAAATATTTGCATATTAGTTTTAATGTATTTTAATGTGGGCAAAATTAGCTTTATCTTGTCCATTTCTGCATTTTTATCATAATTGATGATTCATTAACTTCTATAACCCGTGTTTAATTGGTAGTTTACTGGACTCCTTGGCTCAAAATAATCTGACTAAAGGTTTCATGTAACAGTCATAACTGATTTTTTTTCTTTCACTATAAAATTAGTTAGTGGAGAAAAATAACATTGACAATATAATTTTACTTATAAAACACCTATAACAGATATTTATTTAAAAACTCTTTTATGATGAAGATAGAATGTTTTAGTAACCTATTGGTGTGCACCAGATTATTGCTTATAGTAGCTACTACTTTGGGCTCCAAGAATAGCTCTAAAACTCAATACAAATATAGACAAATTCTGAAATGATTTTAGTGATTTTTGTTTTTTATCTGAATTATACAAAAGTATAATCACTGACACTCTGTGACTAAAAATTATCCATATTTGTTCACTGGAATCATATTAACGCTTCATGTTCTTGGTTGACTTCTATTTGAAAAATAAATTTCCAGAAATAAATCGATATTAGCATACAGATAGAATTGAATATTATGTCAATAGTGATTGACAAAGTTGATATGTTGCTGGTTGCCTCATTTTAGATTAGTTATATTTTTTTCTTGGAGGCTGAAAATGTAAAATAGCATTTCAATTTTCCAATCCATTTAAACTGAGAAGAAAGTAATAATCTAGAGAAAAATAATAAAAGGCTTTGTGGTCAGGGTATGATTGACATACAGCTAAAGTATGTTTCAGTTGTAAAGACAAGCCTGTATCAATAAAACTATGTTGACTCAGTTGGTATCCTCAGGCTGTTATTGCCCACATAATAATTGATTTTAAATTTTAAAGCTATGAATACAAAAGAAAAAAAAATAATACTTTGTTATGTCTATATGGTTTTCCACTGAGGTAGCCCTACTGTTTTATTTGAAATGCATTTGAAAAGAAATGAAAATGTTACCTAAAGCAAGTATAACTAATTTTTCTTAAACATTTCTCATAATGGAAAATAAACTTTGAAGCTTTGCATTTCATTATAACCAGAAAAAGGATATATATGAATATTTATAATGAAATGATAAATAATATATAGTAAAAATGGAATGCTGGGAGATAGTCCAAGATGGCAGCATAGGAAGATCCTAAATTCCTCTTATCCTATGGACATGCTAAATCTACAGCTACATGGGGAACAATTCTCTCTGAAAAAGGACCTGAAAACGAGTTCAGTAGCTCCTTCGTAACAGTGGTATCATGACCACATTGAGACACCTAAGAGAGGCACAGTCTCACCAAGCACCCCATCCCTAGTGCAGTGACCCATAATCAGGAAGGATCTCACAATCCTGAGAAGCTGGAGCTTCTCCCTGAAGGGTGTGGGGTTTGTGACCCACATCAGGCACTCTAACTCTTGGGACCTGCAATGGTGAGACAAGTCCCACAAAACATCTGGGTCTGAAAATCAATAGGGCTCATATCCAGGAGACTCCAAGGGCTGTAGGGAATTGAGAAAACTTCTCTTAAAAGGCTTGTGCACAGATTTACTTGCCTCTCGGACCTGTGCAAAAGCAGTAGTTCAAAAAGCGCCTGCTGTAAGTGAAGGAGCAGGAGATTTATTAGCTAATCTTAAAGCATCTGCTGAGAAGCAGGGCCTGTTGGGACTCTCTCTGGGACACTCCTCAGCTCCGTGCTCTCCTGAGGCCCCACCAGAGTGGATGGGCACACCCTGGCCCTGCACCCTCCTATATTTCCCACAAAAGCCAGCAGGTTGATGCAGTCCACACAGGAGACATTCCTTGATCACTAGGTTCTGGTGGCCAGGGCGGTTGTGTTGCTGGGTCCCATGGGACTATAACAGTAAGAGTTACAGTTTTGGGAAGGCTACCATTCACAAGTCACTACCCAGAGAGCAGAATGAAACACACGTCCAGTCTTTCTGTTAAAAAGCTCTATTTAATTGTCCTGGAGCTAGCTGCTGCCTGAGGGGCAGGCTTCACGTTTCCCACACATCTAGAGTCGTCTACAGAGGTGCTCTCAGGGAATGTACGCTGAGAGTTTCCATGTTTATACTCTCCATTGGTCTTTGTATAGCTTCCTAATACTTCCTATAAAGGAGTTTGTACACTTGTCTGAAGCCCTGATTTTGGCAATTTTTGTCCAGGCGTCATGAGATTATCAGTCTAGAGGCCAGCATGGTTTGTAACTGCAGTTCCACAGGACTGGATATATTTGCATACTTTGAAAGCCGCAGCCCAAGGGTTTGGCTTCTAATCAGCCTGAAACTAGATCACTCCCCTTGAAATACCAACAGGTCCTCACACAAACTCAGTAATGGGGGCTTACAAAAATAAATCTGGTTGGTTACACAACCACAAAGGTTTGAGTGGCGACTAAGAGCAAATGCAAGTTTGAACATGAAGATTCATCTTGTACACAAGACCACTCTTTCAAGACTAGAAGAGATAGCTGTTTTGTCTAGTACATAGCAACAAACACAGAAACTGAAACAAAATGAGGAAACAGAGGAATATATTCCAAATTAAAGAAGAAGATAAAACTCAGAAGGAAACCTTAATTAAATGGAGATAATAGTGTCCCTGATGAAGAGCTCCAAGTAGTGGTTGTAAAGATGTTCACCTAACTTAGGGAAAAATGGATGGTGGGGAGGAGGGGAGTTCAGATGGCAGAGAAGTAGGGGGACCAGGATTTCCCTCATCCCTCAAACACAGCTGTATTGAGGTCAGATCACTTGGAACACACAGGAAATGGATCTGCAGAGTGGCAGAAGGTTCTCCACAGAAGAAGGAAGATAACTTGGCAGGACTGAGGTGCGAGTATGTGAAATGGGGGAGATAAAATGGCATTGGCATGGAGGGGAAGAGACAAAAAGGAGAGACAGGCTGTGGAATTGCAGTATTGTGTTAGTACAAAAGAAAAACCTCTCCAGACCATAGACTGGGAAATGAGAAATACAGAGAGTGTCACTTTCTATTTTGCAAACAGCTTCAGGAGCTGAAGATTCAAGTTTTCAAAAGTGCAGGACTTTCTCCAGATGGGACCCAGCTGTGTGCATGCCTCATGGGGAGGGAGCCAACTCTGGAGCTTGGTAGCGATCTGGGAGGTACACTCAGAGAGAACAGTCCCCTTCCCAAGTAATGTGGGAGGAGGATTTATTGCCTCCTCAAGGACAAAAGACGCTGTAGGCACCGGCCAGAGGCCTTTTATCAACAGGGCTGAGTAGCGCTACACCAGAACAGGATCCATGAGGTACAGGGTCTCCTTTAAGACATCAGGTTGTGAATCCCAGCCAAGCACCTGGGAGGCATGGGAGACTATGGAGCAGAGTAAGTTGATTGCCCATGCTACTCTGTGAGAGTTGCCTGAACAGCATGGTTTGAGATACCGGGTCCTGGGAGAAGAGATTGGGTGTCACCATTTTACTCCCCACCACCAATGTGGTGGGACTTCAGAGAGCAAAAGTGTTCTCCAGTGGAGGTGGGATCCACTTATATCAAACCCCGCCCCTCCATGCCTAGTAACTGCTTATGTACTGGAGTGAGAGTGACACTGACTGAAACAGACAGCCTCTCCTCCAGAGCAGCACAACCACCAGTCCCAGGAACTAACAGACAATTGTCTTGTATTTCTGTTAGTCTATCTTGTTTTTTTTTTTTTCTGTTTCTTTTCTTTTCTTTCTACCCTCTTATTCTTTTGGAATTAGGCTCATAGTTTCTGATTTGGTTTTTGGTTAATTCATATATATATGAACAATATATACATATATATACACACACATATATATATGAACAATAATTTAGAATAACCATCATATGACTAATAGCTGGGCTTGAAAAAAGCATATAAGACAACATAGGATCTATTGCTGCAGAGATCAAAGACCTAAGAAATAGTCATGAGGAATTAAGAAATGCTATAAATAAGATGCAAAATAAACTAGGTACAGTGACAGAAAGGATGGAAGAAGCAGAGGAGAGAATAGGTGAAATAGAAGATAAAATTATGGAAAATAATGAGGCTGAAGAAAAGAGGGAAAGGAAATTATTAGACCATGAAAAGAGAATTAGCTGTGATTTCATTAAATGAAATTATATCCATATCATAGGAGTTCCAGGAGAAGAAGAGTAAGAGAATGGGGCAGATTATTTGAACAAATTATAGCTTAGAACTTTCCTAATTTGGGGAAGGAAACAGACATCCAAGTTTAAGAGGCACAGAGAACTCCTTTCCAAATCAACAAAAACAGGTCAACACCATGACATACCATATTAGGCAAAATACAAAGAGAATTCTGAAAGCAGCTAGGGACAAACGGAACTTAGCCTACAAGGGTAGACACATAAGGGTAGTAACAGACCTGTCCACTGAAACTTGACAGGCCATAAAGGAGTGGCAGGAAATATTTGATGTCCTAAATAGGAAAAATATGAAGCCAAGAATCCTTTATCCAGCAAGGCTATCATCCAGAATAGAAGGAGAGATAAGAGCTTTCCCAGACAAAAAACAAAACAAAACAAAACAAAAACTAAAGGAATTCATGACCACTAACCCAGCCTTGCAGGAGATCCTCAGACAGAGTCTGTGAGCAGAAAAGTGGAAAGCAGCAAAGACTACAAAGGACCAGAGACATAACTACAAGCACAAAACCTACAGATAACACAATGACACTAAATCCTTAATAATCACTATGAATGTAAATGGACTAAATGCCCCAATAAAAAGACACAGGGTATCAGAATGTGTAAAGAAACAAGATATGCTGCCACAAGAAACTCATTTTAGACTGAGGACACCTGCAGATCAAAAGTGAAGGGATGGAGAACCATCTAACATGCTACTGGGCAGCAAAAGCGAGTCAGAGTAGCCATACTTATATCAGACAAACTAGATTTTAAAACAAAGACTATAAAAAGAGATGAAAAAGGGCATCAGATCATACTTAAGGTGTCCATCCATCAAGAAGAGCTAGCAAATGTAAATGTTCATGCCCCCAACATGGAATCACCCAAATATATAAATCAATCCAAACATAAATAAATAATATCTAGTCAGAAAATCAATAAGGAAATAACAACTCTGAATGACACATTGGACCAGATGGACTTAACATATATATTCAGAACTTTTCATCCAAAAGCAGCAGAATACATATTCTTCTCAAGTACACACAGAACATTCTCCAAAATAGATCGCATACTGAGTCACAAAACAGCCCTCAACAAGTATAAAAAGTTGAGATCATACCATGCATATTTTCAGATAACAATGCTATGAAACTTGAAATCAACCACAAGAAAAAATTTGGAAAGTCCCCAAATACACGGAGGTTAAAAAACAACCTACTAAAGAATGAATGAATCAACCAGGAAATTAAAGAAAAAAAATTTAAAAATACATGGAAACAAATGAAAATGAAAACATGACAGTCCAAACCCTTTGGGATGCAGCAAAGGCAGTCCTATGAGGAAAATACACTGCAATTCACACCCTTCCCAAGAAGCAAGAAAGATCCCACATAAACAATCTAACCTTACATCTAAAGGAGGAAAGAATGGATGAACACAGTGAGAACTTCAACAGAGGTAGAAAATATAATAAAGTACTAAACAATTCACACAGCTGAAGAATACAATTGAATTGAAAAACAAACTAAAGAGGTTCAACAGCACACTAGATGAAACAGAAGAAATGATCAATAATCTAGAAGATAAGATAGTGGAACTCACTCAAGTAGAGAAGCAAAAAGAGAAAATAATTTTTAAAAAGTGACGATAGTTTAAGGGACCTATTGGACATCGAGAGAAATGACATTGACATTATGGTGTCACAGAATAGGAAAAGAGAGAAAGGGACAGAAAATGTATTTGAAGAAATAATGGTTGAATGGTTCCAATAATGGTCTGGAAACAGACATCCAGGTCCAGGAAACACAGAGAGTTTCAAATAAGATGAACACAAAAAGATTCACACCAAGACAAAATGCAATTAAAATGTCAAAAGTTATAAAACAGAGAGAATCTTAAAAGTAGTAAGAAAAAGACATCTTGTTATTTACAAGGGAACCGCCCCTTAAGACTCTAAGTAGAGTTTTCATCAGAATCTTTGAAGGCCAAAAGGGAGTGACACAATATATTCAAAATGCTTAAAAGAAAAAACAAAACAAAACAAAACAACTTCCAACCAAGAATACTCTACCTGACAATGTTATCATTCAGAACTGGAAGAGAAATAGTCTTTTAAACAAGCAAAAGCTAAAGGAGTTCATTATCACTAAACTAGCCTTACAGGAAATGTTAAAGGGACTTCTTTAAGCTGGAGAGAAGGGCATTGATTAATAACAAAAAAAAATATGAAAGTATAAAACTCACTATTAAAGGAAATATATAGTAAAGTTAATGGATTAATCACTTATGAAGCTAGTATGAAGGTTACAAGACAAAAAATTAGTAAAATTAACTATAAGAATAATAGTCAAGGGATACACAAAATAAAAAGATGTAAAATATGACAGCAAAAACATAAAACATGGGGAGAAGAGACTAATAATATTGTTTTTAAATACATTCAAATTTAAGTTGTTTTCAACTTAAAATAGACTATTATGTATATAAGCTGTTATGTATGAAACTTATGGTAACCACAAAGCAAAATCCTATAGTAGATACACAGAGGATAATAGGAAAGGAATCTAACTATAATATTAAAGAAAATAATCAAGCCACAAAGAGAGCAATAGACAATAGGAATGAAGAACTACAAAACAGCCAGAAAACAATTTTTTTTAATGGCAATACATACGTACTTACCAATAATTACTTTAAATGTAAGTGGACTAAATTCTCTAATGAAAAACATAGAGTGGCTAAATAAAATAATAAGACCTGTCTATATGTTGTGTCCAAGAGACTCACTTCAGACGTAAGGATGCATAAATATTGAAAGTGAAGGAGTGAAAACAGATGATCCACACAAATGGAAACCAGAAGAAAACTGAGGTAGCTATACTTTATCAGAAAAAAAAATAGACTGTAAAACAAAGACTATAATAAAACAAAAAGAACTTTCCATAATGATAAAGGGATAAGTACATGAGGATATAATAATTGTATATATCCATGCACCCAAGGTAGAAGCAGCTAAATATATAAAGCATATATTAACAGATCTAAAGAAAGAAACTGACAGCAATATAATAATATTTAGAGATTCCTACCCCAATTACATCAGTGGATATATCAACCAGACAGAAAATCAATAAGGAAACATTGGCCTTAAATGACACATTAGATCAGATGGATTTTATAGCTATATACAGGACATTCCACATAAAAGCAGCAGAATACACACTTTTTAAAAACTTTTTAGTGTTTCTTTATTTCTGAGAGAGAAAGAGAGAGAGCACGAGCGAGCATGAGCTGGGCAGAGAAGAGAGAGGGAGACACAGAATCCAAAGTACGCTCCAGGCTCTGAGCTGTCAGCACAGAGCCTGATGCGGGGCTCAAACTCACGAACTGAGAGATCATGACCTGAGCCAAAGTCGGATGCTCAACTAACTGAGCTCCCAAGGCGCCCCAGAATACACACCGTTTTCAAGTGCAAATGGGGGGCGTCTGGGTGGCGCAGTCGGTTAAGCGTCCGACTTCAGCCAGGTCACGATCTCGCGGTCCGTGAGTTCGAGCCCTGCGTTGGGCTCTGGGCTGATGGCTCAGAGCCTGGAGCCTGTTTCCGATTCTGTGTCTCCCTCTCTCTCTCTGCCCCTCCCCTGTTCATGCTCTGTCTCTCTCTGTCCCAAAAATAAATAAACGTTGAAAAAAAAAATTAAAAAAAAAAAATAAAGTGCAAATGGATCATTCTCTGGTATATATGATTTGTTAGGCCACAGAACAATACTAAGTAAATTTAAGAAGACTGAAATAATATCAAACATCTTTTCTGACCACAACGATATAAAACTAGAAATCAATTATGAGAAGCAAATCAGAAATTTTTTTTTAAAATATGGTGATTAAACAACATGCTCCTGAACAACCAAAACATCAACACATAAATCACAGGAGAAAAAAAAACAAAAAAAATAACCTAGAGACAGAGGAAAATGGAAATACACTTGACCAAAATTTATGGTATGCAGCAGAAGTACTTCTAAGAAGTTAATAGTAATATAGGCCTACCTCAATAACAAGAAAAATCTCAAAAAGTCTAACTTTACTCATAACGGAACTAGAAAATGAGGAACAAATGAAGCCTGAATTTAGAAGGAAGAAAATAGTAAAGATCAGAGAGAAAAAAGAATGAAATAAGGACTAACAACATAGTAGAAAACATTAATGTAACTAAAAGCTGGTTCTTTGAAAATATAAACAGAATTGGTCAACCTTTAGGTAGACTCACCAAGAAAAAAAGAGGCCTCAAATAAATAAAATCATAAATGAAAGAGAAGCTACAACTTATACCAAAGAAATACAAAGATCATAAGAGACTACTATGTACAATTACATGCCAACAAATTGGACAATCTAAAAGAGATGGATAAATTCCTAGAAACAAACTTCTAACACCGAATCATGAAGAAATAGGAAATCTGAATAGACCAATTATTAGTATGGAGATTGAATCAGTAATCAAGCCTCCCAACAAAAGTCCAGAACCATATGACTTCATTAGTGTATTCTACCAAAATTTTAAGAAAATTCAATACCTATCCTTTTCAACTCTTCCAAAAAAAAAAAAAAAAAAAAAAAAAAAGGAAGAGGTAATGCTTCCAAACACAGGTTATAAGGCCAACATTACCTTGATACCAAAACCAGACAAGGATACACCCCTACACACAAAGAAAGGAAATAAAAAAGAAAAAAATATAGACCAATATTCCCGATAAACATAGATACAAAGATCCTCAACAAAATATTAGCAAACCAAATTTAACAATATATTACAAGGATCATATTATGATAAAGTGGGATTTATTCCAGGGATGCACAGATGGCTCATATCTGCAAATCAATCAATATGATATGCCACATCAACAGAATGGGATCTAAACATAACATGACCATCTCAATAGATGCAGAAGAGAAAACTTCTGACCAAATTCAACGCATGTTTGATAAAAACTCTCAACAAAATGGCTATACAGGGAATATATCTCAAAATGAAGAAGACCATACATGACAAGCCCAAATCTAAAATCATACTCAGCGGTGAAAAGCTGAAAACTTTTCTTCTAAGATCAGGAACAAGGCAAGGATGCTCACTTTCACCATTTTTACTCAACATAGTATTAGAAGTCCTCACTAGAGCAATTAGTTAAGAAAAAGAAATAAAAGTTACTGAAACTGGAAAGGAAGAAATTAAACTGTCACTATTTGTGGAAAACATGAATTTGGATACAGAAAACTCTAAGAACTCCACCAAAAAAACTGTTAGAACTAATAAGCAAATTCAGTAACATTGTAGGGTACAAAATCAACAAACAAAAATCTGTTGCAATTCTGGAATGCTAATAACAAACTATCAGATAAATTAAACAATACCACTTACAATTGCATCAAAAAGAATAAAAAAAATAGTAATACATTTAACCAAGAAGGTGAAAGACCTGTACAAAAAAACTATAGGACATTGGTGAAAGAAAATGAAGAAGACACAACTAAATGGAAATATATTCCATGGTCATGAACTGGAAGAATTAATAGGGTTAAAATGTCCGTATCACCCAAAGGATTCTACAGATTCAGTGCAATCCATATAAGTATCCCAATGACATTTTTCACAGAAATGTGACTATTTTAAAATTTGTATGAAACCACAGAAGACCTTGAATAATCAAAGCAGTCTTGAGAAAGAACAAAACTGGAGGCACCACACTCCCTGATTTCAAACTATACTGTAAAGCTACAGTAATTGCAACAATATGATATTAAAGTAAAAACCAACACATTGATAAATGGAACAGAATAGAGAGCCCAAAAATCAACCCATGCATATGTGGTCAATTAATTTACAAACAAAGGAGCCAAGAATATACAATGGAAATAGGGCCATTTGATTTTTATCTTATTTCTTTTTGAAATTATTTTTTTAATTTAAATTTTAGTTACTTAACATACATTGCAATAATAGTTTCATGAGTAGATTTCAGTGATGAATCACTTACAACATTCAGTGCTCCTCATAAGCGCCCTCCTTAATACCCATATCCTATTTAGCCCATCTCTATTACTATAATACTATCTGTACACAATTCTTTAATATCATAAATATCCAGTCAATGTTTAAACTGCATAAATTATTTGATAAATGTCTTTTTTTGTTTTGTTTACAGTTGGTTTGTTTACAGGTTTCCTTTGGCTAATAAGTCTCTTAAATC
This sequence comes from Puma concolor, assembly GCF_028749965.1. Classification (NCBI taxonomy): domain Eukaryota; kingdom Metazoa; phylum Chordata; class Mammalia; order Carnivora; family Felidae; genus Puma; species Puma concolor. The sequence continues at coordinate 204,031,507 of NC_141667.1, read as the reverse complement.
TCTTACGACATTTACTTGTCTTTTTTTTTTTTTAATCTTGTCATTTGTTTTTTAAAGACACTTTAAAGTCTGAGCCACCCTGGCACCCCTCCCATTTTTTTGATTTTACAGATTGCATCCTGTAAGGTGGTAGGAAGCCTAGAGGCTTACTGAAATTTTGGTTTCATTTGGAGGCAAGAACATTCTGGGTGGGTAAGGTGGGTCAGCTGGTCTTGTGCAGGAGGTGCTGGCTGATGGTTGATCCGGTGCTCTCAGTTTAGTCCTGCATTATAAAGTTCCTGGTGGCTAGGTCCCATAGGGCAAAATGAAGCAGGGAAACTGAAATGACCCCATGAAAAAAAAAAAACCCATTTTTTTCTTTTTTTTAATGTTTATTTATTTTTGAGAGAGAGACAGAGAGAGAGACAGAGACAGAGCACGAGCAGAGGAGGAGCAGAGAGAGGGAGACAGAATCCAAAGCAGGCTCCAGGCTGCAAGCTGTCAGCACAGAGCCTGACGCGTGGCTCAAGCTCACAAACCATGAGATCATGACCTGAGCTGAAGCCTGAGGCTCAACCAACTGAGCCACCCAGGCACCCCCCTTTTTTTTTCCTTTGCTTCCTTTCCGGCTCCTATTCTTGCTAGGGTCTGCAACCCCACCCTACTCTACAGGTGCCTTGTAATGCAAATAGCATATATCCTCCTTGTAAGGGACAAAGAGTTAAGATATCTTTTGAAAAAACTTTTTAATATTTGATTATTTTTGAGAGAGAGATAGAAAGCAGAGAGAGAGAGAGAGAGAGAGAGAGAGAGAGAGAAACAGAGAATCCAAAGCAGGTTTTGTGCTGTCAGCGCAAAGCCCCCTAGGGGGCTCAAACCCAGGAACCAAGAGATCATGACCTGAGCTGAAACCAAGATTTGGATGCTTAACCAACTGCGCCATGCAGATGCCCCAAGATAAGGATATCTTTGGAGTCTTCCAGCACAATAGATAACATCTAAGGAGTAACCAGGCAGAGTCCTCTTAGTCTCTAAGACCACTGACTCCAACTTGACACCAAGACTTGAGGGGTGAGTGGCTTAGGAAGGACACCTGGACCCTGTACTTGTTCTGACCAGTTCCCAGATGCTTAAGAGTACCTGTGCACCAGACCACAATTGCCAATAAAAACTCCAGACCCTAAGCAAAAACAAGACTCCTGTTCTTTTCCTTTCTGAGTCTCCCGGATACTCTGTCTCTCTGTCTCTGTCTGTCTCGTCTGTCTGCCTCTCTCTCTCTCTCGATTAAGTCTTCAATAAACTCTGCCTTTGTTTCCTGATGGCTCACATTTGATTTCCATCCTGTGTAAAACCAAGGACCCTTTTGGCTAGTCCTGTGGAACCCTCTCTCTGGATCCTCTGACCCAGCCTGCCTGCATCAAGATAATTATATTAATGGCATCAGGAACCAGAATTATCTTTATAAAAGAGACACAAATATAAAATCAAAAAAGTAAAAGCCTGGTGGTCCTGAATTTTAATTAAAAATAACAGTATAAACTCATGAATATTTTTCCCCTAAAAGATATATGTCCTAACTATCCCTACTGGAAAGACCTAGAAGCAAAGAGCTGCCTAATAGTAATTATTCTGAAATAGGTAAAATGATCGAGGACTTATCTAGCCTCTCCTGTATAGACTAAATGTCAAGGTAATCCAATAGTTGGTGAGGGAAAGTTCTTTATGGGACAGTTTCTGCTAATAAATACAGAAGGAATCCTGAAGTTTTAATGTCCCTACCATTAAGTAATGGATCTAAGAGGAGTCTTTTCAATAAATGGTATTAGGAAAACTGAACAGCCACATGCAAAACAATGAAACTTGCCAAAAAAAATCAAATCAAAACAGATTAATATCTTTAATGTGAGACCTGAAATCATAAAACTCTTAGAAGAAAACATAAGCAGTAAGCTCCTTGATATAGGGTTTAGCATGATATTTTGGATCTCACTCTAAAAGTAAAGGCAACAAAAATGAAAATTAAAAAAAAAAAGGACTACATCAAATGAAAAAGTTTCTGCAAAAAATAGAAACCATCAACAAATTAAAATAAAGTTACTAAATGAGAGAAAAATATTTGCAAATCATATCTGATAAGGGTTAAAAGCCACATTATGTAGAGAACTCAACAGCAAAAAAACAATCTAATTTAAAAAATGGCAGAGAATCTGAATAGACCTTCTTCCAAAGTAGAAATACACATGGCTAACAGGCCCATTAAAAATCCTCAATCACCAATAATCACTAATCATCATGGAAATGCAAATCAAAATCACAATCATACCTGTTAGAATGGCTAATATGAAAAAATGCAACAAATAACCAGTGTTGGCAAGGATGTGGAGAAAAGGGAACCTTCATGTACTATTGGTGGAAATACAAATTGGTATAGCCACTGTGGAAAACAATACAGAGTTTCCTTAGAAATTAAAAATAGAACTACCATGTGATCCAGCAATTCACCTTGTATTTATCCAAAGAAAACAAGAGCACTGATTTGAAAAGATATATGCACCCTTTGCTCACTGCAGAATTATTTATAAGAGCCAAGGCATGGAAACACCTTAAGTGCCCATCGATGAATGAATGGATAAAAAATATTTGGTATATGTATATACAATGGAATACCACTCAGCCATCAAAAAGAAGGATATCTTACCATTGGTATAATATAGATGGAACTTGAGGTATTATGCTAAGTGAAATAAATCAAAGACAAATACCATATGATTTCATCTTATATGGCATCTAAAAAACTAAAAAAATGAACAAACAAAACAAAACACATAGATACAGAGAATAGAATGGTGGTTTCCAGGGGGATCGGGGTTGAAGGGTGGGTGAAAATGGGTGAAGGAGGTCAAGAGGTACTATTGTCCACTTTTAAAATACTTAATTTATGGGGATGTAATGTATAGCGTGGGGACAAGAGTCTATAATATTTTAGTGCATATTTGAAGGCTGCCAGGAGAGTAATTCTTAAAAGTTCTTATCATAAGAAAAAAAAATTGTAAATTTGTGTGGTGATGCATGGTGACTACTTCTAAATTATACTGAGGTATTTTCATCATCACACTGACAAAAATTCAAAAGCTTAACAATATACTCTGTTAAGGAAGCTGTAGAGAAATGGTCACTCTCATACATTGTTGTTAGAACTGCAAAATAATCCATAAAAATTGAGGGGAAGTAGGCATTATCTAATAAAAGTATATACACAAATACAAAACAAAATTCACAGTGTATACAAGTATTGAATCATTACATTATACACCTGAAATTAATATAGGTCAGTTGTACCTCAACAACACTAAAAAAAGGGAGAGTTAGTCAAATGCAGTTTTAGAGGCTAGAAAATGAATTATAAATATTTATAAAAGGAAGAACAGAAAAGAATTAAAAAGGGAGAGGTAATCTGTATTACATGTAGAAAATACAAATAATCTGCAGAGAACTGTTAAATTTTTAAATTTCTTTTTTTAAATAATATGTATATATTTTATTATTTTTTTTTAATTTAAATCCAAGTTACTTAACCTATAGTGTAATAATGATTCCAGGAATAGAATTTGATGATTCATCACTTAAATATAACACCCAGTGCTCATCTCAACAAATGCCCTCCTTAATTCCCACCACCCTTTAGCTCATCCCCACACCCAACACCCTTCAAGGAACCCTCAGTTTGTTCTCTGTATTCAAGAGTCTCCTACGGTTGTTTCCCTCGGTTTTTATCTTTTTTTTGCTTCACTTCCCCTATGTTCATCTGTTTTATTTCTTAAATTCCACATATGAGTGAAATCATATATTTGTCTTTTTCTGACTGACTTATATCACTTAGTATAATACACTCTAGTTCCATCCATGTTGTTACAAATGGCAAGATTTCATTCATTTTGATCACTGAGTAATATTCCATTGTGTGTGTGTGTGTGTGTGTGTGTGTGTACACACACACATACATACCACATCTTCTTTATCCATTCATCAGTTGATGGATATTTGGGCTCTTTCCATACTTTGGCTATTGTCAGTAGTGCTGCTATAAACGTGGGGGTGCATGTGTCCCTTCGAAACAGCACACCTGTATCCCTCAGATAAATACCTATTAGAGCAATTTCTAGGTTGTAGGGTATTCTATTTTTAGTTTTTTGAGGAACCTCCATACTGTTTTCCAGAGTGGCTGCACCAGTTTGCATTCCCACCAGCAATGCAGAAGAGATCCTCTTTCTCTGTATCCTTGCCAACATCTGTTGTTGCCTGAGTTGTTAATATTAGCCATTCTGACAGGTGCAAGGTGGTATCTCATTGTGGTTTTGATTTGTATTTCCCTGATGATGAGTGATGTTGAGCACTTTTTCATGTGTCGGTTGGCCATCTGGATGTCTTCGTAGGAGAAGTGTCTATTCATGTCTTTTGCCCATTTCTTCACTGGATTATTTGTTTTTTGGGTGTTGAGTTTGATAAGTTCTTTATAGATTTTGGATACTAACCCTTTATCTAACATGTCATTTGCAAATATCTTCTTCCATTGTGTAGGTTGCCTTTTAGTTTTGTTGACTGTTTCCTTTGCTATGCAGAAGCTTTTTTATTTTGATGAGGTCCCAGTAGTTAATTTTTGCTTTTGTTTCTCTTCCCTCCCGAGATGTATTGAGTAAGAAGTTGCTGCAGCCAAGATCAAAGAGATTTTTTTCCTGCTTTTTCCTCAAGCATTTTGATTGCTTTCTGTCTTACATTGAGGTCTTTCATCCATTTTGAGTTTATTTTTGTGTATGGTATAAGTGGTCAAGATTCATTCTTCTGCATGTCGCTGTCCAGTTTTCCCAGCACCACTTGCTGAAGAGACTGTCTTTATTCCATTGGATATTCTTTTCTGCCTCAAAGATCAGTTGGTCATACATTTGTGGGTTCATTTCTGGGTTCTCTATTCTGTTCCATTGATCTGAGTGTCTATTCTTGTGCCAGTACCATACTGTCTTGATGATTACAGCTTTGTAGTATAGCTTGAAGTCTGGGATTGTGATGCCTCCTGCTTTGGTTTTCTTTTTCAAGATTGCTTTGGCTATTTGGGGTCTTTTCTGGTTCCATACAAATTTTAGGATTATTTGTTCTAGCTCTGTGAAGAATGCTGGTGTTATTTTGATAGAGATTGCATTGAATATGTAGATTACTTTGGGTAGTACTGACATTTTAACAACATTTGCTCTTCCTATTCATGAGCATGGAATCTTTTTCCATTTTTTTTGTGCCTTCTTCAGTCTTTAATAAGCTTTCTATAGGGGTGCCCGGGTGGCGCAGTCGGTTAAGCGTCCGACTTCAGCCAGGTCACGATCTCGCAGTCCGTGAGTTCAAGCCCCGCGTCAGGCTCTGGGCTGATGGCTCAGAGCCTGGAGCCTGTTTCCGATTCTGTGTCTCCCTCTCTCTCTGCCTCTCCCCCGTTCATGCTCTGTCTCTCTCTGTCCCAAAAATAAATAAACGTTGAAAAAAAAATTAAAAAAAAAAAAAAAGCTTTCTATAGTTTTCAGTGTATAGATTTTTCACCTCTTTGGTTAGATTTATTCCTAGGTATTTTATAGTTTTTGGTGCAATTGTAAGTGGAATCAATTCCTTATTTTCTCTTTCTGTTGCTTCATTGTTCGTGTATAGGAATGCAACCGATTTCTGTGCATTGATTTTATATCCTGCAATTTTGCTGAATTCATGAATCAGTTCTCATAGTTTTTTTGGTGGAATCTTTCGGGTTTTTCATATAAAGTATCATGTCATCTGCAAAGACTGAAAGTTTGACCACCTCATAGCTGATTTGGATACCTTTTATTTCTTTGTGTTGTCTGATTGCTGAGACTAAGACTTCCAATACTATGTTGAATAACAGTGGCGAGAGTGGACATCCCTGTCTTGTTCCTGATCTTAGGGGGAAAGCTCTCAGTTTTTCCCATTGAGGATGATATTAGCATTGGGTCTTTCATACATGGCTTTTATGATCTTGAAGTATGATCCTTCTATCCTTACTTTCTTGAGGGTTTTTATCAAGAAATAATGCTATATTTTGTGGAAAGCTTTCTGTGCTTCTATTGAAAGGATCATATGGTTCTTGTCCTTTCTTTTATTGATGTAATGAATCATGTTAATTGTTTTGTGGATATTGAACCAGCCCTGCATCCCAGGTATAAATCCCCTTGGTTGTGGTGAATAAATTTTTTAATGTATTGCTGGATCTGGTTGGCTAATATCTTGTTGAGGGTTTTTGCATCCATGTTCATCAGGGAAACTGGTCTATAGTTCTTCTTTTTAGTGGGGTCTCTGGTTTTGGAATCAAGGTAATACTGGCCTCGTGGAAAGAGTTTGGAAGTTTTCCTTCCATTTCTATTTTTTGGAACAGCTTCAAGAGAATAGCTGTCAACTCTTCCTTAAATGTTTGGTAGAATTCCCCTGGAAAGCCATCTGGCCCTGGACTCTTGTTTTTGGCATATTTTTGTTTAGTAATTCAATTTCTTTACTGGTTATGGGTCTGTTCAAATTTTGTATTTCTTCCTGTTTCAGCTTTGGTAGTATATATGTTTCTAGGAATTTGTCCATTTCTTCCAGATTACCCATATTATTGGCATAGAATTGCTCATAATATTCTCCCATTATTGTTTTAATTTCTGCTCTCTCTTCTTTCATTCTTGATTTTATTTATTTGTGTCCTTTCCTTTTTCTTTTTGATTAAACTGGCTAATGGCTTATCAATTTTGTTGATTCTTTCAAAGAACCAGCTTCTGGTTTCATTGATTTGTTCTACTGTTTTATTGGTTTCAATAGCATTAATTTTTGCTCTAATCTTTATTATTTCCTGTCTTCTGCTGGTTTGGGGTTTTATTTGTTGTTCTTTTTCTAGCTCTTTAAGGTGTAAGGTTAGGTTGTGTATCTGAGGTCTTTCTTCCTTCTTTAGGAAGGCTTGGATTGCTATACACTTTCTGCTTATGACTGCCTTTGCTGCATCCCAGAGGTTTTGGGTTGTGGTGTTACCATTTTCACTGACTTCCATATACTTTTTAATTTCCTCTTTAACTTCTTGGTTGGCCCATTTATTCTTTAGTACGATATCTTCAGTCTGCAAGTATTTGTTATGTTTCCAAATTTTTTCATGTGGTGATTTCGAGTTTCATAGAGTTGTGGTCTGAAAATATGCACATTATGATCTCAATCTTTTTGTAATTTCTGAGGGCTGATTTGTGTCGCAGTATCTGATCTGTTCTGGAGAACGTTCCACGTGCACTGGAGAAGAATGCATATTCTGCTGCTTTAGGATGAAATGTTCCGAATATATCTATTAAGTCCATCTGGTCCAGTGGGTCATTCAAAGTCATTGTTTCCTGTTGATTTTTTGATTAGGTGATCTGTCCATTGCTGTGAGTGGGGTGTTGAAGTCTCCTACTATTATGGTGTTACTATTGATGAGTTTATTTTTTTTTCAACGTTTTTTTTTTTTTTTTTTTTTATTTATTTTTGGGACAGAGAGAGACAGAGCATGAACGGGGGAGGGGCAGAGAGAGAGGGAGACACAGAATCGGAAACAGGCTCCAGGCTCTGAGCCATCAGCCCAGAGCCCGACGCGGGGCTCGAACTCACGGACCGCGAGATCGTGACCTGGCTGAAGTCGGACGCTTAACCGACTGCGCCACCCAGGCGCCCCTTGATGAGTTTGTTTATGTTTGTGATTCATTGATTTATATATTTGGGTGCTCTCACATTTGGTGCATAAATGTTTACAATTGTTAGGTCTTGGTGGTGGATAGACCCCTTGATTATGATATAACGCCCTTCTGCATCTCTTGATACAGTCTTTATTTTAAAGTTTAGATTGTCTGATATAAGTATGGCTACTCCAGCTTTCTTTTGTTGACCATTAGCATGATAGATGGTTCTCCATCCCCTTATTTTCAATTTGAAGGTATCTTTAGGTCTAAAGTGGGTCTCTTGTAAACAGCGTATAGATGGATATTGTTTTCTTATCCATTCTGTTACCCTATGTCTTTTGATTGGAGCATTGTGTCCATTGACATTTAGAGTGAGTACTAAAAGATATGAATTTATTGCCATTATGTTCCTTTTAAAGTTGGAGTTTCTGGTGGTGTTCTCTGGTCCTTTCTAATCTTTGTTGCTTTTGGTATTTATGTATGTATTTTCATCTTTTCTGCCCTCAGAGAGTCCCCCTTAAAATTTCTTGCAGGGATGGTTTAGTGGTCACAAACTCATTTAATTTTTGTTTGTCTGGGAAACTTTTTATCTCTCCTTCTGTTTTGAATGACAGCCTTGCTGGATAAAGAATTCTTGACTGCATATTTTTCTGATTCAGCACACTGAATATATCCCTCCACTCCTTTGTGGCCTGCCAAGTTTCTGTGGATAGGTCTGCTGCAAACCTGATCTGTCTTCCCGTGTAGGTTAGGGACTTTTTTTTTCCCTTGCTGCTTTCATGATTCTCTCCTTGCCTGAGTATGTTGTGAATTTGACAATGATATGCCTTGTGATGGTCGGTTTTTGTTGAATCTAATGAGAGTCCTGTGTTCTTCCTCGATTTTGATGTCTATGTCTTTCCCCAGGTTAGGAAAGTTTTCCACTATGATTTTCTCACATAATCCTTGTACCCCTATTTCTCTTCTTCTTCTGAGATCCATATAATTCTGATCTTGTTCCTTTTTAATGAGTCACTGATTTCTCTAATTTTTAAATCATGCTCTTTTGCCTTAATCTTCGTCTTTTTTTCTGCTTCATTATTCTCCATAAGTTTGTCCTCTATATTGCTGAGTCTCTGTTCTGCCACCTCCATTATTGCCACCATGGCATCCCTCCGTGATTGCAGCTCACTTATAGCATTTTTAATTTCATTCTGACTAGATTTACTTCTTTTATCTCCTCAGAAAGGGATTATAATCTATTTTAAACTCCAGCCAGTATTCTTATTATCATGATTGGAAATTCTGGTTCAGTCATCTTTCTTGTATCCATGCTGGTTAAGTACCTGGCTGTCGTTTCTTCCTGCTCTTTCTTTTGGATGAATTCCTTCATTTCATCATTTTGAAGGGAGAAAAGGAATTGAGGTGGAAAAATTTAAATTAAAAAAATTAAAATTAAAAACATTAAAATTAAAAAATTAAAAACAAACACAAAGACACACAGCAAATCGAATAAATGATGCTAGATCCTAGGTGTGTTTTGGTCTGGGTGTTGAAAGTGGCTTGATAGATTAGAGAAAAAAGGGGGAAAAAGAAAAAAAAAGAGGAAATTGTTTGAAAATTTGATAAAATGAACACAGTGAACTAGACTAAAATGAAATGATGGAAGTAAACTAGAATTTGAAAAAATGTACACAAAAGTAAAAAATATAGTAGAAAAAATTAAAGAAAATATTTTTAATAAAAACTGAAACTAAAAATAATTTTTTTTCTTTATTCAAGAAAAAGAAAAATTAAAGAGGGGAAAAAAGAAAAGAAAAAAAGAAAATTGAATAGTGGGACTGGCTAACTGACTGAAATACGACTGATATTACTTCATTTTCCCCTGGAAGTCAAACTATGAAGTGCTTTATAGTCCATAAACTAAAGCAGGCAGTGAGACTTGTGTTCTTGAAGAGAAAGGTTGGCCCAGTTGGGCGGGGCTTAGTGTAATGACTCCATTCTCCATTAGATGGCGCTACTAGCCTACTGGGGTAGATTGTTTTGGTGCTTTGTAGGTGCATATGTGCATGTGTGAGCAGTGAAAATGGAGTCACCCAGCTACCCAGTTTCTAGTATCAGAACTCTGTTTTCCCCGATCAGCAATTGCGCACCCGTCTTCTGTCTTCAGCTTTTGTCCACTCCCCCTTTCTCACTGTCCGTGACCAAGCCCCAAGAAGTACCTCTCCCAAGTTTTGTCTCAGATGTGGCTGCCCTCCCTGGCCCCCCAGTTCTGAGGGACTGTGGCTTTGACCCACTCTGCCCTTCTGTGGAGGGTCTCACCAAGCAATGGCCGGGTGCCAGCAGCACCAAGGAATGCTTGCGGGCCCATGCTGCTGCCGATGCCCAGAGACTGCGGCCAGGTGCCATTTGTCCCAGAAAAAGTTCTCGACACAGTGTAGCAGCAGCGTTTCAGGGATTATGGAAAATCACAACACACATCTGGTGCCAGGCTTCACCCACAACAACCTTGTTCCAGCACCAGCGAATGTGCCCATTCTCTGTGGTCTGCTGGGCCCAGGTGGCCTCACAGCCTCTACCAAATGTCCTTTCAGTAGTGGAACCGCTTTTCCCTGTGTGTCCTGAGAACCTCCCGGACCCCACTCTGTTCCTGGGGATTTGCCCTTCCCACCAGAGCACCTCCAGGTATGGAGCTGCGGAGTTGCAGCCTTTGCACTCCCTTTGTTTACAGTCTTAAGGAATTTAAACCGTCTCTTTTCTCCTTTCTCCCTTTATAGTTTAGTCCCTGTGGCTGTTTCCAATTTTCTACTTTCTCTCCAGCTGCTTTTGTGGGGTGTGCTTTTCCCATATTCTCCCCCCACCTGTCTCCATCCTCTCTCTGCACACAAAAGCAGCTCCCTGCCCTCCACAGCTTCTCAACCTCTCCATGCTGCATGCCTGCTGAATTCTTTGGTTCAGGTTGTGCAGATTGTTGTGTTAATCCTTAGATCAGTTTTCTAGGTGTGCAGGATGGTTTAGCGTTGGTCTGGCTGCATTTCATGGACACAAGATACACAAAAAGCTTCCATGCTGTTCTGCTGTCTTGGCTCCTCCCCTTTAGTTAAAAGTTCTTAAACACAGAGCAGTTTAAACAAAATATGAAATCACATATATACAATAACTGAACTCCCATATATCTGGAGAAAGACAGCTTTAAAGAATATATTAAAGTTTCACGTAAGGCATAAATTAATGGAATGTATTTTTTTTAATTCTGTTTTATTTCTGAGCTACCAAAGGAAAACAGTGAAACGGTATCAGTTCAAAGCACTTCATAAACTATCTTAGCTGACATGTTGTGTGAAAAATGTATAAAAGCAATTAAAATTAATGGTAACTTATTTTTTTAGTATACCCAAGGAATATTGAAATGATGTATCACAAAATAAAGGCATAAAAGCAAGACACAAATTTCAAAATTATACATTATTTCAGATATAATTTTTACCAATGAATTTCCAACTATGAATTAAAAACACAATTTCTTAAATTATGATGGTGACAAATTTCTCCACTTAGTACTATGACAGTATATGCCTGATAGGCTGATCAACTATGGTGAATTTAATCTGATTAAAATCCTCATTTGTGCCTTCCTTCTCCTTGGCTTATTGTATGGATGTTGAGTTTTATATCATCTGGCCTGGGGTATCACTTAGGAAATGCTGACTTTTTTTCTTTTTTCTGTCTTTTTACTTTCTACCACCACTGGGCTTCCTGAACACTCATAAGTCACTGCAGAACCAGGCACTTCAGGGAAGTGATTGATGATAGCAGCTACTGTCCTTGACAGATTTTGATCCCCACCAGAAATTCGGCATCCATCATGTGCCTGAAATACTCAGTTGTTCCTTGATGATTTAGTATCCCAAATGCTGTGTTCCACAATTTCTACTTAGAGTGGAAAAATCTGTCATTTTGGAAAAGATGCAATGATTTCCATTGTTTTTGAGTATCAGTAAGCTCATAACAACCTTATAGTGAAAGCTACATTGTGTCATATTGTTCGTAATTAAAAGGAGAATCAATCACATGCCGCTCAATTCCTTGTAAATATTATAGTAGGTAACACCATCTTCCAACTAGAAAAAGTCTGCTCTGTGCATCAAATCATAGTGTATGAAAGTTGTGTATATCAAGTTATGCCATGATATAAAATATAAAATATATTTTTGCTAATTTAGCATATTTCCATATTTTCCTTTGTCAATACTTATCAAATATCATTTTTTCAGATAGTTTAAGATGCCAAATAAATGTAATTAATCATTTTACTTTACTGTTGATTAGAAATTTTAATACAGACACTAACAAGGATGTACAACTTCTCAAGTGAAAGAAAAAGTTCAAAGTTAAGGAAAAGTTGAATGTTATAAATAGGTAATAAGAATACCTGCTTATTTTCTGCTGATTGTTTTCAAAGTTATCTGACTTCCTTGAATAAGAAAATTTTTAGAAGAGATACCATAAAAGCCATGAGGTTGTAAGTCTGATGAAAAGACAAGTGTTTTATACATAAAAATGACAATCCATGAAGAAAGAATGACCAACTTAAAGAAAACAAGGCAGATATAACTATTTCACAAGATATTCTTTTGAAAATATTCTTTATTTTAATATATTCTCTTTTGTAAATTTAATGTTTCATATATGATGTTTTATGCAGTACTTCTCAACTTTAACATACTTAAGAATAATTTGTATAACTTGTTGAAACAGAATGATGGGAATAACTCCAGAGATTTTGAGTTGCTTAGTCTGGGGTATGTCCATGAAATTTACATCTTAAAAAATGCCGAGAGTTTGAAGATTTTTCCAGGAAGTGGGCCATATTTTGAATATGACTGCTTTGGGATTAAAATATTAGAAATACATATTTCTTTCAGATATTAGTCTGTAGGGAACTGGGCTAGGAGAAAATGCATATGGCAGTCCTTATACTTTTCTATGAATTGTTCTCCATCAGTGAGCAGTGATGTGTTGATAATGCCCGAGGCTTCTATGCCCAGCTCTCTTCTGGGTATGACTTAGTCCCTTTATTATAGAGCTTGTTTCTCCTGGTGCCCGAAAAACTTTTGAGATTCCCTCCTCCTTAGTTTGTTCTTCTAACTTTCCCATGAATACTCTAGAACTGCTTTTCTAGTATGAGTGTTAGAACTAAGTTCTTTAGTAACAGGCATCTTGTCTTTCCTGAGCATCCTGGCACCCGAAGGGCTTAATTAGTATCTGTCAGCTAGTCATAGTAAGTCTTCAACAAATACTTATGGAATAAATATGTAAAACCTGAAATGTGTGATTCATGGTATGAGTTAGTTGGTCCTTAACTAAGCACCCCCTCCACGCCGTTTTCCCCACAATATGTTATAAACTTTTGTAACCCAACTCACTAATGGCAATTATGACACATATAATCACTGAGATATTCACTTGTCTCCTCAGTTAGAATGTTTTCTTTGACAATAAGCTCTACTTTCTTTTTACCTCTAGATTCTCAGCACCATGCAAGTGATTGGCATGACCAATACAAGCATTGTATGACCATGCTTAATAAATGTTTACAGTATATACTGAGTGATTTCTATTCTTTTAAAAAAATGTTTTTTTAATGTTTTATTTATTTATTTTTTAGAGAACGAGAGAGAACATGCATGCACACACAAGTGGGAGAGAGGCAGAGAGAGAGAGGGAGATAGAGAATCCAAAGCAGGCTCCAGACACTGAGCCATCAGCACAGAGCCCAATGTAGGACTCGAACTCACAAACCATGAGATCATGATTTGAGCCAAAATCAAGAGTTGGACACTTAACCACCTGAGTCACCCAGGTGCCCCCCTTTTCTATACTTTTTATTTGAAAATGTGCAAGGGTATATCTCCTTTGAAACTTAATTATCTTCTCAACTTTTTTTCAACTTAAGGTCTGCTTCTTTTAGGATTCCTTTTCTAAACCTCCAGGCTACATAAGGTTCTGCCATTCTGTCCACTAATAACATTCTATTCCATGTCTCAGCACTTATCCATGTGTCATTATACGTTTATTTTGTAACGTTTTATTTAAAAAATCCTCTAAAATCTTAAAGGTAACAAATATTTATATTGTGGTTTATTATTTTATTTTATAATGCAATTTAAAAAATGTGTTGAAGCAGTATATGAAATTATTAAAAGAACCTAATGTTCATGAAATTATTCAAATGAGTAAGAAACAATTACTTAAAGAATAATAGGTTTATTTTCCTATTATACTAAACATTGCTGGACTTTTTACTTTGTCCCTATTTATTTGCACTCAGTGCATAGATCAATGTGCTATTTAATTGTAAATCTCCAATAGCTTTCTAATGGAGAGAGCTTTGAGATACCAGTGATAAAAAGTTTACATTGAAATATTCAGCCAAATCATCCAAACCGTAGAATAATAGGTAATTGGGGAAATTGTCCAACCAAATAAAAAATGAGTATAAACAATTAAATTTTACAGTTGAAATAAGCTTAGTATAATTATATCATAGATTATCCAGGAAATCGATGGCTATAACTTTATCACGGAGACATCATCAACAGAATCAACTGGGAAAAATAGATGTATAATATTCATAAAATTGAACGCTTAGTCTAAATTCACAATTTTTCAAAGGTAAAAGACTTAGATATAAGAAGGAAGGAATTATAGGGTACGGTGCAGAAATACTTCTAAGTGGAGTCACAAAGATGTCCAGAAAAATAATCATTTAAAATGAATTAGGATTTATAGTGATGAGAAAGTTCTTAAAAGAATATATATTTATTTATATATTTCTTTACACACACAGAGAGAGAGAGTGAGAGACAGAGACAGAGAGACAGAATGAGCAAAGACTTGGCTGTGTGAAACACAGGTGTGAATTTCAAGTAGTTCATTTTAGTTGTGGAGCAGGCAAAGGAGAAGTAGAAGATGATGGGTTAGAAAAATAAATAGGAAGGACTGAAAATGGGGTACTGAATAACATTTAACATATTGTTCTGGCACTTGTGCTAGAAAATAATAGATTTCTTTACAGAAGCCAAGCCCACCACAATTCTTTGAGTAGGCTATCTGTTGAAATTTGACCTTATAAATTCCTGAAAATAATCATAGGTGTAAGTCTTGATGTTACCTTGTTAGTTTCTGAAAGCGAGCGTACCTTTGGAGCCTGGATATCCTATTTAATCTTAAGTATCGATGTATTACTTAGTATTTTTTAATAGATATTGTTCCCCAGAACTACTTTCATTCATTTGTGTATCTCACGCTACAATTTCTATTCTGATTCCCCAGAAATGTTAGGTTATTTTCAGTTTCTAGTTGAAATAAAAAGGAACTGAAACATACTACTCGCAAAGAAAGATGATTTTTTTTTTCAAATTTACGTGAGAATGGTACAATAGTATTAGTGACCTAAATGACAAAGTAAATTTTTAAAAATTACTTACATGGAAGTATGTTATCACTTTTGACACTCTCTTACCAGGTAAATGCTATTTTAATGGCTACTTTGTTTAGCAGCAACGACGTCTCAAAGAACAGCAAGCTGTGTAACCTTGATAAGACTTATGTGAAAGGAATACATATGATTTAAAACGAATTAAACGTCTGGCTCCTCATGGAAGGACTTATTCAGTGATTACCCAAAAAAGATATGTGAACAAAATACTTTTAATTTCAACACACTGATAATTGCACTCTCTGCTGTCAAACATTTTAGAAGGAACTGTGCAAATGTGTTATCTTACAGCAGAGATAACAATTCAGGTGAAATCCTTAAAAATGAGCCTATTTCTATTATTGCAAGAGAAACTTGTCATGAAATTAAAATGACAAATTATACTCCAATACAGCTAACACTACACTGAAATGTATCAATAATAAAATAATTCAAAATATTTACAGAATTTTGTCACTATAGGAAATAATTAATGCTAAACATTTAGGAGAAGTTTACAAATGAAGAAAGGAGCTAGATTAACCATTCTGATTGAAAATTAAACATGTGCTTCTCACAAGAGAACCTCTTTTGGAAAATTTGAAGGGCAGTATTTTAAGGAGCCATTTATAGAAGTTATCTGTGTTTGGTATTTCTCTGTTTTTTGGTTTACGTGTCTCAGATGGCATAGTATTATTTGGGAAGGTATTGTGAAAAAGGAAAATGATAAAAGCAGAAGGGCATTATATCCATCGGCCAGAGAGTATAGATATTTATATACTACTAAGAGAAAATACTTTAAATAAAATCAGATAAGATACAAATGGGAAAAAAATACTGTAAAAAAGCAAGAACCTGGAAATGTCCCACCATACAAAGTCTAAAAAGTACAGATTGCCAGAAAAATTTAAGGTAGAGGCTTCATTATGATTCATTGGTATTATCAGTCGCATTCTTCCTAAGGTAACAGGGGTCCATAAGATTTGTTATCTGGTTGAGCAATCATTTAAGAGATTCCGAGAATTGAAAGCCACTTTGGAAAACTTGGGCCTATATTCCTTAGAAATGCATTTAATAACTGTTTAAAAGACATTCTATGCAGCATAGGCAATTATAATTGATTTATTTATAATTTCCCAATCCTAGAATTTAAGGACATTGACATTACTTATTACATTCTCTATGGTTTCTGTGATTTCTACCCTAGAATTTCCATCTTCTATGGCATGCAAATACACACACATACCTGCACACACACCATTAGAAAGTTATTTCCTGTCAATTTCCATAATGTAAAGATTTCTGTAATTCTTAGAATAATCATCACTGAGGGTACTCTCAACACATCATATTAATTTCCCATTGTTAAAAAAGAATCTACCTCAGTCATTCCAAATTTTATAAGAATATTATACTTTCCTCTTTACTAAATTGAGTAACTTATAAATGACATAAACCTATTTCTATTTAGCTTTCCAATTTAAGAAAATGTTATCTGGGCCTTTGCTCAGAGGATATGGAGTATAGTTAAAAACTGAATAAAAATTTGCCCCTTACTTTAAAAAAATATAAAGTCTCAATTCTAATAACTGCAGTACATATTGTTGGTGGCTCTATAAGGCAAAGGGTTCAATTTTTCTTCAATTTAAGCAAACTTAAAAGTATTGATAATACTTGCTATTGAAGTAGACTTAAGTTTGAAGATTTTAAAAATATACTTTTAAAAACATTCATGTATTATTTGTTTTCTGAATGAATTTAAATTTAAACAATGTTTCCCACTTAATGTGAGGTAAAATAACTTAAAATACCTTAAATTTAACTCAAATACTGAAAACAAAGAAATGAAATTATTTACTATATGGCATTATAAGAGTTTCTCTGGAGTTTCATTTGACCTCCTCTAAGGTCAAATAATGCTGAGGCTGCCATGGAAGATTTGTCCTTCACATGCTTTATCACTTAATATTTGCTGTGTAACAAGCCTCCAACAGAACTTAGTGTCTTGAGAGAAAAGCCATGTATTTAGTTTTTGATTCTTAATTCAGCAGTTAAGGCTGTAAGAGTAGAGTTGTAACAATAGAAAAGTCCCTTGCTTAAAACAGGTGTTTCTTGGGGGAATCTAGGTGGCTCAGTCAGTTTAGCATACGACTTTAGCTCTGGTCATGATTTCACTGTTCCTGAAGTCCTGCATCCAGCTCTGGGCTGACAGCTGGGAGCCTGGAGCCTGCTTCAAATTCTGTGTCTCCCTCTCTCTCTCTACCCTCCCGCCCCTCCCCACCCCTGCTTGTGCTCGCTCTGTCTCTCAATAATAAACATTAAAATAATAAAAAAACACGTGTTTCTTTTTAATGTTTTATTCAATGAAATTAAATAAGGAAGATGCTATGCTTCAGAGATGAAATCTCCATGTTAAATCTTTTAACATGGAACATGACAGTATAATAAGACACCAAGAGACTCCCCTACTAACATTCTGTTATACTCCATTGTACACAATCATGTATTTCCTGTTGCTGATCAAGATCAGTCACCTCACCCAACATATTAACCACATATTTTGTCTGCTTGGTCTGTGACATAAGAAATTCCAAATGGCCAGAAGGAAAACTCAAATTTCAACATAACAGATAAGAGTTCACACACAGTGTAAACTTTCCTCCCTTGGGTACCAAGGCCTGTAAAATTCAGAGGACAAAATCAGCTGGACAGGAAGCAATACTTTTCGTTTTGTGAGGTAGAAATCACGTGCTGTCTCACTTTTACCTTCATCCTTTGTTTCCTGAATTCAGAGGCACTGGCTATAGTTGAAACATCATTATATAGTATACTGGATGATGACATGGGCACCATCTTGCAGGACAACACTCCACACTCAAGAAGTGTGGTATCTCATCTGGAGCATCTCTGAGCATCTTCATAGGCCAGAGAGAAAGAGGAGACTTCCTCCTGGTCAGGTATTTCTGATGATGAGGGGGATTAAAATTGACGAACTGTATAAATTTCAGCTTGTTGAATAACTTATTTTATTTAATATCAGGAAATTTTCCATCATCAGAAGCAATGCTACATAGGACAAGATGGTGATGAGTAAAGCTTTCACCAGGTTTCCAGATTATGGTTCTGGCAGAATCATAGATGGCAAGGAAGGCAAATCAGTGTTCTATTCCAGCAAGATAAACCACTTCCATTTCCATATGTAATCACCCTGCCACAAGTACACTCATTGGGGGGCCTGTGGTTGGTCACTGTTCTAGGCAAATAGGGCATTCAGTAGCGGTAGGTAGCCAAGACAGTCTTGGTGAGAAACAGTTCATATCTTTTTTTCACGTACAACTTACTTGCCACCTCTATGCCTTATTATTGTTTTTTTATATAACAATCATGTGAATATTACCATTTCTGGGGAAATAAGTCAACTGATATCTACCAAGTAAGAGGTCTTAGATAATTCTTGAAAGTGTCCAGGTCTTTTTGAACGTGGCATACAGACGTCTCACTTGTTACAGCTTATTTTAGGAAATTTACCCGTATGATTTTCTCCAAAGTTCATTGTTTTCAATCTTATGATCTAGTGCCTTATTCTCTAATCTTGTTCCTACACATCCTTGAACTATAACCACCTGTGTTTGTTTCCTATCAAAAGTTATCAGTGGCTGACACTTTGAGTATCACTGGATTCTCTAAGTAAATACAAGTCAGCCAACCCTTCTTTTTGGTATCCCTATTCAAACCTAGTAGCCTAATGCACAATGCAATACAGAGATTAAATTTCTTCCAAATTTAATAAGTTTTAAGCATTGTGACACTTTGGGCAAGTGGTTCAAATGAAGCAATTTGGTTTTCCCTGCAGAAAGTATATCCTAATATACTACAGAGCACAAGACACTAAGTAACATTATTGAAATGACAGATCCATCACTTTTAGTGAGACTTTTTGCTCAGTTGGGTACCAGTGTTTCCCCAATAACAGTATGTGTCACCATATTATCTTGGCAAGATGTCCCAATGTAGTGGATATGAATGATGATCTGTGGGGCGGAAAGATGATTAAATACTCTGTGATGTAAATAAGTCACTAATCCAGAAAGGTGACATACAGTATGGTAGGAGAGTGATTTTTTTTCAATGCTTTTTTTTCAAGAACCACATCTCTGTAAAAGGAGTTACTATTTGATTACAATAATTCAGTTAGTAATTAAAATCAGGATGTGATAAAAGTTCATGAACTTTTTTCTAATCTTTGATGAAGGATTTCTTCTGGCTAATCCCGTGTTGATAAGCAAGATGAGCTAGATTCTTCTCTGTCAAGAGAGCTAATAGTAGGACTCTGCCAGTGGCTTTATAAACCCATTTCAACTATATATTCAGAAACCACAGAAGTAACCACAAGTTGTGATTACAGAACTACTGGATTCACTCAAAGATTGAAATAGGCCAAATAGAATATGTGCTTTGATCGTAAATTGCTACAGTGATTGCCATTGTCCTTTCTCTGATGTAGGTGCCCTTGTTACAAGTCTAGGTATCTTGTACAAGTTCCTTCAGGAAGTGCCAGGTGGGAGATGTATAATATGAATTTTTGCTAAAAATGCAGAGGATACTTGCCCATCATTCAAGGGTTTCTAGATCTGAAAACTGATACAAAATTTGGAAACTTAGTAGGACCATAGATCTTGAGGATTGCTCAAGTTTTGTCATTGTTTGTTGATCTTGCTTATCTTGTTTGCAAGATCAGTTGCAAAATTGTTTGGTTGACAAAAAAAGTTGGGGAGGAAGTTTTCTATTATTTCAGCATGGGTGACGTATCTTTTGTTGTCCTAGGAAACCTTGATCAATTGGTCATTATTTTATATATTTATTGTTCTACCATTCTGATGACTGTATCGACTCTGTTGTTTATGGTGACAACCAGACCAGTGTCCCTGACTGCTGAGTGCTACTACCTTATTCTGTACTCTGGGACCTCATCATCCCCAATGAAGTCAGAGGGTCCATTCCAATGGAAATATAGTTCTTACATCAGTGGCCTAGAGATCATAGATACTAAAATTATTTTCAATGTTGTAATGCTCCCCTCACCAATATATATTTTAATACTGCAGCATGAAAGGTATGTATTGTATTCTCTGTGGAACAAAGTTCGGGTTGGTAAGAATGCATTGGATATGATAAATCTCAACATTCCCATCAAAGTAATTTTTTAGTTTATTTTTTATAGAGAGTTGCTAAGCATATTTATCCCATGTTTCTACTTAATCCAGTTTGACTTAATCAGTAAAGTACCTAATCAGAATCATTTTTGGAAATGTAAGTTAGACATTACAGTCAGATTCTTTAAAAGGCTCACTTTTATAGATAATTATTACCTTGTCACTCAACATAGAACTCAAAAGGAACATGTAATGTTTTGGAAATATCTAAGCCTTTGGATTGCAACAGAAATGGGTTTGAATCCACCCTTTGAAACTTGATCTGTTACGTTGTGTAAATTATTGAACCTTTATGAGTGTCATTATCTGTCATAAAACATATGACATTACCTTTCATAAAACTGAATTTCATATAAAGGTCATTGTAAGAATCATATAAATGTCTAATAAATGGTAATATTATAAAAGCAATTTCTTATTAAATGAAGGTGAGAATAAATAAAATTAAATGGTGGTATTTCTATTCTAATTTTCATAGTTTCTGCTGGGTGGTACAAAGTGGTTGACTAGAGTACTTTGAAACTGGGGATTAGAATCTATCTATCTATCTATCTATCTATCTATCTATCTATTTCCTGGCTGTGTGATAGTCAAACTTCCCTGTCTAAACCATGTGTATGTTTTTATTGTTAGTCATAAGTGGTGGCTTAAATGCTTCTGAAACTGAATTCAAAAAATATATACTGAAACAGTGCGTGTACACAGGCAATAGAAACACAACTCTTTAACTTGAATTAATGCAAACAGAGCAGTTCCATGTTGACAGCTAACTATTATTTATGAGAAGATGATATATTACTTCAAGTTCTCCTGACAGTCTTTATATATATTTCTTTTACCCAGGACAGTTGCAATTTAATAGTGCATTAAAAGACCATGTGCTCTGCCATTTGTCATATGCTATATTTGTATAATCTATGCTGTTTCCTTCTTGAGTCCTAATTAATCTAGCAAACACCTCATTACCTTTTTAAAAACCCGACTCTATTTTAATGTTAATTATTAAACTATTGCAACACTGACACAATAAGTACACACATACACATATATTTTTTGATATCCAGAAAATTCATAGGGTATTGGGGAAACTTGCTTTATGATCTCACTTTATCATGTTTAATTTTAGCTTTCCTTTATAGGTCTGGCTTTGCCTTATGCTACATAATATTTATTTTTACAGCCTTGTAAACAAATGCAAAGACAATTGTATACTTTTTTGTGTGTGTGTCACACAATGACACAGAATATCCACCCTCCTATTATTAAGAAGTCTTCCTAAACTTTGTGATCATCCCAGACACTTACATAGACTTTGACTATGAGCTTTTGAAGTACAAAATACCAGGTAGAAAAATACCCCAGAATATTCCTACGTTTGTACTGCAAAACTGGGTATATTGAAAACCATTTTCCTTAGTGCAATGTCTCCAAACTTCACAGAGAATACAAGCAAAACAAGCAAATAAAAACACACATACGGCATAAGTCAGTAGTTCAGCCTTTCATTTAATAATTAGTTAACAGATTTAGTCCATGTTTTACAAAAATGTTGCTGAGGAGCCAGTGGGGATGAAGACCAGGAATCTACATTTTAAATAACCTAAGGAAGGAGTTCCTTGAGTAAATTTTGAAAAACACAGTTGTAAACTGTATGTGCTATTCATTTTTGTGTTTCTTCCTGATGTCTATGATATCACATAAATGGATTTTTTTAATGTTTTTTATTTTTAAAACATACCTCTTTAGGGGCGCCTGGGTGGCTCAGTCAGTTAAGCATCTGACTTTGGCTCAGGTCATGCTCTCGCATTTCATGAGTTCGAGCCTGCATTGGGCTCGGTGCTGACAGCTCAGAGCCTGAAGCCTGCTTCAGAGTCTGTGTCTCCGTCTCTCTCTCCCCCTCCCCCACTCGTGCTCTGTGTCTCTCTGTCTCTCAAAAAATGTATGAGCATTAAGACACAATTTTAAACATACCCGTTTTTTCCTCAAGAATAACATTTCTAAAAGATACCATTTTTTTCTGCATTCTTATTACCATTTGGAGGTAAACTAGAATTTTAAAAAAATGGATTTCTTAAAACAACACAGCAAGAATGAATCATGCATTTGTCCCATGTGCATAAAGGACAGATGCACACAAATGTACAACAATAAATAGGGATAAAAAGAAAGCCAAGGAGGAGTCAAAAGCTGAATGATTGAAAATGCGGTTCTCAGCCTTAAGAGACTTAGAAATATGTTGTCATTTGGATAATAATTGGTTTCCTATGCATTAAGGATGAAAGCCTGAAATGTCAGTAGCTCATCAATTACCATCTAGTAGCGTCCTGTGATGTGCTTTCTTATCAGACTTCAATTTTGAGCCTTAATAGAATTTTATAAAAGCTCTTCTACTTGTATTTAATTTAGACTTTCAATAAGTGCTGTATTTCAGGAAGAAAAAAAGTATGTTTCTAAAGGCGGTATTTTAAGATCATATTGGTCCTACTTGAGACAAAGCCCTTTGCTAGTACATCTAGAATGGAGAAAAATACAAAGCTTGTCCTTCTCAGTGAAGAAAAAAAAAATGAGCTCAATAAAATTGGCTGTCTTTCTATATAACCAATTTTACTTGGTATCCTGGAGTCTTTGTAATCTGCATTATTAGTGCATATAACAAATACTTAATAAAGTCTCATTTTGTGCTTAGGAATCATGTAAAGTACTGAACTAACAAACATAGTTAAGTCCTTGACCCATCACTGCCTGTGGAAAAGTAATAGTTGGAAGGGTTATTTTTACTTAAAATGAGTAAAAAGTAATGGATTTCCAAAAGTATAAATCAGATGTTAAAATAGTAAGAGATTGCTTATATTTTATATATTAACCAAATGAAAATAAGACAAAAATCTGAGTTTATTTGCAAGTGCTATGCAAAAGAAATTCTATAGACGCCATATTCACCATCTGAGACCTTACATACTAAACAAAAGAACAAAAAGATAAATACATAAAGATGTCATATGAAGTATGTTGAGTTTTATAGAAGGAGAGTAGGGTAAACCAGGATAACATGTAAGAGGAATTGAAAATATATATACATTGTGCTCCAGATAAAACATTAATGTGTATAGTAACAGGAATAACTAAATAATGGGGAAAATATCTTATAGCCTATAAATTATACATTATATATATGTATATATAGAGAGAGATAGATAGATGTGTACACACACATATATATGTGTATATATATATGTATATGTATATATGTATATATATATTCCATTCATCTATTGTGGATAATTGGTGGATTCTATATCTTGGCTACTTTAAATAATAGTGTAATAAATATAGGAGTACATATATCTTTTAGAATTAGTGCTCTTGGTTTTGGGGGGTAAATACCCAGTAGCAGGATGATTGGGTCATATGGTAATTCTATTTTTAATATTTTGAGGAACTTCTACACTGTTTTTCAAAGTGGTTGCACCAATTTGCATTCCCCCCAACAGGGCACGACTTTTCCTTTTTCTCCACGTCCTCACCAACACTTGTTATTTCTTGTCTTTTTTATTTTATCCATTCTGACAGATGTAAAGTGATATCTCATTGTGGTTTTAATTTGCATTTCTCTGATGACGATTGATGTTGAGCACCTTTTCATGTATCTGTTGACCATCTATGTTTCTTCTTTGGAGAAATATCTACTCGGGTCCTCTCCTCATTTTTAATGAGATTATTTGTGATTTGGGGGTTTGCGTGCCAAGTTGTGTACATTATTTATGTATTTTGGATATTAATTCCTTATCAGGTAAACCATTTACAAGTATCTTCTCCCAGTAAATGGGTTGCCTTTTTGTTTTGTTGATGGTTTCCTTTACTGTACAAAAGCTGTTAATTTTGGTACAGTCCCAGTCATTTAATTTTGCTTTTGCTTCACTTGAGGAGACCTATCTAGAAAAACATTCCTACACCTAATGTCAAATAAATTACTGTCTATGATTTCTTCTAAGAGGTTAATGGTTTCATGTCTCATATTTAGGTCTTTAATCCATTTTCAGTTTATTTCTGTGTATGGTGTAACAAAGTGGTTCAGTTTCTTTTTCATGTAACTGTCCAGTTTTTCCAGCACCATTTGTTGAAGAGACTGTCTTTTCCCCACTGCATATTCTTGTCCCTGTTGTTGTAAATTAATTGGCCATATAACCAGGTATATTTCTGGACTTTCTATTCTGCTCCATTGATCTATGTGTCTATTTTTGTACCCCTACCATACTGTTATGATATTGATCTTATTTTTATAGTTCATGTTTATATGTTTACATTTTTGTTTTAGATTACTTACTTTGGGCTAGAAATTACTTATTCAACCAATTTTTAAATAAATACTTCTATCCAATGTGATTAAATTCAGATATTCTCTGCATGTGGGGAGGTCTAAAGTTTAACCTTATAGTTTTTATTACTTCATTATTTATGCATTCTTTCTTGGTTAAAACTATTACATAATAGAGTGATATGGAATGATCAGGGTTTTTTTTAATCACTTTAATTTTTTAAAGTAGTTTAGGTTTTCAACAAAATTGAGAGGAAGGTGCAGATATGTCTCCTACATCTCTTGTCCCTACACATGCATAGCCTCCCCATTATCAACATCATTCAGCAAAATGGTACCTTTTATTTCTTTACTAAGAATGAACATACATTGACACATTATAATGATCCAGAGTTCATCATTTTACCTTAGGGTTCATTCTTGGTGATGTATATTCTATGGGTTTGAACAAAAGCTTAATGATGTATATCCATCATTGTAATATCATTAGAGTATTTTCACTACCCTAAAAATTCTCTGTGCTCAGCCTATTTATCTCTCTTTATTCCTACCCATGGCAATCACTGATCATTTTACTGTCTCCATAGTCTTGCCTTTTCCAGAATATTGTATAGTTGGAATTATATAGTATGTAGCCCTCTCAGATAGACATCTTTCACTTAGCAATATGTATCTTCATAGCTCAGTTCTTCATGCTGCACTACCTTGAGGCTTGCCCAACTTATCAGGAATTCTGTACTTGCAAGTGACTGGATGAGTGAACCCCAACACCTCTGCACTTCCCTGGGCAGCCTGCCCTGGGGCTTGCAGAGCCTGCTCCTTAAACTGCCTCCCAGGCTAAAGCCACTACAGGAAAAACAGAGGGAACATTGTTCCTCCCCTCTTGGCTTTTAAACCAGCCAGCTTGCAAATATGGCTTCCCTGTCAAAGTTCAAAACTGTGTGGCTCTGGGAAAGTTACTTAACCTCTCTGTGGTTCAGTGTCCTTTTTTTTGAAAAATGCATATGGAATGATACCCTCCCAAGAGGGATCCTGGGATTAGGGACATCCAAGGCTGCTGCAGAAGGTTTCACTCACCCCTACCTACTCCTCTCTCCCAACTTCCATCCTTCTCCCAAGGGCCCATCCCTGAAAGCATCCACTTGGTTGCCCGTTCCTGTCTTCCAGGGCACCTTTCATGCACCCCACACTGCCCACCCTTATACATGGTAAGAGTGCCCTGCTCGAAGTCCCTCAGCCACTCCAAACCCTTAGCCCACTCCCTCTAGCTGCCTCACCCCTGGGTTCTCTGCTTCACTATATGGCAAAATTGCTCATCCACTACTCTTCCTCATCCACCCCCTTCTGATCCCACCCCGTATGGACTCTCTCCCACCATTGCCCCAGTCAAGATTCCCAAGAGTGTCCACTGTCTGAATGTGGCTGCCAGGATCCCTGACTCTCTCCATTTCCTTCTGACCCACTTATCCTAGGATGTGCCATATCCTAGAATCCTGAAGTCATACTACCTCTTTTTTTAAGTTTTTATTTAAATTCCACTTAGCATAGAGTGTAATATTAGTTTCGGGTGTACAAAATATAGTGATTCCATACAACGCCCAGTGCTCAACACAGCAAGTGCACTCCTTAATTCCCATCACTTATTTCACCCATCCCCCCCACCTCCCCTATGGAAGCCATCAGTTTGTTCTCTCTAGTTAAGAATCTGTTTCTCAGTTTGCCTATCTCTTTTTTTCCTCCCTTTACTCATTTGTTTTCTTAAATTCTATGTATAAGTTAAGTCATATGGTATTTGTCTTTCTCTGACTTATTTTGCTTAGCCTAATACTCTCTAGCTCCCTTCATGTCCTTGCAAAGGGCAAGATTTCATTCTTTTTAATTTCTTTTAATATTTTATATTAGAAAGAGAGACACAGCATGAGCAGGGAAGGGGCAGAATTTGAAGCAGGCTTCAGGCTCTGAGCTGTCAGCACAGAGCCCAACGTGGGGCTTAAACCCGCAAGCAGTGGGATCATGACCTGAGCCGAAGTCATACGCTCAACCCCAGTGGAGCCATCCAGGCGCCCAAGCTTTCATTCTTCTTTATGGCTGAGTAATATTCCATTATATATATATTATACTATATATTATATAGTATATATAATTATATATATATTATACTATATATTATATAGTATATATAATTATATATATATAAATATATATACTAATTCTTTATCAGTCAATGGACACTTGAGCTGTTTCCATAATTTGGCTATGGTACATAATGCTGCTATAAACATTAGAATGTGTGTATCCCTAATTCAAAGGGATACATGAACCCTGAATTAGGGATACCTATTGAAAATTCACATTATATAAGTAAGCTTCCCTGTGGATTTTCAGAAGAATGTTGGGAGAATGATTCTATGTAAGACTAAAATTCTTCCTTGTCAAACACATAGAAGCCAGAGGGAGCCATTTTTGAGGGCTTATATTAATAAATATTACTGCCTACCTTGAAATTACTTCTTGGTGAAACCCTGAGACTTTAGCTTATGTATGTAATTGTTAGCAGCTGGAAAAGTTTTTGCATACTAATCTCAGTTACCTTTACTTAGCTTTTCTAATAAAATAAATATGTTTAGGCTGGTTTTCTTTATATCCACTGGCATTCACTAGTCACCACCACCATCATCTGGAGTGGCAACCTACCTACACACTTTCCATTTCCATTCTTTCCCTGCCCTAAGCCATTCTCCACTTTTACAATTTACTTTATAGTGAATTGGACTTTTTAGAGCCATAGATTTTTATCAGTTTGCAAGCCTAATTATTATCCATGTATTTCTTCCCACTCTTGTGTTACAAATGGGAAAATTTTGCCTCAGAAGGCAGAGATCCAAAAGACAGAGCTATCTAATGTTAGAATACATGTTCATTCAAATGCTTCCATGTGCAATTTATTCCCACTTTAAAGGCATTATAAATTTTGATTATAATATTATTTTGAAATACTGTAAGTGTTGAAATATGGTACTATTAATATATCTTTTCCAACATATCCATAGACTTTTCTTTGTACATTACAATATACATTTTGAAAACTACTTTGCAAAACATGAACTATCAAATCACTTAAAAAAACTACTTTTAAATTTTGTAATCATTGTATTATTTTTTATCATGATAAGTGTGCCCTTTATTTTTAAGAATTTTGTTTTTAAAGTTTATTTTTTTGAGATAGAGAGTGTGAGTTGGGGCGTGGCAGAGAGAGAATCCCAAGCAGGTCCCGCACTGTCAGCACAGAGCCTGATGCAGGGTTCAATCTCACCATGAGCCCAAATCAAGAGTCAGATGCTTAACTGACTGAGCCACCTAGGCACCCCAATAAGTATACTCTTTAATACCATCCCCTATGTCCTCCTTCCCCCCGCCCACCTCCTCCCTTGTAACCAGTAAACTCTGAGAGTTGTCAAAAAATTGTTTTCTAATTAAAACAAAAATAAATAAAAATTAAAAAAAGTTTTGAACACTTGCTCTGTATTTTTTTAATACATTGAAACTATGTAATCTAAAATACATGTGTCCCAATTAAGTCAGTCTTTATAAAGTTTTTAAGCTTACAATGGAATGATTCACAATTATATCCTCAAAGAAAAGAACTATTGTTATTATGATCTTTATAAAAAACTTTATGTATTTGGTTATAAATTTCACTTTTAGGAAAGAGTATTGGCTATCAGCAGTTACAAATATTTTAAGCTGTGGTACCTGTGTGGCTCAGTTGGTTGAGCATTTTACTCTTGGTTTGGGGTCAGGTTATGATCTCGCGGTTCGGGGGTTCTAACCCTGCATGGGGCTCCATGCTGACAGCACAGAGCCTGCTTGGGATTCTCTCCCTGTCTCTCTGCCCCTCCTCTCCTTGCACGTGCTCTCTCTCTCTCTTCCTCTCTCTCTCTCTCAAAATAAATAAACTTAAAAAACACCCAAATATTTCAAGCTAATAGCAAAATAAATTAGAATAATTAGCTGGGATTTTTTTCTGGTCATTGAAAGTCATTTGGTATATAATCTAACAAAAGGAAATATTTCCTATTGTCAGGTAGGAATTAGCTTTGAACTAGACTGGAAGGAACTGATAGTTATCAGCTATATGTAAGCATAATTATAAATATGGTTTTTCATTTTAATTAGGTATAACTTGTGTACAGTAAAAGTTACCCTTTTTACTTTCGTAAATATATTGTCATGTGACTACCACCAATATCAAGATAGAGAACTGCTCCAACACTTAAATAAGCCCTTTATGTTCCTTTATAGACGGTGCTTCCCTAGTATTGCCATTGACTTGTTTTCTGTATCTATAGTTTTGTGTTTGTAAGAAAGCCAAATAAATTGAATCATGCAATATAAAGCTTTTTTATTGTTTTTTTTTTTCCAATTTGAGATTCTTTCAAATCATTGCGTGTATTATTCAACTATTCACTTGTATTCCAGAGTTGTATTCCACTGTATGGGTGTAACACATTTTGTTTATTGGTTTCACAGTTAAAGCACAATTGGCCTGTTTTCAGTTTCTGTTGATTCCAAACAAAACTGTTACAAATATTTGCATATAGATTATTGGGTGAGTGCACATCTTTTACTTCACATAGATAAATATATGTAATTGATTGGTTATAGGTAAGTGCCCTTTTAACATTATAACAAATTGACAAAAATTTTTCCAAAATGGCTATACCATTTTGAATTCCAAAGAAAATTGTTGTGACTTCTAGTTGCTCCATATTTTTGGTAATACCTGGTAACTTTTAGCCATTTAAACACATATAGTGGCTTCTAATTATGGTTTGAATTTGTCCTTCCCAATGATTTGATGTTGAGCATTTTCTTTTGTACTCATTGGCCATCCATATTTCTGTTTTGGAGAAGTGTCCAAACATTTTGTCCAATTTGGGGAATATTTGCTTTTATTTTTGTTGAACTTTGAGAGATCTTTGTATTTCTGAATAGAGCTATCAATTACGTATTAGCATGTATTGATATATTTCTCTCTTTCTGTAACCTGTCTTTCACTCCTTTAATAATACATATTTTGTCAAAGTGCATAACATTTTGATTATGGTAAAATCCAATTTATGTTTTATTTTATGGTTTGTGCTTTCAGGGTCGTATCTAAGAAATCTTTGCCAAATGTAAGATTTACCCCTATGTTTTCTACTAAGGATCTTTGTTTTTTATTTTACATTCCATTTAGGTCTATGATACATTTTAAGTTTTTTATTTGGGTAAGAGGTATATGATATGAGTTGAGTTCCACTTTTAGCCAACATATATCTAATAGTTCCAGCACTATTTATGAAAAAACTATCCTTTCTCTGAAGAGTTATCTTTAAACCTTTATTGAGGGGCACTTAGGTGGCTCAATCGGTTAAGTGTCTGACTTCAACTTAAGTCATGATCTCATGGTTCCTGAGTTCAGCCTGCATAGGACTCTCCGCTGTCAGCGCAGAGCCTGCTTCAGAACCTCTGTCTCCCTCTCTCTCTACCCCTCCCCTGCTCGTACTCTCTCTCACAAAGAAATAATCATTACAAAATAAAAACAACCTTTGTTGAGAATTCATTGAACTTTTATTTAAGCATCTTTTTCTGAGCCCTCTTTTTACTTTCACTGATCTATATAGCCCACGACTTCAATTCCATTCCATCTTCACTATTTTATGATTATAATAGGTCTAGAGAGTAGGTAGTGTTAGTAAAGTTGTTGTACATAAAGTTGTTGATTTCTTTCAAGAAAAGCTTGGTAGGGTTTGATTGGAATTGCATTATTGGATCTTTCAATCTGTGACACAGGAATACCACTCACATTGTTTAGTTATTTTTTTATTTGTTTCATCAGTATTTTGTAGTTTTCAGCATACAGATCTTACACATATTTTGCAAGATTTTAGGTGATTTATATGTCTTTTCATGCTATTAAAAGTAGTGATATTTTTATCTTAATTTACAGCTTTTCATTTCTAGTCTTTAAGGATACAATTGATTTTTGTATATTGATATTCTGTGATCTTACTATGTTCACTTAGTTCTAATCAAACTTTTTTGT
Source organism: Puma concolor (assembly GCF_028749965.1). NCBI lineage: Eukaryota > Metazoa > Chordata > Mammalia > Carnivora > Felidae > Puma > Puma concolor. The sequence goes on along the minus strand of NC_141667.1, from coordinate 204,000,732 downwards.
AGAATTTTTGGTATTTTATCAAGACTGTCATGTTAGCTGTGAACAAAATCGGTTGTATTTTTTCTTGTCCTATTGATGTGGTTTTATTCTTTGTTCATTATTAAACACAGTATGTATGTTACCTGATGTGTATGTTAGGTTTATTATAGATCTCTCTATCAGGTTGAGGACATTCACTTCCATTTCTAGTTTGCATAAATAAATATATATGAATTTTGTTAAAGAAATGTTTCTTTATCTGCTGATATGATCATGTGGTTTTGCATCTTTGTCAATGAGGTGAATCACCTTGAGTTTTTTTTTTTAGAAGTAAAAGAAAAAATATTTTATTAGGAAAAAAAAAAAGTAGGCTTGGGGACAGAGGATTGGGGGCCTTCAATGTCCTGGTGGTAATTCTGTCCTTCTCAAACGTGGACAGTGACTTCCATGCCTGACACTGTATCCTGATCCACAGCATTCAGCAAAAAACTCTTCTTGAATTTGCTTCTTGAATTTGAGTGTCATCCTTGTGCAGGGGCCATGCTAATCCCTGTATCTTTACCTTGACTGATTTTTGAATATTGAACTGACTTTTTTTTTTTTTTTTTTGGAGATGAAACTCACTTGGTCATGTTATATTATCTTACACGTTATTGGTTTCTATTTGCTAATGTTTGGATGTGAATTTTTGTATTTGTGTTTATGAGGGATATTGGGTCTATAATTTTCATTTCTTAAGATGTTTTTATTGAGCTTTGGTATCAGATTAATACTTGCCTTTTAAAATGTGTTATTTCTTCTATATTTAGAAACAGTGCCCATAAAATTGATATAATGTCCTACTTAAATGTTTAGTATAATTTTCCATTGAATCCATCTGTGGTTGGAGTTCCTATATGGGAAGATTTTTAACTGTTTCTTATTAAACACAGGGCATTCAGTCTATTTATGGTGAGCTTTGGCAGTTTGTTTCTGTCAAAGATTTTGTATTTCACCTAAATTATCAAAATAATGAGCATGGATTTTTGTAATTTTATTTAAGTATATTTTTAATATTTGTAGTGTCTGTAATGTTATCCCATCATTTATTCCTTATATTGGTTGTTTGTGTCTTCTCTCTATTGTATTTATTTCTTGGATTTTAGAGCTTGATAAGATTTACCAATTTTTTTTTTGAAGAACTGGCTTTTCATTTAATTGAGTTTTCTTATTTGTTATTTTTTTGTCAGTTTTGTGTCTTGTGCTCTTGTATTTCATTTTCTCCCTAGCTCTTGCTTTGAAATCAATTTGCCGCTCCTTGTCCAGCCTATTAAGGTAGAAGCATAGTTCATTTATTTTAGAAAGTTCTTCTTTTATAATGTAAGTCTTTAATGCTATACATTTCTTTTTAAAGATTACGTTAGCTGTATTCCATACATTTGATATATTGTGCCTTTATGTTCATTCTCTTCAAATTTTTAAAAATTTTTTGTTCTGTTTTTCTCTTTCACCCATTGGTTACTTAGAAGGGAGCTAATTTCCAGGGTACCTTAGTAGCTCAGTTGATTGAGCGTCAGACTCTTGGGTTAGGCTCAGGTTGTGATCTCACAGCTCTGTGCTGACAGGGCAGAGCCTAGTTGGGATTCTCTGTCTCCCCCCACTCTCTCTTTCCCTCCCCTGTTCTCTCTCTCTCTAAATGAATGAATGAATGAATGAATGAATGAATGAATAAAAATTTAAACAAGGGAGCTAGTTTTCAAATATTTGAAGATTTTCCCAATATATTTGTTACTTCACTGCAATTCAGTAAGACCAAATAGACCTATAATGACTAGACTTTTAAATATACATTTTTTTTTATTTTATGACTCACAATATAGCTTTTCTTTCTGAGTATCTCATTTGCACTTGAAAACAATGTGCATTTTCTGTTCTCACTAAAGAGGGGTTATAAATGTCAATTAGGCCAAATGCTTTGATATTGTTGTTTATATTTTGTTCATTCAAGTATTGAAAGGGGAATATTAATGTCTCCAAATATAATTGTGGATGTGTAATAGTACTTTTAGTGCTATTAGTTGTTGCTTCATGTTTGCTTTGTTATGAGATGTATGCACATTTAGGAATTATATATTTTCTTGGGGAATTGTCATCTTTATCATTTTGTGATGTCATTATTTAACTCATAAACGTCCTTGTTCTGAAGTCTACTTTATGTGACATTAATGTAGCTGTTACTGCTTTCTTTCCATTTCTACTTGCAATGATATGCTTACTTTTTAGCCTACCTCTGTCTTTATGTTTATGTGGTTTTATTGTATGCAGCATATAGTTTGGTATATATAAAATATCCAATATGTCAGTCTCTGATTTTAATTGACTCTTTTATATACTTTGAATTACCTTCAAAGTAATTATTGAGGGTGGATTAAAATTTACCATCTTGCTAGCTGTTTTCTATTTGTTCCATCTGTTCATTTTTCCTCTTTCTGTGTCTTATTTGATATTAACAATTTTATAATTTTGATTATCCCCACCATTGACTTCTTTCCACATTAAATAATGGCCCTGGGTTTGAAAATATCCACCCTTTATTAATCAGTTTCTACCTTTACATAAAATTATGTCTGCTCTACATGCAGTATAATGACCTTAAAAAGGTACACTCCATTTTTCCTTTTTTGTACTATTATTGCTATACATTTCCTTTTTTATACATGCTACAAACACACAATACATTACTATTAATTTTGCTTTAAACATTCAGTCACCTTATAGAAATAGTAGTATAAGTTCCAGTGCACATTATTAATAGGGTAGGTCCAAATTTCTGTCTTGTATTAACTCTTCCATCTGAAATACCTCCTTTAACATTATATAGTGCAGGCCTATTGGCAATATACCCTCTTAATGTTTTGCCTGATGGTTAGTCCCATCTTCAACTATGTAAGATTTTTTGATGAATTTATAATTCTGATTGAACAGTGGGTTTTTTCTTTTCAATATTTAAATTATTTAAATTATCAATATTTTTAAAATATGTCCCATTTTTTCTGACTTCACCAAGTGTCTGATGGAATTCACTGTCAGGTAAACAAGGGCTTATATTTTACTTCCTTTTGAAGGTATCTGACTTTCCTTAGTTTAAGGTTAGTTGATTGTCCTGTCACTTTGCTTCTCTGATGGATTTAAGAGAAGTTATGAATCTGAAGGCTGTCAGAGTTTGTTGGTTGAGGTGGTGGTAGGATGGAAATGATACTTATCAAACTCCATCCTGAGTGAAAGCCAGAAATCAGTAAGTATTATATTAATAAAAGTTAACTGGACTTTCCAAGAAGATATGAAAAGCATTTCACCTTTAGCTACTCATGCTTTAACTAGAGAATAAAAGTTCATTTTCTTTTCACATCTGCAGTTCAAACTGGAGAGATAGAGGAGCTCCTGGGTGGCTCAGATAGTCAAGCGCCAGGCTCTTGGTTTCGGCTCAGGCCATGATCTCACGGTTTGTGGGTTCAACCCCTGCATCAGACTGTCTGCTGTCAGCACAGACCCCACTTTGGGTCCCCCGTCCCCGTCTCTATCTGTTCCTGCCTTGCTTGCAGCCTCTCTGTCTCTCTCTCTCTCAAAAATAAACATTAAAAAAACAAAAAAATCACCACAAAACTGCAGATAGAGAACAGCTTGTCCTCCTCCATGTAATGACCTTTGTTTGTAGATTGATTTCCTTTCAATTGCTTGATACGTTCAGTAAAGCGAAAAAAGTGCAATGTCATAGTATTTATTACATAAGCAATGGATGTATTAATGTTTGTTATATAAGTAATACTAGCTTTCAACTATTTAATATAATATGAAGTCTCAGAACGACGTTCATACTTGCACTCCACTTTCTTCTGAAAAAAATTAAACCTAAGAATTGAACATCAGGTAGTAAAATAGTAGTACCCCGTACGATAAATTTTTTAAGATGTCCTGTCATTTTTTGGAAGCATCAAACTTTTTTTTAATTTAAATATATTAAATTTATTGTCAGATTGGTTTCCATGCAACACCCAGTGCTCATCCCAAAAGATGCCCTCTTCAATACGCATCACCCACCATCCCCTCCCTCCCACACCCCATCAGCCCTCAGTTTGTTCTCTGTTTTTAAGAGTCTCTTAGGAAGCATCAAACTTTTTATTCATCTTTGTGGATATTCAAAAATTGGATAATATCTATTATATATTTTTACAGTCTTAGAAATGTGTTTGTCAAACCCAGGAAGTTAATAAATTTCATTCTTCCTCATCCATGTTTTCCCTGATCTGTGCTATATTGTAGTGGTGAAATCAGTAACAAAGAATTTATGTTTCCTATGTTCTTGTCCTAAAGCTAAGAAAAAAAAAAAGAAAAAAAAATGTTTAAAAACCTATTGTTAATAGAATATTTTAAAAAATATGTATGCTATACTTCACCAGTGGTTATAATATTAATTCAACCTAAGGGGGTAAAGAGTTCTGTTTTTTCAAGAATGGTGATGACTTCTCCTGATATTGCCTTTTGCATCATTTACAATAAGCATCACTAAACCATAGCATTATATGCATAAGGGTACAGTATCTTGAATTATTTAATACACTATATTTATACAAGCAACCATATGGATGAGTTCCATTTTTTATTATATAAGCCCTAACTTTTGTTCTTTAAATTTTTTATCAGTGTCATTCAGTATAAAGAGTTTAAACACTTTCTTTAATAAACTGGTGAGGGAACAAATATCCTGCACATTTTTTTGCATTCTCTTAAAAATAGTAATCACATTTTATTTTAAATTCCAAAGGAAACAAATATAAGTTAATTTTTCACTGGTATATCATAAAATATATCAAATTTATCTTGTGGGATGGGATAAAAATTTCATACAAATATGACAATGGACCATTTGGTATCCAGAATTCCACTGGGACTGCTTCTGTGTATTGCATAGAACTTTTCTGATTAGACATAACCAAGTGATTCTAATTTGTGAAATTTTCTTAAACTTAACAGCTGCCTCATTTTTAAAATGTGCCTCGCTAGACTCATCAGTATGAAAAATGTCAGAAGATAATTCATTTTGGAAATTGAGATTGGTGGCTCCTCTTTTCATAAAAATGAGGACCTCACCATATTTTGAAATAGGTATATTTTTTACATGTATACTTTGGAAATGGTCACAGTCTTAAAAGTTGGACTACGTGAATGTTCACAATTTGGAGATGCTGAAAAATGTTAGTTTTTTATTATTGTATTTCTTCTTATTTATATCTCTATTTATTATTCTATTAAGCATTAAATTCACATCATTGTATCTAGTTTCAAGAAGCAAAGCAAAATAAACACATTAGCTGCATATTCTATCTTCTCTCTACAATGTTGTAAGTAATTAATGTAAGTTTGGTTTAGAAAAAATGCTCATACGAAGTCACAAACAAAGGAAAACATAACTACCCAATTAACCAAAAATGTATTAAGTGGGCCTATGTCAGTCGCTTGGAAAATGAAATGGAAAAAATAGCTCCAAGCATAGGGCAAAATATAAAGAACTGTAAATCTGAAATGAGAAGGCTAGGAACTTAGATGATAAATTCAGAAAATAAAATGGAACAAAATGGAACAAGTCAGTAATTACAGAAGATATAGGAGAAAATTCCTTGAGATTAGTGAGAATCCAATTCTGCAGATTGAAATCTCATTAAATTCTGGACTAGATTGATAAGAAAACAAATGTTCCTATGCATATTGATAAAATTCCAGATATCAAAACAACAAAAATTCATATTAGTCTTGTAAAGCTTCCAGGCAGAAAGTGCAAGTTTCATACAAAGAAAAAAAAGTCAGACTAGTATTGAGTTACTCCTTTGCCAGTCTTGATATAAGAAAACAGACTAGAGAAAGAATAGAGCTATAGCCCATAAATGCTGTAACCAGCCAAGGTAAGGATATATTAAAGATATGCATGAATTTAGAAAGCATATTATCTATGTACTACTTCAGAACCCATTTTGAAAAAAAATCATCACCCCCATGAATAATAAAAAATTTAAGGGCACCTGAATGGCTCGATAGGTTAAGCTTCCGACTTTAGCTTGGGTCATGGTCTCATGGTTTGTGAGTTTGAGCCCCACGATGGGCTCTGTGCGGACAGCTCAGAGCCTACTTCAGATTCTGTGTCTCCCTCTTTCTCTGCTCCTCCCCCACTTGTGCCATGTCTCTCTCTCTCTCTCTCTCAAAAATAAATAAACATTAAAAAATGTTTTTAAACATGCTTTATTTTTTATTTTTTTTTTAATCTTTAGTTTTGAGAGAGAGAGCATGAGTAGGGGAGGAGAAGAGAGAGAGGGAGACCCAGAATCCAAAACAGGCTCCAGACTCTAAGCTGTCCACACAGAGCCCAATGTGGGGCTCAAACCCACAAACCACAAGATCATGACCGGAGCCCAAGTAGGACACTTAACCAACTGAGCCTCCCATTTAAACAAATTTTTTAAAACAAACAATAATTACCTCAGGTTGGAAGAAGATGAACAATTGAGGAGGATCTATTTAGCTTAATAAGCAAAATCAATAAGCTTAATATCATAAGCTTAATAAATAAAATTAGGAAAATTCATAAGTATATTATTTTTTATATTTACTATTGCATTCTAGCTAGGGTAGAAGTACATCTACTCATTAAAGATATAACTAAATAAATTACATCATATAGTAATTATTACTATAAATAAAAAGAGGAGAGATTAGAAACTAGGTAAGGGGGAACAGAATACAGGCAAGTGATGAGTTTTAATTCAAATGCGGTATTGCAAAATGGGCTTCATTAGGAAAATGACACGTGACCAAAGACTTGAAGGAGGGGGATTAGCCATGAAGATTACCTGGTGGAAGCACTTTCCAGCCAGTGACAGTTTGAATGGAGCAAGTGGGTGAGAAGAAAATAAATAAAAGAGGAGGTGAGAGAAGTAGCTGGAGGAGGGAGTAACTGGAGAATATCCCTAGGACTTGGCGTTGAAGGGTAGGTGGCTAGAGAATAATTGGTAGAAGCCTCATGGGTCATTATAAGAACTTGACTCTTGATTCTTTTTTTTTTAAGTTTATTTTATTTTATTTTATTTTATTTTTATTTTTATTTTTTTATTTAAGAGAGAGAGAGAGACAAGGAGAGCGAGGATCCCAAGCAAAGAGCCCCACGTGGGACTCACACCCACAAACCATGAGCTCATGACCTGAGCTGAAATCAAGAGTCAGAAGTTTAACTGACTGAGCCACCCAGGCACCCTTGATTCTGAATAAAATGGAGAGTCATTGCAAAGTTTCAGCAAAAGAAAGAATTATGGAAAATAAGGTGAATATACCTTTTATGTATTGTTTCAATCTGACCTTGAGTATGAAATGGAACTTATAATTAAGTTCACCAGCAAATAAGCAAAGGAAAAACGTTTAGACAGTTTGACAATGTATTATACATTATTGAGGGATAGAAGGCTAAGATGAAATTTCATTATAAATTTTGAAAAACTTAAGGTATGTATATATATATATATATATATACACACACATATATATATTATATATACACACACACATACATATACATACGTACATTCTGAAAAATAAAACTTCAGAATAAACATGTATATATTCTAAAATATCTACTTTAGTGTGCATTTCTTAGATTAATTATAAAATGTATTATATAAAATATATATGAAAATATATTCTAAAATTTTTGTATTTCCTGAGAAATCTTATTTCATAACTAATTTTCAAATTGATGAAATGTTTTATTTTGTGTTTTAATTATTTAATTTTTTAAAGTTTTATTTATTTATTTTGAGAGAGAAGGAGAGAGAGATAACGAGTATGAGCAGGGGAGGGGCAGAGAGAGAGAATCCCAAGCAGGCTCTGAGCTGTCAGCACAGAGCCTGATGCAGGGCTCGATCCCATGACCCTGAGATCGTGACCTGAGCTAAAATCAAGAGTTTGATGCTTAACCGACTGAGCCACGTAGGCCCTCCTATTTTGTATTTTAGTAAAAAAAAAATCCAGAAACCTATTTTTCCCTGCATGGCTGCTTTAATTAAAATATTTCCATGATTTATTTTGTGTATGTTTGATTTCAATGATTCACTGATTATGAATAGAATGAATTATTATTTATTTTAATCATTCAATGTGCATCTTGTTTTCCCATCCTGGATATCATATTGTAGGGGGCTATATTTTGCCAGTGCCAAAACTCATGAGTAAATTGTTCTAGCCACATGGCTCCATGTAGCAAAACCGAGATTCAAACCTTTCTCTGTGCTCTCTTAAACCACACATGAGGGCACTTACATTACTAATGCTGTAATGGAACAGAAAACATGACCTTCCCCCTAAAGAAGAAATTTAAATATTTCTCCTTTTAAAGTAAATGCCAGCCGCACACTATTTCATCATGTCCTCTAATCTTTCCTTGAAGTGTATGCGTTCATAGGGAACTTTACAGTGTTGTCAGAATGGTTAATCCAAAGTCAAATTAAGCTTGAGTCTGAAAGTTTTTATTTTCTTGATTGAATTAAATGCAGAGTGCTCATGTATATGCACAAACACTGGCATTCAGCAGAGCCCTCATTACCATGCTGAGAAGTGTGGATTCAAATTAGAGCTGCATGTTAGACAACCGCTCGCATAAACTAAGGCTTGTTAAAACAATGTTAATGAGCCCCCATTGTATAGAGCAGCTTCACTTTTCCAATCTTTCATATTTGTTCACATGAGGCCTGGGAAGTTGCTGAACTGATTAAGTCTGAAATGGAGCTGGAGAGACTCTACTGAGCCACTGGGGTGAAGGGAATTAGAAAAATCAGGAACAAAGAGCCATATAAAGTTTACTTCAGGTTAAAAACATGGTGATAGAACTTATCCCATGTGTCAGAATTTTTTTGAGGCCTATTTTAAAATATGGCCAAACAAACCATATATATAAGTTAGTTAACCTGACACTTACCATCATTTATATTTTTTTGGCATAATTTGAACAGATTTTTCTAAGGATTGTCTGACTTGCTTGCTTCCTCTACAGTTGTTTTCTTTACAGTGAAAATCTTTTCATGTGGCTCAGTAAAATCTGTTCTCAAGGGGGGAAAAAGTACCTTATAAAGAATGAAGACAAACATCCCCTTCTCAATGGTTATCCTTGATATGTTACTTATACCTATGAGATTAGAAGGAAAGGCTTGAAAATAAATTTTAAAATTAGCATAGTCTATTTCTAGCAAGTACTAAATGATACATAATTAAATCTCACTTTAAGAAACATTGTAGTAATTATTAAACATTGGCACTTTGCACGATCCCCATGACACTGAGTAGGGGTAAAAACACAGGCATAAGGTAAAACATAAGCATTCACTTTGAAATACTCCTAACATACTTGTTTATATTATGGACATGAAGGTTATCAAGTTTAAACTTTTTTTTAAAGATTAGAGATACCAGAAATTTAAAGTTGATTTTTTTAAGTTTATTTTGAGAGAGAGAGAGAGAGAGAGAGAGAGAGAGAGAGAGAGAGCACCAGCAGGGGAGGGGCAGAGAGAGAGAGAGAGAGAGAGAGAGAGAGAGAGAATTCCAAGCAGGCTCTGTACTGTCAGCACACATCCCAATGCGGGGCTTGAACTCAGGAACCGGGAGATCATGATCTGAGCCAAAACCAACAGTTGGAGGCTTAACCAACTGAGCCGCCCAGGCTTCCCTAAAGTTGATTTTTAAAATGTGTTAACAGGGGTGGCTGGGTAGCTTAGTAGGTTGAGCGCTGGACATCTGATTTCAGCTCAGGTCCTGATCCCGATTTCTGAGATTAAACCCTGTGTGAGACTCTGCTCACAGGGTGGAGCCTGCGTGGGATTCTTTCTCTCCCTGTTTCTCTGCCCCTGCCACGCTCATGCTCTGTCTCTCAAAATAAATAAATAAGAACTTTAAAATAATGTTATGGAACTGAAAGACCTCAATGAACGTCTTCTTTCTCACCCCACTCACGATTTTGGTAACACTGTTTGAAGAGCCTTGGTCCACTGCCTTTAAAATGTCAGTATTTGTCCCACCCTCAATACACATTCCATTGTCAATCCGTGTTAAGTACTTGTTAAGTACACTTGTGAAACAAATGGTTAAAAGCACACTGATATGATATAGGAACTAGGAAAGGCATCTCCCAGCTATTCAAGAATCATGAAAATATGATGTATATTTATCTGTATGTTTATTTTCTGTCTAGCAACACTGCTAGGTAGTGATTTCCAAGTGGATATGAGCATGACTATTTTGTTCATCATCATGCATCTAGACATAATATGGTTTCTGGCATGTGAGAGGAACTCTGAATACATAAGGAGTGAGGTAACCATCAGGGAAATAAATGGCTTGAATTAGCAGATTCTGTTTGGTACATTTAGGGTTAACCATGTGACAACTATGTTGAAGTAAGAGACTCCAAAGCAAGACCCTGAAGATTTTACAACAGCACTTGTTACATGCAGCATCTAAAGGTCAGCAAATGCTTCATGAAAGCCTTTTGATGACAGCTGTCATTACAACTTTACTACAAAGTAAGCTATGGTTATAAAAGCACTCATGGGGAATGGTAGCCACTTTGAGACCAAAGGTTTACTGCTGGAGCTATTTTTACATGTCAGGTCCACTTACAAATAGAGCAGTAAGCAAGACAAATGAAGACTGTGTTCAAACTTGGTGGACAATGACTGCGTGACTTTGGTTGAGAACTTTGCAATTTAGTATTTCGGCTCCTTAAGACTCCTCATAGGATATAGAATATAAAGAAGGAGACATCATAAACCCACTCACACACACGCAAAATCAATGATTTGTTTTATTGACAGTTCTCTAGAAGGTAGAGCAACTTAAAAATCTCAGTCCCTGGATGGATTGAAGAAATAGATTGCTGCATTTGTAAGACCCCAAGCTAGGGGCATTTCAGCTGTTTCCTGTGTGTGACAGAAGAATAGTTGTGTAGAAGTGGAAAGTAAGATTTTTCCTTTACAGAGTTAGTCATTTTGGTACTTACAGCTGAAGAATTCCAGAAGCCAAATAAATCATGAGAATGGAATATAAAGGAACAATGCTAAAGAAATAGACACTCGGTCTCATTATTTTATGGAGGAGGAACCTGGAACTGAAAGAGTAAGTGATTTGTCAGAGGTTGCATAGTTGTGTGTGTAAAAGGGAGATAATAATTACTGCTTTGAGGATCAGATGAGGTGATTGTGCTTTAGCAAAGCAGAAATCAGATAAACTTATATGCTTCTATAGCTTATATGTAACTTGTGTTCCTGACAGTGTTTAAATGTTTTTATTTTGGTTGATTGAAAAAAAAAAAATCCTGCAGCACCGGTGCCCTTTAACAGTGCTCAACTGGCAATCAGACTCTGACCGTGGCAAGTTCATGGCCTTCCAGAGTTTATTCCCTGTGCATGCTAAAGAGGAGGGTCATAAAAGCTGAGATGACACATTTTATGAATTAAAAGGGAGCAGGGAGAAAGAATTGTATTTGTAGCTGAGATTCCCATGTCCCTCAGGTCTTGGCTTTTCAGTAAGCATCTGCTCTGGCATAGCTCTTTCCCTCCTCAATTCCTCTGCACTGAAGAGGTAGGTTTTTTTTTTTTTTTTTTTTTTCAGCTCTGAAAACTTCCCCTTCAAATAGAAAGTTCAGGAATTACTCAGAGGATAACTCCTAGCTCAGGTTCTAAGAAAAGACAGATCAGAAAAACATCAATATCCACAATAACACACCACTTTGACATGATAAAATTTTCAGTTTTAAGCATGGACAAATTCACTAAGGTTAACCTGAAAATATTCTGTCTTTTGTTCAGGGTCTGTCTTTCCCAAATTACAAAAACATAAACATACCATAAATCCTTCATAAGCCCTTCTTCCAGCCCATGTTCTGACAGATGTGCCCAGGTTCAGCTTCTGTAGAAATGTCAAACACATTGCAATAATAGGAATGGCTCCCTTAAATCACTAGACTTTACCCTTTCCCCCACTTTGCTCCAAATAGCTTCACCTTTAATCTCCTTATCACTGTTAATCCCCACATCCACCTCTGGATCTGTCTACCCAAGTGTCTGCTAAGTAATCATCCCTAAAACCTTTGTTATACTGACATTCTCTTTATTTTTTGGTTTAATTTTGTCATTTCACATTAGAAATTACCTCTCAGTTTATTCCTTTCTTACTGGCCTACTATTTTTAGAGCTCTATAAACTGTGCCTTTTCAATGACGTTTCTTGCACTGAAGGGTAGTTTTCAATATGCAGAAGTCTTGAATAATAGATAAATAGAGACAGAAACCCGGTGAGTGTTAAGCTGAGGGTGCTGCTAGGCAAAGCAAGGCTAACCTGACCCCATGGAAGAACCATGCCTCGTGGAATGGGTCCTGGCCCATCAAAGGGTAACCCCAAGATCATTAAAGAATTGGTTCTTTTCTTTTTTTAAAATATAATGAAGGAGAGCAACTCCCGAGAAGTCAGTATCTGACTAAGGCAAGCATGGGACTCAAGGCAGCTCCAGATGGTTCAGTTAAAAGGAGTCTTGGGGCGCCTGGGTGGCTCAGTCTGTTAAGTGTCTGACTTCAGCTTAGATCATGATCTCGCGGTTTGTGAGTTCGAGCCCTGCGTCGGGCTCTGTGCTGACAGCTCAGAGCCTGGAGCCTGCTTTGGATTCTGTGTCCCCCTCTCTCTCTGCCCCTCCCCAGCTCACGTTCTGTCTCTCTCTTAAACAAAATAAATAAACTTAAAAAAAAAAAAAAAGGAATCTGTGCCCTGGTGGTTCAGGGTTGGTTACTCTATGGAAGCTCAGTTTGGGCACATGCTTTCCCCTCAGGTTCTAAGACTCAGGAAGTACAGTGGTGGTTTTTCAGTAAGTGAACTCAGTCCATTAGCTAGAGTTCAAAGAGTGCAGTGAAGTCATAGACCACAGAGAGTTGTAAGTTACAACAACAGGCTTTTTTTAATGCCAATTCTGGCCATGTTTCTGAGAAGTTATTGCTATGCATTCTTCTCCTTGGTCTCTGACCACTCGCTATCTGGAAATTTGTCATATCATCCAGACTCAGCATCATGCAGCACCTAAATTTCTGAGCACACTGCTCAGGGATCATTGCTCAGAATTTCATTATCATAGGAAATGATGTGATTCTTTTCTTATTTATAACTCTAGAGTCCTTTAAAGACAAGATCTGGTATGAGGTTTCCAATTCACTTTAGAAGAAAAGTATTCGTCCCCTCGATGTTAAGATAGATCTTCTGCAGAGAAATGATGTTTTGAGCTATAACAGTAGTTTCCAGGGTCATTCTGTGATAATGTGCTACTCATTTTGTATTTTAAATCTCATCACATGTTACATTATTGTTATGAAGAAGAAACTAGTGCAACAGCTCTCTTCTTAATATTGAAAACACACACAAACAGTGAAAAAATGAATGAGGGAGTCTGCGGAAAGGTTAGTGTGCACATTTTAGGCAGAGATATTTAGTGTTCCCATTGAGCTGTCAAACCTGAGCAACTGATTTAAAACAAAGTGTATATTTAAAGTGTCAGTAATGACTTATTTCCCCTAACAATATGTTAGAATATTTGGTTTAATTCTGCTTTCATCTTTGACAGCTAGCAAGTTTCTCAAATAATTCTTGAATGCCCTATTCAGCAGAAATTCAATCTGGTAGGGATTCTTGCTGTAAGTCATGCCTAGATAACTAAAGCATCAGTAACTGTGAACCTAAGCACTATTAAGAAACTGAAATGTATAATCTCCCTGTAGAAGAAAATCTTCTAAGTCATTTTATCACAAAATCCTCACAGATACTTCTGCCTTTTCCATAATCCAATAAGAAAAAGAATCATATCAGTGTAGTAAGCACTATTCTGCTGTAGGTTCAATCAGTTCTCAGATACCAAGGGAAGAGAAAGACGGTTTGGGAAAGAGAAAAAGTATCCTCAAAGCTGCTTAACAGTAGAATAGTCTCAAACAGCAAAGAAAATCTTCAAATTTGTGTTATTTGTATATTCAGTAATTCTTGAGCCAAAGAAGTGATATATATTTATTTCTTTAGGCATGTTTATATAATTACCTTGCTATGCAATCATATGTTCTACAATTATATATTGTACATTTAGCATAGATATCATTTTATATGCATATTATATAATACATTATGTAATGTATTTCATATTATAAAATTCCATATATATTTAACACATTGATATATATAATTTTATTTTAAACTTTATATAACATATTTATGTAGTGTACATTATTCAGAAGTTTCCTTCTGAATATATACTTACCTCTGCTCCATTCTTATTCCATAGTTAAGTAACAAATAAGCATATTTAGAACCACGACTGCAACTCCCTGTATTTTTGAGGAATGTAGTTAATAATTTCACAGATTAATTTAGGGGTGCTTGGGTGGCTCAGTCGGTCAAGCATCTGACTCCACTCATGTTTTGTGGGTTCGAGCCCCACATCGGGCTCCCCTCTGACACTGTGGAGCCTTCTTGGGATTCTCTCTCTCCCTGTATCTCTGCCCCTTCCCCACTTGCACACTCTCATGCTCTCTCTCTCTCTCAAAATAAATAAATAAACTTTAAACATTAAAAAAAAATTGACAGATTAACTTAAATGGAACAAAGCCTCAAAGCAGCAATGATTTTAACATTTTTGCCAAAGGATTTTAAATATGTCATATAGCATTTTAGTAGAATGTTTAAAATTTTGTACTTTAATACAAAAACAGGTAACATTGGAAAGTTTGTGACAAGTAAATTAAATTATCTGGACAGGCTTGTCTATAATTTGTTCTAGAGAATCTTAAGATTTCTGCGATTTATACTGTTCATTCTGTCTTCGTGTTGTACTTCAACATCCACTCTTATAAGAGAGGATTGCATATAGATGAAATAGTGTTCTTTGGAAGAATTCTGTAGGGAGAACAGGTTATTTCCAAGTCCCACAATGAGAATTATATGAGAACAACAGGGACACAGATCTTATTTAATCAGGCTTATGGTGAATTTCAGCTTTCATTCTACTTGGTGTTTTTCTTTCTTCCTTACTTTACTGTGTATCTGTTCCGTACCTCTAGGCCAACTTCCTCCACTCTTGCCTCTAATAACTAGCATCTCCAGCTAAATGGATATTGGAAACAATAAATAACTTCCCTGAGACTAATTGTGGGGATATCCTAATAATAATTCTATGACATAGGTATTTTTTACACACTGCATTTTCTAAATAGGGAAACTGAGGCTCAGAGAGGTAAAGTAACTTCAAAGACAAAAGGTTACTATATGGTAGATACTGAATTAGAACTCAGGTCGCACTAACTCTAAAATCCATACTCTTAACCATTAAGGGACATTGCCCGTACAAAGAATTCCTACATATTCATTCACTACCTTGGCACATTGCCAACACCTGTGTCAAAAATTTATTGCCCCTCGATCCATACATGACTCTGGGAAGTCAAGCATTGCGTTTCTATCCAGACAAGAGAGTATTTGTCTTTCAAGTGCTTGTACTATCCATCTTTATATTATACTTTTTCTCACCTTAAGTAGACAGTAGCATTTTCTCATATGCAATGACACACTGGGGGATCTCTGAATATAGATGGAGAACATACTGACAGTTGATTTCCGTATGTAGAGGGAGATCATTCCCTATTGATCTTTTCATTTTTCTTAAATTCCAAAATTGCAAGTCTTCAAAACATATTTTGAGGAGATTGGTTGTTACCAGGGTCTGGGAAGGAGTGGAGAGAGGAAAGTTGTTGTTTAAAGGAGTATAGAGTTTTAGATTTGCAAAGTAAAAAAGTTTCAGGTATTTATTTTACAACAGTGTGAATATACTTAGCACTACTGAACTATACACTTAAGGTAGTTAAGATGATAAATTTTATTTATGAATTTTTTACCAAAATAAAAAAGGAAAAAAGCACATTGTATTTCAATATATGTTTATTGGAGATATACTATACACATTGTAATAATTTAGTTTATATTTGCTGGTAGCTTAGAAGTTATTTCTTCCTGGGCACCTGGGTGCCTCAGTCGGTTAAGCATCTGACTTCAGCTCAGGTCATGATCTCACAGTCTGTGAGTTCAAGCCCCACATCAGGCTCTGTGCTGACAGCTCAGAGCCTGGAGACTCATTTGGATTCTCTGTCTCTGTCTGCCTCTCTCTCTCTCTCTCTCTCTCTCTCATTCTCTCTCTCTGCCCCTCCCCCACTCATGCTCTGTCTCTGTCTCAAAAATAAACATTAAAAAATTTTTAAAAAGTTATTTCTTCCTAAATCTACACGTCTTAGTCTATAACTGCCTTCCTTAATGCCTAATACATAGCATATTGTTCTTTATCCCATTTAACTCTTTCCTTACTACTCAGCAGAAGGATTCATGTGTATTTGACCATTGGATATAATGTGGAATTTTTAGCAGTGAGAGTTACAGAATCAGATAAACAAGGATCATGGTACAAAATATCATGTTTTGGGCCATATAACTTTGGGCAAGAAGCTTTCACTTGACTTTAGGGTCCTCATTGGTGAATGTAAATATCAAAGGCAGTATTTCAGATGTCATAAGAATTCAGTGTTATGCCTTTAAATATCTTTTTTTCTTAAGTTTTTAAATGTTGATTTATTTTTTAGAGAGAGAGTGTGTGTGTGAGAGGGGGAGGGTCAGAGAGAGAGGGAGACACAGAATCCAAAGCAGGCTTCAGGCTTCAAGCTATCAGGATAGAGCCTGACATGGGGCTCACACTCACAAACCATGAGATCATGACCTGAGCCCAAGTTGGAGCCACCCAGCCTCCCTTATGCCTTTAAGAGTCTTTTCACAACTACTGGTATATAAGCACCACCAACTGAATAAAATGTAATGTTATTTTTTATTTATATGATTCTGTCTTCATATTTTTACTTCTTTATGGCATGAATCCAAGATTTTTTCTCCAAAAAAATTATATGATATGAACAAATATAAGCAAATATCGGCAAATACAAGCAGATGTTTGTGGAACCAAGTTCCTTTTCTTCTTGGGTGGGCAAAAGCTTGACTAAATTCCTCTGCTTCTCATGCAATCAAAACTTCCTTATGGCCAAGTTCTAGTTCACTAGAAATTAAGCAGAAATGATGTGGTCCCCTTCCAGGGCCAGGTCCAGGCCCAGGTAGAGACCCAGGCCCATAAAATTCTCCCATTCACTGTCTTCTGTGTTCTTGATATTCTTGTAAGTTTGAGATAACACAGCAAATCTGGAAGTCCTATGGTAAAAGTGATGAAGCCATAAGATGGAAGGAGTCTGTGTGGAGAAGAGTCACCCATCAAATAACAACGTGTTTTGGAGTTTATGTAAACAAGAGCTAATATCTTTTGCTATTTAAATTTTTATAGATTGTGAGGTTGGCTCATTCGAGCTGCTCACTAAAGAAATTGGTATCTTGAAGTGACAAAGGAGAAGAATCTCACAAGGACTGTCCACCCTGATTTCATGATCACTGTAGCCAGTGATTGCTGTGTATCTCAATATTTCCATTTTATGAATAAGAGTCCTTATTATAGTTTTCCTGGGCTCTCTTACCACTGTTAATTGGTCAAGGGGTGATAGAAACCTTGTCTTTGTAGCTCATGAGTGGCTAGAGTAAAGGAGCAAGCTCAGATATAATAGAGAAAACTGTATATCAGATGGAGAGCCTATGACTGAGCTGAATGCAATGATTTGATGGGAACGTAAATTGTCTTGGGGATCCACGAGCATGTTATTGTGTCTGTAGAAAGAACATTAAAATAAAGATTTGGTATCCAGAAGAAATTATAGTGACATAAATTGGCTAGCTGTTTATACAAATCATGTCCTCTTTTTTTCTACATAAAATAGTTCATCTTCTGTCTACTTAGTTATTGCCATGTGGCTGTTTTCTCAACAGTGGAAGTGTTCAGTGTATGGCACATGAGTAATTTTTGAAAGCTAGCCCTGGATATCTGACATAGGGTTTGATGTGGAATTCAACAAGATAGTTCTAAAATTCATATGTGAAAACTAAAAGCCGAAATTAGCCAAAGGAAGATATTTCTGAGAAGGGAAATTGAGACATCAAATTGATGTTGTATGGTATAGGAGTTAATAGCAATGGATTAAAGAAAACATAAGGAGGTGTATACATGTATAGAAACTCTTCAGTAGATAGTGCGAGGGGCTTTGGTTACAGAAAAGGAGAAGAATGAAGTTAGATCTCTCCACTGCACAACATCTGAAAATGCATGACAAGTGGATTAAAGGCATGACTATCACACTTTGAGAAAATATGGAAGAATATCTCTATGACTTTGTATGGATAGGATTTTTGCAACAAGACACAAAAACTGGGAAGTTTACAAATGGAGAAAGTGGGGAAAGACGAATACATTTTATTACATTAACATTAAGAAATTCTAGCGGAGGGGAAGGGGGGAAAAGTTACAGAGAGGGAGGGAGGCAAGCCATAAGACACTCTTAAATACTGAGAACAAAGTGAGGGTTGATGGGGGGTAGGGGAGAGGGGAAAGTGATGGGCATTGAGGAGGGCACCTATTGGGATGAGCATTGGGTGTTATATGGAAAGCAACTTGACAATAAATTATATTTAATATAAAAAATGAAGTTTAAAAATGGAAAAAAATAAAATTAAAACATTCTGTAAATGAAAAGGCACTTTAATGATAAGGACAATATATGCTAGAAATTGGAGCAAATTATTTGTAACATATGTAATTGATAAAGGATTTGTGTTTAGAACCTATAAAGAACTCCAGTAAATCAATAAGAAACAAGTTATTGGAAAAGGGACAAGATATTGGAATTAATAGAAAGAATTATTCCAAATAAGCCATAATATTTGAAAGGATGCTCAGCCTCATTACTAATAGATAGCTGTAAGTTAGCATGGCCATAAAATAAAATAGACCTATCTCCTTGGGAACAATTCAGAGTTATCTCAACATGAAATATTGTCAACAATGTCTGGGAATGACGACTTTCACTAAAAGTGGTGGAAGTAAAAATTGGTAGAAGTTAAAAAACTTGTTTCTAAGATGTTCTATATGTGTTTATCCTACAACCGAACCATTTCCTTTTCATTTATATACTGGAGAAATGATATTACATATGCACCAGGCATGTATAAGAACACATAAACAAAGTTATTCACAGCAGAAAAACTTCTAATATAATTCAAATGTCCGCTAATGGCAAAATGCAAAGTTTGAAACATAATATATCGTTGTGATAAAATGTTGTAAGTGAGAAGAAATGAAAAACTGCATACTTTTACATATAAAAATATGAAAAGCATTTTTATATGTATAAAAATATGTATAATTTTATGCCATATGTATTAATTTGAAGAATAAGGAAACTAACCCATCATTTAAGAATTAATGGAGAATTGGGAGAATGGTAGAGAAAATTAATAATTATATGACTTAGGTAAGTCTGTGTCACTTGCCAAAAAAAAAAAAATCTCCATAATTTTACAGAATTTAAGCTTCATTATTGCTCATGCAAAGTTCAGTGCAAATGATGGCATCCTATATGTGATAACACACAAATCCAGGCTGCTGTAATCTTCTGCTCTACCACTGTTTCCTAGCAAAAGGCCAAAGAGAGTTGAGGACTACCTAGAACTTGACTTTGCTTCACAGAGTAGTAAGAAATTTTATTTCCGGTTATATTTCACTTTTCAGCCTTGCCTACTTGTTGAGTGGGGAGGGAATGGAAAATTTTGTCTCCTATATGGCCAGGTAGGAAAGGTACATAAAGAATTAATGAGAACTGTTAATGTCTATCAGAGAAGTTAACACTTAATCCAGTATCAGTCTTCTTTAGGAAGAGAGGTAGGGAAGAAGGAAAAAGGCTATGTTTATGGGAGGAGAGCAAACCAGAGGCGGAAGGCTTCTAAACTACCAGTAATAGTCTTTTTCTTTTTTAATAATAATCTTTTTAGTAATGGTCATTTCTTTTTGTCATATTATTTTTTAGCCTAGGTAATAGTTACATGTGTTTTCATTTGATTATCATATATATATATGTATATAAAAGTGTGTATGTGTTATATATATATATATATTCATTTGATTATCATATAAGACATATATATATACATATATATGTATATAAAAGTGTGTATGTGTTTTATATATATATATACATATATACATATATACATATATACATATATATGTATATAAAAATGTAGTACAAACATCATGTATATGAGATTAATGAACCCAAAATGTCCATATCCTAATGCATAACACCTGTAAGTTACCTACATGACAAAAAAAAAATTTAGCAGGTGTGATTAAGGTTAAGAACGTTGGGGAGAAGATGGGGAGATTTTCCAGGTTTATCTGAGTGGCCCCAATCTAATTTCATGGATCTTTGAGAGTGGGGAACCTTTCCCAAATGTGGTCTGTTTGCTTTAAAGATGGAGGAAAGGAATACCAGCAGCTTCTAGAGGTTGGAAAAGGCAAGGAACAGGATACTCCCTTAGAGACTCCAAAAAGAAACACAGCCCTACCCACACCTTGATTTTAGCCTTATGTAAGACTCGTGTTAGACCCACAGAACTGGAAATTAATAAATAAGTATTGTTTTAAATCTAAAAGTTTGTGATAATTTGTTATCATACCAATAGGAAACAAATACAAATTTGTACACACACATATCTATATACATTACCTTCACAAGCAAATCTAGATTTCACTGCACTAATTATGCTTATCCAAATTTTTGCACATATTCCATTCCCAACTTTTGCTGAATATAGAAATCATTGTAATGTATACTTGATTAACATGGACTAAAAAATGGTAATGTTTTCCAATCTAGTTACTTACTGAAATGCTCAAAATAATAAAGATAGCACCAAGAAAGTATTAGAAAATCTGGGATACGGATGTATAAAAATATAGCGAGATATCACTTCTGGGTCAAAGAGTATGAAGTAATCAACCTCTCCAAGAACAGGGCAGTCAGAATGTCAAAACTGATTAAAGTTAAAGCTGCCTGAAGAAATGGTTGTTGAAATTGTTCAAGTCAGGGAACATGTAGCAAAACAAAAAACTTGTAACTTCTTTTTTCTGTTAAAAGGATTTGTAGAAATAAGCACGCAATTTGGAAAGGCAGACAGCTACAGGAGAGAAATTTTGATAGAAACCAGGTCGTATTTCTGAAAGCCAAGGAGCAATGATTTATTTGCTTCAAGTACTGTATGTGGGAAGAGCATTTCCAATTATTTGTGGGAATAGAGAAATGAAACTAATTGCAAACAATAGTTGTATGCTAGCACGGCTTCAATATATCAGTCACCTGTCGTGTCTGCAAACTTAGTCTTTTGTTTTCAGGCACTCTACAAAGCTTTAAAATTATTATCATTGTTTAGTTTTCCATTCTAAATCAAAAGTTATTGAACTTACATCTATGATATGGATGCCGTCAAAGAGACTTGAACCTGTCAAAACTACACATAAGTATTGTTTATATGTGTCTTTGGTTTGCTTTTGGAGAAAAGACATACAATTTTTTTCAATATTTTCAGAAGGATGTGTAATATACTTCATCTGAATGAAGAATCAAAGAATTAAATAATTGCCTTGAATGTTTTGATATGGATAAATGACTGGAACTAATGTGTGAAAAAGGGAAATAAAAGCCATATTGTATTTCTGAAGGTCTACAGAGAAAAATGAATGTTATTACTGTTGTGTGTAGACAGCCTTGTTTCTGAGGACACTTAGTTTACCAACAGTGATGTGGGTATGTGCTGAGAGGATTGGGTCTTTTTTGTCTCTGTGCGAAAGGAATAAATAATCTCCCTTTGTTCCCAGAAGATTAAAACTCACTGGTATTTGCTTAAACAATTGCACTGAGTTAGAACTTTGAACACAAAAACAAAATAAAAATGTGCATCTTCAAAAGCTTTCCTATCCAAAAAGGAAGAAGAAAACAGATACCTGGTGTTTTACTAATTCCCCTTCTGGGCTCTTAATGTGATTGAAGTATCTACTATTTTATTTACTTTAAGATTATAAAAAAAAGAAAACACATTAGGAAGCCCATTCAGGAATTTTAAATCTGGTACAAATCAGTCTATATGGTGAGCCTGGAAGAAAGAAGTTATATTACTGAACATGAAGAGGGCAGTGGAACAGCCTGGCAGCATCCATGGTGTGTCCCATTCCTCATACTGTATATGTAGAAATAGTAAAAACATCTCTCCAGCTTCATTAGGGACAAATGACTAGTTCTTATAAAGCAATTGTAGTCCCAAACTATCCTTGGAGATCCATATCTCCTTCTCTGTTCCCTCTTCGTGCAGCTGGAAACCATAGGCTGAATTGGAGAAGTCCCGATGGAAGAAGACTGAACCCTTGCATTATCACTTGGAGAAGAGCTACCCTGGAAAAATTGTGTGGGGCACCTGGGTGGCTCAATCGGTTTTGTGACCAACTCTTGATTTTGGCTCAGGTCATGATCTCAAGATTTCTGAGTTCAAGCCCTGGGTCAGGCTCTGCACTGAGAGCATGGAACCTGCATGGGATTATCTCTTTCTGTCTCTCTCTGTCCCTCCCCCACTCATGCTTGCTGTCTCAAAATAAATAAAAATTAAAAAAAACTTGGCGTCTGGGTGGCTCAGTCGGTTAAACATCTGACTTGACACAGGTCATGATTAGCAGTTCTTGTGTTCAAGCCACCCGTTGGGCTCTCTGCTGACAGCTCTTAGCCTAGAGCCTTCTTCAGATTCTGTGTCTCCCTCTCTCTCTGCCCCTCCTGCACCACACTATGTCTCTCTCTTAAAAAATGAATAAACATTAAAAAAAAACTTAAAAAAATACTGTGTGTATGTTTTTCTCCCAAGAACCACAGTTACTTGTCTGACTACATAGTGAATAGTTAAATAGAGAGCACAGCCCTAAACAAATAAAACTCACCGAAAGTACTATTTTCTGTAAAAGGAAGGAATAAGCATGTGAGAATCTGGACAGCAGAGAGCTATTAGGTTACAGCAACAGCTCTCGGCGTTTGCAGTGTGCAGACTGCATTAGAGTAGGGAACACTTACATACAAGTATATGTGGAGCATATCAGTGATAAGGCTTCAGAAGGGAGAATTCTTTCCAAAGCCTTTCAGAAACCTCACTTTCAGGGTCTACTGAAATAAACTACAGGTAGAAAGAAGAGTGTTGCCGATGGCATACATTGACTAATCAGTACTACTCACACTTGCTCAATCAATAAAATCCCCTGGGGTACTGGTTAATAATTGAGTTTCCTGAATTCTGCTTCATATCTACTGGATTCGATTATCCAGAGAGCCCCAAGAATCTGTATTCGTAACCATAAGCCATGCAAGTGATCCTCACGATTAGACAGATTTGATAACATTGGTATACACCAAAAAGGGTCTAATCTCTGAGAGAATTACATGAGTGGTGACAGGTCAGTCAATCCACTAGTCTGCTCCACGATTCTCGTACATCAGCCCTATCTTGTAATGGTGGTTGTTTCTGTCCCTGCCTTATAGAAATATCTCCACCTGTGTCATTTGTTAAATCCTTGTCATTTATAAATCTTGCTCTCTACTGATAGAAATTTCAAACTCTGACTCTGAAGAGGTTAAACTTCCTTAACAAACAGGTTGCTTGTGACAATGGGCCTATCTTGGGGCACAAAGTGACAGCTGTGAAAAGAATTCACGATTAAGGCTTATACACCTGTAAATAGCAAATGTATTTGGCCTATTAACTTTTCATCATGCTGGCAGCAGACACGGGACCTAGAAAGACAGCCTTTCTCAAATGCCATGCTTTACATCCCTTGTAGAGACTTCTCCTCACTAATTTGGGGCGCTTAGCTCAAGGGGACACTGGGGGAGGCACAAAAAAGACAGGGAGAGGGAGAAGGACCAAAATACATAAAACCCCCAAACAAACAAACAAACAAACAAACTGTCAGCCTACAAACTGTTTATTTACTATTCATCTAAATTTAAAATCATCCAGTGTACTCTGACAGGGAATTTTATAAAATTTTAGAATTATGAAATTTATTAAATATTTATAACAGTATATATGTTTTTCTGTTTTAGATCTCAGAGTGGTGAAAATGCATGCTACTTTTGAAGGTCAAATTTAAAAATCTCAAAAGATGGCTCTAAACAGTAACATTAATGCTTCCCTGGTGTTAGTTTTAGTGGGTGAATCACTGCTGACTCTCAAGCAATCCATGATGTCTCGTGAGGAATAATACGGTGTAAGCACGCACATAAACGTTGCCCTACAAGTGGGACACTGCCTAATAGAACTTATAATTCTCAGTGTACTTTTCCCTTTGGAGCTTTGATGCATTTTTAAAATTTGCTGTTAAGAGTGGATTGTAGTTTTTTATACTCTGTCATTATAGCCACAGAAAATGAAACAGTAGGTTTGGCTATGTAACCCCAGGGATTTCAGGATTCAAAACAAAACAAAACAGAACAAACACCAAAAAAACTGCAAACATGTTTTCTGTTGGGATAATATTTTCATTTTATGTATTGAGCTTTTTAAACATTGATAAAAAATGCCATACTAGTTATTGAAGTAAAAAGATCTAGAGGAAAGCTTAAAACATCTGTATTGAAAACTGAGAAATTTGTCTTTTTCCTTCCTTTATGAAGGTGAGGTTAGCATTATAAGATGCATAGATCTGTGAATAGAACAGAGAGCTCAGAAATGAACCCACACAGATGGTCAATTAATCTACAACAAAGGAGGCAAGAATATATACAATGGGGAAAAGACAGTCTCTTCAGTGAATGGTGTTGGAAAGACTGGACAGCGACATGCACAAGAATGAACTGGACCACTATTTCACACCATATATATTTTGTGTGTGTGTGTGTGTGTGTGTGTGTGTGTGTGTGTGTATTTTTGTACATTGTGTAAGATATCTTACACCATATATATTTTTTGTATATATTTATATGTTTATATTTATATTATTTGTTTATAGTGTAAGATAATAGTCCGGTTCATTCTTGTGCCTGTCGCTGTCCAGTCTTTCCAACACCATTCACTGAAGAGACTCCTTTCCCCATTGTATATATTCTTGCCTCCTTTGTTGTAGATTAATTGACCATCTGTGTGGGTTCGTTTCTGGGTTTTCCATTCTGTTCCATTGATCTACATGTCTGTGTTTGTGTTTGTGTCAGTCCCATACTGTCTTGATCATTATAGCTTTGTAATATCACTTGAACACTGGAATTGTGATGCTTCCAGCATTGCTTTTCTTTTTCAAGATTGTTTTAGCTATTCGGGCTCTCTTATGGTTCCATACAAATTTTAGGATAGTTTATTTTAGCTCTATGAAAAAAAAATGATGTTATATATGTATATTTAAATGTTTATGTATTTATTTTGAGAGAGGAGTGGGGAGGGGCAGAGAGAGACAGAGACATAGAATCTGAAGCAGGCTCCAGGCTCTAAACTGTCAGCACAGAGCCCAATGTGGGGCTCGAACCCACCAACTGTGAGACCATGACCAGAGCCAAAGTTGGACGCTTAACTGACTGAGTGACCCAGGTGCTCTGCTGGTGATATTTTGATAGGGGTTGCATTAAATGTGTAGATTGCTTTGGGTAGTGTGGACATTTTAATAATATTGTTTCCTCCAATACGTGAGCATGGAATATCTTTTTCCATATCTTCAGTTTCTATCATCAGTGTTTGTAGTTTTACAAGTACAGATCTTTTGCCTAGGTTTATTCCTAGATAATTGATGGTTTTTGATGCAATTGTAAATGAGATTGATGCCTTGATTTCTCACACAAAAATAGTTCAAAATTGATTAAAGACCTAATTGTGAGACAGGAAACCATAAATTCCTGGAGGAGATACACAGTCAGGAACCTCTTTGACTTCAGCTGTAGCAACTTCTTATGAGATGTGTCTCCTGAGGCAAGGGAAACAAAATCAAAAGTAAATTATTGGGGCTTCATCAAGATAAAAATTTCTGCATAGTGAAGAAAACAACAAAACGAAAAGGCAACCTATGGAATGGGAGATAATATTTGCAAATGACATATCTGATTGTGGTTAGTATCCAACACATATAAAGAACTTATAAAACTGAACACCCAAAAAACAAATAATCCTGTTAAAAAAATGAGAAGACATTTTTTTGAATAGACATTTTTCCAAAGAAGATATCCAGATGGCCTACAGACACATGAAAAGATGCTCAAAATCACTTATCATCAGGAAAATACAAATCAGAACTACAATGAGATATCACTTTATACCAGTCACATTACAGCACATGAAACAATAGGTGTTGGCGAGACAGGGGAACCCTCTTACACTGTTGGTGGGAATGCAAACTGGTGTAGTCACTCTGGAAAACAATATGGATATTCCTCAAAAAGTTAAAAATAGAACTATCCAATGATCCAGGAATTGCCCTGCTAGGTGTTTATCCAAAGGGTACAGAAATACTGATTCAAAGGAATACATGCACCCAATGTTTATAGCAGCATTATCTACAATAGTCACATTATGGAATGAGCTCAAATGTTCATCGACTGATGAATGGATAAAGAAGAGATGGTGTGTGTGTGTGTGTGTGTGTGTGTGTATAAAAAATATAATGGAATATTACTCAGCCATCAAAATTAACAGAATCTTGCCATTTGCAGCAACATGCATGGAGCTGCTAGATAGTGATGTGCTAAGTGAAGTAAGTCAGTCAGAGAAAGGCAAATACCATATAATTTCACTCACATGTGGAATTTAAGAAACAAAACAGATGAACATAGGGAAAAAAAGAGACAAACCATAAAAGATTCTCTTAACTGTAGAGAACAAACTGGTGGTTACCAGAGGATGGGTGAGTAGGGGGATGGGGTAAATAGGTGGTGGGAATGAAGGAGGGCACTTGTTGTGATGAAGACTGGGTGTTGTATGGAAGTGATGAACCACTAAATTTTACACCTGAAGCTAATGTTGCACTTTATGTTAACTAACTGGATTCTAAATAAAAATGTGGAAAAAATGGATTAAACATTTGAATGTAGGACCTGAAACTTAAAATTCCTAGAAGAAAGCATAAGCAGTAAGCTCTTTGACATTAGTCTTAGCAATGTTTGTTTGAACCAATTTCCTCAGGCAGGGGTAACAAAAGCTAAATTGAACAAATGGTATAATATCAAACTAAAAAGCTATTGCACAGGCAAAGATGATAACAAAACGGCCACCTAGTGAGCAGGAAGAAGATATTTTACAATTATACATCTGATGAGGGGTTAATATCCAGAATATATAAAAATTTTAAAAAATTAATATCAAAAAAGGCAAACAATTGGATTAAAAAATGGGCAGAAGACCAGAATAAGCATTTTTTTTTCAAAGAAGACAACAGATGGCCAATAGGCACATGAAGAGATGGTCGACATCACTAATCATCAGGGAAATGCAAATCAAAACCACCAAGATAGCATCTCACACCTATCAAAATGGCTGTTACCTAAAACAAAACAAAACCAAAAATAACAAGCTTTTGTGAAGATGTGAAGAAATGGGAACCCTCATACACTGTCTTTGGGAGTGTAAATCAGTGTAGCCACTATGGAAAACCGTATGGAGTTTCCTCAAAAAATTAAAAATAAAAAACACCATTTAATCCAACAATTCCACTTCTGGATATTTATCCAAAGAAAATGAAAACACCAGTTCGAAGAAATATGTGCACTCCTCTGTTCATTGCAGTATTATTATTTTTTTAAGTTTTTCTTTATTTATTTTTGAGAAAGAAAGCACAAGCAGGAGCGAGGCAGAGAGAGAGAAGGAGACAGAGAATCCAAAGGAGGTTCCAGGCTCTGAGCCATCAGCACAGAGCCCAATGCAGGGCTCAAACCCATGAACTGTAAGATCATGACCTGAACTGAAGTCAGACCCTTAACTGGACTGAGCCATCCAGGGGCCCTACAGTATTATTTACAATAGCCAAGATATGGAAGCAACCTAAGTGTCCATCAACAGAAGAATGGATAAAGAAGATGTGGTATAGATTTACAATGGAATACTACTCAGCCATAAAAAAGAATGAAAATCTTGACATTTGCAACAATATGAGTGGGTCTAGACAGCATTATTCTAAATGAAATAAGAGGACAGAGGAGGACAATTGCTGTATCTGTTGGTTACCAGAAAAGGTAGGGATTGAGGGGGGCAGGCAAAAGGTGAAGAGGATTAAGAGATACAAACTTCCAGTAATAAAACAAGTCATGGGGTGGGGCACCTTGGTGGCTCAGTCGGTTAAGCATCTGACTTAGGCTCATGTCATGATCTCATGATTCATGGGTTCAAACCCCACATCAGGCTCTGTGCTGACAGCTCAGAGCCTGCAGCCTGCTTCGATTCTGTGTCTCTCTCTCTCTGCCCCTCTCTCACTCGTGCTCTCTCTCTCTCAAAAAATAAACATTAAAAATAAATAAGTCATGGGGACATAATGTACAGCATAGGGAATATTGTCAGTAATATTGTAACAACTTTGTATGTTGACAGGTGGTAGGTCACTGGACCTATTGTGGGGATCATATCATAATATATAAAAATATTGAATCACAGGGCATCTGGGTGCCTCAGTCGGTTGAATGTCTGACTTCAGCTTAGGTCATGATCTCACAGTTTGTGAGTTTGAGCCCCACATTGGGCTCTGTGCTGACAGCTCAGAGCCTGGAGCCTGCTTTGGATTCTGTGTCTCCCTCTCTCTTTGCCCCTCCCTCACTCGCACTCTGTCTCTCAAAAATGAATAAACATTAAAAAACTATAAAAAATATTGTCACTATGAAGTATACCCAAACTAATAGGTTATTGTACATCAATTATACGTCAATAAAAAGAGGAATGTAAGGTTACAATTTTATTCTGACCTTTTAACTTTTATTGTATTCAAAGATTTGAGATGAACATTTAATACTGTGAGGACAAATAGTATTGAGACATTTTCTGTTAGTTATCTGATTCTCATGTAGCCCATCTTAAGTGTACTGAAGTTCTATTCTACTTATATATGTTAATATTTGTATGTTATGTAGCATATTATAGTTGTAATAGGTATATTAGAATTACAGTAGAGCAACTATAATTCATGGTCTCTTGAGGTTTATATGAATAAGTCCAATGTTAGGGGTTAAATACCATCTTATTTTCTGAGAGCCTTCATTTACTCCTAAAAGATACACTTTGTGCAGGTGTCCCAAGTTGGGTTTTTCTCCAAACCTTCTCATCTCAGGAGACAGGTTTGCATATAAGAACAAGACACTGAAGAGTCACATCAGCTTTATGAACTTTTCATTCACCATCACGGTGCTGTTAGCTTTTGTGTGGACGTGACCATGGGAAAACTCCCCTCTTCACAACTATCTTCACTTACTTGTTTCCCAGCCTCCTGAAATGCTACCATATTTAAACATGTACTATTCAGAGAGATGGGTGCTTTATTTTAAAACATAAAATCCTCTGGCAGTGTAACAATGTCCCAAATTATTCTTGTCCGTCCAGAGCATTTATTTTATTTCAAGGGTAGGATTCCAGCTCTCCAGGGGAATAATTGTAATTAGTCATTTATTCACACTCTCCTAAGAGCTTTTGGATTTTAAAATTATAGCTTTTTGGTTATTGTTTTGATTTATATTGTTTTGTTTCTTTGAGGAGGGATAGCTCAGCTCTCTGAATATCTGAAGCATTTGAACAGACCTCTATTACTATTGTATGATCTCTAGAGGGAAGGAATGTGAAATAATAGGAAAAGACCCATCATTTGTGACCTAAAGCCTCGCTTTGAGCCCCAGTGTAGAACTCGTGTTATGGTAAGATGGCCTTAACCATGCAAGACATTGTAGTCCTATCATTCTGGGCCTAAAATATTAATTTTTATTCTGAATGTCTTTTCCTCAGAGATTCCCTCCTACCACCTTCTATATCTGATCAAGATCAAATCCCAGGGGCACCTGGGTGGCTCAGTCAGTTAAGCATCCGACTTCGACTCAGGTCATGATCTCACAGTCTGTGAGTTCGAGCCCCGCGTCGGGCATTGTGCTGACAGCTCGGAGCCTGGAGCCTGCTTCGGATTCTGTGTCTCCCTCTCTCTGACCCTCCCCCGTTCATGCTCTGTCTCTCTCTGTCTCAAAAATAAATAAACATTTTTAAAAAGTTAAAAAAAAAGATCAAATCCCACAAAGTCTACCTCTTAAATACTTAAAACATGTGCATTATTGTTGTGCCCTGTGACACCACGCTTACCCAAGTCATTACATGCTCTCATTAGAATATTCATCAATCTCCTACCTGAAGTCCTATTGCTTCCTCTCTTGTCCCAACTTAATCCACTTTCATGGACTTCTCCTTTTAGCTTCTTTTTGGCCATCAGCTTTTTTGGTCACTGTGCTCAACCAGACCTCAGAAATGCTGTTTTCACTCTGGATCATTCCTCTTTGGTTTACCTTTCACCCAGCCTTCATCATGGTTACTAGTGCCATGGAAACTTTCTCCAATATGCTCTTCTCATGTACTCTGTACCAGGCAATCTGGCTGTGGTGTATGGCAGTTTTTTCACCAGAACAGCATAGCAGTACTCAGATTGTTAGTCCTTGCATTTCTGTGTAACGAGTAAGCTCTGTAAACTCATGTCTATGTAGCTCAAATGTGCATCATCAGTGCCTGGTGAGGGGGGGGGTGGTGGTGACTGGAAAATATACTTCATGGTGGGAAAAAGTGTTGATGAATAGTGAAGAACCCATGGAAAATTAAAAGGATAGAAAACTAACGGACAGAAATAGAAACTGCCACATTGCACGAGCTTGAACAGTCCTGCTGGTAAAATTCAACCCCTGTCATATGACCCTGTTGTATTCTTGGCTTTGACACATGTCAGGATTCCTCCTTAGCTATATATCAGAAGGGGCACTTGACCTAACGTGAAAAGTTATATTTGACATTAAATTTAATTAGTAACGTTAGTGATTAAGAAGGGGGCCTCTGTAGTCAAACTAGTAGATTCATTACTGAGCTATATGAATTATGGCAGATTATTAAACCTCTGTGTGACACAGTATACTCTTCTATAACGTGGACATCATAGTAGTTACCAATATATAAAATATTTAGAAGGTTAAGTGAGATGGTATATACATACAAAGTACTTAGGACAGTGCTAGACAAAGAAACATTGATATGAATTTGTCAACTATGAGAATCTACATGGTGTATTGAATTACACAGACCTTGAAAGGTTAAACTGCATTTAAGTAGTAATAAAGAATAAATATTACATATATGAAAGTTAAGACATATAACAATAAATGAAATGCCCATGAATCAACCATCCAACTTACGATCTTGAAAAGTACCAATAACTTTTAAGAACTGACACTATAATTCCCTGTTTTGTGTTAAACAAAACTGAGGCACAAAGTGATAATTTTTTGTCTCTTTTAATCTGAAACAGTCTATTCCTCATACTACTTGTCATTTTTTTCTTTTGTTTTTAGTTTTGCACGTCACAAACATTCTTAAAAAGTTAAAGCCCAGGGGCGCCTGGGTGGCTCAGTTGGTTAAGTGTCTGACTTTGGCTCAGGTCATGATCTTGTGGTCTGTGAGTTCGAGCCCCGCATCGGGCTCTGTGCTGACAGCTCAGAGCCTGGAGCCTGTTTCAGATTCTGTGTCTCCATCTCTCTGACCCTCCCCCGTTCATGCTCGGTCTCTCTCTGTCTCAAAAATAAACATTAAAAAAAAAAAAGGTAAAGCCCATTATCTTATGGTATATCTCACACTGTGCATTTACCCAGTTGTTTCTTAATAATTAGATTCAGGTTAAAAACATCTGAAAAAATACTTCATTGTTAATGTTTTGTGTATCCCTTCATATCACTCACCTCATCCTATCACTCATGCACATACTCTCAGTTTACTCTGTTCTTAGTGATGCTAACAGGAAGCCTTTGTTAAAATTATGTCTGTCACATTTCTCCATTGTAAAGGCAACTTTCTTCTTTATAATTAAAAAAATGAATCTCTTGGATGACATTTTGGAAATCAATAACATTTTAATTAACAGTTTTCTCATCCATTAATGATCTTTGTCTAACTCGAATACCATAATGGGAGTTATAAAATGGCGGTTTTAGAAGTCCTTCATTTTTGCTACATTTATTGCTTGGAATTTTTGTGTAAACAATAACTTTCTCATTTTCTCCCTTATCTCTTTCTCTGATTTTCTCTTTGTCACTATGGATGCATAACTTTCTTTCAACTGAAATTTATAGAAGAAATAGTATAACCACGCTTTTATTTTTAAGAAAGATTGCAGAGAGGTGGAGAGATAGACTGCAATTTGAGTCATGTATATACTAAAGAAAGGGAATACAAGAATAAATTATTAGCTAAAATCAGGCAGTAGAATTCTATGGTTATGATTAACCTGAAGTCGAAATACAATTCTTTTGATTCAGCAGTATAATAGAAAATGAGGAAACCATTATGCATTATACCACATTATTGGTGATGAAACCAACAATGACTAAGACTGCTTTTAATCAAGGTGACATTACTCTAAGAAATGAAGTAGAATCATCATGAAAAAATAAGGATAAGACTCTAGTATAGGAACTGGATAATGCTAATGATAAAGTACGAAGTTAGTATTTCGTAAATGAATCTGTTGTTCCATTTAGCTTAAGAACCATGCAAAGATTGAAACGCGAATGGAATTTTGGAAGTTCTTTTTCCAAACTACTCAGGTTGCATAACACTTTGAAGGATGTTTTCATAGGACTTAAAACTGCTAATAAAGCTCAAATTGCAGTCTTAAAGTCAAATGCCTACTGCCTGGCATTTAACATTCTACTGACAAGTACATAGTAATAGTGGCCACCAAATAGGTGTCGGGCCTGGTTAAAGAAGTTTCTGTGCATCTATTCTTTGTATTCTTACAGAAGCCTTATAAGAGTCAGAATTATTCTTATCTATAACTTACATGTGGGACATGAGAGGAGACTGGTAGCTTTGAGAGTTTATATACTGCTCTCTGGTTTTTCAGAACAAACTTCCCAACCTCATCTGCTTTTTGGATCAATTATATGAACTTTCTACCAGTCACTCCAATTCCCGTACATTCTTGGTAATTTCACTGTTTCAATCCTTAAAGAAATCGATAGTCAAGTCTCTTAAATCTATCCAAAAAAAAGTCATTTGGCTCTGTCCTTATTCCTCTTCCTTACTTGCCTGAACTATTTAAGTCAGAAGAGTTAAAAACACAAACCATGTCTGTCCATACCACCACATTTCTCATTTAAAACCAATGAAGATGTTCTGCTTATTGAATAAATTTCTGAGGTAGAATCCACAAAGCCCCAAGCACTCTCCATAAAAAATGACCTCGGCTTCATCTCACATCTTCCCTTGTGCATTTCATTCAAATTTCTTAGTGGTCCACAAATATGACATTCACAATGGTGAATTTGCTGAGTGCTGCTCCATTGAAATGGACTGTCTTTTCACTTTTATATCCTAGTGAACTCCTGTTTATCCTTCAAGACATTTTTCTTCAGGATATCAAACACAGTGGTACAACTATTTACATTCTTTTCTCCCTAGAATCTGAGCTTCAAATAGGTCAAAACTATGTATTTCAGCCATAGACTATTTTCATATTCATTTTACTCAGCACAGTAGTTGACAGAGAAATGAATGAGAAAGTATTTGTAGGGTGATTTATCGTAGGTTCCCTCTTTTCTACAAGATCTATTTTTTACTGTGTTTTTTGGGAAAAACCCGCTCAACATAACTGTTAAGGTATTACCATTTCATAAAAAGCAATCATATATTCTGGCAGTAATAACATTACTTATTATTCCTCATCCTTTCCTCTTAGAGGGCTGTCCCCAAGAAGTCCTCTTCTTTCTTTCAGTGTCTTTGCTGTTGGTCTTCCAGAATTACTGTGTTTTGTTCTTCCCCACTCTCCTCAGTCAACAACAGATATAATGAATAAGTAAAAAAAAAAAAAAAAAAAAAAGTTCTTTTAAACACATTAAACATATTTCTCCTAACATTTTATTCAATCAAGTGTACATGTTTGTCCCTAGTTGTGAGAGGTAACATGCTTTGTCTCTCTATTTTAAGGAAGGCATCAATGCCAAATGTATTTGTTTACAGCTACTTGAGAATTCAAATCAACAGCTGGGAATGTTTGACATATTTCATATTTCACAACAGAGGCTAAAACTTGTAGGTTCAGCATCTTTAGAACATGATCCTATTGATCATAAAACTTAACATTGGATTCAACCAGTTAATGAATCCTCACTGAGCATCTACCTATGGCAGACCCTTGGGAAGCCATTTATCAGATTATGATGACTAACACATGCTACCCTTAGGAACTCCAGGATACAAAGTGGTTTAAGTATCTCCTGGTGAAGCATTTTATGCTATTTTTAAGTTTTTTTTAAAGCTTATTTATTTATTTTGAGAGAGAGAGAGAGAGAGAGAGAGAGAGTGAACCCAACCAAGTAGGAGGGGCAAGGAGAGAGGGAAAATCCCAAGCAGGCTCCCCAATGTCAGCACAGAGCCCAGCGTGGGCTCAAACCCACAAACTGTGAGATCATGACCTGAGCCTAAATCAAGAGTTGTATGCCCAACCAACTGAGGCACCCAGGCACCCTGGCATTTTATACTATTTTTCCACATTGTTCAGCTCATTCTTTTCTATTTGCAGATAAGCCTAAAAGCAGAAAGAAAAAAAAGAGGCAAATGAAATTTGCTTTAACTCATATCAAAAGCAAAGCTAGGTAGACGACAGCACAAGTCAATGACTAAGAGTAAGGGGGTATCTAGCTTTAATTTCTGTTAAAAGTAATCAGTGTATACAAGTATAAGAGAAATGCAACATTCTTATTAAAAGAGGGAAGAAGGTAAAATATAATCTTTTGTCTATACTATCCTCATTTTGTCTTTGGTTTCTTTTACCTTACTGTTTTTAATGTGGCTGTACCATTTGCCACTTTCCACAGTGTAAATACCCCTACCTTGGCCAAATGTAAATTGCCAAATGTGGAGCTGGTAAGAAATGCTAAAACTCAGCTTTCATAAGTCAGCAGAAATTGACTGCACTCACTAGTGGATCTCCTTCACAGGTCTGTGACTTGACACAGACACAGATCTTACTCTACTTCCCGCTGTCATCCATGGATATTACATCAAGTGTGACATGTTGACGTGAATTCTAGTCATTGTATTAACTCTCCCAACCAAGGACATTGGTGTTTAAATATCATTACTGAATTTGGAAAGGACAATAACACTTTACCCCCATGTAACAACTGTAGGCCTCATAAACAAATTGGACTTATCTGGAGTTGTAAATTAATAGGCTGTTATTTTGTGCGGGTTGTAGGACTATTTGCTAAAATGGTTACACATGAGAAGACTGAGAGGTGGTTTAGAAAGATTATCATTTATATCACTTAATATTAAATCTTAACAGCTTAAAACGCATGCATCTATTTCTGATTATAAGATAGTAGGTACCACAAGCATTCCTGGTATTATTTCATGTGATTGGGAAAACATCATTATTAACTCAAAATTTAATGCTTAAATAACTGCATGAAAATATCTTTAAGGCAAAATTCATGGGGATTAAATGCATTTAAATAACAGTAAAAACAAAATATACTATGAACTAGAACTTTCTAAATGGTGAGCAACGGTATGCATTAAATTGAAAAATAGAAATTGGTTACTAATTCACCCAGCTAGAATCTGAAAGGCAATGTATAGTCACGGAGAAAAATATGTTACAATGGCTTTCACTGATTTTGCAAAATGAAAATGAAAATGCCTGTAAGTAATAGCCAGACATAAGTAAGAGAAAAATTAAATAGCTTAGTAATTGTTGGTTTTTCAAACGAATCACCTTTGTAGAGTGTAATACATTCAGCAGATTTCTGCCCTTGGCGGTTAAATTAATTGTGTATTTTAATATAAATGCTTTCTAACTGCAATTCACTTTAATCATTTAACATGTCCAATATTGAGTTCTTTCTACTGAGAAAAGCTGTGAGAAATATTTTCCGTGATATCCTTTCATATTTTGATCTTAGTTTTCCCTTTAAATAAATTTCTGACAATTTGCCTAGAAGAGTATTAAGTATTTATGTTTGTAGTGATACACAAATTATTTCATGTGTTCTACATTTTTTAATTATACAAGAACACAAGAGAAAGTTGTAAGGAATTTATACTTCTGAGAGACTTACTCGTTGGATTTCTTAAATAATCTGAAATATTTTATCTCAGTGAATTGATACAGTATAAACCTTTTGTCTCATTTACAGAAATAGCATGCTCAGAAAAAAAAAATCAACAGCAAACAATATTAACTGAGATAAAATAGGAGATGTGCTCAGGTTCTGAAAATCGCATGTCCCTGTTTAAAGTATGCCTCCCAGTGATCCACGCATTCGTTTTACTGCCATATCCTTCTATTTAATCTTTTTTTTCTTCCTTTACTTCCACAGTGCTTGAAGATGTTCAGATGTGCAGAAACTTCATGTTTTAAACTCAGAACTTAGAATTATGAGCACGCATGTGTGTGGGAGTGAGTGTGTGGGGCTGATCTTAATCATTGGTGCTCTCTCAAGATTGACTTTAATACTAACTAAAAATCTCTCGTTGGTGAACATCCGTTTTATAACGGTTAGTAGACACTGAATTATGTACCGTGTTCTGAGATGCCCCAATTGTGTTTCTAGGATTAGACTATGTGCATTCTAAAATAAATGCTATGATTTTCACTTTTCTCTTTTGTTTCTGTTGGGACTAGGCAAGTTTATATAGTGAGATCCCAATGTTCTTATCATTTGGAAGTAACACAAATATGTTTCCTTTATCTTGCAGCTCCAGGGGGCACAGTGTTTTGCAGTAAGAAGCTGGAGCCAGACTGCTTGAGAAGAATAGACTGCCAGGTTTTTCAATAATAGAAACAATTGTCAAGTAATTGTGATTTGCATGGAATTACCAAGGATTAGGATTTTAATGTGCTTTTGTTTCATTAACATCCGGTAGAATACAGTGTTTATAATTCAATAAGAAAATACCTATAAAGAAAATCAAATGTTTTTGAATGACTGAAAATTATTCCATTATGCTAGGTGTGAAGAGTTTACAATGCAAAATATACATCAAAATATACATACTTGAAGAAGTGGCACCATTCAGTTCTTAAACAGCCTACTCACAGATTCATACATATATTTTTACACGTATTTGTGTCATCACATAACAATAATTTAAGAAAAACAATGAATAACAGAGTGAGTCAGAATGCTTCTCAGAGACATCAGTCATACGTTGCTTTATGGTTATTTAAATTTTCTTTTATTTTCCTTTCAAATTATCCCACCAGTCAGTTAATAGACCTCTAACACAAAACAAAATGAAAACTCCACAGTAAATGTATTGCAATGCTTCATTGATAACAAAACATAAAGAGAAATCCTTTCCAGGGTTCTCTGTCATTGATTCTAAATGTTTACATTTCACTGGCTCTGAAAGACTTCTATGAAGAAAGGATGCCAGAATTAAATACATTTGGGAGGTGGAGCCTTCTGTATTCCACTTATGGAGAGTCACAACCCACAAATCAAGGGTTCTGAACATTCCTACAGTAGAAAACAAACAGACAAACAAACAAACAAAACAGAAAACACTTTAGCTTTGCTTGTCCTAGTTTCTTGAAAGTGTACTTGACCAGAGAACCATGTTTCACATAACCTCTCCAAATATCCCATTGTTTTAGCATTCCACACAAAACTCTTAATGGAATGTTGTTCTGAGGTAAGTAACCTCTATATTAACCTTCTTGTTTCAGCACAGACAGTGAAGCTAAATCTGAATCCACTCTGTAGAGTGTTTGTGTGTATGGATTGTCTCCCCAAAGCCCCATCAGCCCACACCTTATTACTACCAATACGTAAGAGTTGCCTATGTCCAGGGAAGAATGTTATAGAAATGTGGGGCCCAGTTTGCATGCACATAGACCAAACATCCACAGTCAGATGTGCACTTGTCCTACCAAAGACCAACACATTAGGTTTTCTGAATTTACATCTGTATGAAATACCCCAACATGCGAGTGGAGATAGTAGAACTAGTTTGTGTGCTAATCATATCCAACACCAACATATCAGAGTTCATGAAATACCAAGCTAAGTTTTCCCAGCTTGATAATAACTGTTTCTGCTGCAGAAGACTATGCAGTTCCTCTCCCCCCAGCTAACATTACAATATTGAATATCTTGTCAGAGACTCCAAAAACCCTGTACCACACTCAATCCACAGTGATTATTACAAAGCCACCATGGAAAGCAAGTGGTTTCCACATTCTTATGTCAAAGTCAACAGTAAGAACATAGAGTGGTCCTCTATGGATCTTAGACAAGATCATTGGTTTTTCTATGGGTCGTTGACATAACCCTCTGAAGTTTCCTTCTTCTTTATGTTCCTGTGTAGACCATGGTATAAATAGCTGACATCCTATAAAAAACGGATAAGAAGGGGATAACCTTTGGTGAGTTGGAATAGATATTGGGAGAAAAGATGAACCATTCCAATAAAGGAGATAACCTATCCACGTTTGGTAAAATTGTATACTTGAAGTTCAAAAGGCTAATTTTGAGGAATGTGAAGCTTATCCTTCTTATTCTGAATTCATTGTGT
Organism: Puma concolor; assembly: GCF_028749965.1. Classification (NCBI taxonomy): domain Eukaryota; kingdom Metazoa; phylum Chordata; class Mammalia; order Carnivora; family Felidae; genus Puma; species Puma concolor. The sequence goes on along the minus strand of NC_141667.1, from coordinate 203,961,895 downwards.
CATGCTATATAAAACACAAGAACAATAGACCAATTTTTTAAATTACTTTTTCGTACCTTTTTGGGTTTCTTTTCTGAGGAGCCTCCAAGTATTCTCTGACATAGAAATATGTCAAATTTTCTCATCTCGTTTTAATGTTTTAGAAGAAGGGAAAAGAGGAGAAAGGGAAAGAATCTTTAAAGCCTGTTTTCTCTTTCAGCTTTAAGTGTAGAGAGAGGAATCTATTTACATTCTTCAACAAAAAATGTTTAGTTTACACCATAAAAAGATAGGGGAACTTCACACACACACACACACACACACACACACACACACACACCAAAGAAGAAAAAGAAAGAATAGAAAAATGAAAGAGAGAAAGAAAACAAGCTATCTCAGCACCATACTATTTTCCTGCTCTTCACCTTTTATTTTGGGGCAACTGCAGTGGTCACTTGCAACTAATTTTCACCCTCCCAAGTGTTGGGTCCTGCGATCTCTCAAGGATCTCTCCATCTCTTTGGATAAAGAGTCAAAAGATGCATTATAACATAAAGGAATTTCTGCTTTGCGGGGGAGGAACTCCTTTGAATGTGGGAGTTATTTCAGGAATTTCCTTCTGTGTTACTTATGTTTAGGCTAATTTCTTGGGTGAGAAATCCCCCCCACTAGGATGCAGCCTTGGAGGATAATCATTTCTGGCCCAATATCTGGTATGAGAAGGTGGGAAATGAAGGAAAAAATTAAATATGAGGAGTATTGCTCTAGAGAAGGAATGCAATAGAAAATTCTATTATAGTTTCTTTATTTACCACTGAGTTCACAAAGCTTGTCTCCTCACAGCTAGACAAGACAGAAAAAATTGAAAAAATAATTACAGGATAAAATCTTCATATTTATCTATGCATATATATATTCATTTTCCAAATAAAAATGTATAGCTGATAAATGTATGAGATCTTTTGGATGTCCATCAGATATACAGGCTTGTTCATATTACATGAACAATAATAATAGTAATAATAGTAATATAACTATGAATTGTTTATTACTTTATTGATAATAAAGCAAATTCAATCAATACCTCCTTTCATTTTTGAAGATTCTAGAGAAATATTTATCAAATAATAATATTATTTTAAATTTTGGTTGGCTATATAAAAATATATTCTCAACATTTATTGTTGGTAATTCTTCCTGAAGCAGAACAAGAAACATGTGTCTAGTTGAAATCTATGATTTTGAAAATATTTATTTGAGTTGATAACTTTAGCTTCCTCTGCATGAATTTGTTTTAAAATCATGCAAATAGCTCTTTGCTTTCCGTTTTCCATCCTTTACAGAAGATGTCAAGCTGACGTGAAATTACCGAGGAAAGGACAAAAGTTCCGCCTAAGTTACATGTTACGTAACATTGACCTTTCACATAGGTAAGAGGTAATTATAGACCTGATAAGCTGTTAGCCATAAAGCAATGTTCATTCATAGCCCATAGATAATACAATATATGAAAGGAAAACTAAAATACTACGGCTTAGCTCTTGTCTATTAAGAGCTCAAAAGTGTTCCTTTATTTGGACTGAGAGAACCGAACAGAAGCAAAATAGAACAGCCATAGTTAAAATTTTAACTCTCTAGTATTGAAAAGAGTACTGCTCAAGAGTCTTTCTATTTTCTAAACTCTTTGGCTGAAGATTTACAATAGTCTTTCCTGCTCACAATATTGCCTATTTTCTTTCCACCTCCCTGTGACAGCACAAACAGAGTTCTCTTCTCTCTGTATAGCTACATTCTAAGTAGCTAAATTATGGGCGTCAGTGATCTTTGTTTCTGATGACACTAGTGATACTATTTCTTTTCCTGGTTTATCTTTACTCAACCTGCTTTTCTTCATAAATCTCTATAGAGTTCTACTTTCTCCAGATATTCTTTTTCGATAACAAGGCACAGTCTCAGTCTTAGTTCTTGGAATTTTCTTTTGTAACTGATTATCATGCCTTCTATTACAAAAATAGCACTTGTTTAAAAAAAAAAAAAAACAAACCTCTTTATTAAATGAGTGTGTCTACCTAGAAATAAAAAGAAGTAGGAGGGTTTTTTTTTCTCCCCCCTTCTCAACTGCTCCTAAAAAAAAAAAAAAAGTAGAGCATGAGGGAAGTATGGTGTTGAATTATACTGGGAGTTAATTAGGCTTTAAAAAAGTGAAAATGAAGGGGGGATTTCTATTTGGAAGTTAGGCAACATTTTAAATTTCAGAAATAGTTTTTTGCCCTTCCTCCTTGCACCAGTCTTTTCTCCGAAAGACACGTGCCTTCTCTTATATCTCTCCCATGTTCCTTTCTAAGTGTTTCAAAATTGAGTTGTCTCCTTGCCAGCTCTGCTTCACTCATATCTCCTTTTTATAGACACCTACAACATAGCTTTAAAATTAGAATATTATTTCAGGCAAAAGAAACCGATTAAAGAATTGTCATAAGTAATACATATTTTTAGTGTAACTTCTTCAGCTGTGTGAATTTATTATGAGGTCAGCAAGTGTGGATAACATTGCAGAACTTGAAATGAGTTGTCTGTTTGAAACTCCCATTGAGAAAGTATGCGTGTGTGTGGATGTGTGTGTACACACATGTGTGTTTTCTTATTTCACTGTGTAAATAGATAATAAACATGGATGAATCTTAGTTCAATTTCAAGATTCTTGAGTACAGATGCATACTAAGCTGTGGAAATTCAAAACAATGGTTTTGTCCTTTAAAAATAAATTTTATAATTATATATGTTTCTAGATGAAACAACATAGAATATTCTAGGAGAAATGTATGCCGATTTATATGCATGCATACATTTTTTTTTTCCACTGCTCTATTTAAAACTGGAAATTTTGAACAGAACGTTAAATACATTCTTGCTACTCTGAGAGACAGGGCCATTGAAATGTTGAAAAGAATATTGGATTGAAATAAACAAACCAACAGTTTGAGTTAGAGTCGGATTTCAGAATAAGGGAGAGAATCTTTTAGGATATAAATGACTAAGTTGAAGACTTAACCTTGAACTCAGTGGATAACACAAAAATCACTGCTATCGGGTGTGTAATCTTTACAATACCTCAAATTGAACACTGGGTGGCAATGTTTACCCACTTTTTTATTTTACATTTTCAGCAATTCAAAAGCTATACTAGGACAAACTGAACTTTCTGGTGTTCAAGGTTATTTGTGGGTCCTAAGACACTGAGAAAAATCCTTTCTTTTAAAAGTGTTCTCATTTCTTTGTTTTGCACACACAAGAGAGCTCTGTAGTCTATCCCTGAAATACTGTTCTCAATCCATTAATTGATCCTAGCAAAGAGGGACATGCTATAGAGAATTAGTAGTGGATCCAGAAGAAAGAAATAAGACTTTCTAAGGACTTAGAATAGATACGTGTAATATATGACAACATGAAAATACCTTGGAATTTTTATTCTTGTGATGTAAGTGTTGAGGGGTGACAACAAATCATTCCTGAATCCGAGTCAGTATGGTGAGCTTCTCTTTCTGATTTTGATTGATGTTCAGAACTATTTAATAGAGCAAGTCAGATTAAAAATTAAAAACACATTGATCAAGACAGTCAAGACCAAATAAGTTCTTCAAGTTTCTTCCAACTAAATTTCCTCTACTAGTCCTTCCATTCAGATCCAGCTGGCCCAGGGAAGGAAGTTAGGCTTCAGCAACTTCCCACTTCCTTTTCAGGGCTCTCTTCCCACGTTACACAGGAAACAGAAAGGGCTGCTGTTGCTTTGCTGGAAGGTACTGGGAAACTTCAGGAGAACAGTTGTTTTGGCTTTCTGGTGAGTACTTCCTGCCAGTGGCATCAAAAATATTGAATGGCAAGGACCCAGGAGTTCCTAGCTCTCCAGTAGAACTCCAAAATCATTGCCCCATGAGAATTCCAGTTGGAAAGATTCCAATCTGGTTGTCATACATAGGATTTGTTTTCACATTATTAGTAGTTAACTTTAGACAGAGTCAGGTTGAATATTGTATCATTTCCTACCCTAGAAATAGACATTTAATAAGTTACTTGCCTTCAGTGTTTCTCTGCATTTATTTTTTAATGTAACCATTACTACCTTATTGTAGCTACCTTGTGCCCTTTGAAATGGGGAGAAAAGATGACAATAAGAAAAGAAAGGAGCCTCCAAACTTCTCTATCTGAATTATGGCAAAAATGTTAACGCGAAAAAATAGAGGAAAACATTTTCATCCTGGCTAGTTTAAGAGAATTGATGACTTCAAGAAGTATGCACATATTATAGCTCACTGGAAGCAAGAAAGAGAGGAATCTTGTACAGCACATTGCAGTTGTTCTTCCCTAAGATAGAATGCATTACGAAAAGAAGGAAGGAAGGAAAGAAGGGTGGACAGAAGGGAGGAAGGAGAACTCAGCTGAGTCAGAGCTCATTCTCTATAGTTAACATAGATACAGTTTTCAAAAATAATAAAGATACAAACAACAGAATTAGTCATGTTGAAATTGGAAACTTTTCTAATTATAGCCTTTGGAAAACATCATTAATAAAAAAACTACCTGAAGATGAAGATTAGGAATAAATATGCAGACTTCCACTTCCAGCACTTGATGAAACCACCTCACCATAAACAGGTAGAAAAGAGACAAAATTTGTGGAAAGAAAACAAGGAATAGAACCTGGAATCTTCCAGGATGACTCTCCCTTGCATCTGTTTCACTTGCCCACTAAAGTTGATCCCTCACTTACATTTTAGGCTCATCACTCATTTGTTTTATTATAATTTTATCCCTTATGTATGTAGCATGTGTAAACAGTGTATTAGTTTTCCCTTGTTTTAAACTACTTAAAGTAAACATGGAATCATGTACTCATTTTTAACTTACATATACATTATGTTTTTGAACTTGCATTGATTGTGTATTTAGTTTTTCTTTGATATGTATACTTCACAACTTATTAAGCTATTCATCTCTTGATGAACAGCAAAATCCAAACACAAAATAACTTTCTTTTGGGTTGACTTATTTCAGGCATGTGGCTTAATAGGTGTTTTTGCAAGACCCTCTGTGATATTTTGTTAAAAAAAATTCAGTCACACATCTCTTTTACTACTTTTTTGAAGGAAGAGTTTTTCTGAAGACCTTTTACAAATTTAGAATGTGTCCCATTAGTTAGTATTGATTTATTAAACAAGGTCAAGTTCAGTAGCCTTTAAACTGTGTCCACTTAACCATGCATATATTAGTGTATTTGTCTCTGAATTTGATTTCTGCTGAAGGAAAAGAACATGGGCACAAGAAATTCATATCCTCAATAATGAGCATGTGCTCTCATCCTTTATCTATAGCCTTTTCCCCTTTTCCTTTTCTCGTGGTAAAACACAGGGAGACAAAGATAATCATTGATAGGCGTTGTGATAATGACACACAAGTACTTGAACTGTCTCTCCTCAAACAAATCCATAGGATTCTTGGCATTGTCCCCTAGCGACATCTGTCTTCTTTGATAGTAAAACAAGCAGAGAAATATCCTTGCCTTTTTCCATAAGGCTAGCTCAGCGGTGAGGAAAAAATATATATCAATGTAATTATTATTTCTCAAGTTAGAGAATCTATTTAAAATTAATTATAATCTAATGTCTTAGCATCACATCATTTGATTGATTTTTGGTATCCTGAAAGTCTAGAATTTCAGCATCTCAAAGTATTCCTTGTCCTTTAAACAGTAAGGCTATTTAAAGTTTTAAATCTGTTTTATTGAGGTATAACTTAGAGTATCTCCTTAAGTTAAAGGGAACAGCTTGGTGAGTTCTGACAAATACATAAAATTGTATAACCACCAGAGAAATCATGATACAGAACATCTTTATCAATTTCACCAGTTCTTCCATTAATATCCTTTTGTTGTTATTGTTCAAGTATCCAACAGAGGTGTATTAGTCTCTTGGGAAGCCATAGAAAATAACATAAACTGGAGTGGCTTAAATAACAGCAATGTATTTCTCACATTTCTTTAAGAGAGAAATTCAAGATCAAGGTGCCAGCCAATCAAATTTCATCCCGACGATTTTGCTCTTGGGTAGTAGATGACTGCCTTCTTGCTGTGTGCTCACATGACCTTTTCTTTGTGTGTGTGTGGAGATAGACATCTCTCTCTTCCCCTTGTTATAAGGCCACCAATCTGGTTGGATTTGACCCCACTCTTATAACCTTCCTTAATTTTAATGATCTCTTCAAGGTCCTATCCCCAAATATAGTCCCTTTGAGGGTTAGGGTTTCAACATATAAATTTGGGGTATACAATTCAGCCCATAGCACTAGGTTATCACACCGAATTTATTTGTCATATCTCTCCAGTCCCTTCTGGTCTGTGATATTTTTCAAATTTGTTTTTGATTGTGGTATAAGGTGAGGTTTGAATCTTTTTTCTTTTTTCTTTTTTATGTGTGAGTATGATTTGGTTTAACTGGTTTGTTGAAAAGACTATTCATTCCCTATTAAATTACCTTGTACACAAATGAATATATACCTGTGGGTCTATTTCTGGATTTTATATCCTGTTCCATTTACTAACTGTCTGCCCTTATGCCAAAACCACACTACCTGATTTCAGTAGCTTTATAGAAAATGTTAATATCAAATATTTGAAACATCCAACTTCGTTATTCCTTTGAAATATTGTTTTCATTATTTCATTTTTTTCAAAGTTTTATTAAAATTATCTTCTTAATATCTACAAAATAAGATTACTTAGGTTTTAAATGTAATTGCATTGACTCCATATATCAGGGCAGAATTGACATTTTAACCATATTGAGTTTTCCAATCCCTAAACACGGTATCTCTCTCTAACAAGATGCCATCTTTATTCTTTCTCTAGAATGTTTTGTAGTTTTCTTTGTACTCTTTTGCACATATTTTTAAAAGGTTTCTTAAGTATTTTTTTTATTTTTTTTAAATATTTTATTTATTTTTGAGACAGAGAGAGAGCATGAACGGGGCAGGGGCAGAGAGAGAGGGAGACACAGAATCGGAAGCAGGCTCCAGGCTCTGAGCCATCAGCCCAGAGCCTGACGCGGGGCTCGAGCTCAGGGACGGCGAGATCATGACCTGAGCTGAAGTTGGACGCTTTAACCGACTGAGCCACCCAGGCGCCCCAGAGGTTTTCTAAGTATTTTGATGCATCTATAATTGATAGTTTTAACTTCAAAGTTTAATTGTTCGTGATAGCATACAGAAACTGCGTATAAACCTTGTGTTCTATAACCTTACTCACTTGCTAATTCTAGTAGCTCTTTTGAAGATTCCTCAGGATTTTCTACATAGAAAATCATATTGTCAATACATAAAGATAATTTTATCTCTCTATTTTTTTCTAACAATGCTTTTATTTCTTTTTGTTGTCCTGCTGCACTGGCTAAGACTTCCAGTGAAATGTTGAATAGAAGTGGTAAGAGTGGATATCCTGGCCTTGAGATCCTCGCTGTAATGTTATCTGGAGATTTTTCAGAAAGAACCTTTATCAGATTGAGTGAGTACCTTTAAATCCCTGGTTTGCTGAGAGTGCTTATAGCAAAATTGTCTTTAACTTTGCAAAGGCTTTTTTCTGGATACAATAAGATGATCACATGTATTTTGTTTTATAGTCTATTATTATAGTGAGTTGCATTGATATTCATATGTCAATGAACCACATTTCTTGGATAAAACCCACTTGATCATAAATGTATGGTCCTTTAAATACATATTTAGGATCTGTTTGCTAAAATTTTGTTAAGGATTTTTGCATTTATATTTATGGTTTTCTTTTCATATAATGCCGTTGTCTGGTTTTGGTTTCAGGGTATTCTGGGCTATAAAATGAGATAAAAATGTTTCCTCTTCTCTTCTATGAACATGTTGAGAGTTTGTGTAGAATTCTTATGATTTCTGTCTTTATCAATTTGGTAAAATTTACCACTGAAGCTGTCTTGACTCTGGAGTTTTTCTTTGTCAGAGGCATTGTTATAATGATAAATTCAATTTATTAAATATATATAAAGAGAGTGCTTTGGGTGAGCTATATTTTCTTGAATGAGTTTTGATAGTTTTTATTTTTTTAAGAAATACATTCCTTTGATCTAGTTGACCAAATTTAGTGGAATAGAATTATTTATGATATTCCAGTTTATCCTTTCAAAATTTGCAGGATTTGCCATTTGTGCCCTTTTTTATTCCTGATGTTGTTACTGTGTATCTTCTCACTTTTTTTTTTTAACTGGCCAGTCTGGCTAGAAATATATTACTTTTAAAAAATATATTCAAATAACTTACTGAAAAGCTGAAAGCAGCTTAGATGATTGATTTGAGAGATTTCTTCTTTTTCTTTCTAAGTGCTCGTTTAGTAGCATCCCATAAATTTTATGTTGTGATTAATTTCCGTGCATTCACATTAAGTGGGAAAAATATATACAACATATAATACATATTTTTTCTTATGATTGCTTCCCTAAAGTATGGGTTATTTAAATTGTGTTATTTAATTCCTGAATATTTGATATTTTCCATATATGTATCTGTTTTTGATTTGCAGTTCAGTTTCTTTTTGGTCATAGAACATAATATGTATGATTCCAATAACCTTGTGTTTACTGAGCTGTGTTTTATCACCCAGAAAATATTCTACCTTGGTGAATAGTCTATGTACATTTTAAAAAAATGTGTATTTTGCTATTGTTAAGTAGAGAATTCAGTAAGTATCTACAAAGACCAGTTTTTTATTAGTGTTGTTCCAGGTTTTCAGAGCCCTACTTATTTTTGTCTCTATTTGTTCATCAATTATTCAGAGAGGAGTGTTAAAATCTCCTACAGTAATTGTGGATTTATATATTTCTCCTTGTATTTCTCTCACTGTGTTTCAGTTATTCTAAACCTCCATTATTGGATGCAGATACACCTTTAGGATTGTTATGCCTTCCCAATATTTTGATTCCTTTATTATTATGAAATACGCTTCCTTATCCTTGGCAGTATTCATTGTTCTGAAGTCTATTTTCTCTGACATTAGAATGGCTGCTACAGCTTTTTTATGCACATGTTAATAGTATTTTTCCATCCTTTTGTTCTTATCTGATTTTTGTCTTTATATTTAAAATGATTTTCTTGTAGCTGCATATAGCTGGTTGTAGTTTTTAACTCGATTTTTTGTTCTGTTTATTTATTCATTCTGGTTTCAAGTTTTTATTTAAATTGTGGTTAGTTAACATACAGTGTACCACTAGCTTCAGGTGTAGAATTCAGTGCTTCATCACTTCCGTACAGCACCCAGTGCTCATCACAAGTGCCCTCCTGAATACCCGTCATCCATTTGGTCCATGTCCTACCTACCTCCCATCCAGCAGCCTTCTGTTTGTTCTCTATAGTTAAAAGTCTCTTATTGTCTGCCTCTCTCTTTTTTTCCTCTATGTTCATCTGTTTTATTTCTGAATTTCTACATGAGTGAAATTTGATGATTTATGTGTTTATTGAAACTTAAGACCATTTATATCTAGTTCAATTACCAACATCTTTAATGCTGGTTTAAATCTACCCGCTAGTAATTGTTTTGTCGCAGGTGTTCTCAATCCCTTTCTTATTTTTTCCAGTGTATTTTTATTATTATACTTTTAAGTATTTAACTTCCATCATTGCATTTTATTTTTTAAATTTTGTTCATGACAGTTTTTTTAAATTTTTTTTTCAATTCTACTATATTTTTATTTTTTAATTGCTGCTTTAGGATTTGTCATATACATTTTTAGCATGCCACAGTCTACCTTCAAATAATACTATACCACTTCGTGTATATTTCTGTAATCTTGTAACTGCAAACTTCCATTTTTCCCTGTTCTCTATTTTGTAATGGTTATCACATATTCTATTTTTATTTACATTATAAATTCACAATATACTAGTATTACTACTTTTCTTTAGGCAATTCTTTGTCTTTTAAGGAAATTAAGATATGAGAAAACTACGCATTATCCATAACTGTATCTGCCCTTCCAGGCCTTTATCATTCTTTTTATTGATTTATATTTCCATATTGTGTCATCTCTCATGCCTAAAATATCTCTTTAACATTTTTGTGTATTTCTTGATAGTGTATATCTCATGGCAATAAATTCTCAGTTTTTGTTTTTGGAATATATTTTACTGAGTATAACATTATAAATTGACTTTCTTTTTCAGTGCTCCAAATATGTCATTTCATCGTCTTTTTATCTGCCAATTTCCTGAGGAGATTAGATTTTTATTCCTTTATTCATATATTCCTTGGTCTGTAATATGGCTTATCTTTCCCACTCCACAATTTTCTTAAGATTTTATATTTGTCACTGTTTTTCAGTAATTTGACTATAGTGTGCCTTGTGATTTATTTCTCTTTTATTCTTCAGTGATCTTCTGGGATCTGCAAGATTATCGATTCCTTAAATTTAGATAATATTTATTAAATTTATTAAATATATACATTCTTTTTCCTTCTCACACCTTTCCTTCAGGGATTCCAGTGTGACATATATTAGACAATTTGACATTTTTTTCCCCATGGATCATTTATGCTTTGTTCATTTTTCATCAGTTTTTTTTTTCTCTTCTGTGCTTCATTTTGGATAGTTGCTCTTTGCTGTGTCTTTAAATTTAATGAAGTTTTCTTCACCAGTGTCTCACCCACTGTTAGTCTCATCCAAAGTATATTTCATATCAGATATTGATTTTTTAACTCTACTAGTCTTACTTGTGTGTGATTTTTTTCCTTATATCTTCTATTTTTTTCTCACATTGCTTCTCTCTTCCTTTACTATTTTGGCCATATAGAGCATTTTTATATTGATGTTTTAATATACTTGTGTTCAAAACTGTGAAAGGAATAAGATTTTACCACACTAATAAGTTGGAAGCTAATAAGTAGGTCTGTCACAGTTTTATGGATGGTTACAGAAGACATGATACTTACGAGGCATAAACAATGGACAGGTTAGCACTCACAAAGATATCATTGACCACAGCATCAGCATTTTCATACTGGTTCTTTAAACCCCAGTGCCTACAGGTGGTGCAAACAGGATTGGATGGCCCCTGCACACAGTATGTTTTCTATGACAGATGAGGAACCCTGAATTAGGGAATCTGAGCCTCTTCCAATGGACTGTACACGTTCCTTTCCTTTGCTCTAGGGGAAGAAGTTTTCTTTCTTATTTTGGGCATTGAGGATGGCTGTGCTTTGCTGTGGAGGGAGGCACCATCTTTGTCTTTCAAGGCTGTGAGAAAACCTACCATTTGCTCAGAAGAGAAAAAAATGTCTCTATCATGAAAGCTGTTATCTTTACAGACATCACTGAAAACATAGTCAAGAACAAAAAGCAATCAGTGCATCTTACAAGACATGCAGAATATAAGGAAACAATCGAGAAGATAATTATCTCTCAATATTGCCATTAATTCCGTTTTCCTGTAATTGATAGAACTATATGGTGATTTTTCTCCTGTCTGTAGATCATATTTTCCTGATTTCTTGAATGTCAGAAAAATTTTTTATGTTTATTTTTGAAGAGAGAGAGACAGAGTGCGAGTGGGGGGTGGGGCAGAGAGAGAGAGAGAGAGAGAGAAACACAGAATCTGAAGCAGGTTCCAGGCTCTTGAGCTGCCAGCACAGAGCCCAACGTGGGGTTCAAACCTACCAACTGAGATCATGACCTGAGCTGAAGTCAGCCACTTAACTGACTAAGCCACCTAGGTGCCCCAAATGTCAAACAATTTTTGATTGCATGTGAGATATTGTTAATTTAAGTTTAAGGTACTTTATTTCATTGTGTTTTTTTAACAAAGCGTTGACTTCAAGTAAGCACACAGTTAAGTTTCTTGGAATCAATTTGACCCATTAGAAACTCACTTACACACTTTGTTAGACAAGCCTCAGAGCAGTCTACTCCCGTTCCAGTTTAGTCAAACTACTGAGGCAATGCTCTTCTCAAGATTCTTCCCAATGCCCTACATATCGAGTTGCCCAACTGATGGCAACATGAGCTATGGGCTGCTTTTTTTTTTTAACTCTGGAAACTGTTTAGATTACTGCTTTCTTTTCTTTTCTATCTTAATTTTTTAGAGATAGAGAGGATGAGTGGGGGAGAGGGACAGAGGGAGAGAAAGGAAGAATCTTAAACTGGCTCCGCACTCAGCACAGAGCCCAACATGGGGCTCGATCCCACAACCCTGGGATCATGATGTGAGCCAAAATCAAGAGTCTGATGCTATATGACTGAGCCATATTACTGCTTTCAGATGGTTATTTTCTGGCTTCAAATAAGTTTCCTCTCATGCATGCACAAATTGGAACACAGCCAAAGAAGCTACTTTTTTTTTTAGTATAGCTACCTCCTATTCAGTACTCTTCCCCACAAATTCTAAGTGCCTTCACCTTCATGAACACTGATCTCTATCTCCTTAGTGCAGATTTTGTTTGGTCTTTTTTCTCTCTGTGTGGTGACCTGGAAAACTGTCTGCAGGCAGTAAGCTGATGCAACTTTAGAGCTTACCACATTGGTTTTTCTTCTCTCCATGAGCACTGTTCTTTGCTGTGTGTTTTCAATATGTGACAACTTTTATTTCATTTTGTTTATTTTCTAATTGTTTAAGGGAGGAAAGTAAATCTGCTTTTTGTGACTAGATCATGGCCTGAAGCAAAATAATCAGAAAGGTTTTGTCTCTTATATTTTCGCTAACACCCATATTTTGGAACAGGGTGATTTGCGTTCACTCCAGTATCTATTTGCAAGCCTTTAAGTTCACATTTTTAAAGTTTATTTATTTATTCTGAGAAAGAGAGAGGGGGAGAGACATGGAGAACAAGTGGGGAAGGGGCAGAGAGAGAGGGAAAGAGAGAGAATCCCCAACAGGCTCCATGCTGTCAGCACAGTCCGATGTGGGGCTCGAATTCATGAACCCTGAGATCACGACCTAAGCAGAGCCCAAGCCTGGTGCTTAACCAACTAAGCCACCGAAGTGCCCTTAAGTTCACACTTTTACTATGACTTACTCAGACTTAAAAGGTAAATCCACGAGCCTAGTAATCTATAAAACATATTTCTAGACATGGGTGATATTTATTATTTTTACCCAGCTTCATTGATATACAATCAACAAATATAATTATAAGATATTTACTGATTTCATATGCAAATTCATGGTGAAAAGATCCCCCCCATTGATTTAAACAACTTATCCATCACCTCATACATTTACCTTTCTTTTTCTTTTTTCAGTGACAACATTTAAGTTCTACTCTCTCCACAAATGTCAATTATACGATACAGTGTTATCAACTGGAGCCACCATGCTTTACATTACATCCTCAAACTTCTTTTACGGTGTAATTGAAAGTTTGTAACCTTTTTCCAACCATATTTTCCCCTCTCCCAGCTCCTGGCAACTACTTCACTATGCTCGGTTTCTGTGAGTCACCTTTTTTTTTTTTTTTTGCCTTTTTAGATTCCACATATAAGTTGTACCATGCAGTATTTGTCTTGGTTATTTCATTAGCATAAGGGGATATTTGAAATATACCGCAGTAATTAGAATAGCATGAACACTGAATAATCAGAAAGGTGTCAACCATAAACAGACAACAGGGTTATACTGGTGTGTTCCTGAAAGCATGATTTTTAACACATTCACGCATACACACAGCTGCACATACTTTTTTATTGCAGACTTATTTTCTACATTGAAGTAAGAAGAAAAACATCTAATATTCTAGTACATTTAAGTACGTATTAACATATTACTGTTTAACTTGTTTTTACATATATACCAAACACAAATATTGACTTTGCAGAAACTATCAAATCACTTTTTTTTCATTGCTTAAAAAGTCATTTTCCTGGTTATGTGTTCACTGGAAAGGCAATTGTTTCTGTTTTTCATATTGTGTTTTTAAAATTATAAACCCTGAGGGGCACTTGGGTGGCTCATTTGAGCGTCCGATTTCGGCTCAGGTCATGATCTCACAGCTCGTGAGTTGGAGCCCCACGTGGGGCTCTGTGCTGACAGCTCAGACCCTGGAGACTGCTTTGGATTCTGTGTCTCCCTCTCTCTCTGCCCCTAACCCACTCACTTTCTGTCTCTCTGTCAAAAATCAATAAACATTAAAAAAAATTTTTTTAAATAAATAAATAAATAAATAAATAAATTTATAAACCCTGAGATGACCAGATTGGGACACCTGGGTGGTGCATCCATTAAGCATCTGACTCTTGATTTTGACTCAGGTCATGATCTTGTGGTTGTGAAGTAGAGCCCCACATAGAGCTCTGTGCTGGGCAAGGAGCCCAGTTAGGATCCTCTCTTTCCCCCTGCCCCTCCCCCACTCGTGCTCTCTCTGCCCCCCCTTCAAAGAGAAAACCACCAGAGAATACCAGAGATCCTACCTTTCAACAACCTAAGAGTAATTACGAATATCAAGATAAAACAAATATGATTCATTCAGCAAAGGAGCTAAGAATGCACGTAGGCTCTGGAATGACAAGGGCCAAAGATATTTTTTATCTTAAGGTGAAATAAAAAATAGTTTATTTCAACAAAATTGTTTACCTGCATGTTTTTCTTTTATTTTTCGCCAATTCCTTTTTCACTTTCATGTGTTTTCATGTATGCAGCCACATCAGTGTCCACACATTAGATATAGTTATTCCTCACTTGAAAGGAAGATGATATTTATACTAATAACAAATAGAACTGCAATTTCATAATAGCTAAATTTGTAAAAAGCAATATTTTTATTCGGTAAAATAATAAAATATATTGGTCAATATGGAACAAAGTGACCTATTTATAAAATGATGCTTATTGTTTCCATAGAAAATCCTACCATCTCCATAAGTTCACTTTTTTTTTTTGTAAGTGGAAGTTAAGATTTATGGAGTAAAGAAAGCAAATGTCACCAAACTAAGACCTATTGGCTGGCTTCCAGAAGGTCAACGGGGTACCATTTACTTGATGATTTTACCACAGTCAAGAAAGTACATCTAAGACTAGCAGGCTCAAAACATAATTTCATTAGGATACATGGAATGCATCCATCTCTCCAGAGTCATCTTAATTTAATTGCATTCACAAAACCGATCCATAAAATGAGAATTGCTTTTTTGGCAATATAGTCATTCCAGCTGTAATCCAATATATGCAACCCTAAAATATCTGTAAAGCATTAACAAAAGCAATAGTTTGTACTATCGGAGCTAGCTTGGGCTGTCTGAGCAGGCACTTCAGCTTGGGTGGAGATTGTCATAATGAATGTTTAAAATGAACAACAACAACAACAAAAATGGAGTGGAAATGCTTACATCACTGTAGTTACTACATTGCTGGTAGATACTGAGACAATGAAGATGGAAGAGAAATTATTTGCCTGTAGGATTGCGTTTGGAGAGAGAGAGTTGTAGGCTACCCTCTCAAAGACTGTTAAGGCTGAAGATGCTCTACTCAGGAGCTGATGCTTGGTTTTAATTTTCTGAGACACGGTTGAAAAAACTCCCACTGCCAAGGCTAGCAGGAAGCTGTGGTTTGTGTTTTGTTTTGTTTCCCCTCTACTCTCAATAATCTTGCGTAAGAAAATTATCAACATATGAATAAGACAACTACATATTATACTGGTATCTTTCTCCATTTATGAACCATGTATATATATATATTGTGTTACATGCACATGCTGTGAAAGAAAGGACTGAATAAAAATAAATACAATGTCAACCTGGTAGGAATTTTCTCATTGAAAGGGCCAGCTCCATTCTATATCAGTTAGAAAATAATAAAAAAAAAAAACAACTGATGAAGTAAAGTTATGCTTGGTGTATTATAATGAGAAACATATGTAAAATTCATTGTTTCCTAGCATCAAGCTAAAATAATGCTTTGTTCTCTACAGTAGGCATTTCTTGTCATTGGGGTATTATACACAATTTCATTGGTTAAAACTTCATTCTGAAGTTTTATATCAGTGCTATTAAGTCTTCCCCTGTGACATCTTTTTCTGTGATTTCAGGGCTCAAGAGCACCTGATTATGTTGATGCTTTATTTATTATATCCTAATACTGCCACCCAAGTTATTCTTAAGATCCACTTACCTGAACATATTTATATTATTTCATTGAATTTGAGTATTTCAGCTTTTATACATGTATTGACTGAAATTTTAATTCTATATCAGGGTTTCTCACCATTGACATTTTGGGCAATCATTCCTTGTTGTAGAGTCTGTCCTGTGCATAAGATGTTTAGCTAAATCCCTGGCTTCTACCCATTAGATTCAGATAGCGTGTATAAGGCTCTGGGAATATCTCGTCTCCACTTACGACATTTAAAATTATCTCCAGATATTATCCAACTTTCTTGAGGGTTAAAACCCCCACAAGTTGAGACACTGTCCTAAATGGCAATACTAATAGTGAAATAGTGAATTAGGGAGTTGATTTTAACTCCTACTTTGTTCCACATCTATCTTATAGCATCCAGGAATAAGAAGGACTAGAAAGCAGAGCCATTGCCCCCCTTCACTGCCACATCTTATAAAAGAAGGAAGAAACTTGAAAATAAGTGGATGTAAGTTTGGGTTAGTGATTTTTTTTTTAAATTCCTATGGTTGCATCCCTAGAATGTCAGTTGCTGCTTCTGTATTCAAGGGTTTAGTTACACTGATGTATATGTTCGTGGGTTTTCTGTTCCTCTTTTAGAATATATTTTGCTATATATTCAATTTGCTATAACAATACCATCAAAGAGAATTTATCTTACAAGATTGAAAAAATAGATATTATGGGGTACAAATCAGACATTCACAAAGATCAGTTTTTACAAAATGTTTTTATCCAATATATTATTTTTCTGCTAGATGTAATATAACTTTCACAAAAAGATAAAATAGTTATGTTGAATGCTATCTCATCTGGAAGAATCTAAATACATATTAAAATAATAAAAGTTATACTTCCATAAAGAATACTGTTCAACAGTGCTAAATTAATATTTTTCAATGTCATTTCAAGTATGAAAATTTCTATATATAATCTTTATCATTCAAAACTGATAAGAAATGTTTCTTTTAAAAATGTTCCCTAGTTCCAACTTAATATTTTCCTCTACTTTGTGTGAGGATAGACAATGTTCATAATTTGAAGCAAAACTGATGTGAAGGTAAAACTTTATAGAATCTAGTTCATCTACAAGTTGAGTCTTTTCACACTTTAACTGGTTTACAAGATTTCTTTGTTTCACTGTGTACCGTGTATGGTACACAAATACCCAACTGTTAACATAGGGATTCCAAATTATTAGCGTTTCTTTTGCTGAAAGTTTTTTTTTTTTAACTTTCTCTAATTCTTTGTCTTTGAAGTGAATATAAAAAGAACTTCTTACATGCATGTATGAATGACTCAAAATTTACCTAATCTACAATAGGTAGAGAACAATAATGAATTTTATTAGCATATAGACTAGTCAAATGCAATGTCTGCTGATTACTGTGTGTGTGTGTGCAAGCATCACTTATTGATTTTAATATTAGTCACTTCATTCTTCAGAGCAGGTGTATAATGATTCTGCAAATGTGTTATAAAGAAATATTTCAGATTATATATGTGAGATTGCTAATGTACTTTCTCATTTTTCCCCATTTCTTTTCATCCTGTGAATGTGTGTTGAGTGCCTAGTATATGCTAGGCATTGGTTAGAGCACTTGGAAAAATCAGAGAACAAAGAACAAAACTCTATCTTTATAGATCTTAATCCATAATTCTCCATGGATGGCAGCCGCTAGCTCTGACAAAGTGACTAAAACCAGTGAGTACATATTTATATGAAGATTGAGCTTAGCAGCCAGCCTTTGGGAGAGTTAGATGTATGGAAAGGAAACTCTATTTCATGGTAGGCAGAGCATCCTTCATATTTGCTATAGAAGTAACAATAAATAAATTACTTAACATCCATGAATGTTTTTTTTTTTAATATTTTATTTATTTATCTTTCAGAGAGACAGAGACAGAGAGAGAGAGAGAGAGAGAGAGAGAGAGAATGAGTGGGGGAGGGGCAGAGAGAGAGGGAGACACAGAATCAGAAGCAGGCTCCAGGCTCTGAGCTGTCAGCATAGAGCCCGATGCGGGGCTCGAACTCACCAACCGCGAGATCATGACCTGAGTGGAAGTCAGATACTCAACTGACTCAGCCACCCAGGCGCCCCTTTTTACTTCTAAAATTGGGGTAGCAATATTTATTTTGAAGATTGTTCTGGTACCTGCAGTAATGGATTTATGGCATTCAGCACACCAGGCAGTGAAAAAAATACTAAGTTTCCCTTCAAACCACAAGAGACTCTTAATGAGAACAAACTGAGGGTTGATGGAGGTAGGTGGGGGATGGGCTAGATGGGTGATGGTTATTAGGGCACTTGTTATAAAAAAAAAGGAAAGACAAGAAAATATAAGAAAAGAAAAGGAAAGAAAATACAATACTAGTTCCCCTTAAACACCCCTAGTTCTCAAACTTTAGCGTGTAAGTCACCTGAAGGCTTTTTACAAAACAGATTTCTGAGCTCCACTTCCAGCATTTCTGAGTCAGTAGGTCTTGGATGGGAACTGAGAATTTGTATTTCTGACAAGTTTCCAGGTGAGCTATGATACTGGTACCCGTGGTTTTCAGAACTATTGCCCTGGACCAAGCACTTTTGCAGGGAAACTTGTGTCATCCACACATATCAGATTCAAATACACAACTTGTATCCTCATCTGTGAAACAAACAAACAAACAAAAAACAAGCAAATAAATATGTTCCTTATAGTATCATCTACTTAATTGTCATTCTAATGTATTAGTTGTACGATGTCTCCTGGAATCTGCTTGGTGGCAAAATTAATATACTACTTCATTTACATATTTCAGAAAGGCCTACGCCATTATAATTCTAGTTGTCTTCTGTTTAGGACAAATATAAAATCTGAAACAAAAGGTAACAAATAAAATTATAAATTATATACTTAGGCTTTACTTTTATACTTTATATTCAGCATTTTTTATTTCTTCTTATAATTTTCTTTTAAAATCTGTTTCCTTTGCAGGCTTCACTGGTAAAATAGTATTTGATAATATAGTTATAATTTCAATTTGAAGCTATAATGAAGTTAGTGTAGTTTAGATTTAAGGCTGGACTACAGGAAAACCAACTACCTGCTTACACATAAAGTAAATTTCGTTTTTCCTTTTTGGTTTTGCTGAATGAAGGACACAGAAGTGTTTTGTCCTGGGACATCTCCCCGTGAATTTCTATGTCCATAACCTTTTGGTTAGGACTAATCCAATTCTGCTCAGAATCTTTTAGATTGATAATCTAAAGGAAAATCCCATTAATATGTGTTATCTGCAATTTCTGTAATATGATTAAACTATGTAGGATGCCAATTTTTTTCTTTTATTACATCTTTTAATTCCCTTGCATACTTTTTAAAAATAGGATCATATTCAAATAGATATATACACACAATCTCGTTAGAGTTTGGATTCAATTTTAGCCCCATGATTTTGAAAATGTATTTGATTCTACTTCAGAGCAGATAAATAATTTCTATCTTTCGTAGAAAATTAGTTTTCCATTGTTGCACCAATATTGCTTTCATGCATATACATTTGCAAGAAAAATAATTATCATCGAGTGTGATTCAGAGTTCCATAACCAGATCAGCAGCAAAGGGCACTTCTGGAGTAACTGTGGGAAATAAAACCAATACTACATTCTTTTATTTAGCTCTGCCTATATTCTGTGTGACTGAAAAGGGAAGTAAAATTACAGATTTCTTTTACTTAAAAGAAGAAAAATGTTATAATCAAATCAAAGTAACTTCTAGTAAAAAAAAAAACCATTGTACGAATAACATGCTTTTCATTACTTCTTTACTGTTGAATTCTGGACAAAGCCTCTTTTCTAGCTGTGAAGTTAGTTTCATGTAGTGGTCAGCTACCTTGTTGATTCATACAGCCAATGTATGCCAACGATACCCAATGTTTATTTTACCATGAGCACTCTCCCCTTCTCCTGAAAGACTAGAGAAACATACATACCCGTTTAATATAATATTTCAATAGTAAACATTTAATCCATGTGTTCATAAAATAGAATAAAAACAGAACTAGCAAAATGTTGTCTCATAAATGATATGCAAAGCCCTAAATATAATTTTTTAAATGCCAATTTTGAGTTTTCTGACACATTTTTGAGACCTGCCCTGACTTGGTCAAAATATTTGATTTATCTCTGAAAATAAATAAAAAATAAATACAATGATAACAATGAAAATAAAAACAGGCCACAAGCTGAGAGCCTCAAAGAGTACTAAATTTTAAGAGAATTGTATTTCAAACTAATGCGGTAAGAATAATTAAAACCTGGCTGATTATTAGGGTCTTTAAAGGATGTTGTGCAACGCATTTCTCTGCGTCTTTGTGACACAAAACCAAGAATGTATTTTCCTCCCAAAGTCCTCATACTTTTCATTAGCATCTTTCTCTTAATTCTTGATTTGTCCTCAGAAGGCTCCTTAGGTTGGTCTTTTCTGGAATACTAACCCCAATGCTGACAACTCTTTTGAAATGAAATATAAGCTGTGCTTTTCATATTTTGTGATCTATTTGCTGCCTTTTCCGTAATGATAATTTTTTAAATGGTTTGAATGTCAATGATTAAGTGTTTTTTGGCAATGCAAATTTGGGGTCATGTAATAATTTTAAATATTCATGCAGATATGACATGTGATGCATTTGACATTTAAAATAAAATGTAAACTTGGGGAAAAAATAAGCAGTATAAACTCAAAATCTTCCACAAATTTAAGCAGTTAGAATTTTAAAATAACTATATTGTGTTTTCATATGTCCTCAAATTTCATGAGAAAAAATATAGCAGGCATGAAAAAATGATGGCAACTTCACGAAAAAATTCCAGGGTTTATATAAAGTTGGTACAGATCTAATTTAACTCTTGCACCTACATCTAGAGTTCCCTATAGTCATTGATTTTCTCCAAAACTTGCCTTCATAGTTTATTGCCTTCATTTATTCACTCATTTTTTTTTTCTGCAATAGCTAAGCCCTGTCATTTCTACCTATTGAAATCCTATTTACCTGTCAAGCTTCAGCTAACATGTCACCTGCAAAGAAGCATTTTGCAATCCCCATCCTCCAGTAGTGAGCAAGGATTGTTCCATTCTCTGAACTCCCATTGTATTTTTTATGCCACTCATACAATGGGTTACCATGCGTTATAGCATTTGCAACCCCTAAAGATTATATGCTTCTTGAGTAAAGATATTATTTATTTTCAGCCCCAGGGTACATTGAACAGCTTTTGGTAATCTATAAATACTTAACGAAGAAGTATAGGAAAGAATATGAGGCATTCCATGGCTCCTACGCAATTCAAGAAAGAATAAATTTCACTCATTTGTTAAACATATGTAATTTCTTTACACATACTGAATCACTTAATGTTCTTTGTGATAGATTGATTTCACTGATGGCTCTAATTCTTCACCCATCCCTGCGTCCTAAACTTTCTCTATCACTCTTGACTTGGTGGCTTCTGCCATCGAGATTGGGTGACTTGGCTCTACTCCACATGTCTATCATCTCTCATCAGATATCCAGGCATGCCTTAGGCTAGGAAGCATAGAAAGGCTGATAGCCAACTATCCACACCCCAACATATGAGGAATCCAGCCGAGATCAACAAAACCATTTGACAAACATTCCAGGTGTATTAGCAGTAAATACTTCTGAATGCTTACCACTGTTTTTCTCTGACACTTCTCTGAAAGCTTTTCCAATCAGTCACAGGCATGAGTGTATGTCTTGCCATGTATGTCTTGTCAAAAGTACTATACCATGTATTTTGGGTACAGGCATCCACGCGTCATCTATATGTTAAGAAATCACTTAAACAACTTTAAGACCATATTAGTTGGACTGATTTAGGTTTTCCAGAACAGTAACCTAGAAGCAAATAGGTTCATGGGACTGCTAAGCCAAGATGAAACAGAACAAGAAGTCATTACATAGGACTGAATGAACTGATTGTGGGTTTTGTATGAAATATTAGTGATCTTTTAATGTTATATTTTCTGTATATAAAAGGAAGTCTTTTCTCTTTTTCCTTAAGCTATCTATAAATTATAACAATTTAGTAGACAGAAGTTAAACATTTTTTAAATCATACGTTTTCCTCCTTGTCTCATCCCTGCAGGATATGGGAACTATTACTAAGTTTTATACATAGCAATATGCTTGTTTTCATAGGCTCAGTGTGAATCTATCCTTCTTACCAGTAGAACTTGATTAGAAATATCTGATATGTATCCAAGGCCTTACCTGAAATGTCATATTTGAGAATGATATTCTAATAGATATACCCAGACACTTTTAAGGAACTAAGCCTGACTTCAAGGGGTCAATGCTTACAAAGCTCTTTTGGGAAAAATGGCCTGGTATCTGACTTAAAGTACTCATGGACTTATATGTTCTGAGTCTTACAGATAAAGAAGGCCACTTCTTGGTAACCCCAGGAATCAAGATATTTTAAGGACTTCTAGAAGAGAGGTTTTCATCCATAATTATAGGTAATATAGGTAAAATGTCATGGTGAGCACATGAATTGTTTTCTTGGCTTCAGGAGGCTTTTAAAAGTCCGATCTGAGATTTCTTATGAAAACTTCCCACATAGAAAACTGGAAAAGGACAACTTGGGAAATTACCACTCTTGCTACACCTATGTAAATAATCAGGCCAAATATGATAATATAAGTTTTATTTTATGATCAAGAATACATTTCTTTGAAGTTTTTTTTTAAATAAAAATGTGGGGTAATGACTTGTAGAGAGAAATTTTATGTTTCAGTAGAAAACCATGCATAATCTAAAACACACTCTTCTTGGGAGAGGAAGATTTTGAGACTGGCCTATAAATTAGACTGGATACTGTTTCTGTGTCTGAATTATTTTAGTTCCTTTACAAATTTTCAGTTCTTTCAGTTTCCTCCAAATTGATGTTTCCAATTTTTCCTGATAGGCCTCACCAAGAACTAAAATCCAACTACCCAGATCCCTTTTAGGACTGGATGTTACCTTACAGGTGGACTTTTCTGCCACAATCTGAGGAAGTCTTGGAAGCTCAAGACCAACTCTATGAAGGACTCATCACCAGCAGACCAGGCATGGGCCAGATTACCTCCTGAATAAGCCTTTACCTAGGCCACTGTGGAAATCCTGCAAAATGCTACAGTAGTATCGGTCCTTATCAAAAGATAAGTAATAAATTTCTGATATTAATGGAATGATATAAAAAGATATACTTTTAATATATTTATGTAATAGCATTTTTTAAAAGTTTTGTTCAACATTTCTCAAACAGATGTTTCAGAAAGCATGTATACGTGTCTAACCAGTACATCTAATTTTCATAATCTTCAAATAGGTCTAAGCATTTTGCCATTACACGTGATTCAGCACGACTTAAAAACAATAAAGTTTTAAGTTTTGTCTATGTGCCATTAATACATCAGTTCTGGGAATACCTGGTCAGTTGCTATTATAAAACTATGGATGTGATTTCTTATTTCTTAAGAAGAAAAAAATTTCCAGCAAAATAATTTAGAAATAGAGTATCAGTTAACAGGTTAGGCTCTAAAGACAGGAGGAACTACATTTATATCCTATCTTTGTCACTTGCTTGCTTTATGAGGTTGAAGAAGTTATTTATCCTCTCTAATCCTCATTTCCTTATCAATAAAATTAGCATGTTTTGATTAATTTGCAATTAGTATAAGGATACAGTGTACTAATGGAGTGTTTCCCAAGTTTCTATTGTTATATGCTGCTTTAACAAATTGTGTCTTTTCTTCATGCCATCCTCAATATTTATTCTTTAATATTTAAAAAATGTACTTATATAATTAAGTGAATATAATTATAAGTGAATTTTATATTAAAATTATTCAGGAAAATCCATTGCTATTACCAGGAATGCAAGCAAAAATAAAAATTCATAAGAGCAGTGATATATAAAAATTATATTTACTCCTTTTCCTAACGAAGGCCCTAGTCAAGGGACTTTACTTTATATAACAACAATAATGAGAGGAATTTAGCAAGTGTTATAATTTGCCATTGACAACTGAATCAAAAGACATGTAAAATTATGGGAAATGGAGTAACTTTTCACTATGCAATCCTTATTATGAAATATATCAATGGAAACACTTTCCATTTTGATCCATGAGGCCAGCGAAATTGTAAACATTACAAAGGACAGGAAGAGAAAATAACTGACTGATACCTCTCATGAATATATATATACGTATATGTATACACATATATTCACCCAAATATTGTAAAGTTGAATTCTTTTTACAAGTAACAATACAATTTGAAAAAGGGGAATGAACTCTAGAAATGTGAGATTTATTTAATATTTGAAAATCAATTAATGACATTTGTAATATTGGTAGATTAAACATAATAGCTTAAAGGACAAAGACTTATGATCTTCTTAAACGTTCAGAGAAATAATATAATACAATGTCACTTATTAATGATATAAATTAAACTCTCAGAAAACTAAGGAAACACTATAATTTACTCAACCTGGCAAAGAGCATCTGTGAAAACACAATAGCCACCCCACCATTCTATTTAATAATGAAATAATGGACATTTTTCCTTAAAATCAGAAGCAACTATTAGAACTTAGATATGAATTTAGGAAGATCATGGGATGCAAGGCCAACCTACACAAAAAAATCAATTGCATTCATATATTTTAGTAGGAAGCAGTTAGAAAATACAGATTTTAAATATGCTAGAGACTTCTGCTTCTGACCAAAAGGATATAAAAAATATATCCATGTGAGACAATAAGTCAGACAAAATACATGAACCAACATTTTTCAAGACACTGAACATGAGACAATGAAGGACAATGATCTCTGACAGACAAAAAAACACAAACAATGTGAGTCCTTCTATTGCCAAAACTTACTACCTCAAGAGAGTTTCCAAGCTGTGGTGCAGGGATGGATAATTCAGATGAGGTCCATTGAGCTCCCTGGGCTGAGAAGATCGCCTGGATGGTCAAGGACAGTGAAGTGACATGAGTTCACTGAACATCATACCAGAGGGGAGAGACTTGGGTGGAGAGGGAGTTCTGGAAATCTACAAAGCGTCATTTCCAAATATGCAGAAGAATAGTGCCCAGAAAACATGGGTAAGGTACTAACAACCTGATGCTTGGAAAGAATGTCCAGAATACATTAGAGAGAACAGTACTCAGTATTCACATAAGAGTGAAAATCGTGCCTCTTCCCACCAACCATCCTGGAAAACCTTGATTCACTGAGCATCAGATTGGGCATTCAGAAGGGTTAGAAGAGTTTTGTTTCAGAAGTAGAGAATGATTGGCTATGGACTAAACACTGCTATTGTGATTCCTAGCAAGTTTTAAAAACAAGACCAGAAAGGATCAAACTGTTTTAGAATGATTTAATAACATCTCAGTACAAAGTTTAATATGTTTAAAAGAATTCAAAAATGCCTATCATCCAATAAGGTGAAATTTCCAATCCTTTCTCATTCAAATAAAAATATATTTAAAAAATAATTCCAGGACTAGAAACCTCACTTGCTAAATGTCTGTATTTTATTTTCTTCTCTACAGTGAAAAACTGCATTTATATCCCCTAAATATTGAAATGATTTTTTTCTCCTTGCCCTAACATTCAATCATACTCAAACTGGTGCATCCCACTATCATGTTTAAAACACCCTCTGAAAATATAGTTAGCAAGATCCAGTACAGAATAGATATCAGATATGCCATTCAGTGGAATGCTCTATTTATCTGTGGCTAATGTGCTTTCCCTAAATGCACCACCTCTTATTTCTCTGTAACCAATACAAACCTATATAAAATATTAATTCCCATAAGTTAAGTTTTAGGAAAATAGAACCATAAAATCGATTACATTCTACAGACTATTGACTTGGATGAAAGGGGGGGGGGCGGCAGCCTGATGCAGAAACAGTGACAGAAAATAACAACAAAGAACTTTTCTTAATGTCATGGCAAATGAAGCTTTTATTTTATCACCTGTCAAATGAGAACTCATTTGTTTTAGACAGAGAAGTACCAGACATTGTAAAATGAGACATTGAAGAAAAAAATGTCCACATCAGTGTAGATGTTTATATAGTCATAGAAATTTAGAGCCTTGGTGCATGAAAACATTATTTACAAATACGTAGGGTGCGTTAACAGTTTGGGTTGAAGCTCGAACTAACCTGTCACAAAACATTAATTGCCAGTCATTCTGGTTCTAAATATTTGTGTTACTGTTAAACAAACAAAAATATTAGAGAATAGCTTATATAGTTTGCCATCTATTTAGAATTTTTTGACCCCACTTCATGTAATTTGCACATGACAATAAAAGTATGTGGACTGTTTATCTTTTAATTGCATTATACATAGATTATTCATCTTTCATTGCCTTGCTGGTAAGTCCTGGGGAAGGAACTCTGTGGGCTATGTCATCTCTCCATTGCCCCTGGCCTTTCTGTTTTATTTAGAATATGGAAGTTACTGACAGGAGACCAGTGGTCGGGGGGTGGGGCAGGGGAGGGGAGCCATTTCTTTCCTATTCTCATTTTTGCACATAATCTCCAGAAGTAGTTTTTTTTTGCTGCCAGGAATATAGCTCTTCAATGTCTACTCCTTAGTACATTCTTGTAACAATGTTTTCTCCTCTCAACACTATAGACTTGGATGTAGAATAGCATCCCATGGTTGCTTTTTTCTGGATACCTCATGATGCCTTTAGTCTTCTTCTAACCCTGACAATAAATCTGTAAGTGGTCCCTTCTGTTGGTCCATCTGGGGGAATTCAGTAATCCAGTAATGCTGACTGATAAAATGTATTACTAAAAAGTTTGGGTGACAGGACTGGATTTTTCATAAATATCAAGATTTTTGGTATGAAGTAGCAAATATTTTTAATGTGAACCTGAAATAATACCTGAAACTTATTGAATTTTTAAAATCTAATAGGTAATATTATGAGCAACATATATGTATTGTGTTTCAGTTCTCACAACAGTGTTATGAGCTACTGTTAGAAACAAAACAGAGTCAATCTAGTGATGGTTCACAATTGTCAAGTTATTTTGGTAAATAATAGTGTCTTGTAGTGGTAGGCTATACAGAGGTATTTCCCAATTTCACCAACATGCAGAATGTTATAATAAAAGCAAGTCTTGGATCAAATTCTGTCATTAATGCATTATACCTGTTTTTAGTAGGTTTAGTGAAAGCCAACACTATATCCAGAGGAAGAAATCAGGTCAGGAGACAGTGTCCTTTGTGAAGTAGGAGATAGCCAGTACTAACAGGATTTAGAGTCTGATCCCTGCCAAAGAGATAGTAGAATGCTCTGTTTTCCAGTTTCTTATAGCTGATTCATACAACAAGAATGAGTCCTACAAAACCAATACTCTTAAAAACAAGAACAGTGAATCCCAACCACTTTTTTGAACCATTTATTTCACCAGTGAAAACTTATTTCTAATAGCTCAGAGTAATTGGCATACTCTGTGGTACAGATTTCAATAATGATATTTGATTTGCTCAGGAAACAAGTCTGTTATGCTGATTCTACTAATGTATTTCAAATGGTAACTACGCCAAGGCATAGATTACAGGTAACATAATTATATACTACAATACTTAGATGTATGTTTGATCAATTTATTTTTTCTATAAGAAAAAAAAAGGCGAGCTCCTAAATAGAAATAAAGCTTTTCTTATAATTAATAAGGGATAAAGAGGACTATTCCTGAAGAGTCACTATAGCAGATGTGGTAATGGATTATATGCACTGTCTCATAAAGCCTGTGTCTACTCTATTTCACCTTCTAATCATTAAACAGCATTTCCCTCTCCTTCCCTCATTCTCTCCCTCTCTAATCCTCTCCCTCCCCCACTCCCTCGCTCTTCTTGTCTCTGGCTTTGGGTCTTACATGTGCGCACACACACACACACACACACACACACTGCCATTTCACCAAACCATTAGGTAGTTGTATATTATTCAATATTTTGCCTCTAAAGACTTAAAGTACCTTTTAATAACAACAGCATTGTCCTACAGAGTCATAATACAATTAACAAACTCAGAAAAGTTCATGCTAATACTACTAAAGCAAAAATTAAACCAGTCAAAAGTAAACAGAGTAAGAAAAAAATTATTCAAGGTTGTTGCAATAGTAGAGAACGACCAGAACACGGAATTCAACTCCACTGGAAAACAAAAACAAAAACAAAAACTGGAGTTTTTAAGAGCTGAGGGAGGCCTTCTCTGTTTGCTAATTGGCCTTACCAAAAGGAAAAGTAAACTCTCTTATCTTCATGACAGGACATGGTTTTATAGCTTGAAGCAAGACACCCACCAAAGTTAGGTGCCTACTCTCCCACAGAGACTGGGAGATAGGGTCTCTACCTTCCTTGATGATTACATTTCAAAGGGATGGTCCCAAGGTCCTTGAGAAAGTCTTCCTTTATAAAACTGACAAGAGGCTTTAAAAAGATTTACATCTCAAAGAAGCAGAAAAAGAATTTGCAATTACAAGTTTTCTAAAGAAAATCCTCTAAAGAAAGGGAGAGAAGGGATCTCTTCGGTTAGGGCTTCTAATTTCTCTCAGGGGCTGGAGTATGAGGTAGGTCAGAGGCCTAGAGGCAGGAAGAAGCCTCCTTATAAACTTTAGTCAAACAGGGAAATGTAACTATCATCTTGGTTAATACAATATTAATCATTAAACATTAATTACTTTCTCATAGAAAATCAATATTAACATTTCCTCAGTTCTCAAAGTATCCTTTTTAACTGTTTAAAAAAATCTAGGATACAAGAAAAGAACATGAAATGTGTTAAGTTTTCATGGGTCTTTAGCTTTCCTTAAATCTAGAAAAAATGCTTCAGCTATGATTTCTTTGTTGACATTGACATTTGTGAAGAGTCAGCACTAGTTGTTTTATAGAAGTCCATCTATACTGAGTTGTTTTTACAAGTTAGCACATACACAGTATACCAAGTAGGTTTTATCCCTCCCCTCTTCTTACATGAAGAAACTAAAAGGGAGCTTAATTCTATTGACTCAAATTACATAGTTTCTAAGTAACTAGCAGGGCCAGGATCTAATATAAATAGTAAGATTTATCACTTTTAATCCTAATAATGCATTGTAATAATGTATAAAATACCCAAAATATGATTTTTTCTTGTTCTGTGATTATTCATCAGCAAATGTGTGGTCATAATTTATGTTATTTATGTATTACATACATATATACATGTGTGTGTATACACACACACACACACACACACACACACACACAGTGTGTTCCTTTATCTGGTAGGCTTTGTTCTCAGGCCTAGTATACAGAGACACTTACAATCAAATCACTGCCCTGAAGTAACGTTGACACTGAAATATTTAAAAATTGTCAATCTGAATCTTAGGCAATGGACACACAATTAGGCGAAACACTATATTCTTTCTATTGGAGCAGTTTAATACAGAAATGAAAATCTGGAAAGATTTCTTAAAGGAGAAGAAAATTATCTTTTTTACCTTTTTCCCTGATAGTTGAGCTTGCAAACTCCTAACAATAAATTGGTTTACTTTTTTGTAAGTTTTTAAGATTTATGCATTTTTGAGAGATAGAGAGAGACATAGTACCATAGGGGGAGGGGCAGAGAGAGAGGAAGACACAGAATCCAAAGCAGGCTCCAGGCTCCGAGCTGTGACCATGGAGTTAGACGTAGGGGCTCAAATTCACGAACTGCAAGATCGTGACCTGAGCTGAAGTCAGACACTCAACAGACTGAGCCACCCTGAGACCCCTAAATTGGTTTACTTTTAATCATTATATAAACTAAGACCATTTTGTAGTTACATTAACAACTCATTTTAACTTTCACAATTTTTAAATCTTCACACAATTATGAAGAATAAGTTGAAAGTTCAAACATAAGGTCTTCCTGTTCATGAAATGGTGATTTAGCATGAACTAACTGTTGAGTGCTTCCCTCGATAGCAGTCCTAACTAAACTACAGAAGTGAGAGAGGCACGGATCTGAGTAGTAAATGTAAACCTGAGTACCTGCAAAGTTGATCAAGGACTGCCCAGAACCTGTATGCAGTGATGGCAGCTGGTGACAGAGCACCCCCAGATCAGCAGTGGAGATGGAGTTTGGAGAAGAACTTTTAAGTTCTGTTCTTACATCTTTCCCATAAGTTCAAACACTCATTTTCATGTTGGTATGAAAATATCAGTGCTGAATAAAGGACTGCTGAAGAAGGAACTAACTTCTACTCAGAGCTGATGAATTACAGTGTAATACTTCCAAGTTTGTTTTTTGTTTTTTCCATAAGTGCTTTATAACTGAGACTTTGTTCAGAGACATTGCCAGTTGAAAGTCAGCAGACAGAGATGGTTGACTATAGTTCTGGAGTGCCTGAGGCTCTTAGCCCTGGGGTTCATTGCTATTCATTTTTTTTTTTTTAAGATTTTATCTTTAAGTAATCTCTACATCCAATGTGGGCCTCAAATTTACAACTCTGAGATCAAGAGTCACATGCTCTACCCTATGAACCAGCCAGACCAAACAGTCCCATTGCCACTCATTGACAGAGAAGAAAGATTAAACCAGGGAACAAATAAGACCATTAAAAAAGACTGACAGAAGATCAAATTACAGAACTCAGTTGTGTTTGTCAAAACGGTAATATCCAAGTAGAACATGCAAATAACACATGAGTCACAAAAACTAAATTAGGAATTAACTTGAATACATACGATGTAATAATAATAAATAAATGTTGTAAGTATATTAAGAGTTACACAGAGGCGCCTGGGTGACTCAGTCAGGTAAGTGTCCAGACACTTGGTTTTGGCTCAGGTCAGGATCTCGCTGTTCATGAGATTGAATCCTGTGTCAGGCCCTGCACTGACAGCAAGGAGCCTGCTTGGGATTCTGTCTCCCATCTCTCTCTGCCCCTCCTCTGCTCATGCTCTCTCTTAAAATAAATGAACTTAAAAAAAAGAAAAAAAGAGTTGCACAAAAAGTAATGGAGAAGACTTGAAAGCATTTCCCATTTTATTGGTTTGGTTGAGTTAATAACATGAATATATTATTTTTTCTAAGGTAAATTTATAAATTCAATGCAATTTCAATCCAAATTTCAGCTGGAAATAAAGAACTCTGTAAAATTACTCTAATATTTATCTGATAAGCAGTTCATAAACATCCAAGTTAAACTCTTTTGAAATGTGATTTCTTAAACAAGGCCCTGAGGGTACAAACCATGAAGAATAAAATTTATAGATGGTTAAATTAAAATTAAGGATTTCTGTTCAATGATGCCAAGATAGAATTAATTGACACATGACATATTTAGAGAAGATATTTGCAATACCTAAAACCAATAAGGGCTAATATCTAGATTATATAAAAACTCCTAAATCCTATAAGGAAAAGGAAGAACCAACAGAGAATAAGTAAAAACAAAAACAAAAACAGAACCTAATTCATAAAAAAATGAAGGTGAAGTGTAAAACAAAAATAGAGCTTAAACCCATTCCATTAATTAATGTATTAAAACAACATTGCTCTATTCTTTGAATTTTTCAGATTGGTAAAGTTATGGAGTTGGATAATGCCATGTATTGTCAGGGTGTGGAATGTAGAAGCTTCATGCACTGCTGGCAATGAAAAGGCTAATGCAATCATTCTGGAAAGCCATCTGGCAGTATTTGGTCAAATTAAGCATGTGAACACTATGATCCAGGAATCTTATTTTTTGGAACTTACCCAGAGAAATTCTTACACATAGTAATAAGAGTGTATATACTATTATAGATTGCCGTAGTGAGGCATGAGAGAAAATCTAGTTGCCCATCCCAAGGGCAATGGATAAGGACAATTTAATGAAGCATATGGTTGAACACTGTTGATATTCGTAAGCAATATGGGTAGACATTTTAAAATTCATTTAAGTATAAAAGCAAATAAAATTATGGGATCTATTACACAGTGCAATTAAACTAAAACTCCTAAACAATGTTTAAAGAACAAATAAAAGTATCTTTATAAAATGCAATAGAATAGTTGACTATGAAGGGAAAATAAAAGGACATTAGGATAGGGAACAAATAGCAAATAAATGTGACTATTGACTAGTGAGGTACAAAAAAATTAAAGATCCTTTTCCTAAGTGACTTTCCTGTCTCACAAATTTGGATCTCAGACTCTAAATCCAAAACGTATTCCAGTGTAGCAAATGGGGATTTTAGGAATCTACATCTGATTATTACCTACCAGAACTGATGAGATTGTGTCCTCATCAGTAAGAAAGCTCCATGCGGTGTAAAATTGGAGATTTTTTTTCTTTCTTTTCATTTTTCCTTCCCTCCCTTTCTCTGTCTTTCTCCTCCCTGTCTCTCCCTGTCTCATTCTTATTTTATTTATTCCTTTATTTTACAATTTAATATTTTGTGGTGGTGTAGATCGGTTACAGCAGTGGGAAGTTTTTTTAGACCCATGCAGGTTGGAAAAACAACATGATACTTTGATTCCAGAATATCTGCTTATGCATCCCTGCAGAGCTTAGATGTGGGCAAATACGACGAATTATTTAGACAATAGGCCTGGGAATTGGTTAAAGTATGAAATAAGCACCAAATAAATTGGGAAATAACTAGACTATTCCTAACTGTAGTGATAGTGCTGGTAAACCAAAACAAAAACAGCTAAAGTGGAATAAAGATGGAAACTAAAACAAAGGAAAGTAAATAGTATGGCTTCTTCCACTTAGTGGAAAACCTTCTGATGCTTTTATTGTTGCTACTTGAGCAGAAGTGATATTTATTCATATGACAAGTTGCAACTCTCCATAACCCGAAAGACTACAGGTAGACAGGGATCATAACCGGGTAAACAAAATAGTTTGTATTCTGTTAAAGAGTTGGGGCAATTTAAAGAGGAGTACTAGCAGACCAGTGCATTATTGCTAATGTGAATTCTCAGAATAAATGATCAGTAGAGTACATCGCTTATCTTAGATTCTTCCTAAATGGAAGGAATTATTGTATTCCCAATGTGGCTACAAACTCTTGTGAGTAGACACTTCTAGACTGCATTACAATTAACTTGTAATGCAGTGGGTGAAGGTGGAAATCTAGCAAATTTACCCTGGGACAGTCAAACTTCTCTATTCCCTCTCCAGCTAAAAAAATAATGTGTTCTTTCCACAACAGTAGGAATGTTAAGGACAGAGACAGAACTATACCAACAATGTGATAATAAGAGATAGACCTTAATTTGGTACTAATGATACAAACCATGTATCCCCAAATTTCTGTTACTTTATGTAACTTGGCTTTGGGAGTGGCAAGAAAATGCACAGGAGTAGCCAGCATACATGTTTTAGATGATCAGTAAAAATTGGTACTATCTGCACTTCAACAACCTCCTTCTTAAAAGGGGAACATTAAAGCGAAAATAAAGAAAAGAAGGAAGGACTAAACCAGGTGAAATTATTTAAGTGGCTATTAGAAAATGAAATTAAAAATGAAAGAAAATTGACAGTGTTGTTATTAAGAAACGGTGGCATATCATCAATGGTTGAGTGGTTGAAACAAACTTCAACTCCAGTCATAAGATTTGCTTCATTTATCCTACTTTGGATTCATTAAAATTTCATTATGAGAATCACAAATTAGACAAAACAGTTGATGAGTGGCTAAATCCCCCCCCCCCCCACCGTTTTTTAAATAGAAAACCATCTGAGAACAATTAACTGAAGGCAGGGATCTAGCAAAACACCTGAGAGGAGGAGTCAAGGTCTTAGACGATGGCATATGAAAAATGTTTATGAGGAATACGCAAAACTTGTGGAGATGACTGGATATAGGCATTTAATGTGAAGTACCCATTGGGAATAGACAGAAAAAAGACCCAAAGGTAAAATGTGCAGAGTACAGATGTTCTCTAGTGGATAAGTGAAACATATGACAGGATATATTTTGTGTTATGTCACCATTACATTAGAGTATAATTGAGACCATGTGTGCAAATGGAGAGATCCAAATGTACTATTTTTAAATTGGAGGTGAGCCAAATTTACCCTTGACCTGATTAAAATTGGACATTTGGAAACCTTCGGCATTTGCCTATCTTCTCTAATAAATATTAACTGATATAGAATTCTGGGAAGGCAACAACAGATTATTCCTCCAATTAAGAAAGGGACTGAAGTGGGAGTATTGATTTCCACTAACTAACTTTTTAACAACTCCATCTTGTAGATACATAAGGCAGTTGTTTCATAGAGACAGACAATAAGGCTCTTGGGATCAAACAAAACAATTTCCCTGAAGGATTTGTCTGGAACAGATATGGTAAAACCTATATAACAAGAAATGCAACAAGACAAGGATTATTGATATGTTGTAATAGAGGTGAGTAGGCCCTTTGTACCCATTCTTTTTTTTTTTTTTTTTTTTTTTTTTTTTGTAATATAGTAAACCATTACCCACATTTATGTGGAGTGGACTTCAGTACACTTTCGCAGTTTCCCCAAAGGTACATTTAATTCACTGGCATACTGTCATAAAGAAGTACATCAGCACTTAGACTTTAAAGTCATTAGAATCAATTGATGCACTGAGTTGAAAACATAATGATAATTCTTCCACAGACAGGAAAGATAGAAGGACAGTAGTGACATCACCCATGTGACAAAGACTGGCTGATTTAAGTAGACAAAATCTAAGATCTAGAGAGTCAGTGAAATGTTGGACAATTATAATGAGCTTGGAGTATCTCTCCAAACATGAGAAATTGATCACTATTGTTCACAACCATATAAGAAGTACAGACAGAGACTTACGGGACCATTTGTGTTCTGGTGAATCACATCTCTCATTTAGTGATAATGCTGGACCCTACACAAAAAGTCCTGAGACTTTTATTTAATGAAATCTATATTTGAATGGGGCCTGAAAATAAATATCTATTAAAAGATTTAAAAGGATCATGGCTCAAACATTGCTTGTACGACCTTGTGATCCAAGCACTCAATTAATTTTAAAAGTTTCTGCAATTAAAAAGAGTAAAGAATGGAGCCTTTGGCAGAAATTGAAAGCTATACCTCAGAAAAGATTGAATTTTGGATTTGAAATATGCCCGTTGTAGCCACTCAATACAGTTGTTTTGAAAGAATTGGTAGCTGTTACTGGGCATACAAAGAGACTACTTTAACATAAAAGGACATCAGAAAACCCTGAGAATAGGAAAACAGACAGCAGTTCAAGATCCAAGATCATCTGATAAGAAATGTTCATGTCCTTTATGAAAAGCCTGCTTCAATGATGGAGATCCCAAGATCTTCCTTCTCATATTGCTACATGGTTTGAACCACATTTTCCCTCATAACCAAGGAAAAGAGGCTTGTTGATTATGAGAGTCCCTGGATTGAAGGTCATGCTTTTGCTTGGAAATCAATGAAAATAAGCCCTGTAGTTTGTCAAGTTTTGGTGAAGGAAGGTGGGAGTAATTGTAAACTTATACCATAGGTACAGCTGAGTGCCTCAGTGTTGAGCAGTGTAGGTATATATTCTCAGAAAAGTGTTAAAATATTTACAGATTTTTTTAGACTAGATACAAATGTCTTGATATGCGCTCTAGCAAATGGACCATAGATGATTGGACACTACCAGTGTGGGGTATTCAGTTATGGAAGTTCTTATGGAAATGTAGAGGTAGAATTAAGACTCAGTACTTGGCACAGAAGGAGACTTTAGGTGATTTGATTTTATATTCGTATGACATATGATTTTATATACATATAAAAAGTAACAAACACCTGTGTTAGCGAAATAAGGTGGCACAATGGTGTTCAAGCAATCCAAAAGTAGGCCAGGTAATGAAATATTCCTGTCTAATTCAGTGAACCATTATTGTGTTAAAAGATTATACTTAGTATCATCAGCAAATAAAGTGCTAAAAGATGGCTTAAAGAAGAATTCCTTGAGGTCAAAGACCTGCATAGGATGACAGGTGAATTATGTCCAACCTCACTGCCCAAAGGACAATTTCATAAGGCAATTTTTAATTTGGGGTGCATTGTTTATTTTCAAATTGCACACATTCCCTAAATTCCAGTGACAAAAATATATATGATAGTTTAATTAGCCCTAGCTCCAACAGGCCAAGCAGTAGCGTTAGGAACAGAATACAGAATTCTGAATTACACCCAAATTAAAATACTAGAAGCCTGTCATCATGCTGAAAAAGGTTTGCTAATCTTTTTTTTTCTTTTTTTTTTTAATTTTTTTTTCAACGTTTATTTATTTTTGGGACAGAGAGAGACAGAGCATGAATGGGGGAGGGGCAGAGAGAGAGGGAGACACAGAATCGGAAACAGGCTCCAGGCTCTGAGCCATCAGCCCAGAGCCTGACGCGGGGCTCGAACTCACAGACCGCGAGATCGTGACCTGGCTGAAGTCGGACGCTTAACCGACTGCGCCACCCAGGCGCCCCGGTTTGCTAATCTTAATATGTACATTAATGGGGGCTCTCTTCCAAGATTGGTTATGTCTGGTTGTCAGTATGGAAATAAAATAAAACAGGGGTACCTGGGTGACTCAGTCAGCTAAGCGTCCAACTTCAACTCAGGTCATGATCTCTTGGTCTGTGAGTTTGGGCCCTGCACCCAGCTCTGTGATGGCAGCCTGAAGCCTGCTTCAAATTCTGTGCCTCCCTCTCTGCCCCTCCCCCGCTCTCTCTCGCTCTCACTCTCTCTCAAAAATAAACATTGAAAAAATTTTTAAAAACTTAAAAAAATTATTAAAAATATAAAACAGTTTTTTTTTTTTATTTTTAAAAAAATTTTTTTTTCAACGTTTTTATTTATTTTTGGGACAGAGAGAGACAGAGCATGAACAGGGGAGGGGCAGAGAGAGAGGGAGACACAGAATCGGAAACAGGCTCCAGGCTCCGAGCCACCAGCCCAGAGCCTGACGCGGGGCTCGAACTCACGGACCGCGAGATCGTGACCTGGCTGAAGTCGGACGCCTAACCGACTGCGCCACCCAGGCGCCCCATATAAAACAGTTTTTGATGTATAAACTTGTTGATAGGACACCACAGATACCAACAATGCTGCGAGAGGGTATGGACCCTCACTAAAAGAACTAATAACTATTTTAACCTTTATGAAATCTATATTTATTTTATTTCTTTTTAACTTTTTAAATGTTTGTTTACTTTTTGGAGAGACAGATAGCATGAGTGGGGGAGGGGCAGAGAGAGAGGAAGACAAAGAATCTGAAACAGGCCCCAGGCTCTGAGCTGTCAGCACAGAGCCCTACACAGGGCTCAAACGGGGAGATCATGACCTAGGCCGGAGTCGGACGTTTAACAAACTGAGCCACCCAGGCACCCCTCAAATCTATATTTTGAAGATCAATGGCCAGAAATGCTAGAGATCTGAATGGTAGGTTGTTCATTTACAAAATATGAATACCATGCTGAAATTAGAGCAGAACATTACTTAGGAGTGAGGTCTATAAATTGTTTTCTATGAACTCAGGTACTATAAATATAGGAGAACTTATATTTTTCATGGTTTAATTTCATTCATTTCAGGAATGAAGGGCCAATGCTATGTCTTTCCTTTGGGGCTAAGTGAGGCGTGTTGCTTAATTAACGGTAACTGGAAGCCTGAGTTGGAAAGAGCTTAATTTATCATATCTGACATATGACTACCTCTAGAAATAGAATCCAGAATTTAGTGAAAACTGGCTTCTAGGTATAACTGCAGGCATTAGACATGTAGTTTCTGTGGAGAAAGAATAGAAAATGATACTGTATCATGCATGAGTGTTAAGCTTTTAAAACTCTTTCTGCCATACCTGTAGTATAGAATGAAATTTGGTTAATTCTAATTGACTAAATGAAAATAGAAACTATGTAGATTATGATCTCAATTATTAGACAATATTTGGGGGGGGTCTATTTTGAAAACCTTAAATGTTACAATACCTATGAAAAATGGCCAGAAAAAAAAAAAAAGTATATTTGGTCTCAGAAGATTACAAATTAAACCAATCATCTATACATATAAAAAGTTTCAAGTAACTGTAGATTATAGCAAAAAGAGAATATTCTCATAAAAGTAATCTAAATAAGGGTTATGGTCACAATTAAAAAGATTTATGTAAAGAATTTACACTCATTGGTTACTGGTAAATGTCGGGTTAAGAGTATATTGATTCCTTTGTAATGTTCTCTTTGTTAGCAATCGATTTGTCTAGGGTTTAATCAGCTTAAGAATCTCCAGTTATGTTTAATAATTTGTTGTTTCCTAAGTATGTCATGTGTGCCCTTACTTCCAGGTCTCTTTATCACTATATTTCCTAGAAAGATTCTGATCTTTTTGCCTCACCATGTCTGAAGCATTCTTCAAATTAACTCCTCATGGAAGCTTTACCTCTCCCTGAGTTTGGGTTATGTGTAGTTTTTATTTGCTTCTCTACAACTATAATCAATTCTAGTCCAAATCCCCATTTACTTCTTCATCTTGATTTTTGGACCAGAGTGCCGTGTAATTCACAG
Organism: Puma concolor; assembly: GCF_028749965.1. NCBI lineage: Eukaryota > Metazoa > Chordata > Mammalia > Carnivora > Felidae > Puma > Puma concolor. The sequence goes on along the minus strand of NC_141667.1, from coordinate 203,923,120 downwards.
ACTACAGCATCAAAATCACATGGGAGGTAATTTAAAAAAAATATGTCCTTGGATCTCACCTTAGACTTATTAAATCAGAAACTCTAGAGCCTGGGAATTGGCTCTGGTGATTCTTAAAAGCACTAATATTTGAAAAACCTTTGCTCTACTCTATGCTCTCCTAAGCAGCCTATGGATGAAGCTTTCTGACATAAAGTTCGGTAAGACTATAGAACTTCAACACTTCAACCAATTAGTTTCCTGTTGGATCAGACTTTGCAAATATCGGTGTTTCATAATTCCTTTAATAGGAATAATAATAACAATAATAAAGTAGCATAGGCTGCAGTGTTTATTATATCATGTGCTGTGTTTTAAGCACACACATCTAGGAATGAAGTTACTGTGATTTATGTTTTTTGTTACTATAAATCAAAGAAAATTTAATAATTACATATAAGCAAAAATGGAAAAACAAATATTAAAATTAGCAATATTAATTCAATGGAATAAATCTACTTCATTAGCATGAAATTGCTGAATGCAAAATACATCTGATAAAATTGACAGTTGGGCACAACTTCTTTTGAGCTTATCATGATTAATGCCGAGGCTTATGATGGTTCTCAGTCTTGCTCAATTTTTAAAATATAAAATACCATGAAACTTTCATTTGGATAGAAAAACACAATAGATTTTGGTCTTCCTTGACCAGAATACTAACTTATTTGCCAAATATTTTTTATTAAATTAAAACTATTTAAAAATTTTAATTATAAAGTTTTTTTGTTTGTTTAGAGGAACTGCCATTTTATTGGAAGCCCCGTTGTGGGTCTGGAAGCCTGTCTTTCACTGTGAGCCCTACTAAGGAACAGATTTGGGGGGTACACCTGCTGAGAAGGGTCTGGAGTTCCACATTATGAAAAAATTTTTAAATATTTTTATTTATTTTTGAGACGTAGAGAGACAGAGCATGAGCAGGGGAGGGGCAGAGAGAGAGGGAGACACAGAATCTGAAGCAGGCTCCAGGCTCCGAGCTGTCAGCACAGAGCCCGATGCAGGGCTCGAACTCACGGACTGTGAGATCATGACGGGAGCTGAAGTCGGACGCTTAACCGACTGAGCCACCCAGGCGCCCCAAAGGCCCACATTATAGCCTCACCATCCAGAGCAGGCAGGTCACCTTGGCAGTCCTAGTCCCCATCCGGCTCCCAGGCCCGGGAAAAGCAGAGCAGAGCCATGGAGGGGGCCTAGAACCAAAAGCGCAAGGCTCAAGCACCGCTCGAATGTCCAACCAAACCCCAAGCCTGTGCTGCTCCTTTTAAGGAAGGGCCGCAGAAAGGAGTCTGCCAGACATGGACTGGCCTATAGCTGGAGGGAATGCAGGACTAGGGGTGGAAGAAGAAGAGGCTGTCAGGAAAGGAGCCACAGAAACAAAGATAAAGCCAGGAGAGCACAGGAGAGTTCCCAGCAGGAGGCGGGGATGGTGAAGGGGCGGGCCCGGCCACGTTTGAGGAGCTCCAAGCAGGATGGAACCAGTTCTGCAGATGCTGCCCACTGTTCCGTGCCTGGGGCTCACCTCCAAGGAGTAGCGCCCAATCTTCTCACACACAGGTGAGCAGGGAGCGGCAGTAAAAGGGCGGGGGTGGCAGGGTCCCTGGAAGGGCGACAGTTCTTCCCCCAACTCCAGTCCCACCCGCCAGCCAGCCAGTTGGCTTTGAGAGTGTAAATTGTGCGCCATTTTTTCCCATTACTGCCAACAATTTTCCTGGCAGACGTTTGCTCTCCCTGCCCACTGCGGTCCACCTGCTCGGTCCAGGGTCCCAGGTTCACTCGCAGAAGCAGATGGCGTGGATGGCATGGTGCTTCTGACAGCGCGGAGTCACCAATCCTCAGTGAATCAAACTAAAGTTTAGAGCAGGGACACACTGGGGTGGGCTTCCCAGTTTGTTAGGACGCAGCAGGCTTTCGGGGTGACCTGCATGTCACCCTGAGTTGATAAGAGGAGAGTGTGCAGATCAAGGCAGCTAGAGTTTTAGAGCTGCATACTCTAAGGTAAACTATACATGAAAAGAGCCTCAGAGATAGGGGGAGAATCCCTCTCAAGTATGCAGCGGAGTACTAATTCACACGCATTTCAGGAAAATACCTGAGGCTGGGAAAAGAACCACCTGATACATGTTTAGAGAAAACAATCTCCAGAGCTCAAATAGAGCAACGAGTAGTTTGTGTTTCACGGAGGTGTAAAAATGCTATAAATCTTGGGCCATTGAGTAGAGTACTAAGAAAGGTATTGCCTCAGTAGTGAAATAAAATTAGCCAAGACTAAAGACTTGCTCTGGCCTTATGTGAGGTTCAAACTACTTCCAAGTAACCCAACTGGATTGAAATGAAACCTCAAGAATAATTTAGGTATGTAAAAATATTCGGTGCTCAAAAAGGTAAAATTCAGTGTGTCTGGCATTCAATCAAAAATTACCAGTCAAGCAAAGAAGGATGAAAGTATGACCAAAATGAGGAGAAATTAAAGAGACCAGAAATGAGATACCAAAATTAACTATGGGCTGAATATCATTAACATATCTCTCTATGTCTATCTCTATCTCTATCTCTATCTCTATCCAAATCTATCCATAGATAGATAGACAGATATCTCTGCCAAACCATATCTATGATACCGTTGTATTTATTGTTTACGTAAGTTATTGCCACAACAACATGTAGGCAGTTTAAATGTCTTTTTGAATAATCAGGTTTCATATGTTCAATCTATTAAAAATCTATTTAGGGGTACGTGGGTGCCTCATTCAGTTAAGCCAGCTACTTTTGATTTCAGCTCATGTCATGATCTGACAGTTGGTGGGATTGAGCCCCATGTTGGGCTCTGTGCTGACAGTATGGAGACTGTTTGGGATTCTCTCTCCCTCTTTCTCTGCCCATCCCCTGCTCACTCACGTGCATGCTCTCTCTCAAAGTAAATAAATAAACATTAAAAAAACCCAAACTACCATTTAAGAATATGCACATGTGGGAGGGTGGGTGGGCAAGGATCACCAGTGATGACCCCAGGCAAAGCTGGTGCTCCTGCCCCAGTGCCCAACTGGTTGGACCTGCTTAGGCATGATCTAGGCAACCCTCATCTTCAACACCATGGGAAGCCAAGGCTTTCCAAGTTCTACAAGCCCTACAGAGAAGATACACAACAGCCAGTCATCAGGGAGACATTCTATTTAGTATCTAAGAGAGATGAAAATGTAATTTCTTAGAAGGAGAATTGTTAATTGGAGGATCTGACAACAAACTGATTTATAGACATTATGCAACATTATACTTTGTCTACTACGTGGATTCTTCACAAAGTGAACTTGGCATTTTAAATCCAATTCAATCACCCAGGAAGCCCAAGATTCATGGATCTCTTACCATGTGTATACAGATCTGACCCCCAAACCCACCAATCCCTGCTTCCTGAAAATCTTTCATAATGTCCTTAGAACTCAAAGTATTTGTGGAAACATTAGACAAGCGTTTTGAAAATGTCTGTGAACTGGATTTAATTTACAATGTAGGCAAGGTTCACAATATTCTTGCAGAAATGGTGATGGAGTGAATGGTATTGGAGACAAAAATGAATGAGATTGTTACACAAATTCATGCACAAAATAAACTGGAGAAATCTGAGGCTGGCTTTGCAGGATCTCTAGCCTGTGCTGTATCAGCTGTAAAAAATATGAATCTTCCTGAGATCCCAAGAAATATTGACACTGCTGATATCAGTATAAAAAAGAAATATTGATATTGCTGATACCAAACCTGCTCTTTATTTAAAATAAAAAATTAAAAAGGCCACTCCCAGAAAAAATCCAGGGGAAAAGTCATTTAAGTTTACCATGCAGTTGTTTACCAAAAATAGAAGAGGAGAGTCTTAACTTTTGCTCTTGGATTGAAGTCCAGATACTGTATAGAAGTTGTGTGAAATCAGTATGGAAGCTGAATGTTGCTTTTTTTGCTCAGTGATTTTGAAGAAACTGAGTAGTACCCCTGTGATATTTCTCTTTCTTTTCTGAACTACATTCCCATATCCACCTAAGGCATGCCTCTATGGACTGACTACTACAGTATTTCAAAAAGTGTTTGAGACATTTCTTTAAATTATGTCCTTTAAACAATCCAAATGTTTTTTGTATGGTTCACAAGAGCAGCATTCCACAATTCTTTCTGTCATTTGTTACAATTGTTATTTAAAAAACCAAGTATGTATTGCGTGAAAACATTATGACCTTTGTCTCTCTTTTTAAATTTATTTTTCAATTAAAAAGGACCATTTTATTGATAGTAAGTACCGTTCACCTTAGAAAAAAGAGCTTTGGAAAAAGGCTGATTTACTACATGGCCTCAGCATGAAGCCTAGGGAGGGCCTTCTATATCATAGCAAATCTAGATAGTACTATCAACAGACTCAAATTTCATGGGAGAAAACAGGGGTAATTGGGTAAATCAAAACACCCATTTCTTGTACGAGCTGCCTCTTCGAGAGATGTGCAAAGGTGATATATCACACTCCATTCTGGGCACTGCTGAGGTCATTCTAGGTAGTCAGTCTGTTTTCTGGATACTAGCCTTGGTAGTCCCATCTTGTTGTCCTGGATTTCTGATGCCCATTGAAGGGAGCCTCAGCACACCAGAACAATAATTAAGTCATGATTCTGTCAACTGCCTGAAGTGGCTATGCATAACAAAGCAGGAAACCATCTTCCAGTATCTGTATGCCGACTTCTCCCCTCTGTGGGGGTTTGTCCTCGAACTTTACCTATGTCCTCTCCTCTCAGTGAGTTTCTTTTTGTTTTTTAAAGGGTGACTTTGATCTTTTACCTTCCTGTATTTTCTGTGAAAAATGTGTCATTATTGGTCATTATTTTATTTATTTATTTATTTATTTATTTATTTATTTATTTATTGTCAAGTTAGCTAACATAGAGTATAGCCTTGGCTTCAGGAGTAGATTCCCATGATTCATCAGTTATATACAACACCCAATGCTCAGCCCAACAAGTGCCCTCCTCAATGCTCATCACCCATTTTTCCCACCCCCTAACCCCCCACCCCCATCATATATCAATTTGTTCTCTGTATTTAAGAGTTTCTTATGGTTTGCCTGCCTCTCTGTTTGTATCTTATTTTCCTTCCCTTTCCCTATGATCTTCTGTTAACTTTCTCAAATTCCACATATGAGTGAAATCACATGATGTCTGTCTTTCTCTGACTTATTTCACTTAGTATAATACCCTCCTGTTCAATCCACATTGTCGCAAATGTAAAGATTTCAAGCTTTTCCATCACCGAGTAGTATTCCATTGTGTGTGTGTGTGTGTGTGCGTGTGCATGTATACACATACATGCCACCTCTTCTTTTTTATTTATTTATTTATTTATTTATTTATTTTTTTTTTTTAATTTTTTTTTCAACGTTTATTTATTTTTGGGACAGAGAGAGACAGAGCATGAACGGGGGAGGGGCAGAGAGAGAGAGAGACACAGAATCAGAAACAGGCTCCAGGCTCTGAGCCATCAGCCCAGAGCCTGACGCGAGCCTGACGCGGGGCTCGAACTCACGGACCGCGAGATCGTGACCTGGCTGAAGTCGGACGCTTAACCGACTGCGCCACCCAGGCGCCCCTATTTATTTATTTTTTAATATATGAAATTTATTGTCAAATTGGTTTCCATACAACACACAGTGCTCATCCCAAAAGGTGCCCTCCTCAATACCCATCACCCACCCTCCTCTCCCTCCCACCCCCCATCAACCCTCAGTTCTCAGTTTTTAAGAGTCTCTTATGCTTTTGCTCTCTCCCACTCTAACCTCTTTTTTTTTCCTTCCCCTCCCCCATGGGTTCCTGTTAAGTTTCTCAGGATCCACGTAAGAGTGAACACATATGGTATCTGTCTTTCTCTGTATGGCTTATTTCACTCAGCGTAACACTCTCCAGTTCCATCCACATTGCTACAAAGGGCCATATTTCATTCTTTCTTATTGCCACGTAGTACTCCATTGTGTATATAAACCACAATTTCTTTATCCGTTCATCAGTTAATGGACATTTAGGTTCTTTCCATAATTTGGCTATTGTTGATAGTGCTGTTATAAACATTGGGGTGCATGTGGCCCTAAGAATCGGCACTCCTCTGTCCTTTGGATAAATTCCTAGTAGTGCAATTTCTGGGTCATAGGGCAATTCTATTTTTAATTTTGTAAGGAACCTCTACAGTGTTTTCGAAAGTGGGTGCACCATTTTGCATTTGCACCAACAGTGCAAGAGGGTTCCCCTGCCTTCACATCCTCGCCAACATCTGTTATAGCCTGAGTTGTTAATTTTAGACACTCTGACCAGTGGGAGATGATATCTCAATGTGTTTTTTATTTGTATTTCCCTGATGATGAGTAATGTTGAGCATCTTTTCATGTGTCTGTTTCCCATCTGGATGTCTTCTTTGGAAAAATGTCTATTCATGTTTTCTACCCATTTTTTCACTGGATTATTTGTTTTGGGGGTGTTGAGCTTGACAAGTTCTTTATAGATTTGGATACTATCCCCTTATCTGATAGGTCATTTGTAAATATCTTTTCCCATTCCATCAGTTGCCTTTTAATGTTGTTGATTGTTTCCTTTGCTGTGAAGAAGGTTTTTATCTTGATGAGGTCCCAATAGTTTATTTTTGCTTTTGTTTCCCTTGCCTTTGGAGACATGTCAAGTAAGAAGTTGCTGCAGCTGAAGTCAAAGAGTTTGCTGCCTATTTTCTGCTATAGGATTTTGATGGTTTCTTGGCTCACATTTAGGTCTTTCATCCATTTTGAATTTATTTTTGTGTATGGTGTAACAAGGTGGTCCAGTTTTATTTTTCTGCATGTGGTTGTCCAGTTCTCCCAGAACCATTTGCTGAAGGGACTGTCTTTTTTTCCATTGGATACTCTTTCCTGTTTTGTCAAAGGTTAGTTGACCATATATTTGTTGGTCCATGTCTTGGTTCTCTATTCTATTCCATTGGTCTATGTGTCTTGTTTTGTGCCAGTACTATACTGTCTTGATTAATACACCTTAGTAATACAGGCATAAGTCCAAGATTGTGATGCCCCAGCTTTGGATTTCTTTTTCAACATTATGTTGGCTCTTTGGGGTCATCTGTGGTTCCATACAAATTTTAGGGTTGCTTGTTCTATGTCTGTGAAGAATGCTGGTGCTATTTTGATTGGGATTGCATTGAATGTGTAGATTGCTTTGGGTAGTATTGACATTTTAACAATACTTGTTCTAATCCATGAGCATGGAATGTTTTTCCATTTCTTTGTGTCTCCTTCAATTTCTTTCATAAACTTTCAGCATACAGAAATTTTCCCTCTTTGGTTAGGTTTATTCCTAAGGATCTTATGGTTCTTGGTGCAATTATAGCTGAGAATCTCCCTAATCTGGGGAAGGAAATAGGCATCCAAATCTAAGATGCATATAGAACTCCCTTCAAAATTAAAACAAACAAGCAAACAAACAAACAAACACAAAAAAAACAGCTCAACCCCATGACACATCATAATTAAACTGGCAAAATACAAAGATAAAGAGAGAATTCTGAAAGCAGCTAGGGACAAACAAGCCTTAACCTACAAGGGTAGACACATAAGGGTAGTAGCAGACCTGTCCACTGAAACTTGGCAGGCAAGAAGGGAGTGACAGGAGATAATGTGCTGAATGGGAAAAATATGCAGCTAAGAATCCTTTATCTAGCAAGGCTGTCACTCATAATAGAAGGAGAGACAAAGGCTTTCCCAGACAAACAAAACTAAAGGAGTTCATGACCACTAAGCCAGCCTTGCAGGAAATCCTGAGGGGGACTCTGTGAGTGGAAAGCAGCCAGCATTACAAAGGACCAGGGACATCACGACAAGCATGAAACCCACAGATAACACAGTGACACTAAATCCATATATTTCAATAATCACTATGAATGTAAGTAGACTGAATGCCCCAATCAAAAGACATAGGATATCAGAATGGATAAAGAAACAAGATCCATCTATATGCTGCCTACAAACGACTCATTTTAGGCCTGAGGACACCTGCAGATTGAAAGTGAGGGGATGGAGAACCATCTATCACTCTACTGGGTATCAAAAGAAAGCCCCAGTAGCCATACTTATATCAGACAAACTAGATTTTAAAACAAAGACTATAACAAGAGATGAAAAAGGGCATCATATCAATTAAGGGTTCTGTCCATCAATGAGAGCTAACAATTATAAATGTTTATGCCCCCAACAGGAAACACCCAAATATACAAATCAATTAGTCACAAACATAAAGAAATGTATAGATAATAATACCATGATTGTAGTGGACTTTAATACTCCACTTACGTCAATGGACAGGTCATACAGGAATAAAATCAATAAGGAAACAATGGCTCTGAATGACCCATTGGACCAGATGGACTTACCAGATATATTCAGAACGTTTCATCTCAAAGCAGCAGAACATACATTCTGCTCAAGTGCACATGGAACATTCTGCAAAATAGATCACATACTGGGTCACAAAATAGGCCTCAACAAATATAAAAGGATTGAGAACATACCATTCATTTTTTCAGATCACAATGCTATGAAACTTGAAGTCAACTACAGAAAAAAATTTGTAAAGCCCCCAAATACATGGAGTTTAAAGACTATCCTACTAAAGAATGAATGGGTAAACCAGGAAATTAAAGAAGAAATTAAAAAAATATATATGGAAGCAAATGAAAATGCTTTTATTTGCAGTCCAAACCCTTTGGGATACGGCAAAGGCAGTCATAAGAGGAAAATACATTGCAATTCAGGCATATCTCAAGAACCAAGAAAGTTCCCAAATACATAACCTAACCTCATACCTAAAGGACCTAGACAGGCAGCACCAAAGAAAGCCCAAAGCCAGCAGAAGAGAAATAATAAAGATTAGAGCAGAAATAAACAATATAGAATCCAAAACCCAGTAGAAGAGACCAATGAATCTAAGAGATGGGTATTTTTTTTAGAGAATAAACAAAATTGGTAAGCCCCTAGCCAGACATCTCAAAAAGAAGAGAGAGGACCCAAATAGATAAAATCATGAATGAAAGAGGAAAGATTGCACCAACACCCCAGAAATACAATTATTAGAGAATACTATGAAAAATTATATGCCAACAAACTGGAAAATATGGAAGAAATAGACAAATTCCTAGATACCCACATACTACCAAAACTGAAAAAGGAAGAAATAGAAAATTTGAGCAGCAAAGAAATTAAATCAGTTATCAAAAATCTCCCAACAAATAAGAGTCATGGGCCAGATGGCTTCCCAGGGAAATTCTATGAGACATTTAAAGCAGAGTTTATACCTATTCTTCTCAAGCCTTTCCAAAAAAAAAAAAAAAAAAAAAAAAAAAAGACAGAAATGGAAGGAAAGCTTCCAGACTCATTCTATGAAGCCAGTATTACCTTGCTTCCCAAACTAGACAAAGATCCTACTAAAAAGGAGAACTACAGGCCAATATCCCTGATGAACATGGATGCAAAAGTTCTCAACAAAATACTAGCAAATCTAATTCAATGGTATATTAAAAGAATTATTCACCATGATCAAATAGGATTCGTTCCTGGGCTGCAGGGCTGGTTCAATATTCACAAATCAATGAACATGATGCGTCACATTAGTAGAAGAAAGGATAAGGACATTTGATCCTGTCAATAGATGCAGAAAAAGCATTTGACAAAATATAGCATCCTTTTTTTTTTTAACATTTTTTTTATTTATTTTTGGGACAGAGAGAGACAGAGCATGAACGGGGGAGGGGCAGAGAGAGAGGGAGACACAGAATCGGAAACAGGCTCCAGGCTCCGAGCCATCAGCCCAAAGCCTGACGCGGGGCTCGAACTCACGAACCGCGAGATCGTGACCTGGCGGAAGTCGGACGCTTAACCGACTGCGCCACCCAGGCGCCCCTAGCATCCTTTTTTTAATAGACACCCCCAAGAAGGTCAGGATAGGCTTGCCTGAGTGGCTCAGTTGATTAAGCATCAACTTCATGAGTTCCAGCTGTGCATCTGCTGATAGCAGAGGGCCCACTTTGTATCTTCTGTCAGCCTCTCTCTCTGCCCCCTCCACTTCCTCTCTCTCTCTCTCTCTTTCTCAATAATAAACATTATAAAAAAGCCAGTATTGAAGGAATATAACTTATCATTATAAAAACCATACGTGAAAGGTCCACAGTTAATATCATCCTCAATGGGGAAAAACTGAGAGCTTTCCCCCTGAGATCAGGAACATGACAGGGATGTCCAATCTCACCACTATCGTTTAACATAGCCTCAGCAATCAGATAGCAAAATGAAATAAAAGGCATCTAAATTGGCAAAGAAGAAGTCAAACTTTCACTCTTTGTAGATGACATGATACTCTATATGGAAAACCTGAAGGACTCCACCAAAAAACTGCTAGAACTGAATTTAACAAAGTTGCAGGATATAAAATTGATGTACAGAAATTGGTTGCATTTCTATACACCAATAATGAAGCAACCGAAGGAGATATCATGTAATCAATCTCATTTACAATTTCACAAAGAAATACCCACTAATAAGTCTCTTTAAGTAAACTCCAAGGTAACTGGACTTCTAAAGAAAAAAGAAATAGAGAGAGAGAAAGTCATGTGTTGTTTTGGAAATTTTCATAGTTTTATTTGTTACTACATTTTTAGTTTTATAATTATCCCTTATTCGTATAATTTTTAGTTATTCTTATTTGATGGATGTGCCGTGGTTAACTGTATACTTAAGAAACAATAGTGATGATTGAGGTTTTACTTTTGATATTTTATCTCATTACAATCCATTTGGGAAATGGCAAGTTGTTGTTTTTATTTTCCTAATCCAGTACATTTCTTCTGCTACACATTAATAAATGGCTCCTTTAAACTATTGATTGCCACTATCAGCAACCTACATTTATCACAGCTGTATTGCTTTTTTCTATTGCATAGTAATTTGCTCCTCATTTATTTCACTTTGTAACACACAAAAGCTAAAAATCACAAATACCTTGTAATAGGGGACCATATAGGGTGCATATTTAACATGATATTGTTTTTTATGACCATTATATTCAAAACATAAATGAATTTAAAATATAGATATCATTAACAGAGGAACAAAATTTTCAAAAATAGGGTTAAGTGACTGAAAATTAAATGTTCCAAGGTGTTACCACTGGTTATAAAAAGCAAACTAATAATATTTCTCCATTTTAACATATTTTATAATATGCTGTCAAATATATTGAGGTTTGTAGGGCTGCCCTGGTTCCACTTATTTCTAACTCCTTATTCCATGGCTTTTTTCCTTTGGATAATTGAGTTAGCCCCATCTTTCCAATTTTGCTCAAGTTAGCCAAGGATATGTCCTGATGATTGCAGCCAAAGAAATCTTCACACACAGGGTTTTCAGACCATCAGCATTCAATAATTACTTTATGTGTTTTACGCTAACTAAACACTTTGTTAATTTATATGTTGTACTCAAAAATACACCATACATTTTAAGGAACTTAAGATATAGTAGAGATTTTAAGGATAAGTTTATATAATGAACATCTAAATAACACTTCGGACAAAATTCTAAAAGATTTTTTACAAAATTCCTAAACTACTGCTCATAATGCATGTCAATGAACAAAAGGTTCATAATGAAAATTTAAGCATATACTTTGTTATATTCAATAACTTACCTTCTAACTTATTTTCCAAAGCAAAACTAAGGAAAAGGGGAAAATAAAATGGATTAAAGTTCATCATTAAGTATCACCAAATTAGATTTGCTTAGATACAGTAAGTTACTGGATTATATGACCTTTCTGTTCTAAACTGTTATCAAAGCCCATTATCTTAGTGTCATTATTGTTCTACAAGTCATGAATTATTCTAAGCAAAATTAATATCCAGAATTACTACATTATTGAAATATGTGGGAAGTCAGATAATTTGTTGAAATAGGAATGAAAATGTACAGTTAGGTATGAGTAGCTTAAATAGCTAGACTGAGCATTCAATAAACACCCTCATAACATGCAAGATAAAATATTCATCCTTAAAAATCCACAAACTGGATTTTTCAACTACTTGGATTTTTTAAAGTCTCAACCCAAAATTAAGCTGATGTTAACTAAACTCACAAGAGATTGATAAATAAATCAAATTTCCAATATATTAATTTACTCTAGTGATCACATTTCTACCTAGAGCAGCTTACTTCCTAGTATTTGAACTATATAAGAAGATTAATTATTGATCAAAAGCTTGCCTGATGACCATGGTATGAAAGAATAGAGAAGCAGATAGCCTCAAGAGATATCTCATCTGTTTCACGAAGAAGCCTAGTAAATTATTCCTATCTCACCCAGCAGAGAACAGTATCAAGGGGCCAAATTTTTCATATTCCCCCAAATTATTTCTTATTTCTGAGCAGTGATGAATCCATGCTGCTGAATTTTGCTTCTCTGAAATCTGTTTTGTTATTCTATCCATTTCTCTGTTGGCAGTTTCATTCTTTTGATGTGTTATTATCACTGAGCATGCTGTTTATAGGAGAGTTGTTTATGTAAACAACAAATTGAATATTTTGCTTCCTTTTTTTTTTTTTTTTTTTTTTTTTTAGTGGTTAGCTTTCAGAGGGTTACTTGAACTTTGAATTATTGAAAGGAATCTCAGTCTTCCCCAATTGACTATTTTATCTTTCTTCAATGTCAAATCTTCCATTTCAAACTATGTATGAAAATTGATAATCTGTTCATAATTTATGTTGTCATGCCCAGGATAAAGCCACCATCATCTTCCTGGAAATATAGGCCAAAAATGTGAGATAACTTTCACTGTTTTCTCTGTCTTTGTATCTTCTATTCACAGAATCATCAATTCTTTTTGTGCAATATTTTGTGTTCCCTCTTTTCCATTCTAATTCTTGCCTCCGTGATTCAGAATATTTTTAGGTTTGCCTTAACTGTTGTAGACTCTGGGTCTAAAGTTCTCTCTTGTCTAGCAAGATGGCGGGACGCAGGATGAAAAGTGAGAGATGGCTAATGTCTGGGAAAAGACAAGAGTCCTGAATAAGGGTCCTTGCCCTGTTTTTATTACGATCATAAGGCTTACAAACATGTCAATGGACATGCACAAAGAGACAATGAATCTGTGAGCATTAACTTGTAGATGTGAGGGAAAGGGGGTCTTGAAGATATTCAGGGTTAGGGGTTTGGGTTAATACAAAACAAAATCCTGGTGCTGGGAACTCGGTAGGAAGGTTGTTTACAGAGGACATGAGGCACCACCCTGGTTTCTCTTAGCTAGCCTAGGGGATGAGACAGGTAGGGGATATAACCACAGAGTTAACAAGGCACCTTTTCTTTTATTAATCATCTCGTCTCTGGGCTTCTTCAACTGCAGCGCATCAGTCTATAGCCCAATTTACCTGTTTACCTAACTTGGTCCGTCCTTCCTGTGAAAGCAGCTTTCTGCTATAGTACTAAATTGGGGGGGGGGGGGGGTGCTTCCACCCTGAATACCTAATCTTGTTTATTTCATATAGCTATGTTTATATTGGTGCCTTTGCACCTCCGTATTCAGGGGCCTTTGCCCCTCCCTCTCTATTCTGGGAGCTCTGTCCCCGCTTTATTCTAGAGGCCTAAGCCCCCCTTCTCTATCCTTATTCACCTAACCTTGTTTACCCAAACTCGGGTGTGAACATCCTATGGCTTTGTACCTCTTTATGCCTTGTTAACCCATTGGTGTAAGCCCAGGGAATTTCTAAACTTATTCCCATACTTGACTATACTACTTATTTATTCATTCATTCTTTCAGTCATTCAACAGATATTTTCTTTAGTTCCTACTGTGTACCAGTTAGCAGTCTGAAGACATAGCAGGAGACAGACATAAAGGAATCTGACCTCATAGGATTATATTCTACTGGAGGAACACAATAAACTATAACTAGTAACTAAATAAATATATTGTGCTATAAATATTAAGATAAAAACAAAATAATAGGAACATGATTAGAAAGAAGCACTGTGATATAGTGCTTCTATATGCATAATGATGAATTATTTTAGATGAGTAATCAGGGAAGACCTTTCTGAAGTGACATTTAAGCAGAGAACTAGGTGACTGAAGGAGCAGAGCAATGGGGAAATACTAGTGAATGAATAGCCTTTCAAACATTGGGGAATATAAGGGGGAAAATGTTGGGAAGGTTGAAAAATAATACAAAAGGCAGTGTTGCTGAAGTGGACTATAATACAGAGAAAACTAGAAATGAGGCTCAAGAGATAGGCAGGAGCCAGGTGATGGAGGGCCTTGTAGGTTGTAGTAACAATTTGGGTTTTATTCTATAGGTACGGGGAATCATTGGAGTGCTGTGAGTCCTAAAAGAACATTGTCAACTGAACATTTTCACTCTTGTCCAAAGCACACCATTGTGCTTTCTGAAAAAAAGCAAAAATGGAAGCAATGATTGGATTTAGGATGACTTCGGGAGGTAGAGTCAGTGGGACTTGTTAATAAAACGGAACATGAGATAAAAATAAAAGACACTGAGGTATTTAGTCTGAGAAACTGGAGCAGTATATTGCCATTTATTGAGGTGAGAAAGATTGAAGAAATCATGGAATAATAGAGACCATAAATTTGATTTAGAAAAATTATGCAGGTATGTTTTGCAGATTTTCATTCCGTAATGTAAATACAGCAAAGACATTCTAATCTATTGTCTTCAGTTAGTCTTGTCAATTTTTAATTTCAGGGTTTAGCTACAAAATCAGAAACCATGGACTAAGAAGCAATTAGAAATGCACCAGGCAAACTGTGCTTGAACATTCCAATTGAATCAGAAGCTGGAATTCAAATTCTAAGTAGAAATGCTGGAGGAATATATCTTCTGTAACTCTCTAATTTTGCCCCATGAAAGAACAATAGTAAATGCAATGAAAGAGCATCATTATATATTTTATAAATGCTGCAATGGTGACAATGTGAATGATGGTCATATTGAAATGGGCTGACTTCAGGGAGAATGTTGGAGTTTGGGGGTTACACAGGCCTAGAATCAATATTTTATTGCCCCAAACAAAGAGAGTAAGCCTCCTTGATATCCAGCAGAGGCTGGAAAAGGTAATGAAAAACATTTTGCTTGGGAGGATTCTTTGGTGGGGGCTAATAGATTATATTAGGGCAAAAACATAAGACTAGGTTTCTAAATTCCTGAATAGGAGTTTGTATAACAGAAGTTCCAAATCTTTCCTGACTTGATCTATAAGGTATACCAAATAAACTTGTGAACAGAGCTTCCTATCATGAAATTAATACGAACTGACTACTATGCCCTGAAGTTGGGCACAATCAGCCACATTAGTTAATCATTTAGAAGTAGCATATTCCAGGGGCGCCTGGGTGGCTCGGTTGGTCAAGTGTCCGACTTCAGCTCAAGTCACCATCCGAAGATGGTTCATGAGTTCGAACCCCATGTGACTTCTCCTGACTGCCCAGAGCCTGGAGCCTGCTTCAGATTCTGTGTCTCCCTCTCTCTCTCTCTGCCCTCCCCCCTCACACTCTGTCTCCTTCTCTCTCTCAAAATATGAATAAATTAAAAAAAAAACTTAAAAAAAAGAAAGTGGCATATTCCAAAATAGGGTTTCCACTGTTCTGAAAACATTAAAAAAGTTCTGTAAGCAAATGATTCAAAATTCCACTGGCCTACTTCTGTATAATGCTATTCCTTATATGGCAACATGGGTTCTCTGTGTGAGATGACCAGGGAGGGGAAAATATTATAGCAAATGACTCTCTAATATACTAATACAAGTCAGTATTGAATTCCCCCGGAGTTACTGAGCAAGACTCAGAAGTGTTCCTGAAAGCCTATCGAGAAGACAAATTCTCCCAGTGGGCAGAATATCAATCAGTGTATCTTGTGGTCACTTTGCATTAAAAAAAGACAACATGAAGTTAAGTTCTACTTTGATATATGGAAAGTGGCCATCAGTATTATCAGCTAGTATGCTACTTAAAAAGATCAGGGTTGGGGCGCCTGGGTGGCGCAGTCGGTTAAGCGTCCGACTTCAGCCAGGTCACGATCTCGCGGTCCGTGAGTTCGAGCCCCGCGTCAGGCTCTGGGCTGATGGCTCGGAGCCTGGAGCCTGTTTCCGATTCTGTGTCTCCCTCTCTCTCTGCCCCTCCCCTGTTCATGCTCTGTCTCTCTCTGTCCCAAAAATAAACGTTGAAAAAAAAAAAAAGAAAAAAAAAATTAAAAAAAAAAAAAGATCAGGGTTGAAGGATCTGTGATAATAAAGGTTGAGGGAAATGGATATTAGACAATTCAGAATGAGAAATGAGAGCAGGGTATGAAAATACCAGTGCCTCTCTGCTGGCTCCCTGAAAGACCCTACCACAGAGGAGTGAACTACAGACACATTCTACATGAATGGCAAGCTCTTTCCCTAGTCTTTCCCTAGTCTCCCCACTAGTTGTTCAGTGTGATTACTAAATTAATGGTAGTTTGCTGAGTGAAGGATGGGCTTAAAACTTTTTATTGGGGGGTGCCTGGGTGGCTTAGTTAAGCATTCATCCTCAGCTCAGGTCATGATCTCTCACAATTTGTGGGTTCCAGCCCTGCATAGGACTCAGTGCTGACAGCTCAGAGCCTGGAGCCTACTTCAGATTCTGTGTCTCCCTTTCTCTCTGCCCCTCCCCTGCGTGTGCTTTCTCTCTCTCTCTCTCTCTCTCTCTCTCTCTCCCTCTCTCTCTCAAAAATAAATAAACATTAAAAAATTTAAAAAAAACTTTTCATTGGTTTCCAGATAGTGTAAATAATAATAGGCAATAGACATGAACTAAGTAAAATCTTATATTTTAGTGGGGAACATAGGTGTTGAATACACAGTTTCACACTTATAAAATTACAAATCAAGAAAAGTGTTGCAAAAAAATGATAGGATTCTAAGGGTCAATTTTAATTTAGCTCTCAGCATCTCCTTCTCTGTAAACCATCATTCACCATTTCTTAACTCTTGCTATAATAACCACATCCACTGCCCCCCACCCCACCAACACACATGTTCACACACATAGTGTTAACCAGCCCTTTCCTCTCTGTTCGCTTAACATCATATTGTGCATCATGATTCATTTCATTAGAGTATAATTGCTGATTTATCTGTTCTAACTCTCACAGAGGACAGGGATTATGTTTAAACTTTGAACCCCATTTCCAGTGTGTGCTGCATAGTCAAGTACTCAGGATGCTGTTATCCAGTATTGAGTTTGTTGAAGATTCAGTTCAAGTGTCAGTTAATCCTAAAGACTTTAATGATCTTTGTGAATCTCTTTGAAATGTCACATCGTACACTAAAAAAATCTATGGTTGTCTTATCTGACTTTTCATATTTGTTTTCATATTACTTTTATCTCACTATTCACTATGTTTTACATTTTACATGTGTTTCTTTTTCTCATACAGAAGCAACCACATGTCAGTATTCCAGTTGTCTATACATTTACTGGGTCAGGGATAATGAGAAGTACCTTTCACGGAATGTCTATTATGAGAAAACAAAGACCCAAAAGTTAATTAAATCCTGAATCTCAAAGTCAGTGAGAGGCAGAGCCAATATTCAAGTCTAAGTCTGTCTGACTTCAAAGCCAAACTCTTTACTATATAATACTGTCTTATTTTGAGCTGCAAAATGCCTAAAAAGTAAGGTCTAAAAATTACTTGTAGATTCATTGTTCACTCACTTTTAACTCTCAGAATGACTCAGAGGACTCATTGTAATGCAAGGAACAGGGGAACAGCAGGCAACGTTTTCTTAGGAGGCCAGATTCTGTCCCTAGATAGCTATGCCTCCTTGGCCAAATCAAAAGCTCTTTGGGTGCTTAAGTTACCAGATGATTTTAGGCTAAAAAAATGGGAAAACTTGTGAAAAGAGTTAATATTTGTTTTAAGGAAAATATATTTTTAATGTATGCATTTTATATGTTGTTATTCAGTTTAATCAAGGATTCTTTTCACTTTCAGAAACTTTCCAACATAAAAAATCAGTACTTTAATATAAAGACACTTTTTACTGATTTAGATCACTGTCTGCTATGTTCATTTTATTATAGACTACTTATGACACTAAAATATCTTTCCACACCAACAACTGAAAAAGGAAATTAAAAACAATAATTGAATATATTTTAAGAAATTTTGAGCAGCAGGCTCTTTTTGAAAGGAAAATAATTTTCCAAAGATGTATTTTTCTCTAAAGAAAAGAGAACATTGTTTCCAAAGTACCAATTTCCTTGTAAAACAATTTGGAGGAAGCTGTTTTTACCATGGTGACAAAATCGAGATGCAGATTACTTCATCAGAAGAAGGCAATTTTCCACAATCAGCTGAGCTCAGAACACTGAGTGTGTTACATTGAATTTTTGATACAAAACTGCTTTTGAAGATATTAGGGAGTGTTTGTCTTCTTACTCAAGGCTCCAGAAGGACAAGAACTAGCTAAACTGTTGAATAATCTTTAGGCAAAACAAATGTAACTTTCATAAAAAGAAAGTTATTATATATTTTTTAGAATTTTTTGAACTAAGATTAATTACGCAGTGTAGTGGCTTTTTAAAAAGAAGTGCTGACAATATTAAAAGTGGTAATATGCAGATGGGAAGTTGCTTTCCATAATCTGTATGGCCTTGCCTCACTGCTGCTTTCTGGTGACACCACATCCCACAGCCAAGTGTGACCTCCCCGTTCCTAACTGCTCCTGCCTTTAGATTAAGACAATTTCATACTGTTTTGCTCATTCATAATAAATAGGCATACAATTGTATTAAAGCACAAAAATAGCCTAAAATCATTAAAGACATCCAGAACCATGTAGCAACCAACGTTTCCTACTTTAATTACAGTTTTATACATTTCCCCCCCTGCTGTCGTCTGCTGCTAGGAAAGAGGTATGGTTAACTTTTTCTTCTGGCTTGCCTTGTATTTCTATCCACTCTCTTTCATCTTGCCTACTCAGGATCAAAATGTTGAAAAGACGGAGAATGGGAAGTCTAGCAGAAATGTACTTGATTGATCAGAGCTGTGAATTGTGGTCTTATGCTCTTTAAGCTTGACGTATGTTTATTGTGATGTGTGTGTTGGGAGAGGGAGGAATCTCTCAACTACGTGTCCGTGACCAAGGTAGTTTATTTTCCTTGGACATGCCGCTTTCCCCTTGGTCTGTTAGTTTTCAGGGGCCCACTGCCTATGGGTTCTTTCTCCAATGGCCCCATTGCCCTTCTGGCTGCCCTAATGATTTTAATTGACTTTGGTTCCGTTCTCTTGAATGTATCTGCCTAAAGGCAAAGAATCACTTTGTCTCCAAGCTCTCTGATATAAACTGATCCTAATACAGCAGGAAACTCTCCTTTGCTCCATAACCAAAACAGAAAGTAAAGTCAACTCTGCTTTTATCTTTCCCATGTTGAAATTAGACATCAACTGCCTAACTCTTGAGGACATATGTCGGGCTTGCTTAGCCATCCTGTTGAAGGTTGGTTCTTTTATTAGTTACAAGGTTGGCTCAGATACTCCCTACCCAAAATGGAGGTACTCACAGAAGAGTGCTTTTGAAATCCCTGATCCTGTTCTCTCTTGATGCTTAAGGTTTTAACCATTTTATATCTTCAATAAGGCGAAGGATTTTTAGATTTGTGAAATTAGTTTGTAAACTTTGGAATGAAAGTTTGCTTTTTGTCCATGTAATATCTGTTGTATCTTAGTGACTCAGTCCAAACTTCCAATTTTGCTTTTATACTGAAGGATATCACATTCTGTTAAGTGTTTTCATTACAGTATTGTGATAACTCTTCAAAAAATTTTATAGTACTTTAACTACCAGATTTTAACTTCTTGAGAGGGATAATATGACTAATAATAACAAAAATTAAGAGTTATGTTACCTGTAGACCATGTATGGAGTCAGTGTGGTAGTTCTGAATTTCTTCTCCACCCTTCCTTTTCAATCTATACATTCCAAAAGTGGTAAGAAAAGTCATCTTTTCCAGCAGCATGATTAGAAGCAACCATGAACTGACCATGGAATATTAACCTCAGTATATGAAACTTCACTAATCATAAGGGAAATGCAAATCAAAAACATAATAAAACATCACCTCACACTTGTAAGAATTGCTATTATCAGAAAATGAAAGCTAAATAGTTTGGCAAAGATATGGACAAAAGGAAACCCTGTACACTGTTGATGGGAATGTAAATTGGTATAGTCATTATGGAAAAGAATATGAAGATTTCCTCAAACAATTAAAAATAGAACTATTATATGATCCAGCAAACCCATTTCTGGGTCTATATCCAAAGGAAATTAAATAGGCATCTCAAAGAGATCTGCACTTACGTGTTCATTTCCCAATTATTTATAATACCCGAGATGTGAAATGTTATACATATTATTACAATATATATATATATATATATATATATATATATATATATATATAATTTTCTCTTTATGTACATCTTATTTTTCTTTACATACAATGTATATATACACATATATTATGTATATATGTATAATATATGTATATACACATACACACAATAGAATATTATTCAATCTTGAAAAAGAATGAAATCATGCTGTTGGGACAACATGCATAAAACTGGAGGGCATTATGCTAAGTGAAATTAAGCCATATGCATAAAGACATACTCCATCATCTCACGTATATGTAGAATCAAAAAATGTCAAATGCATAGCATCAGAGAGTAGCATGGTGTTTTCCAGAGGCTGAAGAATGGGAGAAATGGGGAGATGTTGGTCAAAGGGGTACAGAGTTTCAGTTGTGCAAGATAAATAAGTTCTGGAGATCTAATGTACAACAGTGTGACTATAATTAATAATATTGTATTGTATACTTGAAATTGGCTGACAGCAGATCTTAAATGATCTTAAAAATCTACCCTCCCCCCCCAAAAAAAAAGTGAACTATGTGACGTGATGGTATGCTAATTACCTTGAGTGTGGTGAACATTTCACAATGTATATAAGTATAAAAACAAGTTGTACATCTTAAATACATTCAGTTTTTGATTGTCAATTGTACCTAAATAGAGTTGAAACAAAACTAACCTCTATTCCCTGCTCTGGACGGGTTGGAAAATTGAAGTGCATTGTGCTCAGAGTAGCCAAAGGATCCCATTATTTGAATTTATTACATGATCGTGCTTATGATACTACTGTGCAGTGTTTTGGCACATACCGCTTTGTTGTTAATTATCTCCATCTTTGCTCTTTAAAACATTATAGTATTCATTAATTATCTCTAAATACTCCCTTTAAAAACTGTTCACAAAAAAAAAACCCAAAAACAAAAAACCCAAAACAGCAGTTTCCAATGGTGAGAGCTATTTGGCAGAGCAGTCTTGGCTGTTTCTATTTATTTCAAAGAGAATTAAAAAGCTTAGACAAAACAAATGACAAAGTGTATGTGGGACTCTGAGGGTGTTTCTGAAAAATTTATAAACTGGCTTCATTTATTTAGTGGTCTTTAGAGTAACTACAATTCAATTCATTTTAAGAATGTGTGGGGAAATATGTCCAAAATTGCAATTTGAAAACTCATTCCCAGAAAATGTATCTGGAACAATTTTCATACAACTAAAAAAAAAAAAAGAAAGAAAGAAAGAAAGAAAGAAAGGAAACCACACAAATAGTGCTTGATTTCACTCTTTAGTGGTTTTTATCTCATAATTCTAGAAATCTAGATAAAACTAAATATTTTACCAGTAATTGTCAGGTATTTTGGGAGAAGCCATCGGATATTTTATATCTCAGCAATCAGATATTTTAAAAGATTGCTTTTTTATTTTTTTTTATGTTTTTAACGTTTATTTATTTTTGAGAGAGGGAAAGACTGAGCATGAGCAGGAGAGGGGTAGAGAGAGAGGGAGACACAGATCTGAAGCAGGCTCCAAGCTCTGAGCTGTCAGCACAGAACCTGATGCAGGGCTCCAGCCCACGAACCAAGAGATCATGACCTGAGCCACGGTCAAACGCTTAACCGACTGAGCCATCCAGGCGCCTCAAAAGATTGCTTTTTAATTTAAGGAGAAAGTAGTTGAATATTTGTATGGATGCCAATATACAATGATTATGCTCTTACTTTAACTGCTGTCAATAAATTGAAACCCATCTTTGCCTTAAAAGAACAAAGCCTAGAAAATTAGCTAGATGTCTCAGAAAATACCCCCTATTTCAGTAACAATCATCAGATAAGAATACCCCAAACCAAGAAAAATAAATCAGCCATTTCTATTGTGCTATTTGAAAATTCAAATTATTATAAAATTATGTTATTATTTTATGCAAAAACGTTAGCACTGAAGTAGAAGACACCTGGATAATTTTCATATAATTTGTGATGAAATCCAGTGGCTTTATCAAATAAAATTAAAGACTATACTTCTTATATTTGTTTATAATTTAGTATTTTGTCCTTAAAAATATTATTTATTGCTATATGAAAGTAAGGGAATAGAACCTATAAACAAGTCAACTATTAACCAATGAAAGAAAACGTAGTTTTGGTAATATTATTAAATTAATTGTTAAAATTATGTAGTAAGGAGCAAATAGATATGTAACTACATCATAAGGAGAAATGGGCTCTGAAAAAAAAAAAGATTAAAGTGGGGTGGCTGAGTGGTTCCGTTAGTTAGCACCAACTCTGGATTTCACTCAGGTCATGATCTCACTGTCTGATTGGTGAGATCAAGCTCTGCCTAGGGGTCTGCACTGACAGCATGGAGATTCTGTCTCTCTCTCTCTCTGCCCCTTCCTGGCTCTCTCTCTCTCTCTCTCAATTTCAAAATACATAAGTAAACTTTAAAAAAAAGATTAAAATTATTACTGTTTAAAAGTTCACAACTTTAGTGAAGTAATTATATGCATGGAAATCAAAACTTTAGAATTATAGAAATATAGGAGCATGTTTTATAAGTTAACATCTTTGATTTTGCATATATTTCTGCGCCTGTTTAGTAGCCTTTAGTAATGCATGTGGCAATGGAATTTCAACATGTATCAGAACTTTTATCTTCTCTAAAGTTCTTAGAATATTAACATCTAATCAAGTAAATATGTATATTAGTGGAAACATTGGATTTTAAAATCTTATGTGAAATAGAAGCCTTATACAATTATTAACCATTTTTTTGTGATGATTCTATGCATATAAACTCCTTGTCGTCTTTGTACTTTTCTTGTCTATTTCCAGAAAAAAAATTTCATATGTTTAGAGCCCAATAATTCTTCTTGTTTCCCACCTTTAGGATTTCTTCCACCAACTTGTTGAATAAATTTGCAATTAACCTGAAATTTATTCTATATCCTCCCTTTTACATTCATGTTACAAATTGGTAATCATGCCTTGGAGATTTGCCTTGCTTGATGTCTCCTTTTTGTGTTTCTTTTTTTAATTTTAATTAAATTATAATTAACATACAGTGTCATATTAGTTTTAGGTGGACAATATAGTGTTTTAACAATTCTATACATGTACTCAGTGATCATCATCATGATCAGTGCACTTGTAATCCATTTATCTATCTCACCCATCACCCCTGCCCCCAATGAGCTTCCCTCTGGTAATCATCAGTTTGTTCTCTATAGTTAAGAGTTTGGGGGGGGGGGGTTTGCCTATTTTTTTCTTTCTTCATTTGTTTTGTTTCTTAAATTCCATATAGGAGTGAAATAACATGATATATGTCTTCTGTTATTGACTCATTTTGCTTAGCATTATACTCTAGATTAATCCATGTTGTTGCAGATGGCAAGATTTCATTCTTTTTCATGGCTGAGTAATATTCCATTATGTATATACTGCTTCTTTATCCATTCATCTATCCGTGGATACTTGGGCTGCTTCCATAATTTGGCTGTTATAAATAATTCTGCAATAAACCTAAGGGTGCACATATATTCTCAAATTAGTGTTTTTGTATTCTTTGTATAAATACCCACTATGGAATTACTGGATCATACAATAATTCTATTTTTAATATTTTGAAGAACCTCCATATTGTTTTCCACAGTGGCTACAACCAGTTTGCATTCCCAAAAACAGTGCATGAGGGTTTCTTTTTCCCTACATCCTTACCAACTCTTCTTGTTTCTTCGTTTTTTTTTTTAATTTTTATTTTTTTGTGTTTGTTTGTTTATTTTGAGAGAAGGAGCGTGCAAGCAAGGGAGGGGTAGAGAGAGAGGGAGAGAGAAATCCCAGGTAGGCTCTGTAATGTCAGTGCAGAGCCTGATGCGGGGCTCAAACTCATGAACTATGAGATCATGACCTGAACTGAAACCAAGAGCAAGATGCTTAACGTACCGAGTAGCCCAGGCATGCCTCCTTTGTTTTTATTTTAGCCATTCTGACAGATGTGAATTGATATTGTGATTTTGATTTCTGTTTGCCTGATGAGGAGTGATGTTGATCATCTTTTCATGTGTCTGTTGGCCATCTGGATGTCTTCTTTGGAGAAATGTCTGTTCATATCTTCTACACATTTTTGATTGGATTATTTATTTTTGCGGTGTTGAGTTGTATCAGTTGTTTATATGTTTTGGATACTAGCCCTTTGTCAGATATGTCATTGGCAAATATTTCCTCCCATTCACTAGGTTGTCTTTTACTTTGGTGGTGGTTTCTATTGCTATGCTTTTAATTTTGTTGTAGCCCCAATAGTTTATAGTGTCTCTATCTGGTTTGGGTATCAGGGTAATGCTGTCCTCAGAATGAATTTGGAAGCTTTTCTTCCTTTTCTTCTTCTTCTTCTTCTTCTTCTTCTTCTTCTTCTTCTTCTTCTTTTGGAATAGTTTGAGAAGAATCAGTATTAACTCTTTTTTAAATGTTTGGTGGAATTCACCTGTGAAGCTTTCTGGCCCTGGACTTTTTTTGCTGGGAGTTTTTTTTTTTTTTTTTTTAATGCTTGTTTATCTTTGAGAGAGAGACACACACACACAGAGTGAGCAGGGGAAGGGCAGAGAGAGAGAGGGAGACACAGAATCCGAAGCAGGCTCCAGTTTCTGAGATGTGGGCACAGAGCCCAACGCGGGGCTCAAACCCATGAGCCGTGAGATCATGACTTGAGTCGGATGTTGAACCAACTGAGCCACCCAGGCTCCCTTTTGTTGGGATTTTTTTGATTACTGATTCAATTTCATTGCTTGTAGTTAGTCTTTTCAAGTTTTCTTCTTCTCCTCCACCTCCTCCTGTTCCTCCTCCTCTTCCTTCTCTTTCATTTCCTCCTCATTTTTCTGCTTCTGCCCTGCTTCTCAGCTTATCTTTCCTCTTCCTCTTTTTTTTTTTTTTTTTTTTTTTTTACAATCTGGCTAAAGGATTATCAATTTTGTGGATCTTTTCAAAGAACCAGATCCTGATTTTATTTATCTGTTCTATAGTTATTTTAGTTTCTATTTCATGTATTTCTGCTCTAATCTTCATTGCTTTTTTCCTTGTCCTGGTTTGTGTTTTTGCTGTTCTTTTTCTAGCTCTTGTAGGTGTAAGGTTAAGTCGTTTTTTGATATTTTTCTTGCATCTTGATGTAGACCTGTATTGCTATAAACTTCCCTCTGAGAATAGCTATTGCTGTTAGCCCAAAGCTTTTGGACCATTGTGTTTCCATTTTCATTTGTTTCTGTGTATATTTTTATTTCTTCTTTCATTTCAGAGCTTCCTCTGCCTCCTCATTTTGTCTAACTCTCTGTGTCTGTTTCTGTGTGTTAGGAAAGTCAGCTCTGTTTCCTGCTCTTGAAAGTAGTGGCCTTATGAAGAAGAGGCCCTGCAGTGCCCTGTGGTGCCATGTCCCGTGTTCACCAGAACCTGGCACTTGAGGGATGTCTCCTGTGTGTGTTGTGTGTGCCCGACTGCTGTGGCTGAGGCATGTTTGCCTTCAGTCCTGTCGTCTGGAGTGGTTCTCTTTGCCTGCTGTGGGTAGGGTTTGTCCATGGGTTGTTAGTGGGCCAGTCTGGGGCCACCTTAGGCTTGAATTGAGCCAGACCAGGCATTTGCCAGAGATGTAATAGTAGCGAACTACATGGCTCTTTCCCTGTGTTGTGCCTTGAGAAACTTTGGTTGGTGGGAGGGGCCTGAAATCAGACCAGAGTTCTGCCCTCCGCTCCCTGCAGGGGCCACAGTGGGACTGGCATATGTGGTTGTCTTCCCCTTTAATTGGGGCAGGAGTCACTTTGGAGTGGTGCTGACTCCTGTCAGGGCTAACTGCAGACTGCCATGCTTGTGGCACCACTTTGTTTGGGCTTTGGCCAAGGGCTTATTGGAGGGGGCAGTTCTGTAGGAGAACATGGGGGTGGGGCAATCAGAGTTAGAAAGTCTGATCAGTCTGCTATGGGAGAGGACATGGAACCACTTGGAAAACTCCTATCACGGTGTGGACGTGGGGGGCAGGACCACAGGAGAATGTGATTCTATGCTGGTCCACTGTAGG
The DNA here is from genome assembly GCF_028749965.1 of Puma concolor. NCBI lineage: Eukaryota > Metazoa > Chordata > Mammalia > Carnivora > Felidae > Puma > Puma concolor. The sequence goes on along the minus strand of NC_141667.1, from coordinate 203,896,539 downwards.
AGGGGGCCTGCAGCTACTCAAAACTCCTGCCTAGGCCCACTGGGTTGGAGGGAGATGATCTGCAGAAGTGTGCAGGAGTAGGGCACCAGTGTTAGCAAGTTAGGTGGAGAATGTGCTGTTTGCTGGTTCCCACCGGTGTCTGCATCTGTGCTGGGGTGAAGGAGAGAAATGGCGCAGCCAGCTTTTTTGTTCTTGGAGAAGTCTTCTATAGATTCTTGCTCTTCCAGCACATGCTCTGAGATTAATAAACAAATCCCCCTCCTGTATACCCTAGGCTTCAAACTATTGCCTCTATGCTTTATCTCCTGGGGGCTCTTTGTTGTGCTGTCTCTTTAGGGGAAACTCAGTTTTCACTCACCCTCCAGGTTCTCCCAGAGCTGAGCCCGCTTGTTTTTAAAGTTCCAGAATGTGTTAAACCACACTCATTGTAAAAACTCAAGAAATTAGCCTCTCTGGTTTTCAAAGCCATGTGTTACAGGGATTTGTCTTCCCAGTGCAGGGCCCCATGCCTTGGGTTCCAGATGTGATTTTTGTTTCTTTTCCCTTTCTATGCCCGCTGTGTCCCTCCCTCCCTAAGACAGTTCTGAGGGTCTGTTTAGCTACCAACCTTGTCTCTGCCCTTCCTACCCTCTTTGATGTGGCCTCTTCTCCACATTTAGCTGTGGAGAGTCTGCTCTGCCAGTCTCTGGGTCATTTTGGATTATTTACACTGGGTGTTATCTAGTTGTAGCCATGGAATGAGGTATGCTTAGGATCCTTCTATTCTGCCATTTTCCCAGGAAATCTCCTTTTTACATTTCTTATTTTCCCTTCCCATCATAATTTTATGGAGGCTATACTAAGCTTCTTTACTGGATTATTGCAATATTCCCTTCCCTTTTATTCCCTTTACTGACACCACTTCATATTTTCCAAAGCACGAATTTCACAGCCAATGTTGTCATGCTTAGAATACCTCAGTGGCAATGTATAGTTTTCAAAATAATGGTTATAATCACAGCTTAAAATCCTATGCTTGGACCTCTTGAACTCTACCTTTTTATCTTAATTCTCACCAGAAGCTTAACTAGAACATCTTTAGTCTGTGCCTAAATGCAAAATTGCTTCAAATGCAAATTCTGGAAGTAGAGTGAGACCTAATACTCATGGAAAAAGAAGGAGGTCAGAATGACTAGAGTAGATGGAGTAAAAGAGACATCCAAGTGTGATGAGTAGTCACTGGAGGGCTTGAACTAACCTATGAAAATGATGACTTCCATTTAAATGAGGTTCACTCACGGCTGGTGTATGAAGAGACTGTGAAGGACAAAAGTGGAAGCAGGGAGACCACTTAGGATGTTGTTACAATGGTCTGGGCAAAGATCATAGTGGTTTGGACTGAGGTGCTGGTCCTGAGAACTGTCAGATTCTCTCTTCATTAGAAGGCACAGTCAACATGGTGGAATGATGGATTTGATGTGGAGTGTGAGGAAAAGTAAAGAGTCCAAGTCATTCCAGGGCTTGAGGCCTCAGCAACTGGATGATGCTGGTGTCATTTACTGAAATGTAGGTCACTGTAGGAAAAGCAAATTTAGGGATGTAGAACGTGAGAGCTCAGCACCCTATGAGGGCCCCCATCTCCTATCACCTTCATGCTCTATAGCTACTCACCCAGGTGTACCCAGACTGCCACAGCCTAAAGGTCACCTCACCACCCCAGAGAACACCACTATGTTCTCTGACCCAGTGCATAGTCATTCTTTCCTAATGATCTCCTTATGGACCTTCTCAGAAGTCACCAAAATGGCCAAGTTAAGAAGGAACTGATAGTCTATTTTGATCTAAGATCTACAAATTATTCAGCCATGTGATTCTTACCTTTTAAAAAAAGTTTTTCTCATGGATTTATTAAAGATTTCTAATTTAATTGTCTTACAGTCAAGAGATACAGTCTGATGATATCTATTCATTAAAATTTGAAATTTGCTTAATATCTTAATACACAGTCATCTCTTGTAAAAATAAAATGTGAAATTAGTAAGTAAAAATGAATATTTCTGTAAAAATCAGTCAAGGAACTCACACAAAGAAAAAAGGATATAAAATATAATAACATATACCCAAAATATGGAGAGGAGAGGAGAAAATAATGGATTCAAACTTGCATGGCCATCAATTTAATATAGACTGCTATTTGTAGAAGAGGTTATATACAAACCTAATGGTAACCACAGATCAAAAACTGCTAATAAACATGCAAAGAATAAAGAGAATGAAATCCAAACATATCACTAAAGAAAATCAGCAAAATATGAGAGAAAGACAAGAAAGGATCAGAGAAAATCTCCAGAAGGAACCACAAAACAAGTAATAAAATGGCAATAAATACATATCTATTAATAATCCTTTTGCATGTAAATGGAATAAACACTCCAATCAGAAATACAAGATGTCGAGGGAAGATGGTGGCGTAGGAGGATGCTGGGCTCACCACGCGTCCTGCTGATCACTTAGATTCCACCTACACCTGCCTAAATAACCCAGAAAACCACCAGAGGATTAGCAGAACGGAGTCGCCGGAGCCAAGCGCAGATGAGAGGCCCACGGAAGAGGGTAGGAAGGGCGGCGAGGCGGTGCGCGCTCCACGGACTGGCGGGAGGGAGCCGGGGCGGAGGGGCGGCTCGCTGGCCAAGCAGAGCCCCCGAGTCTGGCTTGCAAAAGCGGAGGGGCCTGACGGACTGTGTTCCGACAGCAAGCTCGACTTAGCGTCTGGGAGGTCATAAGTTAACAGCGCTGCTCAGAAAGCGGGAAGGCTAGAGGACAAAGGGAAGGAGAGCTGCTGAGCCCCCTGACAACAGAGCTCAGTTTGGTGGGGAACAAAGGCGCTCGCCAGCGCCATCTCCCCCGCCCATCCCCCAGCCAAAATCCCAAAGAGAACCAGTTCCTGCCAGGGAACTTGCTCGCTCCGCGCAAACACCCAACTCTGCGCTTCTGCGGAGCCAAACCTCCGGCAGCGGATCTGACTCCCTCCTGCTGCCACAGGGCCCCTCCTGAAGTGGATCACCTAAGGAGAAGCAAGCTAAGCCTGCCCCTCCTGCCCCTGTGCAACTTGCCTACCCACCCCAGCTAAGACGCCAGATCCCCAGCATCACAAGCCTGGCAGTGTGCAAGTAGCCCAGACGGGCCACCCCACCCCACAGTGAATCCCGCCCCTAGGAGAGGGGAAGAGAAGGCACACACCAGTCTGACTGTGGACACAGCAGTGGGCTGGGGGCAGACATCAGGTCTGACTGCGGCTCCACCCACCAACTCCAGTTATACACCACAGCACAGGGGAAGTGCCCTGCAGGTCCTCACCACGCCAGGGACTATCCAAAATGACCAAGCGGAAGAATTCCCCTCAGAAGAATCTCCAGGAAATAACAACAGCTAATGAGCTGATCAAAAAGGATTTAAATAATATAACAGAAAGTGAATTTAGAATAATAGTCATAAAATTAATCGCTGGGCTTGAAAACAGTATAGCTGACAGCAGAGAATCTCTTGCTACAGAGATCAAGGGACTAAGGAACAGTCACGAGGAGCTGAAAAACGCTTTAAACGAAATGCATAACAAAATGGAAACCACCACGGCTCGGATTGAAGAGGCAGAGGAGAGAATAGGTGAACTAGAAGATAAAGTTATGGAAAAAGAGGAAGCTGAGAAAAAGAGAGATAAAAAAATCCAGGAGTATGAGGGGAAAATTAGAGAACTAACTGATACACTAAAAAGAAATAATATACGCATCATTGGTATCCCAGAGGAGGAAGAGAGAGGGAAAGGTGCTGAAGGGGTACTTGAAGAAATAATAGCTGAGAACTTCCCTGAAGTGGGGAAGGAAAAAGGCATTGAAATCCAAGAGGCACAGAGAACTCCCTTCAGACGTAACTTGAATCGATCTTCTGCACGACATATCATAGTGAAACTGGCAAAATACAAGGATAAAGAGAAAATTCTGAAAGCAGCAAGGGGTAAACGTGCCCTCACATATAAAGGGAGACCTATAAGACTCGTGACTGATCTCTCTTTTGAAACTTGGCAGGCCAGAAAGAATTGGCACGAGATTTTCAGTGTGCTAGACAGAAAAAATATGCAGCCGAGAATCCTTTATCCAGCAAGTCTGTCATTTAGAATCGAAGGAGAGATAAAGGTCTTCCCAAACAAACAAAAACTGAAGGAATTTGTCACCACTAAACCAGCCCTCCAAGAGATCCTAAGGGGGACCCTGTGAGACAAAGTACCAGAGACATCACTACAAGCATAAAACATACAGACATCACAATGACTCTAAACCCATATCTTTCTATAATAACACTGAATGTAAATGGATTAAATGCGCCAACCAAAAGACATAGGGTAGCAGAATGGATAAAAAAACAAGACCCATCTATTTGCTGTCTACAAGAGACTCATTTTAGACCTGAGGACACCTTTAGATTGAGAGTGAGGGGTTGGAGAACTATTTATCATGCTACTGGAAGCCAAAAGAAAGCTGGAGTAGCCATACTTATATCAGACAAACTAGACTTTAAATTAAAGGCTGTAACAAGAGATGAAGAAGGACATTATATAATAGTGACAGGGTCTATCCATCAGGAAGAGCTAACAATTATAAATGTCTATGCGCCGAATACCGGAGCGCCCAAATATATAAAACAATTACTCATAAACATAAGCAACCTTATTGAGAAGAATGTGGTAATTGCAGGGGACTTTAACACCCCACTTACAGAAATGGATAGATCATCTAGACACACGGTCAATAAAGAAACAAGGGCCCTGAATGACACATTGGATCAGATGGACTTGACAGATATATTTAGAACTCTGCATCCCAAAGCAACAGAATATACTTTCTTCTCGAGTGCACATGGAACATTCTCCAAGATAGATCATATACTGGGTCACAAAACAGCCCTTCATAAGTTTACAAGAATTGAAATCATACCATGCATCCTTTCAGACCACAATGCTGTGAAGCTTGAAATCAACCACAGGAAAAAGTCTGGAAAACCTCCAAAAGCGTGGAGGTTAAAGAACACCCTACTAACGAATGAGTGGGTCAACCAGGCAATTAGAGAAGAAATTAAAAAATATATGGAAACAAACGAAAATGAAAATACAACAATCCAAACGCTTTGGGACGCAGCAAAGGCAGTCCTGAGAGGAAAATACATTGCAATCCAGGCCTATCTCAAGAAACAAGAAAAATCCCAAATACAAAATCTAACAGCACACCTAAAGGAAATAGAAGCAGAACAGCAAAGGCAGCCTAAACCCAGCAGAAGAAGAGAAATAATAAAGATCAGAGCAGAAATAAACAATATAGAATCTAAAAAAACTGTAGAGCAGATCAACGAAACCAAGAGTTGGTTTTTTGAAAAAATAAACAGAATTGACAAACCTCTAGCCAGGCTTCTCAAAAAGAAAAGGGAGATGACCCAAATAGATAAAATCATGAATGAAAATGGAATTATTACAACCAATCCCTCAGAGATACAAACAATTATCAGGGAATACTATGAAAAATTATATGCCAACAAATTGGACAACCTGGAAGAAATGGACAAATTCCTGAACACCCACACTCTTCCAAAACTCAATCAGGAGGAAATAGAAAGCTTGAACAGACCCATCACCAGCGAAGAAATTGAATCGGTTATCAAAAATCTCCCAACAAATAAGAGTCCAGGACCAGATGGCTTCCCAGGGGAGTTCTACCAGACGTTTAAAGCAGAGATAATACCTATCCTTCTCAAGCTATTCCAAGAAATAGAAAGGGAAGGAAAACTTCCAGACTCATTCTATGAAGCCAGTATTACTTTGATTCCTAAACCAGACAGAGACCCAGTAAAAAAAGAGAACCACAGGCCAATATCCCTGATGAATATGGATGCAAAAATTCTCAATAAGATACTAGCAAATCGAATTCAACGGCATATAAAAAGAATTATTCACCATGATCAAGTGGGATTCATTCCTGGGATGCAGGGCTGGTTCAACATTCGCAAATCAATCAATGTGATACATCACATTAACAAAAAAAAGAGAAAAACCATATGATCCTGTCAATCGATGCAGAAAAGGCCTTTGACAAAATCCAGCACCATTTCTTAATAAAAACCCTTGAGAAAGTCGGGATAGAAGGAACATACTTAAAGATCATAAAAGCCATTTATGAAAAGCCCACAGCTAACATCATCCTCAACGGGGAAAAACTGAGAGCCTTTTCCCTGAGATCAGGAACATGACAGGGATGCCCACTCTCACCGCTGTTGTTTAACATAGTGCTGGAAGTTCTAGCATCAGCAATCAGACAACAAAAGGAAATCAAAGGCATCAAAATTGGCAAAGATGAAGTCAAGCTTTTGCTTTTTGCAGATGACATGATATTATACATGGAAAATCCGATAGACTCCACCAAAAGTCTGCTAGAACTGATACATGAATTCAGCAAAGTTGCAGGATACAAAATCAATGTACAGAAATCAGTTGCATTCTTATACACTAACAATGAAGCAACAGAAAGACAAATAAAGAAACTGATCCCATTCACAATTGCACCAAGAAGCATAAAATACCTAGGAATAAATCTAACCAAAGGTGTAAAGGATCTGTATGCTGAAAACTATAGAAAGCTTCTGAAGGAAATTGAAGAAGATTTAAAGAAATGGAAAGACATTCCCTGCTCGTGGATTGGAAGAATAAATATTGTCAAAATGTCAATACTACCCAAAGCTATCTACACATTCAATGCAATCCCAATCAAAATTGCACCAGCATTCTTCTCGAAACTAGAACAAGCAATCCTAAAATTCATATGGAACCACAAAAGGCCCCGAATAGCCAAAGTAATTTTGAAGAAGAAGACCAAAGCAGGAGGCATCACAATCCCAGACTTTAGCCTCTACTACAAAGCTGTCATCATCAAGACAGCATGGTATTGGCACAAAAACAGACACATAGACCAATGGAATAGAATAGAAACCCCAGAACTAGACCCACAAACGTATGGCCAACTCATCTTTGACAAAGCAGGAAAGAACATCCAATGGAAAAAAGACAGTCTCTTTAACAAATGGTGCTGGGAGAACTGGACAGCAACATGCAGAAGGTTGAAACTAGACCACTTTCTCACACCATTCACAAAAATAAACTCAAAATGGATAAAGGACCTGAATGTGAGACAGGAAACCATCAAAACCTTAGAGGAGAAAGCAGGAAAAGACCTCTCTGACCTCAGCCGTAGCAATCTCTTACTCGACACATCCCCAAAGGCAAGGGAATTAAAAGCAAAAGTGAATTGCTGGGACCTTATGAAGATAAAAAGCTTCTGCACAGCAAAGGAAACAACCAACAAAACTAAAAGGCAACCAACGGAATGGGAAAAGATATTTGCCAATGACATATCGGACAAAGGGCTAGTATCCAAAATCTATAAAGAGCTCACCAAACTCCACACCCGAAAAGCAAATAACCCAGTGAAGAAATGGGCAGAAGACATGAATAGACACTTCTCTAAAGAAGACATCCGGATGGCCAACAGGCACATGAAAAGATGTTCAGCGTCGCTCCTTATCAGGGAAATACAAATCAAAACCACACTCAGGTATCACCTCACGCCAGTCAGAGTGGCCAAAATGAACAAATCAGGAGACTATAGATGCTGGAGAGGATGTGGAGAAACGGGAACCCTCTTGCACTGTTGGTGGGAATGCAAATTGGTGCAGCCGCTCTGGAAAGCAGTGTGGAGGTTCCTCAGAAAATTGAAAATAGACCTACCCTATGACCCAGCAGTAGCACTGCTAGGAATTTATCCAAGGGACACAGGAGTACTGATGCATAGGGGCACTTGTACCCCAATGTTCATAGCAGCACTCTCAACAATAGCCAAATTATGGAAAGAGCCTAAATGTCCATCAACTGATGAATGGATAAAGAAATTGTGGTTTATATACACTATGGAATACTACGTGGCAATGAGAAAAAATGAAATATGGCCTTTTGTAGCAACGTGGATGGATCTGGAGAGTGTGATGCTAAGTGAAATAAGTCATACAGAGAAAGACAGATACCATATGGTTTCACTCTTATGTGGATCCTGAGAAACTTAACAGGAACCCATGGGGGAGGGGAAGGAAAAAAAAAAAAAGAGGTTAGAGTGGGAGAGAGTCAAAGCATAAGAGACTGTTGAGAACTGAGAGCAAACTGAGGGTTGATGGGGGGTGGGGGGGAGGAGAGGGTGGGTGATGGGTATTGAGGAGGGCACCTTTTGGGATGAGCACTGGGTGTTGTATGGAAACCAATTTGACAATAAATTTCATATATAAATAAAAAAAAAAGAAATACAAGATGTCATAATGGATAAAAAAAAAAAAAAAAAAAAAAAAACAAGACCTGCTGCGTATAAGAGACTCATTTTAGACCTGAAGTCACCTGCAGATTAAAAATGAGGGGATGGAGAAACATTTATCATGGAAATGGATGTCAAAACGAACCAAGAATAGCAAAACTTATATCAGACAAACTAGATTTGAAAACAAAGACTGTAACAAGAGACAAAAAAGGGCACTATATAATCTTAAAGGGGATAATCCAACAAGAATATACAACAATTGTAAATATTTTTGCTCCCAATATGGAGGTGCCCAAATATTAAAAACAATTAATAACAAACATAAGAGAACTAATTAATAATACAATAATAGTAGGGGACTTTAACACCCCACTTACATCAATGGGCAGATCATCTAACCAGAAAATCAACAAGGAAACAATGGCTTTGAATGGCACACTGGTGCAAATGAACTTAACAAATATACTGAGAACATTTCATCCTAAAACAGCAGAATACACATTCTTTTCAAGTGCACATAGAACATTCTCTAGAATAGATTACATATTAGGTCACAAAACAGACCTCAACAAATACAAAAAAATTGAAATTATACCATGCACTTTTTCTGACCTCAACACTATGAAACTAGAAATCAACCACAAGAAAAAGTCTGTAAAGACTACAACTACATGGAGTTTAAAGAACATGCTGCGAAATAATGAACGGATCAACCAGAGGAAGCAAAACAAACAAACAAACAAAAACAAAACAAAAAACAAAAACATGGAAACAAATGAAAATAAAAACACAATGGTCTAAAGCCTTTGGGATGCAGCAAAAGCAGTCCTACAAGGGAAGTATATAGAAATATAGGCTTATGTTAAGAAGAAAGAAAAATCTCAAATAACTTAACCTTGCATCTAAAGAAGCTAGGAAAAGAACAACAAAAGAAGCCTAAAGCCTACATAAGGAAGGAAATAGTAAAATTTAGAGCGGAAATAAATGAAATAGAATGCAAAATAACGATGGAACAGATCAATGAAACCAGGAGCTGGTACTTTGAAAACGTTAATAAAACTGATAAACCTCTAGCCAGACTTATCAAAAAGAAAAGAGAAAGTATCAAAATAAATAAAATAACAAATGAGAGAGGAGCAACAAAAATGAACACCACAGAAATACAAACAAATATAAGAATGTTATGCAGAACTATATGTTAACAATTTGGACAACCCCGATGAGATAGATAAATTCCTAGAAACATATAAACTACCAAAACTGAAACAAGAAATAGAAAACTTGAACAGACTGATAAACAGCAAAGGAACTGCATCAGTATCAAAAAACTCCCAACAAACCAAAGTCCAGGACCAGATGGCTTCACAGGCAAAATCTAAGAAACATTTTAAAGAAGCGTTAATACCTATTCTCAAACCATATCAAAACATAGAAAAGAAAGGAAAACTTCTAATTTTTTTCTAGGAGACCAATATTACCCTCCTATCAAAACCAGTTAAAGACACCACTAAAAAACACAACTATAGGCAAATATCTCTGATGAACATAGATGCAAAAATTCTCAATAAAATACAAGCAAACCAAATCCAATAGTATATTAACAAAAATTGATCATCACAATCAAGTAGGATTTATTTCTGGTATGCAAGGGTAGTTCAATATTCACAAATCAAATCAATATAATACACATTAATAAAAGAATAGATAAAAACCGTATGATCATTTCACTAGATGCAGGAAAAGCATTTGACAAAGAACAGGATCCATTCATGATAAAAACCCTCAATAAAGTATGTTTCTAGGGAACACACTTCAGTTTCATAAAGGCCATCTATGAAAAACCCACAGCTAATACCATCTTCAATGGGGAAAAACTGAGAGTTTTTCCTTTAACACTCAGAAACCAAACAGGGATGTTCACTCTCACCACTTTTATTCAATATAGTACTGGAAGTCCTAGCCACAGAAATCAGACAAAAAAAGAAATAAGAGGTGTCCAAGTTGGCAAGTAAGAACTTGTAAAAGTCTGTATTTTCTAATTCAAGCTAAATTTTTACATTTTATCTGTTGATAATTTTGAATGATGAATTTAAATCTACATTAACCGGGGAATTAAAATTTTCCCTGTGGTTCCATTAGATGTGCTTTTATATTTTTATACATTTCTAGATTATCATATTGGATACATGCAAATTTAGAATTTTTGTTGTATTAAAACTTTTGATGTTTTGAAGGGCATCATTTTCCTAATAATACTTTTTTTTAAAGTCACTGTTATTTTTTATATATGCATTTTACACACGTATTTCCTCACTCTTACTTTTAATAAGTCTGGCTGGGTCCTTTGGCTTTAATAGTGTGTCTTTTAAACTGCAAATGGAGTTTTTGTTGTTACCGGTCTCTGTGTTTGAAAAATGACTTCATTCACTTTACATATAATTATAATTAATACATTTGCACTTATTTGCAGTCTCTTAATTTGTGCCTTCTGTTTGTACTCTTATTTCTATTATTTTTTATTCTTGCATTGTTCTTCATTTTCAATATTACACTCTCTCTACTAATTTGCAGTAATTATTGCATTTTGTTTTTAATGATTCACTTTTTTATTTTACCTTGTAGGTTTAACAAAGTCTGAAATCAATTAATATTTTAATGTTTTCCTGAATATACAGGAAGGGAGAATTGTAAAAACTGCATCCTAATTTGCATATCTACTTCCATACTTGCTGAAAGTGGAAATAATAAGGAAATATATGTTAGTAAAATACTTTCGAAAAGTATAAAATTGCTTCAAAATAAAATGCACTGTTAATAAAATGCATGCCTTTCAATTTACATATTAATTTACACATTTTTGTTTTTGTCCAACTTATATATCATATCTCTTTTAACCTAATTGATAATATATTTTATGCATACAGATCTTTTAGAATTGTTTACATGGTTATCCATTTTCTTTGCTCATAATTTTTCTTTTATGTAAAAAGTATTTCTAGGTTCATTTTTTTCTTCCAGAAGTACATCTTCTAGAAATTCACTTAGTAAATGACTCTTTCTAAAAACAATTTTCTTTAATGTTTATTTATTTTTGAGAGAGAGAGAGAGAGAAAGAGACAGAGTGTGAGCTGGGGAGGAGCAGAGAGAGGGAGACACAGAATCTGAAGCAGGCTCCAGGCTCTGAGCCGTCAGCACAGAGCCGGACGAGGGGTTCAAACCCACGAACCGTGAGATCATGACCCGAGCTGAAGTCGGATGCTTAACTGACTGAGCCACCCAGGCACCCCTAGTAAATGACTCTTAATGATCATTTATTTCGTATTTGTACATAAATGTCTTTATTTCACACACAAATGTCTAAGTAAACAGAAAGTTCTGGATTCTGGATTGTCTATCATTTCTTTCATCAATGTAAGGGTACTGTTATTCTCTCTTCTTGTTTCCATTGTTACTTTTGAGAATTATATTCATAGATTAAATTATTACTAATTTGTAGGCCTTTTGTTTTAATCTTTGACTTCTGGAAAGAACTTATTTTTGTCTGCAAAGCACCCAAGATTTACCGTAATAATCTATTTGCAGATTTATTTATATTTCATGTTCTACATATTGTGCCTTCCATATTTATTTATGAATTTTTGTCTTCATCAGTTATGGAAAATTTTCAGTTATTTTTCTACAAATGTTGCCTTTTCTACAGTTTCTTTAGTTCTAGGCATGGGAGACTTACGGAACTATACTATATATTGTTATGATCTTCATGTTTTTGACCTTTATACCAAATTTTCCTCTAGGATAATTTCCTCAAATCTACTTTCTGCTTTACTAATATCCTTTTGGCAGAGTCTAGTCTGCTGTTTAGACTACCTATTGAGTATAATTTTAACAAATTTATTCTTCATTAAAACATTTCTATTTGTATCTTTCCCTAAGTTTGGCAATTTTGATTTCTTTTTTTCTTGCTCATTTTTTTCCACATTTATTTCTTTAAACATTTCAAACAGTTGTTTTCTGGATCTCTTATTGCCGATATCAGAGTTATTTGATTCCTGTTGTTGATTTTGACTTTGTGTATTCTAATTCATATGATTTGGTTTCTTGTATTTCTTGTATTGTGTTTCTTGTTTTGTAATATTTTACTGAAATACCATATTTTGTTGAGATAAAACTTTCAATACTTGGAAAGTTTCAATTGGAGAAGCTTTCCTCCAGGGCTAATTTCCATTGGATTTTGCCAGTTGCCAAAGACTACTGCTGACCTGAGACCATTTTATTCCCATCCAAACATCCACGATTTAATTTGGGTGCAGAAGTCCATGTCCTTCAACTTTGCAGCAGTTTAAACTCCAGAGGTGTCAACACTTATACTATCATTTGCTTTTTAGGTGATCTTTTGCATTTATACTATTTATTGTTTTATATTCTAGTTTTAAGTCATTGCACCTTTCTAGAAGTCATTTTTAGAAATTTCCCTTAGTTTTGGGGGAAAAAAGTGAAGGATCTCATTGCATTTTAAGAGTGTATAGTGTAACATATGGCCAAAGCATAGGCCCTAGGTCATGTTTTCTGTTGGCATGTTTAACATTTTTCTTTTTAACATGTTTATATCATTTATTTTAATATGGGATGCTGGCATATTTAGATTTTTATCTCCTAGTAATTTTAACATTCTCATTTCCTTATTTTTATAATGATTTTCATCTATACTGTCTTGTTTTGGATTGGTTTCACTTTATTTTTAAATATAATTTCATATCCTTCTATTGTTTGGAATGTCTATATCTATATATATCTATATATTCAATATCTCTTATTATGGTTATTGTCTTTAAAATGCTAGGATGCCTACTTATTAATGTTTAAAGTTAATTAATGTCTGTACCCCCTTCCCAATTAATTAATTAATTTACTTTGGATCTTTATAACTCTGATGAGTTTATCGTATGTCAACAGGTTATTTTTATCTAGAACATGAATATCGGATATTTCTTGTTTTGGCAAGTTGCTTTTTGTGATGGCTTTTTGTTTCCTCGTGTATGCAGTAATTTGGGATTTTGAGTTAGTGTTTTCAGAGTTTTTACCTATAGAAATTCTTGGGTTTTAATCTAAGTTCTTTCCCATTAAGAGAATATTCATATTTCAACTTAGTTTATTGCTCTCTACCATTCCAGAACCGCATAGTGTTATGTTTCCAAATTAGGATATCTCAGACTGTGTAGGCAGATTAGCTTTAAAGTACAAACCTATGTCAGTTTCAGGCCTGTGTTTCTGCATGTGTGGGTGTGTACGGGGGTGTATCTATATCTATTGTATATATTCATGGAAGTCTTTATTTTTCTTTAAGTGAAGACCTAGGAAAGGCAGACAAGCTTGATTTTTGTCTCCCTTTGTCATTTATTGAGATATTTTCTTCTATATAATTTTCTGAAATACAGTTTTTCAGAGATCCAGGTTATTGCTTTAGATAAAGTCTCAGGTCTAACATCTGCCATTTGTCCAAGGCTTGATCTCTTCTTTCATCTTGACTGTAAACTTTCAGCCTCTTAAGCTATTGAAATCAGCAAACATTTCCATGAAGGACCATACATGAAACATCATCTGTACATTCTTAGTATCTCTCATTCTCTCTCTCCCTCCCTACTTTCTCCTCTCCCTCCCTGGCACTTGGACTTTTAGAAAACAATTATTTCAATATAAATTGTGCACTAAAAATGCTTATTTAATTTGTACTATTGTTCTTGGTGTGACTGTTGAAAGATTTTCAACATAGTATGTACACAATATTGCTAATATTAAGGTTTTTTTGTTTAAACTATTAGAGTTTTGTTTTATCATCTATGGCTCTGAGGCTCTAAATACTGAAAAGCTTCCTTTACATAACTGTTATTGGTAATTGAATTTACTCACAGTATGATTGTTAATAGGAGTTCAATTTGTTAGAATGTTTGTTGTAGGCAATTCAATTAATTACCAGTTTCAGTAAACAAACTGGTGTAGTGATAATTAACTTACTACCTGAGATTTCATTAAGTGTTTTTAGGGTAACTGAATTCTATATAACTGGCCCAACCTCATATTGTAAAAAAAAAAATTAATGTTTATTTATTTTTAAGAGAGAGAGAGATGGACAGACAGACAGAGTGCCAGTGGGGGAAGGGCAGGGAAAGGGAGACCCAGAATCTGAAGCAGGTTCCAGGCTCTGAGCTGTTAGCACGGAGCCCCATGCGGGGCTAGAACCCATGGAGTATGAGATTATGACCTGAGCCAAAGTTAGACACTTAACTGACTGAGCCACTCAGGTGCCCCACCAACCTCATATTTTAAGAAGATAAATTGAGAAATTTTATCTTTGTTTTTTTTGTCCTCATATTTATGTAAAAAAATAAAATCTGCTGATTCACTTCTAACCTAAGGAAAAGTATTCAACAAATTTATGGCATAAAGATTGTGAGATATTCTTTAACCAGCTCTAATACTTTTTTCTTGCATTAAGCTGAAGTGGTCAATGAGGGCAGTGTGCACCTTACAACATTTTGAAGAAAGGGTCATTTGAACTGATATAAAATAGAGAAGAGCGTTATTTCAAGAAAGAAAGCAGCCAAATCAGTAATTCCTTTTTAGTCTTTACCTACTGGCTCCCACAAAAGCACTTATTATAATTCATCACTTCATTCTTCTAAAAACTTTTTTCTTTTCTTTTCTTTTCTTTTTTTTAGATCCTGTGCTTCCCTTTGGCTTCCTTCCTAACTCGTGTCAACTGCTGACTCCTTTCCAACAAAACCACGTGATGTTCAAGGGACTGCCCAGTTTGATCTTTGAGTTTCTGACCTTAACTGTAACCCTTTCCTCAATTAATTAGTAAAGAGCTATGGATACAAATGCCATGTATGTGGTTTTTCAAATATCATTTTCAAAAATGACTGGAGTGATCTTCGGGGTCTGTTAAACCCCACACTCAACCTTTAACTCCTCTAGTTGTGTTCCTAACTGTGAGTGAATTGTACAACCACTGTCCAATATTTCAAGCCAAGAATCTCGGCTTCCTCCCTTCCATTTTCCATCTCTTGCAGTCCTAAAGCAATTTCTTCTGACGGTACATCCAACCTACATCTATAATGTGTTCACGTCCTCACCCTCTCCCCTACCATCATCCTAATTCAAGCCACTATTATTTCCCACTTGGAAAACTCTCTAATCGATTTTTGCTGCTCTTTCTACTTATATTGATATCATGCTACACTCCTCTCTTCCCTCATACCTCCCTCCCTGTTTTTTTTTTTTTTTTTTGGTTCTAGAATAATCTTTCTGAAAACTTAAGTCGTATTAGGTCACTCTCCAAGACTTTTCTTTGTTCTCGGCATAAAAGCAAGCTGCCTTTACTGTGCCACATAAGGCTTTTCATAAGCCAGTCCCTACATGTACTTCTGCCTGCATTTCATACAGGATTCTGCCACCTGGCTATGTTCAACCATCACAGATCTCCATTTATTATGTAAGAAGTTTAGATTGAACAAGGTATAACACTTCAGCTCTTCTGTTACTCTTGAGAGCTTTTCTTTCAGATTTTAACATGAGCAACTTGTTAAACTCATTTAGACATCATTTCAACATCTTTTCTGAAAAAGTATTCTAGACCATAATCAAAAAGAATCCTCACCTCTCCTCCTCTCACCTATTTTTTCACCACATCACTGACTTACTATTCTTCATAGAAGCTGTCGTTATCTGAAATTATCTAGCCTATGTGTTTATTTGTGTAGTGACTGAACATTCCCGTTAAAGTGTAAGTTCCACAATAGTGGAAAAGTTCTCTATAAGTATTCATCACGAATAAAAGGTGAAAATAAGAATATCAGTTTTAAGGGATCATGGCACAAGATTGCGCTAAGTTGCAATACTGAGGCAGCTTATGGTATAAAGATAGAAAGTAAACTGGTGTGCAGTTTTCTGGAAAATTAGATGGGAGAATTTAGATTTAATGTCGAAGACAATAGGAATGTGTTTTATATTTTGCCTTAAATTGGAAAAAAAAAAACCCCACAAACACTCACGACTCTGTTTGGATAATTTACACAAGTTTACTTCCCATGACCTGTGGAATCTGGTTATATAGTGTTAAACATGGCCAAAAAATGTATTTAAAAATGATATATAAGCAGTAAGTATTTATTTATCTTAGAATGTGCCAGATTTTAATTGCATGAGTAAATAAATAGTATAAAGAAGTAAAAATAATTTATCTATGCTTCTGTGAGGCATTTTTTAAATCACTTTTATGTTTGTCTGTTGAAGGATTTTTTTTTTTTTTTTTTTTTTTTTGCATTTTTACCTCAAATACATTTAAAGTCAAATAAAGGCAATTTGGCCTTTAGGGAGTTATAATAGACTCTTGCAATAAAGCAGTTCAACTGTAAAATATACGCTGTTGTATTACCTCCCTGACTTTTCTTTGAAAGTTATCATAACATTTTCAACTTTACCAACACAACTACCATTAGGCAATTACTTAGAAAGTTTCAGTTTTAGTAGCTATTTTTAAGAAAGACAGAATTGTTCTGCTTAGCAATCAGGAAGGAGCTGTGTCCCACACATGGCAGAACAGACATTTAAACCAATATTTGTGAAGAAAAGGTGATGATAGAATGAATAAGGATAAAGCAAAAAGAAGACAAAAGTGAACCAACAACTTACATAATACATTTTCCAATTGAAGAAATGTTTTTGCCTGTATGTTCAGCTACAAGCAGAAATATAAAAGATTTATATTTGTCTATGATAGATGATAGATAGATATAAAGACACATGATATTTAAATAATATCTATAGTTATAAATAGTAAATAGTATAAATAGTATAAATAATAGTATTAATAAATAATAAATAATAGTATAAATAGTAAATAAACATGATATTTAACTCATCTAATAGTTATTGAATTAGCACTTTGCCTTCAAATTTATTATTTATTTTAGGAAACAAAGCATACACTTATGAAGAAGAAACATAAACAACACAGCATGACATTAATGAAGCTGTCAAAAATATAAACAAAAATGTAAACTTAAAAAATGCATAACTTGGGACGCCTGGGTTGCGCAGTCGGTTAAGCGTCCGACTTCAGCCAGGTCACAATCTCGCGGTCCGGGAGTTCGAGCCCCGCGTCAGGCTCTGGGCTGATGGCTCAGAGCCTGGAACCTGTTTCCGATTCTGTGTCTCCCTCTCTCTCTCTGCCCCTCCCCCGTTCATGCTCTGTCTCTCTCTGTCCCAAAAATAAATGAACGTTGAAAAAAAATGCATAACTTTATCACAAATAATAGAGTGTCAGAGTTCAAGTTCACATCTTCATTATCTAGTCATTATTATCCAGTCCTTACTCACATTATTTTGCAACTAAAGTTACAGAGTCACAATGACCATGAGATGCTAACCTTAACAGTCTACACATGCTTGAATAGAAACCAGGCTATTTACAGAAAAGTATGAATAAAATAAGGGATTTTCTACATAATAGAAACTATAAAAAATTATTTTAGGTAGTTGATATAATGTGCTTACTTTTTTTTGTTAACAATGGAACGTATGTATGCTTACCTCTTTCTATTTATATATGTATTCTACAATGATTTAAACATTAACTTATTATGACTCCGGGTTTAACTTATGAATACCAAGGCAGACTGATAGTAAACACAGTATTTGGGTACACTACAAAACTGGGGTTAAATTGTACAGCATGCTTTCAATTCTTCCTTTCCTAAATATGAAGAGAATACAGACAAGAATTTATGATTAATAATATTTTAGGTAGCTGTTAGAAATTTTAATTACTCAATAATATGGTATTGCTTTTGAACTCATAGAGATCTCCTGTGAAGAGAGAGATGTGTACAGATGCATGTGAACCTAATTAAGATTTTAAGTTATCAGAAAATCTTCTTTTTAATTTTTTCAATTTTTTTCTTATGAATTCACTCCGTTCAGTGGAAGATAAGCTTTAACTCTGTTATCCTTTCCCATCCCAAACATGCACAAACATGCTTTTTACATTCTTCCAATATACTTATCACCCTTGTTAGTTAAATGAGTATTTGTTTTTTATTACTATGCTTAATTAATGGCTGATATACATAGTATATTATTATATCTTGTATTATCACTTATTTTTCTGGAATTAATATTTGACTTATATATAGTATAAGTATATATATTTATGTAATATAAATTGACATCTATCATCTCTTCTTTTTCCACTCATCCACTGATGTACATTTAAATTGTTTCCATGTCTTGGCTATTGTGAATAATGCTGCAATGAATGTGGGAGTGCGGATATCTAGTTTTAAGTTTTTGAGGGACTTCCATACTCTTTTCAATAATGGCTGGACCAGTTTACATTCCCATAGACAGTGCACCAGGGTTTTCTTTTCTCCACCTCCTTGTTGGTATCTGTTATCTCTTGTCTGTTTGATGATAGCCATCTGAACATGTGTGATATGATATCTCATTGTGGTTTTGATTTGCATTTTTCTGATGATGTTGAATACCTTTTTATATGCTTCTTGGCTATTTGTATGTCATCTCTGGAAAAGTGTCTATTAAGATCCTCTGCCCAGTTTTTAATTAGATTCTTTTTTGGCTATTGAGTTGTACGAGTTCCTTATGTATTTTGGATGTTGACCCTTATCAGATATATGGCTTGCAGATATTTTCTCCTATTCCACATATTGCCTTTTCATTTTATTGATTGTTTCTTTTGCTGCTCAGAAGCTTGTTAGTTTGATTTAGTCCCACTTACTAATTTTTTATGTTCTTGCTTGTGTTTTTGGTGTTATATCCAAAAAACTCATTGCTAAGACCAATGTCAGGGAGCATTCTCCCTATGTTTTCTTCTAGGAGTTTTATGATTTCTGGTGTTACATTTAAGTCTTTAAATCATTTCAACTTAATTTTTTGTGAGTGGTGTAAGGTAGGATCCAATTTCATTCTTTTGCATGTGTATATCCAGTTTTCCCAGCACCATTTATTGAAGAGACTACTTTTTCCCCACTGAGTATTCTTGGCTGTCTTGTCAAATATTAATTGACTACATATGCATGGGTTTATTTTTGAATGAATAAATATTCTCAATTCTGTTCCATTGGTCTATGTGTCTTTTTTTCTTATGATTTTCTTTTTTTTAATATATGAGTATAGTCGACACACAATGTTACATTAGTTTCAGGTGTGCAACTTAGTGATTGATAAGTTTGTACATTAGGCTGTTTCCACTGCAATTATAGCTGCCATTTATCCCTTTACATTGCTATTACAGTATCATTGATTGCATTCCTTATGGTCTGCCCTTTATTTCCATGACTTACTCATTCTATAACTAGAGGTCTATCCCCCACTCCCCTTTATCCATTTTGCTTACCCCCTCACCTTCCTCCCCTCTGGCATCCATTAGTTTTTTCTCTGTATTTATAGTTCTAACTTACCAGAAAATCTTACACGTTACTGCTGTGTTATCAGAGCACAAGTCGCCACTGGTAAACTAAGGGGAAAGATGTTTTGGGATCATGCAAAGTTGTAGATCTGCATGATTCCCCTCCCCAAACCAGTGGAGTTATGTGGTGGTAGATTGGGATACTGTGTGGTGAATTCACATGGTGTGAATACAGTTACTGAAAATCCCTTTAAATTGTTCTTCTAAGATCTTTGTTTATTGTCCTTTACATCTCAACTAGTGGTACTTTGAAAATGGTATTCTACCTGAAATGGTATGATTAAAATAGCTACTTAATTCCAGAAATAAAATCCATCAAAGTCAGCAGTCACCTGATGTTTCTTAAGATTATCTTTATGAATATTAATAGAAGTTCCTCAATGAAAAATAACAAACTATTTTAAATGATAAATGTTTCAGTAATAATAATGATACTGGAAGCCAGTAATAATTATGACTTTGTTGTGTTGGTAGAGCAAAAAGTGGAATTTTTTTCTTCATCAAAGGAAAAGATACAAATCACATAAATAATACTAACTAAAATGTATAATCTGAACAAAATGTAAAAGTTCCCATTAAAAATAGTGTGTGTGTATTATATGTATATATATATAGTATATATAGTTATATGTAGTATATAACTATAACAGATATAGTTTGCTTTTGTTTTTCTCTACAGAATGTAAATGGACAATCAATGCTACTAAATACTAAATATACATAATTATTATTGGATTTCTACCCTAAACTACCATATAAATAGACACTGCTGACAGAATTCACTGGGGAAGATAACTAAGAATAATGTTTATATGAATAGAAATGTACGAATAATGGTTTTGAGAACTCAGAAATCCCATCGCTTTTGGGATGTATCAAGTATGAGAATACATCTCAGTATGTTTTTTAGATATTTATACTAGGTGGTACATTGTAAGTAAAACTAAATCCTTCTTGTCAGTAAAATAAATTACAAATTAGACAACTAAAACCTATCTCAATACTCATTTCAGTAATAGCATGGTATTGTTTGTGTATATATTCATGTATATGTATACATATACATATGTACATACATATGTGTATAGTACTGTAATGAATAATTCAGACTGGATTATGAGTTCCCTGTTATTGGCTAGGCAGGATACAAATAATTATTTATGTCCTCTTTTACAAAAACTCTACTACAAAGGAATATGAGGCACTATCTAGAGAGAAGGGAAAGAAGAGATGGATTCTTTTGAAATATTGAATTTCAAAAAAGATCTTATGAGCAAAAATTGGAAGGAAAGCAACAATAGGCTCTTATTAAATAAAATATGATCTACAGAAAAGAAGATAATATTTTTCAATCTAGAATAGAATCTCAGAATCAATAAAGTCAGGAGTGCCTCTTACAAATTTGATTTGTTTTATTTCCATCTCCTTTTTTTCTGTATTTTCCCCTTGCCTGTGACTTTAATTTTCAGAATTTTTCTCAGGATGCCTTCTCTGCCTCTCATAGAGCACATATGAAAAAAACAAAAGTTGACTTCAATGACAAATAACATCCAAATTATTAAAAACCAGATGGGGACTTATCAATTTCCAAAGTTCTATCTTTCCTTGAGAAGGATGCATTATAACATTAAATCAAGGCTTTATTATTTGTATTATAATATGTACTGTTTGGTGAATTTAAAATGCATGCCTTATATAAATGTTCCATCCAATTAAACCCAAATATACGTTGTTTAAAGATCTACATTTTATATATAAAAAATTTATAAAAACTATACATACATATGTATTCATATATAATCTGTGTATGTCTGTATATCTACATTTTACTTATACATGTATATATTTATACATGTATATATATATAACATGAATATGTATATATAAATACATATGTGTATATATATATATATATATATATATATATATATATACAGACACACACACTCATTTCAGAAGGAATATAAATGAAGAGTAGATAAATACATACATGCATGCACAGATACAGATATATTCCAGAAAACACTGTTTTCCCTTACTCATTCAGGCAAAAAATAATATGCTGATAGAATCTAAATTACAAGTACACAATATACTAGTTACAGAATCAGGCAGTAGAGAAACAGGGTTTGTACATTGTGTTGCATATATCACATTGCATCAGATTTAAGGTCTGAAACTGGATTTAGCCTCCTCTTGCTAAATGACCATTCAACCAAGGAACATTCAAGCAAGTGTCAAAAATTGGAACGAAAACTGAACAGAGTGTAGTGGGCAAGGAACAAACTGGAGCTTAGAAAATGTAGGTCTAACTTGTAGAAAATTCACTGAGGATATTTATGGAACATTAGCATTTATTTGTTGAATACCTACTGCATAGCCTTTGATCTTGGGCAATTTAACTGAGTTTTATGTGTCATGCTTCCTTTTTAAAATGTGAGCCTCACGTTGAGGCTCAGGTTTTTATTTTTGGATTATTAGAAACTCTTCTTTCCTGAGAGGGGAAATTGATTGATCTAAATGTACCCTGGGTATTTTCAGACACTGTACCAATTATGACAGACGTCACTTTTCCAATATAAGAAAACCGTGCCCTATTTGTGAGTTGTAACTGATAGACTTTTCTGTTGTGAATCTAATTCTTATTTTGAAGGCCACTGAGAGTATCATGCTTAGACTTGGTATTTTAAAGCCATTGTGAGAATTGTGCTTAAGACACTGCCATCTAGGATCAGTTAAGTTGGAAATAATACATCATATGTCTTTGCAGTAAAGGTGAGATATTCCAGTGATTCTTCCTCTTGGCTGTCAGTTTTATAATCACCTCCAAGGGGATTACACACCCCATTAACAGGTAATATGTATTCAGCTGTATAGTGTGCATTAATTATAACCATATACTATTGTATTCCATGAATTATCTTTAATTTTTTTAACATTTATTTATTTCTGAGAGTGAGAGAGACAGAGTGTGAGCAGGAGAGGGGCAGAGGGAAAGAGGGAGACATAGAATCTGAAGTAGCTCCAGGCTCTGAGCTGTCAGCACAGAGCCCGACTTGGGGCTCGAAACCACGGACCATGAGATCATGACCTGAGCTGAAGTTGGACATTATGGATACATACCGTGGATACATCTCGGATAATTCCATGAATTATCTTGAACACATTTCAGGGTTAGTCAATATTGAGCTAGCTTGAGCACTTCAAAATGTATGACTTTTAAATAGTGTATTGGGAGGAATTTTATTTTTATTAATTAATTATTAAAGTTTTCTTTTTTTTAAACATGAAATTCATTGCCAACTTTGTTTCTATACAAAACCCAGTGCCCAACCCAACAAGTGCCCTCCTCAATACCCATCATCCACCATCTCCTCCTTCCCACCCCCCATCAACCCTCAGTTTGTTCTCAGTTTTTAAGAGTCTCTTGTGTTTTGGCTCCCTCCCTCTCTACCCTCTTTTTTTTCTTCCCCTCCTCCATGGTCCTCTGTTAAGTTTCTCAGGATCCACATAAGAGTAAAAACATATGGTATCTGTCTTTCTCTGTAGGACTTATTTCACTTAGCATAACACTCTCCAGTTCCATCCATGTTGCTACAAAAGGCCATATTTCATTCTTTCTCATTACCACGTAGTATTCCATTGTGTATATAAACCACAATTTCTTTATCCATTCATCAGTGATGGACATTAGGCTCTTTCCATAATTTGGCTATTGTTGAAAGTGCTGCTATAAACATTGGGGTACAAGTGCCCCTATGCATCAGCACTCCTGTATCCCTTGGGTAAATTCCTAGTGGTGCTATTGCTGGGTCATAGGGTAGGTGTATTTTTAATTTTCTGAGGAACCTCCACACTGTTTTCCAGAGTGGCTGCACCACTTTGCATTCCCACCAACAGTGCAAGAGGGTTCCCGTTTCTCCACATCCTCTCCAGCATCTATAGTCTCCTGATTTGTTCATTTTGGCCACTCTGACTGGCGTGAGGTGATATCTGAGTGTGGTTTTGATTTGTATTTCCCTGATGAGGAGCGACGTTGAGCATCTTCTCATGTGCCTGTTGGCCATCTGGATGTCTTCTTTAGAGAAGTGTCTATTCATGTTTTCTGCCCATTTCTTCACTGGGTTATTTGTTTTTCGGGTGTGGAGTTTGGTGAGCTTTTTACAGATTTTGGATACTAGCCCTTTGTCCGATATGTCATTTGCAAATATCTTTTCCCATTCCGTTGGTTGCCTTTTAGTTTTGTTGATTGTTTCCTTTGCAGTGCAAAAGCTTTTTATCTTCATGAGGTCCCAATAGTTCATTTTTGCTTTTAATTTGCTTGACTTTGGGGATGTGTCAAGTAAGAAGTTGCTGCAGCTCAGGTCAGAGAGGTTTTTTTCCTGCTTTCTCCCCTAGGGTTCTGATGGTTTCGTGTGTCACATTCAGGTCTTTTATCCATTTTGAGTTTATTTTTGTGAATGGTGTGAGAAAGTGGTCTAGTTTCAATCTTTTGCATGTTGCTGTCCAGTTCTCCCAGCACCATTTGTTAAAGAGAATGTCTTTTTTCCCATTGGATATTCTTTCCTGCTTTGTCAAAGATTAGTTGGCCATATGTTTGTGGGTCTAATTCTGGGGTTTCTATTCTATTCCATTGGTCTATGTGCCTATATTTGTGCCAATGCCATGCTGTCTTGATGATTACAGCTTTGTAGTAGAGGCTAAAGTCTGGGATTGTGATGCCTCCTGCTTTGGTCTTCTTCTTCAAAATTACTCTGGCTATTTGGGGTCTTTTGTGGTTCCATACAAATTTTGGGATTGCTTGTTCTAGTTTCGAGAAGAATGCTGATGCAATTTTGATTGGGATTGCATTGAATGTGTAGATTGCTTTGGGTGGTATTGACATTTTAACAATATTTATTCTTCCAATCCATGAGCACGGAATATTTTTCCATTTCTTTATATCTTCTTCAATTTCCTTCAGAAGCTTTCTATAGTTTTCAGCATACAGATGTTTTACATCTTTGGTTAGGTTTATTCCTAGGTATTTTATGCTTCTTGGTGCAATTGCGAATGGGATCAGTTTCTTTGTCTTTCTGTTGCTTCATTCTTAGTGTAGAAGAATGCAACTGATTTCTGTACATTGATTTTGTATCCTGTGACTTTGCTGAATTCATGTATCAGGTCTAGCAGACTTTTGGTGGACTCTATCGAGTTTTCCATATATAATATCATGTCATCTGCAAAAGTGAAAGCTTGACTTCATCTTTGCCAATTTTGATGCCTTTGATTTCCTTTTGTTGTCTAATTGATGATGCTAGAACTTCCAACACTGTGTTAAACAACAGCAGTGAGAGTGGACATCCCTGTCGTTTTCCTGGTCCCAGGGGGAAAGCTCTCAGTTTTTCCCCATTGAGGATGATAATAGCTGTGGGCTTTTCATAAATGGCTTTTAGGATCTTTAAGTATGTTCCTTCTATCCCGACTTTCTCGAGGGTTTTTATTAAGAAAGGATGCTGAATTTTGTCAAATGATTTTTCTGCATTTATTGACAGGATCATATGGTTCTTATCTTCTCTTTTATTAATGTGATGTATCACATTGATTGATTTGTGAATGTTGAACCAGCCCTGCAGCTTAGGAATGAATCCCACTTGATCATAGTGTATAATTCTTTTTATATGCTGTTGAATTTGATTTGCTAGTATCTTATTGAGAATTTTTGCATCCATATTCATCAGGGATATTGGCCTGTAGTTCTCTTTTTTTGCTGGGTCTCTGTCTGGTTTAGGAATCAAAGTAATGCTGGCTTCATAGAATGAGTCTGGAAGTTTTCCTTCTCTTTCTATTTTTTGGAATAGCTTTAGAAGGATAGGTATTATCTCTGCTTTAAATGTCTGGTAGAATTCCACTGGGAAGCCATCTGGTCCTGGACTCTTATTTGTTGGGAGATTTTTGATAACTGATTCAATTTCTTCACTGGTTATGGATCTGTTCAAGTTTTCTATTTCTTCCTGTTTGAGTTTTGGAAGTGTGTGGGTGTTTAGGAATTTGTCCATTTCTTCCAGGTTGTTCAGTTTGTTGGCATATAATTTTTCATATTCCCTGATAATTGCTTGTATTTCTGAGGGTTGGTTGTAATAATTCCATTTTCATTCATGATTTTATCTATTTGTGTCATCTCCCTTTTCTTTTTGAGAAGCCTGGCTAGTGGTTTATCAATTTTGTTTATTTTTTCAAAAAAAAAACAACTCTTGGTTTCCATTGATCTGCTCTACAGTTTTTTTAGATTCCATATTGTTTATTTCTGCTCTGATATTTATTCTCTTCTTCTGCTGGCTTTGGGGTGTCTTTGCTGTTCTGCCTCTATTTCCTTTAGGTGTGCTGTTAGGTTTTGTATTT
The DNA here is from genome assembly GCF_028749965.1 of Puma concolor. Lineage (NCBI taxonomy): Eukaryota > Metazoa > Chordata > Mammalia > Carnivora > Felidae > Puma > Puma concolor. The sequence continues at coordinate 203,870,298 of NC_141667.1, read as the reverse complement.
GGGATCTTTCTTGTTTCTGGAGATAGGCCTGGATTGCAATGTATTTCCTCTCAGCACTGCCTTTGCTGCATCCCAAAGAGTTTGGATTGTTGTATTTTCATTTTCATTTGTTTCCATATATTTTTCTAATTTCTTCTCTAATTGCCTGGTTGGCCCATTCATTCGTTAGTAGGGTGTTCTTTAACCTCCATGCTTTTGGAGGTTTTCCAGACTTTTTTTGCAGTTGATTTCAAGCGTAATAGCATTGTGGTTTGAAAGTATGCATGGTATGATCTCAATTCTTTTATACTTATGAAGGGCTGTTTTGTGATCCTGTATGTGATCTATCTTGGAGAATGTTCCATGTGCACTCGAGAGGAAAGTATATATTCTGTTGCTTTGGGATGCATAGGTCTATATATATCTGTCAAGTCCATCTGATCCAATGTATCATTCTGGGCCCTTGTTTCTTTATTGATCCTGTGTCTAGATGATGTATCCATTGTTGTAAGTGGAGTATTAAAGTCCCCTGTAATTACCACATTCTTATCAATAAGATTGCTTGTGTTTGTGATTAATTGTTTTATATATTTGGGGGCTCCTGTGTTCGGCACATAGACATTTATAATTGTTAGCTCTTCCTCATGATTAGACCCTGTAATTATTATATAATGCCCTTCTTCATCTCTTGTTACAGTCTTTAATTTAAAGTCTAGTTTTTCTGATATAAGTATGGCTACTCCAGCTTTCTTTTGAGTTCTAGTAGCATGATAGTTCTCCATTCCCTCACTTTCTATCTGAAGGTGTCCTCAGGTCTAAAATGAGTCTCTTGTAGACATCAAATAGATGGGTCTTGTTTTTTTATCCATTCTGATACCCTATGTCTTTTGGTTGGAGCATTTAGTCCATTTACATTCATTGTTATTATAGAAAGATATGGGTTTAGAGTCATTGTGATGTCTGTAGGTTTCATGCTTGTAGTGATGTCTCTGGTACTTTAGAGAAGTGTGCAAGAAAGAAAAAAGAGAAATTAGAGGAAGCCAGTTGCACAACAATAAATATACATATAATTATCACTATTAAAGGCTTATGATCTATCCTGAGCAATTAGGGGAGAAAGCTTTTATGTGTATATGTCTTCATCATTTCAAAAGGCAGAGATCCTTTAATCAATAAGCCTTTCTTTGAGGGGCACTTGTATGGCTCAGTCAGTTCAGCATCTGACTCTTGATTTCGGCTTAGCTCATGTTCTCATGGTGGGATTGAGCGCCTCATCAGGTTCTGTGCTGACAGCAGAGAGCTGCCTGCAATTCTCTCTCTCCCTCTCTCTCTGCCCCTCCCTTGCTATCTCTCAAAATAAATAAATAAACATTTTAAAAAAGAAGCTTTTCTTTGACAATTCCTTCAGGAATGTACTATTAGGATGTTGGTTCTTATTGTTTCCTGAATATGGAAATGGAGGGGTATCTCCTATGTTAAAGGATGTCACAATGTAGCCATTGCTATTTGAAATTGTCCAAAGTTGAGGCCACTTAGAAAGAAAAACATAATAATAATAATAATAATAATAATAATAATAATATAGAAGCAAGAGTTCTTCTGGGGGGGGTATCATATCAGTAGACTAACCCATGGCAAACTGCTGATGCTCAGTCGGAAGCAAAATTACCCGATGTGTTTATTTTGGCTCAGATAGTTATCTCCTGGCAAGCAAGTGAGTAGAGGGGAGATTGCTCATGAAACAAACTTTCACGAATTAGGACTGAAGAAATTCCTTCTAAGCTTTTTTAAAATTTTTATTGGAGTGTAATTGACATACAATATCCTATTAGTTTTAAGTATACATCATAGTGTCAATACTTTCATACATTACTAAATGACACCGTGATAAATCTAGTGACCATGTGTCACCATACTAAGTCATTGCAGTATTATTGACTGTATATCCCCCATGCTGCACCTTGCCTCTCCATGACATATTTTGTAGCTGGAAGTTTGTACCTCTTAATCCCATTTACCTATTTTGCTTACCCTTCAAATCCTGCCCCCTTTGGTAACCAAGTTTGTTTCCTGTATCTATGAGTCTGTTTTGTTTTGTTTGTTCATTTGTTTTGGTTTTTAGAATCCACATCTAAATGAAACCATATTAAGTGCTGAAGTGAAAACTGAAGGATGCTAGTTTGACAAGAATGTCTAAACTCATTAGTCTTTGATGCTGGCTCATAACACAGATATATAAAAGCTCCATCTATATCCTACTTTATATGAACTTATTTCTTATATACAAATACTAATTCAGAAAGTAAGTAGGCAGACAGAATGGTTGGGGGCAAATCCATGGTTTGCCCATCAGTTAGAAAGGAAAATAAGCACAAACCGATGAAATGACAAAAACTCCTTGGAGACTTTATTTCTAATGCAAATAAATAAACCTGTCACCACATGGGCTCAAACAAAATATTCAGAGTTGGGACACAGTACAGAAGTTGTCTCACTGTTAAAAGCAAGATGGATTGAGCAGATAGAAACTCAAGGGATCTCACTCTGAAATTTAGTAGACAGTCCTAATCTGTGTCAGCAAAGATCTCAGCCAAATGTTAGTGAAAGCTTTACTAATGGAAGCCAACTGGCCTTATCTGCTAGGGACATACTTGCATTCAGAGTTAGGTTTATTGACTTGCTGTAGCAAAGAAGAATGGACACCAGAGAAACTGGTGTTTTAAAATGTTGCATTTCAAAAAAAGTGAGTGCAGATGGTACTTTCGGTGGCTTAGGGCTTGTGTGAAGTGATTCTAATGAAATGATCAGGGAAACAAATCCCACTTTGGACCAAATGTTTCATAAAAGAGGGGAAGGCCAGCAATTGAGTACCTAAGAAATTTTAGTTTCAAATATGGAAGGAAAGAAGTAGGGCTGAGAATACTATTTGTATGACATTAACACTCTCCTTGAAGAATGATTTCTTAGTTATTTTGCAGCTTTGGGTTTGTTTGTTTGTTACATCATGTTAGGAACATCCTTTTCTGATGGGCTGTCCATGTCCCATTGGAAACATAGTTGATGTTTTATAGGAGCATCACAGTCTAATTTTCAGAAAGGCTGAATTCAATTTTTTAAACCTAGTAAGTTTTAAACAAAAGTAATTGAGAGAATGATTGTAGATTTTACAAATACAAACGTGGCCTCTCTCTCAATCAATCTCTCTCTTTTTTTAACACCTCATTATGACCTTTCTACATAGCTACATTTCTACATAGTTTCCCTATAGCATGATATCTTCACTACAGTACTATTGGACTTCTTATGTGGCAACCCACGTCTCTAAATTTACATGTTCCAAGGGACAGGATATATTAAAAATCTGCTGTCTTGGTCAAAGAGGTCATGGTGCCCTCAAATTCAGGAGGTGGGGATGGGGACTAAGACTCTCTTAGTGGGAGAATTGTGAAAGGATTTGTGGCCACCTTTAATATGCCATGGGTAGCTAAATGAACAATAACACGCAAGTGATTTGTCTTTAACATAAGTGCACTCAGCAAAGATTTCCTTTGTTAAAATGATCAAAAAAATTAGGAAAACATTTGAAAAAATGATTTTCAATCAAAGTGATGATGCCATAGGATTGGCCTATGATTAGTGACTCAAAATATAGTTTCTGAGAATAACATTAACTGGCACTGTGTACCCTCAGAGAAAATAGAAGTAAGATTTTCGACTAAGTATTTCTGAAAGAAGAAAAAAGAAGATCTTTTATCACTGACAGATAATCGCATGGTTTGTTTTCCTATTCCAAATGAATCAATTGTTCAACACTATAGATTATTTTTATACTTAATTCTCCCAATTGCATTTAATTTTTAATGAGGATTCACATGAGGTTTGAAATAGGTTCACCATAGTGAGGTTTTGGATGCATTTACAATATAAACATTGAGTAATATAAGCATGAGCATAAAGCTTAAGTGATATAAACATAATGCTTATATAAATATAAGCATAAGTTAAGTAATATAAACTCTTATTTTAAGTCTAGCATAGATTCCAAAATCAGAGAGATCATTAGTATTTGAGAATAAACTGCTATATTACAGCTAGAGCCCTGAGGTGGTCTTGACTTTCTTCCTAGGTGATAAGTAACATAACTCTGTAATATAGAGAAATGCAATTACTGTATCTCTTTTGTTTAAAATAACCATGAATTGCTGCACCTGGGTGGCTCAGTTCGTTTAGTATCTGACTCTTGATTTTGCCTCAGGTCATGATCCGAGGGTCGTGGGATTGAGCCCTGCATCATGCTTCACACTGAGCATGGAGCCTGCTTGAGAGTCTCTCTCTCTCTCCCTCTGCTCTTCTCCCCTGCTTGCTCTCACTCTCTTTCTAAAATAAAGTAACTGTGGATTAAATTTTAAAAGTGACTATAGAAAAAGGAAGGAGAAGCTGATCTCAATGTCCAAACACACAGTTGGTGCTCCTAGGCGTTCTTTTTCCCACTTTTTTAAAGGTAGTTCTATTTATGAAGGTTGGTAAACCCCATATAATCCCAAAGTGAGCCAATGAATATTTTGTATGGGCAAGTTATTCTTTTTTTACAAGGAACATTTTTCCTCTGTGTACCTTCAGGAAGAACTTTTTTTTTTTTTTGGTAAATATTTTATTTATATTTGAGAGAGAGACAGACAGTGCATGAGTTGGGGAGGGGCAAGAGAGATGGAGACAGAATCTGAAGCAGGCTCCAGGCTCTAAGTTATCAGCACAGAGCCCGATGAGGGACTTGAACCCACGGACCGTGAGATCATGACCTGAGCCAAAGTCACTTAACTGACTGAGCCACCCAGGCACCCCAGGAAGAACATTTTTGATTAAAAGTTTCATGTACTTTATTATGGTGCCTAATTATCAGTCACTCTTGCTTTTATAGGTAATCAACTATAGAAAACATAGGGGCATTTCAAACTTGGAACACACAACCTATGAAGTTATAACTTATGAGAGAGAAGATTAAATAATCTTATAAGAGCAAGAGGTCAAATTTTAAAATGACTTTATGAAATCCATCAAAAATATTTTTCAAATGTCCTTCACATGAGGGATACAACATTTTGCTTCCAGGCAATGACAGTGATGATTGAATTAATAGGCACCAAATTTTTGTTCTCTATTTTGAAAATTTTGATTTTCTAGGATTAAAATTACTTAACTGCCCCTAATGTGATTATGTGATTTGTTTAAACTGAATTAACTCAAATATGTAGAACTGGCCTTCCTATCTACCAAAGTCCCTAAGATTTGCTAATATTCTTCCCAACTCGTAAAGAATTTTCTACTTTTCCTCAAACCAAACCAACCCCGAGTCAACAATGGGATTGGAAGTGGACGTAGTTTATTTTTTCTAATATAATGATTTTTTTAATTATAAGTTTTCGCAGAAGCACCTCTATCTGGAACCTATAGAAGTATTCCCTTCAGGAAACTGATATGTCATCCATGTTTCATATGTGCTTGAATCCTCACAGAGTGTTGGAGATATTTTTTTCCCTTCCTTGTCTAAAACACTAGAGTTTTAAGTTTCCTCTGACCTGTTTATAAATAATGAAGACTGGGGCCCTGCAGTCTGCTCCCTTTTTATTTATCAACATTTAATGGAAATAGGGGGAAAGAAAGGAGAATGCATGCTGTTTGCTATTATCTTTACAAATGACTTGTTAGCCTTTTATTTGTCTGCTCATGCTTCAAACACTCAAAGGACATTTTCAGAATCTCAGTAGATGAAGGTTCAATCTTGAAATGACTTGACAGGCTGTATCTTCCTTAAGAGATTTTGACATGATATTAAGCCATAGTTACAAGCCAATACTTGAATGGGAAGCCCTGGGGAAATCTTTTAGAGCTGGAACATAGCATTTACAGCAGGAGGCAGGTGTCTGCATCAGTGAAGCAAACAACAATATGATATATTTAGTATTGAAAATGGAAGCAAAACTACTGATTCTTTACCACTGGGGACAGTGGAAGAAGTTGAATGAGGAAAAAAGTTATCTTTTGGGGCCCCTGAAAATGTTAATTTAGTGACAGTATGAAATATACTCTCATCACGGCAGGTGCACCCAGAACCAGGTGCCGCTCTCAATATTGTCTTTGAATTTATGTGTTTCTTTTGCAGTGATAGGATGTGAAGCAGCTGTATTGGCCATGTGGAGAGAAAGCAAAAAGCTTTTAATTAGCAATAAGAGGGCTGTTAATTTCTTTTGGGATCTCACTCTCTCTGTGTCTCTGTCTCTCTTTTTGTCTTTGCACTTTTATTAGTACTTTAGTGGGAGTTTCTGTGTGTCTCCAAAAGCACAAAGACAATCAAGCAAGCAACATAATATGGTAGATTCAGGGCAGAGATTATGTGTTTTTGGTGAGTAAATTTAAGAAGTCTAGATAAAGTGTTTTTGGAGATTAAATCCACAACAAAGATCATATGACTACCTTGAACATTCTTTTACTAATAATATCATGTGATCAAATTAAAAGATAAAATGTATCCATTATTATAGTAACTTTGTCTGATTTAAAATTTTTTTAATGTTTATTTATTTTTGAGAGAGAGAGATAAAGACAGAGTAGGAGTAGGGGAGGCTCAGAGAGAGGGAGACACAGAATCTGAAGTAGACTCCAGGCTCTGAGCTGTCAGCACAGAGCCCAATGTGAGGCTTGAACTCATGAATCCTGAAATCATGACCTGAACCAAAGTTAGACCCTTAACCAACTGAGCCACCAGCCCCCCCCCCACTTTGTCCAGTTTTTAAAAGTCTGATAGTCTGATATATGGATATATCAGCAACTAATTATAAAGGTTTAATTTTAAATCTACCATGTTTAAGGATAAAGCAATCCAATAGCTAAAGTGTTGCAACATAAGCAGGGTATTTTTCTCATGATATTATTATGGTATATACTTTTTGTGCTTTTTGTGTGAATGGTCTACATTTTTCAGTTATTAATCAGTAACTAGCAGTTATTAATCATTAGTCACTATATCTGAATATATATTTAAATATATATAGAAATATATATATATATATATATATATATATATATATATATATATAAGCACTCTTATAGATCTGGAAAAACACAATTTATGTAAAAATTGTTCCATGATTGTAGCCATCTGATAATTAGACACAGATTTTTATTTTTTTTAACTAATAATACTAATATTTTTCTTTTCCCTCATTTGATTTCTGGAATTTTAGGATTACAAGGATTTTTTTCACACAATATTTTGTAATATTTGTGTAATATTTTAATGCTCTAAACTATAGTTTTATTTTTAAGTAAACACCTCTTAATTTTGATCTTTCCAAGATCAGACATCTCTCTTTCTTCCTGTACTTAGATGCCCTATGTTTGCACCACAAAACCACAAAGAATGTTTAGTAATCCACTAGTAAATGGATTGATATGAATGGGTATGTGTGATTGCATGATCATGTTTTAAATGGTTTAAATATTTCTTTCTTTTTAATTTTTTAAATGTTTATTTATTTTTGAAAGAGAGAGACAGATTGTGAGCAGGGGAAGGGCATAGAGAGAGGGAGACACAGAATCTGAAGCAGGCTCCAGGCTCTTGAGCTGTTAGCACAGAGCCTGATGTGGGGCTGGAACTCACAAATGCGAGATTATGACCTGACCCAAAGTCAGGTGCTTAACCGACTAAGCCACCCAGGTGCTCCTATGGTTTAAATATTTCTTTTACATTTCTTTCAAAAACTAGATTCTGAATGTCATGACTATAACATGGACAAAAAATAGGTCAAGCTAAGCCCAGTTGAGTTGGAAACCTTGACTTGGTATGGTTCTTAAAATTGTGTACTTTTAGAACCAGAAGGGTGAAATCGCTAATCAGAAAAGGAGACAGCCAAACAAAGTCAAAGACAGGAAAAATAAAAGCATATGTATAAGTCAGTGAGAAGGCTGATCTTGCTGGAAAGTAAGAATGAATGTGAAAAATTACTTTCAAATACATTTGGATTAACATGACTTGACATTAATGAACATCTGGAAATTTAATTCTCTGAGCATCCACTTGATGTGGTCAAATTATATAAATAAATTTAAAATGATGAGTTATAAAATTATGACAGGAACTAATAAGTAGTGGTAGAAATGGCAAAGAGTTTGACAATTAGCAAACATGGATTTTGAGTTTTGGGTAAGCTCTAACAATCAATAGCTATGAGTTTTATTATTTGAAAATGAGGGCAACAATACTTCCATCATAGGTGTGTTTGATGATTAAACAGATATTTTTAGATGCTGCATTTGGTGGATTATAATCAAGGAACATAATTTTCCCCTACCACTACATTAAGCCTATTCTATTGTGTCAAAAATCTTTTACTCAAGAACATCTTGAGAAAATCCAATAACTTCTAAGTACTAGGAACTTAAAAACAGACTTGTCTATGAACACATTACATCAAACTTTAAACTCAGATCCACTTACAAGCTCCTCACATTTGCTCATCTGAGGCCTGGCCAGTGACGTGGAGACTAGCACTTGTGGAGTAGGTAGGTGTAGGAGGTTGCAGGACTGTGGTCTGTTCTTTTAATTTCCACTTCTCTCCCAGAGCAAGCACCTCTTCCCCCGGGCTATAGAAGGGAGAAGGAAGAAAAGTAAAAGCGCAATTTCTTTTTACTTGATTGATGTGATAGTTAATATAATTCCCAGAAGACCCCTTAAAACCCACCTCTTCATTCGTACCACTGGAGTTTCAATGATAGGATTCCTCCGCCCCAGCTAAATAGATTCCTTTGTAATGATTTCAGTGTAGCCATTTCCTCATTATCCATCCCCCCCGCCCATATAAGTAAAATGCAACGTTACACCTACCAAATAGTAGAAATGAAGCCTGGCTAGCTGCTTATCCCTCTCGTACTCCCTTGCTATCATGGGCGGCCTTCTGATTTCAAGCTTTCCCAGTTGAGACATAAGTACCAGTTTCATGTCGCTGCTCTCATCAAATGGGCATGTGAATTTACAGTTCTGCACATATGTAGGGAGGTGTGCAATGAAGTCTTCACTCGTTGCAACCTCGATGTTTATAAGCTGCTTCCTAGGACCTCCTAGCTTAGGTTGAGAAAAAGGATGAGAGGAAGTACACAGTCTCTTCCCTGATGCAGAGAAAATTACTAGATTTTTCTCTACATCTGTGATTTCCTTAAAGAATCGCCTCAAATATTTTATATGCCCTTATAAAAACAGTAGATATACCGGGGCAGGTCATAGAGGAATTACAATTTGGGGCACCTCTTAATTAGACCTACAAAGTTATCCTCAGCTTTGAGGCTATAGTTATATTCTGGAGTGGGAAAACACACACACTCTCTCTCTCTCTCTCTCTCTGATCTCTCTCTCTCTCTCTCTCTCTCTCTCTGATATATATCACTTGGAAGAGCTTTTCCCAACAAACCTTATTCTGCTGCATGATGGGATAGATACAGGTATCTTTAACCCTTATGAGGCATTGCCACATTTTCACTCTTCATCCCATTACTGGATACAGATAATGAAAATTTACTTTATACTCATATTATCTTTCCTTTTGTATCATAAAGTACACTGTAGAATATAAATGTACAGTGATGTTATTTATTTTTCGCTATTGAAAGGAAATTAATAAAATTGAAAAACTCCAATAAATCTGAAGCAATCATAAACAGCATCCAGTTCAATTATATCTTTTTACATATCTTTGAGGCATAGAGAGAAGAAATTAACTGATAGGGTCTCACATTGTATACATAGTAAACCTGACATTAGAAAAATATCTCCAGCTTTCTGGTCCTCTGGTGGTTCTACTAAGCCAGAAAGACCCCAAGTAAATGCTTTTGTAGGAATCCTTATATTGCCTTTTCATAAATATGCTTTTGTGACAGTATGTTTTGTTCCTGTGTGACTACTCACTGTTTACATAGAAATCATTGGTTAAATTATTAGTCTAAAAGGTGTTATCAGACACCTAATTTTCTAAAGTGGAACCAAAAGTTTCAAATTTTTTCTAATATGTAACATCCAGCATTTGCCACAAAATGCTTCATGTATTTTTATGACTATGAAACATCATAGAAGCATAAAATGGATCAACTAGTGTTTAATTAACTGAAATTGCTAGGTGAAATGAATTTGTACTTTGCTATTTGTCAACACGAGTGAACTTAGAAGTTCAACATGAATATTTTAACAGATGTGTTTTATGAAACAAGATAGTTAACTTGGAAAAACCAGCAGTTTCAGAACAGAATTGAGTTGATTCATTTTAAAACAGGATCTAACTTTTTTTTTGTTTCCGAAGTCAGCAGTAATTCAGGATTAATTTGGTCCTGTGGGTAACTATTAATTCTATCATGGAAAAGAGAATATTTCAAAATCTTATAAAAAGTTGCCAAGCCTGCCTTTGCCATACAAATGTGCAAAGCATTTATTGCAAGATAAATATTAAAATATACTCAGAAAAGAGAAAAGCTTGCAAAAATTGAGTTAAACTACTACCACGTTTGCATAAACATTTTATAACTATGAATTTCTATCTAGTATTTATAGCACTTTGTATTCTATGAAGGTCTTTCAGAAGAGCTACCTCATTTCAGCGTTGCAACAACCAGGGCATTTAGGCATGACGAGCAAATTATTTCTCTGTCTCTCTCTCTTCCTCTCTCTCTCTCTCTCTCTCTCTCTTCGTTTTATACATGGAGTAATCCCCACCTAATAAACTACTTCTTAAACCTCATACAATTTGCTAATGTTGTATTAGATACTTTCCTACGGTGTTTTTAATGCTCAAAAAACCAGTGAGGCAGCTCTTATTATCCACATTTACTGGTGAGGAAACTAAGATTCAGAGAGCATAAAATTGTTATGTTCTACAGTATGATACTACTTCTAATGTAAATCAAGGTTGAGCTTTTAGCTGCTTCTATCCCCTCCTGCCCCTTAAAAAACAATTCAAGCATTATTGCCTGTATGAAGCCTCTTCTCAATTTTATTGCTTTTCTTTCTGCCTTTTCATGATATAAATTAATGATAACCATGGCAGCACTGTATTTATATTTTAAGTTCGAATTATATCACAAGCTTTCTGATAAGCACTTCTCTTCTGTAATGGCAATTAGACCTAGCAATGTTACATTTTTATTGCACTGATGTCATGTATGAGGAAATGGAGGCAATGATTGAATGAGCGGGTTGATTGCTAATTATATGTTCTCTCTGTTCGTATGGCATCTAGTGCTTGTCTCCACATGAGTTGGTGGTGGCTAAACATTCTTATAAACACTAAGAGATGAATATGTATGTCAGGATCCCAGAGAATCCCTCTTTCACTTCTGTGTAGAAACCTCACTGTTTGTAAGCTGAGCCAATATTTATGAATTTTGAATCAAAAAGGGAAAGAAGGATCCAGTATCTTTTGGGGGTGAAGTTGCACGATGTAATATGGCTGATCTGTCCTATCATATGTGTATACTCACACAGTGAAAGATGGTTTGAGAGAATAACAAGCAGCAAAAAGAAGCTGAATAGTCAAAAATGGTATAAATGTCAGTAATTAAGTTCTTGGACTGAGATGTTTTTGGATCTCAGCTGTCGCGTTGTCTTTCCTGTGGTTTAGTTACATGAGCCCATAAAGTATTCTCACTCTCTCTTTTTTATTATTTACACTGGCAAAAGAGTTGTGTCTACTTTAAAAAAAAAAGCTAATACAGAATGTTTCCCTTATCTTCCAAGAGGAGTGCATTTATATCTAACTAATGTTTTATAAACTAAAACTTGCTTTGTCTATTATAACTAATAATCCTTTATAATTTATATTTGGTATAAATGTCCAAATTTTATAATCTCTTCCTGCTATGTAGTCTTCCATGATGCCATGTAACCCAATTCACTGATAGGTAATAACTGCTGATGTCCCATACACTGTTCTTATAAAGTCGTATTTAAAAAAAATTTTTAATGTTTATTTTTGAGAGACAGAGACAGAGAGAGAGAGAGAATGAATGGGGGAGTGTCAGAGAGAGGGAGACAAAGAATTTGAATCAGGCTTCAGGTCCTGAGCTGTCAGCACAGAGCCCCACGCAGAGCTCGAACCCACAGACTGCAAGATCATGACCTGAGCCGAAGTCAGATGCTTAACAGACTGAGCCACCCAGGTGCCCCTAAAGTTGAATTTTTTATAATGGAAACTAACAACGAGGCATCGCCCTGGTGCACACTATCAAGTAGCTCATTTATTATTTGCGTTAATTTGCAAGATGTTTTCTAATTTACTTATTTGCCCTTATTTATATGTCAAGCGTGCATAAATTTTACATCTTTAAAACCATAGGTAAGATGCATGTTAATTTTATAATACATGTGGAAAATTGGTGGCAAGAAACAATATGCTCATTTTTGCAGTAGACAAACTGAAAGTTTAGGCAATGAATGCTGACTCTGTTAACATTTAGGGCTGAAATACTATATGCTTTATTTGTTAATTCATAATTTGCTTACAAAGGAGACTAGGTATATTATAGGATATTTGGATTTTGAGGATGATGATATAGATAATTTTTAAGACTTTCCAATAAAATTACAATCCGTAGCCCTTTTAGAGATCTTCCTGTATGGATGAAGTGGTCTGACCAATTTGGTCAATTTTTAGTTTCTATATGATTTTGTAAATCTTTATATTTGGTTTTACAAATGGGAAATTTTTATTAAGATTAATAATTTCATTTTCTTTATACATGCACATATTGTATTTGCTGCATTTTATTACAGAGTTTAAATATTATCATCTTACCAATAAATTAGAAGAGTGATGAATTAACTGGATTTTTCTCTACCATTGTACAGGAATTTACTAAATAGATTTTTTGCTGCATCTGAGGGAAAATGGTTGAATGTGACTCATTCCCTACCCTTAAATAGTACAAGTTAAAGATGCTAGGAAAATGATAACACTGCAATGTAGAGTGATAAATACTGTGACAGAAGAGAGCACTAGGAGAGATGAAAATACAAAGAAGTAAAACAAAAGGACACCAATTTAAATCTGATGTAATAAGAATTGGCTTCACAGGGAAGGTGACACTTAAGTTGTCCTGAAGGTCAAGCAAGATTTCTGGGCAGATGAATAGTTTGGCTAGAAGGATATACATGTCACCAAGAGTATAAAGAAGAAAGAATAAGTGGGATGCTATTTATTTGTAAGTGACTGGGAGTGAAGACAATTTAGTTCACTCTTGATATATAAAATCTTGAACAAATTTGAGAAAACAACTAGAAAGCTGTACATGACAACATAAAATCATAAATAGATGATAATATAGTCAAAATGACATAAGTGCAAAAGTAGAATTTGTTTGTTCCAAGGAACTAAAACAAGAGTAAGAAATTGCACTGGTGTGCATCTATGAAAACAACCAGTCCTGAGGCCCTGCCTTGCAACCTGACCCATCTACACACCCAGCCCTGACTTCTAGCAACAGAAGAAAGCAATATTCTCAGAGGAGAGCTAATTACAGTTAAGTCTTGTTTATTTTATTAAAAACATGTACATGTGTTTACTATGACAAAGGGAGTAGTAGTTAGATTGAGATACTTAAGTCGGGGGCCTCTGAGTGACTCGATAGGTTAAGTGGCCAACTTTTGATTTCAGTTCAGGTTATGATCTCACCACTCATGAGATCAAGCCCCTTGTGGGACTCCAAGCTGACAGGGTGGAGCCTGCTTGGGATCCTCTTTCTCCCTTGCTCTCTGCCCCTCCCCCCACCTGCATGCACACGTGCTCTCTCTCTGAAAATAAATAAATAAAAACATTTTTTAAAAAAAGAAGTACCTAAGTCAAAAGGGGCCTTTGGTGGATCGAAATTAGCAAAACTAGCAAAGGTTTAAGAGAGGAGGTGCTGTCTGTTTGCTCAGTTTCTGAAGTAATCAAGGGCTGTCTTTTGACTTGCAGTCTAAAATGAAATTAGACTTCAAGTCTAACTTATGGTCAGTCAGATATCAAACTACTTTTTAAACAAAGATCTTCAAGTTTCCTTGTAGTTTTTTTTCTGAAAATATCAGCAGTTGTTTGTTTATATTTATCTCTAGCTCTCTCTCTCTACTTGCTGAGAAATAGCCACGGAAGGTCTTTATTTTTTTAAATAAAGCTTAAATATAATCAAAGGCACATTACTTCCCCCACCCGCAAAGTATTCAGTGATTGGTTCTCCAGATATAAATAAGCAATAATTTATCACTCTTAATCTAGGAGGAAAACTTTGTTTACTCTCTAATTGAATGTGTATAAATTTTTTTGTCTAAAAAAGATTCAGATACAACCTCTGAAACTATCAAATACAGTATGCACAGCCAATCACAGGTTTTTAGTAAATTTGATGAAAACATGAATGCCAAATACTCCTAATTGAATTCAGTCTTGAGTTAACATTAATTCTAGTCTGTAAAGAGGTCTGCAAAAGATAATGAAGATGTGTGTCTTTTTTTTTTTTGCAGTTTACACATATTTTGAAAGACAGTTTCAGAGCAATTGGAAGTCTTTGCAGCTAACAGCACTCTTTTTCTTGACAATACTTACCTTGACACTTCTATTACAAGTGAGTGAATGAGTTACTTCTGCTAATATTCAGAAAATGTCTCAGCAGGATGAAAAATAATCATATTTAAGAACTTGTATGGAGATGTTTTACATACCAGGTGGCTGCAGTGGTCCCTGGTCTGTTCAGAAGAAAATGTTCACGACTTAAATATGTAGGCAGTGTTCTCACCCATCCCTGATCTCTGCACAAAAGTATTGATTTCATTAAGGATGCAATATAGCCCAGAGTCTTTAAGCAAACACATTTTCCCCCCAAAAAAATCAAATAGAGGAATAGGCAAAGAATTCTCTTTCATCTATAAATTATAAAGCCAAGTTCGAAAAATTCACACTACTTGAAAAGGAGTATTTGATTTCTTCTGTAATGAAATGTAAAAAAAATAAATCTCAATACGGACTCCCTTGAATGATGAAACTTTAATATTCTTAATAATACAAACCCAGGATTCTATGTGCAACCACTTTTAATTGGAAACTAACAGTAAGATCTACAAACTGTATAAGCAGTCAGTAGCAAATTTTACTTCAGAATAAATATTAATTGACTGGACATTTTTTTCAGGAAAAAATAATGTTAAAATCTATAAGCACACACACACACCCCACTTTCCTTAAGTTACCATCATTTTCATCATTTTACCTAAGACCTATTCTCTCTTCTCGTTTACAACGTAACAGTAATGGCTCGGAAAATGTGGAGACAAAAAAGAACAAATCCTTGACATTTTTCTCCTATTATTCTGTTTAAAATGAGAAATCAGAACTCTGTAGTCAGTACTTATCTTTAAGTGGTATTACATGGCAGTAGTGACAAAAAAGGACAAGTGTAATAAATCTCTGACAATAGTTCCTTGGAGGACTGTATCAATTTCTTACTGTATTATTTTTAATGTTTGTTTGTTTGTTTATTTATTTTTGAGAGACAGTGAGAAAGGAGCATGAGCGGGGGGGGGGGAGGGACAGAGAGAGAGGGAGACAAGGAATCCGAAGCAGGCTCCAGACTCTGAGCTGTCCGTACAGAGCTGGATGCGGGGCTTGAACTTGTGGACCACAAGATCATGACCTGAGCCGAAGTCAGACGCTCAACCGACTGAGCTATCCAGACGCCCCTCAATTTGTCACTTTAAAGCCATTCAAAATCTTCATTCCTCCTCTTTTTTGTTTTTAATTTTTACTCTTATGGCTGGAAAGCTAATATATTTTCCTTCTCCCATTCCCTGCTAATAATGGTGATTGTGTAAAAGAGGTTTGGCCAGTGAAGAAAAGGTGAAAATGCTTGGGTAGGACATTCTTTTTTTTTTTTTTTAATTTTTTTTTTTTTAACGTTTATTTATTTTTGAGACAGAGAGAGACAGAGCATGAACAGGGGAGGGGCAGAGAGAGAGGGAGACACAGAATCGGAAGCAGGCTCCAGGCTCTGAGCCATCAGCCCAGAGCCCGATGCGGGGCTCGAACTCACCGACCGCGAGATCGTGACCTGAGCTGAAGTCGGACGCTTAACCGACTGAGCCACCCAGGCGCCCCTAGGACATTCTTTTAAAAAATAAAAATAAATAATAAAAGGTAACATTCTTATTGGAGAGAATGCCTTTCCCTTCCTTTTCGCCTTTACTTTTTCCTGCCTGGAACTCAGATCCAAAACTGGAATAACAACAGCCATGTTCCGTCTATGAGTTGAATGCCCCAAGTTCACAAAGAAAAAGAAAAGTGTTGCTTCTGTGCTAACTCCCCTTCAGTCTTGGGCATCGTATCTCCAAGTCTCCTGTTGCTTTAGTGCCTAAACCTTATCTGAGATTTAGATAAATAAATTCATAACTTGTTTGTGCTGTTGTAGTTTTCTATTAATTGTAGAAATACAGCTAAAATTAGACATCAACAGGAATAAAATGACATAATCAGTCCATCCTCTATAGGCAGGAAGATCTTTTCCAAAACTACGATTCATTTCTTTGATTACACATTATGTTCAGAAAAATCAAGGGACATGTTTTTGTGCATATTTTCTTCAATTATAATTTGATATAACTCCAAGAATACAATTCTCTTCCAAGTTTGCCTTGTGATATGTGAACCAACTAGACATGTCAATTTTCTGGGTGGAATTGTTCCACTATTTTTGTTGTGCTTGTATCTTCTTTCAACCACTCACAATTTTTTCAAATCACCCTCCAAAACATGGGAGGGGGGCCATACAAAAAATAAAACACCATGAAAATATAGTTATTTGTATATTGCTATCATGATTATTCATATTTTGAGGGAAAAGCAAGTAGGAAAATAATTCAAGTAATACTTAGGAATGGGATCTAGTCTTATAGGAAGGATTACAGGTGACTTATTTAGGCTTCCTACTTGCTACATGTACTTCATATACCTGCTTGTTTAGGTGGACATTATCTATTATTTATATGATAGTCATGTAATAATAGGGCCAAATCATTTTACTATCTTATTTCCAAGTTAGTTGTGAATATATATGTTCATTTGGATTATTGATGTACTGTTAATCTGTGTGAATTTATGGCTACTTTAAACCATACTTGTACTTCGTAGTTTAAATGCATTTTAAAAAATTTAAACCATGCAGGGGCGCCTGGGTGGCGCAGTCGGTTAGGCGTCCGACTTCAACCAGTGGTCCGTGAGTTCGAGCCCCGCGTCAGGCTCTGGGCTGATGGCTCGGAGCCTGGAGCCTGTTTCCGATTCTGTGTCTCCCTCTCTCTCTGCCCCCCACCCCCCATTCATGCTCTGTCTCTCTCTGTCCCAAAAATAAATAAAAAACGTTGAAAAAAAATTAAAAAAAAATTTAAACCATGCATTTATTCAAGTTTCATTTCTTTATTAAATAGCATTTCACTTGATCTATTCCTGACATTCCATGATAATTCCATGTAAATTATACTATTAGAAAAGCAGACATTATTTGATTTTTAAATATTTACTTTCTTGAATAAAATACCAACCTTGTTTCTGCTAGAAATTCTGTAACAAGAAATGTATGACAAAAAATACCAGCATTAGTATAGTCTATTTCTCTTTTTAGTTCCTGAATATCATTAAGGAAGAAAATTAGTCTGGTAAGTTTTTCCACAATTTTTGAATTTATATGAATTTAGATTCTCTGCAATGACTAGATAGCAATATTAATTCAACCACGGATGCTCAGTGTATGCAGGCTAAAGGACAATCCAGCTATAAAAAGTCCTATTTCAGTAATGCTAACGATTTCTGGCTTCTCATTTCTTGTAATTTAAGAAGTAGCCTGCAGACTTTCTTATTATGCCTGTCACATCCACCATTATATCCCCATACCTATGAAATGTCTGTAGCAATGCCTTTAAGACCCCAATTGCATCTGGGAAGTGATGATGCACACCTAGTCATTCAGAATTCAGGGGTACAACAAGTCAACTCTTGTTCCTTCCTTTCTGTAAAACAGTTTGAAATGACTAATAGATAACAAATTTATAAGATATATTTACAATTGCTTTGTGCTAAGAAAAAATATGTATAATGATATGCCTTATATCCCTGGTACCATAAAAGAAAGATCAAGAAATTAGAATTAAAACCCTCCCAACTTCAAATTCATGTATTCCAGTTTGGCAATTCAACATCAATTTTACTACACAAAGTACATGCATAAGCAGTTTTTACGTAACCCAATCTATTGCCGTTTTATTTTACAACTTTAAATAAATACCCATATAAAGTTCTTTAAATGTAAAGATTGCTTAATTTTTAAAAGTAACTCCATTTTAGGATGGCTTGGAAGTTGTTTTTTCCCCCATGAAGTTAGAGAAGAGATGAACTGGTTATTTTCCTAAAGCTTCCTAAGGTTATTTTTGTAATTCATGTGACTATTGCTGCCAAGATATGCTAAAAAAACAATTATGCGGTAACCAGATTCTTACAGTTTCAGTACTGAAGAAAAGTAACAAAAAAAAAAAAAAAAACCCTTCAAAAATAAATCAAAATAAAAATAAAATCAAAGCAGAAATAATTCTCCATGTAAAATACAGTCTACTCCATTCAATTTGAAAATATGTATTATAATTATTGAAATATACATGAAGAGAAAGTTGCTGGCAGTGGTTAAGTTCTAGTAGTGGTCAAAGTTTGTTATCAACAGCTAATGTTAAAATCTGAGTGTAATGTTACCACTTACACGTTGTAAAGTCTTGAGATATTTAGACAGCATCCTGTTGCACCAAAGTTCCCATTGAAAAAATAAGAATTATAACAGTTGTTGCAAGGAGTTGATGAAAAGAATTCATGTATGGTTATTCTCCTGAGTAAGCACTGTATAAATATTAGCTGTTAATATTATTTGCTCTTTCCTTGAATTAACTTCCATTCAAAAAAAATTTTTTTTTAACTGAGAAGAGTTAATTATGATGAAAGCTGTTTCCCAACTACATGTGCTCTGGAACTCATCCTTATCAAATATTCCGCAAAATCAGGCTTCTGATTGAAGAAAGCCCTATTCCTTCAGTGGATATTCACAGATAAGGTTGCCAGAAAAAAATAGAGTTTCCCAGTTAAATTTGCACATTCTTGATTAGGGTCTCTAGTTAAAATATGTCCAACTGAATTTGAATTTCAAATAAATAACAAATAATTTTTTAGCATAAGAATGTCCCAAATAATGTGTAGGATATGCTTACTATAGGACACATGATTATTCATTGTTTATCTGAAATCCAAATTTAACTGAATATTCTGTATTTTATTTGCTAAATCAGGCACCCTTATTTACATTAAATTAGCATTTAATAAAACATTATAAACAAACATGTTTAACTTGATTGAACCCAATTATTCATAAAATTTATCTGACCACAGAACAGTTGTTAAAGGTCATATCTATTTGTACACTGATGGACAAAAACTGGAATAGTTCTTTTAGTCTCATAACTTCATTTTGTAAGTAAGAACAATGAAAGAAGCTAATGTGCTGAATTTTTCCTGACAGCAGAAATCAGGTGTCAGTCCCCTAATCAGGTTGATCACTCTCTCTGTTTCTTCCAGAAAAATTAAGCCCTGTTCTTTCATTTTTGTTTTTAGTGCTCTAAGAGTTTCAAATCACTTCTGCTTTGTAAAATTCACTGAATTGTACATATATGCATTTAGATGTCAGTGACTTTTTGCACATATTATCTTATTGACTTTATTCATATTATCCACTTTAAATTATCAACTTTTACTTTTTACTAGAAATGTATTGGTTGAATAAACTATAGAATAGTAAACTTCCAATTTATTGCATCAGATAGATTGAATATACATTATAAATACATATACGCATAAGACATCTAAAAACCCATTTAAATTCATTACGGAATCATGGAAAAAGTTACATCAGAAATTCCAACATCATAGAATAATTTCTATCCACACATCCTAATTTGCTAGCGCAGTCAAGAAACAAGAAGCCACCAGATACATAAATAAATCTCTTTTTATTTTAATAGAAGTTTTGGAAAGCAAACATGAGTATGGGGGATGTGACTGAAAGAATGAAAAAGATATAATTTATGAAAAACTTGTATTTTGTATTTCTGTATTTTAGCAAAATATCATAGAATATTTTGGTCAAATCATTTATAGATTGATGTAATTTCCATTTCATTTTCTGAATTAACAGCCATGCTAATTCATAATATAAAATAATATATTTTATTGTTCTAAAGCTAAAATATTGGTCACACAATGGTTTCAGTCTTCCTTCGTCACAGTGTATGTCTGTCTTCTAGAGACACTGCTTTAAATTTTTAAGCCAATCTATTTCTTATAATAATTTTGGTGGAATTTAATGGCCTGTCCATGCAAGGTTGTATAATCCTAAAAAACGATTTAAAGTCAGGAGTATTTGAGAAAGCAGATTTTTTTATATTTTCTTTCAACGCGTGGGTGTTCATGTAACTTAAGAAAACCATTCCTGGGCAGTTCATGTAGTGTGATACATTTTTAAAGTTCATGTTTTCCCTAGAAAATGTTTGAAGCCCTATAGTGAAGATTAAATTCTTGATCCCTCTTGCATGTGATAAACCCCAGCTTGTCTAGTAGTTTAAAGCCAAAGGCATCCTTAAAATAACAGGTGCATGACTCTTGAAATTAGCAGTTTTTAGTATTTCTGTTTAATATAATTGTTTAGGATGCCTAGAGTTATTTCATCATGGTAACCTGTTTATGTATTTTCCTTTTAAATATTTACTCTTGTATGAGCCTCAGGGCTGTGTATACTTATTCTCTGCAGAAATAATCAATATAGTGTATTTACTGTATTTTCCTAAAACATGTAAATGTATAGGTAAGATGAAGACTATCATGTTAGAGGAAATATTTGTATGTAAACATTTAGATGAGAATATGTCTATAGTAGCAACATTTGAACATTTAAATATATGTTATTAATTTTATATTCTCTCTTTCTGTTAGTTTTTTACCCTCTTGATTTAAAAAATCAGTTTCTTATTTTCTAAAAATCTTTGTTTCCTGTGTTCTGAGAAATTTATTTCTGGCCATTAGCCAATCTTTGTGTTTGAAAAATTATTTGCAGTAACTGGAATTTCCATGGCTAAATTATGTTAACTAAATTCTGAAGACTACCCAAACTGGCAGAAACAATAATGAATCTGTTACGAATGAAAAACAGAATAAATTAACAATGAAATCTTAATTGAATAAAATTACTCTTCGAACTCATTCATTAAATGTATTTCTTATATAGCATTGTCTAAACGTAAAGATAGTCTATTACCCACTTTTATATCATATTAGCTATTACTTGTGATTGCTCCAGCAAGTCCAGTGTTAACTGCTTTTTCATGACAAACTAATTATTCATCATATTATGGGATTCAATTATTTAGAGAAAAAAATATTGAATGTTTTAAAAGTGATATACTGCAGAACATTTAATTACTATAATATTGTATCCGATATGATTTGGTCATGATAAAAGGCTTTAAAAATCAACATTGACATAATAAGATTGTTAAATAACTTTTATGTAAAACTGCACCATTTAGAGCAATAAGTAGGATATGTTACTTATAGTGTGATGTATTACCTCCCCCAAATCCAAAAAAAATCTATCACAATTTCTGATAAGTTGATTATCTTCATAAAAATGACATCAACTGGAAACTAATTCAACAATCATACAACTAAATAAGCCATGATTGATAATTCCAACAATACTCTGATTTGAAGAAAACTCCAAATTGTCAATTTAGTTTTGTTGATTCTAATAGAAATGAAAGTTAAATTATATGTTGACAACAATGATTTACATTTGTGGCTGAAATTTTGATACCAAAGCCCCATGTTTGTGATAAAACAAACTTGTGTCTGTTCATTTCTTCTTACCCAAGTTTCCACATTATCATATATTTCATAACTATATTATACCTAGATGAAAAAATAAGCCTATTACGTTTTATGTATTTTCTTCTATCACTTACTATAACAGAAAGTATTTCTTCCAGAAGTCATTATATCTGAAGAGATTTAAAACAGATAAAATCCATTGTGCAACCAACTGAAAGTTTAAAGCGATGAGGAACATTTTTTAGATTTTATGTCATGCTTTAAACTATACTTAGGACTATGTATTTCTGTTGTGCAGAAGGGTTCCAATATTGAAATCTAGTATACATTCAAGATAAGCTAACATTCATATCCCTGTCAAAATGGTGTGGTTTAGTTTTTGTGATTAGAGCAAAATTTAATGTTATCATGAAAGTTTTGATCTACATGATTACAATTAGGATAGTTATATGCGTTATGATGAAATACTTTTCAGATTTTTTCTTTACTAATTCGTTTCCTTTAAATTTTTAAAAAATTAATGCCATTTTGTATATTTTCAGCATTATCATATTTTTGAAGCTGGGAAATTTTTTTTTATTCACAGTATAAATTTTAACAACAGGAGTTTACTTTTTAGTAAATTCAATTTCTTTATATATTCCAATACTTATCTGAGAGTTAAGAAGTCTTATTTATCAGGGCACATGGGTGGCTCAGTCACTTGAGTGTCTGACTTCAGCTTAGGTCATAATCCCGCTGTTTTTGTGGGTTTGAGCTCCATGTAGGGCTCTGTGCTGGCGGCTCAGAGCCTAAAGTCTGCTTTGGATTCTGTGTCTCCTTCTCTCTCTGCCCCTCTCCTACTCATGCTCTGTCTCTCTCTCAAAAATAAATCAACATTAAAAAAAGAAGTCTTATTTACCATCTTATCATTTGTGTTTATCTTAAAAAGTTTAAAAACAATTTTTTAATTTATTTAAAAAAGTGAATGAAAGATTTATATGTTCATGCTAATAAATATATAACATAGTGTTCAAGTGTATGCATTTAAGTATACAACTGGCAAAATTTTAACTTGTGAGATATTTAGAATTACAGGGGAAATAATGAGTTTTTTTTTTTTAATTTTTTTTTTTTCACCGTTTATTTATTTTTGGGACAGAGAGAGACAGAGCATGAACGGGCGAGGGGCAGAGAGAGAGGGAGACACAGAATCAGAAACAGGCTCCAGGCTCTGAGCCATCAGCCCAGGGCCCGACGCGGGGCTCGAACTCACGGACCACGAGATCGTGACCTGGCCGAAGTCGGACGCCTAACCGACTGCGCCACCCAGGCGCCCCGGAAATAATGAGTTTTGAACAATCAATGAAACGAGTTTTGTGCTGATTTGTTACTATTTTGTGGAGCATGAAACTCAGAATCAGCTTTTCTCCTTAGAAAAGTACCAAGAGGATAAGTTAGAAAATGTTATGTTCATAATTGAAATGTATTTTAAATATATGCATTTTATATGTGAATATATTAGATTCCTATTGCTGTAACAAATTACCTACAAATTTAATAGATTAAACCAACGCAACTATATTTTTACATTTTTGGAGGTCAGAAGTCCAAATTCATCTGACCAAGCTGATGTCCTCATGATAATAGGTGTGGTTCCTTCTGGAGGCACTAGGGGAATTCATTTCCTTGGTTCTCTTATTTTATAGAGTCTGTCCACAGCTCATGGTAACTTCTCCCATCTTTAAATGCAGCCATATAATATCTCTGTCACTCTCTCTGCATGTTTCTTTCTTTCTTGCTCTGCTTCTGAATCATATCAAATTCTATTCAGTAAACCGTCAGTGTAAGTGACTACTTGGACTTCTGATCCTTCTAAGGCACTAACAAGAAGTTGTCCAGCCATACTGTTCATTTTTTCTCCGCAGAACACTTGTAACAATAACACTTATTTTTGCTCATTTTACAAGCCAGCTGGCACCACATTTTGCTCTGCTTAGCTTCCCTAAGTTCTTCTTGGCTCTTCTTCACATGCCTTGTCATTCTGGTATCTTTTCTGAAGGATTAGTGCCTATATGAAATATTCCCATTCTCACTGCCACAACAGAGGACTAGAGAGTTATCAATAAATGAATTGTCCATCAAAATTCTGTTTATAACCAGTACACATAGTTGTATAACCAGTATAGTATACAATCATAGTTGTATAACCAGTTGTATAACTGTATAACCAGTTGATAGTTTTAGCTCTTGCATTTAGGTCTTTGGTACATTTAGAGCTAATTTTTTTTTAATTTTAATTTTATTTTTTTTTAATTCGGTGTAAGGTAAGGGTCTATATTTATTCTTTGGGATGTAGATATCCAGTTTTCTCAACACCTTTTGTTGATATTATAAAATTTAAATAGAAAAAGGAAATAATATACTTTTTTTTTAAGTTAAATTGAGATATTCTGAGATTGAATTGAAAGCAAATTAGAGAGGTAGCAGTGTAAGTGATTAGGAGCTCCTTTTAGTAATTTCACCAAGATGGTAGATTGGAATAGGTTTATAGAAACAAAAATAGAGTAGGTGGATTAGAGATATTTTGGAAGCTAAACACAATATAATGGGGAATTTGCACTAGATGATGAGGGAGAGAAATACAAATGTTTCTAACAGCAGAAGGTATATATATATATATATATATATATATATGAAGGTATATATATATATATATATATATATATATATATATATATGTAACAGAACAGATGGTAAGAGAGGAAGAAAATATTTAAGAATTTTAGAATTTCAGGTATATTTAAAAAACTCGTGTGTGTGTATTATTGAAGTGTACAGTTGAGATATAATATTGCATTAATTTCAGGTGTACAACATAGTGATTCAACAAGTCTATATGTTATACTATGCTCACCACAAGTGTAGCTACAATCAGTCATCATACAAAACTATTACAGTACTATTCTCTATGCTGTACCTTTCACCCCATGACTTATCCATTCCATAACCAGAAGCCCATTCATCCACCCACTCCCCTCTGGAAACCAGCAGTTTGTTCTCTATGTTTATGGGTGTGTTTCTGCTATTTTTGTTTGTTCATTTTTTTGTAGATTCCACCTATGAGTGGAATCATATGATATATGTCTTTCTCTGAGTTATTTCACTTAGCATTATGCCTTCAAGGTCCTACAATATTGTCTCCAATGGTAAGATATCATTCTTTTTTTAATAGCTGAATAATATTCCATTCTGTGTGTGTGTTTGTGTGTGTGTGTGTGTGTGTGTGTGTGTGTGTGTGTGTGTGGGTGTGGGTGTGTGTGTATGCCACCTTTTTTTTTTTATCTATTCATCTATGGATACACACTTGGGTTGCTTCCATAGCTTGACTATTATAAATAATGGTGCCATAAATACAAGAGTTCGTACATCTTTTAGAATTAATGTTTGGTTGAATATTTAGCAGTGGAATTACTGGAACATATAGCAATTATTTTCTGATTTTTTTGAGGATCTTTTATACTTTTTTCCACAGTGACTGCACCAATTTATACTCTCACCAAAAGTAGACGAGGTTTCTTTTTTTCCAAATTCTTACCAACACTTGTTATGTCTTGTCCTTTCAATAATAGCCATTCTCACAGATGTAACGTATCTCATTGTGGTTTTAACTTGCATTTCCCTGATTATTAGTGATGTTGAGCATCTTTTCATGTGCCTATTGGCCATCTGTATGTCTTTGAAAAATGTCTATTCGGGTCCTATCCTGATTTTTAATTGGATTATTATTCTTTTCTTTTTTTTTTTTTTTTTTTTTTTTTTTTTTTTTTGGTGTTGAGTTGTGTAACTTCTTTATATATTTTGGATATAAACTCTTTATTAGATGTATTATTTATGAATATCTCTTCCCATTCAGTAGGTTGCCTTTTGTTGATCATTTCCTTCACTGTACAAAAGCTTTCTGTTTTGGTGTCATTCCAATGGTTTATTTTGGGTTTTATTTACCTTGCCTGAGGAGACATATTTAGAAAAATATTGCTAAGGTCAATGTCTAAGACATTATTGCCTAAATTTTCTTCTAGAAGTTTTTTTAAATTTCATGTTTCACATTTAGGTTTTGGATCAATTTTGAGTTTATTTTTGTGTATGGTGTAAGAAAATGGTCTAGTTTTTTTTTTTTTTCTTTTGCATGTAGCTCTCCAGTTTTCCCCAAATCATGTGATGAAGAGACTACCTTATCCTCATTGTATATTGTTTCCTCCTTTGTTTTGGATTTAGAGACCATATAAGAATGGGTTTATTTTGAGTGGAATTTAAGAAACACAATAGACAAAATAATCTTAAGGAATAAAACTGGAGGTATCACAATCCCAGATTTCAAGTTATATTATAAAGCTATAGAAATCAAAACAGAATGATACTGGCACAAAAATAGATACATAGATCAATAGAACAGGATAGAGAGCTCCAAAATAAACCCATGCTTTTATAGTCAGTAAACAGATGAGCATAGGGGAAGGGAAGGAAAAATAAGATAAAAACAGAGAGTGAGGCGGCATAAGAGACTCTGAAAAACAGAGAACAGGGGCGCCTGGGTGGCTCAGTTGGTTAAGTGTCTGACTTCCGCTCAGGTCATGATCTCACAGTCTGTGAGTTTGAGCCCCACCATAAGGCTCTGTGCTGATAGCTCAGAACCTGGAGCCTGCTTCAAATTCTGTGCTTCCCCCTCTCTCTGCCCTTCCCCCACTCATGCTCTCTCAAAAATAAATAAACATTTAAAAAAGTTTAAAAATAGCGAACTGAGGGTTGCTGATGGGGAGGTAGTGGGGGGATGGGCATTAAGGAGGTCACTTGCTGGGATGAGCACTGGGTATTATACGGAAGTGATGAATCACTGGATTCTACTCCTGAAACCAATACTTACACTGTATGTTAACTAACTTGAATTTAAATAGATTAAAAAAAAGATTACTTTGTTTGTTTGTGGTCTTTTGTGGTTCTGTACAGAGTTTAGTACTATTTGTTCTACTTCTATGTAAAATACTATTGGTATTTTGATAGGGATTGCATTGAATGTATAGATTGCTTTGGATTGAATGGACATTTTAACAATATTAATTCTTTTAATCCATGATTATGGTATATATTTCCGTTTGTTTATGTTGTCATCTTTAATACTTTTCATTAAAGTTTTAGAGTATTCAGAGTACAAATCTTTTACCTCCTTGGCTATGTGTATTCTTAGTGTTTTCTTCTTTTTGGTGCAGTTGTAGATGGAATTGCTTTTTTGATTTCTCTTTCTATTACTTTGTTATTAGTGTTATTAGAAATGCAACAGATTTCTGTTTGTTAATTTCTTATCCTTCAAGTTTGCTGAATTCACCTATTCTAAGTTTTTTGGTGGCCTTAGTGAGACATAATTCGCATATCTATGCCAATAAAGGGAGATTAAAAGCCACAGTGAAAAAAATGAAAATTATGAAAAAATAAGAAACTCAAGGAAAGAAATGAAAAATGGAAAAGTTTAAATAACATGATATGTTCATTTGATATAGAGTAAAGAAACACTTAACTGTGGATTGATTTGAGCAGCTATAGCATTTTGTCAGACATTCCATAAAGCAAACTCAAAAAAATCATTGGGTAAATCTTGTAGAATCCTTTCCCCTTGAGTGTCGTGTAATCTGGAATTTGATTCTAGCTAGTAAAGGGTAGTAAATGTGATAGGACGATTGCTTCTATTATTAGGTTCATTACACATTGTTGTTAGAAGAGTTTGTCTTAGAAGACTGGAGAAAGATTCTCCTGCTGGCCTTGAAAAAGTAAACTGCGATGATTTGACAGGCTCTGTGAGACTGCTACATGGCAGGGCACAGTGGGTGGCTTTAGGATCTGAGGGTGGCTTTCTGCAAAACCTACATGAAGTCAGGCCCTTAGTTATACAACAAGGAAGTGAATTTTTCCAACAAACTGAATGAGCTTAGAGGCATATCCCAGTCAACCTCTGGATATAAATTTAGCTTGCTGACACCTTATTTTTTGCCTCATGAGACCCTAAGTGGCAGAGTCATTCCTGGACTTGTAACCCATGGAAAACAAGGTAATTGTGTATTTCTAAAGTGTTAAGTGTGTGATAATTTTTTATACAGCAATAGAAAAATAGTACAGCATTTTTATGTAGGTGGTTAGTCTGTAAAGACAGTAAGTCATTTGTCCACACAGTCTGCCTGTTTTCCTCTGCTGGCATTTACTGTTCAAAGTAGAAAGTTCAAAGTGATTTTCTTTGTTCTATTTAGAAGACAGCAACCTCAGTGAAGCTTGTCCTGGTGAGTAAAACTTAAGTATAGCAATAGGATATTAAACATATTTGAAGTATATGCACAGCGTGATATTGTATTTGCTTCATTTTTAGTGTAGTATAGCAAGTTTAACTGCCTGATGCCAATTAGCCGTAATGAGAATTATGGAGCTAAACCACGGTGCGCTACACTGAAAATCGACTCATTGGGGTTCTTACTGACTTTATGCTTTTTGTTGAAGGACATATAAACTTTGTTAAGGCTTCTTTTTTTCCTATATGAGAAAATTGGTTGTTTCATTTAAAACTCATACTTAAAGCTCAAACTAATATTTACTAACTTTAATTGATAAAATTAGATTTTATATCTCTTCACCAGGGAAAAGCTAGTTTAAATTTTGCTGTCTGTATTTAATTAACCCCGAATATGCAAAACATTCTAAACAGATTCCCTTTGTTTCTTCAGAACTAATAGTATGTGTATGACCAATTTTAATTTTGAATAAACCTCTCAAATATGGGTAGGTGAGTATGGATATAGAATTCTAGGTAATTTAAATGATAATAAAACTTTATTGTGGATTCTAATTGTTTGTGACCATTGAATTTGAATAGGAATCCCAGCAATATGAAAGTGTTTTCTGATATATTATTTTGAATAATAACATAATATTTTGGTGTTAAACTAAAAATCTAGAATAATTCATTTGGAAAAATCAAATCTAAAGAAACAGAACACATAGACACACAAACACACGTGCACTCAGAGTCGCCCTCAGAAAACTCAGAATTCCAAACTCAACCACAGGAATACTTCTTTACCAAACCACAGAATTTGAACCAAATACCTATTTCTTTGGGTTTTAGATAAAAAAATAAAAGTCTTATATTGTGTTCATTCAACAAATGTTGATATAGCATCGACTTTGGATCAGACATGGATACAAGCACCTCAACAAAGTAGGTCATTAATCTTTATGACAGCCTTCTAGAATTAATTAGAAATTATTTTTTAATAAAATGTGGTTCTTTTTTCATTTTTGAAGAATCCACCCATGTTGTTCAATGATCATAATGCAGGCAGAACCGAGGTTGAGGACGTCTTTCTCTTCAGCTTTCTCTGATTTAAGATTAGTATGTACTTTATTGGTAGAATAGAGGAATTGATATCTGCTTAAGTGAAAATCACATAAAGAAATCTCACTTTATGAGATAATACAAAGATAATTTTCTGAAAATAACTCATGGGTTGTGGCTCTGAAGTTCTCTATTGTGTATACAATAAAGACCATTCTCTAAGTTATATACATAGTACAGCAATACATGCCTTTCTCCTTCAAATTCCTGTCTAGGATACTGCTCCCAGCCTTCTTCACCACGGCAAAACCCAGTCATCGAGACTTGAGCATGAACTCCATTTTCTCAGAGAACAACAGAATCTGGCTAGAATTTCCTTGCAAGTACACCCAAACGTGAGCAAGACCAGTTGGGACTTGTTCCACCCTAAAAATTAATGCTTGTTTCACTACAAGGTCAAGATTCAGAGTCTAAAATGTCTGTGCCACTGTCTGAGACATATTTGGGAGCACAATGATTTCTCAATAATATTCAGTTTTCTGGATTGAGCACTTCACAGAAATTTTATGTATCAATTCCTGTTGAAAATTCAAATATGGCTTATTGATGACATCTCATATCTGAGGCACTTCCAGTAACCATCTACATTTAACACCCCCACAGTCACCTATTCCATCTTACATCCTCACTCCCACACTCTTTTGTGTTTTCTCTCTCCTTATCCTAAACATTTTTCAGTGACTTCGGAGTCCCCATTCATTGGTGAAGCTCTTATATATCTTTGACTTCATATTGTTCTCCCACTTCCTAGAATTCATAAGTGAAACCTGGCATTCTTCTGTTATACTTCTGTTAGGTTTTTAATATATGTTTTGTTAATATTATCCTGAATGCACACATGAGGGTTCTATGTTGGGCAGACAGATGATTAATACTTAAATAATACTTGCACCATCTCCCCTTGGCCCCAGTTCCTATTCCTGGGGCAATATGCTGAGACCCATGTTATCCTATACATATCAGGGTCTGTACTATAGATGAAGAACACACAATGTTATATGCTTCTATACATTCCTTCACACTTACCTCCTGAAAGAAGGAAGAAAAACCTTTGCTCCAAAGTAAAAATCCTGAGTTTTTATCCTAGTTTAGAATGTAAATAAGTTTCTCCAGGGAAAATATAAGTCCTAGGTGTCAGCCCCACCCTATCTCTATCCCTTGAAATATAAAATATATGTCTGAGAGGTAAATCCCTGCAGTTGTCTTTCTGTTAATGAATTACAAGTTACATTCCAAGTCTTATTATTTTAGTTCTGGTCCCAATATTCAGTTGTTTTCTTTTTTCAGAAAGAATGCAGAAACATACAACTACAATTCACAATTCCACAACTGCTTTATTTTCTGATTTTGAAAGTGGAAATTCTTTATTAGGTAGACATCCCCTGATTTTCCACTATAATTTTGGATCATCACTCAACACTTAAACAACTTATATCATATATATATATATATATATATATATATATATATATATATATATGAAAATATTACACACACACACACACACACACACACACAATCTTTCCCTAAACTCCACTTTGACCCAATTCACTCACCCATTGATATGGATACTTGACTTGGAAGGCCTTGTCAGCATCCATAATTTTACTCCCTCTAAAATAATTCTGTGACCTCAAATGCTTATCTCAAATTCTTTCACTTCATTAATCCCATTGGACATGTTGTTTTACCTCACTGAGAGTTTTATAACTTTGTCATTCCATGTTACTAATCTCTGTGCCCCTTATCTCTGTTGTCTTTTTGATGACAGGTCATGCCATTATAGACATGACTAACCAACTCTCTAGCCAATGCAGTTCTCTCATTTGTTCCTTTAATATCCCACATTCCCCCCCCCAAAATTCAACTCTAATCAATGGCACAATCTTATTTGTTCTTAAATTTCCAATAACTTAAGCAGGATATTGATTGAGAGAACTGTTCATATCAGTGCCATTACAAAATTATGACCCATGATTACAACTAAATTCCAGAAAAGTGGCCAAAGTAAGTTTCCATTCATTCTACCAAACATTTATTTAGTAATCCTTTCCCTAAACTTCCTACTTTAAAATTTATACCATCGCATGTTGCAAATACTCTCACTCCCTATATTATGGAAAGAAAGTAGTATGGTTATATTTCTATCTTATTGTGGAAAGTGCTAGTGTTTGTTCTCTACCTAAGGTAAACTGCTAGACTAAAATCCTGAGCTGCTTAGTAGTTGCATGCAGGCTTAGTGATCAATTTCTGGCCAATGGAATATGGGCAAAGAGATATGTACGTGCATGTATGGTTCCTAAAATATCTACCTTGTGATTTTCCACTTCTCTACTTTTTTCTCTTCTACCGGAATATAGAGAACCCACAAAAGAACACCATGTTTCTAGAATATAGCAGAGCAACAAAATAGCAGGAGGCCTGGTCCCTGAAGTAATGTTGGTGTTTTTTTTTTTTTTTTTTTTTTTTGCTATTTAATAAAATATTCTTCCCCAAATGTGGCTTAAGATAGCAACAGTTTATTATATCTCATATTTCTGTGGGTTGACTTGGCAATCCTTTTGTTCTATGTGGTGTTAGTTGAATATTAGGATGGATAAACACTCCAAAATGTTCTTCTTTACTAACTGGTAGTTGGTGCTCTCCAACAGCTGGGACATCAATTCTAGCTTCAGTTCTTCTCCACATGGGGCTTTGCATTTAGATGCTAGGACTTCCTCAGAGCATCTGTGTTTGGGTTCCAGAAAGGAGCATTTCAAATGCCAAAGACAGAAGCTTCCCGAGCTCTTAAGGCCCTGTCTCATAATTTAAACATTGTCACTTCTTTCTTATTTTATTAGTCAAAATAAATCATGGGCAATGATTTCAAGGGGAAGAAAAATGGGCTCTGTATTTCAGTGGGAAAAGGGCAAGGAATTTCTAGTCATCTTTAATTGACTACAGTCCACTCTCAGGTTACAAATTATTTATGTTCCTCACACATGTAAAATACCATCAGTCTTTCCTGAAATCATACTAGTCTCTTCCCATTACGATATGAAGTTCAGCCTCAAAGTCATCCAGGTTTTTGTCATGTAAATGTGATTCAAGGCAGATGAAGCTCTTTTGGGTCATTCTATGTGTATGTGACTCTATAAACTAAAGTGATATTTCATTTGTGTCCCAAACACCAAATTCATTAACAGACAACATTTATTATTATAATTAACATAGTGTTTGGAGCTTTACCCCTTTTTCTTTGCTGGCAGAAATGCGTCTCATCCTCTGCATGTTGATACTAATTAGTGCTACAGGGAACAATTAATGTGGGGAAAATGATAGAAAGTGGTGTGTGTGTGTGTGTGTGTGTGTGTGTGAGAGAGAGAGAGAGAGAGAGAGAGAGAAGGAGTACCTTGATTAAATTGTAAATAAAGTTACCAGGGAAGGCATTGCCATCAGGACAACTTTTGAGTAAAGAACTGATCAAAGTAAGATAGTAAGGCGTGCAGAAATTTGGCAGTGACGAAAGAAGGATACCTTTTCAAGCTCTTACAATAATCTAGGTGAGGGATGTTGGTGGTTTGGGCCACAGAATAACCTTGGAGGGGGTAAGTAGTGATACAATTCTAGATATTTTTGAAAATTGTGCCAAGAAAATGTTTTCGTGAATGGCTGGGGCAAGAGAGAAAAAGAGGTCAAGTAAGAAGGTCCCCAAGTATCTTTGCATGAGATGGGATGCCTGCGTGGCTCCATTGGTTAAACATCCAACTTTGGCTCATGATCTTGTGGAATGTGAGTTTGAGACCTGGACGGGGCTTTGTGCTGACAGCTCAGAGCCTGGATCCTGCTTTGGATTCGTTCGGTGTCTCCCTCTCTCTCTCTGCCCCTCTCCTGCTCATGCGTTCTCTCTCTCTCTCTCTCTCTCTCTTTCTCTCTCTCAAAAATAAATAAACATTAAAAAATTAAAAAAAAAGAATTTTGCATGAGATGAAGTAGAGGAACAGAGTTGCCATTATCTGATTTGGCAGGATATCTGCAGGATAAGATATCCAATGAAATGGCCAACAAGAGCAAGCATTTGGGCATCTGAGCTTAGAATTCTTGTTGAAATCTGAGTGACCCTCAAATAAGATGAAGATTAAGATTTGACTAATGGCTATCAAAATGTGAAAGTCACTTGCGTCCTTGACAGAACCATTATAGTGGAGTGGCGGGGATAAAAGTCTGGCTTGGGTTTATTCAGGGAGAATGGGAAGAGAGCATTTGGAAAACCTGTATTTTGACAACTTTTTAAACTACAGCATTCACAGGGAGTCTTGCAGTTTCTGATGACACCCTGAAGCAGATTTGTAAATTTTTAATAGCATAGCCATCACAAAGAAATTTTGTTCATTGTCTTGTTCATCACGGGACATTTAGATTTGAAAATCTGGAGGTCTTACCCACATATGGGGAAACTAAAGAAGTTCAAAAAGGAGTTAGAATTATATCCTAATATAGGAACATTATAAAATATTCAATCAAAATGCTTGTTCAGAGCAATTCTGATATTTTAAGAAGACTTATCTGAAAATAAAGCTGCCTGATTAAAGGTCAAAGGCCCAATCCATTACAGGACTTTTCCTTTTAAAATTCTTGCTAGCCAGGAATAGTTCACAAATCAGGAAGTTGAAAAAATTTTTTGAGTTAAATATTAAGAAAGGAAAGTTGATTTCTGTTCTTCATTTCCTTTGACAGAAATAGAATTATTTTCCAACTAATTAGTCCATTGTGTAAGTGGACACACTGGATACAAGTTAAGTGCTACTTAAGCTAGAGTAGATGATTCAACATTATTGGAGTGGTTTGAGCTATGGTCTAGAAGTAGAAGTTATTTACATTGGGGTCTATGAACTTGAGAAACTCATCCTCTACTTTTCAGTATGTTTTCATATAGGAGGAACTGAGGATTGCCAGGTAGGGCTGCCTTATACAACCTTTTGAAGTACATGGGGTAGGCACTAAGATCCTGGCAACATCTTACCCATCTTTAGCTCCTCAAAGTTTCCAGTTGGGAGGTTCACAAAATCACCCTTTCGCTACAAATAATATGCACCTTGGGGCGCCTGGGTGGCGCAGTCGGTTAAGCGTCCGACTTCAGCCAGGTCACGATCTCGCGGTCCGTGAGTTCGAGCCCCGCGTTGGGCTCTGGGCTGATGGCTCAGAGCCTGGAGCCTGTTTCCGATTCTGTGTCTCCCTCTCTCTCTGCCCCTCCCCCATTCATGCTCTGTCTCTCTCTGTCCCAAAAATAAATAAAGGTTGAAAAAAAAAAATTTAAAAAAAAAAAAAAAAACAAATAATATGCACCTTACAATGCTTTTTTGTTCACCTTTCCTCGTGCCCATGTTCACTCTAGAATTCTGATTCAAGGGTGAGTAACCACTTAAAAAAGATGAAGATTAAGATATAACCAGTGGCTATTGAAATGTGTAAGTCACTTGCATCCTTGATAGAGCCATTTTACTGGAGTGGTGGGGATACAAGTCTGGCACGTTTCAGTGAATTGTTAGTAGCTTGGTGACAATTATTTTTTCATGAGTGTTAATTTAGGATAAATAAATATATTTCAAGTTTGGTCAGTTTTTACAAAGGTTATTTTGCTGTGTTTAGAACATTTGTTGTGATAAAATTTGTTTTATTTTGTCCCAAGGAAAAAAATCTATATTTGTACATATTTTATTAAGTAGAAAAAATAGGCCAAGAAAATCGTTTTTACACTATTTAATATCTCCAAATATATTGTAATCCCAGCAACACATAAGACAGTTTTCTAGTATTTCCTCCAGAAATTACTATAGATTTCAGTATACCTAATGATACTGAACAGTTTTAGGCTTGCTAATACCTTATTATTAGAAAGGCAACAGGAATAAAGCAATTGAAAACAGGCATTGAATGAGTATTTAGCCTCATAATTCTCTGGAAATTTGAATGTTGTAAGAGTATAGTACTAAATGAATTAGTAATAGAATTTTTAGATTGACAGTAATGTAAGCAACAGACAAATGAAATAATTTCAGCCTGTGGGAGGGAGAGGGGATTGGTTAGAAAGAACTGTTTTCCCAAATTATATATTTGTTTTCTTTACCAATATATCTGGAATGGATGACTGAATTTACTCACCTCTGTTATGCATCTGTTAACTTAATGACCGTTGAACTCAATACATCTTCTTGAAACCAGATATTATTCATTTTCCCCTGTTGGATGTTGTGAGATACAACTATAAACCAAACACAGATTTATCCTTCAAGATATAATGTAAATGAAAATGGTTTCAAGTAAAATATAGATTAAGTGCTGTAATAAGGATATGCATAAAGGTTGTTTATATAATTCAGATCAAGAAGTCATGGGGAGGTACATTAAGAGAAGGCTTCCTATGTAAAGACATGACTTGGCTGGGATGTCAAGGACAATAAATTAGTAGTCCAAACTAAGTGCATGTTCAACATCTATGAGTTGTGATAGAGCATGCCCTATTAAGGGACCAGAAAGTAATTGAATATAGATCTTGTCTATTATTTGTGACAAATCTAGTAGTAAGAGTTAAAGTAGGAAAAAATGAGCAAAATGAGTATGTTTATGGATATTCTTGTTATAATGAGTAAAAGAGTTTGTCTTAACCTAAAAGCAATGTATACAGCAGAACTATTTTAAGCAGAAATTATTCTGGAGGGCTAGAAAAAGACACTTTATGGGAATGCTCAAATGATAAAGCATGTCTGGCTTGTGTTAAATTGCCCTACCTACTGGCTTAAATAATACCAAATACAGATTTGTTGAGATGTACATGGAGATATTTATCCACTCATCTATATATCTGTGTATCTATCCACCATACTGGATGGTTCAAATAGTACCATTAATTACCAACTCATACCATTAATTATTAACTCTGTACATCTTGGATATATGAAAGGCCAAGAAGGAGTCAATGAGTGCATAGCACAGTAATTCTAGATCTATTTTTTCCTGAAGGGTCACAGTCAAAGTTAAAGTAAGAGAGAGAGGGAGATTGGACAGAAGAAGTACCCACGTGAATTGCTCTTATTTTTATGAGGTAGATCTGTGCCATGTGTTTGACAAAAAAGTAACTACCAAGCTTGGGAAAATATTTCTGTTCTTTATGTATTCTATTCTGTGTTGAGATATAGGTGTACCCTCAGTATAACAAATTTTTAAACGTTTATCTAACCTGTTACGTTTTTAGATTGGGGAAGACTGGCATGATAGAAAGCATGAAAGAAAGAAATGGAAACTCTCTCAATCCCCCAGTTATAATTCATAATATACAGTTGAGGAAAGGATGTGAGACCATCCTTAAGTGAATTACAAAGTAGAGTCACAAATTAGGAGCAGGCCATGAAATGACTTCTAGATGCCTCTTGTATTGCTACCTCCTTACATGTTAGAAAGGATCACATTTCAGTATGTATTTGTTTATTTATACTCTGTCTTATTTCTCACAATTGTGATGTGGCATATTACAGAAACACAAACTGCAAACTGATAAAATATAAATTAAAATGAATGAGAATCAGATTATAACATGAATTAAGAATAATTTCCTGACTTAGAAATTTTATCACAATTAAGGGGGGTATAATGTCACACACAATTGCTACATATGAGGCTCAAATTAGGCTTTGATTATTCTGGTAGTCAAAATGAAAAAAGAAAAACAGAGTCTTTTTACATACCGCTCATTGTTAATAAAGAGGTTTTTTTCAGATCTCATGAATGAAACAAGCTCGTCCTGTCATGTAGCTGTAAAAACAAATACTGGTTTCTAGTATCTCTGTTCTAAACACAAAAGGAAAAAAGCAAAAAAAAAAAAAATTTATATTCTCACCCCTTTCTTTTCATTTTCAGAGCAAATTTTCTTGAGTTATTTAACGACAGTACTTTCTCAGACCCCTTTCTCCCTCTCCAATTGGGATTCCATTCTCTCTCATATTTTGTCAAGAGTACTTTTGCCAAAGTAACAGATGAAGCCCTAAGCCCCCCTTTGCTTCTGGATTTTGACAATGTGAAAAGAATCTTCATATTTATTCAATGTCGTTTTCAATTTCTGCAAAATGGGTGTAGTAAACTATGGTTATAAGTTATAATATACAACCAGCTTTACATTTTATATCACTTTTGAGGAAAAAAGAAAGAAAATAGAATTGCAAATACTGGTAATGTCATATTAATGAAAAATTACATCTTTTGTGGACACAGTATATTTGCCGAGTGGTAAGAAAAAAAACACAATTAATCCTATAAAGTTTTCTCAAATAATAATTATTTAGGGGCTCCTGAGTGGCTCAGTTGGTTAAGTGTCTGAATCTTGATCTTGGCTGAGGTCATGATTTCATAGTCTGTGAGTTTGAACCCCATGTAAGACTGCCTGATAGTGGGGAGCCTGCTTGGGATTCTCTCTCTTCCTCTCCCTCTGCCCCTCTTCTTTTTTTTTTTTTTTTTTAACGTTTATTTATTTATTTATTTATTTATTTTTTTTGGGACAGAGAGAGACAGAGCATGAACGGGGGAGGGGCAGAGAGAGAGGGAGACACAGAAACGGAAACAGGCTCCAGGCTCTGAGCCATCCTCCCAGAGCCTGACGCGGGGCTCGAACTCCCGGACCGCGAGATCGTGACCTGGCTAAAGTCGGCCGCTTAACCGACTGCGCCACCCAGGCGTCCCTCCCTCTGCCCCTCTTCTGCTTATGTGTGCATGCTCGCTCTCTCTCTAAAAATAAATAAACATAAAAATAAAAAAAAATAATTATTAAAAAATAAATACCCATAAGCGCATTTCTTGGTATTACTCAAATGAACTGAAAATTTAAATCTACACAAAAACTTACATGTAGATGTTTATGTCAGCTTTATTCAAAACTGCCAAAACTTGGAAACAGTCAAGATGTCCTTTAATAGGGGAATGTATAAAAAAAACTTTGCTACATCCAAACAATGGAATCTAATTCAGTACTAAAAAGAAATGAGCTATCAAGCCATGGAAAGATGTGGAAAAAACTTAAGTGGATATTGCAGTGAAAGAAGCCAATCTGAAAAGACTACATACTGTATGATTCTAGTTGCATGAGATTCTAGAAAAGGTGAAATTCTGGAAACAAAAAAAAAATATTATTGGTTGTCAGGAGTTAGGGGGCAAAGGTGAAATGAATAGGCAGAACACAGATTTTTAGGGCAGTGAAACTATTCTGTATGATACTAGAACAATGGTTGCAAATCATTATATATTCATGAATACCTATAGAATATGCAATACCAAGAGTGAATATTAATGTAAATTATGGATGATAATATATTAATGTAGGGTCATTGATTGTAACAACTGCACTATATGGTGGGATCTTAATAGTGGGGGAAATTGTGCACGTGTTGGAACAGTGATAT
Organism: Puma concolor; assembly: GCF_028749965.1. NCBI lineage: Eukaryota > Metazoa > Chordata > Mammalia > Carnivora > Felidae > Puma > Puma concolor. The sequence goes on along the minus strand of NC_141667.1, from coordinate 203,831,515 downwards.
ATGGGAATTCTTGGGACTCTTTACTTAATTTTGCTTTGTACCTAAAATTGCTCTAAAAGTAGTATTTATTAATTTTACAAATAACTGTAAGTGTAGAAGTTAAAAATATTCAATTTTCAAATATAATCTCAATAGTAAAACATGAATGTTATCTTTTACAATGAATGGGGAATGACTGAACAGAGGAAATGTGCCCGTTATGATAGAAGGCAAGTTTTTTATTCTGATTAATCTACTTATCAAGCTGCTGCTTTGAATCACTAGCACTAACCTTATTATTTTTTTTATGAGCTCTAAGTAAAGTACTTTACAACACACCATCTGTATGCTTGAACAGTTTTAGTTACAGGGGAATTGCTTCCTCTCAGTAGAAGAATATTTTTCTAATCTTAATCAGATCTGAGAAAAAATGTCATTTTTAAGAAACATTTTCCCTAAAAGAGAAGAAGACGCATGACTTCTGTGTTTCTAAATCCTGTACTGGTTCTCTTTGTTGGCCTTACACAGGTGATCACTTTCTCATTCTCAAATCATTATTTTCTGAGGTATTTTGCATGTGTGTGTGTGTGTGTGTGTGTGTGTGTGTGTGTGTGTGTGCGCGCGCGCGTGACACCACACTCCCCTACGTCATTCTCTGCTTCATCTCAGTTTCTTTGGCTAGTTCCTTCCTTTCTTTTTGACCTCTAAACTTTGTAGTAATTCACAATTCTCTCACGCCATCCCTTTTCTTCTCTATTAACATGTTTTTCTAACTAAGGCATCAGGTTATTGGTTTATACTCCACCTATATATCACTATTAAGTTCAAGACCCATATATGCAAATTGTGGCTTTACATTTTCACTTAAATGTCTACACTTCAAGTCAACTTTCTCTTTAGTCAGTCCTTCACATCTTATTAAGTGGTATCACCAATCAACCGGGTATCTAGGCAAAACCTAGGCGTCTTCCTTGCTTCCTTTCTTCATCTCATATCACATTCTTTATTCATTAGCAAGCTCAATCACTGCTGTATATAAAATATATCTTGAATCAAACCACTTTTGTTTCTACATTTGCCATTCAGTTTCAAATCTCTATCACCTCTAAATTGACATGTGTCAGTAGTAACTTCCTCAGTCCTCTTTTCTTCTACTCTCGCTTGTATAAAATCTGTTATTCACAGAAAAACCAATTGAGTTATATTAAAATTGGAAATCAGATCTTGCCATGCCTCCTGCTGAAAATCCTCTATTGGTTGCCTATCTCATTTAGACTAACTTCCAAACTCTATCAAGGTCTACAGTGTCCAATTTGATCCTCTCTCCATCAACCTCCAAGATTTTATCTTCTGACATGCTTCCCTCTTGACATTCTTATCATCTGTCTCATTCTGGGATTTGACAAAGTATTTTCCATATTTTAGTGACTTTTCACTAGCAGTTTCATTTGTTATCATGACTCCATGTTATTCAGGTCTCAGTTTAGATGTAATCTACGTAGAGATCTTGTCTTTGATACCCAATAAAGAGTATTATACAGTTATCATCTCTTCTTTATTTAAAAAAATTTTTTTCAATGTTTTTTATTTATTTTTGGGACAGAGAGAGACAGAGCATGAACGGGGGAGGGGCAGAGAGAGAGGGAGACACAGAATCGGAAACAGGCTCCAGGCTCCGAGCCATCAGCCCAGAGCCTGACGCGGGGCTCGAACTCACGGACTGCGAGATCGTGACCTGGCTGAAGTCGGACGCTCAACCGACTGCGCCACCCAGGCGCCCCTCTTCTTTATTTTTTAAATGTTTATTTATTTTTGAGAGAGAGAGAGCATGAGCAGTGGAGGGGTAGAGAGAGAGGGAGACACAGAATCCAAAGCAAGCTCCAGGCTCTGAACTGTCAACCCAGAGCCCAACCCGGGGCTTGAACTCTCAAACCACAAGATCATGACCTGAGCCGAAGTTGGGATGCTTAACCCACTGAACCACTCAGGCACTCCTCTTCTTACTTTAAATGTTTGCATACCATCCTAAGACATGTTGTTACTTCTTTGCATCTTTTCCTTCTCTAAAATTGGCTTCAAAAGAGCAGAACGTATTTACCAACATATTTCTGGTCTTATTTACTAACATATTTTTGGTGTAAAGCAAAGCACCTGGTCCCTAGGAAACAAATATTTGCTGAATAGTGAAGTGCATGCAAGACATTTTTCATATGGGAAGCATCATGGAACACTGATGTAAAGAGCAGTGTTCTCACTAAAACTCCCTCACAAAGATTGCTTTCAAAAGGATTATGTTGTGGTGGCTTTGTTTTGTTATGTTTATTTTCTTTGAGAAGAGTAATTCTCTGTGAAAGTGGAAGATAAAAACCAAAGCATCCCAGGAAGATTCAAGATAATGTGGTTTATATCATTAGTTATTGTTGGCTTGCCTTAATATTTCTAAGACCTACAAATATATAATCTATAGCCTGTAAAATTTTGGAGTCATGAAAGCTGACTACTAGTTGAAAACTAGTAACCTTCTCCTCACTAAAAACACACACTCAAATACAGTGCTTGCTAAACTTTTCAGACTATTTCAGAGGATTCACACACCACACAATATACACCCACGGTCTTCTTGCTCTTGATGAACTCTAATAGGATCTAATAGAAAGAATAAACTGTCCTTTGATGTAATCCTCCATAAAGGGCATATCCTTTCAGAATAAAATTTAATGAGAATTTTAACACAGTCATCTTGAGGTTGCATTATCTGTCAGGAGTCAAGGATACAGATGATCTGTGCTATTATTTACTGAGCATAGATCCACAGAAATAAGTGCAACATTTTTTTACCAATATCAAGTGACTTTACTGCAAAATTTATGTTAGACCTGAGACCTACAAAGAGAAATAAAAGATAGCTGATTCCTTGATAATTTGATAATCTTTAAGTCAAAGTAGACATATAAACATATCACTTTAATATAATGAAGTACATTTAACAGTTGTTTATGCACAGGATATTTTAGTAACACAGTGAATATATTGACTCAACCAGGATCATTATAGAGTGATTGGAGGTGTTCTCTGAAGTTCTCCTGAGATGAATATTTTTATTTTTATTATTTTATTTTATTTTATTTTATTTTATTTTATTTTATTTTATTTTATTTTATTTTATTTCATTTCATTTCATTTCATTTCATTTCATTTTATTTTATTTTATTTTATTTCAGAGACAGAGTTAGGGAGAAGGGCAGAGGGAGAGAGAGAGAGAGAGAGAGAGAGAGGGAATCTTAAGCAGGCTCCAAGCTCAGTGCAAAGCCTGATGTGGGCCTCGATCCCACAACCTTGGGATCATGATCTGAGCCGAAATCAAGAGCAAGGTGTTCAACTGACAGCAACCCAGGTATCCCATGAGATGAATCTTTAAGTATACATTTAAAAAGGATAGAAGGGATACTTACAGAGGAGGATTTAGGATAAATTGAGTAGAGGAAAGAAAGATAGGCATATGGAATTAGAAACATTTGGTACTAGAAAATAAATTTCAAAGTCAAGACAGCAATGAATGGACTGGGAGATAAGTCACTTAAGAAGTTTAAGTAGGAATGGCATAGTCATAGTTGTATTTTAGATAGCTGACTCTGCCTGCATTTTGCACAATGGATTGGAAGCATGCATGCAGCTATTGTAATTAGGAGATGAATGTATTTGAGGTACGTGGTAAATTAATTTGCTAGGACTACCATACCAAAGTATTATAGACTGGGTGGCTTACACAGAAATTTATTTTGTCACAGTTCTGGAGGCTGGAAATCCAAGATCAAGTGTTGGCAGAGTTGGTTCCACTCTGAGGTCTCTCTCCATGTTTTGCAGAGGGTCGTCTTCTTCTGGTATATTTCATGGTTTTCCCTATGCAAGTGTATGTATTAATTACCTCTTCTCATAAGGACACCAACCACTTTGAATTAGGGCCCACAAACAGACCTCATTTAACCTAAATTGCCTTTTTAAAGACTTTATCTCCAAATACAGTCACATTCTGAGAAACTGGAATTCACAGTTCAAAATAAGAATTTGGGGGGACGACACAATTCAGCCCATAATGTACAGAAAGGAATTAATGTAATAATTACTTAAATGAGAGAAATATGGAATAATTATTTGATGCTGCATACTCTTCAAAATTGTTATTATAAATTACACAATTCTCTCTCAATAGATAGTCGGGTTCCTATTTATCTGAAATCTTTGAGAAATATTACTTGAGCTTAATCTGTTTTCTAAAAGCAAGTGATGCTCACTATGAAACAGGAAAGGAAATACTGAGTCATTTTAAAACCAAGAACCAGGTGAACTGACCAAAGCAACCCTCACCTTGGATGTATGTTGGAATCACAGAGAGAGTTGCAAAAAAAATATGGTTATGCCAGGGGTCTACCTCAGCACAATTACATACAAAACCATGGATAAAGCCTGAGCCACATTAGTTTTAAAAAATATCCCTGGAAGATCTCAACATGTAGTAAAAATTAAGAACCACTGGAATGGAGGAAGAGTGTAAGCAGAGGAAAAAAAGTAAAGGGACAGAGCAACTGGGGGAAAAAATGAAGCTTGAGCACTGACATGATTTGAGTGTACAACTACGAACTGAATGAACACAGAGCAAATTAAATGTAAGGGGCAGGACTTAAAGCAGACAGTCTATGCATTAGAGAGCCTAGTCAGGCAGAACATCACAAATATGGTGCTGTTTCTGTGACTATAACCATTGATGTCCTATAATCTCAGAACAGACTCTCTGAGAAGAAGCTTCCAAAGGCTTTTCATTAATTAGTGTGTGTGTGTGTGTGTGTGTGTGTGTGTGCGCGCACGCGCGCGCGCGTGCACATGTATGCGTAAGAATGCATTGATGTTATGAAATTTTTAACATAGAAGGCTCTGAAAGTCTCAAGATACAGTTGCTGGGTTTGAGTCCCACATCAGGCTCCTCCCTGACAGCATGGGCCCTGCTTGGAATTCTCTCTCCCTCACTTTCTGCCCCTTCTGCAACCATTCTCTGTCTCTCTCTCTTAAAATAAATAAATAAAAATAAATTTAAAAAAAGATACAGTTGCTCTGGCTCAATAGCAGAAAGGTCTGTGTGGAGATGAACACTGCAAAACCAGGGGCTCAGAGGTGCCAATTGTCAAAAGCAGAGATGGAGCCTTTAACAAGGGATTTACAACCAGAGGAACAGAGGATGGGTATCTCAGAGGTCCCACCAGAGGACCCACAACCTTATACATCCTGCAAAGTCTAGCCTCACATGCAACGAGCCTGACTAGGGGAGAGAAGAAAACGTATTGATTGAGTTTTCATTACTTAATTGACTATGTGCATTGTAATTTAGGGGATTATTACTAATAGGGATTTGTGTTCACTAAAGGAGACTAGAAAAGTTATGGGACCTGCCCCAGTTTCACACAGAGGAAAAGGAAGAATGATTTTTATCTTTCACTCATGAGTTAAGAGAGACACCCTATGACCAAAAATTAAATTGATTTAATGGTTATACTTAATTGGTCTATTTTACTTATAATAAGCAGGGGGAAAGGAGCACAGGGAAGATGCTGACTGAAAAAAATCTCTCCTTCAAAACATTTGCAGACTATAGTTAGTTTCTAATGAACAGATAATAAGGATTTTAAAAGGTCTCAAGGATTCTCCTTCAGAAAATCAACTAGTACTGCAACTTCCCTTGTGATGGTCAATATCATGAAATGGATTAGAATAGGCCCCACTGAGAACACCTGTTATGAAAGGTAATTTAACATAAGGGCAGCAACATTCTGGAATGGAAACCTAGGCTCCTCAAAGATTCTGTCCTCTTCTGGTTTGTTGGTTTGGATGGAAGGGATAGGCTAGGATGGGAGACAGTGCTTGAAATTGAAAGGTCCTATAGTCCATATTGGTGTCTTGATAATAGGTAAGCATAAATAGCTATGGTGTACTTTTTTGTTTATTGAAATCAAACCAGGAAACGCCATTTTGTAAACACCTGTAAAGCCTGGCACAAAGAAGGGTCAACAGAGCATTGAATAAGCTTCCAATGAAGGGTATGACCAAGTTTTTAAAATTTTTTTGGTGTGACCGATTTTTAATATCAAGGCTATATGGCAATAATAACAATACCAATAGTGTTAGGAATACTGGTTTCCGTTTCCCTCACTTTGGAAGAAAAATTTACTTTTTGGATTGAATAGCCCTGAATTTCTAGAATGTTTGGGGGACAAAGAAGCCTCATTAAGGAAAACGTAGACTTCTTGACAAGTTCGGTAAATGCGGACTCCAGCTATTAGTTGAAAAGAAGAAAGAAATATACATGTGATGGCCTCACCGGATGCTGAAGCCTCCTCTAACAGCTACAAAGAGAAGGTGCAGTCATGTTAATCAGACCTTTTTAATGACCCCTTTTTTCCCCTGATGTATTTCCTACTTCAATTCTTTTAAATTTCTGTATATTTAAACAAATAGTTCTTTCCTTATTTTCTCAGTGGAAAGAGATAAAATTCTCTCAAAACCAAGTCTGACATGGAGCCACAGGAGGAAATGCCCTTTGTAAGGATAGTTCACACTAACAAAATAACTTTTTTTTCCCTTAAAATGTGGTTTCATTACATAATACTGCAGCTTCTCTGTTCAAAGTTATACACTGATCGAAATACAATGTACTAGAGTCTTACCTAATGACCAGTCATTAATAGTTATTATATTATGGAATTGACAATTTTAAGGAGAAGCTGATTTTGTGGTGTTCTATTACTATTCTCATAGTAACTCAGAACATTCATGTGCAATAAAATCAGGTGACCTCTAACTCCCTCCATTTTTCTGTGTTTTATCCTTCCTCTCCACCTCCAAATTCTGCTGAGTTGGGACACTTCCTCCTGTTTCCATAGCTCCTACATTTCTACTGATATGCTCTATACCATGGTGCCTCAACTGGTGTACTGTGGAACCCAGCTTCTGGGGCACTAGGCAACCTTGAATCCATTAAGATTTCTGCTTTTCCCATTCTCACCTCCCTGTGGATATTCTTCAAATGCTGACTTCAGGCTAGACCTGCCACTCTCCAGCTTTCCTAAATCACCCCTGAGTTATCTGTGGTCTCAGTGGCTGCATCACCTAAATATTTTCATCCTTTCATATCTCTTTTTTCATTTCATTCAGTGCCCCACATCCTTCAGAATGGTAAGCATTCCTGAAATCAACAAAAATGTAAACACTCCACAGTGCTTCACATCAGAATCTTACACGATATATTGTATTGCCCCTTTTTGCACTGTAGCCTACATTTCTCATTTATTGATTACATACTTTTATCATTAGTAAATCCTAGTAGTTTAGCCCCGGCTTGAACTATTCTAGACTCCTATTCATCATTGACAGCATTGATATATTCATATGAAGGAAATGTGAGTAGGCAGATTTTATCTGGATTTCAGCAAGGCAGTTGACAAAATAAATTAATCTATGTCCTTAAGGTCCTAAGTAAGTAGATTCAGAACAATTGGCAGAGCTAAAATGAGATGGATTTCAATTTAATAAGTAAAAGGAAGTTGAACTAGTCATAAATGTAGAGATACTGTCTCACACTTCTAACTTCGAACGCCCTGCTTGCTCTTCCTGAACAGCTGCTACCTGGTTAGCTACTACTTAGTCTTTAAGGTTTTTTTGAGGGTCTTTTCCTCCAGAAAGCTGTTACTTATCCCCTTCTCATATGGTAAGGTAGTATTTTTTATTCTTTCATGACACTGCAGTTTTACTCCTATTAAGACACTTTTCGCATTTTATTATATGACCTGTTTATTTGACTTTAATTCAACCCCTTGTGATTGATTGTAATCATTACACAATTGGGTTCTTAAAAAAAAAAAAAAAACTATTAGTCTATCTGGACACAATCATCTGTTTTCCAAAGGGGAAGAAAAAGGAAGGGGAGTCATAGATGCATGTTAGGGGACAGCATAAACTAGAAAGGATCTGAACGTGTTCTATTGGGAAAGGGATCTGAACTTATACTAGCCATACATAAATATTTTAAAAAGAATATTCTTTAGCAGTGGTCACTAGCGATCGTGTTGCTTTAAAATTTCAGCATTAGTGTGTAAAAATTCTGCCCAATGTATCAATAGAAACATTTACTCAATTGAGAATGAATTATGTAATATATTTTAATTGATACATGCCTTTACATGCTTATGGAAGCATCACAAAATTAATTTATCTGACTTATTGCAGAGATTGTACAAGAAAGTTTGGTGGATAGTAACCGTAACAAAAAATCAAATATTCTTTAAAACAGTGGAAGAAAAGAAAGAAAATTTTACTTTATATTATCTCAGTCTTCGATCTTCCTTTAAGAAAAGGCAGAAAAAGCCTTTAGACAGGACAAAAACAATGAAAAGATCATGCAACTCCAAAAAGAAATATGTACATTGGTGGGGTACCTGGGTGGCTCAGTCAGTTAAACATCCGACTTTTGATCTGGGCTGAGGTCGTGATCTCACAGTCTTGGGATTGAGCCCCACATCCAGCTCTGTGGGGGTCTGCTTGGGATGCTCTCTCTTCCTCTCTCTTGGCCCTTCCCCTGCTCATGCGCTCTATTTCTCAAAATAAATAGAAATTTTAAAAAAACTTAAAAAGATATGTATGTTGGCAATATAATATTTTTAGGTTTAAAAAGTCAGCTGATTTAGTGTAATGTCATGGTCACATATGCAAAGTAAGTGTGTTCCACAGCGTGACTGATATGCTCACTTAAGCTGTTTTAATGATTGATGTAGATTGCCTCAATAATGATTCAGTCCCAACAACAGATATCAATAATGAAGATAGACAAAAGAATTGATGCTTTTGCTTCAGTTTAGTTCACATATAAATGTAACTTTATTTCTTAATTCTGAAAATAACAGAAGTTAGATAGTGCTACAGGCAGCATGGAGTTTTTGTAAGTTTATTTTGTGGAAGAATATAAAATTTTGTTGGTGGAATTGCAGTAGAGTTAAATAAAACATGTGAGAGAAATTAAGAAACATAGTTTCCTAATGTTTCTAGACCAAGCATAACTTGAAACAGAAAATAAGATGATTGGTCACAGTAAATTCGATATTTGCCACTTAATGTTAGTTCTAGTATATTCATCAAATATATTAGGGCTCTTAAATAAAATAAAACTTAGTGTTTCTAAATGTGACTTTATTTCTCACTCACACCATGATTTATACAAATAATTTAACCATTCTAGGCCTTAGTTTCCTTGTTTGAAATATGACAGTGTTTAGACTATCTCTGAGGTTCTTTGCAACTTTAATGTTCTCTATATTATATTTACTGAGTGTAATTTTACTAAACTTCAATAGCATCCCCTCTCTCAATGTCTTCTTGAAATTACTTGAGGCATTGGTACATTTTTTTATGAATTATGTGTGAATTAGTTATATACTCTGATAAAGTGAATCTTCTTGTGAGTTAGGGCTTTATATGATCATCACAATGTCTTAATTATGTAAGAAATATGTTGAATGGTACCTTCCAAAAAATACTTAGATACAATATTAATGAATATGCAGATGGTTTTCTCTGAAACATAAGGTATAAATATATTATTTTTATTACTGAACTTTGGAAAACATAAACTAAAAAAGTCAGAGTTAAAAAAACTCCATGTTTACTGTTCCACATACTTGCTTTTCTCTATGCATATTTTTCCTTATACATATATGATTGCTATATAAAGTTTAATACTAAGTATTAAGTATGCTAATACTTAGTATTATGCTAGTATACTAGTTTAATTAAATATGCTAATACTTAGTATTATGCTAGTATAGTAATTCAATATACTAATACACATTCGTGTATTAATATTTTTTCAACTGAATTTTATAAGTATTTTCTAATGTTATTCAATTTTTTATAACTATTAGGAGCAGCGTAATATTTTATCATATTGTATAACAATCATTCATGTACTTTTAAATTTTACACTTTTTTTTCCTACTTTCTATATTAGAACTGATGTTGTAATAAACATTTGTAGATGTCATTTACAAAGAATTACCCTAGAACGTGAAAGATCTGTAGCTTCGACAAAATTGCCTTACTCAATGGAGTCAATAATTACCTTCTCCCAGCTCTCCTAGGCTCATGCTGCCCCAGCCAAAGTTTCTTACATCTTTTATTCTAGGGAGCTAGAAGAAATATAATATATCCCAAATGATATATTAACAATGTCAGCCGTTACTCTCCCACACAAAACAAAGTAACTTCAACAACAAATCCTTTGCTTGGATGCCTGTGTCCACCCTCCCAACCCCCATATTGATATATTGAAACCTAAGGCCCAGTGTGATAGAATTAGGATGTGGAGCCTTGGTTGGGGTTTAGGTTATGAGAACAGAACACTCATAATGGGATGAGTGCCCTAGACAGCTTCCTTGCACCTTCCACCGGTGAGGTTACATTAAGCAGATAACACTCCATGAAGAAACCAGCTGTCACCAGACACTTAATCTGCTAGAATCTTGAACCTGAACGTCCCAGACTCCAGAACTTTGAGAAATTAATTTCTGATCTTTATTATTAGGGAAGCCTTTCTTTATCTCCATTTTAAAGTTTTTATAAATGCCTTGTGCTTTTCACTTCTAGAACTTAGTAGTGTCTCTCTAGTGCTTGCATAGCTATATTTATCTCATTAGAGTAGCTTTACGGGAACAATGATGGCGTGTGTAGGTCTCGCTAACTGTTGTATCCCCATTGTTCAGCAAATGGTTTGTTACATAGCAGTTCATTCATCATTTTCGAAGAAATAACATTTTTATATTTATGAAATATTTCCATAAAGTTATTACTATCATCCTTTTTATAAGTACAGATTCTCCAAGACAGTATCAACAAAGAGAGGTACCTGGCTGACTCAGTTGGTTAAGCGTCTGACTCTTGATTTTGGCTCAGGTCATGATCTCATGGTACATGGGTTCGAGCCCTGTGTTGGGCTCTGTGCTGATACTGGGGAGCTTGCTTGGGATTTTCTCCCTTTCTCCCTCTCTACCACCTACCCACTCTCACTCTCTCTCCCTCTCAAAATAAATTAGTAAATGAACTTGAAAATATATATATTTAAATTTTAAAAAGAGTATCACCAAAGAAACAAAACAATAACAGAAAAACACAGGCAATGGAAAATACATATGAAAATATACAATTAAAGGTATAACATCCACGTAAGATCCAACCACATGAAAGATGTATAGTGTGTGGTGAAGTTTTATGGTAAGAAAAGAGAAACCCTATGGGGACAAAACTAACCAAAACGAGGAAATTTTTAGCAGGAAGAAACTAAAAATGATAAAGGGCAATGAACATGAAGAAATGAATTTTGGAGCACGGAGATTCTTCTTTTTTTATTTTTATTTTTAACGTTTATTCATTTTGGAGAGACATAGCACAAATAGGGTAGGGGCATAGAGAGAAGGAGACACAGAATCCAAAGCAGTTTCCAGGCTCTGAGCTGTCAGCACAGAGCCTGATGTGGGGCTCAAACTCATGAACCATGAGAGATCATGACCTGAGCCGAAGCCAGACGCTTAACCGACTGAGCCACCTAGGCACCCCGTATTCGTCTTAGTAAAGAGTTTTTGGTGCAGTTTGGAAAGGTAGGGAGAATGGAATATTGAAATATCAAGTTAGATAAGGATATGAAGAATGCTAGATATTGTTCATTCATTTATCCAGTATGAACTTCTTAAGTATCTCTCATTTCAGGTACTGTGAGAAATTTGGGTTACTATAAAATTTAAAGCAATTAAAATTGTCTTTAAAATCTCACAGCTTACTATTTGGGCTAAGTTTCATAAATGAACATAGTTTGTTATCTCCTCAAGAGCTGAGGAAGGCTTACACATACTCTGTAACAATACCTCAGTCCCCTTTGCTCCTTCCCAACCAATACCTGTAACACTGCGTAGAAGGAAAACTAACTTCCCAAACCACTTTCTCAACACAAATAAAACAACTACAAATTGAATAAATGAAGGAGATAGATTGGTAGTGCTGAGACAGTTATAGGACAATTATTTTGAAATTTGAACAAAGATACCAGAGAAACCATCCATCATATTATCCCTTATGCATAGGAGAGGGGATCTGAAAGAAAGCATTCAAAAGTGAAAATTGTATCATAAACAACATGCCTGTGAAATGACACAAATATTCCACAGAGGTCAAAGAAATTCACCTGTCAACTGTATACATTAAAACTGGTCTAAGAAAGCTTTTGTAGCAAAGACCGCATAGTGTCCTCAACACGTGCCTTCAATTCACCTCTGATTATAGCTCTCCCTGTAGGGGATGGTTCTATAAAAGGTTAGATTCACCTTACAGCTGACAGGTTTTCATGTGAGTGAAGCGCCGGAGTGTCATTCTGCCCCAGGACCTTCCGCAAACTCACAGAAATTTCTTCTGCCTAATCCCTTCCTCGGTTTCTAGATCTCAGACACTTCTTAAACCCTGAACTCGTTGATTAAAAGGGAGACTAAGTCTTTCCTGGAAGAAAGTCTATGAAATCATTGCAAATTCCATGCCTGCTCCTGGAAGGCTATAGAATTGTGGTCAGCTCATGCGCAGTTCACTCCTCAGTTCTGACCTCGGGGAGTCCCTTTCCTGCACATCCTTCAGTCCAGGGCCCATTACCCTGCACCTGGCAGGGCCTCTGGGGCTTGGCACTGCAGAACTGTGACTCCAGGGGGGAGAGGGAGAGGTGAGGTATTCACCAGCCTTGGGGTTTGGGTGACAGGTGGTGTGAGCCAGATTCCGTAAGAGCAAATCTGAGAGGAGGGGCCTGTGACACCTGGGGCATTCAGATGTTTCTCATCCTAGAAAGTCCATGCTCATTCCCTATAAATTTCCAGAGATCTCGTGAGATCCAGCTTTCTCTGGAATGAGAAAGGTTTGGAAGTCCTGGTTACAAGCTGGTGCGTTCTTCTCCAGAAATTGGTAAGTTCACAAATAACCACTTTCTTTATAGGGATCTCAAATCTCAGGTTCACTATCCACCTACCTTAATTATCACAGGGCCAGGGAGGAGGCAACTAGGAGACAGGTCCTTATGCTTCTGAGTCTGTGTAATTATCCAAATTAGCCAAACTGCTTGGAGCTAGCAAAACCTACCCCATTTGCTATACATAAGCCGCCCCCTGTATTTCCAGGTTGCTGTTACTCCCTTCAGTGCTACAACCGTCTATATGGCCCTGTCTGGTGTTGTCTCCTTTAGAGCTCTAAGTAAAAAAAGTTATGCTTTTCATGTATCCAGAATGCCACTGTATTGGGTCCCATGATTAAAATAAGCTTTAAACCTTATAAAACAATGGTCTCAGTGAGGAGGATACAGTAGCCATGATTGTGGTCTCTTGGATAGCTTCTTGGGTTTCTGCTCTTGGCTGCCTACTTTGTTCCAGACCACTGTGGCTTACTGGGGAGCTTATGGTTTAGAATTGTTCTGTGGATTTCTGATTTCCACGTGTCTCCTTATAGACATTTCTTCAATGGTGGAATTTTCAAGATAAACAGTGTAAGTACTAGCTCATATGGGAACTGATTTAAGGCAATAGAAGGGATAGGCTATTTGAACCATACTTTCCAAGGTAGGGGATTTGTGTTCAGGAGTTTTTCAGTCAGGTATGTGTTGGGGAGACAGTTTCCAGAAGCTGTCACTTTCTATGTAGTGATCATGATGATGATGATGATGATGATGATTTGGAACAGAACTCTCGTTTTCCCATTTGTTGCTGGCAAATCCTAAGTAGGAAGATCTTGTTTGGACTTTGCAGGGTAGAGAAATGGCACCTTGGCCTCATTGTCCATTTTGCTCATGTTGGGGGAGCTGCCTAACCGTACTGCATTATAGCAATGAGTTATTAGAAGGATAGAGGGAGGTGTATGTGGCAGATATGGGGGATGGGTTTGTTAACTCCTAATGAGCCATATCCAGAATGTGGGAGAGAATGGAGAGCCACATTTGCTATGTAAAAGAGTAGGTGTTCCTGATAACCACAATTTCACCTATATTTTTTTATATATATTATAAAATATCTTAGGGGCACCTGGGTGGCTATCATTTGAGTGATCAGCTCTTGATTTCAGCTCAGGTCATGATTTCACAGTTCCTGGGATTGAGCCCTGTGTTGGGCTCTGTACTGACAGAGAGGATCGGATTCTGCTTGGGATCCTTTTCCTCTCTCTCTCTGATTTTCTCCCTTTCTCCCTCTCCCGATAGATAGATAGATAGATAGATAGATAGATAGATAGATACATACATACATACATACATACATACATACATACATACATCTTAGAGCACCTGGGTTTGGTCTGTTGAGCATCTGGCCATTGTTTTCGGCTCAGGTCATGATGCCATGGTTGTGAGATCTAGCCCCTCGTGGGGCTCCGTGCTGGGCATGGAGCTCCCTTAAGGTTCTTTCTTGCCCCCTCTGTCCCTCTCCCCTGCTCACTTGTTCACGTTCTCTCTTTCTCTCTCAAAATAAATAAATAAACATTAAAAAAATCTTAATTATGAAGCCACCTCACAATATCGTTCTTTGAGGAAGTATTCATACACTATTTTTATAAAATAGCTTTTGTGAGCTTCTTCAGAGCAATAATATCTTAATCCTGTTTAAAAGTAAATAAAAAACAGTGAATTCATATGTTGAGAAAAAGTATAGATCTGTGGCATCTGTGCAATTGCCTTAAAATATTTCATAGAACGAAAAATATAGGAAAAATAAATGGAATCCCTATCTCATAAGTCACTTAAAGCTAACTCATGGACTCTGTTTTCCAATATACTTGGGGAATAGGTCCAGCATTGAAACTGTCAATTTCATTTTATGTGTATGTTGACTAAATACATTCACAAAATTTGTTTGGGGTTGCTTTGCACCCAGACAATTTCTCTTGGAGCTCTTCATTCAAATCATGTGGGAGTAAAATTTAACCTGCCAAAATATTATTGCAACCCTGTGAATTACATTTGTACTTCTCAGTTACTTTGTCTTGTGAATTTTCTTTAGGTCACTGTAAAAACAAAAAAAGTAATTTTAAGCTAAACTAAAATATCTCTGTATAGTTGTGTAAAAAAAAAAATGCTGTGATCACATTCAGACAGTTACCTTTTATCAGTCCCTGAAGTTGGTCAGATGATGGGATCCTTTCTCTGTGATTTACCAACTATTCCATTTCGCACTAAAATTTTGTCCTGCCGTATTCAGAGTAATTTCCACAACTGTTAAAGGCCCCATATAAGCAGAAATAGATGGTACTTTTTAAAATAAGCTGCTTATTATGTGATCTCTTTTAAAGACCTCTTTAATGTGTTTTGGGTTTTATTGGTTATTCATTTTTTGTTGCTTTCTTTAGTATGTTTTATGCTGACTTACTTCACTAGGGACATTTGAAATCCTGCATATTCCTTGAAATTCCTTGTATTTTGCTGGGTATCAGAGCAACTATAATCTTAGCTTAATTGGAAATATGGTGCAAATTTTCTGGACATAATCACCATAATAATGTCAGCTGAGGAAATAATACTTATTCAAAGTTTGGGTTCTACTCATTTTTAGCAAAATATGACAAGACACAAATTACATAGAGTGACCTACCCTAAATTAAATGATTTTATGATATTATTTACTTTAAATAACATAAGCTAATACTAGGAAGAATAAAATTAGATATTCAGGTGGCATCTATGTATCCTAATGCTGTGAATATTTGAATGTATCTAGTTCATCTTCTAGTGACTGGTATTAGATTCCTGTTGCTATTACGTTTTCTTCCATATGATGTTGTGGCTTCTCTATGTAAAATAAAATTTTCAAAGCCGATTGAGCTCTTGCTAAGGAATTTTTCATTAAGTTAATATTTTGAGTGATTTTTATTTGTTAGGAAACGAGTTATCCCTGCCTTATTTGGTACTGTATTCTCAACCTTTAACAAAATATGCTGTTCAGGTCAGAGTCACTTTAAATATTCACTTTATTAAATGATAGTGAATAAGTGAGAGAGCTTTGGTTATTTTTTAGTCAGTTGGTCAGGTTGTGAGCACAGTCTTAGCCTAATTTCAATACATTTTGAGATTATTTCAGAAACACATTCAAGTGGAAGATGTGAGTATGTCATTTAAAAAATTACTTGAAAGAAATGTCTCCTCTAAGATGTCATCTTTGAAATGTCAGTAAACTCGTCTAAAAATATATATTTAAATTGTTTTTACTCAAAGCACAAGTCAAAAGTGTTTCAAGTCTTTATTAAAAAGTAATCATAATGTAAGAAGCTGTACGTTTCACTTCAGAGGTTCCAAACAACATAAATTATACACAGAGCAAATGTAGCATTGCAACTACTTTTGGCTCAAACTCAGAACTTCTATTCAGTTGGATAGTTGAATGGAGTTTTTCAAATGATGGTAAATCAAAATCCATTAGACTCTTGAAAACAAAAATGCAGCAATCTTCTAATTATAATAGAACTGCAATAAACTTTACTTATAAATTAACTGTTGCAGTGATAAATATACTGACATAGAACATTAATAAGATTATGAAATGCTATTATAAAAGATGAAAATGTCATTAAATAATTTATAAACAAAGGGAAGCAAAAATATTGTAGTAACATAGAAACCAATGTTTGCCCTCATTTATGTATGTATGTATGTATGTATGTATGTATGTATGTATGTCTATTTTTGAGAGAAAGAGAGACAGAGTGCAAGCAGGGGAGGGGCGGAGAGAGAGGGAGACACAGAACTTAAGCAGGTTCCAGGCTCCCAGCTGTCAGCACAGAGCCTGACATGGGGCTTGAACTCACGCACTGCGAGATCATGACCTGAGCAGAAGTTGGAGGCTTAACAGACTGAGCCACCCAGGCACTCCTCCCCTCATTTATAAATGCTCGACTGAATACAGGTTTACCAATAACATTCTATTCCTTTAGTCACTATTTTTTAATATGGGACTACTTGTACACCAGTCAACGTATATTGTATTTTGCTATTTTTTTTTCTTGAGGATATTGTTGTATGTAATTTTAATTAATATGATAAAACACAATCCTGAGTCCATATCTCTCAATCTCTGATCCAGGATTAATGTTTTGAGAGATTTAGACATCTTGACTCTTCCTTCTTTACTCTCTAGACAAGTTAGTATCTTATATACTGGAAAATATGGTGGTAAATAACATACAAGTTAATTTGTAAGTACTAATAAATTTTATATTAATTTTGAATGTTTTTTATTAAAACACAGAAGACAAAGTACCATTTTTAGAAAGCGTAGTTTGAACCACAAGTGCTTCAGGAGTCTGCAGGATGGTTGGGTTAACGAGGAGTGGCCTTTTCAAAGAGGTAGAATGATCTTGAGGGAAAGAAAAATTAAAAATTAAAAATTCTTTATTGAGTATATAATAAGTTGTTATGCCTTTCAATCTGATAAAATTAGGAAGACCCTGACTAACCTAACTACAAGTTCTCTTCCCTACTCTGCTCCCATGGAGAAGATACCCTGGTCACATGGACTGGTTGTAGTTCCTACTATTCCAGGTTTCAGTTTTCTGCCAGCCTGCAGAATTATTCAAGCAAGCCAGTCACATCCTCTCATAGAAATAAAGGGGCACTTTCACCTCTTGATCCTACAAAGCCTGACTCACACAGTCCCTTGTTGTTGTGTTTACTCTGTTCCCGAGTGCAGTACTGTGTTCCTACATGGTCTGCAATGTCCTCTGTCCTTGAGCTGTGAGTACCTGTGACTGATAAACTTCTGTTGCCTTCATCTGTCCAGTGTTGGATGTTGTGTGTTCAGACATCCACATAATCCTACAGTGGGAATCTCTCCCTCACCAGTGTGGTCAAGAGGAGGTGATTAAAACCTAGACCAGGGAAAGCACTTAGGTTTTCATTACAGAGAAGCTATAAATAAGGGGAGTCGGGTAAAAAGGAATTTTAGACTCACAGTGAGCTCCAAAGGAGTATGAAGATTTTTGTTAGAATACTTTATAAAAAAATGCAGAGAAAAGAAAACATGACACATTCCAGAAACTAAAATAAGTTTAATATTGATTATAAGATAAAGCAATGTAGAAAATTGATCTGAAGCAGTCCAGAAACATGCTATGTTCTGAAATACCCTGTAAGCTATATTAAGGAATTGTACATAATTCTAAATGCACCCAAACCACTAAAGGAATATGATATTCTCAAATCATATTTCTCATAACCATGCTTATGGAAGCTTGAAGAACTGAAGGAAGAATACTCAAATGACCCTTGTTGGTGATGATTATTTTGACCATATGGCCTACAAGGATATTGACATTGATGGAATCCATTAATGTTATTCACATCTTTTCACTTTTACTTATTCTCGTGTATTTTTGCACACATGTGTACATGTATGAAGTTCCATACACCTCTGTTACCTGGTAGATTTTTGTATCCACAACACTCAAGATAATGCACAGTCTAACACTACAAGGATTCCTCATGTTATGCTTGTAAAACCAGACCTGTATCATTCCCACCCCCTTGTCACCCTTTCACTTGTACATCTTTTTTTTGTGTTTGTTTATTTTTGAGAGAGAGAGACAGAGAGCAGGGGAGGGGCAGAGAGAGAGGGAGACAGAATATGAAGAAGGCTCCAGGCTCTGAGCTGTCAGCACAGAGCCCGAAGTGGGGTTCCAACTCAAGAACCGCGAGATCATGACCTGAGCTGTAGTCGGTTACTTAACTAACTAAGCCAGCCAGATGCCCCTCACTTGTTTATCTTTTTAAAATGGTCTATTGCAGAGTTAAAAAACTTAAAACACATTTTCCAAAGATACATAAAATTTATGAATTTAGGGCATATATAATATTTCCTTTAATCTTCCCATATTGTTCCAAATGTCAGCAGATAGATGACATTCTTCATATATGTGGGAATGCACATACCCTTCTATTCATCTATCAATGTGAAAAGAATCAGATTCAGCAGATAGTTTATCATTCATTGGTTAAGCAAGGAAAAAAAACAGTTCATAGATAAAACAGGACAAGAAAGAGTAGAGAAAAAGGGAAAAACCTAAAAAAAATCATGTAACCTCACATGTTGAAAAGATAAAACAATGGCATTGAAATCTGGGTATCACTACTCTAATTTTAAAGAATACTAACTTTAGGTAGGGAAGCCATGGCAACAATATAAAGAATAAGGGGATAAAAAAAAAACCCAAAAATCAAAAACAAAACTTCTCTCTGGACTGAAGTTCTGTTTGGGCTGAAATAGGTGCATGTGTATGTACTGAATGACCTAGAATCAAATATTAGCCCCCCCCAACCTTACATTTAATTGAATATATTAATTACCCTGTTATAATCAGTGGATGACACTGCAGCATTTTAAAACTAGAGGGAAACACTTTTCAAGTGTTGAACTGACAATTTTATAACATGAAAAAGTTAAAAGGTTTTCATCCTGATTTACAGAGGCACATCTAATCTCTTCTATAATCTCTAATTTCTTTTTAACTAATAGAGAACAGGTATGATACTTATTTTGTAAAGTGAAGCCAAAAGATGAGTGCCTATTTGGAGAACATTCAGGTTAAGATGCAATGTCATTCTAAAAATGGGTTTCAATATGGAAGCCCTTTTATAACTACACGACAGTTTGTTCACTGCAGTGGTTAGAGCAGTTCCCAACATCATTTACAATGGAAATAAAGTAGCACACATTTTACCTTAGGAGGTTTTATTGAATCTTACAATCTGTGCTCCATTTTAATATAATTTATAACATAAATATATAAATTATAAATTGTTAATATTAATTTGGAGAAATTGTCCTTATTGTTAGTATATTATATTTAATTATCCTAATAGTCACATCAATATTTGCATATAAATTCGAATTCTTGAAAGGAAAATTTGAAATATTCTAGATGCTTCTTTTTTTTTCCAATTTTTTTTTAACATTTATTTATTTTTGAGACAGAGAGAGAGAGCATGAACAGGGGAGGGTCAGAGAAAGAGGGAGACACAGAATCTGAAACAGGCTCCAGGCTCTGAGCTGTCAGCACAGAGCCCGATGCGGGGCTTGAACCCAGGGACCGCGAGATCAGGATCTGAGCCAAAGTCGTCCGGACGTTTAACCGACTGAGCCATCCAGGCGCCTGATGCTTCTTTTTTATAATGGGATAAATATCATAGGCACTAGGTTGTGAATCATGACAATTTAACCAAATTTCATGAGTATTGCAGTCAATTAAGAAACCTTCCACATTAGAGATACTTATGAACATATTCAAGTGGATACAGCATCATATTTATAAATTTTTGTTGAATAAATTATAAACTAATTGACATCACCTCACATATTGACCTTTTTGTCGGCATATAGTGAGAACATTTTTCTCTCTTAGCAACTTGCAAGTATGTAGTACAGTGTTTATTTCCAGGCCCTGTCATTTATTTGTCCCTGTTTTATAGTGTCAGAAACATAGGTTATTTACACCTTAAGTTTTTCTAAGGCTCAATGTCCTGGGCCACAATGTCCTTTGATCTTAATCTCTTCCTCCCTTGCCTTTAACTAAGTTGCTTTTTCAACTACAACTCATATGTTGCAATCCCCAAGAATAGATCTTTGATGTCCAGTGTTTCAAGTATGTGTTCTGCCATATGTGATCATAAGTATCTGATACTGTCCTTTATCATTCCAAGCATAGTGTTAATTAAGCGATTAGTCTCTAGAGTCTTGAACCTTTCACCTTGGAATTCACAGCCTCATTCTAATGTGTTCTTTCTGTATGATTTGGGCAAGTAATTTAATCTTTCTGTCTCTTTGTTTCTATCTATAAACGAATGATAATGAGTACCCATCTTCTAAGCTCCTTTTGAAGCATAATTGAGTAAATATTCATAAAACATTTGGATTATCACTTCCTAAGCATACAATAAGGTTTTAACCATTTTACTTAAATACATAGTAATTGCCAATCTCCTTTTCATAAATATTTGGCATAAGACTGAACTTTTCAAAGGCAAGATTTGTCTTTTATTTAGGTATCCACAATGCTAAAAAGAGCAAGACACAGAAACAACCACATTTTTGAATAAATGATTACATATCAAATTTTCTTAATCTAAATTGCAGCACTTTACAAAACATCTCCTAAGAGGTTGTTGTTTTGAAACTGAAAACTTCTCTGCATGATATGGAATTATGGGATTTTGGAAGGAAGGATTTCAGAATTTAGCATTTCTTCGATATTTATATATTTCAATATATATTGATCATTTTATACAGAAAAACTGTACCATCATCTTTTATATACCATAAAAATGTTAGGTACAAAATACCAGATTAAGGAGTATATTTTTTAATGGTTCTGATTTTGTAGTGCTTCATCATACATGTGTTTAACTCCTTGCTAATCAAGACTTTTATCTGTTTTGGGTGATAATCACTTTTGACTGGTAGCCAGAAGATCATAGTTTATGATGGTTTCATGAATTTTTACACTGGAACCCATCTTCAGGTGAACTATGTAGAAAATGTAAATATGTGTTTGTCATTAATGCATATTTTATGATACTTCAGTTGTAAATTTGAACTAAGTTACAAACAAGCTTTATACATCAATACATTAATTGCCTTCTGAAGTATGTATTAGTGTTTTTTTTTTTCAAGTTAAACAGACTGTGGAAGCAAGAATCTAAGTCATTTCTAAGGTCACAGGTAATAAAGGAAAAATCAACCTACAAGAGTAAGGTTATCTGAGTCCCAAGCCCGAGCTTTTATACACTGAATTATACTGCTTCAGATACTGAAAAACTTAAGTGAATAAAATTTGGGCTCATGGTTATAATTAGTATATCTTCTTCAAATGTAGTCTCTACTTCTAAAATTGAATATGTATTTTTTTCTTTCCCTTACTTCCATGGAGAAAGAAGAAAAATTTCATGATTGTATATACTAGGATTTCAGATAGATTTAATAAAGAGTCAAGATAAAGATTTTGGAAAAACTAGAGTTAGAAATGTTTTTCTCTGTACAAAGATCATATTTCTAAACATTAGAAATATTTCATAATTAGGAAAATTATTTTGTGGCATGCCTGGCTGGCTCCGTCAGTGGAGCATGCACTCTGGACTCTTGATGTCAGGGTCATGAATTCAAGCCCCACACTGGGCATGGAGCCTACTTAAGTAAAAAAAAAAAAAAAAAAAAAAAAAAAATATATATATATATATATATATATATACACACACACACATACATATATGCATATATGCATGTGTATATATATATACACACATATACGCATATATGTATGTGTGTATATATGTGTGTATATATATATACGTATATACGTGTATCTACATATACATGTATATATGTATATACACATATATATATGTATATACATGTATATACACATATATACATATATACGTAGATACATGTATCTACGTATATATAAATATATACGTATATACGTGTATATACATATACATGTATATATATGTATATACACGTATATACATATATATAAACATATATAAGTATCTAAGTGTATATACATATACATGTATATATGTGTATATACACGTATATATATACATGTATACATGTGTATACATATAAACATATATATACGTATGTGTATATATACATATATATACACATGTATATATATATATATGTGTGTGTGTGTATATATATATATATATATATATATATATATATGTATATAGTGACAGTCCCCTTGACTAGAGCTTTTAAGACACTAGGTAAATATATATCAGGAATTTTACGAATGCGCCATCTACGCTGGAATGGTTAAGTTCTCTCGAATGCTAGGACTGTGCAAAAGTGTGCCTTGGTTGCAACGTACATAGATGCTTTAACAAATTAGTGCCAGATATACCAGGTGCTCTTGGGAGCCAGTGGAGAAAGTGTTTTTGGTACAATGGCCTAAAATCCTTCCATGTTAGAATAAGCATACTAACTTCATGTTTGTTTAAGACCAGCTCTTGCCAGATCTAATGGCTATCTATGTACTCTAGAACTTAAATTTAAATCTCAAAAAAATTCTAGGATAACTATTCAGTTTGAGAGGGTAGAAGAAATTGGCCAGTACAAAAGATAGTATGCTAAACTCTAATTATCTTAACTATAAATGGTACCAAGTAGAAGGAAAGAGATTAAAGATTTTAAGTACCATGCTAGAGCAGTTGGCTGGATTTAGGATCATAAAATAATATTGTGAAGACCGTGATTCACCATCTAGCACTGTTTCTCTCCACCTGTCTCTCTTCTGACATTCCACAACACTAACAGAACAAGAGTAAAAATGAAGTTAACTGCTAGGTAAGTCAGATGGTGAGTTAATGCTAATGGACCCAACATTAGCATAATGAACGTGGATGATCAAAATACTAATAAAGAAGGCATCTGTTGCCTAGGTTTGATTCATTTTTTCAAGTACCCAGTCTCTGAGCATTGGTCATGAAACCCTCCAACACCACCGGCAATTATGAGTTACTTTCAGCATATGTGACACTGCCAGTGTGTCTGTCTATATTGGAAAGGGAAGTAAGAGTCTTCACTTGTATGAGAGTGTTGTCTACCACATTCGGTGTGTGTTGAATTACAAACTGAATGTTAAGTAAAGTGTTGATCATTTCACAGAAGGAGAAAAGAAAATAGTCTCATAATTTCCCTTCTTGTTATTCTAAATCATTATTGATGGTTTTGGTAACATTTTTGAAAAGTAAATGTATTGCACCCAACTGATACCTGAGTGGAGTTATAACAATGCTGCTTTGCTATAATTCCTTTAAAAATATTATGAACCATATGCTGCTGTCTAACTTAACACGGAGATTTCCAGATTTTTGGTTTATTTATGCATTTTAGAGTTCCCTCGCAGATTTCTCACTTAATGAAAAATTCTCTGACACCTTACCCAATGAGAGATATTGATAAGCATGAAAATTAGAGCTCTCACAAATGAGATATAAATATAATGTTTTTCTTTATCTTGTTGTAGATCTTTGTGTGTGTGTGTGTGTGTGTGTGTGTGTGTGTGTGTGTGTGTGTGTATTTCAAAAGAGGAAACTTATTTTAGTAACCAGAAAGTTTTTCTAAGTACAAAGGATTTAGAATTGGAAAATTGTATATAGGTTCCTCCTCTGGCACTTGCTAAATGTATATATTTGGGCAAGACCCTGCTTTAATGGAAAAAAATTCTTATAACACATAGTTGTTGAGGATTAAGTGGAAAAAATTTATGTGAAAGGCTGAATGCCTGACACCAGGGAGGTCTCCAAATGGATATACGTTTAAAACAAAAATAAATGACATTTTTAATATTAGGTAGTATTCAGGGAAAAAAGGTACTAGAAAATCCCACCTGAAAAATTACATTTGATGACAGGAATAAGAACGTTACAGACTACTCAATTATTTCTCCATTTTTCCGCACATCAATCTTTCCATCTGACTGATCTATTATCTTCTACCATCTTTAACTTGTGATCTAGATCACAGAGAAAATAAGTATTCACGTATTTTCCTCTCCCTTCAGCTTTCAAATCCATTCACAAATTTTTATTTTGATACTCATTTCATTTAGGTGGCCACTTTCTGTCACGAGAATTGAGGTAACAGTCTGTTAACTGACATCTCTGCCCCTAGTTTAGTCTCTCCAAATTCCATCCCATCTAAAAGCCAAGCTGTCCACTGTGACCACAGTGTTATTTCAAGATAGAAGCCTGATTCTATCCTACTTTAAAAAACTTTTTAATGGTTCTCCATTGCCCTATAGGTACAGTCCAACTTCTTTGCATAATATATAAAGACTTTCATGAATTGTTCCTGGCCCTTTCTTCATCTCTCACTATCCTCCCTTCATGTAGGTAAAATATTCAACTAAATACTGTGCAGTTGCCAGAATAAGTTAAATTTCTTTGCTTCCTCACCCATGTCTATTCATTTCTCTCATTCCCTTTCTTCCACCTAACTTCTAGTCTCCATTTTTGACAATGGATCCCTCTCCCTTTTGTATGCTCCAAAAACCTCCTGCTGCTGGAGAATGTACAATGGCTTGATTCCTTTTCCCTGTCCTCCAACAGACAATGGAGGCTAGGAAGGGAAAACATAGTTTTGATACACATTTGGAGCCCAGTAAATATTTGCTGTATTAGTAATGAGTCTGGGTTGTGGTTAACACTTTCTCACACAGACATTTGTCTTTCAGAGTTACTGAAGCTTTTTAGTTCTGAAGAAAAATCTAGTACAGAATCCTATTCTGAGTAAGTTTATAAGGTTTCTGTTTGCTTCTGCACAAATAGGAAAGAAAGTGTGACATAATACTTTTTTCAAGATCCATTTCTTGTAGAAATATCAAATGCCTTACTGTTCATGTGACAACAACTCAATTTAGCACTATCTGAATCGCTGCTGAGCAGAGCCAAGCTTCAAAGCCAGTCGACGTATAAAAATGTTGACATATCAACTTCTTATGAATTCACATAGAGTGAGGAAAATGGATTGCTTGGAAAAATTACAAATGCCTGAGAGTCCAGTGGATTCTGTTTTAATGAGTTAATATCTATAAGCATACTACAAAAAAAGTTTTTGTAACGGCTTCATAGAATTGGGATTGTGTTATAAAATCGCTAACTAGCAGTGGCAAAGCCACTTCCGTTAGATTATTGGCCTCTTTTAAGATAAAAATGATTTTGTTTCATAATCTTCTGATCAGTGTTTAAAATTCATCTTTTACATTTGATTTTTATGTTGTGAATAAAACTTTTACATACTCATTTTATATATATGCAGATATATGTAAAACTGCATATACAAGGTACTGCTTGCATTATAAACATTAATTTGAACAATTAACATGAAATATTTTAGTGGATATCCTGATAATTTAATGTAAAATATGCATGCTGCAAAAGAAGCTGACAAAGGAATAACCTGTAAATTGTCAGGAACAAATCTTTAGCCATTCATCAAGTTGAAAGCTAATCAAGAAAGTACACAGTTTAATACCTGTGTCATTTGGGACACAATTTAGCAGTAAGAGATGGAAAATACAACCAGTAGTAACTTAAAAATATAGATGTAATATCCCTCCTCCCATAAGAAATTCAAAAGAAGCTGAATGTTCAAATTAGTTCTCTAGGTCAACTAAGGTAGAATCAGATTTCCTTTGCCTTGCCTTTGTAATAACATCATCACTTCAGTCTGCAGGCAACACATTCATCTTAAGGATCAGAATAAAGTGATAAGCATAGAGCCCTGGCAATCTGCTTCTTTAACCGAAAAAGTGAAGTTTTCCAGAGGATCCTCAGAAGTTCGGAAGTATCTCATTGACCATAATTGTTTCTCAGGCCACAACTGGCTGCCAAAGAGATGGGAAAGGATATTTTCATATCCAAGCCTATTTAGAAAAGGCAGACAAGACAGAGAGAAAGAACACAGAACGATAGTGTATTCATTATTGTATGATTCAGTGATTGCAGATTATATGTCTTGCTTAACACCTCACTTCCAAAAAGACTATATATATATATATATATATATATATATATATATATATATAATTTGTGTGTGTATACATATACATATATATGTATATATGTATATGTGTGTGTGTGTATATATATATATATATACACACACACACACACATATATGCATACATATGCATGCAGGGTTGGGGACAAGAACATCATTTAATTATTTAACACTGTCTATTGTGTACTTTTTTTTTCCATAAAAACTCAGGTTTCATGTCCTGTTTGAACAATCATAGTAGATGTCTCTTACCTTTTAGCACCATTGCACTACTTTGGCTCAATTTATTTGGTCACTCAGAGTGATAGAACATATGAAAATATCTTGGTAAATTAAAGAGAGACCGATGGGGACTATTGATCATATGAGGAACATGGAGAGGCAGCACATGTTTATGACTTGCCAGGAAACCACTCATTGGGGAAACAGGACGAGTAGCAGGTATATGATCCCCACCCCCTGAGCTATTGCACTCTGGGGTGGCTCCCACAAATCTGGAAGGGCTTGATATCAGCTTCCAGGAGCTGAGGAGGTGTGGAATTTTTTTTGAAATGTAATTACTATACAGCGTTACATTGGTTTCAGGTATACAACATAATGATTCAATAATTCTTTATATTATTCAGTGCTCACGGAACGTGTAGTCACCATCACTGAATATTATTACAGTATTTACCATACTCTTTATGCTGTACTTTTCATCCCATCACTGACTTATTTTATAGCTGTAAGTTTGTATCTCTTCATCTTCTATGTCTATTTCACTCATCCCTCCTCCCCTCCCCTCACAACCTGTATTTTTTGTTGTTTTGTTTGTGTTTGTTTTTAGACTCCATATGTAAGAGAAATCGTACGATCTTTGTCTTTCTTTTATTTCTTTTACTTAGCAAATTATTCTCTGTGTCCATTCACCATGTGTCAAATGGCAAAATTTCATCTTTTTATGGCTGAATAATATATGCCACATACTCTTGATCCATCCACCTATCAGTGGACACTTAGGTAGCTTCCATATTTTGGCTATTGTAAACAATGCTTTAATAAACAAAGGGGTGTATATATCCTTTCAAATTAGTATTTTCATATTCTTTGGGTAAATCTCCAGTAGAATTACTGAATCATATGGTATTTCTATTTTTTTTTTATTGTTTTGAATTGCAGTGTGAGCAGGGGAATGGCAAAGGAAGAGACAGAGGGAAAGAATCTCAAGCAGGCTCTACCTTCAGCACAGAGCCCCACATGGGGCTTGATCCCAGGACCCTGGGATCATGACCTGAGCCTAAATCAAAAGTCAGATGCTAAACCAACTGAGCCACCCAGGCATCCCTAATTTTTAAATTTTTGATGACCCTCCATTGTGTTTTCCACAATGACTGTGCTAATTTATATTCCCACTAATAGTGCACAAGGGTTCCTTTTTTTTCATGTCCTCACCAACACTTGGTATTTCTTGTCTTTTTGATGATAGCCATTCTATTTCATGTGGTTTTGTGAGGTAGTATCTCATTGTGGTTTTGATTTGCATTTCCCTAATGATTATTGATGCTAAGGATCTTTTCATATGTCTTTAGGCCATCTTGATGTCGTCTTTGAAAAAATGTCTATTCAGGTCCTCTGCCTATTTTTTAATCAGTTTTCTTTATGTTTGTATTGTGTAAAGTTCTTTACATGTTTTGGTTATTAACCTTTATTGGATATATAATTTGCAAATATTTTTAAGTATCTTTTCCAATTCACTAGGTTCCCTTTTCATTTTGTTAATGGTTTTTTGTGCTGTGCAAAAGATTTTTATTTCAGCATAGCTCCAAAAGTTTATTTCTGCTTTTCCCTTGCCTTAGGAGACATATCTAGAAAAATGTTGCTAAGGCCAATGTCCAATAAATTATTTATTAAATTTTTAAAGTTTATTTATTTTTGAGAGAGTGTGTGTGTACCCGTGGGAGCAGGGAAGGGTAAGAGAAAGAGGGAGAGAGAGAATCCCCAGCAGGCTCTGAACTGTCAGCACAGAACATGACATGGGCTTGATCTCATGGACTGTGATATCTTGACCTGAGCAAAGTCAAGAGTTGGACACTTAACAGACTGAGGCACCCCAATGTCCAAGAAATTATTGCCTGTCTTTTCTTCTAGAGGTTTTATAGTCTCAGGTCTTAAATTTATATCTTTAATCTACTCTGAGTTCATTTTTGTGTGTGAAAGAAGGTGGTCCACTTTCATTGTTTTGCGTGTAGCTCCAGTTCCATTTATTGGAAAGACTGTGGTTTTTTATTTGCTGTTGTTGTTGCCTTTTTACCCATTTTATATTTTTGCCTCCCTTGTCCTAGATTAATTGACCATATATGCATGCATTTATTTCTGCAGTCTCCATCCTGTTCCATTGATCTATGTGTCTGTTTTTGTGCCAGTACCATAGTGTTTTGATTCCTATAGCTTTTTAGTATATTTTGAAATCTGAGTTGTGATACCTCCAGCTTTGTTCTGTTTTCTCAAGATTGCTTTGAATATTTTTTGAGTCTTTTGGTTCCACACAAATTTTAGGATTATTTGTTCTAGTTTTGTTAAAACTACTATTGGTATTTCAATAGGGATTGCATTGAATCTGTAGATTTCTTTGGTTTCAATAATATTCTTCCATGAGCATGGAATATTTTTCCATTTGTTTGTGTCACTTTTAATTTCTTTCATCAGTATTTTATAGTGTTCAGGTCTTTGACCCTCTTATTCCTAAGTAATTTCTTCCTTTTCCTTTTCCTTTTATCATAAATGGGATTGTTTTATTTCTCTTTTTTGCTACTTCATTATGAGTATATAGACATGCAACAGATTTATGCATGTAACTTTTATGTACTGTGACTTTACTGAATTAATTTATCTGTTCTAGTAGATTTCTAGTGGAGTCTTTGGAGTTTTCTATATCATAGTACCATGTACCCTACAAATAGTTAAAATATTAACTGTGGGGTTTTTATAAATGGGCTTTATTTTGTTGAAGTTTGTTCCCTCTAAACCTATTTTGTTGAGAGTTTTTATCATGAATGAATGTACTTTGTTGAATGATTTCTCTGCAGTCTTGAGATGATCATATGTTTTTTTATCCTCTCTCTTGTTCATGAAATGTATCACATTTATTGATTTGTGAATATCGAACCACCCTTGCATACCTAAAATCCTACTTGATTGTGGTGAATGATTTTTTAATGTTTTACGGAATTCATTTTGCCAATATCTTGGTGAGGATTTTTGTATCTATGTTCTTCAGTTATTGGCCAGTATTTTTTTTTAATTTCTTTGTTTTTTAGAGTGTCTTTTTCTGTTTTAGTTATTAGGGTAATGTTGGCCTTACAGAATTAGTTTGGAAGTTTTCCTTCCTCTTCTATGTTTCAGAATAGTTGAGAATAGGTATATTCTCTTATTTAAATATTTGGTAGAATTCACCTATGAAGCCATTTTCTCCTGAACTTCTGTTTGTTAATTTTTTTTCTTTTTCTTTTTCTTTTTTTTAATATTTCAAGTTCCTTACTATTGATCAGTCTATTCAAACTTTCTATTTGTTCCTGATTCAGTATTGGAAGTTTGGTTGTTGCTAGGAATTTATCAATTTCTTCTAGACTGTCCAATTTGTTGGCATATAATGTTCCATAATATCCTGTTAAAATTATTTGTTTTTCTGTGGTATCAGTTATTTCTTCTCCATTTATGACTTTATTCATCTGAGTTCACCTCATGCATCTGAGTCCTTGACTCTACTTTGGTATGAATTGCTATAATTTAATTCACTGCCAGCTTAGTTATTTTGGTAGGTGGTAGCATTCAGCTCCCCACCCCACCCCTGCTTTTTATAGCATGATGTAGGGCCTGAAATACAAGCACTTTTGGATGGCTATAGGATATAGTAAGCCAGTGAAAGACTCATCACATCAACAATCATTGCTGGGGAAGCAAAGATCTCTTCATGATGCTGGGATTCGAGTTTTGGAGTTGGCTAGGATACCAATTGTCTAAGTATTGGGCAGGAATTTGTTTCAATGGAGTGTTAGAGGAGGCCAGCCTGTGAGAGTATAGACTTCAGGGGATCAGTCAATTCTAGAGGAAGCAGTTAAACAATGTAAATATCATTTAAAATGTTACCCTAAAAAACATTTTAACTGATCTTAAATATATATCCTAATTACATATCCTGGTAACATTGTAAGTCTTTGTGTTAGGGTTGCTTGAGATTTTATATTCTCCAAAAAAGTTTTCTAAATATATTGCAAAAATGCATAAAAGTTGTATTTCTGGCTCCTGTAAAAACTGGCAGTTTGTATAAAGATGGTTGTATGATGGAGAAATGAAAAAAAAAAAAAAACACTCCTATACTGTACTGACAAAGCTTAAAAGAGAAAATAACATTTTCTGATACACTTAATTTAAAATTAAAGCCTTTCACTCTAGAAATAAATACGCTTTCAATTTTATTATGAATTTTATATCACTACCAAGGGAGGATAAGTTACAAAATGATATTATCACCATCTACAGTTACTGAACTTTGATTTTAAAAAATATTATTAAAACAATTCCTATCCTATAACTTAAATAGTTCTTAATGTTTGTGTCATTCTTAATATAATCTACAACAATTACACCTTGAACTTTTAACAAAATCTATATATAATTAAATCTATTTTTACATATACATTTCAAGCAGCACTATATTTCAGTGACATTCCCTGAAGGAACATAATTTTTAGTACCTTAGCATAAATCAAAACTGCCATAGAAGCAGCACTGGTCATTACCTCAAATATTTAATAACTCCAGGAAGAAAGAAAGGATGTGACTAAAATGTTGAGTTCAAGGAGGAATGGCCATTTTTAAAAATATATGCTTTCTTTTTTAAACAGTGAGTATCTTATTATAGTATCTTATTAACCCTTAATGTCCTACCATGAAATGCTAGACATACTTAGAATCAGAGTCAATATTTATGGGCCTGAACATTTTTATCTCTATAGAAAATATGCAGACAAGTCATAAAATAGCAGTTTCTTTGTTTAGTAACCTCCTGTCCACATGAGCAGGGAGTTCACAGGCTAGACTCCTGTCACCCCAGGACAATGAGTCAGGACGTCAAGCCAATAGGCTTGGTGCCCACTGTCCTGAAAGAACAGTAGCCATGAATCCACCAAGTTCCCATCTCTGCTGTTATGAAAGAAGAATTAATCCTATTTCTTTCAAAAGTCATGCCCTCCATCTGCTCTTTGGATTCTATTTTTTATCTTCTTTCTGGAAAATTTATCTTAACAATCATATTCATCTTTCTTATGCATTGTATCAGTCTCTGTACATTGTCGGTCTCATTGACCTACAGAAATGCTCACATCTCTTCAATTTTAGGGGAAAAATCAAACTACACCCCCAAACACATGATTACAAGTTCTGCTCTGGAGTTGTCTCATTCTCACTTTAGCTTAATAACCATACTTTTTGCAAGTTCTGTAGAAGTTCAGTCTCCATTTCCTCTGCTCCAAGGATGCACAGACTTCCTTAAGTAGATCAAATGCACTATGGCTTCCTCACATCACAGGATTTTTTGTCCTAATTTTCCCTCTGAAATGCTTCCAGTTGCACACTGTCCACTGGCACTTAACCCAGTCAAATGCCATTCATTCTTTAGATATCAACTCAAGCATCACTTTCTCAGAAACTTTTTAAACAATTTGTAATATACCCTCATCTAATTGTATTTTTGTTTTTGTTTTTTTTTTTCACTCTGGAATCACCATTTCATCAGTGTGCTATTTTGATCATTCACTGTCTTCTTTCCTAATAGCAGGAAGATCCATCAGAACAAAGGGCTGTTTCTGTTTCTATGTATCTGGAATCTTCAGTGCTAAACATAATTGGCACACAGTAGGCCCTCAAATATTACTGAATAAGTAGTTTCAGGTTCGAGTCAGTGAGTCAGAGATGATTAATTTGGTTAATTTATGCAAATCTGGCATTCTTCCAAGGACGTATCAACAAAATTTGAAGATTGCACACTAGGAAGTTTTAAAGCAGTCTTGCAAATGCGAGAGAGATTATTAATCTCAAACCAAACATCTTCACTGCACTTTGGGGAATGATAAAACACACCAAAAAAGAAAAACCTCTTAAAATTTCAGTGGAATAGCATGCATTTTTAATGCATGGGTTTTGTTCATCTTTGAAAGTAGAAATACACTATGTATTAGATTTCTGGAAACTTAATTTGCACACTACTATAATATGCAGGATTTTATGTAAAGTAACCTGGAAGAGGTAATGGAATATAAATCCTGAAGAGCATACTATGAGTCACTGAAATTACATCTAACTTTTCAATGAAAAGATTTTTACCAAATCCATGGCAGTGTCATAATTGTTACTGACATTTTTATATTTTTTCCTAATTCATATTGCACAGAAATCTGTAATCTGGAACATTGTAAAAATGGCTCAAAATTGTAGTCCTACAAACAGAATTTTACCTAAAAGGCATGTTTTTACAAGGAGTATATTTTTATTCTGAAAAAAAAAAACCCGATATCCAAATTTAAAGGGAAAACTTAAAATTAGTTGCTATTGTTTGTTCTAAATTGTAAATAAAAATATATAACTATATATATGTGCATATATATGTATGTATGAAATCAAATGGTATAATTTTATATTAAAAGACCCTCTTTTAAAAAAATAGAGATACATTCAAAAGATTTAAATTCACAAAAGCCTTGAGAATGGACACTAAATCTATCAGTACAACATACCCAGTGCTTTGATGGCCAGTGCTTAACAGACTCTGAAATGTCACTGAATTGATAGGTTTTATATTTCCATTCTGTATTTGAGCAATTTCTCCCAACTTCATTTGCCATCCTGCTTCTTTTTGTTGATAATCAGGATATCTTCCGGTAAAACATACTTTCTTTGGGGACTAATCAAAACCCTGACTAAGTGAGGGTGCCAGAGACTGATAAGCATGTGATGCTTCGTTCTCATTGCTAACCCTGCAGAAATAGACAATATAGAGGAGGCAAATGAGAGGATACTGAACCTTAAATGAGCTATTTCAAGCTATTGTTTTCCAACAGACCCTTCAGAGCACATCTTGTTATAATATTCCTGATGAGATATTCCAGCTTATTAGACAGCCAACTGTTACAGCAGTAATGTGGCCTCATTTAACAATATTAAACCCAAATGGCTATCAATGTTCAGAGCTCCTCTTTGTCACAGTAATAACCTTTATTTCACATTCTCATATTTTCTCATTGGCAATAGCCTGAAGAATTAATTTGGAGTTTCTCTGATAACATACAAAGTTGAATATCTTCCTTGTACCCACTGAGATATAGAGGAGGAATACAGTATTGTGAGAATAGAGAATGAGTCAAATCTCTTATTTGACTCAAAGCTGAATTACCCACTATCAAATAATTATTTCCGATTGTGGAATATTGTGACTAAATTAATTCTGGTACTAATTATGAGGTTAAAAAACACCTTTTCTTAAAAATAACGTGAAAATTTTGATTTCAACTAGATGTTTTTAGCAAATACTTGGAGCACATTAAGTTAGAACCTAAAATAAATATGCAAGTTAAATTAAAACAAAAAATAAAAGTAAAATAAGTGATATAAAAATGTAGTAGTCAAATGTCCAAATCAAATGTCCAAATATAGCAATCTGCTTTTTTCTGTCAAGGAAAACCATAAACTCTAAATATATCTGTATTAAATACATTATAATTCAAGATGACTATTTAAATTATTTTATGAGGTAGAAAACACATGAGTGGTCAAGAGGGGCAGAGAAAGAGAGGGACAGAATCTTAAGCAGGCTCCACACTCCGCACAGAGTCAGAGGTGGGGCTCGATCCTCCAGCCCTGGGATCAGCAAGGTTAGATGCTCAACCAACTGAGCCACCCAGGTGCCTTCAAGACAACTTTTTTTTTAAGCCATCGTTGTGCTTGAGAAGTGCAATGTGAAATTATTGCCACCAGTATTACACAGTTAAATATTCATTAAACCAACATTACTGTTTGGCATCATTTGATAAATATATGGAAACAATTCTAAGTTCTCCTCACTGACGACATAACAATAGTCACAAAATGTTGAAGCACATTCTGCCCTAAAGCTGACATTGATGATACTGAGCTACGGCATCCATTTCCTCTTGGATCAGGTTTGCAGGTTTTGTCTCAGTTACAGATGACAACAGCAGACTGCCTGTATGATGTGACAGTGATGGTTAAATGCCAAAATCCATTCTAGATCATTTATATGTTTTCACATGTAAGCCTCACTTAATTTTTTTAAGGAAATTATTAAGATCCACATTATACAGTTTTCCCAAGTTCATCAAAGCTGATTGCTTGGTTCTAACCCCCATCAGCTGATTTCAAGAAGCATTTCCCCTATTATATAATATGCAGCCAAAATAACTATAACAATAACTCTTATTTCCCTCTAATCCCTACATGTACCCATTTATGTCAAGTTGTCTTATTAATCAATAATTAATGAATTTGCTTTAAAAGTCACAAAGATGATGACATCTAGACAAAATATATTGACCTATTCGACTGAGTCCAGCAGACAGCCAATTCTTTAGCTTTTTTCTCTCAAATAGAAAACAATTCTAGGGAGAGCCCAGCCAGGCCCAGTTATATGTATATAAAAGTAGATTATGAAGAAATAATATGTTTATTTTTATAATTTTTTTATTTTTTAAATGTTTATTTTTGAGAAAGAGAGTGAACGAGGGGGAGGGGCAGAGAGAGAGGGAGACACAGAATCCGAAGCAGGCTTTGAGCTGTCAGCATAGAGCCCGACATGGTGCTTGAACACACGAACTGTGAGATCATGACCTGAGCCGAAGTTGGATGGTTAACCAGCTGAGCCACCCAGGTGCCCATATTTTTATAATTTTTTATTTTGAGAGAGAGAAGGAGAGAGAGAATCCCAAGTAGGCTCTGCACTGTCAGCACAGAGACTCATGCGGGGCTCAAACTCATGCATCAAACTGTGAGATCATGACCTGCTCCAAAATCAGGAGTCTGAAGCTTAACAGGCTGAGTCACCCAGACACCCTTATATTTATAATTTAGTAAACAAAGTGATTATTGGCATTGCAGTATTTTCACAGATAGTGAGTAGAATCTCACATGAGATATATATATATATATATATATATATATATATATATATATATCTTTATTTTTTAACTTTCCAAATACTATTTATTTCACTGAAACCTGGAGCCAGGGCAAGGGTGTGTGAATGTCTGGTAAACCACACCTTGTCTGGTAAACCACACCTATGCCTGTTGACAACAGTAACCTCGAAGACCAGTGTGCTGAGGGCTAGCAGCCCTTTTACCACTGCTCCAGATAGCAGTGCTGTCCAGCTGTCCAGGGAACAGAGGTGGACAAAGGTCTCCATTACAAAGCCCTTATAGACACTAAGGAACATCTGTAGGAGCACTGCTCACAGAAAACTGTGGTATAGGTCACAGCGTGTTATCATCCAGACCTGGGCAGATGCGATGATGTAGTGGGCCAAACTGATTTTGGAGTCAGTGCTCATATGGATATATTTCCAGCCAAACTCAAAGCCCGGGGCTCCAACCCAGAAGGGAGCACAGTGGGACATAAAGAGCTTGGAGATGGTCTAGCCTGGGGCAGCAACCATGATCTTGTATTCCCCCTTGCCTGCATTCTGTGACATCTCAAGGTTTAGGTCTATCAGGTCTGTCACATCCACACTGGCCTTGGTCAACTCCCCAATAAAGTCATAGATGCCACCTTCCTAGGTGGGAACAAAACGTAGCCAGGAACACCATCTTGCAAAGCTGCATGAGGAGGTGGGTGACCCCAGGCTGCACACACTTTCAGGAGGTGTTGTACTCGGACAGCCTGCTGTACTTGTAAGTGAGGAAGTAGGGGAAGTAGGCCAGGGTGAAGCAGTTCCTGAACTGAACAGGGCCATGATGCCGGCCACCTGGGCCCAGCCAAGTATGGGTCTCTGGCTCTGTTGGCCTGTGGCCCTGGGCCCGAGCCCACCTGCATCCCAGGCAACCCACCTGGTCTTCTTCAGGTGAGTCACTTAATGTACACTGTTCCAGAAGCCAGGCATTCTTACTCCTACCTACGTGAGAGTCCAGACACAGTCTGCATGAATATTTAATCAAATCATTGCTGATTTAAAAAAAAAAAATTGTTATAATCATGTGCTTCTTTAAGACAAGATGAACAATAACAATGTATGCAAAAGTGAATTTTGACAAATATAATAAAACATTTTAAAGTTATATAGAATTTTAATTTGAAAGAGGTTATAAGAGTAAATAGTACCATAATTTTTCAAGCTGATTGGGAATCAGAACTCTTAAGAATAATTAAAATTTGGGGGTGCCTAGGTGGCTCAGTTAGTGAAGCGTCCAACTTGGGCTGAGGTCATGAATTCCCAGTTCTGTGAGTTTGAGACCCATGGGGGTCTGTGCGGAGAGTGCAGAGCTCAGAGTCTGCTTAGATTCCTGTGTCTGCCCCTCACCCACTCACATTCTGTCTCTCTCTGAAAAATAAACTTAAAAAAATTTAAAGAATCGTTTGAAAATCCGGAGCGCAGTCCAGGAATTACATTTTTAAAAATTGTTCTGATCATTTTTTAATATATAACTGGTCCCCTTGAATAGCATTTGGAAACCTCTGAAGTTTCAGTGTCTAAGTTTATATGTAGCAAAATAACTTTCTGTTATTATGTATAAAGTATCAAATATTTTTGACTATTCAAAGTTGTTTTTAAAATTACACAAAATCTGCCTAGATTTTAACAGGGATTATATAGAATCACTTTAATCTGTTATATTTTATTGAATTTATCTTCTCTTTTGCAATATATACCACAGTATCCCTAAGTAAATCTTAAAAAGTAAAATCAATGAATTGAATTTTAGAAAAAAAAATCTAATACTATAATTACAAACATTTTTGGAAAGATTAAGAAGAAGCAAATAATTTTGTGTGAAAGGGTGTGGCTGTATTTAATTTAGTGTTAGATATCTAAAATAATAATTAACAGATTTTTTAAATGAAAAATTCCGCTATGTTCATGTATCTAAAAGTTTATAGCGCATAGGAGTTTCATTAATGTGTGAATAAAACAATAAGTGACTGGATAAAGTATAAAAATTCATGGATTAATGTGATTACCCGTCATCAAGGAAAATGCTAGAGGTGATGATGTATGTTTTTTTTAAATCATTCCAGAAATGGTAATTAGAAGATTTGGTAATGAGTTCTTTTTGCCAAATGCACATATTTTGTGTTACTCTTAGTTAGGAATTGAAAATTGAACAGTTATGAATGATAAGAAATCTTATCCAAATGGCAAATTATCCCATGTGCAATAAGTTGTTAAGCATCTTTATAAACATTTTAATGTTCTCATGGCGGCCTCTGATAAATAATTATCTTTAAAAGAAACCATAAAAAATTCAATTTTCTTCCATTTCTCATTGTATATTGCCTGTTTTATCAGATATTAATATCATGACCTATATAATCATCTTAAAAAATAGATCTTTGAATTTTTGTTTAACTTCCTATTGTCTAATATTTGAATTGAACAAACATCAAGCATATCTTATGCTTTACACTGTGACAGATTGTGGGGAAACTATGGAATCTAAGGCAATTCTTTTAGAGACTCATGGGTGTTAATAAAATAATGTTACACTGAACCCAAAGTTAAGAATTATTTTTTTAGTAAAAGTTACTGGTTCTCATTAGCTAGAGCTGATTCTAATGCCAAGAATTATACTGACCTCTCATCTAAGCTGAAACAGTGCTATTAATCCCTAGATTAGTGACAGTGCCTTAATATGATTAACTGTCTAATTAGTTTAGGGACTAGCCACTTTCACCGTTGCAATGTTTTTCTCTAACACTCTCTCCGGTTTTCACCGGCATGGGCATCACAGAAAGCATTGCCTGTCTTCAATAAAGTAACTGTGAAATAAACATTTGAACCAGAAAGCTTTCTATTGACCCAGAGATATAAGATTAATCCTCCACAGAATAACGTACTTAGAGCCGACCAGAATGTAATGTTGTCGAAAAGAAGAGAGTGAAGACATCAACACAAAACAAACTTTATTTGCCTTCAGCTATGGATTCATACATATGAAAAACAGAGACAATTTTTTCATGGAATATGTTCCAGGTTTTTTATATACCAAGTAAAATATTAAAAACAGCCCTGTTTTATAGCATCCCTAGACAATTATGTGTCTCATATAAAGATGATTATTTTATCACAGAATTTAAAAGAAACACATTTGTTTGTTAATTTACAGATATTTGCACAAGATAAAAAATAGACCTCTTTAGTCAGTTTTCAGTTTTCAAAATAGAAGATATTTCTGTTTCCTTTACTACATAATTCTTTCAGTACTGAATTGGTTATATAAAACATTCACCTGTATATCCATTAAGTAAAAAACATATGCGTTATTGCCCCAATAGCTCAGAATTGAGACCGGAGTAGCAATTTTAGTCTCTGAAGGAATTTGAAAGCACATGTGATTCCCTTTATTCCCATATAAAGCAATTCATAATACCTCACTGATAGATTTAATTGTTCATGCTTATCAATTTTTTTTGATTCAGTGACCTTCCATTTTTGAATCTGAAGGACTTTGTGTTCTAAAAGAAAGTTGGAAAGTGAAAACATACAACAAAAGTTGTCATTCTCTACAAGCATTAAGTGAGCCTTTTTCTCTCTGAAACAAATGTAACAACATGTATTTCTTCATGCAGCTGCCAAACTGAACCATGATGTGGCCAATTCATTCTTTTCAGCTGTCTTCATGATGGATCCACAGGCTTTGTCGTTTCTAAGCTGGCATTTTTTTTTACCTACTAAAGTTGGACATTCCGGGTAACTCATATAAAATCTTCCTGTTTACTGACCTAGTTAAATGACATGCTTCCCTTTGTAGAAACAAATGATAATCCCTCTTCCACACACGGAAACACATACCTTAACAAACCTGTCAATCAGTAGGGCTGAAGGATTCTAAACTGTCTTTTATACTTAACTAGAAAAAGGCAATAACACAAATAAAAGAGTCTTTGTTTTTTTAGACATTGGACATCTTGTCAATTCAAGTACTGTCAAGAATTAAGAAGATAAATCACCTGATTTAAAAGTACAAAAACAAAAGTTAAAAACATAAGAGACCAAAGAGGTATAAGCAGTAGATGTTAACATTTACGTAGACGATCGGAGTGGTAGTTTTGCATGCCTTGTAAGCAAGCATTTGGTTGCATATTTGTTAAGGGGAAGTTTACTGTCAACACCTAAATTCTACAACTTCATCCTCTTTTTAAAAGCTAGCATCACTGTTCTCATTCTGATGCTGAATGCATTGAAAGGCCAGGCCTCATCAGTTCCAACGAGTGCTCTGTGGCTTATACCCTATACACTGAGCACAAAACATCACTGCACTTAAACTGTCCCCTTACATTGCTTCCAAATGATCTGCTTTCCATTTATTCAGGAATGAAAAGTTGCCATTCTTTGTTTTACTACATGTTATTATCACAAAATAGTTCAGGTTTTTTTCCCGTTTCTCTATTTGTCCTTTATACTTGAGCTGTCTTCCATGGATTTAAAACATTCAAAACTACACTTATAGCAGTTTTATGGAACTAATCTTTATGTTATGATTAGGAACATAAAGATTAGGAACTAATTTTTATGTTATGACAAAAACAAGTACTGTGGACAATGTTGTAGCTATCTAAGGTTACGTGCACTATTCACTTCTACGTGAGTAAATATTATGATAAAGGCATTAAATGTTTATTAAATAAGTGGATGTTTTTTATTTCATCTGACTTTGAATTCTAAATTGCTATTGAGTAATGAATCTTAATCATCAAAACAGTAATTCACAACAGCTTACTTTATATTTAGTAACACAGGATTTTTTAAAAAAACTGTTAACATTTTATTTATTTTTGAGAGAGAGAGAGTGCAGGGAAGGGCAGAGAGAGAGGGGGACAAAGGATCTGAAGAAGGCTCCATGGTGACAGCAGCAAGCCCAACGCGGGGCTTGAATTCCCGAACAGCGAAATCATTACCTGGGCCGAATTTG
Organism: Puma concolor; assembly: GCF_028749965.1. Taxonomy (NCBI): domain Eukaryota; kingdom Metazoa; phylum Chordata; class Mammalia; order Carnivora; family Felidae; genus Puma; species Puma concolor. The sequence continues at coordinate 203,790,705 of NC_141667.1, read as the reverse complement.
GACACTCAACCAACTGAGCCACCCAAGCACCCCAACGCAGGATTTCTAATGATAGGTTCCTGCACTCTACGTCTATGTGGACAGTAGCAGTGACTGATATTTGGGGCCATTTAACACAACAAAATGTACATGAACTAGAAATGGCAGAGAAGACTGGCTTGGGGGTATTTCAGTGGCTACCAAACATTCAGAAGTATATGACCCAGATGCTGATTTTCTGAGGGTATTTTACCTGCCTTGTGAATGTTATATTTCATTTGTAGTTTTTTACTGTTTTAGCCATCATATGAGATCACCAGTTTCATAATGATAGTTTGGTATTCTAATTGTGTATTTTCTATATTGTCAGTATTTTAGTAAGTGCATATTGGGTCCACAGTAGGAAGATCATAGATATGCACCCAACATGAAAATTCCAGAAGCCTTGCCAAGAAGTGTGTGCACGTGTGTATGTGTGTGTGTATAGCTGTTTCCCAAGGAAACATGTCATACAGACTAAGCATCTTAGAGTCTGGGCATTTACTTTTAGAATATTAAAATTCATAGAAAGCCTAAGTCATTTCTATGTAGACGTGGATTTATATGGTTTGATAACTCAAATTGGACTTAATTGTTTTTGAAGTAAATTTTCTCTGCTAATAATGCAGTTCCCTACGTAGGACACTTCAAGTATATTCCATAAAGTACAGTAACACTAAACATTAGTTTTTTTAATGGACAGTTGTGTCTCTAAAAATGTCTATAGTATTGTCAACTTGGAAAAACAAAGCTGTGTAAATTAAAGATGATAAAATATGGTTCATGTTTTATTTATATCATCAATCTTCTATAGAGTAGGATACCATATAATTGTCTTTTATGAGTTACTTTGTTTTCTTACAAAATATTTTGTCAAAAGTATTTAGATTTAGCAATTTTAGATTTCTAACAGAGTCAGATATATTAGAATTTTTCAGTGTAGCTCTTTTTCTTCTGACAAGCCAGCAGAATTTTAAGATATTTTCAGTTTGAAAGGTCAAAAATGGACATGTTCTGGCATATAATTTCATTCAACTATAATGCCTCTTTCTCTCACATGATGGACTTTTTAAATCAAAATAAAATAAATAAATAAAAAGACACTGAATGTTTAAGTCTTAAAGTTACTGTTTAATTTTTATATGGAAATATCATAAGCAGATTATGGTAAAGTTTAGTCATTCTGATTTCTCTTTTAACCTGATGGGTTTAATTTTAATAGACTCTCATTTGTAATAGGTAGGAGTATCACTGCTTGCCTATGTCATTTGCATTCTGTATACCATTGAAATACTAAAAGCGATACAATAACTTTAAATTGTAATTAATCTACCACTATGCATTCATATATAAAGAATATGGCTGTTTAAATAAGCCTAATAACTGTCACCATACATAGTTACAATTTTTTAACTGTGTTGAGAGATTTTAAGACCTACTCACTTAGCCACTTTAAAATATGTAATAGAGTATTATTTTCTGTAGTCTCCATGCTATATATTACATCACCATGCCTTATTTATTCTAAAACTGAAAGTTTGTACCTTTTGACCCCCTTCATCAATTTGGCCACCCAACCTCTGCTTCTGGCAACCACCAGTCATCTATTCTATTATGAGCTAGGTTTATTTTTGTTGCTTTTAGATTCCACACATAAGTGAAAACATATGGTATTTGTCTTTCTCCAATTTATTTCAATCAGCATAATGCACTCAAGGTTTTGATTTGTATTTCCCTGAGGAGTAGTAATATTGAGGATCTTTTCACGTGTCCTTTGGCCATCCTCTTTGGAACGACGTCTATTCAGGCCTTCTAACCATTTATTAATCTGATATTTTTGTTGGTGTTGAGTTGTACCAGTTCTTTATTTTGGATATTAACTCTTTATCAGATATATAACTTACAAATACCTTCTCCCATCACTGGGTTGCCTTCCTGCTTTGTAGATAGTTTCCTTTGCTGTGCAAAAGCTTTTTTATTTTAGTGTAGTCCCAATAGTTTATTTCTGATTTCCCTTTGCCTTAGGAGACATATCCATACTTATGATGCTAAGGCCAATGTCCAAGAGATGACTGCCTATGTTTTTTTTTTTTTTTTTCTATGAGTTTTATGATTTCAGGTCTCAAATTTGGATCTTTAATCCATTTTGAGTTCATTTTTGTGTATGGTGGAAGGAAGTGGTCCATTTTATTCTTTTGTATGTAGCTAATGTTCGTAGCACCATTTATTGAGAAGACTGTCTTTTCTCCTTCGTATATTCTTGCCTCCTTTGTCATGGATTAATTATAACCACATAAGCATGGGTTTATTCCTGGGCTCACTATCCTTTTCTGTTGATCTATATGTCTATTTTTGTTCCAGGACCATACTGTTTTTACTCTTATAGCTTTGTAGTATATCTAGAAATCTGAGATTGTAATATCTCCAGCTTTGTTCTTCTTTCTCAAGATTGCTTTGGCTATACAAATTTTAGGATTATTTGTTCTACTTCTGTGAACACTGCTGTTGGTATTTTGATAAGGATGGCATTGAAGCTGTAGATTGCTTTGAATAGCATGGACATTTTAACAATATTCTTCCAATCCATACAGTTTAATATTTTATAGTTTTCATAGTACATATTTTCACCTATTTGGCTAAGCTTATTCCTAAATGTTTTCTTCTTTTTGATGTAATTGTAAATGGGATTGTTTTCATAATTTCTCTGCTACTTTGGGAATGCCACAGATTTCTGTATGTTAATTTTATATCCTACAACATTATGGAACTTATCAGTTGTATCATTTTCTTGGTGGAGTCTTTAGGGTTTTCTATACATAGTATCATGCTATCTGCAAATAGTTACAGGTTTAGTTTTTCCTTACCAATTTGAATGTCTTTTATTTCTTTTCTTTTTGTCTGATGCTACAACCAAGACTTTCAATACTATGTTCAATAATAGTGGTGAGAGTGGGCATTCTTGTTTTGTTGATCTTAAAAATGTTTCAATCTTTGACCATTGAGTATGATATTAGCTGTGGGTTTTTTATGTACGGCCTCAATTATATTGAGGAATTTTTTCTCTAAACGTGTTTTGTTGACAGTTTTTATCATGAATGGATGTTGTATTTTACCAACTGCTTTCTTTGCACCTATTGAAATCATAGGTTTTTTATCCTTTCTCTAGTTTAATGTGATGTATCACACTGTTTTGTGACTATTGAACTACACTTGCATACCTGAAATAAATCCTACTTGAACATAGTGGATTATTATTTTTTTTTAGTATATTGTTGAACTCAGTTTACTAACATTTTGTTGAGAATTTTTGCATCTATTTATGAGAGATATTGGCCTGTAGGGTTTTTTGTTTTTGTTGTTGTTGTTTGCTTTGGTTTGACTTGGTGGGATTTTGTTTTTTGGTGGTGTTGGTTTAGTGTCTTTGTTTTTGGTATCAGGATAATGTTAACCTTGTAGAATTAATTTGGAAATTTCCCTTTTTCTTCTATATTTTGAAATAATTTGAGAAGAATACATACACTCTTCTTTTGATGTTTGGTAGAATTCATCTGTGAAACCATCTGGTCCTGGAATTTTGTGTATTGGGAGTTTTTTTTTTTTTTTTTTTTTTAATTAGTGACTCAATTTCATTGCTAGTAATTGGTCTGTTCAAATTTTTTGCTTCTATTTTTTCCTGATTTGGCTTATAATGCATTCTAGTATTCTCTTATAATCCTTTCTCTGTGGTATCAGTTGTTATGTATCTTCAATTTTTTTATTGTATTCATTTGAGTACTCTTTTTTTCTTGATGAGTCTGGCTAAGGGTTTATCCACATTGTTTATCTTTTCAAAGAAACAACTTTCCATTTCATTGATCCTTTCTAGTTTTAAATCTCTATTTCATTTATTTCTTCTCTAGTCCTTTATTAATCCCTTCTATTAGTTTTGGGATTTATTTGTTCTTCTTTCTTTTAGGTATAAGGTTAGGATGTTTGATATTTTTCTTTTCTCTTAAGGTATGCCTGTATCATTGGCAACTTCCCTCTGAGAACTGCTTTTGCTGCATCACAAAGATCTCAGACTATTGTTTTCATTTTTACTTGTCTCCTAGTATCATTTGATATCCTCTTTGATTTCTTATTGACCAATTCATTGTTTACTAGCATGTCATTTAGCTTTCATGTATTTGTGTTCTTTCCATATTTTTTCTTGTGATTGATCTCTAGTTTCAAGCATTGCAGTTGGAAAAGATGCTTCATAACTATTTCATTCTTCTTAAATTAAGAATTTTTTTGTGGCCTAATATGTGCTCTACTGTGGAGAACGTTCCATGTGCACTTGAAACGAATGTCCATTCTGCTTTTTTTGAAAGGAATGTTCTGTACAGATCTGCTAAATTTATCTGGTCTAATGCCTCATTCAAAGCCACTGCTTCCTTGTCTACTCTATCTGGATGATCTATCCATTGATAAAATTGATATGTAAACATCCTCTACTGTTACTATATTACTGGCAATTTACCCCTTGATGTCTGTTAATATTTGCTTTGTCTATTTAGGTGCGTCTATACTTGGGTGTATAGATGTTTACAATTTTTGTATCCTCTTATGGATGGTTCCCTTTATCATTATATAGTGCCCTTCTTTGTCTTTTGCTAGAGTCTTTGTTTTGAAGTTTCTTTAGTCTCATATAAGTATTGCTACCCTGGTTTGGTTTTTGTTTGTTTCTCCATTTGCATGGTATATGTTTTCCATCTCTTTCAGTCTGTGTGGGTCTTTAGGTCTAAATGAGTCTTTTGTAGGCAGTGTATCAATGGATCCTTTTTTTTTTTTTTTTTTTTTTTTTTTTTTTTTTTTTTTCCTGTTTGGACATCCTGCATTTTGATTGGAGTATTTAGTCCATTTACATATAAAGGAATTATTGGTTGGGATGTACTTACTGCCATTTTGTTTATTGTTTTCTGGTTGTTTTGGAGTATTTCTCTGTTTTTTCTTCTCTTGCTCTCTTTTGTGGTTTGATGGGATTTTTTTAGTGTTATGCTTGGATTCCTTTCTCTAAATTTTGTGTACCTATTATAGATTTTTGATTTGTGGTTACTATCTGGTTTATATAGAACATCTTATGCATGTAAGTGTATATTAAGTTTACAGTAGCTAAATGTTGAACACATCCTAAGAACACTAAATTTTTATTATCCCCTCCACTTTTATATATGTGATGTCATATTTTACATCTTTTTGTGTATCCCCCATTTTTTTTAATTTTAATTTATTTTTTTAATTTACATCCAAGTTAGTTAGCATATATGCAACAATGATTTCAGGAGTAGATTCCTTGATGCCTCTTACCCATTTAGCCTACTCCCCTTCCCACAAGTCCTCCAGCAACCCTCTGTTCTTCATATTTGAGTTTGTTTTTGTCCCCCTCTCTGTTTGTATATTATTTTTGCTCTCCTTCCCTTGTGTTCATCTGTTTTATATCTTAAAGTCCTCATATGAGTGAAGTCACAGGATATTTGTTTTTCTCTAATTTTGCTTTGCATAATACCCTCCAGTTCCATCCACGTAGTTGCAAATGGCAATATTTCATCCTTTCTGATTGCTGAGTAATACACACACACACACACACACACACACACACCACATCTTCTTTATCCATTCATTCATCGATGGGCATTTGGGTTCTTTCCATACTTTGGCTATTGTTGATAGTGCTTCTATCAACATTGGGGTGCAGGGGCGCCTGGGTGGCTCAGTCGGTTGAGCGTCTGGCTTCGGCTCAGGTCATGATCTCATGGTCCGTGGGTTCGAGCCCACGTCGGGCTCTGTGCTGACAGCTCAGAGCCTGGAGCCTGCTTCGGATTCTGTGTCTCCCTCTCTCTGCCCCTCCCCTGCTCATACTCTGTCTCTCTCTGTCTCGAAAATAAATAAAAACATTAAAAAAATTTAAACATTGGGGTGCATGTGCCCCTTTGAAACAGCATACCTGTATCCCTTGGATAAATGCCTAGTAGTGCAATTTTGGGTCGTAGGGTAGTTCTATTTTTAGTTTTTTGAGGAACCTCCATACAGTTTTCCAGAGTGACTGCACTAGCTTGCATTCCCAACAATGCAAAAGAGATCCTCTTTCTGCACATCCTCACCAACATCTGTCACTGCCTGAGCTGTTCATTTTGGCCATTCTGACTGGCGTGAGGTGGTATCTCATTGTGGTTTTGATTTGTATTTGCCTGATGATGAGTGATGTTGAGCATTTTTTCATGTGTCTGCCAGCCATCTGGATGTCTTTGGAGAAGTGTCTGTCTTTTGCCCATTTCTTCACTGGATCATTTGTTTTTTGAGTGTTGAGTTTGATAAGTTCTTTATGGATTTTGGATACTAACCCTTTATCTGATTTGTCGTTTGCAAATATCTTCTCCCATTCCATCAGTTGCCTTTTACTTTTGCTGATTGTTTTCTTCGCTGTGCAGAAGCTTTTTATTTTGATGAGGTCCCAATAGTTCATTTTGGCTTTTGTTTTCCTTGCCTCCGGAGATGTGTTGAGTAAGAAGTTGCTGCAGCCAAGGTCAAAGAGGTTTTTGCCTGCTTTCTTCTTGAGGATTTTGATGGCTTCCTGTCTTATGTTTGGGTCTTTCATCCATTTTGAGTTGATTTTTGTGTATGGTGTGAGAAAGTGGTCCAGGTTCATTCTTCTGCATGTCGCTGTCCAGTTTTCCCAGCACCACTTGCTGAAGAGGCTGTCTTGATTCCATTGACTATTCTTTCCTGCTTTGTCAAAGATTAGTTGGCCATACGTTTGTGGGTCCATTTCTGGGTTTTCTAGTGTATCTCCTAATTTTTGTAGATATTATCAATTTTACTACTTTTGTGTTTTAACCTCCAGGTTGAATTTATTTGTGATTAATCTACTACCTTTACTATATGTTTGCTGTTACCTGTGAAAATTTTTTCTTTCAGAATTTTCTTTATTCTACTTGGGATCTTTTTGTTCCACTCAAAGAATTCCCTTTAACATTTCTTGTATTGGTTTAGTGGTGATGAACTTTCACTTTGGTTTGTCTGAGAAACTCTTCATTTCTCCTATTCTGAATAATAATCTTGTTGAGTAGAGTATTGTTGCAGGTTTTTTCTTCTCAGCCACTCCCTTTTGACCTGAAAAATCAGCTGATAGCCTTACAGTGTTTTCCCTAAATATAACTGTTTTCTTTTGCTGCTTTTTATGTTCTCTATTTGTCACTACTTTTTTTTAAGTTTGTTTATTTTGAGGTGGGGGGGGCAGAGAGAGAAGAAGAGAGAGAATCCAAAGGAGGTTTTGTGCTATCAGCACAGGGGCTCAGTCTATTGAATCATGAGATCATGACCTGAGCTGAAATCCAGAATCAGAGGCTTAGCCAACAGAGCCACTCAGGCATTCCACTTCATCACTACGTTTTGAAACCATTTTAATTATGTGTCTTGCTGTGGATCTCCTTGGTTCAATATTGCTACAGGCTCTCTGTGCTTCCTTTACCTGGATGTCTGGTTCCATCCCCAGATTAGGGATCCCTTCTAGGATTTCTACAATGTGAATGTTATTATGCTTGATGATGCTGCTGAGTACCCTTTATTCTCATTTTTATTTTTTTCCTTTTTGATCTTCATTTCATTTGCTTTCCATGACTCTGTCTTCTAGATCTTACTACTCTATTCTTCTGCATCCTCTAATATGCTGTTGATTCTCTCTAGGCATTTTTTATTTCAGTTACTGAATGTTTCATCCCTGAGTGGTTCTTTTTTATATTTTCACTTTGTTGAAGTTCTCACTGACTTTTTCCACACTTCTGTCAAGTTTGTTGAGCATCTTTATGATCATTACTTTGAATTCTTTATCAGGCATATTGCTTATCTCCATTTCATTTAGCTCTTTTGATTTTATTTTGTGCTGTTCTTTCACTTGGAACATAGTTCTGTCTCCTCATTTTGTCTAACTTACTGTGTTTCTTCAAATCGGGGAGATCAGCTATATCTTGTCTTGAAAGTTGTGCTCTAGTGTATAAGAAATACTGTGGTGTCCTCTTTCACAATCCTCCATGGTCATCATAATCAGGTGCTCCAGAGGTGTCTCTGTGTGGGCTATGTATGCCCTACCATTGTGACTGAGCCATGTTTGCCTTCATCTCAGCCACCTGCAATGTCCTGCTTTCCCTGCTGTAAGCATGCACACTGGGCAGGGGTTGGTCCCCACACAGTTGAGAGATCTAAGGCTACCCTGGGCTCATCGGTGGGCTCAGCCAGAAGTTAGGTTAGCTGCCTGTAATTAGCCTCTCTGCCACAACTGCAGGTGCACCAAAGGGCAAGGTTTTTTCCCTGTACATATAGTCAAGAAGCTGGGCTTCTGGAACTACAGGTGTGATGGTGTGTGGGGTTATCTCTCTCCCTTTTTGCAGAACAGGAGTCACTTTGGAGTACTAGTAGTCCATCCAGTCCCTGATGGGGATGCTTGCAGGGTATAATGGGGCAGGAGATGCTTTGGAGGGATCCTTCCAAGGCAGGTGGGTTTGATGGTACCCTTTAGATGTAGCCTCCTCTCTATGATTAACTATGGAAGGTCTGTTCTGCCATCTTCAGGTCATATTCAGAGTGTGTAGGGGAACATGGAGGTAGGACATGAGTTTCTAGCAAGGTAGCTAAAGAGTGTTAACACTGTCTCCTGCATGTATCAAACTATTTAGGCTGGGAGTGAGGAATATAAATGGTGCTCACCAGCATTTTTGTACCTAGAGAAATGTCCTGGAGCTTTATATTCCTCTAGCACATGTTCTGAGATTAGTAAATAAACATCCTTCACATGTACCCCAGGTACTTTTCAAACTGGTGTTTCTGTCCTATCTTGGGTAGAGTTACACTGGCTCTGAAAGGGTGGAGACTCCATTTCCTATTGCCCCCTGGCTGTCTTGGAGTTAATTCCATTGCTTTTAAAAGCTCCTGAAGGCAAGTGACACTGGATTTCAAAGCCAGATGTCATGGGGACTTGTCTTCCCAGTGTTAGTCCCCAGTTCTGGGGCTTCCTGGTGTGTGGAGATCCTTCTGCTTCTCCATGCTTATGATGTCCTTCTCATTTGTGGTTAGTCTCACTGGAGTTTGGTCCTTACTTCACCTCCACCTCTCCTACCCTTTAGATGTAGCCTCCTCTCTATGATTAACTATGGAAGGTCTGTTCTGCCAGTCTTCAGGTCATATTCAGAGTTAGTTGTAGCTGTTAAAGTGTCCATGAGATAAGTTGAGCTCAGTTTCCTCCTACTCTGTCATCTTCTCTGAACCCGTAAGATGCTTTTTATTTCATTTTCTTACCTGGTTGCTCTGGTTGGAACTTCCAATATTATGTTGAGTGAAAGTGGCGTCCTTGTCTTATTCTTAGAGGAAAATTTCAACTTTTCATGAATTAGTATAAAGTTTCCTGTGGGCTTGTAATATATGGCTTTTATGTCTTGAGGTAAATTCTGTTTATATTCACTTTGTTGAGAGTTCTTAACATAACAAACAGGTATTCATTTTTGCAAAATGAATTTTCTGCATCTGTTTAGATAATACAATTTTTATCTTTCATTTTGTTATGTGTATCATATTGATTGATTTGTGGATTTTGAACAACCCTTGCATCCCTGGAGTAAATTTCATTTGATTAGGGTGTATTATACTTTTAATGTCTTTTTCAATTTGTTTTTCTAATATTTTATTACAGACTTTGGATCTATGTTAGGGATATTGGTCTATATTTTTCTTGTAGCATTTTTGTCTAGTTTTTAATATCAGAGTCATGCTGACCTCATAAAATTTGGAAGAGTTCCCTCCTTTTCTATATTTTGGAAGTTTGAAAAGTATTGTTATTAATTTTTCTTTAAATATTTGGTAGAATTATCCAGTGGGGCCATCTAGGCCCTTTTTTTTTTAGGTAGTTTTTTTTTTTTTAACTAATTTAATCTCCTTCCTAGTGATTGGTCGATTCAGATTTTCTTTCTCTTCATGACTCAGTCTTAGCAGGTTGTATATTTTTAGGAATTTATCCATCTCTTCCAGGTTGTTTAATTTACTCTTGTACAATTAATTGTTCATAGTAGTCTGCTTGTCATTGGTATAAGCATTTATTTCTATGAACTTCTCTCATAGAAGTGCCACTGTTGCATCCTATAAGTTTTGGTATGTTGTATTTCTGTTTTCATTTATCTTGGGGTGTTTTTTTTTTAATTTCTCTTGATTTATTCATTGATCTATTGATCATTCAGTAGCATGCTTAATCTTCATGTATTTGTGAATTTTCCAGTTTTCTTTTTGTAACTGATTTCTAGTTTTGTGCCATTGGGTGATTGATAAGACTTCAGTCTTTTTAAATTTAATAAGACCTGTTTTTGTGGCCTAATATATGACCTATTTTGGAGAACGTTCCATATGCTGTTAACAGAATGTTCATTTTGTTACATTTGGATGGTATTTTCTATATATAGCTGTTAGGTCCATCTGCTCTAATGTGTTGCTCAAGGCCAATAATTCCTTAATAAGACTTTGTTGGGATGATCTATGCATTGAAGAAAGTGGGGTATTAAAGTCCCCTACTATTATTGCTAAATGTTTGCTTCATATATTTAGGTGCTCCTAACTAGGTGCATAGTTACATATGTTGTTTCCTCTAGTTGGATTGATCTCTTAATCATCATGCAATGACAAAGTCTATTTTGTCTAGGGGCACCTGGGTGGCTCAGTCAGTTAAGCATCCAACTCTTGATTTTGGCTCAGGTCATTATCTCACAGTTCATGAGTTTAAGCCCCATGTTGGGCCCTGAGCTGACAGTGTGGAGTCTGCTTGGGATTCTGTCTTCTCTCTGCCCCTTCCCTGCTCATGCTTCTCTCACTCAAAATAAATAAATAAACATTAAAAAAATAAACTCCATTTTGTCTAATATAAGTAAAGTAATACCAACTCTATTTAGGTTTCTATTTTTATGGAATAGCTTTTTTTTTTCCCCGTTGTTTATGTTTAGTCTGTGTGTCTGAAGGGAGGACACTTGGAGAGAATTTCTTGTAGGAAGCATATAGTTAGGTCTTGTTTTATCCATTTAGCCACTCTGTCTTTTGGTTGGAGAACTTAATCCATTTACACTTAATTCTTGTCTGATTATTGCCATTTTCTGGCTGCTTTGTAGTTCTTCTCTTTCCCTCTTTCTTTTGGTTTGATGAATTTTTAGTATAATTAGTTATTTGTCTTTATGTTTTGTATATCTTCTGTAATTTTTCTTTGTGGTTATCATGAGGCTTACATACAACTTTTATTATCATTATTTCTAGGCTGATAACTTTGAATGCATTCCAAAGCTCTCCATTTTTACTCCTCCTCACTGTGTTGTTTTTGATGTCACACCACTTTTGTCTTTAACTTTCTTATTCATTTTATGAATCATTAATTTAGCATTACAATATTAGATTATTTTGATTTACTATATATTTACTTTTACCATTGAGATCTATACTTTCATATGTTTTCCTCTTAATAATTAGCACCTTCTCTTTTATCCTTAAATAAGTCCCTTTAACATTTCTTGTAAGGCCTGGTGATAAACTACCTTAGCTTTGCTTATCTGGAAAACTCTTTATCGCTTCTTCAATTCTGAAAGACAACTTTGCCATGTATTTTTGGTTAGATTTTTTTCTTTAATAGCACTGAATGCATCATGTCACTCTCTTTTGTTCTGCAAAGTTGCAGAAAAATTTGGTAGTCTTATAGGGCTTCCCTTGTACAAACAACTTGTTTTGCTCTTGCTGCTTTTCAGAATCTCTTCTTGCCTCTTTGACATTTTGAGTATGTCCCTTGGTGTGGGTTTGAGTTCCTTTTACTGGAACTATGGTTTTTCTGGATCTAGATGTCTGTTTCTTTCCCCCAGGTCAGAAGGTTTTTTAACCATTTTAAGTTTTCTGCCCTTTTCTGTCTCTCTTCTTCTTCTGAGATCTCTATAATTAGAATGTTGGTATACTTCATGTAGTTCCAAGAGTTCCTTAATAAGCTATCCCCATTTTTTTCTTATTCTCTGTACTGTTGTGTGAACTCCATTGTCCTGTCCTCAAGTTTACTGATCATTTCTTCAGCTTCGTCTAGTCTGCTATTGAACCCCTCTAGGATACTTTTCATTCCAGTTATTGTACTCTTCAGTTCTGAAACTTGTATTTATTAAATTCTATATTTTCTATGTCTTTGCTGAAGTTCTGTGTTCACCCATTCTTCTCCTGAGATCATTGAACATCTTTATGACTGTTATTTTGAATACTTTATCAAGTAAATAAGTTATCTCCATTTCATGAAGGACTTTTTCTGAGAATTTTTTTTTTCCTTTCATTTGGAACACATTCCTGTTTCTTGACTCTCTATATTGGTTTTATGTAGTAGATAAAACTTCCACATCTCTGTCTTGGGGGATGGCCTCTTCTAGGAGATGATCCTTACCATTAACCCTGCCCCCATATTGATTGTCTCTCAAAACTTTGATTGTCTGAGTAGCTTAATTTTTTCTTAGTGGCTCTCATTAGTTAAAGGTATGCCAACAACTGTAAGTGCTTCAATGGGGAGGATCTTAGTGAGCATCTATATTCAAGCTGATTGGAAACCAGACCCTCAGGTAACAGCCTTTCTTTTCTTTTCCTTTTTTCTTTTCTTTCTTTTTTGGTTAGTTACTTTGTTTATTTGGAGAGAAAGCACAAGCAGGAGAAGGACAGAGAGATGGGCGAGAGAATCCCAAGCAGGCTTCATGCTGCCAACAGAGAATCATGAGATCATGACCTGAGCTGAAATCAAGAGTTGGATACTTAACTGATTGAGCCACCCAGGTGCCCGTGGGGAGAGTAATACCATGTGTTCAAACCTTTTAAGATAATCTGTCAGTTTGCTATATAGCCTTGGAAGTCTTGTGGACATGAACCCAGTAGTTTTTCAAAGGTACAAGTTTTAGAGAATTGTCTCTCAAGCATAGGTCTTATAAGTTCAGGTTCCTGATATGGGATTTAAAACCTTCACTCCTCAGGGAGAAGCTCCAGTTATGAGTTCCCTCCTAATTTGGAGTTGCCATGCCAGAAATGGAGTTGATGATGATAATGTGTTTCATTTTCCCCTACCTGCTTTGAGTGGGTTTTTTCTCATTTGCTTAATGTGTAGGAGTTGTTCAGCTAGTTTTAGATTTTTTTCAGAGTAAATGGTTCCAAATGTAGCTGTAGATTCCATGCATCTATGGCAGGTGAGTTCAAAATCTTTCTATGGTGCCATCTGGAACTGGAACCTCTTGTTTTTCACCTGAAAAAAGTATTTCAATAAAAAAGTATTAGAGGACTAATTTTGCATATACTCCTTTGCTACTGTTCATTTTCACATCTTTTTATTGAATTGTATGTCAAAGGTCAATTACCTGTGATAGAAGTTAGCAGACATTTCTCAGTGGCTATACCAATGAAGTCCTTTGTAGCAAAGTTACTTCCATCTACTTCCTCTTGAAATGTCCTCTGCTGCCCTTTATAAGCCATGGTGTTCTGTTCCATTTATAACAATCTTTATTATTTATTTATTTATTTATTTATTTATTTATTTTACTCTGTCTTATTGGGAGCTGAGTAATATAAGAGTAAAACTGGTGGCTCTATCTCTTATGATTTACATTTACTCATTTCTTCATCTGTTAAAATACTGGTTTTAATGTTGTTATTGTATCATGAGCCTGTTGTGGGAATAGAAAAATGTAATTACTAGTCGGAACAATATTTGGCATTTAGTTACTACTCATAACTTTAGGTCTAAACATTCATACTCATAAGATTTATTATCACATCTATATCCACATCCTGATTTCTGAACTCCATGTTCACATCTGAATATTATTCCCAGTTTCTTACTGAAGTTCCATATTTTTCTACCACAAACTACTACTTTCCCTTAATCTATTTTCTACTTCTGCCACTTTTTACCTGGTTATAAGATCACATTGTTAACCAAATCAGAAATAGAAATGTTATTCCTGAACTCCACATCTTAACTCCCATCTATTCAGTGAGGCCGTAGTATTCTTTCCTTTCTCACAAACAACACCCAATTTAGTCTTTATTATTTCATCACCCTACGGAAGTCCTACCAGATTAATCTCACAATACAACTGTAATTTACCACTTAAAGCCTACTTTTTTTTTCCCCCCTAAAATTTCTTGTCCTGATTTTCGAGACTTTCTATGACCTGGCCCTGATTAACATTTCCACTCTTATATCCTATAACTCCCTTGATTATTACTAACCAAACCTATAATTCTTCCTTGCAAACATCTTGAGTTTCCCAATCTTTGCCACTTTCTTTCATAAATTGTCTCTGGGAATATTTCCCCATGGATTTGTTATTCTCACCCAACAAAAATCCCACACACCCTACATGTTTATACTTCAGTTTTTGAATTATTGCATGAAAATCGAATTACGTATTCTAAAATGATCTATTGTTGGGGCTCAATCAGTTAAGCTCAGTTAAGCATCCAGCTCAGGTCATGATCCCAGGGTCATGGGATATAGCCCGGCATTGGACTCTCTACTGAGCATGAAGCCTGCTTCAGATTCTTGCTCTCCCTCTATAAAATAAAATAAAAATGATCTATCATTTAACTCCCAAAAAAATTTAATTTCTAACCAAATTTAATGTCTCAATGTCATTTTTTTACCTATTCTCACTCTACTAGAGAAACCCATGTATTATTTTCAACAAGAAAGAATTGTTTGGAAACAGTAGTAAAGGAAGCTGTAGTAAGTAGAAAGAACACCTGAATTTGAATTCCTGATTCAGTCACTTACTAGCAGTGTGATCTAATGCAAGTCACTATATGTTTCTGAATCTGATTCTCCATAGAAATAGGAATAAAAATTTTAACTTCTGCTGTAGTAACAATATGATATTCATTACTTGTTAGCACAATGGCTAGTATTCTGTAAGGCTGAACGAGTGATTTATAGAATAATAAGCACAGAAACTTAGTTTATTAGTTCCAAGCTGCATAGAAGGAAATATAAATCTATAAGACATGTGAATCAAAATCGAGCCTAATGCTTTAGGAGAGGAGGCTTGTATGCACTATTTCATTTCTGGTATTTGAGTTCATTTTACACCATGGTCCAGCCTCAGCCAACAGTAGAAACAAGTAAAAAGTGATTAGGAGACTACACAATCTAGGTAGTTCCTGATGACTTAACAGTGACACCATCTCTTACTAGGTTGGGATATAATATTTTTTTTTTACCTACATTTTATGTCCAATCACTGAATATATTTAATGATAGCCACCTTCCCTATTATTGTTATCAATCCACATTATAATGGTGTTCACATAGAAAATTGGACATTTCACCAAATATTGTCTATCCAGCAATTCAGGTGGCCCACCAGCATACCTGTTAGCAACAATTTCTAGATCTGCCACTTGGTGTGGTAACAGAGTATACACCAAGGGACAAAGAACACATTTATTTATCTATGTGAGCACTACAGAACAGTACATAAATCGAGTCATTTTTCTCAGTATACTTAGAGTTTAGAAATCTCATTAACTAGGCAATGTGAAGAAGAGGAAGATCAGCTGAAAGAAACTGAGGATTCATTTTCTCATCCAATTATGTTGTTGGTAAATCCCCAGCACTAATCCTCTGATTGCCTGACTGAAGTTTCAATTTTATCATCTCTCTCTCACACACACACCCCTCATCTCCCACTGATATTCTCACCCCCAGTCCTTCCACTATGAAGTTTGCTTCTCCCATTCTGACATCGGGAAACATCTAATAGCTTGACTATTGTCTCATATCATTCTCTATAACTCCTTTATCCAAACTCAGTGTTTGTTGAATTCCTGATGATAGAAATCACCAGTGGTAACTGGCAACAGAACAGACTTTGAAGCTCTACCTAAGTCTACAGTCTTAGTACCTCCAGAAATTGTATTCAGACACACTGAATATTTTAACAAGCACAGCAATAATTATTTTTAGTGTATACCTAATTCCTGATTGTTTTTTTTATTCATTGTTGGCCTTATTATCTGTTTCACAATATTCCTGGGTGTTCCAACCTTCAAATTGATCTCAGTAAGTGCAACATACATGGGGATGACCCCAGATTTATTTGATCACCTATGAACTTTTATTTTCCTCCACTTATGGAAAAACTCCTTGGAAATGGTCATCTTTAGAAATTGCAGAACATCTAAAACCACAACTTCATACATCCTATCAAACCACTATTATCCATCTATCCATGTCTCCTCTGAAAGCCATCTCAGAATAACAACTTTCACTCTCACAGAAAGGTACACTCCACTTATTCTAACTATATATTGTTTGCTTACCTGAAAAGACCAAACTTTGCTTTCTTCTTCATCTATTGTAGATTCTGTAGTTCATCATTACAATCACTCCCTTAAAAATGAACTCTCATCTCCAGATATTTTTATCTGGTACTCCAGCTATGGATAAACTCAGACATCTGTTTTAGTAATGCAGTGGGTTATTGCTAGAGAAAATCTCACATCCTGAAATCAGTGCTGCTATAGACTCAATGGATGCTAACCTCATTTGGACACTTAACAAAGATCACTTACTCTCTATATAATTATTCTACCTTTTTCCTTTTCTCTCAAACCTACCATTGCTTTTCTCTCTGATTTCATTTATTTTAGAGAGAGAGAGAGAGAGAGAGGGGCAGAGAGAAATGGAGAGAGAGAACCTTAAACAGGCCCCATGTCCAGTGTAGAACCCCATACAGGGTTCCATCTCATGACCGTGAGATTATGACCTGAGCTGAAATCAAGAGTTGGATGCTCAATCGACTGAGCCACCCAGGTGCCCCTCTGATTTTATTTTTTTATGTCAGTTTTAAAATAAAAGCCTGAGGCATGAATCCCCTCATCTTCTTTTAAGTAAAATGTTTAATGTATTTGTTTCTGAATCTACTGGTTTTCTTCTATGAAGATGGAAAAACTTCACATTGAATCAAAGGACAATCTCTCCACAGAGGCTGTGGATCACATTTACATGACTTGTATTCCCACTTATTCTTTCCTACATTATCTATATCTTCTTCTCAGTAGAATGATTCCCATTAGGAATTAATGATCCTTTAAAAAATGATTCATATTAAAAATTTTTTTGATTCTTCAACCCACTGAAGTTCTGCTTTCTTTTCTTCATAGAAAAATTTTTTGAAAAATCCTGTTTGTTCTGTTTCTAGTTCCTCACAATCAATCTGCCTTCAGCTTATACCAGTCTCATGTTCCTTTCCTCTTGACCTCTGTGTTTGCAAATCCAGGGGACACAACTCTGTCCTCTTCCCCCTTTTTTTAAGTGTCATGTGAGGGAGAACTTCCTCCTAGAAACATTCTCTTAGTCTCTGTTGCAACTTGTCCATGTTCTCTCTCCTTTTTATATTTCATTTGTTTCTAAATTCCCAAAAGCCTTCTAAAAATTGGGGGGATTTTTTTCAATAATCAATTCTTAGGTTCTTTTTTTCACTGTTCTTTCCATATGTGATTCCATTCACACAAATCACTTTAAATGTCATCTATATGCCAACTGTTCCCAACATTGTAACAGAAAAACACTTCTATTTAAATTATATATTCAACTACCTCCTTTGTTTCTGTTCATGAATGTTTAGTGACATCTGAAAGATAACATAAGCAAGACTTTTGTTTCTACCCTCAAACACATTACTTCATTAACTTTCCTTTCAAATAAATGCAAGTAAGGGCAATATTGTCCTGAATTTTCAAACCAAAACCTGTGAGACTCTTCTAATTAATTTATCTCCATTATCTTCCCCATGCATTAATCAAGTCTATAGATCCAACCTCTAGACAATATCAAAAATCAATCTACATTTCTCCAGCACTCCAGCAGACTATCTTATCATGTCTAGACATCTTGAGATGTCTTTCCTAAATGATTCACCTCTGTCAATCCCTGTCAAGTCCATTCTTTAACTACAAAAACTCTCTCTTGAAAACATTAAAGTGGCCCATGCCACTGTATTCAGCAGACTTCCACTAAACAATGTAAGTTATAAAAAGGACCTTCTTTTATGCGGCCTATAAACCTATTCACAACCTAGCTCTTGCCTATCTCTAGAAACGTCATTTTAAATGAATCTATCCTTCACTCATCATGCTTTAATTGAGAGATGGAAAATTAGAGGCCTATGGTTGTTGAGAGAGAATTCTCTGTAGGTTTGTTTTCACACATCTTTCACAAAGACGCACTGCCTATTCTAGGGAAACTTTACAAGCATGTTCATATAACGAACAGCCTTGGACTATAGAGATAGCCTCCCTCCAGAGCAAAGGGTTTGCTTAAAGGCTTGAAGATAAACATACCTACCCTCAGAGTAAAATGGCACTCTTGCTTTCCACCCCTTGTAAAATATTTGGGTTTTCTAAGATGAGGGTTCCTCTCCTATAATACAATCCAATTTATTTGCTGGTGTTGGATAGCTCCCTTGCATTGATCAGTGAGAAATGAGGCTGGAGGAACAAATACCAATGCTGATCACCTGACTAGTGTTACATTTGAGTAATAAACTGTCCTTTGTGTCTGACACAGGAGTCTTACATCTTGTGGTACTGATGAAATCTGAAGGCTAATTTGTTAGATTGCAAGTAGGGTAAAGTCCCAGGCCGTCTTCAGGTCTTGTGTAGTTCTTGTTTGGTCTTGATAATAATTACTGTGCTGTTTTGTTTTTACAATTTGAATTATTTGCCAATAGTATAAAATATGGAGATTAAATATAAAAATCTAGACATAAACTCTTGTTTAAAAGTTATGGTTTCTAGCTAAATTTGGGCCCTCCTTCATTTATGGCAAAATTTCTCGGATTGTATAGTGACTCTGATCTTTATGAGAAGTGTGTCTTCTCAGTTTACCAAAGACTCCCCCACACCTTTTTGTTATATTGATACTAGGGTTCACTGCCATTTTGTTACTTATCACTGAGACTGCACTGTTGTTTTTGTTTTCAGTATTGCAAAGTTGAGGGAAAAAACAAAAGATGGACCCAGAAGACATATGTATCATAAATTTATGACAGAGCATATTTCTTTGTGCTCCTGAAAAATGTTCCCATGTGTTTCATTTGTAATCAGAGAGTGTCCCTTTGGGAGAATACAATTAAGATCCCATTAATATGCAAATTAAATATAACTGGATAAAAAGAATACAACTAAACATACCCTTCTAACTTCACTTATTTACCTGACTGGCCCCAGTAGGCATTTGAGTCACAACCTCAGCTCTGGCCAAAATGCCCTGCTTTCAGCTCATAAAACAGGCCCAGAACTGTCCTACTTAGTGCCCTTTCATGCTGTTTTATCTGCCAGGAATGCATTTCCTGGGGATCTTCACACAGCCTGCTTCTTTTCATCCTCCAAATCTCACTCTAAATATCATTATCTCAAAGAGGTCTTCTCCAAACATCCTTTCTAATTAGATCTGTCCCTGTCATTTTCTACCATGGCACATTTTCATGATCTTGTCAGCACTTTTCAACATTTGTACTTTTATATTGATTTGTTTATATAACGTCTGTTTTACCACTAGACTCTAAGCTCCTTAAGGAAAGAGACCCTTCCAGGTTTATATATCTAGTGCAAAGCAAAGCATATGACCTTACCTGATTCAATATTTGATGAATAAATGAACAAATTGTCTTAAAATGTATTCTGATAGGATAGTTTAACATACTGACTCCCTATGGATTGCACTTGGCATTGAAAAATTTTATTGCTAAGGTGCAATTTGTTGGAGTGTTGACCTCTTAAATTTTTTCGTCTTTTGTGAAACTTGTCCTAACAAAAAAAGAACTTCCTAGGGTAAAAAACATAAATCTCTAGCCACTTCCATTAGGTCAACTGTCTATCGTTCTATTTTTTGAAATAAACACTTTACCCTTTTCTTTAGTAGATCTTATCTTTAATTCTTCAACTCGCTATTCTCCCAATAGGGATGTGCTAGAGGAGCCCTGATTTTTGCTTTTTCCAAACTTTATTATTTAAAGTACTGTGTTTTTCCCCGTTGAGGATGATGTTAGCTGTGGGCTTTTCATAAATGGCTTTTATGATCTTTAAGTATGTTCCTTCTATCCCGACTTTCTCAAGAGTTTTTATTAAGAAAGGGTGCTGGATTTTGTCAAAGGCCTTTTCTGCATCGATTGACAGGATCATATGGTTCTTCTCTTTTTTTTTGTTAATGTGATGTATCACGTTGATTGATTTGCGAATGTTGAACCAGCCCTGCATCCCAGGAATGAATCCCACTTGATCATGGTGAATAATTCTTTTTATATGCCGTTGAATTCGATTTGCTAGTATCTTATTGAGAATTTTTGCATCCATATTCATCAGGGATATTGGCCGGTAGTTCTCTTTTTTTACTGGGTCTCTGTCTGGTTTAGGAATCAAAGTAATACTGGCTTCATAGAATGAGTCTGGAAGTTTTCCTTCCCTTTCTATTTCTTGGAATAGCTTGAGAAGGATAGGTATTATCTCTGCTTTAAACGTCTGGTAGAACTCCCCTGGGAAGCCATCTGGTCCTGGACTCTTATTTGTTGGGAGATTTTTGATAACCGATTCAATTTCTTCGCTGGTGATGGGTCTGTTCAAGCTTTCTATTTCCTCCTGATTGAGTTTTGGAAGAGTGTGGGTGTTCAGGAATTTGTCCATTTCTTCTAGGTTGTCCAATTTGTTGGCATATAATTTTTCATAGTATTCCCTGATAATTGTTTGTATCTCTGAGGGATTGGTTGTAATAATTCCATTTTCATTCATGATTTTATCTCTTTGGGTCATCTCCCTTTTCTTTTTGAGAAGCCTGGCTAGAGGTTTGTCAATTTTGTTTATTTTTTCAAAAAACCAACTCTTGGTTTCATTGATCTGCTCTACAGTTTTTTTAGATTCTATATTGTTTATTTCTGCTCTGATCTTTATTATTTCTCTTCTTCTGCTGGGTTTAGGCTGCCTTTGCTGTTCTGCTTCTATTTCCTTTAGGTGTGCTGAGAGCTTTTTCCCTGAGATCAGGAACACGACAGGGATGCCCACTCTCACCGCTGTTGTTTAACATAGTGCTGGAAGTTCTAGCATCAGCAATCAGACAACAAAAGGAAATCAAAGGCGTCAAAATTGGCAAAGATGAAATCAAGCTTTCGCTCTTTGCAGATGACATGATATTATACATGGAAAATCCGATAGACTCCACCAAAAGTCTGCTAGAACTGATACATGAATTCAGCAAAGTTGCAGGATACAAAATCAATGTACAGAAATCAGTTGCATTCTTATACACTAACAATGAAGCAACAGAAAGACAAATAAAGAAACTGATCCCATTCACAATTGCACCAAGAAGCATAAAATACCTAGGAATCAATCTAACCAAAGATGTAAAGGATCTGTATGCTGAAAACTATAGAAAGCTTATGAAGGTAATTGAAGAAGATTTAAAGAAATGGAAAGACATTCCCTGCTCATGGATTGGAAGAATAAATATTGTCAAAATGTCAATACTACCCAAAGCTATCTACACATTCAATGCAATCCCAATCAAAATTGCACCAGCATTCTTCTCGAAACTAGAACAAGCAATCCTAAAATTCATATGGAACCACAAAAGGCCCCGAATAGCCAAAGTAATTTTGAAGAAGAAGACCAAAGCAGGAGGCATCACAATCCCAGACTTTAGCCTCTACTACAAAGCTGTCATCATCAAGACAGCATGGTATTGGCACCAAAACAGACACATAGACCAATGGAATAGAATAGAAACCCCGGAACTAGACCCACAAACGTACGGCCAACTCATCTTTGACAAAGCAGGAAAGAACATCCAATGGAAAAAAGACAGTCTCTTCAACAAATGGTGCTGGGAGAACTGGACAGCAACATGCAGAAGGTTGAAACTAGACCACTTTCTCACACCATTCACAAAAATAAACTCAAAATGGATAAAGGACCTGAATGTGAGACAGGAAACCATCAAAACCCTAGAGGAGAAAGCAGGAAAAGACCTCTCTGACCTCAGCCGTAGCAATCTCTTCCTCGACACATCCCCAAAGGCAAGGGAATTAAAAGCAAAAGTGAATTACTGGGACCTTATGAAGATAAAAAGCTTCTGCACAGCAAAGGAAACAACCAACAAAACTAAAAGGCAACCAACGGAATGGGAAAAGATATTTGCAAATGACATATCGGACAAAGGGCTAGTATCCAAAATCTATAAAGAGCTCACCAAACTCCACACCCGAAAAGCAAATAACCCAGTGAAGAAATGGGCAGAAAACATGAATAGACACTTCTCTAAAGAAGACATCCGGATGGCCAACAGGCACATGAAAAGATGTGCAGCGTCGCTCCTTATCAGGGAAATACAAATCAAAACCACACTCAGATATCACCTCACGCCAGTCAGAGTGGCCAAAATGAACAAATCAGGAGACTATAGATGCTGGAGAGGATGTGGAGAAACGGGAACCCTCTTGCACTGTTGGTGGGAATGCAAATTGGTGCAGCCGCTCTGGAAAGCAGTGTGGAGGTTCCTCAGAAAATTAAAAATAGACCTACCCTATGACCCAGCAATAGCACTGCTAGGAATTTATCCAAGGGACACAGGAGTACTGATGCATAGGGGCACTTGTACCCCAATGTTCATAGCAGCACTCTCAACAATAGCCAAATTATGGAAAGAGCCTAAATGTCCATCAACTGATGAATGGATAAAGAAATTGTGGTTTATATACACAATGGAGTACTATGTGGCAATGAGAAAAAATGAAATATGGCCTTTTGTAGCAAAGTGGATGGAACTGGAGAGTGTGATGCTAAGTGAAATAAGCCATACAGAGAAAGACAGATACCATATGGTTTCACTCTTATGTGGATCCTGAGAAACTTAAGAAAAACCCATGGGGGAGGGGAACAAAAAAAAAAAAAAAAAAAAGAGGTTAGAGTGGGAGAGAGCCAAAGCATAAGAGACTGTTGAGAACTGAGAACAAACTAAGGGTCGATGGGGGGTGGGAGGGAGGAGAGGGTGGGTGATGGGTACTGAGGAGGGCACCTTTTGGGATGAGCACTGGGTGTTGTATGGAAACCAATTTGACAATAAATTTCATATATAAATAAAAAAAAAAAAAATAAAAATAAAGTACTGTGGCTGATTTCAGTCTGTCAACATGAAGTCACTAAAACCAGATTTGGAAAGAGATGCACACAGTCTACTCTCGTGAGACAGGTAAAGTTGGCTAGATTATACCACTTTTTATAATGTTCTTAAATTGCATGCTTATGCATATCAAATTAGCAATTTGGCTGATTAATTTTATTTGGGTTTGGAAGTCTGTATATACCTCCACTTTTTCATTATGTATTTTATAACTTAATGTTTCATACCAATTTGGAAAGCCACCTAGCTCCGTTTCCTTTTAAAGCCCGCATGTTATGAACTGATCTACGTACCCCTACAATTAATACGCTGCAGCCTTCATTCCCAGTGGGACTATATTTGGCGATAAAGCCTTAAGGAGATGATTGATGTTAAAGTAGGTCATAAGGGTAGGGTCCTAATTCCAGAGGACTGGATTCATTACAATAACAAGAAGAGACACCAGAGACCTTTCTCTGAGTGTGCACAGAGAAAGGCCATCTGAGAATACAGTGAGAAGGTGGCTATTTCCCAACCGGGACGAGAAGTCTCTCCAGACATCAACCCTGCTGGCATATTGATATTAGACTTCAAGCCCCTGAAACTACAAGAAAACAAACTTCTGTTGTTTAAGCCACTCAGTCTGTGTTATTATAGCCCTAGCAGAGTAATGTGCTATTAAATATTAGATATGCATATCCTTAGATTTCTTTCTTTAAGCTAGATAAAAAATACTATAAAAACATGAAAAGGCAGATGTATCAAACTATATATTACATACACTTACATCTTTTAATGAATTATGTATTGATATACAACCTACATTTTCTCACTGTATTTACTTTACTTTCACATATTAGAAATGTGATTAAGCTATTTTAAGAAAAAGAATTTGATTATAAGTATGCATATATATTCATATAATATGAATTTTATATGATGCATATATTTAATATAAAAATTTTAAGTAACTTTTATAGACATCATTGAATTTTTAAATTCGTACTACTGCACCTTCATTTAATGTGGTTTCAGAAGTGAATTTCCTCAAAGCAATATTCTTAATTAAAATAATAATAAAACCTTTACTTTCTTCGGTTTCTTTTACTTTGCAGTTAATCTAAGTGATTTTTACAGTTATCTCACTTTTCTTTAATGAGAGCTTATTTTCATCTTCATTTTATGGGAAAGAAAAACAACTAAAGAAAAATGAAGTAACTTGACCACTACAACTATTTTGAAATGTAATTTCAATGTGAACATATAGAGTTTGACTTTAGATTCTTTGTTTTTCAAAGATACTGAGAATATCTTCTTTAATTTTGATTCTAACTTATTTTTAATTTGGTTACTGAGATATAATGGATCTATAACATTAGTTTCCTATGTAAAACATAATGATTCAATATTTGTAGATACTGTGAAAGGATACCACAGTAAGTACAATTAATATCTATCACTATTAACATATTTTTCTTAAGAGAATTTTTAGGATTTACTCTCAAGAACTTTAAAATTTGCCATACAGTGTAATTAACTACAGTAAGCATGTTGGACATTACATACATGACTTTTTTTAATGTTTATTTTGAAAGAGAGCACGTGCAGGTGTGAGCAGGGGAGGCGCAAAGAGAAAGGGAGACACAGAACTTGAAGTGGGCTCCAGGCTCCAAGCCGTCATTACAGAGCCCGAACCAGAGCTTGAACCCATGAACTGTGAGATCATGACCTGAGCTGAAGTTGGACGCTTAGCCGACTGAGCCACCTAGGTGCCCCATATGATTTCTCTATGTTGTAGCTGGAAGTTTGTACCTTTTGACCTCCTTCATCCATTTTGCCCAGCCCCACTCCCCACCTGTCGCAATTACTAATGTGTTCTTTGTATTATGACTTTTTCAAAGTTATACACATAAGTGACATAATACTGTATTTACCTTTTTTCTGACTTACTTAGCATAATGCCCTCCAAGTCCATCCATGTTATTGCAAAAAAAACAAGATTTCCTTCTTTTTTATGACTGAATAATATTCCATTGTGCATATATACCACATTTTATCCATCCATGGATACTTAGGTTGTTTCTCCTTATCTTGGCTATTGTAAATAATGATACTATGAACAGGGGTTCATATCTTTTTGAATTAGTGTTTTCATTTTCTTCTGATAAATACCCAGAAGCAGAATTGGTGGATCATGTAGTAGTTCTATTTACAGTCCTATTTATATTTTTTTGAGGAAACTTCACACTATTTTCCATAGTGGATGAACCAATTTCCATTCTTACCAACAGTACGCAAAGATTATTTTTTCCACATCATTGCCAACAGTTTTTCTTATCTTTTTGGTAATAGTCATTCTAGTAGGTCTGAGGTGATATCTCATAGAAGTTTTGATTTGCTTTTACCCTTATTATTTAGTGATGTGAAAACCTTTCATGTACCTGCCGGCCATCTGTATGCCCTCTTTGGAAAAATGTCTATTCAGGTCCTCTGCCCAGTTTTTGACTATTTGGGTTTTTGTTGTTGTTTTGCTATTATAGTTCTTTTTATATTTTGTATCATAAGCCCTTATCTGATATGTTTTGCAAGTACTATTTTCTCCCATTTATTAGGTGGCCTTTTTTTTTTTTTAAGTTTATTTATTTTTGAGACACAGAGAGAGTGAGCGCGCAAGTGAGGGATGGGGGCAGAGAGAGGCAGACAGAATTCCAAGCAGGCTCCACACTGTCAGCACAGAGCCCAACATGGGACTCGATCCTTGAACTGAGTCTAAATCGAGAGTCAGATGCTTAACCAACTGAGTGAGTCCCCAGGCACTCATCTTAGGTTGTCTTTTTATCTTGGTGATGGTTTCTTTTGCTAGGTAGAAGCTTTCAATTTCATGTAGTGTACTTTTTTGATTTTTGCTTCTGTTGCCTCTGATTTTCATGTCAAATCCAAACAAATACCACTGCTAAAATTAGCGTTAGGGAGCTTACCCTTAAGTTTTCTTCTAGGAATTTTATGACTTCAGGTTGCGTGTTCCTGTTTTTAATTTTTGATAATTGTATAAAAGAGTGGTCCAGTTTCATTCATTTGTAAATGGCTGTTCAGTTTTCCCCACACCATTTATTGAAGATACTGTGCTTTCCCCATTGTATATTCTTGGCTAAATTGTCATAAATTAATTTTTCACATATATGTGAGCGAGTGTACTTCTAAGCCTTCTGATCCATTATAGGTCTGTTGTGACACCACCGTACTGTTTTGATTACTATAACTTAGTATAGTTTGAAATCGGGGAACAGGATGCCAACAGGTCTGTTCTACTCAATATTTCTTTGACTATCTGGGTTATTCTGTGATTCCATACAGATTTTAGGATTATTCTATTTCTTTGAGAAATGTCATTTGAATTTTGATGGGTATTGCATTGAATCTATAGATTGCTTTAAGTACTATGGATACTTTAAGTACTGTGGACGTTTTTACAGTATTATAATCTATGAGTATAGAATTTTTGTGTCTCCTTCAATTCATTGGTGCCTGATACTTTTCAGTGTATAGGTATTTGACCTCCTTGGATAAATTTATTTTTAGATATTTTCTTTTGTATGGCATTGTAAATGGGATTGTTTTCTATTTTTCTTTCTGGAATTTTAATACTAGTGTATAGAAATGCAACAGATTTATGTGGAATGATTCTGTATCTTCAAACTTTACTAAATTTATTGAGTTTTTGTTTTTTGGAGGTGGGGGTGGCACCTGGGTGGCTCAGTCAGTTAAGTGTTTGACTTTGGCTCAGGTCATGATCTCGCAGTTATTGGGTTCAAGCTCTGCATCAAGCTCTGTGCTGACAGCTCAGAGCCTGGAGCCTGCTTCAGATATTTGTCTCCTCTCTCTGCTCCTCTCCCACTTGTGCTCGGTCTCTGTCTCTCAAAAATGAATAAACATTAAAAAGAGAGTCTTTGGTGGGGTCTTTTAGATTGTTTTCCATATATGATATCATATTATCTGCAGTTCTAATTATTTTCCCATTTGGATGCCTTTCATTTCTTTTGATTGCCTGGTTGGTTTGGCAAAGAC
This sequence comes from Puma concolor, assembly GCF_028749965.1. Classification (NCBI taxonomy): domain Eukaryota; kingdom Metazoa; phylum Chordata; class Mammalia; order Carnivora; family Felidae; genus Puma; species Puma concolor. The sequence continues at coordinate 203,763,428 of NC_141667.1, read as the reverse complement.
TTACAACACTATGTTTAACAAAAAGTGGTGAGAATGGGTATCCTTGTGTTGTCCCTGATCTTAGAGGAAAAGCTTTCAACTTTTTACCTTTCAGTATTATGTTAGCTGTGAGATTATCATACATATTATCGCTATAAACTTCCCTCTTAGAACTGCCTTCCTTAATTCCATAAGTTTTGGTATGCTGTATTTCCTTTTTCATTTGTCTTAGGGTATTTTTTTTTTTATTTTCTTTCAATTTCTGCTTTGACCCATTGGTTCAGTAGCTTAGTGTTTAATTTCCACATTTGTGAATTTTCCAGTTTTGCTTAATTTCTAGCATGTTATCGTCAGAAAAAAAATCTTGCTATGATTTCAGTCTTCTTAAATTCATTAAGCTCATTTTGTGGCCTAACATGATCTACCCTGGAGTATGTTCTACGTGCACTTGAGAAGAGTGTGTATTCTGTTGTTTTGGGATGGAATTCTCTGTATATATAAATCTGTCTGATCTAATGTGTGATTTAAGGTTGATGCTTCTTTGCTGATTCTCTGAACAATCTATTCATTGATGAAAGTGGAGAATTAAAGTCTCCTATTATTTTATTGCTATTTCCTCCTTTAGATCTCTTAGTTATTGCTTTATATTTTTAGGTGCTCCTATCTTGGGTATGTAAATATATTTACACAAGTTACATTTTTTTATTGACCCCTTTATCATTATGTGATGACATTTTTTTCATCTCTTAGGCTTTAAAACAGTACTACTGTGTCTGATAGAAGAAGAGCTACCCCAACTTTCTTTTGATTTCCATTTATATGGAATATTTTTTTTTCATGTCTTCATGTTCAGCCTGTGTCTTTACAGCTGATATCTTTTGTAGGCAGCATGTGTCTGATTCGTTTTAAATTCATTTAGCCACTTACGTCTTTCAACTAGAAAATTTAGTCATTAACATGTAAAGTAATTATCAGTACATATGTATTTACTGCCATTTTGTTGTTTTCTAGGTGTTTGTGGTTCTCTTTTCCTTTTTTACTTTCTTCTTTTGAGGTTTGATGAATTGCTCAGCGGTGTGATTAGATTTCTCTTTATTATATATCTGCTATAGGTTTTGCCTTGTGGTTACCATGAGGCTTTATGTGTAAGAGCTCACTGTCCTCCCAACTATTTTGTGTTTGATTTCAGTTTATATCTCATTTTCTCTTGTGTATCCCTTAACAAATTATCGTAGTTACATTTTTGTTACTTTATTAAATCTTCATGCTAGTTTTATAAGTGATTTTTTCACCACCTTTAAAACACTAGATTATTCTGAATCTTACCATATATTTACCAGTGAGCTTTATACTTTGTTTACATTTTCCAGTTATTAATTATCATCCTTTTTATTAAACTCAAAATGTCTTTTTTTTTTTTTTTTTTAGGCTAGTCTAGTGGTGAGGCACTCCTTCAGTTTTGCTTCTCTGGAAAACTCTTACCTCTTCTAATTTTGAATGGCATCTCTTCTGGGTAGATTATTCCTGATTGGAAGGCTTTTCACCAGCTCTTGGAATGTATCCTGGTCATGTCACTCCCTTTTGGAGTTCAAAATCTCATAGTCCTATGGGAATTCCTTTGTGTTGAATAAGTTGTTTTTCTCTTGATGCTTTTAAGAATCTGTCTTTGTCGTTGACAGTTATAGTTTTAATTATAATGTGTCTTCTTGTGGGTCTCTTTAGGGACCATTTATTTGGAATTCTCTGGGCTTCCCTCTAACTGGATGTCTCTTTCTTTGCACTGGCTAGGGAAGTTTTCAGCCATTAAGACTTCAAATATGCCTGTTGCCCATTTCTTTATTCTTCTTCTGGGACTTCTGTAATTTGAATGTTAATCTGCTTAATGTCCCATAAGTTCCCCACACTATCTTCCCTTATTTTTGCAGCTGTGATTGAGTTGCAATGTCCTGTGTTCAAGTTCATAGGGTTTTGTTTTTTGTTTTTGGCTGCTTCATCTAGTCTGCTGAACTACTTTTTTTTCATTTCTGTGATTTCTATTTGGCACGTCTATTTTCTTTTTGTTGAAGTTCTCACATGTTCATCTATTCTTCATCTGAGATAAGTGACCATCTTCATAACCACGAAGTTAACCTTTTAATCAGAATTTTATGAAGGACTTTTACTGAGGGTTTATCTTGTCCTTTTCATTTGGAATGTATCCCTTTGTTTCTTCATCTTCCTTGATTCTGTATTGTTTCTATGCAGTAGATAAACCAACCACATATCCCTGTGTTGAGGCATGTCTTCTCCTAGATGAACCTTATCATTAATGCTGTCCTACATCTTGATTGTGTCTCCAGGCAGCCTATTTTATCTTTAGTGTCTCCCAATAGTTAAGGATGTGCCTAGACCTGTGTCCCAAAGGGAAGGATCTCAGCACCTAGATTGAGGCTGATTGGAAGCCAGACCTTAAGGCAACAACTTTTAAAGTATGCTAATATATACAATTCTGTGGCACCACATGCCTAAGTCCCTCTGGCCACCAGAACTAGATGCTGTAGAGTGGTCCCCTTAACAGTTGTAATAATCAGGATGCCAAATAAGTGTTTCAGACAAAGGGCACAAAGATGGTGTCCACCAACCCCTATCCTTGGAAACCACCACCTTAGGCTCCTAGATGTGTGCCCAACCAAAAGCCTGCCTTCATCATGAAGCTCCAGGATCAACAAATATTAGAGGGACGTTTCAGTCTGCTGCCTGTACTGTGGGTGTGGTAGGCAGCCAAGAACTGTCTTTCCATTTGTTAGTCCCATTTGACCACGCAACACAAGTCCCACTGGCCACCAGGGCCAACCAAATAAAAGGTGTTTTCTAGGCAGCAGCCACATAAGCCAGGGACCTGATATAAAACCTGGGGCATTAGATACATATATAAACTCCTCTGTGGGGGATAGGTGGATTGCAGTAGAGGCAGAAGGTGAGCATCAGAGGTCTCTGGAGAGGATCACAGTGGGCCCTTGGATGTGTATTTAAATAGAAGACCACCTTTTAGGCTGAAACTCTGAAGATAAGCTAATGGTCCTTTTTCAGTGAAGTGCTGGGCACCTGTGTCTTTTGTCCCTTGTTGTGCCATAAGGGTAGTAGCTGGCCAACACCTGTCTCTATTTATTGCAGTCCTCTGGGACCCAGGAATATGGGCCCTCCTGGCCCTTAAAGCTAGGTGATCTAGAGATGATCCTAGATAGCAGTTACACAAATTGAAGCACCAGAGGGTATAAGCTTCTTTCTTGGAGATACCACTCAGCTGGAGTGAGGCACAGGGAGAACATCAAAATGATGTCCACCAGCCACTGTTTTCTGAGAGCAGCTCCGAAAGTCCTTAGTTCTGTACCAAACTGGAAGCCTGACCTTCAGGCTAAGGCTCTGGGACAAGGAAATAAGCCTATTGTACAGCACAACTGGGCTCTATTTCAGTCCATACAGAGCCCTTGGGATGATAGCTGGCCAAGAACTGTCTCCCATTGTCTTATGGGGTATAGAAATCAAAGCCCTGCTCGCCAACAGGGTCAAATGAACTTGGGACATTTCCTGAGTGCCAGTTGCAAAACACCATGGCACTTGACATATGTAAAAGCCACCTTCCTGGGTACTGTTGTTCCAGACTGCAGTAGAGAGTATAAAGATGGCACCTGCCAGCCTCTGTCCCTGAAGAGTGTTTCAGTAGGTTTTCCTAGATGTGTGTTAAATTAGATGTCTGCCTCTCCAGTCAACACTTTAAGATAAGCAAATGAGCCTCTATCACAGTCTCAGAGCATTTCAACCTGATTCCTAGGCACTGGGCCTTGGGGTCAGTAGGTCTGTGCTCATGAGACTTTGGAGGCCAATTTCTCAGTTTGCTATAGCCTTGTGGGTCTTGTGGACACAAGTCCTATTGGCTTTCAATGCCATCTTTTGGAGGCTCATATCCCAGGTATAGGTCTTAAGATTGGGGGTGCCTGATGAAGGATTTCAACCCTTCACTCCCCCTGGGGCAGATCCAGGTTTCGAGTTCCCTTCTGATTGTGGGTCACTGTGCCAGAGGGAGGGGATTATAGTGAGAATGTGTCTGAGCCTGCTTTGACCCAGATTTTTTTTTCTTCATTTCCCCAGAGTAGGAGTTGCTCAGCTGGTTGTTTTTGGTTGTTTTTTGTTTTTCCAGAGGAAAATTTTCCACATGTATTGGTAGATAAGGTGTATCTATGGAAGAAGGTGAGTTCAGGCTCTTCCTATCTCACCATCTTGAATAGGAACATTAGAGACTTCAGACATTATGTTTTACAGCTTGATTCTCACAGCATTATTCCTGTAGATTATGGTTTTGAGAAACAGCCCATATGAGAAAAGCAGGAAGGGGCAAAGGGAGAAGTTGAACTCCAACATTGTTTCAAATAGCTTGTCTCAGTTGGCATCAGATGGTCTTTCAGAGAGCTCTTCAAATCTAAGTGAAGACACCTTTGTGCCTGTCCACATAGACCAACCATTGGTACAAACTGTCCACTGAAGGGGCCATGACCTTGACCAAAGCAGTGCCTTAGGCTGAGAGCAAGGCCCAGGGAGGGACTCAACTGTGAACCATCAGCAATCCACACTCCCTGCACTGGGGAATCAGTACCTTGATCTTGAAAGGGGAGGACCTTGATGGTGTTGAGCATCCCCTACATCCATCCTTTACACCACATGATCTTTAATGTAATTTCATCCCATTGGAAAGAGCTCCTGTAGGATATTGGTCAGTGGCTTTGCCTCTGCAATCTTTTACAAGAGGAAGGCTAATGGGACAAACTGTAACCTGGTGTCAAGGGTATTGATCCTTATCTCTATTCTCAACAATACAGGTTTTATTTCCCTCATTTCCACTGGTTTAGGTGGCTTATCTAGCATGGTGACCAAAAGGCCCATCCCTGTGACCTCTAGACTTCTGCTCATCATGGCCTCTCAGGTTGCGGCTTCCGCATTTATTTTCATAATTGGGCAGGAAGGTGCCAGGAAATGTCCCAGTGGACATGATTTGAGGGCCAGATACATTCTTCCCTGCTCACATCCTACCACAGCCTCATCTTAATTACTCCTGCCATGATGGTAGCTCATTTCCTTGCCTGTCGCTCTCTGGATATAGGAAGCCAAAAGTAATTGAGTGGCAAGTAGAGTTTGCAGTTGTAGATGAGGCAAAATTTTAGCTTTATCCTCTTCAGGTTTTCAGCAGTACCTGAGAATTAAAGTGAACTAAGACAGACTGACAGGAGAAAAAAACAACACATTTATGGAAGTTTTACAAGATGTAGAAGGCCTTATTAGGGAATGAAGCCCCCAAAAGTGGTAAAACCTGAAGGCTTGATACTAGGTTGAACAAAAGCAATTGCAGGAAAGTAACTAAACTATGAGTGAGGGGTGCTAAAGGAAGAGAGGAATTTTAACAAAAATCATTTGTTGCAAATATTGCACAAACTTTTGTATGGAATTCTCCCAGTGGAAGACTGTTTCTTTTTTCTTCTTTGGTATAGGCAGGGCATCTTTCACATTGGAGTTACCTCCTGTTTTCAGAAAGAAAAGACTAGAACGCCCTCTTCCATCTGCTGTTTTTGAAGTGCCTTTAGCTCAAAATAATGCTTATGTAAAAGTGGCATATTTTGGGGTTTCATATTCTGCCACCCTCCACAGTTGATGGGACACTTCACTTCTGAGATCCAGGGCCTCTAAATCCCTGGACCCTAAAGTTGAGGGTCCAGGCTGGGATCCCAGAGATCTAGATTGCGCTATACCTACTCTGCGCCAGGAGTGGGAGGCCACAACCCAAGCCAGGCCTACCAGTTTCTGTCCCCAAAATTTAGAATTGGCCTGGCTCCTTTTGAGGGTTAACTATGAATTTGAGGGCTAGGAGAGACAGTTTTCTACCACATTGAACTAGGAGGCACAGACCAGTTTGCAAAAAATAAGAAAATGCGGATGCACAAAGGGAAGCAGGGAAGAGAGCCAGTGAGAAAAGAATCCCCGAGTTGCGCATAAACTCTGATCCCTTGTCCAGCTCTTTCCTGAGGCCAACCCTGACTGACTATAGGTTTCATTACCCCCAGTCCTTATGTTAATTCCTCTTTCTGCTTAAACTACACTGGTCTTTTCTGAGAAATGTAATGACTTTCCCATAGCAGCCTGCCCTTTCGCCTTTAAGTAATTGTGAAATGAGACTTAACATCCAAGATGCTTTGAAAAATTCAAATGAATATTAGACTTGGCAGTTGATAGGACTGGTGAGTTATTTTTAAAGCGCACATTAATAATAAGTCACCTGTTACTAATGTGGTGCACCCTAGTGGCAAAGCCGCATCTCTTGGAGCTGAAAAAAGTTTCACTTCACAACTTACTATAAATATAAATATTAATTCAGGGAAAGCATACTTCTATTTCATTTCCTTTTTTACTCATGGTTCTGTCGTGATGTAGTAGTTTTAGACTTGAAATAATTTTATTAAAAATCTTTTTAAATGTCTTGCCCAGCACTCTTGTTCCCACAGCAAAAAAAACAGTCTATTCATGGTCTGCGTTTTCCTTTCTCTCTTGTGAAAAGCATCACATATGTTAAGCTGTAATTTGAATAAAACCTTACCATTACCTACTATTTTCCAAGGAGTTCTATATTTAGAACAACTTGAGCCCCTCAGACTACCAGGTCAGGGTGTAGGTGGTGACATTACTATAAAACATGAAACCATGATTACACTCTTCGTTGTGTGCTTCCCTTTAAATATATGATTTCATTACTGTATAATTTCTTTGAATAATATTTTAAGTAGAAAAGAGTGAGTAATAAGACCGTAGTTTTACCCAGGAGCCTGCACTGAAACAAAGTGGTGCATGTTTGTTCGTGCGCTCCCCGGCAGTATGATGGATGGCGGCAATTACTGGAAAGAACAATATTAGTTTTACAGTTATTGTTATTAACTTAAAGTGCTAAGAATAAAATCCCATATTTCACTAGATACTCCAATCATCGCCAAAATAGGTGACAGAGGAACATTTTATAATCCCTGTATTTCACACTGGCTGCACAACTAGAAATTGGCAGAGTCAAATCATTTATATCTTCTTATTACCAGCTTGCAGAAGCCATTGAGAATATGGAACCAGTGATGGATATTTTTGTGGCAGATGTTGTTTTATTCTCTCCCACTGTATTAAATTTGCCATACGTTGGTTCCAGTGCAGTTTATTAAAGTTTCAGAAAGAGATTAGCAGCAGAATGGCAAGACCTACATCTTCTTACCCTTGTTTCCCATTAACAAAAAACCCACAAACTTATTAATTATCAATATCATAAATATGGGATATATATGTAGTCCATAAATATTTCAGGAGACAAGCTGAGCAGAGAATTTTCCTAAATCCCAGACATTTATACAGTTACCAAATCTTTCTTCTATAAATAAGATAAATATCAAAATAAGTGTTAGCCACACAGTCCAGATAAAAGCAATTAATAAGGCATTAAAATATTTGTTGCCTAGAAAGTATTCTATTTCGTGTGATCGAGAGACTTGTAGAGAAGCTACAAGTATTGTGGGAAATTCCGCAGTTTCAATCCCAGCCTGCCGATTATGTGGCTTTGGGAAATTTACTTAACTCTCCCTGTTCTTTATTTCCCTAACTTATAAAATGGGGAAAATAATGGTTACTGCTTCACAGGACTGTTAAGAGGGTTAAATGAGTTTATTTAAGTAAGGCATATAGAACAATGCCGGGTATTAACCATATGTACATTTAAAATGTTAGCTATAGTGTTTAGTAATCAAGACTAGAACCAAGTATGTTGGAATCTATAAAACAACACTCATGGAACATTCATTTAAAAATCCTTTAGATATATTAAGGCCTGTTTTGGACCTAAGGTATTTTAAATAAACCAGCCCGGATTAAATAGATTGCTCCCAAGCCAGGTACACCTGGTTTAAATGGTCTTAAGGTCATTACTGAAGAACATTTTAAACTGTTATCTGATCTCCGTGTGTTTGACATGTTCACTTGGAGGTTTCACTGTTAGTTGGACGAGCTAGATTATAACTGCTCCGAATATTTTGGCTCATTCTCAAGCTCTCCCCATATTAAAACCATTTGCACATCCATTTTCAGTAACCACCACATAAGGCATCAGTCCACTATAAAAACATTTGTAACAGAACCTCAAACAATTTGAAAGCTATTATGACTTGCACTGAGATTTCTCTCTGAAAACGTACAGGATAAAGCAATCAAAGAACATTGACAAAAGTAATGACGATTATAAAACAGAGCATGTAAGAAGAGGCTGCATATGCTAGCACACCACCTTTTTATAGAATAGCTTTTCAGATATTGAAAAGTTTCATAAATGCTTTTGGGGAAAAAATGAGACCCTAGATTCGTCGTCAACCCACTTTGCATTCATTGTGAAACACACTCTAATTTGGCTCATTCATCATTGAAACTGAACTACCTTCTACCTTGCTTTTGTCTACTGTTGAGTATAGCAAGTTAAATACTTTTCCTCTAACCATTTTCCAGCTAGATGCAGCTTATAAAATAGTTTTGGCCATAGAGTTGTAAGCGTTCATTTGCTGAGGATATCTTTTCTTCTAAGACAAAAAGTCCAATTTTTGCAGTGAAAAGGTGTGTGGCTCTTTTTCTGGCTAGAGGTGAGGTGGCTATCCTACAGCCAGGAGGGTGAAAGTTTGAAAGATGAGGACATATTTGTACCCATGGGGATATCCTTGAAAGGGTACACCAGACCAACCACTGCCTATATCCAGACTTCCTGTTAAACTAAAAAGATAAATACCTTCTTTATTTAGCCTACTGGTTATGAGGGTCCACATTGCCTCCTTAACTTTTAGAATGTAGTTTATCAATGCCCCTCCGTATCTTTTCTATCTACTTTCACTTCATGAAACATCAGAAAAGTTCCAGGGAAAGCATTGAGTTCTCTGTAAAAAAAAAAAAAAAAAAAAAAAGAATAAGGTGTCTTCTTGTTCTTAATTTTCATCAGCCTTAAATATTTACTGTATATTCACAGAGTGGAAAGAACATTAGAATAGAGTTCAAGATTTTAATGCTTTCTGAATATTTAGTGCACAACTTATTTCCATGGAAGTTCTATTTATGCTGCTGCTTGAGAATAGAAAATTATTATGTTTAATTATAGAATCCCTCATGGTTTATCTTTGCAGCTAAATTTCAGGCCACTTAGAAGCTGATAGTTTTTTCCTGCAGATTCTGGTATAGAATTGTGAACAAAGTACATGTTCAATAAATCAGTAATGAATGAATACACTGGATAAGATAAATTGATAAATATTTAGCTCTATGAAAAACAAGTAATAAAATGTTCACAATGCATACATGTAGTAAGTATGTTTTAAACCATTAATGGCTGCATGGCACTTTCATTTCCTGTGCAAGAAATTAAGCCACCAAATAAAACCAGTGATGATAGTCAACATTTTCTTGGAAACACGTAACTTCTGTATTTGTCATATTTCGTTATTAAGATGGCAGAAATAACTGTAATGATCTTTTCATATAATTTTATTATTCAGTAATTAACTGGTATCTGGTTATCCCATTAGCTATTTAAGAGAATTAAGACTTTGTCTACAATTTAACTGTATTATCAGTTTCTGTCCGATAGAAGTTTATTAGCAGTGCAACTATACTCATTGAGATAGTTTTAAAAGAGATTTAGTCAGGAAGTAGGGCTCACATAAATGATTCTTTAAACTTCTTTGCAATTCAGATATCCATGACTTGATCTGAAAAAGGAAATAAGTCAGTAATTCAACAAGAAATTTGCCTACAATTATATACAAATATATACATTTTTATGTACTTTCAACTAAAGAACGCTAAGTTCTTTTATATGTTTATTTTATTCAATTTCTTCCCAGTGAGGGGCCGAGAAGTTTGTAAGTCATTAACTTAACTTCACCCATAAATAATATGACTACTGGTAAGTTTTATACTAGCCATTTTTTTCTGAGATAACTGAGTCGCCTACATACTTTTATACTGAATGAGAAAAATGTACTTGACTACTTGAAATAGGAAGTTGAAAAAGCTCTTTTGTTGAGTGGGAATACATTTACTGAGTAGCATGCTGTGTGTATCATACACATGACCTGTGCAGCCATCATTAGAGAATCATTGCCTTTATGACCAACTAAAGCCAAAGGGTTTGAAAAATTACTAGGAATTAACAAAATACTAGGAATTGTGTGTCTTCACCAATTTTGACCTCTGCTCTGATACCAAATTTGCACAAAATGCTCTTTATGTGCTAAAAACATATATTTAAAATATCTATGCAAGCTGCCTTATCTCAAGAAGTCATTTATTTCCTACCCTCGAAAGTAGCTTTGAAAGTGTGAAGAATATATTATTTCTATCTTGGTTCATTTCAACCGACTTTAAAAAAAAATGTCTTTTCAAAGTAATAGAAAAAATAGATTGCAAAGATCAAGTAATCCTCATCTTCTACCTGAGTTCACTTGATAAGAAGTTTAAACTCTAACTGCTATGGCACTGAACCTTGTTCACTGTCATCTCTTAATGTAATTTAATTTAAAAGAACACCTACACTTCTTAACTCCTGCATGCTTCAGGAACAACTATATTTCTTGTGTTTTACTTGGTGTAATCAGTTAAACTTGTCAGTTTACCTACTTCTGCTCCTATCTGTATCTCAGGGCAAATTACACTATAAATCCATGTCATGGGACATTTAGAGACCCTAGAGAGTACTAGGTTCTATTTCACTTAGGTGTTTTCCTATGTTAACATACTACCATTAAGAATTTCAAATTGGAAGCCAAAAAAAAATTGACTTAGATGTTTTCAGTGGGCTCCTTTAACTTACATTTCAGACATAAGTCCCTAAAGAATACTCTTCAGAATCATAGTAGCAAGTATGCATTTATTGCTACTCTAAATCAATTGCTAATTAATTCCACAAGGTACAGATGGCTTTCTCTTTAGCATTAAGTTTACTCTAGAAGTTTTACAGGTTACAAACTGCCATGGAGTTTGTAGCAATATATTCTTCTCTTTATTCTTCTCTTGTGTTCTCAAGGCCTGATCCTGAATTCTATGTGAAGTCATTGAGTGGCCAAAGTTATTTTAATAAGGACAAAAAGTATGTTACTAACACTTCCTGCCCCAGTATTATTTATAGTATTGTTAGTTTTAAAGGTACTTGGATAATTTCAAAATCTTTCTTTTATAATGTTTATTTTTGAGAGAGGGACAGAGTCCAAGTGGGGGAGGGGCAGAGAGCGAGAGAGACAGAATCTGAATCAGGTTACAGGCTCTGAGTTGTCAGCACAGAGCCTAATGCAGGGCTCCAACCCACTAACCAGGAGATCATGACCTGAAAGGAAATAGGACACTTAACCAACTGACCCACCCAAGGGTCACTCGAACCTTTTTTTTTTTTTTTTTTTTTTTTTTTTAACGTTTTCCTATTTTGAGAGAGCACGCATGCAAGTAGGGGAGAGACAGAAGGAGAGAATCTGTGGCTGGCAGTGAAGAGCCCAATGGCAGGGCTCAATCCCAGGAACCATGAGATCATGACCTGAGCCAAAATGAAAACTGAGAGTTGATGGGGGGTGGGAGGGAGGGGAAAGTGAGTTGATGGGCTTTTGAGGAGGGCACCTGTTGGGATGAGCACTGGGTGTTGTACGGAAGCCAATCTGACAGTAAATTTCATAGTAAAAAAAATGAAAAAAACAAGTGTTGGATGCTTAACTGACTGAGCCACCCATGCGCCCTGGAAATCTTTTTATTTATTGGGTTTACTATTTACTTGCAGACTAATAATGAAATCTATCACAAGATGAATGTTTTTAACATACAGACTGCATTTAAACTTCTCATAAAATTCTGGTCCCAATAGTTAAGGAATAAGTCCTCTAATTCTTAAATTTTCAATTTTAAATCAGAGCTCAATTCCCACATTAGTCATTTACATTCTAAAAATAAACTTTTAATATTTGTCTTTTTCATATCAGACTATCTTGAAGTATTATAATTACAAAAAATTACCAAGAAATTAGAGATTGACATTTCGTTGATTTTCTATTTTTGGCTTGTTTGAACTTTTTAGAACTAGTCCTGTACTTTCAAGGAAAGATTTGGTCTGTTCTATTTGCTCTTACCATTCAATGCATTTCTAAAGAAATGTTTTCATTTCAAAGATTGTTACTTAAATATCTTAAAACTGGTTCTCATAATTACATTTAAAATTAAGATGTTCAATAAAAAATATTAAAAATATGCAATTAATTATAATTTATTAAATTTAATGACAGAAAGAGAAATAAAGTACAGCATGGTGGGCCATGTGACATTTATTTTGAAATATCATTATTCCTACATAATGTCCAAATATAAAATATTTATCCCTTTCTCACATTCTAATGGTGGCCACCATCAGTAATTTGGTGTGTATCTTTCAGGAGATAATTGTTTGTGTATGTTTATATATATAAATAATATTGGGGCACCTGGGTGGCTCAGTCGGTTAAGCATCCAACTTCAACTCAGGTCATGATCTCACGGCTCATGAGTCCAAGCCCCGCATCAGGCTTTGGGCTGACAGTTCATGGCCTGGAGCTTGCTTCAGATTCTGTGTCTCCCTCTCACCTTGCCCCTCTCCCACTCTCTCTCTCAAAAATAAACATTAGAAAATTTAAATAAATATTGGCACAAATATGAGTAATTTTAAAAATATCTAAAAATGTTTTATACAAACACAGTCACATCATGCATAAGGTGGTTTTCCAACCAAATTTTGCTCTCTTTTTAGCAGGATTATATATGCTAGTAATTACACATTTTGTTTAGTATGCATCATTTCCAGGTTTTTATTAATAACTTATAAAAGTACTGGCTTTATATAAATTTACGATTTTATACTGAGTTTTTTTCATTGTAGGGACACCTGGGTGGCTCAGTCGGTTAAGCTCCGACTTCAGCTCAGGTCATGATCTTGGGGTTCCTGGGTTTGAGCCCGGGGTCGGGCTCTGTGCTGACAACTCAGAGCCTGGAGACTCCTCTGGATTCTGTGTCTCCCTCTCTTTCTACCCCTCCCCCTGCTCATGCTCTAGCTCTCTCTCTCAAAAATAAATGTTAAAAAAATACAAGTTTTTTCACTGTTGATTATCTTATAGTTAAAAACTCTAAATTCAGTGCTGTCTTTAGGGGCCACATTTTCAGGAAGGATTTAATGCAGTGATAATGAGCACAAAAATGATGACAATAGTATTTGGACATACTATCCATACAGTATTTACAAAACCTTTTACTAGGATACTAATCTACCTTTTAGGCTATAAAGTAAGGTTTTCTTATTATGAATTGAAAACTGGTCACAATATAAAATGCTTTATCCCACTTAAAATTTAAATAGTGATTACAGAGTAATTCATTTCTTGTCATTGAGGAGTTTTCCGATCTGATGTAGTCAGCAGATGGCAGGCTTGTATTACATATCATCTGAATTTAGAGTGGAATGCCTGTTTATTTTAAAATGAATACTCACCTATATGCTTTTTGATGTTTCTATATAAAAAGAAATGCAAGAAATAGTTTGTAACTTTTCTATAACCAGATAAACCAGTTTTTCTATAACCAGTTATTTGTTGAAATAACTTAAGAGTTGTGTAACTTGAAGTCCTGTTTATTACTTTTATAACTTGTTTTAAACATCACTACGATAGGAACACTAACACTGACAATTAGCCAAAAAATCAGATTGCACTCCAATTCAAGATAGTCAAAAAGTATTGAAGGGTTTATAAAAAAAAAAATACATTGTAAGAACTAATCCGTATCGAGTAAATAAGCCTTTCAAATTGAATATAAAATGCATACCAAACAGCTCATTTGAAAAGCAAACACATATTGCTTAAGATTTGAGAAGTCTGTATGAAACCTGCTTATTGCTACCTTTCATTCATTCATCTTGATGGTCCATGCACACTGGTGTGGTGTGAGACAAGGTGTTATTGGAGGTTTGTGTCCTACAATCACATCAGTTGATATGATACAGCAAATCGCATGGCGCGTCCCTTACCAGCATGACAAAAATATTTTCTTCTGCCAACTGCAACATGTGTGGAAGACAGCAAATCACGTATGCCAAGATTAAATGTCTTTATGCAAAAGCTTATTGAAAATAAAATTAATCCTCAAAAAATCTTATTTCATAGGTTACATTACTATAAAAAGATGAATTTGGCAACATCATTATGCACTAGATGTTAACGCAGGAAGTAGCATTATCATGTACTTTTTTCATTTTCAAACAGAATGAGTTCGAAAGAAAGTTAGATGTATGCCTGAGGACACAGGGACAGCCAGAGAGGTGTACTGTGGGCATTACCATGCTCTAATATGTTCTTTTTAGTGATTTTTCTGCGTCAAGGTTGTGGCCAAAGAGGAAGTTATAAAGCATATGAAGAAATTCTCCTAAGCACATCTCTAACACAGTGAGCCAGAGGTCATTACAGCTGGTAAACTTTTCACATTTGGTTACACTCTTACATTTCCCTGTTTTTCCCAGGGGTGTCTGAGATGAGCATTGACTTTGAAGAATAACTTGTCTTTGTACTGCAGACTGAGATAATTATTAGCAGAGAAAAACGCAGAAAGTCTCTACAACACTGTTGGGTTTTATTTATTACCTATTTTGTTTGTTTCTTTTGTATGCTGTTCTGAAATTTAAACTGCTAACTAGAAAAGGCGACATCTACTCTCGGCACACAGGGGCTCAGGATTCAACAATCCTGATGTCCTAATCAGCTTTGCCCTCTGTTCACACCATGCATATTGTTATCACTGTTGTTGTATCTGTTGATGTTAGCTTTTAATTTCATGAACATGAAACTTATGTTCACTTTTCTGAAAGCTAATAAAATTAGTATCTATCTTTTCCCACTGCAAAATCTCTAGTAAATCCTTTTTTTTTTTTTTTTTTCCACCTAGGGTCTGGAAGAACTGTCAATTTCGCCTCATCTGTTTACTCTTTCAGCAACTATCACTATTTTTCTGTTCTTACCCAGGTGAATGGGAGGAGAAAAGCCAAAAAAATGCCCCCAGTGGTTTCCTGCTTCTAAACCCTTGCAATTCAAAATGTGGTCCTCAGATCAGTAATGCTTTGGCATCCTCTGAGGACCTGACAGAAGTATGAAAGGCCAGACCCCCCACCCCAAATCTCTGAACTCTCTGTAGGTACGCAAGATCCACAGGTGACTCACATGCAATGTATGATGAAGTCAGCATAGACCACCACTCGATACATTTCTGCAAAATAAGAGGAAAAGAAAAAAAAAAAAACACAAAACCTTAGCCCATTTGTATTTCCTAAAGTCCACTAAGCATCAGACTCCAGGAAGGGCAATGGAAAAAACTTTGTTTCAGCCAAGTACTATATATGTAATCATGTATTCCATTTTGGGGTATCACCAGCCACATTTTCAAAACAACTGTTTCCTGGGGAAATAAACTATCTGGCAGAATTCAGTAACTGCATGTGAATAATGAAACTCAATGGGGGATTACAACAGTTCCTGATTTAAATAGGAGGGTGCTTCGGTGTTAAAACCATGTTTTTTTTTTTTTATTTATTAAAAAAAAATTTTTTAACGTTTATTTATTTTTGAGACAGAGACAGAGCATGAACGGGGGAGGGGCAGAGAGAGAGGGAGACACAGAATCAGAAGCAGGCTCCAGGCTCCAAGCTGTCAGCACAGAGCCTGATGCCGGGCTCGAACTCATGGACTGTGAGATCCTGACCTGAGTTGAAGTCGGACGCTTAACCAACTGAGCCACCCAGGCACCCCAAAACCATGGGTTTTTAAAGCAGAAAGCTTACAGACCTGCTTTTTAAAAACTTATAATGCAACATGGAAGACACGACATGCTATCATTTCTCTTCATTTTCAGATCCCAGGGTCCTCCCTTTTTCTAACAAAATCTGAGGAATTCTCCTGTTGGATTTTTTTTCCCTTTAGTGAAAATTCTGTAATCATTTTAGATGTCTCTACAGAAAATGTGTAATTAATGATGTGAAGTGGTTTGTAAGGGAACATTTTATCAGAAAGTACAAGCGAGTAAATGAACTCTTACAATTCAATTCTATGCTTCAGTTTCAAATATAATATGCAAATCTCTACCCTTTGAAACCTATAAAATGACTTTCTGAACTCTATTATCCTAGGTTTAGTATAGTGATTAGACTGGGTCATCTCCTCTACATTGTCAGAAACTGTGCTATTTGGTAATTATCTAATTGTTGTTTTATTTCCCTTTTGATTATTTTATTCTCTGTTATTTTATCTTTGGCCTCAGACACATTTTTTCATATTAAAATTGCATTTGATTAGCTTTCAACTTTCTCAGACACACATGATGAAGGGGTCTAAATCAATGTATCCTTCTATGTTTTGGCCTATTTCTTTGTTGCAATTCAAGTGACAAATTGCTATTTATTTGTCTGATAACTATTATCAAATATTTCAGCATGTGAGTTGCTATTATCCAAGGGAATTTAAGTCAACAAACATGTACTTAAAAAGTAGTAGTGAAAAAAACACTATTCATAAAGTCAAATGTCCTGTAGTTTTTTTGGTCTGGCAGACTAGTTACAGATGTTACAGACATATAAAAACATATCGTTAGTGGAACAGGAACCTGATTCCACATGGGTACTTGACATTCTCAAGGTCTCACAACCACTTTGAATAAGCTAAGCCTGAAACGATTGGTCACTTTATTATTTTTTTAAACACTGAAATCAACCAAGCTATTTCTAGCCCCCATTTCTTTAACTTGGATAATCAAAATGAGTTTAATAAAACCCTGTCAACCAAATATCACATTATGCATAATAACATGTATCTCAAAGGTTATATTAAATGGAAAGATGAATCTGGAAAGCTAAGAGAATTACAGGTCATGGCTCAATGTAAAATCACCATGGAAACAGCTTTCATGGCCAATTTGTGGGGAGATGTCAAAAGGCAGTAACCTGTGACTTCTTTTTCCAAAGCCTTGTCTATGAAGGTTACAGGTTCTATATCTGCTTTCATGATGACATTTGTCTATGTTTTTGTAGGTTTCTATTCTGACAAGCACAAAACCCTGCACCAAGTTGAACCTGTCCTTTGTGATGAGGCTGTTGAACAGAAGAGCAGCATAGCAGTCTGTCTATTCTTGCTCCACATTCAGCTAAATGCCAACTCTGATCCCTTTGAGATGGTGCACAGGCTGAACTCAGGGAGAGTGTCATCTCTCAGTATCCAAGCTTCTTCAGAGAACCATGTGGTGAAACTTCTTGATTAAGGTCATGTTTTTAGTCCATGGCATCAATTTTTTTTTATAAGCTAAAGGATTATCTATCATCTATCTCTATATAAATATAGATACAAATAGATAAGATAGTGCTTCCAGCTTTTACTTGCAAATGATAAAACTATGCAAAGATAAATTATACAATTCAGATATTAGTTTTGCATTATCTTATACAGTTTTGCATTGCAGTCTTTGTGATAAAATTGCATCTTTTGGGGTTTTATGTAAATCAGGCATGTATCAAAGAATCCTTTTAATGTGAGACTATATTTTACTGTAAAATAACTATTTTCATCTTAGCTTTGCCTATTAGATAGAATAATTATATTAAACCTTGATCTCTAGTCATTGCAAGCCATCAGTTTTAGATGTTTTATGAGCTTATCTGTAGTTTCCAAAAGACATCTGTATTCAGGCTTTATAGACTTGGGTAGAAAACTATGTGTCCTTGGATGGGGACTCATACCAAGTCTAGACAGAATTACCTTTTGCAAACATGTTCTTTCCATACTCTTTACCCGTAGTTTATAGCTTAAAATATTTTAAGTCTTCAGGGTCACTTACATTTTAACTTAAAGTTGTGGCTATGTACTCTAGTGTCAGTACAAGGATATGTAACTAGAAAAAAGGTCTCTTTCCAGTACTACATACTCATTTCTTTTTTCAATCCCAAAGATCACTAGTTTCAGCTGTGACCGTTGCTGATTTAAAAGGGAATTGAAACCACTAAAAACTTGAGACCATCGATCTTTTTTCTTTTTTAAGAATTGTTAAAAAGGGAATCCAGACCATTAATTGGAATTCCAACTACTCTTCTTAATTAAAATAATATTATGGCTATGAGGACAAACTCATTATTTTCCAGGATACTCATTCCCCAAGAGACTCAAAACAAACGTCCCATTTGAAAATGGAAAATGTTTTAATAGAAAAAAATGTATAATTTGGCTTAAAGTACTCCAGTATTCATGAAAAAAAAAGTATTAATTGCAACTTCTGTTGCATTTCAAATAAGCAATTAGGGGTGTCTGGGTGGCTCAGTCAGTTAAGCATCTGACGTCGGCTCAGGTCATGATCTCACAGTTCATGGTTTCAAGCCCAGCGTCAGGCTCTGTGATGACAGCTCAGAGCCTGGTGCCTGCTTCTGTCTCCCTCTCTATCTCTGCCCCTCCCCTGCTTGCACTCTCTCTCTCTCTCAAAAATAAATAAATGTTTAAAAAAAAGTAAAAATAAACATGATTTCCTATTTTAACCTAAGAGAAATTAGCCCGTAGCTAATGAGATTTTTCTGGTACAGCACAAAGTTGACTGCCTCATTTGGTTATTATAGCTTTTGAAATAATTGTGACAATTTCTGTTTCACATAGTTGAGAATGTCAGTTGAAGAGCTTTACATGTTCTTTAAAAGTCAGTGAGATGGCTACTTCTTTTTTCCCCTGATATGTAGCTACACAGGCTCTTAGTAGAAATTCCTTTGAAAACTATAGTATATGTATACATGTGTATTCACATTAAGCTTTTAATGTGACAACCTGACTTCTTTGAATTTGATGTTTTATAAATTTGTCTCTGATACCCTACAGCTCATCTTCCAAAGTTTTAAAAGAAAATTCTATTTTCTGTAAGTTATCTTTACAAAAGAAAAATTACACAAATATATTGTGTTGATAGAATAATTACAATGAAAGGAACTACTTTTTTTTTAAATTTTTTAACATTATTTATTTTTGAGACAGAGAGAGACAGAGCATGAACGGGGGAGGGGCAGAGAGAGAGGGAGACACAGAATCGGAAGCAGGCTCCAGGCTCTGAGCCATCAGTCCAGAGCCCTACGCGGGGCTCGAACTCACGGACCGCGAGATCGTGACGTGGCTGAAGTCGGACGCTTAACCGACTGCGCCACCCAGGCACCCCTGAAAGGAACTACTTTAAGTGACTTTAAAATACAGTAATTAGAGTTGGGCTCCTGGTCAGGTGACCCAAAAAATGGGAAGAGGATAAAACTGCTGTTAGTATCACATTGTTAGTAGCCACCTGGAATTGTTTTTCTGAGATACAAGTTTTCTGAATAATTATGTAAGTGCCTAACATGGAAAAAAGAGATCCTGATTTCATTTTAAATTCAGAACTGTATGTGTAATCTTATATTTACACTCATCATATATTTTCAAATTTAAAACACACTTCCTAGCTCTGTTAAATCGAGAGGACTGGAATCATTGATCAAGTCAATAAACAGACACTGTTATAGTCTACACTGTGATTTCTAAATATCATTTCTCATTTAAAAAATAAATTTTTGGATTTAAGGCCTAGACAGGAAGTATACAAAATAATTTGGGAACATCCTCTCATACCAAAAGAAAGAAAACTAAAGAAATTTACAAAGTTCATGTCAAAAGGAGGTAGAAACCAAATTAAGTAGGTTATCGTGGGACAAAGTTGGACACATTTAAGCATTGATAATAATTAAAAAAAAATGGTTTCAAATACCTAAAAGGTTTAAACCCAAGAGGTCTTAATGGCACTCAAAACCCACAAAATTTCATTGAATACCAGAAAATCAACTCTATTATTCTGGAAAATGGTGAAAAAAAAAGTATTCTTTAGACTAACCAACTAGCTGATGAAGGGAAGATTTTCTGTATAGTTGTCTATCCATAATAAATAAGGAACGGTAAGCTATAAAGAATAAAATACCTACAAATAAACCTAACCAAGGAGGTAAAAGACGTGCACGTTGAAAACTATAATACATTGACAAAGGAAACTGAGAATGATGCAGAGAAATGGAAAACTAGTCCATACTCATGGATTCAAAGAATATCATTAAAATGTCCATTCTACTCAAAGAAATCTTACAGATTCAACTCAATCCTTATCAAAATACCAACAGCAGTTTTCACAGAACTAGAACAAAGAATCCTAAAAACGGTATGGAACCACCAAAGACCCTGAATAGCTAAAACAATCTTGAGAAAGAAAACAAAGCTGGAGGTATCACAATCCCAGATTTTAAGATCGAATACAAAGCTATAGCAATCAAAATTGTATGGTACTGGCACAAAAATAGACACATAGATTAATGGAACAGGATAGTGAGCCCAGAAATAATCCCCTGCTTACAGGGTCAGTCTACAACAAAGCAGACAAGAATGTACAATGGAAAAAAAAGTCCCTTCGACCAATGTCCAGTTGGGAAAACTGGACAATTACATGCAAAAGAGTGAAACTGGACCACTTTCTTCCACCATACACAAAAATAAACTTAAAATGGATCAAAGATCTGAATATAAGACTTGAAACCATAAAATCCCTAAAAGAAAACATAGGGAGTAATCTCTTGGACATCAGCCTTAGCAACACATTTATGGATATGTCTCCTCAGACAAGACAAATAAAGGCAAAAATTAACATTTGTGATGATACTAAACCAAAAAGCTTTTACACAATGAAGAAAACTATCAGCAAAACAAAAAGGCATCCCAGTCAATGGGAGAAGATACTTGTAAGTGATATGTCCGATAAGGGGTTAATATCCAAAATATATAAAGAACGTATACAACTCAACACCACAAATAATCTGATTAAAAATGGGCAGAGCACCTGAATAGACATTTTTCCAAAAAGACCTACAGATGACCAACAGACACATGAAAGGATGTTGAACATCTCCAATCATCAGGGTAATGCATTGAAAACAATGAAAAATCTTATACCTGTCAAAACAGCTAGAATCAGAAAGAAACAACAAGTGTTGACAAGAATGTGGAGAAAAAGAAACACTCCACTGTGGGTGGGAATGCCAATTGGTGTGTCAACTGTGGAAAACAGTATGGAGGCTCTTTAAAAAATTAAAAAGAAAATTACCATATGATCCAATAATTCCACTACTGGGTATTTACTCAAAACAAAAACAAAAACAAAACAAAAAAAACCCACTAATTCCAATGTGTGTGTGTGTGTGTGTGTGTGTGTGTGTACAGCCAATGAAATATTATTCAGCCATAAAAAAAAAGAATGAAATCTTGCTATTGGCAACAACATGGATGGATTTAGCGGTAACCACACTAAATGAAGTATGTCAAAAAGATGAAAAGAAATACCATATGATTTCACCCATATGTGTAATCCAAAAACCAAAGCAAAAAATACCAATAAATACAGAACTGATGGCTGCCCGAGGGGAGGGAGGTAAGAGGATGGATGAAATTGTTGAAGGCAAGGGGAAGGCCAGGCTTCCAGTTATGGAATGAACAAGTCACGGGCCACAGCATGAGAATATAGTCCATGTTACGTAACAGCATTATATGGTCAAAGTTGGTAACTACACTTTTGGTGAACATAGTGTAACAAATAGACGTGTCCAATGTTGTACACCTGAAACTAATGTAACATTGTGTGTCAGCTATACTTCAGTCAAAAGAAAAAGAAGGAATGAGAAAATATTAATGTTTTTAAGGCTTTTAAAAATAGCAAAAATAAGGGTCAAAGTTTTTTTTTTGTGTTAACTACACAAAGATTTGTTACTCCATATGGAAATGTACAATAGCACTACTAAAGAACACTAGCCAAAGAAAAATGCCAAATATTATTCTTATCAAGCCTGGACAAACCAATTTATAGAAAATTTAAAGGATGGAGATACAAGTTACAGGACAACACAGGGATACAAGAAATAAGACCCTGACTAGTTAACTTTACAGATTATACAGCATGGTTTCTTTCTCTTTCTTTGTCTTTAAAGGGAGAGAGAAAGAAAAGGAGAGAGAGAGATAATCTCAAGCAGATGCAGGCTCAGTCTCACAACTGTGATCTCATGACCTGAACCAAAATCAAGACTTGACTGCTTAACTTACTGAACCACCCAGGTGCCCCTCAACATGTTTTGTTGTTGTTGTATTTTTTTTTTTAGTTTTTTTAATGTTTTGTTTTATTTTTGAGACAGAGAGAGACAGAGCATGAACAGGGGAGGGTCAGAGAGAGAGGGAGACACAGAATCTGAAGCAGGCTCTGGGCTCCGAGCTGTCAGCACAGGGCTGGAACTCAAGACTGCAAGATCATGACCCGATCTTAGAGCCCTACACGGGGCTGGAACTCAAGGACTGCAAGATCATGACCTGAGCCGAAGTCGGAAGCTCAATGGACTGAGCCACCCAGGCACCCCTGTTGTTGTTTAATTTTCGAGAGAGCACAAGCAGGGGAGGTACAGAGAGAGAAGGACAGAGGATCTGAAGGGTGCTCTGTGCTGACATCAGAGTGCCCGATGCTGGGCTAGATCTCACTAACCGTAAGATCACGACCAGAGGCCGAAGTCGGACCTTCAACCAACTGAGCTACCCAGGTGTCCCCAATATGGTTTCATTTTTTTTTTAAGGTTTATTTATTTTTGAGACAGAGAGAGACAGAGCATGAATGGGGGAGGGGCAGAGAGAGAGGGAGACACAGAATCGGAAGCAGGCTCCAGGCTCTGAGCCATCAGCTCAGAGCCCGATGTGGGCTCGAACTCATGAACCGCGAGATCATGACCTGAGCCGAAGTCAGCCGCTTAACCCACTGAGCCACCCAGGGGCCCCCAGTATGATTTCTTAAAAACAAAATTATAAGAAGGAATAAGAGTTTAAGGGACAATGTATAGAGTTCTAAAAACCATAGTAGCTAATTGCAGTGTATAAACTTGTTTCCTAATTCAGGTAATTATAGTGACATCATAAAACTTAAAGAAAATTTAACATACAGATTTTATTGATATCCTCATTTAATTAAATCAGTTATTTTTTTTTTTTTTTTAAGACATGTTTGAGGGTCGCCTGGGTAGCTCAGTTGGTTAAGCATCCAACTCTTGATTTTGGCTCAGGTCATGAACTCAGGATTAGTGGATTCAAGCCCCATGAAGGGCTCTGAGCTGACAGTGTGGAGCCTGCTTGGGATTCTCATTTTCTCTCTCTCTCTCTCAAAAATAAACATTTAGGGGCGCCTGGGTGGCGCAGTCGGTTAAGCGTCCGACTTCAGCCAGGTCACGATCTCGCGGTCCATGGGTTCGAGCCCCGCGTCAGGCTCTGGGCTGATGGCTCAGAGCCTGGAGCCTGTTTCCGATTCTGTGTCTCCCAATCTCTCTGCCCCTCCCCCGTTCATGCTCTGTCTCTCTCTGTCCCAAAAATAAATAAACGTTGAAAAAAAAAATTAAAAAAAAAAATAAACATTTAAAAATTAAAAAAATTAAAAAGACATGTTTGAGACAATAGGAAACAGCATTTGGAATTACTGTTTTTGTATTAGGTTTTATAACAGCATGGCAACTGAGTGTCTGGGACCCTCTCCCTATTGCAGTGGCCTGAAAAACATCATTTTCCACTTTCCCATGAATGGTATATTCCTTCTACAACCTAGATGCATATTTGCCTAATTCATTTGAAAAAATCTCTTCAATCAGGATAACTTCACATAAATGTGTAAGCACACAAAAAGGGGATGAGAGAATAAAGGAAGGGAAAGTAAGGAGAAAAAGTGGGGAAGGAGTGAAGAAGGTGGAATAAAATGGCAGGGAAACAACATTTAATTCTTAAACACAATGAGTTCTTGTGTCTAAACCAAAGATAGAAAGAATATTTAATTTATAAGCATCGGTGATCAACTCTGTGGGGATTCTGTCTCCCCCAAATACAATTTTCTGTCATTTAAAGAATGTACGGGCAATAGTTTCTGCTTTCATTTTCTCTTTGTCTCAAACTTCAAGTGGAATATCCACTTCAAGAAGTTGTACATCTGGGTTAAGGAAATAATTCAGAATAGGTGGGTAGTTAATTTGTGGGTCTTTGTATTTATGTATGGCTCATCTCCCAAGTGCGGAGAAAATTAAGGCTATCATTGTCCACATTTTTACTAATGATACCTCAAATTTACCCAATAAAACACTGTTTTTTTTTTTTAATATGGATTTTTGTTGTTGTTTTAGCAACCACTATGTGTCAGGCACTGTCCTTGGAATTAGAAATTCACAGATAAATAAGGCTTATTTCTGCTCCCAAGAAGCTCATATTTTAATTCTGGAAACAGATTTAGAAAAAGATAAATAAAAACTTAGTGTACATTTCCTTGTTTCTCATTTTAGACTATTTTACCCATTTTAATGTTAATTTCATTTTACTCTTGAAAATCTTTTTTTATACCATTTATATGAAGTTAAATCAGCATATATCTCCACACATAGCAACATTGCACTCACATTTCAAAAGGATCACCAAAAGGGAAACATTTTAGACTAAGAAGAAAACTTACTTTTTATAGAGTTGAAAGAACACAGTTCACAAATAATAAATTCATGTTTCTCATTCACACAATCCATTGCCTTTTCAAAATTGCTTCATTCTTTGACTAATACTGGTACGTAATGCTCAAGTACACTGATATTTCCTATGTTTGAAACACTAACCTCCCCATTAATAGTGTTGACCTTCAGAGGCTTGTTAAGTTTATGTTTGATAAACTTACTATAAAGAAAAGACCCCGCTCTTTTCTGTCTGTGAGTTCCTATTAAAATTTCAACGGTAGTTCTTTCAAGGCTGTAATGTCACCAATAGTTGCTCCTTTCACTGCTAAATGATTATAATCAGTTGCTAACTGAAACTCTTGTTTGCTCTTGAATGATTCATTTCTTAAGAATACATCATTTTGGGCAAGTTTTATAAATGAATAACATGTGCCAGTTATCAATAACAATGAAATTAAGTAGTATGCTTGATAAATAGAGCCTTGATTATGAGAGAGGTAATCTCCTAATTTTTTACGGCCTACTGAGAAAATGATCATTAGATGTGGTGAAAATCTCTTCCAAGCACTCACTCAGAGCAATGAAAATCTATACTCCAGCAGTGACTATGTTCCATTTAATATTTCCCTCCCTTTCCTCCCCTCCATTTCCCTTAATCAAAAGGAGAAATCCTTTTAAAAGCCATCCACAATCTGTGTGAAACTTTCCAAGGAAGGTTTATTGAATTGTTTTCTGTTCAACTGCTCTCAGAAAAACATTGGCAGCTACTCTCAGTTGCAGGAAAATCATAAAGACATTCCTTACCCTTCTTGATCTGTTGGTTTATGCTTCTCTAACCTTCTAGCAGAAAAAAAAAAGACAAGAAAAGGAAAACTCTCAATCTGGATCCATAGATAATTGGCAAATGGCAAAAGGGAGACTCAATTAGCTCAGATTA
Organism: Puma concolor; assembly: GCF_028749965.1. NCBI lineage: Eukaryota > Metazoa > Chordata > Mammalia > Carnivora > Felidae > Puma > Puma concolor. The sequence continues at coordinate 203,737,851 of NC_141667.1, read as the reverse complement.
TTAACAGAGACATGCTACATCTGGTCATGGCTGAGTCTGTTTGTCCAGAAATATCTATCAAATAAATGATTAAAATCAAGACCCGGCAGATGTGCATCTCTCCACATATGACCCTGTTTCTCTAATGTATGAAAATGCACTTAGTTTCATCTGAGAATTTTTTCTTCTTAATTATACAACTTAAAGTCAAGATTTGGAAATTGGAAAATAACCTGGAAAAAGACATCTGTACATGTTTATTTAAGTTTTCCCTCTTGAATCTCGCCTCTGCTGCGCTAGAATGATGTAGAATGAGAAACAATCTGTATTCTTGCCTTTTGCTCACAGCCCTGAAGGAAAACCTGCTGGGATTGGCTGCAGATGGTTTCATTGCGAGAGAAGAATGTGCCTGCTCTTGGCTGCCTGTTCTGTATGCATGATCAAGCCCCAGTCAATGCTTCATGTGCCTCATTAACTGTGGGACAGGAAGAAGTATGATGCTCCCAGAATACATGCCCTTTTCTCTAGCTAAGGCCAGTCTTGTGAAAAGGAAACACTTAAAAATTAAAAGGACGGCTTGTAAAAAAATATTTTTTTTACTACCAAATTCAGTCTTCCTTTATTGACTCAACTGTGAATAGCTGACAAAATGTTATTAAAGAGACCATTCACTCACAACTGGACTGACTTGTTTACCTTGAAGTAGATAATAGTGGAAAGGAAAATGCACCATCATTTGCTAGGACCCTAAGTATGAGGTACATAAGGGACTAAGATCATACGATGTAAAATCAGAAAGAACAATTATATGAGGGAACCAGAGAGTTAAATTATCTTAAAATCTGTTTGCTCATGGCAATTGTGCATTAGTTTACTAAGTATAATTTTGCCACTTGAAGAAGCTTAAAGCAATTTTGCTTTGAGTTTCCAAATGTAATTAAAACATTTTAAAATTATTAAAATGAGGATAATGAACATTTATTGAACTCTTATGATAACCAGGTGCTTTAGATTTATATATAATTTCATTTCCCCGATAATATTGCAAAGTAGTTATTATCATCTCATTTCATAGGCAAAGCTAAAAGATTTTAAGTGCCTTGCTCCAGATAACTTGAAAATAAATTGGGGTTGGGGAAGCCAAGGCTTTCTCCAGACCAATGAAAACCCTGAGCCTTCTCTACTGCATCACAGGCTAGCTGGGGGTAGAGATGGAAGCAAGATAGAGAAGAGTTTGGGGCACCAAGGATTCCTAAGCGATGCACTCTTTTCACATGATGGTAAAATTTTCATCAGAATATTTAAAATAACCAGTTTGTAGCATGGTATTGGCACAAAAATAGACACATAGACCAATGGAATAGAATAGAAACCCCAGAACTAGACCCACAAACACATGGCCAACTAATCTTTGACAAAGCAGGAAAGAATATCCAATGGAAAAAACAGTCTCTTTAACAAATGGTGCTGGGAGAACTGGACAGCAACATGCAAAAGATTGAAACTAGACCAGTTTCTCACACCATTCACAAAAATAAACTCAAAATGGATAAAGGACCTGAATGTGACACAGGAAACCATCAGAACCCTAGAGGAGAAAGAAAGCAGGAAAAGACCCCTCTGACCTCAGCCGTAGCAATTTCTTACTGACACATCCCCAAAGGCAAGGGAATTAAAAGCAAAAATGAACTACTGGGACCTTATGAAGATAAAAAGCTTCTGCACAGCAAAGGAAACAACCAACAAAACTAAAAGGCAACCAACGGAATGGGAAAAGATATTTGCAAATGACATATCAGACAAAGGGCTAGTATCCAAAATCTATAAAGAGCTCACCAAACTCCACACCCAAAAAACAAATAACCCAGTGAAGAAATGGGCAGAAAACATGAATAGACACTTCTCTAAAGAAGACATCCGGATGGCCAACAGGCACATGAAAAGATGTTCAGCGTCACTCCTTATCAGGGAAATACAAATCAAAACCACACTCAGATATCACCTCACGCCAGTCAGAGTGGCCAAAATGAACAAATCAGGAGACTATAGATGCTGGAGAGGATGTGAAGAAACGGGAACCCTCTTGCACTGTTGGTGGGAATGCAAAGTGGTGCAGCCACTCTTGAAAACAGTGTGGAGGTTCCTCAGAAAATTAAAAATAGACCTACCCTATGACCCAGCAATAGCACCACTAGGAATTTACCCAAGGGACACAGGAGTACTGATGCATAGGGGCACTTGTACCCCAATGTTCATAGCAGCACTCTCAACAATAACCAACTTATGGAAAGAGCCTAAATGTCCATCAACTGATGAATGGATAAAGAAATTGTGGTTTATATACACAATGGAGTACTACGTGGCAATGAGAAAGAATGAAATATGGCCCTTTGTAGCAACGTGGATGGAACTGGAGAGTGTGATGCTAAGTGAAATAAGCCATACAGAGAAAGACAGATACCATATGGTTTCACTCTTATGTGGATCCTGAGAAACTTAACAGAAACCCATGGGGGAGGGGAAGGGAAAAAAAAGAGGTTAGAGTGGAAGAGAGCCAAAGCATAAGAGACTCTTAAAAACTGAGAACAAACTGAGGGTTGATGGGGGGTGGGAGGGAGGGGAGGGTGGGTGATGGGTATTGAGGAGGGCACCTTTTGGGATGAGCACTGGGTGTTGTATGGAAACCAATTTGACAATAAACTTCATATATTGAAAAAAAAAAAATAACCAGTTTGTTCCAATAGTAAGCCAAGAGCAAAGAGAAATCGTGGTTCTTAGCATTATGGATTAGAAGCTATATTGTTTCGTGAAGTAATATCTATGTTTTTTACTATTTTTACTGATTCTTAAGCAAAGTTATAGAACATGGTTAAAATACAAAATAAAGCAGCTGAGCTCAATGAAATTCAGCAGTCTACAACCCAGGCCCAATCCCTGGAGGCAACTACCCTCAACTCATCCTCCTGGTTCATTTCCTTGATTTATTTAAATTACATGTTTATTCATTTTTGCTATTGATTTACTACTTTAGATAAACTCTATTGGCTTCCTGCTAAATGCATGGTAATTTACATAACATAATACCCTACATCTCCTCTCTGTCTCCTCTTCAATTGCCTATAGCTATCTTATAATCTGCTCTGTTGCAACCTGTGTTTCTGCAGTATCAACTGCTCCATGTGGTACTGATAAAAGAGCCATAATGTTAGTATTAACATGGAACTTGTTAATACTTAGCTTTTTGTTCTCTAAGAGAGTGAAGGCAGAACAGAACCAGAACTATAACTAAAGAGAAAAAAAAATCACTTTGCTCTCCACCATACATGCAAGAAGCCCTTTCAGCTCTATTTTAAGAAAATAAACTTGTGACACCTGTATGCAGACTCTCCCGGCTTCCTCAAATCCTGGCAGGTCGTCGTTTTGACCCAAACTCCACTTCCATCTTACTGTGTCCTCACCATGAAACAAGGATTTCCGAGCTATTATTTTTGTACTTTTTAATATCCCTTGAGGAAGCCGTCAGAACCTGGGTTAAATGACCATACCCCACAGTATGGTAATCATTTTTGTTAGTGTTCAAGTTTAGAAAGTTACGTGATTTTGACTTGCTCTGTATTTTTTCCTCACACCGTATTTTTAAAGAGTGCTATCTTAGAGAACACATGTTGGGTTGTTTTGTTTTTAAGAACACATGTTTTGTAGTAAGGCAGAAAGCCCTGCAGTTTTGATTATGTTTTCTTTGACTCTGTCAACTTGATATTATACTAAAGTCTTTATTTTTGTTCCAACAAATAGCACCGGAATTCTCTAAACCCTCTTCTCTCTCTTTGGTTATTTATCTCCCTTACACTTTCCTCCTTGAAATTTCCTACTTTTTTTTTCTCTCTTACTTTGCTTATGTTTTACCTCCCTCTCTATAATTGAATAGTTTTTACTTCTCCATGTTCTGTTTATAGGTAGATCCTCAATTTTGAAAACATTAAGAGATTTGCATTATTTGCACCCTTTGCTGCAAACCCAAAGGAGACATGTTTAAGCTGTGATTTTCCTTCTTCTGGCTCCAAAGACATCACCACTTTTGCCACTAAAACAACAATATTTTCCAGTGTCAAGGTCAAACATATTCTTTCTTATATTCTGCGAATTTTTAAAATCAGCACTGTTTATACTTTGTTTCACATTTTGAACATGACTTTTTTGGAAGTTTTTGTTTTGTTTTCTTCTGGTCTGCTTTTTGTGTATACATTTTCCTCTAATCTCCAAATGCTTTATTTTTTTCCTACTCTTTTCATGGGGGTGGAGGGGGGCAATCCTAATACTTTATTAGCTTTTTCTGGGAATCTATTTCATTAGTTTATTGAAGATATTCTTCTGATAGTCCATTTGCTGTCCCTTCTTATTTGGACTGATTGCTTCCTAGGCCTATGAAGCCAACCAATCACTCTCCGTCTCACATTCTGTGATCAGTCATGAATTCCCGTCCATTATACACGTGGCTTTTTCTGATACAGTGCATTCTCTGGAAAAGTGCTTGAAAAGCAAATCATCTAAGCTTTTGTGTAAGGTTTTTTTTCCCTTTTGTTCTCACATTTATTTTTAAATGGTGGTATCTTGTTCTCTCATTTGATAAGTATTTTCCTTTAAAATTGTGGTAGTTTGTTCTGTTGCTTTCTAGCTTTCATTATGGACTAAGGTCAAATGATACTATATACGATGATAGCACTCGCTTGAAAAAAACCTTCCCCAAATTCAGCACTGATTAGCACCATACCAAACCTAATGAATGTGTTTCAGTCCTCACCTTTTTAGTATCCCTATCAGAATGTGACATCGATTACAAAACTTGCCTTATGAACTATCATCTCCTGTCAGTGTCTGTGAGACTACTCTTCTAGATTTCCTCAGAGCCATCTGCCAATTGTGTTCTATGTCTGTTTTGAGACTGACTTGTACTTTACTACCTAGTTACCTGTCTCACCTTAGTGTTCAGTCTGCTGATACCTAGCCCATATCCTAAGCTTTCCTGATGGCCAAGGCAATGTCTTTGCACCCGGAGTTATAATTACCATCTATCCATATCATAATTATAGCCATCTTCAAAGCTCCAGCACAAGTTGAGCTCCTTACTCCTCTCTCTCTGCCCATTCTGTCTCCCCTTATCATAACATTCATACTCACAGTCAATATGTCTAACACTTGAGGTCATTTTCTTTTTTTAAAAATTTTTTTTCAACGTTTATTTATTTTTGGGACAGAGAGAGACAGAGCATGAACGGGGGAGGGGCAGAGAGAGAGAGAGAGACACAGAATCGGAAACAGGCTCCAGGCTCTGAGCCATCAGCCCAGAGCCTGATGCGGGGCTCGAACTCATGGACCGCGAGATAGTGACCTGGCTGAAGTCGGACGCTTACCCGACTGCGCCACCCAGGCGCCCCGAGGTCATTTTCTACAAACACATGCACATACACACAAGCACTCACTATGTCACCTATAGTCTGTTTCCACATTCAGGGTATTCTGTCTCAAAGAATGATACAAATAATCATCTAACTTCTCAAGACAGACGCTTAGAAGACATTCTTGACTCGTTTCTCTTCATCACCCCTTGTATATAATCTATGGCAACATCCTGTCGATTTTACCTCATAAATTTCACTCATCTACACTTCATCTATACCTACACCACTTTGGTCAAAGCTATCATTGGACCGTTACAACAGCCCCTGACTGTCTCCAGTCTATTCTGTATTTGATAGTTAGAATTTACTGTTTTTGAAAATAGGAAATGTCAGGGAACCTGAGTGGCTCAGTCAGTTAAGCATCATGAGTTTGAGCCCACATAGGGTAAGCCCCATTTCTTTCCCTCTCTCTCCGCCCCTCAGTTACTTGCACCTTCTCTCTTTCTCTCACTCTCTCAAAAAAAAAAAAAAAAAAAAAAAAAAAGAAAATAGAAAATGCCATTATATTACACAATTAGCTTAATACCTATCAATGGCTTCATGCTGTTCTTTGGATAAAACCAAAGCAGCTTAATATGCCTTAGTAAATGCCCCATTGTCTGCCTTGGGTCCTGTGTACTCTTCATCCCCCCTTGCACACCCTAGTTTCCCCCATTCAGTTACCATCACCTTTACTTTCTTTCTGTACCTAATTTAGATTTCATTCCTTCCTAATAAGAGAGTTTTTAAAAATTTTCAGCCATTTGCAGGGAATAATCTTTGTTCATATTCTATTTTTTATAGGAGTTCATGGTTTGCCTTCTCAGAGTGAAATTATCCTCTCTACCCCTACTTCCTAGGCTATGTTAGTTTTCTTTTTAATACAAACTCATAGAATCTTTCTTTTAGGTTACTTAATTTTAATTGTGAATGTGCTAGTGTGATTAATTTCTGTCTTCTCTACTAGAATCTAAGATCTGTGAGAGCAGATACTTATCTGTTTGCTTATTGCCTACATTTACAACATAACCTGGAAAATAGTAGACACCTAACTTAAAGTCTGCAAAAATAATAAGTCAATGAATGACTACATACAAGAAACCAACTCCAGGAATTCTGAAAGATAGGGGATTTTTAAGCAGTTTTTTAATGCATTGATTTAAAAGTTTAAAAACTATAGTTTAGAAATTTTTGACTTGCAGAAAGGAAACATTATATTCTTTATCTATTACTCAAATCCTGAGGAGGAAAAATCACCCAATTTCTCCCTTTGTTATTTTTTAAAAAGGCTATTTTCCTATAGTGGACATTTATTATCTTTCACTTTTCTCTTGGAACATTCCTCCTAAGTGTTTTCAGAATTTCAATACGTTATCTAAGTTATGAGCAACTATCTATAAAACATAGTTCAGATGATTTTTACCTATTTGGAAAAACAATTAAAAACATATCTTTTGTTTGCTTATTTTATTATTTCCCAAGTGAGACTGGCATAGCCAATAGCCCAAAGGGATTAGAATGGTGATCCACTGGGTTGAACAAAGAAATTATGAGAGATTTTATCTATGTCAAGTCTAAATCTAAAGTAAGAAATAAATTAAGCTGCAATGATATTTAATATACAGATTGATATATGTAACAAAGTGATGTGATGTTTTATTAACAAATAAGGAAAATAATTTAAACAGCATGAAGTAAGCAAATTTATGAGTGGGGGAGCATATAATACAAATAACAATGATCTCTTCTGCCCGATTGAGATTCATCATAGCATGTTATGGAGATACTTTTAAGTTATCCACAGAATAGCAGCAATTTCTATTGGTATATTTCTTCTTGCTTAGAAAATAATGAGAAAAGCATACAGACTTAAAATAGACATAATAATTTTGTATATATAATGTCTCTATATATGTGTGTATGTAGGGCAAATAGAATGTATAGTTAATATTGTTTAAATGTTGTATGAATCTTATTAGTCAGTCAAGGTTTCTGAAAGAAACTGGTTTTGAGTTTGCTCAAGCTTATTTTGTTCAAAGGGATATTAAGGTTAGGGAAACTCAAGGGACCATCACTACCTTAATTGCGAGCTCTGCATTTTCATTTTTTATCTTTGTAAGCAAAAAAGCATTGCTATATCATAAATAAAATGGAATTTCTAATTTAATTGCTCTATTTATAAAATAATTATGAATGCAATAAAAGAAGAGAATAAAGAAACAGCAACGATTTAGACTCTAAGGGGGGCCTTATACCGACCGTGTCCAATGTAAATCATTATTTCAGCCAAAATTTAATCAAACTTTACACACAAGATTCATTATGGATATGCCACTGCACATCAACATTAGGAATATTATTTTGAAACATGTGAAGGCCAGATGAACTAGCCAAAAAATTGATTTCAGTATTAATCAATGTACTAAACTAAGTTGTTTGGCAATTTTTAGGATATTCTTACCACCCTTAGCTGAACTGACCAAATTTTATTTAATAGATTAATCAAGATGCATAAGAGTTGGGTAGGAATTTTGTCTTTTATATTTTTTACTGGCTTAATATGTAGGTACTACTTGAAATGTCAGTGCTCTTAATATTATTTCAATTCCTGGCTACATTTTTAAGAAGACCATGTCCTTGAACAATATTCTCCTAATTAGTAAGATGTTACTATACTTTTGGGTTTTTTTATCTGTAATTTTTTTTTTTTTTTAACAAAATGTGCATTTTTATTCAATTGCTTATGCATGGCTATTTCTTATAGTACAATCATTTGAACTCTACTAATTATAAAATATTAATAGATATGCTTCCTTTTTTAAGTTTATTTATTTTTGAGAGAGACAGAGACATTGTGTAAGCAGAGGAGGGGCAGAGAGAGAGAGGGAAAGAGAGGGAATCTCAAACAGGCTCTGTGAGGCAGAACATAGCCCAATGTGGGGCTCGAACTCCCAAAACTGTGAGATCATGACCTGAGCCTAAACCAAGAGGTGGATGCTTAACTGACTGAGCCACCTAGGTGCCCTGATATACTTCTTAAAGTAAGTGCAATTATCCCATTTATGAAGTTTTTAGAAGTTTTTTTTTTCATATTTTGCAAATAAAATCCAAAAAAAAGATAAAGACAAGAAAATTAAGTGGAATTTTGAGTAATTTCTCTGCAGTATAGTCCTATAATGAGATTTTTCTTCCTTTCCTATTTTAAAATTTAGATACTTTTTTTTATTTTTATCATCACAATTATTGGTTTTTGAATTTTTTCTTTAAATGGCTTGAATAAGGAATTATATCATAAACACATACATTTGATCTGAACTATTACTTGAGCCTTTAGGCAAAAATTTGATATGACATCTTCTTATGCAACTTTGCTGATCTGTAAATGGTCCACATAAAATGCTTGCCTGATTTTATTATTCTGTTTACCTCTATTATAACTCAGTGAGTCAACAATAATTACTGAGACTTCACTGTGCACAGAAAATAATTGTAATAAAAAAATTAAAGCATTGAATTTGCTCGAAAGAAGCATGCAGCACATATCAAAACAAGTGAACAGTATACTAAAGCCATGGCACAAAATTATCACATCCTTTGTCAATTTTGAGGATTTTATATCCAAAAAAAGTTACATGTTGAGAATTTCAATAGTTCTTTTTTCTTTTAAAAAAATAAAAATGTGATGTTACTTTATGTCAGATATATGTTTGCCTCATAAATGACCAATTAGATTCACTTTAATCAACAGAGAGAGCTAATGTTTGTGGCTTAAGCCGCAAATGTTTTGTGGTTTAAGCACGGTGTTGCTTAAATTGTCACTCATATCTTAATTAGGAGATCAGTCCTTGTGCAAGGACAATTGAACTTCACTCTGCCCAGATTTCCAGATTGTCTGCACTTGCACTGTCTTGAAAGCCAGTCATAGAATTCTGAGGTTGGAGAGCCTGAAGGATAATTTAGTCTATTTCTGTTGTTTTAGAGCTGTAGAAAGCCAAATTCCATGAAGGGGTAATGATATTTATTGATGATATCCAGCAAAAACTTCCATGCATTTTCTCACATAAACTTTGAAATACATCTTAAAGGTGGGCATTAGCATTTGGCTTATAAAATTAAATATTAATTTTCTTGACATAGTAGAGACATATGAACATTAAAGAAGATGTATAAAAATCAACTGGAGAAAATAAAATGTATCATCCATTGTCCAACCATAGGAATTAACTTTTAATATTATGGTGTCTATCCATATATGTATTTATTTCAAAACAGAATCATAATAGGAGTAAAATTTTATTGCTTGCTTGTATTTCTAAGGAATCAAACGTTCTCCCTTGATGTGAAATATTTCCTAACAGCTATAATTCACATTATGTGAATACTGTATCTATATTTTTTAAAACATATGAAATTTATTTAACCATACCATATTATGTGAGTGGCACATTGTTTAAAATATTTATTATTGAGTACTGCTATCTATAAAATATTTCACGAGGGGCGCCTGGGTGGCTCAGTCGGTTAAGCGTCCGACTTCGGCTCAGGTCATGATCTCACGGTCCGTGAGTTCGAGCCCCGCGTCGGGCTCTGTGCTGACAGCTCAGAGCTTGGAGCCTGTTTCAGATTCTGTGTCTCCCTCTCTCTCTGACCCTCCCCCGTTCATGCTCTCTCTCTGTCTCAACAATAAATAAACATTAAAAAATATATATTTCATGAGTGTAATTACTGCCATTTTAGAGATAATGGTAACTGAAATTCAACCCTATTTAAGCTATCTCGCTAGGACCCTTATGTTTCCAAATCTTGAATCCTGGTTTAAATACTTAAATAAAACTATCTTCTTACTACAAACCTTCTGCATGCTGTTGGTAGATACTGCAGCAAATTTATAAGCATATTTTAAAACATAAAATGTGATCCTTATATCTACCACTCTCAATAGAACCATTGTAAGATTTTGGTGTTTTCTTTACAGACCTCTATTTTCTACTGATTATGTATTCATAATACAGTTGTATTATACAGGTAGCATCAGTGGGAGAGATAGTATGAACCTCCTCTAGCTCTTGCTAAAGAGGTCACATGCCATCCATTAACATTCTACCAACGAACTTTTACCTACAGTATAGAAAAATATCACCTTATAAAAAGCTGATATCACACTGCCATTTAAAATTTTGTATTTGTTATTTGACACATTGAATTTAAAAATAATATGTCATGGCGGGGGGTCCCTTGGTGGTTCAGTCGGTTAAGCATCTAACTCGGTTTCGGCTCAGTTCACGATCTCATGGATTTCTGAGTTTCAGCCCTGCATCAGGCTCTGCACTGACAGTGCAGAGACTTTTTGTGATTCTCTCTCTCTCTCTCTCTCTCTCTCTCTCTCTCCTCTCCTCTCCTCTCTCTTCCTCCCTCTCTACCCCTCCCATGCTTGTGCTCTTTCAAAATAAATAAATAAAACTTTTTAATGTTATTTTTTTAATTGACTTTTAATAAAGAGAGTATGAGTTGGGGGGGGGGTGAACAGAGAGGGAGGGAGACACAGAATCCAAAGCAGTCTCCAGTTTCTAAGCTGTCAGCACAGAACCCAATGTGGGGCTCAAACTCACAAACTGCAAGATCATGACCTGAGCCAAACTCAGACGTTTAACCACTGAACCACCCAGGCACCCCAATAAGTAAAGCTTAAAAAAATCAATTAAGAAAATAAATAATAATATTTCACTAATTTTTAAATCTTAATTTTCTATATTACTCAAAGTTGGGACATTTTTCTGAATAATTAGTAATTGTAACCTCTTTTTAAAAAGGCCTAGTCTTTAACCCACTGACGGGCAGGTCACTGTTTTCGCCAACACTGTGAATGAGCTTTTCATACTTCTGTCAAATTAAATACATTTCTCTAGTTCGTAAAAATGTTTGCAAGTTTTGTTTCCAATTGTTGACAATTTCAACATTGCCATCTAATACATACAATAAATGTATATGCAGAATTTGTTTCTTCTCAACATTGTCTATGTCCCCCCTTCTGCATTTTTTAAGTAAATTCTACAGGTTTTAGTTTTGCTTTTATTAATCCTTGGTGGTGACTTATACAATCTATTGCCTTCCTGCAGAGGTTGTCCTTGAAGCTGTCTTTTCTTCCACCTGCTAGCTGGTGTCATCTCCCAGCTGTTGCTGTTTGTAGCAACAGCAGGATGAGATTGCCAGCTAGCAGCAAAGGCCCCCTCTCTGTTTCCCAAATGCAACAGTCACCACAGACCACTGCATCAACCTCTTAATGAAATTCAAGCTCTCAACTCTCGGCCCACCAGTGTCCATTTTCTACACAGAAGCCAGGAGGAACCTTTCACTTCACCTCTGCTTTTCCTACGAGTTCAGAATGTGAGCCACACTTTTACAAGGCTTGCAGGACCTGGCCCTGGACAATTCTCTGACTTCATTTTCTACCTCCACACTCCGCATCTAATTCTCCGTGTCCTTGATACACTAGCCTTCTTTCTGTTGGCAATCGGGATGATGAACAAACCAATCTCCCCAGGACACCAAAGCACTGCTTATCTCTCTCCCTTCCACTCAATGGTCAATTTATAGTCCTTTCAGAAGGTTGTTTGAAGGTTTTACTCTCCTACATCTAGCCTGGTGGGGTCTGAGACCTATCGCCCCAGCATCTTTTCCTCCCTAATAAGCTCGTCTCCCCTTTCTGACATTTAGGAAAAATCTTACCATAGATAATGAGATTCAAGATTAGCAAAATAGTCCTTAGAAATTTTCTCTGAAAAAATAGGACTTATCTGGACTTTCATATTTATAATAGTAGAGGTCAATAAAAATGACAGCATACATAGTCTCATTAAAACAGCCTGTTACCTATTTTAAAATGTACCACATTCATTCCTGTTGGGGCCTCTGTAATGATTTCTTTTGCCCGGAAAACCCTTCTTATTATACATACCTTAAATATCACACTCTATGTAGAAAGGACTTCCTGGATCATCCTACATAAAATAGTCATTTACCTTCTTTTCTAATCACCTTCTAAATTCAATTATTATGTTTTATTCCTCAAAAGTATTTAATAATATGTGCAGTTATTTTTGTATGTATGCTTATTAATAATTATAGCATCTTACGTTGCCACAAAAATTTTGCCTAGTTTACTACTCCTACTCTCAGTCCTTCTATAGTGGTTCTTGCCTCCCCCTAAGGCACCAATTATTATTTGTTAAATAAATTAATTAATGCCCAGTGTCTCGTTTGCTTTCAACAAATTCCTACCTTTTCAATGGAAAAACTCTTAGTAATTGTAATATTGAGAAACATAGCCAACTCCAATTTTTACTTCCACAACTCTTCTTCTCCTTATTCTCCATGCCTTACATTTTGAGAAAATGCTCAGCTAAAATGCAGTATCCCACTTTTAGTGCCTTCCACGCATCCCTACCCAAACTCTGTTCTCACCAAACATTTCTCTTTTTAGGCATGAGTAATTTCTGGCCAAATACTGAAATGACAGCATTGAGATGTGGCCATACAACCTTACCTATTTCACGTGCATAGTAAGACTTCTTAGCCAGGTGAGAGAAACAGGTGTATGTGTGTGTGTATTCCATTTTTGAACTTGGGAATATGTAATTTAGGAAGAATAATTAGTTTACTCCCATTATCCAGGAGTAATACTTTTGTTCCAGTTAGAATAGCACATCAGGTCGCCAAATAGCTTCATAAGTTTGTATTACTTATTTTTTCCTAGATTATGGCTATTTATTCGAATCATGTAGATTTGAGGGTGGGAGGATTGTTTGAATGCTCACCTGTTTTTATAGATGTGTCAGTGAGAGGTTGGGAGACTGTAAATCAAGGCTGCTGTCAAAGAATCACTTACATAAAACAAGCCAGTTCTCTTCCTATACTTCATATTTCATCCACTCCATACTTCTTAATACTGCCCTCTTTAAGTCATATCATTATCGAAGACCAGTGTTCATTATATACCACATGATATAGTCTCTAAGCCTAATGGATGTTTTTGCCCATTGCAACCAGCTACCAAGAAATTATGAATGGAGAAATGTTAACAATAAAACTGAAAACCATCCAAATAAGTTCAAGTATTTATTGGAACCTCACAGAGAGAAGTAATGGGAGCTAACTGAAACACCATACAATCGTCTAATTTCATTATCCTAAGTTTCTATTATATCAGGAATAAGTTTATCGCTAGTACCATATCACCCCAAATTTGAAGTTAATTATCTTGGCCCAGAGACATATTTCTTCAAAATCTGTCAGAATTGAATATGCACAAGACATGCACTTAAATGAGACGACTAATATAAAGGGAGATTTTGTTCAATACATTTCTTTCACCAGGCAAGGCTATTAGAAGACAAAGAATAAAGTCACTTAAATGATTGTATCCTTACTAGTAAAGAATGTGGGTATTGCTCCTGAAAGAAGTTCGCTCTCATTTTTTCTTTTCTATAGAGATTGATGAAAGAAAACTCCCAGATGTGAGAATTCTTTAGAAAATGTGTTCTTTATATATTTGAGACATATAATTGCTAACATCCAATAACATAGCCATAATTAACTAAGCAAATACATTTTGGAAGAGGGAAAGACATTGAATACAAAGACAATTAGTTAATGAACTGCCTCTGCTTCTTCATACATACACAATCAGGAGTAAATGTAACAAATTAGAGAAACATTAATGTATGATAGTAATTGCATAAACTATAACCATACATCAGATGCATTTCTCTAATACCTATCTCCTTTCTATAGCTGTTTTTCATGTCCCTCCCCCACTGCTTTTCTCACTTGTATTTGCAGATCTTAAAAATCTCAGAAGTACGAGATATACCAAGACATTAAAGGGGCTCCTGGGTGGCTCAGTCAGTTAAACATCGGAATCTTGGTTTCGGCTCAGGTCATGATCTCACAGTCTTGAGAGGGGGGAGCCCCGTGTAGGGCTCTGTGCTGGATGTGGAGTCTGCTTGAGATACTGTCTCCCTCTCCTTCTGCCCCTACCCCGCTCATGCTCACTCTCACACTCTCTCAGAAAAATACATATATGTGTATGTATGTATATGTATATATTTTCATATTCTTGGGAGTGACATCCTCAAGATGGTGGAATAGGAGATGCCAGCCTTCATAGCCCCACAGAAACACTGATTTGACAACTATCCACAGACAGTAATACCTTTGTAAGAGCTTTAGAGTCCATTTTAGAGGCTCCGGTAACCCAGTGGACGTAAAATCTGAGAACAGTCACATTGAAAACAGTGAGAACCATTTCACCTTACCAGAGACATTCCTCCCCATTCTGTACCATTCAGCATGGACAGAAAACCCTTAGGCTGCAATTTCTCCCACAGGGGCAGGCAAGTCATATGAGAACCTGCCACCTCAGCTTTCAGGGCACTGCCAAGAGGTCTGTTTCTGTCTCACTCAACCAGAATATCAATGGAATTGGAAAACCTGGATCTTCTGGGGGCAGCTAAGGGCAAAGAAAAGAGGTAAGGACTCCTAGCACTGACACATGAATCTCAATAACAAACCTGCAAACCCTGGTAGCCATTCCCCACAATATATATGTACCTAAATCAGAGCACCTAAATACATAAAGCAAATATTGATAGACCTGAAGAGAAAAGTAGATGGCAATACAGTAATAGTAGGAGACTTCAATATCCCACTTTCAACAGTGGATGGAATATCCAGAGGGAAACTCAATGAGTAAACAGAAGACTTGAATAATATTGTAACAAATGGACCCAACAGACATATACAAAACATTCCATCCAACAGGAGCAAAATGCACATTGTTTGCAAGTGCATGTGGGACATTCTCCAGGATAGATCACATGCTAGGTAACAAAAAATGTCAACAAATTTTTAAAAATTGAAAGTATCCCAAGTATCTTTTCTGACCACAATGGAATGAAAGTGAAAAATCAATAACATAAAAACCACAGGATAATTCACAAATACATGGAAATTAAGCAATACACTCTTGGACAAGTAATAGGTCAAAGAAGAAATTAAAAAAAATAAATCAGGAAATACATCAATACAAATGAAAATGTAGCACACCAAAACTTATGGGATGCAGCAAAAACAGTAGAAGGAGGGAAATTTATAGTGATAAATACCTACATTAAAAAACAAGAAAGATCACAAACTTACAACTGATAGATAAGTAAGTCCTGGAGATCTAATGCACAGTAGAGTGAATATAGAAACGTTATCATATGGTCATCAAACTTGCTAAGAGAATAGATACTAATTATTTCTGCCACCAAAAAAAGAAATGATAATTATATGACATGATAGAGGTACTAACTAATGCTACATTGGCAATTATATTACAATATGTAAATGTATTAAATCAACATGGTGTGCACTTGAAACATACACAATGCCTTATGTCAAATATATTGTAGCTGACAAAAGAAGGATCTCAATCTAACTTTACACCTCAAGCAAGAAGAGAAAGAAAAAGCCCAAAATTAGCACAAGGAAGAAAATAATAATCATTAGGACAGAAATAAATCAAACAGAATTGAAAAATAGAAAACATTGATGAAACCAGGAGTTGGATTTTTGCCAATTTGGCAAACACTTAGCTAGACTATCTAAAAAGAAAAGGGAGAAGACTCAACAAAATAAAAAAGTGAAAGAAGAGACATTATAACCAATGCTATGTAAATTTTAGCAAAAAGACCATAAGCGCCTATTGTGCGCAATTGTACACCAATGAAATGGACAGTATAGAAGAAATGGATAAATTCTTAGGAAAAATACAGCCTACTAAAATGGAATCAAGAATATAGGCTTCTTTTGAAACCTCTCCAGGCTTCTTCTTTCTTGTCTGATACCCCTGGCCTTTATCATTATGTGAATCAGGTTGGCAGAAGGATAAAGAGAGTCTGAAGATGATAACCCCACTTTGTGAAAGCCCTACCTAGATGGACAGATTTCATTTCTGCTTATATCCCCTTGGTGGGAACCAACCACCTAGCCACACTTAGAGACAAACAAAGCTGGGTGTGTGGGGGGTGGGGTTGGAGGGGGAAAATATGGTGCAGGGGTAGAGATCAAAAGCCTAAAAAGACTAATAACAAATAAGGAGACCAAATCTGTAATTAAAAAAAAAAATCCCAATAAAGAAAAGTCCAGGGGCACACCTCAGTCAGTGGAGCATGAGACTCTTGATCTCAGGCATTGTGTGTTTGAGCCCCATGTTGGTGTCGAGATCACATAAGGAAAAAGAAAAGAGAAGAGAAGAGAAGAGAAAAGACAAGATAAGAGAAGAGAAGAGAAGAGAAAAGAAAAGAAGAGAAAAGAAAAGAAAAGAAAAGAAAGCAAAGAAAAGAAAGCAAAGCAAAGAAAAAAGCAAAGCAAAGCAAATCAAAGCCCAGGACCTAGGTGACTTCATTGATGAACTCTGCCAAACATAAGAAGAATTAACGACAATCCTCTTAAAATCTTTCAAAAAAATGGAAAAGGAGGGAACACTTCTGAACTTATCTCATGAGGTCAGCCTCACCTTGATACCAAAACCAGGCAAAGATACCATTAAAAAAGAAAACTACAGGCCAGTATCCTTGATGAACATAGATGCAAAATCCTCAATAAAACATTAAAGCAAATTCAACAGTACACTAAAAGAGTTATATACCATAATCAAATGGTATTTTTCTCGGGATGCAAGGCTGGTTCAACATACAGCAATCAATCAGTGTGATATACCACATCAACGGAATGAAGGATAAAAGTCCCCTCATCATCTCAATAAATGCCATAAAAATAACTTTACAAATTTAATACCCCTTTCATTATAACAACGCTCAACAGATTAGATACAGAAACAATTTACTTCAGCACAAGGAAGCCCATATATGAAAAACTTAAACGTAACATTATACTTAATAATGAAATTCTGAAAATTTTTCCTTTAGGATCAGAAACAAGGCAAAGATACCACAATCACCATTTATATTCAACACAGTATTGGAAATTTTTGCCAGAGCAATTAAACAAAAAAGAGATATAAAAGTCTTCCAAATAAGAAAGGAAGAATAAAATTATTTCTGTTTGCAGATGACATGATCTTATATGTTGAAAACTCTAAAGATCACACACACACACACACACACACACACACACACACACACACACACAAAAGAATTCAGTAAAGTTTTAGGATGTAAAATCAAAATACAAAAATTAGTTTAATTTTTATATTCTAACAACAAACTATCTGAAAAAGAAATCAAGAAATAATGTCATTTACAATAGCTTCAAAAAGAATAAGCTACTTAAGGAGTAAATCTAACAAAGGAGGTGAAAGGCTTATACACCACAACTTTAAAACATTGAGGAAGAAAATGTTTAAAAGACACAAGTAAACGGAGAGATAACTTGTGGTTATGGATTGGATGAATTAACATTGTTAAAATGTCCATATTACCTAAAGCAATCTACTGACTGAATGAAATCCCAATCACATTCCCAAAGATACTTTCACCAGAAAGAGAAAAAAAAAATCCTAAAATTCATATAAAATCACAAAAAACCCTTAATAAACAAATTTGGACATGAATGAGAGCTGGAGTCCTCAGATTTAATGATTTCAAACTATATTACAAAGCTATATTAATCAAAGTATGGTACTGGCACAAGAACAGACATAAGCCACTGGAATAGAGTGTTCAGATTAAAACTTGCATAGATATGGTCAATTATTTTTTTCTTTCCACAATATCAGCTCTTTTCAGTCATAAAGCAAGGTTATACGATCATAAAGCAGGTTCAGTATTCCACTCTCAATGACATTTCACCACGTGATTTAATTGTCAATTTTTGAAGATTTCAAGAATACACAATGGGACAGATTGGTCTTTTCAATAAATGATTTGAGAAAACTGGATATCCATATGCAAGAGAATGAAATTGGACCTTATACCCAACAACCAAAAAACAAAAACAAAAACAAAAAAACTCAAAATGGATTAAAACCTTAAATGTAAGTCATGAAATTGTAACACTCCTAGAAGAAAACATAGGGAAAATACTTCTTGACATTGGCCTTTCAATGACTTCTTGTATATGATACCAAAAGCAAAGGCATCAAGCATACGAATAAACAAATCAGATGACAAACTAAAAGCTTCCTATCATAGTAAGGAAAGAAATAAGACTAAAGGCAACCTACAGGATGAGAAAAAATATTTGCAAACAATATACCTGACAAAGGATTACTATCCCAAATATATAAGGTACTCATACAACCCTATACAAAAAAATAAATAAAAAAGCAAAAAGCAAAAAGACAAACTAATTTAAAAATGGGCAAAGGACCTGAGTAGCTATTTTGCTAAGAAGATATACAAATGCCTGACAGGTATATGAAAAGGTGCTCATTATCAGGGAAATGCAAATCAAACCCCCAATGAGATGTCACTTCATGCTAACTATGATGACTATTATCACAAACAAAAGATAACATGTGTTGGCAAGGATGTGGAGAAAAGGAAACCTTTCTACATTTGTAATGGGAATGCAAGTTGATGCAGCCATTATAAAAAACATTATAGAGGATTCTCAGAAAATTAAAAGTACATGATCCATCAATCCTACTTCTGGGTATATGTCAAAAATAATTGAAATCAGAATCTCAAACTGTTATCTGCATTCCAATGTTCATTACAGCAATATTCACAATAACCTAGACATGGAAACAACCTAAGTGTCCACTGATGGATGAGTGGATAAAGAAAATGTGGTGTATACATATAATGGAATATTATTCAACCTTAAAAAAAAAAAAGAAAATCCTGTCATTAGTGACAACATGGTTGATCTTACAGCACATTATACTAAGTGAGATAAGCTAGACTATGAAAAACAAATACTACGTGATCCCACTTATATCAGGAATCTAATGAAGTCAAAGTCGAAGAGGCAGAGAGTGGTTACCAGGAGCTGGGTGGAGGGGAGAGGACAGGAAAATGTTAGACAAAGGGTACAAAATTTCAGTTATTCAAGACAAACAAGTTCTAGAATTCATTGTATACCATAGTACTTTCAATTAACAAAATGTATTATATATTTAAAAGTTTGCTAAGAGTGTAGATACTTATGCTAAGTGTATTTATCACACACACACATGCAAAAGGCAGGAGAAAACTTTTGGAGAAAATGGATATGTTTATGGCACTGGTTACAATGATGATATGACAGCTGCATACTTACTTCTAAACTCAAAGTTGTATAAATTAATATATATATCTTTTTGTATGTCAATCATACATCAATAAAGTGGTTTTAAAAACCATGATGAATGCTCTCCAAATACATTCCCATAATCCAAAGCATCATATTACAAATGCAAACAAATATTCTAGGTAAAATTCACAAAACTATTTGGAAAAATAATATGTATTTTATGAACATTCAATGATTGTTTATATAAACATGAACAACAAAAAATTAAGTACTTAGCCTTGGGAAGGAGAGAACTGAAAATATTTTTTGATATTATTTAAAAAAAATAAAAGTCAGATAGTAAAGATTTATCAGAATAAGAAATAATCCTATTTACAATAGCAGCAAAAACAATAAAAGACTTAGAACAAATGTAACTAATAAGGTGAAATACATGTATTAAAAAGTACGGATGAAAGAAATTTAACACATAAATGATTATCCCATGTTCATGGATTTGAGGAAATAATATTGTTAAAATGTCCACAGCATCCAAACCATCTATAGATTCAATGCAATTCCTTTTAAAATTCCAGTGGCATTTTTTCTAACAGAAGTGGGAAAAAATCTTAAAATTTGTGTGGAACCACAAAAGACCCTGAATAGTCAAAGCAATCCTGAGAAAGAAAGTGGGGGATATCACATTTTCTGATTTCAAATTATATTATAAAGTTATAGTAATCAAATAAGTATGGTACCGGCATAAAAAACAGGCACATAGACAAATGGAACAAGCAATAAATATACCCTAAATATGGTCAGGTAATATTTGAAAAGGCAGCCATCTGAGAACTGAGGGTTGATGGGGGGTGGGAGGGAGGGGAAGGTGGGTGATGGGTATTGAGGAGGGCACCTTTTGGGATGAGCACTGGGTGTTGTATGGAAACCAATTTGACAATAAACTTCATATATTGAAAAAAAAATGAAAAGGCAGCCAAGTATACTCAGTGGAGAAAGAGTCTATTTGACATATGGTGCTGGGAAAATTGGATATCCACATGTTAAATAATTAAACTTGATCCCTATCCTACACCCCTCAAAAAATTAACTGAGAATGGATTAAAGACTTAAATGTAAGACCTGAAACCATGAAACTGAAAAGAAAACATAAGGAAAAATCTCCTTGACATGGGTCTTGGCAATGATTTTTTGGATATGACAAGGCACAAATAAGAGTATAAAAAGAAACAAGTAGGACTACATCAAACTAAAAAGCTTCTGGTGCAGCAAAAGACACAATAAACTATTGAAAACACAACCTATAGAATTGGAGGAAATTTTTGTAAATTATACATCTGATCAGGGGTTAATATCCAAATCCAAAATATGTAAAAAACTCATACCACTAAATTGAAAAAAAAAAAATCCAATTTAAAAATGGGCAAAGGATCTTAATAGACATTTTTTTTCAAAGAAGGCATACAAATGGCCAGCAGATACATAAAAAATGTGCTCAACATCACCAATCATTAACAAAATGCAAATTAACACCTTATCGCTGGTAGAATGGCTATTATCATCAAGAAAACCAGGAGATGGGTGCCTGGGTGGCTCCGCTCCTTAAGCGTCTGACTCGGTTTCTGCTCAGGTCACGATCTTGTGGTTTTCAAGTTTGAATCCACTTCAGGCTCTGCACTGACAATGTAGAGCCTGCTTGGGATTCTCTCTCTTTCTCCCTCTCTCTGCCCCTCCTCTGCTTCATGCTCTCTTTCTCAAAATAAATAAGCTTGGGGGGGGGAGAGGGAAGATGGCGGCATAGGAGGACGCTGGGCTCACCGCGTGTCCTGCTGATCACTGAGATTCCACCTACACCTGCCTAAATAACCCAGAAAACCGCCAGAGGATTAGCAGAACGGAGTCACCGGAGCCAAGCGCAGACGAGAGGCCCACGGAAGAGGGTAGGAAGGGCGGCGAGGCGGTGCGCGCTCCACGGACTGGCGGGAGGGAGCCTGGGCGGAGGGGCGGCTCGCCGGCCAAGCAGAGCCCCCGAGTCTGGCTTGCAAAAAGCGGAGGGGCCTGACGGACTGTGTTCAGACAGCAAGCGCGACTTAGCGGCTGGGAGGTCAGAAGTTAACAGCTCTGCTCAGAAAGCGGGAAGGCTGGAGGACAAAGGGAAGGAGAGCTGCTGAGCCCCCTAACGACAGAGCTCAGTTTGGTGGGGAACAAAGGCGCTCGCCAGCGCCATCTCCCCCGCCCATCCCCCAGCCAAAATCCCAAAGAGAACCAGTTCCTGCCAGGGAACTTGCTCGCTCCGCGCAAACACCCAACTCTGCGCTTCTGCGGAGCCAAACCTCCGGCAGCGGATCTGACTCCCTCCTGCTGCCACAGGGCCCCTCCTGAAGTGGATCACCTAAGGAGAAGCAAGCTAAGCCTGCCCCTCCTGCCCCTGTGCACCTTGCCTATCCACCCCAGCTAAGACGCCAGATCCCCAGCATCACAAGCCTGGCAGTGTGCAAGTAGCCCAGACGGGCCACCCCACCCCACAGTGAATCCCGCCCCTAGGAGAGGGGAAGAGAAGGCACACACCAGTCTGACTGTGGCCACAGCGGTGGGCTGGGGGCAGACATCAGGTCTGACTGCGGCTCCGCCCACCAACTCCAGTTATACACGACAGCACAGGGGAAGTGCCCTGCAGGTCCTCACCACGCCAGGGACTATCCAGAATGACCAAGCGGAAGAATTCCCCTCAGAAGAATCTCCAGGAAATAACAACAGCTAATGAGCTGATCAAAAAGGATTTAAATAATATAACAGAAAGTGAATTTAGAATAATAGTCATAAAATTAATCGCCGGGCTTGAAAACAGTATAGCTGACAGCAGAGAATCTCTTGCTACAGAGATCAAGGGACTAAGGAACAGTCACGAGGAGCTGAAAAACGCTTTAAACGAAATGCATAACAAAATGGAAACCACCACGGCTCGGATTGAAGAGGCAGAGGAGAGAATAGGTGAACTAGAAGATAAAGTTATGGAAAGAGAGGAAGCTGAGAAAAAGAGAGATAAAAAAATCCAGGAGGATGAGGGGAAAATTAGAGAACTAAGTGATACACTAAAAAGAAATAATATACGCAAAATTGGTATCCCAGAGGAGGAAGAGAGAGGGAAAGGTGCTGAAGGGGTACTTGAAGAAATAATAGCTGAGAACTTCCCTGAACTGGGGAAGGAAAAAGGCATGGAAATCCAAGAGGCACAGAGAACTCCCTTCAGACGTAACTTGAATCGATCTTCTGCACGACATATCATAGTGAAACTGGCAAAATACAAGGATAAAGAGAAAATTCTGAAAGCAGCAAGGGGTAAACGTGCCCTCACATATAAAGGGAGACCTATAAGACTCGTGACTGATCTCTCTTTTGAAACTTGGCAGGCCAGAAAGAATTGGCACGAGATTTTCAGGGTGCTAGACAGAAAAAATATGCAGCCGAGAATCCTTTATCCAGCAAGTCTGTCATTTAGAATAGAAGGAGAGATAAAGGTCTTCCCAAACAAACAAAAACTGAAGGAATTTGTCACCACTAAACCAGCCCTCCAAGAGATCCTAAGGGGGACCCTGTGAGACAAAGTACCAGAGACATCACTACAAGCATAAAACATACAGACATCACAATGACTCTAAACCCATCTCTTTCTATAATAACACTGAATGTAAATGGATTAAATGCACCAACCAAAAGACATAGGGTATCAGAATGGATAAAAAAACAAGACGCATCTATTTGCTGTCTACAAGAGACTCATTTTAGACCTGAGGACACCTTTAGATTGAGAGTGAGGGGATGGAGAACTATTTATCATGCTACTGGAAGCCAAAAGAAAGCTGGAGTAGCCATACTTATATCAGACAAACTAGACTTTAAATTAAAGGCTGTAACAAGAGATGAAGAAGGACATTATATAATAGTGACAGGGTCTATCCATCAGGAAGAGCTAACAATTATAAATGTCTATGCGCCGAATACCGGAGCCCCCAAATATATAAAACAATTACTCATAAACATAAGCAACCTTATTGAGAAGAATGTGGTAATTGCAGGGGACTTTAACACCCCACTTACAGAAATGGATAGATCATCTAGACACACGGTCAATAAAGAAACAAGGGCCCTGAATGAGACAATGGATCAGATGGACTTGACAGATATATTTAGAACTCTGCATCCCAAAGCAACAGAATATACTTTCTTCTCGAGTGCACATGGAACATTCTCCAAGATAGATCATATACTGGGTCACAAAACAGCCCTTCATAAGTTTACAAGAATTGAAATTATACCATGCATACTTTCAGACCACAATGCTATGAAGCTTGAAATCAACCACAGAAAAAAGTCTGGAAAACCTCCAAAAGCATGGAAGTTAAAGAACACCCTACTAACGAATGAGTGGGTCAACCAGGCAACTCGAGAAGAAATTAAAAAATATATGGAAACAAACAAAAATGAAAATACAACAATCCAAATGCTTTGGGACGCAGCGAAGGCAGTCCTGAGAGGAAAATACATTGCAATCCAGGCCTATCTCAAGAAACAAGAAAAATCCCAAATACAAAATCTAACAGCACACCTAAAGGAAATAGAAGCAGAACAGCAAAGGCAGCCTAAACCCAGCAGAAGAAGAGAAATAATAAAGATCAGAGCAGAAATAAACAATATAGAATCTAAAAAAACTGTAGAGCAGATCAACGAAACCAAGAGTTGGTTTTTTGAAAAAATAAACAAAATTGACAAACCTCTAGGCAGGCTTCTCAAAAAGAAAAGGGAGATGACCCAAATAGATAAAATCACAAATGAAAAT
Source organism: Puma concolor (assembly GCF_028749965.1). Classification (NCBI taxonomy): domain Eukaryota; kingdom Metazoa; phylum Chordata; class Mammalia; order Carnivora; family Felidae; genus Puma; species Puma concolor. The sequence continues at coordinate 203,713,359 of NC_141667.1, read as the reverse complement.
GGAATGATTACAACCAATCCCTCAGAGATACAAACAATTATCAGGGAATACTATGAAAAATTATATGCCAACAAATTGGACAACCTGGAAGAAATGGACAAATTCCTGAACACCCACACTCTTCCAAAACTCAATCAGGAGGAAATAGAAAGCTTGAACAGACCCATCACCAGCAAAGAAATTGAATCGGTTATCAAAAATCTCCCAACAAATAAGAGTCCAGGACCAGATGGCTTCCCAGGGGAGTTCTACCAGACGTTTAAAGCAGAGATAATACCTATCCTTCTCAAGCTATTCCAAGAAATAGAAAGGGAAGGAAAACTTCCAGACTCATTCTATGAAGCCAGTATTACTTTGATTCCTAAACCAGACAGAGACCCAGTAAAAAAAGAGAACTACAGGCCAATATCCCTGATGAATATGGATGCAAAAATTCTCAATAAGATACTAGCAAATCGAATTCAACGGCATATAAAAAGAATTATTCACCATGATCAAGTGGGATTCATTCCTGGGATGCAAGGCTGGTTCAACATTCGCAAATCAATCAACGTGATACATCACATTAACAAAAAAAAAGAGAAAAACCATATGATCCTGTCAATCGATGCAGAAAAGGCCTTTGACAAAATCCAGCACCCTTTCTTAATAAAAACCCTTGAGAAAGTCGGGATAGAAGGAACATACTTAAACATCATAAAAGCCATCTATGAAAAGCCCACAGCTAACATCATCCTCAACGGGGAAAAACTGAGAGCTTTTTCCCTGAGATCAGGAACACGACAGGGATGCCCACTCTCACCGCTGTTGTTTAACATAGTGCTGGAAGTTCTAGCATCAGCAATCAGACAACAAAAGGAAATCAAAGGCATCAAAATTGGCAAAGATGAAGTCAAGCTTTCGCTTTTTGCAGATGACATGATATTATACATGGAAAATCCGATAGACTCCACCAAAAGTCTGCTAGAACTGATACATGAATTCAGCAAAGTTGCAGGATACAAAATCAATGTACAGAAATCAGTTGCATTCTTATACACTAACAATGAAGCAACAGAAAGACAAATAAAGAAACTGATCCCATTCACAATTGCACCAAGAAGCATAAAATACCTAGGAATAAATCTAACCAAAGATGTAAAGGATCTGTATGCTGAAAACTATAGAAAGCTTATGAAGGTAATTGAAGAAGATTTAAAGAAATGGAAAGACATTCCCTGCTCATGGATTGGAAGAATAAATATTGTCAAAATGTCAATACTACCCAAAGCTATCTACACATTCAATGCAATCCCAATCAAAATTGCACCAGCATTCTTCTCGAAACTAGAACAAGCAATCCTAAAATTCATATGGAACCACAAAAGGCCCCGAATAGCCAAAGGAATTTTGAAGAAGACCAAAGCAGGAGGCATCCCAATCCCAGACTTTAGCCTCTACTACAAAGCTGTCATCATCAAGACAGCATGGTATTGGCACAAAAACAGACACATAGACCAATGGAATAGAATAGAAACCCCAGAACTAGACCCACAAACGTATGGCCAACTCATCTTTGACAAAGCAGGAAAGAACATCCAATGGAAAAAAGACAGTCTCTTTAACAAATGGTGCTGGGAGAACTGGACAGCAACATGCAGAAGGTTGAAACTAGACCACTTTCTCACACCATTCACAAAAATAAACTCAAAATGGATAAAGGACCTGAATGTGAGACAGGAAACCATCAAAACCTTAGAGGAGAAAGCAGGAAAAGACCTCTCTGACCTCAGCCGTAGCAATCTCTTCCTCGACACATCCCCAAAGGCAAGGGAATTAAAAGCAAAAGTGAATTGCTGGGACCTTATGAAGATAAAAAGCTTCTGCACAGCAAAGGAAACAACCAACAAAACTAAAAGGCAACCAACGGAATGGGAAAAGATATTTGCAAATGACATATTGGACAAAGGGCTAGTATCCAAAATCTATAAAGAGCTCACCAAACTCCACACCCGAAAAGCAAATAACCCAGTGAAGAAATGGGCAGAAAACATGAATAGACACTTCTCTAAAGAAGACATCCGGATGGCCAACAGGCACATGAAAAGATGCTCAACATCGCTCATCAGGGAAATACAAATCAAAACCACACTCAGGTATCACCTCACGCCAGTCAGAGTGGCCAAAATGAACAAATCAGGAGACTATAGATGCTGGAGAGGATGTGGAGAAACGGGAACCCTCTTGCACTGTTGGTGGGAATGCAAATTGGTGCAGCCGCTCTGGAAAGCAGTGTGGAGGTTCCTCAGAAAATTAAAAATAGACCTACCCTATGACCCAGCAATAGCACTGCTAGGAATTTATCCAAGGGACACAGGAGTACTGATGCATAGGGGCACTTGTACCCCAATGTTCATAGCAGCACTCTCAACAATAGCCAAATTATGGAAAGAGCCTAAATGTCCATCAACTGATGAATGGATAAAGAAATTGTGGTTTATATACACAATGGAATACTACGTGGCAATGAGAAAAAATGAAATATGGCCTTTTGTAGCAACGTGGATGGAACTGGAGAGTGTGATGCTAAGTGAAATAAGCCATACAGAGAAAGACAGATACCATATGGTTTCACTCTTATGTGGATCCTGAGAAACTTAACAGGAACCCATGGGGGAGGGGAAGGAAAAAAAAAAAAAAAGAGGTTAGAGTGGGAGAGAGCCAAAGCATAAGAGACTGTTGAGAACTGAGAGCAAACTGAGGGTTGATGGGGGGTGGGAGGGAGGAGAGGGTGGGTGATGGGTATTGAGGAGGGCACCTTTTGGGATGAGCACTGGGTGTTGTATGGAAACCAATTTGACAATAAATTTCATATATAAAAAAAAATAAGTAAGCTTAAAAAAAAAAAGGAGACACGAAATAACAAACGCTGGCTAGGATGTGAAAAAAAGAGAAATTTTGTGCACTATTGATGGGAATGTAAATCGATAAAGCCCTACAGAAACTAATATGGAGGTTCCTCAAAAAAAAGATAAAAAATAGACCTACCATACGATCCAGCAATCTACTCCTAAGTATATATCCAAAGGAAACAGAAACACTATGTTGAGGGGATATCAGCACCCCATCTTCATAGCTGCATTACTTACAACAGCCACACATGGAAACTACCTAAGTGTCCATTAACAAATGAATAGATAAAGAAGTATGGTATATCCATACAATGTAATAATTTTCAGCTCTGAAAAAAGAAATTCTGTCATTTGTGACAACCTGAATGGACCTTGAAGTCATTATGCTAAATGAAAGAAGTCAAAGAAAGATAAATACCATATGATCCCACTTATATGTGGACTTTTAAAAAAATCATGGAAAAATATTTGTGGTCACCAGAGGTGGGGAGTGTATGGTAAGGTGGAGAAACTGGATCTAGGTTAAGGTAGTCAAACGGTACGAACTTGTGGTGATAAGTACTGGGGAGGTAATGTATTACATAGTGACTGTAGCTAACACTGCTGTATAGTATTTGAAAGTTGCTAAGAATTAATCCTACTCATCACAAGGTGAAAAACATTTTTTCCCTTTTACTCTTTCTATATGAGATGATGGATGTTAACTATTGTGGCAATTACTTCACAATGTATGTCAATCAAATCATGCTATATGTCTTAAACTTAGCCATGCTGTATGTCAATTATATCTCAATAGAACTGGGGAAAAAAAAAGGCAGACAAACTGCAATTTCACAACTTTTCTTGAACCCATCAGAGCTGAAGTCATAGGACAATCAACTAGCCCCAAATCTAAGGAAACACAGCATCTGTAGGAAGTGATGGGAATACAAGCACTTAATAGAGCTAGAACAAACAGAGTTGCACATAAGAGTTTAACTAGATTAAATTAGAGAGAGTGTGGAGGCCCGGGGTGCTCTCATGTAAGATTTCACCACACACTCCTTCTGGAACTCACAAAAATATTGGTAAGAGTCATAAGAAAGCATTTTTTTCTAGTACAATACTGGGAAAGCAGAATAGCAGACACTGAGGGCCGAGCAGAAAACACCCCCCGGACATCTTTCCCTTATATACACTATACAGAAACAAAGTCAGACTTTGTGAGAGAAATGAGTCTTGACATTGACTATGTTTCTTTGAATGCAGTGGTGAAAACTCAGTTGAGATAAGGGGAAATATTTGCAAATTAGAAATCTGATAAAGGGTTAATATCCAAAATGTATAAAGAACCCATACAACTCAATAGGAACAAAAAACAATCCAATTAAAAAGTGATCAGATTGAATAGGTATTTTTTGAAAGAAGACACCCAAATGCCCAAGGAGTACATGAAATTTGTTTAACATCACTAATCATCAGTGAAATACAAATTGAAACCACAGTGAGAGATCACTTCCCATCTTTTAGAATGGCTTTCATAAAAATAACAAGAGATAATAAGTGTTGGTGAGAATGTGGAAAAAAGGGAACCCTTGTGCACTGTCAGTGGAAATGTAAATTGATAGAGCTACAATATCAAGTTTCCTCAAAAAAATTAAAAATAGAATTACCATATGATCCATGAATCCCAGTTTTGGGTATATATTTAAAGCAAATGAAAACAGGATCACAGGGGCACCTGGGTGGCTCAGTTAAGCATCTGACTTTGGCTCACGTCCTGATCTCAAGGCTTGTGAGTTTGAGCCCTGCATCAGGCTCTGTGCTGATAGCTCAGAGCCTGCAGCCTGCTTTGAATTCTGTGTCTCCTTCTCTCTCTCTCTCTGCCCTTCCCCATCCCCTACTCACATATTCATTCATTCATTCATTCTCTCTCTCTCTCTCTCAAAAAAAAAAAAAAAAAAAAATTAAAAAAACCAGGATCTCAAAGAGATATTTGCACTCCCATGTTATTTGTAGCAGTATTCACAATAGCCAAGATTAGGAAATAAACTATGTGTCCTACAATGGATGAATGGATAGAGAAGTTGTGGTATATATTCAAAAATGAGTATTATTCAGCAATGGGAAAGAAGGAAATCCTGCAATGTGAGACAACACAGATAGATCCTGAAGGCATTATGCTAAGTGAAATAAGTCAGAGAAGAACAAGTATTAGATGGTATCACCTATATGTAGAATCTTAAAAAGCTGAACTCACAGATACAGTGAGTTCAGGGGTGTTTTTCAGGGGCCTAAGGGAAATAGGGAGATTTTGGTCAAAGATACAAACTCCCCATTATAAAACGAATAAATTCTGGGATCTAATTTACAGTGTGGTGATTATAGTTAACAATACTGTATTATATAATTGAAAGTCACTGAGAGTAAGTCTTAAATTTTTCCACCATAAAAAAAGGTAATTATGTTATTTGATGGAGTCTTTAGGTAATACTATGGTGGTAATCATTTTGCAATATAGTAGTGTATCGTATCAATACATTTTACATCTTAAGCTTACACAATGTTATATGTAAATTATATCTCAGTAAAGCTGGGGGGAGGGAGAACAGCATCAAACCACCCAGAAAATGTTAGAAATATTTGCAAACTGTATCTGATAAGAGGTTATTATCCTGAATACACAGAAAACTCCTAAAACTCAACAGTAGAGAACACAAAATTATTTAAATGGATAAGAGCCTGAATAGACATGCTCTCAATAGACATAACGTCTTCTGGGAATAGACCAGAAGATATTCAAATGGCCAATAAACACATGAAGAGTTAGTTGTTCAATATCACTAATGTTTAAGGAAATGCAAATCCAAACCACGATGATCAAGTACTTCACATTCATTGGGGTGTCTATTATAAACACACACACACACACACACACACACACACACACACACACACACACAGAAAACAAGTGTTGATAAGGATGTGAGGAAATTGGAACATTTGTATCCTGTTAATGAGAATGAAAAATGGTATATCTGGTGTCAAAACCAGTATGGCAATTACTGAAAAAAATGCAAATAGCATTACCATATGACCCAGCAATTCCATTTTCTGCAACTGAAAACAGAAACTAGAATATGTATTTGTACACCTATTTTTAGAGCAGCATTATTTGAAATAGCCAACAAGTAGAATCAACCCAAATGTCCACAGACAGATGAATGGATAATGGTATATACATACAGTGTAATATTCAACCTTAGAATAAAGGAAATTCTGATACATGCTCCAACATTAAGGATCCTTGAAGATCTTATGTGAAGTGAAATAAACCCATCAGAAAAGAACAAGTATATAGGTATCTAATATATGATTCCTCTTATATTAGAGCCAGAATTGTGGTTGCCAGGTATAGGAGGTGAGAGGAACCAGAATTAATGTTTTAATGAGTACAGAATTTTAGTTTTGCAAGATGAGAAGAGTTCTGTGGATGGATGATGATGCTGGTCACCCAACAACGTGAATGTACTGAATGTCACATAACTGTAACCTAAACATAGTTAAGATGGTAACTTTTTTTTTTTGGTTATGTGTATTTTACCACAATTAAAATTTTGCAGCATGTTTTGAATAGGAAACTTTTGTTTTACTTTGTATTCTGTCATATTCGGTTTTCATCCTTTTTAGAAGGATGAGCAGAAATTTTGTTTTATTGATTTTTTTGGCTTATTTATATTGGTGGCACGCCCACCCCAGGCTCTGAATTCAAGCAGTGAGTGTGCTTCTTTCTTGTGCTTTTCATGGTGAACGTTTAATCTTTATTATTTTATTGCAGAGGGGTTGAATTTCCATTGGCCAAAGACCGTTTCTGGGCCAGTACTCAGCAGACCAATACCTTGGCCCCTACCTGCTTTACAATTCTAATTTCTAATTTCATTTCCAATTCAAGGTGATGCTTATGTTTTTGGAACACTGTTAAGTATTTGGGGCTAATTCTTTTTATTATTTATTATTGCAATGAAATTGTACAAGAGATTATAGTTTAAAGAATGAGCCATCTTTACCATCTGACAGGAATTGGTGAAACTCTAGTAACTCAGAAAATTTAATGAGGCTTATTTTGCATTTTGGCACAGTGGACCGAGCAGAAATATGGCATACGTCACACAGTAGTAGAGATTCCATGAATCTGGACCCTGATAAACTAAAAATACATTCATGCAAATATATACCCTCTAAGTCATTTAATAAATTTAAGTATATGAAATCATTTGGAAAATACTCTGAGTCATGAAAATACTTTTTGCAAATTTAAAAATAGAAATATGATTACTGATTTTGCATGTTCTATGGCTTTACATTCGTATTTGTTTTTCTTGGCTTGAGTATCTATAAGACCTACTCTAACCTGTGTAGCTGCTTTCAACTCTTTAGAGCAGAATGAAATTTAAGGAAAAACTGTCTTGTCTGAAATATTTTATGGTGCCCAAAAAGACACAAAAGCATTATATTACAGATTAATTATCCATTATAAATAATCAAAGATGCTACTCATTCTGGTTCATAATCCAAACTCATTGTAGATCAACATCTATAATTTGTAGCAAGTTGCTATACAACTTACTACATTGGGTCTTGTATTTGAAATCTCTTGACATGTTCTCTGTTTATGTTGTATTAATCTATTGTCAAGACTCTCCCCATCAATAACTATATGATTTCATAATACAACACAATTTAAGCTGTTGCAGAGGATGCCTGTCATTTTTGAATGTTCACTACATTAATCGTCAATTTGGATTGTATCACACATAACCATAATTTTAAATCAGGTTATTCCAAATATAATCTCAAAGTTAAGTGAATATCAATCGTCAGCGGGGTATCGATGAGCATTCGGGTTAAAGCAAGTCATCCAATGCTAGTGAAAGATTTATCCAAAATGAGGTGACAGAACAATTCATGAAACGTACACAGAGCCAAAAACACAAAGTCTACTTCTTTCAGAAAATCATTAAGTTGATAAATCTCTAAGAGTAATGAGGAGGAAAAGATAAAACACACACAAAAAAAGCCAGGACCAGGAATGAGAGCAGTAACAGAACTACAGAATTCAACAGATATGAAAAGAATAATAAGGGGATATTATGGACCATTTTACAGCCCCATATTTAACAGTACAGATGAAATAGACAAACCTCTTGAAAGACAGAATCTATCAAAACCTACTCAAAGGAAATACAGAACTTGATTAGCCCTGTATACATTAAAGAAATTGAATTTGTAATTTAAAACACTCTCAAACAGAAAGTTTTAGGCCCAGTTGACACCACTGGTGAATTATACCAAAGAGGAAAGAAAAAATGCCACCTGTACCTAAACTATCCCAAAAATTGAAGAGAAGGGAATACTTCAAACTTCATCTTAAAAGATGTTGATTCTATAATATCAGAGATAGCAGGCTAAGAAAGAATACTACAGATTATGATCCCATATAAGTATAGATGCAAAACTTCTACCAATTCAAATCCAGCAATTATATAAAAAATGGTAATACATTATGACCAAGTTTATCCCAAGAATGGAATGTTCGTTTAATTGTGGAAAATCAATGTCTTCACTGTATTAAAAGTATAAAAAAGAAAAGCTATATGGTAACCAAGAGATTCATTAAAAGTATTTCATAAAATCTAACATATATTCCTGATTCTTATCAATAATAAGCAAATATCAGTTTATTATGGAGGGAACTTCCTTAGCTTGATTTTAAAAATCTACAAAAAAAATCTGTACATAACATCTTATTTCATAGTTACTATCTGCCACTTTCTCACTAAGATTATAAACATGATAAGGATGTTTGTCCCACCACTTCTATTAAGCATTATACTGACGATTCTTGTAATTGCAATAATGCAAAAATTAAACAAAATTCATCTACATATGGAAGAAGTAAAACTGTGTATATCCACTGATAACGATTGTCTATGTAGAAAATTCTCTGGCATCTACAAAAAAAATACTGTATCTAATAAATGAAGTTACTAATATTTCAGGTTACAAACTATATTAAAAATAATTGTATTTCTATGTGCTAGCAACACTAGATATTAGGATTTTTTAAAAAATACTATTTTTACAATATCAGAAGTATAAAGTTTTAGATAAATTTGTAAAAGTATGTCACAAATTTGCATATTGAAAACTATTAAACAGTGATCAGTTTTAAAAGTAAAGATTAAATAAGTGAAGAAATAAATCATCTTCATGAATCAGGATACTCAATGTTCTTAGTTCTCAATTTTCAAAAAATCGACCCATGGATTCAACGAAATTCTAATCATAGTCATAGGATGATTTTTTTAATTAAAATGGTCAAGTATATTCTAGAATTTATATGGATCCATAACATCTAAAACAACTTAGAAAAAAAACCTTCAAAGATTTATTATCTTGACTGATGGTTTCATGATTTCCTAGAAACTGAGTCTAAGATCTGGACTGGTGTTAAGGTTAAACAGTTACTAAGAAGTGCGTTTAGATCTGTATCCAGATAACCTAATTCCAGACCTCCCTGACCAAAACAACACTTCGCACTCAGCACTTATTTCTTTAATAACGAATTTTATCTCTTTTCATTTGCTGCAGTCTATAGAGATTTCCAGAAAATGAATCCATTTTGAGACTGCCCTGGAGAAGCAGACAAAAACGTAAGTCATTAACATAAAATGATTATTTGACTAACAGGTGTTAAAGCTAAATCATAAAACATAGTGATTTTATCTGTTAGCCTGGAGGCAGTATATCAGAAATGGTCTTAATCATGTAAGGCAGGACCTCCAGAGTTTACTAAATAGAGTACTAAGTACCAACTAGCGTCACAAGGTCATGTGAGACATCTAGAATTCAGTATCTTGTTTTCTAAAGGCACAAGTACCTTTCTGTTATAGGATTCTGTTTTTGAGAATCCTAACACCTGCCAAGTTATCAATTATTTAGGTCAAAGCAACTATATTATTATCTCCAAATTTAATGCTGTCTCCCTTTTGTAACTCTTACCCCAAAAAAAATCCATTTATCATTTATATTTCAGGTCCGTGGTACAATATCCTGAACATTCTTTCCAATCATCACAGTTTACTTTGCTCTTTCCTCTAAAATGTATGTCACTTATTATTGGTGATACTCATACAGCACCTAGCATTTGATGCTTTGTTTAGTAACTTTTATATACTACCATTAGATTATAAACTCATGGAGGACAAAAGCACATCTTTGTTTCGTTCGTAGTACTTTCTGCAGTGCTCCAGACTCAATACTCAATTGTTGAATAAATCATGATAGTTGCCTTTAATCAATTGCTCTTCCAAGATGCCAGAAAAGGAGTCCATTGTGATATTGAATTAGAAACATACACAAAAGAGCTGCTGCTTCTACAGATAGGAGTCACTAGTTCAAAGCTCCATAGGGAACAGATTCTTTGGAGACAGGAAAAGCCCATTATCAGAAAAACATGACAGGACCCAAAGTGTATGCACGGAGCTATGTGGCCATTTTTCTACTGTTGAATTTGTGAATTCATTATCATAATTTCAAATAGATGCTATTTAATGTTTTTCACTTTATCTTGAAGCTATTTGTTCTAGTTCATGTTGATTTCTTAAGGCTAAAACTTCATTAGAAAACAAAATTTGAAAGATTTTTCTTCTCGTTTAACGGTTTAAAAATCTACAAAATGTAGGTGCAGTATAAAGCAACATAAACAGTTCAAAAGTAAACCCTTTTGGTGCATATTAGCCAGCAGGACAAAAAAATGACTTTTGGAGTGAAAACCTTATTATGGACAATATATGATGTGCAAAAAATATATTGTTTGAGACACTCATACTTAAGAAATTTCACAGGACAGTAGGTAACTTCTTACTAACAGCCTTCTATTAAAGTTTGCTTTTGAGCAGTACATTAAATAAGCGCAAGAAAGGATGAATGTAACTTTTCAAGTCCAACGCACAGTTTTGCAGTATTTGCAACAGTGATTTGTGAAAGAAAATTACTTCCTGGGAAGAAGTTTAAATTATTTTTATATAGGGATTTTCAGTTTTAAAACATTAACAGCTTTCGGTGCAGGATACAATTATTTGCTTAAGGGCATTTCTCATTGATCATAAACTGTATTATGTTCTCTTTGTGTGTGGGGGGGGTTGTTAAACATGCTGCAGGGTCAGTCTGTTGTAAAGGTTTCATGTTTTATTTTCAGCATTTATGTAAGCTTCACTATGCTCATTTTCTAATATGATTAGATGGTTGTAAATAAAATGCACTGAAGCAGATACAATCTAATAATAACAATGCGGAGCAACTGGAAAGATTCTATAATAGCAGTGAGATTCTTCGGAAAGGCAAAGATAGAAGTACGTTTCATTTGAATTATCAATAACAAAGCAGTACCAAAAACATCTGAAATATCATAAAGAGCAGCCTGTGTGCAGAGACCCCTTTTCTAATTTCATGAATCGGCCTCCATTTACTCCTCCAAGCAAGCAAGAATGTACTTTTGGAAAAGCAATGCAATACTTAATCCATTCTGACAGAATCTTTAATAGTGCATTCTGGTGATAAGAGTGCTCAAATGGCTGTGGTGCCCAGTGAAACAGAGCCTAATTATCTTATTAAACCATTGTGGAAGGCTGTATTTATTTATCAGTGGGAGGTGTGAAAGAAGGAAAAAAAGGAAACTTATTTGGATGAAGGTTATGAGAAGTGCAGTTTAACTGTCACTATAAAAATAAAATGTGCGTGGGAGACAGGTTTAGAAAAAAATGTGTTGTCCTTTTTTCCTTAAAAGAAAAAACAATAGCCAAGGTTAGACTCCATGTTAAACTGCTATTTTTTTTAAACACTTTTAATTTTTTGAGCTAGTAGAAAAGTAATCACTTCAATTTCTATTTCAGTATTTTAAATTATATTTTCAGGAAAGATTTTATGAAGACATTTTTTATTGTGATAACTGAATTCACCAACAAAATGCCTTAAATAAAAATCATAGTAACATTGTCTAGGACTAGAATCTTTTGTAGCTTTATCTTTTCTATGTTTCTAAGAATAGAATCCTGGGAATTGCCACAGTATTGCAAAGGGCTTGCATGCCTGGTCTGAAGATTTCCTAGAAAAAAAGAATCATTTTAGGTATTAAATTGCTAAGCTTTCAGTTTGCAAATAGCAAGGTAAGAAGTGAATGTTTTAAGTTTCCCCTGTGTACCAACTATCATATGTACATTACCCCCTCACTAGGTTTATAAGTGTCGGTTGTACTTTATTTTCCTTATTGTATTAACCCTTTATTATGTCTGTTGTTGCCTTAACATATTTGTTCCAAGCCTATAACTTTGCCCAGCTCGTTGATACAAGATTGGAAAGCCATGTTGAGAGGCTTTGATCATCATTACAAAACCTGTAATGGGCAGCTCTGTTCTGAGAAAGAGTTCTCTGATACCCTTACTTTTCTTTCCCCCAAATTTACAGAAAACCTACTTTCACACACACCTCATTTGGAGTTAATGATCCCTTCTTTTTTCTCATGTGTTCGTTTTTGTCATGTTCCGTAGTTTCACACAGTGGATTCCAAATAACGGTTTGTGTTACTTGCTTTCTCTTTTTAATTGTAAGTCGAGGCCAAGAAACTTGTTAAACTAATCCTTCACAACTAAGTTAGTAATGAGCGATCAGTATGCATTCACTACACATTTGTGAAATAAAGGAATGCATAAAAAGACAAAGGTCTATTACTGCATTTTTAGTAGATCACCATAATTTTTAGATTTACCCCTGCATTTTTGGTACCTTTCATTCTGTACTTCTCTTTCCTTCTCACTAGATAACTATGGCAATATTTATTAATTCAGAACTATAAACTTGTTGAAATGTATTCCTCTTGTGAAATATGCAGCTACTTTGTATTTTTAAAAATGTAATTAAAGAAGACAGAGTAAGTGTGAAATTCTTACATTATCACAGTGAATATCTTTTAAAAGTCAATTTATTCAGAAAGACAAAAACAAGTTAGTTTATTTTAGAGATCTGGCATGTCAACAACTCCAGCACAAGGTGAATATTTATTATAAGTCTGTACACATCGTCTTGAAAATAATGGCTTAAGATGGAAAGGCAGTCTTCAACAGCTCTGCAAAGTACTAAAATCTGATGCGCAGTTGGAAGCTGTAGAATTAACTTATTTTTTTCAGATCTGTTATCTTCCTCTTTTATCAGTTTTATACTTATTGAATACTTACATAAAATAGGAGTAATTGTAAGCATACTTTCTAAAAGTAAGCATGGATATAAACCTAAACAGTTTAGTTGGATCTTCAAGAAGTGTTTTTGAGTATTTACCTCAAGAAGTTCTCTGTACCTACTCAATTTTTAATGCTATAAGTGATAAACTTAAGGAAAAATATATGTATAATTTTAGATATTATAATGGTGTCTGGAGTCTGGGCCAAAAGAAAGAGCTTTTGCTATATATGGATGATTTCAGTCAAGCTACTAATCTTTTCCATGTCTTATTTCCCTCATGTGTGGTAAGGTGATTAAAAAAATAGTAACTACTTCATAGATTTCTAAAAGTTAAAAAAAGTCATGAATGTAAAGAAAATATATAATGTCTGACTAAATATTCAAGGAAGGTAAGATTATTTTTTGTAGATTTTTGTTGATAATGTTAATATTATTGATAATGATCCATGGATACAATCAAGCATATATATTTTTACCACTAAACATCACTGAAAAAGAAAACATAATATTGAAATTGAACATAGGAACCTTGTCACTTAAAGTTGTAAAATATGGCTGACCACCTTTCAATAGATCCGCATGTTGTTTCATTAATATAAATATGAGCACTTGAGCTGATTTAAGAACATGTGAATATTAAATATGAATGGTTAATGTATTGCTGATTTATAACTTTATAAATTATTTTAAACGATTTATTAATTTTATTACACTTATAAATCACTTTATGTAATGAAAATGTTTTAATCATAATTTCACTTTCAAGCATTCTAGCATGTGGCTCTTTACGAAGTTATAATTTGTATTTGAATGTACAACATTAATATGCAAAAAATAGCAAAACTCAATTCAAGTAGGCACATTCATGCACATAGAGGCTATTAGTGAAGGCTATTTCTTCTCACCCATAATGTAAAATAATCTTTCTCAAAATAGCAAAAGCAAAGATTTGCTCAGTTGGGTCTTTTTTTCTCATTCATTTCATAATTTGTTGAATTTACATTTAAATTATAGAAACTTTATTTCCCATGAAAGTGAGAGAATAAATTCGTGAAATTATTTACTAATGTCTACAATGCCTAAGTTTGGTTTTATTCCCATGTACATTAACACATTTTGGTTGATTATAGCATATGGAAGAATAATTCATTATATTAGCCCTTTTCTCCTTTTCTTTCAGAGAGAATGCAAGAGAAAGAGCATTTCTGAGACATTTTTATACCTCTATGATGTCAATGAAATATTGACCTCAGGAATTTAGCTTAAATAATTAAGTTTTGATATGTTAGCCTGATCATTGCATTATATGAAACATAAATATCTGGGACGGCATTCTTTTCTAACTCTGAACCAGATTTCTATGCATTATAAAATCCAAAATGACTAACATGAGTCTATATAATGACATAGACTTATAGTCAGTATATTCAATTATTACTGGAATAGAAGATGAACCTGGATAAAAACATTGCCATTTTTTAATTGCCTATGCTCCTATTTCTATTTGTTATCAATACTGATGTTTTATTTTTGTTAGGTAGACAAAAAAATTGAGTCTATATTTTATGTGAGAGATACCAACGTATGAAGTCATAACAAATCTGAGGTAAAGGTAAAAATATCCTATTTTCTTACATAGCATCTCCCTGAATCTAAGGCAGTGAAAGTGATTTTCAACCTGTTAGCCAACTCTAGAGTAAGAATTGGAGTTTTCTTTCCCCAGAGCACATGGGAACTGTGTGGCTACCTTAAAGAAAATTGAAGTTATTCCCAAGAGAAGATGGTTTGGGAGGAAATAGCAATGTATACTTTAGGCCCTCACACCAGTAATGGTCTATATAGATATTGTGCATATGGCTTATCAAAAGAAGAAAGCAGCATGTGATAATCCAATCTACTGCCATAAATCATTTAATGCCATAAATCATTCATTTATGAATAAAATCATTTCTATGAATATATATATTTATATGAATATATATTTATATGAATATATATTTCTATGAATATATATATGAGTGATTTAAAAAGAGCTAACAGAGTACTTTATATAAGTTAAATATTGTTTTAAGTACATAAAAGATCTTTTTGAATCACCACAACTACCTAAGGATATAAGTGCATTTTAGAATCACTCAATACTTCAACAATGCAATGATTACATATTTGATATGAAGGTATTAGCAAACAGATTTAATATGTATTTGAAATTGTCTTTTTGGTGTTCATGTGTATACACACACACACACACACAAACACATATACACAAACACCTGTTGCTCCCAGTTTAGGCAATAGAAATTAACAACAAAGCTTAGTGAAATAATTAGTTTGTGCCAGTAAACAATGTCAGTTATGTAACAGTTAATCCGAGGTATTCATGAGGGATAAAGAAAAAACCTTATAAATCCCAGAATTGGTATTCTGTTTTTATTTTTTTCTTTAAATGACCTGTGCCTGAAAAGTAAAATATTATTTAAGTTCAGTGTTCTGCAACAGTTGGATTTTAGAACACAGTCGTGCAAATTTAGTCAAAGAGAATAAAGCTGACAATTTAGTGGGCATTGGTCCATTACTTCACCCTAAAGTAAGATCCAATGAAAGAATGATAAAACTTTAATTCCTCATCTGGTCTAGACTAAACTATATGTTAGGAGGTTTTGTTCATTTTTAGATAAAACATGAGTACAGCAACCTAAAATACTAATCTCAGAATATTTTGGATAATTCAAACTCATGTGGAGGTTTCAGTGAAGTATGAAGAGAAAACAAGTCAAATTTGTGTCAAGATTTACTTGGATAGTAGAGTTTTGAAAAATTAATTTAAAATGTTGATCATTAAATGTCTTTTAGCATGGGATTTGGGCTTTGGCAGGATTCCATAATCACATATAGCTTGTAACAAAACATGCATTTGAAGAAATCTGGTGGAAAACTGTTAACAATAACTTCACAGCAGTCTGTATCACGTAGTTTTAGTTTGGCAACATCATACAGGGAGCTACTTCTTGCCAAAAGATCCTTTGCTGAGGTACTTACGGGGAAAGACAGTGTACTCGCAGCGTGCAAATCTCAGTTTTGATAATAAACTCCACACATGCACTGTATGTGGTCTTTGTGGGCATCCGAATACCTACTCGCCAGAATTTGCCAAGTGTATTTGGAAAGCCCTCAAATATTTATTTTAAAGGGGCAATTCTGGTCTTATCAACATTTATTAATGCTGTGTGAAGTTAAACGTCGATTGAGAATAATTGGACAAACGAAAATACCAACAGGATGGAAGGGTACCGATACGTGTAGCTGCCAAGAGAAGATGAAATCAGAAAGAGAATAATTAGAGAGTGGGAGTGTTGAGATTTATCATGAAGCTACATCTCAAATGATTTAGACACATGAAGTCAATGCATAAAAACAGAATCCCCCGAAGGATTTTTTTATGGTTGTTGTATAAAGAAATAGTCTCAGAGTCCAACTCAGAGTAAGATCCAGAAATTGCTGCAAAGATCCAGTTAAGAAATTGTTGGAAAAGGTAGGACAGAAGTAAATATAATGGGGATAGCTAGGCAAGAAAGAAAAAGAGGGAAGTCGACTCTGACCCAGCTGACTCTTTGACCCAGATGAATATGACAATTCTATAATGGAGATAAATTTAAACTCTAAACTGAAAAAAAACTACGTTTTTACAATGAATATCCAGCATTGCTTTATGCTGTAGGATTAGAAGAGGAGACAGCATACATTAGTTACTTGGTTTCTAGGGTTACTTTCCTCATTATTCCAAAATAAATTTAAAAGCTAACGTGTAAGATATGGATAATTGATTTTGTACTATTCTCTGAACACATCCAACAGAAGATTCAGAAAATATACCACGAAGCACTGCGTGTCCCTATTAGTCATGTTATGCAGTCTTTTGTAGAGGTATATTTTGACCTCTTTTATGCAAATGGCAATGCAGCAGTAAGGAAAATCAATTTAAACTTTAAAGAAATAAATAATCTTAAGGGAAAGATTTCAGTGAAGAAATCTTTCTCATTCATGAAGAAATGGATGAAAGCAATGTTTATGGGATCATGTCTCCATTCATAACTACTAAATTATTCATATAATGGTGATTAATAATCGAAGACCTTCAGATTATGGTAAAAAAGCTTCAATGTTATATATGCAAATTTATAAAGTTTATTTTTGCGCTTCCCTACATCGTCTTTGGTAGAAATTATATAAGTAGAGATCTAACAAACTGGAAAATAAAACCTATTAGACTTGGGAGCCAAAGGATATTTTACTAGCAGCCTGTACTGTCACTTGAGTGGAATTTAAAGTGTCCCACTGCATTTAAACATCTCCATACCATCATGTTATTGTGCTCTCGTATAAGGCTATAAAAATCATATAGAACTTCAGTTTGTAAGGTCATCACTGAAGTTTAGTTTCTTTATAATCTTTTGAACGCCTTTCCACAAATGCCCCTGCCGTTGTGTACCTTTGAGACAAATCCTTGAAAACTTCACACCAGACTTCTGCTACTAAGTCACTTCTCCAAGAAGATTTTTTTTAAGCCGTGACACACGCAGATAAGATTAATAGGTGCGTGACTGCTCTAGTCAGAGTCACCTGACTATCCATACCTTGGTCTAGTCCCACTGAGCTACTCAAGATGTAGTTTCACACTTTCAGTACATATTATCGATCAAAGGCACACCACTAAGATTAGAAATCTGCTATGCTGATATTGTAAAACCCACACAAGACTATAACTCGACCCAAGATACTTTTATTTTCACCTAATATACTCCTGCTCTAGCAGTTTCATATATTTGAGTAAACTTCCCTCTTTCCCCCACTACAAAAATACAAGAATACTAGTTATTGTGATATGTTTGATATTTGAAGCATTTTACAATTATAATCTTCACAATCACCCACGTGAGGAAACTCAGGTCCTCCTCACATCAGATCAAATAGCCCCTTTTCACTGTCTCCCGAGCCAAAACACTGTAAAAATCCTACTCTCCCCTTATTGGCTTCGGTGCCCAGGGTAATGTTTCACACACACACAGTAAAAAAAAAAAAAAAAATTAAAATTAAAATTAAAAAATTAAAAATTTTAAAAACATTTCTTTAAAAAATAAAATACCATATGAATGTTTTATTCAGTCTATACTGATATGGTAGAGAAAAATATAGTAGATCAGATGGAGGGAATTTAG
The DNA here is from genome assembly GCF_028749965.1 of Puma concolor. Classification (NCBI taxonomy): domain Eukaryota; kingdom Metazoa; phylum Chordata; class Mammalia; order Carnivora; family Felidae; genus Puma; species Puma concolor. The sequence goes on along the minus strand of NC_141667.1, from coordinate 203,694,977 downwards.
ATTCTCAACAGCTCAGCTGCTTGATCTGCGAGATGCAAATTATTAACATTGATTTGACGGTGCTCTTTTGATTGCTTTTATGAAAACGTGGTCTGGGCTTTAGAATTTTTTTTTTTGTAAGTTTTGTTAAACTTCTTCACTCATTTGTGGTATACTGTTCGTTAAGAATCCAAAGAACCAGCTAGTTATTTTTAAAAGCTAAAGTTAAAAACAAATGGCTATAGACATAAAAACCCCTAAGTGCAAACTGATCATGAACCATTAGATGCGGATTTTTAATCACCACTGTAATTATTATTAGTCTTCTAGAGACTAAGTAGAGTTCATTAAGACCATCTCTTTTTCTGTCCTAGAATATTTCAAAAGTATCTATTATTGAAGTCATCATTGCCAACTTCAGGTCCCAGGCAATATGAGCGAATTTTCGTCACTATAATTGCTATTGCTTTGATCTCTTTGTCCCAATGAACACAACACAAAAACTTAGCTTTCGATCAAAACTTAACTGGTTGTCTCACAAAGAAAATCAGTAACAGAATGTTCCAGCATTGAATTTCCAGCATTGAACAAATTTAGTACCTAAAAACATTTTAGTAATATTGTACTCATTTTAAAAAGCTATAATGGTTACATAACTAGGCACCAGTGCAAACTTTATTTTTTGCCTTTCATTTGGTAACAAATAATTTTCGTATTATTGGCAATTTTCCCATAGTTACCATTTTTAATACCAACATGGGATTTCATCATGTGGAACAATAACTTATTTAACCATTCCTACCCTTAAAGTTAGATACTTCAATATAATAATATCATGATCATTAGTGTGATTTTTATTTTTTAGGTATTTATTCTGTTATAGAACAATACACATAAATATTAAGTAAACAGGTGTGGTTGTTGCAGCTCTGGCTACTTATAAGGCAGACATTTACATACTTCATTTTTTCATTTACACATTCATTGTTGAGTGCTAACTATCTGAGGGTGCTATTCTTGGTGCTAGTAAAATAAAGGTGAATAATATATGCGCTCCGAATTCACGGAGGTTCTTCTAGCAAGGGTAGGCAAATCCGTAAACAAATATGCAGGAGATGGTCTGAAAATCTTACATTGCAATTCAGCCCTAATATTTCCTCAAGGATAAATGTAGTATGGGGAAGATGCACTCACTGTGGCATGATTATGCCTTTCCAAACACTTTTAAAGCACAACAAACACCCTGATCTAAAATGTTTCATTTTATTGTCACCTCCCCTTAAATTATGTGTATCTTGTGCCTTGGCACATACGATATATTGGCTTAGTGACACAATATAGCAATGTCTATCTTACAACTACATGGCGAATATAATTTCCTATTTGCCCTTCCACATCATATTTTATAAGCACATTCATGTTACTTTTTATTTCTCAGTTTTCCATCAAAATATATGAGTCCTCCCTAATTTAGCAGCACAGCATGGAATTTTTTTAGGCTTTTTTGTAACATTTAATTACATGTTACTTTATCCTGAAGTTTAGATTTCCAAGTATTAACACTAACCCTCCCACTTACTTAAAAAAATTGGAAGTCAATCTGACACCATATTAAATTAGTTTAAATTATAATTGTAATGCATGTTAAACTATTAGCACCATGTTAAATAACAGCTTGGTTCACACATTGCTGTTGATTTTCTTTACTAGCTAAAATGGGGTTGCCATTTGTCAATAGTTTAAATGCAGTATGAAAGTCGCTTAGTCCATAGCTTTGAACACATTACATGCATTATAGTTTAAAACATTTTCAAGAGACTGGCATAATTTTGAACTTTGTGCATAAAGGGAGATATTCTTAATATTTTAATCAGGATATTTCAGACACGCACAATTACACATTACATGGAGCATGCCACAAGCTTTTAGCTTACTCGGGGTAATACTGGAGCTATACCAAAATTACAGGAATTTAAACAAACACTCACAATACCTAGCAACGGAGGTAAATTTTAAGAGAGAGATTTAGAGAAGAATAAACTAATGAAAGAGAATCATGAGCAAATGCAAGGGTCTGTTCTTATTAGAAGTGATCACTTAAGACAGTAAAATGGCATTTTTACGAACTTGAGTTAAAAAAGTTAGACAAAAATCACACCTTTGTCAAAAGCTACATTATGTCTATTTTAATGAAATTTGGGGACATTTTAAGTCGTAGTACTGCATAGCTTTTCTCCTAAGCTGGCACAATGACAGATACCAGGGGAAATATGGCTGTGTTTTTAAATAGACTCCTAATGTTGAGTGACCTCTGGTATTGAATGTTCTATGTTTCCTTTCAATGAGAAGGAAGGTTTGTGCATTTTCAAAAACTGACAATTGTCACAAAGGAGCCAAAGAATAGTTATTCTCTGAACCTTGAAAGTGACTTTTGTATGGCATGCAGCAAAATAGGGTGAGCATTTACCTTGTGGAACATTTCAGTTTTTCAGGACAAAGCTATATTATTAAGTAGCTAAAAATTTATAAAAATTCAGGGAAGTTTAAATCCATATGCACTCTTGGGAGAGACATTTTATTATAACAAGAAAAATGTGTTGATCTAGAGTTGAGTGATTAGGTCATTTGTCAAATAGTGTTACTGTTTCTGATAACACTTACAGGTCACATACACTTTTCAAATCTCAATAGAAGTAAGCTTGCTCAAATGGAACTTACCCACCTGAATTCATGTGATTGATTGTTAGGAGTAATTGAAACATTCTGTAAAACATTTTAAACCATTCCCTTTATGAAGGAAAAAGTAAGTGTGAAATTAAAAAGTTAAAAAGAAGTGTTTTCACCGAATAGCTGTAATTATAAGGATAGTAATTTATTGCATTTTCATTGTGAGCCAGACAAAGTACTACTGGTTTATAACATGGCTTATCTCATTGTCAAAATAATCCTGTGGCATAGGAACTAACATTAGCCCTAGTTGCAGATAAGGCACACAGGTCAAATAAGGCTATAAAAGTTGTCCAAACTCTTGCCACTGCTTAAAATATGAGAATAGATTTTCATGATTTTGAAGGAATAATTTGTGCGCTATAAAAATTAACGTAAAATAAGCTTAAACCACTCTTTATTAGCTTTCTCAATGTTTTTAAAAAGTCTCTCACTATCCAAAAAGAGCATTCTTTTTAAGTCATTACAACCAGAAATATTAGTTAGATCATTCTTTAGGTGTTATTATTTTCTGTGTCTAAACTGGCAATATTTTAATTTTATGGAATAATTTATTTCCTTTACCATATGTCACTTTAAAAATATAATGTTTAGAAACCCATGGGGGAGGGGAAGAAAGAAAAAAGAGGTTAGAGTGGAAGAGAGCCAAAGCATAAGAGACTCTTAAAAACTGAGAACTGAGGGTTGATGGGGGGTGGGAGGGAGGGGAGGGTGGGTGATGGGTATTGAGGAGGGCACCTTTTGGGATGAGCACTGGGTGTTGTATGGAAACCAATTTGACAATAAACTTCATTTAAAAAATCACAAAAAAAAAAATAAAAATAAAAATGTAGTGTTTATTTCCTTGAACATAATTTTAAAACTCCCTCCTCTTGGGGGCACCTGGGTGGCTCAGTCAGTTAAGCAACTGACCTCAGCTCAGTTCATGATCTCCTGTTCTTGAGTTCCAGCCCTACTGTGCTCACAGCTCAGAACCTGCTTAGGATTCCGTGTCTCCTCTCTCTGACCCTGCCCTGTTTGCACTCTGCCTCTCTCTCTCAAAAATAAATAAACATTAAAAAAAAAATCCCTCCTCTTGAAGAAATAGTTTTCTATGACAACAATGAAAAAAGTGATAGATTGGTAAAATTAATGATAATAACAACAATAAAAAATGTACATTTCATTTACTCATTGGCATGAACTATGTTAAAAAATATTCATATATTGTCTAATGACACTTGCTAACAATCCTCAAATGTTTGCAATGTTGCCTGAAATTCACTGGTAAGGGTATTGAGCGGTTGAGTATCTTAATATTTTACCAAAAACCACACTCAAGTAACCAGATTCTGTAACCCTAGTTTTTGTAATAACCACTATTTTTTCTTACTAAGTCAATGTTAATTTCCCAAGGGGTTTCCAGTGTTCATTGGATGTAAGTTAGAGGGGTAAATATCTGTCTAAATGACAAACTTAAGAACCCATTTTGAGAGTCCAAAATTGATTTGTTACTTATTAGGGAACTGGTTCCTAAAAATTATTTTTAAAATTTTAAGTGCTTTATGACTTTTTAAAAACAATATACTTGCAAAATAAATAGAATAGTTTTCATTTAGTTTTTAATAACTGCTTAAAACTTTGAAAACATTTGAATTTTTATATTTCTTGAGTTATTACTTATAATTTATACTTCATTTACCTTCCTAATGAAATCAATATTTTACACAAATTTTCAGTCATTTGAAGGCAGTAATGGATCTTTGGGACTCTAGACACCTAGAATCTACTGTAGTGATTTTTATCTAACAATTCTAAAATTCTATTTAATTTTGATAGAAAAATTCAACTACTGAAACTGAGTTCCAAAATAGATGTTTGAAGGTGAATTTTAAGGAACTTAATTTATAATATAATAATAAAAAGTAAAGTGTTCAGCTAAGTGTTTCTTTTCAAAAAACAAAGTCTCTGTTTCAAGAAAAAGAGCACAGACTAGGTGATCAGTGATTTTTTCAATTAGTGTGGGGATAGAGTTGGGAAAGCTAAAAAAAATAACTGGTTAACATTCTTTTGAATCTATACATTATTAGTTTAAAATATGATCTTCCAAAGTGTCACACCATTGCTCAGTCCAATTATTTTTTTTTTGATAGGTGTCTTGGATGCCAGTAATGAAAAATGGAACCATTTCCACACTGATATAATGACAATTTGGGGCCAAAGCAGGAACTTGAAATTGGCTCATTTAACAACCAGAATTTGTAATTAGAACTTTTTAACTTAATTAAGGTAAGTTTAGCTTGACAACTTCAAAAGCCAGATCTAAAATATAGGCAATATTTTAAAAAGTCTAATGATGTTAAGATTGACCTGGCACCTCATGAAATATAAAGAATGCAAGTCACAGATCATAAGAAATTGTCCAAGACATTTTTATTATCTTGTGTAGATCAACAAGGAGAAATAAAAATTGTATTAAATATTCTGTAATTTAGAATGCATTACATTGTTGAAAGGAAGCTTCAGTTAAACTTGAACTTACTATCAAAGAATTAGTTGCACATGAGTTTTAGTGTTAAATCTTGTTTATTAAATACTAAATATTAAGCAACACAGTGTAATAATGTCTAATGTCTTCCTAATATTAAATCTTTTGAAAATAAAATGATTACTATACTATGATCCCACAGCTTAGTAAATAAACTCTACCTGAGACTTAGCATTGTATCTGAAACATGGATTCATCACCTGTAAAACCTCAGTTTATAAACAACATCAGGATTATGCCATCACATAGCAAGCATATAATCGTTACTTAAATGAATGCATTAGACTAAGACAAATGTGTTACAAAGAAATATTTTTACAACTATGGTCTTCTATCCTGGGTTGTACATTTGGAACCTTATGATAATGTTACAAAATCATCAACATCCAAGCTCTATCTCGAGGGTCTCATGTTTAAATTCTCTGCAATGTGGCAGTGACACTGAAATAGCACTGAGTGTCAAACCTCAACACGTTTATCACATAATTGGAGACATTCTCAATTCATTTTAAGTATCTTACTCCCTGTATTTTTTCTGTTACAATTATGAAATCTACCAGTGCTGTTCATCAAATAGTTTTGGCTTTCTATCTTAGAGATTTATGGTGGAATTATACTTCATGCTCCCCCCACCCCATGGAGTTTATTTTTAGTCATGTGATTTGCCTTGGCCAACATGTGAGTAGGAGCAAAATATCTAACTTCTGTGCACAAGTGTTAAGAACCAGAGCACATTTTACCCACTTTCTTGTTCCCTATCTTGGTTATTTAGGGATGGCATTTTAACACAGAGCTCTCTTCAGCCTGTGCCTGGAAGTAGGGACTCCCTGAGGTCACTTATTCAACTTGAGTATGAGCAACAAAGAAATTTACCTTGGTAAGACTATGAGATCCTGAAGCACTTTATTACTGCAACAAAACCAAAACTACCCTGATGGATAACACTGTATGAAATCAAACTCATTAAAACAGATAAACAGCAAAGAAACTACTATTTGACAAGAAAGACTTTTCTGTTTGGTTGCCATTAAAAAGAACAAAGATCTTGGAGCTGATCCTCAACTGAACCAGAATCACGAACAGTGTGTAATACCTGCTTATTTAATTAGCCTAATGTAATTGGTACATGCAGAGTAATGAATTGTACTGAAGTTGATGAAATCACTAAGGTGAAAAAAATACGTTAAAAAACACTGTCTACAGACCAGAATAGTTTCAACTTGTGTTATTTTCTTAATACTTGAGTGTTCAATAAGGTCTTATAATCATTCCTTTAATCAAAGCATTTACTTTGCTATGCAAACAACAGAGTTGCCATGTACACATTTATTGTGTATTGTGTGGACTTGAAAAAAAAATTTTTTTTCTGAAAACTCTCCCTTTAATGCAAATATACATTCTTAAAAGCAGGTTCATGAACTCAGAAACAGAGTAGAATGGTGCTTGCCAGGGTCTGGGGGTTGGGGGAAGTGGGGAGATGTTGGCCAATGAGTACAAACTTCCAATGAGAAGATGCATAAGCTCTGGGGATCTAATATACAGCAAGGTGACTAGAGTTAACAATACTGTTATATATACTTGGAATGCAAAGAGAGTAGATCTTAAATGATCTTACCATGCACACACACAAATTGCAATTATGTGAAGTTGATGGATCTATTAAATAACCATATTGTGGTAATGATTTTGCAATGTAAGTGTGTATCAAATAATCATGTTGTATACCTCCAACCTCTATCATGTTATATGTCGGTTATATCTCAATAAAGCTGGAGGGAGAAGCAGACTTAGTTTTTATTCTATATTTTATTATAAAATTAGTGCTATAATTTACTTGGTAATCTTATAAAACAGTCTTAATTTCTTATTAATGCCCCTGTAGATTAAATATTCCCCCCCATGTTTCTCTAATTTATTCACATTTTATTAAGATCCTTAATAGCTCATAAATTCTACTTATAAAGGGAATTAAAATAGATACTGCAGGGAAAAAAAGGACAAATTTAAACTATGCAACTTATAATGTTAAGGAATACATAATAATGAAATCATTAGGGTCACTGTATCCAGGAAACAATTGGTTTTAAATATATACAGTTATAATATAAAACTATTTGTTTGATATAGCCTCCTAAAACTATAGTGCTTTTAAAGTGTTCAAAGATAGGTAACTGTTATAGAGACCCCTTTCCAGTGAGATACAAAGGATGAATGACATTTGTTGGAGTAACAGCCTAACAAGCTTCTACAGATTATAGGCTATGTCCTAGAGACAACAGAAAACTTGTCATTTATCTTATTCTTTTCCCACTAAGCTATGTGACTAGATAGCAAGTGTGTTTAAATGTCTTATTATCAAAATAACTCTGGATTATTTTAATTAATTTGAAAGCGAAGCTAATCAAAGACAGAACAATTTTTACCTGTTAGTTTAACTTGTGCCTACCCTCTCAAATTATCACACACTGTCAATAAAGAGAATAAGAACTGCTTGCACGTAGAACCTCTTGAATTTAAGTTGCTTTATTACTGTGTAGGCTTTCATAGGCTCAGAAATTCTCTTTCCAGGCCCAAAACACATTTTCTAAATTTCTACTTTAGATTAATGACTTTCCCTTTGCTTTGTTTGTTTGTTTGTTTTAAGTTTATTTATTTTGAGAGAGAGAAAGAAGCTTAGAGAAAGAGCACGAGCAGGGGAGGGGCAGAATGAGTGAGTGAGAGAGAGAGAGAGAGAGAGAGAGAGAGAGAGAGAGAGAGAGAATATGAGAATCCAAGCAGGCTCCGCACCGTCCGTGAAGAGCACAGCCTGATGCAGGGCTCAAACCCATGAAGCCATGAAATCATGATCTGAGCTGAAATCAAGAGCCCGACGCTTAACCGACTGAGCCACCCAGATGCCCCTTTTTTTACTTTTTAAACTGAGATTATTCTGATGGCATAAATAACCTGGAATATACAGAGAATATTCTTTGATTAATGTCTTTCTCCTATATGATCTTTTATTTTTTAATACAAATAAATTTGGGAAAAATGTATTTTTTCCTTCTCTAGGCAGCATACATGAACTAGCTCTGCTGAAAAGTCACTTTCATCACAATTTTTTAAATATATTCAGCAAAGGAAAAAGAACAAAGATATAAGAATGATTCTGAATAGTGTGCATTTCTGTAGATTTAACTGCTAACTATTACCATAGCTGTGTTCTTATAGGCTCTATGTTTAAAAATATTTAGGCAGGGTGCCTAGGTGGCTCAGTCAGTTAAATGTCCAACTCTTGATTTTGGCGCAGGTCATAATTTCACGGTTATTATACTGAGCCCCCTGTGGGGCTCCACACTGGGTACGGAGGCCACTTAGGGTTCCCTCTCTCTCTCTCCCTCTCTTTCTCTCAGGATTCCCCCTCTCTCTCTCTCTCTCTCTCTCTCTCTCTCTCTCTCTCTCTCTCCTTCCCTCCCTCGCTCAAAATAAATAAACTTAAAAATGAATAAATAAATAAAAACACATTTAGGCATGAGAAATCCTCTTTTTTTCCCTTCCTTTTTCAAGTTTTTAAATTCCAGTAAGTTTTCAACCCTGGATGTCTCAGGTGGTTAAGCGTTTCACTCTTAATTTCAGTTCAGGTCATAATCTCACCAACTATGAGATCAAGCCTCAGGTTTAGCTCTGTGCTGACAGTGTGGAGCCTGTCTGGGATTCTCTCTCTCCCTTTCTCTCTGCCCCTCTCCCACTCACGTACATTCTCTCAAAATAAATAAATCAACTTTAAAAATACATACATTCATATGTACATACATACATAAATTCCAGTTATTGAACATACAGTGTAAGATCAGTTTCAGATGGACATCACTTCCACTTAAAATAATATATATATATCCAATGATTCTTTTTTCTCATGCTTCTTATTTTTAATAGCGGCAGCTCACGTTGATAACAGACCAAGAATTCATAATTCGTGATTAATACAAAGGCATTCAAATGATTTTCTTATTAATATTAACCCCTCTCTCTTAATGAAAGTGCACATTTTAAAAGAGATCTGAGCTTAATTCAACAATACTGCCATGCATGAGATTAGCAAATTGTAGAAACTAATTCTGGGACTACAAAACATTGGTTTCCTGGCATTAATTTTAGAGAAATATATGCTTAAGTACAACATACTAAACAATATTTATTCATTTCCTGAAATGGAAATTTAAGAACTGACTAAAGAATAATACACATTTTTGCCAGTTCAGAATTTAGCACTTCTTATTTGAAGAAAAAATACAATGAGATTTTAATGTCATTTTCATAGTCTTTTTAACCACTTCATAATTTTCCCCTTGATTTTAAAATTTCTAGATGTTTTAAAATACACTGATTTTAATGTATTAACATGTAACATACATTTTTCAATAAATATCAATAGAAAAGAATGACTTTTTTTGAGGGAGGCATAATACAAAACGTTTTATGTTTGATATTTTTTCATTTAATGAAAAAAATAACTTCAAACCACAAATAAAAAACAAATGTGGAGAGAGAAAGAACTTGTAGTCCTCTCCATGATCTAAATTTTAAGGGGAAAAGATTTTGATTTGAGGGTTAAAGCTGAAATTAGACTTGATTTTATACTTCAAATAATGTTTTATTTTTAAAAACTCTTTCTCATAATCAATGAAACATTTAAGATTTTGACAGACTAGTACTACCAAAATAAAGTCCTATAAATGCATTAACACATAGTAAATTTAAAATGGCCATTTTTTTGTGTGAGATATTTTATATCAGTATACATTAAGTATAAATATAAAGAATATTAAAATGATAATAATGAAATCCACTCCTGCATATCATTTAGAATGGAACCAAAATAAAATTCTTTCCAGGTAACAGTTTTCCCTGAGGATAAATTCATATATCAAAATGTCATGATATTTATATTGCAATTTTGCCTAGACTTTTTGCAATGCAAGGTTTTACATGATACCAATCCATCAAGATTCAATATCATTATGTTATGTCAGCTTAAAGTTCCTGAACATGATTCTAAAACTGTACACTTTCCGTGAATAAGTACAAAACAGAATAATCCCAAATAGCATGAGTACGATTGACTGATATTAGAGGAAGAAACAAGCCTCCCCTTATTGGTGCAGAGAAATAGATCAATGAATAGGATTCTGTAGCTGAATTGTGTCACTATAACAAGTAGCTAGATTTGGTAAGAGTAATACATTTAGGAAAAGCAAAGTAAAAGTTTTACAACTGTCATAAGATCTATCTCATCAAAGCTACAGCAAGCCCATGTGACAAAATAGGTCTATCCTTTGGCGGGAGAGAGACACCAATTCCAGACCATGGGTCTTTCATGTTACATTTAAAAGTAAAATAAATTTTAAAAGAAAGGAACAGTATTTAAGGATAAGAGCATATGAAAAAGACAAGAAGGAAATATTCTGCTTTTATATAGCAAATATATTTTACCCAAAGAAGTCATTTATCTAAGTCTCAAGGACTGCAGAGGTAGGACTAGTGACAAGAGGATTGTAGATTCAGGCAAAATTTGTCCCAATTCCTGCCTATTTTAAGTGATTTTCTGATATCTAGGATTTGGGAATTGATATTCGTCAGCTGGTCAATCTAAGGATTTTAATGTAATCATGAAATTAAGGATTCTATCCATGTTAAAAATAAACTAAAATTACAGAAAAACTTTAAACTCTATCTTTGGCATAAAATAATAATATATTTTTGAAGAAACAACAACGGTGGGGGAGAAGATAAAGTTATGAATAAAGTTTTTTGTATTTTGCCAGTGGAGTGTTAACTTAGAGTTCTTTTATTGTACCATAGCAAATGACCTTTCTAGAACAAACCAGAAAAGAATTCCTCTTTGAAATGAAATATTCTATCACTTAATTATACGCAGAATTTCTGGTACATACTCTTATTTTAAAAGAAAAGCACTTCAACTCATATGAGGACTTTAAGAGACAAAACAGATGAACATAAGGGAAGCAAAAATAATATAAAAACAGGGAGGGGACAAAACATAAAAGACTCTTAAACAGAAAGAACAAACAGAGGGTTACTGGAGGGGTTGTGGGAGAGGGATAGGCTAAATGAGTAAGTAAGACACGTTAAGGAATCTACTCCTGAAATCATTGTTGCACTATATGCTAATTAATTTGGATGTAAATTAAATTAAAAAAAAAAAAGAAAAAAGAAAGAAAAAAAAAAAAAAAAAGAGAATCACTTCAATTTCATCCTGGAAAAGCAGAGCTACATGATTGCTCTCAAGTGGTAGTCTGCCCAAAAGCAGAATAGGTAGGTGGGTTTGAATTTTTAGTATTATTCCTTAATGCTCTTTTCACAAATAGATTAGTCTTCATCTTGGAGACTAATTTACCCAAGGAATTAAAATAAGCCAGTTAGTGACTCTTCCCAACAAAACTACCGTATTCTATCCACGTCACATGTGGAAATTAATGTTGTGACCTTGAAGACATTACAGATCAAGAGGTGGGTTCGGTGACTTCAAAAATAAAGCTGACTGATCCCAGAATGCCCTGAAAAAGATCCACCGGACACAGAGAATCCTAACATTTACTTACAAGAATGGGTTTCAAATGTTTGATAACAATCCCTACCTAAAATTCAGATCAACTGGTAATTTCTGGAGGTAACGAACATTCAGTTACCTTAGATTTTAAATGCTCATTTGAGTGTCATCTATGAGCTACAGTTGTACTTGATTGTTTCCGACAATGGTGCGCTCAATGTAGGCAAATGCATACGAAAAGAGGAGGAAGCAGCAGCATAGGATTTGTGAGAAGAAATATCTTTAGACAGCCTGAATTCAATTCTGAATTCAGAAACTCTGAATACACTAAAAATACCCCTGTCTACATCCAGATATGGCACTCAGACAGATTGGCAAGCAATAGATTAGAATGGAAAATATAATGAGAATTATGGCAATGCTATTTTGACTATAAATTCTCATTAATTGACACAGTTATCAACATTCCACTACTATGTCCTATAAGACAGGTTTTAAAGAATGTTTTCCAGTAGTTAATTCTGCATCCAGCAAAAGCAAGTAGACAGCAAAATGTTGCTTCTATGCTCCCACTCCCCACCTCCCACATGAGAATATAATTTTGAATGATTTGGAACGGATCTTCATTCGGCAGGTGAGCCTGCTGTAGTGATTATAAATTCCATTTATAATATTCAAACTGCTAGAAGAATTTTATGGATTATGGCTGTGAGTAGAATTTACTGTCCAGAGAATGTTATCCTTAATTTAGTGACCAAACTAGCCTCTAATTTATTTCTTGAAGCTTCTACAAGAATAAAATCTTTTTTTTAACAAAAGATCTCATGGGTGCTTTTTTCTTATCATATTTAAAATATTTGGTTCAAAGGTCAGTGTTTTTATAGCTGTGGTGATACAGTAGAGTTATTTAACTGGCACAAAATCCATTTAAAACAAAGGAACAGAGAAATCATCATATACTCATAGATCTTTGCTGATGTGCCATTAATTGAATGCTGTGCTTAATTTATGTTTTCTGCTATTTTTCAAGCCTACTATCAATATTAAACCTCAAGTATGTGTTTATCTCTAGGAATAGATTAGAAGTCATTCATTTTATGGACTCTGAAGATGACTGTGAGACATTTTATTATCTTTCCAGTCCCTCCTTAAAGCAGAGGCTTTGATACAGCTAAGGAATCTTTTCTCACAGTGCCTGGGCACTATGACAGCATAGACCAACCACCAACACCATTGAGTTCACCATCATCAACATAAACTCAGTTCCCAAAAAATTATTTTGGCATATTTTTGTCCACAAAGTGGAGGTAATAACTTTGAGAATAAGCAAGTAGAATATAAGCTTGATTATTACACTTCAGATTGAAGAACTTTAGAGAAACTAAGGCCTATGCTTTATAGGGAAACTTCCGCTCCAAATGCCCTACTTGGAACCCTACGGGAGTTGAGATGTTTTCCAGTGAAGAAGAAATGAAAACGTGCTGAGACAATATTGGTGAGTTGAGATAATCCCCACTTTCGGGCCCACTGAAATTTTGAGAGATGTAACAATTTTGTATTCTCAATACTTCAGCATGAAGTGTCAGAGAATCATAGTGAATCTCACTGACTCACTTTGAGTTATTTATTAAAAACTCTCATTAACATTTGATGAATCATTCTCATCAGTGCTTAGCAAGTCTCAAGACTTTCATACCTATCATATATCACTTAACAGCAAGTTTTAGTCAAGTAAAAAGCTAATTCTGCCAAATTGCAATCTAAAATTTGGGAGTAATATTGGCAAAAGGAGAATATTATCCAATGGCATACATGATTGAAGTCTCAAAGTGACAACAGAAATAAAAGATTTTATCATCTAAAATGAAAATGGTTAAAATTTAATCTTTGGTCAACGTAAAATTGACACTAGGCATTTTCTAGGTTATAACATTTGACAAATACTTACATGCTCAAAGAATTTATTATTATTAAAATTATAGTTTCCTGATAAATTTATCAATGACTGATATTTTATGCTAAGAAACAAAACAGATGATCATAGGGGAAGGGCGGGGGGAAGACAGAGGGAAGCAAACCATAAGAGATTCTTAACTATAGAGAACCAACTGAGGCTTGCTGGAAGGGAGGTGGTTGGGTGATGGGCTAAATAGGTGATGGGTATTAAGGAGGGCACTTGTGATGAGCACTGGGTGTTGCATGTAAGTGATGAATCAGTCACTGAATTCTCCTGAACCACTACTGCACTATATGTTAACGAACTAGAATTAAAATAGAGATGAAAAAAATAGTAAAATAATAGCATAAAATGCAGTCACGGAATTCATTGAGACCAGGTATCACCTTCAAAGAGGTGTTCAAAAAAATGTTTTATCTCTCCCATTATGGTTTTAGGAAGTCCTTGAAGCCCTAATATATTAACATTTTTTGTTATTGTTCACCGAGTCATAGTTTCTATCTCTGGATATCTTTTAAGCATGTATATCTGAGTATGTTGATAAGTTACTTTTTTTCATTTCCTACAATAGAAGAAGAGTGGCCTTTTGTGCAACAGATCGGAAGAAAAAATGACTTTTTGATGTTTCACAGCTTCAAAGTCTTTCTGTACGTGCTATTTTCTTTAGCTTTGGTATCAGACTTTAAAAAAAATATGCATTTTCTAAATAGGACAACTTTGTGGGTACTAATAAATCAAAGGCGTGAATTTGACCATCAAGGAGGAATAGAAAATGTTCACCTGCAAAAAAACGCTACAGACGCAAGCTACTAACTATATCCAAACATTTAGAAAGCATTTTACATACTGTACAGAGTCCATTCATGGAGGGAGAGGGAAGTTTGACAACTCTAAAATCACTGAAAAATTATGAGGTTCATTTCATTCACTCTGTTTCTGAAAGAGTCAGCTAAATTATGAGGTGGTTAAATAATAAATTGTTAAATTATCATCATCATTTAACCAGGGAGAGATTCTAAGACTTCCTGGTGTGCCTATGACACCAACCCACATACCAGTGTAAAAGTCAGCAATCACAATGTCACTGGGTCATTATGAAAGTTTTACACTCAGATCTCAAACTGAATTCAACATTCATTGGCCCGGCAGATTCCTCGTTCTTTGCTTAAATATCAAAACTGTCATCTCTTTGGTTTCTCAAGCCAAAGACCTAAAGGATGTATCCTAGGCTTTACCTTTTTTCCCCATCCAATCTCATGTAATCAGTCACAAAATCATGTTTCTAGTTTCTTATTATCTGTAATAATGATCATCCCCATGCCCCATCATTTTTTATTCAGGCCCTTGTTACTTTTCACTGATTGTGAAACAGTACCCAACATGTCTTTCTGCATATGGGTTTGCCCGTGTCTAACTGATAGCTAAGCGGTTTTGGAGAATAGACATTCCATCGTGTCATTCTGAGTATGGTATTTTGATGGGCATTCAAGAACCAATAACCTTCAGGGAAAGTTCATTCAACTAATATTTGTGTGTGTATACTATATGGCCGACACAGTTCTTGGGCCTCTGTGTCCAACAGTGAGCAATACGACAAGTTAGAAGAGAAAGAGGTATAAGAAAAGGGAAAGAGGAGATGTAAGAGGAAGAAGAAGAGGAGGAGGAGAGGGGGAAGACAAATGTTCAAACCCCTTTGCAAACAAGAACTTTTACTATTTTCGCTAGGTTTAGACAGGTAAGCTAGAGCATACTCACAACCAGCACAGGGCTAATATTTAATATACTTCTGAGCTAATTTCCTCATTTTTACTTGAAAAATGAAGTTCCTAAATGCATTCTATTGCAATGCAGTTTATTTCATTTTAAAACCCATTTTTTAATTCTTTGAAATGGATTCATCGAGCACTTCCCATATACAAAGCATGGTATGAGGCACTGTAGAGATGTGAAAAACAGGTTTAGTAAAAGAGAAAATCCGTATCCATAAATAGCAGTAATAAAAGGATACAGGTAAGTGTGTCTTACAGTAATAATAAAACATTCTAGAAATTTAAAGAATAGAAAAATTGCCTTTTGAAGAAAACATTGGCATGTAGGAAAATCTATTTTAATCACTGAACATGTATGAGATACAGAGAATAACTTTCCAGAACAAAATATCAAGAATGAAGTAAAAAAAACAAATTAGGAAATTTGTATTATTTATAAGTATAGTTGTCCAGCTTAAGTTCATATTCTGAAGTTGTTGGCTGCTAAAGTTGTCTTTATAATTAGTTGCATAACTAATTAGGAGCCTGAGAGATTTATTTTTTTTCAATATATGAAATTTATTGTCAAATTGGTTTCCATACAACACCCAGTGCTCATCCCAAAAGGTGCCCTCCTCAATACCCATCACCCACCCTCCCCTCCCTCCACCCGCCATCAACCCTCAGTTTGTTCTCAGTTTTTAAGAGTCTCTTATGCTTTGGCTCTCTCCCACTCTAACCTCTTTTTTTTGTTTTCCTTCCCCTCCCCCATGGGTTTCTGTTAAGTTCTGAGAGATTGTTTAATAGAAAATGGAGATTGTCAAAACTATCCTTCAAGAAAAATAATTTATCATATCAACAGTATTTTAAGAGTGAGAATTCTTAATGAAGGTCATTCAGAGTAGAGAGGACACACATGTAGAGTGGTGAAAATCTAATGGAGAGGAAAAGATTGCAGAGGGAGAGGGGATACGTACTGTACAAAGTTTTCTGAAGATGTTTGTGTAGATGAGGAAATAGTGGAGAAGTGTACTTAAGGAGTGAGACAGAATATTCATTAATAATAACAGCATATTATAAAGTCAGTATTTTTTCAGTCTTTTTTTTTAAGAGAGAGAGAGAGAGAGAGAGCGAGAGCACGCAAAAGCACACACAAGTGAGTGGGGGAGAGGGGCAAAGGGAGAGAGAGAGGATCCCAAGCAGCCTCCACACACACCATGGAGCCTAACGCAGGGTTTGATCCCATGGCCCCTGCGATCGTGACATGAGCCAAAATCAAGAGTCCGATGCTCAACCACCTAAACCACTCAGGCACCCCTCAGTCATGTTTCTAACAACTACCTTATGCTTTCACTGTGAAAAATATTACCTTTGTCCCTGGAGAGAACAGAAGATTAGAAAAATTAAGTAATTTCCCCTAGGGTCACATAGACAATACACAGGTAAAATTCAAGTTTCAACTCTTATATTTTCCTTACAATTTCAGTCTTCTAGCAATGTAAAAGTGTGCAGAGCTCCACATTAAAAAATGTGGAGGATATGGTGAATAAGTCTTACTGCCTTTCTACAGAGTTAATTACACTATTTAGTATCAATAATGAGATGATGTAATGGAGATTCAAAGTATAATAAGTAGAAAAAAGTTGAATTCACTTTAACTCATTTGACTACATAGACAGAAAACTACATAAAGAAAATGGCAATTATGCTAAAATATGAAAGATTACCAGAATCTCTACTAGTAAAGAGAGAGGAGGTATAAGAAACATTATTACAAATTATTACAAATGAAGGAAATAAAAAGAAAACAATTATGTTCTGGAAAAGTGAGTGTGCCTCGTGAAGGCCAGCTCAATGTTATCTACCCTTGGTGAAGCCTTTCAAAATTTCTCTGTCAGTGCTTGACATGATCGGAAATATGCATTGGGATGATAATTGTTTTTGTGTAAGCAAGAGAGATTGACTGTGGGAGAAGTGGGGCTCTGTGGGTATGTTTGAGTATAAAAGGTTTAGGGCTTCAAGGAATTTATTTCCAAGGAACCATAGGAATGAAGAATAGACCTAACAACACACAATACAGAGGTTAGAAACAGAAAATAAAATACATATACACATTTGTCCTCTGAGCTAGTTGGAAATTAGGAGAGAGTAAGTGAAAATACGGACAGATACTGAGGAAATGACAGAAGATGATTCCCGTCAGATATTCTCAAATCCATAGCTTTCAAATAAAGAATAAAAAATACCCGGAAAATAGTGATCAACAAGGATTGTAAATAACTGTTAATGTTTAACTGAACGTTACTGACTATAATAGCCATTGGATGCTCCCAGTTCTGCCTTGTGGAATACCATCAATGTATGCTCATACATCAAATGTTTCTCATACTGTTTTGGTCTAAGTTGTTAAATTTATTTATTTTAAGCGAGTGAGAGCAAATAGGGGAGGGGCAGAGAGAGAGGGAGACAGAGAATCCCAAGCAGGATCCACACTGTCAGCACACAGCCCAATGCAGGGCTCCATCTCATGAACCGAGAGTCCGAGAGTCGAACGCCCAACCGACTGAGCCACCCAGGCACCCATCTCACGTGGGCTTTGGCAGAAAGCATGCTAATTCCATCTCTCCTTCTATAATTCTATTACAGCCATCATGCTTTACTCTTAGCTATTCTTGCCATCCCTTCCTGGGTATCTATGTTCCTCTAGACTTCAGAACATTAGTCTTGATACTGTGTATCATGTGAATGTCTACATACATTTAAACATCATCAGTGAAATTCCAGAGCTTAAAATCCCTTTGAATGTGACCAGGATTACCTTCAAAGTGCCATATGCAATTTTGAGGGAAAAGCTGAAATCCTAAAATCAAAGTACGTATTGCAGATAAACACCTGATTCTTTAATATACGCTGTGAAATTTTTAATGTCTTTTTTGCACAAGTTGTAAGTATTATCCAAATTTTCTCAAGCCTATGATATATTAGGTTATTTCTTTCAAATAAATTGGATTATAACCGTAATATGAAACCATGGAATAAAAACCTAAAATGTCTAATGAAAGCCTGTGGTATTTCTTAAAAATTGATTTAATTTGCCTTAAGATGGCAGTATTGGTCTTCTTAAGATTTTTAAAAGTTTAAAAAAAAAAGCCTTCAGGAGTAAAGCATAGGCTTTCTAAACACTGTCTTAGCCTTTTATAGACACAGAAACGCATGCTTACCAAAGAATGCAGTAAATGTAATATACATACAGATTAAACTTAAAGTCTATACAAACAGTGATAATAGTTAAAAACACAAGCAGTGCAAATCTGATTGACATGTTAGTTAATTAAAAGCAACAAGGAGAAAAGGTTTTGGATCACAGAGGGGATTACACACAGTGACGAGTCTTCTAAATTATTTTGTTTCAGTGAAGAAGGAAGAATCAATAAATGAAATTAAAAACAAACAAACAAAATCCTCCAGGAAAATATTCCCTTAAATAAAGGTAATAAAAATACCAGTTTATATAAAAAAATATCTAATCAGGCAGAAGCTAAATTATGATATTATAAATGAGATGTATAATTGTATGAAAGGGTAAAGATTCCTGATTATCAGGTTCCGGGGAGTACTTTTCACACAAGTTTCATTAACATTCAGTGTGACTGACCCATGTTTGGTCAAAAGCCTTACAAAGCTTTACAGCCTGATTAATTTGAAATATAAAATGCAGCAACCCTTACTTCCTCAAAGTTTCCGAGTTATTCAGTAGAGCCTATCAACACTTCCAACATCCAAGTCAAAGTCTTAAACACTCTAGAGGGTAGAAATGACAATGATTTTACAGTCTCATTTTAGATCACTTTTATAAAAAAAAAATTAAAGCAGCTAAAGGCACAATGGTAAAGAAGTTCATACTAAAAAGTGTTTTTAGGGACTATAATGCAACACATTACATACAATGTATTATTCCATCAGTATAATTGTTTACTTTATCAATTTTAATCTTATCTATAGCTAAACAAGCAGGATGTTCTGTGGTATTTGTCATTTAATATTTTAAGATCTTTTGAATCAAATCTACTTTCCTCAGCTAACTTTGACCATCTTACAAATCACAGGCCTTCCCACTTCACCTTTACCTAACTTTATACCTCAACAGCCATAAGAAAAGAATATATTGGTTTAAAAAAATTGTAAGCATTGGGGCACCTGGGTGGCTCAGTCGGTTAAGTGGCCGACTTCGGCTCGGGTCACGATCTCGCAGTCCGTGAGTTCGAGCCCCGCGTCGGGCTCTGTGCTGACCGCTCAGAGCCTGGAGCCTGTTTCAGATTCTGTGTCTCCCTCTCTCTCTGCCCCTCCCCCGTTCATGCTCTGTCTCTCTCTGTCTCAAAAATAAATAAACGTTAAAATTTTTTTTTTTAAATTGTAAGATTCAAAATACATATATCTGTTGTAGTCTTCCAAGGACATTTTTCTCAAAATACATATATCTATTGTACTTTTCTAAGGACATTTTTCTACATAATATTAACTTCCTATAGGCTTTAAGTAGATTGCATACTATTTCTGAAATATCATTCATAACATAATCCCACATACCTTGGAACAATTATCTAGTCACCAAATTACCATGAT
The DNA here is from genome assembly GCF_028749965.1 of Puma concolor. Lineage (NCBI taxonomy): Eukaryota > Metazoa > Chordata > Mammalia > Carnivora > Felidae > Puma > Puma concolor. Next base: position 203,674,866 of record NC_141667.1, on the reverse strand, counting down.
TATCACATGTACTCAACATAAATTTGACATAAGGACCAGTGTGCAGAGCAAATGGATGGGATCTTAACAAGGAAATAAAAGAATTATAATCATTAATTCGAATACAGAAGGTGTAATTTGAGATAGCAGAGTCCATAGTAAAAATATAAGTTAAAATCTACCCCCCTTTGGAATTAGACAATGAGATCAATAAAATGTAAAATTGTCCCCAGAAATTAGAAAATCATTTGTTCAAACTCCCCAAATGCTTCCATTACTAGTGATTTCACGACTTGGACAGGAATAGCTTGTCCCATCAGAAGACAACTCAAAAGTTAAGCATGTTTGCTTAAATTCCAAATTGCAAAATGATTCCCCGAGACTTCTGGACATTAGTAGATGCTCAGCTCCTCAGAGTTAACCCATCATGGTTGAGTTTATGTCTTCTCTCACACTACCCACAATATAGTGTATGGTTTTGTTTTCAAGAATATTTTATACACTTTTTCTCTCAAAAAGATGATTTTTTTTTCTTATCCGAAAAAAATGTTTGACACTTGAAAATAAGACAAAAAGGTAGTGCATCCTTTTATTATCATTGGAGGGCTTTGCCTCCATACGCAATATTTAGTAAATTGTATTTAGTTGATATCTTTGTTTACTCTTGATTAAAGGTCTAAGATAGTAATATCACTTTTTTTGGTGTCTAGGAATTTTTAATTTCGGTTTTATTAAGGTATAATTGACATATAAAATTGTAATCTATTTAGTATGTACACCATCGTAATTTGATTGTGTATATATTGTGAAAGGTTATCCCTATCAATACATCCATTACCCCACACACACAAATATTTGTATCTGTTTACACCTGTGTGTGTGTGTGTGTGTATATATACATATATGTATATATATGTATATATACACACATGAGAACATTTAAGTTCTACTCTTAGCAAATTCCAATGCTACAATATGGTGTTATCAACTATAGTCACCATGTTTTACACTAGATCTTCAGACTTTATTCATCTTAAAGCTGGAGATATGTACCCCTTCACCCCCCTCCTTCATTTCCCTGTCCATTTAATATCACTTAAGTACTGATTTTAGTCTGAAAAAATGCATATAATATCTGCCCAGTGAAAAACAATAATACCTTTTTTTTTTTTTTTGAAAGAGAGAGAGAGCGAGCAAGCATCAGCAGGGGAGAGGGGCCAAGAGAGAATGAATCTTAGGCAGGGTCCAGGCTCACCATGGAGCCCAACATAGAGCTTTATCGTACAACCCTACAATCATGACCTGAGCCAAAATCAAGAGTCAGATGCTCAACTGACTGAGCCACCCAGGTGCCCACAGATTATACCTAATTCTTTTTTTAATTTTTTTAAAAAAAATTTTAAGCTTTATTCATTTTTCAGAGAGAGAGACAGAACATAAGGTGGGGAGGGCCAGAGAGAGAGGGAGACACAGAATCTGAAGCAGGCTCCAGGCTCTGAGCCATCAGCACAGAGCCCGACATGGGGCTTGAACCCACAGACTGTGAGATCGTGACCTGAGCTGAAGTCAGATGTCCAACTGACTGAGCCACCCAGGCGCCCATGATACCTAATTCTTAATGGCAAGTGGGACATTATCCAGTTGGCAATCTAACTTAGCAGTTTAGTCCTTTTATAAATATACCTAGTTTCTGAGTGTCCCTCATTAAATTAAGTGTTAAAAACTCTAGCACGTTTGTGTTATATTTTCCTGAGTGATAATTTTACCATTTTGATCATTATGTTTTGATATTCTATGTACGTCTATCAACATCCAATGTATACCTATTTCCAGCCTGGCAGCTGTCTTCTATTGGATTGCGTCAATCTTTCATAGTTTGGCTGAGTAGGGTATTTTCAACCACTAGAAGGGAGAAATTGGTCCCATGGGAGCTACAGAGGATGATAAATATTCTTAAATTATGACCTGGAGGTGTCATATATTATATTATGGTGTCATCAATAAAAATATTGATGATGTATCCATAAAACATTAATTCTCTATCTGGAAGGCAACATGCATATGTAAATTAATAAAGTAAAATTATTTTAAATCTTCTGCTTTATCAAATTCTATTAGATTCAAATTAACCTCATTTTTCAGAGAATTTCAACACTAATGTAAATCCTCATTTTGCCTTTGTTAAGAAATCTACACCTTGATCATATGCTAATTGTAGAGTTGAAACCTTATGTTTTTTACATAGAAATGACCATTAACAACAGTTTATACACTTAATATTTTCCGATACGCTAATTCCCTAAAGTGTTTTTTTTAATGTTTGTTTACTTTTCAGAGAGAGAGAGAGTGCCAGCAGGGGAGGGCAGAGAGAGAGATGGAGACAAAGAATCCGAAGTAAGCTCTAGATTCTGAGCTGTCTGCACAGAGGCTAATGCGGGGCTCAAACTCACGAACTGCGAGATCATGACCTGTGCTGAAGTCAGACCCTAAAGTATTTTTGAAAGACACGTTAAGACTTGAAGTGAGAGTCAAAATTAAGTGAATCCTACTTATAAAAAGCAAAATGCAATTTGGTAATTTACATGCAACAGATAAATGCCATTTAAGAACAATTAATCCTGTCAAATGTACAACACATTAAATACAAAAAAGAATTAAAATGTTAGTTTATGTATCTGTGTGTGTACGTGTGTGTGTGTGTGTGTGTTTTAACTGCAGTTCTACATTGAATTTCAAATAACACTACAGTCACTGCCTTTACTGTGACCTTAGTTAGCACACAACTTGAATGTTCCCAAATTGTAGACTGTCCTTGTGCCTGACACTGCACTGCAACTCCTCATCCAAACTTCTATGTGGCCTTATAGGCCAAATCACAACTCCTCCTTTCCAATCTATATTTCTGTGTTGATTAGTGCTCTATTTTTTCTCCTTTATTCTATACTGATATTAGTGCTTATAAATTACATTGCTGTACCCATCATCCTGTAAATATTTAATACCGAAAAAATCTAATTACTTAAAATTTTACGAAGTCGTGCCTCAATATAAATTATAATTACACACACTCACACATACGCACACATACACACACAGGGAGTTTGAAAATAAAAAAAAAAATAAAGGGGGACATTGCGAAATTTTCAGTTTTATTTATTTATTTTGAAACAGAGAGAGGGAGAGCATAAGTGGGGCAGGGGAAGGGAGACAGGGAGAGAGAAAGAATCCCAGGTAGGCTCTGCACGGTCAATGCAGAGCCTGACATGAGGCTCGAACTCACTAACTGTGAGATCATGACCTGAGCCTAAATAAGAGTGCTTCTCCGACTGAGCCACCCAGGTATGCCACAATTGTCCCTCCTTAAATACAAATGAGATTACTGCTGACAAGTATCAAGCTAAAAGTTATACAGAAGTCTTTACTGAGGACTACTTTGGATTCTTCTGATTTCTCTATTGCCATAAATTTATCTTACTTCAGGACCCTAAAGGAAGTTCTATTGCCAAGTATCTTTTTTCTGGCAATACTTGAAAAAATATGGCTGTTTTCTTTTCTCCCAGTTCAAGTTTCTAAATTTGGCATTTGTCCAACTTGATCAAGAACTTCATTCAAATAAGGAACACGGCATTTAGCCAAGGAGCAACTATTGGAAAAATGCAGATCGAATGAGAAAAGAGCCAACAAAGACCCCACGTTCATGGAGCAGGCAATTGAAAAAGTAAAAATCCTTAACTTACTGAAACTGTGATGAATATTATGAAGAGGTCATAGATAAGTATGGATGTGTATAGCAAAAAATAATTTTTCCACTCTTAGAGTCTTATGACATGTGAAAGTTACAGAATGAGCAGAAATTATCTGTATACCCCATATAAGGGGTATAAGGGATGAAGTGAGAAATGGAAAGGAAGACAGAAGGAATCCCTGAGGATGTTGAGCACTGGTGATCCCACTGTCCAGTGTTATGAGGAAAGGGACAGAACAAGGAGATGTGGCTGGAGACACAGGAAGTACCCAACAGGCAGTGTGTGAGAGGAGAGAATCATGTCTTTCTACCTGTCCTGAAAAGATAGGGAGTTTTAAACCAGAGATTCAAATGATCAGATCTGTATTCTTTAAAGTTCTTTGTTGAGTCCATGAGTAGAATGAATGGGAAAGTGGCAAGTTAGGCAGACCAAGTCCTACTAAGGGGGTGGAGACAGTGAATATAAAAATACTATAAAAAGAACCCTCAGGGCACCTGGGTGGCTCAGTTGGTTAAGACCCTGACTTCAGCTCAGGTAATGATCTCTCAGTTCGTGGGTTCGAGCCCCGCATCGGGCTCTGTGCTGACAGCTCAGAGCCTAAAGCCTGCTTTGGATTCTGGATCTCCCTCTCTCTCTGTCCCTCCCCCCACTTTGCTCTGCCTCTCAAAAATAAACAAAAATAAATTAAAAAAAATAAGAACTCTTTTCCTATTGAAATAGTTGTTAGAATCACCTGCTTTTATATCTGTCCTCCCAAACATGTTTAAAGACATACTAAATATAAACTTATAAGTTATTTTATAAGCAGAAAAACTTGATTTGGGGTCCATGAGGTTTATTTGCTTTTAACTTTCATATTTACCTGTTAGTTTTCACTTTTTACGCCTAATATTCTATAGATCTCTTGTCCTTTGCTCTATTTCTACCCACCTCACCCTCAGCAGATGACCTTCTTTATTCTTCACGGGGAAGATACAATTGATTTTTAAAATCTTCTGAAAAAGTCTCATAACTTCCCCAAAACAGGGGTCAGAATCTCTGTTTCTCTGGGATACTACTGTAGCATTTACACTTTCTTGTTCCTACCCCTTTCCACTGCATCTTCTCATCTTTCAAATCTATACTTTCAAAGCTATTCTTTTTTTTTTTTTTCAACGTTTATTTATTTTTTTTTTTGGGGGGACAGAGAGAGACAGAGCATGAACGGGGAGGGGCAGAGAGAGAGGGAGACACAGAATTGGAAACAGGCTCCAGGCTCCGAGCCATCAGCCCAGAGCCTGACGCGGGGCTCGAACTCACGGACCGCGAGATCGTGACCTGGCTGAAGTTGGACGCTTAACCGACTGCACCACCCAGGCGCCCCTCAAAGCTATTCTAACAGCACCAAATGTGATACAAGTAGTGGGCTTTCAATGAATATGTAAGATAAAGGCTTCACTCTCCAACATCTAAAACCATGGCATTTTTTTTTTTAAAGAACACCGTGGATAAAAGAGGGAAATGCTAGCAATCCTATCATATTCTATAATTTAGGCATGCTCCTCAGCCTTCATAGATCATTTGCAAAAACCTAGGTTCACATCCAAAATCTGTCAGACACTGTATAAAACCATGATAATGTATATTTGATTAAAATAAACCCAAGAGCATTTATGTATTTTTCTTGAAATTCCTAAATACTTCACATAAGTTATAATTAAATCTTTCGTCAATACTATGCTATCCCCAATATGCAGAATAAAAAATGGCTGTCTGTGAAATTGTGACATTCACAAGTTCTAAACCTGTTGTTCAATTCACATTTATCTTAAGCTTCTCTTTGTAAAATGATAGATCATGTAAAGATAGAACAGTGTAACAAACCTCTATTGCCTAGATTAAAATATTGTCACTTTTTGATTCCTACTCAAGTCTGACCTTCCCCAAGATTATTTTCAAGGAAATCTCAGACATCACATTATGTCATTTAGAGTTATTTTGGCAGGTATCTCTAAAAGATGAGGACTATTTTTTTTTAAAACATAAGCATACTAATCTTCTAATTTGAAACTGTTATTTTTTAAAAAATATCCTTATACATCCATTCAGTATTAATTTTTTATCCAAATCATTACATGAATGAGTCTTTATAGTTAAACTTGGTGAATCAGATTTAAAGTAAGTTTCACATGCTGCAATCACTGATATATCATTAATCTATAGTGTCCTCTGACTTTTTTCCCTTCCTTCCAATTTATGTTGGAAGAACTAACTGCTTTATTTATACTTTCCCCTGAAATGGAGATTGCTGGTCTGCTCTATGATATCGTTTTACATACTCTGTTGATTCTTATATTTCTGGAAATTGGCTAATAGAGAAAGAAGTCTTCATCAGTTTCAGGTTTAAGTTTTCTGGCAAGGCTTCTTCATGGTTTTGTGTATTTCCATAAAGAGGAACACGATGCTTGATTAACTCTATGTTATTTTTGGAGCCATTGGTGATCATTGATTAGAACCATTATTTCATTGGTGTTATAAAATAACAATATTTCATCTGGATTACAAATTACAAAATTCTATTGTCCTTCATTTATTAGCTAGGAAAGTTCTATAAAAAGAAAATCAAACACATTAACATTTAGTTACACTAAGGTAAAATTCACAAAATTTTGTAAAAGATGGATAAGATATATTCTGGAGTGTTTTAAATTCTCCAATTTGATGTTTCCTGATTTATAAGGAAAACTATACAATCCTCAAAATGATAACATTAAGGTCAAAATCCTGCACTTGTTTGTTGGTAAAAAAAAAAAAAAAAAAAAAAAAAAACTTTCTTACCCAGAGACCTAAAAATGTAGCAATTTTGAACTTAGAAAAATATGTCCACAATTGAGTTTTTATACAAAGTAGGAGATAGCCACAGTATTTTTTTTAACACAATGGAGAAATGCAGTGCTATATTGGCTGTGTGTTTTCTTTTTTGACAAACTACTTCAAATAAAGGTGCTGGCGAAGGAGCACGTACTATGTGTATTGTGAAAATGTCATATCAAGGCACCTATATGTATAAATTGCCCAGCTAAAACAGGAATTGAATAGTTTCTATTGATACTTAGTGATATAGAATTCTAATCCATTTGAGACATGAGCTATGGTTTCATATGATTTGTATTCACAAATCTTTTGAAAGCTATATTATACTCTTTTATGTTTTCTCAAAACTATTGTCATTATTATTTAATATTCTTATGTAAAATTTCAAAACACTAGCGTTACACATAAATACAGCATTAATGAATGCTCCTTCATTGAATAAACTTGAATTTAAATAGGCATTCTTCTGATGAATACTGCCCTTTTTATGTGTATCTCAGTGCCACAACTGAAATCAAATCATAGTTCCCAAGCAAGTATCTTCCTAAATGCTGTCTCACTTGAACATTTACCAGGTTATATTATAAAACTTATCAACCCAGTTCATTTTATGTTGAGTTGGAAACATTTCATTATCTTTCCAAAAAGGTATAGAGTATTTTTAAATGTTCTTCAATCTCAGTGATTGTATTTTCTTGCATGGACAATTGAAACTGGCCATGTAGCCAATAACATTTTTTTCTTTTAAATGTCTAGATTTAATCCTCGGCTGGGTGTCTCAGCTTTATGCTTATCATTTGAAACATCAAAAATTTTTATAATTCATTATGGCTTAACCCATAAAGGGTTAAGATATTTCATTATCTTTTCCATCATCAATTGGTCTTAACTCCCTCACCACATGATGTATAGCTTTGTATGCCATTTTTCTATAGGCATGGTAGTATATCAATTGCTTCTGAAATTTTTTAAAGACCTAGATGAAGCTGAAATATGAAATAAAGCTACACAGACCCACATATTGGAAAGCTTAAAAAGTAAATGACAGTAACTATTATCTACATAGTGCATTATGCCTACCAATTTTACTCTAAACTCTTGTCACCAAAAAATACTCATTAAAAACTAATCATTATTACTTGGGTCAAAACTGCTTCTCAGAGCAAAGTTTCATCTTTCAAATGTTGAGTCTCTGCCTTTTTTTTTCTCCCAGTGATATGAACGATCTTTCCCAAATAAAACATGATGAGTGCTTTACACGTTTCTGACAGAATACAAAGACTGACTATTTTAAATGATAAGGATCTCTTCTACTGACTTCTCATTTAGAGTCGTTAAAGACGAGGCTTATATACTATGTAACAGCAGAATGATTTCTTGAATGTACTGTTCAGTACTAAATTATAAAAAAAAAGTTGGCAAAATTTTATTTAAAGTGTGCCTTTGAAATTCACCATTTCTATAACAGGAAGGTTGGAGAAAGGTTATGAACTGACACCATTATCTTGGTATCTGTCAGGGAGTTGGCTATTGACATGAAAAAGGAAGACTACTCTGTCTTTCCAAATAATAAAAAGCTCTTTACATTTTAAAATGAAAGCCATTTACTAGAAAGCCTTTGAAAAGCATGTTTCTCTGAGTTTTAAACACAAATCAGAAAGGCAAGTAATCATTTCAACTGGTGATGGAAGCAAGGACACATTTGTGCACTTGCAGTTGCTATTATAAGGATCTTGCCACTAGGCTGCCATTAAAATTGAGGTGGCTTTGCTTAGAAATGACAATTTCCAGAATTAGCTTTGCAATTATTTTAATTGTGCTAATATTTCAAAAAAAATTATAAAATATCTCCCCTTATTCAAATACTTATTCATTTTAAATTTTCTTACCGTAAGACACACTTTTAAAGTTAAAGGCATGTGAATGGAAAATATACCTAACTATATTAATTTTAAACAGTTATTTTGTAGTGTAAAAGTTCAAAATTTATGGGAGAAGGTCTAAGACTTGTAAGTATTGAAACAATTTTAAATGAAAAGGCATAGCAACTGCTTTTTAAAGCAAGGATGCATGCCCTGGTTTAATTAACAAAGTTTTCTTTGCAATGTCTGGGAAGAAAAAAGATAAAGTTCAGAGGAACTATGCTGTGTCTACCGTGTTGAGATAGAATCAGTAAATGGTTTGTACTGAGCTAAATGAAAAGTTAAAGCTTAACACAAGTACTTAATGTCTGTATTTAAAGGGGTTTACTATAGTCTGGGATCTATTTCATGATGGGTTTAATCTGTATATACTAAAGGCTGATACCCTAAAGAAACTGCTTCTTATGAACAATGATTTTCCTAGGTGTTGTTTAATGTTTACATGATTATAATAGCATTAATTTTGTGTTTTTTGTATTTATTTTTGAGAGACAAAGAAAGACAGAGCACAAGCAGGGGTGGGGCAGAGAAAGAGAGGGAGACAGAGAATCTGAAGCAGGCTCCAGGCTGTGAGTTGTCAGCACAGAGGCTGATGGCGGGGCTCAAGCCCATGAACCATGAGATCATGACCTGAGCCGAAGTTGGATGCTTAACCGGACTGAGCCACCCAGGCGCCCATAACAGCATTTGCAAAATCATTTAAGTTAAATAACATGCTTGTCTCTATTGTATGTAATCGCAATCAAAACATGAGATACATTGGTAAATCAATAAGTAAATATTCAGTTTTTCTTGAACAACTTTTAACTTAATATATTTTATAAATTTTTGAAAATCAGAAAAATTTCCAAAACACTTGAACTCCTTAGAGTTGAAAATCAAGCACATAAGAGGAAACATGTAACACACGGTATTATGATTTAGTACCTGTTTGACTATGTTATGAATTAGCCACTTCAAGATGACCAATGTAAGTTATGAGCCTCTATCAAAAAACTATGGAAAACAAATTAGTTTGAGGGGAAAACAAGCTGAAAGCTGTCATAAGTTTTTTTTTGTAGTTTTGTGTTGTCAAGCCATATGCTAATAGCTGAAAAATTAGAAACCTGCAGCAATCAAATCATTTATCTTTTGACAGATCAGTAAAGAGTGATAACAAGGAAATGTGAGTGCCAGATAAAGTAACTATTCTGAAAATATCAGCTATTTTAAACAGTCAGAATATAAAAATAAGAATTGATAAAATTATTACTTAAAAAATAGAAAGGTGTTTCACAGAGTGCTCTGAATAAAAAGTGAGAAACTAGGTTATTGGAAGTTTCTTCACATGAAAAAGGTGTTGAATAAATGAGATGTATGTGTGGGGAAGAAAAGAGTGAGTTAAGTGGCTCAAAGGTTATATATCCAGCACAATCTCCAAAATTTAAGGCAGACCGGATGTTACTATATTGTATAACTCCAATAGAGTCCAATTTTTATAGGTATGGGAATCACATAGAAGCATAAAGTTTCATTCATTACACATACAATTCTAAGTTTATGAAGTAGAAAACTCTTTTTAAATACTTTTTGATGTTATTTCTGAGAGAGAGAGGCAGATACAGAAAGAGTCAGAGAGACAGAGTCCAAGTGGGGGAGGTGCAGAGAGAGAGGGAGACAAAGAATCCGAAGCAGGCTCCAGGCTCCAAGCTGTCAGCAGAGCCCGATGTGGGGCTCCAACTCATGAAATATGAGATCGTGACCTGAGCCAAAGTGGGACGCTTAATGTACTGAGCCACCCAGGCACCCTTAAAACATTTTTATCTGAATAACTGCAGTTATGCCTTCTATCAATTATATATATTATATAATATATATATATATATAATATATATATATATAATGAAATAAAAATACTAGAACTTAAAGCATTGCATGAATCTATGAGTTGACTGTTCTGTTCTTCTGGTCTTATCTAGACCCACTTTTATAGCTACATTCAGCTAGAAAGGTCACTAGCACAAGGGAGTCTCCGAGGGCCTCACCAGCATGTGAACCTTTGTGGAATAAGTAGGCTTATGTCTACATGTGATTTTTCATGGGCACCACCTCACATGATGACAGTAGTATTCACGGGCACCAAGAGTAGAAGCTGGAAGTCCTCTAGAGGCTAAAACATTGTTATTCAAAAGCAAGACACAAGGATGGAGCAAGAGATTCTATTTTTTAATAGAATAACAAAAGGTGGTGTCCATGTTTCTCATGGGCACATAAATTAGTATAGAACTGTGAAAAATTTCTAGAAACACTAATGAAGCGAAAAGAGAGGTACATAATCACATATTGGAAACAAGCATATATTTTTAAAACAACTGGATTCAAATTCTCTCAATTACCTTCATTGGCTCTGTGAAGTGGGCAATTTATACTTCAAATGGGCATAATATCACCTCCACAGGATTGATTAGATTATTAAATGGAATGCTGTATGTAAAGCACTTAGAATATTTAGCATTTGGTATGAACTCTAAATAGTAGTTATTATCATTTAATCATCCTAGAGTTAGGTTAGATTCTATAGGGTACAGAAAGCAATTATTTTTGTAACCAAATCTTTTATCAAATCTCCTTTACTGCTATGACCCATCCCCATCATTTTACCTTGGGTAGATCACCTGGAATTTTCTGGGTTCTCTCAGATATTGACAGTTTTATTTTACATAGAGAAATACAATTTTGTGTAAAACATAAAGCTTCAGTCTCTCAGCTAGTTCATTTCCATTTTTTTTACATTGAGTCTGCCTGAAGCCATTCAACCTCATTTTGGCAGCTCATGACCAGCCATTTTTCTTTTTTAACCATTTCCCTCTGATGAACTTTTTTTTCCCCTCTTCTACTCACTGCTACTCACTTCTACTCACTACTCTTTTGCTTCCATCAGAGCAGGTTTGAAGGAAGCAAGTTCCAGCAAAGACCTTCCTTGATATTCTAAGAAATCTTCTGCAACTAATACCATCTCTTATGTGACAAGTGTCCAAACGCTTCCTTTTGGTCTCCTACACAGAGTAACCATTGATTTATTATCTCAAATAGGACAACTTTAGAGTTAAAAGGGCTCTAAAAGTCATTAGAAGGTTTTAGTTGATTGGCAGCAAGGATACACTAGGGTTTATGTCATGGAAACCGAGTGAATTCTTCACCCTATTCATGAAACCATTTCATGGAGTCCTTGGAGAGCCCCTTGCTGGGCATCGCCAACTGGAGCTTCTCTGGCACAACTGCCATCTATAGTTGAACACCTGTAACTTCTGCACCTCTTTTTCCTGAGGTTAAGCTGGAAGCCCACTTGAGTGGAACCTTATTTAAGAGGACTTTTTCCACAGGATGGATACAAACCATCATGTAGAACAGACATGTATTTACCCTGCTGCCAGTGAACATGCCAGAAGAACATCCTTCCTTGGGATGATCCCAAGCTATTTTTTTTTCAGCCACTCAAACTATATAATGTCCCTTTGTTTCATATTTCATAGAAAAACATACATTTTTTTCTTTCTATTAACTGTTGTGTGGTTATTGTATTAATGCTTATTTCCCAAAGGATGCCATGACATGATGTACAAATTATCTTTTTCTCAGTATCTTGGCACGATGCTTAAGCATGGAGATTTTATTCATTTATTTAAAAAATATGAGTAACATCAAGAGTGGGTTCACAAACATGAGGAAAAGGGAAAAATTGAAATATTTAGAAATTCATGACAAGAGTTATTCTGGGCCAAATTTTAGATTCGACTGAAATATTTTCCTTGAGAATTATGTAACATTAAAAATATTTTTAGAACTATGCAAAGGTACTTAAATAATAGGAGACTATTTGAAATTGTGTGTTAATTTGTTCACTAAAATTTAATTTGCTTTAGAAAATTATTTCTTATGAGGGAAAACTATTTTGATATTCTGTAAGCCCAACCTAAGAATATTTTGAAGGCAGAAGGCATACTGAATTAAATCAGAGCCCAACCTAAGGTTGTAAGCCCAACCTAAGAATATTTCGAAGGCAGAGGGCATCCTGAATTAAATCAGAGCAGTAATGACCCACAGTGCTACCACTGTATTAAACTTCATAGACTTAACTACTCTCATAAGCATACTTGTGTACTAGCATCAACCTTACAATTCATTCTTATATAGGAGGATTAAAATATCCCATGGGTTATTATAATTAAAGAATAGTCATTTCTCTATAAAAGATATTTAAGAAATCATTGAATGTGGCATCAGATAGTTTCACAGACTTTGAAAGTGGACATAGGGGTGCCTGGGTAACTCCGTCTGTTGAACGTCCAACTTCAGCTTAGGTCATGATCTCACAGATCATGAGCTCAAGCCCCACATCGGGCTCTGTGCTGACAGCTCAGAGCCTGGAGCCTCCTTTGGATTCTGTTGTCTCCCTCTCTCTCTGCCTCTTCTCCACTCATGCTTTGTATTTCTCTGACTCTCAAAAATAAATAAACATTAAAAATAAAATTTTTAAGAATTAGAAATAATTTTTTCTCCACAAAGAAATGTAAATACTCCGAGTACACTTCAATAGTTAAGTTTGTAGGGAAGGAAAAATTATAGCAGAAAAGCATAATTATATGATTTTGGAACAATTCTACAATTTAGGAAGAAACAAAGTACACAGATTTGATGTTGGCCAATTTAGGAATGATAAACATACCAAGAAAAAATGTAGTCTTAGTGATTATGAATATTGGTTATTATTGACCTTGAGAAGGAATTAAAGAAAAACAAAAGCACATTATTTAACAATATAAAATGAAAAAAAAAAAAAAGAGAAGTGATAGGGCACCTGGGTGGCTCAGTTGGTTAAGCAACCGACTTTGGCTCAGGTCATGATCTCACAGTGAGTTCGAGCCCTGCATCAGGCTCTCTGCTGTCAGCAGAGTCTGGAGCCTGCTTCAGATTCTGTGTCTCCCTCTCTGCCACTCCCTCCCTCTCCCTCCCTCCCTCCCTCTCTCTCTCCCCCCTTCTCAAAAATAAAAATTTAAAAATTTAAAAAAGTGAGGGGTGATATAAGTACATATATGCACATATAATGTACATATAAGTACATTAGCAAATGAGAAATGCATTTTTTACATGAGATTAATGGTTATTTTAATACTAAATTTAGAAGTTATTTGAGAAAATGGAGGCATACTATCTTTAAGTATATTGCAGAAGGATAGTTGTAGCAACAATGGAGTAATTTTAAAAGCTCTGGAATGTTTTTCTCATGAAAATAATGGCAGTCAATAATTAAATAATGAAAAAATAAACCAGTAATTTTCAACTATGCAAAATGACAAGGAAATGTTCTGAGATTAGATACAGAGAATTACTGTAACAAGCTAGTATTGTAATAGAATAAGCAAAAAAAGTGGGAGCATTTATACAATTTTTTCCTCATTGATATTGATGAGGCTGTGCAAACTTTCAAGATCCAGATCAGTAAGGTATAAAATTTAGAAACAAAGACAATGACCTGCAGATAAAAATACATCTCCTATATATATACATGAGAGTACATTAATGTAATATGCTGTAACCAAGGTAGGCTGGAATATAAAATTTTATACATTTGGGAAAGTGTCAAATAGCTCAGACAGTATTTGTGTGCAGTATCAATTTATGGAATAGAAAGTTCAAGGAAGTAGGAATGAAGAATATGAATGAAGAGTTGAATGTGAACTGTAAGAGTGGTAACTTGGTATAATGGTTTATGTGTGGGAAACAGCACTATTTGCAAGTATTCAACAAGCGATGCAGGGCAGTATTCAAATTGAAATATATTGTGCGATATAGCTTATAATGTGTAAGCAATAGAAAGCACATTCATATTTGAAAAATCAGAGGCAGAGAGTTAACTTAATAAATAGGTTCTAGGGGAAAAGGCACCCTAGATGCCTTTAATATCTGTTAAATGATATTTGAATCATCAGACGTGAATTATTTACATGTGCCTCGAGTCTAATAGAACCTATATGGCAATTGATCTGTCCATTGAACAGTAACAACTATGGATCCAGTGTACATGTGCAGGCATACAGAAAAGAATTAAAAAGGGGGGGGGGGTTGGCTGTCTACAGTATTTCAATAGCCAGTTAGTCTAGGAGGCAGATGGTACATAGAAATGGTGAAAGTGACAATTCATTGTTAGTGCCAACATGGGGAAGAGCGTTGAATGCAGGCTCAGCAGCGAACACTGCCATGATTGGAGATCATCTACTGTAGGAGGTTGTCAACACCGGAGTAAGGATGTGGCAACAAGGAAAGCGATACTTACTTTCTATTCCTTAGCCCAAGTCAGTATAAATCATAGGAAAGAGGCAACAGGCTCAAATGAATTTGTTGAGCATACATCAAAGCTGAAACTAAATCTATTTTAGCTTCCAGTTTCACAGAACATACCCAGCACTAATGTAAATGGTATCAAGTTTTTAAGTAATTCTATTCCTAAGATGGGCTGAAGTCTTTCTGTACGTTTTTCTATCAAACAGATATTTGAGCCAATTGTGGGAAATTTCAGTGATAACAGGAGGAAATATTTGATATCTGTGGCACTAAATACTTTACAGATTTTTAGGAGTTAAATTCAAATAGTTTTATTTGTAATAATTCAGTAGGAAAATGCTCCTGTTACTTATTTTAGAATCTACCTTAAAATGCATTTTATGTAAGTAAAGGAAACAATTTTATCATGTATACATAAATGCGATTATTCCCCTCATGTTTAAATATTCACCGACTGACTATGTGTGTTTAGTTCTCAGTCCCAAAAGACCATTGGAAAAATATGAAATAGGATCAATGTAAAATCCAGAATGGGTGGAAGAGGACTCAAGAATTGAGAATTTTCTGGAATACACTAAGATAATTGAAATAAATTGTCACAAACACTCATTAGAGCTAGGAAATTTGACATCTTTATGGTTGAGAGGTGCCTGGATAGCTCAGTGAGTGAAACATCTTGATTTCCTCTCAGGTCATGATCTCACTCTGAGTTTGAGCCCTGCATTGAGCTCCATGTGGACAGTGAAGAGCCTGCTAGGGATTCCCGCTCTTTCTCTCTCTCTACCCCTCCCCTGTGCACACACACGTGTATTCTCTCTCTCTCAAACATTTTTTTAAATGTAAAAGAAAAAGCAATCTGTATGGTTGAAAGTGGCATCTTCAGAGAAAGAAAGAAATTTCCCTGGCAGAGCTTCATAACATTCACCATGTAAGTAAGAATAATGCTGGGGCTCCTGGGTGGCTCAGTCGGTTAAGTGCCCAACTTTGGCTCGGGTCATGATTTCACAGCTCGTGGGTTGGAGCCCCACGTCAGGCTCTGTGCTGACAGCTCAGAGCCTGGATCCTGCTTTGGATTCCATGTCTGCTTCTCTCTCCACCCCTCCCCAACTCTCTCAAAAATAAACATTAATATTTTTTTAAAGAAAGGAAAAAAAAAAAAAGGAGACCGTTACCAGCAAAGTGGATGCCCAGCAGTAATTTGAGTTGACTACACACACACACGCAAACACACATACACACACACACACACACACACACACACACGTGATGTAACAATTACTGGTATTTCCACTTGTCAAAGCTAGGGTTTGTTTACCACGATAACCACAAACATACAGCTCTAAGTAATTCAGAAATGCAAATCACAATCAAGAAAAATAAAGACATTTTGAAGAAAAAAATAAAAGCCAATCTAGCCATATATCCTTTAACAACTTTCATATTACATCAACATAAACACAGCTAACCACTTTTGTACAGATATTCATTCATCTACACAAACATGCATATATAGCTCCATGTGTACCCATACCCATATGTGAGCATATACATGTCCACATACACGCATCCTGACTTTAATGCATACTTGCACACCTGCACATCCATCCACATATTTATAATGTATACATACAGTACCTGTTCAGTACATATATCCCATAATCAGAACCTGCACACTGAGCCAGATATAGCATTCTTGAATGGAAGGACTCCATATTGTAATCATTCCAATTCTTTCCACAGGGAAATAATTTGAAACTATATAGTATTAGCCATGATCCATCATGAAAACCTATACTATATATTGAATATATTTAGATAAATTCACCATAAATAAATTAACCATAAAATGTTTTTAGAAAATAGTGAAGACTGAAAAAATGAACTAGATATTAAAACTAGTAATGCTAGAAAAAAAATAGTACCTTTAAAATACGAGAATAATAAGTGCCCAGTGGTTAAATCGAAAATTTACAATAGGATTTATCAGTAAAACAAAATTTCTTAGAGAATCATAAACTAGTCAAACCTTTGCAGAATTTGAGGAAAAAATGAGAAATGTAAAAGACAGTATAGGAGAAAGTAGAACGCATATATAAAGAATTCAAGGGATTAAGAAAACTTCTAAAGTTTACATTTAATATCACAACAATCAACCTAGTGAATTACAGAAATTTTAAAATATTACATATATACTTTTATCTAAGTTTTTAAAATATATTTTATCTTAAGACTTCATTTTCTTAATTTCTAAAAATAACCCATTGTTTTCTAGCAGTTCATTTATGGCTACTGTGATCAGTTACATCTTTTTTCTACATAGAATGTAAAAATGATGCTTTTAGGCTTATATAATTTGAAATAAAACTTGTTTAAATTGAAAAACTTGCCTAAATCACATTAAGCAACCCATTCCCACCCCCACCCCCCAGACTGCCTTTAAAGAGTATTCATCCCCATATATACCTTAGTCCTTGTTTTAAATTTCTGTTAATTCACTTAATAAAATTTTCTGTCTGTAGGCTAATTCCCTATTCCTTCAAATGCTGTAATTTTATATTTTGTTTGAATATAGCACAGGACTCCTTGCTTTTAAATTTATTCTTCATATGAAATTTAAAATGAACTTCTCAGTATTTTTTCACCTCTGTGATAATTCTTAGTTGACTTGTTTCTAGTTTAATATGTAGTCATCAACTTTATATGGATTTACTCATCCAGGCATAGGTTATGTATCTCCACATCTCCCACTTCTCTACATGGACTGTAAAATCACATGAACTACTTATTTTTGTCCTTTTTCATGAACTATCAGATTACAACAGTAAAGAGGACATTGCTAGTGTGTTAAAGGACTTCAATGAAAATGACTAATATTTCTTAACTAAGCACGATTTTTATCAGATTTCTTTTAGATACCTGTTACCTAATATGGAAAATATACTTGTTTTCATTTTCATTTCAAGTTTTATTAAAAAAAGGAAATATGAAAAACTTCTAGCATCTATCTGAATGATAATATGATTTCCTCCTTACTTTTCTCATTATCGTGGGTTACACTTATTCACCTTGAGTTACCCTGCATGTATTGGTAAATTCCACTTGTGCAAAATGTACTCTTTAATTGATTCAATATTGAATTTATTAAGGCATATTTGGAAAAATGTACATTTATGGGATTCTTTAATTTTCTCCATGTAATTGATTATACTGTTTTTAAGGTTTATTTTATTTATTTTGAGAGACAAAGCAAACAGGGGAGGGGCAGAGAGATAGAGGGAGAGAAAGAATTAGAAGCAGGCTCCACACTGTCAGCACAGAGCCCAGAACAGGCCAGATCCCACAAACCATGAGATCATGACCTAAGAGCTGAAATCAAGAGTCTGTCGCTCAACCCACTGAGCCACCCAGGCACTCCAGTAACTCATTACTTTTGATTAACATCTCTCAAACATAAATAATATAAAAACTATCCTCATTTCTCTCTTTTTTTAATAATAAGCTAAATCATGAGTTTTATTTTGGTATTTATATAAATGATTGATAGAATTTCCTTAAACACACTGAACATCTATGGAAATTTTTTTTAAATATAAAATAAAGTTTCAGAGAGCTAGATCATACTTGAGACAAAGAACTTGCTTTATGCTTTTAAGATTTTCTACTCCCAGCAAGTAACATAGTATATGACTCAAAATTTTTTTTTTTAATTTTAATGTTTATTTTTGAGTGAGAGACAGAACATGAGTGGGGGAGGGGCAGAGAAAGAGGGAGACACATAATGTGAAGCAGTTTCCAGGCTCTGAGCTGTCAGCACAGAGCCCAACCCAGGGTTTGAACTCATGAACTGCGAGAGCATGACCTGAGCTGAAGTTGGATGCTTAACTGACTTACCCACTCAGGTGTATCCACTCAAAAATTTTTGTAGAATAAATACTCAATGGGGCACCTGAGTGGCTCAGTCGGTTAAGCATCTGACTTTGGCTCAGGTCATGATCTCGTGGTTCTTGAGTTGGAGCCCATGTTGGGCTCTGGGCTGACAGCTCAGAGCCTGGAGCCTGCTTTGGATTCTGTCTCCTCTCTGCCTCTCCCCAACTCACACTCTGTCTCTCTCTTGCTATCTCTGAACAATAAATAAACACTAAAAAAAATTTTCTAAGAATACTAATTTAATTAATTTAGTTTTTGAAGTATATATAATTCTCCCCAATGTATCAGAAAGTAAAATTAAATTGCCATATGTTTTTATTGAACAAGAAACAATTGGAAAGAAAACTCACTTTCACTAAGTTCTGGCATACATAAACTAGAACTTCTAAGTGTAACAATGGGAAACAAATTGCCTGCCAAGGAAACAACAGGCAATGAAAAATCTATGTGGTCCTGCCTGCAGCTCTGAGCCTCATTTCCAGACAGCTGTTACTAGAAGATCTTTTAATGAGTCCCTTTTGTAAAAGTATAAGGTGAAAAGCCAACCAAAAACATGATGAAAATGAATCACAGGCATATTAGTAGGATATGATGGAGGAAGTATTACAAATTAACGATAACATTTCCACAACTGCATGGACAGTAACTATCAAATCAGATCATTTCATTCAATATAAAGTGATAAGATGTTTTTAATACTTGTAAAACTAGGTGTAAGGTATTTATAAGGTTCATAGCTATGGT
Source organism: Puma concolor (assembly GCF_028749965.1). NCBI lineage: Eukaryota > Metazoa > Chordata > Mammalia > Carnivora > Felidae > Puma > Puma concolor. Next base: position 203,655,374 of record NC_141667.1, on the reverse strand, counting down.
TAAATAAATTCAGAATCACAGTGAGGACTCCCAGTTTTCTTTTTTCACTAATGGGGAAATGGTTTCAAAGCGATGTTATTTATATATATTCCAACTCTTTTAGGAGATAGACATTTCATTCCTAAATTTAATCCCAAATTAAAAAAAATGTTGTATTTCTTAACATTGTTAATAATGGAGGTGGTATGCCTTACCCAATTTCAGGAAAACACATACAAATCATTTATGTCATCAATGTGTGTGTTTTGTTGGCTCAGTTGATTGGAATTTAGTGTTAATGACAATCAGATCATAGATCTAGTTATGTTGCAAGCCAGCTTGTCCATTTTCTTGATCATATAGCACACTTACAAAACATGGACCTATTTTCAAAGATCCACTAGTATTCATAAGAGATCATAAAATAGGTCCAAACAATTCCAACTCTACCAGGAAAAAAAAAAGTCATAATTTATTGATGGTGCATGAAGAACCTTTTTCTGCAAAGTATTAGACAGCATTTATTGTTATGCAATACCACCTTTTACACTTATCATATACTTTTTGGGACAAATGAATTAAAGAAAAAAAAGGCCTCACTTCCTCCAAGAAGGCATTTTTAAGAAAATAGATTGGTCTTTAAATTTGACTATTTAAGGAATTGAGTTAAAAATCACTTAACATAATTAAAACATAGAACCTGATTAAAGGAGGTTGAAAAATTTTCATTCAATTTTCAAAGAATATTTTTGATTGAAGTCATGGAGTTATAGTTGAGACACTTTTGAGAAAGCATGGAAAAACAAAACTATTTCACTTGTCTGGTTGTCAATTTATTCCCAAATTAAAATTTGATCCACACTATTTTCCTATTATTCTACTCAGTATTTAGACCAATGACATTGTTTCTTAAGGGCTTCTAAAATTCGGTTTCCTGAAGAATGATTCATAAGCTTTTCCAGTCTGTGAACCATAACGTTTGATGCAATTGCCTCTAATATAATTCACCCAACATTACTGAGAAGAACGTCACAGTTTCTGATGAGCTTCTGGAGAATCTTCATATGATAATGGGAGAATTAATGATTCTTAAACTATCAAGAAGAGAATCATAGGGAGCAGGCTTCAGAGTAGTAAGAACCGAATAATTCTCTGAGAGAACCAAGAAACAGGTAAGTAGTAGCAATGGAAATAATAGTTTCGTAGACTTCTGATCTATCTTGATTATCTCACTTATAGGAAAAGGATTGAGGGGTGTGTGTGTGTGTGTGTGTGTGTGTGTGTGTGTGTGTGTGTGTGTTGGGGGGAATGATTTCTGTGTAAACCACCCTTTCCAAATGCACTAAACCAGCAACAACAAAAACATATTTTGCTTAACATAGTAGGAATTACAGGCATGGCAATTAGATGCTGTTGGATCTATACACTTACACATCTTGTCAAAAAGTGTTTTTTATTTCAAGCATTTTCCTCAATATCATTGCATGCCTCATTTCTTGTAGTTTAGACCACTGACGAAAATCTTAGAAGGGCAAGACTATTAGGCTCTGGAATGTCAAATGTTGACTGTTGCTTCCCAAGCGTGGCCTAGAAAGTATTACGAGTTCCCAGCTTTAATGGATTCTCTGGATAGAGTAATATTAATCTCAGCAGTAATCAGCAATGTTTGTATATTTTAAGAAATTTAAGAATCTACTTTTTAATCAGATTTCCATATGTGCTTTCCCTTGTTCCATTTATCTATTACACTGTGTTGTTTCTATCATCTCTAAAAACTTAGAATTAAATTTTATTTTAGGTTTACGAATTTCTATTTCACCATGTTATATTACTTCTTGCCAACTTCTCAAACTATTGGATTTAGCAACTTTTTGAAGCATACATACGGGTTTAGTATGCAAATCCTATTAAGATGTAATAGTTTAAAAACAGATTAATCTGTATCGTATTCTTTACCAATTAATTCCAATGTCTAAAAAGAAATCACAGAACATAGCATGTTATCAGGGGTCTTTTAGGACTACTATGCCAAAATTTATGGAGATTTATAAGAAGTGTTTCTAAAATATTGTCAAGAAATACTTATTTTTTTGTTGCTAGCATAATTTTACAAAATTCCAATTACGTTTCTTTTATATGTCCATTTTAGTTTTTCTGTTTCATAAGCAGTCATTTTGTAAGTACTTTTAAAAGTGCATATTAATTAAATTATTACACCTATAGCTCATTGAAAATAGGTGCTCATACTATTTAAAATACTGAGAGTCTGTGATACAGCCACTCTGAAAACAGTATGGAGGTTCCTCAAAAAATTAAATATAGGTTTACCCTATGACCCAGCAATTGCACTACTAGGTATTTATCCAAAGGATATAGAAGTGCTGATTCAAAGGGGCACATGCACCCCAATGTTTATAGCAGCACTATGGACAATAGCCAAAGTATGGACAGAGTCCAAACGTCTGTAGCCTGATGAATGGGTAAAGATGTGGTGTGTGTGTATATATATATACATATGTGTGTGTATGTATGTATATATATATACATATGTACATATATATATGTACATATATATGTACATATATATACATACATGTATATGTATACATATACATATGTATATATATATATACACATTCACATACACAATGAAGTATTAATTGGTGATGAAAGGGAATGAAATCTTGCAATTTGCAACAACGTGGATGGAATTAGAGTGTACTATGCTAAGCAAAATAAGTCAGGGAAAGACCGATATCATAGGACATTACTCATGTGGAATTTAAGATAGAAAAAAGATGGACTTAAGGGGATCAAAAATAAGATAAAAACAAAGAAGGAGACAAACCATAAGAGGCTCTTGAATACAGAGAACAAGCAGAGGGTTGCTGGCAGCGTGTGGGTGGGGCGATGGGCTAAGGGGCTACAAGGGGCATTAAGGAGGACACTTGTTGAGATAAGCACTGGGTGGTAATGTAAGTGATGAATCTATTCCTGAAATTATTGTACTATATGTTAAGTAACTTGGATTTAAATAAATAAATAAATAAATAAATAAATAAATAAATAAATAAAATAATTTAAGAAATACTGAGAGTTTGGAGACTATTTTGTAGCAAATTCAGCAATTGGTTAAATTGACTGTTAAATAGTTTTAGCACAATAGCTTATAATAAATGTAACATCTTTGTTGATATTTAAGGAGATCAGATCTCAACTATGGAAATCAGGCATCTTTACAATATGGCCCAATCAGTTTTTGAAATTAGAGTCAGGATTGAAATATTGTTGCTTCACAGATCAATTGGCCTAAATCTTTGCTATCACAAAGATTTTTTTTCATCAATTGCATTGGTGAATCCTCATTTGACATTATGCATTTTATAAATATTGAATCAAATCTGTCCAGCCGAATTTTATTACACATATTACAAAACCAGCTTAAGCACAGAGTAATAATGACACTCAAGGGAAACAATGTCCAAAACCTAATTATTAATAGTTTTGCGTGACATTTTCTTTGTCTTGTGTGACATTGTTTTTTTCCCCCCTGCCTCCTCTGACTCTTGCCTATCACAAATATAATTGAGATAGTAAAAGATAGAAGATCTATGCTTATGGAAGAATAAGGCTAACCCCTCAGGGAAGGAAGGCCTGAAATACTGAGATCAAAACTTTGAAAAATAGAGGTGAAGTAAGCTTATTGATTATATATTATACATGCATTGCTCCAGATGACAAATATTGCTATGTGGTTTACTTATAATTTTATTTCCGAGTCATACAGAGTTTTATGTCTAGTATATTTTTTAAACCTGTGTTGATCAAGATCTTTAATTTTTCTTTATGATTTGGAATGTCTATGAGTCTGGCTACTTGTCAATAGTTTTACAACTATATTTTAAACTGTATTTATCACTATGCCAAAGCCATTCGTCCCTCATTTCCTCTACCCACACATCTTGACTTTTTTTTAAAAAGTTGATTCCAAGCTATTTTTTTCCTTTTTCATAATATTGCTTACAAAATCCTTTTGAATATGAACTTTTTGTTATAAACATTGCAGTGCCTGTATTCCTTTGAATTAGTATTTTTGCATTCCTTGGGTAAATACCTATAAGTGCAATTGCTGGATCATAGGATAGTCCTACTTATAACTTTTTTGAGTTGTAATGGTTTTCCAGAGTGGCTGCACCAGTTTTTGTTAACACCAACAGTACAAAAGGGTTCCGCTTTATCTGCATCCTCGCCAGCACCTGTTTCTTGTGCTGTTGATTTTAGCCATTCTGACAGGTGCGAGGTGATATCTCATTGTAGTTTTGATTTGTATGTCCCTGATGATCAGTGATGTCGAGCATCTTTTCATGTGTGTGTTAGCATCTGTATGTCGTCTTTGAAAGAATATCTTTTTGGGTCTTCTGATAATTTTTTAACTGTATTCTTTGTGTTTTGGCAAGTATTAAATTTCTTAAATTCTTTCTATATTTTGGATACTATCCCTTTGTCAGGTTATTTGCAGGTATCTTCCCCCATTCTCAAGGGTGCCTTTTAGTTTTGTTGATTGTTTCCTTCACTACGCAGAAGCTTTTTATTTTGATGTAATCCCAATAGTTTATTTTTGCCTTTGTTTCCCTTGCCTCAGGAGACCAATCTAGAAAGCTGCTGCTGTGGCTAATGTCAAAGAGGTTACTGCCTGTGTTCTCCTCTAGGATTTTTATGGTTTTTTAGGTCTGACATTTAGGTCTTTCATCCATTTTGAATTTATTTTTGTGTATGGTACAAGAATGTGGTCCAGTTTCATTTTTCTGCATGTTGCTGTCCAGTTTTTCCAACACCATTTGTTAAAGAGGTTGTCTTTTTTTCCATTGGATATTCTTCCCTGGTTTGTTGAAGATTAATTGACTATATAGTTGAGAGTTCATATCAAATGTGGTTCACATTCATCTCTTGATTATAGATTTTATATTTTCAGTTCTCATACCCATTTATCACTTCTCACAGAATATTTGCTCAGTTTAATTTCTATTTGAACATACCATGCAATCTATCCTATTTTAAATTGCACAGCTAGTTGGGGCACCTACGTGGCTTAGTCAGTTAAGTGTCCGACTTTGGCTCAGGTCATATCTAACTTTTTTGATTCAAGCCCTGTGTTGAGCTCTGTGCTGACATCTTGGAGTCTGGAGGCTGCTTCGGATTCTGTGTCTCCCTCTCTCTCTGTCACCCCCTCCCCCACACACGCCCTGTCTCTGTCTCAAAAATAAACAAGCATTAAGAAATAAAAATAAATTACACAGCTAGATAACTAAAAATTGATAGTCACAAAGTTATTTTCAAGTTGGGGACATTATTTTTTTTTCACTGAACCTCATTGTGATTTAAGGTGAAGTACAGTTTATACACACACACACACACACACACACACACACACACACATATACATATGTGCCACACACATATATACCTAAACTTGTTTCTCTATTCTTAATTACCTGGGATATATATAATTTATTTGAAAATAATAAGTCTACTAAAAGATTTTGGTAAATGCTGGCAGATAAAGAATGCTATTTTCTTCCTAAAATATTAATATAGCCAATGTATCATCAAGCAAGTTTGTTCTCTATGCATTTTTTCATGCAGCAAAATTTATTTTGAAATTATGTATGCTTAAATTGTTTTTTTTTCCAGTGTAACTTTTATGGCTTTTAATGTAAATGTTTTTCACTATCTGCCTTTTATGACTGTAGATGAAACTTAAAAGGAGTCATGTTGAGTACTTTTTCAGTACATACGTTTGTTTCAACATTTTAAAATTTTATTTGTCAAATACTTTTTCTTCTCAAAATTTGCTATAGTATTTTTGGTATAAGAGTTAGTAATCTACAATATTTATATATGAAAATAAATTGAATACCTTCTATTTTATATCCTATAAATAATTTAAGAACTATTTCTCATGTAGCTTGTTATATTTATTCCTCTGAATAGGTCATCAATAAAATCAATATCTAAAGTCTTAGCACATCAACTATCACACCGGCTTCTTTTCTAGTGCCCTTTCCTTCTTGTTATTTCAGAGTTTACAGAGTGTTTTGCAATTAAAATCATGATTGGTTTCTTTCTTACATTTGTTCTACTACACAAGTCATGAACACTTAACCTGTGAGAAGAATGCCTTGTATATAAATAATTACTGATAAATAAAATCTAACTATTTGTATTTCCTTACATAATATATTCCAAGTTCCATTTTTTTTGTTATTCTTGAATTCTCTTAATATCTTTTATGTTTTTATAATTATAGTGCATGCTTTCTCTCTCTCTAGGACTTATAAATCATCGATAAAGTTTTTAAAAATGAAATTCATCAGGTTAATGGTGTACATTACATCACAAGTGGAAAAGCAATATATTAGAACACAGGAGATAGGCGCTCTACCTCCTAATCTTGAATCTAGAGAGATTTAGCTGCCATTTCTTGACCGAGTCTTGCAATGCAGCTTGCAATATTCTTATAAACAAAATGCAAATGTTACACTAGGTAATGTCTAAGCCAGCTCGTTCAATAGTTGTTTTCTATATCCTATTCTAAAACATTTATGACTTCAGTGATTCAATAAGATAACAGAGTTCAACAGGTATCCTAGAAACAAGAGAAATGTAGTTTTTCTATAGTAACAAAAACATGAAGCTTCTAAGTTTTACATTTAGTACACAGCTTACTGTAAGCTAAATTACAGAGTTCTACCATGGGAGCTCATGCTTGAGGAGTACTAACAAGGAACAGTTCTTAGCTATAGAGCATGCTATAGTTAAAGGTGGTGACTTTATTAGATCAGGTAGGTCAGTTCTAAAGCAAGAGGTTACCAGGAAAATTCAGGGAGATTAAGGAATAACACTGAAGATATTATAGGTGGATCCTTGAATCTCTGAGGCATTTTTTATAAATATCAAGAGGATTTTTTTTTTTTTTTTTTTTTTAAGGTGGTAGGGGCGCCTGGGTGGCTCAGTTGCTTAAGCGTCCAACTTCGGCTCAGGTCATAATCTCACAGTTTCTGAGTTCAAGCCCTGTGTGGGAATTTGCACTGACAGCACAGAGCCCGGAGCCTACTTCTGATTCTGTCTCCCTTTCTTTCTCTTTCCCTCCCTCACTTGTGCACACTCTCACTCTCTCTCTCAAAAATAAATGAACATTTTTTTTAAAAGTCCCAAGGTGAGAAACAGTTAAATATACAAGAGCTATCAATTTTTTAACACTCCGTCATCTAATAGGTCATTAAGCTTAGTGCAATTGAGCAAATATTTTTTAATACCTGTACAAAGCCTTGCATTACAGTAGGTGGGTATTTGGAATATTTGAATTATGCATAAATATTACAATGAGAGGCAAGCTAATATAGAGGTCAGGGACCCAGATTTGGAGGCAAATTGGATTCAGTTCCAGCTCTGCCCTCATTACCTCTGTGACCTTAGGTAACTATTTTCCTCATCTTTAAAGTAGGCATAATACTAATGCCTACCTCATAGGGTTGCTCTGACCATCAAGTGAGTTAAAATGGATGTAAAGTATTAACAACACTTCTGTCAATAAGATTTTTAAAGCCTTAGCTAGCATTATCATTATACATGATCCTTACTTCTCTTTTGGACTTATTTACCATTTAATTGAAGATGGATATATATATTATAAAAGTGTTGTTAAATGTGTATACATAAGCAAGCTCTTTTAGGCCTAAGTTGTACCTCAAGTTCAAAGACTCAATGAGTCAAATCGCTAACTTTAAATTATTCCTAATTTTATATTTTCTTACATTTTAAGCACAAACTGCTCTTTATTACTTAGTATTATTTCCTTTGAGTGTATAGTTTAAAAAAGTATTGTTCAATGTATAACCATTAAATAACTTTGTTTTTTCAACTCTGTCCATTTCATTGCTTTAAGATCACATCTTGTCACTGTAGCATGCATAGGCAATAATGTTTGGCTCATCAGGTATTCTCCAAGGAGGCAAAAGAGCTCAATTTATCTATGAATCACTGTTCTATATAGAGCAAGAATCCAAGCCAAATACTCTACGACCTTAACATCAATTCACAGTAACTGAAAATGTTTTAATCACAACTCGAATTACCTTTTATAAACTAAGTAGAATTAGCAATATAACGCTGCCATCGTTCTCTACATATTAATGTGAAATTTCTATGGAAAACAAGTAGCAATGCAATTTACTAAGGGGATCCTGAAAACATATTAAACAGAAATTGTATACCAACCCACCCCTCCACTATATACACAACATCAAGAGCTTATAGTAACTAACATATGCCTTACGTTTTATATTCCACAATTCTATTTAATCTTATTAGACCCTGAAACCACCTGTGGAATAGGAATTAGTATTGTAATTCCCATTTTACTTAACAAGTCTATGATCTAAATTATTTGGATTTGTCAGTGGCCATACATCTGGCAACTGCAAAACCTTAACCCAATTTTTTGACACCACTTTGAATCTCTCTACTCTATCTCAACCTTGGCAACAATCAGAATCATTTGATGAGCTTTAGGAAGAAAAATATCCTGGTTTGTCCCACTTCCAGTTAGTTGAAATTGAATCTGAGCACAGACCTGGGGTACTGATAGTAAAAAAAAAAAAATAGCAATTAACCATCTTTCTAATTCTAATGTGACGGTCAGTTTTGAAAAGCAATATGCTTACAGTTAGATTTGTTTTCAATAAACCTGGCTGAAAGAATGCCGACGGGAAGGGGGGAAAGCACATGCTAATGTATAAAACAAACTTCTAACCCACACTCATGTATCCCCAGCATAACGCATAGGTAAGAACTCTGTCACGAGTGGGAAAGAAGAACCAAAGAAACATTTGCACCATGAGGAGAGCAGCCAGATGTGTGTCCCTAGGACCACAGCAGGGTAGTGGTTGTACTTAGTAAAGAAAACAATTGTTCTTTCCCAAACTGAGACATTCTCCTTAAATAGTTCATTTCTGTCATCATTCCTTGGGAGTTTTGATTTTCCCATCACTTGCTCTTTCTATTCTACCTGGTTATTTCCATTACTCTTTCATGTTTCTTCGCAGTTTTTCAAATGCATTCCTTGGTTTCATTTTAGGACATCAGCTTGTCCATGTTTAAAATGCTCTGTAAATAATCTTGGAATCTTAGGGGCAAACACGCAATAGCAGTCTAATCAGTCAGCCACAGAACACAGAGCTGTGTGAGGACACTGTATTTGGAGTGTTAATAAGAGCCGTGAGTACTCATTCGCCCAGACTGGTTGTCCAGCTGAAATAGAGACAGGTAATCCATTCTGCCAAGGCTACCCTGAGCACTATCCCATTGCTGGCCAATAAAACATGTGCTTTCTCTATCCAGAATGCATTGTTTATACTCATCTACGTGTTTGTACAAATACCTTGATCTAGCATAGCCTGAGTGCTATGAGGCATATTTGCTTTGAGGCATATTAGAAATGCAAATCTTAAGGGCTATCTCTTCCTATTCTTTACTTGGGGGTTTCAGTCTTTCCTGGATGTGCTTGTATCAATTAACTTTTAGCAGCTAAGAAAACCTTTGCTGATTATTGTGGGGAAAAAGCAGAATACTTCAACTAGGTATGTCATCTATTCGAAGTTTAGTAGGTCAGTAATATTTGAAGTGCAAGCTTTTTTGCACTTTACTGAAGTTCCAAAGTTGCAACAAAGAAAGTTGTCTGGTTTTAGTTAGTAAATACTATCACTAACAATACCTAAAACAATTCTGTTTCTGTGGAATTGGCTAGAATTTATTGCTTATTGAGGAAAAAAGTCATCTGTATTTTGATTTTTTTCCATACAATCATGTCTTTAAAAAAAAAAAAAAGTACTTAAAGGATGATCAAGATCTTCTGGGTTTTTAATTTTATTTCAAAATGAAGTTTCCTTTTAAAATGTGTTTTATGGGGGCACCTGCGTGGCTCAGTCGGCTAAGCATTTGACTTTGGCTCAGGTCATGATCTCACGGTTCCTGAGTTCAAGCCCCGAGTAGGGCTCTGTGCTGACAGCTTGGAGCCGGGAGCCTGTTTCAAGTTCTATTTCTCCCTCTCTCTGCCCCTCCCTCTTTCATACTCTGCCCGTCTCTCTCGCTCTCAAAAATAAATAAACACTAAAAAATAAATCAATAAATCAAAATGTTTTATGCTTGAAGGATTTTGGTTATTTGTTTCATTTTGTTGTGCTTTTTTGATGCTGTTGTTTGCCTGTACTGTTCTCTTGCCCTAAATTAATTTTCATTACATTTACATCCGGGAATATTATTTTGATTGATTTTCTAAGCTTTACCTCATACAGCCCTTATTGAAGACTTGATATAGTGATGTTGAATTAACAGTATAAAATGCTTAGAGAAGACAATTGGGAGGAAAAAAAATGACTTTTAAGCACAAGAATGGTGCACTCTCTATGCTTAATTGAATATTCAATCCTGAATCCTATAGTAAGTATATCATAACAGAAAGCCAAGAGGCATTTTTAAAAAATAAATCACAGGGGCGCCTGGGTGGCTCAGTCGGTTGAGCGTCCGACTTCAGCTCAGGTCACGATCTCGTGGTCCGTGAGTTCCAGCCCCGCGTCGGGCTCTGGGCTGATGGCTCAGAGCCTGGAGCTTGCTTCCGATTCTGTGTCTCCCTCTCTCTCTGCCCCTCCCCCGTTCATACTGTGTCTCTCTCTGTCTCAAAAATAAATAAATGTTAAAAAAAATTTTTTTTTAAATAAATTGCATTAGTGACCCGCTAAATGCCATATGGGCCTTGAAGGATGTACATGTGGACATGAAGTTGACTAAACAAAGATTCGGGAATTATTTCTGAAGCACCTTATCTTTGTCATTACAGGTTATGATACAGCAACATGAAGAGTCTGGAAAGAACAGTATTGAACTTCCATTTATGGAAAAATTTGTACTGTTTCCATACAAGTGGATTGAATTTAGAAGCACACAGTTCATGGTCATCATGTTATGATTATATGATTAACTGCTTATGAAATCTTCTACAAGTGAAAATAAGTATACTGTATACAGAATACATTTCCAATATGGAATGTTAGAAATTAATCCTGTTTCTGTTCACAGCAGAAGATTCCCCATTTTCTAAAAATTTTACCCATAGTGTAACTCAAATATTATTTAGCAAATAATTTATGTAGCTCTCACCTCTATCAGTAAATATCGGATTCTGATTTCAGTGGAATTTCTGCCTAGGGAAGGAGTGCAGAATAGACCCCCGTTAACGCAGCCTTTTACTGATGACAAATCTGTACCCTGTGGTTTCCTAAGGCTCAATTTTTTACCTTGTTTGCTTCACATGGAAGACAAAGATACAGGTTTAAAAATTTCATTTTCCATAATTTTTAATAGTTTTCTCCTCACATTACAAATATAGAAATTGTAAAAGCATCTGTCATCTGTCAAATAGAATTTGATGTTCTATATTCAAAGACCAGCGTGGAGAGTGGTCACCCTACCCTGCCATTGGTTAGGCATGGTACAGTACGTGGACAGTACTGAAGAAAATTTTCTGTGTTACACGGAGTTAAGATAATACAACATATGGAATTTTTCCTTGAATATTAGTCATTACATTTTCAAACCTCTGATTTTCAGCCAAGATATACGCTAATGATTAGCACATTTTTATCCGTGGGCGACATTATCTATGATCCACAAACTATGTGCACATCTTGGAGCCTTAGGTTATAATTTACAAAGTTTACATGTACTAAAATGTGGGTAAGCCAAATTATTAGCTGAATCTGAATTTAAGTCATATTTAAAACAGGGTTGAAGCCAAGTTCCAGCTTTATGAAGGGATAGTTCAAAACTAGTGTTTAATGAATCCCCTATTTCAATTTCCGACATTCAAAGGTTATCTTGTTATGACAGCAATTCGGGCAGTTAGCATTGATTTTTTTTTTTCAGGTTGATCTAATTACATGCTGATGTTTCACAGTTCTATATGCCATCTTTTATTAAAATTTAAAAATTTAGTGAGAAATGCTGCTTCCTGGGGCTGCCATAACAGACCATGTAACACTATATAAGTTCATCTATTCATGGCTCTGGAGTCTAGAAGTCTGATGTCAAGATACTGGTAGGGTCATGCTTTTGCTCACAGCTCTAGGGCAGCTGTATTCCTTCCTTACCTCTTCTAGCTTCTGGTATTGACTGGTAATCCCTAGCATTCCTTGGCTTGTAGATGCATCTACCTAGACAGATGGCCATTTTCTTCCTGTGTCTTCCCATAGTCTATCTAAATTGCCCCTTTTTTGTAAGGGTGCCAGTTATTTTCGATCAGAGCCTACTCTAATGGCTTCATTTGGATTACCTCCCTAAGGGTTTTTTTTCCAAATATGGTCACATTCTGAGTTACTGGAGATTAAGATTTCAACAGACCTTTTTTGGGGGGTGGGGGGGAGGGATACAATTAAACATATAATAGATGCCTAAATGAGTAAGAAAAAACAATGTATTAATTCTCCTTGACAAATTGAGCCGCGCAGGTACCCCAAATTTGGCAATAGAGAATTATTTTTTTTATTCCAAGCTCTATTATCTTTTCTTTTGGGTAACTGTCACCCCAAGTATGTAAAATTTAGTGCTTCTGTTAAACTGAATCTTCAGTGATCTTTTTGGTGTTATTCATATCAAAAAACTGGTTTTACCTGGCACTAGGTTTTACCTTTGAATGAGTAGAAGAGAGTCATTTTCCCCCTGAGTAGACTAGGAGAGGGTAAGAACACCATGAAAACACTCCTTAAAAATGACATAGACGCGGGGTACCTGAGGAGCTCAGCTGGTTAAGCATCCAACTCCTGATTTCAGCTCAGATCACGTCTTGTGGTTCAGGAGTTTGAGACCCACATGGGGCTCTCAGCTGACAGCATGGAGCCTGCTTGGGATTCTTTCTCTGCCTCTCCACTTCTTTTCTCTCTCTGTCCGTCTTGCTCGCTCTCACCCTCTCGCTCCCTCTCTCTGTCTCACCCTCTCGCTCCCTGTCTCCCTCTCTGTCTCACCCTCTCGCTCCCTGTCTCCCTCTCTGTCTCACCCTCTCGCTCCCTGTCTCTCTGTCTCACCCTCTCGCTCCCTGTCTCTCTGTCTCACCCTCTCGCTCCCTCTCTCTCTCTCTGTCTCACCCTCTCGCTCCCTCTCTCTCTCTCTCTGTCTCACCCTCTCGCTCCCTCTCTCTCTCTCTCTGTCTCACCCTCTCGCTCTCTGTCTCTCCCTCCCTCTGTCTCACCCTCTCGCTCTCTGTCTCTCCCTCCCTCTGTCTCACCCTCTCGCTCTCTGTCTCTCCCTCTCGCTCCCTCTCGCTGTCTCTCCCTCCCTCTGTCTCACCCTCTCGCTCTCTGTCTCTCCCTCTCGCTCCCTCTCGCTCCCTCTCTCTCTCTCTGTCCGTCTTGCTCGCTCTCACCCTCTCGCTCCCTCTCTCTGTCTCACCCTCTCGCTCCCTGTCTCCCTCTCTGTCTCACCCTCTCGCTCCCTGTCTCCCTCTCTGTCTCACCCTCTCGCTCCCTGTCTCTCTGTCTCACCCTCTCGCTCCCTGTCTCTCTGTCTCACCCTCTCGCTCCCTCTCTCTCTCTCTGTCTCACCCTCTCGCTCCCTCTCTCTCTCTCTCTGTCTCACCCTCTCGCTCCCTCTCTCTCTCTCTCTGTCTCACCCTCTCGCTCCCTCTCTCTCTCTCTCTGTCTCACCCTCTCGCTCTCTGTCTCTCCCTCCCTCTGTCTCACCCTCTCGCTCTCTGTCTCTCCCTCCCTCTGTCTCACCCTCTCGCTCTCTGTCTCTCCCTCCCTCTGTCTCACCCTCTCGCTCTCTGTCTCTCCCTCCCTCTGTCTCACCCTCTCGCTCTCTGTCTCTCCCTCCCTCTGTCTCACCCTCTCGCTCTCTGTCTCTCCCTCCCTCTGTCTCACCCTCTCGCTCTCTGTCTCTCCCTCCCTCTGTCTCACCCTCTGGCTCCCTCTCTCTCTCTCTGTCTCACCCTCTGGCTCCCTCTCTCTCTCTCTGTCTCACCCTCTGGCTCCCTCTCTCTCTCTCTGTCTCACCCTCTCGCTCCCTCTCTCTCTCCCTCTGTCTCACCCTCTCGCTCCCTCTCTCTCTCCCTCTGTCTCTCCCTCCCTGAGGGAGAGGGTACCTGAGGAGCTCAGCTGGTTAAGCATCCAACTCCTGATTTCAGCTCAGATCACGTCTTGTGGTTCAGGAGTTTGAGACCCACATGGGGCTCTCAGCTGACAGCATGGAGCCTGCTTGGGATTCTTTCTCTGCCTCTCCACTTCTTTTCTCTCTCTGTCCGTCTTGCTCGCTCTCACCCTCTCGCTCCCTCTCTCTGTCTCACCCTCTCGCTCCCTGTCTCCCTCTCTGTCTCACCCTCTCGCTCCCTGTCTCCCTCTCTGTCTCACCCTCTCGCTCCCTGTCTCTCTGTCTCACCCTCTCGCTCCCTGTCTCTCTGTCTCACCCTCTCGCTCCCTCTCTCTCTCTCTGTCTCACCCTCTCGCTCCCTCTCTCTCTCTCTCTGTCTCACCCTCTCGCTCCCTCTCTCTCTCTCTCTGTCTCACCCTCTCGCTCTCTGTCTCTCCCTCCCTCTGTCTCACCCTCTCGCTCTCTGTCTCACCCTCTCGCTCTCTGTCTCTCCCTCCCTCTGTCTCACCCTCTCGCTCTCTGTCTCTCCCTCCCTCTGTCTCACCCTCTCGCTCCCTCTGTCTCTCCCTCCCTCTGTCTCACCCTCTCGCTCCCTCTGTCTCTCTCTGTCTCACCCTCTCGCTCCCTCTCTCTGTCTCTCTCTGTCTCACCCTCTCGCTCCCTCTCTCTCTCTCTGTCTCACCCTCTCGCTCCCTCTCTCTCTCTCTGTCTCACCCTCTCGCTCCCTCTCTCTCTCTCTGTCTCACCCTCTCGCTCCCTCTCTCTCTCTCTCTGTCTCACCCTCTCGCTCCCTCTCTCTCTCTCTCTGTCTCACCCTCTCGCTCTCTGTCTCTCCCTCCCTCTGTCTCTCCCTCCCTCTGTCTCACCCTCTCGCTCCCTCTCTCTGTCTCTCTCTGTCTCACCCTCTCGCTCCCTCTCTCTGTCTCTCTCTGTCTCACCCTCTCGCTCCCTCTCTCTCTCTCTCTGTCTCACCCTCTGGCTCCTTCTCTCTCTCTGTCTCACCCTCTCGCTCCCTCTCTCTCTCTCTGTCTCACCCTCTCGCTCCCTCTCTCTCTGTCTCACCCTCTGGCTCCCTCTCTCTCTGTCTCACCCTCTCGCTCCCTCTCTCTCTCTCTGTCTCACCCTCTCGCTCCCTCTGTCTCTCTCTGTCTCACCCTCTCGCTCCCTCTCTCTCTCTCTCTGTCTCACCCTCTCGCTCCCTCTCTCTCTCTCTCTGTCTCACCCTCTCGCTCCCTCTCTCTCTCTCTCTGTCTCACCCTCTCGCTCTCTGTCTCTCCCTCCCTCTGTCTCACCCTCTCGCTCTCTGTCTCTGTCTCTCTCTGTCTCACCCTCTCGCTCCCTCTCTCTGTCTCTCTCTGTCTCACCCTCTCGCTCCCTCTCTCTGTCTCTCTCTGTCTCACCCTCTCGCTCTCTCTCTCTCTGTCTCACCCTCTCGCTCCCTCTCTCTCTCTCTGTCTCACCCTCTCGCTCCCTCTGTCTCTCTCTGTCTCACCCTCTCGCTCCCTCTCTCTCTCTGTCTCTCCCTCCCTCTGTCTCTCCCTCCCTCTGTCTCACCCTCTCGCTCTCTGTCTCTCCCTCCCTGTCTCTCCCTCCCTCTGTCTCTCCCTCCCTCTGTCTCTCCCTCCCTCTGTCTCTCCCTCCCTCTGTCTCTCTGTCTCTCTCTGTCTCTCTGTCTCTCTCTGTCTCTCTGTCTCTGTCTCTCACTCTCACTCTGTCTCTCACTCTCACTCTGTCTCTCACTCTGTCTCTCACTCTGTCTCTCACTCTCTCTGTCTCTCACTCTCTCTCTGTCTCTCTCTCTCTGTCTCTCTCTCTCTGTCTCTCTCTCTCTCTGTCTCTCTCTCTCTCTCTCTCTGTCTCTCTCTCTCTCTCTCTCTGTCTCTCTCTCTCTCTGTCTCTCTCTCTCTCTGTCTCTCTCTCTCTCTGTCTCTCTCTCTCTCTCTCTCTGTCTCTCTCTCTCTCTCTCTCTGTCTCACCCTCTCGCTCTCTGTCTCACCCTCTCGCTCTCTGTCTCACCCTCTCGCTCTCTGTCTCTCCCTCCCTCTGTCTCACCCTCTCGCTCTCTGTCTCTCCCTCCCTCTGTCTCTCCCTCCCTCTGTCTCTCCCTCCCTCTGTCTCTCCCTCCCTCTGTCTCTCCCTCCCTCTGTCTCTCTGTCTCTCTCTGTCTCTCTGTCTCTCTCTGTCTCTCACTCTCTCTCTGTCTCTCACTCTCTCTCTGTCTCTCACTCTGTCTCTCACTCTCTCTGTCTCTCACTCTCTCTGTCTCTCTCTCTCTCTGTCTCTCTCTCTCTCTGTCTCTCTCTCTCTCTGTCTCTCTCTCTGTCTCTCTCTCAAAATAAATACACTTAAAAAGATGATAGACACATGCCTCTGTCTAATGGGGATGAGAAGGCCATACAGCTGGAGGAGACACACAGGCCATGGCAGAAAGGAGGAATCAGTCTGAATTTATAAAAATGAAAGGCATAAACATGCTTGTTTCAAACTCCGTAACTTTTCAGGAGTAGGTATCATTTACACATTTTACTGTCTGCATTCCTTTTGATGCTTAATATTTTTAGTCTTCATTAATCCAGAAAAATAAAGCATTAAACTGAGTAAAATGTATGCAAAATTGATAGTATAAAAAGGAAAAAGTAAAGGCCTAGTAGACCACAGCACAGTTACTGAGAAAAATTGCAAAAATTGGGATTCAATTGAAGTACCCTTTCCAATATAGGACTGTGTTCATGCTATTGCCAAAAAAAGCACCTAAGCTTGCCAGAAAGGACATTTATTAGGACCCTACAGTGTACTGCAAGATCTGGGGTGAATATAGATCAGATTTCGCATCCCAAATTTAGAAGTTCACATGCCGGCAATCAGACATGTCTAAAGACAAATAAGCACACTGTAGTTGTGAGAAATTCTCGATTTGATAGATGAAAAACCTGTTGTTGCTTTAAATACTGATGTAATAGTTATCACAGATCCAGTTATAAATAACCAGTAAAAAGTGTCTCAAACTAAATAACGTATGATCTGCAGATGCTAGGCTTCAACAATACAGTTCTTTTATCTTATTGGAGAACTAAAGCTCATTCCAACTACAAAAACAAAAATGGCCTTTGGAGCATAAAAAGGTTTTTCTGATGGTCACAGTCATTTTGGTGTTAGCCTTGTATGTACCACGCAGTCCTCTAAGGATATTGCTTACATTGCCAATTTAGGGCTTCTTTAATGCCTTCTACTGTAACTGTATGAATTTACACTTTAAAGTTGCTTATCAAAGTATTTCCTTTTGACCACTTTACATTATTGTTCTCTAGTTATCACACTGACAGATATCTAGAGATTGTTATAGTTATTGTGGAAATATCTAAGTCCAAAGATTTATCTTTTGCAATATAATAATGGAAAGTTGTTCCAGGTCTTGAGGAGGGAAAGAAAGGGGGGAAAAAAGCACTATATAAAGTTGTTCAACATATTAATGTTATAATATGTGGAAAAAGTCACATTGTGACCCAATCTGTCAGAGTCTCATTGGTTTCCAGATTGCATCAAGACTGATTTTTTAGTGCTTTATATAGCCTCATCTTTCCTTACTTATTGCCATATGTTTTCTACCTCCTCACTTTTAATCAGTCTCACAACACTGTCTAAACAATCAAAATTTAAATTGTTTCATAACTATTCAAGCATAGAGCTTTTTATGCTCCCTAACTATGAAATTCTCTGTGATTATTTCTAGTAAGGACACGTGCCTTTCCTTTGAAAAAATAACTTCCTGTAAGTTATGCTTTTGATTTTTTTCATCTAAATTAAATTGATGTATTTTGATAGTTGGCACATATTGATTTGCTATCAAATTATATCTCTATGATGTGCAACACTTTATATAAACTGTTTCTTATAAACTGATATACAAGCATCACTCTACTTTGCAGTTTATTTTATGAGACTACTAAATAAATCACTACAAAAGGAGAATATTTTTAAAGCAAAAAAAACCTAGTTTAAAAAAGCCCAGTAGAGACATATGGAAGAGAACAGGGAAATAAACAGACAAAATAATCTCAACTGATTCTTTCTATGTTCTGAAGTAGGTATATGGAAATATTGCTAGCATAATATAAGCAACACAACAGTTGGTCAAACAATTTCAGAATTCTTTTGACTCTATCTATAGTACTTTTTGGCACTGAGTACTCATCTCAACATCCCTTTATGTGTATGTAGAATACAATAGAATAGAATATAGAATATGGGGTACATGGATATATATGCCCTCAATGTACTAGGTCTCACAGGTTCCTAGAACAATTAGTGTGAGCATTTAAGAACATTGCATTTTAGAGACAGGCTTTAGTGATGAAAAGGAAAAGCTGTGTCCCAATATGAGGATATAGTTAAAGGATACAGTTTTGTAACTGATAGAAGTGACCAAAAAGTGAGCAGGGTGTTCATTACAAGGGGCTCTGGATCAGTCCTGGGAAGTTTCTCAAGGCAGAAAGCTTGGGCAATGATCTAACTCACCTCATTGTTTACTGTTTCTAAGAATCCCTGACCTCCATTGTTTGATGTCTAGGATCTCGAAAACTAATGTTTAAATTGATTGTTCTTATTCCTCCTTCTTGATTGATTCAGTTGGGAATAAATGCTAGCCCTGCTTTCCATCTTGGTTGGATGCAGAAATTATTTGTTCTATATATTAATGGCATTTAAAAAACAAGGTCCAATGAGCTCAAAGTTATAATCTCACCTACTTTATGCAGAGAATGAATTAGACTAATACACTTTAATTTTCAGACTATCTTGAAATGCTTAATGAAGAGTATAGTTACATATTTACTTAATAGCACATTTTTCATCAGTATTGAAATGTTTTCTTAATTCTTATTCCTGCATTTTTAATACATATTTCTTCAGTTCAAGTGCTTATCTCTTCTTGAAGTTTCACTTTCTTTCCAACCACACTGATGATTTGTTATGCCATTTTATCAGCCTTCTGAAAGTTGAAGAGAAGTGGAGATATAACCATCACTTACTCAAATGTCAAAAATTAAGCCAATTAAAGGAAAAAAGAATTCAGTGCTAAAAAGGGACAAGGACATTCATTATTCTGAGAGTTTCTTTGACTATTTTGATTTGTCATATTAAGCTATGTAGGAATATCTAGATGGCTTATAATTTTCAGAACAGTTCCACATTATCTCAAAAAAAGTTATTTTTAATCTACAGCTGTGAATCTCCCTATAAGGAAAAGGCCTATTTTAGGATGTGGCAATATTGGGAAAGACCATCAAAATTTGCTTTATATACAGTTTAAATTTATGCATAGTAAACATTCTTTTTTTAGGACTTCAAAATATTCAAAAATCAACATCCAAATACCTTTACTTGGCATGTTGTATACTTAGTCATAAAATCATGGCATTTAAGAGCTATTGAACACCACAAAAATGATCTGGCCCAGTAATTTTTACCTATAGATAAGGAATCTATGGCCCAAAGATCATCAGACTCAAGGCCACAGAGGTAATTAGAAACAAAATCATTCATTCAACCAAACATTCACTGAGAAAGGAAGTGGCTTGACAGAGCCAAAAATAATCTCTGCCACTAATGAGGATCTTAAGCTCGTATTCTGGTAAAGGCAACAAAACGTGTATATGGATGAATCATAGGGTGCTCTGAGAGTTTATACACTGGGTGGGGAAGGTCAATGTTCTGGCTTTCCCAGAATGGAGATACAGAGGCCAAATGTTGAAGATGACCAAGTTTAACCAGGACAGGAGAGGAGAAAAGAGTGACCCAGGAAAGAAAATGGTGTGGATAAAAGCCCTAAGTTTAGAAAGAGAATGCCCCTTTAAAAACTGCATACAATTTAATAATATTTGTTAAGAGATGAGTCAGCTGAGTGATAGTGTGAGAGGAGTCTCGATAATTAGGCCATGAAAGGACTTTAGATGTATTTTTTCCTAAAAGGATATAGTCATTGAAGCAATTTTTGCCAATATTAGTAGTACAATAAGCAATAGAACATCTCAAAGTCAATTCTGAATTCATACCCTAAAAATAAATATTTTGCCCAGGTTTATATACATTAAATATACTACCCTTGGTGTAAAGTCTTCAAAATTATCTTCTAACAGAACATTCTCTTATTATGTGAATACCTACCAATTGCACTAAATCAGAGGAAATATTAAAATAGGAGACAAGAGATATGAATGACAGACTCTATTAGTCACCCTTGATCATAATTCCAACATCTAAAACATGGGGGTATACACACACAGGCAATATTTTCCAAGTCATTGGAACTAAACAATTCATGATCAACTTTAATTAAACATACCTATTTATCCACTTTAAAATCCCATAGCGTGTATGTGGCCATGTTCTTCAGAACACTTTGATCATATTTTACATTAGGAAACAAACAGTTTAATTTTTCATATGTAGAAATGGAGATTTAGTGATTTTTCTCAGCAACTGTTACTTAACCATAGTAGAAATGGAATACCAGGCTCTGAAATACTGAACAAAAGATGTACATTCAATTAACTAAACTTTAGTAACTTTTTGTGACTAGTTGACATACAGTACTCTAGTTTCAAGTGTACAACATAGTGATTCCAGAAGTTTCTATGTTATGCTGTGCTCACACCAAGTGTAGCTTCCATGTGTCACCATATAATACCATCACAGGATCACTGAATAGATTCCTCATGTTGTGCCTTTATTCCCATGACTTAGTCATTCCATCTGGAAGCCTGCATCTCCCACCCCTCTTCTTACATTTTCCCATCTTCCCCTGTTTCCAAAGAAGTGATACTGATGGCCAACACACACATGAAAAGATGCTCAACATCACTTATCATTAGGGAAATGGAAGTACAAACCACTATGAGTTATCACCTCACACCTGTCAGAATGGCTAAAATAAAAAAAAAAACAAAAACAAAACACAAGAAATAGCAAGTGTTGGTGAGATTGTAGAGGAAAATGGAACTCTGATGCACGGTCATTGGGAATGTAAATTGGTGCAGCCACTGTAGAAAACAGTATAGAGTTTCCTCAAAAGATTCAAATTGAAATACCATGTTTAGTCTAGTAATTCCACCACTGTGTATTTACCCAAAGAAAACAGAAACACTAATTCTAAAAGATCTATGTACCCCTATGTTTCTTGCAGCATTAGTTACAATAGCCAAGATATAGAAGTAACCTAAGTGCCTACAGATAGATCAAGTAATAAGGAAGTTGTGGTACACACACACACACACACACACACACACACACACACACGGATATTACACAGCCACAAATAAGGATAAAATTGTGCCATTTGCAACAACATGTATACACCTAGAGGGTATTATGCTGAGTTAAAGGAGTCAGAAGACGAATACCATAGGATTTCACTCACATGTGGAATCTAAAAAAAACTGAAGAAACAAACACAAAACAGAATCAGACCTATAAACAGAACAGACTGATGGTTGCCAGAGGGAATTTAACATTGTTTTTTTTTATATTTCTATTAGCAGTGCTTATTTGAAGTTTTAATTAATCAGAGTTTTTCAATGCCTATCACTTAAACATTCTCTACACCCAACATGAGGCACAGATTCACAACTCCAAGATCAAGTGTGGCATCCTCTACCAACTGAACCAGCTGGGCACCCCTAGATGGAACAATTAAATTTTTTTTTGGTATTTATCTTTGAGAGACAGACACACACACACACACACACACACACACACACACACACACACACACAGAGTGTGAGTGGAGGAGGGGCAGAGAGAAAGGGCGACACAGAATCTGAATCAGGCTCCAGACTCCGAGCTATCAACTCAATAGAAGAGCCATCAAGTTATTCTGCCAATGATACTACCCTAGATATACTAATAGTGTAATTCTTACTGATAGAACAATACTATGAGGGAAAGAAGAGATCAAGACTCGTTTTAATAGAAAGATAATAAAGCAAAAACCCTGAGGCAACAAGTGAGGAAGGCAGGTCTGTATGTGCTGACAGAAACAAGGCTGGATTTATTTTCCCTGGACAGTTGGTGAAGCTTAGCCCACATAAGGAGCAGTGTGGCTAATAAGGAGAGACTGGCTGAGAGGGAGCAGGGAAGGCCCACTACAAATTCTAGCGCCAGAAAATGGTGGTCTCACAGATAATCAGTTTCATGGGGAGGAATTCATGGCGTATGCTCTAGTGCCTTTGCAGTCTGCTGGAATCATGACCAAGTACTCCGTCTACCTCCACCTGGAAAGAAAATGTACTAGAGACAGAGCTATTATATCAGATAGAGGATGTGCAGCTCAATCTGCATACAGGATCAACAATTTTTTCAATATATGTCCCAAAATATCAAATGGGGTATATTTTTATTTTTTAAAAAAATCCACGGTGTTTGATTCATCTTTAAATGACATACTACATTTTTATTGCCAAAATCTTGACCATCATACATGTTCTCACAGTATCCAGAGGACAAGTCAAGGCAAGCTCAAAATTCTGTTGTGGAATAAAGACAAAAAATAGTCCACTCATCTCTTCTTGGGGTTGAACTGAGCATTTAGAGCCCCCAGAACTGTGACAAGAGGAAGGGGTTGAGTACTCCTGCTACAACTGTATAATTTTCCCTAATAAATACATTGCAAAGGGGTAAAAAGTATTTTCCTCATTTCCAATTAAAACTATCTCAAGTTGAGATATAAAACTTCATCTGACTCTCTTGGGGAAGAGGGAGCAGTTCTTTAACATTTTCTAAACTCAAGTCAATGTCTCACATTCAGAACTTTGCTTTAGTTGATTTACATTCTCCCTATCATTTTTCTAAAAGTGAAATAAGAATTTCTTCAGATCCTTATCTATATGGAATTTTTTTTTGTTTTGTTTTTTGTTTTTTTTTTTTTTAGTAGGCTCCACACTAGGCTCTGTCCAGTGCTAGGCTTGACCTCACCACCCTCAGATCAAGACCCTGTTCTTGGTCTTAATGCCTTTGGGTGTAGATGCAGCTGTTTATTTTAAATTATTAATACTATCCACTCAAAAGTACTGAATTCCAATCTCACTTAACTGTTAAAAAATTCTGTTTCACTCTAAGCTCTCCTCAAAGCACCCAAATGTATTGATTTGAGGAGTATTTGGAAGGTTTTCCTTATTTGAAAAAAAAAAATGTGTATCAGTATATTTCTGAGATTTGGGGGGCTCCAAATTTATATACTTTTCATAGCATAGCAATAAATGTAATTTCAAGCTATTAAAAATTTGGGGGACATGCATGGTAGTGATTGACAAAATCCCATGTGGTTCTACAGAACAAGTACATGATTCTTACACATCAAGTCAATTAGAGCTAATTCACTGTGGAAAAAATTGTTCAGGTTATCTCTTGAAAAAAATCTAGTCATTCACCACTGACATAGATCTGCTTCCATTAAGGACTATTCTGGCTATGAAGATGAACAACATGCTTTCATCTGAGAAAATTATAAGGGCAACTGCTGTGTGTTTAAATCCATCATAGGCTTCCTGGAGGCATAGCAATTAGAAATGGAAAAGGACTGTTTGGTCATCTCCCCCATCTTTCCATCTAGGCAGGCTTTTATCCTTGAGTAAATTCTCTAGGGCTTTGTCTAATCTACTTTTACATAACTCAAATGGAAAACTTGGAAGACTTTACCATAGTCTAAAAGATCTTGCTGCTGGGAATTATTATAATGATAATAAGCATACTTTTGCTCTGCTTAATTCCCTACTACTTTTCTCTCTGCCTCCTGGGAACAACCTTGAGCAATTCCATACATGTTCCCCTCCGCCTTGGTGGGCCACCTTCAAATAATCACAAGTGTTGATTAAATGTGTTAGGTTGGGCGTGATCAAGCTTGGAAAAAATGATTTGGATATCTTTTAGCAACTCTAGGTCTGCCAATCTTTCTAGCATCTTTGAAATTAATGAGAAACCTAGCAGAGGAAGATGAACCTCTAGTAAAATAAAGAATAATCATCATTACAAGAGCTCTTTTGAACGTTTGAGGTTTTCATCCAGGCAAATGTTAGTGATTTGTTAAAGATATGAAAAAATATGAAATATGTCAAGAATATCTTCAGAAGCATCTCTGTTTCCATTTATGCAATTAGCTGCTCTAGCTTCCCAGGACTCTCGCTATTTATTTACTGCCAGCTGCTTTTCCAAAGTGATTTTTGTCCAAAACCTCGCTCTTCCCAACGAAAAAGTCCTCCGTCTATAATAAACAACCCACTTAATAGCTGCTTTGTGGGTTGCCGCAATATGTTCAGACCAAATTGATATTGAATTACAATACCAATCTTCTAAGAAACATTTACATTTGAATATAATCATGACAATTTTAATTCCGTTAAACAATAATCTAAGAAATCTAGGCACGACAGAATTCCTAGAATTAGTATTAGTATCACTAAAATGAAAATTCTTTGAGGATATTTTTGTCTAATATAGTCCTAGTTCCTAGATTCTTGCATTTAAGTTCAATGGATAAAAAGTTTTTCTTTCAATAATTCAAATCACCATGGGTAGGGCAACTGAAGACAATACCACTTACTGCTTTACATTAGATCATTGATTGAAGAATTTTTCTTGAGTCAACATAGTTATCTGCTCATTATTGACACATTAATGTTTTAGTATGGAATCAGGCTTTATTGTGAGAAGGGAGTAGCTATGAAAATCCAACATGGTGCAAGGCGAAGAATTTCCTGTTAATATGTGTTATATAGTCTTAATATTACAATTGAGAATTAGAAGAAAATAGAGAATCTCTAGAGAAATATCTTGGGCTGCTTAGAAGGTAATGCACATTTCTAAGTGATCTGACTTGTTAGTAAGTAATTGTGTATAGTAACCTGTTATCACACTATGTATTTCTGTGGTTTTTGGTTGTATTGTTTTCTCTTCCATTTCTTATTTTGGTTTTCGAGTCTTCTTTTTTTCCATAGTTAATGTTGTTAAAGCATTGCCAATTTTTTTTAACTGGTCATTACTTTAAATGTTTACTTTAAATGCTATTTTAGCATTTTATTAGCATATTTTATTCTGGTCTGTTTCTAATTTTTTTTTTTGTTATTTCTTTCCTCTGCTAAATTTCAGCTAAGTTTCCTTTTTCTAGTTCCTTGTGATGTAGTGTTTTTGAGGTGTTTTTCGTGATACAAGCATAACAGCATAAATTTTGCTATGGGATGTAGCAAAAGCAGATGTCATAGGTTTGGGGATATTATGTTTTGTTTTCAGATATACTTTGATTTGCTGTTTGATTTCTTATTTGGTCCATTGCTTGTGCAGTAGTGTGTTCTTAAATATTTACATATTAAATATTTAATATTTACATTGTAGATTCAAGCTTTGTTTTATTATTTATCTGTAGTTTTATACCATTATGGTTGGAAAATATACCTGGTAGTTTTTTAGTCTTCTTAAATTTATAATATTTGTTAGGTCTCTTTTTATGTGATTTAACCAGGGGATTCTTCAGTGTGCACTTGAAGAAAATGTGTATTCTATTTTTCTTGGACGGAATGTTTTATAAACTTTTAGAACCATGTATTTTGGGGGCACCTGGCTGTCTCAGTTGGAAGAACATCGGACTCGTGATCTCAGAGACATGAATTTGAGCTCGACATTGAGTACAGAGATTATTTAAAAAAAAATAGATTTAAAATTTCAAAGAAAGACCATGTATTCTGAAGTAGACTTCAAATAAAAAATGTCCTTGTTGGAAATAACAGAGTACTCATTTAAAATAAAGCACATCAGAGGGGAGGTATGCTGGGAAATTGGGTGAAATAGGTGAAGGGGATTAAGAGTACATTGATCATGATGAGCACTGAGTAATGATGTGCAGAATTGTCGAATCACTATATTGTACACCTGAAGCTAATAGAACACTGTATGTTAACCATACTGGAATTAAATTTTAAAAAACTTAAGAGGTAACATACAATGTAAACTGAGAATTTTGTAATTAAATTTACCCAATGGCAAAGTAGATCTTAACAGAGAAGTCATCAACTCATTGACATCATGGTTCAGTGTTTTTTTTTTTTAATATTTATTTTGAGAGAGAGAGACAGAGCACATGAGTGGGGGGGGGGGAGTGGGAGGAAAAAGAGAGAAGAGAGATTCCCAAGCAGATGCTGGGTTCGACCCCATGAACCAGGAAGGAGATCATGACCAGAACTGAAATCAAAAGTCCGACACTTAACCACTAAGCCACCCACATGCCCCAACATGGTTCAGCTTTCCATCTTAACCAAAAGAAGCTTATGAAACACAATGTTATTAGCTGACTAAAGAGGGGATTTTCTAGGCCTGGTGCTAGGTACTCAAAGTAAGTCAACGGTTATGCTCTCTTAAGGCAAGAGCTTTAAAAAGAGAACTGGTGACTGTCACAAATGACAAACAGAAATTGAACTTTATATCACATTACATTTTTTCTTAAGAAAAAAGAACTACATTCAAAGCAATCTTATGTGTTCTGCTGTATTTGAGAAATTAAATGTAAAATAGCACATGGATTTTCACTCATTTTATTGACAAAGAGACACGTTCAAAGAAAGCAGGACATTCAAAATAAACATTCATTTTCGCAGTCATAAAGTTTTATAGCTATTGTCAAAATCATAAGACTTAAAATGGGAAGCTGTTTTATGTTCAAAGTATAGCTACGTTTGATCAATTAGGATTTATAGAGATGGAAATCAGTTTCTTTTATTTCTGCCACTAAGAAAAATGTGCATGAATTTTTATAATGGAATCTGTCAGTTGTCCTAAGTGCTGACCATCTCACTTAGATTGTTGAGAGCAGGATGGGGAAATTTTCCTGTCAAAGCATTCATAGTGATAGGGTAGGATTGGAAGACTATTACTAATGTCATGGGCAATGATTAAAAAAAAGCTCCAGGTTTAATCCCTTCTGGCTTTATTGAAAGAACTACCAAAGTGACATAGTGTCTTAACCCACAGGCAGATTTATTAGGGTAGAAATCTCTCTTGCTTTGTATTTAATTAGCTTAGTCTGTGGAGGGAACCTGGTAGCAGGGAAATTTCTCACTCTGACACAAAACATTGAACAATGAACCATACTTCAAGCTAGTAAAAGAGAGTCAAGGACATTCTAATAAATTAAAGACTAAGGAGAAAATATGGCTATCAGATCATATCTTTAGAACAAGAACCTATCCCCACGTCTTTATCACTTAATTCAAAAGCTTCTGTTTGCCTGATTTGGCTTGGCACACTAAGTGGGAAAACAGGATAAATGGTAGCACATGGGATCATGGGATCCAACTTGTTACCAACTCAGTTATGAAAAATTGACCATAGTTCAATTGGGACATGTCATTACTGAATTACAACACCAACAATAAAAAAACACTGAATTTTATGTATCAAAAAGATAGAAAAATTTGATTAATAAAGAAAAATAAATGAGGCGACCATGCAGATTCTTCTTTGGTTCATCAAGAAAATTAATGTTTTAGTCAATTAATCAAGATCCTAAGTCAGGAGACTTTGTTCAGTACATACCAGGAAAAAATATATAAGGTTAAAAGTGATAATCTGTAATATTGAAAAAGATAGATTTAATAGATTTTTTTATCATGTTATCTCAGAAACTTCTTGTCATCTCAGTGTACTTGTGGAAGAATTCATCTTTTGAATTACTAGCAAATGTAAGTATTTTAAGCATTTGGGAAGCAAAAAACTCCAAACACCAAAAAACAATAAACAAACAAACAAAAAAACAAAGTGAAAGAAAAACCCTGAACAGTAATACTACTCAGAATCCATCTAAGAGATACAAGATTTAAAAAGTCACCACATATTGAGCAAAATTGAAGAAGACATAAAAAAGTGGATAGATTCAAGGCAATTTCAATTAAAATCTCAGCAGAGTTTATGCAATGGACAAGCTCTATTTTTCTAGCTTTAAGCGCCAGAGAAAAAACAGCCAAGAAAATTAGAACTTATTTTTAGGAATTTTTAGTACAATGTATCATCATAAATTCATAATTAAGAGAGTCTGCTATTGCATCAAGAGTAACAAACCAATGAAACAAAACCAGGAGGGAATAAAGGAAAAATCTTTGAGCACCTTTATCGAAACTCAATTCATGGAAATCAACACAGGTGGATTAAAGATCTGAAGATGAAAAAAGTTTCTAAAGGATAACAGAGAAAATCTTCATAGAATGAGACTGGTGAACATTTTTTTTTTTCAAATAGGCAAACGAAAAAACCAAAACCAAAACAAAAAAACAACCCTAAGTTGGGCCATGTTTATATTAAGGATTCCTTTTTCAAAAAGCGATATCATTAGAGTATCCTAAAGGCAAATTAGAGAATGTCTTACACAACAGAGATCGTTAGATATAAGTGTTATGAAAATAAATACTACAATAAGATGGCTATATATGCCCAAATCACTAAACTTAAAGACAGAAAATGCTAAGTGCTGGCAAGGTCATGGAGTAACTGAAAACTAATACTCTGCTAGGGAAAAGCTGTTTGTAGTATCTACTATGTGCAGAACATTTGCAAATCTTACAAAGAAGCATTTCTATTCCTGAGTAGATGACTTAAATCTCTGTATTTGTATAACAACAACAAAGAAACCTTGACGAGAAAATTCAAAGCAGAACTATTTGTAACAGCCCCAACTAACTACCCAGTAACAGAATAAACACTACCATTTCTCCACCAGTAGAATGGAGACTTCACAAATATTAACAAAACACTCCTGCCTGCCACAATCCGGATGAATCTTACAAACACAGCATTGAGCAAAATAATCCACACAGAAAAGATTACCTACTTAGAATCCATTTACATAATGAACAAAATCAGACCCAAAAAACAATTTCGAAGGAATGAGCTAGGACTTACCTTTAGGTAAAGGAGGAAGCTACTGCTTTAAGAGGACTTCTCAGAACCAGGATGGCTCTGGGTTCTGATAACATCCTCCTTCCCAGCCGTAATATTTACATGGAAGAAAAAAGTTTACCTACCTTTAAGGTGGTATACAGGAGAGAAAACACCATGCCATGAAGAACAAACACCATACCAGTCACTCATCGCTTGGGATACATATAATGAAAGAAACAAGGCTTAGCAAGGTCAGAGGAGCTCAGCTTGGAGAATCTCTCAGATCTGAGGTTCCTTTTTTAGTGGTCATTATCTGGCTCACATGTACTCAATCAATCTGTTATTACTAAGCCATCTCAGCTGCCAGTACAGATGCTTGGATTGGTAGATCAGCTTGGAGTTGGTAATAAACTCTCAACAATTAGACTTTAATAATTCAAGGAGGATTCGGCCAAAGGTCAAAGTCTTAGACTTCCCTGAGGCTAGAGAAAAGGCCATCTATTTGTCTGTCTTTTCCATTTACACTTTAGTTTTAAAAAATTACTTAGGGGCACCAGGGTGCCTCAGTCAGTTAAGTGTCTGGCTTCGGCTCAAGTCATGGTCTTGTAGTTCGTGGGTTGGAGCCCCACGTCAGGCTTGGTGATGACAGCTCAGAGCCTGGAGCCTGCTTCAGATTCCGTCTCCCTCTCTCTGCCCCTCTCTCACTTGTGCTCTCTCTCTCTCAACAATAAATAAACATCAAAAATAATTAAATAAAAACATTTTATGCTACATGTTACTTAAAAATTACTAATTTTTTTCTTAAAATGGTTTTCCTTATTCTGGAAATCAATAGTCCCAACTCTAAACAACTAAATTGATTCTTTTTTGTTGCATAATTCAGATTACCATTAAGGATATGCAATTTTTATTGGCTATAAGCTAGTAATAAAATATTTTATTTTGAAATAGAAAGAACAGTATTGTAATATTTGGTCTGAAAAAATTTTTTCTATCAACTTTCTTTGATAAGCTGTATGTAACATATTTTTTTTTTAACGTTTATTTATTTTTGAGACAGAGAGAGACAGAACATGAACGGGGGAGGGTCAGAGAGAGGGAGACACAGAATCTGAAGCAGGCTCCAGGCTCTGAGCCGTCAGCACAGAGCCCGACGCGGGGCTCGAACTCACAGACCGTGAGATCATGACCTGAGCCGAAGTTGGCCGCTTAACCGACTGAGCCACCCAGGCACCCCTGTATGTAGCATATTTAAGAGGCTACAGTTACTGAGATGTATATATAGTGTAACACTCTTTAATATGTAACCATTTTATAGTATCTAATTGGATTGGTTAGAAAATTCTTACTTTAAATATACTTTTTAAAACAACATACTTTGCAATTGTCTGCAGAAAATTCACACATTTTTAAACTAAATACCTAGCTGTACACTGCCATAAAGTATTTTTTTTTAATAATAGGAAACCCTCAATATTCATTGAGAGTTGCTTATTTTGCATCCCACAGACCTGGAAAGCTCCTTCTTTGTCTCTGGCCTTCTTCCCTAGGCTTAATTGATTCAGCACTTACCCCTAAGTTGTCCAGGTGAATGACATTATATTCCAGATGCTTCTTCTCTATACCAGTTAGTTTGTTAACTATTGTTCTGGCTTCCCTTCTGTTTAGTACCTTCTTGCATTTACAGAAGTACCATGCTTTCAAAATAAATTATATAATGACTCTATACTTTGTCTCTCTTTTTCCAAGTATCTGTCATTTTTTACTTGTCTGATGTTACTATACAGCAAATGCTGTGGGAAGGAGGAGAAAGTGGGTGTGAGAAGGGAAAGCAAGAAATTTGGAGAAGGCAGAGATGTCAAAGTATGTTCATATATTAAAATAAAATTTATTCTCATAAAGAAAATAGCCACAGGAGATCAGCAACATTTATCTTTGTTTTTTTTTTTTTTTTTTTTTTTGGTTATGATAGGTCAATATAATTTTGTTCATTTATTTTATATATATATTTCTCATTTCTTTCAAATATTATCTTTGAAGATGTATCATATACCTAATGCTTTTTTATTTTTATATTTTTTGGGGGTTTTGTTTTTTTTCTTTTTTTTAAATATAACTCACTGTCAAATTGGCTGACATAAAGTCTGTACAGTGTGCTCTTGGTTTGGGGGGTACATTCCTGTGATGCATCACTTACATACAACACCCAGTGCTCATCCCAACAAGCACCCTCCTCAATGCCCATCACCCATTTTCCCCTCTCCCCCAGCCCCCCTCAACCCTCAGTTTGTTCTCTGTATTGAAGAGTCTCTTATGGTTTGCCTCCTTCCCTCTCTGTTTGTAACTATTTTTTCCCCTTCCCTTCCCCCATGGTCTTCTATTAAGTTTCTCAAGTTCCACATATGAGTGAAACATGTATTTTTTTAAGTATATTTATTTATTTTGGTGGGGGGGGGCAGAGAGGGAGAGAGAATCCCATCAGCACAGAGCCCAATATGGGACTCCAACCCACGAACCACGAGATCATGAGCAGAAGTGGGACACTTAACTGAGCCACCTAGGTGCCCCCTCTAATGCTTTTCTAAAAATACACTTACTTTGGGGCACCTGGGTGGCTCAGTCAGTTAAGCGTCCTACTCTTGCTATCAGCTCAGGTCCTGATCTCACAGTTCGCGGGATCAAGCCCACATCAGGCTCTGTACTGACTGAGGAGCCTGCTTGGGATTCTCTCTCTCCTCTCTCTTTGCCCCTCCCCCACTCATGCTCTCTCTATCCCTCTCTCTATCCCTCTTAAAATAAATAAATAAACATTTTTTAAAATCACTAAAAAATAGATAAATTTACTTTTAGTTTCGAACTGTGTTTAAAATTGACATTAATCATTTCATGATAATTTTACAATATTAAAATTTCAAATCTGAGCATTTGGACACTGAATCTCTTTTATCTGATTCCCCTGCTAATACTTCTTTTTTCTTGCAAACTTTTCTTTCTTTCATACCTTAACTACCACAAGGTTAAGCTTACAGGGAAAGTTACAAGACAGCAGATGGATGAGTATGTAAAGTTGAAGGAGAGGCCATGGAATTCATTTAGTCCAGCATAATTTATTTATTTATTTTTTTATTTAAAAATTTTTTTTTTCAACGTTTATTTATTTTTGGGACAGAGAGAGACAGAGCACGAACGGGGGAGGGGCAGAGAGAGAGGGAGACACAGAATCGGAAACAGGCTCCAGGCTCTGAGCCATCAGCCCAGAGCCCGACGCGGGGCTCGAACTCACGGACCGCAAGATCGTGACCTGGCTGAAGTCGGACGCTTAACCGACTGCGCCACCCAGGCGCCCCTAGTCCAGCATAATTTAATAATTTAATGAGCTTAACATAAAGATACAAATGTGAGCTTCAGCTTCACGTGTACTCTTTCTACTCTTGTCTGCCACACTCTTGAAAACACTTACTCAAACACATACCCTCCATTTGACTAAGAACTTACAGAAGTTTATTAAATAAAAGATAAGTGTAACAAGAGGTGAAGGTAATTGAATGAATTCACCATGAAATGGAAAAGCTAGAAGCAGGTCCATATACATACTGACTGAATTGCAGTGAAAATCTAATTTTTAGCTCTCCATATTAATCCTGACACTGTTGTACCAGCATTAGGATTGGTAGAATTCTTCATATTAAATGATTCTCCCAATATCCCATCAGAAAACATTCTTCTTCAGTCCAGGTAAGGAAAGATAGATTAAGCATACCACTTTTTCTTCTTTCTTCTTGGTATTATCACTTTAAGATAGGAAATATTTTATATTACTTACCTATTTCTTAAAATAATATTGCAATATTTTTCTTCTACATTTAACTTTTTAATTTTACTTTTATGAAAAGTCAAGTCTACTAAATAAAAAAAACTGGATATACTTTATCTCTTATTTTTGATCATTTGAAGATCTGACATCGTATTTAGACAGAATTATTTAGTAGGAATATCAAACCTTTGCCTTGAAAGTTCAAGCTCACTTTGATATGTGCATAGATCGAAAATATCCACAAAAATCAAATACTGCAAATGATTCATCTTGTTATGTTTAAATGAAGATGTGCACATACTTTAAACTGAAACCTAAATAAAATATTCAGTGACCCCATCAACTTAATTTTATAGGGCTTAAATAGTTGTTTGTAGAACAGGTAATAAAGTGAAAATGTAGGTAGAGAATGAGTATAAAAATTAGCATGGTAAGTGTTGTATCTTCATTATATGTATTGAGATAAATCATATGGGAAAATAGTATTAGGAGGTAACAAAAGTATCAAAATGTATTAAAATTCTGTTTTTGTTCTGTAATTTTTGTATCAGTACTAGAAACAAATAAAATTACTTCAAAATCTTTAGAAACTTGAAATTTTCCCCACTAAATTTGACCTTCATGATAATTTGGATCTCATAGGTAAAATATTTAAACACATCTACATAGAAAACTCTAAAAGCAAATTTTCTTATTTTTTCCCTATATCAATAATTTGTAAATGAAGCAAATTTATAAAAACAACATGATGATATTTTAAAAACTGACTAAAATAATCAACTTTTACTTATATTTTAATTAGACCAATGTAGACCAAAACTGTTTTTATCCTCTAAATTTATTGTGCTATGTAACTTTCATTCTTATGATGCATGTAAGAATAGTCTAGTCAGATTTTTGTTATTTTTTTCATTTGTTGGATTTAGAATCATTAAAAAATCAGTTTAATTTTATATTCAAATATAAAATTATTTTCGATTATCATTTATTTTCAGAATTAATAGGTTCAAAAAATATTTTCAAATTCAAGTACTGAAAAAGAAACATATTTCCCCTAAATCTCAAATAGCTGGAAAATGTATCACTTTTATAAACTTTATCATTAATAACCTTTTTTAAAACTTATTCATCTATTTTTCATTTTCTTTATGATTTCTAAATTTTTCCCACTTAACTGTCATTAAAGAATGCTTCTAAAAATGTAATCTTTTCTGTCTTGTAGTGAATTGGTTAAATGTCTTAATACTTATAGAATTTTATTTAATATTATAAAAGTTGATGAAGGAGTCTCCATTGACAGGTTTAACTCCCCAACATAGTTATACTTAATAAAGTAAAAAGATGAGGGGTGTCTGACTGGCTCATTCAGTTAAGTGTCCGACTCGATTTTGGCTCAGGTCATGAGCTCAGGGTTCATGGGATGGAGCCTCACATAGGACTGTGCTGACAGCACAGAGCCTGCATGGGATTCTCTCTCTCCTCTCTCTCTGCTCCTCCCCTGCTCCTTCTCTCTCTCTCCCTCTCGCTGTCTCAAAAATAAATAAATGATCTTTAAAAAAAAAGATGGAATTGATTCTCAACATTAACCTTACAGAAAAATAATCCTTAAGAATAACCAAAGAGCAAAAAGATCACTTATACAAAAGTATTTGGGAACATGACCTTGCAGTTTTGCATTATTTCCCCGGTATCTATAACGGTGCCTGGCATGTAGTACAAGGTCAATAAATGTGGGGAAATAGGTTCTAATTACATAAATGGGTTAGAAAAAAGCTTAGGGCAGAAGCTGCCACCACGGGTAAAAGCACCCGAGGTTAGCTAGCAGGATATGGTAATGGGATCACAAGTAACTTGTTATATCACCTGCAGGAAATTGCTTGCCATCTGATGCCAATGGACCTTGATCACAAACTCCACCTGCCCCCCAAGACCCTTTGTTTTTTACACATACAAGTTAATGATGTCTGTTTTCTCCACTTTCATGTGTGTAAGATCTTGTTTTCTTCACATTCACCAAGTGGGTCATATCTTGTGAGCTCAATACATATGGAGACGAAACGCCTGTTTGGGGCTCTTGTCTCCTCCCAGACAGCCTCTCTCGTATTCATTTCTGCATCTGCTCTCTTGCCGGACAAGAGAGAACTCCAGACTCATGGTCTGTGACAAATAAATACTTTTAAATAAATTTTGTTTAACAGTCTCAAACCATTTTATCATTTTTACTTGATGGACTCTGTTAAATAATTTGGTAGACTATTTTAAAAGTTATAGTGCATTATCTTAGAGTGACACAGAGGATGTGGAGGAAATATTACTCAAAAGTCATATATTATTATCTAAAGATACTAGTTTAAAGCCAAATACAATAAGAAATTTCTCATTTGGGTTCAGTTCTTAGATCCACAGATATATTTTTACTCTATTGGCTTTTATGTCCAAAAAGAATAAAAGTTTAAAGAAGTCCTAAAAATGCCTGATAACCTCAGATGTTATGCAAATGTATGAGCCATCTTGCTAAGGGTTGTAAAAATAGCTACCATTTAATAAACATTCTGCACCAAGCAATATCTAAGTACTTATTGATGTATTTTCCTACATTACCCTCACAATAATATTTTGAGTAATATAGTGTTAATTCTATTTTATAGATCAACAAATTGAGGGACAGATTTACTTTCTCAAGGTGTCATAGCTAGTAATATCAGGAATATCATATATACAAAGTATTTAGCTCCAAATTTCATGCTCTTGATCATTTTGGCAAATTCCCTACTTTCGTCATCTTTGATGGCTGCTGGACACAAAAATATAACATAATCCTCAAGCCAATGTTACCTTCTTATCATCTTCTATCTTGGTGCTGTCTATTAATAAAATGCATGTTTTTTTTATAATGTGACTAAGTGGATTTCTTTTAGTGGAAAAATACTTTCTCTGTTTTCTCCTATTTCTCATATTTATGCTATTTATTTAATTGCTTCTGCTTTTCTTTTCCATTTGAGATATTTCTACTCTCCTTTTCCCTTTCTTTTTTCTTTTCCTTTTTATTAGAGACTCATCTGATTATATGAAAGTAGATTTATGTTGCTTTAATTGAGAGTTTGCCACACTTTTACATTCATTAGAAGTGACCAATGATTACCTTTTCCCATTTAAAAGAGAAACCAAACAACAAGAATAGCTTAGTATTAAGAATCTTTTTCTTAGCAAATGCATTTCACATTGGTGAGGGCACAGTTTCATTCTTGCTAAATTTGCTTAGTAGTGCATAGCAATCTAAATAAATGTTAAGTAGACAAATTGCTTACATTAAAAGAAACAAAATGTTTTAAAATATAATAACTTAAAGGTTTGCAATTATATACAATTTTTATTAGAACAACAAACTCTGGTAATGTAATTAAAATACTCTGATTTCAAATGCTGAAAATGTCTCAAGGAGAAAATTAGTGCTACTTAAAGGCTGCAAATAATCTAGTTTATGATTCAAATGCTGGCCAGTGTTACTTAAAAGAGTATATAATTAAAGGTTTGTGCTTTTTTTGTTCATTTGGATTTTCTATTCATACTAGCATCTAGGTGTGGTTCCAGAGCCAAACCATCTAACAGGTACAGTTTTTATCTAATCATTCATTTTATCTCCATTTTGAGTCTCTAATTCATGTCAAAAAATAACCACCAAACTGAAATAGAATGACCGTTAAAAGAATTTCTCAATTTTTTTTAGAGGAGAAGTCATCAGCTTTTTCTGTAAAAGTCTAGACAGGAAATAATGTAGGCTTTGTAACCCATATGGTCTCTGGTCTGTCCACTTCTGCTATTGTTATGTGAAGGCAGCCATAGAGGATACATAAATGAATGAGCAAGGCTGTGTTCCCATAAAACCTTATTTTTGGTCTATGAAATTTGAATTTCATAGAAATTCCATGTGTCAAGAAATATTATGATTTTTGAAGAAATGTAAAAAATCTGTTCTTAGGACATCCAAAACCAGGCATTGGGTCTAATTTGACCATGGACCATAGTTTACTGGCTCCTTAGGTAAACAGGAAAAACCAAATAATATTTTTATCCAAATAAGTATAGGATAGTTCCTGAGGGGTCACTACTTTAGAACAATCATGATATATTGGAATCAATAACACTTAAACTAAGAAATAAGTATTCAGATCATTAGACACTTTGTCCCAATTTTGGATTTAGGATACTAATTAGAAAGCATTTTAAATTAAAATTTTCCATTTCACAATAGTACTAAACTTTTTTCTTTTTTTTTTTTTCAACGTTTATTTATTTTTGGGACAGAGAGAGACAGAGCATGAACGGGGGAGGGGCAGAGAGAGAGGGACAGAATCGGAAACAGGCTCCAGGCTCTGAGCCATCAGCCCAGAGCCCGACGCGGGGCTCGAACTCGGACTGCGAGATCGTGACCTGCCTGAAGTCGGACGCTTAACCGACTGCGCCACCCAGGCGCCCCTAAACTTTTTTTCTTAAAAGAAGCCAAACTATTCTCAGTAAACTCTTTGATGAAATACCCTTCAATTCAATCTGACCCATTTTTCCCCTTAAGTAAAATGGATTATTCTTCACTTTTCACCATTTATAACTAATTGCCATTTGATGTTTATATCTTTTATACTGTTATGTCTTATACTCTTTCTCTATTTTAAATGTTATAAGACATCAGAATATCTTATTATATAAGTCTCATGTAACTTAGCTTTTGAAGGATAATGGTAGTTTCGTATTTGGCTCTCACTTTAATATTTCCTTTTAGTATATTACTTATATTTGTTCTCTCCCAGTTAGGCTTAACCTGACACCAGTGCCTTTTTGTTCGGTTATGAATTTCAGCTAATAAAAGGGATATTTTACTTTTTAAAATTTCCCTTAATAGTTTAACTACTTTGAGAATCAGAAGATAATATATTGGTTTAAGAATTAACATAAAACATATGGAACAGATGTCATTTTGATTTCGTAAATTGTCCACTTATTCATAAAGACGCCACTATTGGCCTTATTAGCTCACTGCAAATTAGACAAATTGCAGGGTGTTCTAGTGCCCTTCCAGACATCCTACTTTGAATTATCATGCCTTGGGGAATTTCAAGTTAATAACAACTTAAACTTCATCTCTTCAGAAATAGTTTATATCTAATTATTATAAAGCATACTCAATTCCCTATCTGAAGTTGCCATCAATACTGTTAATGGATCTGTTACTTCCTACTTCAGTAAGTGGGGAATTTCTAATATACAAAGGGTGAAGTTACTGATTTTCCACACAGTGCCCTAAATTTGCCTTTTCTTAAAAAAGAGCTGTATAGAATCAGTCAATAAAATTCTTTTTGCTTTAATGTAGCAGAAAAGAAAAATTGCATGTCAAAAAATTCTAAAATTTTCTTTTAAAAACATGAATGCAGGGTTGCCTGTGTGGCTCAGCTGGTTAAGCATCTAACTTTTGGTTTCGGGTCAGGTCGTGATCTCACAGTTCATTAGTTTGAGCCCTGCATTGGGCTCTGCAGTGACAGCACTGGGACTGCTTTGGATTTCTCTCTCCCTCTCTCTCTGCCCCTCCCCAGATTGCATGCTCGCTCTCTCTCTCTCTCTCTCAAAAAATAGATATATAGACATAATTTTAAAAATTATAAACAATGAATGCAAAAATAAGACCTTCTTTCCTCATCCAGTGGCTGGTATTCCAAAGTTTCAGTAGTTTCTTAGTTCATTCAAAAGTATTTTATATAATCCAGTAATAACAACTATTCTGATTTAGAAAGGAAGAAAAATGTATGATGTGATGTGTCCTAAATGTGTAAAAGTTGGGGCGCCTGTGTGGCTCAGTCAGTTAAGCATCTGACTTTGACTCAGGTCATGATCTCAAAGTTCATGGGTTCAAGCCCTGCATGGGGCTCTGTGCTGACAGCTCAGAGCCTAGAGCCTGCTTCATATTCTGTTTCTGGCTCTCTCGGCCCCTTTCTCGCTTGCACACGGTCTCTCTCCCTCTCTCTCTCAAATATAAATAAACATTAAAATTTTTTCTTAAAAAATCTCTAAATGTTTAAAAGTCAATACTTATAGAAAACAGAGTAAATTCTATTTTTAGCACTGCTTTCATTATTCCTACAGTTACAATATCCGGTTTATCACACCTTCAAGCATAATTCTCATTATGCTCTAT
This sequence comes from Puma concolor, assembly GCF_028749965.1. NCBI lineage: Eukaryota > Metazoa > Chordata > Mammalia > Carnivora > Felidae > Puma > Puma concolor. Next base: position 203,616,294 of record NC_141667.1, on the reverse strand, counting down.
ATGTGCATTTAAGAAAAGTTGAAATTTTTCCAAAACTAAAACTAGTTCAGAGAAATAATTCATAGACTAAAGCTGTTTCAGTATCCAGTCCCACTTCTTATGTTTAATCATTTAAAAACATATCCATAGAAATATTAGTGATAGGCTCTAATTGGGGGTAAGGCAAACGTAGGCTTTTCCAACAGAACAGTACAAAGGAGTTGGCTTTGTAATTTCTTGCATATTACAAGATGTAGTAAACATAATAATTCTGGAATGATATTAGACAATGTCAAACAGCCGGTTTACTTCAAAGAGTATTGATGTGTTCTTTTCACTTGGCTGGAATGACTCACAATCTCTAACCAGTCTTTAATTTTCCTTTAGCTCGATCCTTATCTTTAGTTTGGAGTGCCCCAAACTCAAGCTGTGGACCTCTTCACTTTCTATTTGTTTCCTCCTGAAATTACCCAATATCTATGTCATCTGTATGCCAGATACTTCTATTGCATCGCCAGACTCAAATGCTCTCCTAAACATAGACTTCAAGTTATATATAACTTGCTTCTTGAAATCTCCACCTGAATCAGTAATAGAGTTCTCAAACTCAAGTTGTACAATATGAACTACTGGTCTCCCCCTCTGTTTTTCTTTTTTTTTTTTAATCACACTTTATGTTCAGGTCATTAACACATTCAGCTGACATTAAGTGCAAAATATATTCATAATTAGAGCACTCTCTTACCCTCCACCTCTACCATCAACATTCTGGTTTAAGTGGCCATCAACTTTTGATTGATTTGCACCAAAATTCTTTTTAAAAAAATTATATTTATTTATTTTTGAAAGACATAGAGACAGAGTGCGAGCAGGGGAGGGGCAAAGAGAGAGGGAGACACAGAATCCAAAGCAGGCTCCAGGTTCTGAGAAAGCTGTCAGCACAGAGCCCGACATGGGGCTTGAACCCACGAACCGTGAGATCATTACCTGAGCCAAAGTCAGATGCTCAACCGACTGAGCCACCCTGGTGCCCTACACCAAAGCTTCTCAATTCATCTCTGATAGTACACTTGCCATTTTATAATATTTTCTGTGTTTGTTTTCCAACATGTGTAATAAAGAAATTCTTTTAAAATGCAGATTTTCTTCTCAAAATCCTTCACTGATTTCCAGTAATGTATATAATTGTTGAATCACTGTATTGTACATCTGAAAGTAATGTAACAGTGCATGTTAATTGTACTGGAATTAAAAAATAAAATAAAAAACCCAGTATGTTGTACAACCTAACTATATTACATTAATGTCGATCATATATTAATAAAGCTGGAAAAAAAAGAATCTCTCTAAGATGTAAGTTATATACTAAATATCCAAAAAGAAGAAAGTATTTAGAGAGAGAAAGCGCTCAAGTGAGTGTATACACACAACCATACATTTATATTTTATGTATACATACAACTGTATCATTATATGTAATGATATATATAAAATGTTTAAATTCTTTTAAGTTCATGAATGAGCTATGGTTGATAAATAATTCTTGGACAATCATAAAAATGGCCAAGGCAATGTAAAAAAATTTTCATGCCAGTGTTCTTTAAACTATAGTATCATATTACACACTTACATAAGCAACAAATCAACAGTAATAAGACCACCACAAAGAAAGTTTTGAGATGTATCTTAATAACTACACTTACTCACAAGAAAGAAAGAAAGAAAGAAAGAAAGAAAGAAAGAAAGAAAGAAAGAAAGAAAGAAAGAAAGAAAAAGAAAGAAAGAAGAATATAAAAAAGAAGAAAAAAATATATAAAATAAAATCTATGTAGAAATGAGCCATTCATATCACAACTTGGACAAACAACTGGATTCAGAAAATGAGTTTATTTATTTATCTTAAATGACCACTAGTTCAAATCATTCTTATTTCTTTAAAATAGCTATTCAAAATATGTACATATGAATTGTCTAGTGGTAAAAATTATGGATTTCAGTTTCTCTTTATTTAAAAGAAATAACTAGAGAGACAGTATGATTGCACGTATATAACTTACTTCCTGGTTCAAAATGCTTTACATCATTTTAGCCCCATTTGGAATTACGCACAACATTCCTTTTAAATATGTTTAGGGTCGCCGAGGTGACTCAGTTGATTGGGCGTCAGACACTTGATGTCGACTCAGGTTATGGTCCCAGGGTCTTGGGATCAAGCTTCATGTGATCAAGCTTCGTGTCAGGCTCTGGTGCTAAGCATGGAACTTGCTTAAGATTCTCTCTCTCCCTTTGCCCCTCTCTTTGTTCTCTCTCTCTCTCTCTCTCAAAAAAAAAAAAAAATATATATATATATATGTATATATATATATATACATGTTTAAAACACTATGACTAGGAAATCTTTATGAATGAGTATTTTTATATTTTATATAAAATGTGTATTTTGATGATTTATTAATGTACCTAAGAGGTTTTAAATAACATATGAGGGAAATATTTATGAAAATATTTTCTCTTACATACATAAATAGAAATATTGGGTTATTAGGGAAAAATAAGATTTGAACAGAGTTTTCTCAGTTTAAATATATCAAATTTCTTTCTTTTGGCTGCACATAATACAACGCTTATCCATTTCTTTTCTAATATTCTCTTCTTTTGTGTTATATTTAAATCTCCAGGGGCTTTTTAGTGACTAAAAATGAGGGAAACAAAGGCAAGAGAAATGTAGCTTAAATGAAAGCTCTGTACAGCTCGCAGCCCACTGATAGACACTTGGAACACACAGAGCATGACCTTCCTCAAGGGACTCATGGCTGCCTTACTTCCTTAATGTTTTTGTTTTATTAAAGACTAAAAGTGACCTTATCTTAACAGCAGCTAGCCCCTCAAGGTCCTGAAAGCCTCACTTTCAAATTCCTTAGAGACTTAACGTTATCCCTAACCCCCAGTAACTTAAAAGTATATCATCAATCACTCCTCACAACCCCAGTGCAGCTCTTTCTGCCCATGGGTCCTGTCCCCGTGCTTTAATAAAATCACCTTTTGGCACCAAAGATGTCTCAAGAATTCTTCCTTAGCTGTTTGCTCAAGAGCCCCATCAAATAATGCACAACACTGACTAGGTCTGAAAGAAATAAGATCTATAGATTATTATACCATTTTAAGAGATTTTCATTGTCTAATTTCTCAGTCCCAGGTGAAATAAGCACCCCTAGTGTGTAGATTAATATACCCTGATCTGCCAATGAAAGCATTATGGTTATTAAATGATTAAATTAAAATAATAGAGGCTGCTACACTCCTTACATTTTTAAGCCATTTTTCAAAGAGTGAAATAGGAGATACTCTCAAAATCAATCCGTGAAGATAAAAATATAATTATGGTGTAACTATTGCTCTATAGACTATTTTCAGAAGGCTTGAATCATTAAACATGTGAATTTCTGATGCTCAAAATATGCACCGATGTCTGAACCAATAAATCAGAAATGGCCACTGCTTTAGACAGATGGTATCTCTAATTACACATATAGATAATCAATAGAATAATTGAAAAAAATGAGCACAAAAAAACTTTCATTGAAACCTAGTGAAATTAGGAATTCAAAATTCTCATATAAAGTCATTCCTTAGGTTACAGTCATAATGTAACAACGTAAATTTGGATAGTACATTAGTTTCTGTACTTTGGAGATTAAAACAGTGTCACCTAATATCTAAAACCAGGACTCTGGAATCAGATATCCTTGAGTTTACAGCCTGGCTTCAAAATTTGCTATTGACTTTGTGTAAGTCAGAGCAAAGTCAAAATTTTTAAAACTTGTATAATGGAATAAAGCTACTATCTACCTGATAAGGTAGTTTTAAGAATCACATGAGATACTGTGCTTAAGCAAATAAAAACAAAATTGAGCATAGTTCCCAGAACATATTAAATACTATAAAATGAGTTAGCTTTATTATTTTTTACAAGCTGAAAATTAAAGGTAACAATAGATCTATCTACATCCCAGAATTCTTGTCAAAATTAACACATCAAGAGAATGGAAAATTGCCTTTAGAAAGTTAGAACAGTTACCTGTAAACTTTAGAACACTGACCTGTTGTTTCCCTCTCCTGCTTTTTTTCTCTTTTTTCCAGGCACTCCTTTTTAATCCAAGTTTATCATCTCCATGTTAATTCCCAGCTCCATGTTCTTGTTGATTTTTTCTGCCTTACCTCAGGTGTCAATTTCACTCTTGTTAGGCTAGTTAAGCCCTGACATTCCTACAAAGCAAAACGCCAGTAATCAGTCCTCTTGAAAAATTTTAAATACAACTTTTATTTCTTCATATATCTGCTTCTCTCCTCCTTTGTATATTTTACAAAGTTCCAAAGACTTAACCATCTATGATGCCATTATTGCTGTAAGATCTTTCAGTATGGTATCTTGTCATTCAAACTTGGTTGTAAACTCACTGTCCCTTCCAGAGCTGACATCTTCTGGATATCCAATCTTTCACATTTTCACAAGATCTATATACTGTCACAACTCTTAAAGATTGGACAAAGGGGACCATATTTATGTAATGCCTATGATTTCCTTAATGTTCATTGGGCCTTAAAAAAATATTCATTGTGCTTCTTTTCAAAAGATATTTGCAAACATTGGTCCTTCCTTGTTTACATAATCCATAAGCATAACAATCTTATCTGATGAAGAATAAAAAAATAAAACAGAATCAACTTCCATGTACTCCTGAACTGTGTCTTTGCCTATTGCATTCCAGTAGAATAGAAACTACATTCTCCTAGAAGATATCAAAAATGAATTTAACTGTAATATATGCATTAAATGTTAGCACTCGTTGTTTTAATTACTTTATTTTTTACTCTCATTTGTTTTTCACCCAAAAACTGCCATTCCTCTATAAGCTCAGGGATAATTCAGGCTATTAATCCTCCAGAGCGCTAGATCTTGACCTGATGAGTGACTATTGACAATGAGCAGTCTCAAAGAAAAGTAACTTGGAGACAGGCATTAGGAAATCTGTGAAAATATAGAAGGTCCAGTGTTAGTGTGCAGCTCAGGAAGATAGTTTCTGGATGTCAGCTATATGTCAACACTTCCGGTTATTATCTGTATGTAAGGAAAGGGTTTGAGGATTAGAACTGGTATATCAAGAACAATCTGTGGAGATCAGGTAGCACTCAGTTTTTGTGGACCAGAGTAATATGGATGGATAAAAAAGACAGGTAGTGAGTACTACAACTTAGTGTTCTCATAGGTGTTCAAATCCATTTGTCATTCGCTAGCTACCACAGGGATTCAATTGGCAAAAGTGTATATCTTAGGGGTGCCTGGGTGGCTTAGTCAATTAAACTGACTTGATTTTGGCTCAGGTCATGATGTCACAGTTAGTGGGATTGAGTCTTGAGTCGGGCTCTGCACTCACGGTGCAGAGCCTGCTTGGGATTCTCTCTCTCCTGCTCTCTGCCCCTCCCCCACTCTCTTTCCTTCTCTCTCTCTTAAAAATAAATAAATTTTTTAAAAAGTATACATCTTAGGAAGAAAGATAGCCTGGAAGTTGTGACTAGCATTGGTTAATGACTTATTTTCAGTGTGATTCTGAACAGCCCACACTACCAACCACATACCTTAAATCAACCACATGCAAAAGAAACAAACCAACAACAAGACATATGTCTATATGAATGCTATTGTTAATGTTATGCTATCCAGCACACATACTTCAGAATTAAAAGAATTGTGCCCAAATTCTGATTTTGGCTCAATGCTACCTGTTCAACCCTATGCAAGTTACTTATTCTCTAAGTGTTGTTTCCTCATCCATGATCCAGAATTAATAACACAATCATATAGATTTTTTGAGGACTAAATAGAATAATGGATAGAATGTGCCTAGAATAATTCATGGTACATAAAATATAGGATTCACTATGAGGATTCACAGGACTCACATATAATTGTATTCATGGCTAAGACTTATTTGGAGAGAACCAAGTGCAAGTTGCCAAGACCCCTCTCCTAGTAGAACCACAAAGGAAATGCTCACTTCCTCCAGCCACAAGTTGTGACAACATTCTAGAATTTTTGTCTAGCCAGAAAGTTCGTTAGAGACAGTACTAAGAATTTTACTGAGAACTAGTCACATAAATACCCTCTGCCTACAGAAATTCCAGAGTCCAGAAGGAAAACAGGTGTTCAGTTGTTTGTATAAGCAACTTAGGCCCAGCAGGCCAATCTTATCAAGGTCCTAGATGCCAACCAAGAACAACCCTGGAAACCAGGCCTTTTTAAGATTAGCACTCTCTGTATTTCTGTGTTAACTCTTGTCTGCAAAGTATTTAATACTCTCATTACTGTCAAAAATATCATTACATCCTAAATAATAAAAGTAATATGTAAACAAGTGTTAACTAAAAATATATCCCCCATTACAACATCAGGAAATCTTGAAGAATATTATTGTTAATAAACAACTTCTGGATATTTATGACATTTACTCTTGTTAAAAATTTATAGCACATTGTGCTATCAGTAATAGGCTACAACACATGTAAAGATATTCAAGCACTGAATTGAAGACTACTACATTCTTTGTATTCCCTGATGCAGGTAATAATGGCAACACCAGAAGGACAAAAATCACCTGATAATCCTTCTATAAGTACAAAAGCAAAATCAAGCATCTTAGGATATAGTGTTTTCATTTGTCCCTATCGACATACTGTAATATTCTATGCTATGTTCACCGTATAAACAGAGGTGACATACTATATGAATAGTTAAGAGAATATTTGGTTCTCTTTGGGTATAAATAGTATGTTGCTATTTCACAAAAAAAAAAAAAACATGTACTCTACTATACAAAAACACTATACAATAAAAATTTCATTTTAGATGCACTAATTTCATTATAATAGTTTGATTTTTTTTAAGAATATTCTAGGTTCTTCCAAGTAACCTGGTTACTCCAGTTCTTAAGAAAGACTTTAATGGAGGCATCATTAATTCTTTTATGATCTTCAGATTATTAAATAGTATCTCTAGATAAGCAGGAAAGTTCCCAAAGATGTTATACTTAGAAACAATAACTTTATAATAATAGGAAGTAATCTTTAATGGTTAAAAAGTTCTATGCAGGCCATTAAGACAAGTTTTTTCCTGCTCAAAAATAATCATAAGGATAATTTATCATTGTATTTAAAGATGCAGTCAGCATAGTGTTCTGTTTCTTTTTTTTCCCTAGCTGGACATGCCTTTTTTTTTTTTTTTTTTTTTTTTGAGCCACATAATGTATAAACACATTGGCAAGTCACAGCTTGCAGAAAATAAAGGTTACTGACCCCCAGGTACATAGGCCTCATCTTGAATTTTGTAAGGCTTTTGGAAGTTTTCCAAATCTTAAAGCTTTTTTTTTTTGGAAGTTTTTATTTAAATTCTAGTTAACATACAGGGTAGTATTAGTTTCAGAAGTAGAATTTAGTGATTCATCACTTACGTGCAAAAAACACCCAACACTCATCATAAGTGCCCTCTGTAATCTCTGTAATACCCATCACCCATTTAGCCCATCCCCCACCCACCTCCCTCCATCAACCCTGAATTTATTCTCTATAGTTAAGAGTCTTTTATGGTTTGCTTCCCTCTTTTTCTTTCTTTTCCCTTCCTCTATGTCCATCTGTTTTGTTTCTTAAATTCTACGTATGAGGGAATCATATGGTATTTGTCTTATGCTGACTGACTTATCTTGCTTAGCATAATACACTAGCTCCATCCATATCATTTCAAATGGCAAGATTTTAATCTTTTTTATGGCTGAGTAATATTCCATTGTGTATATATACCTCATCTTCTTTATATATTTAGCAATCAATGGCATTTGGAATCCTTCCATAATTTGGCTCTTGTTTATAACACTGCTAAAAACATCAGGGTGCATGTGCCCCTTCAAATCAGTATTTTTGTATCCTTTGGGTAAATAACTCACAGTGCAACTGCTGGGTCATAGGGTAGTTCTATTTTTAACTTCTTGAGGGATCTCAAAACTGTTTTCCAGAGTGGCCACACCAGTTTGCATTCCCACCAACAGTGTAACAGGGTTCCCCTTCCTCCACATCCTCACCAACATCTGTTATTTTCTGTGTTGCTAATTTTAACCATTCTGACAAGTGAGAGGTGGTAAGAAATTGAATCAGTAATCAAAAATCTCCCAAGAAACTAAAGTTCAGGGCAAGATAGGTTCCTACCAGACATTTAAAGAACTGTTAATACTTATTCTTCTCAAACTATTCCAAAAAATAGAAATGGAAGAAAAACTTCCAAACTCTTCTATGAAGCCAGAATAACCTTAATTCCAAAACCAGACAAAGACCCCACTAAAAAGGAGAATTGCAGGCCATTATCCCTGATTAACATTAATGTAAAAATTTTCAGCAAGATACTAGCAAATCAAATCTAATAGTACATTATAAGCATTATTCACCACTATCAAGTGGGATTTATTCCTGGGCTGCAGGGGTAGCTCAATATTCACAAATAAATCCAGATGATATACCATATTAATAAAAGAAAAGATAAGAATCCTATGATCCTCTCAATAGATGCAGAAAAAACATTTGACAAAATACAGAATCCATTCCTGGTAAAAACCCTCAACAAAGTAGGGATAGAAGGAACACACCTCAACATCATAAAGGTCATATACACAAGAGCCACAGCTAATATCATCCTCAATGGGGAAAAACTGAGAGCCTTTCCTCTAAGGTCAGGTACCAGACCTCACCACTGTTATTTAACATAGTGTTGGAAGCCCTAGCCTCAGCAATCAGACAACAAAAGAAACAAAATGCATCCAAATCTGCAAGGAAGAAGTCAAATTTTCACTATTTGCAGACATTATATTCTACGTAGAAAACTGGAGACCCTACCAAAAATTTGCTAGAACTGATTCATGAATTCCGCAAAGTTGCAGGATATAAAATCAACATACAGAAATCTGTTACATTTTTATACACCAATAATGAAGCAGCAGAAACATAAATAAAGGAATAGATCCCATTTACAATTCCCCAAAGCCCTAAGATACCTAGGAATAAACCTAACGAAAGAGGTAACACTATAGTTTTCTTGAATATTTGCTATATATAAAACACCATCTTTAATGTAAATAATGTCTTACTTCAATTATGACACTTCAATTAAGACACACTATGTGGGGCGCCTGGGTGGCGCAGTCGGTTAAGCGTCCGACTTCAGCCAGGTCATGATCTCGCGGTCTGTGAGTTCGAGCCCCGCGTCAGGCTCTGGGCTGATGGCTCAGAGCCTGGAGCCTGTTTCCGATTCTGTGTCTCCCTCTCTCTGCCCCTCCCCCGTTCATGCTCTGTCTCTCTCTGTCCCAAAAATAAATAAACGTTGAAAAAAAAAATTTAAAAAAAAAAAAAAAAAGACACACTATGTGACAGATATATGTGTGTGTGTATACATGTGATCTTAATATTATAGGATTTTTATTTATTTATTTTATTGTGGTAAGAACACAACATGAGATCTATCGTCTTAAATTTTTCTGTGTACAATATGGTATTTTTAACTATAGGCACAATGTTGTATAGCAGATCTCTAGAACTTAATTTATGTCATTAAGAAAGAAAACAGAACTCCCAAATAAACCAAGAAACAATGCTTTCTTTTCACGTGGCATTTTATTCTGTATTTATGAAAAAGCTGTTTTCAGATATATTTAGCCATATATGTTTATCTTATTTTACTAAGATAAACTAATTTTGTGAACTAATCAAATCAATGCCCTCAAACGCATCCAGAAGTACCATAGTGGGTGGTTAGTTCGAGCTCTTGGACTTCTATGAATGAAGAACTTTGCTCTGTGCAACAGGAGCTCAGCCATCATCTATCCACTTGTTTTATTTTGTTTTGTTTTGTTTTGTTTTGTTTTTTTGGTCCTTTCACAATAAGATGGGGCTATGATTTCATTCTGTGGTTTAAAATTAAATCTGGTGGCAATTTATTTTTGGAAATTATTATTAAGCAGAACCTCACAGTGATGTGCTTTTTCTATATCAATCCTTATAATCTTGATCTCTTAAGTACTTTTAGCATTAATACTACATGTTTGGCATGTTGAAGAATACTGAGTATTCATTAACATTTCCTCGTTGACTAAACTAATGCTATCACTTTTCTCTGATTAAATTATTTGTCACTGTAAGTTAAGAATATTCTACTCAAATCAGCACGAAATATCTGGAAAACTTATTTTTGAGGCTTTAAATACAGTTCTGTGAGATGCATGAATATGTCACAACAGTCTTTCTTCCTTTGAAAATTTAAAGAACTTTCCAAGGCATTTTGAAACATCTTCTGGCCTCTGTCACATTGCTTAGTGTATGATATTATTCCCTGATAATGTTTTATAGGAAAATATGAAATTACAGTCATTACTCCAAAGAAGAATATTTGCTTCACTAATATCTTATTGGTATTTTACTACCATTTCCATACCTAGTTCTTTCTTAAGAAAATGTTGTTTCATGAATAATCATCCTTTTAAATGGTACCTCACTCATGTGTCATAGCTAAAATGCATGTAGCTCAGTCGCCATTACAACAACCACATGAATAGGTGTGACTCAGTATACCCAAGCATAGGCAATGAGAACGACGTTCCTATTGTCACCTGGTCAACAGCTATTATAAGACACCATTACATATGAAATAAATTCCAACTCCAGACATGTGAAATTATGAATACATATGTAGATGACCCAAACCCAAAGATAGAGCCCAAGAAAGCCGATGAGCCTCATGAGGAATAAAACCTGAAACAGTGTTTATATATATTCAGTTTCTAGTCTCTACTTATCTCTCTGCATCAGGTTGATTTTTCTCTTTCATCAGGCCAAGAGCTGCATCTCAGGGCTCATGTTCACCCTACTGTTCCTGGTTTTCATGGCCTGCCTATTTTAGTCACCTAGACTATAATTCAACTTTGCAGTTATAATACATCAGGACTAACGGGCTGGCTCTATGGCGTCAGCTCACCACTCCTCAACCAGTCGCTTGGGTGAAGGGGAATGGGTCACAAATAGGCAGATAAACTGATGTGTATTTTGGAAATGACTTTTTTTTGCCATTTGGATCTTCAGCTTGATATTGTATCCTGGAAAATAGTATATATCCTGTTTACTCTATCATGCCTTTTGCATGGTTCATGGTAAAAACATTCACTGAATTGTTGAATTCATTCATTCGTTCACTGAGAGAGTAGTGATATAAAATTATTTCAGGAATCTTTTCTTACTCTTTGAATATGACTTGCTGCTTTCAAAAAGTGAATTTTTCTAAAGGATATTACTGTCATTTGTCAATTGGAAACACAACATTTTTAAATGAAAGTAGTTACCAGGTAGTACTAATCAAGCATTAAGGAACCACTTGATAGTTTAGGCATTTGATTGCCTAGGTCAGGTAAATGTCTATTGACAATCAGTCACTTCTCCATAAATGTTATGAGAATCAAGGAAAGGCCTATTATTGACAAACTGTGTGTAAGAGAGATACAATTCATGTGTATGAGATAGAGCACAATTCTGTATGTTGAGAGCAGAGATATAATTAATGCAGTATTCTCAGTTCTACAAATGATCTGGTAAAGAACTTAGCCAGAGCCATCTCTTAGCTCCCACACAAATAAGGAAAGGGAAGTACTTATGCCAAATGGAGTAATTAGAGCCATTGTGGCAGGGGGTCTTCTCCTCACCCTAGAAAACATCTGTTAGGAACAGAACTGCATTTTGATGCCTTTCACCTGCAGTGCCTATCTATTTACAAACTCAGAAAAAGTCCAGAATTGTCTTTTTCAACACTGTGTTGCCCATTAGTAGAACACTTGAAACTGTGCTGTTGAATTTGGAAGAAAGATTCTGTTTCTGGAAAAACTAGTAGGGTGGGTGAGGAGTCCATCCCTGGTAGCTCAGCTCTTTCCAGCTCAGCCCCTGATAAACTGGTACAGCAAACAGGGGGTGAGGGTGGGATGGGGTTAATCAAGATCAAGCACACTGCCATTCTGGAGGAGACAGCCTGAAGATCCCACACGGGTAGACTTGCTATCAAAGTCAATGGGGGCACTAAAAAGGATGCTACTGGAAACTTTGCAAGAGTCTGAGGCTCCCTTGAGCACTTTGCCAGTCAGTGAGTCTTTGGAAGTGCTAGCAAGAGCACAATCATGGATTGTTTATATAAGTTTTTCAGTTCTGAGGAGGGACCATTGATCCTTCTCTTTAGTCCCTGACTCCCCCGGCTCAGCACATCTAATGATCCAACAGAGGGGTTCCCAGAAAACGAGGGAAACTTACATCATATGTTTGATCAGGCTGTCTGTCCCCTTCCTTCAATTGTATGATCTTGCTTTATAGCTATTGACACCTTGGGCACCATGGGGAACGCTTAATTGGCCTTCCATCCTTTTTGATCTTCTTCCTAGAGACTCAAATAGATGGGAGGCCGGCATGGCTTTTAAATATCAAAGGTGGAAGATGATGTAAACCCATTTTGAAATCTTTTAAAAATTCAGGATTTTTTGCTAATTCTTTACAATGTGCCATTCAGGTTAAATTATATAAACACCTTTTTCTGTAAAATGCTTTTGTCCTTTTTTCATATGACTACTTCAGATGAATAACATAGATGGATGAGAGTAGGAAATGACTGAAAAAATATGAAGTTTTGACTACTAAATGGGACACACTAATAGCAACCACCGTTATAAGGAAAACCAAAACCCTAGCACCTGGGCAGATGTAGGAGCTTGAGGAGAAGGCATTAATATCTTCATTTATCAGAACTGCTCCTGAAAGCTTTCCATCCTCCTGAAGAAAAACTCCCCATGCTGCTTTTCCAAGCTGTTGTGACTACTTTTGAGGACAAATTAACTTCTGAGCCTATGGTCACATGTGGCAATATAGTGACACAATGGTAGATGGCCTCACCTCCTGCACTCTCCAACAGAACATCTCTAAATGTCATATACACTCATGACACTGACAACTGGTGCCATGGACAAACCCAAGTTTTGGAAACTGAATTCCTCAGGCAGTCCTTCCAAAACCACGAACTGAACTAAATGATTTGGTCTTGACAGAGACCTTAGGGTAGGAGGCATCTTGATGGCAGGCTATGCTGGAGTTCCAGTTAACCTGACTGCCTAATTAGTGTATGTCCTTCTTGGAGTGCCCTAACCCTGTGAACTCTTTGTCTTCAGGAGACCACACATACCCTGTGGGATTGTATTTATTGTGTGTGTACCCTGACTAGCATGAGATCATCTAAGCCCTGGAAAACATTCATATCAGCTTCAACTTACCAGCTGGAGCTGTGCTGTGCCTCAGTTGATGCCTCAAGGCAGATAAAAAAAAAAATATTTATTCAGAAACTTAAGGAATAAATTCCTGGTTCTCTAAAATAGACTCTAATGGGCTATAGGACATCTTTTACTGGCTGAATAATAGTGTTCATGACTGTGTTCATTCCACCAGCAGGCTTGATCATCTTGATTGGAGTGATCTTAATTATGACCATGGTCTCTGTGGCCTAAGACTATATACAAGGTTCCTGTTATAGTCACTCAAAGTCTGACTTAGTTGGGACCACACAGGGTAGCCTATGTTTCTCACTTAGGCACCAAAAACCCAAGTAATGGAGTTGAGGAGTCTAGCTCTTGGCCAAAACCATTATGAATGATATTTCTGGCTCAATCAGAGGCAATGACAGAGGCTCTTCCTGTCAGGGCTCCCAGCATAAAGCTTCCCTCCCCACACCCATTTGGTGTATGGACTGTGCATTTCAGCCTCTGAAAGGAGTGGCAGTGAAGGACTTAGACTCCTATTGTTGGACATGCTCTTACATTTATCTGCATTCCTAGCCCGGGCCCCACCAAGTGCAGGCCTCTGCATTGGGCCCTGGGATGAGGTCTTCCCCAGGTGCATTTGCAGAGATGTCTTTAAAGACATTTTCTTCCCTCAGACTCAGAACTCAGACTTTTGCCCTCCTAGCCCTTCTCCTTCTGCTTCCATGTAGCCCCGGGGTCCATATAATGTCAGAAACCTCTTATTTGGGGACCTTCTCAGCAGTGAGACTGTTCTCCCATCTGTGCTGACACATCTGAACCTTTTCTGGTGTCATCCACAGGAACCTTACCCCTCTTTCTGGCCTCTTGCTTTTACCACAGCTTCAAGTAAAGGCTTGACTGAGGCTTTCATTTCGGCTTGTTGTCTTAACCAGCCTGACTCCTGGAGAGTTTCTCTTTCTCCTGTTCACCTGTTGACAGTGAAAATGGGTAGAAGGTTCTCTATATCATCTCGCCTTCTGACTATAGCACCCTAATACAAAGATGAGTGTTTCAGGGCTTATATATAAAGAACACTCAATTTGATTGCTTTTGCTCAGTTAAGAGGAGAACTCGAGGTTAGAAAACATATCAGTTTCTTAGAGGAAGGGAGGAAGGAAGGAATGGAAGAAGGAAAAAAAAAGAAAGGGAAAAGGAAGGAAAGTTAGACTATGGGCCTTATGAAAACTAACATTTTTAAATAAAATCAAGCTATACGCTAATTGATATAACAAAAACAATACTACACATCATGACATCCTGATCAGAATGGATAAATAATGTTGTCCCCCCCCCCCACAACAATCAATATAATACCCTATTTAAAATATATAGGGCTCTCCAGGTGCCTGAGTGGTTCAGTTGGTTGAGTGTCCAACCTTGGCTCAGGCCATGATCTTGCAGTTTATGAGTTCAAGCCCTGCATCAGGCTCTATGCTGTCAGCTCAGAGCCTAGAGCCTGCTTTAGATTCTGTGTCTCCCTCTCTCTCTGCACCCCCCTCTTTCTCTCAAAAATAAATAACATTTAAAAATTTTAAGATATATAGGGTTCTGAAAATGAAGCAAACATAAAAATTATAAATATTGTAGTTATACTATAACCAACTAACAACCAACTTTGCAAATGTTTTTTTAAATCATATTTACCCACAAAACACAAGGGAAGAAAAGTTCTCATATGATACTGTTTTGTCATCCCTGCAACATATTGTATTATACCTAAATCATGCTCACAAAATACTTGATAGGCCCTTGAATGAATAGATAAATCTATAATGTTAATATGGTTGGGGGATGGCGTAAAATAAACAAAAATTTCCAGAAAGGAAAACTCAAACTTCTCAATATAATCTGCAATCTACAGTTATGGGTTTATGTCTACCCTACATGCATCGCACATTGATATTAATCTCATATCTCAACTATTCTAGTCCAGATCATTTTTCAGTAGACTACAAGGCCCAATATCTATCTAAGATTATTAACTTTTTGCTTCACAAGTAACACTGTCCCTCAGTATATGCCCACCTCCAAATGCTTGGTGCCCATAATTCTGATATAGACAAAATATAGAAGAAAAAAGAAAAAAGTTTATTTTGTCACTTAATCTATTTGTTGCATCCTAAAGACTTTGAAGATGATTCAGAGCACTCCCTAAGAGTAAAATAGATAATTTAGGAAAGAATAAGTACAACGACTCCACTAATTAGACTCTGGTGAACAATCAAGCATCAAAGCAAATCATTAATGAGCAGAAGCAAAGAAGAAAGAAGGTACACAGACCTGACAGTTTCTGCAGTAGAAAATTCTGTCTGAAGTCCTTACCATAGCAACCAGGAGGAGGTGGCTAAAGAAATGAGCCTACTGTCTTGCAGTCTTTAGATAACATGGTTGTGGAAACTTCTGCAATTGTTACTGTTGTCAGGAAGTCACTAGTATTGACTAAGGTGGGGTAGGGAAGACAAATATCAGAGCTAGGCATATTTCTAAAAATTATCATATAGCATATTATTATGTTATTATGTGTATCTACTTTTGAAATATTTTTGATTAAACACTCACACATTCATATTCTGGGAGTGTTCAATGTACAAACCTTCAAAGATGTATTAATTTATTATTTCCAGTAAGTGTTCTTTTTAATGGTGTCCAGAATCTTCACCATTAGAAACAATACAATATTGCTAAAGATTAGGTATACAACCTAAATATGTATTAAAATTGAAGTCTATAAATTAGACTACCTTCCCGGTGTACTTTCCTCCCTGAATCTCATTTCAACTAGTTTTAATGTATACTCTATAATCAGATTTTAGCTTATAAATCTAGACAAAAATTAATGTTGTTCTAAATGGGAGCAAATCAATTTAATTCAATATCTGGGAGGATTCAAACTACGCAGCGATCTTCTGCTACAGATATTGATTCGCACAGCCTAAACCATCATAAATAATTGATTTGAATCCATAGTTGTACACTTGGAATTGTATTTCTCTTTTCATGTTTTGTATCTTGAATGGGTCATCCTTCATTTTTTTTTACATAAAAGTTGTACATTTTTTTTAAACTTCACATTCTCTGAGTCGTCTTTCTCATCCCTTATACTGGAATATATGTTTTAATCTACTTTGTTCCTGAGGTTCAGGACTGTGCTTACAGTCACTCCTGAAAGTCTGAGCAGTTGCCATGATCTGTGATTTAAAATAATGAAGAAAATTTCTCCTTTGAAATAGTTACCATATAAATTTTCCCCAGATTTCTTCAATTTCAAGACTATATTCCTCCGACAATGTATTTTTATGTTAATATAATATTCTTCATTACAAAGTATTCTGCTCTTTATGTAGTCTCCTGTTTATTCTTTTTTAGTGTTTATTTATTTTTGAGAGGCGGAGAGAGATAGAGTGCAAGTGGGGGAGGGACAGAGAGAGAGGGAGGCATAGAATCCCAAGCAGTCTCCGGGCTCTGGGGTGTCAGCACAGAGCCTGAAGTGGGGCTTGAACCCACGAACCATGAGATCATGACCTGAGCTGAAGTCAGATGCTTATCCGACTGAGCCACCCTGGTGCCCCGTCCTGTGCCACATTTTTTAAAATTGAAAAACACAGAAAAAATGTATTTTACTGAGTGTTAACATATCACTTTAATATAATTTTAAATGATTTTTATATAGGATAATTATAAGAAACTTTTTTATACATTCTTATCTTCCTGCATCCTTTCAACAAATAAGAATTCACTCTGTCCTACTTAACATGTTAGATACATGAGATACAAACATGAACAAAACATAGTCCTTGTCCTTCAAATGTTCAAAGTCTAGTAAGGGGAAACTGGAAGGCATGGGGGAAAAAAAGGAAAATTATAATACAATCTAGTTGGTACTGCAATTAAATGTGAATAGTAGTTATAATTGTAAAACACATCTATTGATATTACAAAATTACTTGTAAATATTGTTTTGAATAGCCATCACTGAAAGAAGATATTTCCTATAAGAAATAACTAAAATATTCTTGAATTCTAAATAATATTTTCTGAAATGGTTTTGATTTAAAGTATTCACAACTGGCAATACTCAAAACTAAAAAAAGCAATATTAAAGCTTACCGTGCAGGGCATTAAATCCTTTACATGAGTTTTTCCATTTCATCTCCATTATAAGCTTGAGATATAAGTCATATTAAGTTTAATATGATGATTAACACATAATATTCAAAGTTTGGCAAACCATGGATGTTTGAGAAAAGACCTTGAAAACACTTCACCACAAGTATTCATATCACAAATATGAATATTGATGACTTATGTGCTGTAATTAAAATTACAGTGAACACTTGGATAGAAGTAAAATATATTACTTATACCATGTGAGAGAATAACTGAATTTAACCTAAATTTGAGTAATCGCTTTAATAAAACTTGTATGTAAAGAAAATAAGTACAAAGTGTTTTTATTTTCAGAGGGGAAGAAGTCCCAATATTATACTTTCAACAACCGTGAAGAGTATGAGGTTTGGGCCTACTTGCAAGCTCATATGTAAACCTGATGCTTCACTGGAGACGAGTCTGGTGAGTTCTTGACCACATGTACCACTTAACATTGGATAAGGGAGGCTTTTGGGGTCTTTTCCGACCTTGTCATGGTTGTATTTGGAATTGATCTACCCCCAGACAGGCTACAGAGTTGTAAGTCCCTCACGGGCAGGTATTTATTTTCAGTAAGAAGACAGCAGCAAGCTGATAGCTGCTTTTCCAAAGGTGCGTACAGTGATCCTGTCAGGGAGGATACAAGGCAAAACCTCAAAGGGGGTTCTCTGGATGGAGGCTAATTCCCTTTGCCAGAGACGCCAGTCAAAATCGCCAGTCATAGACCCTTGTATTGTCTCCATGCCTAGTGTGCAATAGGGTTCTGGGACTCCAATTTAGTAGTGGGAGACTGGAAAAGACAGCAGTTATTCTTTGAGAAGGAATTGCTAATCTACTTGCATAATTTCAAGAAAGTTTACTTGCCGAGAGGACCCCCAGAACTTTGTCAGGGCTTACCAATCACCCCTTCTGAAGGAGAAGTGTTAACACTGCAGTCAGGCCATTGAGACAGACTTGTCACTTGCCAGTGAGGAGGGAGTCACTCATGTTGAGAAAGCTTTTGACATCAGAGGGAGACACATGAAATTGCCATCCACTCATTAGCGGCAAACACTAGGGGAATGTGTCACATTAGCATTTCTCTACCTGTAGCTCTTTACAGTTCAGGATAATGTCCTCTGGCACTTATGGGATGGAGAGGACAGGCACAAAACACATCAATTCCTACTGAGTATTCAGATGTACAAGCAATACATTGAATTGGCCCACAGGGTTCCTTCTATAAGGTCATGTTAGTTCTCCTCCTCCATGTTTGATTATTTAATATTCCTTTTTTTTTTTAATCCTAGAGACAAAGGTTTGTTACAGCACAACAGGCAAATGAATTTCATGTTCTCATCCCTGGAGTCCCACCACAGAGATGCAGGGGTGAGTTCAAGTGGATGTTGTGCAAATAGTGGGTTTGTGCCACAATTGGAAAGCCACGAGTTTAGAAAACCCATTTTTTTAGAGAAGGCTGCTAGGAAACCTGTTCAACCTTAATCTTGGAGAATAGTGTTTTTGTTATTTTGGTCAGGAAACAAATTTGCTCTCCACCCTGGAGGGAGACACTTTTCTATCTTCCAAGATTGTTTGCTATCTCCTAACATCCATGAAAATATTGTATGGCTCTAGAGCTGACACAACACATGCAGGAATATGTCAGACTCACGGAGATCCGTAATGGGAGACATATTGTAATTCTGGATTTCTCATGGACTATAGCTTCACTAAGGCAAGGACCAACTTTCCTGTGTCCATTGTTTTAATCGCAGTTTTCAAATTCATTGGAACATAACAGGAACTTGATATTTGTCAGTAAATGAATGAACTGAAGTGTAATAGAAACAAATCTGTATTTATAATACAGGATGATATACTTTAGAACTATAGTGGTAATGGTAGTCTGAAACACATGAGCTTCACAGTTAAAAGCTATCAGTATTAGGCATAATCTATTAAGTTTTATCTCTGATTGTTGCATGGCTAAAATTGAACAACAACAACAAAAAAAACTTGAAAACTAAGCAGAAAAAATTCCATGGTAAATACTGAAGAAAATGCACTTTTAAGCCCAGATAGGAAATTGCAAAGAGGAAATAATGTTTCTCTATCTACTATAAACATAATATTTATAAAGTTATAAAGTACATAAATACCTAAATTAAAAGAAATAAAATTAAAATCAGAGGACTTATTGGTTAAAAACAAAGACATTATTTATAATAATAATGGTGAGATACCGTGAAAATTTGTGTCTGAAGACCAGTAAGATATATACTCAACATTATTTATGTCTCCCATGTAATCATGACTAAAACCCTCAACTTACCTTTTAAAAATCCTTTCCAAACATATTTCTCAACGCTTGGCTGTATATTGTGTATCCTACTAAGTATGACCTAGGCTTCCAAATTTGTTCCTAAGCTCTTGCTCTACCTTCCATCTATAATATACTCCTGTTCTGACTCTGTGTGTTAAAATCTTAACATTTCAAGGCCACTTTCAAATGAAAATTGAAATTTTCAATTGAAAATTGAAATTCTTAATGAAACATGTCCTAGTCCCATAGTGTTCCTCTCTGGAATCCACAGAGCATAGTCTTGGATTTTCTTCCTTTCTTCTTTCCTTCATTCCTTCCTCCTTCCCTCCATCCTTCCTTCTCTCTATTTTTATTTTCTCTTTTATCCTTTTTTAAACACAGAAGTAGTTCTTTCTTTTAGCTTTACACTAGCATCTGTTGCATTACATAAATGGGTTACTTATAAAAACAATGTTAAAAATCTGTAGAGTTTTTAAGAGCACGTTCTATCTTGCTATATTAGATGTAAATTAAAACAATAATTAAAATAGTGTTTTCCTTATCTTTATTTTAGAATTTTAATTCACCATGTCTTAAGACGATTAAGATAGCATTTGGCACTAAACTTCACATATATAAATTTACTTCTAATATTGAAAATCAATAAGTAGAGAATCAAGGCTTTGGTATTATTTAGAGCTAATATTATTCTAGAAAAAGAAGAAACTAATTAAATGATGATTATGAGTAGCACATCGTTTCAGATAATTAACAAATAGTATAGCAACAATAGGAAGCATACAAAAAATTATTCTGTGAAATCTAACATTTAACATTAAGTGGAAAATTGTTACATTGTATAACTCACTCTTTTCAGCACGTTTGAAGGGTTTCTAAATGTTGTTAAACTTTGAACTTAGTAAGTCCCATAAGTAAACTAAAAATGTATTCCTGAGCTTTAGGGATATTTTATATTCCTTCATAAAACTAACCTAAGACAAGGACATGGCTTGTATTCTGAGGAATACTTATAATAGTATTTGTATAATTATCTAGAAGATACACATGTAAAATTTTCATTGGTAGATAAGAATTAAGGAGTCCTTAATTTAAATACAAATGTTTGCATATTTAATCCTTGTTGGAAATTTCATTTGTTCCTTAGTCCCTTATGACATCATTTAGGTAATTTTCATATATTTTCACTAGTTTGGACTTATGTGTATACAATAACAAACAAAATAGGGGAGTGTTTCTTAAATTTCTAGACAAACATGGAAGAGATGACAGCCATAATATAAAGAAATATCCCTCTTATCATTGTCTATTTTTAAGAACTCTCCAGAGAAAGAAGTGAGATGTTTTATAGCCTTCCTTGTCAACAATGATAAATGCAACTGGGGAAATAATTTAAAAATATAAAGAACACCCCTGGGGTACAGAAACAATGATTAAGTTTTAGAGTAACGGCATAATCTCTTACTTATTGAATATATTAGAGAAATTAAAACTATCTGCAAAAAAATAGGGTGAAAACTAAGGAAACCTTAAGAATCTAATCCCTCATGAATGTGTGAAAGATTTCTGTGCAAATATCTGAAGCCAAAGCATTATCACCACAATCTGTTAATTATAGTTTATAAAAGATAATTTAATTGATTTTTGAAAAAAAAAATGCATGCAATAATAAAGTATGCCATACTTAAAAGTTAAAAAAGTAAATTGAAAAAATTCTTCCAGACATAAACATTAACCTTATGTCAATAATATTCAAGATATCTATGTTTATATATATAGAAAATTAAAAAAAATAGAAATACAAATAGTGAGGAATATCTTATATGGATAGCTTTATTAACATGAGATAAATTTCATCTGATAATGACCATAAGGGAGAGACTGCAGTCCAACAATGGCAAGTTTATTAAATTGCCAAAGCAAAAGGGGAAATCTGAGAGGAACCACTGAATTTTTATCACCAAACAGAAGAAGAAGCAGTATTGACATAAGATTTGGGAAAAGGATTTGTGTTGTAGGTCAAATTTAAATAAAGCAGTGGTTTGACAATCTCAGCAAAGATGGCTGTTTGTCAAGTGTTTAATGTCAGGTCTTGGAAGCTGAGTTGGAAGCAGAGTCCTGTTTTTCTTAGGAACTAGAAAGTTAAGATAAATGTGGAATACTGTCTTTGGAAACCCCTTGGCTGAAATCCCTTTCCCGGCTGATTCTGCTTCTGCAAGTGACTAAGATCCTTCAGGCAATAGTGTAGAGTTCCATTACATACTTCTAATAGTCTATGCTTTTAAAGAATGTTCCCCTGGTATCATATCTTTTGTTAATTGACATAAGCAGAATTTGCATGTTTACAATGGAATCAAACAGTACACACATTTTAGCAAACATATTTGATTTCTTCTTCCTATATTTAACAAAAGAGCGGAGCTATCACAATGCAACAGGGCTAAGAGTGATAGGATTCAGTAACAAATCTCTCTGGGAATAAGGTAATCATCACTCTGTTGTCTCCTAACATTGATCTTCTGTGGAGAAATCAAAGATCAGCCTGATATTTTCCTTTAATTGATACTTTTTTACCTCTGCACTGGATAATTTTTTTATTTTAATTTTTGGTGTCTGTTTGCTGAGGAATTTTAGTGTTTAATCCACCTAGCCATGAATATCATAGTCCTGTACAAATATAATTTCTGGCATCATATTGGCCCAACAATTAAGCATAGACCGAGGAAAGTATACTTTTATCTGAACATTAGTTTAGTTATTTTACCTCCCCTACTTTCTTTAACTGATTATCCAGAAGCCGTCACCATTTGGCTCCAAAGATGGATTGAGGTAACAGGACTTAAATTTTTATATCTTATTTTTAATAGTTTGCAATGCAGAAGGATCTTTTCCTGGGAATCTCATATTATCTTCCTCCTTTCCAGAGGATCACGTGCTGTTTATTGTATCTGTTTTTAGTTCTGCAAACCCCTGGCTTATTGTTGGTGTTGATTACCTCTGTGAAAACATAATCATTCTTCCTTTCTTTTCTACTTACCTACTATTAAAGCAAGCTAGACGATGAGTTCAGGAACTCATTCTCCTGAGATCTTGGTGGGTGATGGGCATGTTTACACTCATGGGCTTTCTTGGACATTACTCTTTTTCCTGAGCTACCTGCTTACCCTCTCCTTTTGATGATCTTGAATTTGGGGTATGTTAATAAGCAGTTCCATGATTTGGCCAACTTGCCTTCTTTCACAAACTTTATTTCTATGGTGTTTGTGTATAGATATAAGCCAGAGAGTTCTGCCAAAATCTCTCTTTGCCCTTTTATTGCATAAGATTTGGGTAGCTTTGCTTTTTTGTTGCAGACAGTAACTTTCACTCTGTTCTTGTTGTTTGAAATAAATGGGCAGTGCAGGTGGGAGGATTCTCTCTGATAGGAAAAGTGAAAATTATGTCAAATCTGGAATCATTCTTGCATCTTTACTCAGATCTTAATTTATAGCATTTAAAGTATTAAAGGCCAAGAGGGAGTATAAAATAAGGAAAATTTTATTTCTTTTATCAAGGCTGCTATTATGTTTTGTTAGTTTCATTTAACTCTATCTTTTGTATTACATTCTTATTTTTCAAGGTTTTAAGTAAAGCATGTACAATTTTAAATTCAGTAAACAAAATATATAATTATAATCAATTTCTCAACATTGTTTGCTGTTAGTAGTCTTTGTAATGAGTGTCAGTCTATTTTCACTGTTTCTTAAAAGCAAGTATTTTTAAACCATTTAAAGTATTTTTATGAGTCATATTTCAGAATGATGATTATGTTATTGAAACATTGTAGATAGCAGATGCGAAGTGAGAGTCTGATGAAATATTAGAGTACCTAAATGCTCAAACAATAATTATTGCCATTTTCCACATAATAGGAAAAATATTCCACATTAATATTAACCATAATTATCAAGAGTATTTACCTTTTCTAAATAGTTCCCATAGTATTGATTATCCAATTATTTCCCACACACCTCTCTCTTTTATTATGTTCAATACAATATTACTGAAAGCTTACGAAGCTTTTTATCATGTTATCATACCCCCTCAACTTTTCCTGAGTAATATGACTTTGATTTATCCTTCACCAAAGTATCCCCAAACACTCCTGTTTTTATTGCGAAGATTCTTGACAATTCTAGAACCAAATCACATGTGTAAAAACATTCATACTGTTTGGCAAAACTACGTGTTCGAATTTCACTCCTCCTTTTGTTTAAGTATTAGAAGTTCATAGTTCTCTACCTCTCTTGTACCTCATCCCCCTTTCACAGACACTCTCAGTCTCTCTTTCCCCTCTCTCTCTCTCTCTCTATATATACATATATATTTTTTATTTTACTTAAAAATATTTGTAGAAACAATCTTTATATTACATAATATTTTCTTTCAGTTTTGGCTTTTGTTTTCTTAAATATACTGTGAAAAATAAATAAATACTATTTTAGAACTTCAGCATAGGTAGTGTGTCAATTTCACTTAATTTTCTTTTGATAACATGACTTGACCTACCTCTGAAATTCAAATATGAACTCTCTAAAAACCCTTGAAATGAATTGTCTGAAGCTACAAAAGCTTTTAATCACTTTATTTTTATAAGTTCATATAATTTGTTTAAATTTAATGGTTTTCTAAATATATAATTATATGCCTCAAATACTCATTTCGGATTATATATAGCCTCTGCCTTCCCATCTCCACTCCCGTTGCTTGCCTGAAATAACTTTGTTACTTTTTTCCTTACATATAATCTTAACTGTGGGGACTCAAATATTCTCAATGGGTTTCCTTTTTTTTTTTCTTTTTTAAACTAGAACTTCTCTTTGTTGGTCTCTCTCCATTTTTCTATCTCTTAATTTTTCTAGTTCAAACTTCTCCCAGAAGCTTAGATCCTCTCCCACCAACTATTCTTGCTAAAAGTCTTTCCAGTGAGTTCAGCTGGTTATTGTTTCCTTGACAATAATTTTCCTTATAGATATACATAGCTTTGTTAATAGTAAATAACTTGCAAAATACTAACATGCCAAATTACGCTTTCACAATTTTATGTAAAACCTTTATTATATACTTGCTTTCAGTTTATCGGAAATAGATATCTTTAATTTTAGTATATCTATTTTTATATTATGGAGATTTCTACATGACTTAGTTTTATTATTTAACATTACTTCCTACAGTTGAGTTAATAAGTTTAGGTTTAAGTGGGAGAACAACAAAAAACAATGAAAAAAATAACCTAGAAAGCTGAAAATACTTATCCTGGTCTTTTTATAGGATATGGTCTCAAATTACTACATTTGAACCTGTAGCAATATGTTTACCAAACAGACCTCTTTCAGAAATTACAAATATTCAATATACATTTTAATAATATTGAAAAATAGGAACTTATAAAAAATGCTATACTCAATGTACTAAAATGGTAAAGCGTTTTCTGTCACAAAGTACTGTACTAGGAAAAAGCCATTCCTTCATGTTTGCATGTATTATGAATGACCTCTTTGTGAGATTAAGAAGGTCAATGTCATGTTTTCATAAATACTAGAATTTATGTGAGAACAGTGGCAGTGTGAGGTATAGCAAAATTAAAAATCACGAAAATCATAATTCTTATATTATCTAAGTATTACAGGTAATTACTACACCACTTATTTGTATTCATTCCCACATCAGTAAAGCTATGTAACAGTTGTAATGAATTCAATTAGGGCACATAATAAAAACTTGAGTGAAAATAAAATATTTAGCATTACCTTGGGTATGAAAAAGCCAATGACCCTATTTTTATTCTTAAATTTGCAAAAGCATGGAGTGCCTGGGTGTCTCGGTTAAGTGTCTGACTTCAGCTCAGGTCATGATCTCATGGTTTGTGAGTTCGAGCCCTCATCAGGCTCTCTGCTGTCAGCACAGATCCTGCTTCAGATCCTCTGTCCCCTTCTCTCTCTGCCCCTCCACCACTCGTTTTCTTTCTCTCTCTCTCTGTCTCTCTCTCTTCTTCTCTCTCAAAATAAAAACAAGCTTTAAATTTGCAAAAGCTTAAGCTAAATAAATGATTATTTTTAGCATCTAAAGTGCATTAACAATCTAAGCAAAAAAAAAAAAAAAAAGAAAGAAAGAAAGAAAGAAAGAAAGAAAGACAGACAGAAAGAAAGAAAGAAAGAAAGAAAGAAAGAAAGAAAGAAAGAAAGAGTGAAATGATAACTAGGAAAATCTAAAACATTAGTGTGCTTTTCCATTTTATACATTTCAGTACAATTTCAATTTGAACCCACTGTTTGCACAAAAATATGCTCTAGGGGTACCTGGGTGGCACAGTCAGTTAAGCATCTAACTCTTGGTTTCAGCTCAGGTCATGCTTTCATGGTTCATCTGTTTGAGCCCTGCTTTGGGCTCTGTGCAGACAGCACTGAGCTTGCTTGATGTTCTCTGTCTTCCTCTCTCTACCCCTCCCCCCCAAAAATAAATAAATAAACTTAAAAAAATATGCTCTAATATAGAAATGTATGATTTTTCCTTCTGAGTTAAGACTATGACTTTTTTTAATTAAGTTTTTAAATTTTAATTCTAACATAATTAACATACAGTGTTATCCTTTTCTAGGATTTTTTTAGTTTTGGGTTTCACATGTGGGTCCTTAATCCATTTTGAATTTATTTTTGTGTATGATGTAAGGAAGTGGTCCAGGTCCATTCTTTAACATGCAGCTATCCAGTTAGACTATGACTTTCTTAAAAAAATAAATATCATCTGAAGCCTCAATGTTTTATAATATCAAAATACACCAGGGAATTTTTATCTCCGCATTATGTACATATTTACATTTTTAAAAAGGACTTTAAGATTTAGACAATATTATAATCCTTTTCAAAGCAATACTTGGAATATTAATAGATAGCTTCAAAAGATTATGAATGATAACTTTATGTTAATGTATGAGTTATTTTAAAGTACCATGTATAAGAAGAGAAAAAAACCTCATTGGCAGTTATAAATAAAACTGGTTTTAACTAAAATTTAAATTTTTTTCCATTTTGAGCCATGGCATCACTTCTAAAGTTTATTTATTTATTTTGAGAGAGAGATAGAGTACAAGCAGGGGAGGGCCAGAAAAAGAGGGAGAGAGAATATCCCAAGCAGGCTGGAGGGGAGGCAAGTTGTGGATGGGCTAAATGGTGATGGGTATTAAGGTGGGCACTTGTGATGAGCACTGGGTATTGTATGTTAAGCAATGAATCACTAAATTCTACCCTTGAAAATTTTAAAAAGCACAATTTGTTAAAAAAAGGAAAAGAGGGCGCCTGGGTGGCGCAGTCGGTTAAGCGTCCGACTTCAGCCAGGTCACGATCTCGCGGTCCGTGAGTTCGAGCCCCGCGTCAGGCTCTGGGCTGATGGCTCAGAGCCTGGAGCCTGTTTCCAATTCTGTGTCTCCCTCTCTCTCCGTCCCTCCCCCGTTCATGCTCTGTCTCTCTCTGTCCCAAAAATAAATAAACGTTGAAAAAAAAATTAAAAAAAAAAAAAAAAAAAAATAAAAATAAATAAAAAAGGAAAAGAAAAAGAAAGAAAAAGTGCATTTGTTAATTCATCAAGTGACTAGTATCATACTTTTAGCATTATAGGAAAGAGCCATAACTGTCAACCATAATTTACTCCAATAATAGTTAATAATTTTAAGTGTTATGTGTCTAGATCTAGAAATCATGATTACTGAAATTTTAAAAAACTATCAGAAATCTCTCAATATACATTTTTGTAGGCTATCTGTAAATACAGCTGATTCTCATTATTCACATTTGTAAGTACAATTGATCTTCATTATTTACAAATTCCACATTTGAGAATTCTACTCATTCAAATTAGTTTGTAATAAGTCAATAATCACAACAAAAACTTTTTAGTTGCCAGATGCATATATTCCCAGCTGAAGGAGAACAAACTGATGCTCTGCCTTCTTGTTTGAGCCCTCATCCTGTAAACAAGTGTCCTTTTTGCAGTCTATTTACTGTCATGCTTTTCACATTTTTTGAGTTTTCTGTTAGTGTTTTCACTGTTTAAAAGAGTCCCAATCAGCTTAATGAAGTGCTGTTTAATGTTCCAAGGCATAAGTGGCCTGTCGTTTGTTTTAGGGACAAAATACGTATGTTCATAAAGTTTGGTCAGGCACAAGCCATAGTACTGTTGGCCACAAGTTCAATATAAACGAATCAACTGTATATTAAGTTAGATATCATTGGACACAAACACACTAAAACAAGTTTACTTATATATCAGTGGACAAAAGTATTGTGACTAGAGGTTTGTAGGAACCTAACTTTCTATTTCCGTTGGGAGCAAAGGATCAGTATTCATTAGTAAATTCAGTGTTCATGGCAACTTTATGGAATATAACTATTGCAAGTTATGAGAAGCAATTGTATATTTGTATTAATTTCATAGAAATTCAAGTGAATTCAATTCTTGATGTAATTTTTAAGAGTAGGAAATGTGGTAAATGCAACATTACTTGCTGGGCTCTCCTCCCCTCTCTTTTACCTTTGTTTCTCTTAACCATGTGTGTTGATGGTTTCTCTACTTCTATGTCTCTCTTATAAGTTCCTTTTTTTTTTTTTTTTTTTTTAGAGAGAGAGAGAACATGCAAGTAGGGGAGAGGGGCAGAGGGAGACAGAGGATCTTAAGCAGGCTCCATGCTCAGTGGAGAGTTCAGTGCAGGACTTGATCCCATGACACCGGGATCAGGACCTGAGCTGAAACAAAGAGTCAGACACTCAACCAACTGAGCCATCCAGCACCCCTCCCTTACCAAGTTTTTATATAAAGGATACTCACAAATGCCTTACTTTTAATAGTCATTTTTAAGGATTAGAAATCTAATTAGTTTCTCATAGAAGTATTAAATCATCATCTATTTATCATTTTTCTACTGTAAATTATGTCTAGTTGATTATGCTCTGAAAGAAAATGGATTTTGCTTTCCTTCATTTATTCATTACTTACTTGCCTACCAACTACTTTGAGTTGAAGTGACTATTCAAATACCTTGCCAATTTTTAATGGGATTGTGTGCTTTCTTATTATTTAATTGTAAAAGTTCTTTTTATATCACCTGGATACCAATATTTTGTTAGATATATGTTTCTTTAACATTTTATCCCAGTCTGTGGATTTTATTTTCACTGTCTTAGTGTCTTCTGAATAAGCTAGAGCTTTATATTTTGATGAAGTCTTATTTATCAATTTTCAAAATGATAAATACTTACACTTTTCTGTTCTCTGAGCAATCTCAGCCTAGCCCAAGGTGACAGTGCCATTCATCTACATTTCCCTCTACAAGTTTTAGAAGTATTTATTTACATTCAAGCTTATGTTTAAATCTATTATTCAAGTTAATTTTTAAGTGTATTGTGAGAAATGGGTAGAGGTTGATTAATTTTTAGAAATGAATGTCTAATTGTTCCAGAACCATTTGGCAAAAATCCCATTTTTTTTTCCACTGAATTGGCTTTTTCAATATTCAAACATCCTTATACATGGGTCTACTTCCAGAGTTAACTACAGGTCTTGCCTTTTGACCATATGATACCATTTATGTTTATAGTAAGTATTGAAATCCCAATCAGTGTCATCTCATAAATTTTTAAGTTAATTTTGCTTTACCTATTCTATCAACTTATCAATCAAATGAGTGCACTTTGATATGTCTATTGTGTCATATATATATTTTTTAATCTTATTTTTTTTATTTTATGAGAGAGAGAGAGAGAGAGAGAGAGAGAGAGAGAAACTGAGCGGGGGAGGGGAAGAAAGAGGGAGACAGAGGATCCAAAGCCAGCTCTGCACTGACAGCAGACAGCTTAACGTGGGGCTCAAACCCATGAACTGTGAGATTATGACCTGAGCCAAAGTTAGACACTTAAGAGACTAAGCCACCCGGGTGCCCCTGTTGTGTCATATATTTTAATTTCTCTGCCAGTTCTAAATACTTAGGTTTTGTGCAGTTTTCTCACATAGTGAGATAACTTTTAAGTAATAATAGTAATGACAATAATAATAACATTTTTAAAAATTAGTTTTAATTTAAAACAAAAATAAAATACTATATGCAAGATTCATTCCCGAGTGTATATATGTTTGTGTGTGTGTATATATACATATATTATGTATGTATATGTGTGAATGTATATATGTATGTATGTCTTGTATATATAGTATGTATAAGCTGTGTATGTATTATATATATACACTATATAGAGAGTGTATATATACATATAAAGAGAAAGAGATTAATTTACTCAGAAATATCTGTATAAATATAATAATGACATATCTTAAATTTACTTCAGTGTCCCTCATTCTAATAATTTCTCAAGTACATTCACATGTTCTTTGAATAAGGTTAAATGTCTTTACTGTAGACACAACCCTATAATGAATGCCCTAGAATATATTGAGAACACATAATTTATTGCATATATGGTTTCATGTGAACACGTCTCTATTTAAACAATTATACTACCTTGAGCATCACTTTATTTCTAACTTATCACGTTTCATCAAAAAGGTTATGTTTATCCCTTAATCTATATTTATTATATATCTGTAATTTTATTTAACTATATGTATAGGTTTTTGTGTATGTGTATGAAATGAAAATGGCTTTAACTACCATAAATATCTATATCTTTAGTCTTTCTTAACTTTAGAAACATGGTTAAAAATATAATTATGTCCAAAAATTCACATTGCTATACCTTCAATGGGAACGAAGGGCATGAGGTAAAAAATAGATTTAAGAATTGTAAAAAATAAAATTAATAATTTTAGCTTATTATTGTCAGTATTTAAAAGTGTTATTAAGCATTGTCCAAACTATCCTGCAGTTGATTATGCCTTACTAGTGAGACAAAACATAAAGCATAAGCATGATTTGAATTTAGTTGTTTGAAATTAACTCCAAAGGGAATGTAGATTTGAGAACAAAACCTTATATTTGGCAAAATCAGAAGAGAGAATCAGGAGGAGTTGTATGTGAGATTGGTCACTTGGGATTTGAGTATACCATTAGCGAAACTGCTGAAAGTTAACCGTGTTGAAAAAATGAGTTATTTTCAGGGATATCAGCCTTTGTCAAGAACTACATTTGACACCCACTGAATCTAGGGTAGAGACTTTCCTTTGTAGTTCATAAGATATTTTTTCCATAAAAGGATCATTTTACTGTTAAAACAAAATTCAACTGACCAATTTTGAAGATCATTTCTTGGCTTTATTCAATGTATCATGAATTGGGCAGCTTCTCATTTAGCAAATAGAAAGGAACTCTGAGGAGCTGTGCAAAATGGAAGACTTTTTTAAGGCAGAAGTGGGTGGGAAAAGGAAGTTTACTTACTTGGGATAGATTGTTTCACATAAAGTCACCTTCTGCTAGGGGAAGGCAGGGGGTCTATCAGGCAGATTATCTCACTAGTGTTGACCAGATAATTCCAGATTAATTGGTTAAGATTACATTTCTAGGGGAAACTAAAGCTGCAATGAGGTTATTAGATATTAAGTCTTGGTTTGATGACATGAGCTTAGCACAAGTGACTCTATTTGGGATCTGCAGTCTCCTTTTAACAATACAAATTTGCTCAGCTTCAACTCGAATGGTTTATTTTTCATGTATCTAAAATAGAATTTACATTTTTTCTACATTTATGTCTTCTTTTTTGTCAAATTTCTCAGTTATAAATCCCAAGTGCGTGATTATTGTTATTACCACTTTCTAACTTAATCAAAAGTTACCATTGAGTGGCTTGAGTTTGTCTTGTCACACCAGCATTAGATATTGCTAGAAAAGTCTCTAAGTCTAGAAGCCATATGTGAGAAGTTAGATGAATAGAACCAGATAATATTAATATTTATGGTGATTATTGGTTATATCATGCTAACAATTGATTTTCTCTATTTTAGAGATGTGCAAGTATCTATTAGAAAAGTATGGGGGTAAGGGCAAAACCTGGTTCAATGATTTGTGAGTTATATGTTCCTGAGTAAGGTTCTATAAATTCTATGTCTTGGTTTTCCCATCTGTAAAGCAGATAAAATGTTATGATCTCAGATCTCAGAGCTCTGTTGCAAGGATTAACTGAGTCTCTCTTTGAATGCCTCTCATTCAGTGAGCACTTGATAGAGAATAGCATTCTTTCTTCTTCTTATTAATTATTAAGGTTTTAATTCTCATATCAATACAATTGTGGAGTTAGTTGTATTTATGTCACTTTACAGAAACAGGTTTGGAGAGGTTAAGTAATTTGTTCAGTACAAATCTTTTAAGAGTTAGACTGAGTTTTAACAGGGTTTGGAATTAATTGAATTAGATTCCGTTTGGGAAACCCATGTATTTTTTGTTTTGTTTTGTTGTTTAATTTTTATTTTTTTTATTTTTATTTTTTTTAAATTTTTTTTTCAACGTTTATTTATTTTTGGGACAGAGAGAGACAGAGCATGAACAGGGGAGGGGCAGAGAGAGAGGGAGACACAGAATCGGAAACAGGCTCCAGGCTCCGAGCCACCAGCCCAGAGCCCGACGCGGGGCTCGAACTCACAGACCGTGAGATCATGACCTGGCTGAAGTCGGACGCTTAACCGACTGCGCCACCCAGGCTCCCCTGTTTTTTAATTTTTAATGTTTATTTATTTTTGAGAGACAGAGAGAGAGAGGCAGAGCATGAGCGGCAGAGGGGCAAAGAGAGAGAGGGAGACACAGAATCTGAAGCAAGCTCCAGGCTCTTAGTTGTCAGCACAGAACCCAACATAGGGCTCAAACCCACGACCTATGAGATCATGACCTGAGTCGAAGTTGGACGCTTAATCCACTGAGCCACACAGGCACCCCCACCATGTTTTTTTTTTAAATAAGTTTTAAAATATTTGATTGTAGTGAATCCTAATGCTACC
The DNA here is from genome assembly GCF_028749965.1 of Puma concolor. NCBI lineage: Eukaryota > Metazoa > Chordata > Mammalia > Carnivora > Felidae > Puma > Puma concolor. The sequence goes on along the minus strand of NC_141667.1, from coordinate 203,583,492 downwards.
CAACCCCTGGTTATCACTTGTATATTTCAGGGAGTGCTATTGGACTTTAAAATGTACTTGAATTGTACTTGAAATATATGTATGTATGCATTAGGTATCATATATATATATATATATATATATATATATATATATATATATAGGATTGCATATCACTTGGATATATATATTATATATTGGATGCATTGGATATCACTTTATATATATATAAAATATATATATACACACACACACTTATATACACATATATATGTATACATATATATTTCATGTATATATATAATACATATATTATGAACAATTACATATATTTAAATACATGTATATATACTGAATATATATTTGAGTGAATATTACATGAGTATATACTATGTATGAGTGCATATATATATACACTGAATATATATTTGAATATATGTTATACTACATGATAGCCCCTAAATTAATAGTTATCCTTCCCAGTTGGATATACTATGAGAAGTTAGCAAATAGGCGATGTTACCTCTCATTTATTTAGAAATTATAGATTAGAAATTATTTCAGACTTAGAAATCCCATCTGGCACAAAACAACTTATTCAAACATTGACCAACTACTTCTTTTATTTCATTCCATACATTCTGGTCAACCATGAACCATCAATAACTCCTTTTGAGTACCACACTTTAACAACTTTTACATCAAGCCAACAACTACATGACCTAACCCATATTTTCCTAGCTTGTTGATGAGTATGCCATGTGGGACAGTGTTAAAAGACTTCCTGAGGTCAAGCTCCATTTCACTTATTGTAGATTGAAAGAATCAAGTCCATTATTCTGTCATAGTAGGAAATAAGTTTGGCTTGACAATGATTTGTAACTCAAGTCATGCTATTTATAACCCAGCACTTTGTGATCCTCAAAGGGTTTGCAAATTGCCCCTTGGATGATAGTATACAGTATGTTTCCCCATTTAAGTTAAAGTAGCTAGTCTGTAGTATCCAGCACTATTTTTGTCCTTCGAGAGGTAGTTTCTTTTCGTTCTTAAAGCTTGTGAAAATGGTAATCAGACTCTGAACTTACATGGCACTAACTATAAAAGCATTTGTTTTTACAATAAAGAGTTTTACATATAAACTTGCTATATAATAAGATAGATGGATAATTTAAACAGTTTATGAATATAATTTGTCACCTTTTGAAATGATTCTACTAAGTATTTAAATCGGGTATTTCTGTAAACTCTCAACTGATTGTTTTATAATAGCTAGCAGAATACAAGATCCTAATTTTCAAATCTGTCCTTGCAAGTTTGAAGGTTACCTACCGACTGATTAGAACTGTCAGGCCTCATGACATTTATTATATAGTGTTCCTGTTAAGGTTGCTTATGAAACTATTAGCCTTTTCCTTCGACATTTGCTGTTCTGCATGAATGAGTATATTTATATTCCTGTAAACTTTGTATTGCTTTAAAGGTAGTTTAAGCAAAACTCAGGTTAAATGAGTTGCTAACAAGTTATCTTCATTGAATTGCTTTTGTTTACACTTAAAACCTATTCTATTCCCTAATGTTTTATTTTCTTTTATAACTGTTAATTTAATTTACAGGCAGTTGAAAATTTATCTATGGGAATTAGAACAATAATAATTAAAATTATGTTAAGTGGCCATGAGAGGATATGGGTACAATGGATACATTTTTAAAATTTGCTTTAAAATTATAAAAGTTTTACTCCTTCTCAGAGGGCTAACTTGATAAACCAAAATATTTATTTTTATATTATACGTATGTAATGAGCCATAATTTATGCCCTAAATAAGAACTTATCTCTTTTGCTGTCATATTTCAGAAATGATATATATTTATATATCACATATCATATATTTGCCTTATGGATAAGTAGGCATGCATTTGTTTGATTAACTTGATTGACTGTGAAGGTAGGGTAATAGTTATATTTTTACTTTCTCTGTTCCGAACACAGTGTTTTTACTTACATTCATCCTTAAATTTAACTAAAGTGAATTAAAACAGAAATGCTTTCTTTTAAAATTATTTGCAAAACTATAATACACTAATATTTTCCTTTGAGTGACTTTGAACATAGAGGTTAGCTAGGGGTGCCTGTGTGGCTCAGTCGGTTAAGCATCTGACTCTTGATTTTGGCTCTGGTCATAATCTCACAGTTCATGAGATCAAGCCCCATGTCGGACTCTGTGCTGAGTGTGGAGCCCTCTGTGGTTTCTCTCTCTCTCTCTCTCTCTCTCTCTCCCCCTCCCCTGTTCATGCATGCATGCACACACTCTCTCTCAAAATAAATAAACATTAAAAAATAGAGGTTAGCTGATAATTAGAAATCATGTTAAGAACTGCAATAGATTATAAATCTGATATGTATTTGTACTTTTATGAGTGAAAAATCTGATTTCAAAAATTAGAAGAGTATTTAGTATGAGGCTAAAGATTTAGTTCAGCAATCTGCTTTAGTGGAATATATAGTAAAATAATAATATGTGCCTAATTTTATCCAGAAAAGATTTGAAAATTAGAATATTTCCATCTAAATACAGACTGATTCTCTAAATCTTATTTAACATTCTCTGAGGGCTAAATACAACATAAATTTTAAAAAATAAAAGTGGATCACAGATTTTCAAAATCATTAAAATAAAAAAGAGAAAGTGTTGAAACAGAAGAGTAGGACTTTCTAAGGTATTATTATCTATTTAAATCAGATATATTCAAGTACATTCTACATTAAACTTTTCTCAGCCTAGCAGGGAGAGACTTTGCAAGGGGTCATTTCCTGTCTGGTAAACCCATATAATTAGAAACAACAGCCAAGAAAGGCACATTTCATTCAATGATTGGACCAATAAATGAGTTCAAGCAAATGAAAAGGAGATATTTAACTAGTTAAGACCAGGAACAAAGGAAAAACAATTTAGAAGTTGAGCTCAGAGCAGTCTTTTGGGTTTATAAATAATCAATTTTGGGTCCTTGGAGAGGTCCAAGGGTCATAGCTTCAGAACAACCAAAACAGATCTTTTTTGTTTGATGTGGAAAGAGAGAAATAGAGAATATCAGAGAAAGGATGAATTTAAGATTAGAATAGTATTAAAATGAAAAACTAAAATTGCCAGTGAACCAAACAGAGAAGGATCTACTCCAGAAAAAATAGGGATTCTGTAACTATCTTTGACTCTTTATTTGGAATTCTTTTACATAGTTTGTTCATGGTCTCTCAAATTGTACATATTGTTTATTTTTATAGACTACAGTGTTGGATAAATGTGCTCTTTTCTAAGATTTACTGAACCAACTCACCACTTTATCCTCCAAGCTGTAGTTTTACATGATGACAGTACAAGTGAACAGTTGTTAAATTAAGAATCCCTCATGATGCAGAGGGAGTTTTATTGATTTGTACAAATTCTGCCCTGGCTGCACCATTTAAGATGTCTTGTATCACTTTTGAAAACAATTTTGTAAGATTTCTTTATTGTTGAATAAAACTACTATGGAATAGATTGCTATTTACAAGGAACAATGCATTTCTTAATCCATTCTTTGTATTGACTCATATTAGTGACATCCATAAACAGAAGTCTATGATTTACAATTAAAATTCCTGTACAATGTGGTGTAGTTATTAAGGGAGAAGGGATTATTGCCTATATTGCCCAAAGCTCATTAGCTACCTGATGTTCAGAGATATACAAGCCTCAAAGGGTAGATGAACAAATCTCAAAGCTTGAAATAATTTCAGTATGGCAGATTCTATAAGTTGAATATGCTTTTTCTCAAGATAAAAAATTAGATAAAAGTAATGAATATGAATGTTCAATTTTATTTTTAAGATTCACATCTATATCATTACATATTGAAATCTGAATAATTTGTAGATTTAGTGGTGTCAACATGGAAAGGCCAACCGGACATTTACTAGGAAGACCATGCAGGATGGCACTGCTCAGATTATAATTATCTCATGTTTTGTTTTCAGGTTTATAAATCCAGAAAAAAAATGCACACACATACAGATGCATACATATATTTACTTATATTCAAGCTGATTAAATTCCAATTGGCTAACTCATAATATCCAAATATCAAAGACATGCAAAAGCTGTTTTGCTGAGATATTCAGACATGAGATGCTCTGATAATACTAATTCATAACAAAATGCAGAATTGTTCCATGGACAAGAATTCTAAGGGAAGAGGGGCACCTGGGTGGCTTAGTCAGTTAAGCGTCTGACTTTGGCTCAAGTCATGATCTCACGGTTCGTGAGTTTGAACCCCGTGTCAGGCTCTGTGCTTGACAGCTCAGAGAATGGAGCATGTTTCAGATTCTCTGTCTCCCTCTCTCTCTCTGCCCCTCCCCTGCTCATGGTGTCTCTCTCTCTCTCTCAAAAATAAATAAACATTAAAAAAAATTTAAAGAATTCTAAGGGAAGAATCCATTGATTTCCTAGGCTGTTTAGCTTCCAAAATGTTTTTTTTTTGTAATATCAGAATAAATGTACTGGGTTGTGGTTTAGAACCAAGACTTTTTTAAAATATAATTTATTGTCAAGTTAACTAACATACAGTGTATACAGTGTGCTCTTGGCTTCGGGAGTAGATTCCCATGATTCATTGCTTATATGCAACACCCAGTGCTCATCCCAAGTGAGACTTTTTAATAAAGCTGGTGTGGTTTAATCTGGCTTTGACACATGCTAGTGATAGGACTTTGGACAAGTTGCTTAACATCTATTTACCTCAGCTTTGTTGCCTGTAGAATGAGACTATTTATACCCAACTTCAGCATGGGTGTTATATGTTTAAATGCTTGTTTGTGGTAACTCACATATGAGCATCTATATGATGTAAGAATATACCTATGTCCTGGATGACTAGTGATGAATGTAAGATGCAAAGTGCCTTCTCACCAGAAGCAAACAGAATGGTAGAGGAAGAAACAATGGACTAGTAATCATGGTAGTAAACATAATTATAAATTATAATGCATTCTATAAGGAAATAAATGGGTCCAATGAACAGCAGGAATGGAGATCCTCTGATTGAACCACGTGGTTAAAGATTGCCTCTATGAAGCAATGATATTTAAACTGCAAAAGAAGGGACAGGACGGAGCCAGCTTCTTTACCAGAAGTAGTTAGAAAAGTGGGATCTGCATAAAATTCAGTACATGTCAAGCAACTGGGGCGGTCAAGGACTTTGAGTGTTTAAGCATCTGAAAGGTCAGTTTGCCTAGTCTGGGTTGAGGGGGAACAGAAAGAAAAATAAGGGGGGGGGGGAGAGAGAGGGTTTTAAGTAGGAAAGTCTCTCCATCTGACTTAGTTTAAAAATATGACTCTATTCACTATGTAGAAATGGTTGAGAGGCAAGACTGGAAGTAACATACTGATTAGGCTAAATACAAAGGAAATATAAAACCTCCCACATACCTATCCTTAAATGATAGCTATTATCATTGCTGAAACAGTATTTTACATATAATTAGGAATTCAGCATCACTATGACTTAGCTAATAGGCTTACAGGTCTTTGACAAAAAGGTCAAATTATCTGTCCTTTTGTTTCCTGCTGCTAGAATGCTCAGCAATTCTAGAAAATGTCATAATTCTGATATTGGCTATATTTAATTTTACTATAAACCACACTCCGATCTTCCTCAATCCTGCTTTCCCATTCATGTATTCACCCTGAGAATATTCCTTTCGTGTTGTTCATAGCCACGCACACAAGCCACATAGCTCTTCTCACTGAGTTGCCACTTTTAGCAGATGACCCCATCCCCTTCCTTCATTGAAAAAAAATGTGTTTTTCAAATTAAAACAGACTCAAAGAAGTATTATGTTTTAAGGTAAACTTTTATCCTTTCATCTTTCTTCTAAAAATCTTTTTCCTCCCCCCCCACCTCCTAAGGCTAAAACCTATCTAATATTTGTTCTGGGAACTCGTGCCTCCACTTATCTGCCATATTTACCATTAGGTTGAAAGCTATCACAGTACTGTTTTTAGAGGATGAGAATCGAGTGTCATCCATTTCCCAGATGCAACTTAATATATTTAACTGTAGTCTTCTCTCTCCCTTTCCCTCTACTCTCACTCTTATAGGATACTTTTAATTTAAACAAAGAGTATGATCTCTCTTTTTTTTTTTCAACCGAAAGAGAGAGAGAGCACATGAGCAGGGGAAAGGGGCAGGGGGAGAGAGAGAGAGAGAGAGAGAGAGAGAGAGAGAGAGAGAGAGAGAGAGAATCTTAAGCAGACTCCTTGTTCAGTGAGGAGCCTAATGAGGGACTTGATCCTACAACCTTGGGATCATGATCTGAGCTGAAAATCAAGAGTCAGACACAACCAACTGAGGCACCAAAGCTCCCCAAACATGATCTCTTTGTATAAATAATCTTTCTATACCAAAATAAGATAACATATTATTTTGGCAGATTTTGTGTACAGGATAATGTTTTTCCTATTTTCTTCATCACTGAGTTTCTAGAAAATATAGTCTACATACTCTGCTTCTAATTCCTCCATTCGGTAAAATCTGATTCTTCTTCACCATTCTGTTCTCAGGAAGGTCATTAGTAATAACCTGTATTGCAAAACACAAATGTGTCCCATTACTTCTACTTTCTTCTGTTTTATTATATCTGACTATGCTGAGATGCTCTTTATTTAAGGGAAAAGGGTTAATAGTGGGCAGATGTATATTCCAAAACAGAATGTCTGGGTTCAAATGCTGGCTTCACAAATTACTTGTTATTCTTATTACCAGTTTTTGCAATCAAGTAAATTGCCGGTTATTTAAGTTCTAGTATTTTATATGCAGATGTGGGATAATAATGGTATCTATTCATTAACTTCTGAAGATTAAATAATTGAATAAAAGTACATAGCCTAGAACAGTGTTTGCTTCATTGCAGTTCCCTAATGGGTGTTCCTCAATATTGCTATTATTGGTGGCACTCTTATTGATATTCCTTCCTTTTTATGGCACTGCTCCCTGACAGAGCTCCTTCCTTCAGGTTGATAAACCTTCATAGTGACCTTAGTTATCTCTGCCATTTGCAAGTGACTTGCCAGACTAGAAAACGTTTCCAAGTTTTTCAAGCATAATGAAACTTGGTGAAAACAGGGGCTTCATCTATATCTGTTTGATGTTGTGTATGTTATATACAATAGAGTGCCTGGCAAATGGTGGGTGAAGTCATACTATCACATGCAGGAAGGAATGAACTCTATTCAGAATGTTTAGCCCAGAAAACTCTGATACAATCTCAAATAAAATCTTAGAAATGATTAATGGTCATTAATTTATATCAACAGGTACTTGATCCAGAGATGGTAAGAATTGTTATATCTCATTTCCTTCTTTGGTAATGAAAAGCCCCATTTCTGATGTATAAATTGCCACATGGTTTTATTTTCTCTAATTTTATTATTTCCTACAATCTAGTGTCACAAAAACTACTTAAATATACTTTTCAGTTAATTTGGTACATATGCCTTGCTAATTTTTATGATACATGAGAGTTCACAAATGCATAAATACAGTTTCTCATTTTCAAAATACACTAGCTCTCACTAGTTACTATGAAAGGTACTTTCATGAAAATTAAAACAACTGTGATAACAAAATCATCAAACAAAATATTATTTTACCACTTGCTATTAACTATATACCAGGTAAGGTGGTAACTAACATCTGGTTTATTCACAGACTACCTTCCTCCCTCTGACTTCTACCAACATGGCCCTTCACGAATTTTTAGATCAAGATAATGACTGACATACAGTCATCCATTCCTGGTTAAGTCAAAACTGATGTACTGAAGAAAGCCGAGGCACTCTGTGAGAAAAGTATAATAGAAGATCCCATATACAGAAGGGTAAAGATTGGGGGGTAGAGGAAAGAAAGGAGGATGGTTGGGGTAGAAAAGGGAAAAAATGCAACCTGAATGGTAGAGAATTTTAGGGAGTTTTGAAATAGCAGAGAGATTTAAGACCAACTCTAGCTTCTATACATACGAGATACACAGACACAGGAGGGACCGAGAGAGGAAAGAGATATTAAGAACAATGGTTTTAAAAGGATTTGCTTGTGTTGTAAACAGAATCTTCCTTTTGAGTTTTTGAGAACCTTTGTTAAAGCTAAATGCTTTTGCAATTACTTTACATTATTGAACTGGGGTGTTCTTGAATGTGATTCCATGCCAAAGCTGCTTTAAAGCAATGGCAAGGCAGATTTTCCTCCTTATTTATGGTGTTGAAATAAATTTCTAGGCCCAAATGGAGTCTCTCTTGCACAGGGTGCCACGTCAGCAAACTGAAATTCATGTTCCTGTAAATGCTGAGCTGGACCAGAAATTCAGTATATCCAATCAGCCAATCCCCAAAAGCCAAGCCAACTCTAGGACTCTGTACTTATATCCTTGTTCCTTGATCTTTCTTTATAAATTCAGATTACCTAACCCCAACCAATCATGCTCTGTCTCTGCATTGTTGCTTCTAACACTATATAAAACTTGCTCTTGCCCAAAATCCCTCCAAAAGGAATGCTCCACTGCTCGTGAGATACTGTACTCCAATAATCCATGGTTTGTTTTCCCTTGAGTAAAGACATTAAACTCATTACTAAATTGTTTTACATTTTTTTGTTGTTGTTGTTTATTTATTTTTGAGAGACAGAGACAGAGTGCGAGCAGGGGAGGGGAAGGGAGAGAGGGAGACACAGAATCCGAAGCAGACTCCAGGCTCTGAGCTGTCAGCACAGGGCCCCACGTGGGGCTCGAACCCATGAATTGTGAGATCATGACCTGAGCCAAAGTCAGATGCTCAATTGACTGAGCTACCCAGTCACCCCCAAATTGTTTTACTTTTTAATTCGATGATGGAAACAATAGTTTAAGAACAAATAGTGACTGGCTCAAGAGTTAAAACACTTGGAATAGAATATACAAAGAGAGATTTGACAAATAAAAGTAACAATTAAGAGAAAGAAGCTTTGGGGGCACCTGGGTAACTCAGTTGGTTAACTGTCCAACTTTGGCTCAGGTCATGTTCTCATGATCTCATGGTTCCCAAGTTCAAGCCCATATCAGGAGCTCTGCTCTCAGCACAGAGCCTGCTTCATTTTTTTAAATTTTTTTTTTAATGTTTGTTTTTATTTTTGAGACAGCAAGAGAGAGAGAGTCAGAGAAAGAGGGAGACACAGAATCCAAAGCAGACTCCGGGCTCTGAGCTGACAGCTCAGAGCCGGACATGGGGCTCAAACCCAGGAACCCATGAGATCATGACCTGAGCTGAAGCAGACACTTAACCCACTGAGCCACCCAGGCACCCCAGCACAGAGCCTGCTTCAGATCCTCTGTCTCCTCTCTCTCTCTGCGCCTCCCCAGCTTGCACTCTTTCTCTCTCTCTGTCAAAACTAAATCAACAACAACAAAAAAAGGAACTTTGTGGAAGTATGGTTAATTTCTTACAGTTAAAGATAGACATTTTTCTTTTCTCACATATAAATCAAGTGAAATGTACCCAAATGAATTGACTGCCTTAGCAATGATTATATGGATACCTTCATGTAAAGGTTATGAAACTTTATGGAATATATTTTAAAATAAATTTTTAGGGGCGCCTTGGGTGGCTCAGTCGGTTAAGAGTCCGACTTCAGCTCAGGTCCTGATCGCACAGTTCATGGGTTCGAGTCCCACATGGGGCTCTGTGCTGACAGCTTAGAGCCTGGAGCCTGCTTTGGATTCTGTGTCTCCCTCTCTCTCTGCCCTTCCCCTGCTTGTTCTCTTTCGCTCTTTCTCTTTCTCTTTCTCTTTCTCAAAAATAAATAAAGATCATTAAAAAAATTAATAAATTTTTAAAGAAATAAATGAGTAACTAAGCAAATGTATACTATTAATATAATAAAGGGGATCAGATTTAAGCAGATGATTTTTAAATTAAATGATTTTTAGATTCCTTATAATGTTTTCTGTATCCATTCTATTAGGAATGGGTTTGAATTTATAAAAGAAATGTTTTTCTTAATTTTACTATGAGTCATTTAATGTATTGGAATAGTAAAATCTTTCAAATGTCTTAGAATAGGTATCAAGAAGATGATACCTATTTTTCTCTCAGATTAGTTTTTTCCCTAGTTACCAAGACCATTAATTTCCACCTCAGAATGGTTAATTAGGTGATGCCTTTCTCTCATTTTTTGATTCTTTAGTGAGATCACACACTGTCATCTTCCTTCTCATTATGAAACTGCTATGGCAGTCTTGAATTTCCACTAATTGCTGGTATCTGGATAGATACCATTGTAAGTTTGCATGGAACTATTCTTCTCTAGGTTTATCACAAAGAATGACTCAATTCCTTACCCTAGGATTGACAGTGGGTCTTGTATCTTTCACAGTTTTAGTAGGAGGAGAAGCAGAAACGGGAGGGGTGGAGATCTTTGGGAGTTCTTCAGAGACAGGCTCTCTCTCTCTGAACTTGGTAGTGAGCAAGAAGGCAAAGCTTATCTTCTGGGGTATTTTTTTAACGGTCCCATAATGTTATTGGAAAAATCAGTAAAGCATCAGTGGGGGGATATACCTTTAGGACCCAGCAGATTCTGACTTTACCAGAGTAACTGTCTTTTATGTCATTCAGTTATATTTGGCACTTTAAAATTATTTTGCTTTCTTTGTTGTGTTTGCTTTTATAAGTTATTAGTGTATGTGAGTAGATAAGAAAACATAGGGTCTACATATAAACACTGAAACTTTCACTGAAAGCCAACAATTAAGGAAAAGTTTACTATTACTTTCCCTCACACTCTCCTTCTACTGTTGGACTTTTTCCTGAACTGAAGTTAAATTGGGCTAAGCTGACCTTAATTCTTCACTTTCTATGATGTTGCCTACTTCCTACTTTCTTAATTCCTGTCCTGAATCAAGATTTTATCTGCTGGAAGGCACAGATCAATTCTATCACCTTTTTTATAAAATCATGCACAGATAAAATCCTATGGTTTTTAACTTTACAATTTATAAACTATAATGATTACATGGCACCCTAAAGAAATTATATATACATATATGAATAAGGTAAAAGAATAACACATATCTAATACTCAAATATTATTTAATTAAGTAATATAGTACTAATGGAGGGTTCTAATGATGTAGAAACCTCCACCATTAAGTAAAACAGGTGTTTGTTTGTTTGTTTGTTTGTTTGTTTTAATTCAAGTATGTGGTATGGTGTTAGAGATCATGAAAAGAGGGTCCTAATTGAACTGTCATAAAGGAAAAATTGGATCACTTTAAGAATTCTTTAGTCAACCTACCAAAATATAAGCTTTCCCTCATCTTTTCTGATTTTTATTTTTTTCTCTCATTTTTTTACATTATGTCAGCCGGTCAGTCAACAAATATTTGTTGTGTCTGCTCTTTTCACTCATTGTGTGAGGACAGGGCTAGTGAAGTAAATAAGATGGAAAAGAGAAAATGAGTACGTACCAAAATGAATTCCATTATGGATGTCAAAAAATATGAAGGCTCTGAGATATTACCCTACATGCAAGCCAACAAGTTACCCTGCCACAGTTTCCTGAATCCTGACAGAAGGCATGAGACTCCTGGGTCAGAGGAAAATTACCATTGTTCAGAGGAAAGCAGGCAGCACAATCTCTGTTTATATCCATTCCTCCTGCCCCTCAAGTCTTATAGGGTCAATGTGAATGGGGCCCACGTAGATGCAACACACACAGCTTGTACTACAGCAGAGGAACCCTGAGTTAAAAAAAAAAAAAAAAAAAAAAAACCTGGACATTTTTACTTCTTGGACTTTATTTAGATCATAAATATATTTTTTAAAAAAAACTAGTTTTGAGATATAATTTATATACCAAATAACTCATCTATCAAAAGGGAACCTTTAGGGTTTTGTTTTGCTTTGTTTAGTTTTGTTTTGCTTTTGGTATATTCAGTTCTGTGAAACCAACACCACAATCAATTTTAGAATACTTTCATCACCAAAAAAATTAATTCATTACAGTATTAGGTACTCCCATTTACCCAACCCCTTCCCACTGACCTAGGCAACCGCTAATCTACTTTCTGTCTCTCTAGATTTTCCTATTCCTGACATTCCATGAGTGAAATTATCCTATATATGGGTCTTTGTAACTGGCTTCTTTCCCTTAACATAAAGCTTTCAATATTTATCAATGTTGAGGAGCCTCAATTTTATATCAGGGGCAGTAGTAAACCTGCCCAATCTTACCTGTAAGATGAAGAGAGGCTTTATCTTAATTATATTGGTAAGGAAACCTGTCTGTTCTCTGGTCTAGTGAGAGACAGTTTATCTTTGAAGGCTGTTTGATATTGATATGCAAACTTCCTTGAAAAGATAGTCCAGGACAAAACTAGATACAAGATGTGAAAAAAAAAAAAAAGAAAAAGAAAGAAAAAAAGAAAAGAAAGAAAGAAAGAAAAAAAGAAAAAAACCAAAAAAACAACCTCCCGAAGAATTGTTTCCCAACAATCACAAGTAGACAAAATGCCGAGAAAGGAAAGGCAAGTTGCTATGAGAACACGTAAGAAGGGCACAAAACCCATCTGAGGGCCCCCTGAGGCTTCCTCAAGAAGTTGCTGTTGAAACTGGAATCTTAGAAAAAGATGATTAAGTGAAGAAAAGCAGGGGAAAAATAACTTCAGGCAGCAGCCCAGGACATTTTTATTTCTTTATCTTTACCCAGGTGATAAACACATTTGTAAAAATAACAGCTTATTTATATAAAGATCATGTACGAAGGTGGAGAGGCAGAAAATAAAAGGCACAAGGGTCAGGTATGGGTGGAAAGAAAAGCAAGAATGGAAGAATGTCATGAGGTGACTATCATCGCAAGTAGATGACAAGTCTTGCAGGACCCTATGGGTCATGATTGGACATTCAAATTCATTCCAAAATAATGGGACACAATTGAAAGAATTTAAGCAGGAGAGAGGCATTATCAGTTTTATTTTCTGAGGAAAGACTCAGAAAGTGGTACAGTGTATAAAAATCTTGAAGAAGAAAAGAAAGGATTTCTTTTCTACAGAGATGAAAAAGAAAGATGAATTCAGCTTGTGTTGAAGTTTTGTTTAGTTCCTTGAATTGTGTTATTTTAAAAATGACAACTGATCCCGGACTGAAAATTTTGGTTACGGTGTTGTTAAGTGTCACCTATAGACCATAATACAATTATTGATACATCATGCAGGAAAAGACTGTGGAGTGAAAACATAGGACTTGGACTAAAGTTTGAGAAATGAAAAAAAAAAAAAAAGAAAGTAAATAAGTATGTGGCAGAGGAGGAAAAGAGAGGAGTCTACAGAAAGACATTGAGAGAGGAAAGAAAGAAAACCAGGGGATTGTGTTAAAATGAAAGGAAATTCAAAAAAGTGTTTCCAATTTCCATCTTCAAGCCTCAATCAACTAACCAAATCCTCTCTTATGTTTTCTTATGCTATCTTCCTTGTCTTTTGATCCACCCAATATCTTTCTTGATTTATGAGAAATTAACTTTATTCTCAATTTTCCAAACATACCAGTTCAGTATCCTTTGCTAGCTTGCTCTCCAATATCATATTTTCACAGTCACATTTTACATAGTCATAATTTAACCTTTTTAGAAAGTTGACTGTTTCTTGTAAAAATATACCGATGTTCCCCTGTGTCTGCCAGAAATTCTAAGAACCCCTGTCAGGTTTGGGATGCAATCACGCCCTGGAAGATTCATGAGACTATGAGGCAGAGGTGCAGGCTGTTAAATTCCAAGTCTGCCACTTAACCTATAATATGTCCTCAGGCATAAACTATGCACCTCGATTTCCCTGTATGAAAAATAGGATAATTATACCTTTACAAAGATTGTTAATAAGTCTTAGAGGGCCAATATTTAACATGGAATGGTGCATATTTTAGAAGAGCAAATCAGAGAGAGTGGTGTTTGGCATTTATTGAATGCCTTTTAAATGCCAGGTATCCTGGAAAATAAGGAAAATTGGTTCAGAGTCTGAATGAATTAGGTTGCTTAAAGTCCATGTGAGAATTTTCACTTCATACATTTTGAAATCAATAATTATACATACCTAAAGTATTATATATACAAAACCTATGTGTTATATATTTGTACCTACATCTACCTATATCTACCTAGTATGGACATGTACTAGATAGATAAGCAATCATATATAAAATATGGTTTCTATGCCTAACTCTACAAACACACCGATAGCATTCTTAGTGTATGTTGAATGAAAGCTACTCTGTATTATTTCTGCTGTAGTTCATTGAAAACCATTAAAGAGAAAGGATAGTTGGAGAATAGAAACAACCATTGCTTAACAGTATGTTTTCAATTCTGCTCAGAACAAAAACAGTCTCAACATATTTGCAGGTTGTAATTATGACTGGATAGACCATAATGGTTTACTTTGTCCATAAAGCCTTCAAAATGAGTAGTTCTAGTACTTTTTGAGTCAATTTGTCTCACTCCACTGGAGAACAGAAATACCAAAATGCTAAATAAACTAAGAGAACAGGACATACGCCAAATTAGACAGCGCCTAAGTGCTTTCTTCTGTGTAGAAGAAAATCACAACTACTTGTCTGTCCAGAAATGTTTCCATTGCCAGTTGCAAATAGTACTCTGCAAACTTTCCCAAAGGGAAAATAAGTCACTCAATTTGATTGACTAAATCTTCCTTAATGTTTAAAATAAAGTAGCCAGGCTATGTACCAATCTGTTTGGCTTATTTCCACCCATACCCGGTCCAGAAAGCAATGCACCCATTTATTTCAATATGCCAGCAATTACCAACCAGAGAATGTCTGTAATGAGACCATTAGTAACAAAAAAGGCCGTGGCCTGTTTTCTCTTCCTCTGCTGCTTCTAATGCAAGAGAACATTTCAAATATCAGGTCCAAGAACTGTTCGAAGCCAACAAACATTCAAAGACGTGCAGCAGGTGGGAGTACCACCTGTTCATGTCTTATTCCAGAAAAAACAATTGCCTCTCAGAGTCCCCAGCTGTGGTGAATTCAAGAGCGACTTTGCGAGCAAATACTGAGAACAGCTTTCTTTGAAAGACTGAGCCTGTTAGGGAAAGTGATCATTCACATATTATAGGTAAAATGAAGGGTTAAAAAACCACAACTCAGAACAGTAGGCAAAAGCGAAAGCCACTACAGGTGTGAATCTTAATGGTTGTTAATTAGGTAGAGGTTCAACACAAAAAGAAAACGAAAAGCAGCAGGTGTGGAGTATGTGTTTTTGCTGATATAAGGAGCAGTGTAAATATTCAACTCTGTGACAGAAAAAAAACAAGTTCATTTTTATTTTCACTGTAGTGTAGACTTTGTTTCAATTAGTGCCAGATGATTACTTCCTTTTATGATTCAACAAAGGTACAAAATTCTTCCTCGTCTAAATAATACCAACTAGGAAATACCAAGTGGCACATCTGTGTGTATTTAATTTTGATGCACTTTGAGGAGAGGGCAATTTTGCACGGATGGGTTAAAGAAAAGAGAAGGAAATTGTAACCTCGAGCACTAATAAGGGTTTAGTAGAGTCTTATAATTTTTCTCTGGATGATGAATTAACCTTCTTTATTGAGCTAACCTAACTTGTGGCACTCTGCATCTCTAACCAACTCACAGTTGATCCAAGATAATGTCTTCAAAAAAACAACCATGCCAGTTGTCTTCAAAGTTTCCTATTTAATATAGTTGCAGGCTGTTTTAGTATATTTAGTATATTTTTATTGCTTTCTTAGCTAGGAGTAAGCTCTTAATACAATTTCTTCATCAAACATTCTTGTCCATTCCTAAGTAATTAGGCAGTTATGTGTATTCACATTTACTTCTGGTGATGTGAAATTGTCTTTGCGTTTATGAAATACTTTGTCATTAAAGTAATCAATATGAACTGTTATTAAAGACTCAGAATGAATTAACACTGATTACTGAGAAAATATTGTAAAAGCATTGAATCTCTACAAATATAGTCTGCACTACATCTATACTACAAACTAAAAAAAATATGTAGATACATATGGACTTGATATTTGAAATATGTTTTTAGTTTGTTTTTTATTTTATCCCGTGTCAGCATTTACAAGGCAGAGGATCTGTGTTCACATAAGATATACTAAGGAATTAGGATGTACGGTCACATATATATCATCTATTTCAGCTCAAAACAACTCTGTAAGTTAGGCACTACTATCACTATTGTCCAAACAATAAAATGACATGAGATATGAGACATTCAAAACATACTTGCACAACAAATAACTGGATGGATTAATGAATGATTTATTCCAAATCCCCATAATGCTTATGTCAAGACATGCAATCAGACTTCTGCCACTTTTATCGACATTCTTTCCACATGTTAATCACATTTTTTTATTGCACCTGTGCAAAAGGATCCTTTTGCCAATATGGAAGACAAATTTCAAAAAAATGTTTTGAGGAGTTGCTTCACACTCTACTCTGTAAAGTAGCTAAATGGGGCCCCTGGGTAGCTCAGTCCGTTAAGCGTCCGACTTCTGCTTAGGTCATGATTTCGTAGTTAATGAGTTCAAGCCCCGTGCCGGGCTCTGTGCTGACAGCTCAGAGCCTGCTTCATATTCTGTATCTCCTTCTCTCTCTGCCCCTCTCCGGCCCATGCTCTGTCTCTGTCTCTCTCTGTCTCAAAAATAAATAAGCATTAAAAAAAATAAAGTAGCTAAATAATCATAACCACCTTCACTTCCATGTATAATTGGGCTAAATGACTGGGATATATGATACTTGCTTGGGATTTTATGAAACATATAACTAGACTAAAACTTTCAGTAGCTGCGGATTGTCTGTAAGATTGTCTATAAGGGAGAAAATGCCACCATTTTTGCAGAAGTAGTTCAGTTGTCACATCTACCTGATCTGTTAATATTAGATGCAGCTAAATATTTTTCCAAATGTTACTTCTCTATGTATATGCTGCATTAGCCCATCCTATTGGCATTTGGAAACAACTTCATATACAATTAACAATTTAAGAATTTAAATTTAAGCCCAGAGAGATCTCCAAAACTCTTTGTGGAGTCTCTTATGATGATGTGTCTCTTTTACCTGGAAGAAGCTTACTGAGTATCATCTGTTCCCAAACATGGATTTTATGTCTCTGTATTTTCACATTTGTATGCCATAATGGAAACATTCTACCAATGACAAACTGTTCTGTTTAATTAACAGCCTGCTAAAGTTCAGAATTTGTAATCTTTGAAGAGCGTTATTAACCTTTAAGAATGCTGTGCTCATTGTGTAGGCCAGTTTTGATGTAATATTGGAGAACTCAGTATAGTTATGTTCATTTCACTGACTTTACTATTGGCCTATAAATTAATAGATGAAAAATAAAATCGTATGGTTAAATAACATGAACATAATTAAACCACATAACCTTTTCTATTTTAGGAATGACATTTTGATAAATTGAAACTCTAATTTCTTTAACTTTTAGCAGGAAATGATATTGGACAGAAACCTTTATTCCCTTTCCATGGAAAGAATGTATTCAAACTTTTTAAATTTAACTCAAAAAAAGATTTGGAAGGGAAGATTGTTCAATCTGGTAGGACTGTAAACTTTATGATAAAAGGTAACAGCAGAATTTTAGTCATTTGCTTCATTAAGAAACAAGAAGTATTTCTCATAATGGCTATCACCACATCAGTGTCATTTTAGAAATTTCATTGTAGATCTTTTAAAAATTTGACTTATATAGCAATTGGTTAGACAGAATAGAGCCAATGAAATTGCCCTCCTTTAATCGCATGCCATTTTTTCATGGCTTATTTGTGCATTATGGAAAATATTAAATAGTGATGATACCTCTAATATTTTGGATAAAAATAATTTTAACATAATTAAATGAATAACTTAAATAAAGCATATTTTTAAAATATTTAAAATCTTTATCCAAAGTAATGGGCAGATCACAATCATAAAATACAGTGAGTCATTTTGGTTTTGTTACTTTGAGCTGGCCGCAGTTTCTTCCTTAAAATTGTAAAGTTAGAGTAAATCACCTAAAGACATCTTCCAAGAGTAAAAATGAACAATTAAGAACAAATAATAATGTATTGAACTCCAAATATTATTAATTTTACTACTTTCATAATCCTCATAAGATCTCTCAGATTTAAGTATTATTATAAATCACATTCTAGAGATAAATGAACTTAGATGGCTTAGGATGTTCTTATTTTAACCCAGGTTTTTCTGTACTACATCTCCGTAAATGCTACTTTGCTTTATCATTTAATGTTCCTGGACTTTTAGAATGATATTCAAACCCTAATTTAAATTCTGAATTGCCAACAAGAATTGTGAGATTATGTTCTGCTCTTGCAGCCCTGGCCATTTATTTCTTTTGAAATGAATATTCAATAGGACATTCTCTTCCCAAAAAGGGCTGTTTTATTAATATTGAAATGTCTTCATTTTTTCTTTTATCCTTCATTCATCTGACACTAGAATAGTACTTATCTATTCTATGCTTTCAATCTTTTCCTCACATTGATGCATCCATCACAGAGAAGGGTCTCTGTAGAAATTGTCCACACGATACATCCAGGCTTCTGTCACATAGCCTGATAAGTTCTGGAAAGGATGGAAAATGATATCTGCATAGTTCTTTCTGTTGAGATCTCTAGTAAATTGATATTTATATCACCAAGCCATATTTTTCCGGCACTGGTACTTACTCTCTGATCATCTTCCCTTACTAAAAATGATTTCAAAATCATTGTTATTAATTGCATGTGCTTTTCTCTTTTTTTTAATGTTTATTTATTTTTGAGAGAAAAAGAGAGAGTGCGGGGGGGGGACAGAGACAAAGGGGTGCACAGGATCTGAAGCAGGCTCTACCCTGAGAGCAGAGAGCCTGATGTGGGGGCGTAAACCCTGGAACCAGGAGACCATGACCTGAGCCAAAGTCAGATGCTTAACCAACTGAGCCACCCAGGTGCCCCAATTGTATGTGCCTTTCTGATTTTAATATACTTAGTGCAGGCAATACTAGAAATAAAAGATACTAGAAAGATTATACACCGACACTAAATGGAAAAGCTTTTCTACATATCTCAAGTTACAAGGTGAGATCCAAATGTTTTGAATGTGCTAATACAATCACACTATAAAATAGTATACATGATAATAATTATAGTCAAGTATTATTTTAGGACAATTTTTTTTGTTCTCATTAAATCTTCATTAGTCTGACATTCAAAATTAGTTCTGTTGATTGGAAATAGTACACTACTTGGGCTTAATAAAAATTTTAGTCATAATGTGAAACTACTTTTTTTTTTAACGTGACACTACTTTTAATTAGACACATATTGTTCTTACTCTTGTAGTAAAAACAAAGGTACAAAAAATAAAGGTACATTCACCTAAAATGGATGTGTGAAATATTTTGTTACTATTACTGCCCGTTAGTTTTGACTTGGTTTTTGACAAATTTTGAAATACCAGTGTATCGTACAAGCAGGGTTTTCAATCAGTGATTACTATAGGATGTATTACTTCCTCCTTTTAACAAGAATAGGCTCACAGCTAGTCAAGGAGACAAACAGTAAAAACTGAGCAGCCATGTAATGCCCTTACTATTATACATATAGTTACTCACAAAGTGAAATTTAAAATACTGGCATGCATACACATTTTAGTTTGCATATATATTTAACAGCTCTGTATAGGGTGTTACTTCTTTCCTCTATTATAAAGTCTAACCAAGTGAGGAATCAGCACATTAGACAAAAGTGCTATTTAGAGTCAATTGATCCAATATGTTTTCTAAGAAATAATGAGATTTTTTTTTTTGCTTTAACATGGGAATTCTAGAACATAATTAAAATATCAATTATAAATGGCAGAGCTCATCTTAGGAAATTAACTGTTCATCATTTTTAGTTAACATAGATAAATATATATTGGACAGAAATCTTCTAGACTTTCCCAGCTCGTTTGATCGTGTTTCTTTCATTTCTTGCCTCTGACAGAATCTCTTCTTATAATATACTTGCATTATTTTGGGGGACATATCTTTTGATTTTCTTAACAATATGATAACCTTCTGCAGAGGCAAATTCAAACCTTTCCTTCTGAGGTGGTAAAACTGCCTGCAACTTTACAATGACAATTTTTCCAGGTTGTATTTAAGATTATTATTTTAAAAGCTCTAACATTTTATATCAGGTAGAGTCACTTTCTTGTATAAACATGCACATTCTCCTGCACTAAAATGGCAATCTCTTATTTTATCTGTTTAAAACGCTTACTATTTCTTAGTAAGTAAGGTACGGATAAAACCCTAAACCAGACTGGCTGTGTACATTTCTAGGTTCCTATTTTATCTTGTTCTCGTCTGAGTCCTCTTTAATTTCTTTGTAAACTGCCTCAAAGTCTCTTCTCTGTCCAGTACAATTAAACAGACATTAACTAATCTAACAATTTCTTTAAATTAAAGATTGGGTTTTTGTTGATCAAAATTATGCCTCACCCATGCCACATTCTCAGTTTTGGCTGTTTCAATATTTTTTAATATTCTTTTAACTTTGAGATAAATAGATTGTTTTAAAACCTTTTAATGCTCTCTTATTATTGGTTTTCTCAGTATGTATTTACTCTCCTTATATCTTTATGGCCTTCATATCACACACTCATACATAAAACTGATGCCAATCCAGATGAAATAAAATGCAAACTTCTATTTCTTACTCCCCATTAACTAGAATTCTTTCATTTCTGACTCCTTTGTCCCATGGCAAAAGGCTCAAATTTCTTCATAATTCTTTTTATTAGCAAGCATCCCTAATGGTATAATACAAAGAACATTAGGTTTTTAGCAAAATTAACAATGAAGAAGAACAATAGTAATACCTAATCTATAAACTCTGTAGCCTTAAGTAAGAAGACTACTGTCTTATCTCTTTAATGCTTTGTTCCTCCCTTGACATTGGAAGTCATAATAATTCTCCTTTGAGGACTGTTATAATTCAAGGAATGAATCAATGACAGTATTTAGCAGAATCATTAAAAATCCATAGATACTTCCTAAATGACAGTTCTTTTCCCTTCCCCATTTACAACACTCACAGGATGCTGAGTTTCTGATACCTCCTGTGTGTCCAACCAAAATTACTTTGAATACTAAAGACCCTAAACGAGGCAATCTCTGGGTCAAGACTGCCATATTGAAGGCAGTCATTCAACAGAGGAAATTATCAGAAATAGTTCAAGGGCAGTGCCACAAAAGAGGTGATAAAGCAAAATGACATTGGAGTATCATTTCTTTTCATCTCAACATCTAGCTACAGAGAAATCAGCAGAGGGATGAAAGGATTGCGAAGGAGGATATGATTCACTTATGCTCTCTTCTTCCTTCTTTATCCTATTTTCCTTTTCAGTCATGAAAACTACCAGTATTGGCGAGGGGGCATTTGGAACAAGCATTGTTGTAAACTACCTAAGACAGTTATTGTGGTCTAGCCCTTAGGGAAATAGAGTCTTAGGTACTTCATGAATAACTGTTGAGAATAAGAAAATGTAGGTTGCATTCTCTACCCTAACACTGCCTAAATGTGCGATCTTGAGCATTTCATCTCTACTCTCTGGGTGTTTGGTTGCTCATGTAACATCCACATAAAATGAAGGCATTTCCGTTAGAGGTCATCTCTGAATTCTAATTCTTATATTTTATTAGTTTTGAACCATTTTTATGCCTATCATAATGTCAGAGACAAATGAAGCCGAAGCATAAAATACAAGTTTAAACCATCAATTCATCAACAATCTTTCAATTTAGATTTTAAAATATATAGTACATAATAAAAAAAAAACAACATATGATATAGTAAGTGTGCTGATTATCATTATTTCACTTGACTTATACAAAAGATTATCTCACTTGACTTTTTGTTTATTTTGAAATTGTGGAGAAAAGAGATGAGGAAACAGGAAAGTGGTAGAGTTTATCTGTAGAGAAGAGTTCAGTAGGTACCGGGGATACAACGATTAGCTTTACAGACATTGAAATGCTAACTCTTCATGAAGCTAGCCATATAGCTTTTTCCAGAATGTGAGCAATGCAAACATCCAGAAGAAGAAAATGACAGATTGAGTGAGTGGATAACAGTTGGACAAAATTGAAATTAATGATGATATATGTTTTCACTGAGTCCTATAATTGCCTGCTTTATCTGTTTGAATCTCATTAGTTTTGAGCACTTTCCTACTTCCTGTCTCCTTTTATCATTAGTTTTCTTTTTTCCCCCTTATGATTTGCCACTATTTTTATTACTTCAATCTCCTCAGTTAACTCAAATAATATAACTTTTAATACACTTGTTAATTTGAAAGATCCTTTTCAAAATTGGGAGCCATTTTAGCGCTTCTTTGGAAAGTAGTGATTGCAAATTAGTGGCTGTAATGGATAAAAACCTAAAGGAAAAGATGCAAAATACAAAAAATAGGCACATATCAAAAATTTTATATTCAAATTGCAGTATCAGAAGGAAATATCTTAGTAACCATATTTTAAAACTCACCTAAGAGTTATTTAAAAGATTTTTCGAATGTATTATTTTGTCTTACTTGCTTAAATGATTTTCAGCATCATAAAGAAACACTGCAACAACTGCAAAAATGTCTTCATAGTATAGGTTTTAAATGTATCCTTTTATTCCTTAATGTTCTCTGGAACACCTAATTTAAGTAATGTAATGGCTGATTTCATGCTCTTTTTCTGACACAGCTGAAAGATCCAGATAAAAATAGACCAAAGATATACGAACAGTAAACTTGCTGTCTCCATTGGTTTAACCTAAAAGTTCGGGATTTGACAAATACTTTTATTTAATTATACAAAAATATATATGTGACCTTTGTGTCTGTTTGAGAAAAACACATTTCTTGTCTATTTGATAATGTTTGGACTAAAGTTTGAGAAAGAATGCTTTTTATACAAATATGGATATTTTATCTTCATGTCTGTAACTGATTTTCTGCTTCTATATCAAGGATTATCATTTCTCTTTTATTGGTAACAAGACTGATTTTTGAGGTTAATAGTATAAGACAGTGCATAAACTCAAGTGCAAAGGAGAAAACATCTTTTTGTTATATTATTATTTTCCATAAAATTTAATTTCATAGTTGAAAATAAATGTGATGAATTGATGCTGTTGCCATCTCTTTTATGTGTTAAGAAAATAGCTTTAAAATTATGTAATTATAATATAGGCATATTACAGTTTTGCATTTGTATAATAAAACCTTATATATTAGACTAAGTGAGTAGAGCTATTCTAATGAACAATTACCTAAATTAGCATATATTATTAGGACAACGAAAGTTATTATTCATATGTTTACTATACATAAATGTTGTAAACTAGAGATTCAATTCATGTTGATAATTAAATTAGTCATTAGGCAGTGATTTTACATTATGGTGTTTTGAATATTTACGTTGCTTTATAGGTTATAAGCATTAAAAATGGTAAAACAGTTTCAGAACACATACACGTAAGTTTTTTTTTTTTCAATGTTTATTTTTGAGAGAGAGACAGACAGAGCGCGACTGGGAGAAGGGCAGAGAGAGAGGGAGACACAGAATCCGAGGCAGGCTCCAGACTCTGAGCTGTCAGCACAGATCCCGGCGCAGGGCTCGAACTCACTACTGCGAGATCATGACCTGAGCCCAAGTTGGACACTAACCCGGCTGAGCCACCCAGGTGCCCCTAAGTGTTCATTTGATAGCCATCCTCTGATAGACCCTAAAAGATCATGATAGGATTAGTTTTCCATGCATCTGAATTAACTCATCCTATAGTATATGGATCTTTCTTAAAAGTTTTTGAGCAGAAAGATGGTCATAATTAATTAAACTTTGTACTAGATAGAGCACTCAAGTGTCAAGGATGATAATGAAGTAATGTACTGAAGACAAGGAGTAGTAGTAAGACATTGACATAGTCAGGTCAAGAGCTGAATCAAGAAAGAAATAAGAAGGTTATATTGGAATAAACAAGAAAGTAAAAAGGGGTTACAGTTCTTCTAAGATCATTCACACAGACTGGTTGAGTCTCACTTCCAAGATCAGCCCAGGAGAAATTAAAGAACATGGAAACATGGTTTTCAGGGACCGACAAAAACAACGAGTAACAGCAAGACTAAACCCACCAACTTTTGAGAAGACAAGTGGAGAGATTAAAAGCTACCTTGGGCACCTGGGTGGCTCAGTCAGTTACGCATCTGACTTTGGCTCAGGTCATGATCTCCTGGTTCGTGTGTTTGAGCCCCACGTCGGGCTCTGTGCTGACAGCTCAGGGCCTGGAGACTGCTTCAGATTCTGTGTGTCCCTCTCTCTCTGCCCCTTCCCTGCTTGTGTTCTGTTTCTCTCTCAAAAAATAAATAAACATTTAAAAAAAGAAGCTGTCTATTAGAAGTTTGTGTTGGGAGGTTATGGGGGAAAGTAAGGCATGGTTGGTAATCGGGGAGACAGCAGAAACAGAAGTGAAAAGAATGGTTGAAGAAATATTGTTGAAATCTAGTCTCTGCCTGAATCTACCCTCTCTCCTTCATAGTCTGGAAATTCAGTCTGGGCATTAAATTGCCACAGCACAGGGCTCATTTCATTTGCTTTTCATCTCTGAGGGATCATTTTCTTTTCTTGCCTAATGTTCAGTGCCTTAAAAACTTTTGTTTCCCCTCTATTTTTGTCTGACTTTTTTAGTTGTTTTAAGCAAGTGACTATATCTGACCCCTATAACTGTCTTGCATAGAAAAGCAGTCACATTAGAAATTTATATTTTATTTTCTATGGGAGGGCTAGACAAACTTTTTCTATAAAGGGACAGATTGTAAATATTTCCATCTTTATGGGCCACACAGTTCCTTTGACAACTATTCAGCTCTGCCATATTAGTGCAAAAACAGCCAAAGACAATATGTAAATGACTGGCATGGCAGGATATGGTTTATAGTGGGCCAGAACAGCTTGCTGAACCCTGTTTTATGACAACCACTAAAATGTTGGAAACAGTACATAACTTATAAACTAATGGAAGTAAAATAATAAAATGAGAGAGTAAATTTTGAAATGCAATTCAAGCCAAACTTTGTTCTTTAAAAAATGAAAATTAGAGGGGCGCCTGGGTGGATCAGTCAGTTAGGTGTCCGACTTCAGCCCAGATCATGATCTCATGGTTCATGAGATCGAGCCCCGCATCGGGCTCTGTGCTGACAGCTTGGAGCCTGGAGCCTGACTCAGATTCTGTGCCTCCCTCTCTCTCTCTCTGTCCTCTCCTGCTCACACTCTTTCTCTCTCTCTCTCAAAAATAAATAAACATTAAAAAAAATTTTAAATGAAAATTAGAACATAAACAAAAGGACAATTAGAAGGCACATAAAAAGACAG
The DNA here is from genome assembly GCF_028749965.1 of Puma concolor. Classification (NCBI taxonomy): domain Eukaryota; kingdom Metazoa; phylum Chordata; class Mammalia; order Carnivora; family Felidae; genus Puma; species Puma concolor. The sequence continues at coordinate 203,557,986 of NC_141667.1, read as the reverse complement.
ATTTAAATAAAACATATCTGAAATGACATTAAGCATGTATGAACTGAGTGATCTATTTAAAAGACAACATCTGACTCTTGATTTCAGCTCAGGTCGTGGTCTTGGTTCGTGAGATCAAGCTCCAGCTCGGACTCTGAGTGTGGATCCTGCTTGGGATTTTCTCTCCCTCTGCCCCTCTCTCCTGCTTTCTTTCTCTCTCTTTCAAAATAAATAAACTTAAGAAAAAAAGCTATATACTGGTTGTGGCATGTAAAAGATATACAGACATTTTACCTTTGAATAATGGGAAAAAGACTTTGCAAAAGTGAGTAAAGGGAAGGTTCTGTAACTATATTGGTAACAGACAAGATAGCCTAAAGGGGAGAATAATTAGAGTGACTTCGTATTGATAAAAAGTTTAAGATTTCTCGATATATGTAAACACTTTAAATTTGCATACCTCTAGCAATATGATCTCAAAATGTATGAAGCATATTTCAACAAAGCTACAAGGAGAAATAAGCAGATTCACAAAGCAGGAGATGTTAACACTAACACTACTCTCAGCACTTGGTGAAATAAACAAGCAAAACAAAAATTCATCAAACAATCATAATAATGAAAATAAATGACTAGTGTAAGAAACCATTTTCAGGAGTATTATAAACCCACAAAATTTGAATGAAAGAAGAGAGAAAAGAAAAACTATTATATAATTCCAATAAAAATTCCATTTCCTAGAAAGAAGATAAAATTAAATCAAAAATTTTTAAAAGCACAAGATTAGGATAAAATCCTAGATATTTGTGATGTGGCGCTTGGGGTAGGAAGGCCGTGCATTTCTGCAGTCTGAACAGATGTCCTCCTGGTACCCTAAAGAAGTATCATATATCGACAGCCCACAAACCTTCAGTGCACAGAAAAAGAATGTGGAGAAGCATTTGGACCCCTGATCATGTTAATCACAAAACAGAATACTTAGGTTCACAGGTTGCCCTGCACCAGAACCTGTACTAGCAATCTCCCAGTTGGCTGAGATGCCCAAGTGGTATTTCATAAATTTTTTTATATGTGTTTTTTTCTGAAAGGTAGCGCCCTTTAAAACATGGGATCGGGGCAGTCACCACCCTTGCCTAGGGCAGAGGACAATATTGTCCTAAGAATATAGAAGCAAAAGCAGATAGGAAAAGGAAGGTAATTAAAGAGGCTTGTGAGTGTTCTATAACAGTTGTGTAGAAAATGTTGGATATCTTAGATTGGAGAAGATGCAGATTTATAAACCATCCTGCTGTGAGGTTACTGAAGCTTAAGTAGGCAGGTGTGATGAAAACAATGTAGGCTGAGTAGACAGCAGAGCTGAAGACAGCTGTATGGGGCACCAACATGGAAGAGGCAAAAGGCGGAAGAAAACTCCTTAACCGTGAGTTACGTAAGCAAGATATGAAAGCAAGAGTTGTAAGAAGAGAACAGAGTTCCTGGAAAACTAAAATAAAGATAATAAAACTTCCTGTTCTGAAACTTGCAATGATCAGCAATCTCAAATGCTGTAGAGAGACTGTCATGAGGACTGACAATTGCCCACCAGAGATAGCACATAGTCACTAGTGAACTAAATGAGATCACTTACATTAAAACACTGAATTTATACGACAGGTTTTGGTGTTTTGATGAGTAAATGAGATAAGAGGAGCAGAGGTGTTAGGTACGAACAAGTAGAAACATGTATATGTTTGAGTGTGTCAAACATGTATGATGTGTGTCCGTGTGTGAGTGTGCATGCGTGTGTGTATGTGTGTGTGTGTGTGTGTGTTTATGTTTCAAATGTAATAATATTGAGGACATTTTTATTTAAGATTAATGAGAACCAGATGAAAACCCTCAGTGACATGTAAATCTCCGGAGGGCAAAAGTTCTGTCTCCTTGATCAGAAGAAGCTGATGAAATAATTCTGACATGTGTCATTTGATCAACCCTTTATTTAGACAGATGAAATGTCCTAGATTACACAATTATCTAAAATTCATTAAATCTGAGACTCTGCTGGTTATGAGATAAATCATCATTTTATGTATCACTAGGGAAAACATAATACTGTCAAACTATTTCACAATACTGTTGTAACACTTACAATTTTCATTAAATATTCACTGAAAAATGGAGTCCTTTACAGTAGATTTTTATGATGTATCACTTGTAACTCTATTAAGAAGAAAATACATGTAAATTAAACTGTTTAGAGTAGACCTAAAATATTCTTTACATTCAGTAACTATATCTTCCGAAATGCTTTTCAATTCAGGATTTCTAAAATCTGTGTTTTATCATATGGCATCATTTGCTGTGCCTTCTGGGTATAGCCACCACAGTGTTTCTCAAAGAGTTCTCTATTATTCTGCACTGAACCTGCCTAGAAGCCATTTATATAAAGTATAATGTACACTGAAGGAGTTGACCATTTCGTTGGTGATAGCAATTGACCACTACAACTTAAAATCAGAGCAACAGAAAAACAAAAAGTGATTCTTAAAATTGATGAAATGCACTAAGAAAAACAAAGCTGAGATATAAATGAAATTGTCCTTATTTTCCACGCAGGGCTCTTCTAAAATATACCATACCTGATATTTTTGGAATAATGCTTGCTTTTCACATTTAGAAATAATATTAGATATTAAGAATAAAAATGTTGCATTCATAAATTATATACTATTCATCCATTAAATGACACATTAAGACTTGGAAATATATTTATATTGAAAACATATACAAACATATACAAGTAAATATACAAGTATATATGTATTCATATACATATCTGTACACATCTGTATTCATATATATGAAAACGATAAAGGCACAGACTAAAATATTAAGTGTTCTCTCTGACCTAGGACCATGGATAACTGCTTTTCCTGTTTTCTTCATATATTTGTATTTTCAATTTTTTACAGTTCATCTGTATTACTCTCACAACATTAAAATAAACAGGATAGATTCTACTTCTAAAATTCTCACCATAGAATTTTCATAATTTTTAAAAAAATTTTTTTTTCAACGTTTATTTATTTTTGGGACAGAGAGAGACAGAGCATGAACGGGGGAGGGGCAGAGAGAGAGGGAGACACAGAATCGGAAACAGGCTCCAGGCTCTGAGCCATCAGCTCAGAGCCCGACGCGGGGCTCGAACTCACGGACCGCGAGATCGTGACCTGGCTGAAGTCGGACGCCTAACCGACTACGCCACCCAGGCGCCCCTGTAATTTTTTGTTATAATTTCTAATAATTTTAAACTTCAGGTTTACATTAGAATTAAATATTATGGCATAATATACTATAGATATTGAAGCTTGCACTTTCTGAACCAGAAATTTATTGCATATTTCCATATTGTTTTCTATAATTTTATAGTAGTCAAGTGAGTGATCATAAAAATTTTATTGGATTATCTTTTTCTTTGAAACAAATATATATTCAAAATCATTCAGGGAAAGTTGCACAAGACATAGTTCCTGTGGTTGTAACTTTTTGATTGCTAATTTACATTTATAATTATGCACTAAATAACTCAAAGTACAGAATAATAGTCACATAATGCAAATAACTGCAGGGACATATTAACCATTGTTATGCATTTGCACTTCATGCTATAATATTAAAGATGTGTGGGACTGAAAGTATATACTGTATAAACATTTTTGAGTCTTTGTTAGTAGACACTTTGTTGTTCACTGAACATGGAATTTTCATTTGTGTGAGTGTTTGCATACATATTTTAAAATTATCTGTTTTTTACAAACTTAAAATAAAGCTACATAATTATTTACTTTTGTCTTTTCTATCACATCCTCTTCCCTCCTCTTCATGGCAACAGATTTAAGTAGTCAAATCTATGTAAAATTTACTTACTCATTTTAAGCTGTCTATCCTCTGAAGATAGATTTTCCAAAAGCCATCAAATTCAATGGCAAATATATATACTATTTTCACTAGAGTAAATATTTCAAAATCTTAAAAATGAAATAACCTTTTTTAGAACACTAAAAGAATATGTGAACATCCTTTCTCTGTCAGATAAAAACCATTTTTTTTACTCAAAATGATTTATAAACTCACAATGCATATACAATTATAGGAGATGAAGATGATCAACTCTGTATCCTTCTTGATGTTTTAAATTTAAAGTGTCTTAACAGGAGAAATATCACTGCTCTGCAAGTATTACTTTCTTACTCTTCTAATTAGTCTAACATGCTGATGAATGGGTAAATATTTTACTAAAGATATTTTTTTAAAATATCACCTTGGAATCACAGAAATATATTTAAGTGATTTGTTATATAATAATACTAGTTACTAATCATATTTTACCACTGTCGGGGGGGGTGGCTCGGGGTGGAGGAAGTTACATGTTTATGCATTGTCAGTAACAGTATCAAGAAATCTATCAATCTTTAATTCTATTATTTGGGATGCTTGCATGATTTTCAGCATCCCCCAAATCAGTAAACGAATCTTAAAACTTTGTGTATTTCCACAGCACCTAATACTCTGTGAGTAGATAACAAGTATTTAATTAATATCTGTCCATCTGTAACTATTACTATATTTTATCATGAAAAGATGATTTTAAATGGAACTCAGTCTCATGAGTAGGAAAAAAGGCATACTGTAACTGTTCTATTAAAAGTTGTAATTACTGAAGGGGAAATTACTTTCACCTAAAAGATAAAGGAGGCTTAATATTTGCTTTCACATTGGCAGACTAGGCTATTGGGTCCAATATTCTCACAAAGGACAAATAAAAAATCCAAATGGAACATTTTTAAACATTTTAAAATATTAGGAATAAAAATGGATTCCCACAACCACTAATAATATTCAACATTGCACTTGAGTCCTGTCAATATAGTAAGCCAAAAAAATTTTTTTGAAAGATTTAAGGAAAGCAGTGGGAAAAAAAATTATAAACAGATGATAAGAGTGGATATGGAAAAAAGCCAAAGGAATTTATAGAAATTTGTTAGGAACTAAACAGTATTTAGATGTAAGGTAGGTTGATTTACCAAATTTTAAAGTGCAAAACGATAGAGGTTTTAGACTATAAGCTGTGAGATAGTCATGATTTTGCATTTTGGGGGGATGGTTTATTTAATAAGACACAAAAAATCACAAACAAAATGATTGATAAACAACTACATTAAAAGTAATGACTTCTACAATCAAGAGATGAATGTGAATCGCATTTTATATGAACTCACAACTATATGGTCAACTAATCTTCAACAAAGCAGGAAAGAGTATCTACTGGAAGAAACACAGTCTCTTCAGCAAATGGTGCTGGGAAAACTGGACTGTGACATGAAAAGAATGAAAGTGGACAGTTTTCTTATACCATATACACAAATAAATTCAAAATGGATGAAACCTACATGTGAGATAGGAAACCATCAAAATCTTAGAGGAGAACACAGACCACAACTTCTTTGATGTTGGCCACAGCAACTTCTTACTAGATATATCCCATAAGACAAGGAAAACAAAAGCAATATTGAACTACTGTGACCTCATCAAGATAAAAAGCTTCTGCACAGCAAAGGACACAACCATCAAAACTAAAAGCAACCAATGGGATGGGAGAAGATATTTGCAAATTACATATCAGATAAAGGTTTGTTAGTATACAAAGTCTGTAAAGTTCTTATCAAACTCAAAACCTCACAAATAATCCAATTAAAAAATGGGCAGAAGACATGAACAGACACTTTTCCAAAGAAGACATCCAAATGGCCAACCGACACGTGAAAAGATGCTCAAATTCACTCATCATCAGGGAAATACAAATCAAAACTACAATGAGATACCACCTCACACCTGTCAGAATGGCTAAAATTAACAACTCAGGAAATAACAAATGTTGGCAAGGATTTGGAGAAAGGGGAACACTTTTGTACTATTGGTGGGAATGCAAACTGGTGCAGCCACTCTAGAAAACAGTTTGGAGGGTCCTCAAATAATAAAAACTAGAGCCAAGCTACAATACAGCAATTGCACTATAAGGCATTTATTCAAAGGATGAGAAAATGCTGATTTGAAGGGCACATGCACCCCAGTGTTTCTAGCAGTGCTATCAACAATAGCCAAATTATCAAAAGAGCCCAAATGTCCATCAACTGACGAAAGGATGAAGAAGAGGTAGTATATATATATAGAATGGAATGCTACTCGGTGATGAAAAAGAATGAAATCTTGCCATTTGCAACAACGTGAATAGAACTAGAGTATATTATGCTAAATGAAATAAGTTGGGCAGAGAAAGACAAATATTATATGATTTCATTCACATGTGGAATTTAAGAAACACAACAGATGAACATAGGGGAAGGGAAGGAAAAATAAGATAAAAACATTGAGGGACGCAACACATAAGACACTCTTAAATGTGGAGAACACACTGTGGGCTGCTGGAGGGAAGGTGGGTGTTATATGTAAGTGGTGTAAGCACTGGGTGTTATATGTAAGTGAGGAATCACTGGGTTCTACTTCTGAAACCAATACTACACTGTATGTTAACTGACTTGAATTTAAATAAATAAAATTAAAGAAAGAAATCCATACTAAGTAAAAGAAAAGTAAGAATTAAAAGAGAAAATCTGAGAACGTGTAAGAGAAAATAAAAAATTCTAGCTCTTTGATGGTCACATCCTTTTTATAATGGCCAATCGCTGATACCTTGATTTCATGAATGAGACTCAAGAGCAAGCGTATAAAGTGGGCAGTCTTGAAATTTGGATTTCATATGGCAGTTACGTTACATTATCTGAAATGCCAGTTGATTAAGAAAAATACATTTTTTAGCTTTGACTACCATGTAATGGACAGGTAACTATTATACCGTTGTTAAACCTAGTAGATACCGCTTATTGGAAATACATTTCTTACAACTCAGCAATATATGATTGAGTATGTATTTATTACAGAAATGTTGGAACTCTATCAATTTGTGCCAAAAACACATCTCTGTTCATTTGAATTTCATAAGGCTGAAGATACTGTCTCAGATGGACTATGATTAAATCCACAATAAGTATCTCTGTGATAAATGATGACCCAAAAAGACAAAAAACAAACAAAAAAACCCGCAAACAACAACAACAACAACAAAGGAGAATACTGATGGTGGACTTAAAAACTCAAGAGAGTGCAGGAAAGAGCAAGTACCTGAATCACATTCCAAGTCATTAACAAGGGCCAGCTATGCAGTCTCTTCTCTGGATTCAAGGAGAAAAACAGACACAGAAAGACTTTCTACACTGAACCTCAAAAAAACGAATGAAAATCCTTGTCAAAAAACCCAGCAGTATTACTGACTAAATTACAATGTATTTTGCACTTCGATCACACAGACTGAAGTGTGTGATTAAACACTTGAACCACACTTTTACACTCAATCGCCATATCATGCTTGCTCATTGATCAAATCATGTCAAATTATTATATATTACTACTTAAGTTAAAGAATCATAGTTTTCTCTCGTGTAGGATTAGGTCACATTTACATGAAATCTCATGCCACTCTATGTTTTTTCAATTATCAAACAATACAAAGCTGTTTGACATACTCTAAAAAAAAAGGCACCACAAAATATGACAGGATACAGATGGACAGAAGATACTGTAAAACATAAATTATTAAGTAATATAATCATGAATACATAAAGAAATTATCTTAGTTAATACAGATAATTCAAGGAGAGATACCTATGGGGAAAAGAAATCAAATGATTTAAAAAATATTTTCCTGGGGTGCCTGGGTGGCTCAGTCGGTTAAGCGTCCGACTTCAGCTCAGGTCATGATCTCGCGGTTCGTGGGTTCGAGCCCCGCGTCGGGCTCTGTGCTGACACCTCAGAGCCTGGAGCCTGTTTTGGATTCTATGACTTCCTCTCTCTCTGGCCTTTCCTCTCTCTCTCTCTCTCTCTCTCTCTCTCTCAAAAGTAAATAAACATTAAAAAAAAATTAAAAAAATTTTTCCTAAAGAAAGTGTCCAACTGACCAATAAACCTGAAAAGGTAGCCAACTTTTATCATAATGTGTTTCAATCAGTTATGTTGGGTAGTTACCAAGGCTCTCAAAATACTGCATTTTTGTGTCATGGTAGATTTTCATTACTGTTTTCTTTAAGATCTTAAGGGAAAAAAGAGAATAAAGGAGGAAAACAAAGTGAATGGGAGGAAAAGAACAATGGCAATGATAAGAATGAAAGAAATGGACGATGATCACATGCAAGCTAGGTACTATAAGTCCAACAAAACATCCACATGACATATATGCTTATTTCTCATTGGACATAATTGAGTGGCGTGACAAATGCAAGCATCAAGGGAAGGTGACACATCTATTCTTTATGCTAAAACCTATAAAAATTTAGATTTCTTTTACTATGGAGAAAGGGAAAACAGATACAGAGGGTAAGTAAATAGTTGATGTTATAAATTATGTAATTTCCCAAAAGTTTACAGGTATTTATATTTTTAAACTGTGCTTCTAGCCCTTATTAGAAATATGTGGATCTTGACTGGTTAATTTTTGCCTTGGATCAATCTGTGATCCGCTCATTGTTCTATCACACATAGCTTTTTTAATGAAGGAGAATAAAATACATATTTTGAATTTGCATCTGTGTAATGTAGCCATTTATGCTGCATGTTTTCTCCCTTGTTTATAAAAAGAAGTTATCCTATTTTGCAAACTTCACAAATGAGTAAGAATGCCAAATATTTTATTTAATTAATGTTTTTGCATCTCAATGTTTGATTTACTGAATTTATGCATTATTTATAGAATGAAAATAGATATACTATTTTTTAATGTTTCTTTAATAATGTATAAACAGACATTATCCCATTTCTGTTAGGATCCTATGTTATTTCTTGATAATATCAAGAAAGCAAGGCTAATGCAAACAAAATAAATTCTCTAGTGATGTGAATATCTAAACAACTTTTATCTTCAAAAACTTTCCCTGAAAATACTCTTTTCATAAGTTTTCAGCATCGGTTTAAGGAGATCAGGTGAGGGAATTGTCAGAAGGTGGAATAAATCACTGTACCATCTAACCAATTCCAGGTATGAAGACACTAGCTCGCTCCTGAAATTCAAATTCACAAACCAAATACCATGAGGAAAAAAGCAAAGCATTATAAATAATTTTCAGTATGATATGTAAAGATACCTTCAGTACGAATTGAAAGATTCTATTGTGTCTTGCAGATTGGTTTATATGTCTGCTTGAATTAATGACAAAAAATATTTATTCTTTTTTTTTTTTCTGATGGCTATGATGTCAGATGCTTTGCTGCCTATCCATTCATTCTTGACATCAGTTGTCACTTAGTGTCTCCAAATCATGTAATCAATCCTTACAATGCTGTGAAAGAATACTTCAAAGTAAAACTGATCAATTTTTAAGAATCAAACCAACATTGCACTATTGACCTCAGATTTTTGTTACACATACGTTCACAATATGGATCCCAGACATCAAATATTTACAAGCTTCCTGGAGCTCTTTATTAAAAGGTGCATGACTGTTGTCCAGAGTATGAAGAAATTTGGGGGCAGGGATTCTCAGGACAACCTGGAACAAATCCCTGGGTATAGAAAAGAATGTTTTATGAATACTATAAGTTGTTTAGTGTTATGTGGATCTGATTTCTATGGTTGACACCGGACGGGATTCAGATTATGAAGGGTTTTGAAAGTGAGATTCAAGAGATTAGATACTTCACGTAAAAGCAAAATGTATGGCAATGGGAATAGAGAGAATAGAGAATACAGAAGGTGCAAAGATGTTAATATGGTTCATTTGTTAAATATACTAGGAATGTCACAAAGGGAATGGAGAGATGAGTGCATGTTTTATGTTGTAAAAGGATAACTTCCCCTATACATGTAAAAAAATACTGGAGATACGGGATAAGAAGAAAGAGAAGTACAACACGAAAGCCACAATTCTGGTTTGGATACACATAGGACATACAAGTAGACAAGCATAATGGAGTCGCATGGGAGTGACTGAAAGAGTTGGATGCAGGGAGAAACAGGACCAAATCCTCACTAAAGATATTTAAATTTTCTGTTACAGGAGGTTGATTGTTTTTCCACTGTGCAGAATCATCTCTATAAGATAGGAGTTGGCAAACTGTGGTCTGTGGACCAAATCCAGGCTAACACTAGTTTTTATTAATAAAGTTTTATTGGAACACAGCCAGTGTCATTCATTTACATGTTGTTTTTCACTGTCTCTGCACTACAACATCAGAGTTGAGCACTTATGAGAGCGACCATTTGGCCTGCAATATCAAAAAATATTTACCATCTGGCCTTTTACAGACAAAAAGTTTGCTAATTGCTGGCCTAGGAAATGATTCCAGTTATGAAAAACTAAGCTAAAGTGGCTGGACAATTATGGTCTCACTGTCCAAAGTGAATTTGATATGTAGATCTGAAATTCAGTAGAGACCTATCCAATATCATTTGGGGAATAATCAGTTTTCTGATTCTGTAGTAAGTATAATATAGACAGTTCTATTTATAATAATTATGTATATGATATACAAATATCATCCTAATATACTTTATAAATAAATATATTCATATATTTATATTCTGGAAATTTATATTCATAGTGTATGATGAATAAATAAAAATGTGCTTTAAATCAAAATCTCTTGCTTTGGTTATTTTTATTTTTTTCCTTTGCCCAATTGATCCATATGGAATAATTTTCTGCAATCAGTTATCCTAGAACATTTGTATGGTCTCTATAACTTTGTCAAGTTCAGTTTTCAAAGTACAAAGTCTTGGCCAAATTTATTTGGCTCTGGCTATGTTATCTTTCTGTTATTTCCTAGACAGTTTTGTGCAAATTCTGGAACTAAGGACTTGTAATTCTTTTCCAATTATGTAAAATGTCTGCTGCAACTTCCTATTCCAAATTGCCTTCCCTGTTTTGTTATAATGGTGATGATGGACAAGACTTCATAGACTAGCACTGGCTTTTTGGCAGTAATAGAGTAACTTTTTTTTTAAGTTTTTATTTTAATTCCAGTTAACATACAGTGTTACATTAGTTTCAGGTGTAAGTAATAAAGTAACTTCCAAGCGGAGAACTGCCAGAAAACGTCTAATCCCAAGTGATGTGTTTTGTTATTACTTCATATATAGCATTTAAAAATATTTTCCTTAACAGTATTTTAAGTTTGTGGTTTGCTTTTCTTTCCCATGTCAATTTTGTTAGTTTTTATACAGAAAAATAAAGCAAAACAAAACAATGGCTTATTACCTAAACCTATTACCTATTACTTAAAGTAAGATGTGATAATGTGTTTTTTTAATATGATAATGTTTTGGTTTTCCTATTTTAGTTGCTCATTTCATATCTTAGTATCACTATATCCATAAATAAATTAATTTATAAAAGACTTTTGGCTATAAAGTAATTAAAGTAATTCTAGCCATATAAATATATTAGTTAACTGGTCAAATGCTTGGATAACAACGGGAGTGTGAAACATGTATTCTGTTTACCTATCCTCAAATAAGCAGTATTGTACTAATTTATAGGGTAGGGAAATTACTTTTAATCTACTCCATTATTCCATTTTGTAAGTTTCTATGTGCTATTTAATTGAGATAATGTGTATTTTTATTGTTTTAGTCACAATTTATACTAGGATATATCCAAATTTGTGCAGGCAAAAGGAGTTTATAGATTTAGTGAGAATAAATGTAGACACTAGTACTAACTTCAGATATTACTGTTTAAATTTCACTTATTGATAATTTTCAAGTATGGACTGACAAACCCACAAGAGGATAAATATATAGTATCTTGCCTTACAATATAAAACTACAGAACCAAAGAGATAATATAAATATACATTAATTTTACAAAAATGGATGAATTTTTAGCAATATATAAGTATCAACAAGACATTGACAATTACTTTTTTTAAGTACCATTTTGAACAAACACTAACCATTCTGTTTTGCATCAGACACTGTAACAACTTTGCATATCTTCATAAATTTATTTCAATATGTGTAACATTTACATAATCTTATTAAAAGGCGATTTGGTTAAAAAATGTTTATTTGAATCATGGAAGCACTATTTTTAAGTGGCTGAATTTAACGTAAAGGGGAATCTCCATAGTTTGAAAAATAAAGTAAAAATCTATATTTGAAGAGTGGACTATAAAAATATTAACTTTCTATAAGCTAGCCATGATCCTGACTTTTTTTTTCAGTGGGCACATTATTTTATACTTTCCATGGACAATCCATGTGTTAGCAGCTTCTAGGTCCATCTATTCAGAACACAATTTCAAAACAGCTTGCAAATTTTAAAGTAAGGTTTTTAAATATATAAAAGTGAAAAATGAATACCTTTTACTGGCCATGATGTGATTAATACCACTAATCTTAAACAACACAAGCAAATGAGGAGTAGCGTTATTTTGCTAGGGTAGGCAGTTTTGCTACTGGTGTTACCTCTTAGATTCCTAAAGAGAATCCTTCAGGAGAAACTTGATAATAGATAAAAAATTACATCCTCTTTAAAATATAAGCAGTTGAGAACAAACTGAGGGTTGATGGGGGGTGGGAGGGAGGGGAGGTTTGGTGATGGGTATTGAGGAGGGCACCTTTCGGGATGAGCACTGGGTGTTGTATGGAAACCAATTTGACAATAAATTTCATATTAAAAAAATAAAATAAATTATAAGCAGCATAAAATTGGAACTATAATAAATTGAAAGACACAAACATTAAATTATACTGGTTTATTCTGCTTATTGTATATATGGATAGTTGTAATATTACTCTTTACATAATTCTATATGCCAAAAATGTTTTATAATAAAAATGGGGTACTTGATATATACAGCATAATCCTTCAGTGTGATATAAAGCAAAAGAAGAAATAATTCTACAAAATTATATAGGCTGCCTGTAAAGATAGCCTTAAAATTAGCAGAAATTATGAATTATTAATATCATAAAGAAATTTAGTTCATGTTATACATATATATACATATAAATATTGTGTTTTTAATAGATGCCATACTTTTTTCCTAGTGCTAAGAATTGAGCAGTGAACAAAATAGATAAAAATCCCTGTTCTCACGAAGTTTGTGTTATAGTGTAGGAGGATAGAACATAATAAGAAAAAAAAAAATTTAATGCACTGCATTCATTCATTCCATTAGGGAAATAGAAAAAATTTAAATTGGGAAGGGAAGGCTGGATGATAATTTTAAAAACTGAAGAGTCAAGGAAGTCCTCAGAGAAGAGGAAATATTTATATAAAGACCTTAGACAGGGTGAAGGAAGAAACAATGCTGACATCTGCATATCTATGGAAATAGGGACTCAGTTAGAAGAAAAAGAAAACAGAAAATTCCTAAGGAAGGTGATCCTGAAGACTTCAAGGAGGTCATTGTAGCTGGAGCTGTGTGAGCAAAAAGGAGGATTCCAGGAACATATTTCATATTTCATAGCCATGAGGGGACAGACCTGCTACAGTCTTATAGTCCATTAGAATAGATTATTTGTTTATTGTTTATTTTGAGTGAATTGAAAAGCTATTATATGGTAACTAGCAAAGAATATCATGATTTAAAATATACGAACAAGATTATTCTGACTAATGAAATAGACTCTAGAATACTATGGATAAGAGAGTAGAGTGGTTTGGTCCACATTATAAGTGGGAAGGAATAAGTGATAGGCGCTAGGTATATACTAAGGGTAGAGACAACTCAATTTGTAGTTGTCTTGAACTACAGAAATTGAAAGAAATGAGTCAGGAAATATATCACTATTTTTGCTGCAAGCTATGTAAAAATGGATTTGCATTAACCAAAGTGAAAAGGAATGCTAGAGGGAAAGCTTTGGGACAAAATATTATGGGTAATTCTTGAACATATTTTTTGCATACAGGACATCTCCTTCTGGACATGATGGTATATAAGAAAGTGATTTTACCTTCCCTCCTGAAGTAAGCAAAAAAAAGAAAGAAAGAAAATGAAATGAAATATATAAAACAAAGGTTATCAAGACATGGACTATACCCAGAAAACTAGGAAATAGATTCCACTCTTTGTCCCAGTGTAATGCCTTGAGAGTATCCAGAACATGGTGCAGAGAGAGGGAATCCAGGCAAAGCCTCACACATTCACTAATTTGAGTAAAGGAAGCAGTTCAGGGAGACCAAAATAGCTAAGAATGATGGGACAAAGTACTACAGAAGATAGACTTGTACAAAGACAGCACTCTAAAGATTATCTAAATGTCCCTTCACATTCAGCAAAATACTTCTTTTTTTCATTTATTTATTTAAATTCAAGTTAGTTAACATACAGTGTAGTATTGGTTTCAGAAGTAGAAGCCAGTGAGTCATCACTTACACATAGCACCCATGATCATCTCAACAAATGCTCTCCTTAATGCCCATCACCCATTTAACCCATCCTCCCACAGACCTCTCCTCTAGTAACCCCCAGTCTACTCTCTGTATTTAAGAGTCTTTTATGGTTTGCCTCCCTCTCTGTTTTTATCTTATTTTTCCTTCCCCTCCCCTATGTTCATCTGTTGTGTTTCTTAAATTCCACATGTGAATGAAATCATATAATATTTGTCTTTCTCTGCCCAATTTATTTCGCTTAACATAATACACTCTAGTTCTATTCATGTTGTTGCAAACAGCAAGATTTCATTCTTTTTCATCACCGAGTAGCATTCCATTGTGTGTGTGTGTGTGTGTGTGTGTGTGTGTGTGTGTGTGTGTGTGTGTGTATACACTACCTTTTCTTTATCCATTCATCGGTTGATGGCCATTGGGCTCTTTTGATAATTTGGCTATTGTTCATAGCACTGCTAGGAACACTGGGGTGCATGTACCCTTCAAATCAGCATTTTTGCAACCTTCAGACAAATACCTAGTAGTTCAATTGTTGTGCTGTAGGGTAACTCTTTTTTTTTTCTTTGAGGAACCTCCATACTGTTTTCCAGAGTGGCTACACCAGTTTGCATTCCCACCAATTATGCAAAAGTGTTCCCCTTTCTCCAAATTCTCGCCAACGTTTGCTATTTCCTGAGTTGTTAATTTTAGCCATTCTGACAGGTGTGAGGTGGTATCTCATCGTAGTTTTGATTTGTATTTCCCTGATGATGTGTGAATTTCAGCATCTTTTCGTATGTCTGTTGGCCATTTGGATGTCTTCTTTGGAAAAGTGTCTTTTCATGTCTTCTGCACAGTTTTTATTGGATTATTTGTTTTTTGGGAGTTGAGTTTGATAAATTCTTTATAGATTTTGGATACTAATCCTTTATCTGATACGTAATTTGTAAATATCTTCTCCCATTCCATTGGTTGCCTTTTAGTTTTGTTGATTGTTTCCTTTGTAGTGAGCAAAATACTTATTAATGCATGTATAGGCAGAAAGTAATGAAGGCCTGGGAAAGAACTATCTGGAAGGATTAGAGAGAATTGAAGCTAGTGCTCACTCATTGCCTGGAAAAGAAACTCTTTCCACTAACCAGATTATAAAATCTCATTGTATACTGTTTAGAATACTCAGAATGGTCTTGCTCTAGTAGCAGGAATTAATTAAAGTAGACATTGCTCAGATTTCATCTGACAGGTTTTAAAATACCTAAGGGAATTAAACAGTTTCCAAATTTCTATCCACAGAAAATCTTAGAATATTTGTAGTAATACTAAAATATCCAGCACTTGAGGTGAAATTAATAACACTTATATTTAAAAAAATGTACAAGGCATGCAAAGAAGCAGGAAATAAAATTCATTTGACAAAATTCGCCATTTTTTCTGATTAAAACAACATCAAATGTAGCAATAAAGGAAAAATCTCTCACTTGATAAAGAGTATCTATGAAAATCCTGCAGCTAATATTTATGCTTAGTGATAAAATACTATGTACCATATGAGAAAGAACAGCTATAAAATAATGAGGTCTACTCCCACAATGTTTATCCAACACTGTTTTGGAAGTTACGGTCATTGTAATAAGGCAAGAAAAAAGAAATGAAATGAGTAAAGATAAAAAGGAACAAGGAGAAATTTATAATCTATAAAATAAAGATTTTAAAGGATATGAAGCTATCTTTATTGTTGGATGACATGATCACCCATTAGAAAATTTAATGGAATCTTAAAACCCACCCAAACAAATAACAAAATCAAAAAACAAAAGCCTTTGTAGACTAAAGGAGTAAGCACAAAGTTGAAAAGAAAAAATCAATATACAAAAGTCAATTGCAGTTCTGAGTAACAAAAAATAATTTAATGAACAAAAAAATTTTAAATAAAAATGATACTGTTTAAATATTAAATATTATTGGGGCGCCTGGGTGGCTCAGTCGGTTGAGCGGCCAACTTCGGCTCAGGTCACGATCTTGCCGTCTGTGAGTTCGAGCCCCGCGTCGGGCTCTGTGCTGACGGCTCAGAGCATGGAGCCTGTTTCGGATTCTGTGTCTCCCTCTCTCTGACCCTCCCCCATTCATGCTCTGTCTCTCTCTGTCTCAAAAATAAATAAATGTTAAAAAAATAATAATAATAAATAAATATTAAATATTATTAATAAATATTAAATAAATATTTAAAAGACTATTTTTGTAATAAATCTGACAAAAGATGTGCAATATTTGTTTGCTGAAAGCCTCAGAATTGACTCGATAGAAGTTAAAGAAAACCTAAAAAATGAAGAGTTGTACCATGTCCCGGATGATAACATTCAATATTAGGATGTCAATTAATTCCAAATTGATTTACAGTTCAACATAATCCAAATCAAAATCCCAGCAAAGAAATCAAGAGTATGATTTTAAAATTAATATGGAAATACAAAAGAGTCATATGGCCAAAATAAGTTTGAAAATAAACAAAGTTGGGTAACTAACATTACCTGACAGGAGACTTATTCTTAGGCAACAACAACCAAGAGAATGTATTGTTGCATAAAGACAAACATGTAAATCAATGGAACAGTTTAGAGTGTCCAGAATAGACCCTGAAATATGTGTACAACTGAATTTCACAAAGGTACAATGGCAACACTGAACAGAGTTTTTTTTTTCCCCTGAAGATAGTTGCTGAAACAATTGCATAATAATATGCATAAACACAACTTTGATCCATACATTACAGCTTATATAATAATAAAATAAAAATGCATTAGAGATCTAAATTAAAGCAAAATGATCTAAAACTTCTAGAAGAAAGAGGTGTTATGACATTAGGTTGGATAAAGATTCAAAAGTATGATATTGGTAGTGTTATCAATAGAAAAAAATGGCAAGTTGGGCTTAAAAGTTTCTGCATTTCAAAACATAGGATTAAAAGGAGGAAAAGACAAGCCACATATTGGAATAAAATATTTTCAAATCACATATCAGGATAAGTTCAATTCAAAATATATAAAATCACTTTCAAAAACCAATAAGGACACCAACATCTCAAAAGAAAAATGGGCAAAAGGTTTGAACAAACACTTCAGCAGAAAAGGTATAGCATGGCAAATATGCACATGAATAGATTCTCAACATTATTAGACATTAGCAAAAAGAAAATTAAATCCATAATTACTACCACTACTATCTGAATGGCTATAATTTAAAAACAATGATGATTCAGTTATTGGTGAAGATATGAGAGAACTGGAATCCGTATACACTACTGATACAAGTATAAATATTTACACACCTTTGGAGAACAGATTGCCAGTTTTTAGGGTTAGACACGTATCAATTATATGATTCAGCTATCCTACTTCTTGGCATTTACCCAAAAGAAATGTAAGCCTCTGTCCATAAAAATAATTGTACTCAGTTGTTATAGGGACATAATCTGTAATAACCCAAAAATGGATGAGAGGGTTGTATATTATACAAACAAGTAAATGAATAAGTGATGTTTCCATATAATGAAATGTTACTCAGCAATAAAAATGCATGAACTATTGATACATGCAACAATACACATGAATCAAAAAATAATTATACTGAGTGAAGGAAACCAGTCCAAATAGAGTATATATTATGTAATTACATTTATCTCAAATTATAGAAAATAACATTGATCTACAGTAGCAGAAAGTAGAAAAAGCTGTAACCTGGAGACCAGGGCTGGGAAGTGAAGCATGAGAAAGAGAAAGGATGGAATTCAAGTATTATGAATGTTGTGATGAAAAGGGTAAAAGATGTATTCATTATCGTGATTGTAGAGATGGTTTATGGATATATACATATGACAAAACTTATCAAGTTGTACACATTAATGACTGAATTTTATGGTAAGTAAAATTTACCTCAATCAATGTGATAATTTCTTGATATGTCTATTGGACTTCCACATTGCAATGTCAAAAGTGTAGTTGGTGTTCACAGGAGTATAAAACGCAGAAAATATGAATGTTGAAAACATCAAGTATAGATGATGTTTAAAATGATTTCAAAAATGTATAAGATATGAGAATAGAAAGAAAGAGAAATGATCTAAAGACCAAGTCTTGGAACTCTAATATTTTCAGTTTTAGACTATGAAGAACTAACAAAAGTGACTGAAAAGGCATATTCAGTTAGGAAGAAGGGATTTCAAGAGAGTATGGTGTCCTCAAAGCCAATTAAAGCAGCTATTCAGTGAGTAAAAGAATGATCAACTACGTCAATTACAGCTAACAATAATTCCTCAAAATGAAGTCAGAGTCATTGGACATACCAATGTAGATACCAGGAGAAAAGAGTGATGAGGAGCCTGACTAAGTAACATTCAAGAGAGAAATTGGAGCTATAAGGGAGAAAAATTGCAGAGCAGAAGCAGGAGAGAGGCAGGTTAAAGAGAGTATGACTTTTTATCATTTTATTCTTTTAAGTTTGGGGAAATCACAAATTTATTGCTGCTAATGAGAATGATATAGTAGAGAGGGGAAAAAATGTTGATCCCAGAGAGAGAAGACAAATGATAAAATGATGTTCCTGAGGGGAAGGAATCTATTCACAAAGAAAGGGATATAGATATTAATTAGGAACATAGATATAGTTCATCCACAGCGGCAGGTGGAAAGGCAGAATATATCATCCAAATGTGGGTGGGTGGATAAATGTCTTGGCAGGAGCCTGTAGGAGTTCTTTTATGATCTATGTTCTCAGAGGAACAAGAGGAAAGCTCAACAGGTAAAAGAGAATAAGGAAGAATAGTTTCTGCTTTGATAAAAAAGAATGTAAGAAATAGTAGCTCAGAAAAATGGAAAGTTAGTGGACTATGAAATGCAAAGGAAACTAAATAAATGCCCTCTCGTGTTTGGAAGTATAGATTTAAAGTGACATTTGTTTTCAATTTTTAAAAAAAAAAAATGTCTTTCCATTAAGAAATGTTAAAATGTTTTTCTGAGTTTAGTTTCCAACCAATATTAATAAATAATAAAAACAAATACTATGAAAGGTCTGCATTTTGTGAAATAAAATCAATGCCCCTGTGATTTATTTGTGCTTTGCCTACCTTTAATTTGATTTATATTGCTAACATATTTTATTGGGAAATATGCTTGTTTTGAGATATTTTAAGAATACTATCGTCCTTCATGTTGACAGAAAAAGACAGCCAAATGGCATGCTGTTCTTAAACAGTATTTAACTAAAACCATCTACTAAGCGAGATACAATTCTTCAAAAATTGAAAAAACTCTAGACACTACTAATACCTAATGTACAAAGTTTAAGTTAAATTTATCTCCCTTATTATTCATAGAAAGAGTAGGCAATCAATGCAAATGTGATAACAAAAATGCTGGTGCAGTATTTTTTCAGAATTACATCAGTTTCCATCTATAGAAATACTAGACTGTTAATTGTGGGTTATAATGAATAATATTAGGATTAATTATGTGATAAATTTTAGCAACAGAATTAATAGAATTGAATGACAAAATTGATTTGAATAGCTAATTATACCTTAATCTTAATAATTCTGAATCTGGGTTATCAAGGTTTAAATACCTAATAGGATAGGTGTGACTAATTAAAATGGAAAGCTAAACTAATTTCTTTTTGTTTTATGTGATCCTTTACTACTTTAACTGATGAAGCAATGATTAGAAATGTGAATCAGCTACGTTTTCAATGTAGCCAGGGTTCAAATAATAAAATTCCATTTACAAAAAGCCATACAAAAGGTTTTTCATATTTATGTTGGAAGTATTAAAAGTTTATAAAACCATTACAAGGAAACTTTGTGTATATATCACATTTTTGCTCATATATGTAGCATATTGTAAAGACAGATGGAAAATTAAAATATATATTTTAGAATATGAAGGATCAAAGTGAAAGAAATGTGTTAGGTATTTCCATTTTAAAAGGAGCATAAAAAGAACTGCAACATGTATAAATATCTTATAAAATTATTTTTAATGTTTTATATGCATACAGGTTGACTATTACAGAACAATTTTTAATATTCAGATAAAGGCTCCTGTGTCATTCTTGTAAAATACTCTCTGATTTAGATACTTTCTCTTTTAGCCTAGTGAAATGAAATAAATTTTAATATACATATATTTTGCATCATATAATTTTACCTTATACTCTATAGGTTTCTTGAAATATCATTATACATAATATATTCTACATATTTCTCTTAGACTTGAATAACTGATAGTTTCATTTTAACTGATAGTTAAAGGAGTAACTGATAGTTACTGAGGGAAAGGGTAGCCTGAGGGAACAAGTGAGATCATCTCAGTGCTTAAATGTTGCTTGTTTATTCTGGCTAGGATATTAATCAATAATTATTTAAATAGCTATTAGGAATATAACAAACTAAAAGACACAACCCTTTAGACATAATAGGTATTCTACATCGGTTTACTATGCATTTTTATTAATTATTAGGGGATTTGAAGAGTGGATATTTCCTATGAAACCAAATGGTACAATCTTTTCATGTAATCCTAGAATTTTATCTAGTAACTTTTAACTGAATACAAAATAGTTGTGGCGTCTACTTGTAAAATGACTTCTCTAATATGAACTCTTCATACGATTTTTTTCATTAGAGAGCACAAATGCCATTGATTGGTTACTCTATGCCATTTTTTCAAAGTACTATGTTTTATAGAATGAGATTTTTATTCTATTAAGGCCACATTCTAAGTGAGGATTTTGCCTGCAGTTTTGATTTGAGCTTTTTTTTTTTTTTTTTTGCACAAAATTGAAAACCAAAAGCCAAACAAACCAAAATTAAAACAACAACAACAACAAAAATCAGGAAAAGATAAAAAAAATAATAAAACCACACAGAAACCAAAATAAATATATCATAACATCGTAGCTCAAGTTTGACTTCATCTCTATTTCCATTTACAAGATGCTTATCATTCCTTTACTTTCTTCAGTAAAAGAAATACACATACAGGAATTAACAAAAATCGAGCACATATTAATTTCGTATCATTTTCCCAAACCTTCGATTGCTCGCCTAATCCCCAAATCACCTTCATTCCATCACTTTTATGTACACAGTTTAATACAATTAGTACAGAAGAAGTTGAATTCAATCTCATTATAAGCACAGTAGTGAGTAAAAACATATCCATTCTCTAAGAATCTGTTTATTTTACAACTAGCAACGAAATCTCTATGGCCGCTCTGTGGTACTATGCCTTCTTGTAGTTTGAAAAGTCACTTCCCCAAAGAAGCATTTTATATTAGCTGGGGAATTTTTTTAATTACTTGCTGAAATTAAATGCTTTTGTTGGCATGGATTTGATTTACCATCCTTTTGTCCTATGAGATAAAAATAAAAGTGACAAAAATGACTGTGGTTTAATGAACTCACTGCATATACGAATTTCTGTTGTTTCTATCTCATTACTGATTTTATTTCCTTAAAGAAATAAACTAATGAAACCTTATTTTGAAGTATTTTCAGATTAGAATGTGAGTGTTTGATAGTAGAGCAAAGCAAAAACCATGACTTGAGTATAGGATACAGAAATGGGGCATTCATGTAAATGAACCAATATCATTGGGAATGGGAATGTTCAAAGTGATTTGCAATGATTAATTAGCTCTTATTACCTGAGATATTAGGTCTTCTTTGTTTTCTTGTTTTAAAATTTCCTTATATATAATATAAACTTTAAAGTTGAAAGTTAAGCAGTAGGAAAAATAAAAGTAAAAACACATAGTTTTATGTTTTAAATATTTGCCAACCAGCAAACTGAGTTTCTCCACTTACCAATGTTTCTCTTATTTTTCATTACTTTCATTTGATACTTTGATTTAATGATGAGGCTCTATATCCTGTTTGTCTTTAAAATTTGATGACTTTTTTTCCCCAAATTTTGTTCACATTCTCCATCCTCCATAAATACTTATCTGGATTTTACTGTCTATAATATTTATTTCATTTTTGTGTTCCAGTGCTCAAATTGCACAGTCAGTCTTGCTCAATGGTACTTACATGCTATCTACTTATTTTATGTTTTTATTTTCTCCTTCAAGCTAATTTGCAAACTTCAAAAGAAACTAAGTCATGGTCCTTATATAGAATCACACTACATCCAAAATAACAAAAAAATAAAACTTTATTCATTTTTTATTAATTAATATACAATGGTGTCAATAATATTACTGGATTTCTTTATTTTTAAGAAATGATTCAATGTCTTATAAAAATTAGAATGAGTATCTCATTCTGAGATTCTCAACCACTAACAACATAAAAATATAAGAGATCACTTGAATTCTAAACTTGAATTGAACATACATATCTTTGTTAAAGACTAAGATAAGAAATCACTGTATTTGTGCTCGCTGTCCCCAGCGGACACATTGTAAATCCCACCATCGTATATTGATCCTGTCACAATAAAATGTGCTAGATACACAAAATTAATGATTGTTCTACTTGGAGTACTCTTTAAAGAGAATGGTGTTTGCCATCATAGCCTCAGTTGGGGGGGGGGGGAACCCACAGGGCATGGCCATGTGACCTTATGTGCTTTACATCCCACAGCAGGATGAATGTGACCCTAAAATCAATATCATGTGAATGCTTCCAAAGCCTGTATATCCTGGAAGGTTTGAAATACTATTTTTAGAATTTTTATGTAGGTTTTGTTTTTGTTTTTTAATCTCATGATTTGCTATATATATTTAAAGGAATTTCATTGGTAAAACTGGAAGAAGATATACTCATCTCTATGTATCTTTCTGTTAACAATACTGAAAAATCACAAATTGGTTGGCATGGTACTGAGGGCAACAGGGGTCTAGGTGACTTCTCAGTTATTAGCTCGCCTTCTTAAAAACATCTTTCTCTGTGTCAATTCCTTAATGGTTTCTAGTTTTTAAAGATGCAACCAATAGTTGCATCTCCTCAAAAATATCTTAATTTAAATAATTCTTCCCCCACCGCCACCTCATAGTGTACCAAATCATTCCCAATGGAACTGAAAGTTTAACTGTTTTGATCCTCATCTGGACCTTCAAATTTTTGACTTTGCATCATTTTACTGCATATGCTGTTCTTCCACATTTTTGAGGCAAATTCATTTTACTCCTTCTTGGATTGCTTTTTCACACACTCTCCACTCTTTAAACTTCCAAATCTCTCTCCCTAAGCCCTCACTGCCAATGGATACAATAACAACTTCAGAAGAGAATTAGCTTGACTTATCCCCACCAAATCTACCAACATGGCTAACTCTTCATCTACATTCTGCCTGTCCCCTTGTTCCACTGGAGGAATTACTCTGCTTTTAAAGGCCATGACAATTCCTGTGCAGTTTTTCCTACTCAAGGACTTTGCTTGTGAAGTTACCCCCCTTTTTTATTCTGTGTTATCATTTTTTCCTTCTGCACTGGAGCATCATCCCCATCCAGTACATAAAAATGTTGCATATTTCACATATTAAAAACAACAAAATACTCCCTTGGGTACCATGTTCATTCCTCCAACTGCCTCATTCCTCTGTAGTTGTTTATAGCAATACTACTTCTTAGAATTGTCTATACTCACTGACTTTTATGACCTGACCTACCATTCTCTCATAAACCAACAAGAACTAAGATAAACTCTACCCTAAAACCTCCAAATCCCCCTCTTTCTGAAGAGGAAAAATAAACTTTCAACTTGCGAAATTCAATGGCAAAATCTTGTTTGTGACCTTAGCTAGCTTCTCAGTACTTGACCTTCTCTAATTCCCTTATTCTTGAAAAACTCTTGCCCTGGCTTCAGGTACCATATGCATATGCCTGGCTTCCCTTCTACCTCTAGGTCAGCTCCTTTTAGCCTTCTTTTCTGGTTCATTCTCCTCTTTCTGAAATGACTTCCTATCCTTTTTATTTCCTTTCATACTAATAACACTAATTTGCTATTGTTTTACATACTATTTATGCACTGGTATTGGCTTTATATGTCTAGGTTTTGCCTCTTAGAATCATGTTAGATTTGTAATGTTTACTGAGAACTTCTCATCACATGTTGATAGAGGTAAAATGAATTTCATGTTGAAAACAGAATGTTGATTTCCCTTATCTTCATCTCAACTGTTCTACAAGTTTTCAGTGGTCCTAATAAAGGATATTTCCATATGCTCATAGTACAGATGTAAAACTATGCATGGTCTTAGAGTTTTTAAAAATTTCCCTCTTACTGCACAATTAATAGGTTGATACCAATGGACTAATCAATAAATGAATCAATATTGATTAGACCAATACTGGTCAATGGACCAATATTGGATCAATGGATCAATGAGTAATTCAAAAATACACTGTATTTAACCCTTATTTACTTTTCCCTCCGCTATCAGTATAAGCAAAGTTAGTAGTATCCTTCCTTGGGTAACTCTAATAGCTGTCTAACAGGGTTAAATTAATTCACCTTTGCTCTCTTGGAGTAATATAGTGATGTTTAAAATACCACAATGGTATCTTATGTTCAAAATTAATAAAATGTTACTCTTCCTATAATAAAACTCCAAGTTCTTAACTTGGGTGATAAGGCGATATCTGGTCTTGCCCCGTTCACCTATCAGACTCATAGTACTTGCCATTTTAACCCTTTGCACCAGCCAATCTGTTTCACTATCTTTTCCTCAAAGTTGTTTAACTGTATTCCATTCAGGGGCTGATTATCTGCTCAGAATATTCTTAAAATGGATGTTTATGTGTTCTTGCTTCACTATTTATGTGTCCACTCAAATATGTTTTTCTTAGAGAAACCATTATTGTCTACCTTAACTAAATATACCCTACCTACAACTACTTCCTGTCATTCTCCATTGTGTCTCCTTTTGTATTATGAATGCAATGCTACCTGCTTTGACATACAGTCTCCCTACAAGTATCAGAGACTAAACACAATAGATATATATTTCTCATTATATGATATCCAGTCAGTACCAAGGCAAAGGGGCAGGATGGTCTTTTCTTCAGAAGGTAATTCTGGGGTTCATGTGATGGATCTCTCTCTAACATGTGACTTCTAGGACAACTAGGCTCAGATATCTAGCCATTGTTACAGCTGTGCTGACAGCTCAGAGCCTGGATCCTGTTTCAGATTCTGTGTCTCCCTCTCTCTCTCTGTCCCTCTCACGCTCATGCTCTGTCTCTCTCTCTCTCTCTCAAAAATAAATAAAAATATTTTTAAAAATTAAAAGAAAAGAGTATTAGTTGAATGAGACACAACTGAATCTTTCGCCATTATTTTCTCCTCTGTATAAGAAAGCTTCAAATCCAAGTTTAGCCCCTTCCTGGTGGCAGCCTGCATGCACATGATTAGTTGAAATGGATGTACAAGAGTCTTCTTTTTCTCTCAAACGAGAACACTCTGAAAGGCCGTGCAGGCTTCAAACCTTGCTAAGGGTTTTACTGAGCCTCTGTTGCAGCTTCACTGCAGTTCAGCTTCTATGTTAAATACTGCCTCCTTTATTTCTTCTAGGTATTATTCTTTCTCACTGATATATAACCTGTACTCAAATCTAGAGTCTCAGAGACAGATTTCTAGCCAATCCAAGTTATAATTGATACCAGAAGCTGTTCTAGGAGGTAGACTCTAAAGTGGGAATTCTAGCTGTAGTATTCACCAGCCATCTGGCAAGGCGGACCATAGCATTGCTGCAAATGCAATATTGATAGCTCCTTGTATAACACTACAAAGCAACCGATCTATACTTTATGGGTGGTAAAGTGGGAAAGGAACCCAATAAAGAGAAATACACTAGCCATTGAAACATCTTAGGCATTTGACTAATTATAGTCAGTAAAGGACCATGGTATTAGTCTGCTGCTCAGTTCTCAATGCACTGGGGATAAACAATGAAAAGTTGAGCATCATTCCCCAAGTAGAAGTGTGCAAGTGAATGTGTAAGGGTTAGCACAAAAGCCAGAGAACCTTCTAGGTAGTCTTTGAAGGGACAGAAATTTCCTGCAGCTGGAAGGCAGAAAAGCTGAGGACCAGGACCAGGACTTAATTAGAAGAATAACAGATCACTAGAAGAGGTTGAATTCACAACCCTGATGAGTCTTCTAACCAAAGTTAGGCTTTGATTAAGAAAAAGCAGGATCTTAAGAGCTGGGATGAGAAAAATCTTGGTTAGTGTTTTGCAATTTCTGAAAACTCAAATTTTTTGTAACCCTCTGAGCCAACAGAAGGAACACAAAACAGGTGAATAAAAGATAAAATAGTAGCATCCCAAAACAGATTGACAAAAGATGGTACTACTTCTTTGTTCATTGATGAAAATGCCTGCCCTTCAGGAAAGACTGGTGACCCCCTCAAGATCTATCCCCAACCCCCCTCTTGGTTTTGAGATTAATAACTGGGTAAAGACATAACACAATCCAGTTTGAGAAGTGCTAGTTTTTTTGGTAAAGAGAGTAAAGGAACTACACACTCAAGGAGATGCAGTCCTAAAAAAAAAAAACACGCACCAACAGGAGCTTTGACGTGCAGGTAACTGATTCAAGTGAGATGTAATCTGAAGATGGATAAGAGAGATGATTGATCAGGAAGTATGTTTCTGAGTTAAAGGAAACCATTTGGGAAGCAACACTAGTACAGTCTTGGCTCTTGGAAGCTTGGCAAAAGTGGTTGCCATTTAAAATGAATTAGAAAGATGCCTGTGATATGCGTCTGGGTAGTTCTGTCGGTTAAACATCTGACTTCGGCTCAGGTCATGATCTCATGGTTCCTGGGTTCAAGCCCCAGGTCGGGCTCTGTGCTGACAGCTCAGAGGCTGAAGCCTGCTTCAGATTCGGCATCTCTCTCACTCTCTCTCTCTCTCTCTCTGCCCCTCCCCCCCCCCTCTCTCTCTCTCTCTCTTTCTCTCTCTCAAAACTGAATAAACATTAAAAAAATTTAAAAAAGAAAAGAAAAAAGAAGAAGGGTGCCTGGGTGGCTCAGTTAGTTAAGCATCCAACTGTAGTTCAGGTCATGATCTCATAGTTCGTGAGTTGGAGCCCCGCATCAGGCTCTGTGCTGACAGCTTGCTTCGAATCCTCTGTCTCCCTCTCTCTCTCTGCCTCTCCCCACCCCTCTGGAAAATAAATAAATGTTTAAATGAATTAACAATTCTTCATCTGCCATTGCAAATGGTAGAGAGAGGAATACATGGTAGAGAATAGAAGTTTTAAAAAATGGATTTTACATAAAGTCACATTCAAACAAGGGTCCCACTTTACAGCAAAGGGGGTACAGCAGTAGGTATATGTTATGAATCTCATCATCTAGTGCGTTGCATGACTTAAGACAATCTATATTTTTAGAGTAGTTAACACTTCTAATATATCATATTTTTAATTGCCTAAGATATACAAATATATAAGTAATTTGTACTTTCTTCTCCATGCTTCTTCTCCCTCTTTCTAAACTCTACTTTTACTCATAAGCATTATCTGTGTCTATGTTTAACATTAATCATTAAATTGTGTATTTGGCTTCTAATTGATTTTTCTCTTACATACAACCATTAGATATAAAATATAAATATAAAAGGAGCTTATCTCCTTTTCACCTTCTTCTCTTGTCACCCTTACATTTTTCTTAGGTGTATTAAGCCGTCCAGTCACTGTCAACCAGCTCTGGTTTAAGCATCCCAGAGTACTTCTCTATCATCCAGCAGGCTACAACCACACCTTCTTCCCTGGTTGGGGAGGGGACTCCTTCTTCAGGAAGTCCTCCTTAGGTGTAAGAAATTCTTTAGAATTTTGTTTCATCTTTAAAGTGAGAGCTCTGCCACAGCTAGTAATTCTTTATATTAAACTTTCTGTGTTCAGATTACTATGTCTCCTGGATAAGTCTTGATTGACAAGGGTCGTATCAGACATTGTTTTGTCTCAGATATACTTAGACAAACAGTATACTGAATATCCTCACCCTCAACCCGGAGACGTGTGTTTGATTCAAATTTTTGACATCTTCAACAGCCAGCACACTCTACATAATCTGACTTCACCATTGTAAATTCCCATGAGTCTTTTCATCGATTTTTATTTCAGATATTGTCAGCAGCACTTAAATAAATATGGTATTTGCAGGTTGTCTTATAGTTTTGTTGCCAATGTGTTTGAGTGTTTTCTTTGTTTGTATCCATTATTCTCTTTGTGGTTTTATAGGTCT
Source organism: Puma concolor (assembly GCF_028749965.1). Lineage (NCBI taxonomy): Eukaryota > Metazoa > Chordata > Mammalia > Carnivora > Felidae > Puma > Puma concolor. Next base: position 203,529,297 of record NC_141667.1, on the reverse strand, counting down.
CCAGGAAGATAAGTGCTGCAGGTCCCTAAGTGGAAGACTCATTCTGTGGACTTATTTATTTAGTTAGAGACCTATCTCATGTAACCCTGTGCCAAAATTCACCTGGTTGGACAAGAATGTCCAGAGAAAAGGTGAGAGTCTAAGGTTTGTTGCTAGATTTTGCCTGAAATGTTGGTAGGAAATGGAAGCAGTATGGAAATGACTATCTCATTATATAAATTTGGTATGAACAATTCAATTCTAGAATAGGAACCAATTAGTTAAATATAAATTCAAGCTGTGATTCCTGAGGAGCTTAATTTTAGGACAAAGCCCTGAAGCTGAGACAAGCAATGGAAATAGTAGAAAGATTCTGTCTGGAGATGGGGTTCTCTGGAAACCTGAAGTACAGAAGATATATATTATTCAAGAATATTTTTAGTGGGCATGGAAGCACTTATTTAGACAGTACAGAAAAAAACCTCCTGGTAAAAATTATTTTTTTTGTTCTTTATAAAGCAATCATATTCTTTTGAGTGGCTAATTCCCCGCTAATTGTAAATATATAATAGTTGTTTATATAAGGAACAAAAACATCTAAAATTCATATGGAACATTTAGATTTATGTAAGTTACGACACAGATTTCTTTTTTCCTGCAATTGGCAATAATCCACCATTTAACTATAGGTAATGTGACTAGATGCTTGGCTTTCTGATACTCTGGAAAAAAATCTCACTCTCCTTCCAATATATACTCTTACTTGAAAATCATTTTATTTATTTGAGCAGGTGGTCTGTGTTTAAAATTTCTCTCTAACATAATTTCTCTCTAACTTACAACTTTTGTCTTCTCTGCATATATAAAATGTATGGAAAATGACATTAGATACTAACAAAAGATATCTGGCTTCCACAGAAGTTATGTAATGAGGTTTAATTTGTGTGACAACAAATATATTATAAATTGGAAATATGAGCAATACAAAACATTGTACTAATAGTGGGAGGCTATCATCTACCCAGCAAATCACTCTGTAACTATGGTGTATCATTATTATGAAATATACTAGAGTTCTGGTTTTAAGTAATAGATAATTAAAATTTATAGAAAAGTGAACCATAAAGAAAAACATGGAGACTATCAAGGAAATTAAATCCTTAAAGAGACATTCCAAGTTTGCACCTTCTTCAGAGAAAGAAATTCAAAAGATGCAGGAGAAGAGGGGTGAATTGGAAGACTGGTTTTCCTTTTTTGATTCATTGAATTTAAATTTCATTCACATGGTAATAGTCTCTTGCAGTCTGTTAGGACTGAATAAAGATATCTCTGGGTAAGGTAAAACCCAAGGCAGATGAGAGGAGCATTGTTTGAAAAACCTTATTAATATAAAGCAGAGCCCAAGGGTATAATAACGATCAGGACAAGCATTGAATGTGAGGAGTCAGGAAATTCAAAATAAATAATAAAAATACGCTGAAAAAATAAAAACTATTTTGGATGGAAGAAAATGTCACAGGAACCTCTTCCTGGCTAAGATGCAATGCTCAACACAATGAAGATGCTTCTATCTTTCATGGTACCATTATTGCACTGTGTCTATGGTTTGACAACCAAAAATAATACTGGTAGGACTGAATAACACACATTAATTATGTCATTTCAAGCATAAAATAACAAAGAATGCAACATGACTAGTAAAAAACCATTATAGACACTGAAACACAAGAAATATATAGAAAGTTCAGAATACCAGTACAATATAGCTGAATAGCACTCAACCTACTTTGTCTCTATTTGCTAATTGTAAAATGACTGGGCTCAATTAGATATCTCACACTCATTCCAGTTCTAAAGGCCTTCGATTCCATTTCAAAAATTAATATTTTCTTCCGAGTATTCCATATTCAAAAGCAGGTATCAGAAGATATCATAAGAAAAGAGACTGTGGGACACCTGAGTGGCTCAGTAAATTGAGTGCCCCACCCTTGATCTCTGCTCAACTAGTAATCCCAGGGTCCTGGGATTGAGCCCTACATTGGGCACCATGCTGAGCGTAAAGCCTGTTGAAACTCTCTCTCTCTCTCTCTCTCTCTCTCTCTCTCTCTCTCTCTCTCTCCCCCCCCCCCCCCGGCCCTCTCCCCTGCTCGCATTCTATCTCTCTAAAATTAAAAAAAAGAAGAAAAGAAAAGAGACTGTGTAAGAATATAGATGATCTTTCATAAGTCTACTTGCTTAATTACATTTTGTTGCTTAATTGGCGTCTAAAGCAGATTATAATCTTCTAGTATTTGAAATATAAATATAAATATCAGTATATAGAATACATATGTATATATTTAAAAATCTGCTGCAATATGTTAGGTATACATTAAACTGGCTTTATCCAAAATATGTTTATACTCTCAAAAATATGAAAGACACATATAGGAAAATTCAAGATGAGATGATATAAACCCAAGAGACTAGGGATATAGAAGAAATAGTAAAATACAGATTACCAGCAGAAAATAAGAAATGAATAATATGTGGACAGGGCATTAAGGTAAATTCCTTTTGGAATCACGTTTAAAATGTGGGATAAAATTTAAAAAACAAGACTTTAAATGCATGGATGACTTGATGGAAAATTAAAGGAATTCCCTAAAGGCTGAAAATTTCAAGAAAAATGCAAATCTGGAAGAACCAGCATACTAGAAGAAGAGCTAGAATACTCTCTGAGAGCACCTTCCACTCCCTAATATCTGGACTTTAATGAGCTATTTGCACAAAGCACAACATACAAGAGAAGGGTTTTATTAAGATCAGAGACTCCAGATTTAAGTCTAGATCCATGAAGGGGGTCTAAAAAAGACCCCTGATTGTTTGAACCAGGGTAAATTCTTGCCACACTGAAACAATCATGCTGTAGCTCTTGACAATCCTCTCCAGAAGACTCCCAAATACAATCAGACTCTCATGTGGGTGAATTGAAACTATGTATGGTCCCAAATCCCAACCTTACAATTTAGTTTAAAAAGGTCCCGGGTTGCAGTGCACTTAAGTAACAGGCAGAAAGAAAATAAAAATATTTTTGGAATAGTGTATTTTAAAATTAGGTCAAAAAGAACCCCCAAAGAAAAGTTTTCAAGAATATTTACATTACCTCAAAATATCTATGAAAATATATGAAATATGAAATGTCTATTGGTAGGCTAGATAAAATTATAGCTCTTAAAATATATAGGTATTGAAAGTTCTAAATTTAAATTATTTTAAAATGTTATAGTAGGCAAGTATGAATTGAAAGAAATATGTGCCATGGACTGAATTGTATGCATCTTCCCTTCCATTCATATGTTAAAGCCCAACTTTCCATGTAATTGTAATAAAGATAGAGTTTCTAAGGAGATAATTAAAATTAAATAAAGTGATAAGGGTAGTGCCCTGATGTTTAGAAAAACAAAACAAAACAAAACAAAACCTGGAGTCCTTATAAAAAGAGGAAGAAACACCAGATCTCTCTCTCTTCCATGTGAGGGCATGATGAGAAAGCTGTCTTCTGACAACCAGGAATCTGATCCTGTAGGCACGCTGATCTCAGATTTCCAGCCTCCAAAATTGTGAGAAAGTAAATTTCCTTTTTCTTGAGCCACCCAGTCTAGGGCATTTCGTTATCCTAGTCCTAGCTGACTAATACAGATGGCATATCAATTTGTGTCCAATCAAGAAAAAAAATCACATAGAGGGACGCCTGGGTGGCTCAGTCGGTTAGGCGTCCGACTTCGGCTCAGGTCATGATCTCGCGGTTTGTGAGTTCGAGCCCCGCGTCGGGCTCTGTGCTGACAGCTCAGAGCCTGGAGCCTGCTTTGGATTCTGTGTCTCACTCTCTCTCTGCCCCTCCCCTGCTCACTCTCTGTCTCTCTCTGTCTCAAAAATAAATAAAACATTTAAAAAAAATTTTTAAAATAAAACAAAGAAAAAAATCACATAGTAATTTGAAAGAGAGAAGTTTAGTATCATGAATTATTAACTATAACAAGGTATTGGAGAAAGAAGGGATTAGAAAATAAGAACTAAAGAGAACTCTAAAAAATATAGAAATACCAGACAGATATAAGGAATATCCACTGCCCGTAGACAGAGATCGAGCATTGAACGAAGGTCTCCCTGTAATCCAAGACTGAGATACAGACTGTTGTAGAGGGCACAGACACTGCTCTTTGAAATGCAGAGACATCACTGTGGTACAGTAAGGGAATTTGCTGGCACTCTACCCTCTAGGTACCAAGGGAAGGACAGAGGAACTCTGCTACGTAACAACCCAAGGTAGATGCAGGGGAGAAAGGGCTGGCCACTGTGCCCTGCAGATGGTGGACACCGCAGAAGCCACTCACACCACAGGGGTCAGGGGCCCGGGACAAGCTGCACGTGCTATAGGAGCTTGACAAGTGAGCGAGCCCTTTACTCCTACGGTGTCTCTCCGGGGCTGCCTCCTGACCAGGCTTAATGTAGTGCCAAGTGGCAAAGAAAAAGTAAGTGTTCAAAGGGCATATTTTCATTTTCACAAAGTGGGCAAAAGGATGAATTTGCGCAGAGAAACAATACTTTGAAAGCTGAAATACTTGGTTTAATACTTCATTTAATGCATCGCTAGTCTTTAATATGCAAATGTTTCTCAGAGATAGTGGTACATATTGATAGAAATTTCAATTCAGTTGAACAATGTTAACAATTGCCAAATAAATTAGATTTCAATGTATCCAGTAAACTAGCCTCAACGTGTTTAAAGGAACAGTTAAGAAAACTCCAAAGAGAAATGAATAGTTCCATAATTGTTATGGAATATTTTTAACATAACTCTTCCTTTCGTAAAGAGTAAAGAGTGATAATAGTAGTTGGATTATAAAGGATTTGGATAATGAGATGAACAAACTTGATCTAAGGGACATCTGTAAAACACTGGATTCTATACCTGTCAAATATACCGTTTCTATCATTCACAAGTAGTACATACACAAAATAACTGACCATATGGTAGATAATAGAACACATCTCACAAAATTTTAAAAGTTGTATGTTACCAATCTCATCCAATGAAAGTAAGTCGTTTTAGAAAGCAGTTACAAGGGCGGGGAGGGGGAGGCCAGCCTCAGTTGGTTAAGTGTCTGACTCTTGATTTCAGCTCAGGTCATGACCTCATGGTGGTAGTGAGATTGAGCCGGGCATCGTGCTGGGCATGGAGCCTGTTTGGAATTCTCTTCCTCCTTCTCCCTCTGCCCTTCCCATGCTTGCACACTCACAGCCTTTCTCTCTCTCTCTCTCTCTCTCTCTCTCTCTCTCTCTCTCTCCCTCTCTCTCGCTCTCTCTGTGTCTCTCAAAAAAAATTTTTTTAAATAAGTAAATAAATAAAAAGAAGTTACAAAACAATAATAGTAATGATAGTTATGGAAAGCCCATCTGTTTAAAAACTAGAACACATACTCCTAAAGAATTTATGGGCCCAGAGAATAATTTTTTTTAATTTAAATTTTGAATTCTAAACTAAAAATAAAATAACAATTCTAATAACTCTATTACTTCTAATAAAACTTCTAATAAAAACTGGAATATATTTATAATTGAATAATAATTAAAACAGATGATATCACATTGCATATGACACTGTTAAAGCACTGTAAAGTACATAGAGGGGACATGCCAAGCACCCAAGTTCCACGTTCCTTGAAACCAGAAAAGGGACATTCTCTCTGCTAATACGATATAGAGACTATTAGTATAGGAAGGTAAGAAACGTGCGGAATCATCCCGAAGGTGGATGATAACAGCAGCAGCATGGCATCTGATCCCTTGCATGGCAGGTGCATTGGTGTTGTGGCAGAGCAATGGGGCCAGTGTCACTGCTGATGCTACAGCAGCTGGTGCTTAGAGGCAGTCATATATCCTGCATAAATTCATTTAGGGCTTGATTTGACTGTGATCTCTAAGGCCTGTTCTCCAGCCTTGCAAGAGACTCTGTAAGCACTAGGTTTCCTTTCTGTAAAGCCCATTTGTGTTCTGATTTCCCACAGTCAGATTTTGTTTTCCTGAAATTTAGCTTTAATTTCTTTGACTGTATCTTCCTCAAAAAGGTTTTCCATTAACCCTCATATCAATGAAACCTCTTGCAAGCCTCATTTCCTTAGAACAGTGATTAGGTTTGTACATACTAGCAATACCAGAGATGGACATTTTTTAATTAATGAGTCCATTGTTTGATATGAATGGAGAAATCTACCAGTTTATGATTCTGTCACTTTACGTTTATTGAGGGCAGATTCTTTGAAATCATTGTTTATCAGAAGAAACATGGCAGCTGAACTCAAGCAGTCATAAGTTAGAATTTAAACTCTGCCACTTAGTAAATGACTGATCTTCAGAAATCTACTTGTCTCCTGCTTTTAACCTGTTTCCTTGTTTAGGAAATGGAGATAATTACCTCTGAGATATTTTTCTTGCAAGGATACTCAGTGCTCTGCCCACTACCTAATTAGTTATCAACAGCAACTTGTTTCTTCCCCCATAACATCCTTCATGATGCTCACTGATCATCTCAACAAACTTCAGTACATTAATAATGTGTGAGTCCAACTACATATACTTTCGCTAACATATTTTCTTTTTTATGTGCTTTAACCCCATAGATTTTATTGACCATGTAACTTTTAAGGGAAGATCAAAGTTATCTAAAAGGTCTCTTGAAAGATCGGGTTTATATTCATACCTAGAAGTACACTAGTAAAACAACTATTTTTAATGTTATCTAAAGCAGAAGCGTTAAAATTTCTTTTAAAAATTCAATTTGTTAGGTTTTTGTAATTAGAGTATGCTTTGCCGGGGCGCCTGGGTGGCGCAGTCGGTTAAGCATCCGACTTCAGCCAGGTCACGATCTCGCGGTCCGTGAGTTCGAGCCCCGCGTCAGGCTCTGGGCTGATGGCTCAGAGCCTGGAGCCTGTTTCCGATTCTGTGTCTCCCTCTCTCTCTGCCCCTCCCCCGTTCATGCATTGTCTCTCTCTGTCCCAAAAATAAATAAACGTTGAAAAAAAAAAAATTAAGTATGCTTTGCCAATCTGACATAACTTGTTTTATCTAATACCAAAAATAATTTATATATGATTTTGAATTCTACGGTCTTCTCTTCCTTATGGGATTTTTTTTTTTGTCCTTTGCTCATAAATCATGTAAGTATTTAATATTATGGATTTTAATAACCCTTGATTTTAATTGATTTTAATTTTTATTTTTTTTTTAATTTTTTTTTTTTCCAACGTTTATTTATTTTTAGGACAGAGAGAGACAGAGCATGAACGGGGGAGGGGCAGAGAGAGAGGGAGACACAGAATCGGAAACAGGCTCCAGGCTCTGAGCCATCAGCCCAAGGCCTGACGCGGGGCTCGAACTCCCGGACCGCGAGATCGTGACCTGGCTGAAGTCGGACGCTTAACCGACTGCGCCACCCAGGCGCCCCTGATTTTAATTTTTAAATCAATACTTGCATTAATTTATAAATTAATTATAAACAATAAATTGTTGATAAATAATTGCTATCTTAATAATTTTAATAACTATTAAGGATTTCAATAATTGTTATTAATTTTCATGGTCTAAGAACAAATTCTGTAACATAATTGGTAGAAAAGTATTTGTTATTGTATCTCTCTCCCTTTGTATAACTTAGGAGCCAAGATTTCCAATCCCAAATGTCTTTCAGAGACCCCAGGGAATAAAATCATACAACATATTCCATCTTTTTGATATCTATAATTCCTTCATTGATAATCCATGCCAAAGGAACTACGAGGTGTACTATCTCATGATTGTACTATGTTTAGGGCTAAGATGAGCTCTCCTAGCATCGTCTAAAACCACACTATCTCAAGTAGTGTGGTGAATTCCCTCCTTTACCAGTTCTTTTCACAATCTATTTTTTCAAAATGTGTTCCCAATGGGGCCACCAGATGAGTGGATAAGTGCGGTATACATATGATTTCACTCATATGTGGATTCTACAAAACAAAACAAGTGAATACACAAACAAAAAGCAGAATTAGACCTATAACTACAGAGAACAAACTGGTGACTCCCACAGGGAGGAGGGATGGGGGATGAGCAAAATGGATGAAGGGGAGTGGGAGGTACAGGCTTCCACTTATGTAATGAGTAAGGCATGGGGAATGAAGGGTACAGCATAGAGAATATAGTCAGTGATATTATAATAATGTTGTATGTTGACAGATGGTAGCTACACCTGTGGTGAGCACAGCATCATGTATAGAGATGTTGAATAACTATGTTGTATACCTGAAACTAATGTAACGTGTTCAACTATACTCAAATTAAACAAATATGAAAATAAAAAAGAAAGTTGTGGTATACATATATGCAATGGAATATTATTCAGCCTTTAAAAAGCAGGAGATCCTGCCATTTGCAACAAGCTGGATGAATATTGAGGACATTATGCTAAGTGAAATAAGCCAGACACAGAAAGACAAACACTGCATGATCACACTTATATGTGAAATCTAAAAAAAAAGAAGTGAAATTCATAGTAACAGAAAGTAGAACTGTTGTCACCAAGGGCTAAAGGGTGGGGGAAAGAAGTGATACTGATGCTTAGTATCATTAGTCACTATGAAGAAGCAGAGAATTAGCCACACTACTTCAGGTAAGTAGTTAGCTCCTGTTAAATATTCCACAATTCTATGTCATATATAATAACGTTCTTTTTACTAACATCAATAATACGGAAATAAAGTAGAAATTTCTCTTTATTTGCTTCTGAAAATAATTGCTGCCATGTCTCAAAGATTTTGTTATAAAGACCTATTCTTCTACTATTTAAAGGCTCTCAGGGCATTCATAATATGATGGTAAAACTGGATATATTCACTTTGCTGGACTCCTTCTCAACGCTCCAGGAACATACCACAGAAGTGCCTATTTTACTGTTGTTATTGTTTACCCTACCATACATATATCCTACATCTTACTTGATAACACATAGTATGACTGGAAAAAAAATGAATCATTTCCAGAGAGACTGGAAATCTCTAAAAATTTGTTCCCTGAGTGCAGTAAGTCAATGAGACATCCCTATGAATCTTGTTTGCTTTTCTGGAAGGATAAATCCCTATGGAGGGAAAAGAAGCAATGATTCGGGGTGCATAAAGTAGTGAATGACTCCACAGCCAGAGTTTCATCAACCCTGAAAAGTGATTATATATCTGAACTAAATATGTCCTTGTAGAAGGATTTGTGCTTCCAATCCAAGCCTAGATATCAGTGCCACCTGAACAAACAAGATGCTGAGGGATTTGCTTTTTGCCAAGAGAGTCCTGCTTCAGCATTCCCAAATCTACCAGAGCAGCAGGAAAACATTTTATCAAATCCTCTGGGACAACTTAATAGCTTAGAGAAACTATTTTTTAGTGGTCAAATATTCTACTACTATAACCTTACTCTTCGTACCATTCTGAATATTGCATGACTCATAAGTGGTGTCATTACTGTAAAGGATCACAGGTTTGCTAATTCTCAAACATATACTGGGTTAGGTTTGAGAAGCAATAGGCAACTGAAGGAGAATTGAACTGAAGGGCCCTGGAGTTTTTCCACTGAGTCTAACCCTGGGAAAGCAGATCACCAGAGTTATTTCACTCACATGACACACTAAGATAAACTGTTCCTATTTAGCAGCAACTATCTTTCATAGATAATGCATCAAGATAGGCCCAAGGTAGATTTTATCTCCTCTCCAGTCATTGCCACAGCAATAATTTCTTAGAACATCAGGATTCCTGTAATGCAGTGGGATTGAAAGCCTTGGATGAGGTAGATTGGACTTCAATAGACTCTTCCCAGTAGTTTCAAAACCACAGCATTTATACTCTTGGGATGAATTAGGGAACATTAATTATGCACTAAGTATTATTGATAGACACTCCAGTTACAAATATAAAAATAAATGGTAGGCCAAATTTGTCTACATTCTTAAGAAAGCATTTTAAAAATCACTGTAGATCATTATGATAATTCTTTGATTTATATCATATTGTCTCCTAATTATTTAAAAGACAAAAAATATATACATAATAAATACTTTTACTTGAGTTTGGTTCCAGTGACTTTCATTGTTAAGTTCATTTCTTTCTCTGTGTTTATCAATAAAGCAAGTTAGACTTCAATTAGCCAAGATTTCTTCAGGGATCTCTCCTTTCCTTCTTCTACCCCATATATAATTTTTGCTTAGTTCTTCATACTTAAACCATTATTTTAAAATGAGCTATATGTATTTCAATTTATCCTTTAAGATGGTGTGTTTTCATCATAGTAGCTAACTATTTGCTGAAATGGCTTTTATTTCCATCTGAATAATACAGAGAACTGTGAATTAACTGAATTCTGACTGTGCCTTAAGACTGGAGTCAGAAAATGAGAAGCAATTTCTTGTCATTGATCTGTATAAAAGAATTTATTTTTTTCTAACTCTTAAATATTCTCAGAAATCTTCAAATCTTATTCATTTTTTTTCTTTAGTATGAGGGACCATATTTTTAATATACTCACAACAGGTCTCTAAGGTTCAAGTAGCTTTAGGTATTCTAAAATCCTTGGCAAAAGCAAATTTCAAGCTTTTTTTAGTTCATAGGTCTTTTAATCTTTTGGACCTTCTATCTTTTAGGTCTTTGGATTTCCTACTATTTACGTCTTGGCTTGTTTCTGTCAAGAAAGTTTCCATATTCTTCTTGTTCTTTCAATGATTACAATCCATATTTTGCATTCATATAATGGTGTATACTGCAACCTTTATCACATATTGACTTATGTGAACATCTTTGTGATACTATATTGAGGAAACAAGCCTAAGAAAGGACTTGCTCAATATCACATAGTTAATAACAGAGCCTAGACTAAAATCTTGGCCCTTTGTTCCTAAACTCTGTTATGATTCCAAGGGTAAATCTTTATCCTCTAATCTAAAGGTAATTAAAAAAAAAAATCTTTGCATGGTTTTGATATCAAAATTTTAATAGCCTAATAAAATGAGTTGGGAATACTTTCTCCTCCAATTTCCAAAGGAATCGGCTAAAATTACATTTATCTCTTTATTGACTATTTGTTAGAACTTCCCTTAAAATTCTCTAAGCTGATTGTTTCTTTAGGAAAATTTTGACCATTTAGTCCATTCACTTCATTATTATAGATCCATTTAGTTTTTCTCTTCTTAAGTCAGTTATGCAATTTATATTTTTATAACACTGCTCTTTACATTTAGTTTCTAGATGTTTTGGCACAAACTTTTGCATAATATTTTCTTTTTCCCTTCTAATATTTGCTGAATCTTTAATTATGTCTCTGTTTTACTGAAATAATTATTTTCTTCTTTAGTGTCACTAGAGAAATTTATTTTATTAAATGTAAATGTAGATAGCATGGTCAGATTTGGTGAGAGATAGTCCTTATATTTGAATAGACTCCTTCAATATTATCATGGACCTTCTCTTAATAAGTTCATTGACTAAATCCAAAGATTGGATAATTTTATTTATCTACAGTATTGAAAATTTTCTGCACAGAAGGGGCCTTTGGAATTATAGTCATATGGACTAAAATTTTTCTACTATTCTGGGCTATCCTGAAAGGTCTAATTAATATGCCTTTTCTGTAAATTTTCTTGTCATGAGTCACTACTCATACAGATTCAGGGCTGGCTTGTATCTCTGATCACCAAAGATAAATGTCTACTTTCAGATGTTCTAACAACTAATTTACAAACTTTTGGGGTTTTAAATATATATGTTAGCCAAAATTTAAGGTGTCAGAGGCACATTTATATAACTATCTGCTCCACAATTTTTTATAAGTGAATAAGTACTCTGACTTTTGGAAAATAAAACACCCCCAGGCATTTCTTAATTCATAGCTTATTGTTTATGGATACCCAATCTGTAATAATCACTTGCTCTTCTGACATTCTATAATTAGGCTTTAAATATTATTCAAAGTCCTGTAGTAGTCAAATAGCTTTTCTTTAAGGGAAAATGATTATTAGCCTAAGAAGTTATAGCTTTATTTAAAAGTTCAAACTCGGGGTGCCTGGGTGGCTCAGTCGGTTGAGCATCCAACTTCGGCTCAGGTCATGATCTCACAGTTTGTGGGTTTGAGCCCCACATCAGGCTCTGTGCTGACTACTTGCTCAGAGCCTGGAGCCTGCTTCAGATTCTGTGTCTCCTTAGCTCTCTGCCCCTCCCCCGCTCATGCTTTGTCTCACTCTGTTTCTCAAAAATAAATAAATGTAAAAAAAAAATTTTTTTTAAATAAAAGTTCAAACTCACCCAGTGTAATTTTCCCATGGAAATTTGCCAGAGGATCAAGAGAACTTCAACATTTACATATTCTTTTTCATAAACACCAAGTGGCGATGCTACTTGTATTGTAGCCTGATGTGCTAAAGAAACTACTTTTACTTCTTGTCCTATTCAAAGTTTGTAGTCATTTCAGTGAACGGATCACAGGACATATAATAAATCATATGTTAATTCCAGATCAGAAAAGACCCATTTTCTAAGTGCAGAGGTTGTAAGCTGTAGTAATTTGTCCTTCAATTATAATAGAATATCCCATGCCCAGAAATGTAGGTGAAATGGCTCCAGTTTATGCATTGGATTTGAATGCTACTGTTTGGAATGCGTGTGTCTTACGACGCTTACCTACTTTTCCTCATCATCCATTTTATAAGTATTCTGCATCAATGAAGAGGAACAGGTAATAGCCTTCATGTAGAACGAAATTCATTTCTGTGGGTAAGTTATTGTTTTTTGGAACAACTAACATAATTATTTTTTAAGAATTTTTTAATGTTTATTTTTGAGAGAGAGAGAGAGTGCGTGTGTGTTGGGGGGCAGATAGAGGGAGACAGTCTGAAGCAGGCACCAGGTTCTGAGCTCTCAGCACAGAACCTGACATGGGTCTTGAACCCACAAACAGCGAGATCATGACCTGAGCTGAAGTTGGAAGCTTAACAGACTGAGCTACTCAGGTACCCCCACAATTAATATAATTCTTAGGTAAGGTGGGAAAAAAAGTTTAATGATATTTCACCTTATAAAAGTAAAATCATATCACGCCAACTTTATTCAAACTGAGGAAATATTATTTTGCCACTTCAATAGCTATATTATTGTTTCTATGTGTATTTTCTCCAGGAAAGGAATAAAAAAATTAGAAAAGTATGGATGTTGCTTCCAGAGAAGCAGGGCAATAAATAAAGTGTAATATTCTTAAAGCTAACTGAAATAAGAGTTTCAAACAAAATAGAGATGTCAATTTGAGTAAATGCTATTTTTTAAATATTTATTTTGAGAAAGAGATTGGATAAGGGGCAGAGACAGAGGAAGAGAGAAAGAGAATCTCAAGCAAGTTCTGTGCTGTCAGCACAGAGCCTGACATAGGCCTCAATCTCACAAACTGTGGGATCATGACCTTAGCTGAAATCAGCTTGGTGGTCTCGAGTTCCACATGGCCCTCTCTCTGCCCCTCCCATGCATGCTCTCTTTCTCAGAATAAATAAACTTTTAAAAAGTACTAAAAATGTTTGATAACCCTATAAAAGCAATTAGATGATGTACCTCAACATAATAAGGTCATATATGGCAAACTCATAGCTAACATCATACTCAATAGTGAAAGGTTGAACATTTTCTCACTCAGCTTCCTACTTCCTTTTTCCTCACATAAGTAGTGCCTTAGTTCAGATATAACAGATGATGTCTCTGAGCAAGGCACACAATACATCATGTATACAAAAAGACTAGTTTAGTCATAAAACATATCCATACTATACTCTGATAATTACTTAGCTGACACTAATATTTTCTATAAGCCCATGCTCCATAAATCCATAAATTATAAGTATGTATTCATAAATACCATCAAGAAGTCTGATGAATATGTTTACAAGGAGTTTTGACCAGGTCATTCTTTCTCTATCTTCTTTGCCATTATCAAGTAAGGAAGTGCAGATTGCATACTATGTGCTAACACTCTAGCTATTATCTATCAATTACTACTACAAGAGTATAAAAAGAGTACAGATTCCATTTCTCTGACTTCCTTAACAATGCCTGTGTTGTGTCCTTTTGACATAAAAAAAGGAGGAGTCTTATTACAATTTTAAAATGCTTATTAAAAGCTGCTAAGATGAAGGTGCCTGGGTAGCTCAGTCTGTTAAGTGTCTGACTGACTTTGGCTCAGGTCATGATCTCATGGTGTCTGAGTTCAAGCTGCACTTTGGACTCTGTGCTCACAGTTTGGAGCCTGTAGCCTGCTCCAGATTCAATCTCCCTCTCTCTCTGCCCCTCCCCTGCTAGCTCTCTGTCTCTGTCTCTCTCTCAAATACAAATAAACATTAATTAATTAATTTATTTTTTTTTAAATTTTTTTTTCAACGTATTTATTTATTTTTGGGACAGAGAGAGACAGAGCATGAGCGGGGGAGGGGCAGAGAGAGAGGGAGACACAGAATCGGAAACAGGCTCCAGGCTCCGAGCCATCAGCCCAGAGCCTGACGCGGGGCTCGAACTCACGAACCGCGAGATCGTGACCTGGCTGAAGTCGGACGCTTAACCGACTGTGCCACCCAGGCGCCCCAACATTAATTTTTTTAAAATAAATAAATAAATAAATGTCTGCTAAGAGATGGCTTTAAATCAATTGCTTCACAAATAAACAGAAAATAACCGCTAGCCATTTTCTGTCATCAATAGCCCATTTCTGTTTCCTGGTGGGTCATTATAATTACAGAGAAATTAAATCGCAGGTATTTGTCAAGAACAGTGAAGAGTCTGAGATTGTGTCCTACTTACAAGCTCACAACTTAGCCTGCCTCATTTTTCCGAGTCCTGGCGGAACACATGAGATATCTGGGTCAGAAACAATGTACAACTTCCCACTCCTAATAGTGACGAGGATATGAGCATTTGATGAGGTTTCTAAAGTGCCAGTTCCCACATTATGACACAGAGGGGGCCAGGGGATGCCAACACATGCAATCGCTTATATCACAGTTGAAAAATCCCAAGTTTAGGGAAACCAAATCTTTTATATTTAGAAGTAAGCCTGCCTGCCCCTTATTCTAGAAGGAAATACAATCTTTTTCTTTCAAAGACATCCTTTCTACTAACTTCCTTGTAATGACATCCAGAAGGAAGACAGTTTGTGCCTCTGCTTGTAAGACAAGCAAAAAGGTGAAAGACTCATTGGTGAATTGTCTCCCAAGAATATTATGGTGTTCTCTGACTCATATATGTTGTTACTCTTGAAAACACAATACTATAAGCAAATTTGAAAGATATGCATATTCCTAAATGTTACCATAAAGATTTAAGGGGCTTAAGCTATAATGAATTATGTTATTATCTTATTTATAGTTCTTTTCATCAGGCTGGTAATAAATGCTTGTAAAAATAGAGAAAAATGACAGAGTTCTTTTTAGTATTGTTGTTCACCAAAATTTTGCTATAAGGACCTGTGGTTATTGACGAGGAAAATCTTATTTTCATTAAACATTTTAATATTAACCTATAAGAAGAAGTCAATATAAGCAAGAAAATGGTGTGTTTGACTCACACTCTGGTGGTAAAACCAGATATTAAGGTTTTTCTCTGAGAAGTTATATTAGCAACAGAAAGTTTTCCACGTCCTGAAAAACTCAAATTTTGAGAAAGCCTAAAGGAACTGAAATCTTCGCCAGATTAGCATAACATCTGAGGGTTTCTCCTGGCTGAGGCAAAATAACTGAGAGCCAAGAATCTGGTTGGTTAGGTAGGCAAAAGCCTTGAAAATATGCACATATGAAACTTAAAGGAAGCATACAGCAAAACCTACAGAGAGG
Organism: Puma concolor; assembly: GCF_028749965.1. Lineage (NCBI taxonomy): Eukaryota > Metazoa > Chordata > Mammalia > Carnivora > Felidae > Puma > Puma concolor. The sequence goes on along the minus strand of NC_141667.1, from coordinate 203,513,405 downwards.
AATGTTTTCTAAATATCTGTCCTTGGTTGACCCTGTACACATGCAGATTTTTCTCATTTGAAAAGTACTGTAAAGTTACAGTATTCCCTAGACAAAGGGAATATTTAAGAAAATATAAGAGAAACATTTCTTTTCAGGAATTTGCAAAAATTACATGCATGGTGAAGAGGATATGACCCACTATGGTTTGGGCTTTGACTAAATCCTAATCAAAGCTTACAGCTAAATGAAACCAAGCAACTCTTCCCCTGTGCTTCTAAATTATTAATATAATCATGCCAAGGTTTCCATTAGGAATAGTAGCAATGCTAGGGATGCCTCCCACTCAAAGAATAATGTGATGTGGAAAAACGTGCTTCAGCATATCATTTAAAAGTAGATGTTATATCTAGAGAGCCTTGATTTATTTTATTGGTTTTAGTGTATTTAGATGAATTCCAAAAAGAATTTCCTAAAAGAGATATTAAAGAAGGAAATCAATGAAATGTGAGTTTTCAGTTTATAATAGTGAACAAAAGTATATATTTTATTTAAAGAAAGCTGGGGACACCTGGGTGGCTGTCAGTTAAGAGCCCCACTCTTGACTTTGGCTCAGGTCATGATCTCACGGTTGTGGGTTCGAGCCCTGCATCAGGGTCTGTGCTAACAGTGTGGAGCCTGCTTGGGATTCTCTCTCTCCCTCTCTCTCTGCCCCTCTCCTACTGCCTCTTTCTCTCTCAAAATAAATAAAATTCAAAAAACAAAAAGAAAGAAAGCTGATTTTTTTTCATGCTTAGGAAAGAATGTTACTGAATCGTATGGCCCAGTGAAAAGGATGATATAGTCTGACTCTGGATACAATACTGCTCATAGCATAATGAAGATAAGGTAGAGGACCAGTAATGCATCCCATACTGGAAGATACCAGGTCCCTCAAAATCAAGGTTTCTTTGAGAGCTTGTAGATGGAGTCACTTAGTGAGCAAATTTGACCTGTAGTTTGGAGATATAAGGAAACGTCACAAAATATAATGACTCAAACACAGAAAAGGCAGGTGGATTATGAAGTATGTAACAGGTACTGCATCTGGTAAAAGTTGCTTTAAGAACCAAAAAGATACCAAAAAGTGAGATAAGATGTGTCAGTGGAAGCGTGTCAGCAGAACAGTAAAGTGACCTGACAAGAAGTAAGTGAGAAATAGTCATAATAAACCAGAGGAACTGGTTGAAAGCTTGGACAGTTGAGAATTCTATAACATAAACAACAGAAAGATGGAAGTTTATCACCCTGAGAAGAAAGGATGCAAATAGCAGGAGGTATCAGGCTTGGAGATACTGATTTCCGTAATATCCTTAATTTCTTTTAATTTCCTTAATTTCTTCTCCAGTAGGAGAAGAGAGTCATCTTCCCAACTATTTCTAACCGTATCACCTTGCCATTTACATTAGACGTTCGTAGGAACTGTCTTTGGTGCAATGAAGAAAATTATTCAAATTAAAAAAAAAGCAAAGGGGAAAAAAAGAGAAAGAGAGCAAACCAAGAAACAGATTCTTAACTACAGAGAACAAACTGATGGTTACTAGAGGGGAGGTGGGTAGGGGGATGGGGGAAATAAGTGATGGGGATTAAGGAGGGCACTTGTGATGAGCACCAAGTGAAGTATGGAAGTGTTGAATCACTTTATTGTATACCTGAAACTAATATTATGCTATATGTTAACTGGAATTTAAAAAAAAAAAACTTTTAGGGGCGCCTGGGTGGCGCAGTCGGTTAAGCGTCCGACTTCAGCCAGGTCACGATCTCGCGCTCCGTGAGTTCGAGCCCCGCGTCGGGCTCTGGGCTGATGGCTCAGAGCCTGGAGCCTGTTTCCGATTCTGTGTCTCCCTCTCTCTCTGCCCCTCCCCCGTTCATGCTCTGTCTCTCTCTGTCCCCAAAATAAAATAAAAACGTTGAAAAAAAAATAAAAAAAAAACTTTTATAAATATTTCTTAACATTCTATCAACATTTTCCAAATCAAATTTTGGAGTTGGTAAAAAAAAGTCATTACCTTTAAATTCTCATCACTACCACATCATTATCACCATGACCACATCACCATCAACATTAGCACCATAATCACAAACAAATAGCTTTCTTCACTTCAAGCATTATTATTCTAATGATAGTACAAGGAAGGATTTTATTTTTGGAATTGATTAAATTAACCAGGGGAGAACTCACAACCTGAAAAATAAAAGTCATGTTCCTACAATTGACACTGTATATGTGGATATCATAGAACAAATGTCATTCAACAAAGTAACATTCTTCTCTTCTTCAAATATAGTAATCATAATATTAGCAGTAATTATACTCAGTCTCTATAAGAGTAACAGTGTCAACAGTAATGAAAAAAAAAGAAGGAAAAAGTCTTATTATCTCAGTTTGTATGTAGTAGAATATGGAGCTAGTATATGGGCTGGAGGGATGACTTACTAGAGACTCGATTTGCACTCTAGTTTATATATATATATATAAATATATAAATATATATATATATATAAATATAATATAAATATATATATATATTTGGCTTTGCTATTACAGGAACTTACTTTATTCATGTTTAGCACTGATAGCTAATGATATAATATACTCTGCTTTCTAAATCAGATGTAGTTAGTTTATCAATAATACTCATTTTTAAATGAATAGGTACTAAAATAAAAAATACTTCTTCCTCTTTCTGGGAGGTAGGCAGAGGATTGTGTTCCTAAAGTTTTGATTCCTCTAACTTCTGAGGAATATCAATAGGTGCTTTGTAGATTCCAAACATAAGCACATCTTGATGAACCAAAAAATGCTGTATTAGAAAGAGAAACAATGCTTGTATATTCTCTGGACAAAGACAAGGAGGAAATGGGATATAGTTTCAAAGATATTAAAAACGAATGAATACTTGCTGATACCAGTATGGACTGGTTACACTGAACAAAGTTCGAGGACCTGAGCCAAAGAGAAAACCAGGATTAACCTTACCTTAGACAGAACGGAGTCTTCACGTGGAAGTTCTGATGAAAAAGCCTTGTCCTACTGAGATAGAAGTGGGAAGGTGAAACTTTACAATAACAGGGAACAGCTTCAGGTAGGCAATGAAGCAAACTGTGGAGGTTTCTATGGAAAGAAGAACAAACAACAAATGTGATACCTATAGTTTGAGGTATCTCAAACATCTTTGTGACTTGAGGTATCAGACATCTTTGTGACTTGAGAGATGGATGTCTAATGGGGGTCATCTCCTGAATCAACAATAAACTAATATGGAAATCCATGCCCTTTTTGGTAGATGGATACTTTTTAGGGTCCCTGGACCTAATGCCAACATGAAGTGTGGGATCCCCCACATACAACAGGAAGCAATTCTCAGATACCTTGCTGGTGTCAGCTGATTCTGATACTGTCTACCAGCCAATAGTTCAGATTCCACAAGTCCTGAAACACTGCCTCCTGCCGCGCCCCAACTCAAATGCCAGCCACAAGCCATAAGCTGTTACCTGTGCTTCTGACCAAGCAGTTATAGTTTGGAGATTCAAAAGATTTGCTAGAGCAACTCATGGAATTCAGCAAAACACATTTACCAGTTTATGAAAGAACATAAATCAACAGCCAGATGAAGAAGTACATAGGTCAAGGTCCTCAACAAAGGATCATCTGTCTTCCTGGAGCTTGGGGTCTGGCTCCATGGCACCTGGTGCATTCTGGAAGCTCTCTGAAAAGGGACCAACAACTGTCCTCTTCAGTTTTTATGGAGGCTTCCTTAGGCAGTTGTAATTTACTGAGTCATTGGATATGGGCTGATTCAACTTCTAGCCTCTCATCCCTCTTCAGAAGTGGGGGTGAGGGGGGATGGGACTAAAAATCCTAACCCTCTAATAACCTTGTCCTCATGACAACCAGCCCTGCACTTGGGTGGGGTCCAAAAATCACCTTCATTAATAACAAGACACTCATTTTACCTTTAAAGCTAGGAAATATTTTTAGGAACTGTGTGTGAAAACCAAATATACCTAAATATCATCTGAATGGCCAAATACATGTTTCTTATAAGTCATTATATCACAGTACTACAACAGGTTTCACATTTATTTACAGGATTGAGAACTGTCGTTATATTTCACCATAAATGTTGCTAGCACTTTTCTCCTTTTTTTTAAAGTTTATTTTGAGAAAGAATGAGAGAACATGCACACAAGCAGGGGAGGGGCACAGAGAGAGAGGGAGAGAGAGAATCCTAAGCAGGCTCCACACTGTCAGCATGAAGCCCAATAGGGGGCTTGAACTCACCAACCGTGAGATCATGACCTGAGCTACAATCAAGAGTCGGAATCTTAACTGACTGAGCCACCCAGGCTCAGTCAGCCACCCAGCCACCCGTCTCCTCTTTTATATAATCCTTTACATCTTGTTTTGGAGGGCTGATGGAATGCTTTCAACATAGGCACTGTAGCTCCTTCTTCTAGAGTTTCATTATATCTTGAGCCAATCCAAGCTCTGCCAACTAGTAGTTACTTGATTATAGGCAAGTGATTAGATTCAATCTTCCTGTTTCCTTATATGGAGAATGGGGGGAAATAAGTGACCTCATGGTCTCATTGTGAAGATTAAATTAGTGGCTGGTGTATAGTAAGTGTCAGTTACCATTGCTTTTATTAAATAAACTTACACAGGGAGGAAGACATTCACATGGTAGTTAACACAAATAGAAAGAGGTGTGAGAAATTACAAGGAAAAAACCAAAAATTTACTGTCTCACTTAAGGAGGTATAGTTAAAGCAATGATTTTAAACTGGTGGTTTCTGAGCCAGAATCAGCTAGAGGCCTTTTTGGGTGTTTTGTTTTGGTTTTGTTTTTTTTTTTTGTTTGTTTGTTTTGGCTAGCAAAATGTTAAAAATAAAATAAATATGGGGTAACCTGGGTGGCTCAGTTGGTTTTGGCTCAGGTCAAGATCTCACAGTTTGTGAGACTGAGTCCTGTGTTGGGCTCCATGCTAACAGCACAGAGCCTGCTTGAGATTCCCTCTCCCCTTCTCTCTCTGCCCCTTCCCTGCTTGTGCACATGCTGTCTCACTCTCTTGCAAAATAATTAAATAAACTTAAATTAAAATAAAAATAAAACATAACAAAATAAAATAAAATAAAATAAAATAAAATAAAATAAAATAAAATAAAATAAAATAAAAATGAGTACACCTACCTGGGCAGAATTTATTAGGCTTCTCAGTCCAATCTACCACCATTAATACGGCCTAATTCACACTTTTGGGTTACTTATCTTGCCACTGTCTTAGTTGAATTTGTGAACCCAGATTTAAATACGTGCTCATCAACATGTGTTTTTCTTGGGTTAATGCCTAACATCTGATTATTGCTGTTTGTTTGGCTTCCTTAGGCTTTACACCTGCGTTACTATAGAAACATCATCATAAATTCCACATTGTTTTATTTTCATCTTTCCATTTTAATTTAGATGTCTGGAGTCAGAACTTGTGTTTGTCCTAAATTCTGTAGACTGTATGCTCACTATCGCTGTCTAGTTAAACAGTCTTGCTCCAGTGTCAGGGTAGTGGGTGAATTATTGGCAAGCATTAAGAGAAACAGCCTTTAACATTTTGTATGCACTTTTAAGATCAGAGAGGATTTAGAGGGGTGGTGTGTGATTTTCTGGACTGGAAGTTAGCCAAGAAACTATTATGTTTATAGTTTTATTGAGAAATATCCCAGAGCGGCTTTAAGTACTAAAAATAGAGAGAAGAACCCATTTAATAGCAGCGCCAGTAACCTGGTTTCTACCTACACCAAGTTGGGACTTTGGAAAAGTATTTATGAGTGAACTCTCCTGAATCCCTGATCCTACTTACTGCAGTAACTGATGTTTCCTTGGAGGTTTCCCATCTTCTCAGTTCACTCAGTCAGGTTTATGAGATGTGACAGGATTGTAGTGCAAGGAGATGGCTGCTATTTATATAGCAGAGAGTAAAATTTGACAGTAAACTTAGGGAAAGTTTTGCAAAGATTGCATCTTTTCTCTAATTTCCTATGGTTTATTTTCTGTGATGTGTACTCAACTCCACTCACTCTGACATTAAACTTTATTTTCTCTATTCAAAACTATAAAAGTGTGTTTGGAATAGGTGTGTGTTTAAAGAATAAGAAATGGCTTCTTCTGTTTTATTTTTGTTGTTTTTTAAAGGCTTTATCAGGGTATAATTGATACATGAGTAATTGTATATATTCAATGTGTCCAATTGAATGAGTTGGGACACAGGCAAACACTTGTGACACCCCACTGCAAACAAAGTAATAGAACATACAATGGAGAAAAGATACTGTTTACAATAAGTAGTGTGGGTAAATACAATATCCATATGCAAAAAATAAAACCATACCCTTATATTACACTATACATAAAAATCAACTCAAAATGGATTATACACATTTGTTTGTAAGACACAACTGTAAAACTTCTAGAAGACGTAAGAGAAAAGTTTCTTGATGTTGGTCTTGGGAATGACACAAAAAGCACAATCAACCAGATCAAAAAGAAGTGAGACTATCTCAAACTAAGAAACTTCTGCATGGAGGGACCCCTGGGTGACTCAGTCGTTTAAGAGTCCATCTTTGGGGCGCCTGGGTGGCGCAGTCGGTTAAGCGTCCGACTTCAGCCAGGTCACGATCTCGCGGTCCATGGGTTCGAGCCCCGCTTCGGGCTCTGGGCTGATGGCTCAGAGCCTGGAGCCTGTTTCAGATTCTGTGTCTCCCTCTCTCTCTGCCCCTCGCCCGTTCATGCTCTGTCTCTCTCTGTCCCAAAAATAAATAAACGTTGAAAAAAAATTAAAAAAAAAAAAAAAAAAAAGAGTCCATCTTTGGCTCAGGTCATGATCTCACAGTAAGTGGGCTTGAGCCCCACATCAGACCATCTTCTGTCAATGTGAGCCTGCTTTGGATCCTCTGCCCCCCTCTTTCTATGCCCCTCCCCCACCCATGTGTGCTATTTCTCTCTCAAAAATAAACATTAAAAAAATGTAAAAAAAAAAACAAACGAGAAATTTCTGCATAGAAAAAAAGAAACAATCAACACAATGAAAAGACAACCTGGGTGGGGTGAGGGAGAATATTTTTAAATCATATATCTGATAAGTGATTAATTTCAGAAATATATAAGGAATGCTTACAAGTCAATAGCAAAAAATAGATAAAATTAAATAAAATAACCTGATTAAAAATGGGCAAAGGATTTGAATAGAGATTTCTCTAAAGAAGCTATACAAATGGATAACAGGTATATGAAAAGATGCTTAACACTATTAATTATCAGGGAACTGCAAACAAAAGTATAATAAGACTTCACCCCACATCTGTTGAGATAGCTATTGCTAAAGAAAAAAAAGATAAGCATTGGAAAGGTTGTGGAGAAACTGGAATCCTTGTTGACTCTTCATGGGAATGTAGAATGCTGCAGCCACTATTAAAAACAGTATGGAGATTGCTTTAAAAATTACAAATAGAACTACCACATCCAGCAATCACAGTTCTAGGTATATATCCAAAAATTTTGAAATCAGCATCTCAAAGAGATATCTGCATTCCCATTTCCATTAAGGCACTATTCACAATCACCAAGATATGGAAACAACCCAAGGGTCCATCAACAGAGAAAAGGGTAAAGGAAACGTGGTATGTACATACAATGGAATTTGGTCAGCCTTAAAAAAGGAAGGAAATCCTGACACTTGCAACAACGTGGATGAGCCTGAAAGTTATTATGCTAAATGAAATAAGCCAGTCACAGAAGGACAACAATTCCATTTATATGTGGTATATAAAATAGCCACATAGAAGCAAGAGTAAAATAATGGTTGCCCAGGACTAAGACGTGGGGGAAAAGGGGAGCTGTTATTCAATGGATATAGTTTCAGTTATGATCGGCAAATAACTTCTAGAGATATGACAACTTAGTGCCTATAGCCAATAATACGGTATCATGTGCTTCAATATTTAAGAGGGGAGGTCTCATGTTAATTATAAAAAAGAAATGGCCTCTCTTAATAAAGTATGCTCCAGCACCGCATAAGTAATTTTTGCATCACCCCATCTGAACATATAAACAATGGTTATCAAATTAAATGGTGTCTTAAAAACTTAACTTTATTTCTTGCACAGTACTCTATTTGTTGATCTAGTTAATTTCAATTCAAATGTAGTTGCATGTTTTAATTTAATCATCTCACAGAAAGAGAAAAGGACCAAGGCATTTTTTTTAATGACATGTATTTTCCAGTCTTTTACTCTCTGAACATTACTATTAGTAAACTCAAATTTGAGGACCACGTATTGGTATCAATCTTGATATCAGTTAACTTTCTGTGACCTATAATGAAAATGTAATTTATTTTTGGTTCGCTGGTTTACCTTGATAGTCATAATGCTCTAGAAAACGATAAGAAAATATCTAATTATTATCATGATGCCCTCTATTCAAATATTTGAAGACTTGCTTTAATAAGCTGTACACATTTTTGTTTGATTTTGGGGGCCAATGCACAAGCCCATGAAAGAGGGACCCGTTGAAGTATGTCAAGTTGCAACCACCACCACTAAAAGATAATTCCAAACCTATCTGTTTTATGTCACTCAGATTGCTTAATAACGATGGCTGGTTTAAGATGAAATACCAGATATACTTTAAATTTTATATGAGGCAGGGGAATTATTTGAAAGGCATAGAGTTTAGGATGTGTAAGATATCTGAGAGAGCTAGGGACTGATAATAATTTAAGACATGAAACCCTAAGTCGGCACCATGTTTTTCCCACCCAGCGCTTTAAAGCACTGGTGCAACAATGTCTTCTGGTATGTATTGTTTTTTGTTTTATTATTTATTTTTGGGACAGAGAGAGACAGAGCATGAACGGGAGAGGGGCAGAGAGAGAGGGAGACTCAGAATCGGAAACAGGCTCCAGGCTCTGAGCCATCTGCCCAGAGCCCGACGCGGGGCTCGAACTCACGGACCGCGAGATCGTGACCTGGCTGAAGTCGGACGCTTAACCGACTGCGCCACCCAGGCGCCCCTGGTATGTATTGTTTTTGATGGGAAGTTGGCCATCTGAAATGTTTTGACCTGCATGAAATGCACTTTTATCTCCAATTTAAAGTTGTAGCTCTTTGCTCTGTTCCTAGGTTATTTTGTTGATCCTGCCCAGGGGTCACTGAGATTCCTGAATCTATACACTTACGTCTTTTACCAAATGTGGGAAATTTTCAGTTATTATTGATGTCTTAAAATATTTTTCTTTCTGCCACATTCTCCCTCTTGCTTTTCCCAACTCCAATGATATGCATGTGAGCACATGATATTGTTCCACATGGCCATGAGATTCCACTCATATTTTAAATCTTTTTTCCATTTGATCTTTTGTTCTCCATTTTTTTTCTTTTCTGTTTCCTCACTCTATATGCCATTTCTTTTTTTCCTCTTTATTTTCTAGTCTTCATTGAAATTCCTATATATTTTCACTTATAACAAGTATATGTTATGTTCTCAAGTATTGTGACAATAACTTAAAAATTTTTGCTACTTTCAAAATTTGGAAAACATCAAGGTCAGTTTCCATTAGTTGCCATTTCTTCTTATTATGAATAATATTTTTCTTTTCTTATGTAGAATAATTTTGGTTTGTATCCTGGAGTTATGAACTACACGTGGAAGAGATCTGAATTGTGTTGTTTCTCCAAATAAGCATTAATTTTTGTTATTGTTTTATCAAGCAGTTTACCTGCCCCAATGAAAACCTCATTGCTGCTGTGAGAAGCCACTGAATTTTCAGTTCAGAGTTATAGACTTAGTTGGAGATATTTGTTATTCATCCCAAATATTCCTATTGCAAATATTAGGGAGATATTATATATAGCATTTGGTGCCATGTCTCTCTAAAGTCTCCTTTCCAAGATTCCTCTCCACACGTAATGTGTTGTAAATATTCGGAAATACACCCGCCAGTCCATCAAGTCAGTAGGATGAGAATCTCTATATCAGTTTTATGGCTCTACATGGTGTGGACTAGGGACCCTCTTCATTCTAAAAGTCATAAAAATGGGAAACTCACCCATAACTGTTCTCTTCTTCCAAGTGTTGAACACTTCCAGAATCTGTTTGCTTTTGGTCACTCTCCAGAGGCTTTCGGTAAGTTGTTTTATATTTGTGTATTTGTGGGAGAGTTAGTTTAAATGAAACCATTTAATTTACTTTAAAAAGTAAATTTGTTATCAAATGCCCACTCCCCTTAAAGTCCCTACAAAATACCTATTGATTTCATTAGGCTTTCACATTGAGGGAGAATGCCACATTGACAGAACCTTTCTACAAAAGGTAGAAATCTGGAAAAAATACTTATAAAATCTTGGGATATAGACAGAGTGACTTTAAAAGAATCTCTCAAGGTGGAAAGTTGGCTGAGAATGTGCACAGTTTATAATATTAAAGTTTGGTTTTGTGGGCAGAGTAAAACAAGGGTTTCTACATGAGCTTCATGAGGAAGGTGTTAGTTTTTGTAGTTTTGCTATTTTAATTTGTTCAAAGGCTTATCTTTCAGTAGCAAATATTTCCAGAAGCAAGTTGCTATGTTATTTTTATGTGATTCCAGTATTGATTAGCCCAGAAACAGAAAAGTATGTTTTTTCAATTCCCAAAACTTAATCTTTCATAATGTGTTGAAAGTGGTGAGTGCAATGTTTGTGAAAAGATACAGATTAATAAAAATAATATATTTGTTAATTAGTAACAGTTTGAACTGTTAAAATAACATTTTGTAACTTCATCTAAAATAAATATCTGGAAAATAACTCAAATATTTGGCTTACAAATATGAAAAAATATTATTTTGATGCAAATTGATTAATTTACATTATAGTTTGCTCTTCAATTTGATATATGTTAAAAAATTTTAATGTTTATTTTTGAGAGAGAGAGAGAGAGAGAGAGAGAACCTGAGTGGGGGGAGCAGGGGAGGGGGCACAGAATCTGAAGCAGGCTCCAGGCTCTGAGCATCAGCACAGAGCCCCATGCTGGGCTTGAACTCACAACTCATGAGATCATGACCTGAGCCAAAGACTGACTCTTAACTGACTGAGCCACCCAGGTACCCCAATTTGATTTATGTTAAATTTAAAATTGAATCAGTATATAGTTTGATAAAGTTAATTGGTAAACCTGGACCCACAAAACAGAGGTCTCTACAGTGGCCTGATCTTTAAAAATTTATTTATTTTTAATGCTTATTCATTTTTGAGGGAGAGAGAGAGAAACACAGAGCATGAGCAGGGAAGGGGCAGAGAAAGAAGTAGACCCAGAATCGGAAGCAGGCTCCAGGCTCCAAGCTGTCATCACTGAACCCGATGTGGCCTTGGAACCCAAGAGCCGTGAGATCATGACCTGAGCCGAGATCAAGATTGGACGGCTCATCGGACTGAACCACCCACGCGCCCCTGGCCTGGCTTTTTAGATCTAGCAGCCCGCGATTAGGGGAAGCACCTGTGAAGGAAGCCTAATTGACACCACCTATTCCCGGATCTCAGCTTTAGCTCCTTCCCCCTCACCTTAGAAAATAGGATCCACCTGCCCTGGGAGGAAATCCTCGGCCTCCCAGCCAATCAGGCCCTGCTTCCTCCTTCCAAGTCTACCGCGGCCGGCCCAGTATAAAGCTGCTCCGGGCCAAACTTCCTGCACCAGTCTGTGCTGTGCGGCAGGTGCAGGCCTCCTGTCTTAGGTGGATCGTTTCACCTCGAGTAAAGGGCACTAAAGCCCTTTCTAAGTAGTTTGACAGTGAGGCAGACTTGGAGACAGCAGCCGAAGACGCCAGGTCGGCACTTAGACGCAGGTGAAGCTACTGGACCCTCTGCTGAGATCTCGGTAAGCTTGTCTTCTATGCAGCTCGCTTTATTTCCAGTTCTGAGCTCTTTTCTGGTCTTCGGCCTTCCGGGGGGAAAACTGGGATCTGAGCCTCCACGTTTTTCAGTGAGACCCACTGGGGCACACACAGCATATGGGTTTGTGGCCCGCCTCGTGTGCGTGGTAGGCGCCTTGGGGAGGAACTAGCAAGTCTCAGGAACTGTGTTTAGGCAGCCGGAAACCTTTCGACTGGTTGAATTAGGATTATTTCCGCAGAGAATCACGGGTACCCCTGGTCTCAAAACTGCACTGTGGTGGTGTTGAGGCTTCACAAAGGCCTCGCGGTAAATCCACAGTTTAAATAAGTACACGTGTTTTTTTTGTGTGTTTTTTTTTTTTCCATTTTGTAATGGTAAGTTTGGTTAACAATGGTGACGTCCAGTAGAAAAAATATAATTAAGAAAATCTGCTTTTAGGTACGTGCTAACAGCCAGCAGCCTACAATATGCGTTTTAAAGCCAGCATTAATTTAAATACTATAAATCCACATTATCTTTTACTTCTGTTGTAGGCAATCCTCAAAGGAAGGTAAGAGGGGAGTATGCTATCTTATGGTATTTGTTTAAATAAATGACTTATGGAGGAATATTCAGAAAGTGAGAACCTTTCCAGCAACAACAAAATAATTTGCGTTTAGCCCAGAAAAATCCCTTAGGGTCTTGATTAAAGGGCAAAAACAGCAACAACCAAACAGGCAATATAAAAATACCACCACCAACATAAATGTCACCTTTCGGAAATTTTGGATTGAGAAAAATACTGTGAGAAAAAAATATATTGGCAGTGTTTATAACAAAGGAGAAACAGAAGTAGCCCATGTGAAAAGCCAAAATAAAGGAATTTTTTTTTCCATTTTACTTATGAGAATGCCAGATTAACACTCTGCAGATATAGGATAGGAATGATTTGGGAAAATACTTTATTCTTTTTATATATCTCAACACTTTATACAGTCTCTGGAATCTCTGAAGTCTCTTCCTTTCTACTTGATCACCAGTAATTTCTTGTCATGTTCCATATTTTAAATCAAAATTACCAGTTAGAATAATTCTTATTTTTCTTCTCTTACCTAAGCAAGCCCACAGCCAAAGATACTGTGATAGCGTGGTGATTTTTGCAAGTTTTAGTTGTTTCTATGTGGAAATATTTTGGAAAAACCATAGCATATTCAGGTGCAAAGTGAGCCAGATTCTGCTGGATCTGTATAGATCCCAAACAAAACTGAAGATAGCAAATATGCCTTTATTCTTTTTCAAAGAAACCAACCTGATATCTTCTTTTTTCCTGTTTTTTTTTTTTTTAAGGTAATTAGACTTTTCTGTATTTCTCCTGGTTGTTCAAAATATGTAAATAGAAGCTCTCTAGCTAGAATATTTGGAGCTGGATTTCTGACTCTATTAGATTTACAGATGATGTTGCTGAGAATTGAGTTTTATTTTCCTGTTTCTAGGAGACATTATTTTTGTTTCCATTGCTTAACTGAGAAATAGGTAATCTATAGGGTGCCTGGGTGGCTCAGTTGGTTAAGTCTGATTTTGGCTCAGGTCATGAACTCAAGGTTCGTGAGTTCAAGACCCGTGTGGGGCTCTGTGCTGACAGCCTGGAGCTTGCTTCAGGTTCTATGTATCCCTCTCACTCTGTGCCTCCCCCACTCGCTTCTGCACTTTCTCTCTCCAAAAATGAATAAACATTCAAATTAAAAAAAAATAGGTAATATATAATGTTTAGGTATATGAAATTTACTTTTGACTATTAACTTGAGCTCTTAAATTATTTTGCTTTCCCAAATAAGATATAATGTTCTAAGATTAAGTTCAAATATGAAAAATAACGTTGATTCACTGTGTAGATAGAAACGAATACAATTTACTAATTATAAAAATATGGTAAACTTCCACTCTCCTGAATTGTTGGGTGGCTTAATAGAACTGACCATTATTTTTCATCAACCAGTATTTTTATCATCTAAAATTTAATTGGACATGTTGTTCTGAAGAAATTTGACCTTGTATAACATTTTACTGTTACCAGTGGACACTTGTGTTGTGTCAGTGGAGCTCTCAGTTCTTGGATTTCCCACCGGAGAAGTCACACTCCAATAAAGATAGCCAGAAGGAAAGTAGTAAGCACTAAACAGTTTATTAAGATTTAATGTTTGTATTTATTTTTGAGAGAGAGACAGAGCATGAGCAGGGGAGGGGCAGAGAGAGAGGGAGACACAGAATCTGAAGCAGGCTCCAGGCTCCGAGCTGTCAGTACAGAGCCTGACCCGGGGGGGTGGGGGTGGGGGGGTCAAACTCATGGACTGTGAGATCATGACCTGGGCCGAAGTCGGACGCTTAACCGACTGAGCCACCCAGGAGCCCCTAAACAGTTTTTTAAGGACCATGCACTCTCAAGATGGGAGAAGGGGCAGGCCCAGCAGTGGCCACTGCCCTGGGATTAGGGGTGTCTTTTGTTTTTATGTTTGCATAGATTATGGGCCCTAGCTAGGGCATCTAGCTAAGGTTATTTCCAATAGTCTAAGTAACTTCTGGTTGGAAGGGGAGTTTGTGGCCTTATAAGGTTGTTTCTAGAACTGTCATGGCCATCTTCCCCCATGGGTTAGGGGGGTTGAGAGGTTGAAACTGCAGGTAAATACATTGTAACGAGCTATAGGTTATTGTAGGACCCAAGCTGGAAGCACATGCTCTGCACCTGTTTTTTTTTTTTTTTTTTTTGTGCTCTGATGGCCCCAGGAGCTGGGTGACCACAAACGACCGTTTACCACCACCCTTGCTTCCAGCCCATATTTAGCTAATGACCTACGCCATCATTACTACTCGTCTATCCTCAGTCCAACTTGATGTCTTCGTTACTTTGAACATTAACATATTGCTTTAGTGTTATAATAGATATTTGAATCATTCCAATTTCCCCACTTTTGCTTTACTTTGCATCTCAGAATGGAGATACCAAGGCATATTTTGATTGCAAGAGGAAGACTTAAACATAAAATCTGTTCCTAGCACTGTTAGATACCAGATTTCTTCACCAGTAAGGTTTTACTGTTGAGCTAAACTAAATGTCTTCACCTAATCTGTTTTCAGTTTTTCTCAGGACTTTTTCTTAATACATGTTCTTTTAATAGGATTTGTTGTTTGAAATACCCTTATGCAAAAGCAAGCAGTCTTTGAATCACCACAACAGGCTATAAAATCTGTTACCCACATCATGAGGTAAGATTCAGAAAACACCATTAAAGCAGTATTTCAGTGAAAACAGTTATTATTCTTTCTTTCTAATTAGTATTTTTTTTTTCAGACTATATCCCAGTCTCCTGCTTTTTTATACCTGAAACCCTCATTGTCACAATATTTCAATCTTGTTGTCTTTGCTACCACTTGCAACATAATTCAATGTATCTAGATCAACCACAGCCCTTCCATTTGGATGTATCTTTCTACTAGCCCTAAGACCCTGTTGCTTTTGGGGGAAATTCAATTAAAAACAAAATCTGCCTATTCAGAAAACCCTTCCACAAAGGTAGAATATAAATTGTTTTATTATTTAAGGGGCACTAGACCAGAATGTGATGCATATCTCAAGAAATCCACTAAAAGATTACAAAAACAGAAAGAAATCTGACCCTTTAACATACCCAGGTGTATACACCCCATTACTTGTTCCTGAGATGAACAGTAACTAGGTTTCAAGTAACAGGACTTGATGGCACTGTTTGTCAAGTGTACTTTATCATAGGTTCATTTGGTAATTGCAGTGGCCATCTGTGTTTGATTGGCTTTATCCTAAGGAAAAGTAAACTCCTACCTTTGACAGGAGATGATTTAGCAACTTGGAGGGATGTCCCCATGGAAGTTAGGTTCTTAACATTCCACAAACTGGAGGTGAGAGCGCTATCTTCCTTGCTGATTACTTTTCAAAGAGATGCCCTGCAAGTCCTTGAGAAGACCATTCCTGGGGCATTAAGCCTGCAGGAATTTTATTTACCTTTTAAGAAAAATTTACATACATTTTGAAGAGACAGAATTTACAAGTTATCTGAAGTAAATGGCCTAAGGAAAAGGTAGGGGAGAAGTCTTTTTCCTTACTTTCAACAGGTAGATTTCAGACTCTTTTAATTAGTATCTGCTGTTCCACTACTGTATTAGGTTTATCCAGAGAAGAATTGATAGGATATTGATTCATGTAGTTATGCAGGCTGAGAAATTCCAAGATCTGCAGTTAGCAAGTTGGAGCCCCAGGAAAGCTGATGGTGCAGTTCCAATCAGAATTCAAAGGCCTGCAGGGCACATGGATGGCTCAGTTGGTTGAGAGTCTGACTTCAGCTCACACCATGATCTCAGGTTTCATGAGTTCCAGCCCTACTTCAGGCTTCCTGCTGTCAGCCTGTCAGAGCAGAGCCTGCTTTGGATCCTCTGGTCCCCTTCTCTCTGCCCCTCCCCTACTCGTGCTCTCCTCAAAATAAATACATATTATTAAAAAAAAAAAAAAAAATCCAAAGTCCTGAGAAGAAGGACCTGCTGATGTAGTTCTAGTCTGAAAGCCAGCAGCCTCTTGATTCGGGAAGAGATGATGTTTTAGTGGGAGTTGAAGGCAGGATAGATGTATGTCCATGTTCCAGCCCAAGACCATAATACAGGAGGCATTCTCTGTTCTGGGAGGGTCAGCCTTTTTGCTGTTCAGGCCTTCAGTAGGTTGGGTGAGGGAGAGCAATGTGCTTTACTCAGTCTTGATTCAAATGTTAATCTCCTTCAGAATGCTCTCTCAGAAACACACAGAATAATACTTGACTGGGTATTCAGACACCTGCTGGTCGAGGCAAATTGACACATTAAATTAACCATTACGGTGATGAAGTTGAGTATCAAAGTACCTAACTTCTTTCTCATTACCTTAAAAGACTATTTTTCTCTCATGACTTCCATTTTCATGTTAGCATAGCACATTAGATAGCATTTCAAAAGAATGGATAATATTTTGAATAACAGTATAAGGATCTCTTTACCTAGTAATATAGTAATATCCTATTGATATCCAAAAGAGACTTTTTCTCCAGTAATATATGATATGAACTTTACCCTTTCCCCACCATTCTTAACACTTATTTTTACCAGAGAAATTATATAACTCTACTGGCTTTTTTCTTGTAAAATTCCAACTAGTTAATTTTGACTTTGCTATCAGTATGACTTCACTCTCTGTTGGTATATATCTTCTTTACTACCATTTCAAGCTTCTTTCTGAACAACTCCAGGAATGTTTCCTTGGTAATTCAGGGAGTCAAAAATCAAATTCCATCCTAATTTTGTTGATGTATTTCTTCCAGTTTCATCCCATAATGCTCCAATTAACTTGTGCCTGTTATTGCCCGTGAGAGCTGCACTTTCCTGTCTGTTTCTTCTTGAGCCATTACCACAATTGGAAATGGCCTCGCCGTTGTAATTTTGTTTTTAGTATTACCCGTCAGTGTTCATGTCTGCAGTTGAAATCTCAAATCTTGACACCGTCTTCTACCTGGAAGTGCATCTTTAATCTTTTGAATATTATAAGTAATTACAGTATTTGTCCTATTTTTTTTCTCTCCTGCTGGTGTTCATATTTTTATTCGCCAAAATACTGTAAGTTCATAGAGCGCAGGATTTATTTTTTCTATCCCTCACATTCTCTAGCAGTGTATCTTCAGTTATGTGTTAAATGAATTGATGTGTGTTGATAGGTACACATTTTTCAGCCTCTGTATATATCTTGCATGTAGGTATTCCTCTGAGCAAATTTACAGTATAGAGAAAAATATTGTAAAGTTCAGAGATCGTAATATCAACAGGCCTTTTAAAAGCTGTTGTGGAGGAAAAAGTGAGTAAACATTTTATTGTCTTTACTAAGCTTAACTGTTGAAAAGCAAGTGACTTTTATTAAGAGATAAAATTTCATTTTCATGGTAAAATGTTAGGATTTTTTTTTTTTTTAAGCATGAACTGATCATTATATGCCATGAGACTGGAAAATAATTTAAGATAGATTTCAAGGTGAGCCTTAATATTGTCATCACATAATAAAGAGCCAGCTGAAGGAAGTTGGGGAAAACAATTCTAAAAAATTATCTTATTTTTTTTTTTTAAAGACTCTTTTTTTTCAACGTTTATTTATTTTTGGGACAGAGAGAGACAGAGCATGAACGGGGGAGGGGCAGAGAGAGAGGGAGACACAGAATCGGAAACAGGCTCCAGGCTCTGAGCCATCAGCCCAGAGCCCGACGCGGGGCTCGAACTCACGGACCGTGAGATCGTGACCTGGTTGAAGTCGGACGCTTAACCGACTGCGCCACCCAGGCGCCCTAAAAAACTATCTTAAAACAACAAAAAAAACCTGATTTTTCAACTGTAGTTTTATCGTATCATAACTTTATTTTTTCTTGCTTTTTTTTTTTTTTTTTTTGTTATTTTGAGAGAGCAAGCATGATCAGGGGAAGGGCAGAGGGCAAGGGAGACCGAGAATCCCAAGCAGGCACCCTATTGTCAGTGTAGAGCCTGACAAAGGTCTCAAATTCCTGAAAGTGTGAGATCATGACCTGAGCTGAAATCAAGATTTGGATGCTTAACAGCTGACTGAGGTGCCCAGGTGCCCCTCTATCATAATATTCAAGGAATTCCCTGGCATCAGTATTCTAGAAGTTGTGTTTAAAAAAGCGGGGGGGAGTTGCATTATTTTGGGGAGAGTTAAATGTGTAAGTTTGAGAAAGAAAACAGTATTATAATTATTCATTTTGTTTTGAAGTTGCAGTTTTGAATGCAGTTTAGCATACACGTTACATTATCATAGTTTAAATAACAAATGAAAAATTCTGTAGCAAAATTTTCTCCCTGAAATATCAAAGAACAATAGAACAAAATGTAAATGCTATTACAGGCCACTGGTCACCACCTTGCCATTATTGGGTGTCTCCTTAAAATATGCCCTCCAGTGATTTGTACAGTGTGGTTTTAGCAATTTTAAATGGTTCAGTTGATGGATTTCACGTATTTCTCCTGGGAAACCATTACGTAATGTAACTCAATTCTGTCGCCAAGAAGATTTTCTTGTGTTGTTGCTTCCGTTTTCTGGTTTTAAAATCACAATTCAATTTTCAACTTGTATAATTTTGTTAAATACAAAATCTAATGATGTGTTCAATTTATATAATGTCATTTTATACATCACCTCTCCTAGGTGTTAATAATAGAACTAAGAATCATTGATTGAACATACTCTAGGTCAGACACTATTTTAAACACTCTCCATGTATTAGCTTATCAGATATCAAAAGCTTTTGAGGTAAATACGGTTAGCTCCATTTTACAGATGAAAAAGTAATATAAAGATTAAATATCTCTTGCTCAAGATGACATCACTAGGAAGTGGAGAGAGAAAGATAGGGAATCCAAGCCTTATAAAACCTTTGTCAAACCTGCAGTCTTACCCGGTGTACTTCACTGCTTCTTGGCATTTAATTTTGTACACGATTAAGATGTAAAAATGATCATGGGGCACCTGAGTGGCTCAGTTACTTAAGCTTCTGATCCACAGAAGTTCTCACAGTTTGTGAGTTGGGCTCCCTGATGCTGCAGAGCCTGCTTGGGATTCTCTCTCCCTCTCTTTCTGTCCCTCCCACATCCTTGCATGTATGCACATGCACATTCTCTCAAATAAAATACATAACTTGAATTTTAGTTATTATTAGGAAAATGTCTTTTTGTTTCTCCCCACTCAAATTTTCCCCACTTGAAAACCTTCCTTTTTGGTCCAGACTTTGTACATCTCTTGAATACTTGAATGCAGTGTCAAAAACAATGTCTTAGGAAATTATATTATATATTTTTTAAAAGTTTATTTTGAGAGTGTGAGCTGTGGAGGGGCAGAGAAAGAGAGGTGGAGAGAAAATACCAGGCCAGCTCCATGCTGTCTGTGCAGAACCTGACATGGGGCTTGAACTCATGAATCGTGAGAACAGGACCTGAGCCAAAATCAAGAGTCAGAAGCTTAACCAACTGAGCCACCCAGGTACCCAAAGAAACTGTTAATTTTAAATCGGCATACCTCATTTTCTTATTTCCCTTCATCAACATCTCTGCATAACCTTCTCCATAAAATGGTGGTGATTATTCCAGAGATTATTTTCAAAGGGTAGAAGACTATGTTATTGACCCATAAACCCAGAAAATATGAGAAAAGGCCACTTGAAACGTCCAAATTTCAAATTCATAAAATACTTAGATTTTTTTCTAAAATGAATATAATAAAGGAACCTAAATGGAATGCAAATATCCTGCCACAAGAATATTATGCACTGTAGTTGAGACTTCAAAAATAATTTTGTATAATTAGTCAATGAAATGTTGAGCTATTTATCCATTATTATAAAGCAAGAAATCTAATATAAAATATTTGAAAACATGCTTTTCTCTGCCAGATCCCTCAGCAGAAATTAGAAAACATAATTTGTTTCTTCAGCTCACAAATTTCTTGGATTCTGTTATACCCTCAAAGATCAACTCCATAAAATTAAGAGGAGACCCATACTTTGAAAAATTGACTTTACAGTACCATTGATAATCAGAAATTATGTGGATATTATAATAGAATTTTATAAATTTCCCACCTTATGCCCAAAGATCTGAAAACAAAAAGGGCTTTAATGCAGCAGACTTCTGGCCAATTAAACCCAATTTTCTATCTTGGATAGTGTTACTCTAGCAATTTAAGTCATGATTGTCATGTGTAAGTATCAAATTATTAGTGATGTCCCCTCAACCATTATTAATTCCCTGAGATAGCCTATTGTTTGTCTGCTGTCTCTACTCTCTTCTGTCTGCAATCTCTTTACTACTTTTCTCAAAGCACCTTTGACTGATTCCTGCTCATTCTGTCCGTGTCAAATTAAACATCCCTTGGAGATCTTCCTTGACTTCTGAAATTAGGCTAAATCCTAATTAAATGTCCTTTATCAAGTCATTCTTAATATGTTATTGAGATCACTAGTAAACTATTTCTTTTAGCATAGTAGTTGCTTGTCATGTACCTGTTCAATGAAAGAAATAATGCAGGCCTTAATTTAAATCCTGAACTTTGAGTGTTTTCATCCTTTACTGCTGAGCAGTACTGTCATCAGCCCAAACGAGCTATATAAAATATTTTAAGTATCTCTATTACTAACAATAGGTATATTATTGTGATCTTCATGTTCTTTGATATGGTTTAGAGTTCAATGTTCTTTTTGCACGTTATTCATTATTTTTAAGCTCTGACAATATCTGCCATTAGCTTTACTTACTTGAAACATCTAACAGTTGTTTCATCCTTTAACATGTCAGTTTCACCTCAAATCACATGGTCTGCTCTCAGAATATTTTGAAGTGGGGTGATCGTAATTATACACGGTATTTTGTGGTCAGTAAAACAGTTTCACTAAGGGAAGTTTTGTTCTTTTTTCTACCAACCTTCTGATTATTTGGTAATGATAGCACATTGGTTGATTATCTTCAAGGAATTATCAAATTCCCGCTTTACTTATGCTACAACTCCAAGGAAGATGCCCTATGAATGTTAGGCATTGTATTTTCATAAATACAACTATGTGGTAATCTCTCGTGAAATGAATAATTGATACCAACTCAGTGAATGCTTTCCTTTAGAAATACTTCTGGAAGTAAACTTTCGTTTCTGATGTCTCCTGATGTTTTGTAAGAACACACTGTTGAATTGGAAATACCAAAAAATCATGCTCCGTGCACATGAAACATCTGTAATATTCTTGGGTATAAATCGTAACTATGTCCAACTCTGGTTTAGTCTGTGAGCCCATATCCAAACTCCTTGGTGAATTTCAAACTGTGACTCTCCCATTCTTAACTGTCGTAATAGTTTTCCAGCTTGAAAGAAGGAAAAAATAGCAAAACAGTATTTGTGGGGAAGAGTTAACAGCCTTTCTCAATTTATAAATACAGTGAAAACTTATTGAATGCACAAATTAAAACTATACAGAAATTTATCTGGTGGCACTTAACATGGGATGAAAATGAGTTAGTCTTTGAAATTATTCACTTTCTGCCCTAAAAAAAAAAAAAACCTTCATTAATATCTTAATTCATTAGGCCATCTACATTCTCAGCTATTTTAAAAATTTAATCTGAAGCAACAACTGAAATTAATAGTGATGTTCTGAGCATTTAAATGCTGTTTCTCATTTTTTCTTTATTAATATTTCTTACATGTTACTAATTTTAGTCATTTCAGAAGAATGAATTTACCTCTGTTCTAGGATAAGAAGCTAAACTGAAGATTGATTAAGACTCTGTTCCCACTTGGGAAAAAAAAAAGTAATTTATAGGAAGTAAGCTGCTAATTGAATACTATTGTCTTGTAGTCATTATTTCCTAACTTCAAGGACAGGACTCCTCTAGGATTGTATCCAGTATTGAGCTTGCATTCCTATTGGTAAGTAATGACCTCATAATTACTTCAAGCTCTAGATCAATCACTACTCTGGTGACTCTTGATAGAGTAAAAACGTTTTACACATTGATTTTCTTTACTTAATTCATCTTCTTTCCTATCTTGTTTGGATTCCTTGATCTATTCAGTCTTTACTAAAATTCATTTAAAGATACACAGAAGATCTTTTTTCATATGTTCTAAACAGTTCAAAAGATTGCTCTCATTCTACAAATCGTGTCAGAATGTACACAAATAGGATAGTGTGTGAATTGTGTGATTATGGATTCACCTACATTATAGAAATGAAAGTGGAGTCTCTCTGAAGGACCCTTTCAGGGAGAAAGTGGTTAGACTTGGGATAGGGGTAAGCATTTGAGTAAGGGTGGTAAGAAACATTGAGACAGCTAGTAACTGTTTATTCAGGGTTGCTGTACTAAGAAAAATTGCCATCAATTTAACAAGTTCACTGAAATATTTTACTTGTCTAAATTTATTTAGAGACCAATTTGGTTGCAAAGACCTCAATTCCAGCCAAAAAACAAGTGAATTATTAACGCTGTTCTTTGTTGAGTATTCCACGATTTTTATACTGAGTCTATTTAAGCATACTATAATACTATAGGCCACAAGGAGTAAACTCCACAAGGAGTTTTACTTTCTTGAAATATTTTAACAGATTATATCATTTGCATGTGGACCACTTAGAATAATTATTAATCTTGAACTCTGGAGACCTTTCCACATGTTTAGATACTCCTACAAATGATCAGTTGGCAGAACTTGGTCCCATTATGCAACCCCTCTGTGCCTCAATACTAACGTTTGTAAATGGAAATGATAATGTGTCCTAAGATTACTGGTAAAGTGTGGTAGTTGCCCTGGTATACTCAGAATAATGCATGATGCTTAATAAGTATTCCATATAAATTACCTATCATTCTGAAATTTTTAGATGTAAGACTGAAAAGGTAATCAGGCATATTTTTACTAAATACAAAGAGTTAGTAGCTTGTTGCTTTTTGTTTCTTAGCAATCTATAGTTGGTCAATCTGATAAACACCTCAAAAAGTAGCTGAGCTGTTTGATCAATTTTTAGGGATTTTGTGGAAGGGATCGAGAAATTGAACTAAATGTTCAAAGTACTTTCTAACAGTAAGTTTATTAGTCAGAGTCTTTGTATTTGCAAATGACAGGATCCCAGAGAGAAACATGTTAGGCAAAAAAAAATAGGGCACTTAGAAAGATAACCTGTGTCTGACTTATTTTACTTAGCATAAGTCAGAGAAAGATGTCCTATGTTTTCACTTATATGTGGAAGTTGAGAAACTTAACAGACCATGGGGGAAGGGAAGAGAAAAAAAATACAGAAAGGGAGGCAAACCAGTAGAGACTCTTAAATACTGAGAACTGAGGGTTGATGGGGGTGGGGGTGGGGAAAATGGGTGATGGGCATTGAGGAGGGCACTTGTTGGGATGAACACTGGATGTTATATGTAAGTGATGAATTACAGGAATCTACTCCCAAAGCCAAGAGCATGCTGTATATACTGTATGTTCACTAACTTGACAATAAATTATATATACATATATAGGTGTGTGTGTGTATATATATGTATATATATATATACATATATATAGCGTGTGTGTGTATTTATGATTGAAAGAAGCAATGAACAACCTCAGGGCACAGCATTTAGAGACATTGGCAAGTTTCAGACATAATAAACTCAAACACTATCATAATCCCATCACTCAGCATCTTATCTGTGTTTTCTAAATGTGAATTTTGTTCCTATCTGAAAATTGTTCAGGACCCCTCTATGAAGAATTTCTGAGTTGTATGTACTATACTATACAGGAAGAGGTTGATTCTTTTCTCTACCAGTTCCATCGTTTCTAGAACAAGTGGTCAGCAATTAGTATTCCCTCATCATCTATTTTGCCTTCTACCCACTCTTCTCTGATAACCACTTTCTCCACTTGGAAGGACTTGATCTTGCTAAAATCATCTGAATGCCAAATTCAATGATCCATATCCAGCCTGTATCAAATTTGACCCAATTTACTTCCTTAATTAACTGTAGCTTCATTAAATGTCTTGGTTTACTCAGAGCTCTTTCAGACTCTTACCATAGTTCATTGTTAGTCTTCTTTCGTGTTTGTTTTCTCTAGCAATCATATAGGGCCCTTTTGACCTTTCTCACACACTCTGTGGGCAGTTTTGTTCACACGCTTCTCAACGAGTGGCACCATTTGCTTTAAAAGGAAACCTCTGATTTGCCTCTCTTATTCAGGACCATATGATTTTTTTTTTAAATTTTTTTTTCAACGTTTTTTTATTTATTTTTGGGACAGAGAGAGACAGAGCATGAACGGGGGAGGGGCAGAGAGAGAGGGAGACACAGAATCGGAAACAGGCTCCAGGCTTCGAGCCATCAGCCCAGAGCCTGACGCGGGGCTCGAACTCACGGACCGCGAGATCGTGACCTGGCTGAAGTCGGACGCTTAACCGACTGCGCCACCCAGGCGCCCCCAGGACCATATGATTTTGATAAACTTTTAAATACCTGTTTGAAGTGGCAATTCGTACTGCCATTCTTTCATCTAAGTTTCTATGTGTTGTGCTTTTACAAATAGGCATTGTACATAGATACTGGCAGAGAAACATGCATTTATGACAAAGCAGTATATACCTTAAACATGTAATCACAAAATACTTCTTTACTAAGCATGATAGAGCTATGAGGGAGTGAGTATATAGTCTTACACTTGAACAACATAATGAGGTGATAATTGCCTTATTAGATGCCACATGAAAGCATATGGTCCCTTAATAGAGGATTAGGGTACATGAATTGGCCCTACTGTCTGTATTTTCAGGTTCTATCTGTTCAGGGTATCTTATGTTTGAGACTCGTTGCAAACAAAATTTGATTATTGGACACAATTTAAAATTTCTTTAGAATTTTAATTCCTAGAATTTTTATAAAAAACATTTCATTACTAGCACTATCTTATTTATTCAAGTTGGTTAACATACAGTGTAGTATTGGTTTCAGGAGTAGAACCCAGTGATTCATCACTTACCTATAACACCCAGTGCTTATCACAAGTGCCCTCCTTAACGTCCATCACCCTTTCAGCCCATCCCCCTATCCACCTCCCCTCTAACAACCCTCAGTTTGTTCTCTGTATTTAAGAGTCTCTTATGGTTTGCCTCCCTCTGTTTTTATCTTATTTTTTCTTCATCCCCTATGTTCATCTGTTTCTTAAACTCCACATATGAACACTGTCTTCTTGCCCACCCTTATCTCTCATCTCTCTTCTATAGTGTCAACCTTTTTGTATCTCTATGAAAATACTGTACTAGGTTAGGCTTTTGTAATTTTCACATGTCCTGCCACATGATTTCTGCTTGAAAATGTAGACTCTTCTCTGATATTAATTAAAAAGAAACCTCAACCTCAATTTTTCATATTTCATAATCTTGGAAGTCTTAAGACCATTATTTTCCCTTGTGTTTTTCATAGTTTTGTCAATGGCTTTGTTATTGAAATTATTTTTTTAAAGAATTAAAGGATGATTTGTCTGCTGTTATGAGCTTCTTGAGGAACTTGGTGTAGTTTTCTTTTAAATCTTTATATCTTAGTACAACATATGGTATCTTGGTAATTCAAATATCTTAATTTAAATTCTCATCAAATATAATTTTAATTAAATGTTTAAATATTTAACTATCTTATATAAATATATTGAAATCTCAGCATTAGGAAAGCTATTAATTAATGTTGATATACCAAGAATATTATTTTCCAGAGTTGAGTTATCAAACAATTTAACTTTTACTGCGCTTACATTTTTTGAGAGATTAATTTCTGTTGAGTTAAACCATCCCATTCAAAATCTAACCTGATAAAAGATACATGTATGAGTTAGGCATAACATGCAAGCCAATTTAAACTAAGTAATTTGTTTATATATTAATGTGATTTGTAGAGTTCTTTTTTTTCTTCAGTTGAAGAATGTACCCCCTCCTGTCTAAAAGGTGATAGTACATCCCATTTCTCTAATGAGGTGCCTTACATTTTGCAATTTCTGGCCAAATAACAAGGTGATATAATTGTGTCATAGTAAAAATAATGAAGCTGGATTAAATATCTCTCCTAGTTGGATTCTTTTATTCTTTTTCTTTGCTTTCAATTCCCAACAGGTAACCTTATTTTAAGGAGTTTTGCTCTTTAATGATATCTGTTCATGAAACTTAACTGTTGGGGCTTACTTCCACTATAAGTTTCTGAGCTCTATTGCAGCTTAGGGAATAGTGAGATATAGAAAATAATGAGACAAATTAATTTTCTTTTCCCAGAGGTACTATATTCCCCATAGCTATCACTCAGAGGACAACCTCTTTTCTGAAAGATTGATATAAAAATAATTTATGTCAGGCTAAGAGGCAGAGCAAATCTGACTGAAAAAGCACATAAATGCCTTTAAGAAAAGAGTAGTAGCTTGTGGAGACAGTGCTTCTTGGTAATTAGGGGTGTTTATTATCCTTGTCAGGCTTTAACAATCAATTGTGGATATATATAATGAAAAGGATTTCAACATTTAATATATATCCCATCCAGGTCCCACTATAATTTAGCTTCAGGTAATTCAAGAGTTGTAGATTAGTAAACTAGAAGATTTTTTTTTGGGGGGGGATGCATAAAATGCTGCAATGATAATGAGAATATACTGAAAAAGAGCATCTTACTAAGTTGCAGTTATTAATAGAATCCTAGACCTTGAAGAGCCCAGATGAGTTCATTTATTTCCTTGCTTTTAATAAAAGGAATAATGTCATGAAACCAAACCATCAGAAATGATAACTTTGTTGCCAAAACTATAACATACTTTATATTTTTTGTAGTAGAACACCAGATCTCTAGATATATAAATGAATCATTCTAATGTAGTTTGTGGCCTGTGGTTTTAAGGAATATAACCAGGAGGAATACCCCTGGAGGGAAAGTATCCATGTTAGATGATTCCAAGGCAAATGAAGAGAAATTAACTCACAAGAGCTTTTTGTGAAATAAATAAACTCATTTATTTTTTCCAATTTGAAATAACTCCAAATAAGACACCTGGCATTCATGGCTATAAAATCATTGTACCAAGATGTTTGGGTTTTTCTGTAGTCCTATATTGCAAGTAATAGTATTGACTTTCATGCACTGAGCCAGAGGGGTGTTCACTCATTATCTCTTGTTGTATGTATTTTCTATAATTGCCCAAACTGCAGAAGTTAAAATACAGGTATCTATAGAGTAACTCCTTACTGAGACTATATTGAAAAATTTCTTTCTTACATTGGTAAATTTATTTTCATTTTATGTGTAGGCACAGAGGACTGTTTTGGGTTCTGAACTTGATACTATTATTTTAGCTTTTTAAAAGATACTGTAGTATACTTGTTCCAGTTGCCTGGTTCTTAATTTATCACCACTATTAACAGCATGTTCTTAACTGGCATCATTCACCCTTGTGTAGCAAAATAAATCTGTGTGTATGAAATTCATATGTATGTAGTTTTTGTGTTTGGGGGGTAAAAAGCAGTCATCATTTGAGAAAATTTTATGGTACTTTGCAAGGAGTGCAACCTGGGAGTTAATTGAATTTTGAAGTCTGCTGTCTACCACTGTAGTCTTCCAGAGTATTTGCTTAATTTAACATCTGAGACCTTTACTTGTTGAGAATACAAGCAGTTTTTGCTGAATCTTAAAATCCTTTTAAGGTTTTTAAGCTCCAACAAAATAACGAATCTCTTGCATGTTTACATGTATATGGCTGAATATTATTAACATCAGTTAAAATTCAACCAAAGTTACTTGTAAAGATGGAAGCACATGAATCTATCTCCAGCTTTTAGGTCCCTTCCTTCTACAGTAAACCCATCAATATTCTCTCCATATTCACTAAGAGTTACGTTTTACACAAATTGGAAAAACTGGACGTCTGTTTTGCTTTTTATTTTTAGTAACTAGCACATTATTAGCCTTTCATATTATTGAATAAAAACAACAAAATCTAAAAATACAATAGGATTCTCCCACATTGCCATGTTTAAGACAACAGAGAAAAAAATAATTGACATCAGTTGCGTATACATAGATGTATATAAATCCAAACAAGCAAAACCCCTTATTTAAGAAAAGACAAGTTGATTTGGAAATTTGATATTAGAATGTTAACAAAGTGACGACAAAATAAGACAGAGTAATTATAATAGGGAATAATTGCCCTTTAATTATGACTGAAAGGGTTAAACATTTAAAAAAAGTAGTCTTAGTGTTTTGCAAATACATTAAGGAGATAAGAACCCCCCCCCCCCAAATATCCCAAAAAGGATTTAAAATATTTAAATCAAGTTGGAAAAGTTGATACAGACTTGTGACCTTAATTATAATTTAAAGCCCTATCTCCAGAGTGTCTCAGAGTATCTGACTACTCTGGCCAATGTTTTCTCAATTTGTGCAGGCATGAATACTACTACCCATATTTTCCTAATGCATTTTTACAATTAAAACCAGAGATAATTAGAAGGTAGATAAAAGCCACAAAAATCTTTCTATCAGAAAACAATAGTGATTCCAAATGTCTAGGACTGGGGCTGAAAACACAGTGCAGTCAACTTGTAGGAAGTCCTATTTACTAAATTGATGACCTGAGAAGAGAATAATAATTGTATTTAATTGGAACATGGTTGATCACAAGAAATGCCCACACTATCAAGAAGGAAAATGACACATATAAACAAAGGATATTGTCTTATATTCATTATTTTAGAATAAAGGTATTTTTATTAATATATGTCTAATTTGATGTAAGTGTGCCTTTTTTTTTTTTTTCAACGTTTTTTATTTATTTTTGGGACAGAGAGAAACAGAGCATGAACGGGGGAGGGGCAGCGAGAGAGGGAGACACAGCATCGGAAACAGGCTCCAGGCTCCGAGCCATCAGCCCAGAGCCTGACGCGGGGCTCGAACTCACGGACCGCGAGATCGTGACCTGGCTGAAGTCGGACGCTTAACCGACTGTGCCACCCAGGCGCCCCTGTAAGTGTGCCTTTAAAGTCTGTAAATACCTACTTTATATCTTTCTACCTAAGTAAAAAAGGAAAGAGTGATTCAGGGAATTTTGTATAAGTCAACCAAGACAAGAACCAAAATCAGGAGAGGCTGACTATTACTACTTTGAATTTAGAAATAATATTCTGCAAATAATGTCTAATAGTATCAACATCAGATAATTTAGTGTTCTCAAAAGGGGGCACTAGTAGCATTGGGGATGAAGTAGTTTCTCTGCTACAACAGCTCTTTGTGGGGGAAAAAAAAAAAAAAAAGGATGTGCCAAATAGTCATGTGCCTCCTGGGGAAAGTAGTACTCACTTCAAGTGAGAATCGGGAGGACCTCCAATTCTGCAGACTTCAATTTTCCGTCCTGAATTCGGACTGATCCATTAAGCTGATTCATTTCTGGCAAGGTATCTGGTTGAAAAACATTAAATCCTATATGAAAGACATGGGATTAAAAAGTCTTGCTTAAATGCAATTGTTAAAATCTTGTTAAAACAGTAAAGGAGTAAGTTCAAGGGAACATCTAGGTTTGACAACCCAGTCAGTATTTAAATGTTTTCCTATTTTCCTATATTCTACTCTAAAGAACAATTCTAGTTAGCTTATAGATTTAATTTTAAAGAGAAAATATTAAAGTTTATGGATGACATTAAAATCTGTTAATCAAAATGGATTATGAAAAATATTAAGGATCTAGAAATAAAGTGCAAAGAAAGATTAATAAATTAGACTGCATTTAAATTAAGAACATAGGCTTATTAAAGAGTAGAAAAACAAGCTACAGAATGCAAAAAAAGTGCAGTTTAACTGTCATAGGACTTTTAATTATAGTATTCTTACAATTCAGTAACAAAAAGATAATCCACTAAAAATCAGCAAAAGACACAAGAGTCACTTCACAGCTCCATATCCCAAAAGTACAAAGGAAAATTAAATCTACGCACATAAAAGGGGATCAGACTTGTTAGTCATCAAGAAAATGTCAAGGAAAATCATTAGCAAACTTTTTACTAGGACAGCTTAAATTAAAAGGACAGACAATACCAAGTGTTTACAGGAATCTTGAATAATAGCTCTCATACACTACCAGCAGGAATATGGATTGTTGGATCCCTTTGCAAAACTGTTTGGTCTTATTTATTAACTATAGGTTTACCCTATGACACAGCAATTTCATTTCCTTAGTATATATTTACCAGATATCTACATGATTAAAATGTACAAGAATATTTATTATAACATTTTAGTAGTCCCAAACTAGAAACTTAAATGTTAATCAACAGTACAGAGAATTGTGTACATTTATATGTGTTATGTTTCAATATGAAGAAAATTAGGAATCCTGGAAGAAGATTCTTAGAGGTAGTCATATGGCAAATGTGATTACAGAATTTAGAATCCTCTATCTGTATATCTATATCTATATCTATATATATCATATATATCTAGGTCTATATCATATATATATTTTAAAGAATCCGTTGTTTGATGACTACATCATGTTTCCTGAGTTGCCATGAGATGCTGTTCTTTTCCTTTTGGGTCTGGTAAGAAAAAACAAAGTCATTATCTAATCCAAATAGAAGGCAAGGCCGTATATAATAGGACTTGCTGTTGGTACCTGTTTAAAGCACTCTGGAAAGGAAGTGTGACCATGACTATGGGTTATTTGGTTATTTGTAGGTGTATCTGTCACATTGTAGCACATGTTAAGAAATGCCATTTTTCAGATATAAATACTATAGTTAGAAAAAATATGGGCCATTTATATTTTTAATTTTGGCCAACAAAGGACAACACTTAAGATCTCTTTTTTGAAAGAAAATGGTACAGAGAATTTCAGACATACTGATTTAAATAAGTGGCTACCTATTTTAAAACCAATGTAAACATAAACCTCACAGTATGGTTTGGAACCAGAAGACAAAACTTATGAAAACTTTCAGTGCAGATGAAGTAATTGTTAGAGATGAGATGAACTTCTCTTGTCTCTGAGAATGGGACAAGGAGCTGATCCCACACTGATGTGTCTGAAAAGGATCTAGGAAGTCTAGTGGGAACATTTTAGAGCTGGGCAAGTGCTGAAATTACTGGAAAGGAAATTAAAGAGCTTCTTGTAGGTATTAAGATTCTTCTTAGGCTAGCAGTTGTCCTGAAGTCATTACTCGGTGAAGATTTCCAGATTATGTTTTGAGAATTCTCTATGTGAGCATTACTTTAGATTTATTTTTGGAAAAAAAAAAAACCCAAAACTATAATTTATTTACATTTTATCTCTTAGAATTTTGACATCTATTTTTCAAACCAATAATTAATATGCCTTTTTTTTCTTAAGCTTTTATTTAAATTCCAGTTGGTTAACATACAGTGTACTATTGGTTTTGGATGTAGAATTTAGTGATTTATCACTTACATACAATGACCCAGTAGTCATTACTTGTGATTGCCCTCCTTACCCCATCACCCATTTAACCTATCTCCCTGCTAATACGCCTTTTAATAAAGTAAATATTTGTGAAGGTAGTATTGGAATTTAATTATAAACTTAAGCATGCATCCATTTTTGAAGTTATGAGAGAGAAAAGTTAATGCAGGTTCTTTGAGTATGTGTAGCAATCGCAGACTACCAATCAGAGTGGACTTCCTCGTCTGCCAGTGATAATACGCAAATCACAAGCAAGATGCTTCTAAATTAGTCCAGATTGACTTAAAGCTTTAGAGTAGAAGAGATGAATTAGCATTGAGTATACAGATTTTATGGCATTGACTGCATGCTGAAATCTAATGAGAATTGTGAATGGGAAAATACGAGAAACTAGAATCATTTAAAATTCAGTTTTGATATCTAGTAAGATTCTGTAAAGTTATTTCCTTTGTCATTATGCTGAAAAAAATCATGTGGGCATACAGGGATGTATGCATGTTCTTAACAATTGAGCTTTAACTTGTATTCTTATATTTTCCTTGGCTTTAACATTCAATAGAATGAGCAAGATAAATTCAACACAGAAAACTTTGTTGCTTTTCTGGACATCTACTTTATTGCAACATTGGACATCTACTTTGTCCCATTGTACCCCATTCTCCGGTTCAGTTTCCCCGTCTTTCAGAATAGGTTTTCTGACTCTCCTGGCTTTCAGATGACTTTAGACAATGGTTAGCCCCAAGGACTAGAGAGGTAGAAATAAAGTTGATATTCCTGAGTATTCCTTCTGAGAAGTCATTGTGGTATTGTCCTCCTCCTTAGACCAGTGTTTAAGTTGGTACAGCCCATGTCAGTTGATCTTTGACCTTTTCGTATACAGCTTCACATAACTGTTCCTTCTACTTCTTTAATCATAAGAGTGGGACTATATTCTACAGGTAGTAACCATAGGATACCACATTATCTCTTGTGGTTTCCCAATACTGTATACTTCTATGAAAATCTTTTTATGAGTTTTGCTCCATTGTACCATTTGATCCTCTGTTTCCTGATAAGATCCTGATTTATGCAGCCAGTTACTATCATTTGAAACAACATAAATTTTCTTTACAAGGAGGAAACCCCTTGCTGATGGTGTAGAAAGATAGTTACTAATCAGTGCTTATGATTGGAATCAATTGTGCAGATTTTGTTAGGATAATTTGTATCAGAATTTTAAGGCTTTCTCTGGTCTTATGCCAAACATACATGCTTTTATATTTCATTTTAATATATTCAGATATTTCCCTATATTGAGAATAGGGCAGCTTGGATACTTCATGAGGTCAGTGAACTTACTCTGCTGCTTGGCATACATGGATTTTCAGACCCCACGACTTTTCCTGGGACATAAATTTACACAAGCAAAGAAAATATCCATTCTAAGAAAAAAAATGTAAGGGTTTTGCTTACAATGCTGAAAGCCTTGATTCAGCTACTCACATAGAAATATGGAAATAATGGAGGAGAAATTAAAACTTTAAATTTGCATAAAAGGAAAGAAACATGTTTTGGAGGACATGCACTTTTTGAAGAAATAATCTTGAGTCTAAAGCATTGGGTTTGTGAAATTGTTTTAAGCCCTTACATTATTTTGGTTTTAAAGTGTTACTTTCCTTGAATGCAAGACTTCCAGTATACTTAGGAATGTACTATATATTAAATCTCTGGGCTATTGCGAAATGCAGAATACTATTAAATCTTTGTTTAGACATTTGTATCTGCTTACTTTGTTGTCCTGCCATTTACCTTGTCAGTCCAATCATATCATTTTCTTTTTTCTTCCCTTTGTATTCAACCAGTGTACTAGGTAAGATATAGTTAGATGCCATAACAGATGCGTCTTGAAATTGGGTGGTTTTACACAATAGAAACTTATGTCTCACTCAAGTCCAACTCTAGGGATAATGTGACAGTGGGACCTTTCTTTATGTAGTTATTCAGTGGCCCAGGTTGATGAGGTCCTACAAATGATTACATATTAGCTGTATTATGAGGTTAGGCCAATCAGTGGTGGACATTATTCTATTCAAATTTCATTGGCCTGAACTCATTAACACACTAACTTC
This sequence comes from Puma concolor, assembly GCF_028749965.1. Lineage (NCBI taxonomy): Eukaryota > Metazoa > Chordata > Mammalia > Carnivora > Felidae > Puma > Puma concolor. Next base: position 203,479,316 of record NC_141667.1, on the reverse strand, counting down.
AAGGGAATCTTTAAAAAAAAAAAAAAAAAAGGACTTCTGTGCCTAAAAAAACCAAAGAAATAGGTTTAGGAAGAGCTTGCCAATTTGTTAAAATCAGTCCTCGTTCAATTTGACCCTTAGTATCTTTGGTTGATAACATCTAAATCTCTTAAACTGTTCTACAGCCATTGTTCTCCAGACTATGCTCTCTGCACTGTTTTGCAAACACCCATATTTTTTTAGACAAAATTATTCACCCTCCTTAGTAAATAATTTTAAGGCTTACCTGTCTCTACTGAACAAATTCAAAACTTAACTAACATGTAAACAAGGTTTTACACTGAGTGGAAATGCCTTGTGTGCCAGCAATGTGTCAGAAATGTTTTCAGCAATAGAGCAGAGTAGGGAGGGAGCCAAAACATAAGAGACTCCTAAAAACTGAGAACAAACTGAGGGTTGATGGGGGGTGAGAGGGAGGGGTGGGTGGGTGATGGGTATTGAGGGCACCTGTTGGGATGAGCCCTGGGTGTTGTATGGAAACCAATTTGACAATAAATTTCATAAAAAAAAAAAAAAAAAAGACCAACCTAGCTAAAACCTGAATCAGATAGCAGTTGCACATTGAGTTAGAAGATAGATAAAATTGTATACATATGTGACATTTTCTGTTAAACTGCTAAGGATAAAATCCTTTGGAATCTTACATATGCAGAAGTTGGGAACCATCACCCTAAGGATGATTAGGGTTTGCCTGGTAGAAAAAAAAATAAAGGACATTTCCTGGTAGAGTGGAAAAAACACACTGTAAATCACTGATTTCCTTAAATGATTCCTCTCAAAGACATGGGGATAGATTACTACCAATAAGGGAGAAAGATTATATGTTTTATAGTTATATAATAGAAAGGTCCTACTGTATGTAAATGCTGACTGATGTGTCAATAGTTCTTTTTTATGTGGTATAAAGAAAAGTTTAACATGCTGTATCTTTCTCAACCCACTGTCCCTATTTTCAAATTACTAGCATTTAGGGAAGTTATCTATCTTTGCAGAAAACAAAGGTATCTGAGAATTTGTGCTTTTTTTTGGAAGTGTCTTTTAAAAAAATTTTTTTTAATGTTTTTATTTATTTTTGAGACAGAGAGCATGAGCAGGGGAGGGGCAGAGAGAGAGAGACACACACAGAATCCAAAGCAGGCTCCAGGCTCTGAGGTGTCAGCACAGAGCCCAACATGGGGCTCGAACGCAGGACTGTGAGATCATGACCTGAGCTGAAATCGGACTCTGAACAGACTGAGCCACCCAGGTGCCCCATGGAAGTGTCTTAATGAAAAATTTCCAATGGTCAAAAGGTATTTAATGAACAATGGTCATTTTAAAAGAAGGTTTGAAAAGGTAGGATGAGTGGTGGGAGGACTTGCCCTCCAGGGAAGATTTGACCTGCAGTCTAAAGAAACTTGAGCCTAAAACAGCCCAATAGAGGGTGGGTGGTGTGTGGGAAAGAGGGAGAGGGAGGACAGTGAGGGAGAAGGGAATGGGGTATGGAGATCTGGAATATCTGTGTAGGTTAAAACTGAAAAGAATTTAGGAGGTTTAGCTTGAAAATACCTAGATAGTTGGAAAAACTACCGTCTAAGGGACATTTGAGGAATGAAGGACCACGGGCTTTAAAAGGTGGTATGGAAATCAAGTAAATTGTATCAACTTATATCCCTATTGCCTGAGGCATGTATAAACTCAAGGAGGAAAAGAAATACATCTAAAACCCTGAGTTCAGTTAATATATTTTAGTTATTTAAGAGCAGTTTTAGGTCCTAGGCGTGACCAAGAGGCACTTTTTATTTTATTTATTTTTTTATTTAAAAAAATTTTTTTTAACGTTTATTTTTGAGACAGAGAGAGACAGAGCATGAACAGGGGAGGGGCAGAGAGAGAGGGAGACACAGAATCTGAAACAGCCTCCAGCCTCTGAGCTGTCAGCACAGAGCCTGACGCAGGGCTCGAACCCACGGACCGTGAGATCATGACCTGAGCCGAAGTCGGACGCTTAACCGACCTAGCCACCCAGGGGCCCCAAGAGGCACTTTTAAAGTGGAGGTACACTAGTATTTTTTAGCGCTCTCTTCTCCTTCCCACCATGCATATACGTGTCCTTCATTCATTTCTAGGCCAACTTCATGACACATTCCCACTTGAATCTTAATGTGTAACTGAGTCTTAAAGTTTACTTCCTACCCAGATAACTTAGGATGAAGCTTAGATACCAACTAAGATATATGGATTTTTGATAGGAGACTCCACTTAAGTGAGATCGGTATTTCTTGCTGAGATAGCTTCGTTGGTTCAACATAATCATTGGGAAGCTCCAATTTTGTTTTCAATAACAGATTTGTCTTTTAATTTCTTATATAAACAATATTTGTCTCTTTTAGAAAAGACTTATACATAGAAACAAGTTGAAAATAAAAAAAAACACTCACATCTTAGTACCCAGAAAAATATCTCAATTTTTTTATTGAATTGTTTTTATTCTTTTTTAACTTGTTTTAATTTTTATTTAAATATCTCTCAATTTTAAGACATTTTCCATGTCTGTTTGAGTGCCTTCCTCATTATATGCATTTAAAAACTACAATCAACTGTCTTTACATAATGTTTTAATTAATGTTATATCCACCCTATACTCTACTGTGTAAATACATTTAACTTCATGATGTATTTTAGTATTACTATGAGATCCAATAATTTGGATTCCCCAGAATTTACTAATCCACATTATTGATCATTATTTTGTAAATATTTTTATTGTTATGAATAATAACCTGGTTAACATTATTTTAGCTAAATATTTATGCATATCTTCATTTCCTGAGAAAAAATTCTAGATGAGTTTCTGAGGCTAAGTGTATGCATAACTTCTTGCATTTGATTCATAGTCTCAGATTTCCCTTTAGGAAAGTTACACACATTTACAAATCTCACAGGCAGTGTTTGAGGGTAACTATCTTTGCATTTAGTTGTAATCTTTGAATAAATGCATTTTAAATTCTCGATCTACAACATCTCCATTGCAAGATGTGAATAATTGTTTAAGTATCCTGCCACACACTCATTGGTTTGAATAATTATGTCAACACTCCTGCTTTGTTTGTACTAGGGAAATAATGCTGTGTTTTTCCATTGGTTAATATTTTATAAGGCTGAATGAGATTATCCAAAAACCTGCAAGGGCATTTCTTAGAAATGCCTTAGAAATGCTTTAGAAATACCTTAGAAATACAGGAGCTTCACAGGAAAACGTGGCTATCTCAGTAGGTTGTACTGATTTACACTAAACCAGAGACTAGGGTGCTAGTCTGAAGAACAAAATGTGGCATATTAGGAAAGAACAAACATTCTCCAAAGTGTTTTTCACATAATAATGAATTTTATTCATTAATTCAAATTTATTTTGATATCTTACTCTTTTCATAAGTAATTATTTTTAATTTCTTAAGGAAATAATAAATCCATGAAGCCAAAGCTCATCTCTCTAGTTTGCTTTTGAATACTTTTTTCTTTTTAAAAATCATAATAAAATTATTTGATGTACAATTTCAAGAGATGGATGAAAAGTTTTCTGACTACTTAAGTATGGGAACTATTCATAGAGAGGTTCTTTTGCCCAGATTACAAGAGACCTTTCATAAAAATTGATAATGTATAGATCATTGAACTACTTTTTTGTGATAAATGGTTTGTTTAATAAGATATTATGAAACATGTAGTTAAAACCATGGGAGATTAAACATTAATCGAATAGAATATAGCCCATCCCTGCTCATGTACACATTCACTCAACTGTTAAGTTCTTGTCTGTCATATAGGATTGGAATGTTCTTCATGGCACTGTTTTCCATGAAAAGGAGTATGATGGGATGGAAGGAAGGTGAACTAATTACAGGCATGGTTTGTCCTTTGAGTAATAACTCTATCCCCAGCCTGCAGGGCCTGTCACTATTTGTAGCACTGCCTCCTAGTCTTGACAGTCCAAATGCAACTTGTGCTAAAAAAGAGCTGCACTACCTCTCATTTTTAGAATGCTGGTGCTTAAAATTTATCAATTTCTGTCATCTCCAAAGTATTGACAGGGATATTGTCATTTTCTCTATTATTCTATTTAATGATTTTAATATTTAATATGAAACAACAACAATTAAAACAAAAGTGGAAACCTACACAGCTATTCCCTCATTAGAGTTAGGCTATTCAAGAACTTTATTAATTTAACTTACATAACAATTTACTTAACATTTGTTCATTTCAGGGACATACACAGGAAATAACCTGACAGTAAAGACACCCACATTTTTTATTTATTCATCAGTTCATACTGTCACACATGCCCCTCCAGAGCTCTCAATCATAACTGATCAACACTTGCCAATGTAATACTATCTGTCATTTGAAATGAAGGTTCCTAAAGTTGCCTTTTTCTTTGTAACTAGACTCAAATGCAACTTTCACTTGAGGAATAGAACTTTATTTCTGTATCATAGTCTATTGGAAATGAGACTCGAGGAGTCATATGGATCAGGACTCAGAAATGTGAAGACAGATAATGTTGGGTGTAATCCTCTATTAAAGTGGACACTAATATGTAAAATACCAGCCTTTTTTAAGTGGTTACATTGTGTTCTCCAGAGTTAATGGAAAAAAATATATATATATGTATATATGTGTATATATATATATATATACATATATGTATATATATGAAACACATGTGAAACTGCATCAAACAACTGATTTTTTCAAAGAATTCACTAATTTAACTGAGGATTCCTTTAGGGTAACAATCTTTAGACCTTTTTAATTCTCTCATTACTAAAATGAAACATGAACGTTCCCTCATCACTACTATTCTACTTTATACCTCTTTACCTCCACAAGGCTGCTTGAGCCAATTATTTGAGTCAATTGACGGGGACGATGAAAGATGCCTGAACTCTAGATTGAATTACTTTTCTGTCGGGATTGTATGCATTCCTGTCTAGAGATTAATTTACAAATTAAAAACTAAATTTGGAGAGAAAATTATTGTCTATTAATGTGTAGTGATTTGCTGAGAAAATAACATTTTTTTGCAATTTAAAAATTTATGTCATAGTTGGATAACAAGCCCTTAGCCCCAATTTGTACTCCTTACTCCTATCATCTGACAAGCCTGCATTTGATGTCTTTAATGTAAACCAGACATACACAAATTTTATTGGTAGCCCAGCCAAATCTGTTCTACATAATGGAATTCGTTACCATTTCAACATTTTTTTTCTTGTAGTCTCCAGTAATGCTCTAGACCTATGTCCAACAAAATAGAGTAAAATTTAATGGATTTCATTAAATATCTGGTAAATAATTCAGGATATATCTAGGTTGCAATACTAAATCGAACAAATTCAGTATTTTGTGTGACTGATACAGTCATACATGTATAGATTTGCCATTCTTTGTGCATTTTATGAATATGTTAGTATAGACTTTGAATAACCGAAAGATTTGAAAAATGACAGAAGTTGCTGTAGTAAAATTAGTCATAAAATGATTGAAACTTCAACAATACACTGTCCTAAAACTATGATCAGGAATTAAAAGAAACTTACTGTCTGGTTGAAATTGTAAAAGAGGGTTTGTGGACCCCACAAATCTAAGCACTTCTCTGAAACTTGCATGAATTGTGCATTAAAAAATTAGAGAATGGTGATTTTTAAGACCTTACTTTGTTGTTAGGGTTACTTGTAACCTTAAAACATAAAACAATTTGAATCTGGAGCAATGTAATCTCAGAACATCTGTTCTGGAAGAGAGAAGAATTTGTTATTTTGGTGATATTTTTCAAATTTGTAGTTAAACTACAAATTAAAAAACTTCTTTAAATACACTGATGCTTATCACTTTTTTCTTTGATTTTCAAGTCTATGGTATTTTCATTTTTACATCCTCTAGTTTTGATAAGAATCTTGATTTTTATTAAGAATCACTTATTGCCTATTTTACAGAAATTATTTGGCCTCTTGAAATAATTGTAAAATTTGCTATACTTGGATAACAATATACACTATGGCAAAAATGATCTAGTAAGGGGTTTAACTGAAACAAGTTGGTTGATTTGTAATAATGGATGCTTAATGTTGCCAGAGAAAAGTACATCAGCCTAATATTTACTATTAGATAATTTTATAGAGATGTTAACCTAATACCAACATGAAAGAAAAACATTTAAGGAATTCAACAACAAACAATATACAGGTACCACAGTAAGGTTTCTAATGTTGAAAATAAATGTGAGTATTCTAAATTCAAGATTATGCATGTACACTGAGTATAACTTTGAGAGCAAAAATACACTAGGAGTACAAGATGTTAAAATCCAAATATTTGAATGGAACTAAGCAGTCTCTTTGTTGTCTATTACCCTTGAGAAAACTTTCCTTCATTATATAACAAACATTCTATGCTGGTTGTATTGAATAGTAATAGAAAGTTTCAGAAATGCAAGTTGAATGATTTATTTGGCTACTATAAAACCTAACAGAAGCAATTGGCCTATATATATTTTGTCATGTAGTTCCTGGTCATTTCCAAATAAGTTCCCATGCTTTATTAAATGTTGAGGAAGAATAAAACACAGATGTGTGTGTGTGTGTGTGTGTGTGTATATATGTATATATATGTATATATATATGTATATATATATATTTCTATATAACCTATATATAAACTATATTTTTTATTTTATTTTATTTTTTTAATTTATTTTTGGGACAGAGAGAGACAGAGCATGAACGGGGAAGGGGCAGAGAGAGAGGGAGACACAGAATCGGAAACAGGCTCCAGGCTCTGAGCCATCAGCCCAGAGCCTGACGCGGGGCTCGAACTCACGGACCGCGAGATCGTGACCTGGCTGAAGTCGGACGCTTAACCGACTGCGCCACCCAGGCGCCCCTAAACTATAATATAAACATATGAGATATACTTGTATATAAATATATAAAAATGTTAAATATATAAAACTTTATAAATATATAAAAATTAAATATATATCATTTACATATAAATCATATGCTTATATATTATAGAATTCAAAATTTTAAGTATACTTAGTATATTTTATCAAATTAGAAATAATACCATATTAATAATAATTATAATAAATCTTAGGAAATTATCTTTAACCTAAAACCAGCTAAGTAGTATGCTTATGCATAGATTCCAATTTTTGGTGAATTATGTACCTTAACAGACTTGTGAAATAGAATAACTCTAGGATACTCTTTGGTTTTCTGAAAGAAGAAAAAACTATGAGTAGATGGACAAAACTGTGTATTACATTTAAAGTAGGAAGAATGTCTGGAAATGGTATACAGGTCTAAAGTAGAACTCTGTGGAGATCTTATGTCTATGTTTTGGGAAGGTGTATGTAAATAAAGATGATTTTGGTAAAGATTGGCCAGTTATATAAATAAAATCCAGGCAAGGTTAGTCTTAGAGAAACTAAGAAAACAGAAGTATTGTGAATGAGGACTGTAAACAATGTCAAATGTGATTGATATTCTTTGTGAGTATTTACGATATTGGGGAAATGTGGCTTACTGGAAAGTTGTGAGTGGGGGACAGATTGCAGTTAGATTAAAGGATAAGAGGTGAGATTTAGTCAGGGGATGAGTTAGTATAGTTGGGGCATAGTAATGGCGAGGGTAACCTACTTTTCCTAAGACTTTTGCAGTAAAATATTTTGAGGTAAATGGTAGATGCAGGGGGAATATTGAAGTTTCTGGGAATATTTTATTTTTTTGTGGCTGATGTTTTTTCAAATGGGTAGAATTGAGAAGAATGTTGGGATATTGAATTGAAATTGTCGGAGGAGAGAACCAGAAGGTTTAGACCATGGAAATAAGTTTTTGATAGAATGAAATCAAATGGTATTGAAAATCCAAGGAGATGAATTTATACAGAAGGAGTACTAGTAATTTCAATGAGTACTAATAATTTCAATGCATGTTATAGCATGGTGAAAAAAGTAATTTCAATATGATTGAAATAAAGGAGAAAATATTTATGGAAGCAGCTGAATGTATATACTATGTGTAAGAAGAGTATAGAATTTAATTGTATTTTTCAATGAAGTAGGAAAATATCACCTGCAAAGAGAGGGGTGAATTGTCAAGTGAAGAATTGAAGCAATATGGATGCCTTGAAATTGCTAATGTGGTAAATATGAGTGAAATTTTACTACAAAACATTGGGCCAATAGGGAGAAATCAGTGAACAAAGAAATAATACTGAAATATAATTGTTTCCTATTTTATCTCTTCCAACAATTAAATCATAGAATGATCTTGCTTTTTGAATTGTTTTTATTAAATATCAAGCTCTATGAAATCAAAGAACGGAACACGATTATCATTAAAATTGGTACAATATTGCCACTTTAGTGATTAGTAAATTCTTTTTTTTAATTTTTTTTTTTTCAACGTTTATTTATTTTTGGGACAGAGAGAGACAGAGCATGAACGGGGGAGGGGCAGAGAGAGAGGGAGACACAGAATCGGAAACAGGCTCCAGGCTCTGAGCCATCAGCCCAGAGCCCGACGCGGGGCTCGAACTCACGGACCGCGAGATTATGACCTGGCTGAAGTCGGACGCTTAACCGACTGCGCCACTCAGGCGCCCCTAGTAAATTCTTTATAGATTGAAAATAAATTGACATATAAACAATAGCTCTCAATTTGACAAGCAATTGCCAATGATTGTGACATCCGTAATGGTAGGAAACAGTAGTGAGAGACTAAGCAGTTTAAATTTGAAATTTCAGATGTACTTTTCTGGATCAAAAGAAAATCTAGTGGTCTTGTCAGCGAATAGCTTAAGCAAAAGGGACTGTCATTCTAGGTGATGACGGAAAGGAACTTGCAAGTTTTAATAGCATATTTCTTCCACAAATACATGACTATTACACCAAAGAGTGGTTGGACACGTAAGTAAAACCTATGTAATACAAGAGAGTCCATGATTTAGTAGATAATAAGGAAACAAAGCATCATTTTTGAGTGGTGAAATACTCAGAAAAGTTGAAAATCATGCTGATTTGGAAAGTAAGAAAAAACACAATGCATGTTATGGATCACTTAGGTACTTCTAGTGATGCAGAACATTAAAGAAGGGGAGAAGATAAGAGAAACAAAACAAAAATGATAGATTGAAAGGCAGTAAGTTATGCGTATGAGAGAAGGTATAGCCTAGTAAGACAAAATAAAATGAAATATGAGAATATTTTTTAGACTAAAACATAAAGAAAGGGACTTTAGAGAATGTCTGATGTAATACCAACTGTTAATCATTAGGTAGCTGAAAACATGCCAGATACCATGGTAAGAAATTTGCATTTATTAAATAATCCACTTCTTGCACAAGTCCTCTAAGTATTTTTATACTTTACAGATAAGGAAACTAATGTTTGGAGTAATTAGATGATTCCCTCAAAGTTTTAAAAATATACTGTAAAATTGGGGATTCAACCTTGCCTGCCTGACTCCGAAGCAAAAGTGCTCAGCATTCCCCACTATAGTTTGTCTATAATTAAAATGCTGTGCTCTTAATAGGCTAGAATATGGACTAAAGAGATAAATATTTGGCATAAGTTATATAAATATAACAAATTCACATAAATTATAACCTCTGTAGTAGAATAAAGGAAAGGCAAATTTGCATGTGAGAAAGGAGTATTGAAGACTAACAAAATTGACAAGAACAAAAATGACATTTTACATGAAATGGAACTGCTAAATACCATGTTCAAATTAAAAAGGCAAATTAAAGATCTAACTAATGTGATTATCTTAGTTTGAATTCTTATGGGAGCAGATTTTAAGAGAAAAATTTGAATGCAAATATTTATTTGGACACTGGTCTACCTCTTTTTTTCCCATGGGAAAGTTGGAAGTGGGGATTTTCATCTTTAACTGTTCTGTGCTGACCCGTGGAGAGGGCTATGGTGACTGGCTAGTTCAAAATGGCTTTTATGTCCCTCCACCCCCTGCCACCCCCAACATTGGCTTCCTGGAAGTTTAGAGTTTGCTAGCTTCCATTAGCACTCTGAGATAGGCTAGGTCAGTCCTTTGGGCAGCTTCCATAAAAGTTGGGGCATTGGATGCATGGTCTGCCCTTTGCCCTTTCCAGAGAAAAGTTGGAAGTTGGAGTTTTTCCTCAGTATTCTTTACTGGGCCTGCAGGAGGAGCTCTGGCAATTGTATCCAATCTGCCGTCTTTTCACTCTGCCCCAGGTGGCTAGAGTGTGCCTCTTCTGTTAGTATTCTGAAGCAGACAGGGCAGAAGGCAGAAGAGCTGGAACTGTTGACTCATGGTCCAACTCTTGCCCTCCCCAGGAAAAAGTTAAGAGCTACGGGTTTCCTCTCCATTAAATGGTGCTGTGCCATGGATAAAGATTATGGCAAGAAGATTGCTCAGATTTCCCTGCTGGCCTTTTATGTAGCTGTTTTATGCTTGACTAGGCTGCAGGAGCCTCTTAGCTAGTTTTTGGATTTCTCACAAAGGGAACTTATGTGTTGTTGAGTTGTTGGATTATAGGGGTTATGTGGGTCTAGGGCTTCCTATTCTGTCATCTTGCTGATATTGCTTCCTAAGCACTATTATTTAAAGCCAACTGAAATCTTTAGTCCCTTGACTAGATCTTATCCTGAAGTTTTTCAGCATTTCTCTTCAATTTATTTCACTTTTCTTCAAAATGGGGACACCTGGCTGGTTCAGTTGGTAGAGCATCTGACTCTTGATCTCAGGGTCATGAGTTCAAGCCCCACATTGGGCATGGAGCCTATTTATAAATTTTTTTTTTAATGTTTATTTTTTGAGACAGAATGCAAGTGGGTTAGGGGCAGAGAGAGAGAGGGAGACACAGAAGCAGAAGCAGGCTCCAGGCTCCCAGCTGTCAGCACAGAGCCTGATGCGGGGATCGAACTCATGAGCTGTGAGATCATGACCTGAGCCGAAGTTGGATACTCAACCGACTGAGCCATCCAGGTGCCCCTTGGAGCCTATTTATAAATATTTAGTATTCATTTTATACTTTTATCATTTCCAACAATACCCAAATTATGGAAAGAACCCAAATGTCCATTGACTGACAAATGGATAAAGAAGGTGTGGTGTGTATATATGATGGAACATTACTCAGCCATAAAAAATGGAATGTTGCCATTTGTAATGACATGGGTGGAACTAGAGAGTATAAAGCTAGGCAAAATAAGTCAGAGAAAGATATCATGATTTCACCCATGAGGAATTTAAGAAACCACATGAGTGAACATAAGGGAGAAAGAGAGGCAAAACAAGGAATAGACTCTTAACTATAAAGAACAAATTGATGGCTTCTGGAGGATGGGGGGGGGGGGGTAAAATAGGTGATGGGGATTAAGGAAGGCACTTGTGTGAGCACTGGGTGTTATATGTGATGAGTCACCAAATTTTGCACCTGAAACTAATACTGCACTCAGTGTTAACCACCTGGAATTTAAAAATTTGGAAAAAAAAATATTAGTGTTTGAGACAACAACAAAAAAGGTTTTTTCCCACTGCAGCTCTCCTTCATGGATTAAAATCTCAAAGTACTGAAGTAACTACTTACCAAGTGATTAGAATAGCATGTATTATTAGACTCTATTATAAATGAATACTTCAGCAAGATAAATCATACCCTAAGGTAAAAAATTAATGCAACTTTCAAAATGTCACTCTTAACTTCCTCCTTGTTTGCCCTTAGATAATATTTGATTCAGTCTGTGTTATTTGAACAAAATTCTATTCTAATACTTGAAGCGACAAATGGAATACTGAACTGGTTAGCAAATGAGAGATTTCTCCAAAGAAAAATTATATAACAGTGGAATTATAACTAATTATATCTACACATTTGAGTCATCCTAGTGTAGCTGACCAAGGAAATGTAGCAGAGCTGCTGTATTAACTGGCGTCTATTTTCTGGGTTAATCAATTAAATTATAATGTCGAGTAATATCTATTGATTAACTCATGCAACTTTGTAGAAGACTTCTGTAGGGTTTATTTTATAACTCTTAAAGTCTGAACTATTTTCCTCAGTCTTTGATGAATTATTGTATCCACTTATAAAAACATAACAAAAAACTGTCTGCCAATGAAAGGAAGTCAGGTGTTCTGTCAGTGGCTGAAACCATCTTAAGTGACCCAGAACTTTAGAAAGAACATTGGCTTTTTCCAAAAGCACTCAAAAAAAACTTCTTTAGTAAGACTGACTTTTACCCACTGCTGTACTTAATAGCTTTTGCTCTTAAGAATCTCATGCAAAATTCATTGGATGTTATGGCAGAAGGGATCATATCTGCCTAGTGTGCTGAAGGAGGAAGGGGAGTGAGAATGGGCCTTATGCTCAATGCTTTTGACACATTGCGAGTGGCACCTAGACACACAGAGCTGAGGGGGGAAAGTAAAGTCGCTGGGCTTTGCAAATGAGGAATATTTCTAGAGTTGTCATATTTCATATCTATAAACGCTGATATCATGTAGTTCACTTTGTTGTGTAGACCTGAAGCAGAGCCAATTCACAGGGAAACTCGCAGGCTCAAATTGTTACAGGGAGAATATAAGGGACACATATACTTTCCCGTGAAAGGGATGGAATTAAATTCAGAGGCTGAAGGGCTATTTTTTCCTAATGCCAGCAGACATCAAGTTAAATTTTCTCTTCTGCAGACCACCAAATATTTGCTGTTTGAAGTCGAACGAATCATAAAACAAAATGCCCACAAAGAGATAATAAAATAGTTTGGTATATATTGTTTTATTCTCAGAATCCATTTTAAGTTTTCATAAAATGACCATCATGATGAAAAAAATTCAGTCAAGCTGAAGCTGTGCTAGAATATGGAAGATAGTGCAATGCAGATGACAGCAAAATTCTGCTTTTTTGAAATTCCACTCTATAAGAGAGTATTGAAATAATACATTAAATGGTTTATTGCAAATGTACTTATTTAAAAAATTGAGATCTACCTTTGGAGATCATGATATAAAATGTAGGAACAGCTACTCTAAATTTCTCTGTTGAAAGCAGTTCCATTAACATAAGAAGGAAAGTATGAAATTTGCATGCTGAAAATCACAATTTCTGTTTTTCTATGCTCTGAGTGCTAATATACAAAAAAAGTTACATGGATGAATGACTTTGAATCTAGAAATGTATCTGGAGAGGAAAACATGGTGCTGTATTGTTCAAATAAGCTGAACTTTCCTACTTCTAAAATATTTTAGGGGTGTCTAGGTGGCTCAGTCATTTAAGCTTCTGACTTTGGCTCAGGTCATGGTCTCGTGGTTCGTGACTTTGAGTCCTGTGTTGGGCTCTTTGCTGATAGCTCAGAGCCCAGAGCCTTCTTTGAATTCTCTGTCTCTCTCTCTCTCTCTCTCTCTCTCTCTCTCTCTCTCTCTCTCTCTCTGCACCTCTCCCACTTATGCTCTTTCTGTCTCTCAATAAATAAACATTAACTTTTTAAAAATATTTTAAGGGAAGTCAGTATTTCTTTTAGGTTCAGATTTTTTTTTTCTTAAATGTGGCCAAGGTGATATATGATCATTTAATAGCTTTTTTTCATACATAGCTAGAGTGTATTTATATAAAGCATTGCAATAGAAGTTGAATATATTTAAAGAAATTACAAAAGACTACTCTTCATATGATATCTTGCCATCAGATTCCAGTATCTTCCATGTTAAGAAAGAAATTATGCTTTGAGTCAGACCTGGGTGTAAATCCTAGTTGTCTTCTTGGTATGCAGTACCTCTTGATTTCTCTTAACCTTCTGTGTTTCCTTTCCTTTCTCTCCATTTGGTTTTTTTTTCTTTCTTTTTTTTTTTTTTTTTGGAATTACTTAGGCCTCACTTTACATAGTGATGTATAATGAAGAGAGATGGGTGTGATGGGTGTGGTATATTCATTAGGAGAAAAGCAATGGCAATGAAAACTGAAAAAAGGAATCAGATTCAAGAGACATTTATGAGGAAGTGTTCATAAACAGTTCTAAGTGTTCTAAATAGTTTTTTTCTCTCCAGCAGCCCCTTCTCCTGTCACTCTTATTTTTATCAGTTACCTGGATTATGCTTGTTTGGAGTAAACACATATTTATCTTCTGTTCTTTCCTGCTTATTCACCCAAACATCATGCAATCTGTTACTAGTTGATATAGTCTGTAATATGTTTCTTTAATGTTGGCAAATTTGCACTTTTTTTCAATCTTAGTTTCTTGAATTTGATATTACTTATAAGCTAATAAGTTTGTTACTATTTCATGTGAAGGACACTTGATTGTGTGAGTATTGTGTTTCCATTTATTCACAGAGTATCATGAGGACAGTGCAGAGCAACTCAAGTGGAAGCTGTGTATGCAGTGGTTCTGGGTCATAGCTGAGGAACCCTGAGCTTACAGAAGTGACTGTATTAATAGGAAGCATTAAGCAAGTTTCTTCTTTGTCCCTAGTGGAGACCGCCTCAGTCTGTTTGGGCTGCTATAATAAAGTACCACAGACTGAGTAACTTATAAACAGCAGGAATTTATTTCTCATAGCTCTAAGAGTAGAAGTTTGAGATCAGAGTGCCAGCAAGGTGTGATTCTAATGAAAGCCTGCTTCTAGGGTGCAAACTGCCATTTCGTCTGTATTTCACATGGTGGAGATGCAGATGCTCTTTTTCTCTTCTTAAAAGGACACATCCCTTCACTGGGGCCCCAACCTCATGACCAAGTGATCTTCCAAAGGCCCCATATCCCAATACTGTCATGTTGGGAGTTAGGATTTCAAAATGTAAATATTGGACAGTCCATAACAGAAACATTGTCTCAGTGTTCAAGGTCTGCCACTGGAAAAAACCCTGAGAAATGGCCCAGGTAGAGCATGTTCAGGGCTTATAGTTCTTGGCATACTCAGCACCTAGAGCGGACTTCATTGGCATGCAACCTATGCAGTCACATAGAGCCCTGTTGCGTGAAGTGCCTTGTGTTTCTTTTTGTTTTTGCATTCAGTCCTGTAAGTTATTTATCTGGTCTTGCTTGTTAAGATCTTAATGGAATACGCAGCACCTATGCCAGATTGCCTTTCCCAACAGCCATCACCCTGGATCAAGTTTTCAATCACTTCTACCTTAATTAATATTACGAAGATTTTTAGTAGTTTTTTTTTTCCTTGTAGTTTTGTCCTCCTGTACAGTGCTGTTAAACTAAATTCCAAATTCAGTTGTGAATATTGCTTGCGAATCCATTATCCTTGGATTTCAAATGTTACCTAATATCACCCAATCTGTTTCTTTACTGTAAACACACAGGAGAAATCTATTTCAGTAATACACAACTACTCTGTTTTCCTTGAACATAATTCTTTCTGCATTACTTCACCTATTCCTAAGAGCAGAGACTGAGATAGGATTAGACATATATGAGATTCAGTGGAAGAACTGCCTCCGAGAGACAAGTGAGAAGGAACTGGAAAAGGCGGGAAAAATCATTAGACTTTTTGTGCATCTCAACACTTAACATATCCCTATTAAGTTCCGTCTATTTTTTTAGGGTCTATTACTTTGCGAAGCTTCCAAAATTAATTGGCTGTACATAATTTTCCTTTGAAAGATCATAATTCTTCTAACTGTAGACACACAAATGCACACAATAGGACAAATTTAGTCTCTCAAAGTCGCAAATTTGCACTTTGTTTCAATTTTGGCATCTTGAATTGTATATTTCTTATCAGCTAATAAGTTTGTTAGTGTTATGTGTGCTGGTAGAAACATAAACTCTTGATTGTGTGAGCATTGTATTTGCATCTATTCATGTAGTTTCATGAGGACAGTGCAGAGCAACTCAAGTGGAGTTGTTTGTGTAACTGTACACAAATGCACACGATATAGGACAAATTTGATTTCAGTATTTACGATATGGATATAGCTTTTTTGTGTTTATTTTTTGAGAGAGCCAGAAAGAATAAGCCAGGGAGGTGCAGAGAGAGAGAGGGAGAGAGAAATCTGCTGTGCTGTCTGCACAGAGCCCAATGCAGGCTTGAACTCATGAATCTGGAGATCATGACCTGAGCTGAAACCAAGAGTCGCTTAACTGACTGAGTCACCCAGGTGCCCCTTAACAAGTATTTTATAATGACATCTTTACTATTGTGAAATGAGTTTAAAAGATAGTAGAGCTTCATGGGTTCGAGGCCTGCATCGGACTCTGTGCTGACAGCTCAGAGCCTGGAGCCTGCTTCGGATTCTCTGTCTCCTCTCTCTGCCCTTCCCCTGCTCATTTTCTGTGTCTCTCTCAAAAATAAACATGAAAACATTTTTTTTTTCAAAGAGCGTATAGCTTATGTACACATGGAACTTAGAAACATTTTACAGTTATAAGGAAAAAAAATGAAAAACCTAATTCTACTTATATTATTTCAATAAAATAATATTGAAAACAAAATGATTGCAACTGATACATAAAATAATGTATAAATGGTCAAATCTAACATTACGAGAAGATTTGTATCCTTAGATACACCTCTGCCTAGATGTAATAGCTACAGATGCAGACTACATATTGTGTTGAAATATAAAATAACATTGATATTTGATCAAGTAACTTCCAAAATATTGAACAGTGTTTGGAAAATTTCTTTAAAAAAAGCAGAATACAACTATTAGAACTGATAAATGAATGCAGGAAGGTCCTAGGATACAAAATCAATATACAGAAATCCAATGCATTTCTAGACACTAATAATGAAGCAGCAGAAAGGGAAATTATGAAAACTATCACATTTACAATTGAACCCAACAAATAATAAAATACCTAGGAATAAACTGAGGAGATGAAACACCTGTACTCTGAAAACTATAAGATGAGGGGCTGCTTGGGTGGCTCAGTTGATTGAGCATCTGACTTTGGCTCATGTCGTGATCTCATGGTTTATGAGTTCGAGCCCTGCATCAGGCTTGCTGTCAGCTCACAGTCCACATTGGATCCTCTGTCCTCCTCTCTCTCTCTGTCCCTCCCCACTTAGCACTTTCTCTTTCTCAAAAATATAAACATTAAAAAAATAAGATGACACAAATGGAAAGCTACTCTATGCTCATGAATTGGAAGAACAAATATTGTTAAAACGTCTCTCCTACCCAAAGCAGTCTACTGATTTAATGCAATCTCTATCAAACACCAGCAGCATTTTTCACAGAACTAGAACACATAATCCTAAAACTTGTACAGAACCACAAAAGACCCTAAAAGCCAAAGCGATCTTGAAAAAGAAAACCAAAACTGGAGGTATCACGAACCCAGATTTCAAAATATACTGCAAAGGTGTAGTAATGAAAACAGTAAAAGTATGGGCAGAAAAATTGACCCAAAGATCAATGGAAGAGAATAGAGAGCCTAGAAATAAACACACAATTATGTGGTCAATTAATCTTTGACACAGGAGTCAAGAATATGCAATGGGAAAAAGTCTTCAACAAATTGTGTCTGGAAAACTGGACAGCTACTTGCCAAAGAATGAAACTGTGCACTCAACACCACACAAAACATAAAATGGATTAATGATTTAAATGTGAGACCTAAAAGTCATAAAAATCCTAAAAGAGCACAAGCAATAATTCCTCTGACATGGGCTGTAGCAACATTTTTCTAGATATGTCTCATGGAGTAAGGGAAATAATAAAAACTATTGGGGCTACATCAAAATAAAAAGCTTCTGCACAGCAAAGATAATCAAGAAAACTAAAAGCTTACTACATGGGAGGAGATATTTGCTAATGACACATCTGATAAAGAGTATCAAAAAATTGTAAAGAACTTCCTCAATACTACCCCTGACACAAAATAATCCAATTAAAAAAATGGGCAGAAGACATGAACAGACATTTCTCCAAAGAGGACATACAGATGGAAAACAGACATGTGAAAAGATGCTCAATATCACTCATCATTAGGGAAATGCAAATCAGAATCATAATGAGATATCATTCACATCTGTCAGAGTAGCTAAAATCAAAAACGTAAGAAACAGGATTGGTGAGGATGTGGAGAAAAAGGAACACTCTTGCGCTGTTGGTGGGAATGTAAGCTCGTGTGGCCACCATGGAAAACAGTATGGAGGTTCCTCAAAAAATTAGAATTAACATGATGCAGTAATTCCACTACTGGGTATTTACCCAAAGAATACGAAAGCACTAATTTGAAAAAATATATGCACCCCTGTGTTTATGGTTGCATTATGTACAATAGCTAAATGATGGAAGCAGCCCAAATGTCCATTGATAGAGGAATGATTAAATAAAGAAGTGGTTTGTATATACAATAGAATACTACTCACCCATAAAAAAGAATGAAATCTGGCCATTTGCAACAATCTGGATGGACCTAGAGAGTATCATGCTAAGTGAAATAGTTAATCAGAGAAAGACAAATAGATTATTTTACTCACACGTGGAATTTAAGAAACCAAAGGAACAGGATAAAAAGACAAACCAAAAAACAGACTGGTAAATATAAAGAATAAACAGTTATCAGAGGAGAGATTGGTGGGGGAATGGGTGAAATGGGTGATGAAGATTAAGAGTACACTTATCATGATGAACAAGGAGTAATGTATAGAATTGTTGAATCACTATATTCTACTCATGAAGCTAATTTGACATTGTGTTATATTGGGATTAAAGAAATTAAAAAAAAATCTTCATTTGGCATAAATGGTAGTTACATTTCTAGGAAATAGGGAGTATTTAAAACTGAAAAATTATTTTTGTGTTAAATATTGGGTCCTAGGCTCAGATGACTTAACCTATTTATCATATCCACTAATATATGGTGAGATATTTGGAAGTAGTGTGGAATGTGAAGAAATTCTTCACTAATGACAGGCATCTAAGCATTGTAGGATGCCTAATGTCTCTGACCATGCTCATTAAATGTTAGTAGGTTCCCATCATTATTCTCAAATGTCCCATGTGTGGGAACTGTCCCATGCAAACAATTATTTAGAGCATTGACCGTAGAGATGCTGCATTCCTAATATAGTAGAGGAGCTGTTCCAGATATGCCTGGAACAAAGGGCCAGCATTATTTTATGGTTGTGAGAGCTGAAGTAGCTAAATATAACAGTGAATCTGTGTGATGGAACAACAACAAAAAAGACAGGGGTGATAAATGGGTGTTGTATCTCTACTTTTTTGATGGTGAGAAATTTCTAACTAAAATGTGTCTCATGAAAGAAGATAAAATGTCATCATACTTCTAAGTAATTTCCCATTCATGGTTAATTTATCTAGTTTCCTTATTACTCTATATCTTGAGTCTCCTTTTCTGGTCACCCAGGCTTGTATGTGTTCTTAGTAAACAAAAGTTAATTTCCAGATGTTTTCTTCCTAGGTATCCATTACCAATCAGCTTATTTACATTTTTGCCTAGGAGTAGAGCCAAGTGTATTTTTCTTTTCTTCCCCCCCTCAAGTTTACTAGCGCACGCACTCAAGCATGCACATGTGTGCAAGAGGGGGAGGGGCAGAGACAGGGAGAGAGCATCTCAGGCAGGCTCAGTGTCAGGAACCATGAGATCATGACCTGAGCTGAAGTCAAGAGACGCTTAACCAGCTAAGCCACCTAGGTGCCCCTCATTCTTATTTTTTAACCTTACCATTTTTAAAGATCAGAACATTCCCCACTCTCCACTTAAAACATTTTTTAAACAACACCTTCTCTATGATTTCTTTTACATGTCTATTATCAGTCAGGAATGAAAAAAAAATTAACAGATTTAAATGGGATAGGATGCTTTTATAATTGTTTTTCCCATAGAGAGCTTTAGGGCTCTATAATCAGTATCTGTTGTTTCCAATTCAGAAATTGTTCCCCTTGGTGTAGAGGGAAATTAGGTGATTAATTACATATATTTATTTATTCTTTCATATGAAAACTATAGGGGACAGGCTTTGTGAATCCTATATATAAATTTTTATATAAAACACAAAACTATGTGAAAGTTTCACTGAAGTAGTAAAAACTGAAATGAGTCACTTGTTGAGGGTAATTACTGAAAAATTTCAATTAAAAATTGACATTTATGAGTTATTGTATGTCATGAATAGTTGAAATTGTAACACATCAAGTTACTTCTAAGAGAAAAAAAGCTTTATAAAAATAGCTTTTTAGATCTAAAGTAAATACATTTTAGAAAAAAGGGAAAAATGATATACTTCATACATTTTAGAAATTTCCTATTCATATTATTCATGATGATGATAGACTTGGAAAACAGGCATACATTATTTTATTAATATAAAGATATATCAGTTAATAATGCCCTGGCTTCAAGTAATGCATGCATGACCAATACTAGCCTAAACCAAAAAGCAATTGTCTTTCTCGTACATGAACAAATCCAGAAGTTGGTTAGTGGTGGTGGTTGGCTGCTCCAAGGCGCCATCAGGGATCATCTCCTTTTGTCTTTCTGCCATGTTATCAGTAGTTGCTGGCTTTCTGGTCTCAGTGGTTGTTACTTTACAATGAAGTGACAATAAGAGTGCCACTGTTGCATGATTTATGCAGATAACTGATAACTTCTGCATTGCCCAAATGTCCATGGCATGAATTTCTGTATTTATTGTTAAGAAACACAGCACGATAAAAACCACCAGTTTAATTGCTATGATTTATTTGTTCATAAATAGTGACCTGAGTTTAAGAAATTGCCTTAATTATTGTGATTTATGCTACTGTTTTATAGAATTACTCATCTGATTACAATTTATTGGGGGTTTTCATGAAGGTAAAAATTGTGTGGATTTATAAAGTAGAAGTTAATACTATATTAATACTTTTAAGACTATTACTATATGTTTTCCAAAGTATAAAGAAAAGGGAAAATTCGTGTTTGATTCTAAGAAGTTTATCTTAGGTCACATTGATTCGAACTTAAATTTACAACTAAGCTTAATTTTAAATGTGCACCAACATTGTGTTTCACTTTGGCTTTAAAATTTAGGCACTCTTGTTACAGTACTCCCAAGACTGTTGGCTAAAGAGTTTTCAACAAAATGTATTTAAGTTTTAACTAAAATGTGTTACTACATTTTTATGCTTCGTGGAGGGAACAAAGTTAACATTGTTTTGCAGTTAACCTGTAGAGTCTTGTCTTCAGAGATGGTTCCTTGAAATGATAAACTAGGTTTATTCCACAAATTATTTTCATTTGGTGTAATGAACTGAAATGTATTTAAAGCTTCTTTGAAGATGAAACTGTGATGTGCTTTAAATGTCTCATAGACATAGATTATTAACACGTTTGAAGACAATTTAAATATCCAAATTTAGGAAGTGGTTTTACATAAACTAGTATAGTATAAGAAATTATTACACACTCAGTGTTAAGAATAAAAGTACAAATCAGCTATTAACTCAAGGATATTAACCAAATTGTGGATTAACTATAATACAAATTTAATCCAGTGTTGCTTTTTAGCTTCTAAAAGAGATTTTAATTTACTGTGATCTCAGAAAATAAATAATAGTAATTTAAACGTTAACATAACTCATACATATTTAGGAAAATAACTCTGCAGCTAAAATATTTATATGAACTAGTGTTATTAACAAACCTTAATAGAAAGTTTCCCAAGGGTGATTCAGACAATAATTGGGGCACAGTTTTCAGATGGGATCCAAGTGGGAGTTGTAAAATCTAATAGAAAACTGAATATGGAAAACTGTTGAGAGAGTCTAGTCAGTTTTATAATACCATGCCCTGCCACTCTGGGAGAGTATATTAAGCAATGCCATAATTTATTGAAATCGTTGTAATATATTTAGAACTGGTCCCACGACAATACAATAGTTTATAGTATCTGAATATATGATTTCACTTATTGTTACATGGATATTTGTTTTCCCAAATAATGAAGATTCTGAGTAGGACTATGAAGATAAATTATTCCCCTGAAGCATTATGCAAGAAAATAATTGCTAGTAGCTTTTTGTTTTGTTCTTAAAGTGAAGATGTTGTTATAATATTTCCTTTACAGAATTCTAGAAGAATTGATAGAGGTTTTCTATGAGAGATAAAACTATTAGGAACTAGCCATTCTCCTTGAGATTCTGGAAATTTAGAGCGTGTGAATTCAGCCCATTGGACCAGGTGCCATATACAAAAGACAGTGATTTCTGGCCCAAATATCATTCACTTTCTTGTAAATTTCTGTAAGAGAGGATGAATAGTGGTAGAATTACTGAGTGGTAATGTAGATATTTATTTACAGCCTTGCTGGGACTTAAGAAAAAGGAATATCTAGATGAATGGAATGGCTCATATTCTAGTAACTTTTGGGAACTCACATAAATTAAAATTATGCATTATAATTCAACCTTCAAATTCCAAGAAGTGTCTGAGAGTATGTAAACTGAAAAAGGCACTCTCTCTTTTCCTCTCATCCTTCCCTTTCTTCATACAAGTGTTTTTTTTTTTAATGTTGGAATTCCAAAAATCCCTGTTCTATCTCTATTTTTTATATGTTGGAATTCTAAAAATCCCTGTCCTTTGTCTTCTTCTACTCTACACACCTGACTTGTACAGTCAAGTGTATTACATGAGTCACAAAGTAAATCCCCCATTCTAGGATCTTTTGTGAACTGTGACGCCATACATGGGCGATTTTCGATTAAACACATTTCTTACAATAAAATATATATATTTTTAGAAATCACATTGAAAAGTTTTTAATGTGTTAGTATCATTGATTGGTTAAATGTGTAAACTTCAGAGGCATACTGCCATTGAATTATAGAAAAAAATGGCTTTTTTCATGGTCAAGTCTTTCTGAGCAAAAAAAAAAATTGCAGACTGAGAATGTCTCTTTTTCCTTAGAAACATTTGCTTATGACATTCTAAGGTGATAGACATACCAGAGCCATGCCACATTTACTACATGACA
This sequence comes from Puma concolor, assembly GCF_028749965.1. NCBI lineage: Eukaryota > Metazoa > Chordata > Mammalia > Carnivora > Felidae > Puma > Puma concolor. Next base: position 203,456,310 of record NC_141667.1, on the reverse strand, counting down.
GACATAATTCTATCTTAGTAAATACAAAATTCTCATAAAACCCTGTAAGATTGATATTCTTATCCACATTTTAAAAATGAGACAGGAAAAGCACAGAGTATTATGCAACTTGCCTAAGGTTACACAGCAGTAGGAGAAAGACCTGGAATCTGAACACAGTAGCCTTGGTTTGAAGGTCAAACATTAGTGTACTAGGTATACTGTTTGTTAATAGTAGCTTGATAAATGAGTTGTTACTTAGTTTTATATTAGTACCACCATTTAACAAAAAATTCACTTTCCCCAAAGCCTACAGATCTGTAATACAGGTGGTCAGAGTATTTTCTGTACCATCCTTAAATACGTATGCATCCTGTTATTTGTGGACTGCTTTAATGAAATGACCTCAAATGCTGATGGAGTAAGACTACCACTGAAACCCAGAATCATTAAACCACTGAAGAATCCCACTTTTTCAACAGAAGTCTGAACCTTGTCCAAACCAAAGAGGTCATTTAGATTCTGCTCTATGTCCTGCTTCGTGTTTTTCCTGAGGAACTGAGACAAACTAAGTATATGAAAGAGGATATGAAGGGAGAAAAAAATGGAAAAAATTATCCATTAATGTCTAATACTACCCAAACACTTGTGTCTCCTTTCATTCTTGGTGTTTTCAGTGAATTTATTCTCCATTTGCCCTTACTGTTGGTAATTAGTTTTGTTCTTGGGGAGTTTGGAGTTAAGTACATGTATATCCTTCCGTAAACCATTATACTTGTATCCTTAGTAAATCTCTTTGCTGAAACACAAAAATGCTGTGGTCCTAGTATCTGAATTATTGACAGAGGTCCCAATGCCTTGCAGATGATTTTTCATTACACTTGTTCCTACAGTTTCTGCCATCTTTTCTTGGTCCATGGGGGAGGACTGTTAGAATCCATATGGAATTCTCAACAGTCCTTTGCCTCTGTCTTATTGACCATCTCTGGGGGCTTGGTACTAGAAACAGGAACTCAACCATTCTTCACGTTACTGATTGCAGCACTAAACTTTCTAGAGAGCTCAATCTACTTGCAGTTTGCAGTTATGGCTGGCATTTTGTATAAGTTCTCTTGGTGACAGAGAATGGAGTAACACTAGTTCAATTCTGAAATGTATTGTTCTTCTGTACTGCTCTCTCCTTGTTAACAAAAAGCACAGTCATTTTTCCATTTCTGAAGGATGTTAGCAAGTTTATAACAATGACTTATAGGTATAACCACTGTAGCTCTAAAAGTATCAATTAATGTCAACATTTGTATTTTTAATTTTATAAAATAGTAACTTGAGATTCAATTTACTTCTTGTCACTTCCAGCCAAGTCACTAATGATCATCATTGTTTTAAAGGATGTGGAAACACCTATTTAGATGACATGGGTCAGTGCCAATAAAGATTTTGATTTCTGGGCATAATACAGATAGAAAAAATAGTATTCCTTGAGTAAAGCAAAAAGCCAGAGTATAAGCAAAACAGGGTCACCTGCTTCTGTCATTTAAATTGACACCCTGTTAGTCAGACTTAAGTGACTGCTAGTCACTTATCCACAGCATCACCAGCACAACCAATTCCTCATCAGTATGACCTCAGGAGGGTAGTTAAAACTTTATATGTCTTTTTATCTCAAATGTTCAAATGCAATATCTTTATGAAACAATGAAGCATACTATTAAACTATAGAGGATTCTCAATAATTAATTCTCCATAAAGACTTCCAAAGGTAAAAATGAATAATTAGCAACGATCATAGTTTTAAAATAATAAGTACACAAATACTCCTTATAGTAGGTATGACCATAAATTCTATGTAACTTTTAGACATAATTTATGTCCAGATCTCATATCTACCATGTAGTCGGTTTCTTGTGCCTTGTGTATTTTTATTAGTTTTGTTACTGTTGTTTAAACAAAACATGGCAGTTTCTAACTTAATATCCTTGATCTCTCTTGTCTAAATGTCGTTGAAGACCAGATGTTAATTCGATGAGGAAACAGTAAATGTTGGTTTGGTAATTCCAATGACAAATACCTTCTCCGAGTTTTGTCCTTCCTGCTCACCTGGCATTGCCTGTGTTAATAGTGTACCCTGTATATGCCATTTATTATGAACAGTATGCTAGCATTTGTTTGCATTACTTTGAGATCCTATAGCAAATGGCATTTGAAAAATGGTCTCCCATTTCTCTAAAAAGTATATATTTTTTCTTCCTTTTTTTCTTTTTTCCCCTCTCATTTCCCATATTTTTGTATTAATTTACCTGTCATTCTTGCCAATTCTTACCTATATACCAGGAGTCAGCAAATATTCATCATAAAAGGGGAGATAGTAAATGTTACAGGTTTTGTAATCTCTTTCATTATTCTTCCTCTACTGATTATTCTTACAACCATTTAGATATGTAAAAAACATTCTTAGTTTATGGGACACAGACTGTGGTTCACAGGCCATGATTTGCCACACTAAGCCACACGTTCATTTTATACTTGGATTCGTTTTACACACAAACCTAATTATTAGTGCAGTTTGGAAATGAAGACAAAACATAAGGAATAATACAAATATATGTAAAGTTTTACTAATGTACAGTGGAAAGAAATCCTTGCTCTGGATGCCTATTAATAATGATGGTTATTATGACAAGTTGACAAAAAATGAACCTATTTTTTAAAATATTTGTTTATTTTTGAGAGAGCAAGCAGGAGAGGGACGGGGGCGGGGTGGGTGGTGGACAGAGGATCTGAAGCAGGCTCTATACTGACAGGACAGCCTGTTGCTGGGCTCAAACTCACAAACCATGAAATCATGACCTAAGCTGAAGTTGGATGGTTAACCCACTGAGCCCCCCCAAGTGCCCCAAAAAATGAACCAGTGTTTTTATGCTACATGTTTTCTCCTTGTCATTTTTGCCCTATATACTGTATGGTCTTCTCTTTGTCTTGCAGATGTATTTTCCTAAACTTTGTACATTAGTATATATCCTCCTTTGCATATTCTTTCTGCTGCTTCCTTTGGTCACTTTTGTGAGTGTGAATGATCCAACAGCCAAGGTCTTAAGCATTTACATGTGCTAACCATTCTTCAAAGATCTTTATTTGTATTAACTCATACTTCTACTAACCTTGGGGAGAAGTTGTATTATGCTCGCCATTTCACATGAGACAGAAGTAAGGAATAGTGAGGCTTTGTGAACATCCAAATAGCATTTCAAGAAAGTGGCAGATCCAGTTTTTTGTAGGTTCAAGTTTTTATTTAAATTCCAATTAGTTAGCATATAGTGTAATATTAGTTTCAGGTGTAGAATTGAGTGATTCATCACTTAACATACAACAATAAGTGCCCTCCTTAATTCATATCACCTCCCCTCCAGAAACTCTGTTTGTTCTCTATAGTTAAGAGTCTGACTTATGGTTTGTCCCTTTCTCTTTTTCTTCCTTTGTGTTCATTTGTTTCTTAAATTCCATCTGTGAGTGAAATCCTGTGATATTTGTCTTTTTCTTTTTTTTTTTGTTTTTTTATTTTTTATTTTTTTTTTTGATATTTGTCTTTTTCTAAGTTATTTTGCTTAGCGTAATACACTCTAGTTCCATCTATATCATTGAAAATGGCAAGATTTCATTCTTTTCTATGGCTAATATTCTATTGTATGTATATAACACCTCTTTTTTTATCCATTAGTTGATGGATTTTTGGGCTCTTTTCAGAATTTTGCTATTGTTGTTAATGCCGCTATAAACATCAGGGTGCATGTACTCCTTTGAATCAATATTTTTGCATCCTTTGGGTAAATGCCTAGTAGTACAATTGGTGAGTCATAGAGTTGTTATATTTTTAATTCTTTATGGAATTTCCATACTGTTTTCCAGAGTGGTTGCACCAGTTTACATTTCCATCAATAGTGTAAGAGGGTACACTATCTCACCAATATTTGTCGTTTCCCGTGTTGTTAACGTGACAGGTGTGAGGTGATACCTCATTGTAGTTTTGACTTGCATTTTCCTCATGATGAGTAATATTGAGCATCTTTTCGTGTGTGTTAGCCATCTGGATGTCTTCTTTGAAAAAATGTCTTTTCATATCTTATTTTTTAACTGCATTATTTGTTTTTTTGGGTGTTGAGTTTGATAAGTTTTTTTCCTATATTTTGGATACTGTCTCTTTATCAGATATGTCATTTTCAGGTATCTTTTTTTTATCCCAACGGTGCCTTTTAGTTTCGTTGGTTGTTTTCTTCACTATGCAGAAGGTTTTTATCTTAATGAAGTCCCAGTAGGTGATTTTTGCTTTTGTGTCCCTTGTCTCAGGAGACATATCTAGTAAGAAGTTGCTAAGGCCAATGTCAAAGAGGTTGCTGTCTGTGTTCTCTAGGATTTTGATGGTTTCCTTTCTCACATTTAGGTCTTTCATCCATGTTGAATTTATTTTTGTGTATGGTGTAAGAAAGTGGTCCAGATCCAGTTTTTAAAACTGGGACTCTGGCATCACTGTCTGTATACTAAATCACTGTTGTTAACACTATGTGAATTATGACATAGAGGCTAATTGACTCAAGAATTTCTTCAGCTGAAAATTGGCTACATGTAAGCTGTGGGAGAAAACCAAGCAACAAAATATCCCTTATTTTTTAGGCCCACATTAGGTTTGTTTCAGTTTTCTTAATTATAAGCAAGTGCTTACGAATGTCACTAATGATAATATAATCTTCTATACAAAAAACAATTTTCTTAAGGATTTTTGTGGTTCATTACTTCAAATAGCTACCTTTACTGATGTTGTCATCCTTTATGAGTGAATTTTCTATTTGGCATAAGATTCTTTTTTTTTTTTAATTGAATATGTGATTTCAACAATTGGTTTTCCTTTCATATAGGTCCGAAAATAGATAAATGCTTATTTTCAGAGGTCCTTCATTACAGGCTCAGTGGAGCAATAAATAACTTGTCATCAATCAGCACATTTTAAAACTATTTTTAATTAAAAAAACAGACTTGTAAGAGGTCTCTTCAGTTCTCCACTGGAATTTGCTGACTGGACAAAGCATGTGTTTGTGCTTGAGTCTGAATAATATGAACACGTGTATCTGTTTTCCTCCTGTTGCACTTCACTAATTTCCACTGACATAAAGTTATGCTTGTGTACCACATAATGCTCTCGTATTGGCAGTGGAGTAAGCCCTGTATTGCAAATGTTCAGTGATGCACCAGGGTGTATATTGTCCTCTGTGTAACGTAATCTAGTTTCTGTAGGTTTAACAGTCCTTTGTTCATATATTGTAGGTGGTGTCCAAGGTTGCATTGCTCAGCTATTTTTAAAGTTCACTTGAGGTTGATAATTAGGTTTTCTTTTTTTCCCTATTGATTTAAGTTAATAGCTTCTGAATATTTTTATAAGACACCTACTTCAGTTAAGCAAGAGTAATACCAACCTCATTGAACTGATATCCAAATCGAAAATTTTCCGTATGTTGAGTATGAAATTTATACCCAAAAAGAACACATGATCCACAAATACGTGTCTTTTTCATGGTGATATGATAATGATATGGTAACATTAATCATTATACAGAGAAAACACATGCAAACTTCAATATGCAAAAAAGTATTTCAGAGTTTCCATTAGGAATGCCAGTAGTATGCTTCGCATAATATAATCCATTTACTTCCTTTCGAAATAAACTCTAACAGAAAAACAATTTCCTATGCTTTCATTTTAACTTTTTCTGAAATGTATTAGTATGACTTATGTATTTGAGATCATCAAACATGTTTGGACTATTCAGCTTTTTAATGTATTAAAATTTTTTTCCTGTGTTATTAGATTACCTTAACTGTTTTTGAAATTCTATTTTATAATTAGAAAGCTGCTATATACAAATTAGAAATATACATAACTGCATGTACCTGAACGTACCTGCCTGTAATATTCCAAATACTTAAATATATGTTAGTATATTTTAATTTTTAAATGCCTATTGGATATTCAAATGGAGATGTTGAGTATGAGATTAAATATCCACATCTGTAATTAAGAGGTGGGACCCTGGGAGGAGATATAAATTTGGGCATCCTCAGAATGATCACATCAACAAGTGAGTGTCACACATGAGAATGCCAAATGAGTGAGTACAGCTAGAAGATAGATGTGACCCAAAGAACAAGCCCTGGAGTACCCCAGACTTTAGAAGGGTAATTAGGAGGAACCAGCAGAGAAAGATGAGTTTCAGTGAGATAGAAAAAAGAAAAGCTAATAGTGTAGTATTCTGAAATTTAAAGGATATTTGAAGAAGAATTATCTGCAGTGTTAAATGATAATAACAGTCAACCAAGAACAATGACTGAGATTTGGCAATTGTTTTAACATGAATGGAGATGATTGACAAACTTGGTAATAGCAATTTCAATGGAGTGGTAAAGGGGATGCCTATTTGAAGTGAGTTTAATAATAGGAGAGAAATTTGAAATAATATGGACAACTTCTCAGGGGTTTATATGATTGAAATACAGTGATAAATCTAAATTTGGTATAAATTATATATAATTTTTGTATTGTCCAAAAATGTTAATATAGTAATTTCATTTATGAGAAGTAAAAAAATACTACTCCTTTTTATGTAAAAATATAACAACATTCCCATAATACTCCAATATAGAATAAAATTTACTTAATAAAAATTTGAATGTGTTCATATATTACATGGATTATCTAATTAAATTCTTAACACTCTACTGGATAGATACTACTTCTTTTTAATATTGAACAATGTCAATGTTATAATTGTGGTATTTAAAATGTACTGATATGGGGCACCTGGGTGGCTCAGTCGGTTAAGTGTCTGATTTGGGCTCGGGTTATGATCTTGTGGTTTGTGAGTTCGAGCTCTGTTGGGCTCTCAGCTGACAGCTCTGAGCCTGGAGCTTGCCTCAGATTCTGTGTCTCTCTGTCTGTCTGTCTCTCTTTCTCTTTCCCCACTTGCTCATGCTCTCTTTCTCAAAAATAAATAAACATTAAAAGAATTTAAAATGTACTGACACATTTTCAAATGTACTTCTGATTTGTTTTGAGGGTATCTCCCTCAGGGTATAGGGCTGGTCATGATATTTTCTCAAATGTACAAGTAATCTAAGACATTAATGAGAACACCCTTAGAAATTTTTCTAAGATAATACTACTACATTTTGAAAATGGCTTATTTTTCATCTGTCATCAGATTTCAGTGGTTTACTGTCTCTTAAAAAATATGATGAACAATTCCAGGGGCACAGACCACATATAAGATTTTCAGACATTCTAGTCTATCCTATTCAGCCTCTTGGTTTTTGGAAACTGTAAAAAATTAGAAGCAAACCTAGTGTAAGAAATGTAGTGCTCATCCAAAATGCCTATATTGGTATTAAATGAGAAAGCATGACGTAATCTATATTAAGGAAAATATTGTAATATCTCAAGTAGTTATTTTCAAAGAAGATTTTTTGTTTTAAATCCATTCTCTTGTACTCTGTCAGTGAAAAGAAAAAAGTACGTCTCTGTGTTCTCAAAAAAGCTAAGAAAGTACAGGCTCCTTAAAGGAGGGTTGTAGAGGAAAAGAGTCATAGAATCTTTTCTAAAATATTGAACTCACACTTGATAGATTTTGCTAATCTTCTTACAAGTAGATTCAAGAATCTAAGAGAAAAAAATAAGTTCTTCAATGAAATTATTTTTTATTTAAATTCTAGTTAGTTAACATACAGTGTAGTCTCAGGAACAGAACCCAGTGATTCATCTCTTATATATGACATCCAGGACTCATCCCCAAATGTTCCCTCCTTAATGCCCATCACCCATTTAATCCATCCCCCCACCTACCTCCCCTCTGGCAACCCTCAGTTCATCAGTCAGTGGACATTTGGGCACTTTGCATAATTTGGCTATTGTTGATAGCACTTCTGTAAACATTGGTCACATAGCATGTGACCCTTGAAGCAGCATTTTTGTATCCTTTGGATAAATACCTAGTAGTGTAATTGCTGGGTCTTAGGGTAGTTCTATTTTTAATTTGTCTAGGAACCTCCATACTTGTTCCACAGTGGCTGTACCAGTTTGCATTCCCACCAACGGTATAAAGGGGTTCCCCCATTCTCCACATCCTTGCCAACATCTGTTGTTTCCTAAGTTGTTAATATTAGCCATTCTGACTGGTGTGAGGTGGTATCTCATTGTGGTTTTGGTTTGTATTTCCCTGATGATAAGTGATGTTGAGCATCTTCTCATGTGTCTGTTAGCCATCTGGATGTCTTCAATGAAATTGTTTAACTTTGGGTTCTGCTTTTCTTGTCAAAGGCATAGCTAGAGAGATTTTGATTGGAGCTAATTAGGCCAGAAGGCTTAAAGGATATCACTGGTTGAAACTCTAGATTTTTAAGTTTAGACTCTATTTTACTCAGGGATTTGAAGTGTCTAATTCTCTCAGGACTAAAGTGACTATGTAAGATAATGCCATCTTTGGCAATATGAACAGATTTATTCACATTTATAGAAAATCATGTAACAAAAAGTAAATATCTGAAAACAATAAATGTTTCATGGGAGATAAGCCCTAATATGTACACAATGATCAAGAAATTATTCATTGCTCCATCATGTATAAATAGAAAAAAAAAATTAAGAGAAAAATTTCACAAAAATTTTGAGCTTGAGGGTTTTGATTCATTATACAGATAAGACCATAGTGAGCTCAATTTTCAAATAAAGAAAAGAATCAGGGTTCAGAAATCAAAGGTACATAATCAGGGGTAGGGGAGGAGAGTACAAAGAAGAAAGATTCTTTAAACAGAAAATTAAATTAGGGAAGGTATACTAACATTTCAGATTATATACCAAGAATGGTGGTATTTTAATGAATAATATTCATGGAATAAACTGGAAATCCATGAGCAAGGAGTAATAGCTACAGGTTCCATCTTAGCTTTATGGTGAGTGTGTCATGATGTGACTTCTCAATGATAAGGGAAAACTTATAAAGTTTAGAAATGTCATTTCTCTTTCCCTCGCACCCTGGCATAAATTACGCTTTAAATGATTATAAAGGTGTTATTAAATTCAATTCCAATGTGGGATATTCTGCCATCAAGTAAAAATAAAATTGTCTTCATAATGACCTGATGCTAAAAAAATCAGTTAAACTCCAGATCTATGTTAATATTAACATTCTATTTTCAGTAGAAAGTGCCGTCTTCCCAGTTGTCACTTTTCATTCCCTTTTTTTCACCTATTTGTCCTACTTTTGTGTAATTACATATGTACAGAGCTGTTTTATCTACTTAGTTATAATCTCATATAAATAAACTAACCAGGTCCTATATATCTTTGTATTCTAAACCTTATCCTGTAAAACACCTATGACACTTTACTAAAAGTCTAAATATATGAAAGTGGCATCAGCAAAATGGTGGAGCTTCAAAATCCTGTTCTTCCAGAGAAACATTGAAAAACAAGCAGAAGATTTCAGAAATAATTTTTTAGACCTCCAGATAACAGTCAAAGGTTTGTGTCAGGAAAGTGAATGTTGAAACATAAAAGGGCAACTTTAACGTTTTAAAGAAATTGCTGCCAAAACACTAGCTTTTGAAAAGGAACAGCTTTTTGTGACCACATACGATAAAGAATACAACCTTCACGAAAAGGGTTAGAAAAGGCACTGAACAAAAGAAAGACAGCAGTCTTCCAGAATCCAAAAGAGTAAACTCTGGGGACAGAGGACGATCTGATTTCCAGAGTTACTATATTACAATATCAGTTTTCAACAGAAAATTGGAGGGCATACATAGAAAAGTATGATTCATTCAGAGGAATGAAATTAGTTGACAGAAATTGTCCCTATAGAAGCTCAGAAAATTGACTTACTCTACAAAAAGATGTAATCAACTATCTTAAATCTGCTCAAGGAGCTAAAAGAGACCAGAAAATGATGTTGGAACAAAATGAGAATATTAATAAAGAGAAGTTATAAAAAGAAATACAAATTATGGAGCTCATAAGTACAAAAAACTGAAATTTACTAGACAGATTTGACTATAGATTTTATTAGGCAGAATAAAAGGCAAATTTTTTGATAGGACAATTGAAATTTTTCTGAGGAGACAAAAAAATAAAAACAAACCCAAAAAACAAAAAAAGAAAAAAACTGAAAAGTGAACAGATCCTCTGGGACCTGTATGGCATCATCAAGAAGACCAGCATATGTATCATAGAATCACTGAAGGAGAAGAAATAAAGAAGGCCAAAGACTGTTTAAAGAAATAAAGGCCAAAAATGTTCCAAATTTTTAAAATACATGAATCTATACATGTAAGAATTACAATGAAATCCATGCTAAAATAAAATTGTGCTGAAGCACATTATGATCATATTGCTGAAAAACAAAACGAGAGAGTCTTGAAAGTGGCAAGGGAGAGGTTCTTTATCGAAAGATAAAGATTGGCATAATGGATTTCAAAAATTATCTGACTATGTGCTGTCTACAAGAGACCACCTTTAGATGCAAATATACCAATAGGTTGAAATGAAAGGATAGAAAAAAATAATTTATACAGATAGTAACCAAATAGAGTGACTATACTGATATAATACAACTTTTTACCACAAGTAAAACTATTACAAGAGACCAAAAGATATTTTTTGGTAAGAAGGTCAATTCATTAAGAAGACGTAACAATTAAAAACATATGCACCAAACAACACAGTCCTAAAACATACAAAGAAAACAATGAATGGAGAAATAGACAGTTCTACGATGATACGTGTATGCTCCACTTTCCATGATGGATGGAACATCTAAACAGAAAGACGAGAGAATTTGAGGGGTGCCTGGGTGGCCCATTCGGTTAAGCATCAGACTCTTGATTTTGGCTTAGGTCATGATCTCGCAGTTCATGAGATTGAGCCCCTTGTCGGGCTCTGCACCAACAGTGTGACGCCTGCTTGGGAATCTCTGCCCCTTCCCCATGTGCATGCACGTGCCTGCCCTCCCTCCTTCTCTCTCTGTCTCTCAAAATGAAAAACATTAAAGAAAGAGAATTTGAATAACACTAGACATAATAGACATATAGAACACTAAAGCTAACAACTCTAGAATACACATCCTTCTTATATCCATACCAGTGTTCAAGGTAAACCATATTTCATGTCACAAAATAAGTATTAATTTAAAAAGATTGAAATCAGATAAAGTGTCTTCTCCAAATAAAAGGGATGAAGCTAGAAATGAATAACCAAAGAAAAATTGGAAAATTCACAATTGTAGGGTAATTAAACAACATGTCCTTAATTAGTGGATGAAGAAATAAGGGTATTAGATAATACCTACATGGGTAAAATGGGTGAAGAGGACTAAGAGGTACAGTCTTCCAATTATAAAAAACATGGGGATTAAAAGTACAGCATAGAGAATACAGTCAATAATACTGTAATACATTTATTGTGAGCAATTCATAATGTATATAATTATTGAATCGATATGTTGTGTATCTGAAATTAATACATTTCAACAAAACAATTAAAAATAATAGCAGAAAATGGGTTAACTGGTGCACACACACACACACACACACAAGCCTATTTAAAAGTCTAAAGGAATAAGTGAGTGACATTAAAAAAAATTGATAAACCAAAGAAATCAACTTTGTGGTGACAAAATAACAAAACACTACAGATGAATAAAAACAAAACATTAAAACTTATGAGATGCAATGAAAACAGTTCTCAGGGGGAAATGTATACCAATATACACATTTAAAAATGATCTCAAATCAACTTAAATTTATACCTTAACAAACTAGAAAAAGAGCAAAATTGCAGTGGATGAAAACGAAGTAAATTGAAAAATAACAAAGAATTGATGAAACCAAAAATTGGTTCTTTGAAAATATAAACAAAATTGGCAAATCTTTAGCTAAACTGCAAAATTAATAAATAAGTAAAATAAACAGGAAAAATACAAATTTTAAAAATCAGAGCTAGGGGCGTCTGGATGGCTCAGTCGGTTGGGCGTCCGACTTCAGCTCAGGTCACGATCTCGCGGTCCGTGATTTCAAGCCCCGTGTCAGGCTCTGGGCTGACGGCTCAGAGCCTGGAGCCTGCTTCCGATTCTGTGTCTCCCTCTCTCTCTGCCCCTCCCCTGTTCATGCTCTGTCTCTCTCTGTCTCAAAAATAAATAAACGTTAAAAAAAAAAAAATTAAATCAGAGCTGATGTTTAAAAGTTTATAGGAGGATTGGGTTAGAGAATAAATGAGTTGGTTGTAAAAATAAATAATTAGAACCTGAGGTTACAATTTGAATGGGAATCAGCAACACAATGTTTTAAATTGCATATCATATCTTTATTAAAGTTTTCCAATTCATGATCTTCAACAGATCTTAGAGTTTTCTTGGGTTCTCAAAGAGTAATGTTCTTCACTATGCTTTGTGGTGCATAACCTTGGGTAAACTTAGAAATCTCTTCATCTTGTAAGTAACAGGAATATCTTCTTGATCCATGATGATAACATTTTTAAATTTGGGGGAACTGTTGGTAATCTCAAGAAAATCCCATTTTTCTTCTCCTCTTGGCTAATCTCTAGATTTTTTTTTCCTGTTTCGTACATACTCTTGGCATTTTCAACCAAGCCATTCTAAGGCATATCTAAAGTTTTACCTCTTTGAAAAGCTGCATTAGAGTGTTCTTGGTAAAAAAAAAAAAAAAGAAAAAAGTCCTAGTAGGCTATATAGTAATGAGTCTCTGCTGGTCATATTACCTAAAAATTTTAAGGGCCATGTACAAATAATTAATTTTGTGTGTTCTTTCACAGATGAGCACAGTTTTGAAAATCAGCATGTACTCACTGCAAATTCCTGTTATAATTCAAAGATACATCATATGGACACTGTTTTTATTTTAAGCAGGAATATATTAGGAAATCAGTATGTAGCTGTTATAAATTGAACTAAATATCATGTTCCTCAATAGCCATCATATTACCTAATGTCTAAAAGTTCACAGTACTTATCGTCATGGCTAATAATAACATTTGTGAGGAACATCTATCTTAATATCTCATATTTAATTATGAAATCATAATCATTTTAACTCTTGCCTGTTGAGATCTTGTCCAACTTATTTTATAAAAGAGACTTTTATGACTCAAATTTTTTCATTCTGATGGCTAAGTTAATAAAGTATGAAGAAGTACTATTAGAGGGATTTTTAGTGTAAAGAGAAATGACTGAACTACTTTTAGACCAGATTAACCATAGAACCCAAGAAGCAAGTATTCTTACTTAAATCGTTAAATTTATTTTTACTTTTAGATTTGTGTTAAAAAAAAAATAGAGTAAGCATTAATGAAAACGTAATCTGGTTCTGAGTCCAACAAACGTTCTCTGTAAAGGGCTGGATGGTAAACAGGCCATGCAACTTCTGATAGAGCTATTCAACTTTGCCATTGTAGCATGAAAGCAATCACAGACATATAAAAAGGAATGAGTGTGGCTCTGTTCCAATAAAAATTTATTTATAAAACTGGAGATAGGCTGAATTTGGCCAATGGGCCACAGTTTGCTGACACCTGATTTAGTGCTCTGTAGGATAATTATGATTTAAGTATAAAGAAAACTCCTTAACATATTGAGTCCATAGGGATTAACATATTATAAGTTATTGATCTGACTTTAGATGACTCAAAGTAAATTTTTCTTTTTGCATATATTAACTAAAGACTTTTAAATACATTATCTCAATTGAGTCCAAGACCAAGTCTATGGCCTAAAATTATTAAGCAATTCTTATTAAATACAGTTAAGGATTTCTTTTACTTTGTTCTGTGTTTAGATATCCTCCAGTGTATCTTTCATGTTAACTGATTAAAATATTTTAGTGTTAAGGTGAGCCTGGATAGTTGGCCTATTTTTTTAATTTTTTTTTTTTGTAATTCAGACTTACCTGTATGTGAAACTGATGGCTGGGACTGATGTACTCATATGGTTAATTAGCAGTTTACTGCTATGGATAATAAGCAAAGGCAAATTGCTCCAATCTACCACATCTTAAAGGGTCATCTTTGCATTAGTAGATTCATGAAGTCAGCATACGGTTTCTGTAAAATTATTGTTTTAAAAATATTTTTGAACAACTCTGTTCAGTGCTGAGACAGATGTAAGGATTAGTGACCTATGCTTCTCCTTGTGGATGTTGGTAGTCATTGTATGCCAGTCATTGTGAGTACTTTGGGAGGCTTCTGTGGAAGTAACCAAGTAACCTATGGCTCTGTGCACATTTTAGAAGCTCATTCTTCACTAATATATTAAAAGCAAGCACTAGATTTTCCATCTGTCCTGGAGGTTTTCCAAGGTAGACAGCATGCCACTAGTAATTTTCTCCATTCCTCACATTAATGGAATAATGATGACTTTTCAAAGAGTTGCCTTTACTACCTAATGTCTTCTCCTGAAAGCTCCTTTAACTTCCTCTTCTTCCTGCTTCTAATACTCCTCCTGCCCATGTTTCTCTTCTTGTCTGTCTTTCTTTCTTTCTTTCTTTCTTTCTTTCTTTCTTTCTTTCTTTCTTTCTTTCTTTTTTCTTTTTTCTTTTCTTTTCTTTTCTTTTCTTTTCTTTTCTTTTCTTTTCTTTTCTTTCCTCTTCTTCTAAAAATGTTCATTTTCTTACAGCTATTAAATGGATATGTCCCTTTTCTACTAAAGATATCACTAAAAGAGAACAGAGTATGGTTAAAATGTCAATACACATGCTATGAAATGATAAATATTTAGAAATTACTGTCACATGAAATGAAACAATTACTTTTTTTTTTTAACCAACGTGTCCTTTTGAGCATTGGCAATATGTTAGCATTTACTTAAAAACCTGAATAACCTAAACTAATAATTAAATATCTTTTATATTGCCAGTTTCAAGCTAAAGAAAATCTTGATCTTTAGTATTAATTTTGCATTACATTTTTAAATGCTTATATTTATCATCTATCACAGAATGTAAAAATTGAATAGGTTTCTTGATTAAAAAAAAACAGATGAATGAAAAATAATAAAAGCCATATATGAAAAACTCACAGTTAACATCATACTCAGTGGTGAAAAACTGAGAGCTTTACCCCTAAGATCAGGAATAGGACAATGATGTCCACTCTCACCACTTTTATGTAGCATTGTTCTGGAAATCATAGCTGCAGCAATCAGAGAACAAAAGAAATGAAAGGCATTTAAATTAGTAAGGAAGAAGTGAAACTTTCACTGTTTGCAGACGATATGACACTCTATATAGAAAACCTAAAAGATTCCACCAAAAGTCTACTAGAACTGATAAATGAATTCAGTAAAGTTGCAGGATACAAAATGTGTGTATAAATCTGTTGCATTTCTATACACTAATAAGCAGCAGAAAGAGAAATTAAGAGAAGGACCCCATTTACAATTGCATCAAAAATAATGAGACCCCTAGCAATAAACCTAACCAAACAGGTGAAAAACTATGCTCTGAAAACTATAAAACATTGATAAAAGAAATTTAAGATGACGCAAATGGAAAGACATTCTATGTTCATGATTGGAAGAACAAATATTGTTAAAATGTTCATCTTATCCAAAGCAATCTACAGGTTTAAAGCAATCCCTATCAAAATACCAACAGCATTTTTCACAGAGCTTGAACAAACAGTTCTAAAATGGGCATGGAACCACAAGAGACCCTGAGTAGCCAAAGCAATCTTGAAAAAGAAAACCAAAGCTGGAGGTATCATAATCTCAGATTTCAAAATACACTACAAAGCTGTAGTGATCAAAGCAATATGGTGCAGGCACCAAAATAGGCCTATAGATCAATACAACAGAATAGAGAGCCCAGAAAGAAACCCACAGTTACATGGCCAATAATCTTTGACAAAGGAGTCAAGAATATGCAGCGGGAAAAAGACAGTCTCTTCAACAAGTGATATTGGGTAAACTGGACCACTATCTTACACCATACACAAAAACTCAAAATGGGCTGAAGACATAAATGTGAGACCTGAAACTGTAACAATCTTAGAAGAGAGCAAGGCATTAATTTATTCTAACATGGGCTGTAACAACATATTTCTAGATATGTCTCTGGAGGCAAGGGAAACAGAAACAAAAATAAATTATTGGGACTAGATCAAAATAAAAAGGTTCTGCATAGTGAAGGAAATAATCACCAAAACTAAAAGGCAACCTACAGAATGGAAAAATATATCTGAGAATGACATATCTGATAAAGAGATGGTATCCAAAAAATATAAAGAACTTATCAAATGCAACACCCGAAACCAAATAATCCAACTAAAAATGGGCAGAAGACATGAAAAGACATTTTCCAAAGAAGACATCCAGATGCCCAACAGATACATGAAAAGATGTTCAACATCAGGGCAAATCAGTGCTACAGTGAGCTATCACCTCACACCTATCAGAATGGCTAAAATAAAAAATACAAGACATGAGTTGGAGAGGATTAGAGAAAAAGGAACCCTCATACACTGTTGGTGGGAATGCAAACTGCTGCAACCACTGAGGAAAACAGTATGGAGATTCTTCAAGAATTTAAAAATAGACTACCCTATGATCCAGTAATTCCACTACTGGGTAATTACCCAAAGAGTAGGAAAACACTAATTCCAAAGCATACCTGGACCCCTATGTATATTGCATCACTATTTACAATAGCCAAATTATGGAAGCAGCCCAAGTGTCCACTGATAGATGAAGAGACAAAGAAGAGGCGGTGTGTGTGTATGTGTGCATGTATAATGGAATATTATTCAGCCATAAAAAATGAATTCTTGCTATTTGCTACAACATGGATAGAGCTAGAGGGTATAATGTTAAGTGAAATAAGTCAATCAGAGTAAGACAAATACCATATGTTTTCACTCATATTGAAATTTAAGACAAAAACATACAAAGGAAAAAAGACAAAACACAGACTCTTTACTGTATAGAACAAACTTATGGTTATCAGAGGGGATGTGGGGGTGGGTGGGTGAAACAGTGATGGGGATTGAAGATACACTTATGATGAGCACTGAGTAATGTATAAAATTGCTGAATGGCTATATTATACACCCGAAAATAATATGATGTTAACTATACTGGAATTAAAATAAAAAACTTAAACAGATGCATGAGACATGATATTTTAACTCATTTACTCTTTTTGCATGTGATAATTTGGTAAAGTGAAGGTAACATTTTAAAAAAAGCATTATCTGAATGTATTTACTGTTTTCAGTAACATGGATGGAAAAAAAAATTCTACCAGCAAAATCAGTACTATAGTATTTCTATAAAGTGAATACATATAAAAACAATTTCTAGGAATGACTGATTTTCCAAAATTCATACATTCTTTAAATGCTTTTATATACTTACAGATATCTTAGATAAGTAAACATACCTATTTACATGTCGTCTTCTGCTTATAAGGGCAGCAGTTATGTTAGATTAGGGTCTGCCCTACTGACCACATCTTAATTGATTACATCTGCACAGACCCCTTTTCCAAGTAAGGTCACATTCATAGGTTCCAGGAGTTAAAACTTACATGCATCTTTTTTGTAGGATGCAACTCAACACCTAACACAGCCTATGAGAAAGCATTGTATTTAAAATTTATTATTTACTTTTTTGTAGACAAGGAAACAGAGGCTGGAACACTTCAATAATTTACCAAGGTCATATATTAAATAAGTAGCAAGGCTGCGTTTTGAAGCCAGACAGCTGGGCTCCAGAATGTTGTCTGGAGTGCATTGCCCACTCGCAGGAAGTATAAAAATATTTTATGTAATATTATTAAATTATCCTTTGTCTCCCATTTTTATCTAGGGAAAATATTTATATAAATTACAATTAAAATAAACTGGGGTAAACTTTCTTAAATACAAATATCCACTGAGTTGTATATTTAAAAACCATACTTTCCCTCTCTTCTGAAAACTACCTTTGCAAATATAAAAGAGTCACCTTGAAACCCAAATACCAAGGAGCAAACAGAGCCTGGAGGCTTTGAACAATACTGTTCTCTCTCTCTCTCTCTCTCTCTCTCTCTCTCTCTCTCTCTCTCTCTTTTTCTTTTTTCTTTTCTTTTCTTTTCTTTTTCTTTTTTTTAATTTTTGTTTAAAGCTTTGAAAATGGCCTCACTGAAAACTTCCAATCATTATCCACGGTCACTGAGATATATCCCAGCAGTTTGAAATTCTCTTTATGAGCTTTAGGAAAGCAAATAGCAATCTTGTATGTTCCATCCCATGGGATAAAGTTACAGGTATAGCATTTTATAATATTCATGCTGAAGCAAGATATTTGTCAGTATTAAAAAAACAACACTGTAAACAATAAAAAATATTTCTACAAAAACAGTGTGCTGTATCCCAGTTCAGTGAATACAGATTGAACACTAAGAAGTGACATTTATATACAATGAACACACTTCACAAAGGTAGGATCATGTTCAGTTACATATATATCTGCAGTCCCAATGCCTAGCCTGGTACCCAAGAGAGGAAAATATTTGCCTGATTGAAAGATACAGAAGGTAACATTTCTGTTCTCAAGGAGTACAAATTTTTTAAATGGGAGTGGATGGGGAAGACAAAGAACACATAAAATACAACTCAGAATATGGTTGTAAAATAATGGAAAGAGTGGCAACATTTAGGAAACACAGAAAGAGTAGGGCAAATGTATAAATGACAAAATTAAAGTTTAGCTAGGATTTTATAAAGTTAGAGACAATAAAGAAATAATATTTATGTTGAAAAACAGTTATTTTAATCCCTTGAGCTAAAAACTTTTGTATGATCTTTAAATCCTCTCTTGTCTTTCCTCTAGGTCCACACTCCACATATTCCCACATCTCAACCATCAGCAAAGCCTCGGGTTTACTTTCAAAATATATTCACAGAATCTGACCACTTCCCACTCTTTCTCTTCAACGACCTGAGTCCAAGTCACCATTCTCTCACCTATATTGTTGAAATAGCTCTTTGACTGGTCTCCCTATTTTTGTACTTGCCCTCATTCAATCTACTCTCATATAGCAGACAAAATGATTCTATTAAAATTCCAGTATATTGTGTCAATGTTCTATCCCAGAACTCTCCAGTGGCTATTCATTACATTCATATTAAAAACCAACTCTCTTAAAATAGATTACAAAGCCCTCTCACCTTTTCTTCTTTCTTGTCTGTTTCATTCCAGTCATTCTGACCCTTAGGATTCCTCAAAAAATGCAGAGATGCACTTGCTTCAGAACTTTGCACTTGTTCTCTCTACCTCTTTTGCTTCTTCTCAAAACGTCTCCATTTGCTTGCTCATTTTCTCCCAAAAGTCTAATCAAAACTTTCCTTTTCTGTGTGCCTTCTCTGGCTACCTTATAGAACAAGCTTATTTTTTTTTAATGTTCATATTTGTGCTTTTGTATTTTTTTCTCCTTAAGCATTATTTTGATCTAATATATTACACATTACCAACTTTTTATTTTCTTTTTTCTATATTCTCCACTGGATAGTAAGCTCTGTTAATGCCTGAAATTTTACCTCTTTTGTCAACTGCTCTATGTCCCATTTTCTAGAACTATAGTTAGGACACATTCTATGCTCAGTTAATTGTTGAATGAATGACTGATGACTGAGGTTTTGAGGTTTCGAGCCTAAAAACCATGAGGGAGTATTAAGGGAATGTGGCAGAGACCACTGTTTTGTTTTCCAACTCAATGATCACTATTCCTGTTTTTCTTGAATCCAGAACCTTGATTTTTTTAATGTTTTATTTATTTCTTACAGTTTATTTTGAGAGAGTGCATGTGCACATGGGGGAGGGGCAGAGAGGGGGAGAGAGAATCCCAAAGTAGGCTCTGCACTGTCAGTGCCTTTCCCAGTAATAAGGGATGGATATTGGTTGATACCAATCAGTAAATTACAGTCTCTTCGCTAATAATATGTGTAGACCTAAGAATCTGACTCCCCTAAATAAAAAAAGTAAAGGGAAATACTCTGGCTCATGAGAAAGTATTATTTTCTCTGCTATTAGAAGAAAATACTCCCTTCCTATCTTTTGATATTATCGAGTATACATGGGTGGTAGATGTGTAGGCATTGTGAACCAAGGAAAAGAAAGCCCAATGAATTGGAGAAAGGCTAAACTGAAGCCTTGACAACATAGAAACACCAAGAAACACAACTTGGGCACTTCGGTGACTCTTGGCTACTTGTAATGTGAAACAATAAATTCTTTATTCATTCAGGTCATTGTATTTGAATTTTTTACTACTTACGGAAGTCATCTTCTATAAATTATGCCTGTGGTTTATGAAAATGTGTAAGCCAGGAAGAAAAAGAGGCTCTTATTCTCTTTGCCTTTGATTTTAGTATCTTGTATATATTAATGTATTTTCTGCTTCATACCGAAAAAACAAAAACAGAAACAAAAACAAAACAAAATAAAACACACACACAAAAAAAAAAACCACCTACCAAAATTTATATTCAATAGCACAGAGGGGAACTTTGTGTAGGTAATATATAAATATTATGAGAACATATATGCTAGCAAAGAGAAAAATAGTAGGAAAGCAAAAAGAAAGCTAATTGTAAATCCAAGAAGCACAATTGAATAACTAAAGATAGGCTGTTATTTCTGAATTCCTGAATACCCAAATCAGAAACAAATACAATAAATTAAGAGAAATACAGTATTTGTAACATCCAATATTTCTTTATGGTTGTTTGGAAGAACAGATGTTCCTGGTACAGAGACCCTCATAAAATGATTTTTATGATTCCTAGTGGGCAACATTCTTAGCAACACACCTGGAGAGTTAAAAAGTTTCTAATTATCACTTCTGTCCACTCCCAGGATACTACTTCAGACAAAGCCACTATTGTATCTTGGCATTATGTTAGATCAGCGTTCTATTTTCTTTCTTTATGTCTACCTTTGCCCTCTCTGACACATATAATTAAATTCTATTACAGAGTGCAAAGATACTTCACATTAAAAATAAGTGTAGACATTGTGTCTATTCTCAGGGAATTTAGATAGAAAATGTATATAATTAAAAGGCAGGGAGATTTCTGGTTTTATATATGGTGGAGTAGCTTATGGGAGATGACCATTCCAATTTAGAACACCATGACCAAATCTGGTCAAAAAAATTTTTTTGAACATTTGAAAAAATTAAATGTCTTCTTGTTGCAGGAGTTTTTACTTCAATATCTGGGTCATTGTCCCGCCCCTTTGAAGAATGAAGAGGTGGACATAAAATGAGCAGTAGGTGAAAGTTTATTAGAGCATAATATTAGAAAGAAAGAATAGTATTAAAGCTATGTTCACAGAGGAGACATTTAAAAGTGAATGCCTAAAAACTGTAGGCAAGGGTCTTTGTTTGATAGGATTCTGGTCAGCCCCTCCTTCCCTTTCCCCTATTCCTTCTCATGTTCTACTAGATTCCTTCTCATGTTCTGTGGGCTAGATAAGTCTAGTTGCTAGGTTGTCCATTCCTGATTGGCTCATTTTCATTGTGTGAGGGGTGGCCTATCGCCATACCTTTCCTTGTGGGTCATAGGTTTATGGTCTATTTTAGTTGGGTCTTTTGTCAAATTCCTGAGGGGAACCTGAGGGGGATTAGGTGGTGTCTGATTCATTCTTAAGAGGAACCTTACACCTGAGGGGCTTTGCTGTGTTCAGACATTCCCAGCATTGTTCCAAAATATGTGTTTTTTTTCCGTACCTCAGGTCCTAACTTTTGCCTTTCTGCCTGTTTTATACTGTTTTCCTATTATATTTCTAACATAACTGGAAGGTAGGATCCCAGAACAAAATGAAATACAGAGAGTTGAACCCACAGTCATGAAGGCATTTTTGCCTTGGGCACTTGCCGATTAATGATAATTGAACAAAGTCCAATAATCCAACAATTTGCCAAGAATGTGAAAGATAGCAGATTTTATTTTTACCAGCATACAGTGCTGGGGGAAAAAAAAAAGTTGAGACTAGCATGACAAAAAAGTTAAAGGAGCAAAGATACCAGTGAGAAGAGAGATTCAGAGAGGTTAGCCTTTCATTCAGTGGTTTATTTCTGAGACTTGCAGGGTAAGAGGTGGCCTCATCCTATCATTCTGAGGAGATAAAAATTGGAGTCTATGACACACAAAATTAGAGTAACCTGTACTTTTAGTTGTGATTCTGGAGAATTACATCCTGAGACTGAAGATGAATCCCAGGTAGATAAATCTTAAAACAACAACAACAACAACAACAACAACAAAAAACAAAAAACAAGCAAACTGCAACACAGCTTTGAATAAGTTACTGTAATATGACCTTACATATCTGTCTGTAAGAAAATAGGGTGAAGCTTTTTTGGAAAAAGACATCATCTAAAGCCTCTTAAATTTTTCAAAGTCAATGTCTAGTCTTAAAATATCCGTGGCTAAGAGGGAAAAGAAAAATAATAAAAATAGATTTGAAGATAAACTTATTGAAATCATTAGCAATTGATTTAAATACAAATATGTCAAGAGTTATATACATATGATAGTTATACTAGAAAATTGTAATCTAGATAAACAAGATCAAAAGGAAATTTAGAATTCTGAAATACTAACAAATTGAGACTCTAACAGATATAATAACAAATTGGACAAGAAAGAACAGATCATAGTGAACTGGAGAAACTAGTAAATATTCTAACTGGAACACAAGCAAATGGTTAAGAAAAAAATAGAAATAAATAGAGGAGGAAAAAATTCTAGCATTGTAATCAGAGACTCCAGGGAACAAAAGAAAACAATTCAGAAGTTATGTTTAAAAAAATAACAGGTGTGTTTTTCAATCTAAAATTTCTAGAAAGTGAACCCACATCAATTAATCTAGCTTTATCTACTGTTTTAGTATTCCCTCTGTGGTCTAACACCCTTAGTATTCATCGCTACACACGTCCAGTATTTGCCAAAATATATTAGGGAATTCTTGCAGTCATTTTATTTGTAAGTTATTTCCTCCTGGGTTATAGGCATATCTAATCCCCTGGAGCGTGCTGTTGTGTGACCATTAGTTATGTATCTAGTGGCATCAGTGGGCGATTGTAGCAGGCCCTGAGTAAAAGGAGCAACACCTTCCAAGGCATCTTCCACAAATGAGGCTATCATTGTAATTTTAAACACACAAGGCTCATCTTTTCAGAAAACAGAGGGCAAGCTACTTCTACTCAAAAGAATCTACACTACATTATGGTCCTTGTGTCATCATTACTACCAAAATAGCCCTGCACAGCAGCCACATGGTCTCCCCAAGTTTCACTTGGTATTTTATCATAGTCAATCACAGGTTATGGCCTGTGATTCCACTGTAGGCCATGGGCCACTAGCATTCCATTTCTCTTTGAGAAGGAACTTGCTTGGTAATGAAGCTCAAGGACAAAACTAACTCCCAAATCCCATCTTTAAGGACCACTCCTGATACCAATTTTCTAGCAGTCTGAATCAAATCAAGAGACTAAACTACAAAGTGATATAATCAGGGGAAGTTTAATATAGAGAATGATTAAGATACAAGTGATTATGAGATACAAGAAATGTGACATCTTTAAATTGAGGGAAGGCTAGTTAGTGAAGGTCATACTTAAAAGGATGGCCCACTCCTGGGCTAGGGTTCAGATATCATAGTTAAGGTGTACTTACAGGCTACTGGATGGGAGAGAAGTTCACTGGCTTGCCTGGCCTCATCCACAGTTTCTGGGCAAACAGGAGGCAACCCTCTGGAGTACCAAAGGGGCACAGGTGAGCCACACCCGGTGTGGCCAGGTGTACGGGCATACCCATGAGAGAATGAGGGTACCAATGTGAACAGAAAGCCTGGAAAGCATGGTGTCTGTGTTGGGAGGTCCATGACATTAACAGGGCTGCAGCATCAGGAGAACCTTTGGAGACAAACATCTGGGGCCTCGGGATAGGTGAGCAGAGGAATGAGGGGCTCTGGTGTGTGTAGGAATCATATAGCACATAGTGTTCATGTTAAGATGACTCCAGTTTGGTGATCACTAGCCTAAGTCAAGGCTGCAAGGGTGCCATGTGTAGCTGGAGACAGCAAGGAGGTCACATGTGTAGCTGGGACAGTTCTGACACTCATGCTACCAACCAAGAGTGCACCTTCTGGAAATGCAGGAGAACTCTTTTCTCTTGTAGTGTCCTTCTGGCAACCTCTACTGAGAAACCTTCATGTTATGCTTACTATAATGGAGAAACTTTTCAAGAAATTATGTTCAGTATCACAGGGCATATATTGAAGGGTGAATTTGGTATTGAGAGGTAGTCAATTGATAATTGCAATAGATATCAAAGAATGATATGTGTTTTTAATATTTAGAATTTATGCCACTAATATCCCTTGATATCAGTTGATTCCCTTCTATAATTACCTTTGAAACTTGGATATTATTTAACTTTTATTAAGTAATTCAGTGATCGTTCTGCTAAATGCTTCTACATACCATTTTTGTTCAGGCTGCCATCACATATTTTTACACTTTTTTGGTAAATTTCTGGCCATTAGGTAGAAATCTATATAATCCAGTATGTTCTTAATGAAACATAACTTACCATTTAAGGCAGTTTACAAAATGTTAATTTTAAATATGTTCAGATCAGAGCTTCCTTTGCTTGTGTAATCCATATAAACATCTTTTTATTTTCATTTAACATTCTAAAAAGTTTGTAATTCTAGATGTTTTTGCAATTTGGTTTTAATTCATTTTGTACAGCTGCTCAGTCAGCATGTGGCCACTAACACATCATATGCCTTGTCACATAATCTGGTGTGATTTAGTGAGAAGGAGAGATCATTCCTCTCAGGGACTGAGGTGACTCAGGACACCAGGACAGTTGTCAGTTATTAAAAGTTTTGATCATAAAACTTCTTTAATAAATGGATGTATTTGACTTGTTCTAAGCTATGATTAATCTTGAAGGAAACATATTGTCAACTTATTCCAAGTGATCTTTCTGTTTATTTTTGTATGTTCTCATTTTGAACATCATAAAACCTTGAAAAAGTGCCAGTTACTGACTCTTTGAATGTTATTACTTAATCTTGAACATCATTCCTCTTAAAATACTTGACTACTTGATATTTTACCCTATTTTTTCTTTTTAGAGATTAAAATATTTTAGTTGGTATTTATACAGTTTCAACATAATAAGAAATCTTGAAAACTTATGTTAAAAATCCATACATCCAAGTTTCCAGAATGTTGGTCTCAAGTAAATTGAACTTTTTGTATTTTTCAGATTTGTATTTTTTATTATAAAGGCTTGAGAATATACCAGATAAAATGTGCAGTTTAGAGAGAAATGGAGCCACACACGTGTGTAAAAACTTAAAAATCACATTTGTGTATTTATAATCTACATTATATAACCCATTTATTTCAACTTTGACACATTGTACATTGTGAACATATTATGTTATACAAGATGCTATCAAATTTTTAACAATAGAATGAATCTCAGCACGATCTGGCTCAAACCTCTCATTTTATAGATGCAAAACAAGCTGAAGTCTCAATAGATCTTAAAATATAACTCATTTCAAGTATTTGTTTCATCAAACATTTATTTATCAGCTATACATAAGATTATTCTTGACGGGCCTAATGACACAGAAGGGGAATATATGGTATGTTCTCAGAAAAAAAAAGAGGCTGAGATTTCATTATGTATTGCTTTTACTTGATTTTTCGTTATTGCCTTTCTGATTTTTGCTTCTCTCTCCATGGCCCCAGGGCTCAAAAATCTCATTGTGATCTCACTAGTTATGGGCTTGTTTAAAATGGGGGTTTTGGTAAAAATTGGTGGGAAAACAAAAATGCATCTTCCCTTAATCAGGATTCAAAACCTGTGAAAGTCATTAGTAATCTATGATATTAGTAACTTCGATTTCAGATAATGTTAGAAGGGATGGTTTACTTCACGTGGCCAGAATCAGCCCCATTTAAGCCTTTGATCAAAATAGGATTTATTACAATCCCAACACCTTCTATTGAATCACTTTCCCTCAAGTACTCCCCCACTTTCCAGAATAAGCAGGTTTTATATTATAGCTGTTAAACCAGATGGCTCTTACTTGTTTGCACATAATGCTGAGTTTCATATAAACATAAACACCCCAAATGGTTCTTCTGAAGAAAGCTGGTGGTTGTTTTTAGAGCAGTCGTTGGAGATTTGGACAGAAGAGCATATAACCCATAACCCTACATAATGTCTTTTAATTTATAATGGAACAGAGTAATAACTATTCCTTCCATATTTATTCCTGAGTGCCTGCAAAGGTTAGGGTTTTCTGCTGTGAATTTTGCTTTGCAACAATGATTTTAGTTGTGCTGGACTTTCAAATAATTAATTCTTAAATGATATCTAAAAAACACACATACAATTTAGGTTTTGCTCTAGCAAGATTGTACATTTTGTTATAGTTTTCTAATTTCTTTTGGTTTTGAACTCATTATGTAGTAAAACCCCTAAGACTATTTCTTATATCAGCTACAAGAATTTAGGGGATCTGAGATTTCGTGTGCAGAGACTAATTTTAAATGAATTTTGATTGTCAGTACTCAATAACCAGGGCTTTGAATGTACCTGCCTTAAGTGAGGGACCTGGAGGTTTAAGATTCATTTGCTCCATAGTAAATCCTACTCTAAGAGAAAAGAAAGCAATTTCAATAAGCAGTTAAAGTGAAACAAATATTTTGCTAGAAGGAATACAAGATGCTCTGGATATGTTTAGCAAGTGTGGGGGCATTTTGGATAGAAAGAAGAAAGTCAAAAAATGATGTTTTACCTAAATGGAGTGTCAGAACCAAATATCAGGGAGAAAAATGGAATAGACCTGAAGCTCCTGTAAGAACAAAAACTGAACTTGGACCTTATTGTGTGGGCTTGGGATTCCATGCAAGGGATTTTAGATGAGGTTAAAAAAAATAGGGTTACATTTTTAATGCAAAGGTAGTTGTATTTGTTCACTGATTTTACAAACATCTGCAAATGTGTGTCAGGAAATAAATTAGACTTTTAGGTCTAAAAAGCCTTGTGAATTCAGGAGAACATTTTTCTTTTGGGGAATCTGAAATTTTTTCATTAAGGTAAAAGCCATGGGTTTTATTCCTCACATAAATGACTTCCTGGCAGACAGAAGCATAATATTAAAATAAATATATGAAAA
This sequence comes from Puma concolor, assembly GCF_028749965.1. Classification (NCBI taxonomy): domain Eukaryota; kingdom Metazoa; phylum Chordata; class Mammalia; order Carnivora; family Felidae; genus Puma; species Puma concolor. The sequence goes on along the minus strand of NC_141667.1, from coordinate 203,429,035 downwards.
AGTATTTAAAACAGTAACATTGATATCATTATATGAAACACTTTGACACTTGCTGCATGTAAGCAGTGGAGATCATTGGGGAAATGAGCTATTGTCAACTTGTATCATTTCCTTTCTGTTTGTAGTCAACTAAGCACAGCAGAGGGAACATTTAGGACTATAATGCCCTGCATCCTCTTCTGCACTTGTTCCCAGGTTACAATTTTCTGTGGACATTTGCTTGAGATTTTAAAAAGGAGATGTTGTCATTCTCTAGAGGGCATTGGTACATTACATGCCTTTTACTTCTGGCTGATTTGGAATGTTTTTCTTTATTTTTTATTTTATTTTTTTTTAGGAATTCAGTTATGATACCTTGATGAAATTATCTTTGTGTTCATTCTGCTTGTGATTTCTTGAGATTCTCATATGTGTGGGTTGGTATTGTTATCATATGTGAACAATTTTGGAGTCATTATCACTAGAAATACTTTATCTTCTCACGTACTCCTTCTAAGAGTCCAATATTTCTGTGCTTCATTACAGGTAGAATTCTTCAAGTTCACCAACCCTGTTCAATCTCTAAACTGCTGTTACTTATATCTAGTGTGTCTTTAAATTTCAGATTCTGTATTTTTGTTTTCATTCTAGAAGTTCCATTTTGTTCTCATGTTTTTTATTTTCCTTCTCATTTGTCCTTATTTGTGTCTATGTAAATATTTTAACACATCCATAATCGCTATTTTAAAATGTTATCGGCTATCCATCATCTCAGTTACTTCTGGCTACCTCTCTGTTTGAGATTTTATGTACTGCCTACAGATCATATTTTGTTTCTTGATGTCCAGTAATTTTTTATTGGCTTTGGACATTTGGAATGTTGTTTTGAATGTCTGGACCTTCCTTTAAAAAATGGTTATTTAAGCAGGCACTACTTTGCGGACATTTTTGTTCTTATAGGCTTATTTCTGATGCTTTGTTAGGATATATCTCCATAACCTATAATCTATGACCAGTTTAGTGCTTCACCTTACACCTTAAGTTATGGTCTTTCCAGGGTCTCAGTTGATTTCCTTGATGTTCAAAGACATCTCTCCACACTTGCTGGTTGGTATTCAAATATTACTCAACTCTGTGTAAGCTACAGTAGTTTTCAGTTCATGGTTTCTCAACCTTCGTTTGCTCTTTCCCTGGTGTTTTTTCTTCTCATACGCTCCTGAAGTATGCCCATATTCTTCTTCAGCAAGGAATTTAAGAAGACCGATCTGTAGATTACTGGAGCTCCTTGTCTGCCTATTTTCTTTCTCTCTGTTACTCAGCCTTGCAAATCCAGTTACTTCAACTTCTGTGAAATCTTATCTGTGTTATCTCTGCACCATGGTGCCAAAAGCACCTTGAGTTAAGTTAGAAAACCAGACTAACGGCAGAGTGTATCTCATTTGTTTTACTTCTTTCACAGCTTTGAACTGCCTGTGGTTCAGGGAATGAAAATAATTGTTTCACATTCTTTGTTCACATTTCTAATTCTGGTATTGCATTATTGAATGATTGAAGTTGTGTATAAAACTTTCAGTGGGGCAGCTGAATGGAATTAAGGATGACTTACCTGTCTTGGTTTGGAAACTGGGTTCATGTTAAAAGCTGTCACTGAGGTAGAGGGGGAAAAGCAGGAGTAAAGGCAAAACAGGAGGATTCAGGATGGCAACAGGAAACATAGTATGTTCCTTTTTCTTGATTTATTACTTGAGAAAGTAATAAATCAAGTGGGTATGAACTATAGGAAGTGAAAGGTTAGTAAAGAAGTCTAAGTTAGAGGTCAGATATTAAGTAAATAGTCAACTCATATTAACACAGTAGAAAAGAAATTGAGTATCAAGAATCTTACAACTATTATTTGTTCTGCCTTCCTTATACTAGTACCTTAGAATGATACTAAAAAAGGAAATGTCATAGATCATGGGGATCATTTCTTCAAATTGAAGCTATGTTATCTATTGTTTCTTTAATCAAATATCATGACAAACTGAATTGCCCAGGGGAGGAGCCAAGTCAAATTTCTCTTCAACATTAAAGAAAATAACACATAATATTTCAAAAGTGACATTATTCCAAGGAAAGTGATGTGTTCCTGACAGTCATGTGTGGCATTTAAAGAAAATTGCCTATAAATATACATAGAATTTATTTATTCAGCATATTTACTGAGTCCTATTACATGGCAGGCATTATTCCTAAGAGACAAAGATACAGTGATAACCCAGAGAGCCAAAGCTTTTACTCTTATTTTATTGGGAAGTGCAGAAATCAGCAAATAAAATAGGTATATAAACATATAAAGTAGTTATAAATGCCATGAAAAATAAAGGCAATAGATTCAATGAAGTGGTATTTTAATACTGTGATTAAGGAAGGTCTCAATAGAGAACTAGTGACCCCATGCAGGGAACAACGAATGTGATGACTCTAAAACAGGAACTAGCTTTGTGTTTTTAAAACATGATGGGGCGCCTGGGTGGCGCAGTCGGTTAAGCGTCCGACTTCAGCCAGGTCACGATCTCGCGGTCCAGGAGTTCGAGCCCCGCGTCGGGCTCTGGGCTGATGGCTCAGAGCCTGGAGCCTGTTTCCGATTCTGTGTCTCCCTCTCTCTCTGCCCCTCCCCCGTTCATGCTCTGTCTCTCTCTGTCCCAAAAATAAATAAACGTTGAAAAAAAAAAAAAAACATGCAAGAATATCAGGATAGCTGGAAAGGAACAAGCGGGTAGATAGAATGGTGTGTGCTGAGTAGTTCACAGTTACAGGAAGGGCTCTTGTTACGTATGACCTCTTCTTCCATAGAAAACATTGTGTTAGTGAAATGAGAAGCAGTCACTGTGGGGAGTAAGGGGGTGGGCAGAGTGTGACTAGGAAGCAATAAAATCTGATTATTGTTTTCATACTATTATTTGCGGAGGTAATTTTGCTGTAAAGACAATAAAGGAGGATTATATGTTAGAAGGTAGTTTGGAGAGAGAAATGATCTGTTTCAAGGAGAGATTCTAGAAGACTCTAAAATGGAGATATTTGATCAGAATCCTGAATGAAGCAAGGGAGCATATCATGTGGAGATCTCTGGGAGGGATATTCTAGGTATCTGCTTCTGAGGAATAGCAAAATTCCGGTTTGGCCTGAATAGAGGGTCTAATGGGAAAAATAAAAGGCAATAATTTTGGAGAAAGAGATGTAAGGCAGGTCATATAGTGCCTTTTAGCCCACAGTCAAGTTGTTGAGATTTTTTGGGACAGATTTGGAGGTTGTTAAACAGGAGAGTGACATGCTTTGTCTTTTGCTGAGAGTATGATACCATTTCACCTAGGTGATTTTCACTGCCTGGTAGCAAATAGTTTTTAGAAGGAAACAGGGGAAGCGGGAATATCACTTCTGAAAATTTTGCAGGACTCTGGTTGAGAGATGGTGGGAGCAAAGTCATAATAGCTCTGCATAGCGGGCAATTTGGGATAAGTTTTATGTTAGGTACAGAGAACATGAAAGCAGATTGCATGTTGAGTTAGAGGAGTTGAGGCAACTCTTTTTAATAGGATCTTAATATTCTCTTTCAACCACTAATTTACAGATTTGTGGTCATCATGTTTTTTTGTTTCCATTTAATCTTTTTCCTCTGTCGAGCCTCAGTATGAAAGGAAAAACAACACATGACCCCTCTCTCATGCTTGCCCTCGTTTCCCACTGTGTTATTTTTTTCTACTCAGATGTACATATACACTACTGTACATAATTATACATTTTTGTGTGAGGAGAAATAGAACATTCAATGCCTGATGAGCGTCACAATAAACTTTTCTCATAAGCAAACTTCCTTACAGTGCCAGACACAAAATGTCAAGGAGTTCTTTAGCACTTTTCCACAGACATCAATGTTTCTATTCCCTGCTCAGCAGAGTTCTATATTCAGTGACATTACAAAGTCATTTGAAGGGAAGTTGCCTGGTGAGAGAGAAGATGATAGTCTTCTTCGTCTTTTAAGTAACTGAAAAATGTTTCAGCGAGACAAATTTCACAGTGTTCTAATTCATTTTTTTTTTTCCTTTCTAAGTGTAAGTCCCCTTCTAAGTGAATATGTGAAGATTGGAAACCCAAGAAATGTCCTGATAACTGCTAGGAAAGAAAGGACATTTTCTCCAATCTTCCAATCTCTCATTAAAGATACTGAGTATTGAGAGAGGATGTGTAAATCATGTAGGGCAAAGTGGTTGATTTTGTTTTACATAGTAAAACAAAATAAACTGTCTCTCCCCCGTTCCTATGTACTTTCAGTTCAGCTAACTCCACTCTCATTTAATCTAGGTCTTGCAGAATAATTAGGGTCTCAAGAAAGGGAGACTGGGGAGGACACACAAAGAGGCATAAGAAACAGCTCAGAGGAAGTGCTGTCAAAGAGAAATCCCACCCAATGGAGTTAAACAGGCAAGGAAGACTTTTACTTAAGATTATTGCGTTAGAGGTTGAGACTCTTGCAATAGAGGAGAGGGACCAAACTCAACTCAACTTGAAACAGAAGGTAGGAGTGTTTGTACTGGTTTTTAAACATTGGGTTGAGCTAATAGAAAAGAACTGGAGAGCCCTAGAAAGGAGATTGGTCAGTGTGATTAGGACATCTGTGTTTGCTAATTGGTGCTTAGCAAAGTTAGACTTCTACCTTCCCACAAAGTCTGGAAAATAGGGGATCTATCTCCTTGAGGATTTCAAAGGGATGGCTTTGTGGTCCTAACTAAAGACATTCATGGGTTGTAATCCTGCAACAGGCTGGGAGAAGATTTACATTTCAGTGGAGCAGAGAAACAATTTAAAATCACAAGTTTTTTTAAGGTAAATGATCTAACAAAAGGGAGGTCAGAGGCCTATAGTCAAGAAATAGCTTTTCAGAAGCTTAGTGGAGCTGAGGGGAACATTAAGGATGTCTTGGTCAGTGCAGGAGAAACATGGCAGCCGAGGTTGATCTGCAGATTATGAAGTATGAAGACCTTTCTTTTGAAATGGCACACTCATAGTACGATTGTTGGAAAACTTCTCTGGTTTTGATACGGAGGGTAGGTTGAAGCGCTGAGGAGGAGGACTAAGGCATACATGTGAGGTGGCTACTACATCAGTCATAGCCACCAGTGAATAAAGTCCTGTCATGATGTCAGAAGCCATGCAATGAGAGGGTAGATGAGCATAGAATAACTAAATGAAATAAAAGAAAGTATTTCTCTATTATCAGTGTCTCTCATCACTGTTTAACTGTTATCTATTTTTATTTCTGATAGCAACCAAACTTTTGTGTCATTTAAACTGAGTTTTGTTCATGTTGGTTATCCTGCATCTGTTGGTATTTTAAATAGCCACATGGGGCCCATAGATTTAACAGACAGATGTCCATCAGTTAAAACAACAGATGAGTAAAACTCTTGAGCCACTGAGTTACTGAAGATTATAATTACCGTGGCATTAGAGTTCCTAGAGGTTTGTATAATTCCTGTCCGTTCTCTGGATGATGATCTAATGGTTTTACTTCTGACATGAAGGATGCTATTTCTAGTGTTCATGGCAAATTAATTCACTAGAGAAAGGTGAGTGAGAGTGTACTGCCAGAGGTCATGACTTCCTCTTCTTGGCTGCCATTTAGTCTGTTGTTTCATGTTTTCAGCATAAAGGAAACTTCTGCTGGGTTGTGTCAACACTGCTCTCCTGGGGAACTTAATTGTCTGTGTCTGTCTGCATAACAAACAATACAACTGCAGAAGGTACAAACATTAGATATGTAGAGTGTCACATGACTGCTTAGCTTGGAAGCACATTCAAGAAAGTTCATTTAGGATTCCTAAATGAATAATGTTGTCAATCTTAGTTCACTCTAGGATAATTTACTGAGTAGTTTTCATGACACTGAAGAAAAATAGCTGCCATATTTACTCTGATTTACAAACAAACAAACAAAAAAACTCTGATTCAAAACTGTTATTATTCGAAATTTATTTCACTACCTTTTTATAGTCCACCTGTCTTCTGGAAATATTTTTTTGTCCTTCGATTTCTTTTGAATAAGCAAAGCGACTCAATGGCAGCATAAATGTTTCAGGTTAATTTGGGGAAACAAATGAGAGTTATTGGATTAAAGACACATACATGGGTAGACTATATTTACCTCTAAGTTGGTCATAGTTAGAACTGGTTTTGCAGAAACTTAATATCAATCTTTTGCCATTCTTAGTTTGATTTTTCTATCGAAATGCATCATCTACATCCTGACCACATTCAGACACATCAATACATTGGATGTAATACATTGAAAATCATCTTCTGCTTTATATGTAAGAGTTAAGAAATAAGTTCCAAACATACTGGGGCTAAGAACTGAAAATAAATGTGAGACCTCAAGATGTAGAATTCTTGACCTTCAGCTCCTGTGACCCGTTATTGATTGCTGAGCTGTCTGTCACGAGAAGACTGAGTGGGACTCAGGCTGGTCAGAGCAGGTCAGACTTTGATGACACAAACAGCAGTTTTTGTTTACAGAATCTCGTTTTACAAAGACATGTTTCTTCCTAAATTGTGTATAAAACTATTTTTACTATTTAGGTGTATAACTGAATTGTGTATTTGGATTCATTTGGCTCATGTGAGCATGTCGTTTATTGTTTTAGGAAGTAACAGTAAAATGATTCTGGAGTACCAGATTTATCTAAAAGTTTATGCAGTGATGTAAAGGGCATCCACATGGTCCACATTGTGCTGGTGGTCTTATTAAGAGATTTCTGAGGGAAAGAACACATGGAGATTCATTCTTCGTGAATGACTAACATATTCATTCATATAACAAAATGCATATAGTACTATCATGTACCACATAGGAGTTATAAAGTCAAAGTTAAGGTAGGCTTAATCCTTGTTCTCATATAACTTCTGTTTAGTATCATATCTGGTAAGCTAGGGGAAAAGAAAAAAAAAACAGTTGACCATTTTATGGTGATATGTTAGGACTCTTCTTATATATCATAAGCACTTATTCTGTTTCAGTAAACTACAGAAAAGTATTCCTTCAAATGCTAAGCCTTTGCTTGATTTTCTGCCCCATATTAAAGCAATCAAAATTATGATATTGAAAAAGGACTAAAGTGAATGTCTAGTTATTAAAAGGGATTAAAAAAAGAACTACACTTTCTCTTTCAAAAATAAATAAACATTAAAAAAAGGGGGGGGCACCTAGGTGGCTCAGTCAGTTAATTGATTTTGGCTAAGGCCATGATCTCACAGTTTGTGGTTCGAGCCCCACATCAGGCTCTGTGCTGACAGCTCAGAGCCTGCTTCAGATTCTCTGACTCCCTCTCTCTCTCTCTCTCTCTCTCTTTCAATAATAAATAAATAAACATTTAAAGAAGAAGAAAAAACCAGAGCTACAGGGGCACCTGGGTGGCAGAGTCAGTTAAGTGTCTGACTCTTGATTTCGACTCAGGTCATGATATTGAGGGTAGTGAGATGGAGCCCCACGTCAGGCTCTGCACCAGAGCATGCTTGGGGTTCTCTCTCTCCCTCTCTGCCTCTCCCCCACTCATACTCTCTGTCTATCTCAAAATAAACATTAAAAAATAACTACATATATTCCATGCTCAAATTGTGTTCCAAAGAACAATATTTTCATTAATGAATATTAATGTGTAAAGGTTAAATGTTCAGTTCAGAAGCATGTTTATTTTTAGAGTAATTTTTTATGAGTTAGGAGATAATTATATATTCATTAAACCATCATAGGGCATTTTTTTCAGTCTAAAGTACAAGTAAACATATTTTTTTCCCCATTGAATTGTTTTAGTACCTTTGTAGTAAATCAAGTTGACTGTATATGTGTGGGCCTATTTCTGCCCTCTATTATTGTCCATTGGCTGTTTGTCTACACTTTTGCTGGAACTACACTTTCCAGATTACTCTAGCTTTGTAGAGGGTCTGGAAATTAGGTAGTGTACGTCATCAAATATTATTCTTTTCAAAGTTGTATTTGTCATTCTGAGTCCTTTGCTCGCTCTTATAATTCCTTAGAAGTACCTTGTCAGTTGCTATCACTGTGCTTGCTACAATTTTGATTGAGATTGCGTGGATTTTTAATTTCATTTTATTTATTTATTTTTTACTTCAGAGAGAGAGAGGGCAAGTGGGGAGGGACAGAGGGAGAGAGAGAGAATCTTAAGCAGGTTCCATTCCTGGTGTGGACATAGGGCTCAATCCCACAACTCTGGGATCGTGACCTGAGCTGAAATCAAGAGCTGGACACCCAACCAAGTCACCCAAGCACCCTGAGGTTGCATGGATTTATAGGACAGTTGGCGATAATGACATCTTAATACTATTGAATTTTTCAGTCAATTATTATGATATATGTCCTATTTAGAGCCTCTTTTTTTTTATCATGATTATCTTGTAGTTTACAGTTTATATATCTTGTATACCCATCTTTACATTTATTCATAAGTATTTTATGTTTTCATATTTTTGCACATGGTATTATTTAAAATTTTCTTTACCAATTATTCATGAGTAATTAATAGAAATACAGTCGATTTTTGCATACAGTGACATTGCTACATTTACTTGTTATTTCTTGTGGTTCATTTGTAGAGTGCTTGGGACTTTCTACATAGAAACTGAGAATAAAGGTGATTTTATTTTATTTTGTTTTTAATCTGTATACCTTTGAGGTCATTTTCTTGCCTTTTACTAGCTGGGACTTGAAGTACAAAGTTGAATAGAATTGGTGAGACAATTGGGTTCTGCGTTGAGCATGGAGCCTGTTTAAGATTCTGTCTTTCTCTTCCCCCTCTGCCCCTCTCTTCTGCTCGCTAGATCTCTCTAAAAAAAAGAAAAAAGAATGCCTAGGGGCACCTGGATGGCTTAGTCAGTTAAGTGTCTGACTCTTGATTTCAGCCCAGGTCATGATCTCACTGTTTGTGAGATCCAACCACAGGGCAGATGACAGCACGGAGCCTGCTTGTGATTCTCTCTTCCTCTCTCTGTGCACCTCTCGCACATGTGTGTTCGTGCACGCGCTCTCTCCCAAAATAAATAGACATAAAACAAAAGAACTGGTGAGAAGAGATGTCTTTTTCTTCTTCTGGAATATAGGAGGAAAGACTTTGAGCTTTTGCCAGTAAGTATCATGTTAGCTGAGATGTTTTTGAAGACACCCTTTATCAGATTGAAGGAAATTCTCCCTATTTTTACTTTACTAACACTTTGCTTTCACAAATGTGTTGAACTTTTTCAGAAGTAACCCTGAATTTATTAAGATGAGCACACATTTACTCCTTTTTTCTGTACATGTGGTAAATTACATTGATTAATGTTTAGATGTTGATATATTCTTACTTTCTTGAAATAAATGCCTCTTGGTCTTTCTGTATTATGACTTTTACATATTGCTGAATTCATTTGCTAATATTCTGTCCATCTATATTCATGAGGGATACTGGTATCTCATGAACATAGACATTCTTATAAGGTCTAGTGAGATTGGTACTGCCTTATTAGTTTCCAAAAGTGTTTGTGAAAGAGTGATATTATTTCCTTCTTACCTATTTGATTAAATTCACCAACATAGTTATTTGGATGTGGTGTTTTCTTTCCAGAAAGGCTTTTACTTCTGAATTCAAGTTTTTTAAAACAAATTTAGGGCTATTCAAATTTTCAGGTTTTTTTCTACTTACATCTGTTTAATAAATATTCTCAAGGAAAGTCTGTTCACTAAATGGTGCTTGAACAAGTGGTTACCAAACAGAAGAAAATGAATGTTGACTTCTAATTCATATCTTACATGAAAATGAATTCAATTTGAATCATACATAAACATGAAAAACTATGACCATCAAGCTTCTAGGAAAAACCAGGAGCAAACATTTTTTTACTGTGGAGTAGGCAAATAAATTTTTAGACAGGACACAAAAAATAATAAGTTTATATAAAGAGAAAATAATAAACTGAACTTCATGAAAGCAAAAAAAAAAATCTTCCTGCTTATTAAAATACACTGTTAAAATGAATATTCAAGCCACTGACTGAGAGAAAATATTAGCAATACACATATATGACTGTAGATTTGTATCCAGAATATAAAAGACTCTTATAAAAAATCCAATTGAAAAATACTCAAAATACTTGAAAAGACAATTCACAAAGGAAGATCTACAAATAGCCAATAAGCACATGAAAATGTGGTCCGCATTGTATTAATCAATGAAATGCAAATTAAAACCACAATGACATACCACAGTACTTCTTCTAGAATAGCTAAACTTAAAACCACTGAGTGCCAAATGTTGGCAATGGTATGGAGCAAGTGGAAGGCTCAGATATTGTTGGTGCAACTGTAAGATGGTTATAACCATCTCGGAAAACAGTTTGGAAGTTTCTTCTAAGCTTAAACATTCACTTCCCCTGTATTCCAGCAATTTCACTCCTAGGTATTTAGTTGGGAGGAATGAAAACTTATGCCAATAACAAAAGCAAACAAACAAAAGGTGGTACAGAAATGTGTATAGCATCTTTATTCATAGTAGTCAAGAAATGGAGCAATCCGATGTCCGTTAACAGGAGAATATATCAGCAAATTGTAGTATAATCATAGAATTCTACAGCAAAATGTAATAATATACTGATGCACACAGTAATAGATACATGATTCTCAAAATTTTATGCTAATTGATAGGAGCTAGACACAAAAGTATACTTACTGCATAGTTCTATTTATGAGAAGTTTTAGAAGGCAAAACTGATTCATTGGAGTAGAGCAAGTGGAATTTCTTCTGCAGGGGAAGAATTCTTACAGAGGATCATGGAACTTGCTGAGACATTGGAAATATTCTATATTGGAAATATATATACACTATAAGTATATAGAATGTAAATATTCTAATTGGAAATACTCTCTATTGGCAGTATTCTAACTGGAAATATTCCATATCTGGATAGGGATGTGGGTTACTTGGTGTTTGTCAAAACCCATCAAACCATTCAGCCAAGATTTGTGCATTTTGTTGGGTGTAGATTATGTCTCAATTTTTAAAAAAATTATAAAATAAACATAATTATTTAATTATAAAAATAAAGTGTATGATATGAAAGAGAATATATCTATTGTACTATGCCAGGAGAGGATCCAACATTAAGAGACTTCTGTGTACGTTTGACAATGTCAAATTATTTTACATAGGAGAGAACAAAGAAATGGCTATAAAGTAGATAGTTCATCTCTTGGGCAAAATTGAATCAGTGAAAATGTGTTAGGATTTCTGTGTGCAGTCAACCAAATGTTGCTATTAAAACGCACATTAATAGCACTAAGAAACCATAGCCCCAGATGCATACATGTAAATTTGTCTCAAGATAGTAAGAGTTTCATTATTATTTTCATTTCAAAATATTTTTATATTTCTGAGAAAGCCTTAAATTATTAAGTAATTTCAAAAAATGCTAAAGTATGTATCTAAAAACACTTTTAAAGTTTCATTTGATTTCATGTTTGAGCTGAAATAGGATTATCTTTGGCATTTTAAATATTTTAAATATTTTAAATTTTACTTCTTTTTAATTTAAATATTATTTTATATCATTTTAAGAGAGGGAGGCAAACCGTAGAGACCCTTAACTATAGAGAACAGAAGGTTGCTGGAGGGGAGGTGGGTGGAGGAGTGGGCTAAATGGGTGATGGGGATTAAGGAGTGTACTTGTGTTGAGCCCTGGGTGTTATATGTAAGTGACGAATCACTGAATTCTACTCCTGAAACCACTCTTATGTTATATGTTAACTGACTAGAATTTAAATAAAAACTTAAAAAATAAATGGTAAAACACAGAAATATTTTTATATCAATCTAAATATTAATTTTGAAATTCAAATATATCTTAACCTTGATGACTCAACTTATGTATAGAATATGTTTTCAAGTAATAAAAAATTTTAATACAGTTTTGGTTGTTTTTGTTTTTTTTTTTTTTTTACTTTAGAGAAAAGTAAAAAAAAATAATCGTGGAAAGAAACTAATTAAAGAAGTCCCCAACTTCATATATCTTAAATTTTTAGTTTTTATAACTTGGGAGGAGCATGTTTTTCCTTTTTGTTTCTTTTTTTCCCCAGTTTTTCTTACTGTATTAATCAATGGATAAATGAAATAGTTCAAAAAGTTTAATCTTTGATTCAAAATTTCCCCCAAATTTATATTATCAGCAATGTTGCTGTAACTACAAATGATTTTCATTGTTATATAAGCATTTGCTGACTTAATTCTCCCTCTCCATCTGTGAGATAGTTACCACTTAACCATTTTCACATTATTTTGACATTACTAGAAGTAAACTGACTAAAAATCTCCAAATGCACTAGCTGGTATAGCTTCTTTTACCATTCCCAGTATAAGAACTCTTAATAACTGAATGGGCCACGTACATATAACATCTGATGATTGGTAGAACCTAACTGTTTCAATTTGGGCTTTAGGAAGAAAAGTGTTCATGGTAATATAATTTCCATTCTTTAAATTTTATTATAAAATAATGTTTGAATGGTTTGGAAAATTATACAACTTTACTTTCTTGACTAGAACATGACTAGAACATGATTGATGTCCCTTGTCTAATTCCTTCTCTAAAATATATAAAGAATATCCAGCTGAGTATGTTGGCATTTAGTAGTTTAAATACACTTTATCCCAGGATATATTCAGTTCTGCTTATACCTTAATGTGGCAGCAATTTGTTTCTTTGGTATAAGGCAGAGATGTTCACTGTCACAAAGTAGCCAAAGAAGACATGTTTGCTTACATATTTAATAGTTGATTTCTATGACTTTGTTTATAAATATAAAGTTCAGTATCTTCATCTTCAAAGTTAATTAGAAAAATTATGTAAATAAGGAATTAATTATATGTTTATTAAATGATATTCCTTTCATCACAATCCTTATTTCAGTGGAGTCTTCCATTGTACAAATTGCAGAAGGCCCAGTATTCCCTCTCTTCTGTCTCTGTAGCTAAGGTGCAGATTATGATCAGGACTCCACCTTTCTGATTCCCATTCAGTGCTTTCATGTGGGATTGACTCATGTGAGTGTAGAATTAGAGATTGGAACTCATTTATAAAGGGTGTGGCTGCAGAACAGTAGGGTCATGTCTAATGTCAGATGTCCAGTCGTGCTGGTGACCCCCAGTGGAAAGGGATAGCAGCATACCTTAAGTAGACAATTTCTCAGATGTCACGTTAGAGTGGCTTCTTCTGCACGGCTTGCTTTCTTACTTTTTTCATTCTAAAACATGTTTCAACTACCCTTATGGCAATAATGTGAGCTTTCTGACATCCTTTCACTCAAGCCATTTTCTACTTAGTTTTTGTTGCTTTCAACAACAAGAACCCTGGGGAGGGTAATTTCCTCTGTGACGTCTTATACAAATACCTGTCATAAAATAGACTTAAATCTATTATTCTTACATTAAAAATGTATTAATTATTAATTAATATGAGATAAAGTCTTCCATGTATAGATGTTATGTAGTTTAAAAGTCAGTGATTATTTTTTTTTTTTAATTTCTTAAGATTTTTTTAAACTCATTTCAATTTGTCATGTATTTTAAACATAGCTCACTGGGAATGTGTGAATTATGTTGTATATAACATAGTCAATAATCTGACCTAAGTTATATATTAATAAATGTAGGATAGACTGGCTGCAGGCCTACTTTTCTTCCTTCTCTCTTTGTTCAAATATACAGCTCCAGAGCTGTGGTTAGTATTGTGATGGATGTAGATTAACCCTACTCTTGAGAATTTGAAGTCTAAAATGTTAAATAACATGGGTGGACTGGTCTGTTGAGCACCCAACTCTTGGTTTCAGTTCAGGTCATGATCTCACAGTTGTGAGATGGAGCCCTGTGTTGGGCTCTGTGCTGACAGCTTGGAGCCTGCTTGAAATTCTCTCTTCTCTTCTCTCTGCCCCTCCCTGACTCTTGCACTCAAAAGGGAGGGGAGGGGAGGGGAGGAGAGAGAAGGGAAGGGAAAGGAAGGGAAGGGGAGTTAAATAACATGAGTTCACATTCTACAAAAAAATGAGAGAGAATGAAATGAGGATGGGGGCGCCTGGGTGGCTCAGTCGGGTGAGCATCTGACTTTGGCTCAGGTCATGATCTCACGGTTGGTGGGTTCCAGCCCTGCTTCGGGCTCTGTGCTGACAGCTCAGAGCCTGGAGCCTGCTTCGGATTCTGTGTCTCCCTCTTGCTCTGCCCCTACCCCAACTCATGCTCTGTTTCTCTCTGTCTCAAAAATAAATAAACATTAAAAAATTTATTTTAAATATACAAAAAGAAATGAGGCTGTGGCCATGCCATCCTTTCTGTGGCCTGCAAGCATGAGAGGTGAGATAGTTTGCTTAGAATTTCACTGTGGAGGGATGTATTTATGAAGGGGAGGAATAGTATATAAATAGACTTTTTTCCCCTAAACCTATGACATGACAGTGTAGGATCTCCTAGATCTTTGACGAAAGACCCCTTTCTCTATTTTCCAAGGAAAGTCAAATTTACTGTTACATAGTTCACATATGCAAGGATTTACATAAAAAGGAAGATTTCAAAACCAGCAAATTTCTACTTCTGTACTGTGATTGGATTGTAATTGTAGTTTCCTTTAAAGAATACAATTCTTGTGAAGCATTTCATCCCTCCCTCCCTCCCTCCCTCCCTCCCTCCCTTCCTTCCTTCCTTCCTTCCTTCCTTCCTTCCTTCTGGATGGAGAAGGGAGAGAAGGAAAAGAGAGAGAGAGACACACACACACACAGAGACTCTTTCTAAACATGGCTATTTCAACTAGAAGAATCATAATTTTTGCCTCTAAAAGTATGCAATTTGATAATGATAGAGACTTTTAAAGTGGCTATGCTCTTTGAAGGAATATAATGAGAACATAATAGGTTATATTTACTTCCTAATTCTCTTTTTTGCCCTCTTTCATATTTTCTGTATACAAATGAAATCTACTCACACGTGATAAGATGTTTCAGGGATAGCAGCAAACTCAGCCTCTGTCCATTTCTCTCAAGATTAGAAAGCTTTTGGTTTATCTTATAAATTATGGAAATGCTACTTGGATATTTTATTTTTGCCAACAAAATAACATACATGTTTAGTAACTATTGACTCTTGAAGAAACATGTTGAAACATATTA
Source organism: Puma concolor (assembly GCF_028749965.1). Taxonomy (NCBI): domain Eukaryota; kingdom Metazoa; phylum Chordata; class Mammalia; order Carnivora; family Felidae; genus Puma; species Puma concolor. Next base: position 203,413,824 of record NC_141667.1, on the reverse strand, counting down.
AAGTATTTTTATTGTTTACATTTAAAATCTACATAAATATCATTTAAATTTTATGATGCTTATTTCCAGTGTGGTTGCAATACTAAAGAGGCTTAAGTTTTGGTGCCTAAAATTTCTTCACTATAAAACAGATGCATCCACGTTCTTCTGATGATCTCAAAAAGAATGTGTTGTACCATTGTTGATTTTTAAGGTCAATTATACTACTGAAGAAAGTTTAATAAAATCTCTTTCATATTGTCTTTCATTAATATATTTTAAGAGAATTTGTTACTAATTTCTTGAATCATGAGAATTTTGGCCACTAAGATTAGTCTTTGAATATTTTCATTAGTGCTAAGATCTATAAAAGAGAAATGAAATAAGGGGTTAACTCATCAACTGTTATAGTTTTTAGTGACCTCTAATAATGCTTCAAGTGTATGGAACATTTCTCCAAGTCTAGAATGGAAATGTATTAGCATATGTGCCCAGATTGCAGTGTCCTTGTATAATTTGGTAAAAATGTCCACAGAAGAAGCACAAATTAAAAGGCCTGTTTGTACCAGTATGAAACATGTCTTCTGACCATTAATGATAGGTCAACATGATATGACAATGTACTATCTAGCCCATATTAATGAGAGAATATTTTCCATGTTTTTGTAATCGTGGCAGAGAAAGTCATATAGCCTTTCCCAGTGAGATAAACTGGGAGATGTGGCAGTTATTTGGTGACCTTATGGTCTGAGATTTATGGGGTGAGGAGGAATGAAGTAGATATGCAGTGATAAGCAAGAGGAGTATGTGTATGGGGGTGGGAGGGACTGGGTGTGTGTGAGAGTCAGACCGTCAGAACTCCCAGTTTTCTATATCCGTATCAGTTATTGATTCTTTCCCTTGTGAATTCTTGGCCATGCCACCTTCCTGCTCATGGTTTTATAAGTGAACTCAAAACACAGGTGTCTTTTCCCATGTACTAGTTAAAATATGGTAGTGAAAAAGAGGTAGGAAAAAGAGAGGGAAAATGTTAGCTTAGTGTTTGTGTAACCCTTAAATTGTATGTTTCTGAGAAAATTAACTTTATGTCTAATGACCATATGTGATTGTTAAAAATTATTTTCTCCACTTTAAAGATGATAAAGCAAACTGTTTACAATGGTGAATGGAGCTCAGTGAGCCCAGTCACCAGCATTTAAAATAATCTCTCAGTTTGAAAATAGAATGAATATTAGTGTTAGGGTCAGGGAAATTAGTGGGGAGAAGGGGATAAAAAATCATGAATACAACTAGAAATCTTTAACTTCTTAAAATAACTAAGCAGCATAGATCAAAGTGAAAAATAATACCTATGGAATACTTCCATTTGAGACAGTCATCTATAAATGGGCATTTTTAGTAAGCATTTAGGATAAGCAGGTTAAAAGACTGAAGGACTGGGAAAAGCACAAAGTGTCAAGAAACTAAATTTATCATAACTGAATTACTTTAATTTAGAACCTCAAGTACTTGGGCATTCCCATGTCTTTCAGATACTCTGTTATAATAAACACTAAAAGTAATCAGCAGTTGCTATTTTTCATTGTGTTTACTCTTTGCTGATTGTCCACCACTAATAATAGTTTTATATAATATGATTACAGTTGTAGTTCATATAAGATTGTACATGCCTTTACTATTTATGATTTTCTGATAAGCCAAATATGAGAAATATAAAAATTTGAATTTAAATATCACCCACATATAAATATTATTAGCAACTTATATTTTTGTATTTTGTTTTCGGTGGTTTTTTTTTTTTTCCTGCCTAAAATATTGTGAAATCACATTGTATGCATTTGAGTTAGTTATCCCCAAACCTTCACAGTTCCTTCTAGGTTACTGATAAGGAACTATTTTTTAAAAAGATTTTAATTAAAAAATGATTCAGGTTATCCAATGTGAAATCAAAAGATGGAAAATATCATTACTCTTCTATAATAAAGAAGACCCTTTTGGGATAAAATAAAACCTGTTCCTAATGAACCAATGAATATAAATGTGTTTAATAATCTTACCCAGGAGTGCCTGGGTGGCTCAGTCTGTTAAGCATCTGACTCTTGATCTTGGCTCAGGTCATGATCTCAGGATTCCTGAGACTGAGCCCCACATAGGGCTCTATGCTGACAGTGTTGAAACCTGCTTGGGATTCTCTTTCTCTCTCTCTCTCCCTGTTACCCCTGCTCTGTCCCTCCCCTGCTTGCACACACACTCTCAAAATAAGTAAATAAACTTAAAAAAAAATCTATCCAGTGTACAAATAGCTGTATAAATAATCCAGAATGTTTATTAAAGGTGTATTTAAACAGTACTTGCTAAGGCTTAAGCAATTAAATCATACAATTCAAATCTGATATCTAGACAAGGATAAAGAAACAACACTTCATGACAGTGAGGGGAGGCAACAAATGCAAATGTGGAAGTGAAGCAAGGCCAAGGTTGGTCTCCATTTCAATAATTCACTTTCGTATTGTACATTTAGATTCCTGATTTTAGCCTTTAACTGAATGGAGGAAGACATGCCAAAGAATCTATTACACAAGTATCCCTTCTCAAGATATAAATATTTATTAATATCTTGTTGGGGTTCTGCTGCATTCAGTTTCTAAAGATTTATCTGTTGGTGACATATTTGTGAATCCCTGTGTATCATGTTCATCACATAAAAATGAAAGCTTGGCTGAATACAGAACTCTCAAGTCAAAAAACTTTGTTCTAAATTCTGTAGCAATTGCTTCATTTTCTTCTGAAATTTGTGATGCTGAGAGGTAATTATCCAGTTTGAAAAAAAAAATCTCTTTTTCTGTCCAAATTTTTGGCATCCCAGTAATTTGAAAAAAATCATAGGATTTTTCTAGATGATTGTTTCTTAAAAAAAACAGGATCAGAATTTTAATGTACATATTCAGTTTATTTTTCAATGCTATAATGTTTCAGCCATTATAGATTTTATGACAGTCTCTCAAAGATTTTTTTGTTCCTTTTTGAAACTTTTGTTCCCTGCCCTTCAGATGTATTATCTCATTCCTCACTGTTTTCATCCTGTTGTCATTTCCCTTTGGCTATCAGGAAGAGTTCTCAGGATGCTTTACATTTAATTAATTTTCTTAATAATATGAAGGATGCACTTGCTTATCCCAATATGTAGTTTAATTCTATTACATTTCAGTACATTCTGTTATTGTTCCTTATTGTACCAACTTTGTTAGATACTTTTACTCTATTTATTATTGTCTGTTCCTAGTTTCCTTTCATCTTAAGACTTTATCTTGCAGAAGAAAGAGATTGTGTATTTTCTCAAAATATTAAGTATATAAACTTAGAAAATTTTCTTCTATTGCCACTATCGAAACATTTTCCAATATGTGCTTTCTTTCATTTTGAAGGGGAAATAAAAAAGATGTTTCTTAGATCTAGTTTCCAAAGGAAGTAATTTTATCAACATCATTCAATGGCCAGAATCAGTAGTATTAGTGATGTAAACTGCAGTGTGCTAAGCCCAGTGTCCATGGTCTCAATCATCCAACTAGTGGGTATGGTGCCCAGAGGTGCCAGTAGTGCCTAACTGAGCCAGTTCTGTCACGTGAACTTGTGAGTCCAGATGGTATGGCTCCAAATCTAATTCTCTATCAAAGATCCTGTAGGTTACATACAGTTTTACTAACAAGTATATTTTGTCTTGAAATTTTCCACGGTCAGTTTGTGTGATTTACATGTGAAGCCTTATACAGGTAATCAGAAATATTTGCTCATTCTCTTCTTTTTGATTTCCTACCTATTTTTATTGTATACTTTGATTTATATGTTCATATATAATTTTTATGATACATAAGTGTGAACATTCTAAGGATTTGTTGGAGTTACCTTCCTTTCTTCCCTTTTATCCATACGTTCACATACATTCATTGTTCGTTATTCTTTTATGTTTTCAGGGAAATTTTTAATCATGAATGATTACATATAATCCCCCCTTCAAAAATTCTCAAGTTTATTCTGGTCAGAAGATAGTATTTGATACACAAAAAAACAAAAAAAAAAACCACTCCCATAATATCACAAAGCCCTTTTACAAAAGTTTAAGACTAGGCTAGTTCTCTATGTTGACTGCCCCAACAGTCAACAATATAAATATATATTTATATTTATATCAATATAAAAAGAATTTCTATTTATAGAGACCCTGTACATTCAAAATAATCCACAAAGTTGAGCTCTACTGTAATTTCTATAAACCACAAGATCTGACTTGACCTTTTTCTCCATTAAACTGTCTTTGACTTTTTGAGACCTATTTTTTTTCTTGTGGGTTCATGTTCTTTTTTATTCCAGGCCCAAGTATCCTTCCCTACGGTCCTCATGTTTGTTAAAATTTTTTAGATGAATGTAAAATTTTTTAAATTTTTATTTACATTCCAGTTAGCACACAGTGTAATATTAGTTTCAGGTATAGAATTTAGTGATACATTCCTTTCATACAACACTCAGTACTCATCACAATAAATGCCCTCCTTAATCCCCTTCACCTATTTAAACCTTCCCTCCACCCACCTCCCCTCCAGTAACCTTCAATTTGTTTTTTATAGTTAAGAGCCTGTTTTCTGGTTTGTCCCTCTTTTTTCCCCTATGTTCATCTGTTTTGTTTCTTAAATTCCACATATGAGTGAAATCATATAAAATTTGTCTTTCTCTGACTTAATTTGCTGACCATAATACTCTCTAGCTCTATCCATGTCGTGGAATATGGCAAGATTCAATTCTTTTTTATGTCTAAGTAATATTCCGGTGTGTGTATTGTGTGTGTGTGTGTGTGTGTGTGTACATACATACATACATCTATATGAGCTCTTTATCCATTCATCTATCAATGTACACTTGAGGTGCTTCCATAATGTGGCCATTATAGATAATGCTGCCATAAATATCAGGGTACATATATCCCTTCAAATTGATATTTTTGTATTCTTTGGGTAAATACCTAGTAGTGCAATTGCTGGATGGTAGGGTAGTTCTATTTATAACTTTTGAGGAACCTCCATTTTGTTCCCCACAGTGGTTGCACCAGTTTCCATTTCCCCTCATGATGCAAGAAGATTCTCCTTTCTCCACATTCTCACCAGCACCTCATTTCTTGTGTTGTTAATTTTAGCCATTCTGACAGATGTGAGGTGCTATCTTATTGTAGTTTTGATTTATATTTCTCTGATGATCAGTGGTGTTGAGTATCTTTTCATGTGTCTGTTGGCCATCTGTATGTCCTCTTTGGAGGAATAATCTGTTCGTGTCTTCTGCTCATTTTTTAATTGGATTATTTGTTTTTTAGTGTTGTGTTGTAAAAGTTCTTTATATTTTTTGGATAATTAACCTTTATAGGATATGTCATTTACAGATACCTTCTCTCCTTTGGTAGGTTGCTTTTAGTTTTGCTGATTATTTCCCTAGTGCAAAGCTTTGTATTTAATGTAGTCCCAATGGACTACATTTGCTTCTGTTTCCCTTGCCTCAGGAGACATATCTAGAAAGAAATTGCTACGGCTGATGTCAAAGAGGTTACTACCTGTTTTCTCCTCTAGGATTTTGATGGCTTCAGGTCCCATGTTTAGGTCGTTAATTACGTTTGAATTTATTTTTGTGTATGGTGTAAGAAAGTGGTCCAATTTCATTCTTTTGCATATAGCTATCCAGTTTTCCCAAGACTCTTTTTCCCATTGCATATTCTTTCCTCCATTGTCAAAGAATAATTGACCATATAACTGTAATTTTATTTCTGGGCTCTCTATTCTGTTCCATTGATCTAAGTGTCTGTTTTGTGCCAGTACCATAGTGTTTTGATTACTACCCTTGGAGCCCAGGAATAAATCACATTTAATCATGGTGAATGATTTTTTTTAATGAATATTGGATTCAGTTTGCTAATATTTTGTTAGAATTTTGCATCCATGTTCATTAGGGATATTGGCCAATAATTATCTTTTGTAGTGGAATCTTTATCTGTTTTTGGTATCAGGGTAATGCTGGGAGTTTTCCTTTCATTTCTAATGTTTGCAATAGTTTGAGAAGAATGGATATTAACTCTTCTTTAAATGTTTGGTAGAATTTGCCTGTGAAGTGTCTGGCCCTGGACTTTTGTTTGTTGGGAGTTTTTTGATTACTGATTCAATTTCATTGCTGGTTATCGGAATGTTAATGTTTTCTATTTCTTTCTGTTTCAGTTTTGCTAGTTTATATGTATCTAGGAATTTATCCATTTCTTCCAGGTTGTTCAATTTGTCAGCATATAGTTATTCATAATATATTCTTATAGTTTGTATTTCTGTGGTGTTGACTGTGATTTCTCCTCTCTCATTTGTGAGTTTTTTTTTTTTAATTTGGGCATTTTCTCTTTTATTTTTGATAAGTCTGGCTAGGGGTTTATTTATTTTATTAAGTTTTTCAAAGAACCAGCTCCTGGTTTCATTGATACGTTGTATTGTTTTTTTAGTTTATATATCATTCATTTCTGCTCTAATATTTATTATATATTTCCTTCTTCTGGCTTTAAGCTTTTTTTCTAGCTCTTTTAGGTGTACTACTAGGGTATTTATTTGAGATTTTTCTTTCTTATTAAAGTAAACCTGTATTGCTATATACTTTCCTCTTAGTACTGCTTTTGCTGCCTCCCAAAAGTTTTGGACGGTTGCGTTTTCATTTTCATTTGTTTTGATGTATTTTTTACTTTTATTCTCTGATTTTCTGATTGACCCATTCATTGTTTAATAGCATGTTGTTTAATCTTCATGTATTTGTGGTCTTTCTAAATTTTTTCTTGTGCTTGACTTCTAGTTTCATAGCCTTGTGTTCAGAAAATGTGCATGGTATGATTTCAACCTTTTGTATTTGTCGAGGCCCGAATTTTGACCTAATATGTGTTCTATTCTGGAGAATGTCCCCTGTGCACTTCAAAAGAATGTGTATTCTGTTTTAGGATGGAATGTTTTGAATATATCTGTTAAGTCCAGCTGGTAGAGCTTGTTATTCAATGCCGTTGTTTTCTTGTTTATTTTCTGTTTAGATGATCTGTCCATTGATGTAGATGGGGTATTAAAATCCCCTACTATTATTGTATTATCATCAATTAGTTCCTTTATGTTTGTTATTAATTATTTTATATTTGGGGGTCCCAAGTTGGGTGCATAAATATTTATAATTGTTAGATCTTCTTGGATTGTCCCCTTTTATGATATATTACCCTTCTTTGACTTTTGTTACAGTTTTTAAAGTTTAGTTTGTCCAATATGAGTATTGCTACCCTGGCTTTCTTTTGACATCCATTTGCATGATACATGTTTCTCCATCCCCTTACATTCAATCTGCAGGTGTCTTTAGGTCTAAAATGAGTATCTTTTAGGCAGCATATAGATGGATCTTGTTTGTTTGTTTTTTATCCATTCTGCCTCCTATGTATTTCGGTGGAGCATTTAACCCATTTACATGCAAAGTAATTATTGATATATATGTATTTATTGTCATTTTATTCTTTTTTCATTGTTTCTGGGTATTTTCTGATCCTTTCTTGTCTTTGTCACTTTTGGTTTCTCCTTTGCCCTCATAGAGCTCCCTTCAATATTTCTTGCAGGGTTAGTTTAGTCATCCAGAACCCTTTTAGTTTTTGTTTATATGGGAAACTCATTATCTCCTTCTATTCTGAATGATAGCTTTGCTGGATAGAGTATTCTTGCCTACAGATTTTTCCCTTCGGCACTTTGAATATATCATGCTACTCCCTTCTGGCTTGCCATGTTTCTGTTGAGAAATCTGCAGCTACCGTTATGGATTTTTCTCTTCTCAGTTAAGGACTTCCTTTGTCTTGCTTTTAAGATTTTTTTGTTTATCATTGTGTTTTGCAAATTTAATTATAATATATCTTGGTGTTGGTCTTCTTTTATAGATTTTGATAGGCGCTCTCTGTGCCCCCTGGATCTGGATATCTGTTTCCTTCCCCAGATTAGTAAAGTTTTCAGCTATTTTTACACATAAATTTTCTGCCTTTTTTTCTCTCGTTTCTCTGGGACTCCTATAATCTTAATGTAACATTTGATGGAGTCACTGAGTTCCTTAAGTCTGCTCTCGCATTCCAAAATTCTTCTCTTTTTGTTCAGTATCATTATTTTCCATTATTTTGTCCTCTGTATCATTAATTCATTCTTCTATTTCTCCTAGCCTGCTTTTCATTACATCAAGCCTGTTTCCATTCTCAGTTTTTGCATTCTTTATCTCTGATAGATTCCTTTTAAACTCTTTTATCACTGTGGTAAAGGGTCTCACTGATGTCATGTAGTCTTTTCTCAATCTCAGTGAGTATCCTTATGATTATTGCTTTAAATTCTCCATCAAGCATGTCTTATATGTTTAGCTTAGATTCTGGCCATAGCCTCTTGTTCTTTCATTTTGCTTAAATTCCTTTGTCTTGGCCTTTTGTCTAAGTCTCTGCTTTCTCTGTGTTAGAAAAGCCAGTTATGTCTCCTGCTCATCAAGGTAATGGCCTTATGAAAAACAGGTCATGCAGTGCCCAGGGCCTGGTGCTTCAGCAAGTGTCCCAGTGTGCGCTGCATGCCCTCTGCTGTTGTGGTTTGGCTGCCAATTGTTCAGGCCAGTCATCTGCAGAGGTTCTCCTTGCTTGCTATGGACACTGCTACTGGCCTGAATGTGGTGAGTTTTACTGGTCTGCTTGTGAAATTAGATGTGTCGCCACCTCTACTCACCCACTTGCAGAACTCTCTGGATGGGCCATCGATGTGGTGTGGCGGGGGTTTGTGGGGTTTGTGCTGGTCTTCTCTAGAAGGGGCCCACCCTTCTGGGACTGAGGCAAGGGTGGCTGAGGTGGGCAGTCCTGCCAGAACGCATGAGGGTGTGGCTTGGTGTAAGCAAGTTAGGCAGTCATTGCCTGTGCCTAACTGCTTCCTGCATGTGGCTCTATGTTTCTGCTGAGGGGTAGGGGATGGAAATGGTGAGGGCCAGCTCCTTTTTTCCTGGAAAAAAGCTGCTGAAAGCTGCCTCTCAGGGACATGCTTCTAAAAGAGCAAATAATCTCCCCCACTGTGTGCCCCAGATAGTCTTAAAATTTTTTTTTAAATCTTTATTTATTTTTGAGAGAGACACAGAGTGTGAGTGGGGGAGGAGCAGAGAGAGAGGGAGACACAGACTCAGAAGCAGGCCCCAGGCTCTGAGCTGTCAGCACAGAGCCTGACGCGGGGTTCAAACTCAGGATCGTGAGATCATGACCTGATTGGAGGTCGGACGCCCAACTGACTGAACTACCCAGGTGCCCCAACCCCAGATATTCTTTAGATCACTCTTTCTAATCTGTCTGCTTCCTTGCCTCCTGCACACATACCCCCCTTGCATTGTTTGGATGCCTTCTCTCCAGGAGCAGCTCAGTGCCTTCCTCGCTCCATCCCAATCAAGCTAGCTGACCTTTAAAACTCCAGGCTCTAAGCCGGGCTAGTTAAAAGAACTCACTAAGCCCCTCCCTCTCATTTTCAAGCCAATGACTGAGGAGATGTTCTCCCGCATTCTTGTTTGTCCCTCTCTTTCTTGGCCTGCTCCTTGACCACAGTGCCCTCCCCCACATCATCTGCTATCTATTGCTTCCCTAAACCATGTCTCCATACTTTCTGCCTCCAGTGTGGCCTCTTTCCTCCCTTTTGTTGTGGAGTTTTTTCTGTCAGTCTTCAAGTTGACTTCTGGGGTATTTAGGATGATTTGATAGTTATCTAGTTGTGTTTGTGGGCCAAGAATAGCCTAGGGTCCTCCTACTCTGCCACCATCTTCTTCTCTCCAGATGAATGTAAAACTTGAACAAGACATAAGGCTGTAGTTTCTGAGAAAGAGAAACCTTGTGTCTTTGATCCAGAAAATAAACATCCTGTGCTTGCTATTTTCAGAAATTTCCTGGAGACCCTATATAGCAAAACCCCCACCTCCTTCATGCTTTATATCATGCTTTTGCTCTCAACTTATTTCAGTGGTTATTCTTCCCAAATATAATTCTTAACTAAAATTTCAACCATTCTAAGCATGCCCTAATAATCATCTACATTTGATTATTCTAAGTCAGCCATTTTACTCTTTACTTTTTGCAGTTATTTCTAATAGTAACTTTATTATTTTGTTCAGACTCATCTATAATATATTCCCATTCCTCTAATTAAGGATGGGTTTTACTTTTATTCAAAATTAATGTAATATTACATAGTTGGACAGATACCTATACTATTAATAGGCACTAAGTATATAGTTCCTTTAATAGCCATATGGGAAATTTATACAGGCCTTTTGTTTATAACTATAAATAAATAAAATGATGTGTAATAGCCCTGGCTCCAAAGAGGTGGAATTTAATCAAACTCCATTATCCTATTAGCATTGGTAATGTTTGAGGAAGCTGTGTGAACCTCATTAAATTCTCAAAGCTCTTGTGGTTTCCTGGATCAGAGATGATAATCAAATTGATGGAAATAGTCCAATCATGGTAGCAAATTCCTTTATATTATATAAATTTTTAACAACAAAAACATAATGCATTTTATAATTAAGTTAAATAAATGCAAGGGATGTATCTTTTTTAAATGTACAGAACTATCTAATTGTCCTTTTTTTGTCCTTGCCTTGCTAAACTCTATTCCCAACACATCAAGCAGACTGATCCTTTCTAAATGCGAGTAAATCTCATTATTCATTTGCTCAAGTCTCTTTAGTACACTTCCATCTCTCTTAGATTAACAATCTAAATCTCAGTAGACTATGAAATCTTACATGATCTTTCTCACACTCTTAGGTATGCTCTCTTTGTTACCATTCCTTTAACATGACAGACACAATCCTACCTCAAGGTAGGTCTTCAAGTTCACTATTCTTGAATGATATTTTCCTTTTCTGAATGTTCTTTCTCCAGATAGTTCCATCACTTCTATCTTGAATCCCTTATCTTTGTCCCAGTTTTTAGTGCTTTACATATGTATGTGGCCCTGGATTAAGAGATGCAATCATTGGGATTTGCTCTAAAAGAGATTTTTATTTATTTTGCTTTTCCATGGACAGAGCTATTACAACATTCTTCTCTCCTAGGCTGTGAAACAGCAAACACCCCTCTAATGAGTATCTTCAAGGAATTTCCTGGAATCAGTGCCTCTAAAATAAAGAGTAGGTATGGGGGGAAATCTGGGAAATATATTTCTGGAAAAATATAAGTGTATGTATATATATATATATGTATACATACACACACACACACACAATTATTGGAAACTCTAGAAAAATAAGTTAAAATATCTGCCAGAAAACAGAAGAAAAGATACACAATTAAGAAACATGATAGCAAAAACAGATTTTTCAGCAGTTCCAACATCTAATTTATACATTGTTTCTTAACTTATAAAATAGAGAAAATAGAGTGAAGAAAATATCTGCAAAACAGTAGTGGAAATATTTGAGAAAAAATTATAGAACTCTTCGGCCTAAGGACCAATACACAAACATATATACCTAAGTGCATATTTCATCAAGTTTTAGTAAATCTGGGGAATACTAAAAAATAAAAGCTGCTAGAGAGATAAATAGAATGAAGAAAGACAAAGCAGGTTATCTACTGATAAAATGGCAGCCAACATCTCAAGAACTACACATTAGATACCAGAAGGCAGGGTAGCAATGCTTTTATGTTTCTATGAGATAGTTGTTGTTGTTGTTGTTGTTGTTGTTGTTGTTTTAACTCAGAAATGTATAATTCACCAAGCTACCAATTGAGTAAGATGGCATAAAAACATTTTTCATAAATTCAAGGTCCTTGCACATATTTACTCCTTAGAAATTTTGGTATATGTATTCTAAAGAATGAAGCAGTACTGAGTGCCTGTGATCCATGGCTGAAGTCAAAGGCAGTCCCAGTACGAGATATTTACAGCAGTGATGGAGAGCAAACAGTTTTGATCGAAATCAGAAAGCAGGAGCCTATTTAAGGAAGGTGGTTGCAAGAATCAGACTTAATAAAGTACTAAATGTGAGTTTAAACATTTCTAAGTGTTCAAATGAGGGAAGAAAATGGATAAATAATGCAAAGAAAACAAAAGGCAACAAATAAGGCTCTTAAGATTAAATTAATTTTGAAAAGGAAGAAGAGCATAATGCAATTATAACACAGTAATTTTCTCAAGGGTGTAATCATATAAAGGTAATTTTAACTAAAATATGACCAGAACAATATTGAAAAAAGGAAGAGGCCTGGTAGGTGAGGGAGGGGGTAAGGGAAACTACATATTCATCCCTCACAGTAGAAAGTCAATAATAGGGTCTAAAATTAATATTAGGGCGCCTGGGTGGCTCAGTCAGTTGGGCGGCCGACTTCGGCTCAGGTCACGATCTCGTGGTCCATGAGTTCGAGCCCCGCGTCAGGCTCTGGGCTGATGGCTCAGAGCCTGGAGCCTGTTTCAGATTATGTGTCTCCCTCTCTCTGACCCTCCCCCATTCATGCTCTGTCTCTCTCTGTCTCAAAAATAAATAAACGTTAAAAAAAATTAAAAAAAAATAAATAAAATGAATATTAAATAATACTATGCATATATTTTAAAAACATACATAATAGGTGGAAAATATTTAAAAGTGAGAAAGCATCTAGGAGCGCCTGAGTGGCTCAAGTGGTTTAGATAATATTTAAAAGTGAGAAAGCATCTAGGAGCGCCTGAGTGGCTCAAGTGGTTTAGTATCAAATTTCGGCTCAGGTCTTGGTCTCACATTTCATGAGTTCAAGCCCCATGTCAGGCTCTGTGCTGACCGCTCAGAGGTTATTTTACTGTAACATCCATCATCTCCCACTGGAACATGAATCTTTTTTACGTTGTTCAATAGTGTATTGAGGATTCCTAAAACATTGACTGGTATACAGTCTGAGCAAAATAAGCTTTTTGCATTTCACTCAATTATTATCCTGAAGAGAGTCTTATCTAAAAATAGAAATCAAGGGATCAAGAAACGGCAGCTGATTTCAGGGCAAGTCTGAGGTAGAGAAGAAAGCTGTTGATGTTCATTTCTTGGGCGGTTAGAGATTAGACTCTAGACATAAATGAATTATGCTAAGATATGGAGTAAGAGTATTTGTTGGAAACCTGTGAGGCCTAGGTTATGGATGCAAAAAATGGTCATATTTTATATTTGGCATCCACTTTTAATTTTTTACATATGTATGGACTTTGTTTCTTGTAAAATCTGCTGCGTGGAGAATTGTTATATTCCCTTCTTAACCCTCTGTGGTAAGAGATGTGTCTGCCTGTGACACATGGCCATAGCAAGTTAGCCCAGAGTGAGCTATGCCACTGCTTGAAATGAAGCAGGATTCAAGATGGAAAATGGTGAACTTCACAAGAGGAGAGAAGTGAGCTCAGAACATGGTGAGATAAGGTGACAAGCAGGATAGGGTTCTGGAATGTGTTAACCTTCTTTGTATACATAAGGTTAAATTTGGCAGTAATCTCTTTCTCAGTCTGGAGTCTTGGCCCCACAGTGTGATCCTTGTTGGAGTGTCAGTACCACCTCACCTTGAAACATTGGTCTCCAGGATCACATCTGTTGCCTCTGAAAGTACTCTTCTTAAGCTTTACACATTTTTGTGGTCAAACATATACCTCATGTTTACAGAGTCCCATATATTGTTTGCTCATCTGTCTTCTATTCTTATTTGTTTCATGTAAGATATGAATCCATTACTACGTTTCGTCATTCTACTTACTATCATAAAATCCTTTATGTGAAACTTGATTGAAAATGCTTTGCCAAGTCCTGTGGACAGAAAATTCACCAAAACGCTATTACTGTCTTCAAAAAATTTGGAAGTAAAATAAATGCAGAAGTAACTAGCATTGTGATTTTTCTAGCTTTGTGACATGGTAGATCAATAAACACCTCTGACTCTATTAATTCTGTTTAAAGTTGAATATTTTGTGACTATAATGCATTCCTTAATCTAGTTCAGCCTAACATGGAATTTGCTTATTCAAAGAAATAAAACGGGGTGCCTGGGTGGCTCAGTTGGCTAAGTGTCCGACTCTTGATTTAGGCTCACGTTATGATCTCTTGGTCGTGTGATCGAGCCCCCACATCGGTCTCTACATGGCATGGAACCTGCCTAAGATACTCTTTCTCTCTCCCTCTGCCCCTCTCCTGCTTGTGGCACGTGCGCGCGTGCGCACACACTCTCTCTCTCTCTCTCTCTCTCTCTCTCTCAAAAATTAAAAATAAATTTAAAAAAAAAAAAATAGAAATGAAAGATACTTATAAACTTAATAGAGATTTGTATGTTTACTTAAGGAAAAGAGACAAATGGAAAAATTCTAGAAATAACATTTTTTTCTGCTACAAAGCACAAATAATAACTATCATAGGACATCCAGAAAAAAAAAATCTTAAGTTTTGAAATTGAATAGACTAAGGCATATGTTTTGGAATCTCTGTAGTCCCATGAGAGAAACCATACTAGCAATTCCTTCATTTTAATTCTTGACTACACAGTTGCCAAAATTAGTCATATAACTAGACTAATTAGTCCTAAAAATGGAAGAGAGGTATCTTTCCAGACTGTGGAAAAGGGAAGTGGGGTAAACGATGGAGCAGGCACAAAGTGAATCTTAAGGAGTGTCAATGTAGGGAAAAATTAACAAGCAAACACAGGAACGAAAAGTGAAAGACTTGTATGTATTTATTTATTTTCAACTGTGGAACCCTTGGGAGAAGAGAGACAAAATATTTCTTTTTTTTTTTTTTTTTTTTTTCAACGTTTATTTATTTTTGGGACAGAGAGAGACACAGCATGAACGGGGGAGGGGCAGAGAGAGAGGGAGACACAGAATCAGAAACAGGCTCCAGGCTCTGAGCCATCAGCCCAGAGCCCGACGCGGGGCTCGAACTCACGGACCGCGAGATCGTGACCTGGCTGAAGTCGGACGCTTAACCGACTGCGCCACCCAGGCGCCCCATTATTTCTTAATAATTAATTGCCAACTAAGAATGTTGGAATGCCACATTTTAAGTACTATGTAAATATGGCATGAACAAAATCTGAATGTACCAAACACTACATGATTAGGTAGCTTTCCCCATAATTCAGAATTGTTCACACATTTAGGTTTTTACATGGTGTTGTCTTTGATTTTCTTGTATTGTTTATCTTTTAATTCTGTAAAATGTTATTTTTATTAAACCTACCAGTGTCTTCTGTATCTTTCATTATATATTTAATCATGTATGTATATAAATTTATGTATTTGTATATTTGTACATGTACATATGCAAATAAATAATTATAATCACTAGATGCAGCCATGGCTAAATATATAGTTGAAATCATAAGCCCTACATTTAAATAGCTGTCAGTGAGAAACTCTTAGAAAATAAGTTATTGATACTGCAAAATAAATTCACATAAATTAAATATTTGGGTCAGCAGGCATTTATTTATTTTACAGATTTCCTCCAAAATCTGAGATATATTTGACATACTACATTGTGTATTTTTAAAGTATACAGCATGATTTGATATGCATTTGATATCCAAAACAATTACTGTAAGGTTAGTTAACATTCATCACTGCACTAGAGTTACTATTCTTTGTGTGTGTAGTGAGAACATTGAAGATGTATTTCACAACTTTCAAGTATACAGTGCAGTATGGTTAATTATAGTTGACTGAGTGAACTAATTATAGTCAAAATGTACAGTAAGTCTCTAGAACTTACCTTATATGGAAGTTGGTTTTCTTTGACCATCATCGCCCATTTTTCCCATCCTCCATCCTCCAACACCTGGCAACCACCAATCTACTTTCATTGTATAGGAGTTTGGCTTTTTTAGATTCCACAAGTAGTTGTTAGGTCATATAGTATTAGTTTTTCTCGATCTGATTTATTTCAGTTAGCATGATGCCCTGCAGATTCATCCATGTTTTTGCAAATGGCAGGATTTTCTTTTTTCTCATGGCTGAATAATATTCAGTTGTATGTATCTATGTCTATATCTATCTATATATAATACTTTCTTTATATGTTCATCCACCTTTTTGAATTTGTGTTTTAATTGCTGCTTGTTTTTTTTTTTTTTTTTTTTTTTTTTTTAATGTCCTGGCTGTTAAGAATAATATTGTGGTGAACATGAGGGTTTAGCTATCTCTTTCAGATCCCGATTTCATTTACTTTGGATATATACCCAGAGTGGAATTACTGGATGATATGGTAGTTCTATTTGTAATCTTTTGGGGAACCTTTATAGTATTTTCCATACTGGCTGCAACAACTTACATTCCCACCAACAGTGCATGAGGGTTTTGTTTTCTCTTCATCCTCAACCAGCACCTGTTATCTCTTTTTAAAATAATCGTCATTCTAATAGTTGTACACAATTTTATGATTAATGTCTTACTCATAAGTTGTGTTTTTATTAGTAGACCTTTTTGTTCTGAATGATTAGCTGACGTAATATGTCATATTAGCTGACATAATATAATATCTTGGGTATTTTTAAACATGACCTGCTCATCTCTTTGTTTCCAAGTTCTCCTTTCCCTTTTTTTTTTTTTTTTTTTTTCAACGTTTATTTATTTTTGGGACAGAGAGACAGAGCATGAACGGGGGAGGAGCAGAGAGAGAGGGAGACACAGAATCGGAAACAGGCTCCAGGCTCTGAGCCATCAGCCCAGAGCCTGATGTGGGGCTCGAACTCCCGGACCGCGAGATCGTGACCTGGCTGAAGTCGGACGCTTAACCGACTGCGCCACCCAGGCGCCCCTCTCCTTTCCCTTTAAAGTACTTCTTTAGGAGCACCTGGGTGGCTCAGTTGGTTAAGTGTCCCACTTTGGCTCAGGTCATGATCTTGCAGTTCATGAGTTCGAGCCCCACGTCAGTCTCTGCGCTGACAGTATAGACTCTGAAGCCTGTCAGATTCTGTGTGTTCCTCTCTCTCTCCCCCATCCCCTCGTGCTCTCTCTCTCTTCAAAAATAAGTAAACATTAAAAAAAAAAAAAAACTTAAAAAATACTTCTTTAAACAAAATAATGGGGTTGTTAATTATAAGTAATCTCTTATATAAAGAAGTCTATGCCATTTACATTGAGGGTGATAACTGATACACTACATTTTATTCCATGTGTTTTGGTTCATGTTAGCTACCGTAAATATTGTACACTGACGCTTCTTTTTTTTTTTTTTTTTTTTTTCTGACGCTTCTTTTTAAGGGAGCTACAGATAGCTCTAAGAGGCATTTTAGATTTCTCATAGCCATTCAAAAATTTAATTGTTTCTAAAGTCAGTCTAAAAAAAACCCAAACTCATGCTTCATCATTCCCTTAGTGGCTATCAGTGGGTTTCTCATCCATTCTATCTCTTTATATTTTATAATTTCTGCAGGTGTTTCTAAAATTAGTCATCAATATGAAATCTTTTATTTTTCTCTGTGTCTTCTCTCTTGCTTATTACCTCATTTGTCTTTTGTTTTTTTACCAGAAGACATCTCTTTGTTATCCTTTTTTATTTTTTATTTTTAATTTACATCCAAGTTAGTTAGCACATAGTACAACAGTGATTTCAGGGGTAGGTTCCTTAATGCCCCTACCCATTTAGCCTGTCCCCCCTCCCACACCCCTCCAGTAACCCTCTGTTTGTTCTCCATATTTAAGAGTCTCTAATGTTTTGTCCCCCTCCCTGTTTTTATACTATTTTTGCTTCTCTTCCCTTGTGTTCATCTGTTCTATGTGTTAAAGTCCTCATATGAGTGAGGTCATAGGATATTTGTCTTTCTCTGACTAATTCATACCATTTTACTCTTTTACTGTGGTTACTGGTCATAGTTTTGAAAAAGCACATGGACTTGAATACTTTTGAATTTCACAACAACTTCTTATTCTGGGTCCTCAGAATTAAGATTTTCCCCCCCTTGATTTGCATTAGATTTTGGGAGTCAAAAAATTTTTTTTGCCTGTTTACCCACAAACAAGAATTTAAAAATTAAATAAGACAAGTATTTTCCCTCACATGAAATGCTAGCTATCATTGATCCTGTACTTTTTTATTTGAATTATTTTTTAATCTCCCTCTTAGCTTCACTTCAGAAGGACAAAAATGTTATATATAACTTCTAGAACAATCATCAGTGTTTAGCAAATTTGTATTTATTTATTTTTTTTTTAATTTTTTTTTCAACGTTTCTTATTTATTTTTGGGACAGAGAGAGACAGAGCATGAACGGGGGAGGGGCAGAGAGAGAGGGAGACACAGAATCGGAAACAGGCTCCAGGCTCTGAGCCATCAGCCCAGAGCCTGACGCGGGGCTCGAACTCACAGACCGCGAGATCGTGACCTGGCTGAAGTCGGACGCCCAACCGACTGCGCCACCCAGGCGCCCCTAGCAAATTTGTATTTAATCTGGTACTGCTAAACTAAGCACTCAATATTCATCAGCTCCTTGCCAAATAATGTTCAGATGTGTGCGAATAATTTTTAGGCCATGCTGCCTAGTTTTCTGATGGTAAAAGACACAAGTCTCTAAACTGAGGAGAGAATATCATGAGAGGATATATGCTCATTCTGCCAAGATTCAGATAGCACAGTTGGGATATTGTGTTTCCCAGTCAGTCAGAAATCCCTTATAACTTTTAGAAATAAGCTAATCTTCAGTCCAAGTTTTTTGACTTTTGAAACTCTTAGCAGACCATTTACCTCCCTGACAATTAGATCTCTTATAGAAGTTCAGAAAAAAATATGGATCCATAAGCACAGTTGATTTGAAAGACTATTTTGTTATTAAGACTGAATGCAGATTAATGTTAAATCTGGATGTCCTTAACAGTCAGAGTTTATCAGTCTAGCACATGTTTGTCAAATAGTTTTTCAAAATCATATTTATCAAAATTGTTTTAAGTTGTAATAATTTTTTGTTTACTAATAACTAACTGTCAAGAATGAGACTTCTTAAAATTAATTCGAGCTTTGCAGAGTCACTAGCTCTAACCTGAAAGATTGAAAAGGGAATATGGAAGTGACATTGCTTTTCAACAGATAAGCTTTGCTGTTTCAATAATCTTACAAAACCAAAAACAAAACAATGACAAAAAAGCAAGAAAGAAGCATATAATTAATGGTCTTTATTTAATTAAAGCTCTTTGGATTATAAATTAAATACAAATATGACTTAAAAGAGGTGTTTTATAGATTCCAAGAGTAAGAAGATAGCTAGGATTCTTGTTTTTCCCTTGTTCTGATTTTGTTCTTCTTTCTGTGTTTCTTTATATCTCTTTGTGAGAAGTGAGATGATTTATTTTTAAAAATACCAAATAAAAGCTGTGCTGTCTAGTTAGCAATAGTTTTACAACCTATTAGAAATATGTGTGAACTGCCCTCCCCCCCCCCCCCCACCCCAATGGAGTCCCTAACCCTTAGACACTTCACTTCCTGGTTCTTCTTCCCCTCTTCATTTCGCGGGCTTATTTTTCACTGGCTTTGCAATGAGCACGTGCCAAAGAGCTGAGGTCTCTGCATCACCTCAAGGAATGAACCTTTGTTCCTATCAGGCTACTTTTTGCCTTACCTGGGCATAGGCGACTCTAGGTAAGGCTGTAACCTCTGTAGTACTCAGCCAATGAGTACTGGAGGAATTAGGGGAGGGACTTGCACAATAGGAGATAAATTGTCTGCTGTAACTGCCCCAAGTGTGCCTGTGCATTAGACACCCACTCTTGCAAGAACGTTGATTAAAGCTCCGCTTCACTGTGCTCCATGTCTCTATGTCCTCCTTTGATTGGGTCAGTAGGTTTATTTGTCACACTGTTTATCTCTTTTATTCTCCCAAGATAGAATATTGCTACTCCATGACTCTTAAGATTACACAGGTGGCAGAATAAGATGTTAACCTGTGGCTTTTCTGTAGCCCTGTTTTGGACAAGGCCCAGTGCTGAGAACAGGAGTGAATTCCATTTACCTGTGGCTTCAAATGTGAGAAACTCATCTGTCACTGCAGATATGCTAATTCTGTAAACTCCTTTTGCTAACAAGAGCCATCACTTACTTCTGGACTATTTAGGATTCATCAAGAGAAAGACTTTATTGGGAGGGAAGATTCATTTTTAGGTACAAGAGATAAAAAAATGAAAATATTTGGAAGATGTTTACCACCACAGGAGAGAGGAAGGAGTCTTCAAATACCTTTCAGAGAGCTTGATATGTATGTCTCCCAAGAGTTAAGTCAACATGAAAACTGATAACTAACTCATCCCTGAAAAGTCTAAATAAAGATAATGTAGCCAGAGGGATCATATTTCAGAGCAGAAGTTGGGGCAGGGGAGTATAAGACTGGAAATGGCTTATATTTTTAGAATGTGGTCAGACCAGGTTGCTTTTATTTCTCTTGTCCTAGTGTGCCCAGATAGAAAATGGTGATAACGAGGATGTGATATCCCATTCTAAAAAGACTGCCATGAAGGGTAAGGGGACCCCAGCCAGGTGAATAGAATGTCAAAGGAGTAAACGGCTCATCAAAAAATCCAAGAAAACTTTCCATAAGAGATTCCATTAATTAGGCTCTCCAAATAATGAGGGTCATCCAAGTAACCCATAAAAGTATCCCACTAGAGAGAGAGCCAATCAGAGGGTATGAATGTTTGATAACCACTGCACTAATCAATAAGACCTTTCCTTATCCTCATTTCATGTGCCTCATCCTGTTCTAATTGAGAAGATTCCCCTATTCCCTTGTATATATATCAAATTTTTCAGTTGAGGAAGAGTTAGAAAAAGAGAAGAAACCTACCACAAATCGCTGTGCTAAAAGTGGGACCAATCCAGGAGAGGGAGAGAGTTTTAATTAGTTGATATTTAGGTGTGAAAAAACATAGCCACTGGACCCACATGTTTTAGTTAGGTACCAGAAAAGGGATGATGGCTTAAATATATTAACACTCTTCCTTTAAGTTAATAGCTTTATCTTACTGTGCCAAATTTACAACAATAGAAGCTCAAAAACAACATAGTTCTAATGGCATTTATAATAAAAAATAATGTTGGTTTTGAATACTGCAATTTTACTGACTTGATTATTTTTAACAGAGATTTTCTACATATCAGTTCATGTCATCTGCAAACAAAGACAGTTATACCTCATTTCTGATTTGGATGTCTTTTATTTTTCTTGCCTAAGTGCTCTGGGTAGGATTCCCAGTACTATGTTCAGTAGAAGTGGTGAGAGTTGGCATCATTGTCTTGTAGCTGATATTAGAGAAAAAGCTTTCAGTTTTTCAGCATTGAGTATGATGCTCTCTGTGGGCTTATAATATATGGCCATTATTATATATAGAGAAAATTCTTTCTATACTAAATTTGTTGAGTTTTTATCATGTAGGGTGTTGAATTTCATCAAATTTTTTTGTATATATTGAGATGATCATATGATTTTTAATCCTTCATTCTGTTAATGTAATATAGTAATTGATTTATACATGTTGAATCACTTTCATCCAAAAAATAAATTTCATTTGATCATGGTGTATGTTCATTTTAATATACTGCACAGTTGCATTTAGGATGTTAATATGTACAAGGATATCCTTGATGCAAGTTCATCAAGGATATCAGCCTATAATTTTCTTGTTGTGCCTTTATTTGACTTTGGTATCGAAGTAATGCTGGCCTCATAAAATGAGTCTGGAAGTGTTCTTTCCTCTTCAATTATTTGGAAGAGTTTGAGGAACTCCTACACCTCAGCCAAAAAACAAAACAAAAAAAAACAAACAAACAAGAAAAACAAATAGCTAGAGTAAAAAGTAGGAAAAGGACCTGAATAAACATTTTAGTTTCAAAGAAGATATACAGATGGCCAAAAAGCACATGAAAAAGTGTTCAAGGCCATTGATCATCATCTGGGAAATGCAAATCCAAACCACAATGAAATACCACCTCAGACCTGTTAGAATGGCTGTTATCAGAAATGCAAGAGAAAAATGCAAGTGATTTGTGGAGAAAAGGGAACTCCTATGCACTATTTGTGGGAATATAAATTGGTATAGCCACTTTAGAAAATAGTATGGAAGTTCCTCAAGAAATTAGAACTACCATAAGATCCAGCATCTGGATTGCACTCCTGGGTATACTCAAAGGAAAAGAAATCACTATTTCATAGAGGTATCTGCAGCCCTGTGTTCATTGCAGAATTATTTACAATGGACAAGACTTAGAAACAACATAGATGTCTGTCATTGGATAAAAAAAAAATGAACACCCACACACATACATAAACAATGGGATATTATTCATCATAAGAAAGAAGGAAAGTGTGACATTCACAACAGAGGCGAATCTGAAGGGGAATTTGCTAAGTGTAATAAGATGGAAAAAGGCAGATACTGTATGGCATTACTTCTATGTAGACTGTAAAAGAGCCAAACTTAAAGAAACAGACAGTAGAATGGTGGTTGCCAGGGGTTAAGGAGTAGAGGCAATGGGGAGATGTTGGTCAGAGGGTGTAAACTTCCAGTTTATAGTTATAAATAATGAACTCTGTTGATCTTATGTACAGCAGGGTAACTGTAGTTAACAGTACTTGCAAGTTGCTAAGAGAGTAGATATTAAATGTTTTCACTGTGACAACAACAAAAAAATAGTAAATATATGAGGTGAAGGGTGTGTTAATTACCCTCATTTAGTAATCATTTTGCAATATATATGTGTATCAAATGATCACAAGTACACCTTACACTTACACATTGTTTGTTATATGTAAATTATATCTTAATGCTGAAGAAAAAAATGTACAAACAGTATACATATAGTGGGATTTTAATCTGTCTGTACAGAGAAGGAAATCCTGACCTATACAACATGAACAAAACTAGAGGGCATTCTGCTAAGTGAAACCAGACTAGCCATAGGAGGACAGATAGTGCATGATTCCTTCTATAGGAGTTATCTAAATAAACCCATAGGAACAGTACAATGGCTTGGGAGGGGGGAAATGAGGAATTGTTCTACAGGTATAAAGTTTCTGTTCTGCAAAACGAGTAAGTTTTAGAGAGATCTGTTGTACACAGAGTGACAGTTAACAATTCAGGGATGAATACTTAAAAAATCAGAGGATAGATCTGCTATTAAGTATTTTTATCACTTAATATAAACATTTTAAATATACTTTAAAAAAACAAAGCTGAAAAAAATTTTAATCACACCATTTTCCTACCTAGTAAGAGGAGTGGAGGAGGGGGTGTGGGAGGAGAGGAAGTGGGGAAGTAAGTTGAGGGGTGAGGGAGGGGCTTCTTTTTTCAAAAGATAAAACAGTCCACCTCCCTCTCTTTAGTCCTTTACAAGTATATTATCTATTTTTTATTTTCTACCTTTTGTACAGGACGTAGACATCTGAAACAATCTGGGTATCTTCTCTTTGTTTTATAGTCATAGACTTTCTCTTCTGAACCCTTCTTTCTCCACCTTCGCCCAGTGTAGTCCTTCCTCTTCTGTTAAACTTCTCCTTAGTACTCTGAGCCACTTTCCTTTCCTTGTCAAAGACACTGAAGTTCAGAGTAGACTCTAGTCCCAAGTCTACTCACCTCTGAACTGAAACCGTTCAGGCTGTACTGAAATTGAAATTATCTGTAGTGCCTTCTGGCCTTCTGGTCTCACCTTCTTACTGGCTACCCTGTAAGAAATAGAAGTGGAATGAAATGAATGAGGTGAGAGACCTCTCCCTTACCTTCGGAAAGATCTAAACCCACATTGCTCTCTGTACTTTCTCTTTTCAAATTCTTTTTAAAAATTCAGTGGAAGTTATATACAAATTACCGTAGGATAAATGGTGGTAGCACATAGACTACATATAAATGCTTGATTGCTCATTCGTTGTTTCTTGTTTTTACCAAACTTAATGAAAAGGTTCTTGAAGACAGGAATAATGTCTTTTCCATTAAGGTATA
The DNA here is from genome assembly GCF_028749965.1 of Puma concolor. NCBI lineage: Eukaryota > Metazoa > Chordata > Mammalia > Carnivora > Felidae > Puma > Puma concolor. Next base: position 203,389,843 of record NC_141667.1, on the reverse strand, counting down.
CAGAAACTTAACAAAATGTCTTTTAATTGAAGCATATTTTTTTTAACTTAAAATTTAGATACCCTGCTACCTACTATTTTCTCTATGGAATATTTATCTGCATTTTTCCCATTATCAGTGGTATAACATTTCAAGGTTTAAACTTTATAATACCATTTTATATGCTTTTTAAAAATATTTATTGTGAAACATTTATTTGTACTTTCTTTTTACACTGCTCAATAAAACTGATAAACCATTAATGGGAAAATTAGAACCATTAACCTGTAATATTCATGCCATCACTGGCTATAATTGAACTAAAATGTGTATCACAAAGCCTTCCATTTACTCAACCAGACTTTTGTATTTTTTTTAATGTAAAAGAGCAGGGTTTTTCATGCACTTAAGATTCACATAGCATCTTCGGGTAATAACTCTTATAACTAACAACAGTGTATGTAATACTAAGTCTACAAAATAGAAGCATATTTTTAAAAAATTGATAACTAATAAAATGGAATATATGATTCCAACAATTTAGAGCTTGCTTTCATTTTAGGAAACTTTATGGAGAAAATGGTGTTGGGCATCCAGCTGTGTTTTCTAAAAAGACATTTATTTTAATTTAAATTCAATCTATTTTTACTTTAATGACAATGCCAGTGGCTATTTTATGAACAGTTGCTTAGATTCAAATTACAATGTAACTTTCTAATTAAAAAGTTTAATTTCTTCTTTTTTTTTTTTTTTTCAACGTTTATTTATTTTTGGGACAGAGAGAGACAGAGCATGAACGGGGGAGGGGCAGAGAGAGAGGGAGACACAGAATCGGAAACAGGCTCCAGGCTCTGAGCCATCAGCCCAGAGCCCGACGCGGGGCTCGAACTCACGGACCGTGAGATCGTGACCTGGCTGAAGTCGGACGCTTAACCGACTGTGCCACCCAGGCGCCCCATAATTTCTTCTTAAGTATAGTAAAAAATAATTACATTGTGTGAGCTGTTAAAAAAAATTCTTAGCTGTTCTCCATACATTCACTGTTTTGTTGAATTCTCATTTGGAGAAAAACTTTGACTAAATTAGTACCATGAGTATGTACATAGATTCCTACATTGAATGAATATTATTATTTTTCTGTAAGCTCAAGGAGTATTGTTCTTGGAAGTTTTCATTCTTTTCCAAAATAAAATAGCTTGGGGGAAAAGTATGTATCAACTTACTCACATTTGGTGATAATTTGAAAGCACTAAAGTATTTTGAAAAGTTTTTGTGAAGTCATGCTATTGATGAGCCTAAGTAAGTTCCCAGTAGAAAATTGGTCCCTCTGGGAGGATTACATTTAGTCCGGCTAATAGAATATCATGTGTCATACTTCTGATGACACAAAATAAAATGTCAATCGGGACTAACAGTTACAAGCCTCTACTTCCTCTTCAATAGTATATTTTGTACTTTTGATGAGAGTAACTTTATTGTTTGCCCTTTGTTAATAAGATATCCTCTCATATTTAGCAATTAAAATATACTTCAATTATATAGAGATCAGAGTTTTCAATTTTTATATGGCAGTTACAGTTGATCATGCTCCATGTTCCAGATTAAAAGTGTTGGAAACGGAGCAGGCAGGGCCAAAATCAGGAACTGGAATTGGCTGAGGTGATCCCTGTGTGAGTGAGAGACCTGGGCATAGATAATGGGGAATAGTTGAGGTTGAGAGGCAGGGCCTGGGATTCATGATATGAAAACAGAGGTAACTGGTAGTCTGGATGTAAAGTAAAATGCAAACCAAAGAAAAGAGGTTACCTTAGACTGCCCTACCATAGCACGGCAGCAAGTGAGCTGGGCATTGGTGATCATAGAATTAATCAGGCTGCTGTTTTTCTAGCATGAGTTCATTAGCCATTAGCAGCAAACATAGCAGTATTAATCTGGAACTGGCTGCACAGCACACAGCCCCAGGGTCCTTCAAGGGAGAAGGGAATTGCTGATACATCTGAAGCAGGGATTCAAGCATTAAAAACAAAGAAACCAGTTAATAAGGACACAGAGTCCTAAACAACTAACATGTATGGTATATAATTAGTCTCATTATATTGAACAAAACTTTCTTGTTAGAAATCAGTTGCAATGGGGGTTTGTTGGTATTTAGAGAAGAGTGCTTCAGGGAATGAAATACAGACACAGCCTGATCATTCTTATTTTGTGGGAATGATGCCCCGAAATGGCTTTCTAGATGCATTTGGGAAAACTTAAAAAGTACATATTCTTATGCCCCGTATCAGATTCATCAAACCAAATTTCCTGAGAATTTTTTTTAATACAGTCTTTTCAGTGGAATACCATGAAATTTAAATTTGTAGTCCATGACTGACATTGAGGACTCAGGGAATAGTTTTTATTTAATTAGTATTAAAAAAAAAAAAAAAAGGTAAAACTGGTATAAACTTTATTGACATATTTCTTTTCTTTTGTAATTTTCTTTGGAAAATAGCATGAGTTATTTTATTGTTTCAAAATTAAATATTGTTTAAAGAAAATGTGGGAGAAAAATGAGCCAAGAAAGTTACTTAAGCAGCGTGGAAATGTGTTTCTTTTCCGTGTGTTGTGTTTTTAATTACTATTTTAGGTGTTAAAATACATAGATAATGTATGTTTTGATGTAAACTTATGCAATTTATTTGCAATTTGGTCTAAAAGTAAAATGATGAAACTTTGAGAGGCATTTCAATGGGTTATTTAGTGAGCTTAGAAGAATGCTTACCACACAAAATAGAATAGAATCAACCTAATTTTTCTCTGGCCATTGTCACTTGGAATCAATTTTTCTGTTATTTATATAGGGCAGCACAGGGTTTTAAATTTGCCACTAAAAGGTAAAATCTATATCTTTCCCGAAACTATTATGGATTACCCTATATACCTGCTTTTAGCAGATATCTACTCTTCAAAAAATGAGTATTTGCACATTTGAAGCAATGTGTCACATTTCTGCTCCACTGACTAGCATTGCTTTAAATCTCTTGGATCTCATCTTCTTGTGTTATGTCAAATCACATTGGCTTTTCTATGTGACAAAATATACAGTGATGGAAGGTGACAGAAAAAATGTAATGCAATATGACACATCAGAAATTTAAAGGGTAAAGAGATTAGCTACTTGGTGTCAAATTAGATAGAGAATGTCAAATCAAAAATGAATCTGGCAGTCACTAATGGAGTGAAAGGTGCAGTATTCACCCTGTCTATGAAACAATGAATCCTGAACTTCATCAGCAAATATTTAGCTAACTCAGAGGTACAATTTGGAACATCAAAAAGTATCTTGGTATCATGGGCCTTCAATGCACTTCAAGGTCATTTCATGATGACACTGTTTACAAAGATGATTTGATCCACATGATTCTTCTACAGAAAGCCAGTGTTACTGGTTGTTGCTGATTTGGTACATATTTTTTTTGCTGTATTTGAGAAATTATAATTTATAGAAGAGTAATGCAGTGGCATTCTGCCATGTTATACTTGGTGCCAATATGTCACACAAACAAACAAAAAGCATTTTAAACTAGTAGCAATGGGAGAAAAAGAATCCTTATGATCATAATACAGATTTCTGAAGATTTAGTTTGTACCTGTTTATACCTAGATTAAGCTATTGAACTCCTTGCCTTAAAAGGAATTTGACCCAGAAAAGGGGCTGGAAAAAAATGATGAATTTATTTCTTGCCCTCTCAAGGAGATAATAGTAAGTGAGGATCAAAAAAGTGCTAGACAGAAATTACCATTTCTCTAGTCTCCTGGTTGGTAAAGTTCAGTGACAGTTAAAGTTTGCTATTTACCTGGTATGGCATAAAGTGGATACAATAATTTCCCTTACCTAAGTCAAAAGTATATTTTGCTGAGAAAACCATATATCTGGGTATTTCCCATGTTACCATTTTCCACTTAAAATTGTTAATTCTATATGGCATTTTGGATGAAAGATTGGGGAAAAACTTCTTTCTATGTATTTGGCATCCACTTTCAAAGAAAAATATTCAGAAAATAACCAAAATATTCATTAAATTTAGGAGAAGTGCAATCTGTCATTCATTTTTTTAATTATTATTATTTTACCTTTTCCCTGATCTCTTTCTCCTTAATCCTTTCAGGATTGGTGATCCAAAACAAATGATCTCTATTGGTGACCCTTAACCCTTTGAAAAAGACTTGCAGACACGGAAGCTCTAATACTGAGCTGCAGCAAACTGTAGACCATTTTAATTTTAGCTTCTTCCATAAATTAAGGGGTGTTTAGTTCTCTAATGTGAAAGGTTAAAGAACAATCTAAATGTAAACACCCAGATTGATTACTTGCAAATCCACTACTTATGCTTTCTATCTTTTGCTACCCTGAGTGAGGTTTCTATTTTTCTTTTGGTCTTAGTAACCAGGGAATTTCTGAAAGGAAGGGAAAGCAAAGATATAAAGAAATCTACAGAATAATTAACTGAAATATCTGTAACTCTGGTTGAATGATCGTTTTTAAGGCTGTTAGGATACATTTATCAAAGATTAATGAAGGGTATTGAGAAAATTGGTTTAGATAATTAGACTATTATGATTTTTCCTCCACTCTTTATCTCAGAATAAAAATATTTTAGTGAAAAAAGAGTCATTATGTTACTAAAGCCCTTTCCATATTCTTTTCTGTTTGTATGTTTTATAAAGCATTTACCAAACAATATTTACTAAAAAGAGATTAAAAACTATCACCGAAACTTTCAGATTTTAAAACTTCTGAAAAGGAGTATCAAAAGCTGTAAGCTAATATTTCATTTTTTGCATTACCAAGTATAATTCTGCAACTCTAGAAACTACAATCCAAGCAGTTCATGTAAAAACTGGGAAATTATTAATGTATTTTTTAATATTAAAAACACTAAAAATCCACTCAGTGTTCTAACATGGCTACTTCTTTCTTAACTTCAAGTCATATTGAAATAATATTTTTGTTCATACTTAACATTTACAAAATTTTGCTTTGAAGTTCACTGAATTCTTTAGCTATTGTTACATAGTTGGAATATATGTCAGTAACCTACTCTTTAAAGATATACATGAAAGCTACATATCCATTATTTAATAATTTGTTAACTGATATAGTATTTAAATTTTTTTAATGTTAATTTATTTTTGAGAGAGAGAGAGACAGAGTATGACAAGGGGAGGGGCAGAGGGAGAGGGAGACACAGAATCCCAAACAGGCTCCAGGCTCCGAGCTGTCAGCAGAGGTCCCAATGCAGGACTCGGACTCACAAACTGCGAGATCATGACCTGAGCCGAAGTTGGCCACTTAACCCACTGAGCCATCCAGGCTCTCCATACCTGGTATAATATTTAAATGAAATCCAGCCTTTGGACCCAATTCTTCTGTATGTTTAAAGATTTATGTGTATGCAGTATAAATTTTCTTTTTCTTGGTAAAGTCCCATTCTGCAAGGCTAGGCACCTCGAGCAGTCTGGGAAAACACATTCTTCCAAGATGCAAAATATTTTGATCTCTACAGAAGACCCCTGGGAGAATACAGATGCAATGGGATATTAATTCTTATATGATGTTCTGAAGGTATTTGACTGCTGGGCTGGCATGATTCATATGCCTTGTTCATGCAATGAAAGTGGCTCATGCAATCTCTGTAGTGAGGTGCCTCCTGGCTTGTTAAATTTTGTGGTTAGTCATCTTGTAAGATCATCTTACTGTCTGTGCTTGCAAGTTAAAGGAGAAAAGAGTTAGAGAATGTACATCTACTTTTTATATCCAGAAATTAAAGGAAAAAGAAAAGAGAATGTGAAGATACTTTTGAAATGTACCTCAGGCACAGAAAATGTACATAATAATTCCTCTCACACTGCACTGGTGAAATAAGTCAAGAGCTCATAACTAAATGAAAGGGAATATAGTACAAAGTACCTGGCTGGACATCTGTATTTCTACACACAGTGTATGCTGTGAAAGTGGCAGCATGACTTTGGTAAGCAGTTGGCATCTATGGCCTGACTAGTCAAACACATCCATGAAATAATACTAGTTTCACCTATGTTATTTAACAAATGTCTTGGGATAGGTTTTGACAATTGTATTTGAAGTGCTTAAACAACTACCTCTGGTCTGTTCATCCACGGTATATCAAACCTAACTAACCACAAGCAGAGTATAGATTTACAATTAGAGTAATTCATAACAAACTGAGTATACTAACATACTTTTAATGCAAATTTCATCATAGCAACCTGATAAATACAATATTTACATACAGTGTGCTTTCCATCTAAATATTTTTATATAGGCTGAGTTATGCAGTAAGTAAATATCATTGGGATTTCTTTAAATTCCATAATGAATATGGAAAAATCACTTAATATACCAGGAAAAAAACAAAGGAAACTTTTACTTTTGTAGAAAAAGTGAGTTTGGGATTTTCAATACCACAAAGTAGTATCTATTTTCAGGGGCAGTACAAAAGGAAAAATTCTTTCATCTGGGAGTCCTGTTTATAATACAATTGACAAAAACTCATGGGACTCTTTTTAAATTTTTTTTTTTTCAACGTTTATTTATTTTTGGGACAGAGAGAGACAGAGCATGAATGGGGGAGGGGCAGAGAGAGAGGGAGACATAGAATCGGAAACAGGCTCCAGGCTCCGAGCCATCAGCCCAGAGCCTGACGCGGGGCTCGAACTCACAGACCGCGAGATCGTGACCTGGCTGAAGCCGGACGCTTAACCGACTGCGCCACCCAGGCGCCCCGGGACTCTTTTTAATACCACCATACCTCCATCTACTACACAGTGAACTAACAATTTAAACTCATACAATGCCTGAAATTTAATTTTGACTTAAGCAGAAAGATCTCAGCTAAGGTAGAGGATTCTTTCAAGTTTATCATTACAAATTACACTTGATCCAAATTATAGTCCACTTTCTAATAAGTGCCTTTCAAATATTCTTAAAAACATTATTACTGTTTTGCTTGTCCAACATATAGTATGTGTTTATGTAATTCTTAGAATAATTTCAGCCAAACTTAAGTTTTTAATTTTTACTTATTTTTTTTTTTTTTGAATTGTAATTAGCATGCAATGTTACATTAGTTTCAGGTGTACAACATATTGATTAAGCAGTTCTTTGTATCACTCGGTACTCTCCACAGTAAGTGTAGTCACCATCTGTCAACATACAACATTATTACAATATTATTGATTATATTCCCTATGCTGCACGTTTCATCTCTGTGATTTATTATATAACTGGGAGTTTGTACCTCTTAATCCCCTTTACCTATTTCACACATCCCACCCATCTCCTCTTTGGCAATCACCAGTTCACTGTATTTAAGTGTCTGGCTTTTTGTTTGTTTGTTTGTTTTTTAGATTCCACATATAAGTGAAGTAATAGGGTATTTGACTTTCTCCATCTGACTTATTTTACATTAAGGTTTTTATGAAGTTTTTCAACTGTCACGTTATGTACCAGGCAATAGTCTACCTATCCCAAAATTCCCAACGTTTGTCACCGAAATCTGCACTGTGCTAAAAATTTCAGAGCCTTGAGGTAAACTAAAAGTAAAGGAAGTCCATTGGTAGGCTTTATTTTAAATGTTTATTTAGAGAGAGTGAGAGGGGAAGGTGCAGAGGGAGAGGGAGAGAGATCAAGCTGGCTCCAAGCTCAGCACAAACAATCAAGAATTGGACACTTAACTGACTGAGCCACCCCAGTGCCTCTTTAGAGGATTAGAAGGCATGAAAAGTCATAAAATAGGTAGTCAACACAAACCAAAAATAAACAGATAAAGCCAAAGGCCCAAATTCACATGATCCCAGTAAGTAATCAGTCTATTTCTGAAGAAAATTATGGAGATAAATTATTTCTGGAATTTATGCATATTAATTGTCCATTCATTGAAAAAGACATTGCTGAGAGTAAATGTATAAACCTGCTATCTAAAACTGTGAACATTTATTTTCAGATAATGGAAGGGTTAAATTGAAGTCAGAATTGCAGGTATATTTTTAGTATACAGCATATTTTCTACTAAATACACACACACACACACACACACACATACACACTTAGAACAATTACTGCATTTTCTTGTCTGATTATAGAATACATAAATATAGTTAGTAGATCATTTAAGGGCATCCCCTATAATAACTATGACAATGGTTGATAGTTCTGACCCATTTGAAGTAACGAGAAAGTTAAATTAAAAATAAATATATTGGTACAAATTTGACTCAAGTTTGCTTTCAGAAGAATCTGCCTGAGTGAGTATTTTGTGTGTTCTGGAATTTACAATGACAACATCTGCTATTTATTCATTATTAGACTATTTCAACTTGCTCTGAAAGGGTTCTTGAACAGCCTTTTAAGCCATCTGCCAGAGAGATGGGAATGTTTGCCTACAAAATTACCATTTTATGCACTCATTACAAAGTGGATAGTATGTCACCCTTATCACTTGCATGAGGACATAAGAGGCTGTTAAACTAGACTATGTTGCAAATATATGTAATTTACATAATGTGATAAAGTATAATATTTAAGATACACAGGGCTAAAATGGATTTTAAATCATTTTAATTTTCCATTATTTTGGCCAGTGTGGTAGTCCTAAAGGGCTTGGAGCCCTTGAAATTGATTTTGATTATAATCATTATGGTTTTACAATGAAAAGTGACTTTGTATGAGAGCACACCATCCATCGTAACTTTAAATGTAATTTCAATGGACTGGGACATAGCAATACTAATTCAATCAAATAGATATTTAAAAATATATTACACAGCATTCAGAGCTGCCAACTAAATATACAGTAATGGATTTTCTGTTTCATTGTCTAAATGACATTTATAAGGCTATGGTAGAGATGCAAAAATGATCATTTCTGAGCAATTATTTATTTTAGGAAACTGGTAAATCAATTAGGCTACCTGACACTTCATCCTCTGATGAAAAATTTATAAGCTTGTTTGATTGTCATAAAAATAAAAAGATATCTTTGAAGATGCTAAAACTCCTCTCAAAGAGCTAATATTACTGATAGTCCATTGTTCAGACAATGAATGGATACCTTGAAGTTCACACCAACAAGGGAAATCAAGGAAAAGTCAGAAAATTCTTTTTATATTTACTGTCTATATTTTATTTGCCCTTTTTCAGTAGAAAGAAATGCAAATGTTAATGCTGTGACTCTCTACAAGAGGGAATTATGTTTTGTTAGTTGCTCCAAAGTTTCAGTAATCATATTAATAGTTGTTTATTTGAAAATATATTTAGTTAAAAGACAAGGTGCATAAACATGTTGGGATTTTTGTGTTTTTTTTTTTTTGTTTTTGTTTTTTGGAGATTTTTTTTTTTTTTTTTTTTTTTTTACTAAACCACTTTTAAAAGATCCATTAACAAAATTGCTTCTGGCAGTTTCATCTTCAGATCAGCAATTTTAAAGCCTTCATTTTCACCAAACAGAAGAATCTGGGGGAAACTTAATAAAATAAAGTTAGAAAGAAATGAGAAAATAGTTAGGGTTCAACGTTGGGATTCAATTTATAAAGACCTAGGAAAACCAAGGTTTTTGTTCATGATATTTGCACTCAGTTCTTCCTCAACTTAATCTTTTTGCCATAACTTTTTTTAAAATAACTTAAATCCATACTTTCTGTTAGAATTCAGATATTAGTGGGTTTAGATAGTTCTGTTATTATATTCAATGGTGTATGTTCGTTTATAGAAAGGGCTAGCAAGAGTCACATTTTAATATGTCTAATGATCTATTTTAGAGTACCTTTTTTTGTGAGAACTTAAGACATTAAAAAATACATGTTGTCCTGAGTTTTTATTGCCAAAGTAAATTTTAAAATGTTTTTATAGTTGACTGATTATATTATTTTTGTAACTGTTTTTATGGTTGGTGATATTAATGATTACAATTTATTCAGTAATAGTCCACGTCAAAGGATATTTTCTGGTCATCTAAAAATATCTATATTACTAATAGATGCAAGAAAATGCATTGCTACATTATAGGGTGTGTTTCATAGACAGGTAACTTTTTTAAAATATCATAAATAGCTAAAGCTTTATATGTAATTTTTCTATTTAAAAATTTATTTAAAAAGAAAATGTGACTCATATTTGAAATACAATCATATTTATCCAATCTTTATAATAGGTCTTTTCTCAGAGGGGTCAGCTCCCTACAGTAATGTATGGAAAAGTGGCAACAAGGGACTTCCAGGATCAAAATCCTCTCAGGACACTAATGAAAAAATATGTAGCTAAGTGTTTTCCTAATACTGCATCTATGCTCTTACATTGTGTTCTGAGTAAAAATATTCCTGTCTTCACATTTTTTCTCAGTTTAATATTGTTATCATGTATGTTCACCAAAAAGTAAAACCTTCAAGAAGCTATATACACTTTTACTTACTTTTTATGTATGGAAATGTTTTCTCACTTCTAGTAACAAATATATTTACAAGAAGGATCAAGTGTAAACTATTGTATTTTTGTAATCTGATTTGCTTCACTACATTCTTAAATTACACTGTTTTCATAGTTCATCTATCTGTTTATTACCTATTTTATTGATTCAGGCTTAAAAATACATGCTAGCGTAGGTGCAGTGACAGTATATATCCTAGTTTCTCGAGAGAAAGCTGTTCTACACATTTTTCTTCTTAACATCAGTGTCCTGAGTTGTATTTTCATAATATCGACAATTCTTGTTGCTGTTGCACTGCACCACGCCAAGTGTGCTGACCCTGCTGAGAAAGACCTTCTGTTGTCAAATTGATGCTAAATCCAAGCGGTTAGCAGCAGCTTTTTATGTGAGTGCGGTAGATTGAACCAACAGTGTCAGTGTCCTGGAGTCATGGGAAGGTCACAAACAGCTCTGACCATTAAATGATATCTATTAATTTTGCTCTGGAGAACAAGCTGCCCAGTTAGGCAGTGATAGAGATAATTGCTTTGACTGTGAAGCCATTAGGCAAGTTTAAGGAATTTCAGCTGTGGGAAGTGTGATAATGCCTACTTAATGCTTTCAGATAAACACTAGAATTCGAGAGGCAAGAAAAGCCTCTGTGTGTGTACAAATATATATGCATATACACATGCATATATGTATATAATATATATTTTATATCTATATTTATATAGATATTTTATTTATATTTATATTTATATTTATTTATATATGTTTATATTTATATATATATATAATTTTTCTATGAGACAGACTCTCAGAAATTTAAAGTCCCACTGTTAAAAATATTTGGATTTATCTGCTTAAGAAGCTATGTTGTTCAGTTTTTTATTTTACTTCTTATTTAAGCATAACTGTTAGTTTCAGGTATATATCATAATGAGTCAGTATTTTTATACATCATGAAATGATCCTCTTGATAAATCTAGTTACCATCTGCCACTGTACAAAGTGTTTATTAAATTATTGACTATATTTCCTATGCTGTATATTACATTCCTGTAACTTATTTTATAACTGGAAGTTCACCTCTTGATTCCCTTCACCTTTTTCACTTGTCCCCAGCCACTATGCCCTATGGTAACCAACAGTTTGTTTCTTGTATCTATGAGTATGTTTCTGTTTTGTTTATTCATTTATTTTTTAAAATTCTGCATATAAGTGAAATCAAATAGGATTTGTCTTCTCTGACTTTCATATTATCTTCTAGATCTATCCATGTTGTTGCAGATGGCAATTTCATTCTTTTTTATGGTTGAGTAATATTCCCGTGTGTGTGTGTGTTTACACTATGTCTTCTTTGTCCGTTCATTTATCCATGGACACTAAGGTTGCTTCCTTATCTTGGTTATTGTAAAGGATGCTGCTATGAACATAGAGGTGCATATATCTCTTAGTATTGGTTTTACGTTATTGACATGATATTTTACATCTTTTTGTTTTGTGTATCCCTTAACTACTTATTGTAGTTATAGTTGACTTTACTGTTTTTGCTTTTTAACTCTCATACTAGATGTTATGTGGCCGATCTACTGCCTCTAATATGGATTAACCTTTGCAGTGTGTTTTTTTTCTTTCATATTTTTTTTTATTTCTAGTTAAAGCCTTTTTCTCCCACTTGAAGAGGATGCTTTAACATTTCTCATATGGCTGATTTACTGATGATGAGTATCTTTTAAAGATAACCTTTCTGGGTAGAGTATTCTTAGTTGTAAGTTTTTACTTTTCTGCACTTTAAATATATCCTTCAACTTCTTCTGGCCTGCAGAGTTTGTGCTGAAAATCAGCCAATAGTATTGTGGGGCTTCCCTTGTATGTGTTTTTGTCTTGCTGCCTTTAAGATTCTCTCTTTATATTTAACTTGTCACTTTAATTATAATGTGTCTTGGTGTGGATTCTTTGAGTTCATCTTTTTTGGTGCTCTCTGAGTTTTCTAGACCTGGGTGTCTGTTTTTATACCCACATTAGTGAAGTTTTCAACTATTATTTCTTCAAATAAGTTTTCTGCCTCTTTCTTTCTTCTTCTGGGACCCCTATCATGCAAAATTTAAATATGCTTGATTATTGTCTCAGAGGCCCCTTAAATTGTCCTCATGTAAAAAAAATATTTTTACAGTTCTGTTGTGGATTTCCACTCTTCTGTCTTCCAGATCATCGATCTGCTCTTCTGTATCATTTAATCTACTTTTGATTCCCTCTAATGTATTTTTCATTTCAGTTTTTGTATTCATCAGCTTTGATTCTTTTTTATATTTTCTCTTTTTGAAGTTTTTAGTGTGTTCCTCCATTTTTTTCCCAAGTTCAGTGAGCATCTTTATGACTATTATTTTGAAATCTTTATCAGGTATATTACTTACTTCCATTTTATTAGGGTCTTTTCTTGGGGTTTTATCTTGTCCTTTTATTTGGAATATATTCTTCTGCTCCATAATTTGTTTGACTTTCTGTGTTTATTTCTATGAATGAGGTGGAACAGCTGCCTTTCCTGGTCTTGAAGGAGTGGCCTCTTATAGAAACATATCCTGGTCAGATTGCATGTGCCTGACAGCTATGGCAGGCCATCTGGGTCTGGAGCAGGTGCAGTTGGGATCCTAGGTTGCACCTTACTAGGGCCATCTTGGTGGGTTGAATGAAGTTGGTGGGGGTTGGTCCCAGGTCTGCTGTGTGGGGCCATCTTGGTTGGATCAAACAGCAGGAGCAGGTATGGGTGGGGGGAGGGGGGGTGGGGCCTGGGGTACTCTGCACCATGGCCTCCTTGATGGCAGTGAGTTGGGTGTGGGCTCAGTGGGTTCTGAGGTGTTCTGTGCCAGGGCCACTTTGTCAGGATGGCTGGAGCTACAGTGGGTACAAGTCAGGGCTGCCTTTGTAGGAAGCTAGGTTTGGAGTGGGTTTGGGCCAGGGATGTCCTGTGAGTCTTTTTCTCAATGTTTCAATGACAAATGAATATTCTTTTCTAAAATTAGCTAACATTTAATGACTATCCCATACTACATATATGCTGTGAATCACAGTTATTCAGGTTTCTTTTCTTTTCACATGTGTGTATGTAAATATCATGTTTTGTTAGGAAGTCTTGGACAATTTTTAAATATGTTAAATATTGTGGTACAGAATGGGTTTTGGAAACTGGTCTGTTTTCTCTGCTGTCTTGATCATGTATGAAGTTTGTAAGGCTGGTTTCAGAAGGAGGCAATGGAGATAAAACATAGGAATGTAAGAAAAGTGTAGGGACTCAGAAGGATAATTAAAGACTATGAATTATGAACTAGTTCCACTCCTTGGGAGAATCTAAAAATTGTAAGTAAAATGCAGAAGAGGAAAATAATTTTCCTTGTACTTTTCTAGGTTCTTGGCTAAGGCACCTTCGCTCCCCAATATAAAGATAAAAGGATAAGATCAAATTTACACACACACACACACACACACACACACACACACACACACACGTATAGTAGCCCCACAAAGATATGAGAGTCAAGGAGTGACCAGAGCAGGAAATATTTATATGTTTTAGACAAAGAACCAATACATTTATGAAGAATTGATAAGACAGAGAAGTTTGGGCCAGGTTTAGTAAAATGAGAAAGAAGTAACAAGGTTTATTTAAAACCTTTTTGGTGCTCAGTTCTCTGTCTCTGATGATAAGTATACCTTCTACCTTCTTGATACAGGGAGGATATCTTTCATGCGTGGGAGATTTATCTCCTTTCAGGGGAACAAAGGAGACTCAGAATGTCTTTCTCTTACTATCTGTTTTGAAAGTATCTTCAGTTCAAAATAATCAGTGTGCCAAAGTGGCATGTTTGGGAGTAATATATTCTGAACCCCTACCAAAGTCCATTAAACTAAAAAACTTTCATTGAGAAACATATATATATTTTTTTTAAACTGTGGAAATCTGAATATTATGACAGAGCTGTTAAGTTAAAGGACAAAGGAAGCAAATAATCCATGGTGGTCCAAAATAATGGGGAAATATAAGGAGATGTGCATGTTGGAGTTAATATCTTTAGGAGGGATTTGCAAGCCCATTTGAAAAGGAGGGACTCAATGTAATATCACCCAAATCTATACACTGACAGAGGCTGCCAGCTGAACATATGGGTTACAGCCACATGTGGTTTATTTTCTTTTGGTGAACTATCACTTTTCTAAAACTGCAAGTTTCAGAAAAGAGTATTTATGTCCCAGTTTTTAAGATGAACTCTCAATATATTAAATGTTAAAGAAGATAGTCAAACCCAGGAAACCACATTCTATAATATTCTGTAAGAAGATAGTGTATAACAGAGGAACAAAATACAATGATAGCATGATCGTCAGATCATGGGTGATCTGATCTATCACTCTGAGATGAAGAAGTGTCAGGTTAAAGGAAGATAGGAGATTATACGGCAAACAGAAGGGTACATTAGAAACTTTATCCTCTGACAAATTATCCATCTTTCCTACTTCTCTAATAGTGTGTCATACAAGTCCCTGGAAAAATCATTTTTCTGTGTGTGGCTAAAGTAAACGGAAATGAACCTGTGTCTGTAAATCGCTCAACAGTCAACAAGTATCTATGCCTTTGGCACAAAGATAGGTGGACTAGTTCCTTCCTCTTGAGCACAGAGACTACGCACATCAATGGGTCTTTCTTTAATAATGCTTACCATAATGTAGTACTGTCCCTCCCTTTTTAAATTGAAAAATATGAAGCTTGAGGAAGTTAAATACCTTCTCACCGTGTTTTGGTCATAAAGTTGTGGAACTCAAATGTGAATCCAACTAGTCTGGTTTTAAAGTCTGAAAACTTACATGCTTTATTTCACTGTGTGTGGTGTTGGGGGTAGGTCTTTTCTCCATCCCCAGAAACTCCCTCACCTTTTTTCTTCATCTGTCTCCTGCCCTCTGCATTTACTCTCTCCTTCTCACTCCATCTCCACTTTCCTTTTCTTTCTGTCTTCTTAACTTTCTTCCTTTCCCCCCTTTGTTCCCTCCTTCATTTCTTTTTCATTTTTGGATTACATGCTCCTCAGAAACTGTTTTAAATTTTTGATGGTTAGCAAAGGCTACAAAGTAATCTGCATACCTCAGAAACTTCGACATGTCAGACAAGAGCCCTTTGGAATGTGGTTACATGAAGCCCTTTATCTTCTTTGGGGAGATGGAAAAGGGAACCTTTAAAATTTTGGAATAAGCTTCAGAATACAGGATGAGGACCGCAAAGGGAGAAATCTGCTATATCCAAGAGTACCTTAACCAGGATCTGAACCTGCCTCTTGGATGTGAAAAATGCAATGCATATCATTCTTCACAGACATGAAGACAGTTTCTTGAAGATAAGGAGGAATGATTTTCAGGGTCTCTCCTGGTAACAGTGCAGCGATTCCTGCATATGAAAGTGTAAGGGATGTCAAATAATGAGAAGAGGCTTACATTGAGAGAACTGGCATTGTTTATTATGTTTTTGTTTGCTTAAGGATCTATAAACACTAAAGAGGAAATGATTCTGAGTGACATGTCAAAATATGTCACCACATATGTCAGCCATGAAACAACTGGGTGGGAAGTAAGTCGGTTGGTAGTTATAGTCACTAAAATGAAATGGTTGCTAATAACATTCACTGAGACCTCAGGGACACTGTGAGAAAAGAAGAGCCTTTTATGGCTTGGATCATTAACTTTAATTAACATTAATGTTAATTAATTAATGTTAAAGGTGTTCTACTGCATTACTTGAATGCCCCCAACAAGGAAAATATAGAATGGGAAGAAAGTTATATTTCATAAAATATTCTCCTAATCAGAGACTTAGAGCCAATACACATGTCAGATAAATTTAAAATGCAGCATCCCATATTTGTCAAAGGGTAATCTCCAGAGAAATCAAAATGTGTAAAATGCTGTCTGATGATGTTAAATTCATTTCTGTAAAATATGATTGCCTTTATTTTACAGTATAAATGCAATTATCAAATAAAGCTTTGTTTTGCTACCTTGCAGAATATATTTATCCCAATATTTACTTGATACTTTTCCATATACTTAGTAAATGTATGTGTTGTGATTGTTAATTGTATTTCCTGTTGACATATTTCACTATTGGTTGGGAGGTATCTTTCTAGGAGTTAATTATTCTGTAAAAAGATGCGAACTTCTTGGACTGTACTGAGGAAACCGTTGAATGTTAATACAGAAAATCAGTTTTTATTCCCCTAAGTGAATTCTAGTAGCTTCTCAGGGGTATAGATTTCAATGTCTTATCTCAGGCTATGGCACAATTATCTTCATGGTGTCACACAAAATTCCCATGAAAACAAATGAGGTTGTTAAGTTCAGCAGGGAAGAAAAAGAAACAGGTCAATGCTCAGAGTACCAGGCTCCATCTTCTCTCACAATTTCAGACTGCAGTGCAATAAACGAGTTGTCAAGGATCTCCTAATTCAGCTTCTTGAAAAAAAATTGAAATGCTGAAAGAAACATTTATTAACCCATTTTATTAAAATATTTACATCTCCTTAGATAGCTTTATATGGTTGCCTTATTCACTAGTTTAGATATAAATAATGTTTTTTCGTAGCCATAATTACTAAAAATCCTAACATAATGAACTCAATTTCATGAAGCTTCAGCATGATTAAATGCATTTTGTCAGCACTAGGTTACTTTGCAGAAATGTGTTTAGACTTCTCACCCTGACAGCTGTTCTCTTTGCACTCTGTTTTTTAAGTAATACACTTGAGGCAGGGTGACATCAGTCAAGCCATATTTGAACAGAAGAGAGAGTTCCCTGTGTTAGAATTTCCAGATGCATCATTTAACTTGAGATGATGCAGAAAGCAGTTATTTTTTTAAGTCTTAAATTGTAAAATATGTGGAATGGTTTCCTTATTGTATCAAAGTAATCACAACCATGCCAGGTATAACTCAGTTTGCTAAATGGTAGCTCAGGCACACAATAATTAAAGTAATAGACAACGAAAGTTGTAATTTTTTGAAAAGTTTCGACACCGATCAGCTTGTTAAAATATTGGGTAGAAATTCTCTCTCTCTCTCTCTCTCTCTCTCTCCCCCCCTCTCCCTCCCTCTCTCTGTCTTTCTCTCAACTTTCTCACGCTCCCTCTTTCTCCTCTCTGTCTCCATTCTGCGAACCAAGTCATTGCCTGAACAAGTCTTGTTTATCTGAGTCACAATAAGAACTAACGGTCAAATAGTATACAGGAGGATAAAACTTCATTTCAGAACTATCTTATGTGTTAGAAAATCAATATTATTACATAGGAGCATGACACCTTGTTAAATTATTATTTAATAACGCCGACAAAGTTATGGGTTTTGTTTTGTTCATTATGAACCAGCAAGTTTTATACTGATAGAAAAAAACCTGGTTAAAAATATAGATAAGGCAAAAAAATATATAGATGAGGCCAGAAACAACTGGATGTTCATCAATATTAGAATGTTTAATTAATGAAACTCTCATATTATTCAGCGATAAATCATAATGAGGCTGATATTTATATACTAACATGGAATTAAATTTTTAAAAAGATAGATTGAGAAAAGACAAGTATCAGAACATTTTGTAAACAAAATACAACCAACCCTTGGTATTTCGGCTTATGAGGATTTATGCTAAATTGTTAAGCATATGGTTTTGTCATTGGAAACAGAAGTTCTGACATTTATCTTAGCTGCTTTGCTTTCCCCTTATTCATGAATGTAAATGAAAATATCAGGAACATTCATGTCAGAACTGTATCCTCTTATCAAGTGCAACCATATAATAGCTACAGATACCAAAGTTCAGCAAAAATCAACAAAAGTTTTCTAGGAAAATGAAATGGTTGTTTGGAATTCACCAAGAAGTTTTATATACATTTCATACTTATCAGTGAAACCAGATGCATCCCACAAGTTTATGTGTGTTCAGTTTGTAAGTTTTAATTAATCTTCTCCCACTTCAAAAATCAGTGACTTCAGAGATGTTCTTTTCTGTTTTCCAAGATTGGCCAATATAACTATATTGTCCAATTAACCTAATGTATAGGAAAATCCAGGGCCAGGAACTTGTATCAGAAATTTTCTGTAAAGGGCAAAAGTACTTGTTCTAATCTAATGGGGCTCTTTTGTTTTGTTTTCCAGTCAGTAGACACATAGTTAATTGCTTGCTACAAACTTTTAGTAAATCTATCACATCTAAAGAGATGCTTATTTCTTGTTAGTACTTAGTAAACACTGAGTGCTGAATCCTGGCTCATGAAATTGTATTTCATGTTCTGTCAGATAGTTGAATTCCGAGACTTTGGGCATGTCTGAGCCAAGTATAACTCCTAGGGCACTGTTATAAATGCCCTAGTAATATAATTGATGTAGCAGCTATAATTCACTAATGCCAGTTAATACACATATCCATGTTTGATTCTTCCGTAGCACACTTCTAGACCACAAGCAGAGCATTTGTGTTTAATTGGAGCCATATGATTCCCGCCAAAGAAATGTGAGTGAAAGGGTTATGTCATTGGCACATGAAGTGAAAAGAGGTGAGGTCCCAAAACTCCTGTTCCTTGTGAACAGGAAAGAGGTAATCCTACAAAGATGACTGAAATTTAGTGAACAGCGAAGGAAAAGCAGAAGACAAGTACACTTAGACTCTGAGCAGGGAGTGCCACAAGAGAAGTTGGCAACAGTGTTCAGCACTGCTTAGAAATCTAATAAGATGATGTCAAGGATTCAGGTTTGACTGGGAAGATCCTGGTTTATGTCGTTGCCTCGCCTGATTATTAATCATTTCCCTTCTACTTTCAAGAGTGCCTGATTCGGTAGTTGTATCATACAGTCCTCGTTATTTCTGACATCAAGGACAGCCACTTTGCATGTGCTATAGGACTGAAAGCCTAAGCCTAATGAGGTTAGGAAAATGAGGAAAATGAGGAAAAGGAGATCAGTCTGAAATTAACATTAAGCTTGGTTGTGAAAGAGAGAAATTTCCTCATTTTCCTCACTTATCTTACTAGGATAGAGAGTTCCTAGGTTTCTAAGATTTTACCATCTTGCTATAACTTTTTTATTTGCTCTGGTTTTTGGCCTTTTCTCTTTTGTACCTCCTATCTCTCAAAAGTAGAAACACGCAATATTTAACTTCTGTCATATCTTTTGGCACTTGCCTAATAACCTTCTTAGATTTCCCCGTTCTTTTAGAATTTTATTAAGACTTTTTAAAAACAAAGCTAATTTGGGGCGCCTGAGTGGCTCAGTCGGTTAAGCGACCAACTTCGGCTGGGGTCCTAATCTCTCAGTCTGTGAGTTCGAGCCCTGTGTCGGGCTCTGTGCTGACAGCTCAGAGCCTGGAAGCTGCTTCGGATTCTGTGTCTCCCTCTCTCTCTGCCCCTCCCCTGCTCATGTTCTGTCTCTCACTGTCTCTCAATAACAAATAAATGTTAAAAAAAATAAAAATAAATAAAAATAAAAACAAAGCTAATTTTTTCAGCTGTTAAATAATATACTTTTCCTTTATGTTTTTTCTACACTGTATTCCACACTCCATCCCATACCCCTCAGCATTGGAAACTTTGGGGTATAAAATGCATGGTAGTTTTCCTACCTAGACATTTATTCATGATAAATCAACAATATAAATGTAAGTATGTTCCTAGAATTGTTAGTTTTTCTTAAACAGAATAAAAAGGTTCAGATAATAGTAAGTGGTGAACCCAATGTTTGTGTTACAAATGAGACTATTCTTTCCATACGGGTGAACGGTGTTTGGTGGGTTCTTATGTCAAAGAACTAACTTATGCCCTAGCTCTCTACTCTCCTTTATTCTCTTTCAAGGTGCATCTGGCAAGTTTAGCTCCCTAGAGACTGTACTAAATGTCGTTAAAGAGCAGAAAGTAGTTCCATATGATTGTTTATGCAGAGGCAAGTAATATCAGTAGAACATCCTCCTTTGAAAGAACCATGATTACTGTGTGTTCTCATATCAAACTATAAAGGTACTCTTTTATATTTTCACAATGCAAAGCTAATAGCTACTGTCAAAAAATAGAACAGAATAAACTTCCATTAGTCACTATGCGAGAGGAGTTATTCACATGTGTATATATGTATATATGTATCAGAAGTGTGTTCCTGACACCCATATGATTGATTAATATATACATTTTTTTATGTTTAGCAATATTCAGAAAACTTTTTTATTAACTTTAGGCCCAATTTTGTGGAATATTTTTTTTCTGTTTAGTTTTTACTCTCAATACAGAGTTCATAAAATGTAATAATTTAAGTAATTTATGTTTGCCGTTCTTTTCAGGTCTCAGTGGTGAAGCTTGTTAGTAAAAATATTCTATTTCATTACATGTGTAGGAAAATAAAATATGTTCAATTCATTTCAACTGAATATGTTCAACTCGAAAGTCTGTGTTTAAAATAAAACCCTTCTCAGTTTTGCTTTCTGTTTAACTGAAAAATTACCCCTCTTCATACATTTTGTATTAAAATTTCACTGTAAGAATCTAGTTTTAAAATAAAGGAGCACTCATCACCATGAATTTTATGTGTAGCAAAATAATAAAAACAATAATAATAAAAATATGGCAGTTTCCATTTACATATTTCAAGTAGAATAAGAAGTATAGAGTTTGAATTTGGAAACCAAAGTTGATCTCAATTTTGTCGCTTACTTGTGTGACATAGAAGCAAGTCTGTAATCAGTACTTACCCTCAGCATCTTGATCTGCAGAGTGTTTGATTTGCTACAATTTAGACATAAGGATTTACTGTAATCTGTTTGAGGAGCATATACTAAAATTGCTATTATTGATCTGTGTATTTCCTACTGTATTAAGTATTGCTATACTGTGATATCACTGAAGTGTAAAATGACATTATAAATTTTTATTTTAGGATTTAGAACATGTATCTACACATATGAAACATTCTAAGCAAAACACAATATAGTATTTAAAATGCTTACACAGCTTATCATGAAGCATATTCTACATGTTTCATATGTAATTATTCATTGAACATTTACAGCAATTATATAAGTACAGGTGTTTTTATCATCTCTGTTTTACAAATAAACCAAGGCAAGGAATGTTTAAATAATGTGCTCAGGCTTACATGACTAGTAACCACCAAAACCAGGTTTGGACACCACCCGTCTGTACTCAATTTCTGTGTTCTTGGAAGCATTTCACTCATAATGATGAATATTTGTTTAATTTGTATAAATAGGTCGGGGGGGTGGACTGTATTCAGAGCAATTTCTTTGCCTGAATGAGTATTTTATCTCACATAGCCAGTGCCATTTTTAATAGCTTCATAAAAATGTAATTGTTAAAAAATAAAACGCTCTAAGTGTTGGTTTATTTGATCTAGTAACTGCAAACATCATCTTTTAGTTGTACACCACATTACCCTTTCAATACATATATATCCTATTTGAAATTGAATTTGCTATGGTAATTAAACATCAATTCTGAATTTTAAAATAAGTCATATAATAAAATTTGCCCACAGATTCTTTAAGAGGATTCTGCAAAACTGTTTTGCTTTTAATAAAATAAACAATTCATGAGAAAATATAACACATTATGGAACAATTTCACTCCACTTTTTCTGCCATACTTATATTTACAACTATGTTATGATACAAAGAGAAGGGATTCACAAGAGGAGAATACTGGCAATATATTCTCTTCTAAAGAAGGGATGTGCTAATGTGCTGTTTAAATGCAGCATTAACATTCTATGAATTGGGACTCAGCCAATTACTTTCTGCCAGCCACAACAAAGAAAAAAGGCCAATACTGTTTTTCCCTTTGGAGCTTTGTTTTTATTTGCTCATTGCATGCAGGAGGTGAGAAAACATGCTTTTAAGTGCTTTGTTAGCTCATTAAGCATAGACTGTTATTGTAAATCAGTCAGAAACCCTTAAATATAAAATCCTTTGAGCCATAAATACATTATGCCCTTAGGAAATTTCTTTGTAGTATGGATACTTCTTTCTGTTTCCATTGATATTACAAAATGCTATTTTAATTTGAAAAAATATGGCGGTATTCAGATTCAGACACGTTAGCAAGATTGAGCAAAAGTTTTTATAAAGAGCAAATAAGTCTGAGT
Organism: Puma concolor; assembly: GCF_028749965.1. NCBI lineage: Eukaryota > Metazoa > Chordata > Mammalia > Carnivora > Felidae > Puma > Puma concolor. The sequence goes on along the minus strand of NC_141667.1, from coordinate 203,367,221 downwards.
GCAGAAATGCCTTCAATTGTAGCTAGTCTACTAAAACTTTATGCTAAGAAATTTACACCTCAGTATCTTCTGTTACAGAAATCCTTTATCATCCTACATAAGCTAACATGCAGTGTTTTCCCTCCAAAGATCATTCTTGATATTTTACACATTTTACATATAAATCTATTTTCTATGATTGAAATCTTACTATAAACCAGGCGTATCATTAGGCACTGGAAGACATTTAAAAACATGTCACTATACTAAGAAACTAAGAACTCTTGGGAAATAAGTGATTGAAAGCTGGCCGTTGGACTCTCTGAACAATAGAAATTGATAAGAGTTTTGTTGATTGTTTCCTTTGCTGTGCAGAAGCTTTTTATCTTGATGATGTCCCAATAGTTCATTTTTGCTTTATTTCCCTTGCCTTTGGAGACATGTCTAGTAAGAAGTTACTGCGGTTGAGGTCACTCATATGTGGAGTTTAGGAAACACAGCAGATGAACATAGGGGAGGGGAAGGGAAGGAAAAATAAAATAAAAACAGGGAGGCAAACCATAAGAGACCCTTAAAGAGGAGAAACTGAGGGTTGCTGGAGGGGAGGTGGGTAGGGGAGGAGCTAAATGAGTCATGGGCGTTAAGGAAGGCACTTGTTAGGATGAGCCCTGGGTTCTTCCCCTGAAACCAGTACTAACTGTATGTTAACTAACTTGAATTTAAATAAATAAGTAAGTAAGTAAGTAAGAGGCCAGATGGGAGTTTCAGGCTAAGCTTTATTGGAGTTTATGTAGAAGCAAAGCAGCACCAAGGAAAGTCCTCACGCTGACACTTCCAGTAGAGGTCAGGGAGAGCTTGTTAAAGAAACTTAGGTGAGAATAGGGTGATGTCTAAGCATGTAGAGGTGGAGATTTATTAACACTTGCACACTTAATGATCATGTTTCTTCATGTGTCACATGTCTAATATGTTAATCTCCACCTCGTGTGATTTTTGTATTCTAATGAGGGAAAAAGTCAGTGTTAAGTTCAGCACTGGGACCAGCTTGACATATACTGGTTTGACTAGGTGTGCACCAGTCTTTGTAGTCCAGTCCCTCCTTTCAGTAAGCATCCTGCTTCTGCATTCCTGCAAGATATGCTAACTGAAGGGCATAGAGTTTTAGCTACCCTGGGAGATCTACTACTCAAGGGGCATAGGGTTTGAGGTATCAAGGTATGCAGATTTGGTGAATAGGATTAAGGGGACCTGAGTCCCTGTTCTTTCTCACATGTATAGTGTTGTGACAGGAATATGTACCGAGTGCTTTGGGAAAACCCGTTGTCCATTCCTTGCCAATCTGTTCAATGATATAATATATGCAACTGCAGCAGTGGGTCTGTCAACATTGTGAACGCATTATACACAAAACAGTGTTATTTTTTAGTTCCTAAAGTTGGCACAATTCTAAGAATACCCCTAATGACCCACACTCTTGCACAAGCCTATACTGAAGGCAGGACTTGCAACATTTTTCTATTCATAGGGTGTAGCAAAGTGGGTAGGGAGGGTGTCAGTCCTGTGATGATATTCCATTATATGGTAAAAGGTTAAGAAATTTCTCAGATGTAATTAAGATCTCTAATCGGTTGACTCTAAGCAAATCAAAAGGTAGTTTTTCTAGTTGAATCTCCCCTATAAAAGAGGATCTAGAGACTAGAGAAAGAGAAATTAGAGACTTTCTCTCACTTGCTGGCCTTGAAGAAACAAGTCACGATAAGTTCTATAGATGCAAGGAATTAAATTCTGGTAACATTCATGTGAGCTTTGAAGAGGATCTCAGAGAGGATCACATTCCTAGTAGACAACTTAATTGCTGCATTGTTAAACCCTGACTGCTCAGGGTCCCATTTAAGCTGTTCCTGAACTTCTGATCATGAAATAATAAATGTATTATTTTGTTATATTTGTGGTAAAACTAACAGACCCACTAAATATTTTTTTACCATATAAAGTAGATAAGGTTGAAGAGTGAGAATTATGAAGGAAGAAAAATAAGGCACAGTTCCTGAGCAAATAAGATCATATATATATATATATATATATATAGAGAGAGAGAGAGAGAGAGAGAGAGAGAGAGAGAGAGAGAGAGAGACAGGGAGTAATTGAATGACAAAAGTTATAAAATAATACAAATTAAGTGGTTTAGTCGCTAGGAAGAGGAATAACTTGAGCATCTTGGGAATTCAGATGAGATATTAGTTTAAGCCGTTACAGATTATTGATATAAGGAAAGTCTGTGCAGGAGAGAAGAAACTATTCTAGAATGTTTCAGTAAGTTGAGGAGAGGTCTACAGATGAGAAATCTTTACAAAAGTTCAACTGGAGTCTAATTTGATCAATAGATGAAGTGATTCATACGTGCAAGTCATAGAGGCTAATGTTGGAGAGGAGAAGGGGCTCAGATCTCTCAGGTTTTTAAATGGAAGGCTAACCAGTATAGGTTTTATTGAATAGATACGAAGAATATTAATATTGCCATTTTCCCACATAAATATTTTACTCCAGCAGAGTATCCCATTCTTTTTTCTCAGTAGTGTTTACCTTAAGAATTATTTCTCAATATTTTCTCTTTGATTTTCCATATTCTTCTCATTTGTCGAGGTCATGCTTCAAATGTGAGATGACTAAATGATCCCATGTTGATTCTTCTTCCTCTAAGTCCTTTACCCACTAATTTGACCCTGAAATATATGCTCAACACATAAATTATTTCTTCTACCATGAAATGTCTTTACAATAGACATCCATACACCTACAACCTAAATTCTAACCTTCCATAGTACTTGTTTTATCACATCTATTCATCTTTTTTCCCCATTGTTCTTATACCCTTTCACCAGATTTCTCTGATACATTGCAAGTAAATTGCAGAAATTAAAATCTCATCCAGTACTCATCCAATCTCATCCAGTACTTAGACATTCATGTCTTAGCTAAAGTTCAATAATTATTTGTAATGTTTTAAATGTAAAACTTACAAAGAAATGCACTGTGAGGGTTAATTTTACGTATCAACCTGCCTAGGTCACAGTGCCCAGATATTTGGTCAAACACTAGTCTGGATGTTGTTATCCTGGTAATTTTTAGAAGAGATCAACATGTAAATCAGTAGACTTTGAGTAAATAAGATTATCCTTTATACTGTGGCTGGGTCCCATCCAATCAGTTAGAAGCCTTAAGAGAAAGAGGATTGCCCTGTTCCCCAGAAGAAGGAATTCTGCCAGGACACTGCCTTTGATGATACGTGTTAATTTTTGATCTTATTTCATTATTTCCTTCCTTCCACATATTTTGGGTTTTCTTCACTTTCCTTTATTTAGGCTTTTAAGGTGGAAGTGTACATCATTGAATTTATATTTTTAAAGTAATAACCATATAACCAAAAATATTCCTTCATGCCTTCAATTACCCATGCACCATACATTTTCATGTTTATTTTCATTACCATTTAATTCAATTTTTTCCTAATTTTTCTCCTATACTCTTCTTATGTATAGGGATTATATAGAAAATTATTTTCTGAATTTATCAAATATTTGGTATTTTACTAGCTATCTTCTTGGTATTGGTTTCTAATTTAATTCTGTTGTGGTTAGAGAAATATTGTATAATCATTCTACATTTGTTATTTTTGGACCAAGAAGATGATTAATCCATAATAAATATATCATGTACATTTGGAAAGATTGTGAATTATACAATTGTTGGGTATAGTATTCCATATACTAATTTCATCATGGTGGGTTGATAATGTCCATCAGACAGTCTACATATTTGCTGTTTGTTTTTTAAAAATTGTTTAATGTTTATTTTTGAGAGAGAGCACGAGCAGGGAGGGACGGGGGTGGGGGGGAGAGAGAGAGAGAGAGAGAGAGAGAGAGAGAGAGAGAGAGAAAGAGAGAGAATCCAAAGCAGGATCCAGGCTCGGAGCTGTCAGCACAGAGCCCAACATGGGGCTTGAACTCACAGACCCGAGATCATGACCTGAGCTGAAGTCGGATACTTAACCAACTGAGCCACCCAGGCACCCCCATATTTGCTGTTTTTTTGTGTATAGTCCATTGGTTCTCAAAAGTGTGGTCCAGGTAGACCATCAAGAACTCTCAAAAGGTCCATTTAATAAGCAAGATGAAGCATTGGGTTTTAATTTAAAAATGTCACTAATATGGCTTCAGTTTTCATATTACAATGAACTTTAAAAGGTACTAATACTTGCTGTGGCTTGATGTAGTGTCAAAAAAGAATATCTAGCATTACCTAAGATGGTTATTAAAAAACTTCTTCTGTATAAACATCATATATGTGTAAGGCCAGATGTTTTTCATATACAACTAACTAAACAACATAATTGCAACAGATGAATATAGATGCTGATGTAAGAACCTAGATTGTCTTTATTAAATTATATGATAAAGAAATTTAAAAAAATAAAGCGAACTTCTAAATTTTTGTTTTTGAAAATACAGTTATGTTATATTAATAATGCAGCATTACTTTACTATATAAGAATTTATTATTTTAAAATAAATTATTTTGTATTCTCATTTGATAAAATGAGAATATGAGTAGCTATAACCTGATGAATAAATTTTTAAGAATGTTACCAGTTCCGTGGAAGGTGCGTACATATTTATGACTGATGAATTGACCCTTTTGTAATTACAAAATACTCCTCTTTATTCCTGTAATAGTTTTTGCCTGGATGTCTATTTTATGTGATATCAATGTAGCCATTTTAGCTCTATTGCTTACTATTTGAATGATACAACTTTCTTCATTTATTTGTTGTCTTTAATCTGTATCTTTATATTAAAATATATCTCATTTAAACAACAAATAATTCTGTGTGTGTGTGTGTATATAAGCACAGATAAATATTTATATCATATGCTCTAATTATTGTTTAGGGCATATTACATTTTACCATTTACTGTTTTGTGCCTATCCCTTGTTAATTTTTCTTCACTGCTCCTCATGTTCTGCTTGTCTTTTGGATTATTTGAATATTATTTGGGATTAATTTTTTAAGTTATTGTTTCCCTTTTTAAAACTATCTTAGAATTTCTCAAAGTCTTTAAAAATTAAAAATACTCTGATAATTCTATTTTTATTGTATTGAATTTTTTGGATCCTTTGGGAAATTGTATATCGTTATGATAATAAGTAATTCTGTCTGTGAACGTGCCTCATCTGGGCCTTAATTCAGTTTTTCTTTTATGTCTTTCATAAAGTGTTTACATTTTAAACATTAATATTTTCCAAGTATATTACTGGATTTTATCATAAATAATATATACTTTTTTTTAACCCTTTGGAATAGAATCATTTTGTTCCAGCTCATTTTTTAATGTTCTCTTCTCATGTAGAGGGATGGTTTTTGTTGTTTATGATGCAAATTTTTGGAACTCCCTTTAGTTTGAATAGTTGGTGGAGTCTCTTGAATTTCAAATAGAGATAACTATGTCGTGTGAAGAATCGGACAGTGTATTAATTTGCTATGACTGGGACTGCCAAAACCACATACCACAGCCTGGATGGCTTGAATAACAGAGATACATTTTCTCCAAGTTCTAGGATTCAGAAATCAAGGTGTCGGCCGGGTTTTTTCCTGAGGCATTTTTTTCTTGATTTTATGGGCTTCTTCTTCCTGTTGTCTTCACATGATTTTTACTCTGTACATGTCTTTGTCCACATTTCCTGCTCTTACTTGTGCGCTAGTCATGGTGACTAGGGCCCTAATGGCTGGCTTACTTTTAAGAGTCTTTTTAAGAGGGAACTATCCCCAAATAGTCATCTTCTGAGATAGTAGCGGTTCAGACTTAAGCATATGACTTTCGGTGGAACACAATTCAGCCCATAACAGAGAACATTCATATTCAAGTCCTTTCCAGCCTTCTTTTGCTATGGTATGCTAGTCTATTATTGGGAGATTAGTTGCATATGACAGATTACACTATACTTATTTCAAGCAAAGAAGTATTTGTTAAAGGATATAGATATAGATATATTTGGAAGGGATCAGAAGAGGGGAAGTATCCGCTTCCCTTCTTCATTCTTGTGGCTGGTCTAATAATTGACACAAGACACGTTGACAGGAGAGAAAAATAATTTCATATGTATGCTCTCATAGATACGGGACCCAAGAAGTGACTGAAGTTAGATGTCCATATACCTTTTAGACAATAAATTTGTGAAGAACTGAGAAGGAAAACGTAGGCTTAGGTACTGATTAGTGAAGAAACTAAGCAGAGTTTGTTTACCTAGATTCTTAGCTCTGTATCCTGTATCCCTGGGGAGAAGGATACAAGGATGTGACTCCACCTCCTGCTGCAGGGAGGGTACCTGTCACTTGAGATTTATTTCCTGCTTTCAGGGGGACAGAGAGGACGGTCAGAGTGTCCCACTTGAACCAGCTGCTTCTCAAGTAACTTTAATTCAAAATAATCAATATGCCACTTTAGCATATTTCAGGGCAGCCTGCCCTAAGCCCCATCAGAGGAAAGAGAAAAAATTAGGCTGACCTTTCAAAACCATTTTCACAATGATTCCTTAAGGACATGGCTGTCTTGGAATAATTAAAAATGATGGATTCAGGAAAATGCCTCCTCAACTGCTAGATTCCTCAGAAATTCCTTTCTACCATGATTTTGGGTATCATTGCTAATGTTTGGCACCCTGCAAGGATTTCCATGAAACTCATTTTAAAATTAAGTTTCATGTATCTGTCCTGATTTGGCAAAACCTATATCACATGTGGGGCCGTAGCTGCAAAGAAGACAGAAATCATAATTTTTGCTTTCCAGCTCAGCATGATAGTAAACAAATGGTATTAAAATACTGTTATAATATTATAATATTAACAATATTCTATATAGTTAAACAATATTCTAATAGTTCTGCATGATAATGTACACACAATTTCATGAAAGAAAATTACATATATTTTATTAATTTTATATGTGTGTTTTGTAAACACTCTATAGCTGATAACAGTTGTCTTCTCATGAATGAGGTTGTCTCTTTTTTGTGTGTTTGATATATTTCTAAAATCTTATTTTCTTCTAGTTACAGTTTTAAAAAAATTCTATTATTTTTTCCTTCTTTCCTAAATCTTTGGCTTAAAGTTTCTACATTGCCCCCTCCTTTTCCACATACTGATATCTTTATTTAAATTTTAATATTGGTTACTAAAATGTTTTTAAGTACTTTCATATATACTTATATAAAATTGCCTTTTAAAATCTAAATTGATTTGGCATTTTTACCCTCTGACATGACATAGAGGTTAGCCTATTATGATTCACAGTTGAACTTGCCATTGTGCACATGCACACATCCCCAGCACACACAATGTTATTTTTTGTCAAGGATTTTCTACTCTCTTTTTTAGGCGAAAGAGATGGTCATTTGTGTTAACACTTTACTGACATGGAATATGCAGACAGAATATTTTGCATGTTTGATTTACCATGGATTGATGAAACTAATACCCAAAACAAGATACGTTGCCCCTAGCTCTCCAATGATCCTGCCTTTTCCCCCTTTCAGTGAGTACCCGTCCCAAGGAAAACTATTTATAATTATATTTAATAGTCAATATGTTAAATATTTTGTTCTTCAGCTCAGGTCCTGATCTCGCAGTTCATGGGTTCGAGCCCCACGTTGGGCTCTGTGCTGACAGCTCGGAGCCTGGAGCCTGCTTCAGATTCTGTGTCTCCCTCTCTCTCTGCCCCTCCCCTACTCACACTCTGTCTCTCAAAAATAAACATTAAAAAAAAATAAAAACATACATTTGGGGCACCTGGGTAGCTCAGTCACTTAAGTGTCCAACTTCAGCTCATGTCATAACTTCACAGTTCGTGAGTTCAAGCCCCATGTCAGGCTCTGTGCTGACAGCTTGGAGCCTGGAGCCTGCTTCAGGTTCTGTGTCTCCCTCTCTCTCTGCCCCTCTACCCCCCCGTCTCAAAAAATAAACTTAAAAAAAAATTAAAAAAGATTTTGTTAGTATGTTTGCACAGTATTTTTGTTTTATTTTTTGTATCTTGTTTTTTGTGTTTTGGTTTTTTTTTTCCATATGGGGTCATTTTTCTTCATGCAGAATTTCTCATAAAATTTTCTCTGGTCATGTTTTGTAGGTAGTAACAATTCAGATTTTTATAAACATGAAAATGTCTATTCTTTCCACCTCGAATAAAAACAATTCTACAAATCTTAGTTGGCCCTAACACTCTGATGAAATTATGCATTTTTGTCTTTAATTGCCTTTTTTCTTCAAAAAATTATTTTTTTGGTGGCTTTAATTTTATGTGAAATGATTTTATATTAACATTAGTTCCATTTTGGCACTTACTTTGTTTTACAAGCTTGTCTTGTTTTGAGTGGGAATTTCTTTCTTTCATTTTGTAGTTTTCTTAGTCTAGGCCCCTGCTCACTCAGGTGCTATTAGATTACAAAATGGCAAATTGGATCCGTTGTGATAACGGGAAATCACAGATTTTTCTTTGAGCCAGTGGATATACTTTTCAGTTCCATTTAAGGGGATTTATTTTGTTCCCTCTACTTCCTCAATCCACACAGCTTTGTGCAGGCTTTCATACAACAATGGAAATGTCAGCAATCTGTATTTTTCATATTACTCATTCACAAATGAAAGGACCTAATGAACCTGGGACACATTTTCTTTTCTTCTGGACACTTTTAGTCAAACTTTAATCCACTACTCTTCTCTTGTACCCCAAACCCTGCAGGTACATCGTTTCAGCCCTACTGTGTATTGATTATACTCCTCTCCCACAGAGATACTTCTATAGGTTTTAAGAAATTATGGGGCACCTGTGTGGCCCAGTCGGTTAAGTGTCTGACTCTTGTTTTTGGCTCAGGTCATGTTCTCATGGTTTGTGCATTCAAGCCCCGCATTTGGCTCTGCACTGACAGTGTGGAGCCTGCTTGGGATTCTCTTTCTGTCCCTCTGTCCCTCCCCCACTTGTGCTCTCTTGTGCTCTCTTTCTCAAAATAAATTTAAAAAAAATGTTTTAGCTCAGTTCTAGTTTCGTAAGGTTTAAAAATATATTTTATGTGTATTGTAGAGGTGAATGTAAATAAGAATATCATTGGCAGTGTTCTCTGAAAATCTTGATGAAATATTTGTACAACCACACAATATATAGTAGCTTTGTGATAAAAAAAAAGTCTTATAACTTTTATATAAATGTGTTCTTTTATAATAGTTTTAACCTTAAAAATATATAACCGTTACTTTACCAGCAAAAATGGGTTTATTTGGGAATAATAGAGAATTGCAGTTTGGGACATGAAAGCTATGGCAAAACCATAGGCAAATTCAAGAAAGAAGGAGAGATGTTATTTTACGGAGGAGGAGGAGAAAGTTGAGGTGTTTTGAAGAAAAATCCACTAGAGAAAGTAAGAGTTCACAATGATGACAGTTTCTCATTAGCTGAGTTGCTTGTTGATTTCTTTTCTTTTCTTTTCATTAAATTTTTGTAATGTTTTTTAATTACTCTTGAGAGAGTGAGAGACAGAGTGTGAGTGGGGAAGGGGCAGAGAGAGAGGGAGACACAGAATCCAAAGCAGGCTCCAGGCTCTGAGCTGTCAGCACAGAGCCCTACGCAGGGCTCGACCTCACAGGCCATGAGATCATGACCCGAGTTGGACACGTAACCAGCTGAGCCACCCAGGTGCCCCAATTTTCCTGTTGGGACCTGAAATTGAGAGTTCTTACCTGTTTAGGATTCTTCTGTTGGGATTCCTAATTGATAATTCTTCCAGTAATCCACCTAAGTCTCCCTCCTCCAGCCTCCCCTTCCAGCCCTCCAAGTCCATTTTGTTGAAGCTTCCTCTATTAATTTTCACAATAGATATCTATATGCCATTAGTTTTCAAAGAAATGGTAAGGCATTCTATCAGGCTAAAGTTTTCTGCGCTTTGTATTACATAATACTTATGCATTTATTCTGTAGCCTATTATTTTGTTTTTCCTTATATAAAAACCCTATTATTCTGGTATTGTTATTTAATTTTTTCTTTTTTTTTTTATTAAAAAAAGTATGTCTAAATCTAATGCTCTTGCTGCCTGTCTCTTTCTCCTCAAACTGCCATAACAAAGTACTATAGTCTGGGTGGCTTAAACAACAGAAATTTATTTCCTCACCATTCTGGAGGCAAAGATTAAGTTTCCAGCCAATTTAATTTCTGCTGAGAATTCTCTTCTTGGCTTGCAGACCGCCACTTTGTCCTCACATGACTTTTCCTCTAAGAATGCAAAGAAAGAGAGATCTCTACCTATTCTTATAAGGCCATTGTCTTATGGGCTTCAACCTTATGACCTCATTCAATCTTAATTACTTCCTGAAGACCCTTTCTGCACCCTCTAATATGTAGTCATATTAAGAGTTAGCACTTCAACATATGAATTTGGGAGAGGGGGTACAATTCAGTCCTTAACAGTATATTACATACAATATATAATAGATTATACACAAGATGCTTTGCATTTAGGTCTGTATAGGAAAAGTAATCTCGTGAGGGATATAAGGACATGGTACTTATTCATTCATAGATCCTGTTAATGAGACCATATAGGAAATTATATGAACTTGACCATCATGTTCCTTATTATGGTTTAATTTCCCATTTTTAAAATTTAGCCACATATCATATTGGCTAAATGTTTCTGAAATCAATATTGGGTCTGCTTAACTTCTCCCAGACAACATTATATTTTTGGGCTTTCATTTTAATAGTGCTTGTGCTGCCATTATTAATTTTATCCATTTAATGATACTCTTGAGTTGATGATTTGACTCCAACAGTATTGTCAGAGTTGAAAAAATAGGTATTAAAATATAAATGTGCCACCTTGGTCAGAGTCAGTGTCACTCAGTCATGAACTGCTTAGCTCTTTAAAAAATTGTTTGTTTTTTAGCATAGTTGGATTTATTAAAATGTTATCTAAGTGTAATCTTGTCTTCTAGTGAGAAGTATTTGATTTTTGTTAATTCTTTAAATAAGTGCTGTGGAATACACTTTGGAAATCTAAATGAATAACCATTACTAAAATTTACTTAGCGTTTGATTTGTTTTTGAAATACACTACCTATCATTTTTAAAATTGCATTTGATATAATTAAAGAAAATAACATAAATACATTTTAAATATTTTCTTATTTATTTTTGCTTAACAATTTAAAAATAATTTTGAGGGGCGCCTGGGTGGCTCAGTCGGTTAAGTGTCTGACTTCAGCTCAAGTCACGATCTCGCGGTCTGTGAGTTTGAGCCCTGTGTCAGGCTCTGGGCTGATGGCTCAGAGCCTGGAGCCTGCTTCCGATTCTGTGTCTCCCTCTCTCTTTTCCCCTCCCCCGTTCATGCTCTGTCTCCTCTGTCTCAAAAATAAATAAATATTAAAGAAAAAAAATACAAATAAAAACAATTTTGAGTATAGTTGACACGCAATGTTACATTAGTTTCAGGTAACATAGTGATTCAACACCTTGTATGTTGTACTATGCTCACCATAAGTGTTGTTACCATCTGTCTCTTTTTACCTAACAGTTATTAATTATAGATATAATGTTGCTAGTTTTGTTATCTTTTCTTTATCTCAAAAATTGCATTGGTCTTGGGAGGAAGATTGTGGCATAGGAGGATGCTGGGCTCACCCCGTACTGCTGATTACTTAGATTCCACCCACATCGGCCAGAAGACTAGCAGAACAGATTCTCCAGAGCCAAGCATAGACAAGAGGCCCACAGAAGAGGGGCCCCTCCTGAAGCGGACCACCGAAGGCAAAGCAAGCTGAGTCTGCCCCTCGCACCCCTGTGCACCTTGCGGATCCACCCTGGCTAATAAGCCAGATCTCACAGAAGCAGCACCACAAGCCTGGCAGTGTGCAAGTAGCCCAGACAGGAGCCACACCACTCAACAGTGAGACCTGCCCCTGGGAGAGGGGAAGATAAGGGACACACCAGTCTGTGGCCCCAGCAGTGGGCTGGGGGCAGACATCAGATCTGATTGAGGCCCCGCCCACCAATCCAAATTACTCCAGACAGCACAGAGGAAGAACCCTGCAGTTCCCCGCCACTCCACGGACTATCCAAAATGACAAAACAGAAGAATTCCTCTCAAAAGAAACTCTAGGAAGTTAGCGACAGCTAACAAACTGATCAAAAACAATTTAAGCAATGTAACAGAAAATGAATTTAAATAATAGTCATAAAATTAATTGCTGGGCTTGAAAAAAGTAGAGGACAGCAGAGAATCTATTACTACAGATATCAAGGGACTAAGAAACAGTCAGGAGGAGCTGAAAAATGCTATAAATGAGCTGCAAAATAAAATGGAGGCGACCACAGCTTGGATTGAAGAGGCAGAGGAAAGAATAGGTGAATTAGAAGATAAAATTTTGGAAAAAGAGGAAGCTGAGAAAAATAGAGATAAAAAAATCCAGGACTATGAGGGGAGAATTAGAGAACTAAGTGATGCGATAAAACACGATAATATACGCATAATTGGGATTCCAGAGGAGGAAGAGAAAGGGAAAGGTGCTGAAGGTGTACTTGAAAAAATAGCTGAGAACTTCCCTGATCTGGGGAAGGAAAAAAGCATTGAAATCCAAGAGGCACAGAGAACTCCCTTCAGACATAACTTGAATCGATCTTCTGCATGACATATCATAGTGAAATTGGCAAAATACAAGGATAAAGAGAAAATTCTGAAAGCAGCTAGGGATAAACGTGCTCTCACATATAAAGGGAGACCTATAAGACTAGTGACCGATCTCTCTACTGAAACTTCGCAGGCCAGAAAGGAATGGCAGGAGATCTTCAATGTGCTGAACAGAAAAAATATGCAGCCGAGAATCCTTTATCCAGCAAGTCTGTCATTTAGAATAGAAAAAGAGATAAAGGTCTTCCCAAACAAACAAAACCTGAAGGAATTCATCACCACTAAACCAGCCCTACAAGAGATCCCAAGGAGGATCCTGTGAGACAAGGTACCAGAGATATCACTACAAGCATGAAACCTATGGACATCACAATGACTGTAAACCCGTATCTTTCTATAATAACACTGAATGTAAATGGAATAAATGGGCCAACCAAAGACATAAGGTATCAGAATGGATAAAAAAACAAGACCCATCTATTTTCTGTCTACAAGAGACTCATTTTACCCTGAGGACACCTTCAGATTGAAAGTGAGGGGATGGAGAACTATCTATCATGCTACTGGAAGTCAAAAGAAAGCTGGAGTAGCCATACTTATATCAGACAAACTAGACTTTAAATTAAAAGCTGTAACAAAAGATGAAGAAGGGCATTATATAATAATTACAGGGTCTATCCATTAGGAAGAGCTAACAATTATAAATGCCTATGCACCAAATATGGAGCCACCAAATATATAAAATAATTAATCACAAACATAAGCAACCTTGTTGAAAAGAATGTGGTAATTTCAGGGGGCTTTATTACTCAGAACAATGGATAGATCATCTAGACACAGGATCAATAAAGAAACAAAGGCCGTGAATGATACATTGGATCAGATGGACTTGACAGATATATTTAGAACTCTGCATCCCAGAGCAACAGAATATACTTTCTTCTTGAGTGCACATGGAACATTCTCCAAGATGTGTCACATACTGGGTCACAAAACAACCCTTCATAAGTATACAAGAATTGAGATCATACCATGCATACTTTCAGACCACAATGCTATGAAGCTTGAAATCAACCACAGGAAAAAGTCCGGGAAACCAGCAAGCACATGGAGGTTAAAGAACACCCTACTAAAGAATGAGTGGGTCAACCAGGCAATTAGAGAAGAAATTAAAAAATATAAGGAAACAAATGAAAATGAAAATACAACAATCCAAATGCTTTGGGATAGAGCGAAGGCAGTCCTGAGAGGAAAATACATTGCAATCCAGGCCTATCTCCAGAAACAAGAAAAATCCTAAATACAAAATCTAAGAGCACACCTAAAGGAAATAGAAGCAGAACAGCAAAGACACCCCAAAGCCAGCAGAAGAAGAGAAATAATAAAGATCAGAGCAGAAATAAACAATATAGAATCTAAAAAAACTGTAGAGCAGATCAATGAAACCAAGAGTTGGTTTTTTGAAAATATAAACAAAATTGATAAACCTCTAGCCAGGCTTCTCAAAAAGAAAAGGGAGATGACCCAAATAGATAAAATCACGAATGAAAATGGAATTATTACAGCCAATCCCTCAGAAATATAAGCAATTATGAGGGAATACTATGAAAAATTATATGCCAACAAACTGGACAACCTGGAAGAAATGGACAAATTCCTAAACACCCACACACTTCCAAAACTCAAACAGGAGGAACTAGAAAACTTGAACAGACCCATAACCAGCAAAGAAATTGAATCAGTTATCAAAAATCTCCCAACAAATAAGAGTCCAGGACCAGATGGCTTCCCTGGGGAATTCTACCAGACATTTAAAACAGAGATAATACCTATCCTTCTCAAGCTACTCCAAAAAATAGAAAGGGAAGGAAAACTTTCAGACTCCTTCTATGAAGCCAACATTACTTTGATTCCTAAACCAGACAGAGACCCAGCAAAAAAAGAGAACTACAGGCCAATATCCCTGATGAATATGGATGCAAAAATTCTCAATAAGATACTAGCAAATTGAATTCAACAGTGTATAAAAAGAATTATTCACCATGATCAAGTGGGATTCATTCCTGGGAGGCAGGGCTGGTTCAATATTTGCAAATCAATCAATGTGATACATCATATTAATAAAAGAAAAGATAACCATATGATCCTGTCAATCAATGCAGAAAAAGCATTTGACAGAATTCAGCCTTTCTTAATAAAAACCCTCGAGAAAGTCGGGATAGAAGGAACATACTTAAACATCATAAAAGCCATTTATGAAAAGCCCACAGCTAATATCATCTTCAATGGGGAAAAACTGAGAGCTTTCTCCCTGAGATCAGGAACACGACAGGGATGTCCATTCTCACTGCTATTGTTTAACATAGTGTTGGAAGTTCTAGCATCAGCAATCAGACAACAAAAGGAAATCAAAGGCATCAAAATTGGCAAAGATGAAGTCAAGCCTTCACTTTTTGCAGATGACATGATATTATATATGGAAAACTCGATAGAGTCCACCAGAAGTCTGCTAGAACTGATACATGAAGTCAGCAAAGTCTCAGGATACAAAATTAATGTACAGAAATCAGTTGCATTCTTCTACACTAATAATGAAGCAACAGAAAGACAAAGAAACTGATCTCATTCACAATTGCACCAAGAAGCATAAAATACCTAGGAATAAACCTAACCAAAGATGTAAAAGATTGTATGCTAAAAACTATAGAAATCTTATGCAGGAAATTGAAGAAGATATAAAGAAATGGAAAAACATTCCGTGCTCATGGGTTGGAAGAATAAATATTGTCAAAATGTCAATACTACCCAAAGCTATCTACACATTCAATGCAATCCCAATAAAAATTGCACCAGCATTCTTCTCGAAACTAGAACAAGCAATCCTAAAATTCATATGGAACCACAAAAGGCCCCGAATAGCCAAAGTAATTTTGAAGAAAAAGACCAAAGCAGGAGGCATCACAATCCCAGACTTTAGCCTCTACTACAAAGCTGTCATCATCAAGACAGCATGGTATTGGTACAAAAACAGACACATAGACCAATGGAATAGAATAGAAACCCCAGAACTAGACCCACAAACACATGGCCAACTAATCTTTGACAAAGCAGGAAAGAATATCCAATGGAAAAAAGACAGTCTCTTTAACAAATGGTGCTGGGAGAACTGGACAGCAACATGCAGAAGGTTGAAACCAGACCACTTTCTCACACCATTCACAAAAATAAACTCAAAATGGATGAAAGACCTGAATGTGAGACAGGAAAGCATCAAAACCCTAGAGTAGAAAGCAGGAAAAAAAAAACCTCTCTGACCTCAGCCACAGCAATTTCTTACTTGACACATCCCCAAAGGCAAGGGAATTAAAAGCAAAAGTGAACTATTGGCACCTCATGAAGATAAAAATCTTCTGCACAGCAATGGAAACAATCAACAAAACTAAAAGGCAACTAACGGAATGGGAAAAGATATTTGCAAATGACATTTCAGACAAAGGGCTAGTATCCAAAATCTATAAAGAGCTCACCAAACTCCACACCCAAAAAACAAATAACCCGGTGAAGAAATGGGCAGAAAACATGAATAGACACTTATCTAAAGAAGACATCCGGATGGCCAACAGGCACATGAAAAGATGCTCAACGTCGCTCCTCATCAGGGAAATACAAATCAAAACCACACTCAGATATTACCTCATGCCAGTCAGAGGCTTAAATGAACAAATCAGGAGACTATAGGTGCTGGAGAGGATGTGGAGAAACGGGAACCCTCTTGCAGTGTTGGTGAAAATACAAACTGGTGCACCAGCTCTGGAAAACAGTGTGGAGGTTCCTCAGAAAATTAAAAATAGATCTACCCTATGACCCAGAAATAGTACTGCTAGGAATTTACCCAAGGGATACAGGAGTGCTTCTGCACAGGGGCACTTGTACCCCAATGTTTATAGAGCACTTTCAACAATAGCCAAATTATGGAAAGAGCCTAAATGTCCATCAACTGACGAATGGATAAACAAATTGTGGTTTATATACACAATGGAGTACTACGTGGCAATGAGAAAGAATGAAATATGGCCCTTTGTAGCAATGTGGTTGGAACTGGAGAGTGTTATGCTAAGTGAAATGTGATACAGAGAAAGACAGATACCATATGTTTCCACTCTTATGTGGATCCTGAGAAACTTAACAGAAGTCCATGGGGGAGGGGAAGAAAAAAAAAAGAGGGTAGAGAGGGAGGGAGCCAAAGCATAAGAGACTCTTAAAAACTGAGAACAGGGGTGCCTGGGTGGCGCAGTCGGTTATGCCTCCGACTTCAGCCAGGTCACCATCTCGCGGTCCGTGAGTTCGAGCCCCGCGTCAGGCTCTGGGCTGATGGCTCGGAGCCTGGAGCCTGTTTCCGATTCTGTGTCTCCCTCTCTCTCTGCCCCTCCCCCGTTCATGCTCTCTCTCTGTCCCAAAAATAAATAAAAAACGTTGAAAAAAAATTAAAAAAAAAAAACTGAGAACAAACTGAGGGTTGATGGGGGGTGGGAGGGAGGGGAGGGTGGGTGATGGGTATTGAGGAGGGCACCTGTTGGGATGAGCACTGGGTGTTGTATGGAAACCAATTTGACAATAAATTTCATATTAAAAAGAAAAAAAAAGAAAAAAATTGCTTTGGTCTTAGAATAGAAACAAGGGACTTTTCTCTGTCTAATACTCTGTGAGGCTATATTAACAAAATCGTGTTTTACTTTATTTACTTTTGAAGAGGTATTATGATGTTTTATTCCTTTTCTGTAAAAAATGTCACTTTAACACTTTCTTCATATATTTCACATATTTCCTCTTAAAATTTTAATTATATTGTTTCTACTAATAGCAATTTTCTTTTATGCTTTAAAATCCTTTTTTCTTAAGTACTTATGTGTCATGTTTCTCATACTCCATAGTAGTTAACAGTTATGATTGTATTAGAAAAAGTCAAGCCTCATTTTGAATACTCTATGACTTCATCTTCTCATGAATCCTAGATTTCACATAGAGATACAGTATAACTGTGACAGACATGCCAATTTTGTCTCTATTTTCCATTCCTTATTTATTGTTAGAAGATCCAACATCTTTTCAGTATGGGACTGTTCCTGTGCAATTGTCGCATCATTATCGACCTAATCCAACCATGACATTCTTTTTCTCCTTTGCTGGGAACTCATTTTCTCCTACTCCCTGTATTCAGAGGTGTCCCTAAGACCCATTTCTAGCTAATTAGTCCCAAAAGAAAGTACATTGGTAGTTTTTAGTTAACTTTTTGCTTTCCTAATGAAAGGAAAAGCATGACTCAGGAATCACAGGTGATTCCAATTCCCCCTTTTGCAAATTTCTTGCATTGCCTAGAAGTACAGCAGCCAACTTGTGACAATAGATTAACAGGCTTAAAAACAGAAGTACCTCCTAAGGTTGGGTATCTGATGGCATGATAAAGAAGTCAGTGCATCAGTCTTGAAATGCCTGTGACCACACTTTTTATTTTTCAGAATTGTCTGTACTACTCAGGTCACTGTAGAGATGTCTGTTAAACATGATACAACAGTGTTTTTAACATCTTCAAACAATTGGGTGTGGGTGTGTGTTCATATATTAGATAATCAGGTAGAATTTGTGTGGAATAGATAATAAGAATGTAAAGTCTAATTCAGTTTAGAAGAAATGACATAAAAAAAAAAGAAATGACGTGAGTCAAGTGAAAGTGGTAATATAATTCCTATGGAAAAACATTATTATATTAGCTGCATATAATGTTTTTAGAATTAATGCCAAATTAGAATTTGGCAGATATCTTCATTCTCTTCATTGCAGTGATGATTTCATAAATCAAATGACCAAATTGTCAACATTCAATGTGCAGTTTATTGTACATAAATTATACGTCAGTAATGCTGTTAAAATATAGTGAATGAAAGAATTATGTTGCATATTATTTTTTGGTATGTCCAAAGTGAGAAAATGGGAATTTGTTTTGTCTTTACCTTTTATTTCTTAATTAAGGAACATCTCATATAAAATGAAGGTTCTGAGTTAATAACAATATTCAGAATATGATTAATAATAAAGGCAATGAGCATTTAATAAATGACTCTAATGTGCCAAGTCTATACTTGTCTTACCTCTTATGTTCCTAGCAAACAAATAAGGAAAGGTATTATTACCTCTAATCCAGAGGTGAGAGTTAAAAAGTAAACTCTGAGAAGACAAGTTGATGAAGCCACATGGCTAATTAGGTTTATCAGCTGTGCTTTCAACATAGAACTATCAAATTCAAAACTTGTGCCTTTTCCAATCTGCTGTTTTGTTCCCTGTATTACTGCACTCTAAAAACACTCATTATAAATCTGAGTACTAGTTTCATCATCTGTAAATGTGCATAATATCTTGTATCCTGACTACTATATGGAGTTTGTTAAGACCAAATGATATATGGGAATGCACTTGAAAGCCCTGTAAAATGCTAGCTATCATCATCCAAATTCTTATTCAAGTCCATGATATGTCACCTTTTCTTATATACCATGAATAGATTCTCAATTACACAGAGTATTTTTTTGCCCAAATTAGCCTTTTTCTCACAACTTTATCAAATATTTATATTTGATCAGATCCTTATAGAAGTTGTAAAGAAACAGAGTAGATCATATTCTGCATATGTAGTGTCATGGGTATAGACAGTAGATGAGGTCGTCAGTGTTCATAATGTTGTAATTCAGGTTTAGTATTAATAAATGCTTGAGAATACTGGAAGTACCTGCTACCAATAGTGAGGGGATGTCTTCCCTTCAAAACTTGATGTTTAAACTTATGATAAAATAGGGTCATTTAGGACACTTTGCGTTTTCTCTTAAGAATAGCGTTTGTATCTTGTACAGTAAAGTGTTCATCAAATTTTGTAGTTTCCCAAGGTACAAGTGTCGATTAATTTTGGGGGAGTTGATTCGTACTAACCCAATAAAAAATGTTTAAGCTCTAAGCCAAATGAGTAAATCTTTTCTGTGAGAAAACTTATTGACAGGAAACGATAATTTTTCTCTTCATAAGACAAATCTGAAGCACCATATGGAAGATTGCTTGATGAGCTTAGGTTATACACAACATGGAATTAGGAATTTTGAGGAAGAGTTCATTAAGACCACAGTAAAACATTCTTTTATTATTTATTTTGCATATATTTATTTTTAACTCTTCTATGCTCAGAATTATTCTGAGGGTATGAGTGAGAGAAAAACAAATATGGAGCTGACATTATGAAAAAAAAAAACTATGCCCTTCTGCAGAGACTTCAGTACTAACAGCAAGATTCATTGATTCTCTACTGGAGCTATTAGGTAACAAATGCCACATTTCATCTTAGGGACTCTCCTTCTCTAGTTTCCATGTATGTTTTCTATTTACTTCGACCACATTTCTTCAAATATAAGAATACCATTTGCAATGTTACAGTCTGCTATCGTCTAGGTAATTATGCACTGTCTGGTTTCAGCGTAAATTCTACAACTTTATATTATGTAATTCTTTCCCTGGCTCACTAGCCTTGTTCATTTTCAGTGACCTTATCCAAATTTGTAATTATCTTTTGATTATTTTGTTTACTTATTTATTTTATATTTCACCAATTGAGTCATAAACTTCTTTGTTTCATTTGGCACCTAGAGCAGTGCTTAACATCTAGGTAGTCCTTCTTCGATGAATGTTCATTAAAATGAATGAATGAATGAAGAAAGAGTTCTATACACAATATATAATTTCTTTCTATTTTCTTTTATAACCTGGGAGTCTGATATTAAAATGAGTTATATATTTAGAGCAATGCCTGCAGCATATATCTTTTATGTGCTACCTTGCAATAAATATTCCTGATTTTCTAATTTATGGTGGGTGCTTCACCATTTTGCCCATGTATTGTCTATATACTTTTCTTTAGGCAGAAAAATATCATGAATAATGTTGCATGTCCTTATGTATATGAAGAGTTTTATATCTCCCAATGGAGTTCAGGTAGAACAAAGTGATATAAACTTTAATTTAAATTTTATTATTGTCTAGGGAATTCTCAACTTAAATATCATTTTCTTTACATTTCTTTCTTTTCCACTCTCATTCCACCTAAACTCTGAGTTAAATATATTTTACCATTTTAAGTTTATTTTGCTTCAGGAGAGATAAATATGAAGTTTAGCTTAGGTTTAAAGAAAGATGAAATAGATTAAATGGAAAATAAAGTTAAGTTAAAAAAATTTTTTATGTGGCTAGTCATCTATGGAATAATTGTTGAAAAACTGTAAACCATTTTAGCATTATTATTTACATATGTTTTCTGGAAACTGCAAAGCAATTAGTGTTTATTATAGCCCTGTGGAATTGCTCAGCTTTCAAAACCTACATATTGTAATGTCTCACATACTATTTTAAGTGCAGGATTCACAGCTTAAGACAGGTCACCCATGAATGATTAAACTTTTAAAAATTATTTGCACATGTGGTATTTTCATTAGTTTTTCCAAAAATAGTTTTTCAATGGATAGTCAACAATGAGTAATGAGATTAACCTGTGTTATGA
The DNA here is from genome assembly GCF_028749965.1 of Puma concolor. Classification (NCBI taxonomy): domain Eukaryota; kingdom Metazoa; phylum Chordata; class Mammalia; order Carnivora; family Felidae; genus Puma; species Puma concolor. The sequence goes on along the minus strand of NC_141667.1, from coordinate 203,345,928 downwards.
GTTGAGCAACTAACTATGCATGTTGGGTCCTAGAACTAAGCAGATTCCAATTGTGAGGAATCACTTAGATGAAGAATATCATGAGGTCTGGGCAGGATTAAGTCATTGTGCAAATAACTTTATAGTCTAACATTTTATAACCTCTTTTAGTATTGAAAAAATATAATGGAGATAAATTTAAGGTCCAATAGGCTTTGCTCTACTCTATAAGAGTTTGTGAATTGTAATGAATATATAAACTTTTATATTGGAGTGGGTACTTTAGAGAAACCCTTGTGGCAGACATAAGCATTTCTGTCTCAGTTGAAGCAATATCAATATGTTAATTACAGGACATTCAACTATATTTTTCTCTCAAAATAACAAAATTATGTGCTTTATCGAAAAGCATGTAACAAGATAGAATTTGAATTTTTTTATTCCTAAAAAAAACTTAAATAAATAAATAATAGATGAATTTTACCAAGAGGATGTTTCAAGATTTAGTAAAGCAAGGAATGAGACATAAATCTAAGACAACATTCAATTTGTTGAATGGAGAACTGTGTAATTGTTGGGCTAAGTTTGGATATGTAGACTCTTTATTACACACTTCATATGTTAAATTAAGTTCAGATGTGTAATTCACTTCATGTGGTAAATAGACTATTAGTCCTCCACCCCCAGATGTCTATGTTCTAATTTCTGGAAACCATGAGTATAGTATCTTAGATGGATAGGAAAAAAAAAAAACTTTGAGGATATGATTAAGTAAGGGCCTTAAGATGGAGAGATGATCCTGGATCACCCAAGTGAGCCTAATATAATCACAAAGATCTTTGAAAGATGAAAGAGAGAGGCTTAATAGAGAAGGAAATGTGAAGACAGAAAGAGAGGTCACAGAGAGAGGAAGGTTGGAAGATGTTTTGCTACTGGCTTTGAAATTGGAGAGTGGGGCCATGAACCAAGGAATTCAGACAATATCCAGAAGCTAGAAAGGCAAGGTAATGGATTCTCCCCTAAGAGCTTTGAGAATGAAAACATACCTCAAGACCCACTTTAACCTTCTGACCTCTAGAACTATAGAATGCTACTTTATGTTGTCTTAAGCTACTTTAAGTTTGTGCTAACTTTATACAGCGGCAGTAGGAAAGTAATGCACTGATCACTTATCTGAGACAATATGAGCTGGAACATTTTTAAAATAGCATAAATTATATTCACAGACAAAGTGATGTGTTTAATATGGTATTATTGCACTTTAGATGACATATCTTTTGCACCATTAATTTGAAATTTGTGATTTTTTGTTTGTCTAAATGATTAATAGGGATTCAGGGTTTTTCTCTTTTCTTTCCTGTTAGTTGACTGAGGGAAAGAAGTTTTACTCTTTGTAATTTTCCATGTCCTTCCAGTCTGAAAGGAAATGCTGTGAATTATAGAACAGAAAGATGGAGGGAATATGGGACAGTCATTCCACTGTGGAGTCACTGCATGGCCGTGTATCACCTGTGTCTAGTTAGGTTCTGTAAAATAAATAAGTAAGCTGCTTTAGTATCAAACCCCACTTTCTTTTTCTTAGTAGCTGGATCCATACTGATCACATCAATTATAACATTAATTAATTGTTTTTCTAATTATTTGTTTTAAGCTAGTTTCCCTGCTACATTATAAGCATATTATTTAGTCCTTTTTTTTTTTCTTTTTTTTTTTTAATTGCTATATCCTAGAACCTAACTCCACATCTGGAGTATGATATTTGAGTAAGTGACTTAACTTTTCTAAATTTTAGTTCCCCCCAACAGATATAATAGTTTAATAAAATATAGCTGGTTGATTGTTAAAATGAAATAAGATATGTGTGTGAGATTTGAAAAGGAGTAAAAAGGTATCATAATACATATGGCACTGAGAGGAAAAAGCAAATATATTGAGCATCTACTACCAGTAAGAACAAGGTGACTTGAACTCATCAGTCAGTTTAATTTTGTGTAACTTTCATAACTCTGTATAATAGGTGATGTCATTACCACTTACAAGTGAAGAAATTTAATTCAGGAAGGATAAGGAACTTGACCGGTACCACACGTATAGTATAGTGCTGGCAGTGTGGATTGGAACCAAACCCTGAATCCAAAGTTCATATACATTCCCTGGTATCACATTACATTCCATGCATCACATGCTACAAGTAACTGTATACTACGTAGTATGTAATTCTTAATTTTAACTGAACGAAATGATTGGTTTATAGTTGACTTTAGTATTCACATTTAATGTTTATCTTTGTGTATGAAATTTTGTCATTAAAATTTGAACAAATTCTACCTTTTTAGTTGATTCTTTTTGCCTAAAAAATGATTTCAGAGTTCTTAAAGAATAATTATTCCCTAAGTGATTGTTCTTTAGTCAGAGTCTATGAAAATCCATGTGATTTTTAAAAATATAATGTAGATTTAATGTGAATTCAAAAATATCATGATTTTGACTATTTTCTGCATGTAAACTCATTTGACATAAGCAGAATTAGAATGAGAAATTCATCTCCTTCATTTGTCATATCAGGAGCCACTTTGGCTAATCCTATTGTCTGTGTAACCAGATGACTGGCACGTCAAAAATCGCCCAGCCACTCCTGTTAAAGTCAGTGGAAGTCACACCGTGTATCTCTACTCACCATTTTGACAGTTTGGGAACAGGAGATAACACATCATAAACAATCTACCAGGAAATGTGTACTAAAAAAAAAAAAGAACATAATAGGATTGCAATTTATTCTGTTCCCCTTACTTATCAGCTTTCTGCATGTGGTTGATTTAAAACCTTGTAAAAAAGTCAGAAGATTATTTATAGTTTTCTTCCCTAGAAATGAGCACATTTTGAGCCCAGGCAGGTTAAAATATGAAATATGTTAAAATGGTATTTCTATTCGATCCAAGACTTTAAAAAGATGCAATGTAACAGAGCATTCTGACTCAAGAAGATGACTATTTTCAGGGAGATAAAAGCTGACATTGATAACAAAATGTTTATATTAGTGGTTTATAATATAGGTGTCCCATGGATGATTTTGATAGATCCCTAGTTAGAAATATATACTGAGTTTGCATATTTTGACTTACTTTCAGGGTGAAAAATATGCTTTCCAGAATATAATGTTTTTACCCAGTAAAAAGGAAACTGAGTTTGTGGTATAATCAATATATAGATAATAGCCAATTTGGCAAAATTAGCAATTTTGTCTGCTCTATTTTAGTATGCATTGTATTCTTTAAGAAATGAAAGTACAAAGACTACAATAATTCTCACATTGATAACAGTTGGATTCTGAAAGATTTACATTCAATAGACCACATAATAATTTATGGATTTTCTTATACATTTCTAAAATGTCCAAAAACAGGAACAATCTGGTTACCTTACATTTATTCTATATGATTGTACCATTATATTAATTACTGTTGTGTACTAACTACTGTTGTGTACCTTCTTGGGACGTGGATGATAATTAAAATGCCAAAGGATATACTGAAGAGAACAAATACATGGATTATTTCACCATAAAAGTATCAATGCTTAAATAAAAGCAATTTTTTGGGCCCAAATGTTCCTTGTATAATAAAGCAATTTCTAAAGATTGTTTTTCAGAAGGACAGATATGCAAAGGGCCTTGTGCAATTTATGTACGTGCATACGTTCATTTAAAAACATCAGTTTAAAGTACCTAAGAAAACATATTTTTCAACATTGTCTTTAAGATAGAAACTAATCTGTGTACTTTAGGACTAAGACTGAAATGAATTCAGTTATCTAATTTGCAAAATGGGGTAAGCGGAGAAATGAGGAACCAAGAATTTGCTCACGGCTACCCTACGTTACAAAACACTAAGATAATGAAGACAGAAACAGCTTATAACAGTAGTGTGCTGCTTCAAAGTATAGATGTCTCCTGACCCACCTTCCATAACTGCACGCAAGAGTCAATTCCTTTACTCATCCAAGTGAGAATTCTCAATTCACTTCAACCACACCTCCACTACCAGAGAGAAGAGACTCCAATGAGAACCTTAGAACAGTTCCCTCATATTTTGCCTAGTCCTTGGGTTTGATACCAATTGGAACAATAGGAGAGACCAATAATCCTAGAACTAAGTTGACACTGAAGACAAACAAGTGGCCAATCTAAAAAAGGAGGGGTAAAGGAAATGGAGAATTTGTTTTAGAAATAATAGGACTTTTTATGAAGCCATGCTCTATAATATATTGTCACATATGTAGTGATCCATGTAATAGTCTTGTGCACACAGAAACAAACCTACAGATTCATAGATAGGTGACAGAAGTAACGCTGAGGAAAATGGGTAAAGGTAGACTTTTTTTTTTAATACATGAAATTTATTGTCAAATTGGTTTCCATACAACACCCAGTGTTCATCCCAAAAGATGCCCTCTTCAATACCCATCACCCACGCTCCCCTCCCTCCCATCCCCCATCAGCCCTCAGTTCTCATTTTTTAAGAGTCTCTTATGCTTTGGCTCTCTCCTACTCTAACCTCTCTCTTTTTTTCTTTTTCTTCCCCTCACCCATGGGTTCCTGTTAAATTTCTCAGGATCCACATAAGAGTGAAACCATATGGTATCTGTCTTTCTCTGTATGGCTTATTTCACTTAGCATAACACTCTCCAGTTCCGTTCAAAAGGTAGACTTTTCAAATCATAGTGGGAATGCATTACAAAATTAAAATGGGGGCATCTGCGTGGCTCAGTCAGTTAAGCGTCTGACTCTTGGTTTTGACTCAGGTCATGATCTCACTGTTCATGGGTTCAAACCCCACATCAGACTCTGAGTTGACAACATGGAGCCCGCTTGGGATTCTCTCTCTCTGCCTTTCCTCTGCTCAATCTCTCTCTCTCATTCATTCTCTCTCTCTGTCTCTCTCTCTCATTTTCTCTCTCTCTCAAAATAAATAAACATTAAAAAATTAAAGTGAGTCCTTGTCTCAGCCCATAAAATAAATCCCTTCCATGTAAATCAGTTATTCATTGTAAACAGCAAAACTATAGTGTTAAAAAAATATTATAAGATACTATCTTAATGAAACCATAATAAAGAATTAAAAAATTCTTTTCTTTACTATTAATCTTAAAGGAAAAGATAGTACATTAAAATTAAGAAGTTAATCACCATATGCCAAAAAGAGAATGAAAATGTGACAGTATGTGCAAAAGCCAAAATGTGGGAGTGAAAAAGCCAAGTGTGTAGGAAGGTATTTTCAACATGTATTTTTCAATACGTAGAACCAACAAATGGCAAGTGATCAAAATATGGAAAGAAGTATATATGAAAGAATTTTTTAAAATATACTCTAAAGAATGGGCAAATGACTTTAAAAGCTACTACAAATACAGTAAATCCAAGTGTGAAAAATTATTAATGACATTATATTCCAGGAAATCAAAATGGCCATTAAAATGTAATCACAGTAGGCACATTCTAGAGTCTCAGGTGGCAATGCCAAAGTGAGCTCACAGACCAAAGACAACTCTTACTATTCTGCTATTAATTGGTATAACTTCTTTGGGTATAATGTAACATTATCTAGGTAAGTAAAGATATCCAGAGCCTGTGGCCCCCTCTTACATAAATATCTTAAATAAACTCAAGTATTCATGTAATTAAGATATGTTCTCAACTGTTCATACTATCCTTTCTTTCCATTATGGTTCCAAAATGTGAAAAAAAATATATATATATTTTTTTCCCCACATCAAAATGGATTTAAAAAAATATAATCTCTTCATGTAATAGGATACTATTTGGCAACAGAAGGATGAGCAAATTCCAGTTACAGGCAACAACCGTGAAAAATCACATAAAATAATATTAAGGAAAAGACACAAGACAAAAAATAAACCCATACTGTAAAAGTCGGATATAGTCTAAACTAAAATATATTGTTTATGGTTGTGTCCATAATTGGTAAAATTATCATTGAGTGCAAGGTTATGATTATCACAAAAAGGAGAATGGTTATTTCTATTCCACTATCTATTCTCCACCCTCTCTAATTTGGCTTCTCTTCTAGTTTTTTCCTTTTCCTGTTCCTCTCATCGTTTTCACTACAACATCCCTACATAAAGCATTCTACTTAGAACGAAGTATGTAGTCGATTAGCCCATTGCTGCTTCATTTTTAGCAAAACACATTTCTTGGATAAGAGTTATATTGAATAGGTTTGATATTGGGTCTATTACTTGTGTGAGTTTTATTTGGTTGACTATTTTTGCTGTTAAAGGAAATCCTGTCATGGTGCTATTTATGGGATGAAGACAAAAACATTTTTCAGATAATAGTTCTATACCATAAACCAGAGGCGAAATGTTTTTGCTCCAAGAGAAAGTCCATCCAGAAAAGCATCTGTGTATGAGGACACCATCCTAATATGTTTCTAATAGTGTGCCATTAATTTCTAAGAAGTAACCATATTCAATATAGTTCAGCCTGGAAAATTCATTATAAGTGTAATGAGAATCATTTTTTTTTTTTTTTTTTTTTTTGGTCAATCCTTATAGTCTCTTATTCTGTCACTAATTTCTGGGATTTTATGTTTTACATTATTATTTGGAATCTTGTATTTTGAGTGGGGTAAATTGTGCCAGGTCATTTATTTTGCTTTTTCCTTTGTAATTGATCTTATCCTTCAGTTTAGAGACTTAATATGTTATGGCAATTATAGTTACAACTGAGAACCAAGTATGTGAAGTGTTAACTCTGGGATTAATGCAGGGACACCCTGGGCCTACAGTGAAGAAACTCTTTTTTCCCATTTATCACTTGACCTTCACAAAACACCTGCAAGAAGTAGATGACAGTAATTCTTATTTCTATGAAATTAACATCTCAAAATTGGTGTCTGATAATCTCATGTATACCTGGACATTTCCTTTTCTCTTGTGTACGTTATGGTAGATAGCAGGAGGTGCCTTTAAAAGATTAAGGGAAAATTTAAGGTATGTACTTCTGATATGATTTCAGGTACTTCCTTGAGTGTATTTGGTGTCTTTTTTATTCAAAGGGAGTTAAGTCAATGGACTGAAGCAGTCTGCTAACTGAAGACATTAAGAATGGTTAGGAATTTGTTTCTCGGCTCAGACGTCTGTTAAGTTGATCATATTATTATATCTCAATTATACTTTGACCCCTGAAGATGTTTATGGTACTATCCCTGGTGTGACTATGCAATTACCTAGCTATCTAATATCTAGGAAAGAAAGGAAAAATATTGTCTATTTATTGGGTCAATTTTATAGCTATAAATTTTTCCGTGAGTATTGTTTGGTTGCATCTCACATCTCAAAGCTTTTTTTGTTACGCTTCTGGTTTTCTAAAATTAAGGTATGATTGACATACAATGTTTTGTTAATTTTAGCTGTACCACATAATTTGATATTTGTATGTATTGCAAAATGGTCACCACAGTTACAGAATTTGTGTGTGAGTGATGAAAACTCTTAAGATCTACTTTCTCAGCAACTTTAAGATATACAATAAAGTTATTACACTGATAAGAACAGATACTACACTTGATCTTAGCCAAAAGGCTGAGAAGCGATTACAATAAAGTTATTAATTATGGTCACCATGCTGTAAATTACATCCCAGTGACTTACTTATTGTATTACTGTACCCTTCACTCCCTTCACCATTTCTCACACCCCAACCCTCTGCCTCTGGCAACCACCAATCTGTTCTCTCTGTCTATGAGCTTAGGTTTGTTTGTTTATTTTAGGTTCTACATATAAGTGAGATCATATGGTTTTTGTCTTTTTGTCTGCCTTATTTCATTAAGCATAATGCCTTCAAGGTCCATCCATGTTGTCATAAATGCAAGATTTCAGTCTTTTTTTTTATGTTGAATAACATTCTGTTGTGTATATAGACCCCATTTTCTTCATCAATTCATCCATCACTGGACACTTTAGGTTGTTTCCATATCTTGGCTAATGTAAATAATGCAGTGAATGTGGCGATGCATGTATCTTTTCAAGTTAGTGTTTTTGTTTTTGGTTAAATGCCCAAATTGGAGTTGCTAGATCTTACAGTAGTTCTATTTTTAATTTTTTGAGGAACCTGCATACTGTTTTCCGTACTGGGTGCACCAATTTACACTCCCACCAATTGTGCACCAGGGTTTTGTTTACCCACATCCTTACCAGCACTTATTTCTTCTCTTTTTGATAAGAGTCTTTCTAGTCGGTGTGAGGTGATCCCTCATTGTAGTTTTGCTTTGAATTTTTCTGATGATTAGAAATGTTGGGCATCTTTTCTTATACTTGTTAGCCATACGTATGTCTTTGGACAAATGTCTATTCAGATGCTCCACCCATTTTTAAGTGGGATTGTTGGCTTTTTCTATTGAGTTTTTATATAATTTTGGATATTAACTTATCAGATATATGATTTGCATATATTTTCTCCAATTCTGTAGCTTGCCTTTTCATTTCACTAGTTTTTTACTGTGCAGAAAATTTTTAGATTGATATAGGCCCACTTATTTTTTTAAATAAGTAGCTACTTATTTATTTTTTTATTTATATATTTATTTTTTAGTGAGCTCTACATCCAATGTAGGGCTTGAAGTCACCACTCTGAGATCAAGAATCACATGGTCTACTGACTGAACCAGCTAGGTGTCCCTAGTCCCGCTTATGTAGTCCCCCTTATTCTGTTGCCTTTGCTTTTGGTGTCAGATTGAAAAATTATTACAAAACCAGTGTCAAGGAGCTTATCATCTATGTTTTCTTCTAGGATTTTTATGGTTTCACGCCTTACATTCAAGCCTATAATTCATTTGGAGTTAATTTTTGTGTGTAGTGTAAGATAATGATCCACTATTATTCTTTTGCATGTAGCTGTCCAGTATTCCCAACACCATTTATTGAATACTGTCCCTTTACTATTGTATATTCTTGGGTCCTTTTTAATAAATTAACTGAGCATATATGCAAGAGTTTATTTCTGGACTCTGTCTTCTGTTCCATTGATCTTTATGTCTGTTTTTATGCCAATACCAAACTGTTTTGATTACTATAGCTTTATAATAGAGTTTGAAGTGAGGGAATATAATGCCTCCAGCTTTGTTCTTCTTTCTCAAGATTGCTTTGACATTACAGGGTCTTTTGTGGTTCCATACTTCTGATTTTTTTAGACATTGTTTTTTAGAGAAGTTGTAGGTTTACATTAAAATTAAGAGAGAAGTACAGAGATTTTCCATATACCCTTTGCTCCCAAACATAAAAAACCTTTCCCATTATCAACATTACTAACCAGAATGGTACTTTCTTTTTTTTTTAAACAAATATGGACTTACATGGATACATCATAATTACCCAAAGTACATAGTTTACCTCAGGATTCACTCTTTCTGTTATACATTCAGTGGGTTTGGACAAATGTGTAATGGAATATACCAGTCATTATAATATCATTATAATCATCTGTTTTTGCCTGTTCATCTCCTCATCCCCATCCCCAGAAACCACAGATCTTTGTATTATCTCCATACTTTTGCATTTTCCAGAATGTCTATAGTTGAAATCATATAGTATGTAACCTTTCAAGATTGGCTTCTTTCACTTAGTAATATGTACTTAAAATTCCTCCAGGTCTTTTTGTGACCTGATAGCTCATTTCTTTTTAGTGATGAATAATATTCCATTATCTGAATGTATTCGAGTTTGTTTATTCATTTACCTACTGAAGGACATCTTGGGAATTACCAAATTTTGGCAATTATGAAAAAAACTATAAAAATATTTATGCAGGTTTTTTTGTGAATGTAAGTTTTCACCTACTTTGGATAAATACCACAGAATGTGATTGCTGGATTGTATGGTAAGAGAACTTCGGTTTTATAGAAGACTGTCAAACTGTCCTCCAAAGTGGCTGCACCATTATGCATTCCCACCAACAGTGTCTGAGGTTTCGTATTGCTCTATATCCTGGTCAGCATTTGGTGTTGTCATTGTTCCCGATTTTGAGCATTCTAGTAGACCTGTAGTAGAGGTACCTCGTTGTTTTCAGTTGCATTTCCCTGATGGCATTAAAATATGCAGTGTCTTTTCATATGCTTATTTTCACCTATATACTTTTGTGAGATATTTGTCTCTCATTTTTTATATTAAATTCTCCCATTTTTTATTCCTAGTAGTTTAAAACTGCAGTTTGTTTCTGCTATTACACAAAATTAATTTAAATATTTAAACTGAAATTGGTTAATTTTATTTCATTTTGGTAATGGACCATTATAGAATATAATTATTTTCCCTTTGGAATTATTTTCCCCCCAATGGCTACACTTTATAGCACATATAATTGACATATATCACTGGGTAAGCTTAAGGTATACAATATGATGATACGATACATGTATATATTGTAAAATGGTCACCACATGTTGGTGAACACATCCATCAAGTCACATAATTACCATTCTATTATTATTATGGTAAGCTCAAGTATAATCTTTCAGAATGTAAAATCTACACATATTTATGTCTGTATGTAAGGATGAATATATGTATGTTCATTTTTTTTATTAATTTTAACGTTTTGTGTTTGTAGATACTTACTCAACTTGAGTGAGTTCTTGACTGAGAGTCAGATTTTAAGTTCACAATAGTTGCTCATTAGAACTTGCCAAATATTTTTATATAAAATTTCATACTTTTTAAATAATGTCTTATGTGACATATCTGGTAGAAATTTGAATATATTTTGTTTCCTTTGGAGTTTGCCAGTTTTGTTTCTGTTATTTTATCTTTGGGTATTTTAAGAGTTTTTATGGTATTCTGAAATTTTATTATAGTCTGTTGAGTTTTAGTAATACATTTGGATTTGCACTACTCTATTTTAAAACATTTTTTTAATGTTTACTTTTGAGAGTGAGTGTGAGCAGGGGAGGGACAGAGAGAGGGGGAGACACAGAATCCAAAGCAGGCTCCAGGCTCTGAGCTGTCAGCACAGAGCCTGATGCAGGTCTCAAACCCACAAACCATGAGATCATGACCTGAGCCGAAGTCAGACGCTCAACTGACTGAACCACCCCGGTGCCCCTACTTTGCTATTTTAATTCCACTGCAGTGGGCATCTTCATCTCTGGGATTTTTTTTTTTTAAGTCACTGGGTATTCTGTTCTAAACTTTCTTCTTTCCCATGATGAAAATTCTGGGACTTCTCTATTACATGCATGTTATCTCTTTTAACTTGTCCCTCTTACTTTCCTCACTTTGTGTCTAATGCTATATTGTATACAAAATGATAAACCTCTACAATTCCAGCAAGTAATTTATTTGAACAGTTTACTTACAGAGCCAGTTTTTTTTTTTAATTCCAGTTATATTAGTTTCAGGTATGCAACATAGTGATTCAACAATTCTATACTTTACTCAGGATTCATTACAATAAGTGTACTCTTAATTCCCTTTACCTATTTCACCCATTCTCTGCCCTCCGCCCACATCCCCTCTGGTAATCACCAGTTTGTTCTCTATGGTTAAAAGTCTGTTTTTTGATTTGTCTCTTTTTCCTTTGTCTTGTATATTAAATTCCACATATTAGTGAAATCATACAGTATTTGTCTTTCTCTGACTTATTTCACCTAGCATTATACTATCTAGCTCCATCAATGTTGTTGTAAATGGAAAGATTTCATTCATTTTTATGACTGAATAGTATTCCAGTGTGTGTGTGTGTGTGTGTGTGTGTGTGCGTGCGCGCGCGCGTGCACACGTGCTCGCACGCACACACAGACACACACCACTTCTTCCTTATCCATTCATCTATCCATGGTTACTTGGTCTGTTTGCATAATTTGGCTGTTTTAACTAATGCTACAATAAACACAGGGGTGTATATATTTTTTATAATTAGCATTTTCATATTATTTAGGTAAATACCCAGTAATGCAATTAATAAATCATAGGTCATTCTATTTTTAATTTTTTGAGGAATCTCCATACTGTTTTTCAGAGTCAGCACACCAGTTTGCATTCCCACCAACAGTGCATGAGCGTTCCTTTTTCTCCACATCTTCACCAATACTTGTTGTTTCTTGTGTTTTTTAATTTAGCCATTCTAACAGGTGTGAGATTGTACTTCATTGTGGTTTTGATTTCCCTGATAGTGAGTGATGTTGAGCATCTTTTCACTTGTCTGTTGGCCATCTGGATGTTTTCTTGGCAAAAAGCTTATTCGTGTCTTCTGCTCATTTTTTAATTGGCTTACTGGGTTTTTTGGGTGTTGAGTTTATAAGTTATATATTTTGGATGCTAACCCTTTATTGGATATGTCATTTGCAGATATCTTCTCCCATTCAGTAGGCTTTTAGTTTTATTCATTGTTTCCTTTGCTGTGCAGAAGCTTTTTGTTTTGATATAGACCAACAGTTCATTTTTGCTTTTACTTCCCTTGCCTCAGAAGACATATCCAGAAAGTGTTTGCTTCGGCTGATGTCAGACAAATTATTGCCTGTGCTCACTTCTAGGATTTGTATGGTTTTAGGTCTTATATTTAAATCTTTAACCCATTTGGAGTTTATTTTTGCTTATTGAGTTTGCTCAATAAAAAATTTGCTGCTTTCTAATGAAATACAAAGGTTTCATTACACAAACTCTGTTGAACTTCTTGAAATTGTTCTTGAGTAATCCCTTAGCCTTAAGATATCACTGAACTACAAATATTTTATTCAATATCACGTTTCAGTGTGTCTCTGGCTCTTACATGCATGGAGAGAAATAATTTCTGAATTTTGAAAGCAATAGGTGATCTTCCCTGATACAGATAGTAAGGATTATAAAAAACAACAACAATAAAACAACAACAACAACAGCAATAAAAAGTACAGTAGAGCAAGATTGTAAGTTTGTAACCTTCCTTACATTCACAGCTTCAAAGACAGGAAAAATTCTCCATTAGCAAGTTTAGAAGTTTGGCCAAGATTTCTTCTTGTCGTCCTTTTAATCTTATGGATTTTTAAAATATGGCTTTAAAATTAGAGTGTGGGGGACACCTGGGTGGCTTAGTTGGTTGAGCATCCGACTTCGTCTCAGGTCATTATCTCACAGTTTGTGAGTCCCAGCCCCACATAGGGCTCTATGCTGACAGCGTGGAGCCTAGAGCCTGTTTCAGATTCTGTCTCCCTCTCTCTCTCTGCCTCTCTCCTGCTTGTGCTTACCCACTCGCTCTCTCTCCCTCTCTAAAACAAACATTAAAAAAATTTTTTTAAATGGATAAATAAAATTAGAGCTTTTGATTATGCCATAGACACTAATATTTTGAGTAAGTTAATTGTATGTAGATGACCTTTGACAGCATCATCCAGGATGATTTATAAAAATACAGATCCTGAAACCTCCCAAGCTTTTGTGATAGTTTCACGTAATGTGCATTTTAACAAGCTCCCCAGTGATACTTCCACTCACAAAAGGTTGGGTATCACTGATAAGAACATTCTCTGACATATTTGCAAACTTCATTATGTTAGAGATTTTGAGAATATGGAAAACAATCTTTTATTTCTCCGAGAAATGCTGTCAACATGAACACTGATATTCATTGAGAGGGAAAGGGAAAGTTAAAAATAAAAGTATCAGTAAAGTACATGAATATCTATGTTCTTAACTCTCCATTAACATGAAACAAATATGCCAGATGGTAAATGCCCTACTTACAAAACACCGGGAATTGACTGATCCCCAAGCAGAGATCCCTAGAAAGTAATTTGTGTCACTCAAGGCAACAAAACATATTGATAAATTGTGCTCAGTGTTCATGAAAATGATTGGATTCAAACCGAGGAACTTGAATATGTGGCATTATGGAGCAGAGAGCATTTAGTTTATTAAATAAAGTTCTCTCACAAATATCCCATACCAGAGAGCAAAAATAAAAGCAGTAGTATAATGACTTTCTTAATTGCTATAAGATTAAGAAGTATTGAAACTTAACTTTTGGTTATGTATCATATTAATATATATATGAATTATTTTTTCAGATACCATAAATAACCATAAGAGAGAAATATATGCTCAGAAGGTCCTTGTAATTTTAGACATTCTGTGGCAGTAATATAACTTTTCTTAGAAAATATATTACATCTTCAGGTGGGTCAGTTACCACCATTTAAGTTATTATTTTTTTTTTCAGCGTTTATTTATTTTTGGGACAGAGAGAGACAGAGCATGAACGGGGGAGGGGCAGAGAGAGAGGGAGACACAGAATCAGAAACAGGCTCCAGGCTCTGAGCCATCAGCCCAGAGCCCGACGCGGGGCTCGAACTCACGGACTGCGAGATGGTGACCTGGCTGAAGTCGGACGCTTAACCGACTGCGCCACCCAGGCGCCTAAGTTATTTTAATTCTGAATGATGATTGTACATTGATTTTTAAAGATTAATTCTAAATTGTAGGCATGCTTTTAAAATTTTTACATTTTTTTTTTTTTTTTTTTTTTTTGAGGGAGAGAGAGACACAGAGCACAAGCGAGGGTGGGACAGAGAGAGAGGGAGACAAAGAATCCAAAGCAGGATCCAGGTTCTGAGCTGTCAGCACAGAACCTGACATGGAGCTTGAACCCACCAACAGTGGGATCATGACCTGAGCCAAAGTCGGATACTTAACTGAATGAGCCACCCAAGCACCCCGGCATGTTTTTTTTAAAGATATGTAGTAATCTTATCAGTAAAATTTGGTATTAAACCAGAACTCATATTTATTGAGCATTGTCCTAGATGTTTAACATAGATTTTTCTCTCATTTCTCATTTACTAAAGCAAAGTTACTCTTCAGATAAGTTTGTAAAAACCTGAGGATGAGAAGGCTTAAATAATTCAAATTCAAGTTTGTCCAATTGATTCCAAACCAAAGCTTTCTTTTACACTAAAATGTCATATATTACTGGTAAATTTTTTTGGTCTTCCATTTATACAGTGCATGCATTTGAATTTTCACTCTTTTCTGATTTTATACTTAATATATTTTTGGGTGGGTAGAAATTTGGTAAATACATAGCCATTCACATATTACTATCCACAGACAATTGATTATAAATCTGATGTGTGTGTTGTATATATAATTTTCTGTATGTTTGAATTGTGTATCTATCTAATCCTCTGTATTTATGTTTTAGTTTGTTTTGTTTTTGTTGTTAAGCATCCCCTTTCTTTTAGAAACAACCATGGTTCTTTGAGGACCTGTACATTATTCATTCTAGAGAGAGAATGCCAAGCTCTTAACTGGCTCTACTGCTATAATAATGGTTGATTGATTCAAGGGTAGGCAACTGTCTTATAATGCTTTCCCAGAATGTTTTCAGATAGAATTCAGAGGAAAAGTTCACTGTGTTAGAAATTGTGAAATACGAGACTTAGGAGCTGTCAATGACTATTTCTCCTACCAGGTTGAAAAGGACTGTATATAATGGAAGAAAAAAAGAGATCAGATCCATAAGATAGGGTTTAATTAATACTAAAATATACACAATTTAAAAGTTTTGTCTTTTACTCTGCATTTAATCTTGTATAATTAAAATTTAGATGTCATAAATAATCCAGGGTTTTTGATATCAAGGGAGAAATAATGTGAATTTAATAAGAACAAAGAAATAAATATTAATTTATTTTAAAAATATAAATTCCCCCAAATTGACCAGAGTACAACAACTGATGGAGTCTACCTAAAAATATTAGATGCATTAAACACTTCATTTTGATAGGGAGAAAGACAGAAAGAAGGTAGCCTTTCTTACCACAGCATTCCTCTTCATGGCAGAGATTTTCCTACACCATATATCAGATGTGACAGAAAAGTAGAGCACGCCTATTCCCAGAGAGGATCATTACACTTCACCTTAAAAACCTTTAAAATGGTTTTATTGATCAGACTTAACTCAGTGAAGTAGAACATGGAAAAGTTTTAGCTGTCTATAATCTCAACCTTCATTATATTTTGTAGAATTCCCATTCCTCTCAATTAATGATATCCTAGGTGATTTGTATAACTTTCTGGGCACTTTTAGTTCATAAAAAGTTCAGTGAGTTGATTTTTAATTTTTAATTTATTAATTTTTACTAGTTTCATTAATGTTCAGTTTTTCAAGAATAAATTCAGGTATTAGTTTATTGGACATCCTTCCACATAAGTTTTATACATATAAACACACATTTATATTTTTATTTTGCCCACCTTTTTGCACCACTAACTATATACTTTGATTTATACTTGTTCATATCTTTGGGAAAAGAAATTTATAGTAAAATAGTGGACTCTTTCACTGTTTTTCAAGGATACAAATTATTCCATTAATGGATGTACCACAGTTATTTAACTGGTCTTTTATTTTGAGATATTCAGGTTGTTTCCAATATTTTACTGTTACATAATGCTACAAGATGCAGTGATTAGCACTATATATGTCATTTCATACTTACTTTAATAAATTAATGGAAGAATTTTTAGAAGTGTAATTCCTAGGATGTGCATTATTTTCACATACACTGCAAAATTGCACTTCATATAGATTACAGTCATTTATAATTCAATTAGATATAATTAAGCTTCATGGTATCTTCATACCCTCCTAAAACTATACTATTTATGCAACTTCTGGATCTTTGCTAGTATACTGAACAAACATTGGTGTGCCTATATCATTTTTATTTTATTTCTTTAATCAGGAATATTTGTATTTAGTATGTTTAAAGGTCATTAGCATTTCTTTTTCTGTTTGTCCATTTATATTCTTTGATTTTTTTTAAAATTTATATTGGCCTTTTTAAGTGGCCTATAGGGTTCAGTGTTAAGAAAATAGCATTGGGGCGCCTGGGTGGCGCAGTCGGTTAAGCGTCCGACTTCAGCCAGGTCACGATCTCGCGGTCCGTGAGTTCGAGCCCCGCGTCAGGCTCTGGGCTGATGGCTCGGAGCCTGGAGCCTGTTTCCGATTCTGTGTCTCCCTCTCTCTCTGCCCCTCCCCTGTTCATGCTTTGTCTCTCTCTGTCCCAAAAATAAATAAAAAACGTTGAAAAAAAATTAAAAAAAAAGAAAAGAAAAGAAAATAGCATTGTTTCTTGTTATTAATTCTGAATATGTTTTTTGGATTTTGCTTATAATAATTTTTTCTATGTCGAAAACTTTAATATATGTTTTTATTTATATGTTTTGTGGTTTCAGAAGTTTTATGTTCTACTTAAAAAGGTCTTTCCATTCTAGGGTTGTAAAACCCCTAGTTTCTTTTAGTGTGTTTAATGATTTACTTTCTTTAAAATTAAACATGTGGTTGGGGCACCTGGGTGGCTTAGTGGGTTAAGCATCTGACTTTGGCCCAGATCATGACCTTGCAGTTTGTGGGCTGGAACCCTGCGTTGGGCTCTGTGCTGACAGCTCGCTCTCTCTCTGCCCCTTCCCCATCATGCTCTGTCTCTCTCTGTCCCAAAAATGAATAAACATTAAAAAAAAACTTTTTTAATGTGGTTAATGTGGAAATTATTTTTTGTGGGTTATGAAGTAAGAATTTTTTTATCTAGATTCCTCCTTCTTTAAAAATTCAAAATTTCCCAGTATTAATATTACATATTAATATTAATTACATATTAATTACATATTAATATTACATATTAATACTGGAAATTTTAAGTATTAATATTACATATATCAGTATAGTATTTGTTTATGTCTAGGGTTTCAATTATTATTCATTATGTATTCACATGCCAGTACCCCACTGTTTATATAGTGATGTTTTATGGTATATTTTATTTATTTATTATTTTTTTAAGATTTATTTATTTTTGAAAGACAGAGACAGAGCATGAGCAGGGGAGGGGGGAGAGAGAGAGAGAGGGAGACACAAAATCTGAAGCAGGCTCCAGGCTCTGAGCTGTTTGTTAGCACACAGCCGGATATGGGGCTTGAACCCATGAACTGAGAGGCCATGACCTGAGCCAAAGTCAGACGCTCAACTGACTGAGCCACCCAGGCACCCCTGATATATCTCAATATTAAGTAGGGTAAATCATTGATCATTTTGTTCAGAAGTTCCTTGTTTGTACTTTTTTATATCCTATATGAACTGTAGATCATCTTTTTAGTTCCAAAACATCCTATTTACATTTTTCTTTAGATCACGTTAAAATTATAGTTTAGCTTAGGGAGTTCTGACCTATTTGTAAAGTTGTGTCTTCTCTTTAAAAAAAAAAAAATGTTTACTTATTTTAGAGAAAGAGAGAAAGAGGCAGAGAGAGACTGAGAGCACTAGTGGGGAGCAGCAGAGAGATGGAGACAGAATCTGAAGCGGGCTCCAGCCTCTGAGCTGACAACAGAGAGACCAGTGTGGGGCTCACACTCAGGAACTGCAATATCATGACTTGAGCTGAAGTCAGATGCTTAACCTACTAAGCCACCCAGGCACCGCTAAAGTTGTATCTCCTCTTGAAGCATATATCTTGCTTTATTTTGTGCAGCATTACATAGATAGTTTATTCAAAGAGCGCATTGCACGTTATTTATTGAATGAGAATATCTTCTGACTATTTATAATAATGGATATTTGGCAAAATATTTCATCAAATGCACAACTTGACAAGTTAGATGAAATCTTTGCAGCTTCTCATTCTGTTTAAAGATGATTTCGTTACTTATTAAAAAGAGGAGAATGCACACAGATATCCCTTTTATATTCACAACTCAGCTGCAACATACATATCTTTGAATTTCCCTTTAGTACATGAACATTTTTATATTCATGAAACTGGTAATTTAAACAAGAGAATTCATGCTTCTGATGCTTTAATATATTTATTAGATTATGTTTTTGGAACACTGCCAAGTCATCCTTATGACAGCCTAGGGATGTTTCTAAAAAGACATTATCTGGTTCTAATTAGTGATCATGATTTTTCCATTGGAGGATCATGACTGAAAATTTACTGTTTTATGTTATAGTAAAATATTGAGAAATGGAGAAAGGAAATGTAGAAACTATATTTATATTTTAACTTAAAAGACAGGTGTATTTTTATCATAACAAAAAGAAAACAAATTAAAAAGATAGGATTAATTTTTACCTCTTTCAACACCAATTTTATTTTTTAAATTTTTAATGTGTATTTATTTTTGAGAGAGTGAGTGCAAGCAGAGGAGGGGCAGAGAGGGGGTGGGGACAGAGGATCCAAAGCAGGCTCTGTGCTGACTGCACAGAGCCCCACCTGGGGTTTCAACTCACAAACCGCAAGCTCGTGACCTGAACTGAAGTGGGATGCTTAACGGACTGAGCCACCCAGGTACCTCAAAACCAGTTAAAAAAAAATAACATTTATTTATTTTTTTGAGAGACAGAGAGACAGAGAACAAGCAGGAGAGAGGCAGAGAGAGAGGGAGACACAGAATCCGAAGCAGGCTCCAGGCTCCGAGCTGTCAGCACAGCCCAACGCAGGGCTCGAACTCACAAACCCGGAGATCATGACCTGAGCCAAAGTTGGACGCTTACCTGACTGAGCAACCTAGGCACCCCAAACCAATTTTATTTATTTAAAAAAATTTTTAATGTTTTTATTTATTTTTTCAGGAGAGAGAGACAGAGCATGAGCAGGGGAAGAGCAGGGAGTGAGGGAGACACAGAATCTTAAGCAGGCTTCAGGCTCTGAGCTGTCAGCACAGCTCAGAACTTGAACTCACAAACTGTGAGATCATGACCTGAGCCAAAGTCAGATGCTCAACTGACTGAGCCACCCAGGCACCCCAATTTTAAATATAAGCAGTACCTTTGCAGGTATTATAGTGGAAATACTTAAGCTCTCAAATAGAATTATAGTAAATGTCATTTTTATATAAAACTGTGGAACTGAAGAAAATATTGTATAAAGACAACACTATTCGTATTCAATGCTGATAAGTAAATATAGAGAAAGTTTTCATACTATTTTTAGGTGAGAGAATATACATAAGCCATTAACCAAAAATGTTAAGCATAGAAATAAATTTCTTGGCACTAAGAACACAGTGTTTAGAGATATCATGGATTATGATCTTGAAATTTGGCAATAGGGTAAGTGAGCATATAACATAGATAAAATAATTAAAAACCTTTGACAATTTCAAAATAAGATTATTAATGATATTAATAAGTTAACATTATTTATATAAGTATTTATAACATTATTTATATAAGTATATATAACATTATTTATATAAGTATCTCCCCTTATTATATAAGGGGAAATACTACTCTGTTGAGGTGAGAGAAAAATAATACTGGAATTAATATATGTGTCATTGTTTTATACCAGTTTACAAAGTATACACGCATACTTAAATAAATAGCAAGAAAACCCAAATTTTATTTTTTCACGTTGATTTAAAAGATTGTTGAGGTAAACCTGTGAGTTTATGCTGTTAATAGTGCTAATGTAGTAAAACAATAGGCATGTAATCCAATAAGTTTAGAAGCCAAAATATTTGTTTAACATAGGATTGTTTAAATTTAATACTATGAGACATGGTCTCAATTATATTCACAGCAGTGATATATTGAGAGTAATTCAAACAATATACACAATATTTTAGGGTCAATACAATGGTTTAGTGAAGCACAAATTCAACTTAGAATCACTCTCAGACATGTGATGGAAATACCTGATAAACTGATTAGATAAGTTAGTTAAAATATGGTATGCACTTAAGCAATAGAAGTTTCTCAAATAATAAAAAAACTCATGAGATTTGGAGATAATTAAAATTAATTATTACTTTTATTTTTCATATTGATTTGTCTGAGGTGTTATCATTAATGACATTAACAAAAGAGTACAACAAAACAAATCATATTTGTATTTTGTTATTTTGCTTTATAACAGATTAAAAATGCTTTTGA
Organism: Puma concolor; assembly: GCF_028749965.1. Taxonomy (NCBI): domain Eukaryota; kingdom Metazoa; phylum Chordata; class Mammalia; order Carnivora; family Felidae; genus Puma; species Puma concolor. The sequence goes on along the minus strand of NC_141667.1, from coordinate 203,325,026 downwards.
AGTTAATGTTTATTTTGATATCCAACATATTTAATACTCTATAATTAGATATATAAACCTAATATATGATTGAATATTAAAATCCTCTAAATAATATTTGGCAAATTTGTTTTAATAAATGGAAATAACTAGCATGTGAAATATCAACAATTGTGCTATTAGAGTTAAACAAAAGGCAATTATAAAACAGCAACCAAATTTGTTTGAGACTGTGATAGGGGAAGATATTCATTTACAAAAAGTCCCAAATGTAATTCCTATAGAGATTTTTTTCCCACCATTATAGATTGAAGCATCTGCTCAATTGATGACATATTTGAACATGTTGAACAACATTGTGATAATATGGGTTTATTTGTAATATACCAAGCTTGAAAATACTGAATAAAAAGGAAAGTAAAACACTACATCAATTTTATACTGAGACAGTGAACAGGAATGAGTTATTTGTACTGTGAGAATAAAATATCCTAATGTCTTTTCTTTAAAGTTAATTTATATACTGACATCTTTACAATTAATAATTGTATTCAGATTTAAGTCTGCTTTATTAAAATGTTATTTTCATGTCTTACCATTCTATATTTTTCCTCCTTTCTAGTCTTCTTTTAGATTACAGTGTATTTATTGCTGTTGATTTTTCCACTCAATTATTACTTATACATAGTTACACACACAATAGTTACTAATTCTTTAGTGCTACTCTGTGGCATACAATCTTGATCTTTACCACTACTGAATAATGCAAGTAGAAACTCTTAACTACATCGGTGCCACCCTAACATTCCTGATAGACCTGTAATGTAGTTTTCTTTCCTTCTTGTAACTCACATTATATTAATTTTATTTATTTATTTATTTATTTATTTATTTATTTATTTATTTAATTTATTTATTAATTTTGCTTCACATAGGCAATGTTCATGTAGAATTATTTATTTATATTTTTTATTGAGTAGTTCTGGGCTTTTCCATGAGATCATTGCTTTCTCATGTGGAACTTACCTTTATTGTAATTTTCTCAACTTTGTATGCCTGGAAGTATCTTTACTTTCCTGCATTTTTGGAGGAGTTTTATGGGATGTTTAATTCTGACTTCTTTTTTTCATTTAGGAATATATAATTTCCTTGTTCTCTAGCTCCTTTTGTTTTAGTTAGGAAGGGAATTTGCTTTTCTTCCTTGAATGTAATATATGTATGTGTTTACTTTCTCATTTTAATTGTTTGCTTTGTATTTTGGTAGTTTTGTTACTGAGTGTTTAGGCATGGTTTTCTCTGTACTTTTCATTCTTCAGGTTCCTAGTGCAGCTAATTAGCATCAGTGAAAGAACACCCTTAATTCTACTATAGATTTGACTGTTTGGCTACTGATATTCAGTCTTTGCTAGGGTTTTATCCCTACTTCTAGGATTTGAACTTGTGTAGATCTCCAATGTGGAGCTGACCAACCCTCTCCTTACTAGTGAGTGCACTCTGAACTCCGGTATTTTTCCCTCTGTCCCTGGACAATGGTAGTGGTGGCTTAACTTCTCAAACTCAGCCACAGATTATGCTCCATAAATTCCTCAAAGACAGAAGTGCAAAATTTGAGGTTCACCTTTCTGTGATTCTCTTTTCTCCTGGATCTTGGTTCCTGAAGTTCCTTGATAGTACTCTGATATTTTCAAAGACATTTATTTATTTCACTCTCCTTTTTCAGTGGGTGAGTTGTTCTGTAACAAGCTGTCCTCCAATACTGGAGGCACATATTCTCAGCGGATTTGGGAAAAACATCAACTTTCTCTTCCCTCAAACTTGGCTTGAATGTTTAACCATGGGTGGGAGAGGTAGTAATCTCTGCTTTGATCTACTCTAATGATTCTTTTTGAGTTTTTATTGATTCTCTTTGTTAAAAGAAATACAGTATTTGTTTAACATAGCAGGGTCTGTGACAAACCCCCTAGTTTTATGGCTCAACTCCTGCATTTACTCATACGTAACTATGACAGATTGCTAAATTTATCTCTTATTTTCCTTAGAAAATAATAATCATCGTCATCTTAGTACAAAAGTTTGTTTTGAAGAGGAAATAGTTAACTTGTAAAAGCTCCTGGAAGAATGATATTCTTAATATTCTTGTTTCTAATTATTTAAAACCATATGAAACATCTCTCAATTTTTACATCTTCAAAAGCTTCAACTTTCCTCATGATGTAGTCCTTAGCAATTCATTGCTTAGGAAGATTGCCTCATTCAGTGGGTTTTGCAAAATGTAGGTCTCATGTATAATTAATCTGAAATGGTCATTCATTGTTGTGTTTCATGGACTTCCTATAATTCAAATGAAACTGTGTGCAAGATTTTGTGTGTATGCACAAATGTACATTAAATTTTTGTGGAAAAAGATTATAGCATTCATCAAAGGTTTAATGATGTCTGGATGCAAAATAAACTGAAAGTGTTCCAGGCACAATTTACTGTGTACTCTGTGGACTACAGGAAAGGGAGAATCGCTTTAAAAGTGGTTGTTGTTGTTGTTGCTGTTGCTATTATTTGGGAGTAAAAAAATCACTTTAGATAGGCTCTAAACATAAAATACTCTCCTCCATTATATGATGCTAAACTATACTTTGCTTTACACCACAAAACCCCCCTCTAGCTGCAGATCAGGGAATATTGCCATCTAATTCTTTCACACTCAGTTATGCATGAGTTATATTTATAAATTCTATTATTTATGTCTGTGATGACATTCTTTATTTCCATCTAACAAAAAACCTACCCAACTGTAAAAGCCTTCCTATAGTGTGGCCCCATTCTGAGACTTAGCCTACTTAGAAGTAATTTTTGTGACTGTTTAAATTATGTGGACAAGGGCTATATTTTCTTCGTCCTTGTATTTCTCCAATCTGGTACATAGTAGGCATGCACAAAATGTCAATGGACTTGGTAAAATCTGTTCAGAATATTGAAGAATATATATGATCTTTGAATTTCACAGTAGCAGATATGGCAGATATTGCCATATCTGAAGTTTATTTCACTATAATGTAATTGTCTTCGTCAGCTCTGCTTCATAATCCATATTCAGTACCTTCTCATTGAGATACTGAGAGTAGCATTTAAAAAAATTCTATATTTAGTTAAGCAGCAATTCCATAATTCATGCTATTTAATAAATATTTATGGATTACATTTTAGGTATGAGGCACTTTGTAGGCCCTGAGGATGTGTGGATAAGCAAAACCGATGAGGTACCTGTATTCATGGTACTCATTCAAGTGTGGTAGACAAATGTGAACAGAGTGTTATCTTAATTTCAAATTATATCTAATCTCTGACCTCCTCTGTTGTTATACACTTTGTTATTATTCTCATTTTGAATGCTTCCCTCCCCACGGGGACTGCACTTTTGTCTGCAGAATCTGCACCAATTCCTTCTTCCTGTTTTGAGCAAAAATCCTTGAAAGAGTTGTCTTTACTTCTTTCTTTGCCATCTTCCTGGTATTCTCTTTCCTATTGTATCTTAAATCTCAACATTCTGCTTTAAACCACCATCATCTGTCACTTGGATTAGAATCTCTAATCTGTCTCTCACTAATCCAAGTGCAGTAGCCTTCAAATTCTTCTTGTTTCTACCAGGGTCACCTAAGGAGTATTTCAAAATGGTAGCCTGAAGCATACTGTTAAAATGTACATTAGTTTATGTCGCTTCTCTGCATAAAGCCCTCCAGTAGTTTCCTACTTCACTCAGAGCAAAGTGCTGAGTCTTCCCATGGTGCTGAAAGAGGTTCTATGTGATCTGGCCCCAAATGCCTCTGACTTCATCTCCCCGCACCTGTCCCCTCGGTGTATCAGGCATCTTCCTCTTTCAGAAACTGCAGTTTTTTCTGTTTGATATGCTCTTCCCTATAGATGACTTCCTTCAGGGCTTTTCTTAAATGCATCTTAATAGGGAAGCCTGTCCTACAAAGTATGCTTGAACACAGTACTTTCAGTTCCTCCTTGTTATCACTATATCTACTCACATCAGCATTTGTGCTATTTCTCAAAGATACCAGTAATATTTTTGAAGCAGTAATATTCACTGAGTACTCTGTATGTGTAGAATGGCCTTTTGTTAGATGTATAAATCGCTCATTCACTTTCTTTGTTCCAGTCTTTCTTCAGATACATTTTCTTAATGAATCGTTTCCTGACAATGATATTTGAAATTGCCACCTCCTTTTCACAATTGTTATTCTCTTTCCCTTAACATTATACTTAGTGGAACTTTTCAAGTATAAAATGAATTAATTTTTAAAAATTATTACCTTACCTGTGCCCTTCCAGTGAAACATGGAAGTTGTAAGAGCTTAGATTTTCACTTTGATACATGAGCGTATAGGAGGCAATAAATAAATACTCATATATAACATGGCAAGGTGGTGTTTAATATCAGATAGTTGTAAATGCTGTGGAGGTTAATAAAGATTGCTAAGTAGGAAAGTGTATGAAAAGGTGTGCCTATTTTCTGCAGTGTTATCAAGTACAAGATGAAGGGTGGATTGACATATAAGTGGAGAACCAAAGGGAGGGAATAAGCTGGGGGAAAGAGTTCTAGGCATGGGATACAGCCAGTGCAGATCTCCAAGGCACAGGAATCTTTAGCATATTATAAGAAATGGAAGTATATCAGTGTGTCTGGAGCTGAGTGAATACTGGGGACAATAGTAAGAGATAAGGCCACAAAAGAAATGGGGCCAGGTCATGTAGGTTTTGAAGACATCGAAAGAACATTGAAATTTTATTCTGAGTGATTGGATGATGTTATAGGGTTTTGGGCAGAGGACTGAGATGATCTAGATTCTGACTTCTGGGGAGAGGATTAGCCAGCATAAAAGAGGAAAACCAGTGAAAAAGCTATTAAAACAAATGAGGGATATTTGTAGCTTGGACCGGAGTAATAGCACTTGAAGTGGTAGGTAGAAACTGGTCGGGTTACAGTTATGATTTCAGGATGGAGCTATCAGTTGTCCTCTAATTGAATGTGAGATGCTAGAGAAAGTTGGTAATCAAAGATGATTCCAAATTTTTGATCTGAGTCATTGGATAAATAGAGGTGCTATTAATCGAGATTGACAATATATGAGCAGAAGAACCTTCAGGGGAGAAATGACATTCTGTGTTGGATATGTTGAGTTGGAGTTGTCTGTTTAACATCCAAGTCTCAAGTTAAAGGGAGGAATCTAAGTGAAGAATGTTTGTGAAACGGCAGTTTTTACTGGATGCATTCCAATTTTAAAAGTAAGGGAGATGAAGAGGAGAAAGAAATGGTTGATTCAAGAAATAGATGAGAAGCCAGCAGAAGGTATTGTCCTGACTTAAAGAAATTGTTTCAAGAAGTGAGTGCTCGAGTATCCCAAATGATGATAGCTCAAGTGACATGAAGACGGAAAACGGATTTGTGTCAGGAGTATGGAGATTGCTGGAGACCAAGGCAAAAGCCATTTACTGCACTCGGAGAAAGTACAGCCTATGAAGTTTCATAAGGTCCTATCTCCACGTGAAGGAGTAGCAGTTCTAGCAGAGTTTCCCTATCAGTCCTAACCTCTGTCCACAGCTTTCCATGGGCTGACACAACATGCCTTATAACTCCATTATGACCTTGCAGTTCAGGGATGTGACTATAACGATATTAAAATTGTCCTGCTTTAATTGAGAGAGTTTAACAGGAAATAGGTTGTGAATTGATAATATTATATGGGGTTATATAGTGAGAACTGCAAATACTTTTAAGCCCTATAGGCAAAGGTCCGATATTTTAAAGATCCAAGCTCACTTCTTGGGTTGTTTTATTGTATCAATCTGCTAAGGAAAAAGAGAAAAGAAAAAACCCTAAGTATCTGAATCCTGTAAGTCCTTTACCTTGCCTTGGTATTGTCAGAATTTATTGGGCCTGTCAGAAGAAATCATTTGATTCAGCTATACTAGGTCTGAACTGTCATAAATGCTTTCTACTCTAAGAAATTTAGTTAGACCATAATTTATTTCATAAATATGTCTTCTTGATTGCTTCAAGATACTAACATGAAAAGAAGACAGATATAGAACTACAAAAAATCATCAACACTTGTCTCTGTTGACATTGTTTGTCAGGCTTTAATGTGTGCTAAATTTTCATGTAAACTTTTATAAAATTAAGACAAATGTAAGGTATTAGAGTAGGAGCCTAATTTTAGCAATTGAGGTTTTACATAATAAAATATGGTGTAATATCATTTTGCAAGCAGTAAGATATAATATAAAATCAGAAACTAATTAGAAATACAGTATTTTATCAATCATGGCTTCTGCCATTTTCAGCTTCCTTTTAAATCAGAATTGTCTAAAATTAAGGTATCTTAAATATTTTAGATGAATGATCTATCCTCCTGGTAGAATTAATATAAAACTAAAAATGATTTGCAAAGGGAAAGGTTTGAAAAGTTTAATAACCTATATTTAAAATGTAGCAAGACTTTTAGTACTTACATCAATTTTGGTATTAATGTCTTCCTAGTCATTTCTCAGACTATACTAATGTGTCCTTTAGTAATGACTTCCAACCTTTAAAATGTTGTTGGTGATATTTGTATGAGCGCAAGTATGTATTTACTGACTCGTAGTTACCCAGTGCAGTGCATTAGCAACATGTTAACAGTATGTTTTGAGAGTAATTTATTTTATAATTTACCCTGTTGTCACATATATTGAAAACAGGGATATGTTTTTTAAAGGTCATGTGTAGCATACCTTGGATGGTGAATCACCAGTTTGTAGCATTGCAAAAAGCTACATTAAATAAAATTGATTTAAGTGGTTTATAAGTAGCCAATTTCTATAAATAATTATTTTATTGAGATTACAAAGTACACTTTTAATATAATTGTAATAAATTCAGTTTATTTTGTTCCACCAATCAGATAACCTTTTAAATATACCATATTTGCATTTGAATGAATGAAATTTTAAAAATCACATAGGAGTAGTGCTTGTTTTTGCTTTTATGTTTCACGTTTGATTCCAGAGACTAATACTATGCAAAGGTCTAATAGTGAATGAGTAATAAAATATTATTTCAATAAGTGATGCTTTTATTTACCTAAAGTGTAACTCATTTAGTTTCACCCGTAATAAAGGTTATTAATTAATACCAGTTGTTATTAGCACTAACTTGTTATTAATACCAGTTATTGTAATAAGGTGGGAACACCTACAGCATTCAAAAACATACTATAATTCAACTCCTTTTATCAAAATAAAAGAAAAATAATTATATGCATTTAAGGCAAATTGAAAATAATTATACTAATTAATAGGTACTCCATTTGCAAGAGATTTAAAATGAACTGTATCATATATAATTATATTACATATTTATGTATTTATATGCATTATATTAATAATAGGTAACATAGGTTTTCATTTGTAGCTGTATTATCATATTTATACTGTTTTCACTACCTGAAACAGTAGTATTTTAGGAAAATCAAGAGTACATGTATTTATCACTACACCATATGAGCAGGATATAAATAGAGTTTAAATTAAGTTAGAAATGGTTTGTCTGCCATGTATGGTGATTTAAGCCTATAAAGTTCACACAAGAATTTTAAATATATTTTCTCTATATAGAAAATCGGATGAATAGCTTCATTATATTTTAGGTTGTTAGTGTTTGCTTCAGCATTTGTCATCACTTGTCAGCACACTAACAAGTATCCTAATCTCAATGTTTGGCTGAACTGCTATGAAATGTGGGCCCAAACCCTCCCCTGGGTTTGGATTTGTGTCTGGACCTAGGTTTCCTTTTTCTAGTGGATTGGCCATAGTGGCCAGGATCCTTTGAGTGCAGGTAGGAGAGGATGGGATGAAGAGGAGTTGGTAGAAAAACTCCTCAAAGAATGACAGTGCCTTTGACTTAGATATCTGATACCCAAATCTTAACTACTACTACAGAAGAAGGATAATTGCTTGAGAAATTCTGTAACCATGGAAACTTGATAACAGCACCGCTCAAGTACCCCTCGAAAAGGGGATAATTCTGAAGACCAATTTCTAAAGCTGATCTAGTTTTTAAGATTATTGCAACTCTAAGTGGCTTGAAATTGCCTTGGGGAAGGCTTGACTTCCAGTTTTTGTTCTGGTGGGACCCATGCCAAAGGTCATGGTGACTTTTTGTTACTGCCTGTGTCATTGTGAGTCATATTCCTTGATTACTCTTATTTCTAACGATCAAGAAAGACCTAGTTATACACTTGTTTTGTATCTATTTGAGCCATTTAGATGGAAAATGGTGAGGAGGAAGAGTAGGAAAGAGAACAAAATAAATGCAAGTGAATGACATCTTTATGTCTAGAAGTAATACTTTAGAAATGACTTACTTTTAGCAAACTCCAGAGATGGTTTCTGACTACTGAGGAGTAATACAAATAGTTGACAAGTTCTTTTTTTTTTTATGAGAACTTTCTCCCCACCCCCCAGTTTTATTGTGAAATAATTGACATACATCACTGTATAAATTTAAGGTACTCAGTATGATGGTTTGATTTACATGTAATGTCAAATGGTTACCACGATTGGCTCAGGTAATATCCATCTTCTCATATGGAAAGAGTAAAAAGAAAAGGAAGAAAAGAATAAAGGAAAATTTTTCTTGTGATGAGAACTCTTAGGACTTACTCTCTCAACTTTCTTATATATCATGTAAGTATTAGATATAGTCTTATCAAGTTGTACAGTACCATCCCTAATACTTATTTATCATATAACTAGGAGTTTGTACTTGTTCACCACTTCCCTCCAATTCTTCCTCCCTCCACCCCACCTCCACTTCTGGTAACTACAAGTCTGATCTCTTTCTATGTTTTTGTGTCTGTTTTGTTTTGTTTTTTTCTACTGGTTACATAAGGATAGACCAATTCAGGTATTCATAGTTTGCAGTTTGGAAGGGATAATCTATTTTATGCAATAAATGTATTGTGACATTAAAATGATTTCATCAGCTATTTATATAAAATGCTAAATGTGAAATTTTGATGTAAATAGTTGTTTAAAATAAAAATGATGTACATATGCTTAGGAGATTGGAAGATTTTCATTTTGGAACATTAACTTCCTTTTTCTTCCTACCATGTACCAAAAGGTAAAGTGACATATTCTTATGATAATTTCCTTTTATTTTGTTGTGATTACCGAGTTAAATATATTGGATGTTCTGCATAACACATGAGGTAAACAATTATTCCAAAAGAAGATTTTTATTCCAAATAGAGCCTTTGATAGAACATAAGTAGATTGAAGAAAGCGCTTTGTGGAATACTCCCTTCTTTTTCGCTTTGCTTAACCATTGTAGACAGAGAGGTTTCAAGGGATACTTGGATATGTAAAAAAAAGTTAAATAACACTTGTTCTGTGCTGATTTTAGATAAAGTTGTGATTTTTCCCTGTACTGAGCACAGAAAACTTGGCTTCTCTTCTCTTTAAAGTTGTATCTAGAAATGTCATAGTATTAGAGTGTCCAAGTTTCTGGTTGGGGCCAACAAAGAAAATGTGATGTCCTTCATTTTGCCTGGTAAAATCAAAGTAGATATTTTTCTCCTTCTCCTAGAATCTACTCAAATAATTTTTCTTTCTTTCTTTCTCTCTTTCTTTCTTTCTTTCTCTCTCTCTCTCTCTCTGTCTCTCTCTCTTTCTCTCTTTCTCTCTTTCTCTCTTTCTCTCTCTCTCTCTCTCTCTCTCTCTCTCTCTCCCCCCCACCTCCTCCAGGCCCACCCATAGATAGCCAGAAAGCTAGGATTTTCTAGATATATATATATATATATATATATATATATATATATATATATACATACATATATATATATATATACATATATATATATGTATATATATATATATACACACATACATACATATATTATATATATATATTGCTGTATATGTGTGTATGTGTATATTGCTGCATATGTGCATTCATTTTACCATATATTTTTTCTGTGTGCATGTGCACACATATGTATGTATATATAGAGAGCATATATATATGAATATGTATTCACTAATTGTTGATGACAGTAAGTCTTAGATCTTTTATTGAGTATCTTCAACCAAATTAGAACTTGCCCAATGATTAGACTATTGTGTGAAAAGCCAGAATTATCTTCTCTCATGATTAAGTAACAAGAATGGCTTGACAAGAATGGCTTGTCCAATGCCCAGGCTCATGGACATTTATGGAGGGGTTTGGGAATAAATGAATCCTTCCCATTTTGTTGTAATTAGAGATAATTGTTGTGATCCTTGACTTTACCTTGGAAGAAAAATAGCAGAACCTTTTCTTCAGGAGCTCTACCCATTTTTAAGGTCACCTTTGACTCTCTAATGCTATTTGTGCTGTTTTTATGACAATTGCTAATCCAAAACGGAGCTGCACATTCTTTCTTTCCAGTGATTACTAGGAACTTCTTATGTGGAATTATGAAAGGAGAGAAGACAAATATCTATGTCCCACTGGATAGTCATTGGGTGATTGTCTCAGCAGGGTGATTAGAAACCTTTCTGTGAAGGGTACTGATTTTGGTACTCAACGTCTTCCTCATCCTTTTACACTCTCCCCTGGAGGAACAATGTTGAGGGGTATGAAGTGACTGGAAACAATATTTCCTCAACTTATTTGTATGTAGCGTTTGGTTTGAATTTAACAATGAGGGGTACTTATGAAGAGCTCTGGAAGATAAAAGAGAGATGCAGTCTTTTTGTGGTAGCAGCTGTGATAAAGTATGGACATTGTCAAATAGAAGACTTCCCCTTGACTTTTAAGTATTCTTGAAGTCAACTTCAAGACTTGAGACAGCCAAGATGAATAGTAGCTTCCAAAATCTTTGGGGACCATCTTAGATGTAGTCACTTTGGTTGTACAGGCAGCTGAGAACACTAGCGGTAGCCTCTCTATGCCCCTGCTTTTCCTGTTATTCCCACAACCTTCCAGTAGCGCTAAATATCTCTAAATCCCTGATTAAACATCATTCTGGCATTAAAAACAAAACAAAGCAAAAACAAAACTTAAGAGGTATTCTGGGGTGCCCTTCCATCCCCCAATTCTTGTACTTTCCAGACCTCAAAATGAGACCTTATGTGGACCTAGGGTTTTGCCGATGTAATTAGTTAAGATGAGGTCATACTGAAGTAGGTGCCCCCTTATTCCAATATGACTGGCACCCATATCAGAAGAAAGGTAACACACATGCAGATGACACATGGAGACATTGCCATGTGATGACAGAAGACAGATGACAGACGGATAGCTATAGCTCCAACCCAGAGAACTCCAAAGATGGGTGGCCACCACTAGAAACTGGTGCCTGCCACAAAGAAAAGGGAGTGAAAAGTGGAAAAACAAACAAACAAACAAACTCTTATTAATGGCACAGCTGAGAACATTTGTTTGAGGTTGTTTGCAATAGTTTAAATGCACATGACAATGCTTATTTGACACTTACTAAAGCTATTTTTCTAAACACATTCTGTCAATTACTATTTAACCCCACAACAATTTTATGAGGTAGGCACTTAGATTAACTGGATTTAGCAGAGTGGAAAACTGGTTGAAAGGGGATTAGAGTAACCTCCAGATGACACCCATTGACACAAAGCTGCAATATCTAGAAGGGTTTAGATTATCAAGCTGTCTTGCTCATTACTGTAGCCCACAATGAAAGTATCAGAGTAGGGCTTTAAAGCTAGATGCTCTGCTGGGTCAGAATTCTGGCTCTCTGCACCATCCTGGTCTTGGATTAAAATAGCCTGGAGGCTTTAGCTAGCTATTCTAGACCACAGTTTCTTTTGTTCCTAAAGTTCCTTTGCCAAGTTGTTTCTGATTTTCTGTATTGCAGGTTTTCCTTCCTCTTTAGGTGCCAGATAGAATTTCTGTACTGAGCACTACTGACATTTAGATTATTTGACCCCATATAAAGAATTGTTTTCCTGATGATGACAATAGGCCATACTTGTTTCTTATTATTGTTAAGAAAGAAGCTTAGAAGTGTATGTTTAGGGTGCATTGTTTCACCAATTATATTAATAATAAATGAGAAAGATGAAGCAAGCAAGTTTGATTTCCAACACTTGCTTGCTATTTTCAGTGTTTCATATCTCTCAATTGAGAGAACATAAAGCTCTAGGGATCTAAAAGATAAAAATACCTTTAAAATTTTAAATTCCAAGCTCCCAGTGAAGCATTGAAATTGCTAACTTGTCACAGGACAAATGCAGGAAACCATTTTTTTTTCCCCAATGACAGAAATTTTATTAGTAAATAGGGATACGTCATAGAGTCCAGAAAATCTTATTAAAAGTACCCAACCTCCCACTTTCTGGGATCTGGGCCTGAGAATGCTGCTATGTACCTGATGAGTGAATACCTTTTTCCCTTGTTCAAATGTAATTCCCATATTACCTATAGCATTTTTTATTCATGGTGTAAATATTAGTGTTGTGAGATAAAATTAAATCACAATCACTAATATAATGAAATGCAGAGAAAAGACTGGAAGAATCAAGTGTAGTGTTTGAAAAATCAGTAAGTTCCTCAGTATCTAGCAAATCCAGGGAGGATAATGGCTGAGAGAACCACAGGAAAACTGGATTGTATAAAGATATAGCCTTATCTGTATGGTAAAAGATGTGGGAAAAGCAGTACTAAGCACAATATTTGTATATAGACATGGGAGAAAAAATACTCTATTTTCTTAGTTCAGAATGCTGTACAAGAATACCATGGACTGGGTGGCTTAGAAATAACAAAATTATTGGTGACACTTCTACAGGCTGGAAGTCTGAGATCAAGGTGCTCGCATGGTCAAGTTCTGGTGAGGACCTTCTTCTGGGTTGTAGACTGCTGACTTCTAATTTTATCCTCACAGGGCAGACAGCAGGGAGGGGAGGCACCACCTCTCCTGACTTGGTTGAGGGCACTAATCCCATTCATGAGGGCTCCATTCTATGACCTTATCTCATGCTGATTACCTTTCACAAGCTCCATCTCCTAATACTATCACATGGGGATTTGAGGTTTTAACATTGAATTTTGGAGCATATCCTTAACTACATTCTCCCAACTCCAGTTATTTTGGTTTTGAAAACATTGTACAATAAGTGAACACTTTGTTAGATTCAGGATTTTCCTCTGAGTTTAAGAAATTCAGATTTTAGAGGTAATTCTTTATCAAAATCTGTTAACTCAGGAATACTTAGGAGATTTTTGTTAGTCCTTTTGAGGAGCAATGAATGATGTCTGTATTGATTACTACCACATAAAACTGAGAATTTGATGGTGAAGAAACTTATGAACCAGTCTGGAAAATAAGAGTTCATGATTCTGATGTAAGTAATGAAATGGAAATGGAAACTGAAGGTCAAATTGTTTTTCTAAAGATCAAGAACCATGAAGTAGGAGAGCAAAAATCAGATAGGGGCTCTTAGCCATGTGACTGATGTTTTGTTTTTGTTTGTTTGTTTTAATTTAAAAAAAAATTATTTATTTTTGAGAAAGAGAAAGAGCATGAGCCGGGGAGGGGCAGACAGAGGGAGACACAGAATCTGAAGCAAGCTCCAGGCTCTGAGCTGTCAGTACAGATCCCAATGCAAGGCTCGAACCCATGGACAAAGAGATCATGACCTGAGCAAAAGTCAGACGTCTAACCCACTGAACCACCCAGGCTCCCCAGGTCACTGATGTTTTGTAAAAGCAGTTGGTAAGGTAGTAACCCATCCTACTTGGAGAAATGAGGCTGTACTTAGAGGGGAATCTCCCAATGTTAATACTGGCTTAGTTATAAATTTTTTAAAAAACTAACTTAAACCCAAGTAATAAAATTCCCTTGAATTTAATGATTTCCAAAATAGACAAAGATAATACCAAATTTGTTCAACTATTGATCAACGTACTATACTTTAACTGTGAAATTATTTGTTAAAATATTTAAAACTATTTAATAAAACATTAAGTTCTGTGTGAATCAGTGCTTAAGCAATCTTCTGAAATCAATATGGAGATAGCAATATATATTGGAAAGAAAGATAAAATAGAAAAAATAAAACTTCTAAAGAAATTGAAATTTAGGATTTGATACTTTTTGGAATGATGAAAGAAACAAGTTTTAAACTATAATGTATCATCAGGCAACAAGTATGGGAAATTACCAGCTTCTCTGCTTTCAAGGATCTCAAGGCCAAGTGCATTTTCTGTCATCAAGGATAAAAGAGCTGACCTTAAAGTTGATTTACAGGGTCGTCTTCATTTCTTTACAGAATTTTATGAGCACTTATATAGCTTTCATACCTTAGGCAACAAAATGGCAATGGTAGAATTGCCCTTTTTTAAAAATGTATTTTTTTCATTTCAAAACAAAAATGAGTTTTGACATAGAGCTACAGAATTCAGACAGGAAAGAGAGAAAGATAAATGATTCTGGAAATGAGTGTAATACACTACATATGTTTTAACCTGTACATATGATAATTATAAGAGATATGTGGAAGTAAAATATCTCCAGAATTTTTAAGAATAATGGTTTAGATTTGGAAAACCTATGTTTAATTGAGCTCATGTTTATTTTAAATACATGATTAATTTCTGGTTTCCAAGGAACATATTATGTTCTTCAATAGTATATATGACATTAGAAACAGAGTAGATGAACTTTCTATTTTCTGTCTCTTTGAAGAGGAAAGTCTTCCTTCAAGAATACAGTGGTTGAAATGCAAATCACAACTACAGTGAGACACCAACTTATACTGTCAGAATGGCTTAAATAAAAAAGACAAGAAATGACCAGTGTTGGTGAGGATGCAGAGAAAAAGCAACCTCATGCACTGTTGGTGGAAGTGCAAATTGGGGCAACCACTATGGAAAACAGTATGGAGGTCCCTCAAATTAAAAGTAGAATTATCATATGATCAAGTAATTCTATAGTATTTGGGTATTCATCCAAAGAAAATGAAAATAGTCATTCAAAAAATATGTATGCACCCCTGTGTTTATTGCAGCATTAGTTACAAATGCACCCCTATGTTTATTGCACCATTTTTAAAAAAGCAAGCCAAATGTCCCTTGATAGATGATAAAGAAGAGATGGTGTGTATATACAGTGGAAGATTACTAAGCCATAAAAAGAATGAGATCTTTCCATTTGCAACAACATGAATATGCCTAGAGGGTATAAGGCTAAGTGAAATAACCTGGTCAGAGAAAGACAAATACCATATGATTTTACTAGTATGTGAAATTTAAGAAACAAAAACGGAGAAAAGAGACAAAAAAACAGACTCTTAAATACAGAGAATAAATGTCATTGCCAGGGGTTGAGGCAGGTGGGGAATTGGGGGTAATAGATAAAGGGAATTAAGAGTACACTTACCTTGAACACTGAGTAATGTATAGAATTGTTGAGTGATTACATTTTATACCTGAAATGAATAAAACACTGTATGTTACACTTCATAAAAGAACGTAGTAAATTTATTTCTTTAAATGTTTTATTTATTTTTGAGACAGAGAGACAGAGCATGAGGAGGGGAGGGTCAGACACAGAGAGGGAGACACAGAATCAGAAGCAGGCTCCAGGCTCTGAGCTGTCAGCACAGAGCCGGACGTGGGGCTCAAACTCACCGCAAGATCATGACCTGAGCCAAAGTCGGACGCCCAACTGACTGAGCCACCCAGGCACCCCGAATGTAATAAATTTAAAGACCTATTTAGAACTCAACCCTATGTTTTTTCAACAATTATATGCTAACATCACAAACACACATACATTTATAAAACTCTCAAGGATACATACTTTTAATATCGACACTATGAAGTATGTCATATGCAATACAGTATTACTACAAAAACTACAGATGCATTGGTTGGGGTGTAGTATGTATGTAATATATCTCTTTGCAAAAGTGAAATGGTTCAGGACCCAGGTCATGGTTGAATATGTATATGTACTTTAATACTGTGATGTCCTTAACAGTATGTGTCTAGACACATATTTCATTTAAGTGGGTAGTTTTGTAAAAGGTATTGTAGGAGGCTATTACTTTGATATGGACTGGAAAGTTCCGGGTAGAAGAGAGAATGAGCTGTTGAAACACAAAATACCTTGTATATTTAATTTGAATTTCCCATTCTCATGAGAATGAGATCTTCACATCTTTCCTAGTCATTCAAATATATTTTTTTGGTAAAATGTCTCTTTAAGTATTCTCCCACATTATTTTTTAAATGGGTCATCTGTCTTCCTATTACTGATTTATGAGAATTTTTAAGTGTATAGTGATACCCACTGAAACTGAACATATGTATACTAAAGACCAGAAATTCTAGCCCTGGTATAATACTCTCCAAACATATATCTGTATATGTAAAATTGCATAACCAGGAATTTTATGGTCTCATAAAATGTGTAATAGCTAAAACCTTTAAATAATCGAAATATTCATCAACCAGTAAATGTATATAGTTATATCCATATAATAGAATATTATATAACATTGAGAATGAACTTTGTGTATAATGATGAGTCTATCAAATATAATTTTGCATGTATAAGGACATACACAAAAGAATATAGGTCACATTTTCCATTAATAATGTGAGATACAGACAAAATATGTTTGTAGTGTTGGAAGTTATGACAGTACTGTCCTTGGAGTAGATGGTTACTGAGAAGGTGCACAAGAGGGTCTCTGGTGTGTTGGTTATGTTTTATTCATTGGAATTTACCATTTTCAGGCCCAGACTTTGAAAACATGGATTTATTTGAAAATAGCAAAAAGATTCAGATGGTACGATTCACTCATTTATTGTTGCATTTCTACAGAATCATTAAGTTAAAACCCGATCAATTCCAAAACTGTCTTATCCTAAAAATTAAAATGAGTTGGAAAAAGTTCTTAATGGATTTCAAAACCTCTAGACATAGCAGTATTGTCTAAATCAATTATAGAACTTATTGATCGTCCAAGATCTATTGCTTAGTGCATGGTTTGTGGAAACAAGGAGGTAACACCATCAGACAAAAATAATCTTAGCATAAAAGCACTGGATCCACTATGTTTTTAGATGGACAATGAAATATCTACACATCATAACTACGTTTTTAATTTCCTCCCTACTTATTTTCTATACCAATAGCATGCCATAAAATGCAAAAATTTTAAGAAATTATAAGTATCTTCACTTCCTATTTTCCTTCAATTATATTGGATTTAGTGAAACTAAGAGAAATAATTGTGTATTTTAAGATAAATTCTTATGCAATATACATGTGAAAACTAGAAAATATTCCTAAAGAGGCTGTGTAACTATTTCAATATTCATAAGTAGAGAAAAGTAGAGTGTTTACAAGATTTAGTTCTAGATATGAAAGGGGAAATTTTTCTCTGTAGCATACAGTACATGCAATTTTAATAAGTAATATTTTAAGAAGGAAATTATATAAAATAAAAAATTCAGATTATAGGCAAGAAAAATCCCACTGAAAATAGTTAGAACAAACTTCCTATAACACACTACTGATAATAAATTCTAGTGCTCACTAAATAATAATCTAAAATCAAATGCTTCACTTAGCAGAATATTAAACCAAGTGAGTTAAATATATAATTTTGTCTGGCAGAAAGCATACAACACTATGTTGAACTGAAAATACATAATTTTATGTTGAAGAAAAATAACAGTGCTTCCAGGCTTGTAAACACAGAAAGTTATTGCTAGTCTTCTGGTCAGTCCTGGTGAGCAGTAGATTTAAAGATGAATGCAAATTTCATGAACTAAATATTGCACATCAACCTTAGTTTGGTTATACGGAGTTCTTAGTTTCTTTTGGGAATAATTGTTTCCATTGGTTAAGTTTGAAACAGATGTAGTTATCTCCTATACTGCCTTGCTTATAGTTTATAATGAAGGGGGGATTACAGATTAAATGTTGCCATCATCACAAACATTTATCTGACAAATATTTTTATATGTAAGCCTGCACACATACACAGAAATTTCCTAAAACTTGTTCTACAAAGCCTGACTAGGTCCTAGTTTGCTGTTCTGTAAGATACTTCAACCACTGAGTTGCAGAAAGGGTTCACTCTGGGTTCATTTTCAGAGTCAGGTTTCTCTTACTCCTATGGTCAATTTGAGGTGACAGGAAATGCTCCATACCAGTAACTGGACTAAAGGAATTTAGGGATTATGCACAGGTGACCTCACTAAAGATCTAGGTGACACATAGTTTTGCATATCTAGAGTGTCTAAAATATTTTAGCCAATTTCATAATTTGAATACTTTTAATGTTGCTAATGGGAACTCATATCTAATGTTTGCAATGGTTACTAATCAACCATTAACTTAACCAAGAAAAACCTATATATGACCTTCATATGCTAATTAGCA
The DNA here is from genome assembly GCF_028749965.1 of Puma concolor. NCBI lineage: Eukaryota > Metazoa > Chordata > Mammalia > Carnivora > Felidae > Puma > Puma concolor. The sequence continues at coordinate 203,306,586 of NC_141667.1, read as the reverse complement.
GCATTTCTGGTCTTGATCAGAAATTAAAGTGGCTGAAATATTTGTAAGAATCATATCTGGAGTTTGTTCTTTCTGCTAAAATAATAGTTGATTACCCTTAGAGTACACGACTAGCCAATCTGAATTATCATTTAATTCATTTTTTTAAATCCACAAACATATATATATATATATATATATATATATGCACATACTATATGATACGATCTATGAAAACTCAAGAGCATTTTATTGAAAAGTTACTATAAAAATATGAGAAACTCTAGGGTGCCTGGGTGGCTCAGTCGGTTGAGCGTCCAACTCGTGATTTCAACTCTTCGACTTCTCCTGGTTCGTGAGTTCAAGCCTCACATCAGGCTCTGTGCTGACAGCATGGATCCTGCTTGGGATTCTCTCTCTCCCACCCCCTCTCTCAAAAAAAAAAAAAAAAAAAAAATATATATATATATATATATATATATATATATATATATATATATATATGGAGGAGTGAGAGATACTATTGAATTCCAATGCACTTATTTAAGGTAAGGTTAGGGGAGGGGCAGGTGGCTAAGCCTGCTAAGGAGAGAAGCTGGAGGAAATCATTTTAAATTCTTTTTTTTTGAAATATTTTTAAGTTCTGATAATGTTGGTACACACTTGTGTAGCTTCAGTACAGTAAAGGCCAGCCCACTTTTCTAAAGTCAGCAGCAGCTCATTCAGAAGTGCCAGTGCAGGTGTCAAGGAAGCCCTTGTTGAGGAAGAACTGCTGGACAGAAATGAGTGGGTGACTCTCTGTACTTCTTTTCGCTAAAGGTGTAAAAGTGGCATTGTGACTACAGGAAATGCCTGGCCAGATAGGAGCAAGCAGGAATGATGAAAAATGCCTTTGTTTGGACTTCTGGTTTTAACTATGACATGTAAAGAACCTGGAAGTTGTCACTCTCATCCTTCCAAAACTCTAAGAAAACTGAAAATGAATGAGTTTCCTTAGGCTCATCAATAATGAGATACCACTACAGAAATATTAGAATGGGAAAAATCCATAAACCTGTCAGTATCAATTGCTGGTGAGGGTACAAAGCAATAGAAACTTTTCTTCATGGTTGATGGGAATGAAAATGTTACAGACATTTTATAAGACTGGTATTTTCTTACAGAGTTAAACATAAATTTACTTTATGATCCAGCAATAATAGCTCTACTGATTTACAACCAATGGTCAGTAAACATATTTACACAAAAGCATGTACATGAATGTTCACTGCAGCTTTTTTCCTAATCATCAAAAGCTGGAAAAAATAAGATGTCCTTTAATAGTTGAATTGATTGACAACCTAAGACATTATGATATATTTCAATACTATTCAGTAATAAGAAAAAAAAACTGTCAAGTCCTGGTTGAATCTTAAATGCATATTGCTAAATCAGAGAAACAGTCTCAAAAGGGTACATAGCAGCGTGCCTGGGTGGCTCAGTCAGTTAAGCATCTGATTCTTGATTTTGGCTCAGGTCATGATCTCATGGTTCCTGAGTTCAAGCCCCACTTTGTAGAGCCTGCTTGGGATTCTTTCCCTCCCTACCACTCCCTGACACTCTCTATCTCTGTTTCTGTCTCTCTCTTTTCAAAATAAATAAATAAACTTTTGGGGTGCCTGGGTGGCTCAATTGGTTAAATGTCCGATTTCAACTCAGGTCATGATCTCATGGTTTGTGAATTCAAGCCCTGCGTCGGGCTCTGTGCTGACAGCTCAGAGCCTGAAGCCTACTTCAGATTTTGTGTCTCCCTCTCTCTGCCCCTTCCTCCCTCCCTCTTTCTCTCTCCCTCTCAAAATTAAATAAACATTAAAAAATAAATATACTTTTAAAAAAAGAAACCTAAAGGCATACATTGTGTGTGATTCCATTTCTATAGCATTCTGAAGAAGGCAAAACTACCAAGATGCTAAACTCATCACTGGTTACCAGGGGTTTGGGAAGGGTGATTTCAAGAGATGAAGCACAGAGTATTTTTAGATTAGAGGGTTATTCTGTATGATACTACAATGGAGGATCAATGATTCTATCCATTTGTCAAAACTCACAGAACAAAGAGTAAACCTTAATTTATGTGAATTTAATTATTTTGAAGGTCAGGGGGAATCCCAGAATGATATGCAGATTTTGATAAGATAGTCTAACTATATTACAAATATATAACCTCACTACAGGGTATTAATCTAAATAACTTCAGAAATGAATGACGTCTGTAAGACTAAAGGCAAAACGAACTGTTCATAAGTACTCTGTACTTGTCGATAAGGTGTTTTCCACAGGAATACGTGTTAATAACTCTGAAACTATTTTATATATAATCTGGAATTGAGCAATTAAGCAAATAGATGCCAAGCGTTTGGGAGTCAGGCTTCTTAGTATTAAGTAGGATATTAGAGTAGAGATAAGCAAGAGATTGAAGTTAGATTGTCCATGGGGCAATGGATTAGATTTTGAAACAAAAGTATAAACTCGTGTTTAGCTAAATATAGATAGAGATGGTTACAGATAGAAATATGTATGAGGGGCACCTGGATGGCTTAGTTGGTTAAGCGTCTGACTCTTGATTTCAGCTCAGGTCGTGATGCCAGGGTCATGAGATTGAGCCCCATGTTGGGCTCCATGCTGAGTGTGGAGCCTACTTGGGATTCATTCATTCTCTCTCTCTCTCTGTCTCTCTCTCTCTCTCTCTCTCTTTCTGCCACTTTTCCCTCTTCTCTCTCTCTCTCATTAAAAAAAAGAAATATGTGTGTGTATATAATCCTATTAGTATACAAATTTGTTCTTCATTGCTCTGTCACCGAGAGGCCCAGAAACAATGATATTCCAGAGCAACAAGCAAACCTAGAGCCCAAACTTGGTTTTAATGGCATTATCCAATAAAAGAAACCCAGGGATCCTTGGAAAAATGAATGTAAGGCTGGTCAGAGAATATACAAGATGAGCTTTGAACATCTTATAGTGGTAGAGTAAGAATGTGCTCTAGAAAGTTAAACAAATGAACCCATAGCAATGAGAGTATGTCAAAGGGACACAAAGCCAACTGAAAGTTCAGGCTCACTGTGGTCAAGGCTGAAACCATTTAAGCAAGAATTTAAAATAAAGTAATATTAAATTTTAGCCCAATATAAAAAATATATATCCATGCTGACATAAATGTATAATTGGATCAATATATAAATGGGGAGAAAGAGACGTATGTCCTATGCAAAAGAATTCCAAATAATTTATGTACATACTCTGCTGTTGAGGAAGTTAGGCATAACTCCTTACTCTTTAAGTGTGATTTGTGAATTTCTTCCAAGAATACGTTATGGAAAGGGGGGGAAAAAAGAGGAAATTTACATAAAGGAACCTGATAAACACTCCCTCAGCCAGATGGTTAAGATTAGCATCATAGTGATAGCTCAGATGGATGGTATGGAACACTGATATGATGTATTAAAAATTGCACTTCTTCTGTGGTGTTCCTCCAAAGACTCCATAACTGTAACCATGAGAAAAACAGCAGACAAATCCCAACTGAGGAACATTCTAAAAAGTCTTTCACCTGTACTCAACAACAGTCACATCCAAGAGAAGCTTAAGGTGACATGACTGCTAAATGTCATGGGGTATCCTGAATAGAATCCTGTAATGGAAAAAGGATATTTGGTAAAACACTAAAATATGAAAAATAACATAAACCTTACCTAATCATAATGTATCAATATTGGTTTATAAATTATAACAAATATGCCATGCTAGTATAAGATAATAATAGCAGAAACTGGGTGTTGGGTTTATGTGAGTCCTGTATTATATCCACAACTTTTTTGTAAATATGAAACTATTCTAAATTAAAAACATTATTTAAAATAGTAAAGGGCAATAACAACAATAATAAAGCATAATGTATGAGGATCTCTACTTTTCACCTTTTCCCCAATTCCATTAACCCATCATGATTGGCATTTAACTTTTCCTTTGGACATTAATAATAGCTACAAGTAAGATTTCTATAGTCCTTGCTGTGTGCTAGACATAACTGATATTTTCACACAAATGCATACACATAAGTACACTTGTACATGTATATGTGTAGTGTGTGTGTATGTAGGTGTATACATGTGTGTATACATGTAGATACATATTTAGTATATATATTTATTATAGATATACGTAATTATCTTAACTTTATGTGAATTAATTTGACCTTATAACAACTAGTTATTATTTTCAATTTACAAGTCAGAAACTTGTAGAAATACTAGGAATAATTTTTTCCAAGGAAAATTGTAATTTGCTTGATTATATCTTCAAACTTTCTAAATCTGAACATAGGGACATTAATAAAATCTATGAATTCTTTGTGATAATTCACATTTAATCCTCATGAAACCTAGTGAGTACTTTCCTTTTTTTACTGAAGCATAAAGATGTTAAGTAAATTTCCTGCATATCATCGTGGTAAATCTTACCAGCAGTGTGCTTTGAATATGAGGAATCTGATTCTACAGTAATGTGCTAACCTACTTTTCTATCATGACTCCCAGATTCCATGTTGAAAGATTTCCTAAAATAAAAAACAGGAGTGAAAAATAAACCCCAATCCTATATATAGTATATGAAATTTAAGAATATAGAAGGCCAAAGAGAAAATTTTTAAATTTTGTGAGAGTTCAGAAAGTCATTCTAAGAATCACATTGGTATCAGATTTCTCAACAGCAATATTGATTGCATGAAGATGATTTTTGTTTTTGTTTTGTGTGTGTGTCTTTCCTTGCAAAACACCACTTTTGCCCCTAAATTTAATGTTTACTCAAATTTTCATTTAAATGTGGGAACTAATAAAACGTCATCAGATATATAAGTCATCTTGGTTTTGCCATATAAAATCCATGTTGAAAATATTTTGGAGGGAGGATATTTATATTCAGAGAAAGAAATTAAGGAAATGCTTGAAAAGTTATAGAAAGTGTGATAAAAAATTTTGGCATTTAATAGTTTTTTAAACCAGTTTATTATTTACAATTTTAAGGAATTTTCAAGAAATTACCATTTTCGAGGAGTTTTCGAGGAATTACCATTTTCAAGGAGTTATCAAAGAATAATAATATTCCATACTAGGTTTCATTTTTATGCTAAATGAGAAAATAATAGTATTTTAGAATACTAGTTTTGTTAAAGTATATATGTATGTGTGTATATATGTAATAGTGATTAAACACGGTAAATTAACATAAATGATTGTCTAGTAATGGAATAATATGTGTGCAAAAAAGGAGTGCATAACTATTAACCCAATGGAGAAAACTTGACCTTCTCACTATAAAGTGGGAAAGTTGGGAGGGAGCTAACAAAAACAGTATTATGCATAGAAAATATGAAATAACGTGAGAAAAGAGTCCTTTAACAATCTTCCATTAACATATAGAGTAAATGTTTTAAACTCACAAACTAAAATCCAAAGATTTCCAGACTGGATAAAACAAGATTGGACAGTATGTTATCTAAAATTTACAATGAACACATTTAAACACGCACATGCATAGAGGGTAGGAAATGGGAAATGCTCAAGCAAAAGGCAAAATATTTTAGCCTTATTTTTGGTAAAATTAACATTGGCACAAAGATATACATCCATCACAAGTATTTATGAACCTTACAGACCCACAAAATACATTAAGCAAAGGTGACAAAAGTACAGGGAGCTAGATCAGTTAAAAAAAAAATGTATTTGGGATCTGTTAAGATTTTAAGAGAACTTTATAAATGAAGCATTAACAAATTAACAGATGTATCAAATATTTAACAGTTCCTGTGAGCACACATATAAAACATGCCACAGGACAGTAATAAAAAAACAATAAATAACATGTTAGGCAAAAAAAAAGTGGTTATTAAAGATCAATGGCATTCATTCAGTCTGTATTCTCATTAGGGAAAAATGTAAAAAAATTAGCAATGAATCTAAAATAGATGCAGTATGATTGGAAACTAACATACTGTTAAACAATTCTTGGGCCAAAAAATTAAACAACAAAAGAATGTAAAGCGAATATAAAAGCAAGCACACACAGAAATGTGCAGAGCACGGGGCGCCTGGGTGGCGCAGTCGGTTAAGCGTCCGACTTCAACCAGGTCACGATCTCGGGGTCCGTGAGTTCGAGCCCCGCGTCAGGCTCTGTGCTGACCGCTCAGAGCCTGGAGCCTGTTTCCGATTCTGTGTCTCCCTCTCTCTCTGCCCCTCCCCCGTTCATGCTCTGTCTCTCTCTGTTCCAAAAATAAATTAAAAAACGTTGAAAAAAAAAAAAAAAAGAAATGTGCAGAGCTACTAAAAATGCTGAGCAATATATATACAAGAGGTTATTTAAATAAAAGATATATAGCATTGGACTATAAAATTATTCATTGTAGCCACTGTATGTCAAAATTATCTTAAGCATATTAAATGGGGCAAGAGTACAAATATTTTCAGCATAGTAAACTAGGCAAGTGTATAAAACGTTTGTAGATTTTCACAGACAGCCTGTGAGGGACCCGTGTCATTCCTATTCTAAAATAATATTTAACAGGTTGAAAATTTTTTAAAAGTTTAATTTAGCCTTCTATAATATAAATCACATGCACATTTCCTTTCAAGAACACACCATAAAATTAACAATTATTGGGTAATTTCATAGGTATGTTTAAAAATGCAGGATGATGAAGATAAGTGATTCTCCAAATAATTCATGTAAAATAAAGAGAGGTTATTTCAATTTGTTAATTTTCAGAGTACTTAACTTGGATTTTTTTTACCATTTTTTTTTGTAATCAGTTTTTTTCAGTTATAAGTATTCAAATTTCCTTTGAATTTACTAGAATTTCAAAGAATTATGGTGCTTATTCTTTTAATCAAACATATCTCTACATTGCATTTCTTTCATCTGTGTCTCTTTTTATGCTTTCCAATGCTCACATCACTACAAAGTCCTTTCTGAAAGATAAGAACTCCCTACCAATTGGCTTCATGGGGTGCTGAGCAAGAACTAAGGGACAATCTTTTCCTTTTACACTTACGAAAAGTCTACAGGGGCAAAATGGAAAATTGAGGATATCAGACATTTTTATGCCTTATTTATACTTCTTAAGCCTTTTCTGTCTTGTTTGAAGATGTATTATTTGTATTAGACTTTTTCAATTATGTTTTGCTGCGTTCAAATATTTGTTCCAGACCAGTTTATCTTTGCTGAAATCTTACATATAGATATAAAATGGTGAAAGTTGCTCATAATTCCCACCCTCTCTTTTTTACGCTTCTGTCAATTCTAAAACAGAGAAGAGAAAATGACTTGGCTCATTTTGACTGAACGGTGAAAATGACAGATGGAGGAGCAGAGGAATGCTCCTCACTCATAAGGCTGTTGATTCTACCAGGGGTGAAGACCTAAGAACAGCACAATTAGTCAGGTGGGGAGAAGATTATACTCCTGCTAGAAATAGGAAAGGACTTGTTAGAATCTTTGCTTGACAAGATTAATCCGTCTGGTGTCAAAATTTCCAGTTAGCATTCGGTATTACTCCCACTTCTGAGCTCATTCAGAATTTACAATCGAAAGTCACAAACAAGAAATTATCAGGGAACAAAGACATTTTTCTTGAAGGAATGAGAGGTCAGCAATGGTCGTGAGAATAGAAGCTGGGATGAAAGTTTCTTGTTCATGGACCGTTTTGGGGATATCAAGGCAAAAATGAAAATAAGATATAGCAAACAAAAATATGGGAGCTTCATTTGATTTGGAATATAAATGTATATCCTCCCCAAATTAAAATTCCCACTAAGTAAGGAACGTCTAAAAATAAGTAAATTTTAGTATCAACCATATATATACACTGGGTATTGGAAAATATAATGAGATTCTATAGAATTCATTATTGGATTTACAACAATTCTATATTAATTCAGTAATTATTCACAATTTGTATGTTTGGGACAGTGTTTTTCAGTATGTGTTTTGTGGAGAACTAACTTGTAAGTTGATAATAGGCAGTGGAAAAAATAAAGCATCTGTGGTTAAATAAATGTACAAAGCATTGATTAAGCAAAGAAATCTGATTAACGAAATAACTTAAAAAAAAATTCTAGTGTTTCCCTGAGCCTTCAGTACCCAATTCATTCATTCAATAACTAATGATTATGACTTACTGTCAAGAAATTATTCATGGCCCCTTTAGCACTTGTGCCTCAGGATATACTCTGACCGTTTGGGATTTCATTTTCTTTCTCAGTGCTCTGAGTAATCATTTTCTCATTCATTCAAAGAAAAAAAGTGACTTTCTAAGAAAAAAAATTTTTTTTTTTTTTTTTTTTGCAATTAATGATCTATACCTAAATGTATTGGCTTATGCCTTAAGTCAGTAAAAGAATGATCTTTCAACCTGTCTAAAGTATATATTCCTTCTGTGTTCTTAATCTCATACTTTTTTCTTAAATCTCCTCAAAACACTCTCATGTGCTCATCTTTAACATGGTTCTCTCAGTGGTTGCTGCTCCTCCCAGTACAATAGGATCTGAAAGCCTTGAAATTAGATTTTCTAGACTCCCTTTCTAGTAGGGTTTTAGATATATTCCACTAATGAAACACATTCATTTGAGATTTGGAAGGCAGAAGAGATTTGTCAAGAGGCAAATTAGGGCAGGTTTCTGGGTCTTGGCAGACAGTTTGTGAGGTTTGTCACTGGCTTCAGAGAATCTTCCAGAAAATCTCGCATTTTGGTGTTCCATGATTCCGATACCCAGACTTCATGAGTTTTTTTTTTTTAAAGGATTCTCATTATTGTGTAAGCCTCTGAGTCCTTTATCACATTTCTTCCTATTCTGAAAACCTGCTTCTCCTCCCTCTTCCTCTCCTCCTCCTTCCTCATCTTCTCCTTCTTTATCTTCTTTTTGACATCTTTATTATCTTTTTTTTTTTTTTTTTTTTTTTCTCTTAAGGAACCATGGCTGCTTCAGGCACCAATCTCGATTTTACTTGAGTTCTTTATAAGTTTTGGCAATTTGCCTTCCACATCTTTCTTGTCATTTTTACTCCTATGTTCAATCTAGTTAAGAAGTATATTCCACCCATACTGTGTTTTTGATTGTATTCTAGGCACCTGGAATACATCAATACATATAAAAATGATACCTCTTCCTTTTTGGAGTTTATGGAGTGAGAAAAAGAGAAGAATCAATACATATTATTAAATTACTGCTGCAAAAAAGGGACAAGTGAAGCAAGATGAACAGGATTGGAATTACTGAAGGCGTGGAGTACTTAGTGTTAAATGATGTGACTAGAGTAGGCCTCAATGAAAAGTGCTAATAGAGCAAGTAATCTAACAAGGTGAGGAAGTCAGTTGTAAAATCTGAGTACTTCATGCTGAGGGGAGCAGCAAATGCAAAGGCCCTAAGGCTGGAGCACAACTGGTCTATGAGGAATATCAAGGGGTCAGAGGTGGCTGCAGTGGAATAAGCAAGGCGGACAGTAGTTCAGGAAAGAATCGAGAGAGTAGGTCAATGGAAAATTAGATCCTGAAAGACCGCATGAACTATTTTAAGGCAACAGCTTTTACTTTTATTGAAATGGGGAGTTTTTGATTTTTGTTGTTGTTTTTGTTTTTGTTTTCTGAAGAGAATAAATTGTCAGTGGGCAAGCATAGAAGTAAGACCAATTACCAGTCTATTACAGCAATCTAGTCAGGAGATGTTAGCGAGCACCACAGTGATGGCAGGGAAAGAGTTAACAGTCAAATTCTAAATATCATTGGAAAACTAATCTATGAGTTTTCCTACAAGAGTAGATACAGGGTGAGAAAGAAAAAAAGACATCAAGGGTACCACCAAGATGCTTAGGCTGAATGTCTGGAACAATGGGTTGCCATAACCTAAGATAAAAGCTGAGGGTAGAGTAATTGGCAAATGGAAAATTAATTGTGTGAGTTTTAGCATGAGATTTTGGGGGGGAAGGGCAGATTTACAGATGTGAACATGTTAACTTCTTGGATATTATTTTCCTCTGATCTTCCTCCTATTCCCTTGCTGGCTCTCATTCTTTGCCTACGGGGGCACTTCTTGTATCGTATGCTCCTCACCTGCAGCTTTCCATCTTTAATACTTTTTGTGCCTCATCCTCATTTTAAGATTTATATGTACTTAATGTGAATTGCTTCCAGCTTTTATCTCATCCTAGATCTTAGGCCAGTCTTCCCCTATGTTTCTAACATGTAGAATATTCCTCTCATTACAATTTCCTCTATGCCTTTGTTTCTTAAAGGCAATTTCCATAATTTCTCTTTATGGATAAATGAATATATTTATGGAATATGAATATATTTATGTTCAGCAAACAGTAGATGACTGGTTTAAAGTTCTACCTGATACATGTTTTATATAACTATTTTAAAGAAAATTTTAAATGGGGGAAAAGATTTAAATCAAATTAAATACACATCATCCTATAATGAATTGCTTTTCATAATTTATGGACCTATAATAAATATCTTTAAATATGCTTAGGGATTTATTGTATCAATATACATAAACAAAACCTAATATATATAAACATAACCTAAGTGAATATTCCTGTATTCTAGTCCCAACTTCAAGTTTGGGACAAAGCTCTTAAAAGAAAACGTTACATGAAATCAAATTTCTCACTATTAATATAAGCTAGAGAAAGACATTTGTTAAATAAAATTCAATCAATTCAGTCATCTGACATGATTTATTAAGCTCTATTATTGCAAAACTCTGTGCGGGACATGGTAGGGGATATTAAAATCAGAGGTTTTGCTGTTAAGAAACTTACAAATCATAGAGACTCTAACAGTGATGTGATTAAATACCCAGTATGTGTATAAGAAAGTCAGATTTTAAATAATGACATTGAAAGAAGCAATCAGTCCCCTGAAACTATGTTTTAAAATCTTCATGTGTAAATGTATGATTTTGCTTATTCCTTGACATCAAAATGCATTCTAGAAAGACTTTTCAAAAGAGAAAAGTAAACATTTTAAGGAATAGTAATTCCTTATGTGCACTTTCTTATGTCCGTAAATATCATTCATAAGTCCTAAATAATATAAGCTCTACCTGGCAGTTTTAAGTGATTTATATTTATAATAGTATATCTTTGTTATTTGTTAAATATATTTAAAACTAAATACAAATTTTACACAATATTTATGTATTCACATACCCTAATTTATTATCAGAATGATATATAATAAATATAATGACATTTGTTTTCCATGACACCTTTTAGTTATTGTCTTCATATATACATGTATTAAATTTATGCACATATGTTTTATTTTTATAATCTGATTTTTTTTACTTAGCATTAAATCAAAAGCATTCTTTACTCTTGTTTTAAAGCATTTACTCTTGTTAATGCAAATGAACACATGATTTTACATAAACTATATTGCACAGGTCAAATGTTATTTCTGTAGAAATAATACTTTTCCTTGATTGGTTTCTTATTTTGTGTAATTTTGTGTAATTTCTAATGCAGCCATCTATAAAGACCAGAAATAAGCTGTTTAGAGCACCAGAGATGGGAAGTTTTTCATTCTGTCATTTCTATTTTTCCTAAAAATCTGGCAAGGAAAATTAATTTTTTAGGCATCATTGACTGACAATAGTATATTTTGAAATTTCTCATAGTTCTTAATGTTTTAAGGAGTTTTTTTTTTTTATTCTACCATCTTACTCCAATAAGAGGTCACAAGCACCAGTACTTTAAAGTACATGAAATTCATTAGCAAGAAAGCCATGCATATGCCACCCTCCCCCTAGTCTTCACCACCTTCCTGCTATCTAGAAGCATCAGGTGTTTACTCCAACAATTTGATTTTAAAGATGTGTAGTATTGTGGTTGGACTAGTATCACATCGGGATTAGATGGGCTATGTTGCGTTAACAGCAAAGAAATCTCTCTGCCAAAACAGGAAAACATTGCACATAAAAGCAAATTTACATTTAAAATTGGGTGCGGGGCGCCTGGGTGGCAGTCGGTTAAGCGTCCGACTTCAGCCAGGTCAGGATCTCGCGGTCAGTGAGTTCGAGCCCGGCGTCGGGCTCTGGGCTGACAGCTCGGAGCCTGGAGCCTGTTTCCGATTCTGTGTCTCCCTCTCTCTCTGCCCCTCCCCCATTCATGCTCTGTCTCTCTCTGTCCCAAAAATAAATAAACGTTGAAAAAAAAAATTGGGTGATGTTACATACAAGCTGTCCTCTGTATAGTAGTTCAGTGACACTTTGACCTCATGGTATATCCATCTCAATATATGGATATCACAATGCAAGGGGAGGGAGTGCTAGAAAGCCTTGAACTATCCATTAAATGCTTTAATTCAGAAGTGAAGATTACATTTATGTCTACTCAAAGTTAATTGACCAGAATTTATAATATCAATTAGATTTCAAGAAGGGTGGAGAAGTGTGATTATCCCATTTGCCTTGACCAGGAGAAAACTTATACAGAGTTAGCACTGGTTATCTCCACCACAGCAGGGTACTTCAAATCATATTCTGGAAAGGATACCTAGTCTGATTGTAGAGGTTAACGAAACTCTAAGTTGTAAGAGCAAAGAGAATTCTTAAAATCTTCTCTGTTTTTCATGAGGTATTGACATGTTTCAAACATCCTTCAGATTTTCTTTGAAATATGAAGTAATAGCACCTTTATTGGACAAAGAATGCTTCAGTTCCAGGCAGAGTCCTCTCTACCTCTATTAATGGATCTTCAATCTATCCCTTTTGGAAAAACTCCACAAGTCTCAGTCCCTCCTGGGTTCTAGGCATAATCCTTTCAGTCTCATCTTGGAGGACCTACCTTCTGAAATCATAAAATAAGTAGGAACCCAGAAATGCACAGTGAAACTCTGACTCAATCTCAAGCCATTCAAAAATCCTGAAGTCTAAGAAACCTATCTGTATTCTATGGAGCTATTCGGGATACTGATATTTCCTCATTCGGAGTTGGCAGTTCCAGGTTACCTATGTATCTGTTTTGTAAGTAAAATGCCATACATAAAGATAACAAAGCAGAAGAGAACAGATTCTGGTATCTGTTTCCTTATTTTTAATTATTTATCTTATGCCTATGGCTTCCTAGACAATTCAGATAATCAGTGACTCACCTAGAAAGGAAAATACAGAAAGTGGTAAAGAAAGATAAATGTACATAGTATTTACATGAAAATAGAAGATAATTCAAATGAATCAATTCTCTAAAACAAACAAACACAATCCACCAATACACAGAGGGCTCCGCATTTCAAATAATTGAATGAGTTTATCTCATGTTTAGAATTAAGCACTCTCCCTTAGGTTTTGCTGTGATTTTTTGATTTTTAATCACCTTTCAGGGAAGTACAATAAGCCTTGTAATAACTAGAACAGCTTCAAATTTGTATACATTTTAAAGTTTAGATAATCTGAAATTGCATTTTAATGTATATAGCTATAATTTAATTTTAATTTTCAGGAAATGTACATTTTTGAAGAATGTAAAATAAATCATTGGGAAAATGAAGGAAGTATTTATTTAGTGAGGGATATCATGTGCCTCTTCTTTTCTGGAGTTAAATATTCTGTGTTAATCTGCTCGTATTTATAGTTATAGCATATCCATGATAAAGTCTATTTCAGAGTAATATGATCTTGGCTAGAAATATTTGAATCTTAAACCAAAAAGAGTATGGACAATAAGTCGAATTAAGAGCTTGTGCTTGTATGCAGGTGTTTACTTAAACTTTTTCTGAATATCTGTTGGCTCTCAGTAGGCAGCATAGTAACATAGTCACTGCCTCACTCAAACTTCCATTCCTCCCACAGTGGACAGTGATTATTCTTGATTCAGCATCCATTTCCAATTTCTTCTTTCTGCACAGACTTATTTTTCTAATGTGTCCACCATATGACTAAGTTGCTTAGATAATTCTTGAGAAAATAGTCCAGGTAGAGGGGAGAGGGATGAATATGTGGAACAGGGGAGCTATTTATGGAAATGAAGATACTGTGTATGGTACTGGAGTGGTGGATATATGATATGCATTTGACAAAACCCATAGATCTATACAACACAAAAAGTGAACACTAACATGAATGATGGGTTTTAGTTAATAATAACGTATCTCCTAGTTTTTCAATTATAAAAAATATGTCACACAAATGTAGGATATTACAAAGTAAGGGACACTGAGAAGGAAGAGAGTATATGAGAATTAGGAGTAGTTTCTGTTTAACTTCGTATCATGTCTCCCTCAAGTTCATTTTTTTGTGGGAATTTCTCATTTTATTTTTTTCTCTTTTATTTTTATTTTGACATGTGTAACATTAAATACCAACACATGGTTTCACTCTTATGTGGATCCTGAGAAACTTAACAGAAACCCAGGGGAAGGAAAAAAAAAAAAGAGGTTAGAGTGGGAGAGAGCCAAAGCATAAGAGACTCTTAAAAACTGAGAACAAACTGAGGGTTGATGGGGGGTGGGAGGGAGGGGAGGGTGGGTGATGGGTATTGAGGAGGGCACCTTTCGGGATGAGCACTGGGTGTTGTATGGAAACCAATTTGACAATAAATTTCATATATTAAAAAAAAAAAATAAAAATAAAAACACACACACAAAAAAATACCAACACAGAAAAGTACACATAGCTGTAATACACAAAAATGAGTACAGTCCTAGGTTTTTTACAATAAAATCCATTAAATCATTATATGTAGAAACCTGTTAGAAAGTTCTTATTTTTGATATAATTTAAAATAGAATTCTTACTTTCAGTTTTCTTTGTTATGTATGAAATCATACATGACTGTCAGATTATCTTGTTTATATCCCATGGAATATTTGTTTACTTGTTTATATCCCATGGAATATTTTCTGTGAGTGTATATGCATTAATTAGGGTATTTTTAAGATTATGATAAAATTCAATTCTAGAATAGAATATACAGACATGAAGGAAGAATTGTTTTACTCAGCAAATTTAGCTTTCATGAAAAGGCTTATTGCATACTTAGTGAAGTGAAAACTAAGTTGAATAACTCATTGTCAGGTAACAGATGTTAAAAAACATTAGGCACAGTAGTTGAATACACAGGTACCAAACACACATACATAAAACTCTTAATGATTCAAAGTTTGTGCTCTTTTTTGGTTTAACACTCAAATACTTCCAGCCAAACTGTCACTAAACAGAAAGACTTAAAATGAATCATCTGAGAAATGAAAGAAATAATTTCAATTAACCGGGAATATCTAATAGGCATATGCATATTCTTTTCTAGAGTTGTATTTATTTAATTTATTTTTTAATTTAAATCCAAATTAGTAACATATAGTGTAATAATGATTTCAGGAGTAGAACCCAGTGATTCATCACTTACATATAACACCAGTGCTCATCCCAACAAGTGTCCTCCTTAATGTCCATTTCCCATTTAGCCCCTCCCCCCATCTAACACCCCACCAGCAACCCTCAGTTTGTTCTCTGTATTTGAGAATCTAGTATGGTTTGTCTCTCTCTCTCTCTCTGCTTTTATATTATTTTTGCTTCTTTTCCCTTATGTTCATCTGTTCTGTATTTTAAATTCCATATATGAGTGAAATTATGTGATACCCATCTTTCTCTGACTGACGTATTTCACTTAGCATAATACCCTCTAGTTCCATCTACACTGTTGCAAATGGCAAGATTTCATTATTTTTGATCGCTGAATAATATTCCATTGTGTGTGTGTGTGTGTGCGTATGCAGGCGCACATGCATGCGTGCATGTGTGTATATATGTATATACCACATCTTCATACAGTCATCAGTTGATGGACATTTGGGCTCTTTCCATACTTTGGCTATTGTCGATCATGCTGCTGTAAACATTGGGGTACCTGTACCCCTTCAAATCAGCACTTTTGTTTCCTTTGGATAAATAGTAGTGCAATTGCTGGGTTGTACAATAGTTCTATTTTTAATTTTTTGAGGAACCTCCATACTGTTTTCCACAGTGGCTGCACCAGTTTGCATTCCCACCAGCAATGCAAAAGAGTTCCTCTTTCTCCACATCCTCACCAGCATCTGTTGTTCCCTGAGTTGTTAATGTGAGCCATTCTGATAGATGTGAGGTGGTGTTGATTTGTAACTAGAGTTGTATTTTAAATTAATCTGCTTATTCAACAGTCTGATGGCCACTGCATATGATGGGCTATAGATTCCCAATTTTCTGAAGGTAATGAGATCATCACCACATTTAATTTCAAATGAGTCTAATGCTAAACACAGTTTCCCAATCTTTAGATTTGGTGCATAGGTCAAACTTTGTTGACCCATGATTTGGAGAAACAAAATGGGTTTCTTACTGAATTGTAAGGGCATGACCCCAGAAATTCTCTTTGAGTTGACTCTTAATAAACTGTCTAGGACCAGGGACTCTCATTCCCTGAAGTGGATTCTTTATAGCTGAATTTCACATAGTACCAGAAACTACCCCCTACTCCACTATTGGGCATGAACCCAATCACATCTTCCCTTGGGTTTTCAGTTGCTGGTAACTGTAATTATTAGTAGTTGTTCTTGCTAGTAAGTGTCCAAACCCATTAAATGACATAACATTTTGAATGTGTTCTCTCAGTAGGAGTTGGATATCATTTGTGAAGTAATTGTTACCTTACTTGAAAGTTTAGAGCTTTTTTTGTATTTATCCTCATAAAATTAACATTTTAGCACTTTCCAGCCTATATTGTTTGTTAACAAATTCTACATTTTCTTAAAAAATATGCTAGAAGCATGCATTGTGACTGTCAGAGTTTAGTAGAAAAAATGAGCCAGCATTCCATCAGTCTTGAAAATAGTCTCCCAACTTTCAATACGAGCTGAATGCATTTAGGTATTATACCATTTGTATCATCCAGGAAATAGGTATCCTTTCCCTTTCCCAAATTATTAAATTTGTCTGTGGCTTTATATACCTTGCAGATTTTTACATTATAAGAAATCATAAAATTTACTGTGTACATGTTAACAAGTGAGTGATATTAAAACATAGATAAATATAAAATTAACAAAGGAAAATCATATATCACTGCTACATGACCATTTTAATCTTTTATTTCATATGCCCTTTAAGTCACTTATATATGTATATATTATATATAATGTATATAAATTATATATATACTGTAATTGTAAACATGTTCTGCAAGTTGCACAATAAGGAATTTTATTTACTATGTCACATATATTTAGTAATGTGTATTCTAACAGACTGCATGATATTGAATAAAATAGATATAAATATGTCCTAGCTTTGGTTCACAGTTCTGTTTGCAGATATCTCAGTATAGGGTTAAATTTTTTGCATTTGACGCATTACACAATTCATATTGAAATGTATTTTAAGATTAATTTATATATCTTACCTGGTCAGATAATTTAATGTTTACCTTAGATTAGAAACTTTATGGGTCTGAAGTAAAATGGGTTGAACGCTCTTTGACTTGATTTTTCCATAAGAGGGATCATCAGCCAAGTTTATGATGTAAATTTGAATTGTTCTGCAATGCTCTTTGTGCCAAATTTCCTCCTGATGAGTTTGTCACTATATATTAACGTGTTAGGAAAAATGATGTTTTTACTTTTAGTCATTCCAACTTAAAGATCATTTCCTTTTTTTTCCCCAATAGGCATATTAGTGTATTGAAACGATACCAGCAGTATGATTGACAAGGTAAGCATGTGAATCCTGGCTTTACCACTCTTAAGTAGAGCAGTCTTCCAGAAATTAGTCACATTATTCATTTTAAAAATCTGGATGTTAACTCCTACTTCAGAGGATTATATTAGAGACAAAACAATATATCTGAAAGCTCCTCCCTTATTGCCTACTGCATGATGTAAATTCAAGAAATATTACTCGTGAAGTTTTAACCCCCATTATTTTGAATCTGTAATAAAATGAAACAATATAACTGATTCAATAACCCACACGGTTTATGTATTAGAAACGTAACTAACTGAGTATGATTTAAAAAACATGCCTACCAGTAATAGTAGAGACTGTTGGTTCCATGATTCAGAATATGAGATTAATTTTTAAAAATCAGTTTATGCACACACAAACACACATGCACACATAATAGGGAGAGTGTAGCTGATGCTGCCTCACTTTTCACAGTGAAGTTGGGGATTAGTACTTGCTCTTTTTTTGTGATCTTTCATTTGCAGAGACATTGTAATACTGAACTTAGTCTGATGACTTACTGGACATACATCTGTTTTTTTGATTCTCAATTAAGCAGCAGGTTGCTGGCCTTACTGTCAACTATAGTTTTGTTGCTTTCTTTTTCATATGCATTATCTGTCTGATTAACATTTTAGGTAAAGGTTAGGTTTTCAATAAGAAAATTGATACATTTATTTTCTTTAGATAGCTTCAAAAGCTGCGTTGGGTTTAAGAATTCATCAACTCTAGACCAGAGTCTTGCATGTTTTAAGAATGCTGATTTGATATTTCTGTGCACATTGTTATTAATTGCTCTGTAAAATGGTTCCAAGTAAAACTCTCATGCGTACCTGTTACTCATCTATATTTCATAGTTTAATACACTTTTCTAGAAAGTCTTATTGTTTTGTTTTAGTGCTTAAATTGAAATAATAGATTAAAACCTTGGATATAATTAGCAAACATTTTTGTAGTTGTGCAAAGGTAAACTAAAAGACATTTATGTGCTTAGTTCCAACTCTAATGGAGAGCAAATTACATTTTTATTGAAAATGTATTAAATAGCGGAATATATCTTTGTCTCTAAAATATAATATTATCCCTTATTGTCTACTATGAGATAAAATGAGATTATACATAATGAAGCTTACACATAATGCATTTTAGTAACAATTCAGTTCCTAATTTAAATTTGTAATTCTAAATGAGAATTTCTATAGGTAGGTGATGTATTACTTTGTGGAATTTGAGGCCTGTACCACAGTTATTATACTGTTGTTGCCAACATTGTACATTACTTATGGAGTAGTTTGAATAAACCAAGCCTTTGAAAATTAATTCTAATTATCAGATCATTAGTCGGGCCTCATCATATCATTAGTTGTGCCTTATATCTTTCATTGAAATGGAAGATAATATTTTGACTACCAACCATGTAGTTGATGAAGTTAACATTTTGTTAAAAATATAAGCGATTGCCTTGAGGTCTTATGCTGATTGTGGGTGGAAGCAATAATCGTGATATAAAATGACCTTTACATACAACATACACAGTTATAGATTATACATAATAAACTGTACATACAACTCAATATTGAACATATATAAACAGTACATGTGTATGATATACATACCATATGATGAACAGACATTTATTTCACAGTTCGATAAATGTCAAATGTACACATTTAAGTAGTCCTCAGTCAAATCCAGATGCATTCCGGAAAGTCCCCTCATGGCTTCCCTTTTACTCTCCAAAGTAAACAGTGATCTGTTTTACTGTGGAAATGGAATCATACAACATATACTGTTTTGTATTTGAATTCTTCTTTCAGCATAATGACTTTGAAATCCATTCATGCTTTTGCAATTTTCTGCTTTTTATTTTTTAAGTTTCTGAGCAGTGTTCCATGGTATGGGTACCAGTTTGTTTATCCATTCATCTGTTGGTGGATAACTGGGCTGTTTTCAGTTTTGGCTATCATAAATAAAGTTGTCATGGCAATTTGTCTGAATGTTTGTATGTGTGTTTGTATGTTGCTGTTTTCCTGTGGACATCTGTTTTTATTTCTCTTTGGTGAATGCCTGGGGTGTACAATTGTTAGATCATATGGTAACTGTATATTTAAAGAAAGTATCAAACTGTTTTCTACAATTGCTTTACTAGCTTTAGAGTTCTACCAACAATGTATGAATGTTGGAGTTTTCTAAAATCTAGCCAATATTTGGTACTATCGTTCTTTGAATTTTTAATTGTAGTCAAGTTTTAATTTTTTTTTGAGAGAGAGAAAGGGAGAATGCAAACAATGGAGGGGCAGAGGGAGAGGGAGAGAGAGAATCTTAAGCAGGCTGTGTGTCCAGCACAGAGCCTGATGCTGAGCTCAATCTCACAATAGTGAGATCATGACCTGAGTCAAAATCAAGAGTCAGACACTTAACCAGCTGAGCCACCGGGGTGCCCTCACATTGAGTATTTTAAATTGTACTTACTGGGTTCAAAATCCTAGCTAAAATATTTTATGTGTTTATAAATATTTCTGGACTTTATTTGTTGATATTTTTGATAATATTTGTTGAGAATTTGTTGTCAGCGTTCATAAAGAGTAACATTCTTATGTGAGATCTTTGTCAGTTTTTGGTATCCTGGTAATATTGTCTTCATAAAATGACTTAAACAGAATCTCATTCATTTTTTACTTTCTGAAGGGCTTTGTATGCTATTTATTTGTTTTTTCCTCAAAATGTTTGGCACAAGTCACTAGTGAATTCATATGGGCATTTGATTGTCTTTATAAGAAAATACTTGATTTAATATATTTGCTGGCTATAGGAATATTCAGGTTATCTTCTGCATCAAAATTTAGTTGTATTTTTTAAGGACTTGTTCATTGTTGTTAAGCTGCATTTAAAAAAAATAATGTTATTTAGTTTTGAGAGAGAGAGAGAGAGAGAGAACACGAACAGAGGAGGGGCAGAGAGAGAGAGGGAGACACAGAATCTGAAGCAGCCCCCAGGCTCTGAGCTGTCAGCACAGAGCCCAACAAGGGGCTCAAACTCATGAATCGCGAGATCATGACCTGAGTCAGATGCTCAGCCCACTGAGCCACCCAGGCACCTCTAAGTTGTGTTTTTTAAAGACTTGTTCATTTTATTTATTTATTTATTTTTGGCAAAAATGTTAACATGATTTTGATCATAGTGTTTTGTGGGGTTTTTTTTTTCTTTGTATTTTTAATGGCTGTAGGAGTTCTAGTGATACCCTGTTTCATTCCTGTTACCAAATGCACATTCATGGGTATGTTTCTCTTTTGCCTTCATTAGTATTTGTACAGTTTTAACCATTTTATGGAATTTTCCAAGAACTAAATTTTGGCTTCTTAAAACATTCTTTTCTTCTACCTATTTTGGTTTTAATTAGCTTTTCTTATTTCTTTTTTGTTTGTTTGTTTCTTAATATTCCATTACATCATAAATTTTAAGTTTTTTTTCTTTCCCAAGTTAAGAAAAGTTATAATTTCCTCACTATGCCCTACTTTAGCTGTATCCTGCTTACTACCTTCTTCAGGAGTCTATAAAGGTAGGGCATGGT
Organism: Puma concolor; assembly: GCF_028749965.1. NCBI lineage: Eukaryota > Metazoa > Chordata > Mammalia > Carnivora > Felidae > Puma > Puma concolor. The sequence continues at coordinate 203,285,250 of NC_141667.1, read as the reverse complement.
GGATGCAGCACCTGAAAGTAAGCATGAGGAGGCCTGGACATTGAGTCCTGCCATGTTGAAGATGTGAGGGAAATACCTTGGTCACTTCACAGATTCTTCCTAACGTTATAAGGTTAAATCTGACCCTCATTATCTCTCTTCTGTTCTCAATTCTGTAGCATTCTCTTTCTGGTAAGTCTGGTGTGGCTCCCTCTGTCAGCTTTAGCAGCCCCCACCCAGGGCTCAAGGGGAATAGTCTGACAGACTCCTTTTTGACTTCCCCTTCCTGCTTCACAGTGCCTGCACTGTTGTCCACAGATAACAGAAATGTCTGGGTCCCCAGCTCTAATCTGTCTCCTCTGTTCAGGGGCACCACCCTGTTAAGCTTGAAATTTGGCATCTTCCACTAAAGGTCTCCAATGTCTTCCGTTAGAGAACCTCAGTAATAATGGGGTTCTTCACAGAAGTTTCCTTCCCTTGTGAATCACAGTTTTATGGTTCTTGCTGCCTCAAAACAGTTTTCTCTGATATTTTGTCCAGTGCTGTGGTTTGTTTACCTCGGGTGCTGGCCCAACACCAGCTCTTCCATCATAGTGGAAGCAGATGTCACTCTAGATGACTTTTAGTTATTTAATTTAAAAGACTTTCAACAGAAACTTAAGGTGGTGAAATTAATTGTGAGTTGTTAATAGACCTACTACCAGAAATTAATAAGTAGATAATTACTATAATTCTATTGCAATTTATGTTTTCTAATGTCTAAATCTTGCCATCATTTTCCACTGTGAACAAATAAAACAGTACTCTAATGGACTTCCAAATCCTCTGTTCTGTTTTCTAGTATCACTGAGGAAAAAATATTTTCAAGGAGAAAGAAAACTTTCATACATTTTAGAGAAGCACCAGTATAGAATGTTACAGCTTGTTTGAATGGTGATTTTAATTTATAAGTAGTAATTTGATTCACCTACCAAGGCACTAAAATCTTTAATAGAACTTGCACTGTCATTATTATTCATTATTCATAAAGTGATGTAAATGGAAATAGTGTCTCAGAAAGGTTAGCATACAGATAAATCCATGCCCTAAAGAACTTATAATTTTAAAATCCTTTCAACAAGCTCCCCACCACCCAACCCCTGGGCACTCATTAGAATCAGACAGCTTGTGAGCACTATTCCATTTGGCTTTGACAGTATAAAGAAGTCCAACTAAATAGAAGCTATAATATAATTCAAAAGTGTGTTTTCAAATTTGAAAGCAAAACTGTAATACTCTTAGGATCCACATTATCTTCTTAGGTTTAAAGTGGATATAAATATCAAATGAATGGTTTATAGTATAGCAGTAGAGTAATATTTTATCTCAAATTTCATATTATACCTATTATTATTATTATTATTATGGCAACTAGCAGGAAGTAGAGAAAGAACAACTCCTCTGGTACTTGCACATTGGACTGTACTAAATGATTTTAACTTTTGCCTGTGTCTAAATAATTTAATGAGGATCCTTTTCCCTGACTCTGGTTGCTGTGGATATGTCTATACAATCTTGTATTCCCTTAGTTATTTCTATTTTGTTACTTATACTATATTCAAAAACAAATATGATAAATCAGAGTACTTCAGAATTTCACAGAAATTAAAAATATCTTGATAAATATTGGAATCATTAAGACAACTTCATTTAAAGTCTGTCTTTCTGAGCAGGGTGGAATGATTACAAAACATTCAGAGCATGGAAAATCCTTTTCTCGATTTAATTCTGACCTGAGATATCCTACTTAATGCTTTATCATATGAGAGCAATATGGCTTCCATTTTTAAAATGTGTAAGTGGAGAGTCTGGTTTTTCCTATAGCTACATGAAAAAGTTCTCCTTCAGGAAAATACTAAATCATTTTTAAGAATTTCAACGAGAGAATAAAATTGCCCCATTTTGTGGAAGTTGGAAGAGTTTCTTTCGCCTCTGAGAGTGCAAAAAAGCCTCTACCCCCAGCAACACAGGAAGGAGGAAGACAAGGTGGGGGTCAGGAATTAGGAGATGGAGGCAGGCTTGTGAGTCATTCACTCCTGCTTCTAGGAAGAGTGATCCTCCTTTGTTTCTGATGCTGTTCCAAGCTCCCATCTTCCTCATTCTTGCCTAGGAGTCATGGTTTAAGAACGGGGATGCTAGCATTACTGACTAAAGTTGGAGATACTAGTTTGATGGTCAAAGATGTTAAAATCTTGTGTTTCTGTATTATATAATCTGTGACCTCTTTAAGAATACTTTTTATAAAACTACCTTGTGTTCATGCTGTCTCGGCTTTACCCTTTCTGGGGGAATGCTTCCTCCTACCTGACCGGCATGGTAAACTGGGAGTAAAACTTCCTCTGCATCAGGAGGGCCTTCTCCTATTAGGTAGGGAATTTAGGCCAGTCCTGTAATCATATTTGAAAAAAAAAATCATTTTATGTTGGTGCTCTCTCCCTGATATTCTTTATTTTCCCCCCATTCATCTTCTGATCATAAAGTTGTAAAACTTCAAGGGCTAAAAGCAGGAAGGAGTCTCCAATGGAAGAAAGACAGTTTCTTCAGCAAATGGTGCTGGGAGAACTGGACACCAACATGCAGAAGAATGAAACCGGACCACTTTCTTACAACATACACAAAAATAATTTCAAAATGGATGAAAGACCTAAACTGAGACAGGAAACCATCAAAACCCTAGAGGAGAAAGCAGGCAACAACCTCTTTGACTTCAGCTGCAGCAATTTCTGACTTGACCTATCTCCAAAGGCAAGGGAATTAAAAGCAAAAACGAACTACTGGGACCTCATCAAGATAAAAAAACTTCTGTACTGCAAAGGAAACAATCAACAAAACTGAAAGACAACTGATGGAATGGGAAAAGATATTTGCAAATGACATATCAGATAAAGGGCTAGTATCCAAAATCTATAAAGAACTCACCAAATGCCACACCCGAAAAACAAATAATCCGGTGAAGAAATGGGTATAAGACATCAATAGACACTTTTCCAAAAAAGATATCCAGATGGCAAACAGACACATACATCATCAGGGAAATACAAATCAAAACCACAAAGAGATCCCACCTCACCTGTCAGAATGACTGAAATTAACAACTCAAGCAACAACAGATGTTGGTGAGGGAGATGTGGAGAAAGGGGAACCCTACTGCATTGTTGGTGGGAATGCAAACTGGGCAGCCTCTCTGGAAAACAGTATGGAGGTTCCTCAAAAACTTAAAAATAGAACTATCCTATGACCCAGAAATTGCATACTACTAGGTATTTATCCAAAGGATGCAAAAATACTGATTCAAAGGGTCACATGTACCCCAATGTTTATATCCGTGCTGTCATCAATAGCCAAATTATGGAAAGAGCTCAAATGTCCATCAACTGCTGAATGGATAAAGAAAATGTGGTGTATATATATACAATGGAATACTACTCAGCTATGATAAAGAATGAAATCTTGCCATTTGCAACTACATGGATGGAACTGGAGGGTATTATGCTAAGTGAAATAAGTCAGTCAGAGAAAGACAGATATGGGACACCTGGATGGCTCAGTCATTTAAGCCTCCAACTTCGGCTCAGGTCATGATATCATGGTCCTTGAGTTTGAGCCCTGTGTCGGGCTCTGTGCTAACAGCTTGCAGCCTGCAGCCTGCTTGAGATTCTGTGTCTCCCTCTCTCTGCCCCTCCCCCATTCACAGTCTGCCTGTCTGACTGTCTGTCTGTCTGTCTCTCTCTCTCTGTCTCAAAAATAAACATTAAAAGTTTTGTAAAAAAGAAAGGTATCATAAGATTTAACTCATGTGGAATTTAAGAAAATTAACAGATGAACAAGGGGAAGAGAAGGAAAAATAAGATAAAAACAGAATGGCAAACCATGAGACTCTTCAAGAGTCTCTCCAAGAGAACAAGCTGAGGGTGTAGGTAGGTGGAGGGGTGAGTTAAATGGGTGATGGGCATTAAGGAGGGCACTTTTAGGGTTGAGCCCTGGGATGTCATATGTAAGAGACAAATCACTGGGTTCTACTCCTGAAGCCAAAACTACACTATATGTTAACTAACTTGAGAGGGGAAAAAAAAAAAGATGTAGGCCTAATAGAAGGCTTGGGAATCAAGATCAGATGTGGAATTGACTCACTTGGGGTCTCCATTTCAGACTTTGGGACAAAGCCTTCCAGCAATTAACAGTATGCTTTTGTTTGGACCATCCCTTATGCTGTTGAGTTCCTAAATCTGGTGGAAGGGAGTGAGTGGAGAATTTAGAGAATACAAGGTTCTTGATCTTGCTAAAATCCTTTACTACAGAAGAGCTAACAAGAGCTAAGAACTTTATTGCAAGTTGTGAATTATTGTGTTAACAGCAAGTTATTTCAATTATGGGGTTCTTTTCTTCTAAATTAAGTGTAACAACTATAAAGTTGACTCTCCAGTGTTATGATAATACAAACTCCAAAATGTAACACTTGCCAGGGTTTTAAGAAAGTTCTACAATAGGACTTCATAATGGGGAAAGTGCTAAAAACTGCTTAATTTAATTTAATTTAATTTAATTTTTAAGTTTATTCCTTTATTTAGAGAGAGAGAGAGAGCACAAGCAGGGAGGAGCAGAAAGAGAGGAGAGGGAGAGAATCCCAAACAGTCTCTGTACTGTCAGCACAGAGCATGACTCAAGGCTTGAACCCACGAACTGGGATACCATGACCTGGGCCAAACCAAGAGTTGGACAGTCAACTGACTGAGCCACCCAGGCACCCCAAGACTGCTTTATTTATTTTAATACATTGAGATACATTCTAATAAAATGTTAATGATTACTGCATATGGCACAATAGTTATAATGTAACATTAAGTGAGAGTAAATTATAAGCAATTCATGCAATGTGATAATTTCTTAATATAATTAAATCTCTATAGCTATATGTGATATGTATAAGTTTTAAGGTCTCCACAGCCTTGAAAATTGTAATATATAAACTATTGAATGTACAGGATTTTGTTGATTTTTGAGCTCTACATTTTCTTACATTGTATATTCCAATGTCAGGGTAATAACAGATACTCTATTATCGTTTAATAGGTAGAGTTTTTCTGTTTAACTCAGTGGTACATTTCAATATCACTGACATCTTAGATTGAATAAAATGTTATTTTGAGTCAGCTTTTCTCCAGTTCTGCTGGTAACAAAATACTATTTAGCCACTTTTTCTCATTCCTGCACAATTCCTTTTTGTTTATAATCTTAGACATTTTCTTTTATGGTTCTATATCAGTGGTTGTTACTCCAAAAGTGATTTTGCTGCCTAGAGGACAATTGTCATTGTCCCGAGACGTTTATGATTGTCACAAAAGTATCCAAAAGTATATGGTCTAAATTGTCAATAGTACCAAGTTTGAAAAGTTCTGCTGCCAGGAGCAAAATCACCCCCACAAAATCATTCAGACTCTGGGGTATGAGTCACATATGTGAGGGTGTGGCTTTTCACCATTCCAGATAAAACAAAAATAAACAAAACAACAACAGTGGAAATCTCTCAACTCATTATAGGAGTGGTACAGTAAAATACATTAACTGTCACACTATTTTTACTGAAATATGGATTTTTTACTTAAACTCTCTATGGAGTCACCTGGAAAGTTATGAAAATGCTGGCTCAGTCCTATCTCCAGAGATTATGAGGTAGCTGGTCTGGAGAGTTGTTCTGGGCTTTAAGATTATTGTTAAAGTTCCCAAGGTGATACTAAGTCAAGATTAAGATGCACTTCCTTGAGGTCTTTTATAACCAGCTGGAATATTTGTTTCATCAGAATCAGCTTACTTTGGAATTATGATTTAATATGAAGATGGCAACCATTGAATTCACATATTTGAGTAAATGACATTTATTGTTCATTAGTTTTCTGACAATTCCCTTGTGGAGGAAATGATGGCCTCAATTCTTACACTCTTGGAGAAACTCTCAGAAAAGAAAACATTGAGGAGTCAATCCTATATATGTTACTGTTCACAAGTACCATACAATCAGTGAAAGATAAGAGAAATATCTTATTTTTGTTAGATAAATACCCAATGCCCTGATGAGGTTGCTATGATTTTTAGGTGGCATATTTTCCCACTGTGCATTCCTTAATGGAAACTTACAAAAATACTGTGCCAATTTTAGAGATTGGTGTGATTGCATAATTTTTTTAATTTTTCTTGAATATCTCAAATTCTCAAATTATATTATTTTTACATATATGTATATATTTATTCAGAGGCTGCTTCCATTTGCACAGAAAATGATTCATTGCTCTATACATCTGTGCTGGAGTGAATGACCTTTATTAATTAAAAGGTAGATACGTGATAAATTGGAGAGACAAATGACTAATTTGGTGTTAGCTACATTGAGTTTTATTTGCTGGTAACGATATTTTGGTAGACAGCACCTTTAGGCAGTTAGAAATATATAGAATAGTTTATATGTTCAAATTATTAATATAAATGTAGTAATCTTGTATAATTAGATGGTGTTAACCATTTAAAAATAAGAGATAATTTTATCTACAGTGGAAAGCATAAAAGTGAGGGAAGGAAAATGGTGATTGAAGGGATCTGGGAGAATCACTGCATCTGGGTTGGGAGAGAAGAGGACAAGTAAGCAGAGAAGGAACAATGAGAACACAAGGGACATCATCAGTTATCCCTTGCTGCAGAAGACAGTAGAGGAGGCTGTTTGAAGGTGAATGAGGATAATAAATTAGCAAATGCTAAAAGGCAATTAAAAATGATGAAGAGCACTCAGTGTATTGACTTTAGTATATGGGAAATTATTGGTGACTTTTGAGATAATTGTTCTAAAAAGAACTGAGTGAGGGATGCCTGGGTGGCTCAGTCAGTTAAGTGTCCAACTTTGGCTCAAGTCATGATCTCACGGTTCATGAGTTCGAGCCCTGCTTTGGATTCTGTGTCTCCCTCTCTCTGCCCCTCCCCCACTCACACTATATCTCTCTGACGCTCAAAAATAAATAAACATTTAAAAAAATTTTTAATCAAATAAAAAGAATTGAGCGAAATGGAAAGAGAAAGAGGAAAAGTGAGAATAAATGGAGGCCCTAGCTACAGACTGTGGAACTCACGAGTTGAATAATACAGAAGGAAGAAGAAAGCCAAGTAGTTTGAGGTGATAGCCATGTGCAAATAAGATACGCATTTGTTTGCTTTTAAGTATATTATGATGCAATTTTAATATATTTTTTCAACAGTGAACACAGAGCTTATTCGTGAAGAAGAAAAAGAGGACAAGGGGCCAGTAAAAGCTAAAAAAAAAAAAAAAATTTAAGATTAAAGTGTTGAACAGATACTTGCTATACTCTGAATAAATAATTGATAGCATGAATTATTGTTGCACAGTGGTAAGAAGCATTGAAGATACCTTAGCTTCGTTAAAAGTAAAGTTAGTTTTTAGCTTTATTGTAAATAAAGGGGGTCAAAAAGTACAAACTTCCAGTTCAAAATTAATAAGTCATGGGGATGTGTTGTGTGGCATAGCAACTGTAGTTAATATTGTATTGCTTATTTGCAAGTTGCTAAGAGAGTAGATGTTAAAAGTTCTTATCACAAGAAAAAAATTATGTAACTGCATATGGTTACACATGTTAACTAGACTTACTGTGGTGGCCATTTCCCAAAATATACAAATGTTGAATCATTATGTTACATATCTGAAAGTAATATAATATGGTACGTCAATTATACCTCAATTAAAAATAATAAATAAGAAAACAAAGCTTATCAAAATATGCTAAAGTTACTTTACCACAAGGAGAAAACAGTGATGCAATTTGGAATGTCATGTTAGAGGCAATATAATCTAAGAATGAGAAACTTGGTTATCTTTTCATGGAATTAGTTTCAAGTTGATATGCATTAAATGCCTACCATACTCCAGACAAAATATTAATACTGGGGATACAAAATAATACATAGTATCTGCCCACAAATGTCATACAGTCCAGTGGAAGATACAAATAAATTTGTATTTTTTAAGATAATGTTTCCCTGTGGGGAGTGATATGATTTGGGATAAATTGATAAAATAGACTACAAAAATGAAATAGAAAAGTTGAATTTTGAATCAATAAATACTAAAAGATAATTTGAATTTAAAAACCTTTCATCCATATGTAATATTCCCAAATAAACTTCTGGCAGGAATTCAGGACTGACTTAGCTTACTTTTATGTATTCAGCTCTTTCCTCACAATTACCAATTGTTCTTGATTATGACTTAAAAGATTTAACTAATTTGGGAGGAAAAAAAAACTAAGCATTTATCCTCAGGGTATTTTAATTTGTCAAAAATCTAATTTTTCAAAACTATCTAGTACATGATGAATCTAAATTTATTTTCTCTTATGTATTTCTCTTCAAAATACAGTTCTTAAATGTTTTCCCGCTGTGTGAGGCAAAGACTTTCCTCCTCTGTGGGATCATGGCTGAGGTTTTCAGAAATGCATAATTAACTCAAAACACTTTAAAGAGAAAGCCAATGTAAATTTTGATAGAATTGTTTGTAATGTTTTTCCTTATGTGCCTCCTTTTCCCTACCATCTCAAAAATACTTACCATTTCTTTGGTTGCTTGTGGGAAATAACACTTATCTGCTGATCAAGCTAAAACTACTTAAACATTTCTGTGTTCAATTTTATACATAAATCTAAAGTATCAAAGAAACGAGAGAAGGCAGACAATATTGCAAAATACAAATCTTCTAATATACCTCTAAATACACAAAAACATCCGAAGTCCCAAATTATTGGTTTACTTCCCGAATTTAATATTTAACTGCTTTAATTTTACATTCAGTGTTAATCTTGGAGAAGTCGAAGTTATATTGCACATATTCTCTCCATAGGGGATGAAAACAGTGTAGAACAATGGAAAACAACTTCTGCATAGGTTTAAAAAAATTTTTTAAAGCAAAGCAGTGGTACTTACAGAGAAAAGTACAGAGCTATTTTCAAGTCAGAGGAATTGGAATTTGAGCATTGTCTTTGTACCTTACTAGTTGTACATGGTTGACAATTTATATAAGCTATGTGGTGTTTAAGCTTCTTCAGTTAAAAAAAAGAAAGAAAGAAAAGATGAGGGGCGCCTGGGTGGCTTAGTTGGTTGAGAGTCTGACTTCGGCTCAGGTCAGTGTGGAGCCCACTTCAGATCCTCTGTCCCCTCTATCTGCCCCTCCTCCACTTACCTTCTCCCTGCAAAAGAAGATGGTAGTAATCATTAAAGACATTGTTTTAGTAGTGTCCATATAATCCACAGTACAAGTACAATAGTAGTTGTTATTAATAATTACAATGAGGGGCGCCTGGGTGGCGCAGTCGGTTAAGCGTCCGACTTCAGCCAGGTCACGATCTCACGGTCCGTGAGTTCCAGCCCCGCGTCAGGCTCTGGGCTGATGGCTCAGAGCCTGGAGCCTGTTTCCGATTCTGTGTCTCCCTCTCTCTCTGACCCTCCCCCGTTCATGCTCTGTCTCTCCCTGTCCCAAAAATAAATAAACGTTGAAAAAAAAAATTTAAAAAAAAATAATAATTACAATCAAGTGACAGTAATAACAATATAGATAGCAATAATAAAAAGGAGCCTTGTTTCCTTGTACTGTGTGGGCTAAATTATATAAAACGTTATAAAAAGTATACAAAAGTGATTATTCATAATCTTATTTAAGATCTGCTTTTGAAATTATTTTTTGAAATTGTCATCTAAGTAGACTTAATTTTCTGCTTGGCTAATTGGCCATTTAACCCCTCAGTATTCCACCAGTGCGGTGACATCTCTTATTTCAAGAGGATGAATAAAAAGAAACAAGTGCATGCTCTCCTGGAGGAATGTAATCAAGTCACCCTGGGGCTATGGCGCCTAAATTCTCTCTCTGACAGATTTATGAGGATGTGAGACTGAGGATAGCATGCAAATGGAATTAGACACTAGTTTAACTAATCCGTTCTCAGATGTAGATATTCTATTGCCTCTAACTCAAGCCAGCTTTAAATATAGGCAAAGTAGATAATTGTGTAGGGCTTGAACTCTGAAGGAAATTAATCATTTCTCCAGGTAATGAGTCATTGCCATCCTGGAAATAATTTTTTTTTTACTGCTTTGCAAAGCTGTGGTTCATTACCAGCCAATAATTGGGGTGGTGTGTGTTCAATATCCCGTAAGCTACTTCTTAACTGTGTTATCTAGATAAGAATTCCCAGTATATTGTGTGATCTTAATCCTTCCTTTGCAACTACTTAAAAATATATTTCTGTATATATCCAGTGATGAGATCAATCCTTAAAGCTCTTAATTTAATAACACTTGTGATAACTCCTCAATATTTTATAATTGTCACTGTATTTCAAATTGAATAGACTGAGTTTTGAATGTGTGCATGTGTGAGAGAGATTGGGAGAGAAGAGAAAAAAAAGTTTAGAGATTGATGTCAGGAAAAAGCTTTGAAGATACTCAGCAGAAAAGCACTTAAGATTTGCTTTTTTTGCTTCTTTTAAAATGCTAAAACATTTTTTTTTTTTTTTTTGCTGTGCTTCGAATATGGAAGTGTATTAATACTTATTTTGGATTTTTTAAAATGTCTTTATGGACATGACCTTCAAATTACTTTGAAAATCAGAAATAACTCACATTGTAATGCTATCTTGAACTGCAGATTTATTTGCCATCCTTAGGATAACATTGGTCAGATCTGAAGTTAGGACACAAAAAATAATGGCTACTATAAAGTCTATTTAATTCTATGTTTCTATTGCATGTAGTTAACATTACTCTAAGTACTTAGGATCTAACAAAGCCTTACAAAGTAGATTACTTGTGAAGATATTCTGGAAAACATTGGCAATGTTTGAAAAACTTGATGTGCCAGGATTAAAAGTAAAATATACGAGATTATTGGGTGAACAAAAGAAGATTACTACATAAATTGAGTTGAAGTTCTTTGTCTGGTACTATAGATCTCTGAGGGTAACTGTGTTTAGTCTACTGAGAAAAAAGGTACCAACTCAGAGCTTGACCATACACTGCTGTTGATTACATAGGCATCCAGTTATTTCACCCAGAAGACAAAGATCTGAATCCTGCCTTCTCCATAGAGCATCTTCCCTGCTTACTCAGGGGTTTAATTTTCTTAGGACCAACAGACGGCACTTACATCTATTCCAGTCAAAGCAATACAAACAGATCTGATCCAACTACCCATCTCTGCCGAATCAATTCACTCTCGGGCTTTCTTCCCTTTCCCAGACCTGAGCCTCAGTTTTCTTAGTCTACTTAAAATAATTCAAAAAATACTTATTTGTATTACAAAATATACATGTGTGATTTTATGTCTTTCAGATTATACAAATAATTTTTTTTTCTTTGCTGAAAGCTAGATGTGGTTAAGTCAGGAGAAGAAACTAGTGATTCTGTGTTCACTATATACTGGAAAACATCGTAATTCATAACATAATTTTAGGTTTTTACATGTAAATCATGTTTATTGAGTAATAATTGGTACAGTTTACATGTCCTAAAAGTTACCCTTTTGGCGAGTACCTTTTATATATTCTGGTAAGTACACGGTGTTGTATAACTGCTACTGTAATGGAGGCACAGCGTATTTCCAACAGCTCTTAGCTCTCTAGCCCATGGCAAGCGTTGATTTATGTTCTGTCACTCTGGTTATTACCTTTTAAGTAGCTGATAAAAATGGAATTATGTGTTATCTAAACATTTGTACATGGCTTCTTTTACTTTTAATTATTATTGTTTCATGCCATTAGATATGTAAGTAGTTTGTTCCTTTTTATTGCTCAGTTTTATTTTGCTGGGTGTATGTACCACAATTTGTTTATCCATTCACCATTTAAAAGACATTATAACTTATAGTTTTGATAATTATGAGTAAAACCACCATAAAAATTCACCTTTAGCTGTGTGTGTGTGTGTGTGTGTGTGTGTGTGTGTGTGTGTGTGTGTGTGTGTGTTTCATTTTTCTTGGCTAAGGATCTAGGAATGGATTGCAGAAAAATGGAAATTCTGAACTATTTTCCAAAGTGGCTGTGTCAGCTTGCATTCACATGAGCAACATAAGAGAGTTTTAGTTGCTTCACATTCTTTCTAGCACTTAGCATTGTGAGTTTTTCAGAGGGCACCTGGATGGCTCAGTCAGTTGAGCGTCTGACTTCAGCTCAGGTCATGATCTCACGGCTTGTGGGTGACAGCTGCATAGGGCTCTGTGCTGACAGCTCAGAGCTTGGAGCCTGCTTTAGATTCTGTGTCTCCCTCTCTCTCTGCCCCTCGCCCGCTCACGCTCTGTCTCTCTCTGTTTCAAAAATAAATAAATATTAAAAAAATAGTTTTAATGTTTATTTTTTGAGAAAGAGCGTGAGCGGGCGAGGGGTAGGGAGAGAGGGAGACACAGAATCCGAAGCAGGCTCCAGGCTCCGAGCTGTCGGCACAGAGCCCTATGCGGGGCTCGAACCCACATGCTGTGAGATCATGACCTGAGCCGAAGTTGGACGCTTAACCAGCTCAGCCACCCAAGTAGCCCTCAAAAATAAACATTAAAAAAACAAACAAACAAAATTCATAGTGTCTGTGTCAGTTTGCATTCGCATGAGCAACATAAGAGAGAGTTTTAGTTACTATACATTCTTTCCAGCAGTTAGCTTTGTGAGTTTTTTTTAACTTTATCCTAAAGGTTTATCCTAAACCTTTAATGGTATAGTTGTAGAAGTTCAGTAGTCTTGGATTTTACATTTCATCCAAACACACTTCAGGTTAGTTTTTTACAAGTTGAAAGTATGGGTCAGGATTCATTTTTTTTCCCCATAGGGCCATGAAGTTCTTTCTATACCATTCTGTTTAATGTTTATTTATTTTTGAGAGAGCACAAGCAGGGAAAGAGCAGAGAGAGGGAGAGAGACAGAGAGAGACAGAGAGAGACAGACAGCAGCTGAGCCATCAACACAAAGCCTGGACACGGGGCTCGAATTCACAAACTGTGAGATCATGACCTGAGCCGAAGTCAGACGCTTAACTGACTGAGCCACTCAGGCACCCCTCTATACCATTTTTGAAAAAAGATGATTCTCTGCTCAGCATGGAGCCTGATGCAGTACTTGATCCCATGACCCTGGGGTCATGACCTGACCTGAAATCAAGAGTCAGACACTCAATTGACTGAGCCACCCAGTCACCCCCAAAAAGATGATTCTTTGTGCATTGAGTTGCCTTGATGTCTTTGTCAGAAATTAATTGGTGGTGTGAGCATGGGCCTATTTCAATTATGTTGAATGATACTTCTGCCATTTTGACAATAACACACTGTGTTTATTTCTGCAGATTAAATCTCCACATTTACCGTTGTTTTTCAAAGCCACTTAAATTCTATTTGTTCTTTTGTTTGGTCACATAAATTCTGTAATTAACTTGACAGTGCCTACAGAAATACTGCTGGAAGCTTGACTGCTCACACCTTCTGTATGTCTGCATAACCAACAAGGGAGTCTCTCTCTAGTTTCCTGTTCTGCCTTCATTTGGTCTCAAGTAGCAAATAAATGGAAGTTCAAGAAAAAAAGACTGTAAATGTGAACTTCCCCTTTTTTGGTGGAAATCCCAGGGTCACCATAGTATCACACTAGTCTTTATTTGGTATTCTGCTATTCTTTAAAAATTTAGGATATTTCCTCCCTAATATATACTATTTTCTCCCACATGCAAAACTTTGAATCTCTTTAGCCTATGCTCTGTCACAGGTGAGGCAGTTATGACGACTTGTTTTCCCTTAACAGAAGACTGCCTTTGGATTGCGGCTTATTTAGTTGGCCTGAAATTTTGTCTTCTTTTACGTGTTCAAGGTGGTTATGATTTAGTAGTTGTATGGATTTTTTTTCATTATTAAGAATAAACTTTTGGGGTGCTTGGGTGGCTTAGTTGGTTAAGCATCTGACCGTTGGTGTCAGCTCAGGTCATGACCTCACAGTTCTTGAGATCGAGCCCTGCATCAGGCTCCGTGCAGACGGTGCAGAGCCTGCTTGGGATTCTCTCTCTCCCTCCCTCTCTTTGCCCCTCCCTCTCTTAATTTTGCCTCTCAAAATTAAAAAAATAATAATAATAAATTAAAAACTTAACAAAAAAGAATAAACTTTTTTTTCTGCTTTCTACATACTAGCTTGAAAGAGAAGTGAGTCTGCCTTTCATTACTATTTTTAAGAAATTTAAATTATTGATTGCTAAGTTGTGATGTTAACTTTTTTTAAAAACCATTTTGGAAGAGGCTTTGCTGGTTGGGATGGGTGGGTTATCAACACTATACACCTATCAATGGTGAATTCAAAAGCAATGTCATTTTTTTTAATGTTTATTTTGAAAGAGAGAGAGTGTGTGAGTGGGAGAGGGTCAGAGAGAGAGGGAAAGAGAATTCCAAGCAGGCTCCACACTTTCAGTGCAGAGCCCAGATATAGGCTCATTCCCATGAACTGTGAAATCATGATCTGAGCTGAAATCAAGAGCTGGACGTTTAACTGACTGAGCTACCCAGGTGTCCCAAAAGCAATGTCAATATTGATTATACTAATAATTTACATAAAATCCATATGCTAATGAAATGACTATAGTTAACAGTACTTGTATATACAGAAAGAGATATGTTAAGAAGCAGCAACCAGGAGCCAACCTTAGAGGGACAGCATCTACAGTTCTGTCAACTATATGTATTCTGTCTTACCCTTACTTCTTCTTTCCTTCCTTGTTTCCTTCCATCCTATTTTCTAATCCCTTCTTTACTTCAGGCCCTTCTTCATCTTAAATTATCCCCATTAACTTTGCTATTTATCAAAACATTTATGAAATATCCATATATTACAAACAGTCTCTTAAATGCTGGGTATACAGACATGTTAACGATATTTTCAATATGAAGTGACTCACAGGCTAATGAACTAAAACTTGCAACTGATATGGCGAGTGTCATAACAGATAAATGAATAAAATGTTTCAAAACACAGTATAGTAAAAGAGTAACTGTCTCAGGGAACCTGGGTGGCTCAGTCGGTTGAGCATCCGACTCTCGATTTTAGCTCAGGTCATGATCCTAGAGTCATGAGATCAAGCTCTGAGTCAGGCTCTGCACTGAATATGGAGCTTGCTTGAGATTCTCTCTCCCTCTGCCCTTCTCCCCCAGTGGCATGTTCTCTCTCCCTCTCTCTCTCTAAAAAAAAAAATAAAAGTAACTTTCTTGGAAATAGATGTAGATTGACACAGTTATATCTTGAAGAACTCCTAGGGTTTGTTACGTGAAGATTATGGAAAATGACATTTTGGAAGTCACCCTTAAGGTCCTTAATTAAGGAATGCAATATGAATGTCATAGTACCCGAGTGGTAAGCTAGACATTCTTGATAATTCCAAAAAAAAATCCGTGAAGATATATCACAGTGTAGTAACCAATTATGGAGTTAGCTGGAAATAGCTTTTTTTTTTCATTTGCCAAGAAAATGCTTAGAAGTGTCGAAGGCTACGAACTCAGCAAAGTCATATGAATTTTATTTTTCTTTACAAATTCTTTTCTTGTCAAAATAGAGCTCTTACATAAAGTGAAGATAACTTGATGTTGACCTCCAATTGAGAATTAAGAAATTATTTTTTCTTAAACTATACAGATTACTTCACAGTTCCCCCTTAAAAGTTACCAAGAATTTGTTTCTTTTTCTCTAATCAAGAAATCACAACTTTAAAGTAATCAGGATTTTAAGGAAATATTGTGAATTTAATTTTACTCGAGAGTTGGAATGAATTTGCAAACAATACATTCAGTGTTCTCATTATCTAAAGCAGTATGTGTGTCTTTTATGAACAGTGCTTTTCTTGAAATGTAGTTGATATAAATCAAACATATAGTAGTCCTCCCTTAACCACAGTTTTGCTTTTTCTGTTTTCAAGTTACCTACCATCAACCATGGTTCAGAAGTAGATGATCCTTCTGACTTATCATCATAAAGTCAGTTGTAATCTAATGCTGCATCACAGTGCCCACGTTATTTACCTCACTTCATCTCATCATGTAGGCATTTTATAAATTCACATTATCACAACAAAAACGGTGAGTGCAGGACAGTAAGATATTTTGAGAGAAAGAGAGACACCAAATTCACATCACTTTTATTACAGTATATTGTTATAACTGTTCTATTTTATTATTCATTATTGTTCATCTCTACTGTGCCTATTTTATCTGTTAACTTTATCATTGGTACATATGTATAGGGAAAAAAAACCCATAATGTATAGAGTTTAGTACTATCTGCAGTTTTAGGCATCCACTTGGGGTCTTGGAATGTATCCCCCAGGAATAAGGAGGGACTACGGTATTCTTCAATTATTAAAATTTGATAAAATAAATCCTAGATAGTTGAGAATAGAAAGTCAGGGGCGCCTGGGTGGCTCAGTTGGTTAAATGTCCGACTCTTGATTTTGGCTTAGATCATGATCTCACAGTTCATTGGGCTCTGTGCTGACAGTGCAGAGCCTACTTGGGATTCTCTCTCTCCCTCTCTCTCTGCCCTTCCCCCACTTGCGCTCTCACTCTTTCTCTCAAAATAAATAAATAAATTTTTAAAAAGTATAGAAAGGTCATATGTGGGACATGTAATACATTTTCTTTAGCATCAATCTCAATATTGATTTATCTAATATTAATAAGGCATTTTATGTAGGTAGAGCTTATTTTACTGATGTCTTTGCTACCAAATACATCTAATTCTTATAATATCACTTTGATTTGTGTGTTTTGTTTTTCTGAAGAAGTTAGGTGATCATTTGAAGTCCCTCAGCTTGGAAACATTGGATTATGGCTTTAGGAATGGTGATGCAGGGTCTGCAAACTCAAGGTAATGAGCTACAAAGAGACAAGCAAAAGTTAAGTGAACAAAGAAGGTTTGAGACAAATGAGTCTGAGAGGGGTGATTTAAACACAGTAGGTTAGGGGTGCCTGGGTGGCGCAGTCGGTTAAGCGTCCGACTTCAGCCAGGTCACGATCTCGCGGTCCGTGGGTTCGAGCCCCGCGTCAGGCTCTGGGCTGATGGCTCAGAGCCTGGAGCCTGTTTCCGATTCTGTGTCTCCCTCTCTCTCTGCCCCTCCCCCGTTCATGCTCTGTCTCTCTCTGTCCCAAAAATAAATAAACGTTGAAAAAAAAAAATTTTAAACACAGTAGGTTAAAAACTATGCCATTGTAGAATACCCTTGTTAAAATTAGAGTTGTTTGTCCTTTGAAATATACCTAGGCTAGGCTAACAATGTCTTATTATTTTAAATAAGTCAGATGAGCAAATTAAAACAAAAATACTTTAATTTGTATGAAGTACAAATACAAAACTTAATCTCACAATTATTGTAAGCCCCTAACCTTTAGTGTCCCTTACACATCAAATAGTCTTGGTGTATAGACTCATATATGAGAAGCCATGCCTCTTTGTTTATTTTACTCACAGTTCAAATCTTCAATTTCATTTTGTACACAGTGGGCACAGATGGTTCCAAATTTGGTTGACTGCCTCTAAGTTATTTTTATATGGATATAATTTTGTCAAAAATGTTATCTCATTAGATTGGAGAATAATTTATAAGTGAGTTTACACACATGTGTTTGTGTGTGTATATGTGTGTGTTTCTGTATGTGTAGCTATCTGGTATACTCATCTAAATAGAAATATTTCCACTCAAAAAATAATAGTTTACTTAGAGCCGTCACATAAACAGGAACCATCAAAGACATATGTATGCTCTGGAAGGAAGAGTGAATTCATGCCAGGAATTGCAAATTGGAATTGGAAGAGCCCCCTTTGGAGTCAGTTTCAGCATTTACTGAGACTCTAGGTAACTCACGTAGCTTCTTAGTACTACAGTTGCCTCCTTAAAAAAAATTAACAAGGTGAATTTTTAGGCTGAACAGTTTTGTAATGTACCCTGTGGGTTTGAGCTGGTTTTTCTTCCTTCCAGATTGAAAAATCATTTGACTGTATTACAAATACATAATGACTATCTCAGGATTTGTTAAAGTACTTGTTAGTTTTGGTTTAAATATGAACTTTTCAAAGGACAGTAAGTTTCGATTATATTAGTGTATGTATACTCCAAATCAGAATCATTTTGAAAATTGGTACAACATAAGAGAAACTCTGTTTTTATGTGGATACTAGAGATACATTGTGTCATTGCACTAATGAGAATTATTTCAGTTCCAAGAAGGTACATCGGTGTATCGTTTTCATATAAAATATTTAACATGTCTTTGTTCTAAAATACTTAGGAAGTCACCTGTTCTTTATAATACAAATGACAAAATTACATTTAGTCCTATAAGGATTCGCTTTTGAGCATAAAATATTTTAATTTGATTTTTAACCACTGTCACATATTTCCATTGAAATTATTTTTTAACATGATGGGGAGCAATGGCATTGTTATGAAAGTCCAACTTTTACGGCATTCATCTTTAAGAAAAAAAAATGATGCCCATAATTGTTGTTAATGTAATACATGTACTAACATTGCATTTTTGCTATCAGTTTCTAGGCCATAATAAAGATAAATAGGCAGCTGACACAGCTTTGAAGATACCATTCCAAATGTCTGGCTTGTAAAAAATTCATCATACTGTCTAATACTTACCAATGAAAGTAATTCAAGGACAGCTCACTCTGTACCAGCACTTCATCATTTCAAAAAGCTTACAGCCAAAGGATAGTTTTTAATTGTTTATGTGATATATGACTTGATCTTCTCCTTCACTCTGCACCTAGGAAGAACAGAGTAAATTAATAATAAGCTTAGGCGCACTGCAAAGGAAGCTGCTAGGGAATTCAAGTGATTTATATCATGGGTGATGATTCTTGGACATTAGATAAGTAAATAAGGAATATAAATTTTCTTCTGTGTCTTAAGTCAGAATCTCGAATGTAGGTTTCCCAAATTTCAGTTGAAACAATGGTCTTTGAACTATGAAGGTTAGGAAGAATACGATTGTGTGTTAACACTGATGGGAGAATAGCAGATGAAAATTGAATGACTTTCTTGACTATATTCCTTAGCTTTGTCACACATTTATATGGAGCAGCAGGTATTGAATTCCTACAAGGAAGCAATAATGAAAAGTAATGCAGACAGAAATAGCTTGCCTCCAGCTAGACTAATGGCAAGGTCAGATTACATCAATTAAATCAGTAGCTCTTCAAGATAAAATTCACTAACACACTCAGGGATTTTATTTTTCCCCAAATAAATGTCTGATTTTATAAGTAGTACAATTTCACTGTGCTTCCATATTGGTAACAAAATAAGGTGAACAACAGTAAAGAAAAACAAGGACAGTTTTATATATATAATTTAATTTTTGTAAAATAGTATTTGCAGGAAATATAGAATAGACTAAGCTATTAAATATGCATCATTATATTTGTTGATATTATTAGTTTTAATAATACTTGGGTTTCAGGAGCAGTAGGAAGGAAATGGTTCTAAAAACTTTGCTGTGAAAGTATAATTAAGACTTTTTGGAACATCACAAGAAGCTGTATACATTTAGTGTGTACAACTTCATGAGTTTGAAAATAAGTATAAAACTCTGTAACCTTTACCACAATCTATGCCATAAACATATCATATCCATCACCTCCCAAAGTTTCCTCCTGTGCTACTTATTTATTATAATTTTGTGTAACAACACAACATATGACCTACCCTCCTAAAAAATCTTAAGTATACAATGCAGCCTGTTAGCTATAAGCAATACACTGGGTAGTAGACCTGTAGGGCGTATTCATCTTGCATAACTGAAACCTTGTACTCTTTGCCTAATTCCTCTCTGTTTACTCTTCTCCCAACCCCTGGCTACTACTGTTCTACTCTGTGCTTCTACAAGTTTGACTATTTTAGACAACTCATATAAGTGATGCCAGGTGGTACTCATCCTTCTGTGTCTGGTTCATTTCACTTAGAAAATGTCCTCCAGGTTCATCCATGTTGTCACAAATGGTGGGGTTTCCTTCTTTCTGTGACTAAGCAATATTCCACTTTGTGTGGACACCACATTTTCTTTATCCATTCATCGATCAGTGGACATTTAGTTTGCTTCCATATCTTGGCTATTGTGAGTAATGCTGCAATGAACTTGGAAATGCAAATAGATTTTACGTTTGCCTCCAAAACATGTGTTAACTTGAAGAGTATTGTAGCCCACTTCAAAAATGTATTTTTCTGGGGCACCTGTTTAGCTCAGTTGGTTAATTATCTGACTCTTGATTTCGGCTCAGGTCATGATCTCACAGTTCATGAGTTCGAGCCCCGTGTTGGGCTCTGCACTGACAACAAGGAGCCTGCTTGGGATCCTTTCTCTCCTCTCTCTTTGCCTCTCCCCCACTGTGTGTGCATGCTCGCTCACGCTCTCTTTCTCTTTCTCTCTCAAAATAAAGGAATAAACTTTTAAAAAGTACATTTGGGGCGCCTGGGTGGCGCAGTCGGTTAAGCGTCCGACTTCAGCCAGGTCACGATCTCACGGTCCGTGAGTTCGAGCCCCGCGTCAGGCTCTGGGCTGATGGCTCGGAGCCTGGAGCCTGTTTCCGATTCTGTGTCTCCCTCTCTCTCTGCCCCTCCCCCGTTCATGCTCTGTCTCTGTCTGTCCCATAAATAAATAAAAACGTTGAAAAAAAAATTAAAAAAAAAATAAAAATAAAAATAAAAAAAAAACAAAGTACATTTTTCTTTCTCAGTATTATTTTAAATAACATTAATCATTTGGGACATACCATACAAAGTTAAGGAATGGAGTATAGATAAAAGTGGTAGGTCTATATGGAAAATGAGTTTTAGCATTAAAAAATATATTTTTGCTCAGATACTATTTTTCTTAAGTAATTACAAACAGAACATCATTTTTATATACAGGAAATAAAGTAAGAGCATTCTAGTAGCTATTTCCTATTAACAAGCCTTTACTGATTGCCTACCGTAAGCAAAACTTGATGGTAAGCAATCCAGAAGAAATGAAGATGAACTCTACAGGAGGCCTTCACATAGCTTGCAAAGTAGTGAACAAAAGAGGAAAGCACACAAATAACTATTGTATAAGAAAATGCAGAGGTTTGAAGGTGAAAGGATTTTCAAAAATGATGATTTTCAATCAAATCATATGTGACAGATGTGTCCAATTAAATAACAATTTCTATGCATTTGGAGCCTAGAATGTGATGTTTCTGTATTGTCATACTGGAATGTGGAAAGATAACCGATGAAATCTTTAAAAAGCACCACTAGAAAAATAGTTACTCAAAATTATAGATAGTAAAAAAATTACTTTATCTGTATAAAATGAAAGGGAAGTTATAGAGATATTTGAATCTGGCAGATATCTTTCTAAAACAGATTCTTGTTCTCTTTGCTTTTATCATTCCATTTAATTTCCAATTGTGTTTTCTTGTTCAAGACCCCTCCTCCCAATCTATCATATACACTGCACTCAAAATAACTTCTCTTGAATGCTAAAGGCTTTAGAAATTCTGTTCAGCTGTGGACCTTTGTGCCATTCTAAAGATTTTATTTCTGAGTGAGATTGGAAGCTACTGGATGGTTTAAGTGGTAATCATCCCCTGATTTAAGATTCAAGGACACATTCAAACTATGGAAATGTACCCGTGACAGGGTACAAATGTGTAAGTGAAGAATACTGGTAGGATGCTATTTTAATAATCCAGTCAAGAGATCATTGTGTGTTAGACCAGATTGATAGCTGAGAACATCTAAGAAATGCTTGGATTTTTAATATATTTTTAAATATATCTAGTTTTGGAACTGAGAAGTAAAATAATAGGATGTTATTAGTGTTTGTGACATAAGTAGTTAATGGCCAACCCATCATCTAATTTACTATATTTTTTAAAAATAGAATCCTGGTTTTCCTGGGTGTGTCAACTAAGAAAATTCTCACTCAGGCTTGAAAATATGATGACCAGTGATTACATTAGTAGTTGTTAGAGGAATGCAAATTCAAATCGCTATGAGATACGAATAGCAACAATAGTTTAACAATGCTAAGTGCTGATGAGGATTCAGAGCAACTATCATATACTGTTTAGAAAACAGTTTGGCACTTTCTTTAACATTAAACATATACTTAGTGCCTGACCCACTAATCCAACTCTTAGGTGCTTGCCCTAAGGGAAGTATAGCTTAACTTTCCATAATATACATATATATACATATAATATACATATATATATATATTTTTTTTTTTTTTACAAGGTTTTGTTCTTAAGCAGCAAAAATTGGAAATAACCCAAATGTCCTTCAGATGGTGATTGAATAGAAAAAAGGAGGTATATTCATATAATGAAATCACAAGTAGCAACAAAAGTAACTGCCTGCTAATACAGGCATAGATGAGTCTCAGTGTAGTTGTTGAGTGAAAGAAGCCAATTTCAAAAGGTGGGATACCATTTATATGGGAATCTCCCAAAAACAAAAGTGTGGGAAAGGACACCAGATCAGTGTTTGCCAGGGGCCAGGGGTGTGGTAATGGGTTGACTGCAGAAGGGCTCAAGGAGAAGATTTGCCGTGATAAGTTTTATATCTTGATTATGGTGGCCATTCTATGACTGTATGCATTAGTGAAGATAAATAGAATTGTATTTTATAAAGGGCAAATGTTATGAAGTGTGAAATCTATCTCAAAAACATGACTTAAAAGGGTATAATTAAGGCTAGGGTTGAACTTATTCAACCCTATCTACGTATGGGGCTCCTGGGTGACTCAGTCACTTCAGTGTCCAACTTCAGCTCGGGTCATGATCTCACAGTTCATGAGTCCAATCCCTGCATAAGGCTCTGTGCTGACAACTTGGAGCCTGGAGCCTGCTTCAGATTCTGTGTCTCCCTCTCTTTCTGCCCCTCCCCCACTCATTTTCTCTCTCTCTCTCTCTCTCTCTCTCTCTCTCTCTCTCTCTCTCAATAAACATTAAAAAAAAATTTAAATTTATTTATTGAGAGAAAGAGAGTGTGCATGAGTGGGGGAGGGGCAGAGAGAGAGAGAGAGAGAGAGAGAGAGAGAGAGAATCCCAAGCAGGCTCCACACTGTCAGCACAAAGGACACAGGACTCTATCTTTCAAACCATGAGATCATGACCTGAGCCAAAATCAAAAGTTGGACACTTAACTGACTGAGCCACCCACCCAGGTGCTCTAGGAATTTGTTGTAATTTTAGTGTAGGGGACCCTTATACCAGTGGATAGGAGAAGATAAGTAAATGCTGATGAGAATGGTATTGTATCATTGCCTACATGGCATGCAATTAAAGATCTTCATGTATTACTGAATATAATCAGACTTCCACTAAAAAGTTTGTGAGTTAAAATTCCTAAAATTAGAGGCACTGTACTAAATACACTTTTCTAATCATAATGTTTTACATGTTATCAAAACCCATAGTTTTCACTATCAGTTACACAGGAAATCTCTTACAGTTTGGATAACTGTCTATTCCAGGGTATGGTTTATGAAGACATTCTGGCCTTTGCAGGAGTTCCTTATATATTAGAGAAATCTTACTAAAATACTGAAATTCACAAAAACATTTCTTTTTCAACTGGTCTGAAATAGCTGGTTGGGTATAATACCTACTAGTTTTTTTACCCTCCATAGAATAAGTACTTGCACACACACACACACCCCCCACCCCCCGCACGCACACACACACACACACACACACACACACACACACACACATACACATACCCTTTCTTTTAATGGCGCTAAGGTTAAGAATATCGCAGATCTTCCTCTAGACTCTCAGTGTCTTCTGTAACTTACCTGTGTCTGATATTAAGGAAAACAGTGCCTCTCAAGTGTGGACTTGGGAAAAATACAAAGACACAATTAGTTGGTCAGAGTTTAGACTGTCTAAGTAGAATTAAGGACTTACAATCTATTTCTGGTCTTCCAGAGAACACACATTCCTAGTTATTCAGTATTTTTATCTTAAGGCACATGTCTGGTGTTCTTCTCTTAAGTAACGCTAGGTATCGAAAAACTCTTCTCATCCTCCCATCCAGTGGTCTTAAAGAACAGGGTCCTTGCATTGGGCAGTGCCTTCTGATATTAAATCACATGAGCATGAGATACACCTTGAAGACTGAATATTTATCATTTTCATTTGTTTTTGCCATCACTTGTACAACAAAACAAGATATTAATCATCCTGTCATTGAAACTGTTTGGAATTCTGTTGTATACTATTTTACTTTGTAAATTTTTACTTTTGATGTGTCATATCTGTGCTTTGGCGATTGTTGTTTATATCTGTCATTAAAGTTGGCATTTCTTGATTTTCTACTTTTACAGAAATATTTGGAAGTAACTTTGGCAGTTTGATCTCTTGACTCTAAAGTGCTTTCAAATAGATCATTTTTAATAAATACTAATTGAGTAAATGAACTAATCTTTTCTTTAATGTTGTATATATTATAATTTCTTTAAATAAAAATTTATTAAAATTCATCATCAATGTTCAAAACACACAATTAAATCAAACTATCAGGCAATCTTCTGACAACATTCAATTTTATCCCCTTTTTTCTTATTGTATACATTTTGAAATTTTGTTTCATGTAAAGATTGGATGTTCAAGTCTGTGTTTTTGTCACTAAAAGTAAAAATAGGGGCACCTAGGTGGCTCAATTTGTTAAGCACCTGACTCTTGATTTCAGCTCAGGTCTTGATCTCAGGGTCATGAGTTTAAGCCTTGCATTGGGCTTCTATACCAGGTGTGGAGCCTACTTAAAAAATAATAACGTAAAATAAAATAAAAGTATAAATAAGTGTTAGTCCCATGACAGCTCTACTTGCCGTTATTTTCTGGGGCGTTAACAGTAACAATAGAGGGTAACTCATCTTGCTCCTCCTCCTCCTCCTTCTAAATATTTAAAATTTACTGATTCAATAGTAAAACTTCAGATGACTAATGAAGTAAAAATTGTAATGGGGGACATATTTTAGTATTAATATATCATTATTAATTGATATTCATAATTATTTTAGCTTATTTTTCTTTGTAAAAGAACCATATTAACATCTTCTGTGTGTAGAAGATAGAACATTTCTGCCGCTTTGCCTTGTAAATATATTTCATAGTAACTACACTAGTTCATGATGTAGTCAGAAGTCACTCAGATATTTGGATGAATCTTAGATAATGCCTCTGGCTTAAATATTGCATTTGACCCTTATGTGCAGAGAAGAGCATATGTAGCAAATCGTTCATGTTACAAAGAGAGATCTATACTATACAGGGCATTATTTTCTGTACTTACTGGGTTTGTTTATTTCTGGGAATTTGCAGCTGTAGACACAGAGGTAAATAAAGGAGGGGATAACAGGTATTAAACAGAGCCTTGCATGCAAGAGGAATATTTAAGTTCAAATAAATTCTTTAATATTCTTTAATAGGTTAATCAAGTTTAGCATTATAGAAAAAAGAATAATATTAAGGGATTTTTAACTGCTGTCTAAAGACAGAAGTAACTGAATCCATATGAATGCTCATGTTCTTTATGAACAATTGCTGGGCAGAGAGGCCTATACTCAGCTGATGCTTTGTTAACCAAGGAGTCTTATCTTTATTTTAACAAATGTCAGCATTTTATAAATTACAAGATAATAGGTGATTGTTTACTCTGTTGACATACCATCAGTAAATAATACTAATCCATAGATTAGTATTATACTAATCAGTAAATAATACTAATCCATAGATCCCAATTATCAACTGGGATAATTTTAAGGTATTAACTACTACAATAACAATATTAACCACTTTTAGTATTTAGATGCTTGAATAAAAAAAAAAGCCACAAGGTTTTCTGTTGGTATTGCTTATATTTTTAGAGATTTAAGCTTATGGAAGCTGCTGAATGTAAAATATTTAATGTTTCCAAATAAAAAGAAATCTATTTAAAGAACTTTAGTTTTGTATTGAACATGCAGCTTTCATTAATAATCATGCAAATGTGTTTTTAAGGATCAATGCGGCTTCCTTCAAATCATCTTAATTTCATTGGAAACATCCTTAAAATCTGTATTTTACCTGAAGTTATTTTCACAACACTTTTCTATTACATAATCCTATGTTGAGATTGTGTCATGCTGACAAGAAGTTAAAGAAAAAATCACAAAATGTTTTTCTATATAAGTTCTATACTCTTGTGGCATATAATTTTGGTAAAAATTCAGTTGCAATTTTAAATTTAAAAAAAACTTACAAGATTGGTAAGTAGGAGGAAATTCAGGGTGAACAAAAAGATGACTAATGATGAATTACCAGTAATAACAGGCAGAGATGATCTTCTAACAACATTCTCCCATCTCCAAAGTCATAATTTTTGTTTTATTGTGTTTGTTGCTCAGCTTTCTATATCACGTTAAATGTATATCATTTCTCTTTAGAAAATATTAAATGGTTTCAGAGTAGAATAAATTGCCAGCTTTCTTTCAGTTTTCATAATGTCCTTGACCATAGCAGGAAGTCATTGATGCCACAAGGTGCATCTGAAGCCATACAGGAATCTGAAATGGAGTGCATATTGAATTTAATTAGAAATTACAGTCCCTGCTAATACATTCGCAAAATATAAAGATCCCCCCCGCCACCATCCACATCCTCAAAGAATGTTTTCAGTTAACACTAAATTTGTTTCTCCATTTCTTAGAATAAAGTGATAGTCATTTGGCTTTGAAAAATGAAAACGCCCTAAAAACTATGGTCTCCATCTCACTGCCTCTGTACAACTCATGCTTCCAGAGAGCTCTGCAATGCTTTTAATACAATCTTGCTGCTTTTGGTTTGGAAAAGAAGCATATTAGGGATGGCACAGTGTATACTCTCAGGCCTAGAAGCTCACAGTGTGGGAACATTTTCCATCTCTAATGTATAACACATGCTTTTTAAATATGAATTAAAATAGTATCTGTGGGGTGGGGTAATTTTGTTTTTTAACACTGGATGTTAACCTTGGAATTTAGTCTACTTTAATATTGCTTTATTTTTATCTTCAGAACTGCATATTTTACTTTTTAATTTGTATTAAATTCATTTGAATTCACCAAATAGTTCCATGATACTGGAATTGTATGCAAGGAGTGCTAGCAACTTATAATCTAAATAAGCAGGTTAAGCGGGTTAATTGGGTTTTCACTTTCCCAATTACATTCCTGCTTATTTTAATGAATATTGTTAAAGTATATTGATATTATATTAGCATCTGCTATATAATTTCTTTCATTCATGTGCAATTTATAGTGTTTGCCCTTTACTTTGGAGAAGCCACTCTTTCAAGTAAAATTATATTTCACAACTATGGATGCCTTTTTTTCCCTCCACTCCTCTTTTTTAATGTGTCTCAGATCTAATTAAATGTCTTAGAAGTTTGTGTCTACTGTTTGAACACAATTGAATGTATACATGGGGCTACCCCAGTGATTTATTTGCCTGAATTTCCATAGTTTGCTTATCTGTTCTCTCTTACCGACCCTGAGGAAATTCAAGACTATAAGTATGGGACCAATAATGGATGTCACCACTTAATGTCAGAAGCCTAAATCAAAAATTTTGATTCAGTAGGTCTTCCTATGGGCTTATTCTTTATTTTCTATGTCAAAATGATCTCATCTGTATAATTGATATTACTACTGTGTGGACTAGGTGAACTTTTCACAGAACACCATTTAGTGGGTGTACAGTTGTTTATGTTTTTGAGAAATACTTTATTAAAGTACATATAATACATATCTAAGCAGCTTCTTTTCCTCTACTCATTATCTTCATATTTTTGTCATTCATTGGCTATCCAGCTTTCTTATTTGATATTAGCGCTGCACAGTTAGTACTATTTATGATGTCTAAGGAAAGATAAGTCACACACACACACACACACACACACACACACACACACACACACCCCAAACATATTGTAATGTTAGACTGCAGTATTAGAGTAACAAACTGCACCCAAACACAGTGCATTGTAATTAAGAAAATAGCCTTGAGTGGCTGGGTGGTTCAGTCAATTGATTGTCCAACTCTTGATTTCTGCTCAGGTCATGATCTCATGATCTCATGGTTTGTGAGATTGAGCCTTACATCGGGCTCTATGCTAACAGCACGGAGCGTGCTTGGGATTCTCTCTCTCTCTCTTTCTCTCTCTCCCCCCTTCTCCTCCTCTCCCCTACTTTTTTTCTCTCTCAAAATAAAGAAATAAACATTAAAAAATACCCTTACAACTAGACATCCGGGGTTCAAGCTTGACTCTCTTCCTAATAGCTATGTGATTTCAGCCAATTTACTTAACCTTATTGTGTCTTAATTCCCTCTTTTTAAGAATGGCATAGCAAGGCACACCTGGGTGGCTCAGTCGATTAAGCGTCTGACTGCAGTCAGGTCATGATCTCAAGGTTCCTGTGTTCTAGCCCCACCTTAGACTCTCTGCTGTCAGCACGGAGCTGGCTTGGGACCCTCTGTCTCCCTCTCTGTCACTCCTCCACTTGCATTCTGTCTCTTAAAAATAAATAAACATTTTAAAAATGGCATAGCAATACTACCTATTTGGGAGATATTATGAAGGTAGGATGAGTTGTTCTTATATATTAAGTGACTGGAAGAAAGTCTGTGCTAAATAAATGTTAGCTTCTATCAGCACTACAGAAAATTTGTCATGAAGGGATAGATTTTCTAATACTATACATTATCTAGATAATGTGTTTTGTGGAAGGCCATAAATCTCAGTTTGCATGAGAAAGTTCTGGTTCATCCCTGTGGCCCTCTTCTAATAATTCATTCATATGATAATAATTCAGTGCTGTAGTTTACTCTCAGAAGTGTAAATTATAGTCATCCAACTTCCTCCACATAGAATTCACTAATTTTTTAGCTTCTTCTGTACTTTTCTAGTAATGCTCTTCTGAATAAGGTCATCAAGAAATGTTATGGTACTCTCATTTTGCATTTTGTTTTCTTCTCTGAATTGAGTGTCTTATAGTATATAGCATTGTTGACTACTTCCTCATCCATAAAGTTTTTTCCCCTTTCAGAATTTGTGTCTTTCCTTCTTCTTGGATTTTCATTCTCATTTTCTTTTGTATGATCCTTTTTCTCCCCTGACAATTATAAATTTTCACTTGCCCATTGTTTTCTTCAAGGTTCCATTTTCTTCTCATCCTATACCTGTCCCCATGTTCCTTATTTATTAAATGAGCTATCTGGAGGAAGTTAGACTAAATGAAATAAGCTAGTCACCGTAGGACTATAGGATTTCTTCTGTGTGAGTTATCTGAAATAGTGGCCTTCATAGACGTGGAGACTATAATAGCGGTTGCTGGTGGCTAGAGAAGTGGAAAGTTGTTTTTCAATGAATGTAAAGTTTCAGTTACACCAGATGAATAAATTCTAGAGATCTACTGACAACATAGTACCTATAGTTAACAATATGGTATTGTGCACTGCAATATCTGTGGAGGTTAGAGCTTAGGTTAATATCTACTTTAAAACAATGAAACAAGAAAAAATAAAAAGAAACAAATAGACATGAGGAAACTTTGGGAGGTGTTGGGTGGGTCTACTATCTTGATTGTGGTGATGGTATCATAAATGTTTGTAGATTTCCAAACTCCTCACATTATACACATTAAGTATGTATAGTTTTTTGTATATTAATGATACCTCAGTAAAGCTATTAGAAAAAAGACCCTAGTATATAATAAATGACATATGAATTCCTCCATATTATTATTTATTGGTTACTTGTACTTTTTCCATGAATTTTCTGTACAATTTTTGTGATTTTTGCCTAATTGGCCCTTGATGCTTTTACTTTCAATTTGTATGAGTAATTTATATATTGAAAGTATTAAATTTGTGATAAAAATATATTAGGCTGGTAGAATTTTAAACTACTATTCCTAGCACAGGCTCATTTATAATAAACACTTAAAACCCAGATATGATACTGTTCACTGGAATGTACCACAGACATCACAAATACAACCTGTTCAAAATTTTACTTGTCATTTACCTGCTGCATATCTGCTTTTCCTATATTCACCATCTCAACATTTCATGCTATTGTTCTACTCAATGCCCTCAGCTATAATTATGGAAAACATTCTTAAATCTTCCCTATGTCTTATTGAAGCCAAATATAAAATTATTGTCCTTTTAAAATATACCTCTAAATGATCTCTGTCCTTTTCTTTATTACATTGGGTGACTGTACATTCTTGCTGGAATTAACATGACAGCGTATTAACTGGGCTCTCAGTCTCTATTATTGCCCTCGCATGACACCTTCTTATACTTTGCTGTAAGATTTATCTTTACAAATGCCAATTTGTTCATATTCTTCTGTTTGTTTCACTAGTTTCCATTGGCTCCAGAATCTAATAAAAATGACCTAGGTTGCCTCCAAGTTCACCCTTAACTATCACCCCTCTCATGAACTTATTGTTCATGAGAAAGATTTTCTTTTAATTCCTCTCATCCAAAGCTATAATTGAATTTAGTACAAATGAAATAGATTCTCTCCTATACCTATTTTAAATTTTAGTTTTACCTCAAGAATGAACAGGCTACCTCTCTTAAAAACTACCTGTCCCTACTTTAGAATTCTTTTTTATAGGCACATAAATATCTTTGTATTGGAACACTCTGAACCTAGTGATTCCTATGAGCTTTTATTTTTTCCAGGGTAATCCAAGAGGATAAAAATATATGGGTCTAGGAATAAGCTTGTGGAGACACTAGAAGTGATTCTCAGAAGTCTTTATTTTACATTGTTTGATTCTCTATAGTAAATAATCTCAGAGTTTTTAACAAACATTAGTCTTTGAGTCCTTATTATTTCATGACATATCAATGCAATTCTTCAAAAGGATGGCACAGCAGTGACAGCTTAAATTGAATGAGTAATTTTCAAAGGAGGTACTTTTCATAAAATAGCACTGAGCATGTCTTCCATACATCATCAACAGATGTGTTTTGTTGATGTATTTCACTACAGTCACACTTAATAAAGTATATGAATATTTGTCAAACATCAATTAATTGGAAGTTCATATTATGAAAATTCAATTTCTTCAAAGGTTTCCCATTTATAATTATCCCTAAGGTGTTGAACAAACAACAAACAATATAAATTATCAATAATGTGCCTTCACATCCACTGTATTCAAGAGAGAAAGTTTATTATAGGACTATGAGCTACTTTATTCTAAAATGAGTAAACTTACCTAACTTTTTCACATTATAAAAGTCTTTGTATATGATGGAGATATTATGTTAGATAAATCATTTTTTTCTCAATAAAAGTGAAATACACATCTCAGTAGCAAAGTCTCCATGGTAATAATAAGAGATTTTAAATGATTTTGCTTCCTCAGTAGAATAGGACTTTAAGCCAATTGCAGAAAATGCCAACAACAATCAATTATGAATGAATTCACTTAGGGAAAAAAAAAACCTGTATTACAGAGGTCTGTTTATGCACCAACAAATTATACTGGAATGTTTCATTATTATATTATTATTCTATGATTTTGAAGAATTTCTTGTTTTTTTTCCATTTGGTTATGTATGTGTGGACCATCATGCAGAAACAAGATTTTTACACATGGACACAATTATGGAATATGAGGAAGAGAGGGGAGCCTGGGTAGCTCAGTCAGTTAAGCATCCGACTTCAGTTCAGGTCATGATATCACAGTTCGTGAATTCGAGCCTTGCATCAGGCTCTGTGCTGACAGCTCAGAGCCCGGAGCCTGCTTTGGATTCTGTGTCTCCCTTGCTCTCTGCCCCTCCCCCACTCACATTCTGTCTCTGTCTCCTCTCTCTATCCTTCTCAAAAATAAACATTAAGAAAAAATTTTTTAAAGAGAGGGAGAGAGTAAGAAGGAGAGTAGGAGGAAGGAAGCAGGAAGGATGGAGAGACAGAATGAAAGAAAGAAGGAAAGTCAACTAACAGAAACAACACACTCTAAAACAAGGCCACTTAGGCCTTGAATCTCAGAAAGAAATGTTCTGGATAAGAATGGCAAAGAATTCTAGCTCCTTCTGCACAAAAATTGTTGTCTGTGTACCTCCTTTTTTAAAGAACAATTAATCATTTTTGGAAAACATTAGCTAATTGAAAATGACCAATGTACTTTAAAACCAAGTTTTGGAGAAACACCAGTTTTGGAAGGACCTCCTGGTAATTTTAATAATGTAACTCATTTTCTATAAGAATATATATACATACATGTACACCATACTCCATTGTGGCTATGACTGTTTACCCATTACCTCTGTCATTTCTTATTTATCCTGTTTTTCATTTAATCTTTATTAAAATCCTGAATATCTCTTAAGTAAGATGCAAAGTACTTTACTACATAAAGAGTGATATGGGAAAGTGTTACATAATACGGTAGGTCAAAGTTGAAGAATAGCCCCTGGACTACAGCAAGTTACAACTTGTTTCTAAACAATGAGGGACTCCCCCATTCTTAGATTATTGTGTTATAGACGCTTAATATATATGTTTGTAAATCGATTTTATGCCAGTTTAACAAAAAATATATTTCACAATAGTTTACAATTCAACCAAGAACTGAAACTTAAGGATAAACAACATAAGTCTTTTATGTGCTATATCTCTTTGTACCATCAGTAAGGTTACCACAGGATGTTGGCCTCAAAAAACTAATATAATTGATACGAAAGTGTATTCATGATGTAATGATTTGAAAGTGCATTCATGGTGTATTCATGATGTTCATGAGATTTGTAAGCTGACTATTCTTGTTTGGAGATCTCTAAAGGTGTTTAAACTTTTTCTTCTGTAACCAGAAATTATGGTCTAATTATCAGTTTAGGCATTTTTGGATCTTATTATTGATCTCTTATTTCTCAAGGGCTTTTACTTACCTCACAAATTGACTTTGCCCCCTGTGTCTCACTGTTTATCTTCATATTTTATGCATCAAGTTCTAAACCCAACGTTATAATAGACAAATGTTGTTATGAGCCCTGAAGCACTGAAGATCAATTATCGTGTTTTAATTGTTATTATTGGACTAATTTCAACTGTCCTCTGGGTACAAACAAATTAAGATTTTAAAAAATAGTCTGCATCCTTTCAATAGCAGATGTTTTGAAGCTACCAGCTGTATAACAGTTGCTTTACAAGAAGTAGTATGTAAAATAAATATAATATACATTTATTATAGTTTTTCTACCATTGTTAAGTTGCTGCAGTTAAAGAAAAAAAAAGTCCAGATAATATGGCAGAGGTTTAACCTAATTTGAAAAAGAATGGCTGTGAGCATGCAAAATACTGGCAAATGTCATATATATTATAAAACATTTATATTGGGCATTCCCAGTATAAATTTGAAAGGGAGGAGAAAGGTAGATATAATAGATACATGCACATACACATAGATACCTAGAAATAGTATTTTTCTGATAAGAAAAAAATATGATCTTGGTTAATATTATGAAAGATGATTGACGTTTAATGTTCTGTCTTAAAGGATTCAGTATGTGCCCTGAATACACAGTATACAATGTTATATCTCCCTAAGCCAGAGTAGACAAGACTAGAGCAGAAGGGAGAGTGGCTTTAACTAATAATCCACTAAATGTGCTTCCTATTCCTACCACCTTAAGCAGTGCCGATTTGAAGGTCTTAGATCCCAAAGGAGAATGCTTTCATCAGTGCAACTAACAATAGTCCACATAACTAGAAGTGGGACTGCCGTCTGGCCTTTGTGTGTTTCTTGTGCTCCTGAACCAAACAACAAAGTTTTGGTTTTGTCTTTTATATTTTGGATGAGTGACCCAGATTACCAAGTGGAGATTAGTTTACTGCCTAACAGTAGTAACAGAGACTAGGTTTGGAAGCCAAAATGTAGTATGGGGTTTAGCACTTTTATATCCAAGAGAAAAGGTTATGACAAATTATATGGCAACTAAAGAAAAAGTTCATTAACATGTAAGATACTGACTTTAAGGAATGAGGGTCTGAGTCATGAACCACATGGACCTGGTTGAGGACAAAAAAGCATAGAATGTGTAGTAGAAGGAGAAATTATAGATATCAACTGTAACCTTGTACTCAGTTATAAAAACACGGAACATAGTAGCTGCACATATCTTTCATTTATTATTATTTGTATAGTTAACTAGATTTTTAACTCTTGAGAAATTAACTGTGCTCTCCATTTTTGTTATTACTTGATAGACATAAATTGGTACAATTTAGTCTGTAGTAAAAGAATGTTCAGATGGGGCTATGACCAGAATGAGAAGTAAATAAGAAAGACCAGAAATGGATAGGGGAATTTATGACAACTGCTTGCCATAAATGGAGTGTAATGACTCTTGGGATTTTGTGTCTTCTCAGCTTTGTGAGAGAGTGTGATCATTTTTTATTATATAAAGCAGGGATTAGGAAAAAACGGGCTATGGGCCAAATCCACCCTTCAGCCTGTTTTGTAACAGATTTTTGCCACAGTTTTGCAACCTAAGAATGTTTTTATACATTTAAAAAGGTTGTGAAAAACTAACAGACAACAACAACAACAAAAGGTGAATATGCATCAGACCATGTGTGGCCCACAGGAACTAAAATATTTACTACCTGGCCCTTTAAAGATAGTTGTACCTGTTGTTAGTGAAAGCAAAAATTGTTTTTACTGTAGGTTGAAATATTTGTAGAAGGGTGTGCACAAGTGCTTAGTAACAGGCAAAGTTACTAAGTAACCCTTGGGTATGCTGTTGTCTCTCATCAAACCACCCTTCCCAACACTAGTTTGTGATGCTGGTGTTGAGACATGTAGTACACATGCCTGCTGAGAGAGCTGTCTCTGGAAACTTCAGACAACTGTGAGTGGTAGAGCAAGCTGGAAAGCTGGAAGAGGATTTGCTCCTTCCATCTTGTTCCCTGCTCCTGGGAACATCACCTTAGCAACTCTTCCTTCTGACAGTGGCAGTATGTTTTAGTAACATGACTTGAGTCCAGGGCTTGGTTTTGCCAACACTTGGAAAAGCAGCTTATTTTGCCCTCTCAGCGAAACTAGCCCCAGCTGGTCAGTGCTCCTGTTAGAGGTCTGCATTCTCTCCTCTCCTTTGAGTTCAAAGACAAAAACAACAGCTGAGAAGCACCCCCTACTCTGTTGAATGAGTGTGTGTATTCTCTGCAAGAATCTTCCTTCAGTCTTAAAACTGTAAATAATATTAAGTATAGTCACTTTTCCCCCAGTCCAAAGAGTAGTACTGTTACCAGGTTGCTTGGATCTTGTCCCAGATGCACCAAAGAATTGGAGACCCAAGACCAGAAGGAAGAGATAGTTTATTGAATAGATAAATATAGTACACTTTAAGGAGAGAAGGCTGGCCACTGCCAGAGCAAGAGTGGCAGTGCCCACCAACCCCCCCACTCCACCCCCACCCCGCCAAGAAGCTCTAGCTGCATCCTTTTAAGCCTGCTTTCTGCATATTTAATTTGCCTTTGACATTTTTGATTGACAGCTGCTGGTTATATAACATTTTGGCCTCTGCACATGCCCATGATGCATTCTGTTATAATTATATTTAGTTAACTATTGTATATTTGTGGGTTTTTGATGAGATTTGTTGTGTCCATAAATGTACTTAAGGGTAAGTTTCACCTCTTGTGCACATGCTCAGCTCTTAGAAGTTCTCTTGTGGCTTTTGAGGCAGCTCTGTGGCTAAGCCTTTCCCGATATGTTAGCTCTTAGAGGTGGCTCTGAAGGTGTGGCCAGCGCCTGCTTTATCCCTCCTTGCTCATGTCTAACTAACATCCTAACAGTAGCAGCTTCGTTTTTAAGAGTATATTCAGTACCTAACTAACAATTCCTCATATTAAATTGTCTTTATTAAAATTTTTTGGTTTCGGGGAGCCTGGGTGGCTCAGTCGGTTAAGTGTCCGACTTCGGCTCAGGTCATGATCTCACATTCTATGAGTTCGAGCCCCGCGTCGGGCTCTGTGCTGACAGCTCAGAGCCTGGAGCCTGTTTCAGATTCTGTGTCTCCCTCTCTCTGACCCTCCCCCGTTCATGCTCTGTCTCTCTCTGTCTCAAAAATAAATAAACATTAAAAAAAAATTCTTTTTAATTTTTTTGGTTTCTGTCTCCCAAACAGATCATAATTTAAGTTGGAATTCACTCAAGAACGAATGTCAACATAAAGTTTTTTTTTTTTTCCTAAATTGTTTCTTACAAAATTGTTTTTTCTTCCTCATTTCAGGTCTTAGTAAAAGCTTCCCCCAAAGCCATACTTTTTTCCAGTTGATAATTTTAGACATTTAACCAATTGGCATACTTTATTTTTTAATCATTTCAGATATTTAAACAATTGATATGCTTTTTTTTTCTAGTTTGCTAATTACTCTTTTTAATGAAAAAGACTTTAAAGAAAACTTTGCAAATTGTGTGAGCAAAAAAAGACAAATGATTGAATGATTTTTTTATTACAATATTAGTGACTATTCCTCTGGGTGTACTTTTCATCTCCATGACTAATTTACTTTATAACTGGAAGTTTGTACCTCTTAATCTTTTTCATCTATTTTACCCATCCTCCCATCCACCTCTCCTCTGGTAATCACCAGTTTGTTCTCTGTATTTAAGAGTCTGTTTTGTGGGCACCTGGGTGGCTCCGTCTGCTAAGCGTCCATCTTCAGTTCAGGTCATGATCTTGCAGTTTGTCAGTTCGAGCCCCACATCGGGCTCTGTGCTAACAGCTCAGAGCCTGGCGCCTGCTTCAGATTCTGTGTCTCCCTCTCTCTGCCCCTCCCCTGCTCACACTCTGTCTCTCTCTCTGTCTCTCTCAAAAATAAACATTAATTTTTTTTTAATTTAAAAAAAAGTCTGTTTTGTTTTGATTTTTAGATTCTATATGTAATGTACAAATGGTATTTGT
The DNA here is from genome assembly GCF_028749965.1 of Puma concolor. Lineage (NCBI taxonomy): Eukaryota > Metazoa > Chordata > Mammalia > Carnivora > Felidae > Puma > Puma concolor. Next base: position 203,248,195 of record NC_141667.1, on the reverse strand, counting down.
CTTTCTCTGACTTATTTCACTTAGCATAATCCTAGGTTCATTCATGTTATTGCAAATAGCAAGAGTTCATTATTTTTATGGCTGAGTAATATTCTGTTATATATATGTATATGCATATATACATGTTCATGTGTATTAATATACATATATACACATGCATATATATGTTATATATATATATATATATATATATATATATATATATGCCTACATACATACACACATTTCTTCAGCAATTCATTTATCATTGAGCACTTGAGTTGCTTCCATATCTTGTCTGTTGTAAATAATGCTACAGTAAACACAGGGATGTATATATCTTTTTGCATTAGTGTTTTTTGTTTGTTTGTTTCCTCTGGATAAATACCCAGGTGTGGAATTACTGGATCATATGGTATTGCTATTTTTAATTTTTTGAGGAACATCCATACTGTTTTCCACAAAGGCTGGACCAACTTACAATAATGGTTCCTTTTTTCCACATCCTCTCCACACTTGTTTCTTGTCTTTTTGATACTAGCCTTTCTGACTGGTATAAGGTGATATCTCATTGTGGTTTTGATTTGCATTTCCCTAATGAATTAGTGATGTTGAACATGTTTTCATGTGGCTGTTAACCATCTGAATATCTTCTTTGGAAAAATGTCTATTCATTTTTTAATCAGATTCTTTGTTTTTGTTTTGTATTTATTTTTGGTGTTGAGTTATATAATTTCTTCATATATTTTGGATATGGTGTATACATGTTTTTTTTTTTTTTTGTATTTCCAGTATTTTTAATGCATAAATATATTTTTACATGGAGTCATAGTGTACATATTTTTACCCAAGATACGCTGTCATTTCTTCTGACATCAATCAACATCATTTTAACAGCTTTGAAGACTTTGTATACATTCATGATGTTTTCTGAAGCATACATTTACAGGTAGAATTTTAAAGTCACAAGACAAGGATTAAGGCTTCTGGTATTGATCGCCAGAGACAGTATCTGGTCACATCTCACCAGCAGCACTGAACTCCCAGGTTCCCTGAATTTTCATTTCATGAGGGGAAAAAAAGTGCCATCTCAACTCTTGCTTTAATACACATTTTGCAAGGCTGACCATTTGTTGTCCGTTGGCATTTGTCTTTTGTGATTTGCTTACTTAAGTACAATCTTTTCTACTGGGACTTTTCCATGGGGAGATACTAGAGATAAGTGGCTCCACAGAAAGGTTCTGGATTCCTATTGCCTGGGTTCAAAGTCTGACCTCACCACTTTTTAGCAATAGGATACTGACTAAGCCATGACTAAGCCTTCATTTCCTCATCTGCAAAATATGAGCTGTTGGAGAAAGATACATATGTACAAAGCCTCAGCAAAGTACCTATTATGTTTCTTACTGATAAATGTTAAGAACTCTCTCTAAATAAATAATCTTTCCCTTTTGTAATATGCTTTATCAGTTCCTACTTAATAATTATCCTACCCTTTTCAGTTTGTTTGAGTCTTCACCTTGAGAGGAAACCTCAGAGTTGAATATGAATAGTTCTTACCATGTTACTTTGTTATCCTATCCCTTTGTGTTCACATTCTCTCTCCAGGCATGGGCATTTAGTCCACCTGCCAGCACCTGCTCATCTACATATGACCCAACAAGAGTGCTGTCTACTTATCCTCATGAAAATTCTTTTCTTATGCACAGGATTCTAGATTCCCATAGATTTCTGGTTTTGGTAAGGTGTGTTGGAACTCTTACTGGTTAGGTATTCTGAACATGATTTTCTGTTGCTCACTAACTTATACACCTTATCTATATATGGATATCAGATAACAGATATATCATTTGCAGAACATCTTCTCCCATTCACCAGGTTGCCTTTTGTCTTATTGATCTTTTTCCTTTGCTGTGTAAATGCTTTTAATTTAGGTGTAGTTCCAAAGTTTATCTTTCTGTTTCCCTTCTTTGAGAAGGCATACACATAAATATGTTGCTAAGGCCTATGTCCAAGAGATTACTGCTTCTGTTTTCTTTTAGTAGTTTTATGGTTTCAGGTCTCACATTTAGGTATTTAATCAATTTTATCTTTGCATGTTGTATAAAAAGGTGGTCCAGGTTTATTCTTATGCATGTAGCTGTCCAGTATCCCAGCACCACTTATTGAAGAGACCATTCTTTACCCATTGTATATTGTTCCCAACTTTTTGTCATAGATTAATTAATCATATAGATGTCAGTTTATTTTTGTACTCCTTGTTGGGTTTCATTAGTCTATCTGTTTTGTTTGTTTGTTTGTTTTGTTTTGCTGGTACCGTACTGTTTTAATTGCTGTAGCTTTGTAGGATATCTTGAAATCCAGGATTGTGCTGCTTCTAACTTTGCTCTTCTTTCTCAAGACTGCTTTGACTATCTTGTGGTTCTATACAATTTTGGGGATTATTTGTTCTAGTTTTCTGAAGTATGCTGTTGATATTTTGGCAGGGATTGCATTAGATTGCTTTAGGTAGTATGCACATTTTAACAAAATTAATTTTTCCAATCCATGTGCATGGTGTATCTTTCCATTTGTTTGTGTCATCTTCAATTTCTTGATTAAAACTATTTTGGAAAGGAATGTGTTGATTCTTTACTTTTAAGAGTATTGATGTACATAAGTGCATCTTTCTAATGTGCCAATCTTACCAGAAAACTTGTACCAGCTAATATTTTCTCTTAAGGAATTTAAAATAATTGGATACCATAAAAGTTCTGCAGTAGCTACTAAGTAAAATTAATTATTATTATTATTATTGTTGTTGTTATTTTGTTAATGTTTATTTATTTTGAGAAAGAGAGAGAGAGTGTGCTAGGGCACAGACCCTGATGTCGGGTTTGATCTCACAAACTGCAAGATCATGACCTGAGCTGAAATCAAGAGTCAGACACTTAACCAACCTAGCCACCCAGGTGCTTCAGTAAAATTAATTTTTAAATCAAGAATATACACTAATTGTGTGGTATGTATAGAAATTTTTTCTTTATGTTTTTCTGCATATTATTGAAACATCATTAATTCTAGCCTAACTAGGGCTGAAAGTTTATTTTCTTGAAGACTGATTTGTGTTGTAATCTATAAATCCCTTTGTTCCAATTGAATTGTGATGGAATTTATTATGTAGTAAATGTCTGGGTTCCTCCCAAATTCATGTGTTGAAGTCTACTCTCTAAAGAGATGGTATTGGGGCACCTGGGTGGTGCAGTCGGTTAAGCGTCCGACTTCAGCCAGGTCACAATCTCGCGGTCCGTGAGTTTGGGCCCCGCGTCGGGCTCTGGGCTGATGGCTCGGAGCCTGGAGCCTGTTTCCGATTCTGTGTCTCCCTCTCTCTCTGCCCCTCCCCCGTTCATGCTCTGTCTCTCTCTGTCCCAAAAATAAATAAACGTTGAAAAAAAAAATTTAAAAAAATAAATAAATAAATAAAGAGATGGTATTTGGGCCTTTGAGACATAATTAGGTCATGAAGATGGGAACTCATCAATGAGATTTATGCCTTTTGCTTATTTTTTAAGTTTATTTATTTTGAGAGAGACAGAGACAGTGTGAGTGGGGAAGGGACAGAGGGAGACAGAGAGAGAGAGAGAGAGAGAGAGAGAGAGAGAGAGAGAGAGAGAGAGAATATCCCAAGGAGGCTCCACACTGCCAGCACAGAGCAGGACGCAGAGCTCAAACTCACATTGCCGCAGATCGTGACCTGAGCCAAAACCAAGAGTCAGAGGCCTAACCAGCTGAGGCATCCTGGCGCCCCAGAGATTGGTGCCTTTTATAAGAAGAGGCTACCGAGCTAGCTAATCTTTCTGCCCTGCGTGGGTATAATGAGAAATTGGCCTCTGCAGAGCAGAAGAGGGCCCTCACCAGAACCTAACACTGCTGCATTCTGATCTCAGGCTTCTAGCCTCCAGAACTGTGAGAAGTACATTTCTTTTGTTTAAGCCACCCAGGTTATGGTCATTTGCATAGCAACCCCAACTGACTAAGAACCCTAATTCAACTGTCTGCTTACATTTTTTATACATAAATTATGTAATATGATTTTGACAAAATAAGACACATACCGTTTTTTTCAGAAAGCGGACATACTATTAGCATGAGATTATTTTGTGAACTGTGACATAATTTGTATTGTATAGGTAAACATCAATGGAAACCTGAATTTTTATGGCTGCAACAGATGTATAACACATGAAAAGAATAAGATACAGAAAAGTGACAGTAACGTCAAAAGATATTAATGAAATCAGGATAGAACAAGCAGATGACAAGATAAACAACTATACATTTGAAAGGATGTGTGAATGATACTTACAAAAGCTATTATTTCAAATTTTGTATGCTGCATTTTTCATGACCATCAGCTCTTTCAAATTCCAAACAACTTACCAAAATATAAGAGGGAGCAAGTGTTTATTACCTTGTTAGTTGATCTGTTCTTGTGTTCTCATGTCGAACTATTTTGTGAATTATTATTTAATAAGAAGCAAATAATTATATCAGGTAGCACATATGTATCCATTTTGAACATGTTCAACTCCTTACATATTTTTCAAGCAACCACTTTGCTTTAAAACAACACATGAACTTGTGGGAAAATGTTTCCATATATCTTCAAATATCTAGAAATTTTGAATTACCAACAGAATGAAATACCATCCTGAGCATGTTGCATAAAGGATATTTATCATTTTGACCTAGATATTTGTGAATTCAAAATCCAGTTTTCAAGAAAATGGATTTGATTTGTAGTTACTTTCTTTGATTCTTATTAATATTGAAAACAGTTTCCATATAACAAAAAGTTACACCCTTACTAGAAAAAGGTCTTTTGAAAGCTACAGTCCATTATGTATAGATGGGAATAAATAAATGTTTGCTACTAAATAGTATATAATAATAAACCCTTATATGCTTGTAGATGTAACTAGAAACTAATCCTAATATATAAGTATGCATTCTCATATTTGAAATTATAGCCTACCAGCTTCTTAATGTCATAAATAATTTGATTCCTCCTATCTTATGCTTAAAGTGATTCTACTTTTTTTATGATGCTATTTCAGAGATTATTGTTTCCAAGATCTAGGTCCACAGATCTTTTTTAATTTCATAAGTAATAAAAAATAAATAAATTTATCTAAATGTGAAATAAGAATAATAATAATTACCACTAGGATTATTGTAGCCTCTTCCTCTTACTTACTAGAAATGATGCAGGGAATATACAGGATGTACCTGTAGGGTCTTATAATGTCAAAAATTAAGTAAATATCATTTAAAAAACATAGCCCACCACCCCCCCACACACACATACACATGATATGATCTGTCAAAGTGATACAGGATCCAACTGAAAAAGCACCCTATCCAAAGCCACAACAATTTAAGAAACAAAATAGTATTGGATTGTAACCCAGGTATAAAATAAATATCCATGAGTCCATACTGATATAAAGAAGCAAGCAAGCAAACAAACAAATAAATGGAGAAGGGAAAAATCCTTAATCGTTTGTAGAGATACTGTGCTCTTAAGGAAGTGGAGCATAACTCCTTACTCTTCAAATGTTGATTGAGCATAGTGATTTCCCATCAAAGAGTAGAATATGGAAAAGTGGGGGCGCCTGGGTGGCGCAGTCGGTTAAGCGTCCGACTTCAGCCAGGTCACGATCTCACGGTCCGTGAGTTCGAGCCCCGCATCAGGCTCTGGGCTGATGGCTCAGAGCCTGGAGCCTGTTTCCGATTCTGTGTCTCCCTCTCTCTCTGCCCCTCCCCCATTCATGCTCTGTCTCTCTCTGTCCCAAAAAATAAATAAACGTTGAAAAAAAAAATTTAAAAAAAAAAAAAAAAAGAATATGGAAAAGTGGTGGAAAAGAGTGACTTCATAATAGAGAAACCTGACAAACCATACTTCAGCTAGGTGATTGATGTCACTGTCAGCAGTAATAAGACATGTTGATAGCATATAAATTTGATATGATGTCATGAAAAATGTCACTTACTTCCATGGTACTTTACCTCCCATAAGCTCAGACCCCCAGTCTAACCAGTAAAACAGTATATTAGAAAAATCTCAATGAGGGACACTGTACTCGACTAGTACTCCTCACGTCTGTCAGTCATTAAAAACAAAGAAAATATGACAAATTCACAGACCAAAGGAGCCTAAGGAGACATGACAATTAAATGTAAGGCCATGTCCTATAAAGATTTTGAAACAGAAAATGGACATTAGGTAAAAGTGAAGAAAATCTAAATAAAGAATAGACTTTACCATAATGATCAATGGCTGAGTAATTGTACAAAATATATTATTGTAAAATGTTAATCCTAGGGGAAACTCTGTACAGGGACATGGAAAGTTTCTGTATTATATTTGTAATTTTTCTGTAAATCCAGAAGTATTTTTTATGACTCATTAATGAGTAATTTATTTGAGTGATATAAGGAAGCTCATAAATCACGCAAGACTCCAAAGAACTAGGCTGGAAAACATGAAAGGAAATAGCAACTCTAGGCACCTAACCAGCAAAAACTACTCAAATAGCTGGTATGGTCACTATCACTGCAGTAATCATGGGGTTATATTGTCGTGGTGCTTGTTGTGTTTTTGTTCAATGTTTCAGATTCTTACTTTTTTTCCACCAATTGGATCTATACTCTGAGCCACACGCAGGTTTTGAGAATATGTTTTGGGGTGTTACTTTGGTCAGCCTTTGCCATGATTAGTTTGTGCAATGAGTTTCCAAAGTCTTGGTGGCCTTCAGAAGCAAGCCTTTATTTCTCATTCATGGGTTTGAAGTCTGACCATAGCAAGTCCAGAAGCATTTTTAAAAACTAGGTTTTTTTTTAAAGGACATGTTTTAGAAAATGCTGGGTGACATTGCCCAAATTAAGTTAAAGAACTTGATTTTTTTTTTCTATTTTCCTTTCTCCTGTACAGATATAAAATGCTGCTTTTTGTGAGATCCTGCTCTTAAAGAAACAGCATTTAAAAAGTAGTATGACTTAAAAATATTATTTTAAACTTGCATTAAGGGGTTCAATTAATCTATTATCTGAGGAAGGAACTCCATTGATTTACTTTTCTCATCTAGACAAGGCACTTCATCTTTCTGAGCATTAAATTTCTCATGGGTAAAATTAAGATATTAATTGCTTTACCCTAAGGTTGTTGAGAAATCTAATGATACAATGGATATTAAAAGTCTTTTAGGAAATTATAATGTGCTATACAATCTGTGTATATAATATCTCCCTTTAGATTCTTAACACTGATATATATACTTACTATTTATTACTATTATGAATATTACTAAATGTTTATGTTTATGAATATAATAAATGAATTTAATATTTGTTTAGTAGAGAAATCTCAATTGTCAAACAATTCGTAATGTATTAACAAAGAAATTCCACTATAAGAACACTGACTTTGATAGCCTTCTAGTTTTCCCTGAATCTAAGTTTTCTTGTATTTGTTTATCTCTCAAAATGTTAAATAAAAGGAATCCCTGAGAGTCTGTCTTCCTTGTCTTGATATTAGCTCATCTCATACATATCTATGGATTTGTAAAAATTTATCATTGGATTACTCCTAAATATACAGGTTCTTCCTATTTATCCAACTCTGCACATACTTTGACTGCTTAAATATCTACCAGGCATCCCAACTTAGTAATTTCAAAATAAAGCTCTTATTTCTCTCTCTAATCTTTTTCCTAATTTATGCATTCTCAGATCAGTAAACGGCATGAAAAGTCATGTATTTACTCCACTCAAAATCTAGGAATTATTCTTTTTTTTTAATGTTTATTTTTGAGAGAGAGAGACAGAGACAGAGAGAGAGAGAGAGAGAGAGAGAGAGACAGAGAGAGAGAGACAGAGAGAGCAAGCAGGGGAGGGGCAGAGAGAGAGGGAGACACAGAATTCAAAGGAGGCTCCAGGCTCTGAGCTGCCAGCACAGAGCCCAATGTAGGGCTCGAACTCACAAACTGCGAGATCCTGACCTGAACCGAAGTCACATGCTAAACCTACTGAGCCACCTAGAGAATTATTCTTGATTCCTCTTTTTCCTTTTAATCCATGTCCAAATGTCAGTAAGACCTGTTAGCTTTACCTTCAAAAAGTTCCAAATGTGACCACTTTTCAACAGCTCCACTTTAACACCATACTCCAAACTCATCATCTTGTGTCATTTACACTCTCCTTGATTACTCTCTTTATTCTTCATACCCTATTCACTCACCCACAGCCTGTGCAATCATATCTCATTCCTTCCTCAACACCATCAAAGCTTTTTCAAAATAAAACTCCAACTCTTTCTTATGATCTATAAATTCTTATATGATTGAACACTATTGATCTTTATTTTTCTTTTCTAATGAAACTATTCCTTTCACACCCTCTTTTTCAGATACATTCACTCTCTTGCTGAATTCAGAAAATGCCAGATTCATTTCTGCCTCAGAGCCTTTGCCTTTGTGTGTATTGTACTCTCTTGTAGATTCATCTTCCCAAAATATGTCATGACTCTTTTTCTCATTTTAACGAAGTCTTTTCAGAGAGGCTTCCCAGTTCATCTTATATAACATAACACCCCATCTATACAATGTCACTTTCTTCCCTTTTTTTCCTCTCTATTATGAAGATAAAGGGGACAAATTCATATGTTAGGTAAAAAGAAGCTCTATAAAATTTGCATACAAGAAGATTAAATGGAGAAGCACACACAGCCCAAACAAATGACAACACTCCTTAGTGTCATAACCCAATATATCTTATAAAATATTATGCACATATATAATATTATAACACTAAAGGATTTTAAAACATTTATGTAGAAAAAATATGCAGAGCTAGGTTGAGAACATGAACAAATTCCAAGAGTTTGTATTTTTTCTTATCAGTGTCACTGAGGCAGAATTTGCACAAATAAGTTACATTTTATTTTATTTTTATTTTATTTTATTTTATTTTATTTTATTTTATTTTATTTTATTTTATTTTATTTTATTTTTTTAATGTTTATTTATTTTTGAGAGGAGAAGATAGGCAGAGCGGGAGGGAGGGAGGGGCAGAAAGAAGGAGAAGCAGAACCCGAAGCTGGCTCCAGGATCCGAGCTGTCAGCACAGAGCCTGACACAGGGCTCGAACTCACAAACCGTGAGATTAAGTCAGACACTTAACCGACTGAGCTACCCAGGTGCCCCTAAGCTACATTTTATAAAAGTATACAGTTTAGTAAGTCTCTATGTTGTGTACACTGAGGAAATCACCACCGCCATTACAATGCAAAACATTTCCATCATCCTAAAAATATCCCTCACATTCCGTGTATCTGTCTGTCCCTCTGCTTATAGTTTTAAGCAACCACTAAACTACAGATCAGTTTGCATTTCATAAAATGAATTGAATCATTTCATAAGTATGTATTGCTATCAACGTTGTCATTGACCATAGTGAATTTGAGATTTATTTATGCTATTATGTATATTAGTAGTTCATTTCTACCTATTGCTAAATAGCATTCCATTATATGGACATTATATGGACACATACTATTTATCCCTCTACCTGTTGATAGACATTTGGGTCATTTTCAGGTTTTGATTTTTGGAAATAAAACTGTTACGATACTTGAATCCAGATTTTTGAGTGGATATTTCCCTTATTAATATCAGAGTGAAATGGCAGAACTGACAAACAGTTTTACAAGGTTATACTACTCATATCCCCATTAGTACCAGTTGCTCCGTAGCTGAACCGTCCTCAATAATGCAGGCTTTTTTGTTTTACTCATTCCAGTGGATGTGTCATATCTCATGGTTACTTTAATTTGCTTTTCCCTGAAACCTAGCCAGGTTGACACCTTATTTGTTTGTTTATTGGCTATTTGTTGTTTTCTCAAAATGTTTTAGCAATTTTTATTGTTATTTGTATTCTTATTATTAAATTGTAAAAATTCATTATGTATTGGACATTGTAGCCCATGATCAAATATGTGTATTGTTGATGTATCTCTTACTGTTACTCTTCTTCTTTAATGGTATCATTTAAAGAACAAGTGTTTTTTAATTTTTATAAGGACATAATTTTGTTCTGATCTAAAAAATATTTTTGTACCCTAAGGTTCACAGATATTCTCTTTTAAGATTTCTTCTGCAAGTTTTATGTTTTAATATTGAGTCTGTGATCCATTTCATTTTGTTTATGATGTGTGACAAATATTCATATTTCCCTCTTTTCCCCACAGAATCATCCAGTTTTTAGAGCACTGTTTGTTTAAAAGATTTTCCTTTCCCTTTTGTGTTGCTTTGGCCCTTTGTCAAAAATCAATTGATGATAAATGTCCAATTCTGTTACTGGGCACTTTATCTTGTTTCATCCATTTAAATGTCAATCATTTTACCATTCTCACTGTCCTAATTACTGTATAATTAGTTATAGTAAGCCCAGAAATCATGTAGTACTAGTCTTCATTTGTCATATGAATCCCCATTTAGAATTTCACATTCTTCATAATACTTGATTGCCAAGATGGATAAAAGCATGGAGTCTGGTGCCTGTTCTTGATCAGTTTTATCATTGTAGATATTTTTTTTTCTTTTTCTAAGTTTCCTTTTATGCAGTCTGTAGGTAAAAACAATTTTTACTCATTTGCATAAATGGGTGCCCTATGTTAATATACCTTTGCTAGTCTAGTCTCTTTTTTTCAAGCCTCATTATTGAAGTATGATTGACATATAAAAAGCTGTGCACATTTGATGTATACAACTTGATGAATTTGATACAGATATGCATCATGAGACCATCACCACAATTTATACTATGATAAATCTATTATTATTAGATTTACCATTAACATTTATGTATTTAACATTTAATGTATTTAACATTAAGACCTAACCTAATAGCAAATTTTAAAATATGCAACTATATTGTTAATTATTGGCACCATGCTCTACAATAGAATTCCAGGACTTACTCATCTTGCAAAACTGAAACTTAGCACACTCTGAATAATGCCTCCCCATTTATTCCTACTGCAGCCCCTGGAAAACCCATTCTGTTCTCTGCCTCTATGCATATGACTGTTTTAGATTCCTCATATATTTGATATCACATAGTATTTGTTCTTTTGTATCTGGCTTAGTCTAATCTTAAAATTTTTCTTAACATTTATTCATTTTCGAGAGACAGAGAGAAAGTGCAAGCAGGGGAAGGGCAGAGAGAGAGAGAAAGACAGAGATTCTGAAGCAGGCTCCAGGCTCTGAGCTGTCAGCACAGAGCTCTACATGGGGCTCAAACCCACAAATGGTGAAGATGATGACCTGAGCCAAAGTTGGACGCCTAACCGACTTAGCCACCCAGGCATCCTGGCTTAGTTTAGTCTTGAGCAATGACCTGACCATACATCAGCATTCTTAACTATATTCCATTATTCTCTGGAATTACTGGAATTGTCCTCTGATGTGCAGCCCTGTCAGTAAACCAGTTCTCTTTATTAAATGGTAAATTATATAATCAAGAATCTGGTAAATTATGGTCCACAGACCTAATATAGTCAGTCCTCTGCATGGTTTTTAAAATAATGTATATTGGAGTACAGCCGTCCCCATTTATTTATGAATTTTCTGTGGCTGCTTTCATGCTACAGTAATAGAGTTGAGTTGTTCTGAGAGACATCCTAGGCCCTGAAAAGCCTAAAATGTTTATTATCTTCACAGGAAAAAGAAATTGCATCCCCAGAATGAAGAATCAGGGAGAGGGATCTCTGTATTTAAGGAATGAGTCTGCTCTTGTAGCTAGCTGAGACTTCAGAGGCCGGGCTAGACTTGTGATTGGATATATTGCTTCATTTTACAGTAGAGCTTTCTGGAATTTATCCCATCTTGTGAGATTATAGTTCAGGGAGAACCTGTTACAATATAGGGATTTCTTGTCAAGTAATTCATTTTCACTAGACTCCTATAACAAAACAGTAGTTTTCTTTCAAAATACATATATTTTTTTCAATGGCTGGAGGAAAACATGGTTCAGAAACCAAATGTCCAGAGAATTCTGAGAGAGTTTATTGCTAGGGACTCCAACAGATGTTAAAAACAGTCACAGACACTTGTAGTTCCAAAAGATATGAAGAAAATAGGGACAGAAAGGTATGGCCTGCTTTATGGCTAATTGCAGGCTTCCTGTCGTGGAGACCACTGCTCACTTTCAGTACATAGCTTGCCTGGTAAGCTGCCATAAGGCCTCTCATAAATATCTGTATTGAGGTGTAGTCTTTTGAGTATCAAGGAAACTTATCAAGTTATGTGAAAAATCAGGATACACTTACCAACATCTCAAAAATAATATGTTGGCTTCATGAAAACCTTAGGAATAGAGTCCCTGAATAGAGCTGAGAGCTGACAAAGGAGAATAGCAATGTTCATAAAATATCCATGATCATTGGGGCGCCTGGGTGGCGCAGTCGATTAAGCGTCCGACTTCAGCCAGGTCACCATCTCGCGGTCCGTGAGTTCGAGCCCCGTGTCAGGCTCTGGGCTGATGGCTCAGAGCCTGGAGCCTGTTTCCGATTCTGTGTCTCCCTCTCTCTCTGCCCCTCCCCCGTTCATGCTCTGTCTCTCTCTGTCCCAAAAATAAATAAACGTTGAAAAAAAAAAATATCCATGATCATTTAAAAATAATGTGTCCTCAGATCTTGTTTGTATGTTTCTTAGGTTATATTAGTTAGGTTTTTAATGTCTAAAAACCTTGTCTCTTTCACTTACTAATTTGTGAAGTATGTCATTAATGTAAGTTATTTAGATGATATATTTGTCAGTTTCTCCTTTTAGTATTATTGTTCTTTGACCTTTATGAGTTTGAGTCTATCATTTTGATGAATATAAAAATTGGTATATCACTCTGACAAAAAGTGAACTTGACAATAATCATTTTTTAACTCTCATAAACGTTTTGCCATAAATTCTATTGTGTATGTTGTCAGTTATCAATTCATTGTCTCTCAAATATGAATTAATCCTTCAGTATATGTCCATCCTATGATTAAAAAAAGTCCTTCAAACACTCTCATTTAAAGTGAGTACAATGATAAAATCTTCTTGAAATAGGGCTTTTGGTGTGGGATGGGGTCAATGTTGTAGATGTGAGAACATCCAGTGAAGCCTGATCATCCCACAGACCTAGAATGTGTTGCCTTGGTAAACTTGGAGCCAGCATCAGCCTACCAATTAGCTTTCCTCTTCCCTCCTGACATGGAACCATAAGCACTTAGCAAGTTGTCTAGTTTCCCTCAGCAAGCTCTCACATGACTTAAACTCAAGAAGATTGACTGTTGTTTGCCCAATAGCTTCAGACCAGCTATGGACTAACCTAACCAGCAAAATCCTCTTCTGTCCAATGACCAAACCATAACTTCTCCAGTGAGTGAGGAGTCCCTTCTAAGTTTGTCCTTCCTTGGGTCCTTTCCTTTAGCATAAGGATAATATGTAGAGTTTCCTTGGATCTTATAGTTATTTTTTACCATGGCTAATAATTATCTATATTAAACTTTACCATTTAAATTACTGTGTGGCTTCTGTCTCCTGACTGGACTCATATTTCTACAGAATTTGTATCCAGAGTAGTCCCAGAAGAAGAACCCTAAAGATGGGATTCAGAGTTGGTTTTGTTTTTGCCTTTGGTTTGCCTGTATGTTGAGTCCCTTGCCAATTAGAAATGATACCTTAGTAAACCATGATGTGTAGTAGAACCATAATAAGGTTATCACCTCTGGTTGATTTTGATAAAGTGACAGTTGAAGCACAAGCTCTTGGAGCTCAAGTGGCTGCTGAACTTGACCATTATGTCAGTAATTATGACTCTAAATACCCCAGTGTGGCTTGTATTGTTTGAGTGCATGAGTGCTTACAGAGAAAAATGACAAGCTCAGGTCCATTAACCCTCACCTCAAGTCATAGTCTGAGAATCAGACAGCTTTCATAACAGCCCTAAAAGAGTCTCTTATTTCTTGTATCTGCAGGTTTGATATTACTGAAAATAAAAACAATATTTAGTTGTATGAGTGCTGAATTACAATGATAATTGAAGTGTGTATCCCTGAGTTTTTCATGTGCAAGTTAGGGGATTAGTTGGGAAATAAAGGTATCATGAAATGTGAAGTGGGGACTTTTGGTACGATTCAAATGAATACTTGTTTTGTGGACTGACTGACTGAAACTTTTCTACAGAGGGGCCTACATTTAATGAGATTGAGATGTCAGAGTTTACCTGGTATCATCAGAAATCCAAAAGATTAGTATCAAAAAGTTGAGGCTAGGCATTATAGGGATCCCAGAAGGAAAAGAGAGAAAAAAGGGAGCAGCCAACTTATTTGAGGAATTAATAGCTGAAAACTTCCCAAATCTGGGGAAAGAAACAGAAATCCAAATCCAGGAGGCACATAGAGCCTCCAGTAAAATCAACTCAAGGAGGAACACACCAATACATATAGTAATTAAAATGGCAAAAAGTAGTGATAAAGAGAGAATTTTAAAAGCAGCAAGAAAAAAGAAAATAGTTATATACAAGGAAAATCTGATAGTAATATCAGCTGATTTTTGAGGAGAAATTTTGTGAGCCAGAAGGTAGTGAAATGGTATATTCAAAGTTCTGAAAGGGAAAAAAAAAAAATTGCAGCCAAGAATACTCTATCCAGCAAGGCTATCATTCAGAATAGAAGGAGAAATGAAGACTTTTCCAGACAAAGTTAAAGGAATTCATGACCACTAAATCAGCCCTACAAGAAATGTTAAAGAGGATACTTTGAGTGGAAAGGAAAGAGCATTAATAAGGAGAAAGAAAAATAGGAAGCACAAAAGCAGCAAAAATAAATATAGTTAATAATCAGTCAAGCAACTCACAAAATAAAAGGTTGTAAATTATGACAATGTCTACCTAAAATGTGGGATTGGGAGAGAGGAGTAAAAAATGGGTTCAAACTTAAGTGACCATCAACTTAGTATAGACTGTCATATGCACAAGATGTATATACAAACACAACGGTCCAAAATCTTTGGAGTGCATCAAAATCTGTCCTAAGAGGGAAGTTTATAACAATATAGGCCTACATCAAGAAGCAAGAAAAATCTCAAATAAACAACCTAACCTTACATCTAAAGGACAAACAAAACTCAAAATCAGTAGAAGAAAGGAAGTAATAATTTTGGAGCAGAAATAAAATAGACTACAAAAAACAGTAAAACAGATCAATGGAACCAGGAGCTGGTTTTGAAAAGATCAACAAAATCCATAAGCCTTTATCAAGATTCATCAAAAAACAAAAAAGAGAGGGCTAAAACAAAATTTAAAAAATGAAAAAGAAACAAAAAGAAATAACAACTTACACCACAGAAAGATACAGGATTATAAGACAATATTATTAAAAAATATATGCTAACTAATTGGACAATGTTGAAGAAATGGATAAATTCCTACAGATATGTAACCTCCAAAAAGTGAATCAGGAATAAATAGAAAATTTGAACAGAATGATTTCCAGCAAGGGAATTGAATCAATAATCAACAACTCCCAACAAACAAAAGTCCATGACCAGATGGCTTCACAGGTGAATTCTACCAAATATTTAAAGAAGAGTTAATATCTATTCTTCTCAAACTATTCCAAAACTTAGAAGAGAAGGATAACTGCCAGATTCATTCTGTGAGGCCAGAAGAACCTTGATACCAAAAAAAAAACACTACAAAAAAGGAGATGTACAGGCCAATATCTCTCATGAACATAAATGCAAACATCCTCAACAAAATATTAGCAAACTGAATCCAATAATAGAATAAATACAATATAATACAATTAAAAAATCATTCAAGTGGGATTTATTCTTGGGATGCAAGGTCTTTCAATATTCACAAATCAATTAACATGATACATCACATCACCAAGAGAAAGGATAAAAACCATATGATCATTTCAATAAATGCAGAAAAATCATTTGATAAAGTACAACATTCATTCATGATAAAATAGGTTTAGGGGAACATTTGTCAACATAATAAAGGCCATATGTGAAAAACTCACAGTCAACATCATTCTCTATGGTAAAAATCTGAGCTTCCTTCTAAGTTCAGGAATAAGACAATGATGTCCACTCTCTCACCATTTCCATTCAATGTAACACTGAAAGTCCTGTCCACAGCAATCTGACAAGAAAAAGTAATAAAAAGTATCCAAATTGGTAAAAAGTAAGTAAAATTTTCAGTTTGCAGATGACATGATGCTATGTATTAGAAAACCTTAAAGACTCCACCAAAAAATTAGTAGAACTAATAAATTAATTCTGTAAAGTCACAGGATACAAAATCCATATAGAGAAACTTGTCGCACATCTATATACTAATAATGAATCAGCAGAAAGAGAAATTGAGGAAAAATTCTCTTTTACAATTGCACCAAAAGTAATAAAATATGTATAAATAAACTTAAGAGGTGAAAGACCTATACCTGAAATCTGTAACAAACTGATGATAGAAATTTAAGACAACAAAAAGAAATGGAAAGACATTCCATGCTCATGGATTGGAAGAACAAATATTGTTAAAATGTCGATCCTACCCAAAGCAATCTACAGTTTTAATGCAATCCCTATCAAAATACTAATACTATTTTTCACAGAAATAGAACAAACAATCCCAAAATTTTTGTGGAATAACAAAATACTCCAAATCATGAAAAGAAAAACAGAACTGGAGATATTGCAATTCTAGTTTCATTTTATACTAAAAAAGCTGTAGTAATCAAAACAGTATGATACTGGCACAAAAATAGACATATAGATCAATGGAACAGAATAGAGAGTCCAGATATAAATTTACAATTATATGGTCAATTAATCTTACAATGGAGGAAAGACTATGTGATGGGAAAAAGAGACTGTTCAACAAATGTTGACAAAACTGGACAGTTACATGCAAAAGAATGGATGTAGGCCATCATGCACAAGAATAGACTCAAAGCGAATTAAGGACTTAAATGTAAGACTCGAAACTGTAAAAATTCCAACAGAGAAGACAGGCAGTAGTTTCTCTGAGACTAGCCATGGCAACATTTTTCTAGTTATATCTCCTGAAGCAAAGAAAACAAAAGCAAAAATGAACTGTTTGGGACTGCATCCAAATAAAAAGCTTCTCCACAGGAAAGGTAACAAGCAACAAAATAAAAAGACATCTTACTGGGTGGGATAAGATATTTGCAAATGACAAGTCTAATAAAAGGTTAATATTCAAAATGTATAAGAATTGATACAACTCAATACCCAAAAACCAAATAATCCAATTAAAAAATGAGCAGAAGTTGTGAACAAACATTTCTCCAGAGAAGATATCCAGACACATGAAAAGATGCTCAACATCATTCATTGTCAGAGAAATGCAATCAAAACCACAATGAGATATCACCTCATATCTGTCAGAATGGTTAAAATAAAAAACACAAGAAATAAGTGTTGGCGAGAATATGGGAAAAAAGGAACCTTCATGCACTGTAAGCGGGGATGCAAACTGCTGCAGCCCCTGTGGAAAATATTATGGAGTTTCCTCAAAAAATTAAAAATAGAACTACCCTATGATGTAGTAATTCTACTACTGGTCATTTACCTGAAGAATATGAAAGCACTAATTCAAAAGGATATGTGCACCCCTATGTTTATTGCAGCATTATTTACAATAGCCAAATTTTGGAAGCAGCCTAAGTGCCCCTTGATAGATGAATGGATAAAGAAGAGGAGATATATAGATGCAATGGAATACTACTCAGCTGTAAAAAAGAATGAAATCTTACCATTTGCAGCAACATGGATGAATTTACAGAGTACAATGTCAAGTGAAATAAGTTAGTCTGAGAAAGACAAATACCATATGATTTCATTCACATGAGAAATTTAAGAAACAAAAGAAATAACAACTAAAAAGAGACAACCCAAAAAACAGATTAACAGTAGGAAAAAAAACTGATGGCTACCAGAAGGGAGGTGGATAGAGGTATGGGTGAAATAGGTGAATGGGATTAAGGGTACACTTACCTATGAGCACTGAGCAATGTATAGAATTATTGAATCACTATATTTTGCACCTGAAACTAATATAACACCATACATTAACTATAGTGGAATTAAAAAACAAACCAAAAAATCCCCAAAATATTAGGGCAATGGGAACATTAGACACATGTGACCTGCACACCCACACCCCACCCCCCCGTAACTGTGTTCTATACAAGGGCTCAGGAAACACTCCCTTCACTAAGGCATTTAGAAATACATGGATAAATACACCTACATCCCTAAAAAGCTTTGTGGTACTCTCCTTTGTAAGCCAGGTATTACAGCACTTGGTACTACTTTTGAGATGTAGTTTAATTTCACTGGGATGATCGGATCCCAGAATATCAGATACCACGTGGAAGCATTTGTCAAATACATGTGCGTCTTCAATCATAAAAGACAAAATGGATATAATTGTAACCAGAATATTTTTGTTTGTAAATTTTTTCATGGTGGCTGATTTATCATGATTTCTTGGAATGAGACAGATAGGTAGCCTGTTAGTGTGTTTTTCTGTATGTAATAAGAAAACCTCTAAATATGGTAGCAAGAAACCTGACTTGAGTCATCAAAAACTAGAGAATCATGGCCTCTTACCCAGATTTCAGACCTAACTCAGTTAATAGACTGGAGAGCCCCTTGACCGAAAGGGATGCTGAGTCCCTTGAGGAAAGACTGTACTGTTGCTTCAAGCACACACTGTAAGTCTTCTTACAAGCCTTCCCTAGAAGAAACCTTAGCCATTAATAAAGTGAGTGTTCATTGGGGAAAAACGCATACCCAGACCTTTCATGGATAAATGGACACTAGCTCCAAAATGACAGTAATTTCTGGTGACACAGTGAGTTTCTGTGGCCCATGAGTCAAACTAAGGGCTTTATGGTGAGCGTGTGATAGATGGAGTTAAGTCTAAATCACATTGAGCTTAGTTGGTTCATGGATCTACTTGTGATTATTTCCTCAGTTCCTGAATGTATGATTGGAATAAACACACTTTGAGACTGGCAGTCTTCACAGTGACCGTGTGACCTATAGGGTGAGGCCATTAAAGCTAAATGGAAGCCCCCAGTCACTTTTCCTTTCTTTCTAGATAATAAACTGAAGTGATACTGCATCCCAGGGGAAATTTCTGAGATGAATGCCACCATCAAATAATTGAAAAAATGAGGATGCTTTTAATGATCATGTTCCCATTTAATTTACCAATTTGGCCTGTGCAGAAAACAAATGGATCTTTGAGAATGACTGTGGACTATTGTAAAGTAATGAGGTGATAACTCCAATTATAACTGCTGCCCTAAATATAATACTTTTAGTGGAGGAAGTCATAGCTTCTGGTACTTGGTATGCAGCTATTGACCTGGCTAATGCCTTTTTCTCTATACCAATTTGTAAGGACCACCAGAAGCTGTTTGCTTTCACCTGCCAGGGCCAACAGTATATCTTCACAGTGTTGCCTCAGGACTACATAAATTCTCTTGCTCTTTGCCATAATATTTTCAACTGAGATCTTGATTGCCTTGACATTTCACAAATCATCACACTGGTCCATTAAATTGACGACATATAGGTCCCTATGAGCAGAGCATAACAAGTACTTTCACTGGTTTAGTAAGGCTTATGTGAATGAAAGAATGGAAAATAACCCCCACAAAAGTTCCTCCCAGTACTATCTCAATGAATTTTCTGATTTAGTGGAGGTTTAGTTATTAAGATACTTCCCCTAGGCTGAAAACTAATTTGCTAAAAGGAAAGAGGCAACCACCTGTCGTACCTTTTCATATTTTGGAGGAGACATATACTTCAATTGAATGTGCTACTTCTTCCCTTCTACAGAGTTGTTCATAAGGCTAACTGCTTTAGTAGGAAGTAGACCAAGAAATGGGACCACAACATATTAAGTCTGCAGAACAAGCTGCTCTACCACTCATTTGTCATAATCCAACAGACCCCACATCACTTAAAATATTAGTGGCAAATAAGTATGCTGTACAAAATCTTTTGCAAATACCAATGGAAGAATCACAATACAGATCTCTAGGGTATTGGAGCTGATTTATGCCTTCCTCTGTACAAAGCTATTCTTTTGATAAAAGTTTATTCTTTGGTACTGGGTCTTGGTAGGAAACTGAACATTTAATCACGAGGCATGACGTCAATTAACCATGTGGCTTGAAATTCCCATCATGAACTGGGTATTATCTAATCTAACTGCCCATAACATATGGTATGCACATCAGAATTCTATCACAAATGGAATTTGTACATGAGAGTCCAAGTGTAGGAAGGTTTAAAAGGTACAAGTGAATTGCATCAACAGATGGCCTAGACTTCAATACCAGCTTGTGGTATATTGCCTTCTCTACCTGAATCCGAGCCAATGGATTCTTGGGGTGCTCCTTATGATCAACTAATCAAATAAGAATTGAGCATGCTTTACAAATGAGTTTGCACAATATGCCAATGAGATCTGAATGTGGATAGTTTCATCACTAGAGCCCCATTCAGGGGTGACTCTGGAAGACAGTAATAAAGGAAATTCCTCTCAGTGGGTAGACCTTTACATGGTTCAACTACATGGAATGTGCATTACCAAGGGTGACCTGGCTACTCCTACTTGCCAAATGCCTAATTGACCAATAACAGATACCAACATTGAGTCCTGGATATGTCACTATCTCTGTGATTACATCAGACCTTTCCTTCACAAAAAAGGCAAGTATTTGTCATCACTGGAATAGCCACACATTCTGGATATGGATTTCCCTTCCTTACTCATAATAATTCTGCTACTACTGTCATTTGTTTTTGCCTAAAATGCCTGGTGCACAGTCATGGCACTGTGCACTGCATGGTATTGGATCATGAAACTGATTTCATAGCAAAAGAAGTATAGCAGTGGACTCAGGCCCATGGAATTAACCAGTCTAATCAATTACTCTGTCATCCTAAAGTGGCTGACTTAACAAAAATGTGGAATGACTATTAAATGCCCAGTTCAGCATCCATTGCAAAACAGCATCCTGAAAGTATGTGGTTCTGTTTTATAGGATGCAGTTTATGCTTTCAATCAGAGAACGCCGTATGGTGCTATTTCTGCTGTAGTCCGAACAATTGGATACCTTTGGGATCAAGGGGTAGAGGTGGAAATGGCCCTTCCCACTAGTAAACCTAATAACCTCTTTGCAGAATTTCTGCTTTTGTCCCAGCAACTTTCAGCTTCTTTGTCTTATAGAGCTGATTCTCCAAAGAAGGGAACATTTCCACAGAGACACAAAATTATTCTTTTCAACTAGAAGATGAGACTTCCACCTGCCTATTTTACCAGTGAATGAACAGACAAAAAATTAAAAAAAAAATACTTCTGGAATGATTGGTCATGACTCAGCCTCAGGTGAAATTAGGAGCCATTACATAATAGCATTAAGGAAAACTGTGGCTGGAACTTAGGAAATTATCTGGATATCTCTAAGTTATTATTTATTTATTTATATTTATATTTATCATTATTGCCTGCTCAATAATAAACGAAATAATAACTTCAAAATGAAAGCAACCGATAAAAAGCAATGTGATTGAGGACATAGACCCTTCAGGAATGAAGGTTTGGGTCAATTCACCAGTAAAGAAAAGAGAGCATCAAAGAAGCTGTAGGTAACCACTTTAATCTGAGAAACAGTTATAGAAACAAGGACCATAGTAGTTGTGCATATTCTGTTGCAACTTATGTTCGTTTGTGTAAAGGAATCATTCTCTTTTTTATCTTCCTTCCCATTTTTTCCCTCTTTATTATGATTTTTTACAAATGTCCCTGGAGGTTTAGAATTTAGTTTTTAAATAACAGAATATTCAGTGAGACTGACTGAATTTGAAGATAATCAATACAGCTCATGATAGCTCTAGTGACTATTAGTCATCTCACTTAGGGGAAAGTGAAAATTTCTTCACTTTTAAGAAATAGAAACATCCTTTTAGGTAGTTCAGTTTGCTTCCCTTTCAGTGGTAAGGGATTTCACATGTGTGTAGAAGGGTGTGTACGGAGGCTGAGTCATCAAATGGGTAGACTGTGCCTATCACCAGTTTATTGCCTCTCTTCCTCAAAAGCACTCTTCAATATAAGCAATAGGATAAACAATGGAATCCGTTTAAGCGCTGAACATTTAAAGTGAACATAATATAAAGCTTTCTCAGAGAAGGGCACCTTAGAAACAGCATAGGAGGATGAGTCTTCCTTCATTTTCTGGTGAACGGACCAGGGTTAGTGGTGTGGGCATGAGAACATCTGGTGGAGACTGCTCCAGACAGAAACCCAGACTGTGGTCCCTCAGCAGCACTGCAGCCCACATCCACCTGCAGCTTTCTCAGCCTTCTGGAGGTGGAACCTACAGCCTCGTGCAGCCTGCAAGCACCTACCTATCCCTACTTCTGGGCAAGCCCCACACGGTCTGTACACAAGAGGACTGCCTGCTGTTTGTCCACCACCTCCAGCCCAATTCGGGCCTGGCTCTGCCAGTAAAATTCTCTTGTTATCCAGTAGTTGAACACACCTTCTCCAGCCACTCACGCTGCCAACTCAGAAGGGCTAGACCACTCCTGAGTATCTCCCTCAGCCCTAGAGAACTATATAGAATTTCTTTATATTTTACAGTTACTCATTTGTCATAGTTAATAATTTTTACATATATATTTTAGATTCCTTTTATTTTTCACAGTGCAACATGGGTACAACAGTTAGTAATTCTCTATATTAGTTTACCCTTGTTCAACGTACTGTATATTTTTATCTCCTAGTTAGATCCAGACTAATATATTAATATTTATTCACAAGTTTGCTCCCATTTTCTTTAAATTTGCAATTATTCTTTTTTGCTTTCTTTCAGAATAAAACTATTTTTTAAGATGATTTTGTTTTCTCCATTATTTGTCTTTAATGTAGGTGAACGTATTTTATTTTAGGAAGTACCTGTAGGTAACTGTAAATGCATATTGAGAATAACTCATATAATAAATTAATCAGTAAATTTACACTCTTTCTGAATAATACGAAGAACTTTAAATTTTTAAAAATATCTTAATCATGTACTTTTTAACATATTTTTGTTGTAAAGTAGTATTGGAAAATTTTAATTTTTTTCTAATGAATTATAAATAATTATAGTGTTTTCAAGTCAGTGTTTATTTAAATTTATTTTCAAGTCAGTGCATTTACTAATATCTTTTCTGAACTTTCTTTCGTAACCCAGAACACTATGGGATCTTTTCTCTTTTTCTTTTGTGGTCCAAAAGAAAAACTTAGAATTTGTTGGTATTTTATTTGGTTCATCCCCACACCTCCTTGATTCTTTAACATCATTTCCCATGCCTGCTCATATTTTTTTCACTATTATTTCCTTAAAAATACAAAATGTATTTATTTTATTTATGTTTTTTTTTTATTTTTTTTTCAACGTTTTTTATTTTTTTTGGGACAGAGAGAGACAGAGCATGAACGGGGGAGGGGCAGAGAGAGAGGGAGACACAGAATCGGAAACAGGCTCCAGGCTCCGAGCCATCAGCCCAGAGCCTGACGCGGGGCTCGAACTCACGGACCGCGAGATCGTGACCTGGCTGAAGTCGGACGCTTAACCGAGTGCGCCACCCAGGCGCCCCAAAATGTATTTATTTTAAATTTGAATCTGATAACTTTTTTATGGTTCAGTTTCTAGGTATGTTCTTTTTAGTGGTTCTTATTTATACATAATATGGTATATTCTTTTTGTGTTAACTGATTCTTGACTGTGCATTCTCCGCATTCCATCAAACTTTATATCTCTTTGAGACCACCGATTAAAGTTGTTTTCCTCATGAGAATATTCACTTTCGCTTCAGCCATTTGCCTTAGGCATGACCAATATGAGAGTACATTAAATTAAATTAAATTCTCCACTTGAATCTTTTGGAAACTTTGTGGACCACATAGCATGGATTTGGGCTGCAAAAATATATGATGCCTTTTTGGTGGTTATGAATTCTTACGAATGATTTTATTCTCTTTCTACCAAGTTAAAGTGGAAAGAAGCACGTTCCTTTGTGTCTCCTTCTGTGTACTGAGTTTGATTCCTAGAGTAGCTTTTGTGATCCTAATGTTTGTAGGAGTTTCCTCTGAAATTACACCACTGAGGCAGATCCTAAGTCTTCTTCCCTCCCCCTAACACACTACATATCTCAAAGCAGAAGCTCAAATTTACATATTGGGCAGAAACTCTGGGAAAAACAAAGCAAAACAATTGTGTGACTTGTTTTCTAGGTTTCTTTTTCATAGACTCTGGTTTTAGGCTGTACAGATTTCTTTTTTGGTATCAGGCCAGTAATGGCATGTAAAATGGTTTAGTTTGATCCAAAATTTTACTGTTTAAGTTAGGAGAGTGATTCATCTCCTGTAGTGCTTAAAACCAGCACTTAATAATAGAAAACAACTTATCGCTTTTGTAAAGAAAGAATACTTCTTAAAAGTTATTTCAAAAATTCATCAGACATTGTTGGTAAAAGCTCTAAATGAGATATATGTGTGTAGAAGAAAACAACCAAAGTATTAAAATGACTATTTACTCAGTATTTACACAGTGGCAAATATTTTAAATGGTAAACAAGTCCTATCTATTTCCATTAACGTTTTTATTTCACATTCCTTTGGAAGTTCTTATAAACATAAGAACAGAAGGAAATAATGAGTTATATATTTGATTTCTCTCCTTTGCTAGTATATTGTGATTTGAAGTGACAAAATCCAGAAAACACAGGAAATAAAAGAAATAATATGGGGGTATGGCAAAGTGACTAAACTCTAAATATAAGAGCAATAACAATTTTTTCTAAGGTAATCAAAGATAGTCAAGGGCCATACACAACTGTGAAAATGTTTAGAAAACTAAAATTTTTCAAAATGTATACAAGTTATGAGGAGAAAATCTAACACCTTTAATAAAACAATGAAACAAAATCTAAAAAAAATTGGAACACACATATTCTGTGTTTTCATTTTGGAGAACAACTAATATTACAACATTGCTGGTTCCCTGTATATGTCTATCTTTATGTCTTCATTTATCTATCTATCTATCTATCTATCTATCTATCTATCATCATCTACCTATGTTGCTACCTACAGACCTACCTATCTTTCCATTTGGAATGTTAGTAGAATCACAATAAAAAAAAATTTAGTGTGTATTTTTTTAAAGCAACAGAGCGCACGCAAACAGGACAGGGGCAGAGATAGGGGTCAGGGGATCCAAAGTAGGCTCTGCGCTGACAGCAGCGAGCCTGATGTGGAGCTTGAACCCTAGAACTGCGATATCAAAACCTGATCCAAAAGTCGAGACACAACTGACTGAGCCACCTAGGTGCCTCCAGAATCACAATTTTTAAAAATTGAAAAAATTCTACAGAATATCCGAGAACATTATTTAAAAATAATTATGGGCCTTTTTTTTTTTTACCTAATATCAATATAAAACATCTATTTTATTCTAAGATATTTTCTCAGGAATAGACAAATCAGTAAAATAGAATTCAGAAAGATCTCATTGGGTGGGGATTTATTATATGATAAAGTTGTGTTTTATTTTAATTATGTATAAAAATAGTTGCATCTCATGTGACAGTCATGAAATAAATCTGTAATTACAGGAATAAACATATTAAAAAGTAACCCTATTAACTATAATCTGAAAAGAAACAAATGAAAAAAATGACTTAGGAGATTCTAGACAATCTAGAGATCCAGATTTGTTTTTCAAAAGGGAATAAATAAAATCTTTAGAAGAGAAATATAAGTGCAAGTGAAAATTATATTATAAGGAAAAATATAGCAGAGCCATATCAATAAATTGAGGCATACTGTCAATGACCATTAATTTAAAATATTAAAATCTATAAGGTAAAAATATAATTTTGAAATTTAGAAAAAATGACAGTTATATACAAAAATGGATGAAGTATATGAACAGACAGTTCACAGAATAGCAAACCCAAATTACCTGAAAAATAAAAGGATGCCAAATTAAGCAACAAAAATATACTTTTATTTTAATAAATTAGCAAATTTTTAGAAGACTATTACATATTGGTGGTGAATATAAGGGGAAATATCTGTTTCCTAATAGAAATGTGTATTTCTTGAACACAATTATAAGTCACTCTAGCATTAAGTATTTAAGTAAAATTTGAAAAATAAAAGACACTTTAGTCCCTCAATCTTACATTTGGGAAACCCAAACACTTAAATGAAAGCATCAGCAAAGTGTCAGTCAATTGAGGAAGGTTATAGACGGTGCTTATAGCTGTTTGGGGAGAATGAATACAATGAGTAGAGGGAATTAATTAACTTCACACATTGGACATTGAGGGATTTCCATATCATAATACTATGTTGTTCTGAATTACGTTTCAGAATAATGTTTCTAAATATCATGATAATTGTAGAATTGTGACCAATAAAGTATCTTCTTCAATTATATAAGGAGAAATCTATGGACAGATACCCACCTTAGAAGAGAGAAGAAATAAGCAAGAAACAAACATACCTATTTGCTATTGTTGTTTTGCAACTTAGTATTTAAAGATATAAATATTTTAAATTATTAGCTAGAATCAGTTTTAGAGTTGATGATCTTACAACCTAATCATCAAATGCTATATAAATACATATATGTATACGTATAATATATAATATATATTGTATGTGTCCAATCTAAATATATGTTCACAAATATTAAAAGAAGTAATTATAAGCAGAACCTAGAACAACTCAAGCTATTTTTTTCCATATTTCTTTATTAGGGCCTAGGGGAGTAAGGAGTAATTGATCTATATAAATTTACTCAGAGACAGAATGTTCAGGAGTCCTTTATTTTATGCAATTTTAATAGTTCATTCTCAATAATTGTATATTTCCTTCTTTGCAAGAGTTAATCCAATCAGTAGGTTTTCTCATATTCCAAGTTTGCCTAGAATATCTTTGTTGAAGAAATATATCAGTTTGAGATATGCTTTCTTAACAATTACTCTTTTTGTCTTTGATAAGAATTTTATTTCAGTTGTGAGTATATAATTAAATTCAAATATTTCTTATATTGGTTTTACGGCCATGAACTTTAGGTATATTTTCTCAAAACATGGCATTGTAAATTAAATTGCTTTTTCAATATATCTCAGTAATTTTGTTTTCTAGTCCATATCCTTGACTTCTTTTATTATATTACTACTGATTTTTGAAAAAGTGAAATCCAATTCTGTAATATATCACCAAGTGTTTGGAAAAGAACTCTGGATTGTGGCATTTTCAAAAAGAGTACTTAACATTCATGTATAAGAATTGTACTTCATTTTCTGCTTTTTGGAAAGATCCACAATCATGTTTCTTAAATTAGTTACTTAATAGAAAGACAGAAAATCTGCATTGTTTGGATATACTATCACTTTCATTTTATCACTATTTTAAGATGATTTAATTTTATTAAAACATAAAGTGAATATTGCAAGTTTACGAACAAATGTGGATACAATGGCAGTTTGCTCTTATCACAGAGAGAGATTTTGTTTTTAGAAATCCAAGCACTGTACTTGTATACATCATATTCATGTTGCATGTAAACTGAAAGTTAAGCAAACTATTCCATTGAAAATGAAAGGAATCCAGCAGTATATATAGAACCTTTGATATCTTATTGATAGAGAAGAAGGATGTATTTCTTATATATTTAGGTAAGAAAGATTTTTGTACCTGAGCATTATCTTAGTATAATTTATTCTCTGTAGTATTTATAAAAGTGCAAGCCTAGAATAAATAATGTTGTAGGTTTTTTAATTTAAAAATACCCAATCCTAATAAAAATAATAACCGATGGAAAAATCAATTAATAAAAAGTAGTCTTTTATTTTGAATCAAAGGGGCACCTGGGTAGCTCAGTCAGTTAGGCATCTGACTTGGTTTCAGCTCAGTCATGATCTCACAGTTGGTGGGTTTGAGCCTCACATCAGGCTTCACACTCTCTCTGCCCCTCCCCTGCTCATGCGCTCTCTCTCTCACTCTCTGTCTCTCTCTCACTTTGTCTCTCTCTCTCTCTCAATAAAAAAAAAATCTCCTTAAAACATAAATCAATCAAATAAAACACTGAATTTTATACTATTAATTAGTATATTTACTGTCAACTGAGCATGGATGCTGAGTATACAGATCTAAGTACACACACATATATTTCTGTATAGACTCTCCTACCAGACAAGGGCATATGTACACATATTCAGCAAGTACCTATTATGACTCCACACAATATTTTGAAAAGTCAACATGATATTAACCTATATAACAGCATTCTCAGAAAGGTAAATATTAAAAGAAACTTGATCTTTAATAAGAAGATTATGTTTCTGGTTGCTGCAGTTTTTCCTAATGTAGTATATATTAAGTAATGTCACCATTTTTATTTTGCAGAGGTGAAAATAGAAATATCAAAAAAAGTGTAAAATTATATCTGGGATTGTAATCAGAGTAAAAACTGAAGACATATCGGCTAAATTCATTTTTGGTCTCTAAGCCAGTATTCTTCCCCACATATCATGATACTCCTATTGTTAAAGACAAACAAATACAGCTTGCTCAGTTTCACCTGCTCTGTGGCCAGTTGTGGGATGGGAGGTAACAGGGAAATCTGTAAGTTGTGCCCTATGTTATAGAACTAAATAATCAAATCATGGCAGGGAAATGTCTATTTTCAGAAAACGTGCATTAACAGAGGATAGAGTTACCCTTTTTAAAAAAGTAAACAACCAATAGCAAAAAATAAAGATTAAGCATATAACCAAAGGTTTTTCACCTATTAGATACAAGACAGCACAAAATTTCTTTAAGATACATGACTGACTTACATTTTTTTGATATCCTCCATACTGTTTTCCATGTGGCATTGCAGCTGTACCAGTTTACATACCCACCCTTTTCTTCACATCCTAACCAACACTTGTTATCTTCTGGGGTTTTGGGGTATTAACCATCCTAACAGGTGTGAGGAGATATATCATTGTGGTTTTGATTTGTATTTCCATGATGGTAGAGATGGTGAGCATTTTCTCCTATAGTTGATGGCCATTTGTATGCCTTCTGTGGAGAAATGGTTATTCAGATCCTTTGCCCATATTTTAATTGGGTTGTTATTATTTTCTGCTATTGAGATGTAGAAGTTCCTTAAATATTTTTCATATTAACCCTTTTTCAGATATATAGGTTGCAAACATTTTCTACCATTCTATAGACTGCCCTTTCATTTTGTTGGTTGTTTCCTTCACTATGCAGAGGCTTTTTAGTAATCTCTTGTAAACTCTATTTTTGCTTTTGTTGCTTGTGCTTTTGCTATCATTTCCAAGAAGTTATTGCAGCATTATTCACAATAACCAAGATATGGAAGCAATCTAAGTGTCCATCAGCAGAAAATTATTTTTTAATATGTGATATTTACATAAAATACAATATTATTCACCCATAAAAAATAAAAAAATCCTCCATTACAACATGGATGAACCTACAGGACATTATGCTAAGTGAAGTAAGTCAGACAGAGAAGAACAAATGGTACATGATCACTTGTATGATGAACCTAAAATAGTTCAACTCAGAGAGATTATAAGGGCTTACAAGGGGAGGGGGAAATGAAGAAATGTTCATCAAAGGATACAGTTTCTGGGGCGCCTGGGTGGATCAGTCGGTTAAGCATCCAACTCTTGATTACAGCTCAGGTCATGCCCAGGTCATAGTCTCAGGTTGTGAGATAGAGCCCCACATCAGGCTCCACGCTGGGCATGGAACCTGCTTAAGATTCTCTCTCTCTCTCACTCTCTCTCTCTCTCTCTCTCTCTCTGCCCCTCTCCCCTGCTCAAAAAATAAAAAAAATAATAAAATAAATTTAAAAACAGTATAAAGTTTCAATTATGCAAGATTAATAAATGATAGAGATCCGTTGTACGGTATAGTATCTATAGTTACCATACTGTTGTATGCCTAAAAATCTGCTGCATATAGTTAACTGATACCCTCCGGCCACATCCTTGTTCTTCATTTCTCCCAGGCTTCTCCCAACTGCTGAGTGTGGCAGGAGGTCTAGGACTGTGCTGTTCCTCTTCTGGAAATAGAATTTTTCCACAAGCAAACTTAGAGGCATTCCACTGGTTATGTCAAAAGTTTTTCAGAACTTCACTGCAGCCTGGGGACCTTTCTACTCACCCTTCTCTTCTTCCTCTGCTTTCAAGCGTTTTAGCTATATTGAGGTCTAAATCTTGTCTGTGTTCTTCTCCCTTCCCCTTTATCTGGCACAACTGTTTCTCCTGAAAAAGCTCTGCACATTTAATCTTGCCTTGATGTAATCTTGGAGGATTCAAAATGGCCCAGAGGATACAGAGTAAAGGAATAGGAACTAATATGGTATTTTGGGATTGGTTTACCAGCTCTCAAGGAATATTCCATGTAGAGTGGCATGGTGTTCCTTGGCTCAGTGTAGTAGTCACACTGCTGAAGATTTTACAAGAGGTGACCTATGAAAATGTACCCTACACAGAAACATGGGCCCTCTCAGAAGCGACTCCTGTCTTCTCTCCTGAGCTGTAGGAGGTCTTCTCTTCAATGTCTCCTTTCTAGGAACCAAAGACTCCTTTTACAGATGACCCTAAAAGCTGACATATTTTTCATATTCTATTGGCTACATTAGGTCAAAGGCTTTTGTTTAAATCAGTCACTGATAAAGACGAAGGGTCTCAAGGATTGGTTTAAATGACTAAAGAATAAACTCTGAACTTGGGTTGCATTCGCTTTCCCCCCAAGTTAAGTGGAGGGTAAGATGTAGCACTCTTCCATCTTTTTCTCTCCTCTCTCTATTTCCCTGCCCCCATCCCCATCATCATCATCATCATGATTATCATCACAGAACTGTTTGGAAGATCAACCTCTGGAAACAAACTATTTTCCCAGATATCTAAAACCGAGTATCTTCATGATAGCACACTCATATCAGAACTTATACAGAAGTTAAATCTATATATGCAGGCATAAAATATTTATATTACATATCATTAGGATTTTTAAAAAGGAGGAACACAAGTTCTGGAACAGATTTCTTTTTTTTTTTTTTTTTTTTAATTTTTTTTTTTTTAATGTTTATTTATTTTTGGGACAGAGAGAGACAGAGCATGAACGGGGGAGGGGCAGAGAGAGAGGGAGACACAGAATCGGAAACAGGCTCCAGGCTCCGAGCCATCAGCCCAGAGCCCGACGCGGGGCTCGAACTCGCGGACCGCGAGATCGTGACCTGGTTGAAGTCGGACGCTTAACCGACTGCGCCACCCAGGCGCCCCTCTGGAACAGATTTCAATGCATAATTCTGTTGATTATAATATACTCAAATAGAAATATAAACATATATAGACATATATAGATAGTGGTATTCTTAATTATAACTATAACATTTCTTCAAGTACACAGCAAAAAAATGTCTTTAACACTGGGACTGATATTTGGGTGAGTTAGAGAAGGGAACTTGTATTTTCACTTTGAGTTCTTTTACATAATTGGATATTTCTTTATTAGCATCATTATAAAAATAATAGGAAGACAAAGTGTACAGCAGAATATAGTGATTGCTTTACTGTGAATGTTGTGTGACTTCATTTTACTTTTCTTAGCTTTCTACATGTACAGTGTCCTTTTTTATTTTGCAAGTAGGTATATTCATTCTCTTTCAGAATATGAATCATTATAACTTTGTCCATGAGGTATCATTTGACTTCCTAGGACATGCAGATTCATCTGGTATTTGCTAGCATGAAACAGAATATTTGAGAGGGGTATTTTGACCAAAACTTATACTCAAAATGAATGAGGGCTAGATTTGAATCATCTTTAGTTTTGAAAACATTCTATAAACATTTTAACTCTGTGCAGAGTACTTTTTCTGGCTCAATAAATCTCTTGGTCAAGTCCCTTTTAAATGATCAATGATGTAAAGGGAGAGTATGTTTCCAACAGTATCCAAGTGAAATATATATTTATCATGTAAATTCATTTATAAGTCATATTTTAAATGAATATTAGTTGAAATTAATCCAGCATCAATTATTTTATTTTATGTCAATTTATGTCATAAAATTTAAATGTTATAAATATTTTGTCATTTCTGCCATACCAATTCATGTGCTGTTGCAGCTTAGTATATATTTTCAGCCTAATGTAATCCCTGTGTTTATTTTGGAAATACATTTTTGTGTCCTATTTTTATAGCTATATCTCATGAACCCATCAAGAGAAACAATGTAAAAGATATGTTATTTTTATTTATCATGAATATTTGAAATAGAACTTAGTGAATTGTTCTCTACTTCACTAAAAGGAATGTAAAGCATGGTATTTTTCTACTGAATCCTTAATCCTTAGCCCAGTACCTGACACATCAATGCTAACTCTTCTAAAATTTCTCTTCCTTCTTTTTTTTTATTAAGTCCCTTTTGAGAATATGCTTAACATAAGTTATTTGCAGCTACATGGTATTTCTCATCCTTTCAAATGCATTAGTAAATAAACTTTCATTTTATGAAGAGCTAGACTTAATCTGTACTTTATTTCCACAGGCTTATAGTACTAGAGAGCTGTTTATGACTGCTGTTTGTGGATTGTGCCTATTCTGACCTAATGTGTCTGGTTTTACAAATCTCACATACTAGAGGTGACTTTTAACTTTTTCTCCTAAAATTAATATAAAAACTATTGTGTTTGATGACATGCTATATAGATGCCTGAGTTATTCACTGTTTTAAAGCCTTCCAAAGTTTCAAGCTAAAATTAAGTTCACTTCTTTAGATTTAACTTTATAAGTGACTATAGGTTATTAAATGTAAATACTTAAGACCTACATATTGTCAAGATGTTGATAGTTTCTTATTTGTATATTTTTGAGGCAAAGTTTAGAATGTAATTCAGTTTTTGTAGTCACATATTTATAAAATTGAGATGATTATTCTAATCCTAGAAATTTAATAATTGTATTTAAATGATCCCTTGGTAATGCCTGGAATTAAGGAAGAAATTAACAATTATTTGGACCTGAATGCTGAACTAGGTTTTATAGGCATCCATTGGGAGTCTGCAAACAGCCCTCATTAGGGTAAGGCTAATCAGCATTGCATCAGGGAAATAGCTAAAGTACTGTCTAAGGAGACAATATGAAAATAACCATAACAATTAAAGAAACTAAACAAATAAGAAGGATATAAGAAATTGTTTAATACACTAATGGTTACAGTCATAAAATGGTATAATGTAAGTTATTTCAAATGGTTGTGTTATAAAATTGTGTTGTATCATGATAAATCAACTAAAAGCTAGAGAAGAAATGTTGACAATTGGAAAGGGAATACTTGGACTATCTATAAAACTCTAATATAAACTTATGGAAGAGTTCATCTTATTAAACCAATTGCAATGTTAGAAGCTAGTATTCTTATGTTATGTCAATGAAATAGAGCCTTGGTGTGTGTTATCTATTATCAAGTTGTTAGTGTGATAACTTTTCTATTTGAAGTATGGCTCTATAAAATATTCTCACATGGAATCTGTGAACATGCTACAAAAGAGCTGCAGTTAATGAACAAATCATTGATCATAGTACAAAGGCAAATAATCCAATATTTTGTAGCATCTTGCACTAACTAATGCAATAAATCAAACAAGTGTACTGTCTTGTAACCAAGCTTGTAGAACTTGATATCAGGAAATGAGAATATCCCAGGTATACGTATCCTAATTTGGGTACCAAAACCTTGAAAGAAAGCTATGTTTACAAAATTGTGATTATTAAAAGAAACACTTTCAATAGCGCATAGAATAGTACATATTTCATAGGCACTTGAGAGTCAAATTATTTTGTTTTAAGTAAAATGGATTGATTGCTTAAGACCTAGCACCACGATAAATTCTGTGCAGTCACCATGATTAATACATAGGCCACAAAGTCACGGGGGCGGCAAATATCTGGCTGCATAAGCTGTGACTAATAAACCAACATATAAAACAAAAATGAAAAATAAAAATAGCAACAATTAAGTATTATAGGTTTTATTCCAAAAGTAAGCAAGTATAGTAAGCCTGATACATTCACCATCATGACTCATCTAGTTTTCAAATGATTTATACTCACTTTTGTTTATTACATGTGTTCAGTGATGAGCACATTACGCTTATAACAATGTAGAAATGAAACAGTAGGATTTACTCTAGGACTTCTTATGCGCTGAAATGTGACTTCCCAAAATTCGTATGTTGAGCTTTTATCTCCCAGTACCTCAGAGTGTGAATGCTTTTAGAGACATAGGTCTTTAAAGAGGTAGTTAGATAAAATGAGATCATCAGGGTGGACTCTAATCCAGTACAACTGGGGTCCTTGTAAAGAAAGGATATTAAGGATATTAAGGCACAGACACACAGACAGAAGATCATGTGCAGAGGGGGAGAAGACGGCCATCTGAAAGCCAAGAAGGATAGCCTCAGAAGAAACCAACCCTGCTAACACCTTAAACTCCCATTTCTAGCCTCTAGAACAATGAAAAAATAATGTTTTGTGGCTTCAGTCATCCAGTCGATGGTACTTTGTTATTGTGGCCTGAACAAACTAACACAGAACTGAACTCAGAAGGAACTCTGCATGAGACTTGTGGTGGATTGGCTCTTATTTGAACTTGATTCTATTTGAAACAACAACAACAAACTACCTTACTTGTTTGAAATGTCCTCACAGAAGTATGATTCAACTATATAAAAATATTTTAATTATTTGTTTACCATCTAGGAGCTTTTGGAACATAAAACTTAAGAGCATAAAGACTTTTAGATATAAGAGCTGATATGTAATGATCAATATTCATCATTATTTTATTACACATTACTACAAAACAGAACAGGAAAGGGGCACCTGGCTGGCTCAGTGGCGGAGGCGGGGGGGGGGGGGGGTCTGGTGGCACATTCAGTTATGTATCCAACTTCAGCTCAGGTCATGATCTCACGGTTCATGGGTTAGAGCCCTGTATCAGGCTATATGCTGACAGCTCAGAGCTTAGAGTTCTGTGTCTACCTCTCTCCCTGCCCCTCCCCGACTCACACTCTGTCTCTGTCTCTCTTTCTCTCTCTGTCTCTGTCTCAAAAATAAATAAATATTAATAAATACAGTTAAAAAAGGGGCACCTGGGTGGCTCAGTATGTTGAGCATCCAATTTAGACTCAGATCATGATCTCTCGATCCACGGATTTGAGTCCCCTGTTGGGCTCTCTGCTGACAGCTCAGAGCCTGGAGCCTGCTTCAGATTAGTGTCTTCCTCTCCCTCTACCCCTCTCCTATTGGTGCTCTGTCTCTCTCTGTCTCTCAAAAATTAATAAACATTAAAAATAATTTTTTAAGAAAAATTTTGTCTTTGTGAGTAATATGTATACTTTTTATATAAAAAGTCATAGTGATTTGGATCTGTGCTTGGGTTTATGTTATCAGAATAGATAATGTCTATAAATAATAGGAGTGAATAAAATGTTCAAATATTGGTTTTATCAATTTCCTTTATTCACATTACTTTCAAGTTGTCTAGAATAGCCTTTTAAAATATTATTTTAAAAAATGGGGTGCCTGGGTGGCTCAGTCGGTTGAACATCCGACTTAGGCTCAGGTCATGATCTCGCAGACTGTGAGTTCAGAGCCTGGAGCCTGCTTCAGATTCTGTGTCTCCCTCTCTCTCTCTCTGCACCCCCTGCCACAGATGCTTATACACTCCCCCCCACTCTTTTTCATGGATTGGAAGAATAAATATTGTTAAAATGTCAATACTACCCAAAGCTATCTACACATTCAATACAATCCCAATCAAAATTGCACCAGCATTCTTCTCCAAGCTAGAACGAGCAATCCTAAAGCCTTTATGGAACCACAAAAGACCCTGAATAGCCAAAGTAATATTGAGGAAGAAGACCAAAGTGGGAGGCATCACAATTCCAGACTTTAGCCTCTACTACAAAGCTGTCATCATCAAGACAGCATGGTATTGGCACAAAAACAGACACATAAACCAATGGAATAGAATAGACACTCCAGAATTGGACCCACAATAGTGTGGCCAACTAATCTTTGACAAAGCAGGAAAGAATATCCAATGGAAAAAAGTCTCTTTAACAAATGGTGCTGGGAGAGCGGAACAGCAATATGAAGAAGAATGAAACTAGACCACTTTCTTGCACCTTTCACAAAAATAAACTCAAAATAGATAAAGGACTTGAATGTGAGACAGGAAACCATCAAAACCCTAGAGGAGAAAGCAGGAAAAAACCTCTCTGACCTCAGCCACAGCAATTTCTTACTTGACACATCTCCAAAGGCAAGGGAATTAAAAGCAAAAATGAACTATTGGGACCTCATCCAGATAAAAAGCTTCTGCACTGCAATGGAAACAATCAACAAAACTAAAAGGCAGCTGACGGAATGGGAAAAGATATTTGCAAATGACATATCAGACAAAGGGCTAGTATCCAAAATCTATAAAAAACTCACCAAACTCCACACCCAAAAAACAAATAATCCAGTGAAGAAATGGGCAGAAAACATGAATAGACACTTCTCTAAAGAAGACATCCAGATGACCAACAGGCACATGAAAAGATGCTCAACATCGCTTCTCATCAGGGAAATACAAATCAAAACCACACTCAGATACCACCTCACGCCAGTCAGACTAAAATGAACAAATCAGGAGACTATAGATGCTGGAGAGGATGTGGAGAAACGGGAACCTTCTTGTACTGTTGGTGGGAATGCAAAGTGGTGCAGCCACTCTGGAAAACAGTGTGGAGGTTCCTCAAAAAATTAAAAATAGATCTACCCTATGACCCAGCAATAGCACCACTAGGAATTTACCCAAGGGATATAGGAGTGCTGATGCATAGGGGCACTTATACCCTAATGTTTATAGCAACACTTTCAACAATAGCCAAATTATGGAAAGAGCCTAAATGTCCATCAACTAATGAATGGATAAAGAAATTGTGGTTTATGTACACAATGGAATACTACATGGCAATGAGAAAGAATGAAATATGGCCTTTTGTAGAAATGTGGATGGAACTGGAGAGTGTGATGCTAAGTGAAATAAGCCATACAGAGAAAGACAGATACCATATGTTTTCACTCTTATGTGGATCCTGAGAAACTTAACAGAAGACCATGGGGGAGGGGAAGGAAAAAAAAGTTAGAGAGGGAGGGAGACAAACCATAAGAGACTCTTAAAAACTGAGAACAATCTGAGGGTTGATGGTGGGTGGGAGGGTGGGGAGGATGGGTGATGGGTATTGAGGAGGGCACCTGTTGGAATGAGCACTGGGTGTTGTATGGAAACCAATTTGACAATAAATTTCATATTAAAAATAAAAAGAAAAACAATTTAAAAAATTAAAAAATATTATTTTAAAAGGTATATAAGTGGATATTATCCCTTTTAAGTACATTTATCACTAATACAAAACATATAATAGCCCTATGTTTAAATTTATGTTTAATATTAAAATTTAAAACTTTAGGTATTTATATTCACTTAATATCTTGGATATTTATCTAATTTTTAAACATGAAATTTACTTTGCAAGAAATTCATTTTGATCCAAATTGAAATTCTCTGTTGTGATATTCTATTTTGCTAGTTTTGTTTTTTTAGATATATAAAACAATTTCAATTTTAGTATTTCCTATTTAGGATCATTTTATGAAGAAATCTCACTAGGGTTGGTCTAATAGATCACAGAATTTGAGAGATGGTGCACATTCCTCAAAAAATTTAGAAATCCTTATTTTCCTTATTTAACCATTTCCACTGCCAAAACATTAAAAACAATTGACTAGGAGTACATGAGCTTCCAAAATTGGCCCAAAATGGCATAAAATCCCAGATATTCTCTGCTTTTCCTTGGTGCAGTGATTGTTAAGGAGATATCTATTTATCCTATGGTGACCATTATATTTTAGATATAATGTTACATATAAATTTCCAATTTGATTTCTGTGAGTATATTCCATCTCATCATTTACACTAATTTTAGAAACTGAGATGTACAAAGTGTTTTTCTTTTAGGTGCTGGTAGATGAGTGGGGAAGAGTAGTTCTGAAGGTGGTCAAAGATACAAACTTTCAGTTATAAGATAAGTACTGGGGATGTAATGTACAGGATGATGACAATAGTTAATAGTGCTGATTAGTATACTGAAAAGTTGCTAGGAGTGTAAAGCCTAAAAGTTCTCATCACAAGAAAAGAAAAATCTATGTGAAGTGATGGATGTTAACTAAACTAATTGTAATTATCATTTTGTAATAAAAACATATGTCAAGTTATTATGCTGTACACCTTAAACTTACATAGGGCTGTATGTCAATTATATTTCAATAAAACTGGGAGAAAAAAGATCCTAAATAAATTACCATTTTACATGATGCAGTTAATAAATGTTCATGCTTTTGAGTACTATAAAAATACAGAGGAGAGAGATATAATTAAATTTAGGAATATGCATCTCCTGAGAATATATAATGTGAACCAACTCTTAAAAAAACTATTCAATGGGAAGAAAAAACAGGTAACAAGTAACAGTCAATTAAGCACAGTAAATATCAGGTAGTTATGGGAGAAAAGGACTGTGGGACAATCTGGTATATCAGGAAATGTAAGTCCTTCTACAACTTACATGTAAAAAGTGAATGAAAGAAAATTAATATGAAATATTATTCTAAAGGGCATGAATGGGCTTATCTACTACTCAAAAGAGTGCTTTGTTTAAAAATTTATTCCTAAACTATAGTGAGACATTGAAGAATTTTGAAATAATTTTTGAAACCTCCAAATCTTTTTATGATGTATTGGATAGATCAAAAGAACTACAATAATCAGGGTAGATCATATTGTCAAGTACATCAGATAACTATGGAAGCAAATGAGTCATTGAATTAAAATTTCAGAGAAGGAAGAATCCAGTTCGGGATGAGATCATCCTACTCTCCATACCCTACTTTCCAGGGATAATTGTTGAGGGTAAGCACAGAGTAGGGACAGGGCTTACAATAGGCAGAGAGGCTTTCTTAGTGGCAGGAGACCAATGGACATTTTGACAAGTAGTCTTGCCTGAGAGATTAAAATCTAGATCATCTCCAAAGGCATGGCCAATTTTTCCCATTGTATATTTATTGAGAGGTTGGAAGGTGAAGTGAAATCTTCCATGGTCACAGGATTTTTAGGCCACAAAATGTCACTAAAGGGAGAGTCCTGCAGCATACACATAACAGATTTTGTAATCAGGGTGTTTGAATTCAAAAGTAGACTGTATGTAAGTAGAACAGCCAGTGATTACATTCAAACGAGTAGCTTTCAAACTCTATTCCTAATAAAGGTGAATCATCCCCTGACAAAAGCTACATCAAGTTATGGGTGTACATTGCTTTTATTAACAAATATATGTAGCATAGAATATATGACCAGAAAAGGAGAATGAAAGTGTGAGGGATGTCAAGAGAGAAAAGACACAGTAGAAGCAGAATCCCAAATGTTACATATGTAGGAAGTAGCAGAGAAAGATTGTAAAATAATTAGTATAAATACAAATGAGTACATTGAAAAAATGGAAGAAAAGATGGGGAATCTAAGCACAAAATAGCAATTAAACACAAATCACATTCTCATAGTGAAAAACATAGTACTGAGATTAAGAACTTGCTGATTCGGTTTAACTTGAGACTACTGAGCACAGAAGATTAGGAAACTTGAGAAACAGTCAGTACAAAACATTCACACAGAGAGAACAAAAGAATGAACACAGAAGATAACTGAGAATGAGGGATATACAAAACACAGTTTAAAGTAAAAATATACATGTTGCAAGCTCAGAAGGAAAGATGAGAGAAAGGGTATGAAAGCAGTGTTTGAAGACTTATTACAGCTTAACTTTTTACAAAACTAGTAAAAGACCTCCAGCCATCTGATACAAGAGTTCAGGAGACTCCAGCAGGAAAGCTCACCCACACCCACGCACAGAGGCACATTGCAGCCTGGTGGCTGACTCTTCAGACCTGCAGAATACAGAGCACCAGAAGACCTGATTTTCTTTACAATTCTGAAGAACAAAACAAAGCAGGGCAACAATAGCCACATCTACTAACCCACCAGTCTAAACCTTTGTACTATGCAAAATGAAGGCAAAATACACGTGGTTTTAGACCAATAAAACATGATAATCTACTAGAGATTTGCCTTAAAAATATATCCAATAACATCAAAGTGCAGATTCGTCTCAAGGACACAGGGCTAGTCATTAAGAGAGGCCATGTCACAATCCGTAAAAGAACTGTTAATAAATTTCAGAAGAGAGAATCATACAATATATGCTCTCTCACAAGATGGATTTAAATTCAAAATCAGGAAGATATGCAGGAAAATCTGAAAATATTTAGAAATTAAATAGCAAACATATAAATAATGCAGTCAAGGAGGTTCAGTAAAAATGTTTTAAACTGAATAAGGACAATTAAAAAGCATAACACAATTTTTAGGATGAAAGTTTCCCAGTAAAATATTGCAGTTGTAAATTCTTTCAAATCTGTTTTGGTTCATATATTTTTAAGCTCTGTTGTTAAGAGCATACTATTGCTTTCCAGTCAATTTTTAAAAATATTTTCTTTAGAATAGTTTCAGATATACATTAAAAAATGTAAGACTCGGGGCGCCTGGGTGGTGCAGTCGGTTAAGCGTCCGACTTCAGCCAGGTCACGATCTCGCGGTCCGGGAGTTCGAGCCCCGCGTCGGGCTCTGGGCTGATGGCTCAGAGCCTGGAGCCTGTTTCAGATTCTGTGTCTCCCTCTCTCTCTGCCCCTCCCCCGTTCATGCTCTGTCTCTCTCTGTCCCAAAAATAAATAAACGTTGAAAAAAAAATTAAAAAAAAAAATGTAAGACTCTTTTTCAGTACCACTGTACATCCAGTGCATAAATGAGTGCTACAAATATCAGCAAAAGCTCTTGATCAAACACTCACGAAAACTTGCATTCTACCACTTCTGACCATCAAGAAATTTATTTATTAGTTTGTTTTAACTTGGGTTCCTGCTTTAGGATTTGAGGAAAATATAACCAGTTTCTATATGAACCTCTGAACATATTAATCTGACAGACTCAGTTTCCCCATCCTGATTTCTTAGAGTATAATTTGCCCCTCATTTTTATCCTCATTTTCCTCTTTGTGTGGGTGTTCAGAGAAAGATTCCTGTTTTATAACCACCTAGACAGAAATACATCCTTGCCAAGGGGAGCCTCAGACCCTACCAGCACTGTGATCTTGTGCAAATTACTGAAGTTAGTTGAGGAAGCTTCCTCATCAATAAAAAGGACTATGAATACCTAAGTTTAAGTTTTAAGTTTTAATAATGATATTAAAAGAAGTAATATTCATAATTCTTCTGACAAAGTCCTTGCATATGCCTTACAGATATTAAAAACCAATCAATTATATGACAGCACCATTAAAAAAAGAGCCTCACAGGTTAAAAAAATAAATATACTTTAATTAATAAAATTAACTAGTGAAGAATGTTTACATATACATTTTATGTTCTAGAATAGCACTGGTAAAGTCATTTGATTCTCTTTAAAAATCAACGCAAAATTGGGGCGCCTGTGTGGCTCAGTTGGTTGAGTATCTGACTTCAGCTCAGGTCATGATCTCGTAGTTCCTGAGTTTGAGCCCCGCATCAGGCTCTGTGCTGACAGCTCAGAGCCAGGAGCCTGCTTCAGCTTCTGTGTCTCCCTCTCTCTCTGCCCCTCCCCTTCTCACATTCTGTCTCTCTTCCTCAAAAATGAATAAACATTTAAAAAATAAATCAACCCAGAATTTTAAATTTCCACTTGCTTGTGCTATCTCTTCTTTCTGTTAATACAGAGCATCTTTAACTCCATTTATAATGAGGGTAGAGAAACATTCGTTCTTTTTTCAAAAATTACTACTTCAAACTTACAAAACTAAAAGTCAATCCTACAACAAGATTTTCTTTAAGATGATGATGAATGTGGAGACATAAGCATTTTAATTTGTTTTACTAGATTTAAAAATAAAGACATTTCCTTTTTAATATATCCTATTCATGGCTAACAAACAATACATTTTCATATATGGATTATGGTTAATATGTATTAGATATATTTGAGACTTAATTAAAAGTATAGAGCCTTTTGAAATTCAGAGATAAAAATACGCTCTTTTAAAACACAAAGGAATTTAAAGTATTTAATCGAAATATGGTTTCAGGCTTAGTCTGAAATAAAACATATGGTAATTACTAATCTGCAAATCATTAGTTATAGTACTTAACTAATATTGTAAAAATTTCCAAAACTAGACCAAGCTCATTTGTCATTATGTGCTAATATAATTGTCACACTGCATTGGTTCTCCTACAATTAAATGTTCCAGTTGACAGCCACCCATCAGGATGTAGCCATCAATCAAGGAAGTAACTCCAAGACCTCTTAAGGATCTTCCTTTATGTTGAATCAATCTGCATCACAAAAAGTGTCACCTTCTCGTTCTTTCTCTGTGATGTTTTCCTGATCCCTAGAGTAGTAATATATCACATCTGCCTCTGTTTCTCTCTCCGAGTCCCAACAACATATGGTTTTGTAAATAGATATCTAAAGATCTGTGTCATAACTGCTATACTGGATATTTTTTAAACACTATGGCTGTACTTTTTGAAATCTACGTATTTGTCAAATGACCAAGAGATTTTTTACTGTTCCCTTCAGCTTGGCTAAACTTCTTCCTCATTCTGGGCCCCTGATCTCTCTCTGTCTCTCTGTCTCTCTCTCTCTCTCTTTTGGTTAGAACCTTTACTTTAGAAAAAAATGTAATTGGAAATTCTTTCTCTGCCCTTTGAGATGCAAATCTTCTCCCAGCCAATACTGATTCAATAATTGTAATAAATATATCATACTAAAGTAAACTCTTAACAATAGGAAAAAGACAATAGTAAAAATGACAATTATTACTGAACCTCTTTGACTGCATTATTTATATGTTTGCTATTTAATTTCTAAATATTTTCAGATTTTCCTGCATATCTTCCTGATTTTGAATTTAAATTCATCTTGAGAGAATATACATTATATGATTCTCTCTTCTGAAATTTATTAACAGTTCTTTTATGGATTCTGACATGGCTTCTCTTAATGACTAGCCCTTGTGTCTTTGAGAAGACTGTATTTTGATGTTATTGGATGTATTTTTTAAACAAATCTGTGGTAGATTATGATATACTGGTCTGAAACCATATTTAGGATGTAAGATAAGTTATGGAGAAGAAAGTAATGGCATAGAGAATGATATGGCTATGAGTACTATTTTAGAAATGGTTGACAGAGAGGACCTTTGCTATAATTATCACTCAGGGATCTGAATTAAGCAACATAAAAAAGCCGTGTGATTATCCAAATGAATGAATGTAAGAAAGTTACTTGTAACCAATATATTTAAACAGGACACTTAATAAAACAGTTACATTAACAAATTTTAGAAAAAAATTCTCAGAAGTATATGAACACAATTTTCATGGATACAATTATTTGAGAAATATATGTTACACAAAAGTCTTGCAGGACAGAAATATAAGCAAAGACAGAGAGGTAAAAGGTCACACATTATTTTAGGAAAAATATATAGCAAAATGGTTCTGGACACCCACGGTCAAGGATGAGGTAAAGAATCAATAATAAATTAACAGCAGCAGACTAGAAAGACCCAGTATAGCTTCTGAAATTTGAAAAACATTGGTGGCTGAGAAAAAAATGCACCCGATATGATATTGCATATAGATTAGTATCTTATAATCAGAAGAAATATTACACACCATTATTATCTACTTATACATTTTTTTAAAATTCATTTTTGAGA
Source organism: Puma concolor (assembly GCF_028749965.1). NCBI lineage: Eukaryota > Metazoa > Chordata > Mammalia > Carnivora > Felidae > Puma > Puma concolor. The sequence continues at coordinate 203,204,065 of NC_141667.1, read as the reverse complement.
AACAGAGCACAAGCTGGGGAGGGGCAGAGAGAGAGGGAGACAGAACTGGAAGCAGGTTCCAGGCTCTGAGCAGTCAGCACAGAACCCGATGTGGGGCTCAAACTCATGAACTGTGAGATCATGACTTGAGCTGAAATCGGACACTTAACCGACTGAGCCACCCAGGCGCCCTGATATACACTATTATTTTTTAACTGAGATAGCAAAGGCATTGATGCCTAAGTGACTATCAAGTTTTAGTATAGTGAGTGAGATAGTCAAGTATCATTGGACATCCAGAGAGATAACCTTTTTATTATGCCATTATCTAGAATTTTTTTGCATGTGATTTCTTCAATACCCAAAACAACTTTGTGGAGTTCATCGTGTATCCCCACTTTATCGATGGTGAAACTGAGTTGACAGTTGCTCAAAGCCACTTAGCTAGTAAGTGGCAGAACTGGGATTTAAACCTCGGCCTGTCTGTAACTGCAATTAGCACTACTCTTCTTTGCTGTTCCCTAAATTAACTTCACTTTATTTTGCTCCTTCCTAAATTAATGCTTAAGTGGTCTGGAAAATTCATTTCTGATGACCATTCCCTTTTCCCAGTGATGCTGGATGAATGAGGTGCTACTATAATAGGTGTTAATTAAAGGTGCACAGAATAAGTGCAAAAGAAATTACAGAAGGAAAAGGTGTGTGTGGAAGTCATCAGGGAAGCTTCTTGGAGTCGCTGTGAGACTTTAGTTTATTCAGTCAATGCTATGAAAGTGTTCTGACTACTGCACTTGGTAGGACATATGGGATACGAGTAAGTACAGAGGAGGGTAGAGGTATTTCAGTTTGGAGAAAATTCACAGAGGCTTGGATGTGTGGGGGTCTCCTGAAAGAAGGAAAACTAGTGTGGCTGGAGGAAACGATTAATTTTGGAGGAGAGGAGGATATTTGTTAAAAAGGTGGATGGGGATGAGTGAGGGTGGTATGGAATATATACATGACTTAATTTTTTCTGTGATTGCCAAGAACAGTTGTGGGATTAAGTAATATTTTAGGAAGTTCATTCTGGTAGCAGTGTTCAGGTTTAAAATAGAATAGTGCAACATTGGTAGCACAGTGACTGTGTGGCAATTCAGGCCCTGGGCCACCAGAATTCCACCTCTTGTCCTTGCTGGTTTATGAGCTTGGAATGTTATTTCACTTACTGTTCTTCCGTTTCTCCATGGTGAAATGGAAATGGGACAGCAGTACCTTTTGCCCAATCCCAGAGATTCTGATTCAGTGCATCTAGATTGTGGGACAGGAACACCCCCTTCTCCGAAGCCAGATTTAGTTCCTCCTCCTCTGTGATCCTAGAGCACTTTGCATTACCCAGAAATTTTAAGGTACAATTTAAAGTATATCTTTCCAATAAAGCTGAACTCCAATGGGATGTTTGTCATAATGTCTTCTTTATAATCATGGGAATAAACAGATTCAAAAGGGGCATTAACATTATTTTTAAGAATGCTATCTTACAAAAGAAAATCTAGATCAAATACTGTTAAAAGTAATTTGTGTGTATCTTTAAAATAAACTGGATTTTCCCAGGAGCCGATTAAAGTAAGAACAGATGGAAGCCAGTAAAAGTTTTAATTAAGTACAAAATTATTTGATGGAAGTTTACAGAAACCAATTGTATAAAACTGTCCTTGACATTTAATTTCCAATTCTATTCATGATTGACAAGTAACCTAAAAACCCTCTTGAGATTCCAGCAACTAATTCTCTAAATTAAAGTACATATTTTGATACAAACCAGATGCATCTATCCCTTCTACACACTGTGATCTCTATTGAAATGAATTTCACTGGAGGAAATTGAAACAATGGAAAAAGCCAAATCTGGAAATAATCTAGGATATATATCTGTTCCATATTTGTTGAGGAATATTTTTTGAGTTTTATAAGACATGGAAATACTGTGGGCTTTTGGGATTAATCTCCATATTTGTTGCTCTTAGGAAGAGTATGTAGGATGGAGTACCTGAGTGGCTCAGCCAGTTAAGCGGTTAAGCATCTAAAGCATCTGACTTCCACCCAGGTCATGATCTCATGGTTTGTGAGGTCAATCCCTACATTGGGTTCTCTTCTGCCAGGGCAGAGCCTGCTTTGGATCCCATGTCTCCTTCTCTCTCTGCCCACCCCTCTTCCTCATGCTTTCCCTCTTTCTCAAAAACAAATAAATATTTTTAAAAAGTTTTAATATTAAAAAAGTATATAGGATGTACACTAGTTTTTAATCAGTCATAGGAAAGAAACAAACAAATAGCAAATACAGATCATGGGAGGAAAAAGGTCTTGAGATCTCTTAAATGGTTAGATATCATTTGTTCCACACTATGTGTTTCTCTTTAATTCTAATCTATACAATGCAGAAATAACCTTTATTCTCATTTTCTCATCCTAACAACACACAAATCTTTCTTACAAATGCCCATGTACTTCACATCTACCATCTCCATTAATTTCTTATCCAGTTGTTAGTCTTTTTACACTACTGATAACTGTTCCCCTCCCCCACCGTGTTCAATTAGTCTGAATAAATAGTCAAATGAACAGTTGTAAATGATTAGAATAGATAAAAAATAGTTTGGTTACTAATGAGGCAGTAAGTATGATATACAATAATAGCTTCCAGTTATTGAAAGGCTCCCCTTTGAAGATAAACTCTTTAATTTTTAAAATCCTTACTTACATATTAATTTCTAAATTCTAAAGAAAATGTTATATTTTTTCCTAACTGTTGATACATATGTGTGCTTTTTGTCTACACTATTTAATGAATATTCTCATGCTTCCTTAAGAAATTTGTTTCCTTAAAAAATGGAAATTCTTCTTTTTCGAGTAATTCCACTGGAGATGTTTTCGAGTCAACTGCATATTCAGAGACATTTCTCTAATCTGCTTCTGTTTCAATTGGAAGAAACTCACAAGTTGTAACAAATTATTTGTAATGTGTGTACCACAACCAATTACAAGTATATTTCTGTTCCACGTTATTCTTAATTTGGTAAAAATATGGTGGCTTTGATTATATTGTACTCCATCAAATAATATCAACACAAAAACTAGTGATTTAATTCAATTTAAACTTCTTAATTTATCATAGCTATCACAATGATGTCAGATGTTTCAATGATGTCATTGTTTCTACAGAATGAACTTCTTGACCTTAGTTATTAGATTAAGAAAATTGAATAGGAAAAGCAAATTATTGTCTGATATCCTCTTTAAATATTTAATGAAGCTGATAAAAATGTGACATCATTCAAGTGAATATGAATTTTCTACTAATGGAACTGACATATTAGCAGTCATTACTCTATTATTCATACATGTAAAAGAAAGTTTTAAAAAATGAGCCAAATGGGATTAGAATAGTCATTTGATCTGAAAGAAAAGTCAGGCTTTAAGCACATCTATTTCAGCTGTATGAGTTAAATTGTCAACCTCTGGCCTTAAAAATTGCTACTACTTCAGAGGCCACTGCTGATGTGGTCAGTAATGTCACCTGGGCCCAGGTTAGAAGGCGAATTTTGAGAAACATATTATGCAATTTATGTATTTATCTTCCAATTCCTTGAAAAAAGAATTCAGTACTTTTTTTTATAAATGTGCATTTTAGCTCATTGTGATTGAAAAGGGTTATTGCATAATACAAAAACAATTACCGTTAAATAAAATAAAGGATTTTAGATTCACACTATAGAGTAAATGGCAAAACCATTGCAGCAAGAGTGATTAGATACTCTCTTCAAGTTCCATAGCAGGACTCAGTCTTTCCCACTCTTACTGCATGCACATTTCTTGCCTGTGATTCCTCCCCATTTCCCAATTTACCTGACCATTGGCACTCTGAGGCTTCATGTGGCACTAGCACTATCCCAAGAATGGAAGAATTGGCAGTCCTTAGATGCTTCTAACCAAATCTGCTTTCAATTATTTAGTGCCTGTCTGCAGTTCACAAAAGCAAAGTCCTACTTAGGCTTTCTCCAGATAGGATCAGGAAAAGAAAGTGGAGGCTATTGTTGGTTTCCCTTCAGATAAATCATTTACTTAAGTGAGAAGTCTGTCCATAACATACACATATGTCACCAGACAAGATGTTGGAGAAACTGGCAGTACACTAGAACCATCTGCCGTATCCTCTCTGGGTTCTTTAAGCAACTAGGCATTATTATTCTTTATTTAAAAAAAAAAAAAAAAGCAACAACAGACTCTAGGCAAAGCTACCAGACTTATGACAGGAAAATAGTCATAAACTACAATTATGGTACACACCATCAATTATTTAGGTTTGTATCATATATTTATACTTGCTGAATCAAACAGCATATAATCAGTCCTCCTTAAGAGGGGTCTATATGATTTAAAACAAACAAAAAGTACTTCAAAAATGGTAAAAGGATATTTCCCAAATAATTTAATGGAATTTTTATCAAAAGCTTTTAGTATTATTAAAAATTTAGCAGCTAATTGGAGTTTTATAGACAAAGGAAATTTGTACCTCTAATCAAGAGCACAGTGAAGGCCCAGGTATGTGTAAATGTTATGAGATGTTAACTCCGTATTCTTCTAACCAATAATGAAAAAATTTGAATTTATTGTCTGTCCGCTGGTCTCTTTCCTCTAATTATTACCCTTCTTACAACCAAATAGTAGTTATAACTTGAATCAGTATTAGGGCAATATGGATATCTAGTAGTATAATCCATATTTGGCCTTCAAGTTTTGGTTGGTGAGTGAATATTAATACCAGAGGACCTCAGAAGACAAATGCATTGCACTCACATCAGTCTTTGTAACGTTATATTATAATTTCTTTTTCTGCTTATCCTCTGTCTTCTCAAATAGAATGTACTTTAATTTAGGAAAAGAAAGTGACCATTTTGTCCACTGCTGGTTCTCCATTACCTAAATAATAGGAGAGTAATATTTATTGAAAGAATGAAATTGGATTTTGCCTTTCTGCCTCATTTGGGTTTTTTTCCTAGTTAATGTACCAATTGTCTATTACATAAGGTGTTTGAACTGGGAAAAACTTAGGAAAACTATGATTGTGTACAAATGACTTAACCTGCAGAAAGTTTTACTGTTTCCTCCTCTAAACTAAACTCTCTCAAAAACTGTGACATGGTAGGAAAATACTGATAAATTTCAAAATGTAGAGGCAATTAAGCAACAAAAAAAAGAATGTGGGTGTTGAAACAGAGCTAGAGTATGTATGAAGTAAAAATATTTGATTTCAGTGTGAGACAATGAAACCACCCAGAACATAAAATGAATGATACATCTCTGCACCTAAGGAGAAACCTGATTCCTCAAATCTGCATAGATCAAAATGTTTCATGAAAAATTAACGGAAAACAGCCATACCTAGTGACACCAAAAATTCAGTTTGAAAAATTTTCTTGCAAGCAGCCTGATAGGATAAATTGGGTACCCACTACACAATTAGACAAACTTTTATATTTCTTTATAAATAAAACTAAATATAAGAAAATACAGCAAGGTTTGCTCTAACAATAGTAGAATTCTTCCAGTTGCTATAAAGAGTAGGCCCAAATGGAATGGTTTATCTCATTATGAAATAGCCATTCAAAGATTTCAGCCTTGTCACTCAGCCACCAGTTATGGTCTCCTCAACATCTGCCCCCTAGAGAGACAGAAGCTCTTCCTAGCCTTAGCCTACAAGTGGCATTTGTAGTTTGTGGTCATATCTCATTACAAGAACTCTGACACTTGGCCTCACCTAAGGGCAATGAAGTCTAGAGAATGTGCACAAAAGATGAATTTGATTACTGACCAGCACACTGAGTCTCTTCCACCACATCTGCATAGCTTTGACGAGAGAATAGTGAGGCATACTCCTTCTAAACATAAACCCAGCTTTCTCTTTTCTTTCTTTCTTTTTTCTTTTTTTATTAAACAAGGGGTAACCATAGACTACAATTAGTTTGGAAGTTCACTATCCATGTGTTCTTCCTAAAGAGAAATGTTACTGAGCAAATGTATTTATAAAAAGAATCAACCCACCAGACTTTATCATCAGAAAGCCATCTGATAAAAACATCTTGTGATGGAGTTGAAATCAATGCATGTACTGAGTAAAATATGAATGTGTTGAAAGTCGTCTTGCAAAATGTAACACATGTTGATATGCTTGTCTGAACACATGTGCATAATATAAATAATAAGAAAATTTTAATGTAATACTTGGAATCAATAAACCAAGCTTGAATTAAAATGGAAATGAGGCCCAGAAGGAGAGGGAAGATGGCGGCGTAGGAGGACGCTGGGCTCACCGCGCGTCCTGCTGATCACTTAGATTCCACCTACACCTGCCTAAATAACCCAGAAAACCGCCAGAGGATTAGCAGAACGGAGTCGCCGGAGCCAAGCACAGACGAGAGGCCCACGGAAGATGGTAGGAAGGGCGGCGAGGCAGTGCGCGCTCCACGGACTGGCAGGAGGGAGCCGGGGCGGAGGGGCGGCTCGCCGGCCAAGCAGAGCCCCCGAGTCTGGCTTGCAAAAAGCGGAGGGGCCTGATGGACTGTGTTCCGACAGCAAGCTCGACTTAGCGTCTGGGAGGTCATAAATTAACAGCTCTGCTCAGAAAGCGGGAAGGCTGGAGGACAAAGGGAAGGAGAGCTGCTGAGCCCCCTGACAACAGAGCTCAGTTTGGTGGGGAACAAAGGCGCTCGCCAGCGCCATCTCCCCCGCCCATCCCCCAGCCAAAATCCCAAAGAGAACCAGTTCCTGCCAGGGAACTTGCTCGCTCCGCGCAAACACCCAACTCTGCGCTTCTGCGGAGCCAAACCTCCGGCAACGGATCTGACTCCTTCCTGCTGCCACAGGGCCCCTCCTGAAGTAGAACACCTAAGGAGAAGCAAGCTAAGCCTGCCCCTCCTGCCCCCGTGCACCTTGGCTACCCACCCCAGCTAAGACGCCAGATCCCCAGCATCACAAGCCTGGCAGTGTGCAAGTAGCCCAGACAGGCCACCCCACCCCACAGTGAATCCCGCCCCTAGGAGAGGGGAAGAGAAGGCAGGCACCAGTCTGACTGTGGCCCCAGCGGTGGGCTGGGGGCAGACATCAGGTCTGACTGCGGCTCCGCCCACCAACTCCAGTTATACACCACAGCACAGGGGAAGTGCCCTGCAGGTCCTCACCACGCCAGGGACTATCCAAAATGACCAAGCGGAAGAATTCCCCTCAGAAGAATCTCCAGGAAATAACAACAGCTAATGAGCTGATCAAAAAGGATTTAACTAATATAACAGAAAGTGAATTTAGAATAATAGTCATAAAATTAATCGCTGGGCTTGAAAACAGTATAGCTGACAGCAGAGAATCTCTTGCTACAGAGATCAAGGGACTAAGGAACAGTCACGAGGAGCTGAAAAACGCTTTAAACGAAATGCATAACAAAATGGAAACCACCACGGCTCGGATTGAAGAGGCAGAGGAGAGAATAGGTGAACTAGAAGATAAAGTTATGGAAAAAGAGGAAGCTGAGAAAAAGAGAGATAAAAAAATCCAGGAGTATGAGCGGAAAATTAGAGAACTAAGTGATACACTAAAAAGAAATAATCTACGCATAATTGGTATCCCAGAGGAGGAAGAGAGAGGGAAAGGTGCTGAAGGGGTACTTGAAGAAATAATAGCTGAGAACTTCTCTGAAGTGGGGAAGGAAAAAGGCATTGAAATCCAAGAGGCACAGAGAACTCCCTTCAGACGTAACTTGAATCGATCTTCTGCACGACATATCATAGTGAAACTGGCAAAATACAAGGATAAAGAGAAAATTCTGAAAGCAGCAAGGGGTAAACGTGCCCTCACATATAAAGGGAGACCTATAAGACTCGTGACTGATCTCTCTTTTGAAACTTGGCAGGCCAGAAAGAATTGGCACGAGATTTTCAGTGTGCTAGACAGAAAAAATATGCAGCCGAGAATCCTTTATCCAGCAAGTCTGTCATTTAGAATAGAAGGAGAGATAAAGGTCTTCCCAAACAAACAAAAACTGAAGGAATTTGTCACCACTAAACCAGCCCTCCAAGAGATCCTAAGGGGGACCCTGTGAGACAAAGTACCAGAGACATCACTACAAGCATAAAACATACAGACATCACAATGACTCTAAACCCATATCTTTCTATAATAACACTGAATGTAAATGGATTAAATGCGCCAACCAAAAGACATAGGGTATCAGAATGGATAAAAAAACAAGACCCATCTATTTGCTGTCTACAAGAGACTCATTTCAGACCCGAGGACACCTTTAGATTGAGAGTGAGGGGATGGAGAACTATTTATCATGCTACTGGAAGCCAAAAGAAAGCTGGAGTAGCCATACTTATATCAGACAAACTAGACTTTAAATTAAAGGCTGTAACAAGAGATGAAGAAGGACATTATATAATAGTGACAGGGTCTATCCATCAGGAAGAGCTAACAATTATAAATGTCTATGCGCCGAATACCGGAGCGCCCAAATATATAAAACAATTACTCATAAGCAACCTTATTGAGAAGAATGTGGTAATTGCAGGGGACTTTAACACCCCACTTACAGCAATGGATAGATTATCTAGACACACGGTCAATAAAGAAACAAGGGCCCTGAATGAGACATTGGATCAGATGGACTTGACAGATATATTTAGAACTCTGCATCCCAAAGCAACAGAATATACTTTCTTCTCGAGTGCATATGGAACATTCTCCAAGATAGATCATATACTGGGTCACAAAACAGCCCTTCATAAGTTTACAAGAATTGAAATCATACCATGCATACTTTCAGACCACAATGCTATGAAGCTTGAAATCAACCACAGAAAAAAGTCTGGAAAACCTCCAAAAGCATGGAGGTTAAAGAACACCCTACTAACGAATGAGTGGGTCAACCAGGCAATTAGAGAAGAAATTAAAAAATATATGGAAACAAACGAAAATGAAAATACAACAATCCAAACGCTTTGGGACGCAGCGAAGGCAGTCCTGAGAGGAAAATACATTGCAATCCAGGCCTATCTCAAGAAACAAGAAAAATCCCAAATACAAAATCTAACAGCACACCTAAAGGAAATAGAAGCAGAACAGCAAAGGCAGCCTAAACCCAGCAGAAGAAGAGAAATAATAAAGATCAGAGCAGAAATAAACAATCTAGAATCTAAAAAAACTGTAGAGCAGATCAACGAAACCAAGAGTTGGTTTTTTGAAAAAATAAACAAAATTGACAAACCTCTAGCCAGGCTTCTCAAAAAGAAAAGGGAGATGACCCAAATAGATAAAATCATGAATGAAAATGGAATTATTACAACCAATCCCTCAGAGGTACAAACAATCATCAGGGAATACTATGAAAAATTATATGCCAACAAATTGGACAACCTAGAAGAAATGGACAAATTCCTGAACACCCACACTCTTCCAAAACTCAATCAGGAGGAAATAGAAAGCTTGAACAGACCCATAACCAGCGAAGAAATTGAATCGGTTATCAAAAATCTCCCAACAAATAAGAGTCCAGGACCAGATGGCTTCCCAGGGGAGTTCTACCAGACGTTTAAAGCAGAGATAATACCTATCCTTCTCAAGCTATTCCACGAAATAGAAAGGGAAGGAAAACTTCCAGACTCATTCTATGAAGCCAGTATTACTTTGATTCCTAAACCAGACAGAGACCCAGTAAAAAAAGAGAACTACAGGCCAATATCCCTGATGAATATGGATGCAAAAATTCTCAATAAGATACTAGCAAATCGAATTCAACGGCATATAAAAAGAATTATTCACCATGATCAAGTGGGATTCATTCCTGGGATGCAGGGCTGGTTCAACATTCGCAAATCAATCAACGTGATACATCACATTAACAAAAAAAAAAGAGAAGAACCATATGATCCTGTCAATCGATGCAGAAAAGGCCTTTGACAAAATCCAGCACCCTTTCTTAATAAAAACCCTTGAGAAAGTCGGGATAGAAGGAACATACTTAAAGATCATAAAAGCCATTTATGAAAAGCCCACAGCTAACATCATCCTCAACGGGGAAAAACTGAGAGCTTTTTCCCTGAGATCAGGAACACGACAGGGATGCCCACTCTCACCGCTGTTGTTTAACATAGTGCTGGAAGTTCTAGCATCAGCAATCAGACAACAAAAGGAAATCAAAGGCGTCAAAATTGGCAAAGATGAAGTCAAGCTTTCACTCTTTGCAGATGACATGATATTATACATGGAAAATCCGATAGACTCCACCAAAAGTCTGCTAGAACTGATACATGAATTCAGCAAAGTTGCAGGATACAAAATCAATGTACAGAAATCAGTTGCATTCTTATACACTAACAATGAAGCAACAGAAAGACAAATAAAGAAACTGATCCCATTCACAATTGCACCAAGAAGCATAAAATACCTAGGAATAAATCTAACCAAAGATGTAAAGGATCTGTATGCTGAAAACTATAGAAAGCTTATGAAGGTAATTGAAGAAGATTTAAAGAAATGGAAAGACATTCCCTGCTCATGGATTGGAAGAATAAATATTGTCAAAATGTCAATACTACCCAAAGCTATCTACACATTCAATGCAATCCCAATCAAAATTGCACCAGCATTCTTCTCAAAGCTAGAACAAGCAATCCTAAAATTCATATGGAACCACAAAAGGCCCCAAATAGCCAAAGTAATTTTGAAGAAGAAGACCAAAGCAGGAGGCATCACAATCCCAGACTTTAGCCTCTACTACAAAGCTGTCATCATCAAGACAGCATGGTATTGGCACAAAAACAGACACATAGACCAATGGAATAGAATAGAAACTCCAGAACTAGACCCACAAACGTATGGCCAACTCATCTTTGACAAAGCAGGAAAGAACATCCAATGGAAAAAAGACAGTCTCTTTAACAAATGGTGCTGGGAGAACTGGACAGCAACATGCAGAAGGTTGAAACTAGACCACTTTCTCACACCATTCACAAAAATAAACTCAAAATGGATAAAGGACCTGAATGTGAGACAGGAAACCATCCAAACCTTAGAGGAGAAAGCAGGAAAAGACCTCTCTGACCTCAGCCGTAGCAATCTCTTACTCGACACATCCCCAAAGGCAAGGGAATTACAAGCAAAAGTGAATTACTGGGACCTTATGAAGATAAAAAGCTTCTGCACAGCAAAGGAAACAACCAACAAAACTAAAAGGCAACCAATGGAATGGGAAAAGATATTTGCAAATGACATATCGGACAAAGGGCTAGTATCCAAAATCTATAAAGAGCTCACCAAACTCCACACCCGAAAAGCAAATAACCCAGTGAAGAAATGGGCAGAAAACATGAATAATACCATTATTTCTAATAGCTTTGTTCTTTTAAATCATATAACCTAATTGCATGGGACCAGTGAACTTTACTTTGGCTCAGTATCTCTTTTGTACATACCAATATAATTGCAACACTAGTATAACAACATAAACATTATCTAGTCCCCTTATTAATTTCCATCTTGTGTCAATATCTTGGACAGTAATTTCAGGAAGATATTTCTTACCTCCTGTCTCTCCTTTTTAAAATTATTCCTTTCACTTTGATATTCTTCCTTTTTTTGTCCTTCTTTTCTCATTGCTTCATCTGTGGGGTTAAAAACAACAACAACAAAAAGCTTAGTTATTAGTAATTTATAAAAGAAAGTGTATCAGGAAAAATTTAAATAGGAGAAATGAACAAATGTTAAGTATTGAAGAAACAGTGCATTATCTGCACCCCTGCCATTCCCAGCATGCATCCTTCCAATCAGTACCGCATCATAGGTTGGTGAATTTTTTTCCTAATTTTTACTTGTGTATAATTGAAATCACCCAGTAAGTTCTGATCACTTTAATTTTGTCATTAAAACAAGAACTTTGTGCTAGATATTTCAATCTGGCTTTGTATTCAAGGTTTGTTTTTTTTTTTTTAACTCAATTTCAGTAATTATTGTAATTGTTAAGTAAATTTATTCTTATTTAATTATTGGAGCTTAATAATTTAATCTCATCTCTACTCTCATTCCCATCTCACATAGAAAGCCATTGGAATGACTGATTTTTATATTTTCTCCTGCATATATTATTAGAATATTTTATTTTGCAATTTTAATTTGCTCAGTTAGAATTGTACTATATAACTCATTCAATTAGATTTTCACTCAACAGCATATATTTGCATAGTTGGTTATAGCTTTTAACTGTGGCATATAGTATTACATTTTTCTATTTGTGGGGAAATTGTGTATGATTAGGCTTATATATTTCCTCTTGAATAAACATTTGTAGGTCCTTTGTACAAAATAATCCAGCAGTAATAGTAATGAGATTTTTTTATTGTGCTAAGACATGAAAATATGGATTCAATTTGTGAAATGCCTGTAAAACAACACAGGTTTTCTATTCCGCTCGATTTAGTTTTGGTAAGTTTAGCTTTGTTTTAATTCTGTTGAAATGCATGTATTAATGATTCTATATAATTGTACTTTAAATCTCTGTTGCATGTGTATTTTATGACCTCTGTTTAATTTCTAATATTGTTAGTCATTCAATATATTTCTCCTTAACCAATCTCCTAATAATTTTGGTTACTTCTATCTTAGTAATCTTTTCAAGAACATTTACTTGAGATTTTATAGTGTCCATAGAATATTTTTCAACTCATTATTTTTTCCTCTTCTGTTTATTATTTTAAATCTTCTATTCTCATTGGCTTTATTCAGCTCTATCTGCATTCCAAATTTGGTTACAGCATTCCTTCTTTCCAAATATGACATACAAGCAGTGGGATAATGGCATTATACAAAATTATTAAAACTGAATTGTAGCTTTTGAATATTACTGTGATGTAAATGATCCCACTATGGTTACATTTAAGCTACTCACATTTCACAGTGGCACACATCTCACATGCATCTCACAAAATTCCTGAGCATTTAACTGTGGTCACTCACAAGCCAGAATGAGTCATTTCCAGCACTACCTGCATTTGGGTTCTGTATTTCTTTGTAAAAATTATGTTGGCAATATGCTACAAAACTAGAAATGTAGTTATTTATTTTTATACAGTGCTATTTAAAAATGCTTACTATAATTTTTTGACCTAATAGTTTTGTATAGTTTCTGTTTTCAAATATACAGTATGTCTAGTTATCTGTTCTTAACTATTTCTATGTATTTGTAATTTAATCAGATAATAAGGCCATTATGATACCTGTTGTGGAGCTGAGATTTGCTTTAGGGCCTAGCATTAGGTTACATTCAATTTTTTAATGTACTTGGAAGAATACACATTCTCCACTTTGGGAGTAGAGCATTCTGTATATGCTGTTAAGATCAATTTTGATCATTGGTGTTCAGTACTCTAATTAAGGTATTATACGATCTTCTTGATTTACCAGTTACTCAAAGGGAAATATACAAATATGAATTATATGTTTATCTACTATTTATTAGCTATGTATTTATCCTCTATCTATATTCATGTAATATTTTTTAATCTAGCTACAGAAGTTTAAAATGAATATAGCTTCCTGGTGAATTGAAACTTTTATCACTGCATATTTATTTTTTTCTGTCTCTAATAATTATTTTGGCCTTAATACCTATTTTTGCTGAATTTTATGAAGGGTCTACCACATTTATGTTGATTTATTTTTATGTGCTTCTAAGCTTATTTATACCGTTATATTTTTTGTCTATAATGTAGATTATATTTTAATGTGTAATGTTTACTTTTTAAATGATGTCTCTCTGGTTGTTCTCTGCCACTTTTCATATAATCTGATTTCTGTATTTTATAATTCTATTTTTAAAAGTCCATTCTCAAATATTTATTAATCTTAGTGAACTTTTCTATTCATCTGACTTGTTCTTTCTTACCTATGTTAACAATTATGCTTATGTAATAAATCCTCATATAGCCAAGGATGGCGTTAAGTTTTGGAATTGTCACTGTGTCCTCATAAGTATTTCATGCTAACTGTTATTTATAACCGCAAAAAAAAGTAAACCAGTATTTCATCTATTTTCGGAAGATGAATCTATAACCCTTTAAGAAATCCTCAAAGTGAAAGAAGGAGGTAGTTTAACTGAGAAAGTGGAATTAATTTTTTATTAATCTTGTAAAAATTTAATATTCTGTATAAAAATAGTGTCCCATAATGGATTAGATGTTCAAATATTGTGCATTTAAGAATGAGTGTGCTCCAACAGATGAATGTTTGGAATGTTGTAAATATCCTTTTTTCTGCCAAGGGAGATTTATATCATGATAAATCTGAGTGCAGATGGTATTGAGTAGCTCAATTTAGATCCATTGAATGAAGGAAAAAAGAAAAAATGAAAATAAATCATTTAATGTTTTTTGCGTTAGCAAAATGGTATTCATTTGTGTGAAATTTGTTTAGCTGTATTAATAAATGTAAGAAATGATCCATAAGCAAGTCAATCATATTTGATGCAGAAGACATAAAACACCATTTTCATATTCAGATTTCCTTTGAAAAATAGATGTTTAATTCATAGTAATTAATTTATAATAAGTGCATGCCAGGGGCGCCTGGGTGGCGCAGTCGGTTAAGCGTCCGACTTCAGCCAGGTCACAATCTTGCCGTCCGTGAGTTCGAGCCCCGCGTCAGGCTCTGGGCTGATGGCTCAGAGCCTGGAGCCTGTTTCCGATTCTGTGTCTCCCTCTCTCTCTGCCCCTCCCGCATTCATGTTCTGTCTCTCTCTGTCCCAAAAATAAATAAACGTTGAAAAAAAAATTAAAATAAGTGCATGCCATTAATAGAATGTTTGTTAACCTGAAGAACAAAATTACAATGACTTGCTATTGATTCTCTGAGAAATCAAGATAGATTGTGTAGCTGATCTCTAATTTTCCTGACACAAAATGTGAAAGTTAAAAGTGGATTAAAAACCAAGCTGAATTTCTCACAATAAATAATTACAAAAAGAAATCAAAGTGGTGCTTATCTAATTTAGAGCTTTCACTTATTCAACAAATTTCTATTTATGATATATTTGTAAAAAAATAGTTTTTTTTTTTTTAAATTTTTTTTTTCAATGTTTATTTATTTTTGGGACAGAGAGAGACAGAGCATGAACGGGGGAGGGGCAGAGAGAGAGGGAGACACAGAATCGGAAACAGGCTCCAGGCTCTGAGCCATCAGCCCAGAGCCTGATGCGGGGCTCGAACTCACGGACCGCGAGATCGTGACCTGGCTGAAGTCGGACGCTTAACCGACTGCGCCACCCAGGCGCCCCATATTTGTAAAAAAATAGTTTTAATCAGACATATCATTGAATATCATTTGGTAGTAAAAATAAACTACTGATACATGGTACAGTATGAATGAAACTTGATAAATTAAGTGAAAGTAGCCAGGCTCAAAAGACCATACAGTATCTAAAATACTACTTTATCTGAAATCTCTAGAAAAGACACATACATAGAGACATAATGTAGATTTGTGGTTACCAGATCATAAAGTTAGGTTTGAGGAGTGACTGCAAGTTGGGTGCACTGGATTTTTGGGAGTGATGGAAATGTTCTAAATCTGGATTTTTAGTATATAATTCTAAATTTGCTTTAAAAATCATTGAAATTTTATGAAGAGTGATTTTATTTTATGTATATTTTGCCTCAATAAAGCTTTTAAAATGACGGTAATTCACCACATATAAATACTAAGAATGAAAAATCAGATAATTACCTCAGGAAATTAAAAAAAAATATTTTGTTACAATTCCATATACATTGGCCATCCTATAAATTAGTAATGGAAGGGAATTTCTTCAACCTGATGAACAGGACTTTCAAAAGACTACTACCATATTAAACTCTGAAATACTGTGTATTTTTCCCTGTGACAGGCAAGGAAAAAGTGGGTTCTGTCTTGCTAATCTTTAATATCACATTGAATGTCCTGGTCAGTGCAATAAGACTAGAAAAAGAAAAGGTGAAGGTCATCTAAATTGAAAAGGAGGAAGTGAAACTATTTCTATCCACAGACAACATGACCATCATCATTGAAAATACCAAAGAATCTACTAAAATGTTAACAGGACTAATAAATGAACTTAGCAAGATCATAGGACTCAGACTAATACACAAACATCAGCTGTTTGTTTGTTTGTTTGTTTTATGTACTAGAAATAATCAATTAAAATAATCTTAAACTAACATTTATAATAGTAAGAAAGGTGTTTTTTAAAGACTAGATATAACCTAAAAAGCTATGTGGTGTTTTATAAGCTGAAAAGTTGAAAATACTGATGAGCTTCAAATAAAGCCTAGAGAAAGACGAACTGTATCATCTTCATGGATTGGAAGACTCCTCAAATTTAATTCATATATGCAGTTTCATGATCAAAGTAGCAGAAATATTTTAATAAACAAGCTTTAAATTTATATGGAAATGCAAAGTACACTAGTCAAAAATAATTTTGAAACAAAAAATTTGAAAGTTTATACTATTTAAGACCTACAGAGCAACAGTAAATAGTTAATTTGGACATTTGGATCACTGGAACAGAATGGAGTCTAAAAATAGTCCTAAAGATCTACAATAAATTGATTTTTGTAGGGAGTAAAAACAGTTATTGGAGAGAAAAATTTTTTTCAACAAGGGTGCTGGAAACTTGGACATCTATATGTAAAAATCAAGGAAACAATCACCATGTTCAGAGCATGTAAAATTAATTTAAATATATTCTAAACCTGAAAGTCATACTCAAAAGCATTAAATTTACCAAAGAAAATTTATAAGAATATCTTTATATCTTAGAGTTCTTAGACATCACAGCGTAAGCATAATCCATTAAAGTAAAAATATGACTGTATCAAAATTGGAAAGAAAAATGGATGTTTTTTGCTTTTGATAGCCAAAGTTAAAAAACTGAAAATACATGTCATAGATTGGAAGAGATTATTTGGAAACTTTACATTTAATAAAGCACTTATATCCAGAATATATAATAAATGCTCAGAACATGGGAAAAAGAAGACATTTATTTTCCAACCATTTTGAAAAATTAGCAAAATGTTTCATTAGGCCGTTCACCAAAGGAAATACATGAATGGCAACAATCACATGAAGCATTGCTTAATATTATTACATCTTTTCATGTGATTGGAGTTAAGTGGACTTCTCACACATAGTGGTGGGAATGAAAATGGTACTTTGGGGGGCGCCTGGGTGGCTCAGTCGGTTAAGCGTCCGACTTCAGCTCAGGTCATGATCTCGCGGTCTGTGAGTTTGAGCCCCACGTCGAGCTCTGTGCTGACAGCTCAGAGTCCAGAGCCTGTTTCAGATTCTGTGTCTCCCTCTCTCTCTGACCCTCCCCCATTCATGCTCTGTCTTTCTCTGTCTCAAAAATAAATAAACATTAAAAAAAAAAAGAAAATGGTACTGTGGAAAAGTATTTGATAATTTCTTTTAAAGTTAAATATAAACGTACTGTATTATCTAACATTCTATTTCTTGGTATTTACCCAAAAGAAATAAAACTTTATGTTGACAAGAAAACTTGCACATACATTTGTGCTGAGATTTTATGAACAATCATAAAAACCATAAGCAACCCAAATGTCTTCATCTAGTGCATGAATAAATAAAGAGTAGTGTATCTGTGTATCCATACAATGCAATACTACATAAGAATACAGAGGAACCAATTACCAATGTATGTAGAGTATAGATTAATCTTAAATAAATTATTCAAAGTGAAAGGACTCAAACTCCGAAGAGTACACATCATATGACTTTTTATATGTCAACCTGGATTTAGCACAAGTACAGGGACAGAGAAGCTTCATGGTTGTGAAGAGATTTTGATTTAAAAAAAGACTAAGATATTTTTAGGAGGGTAATGGATTTGGTTGGAGAAGTGGATACATAGTATATGCATTTGCCAAAACACATAGCATTGTACACAAAAATGGTTGAATTTTATTGTACATATATTGTATTTAAATAAACCTGACTTTAAAAAATGAAATGTGAAGGGAGGAGTTAAGATGGTGATAGTAGGGGGACCTTGAACTTTCCCTGTCCCTCAAACACAGCTGTATTGAGGTCAGATCACTTGGAACACCCAGGAAATTGATCTGCAGACTCGCAGAAGAATCTCCATGGTTGGAGAGAGACAGCATAGCAGGTGCAAGGCCTATTTTAACACATCAAAGCACACCAAATTAAAGGGCCAAACACACCCCACTGTAAGCAAGGAGGAGCTCTTCAGAGCACTGACTTTTGCAGTCCAAACACACTTCTGCCCGGTCCTATGACCTCTTTTTAATACAGCAGTATTCTCAGGTGCAGGAAATATAACAAGCATTTTAAAACATGTAAAACACAGAAACTTAATCAAAGTGACAAGCCAGATGCTCAACTGACTGAGCCACCCACGTGCCCCCAAACTAGATTTTAAAACAAAGACTGTAATAAGAGATGGAGAAGAGCAGTATATCATAATTAAAGGTTCTATCCATTGAGAAGATCTAACAATTGTAAATTTTTATGCCCCCTACTTGGTGGAACCCAATTATATAAAACAATTAGTAACAAACATAAAGAAACTCATTTGATAATACTAAATTAATAGTAGGGGTCTTTATGCCCCACTTACAGCAATGGATGACAGATCATCTAAGCAGAAAATAAACAAGGAAATAATGGCTTTGACTGACACGTTGGACAAGATGGACTTAATATATCAAAACATTTCCTCCTAAAGCAGCAGAATGCACGTTCTTCTCCAGTGCACCTGGCACAATCTCCAGAATGGATCACATACTAGAGACAAATCAGCCCTCAATAGGTGCAAAAAATTGAGATCATACTGTGCATATTTTTCAGATCACACTGCTATGAAACTTGAAGTCAACCACAAGAATAAAATTGGAAAGTCCTTAAATACATGGAAGTTAAAGAACATCCTAAGGAATGAATGTGTTAACCAGGAAATTAAAGAAGAAATTAAAAAATACATGGGAGCAAATGAAAATGCAAACAGGACAGTCCAAACCCTTTGGGATGCAGCAATGGCAGTCCTAAGAGAAAAATATATTGCAGTTCAGGCCTATTTCAAGAAGCAAGAAAGGTCCCAAATACACAGTCTAACTTCACACCTATGGGAGCTAGAAAAGGAACAACAAATAAAGCCTAAAGCCAGCAGAGAAGGGAAATAATAAAGATTATAGCAGACATAAGTGGTACAATGACAAACAAACAAACAAACAAACAAAAAACCCCAGTAGAATAGATCAATGAAACTAAGAGCTGGTTCTTTGAAAGAATTAACAAAATTGATAAACCCCTAGCTAGATTTATCAAAAAGAAAAGAGAAAGGACCCAAATAGATACAATCACAAATGAAAGAGGAGAGATCACAACCAACACCACAGAAATACAAATAATTGTAAGAGAATATCATGAAAAATTATATACCAATGAACTGGGCAATCTGAAAGAAATGGACAAATTCCTAGAAACTCACAAACCACCAAAACTGAAACAAGAATAATAGAAAATTTCAACAGACCCATAACCAGCAACAAAATTGAATCAATTCAATTTATCAAAAATCTCACAATAAATCAGATTCCTGGGCCATATGGCTTCCCAATGGAATTCTACCAGACATTTAAAGAAGAGTTAATACCTATTCTTCTCAAACTGTTCCAAAAAAAAAAAAAAAAAAAAAAAGAAATGGAAGGAAACTTCCAAACTTATTCTATGAAGCCAACATTACTTTGATTCCAAAACCAGAGAAAGATCTCACTAAAAAGGAAAATTACAGGCCAATATCTCTGATGAACCTGGATGCAAAAATTCTCTAAAAGATAGTAGCAAATGAAGTTCAATAGTACATTAAAAGAATTATTCACCATGATCAAGAGGGATTTATTCCTGGGATGCAGGGCTGGTTCAGTATTTGCAAATCAATCAACATGATGTACCACATTAATAAAAGAAAGGATAAGAGCCATATGATTCTGTCAATAAATGCAGAAAAAGCACTTGACAAAGTACAGCATCCATTCTTGATAAAAAACCCTCAACAAAGTAGGTATAGATAGAACATACTCAAGATCATAAAGGTCTTATCTGAAAGACCCACGGCTAATATCCTCAATGGGGAAAAACTCAGAGCATGTTCCTTATAGTCAGGAACAAGACAATGATGACCACTCTCTAGTGCTGGAAATTTTAGCTTCAGCAATCAGAAAAAATAAATAAAGGGCATACAAATAGGCAAAGAAGTCAAACTTTCACTATTTGCAGATGACATGATATTCTATGTAGAAAACTCAAAAGACTCCACCAAAAAATCGCTACCCAATGAATTCAGCCAAGTCGCAGGATATAAAATCAACGTGCAGAAATCTGTTGCATTTCTATACACCAATAAAGAAGCAGCAGAAAAAGAAAGCAAGGAATCAATTCCATTTACAATTTCACCAAAAACAATAAGATACCTAGGAATAAACCTAATCAAAGAGGTGAAATATCTGTACTTTGAAAACTGTAGAAGATCTTTGAATATATTGACGAGGACACAAGGAAATGGGAAAAAATTTCATGCTCATGGGTTGGAACTATACACATTGTTAAAACGTCTATACTACCCAAAGGAATCTATACATTTAATGCAGTCCCTATCAAAACACCACCAGCATTCTTCACAAAGCTAGATCAAACAATCCTAAAATATGTATAGAACCACAAAAGACCCCAAATAGCCAAAGCAATCCTGGAAAAGAAAAACAAACGTGGAGGCATCATGATTCCAGAATTCAAGCTATATTACAAAGCTGTAGTTATCAAGATAGCATGGTACTGGCACAAAAGCAACTACACAGATCAATGGCACAGAACAGAAAACCCAGAAATGGATGCACAGCTATATGGACAACTAATCTTTGACAAAGCAGGAAAGAATATCCAATGGAAAAAAGACAGTCTCTTCAACAACTGGTGTTGGGAAAACTGGACAGTGACATATAGAATAATGAAATTGGACCGCTTTCTTACACCATACACAAAATAAATTCTAAATGGATGAAAGACCTATATGTAAAACAGGAAATCATCAAAATACTAAAGGAGAACACGGGCAGAAACCTGTTTGACCTCAGCTAGAGCAACTTTTTACTAGACTTGTCACTGAGGGCAAGGGAAATGAAAGCAAACATGAACTATTCAGACCTCATCAAGGTAAAAATCTTTTGCACAATGTAGGAAACAATCCCAAAACTCAAAGGCAACCTACGGAATGGGAGAAGATATTAGCAAATGACATATCCGATAAAAGGTTAGTATTCAAAATTTATAAAGAACTTATCAAACTCAACACCCAGAAATCAAACAACCTAGTTAAGAAATGGGCAGAAGATATGAATAGACACTTTTACCAAGAAAACATCCAGATGGCTAACAGACACATGAAAAGATGCTCAACATCACTCATCATCAGGGAAACACAAATCAAAACCACAATGAGATACTACTTCACACCTGTCAGAATGGTAAAAATAACAACATAAGAAACAACAGGTGTTGATGAGGATGTGGAGAAAGGGGAACCCTCTTGCACTGCTGGTAGGAATGCAAACTGGTGCAGCCACTCTGGAGGACACTATGGTTGTTCCTCAAAAAACTAAAAATAGAAGTACCCTATGATCCAGCATTTGCACTATTAGGTATTTACCCAAAGGATACAGAAATACAGACTCATAGGTATACATGCACCCCAATAATTATAGCAGCATTATTAATAATAGCCAAACTATGGAGAGAACCCAAATATCCATTGACTGATAACTGGATAAGGAGAGGTGGTATATATATCCAATGGAATATTACTCAGCCATTCAAAAAACAAAATGAAAGCTTGCCATTTGCAATAACGTGAATGGAGCTAAAATGTATCATGCTAAGCAAAATATGTCAATGAGAGAAAGACAAAAATCATACGATTTCACTCCTATGTGGAATTTAAGAAACAAAACTGATGAATATATGGGAGGGTGGGGATGAGAGCGGAAAAGGAAACAAACCACAAGAGACTCTTAAAGATAGAGAACAGTGTTGATGTAGGGAAGTAGGTGGGAGATTGGCTAGATGGGTGATGGGTAGTAAGAAGGGCACTGGTTGTGATGAGCACTGGGTGTTGCGTGTTAAGTGATGAATTGCCGAATCCTACTAAAACCAATGTTACATTGTATATTAACTAACTAAAATATAAAAATAAAATGAAATGTGTTTCCAGGAAATGTTTTCTTTTGAATATGATTATGTTTTCTATTAGGTGTCAGTAATTTGGATCATTAAATAAGATGTTTAAGAACAAATCTTGTTTGTAAATAAATAACTTCTATAACATAATAAAAATTTACAATTTCTGTTACATATAGTATATTCTTACAGTTCAATATGGAAGTTTTACTTAAAGGAAATTAACATGTACATCTTTTTCTTAATATACCTTATTGTCAAACTGGCTAACATACAGTGTGTAAAGTGTGCTCTTGGTTTTTGGGGTAGATTCCCATGGTTCTTTGCTTACATACAACACCCAGTGCTCATCCCAACAAGTGCCCTTCTCAATGCCCATCACCCATTTTCCTCTCTCCCCGACCCCTCCATCCCTCAGTTTGTTCTCTGTGTTTAAGAGTCTCTTATGGTTTGCCTCCCTCCCTCTCTGTAATTATTTCTTTCCCCTTCCCTTCCCCCCATGGTCTTCTGTGAAGTAACTTTATTGACAAAGCACACCATTTTCGATTAATCTGATTTTTAAAAATTATTTTACAGTAGGCTAGCAATAAACGAACTCTTGCTTAAATTATGTATACCACCGTTTTCCAAGAAGGCAAACAGCAGATGGGTAATTAACACTCTTTGCAATGAAAAATATATTTCAAAAATTATTGGCTTGTTCTGTATAGAACACTGCAAGTGGCAAGGATCTCCAATTATTCTGAAGTGCCTGGCTTATTGCTACTTCATGAACATGATAGTTATGAAAACGGATGATGCATACTTACTCCCCACTTCCTGTTATTCGTAATATAGTTCTAAATAGTACTGTATGCTTTTCAATTTAAAAGAATTTTTTACTGTTTTATGATATAAATCATATGCTTCATTCTAATGTTTTAGAGATATGTAGCTAAAACACATAAAACCATTTCTATGTAGGGTCAGTTAGCAATACAGTGAATAACCACATGGTGCCCTCATAGACATAAAGTGCAATTTATGTCAATTTAATTTTAATAATACCAAAAATTGTTCTAGAGGAGGAACATACATAAAAATTAAAAATTACCAATTAATTCTGTGATGCTTATTTAAAGTTATTTGAAACGCATACTATGGACTTTAATAGTGCATGTAGTTCTAGAAAAAGACATGAAGCAGCACAATCTGTTCATCTATATTATTGTCTCCTACAATGTGGAGTGGGAAAGAGTGCTTCTTGGGAACTTCTATTCAATGCCCCAACTTCGGACTTTGTTGACCTCACGTCATATTGGTTACTATACCATAAAACCATGTCAAATTTTATTAGTTACCTTCTATGCAGTAATTATTCAAGACCCCAGTGTATGTGTGTAGATATAGATGGTCGACAGGTGATTGATAGATATAGAGATACACAGACAAATGTTATTTTTTTTAAGTTTTCAGTTAGATTCCGTTTAGTTAACATACAGTGTAATATCCAATTTCAGATGTACAGTATAATGATTCATCATTTCCATGCTAGCTTTTAAATAGGATAAGGCTTTATTAGATTCAAACATGAAAATACAAATTTTGAGATACCTCTTTTTGTGCTGTTTGCCCTCTGACCCTGCTGCACTTCTTAATTTCTTAGGTATTTTATATCAGCATCCTGATAGTATGTATCCCTAAGAGGTACTTGTATGCTGTCTAAGTGTAGGTCCTATTTTTTTTCTGTATTATATACACAATATCTGTATGTTGACCAATTATTTTTACACTTTGAATATATAAAAGTGAGAAAGACTCACATCTGCTATCAAAGGGCTTTTGCCATATTTTGTTGGGATTTGCTCCTTACTTTTAGGCCCTTGTGTATATCCTTTTTCCTTTTATTGCGCAATATAAACATTTCCTTTAAAATGCACTCATTCCTATAAAATTTAAGGTACCCAATGGTACATATGAAGGACTATCAGTAGACTAACATATTTAGTTTCCTCACTATACAATAGCTTAATGGTGGTCAAGATAAAGACGTTAAACAGAAGATGAGTATACAAACTGATATTTTATAACTTTCCTATTGTATGTCATAAGTTTATTTAACTTGTTTCTTCCTGAAGCTAAGTACTCATTTTTCAATGCATCTGGATGCCAAACAATTTATAAAAACCAATTAGTTGGGAGTTTTTATGTATTGTCTGATTTAGAGCCACTAACCCATTTTAATGTCTCAGGTTCACAATTTCTAAGTCAAGGGTAAAAATAATCACACACTGAGTGATATTTAATGGGTAATAAAAGTACCATTTGAACAGAGAATTAGTAGTATAACCTTTAAGCTCAGACTCTCCTAGGTGTAATATATAGCCATAAGAGAAATGGCTTGTAATTAATTGTGTAATTTCAGCTTTTGTCTTTTTCATCACCAACTCTGTTCCCTTTTCAGAGAGGTGTCTGTGTAATAACAGAATCAGCTGAACAGTTACTTGTTTCAAGTACGTGTGACCAAGAAAAAGTCCAGAAGGCTGAGTTTATACTATTTACTGATTGTCTGTATTTTGTCTCTCTCATTCCCCAAAGAGAATGCAAGAATTTTCTTTGTCCCCTCTCAGTCCCTCATGTCATTATTCTTTCAGAGCATCATGACTAGCAGGCCATAAGGGTAACCATTAAGTCTGAATAGAGCATGAGTCACTTTATTGCTCTAATTAATTTGGAGATGGCATTATGATTTCAATGAAATAATACTGTAATTTATGAGAACAAATATCAAATAGTTTCTCAAAAAAATCAGTCTTCTTTTCTTTTTTCTTTCCTTTTCTTTCCTTTTCTTTTCTTTTTCTTTTAGTGTTTATTAATTTTTTGAAAGTGAGAGAGTGTGAGCAGGAGAGGTGCAGAGAGAGAGGGAGACACAGAATCTGAAGCAGGCTCCAGGCTCCAAGCTGTCAGCACAGAGCCTGACGCAGGGCTCGAACCCACAAGCCGTGAGATCATGACCTGAGCCAAAGTCAGCCACTTAACTGACTGAGCCACCTAGGCGCCCCAAAATTAGCCTTATTTTCACAAAAGAATTTTAAAAATTTACATTTGTTTACAAATCCCATCACTTGAGAGATAAAGTTTCTATCTGGTCATAATAAACATCTCAAATAGTGTATTAATAGGTCATAATTTTCAACTGCCTTTGCTTATACATTTAAACAATCTAAACTATTTGTATCAAAAATATGTCACTATGGAAAATTATCTGAAAACAACACATTTGAAAATAAGCATTTTCAAACTATAAATATTTTTTTTTTAACAAAGAGAAGCAAGGTTGAAGGAAAATCATTATGACCATTTATGTCTCTCGCAGTCACAATAACAAACCCAGACTGTAATCACTGGTTACTTCTAATCCAGTTCATGTTATATATGCCAGAGTTGTACTAGACATAAAGTGACTTGCCTATCTGAGTATCATGTGGTCCGAAAATTGTATCAGGTTGATTTGAAAGCAAAAAACACGATAAATAGCTGAATATTACAAACTGTGTAACTATTATTTCCGGGAATAATATTTCTTCTCAGATTCTCTTTATATATTTTTGAATTTTTCTTCAATTCCAGATTCACATTTCATTATGTTTTAAGCATGTACTATAAATGGATCTTTTATAGCTGATTTTTGTCTGTATTATAAAAATCCTTTTCAAAAACCACTATCAAACAGTTGAGGACAGGGAGTTGTTTTAAGTGTGATGTTAGGAACAAAAACTTGGCTGATCTTATCTAGTGAATAGACTGTTTTGACTTGGAAGGAGCAAAACTGATAATGCTACTTTAATAATAGTAATGAAACCTAACAGATGCACATTTAATAGTCAGCTGGAAACACTATCTGCTATTTCTAATGAAGCTGGTTGATCAGATATGATTGGAATATATTTTTCCACTTAGTAACAGCAGAAAATAATGCACTATTTAGAATACCTTTTGGAATTTGTGATCTTTGAGTTGCTATTTAATTCTGTAATCCAATCATGCAGACTCTTCTGGGTTCATATTTTATATGATTTTTGAAAAGCTCTTACGGGCCTTCGGGGAGAAAGTGACACAACACTATAATATTACTTTTGCCTATTCTTATTTATATTAATTGTGCTCTCCCTCCAGTCTTGCATTCTTCCAAAGTTTTCACAAAAGCTAAGGTACACATGTTATCATGTTATCCTCTTGTTTGCAATATTCTACTGTATTTCCGTTCCATACGGGATAAATCCATCCACTAATGTCATGTTCAAAAAGCTTCATCAACCTGCCCTAGACTTTCTTCCCAAAACTATCTCTTCCCTCTCAACCCCCATTGGTATTTGTGCTCGTGTCTCACAGAACTACTACTGATCTGTGCTTCTTCGTGTGTACAGTTTCAGTTCTGCTTCCCCTGCCTCGATGCTCTCCCTTCCTCCCACTTGAAGCATCTCGTTTAGTGACATGCTGTTTAACTTTTACAGCACATTCTAGGCTTCCCCTTCTCTAGATTAACTTCATTCATCAGCAGTAAGTGACTCTTTTGTGGCCGCTTACCTATTATGCATTTTTTGGTGTGGCACTTATGCCAGTGAAATAGAATAATCTTTTCACTTGTCTTCCTCTTAAGTGATTGTGTATTCCTTGAGAGTAGAGAATTTTCATATTCCAAACTTTTCTTCAATACCTAGAATAAGCTTGTTATGTAGGAAACTTCAAAATACTTTGATGAATACACATTTGATTTAGCATTGCCTATATGATATTTTACATATATATTTCCAGTTGTATAGTCAGTGGTATCAATGAATGATGAAATTTAAAAAAACATTTATATTCAGATGAGGTTAAAAAAATACCAGCTAATAGGTAAAAGCTTACATATCTAAATAGTTTTAAAGGAACAGAAGATTCAGTCTCATTTTTTAAATAGAAAGCATTTGTGAGTAAAGATATTAAAACCAAAAGACGGTTTATGAGAAATAGTTCTGGCATATTGAAGTGTTTGTACTTTTTTTTTATAAGCTAAGGAGAAGGAATTTTAAACAATTTGTCGATACTCTTCACTGTAGTATTTTTGAGAACATATTTCACACTGCTATAAGTGTATTATTTGAATTGAAATGTTGCTTTCTATGGAACCGACTTTTCTTAAAGCAGGGGAAAGATAGGTTGAGAGGTTAATTTGTTTATGGCAAAAAAAAAAAAAGTCCAAATGTTAACCAGCACAAAACAAAATGACCTCATGAATTCAATTTGGATGTAGGTGAGGTAAAGTCCAATAGAAATATTAAAATCTGTCAGAAGTGAGAAGAAACTAGTTAACCGAGAAGACAGGTGAAATGGGAAGACCAGTGTTGACGTCTTATAATTACACCAAGGAATTACACAACTTCTGGAGCGAAGAGTAAACATAAATGTGAGGGCAACTAAATGTTCATTTGTTTTTCAATTTAAGAGAAAACCCTTGCTATCAGAGACAGAATTCTTCAAGTGAATCACAGGTATCTGATTATGAAAATGAGGCAAATGGTATTTCTTGGTAACTTCGGAACAATGTTTACCAAAAAATCATTCCAAACTTGACTTAAAGTTTATTTTGAGGTTCTTATTTTAAATTCGGAAAATGTTATTAATTTGTATTAAAATTTTACTAGATCCTAATTCATGCTTAATTGAAATTATAATCATTTATATAAGCTGATATGCCACTGAATTTTTTATTCTCCTAAATATTTTGGACCAAACTAAAACTTATAGCATCTTTTGAAATTGTTGAATTTTGTAAATTAAATTATTCTAATACAAACAACTTCTGGACTTCCAGAGCAGCCAAAACCAGATTGACCAATTTGCCTAAAAAAACAAAAACAGGGGGCGCCTGGGTGGCGCAGTGGGTTGAGCATCCGACTTCAGCCAGGTCACGATCTCGCGGTCCGGGAGTTCAAGCCCCGCGTCAGGCTCTGGGCTGATGGCTCAGAGCCTGGAGCCTGTTTCCGATTCTGTGTTTCCCTCTCTCTCTGCCCCTCCCCCGTTCATGCTCTGTCTCTCTCTGTCCCAAAAATAAATAAACGTTGAAAAAAAAAAAAAAACAGTAGATAAAACATATGAAACAATGTTTTTAATGAGAATTAAGAACAGTTGGGAAATAGTTTTTTCAGTGTTGCCCCCAAAAAGAAGAAATCTGTAGTTGAAGTTTGCAAGCTCCTTTTGGCTTTTCCAGCTCCAAATATATCATTCCACCTCAGAGGTACCCGAACCAGTCCTATGAGGCTCCGCATGTGATATTCTAGTTTATGATACCCCAATTCTCTTTAATTCCTCTAGGGTTGGTGCTGGGAGTGCTTCCTGCACTTAATTTCTACATTAAGTAGATACTTCCTTTACTTAATAATATTTGCATCCCGTTGGCGTTCCCTTTTTGCTTTTTCAGCATTGTACCTTGTGGGATTTTATACAGTCAAGAATAAACACAGACAATAAAAATTTTGCCATAGTTTTCTTTCTCCTTGGACATGAAATTTAAATTCCATGGGGTTATTCTGTTAGTGGGCATGATTATGAATTTCCAACTCATCTGACTGATTTAACTGGGATGTATGTTTTCACATGTGTTTCTTTGGTATCATCAAACTTCTATTATGCCAACTCCTGCTTTTTCTCCTTGTGAGTGTTGAAAGATCCACTTACAGGGGATTTTCTGCTGAGATAATTTCTTAGCTTCCCTTGGGAACATGGGAAAAAAGTTGTATGCTTCCATAGGATCTAATCAAACCTGTCTGCTTCAGAAACATTGTTCCAAAATATCTTGAAAATCTTGATAATTTCTAAACAAGACCACCTAGAATTCTTAATGAGAATTGTGACAGAAATGTGAAATAAAGCTTGACTACATTTCACAGTTGAAGTATAATTAACATTCATCCTCTAAGTTTCTTAATTCTGATAGTTAATATAGTTATCTCCACATTCACACAAAATTTTGATGCAATTTTGAACCTTATTAGTTTTGTATCTTTGGATATAGTACTTATAGTTCAATTTCTTTATCTCTAAAATGGGAAAAATGATAGACCTCCTACAAGAATATCTACATGATTCCCTGCTTATCCTATATATTTATTTTTGCCTTCCCCCCAAATTTTCCTCCATCTAAAGTCATTAAACATTCAGTTTTCCCTAATTTGCTATATAATTTCTAAGCTAAATATTTAAAATTAATGCTCTCATCAGATTAAAAAGTCAGTAATTATTAAAAAGTGGCATAACAATATTTCATATAATTGTAACCATTTTAATTATTTTATTTAATTATAACCATTTTGATTGTACTTTCCTTAATTGTACCTATGTATACAACTTTTTTTATTTTTTTATTTATCAAATTACTTTTCTGCTATAGAGGAATTTAGGTTATTTCCTTAGGGCTTTTTTTCTTTAATATCAATGTTATTTCAGCCAATGTTGGATATATATTTTAAATGTTTTATTTGATTACCTATAGCCATTTTCTTTAAAATTTGATGAAACCTTAATTGGAATATGCAATCTTGTTAACCCACCTGTAAACTCCATGAGTAAATTGAACGTTACAGGGATTAAGAAGATTGTTAAATGTTGAATATCTACTAAATGTTTGAGTTGGAATCCAAATAAACCCAATTCTGTCTTCTTCCAAACCCATATTATTAAACATAATTTAAATATTAAATAGTATGCTTAATCAAAAACAAAAGAGAATAAGTAGCTTATAGTGACTACACGTTTAATGGTGAAGTGGCATTAACAAATGTTAAACTGTTTATAACAAAATATCAACCATGATTTCATTTTTCCATACTTTTTTTTCAATTTTTTTAACGTTTATTCATTTTTGAGAGACAGAGAGAGACAGAGCATGAGTGGGGAAAGGGCAGAGAGAGGGAGACACAGAATCTGAAACAGGCTCCAGGTTCTGAGCTGTCAGCACAGAGCCCGACACGGGGCTCAAACTCACAGACTGTGAGATCATGACCTGAGCTGAAGTCGGACACTCAACCGACTGAGCCACCCAGGTGCCCCATTTTGCCATACTTTTTAAACCAACTTTCGTGGTTTATAAATGTGGTTCACTTTTGGACTAGAAGAGATTCAAGACATCTATATTACAACCTTCTCTTAAGTGCAAATTAAGGGGTTTAGGAGGGAGGGTTAAGTATGTGATGATGTGCAAACAGTCTCATGTTTCTGAATTGAATTGTTACTATTATTATATGGAATATCTTAAAGTTACATTCCATTTATGCAGTGAATTGTTACAAATCTTATCATCATGTAGGACAGTAAAAAAAAAAAAAAAAAAAATGTCCAGATGGATTGTCCAGTAAGAAAACTAATACAAGAAAATCATGAACTGCCCTCGAGAAATATTTTAGGGTTCTTTTTCTGTGATTTTTATCTTCTAGACTAGATAGGCCTGCCACAAGGATGGTGAAATGATTACCTAGGACACAATTCTCATTTTAGAATCTAAAAGTTCTTATATGAGAGGCACTGCGATGGGAGGCTCAAGCGATTTATAAAAATCATAGTGAATGTAGAAAGCGTATTTGTAGTGTAGATTGATAAAATTTGAAAGAAACTGACAACAGGGAAGCAATGGTTAATCTGTTCACTAGATACTTTGACTTATAATTAAAGGTTATGTCGGGTAAAAGAATTAGTCAAAAACAAACTGTTGGTTCTGGTTTTCAGTTCCACATGTAGGGAACTTGGAAATCTCCACTCTAGCCTGACAGGTGGAAAGCCCAAGAGACTGAAAATAACAACTGTCCTTTGCTCCCTAAGAGAGGGGATGACACAGAGTAAATGAAACCTCTGCCCCCCAAATTGGAAAGACACAGGTAAAAACAGTCATGGCTTACTGGAGCAGAGACTCAGGGGCAGAAACAGCTGTGGGAACCAGAGCCCAAGTTGCAAAACCTGACTTGTAACTGTAAATTGCCGGAGGCTCAGTGCAGACCACTCCAGACCTACTCTTTGAAGGCCACCATGATACTGTGATACTTACCTCCAGGAACTGGACCAGGTTCCCACAGTAAATATCAGAGAGAAATCCACTCATGCTTCTGGCAAGAGGGAGAGGAAAAGGAACCATTTAGAAATATGCCAGAACATTCTGTTCTTTTTTAACAAGAAGCCTAACCTGTAGGGGTATTATCTGAGCCTGGCGATGGGAAATACCCGACTCCAGCCCACAATAGCTATCCTGTCCCAACTAAGGGAAGAGAAAAAAACTGAGAAACAATTGTGAAGCTCACAGTCCAGAGGCCTATACTCACTAAAAAACTAAGACCTAGGGGGACCTTGGTGGCCCAGTCGGTTAAGCATCTGACCTTAGCTCAGGTCATGATCTCAGAGTCCATGGGTTCGAGCCCCGTGTTGGGCTCTGTGCTGACAGCTCAGAGCCTGGAGCCTGCTTCGGATTCTATGTCTCTCTCTCTCTCTCTCTCTCTCTCTCTCTCTCTCTCTCTCTCTGCCCCTCCCCCACTCACACTCTGTCTTTCTCAAAAAATAAACATTAAATTTTTTTAATTAAAAAAAATTAAAAAAAAAAACAACTAAGACCTAATAAGACCATAGAATGCTTCCCCTCTTCCCACACATTACCACCACATTACTAAAGGCTTATTTACAGCAGTTTTATTTACCTGGTACTATGTGTCTGGCTCTCAAGAAAATATTAAGTCATACTGAAAGAAAAAAAAAATACAATGTGGACAGGGAAAGCATCAGAACCAGACATGACAGGAGTGTTGGAATTATCTGAGCAGGAATTTAAAACAACTATTGTTAATATTCCAAGGACTCTACTGGATAAAGTAGACAGCAGGCAAGAACAGATTGGCAGTGTAAGCAGAGAGATGGAAATCCTAAGAACTAAAAAAAAAAAAAAAAAATGCTAGAGATAAAAAACACAAAGAAATTAAGAATGTCTTTGGTAGTCTAAATAAGTGATTTAAAAGATTAAAGCAAATTTACTGATTCCTTGTACATCTGAGTTGAATAAAGAGATTATTTATATTTAAGCAAGGTAAATAATATTGTTAGAAAACATGGAGCTTTCTCATGTCTTCTACAATCAACCGTCCACATCCACCAATGTGACCATCCACATTGGTCAGTAGGTGGCAGAATCCTGCAGCTGGTCTGATATCCTACTGTACATACAGAAATGGTCTGCCTGAATTGTAATAGCAATATCTGCATCAGGGTTCTGCTTCCAGTTTTGAGACAATGGTATATTTTGTAGTGCAGAGTTACTAAACTGGCCCAGGTTTGATCTCATGATCTAGCTTCCCAGCAACCCATGTCTTGTGAAGTAGAATAGATTATTTCCCAATTGCAAAAGGATTGTTGTTTTGTTTGTTTTTTAAGGCTTTAATTTAGGGGAAGCTTGGTAAATAAACTTTTAGATTATTGTAGAATCTGTACTTCCCTCTCTGTTTTAGTTAAGATCTTCCATACCTTCTCCAAAAAGAAGCACCACATTCTATTCACTTTATTGATTGCATGCTAAGCAGATTGTAAGGAAAACAGTTGTGTAATGGGAACTGAGAGTAAAGATTTTGTCCATACTTGGGCCAGAGCTGACAACAATAGGAATAATAAGTATCATAACAAATTCTTAGTGAATGTGATCTCTAATGGGACTATTAGTTCTGGTGCTTTGCTGCTTTTTTTTAAGTATACAAAGATGAGCAGTGTTTGGAAAAATAAAATACAGAAACCTAGTCATGATGGAGTGTTCACTTGAACACTCCAACTCGCCAATGATCCAACTCGCCAATGATGTTGTTTTGAAACTGAAAATCATACATATTTTAAGAGTTATTTATGTATATTTCTACTTATAATCTAATTGTATTTCAATTAAGCAAACTTAGTATTTCTTCCCACTTCTTCCCAAATTTATCTGTTTTGGCACTAAATAGTTACACTGACTTAAATCCAAAGTTACAGGAAGAGCTTATATTCTTACCATGAAACTAGAACAATCAGCTGTGCCTCTAGGTTGCTTGAGGCAGATGTCATTCTGACCGACTTAAAAGAGATAATGACCTTCTGGGACCTTGACATTAATCATACAACCTGAATGAAATAGGCCTCTTTGGAAAACTCTGTATTTGTCCAATATTGGAAAATAACCTTCTTGTAAGAAAGTTAAAGCCCAGATCCCCAAAAGACTTGGCCTCCTCACTTCTGTGAGGAAATAGAGTGCAAAGTGGGGGCAGATAAAATGCTACCTTTGTTGTTTATAAAATTCTCTGAAGTTCGGAAAGCACTTCTTTAGCTCCAAAAGAATTTCTTAAAAACCAGATAGAGGATAGCTGAAAACATTCACTAACTTTTGGGGAGAATTCATGAAAAAAAAAGAATTAAAATAATATATTAAAACATGACTAAAATTATAGTAATAATTTTTTTCTTTGTAAAACTAAAATAGGAAGTATTTTAATTGAAATTGATTATAATTACCATATTGGAGATGTAGAATGGAAACTTTCTGCTACAGTTTTTAATATTACATGACTATGGTTCATTAAGTATATTAGTGAAAACAATTTCGCTGATATTTTTCCTTTTAGGACATTTTCATAGTAAAAAAAATGCTTTCCCTTTGTATATAGTCAGTACTTTGTTTAAGCTAGTTTAAAATTGTATTCATTATTCTTATTTTAGAAACCATGCAAGTTAATCTCTGGCCAAACATGCTATCTAAATACTTTAACTCAAAACATGCCTTCCACCTGGAATATTTTTTCATCAGATATGTGTCTTTAACAATAATTGCTGTCATCCAATGGCAAGCTTCTCACTAAGAATCCTTTGATTAACTGCCCACAGCAAAACAAATTCTTCTTCCCCTGAAAGCATGTCTATACTTTTACACACAGCACTTCTGTACATTTTTATTTACACACTTTATTTTACTATTTAAAGACAACATCATATTCACATTTACATTATCTATGTGAGCTAGCAGAAAAAAACTGTGGTATAAAGGAAAGAAGGTGTGTTTTGTTTTGTTTTTGCATACAAATTCTTCCTGCTTATTATGTATCATTAAGGTAATTATTTACTCTCTCTGAATTTTGTCTGTCTTATTAATAAATTGGTGATATTAATGCCTGTCTCAGAGCATGCCTTTGACGATTAAATACAATAGCATACCTTTCACATAAAGTCAGTCTTTGAATATTTATTCCTTCCCCATATTTATTACATACTTATTGAATGAATGGTGGATAAAATTAATATAAATGTATTGCATATCACTGGTTTTTGAGATGGTAGGGAGCTTGTTATGGGGAAAGATGTTTGGAATTTCTAGGATTTACCAAAAATGTGGGACAGAAAGATGATTTTCACTGTAAATTGGAGATTACAGTATAAGGGTGGCAATTGTTTTCTGTCTTCTCTGAAAATATGATGACAGTATGGATTAACTAATTTCTTTAATGTCACTAAAAATATAAATTAGGATAATTTCAAAAATAAGTTATAGATGAAAAGACTTTTGGCAATTCAGTTTTTTTTTTTAATATCAATCCCTTCACACCATCGGTGGGATTTGTCAGTCACATTTTCCTCTACTCTCCTACTGAATGTGCTGATATTTAATCCAAGCAAATCTATTAAGATTATTTCCAGGGAATCTCAATTTTAAACAAGCAAAAGTTCTAGTTATTCTTTTTCACACAAGGATTCAGAAAATCATGTCCACAGAGTCTATAAACTTTCAATTCCTTTTCTGGATCATTTCCTTCCCACAGTATTTCTTTGATTTTGAGAATCACCCCATATTATTTCTTATTATTTAACTTTTTAGCTTTAATTTAACTTGATTTTATGCCTGTTTTTATAATCAAAGAATCCTAAACAAGTAATAATATAGCTTTACAATCAATTATCAACTTTAAAAAGCAATGGGCAATTTCCATTCTTATTTCCAGTGGATATCTCCTTGTCTATTAATAAGCAGGTTCAATTCTTATACTTGAGAAATTAGCCTTCTTATATAATGGCACCCCCCCATAATACAATCATATATAGCTTTTACTTCTGCTTATGTTGAAAAATATATTTAAAATACAGTTTTAGGGGTTCCAGGGTGGCTCAGTCAGTTGAATGACCAACTCTTTGATTCTAGCTCAGGCTATGATCCCAGGGTCTTGGGATCGAGCCCTGCGTCAGGTTTCACACTGAGTGTGGAGGCTCCGTAAGATTCTCTTTCTCTCTACCTTTGCCCCTCTACCCCATTTGCACTTTCTATAACATAATATAACATAGCATAACATAACATAGCATAACATAAAATAATAAAAAGTAAAATATTTAAATGTACTGCCTTAATAAGATACATCTATCCAAAAAGTCCAAAATTATTCATTACTTTAAAAATTAGTCAGATGTAATTTAACAATATATTGTCCTATATCATATATTTTACTTATGAAATCTTATGAAATTCTCTCAAATTTGAATATGATATGTAACTCTAATGGTGGTACATGAGCTAATAGAATCATTTTAATCTGTTAAACTGAAATTTGAATTATTTTTTTCTTAAAAGCTAGTATGCAAGAACATACAAAATGTTGTATCTTCAAAGGCAAGTATTAGCAAACTTTTGTTGTAAAAGGCCAAATATTTCAAGCTATATAAATAGTTTTAACCAATATTAAATATTTTGGGTTTGGGAGCCAGAAGGTCTCTGGTGCAACTACCTACTCAGCTTTGCCATAATCAAATCTGCAGTGGCTATGATTAAGTTACCCTTTAGTTATAAAAAGGCTATAGGCCCAATTTGGTACCAACCTGTTTTGGAAAACTCTGTCATTCATTACCTTTGCTTGTGACTGAGTCAACATAGTTTTCTCATTTTTAAACCCATGGAAATAGTAATTATTTCAAAAGTTTTACAGAGTAGTAAATGTTTAGATTTAAATAATATAATTCTGGTAATACTGAAAACTGATATTTTCATGTTTTTCAGTATATCATACCAGGAGGCCCAATATATTGGTTTGCACAGTATTGGTGATGTTAGCTTTGATCACTTGGTTAAGGATATGTCCCTGAGGTTCCTCCACTCTAATGGGAAGTATTTATCCTTTATGAATTAAAAAAAATTTTTTTTGGTAAGAGTCAACTGAGACTATATAAATACTCTGCATCTTATCAGATTTTTACACATTAATTTTAAAATCAAATTTTAAATCATTCCATAATTTGTTTTTACTGTCATTTTACTGTGAGAACTTTCACTGTTCATTGGTTTATATATTTGTGTCTTTATATTCAAACAGGATTTTTATTTCTTATTCAATGTATTGTAATTAGTTACTATCACATTTATTTTCATGCTCAAATTGTTCCAGATTTTGCCAATAGGAAACCACTTCACTTAAGTTGTTGAACTGACTGGCCTAAAGCTTTTCACAATAATCCTTTGTCATCGTTCTGATCCTTACTGCAAGGAGTTTGAAATTTTACCTACTTGGAGGCTAAAAGTTAGGCTGATGTGGGGACAAGTCCCTGGATAAGAGACAAAGACAGTTTGTTACTGAAAAAATAAATAAATAAACTAAAACTCTAGGAGAAATATCTAATGTCAGCCCAGTCCTCAAGGATGATGAAATAAGGGCCAGAGGTAATCTGCACTTGTAGTGGGTGCACCAGAGAAGAGAAAACGCGAAGATGTGGAGTCTGAATTTACATGGAGCTTCTCGCACATCTGCTTGTCCTCCTCTCCAGGGCAAGAGTTTAGACGTTATCCTAGAATGTGAGCAAGTGTCTCCAGGTAGAAGGAGAATTCTTTCTTTTTACTATTGCAGGACATCTTTAAAGACGTACATCTCTAAATATCTTTGGAGGGATACACTATTTCTTTTTCTTAATATATTTTTTAATGTTAATTTATTTTGAGAGAGAGAGAGAGAGAGAGAGAGCAAGTAGAGGAAAGGCAGACAGAGAGGGAGAGAGAGAATCCCAAGCAGGCTCTGAACTGTCAGCACAAAGCCCGATGTGGGGCTCGAACTCACGAACCATGAGATCATGACCTGAGCCGAAATCTAGAGTCGGACACTTAACCGACTGAGCCACCCAGGTACCCTAGTATATACTATTTCTAATGTTCAGGTCTATTTGCTTATTCAAACATGGGCTTTGCCCAAGTCTAGGGTGTGCAAGAAATATATTAAGAACTGTCTCCTAAACGTTATCATTCTAAAGTTCATAGGATTTGTAGTAAGAAATCCTCTTACATTTTTGATATTGATGGTAGTATTTTCTCTCTTTTTTCCTTTATCATTTTCTCTGGGATTTACTTATATTTGTTAAGTTCATAAAAGCAACAACATTGGTGTATTTTAATCTTTTTCTCCTATGGCTTGTCTATTTTCTATTTTGGTGCTTTCTACTCTTATTTGCATTTCTTCATTCTACACACTTTGATAGTAACTTGCTCACACATTTTTTTTTAAGTCTGTAAACTGCAAACATAGATAGTTACTTTAAACTTTTCATTTATCCTAAAACATTTAGAGCTGTAAATGTTAATATAAGCACTGGCTTAATTGCATCTCACAAATTTTCATGTGTTGTATTTTCATTACCATACGTTTCTAACTAGTTTGTTTCCTTTTTTTATTTCCTCTGGGATCCATTAATTATTTTAAAGTGTATTACCTAATTTCCAAATATTTGTAAACTTCTAAGATACATTATTGATTTGTGATTTACAGTTTTTTTTTCCCCCAAAGAATATATTCTGCAAGATTTAAATTCTGGAAAAAAATAATATAATTTATTTAAAGGGTAACATGTAGCCTACCATAGTGAATGTTCCATGAACACTTGAAAAAAATTAATTCTTCAGTATTGAATATTATTCTGTAAATGTAAATTAATCATTAGTGTTCAGATTTCTATATGATGATTTTTTGGATAGATATTTGTGGCACTTTTTGGTAAAGAGTTGTTAATATCTTCAGTGCTGTAGGTTGGCTTATTTCCTACTTAGGTTTTCTTGTTTTTCTTTATTAATTGTTCTCATTAGACGTGTATGCATTAAGAATCATTTTGATTTCCTGACACGTTCACAGTTTTATAATTAAGAAATTATGCCCATCCTTATTTCAGGTAATGCCTTTTGTGTCTTCAATTTTAATATTTCTGACTTTAATATAACCAAATTATCTTTCTTATTCTCAATGTTTTCATAGTATTTTCTCATTTTATCATTCTTTAGCCTTAAATCTATCAGTATTTTTATATTTACATTGCATTTCATGGAGGAAGAGTATAAGTGGTTCTTAATATTTTGTGTCTAGAACGACAATTCCTGGTTTTAAGTTGAAGTAGTTAATTCATTTACATTCAAATTAACTATCAATATTGTTAAATTTTTATGCTACTATTTTGTTATTTTTCCCAATTGGTTCCCAACTTAATTTTGCTATTGGCTTTTAGATCATCTTCTTTAGGTTAAAATATGTACCCTTAACATGCCAAATTCTGATGGGAATTATTATTTTACCACTTTATGAAAATATAAATATTTCAGAAACATATAGTTCCATTACAACTTGCTACTTTTATTTGTTAGTTTTGTTTTGATTTAAACAATCATATTTCATTAAAAGTTTTCTATTGCTGCTGTAACGAATTGCCATAAACTTAATTTGGGGGATTAAAAAGCCTACAGATTTATCATTTTACAGTTCTGTAGGTTAGATCTTTGGACATAGATCTCACTGGACTAAAATTAAAGTGTTGGTAGAGCTGTGTTACTTTTGGGTGCCTCTAGGGAAGAATCTCTTTCTTTGTCTGTTTAACCATTAGATGCTGCCCATATTCTTTGGTTCTTGGTTCCCTTCTTCTGTTTTCAAAGTCAGCAACTTTGCATCTCTCTGTACCTCCCTTCCATAGTCACAATTCGCTCCAAGTTGAAGCCCCCATGTGATTAAATTAGGCACATTTTGGTAATCCAGGATAATCCTCTCATCTCAGGTCCTTAACTTAATTACATCTGCAAAGAAGTTTTGTCATGTAAGGTAACAAATTTATAGATATCTGAGATTAAGACAGGACCATTTTTGGGAGATTATTATCCTGTTTACCATAAAAGGAAAAAGCAAGTTACTCTGTTCAGGGAAATAGAGTTAGGAAAGCAATAAAGACATAGAGAAAATGGTTATAACAAAATTCATGTAGGAGAGTAAGGAGAGGTTTTCCTAGACAATGATATCCTTTGAGTAACCTAGGGAAATACACTAATTCTTGAACTAGGAGGTCATTTAATTGCCATTTATTTTATCGAATGTTGTTAGGTTTTACATATATGTTTTATCTGTTTTTATATTAAAAATAATAAATAATCGAATATATGAGGTTACAAATTGAGACAGGGAAACTAATTTAGAGACTTTGCTTTTACTTACAGTAAGATGGGGTGGTCTGAACTATGTTTGTGACAGTGTAGAGGGAAAGATGGAAAGGATTAGTGAGATGTTAAAAGTATAAATAGGGGCACCTGGGTGGTTCAGTGGGTTAAGTGACTGACTTCAGCTCAGGTCATGATCTCATGGTTCATGAGTTTGAACCCCATGTCAGGCTCTGTGCTGACAGCTCAGAGCCCGGAGCCTACTTCAGATTCTGTGTCTCCCTCTCTCTCACTCCCCCTCACGCTCACTCTCTCTCTCTCTCCCTCAAATAATAATTTAAAAAAAATTGAAGTATAAATAGAAGATTTTAATAGTCGGTAGAGTTGGAATCTTTTTTATTTTTCCCTTCCTCTTCTCAGAAATTTATTTTACCCTTCTTTTTGGTCATTCGTACAACCA
Source organism: Puma concolor (assembly GCF_028749965.1). Taxonomy (NCBI): domain Eukaryota; kingdom Metazoa; phylum Chordata; class Mammalia; order Carnivora; family Felidae; genus Puma; species Puma concolor. Next base: position 203,163,860 of record NC_141667.1, on the reverse strand, counting down.
TTGATTATATAACCTTTTTAAGAGACATGAAATGACACTACTAAGCTATGTATGAGCGGATGAAGTATTAAGCCAGACTCAGTGTGTCTGCATTTGTTGAACTTTCTTGAGCATATACTTTCCATAAGATATCCCCTCAGTTTAATAGCTTAACTATGTTAGATGATGTTTCTTATTATATTTTCTTTTAATAAATATCACCTTCCTACATATTTGACTATAATAATCAGATAATACAAAAAGCTCTGAGGCCAAATAAAACCTGATGCAGTTTAAAGTAGTCCAAAACAAACACACATTATTGACCATAAATTTTGAGTATCATATGTTTAAACATTTTAAATTTTAGCTAATCATGCACATATTTTCTAAAAGCAATAACCTTTTTCAGTCAATAGATTTCTGCATTTTTGTTAATTTAAAGTTATATAACAGCAATTTTTTTCCGTAGTTCAATTTTTAAACAAACCCGAGTGTTACATGTTTTCATCTTATCGATATCCATAAATCTGCAATACAAAAAATAGAAAATATTGTATTTGACTAGAAGACAGGTGAACAACAGTACAAAAAATAATATCAAACAGGGGTTGAGAATAATGATCCTAATGTTAGCCAAGCTCTTCATCTCTTCCATAATTCTAAATCATAAAACCTGGAAACATATTACTATATGCTAAGATTTGTTGTGAGGTCAGGTGAGGAAAAAAAGGTCTTTTAAAACAAGTCAATTGGATAAAAGGGTTAAATAACCTAGTCATGACTGGTAGTGAACAGTGGTTGTAAATGGGAAAAATTATTTTTAAAAGAATAGTTCATATTTTTTCTTCAAAAAATACAACATATATATTTAATAGTTAAATATTCTCAAATATTTATATAAATATTCAATAAATAATACTCATTTAAAACCTAGTCAAATCAGTTTGAAGTCAGTTAAACCAGTTTTGATATGACTGGTTTGTACTTTCTTTATGGACTATATTGATTAACTATAAATATTTTTTTTCTTTTGTAGCTTTTAGTGTTCAATAGGCTTATTAGGAACTAGAATGGCAAAGATTTTCCATTATAATGCAAACTCCTTTAGTGTTATAGCCCAAATGTTTAGAGATAGTCCCTTGCAAATATTTGCTAGGGAAAGGAAAAGAAGAAAGGAGAAAGACAAGAGAAGGGAAGAGAGGAGAAAGAAAAGAGGAAAGAGAAGGAATTCAATTCTGATCCCAGCTATAAAGAGAGTGATAAATAATAAGCAAAGATGATCATAAGGGCAAACAAAAAAAAAAAGGGAATGGTGGCACACATTTGATAAAGTGCATGTGTTGTTTCTAAACTAATTTTAAACCGGATGTCACATAAAACAGATGCATGCCGGTTACATGAATATACGCTCAGTCTGGGCTTAACAAACTAATGAGTGGTGCTACCCAGAGCAAACACGGAAATTGTTTGCTCTTTCTTTTTTCCTTTCTTCCTTCCTTCCTTTCTTTCTTTTTTTTTTCAAATGGTGTCTGAATAAAATGACCACTTGGACTGAATTTGGCCCTTACAATGCTTTACCACCTCTTTGAGAAGGAAAGAACTTAAAAATTTTTATCCTCCCTGCGCTTAGGAGGAATTTTGTCATCAATATATGTGGACAAGAGACAGAAAGAAAGAAAACTTATTCACACTTGAGACTAGTAATCCATGATATCAAGTCACTGAAACTAGTATCTACTTTGTATGAGAAATAAACCATTTCCTGGGCCTGATTTGAAACTGTCCAGGGGCTCCTACCTGGCTCAGTTGGTTGAGTGTTGGACACTTGATTTCAGCTCAGGTAATTATCTCACAGTGCAGGAGTTCAAGCTCCACATCGGAGCTCTGTGCTGACAGCATGCAGCCTGCTTGAGACTCTTGCTCTCTCCCTCTCTCTGCCCTTGCCCTGCTTGTGCTCTCTCTCAAAAATAAATAAACATAAGGGGCGCCTGTGTGGCTCAGTCAGTTAAGCGTCTGACTTCGGTTCAGGTCATGATCTCGTGGTTTGTGAATTCCAGTCCCGAGTCAGGCTCTGTGCTGACAGCTTGGAGCTTGGAGCCTGCTTCAGATTGTGTCTTCCTCTCTCTCTGCCCCTCCCCTGTTCTCTCTCTCTCTCTCAAGAATAAATAAACATTAAAAAAATTATAAATAAATAAACACACTTAAAAGAATTAATAAAAAAAGAAAAAGGAGCTTTCCAATTAGGGGAGTTGTCCTCTTTCTCCCCAAAGCTCTAGTACACAAAAGAGTTAAGCATCCTGTGTCTTTGATGAAGAGAAATTCTTAATTTTAATGATACCATGTTTAATTTTTATCCTCCTGGAATTGATTTAATCATGTTGCTTGTGGAAGGGAGGAAAACATATTTTCCTATAAGAATACCCAGTTTTCCTTGTATCAGTTGTTTAAAAGGATATTGTATCCATATGCTTACACAATGGAATTACTCTTGTAATCAAATGACATCTATATGTAAATCTATTTTGGAGCCTTTGTTATTTGAATATTTGTTCAGAGTTCAAAATTGAATCCTCATTTCCTAGAATTCTATGTACAGGAAATTTTTCTTATGATTCTAGGTTTCAAATGGTATTAGACTATTCAGTTTTATGTTTTTCATTGAGTTAGTTTCAGTTAAGATGTATTCTCCTAGGAAATAATAATTTCATCTAAGTTTCCTTACTACCAGTCACAAAATCATAATGAAATGTGATACTCTATTCAATTTTAATCTTTTGATATATATTGTGGCTTTGTTTTCTGCCCAGAATGTTGTCCCTCTTGGTAAATATTTCAAGTATACTTAACTATGTGTATTTTGCAGTTGTTGGGTATAGAATGTTCGTGTGTCAGTTAGATTTTTGTGGTTCATAATATTTCTATCTTCTAGATATTTATCCTGAAATTTTGTTTAGTCTTTATTCAATCATTGAGTGAAATACATAATATATCTCTCCAACTGTGATTGTGGATTTGTCTATTTCTCTCTTTAGTTTTTGCAGCTTCTATTTCATGTGTTTTGAAGCACTGTTATTAGGCACATGTACACGTATAATTGTTATTGTCTTATCCTCTTGACAGAATTGGTCTTTATTAAGTTTTGTTCTTTCTCTCTATAATATTCATGTTTTGAAGTCTGCTTTATCTGTTATAATGTGGGCACTCCGTTTTTCTTATGTTTACTGTTACATGGTTAGCCCTTCACTTTGAACTTCCTTGTGTCTTTGAATTAATGTGTTATCTCTTGTAGACAGCACACAGTCCATTCTTGTTTTTCTTTTTACCCAGTCTGACACTGTTTTCATTTTGATTAGGAAATTTAGTTCATTTTTATTTTGTGTAGCTATCAAAAGTGTTGTATCTAGATGTGCCACTTTTCTAACTGTATGTAGATTGCTCATCTGTTACGTGTTTCTGCAGTCCGCTTTTCCTAACATCTTTGTCCATAGCTTCTTTTTCTTAGTATTCCATTCCATTCACTTTTTAAGCTACATCTCTTTGCATTTTTTAGCTGTTAGTTAGGGTTTTATGATATAAATGTTTTAAATGATGATAATCAAATTAAAGTTAATTTTCAATTACTTGAATAGTTGCAAGTATTTACCTCCATTTCTTCTCCTTCTTTCCTGCCTTATGTAATACATTTCAAATCTATATGTATGTGAACTCAACAACACAGTCATATGTATTTCAAAATAAAGAGGACTTGTGTGTGTGTGTGTGTGTGTGTGTGTGTGTGTGTGTGTGTGTGTAGTTCTTTAGATACAGAATTCTTGGTTCATGGTTTGTGTTTTTATTTCCCCTTAAACATTTTAAATATGGAATTCCAGTGTCTCTGGACTCCTTCCTTTGTTTCTGTGAAAAATCAGCCATTAATCATAATGTTCTTTCCTCTAAGTAAAGTTTATTTCTTGTTGGCTCATTTTAAGTTTTCTTTCTCTTTGGCTTTCAGCATTTTGACAGTGATGGGCCATTGTATTTAGACTGGAGTCTCTGTGATCTCTAAGTCAATATTTTCCACAAAATTTTATAAGTGTCTATCATTATTTTTTCAAATATTTTGCTTTTTTTTCTTTCTCCTTGTGGCAACACAATTATAAATATGTTGAATTTTTGACGTTGTTTCACATGTATTTCATGTATATTTATCTACTTTTTTTGTCTCTGATATTTAGATTGGTCTTTTTTTTTTTTTTTTTTTTTTTTTTGACAACGAGAGAGAGAGAGACAGTGTGAGCAGGGGAGGCCCGGGGGGGGGGGGGGGGGGCACACAATCTAAAGCAGGCTCCAGGCTCTGAGCTGTCAGCACAGAGTCCAACGCGGGGCTCAAACTCATCAACCATGAGATCATGACCTGAGTCAAAGTCAGCACTTAACTGACTGAGCCACCCAGGAGCCCCTAGATTGGTCTCTTTTTATGTTTAATGATTCCTCTGCCATCCTTGGTCTTCCACTGAGCCCATATTGTAATGTTTGTTTTTTTTCTTTTAATTTATTGGACATTAAGCTCTAAAATTCCATTTTTGTTTCCTTTCCATTTATATTGGAGTCTCTTCTCTGTTCACTCATTAAGACCATTTAAAACCATTTTTCTTTCATCTTTGGGCATAATTTAAAAATTATTTGAGGGGCGCCTGGGTGGCGCAGTCGGTTAAGCGTCCGACTTCAGCCAGGTCACGATCTTGCGGTCCGTGAGTTCGAGCCCCGCGTCGGGCTCTGGGCTGATGGCTCAGAGCCTGGAGCCTGTTTCCGATTCTGTGTCTCCCTCTCTCTCTGCCCCTACCCCGTTCATGCTCTGTCTCTCTCTGTCCCAAAAATAAATAAACGTTGAAAAAAATTTTTTTAAAAATTATTTGAATATAGACTGATACTTTCTGTGAATTTTTCTTTTATAAATCCAAAATTTGCTGTCATTTTGAGTCTGTTTTTATTCAGTGCATTTTTTTCTTAACTGTAAGGTGTCACTTCCCTGTTTCTTTGCAAGCATAGGAACTTCTGTTGGAAATTAAAAAATGTAAATAACATATTGCAGCAAATATAAATTCTTATTAATAATAATTATTATAGGAAATTGTTATTTCTTTTTGTGGTAAACAATAACCTTGCCTGGTTGACAGTGGATGTGGATTGTATCTATCATGTGTTAGACAGCAGCTTCCATGTCTGCCCAATGCTTGTGCCTTACAGAGGCTGCCTGTACTGTTTCTCTCTAATTTGTCTTTTAGCCTAATAGATAACGGAGATTATATTTAAATTTTGAGATCAGACCTCTCTGTCATTCTCTTGTTTGTAGGGATTCCTCATAGTTTCTAACTGCTCCACCGGTCTTAGCTTTTTTCCTCTGAATCTTTCAGTTATTAGGCTCTAGCTTTTCGCTGCTCCAGGTGCATATATTTGGGGAATGACATTAATTAATAAGGCAACAAAGACACAAAACTCACCTGGCACAGTTTTATCTTATAAAGAGATTACTTTCTGGTGTCTGTATATATTTTTTTAATTGGGTCTCTAATGCATATGTGTAGTTTTGTGATCATCCAGAGATTTAAACAGTTTATGCCTATACTGTGGATCACACACTGTGGTTCTGTCACTTCAAGGCTGTCCCCTCTTAAATTATTCAGTCTTGAATTCTTTTCTGCCGTCTTCAGCTGGTAAGGCTGCACTATTTCAATGCGATTTTTTTCTCTGTTGTAGCCACAGCATTGGAGAATACACTCCAGAAAAAAGCCATGAATATGAATTCTTACACTTTATTGTTGCTACTTTTCAAGAATAAACTGTCCTCTGACCTCTTCTTTTTTGGATACTTTCTTTTAAAGAGTTTTTTTTATTCTATATTTTTTGTCCAAATGTTACAATTTTTATCCCAAAAGTTTTAGCTTGGCCCTTTTACTCAGTCACTGTTACCATTAAGAATGAGTCATTACTTATTTATTTTTCCCTCAATATTAATTGGGCAGCCATGTTATGCTCAGAACTATTATAGGGACTTGAGATATATCAATGAATGAAGCAGTCAGAAATAATTGCCCTAAGGGAGCCAAACTGTGTTTGAAAAGTAGACATAACATAAAGCATAAACATAATAGAAAATGAAATTAACAATATTGTAGTAGTGCATAAGATTACTGGCAGAGAATAATTAGTAGTAAGAAAAGATTTGAAATGTGAAATTGAGGAGAGTACCAGTTTTAAAGATCAAGTCATTGTTAGGCTTATTGGCAACATAACATTTGAGTAAATAATTGAGGAAAGTTCAAGGAATTAGTAATAGGAATATTTGGTGGGCGAACAGGCTAGCCAGAGGGATGAGTCAGTGCAAAGATCATCAAGCAGTATTGTGCTTGAATATTTGAGGAAAAATAAGGAGGAAAAGTGTGTTTTAAAAGGGTGAGCAAGTTAGAGAATAGTTGATGATGATATCAGGAAGTCAGTGGGCATCATAAATAATAAAGCTTTGAACCTCAATGAAAGAACTTTGGCATTGGGTGAAATAGGAATCAATGTTCATTGTTAAGAATAGAGAGTAGGAGGGGCGCCTGGGTGGCGCAGTCGGTTAAGCATCCGACTTCAGCCAGGTCACGATCTCGCGGTCCGTGAGTTCGAGCCCCGCGTCGGGCTCTGGGCTGATGGCTCAGAGCCTGGAGCCTGTTTCCGATTCTGTGTCTCCCTCTCTCTCTGCCCCTCCCCCGTTCATGCTCTGTCTCTCTCTGTCCCAAAAATAAATAAACGTTAAAAAAAAAAAGAAAAAGAAAAAAAAGAATAGAGAGTAGGAGCAGGTAGAACAATTAGGAAATCATTGCAATAATGTGATAATAAGTTATTATTAAATTTGATTTTGATAGTAGTAGTAGAGATATGCAGAAGCATTAATAGTCTGAATATACCTTTATGATTACACAACACGATGTCTTAACTGAAATTTCATTGTGTGTGTGTTTTCAGGTTTGTGTACGACTGAAAACCGAGAGAGAGAGAGAGAGAGAGAGAGAGATTACACTTAGATGTCTAGTCTATAGGCAAACTCTGATGTTTCATAAACTTGTGAGGACTATAAATTCTTAAATATGAGCTTGCCCATCTTTTTTTCATAGTTCTTATTACAATCTTTTATAGTTACTTGTTTATTTTTCCACATTTTCTAATAGATGATAAGTTCCTGATGTCTTTTTAAAGGTATCAGAGATATTAAAGCTGAATTATTGATTAAATGGGTAATTATATGAATAATTGGTAAGTAATAGGTGCATAAAATAATATTAAAATGTTAAAGGGTACCTAGATAGCTCAGTCAGTTAAGCATCTGACTGTGGCTCAGGTCATGATCTCATGGTTTGTGAGTTTGAGTCCCACATTGTTCGAGCCCCGCATTGGGGGCGCTCTCAGCACAAAGCCTGCTTCAGATCCTCTGTGTCCTTCTCTCTCTGCCCCTCCCCCGCTTGTGCGCGCGCGCACGCGCTCGCTCTCTCGCTCTCTCTCTCTCTCTCTCTCAAAAAATAAATAAACATTAAAAAAATAATACTAGGGGCACCTGGGTGGCTCAGTCAGTTAATCCTCCAACTTTGGCTCAGGTCATGAGCTCATAGCTTGTGGGTTCGAGTCCTGTATCTGGCTCTGTGCTGACAGCTCAGAGCCTGGAGCCTGCTTCAGATTCTCTGTCTCCCTCTTTTTCTGCCCCTCACCCGTTTACACTCTGTCTCTCTCTCTCTCTCTCTCAAAAGTAAACATTAAAAAATAATACTAAAAAGTTAATATCATGTAAAATTAAGGTTTACTAGAAATTCATTTGAAAGGATCACCTAAAAATATTTGCATGTCTCTAATGATATGTTGGATTTTTGGAAAATGATCAAGTAAGATAAAAATAGAGAAATCATTACACTTTTATATACCCATATACCAAACCATTATTAGAAAAGAATAGTCAGGAAAGTCCCATGGACTTATAATCACCAATGTAAAAGAAATTGAGCTTTTTGGAAATTTCATAGTTGAAAGTAGTTGCAAATGATCCAGTTGAATTTCATACAAAAAAAAAAAAAAAAAGATTGTGATTTCTTGTTAAGAAGATAGCATCTGTGATATGCTAATGGTTGGAGCAACAGGATTAAGATAAGGCAAATAGACTACCTACATACATGCTTTGGTTAGGGTGGAGGTTCACTTCCCAGCTCTATTACTTTGTGACCAGAGACATGATGTAAAATTGTTGTTCACCATTTCTTTATACTTAAAATGAGGATGTTAATAGCACACACGTTGTAGATTTACTTTTAGAATGAAATGAGTTAAACATTTAGAAAAATGTGTACCAAATGTTAACACTGAATATACATATATGATATGTATGTGATTATGTCTATGTCTATATCATCTGTATCTATAGACATATCACAACATTGACTCATACCACTACTGAGGCACAAGGAGTCAAAGAACCTTCTTTTTTCTTCCTATTGACTAACTGGAGCACCACAAGTAGGCTATCCTGAGAAAAATCTGTTTTTATATTTCACTAATGTAATGTGACTCTGAATATGCAAAAAATTAAATGATGGCTTTGAAAACATGTAAACACGGAGGTTAAGTCTGTGGGCCACAGCTATAGTATAGCTTTATAAAAATTTCTTTTGAGACCATGAGACATACGTGCAATCACATTTCTTGACATGCGGTAAGCTGCTGTGTAGATAATCTGGGTTGTAATGCGGGGCCATGTTTAAGTTACCACAGAAGAATAAGCTTCTTGAACTATCAGGGCTGATATTTCCTTTAACATATTATTCCACCTTTTGCTTTTAAACCTTTCACACCAAATTTCTGCTCTTTTGAAGTGTAAGAGCTGTATTTCGACATTTAAAAAGCAGAAGTCCTGAGGGATTCACTGGTAAAAGCCATTAGTGAATTTGCTGATATAAAACTTGCATGATATCATAAATCTTTCATAGAGCATCTTTGGAAAATTTGTGTGTGTGTGTGTGTGTGTGTGAGAGAGAGAGAGAGAGAGTGTGTGTGAGAGACAGAGACAGAGACAGAGAGGGAGACAGAGACACAGAGAGAGACAGAGAGATTAGGTGAAAATGGCAAATTGCATTACATATAGCCTTCAACATTATACTTTGTGACATTTAATAAAATAGGATCAAAAAGTGATATCCTCAGGGGACTTGTTATGCCGTCATGTGAATGAACTGAATAACCATGCCATATGTTCAGAGAAGTAAATGTATATATTTGATTTAGGAACACTTACTTCAGTTTCCTTTGCTGGAAAAATGAACATTCACTCTCTATATGCTGTAAGTGTCATAACAATAATACTTCACATCAGTTCTCTGTATATCATAGGTATAAAAGATTAAGTTAAATTTATATCCACATGTACATTTCTATATTATTTTGGTTATCTGGATGCTCAGAAATAAAGCAGAGTAAATGAGAAGTACACAGTTTGCAGTAATAATTATTTATAAGTTCTGTGGTTATATGTATGGTATTTTTTTAATGTTTACTTATTTTTGAGAGGGAGAGACAGAGCATGAGCAGGAGAGGAGCAGAGAGAGAGGGAGACACAGAATCCGGAACAGGCTCCAGACTCTGAGCTGTCAGCATAGAGCCCGATGTGGGCCTCAAACTCACGAACCATGAGATCATGACCTCAGCGGAAACCGGATGCTTAACCAACTGAACTACCCAGGTGCCCCATATGTGTGGTATTTTTAGCAGAAGAGTTCTGTATGCAGGTAATTTTACAATAACTTCAAAGAGTCATAATTAGACTTTCAGTTTTGGGAGAAGTTTATATAGGCTCACTTTTCCCTGCCCGTCTCCTCCAAGTATTCCTAAATAACCTGGAAATAATTCAATAGATATAATCATAAAAAGACTCTGAAAGTGGAAAGAAGAAGGCAGACTGGCTGCAAATGTAAAAGATCAATTTACAATTCCTCAAAATAGCGACTATCAGAATAATATTATAATAGGATTTTAGGAAAAATAATATCCATGATGTACAAAACATATTTGGCTGTCATTTTATAAAGTATTTTAAAAGTTTTCACATCCATCTCTAGCTTTCTGTGCAATAGAATTATCTCTTACAAATTCTATTCTCTTAAAAATATTTTAAATTATACCAGTTATTGGTCATTTACTTCTATTTGAAGATCTTTATAGGCTTTAGTTTCATAAGATTCCTTATCTAGGGCAATATTACAAAACATTTTAAATTTCAGGTTATTGTGAAATACTGCTTTTAATAGGAAATTTACATTAAATTCTGTGCAATACTAGTCACTTTGTAATAATCATGTTGAAAATGCATAAAAGTTTAAATTCCAAGATGGTTATAGGTTGTTAAGATATTAGTTCTTTTTCTCTGTCATTCCTTCAATGTCACACAGAAAATGTAAAGTCCTTATGATCAAATTGTATTTGATCTGTACATAAGTTACCTCTCTGACTTATCTCTTAACTGCCCTCTTACTCTACCTAAGCTACAGTGATTTCCTCACTCTTCTTCAAGCATGTCACATACTCACATTTCTTAGAGCCTCAGACGACCTGTATTCTCTATAAAACATTCTTCTCCTGATGTATTCATGACCAAATTCCTCAGTAGTTTTATGCCTTTGTTCTAATGTCACTTTTTAATCAGCCTCACCTGAGTACCTAACCCTACACACACACACACACACACACACGCACACACACACACAATCCTGACTCCCTTTTGCCTGCTCTTCTTTTTCCACATTTCTCTTTATCTCATATGATAAACATTTTGTTAATTTATCTTTCTGATTGTTTATTATACCGAACAATGATCTTTGGTTTATTCTGTGCCCAATTCCAAGTATCTAGAACATAGTAGATTTTCATTAAATATTTATTGTACATTGAAAATGGATAGACATAAATAGCATGAATAGAAGCTATTTTCATTTTTCCCAATATGAATACATAAGCAGTTTTCCAGTCTGAATACATAAACACTTCGGTAAAATAACTACATTAAGGGACCAATCAAAATTGTAAAACATCATATATATGTATTTACTAGTCTCATACTCTTTCCCTAGTACAGGATAATTTATGTATTTATACTGGGTCACTCAATATACCTCTGTATTTTAGCAAGGCATCTCTTCTAATTGGGATTATTTTTATTCTTTGCACAATATTTAAAATTTTAAAGAGTTCATTGACTTAATAGTGCAGAATGTAATATCCGGATACTAGTTGTATGTAAATTATAAGATTCATCATAAAAGAAGAAATTATCTGAGTCAAGATCCTACCCTAAGTAAGTAAAAAGTGTATGCTTTTTAGTTTTTTTTTCCCTTCTCATTTTATGTTTCACTCATGACAGAATATTCAGATCATCTTGAATCAGGAATAATCTTATCCAGACTAAAGGTGTTTTCTTCAGGTAGAAAAAGGCATAGCTTTATAATAGATTGACATAGCATACACATAGTATGTACAAGCGGTGAAATACTAAGATCTCTCGATAGATAGATAGATAGATAGATAGATAATAGAATAAAGGCAGATACATATAGCTATAAATATCTACTCCATCTGTATAGATACAAATTCTATCAATTTATAAGATACAAATATCTACTCCATCTGTATAGATACAAATTCTAATCACACAGAACATATGATATATCAAACACAGTAGTGAAGATAGAAAGATATTCATATGCTCAAATGTATATACAAATATAGTTAAGTGGTGGTCAGCTAGATAGGTTAATTTTTTGATAGCCATTTAAATAAACAGAAAATCAATTCTTTTGACAGAGCTGAAATAGAGTGTTCTGAGTGAGTAAAAACACTCAAATCATTTGATTCTATCAAAGTTAAAATTGAAAAATTGATTGAGTGCTTGTATTGAAATGACCTATGCTTGATTTTGTTCTCTTGGAGATATAGCCTTTGATAAATGAAATAGTTTAAGACATCAATAGTGTTGTGAAGCAGGGCAAGGGATTCTGTGAACATTCAAATATCAGTGTGAGATTGAGTTATGCCAGTAAATGTCAACTTTGGTCAGATAGCTCTTGGTTTCAGAACAACATAGTCTTTTAGTCCTGAAGCCAAACTGCACACATTCAGGTCATGCTGAATGATCGAAATGCCACCGAGTGAAAACAAGCTGAGATTCGCTGCAATCATACTACACAGGGTATTCCACAGGTGTTTTGGATGATGTGATTTCAGCTGGAAATTTTATAAAAGCTTTAGACAGAAGAAATCCTATTCGCCATTGTGTAAAGTTAGGAATTGCTGCCACTCAGGAATTCTCAGTCCTCATATTTGATCTAACCAGATTTCTTTTTTTTTTTTTTTTTTTTCATCTAAAACTTGTCCCCAGACAACCTGCACCAGAATAACCTGGGTGCTTATTTACAAGGCACATTTAACAGACCCCTCCATGGTGTTGTTGAATCCAGGTCTCTGCAGGGGCCTGGTTATCTGCACGTAAATAAATATTTCAGGTAATATATGCATACCTGCACTCAAGGGACCATGAACTAAACTCCAAAAACTGTTGGGAACGGTTATTAAGTTTTTTTTTTTTCTTTTGTTTCCTCAGTATCTATTTACTTCATGGCAAATGGATCAAATATATTTTTGAGTAATTCATTGTTTCCTTTTATATAATGAACTTTTGATTTCTATGAAAAGTATTTTTCATAAGGAAGGAGAAATTAGATAGGATTCAGTTTTTAAAAAGTGAGTCATGTTGTATTAAATCCTTTTGTTTTTATTTTTTTTATTTTAATTTTTTTTTTCAACGTTTATTTATTTTTGGGACAGAGAGAGACAGAGCATGAACGGGGGAGGGGCAGAGAGAGAAGGAGACACAGAATCGGAAACAGGCTCCAGGCTCTGAGCCATCAGCCCAGAGCCCGACGCGGGGCTCGAACTCACGGACCGCGAGATCGTGACCTGGCTGAAGTCGGACGCTTAACCGACTGCGCCACCCAGGCGCCCCAATCCTTTTGTTTTTAAATTTTCCCTGAAGGCAGTCTCTTGCTCATTAGATACAGAACTCAGAGCAAGTGTTGTTGGAATGAGAAATCAGAAATTAAACTTCAGTGATGCCAGCCCAGCTGGAAATTGAAGGTAACATCACAGAATGAAGTGAGCCACAAAAGGGAAAAGGGATACTCTGAAATCTGTGAATAAACTCTCTTCAAAACTTGGCCTGTGCCAAAAAATGTACATTTAAGAACTACTGAACTATACCAGCCTGACAATTCAAGATACACAATAGACAACATTCTCTGTAGGCCAAAAGAGATGGGCAAAAATTTCAACAGCTTCATTGTGCTAGAAAGAAGAGCTAGGTAAACCCCTTTGGCTTTTCATTTAAACCTTAGATTTGCCACTTCTAAGCCTAGGTTAAGGAATTCACTTAGTACTAAAGGAAAAACCATAATAACCACTCTCTCATAAAGCTTAAAACCAAGATTCCATAAGATCAAAGTATTCACCCATAATTTAACAGTTTGCAAGAGCAAAATCCAATGCTCTTCACATGATAATATAGAGACCTAGAAGCTCTACAGCATATAAATCACAATGTCAAGTGTACATTGAAAAGCTACTAGATGTGCGGAAACAGGAAAATGTTAGCTACGATTAAGAAAAATAGCAGTTAATACAAATAAACATCCAGAACTAATTGCTGGTATTAGCAGCAGAAGGACTTTAGAATAAGTGATCATTATTTTAAACTACATACAGGAAAAAATGGATGTGAAGAGTATAACGATGTGTAGTTTCAGAACTGAGAAAAAACTCTATACAGAACCAAATGAATCTGGGTTATACACCTGAATTAGATACAAGCTTTGAAAAACTTCAGTGAGATCCGCAAATGGCTACCCTTCTTTCTTAGTGGTAGCATGCAAAAGGTAGCAAAGTAAATTTTGTTTGGGAAGGGAATATCCTCAGGCCATAGACCTTCCAAACTTCAGAAAATTTACTGAATAAAGAGTTTGTTTGTTTGTTTGTTTGTTTGTTTTGAGATTGATTTCTTACATTGTATTATCCATAGGTCTTATAGAGTCATATTTAGTACCTTTTTTCTTCTTCTACTTTTGAGGTTCTGCCAGTGCAATGTTCTGTGGGGTGATAAAATGGTTAATAATGCTGTCAAATAAATCAATACAAAGTCAGATGGTTGAAAATACTCTGATGCCGAAAAAAGTGAGTTGTACTGCTGCCTTGGTAAGGTGGTCAGGTAAAGATAATTTTGAAATTCTCTGATTATTGTGTTACAGGGAGACATTTTTGCTAATATGATCAATAAACTACATGTGCCAGAGCCTTGGTTCCTTCTTGCCCTTGGGTAAAGTGTCTCTTCCAACACTGAAACATTTCAGGGCTATGGAAGTGACTAAACTTTGTATATAAATCTCAAAAATATAATTAAGTAAAAATAGCCAGATGTATAATGATGAAAGTCATACTATAACTTCTGGGAAAAGTTAAATAAATATGCAAATTAATATGATGCCATAGATAAATATGTCCAGAAGTGATTAGTAAAATAATTTGCTAATAATTAATGTTATTAATAGTGTTGAAACACAAAGATACAAAGGAGCTATTTGTATCTATAAGTGTTCATTTAAAAATAAAGGATGTAAATCAAATACAATTACACATTAACATTTATTTAATCTAAATGACGGTTAATGGGTTTTTTCTTCAGTTCTTTAAATGTTTGACATGTTTTTATAAAAAGATTGTAACATTAATTATGGACTATACTTTTCATAAAAATTAGCAATCCTTGGGGCGCCTGGGTGGCGCAGTCGGTTAAGCGTCCGACTTCAGCCAGGTCACGATCTCGCGGTCTGTGAGTTCGAGCCCCGCGTCAGGCTCTGGGCTGATGGCTCGGAGCCTGGAGCCTGTTTCCGATTCTGTGTCTCCCTCTCTCTCTGCCCCTCCCCCGTTCATGCTCTGTCTCTCTCTGTCCCAAAAATAAATAAAAAACATTGAAAAAAAAAATTAAAAAAAAAAAAATTAGCAATCCTTTTACCCAATTAGGGTATTATGACTTAAATTACATTGTCTGTTTGCACATTATTTTTAACTTTTCTGTTTCATTATCTTTTAATTTATAAATAACATATGGAGTTGTAAAATTATGACTTGAAAGTCTTTTTCTTTTAAAAATTTTTTTTCAACGTTTTTTATTTATTTTTGGGATAGAGAGAGACAGAGCATGAACGGGGGAGGGGCAGAGAGAGAGGGAGACACAGAATCGGAAACAGGCTCCAGGCTCCGAGCCATCAGCCCAGAGCCTGACGCGGGGCTCGAACTCCCGGACCGCGAGATCGTGACCTGGCTGAAGTCGGACGCTTAACCGACTGCGCCACCCAGGCGCCCCAAAAGTCTTTTTCTTTTAATAGGAGAGTTTAAAAACTTTTTTTTGCACATACATATTTATTCTTACATATTTATTCTTCCATGAAATGGCATTTTATTTTTAGTTTCTTTTATATTTTATCACATTCCTTCTGCTAGTAATAACATACTCTTCTAAAAATTGTCAGTTAACAAGGAACAAATTCTTATTTAATTGCCAATATTGCTTACTTTTTAAGATATTTTCATCCCAACTCTAATTGAAAGTGTCCACTTTTGCAGGTGGTCTCTAAGCTGGAATTCACCTATTGTAGATTTCCCTACACTCAGTATGTGATCTAATCTAGTTCACTTGCAAGGCAGGGTGATCCAGACCTGTATGCCTGTTTTCAGTGGCCTTGATGCTCTGATAATGCAAATGGTCAGTTCCAGTCACATCATCACTGAATTTTTATGACTAGATTCTCAGTCTCAATGAGGATCACGTGGTAGGCAAAATTCTAAGGTGGCCTCCAAGATTCTTGTGGCCAGTCTTGTATACACCCTGTATAATCCCCTCCTCTGATTGTGGAGAAGGCCTGTGAAAATGACAGGGTTTCATCTCTCTGATTAAGCTATAACAAATGGAAAGTATGAAGAGATTTTACATGTGTGATTAAAGTCCCAAGTCAGCCTGAGTTAATTAAAAAGAAGATTATCCTGGATGGGCCAGGATTAATTAGGTGAAGGAGCTTAAAAGAGGGCCCGAGTTCCTTACTGAAGGGAGAATGATTCTCCAACAGTCTTTGAAGAAGAAAGTTTCCCTGTTGTGAGCCGGCTGTCTTAATAGGAGTTGAGGGTGGCCTCTTGGAGACTTGAGCAACCCCAGTCCAAAAGCCAGAAAGAAAATACAGGCCTACCTCATTTATTGCACTTCACTTTAATTTGTTTTATAGCTATTGTGTGTGTGTGTGTGTGTGTGTGTGTGTGTGTGTGTGTGTGTGTATGTGTGTGTGTGTTTTACAACGTTTTATTCTGCATTCTGCATCAAGCAAGCCCATTGGCACCATTTTTCCAAAAGCATTTGCTCATTTTGTGTCTCTGTGTCACATTTGGGTAATTCTCACAATATTTCAAACTTTTTCAAACATTTTATTTCATAGTATTATTATTATTTTTTTTCCAACGTTTATTTATTTTTGGGACAGAGAGAGACAGAGCATGAACGGGGGAGGGGCAGAGAGAGAGGGAGACACAGAATCAGAAACAGGCTCCAGGCTCTGAGCCATCAGCCCAGAGCCTGACGCGGGGCTCGAACTCACGGACCGCGAGATTGTGACCTGGCTGAAGTCGGACGCTTAACTGACTGCGCCACCCAGGCGCCCCGGTAATATTATATTTTTATGGTGATTTGCGATCAGTGATCTTTGATGTTACTACCATAATTGTTTTGGAGTGCCACAAATCATGTCCACATGAGACTCAAACTTAATCAATAGATGTTGTGTATCTTCTGCCTGCAGATGTGGTCAAAATAATGAAAGAACTGGAATTAGAAGGGAAGCTTGAAGATGTGACTGAATTGCTGTAATCTCATGATGAAACTTTAATGGATGGGGAGTTGCTTCTTATACATGAGCAAAGAAAGCGGTTTCTTGAGATGGTATCTACTCCTGGTGAAGATTGTTGAAATGACAACAAATGATGTAGAATATTACAGAAGCATAGTTGTTTAAGCAGCAGCAGGGTTTGAGAGGACTGACTCCAATTTTGAAAGTTTTACTGTGGATAAAATGCTATTAAACAGCATCACATGCTACAGAGAAATCATAAGTGAAAGGGAGATTCAATTGATGTAGCAAACTTCATCACTGTCTTACTTAAAGAAATTGCCACTGGGGTGCTTGGGTGGCTCAGTTGGTTAAATGTCCAACTCTTGATTTCAGCTCAGGTCATGATCTCAGTCATGAGAGGGAGTCCCATGTTGGGCTCCTCACAACATTGATAGTGAAGCCTGCTTGGGATTCTCTCCCTTTGCCACTCCCCAACTCATTCATTCTCTCTCTCTCTCTCTAAAAAAATGTCACAGCAACCCCAACCTTCAGCAGCCCCCACCCTAGTCAGTCAGCAGCCATCAACATTGAATCAAGAAAAAAGATTATGACTGGCTAAAAGCTCAGATTGGTGGTTAACATTTTTAGCAATAAAGTGTTTTTAAAACAAGGTACATAATTTTCGAGACATAATGCTTTTGCACACTTAATAGACTACAATATAGTATAAATGACTTTTATATACACTGGGAAACCCAAAATAATTTGACTCGCTTTATTGGGATATTTGCTTTACTGTGGTGGTCTGGAACCGAACTCACTGTAATAGCTCTGAGGTACACCTGTGGAATCTCAGTCTCACAATCACAAAGAACTAAATTATTCTAACAACCTGATGGGCTCAGAAAAGGATCCTGAACTGCAGATGAAAATGTGGCCCAGCTAACATCTTGATTTTCACCTTGTGAGAACCTAAGCAGAGAATCTATTTATACTGTGTCTGGATTTCTGATCTACAGCAACAGATAAGTGACTGTTGTTTTAATCTGATAATTTAGTGATAATTTGCTGTACAGCATACAAAAGTAATACAGATCATTAGCACACAACAAGATTCTTTCTTAATATCAAACAGGTTATTCTCTATTGAAGAAGATATTGCCCAAGGATTGAAGGATTTTTTTTTCTGGAAACTTTTTATTATTATGTCTTCAGAGACTGCTTTGGCCTGATTTTCCTCTTTCTTCACACAATGTTCTACCCATCTCTTACACTTACCTTTATATTTCTTTTACCTTTGGTTGGTATCTCCTTATTAACTTATCTTTCAGGTCACTATTTGCATTATTTTCCCATTTCAAATATTTGAGAGGACTCCCCAGATACCTGAGTGTGTACCCACATGAGATTTTTATTTAAAGTGAAAGACGTGGTGCTGTAAGAAAGAGAGAACGCAGCCAAGTTTGGAGATCTGAGGGACATTCACAGCATGAGCCTCCTCGTGGGCCTAAGTTTTGCAAGCTGGACTATAATGAGTCTGAACCTTCAGAATCTAGTGAGGAATCTTGTTGGCTTGGAGAAAATTCATTTAAAAAGCTCTCTGACTCTTCCACCAGTCAAACCAGGTTTGTCAAACCGGCCGGGGTAGTTACAAAACATTAGTAAAGTGGGGCGCCTGGGTGGCTCAGTCGGTGAAGCATCCGACTTCGGCTCAGGTCATGATCTCGAGGTCTGTGAGTTCGAGCCCCGCGTCGGGCTCTGTGCTGACAGCTCAGAGCCTGGAGCCTGTTTCAGATTCTGTGTCTCCCTCTCTCTCTGCAACCCCCCCCCCCCATTCATGCTCTGTCTCTCTGTCTCAAAAATAAAATAAACGTTAAAAAAAAAATTAAAAACAAACAAACAAAAAAAACATTAGTAAAGTAACGAGCACTGAGTGTAACCAGAAAAGTCTCATATATTGAAGAGTATATCAAAAATTCCATTTCCCTTATCTTGGCCAGTTGTAAGTCCAACAAACCAATCTAACCAAAAAAGCAGGCATCTAGTATCCCCAGAGATAAAGGCAGAAATTCTCTTGCCTAGCTTTAAAATAGTTCTGCATCCATATTAATCATTGCAGATGGCAGGTTGCTATCTCTAGTCTTCTGCTAAATCCACCAATAACTAGAATTTGGATTTCTATTGTTGATATAGTTTAGTGAACCCAAATATTTGTTAAACTTTCCATCTTTTCTCCCTTTTAACCCACCTTCTCTATTTTCTTGACTGTATTAATAATAGCAATTTAAAATCTTTATCAGTTCTCATCAACTCAATCTCTAGCAGATTGTTTCGCTCGAATTCTGGGTACTAGAACATACTTTTTAGCATGTTTCACAATTTTTTGCCTTGGTACTTTGCAGTATAGTAATTATTATAGGGAATTTGGAAGGTGATATTTCTGACAAAAGACAGTTAATTATTTTTTAAAACATACTAGTGTGTCTTTCTAATTCTTCACAGGATTGACATTTAGGTTTATAAGATCTATTATTTTTATATTATTATTATTTTCTCTTTTCTTCATAATTTCTCTTAAATTTTTAACAAAAGGTGTTTCAAACTCCTGGTCATATTACTTTTTTGCATCTATTTTTCCTCCCAGTCTTCAGGAAAGTGTTCTATGCTTTTGATGCCTTTGTTATTTTTATTTATTTTTTTTATTTTTTACTGCTTTTAACTTTTTATTTTAGAATTATCATCAATATTAATCAACGGTCCTTTTGAAAAACTCAATACAGAGGTTACATGAAGGAAAAGTGCCATCCTTGTCCTGCTCGGCCCCTCCCCAGATCCTACCCAACTATCAGAGGCCCAAACCTCTTTGATCAGTTGGGTCCTGGGCTGGCTAATCTGGTTATCCCTCTAGATGGACTTTCCAGTCTCACCACTGTGCTCTGTGCCCTAGGAGGCTGATATACATAGATGGTGTCTCAGGGCTCCCTTGGCCTGGCTTACAGTTGGTCCCTGCCAGTGGGGGAGATGGCCATTATTTATCCTGCCTACCACTCCTGTAGCCCACTCAAGAGTCCCTTTGGGGCTGCACTTTTCAAAGGTATATTCCCATGATTCATTGCTTACATACAACACCCAGTGCTCATCCCAGCAAATGTTCTCCTCAATGCCCATCACCCATTTTCCCCTCTCTCCCTCAACCCCCGCCAATCAACCCTCAATTTGTTCTCTGTATTTAGGAGTCTCTTATGGTTTGCCTTCCTTCTGTTTGTAACTATTTTTTTCCCTGCCCCCAGGGTCTTCTGTTAAGTTTCTCAAATTCCACATATGAGTGAAAACATACAATATCTGTCTGTCTCTGACTGACTTATTTCACTTAGCATAATACCCTCCAGTTCCATACGTGTTGTTGCAAATGCCAATGTTTATAGCAGTGCTATCGACAATGGCCAAATTATGGAAAGAACCCAAATGTCCATCGACTGATGAATGATAAAGAAGATTTGGTTTATATATACAATGGAATACTACTTTGCAATGAGAAAGAATAAAAGCCTTTGTTATTTTTATTTGAATGTTAAGCATTAGGCATGGAAAGATGAAGAGACAATTTGAGGCTTGGATAATGTTAATTTCCTCTAGTGTTGATTTCTTTGCTTTTGGCAAACATTTGTTGTAAAGTTGGAACACCTGAAGACAATCTGTAGTTAAGGTCATTGTGAAGACTGGTGCACTTCAGATATACCCTTTACAAGATGTAAGCTTAGAACTTGAGGTGTTAAGTCTCTTCTTTCTTGGTGGACACTGGAGTCCAATTTTGCATTCTCTGCAAGCTTCATAAGAATATGGACAGCACGGGGCGCCTGGGTGGCGCAGTCGGCGAAGCGTCCGACTTCAGCCAGGTCGCGATCTCGCGGTCTGTGAGTTCGAGCCCCGCGTCAGGCTCTGGGCTGATGGCTCGGAGCCTGGAGCCTGTTTCCGATTCTGTGTCTCCCTCTCTCTCTGCCCCTCCCCCGTTCATGCTCTGTCTCTCTCTGTCCCAAAAATAAATAAAAAACGTTGAAAAAGAAATTAAAAAAAAAAAAAAAGAATATGGACAGCACTTTTCACTTTCTCATCAACACTGATGTCATTTTCAAATTGTTGTATATCTAAAGAGGGGAAAGGGCAACAATAATTTGACAACAAAATTATTTCTCTAGTTATCCCTTCTTTCTTACATTTTAGCTTCACAAATTCCTGTTGTCTTATTAGCTCGCCAGTGCTTTTATGCACATTTATAAATATTTTCATCTCAATTTTCTATTTGCTGTGAGTGAGCATGCTATAAAATAAGCTAGACTTTCATTTATGGTAATGTAAAAGGATGAATAGATTATCAATTAGTTTTGAGATTATAATATGTTACTTATGATACATAATTGGAACCCAAAAATAGAGGAAAGAAGAAGGACAGGAATACATTTGAAGAAACATGAAGAAATGGCCAAACATTTCCAAAGTATAGAAACTAAAATGGACATGAATAACAAAGATTACCCCAAAACTTCCAAATGCACATCAATGAATGTCATAGACACTGTCTAAAGTTCTCTTTTGGCCAGCAAAAGAGAAGGATCAGGATGAAAAGTGACAGATAGCTAATGTCCGGGAAAAGACAAGATCCCTGAATAAGGGTCATTGCCCCGTTTTTATTAGGATCAGAAGGCTTACAAACATGGTGATGGACGTGCATCAAGAAGCAATGAATCTGTGAACATTAACTACTGGACGTGAGGGAAAGGGGGTCTTGAAGATGTTTGGGGTTAGGCGTTTGGGTTAATACAAAACAAAATATTGGCGCCGAGCAGTCAGGCATGAGGCACCACCTCTGTTTATCTTAGCTAGCCTAGGGGATGAGACAGATAGGGGAAATAACCAGAGTTAACAAGGCACCTTTTCTTTTGTTAAGCATCTCAGCTCTGGGCTGCTTCACCTGCAGCAGTCTATAGCCCAATTTACCTGTTTACCTAACTTGGTCCTTCCTTCCTGTGAAAGCAGCTTCTGCTATAGTACTGAATTGGGGGTGCTTCCACCCTGAACACCTAATCTTGTTTATTTCATGTAGCTATGTATTGGGTGCCTTTACACCTCCCTATTCTTGGTTGCCTTGTCTTGTTTACCCAAACAAGGGTGTGAGCGTCCTATGGCTTTCTGCTTCTTTACACCTTGTTAACCCATTGGTGTAAGCCCAGGGAATGTCTAAGCTTATTCCTCACAGTTGAAAAACAGCTGATCATATAAAAGGTACAAAAGAGCCTTTGGGGTCCTTAGGTGGCTCAGTTAGTTGAGTATCCAAGTCTTGATTTTGGCTCAGGTCAGGATCCCAGGGTCATGGGATTGAGCCCTGCATCAAGTTCTGTGCTGAGTGTAGAGCCTGCTTAAAATTTTCTCTTTCTCTCCCTCTGCCTCTCTCTCTCTCAAATTAAAAAAAAAAAAAAACTTGAAAACAGCCAATTAAAAAAAAATGACACTTTACATAGGGGATAAAAACAACACAGCTGGTGGTGAGCTCCTAATTAGACATAAGGAGGCCAGAAGAAACTGAAAATAATATATTTTTAAACTCTTTAAAGGAATAAAAAGAATTGTCAACTTAGAATTCTGTGTCATGCTAAAATACCTTTAAAATATGATTAACTGGGGCGCCTGGGTGGCGCAGTCGGTTAAGCATCCGACTTCAGCCAGGTCACGATCTCGTGGTCCGTGAGTTCGAGCCCCGCGTCAGGCTATGGGCTGATGGCTCGGAGCCTGGAGCCTGTTTCCGATTCTGTGTCTCCCTCTCTCTCTGCCCCTCCCCCGTTCATGCTCTGTCTCTCTCTGTCCCAAAAATAAATAAAAAACGTTGAAAAAAAATTAAAAAAAAAATAAAATATGATTAAGTAATACCATCTTTGATCAATTAAAATTGAAATAATTTATTGACAGCAAACCTATGCCATAAGACATAACAAAGGAAATTCTTCATGATAAGAAAAAAATTGGCACAAGTGAAAATGTGTGTCAACAAGAAAGAAAGAGCATTATACATAGTAAATATGTGGGCATACATAAAAGATCGTATATATTTTTAATTTCTTTAAAGTTATATGAATATTTAATGAGAAAATTCTAAGATTGTATTTTGGCATTTATATCAAACATTAAATGTAAATAGACTGAAAGTTAAGTATGCAAATTTTAATCACTAGAACTACCACTAAACTTTAACGCAAAATTTATACTTCAAAAGTCACCAAATAAATTTTTTTAAAATATTGGTTTGGAATGGAGATGAGATGATCCTAAAGTAGACGGGTCAAACAAAAACAACTGACAAAATATTTGAAAAAAAAAAAAACAGTCTCAGTTTTTACATACAAATAGGTTAATCTCTGCAAACAAGACCAGAGTTGGTTAGACTTGGGAAAAAATACCAAGAGCCAAGTGTGTGCTATCAATAAGAGACACTTGAACCATAAAATTACACAGAGGTTGATGCAAAAAACCACAAAAGCCAAAAAATATATCAGACAGTACTACTGGGAAACAGGCAAACCCACAGTATTATTTAGTTAACAGTCCCTTTCAGAAACTAATTTTTAAAATAACAACAGAAGTAGTAAATAAATAAACAATCTGGACACTCAGATGTCTTTATTCAGTTGAGGTATTGAAAACTAAATTCAAGAACTAGAATAAAATCATTTCAAGTCCACATGATATGCTCACTAAGTTAGACCACATACTGTGTCAAGAAGTAAATCACAATTTATCAAAACATTAAAATCTTATAGAGTGTTCTCTATTCATGAGATAATTAAATTACTAATCAATAACAAGAAGACATTTAGAAAATCCCCACTTGATTTTAAATTAAATGACACTTGTAAATAATACCGAGTCAAAGATAATAAGCACGAGGGGAATTAGAAAATGTGTCAAGCTGAATGATAATAAAATCACAACATACACACAAAAACATTGTGGTATGCTGCCAGCACAGTGCTTAGAAATAAATTTATAGATATAAATACATTTAGTCATTGAATTATTCTACATTAGTCATTCTGTTATTCTATGACTTCTAAATATATACTGTATTATGTACTGTAGATCTTTTTTTGTTAGAATTCTTATTAAATAATGCAATTTCTGTCATCTGTATTTTATTTTAAAATGCTACAAGATAGGCTTTTCCATTATTAAACTTGTTTTTAATGTATTTTGGCAGTCTATATCTTAAATTAGTGCTGTGCGGAGGAGATAAGGAAACAGTCTCTCTCGTAAGCACAGAACCAAAGAATGAGTGTTCCTCCCGGTTTTGCTGACCGTGGCTCCTCTGGTGCCTTCATATCATGAACTCCAGATCAGGGATTTGGGGACAAGAGATTTGTTCAGCACAATTACCTCTAGTAGATAGTGCTACTTAGCCGTGCTGGGCTGTAGTTTGCAATAAATAATAAATAATAGACAAAACCTCAATACAGCTGAACAGCTGTCGCCACAGCTAACAGTGGAGCAAATCACGAGGTCAGACAAGAAATATAACTGGGGAGCACACAGATACCCAGCTGCCAGGGCTAACAGAGCACATATCTTCACATCTGCAGGGCTGTAGCTGCCAAACCTTTCCCATAAGCAGCTTTGTGTATTGACTTCAGTCAGGCCTGGTAGAAAGACAGAGAAATAAAATTTTGTATATTCAACACTGTTAGAATGAAGAGTGTATCAAGTTAATGTTGCAGTTGTGAATGAATGGCTATGATTTTATTTTTGTCAAAGAAGAAATATACTCTTAAAATATTTAAGTTCTTTTGTTCAAGGGCTATGTCTGTTTCTTTTTTTACTATCTAAACAACTGTAATAATCATTTAATATCTTTAAAATTGCAAAGCTCACATTGTGTTCAATTGTAGTTTCACATGGAAGCTGAACTATTTCATTAATAGATATATTTTACTGAAAATTATTTACTGAATTGAGAGACTTTGATACTCTTTTTGATTTTTTATCAAATCTATAGTCTAAAACATTCTTTTGTATCATGTTACTTGTCATTGTTGGCATAATATTTATGTTACATTACTAAGTAAAAAAGATAACACTTTCATGGTTGGCACAAGAGTAAATTTGTTACACGAAAAGAAAACGTAGATGCAAGTGAAAGATAAAATTTCTTAAAATATTTGATAGCCATCCAAGTGTGGGATAATAGTGGTATATATATATATTTTTTTATTTGGTATATTCCTTAGGTCAAACAGATACCAAAGAGGGGATTAAGTTGATGACCCTGTGAGGTAATTCAAGAAGCAACTACCCACCCATTTCAGATGGGCTCTTGACCACACGTGACATTTCTAGATGCTGGCTACGTGTCTGCCACTCTAAATGGGCCAACGCAGTAATGGGGAAATTGTGCACATATAGGTGTTTGCTGAGAGCTGGAGTGCATTGAAAATCAAATGGCCAGTCCTAAAATGGGCCTGAGGTTTTTTTTTTTTCTACAGCCTTTTTAAAGAGAAGATACATTTGCTATTATATTCATATTGTTGAGACAAATGCAGATTTTGAAATTCTACAATTAGAAACTATTTCAAGGTGCTCTCAACTGCTCTGAAAATGAATATCCCTATTACAAAGATACTCTGTGAACCCATTTCTTATTTTTAATAGCCAGTTGAATCATAGAACTGTTCTTTGTTGTGTTCTGATCAAATTCCTGTTTATGATATGGATCTTTATGTAAATTGTCCTGGGGAATTAGTATGCTTCTATCTCCTTACTGTTCCTTTAGAAAATCATAGTTTTCATTATAAACGAATATATTAAAATTGTGTTTAATACATCAGTTTCTTATGAATTATTTACTGACCATTGTCTTTCATGTGTTCTCTAAAATGATTTTCATGCCCAAAAACATGGAGTATATTTACAGGTATGTTTAGATATCAGTATAACCAAACTCAGACTGAGAGGTCTTTTCTCCATCGTTCATCTGCTTATCAACTGGCAATCCCCACACATTGTTCCACAAACCTCTCGTTGTATGACTCTCGACATTAGTGTATACAGTTTGTCGGCTTTGAATAGATGAGGAGATACGATAAGGTACTGAAAACAAACCAACTAGAAACTTATGGAAACTAAGAGAAACTAATGAAATAATATTTTTACAAGGGTAAAAACATAAGAAATGTAATTTTAATATTGTTCTGTATGTTTTATCATAATCCGCTGCTTATAGGTATCTGAGAAAGTTATCTATTATGTCTTTGAAGCCATATTTCAGTTGGGAATGTTTAATAAACTTTGCTTTTCTTAATTAATTTTAGGCACTCTACTGTGTATACACTGGTGTTTTAGTGTTGTTTCATTTTGAGGATATGCCTTTTGTGAAACTCCTGATAAAATTCTTCACCCATTTTTCTGTCTATATATTTTATTGGTATCTCCATATATAGATTTTTCTGCATTTTCTAGGTCCTGGAGATGTAAAGTTAGGTGTGTGCGTGCACGTGTGTGTGTATGTGTGTCATCTTTTTCTTTTTTTAATGTAGTGGACAACTATTATAAACTTTTTCCATTAGAACTGATTTCATTATATCCTATAAGTTTTGGGTATGTTGTTTTTCATTTTCATTTGTTTTGAGATATTTTATTTTTCTTATGGTTTCTTCTTTGACCTATTAGTTTCATTTCCACACAGTAGTGAATTTTCTGGTTTTCCATCTGCCATTGTTTTTTAGTTTCACACCATCGTGCTCAGAAAAGACACTTGGTATTATTTCAGTCTTCTTACATTTGCTAAAATTTGTTTGGGGACCTGACATGTAATCTGCCCTAGAGAATGTCCCATGTGCACTAGAGAAGAATGTGTATTCTGCTGCTGTTGTGTGGAATGTTCTACATATGTCTGTTAGGTCCATAGAAACTTTAAAATATAGTTCAAGTCATGGGGCATCTGGGTGGCTCAGTCAGGTGGGCATCCAGCTGCGGCTCAGGTCATGATCTTACAGTTTGTGAATTTGAGCCCCGCATTGAACTCTGTGCTAACGGAGACTGGAGCTCAGAGCCTGGAGCCTGCTTCGAGTTCTGTGTCTCCCTCTCTCTCTGCTCCTCCCCGCTCATGCTCTATCTCTCTCTCTCTCCTTCAAAAATAAATGAAAACATTAAAAAAACTTTTTTTAATGTAGTTCAGGTCAGTTTTTCCTTGTTGATTTTGTCTGGATGATCTATCCATTGTTGAAGTAGGGGTATTAGGGGTATCCCTAATATTATTGTATTACTGTCTATTTCTCTCTGTTAGTATTTGCTTAATATATTTAGGTGCTTCAATATTAGGGGCATGTACATTTACAATTGTTATATCCTCTTGATGACTTGACCCCTTTATCATTAATTAATAGCCTTCTTTGTCTCTTACAGTTTTTGACTTAAAGTCTACTTCTTCTGATACAAATATAGGTACTCCTGCTCCCTCTTATGTACTATTTTTCTCATTTCAATTAGTTGTTCATAAGTGTTTCCTTATAGTTCACTGAGTTTCTTTAAGAGGATTACTTTGAATTCTTTGTCATACAACTGATAAATATCCATTTCTTTAAGGTTAGTCATTGGAGTTTTATTAGTTTTCTTTGGTTGTATCATATTTCCTTGATTAATCATGATCCCTGTGGCTTTGTGTTGGTGTCTCCGATTTCAAGGAAGTAGGCTCTTCTTTTAATCTTTAGGTACTGGCTTTGATAGATAAACTTTTCACCAGTCAGCCCATCAAGAAGTTGAATGGGCCATTTTTTGGTTCATGGGTAGGCTTGTTGCTCGAGTCCTTGGGTAGGCCAGTCTGGTGCCTGGGTCAGCAGATGAGCAGGCCTGGTGCTTGAACACATGGCAGCCAGCCTGGTTCCTGGACCTGTGAGAACAGGCTTGGCCCTGGGGGCCACTGAAGTAGGCTTAGCATCTGGGTCCATGGAGATGCTTCCGTACCAAAATAGGTAGGCCAGGGCCTGGGTTCATGGGAGACCCCTGGGAGCCTGGTACCATGGAGTCACAGGGGGCATACTGGCTCTCACTTCACTTTCTTTTTCTCTTAGGGTGAATCTCTTTCTGTCTTGGCACTGGGCTGCCTGGGCTTGCTAGAGTGGTGATGGGGGGGTGGCGGGGAATGTGAATATCTTTTTACCCTTCTCAATGTGTGTGTGTGTGTGTGTGTGTGTGTGTGTGTGTATCATTCTGGTGATGTGATGACTCACCTGGAATTGTTAGCTCTTGTGAAGGTATTTTTGGTTGTGGATAGTTATTCAAATTAATGTTTCTGAGAGGAACGGTTGCTAACTTCACTCAAACTAAATAATTTAAGTGTATTTGAAATCACCAGCCATTTACTTTGTGGTTTATTATTTTTATGTCTTTATTATTCAAGGTCACGAAGATGTTTTACATTTCTTTCTAAAGAAAGAAAGAATGCACCTGAGTGAAGAAAGAGTATAGCTGAACAAAGGAGGTAATACATTTAAATAAGAAAAAGTGAAATTTGGATGTATTATTTTACTCATTAAGCAGAAAATTAAAAAAAAAAAAATCTTACTGCTTTCCTCTCAATTTAGGAATAAGTTTACCAAACATTTCAGATAATCATACTTATGTGTCACTGTATATTTGATTATGGAATATTTAAGCTAATAGTTTATCATATATAAAAAATGTATGACTTTTATTTTCTTTTCTAACTTCTAGAATGCATTGCTGAGGTACTGAGGAAAATCGAATTATATCTGATAGTTCAAGTTCAAACTATGACTTTTACTTTAATGTAACAGATATGAATTCTAAGTAATATTGTTATTTGAACTCTATGAATTTTACTTCAATTATTTTTTTCAAATAATTCTATTAATATAATCATAAATGACATCTTTTCATGTTGTCTAGGTTCAATTCCTTTTGCCCATGAAATATTCATTTTATTTTGTCCTTGGCTACTTTATAGATATTAAATTAATTTGATAGAAAATTATTATGAAACATTTTACAAAATATTCTCTGCTTTAAATTATGAGCCTAATTATCATGTGAATAAGGAGATTGTGAAACACATATGCAGCAACTTTCAAAACTTCTTGTGTCTTTTATTACTATATTTACCAAATTCTTACTACCTCTCCCTTTCTTTGTACCTCTCAGAGCCACAGAGCCATAGAACAGTGTGATATTAAGAGAAGAAAAAATGCATTTAAATAATAAGACTTGTTCTTTAAATCTTGTGTTAAATTAATTTTTTGGATATACTTTTTATCAAAAAACATAAGAAGCAAAATTAACAGAATATTGTGCCAGATATTGTTCTGAAAGTAATTTATAGAAATGCCTTCTAATTAAAAAATGAGCATATTGACTTGAGTCAAGAATAGAGTTTTCATATTTTGAAACAGTAACCTGTCTTTAGTTTGTTAAGATTAAGATAAATGGAAGAGAGAGGGCTTGTGCTTGAAACCCAGATCTGTTACTCACTGCTTACAAGATGCTGAATATTATTTAATTTCTTTAATGCTCAGTTGTCTTTTAATCTCTTTATTAAAATATATACAAAATAAGATAAGATAAAACCAGAGAGGGAGGCAAACCATAAAAGACTCTTAACTATAGAAAAGAAACTGAGGGTTCCTGCAGGGGTGGTGGGCAGGGTATGGGCTAAATGGGTGATGAACATTAGGGAGGGCACTTGTTGGATGAGCACTAGTGTTATATATAAGTGATGAATCACTAAATTCTATTCTGGAAACCAATACTACACTATATGTTAACTAACTTGAATTTAAATAAAATCTTGGAAAGAAAAAAAAAGGATAGATAGATATAGATAGGTATAGATATAGATATAGATATAGATATAGATATAGATATAGATGATATAGTTATCAACGATGGAAATGAGTATAAATAAGTGTGATTAGACCCATATAATCATATAGATGCATAAATGTTCAGGTGGGCCTGGTAAATATTCAAATATACACAAGCACCACAAGTTTCTCTATTGCTGTCTTTTTTAATGTTAATAATAGGTGGCCATTGAAAAGTGTTCAAATAGTTACATGTTGGAAAATTGAAGATGACTTTTTATGTTGATTTAAAAAATATAGTGGTAAAACCAAAAAAGTAGTTTTGACACCTTTTAAACTGCTGTGTATGAGCTGTTTTAATTGAATTCTTATGTACAGGCATCATATAAAAAATTCAAGTTAGGTTCAAGATAGATAGATAGACAGTAAGATAGATACAAAGAAAATGGGAAGAAGTTGATTAAAAAGTGTAAAAGGGGAAAAAAGAAAAAAAATAGAACTATAGAAATCTAAATAAAAATATAGACCAGCAGCCTTATTTTACAGTATGAGCTATGGATGACAAGTATTTCAGAAACATAGCTGTTAGTACTTGACTGGCCTATTGACTTTTAATATTACAAACTTGAATTGAATTAATGGCTAGCTGTAACTTCTAATGAAGAGTATCGCTATAATAATCTAAAGGAGCAGAACATTACTTAAGAAATTCTGACATCTCTTTAACACAAATTGAGAAAGTAAAGAATAGTATTAATAAGCATTAGTATAAACAAAAGCAAAACAAAACAAGATTTTAGATCAGCAGACCACTTTTATAGGAAACAATAACAATGAGATTGCTATGGTTTTGATGTTGTTTTAATACATTCATTATATGTAAAATAACATCTCTAAAAATTTGGGCAATATCACTAATTTTCAATTTCTATAGATGAATTAAGGCTCTCACAGTACCCTTGCTTTTACTTCTTCAAATATAAGTGATCTGGTTTTAGATAAATGACAACACTAGGGGCGCCTGGGTGGCGCAGTCGGTTAAGCGTCCGACTTCAGCCAGGTCACGATCTCGCGGTCCGTGAGTTCGAGCCCCGCGTCGGGCTCTGGGCTGATGGCTCAGAGCCTGGAGCCTGTTTCCGATTCTGTGTCTCCCTCTCTCTCTGCCCCTCCCCCGTTCATGCTCTGTCTCTCTCTGTCCCAAAAATAAATAAACATTGAAAAAAAAAAAAAAAAATTAAAAAAAAAAAAAAAAGAAGTCTGGCTGAAATTACTTCTGCCATATCTTTAAATGACAACACTTACAACAGACTTTAGACAGTGGTGATCTGTTGTGTTTTTGTTTTTGTATTTTGCTTATTTCAGAAATTTGCTATTTTTATTTTTATTTTATTTTTATTTTTTTAAATATAATTTATTGTCAAATTGGCTAACATACAGTGTATAAAATGGGCTCTTTGTTTTTGGGGTAGATACCTGTGGTTCAACGCTTACATACAATACCCAGTGTTCATCCCAACAAGTGCCCTCCTCAATGCCCATCATCCATTTTCTCCTCTTCCCCACCTCCCCCATCCACCCTCAGTTTGTTCTGTGTGTTTAAGACTCTTTTGTGGTTTGCCTTCCTCCCTCTCTGTTTGTAACTATTTTTTCCCCTTCCCTCCTCCCATGGTTTTCTGTTAAATTTCTCAAGATCCACATATGAGTGAAAACATATATCTGTCTGTCTCTGACTGACGTATTTCACTTAGCATAATACCCTCCAGTTCCACCCATGCTATTGCAAATGGCAAGATTACATTCTTTCCATTGCAAGTAGTATTCCATTGTGTATATAAACCACATCTTTTTATCCATTCATCAGTTTATGGTCATTTGACTCTTTCCATAATTCTGGCTATTGTTGATAGTGCTGCTATAAACATTGGGGTACACCTGCCCTTATGTGTAGAAGGGTTCTAATAAGATTTAAGCATAGGCTACATGGCAGAGTCTACTGAGACAATGACTGCACAGTTAAACAACAACAAAAAATCATGGAGAGCCATGTACACTGAGACAAGGAATTTAAATTTTCTTTTAAAGGCATTGTAGAATTAGATCATATAAGTAAAATTGTTGGCTTCCTGGGTTAGAAAGATTGCTGTATTAGAAATATAGAGCGTGCTTGGAGAGAGGCAAGGATAATCTGGAGATTAACATAGCCTCTGAGAATGACATTTGTGACGTTAGTCTAAATTAGAGGTGTGAGGGGTGCTTGGGTGGCTCACTGGGTTAGCTGAGCATCTGACTCTTGATTTCAGCTCAAGTCATGATCTTAGGGTCTTGGGGTTGAGCCCTGCATTAGGCTCTCTCTCCCTCTCCCTCATTTGCACGTGCAAGCACGCGCACTCTCTCTCTCAAAATAAATGAATGAATGAATAAATAAATAAATAAATAAATAAGAGGTGTGAGACTTAGCATGGAAAGGAGGGTCATATTTTATGGAGCACAAGCTCATACCGTACCTATCATTTCTAAGAGAGACTACTTTTCCTTTTATTGACTAATAGCTACAAAATACTTTGTTCTCAGATGTGTTTATGAATCTCTTAGTGAGCTGCAAGAGTTTTGGCAATGCTAAAGTAAGTTTAGAGGAACTATTTGTTGAGAGTGTATTCATTTGTGAGGGTGTGTTTTCAGTGACAACTTGTATGAATTGTTTAGTGGGTCAAAAGAAGTCAGAACTGTGAGAAACTGGGAACCGTATGTTGCTAATATCATAGTTGTTGCAAGGTACACATGCGTGGAAGCCTTTATCTCCATGACTATCTGAAAATGGCCACTTGATAAATGTGACTTTCCTTCCATCCCTCTTTGATTCCCTCTTTTACTCTTACTGGAATCTGCAAGTGCCTAAGTCTGCTGAATTACATTAAAAGGAAATAATGCTTCAGGATGCCTGGGTGGCTCATTTGGTTTAGTGTCCAACTGTTGGTCTCAGGTCATGATCTCAGGGTTCAAACCCCATATTGGACTCCACACTGGGTGTGAAGCCTACAAAAAGACAAAAAAAAAAGAGGTGTACCTGGGTTGCTCGCTTGGTTAAGCATCCAACTCTTAATTTTGGCTCAGGTCATGATCTCAAGGTTGAGATCAAGCCCCACTTTGGGGATTGGGATTCTCTCTCTCTTTCCCTCACTTGCAGGCAAGCTCTTTCTCTCTCTTAAAACATTTTTAAAAAAGGAAATAGTGCTTGAATTGTAAATAATTGTTTTCTATGAGTTAGGAATCTCTTTTGTTTTATGTCCATCTGTTACTGGGTTGCTTAGTTCTTGTTCCAAATGCAGTTGGAGACCTGAGACCAGAATGGGGAAATAGATTTTATGGAGTAGGTAAGTATAGTACACTTTCAAAAGTGAAAGGGAGACACTGCCAGTGGCAATGGCACCTGGAAGCTCTAGCTACATCCTTTTAAGCTTCCTTTCTGCATATGTAAATTTGGCTTTAATTGATATTTTTGATTGACAGCTGGTGGTTGTATAATATTTTGGCTTCTGTGCCATGCGCCTAAAGGGCAAATTGCACCTTTTGTGCACAGGCTCAGATTTTAGAAGTCCCCTTGGGGCACTTGAGCCAGCTCTGGCTCCTCCTGTTCTGTTAACCCTGGGGTGGGGGGGCCTCTGAGGGTGTGGTCAGCACATGCTTTATCTCTCCTAGCTCTTGCCTAACAACTGCCTAACAAGTCCATTTTAACTTCCATTGTATTTTGTGATGTGTGGGTATGTAGCTATATAGAAAAGTAGAGTGATAAGAAACAATGGTATTTCTTCTCCATTGATGTAAACATGATATTAAAAAAGTGTTGTTTTAGTTAACAAACTGAGGTACTTATATCTACTTGATCGGTATAATAATACCTCATTCTCATACTTGCCTGTTAAAAAACATAAGAATGTACAATATATTTTTTGCCAACCTATTTTACAGAAGCTCATTTATTCATCTATTCACTTATAGAAATATTGAGAGACCTCTAACCTCTGAGACTGAGAGACCTCTAACCTCAGAGACTTCTAAACCTCTGAAGAAGACTTTCTTTAGGTCAATTTATTTGAATAATTGGTTAGGAAAGCTTACAGAAAAAGATCACTCTGTATATAAAACATGCTTACTAGAAATACGTTGTCTAAGGAGAAAATGAATATTGCATAAATTTTTAGGTTGTTCTCCAAAGCAGCATCTAAGAAGGGGGAAATGGGTTTTCTATTCAAAGGACTTTTCAACAAACACAGCAGAAAGGAGACCTTTCACTTATGATCGATAAAAGTCTACATAACAAACAACACTTTGCTCTCTCCATAAGAAAGACTGTTTTCTTCTCAGGGACCAATACCTAACAAACAAGGCTGGAAGATAAAGATGTATTGTTCAGACCAATTATGCTGAAGAGAAATATAAATAAAGGCTGTGGCTTTGTGTCAGTTTCAGGCACATCTCTTGGACAAGAAACATGAAACACTATAGCTATGAAGCCTCAACAAAGCAAAGTAGAACATTTTTAAAAAGAGTTATGTTAATCTATTTTTCTTTTATGTTCCTATCTTGAATTTAAAGATTAAGAATAAATAAATCGAAGCAATGCCATAAACTTAAAATGATATATCCTTTGATTGAAAAGATCAAAAAGTTTATAAGTAAAAGAACCACATAATATGATTTGGAATTTGCCTAAAAGTGTATTTCTTGAGTTGCATAAATTATTTGACTAAGGCATTTTATTTTTTCATTTTCCCCTAACACACCTCATTGCAGCATTTTACCTAAGATATTTGTTTCTTAAATCTGATGTTAAATTTCTCTATATCTCTCTGTTTATTTCTCTCTCTCTATATATATATATCTAATCTGTATTTGGGCAGAAGGATTTTGCTAGATTTTTTTTTTTTTTTTTTACGTATAGTATTCGATGCTATATTAACAGAACTTAGTGATTTTTAGGCATGTGTGATGGGCAGAAGTCAGTGTTGATGTCTCAGCTCCTGGTGGCATTATCATTTAGTGTGTGTTAGAATGCCAATGAAGAAGCAGGTTTTCCAGAGAAGTTACTGACTTCAGTTTTGGAAACTTGGATTCTGTGGTTCTTGAAGCTTTTCTAATTGCAAATGTCGATATATAGGTTAGAAAGCAATTTTTGGATCTCAAGGAAAAAATATGAACTAGAAATTACTGCATGAAGAATATTAAGTACAGGTATTGTGTTTAGTGTGAAAATTAAATGAATAAATTTTAAGATAAACTGCAGTTTTATTATCTCTATATATCTATATATTATTTTAATAGGCTTAATGAGCCCACTTATGTGACCTATACCATGAAGAACTAACATATTTTGTTTATAAATTATTTCTCTCTTATATAGTATGTTACAAAGTTAACAGTAATTAAAACAGTACATTTCTGGCATAAAGACAGAGATAAAGACTAATGGAACAGAATAGAGACCAGAATTAAACCCATGCATATATAGTCAATTGATATCCAGCAACGGTATCAAGAATACATAATGAACAAAAGATAGCTTTTTTAACGAATAGAGTTGGGAAAACTGGATGTCAACATGCAAAAGAATAAAATTGGACCCCTATCTAAACATCATACACAAAAGTGCACTCAAAATGAGTTAAAGACTTAACAATAAGACCTAAAACTGTAAAACATATGTAAAACCTAACAGTATGGAGGCTCCTCAGAAGACTAAAGGTAAACTACCCTACGATTTAGCAATCCCATTTCTGAGTATCTATCCAAAAATTGAAATCAGATCTCAAGGAGATATCAACACTCCCATGTACATTGCAGCACTATTCACAATAACCAAGATATGGAAACAATCTAAATGTCTGTCAACAGATGCAGGGGAAATATGTGGTATATACGTATAGTGGAATACTATTCAGCCTTAAAATATAAGAAAATCCTGCCATTTTCTACATAGATGAAACTGAAGGACATTATGCTGAATGAAATAGGCCAGACAGAAAGACAAATACTGCATGATTCCACTGACATTTGGTACCTAAAATATTTAAACTCATAGAAGCAGAAAATACAGAATAGAATAGAATAGGGTAGAATAGAATAAAACCATATTATGGTTACCATATTTTAGGGCGGAAGGAAGGAGGAAATCAAGACTTGTTCAATTGGCATGAAGTTTGGAGATCTGCTATACAGTACAATACCTGTAATAAACAATACTGTATTGTTCATTTAAAAATTTGTAAGAGAGTAGTTCTCATGTTAAGTGTTCTTACCACACACGCAGAAGGGGACATATAAAAATTTTGGAAGTGTTAGGCACATTTATTGTCTTAATCGTGGTGATGGTTTCATATGCTTATGCTAATGTCTAAACTCATCAAATCATGTATGTTAAATATGTGCAGATTTTTGTATATCAATTATACTGCAATAAATCTGTTTAAAATTTTTAAAGAATATTGATAAATATATGCTGTCTAAATGAATAGATTAAGAACTGAGTTTCAATGTTAAAATCTAGAAGTGGGTGATGGTATAAGGAATTACGGTAAAACCTTGGTTTGCGAGCATAATTCATTCCGGAAACATGCTTGTAATCCAAAGCACATGTATATCAAAGTGAATTTCCCCTTCAAAAATCATGGAAACTCAGATGATTCATTCCACAATCCAAAAATATTCATATAAATATGATTATAATACTGTATTATAATACAAAATAATAAAGAAAATGCAAAATATAAAGAAAAATAACCTGCTCTTACCTTTGAAAACCCTCGTGGCCGATGTGAGGGAGACAAGAGAGAGTTGGGTAATTGTGTAGGATGACATTCACTATCACTAACGGAATGACTGCTATTTATTGGCTCATAGAATCTTTTTCTTTTTGTGCAACTTTAACGAGGAACCTATCTGATGACACTTGGTGTGGCCTCCTTTTGAAGATTTTGCGGAAATGTAACATTGCATTGTCATTAAACAGATTCATCACTCGCACTGTTACATACAGACTTATTCAGGTGGTACTTTTGTACAAAATTTTGCATTGTCTCCCACATTTTACGTATCTCCCCAATCTCACTTGCAGTGAGGGATTCCTTCGCCTTTTTCTCCTCCTCTGCAGATGAGATGCAGACAGACACTTCTTATAAAATGTTGCAATTTCAGCCACTTGTATACCTCCTTTGTACTTCTCAA
Organism: Puma concolor; assembly: GCF_028749965.1. Classification (NCBI taxonomy): domain Eukaryota; kingdom Metazoa; phylum Chordata; class Mammalia; order Carnivora; family Felidae; genus Puma; species Puma concolor. The sequence continues at coordinate 203,126,833 of NC_141667.1, read as the reverse complement.
TGTGGTTTCCTTCTTAACTTCCACCATAATCATCTTCTTGCCACCTTTCTTTTCAATCTTTTTCTGCATGTGGGCCATTGTATACACTCACACGGATGTTGACTACAGTACAGTATTAATAAACTCTTTTCATATAATGTATTTAATATAACTGGCAGTAAGGCAGCAGAAGAAAGTGTCTGTATCTGCAGGCAGCCTGGCCTAGAATGAAGCGCAAAGCGTTCCTAAGCTTACTCTTGTGTGGGAAAGCAAAGGACTGTCCATAGGTGCCTTGAAGTGACAAAAAATACACTAGTGCCAGGTGTGGGCACCTTCCAACGTTCTGAAGAATCACTGATTTCTTCCAAACACCAACCACATCCTGAGACCAAGCATCTGAGCACGGGAGACAATCACCCACAATTTCACAGAGAGAGAGAGAGAGAAGAACCATTGGCTCAGTTGTGGTCATGTGACACTTGGCATCACGTACTATTCATATTACAAGACATCACTTGTTTATCAAGTTAAAACTTATTAGAAATATTTTTTCATCTTGCAAAACACTTGTAGAACAAGTTACAATTCAAGGTTTTACTGAATATTTTTAATCACTCATCACTAAAAGTTTATTTTGCTGGATATGAGACAAAAGGCCTGATTCAGTGTCAACATATTCTTATGTTCATGTGTTGGACATTTTTTATATTAAAACAATATGTATAGTTTCAGAAAATATATAATATTCCCTGTGGCTACCTAATGCCAATCCAGCCCAGTCCCAAAATTCTTTGGCTGCTATTGCTTTTACCTGCTGAATCTACAGAACTGTTTTGTTGTTATTGTTGTCGAAAATATTACAGAAACAAATTAGTTATATTGATAGATATTTGACAGTTTTTATCTGGGATATACCCCCCAAAATGGTAGGGTAAGTGTGAAAATGTGATAGAGATTTATTAGGGTGTATTCGTTTCTTATTATTAAGTCCTTCTATAGACCTCAAATTAAAATAAAATTTAGATACAAAAGTTTTTATAAGGTAAAGATTCCCAGTCATAGGAAACATTAATATACATACAAGTCATGAACTAACTCAGGGAACACTTGCTTATCTCTCCTTGAGAGTTCTTTAAACCTACAGGAATAATACCATAGTTAATTTTGTATCTGTAATCTATCTTTGGATCTTCTGCCAAGATTGCTAAGAAGGCAGTCATATCAATTATGCAGATTCGTTTCATGTTCTGGCTATTTCTACCTTAATAATTGGACTTTACAATGAATTCCTTTCACAGAGGCCAATAAACATTCAACAGTTCTAACCACAAAATATTGTACATGCAAGGATTTTCAAAACTTTTTAATACAATTTTTTAAATCTAAGGGAAGGGAACAATAGTTTCCTTTGATGAATAATAACCTGATATTATTTGTAGGGCTTTTTAGTACTTTTATCACTGTCTTCCTGTTGGAAGAGAGTATATTTATTCATTTGTGGTTTCACTATATACAGAAGGTATAAAATGATTAGAAGAGGAGCAAAATTTGAATGGTTCCCTTATTTATTTATTTATTTATTTATTTATTTATTTATTTATTTATTTATTTATTTATTTATTTTACATCCAAGTTAGTTAGCATATGTGCAATAATGATTTCAGGAGTAGAATCCAGTAATTCATCCCCAACATATAACACCCAGTGCTCATCCCAGGTGTCTTCCTTAATGTCCCTTACCCACAACCCCTCCAGCAACCCTCAGTTTATTCTCTGTGTTTAAGAGTCTCTTATGTTTTGTCCCCCTCCCTGTTTTTATATTATTTTTGCTTCCCTTCCCTTATGTTCATCTGTTGCGTATCTTAAATTCCACATATGAGTGAAGTCATATGATATTTGTCCGTCTTTGACTAATTTTTTTTTAGCAAAATACCCTCTAGTTCTATCCATGCTGTTGCAAATGGCGAGATTAAAAAAAAAAAAGGCTCATGGCTAAAGCTATGTAATATTCTATTAGAGACGATAGTGAGACAGAATAATAAAATGGGGTTTAAGAGTGAAAATAATATGGTTTCCTTAAATTGTTTATAAACAGATAAAATTAAATTCAATATGAATAAATTCGTTGAATCAGGAAAATAGAAGGTTAAGCAAAATTTCCTAGGATAATATCTGGGCTCATAATTAAAATCATGGCATCATGAGTCAATAACATATTTCTATGTTTAGCAGACCTATAAATATTACTGTACATTGGGGCTCAAATGAGCTAAAAGGGATAGTGTAACACTGTGCAGAACTGCCAACCAATCCAGAATTCAAAGTTATATATAACTAACTACGTCCTTTGGCCTTGGAAAGAGTACTAAATTCACAGACTTAATTTCTTTCTCTCTACAATAGTTTAATCACAACTATTCTGATTACTTTGCAGGGATCTTGTGAGATGAATAACATTATTGCTGATTCAAGGTCAAGACAAAAGTGAGATTATAATATTTCGTGTTTCAGTGAAGATATTTTATGTACTTATCAAGTATTATATCCTGGAGGGTGGTTCAAAGTTAAACAAGTCTTGTTCTCTGGAAGGAACTAGTGATCTTGTTTTTTGGAGTAGGGAGTAACCGGAAGAACAAAATAAATCCTCACAAATAGACTAATGAGATATGCACCAAAAACTCCAAAAGGGTAATCTGCTTGAGGACGTTTGATTGAGGGAGTTAAAATTGAAGAAGTTTCCATATATAAGGTATAATCTGAACTGGACTTTGAAAGATTAGTAAAAATTCAGTTATCAAGAGGTGAGGTAGACCGTGGTAATTTATTTATTTATTTATTTATTTATTTTTTAATGTTTGTTTATTTCTGAGACAGAGACAGAGCATGAGTTGGGGAGGGGCAGAGAGAGAGGGAGACACAGAAGCAGAAGCAGGCTCCAGGCTCTGAGCTGTCAGCACAGAGCCCTTTGGTGTGCTCAAACCTGACCTGAGCCGAAGTCAGCCGCTCAACCAAGTGAGCCACCCAGGCACCCCTAGGTGGTGATAATTAAAAGAAAATATATGATGAACCAAATGGTTTTGGAGTTTTGGTATGCAGTGAACGTGGTAGAAGAAAACATGAATATCATCCTGGCATGATGGAATTTTTCCTATAGGCAATAAAAGATTCTATAAAGAATAGTATTTTTCACTTTGCCGTAGAACATTAATGGGCTGGAAGTAACAGAGTAAAAGAACAAACCAAAAGAAACAATAGGTGTCATAATTCTGGCTGCAAAATTCTCATTGTAATTGTTGTTGCTTTCCTTGGGCTTCCTAAAATTCCTTCACACCCTCTAAATCTAAACCCAGAAACATAATGTGTAGTCCAACTGCTACAGATTGTAGGCACTATTAAAATCTATTATAAATTGCAGTTCAGTGGGTATTGGTGTTTAATTATTAAGGAATTATAAAAGAAAATAATTTTCTAGTAATGAAAGTATGAGAAAGCATATTAGGGTAAATCGCAAAACAGAGACGAATTTAGGTTCTGGCTCAGGCAAACCTGGCACATCCGGGTTTCAGTCCCATTATGATTTCCACTTGCCATGTCACCTTGTGCAAATCTCTTAAGGTCTTTTAGTCCTTTGTTTTTTTTCTTTTTTTGTAGACTTGGTTTCATAAAATCTATCAGAGACATTGGTAAAAAAAAATTAAATTAGACACTGTATGGAAACTGTTGAGATAGAGTATTCTTTAATTATCATTGTGATTCATGAGTCCATGAAAATATCTGTAACATGGAGGTTGATTATAATTCTCTCATTTAGTATTCTATATAGTGCAGTTATAGGCCAATTATATTTCTCAGCTTCAGGAAGCACCAAAAAAAATTAAAAAGGTAAGATTTATGGCTATCTGCAGAACTGGATTTGACATCTTTCATCACTTTTTTTACTGTTAGTTTTCATAGCAGAGACTCGTCAAGTGAATAATCCTAAAAATGGTAACTAGAAAATGCAACTGAAGTTGTTACTAAAAGTAAAATACCAGAAAAGAGTGCCCATTAATATGTTGAGCCACAACCTTACAAATGTTGAGAGAAAATCTGAAATATGCTTAACAAATACTTTATTTTTTTGAACAAGCTTTGCATTTATTAAACACTTTTTCTGGTAGTTGTTGGTTTTCTTTTTAACTTTTCCCTCTTCTTAAACCCTACCTATTTCAATATGTTCATTGACCTCAAGAAACAATTGATACCTTGGTTGAAATCACCTTGGCATATTTAAACAATATTAATCTGCTTTAAAATATTCACTAACTGGTAGGGTGCCTGGGTGGCTTAGTCAGTTAAGCAAGCACCCAACTCTGAATTTCCACTCAGGTCATGATCTCACGGTTCATGAGTTTGTGCCCTGTGTCTTGCCCCGTGTCAGGCTCTGTGGTAACAATGCAGAGCCTGCTTGGGATTCTCTCTCTTCCTCTCTCTTTGTCCCTCCCCTACTGGTGCATGCTGTCTCTCTCTCTCAAAATAAATAAATAAACTTAAAAAAGAAAGATGAGTGTATTCTTAATCCCTCCTCAACTATTTCACCCATGCCCCTACCCACCTCTCTCTTGTAACCATCTGTTCTCTATAGTTAAGAGTCTGTTTTTTGATTTGTATCTGTTTTTTCCTTTGTTCAGTTGTTGTATTCCTTAAATTCCACATATGAGTGAAATAATATGTATTTGTCTTTCTCAGACTGACTTATTTTGCTTAGCGTTACCTACTCTAGATCCATTCATGTTATTGAAAATGGCAAGATTTCAATTCCTTTTTATGGCTTAATAATATTTTATTGTACATATACATACCACCTCTTTTTATCCATTCATATATCGACAGGCCTTTGGGCTGCTTCCTTAATTTGGCTGTTGTAAATAATGCTGCAGTAAACATAGGAGTGCATATATCCTTTCAAGTTAGTGTTTTTGTATTCTTTGGGTAAAGTCTCAGTAGTGTGACTACTAAATCATGTAGTAATTCTATTTTTAATTTTTTTGAAGAGCCTCCATGCTGTTTTCCACAGTGGCTGCACCAGTTTGCATTCCCACCAACAGTATACAAGTTTGCTTCTTCTCTGCATCCTCACCAACTCCTGTTGTTTCCTGTGTTCTTGATTTTAGCCATTCTGACAGGTGTGAGGTTATATCTCATTGTGTTTTGATTTGCGTTTCCCTGATGATGAGTGATGTTGAACATCTTTTCATGTACTGGTTGACCATCTGTATGTATGTCTTCTTTGGAAAAATGTCTGCTCATGTCTTCCCATTTCGAATTTTGAATTTCCCATATTGAATTTTACTGGCAATTTTTTAAAAAATCCTTACCTCAGATATTTCCTCAACAGAAATATATTCCAGAAAAAAATTAAAAGTATGTCTCAAGATAATTAATAATACAGGAGTATATATGTTTTGAGCAATGGACATTATAAGGCGTGTGTGGGTGACATAACAGAGTCCTTCATTTTCGTTTTTGTTTTTCAAGAATATCCATTAATATATATAGACAGACACCCAAAAAGAGAATGAGGCAGACATGGAGAGGCAGAGAGAGAGATAAACAGAGACAGAGATACAGAGAAAGAAAAATAAGTCTATGATCTGGATTCTGTTATGAGTAAAAGACTGGCAATTGTATGCCACTCCATTCTTTCCTTTCCCTTGTGAAAAGACTAAGTAATTCTACTCATTTTAAGACCAGTTTTTTCCAAGTTTTTATTTTCCTTGATGTTCTGATCTTTGAAACTCATAATCAGTACCCTGTAAACATTTAAAACTACAGACCTTCTCTCTACCCCAGTTTCTGTCATTCTTGTTGACAATAGTGGATCATAAATTTAATACCATGTCTCAGTTTTTGATCTTGTTTCCAGGGACTACTCCTCCCCATGACTTTCAGACAGCCATTCCATGGGCGTATCTATTTATTATCTGTAGCTCTTTGGCTGGAAAATTAATTCTGCTAATATTCATACCATAACCATCCCATATCCCACCTTACAGCTAATTAGTTCAGCTACTCCTACTCTCTGATTTTTATCAGAAGCTCTAATTCATTAAACTTTATGCTATCTCCCATTTCAAAAATTCTCTTCTTTCTTAGTGTGCCGTTTTTCCAGTTGTATTCCATGACTCATTTTTTAATAATATTCTTTCATTATTCTAAAGCCCCATACTTTTTTCCTTTTCCATTACACTAATCTGGAGAACCAAGTTATCTGATTTCTGTCTACATAAAATATCAGGACATATTATTCCCAGTATGAAACAATCATCATAAAATTGAAATAATCCCTCATCACCTCAATTCTATGCAAGGTATCTGGTCAATTAATCTTCATCCTATTTCACTCAACTCTTTCAAAAATTGTTCGTGCACTTCAAAATCTATTTCCATATTTTCTATTAGATACGTATTCATTGCCTCCAAAAATCAAACATACACACACACTTTTACATCATTTGGATGTAGTGTATCCTGTTATAACAAAGCGGCTGTTTCTTCTATCTAATCTTTTTACTGGATTACATTTCTTCTTGTCTCTCAGGAAAATTATTCTATCAATTCTCTCTCTCTCTCTCTCTCTCTCTCTCTCTCTCTCTCTCTCATTCTTTCTCCCCCTACTTAATTTCTTCCTTGGAAGTTTTCTGGGAAATACTTTCCTTTTTTAGTTTTATATCCCCACCATGTAAGAAATATGTTAGTTATGGGAAGACACATGCTGTTTTATTTAGAGGTAAGCTTCTTTATAAATTATTTCAAAGATGATAATTAGCTGCTACAAATTAGGAAACTTTAGGGGCACCTAGGTGGCTCAGTTGGTTGATCATCTGACTCTTGATTTGAACTCAGGTTATGATCTCATGGTTCGTGAGATCGAGCCCTGTGTCAGGCTCTGCACTGACAGTATGGAGCCTGCTTGGGATTCTCTCTCTGCCCCTTTCCTGCTGATCTCTCTCTCTCTCAAAATAAATAAATAAATATTTAAAAATAAATAAATTAAGAAACTTTAATTGTATGCTGATTCTAAGTGGTCAAGTAATGTTACCTTTCAAGAGATTCATGTTCTTTGCACATCACTTGTGAATTTTATATACGTATAACTTTTTTTTGGAATTTTATTTTTTTCTTCTTATTGTGTTACATATATATCAAAATTCGCCATTTGGATCATTTTTACGTGTGCAAGTTAGAGGCATTAATTCCATTCACAATTTTGTGAAATCCTTACCACTATTTCCAAAGCTTTTTAGACAGCACAAAAAGCAGTAATTCTCCCTTTTCCCCTCTACAAGCCCCTGGAAACCTGTAACCTACTTTCTGTCTCTAAGAATTTACCTGTTCTAGGCATTTTGTGCAAGTACAATGGTACACTATTTTTTCCATTTTGCCTGACTTATTTCACTTAAAATAATGTTTTCAAGGTTCATCTGTTATGTCGCATGCATCAGAATTTCATTCTGTTCTATGGCTGAATAAACATTCTATTTGTATACGTACACCACATTTTGTTCATCCATCCATCTATTGTTGAACACTTGGGTTGTTTCCACCTTTTGGCTGTTATGAAGTACGCCACAATTAGAAGTGGCATAAAGATATCTGTTTAAGTGCTTGTGTTCATTTCTTTGAGGTATATATCTAGGAGGAGAATTTCTGGGTCATATGGTAATTCTGTCTTTAACTAGGAGGAACTGTTAACCTATTTTCCCCAGTGGCTGTGTACTATTTACATTCATACTAACAGCACACAGATTTCCATTCAATTTCTCCACATAATTGCCTACACTTGTTTTTTTTATCTTTTTTAATTTAATTTATTTTCTTTTTTTAAATATGAAATTTATTGTCAAATTGGTTTCCATACAACACCCAGTGTTCATCCCAACAGGTGCCCTCCTCAGTACCCCTCACCCACCCTCCCCTCCCCCACCCCCCCCACACCCCCATCAACCCTGTTTATTCTCAGGTTTTTTTTTTAATTTTTTTTAATGTTTATTTATTTTTGACAGAGACAGAATGCGAGTGGGTTAGGGGCAGAGAGAGAGAGGGAGACACAGAATCTGAAACAGGCTCCAGGCTCTGAGCTGTCAGCCCAGAGCCCGATGCGGGGCTCGAACTCACGAGCTGTGAGATCATGACCTGAGCCAAAGTCGGACGCTCAACCGACTGAGCCACCCACGCACCCCTATTCTCAGTTTTTAAAAGTCTTATGTTTTGGCTCCCTCCCTCTCTTACTTTTTTTTCCCCCTTCCCCTCCCCCATGGTCTTCTGGTAAGTTTCTCAGGATCCACATAAGAGTGAAAACATATGGTATCTGTCTTTCTCTGTATGACTTATTTCAGAATTTGTTTTCTTTTTTAATTTTACCCATCCTAGTAGGTATGAAGTAGTATCTCACTGTGGTGTTGATTTGTATTTCTGTAATGACTAATGATGTTGAGCATCTTTTCATGTGCTTTTTGGCCATTTGTATACCTCCTTTGGAGAAATGTCTGTTCAAGTCATTTGATTAATTTTAATTGGGTTGTATATTGTTTTGTTGTAAATGCCATTATTAATGGAATTGCTTTATATTCATTTTTATTTAAGAAAAACTTTTTAATGCTTATTTTTAAGAGAGAGACAGACAATATGAGTGGGGAAGGGGCAGAGAGAAAGGGAAACATGGAACATGAAGCAGGCTCCAGGTTCTGAGCTGTCAGCCCAGAGCCTTACACGGGGATCGAACTCGCGAACTGTGAGATTATTACCTGAGCCCAAGTCAGACACTCAACCGACTGAGCCACCCAGGCTCCCCAAATGGAATTGCTTTTTAAATTTTATTTCCAGATTGTTCTTTACTGATGTATAGAAATACATAAGATTTTTGTGTGTTGATTTTTCAGTCTGTGACTTTGCTGAGTTTTTTTCTTAGATCTAGTATCTTTCTTATAGATATTTCAGAGGATTTTCTATATATAGGATCGTGTCATCTGCAAATAGATATAGTTTAACTTCTTAAAAGGCATTCGGTATGCCTTTTATTTATTTTACCTGCCTAATTGCTCTTACTTGAACTTCTGGTATAATGTTGATCACCAGTGGTTAAAGTAGGCATCATTGTGTATTCCTGATTTTAGTGGAAGATTTTCTTTTTGACTTTTGGCTACAATATACAGAAAATAATAAAGAATAACAGATTTTTTAAATCTTGTAACAAAATTGATTAAACATTTAACAATACCTTATTTTTAAAGGAAAGCAAATAAATGCTGATTTTATATCATATAGGTATAGGAACCATTTACTGAAATACTAGAAATTTTATAAACATTGGAACAGTTACTGGCAACCAAGTTTACTCAATATATAATTCTTAAATTCTGCAAATGTCAAAGTTTGTAAAATCTCCCTACTTTGCTCCATATCTTATAAGATCTCATGTATCTCAGTGGAAATGCTTACAATTAGAGTCCTTACCAGGATCTGAGTATTTTTAGTTTTTGAGTGGTCTTTAACCCATGTTTCAAATGTCACTTTTATCACTGAGTTTATATTTGTATACAAAGTTACCTTCACTTCATTGCTAAGGATTAAAATAACTTTGAAATTTTATCTAGGCCCTTATAGTAGTACTACAAATTAGCATACAATGCAACTGAATTAACAAAAAGTTAGATAAAATGGTGATGCAATTAGAATGTTTTGGAAATTCATTTGTTCCAAACAATACAGAGCATAGCTGAAAGTGCTTTGATTCTTTGAATGAATAATAGAAATACTTCACAAACTTTTAAACTGCAAAAATAAATAGGGAAAAAAGATGCTTTAGAGGTTTTAGATATCGTAACAATTCAAGGGTCTCAAATCCTTAAGGCAAATGAGAAAGAAAGAAAGAAAGAAAGAAAGAAAGAAAGAAAGAAAGAAAGAAAGAAAGAAAGAAAGAAAGAAAGAAAGAGGAAGGAAGGAAGGAAGGAAGGAAGGAAGGAAGGAAGGAAGGAAGGAAGGAAGGAAGGAAGGAAGGAAAGGAAGGGAAGGAAGGAAAGGAAGGAAGAAAGGAAGAAAGAAAGAAAGAAAGGAAGGAAGGAAAGGAAGGAAGAGAGGGAGGGAGGAGGCATAGTGCTCTCAGGTAGCTGGACAAATATGATAAAATTTTAAAAACTGTATGTATAAGCCTTGGGAATTACTTTGTGGTTTTGATGGATAAATCAAAATCTCAAGACTAGTTTCTTTTTATTTAGAGTTGCAGACATTTGCAAAATATTACAATAACCAATACCATAATGAAATGGAAGTGTAATTATATCAAAAAAGTTTCCGTTGAAAATATTGCTGCAAACAGCATTAAGTTCCTTATCAAAGATATATTTTATTTCCTAGTATGAGTATACATATTACATTATCAACAGTTTACATGTTTTTGTAAACATTTTGTACACATTTTTGTAAAACTGTGACTTAATTTTCAAAATTCCATTTATGTAGGATTTCAAAGTTGCCTATTTTATACTTTAACAAACAATGTAAACTATTAGTTCACTGATATAATTAAAGACAATCTTGTTCACAAGTCAGTTACAGAGGAAAAGCATATAAGCAAATCTCCATGTCATTTATCAATATTACATTTTCTTAAAAAGATTTGTGGCTAGAAACGTAGATTCCTTATAAGGTTAATATTGATCTATCTTGTATTAGGACCCACACTGTTTTTACTCTGTCATCCAGTGGGGCTTTCTGCCTGGGATATGTGTGTTAATGGAGCAGATTTCCATCAGCTGGTTTGATTTAACTAATTTTTGTATATTAGCAACTTGTTTTAAACTTAACCATTTGGATTGCTCTTTTTGAATATATTACAAACAGATTATTAAGCGTTTTACCATGGTAATTTCCATAATTTTACAAATGATTCTGTATTGTTTAAGTCATCAAATCATTTCTCCCATTCCCCACTTAATTAAAAATACTTCAATGTATAGCTTTACTAGAAGCTTCATTAAGTATCTGACCCTCACTGAGAAGAGTTGCATTGGGAATTGCATTTATTTCATCTCTAATAATACACACAAGATGCTGTATAATAAGAAATTTTCAGGAGAATAATTTAGAATAGCTCATATTATTACCATGGCAAGGCAATTCCTTGTTAACGCATTGAGAATGTCAAAAGAAAGTGGAATTCTTTCATTTGTATTTTACTGTTTAACAATTCTACCTAAATAAGAGGTCCCAGAGAGAATGTAGCAGGTTTGGGTATACACTCAGCCAAACCTTTTAGATTCGGATAAATTTAGGGCACCTGGGTGGCTAAGTCGGTTAAGCGACCAACTTCGGCTCAGGTCATGATCTCACAGTTTGTGGATTCGAGCCCCACATCGGGCTCTGTGCTGGCAGCTTGGGGCCTGGAGCCTGCTTTGGAATCTGTGTGTGTCTCTCTCTGCCCCCACCCCCACTCACACTCTGTCTCTCCCTCTCTCAAAAATAAACATTAAAAATAATTTAGATTCAGATAAATTTATCGTTTTCTCAAAAGATTACCAATAAAGAGTTAATCCGTTATAAAATTCACTTACTTTTTTGGTATGTGTGTGTGATTTTACATATAAAGATTATCCTTGCCAATTAAAGATATTGTTTAATGTAAGAATTTCAAAAATGGATCATTACTAATAATACTAACAATTATATTTACACTAATCATGGTGATTCCATGATTCAAATCATAATATGTAAGTTCTAGGCACCATGCTACATGCTTTATAAACTTTTCATATAATCAAAAACCTTGCAGTGCATCCAATAATAACACATTTTGCGTATGATGATATATACTTCAGGTTAAGTATACTTTTTTAAGGTTATAAAGCTATCAGGTGTTGGAATAGAGATTCCAATAGCAGTCTGATCCAAGAAATTGTATAATAAATAAAGAAATGTATTTTTAAAAATGCAGGCCATGATTTTTTAATAGTTAATAAAATCAATTAGAATTCATCACCAGCATTGCTGAAAAATATAATAAATTAAATATCATACCATATCATAATAGCAAGGATATAATCGCCTTACATGCTTATTTTTAGTTATACTCAGTCAATGAACGAAGCACTCTACCAGAATGTACAAAGTTGAGTCTATTAACTGCATCAAACAATATACACACAATTTAAAAAAATTAGTCTGCAGAGGGCAAAAAGTCAGTTATTGAAGTGCTAGAAAGTGAGAGTTCATGAAAGTTGTGCTAATTAAGTATTAAAACTGGTACCCTGGAGAAGACAGAATAAGTCCATTGATCTGTATGTAGTTGAATAAAATGAGTTTCATTGTTCATTGATCAGGAAAGGGTCTTCACTTTATATCAAGTAAGGGTTTGTAGTCTCAGAGTTGCTCAATAGACATGTTCTTTACAAGCCCCAGATGATTAATTCTGTGGCAAAAAAAAAAAAAAAAAAAAAAAAAAAAAAAAAAAAAAAAAAAAAAACAACCCACAGTAGTCAGTTTTGATATTTCCTAGACAAGGACTGCTGTGAGCTGTTTGTTTAAAGTAAGCAAAGTTTTCCTTACAGTCCTTTTCCTTAATCTCTTTTGGCTGAGATAATAGAATGATGACACAAATGACAGACAAATCACGGATTATTTGGTCAACATTTCTATCTTGCTTTTAGATTTTTAATGCATAGTGTTGTGTTTATGTAGAAAATAGTCTCCTTTTCATGCACAGCCATCTGATATACAAACTTTACATGATAGCAACTCAATTACAATATGTAAGATCCTAATAACAATACATTTGACAACAGCAACAATTACTAATGTCCTTTCATTTAGTGATTGTTATACAACAAGATCCTGCCTGAGTCCTTGAGATACTTAATACTTCTTCCAGAATACTTAATTGCTTGAAGCTTGTTGCAGGAACATCAGCCAAGAATAAAAGAAAAAAACAAATAAATAAAAAACATAACATGAAAAACAAAAACTGCCTATGACTGTTAAAGCTGAAAGAACCTAGTGAACTTGTAGTCATAAATAGTAACAGAGTGTTGAAAAGTAGAATCATCTATATAATACAAATCAAATTATAGGGATTTGCTCACTAATCATTTTAGAGTAACAACCGACAGTGGAAGCATTGACAAATATTTAGTGCCCTTTTTTTTAAGGAAATTCTATTTAAATTTTTTTATTTTTTAATGTTTATTCATTTTTTGAGAGAGTGAGAGAAAAAAAACATGAGCAAGGGAGGGGCAGAGAGAGAGGGAGACACCGAATCTGAAGCAGGCTTCAGACTCTGAGCTGTCAGCACAGACCCAGACATGGGCTTGAACTCACGAATTGTGAGATCATGACCTGAGCCGTAGTTGGAGACTTAACCAACTGAGCCATCCAGGTGTCCCTAGTGCCTTTAAATGGTATCATAAGTTTTTTTTTCAACAAATAAGAATATTTAGAGCTAGAAAACAAATTTGTCCTAAAACAAATCAATCCGTAGATATTTATTGTATCAGTATTTTTACAGGAATATAAGTATAATTTTTTCAATATGAAAACAATGCATTCACTAAAGCATTACGTGACTATCAAGTTACTTCTGTATAATTAAGTTAGAAAGACTGTGTTGTCTTGGTTGATTCATAAATCAAAGTTTCCATATAAAAATTAAAATAACATTATAGAAATAACCATAACAATAATTAAGAATCTTAGAATTTCTTACAAAGAAGGATCCTTTCAGTTTCACTTAAATGATCTATAAGCACAGAAAGAAGTGTATATGAAGAATATACTATATATACAAGTTCATAATTTCTTTTTAATTATAAGTCCACTAATTTTTGTCCTGATACTATATATAAGTATATAAACACACACACACATATATAAACAGTCTACGTATAGAGTCTGTATACTGACTGTACACACACACACACACACACACACGCACAGAGTCATCCTGCACAATTTCAGGATAAAGTTATTGAAAACTTCTCATTTCAATCTTAAATAGAATTAACCTCATTAAAATAATATACAAAAATTACATAAATTCTACCATTTTGATTTAAGCTTTACATGCAACCAATATGGGTATGTAATATATAAGAATATTGTCAGAAAACAATTAAAAATATAAGTAAAATATTATAGAATATAAATATATAATATAAAAATAAGTAAAAATGATTGTAATATATTTGTTCACATTCCTTGATAAGTTTTGATATTCCTATAAATTTTCTTTAGTAATAGACACTTCTTTAAAACCTTTCAAGATTTGGGGGCATCTGGGTAGATCTGTCAGTTAAGTGTCTGACTCTTAATTCTGGCTCAGATCATGATTTCATGGTTCATTGGTTCAAGCCCCACATCTGGCTGTGCACTGACAGTGCAGAGCCTGCTTGGGATTCTCTCTCTGACCTTCCCCTGCTTGCTTACTCTCTCTCTCAAAACAAAACAAAACAAAACAAAACAAAACAAAACAAAACAAAACAAAAAAACCTTTCAAGATTTTAAAATAAATCAGATATTTTAGAAATTGAAGTTACCCTCAAAGAGTATGAGTATCACAGATTATTTTGTCATTGTTATAATTCAGTTTAGTTGAACATACACGCTTGCATTTTTAAAACCCTAAACATTTATGAAAGTAACATTTTCTTTCAGGATAAAAAACTTAAGATGTTAATTTTATTTCTGTTTTGTATGAGACATTAAACCAAGTATCTCATAAACTAGAATTTTAATTAAGTAGACATCCTTATACCATGATAAAATCATGGAGAAGTCAGAACATTAACTTTTAAAAAATCATCTTGATTAGATACAGTTTATAGAAATGTTCACATATTTTTACATATACAGTACACAAGTTATAATCATTAAAATTTTTTTTTAACGTTTATTTATTTTTGAGACAGAGAGAGACAGAGCATGAACAGGGAAGGGAGAGAGAGAGAGAGGGAGACACAGAATCGGAAACAGGCTCCAGGCTCTGAGCCATCAGCCCAGAGCCTGACGCGGGGCTTGAACTCACGGACCGCGAGATTGTGACCTGAGCTGAAGTCGGACGCTTAACCGACTGCGCCACCCAGGCGCCCCATAATCATTTAATATATTGCATCTTGTCTCTTAGTCAAGAGATAAGTCACCAAGGTGTTACCTTAACTACAGCTAAACTTTTTGTTTTGTTTTAGATTTTTCCCATAGTTGAAGACTCAACCAGGCAGTTTCTTAGAAGAAGCAAAACACTAAAATCCGTAATTAATTTTGAAAGTTCTTTAGAAATGTTTATGTTCTATATTTAAAGTACATGAGTATTTACAACCTTCTATAAACTTGCAGAAGTTTCTATAAACTTATAATTAACATCGGAGCTACCATGAAATTTAAGAGATAAACAGTTCACTTACTTTTTTCTTCTACTTGGTGTGATTTAGACTTCGTCTGGGTATTACTAAAGTGTACATATATATCGACAAACTTAAAAACCAGTTAGAAAGGCAAACTGTTGTAGAATTGAAAGGAAAGGATGGTACGGATCAGGGTGGTGCTGTTTCAACGTGCGGTGCCTATGTTCACCCCACACAAGACAAGAAGTGATTCCTTTATTGGCCAAAAGACAAACTCAAGAATTCCCTGGAAAACAATTACAGGAAAAAAGAAAACACACTCAGACTGAAAGCTCAGTGTCAGATGAGTGGTGGTCCAAATTATAAAATAGGTCATGAGCTATACTGATTCAGAGTTAGAATTTGTCAAACAATCTCAGTTGAAATAAGTGTAGGGAAGGCTCAAAAAGGACTCAGGTCTCAGTCGGTCACCACTGGACTTCTCACCCACCGCACCGGCTCACTGAAGCCCTAAAATGAGCATTCAGGAGGCACGTGTAAGCATTTGTTTCCATTCGCAAGTCAGTCAGTGAAGGCAACTAGACAATTTGGTAAGACTCCTAGAATGTCTAAGAATAAAACAAAGACCAGAGATAAAATACTATGACTACCAGTGCTGCTACTACTGTTACTACTGCTGTTACTACTCACAATAATAATAATTACAAAGCTGAATCAATTAACTTGCCAAGCAAGGGAACACACACCAGTTAAAAATTTTACTAGGTTGCTGAGGTGGATAATCAGGGTTTTTTAAGTAATTAAAAAAAAAAAAGAAGGGTTCATGGTGGTTGTGCTAATTAAGTGCTGAAACTAGCACAATGAACAAAATGAAATGAGTTCATATATCTGCACTGTCCATTAGCCAGGAAAGTATCCTTCGTTTGGTCTAATAAGTGAGTGTTCTTTCAGGTCACTCAAATCCATGCCATTTTGTCAGCTTCAGCTGTTTACAGTCAGATATAATGAAACACAACACTCAGTTTTGTTATAGCTTAGGGAAGTGTTCTTGTATATATATTTAAGTATGAACTGAACTTTTTAGTATGCATCTCTGTCAAAAAAGTTTGAGCACCACTGGTTTAGATATTGGCAAAATGATTTATTTGTCATATATATACTGGCTCTTCTCTAGACCCTGAATGCCCAGAAAGTTCACTATTTTAAAATCCCAGGTTTCTTTAAAGATTAAAAGAAGAAAAATCACTGAGAGTTTTTTGAAGAGTTATTTGCTAAAATTAGGTTAGTGTAAATGCAATGTTTTCTTTCCCTTGCTGATCTGTTTGTATTAAAGAAGAGAGATATAAGAAAATGAGCTTCTCATAAATTATTTCATGAGCAAAATAAAGGAGAATGGCCAGATAACGGCTATCACTGTTGCACATTGTTAAAAGGAGCTTTACTAATCTTGGGATAAGAAAGATGTCTCAGGTGCTTATCATCAAATTCAATTACAAATGCAAAGCCAAGGAGAAGTTTATAACTGCAAAGCTAAAGTCAGGTATACATCATTTTGAGGTATCTGGGTTGCTTTTTCATGGGTCTATACCTAAGCTTGACGAGACAGGAGTAAAATGGAAATCGTGTATTCATGGGCAAGGGCACATACATTAAAAATAATGAAATTGGTCTGCATGGAGTAGCTTAGCTAGCAGATTGTCACAGCATGTTCCCTCATTAGGATATTTCCTTGAAGCTTAAGATTGTTAACATAAGCAAGGCGGAAATATCCAGGTGATAGTGGCTAGACATAGGTATTCATCTTCAAACTAAACTGTTCTTTGAAGAATGATGTGGTCCACAGAAATTCTAATACTTTTGAATACTCTAAATACCGGTCCCAATAAATATTACCGCAAACTTTAAATGAGCACAGTTTGCTCTAGCTTACCTACACTGAACCTTTGAGAGTAGTTGTTTTCTCTTACGTGCAGATATTTGGATAAGCAATGTCTAAAGTACTCTTTCCTTTTGGAAATTATTTTTGCTTTACTTAGATCCAATGTCTGGTTTTGCAGTCAAGAGATACTCATATCAATATCATACTTGTCACAAATCTCGATGTCACAGAATTGGCCACAGATCTCAAAATTCCTTTTTAGTCCTGAGTACTTCAGTATTTTTATGTTTTTGAAATACTTCAATAGAATTCAAATAATTCTGATAATTTTACTTTGCAAAATATGATTTTCTAATATTAGCACTCTGACATATTAAATCTAGGAAGAATTTTCACCCCCACCATTGATTTTAGAGAATTTGATTTTGATTATTTTGTGCATCAGTTCACTTGGAAATTACTTACTTTTTGATGTGGTAAGATCCATGTTAAACAATATCATAGACCTCTATTGATATGAATGCTTTGTCTCTTCCTTTAGAAAAAATTTATAATTTACATGCTGGAAATCTGACATACACTTGTTATATTCCTTTTTCTGGCTGTTACTGACTTTTGAATTACATTTTATAATTGATTATTGGTTATAGGGAGCTTACTGATACCTTATATACTTATTTATAACTACCCACCTTCACAAACTCTCATTGTGAAAACTTGTTTCTGGTTAATGTTCATTTTTCACTCATTTTACATTGGTTAAACCTCTTTATTTTATTAAGGCCTATACTAGAATAAAAATGACGTGACATCTTATGTTTCCCTCAAATTTAATGGGATGGCTGTCACAATTAAACTCTAAGTATAGTGTTTACTGTTCAAAGTAAGTATTTTGAATACAGTTCTTCTTTTATAAAGTATTCATATTGAATTTTATTAAACAAAGTATTCTGATGAAATTGTTTATGCCTTGAAAAAATATATTTGATGGAATGCAGGATGGATGGAGAAACTATTTTTCCTCTTTTAGATTTGAATAAAAGACCATGGTTTAGGAAGGATAGTAAAGTTGTGTCTTTAGATTTGATATTTCCTTTGAATACCAGACTCATAAACAAACTGCCTTCTCAGCACCACCTCAGAAATGCCTATTAGCCACCCAGAATGCCAATTTGATCTGATCACCTCTGAAATCCGTGCCTATCTTTCTCAATTAAGTGAGAGATAACCCCATGATTCCTGTTGCTAAGGGCCAAATGTTAGTGTGTGTTACTTTTTCTCACATTATATTTTCATTTATCAGAAAAGCTGCTGGCTTCTTCTTCAACAATAAATCTAGATTAGACCACTTCTCTCTATCTCTAGTTTCCACCACCTTAGAGTCAGTATTGTGTCTTTCCTAGATTCCTGTGAGATCTCCCTAACTGACTTCCTTTTTACCATTCTTGACTCCCAAAGTCCGTTCTCAATTTTGCTGCCAAAGTGGCTTTCAAGTTATGTTACATCATGTTACCACTCTGTTCAACACCGTCCAGTAACTTCTCCACTCATTCAGAGTGAAATTCAAAATCATCGTAATGCTATGAGATACACCCTCATCCATTATTTATATTTATCTAACCTTACCTCCTGCTATTCCTGATATTCTCTTGCTCTTCCCTGAACTTCCTAGTTTATTCCTATCTCAGGATCATTCTACTTACTGGTTTTTTTCTACCTACAGTGTTCTTCCTCACAACATGAACATGGCTCATTCCCTCATAGTCCATTTTTGGTCAATAGTATCTTTTCATTGAGGTCTTCCCTTACCATCCTATTTTAAATTGTAGCCGTTAACAATCCTATTTCTCTTTTCTTTCTTTCTTTTCCTCTGTTATACATATATCTAACATACTTTTATTATATTGATTGCCTCTTTTTCAAGGTAAAAATGTAAGCACCATGACGCCAAAGATAATGTTATTCATACACTGTATCATCCTAAGAAAGAGAGAATTGTTAATAAAAATTTGTTGAACGGATAAAACATTGTGAACAAATGAATGATTAAACAAATGAATGATTTGACTGTTGGTGACCACCAAGACCAAGTGGATCAGCGTGGAGAAATGAATGGTATGGGCAGGAGAATGGTGTCCAATGTTGTCAGCATTGCAAAAGCCAGACCCCTCACCTACTCTGCCCCCAGGTAGAATCAGCCACAAAATGAGTAGAAAGGTGAAAAACCTGAATTATCAGAGGCTTACTTTGAAATTGATGGGGAGAGGGGCGCCTGGGTGGCGCAGTCGGTTAGGCGTCCGACTTCAGCCAGGTCACGATCTTGCGGTCCGTGAGTTCGAGCCCCGCGTCGGGCTCTGGGCGGATGGCTCCGAGCCTGGAGCCTGCTTCCGATTCTGTGTCTCCCTCTCTCTGCCCCTCCCCCGTTCATGCTCTGTCTCTCTCTGTCTCAAAAATAAATAAACGTTAAAAAAATTTAAAAAAAAAAGAAATTGATGGGGAGAAATCTGATGTGACAAATTTTACAATAGGATAGAGTAAGTTCTTTTTACTTGAAAAAAACCCATGCTAGAGACAGAAACCAAATCTTGTAAGGAAGAATAAGGAAAATTACATTCATTACACACCTGTATTTTGTGATTTCAATGTATCATATTTACTGTATGTGAGGTTCATTTCTGATTTCAAAAAGTTTAAGAAAGCTGAATATTTATACCATGGGCGTATTTGAAAACCCAGGACTAAAACTGAAGGGTTCATCATATCAAGAGAATGTCTGTCTTATACACACAAACACACTCACACAGTGTTAGCTTGATTGTGGTGATCTTTACGTAATGTATACGTATATCTAAACATCAACTTGTGTACCTTAAATATATACAACTTTTATATGGCAAAGATATCTCAATAAAATTGTTAAGGAAAAGAAAGAAAGGCAGCTGTGAGTGCTTGCAAGAATTTTGACTACTTAGTGATATTGCTGTGCAAATAGTGTCCCAGTCAGAATTTACTGTACATTTCAGGAGAATAGATTCTGATAACATTGACTGTGAAAGTCTATTATTCTTGGCTGCTTTAAATATTTGTCAAGAGAGACTGCAAAAGGAAAGGAAAACAATGCACTATTTTAGAGTACGTTGATGAATCTAAAATTATCAGTCTCAGTGGGACACAAAAAGTTATAAAAAAGAAGCATCTTTCCAGTTTTTAACAACAACAACAACAATTCTGACTTTTAATTTCTATACTAAGTGAACAGGGCCAAAGCAAATATTGTACTGGACATAGTTAAACAGGCACAAGAGACTTTATTCAATGCTTTTGCAGTAGGGGAAATAGGCCAGCATTCAGTGTAATTCTACTGAAACAAGGGTCACAAAGTTTGTAAGAGCTAGGGTGGTGCAATCATAGACCATCTGTGTTTGATAACTGGCTTTACCTAAAGGAAAAGTAAACTTTCTTATATCTTCCTGACAGGAGGTAGTTTTACAACTTGACCCAAGGCAGCCCTACCATGGAAACTGGGAGATAGGTGCACTAACTCTTACATTTCAAAAGGATGGCTCCTGGGTGCTTCAGAAAGATGCTCCGGGATGGTAAAATTGGCAAGAAGCTGGAGAAGATTTACATCTCAAAGGTGCAGAGAAAGAATTGACAATTGCAAGTATTCTAAAGTAAATGATCTGAGAAAAGGGAGGTCAGTGGCCTGGAGACAGGAAGAAGGCAGTCTAAAAGTTACTCAAACGGAGGGGAACATTAACACTTAACACTGTCTTGGTCAGCATTTTAACGAAGAGGTAACATCAGCTTATCCTTAAAGGCAGAGCAACCCTGCCAGCCCAGCAAACTGGCATGCCTTTATTATCTTGTGGTTTGTAACTGACTAGAAACCATATGCTATAAATATTTTATTTTTTCACAATAGTGACATCTCAGGATGACAACTTTTACACTTTGAACGTTAT
Source organism: Puma concolor (assembly GCF_028749965.1). NCBI lineage: Eukaryota > Metazoa > Chordata > Mammalia > Carnivora > Felidae > Puma > Puma concolor. The sequence continues at coordinate 203,105,642 of NC_141667.1, read as the reverse complement.
AGACGGTTTCCTTTGTTGATTTTTGTTTCCACATGACACACTCTTTAGTAACTCAGTGGGATAAGAAATAACTGGACTGCAATGAATGACCCCAACCTGTTAACTCCAGCCTTCATTTATAATGGTGGGTAGGTTTGGAGGATATGCAAGAAGGTAGAGAAGAAAAATGTATTTGATCTTCATATTTTTCCTTCACACTAATGACAGTCTATGTTAGAAGGGCTATCATCAAGAGAGTTTTCGTAATTCACTTCAAGCAATTGCCTGTGGTGGCTTTACATTTTATTAGATTGAACCCATCCTGTATCTAGACATCTTTCTTTAGCACATGGCCAAGAATTCCACAAGGTGGCTCTGTGTCTCACTGTTGGAGCTGAGTGTAATTCCAGTCTCCATGCAAGTTTCTCATTTGTTTACACCATTTATTTCTCACAGGAGAATAAAGTCAAATTTTTCTAATCAAGTTAGAAGACATCAATTGAAAAGCACATCGCTTTTTAATGTATCTGAAACTTAGCACTTGGAATTAGGAAAAGTTGTCAATTACTGAATTAAATTGATAATACCTAAAAATAATAACAACTTTATAGTGCTTATTATGTACTAGGCATTAGCTAACTAATTTGTTCTTTACAGTAATACTAAGGACAACTTAATTATTATTGTTATTTTGAAAATGAGGAAACTGAGGCACAATATGTTAAGTAATTTGCCTAAAATCATACACTGAGTATTTGAAAAGTTGATTTTTTATCCTCAGTTGTCTGAAATTGATATATGAACCAAAGTCCATAGCTTGTTCTGCATCTCCTAAAATACAGCTACTAAGAAAACTATACATTGCAATTATGGTTTGGAATATGTCATTTTCTGAGTGTCTAAGTCATATCTAATATTTAATACCAAAGTGGAGTAGATTTTGATGACTCTTTAATAACTTATTTTCCTTTTAGGTCACAGATGGTAAAAAACACTATAAGCACACGTTGCATGCATTTGATCATTACCCCAAGACTTTTACTGTTTAACATGTTGATACCATGTAGAATGTAATTAGTGGAAGTGTTTTTGCTTCAAATGCAACTATGTAAAACTTCTATGATATTCACATATTCACTTGAATTTTATGTTTTCTTTAGCTAATTTAAATTTGAGGGGATCCAATATTTTATAAACAGTAAAACCAAACTTCCTATCATTAGTGGACACCCTAAATCCATATTTGTAAATATCACTATTTTATTTTTTAATATACTGAATGTAAAAGAAAGGGCATATTAAAAGATAAAGTAATATTTTTAAATATATAATTTGAAAATCAATAAGAAAGCTACACTTTAAATGCCTGTGACTTATAAAAACAGTTCTACTTTTATTTTGGATTGAAACGAATATGTTATTTTTAAAATATAATTCTGCATATTGTAAAATATTTTATTTGTTTTTAAAGAGCATTGCGTGATTTGCGATTCTTTCCCTAGTTAATTTCTTGTCTTGTCTGTATTACTAGATACTTCATTTATTGGCACATCCTGTGTATGTGCCTACATGTATAAAGGTGGCATGATTTTTAGTTTGTTTGTTTTGTTTTTTTCACTTTAGGCTCTAGATTAATTGGAAAACCAAGTATATTTGAATTTAAGGGTCAGAGTTTTCTGGTGTCTCTCTTAACAGTTGCCAAGGGGATTCTTCTTACTACAGAAATTTCACATTCAATCACAGCAAACTCTGGGGACATTTGTCATGATCTTGACAGGTTAGATAAACGGTTAGTTAAAACCATGGGTGAAGGTCAATAAGGACAAGTGTGAAGTGGCTAAATTAAAAGCAAAATACCAGTTACAACTCTACTCATTATGGAAAGCCTAGCTAAGTTCAAATACAGCAGAATCACTAATGTCAGGTTATGGAAATACAAAAGTAAATTTTGACTCTACCGTAATAGGCAATTAAAATCAAAACTCTATTTTTATACAGGGTTATTTTCAGGACCTATTGTCATCATCCTATCATATTTATGGTAGATTGAATAGTATTAATAAATAAAATGAATTGAGGAAACAAAAACCAAAGTACAAAAGAAAATTGAAAGAGTACATGATAAGTGAGTACTATGAGTAAATTCAAGGTGAAGTGTTAGTTTCTTATTTCTGACTTACAAGTTTTAGGAGCAAGTAGAACATAATCATTCATTTTACAAATTTTAATATGTATTAATCACTTTTACTAAGAGCATGTAATAGTCTCTACATTCAGAAAGTATAAGCTACTGTGGCACATTAATTCACCCATTAATTTAAAAAATATTTTGCTCTTTCAAAGTATTTCTATAGGGAAAATGGGAGACCAATTGTTAATAAATATACAAATAAATACATTTATTTTACATAACGATTACAACTTTGAAGACCATTTAAATATGGAGATATTATTTGCAGATGCTGGTGGGGTGGGAAGCACTGGGTATGGTTCTCAGAGAAGGTCTTTCTGAGGAGCGAGTGTTACTTCTGAGATCAAAATTATAGGAAATATCCAGATATTTGAACAACTGGAAGATAAGAGGTTCAGACAGAAAGTTTATCCACAGCAAAAAGACTGTAAGACAAAGAAGAATTCGTGTTGAAAGTAGATGAAGGAGCAATGTGGAGGTAGCAGTGTGAAAGTTGCCCAGGACCACAAAGTGGGGTTCAGAAAAGTAGGCAAAAAAATTCAGTTAATCAAGAGTCATACAGACAGTAGGAAAGTGTTTAAATTTTATTCTCTGTCTGAAACACTGTTCAAAAGGCACACAGATCATAAAGGGAAATTGCTCTGAAAGGTCCTAGTTATTTGGACCTATGTAGAAGGTTAGGTAAAATTTTCCTAATAAGAATACTTGAGTTGGTAATTTATGAGAAGCAGTCAATAACAAAGTGAGGCACAAAGTTTTTGTTTTCTGAAAAGGATAAACTAGTAAAAGTTTCAGGCTTTTTGGGCCAAGAAACAAAATTTAGGATGCTTCCACAACAAGGGAGATGACACATTTCTACAGATTTTTATTAGCAAAACCCAAAATATAACAATTGAGTAGACTTCTTTTGTAGTACAGGTCTACTAATGGGAACAATGGAGTTCTTTATTGGGGAGTAACATTTTACTTAAGTGGGATTCATAATTTATTTTGCCTGTTACCAAAACTGGTTGTAAATACTTGTATTACCTGTTAATACTCATCTATAATGAGATTTTACATACTTCATCTTTGAAATTTTTTTAACACAGAGATACTGGCAAATATTGATATCGGTCCACAAGCGTATTATTTTAATTGAGCTTATGCAACACTTGGAAAGCATTTAAAGTATTCTATTAGGTTTTTCTCTTGGTATTTGCCTTTTAGCATATCATTATATTGCAGAATAATCACTCCCAAATGAAGGTTACGTGGAAGATTTTCAACTGTACAGTTAAATAGATTTTGAAATATGGAAATTTCCTTTAAAGTTAAATAAATTAAAAAAAAAGCAATACTGGGGCGCCTGGGTGGCGCAGTCGGTTGAGCGTCCGACTTCAGCCAGGTCACGCTCTCGCGCTCCGTGAGTTCGAGCCCCACGTCGGGCTCTGGGCTGATGGCTCAGAGCCTGGAGCCTGTTTCCGATTCTGTGTCTCCCTCTCTCTCTGCCCCTCCCCTGTTCATGCTCTGTCTCTCTCTGTCCCAAAAATAAATAAACGTTGAAAACAAAATTAAAAAAAAAAAAAAAAAAAAAAAAGCAATACTGGAACTATAGTTTGAACTCGACAGAAAATATATCTGCTCCAAATTTGTATAGCAATGGAAAATATGCTTCTTTGACTTGTAACAGCAGAAGTGTGTAAGCAACTTGACATTACTTAAATAATTCAAACTTTAGTTGTTGAAATAACATTACAGCAGAAGTTTTGCATATAAGCACTTTCTTGCTTTGTAATTTTCAGATGAATTCATTTAGAAATGTTATCTGCAAAAATCAGCAGCAAGAGCTAATTTCAAAGCCATTCAATGTAGGGGTTGAGGTTGGTTCTTGTTCAAAATAATTTCATACTTGGCTGTTGGCTCAAATAACTACTACAATAAAACTTTATGGCTATTGAGTAAACCATTGTGTGGTAGGTCAGGGTATTCAGCTTCTATTTCTGACAAACATTCATGGAATTCACAACGGTCGTCCATACGAGTGAATGAAATGAAATAAGGATATATACCAATATATACGCAATGGCAGATGAATGCACTAGACCCATGTGGTATTCACAGATAATACCCTAAGATGTATTTTTTTTCCTTTGCTAAGAGAGAACCTTAATTTTTTAAAAAGGCAACAATGTATCCAGCTTAAAAAAGAAAACATATCTCTCAGATTCTTTGCAGCTAAGAATAGCCAGGTGACACAGTTATGCCAATGAAATAGAAGTAAAACTCACTGGATAAGGTTTTTTTTTCTCTCCAGCTTTTTTTTTCCAATATATGAAATTTATTGTCAAATTGGTTTCCATACAACACCCAGTGCTCATCCCAAAAGGTGCCCTCCTCAATGCCCATCACCAACCCTCCCCTCCTTCCCACCCCCATCAACCCTCAGTTTATTCTCAGTTTTTAAGAGTCCTCTCTTAAATATGACAAAATTGACTGGCATGTACCATTTTGAACTCTTTCAGTTCTGGAACACAGATGTAATGTTGAGATGGAGGAGTCTTGCTAAGACCATGAGGCAACAAACTGCAGACAAAGGAGGGCTGAAAATAATTTTATAAAGAGTCTCAGATTTTTGTAGTAAAAGGGCTTCTCTAAATATCTTGGCCTACTTTCACCCAAAGAAAAAAATGCCTAATTTATTTAGACCATGTTTCATTCAGAGGAGGATAGGGTGGAACTTTCCTCATGAGGAGGATAGGATAGAATTGACTAAAATTGACACATAGTCTGAATTCGGATTAACTTTCCTACCTACTGTTTCTGCCAACATCATTGTATTTTTGTATCACAAAATACAGCTTCTGATCAATTAATTCCATTTATAATGTAGGAATCAAAGCTATAGAATTATTTACAAGAAGAAAGACTGTAAGATTTTGTGATCTGTGTAATTATGAAGCCACTGGACTATCTATAGAGAAGAAAAGTTGTCTGTTGGAGACCCAATTACTGAAATATTTGCAAAGTGGAAATTCCATAAAGTGTCACAATTCCGGGGGCACCTGGGTGGCTCAGTTGCTGAAACATCGACTTTGTCTCAGTTCATGATCTCACAGTTCAAGCCCAGCGTCAGGCTCCGTGCTGACAGCTGGGAACTTGGAGCCTGCTTAGGATTCTGTGTCTCCCTCTCTCTCTGCCCCTCCCCCGTTCACACTCGGTCTCTCTCTGTCTCTCAAAAATAAATAAATGTTAGAAAAAAATTATTTTAAGTGCCAGAGTTCCAGATAGATGATCGTTGGAGTGATGAACGCTGGTGTGTATTGCCTGTTTTAATGTCACCAGCTTTGCTGTGATATTGTACCATAATTTTGCAAGATGTATCATTGGGGGAAACTGGGTTAAGGGGACATGAGAAATCTGTATGTTATTTCTTAAAACTGAATGTGAGTCTACAATGATCTCAAACTTAAAGTTTAATTTTAAAAGGAGGTTTTGAAAAATACTCCTTTAGTGATAATGAGTTCGTCAGAGGCCGGCATACTGGGGTAGATTTGCATGGGTCTTTGACTTTCTGTGATACCATAGTACTTGGCAAAGGAAAAGCTTCAAAAACTTTATTTTCACCTTAGTAACAAAAAGAGCAATTTTTATCTTCTCAGACATCAGTTTTCAAAGAATAATGCCTTCCTGATTGAATATTTACTTTTTTCTATTCCAATGTGAATGTTATATATTTATATATGTCCCCCTTTTTATGTGTATATAGATGTGCTTATCGAACTGTATTATATTTTAAAACATAATTATCTGATTTGAAGAATCGTAAATCATATAATGCAAAATTTACTTAATCTCAGATGTTATAATGTATGCATTTACAGTATTATTTAACTAATTTCATCTTGATATGCAGAAAACAGATCCTACCTTAAAAAAAAATTTTTTTAGGGGCGCCTGGGTGGCGCAGTCGGTTAAGCGTCCGACTTCAACCAGGTCACGATCTCGCGGTCCGTGAGTTCGAGCCCCGCGTCGGGCTCTGGGCTGATGGCTCAGAGCCTGGAGCCTGTTTCTGATTCTGTGTCTCCCTCTCTCTCTGCCCCTCCCCCGTTCATGCTCTGTCTCTCTCTATCCCAAAAATAAATAAACGTTGAAAAAAAAAAAAAAGTTTAAAAAAATTTTTTTAAATTAATTTATTTTGAAAGAGAAAGAGTCCATGAGAGGGGCAGAGAGAGGGGGAGAGGAAGAATCCCAAGCAGACTATACACTGTCAGCCCAGAGCCCCACATGGGGCTCAAACTCAGGAACCATGACTTCGTAACAGGAGCCAAAACCAAGAGTTGGCAGCATAACTGACTGAGCCACTGAGGCACCCCTCAGACCCTACTTTTTAATACTTGATCTCATTGAATTTTGGTTTTCACAGTAACTTTAATGGTCAGGCCCACCCTAAAAAAATATCATATATTTAGACTTTTTCACTATTAATTTTAGGAATTAATGGAACTAAATTAAATTTAGGAATTATATGAACTATTTTACCAAATCTATAGCCATACTTACTTTATTAGGACATGTGTGCTCCCTTCTTCAATTAAATTTATCAGATTTATAGGGTATGAAGAATTATTTATTGTTCTGGTGTCAAATGTCGAAGGGTAGATTATGTCACCTTTTCATAAAAAGACTTTGTTAAAACATTAATGATTATAACATTTTATGAAATATACTCATATTTGTTTATTGTATAACCTAGCATGTGAAGGCTTTGCAGAAAACTCAGGGAGCCTGGGTGGCTCAGTCAGTTAAGCATCAGCATTTGGCTCAGCCCATGATCTCGAGGTTTGTGAGTTCTAGCCCTCCATTGGGCTCCACAGTTCAGAGCCTGGAGCCTGCTTCGGATTCTGTGTCTCCCTCTCTCTCTGCCCCTCCCCTGCTTGCGCTCTTTCTCTCTGTCTCAAAAATAAACATAAAAAATAAAGAAAAATATAATTGCTCTTGTAATGCTTATCAGATAACAATATCACAGATTGTGATTTGGATTCTGATTTATTTATCCTTTAGATCTGCTTACAATGTACTTACAAAGTTTCACTACAATTGATGAAATTGAGCAAATACTTTGCTCACTGGTTTGTTGTCTCATGGAAGTTTTTCTTTCTACCCTCTTTGATTTTTTGCCATTACCAGTCAGGAGAAGAAATGTTGATATAACAGATGAAGGTCAAGAATATAGAGTAGCCTATTTACTCATCTGCATCTATCTAGTTTTATGACTGCTTGACTCTTTTTTTTTTTTTTTTTTTTGCTAGCATCTGGAATGTTAAGCACTTGAACTATTTCTTGCTAGAATATCATACCTTCCTTCATCATGTAGAGATGGAAAATCTAAGGCAAATATTGTTCTGGTCCATATGAACATATAAATCTATTTTCTTTTTCCAGACTTACACTTTTCTTTGGTTTTATTTTTCTTCAACATGAAATCTTAATATTTTGAGGCAGAGATTCAGTTACAGGCCTAAAAGGATATTATTACAAAAATAAGCGTATTCTAGATCATATACCTTCATACTCAAGCAAGAGAAGTCTTGACATCACATTGCCAATGAACCGGAAAATACTAAGTTTGTCTATGTATCTCTTTCATTCGTCTATGATCACCTATCATAGTTTCTAAGGAATAGCTGTCCCAGTGCCTATTTCAGAATAGTAAAATCACTTAGTTACAGTCATATACACATGAAATATGAAAATAATAATATAGGAAAAATGGACATACTGTCAAAGAATAAGGCAAACTCTGCTACACAGAACGTTGAGTCTAATACAAATCCAAGAAAGATCATGTTGAAGGAGAAAATTGCTGTGTTGCTCACTGAGGGGGAATGATCAGGAGTTTTAAGGTGGAGTTTGTGATGGTTATGCTCTTTATGGATTTAAAGTTGACTTCTGCATTGACCAAAGTGAATCCATAGATTTGCACATGGGAGATTAAAACTATTTGTTTTACTTGTTTACTGAACAGGGATACTTGTATATAAGCTTCAGCTAGTGAGAGAATGAGTTGTAATGAAAACCAGCAGTCAGGTTTCATATCTCTTACGCAAATGCAGTAAGTGAAAAACATTCCTTTTAAAATAGATGTCATTTACTTCACTGGATATAATCTGTCAAACAAGCACATTTCTGAATACATGTTCAAATTTAGATCAGACATTGACCTCCATAATTATTCAAATATTTTAAAGCTGTAATTCCAAATAGTTCCAAATACTCCAAGGAATATTTTATTTTAGCATCATGAAGTCCCTCCAGTATTAATGACCATACCAACATCTTGTGTTTCAAACTGCAATATACAGATATGGATTAAAAGTAATTTATTAAGATACGTAATCCCCATATAAATTAGGTATTTCTTCTAGCTTCATATATTTCCTCTTATATTCAATAAAATTGCCATGATAGAATATTATGTTTAGAAATGCAACAACATCCACATAGTCATTAAAATTATTTTATTGAAACCATCTTAAGCAATTCCGAAACAACAGCTAATTGTCTATGTAATTAATGTCCTTAATGAATCTACTTAGTCTTTAATTTCCAATAATGAATAACAAATTTTCAAACATTTGCTCATAATGAAAGTTATTCCCTTGAGTTTATGGCTTCGTGATGAAGGTAGCTAAATCTTTTTAATTCATCCTCTGAGGAAAATAAGTAGTAAATCTCTGGGGAGACTCACCTGCTAATATGAATTACTTGTATTGACACAATTCCATTTCTCGGCACTATTGTTCTGTAAATTCTCCTTTGTGATTTTTATTATCATGAAAAAGTATTCATTGTAAGTCAATAGCCATGCTGAAAACTAAGCTAAATAGAAGGTCAATGAATACCTAAATTTGATGCAATGTTAAATGTCACTCATTTTATGCTGGTGAATATACTATGTCATGAGATTTGGCAAAATGGGATGTATGTGCTCTATAAGTTGTTTACATAAAATTACTTTCCAGGTTTCTTATTTGCAAATTATAGATATACTATTTCCTACAGTTCTCTTGGTGAGATTGTGCTGACAGACAGAAGAGCTCGTTCCATAGCGGCCAGTTAGACTAGAGAACGTTAGAGAATCAGAGTCTAGGTAGGAAGTCAAAACTAACAACCTTGAGTTTATTGCTTTATGAGTCTATAGGAGATGATATAAATAGTAATTGAAAGCATATGGGTATATACATTAGTAGATAAATTGATGGATTTCTTTCAAAATAATTTAACTATTTTCAATGTGGTTAACCAATTGAGAAAAAAAATATTTTTACGTATAAGTTGTATAATCAAAGTAATTTATAACTTCAAGCCAACCCAATAGATTTTAAGATACTAAGGGTGTTAAAATTTTTGTTCATTCAGAAGTGTTTTAGAGAAAAAGCCTTACAGTCTTAGACTAGGAGATCTGAAAAAGATTTGACTCCTACCCATGGAAGGCTCATTGGATATTTGGAGTAAGGTAGCACCATTGAAGTCAGTATCATAAAAGTTTCTAACATGTGCACAGAGATGATTAACTGCAGGACTGAGCCAGAAAGTAACTAAATTCTGTGGACTGAGATTGCCACCTAGATGTGATCATAATAGACTTTGTTTAAGACATCTAATGAGCAAAGAAACCAGTTTCCAGAGGAATAAAGATTAAATGTTGGCACGTAGAAATAGACAAGCAGCTAGGGAGAGAAATGAGATGGAGAGAAAGAAAAGTTTGACAGTGACTTTACAGCTCAGAATGGACTATTACCTTCTATCTCCAAGGGATCCCTCTTTATTCTTTTATATAAATCCACATATTTACATGTATGTATATTCACATGTATGTGAATATTTCACTTTGGACTCTGGATATTGGTTCCATTAAACTTTTATTGTGGTCAAACCAAAGTTACAATCTGAGAAAGACTACTGGGTGTGTAGGGAGTTTGTCTGGAAGAATCTGTAGAGTCCACATGCTATCATTTTATTCATAGTCTTTGCTTCTGGAAATAAAAAGCCTTAACTTCAGTTTCTAATGTGCTATAGAATTCCCATGAGAACATTACAAAAAATAAATTAACCTTTGCTAATTTTCTTTTTTTCCATCATAAGTTGGATAGCATGCACACAGGAAGAAACTGATTCCAAACAAAACACTTAGACTATCTCTATAGTGTTTTTAGAAACCTTTTTTAACAATTGGAACTAAAATTAATGAAGAACTTTCTCTTTCTTTCTAAGAAGATTCTGTCCTTCCTAAGTTGGTAATTTTTATTCAGATGATATTGCATTTTGATTTTTTTCTACTTTCCCCAAAATGGAGATTGATTTTTGGTTGGCTGAAAAAATAGCATATGATTCTAAAGTATAACCTTAACTTGTTATTTTGATATGAAGAATACCTTATGTTGCATAAGAGCTATTTTTGTTGTTCCATCTATTCAGAGACAATTTTCGTTGTTCCATCTATTCAGAGACAATTTTCGTTAGTAGTAAAAATAGCTCAGGATAAACCAAGTACAAAACGTAGTTTTTTTTTTCCCCCTAAAATTTAAAGTCCTTATTAAGAAGGAAAAAAAAAAGACAAAAGGTTGTTATTGAAATCTTAGGTACATACTTATGTTTATACTAATGTCCTTTAATTACAAGGTGCCTCAAATTACACAAAAAGACATTTACTTTCAAAGGACATGATAAGGTAATAGAAGGAAAAGAACGTCTTAGATATATTTAGCATAGTCACAGCATTCATTTCATTCATTTATTCCCATTCATCCAGTCATTCAGTCAAATTTTCATTGAATAACTATCATGTTCCAGGAAATGTGGTAAATGCTGGAGATATAGTACCATGAAATAACCAGCCCTCATAAACAGACCAGACTTTCAAGTTAGTACTTGATTGAGGATTCTGAAAACAAGAAGAGGATAAGGGGGAACAAGTAACTTACTGTCCTATGTATTCATTGGCAGGCATGGGGGCTACATAACTTTTCACTGATGATGCCTCTGTGATGACAACAAAAACATGCCAAGACTAAGCTAAGGACATTTGTGCTATAGACAGAAGTGGGAATGCTGGGTCCTAGATGACAAAAAAGGATGTTTTTGGGAATTATGTACTTACTGCAAAAATAGAAGACATGTTTTTTTAAAATATTCAGTTTTATACAATAGAAATTCAAGAGTCAAGAGTAAAAAGTAAGACCTATAACACTAGAAACTACTGATAATGTTATTTAGAAACATTCAAACACACGTTAAACCGCATTTAAAACACCATCAAAACTATGTTTTTAAAGAGTTTTTATCAGTGATGGATTTCAAATTCAGATATAGATAATGCTACATAAGATAAATATTTCAAAGGCCATATTTTATTTCCCTCCCTTCCCCTCCACTGCCCTCCCCTCCTCTCCCCTTGCCTCCTCCTTCTTGCCTCCCCTCCCCTTCCATTCCCATCCTATCCTATTGTAATTTTGAGAGCTCAGCTAATCTTTCCATGCCATCACAATAGACATACAGCTTGATTCTGAAACAGTAGTCAGACATTACTTCAGTAGTCATGAATGCTAGAATTTTATGAATAATGAAAACAAATCTGACTTTTATAATCTTAGGATATCTTAATGGATTTTGGTATCTTGCATTAACTTTTGAGTAGGATGTGTCAGGTTTCAATATCAGATAAAAAGAATACTGTTTGATAAATGCTACGAAAAAAGTTCCCCTTTCTTTTTCAAGTAATTGTTTAATTTCCTTCCAAGGTTTCATAGCTTCACCATGACAATCCACAGTCAAAAATAAATGGCCAGGGCATCACCAAAAAACAGTATAAAAATGAGCTTGTCTACTGGGACATGATTAAAGTTTCAACAAGGGTATCTTATTTTGTTGAAAGTCATTGACATTTAGTGACATGTGACATAATGATATGCTCCCAAATAGTGTAAAAGTTGCCAGATAAGTCTGGGTAATTGTAACATCTTGTAGCCATGATATATGCTCTACTCCAAGTCTATTATAATTGGGAAATACTATAAAGAAGGAGGTAAGCTTTGCACAGTGGCAGTAGCGTAGCCAAAGTGGTTTATCCAAGGTGAGATTATTGCTAAAAGAAAGAGGTAATATATTGTGAACTGTGTGCACTGAGATCTAATTCTTAATTTTGAGGAATTGAATTCACATTACCATTATGAAATTTTGATAATTAAACAGAGTAATTTACTTATAAGTAAACTGCAAATGAAATAAATTGAATGCCAGCATTAAAACTGTATCAAATATTATTAAATGTACAGTTGGGAGAATATTTGTATTTAAAATAACCACATAAATTTTGTTCACAATTTTATATCTTGTAGTATAACTCATTACATTTGTTTTGGAATCAGTAGTTAGACTCACATTTATGTGTGCTTCATTATTTTAAGAGGCAATTCTTGAAACATTTTTATGGAAATCAAGTTTTATATACTAAATAATATTAAAACAATTATATATTAGGATAAAACAGCATATGTTATTTTTCTTTTATAAAGCAACGTATTCTTTCATTTCAGTATCAAAAATCCCTGAGAATAGAGTGAAATAGCATTCTTTAAAAAGTAGAATATAACCCCTTAGTGTTGAATGGAATCTAAGTATTTTAGATTAGATTTACAACTGTAAGAATGTTTTTTCTTATATATCATCCATTTCTGTAAATTAACAGGCTTTCTTAATTTAGAAATTATGACATCCTTTTAATTGTGTTTTGTTATACAATACTTCTACAAATTCAATGCAATATAGAATGAGTGGAAATTAATATGGAGAAAAATACATCTTAGTTACAGATTCTGCCAATGATAGCTTAGAGGGTCAAATACTGATAAAAGACATATATTCCTAAAAAAAAAAAACAACAACTGCTTTATCCAATCTGCCTGAGCTAATATTCATATGGTCTTCATTTCTCTCAAAGGGTTATTAACATTTTAAATGATTGTAGATTTAATTTTAACAGGAGAGCAGTGTGTAATTAAAATTTAAAATGCATTATTAATTCTAATTAGGTTTGTGGTGATCTTTATTTTATAGACGATAATGCCATTTTAAAAGACACTGCTTGGGCGCCTGGGTGGCGCAGTCGGTTAAGCGTCCGACTTCAGCCAGGTCACGATCTCGCGGTCCGTGAGTTCGAGCCCCGCGTCGGGCTCTGGGCTGATGGCTCAGAGCCTGGAGCCTGTTTCCGATTCTGTGTCTCTCTCTCTCTCTGCCCCTCCCCCCTTAGTGCTCTGTCTCTCTCTGTCCCAAAATAAATAAACGTTCAAAAAAAAAAAAATTAAAAAAAAAAAAATAAAAGACACTGCTTCCAAATATAAATAAAGCAAGCGTTTCAGACATATTGTAAAGTCAAATCCCTATCTGTATCATCTATCTTCAAGGAAGAGGAGGTATGTTTTAAACACAAAGCACTGCAGATAAAGTAGGAGTGTGATACTAACTCATTTGTAATCAGAAGACTAGACCAAATATTAACTTAGAAAAAGAGATTGACTCTTTCGAAGCAAAACTTTTTTTTAAAGGTCAAGTAGAGTGGTCACTTTCATGAGAGCTCTTTCTCTCTCTCTTTTTAAATTTTTATTTTTTAAAAACATTTATTTTTGAGAGAGGGAGACAGAGCACCAGCGGGAAAGGGGTAGAGAGCAAGGGAGAAACAGTAGCCAAAGCAGGTTCTAGGCTCTGAGCTGTCAGCACAGAGCCCAATGCAAGCCTTGAACCCATGAACCATGACACAGTGACCTGGTTTGCTTAAAAGCAAACTTTTAATAAAAACTAGAACATAGATATTTAGTTTTGCCCTAAAGGCACTATTGCCCACATCTCATTTATATTAAGTGATTACTAAAAATTGCATATAATATGCATAAATAAGCAATTTCATACACCATTAATATATCCTTATGCAAAATATTATGATTTTATACATTTATTATTTTAAAATGAGTACTTTTTAGACACTTTGAGATTTTATTACCAGAGATTAAAATGCTTTATTCTTTCTGGATTTACACAAAAATCATAAATATCATTATCAGTTCACATGATCCATAATTTATAATCCGTCTGTACTTTAAACTCTCAAAATTTCTTGTTTATTTGAAGATTGTTATTTAATTAAAGAAAATCTTCATTGTATTCTTTTAGAGACCATATTGGTAAACAGTCTGAAATTTTTCACTATGAAAGAATTTTCCTTGGTTATCATATCATCCACTACATTAAGTAATATTTGGTGTGTGTTTTTTTTCCTCAAGCATAGGAAAATATATTTATTTATTCACATAAAGATAGTTATCCTGCATCTCATCTAATTTTCATGTAAGCATAATTCCATTTTTGAGCCAGGGTCTACATTAAATGCAGGACTTACAACATCAGAAGAAAACACTCATGCCCAATACTTCTCAGTTCTTAGTGTGAATTAAAAATAATTATGTAGACAGCAAACTACTCTTACTCTTTTTTTTGGAGGGGGTGTTAAGAAACAAAACAGGTAAACATAAGGGAAGGGGAAAAAAAAAGGAAAGCAAAACCGTAAGAGAATCTTATAGAAAACAAACTGAGGGTTGCTGGAGGGGGAGGTGGGCAGGGAATGGGCTAAATGGGTGATGGGCATTAAGGAGGGCTCTTGTGATGAGTGCTAGGTGTTTTATGTAAGTGATGAATCACTAAATTGTACTCCTGAAATCAATATTACACTATATATTAACCAACTAGAATTTAAATAAAAATTTGAAAACAAGATACATTCTGAGTACTTATGTATGATGCAATGTGAAACATAAATCTGTTACTAATAAAAGGGACTGAATGATCATTTTCTCATAAAAAATACTTTTAAATTGGAAAATGCACTTGTTTTGGAAAATGTTACTGATTCTTTCCATCAAACTTGATGTGGCTTCCTTCCTCACTTTGCTCAGTTCTGTTTTCAAATACTTCTATTTCAGTGAGAACTTTTCTCTCCTTTGCACATAAAATATCCTTGTCCCATCACTTAACACTTCCTTAATACACTTCATCTTTAATTCTTAGAAATTTTAATTGTCTCACAATTCCTTCCATACTTATTTGTTCCTAGGAACTTTTTCTCTTACTGATAGGAATGTAAACTCCATAAAATAAAGACTATGTGCCTAGTCTGCATCTCTCTCCCTACTTAAATGATTAGTTGGCACATAGCAAACAATCAGCTCACATATGTGAATGCATAAATAGTGGAAGTGAATGTAGATGAATGTAAGCACTTTCTCATAAAATTTTAATCCAATGACAGTAGTTTCAGTAATCCTTTGCATTTTAGCATCTTTAGTATAATTTTCCCAGGAGAAATTGACAAGCTGAATGTTAGGCACGTTTAATATGACCTTCAAGAGTAACATCTGATTGGTAATATCTACTATCATTTGGATGTATGAGTATGAATAAAAGGAATGGCGTCTATGCCAGTGAGACCGATTTGGAAATTACTATACTAGAAAGGTTAATTGAAACTAAAGGAGTTGAGGGGCACCTGGGTGGCTCAGTCGGCTAAGCATCTAACTCTTGATTTTAGCTCAGGTCACGATCTGATGGCTTGTGGTATCCAGCCTTATGTCAGACTCTGTGCTGACAATACGGGGATTATTTCTCTCTCTCTCCCTCTCTTTCTGCCCACCCCCTCAAAATAAATAAAAACAAAAAACAAAAGAAACTAAAGGAATTGGTATGACTGCCAGGGAGATTATATAAAATAAGAAGAAAGAATATAGACAATGTTAAAGAACACCAATATGTGTGTTGTTGACAGAAGAGAGGAGAATGAGGGGTTGATTCATTCTGTCCATGGAATTTTCTGCAGGATGGGAGCTCCCCACACTTTCTGCTGCCAGGAGCCAAAAGGTAGCCACCATGCCTTTCTTGTTCCTCTACTATCAAATCCAGAGACTTAAATGCTTCTTCTGTCAATGAGAAGAAATAACGAAGTTGAAAAACTATTAGGGGTTATTATTATGTAAATCAAAGAGGGAGACTTTTTCAGGAAGAAAGGGTGATCAAATATTGTGGAGAAATGGCAAAGTCAGAAAATTGTTTCTTGATTGTTAAAATACTAATTGGTTAAAATTAGGACAGGGGCCATTTTTCGTTTATGTCATTTTTTTCCCAAGTTGGTCCTGTTGGTGTGACTGTATGTTATGTATCTCTTTCATGCATGTTCTCTTTAAATCATTTCTCTTACCAATGAGCTGGCTGATACCGGTTCTGGTGAAAACAAACCCAAAATCCATGATCCTCCTGGGCCCTCCTTTTTATAATAATTTCAGTTATTTTGCCTTTTCTGGGTTTAGACATTTACAGAAATTCTGAAGGGCTAGAGGAAAAGTTATATTAAGTAGAAGGAAGAGTATATCTATTTTGCTAGATTTAATTGTACCTTGAACTTGCTAAATTCTTCCCTCCTTTTATTTCACTTACCAGCCCTCATAAGACTTTCTCCTGTGCAGACACTAAGGTCCACTTTCCTTTTGCCCTGGGAGTACAATCCTGTTCCTAAATTCCAACTGCTTCACTATTGCATACAGTGAGCAGACCAGCCTGTTTCCTTTCCCATTCTCCCTCATTCAATTCTGTTAAACAAAGAGTTTATTTTCATGTTAGGTATTGTCTAATGTTATGTGGGTTTTTTGTTTGTTTGTTTGTTTGCTTAGTTCAAATTCATCTGAATCATGAGAGACATGATGTGGGTCCAACAGAGAAGACTGAGTTCACAGCATACTACCTGGAAACAGTATTAAAATAATTTCGATATTTAAGGAAAATATGAATTTATTTTATAGCAGACTTCTCTCTCCTCATTCTGTAAATGAAAAATGTACTGTCATTTGGCTTCATCATTTTCCTCCCTCTCCTCTTTCCCTCCTCTCCTCACCATGAATGCTTCCCTTTATTATATACACTTGGGCTTAAATATTCCTAGGACAAAGAAATCTTTCTAAAATAACAAAAAGAAAATATGTTTGGAGGCAAGCTGCTGTGATAATACCAGTCGAGAGCAAAGGTACTAATGACCATTATAACACCAGTGGAATCCACAAACCCAAAAGACATCAATAATCTTTATTTACAATGTGCACTAATTGCAGAGTATATTTGAAAAGCACAGAGCATGTTAAATTCTGCTTGGGTGTCAGCTAGAATATGAGAGATACTACTGGTCATTTGGAGTAATAGAGGAAGCAGAGGGCACGAGGATACAGAATAACCTGGATACCAGTCCTCAAAATACTCTTTGGGGAATCTCAGTGTTGTTTGTATGACATTTAAGTAAGGCTTGCATTTCCACAGAAAGTGGATCAAAGAGTGAACAAATATCTTTTTTGTCAGCAATTGTTCTCATTGACCTAAGAATGGTATACTCTTAGGCAGCTTTGTTACATCTAAATCAGTTAGAGTGTTGGATGTGTTGGGATAGGGGCCAATTTAATTTAGAGGTAAATACAACCATTTATATAAGCTGCTTACACACACACACACAAAGATTTTCTTCATGATATTTATCTTTCTTAAGTTTCATACTTTTATAACATTATTATTTTTTCCACTTGCAGGTATGAGAACCGCTGTTTAGGTTAATAACCTTTTTTTTTCTGTTACCAAAATTACTAAAAAATTCTGTTTTCATAAAATTTTTAAACCAGAAAATATATGTAATATATATACAAATAAACAAATATATCCCAAAATATAAACAAGTAAACAAACGATAGATGTTACTGTAGAGCACAATGAAATAAATCTTAAGAAGTTCCCAAGGGGCGCCTGGGTGGCTCATTTGGTTGAGCATCCGACTTCCACTCAGATCTCTCAGTTTGTGAGTTCGAGCCCACATTGGGCTCTGTGCTGACAGCTCAGAGCCTGGAGCCTGCTTCAGATTGTGTATGCCCCTCTCTCTGCCCCTCCCATGCTCATGCTCTGTTTCTGTCTGTCTCTCAATAATAAATAAACGTTAAAAAAAAAAAAAAAAAAGTAAAAAAAAAAAAGTAAAAGAAAGAAAGAAAGAAAGAAAGAAAGAAAGAAAGAAAGAAAGAAAAGAAAGAAAGAAAAAAGAAGTTCCCAGAAAGCAGGCACCAGGATGACTCAGTCCCCTCAGGTCAGGATCTCACGACTTGACTTGGTTCCTGCATTTGAGCCACATTGGGCTGTGCGCTGTTAGTGCAGAGACTGCTTCAGATCCTCAGTCCCTCCCTCTCTCCCCTGCTCATGCTCTCTGTCTCTCAAAAATAAATAAAACATTTAAAAAAGAAGTCTCCCTGCACCAAAAAAAAAAAAAAAAAATCCCAGAAAGCATGTGACATACAGTGCACATTGAGATCAGTAAAAGGCATGTTGTTGCATAGTTGGCAATGTCTTTTTTTTTTTTAAGTTTATTTATTTTGAGCGAGTCAGAGAAAGCATGAGTTGCGGAGGGTGAGAGAGAGAGCAAGAGAGAGAATCCCAAGCAGGCTCCTTTCTGTCAGTGCAGAGCCCAACATGGGGCTTGAACCCATGAACTGTGAGATCATGACCTGAGCCAAAACCAAGAGTCCCCTGCTTAACTGACGGAGCCATCCAGGCACCCGCATAGTTCACAATGTCTAAACAAGCTATCATGCTCACAGTAGTCATAAGAGTTAACTCTGAATGTTGAACCAAAATAAAACATATTCTCCTTACAAATGTTGTGGCATATATGTATATTTTTCATTGATATTGTTTGATATTTTTTCATAGTGACTGAGCCATCCAGGCACCCCAATAGAGACATATTTAACAAGACATTTGTAGACTCTGAATACGTGCATAATGGAGGAAGTGGGTGTTATACTAGAATGTATAGAAAGGGCACCTAACATAATTTGGAGGCTTGGGAATTTATTCCCAGTATATATAATATCTACCTTGATCATGAAATGTACATCATAGTTTGTCAGGTGATTACTGAACGAAGTTCAGGAGGACCAAATCTGATATGAAAAAAGTGGAAGCAAGAGAGCAGATTAAGGTCAGGCAATTTAAAAAATGTTGTCATGGCCAATGAAATGAGACAACAATGTCCCTTCTGGAAGCACAGGAGGGACCACATGTATTTTAAAGCATAATACAGAAAAAAATACTCATTAGAACAATAGAATTTCAAGACATAAGAATCATGAACTGTTGAGAATTTTAGATAGTTATATCTAATTTTCATAGCATATTCACGCATTCAGAATGTTTCATGTCAGTGTAACAAACTCCATTCTTATTATAAAAAGGATTTTCAATGTCAAAGAACGTTCTCCTGATGAAGTTGATAAAGGTGAGCAAAAGTTTTGCAGGTAATCTAAACCTACTTTTATAAAAAAAGTCAATGTATAGTCATAATCTGTAGTCTTTATTCATTAGCTATACTTTTTATATAGCAACATTTTCACAGATTATAAATTAACTGTACACATTGAATTAAGTTCTTTGCAGAAATGAGGTACACTTTTTTTTTTAATGAGTCATGAAGATATTTTCAGGTCACTTGTAGATGTGTGGTTTGTTTTTGGTTTGCAATTGGGATGACAAAGCTAAGATTTTGATTTTAAATGTTTTAGAAACTACTCATTTTATATTTTTATATTTTTATAATCTTCCAAATTTTCTTATTATAAATGGTGAACTGGACAAGTGTTTTAAGTCTGCTTTTGCTAATCCTACCAAAATGATACATTAATCTTGCAAAGGCTTTTATCGCAAGGAGATGAAAGCATTAAAAAACTGAGGTTGAGGAAAAAAAAATGTTGAACCCAATGAGAGAGTGAGAGTCCTGAAAATCAACTATTTTTCCCCCAGGAACTTTTAGTGGTTCCATGATTATAAGAACCAAATACCTTGAAAGGGGAGTGTTAAAATAGCCTCAAACCAATGGATTGGTGAAATCTTTTAAAGAAGCCCCTAGATTCTCTAGGCATCTTACATTTCTCAGGGAAAAGACTGGATATTTCTTTTCTGGAGAAGCTGAAAACATGGGAGTCGTGGACTACATTCATATATATTGCAGTATTGTGTTTGCTTTTTGTCATTCAATTTTGTTTATTGGGTTGAGGGTGTTTTTTTCTTTAAGTTGGGGAGCCTGACTTGATCTTTTTCTTTATAGTTTTTGAGTCATCATCATGGGTAAAATATTATTTATCCATTTATCTATCAAAATACACAGGTTGTTTCTAAATCGTGCATATTATAAATAATGCGCAATGAACATGAGGGTACAGATTTCTCTTAGAGGTAGCAATTTAATTTCCTTTGAACATATACCCAGAAATTAGATTCCTGGATCATATGCTAATCTATTTTTAAATTTTTGAAGAACTTCCCACTGTTTTTCATAGTGCCTGTACCAATTTACATTTGCACTAACAGTGTACAAGAGTTTCCCTTTCTCTATACCCTTGTCAACATTTGTTATCTTTTGTATTTTACATAATAGCCATCTAATAGACATAAGTTGTTGGTTTATTATTGTTTTGATTTGCACTACCTTGATGATTAGTGAAATTGAGTATCTTTTCATATACCTATATGTTGGCCATTTTATATGCCTTCTTTGGAAAATGTGTATTGAAGCCCTTTGCCCATTAAAATCAGCAACTATTTATTGTATTTTTTTTTTTTTTTTAGAGAGAGAGAGAGCATGAGTGACAGGGAGGGGCAGAGAGAGAGAGAGAGAGAGAGAGAGAGAGAGAGATTGATTGAGAATCTTAAGCAGGCTCCATGCTCAGCACTGATGTGGGACTCAGTCCCACAACCCTGGGGTCATGACCTAAGCCGAAATCAAGAGTTGGAAACTCAACCAACTGAGCCACCCAGGCACCTCTAATTTTTGTATTTTGACATTGTATCCTGCAACTTTACTGAATTCATTATTCATCACTATTAGTTCTAAATTTTTGATGGAGTCCTTAGCTTTCTATATACAAGATCATGTCTTCTTTCCAAAAAGACAATTTAACTAATTCCTTTCTGATTTCAGTGACTTTTATTTATTTTTCTTGCCTAATTGCTCTGGCTTGAACTTAAAGTATTATGTTGAAGTGATGAGAGTGAGTACACTTGTTCCTGATCTTGGAGGAAAAGCTTTTAGCTTTTCACCATTGAGTATGGTGTCAGCTTGGGTTTGTCAAATATGGAATTTTTTATTGACATTAAAAAAAAATATTTCATAGTTGCCCCATATATGGTGCCACTGGTGGCTTATTATATGTAAAGAAAAGAATGAAAATAAAAGAAAGCCTCACAGTAAGTCTCATCATCATGAAAATTCAGAGGACTGAGAAAGAGAAGATAGTAAAACTTGGGGAGAAAAAACAACTTCTAGTATCAAAATTACCACAGAATTCTCTATGGTAACTCTGGAATCTGGAAGGAAATATTTAACACAATTGTAGTGGAGGAGGGTGAAGAAACATAAATAGACATAGGTTTCTATATAGCATTTGAACGGGTAGAGTGACAACACCAGTAGACTGTGTTTATTAGTGTATCTGTTTGTATAGATTTTAAGTGGTTGTTCTATTATTATCGGCTAGTATTATTGGCTAGTAATTAAATTAGTAATTAAATTAAAAGAAAATTAAAGTTGAAGGAAGTTTAGGTAGTCCAAAATAAGGTAGGTAAAAGAAAACAGAGAAACAAAAACTAGAACACACAGCAAAACAAGCCGACTTAAATTCTAAAGTATTAATAATTACATGAAATGTAATTTTATTAAATACCAATGAAAAGAAAAAGATTGGCAGAGTGAATTTGAATACATACTCCAAGTATCCACAAAATAAACTCAACTTCAAATAAAACAATATAATCGAATTGAAACTAAAATGATGGAAAAAAACGTATAACATGCAAATAAAATTTAAAAAAAAGCTTGAAAGATCTTCAAATAAAGTAGTCTTCAGAGCAAATAAAATTACCAGAGACGTTAAGGGATATAATATTATGATGAAAGGGACAACCCTTCAAGAAGACATAGCTGTTCTATATATGTACCAAGCATTCAAGCTGCAAAATACAAAGCAGTTTTATGTGGATTCAGCTGCTGATTATATGCTATTTAATATAGACAATCAAAAATTTATAATATAATTATTGATTGTATCCAAATATTCAAATATTTATATAATTTTCCTCATGCATTAATTATGTGGTAGTGTTGTTTTATTCTTGGTGCTTGATTTTTTTAAAAAATAAAAGCAAAGCAACATTTTCAAAGATCTCTGGTGTTAAGCTGTCACCTGATTTACAGTAGTTGCAGAATTCCTGGACAGTTAGAAAGCTTTTTCAGTAAAGGTACCAACTTCAGAAAATGATGTGAAATAAGTGCTTTTAAGAGCTAAAAGCAGCGGCCACATGGAACAAAAGAATGAATGGTGAGGGTTCTGTATGATGTTCATATTGAAGTTCTATTCTTTTATAGTTCAACAGATCAAATGTGATGAGCCACTTGTTACTAAATAAAAGGACATGGGGCTTTCACTTTCACAAAGCCAAAGAATCCAATTGGTCTTTCTTTTATAAGTACTACGAGGGATTAAATATTTGGATTGAAAAAAAAAAGAAAAAGAAAAAAGAAAAAAGCGACATCCTAACTTCTGCCACCAGCTATGGGTTGTGAGTTACTAATGCCCTACATAAAATAAAAGGCACCTAAAGGTGCTATAGTATTGTAATTTCCCATTTTGTCACCAAGAGATGAAGTTCTCTTAGATAAAATATGAATAAGGACACCTGATTTTTTTCCACTATCTTCTGATTCTGAATTTGTCAACTGAATAAAGCATACTACAGTTTCCATTATTATCTCTGTGAGATTAAATTTCCTTAACTGTAATAGTTTATTCTTCTAAGTTCATGTTTTCAAATCTTAGAATTAATAGTCTATATATTATCCTTTATAAAATATGTAATAAATATTACCAAATATCTTTGTAAAATATCCATGTTTTTGCCCTCTTTCTCTATTCCTCAGTCCAGCATCCTCTCTGACCTCCTTGCTGATTCTTGAACACACCTTATAACCTGACAAACAAGTAAATATCACTCTACTTCCAATACTCTATAATTGTAACTTTCTCCTCTTCCCAGTATTCCTGAACTCACTTTCTTTGCATCTTGTCCTACAAGACACTTACTATCTTCAATATAAATTTTTATAATATATTTTTTTTTATTTTTTAGTGTTTTATTATTTATTTTTGAGAAAGAGAGATAGAGTGTGGGTGGGAGAGGGGCAGAGAGAGAGGGAGACAGAGTCCAAACAGACTCCAGGCTCTGAGCCAGCACAGAGCCTGACACGGGGCTTGAACTCACAAGCTGTGAGAGCATGACCTTAGTCAAAGTCAGATGCTTAACCGACTGAGCCACCCACATGCCCCATTTTCAATATATAATATTTTATTTATTACGTCCATTTTGCTTATTGCATATTTCCCACTAATGGAAGGTAAGTTACTTGAAGGCAGGGGTGTTCATCTATCTTGATCACAGATACAGATCTAAGTCTCCTCTACAGTTCCTGGCATAGGATGGGTACTCATAAAATACATTTGAATGAATGATGTTGTAAAATATAATATACTCATTTGAATGGATTATAGGAAAATGTTTCACTTAGAGTCCTGCTTCGTATTTTGCATAACCTGCATCTGTCATGTCTTCTGTAAACAATAATGTGCTTAGTGTCTTCTCCTCTTACTTAACTTAATATTTTTGTTACTTATCTTCCCATAAACTGCAAAAGAACAAATGACTAACATAGCTTTCTTAAATATAAATAATAATATATATGGCCAAGTCACATACAGTCTCTATCACAACTTCAAGAGCTGTTTAAAATGATAGAGCTATACTGTATATTTCAAGATCATTTGCAGATCTAAGGTTTGGGATCATTTATATATACATTTATATGTAATGCAAGTATTATAAATCTATGATATATAATTACAGCATGTAAATAAATATATATTTATAATTTTGATTAAAATACTCACTAAAATATCTTTATAAGAGAACTATTTCATCTATAGCATCGTACTGGGTATCTATTTGAGATGAAATGTTTAAGTATGCTTCCATTCATAAACTCAGCATACATGTATTGAGTATCTACTAAGTGCTGAGCATTTGACTATGGTACAGAAGCACACAAGACAGGCAAGACTGCTATCCTCATGAAACTCTTATTTGGAGGGATTAAAATAAAAATATTTGGAAATAAAATAAAAATAAATGGAAATTTCATTATAATAATATAAAATTCAGATACAAGAATCTTTTTTTTCCCAAAGGAGAAATGGCTAAAACTAATGTTTCTAAGGAGACATGCTATTAGTAGATGGATTTTTGAAGGATAATGTAATATATATGTACATTTTATTAGAATAAAATGACACAATATTTTTGCTTCTTTACAGATAGTGTTGTGGTTATTTAATCACTTTAAAATTTCTTTTTGAGATTGCAATATTGTGCTGCCTGCTGTCCAATGCCTAAAAGAAATTGCTTCATATATTTTGTTCAGTTTCATTTTTGATTATACATCGAGGGTTATTGAAATACCAATTATTCCATCATAGCCAGAAGAAGAGGTATCTACTTTTTCATAAAATAAAATTTTATGTGATATTGTTTTTGTAGAAAAAAGTGTACAATTTTTGAAAAATGTTTCAAAACTACCAAGTAGACATGAAGAAGCCATGTTATTCTGACAAGTAAAGCCACATGAAGTACATATAGTTTCATAGAAAGGTGACCTGAGGCAGGACAGATCCAGTAAGAGACCATATGAGAAGCAGTTGAAGTTATATAAACAAGCAATGATTAGGATGTCAAAAGGGCAGTAGTTGTAGGAATGAAAAGTAATAGCATGTTCAATATTGTAATATAAAAATGTAATATAATTTGTCATTTCCAGTATATTTCAGCATTTGCGATATACAAAACTACAGTGATTTGGAAATGCCTGGAGCAGGACTGTGTTGTCATAAGACTATTTATATTAACACAGAGCATGGAATTTTAAACCCAACTAATAACCGTGACAGTTCTAAAGTCCCTTAGGGTTCCCAAATTGTTAAAAATGTTTCCTCAGTCCTTATGCTATTCCATGAGTCTATATATTGCAATTTATCTTTATAGGCTAATTAGAGAAGTAAGATTTACAAAGGACCAGAGGTCAAATCAATGTGGTAGAACACTATAATTTGTTTCACTGGGTCATATTGGTGAGTTGTGATCAAGAGTGAGAAAATTATGGTTGAAACTATTTTTGGTGACAGATTAACACTCAGAGGATTAGAACTTTAGATAAGCCACTCTGCTAAAGTAAGCAAGTGAGCAGGTCATTGACCAGTACATAATTAATGTTATAGGCTACAGGTATTGACAAATGAAGATATGAGCCCATTAGTTTCTGAGAAATTACAGATCCAGGGCTCATGACTTTTACTCCAGATACTATCACAATGCCCAATTCATAGTTTGAATGCAGTACATTGTTGCTCACTATCAAATGAATGCTCTTTCTCTTCTAAAAAACAAAACTAAACAAAAACAAAAAGACAAAAAGGTCTAATGAGAGATGCGAATCACATTGTTAGAAAAGGTTCACATTTTCCTAATAGCTGTTCTCCTCACTGGATATTCATGTAACAAGTACTAGGTCAATTGGATTATATTTGGGATTACTCAAACTTCTTTGTGTGACCTGGTGATAGCCATTCTTAGTTAAAATGATGATAAGGTTGTGTGTTTCATGGAATGAAAAGGTCCCTTCTTTGGAATAGCTATTAAGCCTGGCAGTACAAGATCAGTGAATTCATGGTCGTGAGCCCATTCCTGCATATCTTTTTTCTGTAAAGTAGGTCCTCTGTGCAATTGAAGTATTATCTGATGCCAATAGGTCAAATAAATCTTTGGATACACTGAGGCTGTGCATATATATATGTATATATATGTATATACATATATATGTGTGTATATATATGTATATATGTATATGTATATATATGTATGTATATATGTGTGTGTGTATATATATATATATATATATGTATGTATATGTATGTGTATATATATGTATATATCCAGATACATACATAAACTTTGAGAACAAACCAGTGGTCATTTATCATCAAGCTGCTGTTGGTTTCCTCAGGAGATGATGCCATAGCCTGCAACTGTTTCTCTTCCTAGCAAATTGAACACTGGCTTAGCTATAGTGAGACTAGCAGTGGTAATACGAAAGCATGAGCCAATGCTGTTGGATGCTGGCATTGCCTTCATGGCTGCCACCATGGCAACTTCCTTCATGTGCCTGCTATGCCAGGCTGGCAGTTGCCAATTACAAAGGCTTTCAAAAGTCCCTTTGCTGGGTCATTTTGGCTTTTTAGTGGATTGGTCCTTTTTCAGAGGTGGACACATTCTGGTTGAACATAATATGTGACACACTTTTACATCATTTGCCTATGTATAAGACCTCTTTTTTTTTCTCAATATTGCAATACTTTATCGATCCAGGATCCTGAATAACTTCTCTGACATTTTCTATTGTCTGTGACTCTATTTTTATTCTCTCCTGAGGCCACTACTCTGTCCATGTAGAGTGGATGACCATGTTCACAGTCTGAAGTTATGCCCACTGAGAAGATTTTCCTTTGTCACTACTTTTCAAGGCTAACCATTATAGTAGTATAATTCAATTGTTATTGATTTTGACTTGCACCCTCATACTGAGACAAACCATCAATAAACCAAATAAGGATTTCTTACCCTTTTTTGTCTAATCGTAAGAGAGCCCCATAGACACAAGATGAAGAAAGGACACTGGTGCCACAATGGTGGGGATCATGGGCGTGTAGGCTTCCTGCACATGTGTCTGACTTGTTTACTCTACCACTCATTGTAATGCATTACACATATAGCACTTCACTCATTATTAGTGTTTCATTGATGTTTATGGACTATGCAGATAGTTCATATCTCTTCTGACTAACTGATGGCTAAGATGGAAGAGCTAACAGAGCACTGGAACAAAACTGCAAGTTTCATTTATTCCATGTGGATGTGAACTGGTTTTATTTATATTTTCTTAGAGGGAGAGAAAAGAGTAAATTTTTCAGATCAGCCACACATCCTATGACTGAGGCTGTATCAAATTTTAGCAAAGGTATTTGAGGTTTGGACTACAGTTAGGTTGAACTTGCAGTAGTATACAGACATCATCCAGTACCCATCCAGCACCAGTCAGACTGGTGAATCAAAGGACCACTATCCTTGCCCCTTGTAAATTATTGAGGGTAACAATTGTGTTTTCTAAGCCACATGGGATGCAACATAAAATTTTTGAATTACTTTCTTATCCATGAAAGAGTAGTTTCTGAAGACTTGCCCTAAAATTTCCTTCCAAGATAATTCTTCGGACTTAAGAAACGTAGTGATAAAATGGCAACCATATCCTCAAGATAAGGTCTGTAGCCAGCCCCTTGGCCAGGATCTATTTATTACCTCCCCTCCCCACATATTTACCAAATATACTCCATATATAATAGAGAAGGGGCACAATGACATGATAATGCTTTAGGTCTCCAGGTGCTAGTGTCAACACAGACCCTATTTCTAACATACCTCAACCTGTTTGGCAATCTACTCCCCAGTCCACAGTTACCAGAGGAAATGACTAAGGGATTCTTTAGTGAAGGACTAGTGTATCCATTTTGTGTGTAATAGATAAGGTTTTGCACAGTCCTTTCTCCTGCATAACTATCTCTTCCAGCAATGGTTTCAATGTCTGATAACTGGCTTAACACTTGAATCTTGGCAAGGGGTCATGACTCTTAAAAGGACTAAATGTTTTCAGCCACCTGAGCTCCCATCCTTGATTTCTTCTGTTAGCACAAATTGAATAGTAACTTGTTGGCTGCCCACCTGTCTTTTTCCTGAGGAGGTTGTGTTCCATAGCATATGGTTGTGAACTGCATTCATTATCCTTTTCATGCTACATCCTCTTGGCTATTACTTAAACCTTGTCAGTCATTATTATGATTGGTTGTGATCACTTCTCTTCTGGGGGTGAAACACTTAAGCCTGGCCTCTATTTTCTTGCTATTAGTGAGACAAGTTCTTTTTTTCTTTTCTCTTTTCTTTTCCTTTTCTTTTCTTTTCTGACATACATAGATGTTATATACATATAAATGTTTCTTTATTGATGCAAGATTCCTGACCAGTATAGAGTGATGCATTTATTAAACAGAAACCAGTGCAGAAACTACTACATACCACCTGTCTAGACAGGTTTTGGTTACATTGTACCTATTGATGGAATAGTCCATCTAGTAAAGTTTTATATGTCAAAAAGCTTTGAATTTGAGCAAGGTGTCCATTAATTCACCTCTGAAAAAGTTAAGTGGCATTTAATTTTGGCTAATATATTTTATAGCATTAAAAAGCTTATGCTTAGCTTAAGCTAAATTTCTCAAAATGTTATTCTATGCACAATAGCCCTTAGCAGACAGAGTCTGTCATTGCATCCAAATTCACACAGATGAGTCTCATTTGAGAAATATATGCTAAATAGCTGGTACTTCGAGACAAAAATACTTATAACTTGAGTTTCTTATAGTCAACACAGACTTCTTCCTCTGAGTGTCTGTCTTGGCCACATTTCAGAGTGAAAGTGAAGACATACCAGCAGTGTCCCTGTGTAACTTGGAATTAAATCACCAGATCTGTCTGATGGTAAAGGTGGCACTATTACCAGGTAAATAAAGGCCCATTTAAAAAAAAGCCAATTTGATGGGGCACCTGGGTGACTCAGTTGGTTAAGTGTCTGACTTTGACTTAGGTCATGATCTCACTGTTTGTGGGTTTGAGCTCCGCATCAGGCTCTGTGCTGACAGCTCACAGTCTGAAGCTTGCTTTGGACTCTGTCTCCCTCTCCACCTCCCCCAACATGCTCTGTCTCTGTCCCTGTCTCTCTCTCTTTCTCTCTAAATAAATAAATAAAAAATTTTAAAGCCAATTCAAGATACAAATCAAGGATGGATACACTACATTCAGAACTGAACTTTGATGGATCTGGTATCCTAACTAATGTGGTAAGTTTTAGAAACTGGTGGCAAATTTTACCCATGATGTTCTCAAGCTGAGAAGACATTAATCCATTGATTCAAATCCCTTACTGCATCCACATAGCTCTGAGGTCATCCTGCAAATTGGGAATCAAAAACTACAGAGTTAGGGTAACAAAGTTTGACAATATGTTATACAAGTCAAATTTGCAAAGACATATTAAGTATATCTGTTCTGAGAGGAAAGCATCAAATTCTTTGTGTACATTTTGGTAGTTTTATTGTAACAAAGACCTGGTACACTTCTAACGTTTAAAACTGAGCATCATCTTTCCTATCTAGTGAAACAAAAAAAAAAAAAAAAATTAAAAATAAATAGGAACAAAATTACGGTAGAGTATGTCTATTTCAAATAAGATTCTACAGATTCTACTGATTTGTCAATTGGGTGGCAAGGTTCATGTCATCATTAAGAGAGAATTTGATTTCAAAATTGTCATTTTAAACTGCAAGGATGTCAAACATCATAATTTAACATGCCAAAGAAGAAACCATGTTTTAAAAATGCCCACTTAAACCACCCAAATATCTCAAACCCACTGTTTGCTGACCTTCTGTAACCCCAGTTCTTAAGTTTTTTTTTTCTTTCTTTCTTTCTTTCTTTCTTTCTTTCTTTCTTTCTTTCTTTCTTTCTTTCTTTCTTTCTTTCTTTCTTTCTTTCTTTTCTTTCTTTCTTTTTGTAACCAAGGGAAAGAAGACAAATACACGTTGGTAAATGATAACTGTCCATTTTCACATAGAGAGGCAGTGTGATTTCTGGGCCCAATACACAGAGGAAAGAGAAAAACAGAGTTCTATGCACTACTGTACAGGAGCCTCGTATCCTCCAGATTCCAGCAGAAATAAGGAAGCAGAGGGATTTCTTTTTTCCCATAGAGCAGGGTGGTGTAAATTCCATAGTTTTTAATTGAGACAGGAAGAGATAAAAACGAATTTGGAACAGGAAGGGGTAGAGATTCTATTCCCACTCTATTCTGCTCAAGGTATACCCCACCCCTAAATAAGTAGAGAACCATGATAAAATGGAAAGAAAGGAGACCTCAAAAATAGAGTCACAAGGCACAAGAGGAAGAAGGAATGAAAGAAACAAAAACAATTGTGACTCATTTCTCTCATCATTCATGTCAGAAACTATATAGTAATGGATTTGGCCAAGTAACTCTTTGATGACCTCTCCTAACTCATTTGCACCTGCATCAGAATGGTCAGTAAACCAGGGTAAGAAAGGCTCTGGTTCCTCATGCTGTCTCTTCCTGCTGGCTTTATTTTGTGTTTGACTTGAAAATTTTGGTCAGGGGCACCTGGGTGGCGCAGTCGGTTAAGCGTCCGACTTCAGCCAGGTCATGATCTCGCGGTCCGTGAGTTCAAGCCCCGCGTCAGGCTCTGGGCTGATGGCTCGGAGCCTGGAGCCTGTTTCCGATTCTGTGTCTCCCTCTCTCTCTGCCCCTCCCCCGTTCATGCTCTGTCTCTCTCTGTCCCAAAAATAAAATAAACGTTGAAAAAAAAGAAAATTTTGGTCAGATCCTTTCCAGATTTCCATTTGATTTCAGCGGACTTTGAACATGGATTACTACTTTCATTCATATGAAATTCTTTGGAGAGAACTTTATTTTGGAAGTAAGGGTTTTCATCAAAACAAAAATCTATTCTGTAACCTGATTTAATATCTCTAAATTCTGTCACTTCTACTCTTGTATAAAAGTGCCTCCCCAAGCAGGCAGACAACATCCAGCTTGTGGATGTTGACAAATGCGATTCCCCCCAAATGTGGGATTATGGTGCTTAATTCCAGCCTCTTCTGGGGAAAAAGAAAAGAAAAGAAAGGAAAAGAAAAGAAAAGAAAAAAGAAAAGAAGATTGTCAGAGGTTTTTTTATATTTTTGTTTTACTCTCAAAATCTCCTTACTGGCTTGTTCATTAAATCTTTTTCATTTGTATTTCATCAGTATGTTCACTTGCTTTTTACTGTTCTTTTTCTGAGGTCTTTATTCCAGTGTGGCTGGAGCAGAGCTCCTTTTTAGCGACCCTGATGGCGGTGCCTACGTGGTGCTGTTCTTCATGGGGGTTGAGAGAAGTGCAGCAGGGAGGGGACAAGAAGGGAAGGTGAAAAGGGCGGCAGCTTCCCTGAGCCACACTGCAGCGCGTGAGACTCGGCCCCGCCTCCTCCCAGGCGCTGGCTGCGCGCGCAACCCTCCCAGCCTGCCCTGCGGCGCAGGGAGGAGCACCGCGTGCCGCTAGCCTGGTTCCTGCTTTTGGAGGTTTGGCGACAAAGTGACAGCTGGCCGGTTTGGCTCCTCCCCTCACTCCCAGCGCTCTGGCTCTCCCTGTTTTTCCTCTCCTAGGAACCACCTCCTCCTCACGGCAGCAGCGAGGGGTCCTGTGTTATCTTAAAGTAGGTGTTATTTCTCTTAATTTTGAAAAATTAAGTGTTTTTATCGGAGTAAGAAAACTTAATATGAGGTCTACCTCTCAACAAATTTTAAAGTGTACAGTGCAGTATTGTTAACTATAGGCATAACATTGTGCAGTATATTTCTAGAACTTATCTTGAATAGTGAAACTTTATAGCCTTTGAACAGCAACTTCCCATAATCCTTCTTCCAGCCCCTAGAAACCACCATTTGTTTGTTTCAGAGTTTGGCTATTTTAATACTTGATACAAATGGAATCATTCCTGATTTGCCTTCCTGTGACTAGCTTATTCCACTTAGCATTATGGCCCATAGGTTCATACATGTTGCTGTAAATGGTGGGATTTCTTTTTTGTGTAAGCCTGAATAATATTTTGCATGTAAATGCCACATTTTCTTTATCCATCAATTCTTCCATGGTATCAAAAGTTCAGAAACAGCACAAAACCAGTGAATCACCAAAATGGAATTTGTTGAAGCTTATTGCGCACACACCAAAAAGATAGTTTGTGAATTGAGAGTACTCAAGCCAAAACATGGAATAAAACTCAGGGGTATGTTGTTATAAAGCAGCTTATATAGTGAGAAGGCATTAAATGTTTATTCTTTACAGAGATTGGTTATAATATTGTAATTTCCCAAAATGATAGGTAAGTTGGTCAGTAATTACCTTATATTAACCTTGGGAGACAGTGTAAGTTTTGCCCATGATTTCCAGAGGCATAAATAAGAAATGACCCAGGTCAAGCTAGTTTTGTAAAGTAAGTTAAATTATACTTTGTATGACTAAATTGGTTTTCTCTGCTCATAGAGTTTTCAAGTTTGTTTTGATTTTAACAGTGGATATTTGGGTTGTTTTCATACCTTGGCTATTGTGAATAATGCTGCAGTGACCATGGGAGTGCGGGAGTTGAATTCAATTCTTTTGGATACATACCCAAAAATAGGATTGCTAGAGCAAATGATAGTTCTATTTTTAATTTTTTTCAGGAAGCACCATACTGTTTCCCATGGTGGCTATACCGTTTTATAATCCACCAGCAACATACATGGTTACAAATTTCTCCACATCCTCACCAACACTTGTTATTTTTTTATTTTTGATAATAGCTGGCCTAAGAAATGTAGAATGACATCTCATTATGTTGTTGATTGCCATTTCTCTGATGACTAGTAATATTGAGCTTCTTTTTATATACTTGTTGGCCATTTGCATATCTTCTGCAGAGGAATGTCTATTAAGATTCTTTGCTCATTTTTTAATCAGGACGTTTGGCTGGTTTTTGTTGTTTTGGGGGTTTTCTTCTGTTTTTTGTTTGTTTTTGCTATTGACTTGAGGTCTTCTTTATGTGTTTTGAACATTAACCCCATATGAGATATATGGTTTGCAAATATTTTCTTCCATTCCATAGGTTGTCCTTTCCTTGTGTTTGTGGTTTTCTTTTCTTTGTAGAAGCTTTTTGCTTTCATATAGTTTCATTTGTCTATTTTTGCTTCTAATGTCTATTCTTTTAGTGTCACATCCAAGAAATCATTGCCAACAAGACTAATGCCATAAAGCTTTTGCTATGTTTTCTTATAGAAGTTTTATACTTACAGGTTTAATGTTTAAGTCTATAATCCATTTTAGGGTGCCTGGGTGGCTCAGTCAGTTGAGCATCCGACATGGGCTCAGGTCATGATCTCTTGGCTCATGAGTTCCAGCCCCACATTGGGCTCTGTGCTGACATCTCAGTGCCTGGAGCCTGCTTCGGATTCTGTAGCTCCCTCTTTCTGTGCCCCTTCCCTGCTCACTCACACTCTGCCTCTCTGTCTCTCTGTCAAAAATAAACATTAAAAAAAAAAGTCTTTAGTCCATTTTGAGTTGATTTTTTGTGGATGGTATAAGACACCGATTTCATTCTTTTACGTATGAGTATCCAGTTTTCCGGCACCATTTGTTGAAGAGACTTTCCTTTCTCTCTTATGCGTTCTTGACACTCTTGTCAAAGAAGAATTGACAGAATATGCCTGTCTCTGGAACAGTCCATGAACTTGGGGCATTCTCTATTTATTTGTGCCTTCTTTAATTTCTTTCAGCAATGTTTTATAATTTTCAATTTACAAATCTTTTACATTCATAATTATATTTACACTGAAGTATCTTTTTCTTTTCAGTGCTATTGCAGGTAGGATTTTTTCTTAATTAAAATTTTTTTTTAGGATTTTATTTTTTATTGTTGAGAGAGTGAGCGAGCGAGCAGGTGAAGGACAGAAAAAGAGGGAGACACAGAATCCAAAGCAGGCTCCAGGCTCTGAGTTGTCAGCACAGAGCCTGACGCGGGGCTTGAACCCACAACTGTGAGATCATGACCTGAGCCAAAGTCAGGATGCTCAACCAACTGAGCCACTCAGGTGCCCCAGATTTTTTTTTTAATTTTTAAAAATTTTCCTAATTTTCTAATTTTCAGATAGTTGGTTTTGATGTATAGAAATGTAACTGATTTTTGTATGTTGATATGGAATCCCGTAACTTTACTGAATTCATTTATTGATTCTAACCCTTTTTTTTATTGAAGTCTTTAGGGTTTTCTATATACAAAATCATGTCATCTGCAAACAGAGGTAATTTGACTTCTTTCCAAATTAGGTATAATTTATTTATTTCTCTTGCCCAGTTGCTCTAGCTAGGATTTCCAGTACTGTGTGATACAGAATTAGTGAGAAGGGGTATCTTTGCTTTGTTCTTGATTTTAGAGAAAAAGCCTTCAAGTTTTCTACATTGAGTATGATGTTAGTTGTAGAGTTTTCATATATGGCCTTTATTATTTTGTTTTAATTTTCTTACATTCCTAGTTTGTTGAGAGATTTTATAATAAAAGTATTGAATTTTTCTCAAATATTTTTTTTGTATCTTTTGAAACGATCATGTGATTTTTAACCTTCATTCCGTTAATTTGCATTTGCATGTTTGTTAATTTGCATTTTTTGAAGCATCTTCACATCCCAGAGATAAATCCTATTTGGTCATGGTGTATGATCCTTACAATAGTGTCAGTGAATTCAGTGTGCTAACATTTTGTTGAGGATTTTTGCATCTATGCTTATAAGGGATGTTGGATTTTGTCGTCCGTCCTTCCTTCCTTCCTTCCTTCCTTCCTTCCTTCCTTCCTTCCTTCCAGTGTCTTTGTCTGGATTTGCTATCAAGGTAAATCTGTCCTCACAAAATGAGTGATAATATTTACTCCTCTTCATTTTTTTGGCCAAGTTTGAGAAGGATTGGCATTAAATCTTCATTGATGTGTTTAGTAGAATGCAGCAGTGAGATTTTTCTTTGTAGGGAGGTTTAACTAGTGTTTCATTCTCCTTACTCATTATTGATCTGCACATTTTTCTTTTTTATTTCTTCACAATTCAGTCTTGATAGGTTGTGTGTTTCTAGGAATTTATCCATTTCCACTAAGTTGTCCAATTTGTTGGTATACAGTTGTTCATAGCAGTTTCTTGTGATCCTTTTATATTTCTATGGCATCAGTTGTAATGTCTCTTTTATTTCCAATATCTTTTGAATTTTCACCCTTTTTTCCCAGTTTGGCCAAAAATTTGTCTATTTTTTAATTTATCTATTTTGTAAGCTTGATATTTTTCTATTTTTCTGTTATCTGTTTTATGTCTGTTCTGTGTAAAATTTTCTTATATTAGCTTTAGGCTAGTTTGTTGTTCTTTTAGTTCTCCAGGTGTAAAGTTAGGTTGTTTATTTGAGTTTTTTTTTAATGTGGACATTTATCACTGTAAACTTCCCTTTTAGTACTGCTTATACTGCATCCCATACATTTTGATATGTAATGTTTTCATTTGTCTCAAGATTTTTTTCTAATTTGTCTTGTGATTCCTTGTGTGTACTGTTGGTTTTTCAAGAGTGTGTGGTTTAATTTTTACATATTTTGAATTTTCATGTTTTCTTCTGCTGTTGATTTCTAGCTTCATTTAATGGTAGTTGGGAAAAGATTCCTGCTGTGATTTCAATCTTTGTAAATTTGTTAAGACTTTGTTTTTAACCTAACAATGATCCGTACTGAAGAATGTTCCATGTGTGGTTGAAAGGAATGTATATGCCCCTGCCATTTGGGTAGAATGTTCTCTGAGCATATCTGTTAGGTCCATTTGACCTATAATGTTGTTCAAGTTCTCTATCTCCTTATTGGCTTTGTATCTGGATATTCTATGCATTATTGAGGGTAGTGTCTTGAAGTGTCCTATTATTATTGTGTGTCTGTTTCTCTTTTCATTTCTGGTAGTGTCTGCTTTATATATTTAGGCGCTCTGATGTTGGGTGCATATATATTTATAATTATAAATAAATTCATCTTCCTGGTGAATTTACCTTTTTATCATTATATAATGTTCTTTGTCTCTTGGGGCAGATTTTGACCTAAAATAAT
The DNA here is from genome assembly GCF_028749965.1 of Puma concolor. NCBI lineage: Eukaryota > Metazoa > Chordata > Mammalia > Carnivora > Felidae > Puma > Puma concolor. The sequence goes on along the minus strand of NC_141667.1, from coordinate 203,069,408 downwards.
TTTTTTTTTTTCTGACAGAAGTATAGCCACTGCTGTTCTCATTTGTTTGCAGTATTGATGGAATTATTTATAAGTGTTGAATTTAACATATTTCTACCCTTGGGTTTTGGAAAATGTCAAGTTAAGGCAGAAATCACAAGGAAAAAAGATACTAAGTAGATCGAGACAATGTGATAAATTAAGGATTAGAGAGATATCAATTTGAGTGGAATAGGCAAAATAATCATGATGGAAGAGATCATAGGTAGCATACAAGAGAAGAATCCTGCTTCATAGACGAAAGGATAAAACAGCTCAATGGGGAAATGCATTAAAATTCTATTACCATTTTGATTAAAAAGCCTATCTATTTATCTTTTCTTTGGCTATTTACCCTGACATTTAATTTAGCATAAGTTTAAAAAAGTAATACCAATATGGAAACTGACAGCTACTTTTTTGCCTGTGTTATCAGAACCCAAAAAGCTTTGTTGTGAAATATCATGTAGTACCCCCTTGGGGAATTCTGTCTTCATATGGCTTATTTATGTTTGTGCATGCTTTGAGTTACAGATGTTCAGCACACACACATGCACTGAATAAATGCATTATCATAAAACAGCAAAACTATTCTTACTCGCAGATAGAATTGACTGCTTGTTGTTACTGGTTTCAGATGGGTACTATGCAAACCTTTGTAATAGCCCCTTTGATAATTTAGTAAACTTACTCATTTGAATACATTCATGTACCCAAGTACTGTTAAAGTATACTGTATTTTCCTGGAGGGCAAGACCTGAGTCCCATCATTGTGGTTTTCTTAGAAATGTCAGCATATTGCTAAATCAATGAGTGCTTATTAAATGAATGAAAAGAAAGAATGAATAAAATTTTAGCTGTGACATGAAAACTTTGCCTTTTGTAATTTTCTTAAACTTTCTAATAATGCATTATTATTTTAAGTGGGTTTTACACTGGAATGAAAATCATTTGGCCTGCATAGGAAAAACATAAAAGTACAGTCCAGAGTAGAAGGAAATTAAATGTTCATTTCACATCTGTAACATCAGTCGTGTTGTCAGACTGTGGTAGTATTGAAGTGGGTAAAACACATCGCTTCTTGGCCTTTTGGCTAAGATCAAGTGAAGTGGGTAAAACAACAGTTTCCTCAGGTATTCTCCAAAATATGTCCACTTTTTTTTTAATGTTTATTTATTTTGAGAGAGAGACAGGGGAGAGGAGCATTAATGGGGGAGGGGCAGAGAGAGAGGGAGAGAGAAAGAATCCCAAGCAGACTGTGTGCTGTCAGCACAGAGCTGGAAGCAGGGCTAGATCCTACGCACTGTGAGATCATGACCTGAGCTGAAATCAAGAGCCGGATGCTTAACTGACTGAGCCACCCAGGCATCTCAAAATATGTACACTTTCTAATTTGCTTTCTACTATCTCTTTTTCCTGTATACTAACCTAGAGCAATATATTCTTGTTGGCTGAATTGGTATTTATAGTTTTGAATAATTTAGGAAACAAAGAGGTGGACTATATGACATTTTAAGCTGCTTCTATATCATATTTCCAAGAATGAAAAAGACAAGTTATGGAAACGATAAAGAGAAAATAAAACTTTTAAAATATTTTTAGGTTTTCATGTAATCTTATATTTTTAGAAAAGAGAAATGAATTTTTATGTTGAAATAAAACTGCAGTACTATTACAATATTTGAAATAGACCAGATGTTTATTTGGTTGGTTTATTAAAATTTGATTACTCATGGATATTATCACTGATAATTTGGCTTTCTATTCTATGAAAAAAAATTTAATGAACTGAAAAGTTTTCATTGAGCTTTGCAAATTGCTGGGAGTTGGATTCTCTCTAGAGACCGTGTCTTATCACAGCACATCAACTGAAAGTGTAAATATCTAATACACTGAACTGTCTACAACCGCACAGCCTCAGCAGTGTTAGGTCCAGGGCAAATTGTTAGAGAAATGGAGGAAGAATTTAGATAACTTGAATGGGATATCGTTTGGCATAGGACACATCACTCAGTTCACTCAAATATTTTAAAAAATACATTCAACAATAAATATAAAGGGTATATAGTTTTATAATTTCATGTTAACTTATGTTTTAGGAAAGAGAAATAAATTTTATGTTGATAAAACAGCAATGCTATTATAATATTTGAAATAGACCAGACATTTGTTTTGTTGGTTTTATTAAAATATACAAATTTGAGGAAATTACACAACACACTCTTAAAAAATCAGTGTGTCCAAGAAGATATCACAAGGGAAATTAGAAAATAGAGACAAATTAAAATGAGAACACAGCATCCCAAAACTTATGGGACACAGAAAATGCAATGTCAAAGAGGAAACTTATAGCTATAAAAGCTCACATTAAAAAAGAAGACAGGTCTTAATTTAAGGTGCCTGGGTGGCTCAGTCAGTTAAGCATCTGACTCTTGGTTTCGACTCAGGTCATGATCTCATGGTTCCTGGGTTTGAGCCCCACATCAGGCTTCATTCTGACATTGCGGAGCCTGCTTGGGATTCTCTCTCCTTCTCTCCGCCCCTCCACTACTTGCTTTGTCTCTCAAAATACGTAAATAAAACTTAAAAAATAAATAAAAAAGACAGGTCTTAAATCAATAAACTATCTTTGTAACTTGTGGACGTAAAGGAAGAGGAACAAACTAAATACAAAGCTAGATAAGAAGGAGGAAATAATAAAAATTAGAGCAGACTAGGGGCTCCTGGGTGGCTCAGTTGGTTAAGTGTCCGACTTCAGCTCAGGTCATGATCTCACGGTCTGTGAGTTTGAGCCCCGCGTCGGGCTCTGTGCTGACAGCTCAGAGCCTGGAGCCTTGAAACAGGAGCCTTGATTCTGTCTCTCTCTCTCTCTCTGACCCTCCCCCATTCATGCTCTGTCTCTCTCTGTCTCAAAAATGAATAAACGCTAAAAAATATTTAAAAAAATTACAGCAGACTAAAATAGAGAAAACAATAGAGAAAATCAACAAAACCAAAACTTAGTTCTTCAAAAATATCAACAAAATTGACAGATTGTTACCTAGATTGACAAAAAAAAGAACACTTAAATTACTAAAATCAGTAATGAAAATGGAGGCATTAGTATCTATTTTACAAAAATAAAAAAATATATATGAGATTATTTTCAAAAACGGTGCCAACAAATTGGATGACCTTGATGAAATGGAGAAATTTCGGTAAATACAAAAGCAAGAAAGCCTGAGGGCTCACACTTTATTTTAAAGTTAATACAAAGCTATGGTAATCAAAGCATAGTGGTACTGAGCCCAAAATTAACTCTTGCATATGTGGCTAAATGATTTTTGACAAGGGTACCAAGACAACTCAATGGAGAAAGGACAGTCTCTTCAACTGGAGAAAGCTGGATATCCACAGTGTAGAAGAAAAAGGCTGGATCCTTACTTAAAGTTACATACCAAAATTAACTTAAAATGCATCCCAAGCTCTTTTTGTAACACCTAAAACTATAAACGTCTTAGAAGAAAACATAGGGGAAAAGATTCACAGCATTGGATTTAGTAGTGATTTCTTGGATCTGATACCAAAGGCAAAGGCGCACACACACACACACACACACACACACACAAATAAATAAATATAATAATTAGACAAAGCAGATTAATGAAAATTTAAACAGATAATATCAACAGAGTAAAAGCCAACCTACAGAATGGGAGGGAGTATTTGCAAAGTAATAATGGGAATATTTGCAGAGTAATAATGGGACAGAATATTTGCAAATTGTATATCTGATATTACTATTCCGAAAATACAGAAACCCCTAAAACTCAACAACAAAAAACCAAACACCTGCATTAAAAAATGGACAAAGTACGTGACCGTAAATTTCTCTAAAGAAGATATGCAAATACACACTAAGCACATGAAAAGATGTTCAATGTCACTAAATACTACAGAAATGACAATGAAGACTGTAATGAGATACGTCTTCATACCCATTAGGATCGGTACTATGAAAAACAGAAAATAAGAGTTGTCAAGGATTTGGAGAAATTGGAAGTCCTGTGCACTATTTATGAGAACCTAAAATGACACAGCCACTGTGGAAAACATTGGGGTGGCTCCTCAAAAAAGTTAAAAATAAATTTACGGAATGATTAAGTGATCCCACTTGTGGTATATACTCAAAATTTGAAAGCAGGGTGTCAGAGATATCTGCACTTTGATATTTATAGCAGGTGTATCAACTGTAGTTAAAGTGTGGAAGGAAGTCAAGTATCTGTAGGTAAATAGATAAGCAAACTGTGATGTATGCATACAATGGAATATTATTTAGGCTTTAGAAGAAGGAAATTCTGACGCACTACGACGTGGAGGACCCTTGAGGACATTAGGAAATAAGTCAATCACAAAAAGACAAATACTGTATGTGTCTACTTATATGAGGTACATAGTGTAATAAAATCATAGTCAGAAAGTAGAATGATGGTTGCCAGAGGCTGAGGAGAAGGGCGAATGGGAAGCCATTGTATAATCTGTATAGATTTTCAGTTTTTTGAGATGAAAATAGTTTTGGAGATGGATGGTAGTTGATGGTTGTACTATAGTATGAATTTACCTGATATCACTGAATTATACACTTAGAAATGCTTTGATGATGAATTTCATGTTTTTGTATTTTATCACAATTTTTTTTAATTGAAAGAAAAAGATGATTAGGGAAATTTGAGTAGGGAATGGTTATTAGGTGAAATCTACAAATTAATCATTGTGTTAGAAGAATATAGAACAATATTTTGGTTATGTTAGAAAATATTATGTTTTAATGATGAATACTGAAGTATTTAGGAGTGAAATGTCTTGGTATCTTTAATATACTTCAACACAACAATGAAATAAGATAATTGTGACATAATGTCAGCAACTGTTAAATCTAAGTGATGTGTACAGGTATTTATTATACTGTGCTCTCTATTTTTTGTTTAAACATCTCCATAATACAAATTTTAAAAAATATTCCATCATTTGTAGAGTTTATATACTCCATGAGTTTGTCCTTTATGTGTGTGTGTATGTATTATATGTTCATAGAAACAACATGTTCAGAAATAAAACATGAGAGAAGTAAATACTATTTCTTATCACTCAAAGACAATTCTTGCTAATACTGTAACATATATCTTTAAATTTTTTTCTGTGCTTATTTGGTTATGAACAAAACAATTTTTTTGTGGTAAACTCTTTGTAAATATCATTAAAATGTTCCAGTAAACTTCCTTGTAATTATTTTCTGGTATATGGATAGAGAAACTCCCTGGAGTGGGATTGTTGGCTTAAAGAGTATGCATATTTGTGGGGCGCCTGGGTGGCGCAGTCGGTTAAGCGTCCGACTTCAGCCAGGTCACGGTCTCGCGGTCCGTGAGTTCGAGCCCCGCGTCAGGCTCTGGGCTGATGGCTCAGAGCCTGGAGCCTGTTTCCGATTCTGTGTCTCCCTCTCTCTCTGCCCCTCCCCTGTTCATGCTCTGTCTCTCTCTGTCCCAAAAATAAATAAACGTTGAAAAAAAAAAAAAAGAGTATGCATATTTGTAACTGTAATTGATGCTACCAGGTATATTCCTAAGAATGTTATAACACTACATGTATTAGTTCTTGATTTTTAAGGATGCAAATATTACATATTCTTGGTATTCAGACACATGATTTGCAGTGAAAACTTTTCAGTGTACATAAGACACTAGTGTTTCTGCCTGTAACAGATGCTGTTGCATTGCCCAGACGCCATTTACCGGGCCTGGACACTAATTTCCCTGCAGTAATAGCTGTTGCCTGTTAGTAGCTCACATCTGCACCCTACTGTGGAGGACGGTGTTGGGCTGATAAGAACTATATTATTCAGAGATGCTTGAAAGATAGACTCTCTGGCAACCTTCATGGGTTATGGGCCGCAGTGGTCAATGACCAACCCAAAAGGTGATAGCCGTGCCAAACACGATTTTCTGGATATGATGGCTTTACGTAATTCACATAGGAGTATTGTCCCTGGATTTAGGGTGATGCTGGATATCTCGTAAAGTCACATTTTTGTTTAATTCAGGGTGGGTGAACTTTACCTCTATAGAGAAAAATAGTAAATATTTTAGGCTCTTTAAGCTATGTGATCTCAAGCTACAGGTATTATAACATTGTAACAGTGGCATAGAAACAGACATACAGAGCAGTGGAATAGAATAGAGATCCCAGAAATAAACTCATACCTATATGGTCAATTGATCTTCAATAAAGTTGTCATGGGAAAAGGATAGTTTCTTCAAAAAATGATGCTGGGAAAACTGGATACCCACATGCAAAAAAAATGAAATTGAATCCTTAAATAGCAAACCTAAAATTGAACCCCCCAGAAGAAAACATTGGAACATAGGCAGAAGATTTATGATACTGTTCTTGACACAGATTTTTTGGATAAAATACCAAATGAAAGACAAAAAAGGCAAAAATAGACAGTGGAACTGCATTAAAGTAAAAAGCTTCTGCACTGAAAAGGGAACAGTCAACCTATGGAAAGACAACCTATGCAATGGGAGAAATTCTTTGCAAACCATATGAATTGCAAACCATACCACAAGTGTCCGAAATATTTATGGAAGTCAATGGCAAAAAAAGCAAATAACCTGATTAAAACATGAGGAAAGGAGTTGAATAGACATTTTTTTTTCCAAAGAAGACATATGAATAGCTAGCAGGTATATGAACAAAAAGCTCAGCATAACTAATTGTCAGGAAAATACAAATTAAAGCCACCAGGAGATATTATCTTACGCCTGTTAGGATGGCTTTTACCAAAGCAAAATAATAATCATAATCATAATAATAATAATAATAATAAGTGTTAGGATCTGAAGAAATTGGAACCCTTACATACTCTTGATGAGAATGTCACATGGTGCAGCTGCCATGGAAATCTGTGTGGAAGTTCCTGAAAAAATAAAAAATAGAACTACTATGTGATCTAGTAATCCCATTGCGAAGTACATATCCAAAGGAATTAAAACCAGAATCTGGAAGATACATCTGCATTTCTGTGTTCACTGCAGCATTTTTCACAACAGCCCAGATATGGAAACAATCTGAATGTCTGTAGCAAACTAATAGATACAGAAAATTTGACATGCACACTCATGTACACACAATGGAATTATATTTACCTTTGAAAAGTAAGGAAATCCTACCATTTTCAATAACATAGATGAACCTGTAGGATGTTATTCTACATAAAATAATTTGGCTATAGAAGGACAAGTACTGTATGACTCCACTCGGATGAGGGATCTAAAATAGTCAAACCCAGAAACAGAAGGTAGACTGATGCCAGGGAGGAGACAAAGATAAAGGAGTTTTTCAGTAGTGATAGTTTTAACAGAGGTGGAATTTTTTTTTCTACATTTCATTTATAAATCTCTTATTTTCCAATGTGAGCAGCCACATGCTCAAATAAGCAAACATTATTTATTTGGTTGCCTTGGATTTATATTTTAAAATATTTGTATGTGTTTTTTCCTGTTATATTGAGGCATGTAATGAGATGACAGTTGCTATTCACAAAAAGATAGACTGAATTCTGGAAGACATCACTACCTCTTCCATGAGTTGTTAATGTAGCATGAGAATGTACATACAGTTCAGTGAAATGCCATTCCATATATCTTGTATATCCTGTATACACATATCATAGTTTTGTGAGATTAGTTTAGCTCAGCAAACAGCACTTTTCCTTTAAAAAAATGTTGAACATAGCTGCTAAGATAAATTAATATTCTTTACTAGTTATAAGATTTGGGCAGCAAGTAGTAGGTTATTGGACCAACAGTGGCTCCCTTACTCAAGATATTCCATTATTTCACATTACAAAATATCTGGAGGAAGGGAGCTTGTCTCATGTTTATAATAAGGCTGCTGCAGCTCAAGTTATCATGTCACACATTCCATCTTGAAGGTCTAGGCAAAAATGGTTTTTTCTTTTCATATAAAACTAGTCTTATGTTTTTCATCTTTTTATCATAAATGAAATCTGTTCCAGAATTTTTCTATAGAATTATTCTTAGGACTCATCTAACTTGGTCACACATATCCTATCACTTGTGATTAAAATACATCAAAAGATAGTGGACTAAAAAGATGGGTTCAGAGTGAATATGCCTCTTCCTCATTTAGAAGAAAAGGTTAACATGTTACTTTAAATATTAAATTGAAAACGAAAGGTCTAGAGTAAAATTGAGACAGGCATTTTTATAGTTAATAAATTTTGAATCCAGAGATTTAATCATTCTTCCCACCTACATCCCCCAAAGACTTTAATCCTAGTGTCAGGTAAATATAAATAGTTAATTATACATCTAAAACTTTCAGAAATATTTCTATTTAACATCACAATTTATTAGGATAAATGATTTTGATGTCATTTTATTGCTACATGGCAATATATTGAATTGTTAAATACAGAGGTAAGCAGATTGATGAAAGTCTTCCAACTTAAACATTAATGAAAATTAGAGAATAAGGCATGGACTCTAATTCCTTAATATAATCCTATATAATTCATGAATAAATAAAGCTCAACAATGGCTTCTTGAGGCAGACATAAGTTCATTAAAATATTCTTTTATAAAACAATATCTGTGCCAAGGCACATATCAGGGATTAGCTTTAGTTAAGGCAATTTCCCAAAGAGTTGTTTGCTTTCCTTCACAATATTTTATATTTTAATAGAGGCACATTGCACACAGAGACTGAGAGAAATTTCAGTAACTTAAAGTCACAAACTAATGGGTAGTAGAGATGATGTTAAAATCTAGGCATGACTCATTCACTCTTTTCTGAGTTTAAATTAGAATCCTCTCTTTTACCAGTATATTAACAATAAAAGTTGTTTTGTTATTAACTCTAAAGGAAAAAAGCCAGAGATATCTATTTTATCTTTTAAATCACCATTTCCCCCCCTAACATCTCAAAATCTTCAGAGAGTGCTTGATGTTTTAAAACAGTGGTTTTTAAATAATGTTTTTAGGGCTAGCAGCCTCAGTATTCCCTATAAGAGTATTCGAAATGTAGATTCATGGCACCCAACTTGCCATACTGTAACCTGAGTTATCTGGGGGTGAGTCAAGAAATTCTTGTAACAAGTTCTCCATATGATTCTTAGGCATTGTAGAATCTGAGAACCACCATTTTAGTGTGTATGTTTTTAAGTAAATTTTATACTGACTCAACAATATTTTTAAGCTAATTTTAATTTTGGTACCTTAATGAAGATTTGACTACAAGTATTAGTTTGGATTTATTCTTCAGAGTACAGTGAAATCCATCTTCTATCATGAGACAATTAAAAACTGTTTATTATTTCTGTTGGTAGTTTAGAGAATGGAATAAAATAATGCCAAGAAAATAGATTAACTCAAGAACTGCTCGATTGGCAGTAATTTTCATATATCATGAAAAATTAGAACAAAATTTACTCTTATGCAATTATTATACAGATATGTGTGTTTGTATATAAGACATATATCCACTATTTGATATATATATATATGTGTGTGTATATATATATATATATATATATATATATATATATACACACTCCCTTATTAAATATAAAACAGTAATGATTGGCTTATGTAGAATTTTGTGTTTACAAATTGTTTTGGTTTGATTGCAATGTGTTTAGGATTAACATTTTACCTTTGATGGCCTTTGTGGTCTGATTAGATAAAATTTCTTTGTTTTGCTATTCCTTACACATTTAAAAATGCTACAAGATATGCAAAATTAGTGTTCTTTTACATGATTGCTAGCAAAGTTATTTGTGTTATAATGACTATAACTATTAAAGCATAAGGAACTTAGAGAAAAATCTACTCTGTTTTCATAATTTATAGATAAGGTAATTTCAACTTCATTGAGTTTGAATTATTTTCCCAGGTACCTTGAAGAGTTTAATCACATTGACTACACTATAAGTTCTCTTGTAAAAGAAATCATTTTCCACTCAGCTTCACTGGGGGACTAGGGTCTTTAAGGAAAAGCAGTGTTTATGTGTGCATTTACAGCTTGGGGCTCAGGTTGGTTGTCTGAATGCAGGAAGTTTGCAGTGTGTTAAGTCTGGACTGATTTTGATCCATGAATTGACTTGTGGAGAAATGCTGAGTTGAAATGAGTAAAAATAGATTATTATAGGCCACCTTTTTTTTCCCCCTCCCATGAATAAATGCTGCAAAAAGCCTGATTGAGGGAGATATATGGGGGTATGGGAGGATAAGGAGAGAAGGAAAGAGAAGCAAAAATACACGAAGAAGCTCGTTAATGGAAAAATAGAGCACAGATTCAAGAATTTAACCACAAGTGCATTAACTATAGAAATTGACTTAGATCTTGAATGATCTCCCAGCTTAAATACTAATTAGAATTTTATTTAGGAAAATTCCTGCTATTCATAATACAGTTCTATAAGCACACTCACACCATACCACCATTACTTTATCAAGTCTCAGTGGTTCTGCGTTTTTTAATGAAAGGATTCTAAAATGCATATCCTACAGATTAAGGTAGGAATAAGTCACAAATCTACTAGTTATTCTATAATTGGATATACTTAATGTCGTATCCGTTACAAGGACTGTTATTACGACAAGATGTGTAAATATTTAGACAGTCATTTTTCTAGGGAGAAGAGCCATATATTTTATTACAATGACAAATATTAATGACTAATATAAAACACGTTATCTGAAGGCTATTTATCCAATTTTGTATCAGCATGTCTCAGATTCTGTTTCATGGATGTCCAAACTCAGAATTATTTGTACTGCTTGCTTAGAATGTAGGTTTATGGCTTAATCTCCTATTTAATGGGTCATGGTCTGGACAGGTGAGGCTGAAATCTGTAACTTCATAAACTCTTTGTATATTTTTAGGCACAAAATATCTTGAAAACCACATGAAAATAAAGTGAATTTTTCTATATGTATATCATCAGCATCAACCTTGTGACGACAGAACATTTTTGTTTTGTCAGTTATGCTAAGAACACTTATGAGATCTATCCTTTTAAATTTTTTTAATCCTCTTAAATTTTTAAATGTACAATAATGTATTTTTAACTCTTTGGCACAATGTTGTACAACAGCTCTCTAGAACTCACTCATCTCACATAACTAACACTTTATACCCGTTGAACAGAAGCACCTCATGAGTTTGAGGTAAGTGTGATACTCATTCAGTGCTAACGTGTTTTTGTGAAGCAATCTGTGTCAGACAGAAGTCACTAACAATTTCGTTTATATTTGACAGGGTAGAAACCTAATCAAACCCATGTTAGCACCCATAAAATTGGTATTGATTGGTGCCGATTGTGTGAATAAATGATCCTTAAAGAACTCAATCATATAAGAAGTAGAGCTCCACAGTGCTTATCTGTCTTTCATTTACAATATCCAGAATGCCACTAGGGACATACCAGGACACATTTTTCTTGGATACTTAGTCTAATAATTTTCCTTAGAAACTCACTCTGGTTTAGAAAATGTAGCTGACCCAATGCTTGATTGTATATAGGTACGAAAGAGGTTTCTATGATATTAGTTGATATCAAGCAGCTTGGAATAAGGGATATGAGCTGGTGACAAAAATATAATAGAACATATAGACTATTGTAAAAGTGAACTGGGGACTGTTTTATGTACATGTAGCAAAAAGTGGCTTCATTCATCACTGTATATATTAAACTATCTGTAAAATATTTGCTAGTTGATTATTTTTAACTGATTATTTGTTTTAGTAAGCTTGTGTTCCTTGAAAAACTAATGATAATTAAGAAAGTCAGTAAGAAATAACATTTTTACTTGTAATACTTTGTATTATCTTTGCCCTTATAAATTATGCAACATTAACTTCAGTCACATTTGAGAATGTTTTATTTACAGATAAGCTTGAATAGACTAATTCATAAAAAAAATAAAACTTTATTCCTTATAATTGTAAGCTCATGTGTAACTTATTCTTTGAGAGGCACTATAAATTCCCACTTGTGATAGCAACATTGTATTTTAAATATGTGAAGTGGCTGATACTTTTATTTTGTGAATTCTAAGGCAACTATTCTCTCCATCACCTAAAATGTATCTCACTGTACTCTAAATGCGTGAAGTTTTCAATTGCATACCTTCTTTAATAATAATAAAAAAACCCTGATAGCTCCCCTAAAAAGTAAATATGTAAAATAAGGAATAAACATGTATCTAAATTTTTGAAGGATTGTAGGAAAGCATCTCTTGAGTTCATATTGTGTTAATGGAAAGAATAACAATGATATCCTGGAAATGGACACTGTATGGAATAAAGGAGTGATTCTGGTTTCAAATACTGAACTCTTGAGTGTACTTCAAATACTCAGCATTAATTACCCTATACATTAAATAAGAGTAAGAATAGGGCCTCTTGGAATTGTTCTAATTATACAATTCAGAATAAATAATATGAATTACTGATTCCTAATAGCTGTTCAATTTTGCCACTTTCAGGAGTATCATTTATATCAAGGTTTAGCAACCTTCTTCTGAAAGGATTAGGTAACAAATATCTTTGATTTTGTGTGCCATATGCTGTCTTCACAACTCTGACCATTCATACAGAAAAGCAGGCATGGCCAAAATGTAATTGAATGAGTCTGACTGTGTTTTAGTAAAACTCTATTTACAAAAACCAGTATTAGGCCAGATTTGACTTGTGGCCTTTAGTTTGTTGACATCCAAACTACAGAGTAAAGTGATAACCTTTTGGTTAATTGGTATTAATGGAAAATGAATACTAGGGAGTTGGTATTAACTTTTAACAAAATCTCTAGTAGCTCTTGCATGCCAAGAGTTTGGATCTCTCTCATGAAATAATTTCTATCATAAATAATTTTTTCACTGCTAGCATAGTCATAAAACTTGTATATTTAATGAAGCAGGAATAAGCATTAAAACACTGAAGAAATATACATATTTCTATATATATTTATATTTTATATGTGCATCATTATAATTAAATAATATGTTGTATTATACTAAGTAATGTGAGATAATTACATATTGTATTATTTTATACATATGTATAAATACATATTGTATTTATATAATCATAAGTTATGTTATATGCTTTATATATAATTATATGTGTGTGTGCGTGTGTGTGTGTGTGTGTGTGTGTGTGTGTGTGTGTGTGTGTGTGTAAAGGAAAAGTTGAATGTGATGATCAGAATCTTAAACTCAGTAAATTGGAATGGTAATACATATTTATTATTAAACAATATATTGACAATATAAAAACAAATACATGGTTAATATAACTAATTGTGTAGGTAGAGGAGAAAGGGAGGTATCACTTAAAAGAGCATTTATGGGGGCGCCTGGGTGGTGCAGTTGGTTAAGCGTCCGACTTCAGCCAGGTCACGATCTCGCGGTCCGTGAGTTCGAGCCCCGCGTCAGGCTCTGGGCTGATGGCTCAGAGCCTGGAGCCTGCTTCTGATTCTGTGTCTCCCTCTCTCTCTGCCCCTCCCCCATTCATGCTCTGTCTCTCTCTGTCCCAAAAATAAATAAACGTTGAAAAAAAAATTAAAAAAAAAAAAAGAGCATTTATGAAAAAATACATATAGTCTGATATAATTGCTAAAATAATGAATTTTTGATTAGGACTAAATAAAGAATATTAGAATACCTGCTCTGTAATTTGGGTTCTGCTGCTTGAGCCAACATTTCATTCATCTGAGACAGTTTCCTTATCTATAAAACTAACTTGAGATACCTGCTTCATTATGCATTAACGGGTATCTCACTTTTTCTTTTTATGCAGCAAACATTTATCTTGATCAAAACTCCTGGCTATTTCTACCTATCCGATTAGGACAAATATAAAATTTACATATTGGTTTCTTGATTATAGCTCTTCATGTACATCTCAGACCTGTACACTTGTTCATATATAACATCAATGTGTTATAATTTTCAGTGTATAGGTGTTTCACCTCATTGGTTAAGTTTATACCTAAGTTTTTATTCTTTTTGATACTATGGTAAATGGGAGTTTGCTTTATTTCTTTTAGATAGAAACATAACTGATTTTTGTATGTTGGTTTTGTATCCTGCAACTTTACTGAATTCATTTATTCCATCAGTCTTTTGGTGTAGTCTTTAGGTTTTATTCTATATAAGATCATATCATCTGAAAATAGAGACAATTTTACTTGCTCATTTTAAAATTAGATGTCCTCTATTTCTTGTTTGCCTTATTGCTCTGGCTCAGATATTCAATCCTGTGTTGAATATATTGGTGGGAGTTTGCATCTTTGTCATATTCCAGATCTTAAAGAAGAAGCTTTTGACTTTCACCATTGTGTATGATGTTAGCTGTGGACTTGTCATATATGACCTTTATTATATTGAGCTACATTCCTTCTGTGCCCAATTTATTGAGAGTTTTTAATCATAAAACTGTGTTGGATTTTATCAAATGCTTTTCGTGCATCTGCTGAAATGATCTTATGATTTTTGTCTTTTATTAATGTACTGTATCACATTGATTGAATTGCATATATTCAACTATCCTTGTATCCCTGGGAAACATCCCATTTAATGATGAGGTGCAATTTTTTTAATGTGCCATTGAATTTTGTTTGAGAATTTTGCATTTATATTTTATTGATAATTTTGTTGACAATATATTCATCAGGAATATTGGCCTGTAGTTTACTCTTTTTGTAGTGTCCGTAACTGGGTTTGATGTCAAGGTAATGCTGGCCTCATAAAATGAGCTTGAGAGTGTTCCTTTTCCTTCAGTTTTTTAGAAGAGTTTTAGGATTGGTATTCTTATTTAAATGTTTGGTAAAATTCATCAGTGAAACCATCTGGTCCTGGGTTCTTTGGTGTTGTTGGAAGATTTGTTTTTAATTACTGCTTTAACATCCTTACTTATAATTGGTTTGTTCATATTTAGTTTTTTCATGGTTCAGTCCTCATAAATTGTATGTTTCTAAGAATGTATCCATTTCTTGTAGATTTGTAGATTGTCTAATTGTTGGTATATAATCGTTAGTATTTGTTTGATGGTTTCTTTCCACTGTGCAGGAGATTTCTTTTCTTTTTTTTTTAATATAGTCCCATTTACTTATTTCAGTTTGTTCCCTTGTCTTTTGAATCAAATCCAAAAATATATCACTGAGACCAATGCAAAGGAGCTCATCACCTATGTATTCTTAGAGGAGTTTTATGCTTTCAGGTCTTACATTGAAGTCTTTAATCCATTTTTAACTAATTTTTGTATATGGTGTAAGATAATGGTCCAGGTTCATTCTTTTGCATTTATTGCATTCAATGCATTCAACACCATTTATTGAAGAGATTGTCTTTTCTCCATTGTATATTCTTGCCTCCTTTGTCATAGATTAACCGACCGTATATATGTATGGGTTTATTTCAGGGCTCTCTATTCTGTTCTTGTGATCTATATATCTGTTTATTTTGCCAGTATCCTACTGTTTTGATTACTATAGCTTTGTAATATAGTTTGAAATCAGGGAGCATGATACCTCTGGCTTTGTTCTTCTTGATGTTGTTTTGGCTATTCAGGGTCTTTTGCAGTTCCATGCACATTTTAGAACAATTGATTCTAGTTCTGTGAAAAATGCCATTGGATTTTTGATAGGGATTGTATTAAATATTTAGATTACTTTGGGTAATATGTACATTTTGACAATATTACTTCTTCCATTCCATGAAATGAAATATTTTCCATTAATTGTGTCTTTTCAATTTCTTTCATCAGTGTCTTAGAGTTTTCAGAGTACATGCTTTTCACCTCCTTGATTAAATTCATTCTTAGGCATTTTATATATTTTTTGATACAAATGGAAATGGGATTTTTTTTAATTTCTCATATAGTTTGTTATTAGTGTTTAAAAATGCAACAGACTTTTGTATATTTTGTATCTTGTAACTTTACAGTATTCATTTATTCTAACAGTTTATTTTTTCTTTTTCTGCTGAGTCTTTAGGGTTTTCTGTATGTAGTAGCAGGTTATTGGCTAATAGTGACAGTTTTACTTTTGTCCGATTTGGATGCCTTTTATTTATTTTTCTTGCCCAATTGCTCTGGTTAGGATTTTTCAATACTACATTGAATAAACGTGGGTATGGGCATACTTGTCTCATTCCTGATATTAAAGGTGAAGCTTTCAGCTTTTTACAGTTGAGTATGATAGCTGTGCATTTGTCATATATGGCCTTTATTAGGTTGAATTATGTTCCCTGTATACCTACTTTATTGAGGGTTTTTGTTATAAATGGTTGTTACGTTTTGTCGAGTACTTTTTTCAGTAGCATTCTGTTTATTCTCTCTTTTGGTAGTTTTTCCAGTTTTCTTATTGAAATTCATTTCTACCATTGTTATTGGAAAAGATACTTGATACAGTTTCCATATTCTTGAGTTTATTGAGACTTGTTTTGTGATGTAACATGTGATCCATTTTGGGGAATGTTTTATGTGCTCTGAGAAGAATGTGTATTCTGCTTTGGGATGGCATGTTCTGTATGTATCTATTGAGCCCATCTGGTCTAATGTGTCATTTAAGACTTATTTTTCCATATTGCTCTTCTGTCTGGATGATCCATTCATTAATGTAATTGGGGTGTCAGAGTCTCATACTAGTACCGCTGTCAATTTTTCCTAACTTTAGAGCTATTGATATTCTATTAATATGTTTTGGTCCTCCAACATTAGGTGCATATGTATTTATACATGTTATACCTTCTTGCTAGATTTGACTCATTATCATTATGTAGTGCCCCCCTTTGTCTTTTATTATAGTCTTTGTCTTAAAATCTGTTTTGGCTGATAGGAGTATAGCTACACCACCTTTCTTTTTGTTTCCATTTTCATGAAATATCTTCTTTCATCCCTTCACTTCAGTTTGTGTGCATCTTTACTTCTGAAGTGAATGTCTCGTAGGCAGCATGTAGGTGGTCTTTTTTTTTTTTTTTTTTATTCAGCCATTCTGTGTCTTTTGATTGGAGAATTTAGTCTATTTACAGTTACAGTAATTATTGATAAGTATGTATTGTCATTTTTAAAAACTGTTTTCTGGTTGTGTTTGTAGTTCCTCTCTATTTCTTCTTCTCCTCTTTTCTTGAATCCTTTTTCAGTGTTATGTTTAGATTGCTTTTTCATTTTCTTTTCTGTATTTACTATGTTTTTGCTTTGTGGTTATCATGAGATTGACAGATATCTTCCTATGTATGTAATAGTCTATTTCACATAAGTCAATAATAACTTCAATTAGAACATATTCCAAAACTACATTTTTACTCCTTCCTTCACATTTTATGCTTTTGATGACACTTTTTACATCTTTTATTTTAATGTTTTCCATAATAAATATTGTGGTTTTGATTTTGATATTTTTGTCTTTTTAGTAGCTTTCTAGTAGCTCTATAAGTGATTAATTTACCACCTATACTATACATTTACCTTTTCCATGGGATTTTTACTTTTTTATTAATTAGTGTCATTTCTTTTCAGCTTAAATAGGTCTCTTTAATATTTTTTGTAAGTCCAGCTTAGTAATGATGAAGTCTACGTTTCGCTTGTCTGGAAAACTTTTAATCTCTCCCTCAAATCTGAACAATAACCTTGCTAGATATAGTATTTTTTATTGGATTTTTTTTTCTTTTAGCACTTTGAGTATGGTATGTCACCCCTTTAGGCTTGCAGCATTTGTGTTGAGAACTCTACTGATAGCCTTATGGGATTTCCTATGTACATAAAAATGTGTTTTTCTCTTACTGCTTTTAAGATTTTCTTTAACTTCTGACATTTTAATTGTAATGTGTCTTATTGTGCCTTTCATTGGGTTTATCTTATTTAGGATCCCTAGATCTGGATTTCTATTCCCTTCCCCAGGTTAGGGAAGTTTTTAGTCATTATTTCTTCAAACAAGGTTTCTTTCCATTTCTCTCTCTTCTTTTGGGACCCCAGTGATGCAAATGTTACTCTGCTTGATGCTGTCCCAGAGACCTTTAAGTTATCTTCATTTTTTTAAATTCTTTTTTTCTTTTTGGTTCCTATGTATGAGTTCCAATACTTTATCTTACTTTTTGCTCCTGTCCTTCTACTTTATCCAGTCCACTGTTGAACAACTAATGTATTTTTCAGTTCAGTTATTGTATTCTTAAACTGTTTGAATTCTGTTTGGTACCTTCTTATGTTTTTTCTTTCTTTGTGAAGTTCTCATTGTTTTGATCCATTCTTCTATGTATCCATAAGATACTCAGAGTTCATTGAGTATCTTTATGACCATTACTTTGAATTCTTTATCAAGTATATTACTTATCTCCATGTCATTGAGGCCTTCTACTGAGGTCTTGTCGTATTCTTTTATTTGGAACATATTTGTTTCCTCAGTTCCTCTTCTAGAGAGAGAGAGAGCGACAGAGAGCGAGAGACAATGAGAGAGTGTGCGCCTTGTAGATCCTTCCTGGCCACCACACCAGGAGATCTGTAGGTATTCCCTCGGAGACAATTTCAAAAATTGAGGCTGCAGATGTATAAGCTCCTTTCTGGGAAGTCTCATTAAGATGTAGCTAGCCCGGTGGGGGCATGCACAAGGATGGCGTCTCCCTTCCTGTGTTCTCCAGGAGTGCCTCCTTAGCCTCTAGATGTATGGGAAACCTGAAGCCTGTCCCTCAGGCTGAATATTCAAAGTGAGTAAAAATAGGCCTTTTTCACAGGAAGCCTGGGGTTATGTTTCATTCTACTCTCCGCAGTGCCGTGTGGGTGGTGGCTGGCCAAGAACTGTCTTCCCAATTGTTACAGGCCTCTGGAGCTCAGGAACGCCAGCACTCATGGCCACCAGGACCAGTCAAAGTTTGTTCCCTGTGTATTCTTGCTGGCTTTAGTAAAATAGCAGGAGAGCATGGTGGGCAGGGCACACTCCCCAATTTTAGAAAGACATTAGGGAAAATGCCCTGACTTTGCACATTGGTGGGCTTTGGCAGTACAGCTAGAGAATTCTTTGTTGTGTGCATGGGCTTTAAGCTTTAGGGGGTTGAGGGGGAGTGTCATAACTACCCACTTGCTCACAGACTTTAGCTAGGGAGCAGGAGAGCTCTGAGACCATTTGGACTCACCCACTGCAGCCAGAAAGTGAGGGAGTGCTGCAAATACCCATAGTCTCTTGCCTTGGCAAGTGCTACCACTGCTCATTCTTGCCCATCCCAGCAAAGCAGGAAGAAGATGCCATATCCAAGCTTGCCTGCCTGTGTTAGCAGGCTATGTAAAGAGTGAAACGATGGTGTCCACCAGCATCTCTGTCTCCATGGAGCGTCTCAGCTGATTCCATCCCTCTAGATGATGTACCCAGATCAGCAAATGAATCTCCCTCACAGATAATCTTGGTGATTTTCAAACTACTGTTTTTTTTCACTGTGTCTCAGGGCAAGTGTGACTGCACACAAACTCTCCAAAGGGGGAACCTCAGTTTCCTCTAGCACTTTGGGACTCCTAGATGTCAATCTCATTGGTTTTCTAAGCCAGATATTCTGGGGGCTGGTCTCTCTCATGAAGATCCCAGGAGGTTGGGTGCCGAATGTGGAGCATCAACCTCTCTTTCTTCTGGATGAAGTACCTCGCTAATGAGATCCCTCCCTATTTTGTCTTAGCATGATGGGGGTGGGTTTTTTGTGAGACAGTGTCTCTGCCTGTCCTACCCATCTCAGTGTGGTTCTTTTGTTATTTGTTCTGGAGGAGCTGTTTATCTAGTTTTCACACCTTTTTTTCAGAGGGAAATCATATATATGTAGCTCTAGATTTGGTATGTCTATGGGAGGAGGTGAGTTTAGGATCTTACTGTACCTCCAGTATACTACACTTGGACCCTTCTCTTTCATGAATTACTGATTTTCTGTAGTAGTATGTTTTGATTTTTTTAACTTTTTGGGTGTCTACAGTGGTTTTTTGGTTGTGGTTACCATGAGGCTTATATAAAATATTTTATAGATGTAACAGCCTAATTTAAGCTGTTAACAACTTAGATTGTACACAGAAACTGTATCTTTTATCTCCCCCAAGCCATTTTATGTTTTTGATGTCATAATTTACCTTTTTGAATCATGTATAATTAACAAATTATTGTAGCTAATAGTTATTATCAATATTTTTGTCCTTTAACCTTTGTAGTACAGTTGTAAAGTACTACCATATTGCCATATTAGTATACTCTCAATTTCACTGTATACTTAATTATACCAGTGTATTTTATGTTTTCTTGTGCTTTCATGTTACCAGTAGGCATCCTTTTATTTCAATTTGATCAACCCCTCTTGGCATTTCTTGTAAGGTGAGTCTCATGGTGATTAACTCCCTCAACTTTTATTTGAAAAATTTTTATTTCTCCTCCACTTCTGAAGGACATATTTGGTGGGCAAAGTGTTCTTGGTTGGATGTTATTTTATTTCAATACTTTATATCATCCTATCTCTCCTGGCCTCCAAGGTTTCTGCTGAGAAAGCTAGTGATCGATAGTCTTACAGGGGTTCCCTTGTATGTGAGTTCTTTTTCTCTTGCTGTTTTACAATTCTCTTTCTCTTTGAATTTAGATGATTTTATTATAATGTGTCTTGAAGAAAAATTGTTGCTGTTAAAATTTTGGGGTGGATCTATGACCTGAATGAAAGTGCATATCCATAACTCTCCCCAGATTTGGAAAATTCTCAGCTATAATATCCTTAAATAATATGCCCCCTTTTTTTTCTCTTCTTCTTAAGGGACTTAATGCATAAATCATTTCTTTCAATGATAGGCTTTCTTCATTCTTCTATATTATTTTTCTTTGTTTTCTTCTGATTGGATAATTTTAAATAATATATCTTTATGGGTTATTTTTTTCTGTTTAAATCTTTGATGTTCTCTATTGTATTTTACATTTATGTCATTGCTTTCTTTAGCTTCAGAGTTTATGTTTATTATTTTTATCTAAATTTCTCAAGTTCGTGATTTGTTTTCTCGATTTCAATGAAATGTATTTTTGTTTTCTTGCTGCTTACTGAGATTCCTGAAAGCAACTGTTTTTGTGTCTTTATCAGGCAAATCACGTATCTCCAGGTTTTGGTGTTGGTTACTAGAAAATTACATAATTTTTTTTTTTTTTTGGTGGTGTCCTGTTTCCACGATTTTCCATGATTTTTGACACTTGTATTACTGTCTTCACATTGAAGAAGCAGTTGCCTCCTCCAGTCTTTACTGACTGGCTTCAGGAGAGATATACCTTCCGTCAGCCCTGTCAGAGATTCTGAAGCATTCTCAGACCTTTTCTATGGATGTGCCTGCTCCAGACTTTTTATTTCTTCCTGAGGAGGAATTCTTTTTTTTTTTTAAATATGAAATTTATTGTCAAATTGGTTTCCATACAACACCCAGTGCTCATTCCAACAGGTGCCCTCCTCAGTGCCCATCACCCACCCTCCCCACCCTCCCATCCCCCATCAACCCTCAGTTTGTTCTCAGTTTTTAAGAGTCTCTTATGTTTTGGCTCCCTCCCTCTCTAACCTCTTTTTCCCCCCTCCCCCATGGTCTTCTGTTAAATTTCTTAGGATCCACATAAGAGTGAAAACGTATGGTATCTGTCTTTCTCTGTATGACCTAGCATAACACTCTCCAGTTCCATCCACGTTGCTACGAAAGGCCATATTTCATTCTTTCTCATTGCCACGTAGTATCTGAGGAGGAATTCTTCAGAGTGTGTGCTTGCAAAGCCAGGTTGGTTGCTGACAGTCTCTCATTTGTTTTTCCCAATCCTGTAGTGTTGAGTTGACTTTATGTGCGTGCTCACTAACTGTTTGCAAAGGCCACTCTCAGTACTGTTGGGGACATGCACATGGAGCTGGCCATGGGGTAGGGATATGTGTGGGTGAAGTGTATGGAGTACTGGGGTTCCTGTGGACCACGTTAGTGGGCAGATATGGCACACCCAGTAGTCCATGGTCTGGCTTCCTGATATAGTTGTGGCTGGTTGCTCACTCACATGCTTTTACTTTCCCCTGTGGGAGAAATTATGAGCTGAGATGGTCAGTCTTGGCACTGAGCTGTGCCGCCTTTGGGGAGGGATGGTGCAAGTAATGTGAAACTCTCTTTTACCCTTTTTAATGCATTCAGTCTCAGATTTTTTTGCTCCAGCTGTGTGATAGAACTTCTCTACTGGACTCATGGACCTCCACAAAGGCTCTCTTATTCTTGGGTAGTTGTCAGAATTGCTATTCTTTGAGGGGAAGATGATAGAAAACTCTTGTACCACCATTTTGATGATTTCATTTCTCTACTTGATTTTGACTCTATAAATTTAACAATGGAAGTATACTCACCCATTGTTACTATTACCCATGTCAATGGAGAAGAAAAGATGTGTTAGTAGTGTGGACATGGGCGAGTAGAAGGGGATAGGGAATATTTCTAATAAATAGTAAATTTTGAGCAAATACATAGTTAAAGGAAGCTAAATAGAACAAAAACACTAAAATCTCAGGTGTAAAGGACCTTAAGCAAGAGGTATCCTGATACCTGTCCAAGAATATCTGTCCAAGATACCTGTCCAAGATACCTGTCCAAGATATCTGTCCAAGAATATCACCCTTTGCCAATTAGGAGTATAACCAATTCCTTAGTGGAGAAGATTCAGAAGCTAATTTTTATATAAAGTTATATTAAAATATGTTTACAAAATTTGTGTAATTGTAATTAATAATATCTGTGTTTCATTCTTATGCTATTTCATAATATATATGCTATGATAAACATATTTCCAAACTATATTGCTATATTATAGTTTATGTAAAAATATATTAAAAGTTAATTTGTAAATATGTATTAGGGATACTTTAATACTTGATATTTATTTTGATTGAATATCATTTTAAGTTAATAATTAATATTAAGGATAATATGGTTGGTTCCAACACAGTTGACTAAAATTTCTGCAGTTTTGCTATTAAAGAAAAAAGGATCCATAATGAATGTATATCACAGTCAGATTCTTAAGTGCTAAGTTGCTGTTTAAGGGCACTATGATGTGAAAGCTTACTCTGGTTAATTAATAAAAACTCTAGCAGCTATTCAATAAAATGAAGAAAATATTTATATTGAACAGTAATAGGAAGATAATACGAGAGTTACATTTTAGTACCTCAGGAACATTTTAAAAGCATAAGAAAAGTAAAATTCCACTTAAAAGCTACTAAAATTTACATTCGTATTATTTGTATATCATTTCGTTTTTCAAGTTGTTAACCTTACTTTAAAAAGCTACAAATCATTTTTCCTAACACAGACAACTTGATTTACCTCAGCATACCTACAGATACTGCAGCTTTTCTGTGAGAAATAACCAAATAAATTTCCAAATTCAAGAATCCCTAAAATTCAGAAGTCCTCATTATTGACATTACACCTCAATTGCTGACTCATTTATTGCACTATTTCATGCTGAGCGGTTACTCTGAAGTTTGTGCCAGTTCAGTTGTTATCCATCTTAGTAATGAGTTCTGCTAAAATCATTTCCTTATTGAGAGTAAATTGTCCTATTCAGAAATGTCAGTCACGAATATAAAATTTAAAGTACACTTAAAAATACAGTGTAACTAGCAAAGATAGTTAATGAATGTTGCGCACTTGTAATAATCAATTCATATTAAACCTGAAATTCTTTGTAAAACATGCATGATCTTTAAGGATGATGGTAGGAGATTAAAATAAACTGGCTTTAAATTCTAAGAAACAGCTCATTACTCTGGTTATTAGGGCTGAAACCCTTTGAGATTATAGTTTTTAAATACAGGTAATTTTTATCTGAGCTCAAAGATAAAAAATATGTATATCAGTCTCTTTTTACACACTACTTTAAAATTATATTCTTCTCTGCCTCCTATTAAGTTATTAATATATTTAGTTAGTATTAGAAGTACAGTTAAATTTTCTCTCCGATGGCATCTTGATATTGTTTAAGAGGCTATTACTACTGGACTTCTATTTCTTATGTTATCCTTATTTCCTTTATTGAAATGAACAGCTAATTAATAACCTTATTTTACATTTGAAGGGGAAACTCATTAACTGAAAGATTCCTGTCTGAAATATTGGTCTTTGAAAATATTTGCTTTGACCACATTTTTCAAATTAATTTGGCACTTTCTTCCTCTTCTCCTATCCTTTCCCACTCAGCCATGTGTGCGCATGCACACACACACACACACACACACACACAGACACAAACACACACTCACACATGCCGGTCTGCCTTTATACCTTTACATCCCTCATATAACTCCATGACTCCCCTCTTTATTATTCTTTTAGGGAATACAATGTTCCAGATATTCACCAGTGTTTCTGTTTACCATCTAGAATGGTACAGAAATTATATTCATGACTAGAAGGGAGAAACACACCCCCCCCCCAAACATTTATTTTCTCTACAAAGAAGGCCCAGAGCCTCTATCCACAGTCCAACAGTTTTTACTTCATGTCTCCACTCATGGCAGTCTCCCCTCTATTTTGCTAACATACTCTCTAACTGGTCCTCCTCTTGCCATCCTCACTCCCTATTGGAGGCTGAATGTATCCCCCTAAAAGATAGGTTCAAGTCTTAACCGCAGGTGTGGGTACATGTAAATGTTACCACGTTTGGAAGCAGTGTCTTTGTAGAAGATAATCAAGTTACGATAAACTCATCCTGGCTTCAGGTAGTCCCTAATGTAATGATTGGTATCTTTATATGGAGAAGAGAACTTCAATAGGGAGACCACTACATGGGAAGCAGCAGAGACTGCAGCAAAGCACCAACAGAGCAAGGAACTTTAAGAATGTCCAGCAACCACCAGAAGCTACAAAAAAGCAAGGAAGGATCTTCCTGTAAGAATTTCAGAGAAAGTGTGCCCAACACCTTGATTTCAGACTTCTGTCATTCAGAACTAAGAGAGAAAATATCTGCAGTTTTCAACCCCCAAGGTGTGGTATTTGTTTTGGCAGCCCTCATAAACTACTACACCTACTTTCAGTTCAGTCTCAACAGAAGAGCAGGAAGATCCTTTGTCCCCATAACATATTCTTAAGAACTCGGTGATATGTAGCGTTACATACCAAATCTTGTCCCTTCTGTGCTCAGAATGCTCTCGTATCTCCACTGTTCTCTTACAGTAAAAGCCATTACATTTTAATTTCTGTTGGGCTATATTTGATCAAGTCCAAATTGGGTCTTCTGTCTTAATTTCTAGACTTTCTGCCTTGCTCACTCTGCTTTAAGAACTGGCCTTTTTCTTGTTACTAAAATATAGCTAGAATTTCATTTTTAGGCATTAGCATTGTGGATTTTTTGTGGTTGGCATATTTTTTTGCTCAAAAGTTTATGTCTTAACTCTTCCATTCTTTGTTTTTGCAGTTTTCATTGCTTCTTTCTATACTGTTTTAACTGGAGTTTTTCTCCCAAAATTCTGTAAACTTTAATAAATTGTTTTTACTATTTCATATCTTTCCCTGCTACAATGCATTTAAACATCATTTCAATTTTCCATTTTATAACTGCTCCATCCAATACAGTAACCACTAGCCACATGTAGGTAAACCTTTTGATACTCAGATTTAACATGTGCTGTGTGAAGTGCACACAAGGTTCCAAAAACTTACTATAAAAAATACTGTAAACTACATTAGTAATATTTATATATTGATTCCATTTTGAAATAATATTTTAGATATATAGGGTTAAATAAAATAGAAAATTTCAATGTTTTCAACTTCTTAAAATGTGGCCTCTAGAAAATCTTAAATTGCATGTTTTTTTCACAGTTCTGGTCCACATTAAACTTTTATTCAAAGAGTGGTGATCTGGATGAAGCTGATCTTTAAAGGTTGGGAGGGGAGGTTAGATATGAATGACTGCTAAAGTGCTCATGCTTCTTAGGAAACACATTTATGTTTTATGAAGGAATTTCTGAATGCACTTTCACAAAGACTACATTATTTCATGGTAATTTTGGTGACAATGTAGGGTCAATTGGGGGCACATTTTAAGGAGGTCTCAAATTAGAAACTGCTTATTTTGTGAGCTCAGTTTTATGAATTGAAACAGAACAAGTGTATAAAAATAGATGTATTGAAAATGTTATGTTACCCAAAACAGAATGCATAGCTTTAAATTATATCTTAATTTCAAGAGTAATGTTTTTAATGTTTCTTAATTTGTAAAACCCTGCATTACACCATAAAACTAGCTTTAAAGTGTATGGAGTGCATGTATTATACTTCTGAAGGAGCTTTTGATCAGATGATAAAATAGAATATTAGTAGTCATCTGAAAATGTAAGGGATCAGAGGTTGGTTTTTTATATGGACAGAAAGAGAAAACAAAACCATCGAAGTATTATTTTTAAACAGTGGAAATCAGAGCAATGTCATTTCATCCTTACATTTCCTGAACTAACGCACTGTGATAAAGAGTGCATTAATTTTGGTGCACTGGTGGTGTATGGAGTTGTGCAGTGACACATAAAGAAGCACACATGGATATACCAGCAAGAGGTGAAGGCTGTTGGGCATGGACCAAAATTTATTCCTCCCTTGTTCTATTATAACCGAAGATACGGCCATCTAACACTGACTGTATTTCCAAGCCTGTCTGCTGTGAGATGTGACCTATGACTAATATCTTGACAATGAAAAGTGAGCTAAATTATATATGAAAATTTTGGGTCCAGTCTTGAAAACATTAGTTATCCACTCTCCCATATTGTGTAAACTTTTTCACAACACTGAAAGTGGTTCATAGGAAATCCAGTTTGATACCAAAAACAAAACCAATGCCCTGTGGGATAGCAGAGGCACATGGTGAAGATCTTAGTTGCTGAGTGAATCCATGAGGCAGAATTGTCTTACCAACCTGGACCTTTTATCTCAGGACTGTTACAAGGGAGATAAATTCCTATATTCCTTATTTCACAATGGTTTTTTGGGAGACCTCTCTGTACTTCAGCTTAGCCTTTAACCTACTGAATAAAATGTTGCATCTAGAAAATTTCTCAAAGAACAAAGAAGATAGTAATTTTTGTAGTAGTTTACTATGAATAATATGCTATCTCACATATACTTGCACAAGGAACAGATTATCTTAATTCCATTAGCATTATACTCCCTTTCTGAAAACTCTATTCACCCACTCCCAATTACTGTAGTGCAGTCAAATTACTCAGCTCTTACACCTGTAAAATATTCTCACATTCCATTGAGAACTAAATGTGGTGATTTGTTTGAATGTTCTATACCCATAAAATTCAATACAGTGTGTTCTAAATTTGAGCCTATTTGTTCAAGAGCTTTTATGAGAGTTTCTTAGTTCAGTAATACCCAATTTGCCAAGTCCTCTTTCTTTTTTTTTAAACTTTTTTTAATGTTTATTTATTTTTGAGAGAGAGAGAGAGAGAAAGAGAGAGAGAGGAGATCACAAGCCGGGGAGAGGCAGAGAGAGAGGGAGACACAGAATCAGAAGTAAGCTCCAGGCTCTGAGCTGTTAGTACAGATCCCAACGTGGGGCTCAAACCCAGGAATGAACCATGAGATCATGACCTGAGCTGAAGTCAGATGCTTAACTGACTGAGCCACCCAGGGCACCCCTACCAAGTCCTCTTTCTTTGCACTTATAACAGTGATTAGGCAGTATATCATTGGGGAGGCAGCATATCATAAAGGTCAAAAATGGAGTTTGATGCCATAGACTCTGGGTCTGGAGTTCTCTCTAGTCCAGCAAGAGAGCGGGGCACAGGATTGAAAATGCGAGAGAGGCTAATGTCCGGGAGGAGACTTGAGCCCCAAGTAAGGAGGTCTTTGCTCCATTTTTATTACAATCAGAAGGCTTGTATGAGCATGATGGGCATGCACAAAGAGACAGTGAAACCATGAACAGTAACTCATGGACATGGGGAAAAGGGGGTTTTGGAGATATGCGGTGTTAGGAGTTTGGGTCAGTACAAAACAAGATTCTCCTGCTGGGTGGGTGGAAGGTTGTTTACAGCAATCATGAGGCTCCACCTCTGTTTACCTGAACTGGCCTAGGGGATAAGAAAGACAGAGCATGTTACCTCAGGGTCAAAAAGGCATCTTTCTTTTGCTAATTAGCTCAGCTCTGGGCAACTTTGCCCCTCGGCAGTCTATAGCCCTATTTACCTGTTTACCTAATTAGTCCTTCCTTCCTGTGGAAGCAGCTCTCTGCTATTGTCTTATACCTTGTCCTATACTGGGGGCCTTTGCCCCATTTACCTGATCTTACTTGCCTAATCTTGTTTATCCAAACTTGGGTGTGTTCATCCTATGGCTCTCTCTAATACTTTATGCCTTATTAACCCATCAGTGCAAGCTCAGGGAATTTCCCACAGTTTGACAGTCCTGAGGCTCCAGCCTCAAATTCTATACTCTTTCCTTGGGCAAATTGTTTTCCTTCTTATGTGAAAATGAGGATATCACTAGCACCTGACTCATAGGTTGGCTCTGGATATTTGAAACTTTAATATGTATAAATTGTTAAACGTAGTGGTAGGTGCATAGCAAATTAATTCATTTGTTATATTTTTATATTTCTAAAAATGTTATCATTTTCTATTAGATTGCCTTTTAACCCAGTGAAGTGTTAAAAATTATTGATAAAGTATCCATTCATGTGCTTCATTGTCATTGTTTTTTTTCAAATCTTTTGGCCATTTAAAATTTTTTATATTTTTTGTTCATTTAAAAAATTATGTCAATGGCACCTGGGTGACTCAGTTGCTTAAGTGTTTGACTTTTGATTTGGGCTCAGATCATGATCTCTTGGTTCCTGAGATCGAGCCCCAAGTTGGTGTGCTGATAGCACAGAGCCTGTTAGGGATTCTTTCTCTCCCTCTGTCTCTCTCTGTTCCTCCCCTGCTCGTTCTCTCTCTCTCTCTCTCTCTCTCTCTCTCTCTCTCTCTCTCTCTCTCTCTCTCAAAATAAATAAATAAAAAATAATAAATTATTATTTAATTTTTCTTTTTAGCTTGTTGTATGCTTCCTTTTTATATTATGGACATCTGTCCTTTCTCAGATAAGGGTTTTGAATTTTTCTCCAGTGTATGGCCTGCTTATTCATTTCCTTAACAATGCCTATGAGGAACAGAAGTTTTTTTGTTTTTGTGTGTGTGTGTGTGAAGTCAAATTTATTATTATTTTCTTTTACAGTTTACACTCTTTGTCCTACCTACAAAACCTTTAATCCAAGCAAAAAAGTTTTTCTCCTACTGTTTTTTAAAATCTTACTTTTTCAGATGTTGAATTTAGCACTATGAGTCATCAAATTAATTTTTGTATGTGGAGTAGAGTGGGAGTTGACTCTTACCTTTTGCCCATTCTTAACCAGATGGTACAGTATAAATTGTTAGAAAAAAAGAAAAGTAATCTGTTCGCATTGAATTAACTTGAAACCTTTGTCATTCAGCAATTGACAATATATGTGTGGGCATATTTCTAGACTATGTATTTTATCTGTTAGTTTATCCATACACTAATTTCACAGTGTCTTTATTGGGCTAGTTTTCAAAACTTAACCTCACTTATCATTGTTAGTGACTCTTTGTGCATTCTTTGGAATTTTATAGAGTCATCGTCATGTTTACATATACATAGTTATGTTTCTTTTCAACCTCTGTGCTTTTTTCTTGTTTTATTTTACTGGGTAACACCTCTAAAAAGTACTGAATAGGAGTGATAATTGGATATCCTTTCCTTGATCCCAATCATAGTAGGAAATTAGTCTTTTACTGTTAGGTAAGATGTTAACTGTAGGTTTCTTATAGACGGACTTTGTTAGATTGAGGAAGTCCCCTTTTATTCCTTGTTTTTGGTGAAAGTTTGCAGTTAAATTTTATATTTGATTTGCTAATACTTTAAACAATTGTTTCTATATTAATAAATACATGTTTTTTATGGTGTCTTTATGATTTTAGTATATGCATATTTCTAGTCTCATAAGTTAACTTAGGAAGGGTTCTTGACTGTCATTTTTTAGGAAGATTATACAAAATTGACAACATTTATTACTTTTGGTATAATTCATAATGAAGTTACTTAATCATGGAATTTTATTTGTGGGAGGATTTTTATCTTCATGTTTAACTTAAATAATGTAGATGAGGCTATTAAAATGTGTATATATATAGTTAAATATAATACATATATGTTGTGTATATACAGGGAGAGGGAGAGATAGATATTGTAAGGTTTACTGTAGTTTTTTCATGTGTATTTTTTTCATATACTTTCACATTTTTCATCTGTGTTGGAATGTCATTAGTTTCTAACAAATTTCACAAATAATGTAAGATAGATAGTATTATAATCCTATTACATATCTTTTATCTTTAATATTTTAAGATTTGAAAATAGTAAATTATTTATGATTTTAAATATATGATATTATACTATTTTTTCAAAATCTTTGTCATCTTGGAAAGTATTAATGGACAAAAATATCCTGTTTCAACTAGGTTGGTGTTAGGTATATATGACTTTATTCTAGGACTATTATAATAAAAAATAAAATTTGAAAAAGCTTTAGGAAGTTAATGTACAAATTTTTAACAAAATACAGTGAAAATAGTATGTTAAATTTGAAATATAATAGGTCACTTAAAATTTCCTTTTATTTTGCATTTGATTTCTATTGCTGCTACAACAAATAACTACAAACTCAGTTACTTAAGAGAACCCAAGTGTATTATCTTACAGTTTTGTAAGTCAGAAGTCTGCTATGGGTTTTCCTGGGCTAAAATCAAGGTATCAGAAGAACTGAGTTACTTTTTGGAGATTCTAGGGCATAGTTTGTTTCCTTTTCTTTTCCAGCTTCTAGAGGCAACTTGCTTTTTCTAGGCTCATGGCTGTTTTCCTACATCTTCAGGGTCAGCACCAATGGACAGAGTCCTCGTACTGCAAGTTCCTGTCTTCCTATTTCCTCTTCCACTTTTTATTTTTAATGTTGTGTTTATGTTTGACAGAGAGAGACAGAGCATGAGCAGGGAAGGGGCAGAGAGAGAGGGAGACACAGAATCCAAAGCAGGCGCCGGGCTCTGAGCTGTCAGCACAGAGCCCGACGTGGGGCTCAAACTCAGACTGCGAGATCATGACCTGTGCCAAAGTCAGATGCTCAACTGACTGAGCCACCTGGACGTCCCTCCTCTTCCACTTTTAATGATCCTCACGATTAAGCTGGGCCCACCTGATAATCCATGATACTCTTCCTATTTTAAGATCACCTGATTAGCTATGTTACTTCTGTCTGCACCCTTAACTTCCCTTTGCAATGTAGCCTAAAATATTTTAGATTTTATGAATTAGGATACAGACACGTGGGGGGCATTATTCTTACCATAAGTTACTACCACAACTTTTCGATAGAAAAGAAAAAATAATTTAAAAAATAAAGTGATCATCACAGACATAATAAAAAGGAACTAACTGAAATTTCAAAGCAGTAGGAATACTGAAAGCATACTATAAATGGAAGAAGAATAGAGGATGTGAATCTCTGAGGAGCGTAAAACACAGGATGGGAAGCCCTTTTCCTCTAAGTATTATGGTAGACTGATAACCCTTCAAATTCTGTCACGGTATATGCTCTGAAGATTGAATATGTATGAACCCATGTATGTAATTACCTTTTCGTGATGTTTAGGAATAACTGCTGATGTAAGGAAGAGAGGTGACCCAGTAGACTCTTATTTAAGATTACTTTTTTCTTATTTCATAATTATCACATTTCTTCAATTACATTTCTATTTTTAGCATTCTGCATATTTGCATGCTATTGTCATTCTGACTCTAATTTTACAGATTCTTTGTCTCTTCCTTTTCACATTCCATGAAGGCAGAAAAAAAAAAAAGGAATGTGTTTCCTAAAACTTTTCCAGAAGCCAGTTATACATTCAGGCAGAAGAAACAGCATTCTGGAATATATCCTCAAAATTACAGAACTTGAACAAATCGCTTAATATTTTCAAGTCCCTGCTATCAGATTGGTGAACATGGGAGTATCATAGTAAATTATCCTGGAATCCAACAAGGCTATAGCAGGAGATGCAAAACACACTCAACTAGGATAATTTAAAGAGATTTTAATAAGTTGAATAGTTGTGGAGTAGATGGAAGCCAAAAGTATCTCATGACAAGTTAATTGGGGGGTAGAGGAATGAGTAAGTAGGGGAATCTTTGTTCTTAAATCTTTAGGCTTATAGAGACCAGATAACTCAGCATATCTGGACATGGGCAGGTGTGTGGGTGGAGAGGTCCACCCAAAAGAAATTCAGGAATGAAAGTTTGGCATCTGTCAGTAGATGGGGAACCAGTAAAATATATAGCCTCAGTTCCTTTTCAGCATCCTATCTGCTGCCTGCAGATGCTCACCAGCTTCAACACTTAATAGTATGTGACCTGGGAAATTTAGTTAACCTTTCTGAGGTCTTAGTTCTTTATAGTAAGTTTATTGTAAGTTTTAAATACCTGCAAAGCATTAAAACAGTGTTTGGTGCTTAGGAAGTACTGGTTGCAGTTATTAGAAGTATCATCACGTGCTCATTCCTTGTGGGGAATTATTCAGAAAAGAATAATAAAATTGACGTAACAGGATATCAGATTGCAAAAGCAGAGGTAAAGAATTAGAAATAAATTAGTTTGTTCAATATTGAACTTTTCTAGGCGTTGCAAATAGTCCATGGTGCTGGATATACTTTAAAGTTAAAATTCAAGATGGTATAATGCGGGATTGAATTTTGAACAAAAGCAGTTAAATGTAAAATAATCAATTTTGTATTTTTCTGGGATAGCTGCGGAAGCAGCATATGTGATGAATGCGGTGAAGGAGAGAGTGACTTGGAAAATTCAGTTAGCAAAATATACGGCAGTCAAATCACATTCCTCTTTAACAAGAGGACAAATCATGGGCTATCACCAATCTGAGAGCCAACATCCGAAAGAAAGCATCAGAAAAAAATTAATCAAAGCATAAGTGTCATACATTTTTAAAGTACAGTTCTTTCTTCAGAATTATTAAAGCTGCTCTGTTGCCTTGAGAATTCCACACAAAATGAATTCATAAGAAGAGTAGGATATAATCCTTAGTTTCTTTTGTGAGCTATATTGATGGGGAGGATACAGTCATATGGACATTGCATTATTTTACAAATGTCTCATTTGAACACTTCAAATTGAATGGAAAGTTTAAATTTAATATATTGTTAC
Organism: Puma concolor; assembly: GCF_028749965.1. Classification (NCBI taxonomy): domain Eukaryota; kingdom Metazoa; phylum Chordata; class Mammalia; order Carnivora; family Felidae; genus Puma; species Puma concolor. The sequence continues at coordinate 203,036,051 of NC_141667.1, read as the reverse complement.
TTGAAATGAGTTTGAGTAATGTATGCCATCTTTATAGTTATGAAAGATCTGTACAGTTTTGTACAAGAAGGACTGTCCTTGAGCAAACAGAAAAAAAAAAAGTGTAACCGAGTGGAGAAGTGAAGTTCTTTTAGAGTCACGCTTCACTTAGCTCCTGCAGTTTGTGCACAAAAACTGGCTCTCGTGCATGCCTATGGCACAGGATTTACAAAAGAATACATCCCGGAAAGACTTTTGTTTGGAAGGCTGGATGTGTTTATTCTGCAAATGTCATGATGCCTTTAAGGAGAAATAGATTATTTTTTTTTTTCAACGTTTTTATTTTATTTTTGGGACAGAGAGAGACAGAGCATGAACGGGGGAGGGGCAGAGAGAGGGAGACACAGAATCGGAAACAGGCTCCAGGCTCTGAGCCATCAGCCCAGAGCCCGACGCGGGGCTCGAACCCACGGACCGCGAGATCGTGACCTGGCTGAAGTGGGACGCTTAACCGACTGCACCACCCAGGCGCCCCAAGGAGAAATAGATTAGATGGTAAATTAGTATTATGCAATGTGCAATAGTGAAACAAGGAGGTACCTTGGATGTAGGCAAGGGTTTTAGTCATTGTTGGGATCCTGGGCTTTAACGTAGTGGTTTAAAAATGTGAATACTAAAGTTTAGATGGTGGAGTTTGAATAACGGCATCACAAAATGCAGCCTGTGCATGACCAACTTGAGCAGGACACTCATCCTGCTGTACCGTAGTTTCTTCATCACTAAAATTGGAGTTGTGGCCAGGATTTAATATAAAACACATATAAGGGCATTTAAAAATATTTAATATGTGTCTCCCATGGTTTCTGTTAAAGTTACATTATCCTACTAGGGCACCTGGGTGGCTCAGTTGGTTAAGCGTCTGACTCTTGGTTTCAGCTCAGGTCATGATCTCATAATTTCAGCCCCGCTTTGGACTCTGCGCTGATGGCGCGGAGCCTGCTTGGGATTCGATCTCTCAAAAAAATAAATAAATAAATAAATAAATAAATAAATAAATAAATAAATAAAATAAACTTAAAAGAAAAAAGTTATACTGTCCTACTTAGTAATCAGAGTAATAAAGTCCCCTCCCTTTTATACACTGCCCCTTCCTCTGTTAACCGCTGGCTTTGTTTTCTATGGCCAGTCACATAACCCTTAAAAGAGTGTTTTCTTCATCTGTAAAGCATATATAAAGGGATTGACAATATTTAGTATCCTTCAAAGTGTCAAAGTCTCTAATGATTACAAGCTAAAATAAAACTCTATCCTCAGAATTTGTGTTATTTTGAGAGTAACTTGTGAAGAAGGTGTAAATCTAGGAAGTTATCTAAATGCTTACTGAAGTTAGCAAATCTATTGGGACTTGACTTTCTGCTCAAAGTAAAGTCTGATAATCTGGCTATTTGTGACATGTTATTCATCTGCAGATGTATGACCCAGTATCTAAATGGCAATGCCATTACACACACACACACACACACACACACACACACACACACACACACACACGAGTCACGATTGTTTTGTCATTGCTGACTTAGGTTTTGTAGAATTTTTTATAATGAACCTGCCATATTAAAACTGAGAAGTTAAAGGTAAAATGTAACAGTTTGTCACAATTATGTTTCATATTGACAGGTGTTCTGAACTTTCTGTTTGATAACTAGACATATAAATTTCAGTTCTTAAAGCTTTGCAGCCAATTTAAGGGCTCATTTATTTCACTGACAGCAAGATGTATGTGCAGCCTGGCATACTGGATGTCTGGGGCCAAAATCGGCACTTTGTTGCTTGCGTGTTTCACAGGGAGTAAATAGTAGCAATTTTTCAGCATAGGCATACTAGCACAAGGTGTTTAGCAAATAAATGAGCATAAGATGACCTGTGGTGTCCTGAAATTACTAAAATTCATGAATAATAAAATGATCTATAGATTGTTAGCAGAGGGCTACAGCACAGGCTAATTTGCAGCCAGTGAAGCTTTGCAGGATAATTTATAACTTTTGAAAATTTAATGACTTCATCAATTTTTACCTATTTTTTACCAATATAATCTCCTGAATACCACTTTCAGCTATGATTTCCTTGTAAGAAAATATCTAAGACACTTACATGATTAGGGTATTAAAATAAGCCTGCTTAATTTAGATTTCTTGATTGTTTTATATAATTCAAAAAATAATAGAGGGGAAAACTTTAATGGTTGTGTTTTGTTTTTGTAAGACAGTTTTATGAAAATAACCTTGATATATATAACTATCTGTGTTGTTTGATACTATCCTTTCAGGGGCATATCATTTCAGTTTTGACAATTAAGCTTTCACTTTAAATCTAAGTATTGACACCAACTCGTTTTTTTTCTTTACAAACATCATAGGAAAAATCATTAAATATAAAAATATATATCCCTATTTATACTCAAATTATGTGGAGAATATTTTTAAGTAATTCTTTCAAAACAATTAATAAATAGTGCTTGACATCTGGTTTTATATTCTCCCACAAAGACAAATAACTGAGAGTCCACAATGTATATTTATGCATGTTTTTTTCTTTTACATTTATATTTTATTGCTAATATGCTTTGATTGGTTAGTAGATTGTATTTGGGCTATGACTTTAGGATACTTACCTGTTTTCTGAATTTTCTAGTAGTTGAAGTTAAGAACTTCGTATCATTGTCTCATATGTATGAATGACACAACTTTTTTTTTTTATAGAGAAATCTGCAGCTCAATATTGTAGAATTTGTTCATTGAGTATGGTCTCTGGTTATTAACAAAAAACAAACTTATTTCCTGACAGTGTCTAAACAAGTTAGTCAGTAACTGGAATATAGGTATTATCAAAATGGATTGTGGATTTAAGGCAATAAAACTATTTTCATCTGTGAATAGTTAAACAGAATGTATATTTATCTAAATATTTTCTACTTGAAGGGGTTATTTTTGTTTTAAGAATATTTCTATTAAACAAAAATTAATTAAAATCATTTGTAGTCTTTTAATGTTTTATTTCTTTTATTAAATAGGATCTGTAGATCCTACATGGCAGAGTAAAGTTTAATAACCATTAATTTTTACCTATTATATATTATTGATGTAATATTAATACTAATATTAGTCAGAAGTAGTCCTAACACTAGGTAGCTGCTATGATCTAAGAACATAGTCATATGACTTATTTGCATATTATTTTACAATTATAAATATTGTATATTATGTACATGTAAATATATTATATACATATTATATATACATATATGCATTTATTTTACATATTATATACATCTACAATAAAATATTGTGTACATATTTTATTAGCTCCTCATGACCTTGTAATATATGAATTAATACTGCAATGTATATGCCTGCAATGTATAGCTAATTGAGGCTAATAAGTGAAAGCAATCTTTTCAAAGCCCTGGGTGTATTGAATGAAAGAACCAACATTCAAATTCCGTATATAGGTATCTAAGTTGCGTGTTCTTTCCAAAATAACACGAGTTGTCCTAAGATCCATCTGAAATAAATATGCACTTATATTCAGTGGTGTTTATGATTTGTGTTAAAAATTGCAACATTTTTTGACATTTAATATATTCACAACTTATTTTGGTGACCTACATTTTATAATTATTTTTCAGGACACTTTATATTTACCCCAGTCAATCCTATTGTGCATTTTTCCCAAATTTTGAATTGCTGCTATCTTATATACTATCATCCGATATAGTGGAAGGAAGATAAGGAATAAAGTAGTCTGATAATCTTGTTTACATTCTTGCTAGTTAATTCCCTGGGCTTTAGTTTTTCATCCATAAACATGACAAACTAGTAAAATTCATCATAGCAATCTTGGCATTGGTGAATACCATATAGTGCATGTGATATCCCTAAAATACTCTAATTATAATTCCCATGAAATGAAGAGACTACTGAGAACTAGAGCATTCAAAAATAATTATGTTGCAAAGAATGTTAATAAATTACTAAACATAGAGAGAGGGAGAGAAAGAGATCCAGGGAGGGTGGCAGGGAGGAGCCTATTTAGAGATAAAACCATTTCAAATTGAGTTATTCTAGATTATTTTTAAGAACTTATTTTGCTGCTGGAAGTTAAGCAGTGTAAATGTGGCTTGTCAGAAAGCAATTTCAGAGCCAAGAGGATCGGAGTGAGTTATCAGTAGTCAACAACTTAGGATTGGATATTTATTTGCTCAGCTCCTTTTAGTCATGGGCGAGCAGAGAGACACTTTCAGGTTCTGAGCTGAGATGGACAAATGAGTGAAGAATGTAATTGAGCACGTAATACATACTGTGCACTCTATTCTCCAGGAAGAAAGGAGATATACTTAAATGAGAATGTTTAGTGAAAAAGAAATACTATCACAATCAATTTGACAGCATAAGATGATACGATAGGAACCCTTAAAATTCTCACCTGCTTCTTGACGATTTTCAGCCACTCTTTTTACTGATTCATTAGTAAAGTATCATTTTAGACTTTTTTCATTATTATTTAAAACATTTATGAACAGTGAAAAAATTAGAACATTGAAATTTTTCTAAGAAATTGAGTTGGAAAGTGTGTGTGTGTGTGTGTGTGTGTGTGTGTGTGTGTGTGTGTGTGCACGCATGCACATTAATTTTTGGTTTGGAAGGTTTGTTGAATGTCTTGATGTCTGGGCAGGATCTTGGTTCATTTGGCAGAATAGAAGCTCTGGTGTCTTAGGTGCCATTTAAATTCTGCCTCCTCTACAAGAGGAGAAAACAAGATATTCAACAGGCTCAATCTAATATTTGTAACACAGTGTTTTCTTGGATCCTGGATTTTGTTCCTTTCCTGTTTACAAATCTTTGGCTAGAAGCAAGATAATTCAAAAAAACTTTAAAGCTCTCACAAATTTTGTTTTGAGCTCTGATTATTTAGTTCTCTTTGCCAGCCTAGGCTTTGGTTATATCAGCTTTGACAAGAATGCTCTTAAAAGCTGAATATTAGTAAGAATTAAAAATAAACTGACTACACACAGAAAAAATAACAATGTACTTAAGATCATTCCTAGGAACAGTCGTTTGCTTTCATGCTAGCCAGCCATGTTAATGACGCACAGGCACAAAACATTTTTTTTGAAGTTTTCATCTTATTTGAAAGTGAGCAAATTAATGAAGTTCAAAGTGAAAATGACATGATCAACTCTCCCTTAGACGCTGGTTTTGATGATCCACTCCACAAAAAATGGTTTTGTGTCCCTTTGTCCTACAGATGATCATGTTCAGTGGTACCATATATATATATATATATATATATATATATATATATATATACACACATAATTTATATACATATATATACATACATACACATATATACACACACACACATATATATACATACATATATATGTGTGTGTGTGTGTATATATGTGCATATATATGTGTGTGTGTGTGTGTATATATATATAGACTTGTATTAGACTTCATACCTGATGTCTGTAAAACTCAGAATTTTGTCCTCTCTTTGATTAGGTATTGTTCCTTCTCTGTGCAACTACCTCTCTTTGTTCTGGCAAAGGACCAAAACCTCCTAAGATAAACTTTTCCTTTTAGTCCTCCTAACAGAGGAGTTATCCTTATGTTTATAAATTCTTACATTCTCATAACTGCAGTCTCCATGTGGTTGTTCTCACTAGGCTTGAAATGAAACAGGGGCATCATCTTTCACTTGCATTGAAGGGTGGTAAACAACTACACTGGTGGCTCTTAAAAATAATTACACTTTCCTTACATCTTCAACCATCATCTTTCTATTGTCAGATAGTCAAGAGGAAGGAATGATAATTAATAAAGGTGGAAAGAAAATATGTCAATCTCGGCCTGTGCCCTGATGATTATAGCACTTTCCTTTGGAATGAGGAGACACTCAGTACCTATTTTTCTCAATGCTTTGACCTTAGGTAAAGTGAAACTGGAATTGTTACACCTGTAGGCTGATAGATTATGCCATATGCCTTAATTTGCTATTAATGTTTTAAAGGACAGTGTAGTGAATTGTATGCAGTTTTAGAAAATTCTCATGATGCTTCCTCCTTTCTCAAATTTGTCATTTCTCATTTATCTAAGATCTTTGAGATCACTCAACTATGTTCACAGAATTGAAAGCCATTTTTACAGTGCAGCTAACACCTCCTTATTGGAAAGGCCTGTATCCAGTGACTCTTTGATCCAGGAATGTAACAGCTTGCCCCAACTCAAGACAATACTAAGAGGCCACACCACCCTCAGAATCTAAAGTCCGTTTTGAGATGTTATCACAGTACATGATCTGCCCAATTCTGGTTCTTTTCCTTTTTTGTCCTTGGAGGAAGATCCCAAATATCCTTTCTGATAAACATCTTACATTCTAACCTTCATCTCAAGGTCTGCATTCTAGAGAACCCAGACACAACAATTAATGGCCAGAAAACACAAACATTGAGGTTTTCTTATTGCAGTTCATTCTATAATTTTTGTTAGCATTTTAGTATAAAAAAACCCTGCCCACATTTTAAAAATTTATTATTCATTAATTTGCATGAGTATGGAAACATATATTTCCATTTGTAATGAATTATAATCTACCTTATTATTAACGTTCAAGATGTCTTAATAAGAGCTGGATTCTGTGTATTTTGACTTGTCCATAACATTTTATTTTTGTCACTTATTCTGTCCTACATTTGCCTTGCTCTCTTTTTTTTTTTTTTTAACTTTTTTTTTTTTAACGTTTATTTATTTTTTTGGGACAGAGAGAGACAGAGCATGAACGGGGGAGGGGCAGAGAGAGAGGGAGACACAGAATCGGAAACAGGCTCCAGGCTCTGAGCCATCAGCCCAGAGCCCGACGCGGGGCTCGAACTCAACGGACCGCGAGATCGTGACCTGGCTGAAGTCGGACGCTCAACCGACTGCGCCACCCAGGCGCCCCTGCCTTGCTCTCTTATTACCCAGCCCTGAAATTAAGTCTTATCTAGACAGGTATTCTTAGTGCTTCTAGACATGCTCTATGGACAATGCCTGAAAGTTTTTTATCTGTTATATGCTTCTCTTTGTATGTATGTGTGTTTGTGTGTGTGTGTGTGTGTGTGTGTGTGTGTGCACGCGCACGCCTATCCTTTCTCCCTTTTTTATCTATATAGGTATCTTTGTAATCTGTTTATAAAAACTTTTAGGCCATTTTGTTTACATCAAATTATGGTTCAACTCTTCAGGGTTCATTTTAGCCTCCTTTTCCTTCTTTGTAACTTCTTTTTTCAACAATGAGAGACCTGACTTCCATTTTCTACCATATGTTTACTATTTGCTCAATTCTATGGTATACAGAAAGTAGGTTCAGAATTGTTGATCCATACTACTGTGGAAACCAAACCTAATAACTCGAGTTTAATAATTGCTTTCTTTTTCTCCTTAGCTTGAAGCTACAGGGTCAGAGTACTGTATTTTACAGTTACATGGGATTTTATTTTCCCTGTTTTGCATGGTTATTGCTATTTATCTGAAATGCAATTATGTTTAGTTTTATTAGTATAATATGCTACAGTTTACTTCTCCCTTCCTGTTTTGTTTATTTAACCCATTTCATTCATTGCTTTAATTTTGTAAAAATGTAACATAGTTCCAAAAATCAAAATTATACAAGTCATACTCAGAGAAATATCACCAGTTCCTCATTCATTTTATCCTAATGCCAATACATTCTCTATATGTAACCAATCTCAGAAGTTTCTGTTCTTTTTACATTTTTTGGAAAAATTGCAAATCTCTGTATTTTTTTTATTTTCCCTATTATACATAAAGTCAGTGTATTATAGGTTTACTTTGTCATATTACCAATTATATCAGCTCACAAAGATCTTTCTTATTCTTTTATAAAGTGGCATATATAGCTGCATATATCCATTATGTGGATATAATAATGTATAGTTAACCAATCTTCTATAGATGGACATTTATTTATTTTTCTTCCAAGGTTTTATTTAAATTCCAGTTAGTTAACATAGTGTAATATTAGTTTCAGGTGTAGGATTTAGTGATTCATCACTTACATATAACACCCAGTGCTCATCACACAAAGTGCCCTCCTTAATACCCATCACCTGTTTAACCCATCCCTCTGCTTGCCTCACCTCCAGCAAACCTGTTTTTCTTTATAATTTTTTATAAATACATTTTGATTTCTTTATGTTTGTTTATTTTTCAGTGAGAGAGAGTGTGTGTGAATGGGAGAGGGGCAGAGAAGAGGGAGATACTGAATCCGAAGTAGGCTCCAGGCTTTGAGCTGTCAGCACAGAGCCTGATGTGGGGCTAGAACCCATGAACTGGGAGATCATGACCTGAGCTGAAGTCGGACGCTTAACCGACTGAGCCACCCAGGCACCCCTGTTCTTTATAATTAAGAATCTATTTGGGGCGCCTGGGTGGTTCAATCGGTTAAGCGTCCGACTTCAGCTCAGGTCATGATCTCACAGTCTGTGAATTCGAGCCCTGCATTGGGCTCTGTGCTCACAGCTCAGAGCCTGGAACCTGCTTTGGATTCTGTGTCTCCCTCTCTCTCTGCCCCTCCCCTGCTCATGCTGTGTCTCTCTTTGTCTCAAAAATAAATAAAAACATTAAAAAAATAATCTGTTTTAAGGTTTGCCTTTCTCTTCCCCCCTTCTGTGTTCATCTGTTTTGTTTCTTCTTTTTTTTTTTAATGTTTATTTATTTTTGAGAGAGATGGAGAGAGAAGGAGAGAGAGACACAGAGAGAGGTGGAGCCTGAGTGAGGAGGGGCAGAGAGAAAGGGAGAGAAACAGAATCTAAAACAGGCTCAAGGCTCTGAGATGTCAGCACAGGGCCCAGCATGGGGCTGGAACTCCTTAACCTCAAGATCATGATGTGAGCTGAAGTCAGATGCTCAAACGACTAAGCCACCCAGGCACCCCCATCTGTTTTGTTACTTAAATTCCACATGTGAGTGAAATTATATGGTATTTGTCTTCCTCTAAGTTATTTCCTTTAGCATAATATACTCTTAACTCCACATTCTTGCAAATGGCAATATTTCATTCTTTTTTTTTGTGACTGAGAAATATATAAACATTTAGATTTTTACTAATACACTGCAAAAAAAATGTTGTAATGAGTAACTTTAAGAGTATATATTTTCATTTGGTCAATGTGTATCATCAGGTTAAATTACTAAAATTGGGATTGTTAAATCACAAGGGTTAAATATTTACATAGATTGTTAGGTATTTCTGAATTTCCTTTCTTATGAGCTGAGTTTGCATTTCTACTGGCAACTGATAAGAGTACCGTTTCTTCAAAGTTCCTATTAATTAAATGTTTTCAGACATTTTAATTTCTGCCAATTTGAACGAAGAAATATTATCTTAGTGTAGTAGTGATTTACATTTCTCTTATTGTATCTGAGATTAAATATATTTTCATATGTTTAAGGACCATTTGCATATATTTTTGAAATATTTGTTCATGTATTTTGTACATTATTTTATTGGGGTTTATGTATATATATTTTTTTTCCTCTAATATTTGTGTGGTTTCTTTCAAAGTTATGTCTCTGATCTATTTGAATTTTATTATTTTGTTTTGTGTTTGATATATATTTAAAATTTATCATTTCCCAAATGTTTATACAATTACTATCGTACTATTTATTAAAGAGTCCATCATTGCTATACTTATCTGAAATGGTTCTATTATCATATTAATTATATATATATATATTTATATATATGAGACAGTTTCTAGACTATAAATTTTATTGTACAAAATATCTATGTTTTATGCACCTATATTCCATTGTTTTTTAGTTAAAAAAGTTTTTTTTTTTTCTTTTAATTTTTTTTTTCAACATTTATTATTTTTGGGACAGAGAGAGACAGAGCATGAATGGGGGAGGGGCAGAGAGAGAGGGAGACACAGAATCGGAAACAGTTTCTAGGCTCTGAGCCATCAGCCCAGAGCCTGACGCGGGGCTCGAACTCACGGACCGCGAGATCATGCCCTGGCTGAAGTCGGACGCTTAACCGACTGCGCCACCCAGGCGCCCCTTAAAAAAGTTTTAAAGTCTGTTTTGAAAGTTTTATAGGTTAGCTCTCATAAGTTTTCTGCTCAGTGTCGATTTATATTTTCAGTGGGAGTTCAAGATAGTTCTTCTAGATTTGGTTTTAATTTCTTGCTTGCATTGAGGTTTGTGATCTTTACTTTCTACTCTTTATAAATGAACAAGTAGGTTTTACATGAGTTTAATTGTTCTTGTTAGATGTAGTTATTTTGGAGACTGTTTAGAGTGATTTGGATTTAAATGTGACAGTTTTTCTCAGGTTATTAGAAAAACATAAAAGAAGAAAGAAAACTTTAAATAATATCATAAAAGCCAAGTTTGGCAAAATTAAATATATATATTTATATGTATAATATATAAAATTTATATATATATATATATATATATACACACATACTATATATATATGTATATATATATGTTTGCAACTATATGAGCTACAAAAAATAACTCAAAACAGATTAAGGATTTCAACATATAAGCTAAAACTATAAATCTCTTAATAGAAAACTTAGCTCTAATCTTCGTGACCTTGGATTAAGAATTGATTTCTTTAGATAGGATTCCAAAGCACAAGCAACAAGAAATGATAAATTTTTTAATGTTTATTAATTTTTGAGAGAGAGAGAGAGAAAGAGAGAGAGAGAGAGCATGAGCAGGGGAGGGGCAGAGAGAGGGAGAGACACAGAATCCGAAGCAGGCTTCAGGCTCTGAGCTGTCAGCACAGAGCCTGACACGGGGCTCGAATTCACAAACAGTGAGATCATGATCTGAGCTGAAGTCGGACGCCCAACCAACTGAGCCACCCAGGCGCCCCTCAACAAGAAATGATAAACTGGACTTCCAAATTCAAACTTTTTCTGTGCTTTAGAAGACATGATCAAGAAAGAAAAAAGGCAATTCATGATGGGAAATGATATTTGCAAATTATATTTGATAAAGGTCTAGTATCTATGAAGTATAAAATAATTTTTATAACTCAAAATTAAAAAGACAAATTATATAATTTTAAAATTGGGCAGAAGATTTCAAATAGACGTTTCACCAAGGAAGATACCTAGATTATTGATAAATATATCAAAAGCTACCCACCATTGCTCACTTGTCATTAGGGAAATCTAACTGCAATAATATATCACTTCAGACACACTAAGATGGCTATAATATTAAAAAACTGTAGACAATAACACGTATTTTTGAGAATGTGGAGAAACTGATACTCTCATACATCGCTGGTAGGAATGTCAAATGGTGCAGCTCCTTTGGAAAAAGTGTTGGGCAGTTCTCAAAATAATAAGCTTAGAGTTACCATATAATCCTACAATTCTGCTTCTACATACTTATTCAAGATAATTGAAAACATGCTGTCCCAGTAATTTTATATGAATACTCACAGCAGCATTGGTCTTATAACTGAAAACTGAAAAAAAAAAAACCAATGTCCATCAACAGATGAATATATAAATCGTATGTTGTATCCATAGGATGACGTATTCTTCAGTCATAGAAAGGAATGAAATGCTGATAGATGCTACACTACAAATGAATCCCAAAACTTTATGCTAAGTGAGAAAAGCAGACACAAAGGGTGCATAGATTAGCAGTTGCCAAGGGCCAGAAGAAGGGATAATGGGGAGTGAATGCTGAGTAAAACATTTTTTGGTGTGAGGAAAATGTTCTGATTATGGTTGCACAAATATTGTGAAAATACTAAATGTTCCAAAATTACTGAAGCCAACTGAATTGTATATTTTTAAAAGGGTGAATTTTATGGTATGTGAATTCTATCTTAATTTTTAAATCTTGGAAATATATATTGAATTATATGGTGTGCGTGTGTGTGTGTATTACCTGCAATCTCTTGATTTACATTCGGAATTAGTTTACCTACATGTGTTGTGAAGTTGTGGAAATTAGTGAGAATTCAAAGTGAAATATAAAAAAAAAGCTTAGAGATTCAAGGTATGGACTTTGGGGAAGGTTCATATCTTTTAGGGAAAAGAAAAGAAGCAAGGAACCTGCCACTGAGAATCCCTAGGTTAAGGATATTAGGAGCATCATAGGTAGACTAGAGTTTTCATTCACTTTCAAATTTACTTTTATTATTATTATTATTTTTAAATGTTTTTATTTTTGAGAGAAAGAGAGTGCACAGTGGAGGGACAGAGAGACAGGGAGTCAGAGGATCTGACGTAGGCTCTGCCCTGACAGCAGGGCACCCACTGCAGGGCTCAAACTCATAAACAGTGAGATCTTGCCCTGAGCTGATGTCCAGTGCTCAACTGACGGAGCCATCCAGCCGCCCCTCACATTTACTTTTAAAAAGAGTGTAATTTTAAATACAGATGTCAGGGGAGGTGTCACTAGAAATACACATTTGAATAAATTCCGAGAGGTCATGATGGGGGAAGACAGGTGGTTTTGGAAGGAAAGGTATTGGAACAGGGATAGAAATGCTTTGAGGCAGGAGCATGTCTCTAATATAGGAATTTGGAATTAAAAGCAGATTCTGTTTTTACAAACTAGTATTAATGTGAAGAATATTAATTATTCTTTAAAGTACTACTTATACTTCCTATTCCTGCAGTTTGGGATGCATATATCATCAGATACACCTTTTTCAGTGGACATAATTTTTTGAAGAAATGTGAAGATTACCATATGAAATTTTACATAGAGTCAGGTATGTTTAATTCCCACAAAATCAGTTTTTCTAAGAGTTAATGATTGTTGAACGCCTGGGTATTTTTTCATAGTTTTTCTCATAGGTTTTCTCCCTCAGCATGTTCCTTGTCTGTTTGTCGGTCTGTATCTCTCTTCTGAGAGAGGAGTGAAAAGTACTTTGTGTTATAAACCTTGCTCTCTGTGTCTACACTACAGTCATGGTATTTGGATTTATAATTTACCTTGTCATCAAATAATAGGATTACACAATATGATTTAAAAACGAGCATCATTTATATTTATACTGAAATGTAAGCAGTTCATAATATGTTAATTAAATGTGTTACATTAGTAATTTAATTAATCCAAACAGCATATTTTTGTCTGTGCTTGCATCCTTCATGATTCAGTGTAACTTAATATTAAAAACCATGATAAGAATATAAGGATAATGCTATTTTCATCCATTATTTCTCCTCTGGTGTTCAATAATAACAACACTAAGCCCCCACAATTGTGACAGCTATAAAAGGATGTGGTTAGCTTATCTCTAGCAAGCTGCAAAGGTAAACATGGTAAAGTAATTTGCTATCATGGAATGGTTTTTAAGTCATTTGCTTTTATATGTAAAATTAATTAAATAAGCAAGATTGAAGTTGACACGCTGAAGATTTTATTCATTTTGCCTAATGTAGCATATTACTCCTATCTGACAAAGAATACTCAGTTGTAATTTTCCTTTTATTTTCTTCTCTTAAAATATCTAAAAATTTAGTTAACAATATCCAACGTTATATGGAAATGTTCATTTTCCTAGCAATGTGTTTTGTACACAGATCAGATATTTTTGCACAGCATATAAAACACAAGTCTAACTAAACTGGAAAGATTTTTCTATGATAAAACACACTATGTGCAGTTTGAATTTTTGCAGACATTAGACAATAAAAATGAATTTAGTTGTAAGACATAAATAGCTTTCATAAGAACCTCAAAGGTGCTCTTGGAGCAAGAGACGAAAAATAATTTTCTTGACAGGTGTTCTAATGATATCTGTACTGGAAAAAATAGTTTATTCATATATCATTATTTTGTCATGTTTATGATAATAAATACAATTAACATGGGATATCACAACTAATTATGCAATTTGAAGGAAACATAATTTAGTATTTTTTATTGTGAAAACATTTTGACTGCTTGAGTGCTATTTTGTAGAAAATTTGGGACTTTTGCTGATAAAATGATTAGTTGTTGAAAGCATTTTATGTATTAGCTCATAATAAGGATGAATTTCCCTATAAGAACTATCATATTACCTTATAGATTTATGTGTTTTTGTTTTTGATCATTTATAAACATCCTTATGGCTATTTATTCAGGTCCCAACAGCTTAACGAATGGCAATTAATAGATATGTAGAGGGAAATATATGCTTAATTAGTAGAAAAAAATCGAAAAAATAACAAAAAACTTTACAATTACCAGGAGATACTATTTTAGTTAGCTCTTTTTTGTTCAGACAGCTCTTTTAAATTAAAGAGGCGGGGGGGGGGAACTTATTTTACCAGAAAATTGGTATAGAAATCTGAAATTCATTTATATGAGTTTTTAAAATAGTAGGTTTATTTTAAGCATTTAATATCCACCAAAATGGAAAGGTCATATAAGTAAACTTTCGGAGTCCTAGCCTTTTAATAATATCATAGTGCTAATTTTATTTTTAACTTGCTTTGCATTGCCACTAGGTGGAACCAATAAACTTTATAATTTCTATTAATGCATTTTTGTCCTATATGTATATACAGTACTTATAAACTCTTCAACTAAAAATCCTGGGAATAGTTCAACACCTAAACTATTATTCTATGAATGTGCCCTTAACTGTGAATGGGCATTAAAAATTGTGTAAGAACAACACAGCAATACCATGGGCAAACACTAGTATAAAAACAAACAAAATGTCATCAACAACAAATCTGAGTAGTTTAAATACATCAAGAGAGAATATACAGTTTTTAAGCAATCAGGAGGAAAGGGGCACCTGGGTGGCTCAGTCAGTTGGGTGTCCGGCTTCCGCTCAGGTCATGATCTCATGGTTTGTGAGTTCGAGCCCCTGCATTGGGCTCTTTGCTGACAGCTCAGAGCCTGGAGCCTGTTTCGGATTCTGTGTCTCCCTCTTTCGCTGCTCCTCCACCGCTCGTGCTCTGTCTCTCTCTCTCTCTCTCTCTCTCTCTCTCTCTCTCTCTCTTTCTCTCTCAAAAATAAATAAACATTGGGGCGCCTGGGTGGCGCAGTCGGTTAAGTGTCCGACTTCAGCCAGGTCACGATCTCGCGGTCCGTGAGTTCGAGCCCCGCGTCGGGCTCTGGGCTGATGGCCCAGAGCCTGGAGCCTGTTTCCGATTCTGTGTCTCCCTCTCTCTCTGCCCCTCCCCCGTTCATGCTCTGTCTCTCTCTGTCCCAAAAATAAATAAACGTTGAAAAAAAAATTAAAAAAAAAATAAATAAACATTAAAAACAATCAGGAGGAAAGATAAAACATAATCAGAAACTGTACTAATATATTTGGTGATAAATATTGAATTGTGTCTTGGTAGAAATCTATTAAATGAATCAAAATAGATGTATACTAATTTTTCAATTGTTGATTTTTATTGGGAACCATTAAATCAGAAATCAAGCCTATTTTAAATGGCTCCATATAAAAATTATTGCTATTGACCAGTAATAATCAACTAATTGGTATTTTGTGCTTGTGTTGATACTGTTTCTCAAATTAGTTTTTTTTTTTTTTTTTTTTTCTGGATCTTTAGACAGGAATAAAAGAGAGCTGTTAAGAAATAGAAAATACATGGTGATACACATAATAAACTTTTTCTGTCTTCATTTAGAGGGTTGATTTTTTTCAATACATCCAGATCTTGGCATTGTAAAACCTTATTTATGCTCAGTTAAAAAATTTTAAAAAAAGGAATAAGAGGACTGATAGGATAGTTATAGAGTAACATTGTTGTACTTTTATAACTTCAATTTGCAAGTCCGGAAATTGAGACTTAAAAAGTTTAGTGGCTTTTCCAAAGACAGCTAGTGTTTAGAGCTAGTTTCTGATC
This sequence comes from Puma concolor, assembly GCF_028749965.1. Taxonomy (NCBI): domain Eukaryota; kingdom Metazoa; phylum Chordata; class Mammalia; order Carnivora; family Felidae; genus Puma; species Puma concolor. Next base: position 203,020,150 of record NC_141667.1, on the reverse strand, counting down.
TAAGATACCAGCCCTTAGTCCCTATACAAAGGGTATGGAGTACACAGGGCACATGTAAAACAGTTAACCTTAAAAAACAAGCATAGAACATCAAAAGCCTTGAATGTTGTGTGAAGATTTTTCCTATTGTTGATGGTAATTGTAGCCACTGTAATTAATACGATGGCATATTAAGAGCTTGAAGATTGGAACAGAAGAAAGCCAAGGATATTTGGAAAAAAAATCTGTATTCATTTACTAGGGCTCCATAACGGTACCACAAGCTAGATGGCTTAACACAACAGAAATTTGTATCTCACAGTTCTGAAAAATAGAAATCTGCAGTCAACTTGTCAGTAGGGCCATACTCTCATTAAATAAAGTGTTAAGGAACTATTATTCTGTATGCATCTAATGGAAGAATCTGCTAAAAAATGAAGATTTGATAAAATTTGTCAAATGCCACAGATATTTAAGTAAGAGTAGACCTAAAGTCATTCTGTTAAATTTAGCTGAAAGGAAGTTGATGATTTTGACAAAAGTTGCTTTAAAGAGCAGAATAGGTCTAGTAGAATTAATTTTTGTTGAATATTATATGGGATATTTTCTCAGGAATCTTGAATTTACATGGAAGACAGTATTGTTGTTGCTTATGATGTGAAAGATGTATGCAAGGTTAAACTATATGGTGAGAAAAAGGAGTAGAGAATGTTTTTGTATATGTTAGCTATTAATGGGAAAACTCATTAAGTGAGGTTCCTGAGATGATAGGAGGACATTTGAGTCAAAACGCAATGGAATTGATTTATCTTTCATAGCGTCTAGAGAATATGAGAAGGATGTTAGCCCGTTCAGATGTTCTAAAGCTATAGTGAACTTTCGTATAATTTATAATGATTGGTTTTTTAGAAGTGAACGGTGAAATCAATTTTTGAATGGCAGTGGATCTTGGAAAGGAGATGATTGAGGAAAGTGTTGAAGGCTTGAATGATTACTGCACAAAATAAAGGAGATGACTAGAGAAATATAGTATGATTGTTTTAAGTGTCCAGTGATAGTTAGCTAGTTATTTACAAAGATTACAGTCACACTCAGCAGCACAAATATGGATTGGAAAAGTCACAAAATTAGAATGATGACAGTTTGGGCTTGAGGGTAATTATGTAGCTGATTAGATTGTTGTGGAAGACAGAAGTAAATAATAAGGGCTGATCAATGGTGAAGAGTATAAGTAATAAGGAAAAATACAAGAGTAGAATACATAGGCTCCATAGTTAATTTATCCCATGTTGCTCTCTGAATATTTAAAAAATCAAATTGAAACGTGTATGTGTGCTTTAAGTCAAATATTTTTTAAATAAAATATGCAGATGTATCACAGTGACCTTTTGATTTTGTCTCAAAATGATTACCCAAAGGATTGAATCATTTCTTACCTATAGATTTAGTCTATGAAGATACTGTTTAATTCTGGGTTAAGTGAAAAAAAAAAAGTTCGTATTTGGGACCTGTAGCTTTATTAAACATGTGAGAGAATATGGAAAACATGTTTTCCTTTAAGAAATTATAATATATGAGGAAAATATTGAGTAACATTATTGAATATCTCTGGTTTGAATCAGTAATTACAAATATATGTCTATAATAGAGACAAGTAATGTTATGTTAGGACTCTCAAAGTTTGTAAAAATACCATGCGTCAATCATAATCATAATAATGAGTTAATCCCATGGGCTAATACTGGAAAATTTAATAGGTTTTTGATGCAAAATGTTGTTGATAGTCACAGTGTCTCCAATTCAGCTGAAAGATTTTTCTTTTCCTCCCTTTTTAATGAAAATTTCAGCAAACTAGAAGGTGACCTCAGCACATAACGTCTTATCACTGGAGGTGAAACATCAACTCTTTTAGTGAATTTTGTAGAATAAGAGGTAAACTCATTATTATCAATTGTGACCTACCTCTCCACCTAGAAACCACAGGATTAATTACAAAATCAAGATATCATTTTCAAAGTGGATTGTTCACAGGTCAAAGAGAAAAATGAAGAGGAGATACCTGCAAATGATTAAAAAATAAAATTGAAGAAATGAAAAAGAGCTAAATAAGCTTCATTAACTAGATGAAAATAGAAAGCAGCAAAGCTTAGGCAGATCTTTTTTGGCATGGTATTTATACACCAAGCATTATTTTTAACATTTCAGAACCAGACACAAAATTTAGAACAACCGTCTTCAAATAAAATATTATTTCAGTAAGTCCTGCAGAAGTCAAAGGAAAATAAACTTTACTCTTTATTTTTTTTTAACTCTCAATCTATAAAATGTAAATCCTTTTGGATCAACTTCATTAATTTAAAAGTACATTCTATGAAAAAATGTTGGTATTACACAGTTGAATAAAGCAGAATTATTCCTCATTGAAGCAACTATGACTTCTAGTTTAACAAATAGTAGAAAACATAACCTAGCTCATATAAGGAGTTATTGTGACCTGTACTGAAATTCCAGAGGTATAGCTGGCTTTAGTCCCAAATAGATTAGGATCTGGGTCCATTTCTCTTTAGTTCCTTTGACTGTATTTTCCTCTCTTCTGACTTGACCCCAGACTACTTTGCCTGATGGCAACAAAATGGCTGAGACAGTACTAGGCCTCCTGTCTGCAGAACAACAACCTGAAAGTGAAAATAAATGTCTTCAACACAGCCCCTGTTCTTCATTCTGACTGGTTCATCCTGTACCAGTCAACTATGGTAATGAGGACGGGGATCATGTAGGATATTCCATCCTAAATCAGGAAGGTTCTCACTCGTAGAATAGGGATGGATTCAGTCCCACCAGGCATGTTTTGTCCTCTGTAACAGTGATGAGCAAATAAATGTGGACTGTGAGGCCAGCATAGACACATATTGTGAAATTCTTTCTTGGCCATTTCAAGAAGTAGGGAATTGGCAGTAATGTTCCCAGTGCAGTGGAGAGGGGAAGATCTGCCAAAGTAGCAGGTAGTAGGAAACTATGTTGTCTCTAAAGAATTTAAAAACACTGTTTTAACACTGTTAGGAGTTCAGTGGTATTAATTATACTCCGTGCTGTGCAACCATCATCACTATTTTGGGGGAACCACCAGGTTTTCCACATTGGCTGTACGATTTCACATTCTTACCAGAAGTGCCTAAGGCACTTTCTTCATGTCTTCACCACACTTATTTTTTTCTTTTCTTTTTTTAAATAATAGCCATCCTGATGAGTGTGAGGTGGTATCTCATTATACTTTTGACTTGCATATCTCCAGTGATCAGTGATGTTGAACATCTTCTATGGGCTTCTTAGCCATGTGTACATCTTCTTTGGAGAAATATCTATTCAAGTCGTTGTCCATTTTGAATTGAGGTGTTTATGTTATTGTTGCTTAGTTCCCTATACATTTTGGTTATTAGTCACTTGACAGATACATGATTTTCAAATGCTGGCTCTTATTTTCTGTGTTTTTATTTACTCTTTTGATAGTGTCTTTTGAGGCACAAAATTTAAAATTTTCATTCTGTCTAGTTTGTCTATTTTTATTTTTTTGCTTGTGCCTTTGGTGTCAGTTCCAAGAAATTATGGCTGAATTGTTGTGAAGCTTTTGCTCTATGTTTTCTTGTAAGAATTTTATAGTTTTAGATATTATAAATGTAGGTATTTGATTGATTTTGAGTTAATTTTTTTTATAGTGTTAAAAGTAAGGGCCTAGCATCGTTCTTTAGCAAGTAGATATCCAGTTTTCCCAGGACCATTTCTTGAAAACAACAGTCCTGTCCCAACTGAATGGTCTTGGCACTTTTATCAAAAATTATTTGATCATATATGCAAGGGTTTATTTTGGGGCTCTCTGTATTCTTTTCCATTGATATATACACTGTCTTTATGCCAGCACCACAGTGTTTTGATTACTTTAGCTTTGTGGTATATTTTGAAATCAGAAACCATGAGTTCTCTAGGTTTTTTTCTTTTTAGAGATTGCTTTGGCTATTTTGGGTCCCTTTAGAAGCCATATGAATGTTGAGATAAGTTTTTCTATTTTTTGCAAAACAAATTAAGATTTTGATAGGAATTGCATTGAATCTGTAGATCACTTTTGGGTAGTATTAACATCTTTACAATACTAAGTTTTCCAATCAATGAAAATGGGATGTATTTCTTTATATTTATGTGGTTTTTCAATTCTTCCATTAGTGTTTTATAGCTTTTATTTTATAAATATTTCACTTCCTTAGTGAAGATAATTCCTAAGTATTTTTTTTCTTATTGGTAAATATTGTAAGTGGAATTGTTTTGTAATTTTATTTTTAAGTTCATTGTTAGTGGATAAATGCAACTGATAATTTATGGGTTGACTTTGTATCCTGCTAATTTGCTAAATTTACTATTAGTTCTGACAGGGTTTTTGGTGGATTTTTTTTAGGATTTTCTACAAATAAGATAGTATCATCTGCAAAAAGATAATTTTACTTCTTCTTTTCTAATTTAGTTTAATTTCTTTTTCTTGACTATCTACTCTAGCTAGAATTTCCTGTGGTATGTTGAATAAAAGTGGTAAGGGTAGGAATCCTTGCCTTTTTCCTGACTTTAAAGAAAAAGCTCTTAGTTTTCACCATTGACCATGAGGTTTGCTGTGGGTTTTTTCATATATGGCTTTTATTATGTTGAGGCGGTTTCCTTCTATTCCTAGTTTGATGAGTGTTTTTATCATACAAAGGTATGGGGTTTTATTCAGTGTTTTTTTCTGAATTTATTGAGATGATCATGTGATTTCCATCTTTTATTTTGTTAATGAGGCGTAGCACATTAATTGAAATGACCGATGTTTGGTATAAAGTTTGGTATAATTCACCACTGAAACCATCATACCCAGTACATTTTTTCAGGGGATTTTTGATTACTGATTCAATTTCCTTATTAGTTGTGGATCTTTTCAGATTTTTCTACTTTGTTATTTAGTCTTGGTAGGCTTTGTGTTTTTGGGAATTTATCCAATTCATCTAGGTTATCCAATTTCTTGTCATACAAATGTTCGTAGTATTCTTTTATAATCTTTTTTTTATTTCTGTAGAGTTGTTGGTAATGTTCCCACTTTCATTTCTGAATTGAGTAATTTAAGTCTTCTCTCTTTTTTTAGTCAATCTAGCTAAAAGTTTGTCAATTTTGTGGCTCTTTTCAAAGAACCAACATTTGGTTTCATTGATTTTCTTCATTGTTTTTTATTCTCTATTTTATTTATCTGTGATCTAATCTTTATTATTTCTTTCCTTCTGTTAACTTAAGGTTAATTTGTTCTCTTTCTAGCTCATTGAGTTATAAAGTTATTTTGTTGATTTGAAATGTTTATTGTTTTAAAATATAAGTGTTTATTGCTATAAATTTCCCCCTTTTTCTTTGTCCCATAAGTTTTGGTATGTCCTGTTTTAATTTTCACTAGTCTCTAAATTCTTCCTAATTCCCTTTGTGATATCTTTTTGGATCTATCGGTTTTAAAGAGTGTGATGTGTAATTTCCAAATATTTGTGAATTGTTCATTTTCTCTTCTGTTAATATATTACTGACTTCATCCCACTGTGGTCAGAGAAGATACTTTTTCTGATATCTGTCTTTTATAAGCTATTGAGAATTACTTTGTGTCCGTTTGTATGATATATCCTGGAAAATGTCCCATATGCAGTTGAGAATAATGTGTATCTGTTTTTGTGTATAGTGTTCTTTATATGCCTATTAGATATGGTTGGTTTATTGTCTTGGTTTTGTTATTTATATCTTTATCTTCTGTCTGGTCATTCTACCCATTATGGTAAATATAATATTGAAGTCTCCAACTGTTGTTGTAGAATTGTTTATTTCTCCCTTCAATTCTGTGATGTTTTGCGTATATATATATATATATATATATATATATGTGTATATATATATATATGTATATATATATATATATATATATATATGTATATATGTATGTGTGTGTGTGTTTGTGTGTGTGTGCGTGTCTCAATGGTCATCATTAGGTGTATAAGTATTTATTTATTTATTTATTAAAAATTTTTTGATGTTTATTTATTTTTGAGAGAGAGACAGAGCGTGAGAAGGGGAGGGGTAGAGAGAGAGGGAGACATAGAATCTGAAACAAGCTCCAGGCTCTGAGCTGTCAGCACAGAACCCGGCGCGGGGCTTCAACCCACGAACTGTGAGATCATGACCTGAGCTGAAGTTGGACACTTAACCGACTGAGCCACCCAGGTGTACTAGATATATAAATATTTATAATTGTTATGTCTTTCTGTATTGAATCTTTTATTAACATATAATGTCCTTTTTGTCCCTCATAACCTTTATTTAAAATTTGAAATATATTTTGTTTGATATTATATAGCTACCTCTCTTCTCTTATGGTTACTATTTGCATGGGATATCTTTTTCATGCACTTGGTTCTAAAGTGAGTCTCTTGTACACATAATATACTTGGATCATGTATTTTTATCTATTCTGCTAGTGTCAGACTTTTGATTAGAGAGTTTAATCCATTCACACTTAAAAGTAATTACTGATTTTTATTTTGTCAAAATTACTTTTGTCATTTTTCTGTTTTCTAACTGCCTTACAGCTTTTTTTCTCTTGTTTCCTGTATTATTTTCTTCTTTTTTATTTAGTTGTTTTTTTTTTTCTGAAGTGGAATGTTTAAATTCCTTTCTCATTTTCTTTTGTATATATGCTATAGCTATTTTATTTGTGGTTACCATGGATATTATGCCTAACATTTAAAAATTACCACACTGATCCCCAATATTTGGAGAAGAGAGTCCTTTTTTGCTCTTTGTGGCTCCCACAAGCTATGTGCAAGGAACTCCAGGGACACTTGTACAGCTGCCTGCCTTGTATCTAGGGGTGGAGTATGAATAGTTGTTACTGTGCATAGAGCTGAGATTGACTGAAATTAACCACAAATTACTTTCTAAGCCTTTCCCTGGAGTTACAAGCCTTCAGTAGACTCCAGAGTTCCATAATAGTTACATCAGATAGGTTCTGACAGTGCAATTGTTGTCTAGGTGTGGAGACAGATCACTGGTTCTTCTTATTCTGGCATCTTCCCACAATAAATTTTATTTTGATGAAAGAGTGACTTATCATACAAAGAGTAACTTCCAAAATGTGAAGGACTCAGGATCCCAATCTACCAATAACTTTTAAGTGTTCCATTAGGGACTTCAGAATTAAGTAATTTGAATCTCTCTTCCTGTGCCTTAACCAAGTTATTCCTACAAAGTACCCCAAATATGATAAAGCAGGTTTGCATTTCCCAGTGGTATTTAAAAAAACTTTCAACCTCTCATTGTGTGGAGATGTTAAAAATAAATAAATAAATAAGTTGCTGGAAAACCACATCTAATAAGGCAAACTAGATTCTGATTTTCTTGCAAATTCCTTCTATTAGTTGAAGGTTACTATGAAATGACCTGAACAGTTTTGTTAGAACATTAAATTACAATAATATAAATATATCCAACAGGGAAAGACAGGAAATATTTTCTTTAACAAAATCGGAAGACCTCTTAGTTTACAGTAAGTACATTATATAAATTTAATCTAATGATTATATTTTTATTGTTTCACTCCAGTTGTTTCCTACTTTCAGAGAGAAGTAACACAAATTGAAAAGAATAGTTTTTATTTTAATAAATTAAAGTTATTTTAATTAGTTCAGCAGTCATTTTCATTATTTTGTAATGAAAACTTTTACAGTCCGTTTGCTTAATATTATAGTGGTACATATGTTTGCTTATTTGAAGTTGTTAACTCAGGGATTAATGTTAATATTCTATTGTCCAAACAAGGTAATGATAATATCGATATTTGCTAATTACCATAAGTAATTGATGCATAAATTTAGTATCACTTGCAATTCTTAGGTATTCATAAACCTCTCATTTGTACTAATAGCACAGTTGTTTTGAAGTTCTAATGACTTAGAAAGCAATACATGGATAATTATGTATAGACTACAGCTACATTTGTAAAGATTTTATGATAATGAGATGTAACAATATATTTCCCAAATGAAATCACTTCAATTTGAATCATATTACATATTATTATTTTCAGTGTTAATGCGTTTATACTCTATCATTTTATCTGGATATAGAAATAGATGAACAAGAACAATATCAAGGTGAATTGCATTATTATCCTATTCTCTAATAAGGTCCTATTCAATACTGAAAAAATAGAATAGAATTTGTATTCTGGAGCTGTTTTTATAATTTTATGTTTTTATACATGCTGCTGATCCAGTTAAAATCTAGAAAATGTTCCCTTCAAAAGAAATCCAATGCTTTGTGATTGGATTTAAAATAAATTTTTATAAGGGGCGCCTGGGTGGCGCAGTCGGTTAAGCGTCCGACTTCAGCCAGGTCATGATCTCGCGGTCCGTGAGTTCGAGCCCCGCGTCGGGCTCTGGGCTGATGGCTCAGAGCCTGGAGCCTGTTTCCGAGTCTGTGTCTCCCTCTCTCTCTCTGCCCCTCCCCCATTCATGCTCTGTCTCTCTCTGTCCCAAAAATAAATAAAAAACGTTGAAAAAAAAATTTAAAATAAATTTTTATAAGATTTCTTGAGTAGTATATTTTAAACATAATTTTAGTATAATTACTGTTTTACAACACTAGAAATACTTTAAACTTTGTTATTTAGCTTATGGTATGCCCCAAACAAAATGTATCTTTAAAATGTTTATTTATAATACCACATTAACCATACTAAAATGCAAGTATTATGAATCTATACATAATCATTGTCATGTATTTTTATAGGAGACTAGTTTGAGTTACTATAAGCATCCCTCTGACAAAAAGGAAACACATGAAACTACATGTTGAAATTAAAAGCTAAAACAAGTAATCAAGAAATGACAGATTCTAAATTTTACTTCATATTTTTATTTAAACCTAAATTCAGCCTTCTGAAATCAGTGATATTAATATGTCTGAATCAAGCCAGTGTTGATGTTAAAGTACAATATGTGTGGATTAATGATAGTAAAATATATCACAATCTTATTGTAAATGTTTATTATTATTCTAAAGCCAAGTAATTTTAAAAGCCATAATTTTTGCACAGAAGTAAACAGTTTTACTTTTTTCAATCCTGATTGACTTTATTAGTAAAATGTCATATTAGTTTTTTTTTTTAGCTATTTTCTTTTTTAATATTTATTTGTTTTGAGAAGACAGCATGCACAAGCAGGACAGAGAGACAGGGAGAGAGAGAATCCCAAGCAAGCTCCAGGCTATTAGCTGCGTGCCCAACACAGGGCTCAAACTCATGAACCCTGAGGTCATGACCTGAGCCAAAATCAAGAGTCACACACTTAACTGACTGAGCCACTCAGTCGCCCCTAAAATGTCCATATTATTAAACTTTACGTATTTTTCCAAAATGTGATTAGACTGAATGAAACTTTCAAAATACAAAGTTACATTGGAGGCTCCTGGGTGGCTCCATTGATTAAGCGGCCGATTTGGCTCAGGTCATGATCTCACGGTTCATGGGTTTGAGCCCCACATCAGGCTCTGTGCTGACAGCTCAGAGCCTGAAGCCTGTTTCAGATTCTGTGTCTTCCTCTTTCTCTGCCCCTCCCCCACTAGCGCTCTGTCTCTCTCTCTCTCTCAAAAATAAATAAACAATAAAAAAAATTAAAAAATAGTTATAGATTAATTTTGATATTAATTATTCACAAACATTTTAACAAAGCATGAATTAAAATTCACTAGTTTTTTTTGAGAAAAAAGTTAAGAATGTTATATACATAAAGCCTTATGTTTTTTGTAATTTTAAAAACATTAAAATAAATATTGAATTTTATAAGAGTATATTATTTTAAATTCATTTTATGACATATTTCAAAAATAAGCTCTATTTATACAGTTGAGTCAGAAATTATGTTATTTCATTATATTTTCCATTTTAAAATATATGGTAGTGGAAAATTATTCATGACACAAAGTCAAAAATGTAACAGAAAAAGGAACATAACAGCAAGTGAAAGAGCCAAAATATCATTTATAAATAACTTCTCTTAAAATTTGTCATTTGATACTAGACATATCAATTGTTGTAAATAATTCTGGATGATTATTTGCTGTCATTTTTGCAAGGATCTCTGCATAGCAATTTGCTGGTATTTGTTACGCAACTTTCATATGCATACCAATTAACTACAAAAATGAAACTAATTAAAATTTTCTGCAATCTGATGATAATTAAAACACTTTTGTTTTGTGCATTTGCAAATTCTGTCTTCTTTCATCATAACAAAATTATTGGTAGTTAGGTATTGCTAGTCTAATTTGTCAAATAATGCTTAGAGTTTATAAATATATGCCATATATTATAAAATAATAGCTAGGATTTAAAGCCAGGGCTTTGAATGATAAAATGTATGTCTCTCCCAATGAGTAGATTATTCTCTAAGATTTTCACGTAGGTTGTTTCCCAGGATGTAATCTTTGAGAACAAAACATAAAAGGAACGGAAAATATATTGACAAAATTTTCAAAATACAATAATCTGTGTACATTAGAGACTCCTATAAATCAGCATAAAAGAAACACATGAAATGCAGTGTAAAGTTGATTAAAAGATTTTCATAGTCTCTTTGTTGGGAGAACATTCCACATGGCATATCTACATATATCAGTTTTTGTTTTGGACTATCTATTTACATGTATTTATATGGTCAACAGCTTAGAGTTTTGCCTATTTTAACCTAAATGAGTAGAATAATTACTTTTTTGTTTTTGTTGTTAGAGAGTGAGGAAGGGCAGAAGGAGAGAGGGAGAGAGGGGGAGAGAGAGAGAGAGAAAGAGAGAGAGAGAGAAAGAGAGAAAGAGAGCTCCCAAGCAAGCTCCACGCTTAACATGGAGCCCCATGTGAAGCTCCATCCCATGATACTGGGATCATGACCTGAACTGAAATCAAGAGTTAGACCCTCAACTGTGATTGAGCCACCCAGGCACCCCTAGAATAATGAATTAATGTTCTCTTGTGTACCTTAACATTAGCAAAATGTTTCATCTTATTTTGCTTATAATTTATTTTTTCCCATACATTTATAATATTCTTTTGTTTCATCACAACATAATTTCCTTCTCTTTTTTGAAGGGCAATTAAGGTATTATCTGTCTCAGGGTGCAGAGAGTATATTTGTTTCCTAGAAAGATGCATTCTTCTCAGGCAAAGGCAGTGTAGTTTTGCTAGAAGTACTCTACAAAAACTTGAGTTCCTCAGCTGTGTCACAAAACCATTAGTCTATCTAGGCCAATCTCTAAACTGCCTTGAAAGTACCTGAGGAACAAAAGCAACAGAAGACAACATGAAGCCTATGCTGTCTGCTGTGCTATGAATAATAAAGTCATTTTGATCTGACCCATGGATCCTTTGTCATCTGCCAGCATCTCTGACTGTATCAGTCTAATTTGTTAGCTTATAATATAAGCAGAGTAAAATTTCAAATATGTCACAGTTCTAGACACATTTTGCTTAAAACTAAAATCTGAATTGGGATACCTGGGTGGCTCAGTCGGTTAAGTGTCCCAACTCTTGATTTTGGCTTTGGTCATGATCATGGTCCATGGGATGGAGCCCCTCATTGGGTTCTGTGCTGACATTGTGGAGCCTGCTTGGGATTCTGTCTCCCTCTGTCTGCCCTCACCCACTCAGTCTCTCTCTTTCTCAAAATGGATGAATAACTTAAAAAACAAAACAATCTTTTAAAAATAAGTAAGTAAAGTCTAAATAGCCAATATATAGCCAATATATATGTACAATGATGAACAAAAAGATAATGTTATAAGCAAAATATGAAGAATCATGCACTTACTGTTGAGTACAAAAGGATATCTCAGGAGAGTATTAGTTTATTGATATATTCATTTTGAGTTAAAATGTGTAAAACTAAACTAAAACATTCTGTAATGTATATATGGTTTATAATCTATTGAGAAAGAAAATCTGAATCACTTAAAGAATGTAGTTACAACATTGTGTGATATTGGGAAGAGTGCAGATAGAGCGGTTATTTATCTTCAGTGTGAGAGAAGAATCTGGTTTGGGTATAAGAATTGTCAACATACATGTAGCATTTAATACCTTGATATTGAATGTCATTACCAACAGAGAGTATATATGGCAATGACCAAGGACTGATCCCCAGAATTTTTCAACAGTAATCATCAAGGCGAAAAGAGAGTACCATTAAATAATATTGGCAAGGAGTGATAGGTATGGTACAAGGAAAATCAGCAGACTAGGGTGTCCTAGAAGACAATTGCAAAATTTTATCAAGGAGCAGAAAGTGCTACTCTTCATCAGATGTCACTGAGTACTTGAGTAAAATGAGAACTAAATATAATACATAAAATATAGTCTAAAATACAAGTATTTTGTATAGTAACATGGAGTTCAGATGACCATGACAAGTGCCATTTTTGTGGAGTGCTGAGAGTGAATGTCAGATTTAGCAGAAGATAGGAGAACAACAAACAAGAACAAGAATGGAAAGAAATTTGAGCAGCTGTAACAAAGCATTTGGAGAATAGCTGTCAGGAGAACAGGTTCAAGAGAATTTACCTCATGGAAAAATGTCAGCATGTATTTATACTGAAGAAAGTGCTAGAGTAGAGATCAAAGAAACAACATCTAATGTTGAGAATGATGTCTTCAAAAATGGTGGAATAAGTACCTCCAAAAACTTTCCCCATAGAAGTACCATATAAACCTACTAAAGTTTTCACAATCAAGTTTTTCAGAAAACTGGAAATCAACCAACAACTTGAAATGAAGTCAAACGAAGACTACATTTGAAAAATAAAGGAAGAAAAAATGCATAAGACACATAGAATACAAGTAGCACAATGAGAAATAAATCCTACATTAACAACAGCATTACACATGAATTGATTAAACACTCCAGTTAAAAGCAGACATTGGCAAAATGGATGAGAAAATATGATCCAACTATATACTGTCTACAGGATACACAATTGGGATTTAAAGGCACAAAGTTTGAAAGTAAGAGATTAGGTAAAGAACTATTATGCAAATAGTAACCAAAAAAACCTGGAAATGTTGTAAAAACATGAAGTCACTAGACTATAAGAAAACCTTTGTTACTATAGACAAAGAAAGACATAAAAGCATCAGTCCATCGATAAGATATAATAGTTCTAAGCATTATGTATACCTAACAATAGAGCCCCCAAATATGAAACAAAACCTGAGAGAATTAAAGAGAAAAGTAGATAGTTCAACAAAATAAATTAGTGACTTCAATACCATGCTTTCAATAATGGATATAATAAGTAGGCAAAAGAAAACAAAAAGAAATGATATCTGAACAATACTATATAGCAAACTGGACCTCACAGAAGTCTATAGAACATTCCAGCCAACAAGTGTAGAATATATATTCTTTCTGAACTACACATAGAATATTTTCCAGAGTAGACTGTATGTTAGACCATAAAACTCTCAAAGAATATAAGGATTGAAGTAATTAAAAAAAATATGTTCTTTAGCCACAATAGAATGAAATTGAAAGTCAGTAAAAGAAGTAAATTGGGGAAATTCACAAACATCTAGAAATTGTTTTTTTTATTTTTTTTTTTCAACGTTTATTTATTTTGGGGACAGAGAGAGACAGAGCATGAACGGGGGAGGGGCAGAGAGAGAGGGAGACACAGAATCGGAAACAGGCTCCAGGCTCTGAGCCATCAGCCCAGAGCCCGACGCGGGGCTCGAACTCACGGAGCGCGAGATCGTGACCCGGACGCTTAACCGACTGCGCCACCCAGGCGCCCCGAAATTTTTTAAATAAAAACCATTGAGTCAAATACTCAGAAGAAAATACTTTGAATTAAATGAAGGAATGAAGATAAAAACACAACATACAAAAACTTACGGAATGCAGTGGAATCAGTGCTTAGAGGAAAATTTTTAGTTTTAAATGTCTCTAGAAACAGAGAGGGAAAGATCTCAGAACAATCTAATTTTTTACCTTAACATATTGGAAAAAGAAGAGCAAACTAAACCTAAAGTAAAAAGAATGAAATAGATGAGACATAAAAATACAAATAAAATAGAGAAAATCAACCAGCTCAAATATTGATTCTTTGAAATAAATCAAAAATAAAGCAATGGTTGAATCATCTAATTAAAGTGATATTGACTAAAATTGTTTTTCTCAATTGATTCCTTACTGCCTAGAATTGCCTAATACATAATATGCATTAAATATGTTACCTTTCTAAGTTAATAGTTTTTAATAAAGCTAAATGCCTATTAATAGATTGCAAAAATAGCCTCAATGCTTTATTTTTTTCTCCCTCCCACACCATTTGCCATATAAACTTCTACATTTTCATTCTGATCCTACGTTTAGCCATGTGACTTTTTTGGCCCGTAAAATGTTGGTAAACAGAACATAAGCAGAGGACTAATAGACCTTAACACCTGATTAGGCTTGCTCTCACTTCTTTTAATCAGGGATTTCTGTGAGAATGTCCCTAGGCTAGCCTGGTGGAGAAAGAAAAACATGTGAAGAACAGACATGTGGTCCAGGTGGTCTCAGCCAAAGCCATCTTAGATTATATCAGAAATAGCTCGCTGATAGCATGTGAGTGAGCTTGACCAGGAGCAACAGAGGTGTTTTGACAACCATCCTAGATATGAAAGCAGTGGATTCTTACTATTATATGATGCTGGGTTTGCTGTGTTAACGTATGTTATAAAATATATGTTATATAATATATCTAACATAATTACATATGTAATATTCCTAGAATATCAGAGATATTAAGATTGCAGATAGAATTAAGGTTGCTAATCACCTGACCTTGGTATGGGGAGATTAACTTGGATTTCACATGGGCCCAATGTATTCAAGAGTCTTTATTAAATGAAAAGAGGGAGGCAAAAAAGTCAGTGTCCATATCGGTGTGGTGCAATGTGAGAAAGACTCACTCTGCCGTTGCTTACTTTAAAGGTGAAAGGGGATCACAAAGCAAGGAATACAGGTGGTCTGCAGAAGTTAAAGCAAGTCTAAAGTTTCCAGAAAGGCATACATCCCTGCCAGCATCTTGATTGTAGCTCAGTGAGATCATTTTGGATTTCTGACTACCAGAATTGTAAATAATAAATTTGTGTTGTTTTAAGTCAATAAGTATGTGGTAATTTGTATAGCAGCAATAAGAAACTAATACACATATGAATATTGTGTAGGATGTGTATGTATATAATTTAATGTTATTGTAATGGTGTATTCTGTGTATTATTATAATAATTCACACCATAGGACAGTTATTTCCATTTAATAGAATATAATTAGGTATGGACAATGAATAGAATTTGGTATGGACATTAAAAGTGATATCGCTTCCATATTAAACCAAGATCTGTTTGAATTCAAATCCTGGGATTTCAATTAGTGCATGAAACTGTTGCTATTATGCCATTTACCCAAATGTTATCTATTTTCTCCAATGCAGTCCCACAATATTTAATACTTCATATTTCAAAATGTTAAATTATGTGGTTAAAATCAGCTAATATACTTCATGAAAGAAATAATTTCTAATGTTAGAGATTTACCTTTTACAAAACTATTCACATGATATTATATTTTCAATGACTCACCCTAGAACTACTAATAGTAGTCACTGTAAAAGCACAGACCATCTTCTTCAGAGAAAAATATTCATATATACAGCCCTAATTTTAGTGCTAGATGTGTAAAGCAGTTGAATAAATTCCAGGTGTCTAGTAAGCTGTACTTTTTAAAAGGCATTATTTCAACAGAGGTGAACATTAACATATCTGAAAAATATTTTTCTGGCTATTCCATTTGTTCAGATGGCAGTAGATTACTCAAGGTTGAATCCAAAATAAGTCTATTAAATGAGTTTTTTTTTTTTTTAAGAAATAAATCATTAGATCCTAAGTTGGAAACAACATAAATATTCTATAACAAGTGTTTTCAGATATGATTAGTTTTCAGTGGTTGGTCTGTCTCAGTCATTTGGTAACACAGATCGGTTAAACACTTTATTAACTTATGATTTTTTTTTTTGTTGTTATTCTCACAAGATTCCATGCTATACTGATGACATAAGGAAACTATTTCTATTTTGAGTGAGAAATGGGAGCTTGCAAATCAAGAGATTAGAGGGTAACTGTTATGGGCCAAGCTGTTGCTTGGAAGAAAAGTAAAGAAATTTAAAATAATAAGAGTTAATTTATATGCCACTGGATTAAGGTAGTTTTGTGCCAAACATGTTGAACCCCCTTCAAAAATCATCAGGAATGGTTTATATACCATGACCATTTTTAGTGTATCATGTTGACCCACTTTGAGCTTTAAATATTTTGCAGGATGTTTTAAAATAATAAAACATTTAGGGGCGCCTGGGTGGCTCAGTCGGTTAAGCGTCCGACTTCAGCTCAGGTCACGATCTCGTGGTCCGTGAGTTCGAGCCCTGCGTCAGGCTCTGGGCTGATGGCTCAGAGCCTGGAGCCTGCTTCCGATTCTGTGTCTCCCTCTCTCTCTGCCCCTCCCCCATTCATGCTCTGTCTCTCTCTCTGTCTCAAAAATAAATAAACGTTAAAAAAAATTAAAAAAAAAATCATAAAACATTTATAGAGTGTAGAATTTCATAAAAATATTAAAAATAATTTGTATGCGTAATAATTATTATGCTAGTATCATAATTTTTCATAGATTTTTTTTAAAAACATGGTATTACTCTCTTAGTTTAACTGCACTTCAGGGTTGTGCAACTATACATTAGAACTCTATACTTCCCTACATATATTTTCTGATGTACTTGCAGACAAAATTTTCTGTGTCCTACATAACATACATTATTCTACTGGTCCTAGTCATGAGCTTCATGGTTTTATTGCACTGTATATCACTTTATACAATCTGGTCTGTAAAAGGGTACCCCTAACGTACCTATCGCAGTATGTATTCTTAGTTGTAGCCAGAATGAACAGAAAACACTGGTCAAAATCTGTCAGTTTAGTAACAGGAGATGTGTTCATAGGTAACCAGTGTGCTGACACACACATGCAGACTTATTGGTGTTATTGAGGTTAAGAAGCTGAAAAAGGGAATATGTGAATTTACATACATACACATGCATGCACACACACACACACATACACATACTCTTTTTTTTTTGGTCTGAGTTTCTTAATCTACAAAGTATTAATCTTCCTGCAAAAATATACTAAACATTAATTGTACATAAGGCATATAGAATAATTGATTAACATATGGCACATAATGAATTCTCAGTAAATGAAATCATTACTGTTTGTTATTATTATTCCTATTTATTATAAAAGACAATTGAGAAATTTATTTAGGTTTATATTTCCTAATTAGTCTTCCATAGTATTTGAATTTCTTTTTTTTTTGGAGCTATCATTTGCCCTCTACATTGTTCCTACTCCATAAGGAAAAGAAAAAAGAGAAAGCAAGATTTGATGTCATCAGTATTGAAGTAATTGTTGCTCAGGCAAAAGAAATGGATAATTATATAGGAAAAAATGGTAGATAAAATTGGTAAATAAAAGTAAATAAAAGCATGGGCCCTACACTCAGACCTGGATTCACAATATAGTACTGCCATATCCAACAATATTACTTTGTTCCTGTTATTTGCATTTCATGATTCTAAGTATCCTTTTCTGTAAGGTAAAGAAAAAAAAAAAAACTCTACAGAATTATTAAGTATTTAATGAAAAAGTAAATGTGATGTTCATTGTGTATATAATGTTCATTACTTAGTTAAGGACCAATACATGTTAGTTGTTACAATTATTATAATTATTGCTATTTTATCTATGGCCACTACTTTAAGAGTCTGTCTATTATGGACGTGTAGCAATCATTAAATTTCTTCTCTTAACTACAAAAGTTTTACATTCTTAATCTATTTTAAATCTGATCATATTGTTAATTTGACAAAACAAACAAGATCAGAGTGAGGAAATTTCAAACTAACTAATGATGTACTATATCAGAAGGAAAAGTCTGTTTTAGATCCTTGATAGAATATCACCAAAATTATTGAATTTCAGAAACCATTAGTTGGAGACTGCTGTATTCTGTGAGAGTTCTTTATAGACATAGTAAGAGCCAACAGTCAAATTTGATTGAAATGATGAATCAAATTTTTCTAAAACTGCTTCTAGTGCTGAGTTTATAGAAATTAGTAATGTAATTGTGATCTCTGCGACTTTCGAATATGACTTTGATAATGTACTAAGTTAACTGTAATTCTTTTTAAGGATATCCTTGTGAGATAAAGGTTTATTTAATAAAAAACTGTGGTTTTCTCTAAAAGAACATAAACACAAAGAAGTTTTAGCAATGATTGATCCATTTTATTGAGGTCTCACTTTACCTCTGGAATTTGCTTTTAATCTTACTTTAATTCATATTTTCAATTTTATTCAAGGAGACATTACATTAACAGAGTAAAAGCATAAGACTGCATAATAATTATCTTAAGTTATGGAAATATTTCCTGTAGATAAAAACACATAGACAAATATGAAAATGCATTAGTATAAACCAGCAAATTGGAGAATAAAAATAAGAAAGACCTTAAAAATAAGAGGTAGAGCTATTCTCCTAAAACACAAGAAAAAATGCATTTTTTTAAATGACAGTAAAATGAACAAACATGAAGAATAAAGATAGGAGATCCTACAATAATATACCAGGTATTCCAGCAAGTGTAAAGTGAGGAAATAGTTCATTTACATATCCACATATCCATTCATTCATCTATTCATTTATGATCCAACAATATTTATATATTCCAGAAACCTCTCTCAGAGTTGAACACAGAGTGGTAAATTTGAGGGAAAAAAATAACCTACTCTTAAGAAGCTCATATGGGACATGCAATGGCTGGAATTATCTGAGGATAGATAGACAAAAAAAAGTATGTAACATGGTAGATAGGAAGAAGTGCGATTGAATTTTAAAAAACAAAGTTATAAAGCGCATTGGGAGTGTGAGTTTCATGTGAATGGATGTTGGTGTGCTAGTTTTGCTGAAGTATCTGTGTTATCTGTGAAAGTGTCATTGGAACAGACTGGATAGAAGGCTGGAGCGAAGACTGGGCACGTGGCTACTGGGTAGAGGAGTGTCAACAGACAAAAAGCAAAAGTAAATGTAAAACCGTTAGTCAGGATGTGTTTGCAATGTCTGAGGAACAACCAGAAGTCCTGTTAGAGGTGGAGTGGTAGGGAGGGTGTTAGGAGAGGTAACCAAACAATACTCAGCATAAACAAAAGATGATGGACAGGTAAGTTTAAAAAAGGAAATTTCTCTATCTGAAGAAAGATTTTAGTGTAGAGATCAAATGAGTTAATATTAATAGGTAACATTGATGAAGATAAGTTTGTAATTCGATAGACTTTGGTGCTTTAAACAAACAAAAAACTAATAAAGAAGAAACCCTACAGTCAAGCAGATAAAAATGGAGAAATAATGAGGTTGACGTTAGGCTGTTCTGCATCACTAAATGTCAGAAGACAAGGGCTCATTATCAGCATTATGTGAAAAAAAAGTTTGCATGCCCTCTGTGACATAACCCGTCAGGCTGTCTTTTACATGGGAAGATGAGAGAAGGGCATTCCTTGACATGCAAGGAGTCAGAGAGTATGCTATTTCTATAATCCCTTTAGGAAAAAATTAAAGACCACAGGATATGAATTGGCAGCGGTGGGGAAAAGATTTGTAAAATAAACAGAGAATATCAATGACTATAGTACATTTACAGAAATTCTAAATAAGTGATGCTAACATAATTATGAAGCAATATGTTGAAATTTCTTTAAAAATAAGCTATTATAAAAATCTTAATAAAATCTGAGGAAAAATATTTCACTTTGACGAGATTTTATATAGATGATAGAGGATTGAATAAGAACAAAACCATATGGAAGCATGAGGGAAATGTTCTTTGCAACAACAACGATAACTAACAAATTGTATAGTTTTATGCCAGGATCTGCTTAGAGAACAATTTTATTTAGGAACGAGAATATAAACCTCCCAACAATGTGACATAGTGTTGCCTCTAATCAGAATCAAAGTTTTAAACCGGCGGGTGGCTCGGTAGGTTGAGCCTTTGACTCTTGATTTCTGCTCAGGTCATGATCTCACAGTTCCTGAGATGGAGCCTGGCTTTGGGCTCTGTGCTGAGAATGTGGAGCCCTGCTTGGGAGTCTCTCTCTCTCCCACTCCCCTCTCTCCCCTCCTTCCCCACTCGCATGCATGCACTCTCTCCCTCTCTCTCTCTCTCTCAAAATAAATAACAACAACAAAATCCTAGTTTTAAACCAGAACTGACTTCTAAGGAAGGCAGGTTCTTTTTTAAGAGGAAGAAAAAAAAATAAATAACCTCCATTTCAGAGCAGTCCGCACCTAGGTAGCAATGATTTTGCATATACAAAAGTGATTCTAGGGCACAGTTTTAAAGAAAAGAAATTTTAAAGTGGATAAAGGAAACTCTAGAATTATAGTGAAAACATTAAGTTCTAAAAGGAGTAATGTGCTCAGTGAATAATCAGGGATCAATATCAGGGTGTCCAAAAAAGTCTCCCAGTGACAGGGATGACAAATATGCAGTTTCACCTTTGACTGTGCCAGGCAGTAAAATGATGTAACTTTTTATGTCATGATCACAAAACTTTAAAGCTCTATTATACATGACAGGCTTGAATTCTTGATTTCTTTAGGGTAGGGTCAGCATGTGAATGAAATAGTGGAACAATTGAGAACAGCATTGCCATGAATTTAGAGGCGGGAGAACTTTGGTCCAGAAGTGACTGACTCTGGCAAGAGCACTGGACTTTCTGCAATGTAGATAATGGGGGCTTCAGTCAATTTTATTTGGATATTAAATAGACAGGAAAATGCATCCTGCTATAGATAACTAATAATGTAATATTAAAACTTATGTATTTCTAGCAAACAGACATCTATACAGATGATCACCACAGCAGTGTTTATAATAGGGAACCTTTCCGAATATAACTTTTGCTCCAAGAAAGGGGATTAGTTAAATGAATTAAGCAGTATATGTGTTAGAATATTATTCAACCACTCAGTCTACATTGAAGATCATTACTTTCATGGTAAGATTTTTCAGGACAGAGTAAAATAAGCACTAATATTTGCACTTTTGTATGATAGTCACAGAGGGAATGAATATACAGAGAAAACCTTATGGTTTTCTTATATGGTTTAGGTATGTTACAAAATTTTTTGTTATTTATAATATCTAATTCTCTTTTCTGTGTGGGTACGTAGAAAGCCACATTTCTTAGCCCTTTTGCAGTTTGGTAGGGCTGCATGACAAATTCTGGTTAATTGGTTATGAGTGTAAACAACTTCCAGGCCAAAGCATCTAATTTCCTATGTGAGACGTTTTTTCTCTCCAGGAATAATCATGTAAATTGCCTCTTTAAATAAGATGGTGGAATGATAAGACTTTGTCTTTGAAGTGCCTGGAAAAGTTGCTTGGAGTCATAGCCTACTTTGCATAGTTGAGAAATAAACCCTTGTCTTAATTAATAACTAATTGCCATGTAGTTTTTTGTTGTTGCTGTTTTGTGTTTAAGCCTTAACATAACCATTGCTATCCAGAATCATATACGGTAGGAACCAACAGTCTGCCTCATGTCCTTCTTTATTTTTTTTTTAGAATTGACTTTTTGATATAATTTACATACAATAAACTACATCCATTTAGTGTTCAGTGCATTTGACAGTTGTGTACATCTGTGAAATCACCAGCATGGTAAAAATACAGAACATTTTCATCATACCCCAAACATTCCTTGTACCCCTTTGAATAGTCATCCCTCCTTCTGCCCTAGCCCCAGGCACCAATCTTATTTTTGACACTACACTATTAGTTTGCATTTCCAGAATTTCATATAAATGCAATTATTCAGTATGTGATACTCTTTTATGTCTGGCTTCTTTTACTCAAAATGACTTTAAAATTCATCTGTGTTGTTGTCATTGCTCTTTATTGCTGAATAATATTGTAGTAGTCATTTATGGATATACCACATTTTGGATATTTGTTCACTTTTTGATGGACATGTGGGTTTTTATTTTGAGGCTACTAAGAATAAAACTATCAACAATCATGGATAAGCTACCATACAACCCAGCCATTCACTCCCATATTTAACCCAAGAGTAACGAAAACTTAGGCGTCTCTTGTCCCTCTTTAAATTTGCACATTGTAGGAATTATATCCAGAAAAAGGCTATTTTCAACACTAAGATCAATTTTAATTTTTTTAATGTTTATTTATATTTGATAGAGACAGAGCATGAACGGGAGAGGGGCCCAGAGAGAGAGACACAGAATCCGAAGCAGGCTCCAGGCTCTGAGCTGTCAGCACAGAGCCCGATGTGGGGCTTGAACTAATGAGCCATGAGCTCATGACCTGAGCCGAAGTCGGACTTAGTCCAACTGAGCCACCCAGGTGCCCCAACTAAGATCAGTTTTAAAGTTTACAAATATCTGTATTATTACTCCTAAATTTTCTTGTTCCTTATTTATATATTTTCTTCATGTGTAATACTTCTCACCTTTAATTTTCTGGACTTAGCTCTCTATCTCCCATTTGAGCACTGGCTAAACTATTGATTAGCTACATAGATGCAGATCCTAGAGAGACTGCTATTTATTATAACATTACCTACCTGAACTGGGTTAATTTGAATACATACCTGATTATCTTGTTTTCATTGCCTTAGTGCATTTAGTCACAAATTTACCAAAAGTGACAAAATAGATTCTATTATAAAATAGAATAAAATAATTCCAAAGAAAAAATAAATTGCTATATATTTTGAAGAGATCAGTATCATTTCTTTGGAGCCATAACAGAAATTACATGAAAAATATCTGAAGAGGGGCGCCTGGGTGGCTTAGTCGGTTAAGCGTCCCACTTTGGCTCAGGTCAGGATTTCTCAGTCCATGAGTTCGAGCCCCGCATCGGGCTCTGTGCTGACAGCTCAGAGCCTGGAGCCTGTTTCAGGTTCTGTGTCTCCCTCTCTGTCTGACCCTCCCCTGTTCATGCTTTGTCTCTCTCTGTCTCAAAAATAAATAAACGTTAAAAACATTTTTTTTTAAATAAAAAAAAAAATTTCTGAAGAAATGTTGCATGTTTTGGTTTATGCAGAGACAAATGAGTGCAAATAGATACTCAAAATAATAACTTATTTCTCAAAGTTTGATTATTATATGTGTCTATTTATGTCCAAACGCTAGATGTAACAAAAATTTCTTAGTGATGCAAGATGCATCATGAGTTACTTATAACAGGTTATATTTTATTCTCCTTAATACTCAGGAAAATAAAGGCAGGTATTTTTTAAAATTCCAAAATATGTTTAGCAGCACATACACTATTTCCTGTATTTAATATGTCTCTCAAAAATTGTTTCAATATTAAGCTATTTTTTCTTAATATTCATAAATTAGACCTTTTGAGAGCAACATATTAGAAAATTTTAGACAATTTCCTGTTTGTAAATATTACTTTCTGAGGACTAAATTTTGTCTTTTTGAGGTCAGTGTGTCTCAGATTAAATATATATATGCATGTTGCCTACATTCTTGCCACAAATTGGAGACCTTGTATTTTTTACATATTTTAATCATTTTATTTAAAGAAGTTACTATATCAAATGATCATAAACTGGGAATAAGGCACAAGGAGTGCAACTTTATGAAAGCTACTGATTTTATGAACACTTTCATTCTGCTCCTTAAAGTCCAACTTTAAGTGCAGTTACTTGAAATTCTCTTCCACCTCCTCATTTTTATCAAAATGTTAATTTTCCTCAAAGACTGGTTTTAATGCATTCTTTAGCAATTGATATTCTTTTTCCAACACTGATCAAAGAAAGATGGTATATTTCCTGTTCTGATTTTCACTCAGTGTCACCCTAACACAGACTATACTGCTGTAACTTCTCATTCTTTTTCCTACATATTCAATTTTTCCTGAGTATATTTTCACAAACATAGAATGATGTAATAAATCTCTACTCAGGTTTCCTGTTACAGACCTCATCCTCTTCTAGCTAATACACTAAATCATTTTTAAGTTGAAGTATATTTGATATATAATATTGCATAAATGTAAGGTGTGCAACTTGTTGATTTGGCACATTTATTGATTATAATATGATTACTATAATAATGATAATTAGCACCTTTATCATGTCATAGAAGTATCATTTCTTTTTTTTTTTTTTTTTTTGGTTAAAATAATTTAGTCTCAGTTTGATGATTATAATACCAATGTTTATTATAACCATACAGTGCATAAGACCTCTGTGACTTATTTACTACTTGATTTAAATTTGTACCCTTAAACAGCATTTCTCCTATCCTTCCACCCCATAGTCCTTCTGGTAACCACTATTTTACTCTTGTCTTCACAAGTTTAACTTTTTAAAATTCCACATATAAGTGGTATCATACAATATTTATCTTCTCTGTCTGACATAACTCACTTAGCTCGTTGTGTCTCAGCACCACCTCAGCTCACATTTACTCTTCAACTGACTTAGGCTTGGTTTAATTCATACCTTTGACCCACAGTGATATGATCATTGCTTTCATTTGCCAAATAACTTTATTGACACTGTATTATTTTCTAGCTGCTATTTGTCCTAATTTACTGGATCCTCCTCTAGTTCCTTTGAAATGATTCCTGGAGTGAATCATTACATCATCTTGGTTTTCTAAGAATTTTCTCCATTATTATCAAGCTTTTAAGTTTCTTTAATATACTGAAGTCAACATTAAAAAAATTTTGAAGGGCTCCCTAGTGGCTCAGTCAGTTAAGTGTCTGACCTGAGCTCAGGTCATGATCTTGCAGTTCGTGAGTTTGAGCCCCATGCCGGGCTCTGTGCTGACAGCTCAGAGCCTGGAGCCTGCTTTGGGTTCTGTGTCTCCCTCTTTCTCTGCCCTTCCCCCACTCATGCACTGTCTCTCTCTCTCTCTCTCTCTCTCTCAAAAATAAGCAAACATTAACATTTTTTTAATGTTTGAGAACTTTTTTATTTAAATTATGTCTATTTTTTGTCTCATTGCCCCTATTATCTACTAATTTTGTGTTGTTCTTTTTCAACTTTTTCAATTGTACATTTTTCTTCAATTTAAATTTTTAATTTAAATAATTAATTTAAACATTTAAATAATTAATTTTAGGCACTTTTTTCTAACATAAACATTTATGGAAATAAACTTCCATCCAAATGCTGATTTTGCTGCAGCCTACAAGTTTTATATGCAATTTTTAAAATCTTCATTCAGTTTTAAGTATTTTTAAAATTATTGTGATTTGTTTTTGATCCATAGATATATAAAACTGTATTACTTAGTTTCTAAGTAGATGGGTATTTTAAAAACATTTTTTTTCTTTTTTAACTGTAATTATATTTTCATCAAATTATGTTTAGCATAATTATTTTTTAATTTGCTAAGAATTATTCTGTGGACTGCAGCTGTGATCAAATTTTATAGTGTGAAATGTATGCTTGAGAAATAGGTATATTCTCTTGCGGTTGAATAAAAAAATATGTAAGTTTACTTGACAGATTTTATTAGGTGTGTTGTTGAGTGCTTTTCTTGGAGTTTGTTTGCTTGATCTTTAATAATCAAGAGAAGTGTGTTAAAATCTCCCATTATGATGCTGTTTTTTAGTTTTCCTCTATTTAATGTTTAGCCTATATATTTTGAGCATATATTACTATGTTTCTTTACATTTGGAATTCTAAATTGGTGGAATTTTATCATGTATATTCTGCATAGGTAACCTCTCTATCTTTAGTGATTTTTGGAGACATTCTCACATTCAAAACTTTATATTACAAATAGTACTATGAAAGAATTGTGGCAAGTAGTACTATGAAAGAATTATTTGTCAGGATTGGAATCTACTAATCTTTGAGTAGTGAAGTATTAGTAGTTAAAACTTAATTTTAGGATGGCTTCTGATTCTAGAAAGGTGGAGTAGATCTACTTTTATTCATTATTTCCACTATTTTCAGCTATAAACTCTAGACATTATTTATCAAACAAACATACGAAGAAGATTCTTAAAGCTTGACTTGGACATCAGGACACAAGGAATGACATGGTGGAGAGTTAGTTCATTGAGTCTTCTTTTTGCTTCATATATCCCGAACTTGGGGCTGTACAAACTGGCAAACAGAACATCATTGAACTGCAGAGGAAAAAAAAAAATCTGCATATGCCTCTCCTCTCTTTAAAGGACCAGTTAAAGTGCAGCCTAGCAAGATCCACAGTTTTTAGACTATATTACTGTAATTTAGCCATATACCACAGAAAACTCATACACCATTCCTGCCAGTGCCAGATAAAGATGAATGAAGAACCCAGTCTTCCACCATTACAAGGCTATAACAAGATTCCCCAACACCACTGCTGGGCTGGAGTCAGAGAAGGTCAGATAAGAAGTCAGGACTTTCATTCCTGCTACCAGTAATGAGCCCAACCCACAGATATTAGTGGATAATCTGGACTTCTATGGACCCATGGCCATAATGAAGCACCTTTCTCTGTCCACATTATAGTGGTATCATTGGAAGCTAGTAGAGAGTCAAGACTTGTATCATTTTCCCACAGTAAAGCGATCAACATCAATCAATAGTATGTTAGTAGAGATTATGTGTGAAACCCACCCAGCAGTAATGAGGTACCAAGGTCACCTCAGATGCCAGTAGAGGCCAAGTAGGGAACTTAGGTGTATCAGTTTCTTATAGCTGATAAATTACCACAAACGTAGTTAAAACATATAAATTTATAGCGACAATTCTGTAAGGTCAGAGGATGAAATGGACCTTGTTGGACTAAAATTAAGGTTTTGTCAGGACTGAATTCCTTCTGGAGTCTTTACAGGAGAATCTGTGTCTTTGCCTTCTCAACCTTCTAGGGTCCAAATGCATTTTTTGGCTCATGGCCCTTTCATCCATCTTCAAATTCAGAAATAAACCACTTGTAGATCATTGATTCTGATATCCTGTCTCTTTCTTTGACTTATAAGGACCCTTGTGATTACATGGGCCCACACAGGTAATCCGGGGTAGTCTCTGCATCTCAGGATCTATTAGTAACCTTAATCTTATCTGCAACTTTAATCCCCTCTTGCCATCTAACATAATATATTCATAGCTTGCAAATTTTAGAACTTGGGCATCCTCAGGGAGAAGGCATTACTCTTTACCACACTAGATTTCTACTTCCACTTGGCAGTAATGAGACAACAACATCCTTCCCCTGCCAGAGTGCTGTCAAAGAAAGGCATTGAAAACAGAAGGGTTAAATGAAACCAGACGTTCATAATATAACCTGTTATTGTACAGGTTTCTATTGAAAATCACTTGTTATACAAAGAACCAGGAATATCTTCAAAGAATGAAAAAATCCAATTAGTGTATACCAATATCAGGATTAGAGTTGTTAGAATTATCTGAAAAAGATTTTAAATTAGCCATGAAACTAACGCATTAAATAATTAAAAACCTACTTGAGGGGCATGTAGGTGTCTCATTCAGTTGAACATCTAGATTTCAGCTCAAGTCTTGATCTCACAGTTCATGAGATCAAGCCCCACGTTGGGCTCAGTGCTGATAGTGCAGAGCCTGCTTGGTATTCTCTCTCTCTCTCTCTCTCTCTCTCTCTCTCTCTCCCCTTCTCCCTCTGCCCCTCCCCCACTTGTGCTCTTTCTCTTGCTCTTTCAAAATAAATAAACTTTAAAAATAATAAAAATAAAAATACTTGAAGCAAATAAGTAAATAGAAAGTGTTCAAATATTTTCTCTATACCTGCAGGTTGAATTTTCATTTTGTTAATTATTTCCTTTGCTGTTGTAGGAGTTTTTTGCTCTGATGTAATCCCACTTATCCATTTTGCTTTTCTTGCCGGTGTATTTAGTGTTATAGCCAATAAATCATTGCCAAGGCCAATGCCGAGAAACTTCACTGTTTTCTTTTAAGAGTTTTATAGTTTAAGGTCTTACATTTAAATCTTTAATCCATTTTGAGTTGATTTTTGCATTTGGTAAAAGAGTCCAATTTCATTCTTTTGCATGGGGACATGGAGTTTTCCCAAAACTATATATTGAAGAAACTGTCCTTTCCCCATTGTGTATTATGACTTCCTTGTTGACAGTGTATCTGTGGGTTTATTCCTGGTCTCTTTTCTTTTCCTTTGACCTATCTGTTTTTTCATGCCAGTATCATCTTCTTTTTTTTTGTTTTTTTTTTCAACGTTTATTTATTTTGGGGACAGAGAGAGACAGAGCATGAACGGGGGAGGGGCAGAGAGAGAGGGAGACACAGAATCGGAAACAGGCTCCAGGCTCTGAGCCATCAGCCCAGAGCCCGACGCGGGGCTCGAACTCACGGACTGCGAGATCGTGACCTGGCTGAAGTTGGACGCTTAACCGACTGCGCCACCCAGGCGCCCCGCCAGTATCATCTTCTTATGATGACTGTAACTTTAAAATATGTTTTGAAATCAGGAAATGTGATGTCTTGATCATTGTTCTTGTTCAAAATTAATTGGTCACTTGGGGTCTTTCTGGTTTCATGTGAAATATTTTAAAGTCTTTTTTTTTTGAGGGGTTTTATATTCACAACATTTTTTTTTTCCCTATGGTGGGAGTCTTTAGTGTTTTCTACAGATAAGATCATATTATCTGTGAACAGAGATACTTCCTTATTTCTTTCTTTCCTGTCTGGATGCCTTGTAGTTCCTTTTTCTCCCCAATTGGCTCTGGTTAGGACTTGTAGTACTATACTGCATAGAAGTAGTATGCTGCACAAAAGTGGATAAAATGATATATCTTAATTTCTTAAATATATATTTAGATAAGTATTTGTTAATATGAGAAAAAATAACTAAAAAGCCCACATTAGAGGTATATATAAATATGTTGGTATAATTACATGATGATATGTAATGATCTACTATAAATCATAATCAAAGTTATGTTTCTCTATATAACTTTTTTATAAAAACCAGGTATAGGGGCACTTGGGTGGCTCAGTCGACTTCAGCTCAGGTCATGATCTCATGGTCCGTGAGTTCAAGCCCTGTGTCAGGCTCTATGCTGACAGCTCAGAACCTGGAGCTTCTTTGGATTCTGGGTATGTCTCTCTCTCTCTGCCCCTCCCATGCTCATGCTCTCTCTCTCTCTCTCTCTCTCTCTCTCTCAAAAATAAATTAACGTTAAAACATTTTTTAAAAGATATACAGTTTATAACTGTGTAGTGATAGATGTTAACTAAATTTATTGTAGTACTCATTTTACAATATATATGCAGATATTAAACCATTATGTTACATCTAAAACTAACAAAATGTTATATGTTATATATATGTTATATGTTATGTTATAACATATATATGCTATATGTCAATACAAATTTTTAAGAAAAGATACACCTATGAATGATGTAGTCACATTTTAATAATAGAGTGATCAGGTCTCAGAGGAAAAAAAAACATTGGAAGTAAATGGACCAAAATATTATTAATATTGATATATTTTATGTAATACCAATATTTATTTCTCTTTTAAATTGATTTATTTAAGTATATTATCTACAAAAAACAATTATTTCAAAACTCTAAAATTGTACTTCAAAATTGTATTGCATATGTGTTTTTTAAAATAATTTACAAAATGCTAGGCATTTTAAATATATTTGGAGACAATATACCATAAGTAACTTCTAAGTAAACTGTGTATTTCATAAAAAGATAAGAAAACCAAATTTCAGTTTATTATTTTGAAGTCTACTTCCATGTCTCTTATTTCTTAAAGTTCCTAAATTAATTAGAAGTGATGTAGTATAGCTGTGGGAAATTACAATTGTAAGTTGAAGTAAGTTGAATTGTTGCATTTTAATATTCCATCTTGACTGTAGAAGTGGTTGCTCAATAGCCTAGAGTGTTCATAGTATTTGAAATATTGTCAAAGGGCCACAGCCTAAAAGTAGTAAAAATTCTTCCCAAATATCTATTTTCTATAGGTGCTCTTTGCACATGTATTGTTTTATACTCAAAAGTCATTGGCACTACTAAATATTTCAATAGAGAAAATAGAATCAATGAGTAGAAGATAAAAAAAAATAATGTAAACTTACTGTTCTTCTTCATTGAAAGTACATAAAGCACATGGTGAGAAATTTTTTGTAGTGTTTAAACTAATTTCGCAAATTCACTGGGCAAGCAGTTCTGTGAATTTTAGTTCTCTATTTATTAACGTTAGTGTATAAGATATATTCCACAACTTTCCTTTCTCTCACAGAAAATAAACTTGAGGATAGAAGAGAGCAATTCAGAAAATGGCATGGGTTAAGTCTTTGGATCTCAAACTACTGCCCACTTCTTCACCTTTTGCATTTAAGTTCTATAAAAATGGCTTTTTCAAGAGAGGAAACTAAGTTGACATCAGGGAATTTCCTGAAGGTAGACATCAGACTCCAAGATAACAAAATCCCTATCTAGTTTCTAGGTAGTAGCCAATAGATTTTTGTACCACAAAATGGATATAGCTGTAGGACAACCAATGATAAAAGTTGAGACCAAAAACGTACACTAAACACTATTGGGTTTGATGGTTTTTAGATTCTTTGTTTAAATGCTGTTATGTAGTATTTGCCTTCTATGTCTGATGTATTTCATTCATAGAAACATTTATCTCAGTTATATGTGGAATCTAAAAGTACCAAACTCATAGAAACAGAGATCAGATTTGTGGTTGCCAGAGGCAAAGGAGTGGGAGGTGGTAGAATTGAGTATATGTGATCAAAAGGTGAAAACTTACAGATGTAAGATAAATAAATTCTGGGGATGTGATATACAACATGATGAGTACAGTTAAAAGTACTGTATTGTATATTTGAAAGTGGCTAATAGAGTAGATCTTAAAAATTCTTGTTACAACAAAAATGTAACTATATGAGGTGATGGATGTTAACTAAACTTACTGTGGTAATCATCTAGCAATGTATATACATATCAAATCATTGTGTTGTACATCTTAAACTTATAGAATATGTCAATTATATCTCATTAAAAAATAAAAATAAAAATCTCACTACATGCTATTTGCAGGACACATCAGTACAGATCCTGCTTGGGATTCTCTCTCTCTCTCTCTCTCTCTCTCTCTCTCTCTCTCTCTCAATCTCTCTCTCTGTCTCTCTCTCTCTCTTTCTCTCTTTCTGTCTCTGCCCCTCTCCCACTCTCCCTCTCTCTCTTAAAAAAAATTAAAACAAAGAATTAGACATAGAAAATTTAAAAATAAAGAAAATACACCCATTTATTTATTTATTTATTTATTTATTTATTTATTTATTTATTCATTTATTCATTTATTCATTTATTTATTTATTTAAATTTACATCCAAATTACTTAGCATATAGTGGAACAATGATTTCAGGAATAGATTCCTCCTGGGTAATCATGGGTAATGCCTCTTACCCATTTAGCCTATCACCCCTCCCCTTTTAAATTTTATTTTAATTTTATTCATTTAAAAATTTTATTTTCAATTATAATTAACATACAGTGTTATATTAGTTTCAGGTGTTTAATATAATGATTCAGTAATGCTGTGTATTTCTCAGTGCTCAAAATAAGAGAATCTTAATTTAATTCCCTTTATCTATTTTACTCTTCCCCCTACTAACCTCTCCTCCAGAAACCAGTTTGTTTTCTGTATTTGAGACCTTTTTTATTGTCTTTTTTTTTTCTTCATTGGTTCACTTATTTTGTTTCTTAAATTCCACATATGAATGAAATCATATGGTATTAGTCTTTCTCACTGACTTGTTTATCTTAGCATTATGCCCTCCAGCTTCATCCTTGTTGTTGCATATATCAAAGTTTCATTCTTTTTTTATACCTAAGTAATATTACATTGTTTATATATATATATATATATATATATATATATATATATATATACCACCTATTTATGCATTCATCTATGGATGGACATGATCTGCTTCCATTATTGGCTATTGTAAATAATGCTGTAATAAACATAGTTTATTGTGTATCCCTTTGAATTGGTTTTTTTTTTGTATTTTTTGGGTAAATACACAGTAGTGTGATTACTGGAACTTAGTGTATTTACATTTTTAACTTTTAGAGGAATCCCCATACTGTTTTCCAGAGTGGCTACACCAGTTTGCATTTCCACCAGCAGTGTATGCGGGTTCCTTTTTCTCCACATTGTCACTAACACTTGTTTCTTGAGTTGTTTATTCTAGCTATTCTGACAGGTATGAGGTGATATCTCATAGTTTTGATAATGAGTGATGTTGACCATCTTTTTATGTGTCTGTTGGCCATCTGGATGTTTTATTTGGAGAAATATCTGTCCATATCTTCTACCCATTTTTAAATTGGATTATTTGATTTTTTGATGATGAGTTGTGTAAGTTCTTTATATATTTTGAATATTAACCATTTTTTGGATATGCCATTTGCAGATATCTTCTCCAATTCAGTAAGATGTCTTTTAGCTTTTTTAAAAATTGTTTCTTTGCTGTGCAGAAGCTGTTTATTTTGATGTGGTTCCAATAATTTTGCATTTATTTCCTTTGCTTCAGGAGACTTACCTAAAAACAACTGTTACTATGGCTGTGCTCCCTTCTAGGATTTTTATGGTTTCATGTCTCATATTTAGGTCTTTGATCCGTTTTGAATTTATTTTTGTGTATAGTGTAAGAAACAGGTCCAATTTTACTCTTTTCATGTAGCTGTCCAGTTTTCCCAAAATGATTTTTTTTTTCCCATTGCGTATTATTTCCTCCTTTGCCAAAGATTAATCTTATGATTGTGCATTTGTTTTTTGGTTTTCTGTTCTGTTCCACTGATGTGTGTCTGTTTTTGTGGTAGTATCTACTGTTTGGTGTACTACTGCTTTGTAGCATAACTTAAGTCTGGAATTGTGATAGCTCTAATTTTGTTTTTCTTCAGGATTGTTTTGGTTATTCAAGACTGCTTTTGTGGGTTGATACAGATTTTTGGATTGTTTGTTTTAGTTGTGTGAAAAATCCTATTCGTGTTTCATAGCGATTGCATTATATCTGTAGATTGTTTTGGGTAGGATGGACATTTTAACAATATTTGTTCTTCCAATTCATGAGCATGGAATGTCTTTCCATTTCTTTGTGTGGTCTTCAGTTTCTTTCCTCATTATTTTATAGTTTTCAGAGTACAGGTCTTTCACCTCTTTAGTTTATTCCTGGGTACTTTATTATTTTTGGTGTAATTATAAGTGGGATTTTCTTAATTTCTCTTTCTGCTGCCTCATTATTAATGTATAGATATGCAACAGATTTCTGTATGTTGATTTTGTGTCCTGCAACTTTACTGAATTCATTTATCAGTTTTAGTAGTTTTTTGTTTTTGGTGGGGTCTGTGGGGTTTTCTACATATTGTATCATGTCATCTGCAAATAATGGAAGTTTTACTTCTTCCTTACCAGTTTGGATGCCTTTTATTTCTTTTTGTTGTCTGATTGCTGTGGCTAGGACTTCCAGCACTATGTTGAAGAGCAGTGGTGAGACTGAATATCCTTGACTAGTTCCTGACCTTGGGGAAAAGCTCTCAGTTTTTCCTCATTGAGTATGATGTTCACTGTGGGCTTTTCATATATGGTCTTTGTTATGGTGAGGTATGTTCTCTTTATTTTATTTTTAATTTTTTTAATGTTTATTAATTTTGAGAGACAGAAGCCATGAGCAGGGAGGAGCAGAGAGAGTGGGAGAGAGGGAATCCCAAGTAGGCTTTACACCCAGTGTGGAGCCCAACATGAGGCTCTATCCCACAATCATGACCTGAGCTGAAATCAAGAGTTGGCCGCCTAACCAGCTGAGCCACCCAGGCACCCCAGGTATGTTCTCTTTAAACCTACTTTGTTGAGAGTGGATGTTACGCTTTGATTTTTCTGCATCCATTAAAATTATCATATAGTTTTTATCCTTTCTCTTAGTGATGTGATATATCACATTGATTGATTTGCATATATTGAGTCATCCTTGCATCCTGGGAATAAATCCCACGTGATTGTGGTGAATTTTTTTTAATGTATTGTTAGATTTGGTTTGCTAGTATTTTGTTGAGGATTTTTCTATCCATGTTCGGCAGAGATACTGGCCTTTTTGTGTCACTTTTGTGTCACTTTTTTTGTGGTGTCTTTAGCTGATTTTGGTATCAGGGTAATACTGGTCTCATAGAATGAATTTGGAAGTTTTTCTTCTTCTATTTTTTGGAATAGTTTGAGAAGAATAGGTATTAACTCTTCTTTAAATATGTGGTAGCATTTGATATGAAGCCATCTGGTCCAGACTTTTGTTTGTGGGGAGCTTTTTGATTACTGATTCAATTTATTGCTAGTAATTAGTCTGTTCAAATTTTGTATTTCTTACTGCTTCAGTTTTCATAGGTTATATGTTTCTAAGATCTTATTTCTTCTAGTTTGTCCAATTTGTTGACATACAATTTTTCGTAATAATCTCTTATAATTGTTTGTATTTCTGTGATGTTGGTTGTTATTTCTCATTTTTGACTGACTTATTTTACTTAGCACTATACCCTCTAGCTCCATACATATTGTTGCAAATAGCAAGATTTATTTATTTTTTTTTTTATTTCAACCTTGCAAGAAAAAAAACAAAAACAAAAACAGAAAAGGTACAGAGAGTACAATGGTGGTTGCCAGAGTCTGAGAGGAGAGAATGGTAATTACTAGCCATAGGGTACAAAGTTTCAGTTACACAGCATGGATAAGTCCTAGAGATCTACTATACAGCATAATGCTTATAGTTAATAATGCTCTATTGGGTACTTAAAACTTTGTCAAGAGGATGGATCTTTTGTGTCCTTACCAAAACAAACAAACAAACAAATAAACAAACAAACAAAAAACACAGTAGGGATGGAGGAAACTTTTGGAGGCGATCAATGTGTTTATGGTATCAAATGTGCTGATGGTTTCATCAATGTATCTCCAAATTGAGCAACTTGTATACATTAAATATGTATAGCTTTTTTGTATGTCAATCATACCTCACTAAAGTGGTTTAAAAAATACTGTGTTTCCAAACCCTATCATATGATTTTAGCATCACTTAGCAAGTTTAGACTTACTCCACATTGTAAGATATATAATAGAAAAAAATCAACAAGTAGATTAAAGGAAAAAGAAAATGCAGTTGAGCTTAAAATGTGAGCTTTTTTTGTAACTTCAGTAAACTGAAGCAGTTTTCACATGTACACTATCCAGTGTGTAGTTGCCAAACAAGAACTGCATCTGTGAAGGATTAGTTATAATGTCAACATAGTAGATGATGTCTTCAGGAATTGTTTCAGTGAGGTAAGAGCGTCTCTTCCTAAGAGTGGTATAATAAGTGGTCTTAAACCTTTGCCTTCCTGGCCATACACAGTATTGTTTGTTAATTGAGTCCCATTAGCCCAGGAATGAACAGATGTATTGCAAGGTGCCAACACTGAAGGAAAGTGGGGGCACCTAAAGGAGATTAGATAAAAACTTAAGGGTTGTTTTGACTGTATATTTTATTCACAGGTAAAATTAAGTCTAGATTTTGGGCCCATACCAAGAAATGCCTTTAGATTCAAATAAGAATATTCAGAATAGAAGCCTTATTAGAGTCATCGTTAATGGGTGATAAGTGTTTATAATTCAGACATTGAAATAGAAGAAAGAAAAAAAATCTAGGGGAAAAAGTCACAAGATCATGGGGATAAAAGCATGAATATCTGTGGTATTAGTCATCTGCATCTTGTTTCATAGGGTCTTGAATTAAAGTTGTCTACTTCATGTAATCATTTCATGGCATGTAAAATGCCAAACATTTTTGCACTTTTTTTTTTTTTTTTGGTTTTCAAATCATAATAGGATGGTAAAAACTTATAGTTAAATACCTCTTGTTGATACCAAGTTCTAATTTATTGACTAATTAGATGGATGTGGTTATATATAGTAAATTAAATGTTCATGATATTTCAGGCTGGACATTAAATATATTTTCTAAGGTTCTATATCTATGGTTTAAATATCCTCAATGTTCTGGAGTCAATTGAAAATAAAAGCAGGCTTGGAGAAAATTAGTTATTACTGGCTCTTTTTAAAAATAGAAAATACATATTTCTTTTTTAAAGTTGAAAATACTAGCTCAGTGTAAATTAAAGCCATTGATGCGAGGTTGCTTTCTAATAAATATAATTCTCTTTGCTTGCTCTCATTAATTTGCATAACAAAATACTTACAAACTATCCTTAGCATATTAATTGATATTTATTAAACTTTAATGAAGCATGATGATATTAAGAGGTTATGTTTAGTTTTTTGTTTTTTGTTTTTTTGGTCAAGAATCAGGGAATATATACATTTTCATTATGCCAGATGCTCCTGAAATTCCTCAAAAAGATATATGTATACACACACACACACACACACACACACACACACACACAGAACAAAGCAAATAGAATTGCTGTTATGATACCAGTTGGAATTTTGCCCCTATATTTTAGTGCAGAATTCTGATGAGCTATATAGAATCCTGGAGAAATCATTGTGAAGACAGAATTTCCCTCAGACAACAAATAGTGAAAGAGGAAACTTTTAAGAGGGAGCAGAGCATTCTACCCAGCTGAAGTTACATCTAAATAAGAAAACTAGGCATGATAGAGCTATTTTGCCAATCTGGACGTATTGAAAAGAGAGAAAGCATAAAAAGAAAGTTATTCACTCAAATACTTTAAGTTTTCACAGGGAAGTTTTGTACTTGTCTTTTGCTATAAAACCTGTCCTTGATAAATTTAACTGTAACTTACAAGAAGAAAACCCCCCAAATCTGTATCTCTGACATTTACCCATTTTAGAGCTTCCATTCAGCATTTTAATTGCCCATCAAAAGTCATATTCTTAATATTCAACAGGCATCACATATTATATATGTCAAAATTGGAGTTCATTTTCTCATTTTTAGAGTCTCCGTCTTCTTTTATTATCTAATTTGATTAATGGTGCAGCCAACAGCCTTATAAGTTTCTCTTATAAATAAAATATAATGTATAAGTACCTTTTGTCTTGCCCTCCATATCTAGCCAATAAGATAGTCTGTTGATTAGTTATTCACCATATCATATACAGATATTCATAAACACTGCCATTCTTATTGACATGGTTATTTTTATATTTTTATTTAAAATGGTGCAATAGGGGCGCCTGGGTGGCGCAGTCGGTTAAGCGTCCGACTTCAGCCAGGTCACGATCTCGCGGTCCGTGAGTTCGAGCCCCGCGTCAGGCTCTGGGCTGATGGCTCAGAGCCTGGGGCCTGTTTCCGATTCTGTGTCTCCCTCTCTCTCTGCCCCTCCCCCGTTCATGCTCTGTCTCTCTCTGTCCCAAAAAAGAAATAAACGTTGAAAAAAAAATGTATTTATAAAATGGTGCAATAACTATAAAGTAAGAAAATACTAAAAAGTGAACTGGTATGCCTCTATATCTACTCCTAAGTCTAAATTAATATTAATATTAACATTTTGCCACATGATGTATTTTGGATATTTTAATGAAGTAACATTTTTCCACTCACTGACAAAAACAAAATAAAACAAAGGGTGCAAATTGCTGACTGCCTTTTCTGCACTACAAACTGAGGAC
The DNA here is from genome assembly GCF_028749965.1 of Puma concolor. NCBI lineage: Eukaryota > Metazoa > Chordata > Mammalia > Carnivora > Felidae > Puma > Puma concolor. Next base: position 202,982,292 of record NC_141667.1, on the reverse strand, counting down.
GACTTTTAAGTAAACAGTTGTGGAATAATCTGGGAAACTAATATAAAACGTATTTGTTTTCCAGAGCTAAAATGACTGAAAACTAGAGAGATACAGTGGAATAAGAGCTTTTCAGTTAGGCTACTTGTTCTGTCCTTCCACCCAATTTGCTCATGAAATAATGTTTTCAAAGAATGTGAAGGGAAATATGAGTATATTATCAGGAATATAGGCCCTCGGAAAGTTTGTGTACTCTGTAAACAATACTTTAGGATCCAGAACAGAGGGGGAGGGAGAAGGAATTGGAGGGGGAAGGTGGCAGAGAGAACTGCTGCTGTTATTCCCTGGGGCTCAGGGGATTCCTTAATTCTGTGCGGTATCCCTTTGAAAATTTTTCCTACTGTCTGATTTTCCATCTCTATGCTTTAAACTTGCATTGTCTTGCTAACCAGTCTGTCTCTGCCTCGCCCTTCTCACAGTTATTGGGATATCTGTCCCTGTCTGTCTGTCTGTCTGTCTCTCTCTCATTGATCATTGACCTCCCTCCCTCCTTTACTTCCTTCATACCTGACTGTCTTAATACCTGTATGCTTACTTTTTATTGAAGTGTGGTATATACATTATAAAGGACACAAATTTAATCAATTCTGTCAGTTCACGAATTTTTACAGTTATGTATAACCTTTAACTTCCACTCGATGCCTGCGGTAGTGTTGATTCTAATTAGAATATTTTACAAACATTTATGATAAAATTTACTGTATAGAATATATGGAAGGTTTGCTATGTACTCAGTATTAAACTAAGAACTGTTTAAGCTAGATAGATTATTAATTGTAAATAAATTGCAATTTGTAGAGAAATGGAATGCATCAACAATACAGTATTTAGGTATAAAACTGGGAAATCCTACAACTCATTGCTAACTCCATCTGTACTCAGTTCTTACTTGTCTCTCCATGTCAAAACATACCCCAATAGGGAAATGGAGACTCAGGTTGCTGATTCTGATGGATTAAGGACCTCTCAACATGGCATATGGGGTTGCACCTTTCTTTTGTACTTTGCTAATCATTAGTAAACCCTGGTTCTGGATAAGATTAAAAATTTGTGACTCAGTCTGAAAAATGAGACATTTTAAAACTGGTGAACAAGAAAGCTTGTTTTTCAGACCCACATACATAATGTCTAAGGTATTCATTGAAAAGAATAGGAGGGGAAAATAGACATAATGAGAATTTGATATCCAGATTGTTGTCAACTCATGCATGATTTGAAGTGGCTAAAGCTTTGTGACAGATCATAGTGCACACATCCTACTGATGAAATTTGATGAGATAAAGTCAAAGTAGTGAGATTAATAAGTCAGTAGACAGGGATATGATCCCTTTCTGGTATGTATATACATTTGGTGACTGAAGTGTCTTAAGGTTTGAGGGGTTGACAGAGGGAGTGTAAAAATCATTTTGAATTGATTTTTTTCTAGTATTTTTTAATGTTTCAAGAAATTTTATTTTATTTTATTTTATTTTTATATGAAATTTATTGTCAAATTGGTTTCCATACAACACCCAGTGCTCATCCCAACAGGTGCCCTCCTCAATGCCCATCACCCACCCTCCCCTCCCTCCCACCCCCCATCAACCCTCAGTTTATTCTCAGTTTTTGAGGTATATTTTACATACAACATTGTGTAAGTTTAAAGTATGCAACCTGATGATTTGATACTCATGTATATTACAAATTGAATACCACAGTAAAGTTAGTTAATATATCTATCACTTCACAAAATTATACATTTTTGTTTGTGTAGTGAGAATATTTAATATTTATTTTCTTAGCTACTTTTGATCATATAATACAGTATTATTAACTATAGTTACTATGCCGAATGTTAGATCTCCAGAACACACACATCTTATAACTGGAGGATGGTACCTTTTGACCAACATTTCCCCAGTTTGCCCATACCCTAGTTCTTGGCAACCACCATTGTACTCTGTTTCAATGAGTTTGGCGTTTTTTAGATTTCACTTATATGAAAGTTCATATAGTGTTTCTCTTTGTCTGACTTATTTCATACTTATTGTCAGGACTGTCATCCATATTGTCATCAATAATTTGCAGAATTTACTTATTTTTTAATGGCTGATTAATATTCCATAGCATGTATGTATTCATTGTCTTTATCCACTCATCCCTCGATGGACATTTACATAGTTTTCATGTCTTAGTTATTCTGAATAATGCTTCAATGCACATTGGGGAACAAATATCTCTTTGAGATAGTGATTTAATTTCCTTTGACTATATACCAAGAATTGGGATTGCTGGAGCATCCTTTTTTTCCCATAGTGACGCAAGTTTACATTCCCACCAACAGTTCACTAGAGTTCCCTTTTCACAAACTTCCCAATACTTGTTATCTCTCTTTTTTTTATAATAATTGTTAACAACAAGTGTGAGATATTATTTTGGTTTTTTATTTGCATTTCCCTGGTGATAAGTGATGCTGATTTTTGAGGAAGTAGCTATGATACTCAAGAAATTCAGATGCCTGTGGATTACATTGTGTATGGAAGATCCATTTAATGCTCTGTTATCTCATTGTTGAATGACATTTGCAGTGAAAGGTACATCATTATCAGATTGAGAATGGTCCAGAAAGCTCAACATATGATATCGTTCAGTTTCAAGGGCTATGATTGTCCAGAGTTGGCTGATGGAACTTGGACAGCAACAATACTAAAAGTGTTGAGAAATCACCAATAACCTGGAGAGAGAAAGAGATAAGAGGTCTGATTTAGTCAGTCTGCCAAGAGTGCATAATACAGTGTGATTTCTGTTATCAAGAAAACTGGCTCAGCTTTTGGCAAGATTTACAAGTCTGACATACAATTGGAACTTTTTTATCAGAAACGTAGAGCTCTTTACTCTGTGCTTGGTCTTAGATGGTTGACTGTTGCTATGTTTGGTGTGATTATGCAGAGACCCATGTATCAGTTGCTAGTATACTGGAAAATGTAGGTTCAGTCAGCAGCTTGATTCTTTTCAGTCTCATCAGAGTATGAGCCTTTACCATGGATCTACAAGGGTGACCCTCACCATCTGATCTGCATCCGTGCTTTGTTTGCATAGTATGGAGCCAAACAGCCTTGACTTTGACATTCAGTGGTTTTCCAAGTGGCAGGCTATACAGACAGGTTATTGGCTATAACCCAAGGTCTGTAAAAACATATCAAATCTATCAAGGAAAGTATTGAAGAAAACTGAGACAATATCCTTGATTTCTGCACAAGGAATGGAATGACCAACCACCTGTTTTCAGTTGTACGTGTCTGCCACTGATATTAAAAATGAGCAGCATCCCAGTGTGCACCATTGGATTTCAACTTAGTTAATCATCAGTGAACAAATCCCAATTATTTAGAGGAACATCTATGAATTGAGAGCCACATTTATTCAGTATATTTGTTTAGACATTTGAGTTGGAGAAGGATCATACTTCACTCTAAGGAACAGTGGCTACTTTTTTATGTAAAGCCAAAGGTACCACTGGCACTAGGTTGCCTGCATTCTTTTCCATTTGACATTCACATTTGACAAGTGAAACTTCTGGGCCCTTACCACTTTTTAGCCATCGAGTTGGATTTGACCCCATCACAACATTGGACTGTCAGATTGGGGAATCATATGCTATTTATGGGTCAGATGTTCAGTTTAAACACAAGTCCAGTATAAGTCATCACTTCTTTTCCAAAGGGTATATCAAACCTGCCACTTTCCCATTCTGTGTGTAAGAAGCTTGGAATTTTCCACTCCATGCTGACAAATAAAATGCTGAACACACTGAAATATCAAAAAATTTTCTATGATCCACAAAAAAGGTGAGGACATAGGGCAAATCACTGCTCTCAAGATAGAGTTAGATAGGCTAATACAGGGCATCATTGCTTACTTTAGTAGATTCACAAGTAGAAACCACTGTGGGAATCACTTTTGGGTAGAAATATCTGAACTGTTATTGATGAATTGCTGGAAGCTCAGTGTGGACAAGTCTGAGACTTAAAAAATCCAGGGAGACCCAGTCATAAAGGTTGCTCCAGCGATATTGTAAGATCCACCTCCAGGAGCTTGAGCAGGTTCTCAGAGTAAATATTGGAGGAAAAAAATGATATCTTGTTTCCAGTGAGGGTTGGGGAGTGGGAATAGGTGGAAAGGAACCATTTTGAAAAATGCCAGATCATGCTTTAACAAGGCCTACCCTCAGGAGAAACTGGTTAACCAGAGCCTAATGCTCTGGAGTTTTATCAGAGCCTAACTGACTTGGAGGAAGGGAAATGCCTTCCTAGTCAGCACTAGTTTTCCTTGTAAGGGAAGGGAAATCACACAACTCCAAAAGGGTGTGTTTGGTAGCAGTATGAGGAAAGCTCAGTACTCTTAAGGGTTGACTCGAGATAGAAGATTCCTCCCTTTGCCAGCCACTTGAAGTGGGCAAAATTCATTTCCTGGAGCATGTAGTTCAAAAGTGTCATTGGGTTGTCTGCCTCAAAAGTAGAGATTAAGCCACAGCTTTTTTCAGCATTTTCCAATATACATCAGTTTGTTGTGATTTGACCCTCCCAAAAAGGATACTAATTTGTGGGTCAAGTAGAATGTTCATGTGTAAAAACTTAACAATGCAAAGGTCTGTTTTTATATATCCACTTAATATCTTACAAGTATAAAATAAAAGGTTCTTTAGGAACCCTGAGAAAATGTTAGCTTTTCTCCTTTAAACACATGGAGAAGTGCTAATATGACAACATTAAAATGTTTCATCAATCAATATCTACTTAATTGTCAACTACCAATGTTTTATCCCTTTGTTAACACATAAGTATATAATATAAAGACCATTATTGTATGTAATTCTCTTGATGACAGTGGATTGTATTACACCTTTTCCAATTATGCAGTGGAGTGAGATGACAAAGTCACAATGAAAAAGGTTTAAAGAATTTTTTTCTGATAATTTGGATAATTTGTTCAAAGCATGTTGTATCTTAACTATTATCTTCTCCCTGACATACCCAACTTTCTGCCTAGTACAGAATAGGCTCCCAAGAAATATTTATTGAATTCAGTAGTTAAGAGAGGAAGGTATAGGAAATAATAGAAACTTCTTAGCAATATTTATGACCTTTTAAATTTATTTGCAGTAATTTTCATAATAAATATCACCAACAAATTGTCTTATTTCTGTCCCTCTACTGGATATATGAGAAGTGGAAAGAAGTAACACATGGGTTTCCCAGTTTTTACATGAAAACCAGAGGGCTGTGTAAAGCTTGTAAGACATCAGTTTTCCTCTGGTGTTTTCATACACTGAAGGAAACTAGTTGGGGCATCAACACATTTGATTCGTCTCCAGAAGAAACAAACTTCTCACAAAGGAAGGTGTCAAAATGGATCAGAATCAATAACAACTGGCAAGCACTCAGAGCCTGCTCTAGCATGTCAGTCACAGGGACACTAGAAGAAAAAAAGTAATTTCATTGGGCTTTGGAGACACACTGCAAAAAAACTTGGGGAAAAGTTAACTCATTTCTATATTTTAATGCATTTTAAATGAAAAAATAATATTTCTAGGTTTAGCTCAATAAATATATCATATTATTTGCTCTACTATATTGAATTTGTAAATGGTCTTTTGTAAGTTGTGTTCCACATGTGCCTCTTAGTTTTTGATCATCTATATAAAGGTCACTGTGATGAGGAAAATGCTCTACACATTATGACCCTTAATAACACTATGCTTAATGGACTGTTATCAAACTGAGGACCATTGTCACCTGGAAAAGCAAGAAGAGAAGGTGACTTGGTATTGGGGGGGGGCGGGGAAGAAGGGTAGATAGTGGGGTCAAAGATATACTTTACTTAATTGATCTATTTGTTTCACATATCTTCAGAGTAATAACCTCATATTCCTATGAAATCAACTTCATTTCTCCATCTTCCAAATGCATAACATATGTTTACAGGACCTAAAATTAGATAGAAATTTTAAATAAAATTGTATAGGAAACATTGTCATTTTGCATTCATTAAAGATCATATCTGCTAGGTGTTTTACATATATTATTTTTTCTCTTCACAATAGTCATAAAAGATACAGAAAATAAAGTAGAGGTTAAATAAGTAAAACATTTTGATAGCAAATGGTAGTTCAGGGAATCAAACACGTGTTTACCTTTAACTAAAGTTCATATAACCTCAGTTATATGACATTGTTTTACAAACAATATACTTCTATTTTATCCACAATAAGTGTCTTGGTATACATATTCCAGGTTATCCTTTCCTTTTATTATTTTATTATGGCCTCAGAGTATCTATCAATTATTTTCTACTATTTACAGACATGTAACTTAAGTTAATGACTCTGTTGCATTAGGTATTTAATAACCACGTCTTATCTATTCTGAATTATTTTTCTCTTTCTGCTTTATGTCTTTCTTCTTGAACATTATCACTACTCTAGATTGAATATCCCTAAAATTCCTATCTTGAAACCTCACACCCTGTGTGATAGTATTAGGAGGTGGGACTTTGGAAGGTGCTTAGGTCATGAGGGTAGAACCCTCAAGAATGTGATTAGTGCTTTTACAAAAGAAATCCCGTAGAGCTCGTTAGCTCATTCTGTCATGTAAGGTTATAATGAAAAGACACCTGTCTAGGAAGTGAGCTCTCACCAGACACATCATCTTTTGGTGCCTTGAACTCAGACTTCCCAGCCTGTAGAACTGTGAAAATTAAATTTCTGTTGCTTGTAAAACACCTAATCTGAGATATTTTGTTATAGGAGCCTGAATGAACTAAGACTAAAGCTACTCACCCATAAAGGTCTAGAACTAGGCTGACTTCCTTCATGAAAATGGAGTCATCACTGTTTAGTCTAGTCCTCTCCAGTATTTCATTCACAATCTTGCATGAACACACTTGAAGAAAGAGAAAAACTTCATTAACAAATGAGAAATTATCCTAATCCTATTTTTCATGATTTCTCCACACTTAATACTTTTTGTCTATAATACCTTCTGTGCTATTGTTCATTCATAAATTTACAATCTTTGAGCAGCTACCATATATCAGAAAGTGTTCTAGACATTGGGTTGGAGATGTAACATTTAAGAAAACAGAATAAATCTCACCTCCATGACGCATCCATTCTAGTGGAAGAAAAACAGATTTAGATATAGAATGTATTAGATAGTGATATATTCTATATAGAAAAATAGAAAAGGAAAAAATGGGATAAGATAATGATCATAGCACTTACCCCATTATATAATTTTTTTTTGTTCTGTTACCTGATAAATTTTTAAACTGAAAATTTTTAAGCAGCTACTACATGTGTTTTCCTTCTTTGATTATATGTGAATTTATTTTTTCCCTATTGCTGTTGTAACAAACTAACACAAGTTGCTTTCTTTTTAACACAAATTGCCTTTAGGCAGCACAGTTCAGAAGTCCAAAATGGATCCAGAGGTCTGTGTCTTTTCTGAACACTCTAGGGTATAATCTATTTCCTTGTTTTTTCAGCTTGTAAATGCTGTCTACATTTCTTGGCTCTTAACCCTTTCTTTCATCTTCAGAGACAGAAGTGTAGCATCTTCAGCTTTTTCTGTCTGATTCTGACTCTTATGCCTTCCTTTTATAAAGACTCTTGTGATTACATTGGGCCCACTGGATAATCCAGGATAATCTTTTGATGTCAAGATTCTTTTATCACATCTGCAAAGTTGCTTTTGCCATTCAAGGTTACATATTCAAAGGTTTTGTGGATTAGGACATGGACATCTTTGGGGTGCTATTATTTTATTCACCACAGTCTTATATATAAGTATAAATATACATATACATGTGAATATAAGTATATATGACATGTAAATATGTTTCTTGTATATGAGCATTTACATATATATATATATATATATATATATATATATATATGTGGATATAGAATAGGTAGGGTGATGATTTTTTCAAAAATAGAAAGTAAGCTTTTAGAACATAGGGACATATAAGAAATGGGCAGAAGTCATGAATAGATATTTTCCCAAAGAATACATCTATAGATGGCTAACAGACACGTAAAAAAGATGCTCAACATCATTCATCACTGGGGAAATAAAATCAAAACCACAGTTACATACCACCTCACACATGTCAGAGCAGCTAAAAGTAAACGTAAGAAACAACAGATGTTGGTGAGGATGAAGATAAAGGGGGACCCTCTTACACTGTTGGTGGGAATGCAAACTGGTACAGCAACTCTGGAAAACAGTAGGGAGGTTCCTCAAAAAGTTTAAAATATAACTATCCTGTGACTCAGCATTGCACTACTAGATATTTACCCAATGGATGCAAAAATACTTATTTGAAGGGGCACATGGACCCCAATATAGCGGGATTATCAAGAATAGCCAAATTATGGAAAGAACCTCAATGTCCATCAACTGATGAATAGATAAAGAAAAGATGTTATGTGTGTGTCTGCACACACACACACACACACACATACACACACACACACACACACACACACACACACACAATAGAATATTACTCAGCCATCAAAAAGAATGAAATCTTGCCATTCCACAACATGGATGGAACTGGAGTGTATTATGCTAAAGTGATATAAGTCAGTCAGACAAAGACAGATACCATGTGATTTTACTCAGATGTGGAATTTAAGAAACAGATGAACGTAGGGAAGGGGGAAAATAAAGACAGGGAGACAAACCATAAGAGACTCTTATAACTGTAGAGAACAAACAGGATTGCTGGAGGGGTGGGTAGGTGGGGGATGGGCTGAATGGGTGGTGGGTATTGACGAGGGCACTTGTTGTGATGAGCACTCGGTGTTCTATTGTAAGTGATGATCACTAAATTCTCCTGAAACAGATATTACATATTAACTAGAATTTATATAAAAACTTTTAAAAAATCAATCAATCTAAGGGGGAAAAAAAAGAAAATAGGGACATTTTTCGAAGAGCATGCAATTTGGATTCAAGAATCCTGGGACCAAACACTTAAAAGTGTGTGGCTTTGGCAAACCTTTCAACTCATCTGTAGATACATACTCAAAGACATGTTACAAGGCTCAAGAGAGAACATATATAAACATGTATTTTATATGCTTAAATGCACTTTTCCTCTCATCCACTGACCTCTCTAATTACAGCTACCCTAAAAGGAAGTGAAATAACATGACAATAATAGAATATCCTTCAGAGATAAAATAGGCCCTGGAGTAGTTGAAAAAATCCTGGCTTTGAATACTGGACTAGGAATACTAAATACTTTGGGAGAAAAGATTTCTACTGTGGAAAAGACTGATCTGGACATGTATTCCAGATCCACCAATTTTGCTTTGGAAACCTGAGCATGTTGCCTAAATGACCTGTACCACAGATTCTTTACCTATGTGTCCACCTATTTATCTATCTATATACCTGCCTACATTTATTGGGGAGAATGATCAAGTCTAGGATTGTTAAAATAATTAATTAGCATTATACTAGATGTTCTGATGTATTGAGGATGGTTAGTACTAATAGCTAATGCTTTTGTAATGCTTAATGTGTGCCTAATCATTTGAGCATTTTTATATATTAGCTTATTTAATTCCCCAAACAACTTTGAAATAGGAAACATCTATTCAGTATTTTATAAAGAAAGAAAACAGGCACAGACAGATTAAGGCCATGGTCACGCAGTTAATAAGCAAAAGAGATAGGATATGAATCTCTAGATCAGGCTCCAAAATCTGTGTCTAACCACTGGCTTATACATTTTAGTTCTCTTTTACTTCCCTCCTAAACTAATAAGTAATTTGACATTATATTCAGCCATTGGTTCTTTATCTGTATAACTAATACATAACAATTTTCTTCCTTGTCTAACAAATAAATTTGTCGTAAGAATAAATGTGGGGCAGAAGTAACATTAATAAGCCACCCTATATTCTTGGCACCTTATTAGATTCTTTTACAGATTAATAAGCAAACTTAGAGGACCAGTGATTATCAAGTCACACATCTATCTACTGAGGGACATGAGAGATTCTAAAGTCCAAACCATTTCTACCAAAGTATCTGGGCCTCGTGAAATAAAACAAGATATTATATAATATGAAGTATAAGCATGACATATTTTTTAAAATATACAGGGAAGAAGGAAACAAAACTCCCTAGAAATGATACTGCAGCTGTTTTGACCCACATAGGAGCTGGCAAACTTTTTCTGTAAAGGGACGGAGAGTAAATATTTTCAGCTTTGTAGGCTATGCAGTCTCTTGAAATTTCTCACTTCTGTTGTAGTGAAAAAGCAGTCATAGATAACACATAAATGAATGAGCAGAGCTGTGTTTTAATAAAACTTTATTTCACAAACAGATGGTGAGCCTGATTTGGCTCATGGTATCATTTGCCGGTGTAGGTAAATACCTCAAATTTAAATCTGTGAAGAAGGCAATATATATTAAGACAGCAAACTAAAAATGTTCTCTTGATCTAAAAGGAGTATTTCTTAAATAATAATGCTAATGATAGCTTTTGCATTACACATTCTAGCTTGTCTTAAGGACTTATGTAAATCATATAAGATCTTTCTGAAGTAGGTATATTTTATAGGTAAGAGGCTAAGCAAAATTTCTAGAGATCCACATCTAATCAGCAGTGAGGCTGAGGTCTGAACCTAGTCGGTCACCCCAGCTCTGTCATCTTGACTTTTACACATTATCCTCTCTCTACTAGATCCATTGACCTTTTAACTTCTATAACTAAGGTTGGTTAAACTTTAATCTTAACACCACAGACATTGACTGAGGTTGAATAACTTAATCTTCTCTTCATGCCAGTGCTTCATTTTAATAAAAAAATAAATAAATTATTACATATATGAAAGTGTTGGTTTTCATGTAGAAGGATCAACAGTCAATAAAACTCCTATCACCAAATAGTGATCATTTTATCTGAAACTATATTTATTGACCAAAATTTTAGTTTTAATTGATGTTACCAGCATTATAAATGTATAAAAGAGACAGAACCATATTTACTTATTAACTTAACATTATTAAGTTGAATCCTATAAGATTTTGGATATTTAGATTTTGTAGGCTCAACACCTAGATCAGTGTCCATTCTTTACTGTTTTATGCAGTGGTGTAATCATGAATCATATTTACCTGTAAAATAGAAGTAAATTAATCATTTGATCTTTGCAAATAATTTTTGCATCTTCAAGTGAAGGTTGGTTTGTACCAGTTTACATTTAAAATGATAAGTGATGTTAATATTATTAAGATGGTAATGACAAGAAAATGTCAACTGTTAATAAAATATTTTATATGTACATAGATGTTTGAAAGTTACCAAATTTAGTATGATTCTTAATATTATAAACTATATATTGGCATATGTTGGAATGTTTCCTTACTAGAAACAAGAACAATTCATGTGTATATTGTAAAGGTTTTTATAAGTGATATTCAGATTTTTAAGTTACATTTTAAGGAGACTACATAAAAATGTTTTCAATATAATACCAGTGTCGATACTACATTTAATTGGAAAGCTGTATAAAATTGTAAGATATTTGAGTATATATACTGAGAAAAGAACAATATTTTATTTCAACTCTCATTACAATAAGTTACTAAAAATGAAATGATGTTGCATTCTCATTTAATTTCAACAAATTATGTGATGTAAATTTAGAAAAAAAATTATTTCTCACATTACTCAGTATTTTTTAAATAGATGTTAATTGTACTGTTATGTTAAAAAGCTCAACACATTATGCTAGGAAAGCTTGGGGGAAAAAATCCAATAAACTCCCTTCAGTCTAAATCACCATCAAGGGAACAGAAACAAGTATGTGTCAGTATGCTCAGTATTGTAGCCCAGGGGGACATAACACTTGCTATGTGTGGGGAAGAAACAGCAGGACTTTTCAGTAAAAAGGAGACAGGGAAAACTTGTGATCACAAAACAGAAAAGCATATTGCTGATAAGACATAAGTGTTAGAGGCTTTCTACAACCTCAAGCTGTGCTTCTCCCAACAAAAATCTCATACTAATTTACACAAGGCAATTTTAGTTGCACAGCTAGAAAGAACTATGAAAAATGAAATTAGTTGTTCTTTTAGTAGGGATGATTCATTGCAAACTTTGAAAGTGCTTTTCTCTTTTGGATTCTGTTAAAATAGCTGACACTAGAATTGCCTTATAAAATTGTTCATTTTAAAGAAGGGAGAATAGTGCTTTTAAAAATACATTTGAATGTATTCTTACTCCTTTCCATGAGAATTTTCATGAAATTTGTATACTTGGATGAAAGCAAGATTAAACCACACTTACAATGTTGCTTAAAACCTGCAGGTTTAGCCTTGCTCTAATTAAAGATGCACCATCACCTGTGGAAAGACCATTATCCATCATTTATTCCAGAAGTGCAGTATAGACAGGAGGGGTTGTGAAGGAAGTGGAGTGTAAACAGAGTATCCTGTCCAAATCCTGTCTTGGCTTGGCTTCTTATTTTTCTATTGTTTCCCAGCCCAGAATATATAGATCTGTCACATTGACATGGAAAGAGAAAGGGATACTCTTTTTTTTCAAAGTCTGTGGTGTTTGTGACATCATGAATTTAAATTAAAAAGGAAAAAAAAATGGAATCAAACCAGTTGAGTTGAAATGATTCTGTAGACTGTAATATGGAGTGTTTCTGAATAATTATTTTCTGGAAGTGATTCATGATTGGTCATGGTAGCCTACCAAGACTTTATTTGTGGCTCATCATGATTCCAGTTAGGCTCATTTTTTTCAGGACCAGAAAACTCAGAGAGAAGTAGTGTCTTAGGAAGTGAGAAAAATGAATTTTCTAGGATTGAGTGAGTTCACAAAAGAAATCAAGGGGATTCTGGCTTTCATTTGTTCATTTTACTTTGTCTAAGTTGTATTTATTATATTTCTATCAGAGTTACGGTCGCACAGGATTTTTAGAGTGAAGCTAGTGCACTAACTGTTTCTGTGCACTAACCATTTGTCACCCATGTAGAGAATATCTGGATGAGATTCTTACAACAACTACTAATAATATATAACATTCACTTTGTACTATATTCCAGGAACTATGGTCTGCCTTTGCATATTATATCGTGTCCCATTTAATTATTTGAAATCTGTATACTTTAGCTTTAATTATGACCTTTTTTACAGATGACATTGAGACTCAGACATTTTAACAAAATCATCTAAATCCTCAGAGATAATTAGTGGTTAGTCCATGACTCAGACACTCTACTTACTGAATTTAAAATCCATTTCTGGAGGGCGCCTGGGTGGCTCAGTCAGTTGAGCGTCCGATTTCGGCTCAGGTCATGATCTCACAGCTCTTGAGTTCGAGCCCCTCGTCGGGCTCTGGGCTGACAGCTCAGAGCCTGGAGCCTGCTTCTGCTTCTGTGTCTCCTTCTCTCTCTGCCCTAAACCACTCGCAGTCTGTCTCTGTCAAAAATAAATAAACATTAAAAAAAAAATTAAAAAAAATCCATTTCTGGAAACCAAATGTGTATATATGTAGTCTCTCATCTCCGTATTTCCTAGCTGGTTTTACTCTCATTTATTTATTACTGTTATGAAATTCTGTTCAGGAGGCTAAGGGTAATATCTACAAATGAAACCTTAAGTTAGGCATTCAGTGATCAAAACCTGCACATTGAGATCAGATCTCTAGTCTTTAGTCTCTGACACAGATGTCTGTAATGTCACTTGGGTTAACCTAACTTGTTTGCTTTAAGTGCTCACTCATTTAGCCACCTGAAGAAAATTTCAGATAATCTATAAAGCTCCTTTTCTATGAAATATTGGAACTATACAAAGCTTATGGTTATTTAAATCACTTTCAAGTAAATACTTTTCCTTCTTTCTTTGATCATGTACAGATAATACGATTATAAATTTTAAGATACTTTTTTTCAAAGGAGTATTCTCTGTCTGTATGGGTAGAACTACTTTCATTGGTAAAATAATTTGAAAAAGTAAAGAAAGATTGAAAGAAAGACTGAAGGAAGGAAATCCTAAAATAGTCACAAAACAATCAATAAAATAATTAAATTTTTTCTTTACCATAGTTAAGCCATTCCCACCATATCTATATCTGTCTGTCTACATACACACACACACACACACACACACACACACACACTCACACACACATTTAGTCTTTGAAATGTCATTAGATCCTTGGATAATGCCTGAAAAAATAAATTTTCTAAGATATATTCCTCACACTATTAATAGAATGAATATTTTGTGGCTTTTCAGTAGAGACCATTTTCTTGTGAATCGTAAATTATAATACTAAAATAGAAGTAGTAAGTATTGCATAATGAATAAGAAAAGTTGCTCTGGAGTAAAAATATCTTTTAATGTGGCCTTTAGAACTCACCAGTCATGAGAACTTAGTCGCACAATCTCACCTCTGCATTTCAACTTCCTTCATGATAAAATATGCATTATTTAAATTTAAGCCTCATTGAGTTGTAATTAAATTAGATAATGCATGGAAGTGTTAGGTACAGTGCCCAAATGTGTCAAGCACTCAACAAAAGGTAATTATTGTTATTAATATTAACAAACATTTTTTTTTAATTTTTTTTTCAACATTTATTTATTTTTGGGACAGAGAGAGACAGAGCATGAACGGGGGAGGGGCAGAGAGAGAGGGAGACACAGAATCGGAAACAGGCTCCAGGCTCCGAGCCATCAGCCCAGAGCCTGACGCGGGGCTCGAACTCACGGACCGCGAGATCGTGACCTGGCTGAAGTCGGACGCTTAACCGACTGCGCCACCCAGGCGCCCCTTAACAAACATTTTGATCTTAAAAAATATATATCAGAATATGCTGGATTTCACTGTTGTCAGATGGCATTGTTGACTTCTCATTCTTATTTAAGCCATTTTGATATTTGTGACACCACCATTATTTGGCTATCTCCTCATAGCTGGCTTTCAATCTATAAGCACCAGTATGGACATAAAAATTGCTAAAATATTAAAACACATCCCTTTTTAGGAATAGTACAATAATATTTGATATAGTGCATGATACAATAAGATGGTAAGTTATATTAATAATTTAAATTAGAAAATAAAATTATTAATTCACACCAATTTCCATAGGATTGAATGTCAGTCACCGATAAATTGTTCCCTTTTGTTGCATGGTTTAGTTAATAATAGAGAAAATGTCTGGATCCCTGGTTGGCTCGGTCGGTTAAGTGTCCGACTCTTGATTTCAGCTCAGGGCATGATCTCATGGTTTGAGTTTGAGCCCCACATCGGGCTCTGTGCTAACAACATGAAGCTTGCTTGGGATTCTCTCTCTCTCTCCCTCTCTCTGCTCTTCCCCACTCTTTCACTCTCTCTCAAAATAAATAAATTTTTAAATAAATAATAGAGAAAGTGTATATAAAAAAATTTCAGCTAGTATCATAATGGCTAGAACGTCCTAGGTAACAGTCCAAACAGTGAACAAACTTTGTGCTTCCTCTTATTTCTTTCTCTTTCTCTCTCTTCCCTCATTCTCTTTTTCCCTAATTCCTTCCTCCCTCTCTACCTCCTTCTCATCCTTCCCTCCTTCCCTTCCCCACTTTTAATTGCTAAGGCGAATGTGCAGTTACTTTGGTTGAAAAGTCCTGTTGGCATTTGCTAATTCTGAGTAAATATCATGTGCCTGGGGAAACCTTTACATAAAATAGCCACACGTGTGTTGGAAAAAGCAGAGATTGTGGGGTGGGAGATATTGCAACACATATCCACATAAAAATAACAGAATGATATAGCTTAGGATTTGGTCCCCTGGAAGTTAAAAGACAACCTCACATAAAGGTGACAGTGCATTACAGTGGTGAAAATAAATCTTTTCAATAATTAGTGTTAGTTAATAAGGTATGGAGAAACATGGAGAAAGACAATATTCATCTTAGCACAAATATACACAAAAATTAATTTCAGTTGATTGGAGATTTAAGTCCTAATGATGAAATAATAAGTATTTAGAGGAACAGATGGGGAAAAATAATTTTGTCAACTTAAAATGGGCAAAGGACACTTAAACATGATAAAACATATTGAGGGTTGATGGGGATAGAGATGAACTGTGACACTCATACATAGCTGGTTTGTTTGTAAATTGATAACAGGTTTGGAAAACTCTCAGTAGCTACCATAGGTGAATATATATGTATCCTTTGATCCTATTTAATTTGGCTTCAGTCTCCCGTTGTTCCATCTGCTAAAAATCTTCTATTTTAGTCCTACCAAATCCTTTTCATTTTTCTAACCTTCTAATGTCATAGTCTTGAGATGGACTTTTCTTCTGTATTTTTAATTGCTCCCAGAGTGATACAAGTTTAGTCTTATGAAGGTAAAATTTGATATATATGATAACATCACACACATTTATGTTCCCTGCCATTATGTGTTCTTTAAACTCCAGACAGTTACTGGAATTTTAATAGATAGTGAGGCCTGTAAACATACCTTCATTCAGGAGAGTCCTACTTTATTATGCTGGTGTAATTACTAAGTTAATGTGACCAGATCTAAACTTTTTATTACCCTACACAAATGGCCTCCTTCTCAAGGATTCCTTGTTTTAAAAAAATCAACTCTATTAATCTTGTAAGTCAGAACCTAACACTTGGCTTCTCACTCTCTCAACAACTTCACATCTAATAGACCTGGAAATCCTGTTGATGGCATCAATAAAATACTGAACATGACCATTACTCTCCATATTCACTTCTAACACTCTGGTCTAATCTACCATCCTTGTTCACCTAAAACGTGGAAATCAAACCCTACTTGATCACTCTGCTTTATCTCTTATTCTCACAGAATCTGTTTTTCATACCGAAGCCAGGGTAATTCTTTCAAAATATAAATCTGAACTCAAAATATTTTCTCATAACTCTGAATAAAATCCAGTATCCATTTCCTGACTTGGAAGGCCGTATATTTATGGCTCCTGATTTCTGCTTAAATCTCATCTCCCTGATTTTCACTTGCACTCGTCTTGCCCCATCCCCACTGCTTCCTTGTAGTTCCTCTAATACTCCAAGCACTTTCCCCTTATGCTCATTGCGTTAGTTGTTCCTTTCACCTGAAAACCAGCTCCCTTGGATATTAATGTAGCTAAGTACTTCCATTCAGTCAAGGTGCTGCCCCAAATATCCCCTCTACAGGCAAGGCCTTTTCAACCATTCTTTCTAAAATCTTCTCCTATTCCTAGCTTGTGGTCCTGCACTGTTTGAATTCAAAGCAGTTGTAACCACTTCACATTACTGATCATTTATTTACTCTTTATCTTCCTCACTAGGCTGTATACTTTGTGATGGCAAGAACTTTGTCTTATTTGATTAAACACTCTATCTCAAGGGCCAAACAGTAGGCATGTAGGAAATACTTAATATATAATTTTGAATGAATGAATAAGTTTAATACTCATGCATTTAAGGTATGATATGTGTATGTATGTATATGGAAACCTCCATTATATCATCACCACAATCAAGGTTTAAGAGATATCCAGTCCTTTGTAATAATTTCTACATACCTCTTTGTTTAGTGTGTGGTAAGAATAGTGAACATGAGAGAAAACTAATATGCAGTTGTATGAAGAGTCTTCATTTAAAAGTATTTCATGAGTGTATATTATTTTTTAAAGTACTGTGTTCAAGCTCTTACCCTTCAATAATAAGCATTATCCAGAAAAAGAAAGATGTTAATCAATAATCACACACAATGGGCAATCATTAACAAATTTAAGATGTTCTAAGTTAGAGGTGTTTAAGTCATAGAAATCAGACATGATTATACTGAGGAAGTGATAACTGAGCATATATACGATTGATATGTAGGAGTCATTAATGCCGAGAGGTAGAAGGGTGACTGTTCCATCTGAGACAGTAGAAACTTGAGTTGTGTTGTCACTCTTTTGTATTTCAAAAAGCTCTACGCTCTGACTGAGCTATGGAGAAATGTTCCTTGAAGGCAGATAACGGAAGAGGCAGGCACAAGTAAAGAAGAAAGCAAAGAAGTACAGCTATTTGTTGGCAAGCCTGAGATATGGTCCCAGTTTTTTTCTCATTCTAAGAATTAGCATATGGTATGATATCTGTATCTCTTCCCCACTACCTATTAGATCTTCGACGTTATGGGCTGAGCTTTGGTCATCTTCATATCTCCAACTCCAAACACAGTGTCTTGAACATATTAGGTACTCAGTAGTTATCTGCGGAGTAAAATTATGGAATGTAAGTCTCTTAAAAATCACCATTAAAATGTTTGCAACTAGTGTTTTTTGGGACCAGACCCAAACTCTAGGCCCATGGCAAGAATTGAAACGAATTTTGGAACCCAAGATAAAACCTGTGCCCTAGGTATCTGCTTTAACATTTAAGTTTTTTCCCATTTTGCTGCCCTCTGTGAACATTTAATGATGTTTCATGTCTATGAATTAAGCAGTGAACTCCAGTAAGTGAATGATGGTGATAAGATTAATGCCACCTTTATCAAAATAACCTTAGATTATATTCCTTCACCAGTAAAATTGGGTTTAATTTTGTATAGCTAAGAAGGAAAGATGAATGCATCATAAATTTAACTTTATATAAACACCTCTCTCTTCATTAATTTTTCTGTGTGTGCGTCTCTGTCTCCATCTCTCTCTCTCTCTCATACCCTTAGCATTCAGAACCATGCATAGCAAATTTCAGACATTCGAGAAATACAATGATTTCGTTTCGTTATAAAAATCTACTTTTCTCATACATTTTATATAATAATAGATATAATGTATTTCCAAATAATAATATAAAAGACTACCACTCAGCAGTATCTAAAGTGACTGTCCACTTCACATGCTTATTTTAATTCCTTCACTGAACAAATCAACATGGCACTCAGTTCATCCCATCTAATTTTCTTAGTGCCAGCCTCCTACAAGTTAATCTAAGAATAACAATAATGCACCAACAGGAGACAGTATTCATTTTATTTTCGTCTAAGGAGTAATCCTTATTGTTATCCACAAAGTAGAGACTGTGTTTGTTATTAATTCATAATTTCAAAAACAGTTTGAAAAATCTGCATTTTTTGGCATAAATTATTTTGAAATAATTGGGCATGAAAAATTAATTTTGTTACCTAATTTTGAATAAGTTAATTTTACTAGGGTCTTTTACAAAGGTCATTCTCTCTTTTCTAGGCATCATTCCATCATCCCATATATATTTAATATATTTAAATTTTTGTTAGTTTCGTCTTTACCAGCTAAGAAGTCTGATGCATGAAAAAAGAAAAGACCAAAATAAAAGAAGCATTCTTTTTTTGATAACTTACATTTTAATTATATTTTTCCCAAATTAGATTTTGCTCTTGGCTTTGATTACCAATGGATTATCAGGGTGCATATACTGTATCTTTTTAGTCACATTCAAGTAGATACTTATTCATTAAGGCTCTGTGTATATAGATAACCTTGATTAAATAGGAATCTAATATCCCTGCCTATATAATGTTCATGGGTTCAGCAAAACAACATATGGCTTAAATATACCCAGTGATTCTCTACCAGAATCAAACTAATATTGAATAGGATGATCTTAAATGAGCATAGTTTATATAAAGCCCATATATGATAAAAATAATTTGCTGACATGAGTTTTTGGTGTAACATTGAATTAGTACTTATGTGGAAATGTTTTATAAAAACAAAAAATAAACTTAGATTATAGTCATTTGATTAGATGTTTACTTAAAAAGATAATAAATAGTAAAAGTTAAATATTGAGGTCGTTTAAAAATGGCCACGAATTCTTTGCTGATTCTTCCATCAATTGGTAGCATACATTTCCCTTCCCTTGGATCTGATCTTTTCCTCTGATTAATGCAATGAAATGACACTGGGAGATTTCTGAGCCTCAATGTTAAGGAAACTTGCAGCTTTCTCTGTTGTTCTTTTGGAACTTTGAGAATATTATGCTGTGATGAAGCTCCAGAATGAAGGAACACATGGGGAAAGAGACTCGGTCATTCTAGCTAATGCTTCAAACACCTGACCATGAGTGAAACCGTCTTAGACATTGAACTCCAGTCAAGCTGCACGCTAACCCCAGAGGAAGGAGTCCAGGCAAGGTCACCAGAGAAGCACGCAGCTGACCCACAAAATTATGGGAAATGATTAATCTGTATTATTTTAAGTCACTGGTTTTGGGGACATTTGTAAGACAGTAGTAGATATTTTAAACAGTTCATATATATGCAGGATGGTGTGATAAAGTGAACACCAAGTGACATAGGAGAAAACTTAAGGTATTAGGAAGGAGGAAAATTTCAAAAAGAACTGTTAAAGAATATATAATTAAGCAGAGAGCTTTAAAGGGATTAAAAATTTCATTAGAAATGGAGTCATATTGTTGCTTCTTTACTCTCTACTTTCATTCTTTAAACTTCATTTTACTCTTGTGCTCAGGTTCAGACACTGTGGTATTACTTTTTTCTTCTTCCTATTTTGCATTCTTAAAGACCTGTTAAAGATTGAATTTTGCTAGGTAAAACGTGTGACCTGAGTGATAATGAGAACATTTTATTTTCACATCCAGTCTATCACGTGTTGCCTTTTTCTCTTTTATTACTTTTAGATTTGTCTCATTAGGTTAATAAATAAAATAAAGAAAATGTGATTAATAAAATAAAGACAAGAACATGTAACATAGATGCATATATGTATGAATAATTGAAATAAAAACAATTGTTTGAAAGACATTAAAAAATTGTCTCAGTTAAGATTTATTCCACATGAATGTCTTTATGTGAGAAAATATTAATTTCTGTAATATGGTAATTTGTCCTATATATGTCACAATCATATTTTCTTTGTTAAATAGCCTAAGATTATGCTGCTGCTTCTGGTCAGGGGCCACACATTGAGAATTACTGTATTAGATTTTTCGAGCAACTGGAAATAAGATAGTTATAGCTATATAAAATCTGTGCAAGTAAAAAATAATCAGTGATAAAAAGCAAAATATTGCATAATAAAATTATCATAGTAATGACCAATATTTATGTAATCCATAATGCTATAAACACGTATTAAGAAAAAAATGTGATATTTGGCCATAGAAGTTTTAGAAAATCGGAATGTTGTAGTGTAAAAAACCAGTTATCACCAACTAAAAAAGAAACTAGATATCTAGGTAAATTTTTTTATGTAGAAAATTGATGTACATAAAAAAATTGTCAAGCTTTTATGTCTCAACTTTGTGCAGGGGCCAGAATAGAGTTTGAGATTAGGATGGTGTAAAGTTCTACTCTGTCATTAGAAGAAATTAAATCTCTTTATTTTTCAATGCTGTGCATTTAGAGATAGAGATTTATAGATATAGATAATTCTGTGTGTTTATTTCTCTAGTTTATATAGAAATATAGGTTTGTATATTTCTATACATAGAGAAATTTATACATATGTATTAAAGTCTATATATTTATATATCTCTATCGAGAGAGATACATACATATAAACACATACACATGCACACACATTTTTACTCTATTCATTCTTTTTCTCTGGAGAACTTGTACACAACTTGTATTGATAATATTTTGGATCAGTTCTTATTTCATATATGATAAAAACTCTAAAATGCTGTAACACTCTGGAAAACATTTTGGCTTAGTAAGGAAAATTAAAAACATTCATTCCTTGGGCACCTGGGTGGCTCAGTTGGTTGAGCGTCTGACTCTTAATCTCGGCTCAGGTTTGTGGGATCTGACCTCATTCACCAACACAAAACATACAACCAGGACACACACACACACACACACACACACACACACACACAGGCCTTGGAGAAGACTGTCAAGTACTTTGAAGGACAGGAAGGAATGAACACAGCTGGGTGGACTTTGGTTTGTGGGATCGAGCCCCATGTCAGGCTCAGCTCTGACAGCCAGGAGACTGCTTGGGATTCTCCCCCTCCCCCACTCATGCATGTGTTCTCTCTGTCTCTGTCTCTCTCTCACTCAAAATAAATAAACTGAAAAAAAATTAAAGAAAACATTCAGTCCTGATGACTTAGCAGTTCTATATATGAGGTATCTGAATATGTGGGAAAATATACTTTAATCAGTAAATAAATGTGTAAAACATAGTGTATACACATGTAATTAGGCAGAAATAATGCATCCAGTATGATTTTAGTTCATTAAAATTTGAAATAGATAAATGATAAACCAAAAGAAATGAGGATAGTGTGTGTTTTGGGGAGGAATGAAAAGGGTACTCATCGTGAAGGAATGCTCATCCAGGAAAGGGGCCAGAGACTTCTCAAGGGTTAATATCATTCTGTGTGTTCAACTGGGCTCCATTTAGCCAACTGACTTTGTATTTATAAAATTATTCTTGTTTTTTATACACTTCTCTGAATATATTATCTAATTCTATAAAACGTTTCAATAATCTGATTTTACAATATAATTTTACTTTAAGAAAAAATGTACATAAAGAGATGGCAGCCACATTAAGATAGCCATATTCTTATTTTTATCTTATTTTTTTCATTATTAATGTATTTTATAGATCTGCTTTCAGATATTTAAATATTCCACTATTTCCAGAAGATAGAAAATGGCTAGACATTTTAAGTGTCTATGTGTTTTTCATACACATCTTTACAATGAAAAATTACTTAATTCTTCCTAATGTAAGAAATGCAGTACTTAAATATCTTCAGTCTAAAGTGTTTCTATGATCTCTAAAGAGTCACTTCATCCTTAATCTAAATTATGATTTCTTCTCAGAGTGTCTGTTGTACTGCGATTGCAGGTTGCCATTACAATTAGAGAATTCAGATCTCAGAAGACTATAGAAAATAACACAAAAAATTTTAATACTAGATCAAAAATAAATAACTGTTGGAATAGGAATGTTTCCACGTGTGAGAAATTTTATCCACTGTAAATTTCTGTGGTGTGCTGCATCTCACAGTTGTGTTTGGCAGCAAGCTTCCGCAAACAAGAAAAGGATTCATCCTTGTTTCCTCTGCTGATTCCTGTGGTTATATCTTCTGAGCCCCATGTGTTTTGTTTTTTCCCCAGAATTGTGTATAAAAGATTGTAGCAGCTGCAAAAATGGTCCATTTTAAAGTACCACAAAGAAAAGCAATTACTAGTGTACTCTGTGGGCTCCATAATACTACTGCAAAATTGTGATGTGAAGACAAATATATGAGCACAGGAACTCCAGGTTATGAACATATCTGTCCCATAGCTTGGATTGAATATCTTGATATGAGACCTATTGGGGAAAATAAGTGGGCAAGTGGGATAAAAGTATCTTTGAATAGTAAAGGATCTACCTAGGAAAGTATTCTACAATACTTTCTACCTTCAGCTCTAAGAACATATAAAGTACGTAAGTTTCTGACCAACTGTAGACCTAAATGAAAGTCAGGTAAATACATCGTAATGGATCTTGTAA
The DNA here is from genome assembly GCF_028749965.1 of Puma concolor. NCBI lineage: Eukaryota > Metazoa > Chordata > Mammalia > Carnivora > Felidae > Puma > Puma concolor. Next base: position 202,958,711 of record NC_141667.1, on the reverse strand, counting down.
CTGTAAATCTGAAAGGTTTTGATTACAGTAAATCCTCTTGAAGAAAACTTTTTTTTTTCTCCTAAATGTCACACAAAAGAAGTGTGGACTTCACACAATTGTGTGTTGGAAAGAAGAGAGTGAACTCCTTTAGACTAGGGGCGTAAAAGCAATAGTGACATTTTAGTACCTCTAAAGAAAATTGCCAGCTGTAATAGATTTTGTACATCGACTCTGTCAGTATACATTGCAATTTCACAGGTGTTGGATAGATACCTCTAATATGACTTGTCTCACTGCCGGTCACCCCCAGTCAGTTTGAGGAAGAAGTATTTGAGATATCCCCAAGTACTGATCTCTTCTATTTTTCAGTGCTTCATGGTATACTTAGCACAATAAAACAATTTCTCCAACTTCATTATAGCAGGCAGTCTTTATGACGTAACACTGCAGGCTACACTATTCTCTCCTCTTTTCACAAGCCCACATCACAGCTAGTAGAAACCCTCCAAAATCATGATGAGGCACTGGGGCAGGTGGCTCTGTGCCATCTCAGCAGAAGTGCTGCTTGAGATTCTTTAATAATGAATTCTAATGGGGTGGATTATTTGTTCTGCATATTTGGTTTTCCTGAGATCATAATGAGAGAACCATTGAGCAGTTTTAAAAAGTGGAATTGGCTACTGCTGCTACTGAGCCTTTTCTGTATCTTTGACTCCAGTCTTACATGCCAGTGAGGTACGCACAAAAAGCATTAATGCTTAATAGAGTCAGTTGAATTTAGAGTAAGAACCCATGTTTTCTATTTGATAAGCCACTATTACTGCATGGGGTGGGGGAATCACAGTCAGCAATAACTTTAATCCCCAAATACTTAAAGCAACTCTTCTCTCAAAGCCAGGGATATAATTATTTTCTCATAAGCTGTGCATTCCAAGTTTGAATTTTCAGCAGCATTTCCTTTTATTTCAGAGTGCACATAGCCCTTAGATAGTTTTCATGTTAAGAATGCTGCTTTCTGGCAATGCTTCTCCTAACAGGTTTTAATCTCAAAATTAAGGATATTAAGAAATTCTTCAGTTACAAATCATAGTGCATCTGCCATACAGGGTTATCTTTAATCAACAGATTATTGAACTTCTTATGTCACTTAGGGTTTGAATTTTAAATTGTACTGCCTCTGAACTAAATTTCTTCAATATTATTGTTCATTCTTATATTACAGATAGGAAGACTGCATTGCAGTGACACCAAGTAATTTGTGCAGTTACAAACGTGTTAAGCAATATGTCCAGGATTCAGATCTAGATAATGGTGCACCAGAACCCATGTGTTTATTCATTTTGTGACAGTGCCTCCCTACCATGGCTTTGGTTTTGTGTTTTTATTAAAATTAATGTAGTTAGTGGAGTCATCCATGACATAACTGTTTCAGATGTTAGCTAGAAACATATTAGTAAAGATATTATGAAAGATACTGTGTGAACTTTTGATGTCAAGAGGAAAGATTACCTGAAACAATTTTATAAAGCTTTGTTCCTACCTGAATGCTCTTTTTTTTGGTGAACATGTTAAGATAAAAGAATAGAGTGTATTATTAAAAATGATATTCTTCGAGACCAAATTAGAATTACAAACACATTGGTTTTTTTTGTTTTTTGTTTTTTTGTTTTTTTAGTAAAGACAATAGAAAGACGTGATAAAGTAGGGTAAAATAATCAAGTGTTTTAGAGTGTAATATACTTTCTACTACACTAATTAATCTAAAATGGTTATGCAAAATAAAATTATTTAGCATCATTTCCAGGTCATAGTGTCACAATTAAATGTAATTATTTTGAGTAATATTCTCATAGAGAAATAATATTTTTCAACCTTACATTGGATGGAGATTAAAAATGTGCAAAAGATCTGAATATACACCTCACCAACATGATACACAGTTGGCAAATAAGCATGTGAAAAGATGCCCAACATCATATGTCTTTAAGGAATTGCAAATTAAAGGAGCAGAGTTGGGGCACCTGGATGGCTCAATTGGTTAATCATCCAACTCTTGATTTCTGCTCAGGTCATGATCTCAGGGTCATGGTCTCAGGGACATGAGATTGAGCTCCATGGTGAACGTGGAGCCTGCTTAAGAGTATCTCTCTCTTCCCATCCTCCCCGCACTTGTGCTTATGAATGTGGTCTCTCTATAACTAGCTAAATAAATAAATAAATAAATAAATAAATAAATAAATAATAAATAAAGGCAATGAGAATCCACTATATACCTATTAGATTTGCAGATATCCAAAACAATATGGGGTGTGGGGGATGGCTCAGTCGATCAGGCATCTGACTATTGATTTTGGCTCAATTGTGATCTCATGGTTGGTGAGATTATGCCCCACATTGGGCTCTGGCTGACAGCATGGAGCCTGCTTGGGATTCTCTCCCTCTCTCTCTGCTCCTCTTTCCCCCACCCCAAAATAAGTAAACATTTAAACAACAAACAAAACCCAAAATGGTGAAATGTTGTCAAGGATGTGGAGCAATAGTAATTCTTACTCCTTGCTGGTTGTAATGCAAAAAGAAACTCCCACTTTGCAAAATAGTTCGTCAGTTTCTTATAAAACTAATTATATCCTTATCATATGATCCAGCAACTGTGCTTTGTATTTACTTAAGTGCATTTAAAAATTATTTTAATGTAAAAATCTGCATAATGATTTTTATGGTTGCTTTATTCATAATTGTCAAAACTTGGAAACAACCAAGTAGGCAGATGTATAAAGAAACTGATATATGCATGAAACAAGTTAATATTCAGTGACAAAAAATAAACTAGCCATTAAAATACTTGAATCTTAAATGAATATTGCTAAATAAAATAAGTCAGTATGAAAAGGCTACATACTGTATGATTCCAACTATAGAACATTCTAAGGGAGGCAAAACTATAGAGACAGTAAAAAATCAGTGGTTGTCACTGGATTGGTAAAAGGAAAGTAGGAATGAATAGGTAGATCACAGAGGTTTTAAGGGCAGTGAAACTATTCTGTATGATATTTTAAAGGTAGATAAATTTTATATATTTGGCAAAACTCAGGATATACAGCACAAAGAATGAACCCTAATGTAAACTATAGCTAAAAATAATATAGCAATATTGACTGATAAATTGTAATAAATGTACCACACTAACACAAATGTTAATAATAGGGTAAACTGAGGGGTGCAGTGTGAGAGGGTATTATAGTAACTCTCTGTGCTTTTCACACAATCTTTCTGTAAACTTAAAATTGGTAACAAATAACAAAGGTTATTAATTAAAAACAAATTCACTAGAGGGGCTAAACAGTAGATTTGAACTATGAAAAGAAAAAAAAAACATTGGGATAGATCAATATAAATGAAGAATGAAGAAAAATGAAGAGAGCTTCAGAGAAATGTGGAAAACCGTCGAGAGTACCAATATACACATGATGGAAAACCAGAAGGAGAGGAGACAGAAGAAAGACACTAAAAATATTTTTAAAAATAATGGCAGAAAACTTTCTCATTTATTGAAAAACAATAACCTACACCTCCAGGAAGTTCAATGAATACCAAGTAAGATAAACACAAATTGAACTGTGAACAGGCCATATAGGAAAAATGCCAAAAGTCAAAGACAAAGAGAAAATCTTGAAGTACCAAAAGAAAAATAATTCATCACTTAAATAAAGTAAACCAATAAAATCAAAACCTTATTTATCAGCAGAAACTGTACCTTAACCAAGAAAAATTACTAGAATAAGAAATGAAAGAGGGGACATCACTACTAACTTAAATAAATACAAGGAACTTAAAGAAATGATAGAATTGTACAACAAGAAATTATATAGCTTAGATGCTTTGGAAAAATTCCTACAAACACAAACTGTGACAAACTGAGGAAGAAAGAGACAATCTGAAGAGATTTGTAACACGTGAAGATTGAATTAGAAATCAAAACCTATCCACAATGGGAGGCCCAGGCCTGATGCCTTCTAAATTCTACCATACATTGAAGGAAGAATTAATTCAAATTCTTCACAGACTTAAAAAAAAATATATAATCAAATCTTCCCAATTCATTTTAGGAGGCCAGATTAATTGCCCTCATACAAAATCAGACAAAGAATCAAAAAAATAAAAATATAAAGCCAATATGTCTTATGAATATGGACACAAACATCCTCAACCAAAATTCAATCAAACCAAATCTATCAACATAAAAAAAAAAAAAAAAAGAATTATACACTATGACAAAGTGGAATTTATCCAAGGAATTCATGAGTGGTTCAGCTTAAGAAAATCAATCAATGTGATGTATCAATAAAATAAAAAACAAAAATTGCATGACCACGTAAATAGATACAGAACAAGCATTTGACAAAAATCTAAAACCCTTTCTAGAAAAAAAAGAAAGAAAGAAAAAACTCAACAAATTAGGAACAGAAAGAATTTCTTCAATCTTATAAAGGGCATATGTGAAAAACACACAGCTAATATTACATTTAATGGTGAAAGACTGGATGCTTTCCTTCCAAATTCAGGGAAAAGACAAGGATATATTTTCTCAACACTTCTATTCAGCATTGTGCTAGAAATTCTAACCAAGGCAATTAGGCAAGAAAAATACTCAAAGCTATCTAGATTACAGAGGAAGAAGTAAAACAATCTCTATTCACCAATGTCATGATTTTAGATTTAAGAAATACTAAAAGAAAATTAGAATCTAGTAAATTATTTCAGAAGGATTGAAGAATATATAATAAGTGAAGTAACATGTATGGCTCTCTATTAGCAATAAACAATTAAGAAATGAAATTAAGAAAACAATTCCATTTAAAATAATACCTAAAAAATCAAATATTTAGTAATAAATTTAACAAATGTGCAAAAGATTGACTCTGAAAACTACAAACTACTGTAGAAAGAAGACCTAAATAAGTGGAAATGGGTCAGAATACTTAATATTGTTGAGATGACAGCACTTCCCAAACTGATATACAGCAGGTATGTGCAAAAGAGAAATGGAAACATATCTCCATTCAAAAACTTACATACAAATATTTACTACAGCATTATGCATAACTAAAATGGGAAAATGATTTAAATACCCATAACAGATGAATGAATAAATGATATGTAGTATAGCTATGCAATGGAATTTTGGCCATAAAACGGAACCAAGTTGAACACCAGAAAAATTATAAATATGTCTGTCTTTTATTATTTCTAATCACTACCTCCTTTTCTCCCCAAAGTTAAACATTATTCTATCCTCTAATACATAATTTGGAGACTTTTCCTTATTTATATATATAGTTTATTTGATATACCAAACTTTTTCTTATCTCAGAATTTTCCAGTTTATTGAAATTATTGTTTTTTAATTTTTGTATGATCATATTCTTATAATAAGTGAAAATAGTGAAATTTGATATTTTATATCATTGTTCCCACTGTACTTTAATTGGTGTAGAAGAATAATCATTCCTGCTTTTATTTCATCACCCTAATACAACAGAAATTAATAGCAGTCATTAGATAATTACGGTTGAGTTAATATAAAATGAATGGTAAATGGTTGTGATAAATAAGAAGTTATAAGAATCAGAGGAAGATGCTAATGAAGTTGAAAGATGTGAGAGCAAACAAATTAGAAGGATTGAAGGGAGTTATCAGAGTAGTAGTTTGAATTTGTGGATTTTTGATTTACAACGAATTTCTGAGTCATTTGCTCAGTGAATTGTTAAAATAAATTGGAAGTGAATGGAAGTCATGGGGTGCCTGACTGTCTCAGTTGGAAGAGTTTGTGACTCCTGATCTCAGGGTTGTGAGTTCAAGCCCCATATTTGGGTGTAGAGACTACTTAAAAATAAATTCTCAAAAAATAATAATAATAATGATGCAAGTCACATAGGAGATCAAGAATTGTGAGTCTTGTATGTTGGATGGGTCATTTATTTAGATGAGATAGTTACCCAGGTGGATGGAAAAAATTGAATAAAAGAAACTCTGAACCAGTTGTTGAAGAGTTTATAGCCAAATGGCCTAAGCCTAAATGGATTAAATTTTTTAGGATCAGTAGCTAATAAGAAAGAGAAATACCTGACACTAAGCAGTTTAAAGTCACATTAATAAAAATATAAATATCCTCCACTGGAGAGACATAAGGACAGCCAAGGTCTTGGAGTGGAATAACTAACATAAAACAAGATTTCCACTGAGAGGTAAAGTTGGCAATATTTTCAAAGGAGTTGATACTTTAAAATAAGTTTCTTAAAATTTTTTTTTTCAACGTTTATTTATTTTTGTGACAGAGAGAGACAGAGCATGAACGGGGGAGGGGCAGAGAGAGAGGGAGACACAGAATCAGAAACAGGCTCCAGGCTCTGAGCCATCAGCCCAGAGCCTGACGCGGGGCTCGAACTCACGGACCGCGAGATCGTGACCTGGCTGAAGTCGGACGCTCAACCGACTGCGCCACCCAGGCGCCCCTAAAATAAGTTTCTTAATATGTAAGGACAGTCTGAAAATACAGGAAAGGATTATGGTAGAGACAAGTATAAATCTAGATAAAAGGAGAGCGTTTACAAAAGACTGTGATGGTAGCAGTTGAACAATTGAAAACTATGTATTGACTGCCACCAAAAGAACATTTTTGTGAGGCATCATGAATTTAGTCTAATGTGTTGAAGAAAATTGGAGGACAGAGGATAATCAAGCAAAACAGGATTCAGCCATGCTTTCATGATCACGCTTCAACCAAACTTAGAATATACTTTACCTGGATATTGTAGAATTGTTTCAGGAAGCATGTAAGTTATCGTGATGTGATAGATCTCTCTTCAGCTTCCATTTGTTAGCTTGATAATTATAAATTCTGTGAAAGTCCATATTAGAGGAGGAACACTAATAAAGAGCAGTAACAGAAAAATAATGATATCTCCATGGTTTGAGAACCTTATTAAGAAGAAATGTTCATGTATATAGTAAAAATAAATACAAATTAACAGTGGTAGAATTCTGAGAATTTCTTTGTTTTAGGCTGTGCACTGGGCTCATTTTTTCATAAACTACATAGGTTATGGACAAGAGCATGACTAAACTGAGTGAATAGAGACAAATATGGATTGGCTGTTCAATCACATAACCAGTCTCATCATTTTGATTGAATTAAGTTATCTATTTTGCACAAAATATCAATAATATGAAATTTTCTTTAAAAAGTATTGTTATGTAAAACATAGTATGGCAAAACAGAGAATGAGCAGGTTTTAATAGTGTCATCAAGCATGAGATTATTTTCTGTGGTGGTTAATTTTAAAATTGGATACAAGATCACATTGAGGATGTAGTAACAGATGGGGATTTCCTACAGAGGAAGTCTAGCTTCACTATGCAACAAGATTTATTTGCCTCATCAAGAAAATGTATGGCAGGTCAGAAAATGCAGTCCTTTGGGGTTTCTTAGTCATTAAAAAAACATATAAAGTTTTCCCTTTGTAAGAATTCCAAATAATTGTTATTTCTAAATTTTTTAGAGAAGAGTGAAGTCTGTGATTTGGAAGGTAGGAAACAAAGAGATTCCTTAGAACACTGAAGAAACTTCTATGGTATTTCTATGGTTTAAAACTGTATCTGTCTATTATAGAAACAATCAGTAAGAAGAGTATTTTTGTTACTGGTTTATTTCCAATAGTGGACACATTCCAAATTGTATCACACATACTCTAGAATAGGAACCTAGTGTGTATTCCGTTGTCATTTATTATTAAAAACTATATAAAAATCAAAATTGCCAATCTAAGACTTTACTTTTGAAAAGCACGAGGAATACAATTTAAAATTTTATTTTAAAATTTACATGGAGAAATGCCGAATGCACATTATAAGTTAGTTGGATTCTAAAGGTCAAATTTACAATTCATATTGTGACAGAATGAGCTTAATTAAAATATCATAAAAAATCTCATTTAATGATGATTTTAGTTCACATTAGTGGCTTTGACCTTAGGCTAGCCTCAGGCATCTTTAGAGCTGTTTGCATTAAGAAACTATGCATACCCAAATCATTTCAGCATTGCATATCATTTCTTTCAGAGATAAAATTCTCTGTAGTGTTGAAAGATACTAGTGACCAAACTGCCTAAAATTGATCAGCTTTAACTTCTGTCTAATCATGTCCTAATCACAGCAATGATGAGTCATCTTAAATGCTGCAGAGTTTAAGTATTTAAAGACAGATGAGTTCATGAATTCATTTAAGAACATAGAGTTGTTCAACAGGTGTATGAAAAGGTGTTGAATATCACAAATCATCAGGGAAATGCAAAGAAAAACCCCAGTGAGATATCACCTCACACATGTTTGGATGGTTGTTATCAAAAGGACAAGAGATAACAAGTGTTGTTGAGGGTACAGAGAAATGGAAACCCTTGTGCACTGTTGATGTGGGAATGTAAAGTGGTATAGCCATTATGAAAAAACAAGATGGTGGTTCCTCAAAAAATTAAAAATAGAGCTACCATATGATTTAGCAACCCTATTTCCCAGGATATATCCAAAGGAAGTGAAATCGAGGCCTTGAAGAGATATCTGCAACCTACATCTTTATTGCAGCATTACTAATAATAGCCATGATATATAATCAACCTAAGTGTCTGCTGGTGGATGAATGGGTAAAGAATATGTGAATATTCTTTAGAATATATATATATATATATATATATATATATATATATATATTCTAAATATATACGTATATATTTATGTGTGTGTGTGTGTGTGTGTGTGTATATATATATATGTGTATTATTTCAGTCATAAAAATGAAGGAAATTCTGTGGTAGAGGTAGAGCCCCTCCCTAAGGAATGTGGTGGAGGCCTTCTCAGAACAAAGAAAGGCAGTGTGGCCCAATCAACTCCTATACATGGTTGCGTAGCCCTGACTCTGTAACTTGGACTGTGTCCAGTCAGACTGTATGTTTGTATGTGACATTCCTCAGGACTCTGTAACATAGACTGCCCAATCATAACTGTATGTCTTTATGTTACCATGTATGGGAGACAAAGAAGTAGAAATTATATGAAAGGCTGCTGCACTCGGGGCACAGCCTTTTGGGTCTTAGCCCTCTGAGCCAAGGTAGCATGAATAAAGCTGCTTCCTGGAAAGAAAGGCCCTGGTGTCCCATCCCTCTGTGTGAGAGTCCTGCTATGGTTTTACCAATTGTGACAATATGGATAAACCTGGAAGACATTATGCTAAATGAGATAAGCTAGACACAGACAAATCCTGCATGATCTCACTTCTATGTGAAATATAAAAAAAGTCAGACTCACAGAAGCAGAGAGTAGAATGGTGGCTGCCAGGGACTCCAGGGTAGCAGAACTAGGGAGATGTTGCTCAAAGGATATAAGAAATAAGTTCTGGGGATCTAGTGTATAGCATGGTGACTAAAGTTAATAACAATATAGTTGATAATAAAGTTACAGCAATATAGTTAATAATAAAGTATACTTTATAGTATAATATTGTTAATAATATAGTTAATGTTAAAGTTACAGGGAGGTCTGGGGGCTCAGTCAGTTGAGCGTCTGACTTCAGCTCAGGTCATGATCTTGCGGTTTGTGGGTTCGAGCCCCGCGTTGGGCTCTGTGCTGACAGCTTGGAGCCTGGAGCCTGCTTCAGATTCTATGTCTCCTCCTCTCTCTGCCCTCCCGTGCTCATGCTTTGTCTTTCTCTGTCTCTCAGTAACAAATAAACATTAAGAAAAAAAATTTTTAAGTTACAATAATATAGTTAACAGCATAGATAATATCATTAACACTTTGTAGTTTGCTTGAAATTTGCTAATGTAGTAGATCTTAAGTGTTCTCACTCCCCAAAAAACTACCCACCTACACCTATCTATCTATAAATATGTACATATACGTACATACCAAAAAGGCAACTAGATGAGGTGATGGATGTATTAATTAGCTTGATGGTGGTAATGATTTTACAGTGTATGTGTATTAAACCATGTTGCATACCTTAAATGTACACAGTTTGCATTTGTCAGTTATACCTAAGTAAAGCTGGGGATAAAAAGAACATAGAGCTTTTATTTTATCATCTGGTTTTGTATCTTTAAAAGTCATTTAGAGGAGTATAATGAATTATAATTTTTAAAATTTTTTTCTTTCTCCATTGTATACATGTGGAGATCTATACATCAGAGATTGGCACACTTTTTACTTACAAGGCCAAATAGTGAATAGTTTAAATACAAGGCTGTTCAGTCTCTGTTGCAACTACATAACTGTCCTTATTAAAAAAAAAAAAAAAAAGGCAGCCATAGACAATTCGTAAGTGCATGAATGGGCATAACTTTGTTCCATTAAAACTGTATATATAGGGGCACCTGGGTGGCTCAGTCAGTTGAGCATCTGACTTCAGCTCAGGTCATGATCTCACCCATTGGGGGGCTCTTTGCTTATCAGCACAGAGCCTATTTCAGATCCCCAGTCCCCCTCTTTCTGCCCCTCCTCTGCTTGCGCTTTCTCAAAAATAAATAAAAACATTAAAAAAAACTTTATATACAAAAGCAGGAAACTGGCCTGTGGTCCATAGTTTGCTAATCAGTTTGTTTTCACTAGATCAGTGTCTCTGGACTCTCCAGCTCTTCTTTTAACTCTGAAGATGAATGCTTATCCTTATGTATCAAAATCAGGCCTTCAGGCCTTCTACCCATGTTATTTGTATTTAGCATTATTTTTTCCCCTAGATCTAATTGCCTAACACTGACCCTTTTATTATTATGTGGTAGCTTTCTTTAGCTCATCTCTTTGATAGGAGAGATAAATTGCTGGAATCCCTGAGTGTTCTTGCATATTCTTACTGGTAAAGCCAAAAATGCAACGTCCTATCTTAAGGGAAGAAGTTATGTGTATGCCCAGATAAAGAGCTTGTTTTCTTGAACTTACTAGAAAAGTGATGATTCCAGAAGCTCAGTGCTCCTTTCCTGTGGTAGAAATCTACAGTGTGTGCAAACATTCACAGTGTGTTTTTGCATGGCTCTTCAAAGAGTGTGGGTAACTGACGCTAATCAGCACCCATGAAACAGGAATAGGTTAGCTTTTGAAAAGATAAAATCTCAGACCCTGCACAGTTCTTGACAGTTTTGGTGACCTAGACCTTAGGAGAGAATGGATGGAGAGTATAGGAGAAGACTGCCCAGAATCAATAGTATTATCAGTCAAGTGTAGGGAGTGAGAAGGGCTGAGTGAGTGTCTTCCACTGTCCTATCTGTTCATGCGTGTTTAGAGGCTAAGAAGGGAGAGGTAGAACTGAAATCCACCTCCTGAATGGCTGTTATTCCCTCTCTGGTTGTTATTTACTTTCCTTTGGAAGAAAGGAGGAAAGGATGCTATCATAACACTGGACTGAAGCCACAAAGTAAGGATAATATGGCTGTGGCTGCTGAGTCAGAAGTTCCCTAAAGTTAAAGTCATTGCGTCAGCAGTAATGGTAGCTTTGAATGGATAAACAAACAAACAAACAAACAAACATTAATGCCATGTTCATTTGTAGAGCCTCATTGTGCAGCCACTTGCACCAGAGAGTACACATAAATTCTTAATCACTGTAGCTAAGTCTAATTATAAATATAAGATGATAAAGGTGTCTAGTGTGTTAGTCACCTAGAGCTTTCACAACAAAATACCACAGACTGGGTGGCTTAAATAACAGAAATTGATTGTCTCACAGTTCTGGATGCCAGAAGTTGAAGATCAAAGTGCTGTCAGGATTGATTTCAGGTGAGGGCTCTCTTTCTAGCTTACAGGTAATCAACTTTGCACTGTATTCTCACATAGCCTTTCCTCTCTGTGTATGAGGACAAAGAGCTCTCTGGTATCTCCTCATCTTCTTAAAAGTATACCAGTCCTATTGGATTAGGGCCCACCCTTATCACCTCATTTACTTCAATTTCTCCTTAAAGGTTCTAACTTGAGGGGTGCCTGGGTGGCTCAGTTGGTTAAGCATCTGAATTCAGCTCAGGTCATGATCTCACGATTCATGAGTACCATCCCCACGTCAGGCTCTGTGCTGACAGCTTGGAGCCTGGAGTCTGTTTGGGATTCACTGTGTCTCCCTCTCTCTCTGTCCCTTTCTCTTTCTCTCTCTGTCTCTCAAAAATAATAAACATTAAAAATTTATTTAAAAAAAGGCCCTACCTTGAAATACATATTGAGGGCTAGGGTTTCAACATATGAATTGGGTGGGTGGGATAGGGAGATGATATTCAGTCTGTAACATCCAGATACAAAATTCATTTACCAAAAAAAATATGTATATATATTATCTGTAATTGTGCTCATTAGGTAAACCACAACCCTGGCTAAATTCAGCTTTTTGCCATTCCCATGCTGTCCAACCCAAATGTGCATGGCTAGTAACAAAACAAAAAAACAAAAACAAAACAACCAAAAAAAAAAAAAAACAAAAAAAAACACACACATACAATTATGTGAGCAGTTTTCACTTTATGATCTGTAATATTAAATAGATCTATAATGCTGCCCAATACTCTTACTCTATTTTCTCAGTCCATAATCTCTCATTGTATAAATATTGTCCCTTATTCCTTCAAATTCTGAAATCCTTCCTTCCATTTAAAATTCCAGGTGAAGGGGCGCCTGGGTGGCGCAGTCGGTTAAGCGTCCAACTTCAGCCAGGTCACGATCTCGCGGTCCGTGAGTTCGAGCCCCGCGTCAGGCTCTGGGCTGATGGCTCGGAGCCTGGAGCCTGTTTCCGATTCTGTGTCTCCCTCTCTCTCTGCCCCTCCCCCGTTCATGCTCTGTCTCTCTCTGTCCCAAAAATAAATAAAAAACGTTGAAAAAAAAATTTAAAAAAATAAAATAAAATAAAATTCCAGGTGAAAACCTTGGTTCCTAATTTACAGAAAAATTAATTTATTAGAGGTATTTATCTTCATGTGGGGTTATAAACTTGCCTGTCGTTCCTGTTTGCTATTGTGGATTACAGCTTTGAGATTTTAGACATGACCAACCTTTCCAACTGTTTACTAGATTTTCTCTCCTCTTGCTTTATCCCCAGAAATTCCCCCATGTCTTTTAAATATCTTATGTATTTTTTTCTTTCTATACTGAATTGTATTATTTTGTGCACAAAGATAACCTCTTTTGTCTCTGCCTCACCTCCAACTATCCACTTATTTCTGTCATTCCTACTTGAAAGTTTTGTCTAAACTGGTCTTTAATTCATTAAAATATATTTCATCCTCAACATGCTACCCAAACAGCTCTGATCAAGGTCACCAATTACCTCCACTTTGTTAAAAGGAATGGTAATTGCTCTGCTGTTATCCTTCTTGAACTGTCTGTAAGTATTTGGAATAACCAATTATTTTTCCTTCGTGAATAATGTATTTCTTTGACTTCCTGGGCAGCTCATTTTCTGCCTACATTTATGACTTCATTTTGGTGACCCTTCTGTTTCCTCTTCATTTCTCCCAAATGTAAATGTTGGCATCACCCTAGCAATCAGCCCTGAGATCATTTTTCTATCTTCACTCACTTATACAGCCTCCTGGTTTGAAACTCTTACCAATGTGCTGATGACTCCAACCTTCTGAACTCCTGTGCACTGCAAATCAGTATATCTAACTACCTATTGACAGTTCTCTGTGGATGCCCAGTGGGAATCTAAAACACAGCGGGCCTAAATCTGAGCTTCTGTGATGTGTCTCTGACCCTGTTTCTCCTGCGATCGTCAATCATCACAGCTATTGGTGACATCATTCTCCTAATTGTTCATACCTATACTTGGGTTTTCCCTTTGGTTTTCCCTTTTCTTTACTTCATACATTCTGTCTTTCAGCAAATCCTATAGTTGTTATCTTTAAAATATATCCAGAATTTGACTTCTTCTTATCAACCCCACTGCTATTACCCTTACTTAAACCACCACCTTCACCTGTAAAGACTGTTTTAATCACATTATGATTGCTCTCCCTGTTTTTACTCATACTGCCTTAAATTTCTTCTCCATGTAGCAGCCATGTTGATCTTCTTAAAATAGAAATTATATTTTGCTGCTCCTCTGCTCAGAGCACTCTATTGGCTTCCCATTTCTTTCAGAGGGAAAGCATTACATAATTATGACCCCCCACCCCACCCTACTGGTTAGAGCACATTACATTCTGGCTCCGTATGGTCAGCCACATGAGTTTTCTTAATGTTCCTCAAACTTCCCAGAAATCACATTCTGCATACTTGTTCTTTATTCTTCCTAGAACAGCCTTCTCTTGATAAATAGATGGCATTTAATCAGTTCTTTTTGCAAAATTCACATTGTCTCAGTCAAGCATTTTCACTGCAATATGTATTTCTTTTACTGTCTGTTGCCCTGACCAAATGTTGTCTGAGCGAAGAAATGTTTATCTGTTTTGTTCCCTGCTTTATCTCTAGTGCCTGGAATGAGACCTAGAACATAATACATGTGTAAAACTAATTTTTGAATAAATAACTTCGTATGCAACATACCAGAAAATATTAACACATAATAACATTTTTAATGGCAAGAAAATAATGCCTAAAAGTAATACTGATATGTATGAAAAATCTATATGAAGGAATCTGAAAATGTCTTATTGTCATAGAAGAAAATTTGAATTAATTTATATTATACTTCTGTAAAATTTCAATATTAAAAAACCCTATTTTCTCTAAGGTAATGTAAAAGTTTCATATGATCTCAAAAAAACGATGAGGAGGTTTTATATTTGGAACTAGAGATACTCATTTTGATATTAATTTGGGAGAACAAACAAGAATGACCATTGAATTCTTTAAAAAGATAGTAATAAAGATGTACAAACACTGATTAATATTAAAATTTGTTTCAGTATCTGGGATAGTATGGTAATGGGACATGAAGTGAATTACAAATCAATGGAAGAAAATTAAGATGTGAAATAAAATCAAATAGATGGACCTGTGAAGTGTTTGATATTGATCTTTAACAAGATATACAGCATGCTGACTACTTAGTTCTGTTAATATATTTTTTCCATAGCAAGATTTCTCAGTGGAGGGAACAGGACATTGCACTACATTCTGGTGCACACTCCTTAATTTGTTACATACCTATAGCAAAGAGTACATGGACCTGCTGTTTTGAGTAACAGTGTTTCAGAGTATTTACTCATTCTGCTTTGGAGTATATTTTTATGTACTTTAACAGCTATTTGAAGTATAATTGACACATAAAAAAACTGCACACATTTATAGCCTTCAATTTGATAAGATTTGTTACATATTCACATTTGTGAAACTACCATCACAGTCAAACTTATGAACATATCCATTACCCCTCAAATTTTCCTTATGCCCCTTTGTTACATTTCTTTCCCATTTCTGCATCTTCAGTCAGCCATTAATCTACTTTCCGAATGGTTTGCATTTCAGAGAAAATGATATAAGTGAAAGTATACAGTGTATATACTTCTTTATATTTTGTCTGGTTTCTTTCCTCAGCATCATTACTTTCAGGTACATCAATGCTATTAGGATGTATATAATATTTGTCTCCATGTATTGCTGAATACCATCTCATTTTATGTGTTAGCAGAGATTTAAGGATATTTGGATTGTTTCTAATTTTTTATTAATACAAATGAAACTACTATGAATACCCATGTAAATGTCTTTATATACGCATCTGGTGAAAATGTATAATGACACAGTTTTTTTGTTTATTTTAATTTTTTTAAGTTTATTTATTTATTTTGAGAAGGAGAGAGAGAGCACAAGCAGGGGAGAGACAGAGAGAGAGGGAGAGAGTTCACATTGAGTTGGATACTTAACCAACTAAGCCACCCAGGCAACCTGACACAAACATTTTGAAAAATGTTTGCCAATTTCTTTAAATAAGTTAAATATATATCTACATATGATGTAACTATTATGCAGCCAGGTATTTACCCATATAAAATTAAAGCGTATGTTCATGCATATCACTTTTGATAGAAGTACACCAATTCCAAATATTTTATCCTTATAGATGCACTCATAAATGTAAATAATGTGTGTACAAGAATATTCAATGCAGCTCTGTACTTAGCAGAAAATTAGAAATTAAAGCTAGAAAACTGTGTGCCTATTGGCAAAGAAAAAATAATTTGGGGTACAAAAGTAAAAGAAATGTTATGCATTCAAACTGACTAAAAATATTTTTATCTCTAATGTTTATTTTAATATTTAATTTAATTTTATTTCTTATACTTCTATATTTTTATATAAGAATTTCCAAAATATGTGAAGGGTTTAGCACAGTGTGTTAAATAATGAATAAAAACTAGTAAACAATTCTGGTGGGTTAAAAGGTTATATTTTAATAGTAAATTTATTTTTCATTGTTTTGGTAAACAAGGTCTACCCAGAGTGCATACTTTTATGGATTTACAGTAGATCTTCTTTATGCCTAAGTTTCATTATAAAGGAATTATTTGGGCACTTCAACAGCAAAACTATAAGAAAAGATGCAATGAAGAATTTCCTTCCGTATGTGTGTATGTGTGTATATAATGTTAGATGGATTAATAGTAAGATGTCTCTTCATTTATTCACTATAATATTATAGTACCCTTCCAGTAGAAAATTGATGACAGATATTCATTAGTGTTTCTATTTTTTTGTAGTTAAAAGGAAGATTAACCAATAATCATCAGATTTTAATTATTCTAGAAAGGGTCTGAGAAAAATATTTATTTTCTGAATGATTTCAAGGAAGCAAATGTTTTAAAAATGTGAACTTTTCGGGGCGCCTGGGTGGCGCATTCGGTTAAGCGTCCGACTTCAGCCAGGTCACGATCTCGCGGTCTGTGAATTCGAGCCCCGCGTCGGGCTCTGGGCTGATGGCTCAGAGCCTGGAGCCTATTTCCGATTCTGTGTCTCCCTCTCTCTCTGCCCCTCCCCCGTTCATGCTCTGTCTCTCTCTGTCCCCAAAAATAAATAAATGTTGAAAAAAAAAATTTAAAAAAAAAATGTGAACTTTTCAAATTTTAAGTAAGCCTATTTTTTTAGAATTAATATTTTATAATTTCAACACAAGTATAAAAATGCAACATTTTTTAAATAGTTTCTATTTTAAAGCAGTTGTAGATTAAAATTCATTACATGTGATATAGTAACACTAAGATTTCGGAGTGTAGTTTTAAATTCTATTTTACTTTGTATTGACAATAATTTACAGGGGAAATCTGTCAATTTTGCCAATTCTAAAAAAACACATTATTTCAAATGTTACATTTTCAATTAAATTCAAAGCAATGTGCTTATTATTTGCTTACAAATTGAAAATAGTATCTCTTCAAGAGATTGTGGAAAGATGGGCTAACCTTTATACCAAGGCTTAGTGTGAAATCATTGTTTTGTAATGGACTCTAAAAATCAGAAATCAGAAATTCAGTGTCATGCTGATATATTGTGATGAACTAACAGAAATCTGCTGAATTACAGCACCATTAGCCATAACACCTGTTTTACTTCCTATAAGATTTCTTTTTAACAAATAACTCTCCCATCTTTTCCAATGTTTAGAATTCTAAAATACTGAAATAAATAACTGAATTTTATGACTCTGAATGGGACAATTTGGGTGTTAATTTATAGTATTTTATAGTATGAAGAAACATCTATTGATTAGCTATTTCTTCTTATGCTATTATGCAGCAAGTCCAGTGGCATTTGTTCCGATTTATTAATAATGTGCTTTGGGTCTAAAATGGTAAAATGAGTTGGCTAAATCTATCAGTGAATTAGCCAAGCTCTGAGGTTTAGGACTCAGATAACCAGTTCACAGCCTTAGCTTGGCTAAGTCCATTAAACAGCCACATTTGCTAGGTCAAGCAAATAATACTTTCACATCAGCAGAAATTAGTTCTAATAGTAGGAAAAATAATCTCTGAAAATAGATTTGCAGGACTCATCCATTTTTATACATTATAGACTTGCCAACTCAGACAAAACATAATGTTTGAAAATGCATGTACATGAGAACATAAACCATCATCCATATCTAATATTTACTAGATTCCTAAAATGAGGATGGTTTACTAATATTTTAATATGCCAAAATGTGGAGACTTTTAAATTATGTGTGACAGTGAGTGTAACATACCTTTAATAGTCAATAAAAGTTTAAAAAGTGAACATGCTGAAAGAGCATTTAGCTGATTTCTCAGTCTTTGAAGAAAGACTGTCTAAAGGCGGGAGGGGGAGGACCAAAGTGAAGAAATAGGAAGCACTGCATAAAGAGGGAAATTTTTTTCACAAGGGACTCAGATTCCCTTGCAATTTGAAAAACATCCTTTTAAAATCTCTTTATAAGACAGATTTTCCAAGTGTCAGTAAACCTTTCATTTGAAATGTAAGTGAAAAACAGAAATCAACAAAACTGGGTAGTTAGGATAGAAAAACATCCAGGAGGATAGCATGAAGACAATGCACTGCTTGGAGACTGCGTTGTCTCAAAATAAAAAGTGTAAAGAAGAAGGATTATGAAAGAAATTGTATGTAAAAGAGTAAGAATGATTCAGAAAGAGAGGAGAAAAGAAATGTAGCTTAAAAAATCTTGCAGAAAATGAAGAACAAGCCTACTGATGATAACTACTAAACACAGAGCAACTTGGAAAGAGATCTGCAATTTTCTTATAAAATGCATTTACAAAAGGGGCCCCTGGGTGGCTTAGTCGGTTAAGCGGCTGACTTTGGCTCAGGTCATGATCTCATGGCTCTTGAGTTCAAGCCCCACTTTGGGCTCTGTGCCAACAGCTCAGAGCCTGGAGCCTGTTCACATTCTGTGTCCTCTCTCTCTGCTCCTCCCCTGCTCACGTTCTGTTTCTCTCTCTCTCTCTCAAAAATAAAAATAAACATTAAAAAAATTAAAAATGCACTTACAAATCTTACAACATGGAAGATAAAGATAATGGGACTTAGATGTGTCTCTTATAGCTACTCTGTGTTTGCAATATATGATACATACCAAAGTGAAGGGCTTGATGTTTAAAAGTAATAACCTTTAATATATCTTACGATATATAGACTAAAAGTAAATAATATCTGTTTTAAGTGTTTTTCAATTCTGGTTATACTTTTATACACACATTTATGTTGATACATTACAAAGGAAATAATTCTGGAAGCACATAGAGGCAATGATTATATCAGAAACATCCAAAATTTACATCAGAAACATCTGAAATTGGTGAACTAACACCTCCTTAGTTACTACACTTAATAGTAGGTGAGGGACACCTGGGTGGCTTAGTCTGTTAACTGTCTAGTTCTTGATTTTGGCTCAGGTCATGATCTCATGGGCTGAAGGGCTCAAACCCTGGTTGGGGCTCTGCACTAACAGAACAGAGCCTACTTGGGATTCTCTCTGCCTGTCTGCCCCCCCCCCCCCAATAAACATTAAAAAAAGGAAAAAGAAAATAATAGAAAAAGAAAATAGCACAATGCATATTTTCTAGGTAGGAGGTATTTTTTAAAATAGAATAAGTATCTAAATTTCAGTATGTATATAGCACATGCCTCAACATATAAACACATAATAAATGTAAAACAAATTGTGTTAGGTTGTATGTATATTACAAAAGCCAGTGAGGCATTCTGAGATTGTGACTTCAGTGTATCACTCATCCTAATCTCTGTGTTTAGTGGAAATCCAAATGTGTTTGATGTCATGCATTAAAACAAGCACTTATGTTTTTGTGAACAGTGGTGGTACATTTTATCATATAAATGACTTATTGGTGATTACATATAATATTCATCAATTCTGAGACAAAAAATATCTCAAATTTTAAAATATCTGAAATCACGAAGTTCAAAGTATATGGCATTTTAGCATTCTATCATATTAAGCAACCTGATAACTTGAAAATAAATATCTTTGTGGCGTGTAAAAGGAAGATGTGTTTTTAAAAAATAGATCGTGAGGCACCTGGGTGGCTCAGTCAGTTGAGTGTCTGGCTCTTGGTTTAGGCTCAGGTCATGATCTCACCATTTTGTGAATTCGAGCCCTGTGTCGGGCTCGGTGCTGGCAGCACAGAGCCTGCTTGGGATTCTCTCTCTCCCTCTCTCTCTCCCCCTCCTCCATCATGCTCTCTCTCTCTCCAAATAAATAAATAAACATGAAAAATGGATCTTATATTTAAAGAAATACATTATCTAAGAGGAGTTTAATGGATTAGTTTGCAGTAATGTTCATAATGTTAATTGTGGTATTATTTGTATGGGTAAAAGCTGATTCAGACAACATAAGTCTCCTAAAGATTTATAGGGCATCCACATAACATACCACTCTGTGTTTATTTTAAAAATGTGGAAAAACACTAATAATGATGTAAGTGATCCTGGTATTAAATAAAGTATTTGATTATATTTTCAAAACTGAACACTGAAATGATAAACCAAAATATAACAAAAATGATTTTTATAGATGACAAAAAAACATACTGAAAAAAACAGAAAAAGGAAAAAAGTAAGAAATATTAAACCATATTTGGCAGTATTATGAATATAGTAATAGTAGTATTTTATTTTTGATATAGTAGAGACATAAGTTAAAGCCAAGGAGTGTTTATACTAGTTATGTTAATACCATGAGGATCTAAAATCTTACCATTACTAAAGGCAACAAGAGGTGTTATTAACTCCAAATATGATGCACTAAGAAATACACAATACAACAAATGTTTTTGCATCAACACTTAAACCATGATCCAATCAAACTATATTTATTACCAAATTACAGAAAACATGATCATAGAGGAAGACTTATAGACACCAAGAAAAATTAATCAGCCTTACCATTCTAGAGATTTTGTGATCCATTTTTTTTTAACAAATCAATGGCATTAATGTTGTGATGTGGCAGTAAAGAAAAACTTAAATAAATGACATAACACCCAAATCCAAAGCCTGGCCTTGATTTAGGAAAAAGAAAAACAAAACAAACAAAAACTGTAAAGAGACATAATACAGAAATAAGGAAAACGTGAATATGAACTGGGGTATTACTTAAAAGTAAAGACTAATACCAATAATATCAGGTGTGATTATGGCATAAAGTATATGAAAAAGTGTATCAAATGGAACTTCACACTGAAATATTTATGAGGTAAATGACATCAAGTTTGAAATTTGGGTTTACTATACTCTGTGAACAACAAAAGTCAGTGTGTGGGAGGGGGTAGTAGAAAAGATTTTTTGATAATTTTTATAATAAAATATATTTTTTCCACTAGTCTCTGTATCATAGTAGCTGTATTGTATGTATTATGATTTTTAGTTTGTATTTAATCTAGACTGTGCATTAGTTCACTTTCACGAATAACTAATAAATGTATTTCTTAACTCATTTGAGAAAGTTTTGTGTGAAGTTAGAAAGTATGTCAAGCAACGTATTTGAGAATTACACAGATATTTCTTATCTATTTTCCTTCATTGTTCCTTGGGAGGTTTGATCTCTATATAGGAAAATTAATATTAACATTTATTTATCACAGTTTATCATTTAAAAGTTAATGTATCTCTAAATAAATATTGTATTGAAGGTCCTTAATTAATCTGTAGAGATTCTTTAAAACAAACTTATTTCTAATAACATATGCAAATTACCACTTGCAAACAATATTTCCATTTGCTCTTGTGAATTTTTATTCATTCTTTCTTCTGGGGCCTTTGTTAGGCTTAAGAGTAACTATCAATGTTTCATAATCACTATGTAATTTGGAGGATTTATCTTGTATTATGAAACTTAAAGCCTATATAATATTCTCCTTTTTCTTTCCCTGAAATACTTCTTAATCTGCCACTTTAGAGGACTAATCTCTGAAAAATCTTAACATTAGAGGAAGGTAAACAATCTTTGTGCTAATAATATGGCTGTAACGAAAAGCGCATGTAGGGTAAATCATACTACTAAGAATACAGTAAAATATGTGCAGATATAAGAACTTGGATTAGAAATCAGGATATATTTCTACAATTCAAATTAGAAATGAAACATCATTGAATAAAATAATACATGAAAAATACTTTTTATTCAATATAGATACAGTTCTATAGGCACAGTTTTATATGTACAGTTCACTTGCACAACGTGTGTTTCTTCCCTCCTGTTTGCCAGTGGGACCTTGCTTTCTTTCAGGTCTTCTGCCCTACTCACTGGGATTCAGTGGAAGATGATTTCAATCTCTGCTCTGCTCTATGATTGAATCTGTTGGCCAGGTTTGTCCTCTGATCTCCATGAGCACTGGCTCTGCTCCCAAAGAGGATTCGCTATCCAAAATTCTTCATGATCATACATGATTTGCTCATTGGGCAATGTCTTTCTAGAAGTTGTTTATCTACTTTCTGTTTTTGAGACTCTTGTTGTCTGGAAATAACCTTGGAGTTGAAAAGTCATAGGCTATTTCAGGATAGACTTTTTTTTTTTTTTTTTTTGGCAATGTAGCAGTCTTTTTTTAAATTTTTTAAATGTTTATTTATTTTTGAGAGAGAGAGAGAGAGTGTGCGTGCGAGTGGGAGGGGGCAGAGAGAGAGGGAGACACAAATCTGAAGCAGGCTTTAGGCTCTGAGCTGTCAACACAGAGGCTGACACGGGGCTCAAACCCACAAAGCCGAGATCATGACTTGAGCCAAAATCAGACATGTAACTGAGTGAGCCACCCAGGCATCCCAGCAATGTAGCAGTCTTAAAGAGTTACTAAATTTATGGTGTACCTGTTATATAGTATAATTTCTATACTATAGAAATTATAGTATAGAAAGATTTTTTGAATGAGATTTTCTCTTACTTTGAATCAAATGCATCCTAAATACTATATAATACATATCTGAATGCTATATAATACATATATTATTCCATCGTATACATCCATGCATTTTATTAAGCATGAATCCTCTTTATATAATGAGGATAATGGATACATTTTATTAGCTGATACAGTCTTCAAAATACCTATGTGATGATAATATTAATAGTCACTTATTACAGATTGGCAAATTGAAACATGCAGAAACAGTAAATTGCAATGGTCAAAGAATAATGGATATCTTAGGATCCTATCTCAGATGGTTTTAATCTCAAATTTGTAACTTTCCTAAAATGAGAGGATATAAACTCATTTTTAATTCCATAGTTCACATATTAGAAGTGCGTTTAATCTCAATTTTCTTTGAAACTTATAAAAAATACATTTGTCAAGAGATCTTCATGTAGAAGGAAAATCTCTTGAGTAAACATTTTTTTTAAATGATAAGAACACAGTCTTTTTATTATTGTGTAAACTATATCTGGGTATCATTCCAGCATTCCTTCCTATAATTTGGGGGAAAAAACAAACAAACAAAAAACAAAACATGACATAGGTATTGCCATTTATTCCTTCTCTTTATTAAATGTTTGGCCAACGAGTCTGAATTCTATGATGTTACCCAAACTTTTCAATGAATAATAAGGAAATAATGCATTATTCATCTTACTAATCCATTTAAGCAGATTCTAATGTATCTTTATAATCAGAATTCTGCTCATTTTAAATTGAAACATGCCACACACATCTTTATGATATGTTGCAGTCACTCAAAATAAGAGATACAACAATAATAGCAGAATCAAGGAACCATGGGGATGTTATTTAACACATCTACAGATTTCAGTAAGTTAGCTCTCCTAAAGAAGAAAATAATTCACTCCTACTTGAGATAGACATCAGAATTTTATTATGCCTTTTGGATTTCTGGGTATATGCCTTTATTCTAAATTCTCAACAAGCTTAAAAATTTTTAAATACATTTTATTTTGGTTGGTGTATTTCTAGAATTAAAGATGTCTACATATAATTAGCCTTCTAGACTTTTGAATGTTTATAGACAGTTTAAAATTATATGGCATGTAACAGATAGCTATGATGGGGTAAGGGAAATTGGAAGAATATCAAATTTGAGTTTTTGAATTGGGATAAATCTTGGCCAAATTGCTTAATATAAAAGAAATCATAATCAGAAAGCAAAGTACAGAACTCAACTTAAAACAGTATAATAAAACAATATGTGAAATAGTTATGGCCAGAATAATCAAAAGTCAATAGTTGAATATAACAATGGGAATAATAGTCAATGTGATCAAGGAAGGAAGAACTCAGAAACAGTATTACAATTACAGTAACAAATATTAGAGGCCAGGCTTTAATCCTAGAAGAAAGGGTGTTTACAGATGTAATAATGAAATACATAAGGTAGGGGTTTTGGACATTATATCAGGAAAAAGGATGTAACATAGTGGAGAATGATGGAACTAAAGTATAAGTTTTGTGTCTCTATGTTGTTTTGTTTTGTTTTGTTTTTTCGGAAGTAAGTAGAAACCTCCTTAACAGCAGTGAATCATTAAGTCAGCAGTTTCAAAAGGAGGGTTATGAATTTGCAGCTGAACGACTTCAGTACAGATCTAAAGAATTCTTAAGAAAATCAGTTTGGGTTTCAGAGACAAGTTTGGGGATGGGAACACCTCTGTGATGGTAGTGAAAATTTTCTAGCACTTGCAAAAATGTTTATTTTGCATTAGATTTTATCTAATTCCTTTTGCAGTATAGATTCCTGCCTATTACATTGCATAGGTGCACATGAAGCAGTTTTTCCCTCTGGCAACCAGCTTGTTCTCTGTAGTTATAGGTCTGATTCTGCTTTTTGTTTTTTCATGTGTTTTGTTTTTCAGATTCTATGTGGAAGCGAAATTGTATGGCATTTGTCTTTCTCAATCTGACTTATTTCACTTAGCATGATACACTGTAGGGAGATTCTATAAACACAATTAACATATGACCTGGAAATCTCAATTCTAGGTATTCACCCAAGTGAAATAAAAGCCTGTGTTTACCCTCCCCTCACTAACACACAATTACTGAGTGTTTACAGCTGCTTTGTTCAAAATTTTAAAAAACTGGGAAGAAGTGAAATGTCCCTATAAGGGAATAAATAAACTGTGGCATATCTAATTAAATTCTCCTTGGCAATAAAAAGGAACAAACTATTGGAAAACACAGTATGGATGAGCTCAAATGAATTTTTCTAAATGAAAGAAGGCTTTAAAGGCTATGCACTATATGTTCCAATTTTATCACATAATGGAAGACACAAAAGCATAATGATGAATAAAAGGTCAGTGGTTGCCAGTGGTTAACAGTAGAGGAAATTTAAATTATAAAGGTGGTAGCATGAGTGAGTAGGTGTTGTGATTATTGAACTGTTCTCTGTTTTGGCAAACATCATCCTCAACGGGGAAAAACTGAGAGCTTTTTCCCTGAGATCAGGAACACGACAGGGATGTCCACTCTCACCGGTGTTACTTAACATAGTGTTGGAAGTTCTAGCATCAGCAATCAGACAACAAAAGGAAATCAAAGGCATCAAAATCGGAAAGATGAAGTTAAGCTTTCACTTTTTGCAGACGACATGATATCATACATGGAAAATCCGATAAACTCCACAAAAGTCTGCTAGAACTGATACATGAATTTAGCAAAGTCGCAGGATACAAAATTAATGTACAGAAATCAGTTGCATTCTTATACACAATAATGAAGCAACAGAAAGACAAATAAAGAAACTGATTCCATTCACAATTGCACCAAGAAGCATAAAATACCTAGGAATAAATCTAACCAAAGATGTAAAAGATCTGTATGCTGAAAACTATAGAAAGCTTATGAAGGAAATTGAAGAAGATATAAAGAAATGGAAAAACATTCCATGCTCATAGATTGGAAGAATAAATATTGTGAAATGTCAATACTACCCAAAGCTATCTACACATTCAGTGCAATCCCAATCAAAATTGCACCAGCATTCTTCTCGAAACTAGAACAAGCAATCCTAAAATTCATATGGAACCACAAAAGACCCCAAATAGCCAAAGTAATTTTGAAGAAGAAGACCAAAGCAGGAGGCATCACAATCCCAGACTTTAGCCTCTACTACAAAGCTGTCATCATCAAGACAGCATGGTATTGGCACAAAAACAGACACATAGACCAATGGAATAGAATAGAAACCCCAGAACTAGACCCACAAACGTATGGCCAACTAATCTTTGACAAAGAGGAAAGAACATCCAATGGAAAAAAGACAGTCTCTTTTTATTTCCTTATAAAGCATGGTTTTGTGTTATATGTAGTACCTTGTTGCTAAATCAGCTCTTAGATGTATTTTCTATGTTTTCTTCTGAAACTTTAATATTTTTATATTGCTCTTAGTACTGATATTCAACTTCTGTACAAGGTTGAAGTATAAATGAAGTTCATATTTCATGTATGGATATCTAATTGAAAATACTATCCTTGCCTTGTCATTTTTTGTCAAAAATGTATCACTCATATTTGTGTAATGTCACTTTTTATCTCTGGTAATTTTCCTAATTCTAAAGCATATTTTGTATGATAGTATCATATCCATTCCAGCATTTTCCTGGTTTGGATTTGCATGGTTTATCATTCCCCATCTTTTACTTTTAATCTATTGATACTTTTATAATTAAGTTTGGTTTCCTGCAGGCAATATATAATTGATTCTTATATTTTTATCTGATCTCATAAATAATCTCTGTTTTGTAATTGATGTGTTCTAGTAAGTTGCATTATTTTAATTTGAATTTGCTATTTGGATATTTTTATACTTTTGCTGAGGAATTACAACCTGCATACCTAATTCTTCAGAGGCTATGCAGAGGTATTATTTTACCAATTCAACTAAAACTTAGAAGCCTTACAATCATATCGTTCCCTTTACCCTTCTCTCTTTTTTAGTGTTAACATTGTGTTATTGTTGTCACATGCACTGTACCTTTATACTACTATACTACACATGTACTATGTCAAACACTTATATAATTTTGCTTTCTAACTTAGTCTGTTGTATTTGCCCAGATATTTACAAATTTTGCTCTTCTTCCTTTATTCCTTATGCCTCAAATTTCTATCTGGTATAATTTGTCTTAAGCCCCAAAATCTTCCTTTCGAATTTTTTTTTGAGCTGGTCAGCTGGTCATAAATTGTCATAGTTTTCCTTAATCTGCAAACATTTTTATCTTACCTTTACTGCTTATGAATATGATAGGTGCTCATAAAATTCAGAATTACCAGTTCTTTAGTAGTTTGTGATGTTACTGGGCATTGTTTTCCTTGAGTTTCTCTCTCTGTTCCAGATTCTCTGTCACTCTGATTCCTGTGGCCCTTTTCCTGGTCCACTGGCTAGAAAGGGGAGGTTCTTTCACCACCCTGACCTGCTGTCCTGCAGTTTCATGCAATTGGGAGAGTCTCATGGTGAGGTGGTAGGAGAAAAGAGAGAAATGGACCAAATGGACCCCTTTCACACTCCCTCTGTGCAGAAGGATGGGCTCTGAGTCATTTTTTAAAGATGTAATTGACATATAACACTGTATAAGTTGGAGGTAAATAATATGTTGACTTGATACATTTATATATTTGTAGTATGATCACCACCATACCTTTAGCTTAACAACTCTAAGATCATGTCACATAATTATTGTTTCTTTTTTTGTGGTCAGAACATTTAAGATCTAGTCTGAGAACAAACTGAGGGTTTATGGGGCGTGGGAAGGAGGGGTGGGTGATGTGTATTGAGGAGGGCACCTGTTGGGATGAGCACTGGGTGTTGTATGGAAACCAATTTGACAATAAATTTCATAAAAAAAAGATCTAATCTCTTAGCAATCTTGAAGTATATAATGCAGTGTTGTTTATTGTAATCACTATGCTGTGCTTTAGGTCTCCAGAATTTATTTATCTACTAGTTGCAGGTTTATACCCTTTTAACATCTCTGAGTCTTAGTGCCTTAGCACTGTGGCTTTATGCTTGAACCTGCCTTTTATCCTGACCTGGTCTGAGAAGAAAGATTTCTCTCCCACATTCCCCTGCATGCAGACTCTTTCACCTATACCTCTTCCCGGAAAGTGTAGTTTTCTCTGATTTTTTGTTATGTGCATTCACTGACCATTTCCAGGATTTGGCTCATTCACAGGTAAAAATCAGTAGATAAATGAGGTGGGATAAAGGAGAAGAAGAACAAAGACAGTAGAAGTTTACCACAGTACAGGTCCCTCAGTTTTGGTTTCTTTTATATCTGCCTGTTCTTTAGTTTTTTGAGTCCTCAAGGAGTTTGTTGTTATTTTGTCCAGAATTTTAGATGTAATCAGAGGTAGAGATAGGTTGATGTAGATTCATTCCATCTTATTTGGCTAAGAAGTCAAATCAGTGTCTTTTTCTCTAAAATTTGTTAAAAGGGAAAAAAAGTACTTAGTATAGTTTTGAATTATAATTTTAGACTGTCAAACACATTTTTTTTTATCTTCAGTGAAGTGAAAAACAAATTTTTCTGTTACTTAGTGGCCATTCCAGGCATCTCATAAAGAATTTACATGTAAAATGCATCTTATAGGTTTTGGTGCTCTGAATTTAGAAACTTTGTTATCAGAGGAGAGAAGATATGGATATACCTTCTCAGAATCAAAACACAGCCCATAGGTAATATTTTCAAAGTCTACAATAATAGATAACAACTTCTATGAACTCCTTTTAAATAATTAAAAAGTAATATAGAAATTTAATATACGTTTCTTTTTTTATTTTATTTTTTTTGTTTTAGTCTTAAGAGAGAGAGACAGACACAGTGCATGAGCAGGGGGAGGGGCAGAGCAAGAGAGGGACAGAGAATCTGAAGCAGGCTCCAGGCTCTGATCTGTCAGCACAGAGCTCAACTTGGGGCTCAAACTCCCAAGCCGTGAGATCATGACCTGAGCTGAAATCGGCTCAACTGACTGAGCCACTCAGGCACCCCAAATATAACAGTTTCATGATGAAATACAAACTGTACTGTGGACACAGGATAAATTTTCCATTTTATAGAAGGAAACTCAAATTCTTTATTTGTTTCCTGTTGTATATCATCCATGTGAAAATACAAGTTTTTTGTTTTTTTGTTTGTTACCAAACACCTCTATGTGTATGTGGCTAGACATACACCAATGTATAATTATAAATACAGATGATACACTTAAAATATCCCATTTTTAAATATAATTATCTTTATCAGCATAATATGTAGAGAATATATGTATTATAATATGTTATCTCAATAAGTTGGAATACTTATAAAACAGAAATATCATATTTCTTTTCTATGTATTCATGTATATTATAACTCTTTCACCTAGTAGAATCTCAAACATATTAAATACTAATATGTTAACCAAAGTACTTATTTTTATTTATAACAAACACAAGAAAAAAGTAGAAAACAGAAAACCAGGAACTATTGAAATGTTCTCCCTATGAGAACAGATTTCATATTTACAAAATGTAGGTCAAAACCAGAAATATTAACAGTATCTAAAAATATTTTAATTTCCTGTTACTCTATAGTTTTCTATAATGAAAGATTGAGAAGTAGGAATAAATTAATATAAATGATCAACATTTTATGTTTTTACTTTCCCAGACATATACCAGGTTTCTGCAGATTGATCATAATTTAATTCAATTTAGTAATAATCTAATGTTTTAAACTTAACTAAGGATCTTGATATTAATCATAAAGCCAATGGAAAACAATATAAAAATAACTAAATCCTGAGAAATAAAACCCTAATCTTGTAAACAACAACAACTAGAATATAATTTTTACATGGTGGTCTGTAGAAATCAGGAAGACAGAGCTGTTTTAAATGAAATTATTAAATCAACATAATTAGTTTAAAGATTCACCCTGTAATTAGCTATATTACAAAACTTCTTAATATTCATCTTATATCTCTATGTTTGTTTTTTTTTAAATTTTTTTTTTCCAACGTTTATTTATTTTTGGGACAGAGAGAGACAGAGCATGAACGGGCGAGGGGCAGAGAGAGAGGGAGACACAGAATCGGAAACAGGCCCCAGGCTCTGAGCCATCAGCCCAGAGCCCGACGCGGGGCTCGAACTCACGGACCGCGAGATCGTGACCTGGCTGAAGTCGGACGCTTAACCGACTGTGCCACCCAGGCACCCCTATATCTCTATGTTTTAATAGAGATTTAAAATCATATTTATATCATATTGTATCATATTCATGGTTTTTTTGTGAACTGATAACCAATATTTTTTTTCTTATCTATCATTCTAATAACAAGATTATATTTAAGTTTACTTCTCAATTTGCTGTTTTAGAAAAAAACAAAAACAAAATGTTATATTTAAAGTATTAACAAAATTTCTCTTTTTTTTCCTATTAATTTTACTTGGACTAGATATTCCTAGAATGATGACTATCTAGATAAATTGCATATTTTAAGAAAATTAGTTCATCTTTAAAATTGCCTGACAAGGAAAAAAGAGAGACATAAAGGAATAGTTTTTAGAAAAAGCAATGACAAAGATTCAGCTACAGACAGATACTATATTCTATTTTTAAATACAAAGGAAGTCTTATATGCGGGAAACCATTTTGAAACATAGAATCAGATTGACAGAAAGCCCACAATAATGATTATAAGCAATAATTCAGGTTCCTGACAATCCTGTCAAGACCGTATGATTAGAAAGAATGAAAGGGGATGTCCTAAGTGAAGCAAACTATCTTGAAGATAAATATGGTCGAAATTCTCCTCATTAGGATTTTCCCATTGTTCTAATATGTCTTTTGTGGTACGCAGAATATTATTTCCCTAAAGACCCCACATGCTGATCCCTAGAGCTTGTGAATGAATATGTGACCTTTAACAGCAAAGAAGACTATAGATGTGCTCAAGTTGAAGATTTTTAAATGAGTCCCACTGTAATCACAAGGTTCCTTATAAATGGGAGACAGGAAGAGGAAGAGTTAGAGCCAAAAAGGAGATGTAATGGCTAAAGCAGATTTTTGAATGATATGATTGATGACTTTGAAGATGGAAGGACCTTCAGTCAATGAATAAAGTCTGTCTCCAGAAGTTAGAAAAGGCAAGAACCTTCAAAAGGAAACCGACCCTGCTGATACCATGATTCCAGCCCCATGAAACACATTTCAGACTTCTGACCTTCAGAACTGTAAGAAAATTAATTTATGTTGTTTTAATTTAAATTTAAGCCATGAAGTTTGTGGTTAATTTGTTAGAATATAAATAGGAAACTAATAAAATTATCAAATGAATAATCTTTTCTTTCTAAAGTTAGAAACCATGAGAAATTGGTTGATGATAGGTCAGAAGAGAAGTATCATTTGCATGTATCTAAGATCCTCAACCTTACAGCAAAGACATCCTCAAGTGTAGACTTTAGAAATGGGGAGCCTCCTCGTGTATGGAATGTAAACATAAGAAATTTATTTTGTATTCCCCTCACAGTTTGGGGGATACATTTGTTATGATTATTTTTCAGGCAGCTTGAGAAAGATAATATCTTTATGTCACTTAGGATACAAGATGCTGAAGAGCCAAGCATCTGTATCCTATATGTCTGTGAATCAGGATGAGGCTTTGCTGAGGCAGCTGCCTGAGTATAACAGTTGAAAGCAAATATGTGAATATGAGGAGAAGCATTCACTGTGCTCTTCTGATTACACTAAATGTGAATGTGAAGAGCTGAAATGTAAAGAAAGCAAAACGTGGGTTGCTTAAGGAGAGTGGTGATATTTTGGTAGCATATCACTAATGACTGTCCTATGGATTTTCTAAAGGATAGCTTGCATGAAGGCTTCTGACACACCCAGACTCAAACTCTTAGAAATAAAATATGCCTGGTTAACAGTTTCATGTGACAGCGTATACTTTGGATAGCATATTGTTTACTCAGATACACATGTGCCATCAGCATCTGATGGCAACAACATATGGGGAAAATTGGACAGCCCCTGCCTCAACAGGCCAACCAAAAATGGCACCTTTGGGACTGGTCTTGGAATATGGAGTCAAGTCAAAGTGGCAGTTCTAGAGGTTTGGTATAACAAGGAAAAAGATTTGCAAGTAGAAATATGAACGTTAGAGATTAGAGGGAGAGCCCTCCAAGGAGGCTTGTCAAGGCTGCAAACAGTTTGGAAAAATTTGTGGAAACAGTGGAAGAATTTGTGTGTGGACTACATGCATCACAAGACTCACAGAATGTCTCTAATACAACAAATCAAATTGAGGGCTTGTGCTCTTACCCTATATTAGATATATTTATCACTAAAGAATCTGAAGTTTAATAGTCAGTGATCAGGATTATAGATATCCATCCAGGGCAGGATAGGGTGAGAAAGGTTTGTGCAAGTCTTGTGGTAAAACTAACCTATGGCTATGTGGCTTTTATTATTGTCTTTAATGACTTGAACATAATAATTTAAAAGGGAATTTACCTTTTAACTGGTTGAAATAGGGGCAATATGATTGTATCCTCAGGTGAGATCAATGGGGCAGTGTTTCACAGTAACAGTTGCAAGTTTGTATTGGTGAAAACTGTTTTATTATATCTTAGAATATTACTATGCATCATCTACTGAACCATATGTTCTAATTACCAACCTAAACACTGCAATTGTATAGTTAATGGGTAAAAGTTACTTCTGTGGAAGAGGAATGGAAAATGATATTCTAATTGTAACTATCTGTATCAAACATTTGTCTAATGCTGTTATGCAGTATAAAAGGTTTTATAGGATTATTAGTATAATTAAATACAAAGCAAATATAGAGATGAAAAAAATCTAGGATGAGAAAGATTTGGAAAGATTAAATTGAAGTCCTCAATGTGATACTCATGGAATAAGATTAGCCAGAAAAAGAGGTCAAATTGGCCTTAAATTACCATGTGATAGAATGCTTCCATCAACACACGTAAAAAAGTACAAGTATCTCTTAATACAAGAGCAAAACGAATATTCCAACTGGTAAAAGATTATTAGAGACCTATGAAGTGAGAAGGTCACTTTCTCTCTCTCTCTCTTTTGTTGTTTGAATGAATGAATTTCTGATTTTTATCATATGATTCAAATCCTGTGATCATTGACATGGTAGAAAGATTATAGCTTTCTATAAAATGATGCATAAATATTTTAATACTAAGGAAGATAGTTAAGATACATGAGGCAAATGACACCACATAGGATTAAAGTGTACACTGGGGTGGGATAGGAAGCAGGAAGCAGAAACATGATTTGCCCTCCTTAGGTGTGCATCAGAATTCCTTGTCAGTATGGACCAGTGGAATTCAGTAGCTGAACAATAAACGAGTGCCCTACAGGGTTTAACAAGTACTGATTACTGATCTAAGACTGCTTTAAAAGGATATGTCTAGTTCCTCCAGATGGTTTATTGTGAATAAACCTGAAATATATGCACTACAAACACATGACTAGTGGATTTTATAGGCTTAGAGACAATAAAACTTAGTATTCCCTGAGTTAATTCATTCTGCACACAATTCTTGTCTCTCTGAATCTGAAATACTTTTCAGCGTGAAAAAGGAGTCCTAAGAATATGCATGTGCTGGCATTGGGATTGCCCAGGTATTGGAGTGGATTTTGTTTCTGTAGAGTGTCTCTTACTAATTGGTATTAAAGTTGGGCTCTGTATTGAGACTGGAAAACAAAACTATTTGTAATTTTCTCATTTCATACCACTAAATATTTCAGTATCTGGCATCCACACCCTATGCTATCCCTTTTTTCTATTTCCTCATTTTTGGGCACTGATTTCTTTTTCTTATCACCTTCCCAAGCTCTGTTCTTAACAATATTCAACTTTTAATTAAATAATTCTACTCATCTTATAAAAACTTGGCAATATTCTCAAAATAAATTTTAAAAATTAAATTCTAATTACAAAATTTACAACACAGAACTCTTCAGTTATGTTCAGTTCTCTGCTTCTCTTCACATTCAGAAGTGCTGCTAAGAAATCTTGTCTCTGCTCTTGAATTGTGCTTCCCCATCTTTTCTGAATCAACTTTATTCAGTACTATTTATTTAAAACAGCTCCTCTGTCATCACTTTTGGTCTCCACCGGGCCACATCTAAGCAGCATTTAAAATAGTTGCTAACTCTGTCCTTCATGAAACTCTTGTTTCCAAGATATCCTATAAGTTCTCCCAAATGTTTTTTCCTGTTCTAGCTAATTTTCAACTCCCCAGGAATATGACTCATATCTTTCTGAAATTTCTTGAAATTCCTGAGCTTCTTTGATGTTCCCCGTTGTCAGTTCTTGGATGGAGATCTTTGCTACTCTGTTTAATTCCATTCCCTGGAGTGATTGTATCTAGTCTTTTGGTTATATAATTATATTGATTATTCAAATTATTGCTCTAGCCCAATGTAGTTCCCTGTATTTGTAGATAAAAATGACCACAGAAATCTCCTTATACATACATATTAGGTAATTCAGGCCTTCTGTATTCAAAAGGAAACTTGAATTCTCCATTCAGCCTCTCGGTTCTCACCACTTCTCTCATTATTGCCTCAGTCAATCCACTGTCTCTCATTAGGGCTGTGAGATAACCCTTTCTGCAATGCTAAAACTATTGAAAATGATGAAAGTAACCATACTGTCCCTATATGGTAGCCACTAGCAACATGTGTCTGTTGAATACTTGAATTGTGGTTAGTGGGACTAAAGATGTGAAATTTTAATCTTATTTAGTTTTAATTAAATGAATTGAAATATAAAGAGCTACATGTGTCTAGTAGCTTCCACATGTAGTTTTTACTTATAGCAGAACAGTAAAAATGCCCTTCTGAAATCATGCCACTTTCAGATTCAAATTTCTCCAAGTCTTTCTGTTATCCTTAAGGTTAAGCTCAGTTCTCTACTGTGGGAAAATAGGTTCTACTTACATAAATGGGTTAGAAGAAAGCTTAGGGCAGAAAGCCGCCACCACGGGGCAAAAGTGCCCAAGGTTAGCTAGCAGGTTATTGTAACTGGATCGTGAGTAACTTGTTATATCACCTGCAGGAAATTACTTTCCATCTGGTGCCAATATAATTTGATTACAAACTCCACTTGCCCCCCAGACCCTTTGCTTACACACACAAGTTAATGATTGCTGTCTGATTGTTTTCTCCATGTTCAGATGTGTAAGATCTTGTTTTCTTCACATTCACCACATGGGTGATATCTTGCGAGCTCAATAAATACAGAGATGAAACCCCTGTTCGGGCTTTAGTCTCCTCTCGGACAGTAGCCTCTCTCGTATTCAATTCTGCATCTGCTCTCTTGCTGGACAAGAGAGAACTCCAGACCCATAGTCTGCGATATCCTACAATAGCCAAATATATTTGGTCCCTTCATCCGAAGGACCCAGTTTAATAATCTAACTCGATTTCTGTTTTTTATCCCTTAGCTTACTCTACCCTGGTCTTGAAATCAACCTGTTTATTCTTCAGCATGTTACTCTAAGGGAGAAGACGACATGTTTGTGCTTCAAGGTCCGTATATTAGCTGTAGCCTCATCCTGCAACACTGTCCTTACAGATATTTTTATGACTTGCTTCCTAATGTGTTTGATCTCTCCTAAGTGACTATACTTTAGAGAATCCCTCTTATTTAAGATAATAATCCCCATTACTCTCTTCCCCATGATATGCTTCCTGTTTCTATATAACACAGATCAATTTTTAAAATGTATAAGAATGTATAGTAATGAACATGAGTTTGTATAATGGTTTATTGTCTTCATGAGAACAGAATATTTGTTTATAGCTCAAGTTTCAGAAGCTGGAAGAGAGACTTCTATATAACTAAGGTTTTAATACATACTCTTTGTCCAAATAGACAAAAAATTATTAATAAACATTAGAATGACAGTATACATTCTTCAAGGAATTTGAAAATTACATATATTCAAAATTTTAAAAGAAAAGCAACAAGTCTTGATCAAAGTTAAAGTCATTCAAAAATATTAGAGTGCTATATAAAAATTCAAAGTCATGCCATATTGATAGATGTAAGTATGACAAAAATCTATTTTTAATGTCCTTTTAAAAATAAAAAAAATAAAAAATAGAACAAGCAAAAAACAGGCAAATGGTTTAAAATAATTACAAAAAAAGGTGGCATCATAAACTTAATTTCAAACAAGTATGAACTGAGGGCAATTAATTAAAAACAGTATGGCCACAAATAGGATAAAGGATGTAGTCTGTAATTAAGATCTATAAGCTGGGCCTTGTTAGCTTTCATATATTTGTTAGAACTGCAGTGTACTTTTAAACTATGATTTGTACTTGTAAATTTAGGATATATTAACATATCCTTAAAATATGGTGCTTAACAAATTGTTGTATTTTGGTTCAGTGCAGAATTCATCTTTAAAAAAATTTTTTAATGTTTATTTACTTTTGAGAGACAGAGAGATAGTGGGGAAGGGGTAGAGAGAGAGAGGGAGACACAGAATCTCAAGCAGGCTCTAGGCTCTGAGCTGTCAGCACAGAGCCCAAAGCGGGGGTGAAACTCATGGAGTGTGAGATCATGACCTGAGATGAAGTCGATGCTTAGACGACTGAGCCCCCCTAGGCACCCCCAGAATGCATCCATTTTTAATAGCACACCAGTGACATGCCATTAAATTACAGATGTATGGTGATAACCCATAGTAATATACTTCTGATCACTTAGCTCAACCTTCTTGTCTAGGTAAAGGGAATTACTCTTTATCAATGCTGTGTGTACAAATACAGGCAGAAATAATAGAATCATTTGTTCTTTAATTCTGTTACCTCCAAAAACATTTTACGATACCTTGCTGTTTTACAATAATCTTATTACATGTTGAAAATAATATGGCAAGTAATTTAATTTTGGTAAATTAAGGTGGTTGTATTAAATAAGGATAAATGTGATGAATCTCTTGTGGACTAAGATCTATTTAGCACATAATTCAGTTGAAAATATCTGCTTATTTTGTATTAATTGGAAGGTATAACATTTGAAAAACTTTGTAGTCTCATTTAGATTTTATTTGCAACAAATTATGGGTAATGCATTTGGGACTTCTCAGATATTTGTAAACGAATAGATACCCATAGTAAAAGGCATTTATACCTAAGAAAACAAAATATTAATTTTGACTACAGTAATTATTTTCATAATTAACATTTGTTCAGCCAAATGCAATTTTTAATGTGAACTAATGAGTGTGTTAGGAGGAAACAGCCATACACAATGTATAGGAGCATTTGTGTACTCCACAAATCCAGAGAGGAACAGTGGATGGGCAAGTATGAAAATAATATCCCATATACTGTGCAACGATGTGTCATTCATTATTGTATAATGATAGCACTTGAAATCTTGTATTTTGTTGGGGCACCTGGGTGGCTTAGGTGGCTAAGTGTCCAACTATTGGTTTCAGCTCAGGTCACCATCTCTTGGTTTGTGAACTTGAGACCCACGTCAGGCTCCACACTGTTAGCATGAAGCCTGCTTGGGATTCTCTCTGACCCTCTCTTTGCCCCTCCCCCTCTTGCTCTCTCTGTCTCTCAAAATAAATAACTTTAAATTTTTAAAAATATTTTATCATGTACTCATGCCCATTTTTGTAACATTGTAGCATAGTTGATCTTCTCTATTCCAGTTTTATTTCAGGAAAAAAATTGGGGCAAAATTATTTGTATTTGATTTCTTATCAAGAATAAGTTTAATAGGGCACCTGGGTGACTCAGTTGGTTAAGTATCTGACTCTTGATTTTGGCTCAGGTCATGATTTCACAGTCATGAGATTGTGCCCCACAGGTCTGGCTCTGCACTGGGCTTAGAGCCTGCTTAAGATTCTTTCCCTCTTCCTCTGCCCCTCCCCCACTCATGCACAAGCCCTCCCAGTCAATCAATAAACAAACAAACAATAAAACTGTTAAATTATTCAATGTTAGTTAAGAGAAAAACTCTTCAAAATGGGTAAGTTCTATTGGGAAATATGTATCTTCATAGTAGGATAAATCACTGGTAAAATTTAAAAAAATAATAAAAGATTGGTTTTAAAAAATCAGCATTTTTGTTTTATTCCAAAAAAATAAAAAAGCATGTATCCAGCAAACTTTGAAGTGATGTCTTGAGTATCTGGTGATCAGAAACATTAAAAAATAAAGCAATAAAACCATTGTTTTCTAACAAAAAATGGCAACATCAAAATTTTGATAGTTTTTGATAGGGCTAAAAAACACTGTCATACACTCCAATTTATGTTTTATTGTTATTTTAATGATTTTTTTGTTTATTACATTGATAATTCATTATTACATGCTGGAAATATTTTGACATTTTTTACAGTGATCTCCTTTAATGATAAAGTACGTACTTAAACGGTGCAATAATTTATCTTGGTTTCCGTATATTATTTCAGTAAATGATGACTTTCCTTTGCAACATTTATATATATGATTTCTGTTTTGTGTTGTGTTGGGTTTAATGAAAATGCCCTGGGATTTCAGTATAAATGTCGGTGCTTCCTTTGGTTTTCTGATAAAGGCAGTTTACTTGTTATTTCTATATTCCTTAGAGATGGTCTTTTGCTTTCTTTTTTAAATTATCGGTATCAAATAAACTTTGTACTTAATCCATCATAGTACTTTTTGGTTTTTTCAGATCCTGTTTTGTTTTCTCTTACCCTGTGTATGGAACCACTGAGGGAATGGAACTTCATTATCAGATGTGTGCTCTTGGTGATTCTTTGCTTGACCTTGGGCTCTGCCATTTTCTTTTACAGGCAGTTTTCTCTGAGATGTTTGGCTTATCATCAGCCTGTGCAGTATCGAGTTTTTATAATGTATTCTCTTTTAACATAGAAAATGTTCAACTTACTCATATTACATTCTAACCTACATCATATCTACTTTTGACAACAGGAAGATTTCTAGTATTTCAGAGCATTTGTATTTGTTTATGTACAAATTTGTATTTGTTACAAAACAATTGCACACCTTTCCTGTTTTGTGTAAGATTTGTTGAATTTTATAAAGATACTTGTAGTTTGATGGCACTTATAGTAAAGAAACAATATACTGTGTACACTTGCAATATACCAGGCCCTCTTCTAGGCACTTTATTTTTTTTTTTTTTAAGTTTTTATTTAAACTCCAGTTAGTTAACATACAGTGTACTATTAGTTTCAGGTGTACAACGTAGTGATGCAACAATTCCGTACAAAACCCGGTGCTCATCACGAGTGCACTCCTTAATTCCCATCACCTATTTAGCGCATCTCCCCACCCGCCTCCCCTCTGGTTTGTTCTTTGTAGTTAGGAGTCAGTTTCTTTGTCTCTCTCTTTTTCTCTATGCTCACTTGTCTTGTTTCTTAAATTCCACATATAAGTGAAATCATATGGTATTTGTCTTTCTCTGACATATTTTGGTTAACATAATCCTCTCTAGTTCCATCCATGTTGTTGCAAATGGCAAGATTTCATTCTTTTTTAAGGCTGAGTGATATTCCATTGTATAGCTATACCACATCTTCTTTATTTAGCAATCAGTTGATGGACATCTGGGCTGTTTCCATTATTTGGCTGCTGTTGATAATACTGCATCAAAGGTGCATGTAGGCAGTTTCTTTTTCTTTTTCTTTTTACTTAATTTAATTAACTTTTTCCAAGTCAGTCATGACTTAGCTTGCCAAGAGCTTAGTGAGAGTGGCTCTGCAGACCACAGTGCAGCCCTCTTGGCACTTGATTTTTAAAATTTACACTTACATCCTGAAATACTTTGACTCCATTGATTAGACAATAAGTTTGAGAAAAACAAAAACAAAAACATACAGCCAAGGGCAAGACTAGGTTTCAAACCCAAAATGTAACTAATATCTCTAAGTTCTCTGTGTAAAATATGCATTTCTGTTGAAGATATCCTAGATTAAATATTGCTCTTTCTCAGTCTCTCTTGCTCCTTCACTCCACTTCTCTTTTCCCTGTGTGTGTGTGTTTGCATGAACATGTGTGAGTTAGCATAGACTTTCACGAAAAATGTAAGGAGACCTAACTGTTGGGTAGGGAGTGGGGAATAATTTGAATTTTAGCAAATGAAGTTAAATCTGTATTATTCACAGTAATTAAAAATCAGCAAACACCACTACAACATAATACTATCATGGCAAATACAGGGTGGGACAGTTAATAGACTGTATTTACGAGGAATTACTGTATCCAGGGATCTGTAATCTTGTTAAAATATATGGCATTGTAACTGTCATTCATTATTGCTAAATGTTTTGTTAGATGATGCACTTCCTTACTCATTTATTTCAGTTTATTGTTTTTTTAAATCATCTAACTTTTTATCAAGATAAAGAAAAAAACTCCAATTAAGAGAGTTTTGAGAAACTATATTAGAAAGATAAAATTTAGTATTCTGAAGTCTGCTTATTTACACATTCTTTCTTCTCTTCCAGAATGTGTACCACTTACAGGCCAGGAAGTTATCTTATTTATATTTTTATCCATTGCACCTGGGAGGATGTCTGTTACTAGAACTGGCTCCTTAAACATTTGGTAAAAATTAAATCAAATGGTAGATGCCCATAAGTAGTTCAGCTTAATTTAAGTATGTTTCCATATTGTTGGTAGATACAAACTTTTAATCCAGACTGTATGTTATTTTTTCCTCAGGTTTCATAAATAAATTAACAAAGTATTGACATAAAACAAAAACAGTGGTTTGTTCCTCAGTTAGCTATAAGAAACTTTTTTGAAAGACAAAGTTTGGCTTCAAGGCAATTTTCCCTTCTCTTTTGAACCTTTAACGCCATACTAATAAAAATCATTGGTATAGTGTTGAGCATGAACCTTATGAAGCGATAACATCTATCCACTAAATGTGCTAAACTGTTCTAATTGAAAACAATATTCAGCAATACCATTAAGGTAATTAGAAGCTCTATTGTAAATTAACAACTTTAAGAAAACTAATTTTCCAGATAGGACTACATGGGTAATGCAGGCAAATATGTACCTAATAATTGTGATTTTAAAAGTATGCTTACTCTCTAAAGGAACATTTTAAGACTCAATATTTTCTAATTGTTACTTTCATTTAACTTTTCAATAGTTGAAGCTGTTTCTCTCTTAAAATCACATTGACTTTAGACCACATAGTTTATAGTGCATCAACTGCTTATTTTCTTCTAGATTAAAATAGCATTGTAGTACTTTTGAGTTGTATATACTGTGCTTTGTTCTAGAGACATTTTGAAAACAGGCAAAAAAAAAAAATAGATACCTAAAAAGGTAAAATTTCTCACTTAAAAGATATGTATAAAGAAACAAAGGGTAGAAACAGTAGTTAATGTAAACTATTATTAAAATAGAAAAAAAAGTCTAGGAACAAAAATAACAATGCTATATTCATGATATTCATATGTCCAAACTCTTTTTGGTAAATTTGATTAATCATGAAGAGTAATTCTTTTGGACTATTTACTGCTACTCTAAAATATAAATATAGCAAACCTAACACCTGAAGAAATGGAGTCACATTCATCAGTTGTACCCACACTTAAACTATTCTGTGTAATCAGTGTTGTGTCATTGTTTTCTGTAAGAATTACAGTTTCAGGCACATGCCTGTTGAAGTCACATAGTATAAGTCATACTGAAGTAATGATAGAGAAGGAGCAATATGGATAAAAGCTTACAGTAATCCCAGTCTTTTGTTTGTGAGGTCTTTTATGATTTCCCAAAGTAAAGTAGATATCCCTGCTACCTCCTCCATTATACCAAGTAATTCCCCAAATCATTGTTTGGTTTGGTATGTGGTATATGGTATACCATATGTGGTATATGTGGTATATGTGGTATGTGGTATATATGGTATACTCCATATACCAAGTAATTCCCCAAGTCATTGTTTTCTGTAAGAATTACAGTTTCAGGCACATGCCTGTTGAAGTCACATAGTATAAGTCACACTGAAGTAATGATAGAGAAGGAGCAATATGGATAAAAGCTTACAGTAATCCCAGTCTTTTGTTTGTGAGGTCTTTTATGATTTCCCAAAGTAAAGTAGATATCCCTGCTACCTCCTCCATTATACCAAGTAATTCCCCAAATCTAACTCTCAGTAGACATCACTGTAGTTAATTTACCACTTTCTGTTCTGGTCTCTGTATCTTCATTTGGAGACATAATTTTGCAGTTTCTGCATTATCTACTAGATAAATGCACAAGTAAATGGGTGGGTTTAACCAGTTAGTCTTTGAAAGTTACAAATACCTTGAAGCCTTGAATATCCTACATGGATAGCTAACATATGCTTATTAAAGTCCTCTAAATATAGAGTTGTTATAATTTAAATATTTTCTTACATGTTCACCTCCTCTGACCTATGAACTCTTCCAAGGAAGGGAACTCTTATCTACTTTTATATCTCCAAAGCCTACCTCAGTATCTAAGTCTGGATAAACTTTTAATGAACTCTGTATGAACAAAGATCTAGAGGCAGGCCAAGAAGAATTGGTCAGAACATCTTTTTATTCACCTC
Organism: Puma concolor; assembly: GCF_028749965.1. Classification (NCBI taxonomy): domain Eukaryota; kingdom Metazoa; phylum Chordata; class Mammalia; order Carnivora; family Felidae; genus Puma; species Puma concolor. The sequence goes on along the minus strand of NC_141667.1, from coordinate 202,916,172 downwards.
ATTACAATGTGACCTTATAAATCTTTGAAAAGATAGGAAGCTGAAGACATCTCCCCTTTCCTTCCTCCTTCCTTCCTTCCTCCCATTCTGTTTATCCTATTTGTGTATACTAACATACGTTCACATACATATGTGTTTGTGTGTGTGTATACAGAAAGACAAACTTTCACTAAATCCTGAGTTACGTGAAACTAGAGGTTGTTCTTATTGTATAAAACTGTTCATTGCATAAATCAAAAGCCGTGCTAATGGCCTGTTTTATTTAACCTGATAATTGTCTCCTGTCCTTGTTCTATATATTTGCAAACTATTATAGAGAATGAGAATATTTGTATTTTTGCTACAACTATGAGAAGTTGCCTTGGTTGATAAATAGGTGATTACTTTATCCATTCAAATAATGGGATTGACATGCTTTCAGTTCACCAAACAACTTTTCAAAAACTTCTTTGAGTGGCAAAAGACTCAATGATGTTATGAAGCAAAAATAGGGAAGATATTTTAGTCAAAATTCATTTTAGTGATAACTAAAAACTAAATTGCATTTTGTTTTGTTTTGCCCAAAAAAGGCTTTTAATTTTATTTCTGCAAGAACACTGGGAAAGTAAATATACGAAGAATAGTATAACATGAACTCTGAGTAACAAAGTATTTAAAAATCACAATTTCTTGTAAAGTTTCATAAACTTGATTCATATTTAGTAATTATGGAAATGAATCATTGATTTTTTTAAAAAATTCTATTTGAATAACTGAAGTAATCAGTGTGAACAGCTCTATTCCTTGCTGTTCTATTGATTGAAATATACTTGTGAACGTCAGTGGGACTTTTGAATATTACAGATCACACTCATTTTGGTCAGTGATCTATCACAGATGATTGGTATTAAGAACCCAGCTGTGCCCTCTTGTTCTACTGATATTTTCAACAGTTTTTTTTTCCTCCATAATAATTCAGAAAACTATAAAAAACTCTGGTTGTTCATCAGTCACACCGGATTAATTGCCCTAAGTATCCCAAATCAGGAATAACAATTAAAAACAAACAAACAAAATTTTTAACAAAAACAAAGGAAGAAAATAATTTGAAAAGAAAGAAAAAGTTCATCCAGCTAGAAGTCAGACTCTGACCTACCCTTAAATGTGAAAAATAACCAACACACACATACACATACACATGCATGTTCCAACCCTAGAGCAGTTTATTTTTTTAGAGCAGTTTCTTAAGTAGATTAAGGATCACTCCTCTCTAAAACAGTGTCCTACAAGCTTTTCCAACACTTTTTTAGTGTAAGTCCTCTGAGAGGCAGGTGCCAAAATGCAATTAGATCCACAATACATTTATTAAGGGACTGCCTTTCAGAGAGAGTGGAGAGAGAGCCTAGAATGTCTGGGAGAATTGTTAGTCAGGTTTGAAGATCTGACCTTGAATGAAGGTGAGAGGGAAGGAAGGAGGGTTAGGTAAATGCTTGATTTATTGCCATGCAGTTCTAAGGGAAGTTTCAGCAAAGCCAATAAGGAATCCTTGAGCCAATGCACCATTAGAAGATCTGGTGTGTCCCAGGAACCTGATTGCTTTCCTCTCGCTGCCACATTCAGCCAAGGTGGAAGCATTTGTAAGAAATAAGCCCTCAGCAGAAATGTAGTGATGGACTTCTAGAGCATACCACCGGGGGGCTGTCAGTTACTTTTTCTGCACTCCGAGATCTGAAAGCCTCCTTCTTATGGCTGCCTCACTCACCCTGTGCCAGGATTTGCTCTAGACTCATTCCAAGACTCAGACATTAATCCTCTGTATTTTCTGAAATAGTGACACCAGAAATCCACCTTCGACTGTATCTCATGGCAGGAGAGGAAATACAGCTGTTGCCTCAAATATAGACACACAAGTGAATGTAAATTTTATTAAGTGGAAGCCTTTGGGGCCAAGAATCAGACTTCTCTCAGGTCATTATGAACAGTCAGGGGCATGTGTACTTTTCTGCAGCAAAACAACAGCAGATTAAACGATCTGCCACAGACGTGTAAAACTCTGTGTCTACAATTTTTCCCAAATTTCCAGTCACCCTGAACATTTTCAAGAGGCAGTATAAACCATTATGACCTATTATGAACCTCATTGATTATATTATAATAGAGTTATTTTCCCAACAGACAAATTCTGCAAAGCACATACAGAAGTAGATTGACCAATAAACAAATTAATCCCTTGGAAGCACAGGAATTTCTAGAAGCAAATATAGATAAATTGATAGAGACATTCTTAACATTCTATTTCCAAAATATTAACTAGTTTTAAAAAAAAGGAAATTGAAAAACAAAATGATGGGCTGATGAACTCTGTCAAACATAATGTTTGGTTATGAAAAGCCTCTTTGGATTTTAGGTGTCCTGTTGTTACACAGTCATTTATTTAAATTTCAAGAGCAATTTAGTCATTGCAACAGTTTGAATAGCTGACTAGCAAAATTCATAGACAAATCAACAAAATTATATCATTGTGAGGGATGTAACCAAACTTATAGAGAGGCTAAGTTAATGGTATGTGAAATTTCTTATTTCTACTTAAAACATTAGGAAGATGATGTAGTACTTTCAGGAATAAGGGACACTGGATGTAAAGAAGAAAAATCAAAGAGTTAATAGATTTTCAGTTCTTTCTGGATCATGTCATTCTACTGAGCAGGAAAGTCAACAAAGTAAAGTGTGCCAATAAGCCTATTAAAGAACTTCTCTAAAGTATGTTGAAAAAGAACTGGCAATCATACTATTATCATTAGATACGTGTTAAGTGCAGCCTGAAGAAAGCAAACTTCACTTTAGCGACTCATTTCTAGAAAAGGAGGCCCTTTTGCCACTGTAAAATTGCAGTTCATCAAATTTATTTTCTCAAAGAAAATTTATTTTCTCAAATTTATTCTCTCAAAGTTACCAATATTATATTGCATGAAGAAAAATATATTGCAATTCCTTCTCTTTAAAAATTGTTCATGCTGATGTTTTCTAGCCGTATGGTCTGTTTTTCTATCTGCAGACTTTGCTATGCTCTATTTCATTTCTTCTTATTCACAGATTGATTACATTAGTGTAATCACTTAAACCATTTGAAATGTGTTGTCTTCAGATTATCAAATAATATATATCTAAGCCTCTCCCTCTTCTCTACAGAGATAGGACGTTTTTTTATTCACTTTCCCATTGGAACTTCAGATATATTCTATATTTCAAAAGCAAGAAAAAGGTAATCGAATTTATCATCAATTTTGTTTTAATTTTTCCAACTTGTTTGATATATAATTTTTCATAAGATGAGTTCTGTAACATTCTCTGCCTTGTCATCCTCAATATCCCCTGTAAAGGAAACTAGTGTTCAGCCTATCAATGATTTTCTTCTGCAGAGGTCTTTGAATTAATATGTACAAAACCATAATTGTCCTAATTAAGGAAACTAGGCAACAAGTGTACCTATTTTCCAGAATCTGTTAGGTATAATTAATGTAATATTCTCCTCTAATTCCTTAAGTCATTTATCTAGCCTCTCTTTTATACTTGGTTCACAATTTTTTTTCTCTGTGTGTGTGTGCAGGCATGCCTGTGTGCCTGTGTGTGTGTTGACATTAGCAGCTAGTATCTCTTTGTTTATAACTAACGGACACAACTTTTTGTTGTTTGGTTTTTTTAATTTAATTTATTTCTGGGGAGAGAGAGAGAGAGACAGAGAATAAGTCAGAGAGAGGGACAGAGAGAGAGTGAGAGAGAGAGAATCCCAAGCAGGCTCCATGCTCAGCACAAAGTCCACCATGAGACTCCATCCTACATCCCTGGGATCATGACCTGATATTAAGAGTCGGATGCTCAACTGACTGAGCCACTTAGGCACTGGGGAGATGAAGTTTTTTGGACATAGAGTTTTACAATAGTGTTTTTGTTAATCCCCATTTTTTTTCTTTTTTCCCCTTTTTTCTTTCTGCTTTGTTGATGTTCTTGCTGTTGTGTCTCTCTGTTTCTAGACATGAAATAAATTTGACTTGATATTTTTATCTCTGGGTTCATGTGAATTCTGTATATTGATAATATCACATTTTGTTTTATCTCTTCTGAATATTCCAGAGTTGATTCTCTATTTATAACTGCTTTGTAAATAATTCCACAAATCAAGCAGGCAAATTCCAACTATTTCCAACCTGGGCAGAGTATCTAGGATATCATCTCTTTGTCAGTATCTTTCATGCAGCTGATAATATTATTAAGATCTTCCTGGACCCCGACTTCCACCATATCACACTGAATTCTTTCTTAGGTATATCTTGGCCATGTCTCACTTTTTAAGTCCTTACAGAATCTAGCCATATCAGTTTCTCTTGAATCTCTCCTCTGATGATAGGAAGAGGAAATGCCACTTATGTATAATAAATTTAATTCAAGATACATTCCAATTCTTCAAGATCAAACATGGTTTTCACTGTATTTCTTATTCCTAGAGTGCAGGAACAGTAGGGAAAAAATGGAATTCTTAGGGGGAAAAATAAAGCTAAGATCTTTGGAGCCACATGAAACTCTAACAGACAAGAGAACAAAAATATGCTCTGTGAGTTGATGAAATATTTAAGGAGGAATCTGCATAACATCTCAAAAAGCATCTATGGCATTCTACTAATAAGATTCATAAAAATTACTGCAAGGTACATATTAATTACCAGAGATTTTACCTTTCATAGATCTGCAAAGCATTCCAAGACTACTTAAAAAAAAAATAAAAACCTGACATCAGTCACTTTCTGATGACTCAACACTAATTAAAAACCATTCAAGAAAATTTTCTTGGATTCCTGTTATAAATAATCTTGTCAAGTCCTTCTAATCATTCTTGCCATTATTAAGTATCAGAATTTAAGGTCTAGAATGTGCATTTCAGGAACTGCAAGAAACTATCTGTATCTGATAATGATGCCAAGACCCATTCTAAGCATAGGATTCTGCAAATTTATTGTTTTGTTCATAAGTGCTTCCATGATCATTTTTGGCCATTATACTTGTTGTAGGAGAGATTGTGCTACTTTGTCATGGGCCTTAGAGGCACGTGTTCTGGTCCAGTTGAATTTCCCAGACTAAGGGCTTCCAAGTATATGAAGAAGCTCCTTAGTGGCCTAGAATGTGTTTGCAGCCACATGTTTTATATATATCACACTTAGAAAACTTAATACTGTTCAGTATGTTGTCCTGGCCATTTTGTCATTAGCAGCTATATTCTGTCTTAGGAGATAACAGATAATTTTAAATCTCATTCAGTGGTTTTTTAGAGAATCAAGCTACCAAATATTCTCAGTCATTTTTTTTTCCTTGAGATGGAACTAAGTTTCCTGATTTGAATGCAGTGCCACGATGCAAATTAAATATAGGTAAATAAATAATCAGTCCAGGATTTTACACTTTAAAAGCATGATTATTACTGAGTGGATTCAGAAAATAATTTCCACTGTAGGGACTTGATCTAGGTGCTAAATATGAGTACATAGATTCATCAGGATGAATGATGAATGAAGGCTTCCATTATTATTCCTAACAGACAGACTACCATCTAGCAAATGTAAAACTTCTAGCCAAACAAAAAGATACTCCTGATGGAGGGCAGGGAGAAAAACACCTAAGCTATAAAATATGACCATTGAAAAGTAGAAAATTAGTTTTATAGTTGGAAACCACTGTCTATGGCACCCATAGGTAGGTTTCTGGGATGGCAGTCTTACTAACATAATTGGGCCTTAGATTACTCAAGTGACAAATATCAAATGATATTACTGAGGAAAGTACATATTTTTTTTAAAATCCCAGTTCTTCAAATTTAGAATATGAGAACAGACTTGTTTCTTATCTAAAAATGGAGTTTTACAATATCCCCTTCATACACCTACTTACTAACAGGTGTTTAACAGTGTTAATAAATTTTCATTCTGGAGAATTTTCCCTTTAATACTATAAAAAATTGCAATCCCTGCATTTGCTTAGTCAGTTTCATGTAATCAGGTTTTATATTGACTGTAGCACCAGGCCTCCCAAAACCATATTCTTGAATTGAAAACTAAAACTGGGGGCGCCTGGGTGGCGCAGTCGGTTAAGCGTCCGACTTCAGCCAGGTCACCATCTCGCGGTCCGCGAGTTCGAGCCCCGCGTCGGGCTCTGGGCTGATGGCTCAGAGCCTGGAGCCTGTTTCCGATTCTGTGTCTCCCTCTCTCTCTCTGCCCCTCCCCCGTTCATGCTCTGTCTCTCTCTGTCCCAAAAATAAATAAATGTTGAAAAAAAAAAAAAAAAACTAAAACTGGAATGAGATTTTGTATGAGAAGTCATTGAGGACAAGCACATATGCTATAACCATTCCAAAGATCAGAAGAAATAACAAAAATAAAGCTACTTTTGTTGTTGTTATTGTAGTATTTTACATACCCACGACTTATTTATTTTATAACTTGAAGTTTGTACCTTTTGATTCCCTTCACCCATTTTACCTATCCCCTATTCCTTACTTCTGACAACCAACCATCCTGTGTATCTATGAGCTTGGCTTTTTTTTTTTTTTTTTTTTTTTTTTTTGATTTCACATATAACTGAAATCAAATGATATTTGCCTTTGTCTGACTTAATTCATTTATCATAATGCCCTCAAGGTTAATCCATTTTTCGCAAATGGCAAGAATTCATTTTTTCTTACAGCTGAGTAGTATTCTGTTGTGATACGTATACCACATTTTCTTTCTATTCATCCATTGATGGACCCTTAGCTTGTTTTCATATGTTGGCTATTGCATGTAAATAATGTTGCAGTCAACACTGAGTTGTATCTACCTTTTAAAATTAATTGTTTTCAGTTTCTTTGGATAAATATCCAGAAGCGGAATTGCTATAGCATGTGATAGTTCTACTTTTAATCTTTTAAGGAGTCTCCATACTGTTGTCCATAGTGGCCAGACTAGTTTACATTCCAGCAGTGTACAGGGTTTCCTTTTGTCCACATCCTTGCTAATACTTGTTACTTCTTATCTTTTTGATAATAGCCATTCTAACAGGTGTGAGGTGATTTCATCTTAGATTTTTGATTTGCATTTCCCTGATGGTTAGTAATTTTGAGCATCTTTTCATGTGTCTGTTGACCATCTGTGTGTCTTCTGTGGAAAAAAAACGTCTATTCAGATCCTTTGTCCATTTTCTAATTTGTTTTTTTTTGTTGTTGTTGTTTTGCTGTTAAATTGTATGAGTTCTTGGGGCGCCTGGGTGGCGCAGTCGGTTAAGCGTCCGACTTCAGCCAGGTCACGATCTCACGGTCCGTGAGTTCGAGCCCCGCGTCGGGCTCTGGGCTGATGGCTCAGAGCCTGGAGCCTGTTTCTGATTCTGTGTCTCCCTCTCTCTCTGCCCCTCCCCCGTTCATGCTCTGTCTCTCTCTGTCCCAAAAATAAATAAACGTTGAAAAAAAAAATTTAAATAAATAAATAAATTGTATGAGTTCTTTATATATTTTGGATATTAACCCCTTAACAGATAAATTATTTGCAAATATTTTTTTCTATTTCTCCTAGTCCTCCCATTTTCTCTGTGATTTCTGATATCAGGGTTAGATTTAATTGGAAATTTTTAAATTGTCATTTTATTCCATTTATTTTTGAATTATTAATAATCTTACCCACAAATTATATTGGGAAATTGTAAATAGAACTCTGAAACATGACACTCATAGGCAATGTCAAAAGTTCATAAATAGTAAAAGTAAAACCAATGAATTACCAAAGTTGGGATTAGTAAATGCTTTATTGTGCACAAACCAAAACCTCGTGAACTTAAGAGCCTTCAAACCAAAATGTAGAATGAGGCTCTGGACCTATATTTTTATGCAGCAGCATATATAGTGAGGAGGCAATGACAGTTTATTCTTCATGGCCTTTGATTATAATATTAGAATTTTCTGAAATGATAAGGAATTGTTTAATGATTGCCACATGTCAAATTTGCGCAACACTGTAAGTTTTGCGTATGATTTCCAGAGGCATAAACAAGAAATGGCCCAGGTCAAGTTAGTCTTGCAAAATACAGCAAATTAAGCTTTGCTTGTTGGACTGAACTGGTTTTGTCTGCTCAGGAAATTTTCAAGGCTTGTCTCTGGTTTTTATTTTAACAGCACACAAAATTGAATGGCCATTTACTCTATATTGAAATGAATATAAAAACATTTCAGTTGGGCAACAAATCTTTTGATATTGCTATAGTCAGTTCCATACTTGGAATTCACAAGAGATTTTAGAGAGACAAATCTTTAAGGAAATCCAGTGGTATCCTGCTGATTTTACATTTATTATTTTCTCTTTTTTGATAATAAATGTTGGCATAAAGCTCCTGTAGAAAGGATTTGAGAAGAGTTCCAAATACATTCACAAATAAGAGAAAGTAAACAGGATAGGTCTATTTTTATGCAAATAAATCTATTAATATGGAAATCGGTGAAATAGAAAAGCTCTTTTTAGCAGAAAATCACAATTTTTTCAAACATTCAAAGAATTCATTTACTTTCCTTTAAAATGCTATGTATCCCAAATATATCAATTGGGTTGATATCAAAAGCTAGATCTTTTATCATAATTTTTTTTCACAGAGTTAGAAAATAAAACAAGTTTTCTATTCTTTATTTAACCAAAATACTAACAATATTCCAAAAATTCATGTGATAACTGATATTTGAAATCTGAAACTTTGTGGTTTTGTTACTCTTGATAGTACAATACTGTATAATATATATAACCATAGCAGGGCCTGAACTCAACTTTAACTGATAAGTGAGGCTTCTGGCACATAGCTGTAATAAAAATTATGTTTTCCTACTGTTTTGTGGACTATGATACCTATTTATTTTATTTATACACTAGCTCATGGTGTGAAATCCTCCTATTTGTTTGGACTGCTGACTTCTAGAGTAAGAGTTTATTTCCTCATGTATTCTGTATTTATGGGAGTGAACTCATCTTCAGAAGTATATTGTGAGGGTAACACATGCTCTGGTGTTTAGAAGTGTCCCTTTGGGAAAATTGCTTTTTTAGTTTAGTTTAGTTTTTCCTTTTGTCAGTTTTCTACGTAATCAATTTAAGACCAAGTTACACATTGACATCTCACTTAGGAGTTCTCAGCCTGATTGGCTAGTGGAATTTAAACTCTGTCCTGCAGTACACATGATTCAAATTTAGGTTTTGAGTGAATGGTTCCATTATTCACTCATAAATTAGGGCAGATGACCAGCTCTTATTTCTAGTTTGATAAATAGGATAAAGTTTCTTCTTACCTTTATGTAACAAACTCGTTTTTACCACCTTGATTTCTTGGGGCTTATAGTCATAAGAAAATTAACCTCTAAGGATAGATACAGTCCCCCAGCCTGTAAGGGCCATGTTTGGCTTCAACTCCTGATTACTGCTCTGACTGTGAGTTTGTTCTTCATTTCCGCATGTCTTTTCTAAAACTATGCTTATTTTAAATGTTAATTATGTACAGTCCCAAGTAATCTTAAACAAATATGAATACAATAAGCAGCATTGGTAATTTCCAACATACATGTGATTCCATCCAGAAGTTGTTACTTGTTTATTTTTAACATTCTGGGTTTCTTTTTCACAATGGTGTCAGTATAGCAACTTGGATATTATTTTTTGTGTTGTAGGATTGAGCAAATGGGTAAATATACTGCTGTTTGGAGCCAGAATTCTTTTTTTTTAAGTTTATTTATTTACTTATTTTGGGAGAGAGAGAGAGCGAGCGAGTGCACACACGAGCACAATGGAGAAGGGGGAGAGAGAGCCAGAGAGAGAGAATCCAAAGCAGGCTCTGCACTGTCAACACAGAGCCTGAGGCAGGGCTTGAACCCATGAAATGTGAGGTCATGACCTGAGCCGAAGCCAAGAGTTGGACACTCAACTGACTGAGCCACCCAGGCACTCCTGGAGCCCAAATTTTTGATATAAGAGAACAGAGATACAAAGGTACAGAATGGCAGAAGATCGGAATTCAATTATAAATATGCAATTATAATTACATAATCAAAATGGACAAACTAATATCCTGCACTGCCTCTTGATGTGAAGACACATGTCATAGATACTGTGTCTGCCAAAATGAACAATGTGAACTTAATCATGATAAGATATTAGGCAAAGCTAAGCTGAAAGACAATTTATAAAACACATGGCAATTTATAAAACTTTGACTCTTCTGAAATGTAAATTTGAAAATGTAATGTTAACAAAAGATAAAGAGAGGTTAAGAACTATTCCAAATTGAAGAAAACATTTTAAAAAAGGAAATAAAGGCAATGAGTGATTTCAGTCAGAGAAAATAAATGTATGTATTCATAATTAATTGCCTGGCACTAAAACTGTAGAACTGCAAAGATAAATGGAAACAACCACAGTAAGCAATAATGACTACCTAAAGGATGACCAATAGACAAAATTTTTATTAAAACAAAAACAGAAATGGGTACCTGGGTGGCTCCGTTGGTTAAGTGTCCAACATCGGCTCAGGTTATGATCTCGCGGTCCGTGAGTTCGAGCCCCGCGTCGGGCTCTCTGCTGACAGCTCAGAGCCTGGAGCCTGCTTCAGATTCTATGTCTCTCTGCCCCTCCCCTGCTCATGCTCTGTCTCTCTCTGTATCTCAAAAATAAATAAACATTGGAAAAAAAATTTAAAAACAGAAACAAAAACAAAACAATTTTAACATTAAAAAGACCTTAGAAAAATTATATCGTGTCCTGCCTTGAATTTTGTAGCCAGATAATCTGCCATCTAATAATCCAGCCAAAGTTTTGAAAAATATGTACCAGGTAGATTATGCACCAACATTTTCTAAAAAAAAAAAAATGTGTGAAGTGTGTAGTTTAACAAAAAGGCAATTAATTATGAAAGAAGGAAATAAAGCAATAGTGAAAAAGATATAGATACAATTTATTGTATTTAGTATTGTTTATAAAATAAAAGATAACTAATTTGCTAGCAGGAAGATTACAAATACACTGGAAGTAAAATGCAATTTTAACATTTAGGAGATATATAGTTTGAAACTGAAAAAAAAATTGAAAATCATTTTATGAAATAAGAAACTGCATATTGCTTTGTAAAGTCATTGAAATTAGAGCAAAATAAACTTAAAAAGAATAATCTGGCAAAAATTAGAGATAACAAAATAAAAAAGTGTTTGAAAAGCTTATTAAGATGAAGATAATTTGCCTGTATGTATACTGGGTTAGTTTTTTCTTTTAATGTTTATTTATTTTGAGACAGAGAGTCCATGTATGTGCCCATATGCGAGTGAGCAGAGGAAGGTTAGAGAGAGAGAGGTAGAGAGAGAATCCAAAGCAGGCTCCACACTGTCAGCACAGAGTCTTAATAAAGGGCTCAATCTCATGAACCATGAGATCATGACCTGAGCCAAAATCAACAGTTGGACACTTAACCAACTGAGCCACCCAGGTGCCCCTTGGTTAGTTTTTGAAGTCAATAACTTAGTGAGTTAAACTAGCAATTTATTGTCACCTCTCACTTTCTGAATATTTATGGACTCAGCTAAACTGTTCTTGCTGAGATTTTCTGATGTTGTTGCAGCACATGGCAGGTGAGACTTGAATCTTTCTATAGAAGATTCTATAGCTATAGCATAACTTCTATGCTAATATATTTTTCTTAATGTTGTCTGTCATGTAGCTAGCTTGGGGTTCGTCACAGTATGATGGCCATAGGGTAATTAGATTTTTGCCTGATGACTGGTTTCCTCAGGAAAAACAATCTGAGAGCCAGGAAGCAGAAGTTTCCAGGCTTTAGACTCAGGCTCAGACACTTGCACAGGATCACTTCTACCATATTCTATTTGTCAGAGCACTCAGCTAGCACACTGAGATTCAAGGGGATGGGGAATCACTTCACAAGAGAAGTGCCAAAGGGTTTGTAGCCATCATTGAACTAACAAAGTCACTTTCTGAGTTTGTATTATTTGACTTCTTAAAAGCTTTTGACATTGTCTTTCTGACATTTTTTGACAGTGTATCTTTCTTATGTTCTCCATATTGCTTTGACTGCTCCTTCTCTATACCTTTGGTGGATTGCTCTACTTTACTAAGCACACACATTTTAGTGTTTCTGAGTTTATTTTGAATCATTCTCATTTTTCTTTCTATATCTTTTAACTTGATCTTTTGCAGGTTCATGTTTTAAAGTAACATCTTTAGGGGCGCCTGGGTGACTCAGTCGGTTAGGCGGCCGACTTTGGCTCAGGTCGTGATCTCGCGGTGAGTTCGAGCCCCGCGTCAGGCTCTGTGCTGACAGCTCAGAGCCTGGAGCCTGTTTCGGATTCTGTGTCTCCCTCTCTCTGACCCTCCCCTGTTCATGCTCTGTCTCTCCCTGTCTCAAAAATAAATAAAACGTTTAAAAAAAATAAAAAATAAATAAATAAAGTAACATCTTTATTTTTTATTATTTTTTAATGTTTATTATATCTATATATATCTATATCTATCTATCCATATATATATATATATATATATATATAGAGAGAGAGAGAGAGAGAGAGAGAGAGAGAGAGGGAACAAGGAGGCGAAGGGCAGAGAGGGACAGAGAGGCACGGAATCTAATGCAGGCTCCAGGCTGTGAACTATCAGCACAGAGCCCGACATGGAGCTTGAACTCACGAGCTGTGAAATGATGAACTGAGCCAAAGTCAGATGCTTAACCGACAGAGCCACACAGGCACCCCAACATCTTTATATTTTATATACTTTTCTCAAATAATGATCTTCAATCTCTCCATTCAACTTGAGTCTCATACAGTTTATTGCATTCTTCTATTTGCACTTGTATCTCCCATTGTCATCTCAAACTTACCATGTCCAAAATGAGATTGTCAAAATACTCTTCCCTTCTTCGCCACGTTCCTCAGTTACTCCTCTGGGGGGAAAAAAAGAAAGAAAGAAAAGAAAAGAAAACAAGTATCAGCACCTATACCACTATAGATAAGTTGTCTAACAATATGCCAGTTTTCAAGGTATAATCTCAAATTTATTTTTCATCCAACCCTTTCCTTTGGTCTCACAAAGACACCACCTGTAAACTCTGCTAATTCTACCTCTGAGCACAACTGTTGTATCTGGTCTTTTGTTCTACTCTCTTGTAAACTGTAATGGTAGCTGGCCAATGAAATATTCCTTTTGTATACGCTTTTTTTTTGGCCTACATTGCACAGGAGGAAAAGTAACGCTTCAAAATATAAATAAGATAAGCTTTACCTTGACTCTTTCTAACTTTCCTATTTTGGATCTATTTAAAAAAACAACAACTATATTTGATACTTCAATAGAAATCTCAGGTATCATCACCATTATTTTTAATAAAAAATTTATTTCTACTAGTATCTTATAGTTCATGCCCCAATGTTTCATGAAAATTAGCAGAGATAATTGTACCACTGATTATTTTAGCCATGTATAGTTGTATTTAAATGTTAGTGCTTTGGGGTGCCTGGGTAGGTGTCCAACTTTTGATTTTGACTCAGGTCATGATCTCATGGTCATGAGATCAAGCCCCATGTTGAACCCCACAACAGACTTCCCTGTGGGTATGGAGACTGCTTAAGATTTTTTCTCTCCCTTACCCGCTGCCCACCCCACTCACATGCACGTGTGTGCTTTCTCTGAAAAAAATTTAAAAAATAAAAGTAAATGTTACTGCTTTTCATCGTTGTTAATCCTTTCTTCCACCCTCTGCTCCCAGCAATCATTTGTAGTATGCCCCCTTCTCAGAATGTACATAAATAGAATCAGCCAGTATAAACTTATTTTGTTTAGTTTCTTTCACTCAGCATAATTAATTTAATATTCTTACATATTGTTACATGTACCATTAGTCCATTCCTTTGTGTCACTGAGTAAAATCTAATTGTAAGGAAGAACCACAGATTTTTCATGCATCATTTGATGGACATTTCTAGTTCTGGGTAATTATGAATAGAAGTGATATAAATTTGGGGCACCTGGGCAGCTCAGTGGGTTAAGTATCCAACTTTGGCTCAGGTCATGATCTCATTGTTCGTGGGTTCGAGCCCACGTCAGGCTCTGTGCTGACAGCTCAGAGCCTGCAGCCTGCTTCAGATTCTGTCTCTGGCTCTCTCTGCCCCTCCCTAGCTTGTGCTCTGTCTTTCTGTCTCTAAAATAAATAAACATTAAAAAAAATTTTTTTTAAAGTGATATAAGTTTCACATGTAGGTTTTCATTGTGAATATTTGTTTCATTTCTTTTGAGTAAATATCTAGGACAGGTTATGGTCAGTTTTAAATTTTTAAAGAAACTACCATGATGTTTTGCAAAGTGCATCTGTCTTTGCATTCTGATCAAGAAGTCTTGAGAGTTCCAGATGCTCTATATTCTCCCCAACAGTTGGTGTTGTCACTTTTTTGGGGGTAAATTTTACTGATTCTAAGAGGTGTGTACTGCTATTTCTCTATGGTTTTAAATTATGTTTTCCTCATGGCTAATGTTATTACACAATTTTCATGTCTTTATTTGCCATATGTAAAACTTATTTTTTTTTAAATTGGACATACAAACCTTTGCCTATTTTACAAATTGAAAGGGATTCCTTTTGTTTTTAGTTATGAGAGTTTTTAGTTTTTAGTTAGTTTTTGTTTTTAGTTATGAGAGTAATTTATACATTTTGGATACCAATCCGATATCAAATATTTGCTTAAAAAATTTTCCCAATATTTCCCAATCCTTTCATTTTTTCAAGAGTCTTTTGAACAAGAGCAATACTATTAATTTTGTTGAAGCTTAATTTATCAGTGTTTTCTATGCTTCATGTTTTTTCTGTCCTTATACAAAACATCCTTGAAAAATCCAGGATAGCAAAAAAAAAAAAAAATTTTTATCATTTCTTCCTTCTAGAAGTCTTGTGGCTTTAGGATTTGTATTTAAGTCTATAATATATTCCTATCTAAAGTTTTGCATATAGTGCAAGATATGTTCAAGGTTCTTTTTCCTTTTCTTTACCTTTCTTTCACATATGGATATCTGATTGTTCCAGCACCATTTGTTTAAAAAAAAAGTACCATTCATCCACTGAGCAGTCTTTATAACTTTGTGGAAAAACAGTTGACCATAAACAAGTAATTATGTTTTGGGGCCCTGTGTTTTTTCATCTATATTATGCTGTGCTATAGTTAGTAGTAGCTTTATAGCTACTGATTCCTGAAATCAAATAGTGTGAGACTTTCAACTTTGTTCTTTGTTTTTCAAAATTGCTTTCACTGTTGAAGTACTTTCCTTTTCCATATAAAATTTAACAATCAGCTTGTCAAGATTTATCAAGTATCCTACTGGGGTTATTAATGAAACTATTGAATCTATGGATACATTGAAAGAATCTTTCAACCCATGAATGTTGTTTCCTTCCAATTATTTGCCTTCTTTAACTTCTGTGATCAATGGTTTGTGGTTTTATGAATGCAAATACTGCATTTATTTTTTTAGATTTCTATGTTATATATTCAACATTTTCAGAGCAAATGTTTTTTTCAATTTTTTTCTAATATCTTAGTTTCAATCTTTTTCTGTTTTATTCCTATTTAAATTTCCAAATGTTCATTGGTAATGTAAACATAATTAATTTTTTTGTGTATGACTTTGTATCCTGCAATCTCTCTAATTCAGTTTTTAGTTATCCTATGTTTTTATTTTCTTCTTTCCCCAAATGACTTAGGATTTTTCTATGTAGGCCATCTTGTAATCTGCAAATTTTTGTTTTCTTTCTTCCTTTCCAGTGTTTACATTATTTCTTCTTCTTGCATTATTACTCTGGGTAGGTTCTTCTTCATGATGTTAATTTGGAATGATACAAGCAGAAACATTTGCCTTGATGTGGATAGCAGTGAAGTCATTCAGTCTTTACCAATGGATATGACATTATCTGTAATTTTTCATTGATTTATTTTGCCATATTTAGCAACATTACAGTAATTACTAGTTTTCTGAGAGTTTTTATCTGAATGTGTTTCAAATTACATCCAAATGATTTTTCTGCACATAGTGACATTGCTATATGGTTTTCATTCTCAGTACTCCACCCATGTAAGGGACATTTATGTGGGATAATTCTTTAACAGTGAGTGAAAGAAAAGGATCTTTTATTCAGTCAACTAGGATGTGTATTTTTCTGAAATTTCTTTGTTGAAGACAGCAAAGTCCTTTGATTTTTATATGGTTTTTATTTCTATACCACAATTGATACATAAAAATTTGGGGGGGAAAGTCAATGTCACTTATTTGTAGGACATATCCTTACTAATTACACCACATACATTTCCATTCTAAATAAATTTTGTGTATCTGACTTGCTTCTCAGAAATTACCATGGTTCTTATTATCTTACCAAAAGATACTTCCCCATTATTTCTTCAGTACTCTAAATGTATGCTTCACTTCCTTTTTTCCTCCTTAGAAATATTTAGAAGTATTTATATAATAAATTTAAACTCTTTCATGTGACATAGTATAAGACTTTTGCAGGCCTGTGAAACTTTCATTGTGCAAAAATTCCTTAACCACGTTGTACAAGAATTTCTTTACCAGACATATACTAAAGCCTCATGATAAATACTCTCAGAAAAATAAGAATAGAAGAAAACTTCTTCAATTGACAAAGAACATTAACAGGTAGTATATGAAAGACAAGAATGTCAGTTGTTACCATATATATTTAACCTTTCCTAGGTGCCCCTGCAAGTGCAATGAAACAAGAAAAGGATGAATTAAAAATAATGAAACATTAGGGTGCTTGGGTGGCTCAGTCGGTTGGATGTCTGACTCTTGATTTCAGCTCAGGTCATGATTTCACAGTTTGTGGGATCGACCCCACATTCAGGTCTGTGCTGACAGCAGGGAGCCTGCTTGGGATTCCCTCTCTCCCTCTCTCTCTGCTCCTCCGTCCCCCCACTGACGTTTACTCTCTCTCTCTCTCTCTCTCTCTCTCTCAAAATAAATAAACATTAAAAAAAAAAAAAAAACTAGGAGCACCTGGGTAGCTCTGTTGGTTAAGCGTCTGACTCTTGGTTTTAGCTCAGGTTGTGATCTGATACTTCGTGGGTTCGAGCCCTGCATCCAGCTCACACTGACTGTGTGGAGACTGCTTGGGATTCTCTCTCTCTCTCTCTCTCTCTCTCTCTCTTCTCTCTGCCCCTCTCCTGCTCTCTCTCTCTCTCTCTCTCTCTCTGTTTCTCTCAAAACAAATAAACTTTAAAAGAATTTAAAAAATAATTAAACATGATTGTCTACAAGGAAAATGTTAATAAAATTCAAGAACAGTTATGAGACATGATAAATAAAGTTTGGAAGGTTCCAGTATAAAAAGACTATGACTATGTTGATAGATAGATAAATAGATAGATAGATAGATAGATAGATGTAGTTTTTTATATACTAATAAGAAACACTTGAAGAATGAAGTTAAACTTGTTATTTTCAAGCTTTAGTAAATGAGAAATTCTAAGGAATAAATTGAATAAAACTTTGCACAAAGCTAATACACTGGAAACTATAAAATATTTTGGGGCAGGTTAAAGAGGACATAAATAAATAGACAATGCTATTGGATTATAAGACTTAATTTGTTAAAATATCAGTTTTCTCCAAAAATTATATTTGGATTAAACACATTCCCAATCAAGATCCCAGAAGTCTTTCTTATATAGCACTTGACAAGCTGTTTCTAAAATTGCTTAAAAATGTAAAGAACCTAGAATAGTCAAGGTATTTTGACAGAAAATAGGAAGACTTGTATGACCTGATCTCATGACTTACTTTTTTTTAAAGTTTATTTATTTTAAGAGAGACAGCACAGAAGGAAGCAAGGGAGGGGGACAGAGAATCCCAAGAAGGCTCCTTGCTCTCAGCACAGAGCCCAAAGTGGGGCTTCATCCCATGAACTATGAGAACATGACCTGAGCTGAAATTAAGAGCCAGATGCTTAACCTATTGAGCCACCCAGGTGTCCCTACTTAAAAAAAATATAGACAATATGGAATTTACATAAACATACATAGAGATGAATGGAACAGAAGAACGAATTCATAAGATCCACATATATATGGTCGATTGATTTTAGACAAACATGCCAAGTTAGTTTATGGGGAAATAATAGTTTTGCAAGCAAATTTTACTGAAGCAACTGAATATCCATATGGAATATAATGAAACTCAAACCTTTTTTCAAACAAAGCATTAAAGTTATCTTAAAATGGACCATAGGCTTCAGGGTAAAAGCTAAACGATATTTCTAGTAGAAAATATAGAAGATTATTGTGACCTCAGGTTAAGCAAATATGGATTAGAAAAGCCACCAAAAAAAAAAGTAATAAAGAAGATGATAAATTGCATTTTACCAAAAAAACTCAAAATTTCTGCTCTTTTAAGATACCACTAAGAAAACAACACAACAATGGTGTGGAATATAATATGCACACTATAAATACATCATAGAGCCTCTATCAACAATATATAAATAACTACAGCTCTTTAAGACAAAAACAAAAACAAAAAACATGTAATACTATCATAAGTGCATAAGAATATCAATAAAGGCATAGTCTCATCAAAGTCTTATAAATTAATGGCTTCGTTTTTAGCTATATTTCAGCTATTATCATTTTAATATTTTCTCATTCATGAAGGATAAATGATGTTTCAATGTATTTTCTATATGCATTTTAAATTAGAAATTAAATTTACATTTTCCAGTTTTTGGTCATTTGATTGTTTTTCTTCATTTATGTTTATACCTTTTGGAACAATTTATTTTTAATAAATATGACTGAGGTCTGTATCTTTTAAAGAATATTTACTTCAATAAATTTAATAGAATGTCATAAATATGCCTTACTTAGGTTAAGTTTTTGAAATGAGTCTTAGGGGTGCCTGGGTGGTTCAGTCAGCTAAGTGTCCCAACTCTTGATTTTGACTCAGGTCATGATCTCACTGTCATGACATCCAACCTGCTTGAGATTCTCTCTCCACTCCTCTCCCACTCATGCTGTATCTCTCCCATTCTCTCTCTCTCTCTCAAAATAAATAAACATTTAAAAAAATAAAATGAAATGACTAATAAAATGAAAGTGAGTTTTTAGAACCTCAAAGGGAAATGTGTAACAAATATTTATACTAACGTTTTCAGTAAGTGTTTAACTCCATGCAATAAATACAGAGTTCCATACTACTATTTGTTTAGCTTATCATATGAATGTAGTAACATGATTAATAAACTTTTAAGAAACCTTGCCAAGGAATTGGGTTTTAACCTGAAATACAGCTATAGCAGTAAGTACAGAGAGGTGTTAAGATAGTCACGTGTTAAAATAGCTCATATGTTAGCAAAGTTCTATTCTGGATCAGAATGTTCTGAATGAAAGTGCATGGATATGTGGAAATTCAAGGCACTTTTTACCCTGTTGTGCCAGGGGAGAAAAATACAGTGCCATCTGTTCAAATGACATACAAAGAAAAATTTGGCTATTGGATCAGACAGCACTTAAGGGAAATAGTTGTCTGATTCTTTTGATGGAGCCACAGTGAGAACATTCTTTTCAATGATCTTCTCCCTTATTTCAGCCCATCAAGATGTAAGCCGTATAATTGAAATTAATTATATACTTTAGATTTGATGGAAGTGGGGAAGAGGTTGTAATCATGTCACCTGTCCCAATTTGGACTTCCATATGGATATTCACCTTTCTAAGATGAGAAACTTGTCAGTGTGGACAAGATAATACTCTTCATTGGCTGTTTTAATTCTATTATCACATCTTATCCTAACCCAAGGAGAATGGTATAGCTCAGGGCCCTGTTTCTAGCATCATCTCCAAACCAAAGTCTGTTTCACTGGAGAAAAGGAAAGCAAGACTTTGTTAGTGTTTATGTTAGGATTCCTAGAGATAATGGAGACAGATATTGGATATTTACTCAGGAATTTTCTTTGTGGTCCTTTAATAGGCAGAGAAGTACATTTCAGATGTTTTCTGTGCATATGTATATACACATATTCCCAACATGTAAATATACATAGACAAACCTATATTATCTCTCCTTGTACTAATAAGTAGTTTTTTGTTTTTTGTTTTTTTTTTACCAAGCAAATAATCCTGAGTTTTCAGTGCAGGTTAGTATTTTTTTTTAACTTTTTTAATGTTTATTTTTGAGAGAGAGACAGAGTGCAAGTGGGGGAGGGGTAGAGAGAGGGAGACACATAATCTGAAGCAGGCTCCAGTCCCTGAGCTATCAGCCTGACATGGGGCTCAAACCCACAAACTGCGAGATCATGACCCGAGCCAAAGTCAGATGCTTAACTGAATGAGCCACCCAGGCACCCCCTATCTGGGTTACTATTGAAAGAAAAATGAAGAACAAAAATGAGCTGGTCTCCTAGAAACCTGCTTTTTGGACAATGTATAAATATCTTAATTCCTTATCAACATCCAGTTCCAAAAATAAAAAGCCAGTAAAAGTTGCAATGATTGTAATGGATCCAGAAAATTAATTTTTATAATAAATCCAGCCAGTAAGTGCCTTTACCAATATCCCTTTAGCCTACTAACAATAAAAAGTGTTATATTTTCATTTAATAGGGTCAATAATTGAATAGAAGCTGTACTAAGTTTTTTCTTTCCATTTGAACACAAAATATGTAATTTTAAAAATAACCGACAGTTTAGGGCAAAGCTCTAGAGATATATGCCATCTTCTATACCGAATATCACCATTGTAATTTCTTTCAGGTATCCTATGAATTTGGTTACTTTATCAACAAGAATGCTCTGTAAGAAAGAGAAGGTGGTCAATGAGGCTTTAAATGTCTTTATTAATACTGCATATCAGCACATATTATTGCCCTCATTGTGACATTTCTCCTTCTAATATACATAAATCTCTCATTACATGGCAAGTTTATTTTACTATTGCATTTAAGCCAGTAAATCTGGGGGCCCCTGGGTGGTTCAGTGGGTTAAGCCTCCGACTCTTGATTTAGGCTTAGGTTACGATCTCATGGTTCATGAGTTTGAGCCCCTCATCGGGCTCTGTACTGGCATTGCAGAACCTGCTTGGGATTCTTTCTCTCTCTGCTCCTCTCCTGCTCATGCTCGTGCTCACTCTCTCAAAAATAAATAAGGTGTACTGGATGGTTCAGTCAGTTAAGCATCCAACTCTTGGTTTCAACTCAGGTCATGATCTCATGGTTCATGGTTTCAAGCACCATGCTGGGCTCTGAGCTGACAGAGTGGATCCTGCTTGGGATTCTCTCTCTCTGTTTCTCTCTATGCGCCTCCTCTGCTTGCTCTCTCTCTCTCTAAATAAACTTTAAAAATAAGTAAATAAACCAGTAAAATATGGATTAGTAGAAGGGAAATTGTGTCAAATGCTAAGATGCTTTCATCTCCTAGTAGTTGAACAGAAAACAGAAACATAACCCTGAGTTTATGAACAGTGCTTACAGTGTGGACCTGAGATGTTTACAGATTCAGTCTTTCTAGCTTCTGCACCATAAGCAACATTAAGAACATTAAATGTTCTACTTTTTCATTGAGAGATGCTGGGGATGGCAATATTGTCTGTGGGTGTGTGTTTTAGAAAACATCAGCAAGTCAGGAAAAGACCAGAGGATTCTGAAAGTGCATATATTTTTGTGGAGAACAAGACAATCATGGGTTTGTATTACTGAAAGAAAGGGACTGTTGACATATGGACATACTCTATCCGCATTTGAATTTTCTCCACATGTTTAAATTTCTATATAGGGACGCCTGGGTGGTGCAGTCGGTTAAGCGTCCGACTTCAGCCAGGTCACGATCTCGCGGTCCGTGAGTTCGAGCCCCACGTCAGGCTCTGGGCTGATGGCTCGGAGCCTGGAGCCTGTTTCCGATTCTGTGTCTCCCTCTCTCTCTGCCCCTCCCCCGTTCATGCTCTGTCTCTCTCTGTCCCAAAAATAAATAAAAACGTTGAAAAAAAAATTAAAAAAAAAATTCTATATATATTAACCTTTATTAATTTATCAGATAGAGCCTATATAAACCTGCAGAAAACATAAATTTCTGAATCTTTGGCAGAAATTCTGTGTGTGGAAATACAAACAAATTAACAGGGATAAGTCTTTTTCCAGTCTCTGACTCTCAAGAATGAATCCACTAAATTCCAAAAATCTTTTATATTGAAAAAACATACTAGATGAACATATATATTTCTCCCACAGTATTAACTAAATTCATTATTAGCATTAAGCTCTGTTATTAAGTAAAGGTAAGATCTTATTGTCTCCTAACATTAAAAAGTACATGAACAATGTCATGATAATTTAGAAACTCTCAAAAGTTAGGGTGCCTAGGTGGCTTAGTCAGTTAAGCGTCTGACCAGCTCAGGTCACGATTTCATGGTTTGTGAGTTTAAGCCCACTTTGGACTCTGTGCTGACAACTCAGTGCCTGGAGCCTGCTTCAGATTCTGTGTCTCCCTCTCTTTCTGCCCTTCCCCTGCTTGTGCTCTGTCTCTCAAAAAATGAATACATGTTAAAAAAAAATCATTAAAAAACCTTTCAAAAGTTAAGGGAACTACTTTTACATATATCAGACTAGCTTGTGTGTAACTGAGTTTCAAAGAATGATTAGAATAACCTCTATCTTTCCTTAAAAAATTATTCATGTTGTGGCCCAGTTTCTCTCATTTTAAGAAAAGAGGTTCAGGCCAAAATCAGAAAGTGATCCAACTAGTAAGTGACAAAGCAGGAATCTGAGACCAGATCTAACTGATTCTAATACACTTATATTCTGTCCTCTGTATTGTGCTACAATTCAGTAAGATACAACAACTGATATATGTATCAATTCAGTAAGATACAAAACTGATGTATGTTTTAAGAATTCCATAGTGGGGCGCCTGGGTGGCGCAGTCGGTTAAGCGTCCGGCTTCAGCCAGGTCACGATCTCGCGGACCGTGAGTTCGAGCCCCGCGTCAGGCTCTGGGCTGATGGCTCAGAGCCTGGAGCCTGTTTCCGATTCTGTGTCTCCCTCTCTCTCTGCCCCTCCCCTGTTCATGCTCTGTCTCTCTCTGTCCCAAAAATAAATAAAAACGTTGGAAAAAAAAAAAAATTCCATAGTGAATTAGGTTTAATAGCAATAATTTAATAGAGGAATGTCACTATAATTTTAATTGGTTGCTTTCTTATTCTTTGACTTTGAAGAAAACCTCTTTAAACACAAATTGTGATGTTGACAGTGTTGCTTAAATTTAAATAGAATATTTTCAATATTTCAATAGATAATTTAGGTAAATCTAATATCATCCAAGTTTTGTATAAAAAGCAAAGGAGGCTTAAAAATTATCAGTGAGTTGATTAAGTTCGTACAAGCAAGGAGAGGCAGATCTGTAACCCAGGTCCTTTGAATGTCAAGCCAAATGCAGTTTTCACTGCCTTATGGTTGTCTTTAGTGATGATAGGTCTTTCTGAAGATGAAACAGAAAAGGCAAGCAAACAATATTTTCAGTGCACTCCATGCCTAGTGTTTCATCTCTGATCTACTGTAAAATCGCTCTTCTCACTGATTTACTATCAACTTGTTTTGAGTTGTTGCAAACAGCTAAGAATATGGAAATAACAGTTTCCTTTGGGAGCTGAAGCAGGGAAAATTGAAATAGACAGCTTACTGGCAAAAAACAGAATCTGTGGTGGTAGTTCAGATATATATTTTTTTAATGGAAATGATTTGCAGTGTCCATAAATAAGTTAAAAGTTATATTTCACCACAGATATATGGCACATGTACTCAATGCCTTAGAAAAGGGAGGAGGGGAGTTCTTAAAGTTGCCAACCCATACAGAGCCATTCACTGTATTTGATTTCTCTCGTGCATTGTGTGTAAAGCACCCTCTTCCACGTTAGAACTTCCATGTTTATATAGCTCCATCTACTCCCTAAAACAAATGTTTAGAGATAATTAAAAAGGAACAAGAAATAAACATCTGTTCATGGTCCATTTCTACATGCTTTCAATTATAAAAATAATTGTTTTTCCTTATGTAGATTTTGTATGTATATTCTGTAATACTGATTTCAGTGAATAAATTCAAAAATCATTTCTATGTCTAGAAATATATAAAACAATAATCATTAATATTAAATAAAATATAAATACAACATTTCAATCAAATTCAAATATGATTTAAGTTTAAAATTAAACATGTTTGAATTTCTTTTGTAAAACGTTAAAAAGGGGTATGGCAGTGTGATGTTTCTCCCCATCTACTGAATCGACATTATATTTTTATTACACATTTCCATAAATACAAAAACATCTTTGAATATCTCACTTCTTTAGACAAAAAAACAGCAAAATACAGACATGCAAATGTGCCTACAGAATGTGGAAATCTCCCTTGAGCCCACACACCCCTCTTATTCCACTTCTGAATAGTTTCCAACTAAAACTTACAAGTTATCTACTAGCATCAGTTGGTTGCATTCAGACTTTCAAAGATATTTCTGCATTACCCTCATATTGTAATTCCTCACATATTCCTTATCATTGTTTTTGTATACATTTTCTCACTGATATCCTTTTTTTTTTTTTTTTTTTTTTTTTTTTTTTTTGCCTATCTCCCATTCTCTCTCTGAAAGCTTTTAAGATTGTTTCTTTATTTCTTAGTCTCCAAAAGGACACAGCAGTGCGTTTCAGTGTGGATTTTGCCATGCTCATTGGCCTGGGCACTCAGAGGAGTGTTATTTATGGGTTCATATCCATACATGCCCATAGTTTTTGTGTATTCTGTTGTTAATCATTCATTACTCATGGTTTTCTCTGTTCTTTCCATTATGTACAGATATTAGTCAAATGCTGAACCCTTGTATTCATTTATTTTTCTAAAAATTGCTCTCTTGTTTATTTTTTTCTAATCTCTGAAAGTTTTCTTAACTGTGTCTATGAATTCTTTCATTGATTCCATTTTGTGGAATCACACACTTAGTATTTCCTAGAACTTTTTTCTGTTCTCTTGACTGTTCTTTTTTGTTTTTGTTTTTTGTCATAAAATTCTATTTCATGCATCATAGATTCAGTATCTTATTATATATTTGAAGATAATGTACTATTTTCTGAATATACTATTTTCTGAAGTGAATATTTATTTTATTTCATGGATTTCCTCTGCATGCTGTTATTTGGTTTGTGTTTTTTATATTGATTTCCTACTTTTGCTTTCTCACACACTGAAAATTTTTGAAATTGTAGTTTCATTGACTCCTCTGTGTTCATGGCTTGAAACTATTGAAAATTCTTTATTGGGAAGAAAAAGAGTCTTTATTAGGAAACCTTCTTTTATAAAATGGACCATCAATGTTATGTTCAATAGGTCATGTATTTAGGTTGTTTGGCTTTTGGAAGAGCAGTACCTTGCAGTCTCTTCTCAGGGTATTTTAGGAAGTTACCTGCATTGTAAAGTGAATAAGAGAAAGACTTTAAATTCCGTTTAACATTAAGCCTTAGTGACAGAAATCGGAATAGTTAATGCCCTGAGTTGAGAGGGGGATGGGAATATTGATTGGAAAGGGCAATGTGGAAATTATCTGAGGCTATAGAAGTGTTTTATATCTTCATCTGAGGGGAGGTTTTGTGTCTGTATAAATACGTAAAAAATTATTAAGTTGTATTCTTAAGATTTATGTGACTTAAACTCATACAAAAGTAAACTATTAAGATTTATTTCATTAAGAATCTTCAAAGCAATCAAGATGGTATTTCAGTCTTCAGTGTAGAAATCCATCATGTTAGAATGTCCAGACACAATGTAAGAGACAGCCACTTAGGACACACATGCAATCTGAATGCATGGTGTCCACACCCAGCTCCCCATTTGAATGACAAATATTGGGGAGAGGAGGGTTTGAAGGCAGAGAGAGAAGGCTTGGAGAAGCTCTGTAAGAAAAAAATCTAAAAGGGAGGACTTCAGAGTGTTCTAAGAGAGTTCCACATTCCACTCCCTGCTCCCTTCTTCTTTCGACTCCCTGGACCCAGTCACCTTGTTACCTGTGAATATTACGGAGCCATTATCATTCTGAGGGAGAAAAAAAGAAAAGCTCACTAAAACTGGAGTATAGGTCTTGACCTTTGCTGGTGCAAAAATGAGAAGTACACCCTACAAATATCTCTAATTATATAAAGTTTTGGAAGAAAAACTAGAAAGCGTTTGATAAGTAACTTCATTGTCTGATTGCTTTATCTCTTCTCTAGGGCAATGGAAAAAAAAAACCCTCTGCAATGGTTTGGCATACAGAAAAGGGAAGGAAAAAGATTCACAGCATTAATATACCTTAACCACAAATATATATCTTTGGCTTTAGGAATTCCAAAGCAGGAGCTGATCTGTGCTATTTTAGTCATATTTTCATGATATATATCATCTATCTTCAATCAGAAGGAATGAAGGTATTTCAAAATAATAGTAAAAAATATTTATTTTCAAGTTAATTAACCTGTATGAACTAGATATACAGCTTGATAAATACTACCTAATTTGTTTAGTGCTTTGAGGTTTAAAAGCTCAACAATATCCTTCATGGTTGTCTAAGCTTTCCTCTTGCTCCCTGCTGGGTATGCGATGTGAAAACTAAAAATTAAAAAATTAAAACAAATAATTGAATGTCTTATATGATTTTTAAAATACTTTGGTGTTAAATTTTGATGATTGTTATTAAACAAAATAACTTACACAGATGCACTATGAAATTGTTATTGTAATTCCATATTTGTCGCAGTAACAGTCATTATCTCTATTTTTGCCATTGATGTTAAAAATTTCTGTAGGCTTACTCAAAATAAAACGCACAGAATCATACCTACAAATTTACTCATAGAATAAGCATAAATCATATTCATGTGATTATAAGTTTTTAGCGTCTATATTAACATTATCCTGAAGAAACACACAAGGTTTCTAGAGCAGAGCAGGTTGTTATTTACTTAGAGCAAGTAATATCTGCATTGTTTCTCTGTGTCTAATTCTTACCTCTAAGGTGACCTGACAAAATCCAGATATCACCCTACACTTGCAAGTTCTGTATTGTAAGCAAGGAGTCATGCCCAAGTGATTTTTTCTGCACAGGAAAAGAGGCAGCTGTCCCTCTTTCCCATCTGAGAAAGTTTCCTTTGAAAAATAGTGGAAAGAATACTTGTTTTCTTACTCTACCTCATTGGTATATAAATAAACCTCCCCAGGGGAAAGATAGGATCAGAGTTACCAACTTTGCAGCTAAAGAATATAACCACAGGGTCTCAGTACTCCTTGAAATGTAAATGTGTATCTTTGGGGAAGTAATATCTCTGGAGTTCTCTCACTGTATTATTAGTCATAAAGGATCTCCCAAGGCTTGTTTTTAGCATAGGTCCCAAGTTACAGTAAGAATTGCACAGAAAGCCCTAACTATGCAGAAACCTGAAAATGTTTTCTCTATAGTTCCACAAATTTCTAAAGTTAAGTCATATTGCCATGAGTAAAATATAGATAGGTATTTATGAAGAAAAACAAATTTAATTTTATGAGTGCTGTGATGGGCTTGGCATTGGGTATAATTATTAGGATGAGAGGTAATAGATCAAGAAATATAGTAATTATTTATCAAAATTAAACATTTTTATATATTGGCTTATAACTACAAACTAATTTTTCTGAACATTATCTTTTGCCCTTGAAAACAATTTTGGTAATTAGGTGGTATTATTAATATGTCATTGAAATTTCATTCATAGACCAGTTCACTTCTGCCAAAGCAAACCAAGTTTGAGTGAAAGACGTGAAACTAGGCTTCTCAGGTATCATTCAGTGTCCTTTTCACTACGTAATGTTTCTCTGAAGATGCTAATGAATATCATCTTCTAATTGGCTTAGTAAGTTAAAAAAGATAGATTGATCGATAGATAATACATATGTACATACATACATACCCATCTAAATACAGAGATAAATAGGTAGATAGTGTTAAGGAATTATAATTAAAAACAAAATCGTTTTCAACCCAGAAATCCTCCCCACAAATTAGAGAAAGAAAATATTTTTATTATTGAATGAGCATCAAACCAGACTCTGATGTACACCCCAGGCAATCTGCTATGAGATTGCACAGACAAAAAGATTATACTTTGTTAAGTGGCTGAGCAGCACCATTTGTTGCATGTAATCCATCCTGAATTCACCTAGTAGTTGGCTTCACACAAAGGAAAAATAAACTTCTTCCGTCTTCATTATGGAACGTAGTTTTGCATGTTGGAACAAGATGCCTCCTGAAGGTGGGCTCCTACCCTCCCACAGAAACTGGGAGATAGGAGTGCTATCTCCCTTGATGTTTACGTGTTAAAGAGATGGGGCCTAGGTCCTTGAGAAAGACACTCCTGAGTTATAAAGCTGGCAAAAGCCTTCTTTAGTTCTTGAAGGATCTAAATACATTTGAAAGAGATGAAGAAATAAATTACAGTTGCAAGCTTTCTGAAATAAATGCTCTGCTAAAGAGATGGAGAAGTCTATTCCTTCATTTCAGCATGGAGAATTAAGCCTATTTTTAAATTTTATTTTCCCTTAGTACATATATTCACAAAACACACACTGGTTTCAAAAGCTTTCCTGATGACAATACATTTTATCTATTTGTATCAAAAAATAATTTGCTTTTTTTTTTTTTTTGCTTTTTCTACGATGCGTGATTTTTTTTCACAACTTTTATTGTGTATGCATGAGACTGTTGTTTTCTTTATCTCCTCACTGAAATGCTTGTGAGGCATTAATATAAAAAAATCTGAAGGAGTAAATATCATTACATTATAATGTTGCTTATAAAGATATGAACTAAATGACTGTGTTAAAGAGATTGTGATGAATATGTGTTAAATGATTGTGACAAAGCGTCCAGGTTCTGAGTAGAATATGATTATTAATTCAGTGTTATGTTAGAGTGCTTCTATTTAACGTTCAATAACATTAACTATTAAATTAAGATAAATATTACTTGTCATTGCACTAATATTATCAAGAGTAATTTCCAGGATAAATTTCAAATGTATATTTAAAAATCTGAAAGAAATATTTTTCAAACTCATCAGTTATATCTTTTCATTTACTAGAGATAATACCTAGATCATTTGCATCAATTCATAGTTTAGCCAGGCTGGAATATTTACACATGTCATGTAGTACCTCACTATACCTGCTGATGCAGCAATGGCAATTTAACTTTTTTTTTTTTAGAGAACATACAATATTTAGTTGTAGCAGTTAATTTAAAGATAAAGACCTACTGTCTTTTGTAAGGATAAATAATATTAAAAGTAGGATACATAAATTAAAAACAAGACAGTTCTCCATGTTGAAAATAAGGGAAGATATTCCCTTCCTCTCCTTTTTTCTTAGATCATTTATTTTAAAAACCTTAAAATGTTATCCTTTCTTGGAAAGGTATGTAAATCCTTTCCTTTTGCCAGCTTTGTGACCCAGGAGTGTCTTTCTCAAGGACTTGAGCTCCATCTTTTTAAAATGTAAACATCACAGTAGATAGCACCTCTATCTCCCAGTTTCTGTGGGAGGGTAGGGGCCTAACTTCAGTGGGATCTTGTTCTAAGTTGCAAAAATACCTCCTGTCATAAAGATAGAAGAAGTTTATTTTTCCTTTGTGTAAAGCCAATTACCAAGTGATTTCAGGATGAACAACACTACACGTGACCAGTAGTGCTATCAAATCCTCTTACTTGAGGATCAGTCCTTGTTTATCTCAACAGCATGTATGTAATGGGTTGTGTCTGCTTGGCTTTCAGTTTCCCCCACAAACTGAAAGTAAACACTTCCAGAGATATTTCATGAAAAATTATATTGCTCAAAAGATGGAAGACGCCATGTCATTAAAATTACAAAGAAATTGGGGCGCCTGGGTGGCGCAGTCGGTTAAGCGTCCGACTTCAGCCAGGTCACGATCTCGCGGTCCGTGAGTTCGAGCCCCGCGTCAGGCTCTGGGCTGATGGCTCAGAGCCTGGAGCCTGTTTCCGATTCTGTGTCTCCCTCTCTCTCTGCCCCTCCCCCGTTCATGCTCTGTCTCTCTCTGTCCCAAAAATAAATAAACGTTGAAAAAAAAAAATTACAAAGAAATATACCAGAATATTGTTTGATGCATGATGTTCTTGAAAAGAGTGTAGAGATGAAAGGACTAAAGGAAATCCTTGTTAATAGAGAAATTCTCATCTGAAAAAAATTCATACTTAAATCAAAGATATTTTTAGCCTTCTACTTTCAAGAGTTTGCAGTGTAACTAGGATTCAAAGATACAGCTATATGATCAGCATAATAGAATTCTTATGTTAATTTTAATTTTTCACACATATACACATACACGCACACTGTCCTGATCTATAAACACAAATGACATTGGCATATTAATTATATCCAGAAAGACCATAAATTCTGTCATTTTTTACATATTTTTTATTCATAATCATGCTTAGCAGGTATTGTGCATATAAAATGGTGCTAAATTTTCAAAATTATTTCCACTTATGCAACCAATGGATAATAATCAGGGCAGACTTAGACATGTGTATTAATGAGAGGAAGAAAAACTAGTTTTGAAAAAAATAGAGTGAGACCAATAAAGCCTAAGATGTGGAAGACAAAGGCAAACAGGATATATGAGACGCTCTGTTTATTTAGACAATATATTGATGAGATAACACATTCAAGTGTTGATATTTAGGTGCTTTTCATTATGTGAAATATTATTTCCAATATAAATCTGAGTCAGAGTTTAAATTTGAAGAAAAAGAGGAAAAAGAGAAAATTTAGGCTCACACTGGAGAACTATATGAATGAAATATGTAAGTGTTACCTGAGGTTCTCTTGAAATGTGAAAGAATTTTCTTTGGAATTTATAATGGTGGAATCTCCAACTGACTTTATTGACAATCTGTTTCAGGTTTTGGCAAACTTTTCCTGTGAAAGGACTGAGAGTAAACATTCTTTACTTTGCAAGTTGGGAGCTCCTTGCTATAACGACTCAAGACTTTGTTAGTGTCCAAGTAGCCATAGGCGTAGCCATAAAAATGAATGAGCACAGATGGGATATGATAATATGCAATATACAATAATATACAATCATGTTTTATTTCCACACACTGGTCATGGACTGAATTTGTTGAAGAGTAATAGTTTGCCAATCCCTTACTTATTTAATTAACCCTCAAAATTTGAACAGTATTTTAGTAGAACATTAGTTATTCAATATATATGAGCACTTAACAAAGTAATTGGTAAGGAAACTCACATTTTTTAAATCATAGAATTTAGTTCTTAATCTGATTAAATTTTTCATTACTTTTTCAGAATATTCATTTGAAAAAACTGGTTTCATCTTTTGGGATAGATTTTTAAAAGGTATTCAGTATTGTTGATAATTGGATATGTGATTATGATACCATAGTTATATCTTCTTAAAGAGTCCTTATTTTTAATACTATACTAACATGTCAATAATAGGGGAAATTGTGTGCAGAGGGGAGGGGATATATGGGAACTCTCTGTATTATTTTCTTAATTTTTTTCTGTAAATATAAAACTGATCTAAAAAGAGAATCTATTTTTTAAAAAAGAAAAGTCCTATTTTTAGATATATATACTTTTAAAAACATAAATTATGTTGTGATGTGTGGAATGATCTCTAAATAAAACAAATAGGGAGAACTTACATGAGGGTGAAGATGAAGTATAGCTTACCATGAGTTAATCATTGTTGATCTTTGTGGTGGTAGGTACATGCGAATTTCACTTTTCTGTGTATTCTTTCTGTTTATGTGTGTACTACGATTATTCACACTAACAGCAGTAAACCTGTCTATTAGTTCATAGGGATGCCATAACAGAAACCTAACTGAATGGATTGAACAGAAATGTATTTTATAAAGTTCTGGAGCCTAGAAGTTCAAATTCCAAGGTGTTGGTAGCCTTTGATTTTCCTGAGGTCTTTCTCTCTCCTTTACTTCCAGGTGGCTGTCTCCTTGCTATGTCCTCGTACAGACATTTTTTTCCCCTTTCACCTATATTGAGGTATATTGACAGAATTGTAGGATATTTAAGGCATATATTATGATGATTTGGTATGCATTGTCAAAGGATTCCTCATCTAGTTAATTAACACATCCATCATGTCATGCATTTATTTTTTTCAGCGATAGGAATAAGGTCTGAGAATCTAATGTAAAACCTGTTAACTATAGTAGATAACACTGTATTGTGTTATTGAAATTTGCTAAGAGAGTATAACTTAAATGTTTCACACAGCCTTTTCTCTTCCACATTCCTTGGCATTTCTTTTTCTACTCACAAGCACACCAGTCCTGTTGAATTAGGACCCTACCCTATAGACCCTATCTTAAATTAATCACCTCTTTGAAGACCCAGTCTCCAAATGCGGTAACATGAACTAGTGCCCACCCATATGGTCATCTCATTTAACCTTAATTACCTCTCTAAAGGCCCTATCTCCAAATTAGGTTGCGTTCAGAGGTAATGGAGGTTGAGACTTCAACATATGAATTTACAAGTATACAATTCAGTTTGTAACAATGTGTTGATTGAAGCCATCCTATAAAAATATTCATTCATTGTAAATATTATGGATTGTAACATATTACAAAGGTAAAGTAAAATATGAAAGTATTAGAAACTACTACTTTTTTAAGAGAAATGCTTTCTTAGAAAACTATTAGGGGCAAGTACAGTATTTTATTCAAGTCTTTATTTTTTATGTTACATGCAGCATCTTGTATTTATTTGGTACTCAGATACGTTTTATATTGCAATTCTGAACAGAGAAGACAGCTTAATATTTCCTTCTGTTGCATGCTGTTCCTCTAAAGTGCTTTCAATTTGTATTTTCCTTTATATCAGCAAGTTGTTTTTTGTTTTGATATAATACTAAAAGTTTTCAGTAATCTAAAATACTCATTGAAATAGTATATTAAAATAGTGTTATGTAATAAAGGAATTCTCAAAAGTAATTATTAAAGTAATATCTACCATCTTGCCAATTAATTTCTTTCCTATGTGCGTATTTAGGAAACGTCATGCAATCTTCTTTTGGGGGGGGCGGTTAATGGGGCAAGCTACTTGTAAACATGTATTGATCCACTAAATATTTTATCCAGAGTTTTCAGTAAATGTCACATTCCAGGGCTCAGCTAAATTAGAGTGAAATGTTTACAAGCAAAACTCATAATCCCATGTAATCTTTGTAAAAAGAAGTAGCATAATAGATAAAGCAGCGTTTGTTTATATGTTGCTTTCTGTAAGCATGACCTCGTCAATAAAATAGTCAGCAGGGGCACATGCTCTGTTACTCAGTTGGAAAAAGCCCTTTCATGTTTTTTCCCTCCGTTATGACAGGAGGAGAATACAACACATTAAGTCAGGTAAATCTTATTAAGTTCAGGTTAGGTTTTAACAATTTACTCTTCAAAATCACTGAGCTTAATATTTATTAACACCTTGAATGCACATAATTTTATATACATTAGCTATGACTCTTTTACAATATAAGGATCATAATGAAGACACAGTAAAGCAGAAATCGGTATTTTCATGCAGGTTGACTTTGTTTCAGTATTTACTTATTACAGCATCATAAATAAACCTAACTAAAGCAAGTGTATTTACTTGGAGAAGAATAAATCTTTTAATGTACATTTTTTTCCTAACTCTTTGTGTAGAATTAAGTGATGTATACCCATTTCTAATATTTATAGTGATTATGACTAGGTGTATATCTTTAATTTTATGATTACACCACAGTTCATATCTTGTAAACAAATTATTTGAAAATATAATTTACCATGCAGGATAATTTAGGATGGAAAAATTATACATAAAAATTATACCATAAATGTAAGTTATCACTTCTGTTATGAGAGCAGATCAGTTCTTTGGGAATCAGTTATTTGGTACCAGGTCTGCTAAGCAAGCTTCATAATTAAATAGAATTTTAAAAATTTAGTTACCAAAAGGTTATTAGACCCAATAAAGATTAAATTCAGTAACACCCCATCTGACAGTTTGATGTTTTTATTAAAATATAAACATGAGGAAACAATAGCTAAAATGTAGATAAGATGGGAAACTATTATTATTCTTTAATTTATGGGTTTTATGTTTTTTTAAAAAATGAGTTTAATATCCTCTAAGTGTCTTTCAATCTGGAGGTTGTCAGTTTTGGCATAAATTCCAGGTCTAAGATTTGCTAACTGAACGTTCCTGTGAAAGACCTCAGAGTCTCCATGTTATCATTTGTAGCATTCACATTTTCTGGGGTCATTTTAATATCTATATGAGATGGCATTCAACAAATTATAGTTATTCAATAAATTTGATAATCATCAAAATATCTGCTTATACTTAACATATTTAATACTCAACAAACTTAGAAGTCAATTTTCTCCTTTTCAGGAAAAACAAGTTAAAGCGCAGACTTGTGTAAATAATTACTTTATAAGCCTCTATTATGTAATAAGCAAATCTGGAATTCAACCATTGTCTTTTTAGTGAAATTGCATTTGTTACTCCGTTACTCTGGGCTGCCTTCATCCTAACTCACATATCTGTCATTTTGTACCCATAAATGCTGGGCTTTGCTTTATTCTTGTAATAAATAATCACATTCTTTTGATATTTATGCCCCTTTCATCCTCTTAATTCCAAGTATCCAGAAACAGATTTGATGTGAATATTGCCCAAAGATGCCCAGGGCTCTATTAATATACAACAAAAGGTGATTTTTTTTCTCATAGGACAAATTTTAAAATGCTGCCTGTTATATTGGCTTTATAAATCAAATTCTGATAAATATTTTTCATTTAGTTTTAATATTTTTCCTGTATTTAGGAAAACTATAAATATTTATTCAAAAACTCTAAAAATCCGTTTTCCTTTATCTTCCCCTCTTCTCTGCCTTCTTCCCCTCCCAGTCCAATAAGTGAAATAAGGGAAATATAGTAAAAACAAATGGTTAAATAGAGAAAAAGTGTATATTTTAATGTAATTAAAATGCACAGTATTTATCAGGGACAATAGAGGGAATGGAAGCCTCCAACATAATCCTAAGAATTAAATTTCTGTTTTATCCACAAAATATAGTCAATGTTGTTTCATAACTTAGAATATTCTAAAAGAATAATTCAAGGTGCAATTTTTATATAGTTGATTGTGGAAAATATATATAGTCACATTTTTACATCTCCATAAAATCATAGTGATAAGTTGAGAAAAATGACCCCCAAAGATATAGCATCCAATTTATACACATAAACCCAAACCTCAGAGATCTGGGTTTATTTTAGGTGCTGTTACTGATTTGAATTATTAATTTTAAGATAATAGTTTATTTACTTCTCTTTAACATCTATGCTTGAAATAGGCATCTCCATAATATAAAGCCATTATAAATAATTTATAGTTACTAAATAATGGTGTTAATAATTTGGGAGTGGTATTGAAATGCTATCCATGAAACTTGCAGAGAGTAGATATTTGTGCAAGGTCGAATAAGACATATCTGCTTCTGATTTCAGGGTTCACACTAGGAGAAGGAGCCTATTGATGGTCAACGTAGCACCAGTTTTTCAAGAAGATGTGGACATTATTTGTAAGTAAAAATTTGGTCTTACAAGTGGTTCTTTCTGAAGAATATTACAGAGGGCTGAAAATATGTGCATGAATAGATGTAGTAACATAATCTTATTTCATATTTTCCTGGTATTCTTTAATGATGGACCTATGGGAGGAGGCAGGTGTTCATCAGTTGTAATGAGTGCACCACTCTGGTGGGAGATGTTGATAATGGCGCAGGGAATATGTGGGAAATTTCTGTACCTGCCTCTCAATTTTTTTGTGACTCTAAAACTACCCCTAAAAAGACAGTCTTTAAAAACAAAACAAAAATCTAATACATTGCCTTACCTAGCATGTAACTCAACAGGATTCATCACTAAGCTTTCCATCTGCTGGTGAACCTGGTTGCTAATTGTAATAGCAAATGTCAGAGAAGACACTGTGCCCACCCCACATAAGGTGACAGGAATGAAGTCCATATTTGGAATCTGTGACTAAATTTGTGAGTTCAAACTGATTATTGGTAGGAGACAGGTAGCAGTAGACTCGTTTTTTATATACACTGGGTAGAATCCATTATTCCTTATAAAGTAATGCCTAGAATATAAACCTGAATTATTAAGATAATGCTGGATAATCCAGTTTTCCTCTAGAGTAGGGGAAATGGGAGAGCTCCACTCAGTACAAGGCAAATACTGTAAAAACCATGTGCCATATATGCTGCAAATCCTTCAAGCTAATTTAGAAAAAAACCCTCAAACTGGGCATCTGTCATGGCGTATCCATGACAAGTACTCCAAAACTTCTGTGGAAGTAGAATCTCCCTGGAACAAGAGACAGGAACTGTCGAACCCTGAGGACCAGTATGCAATTACTTTCCTATTTTTAGAGCCATTTTGGGATGGGATGGGATGGGATGGGATGGGATGGGATGGGATGGGATGGGATGGGGTAGGGTGGGGTGGAGTGGGGTGGGATGGGATGGGATGAGATGGGATGGGATGGGATGGGAAGGGTGTATTCTTTGCTTAGCGACCAGAGATATATAATGATAGAAGAGACAGTGGAAGGAAAGCAAACAGGGAAACTAAAGCTAAAATGGACTCCTACTAGTTAACCAAGTCTATACTGTCTGTTGAAACTGAATGGAATTTGGTGGGAAAAAAATATTTCACCTATACTTATATTAATTTATTACCAGTATTGTATTTTCATTAGTAATATACTACACCTACAATCCCTGCCACATGTTGCATGGCATAACAAAGGCATCATGTATAATACTAGTTATTATGTGTTACTCTTCTAAACATTTAATATATATTACCTCATTAAATCCTCATGAACCTTATGAGGTAAATATTTTCAATCTACCTTTTCACAAATGAGTGCATTGCAACAGACAGTGTTAAGTAACTTCCCCCAGATTACATAACTGGTAAAAATGGCAGAGCCAGGTTTGAAACTCAGGGTGTATACTTATAATGAACTTACAAAGAACTTTTGGGCTTTTCTCATTATCACTGTCAACCTTAGTACAAGAGTGCTTAACATCACTGACCAGAATTTAAGCTCTTCTCCTGACTCTGTCCTAAGAGGAACAGAAGGTAACCTAATAGGTTTGCAGGGTGCCTATGTGTATTTAAAACTCATACAGTGCTATAGGTCATACATTCCTAAGGGGTTTTGTTTAACCTTTAGCTTCAGAACCAGCTCCTCAAGTTAATGCTAAAAATAGTCCTGTGGATATTGTGGTCCAAACACAGAGGAGTCGAGTATTTTTCAAGTTATGGCTCAATGATTCCATTTTGTTCTTCAAGTTGGAAATAAACTCTCCTATGTAGAATCAGCCCGTCTTTGAGGTATTCACTAGTGATTACGCCTTTCAAAATTCACTGACAAGAAACATCCTTCCCATTAGTGTTCTGTGTCTATCTTGATGAATTTATCATTTAGCTGTTCTCTGCTACTTGTCCAGAAATGGGGTTAGTTTTAAGATCACAGAGCAAGGTTGTAAAATTTCAGTAACGTAACACCAGTCACTAACATGATCACACTAAGGTAAAATTATAATAATGCAGTGTTATCTAGTTTAGTATAATTTTGAAGTGAAAACCAAGACTGCTGCTTCAAGTGTAGATTGTCTATTTGAGGTAAGATTTAACTTCTTCCACTAAGAACATTGATATATTTTGAAAATTGCTTTATTATGTTGAAAGAGAAATTATAATTTTGATAACTGCAAATAGTTCAAACACTCACTATGACAACTCTCAAAGGTGTTGTTGCATGCTAAAATAATTCATATTTACATATATTCATCTCTACCTTTTCACAATCAAGGAAAATAGAATAAATATAGAAATTTGTTTCTATAATTGATTTGTGAATTTTATACTGGTGCTGTCTTTATTTTTTTTTTTTTTTTTTTTTTTTTTTTTTTTTTTTTTTACTGGTGCTGTCTTTAAAATGAAATACAATCATTCGTAATTTATAGATCTAAAGTTCAAGAAGCAATTTCAAAAAGTCTATTTTGTAAGGCAATATAGTTAATTTTTCTATATGAAATTGCTAATGAATTGCTACCCCCCAAAGAATAGATATAAAACAAGATCTATTTCACTTATATAAAATATTTAATATCTGCATATTTTATTATAATATTTAGTTTTAGATATATTTTAGGTAATTTCTATTAGTAACACATCATCACTATGTTTTCTTTATTTTACTCAATTTCAGAAACACTTTCAACTAGAATGATTATAATAAAGTGTTACATATTTCAATTATTATAATAAAGGAAACTGAGAGTAACAAATTATACTGAAAATATGGAAAAATGATAACCTTCCTAACATTGTTGGTGGAATTCTATAATGGTACATAGGTTCTTTAGAAAACAGTTTGATAATTTTTTTTTTAATTAAACATATATTTACCTAAAAATCTAGCACTTCTATGAAGGGTCATAATAGAATGATGAACATATCTATCATGTGTAATGATGATTACACAACTTGGCAAATTTACTAAAATCAGTAACTGAATTATGTACTTGCAAGATGTGACTTAGGGGTGCCTGGGTGGCTCAGTCAGTTAAGTGTCCAACTGTTGATTTTGGCTCAAGTCATGGTTTCACAGCTTGTGGGATCCAGCTCAACACTGTAAGCTCTGCTTATAGTGCAGAGCCCGCTAGGATTCTCTCTCCCTCTCTCTGCCCCTTCCCAACTCGCGTGCATGTGCACTTTCTCTCTGTCTTTCTCTCTCTCTCAAAAATAAATAAAGATTAAAAAAAGAAAAGTGTGTATTATATGATATGTTAAATATGCCTCAATACAATTATACTATAAAAACCCTGCATAAGCATCATCTCATAGAACACAGGGTCTAGTTGTGAAAATTGGATTATTCAGTTAAGATTCTTGAAAAAAGCATACTGAATCAATATGAATGTGGAAAGGCCTTTCCTAAAATTAAGCCACATCTGTTAACATGGAACTCACATAGTATTTTTAATCTGAAGGATAAAAAAAAAAGAAAAACATACTTTTTATTTGATAGACTATCTAAAACTCATTCAAGACCCTCCTTCTTACTGGTTGAAACTTGATTTTGTTCACATAAGGTTCTGAAGAAAGTTGTGTTTAGGTGTAAAATTTGACTGTAAAAAGTAGAATTACAGAAAATTATATTCTCCTGGTTACGTTACAAGTAAATAACACAAGGATGATATATTTTGGAGACTAGAAGCAGACATATTTTTTAAACATTTATTTGGTAGAAAAGGATCCTGGGAAGATGGCAGCGTAGGAGGACGCTGGGCTGATCACTTAGATTCCACCCACACCTGCCTAAATAACCCAGAAAACCGCCAGAGGATTAGCAGAACAGAGTCTCTGGAGCCAAGCGCAGACGAGAGGCCCCCGGAAGAGGGTAGGAAGGGCGATGAGGCTGAGCGCACTCCACGGACTGGCGGGAGGGAGCCGGGGCAGAGGGGCGGCCCACCGGCCAAGCAGAGCCCCTGAGTCTGGCTTGCAAAAGCGGAGGGGCCGGACGGAGTGTGTTCCGACAGCAAGCGGGACTTGACATCTGGAAGGTTATAAGCTAACAGCTCTGCTCGGAGAACGGGAGGGCTGGAGGACAATGGGAGGGAGAGTTGTTGAGCCCCGGATGACAGAGTTCAGCTTAGGGGGGAACAAAGGCGCTCACCAGCGCCATCTCCCTCGCCCATCCCCCAGCCAAACTCCCAAAGGGAACCAGTTCCTGCCAGGGAACTTGCTTGCACCGTGCTAACACCCAAAGCTGTGCTTCTGCAGATCCATCCCTCTGGCGGGTCTTACTCCCTCCTGGTGCTACAGGGCCCCTCCTGAAGTGGATCTCCGAAGGAAAAGCGAGCTGAGCCTGCCCCTCCCGCCCCCGTGCACCTTGCCGATCCACCCCAGCTAATACGCCAGATCCCCAGCACCACAAGCCTGGCAGTGTGCAAGTAGCCCAGATGGGCCACGCCACCCCACAGTGAATCCCGCCCCTAGGAGAGGGGAAGTGAAGGCACACACCAGTCTGACTGTGGCCCCATTGGTGGACTGGGGGCAGACATCAGGTCTGACTGCAGCCCCACCCACCAACGCAAGTTATTCAAGACAGCACAGGGGAAGTGCCCCACAGTTCCACACCACTCCAGGGACTATCCAAAATGATTAACGGAAGAATTCCCCTCAAAAAAAAAAAACGTCCAGGAAATAACGACAGCTAACGAACTGATCAAAAACTATGTAAACAATATAACAGAAAGTGAATTTAGAATAATAGTCATAAAATTAATCGCTGGGCTTGAAAACAGTATAAAGGACAGCAGAGATTCTGCTACAGAGATCAAGGGACTAAGGAACAGCCAGGAGGAGCTAAAAATTGCTATCAACGAGTTGCAGAATAAAATGGAGACAACTACGGCTCGGATTGAAGAGGCAGAGGAGAGAATAGGTGAACTAGAAGATAAAATTCTGGAAAAAGAAGCTGAGAAAAAAACAGAAAAAAAAATCCAGGAGTATGAGGGGAAAATTAGAGAACTAAGTGATGCACTAAAGAGAAAAAATATACGCATAATTGGTATTCCAGAGGAGGAAGAGAGAGGGAAAGGTGCTGAAGGTGTAGTTGAAGAAATAATAGGTGAGAACTTCCCGGATCTGGGGAAGGAAAAAGGCATTAAATCCAAGAGGCACAGAGAACTCCCTTCAGACATAACTTGAATCGATCTTCTGCACGACATATCATAGTGAAACTGGCAAAATACAAGGATAAAGAGAAAATTCTGAAAGCAGCTAGAGATAAATGTGCTCTAACATATAAAGAGAGACCTATAAGACTTGTGACCGATCTCTCTACTGAAACTTGGCAGGCCAGAAAGGAATGGCAGGAGATCTTCAATGTGCTGAACAGAAAAAATATGCAGCCGAGAATCCTTTATCCAGCAAGTCTGTCATTTAAAATAGAAGGAGAGAGGGGCGCCTGGGTGGTGCAGTCGGTTAAGCATCCGACTTCAGCCAGGTCACGATCTCGCGGTCCGTGAGTTCGAGCCCCGCGTCAGGCTCTGGGCTGATGGCTCAGAGCCTGGAGCCTGTTTCCGATTCTGAGTCTCCCTCTCTCTCTGCCCCTCCCCCGTTCATGCTCTGTCTCTCTCTGTCCCAAATATAAATAAACGTTGAAAAAAAAAAAACTTAAAAAAAAAAATAAAATAGAAGGAGAGATAAAGTTCTTCTCAAACAAACAAAAACCGAAGGAACTCGTCACCACTAAACCAGCCCTACAAGAGATCCTAGGGGGATCCTGTGAGACAAAGTACCAGAGACATCGCTACAAGCATGAAACCTACAGACATCACAATGACTCTAAACCTGTATCTTTCTATAATAACACTGGATGTAAATGGAATAAATGCGCCAACCAAAAGACATAGGGTATCAGAATGAATAAAAAAACAAGACCCATCTACTTGCTGTCTACAAGAGATTCATTTTAGACCTGAGGACACCTTTAGATTGAGAGTGAGGGGATGGAGAACTATTTATCATGCTACTGGAAGCCAAAAGAAAGCTGGAGTAGCCATACGTATATCAGACAAACTAGACTTTAAATTAAAGGCTGTAACAAGAGATGAAGAAGGGCATTATATAATAATCACAGGGTCTATCCATCAGGAAGAGCTAACAATTATAAATGTGTTGCACTGAATACGGGAGCCCCCAAATATATAAAACAATTACTCACAAACATAAGCAACCTTATTGATAAGAATGTGGTAATTTCAGGGGACTTTAACACTCCACTTACAGAAATGGATAGATCATCTAGACACACGGTCAATAAAGAAACAAGGGCCCTGAATGAGACATTGGATCAGATGGACTTGACAGATATATTTAGAACTCTGCATCCCAAAGCAACAGAATATACTTTCTTCTCAAGTGCACATGGAACATTCTCCAAGATAGATCACATACTGGGTCACAAAACAGCCCTTCATAACCATACAAGAATTGAAATTATATCATGCATACTTTCAGACCACAATGCTTTGAAGCTTGAAATCAACCACAGGAAAAAGTCTGGAAAACCTCCCAAAGCATGGAGGTTAAAGAACACCCTACTATCGAATGAGTGGGTCAACCAGGCAGTTAGAGAAGAAATTAAAAATATATGGAAACAAACGAAAATGAAAATACAACAATCCAAACGCTTTGGGATGCAGCGAAGGCAGTCCTGAGAGGAAAATACATTGCAATCCAAGCCTATCTCAAGAAACAAGAAAAATCCCAAATACAAAATCTAACAGCACACCTAAAGGAAATAGAAGCAGAACAGGAAAGATACCCCAAAGCCAGCAGAAGAAGAGAAATAATAAAGATCAGAGCAGAAATAAACAATATAGAATCTAAAAAAACTGTAGAGCAGATCAACGAAACCAAGAGTTGGTTTTTTGAAAAAATACACAAAATTGATAAACCTCTAGCCAGGCTTCTCAAAAAGAAAAGGGAGATGACCCAAATAGATAAAATCATGAATGAAAATGGAATTATTACAACCAATCCCTCAGAAATACAAGCAATTATCAGGGAATACTATGAAAAATTATATGCCAACAAACTGGACAACCTGGAAGAAATGGACAAATTCCTGAACACCCACACTCTTCCAAAACTCAATCAGGAGGAAATAGAAAGCTTGAACAGACCCATAACCAGTGAAGAAATTGAATCAGTCATCAAAAATCTCCCCACAAATAAGAGTCCAGGACCAGATGGCTTCCCAGGGGAGTTCTACCAGATGTTTAAAGCAGAGATAATACCTATCCTTCTCAAGCTATTCCAAAAAATAGAAAGGGAAGGAAAACTTCCAGACTCATTCTATGAATCCAGTATTACTTTGATTCCTAAACCAGACAGAGACCCAGTAAAAAAAGAGAACTACAGGCCAATATCCCTGATGAATATGGATGCCAAAATTCTCAATAAGATACTAGCAAATCGAATTCAACGGCATATAAAAAGAATTACTCACCATGATCAAGTGGGATTCATTCCTGGGATGCAGGGCTGGTTGAACATTTGCAAATCAATCAATGTGATACATCACATTAATAAAAGATAAGAACCATATGATCCTGTCAATCGATGCAGAAAAGGCCTTTGACAAAATCCAGCACCCTTTCTTAATAAAAACCCTCGAGAAAGTCGGGATAGAAAGAACATACTTAAATATCATAAAAGCCATTTATGAAAAGCCCACAGCTAACATCATCCTCAATGGGGAAAAACTGAGAGCTTTTTCCCTGAGATCAGGAACACGACAGGGATGCCCACTCTCACCGCTGTTGTTTAACATAGTGTTGGAAGTTCTAGCATCAGCAATCAGACAGCAAAAGGAAATCAAAGGCGTCAAAATTGGCAAAGATGATGTTAAGCTTTCACTGTTTGCAGATGACATGATATATACATGGAAAATCCGATAGACTCCACCAGAAGTCTGCCAGAACTGATACATGAATTTAGCAAAGTTGCAGGATACAAAATTAATGTACAGGAATCAGTTGCATTCTTATACACTAATAATGAAGCAATAGAAAGACATATAAAGAAACTGATCCCATTCACAATTGCACCAAGAAGCATAAAATACCTAGGAATAAATCTAACCAAAGATGTAAAAGATCTGTATGCTGAAAACTATAGAAAGCTTATGCAGGAAATTGAAGAAGATATAAAGAACATTCACAAAAATAAACTCAAAATGGATAAAGGACCTGAATGTGAGACAGGAAACCATCAAAACCCTAGAGGAGAAAGCAGGAAAAGACTTCTCTGACCTCAGCCATAGCAATTTCTTACTTGACACATCCCCAAAGGCGAGGGAATTACAAACAAAAACGAACTACTGGGACCTTATGAAGATAAAAATCTTCTGCACAGCAAAGGAAACAATGAACAAAACTAAAAGGCAACCAACGGAATGGGAAAAGATATTTGCAAATGACATATTGGAAAAAGGGCTAATATCCAAAATCTATAAAGAGCTCACCAAATTCCACACCCGAAAAGCAAATAACCCAGTGAAGAAATGGGCAGAAAACATGAATAGACACTTCTCTAAAGAAGACATCCGGATGGCCAACAGGCACATGAAAAGATGCTCAACGTAGCTCCTCATCAGGGAAATACAAATCAAAACCACACTCAGATATCACCTCATGCCATTCAGAGTGGCCAAAATGAACAAATCAGGAGACTATAGATGCTGGAGAGGATGTGGAGAAACGGGAACCCTCTTGCACTGTTGGTGGGAATGCAAACTGGTGCAGCCACTCTGGAAAACAGTGTGGAGGTTCCTCAGAAAATTAAAAATAGACCTACCCTATGACCCAGCAGTAGCACTGCTAGGAATTTACCCAAGGGATACAGGAGTACTGATGCATAGGGGCACTTGTACCCCAATGTTT
Source organism: Puma concolor (assembly GCF_028749965.1). Taxonomy (NCBI): domain Eukaryota; kingdom Metazoa; phylum Chordata; class Mammalia; order Carnivora; family Felidae; genus Puma; species Puma concolor. The sequence goes on along the minus strand of NC_141667.1, from coordinate 202,871,458 downwards.
ATAGCAGCACTCTCAACAATAGCCAAATTATGGAAAGAGCCTAAATGTCCATCAACTGATGAATAGATAAAAAAACTGAGGTTTATATACACAATGGAGTACTACGTGGCAATGAGAAAGAATGAAATATGGCCCTTTGTAGCAACATGGATGGAACTGGAGAGTGTTATGCTAAGTGAAATGAGCCATACAGACAAAGACAGATACCATATGGTTTCACTCTTATGTGGATCCTGAGAAACTTAACAGAAACCCATGGGGGAGGGGAAGGAAAAAAAAAAAGAGGTTAGAGTGGAAGAGAGCCAAAGCATAAGAGACTCTTAAAAACTGAGAACAAACTTAGGGTTGATGGGGGGTGGGAGGGAGAGGAGAGTGGGTGATGGGTATTGAGGAGGGCACCTTTTGGGATGAGCACTGGGTGTTGTATGGAAACCAATTTGACAATGAACTTCATATATTGAAAAAAAAAATATATATATATATATATATACTGGTTACTTTCTTTCACAAAGCAAACTAATAAAGTGCTTTTGAGAACATTCAAAAAAATTTATTTAGTAGAAGAGAAAATTAAAACTCATCTACTCGGGGTTCCTGCGTGGCTGTGTTGGTTAAGCGTTCAACTCTTGATCCTGGCTCAGGTCATGAACTCAAGGTTTGTGAGTTTGAGCCCCACATCCCTCTCCATGATGACAGTGTGGAGCCTGCTTGAGATTCTCTCTCCCTCTCTCTTTGACCTTCCTGTGTTCTACCTGTCTCTCAAAATAAATACATACTTTAAAAAAATAAACTAAAAAAAAAAAAACTCATCAACAAAATCAACATAATAACAATAAAGATGTAGTTCAAAATCTGTGGGACAATTTATGCTTTTAAAAATGGTAGAATAAAGGCATTTTTAATCTTCTTGATTCTCTGTAATGCATTGAAAACAACAAAATCAATGGGAAGGAGATTGAACAATGATATCATCAATGAAAGAGTGAAATAGTCACAATAAAAGGTGAAAAGAAACGAAGAATATAATAAATTCATTTGAACTTAACTCAAGGAGGATGAGCAAACCTTATTCATAACTATTTCTTTTTGAGAAGATTGGTAATGTGTTAAAAGATAAGTGAAATATCTCAAAAACAAAAAAAAAAGTATTTGTTTTTATATAAAATTGTATATTCTAGAAGGGAGTGGACCACAGCTCAATAGGATTTTATCTTTGTGCGCATACACTTATAGAGAGAGCCCCAAAATATGTTAATTTGTTTATAAACGTTCAGTTCCCTGTGATTTTTAATTCTCACTATTGTCAACATTGTATGAACATGCCAAATTCTATATATTTTCTCTAATACTGATTAATTCCAGTCTTTTAATTTTTATCAAGTTCAAACTAATGAAACCAATACAACATTGATGCCAAAACTTGACAAAACTTATACAAAGAAAATTAAGTCATAAATTGAGTTGTTTAAATAGGCCAAAAACATTTAAATATCAGGGATTTCTTACAGTTCAATCTTACTAATTTCATATGTACATATAAAGAAATTCCTGATGAATTTCACAGTTAAACATGAATAATAAAACAAAAAGCTTTTGGAAAAAATCATAGGAGAACATTTTGCTAACAATGGATTAAGCAAAGATTTTGTAAACAGGACAGAAATCGTAACAAGGATAAAAGAAAACAGGATAAACTGCCCAATAGTAAATTTTCTATTCACCAGAGACACTATTAAACAGCAATAACATACCTTATAAAATAGGAGAGTATATTCCTAATATCTCCTTCTGACAAATGACTTGTATGCAGATTATAATTTAAAATCTTCTTGGGGTGCCTGGGTGGCTCAGTCGGTTAAATGTCCAACTTCGGCTTGTGTCATGATCTCATAGTTCATGAGATTGAGCTCCACTTTGGGCTCTGTGCTGACAGCTCAGAGCCTGGAGCTTGCTTGGGATTCTGTATCTCCCTCTCTCTCTGTCCCTCCCCGACTTGCACTCTGTCTCTCTCTCTGTCTCTCTCTCTCTCTCAAAAATAAATATTAATTTTTTTTAAATCTTCTAATAATTAATAAGAAAAAAAAAGGACTTGAACAGACACTTTGCAAAAGGAGATAACCAGTTAACCAAAACCTATGAAAATGTGCGTAATTTTATTGGTCATTGGAAATCCAAAGTAAACCTAATGAGAGAGCATGCAATGGCAACTGACAAAGTTGGAAAATCTCAAGTGTCAGTGAGCAGTTGGAATTCTTCCTTGTGGAGGGAAAGTAAATGGATACAACATCTTTTGGGGTGCCTGGGTGGCCCAGTCAGTTAAGCATCCACTCTTGATTTCAGTTAGGTCATGATCTCACAGTTCATAAGTTCAAGCCCCATGTCCGGCTCTGCACTGACAGCGCAGAGCCTGTTTGGGATTCTCTGTCTGTCTCTCTCTCTTCCCCTCCCTTGCTCGTGCACTCTCACTCTCTCTCCCTCTTTCTCTCAAAAATAAGTATTTTAAACAAACTGATCCAACATCTGAAAAATTGTTTGGTAGCATCAGTTGAAGGTGGCCATAGGCCTTCCCTATGACCCAATAATCCCATTCTAGGAATGCTCCAACATACAGCATAATGTTTATACCAGTGCTATTTATAAAAGACAGAAACTGGAAAGAAATATGTAATATATATTAAAAAGTAGTATTTGAAGAGAAATAATATAAAGCATTAAGAACAGAAAGAATGTTGGCTTAAAAAAATTAGTACATCCTAACCTTTTATTTATATGAGGTAACAAAAGTGGGAAGACCAGTATATGTTGACATTGTCAAGATAGTGCTTACCCTTAGAAAGAAATTACCAAAACCAAACATCGTAGGGCTTCCAACTTGTTGATAATGTCAATTTCCACCATTTCCACTGTGAAATAAACCAGGAAGCCAGTGCATTTATCTTTCTCTACCACTCTATCTCCTTAGTTATTCTAACTTTTATCAAGATTATTAATGCAATATTAATAATAATAGATTATCATACTAATCTAGATTATCAATATTATGCATTATACAGCAGTTGTTAGGTGGCATTTTAAAAAGTAAATTCACAGATCTGACAATTGCAGTCTTCTAGATCTCGTGTATATTTATAGAACACTACACATTACTATACAAATGCATGCTTTTCAAATAAACACATAGTTTATTCACCATGATAGACCATGCTATAAACCATAAAAAAAAAAGTCATGGTGAATTAACATAATTGAAATCATACAGTTAGTTATTGATTCCTGAAAAATGGACTGAAGACAACTTTAGCTTTAGGCCTGTAGTCCAATGAGGGCCTTTCAAAAAGGGAAGTACAAACTTTGCCTTGGACAGTTTTATATTTCCTTTTGCCATAAAAATGCATATAGTTAATTCTTGTTTCATTCAGAATACAATTCTAATTACAAAACATTTTATTTAAGGCTTCACCTGAATTTCCTCAGCACATTTTATATCCTTAATATCAGTAGAGTCATAATTTTAATTGGATTGTTTCATATTTTGTAGTGTTGATTAGTGGAAACCCTCTACTCCAGTTGTATGATCTGTTCAGGTATTAAATGAAGATACACTGCAAATCTTATTTTCTTTTAACAAAATTGTGGATTTTTTTCTCTAGCCTAGAATGGAAGCTGCCTCCCTTCTCTGTTTCTGTGTATATATACTATAAAAATAATTGAAGCTATATTATTGTAACTTATTTTCTTTTTATCTCTCCCTTTTTTTAACCTCTTGACTTTGATTTTTGTTACCTCCCACTTTTAACACAGACACTAGACTTTGGCAGAGATTCAGTTACAATCTATTTAATTGAGTTATAATTCCATATAACTTTTTAAATTAAAAAAAATTTTAAATATTTTTATTTATTTTTTGAGAGACAGAGGCAGAACATGAGCAGGCGAGGGGCAGAGAAAGGGAGACACAGAATCTGAAGCAGGCTCCAGGCTCTGAGCTGTCAGCACAAAGCCCAATGCAGGACTCCAACAAAGGGACCACGAGGTAGTGACCTGAGCTAAATAAAGTCAGACACTTAACTGACTGAGCCACCCAGGCACCCCTAATTTCTTTTTAATGTTTATTTATTTTTGAGAGACAGAGACAGAGCGTGAGGGAGGGAGGGGCAGAGAGAGAGAGAGACAATTCGAAGCAGGCTCCAGGCTCCAGGCTCCGAGCTGTCAGCACAGAGCCCCATGTGGGGCTTGAACTCACAAACTGTGAGATCATGACCTGAGCCGAAGTTGGCCGCTCAACAGACGGAGCCACCCAAGCATCCATAGCTCCATATTATTTTTAAATGAAATATTTAACTGCCAAGAGCATAGAATATTCAGAAGTTTTTTAGTTTATTTTCATCCCAGCAAATAAGCCTAAGAAAATGTTACTATGACAAAATGTCTTAGTAAATATTGACTCTCAGCAAAGAAAATTAGACTGTATTCAATGTTAATATTAACAAGCAAAAACCTCAATTAGACCACTTATGATTTAAAAACCTATTATGTATCAGACACAGGAACTAAGAAGTTCATTAAGTATTCTTTTCCAGTGTCAGGAAAGATTTATAAATTTGCTCAAATTCTCTTCCATGTTTGAGACTCTCTCCAAGCTGAAAAGTTTTAAGAAGCAAGAAGTGGAACTTATAAGTTATACCTTTTATAATTGTCCCTTTTTTTTTCTAGAAATGATGACCATAACTTTCTACTAGCACTTTTTTAAACTGCTCTTGATTTCAACATTTTACTATAAAATGTTAAAATGATGACAAAATATATTGATACTACATTTAAATAATGTCCAAAAAGCTCTATAAACCCATGAATAATATAACTGCTTATGAATATTGAGTGTATTATTTGAATCCTTCCTCATGGGAAATACAACACTATTAAGAATGTACGAGCATTTATTAGTTTTAATTAGAAAGTTTATTCCCTAAACTGAAAACAATTCTTTGACATTTTATTGAAATGTATTTTGGGTTTTAGAGGCCAAGGTGTGTTGGTTTTCTATTGCTGCTATAACTTATTACCACAAGATTTCTAGTTTAAAACAACAGAAATTCATTATCTTACAGTTCTGGAGGTCACAAATATGAAATGCATCTTAAAGGCTAAAATCAAGGTGTCAACATAATTGCCTTCATTTTAGAGACTTTAGGGGGAATCCATCCTTACTGTTTTTAGCTTCTAGAGCAACCTACATTTCTTTTTCCATGGCCTCTTCATTCAGTTTTGTATCCAGGTCTCTGCTTTTGTCATCACATCTTTCTGATTCTGACCCTCCCTCTTTCTTCTTAAAGAACTCTTATGATTAAATTGGGCTCCCCCAGATAATCCAGGTTAATCTTCATATCTCAAGATCTTTAATATAATAGCAAAATCCTTCTATTAATCTGCTTGGGCTGCCATACCAAAATACCACAAACTGGATGGCTTGAAAACAACAGAAATTCATTTTCTCCCTGTTCTGGAGCCTAGTAATCTAAGATCGAGATGTTAGCAAGTTGATTTCTGTTGAGGCCTCCTTGGCTTGCAGATGGCCACCTTCTCTTTGTGTCCTCACATGGGCCTTTCCTGTGTATGTGCATCCTTGGTGTCTCTCTATGGTCCAAATTTCCTCTTATTTTTAAGGACACCAGTCAGATTGGATCAGCACTCACCCTAATGGCCTCATTTTACTTTGCCACCTCTTTAAAGGCCCTGTTTTCAAACATTCATATCTTGAGGTTTTGGGGTTAGGACTTCAACATACGAGTTCTGAGGGAAACACAATTCAGCCTAGAACAGTCCCTTTTGCCATATAAGGTAATATAGTTAAAGACTGCAAGGATTATGACATGATATATTTAGGGTACTAGCATCCTGTGTGCCACACATGATTGCAATTATAATTTCTTGTGAATTGACAGTTAAAATTACTTAACTACCAAGTCCAGAAGGGATATGTGACTTCAGTAAGAAGGTAGAGATGCAGGTCTCCTCTAGGCTTTTTTATTCCTATTCTGAGTGTATGTCTTTTTTATAACAAGTGTTTTTACTATTATTTTACTTGATTGCAACTTATTATTTAAAATATAGTGAATGTTCCAACAATTAGTCAACCATTTATTTTGTTGAATGTTAATCTCAAAGCCTAACACTACTTAGTCTTTTTTATTATACTTCTTTTTGTAGTTCATCTTTTTGTACTTTTATCTTCTAAATATATTAGAAGCACAATATTGTTTAACATTTTTTGAAAATGCAATACAATTATAGGATCTTTTCCTACTCTTTATTACCATATTAAGCATATTAGCATATTATTCGAATGCAGATTTTGTTCATATGACTTCTAATCTCTAGCTTTGTCTTAATTGTTCAATTCACCATATTCTTACAAAATTACTAAAATTAAAATGTGATGATTTATCTTTGATTATTCTCTCATTGAAAATCTATTTGAAGGAAAGAGTAATAATGTTCAGCAAGCTTTCACGGAGTCCTTCTGCCCCTTTTCTCAATCATATTTCTGTTGAAGTTGTTAAACTGTTGTCTGATATTTGAAAATGTCATAGTAACACGCATTTATCTCTATAAAACAAACAAACAGGCGACTCAAATACTCTGCTTGTTGAAAATGTCATCGCATCCACACTGGAATAATGTGTTTATTTTCTCTCCCTTCAAAAAGTTATACCTCACTTCCAAGGCACTCTTAAATCATCAGATAGTAATAAAATATAGTAAACTCAAGTTTAGTGTCACAGATAGAGTTCAGTGCCACCAAGGGTCTTATATGCAAAGCATAGTCTTATGGGGTGCTCTGTATTTAGCATCTCTTGGTCAATGGCCATAAGGCAAGACAGTTAATTCCCAAAATATTTAAAATAAAGAACTTAGGAAACTTGTCCATTACCCATTGTGTGTAAATTAATTCCAGTAATTAGTACCCACATATTTATTATTACTGCATATTTACTATTTTTTACTAAATACATTTGATTTCCCTTTAATTGAAAAGAACTGTAAAAGTCTGAAATTATCCTCGGAAATATATTTGATTTTATTTAAAAATTTGAAAGGACTTCAAGATATTATATTTTATAATTACAATATAAAATCAACATACATTTCTGTATTTGTACTTAAGCGCTATACGTACTGTCCACCTTAAGGAAATATTTCCACATGACATTATTATGCCGAGATTATTATTATCTCTATGGCTCAAGAACTGAGTATCTTAGGAAGCCTACAACAAAACCTGCTGACATAGGAAGTCTGAAAATTTTCATTAGTCTTTTCATTAGTTGCCACATTTGAATCTAAGACATCATATGACAATCTAACTGAATTTTTAGGAAGAAGAACCAGTGGGCTCTTTAATGTGGTTGCTTGTGGGAAAGTAGAACTACTAAGAGTCCTAAAAACCAGAAGGTCAAAGTAGTTTGGACGTTGATATCATGCCTTTATCAATTTTGAAGTTTTCATTTGTAAATTAATACAATCTGATACTTATGCATGGATGCACATTCTTAATAAAATTACATTTAGTAGTTGGATATTGAATCTGGTTCTAATAAAAATTTCAAGGTTAATAAAGAGGAGACTTAATGTTAGCTTTTTAAAAACAATAAACAACCGGGGCGCCTGGGTGGCTCAGTCGGTTAAACGTCCGACTTCAACTCAGGTCACGATCTCGCGGTCCGTGAGTTCGAGCCCCGCATCGGGCTCTGGGCTGATGGCTCGCAGCCTGGAGCCTGCTTCCGATTCTGTGTCTCCCTCTCTCTGCCCCTCCCCCATTCATGCTCTGTCTCTCTCTGTCTCAAAAATAAATAAAATGTTAAAAAATTTAAAACAAAACAAAACAAAACAAAACAAAACAATAAACAACCAAAAGTAGAATTATCTTAGGAAATACAGGAAAGTTTGTATATCTTCAAAAATATAGAAAAAAGGCGACTGGAATAAAGCTCCATATCTATAATTAATTGGTCTTAACTTATAAATATGGGAAATAGCAATAAATGTAAACATTGAAAACAACCAGAGAATTGCCACTTGAGGACAGGATACAAAAAATCTAAAAGATGATCTAAAAGATCTTCTAATTCAGATGCTTTATTTAGCCCAATAAGAACATCTGTCAAGTTGTATATTAAGTGATATGTTTTACTGATGATAAAATTGAGAAATATCTTTCATTTTGAGTCCTTTCTTCTTCGTGTTTATTTTGCTTGTTTTCAGTTATTATATAAAAGAAGCCAGCATTTTGTTTTTAAAGCCATATGTATGGAAATAAAAGAAATACTGAAGTTTCACTAAAAATGATATTTTTCTCTTTTTTTAATGAATGGGGTATAAATATGAATGGGGACATTGTTTTCTGTAAAGGAACAAAGTATGACTTTTCCATTTTATAGATTACTTAGATTTTCATTATATTCTCAGTAATAGAACTTATTGAACTGAACATATTGGAGTATTTCTTAAAATCATCCAATAAAATTACACTGAAAATAAGTTTAATTATCTTATTTGAACAATAAGAATTAATCATTAAAGTCAGAATATTTTTTTTTTCTTTTGGGAGCTGAATTATATACCATGTAGCCACATCCATCCTTCTTATTAAAATATTCATCATTTACATTATATATGATTTGTTTATAAGAAAGTTTTATGAAACTGAAATATCCATCTGTCTGCACAGTTGGTCTTCAAATGTATTAAAAATTAGGATTTGAGTAATGAAAAATAAATTTGTGGGGTGCCTGGGTGGCTCAGTTGGTTAAATGTCCGACTTCAGGTCAGGTCATGATCTCACGGTTCATGGGTTAGAGCCCCTCCCGTGCTCACACTCTGTCCTCTGTCTCTCAAAAATGAATAAACGTTTAAAAAATTTTTAAAAAGTAATAGATCTCATATTCACTATAATTATTCCCATTTTAATTTAGGTTAAGGAATGTAGAAATCCAGTCCCATTTCACTGACTATAAATCCTATTCCTGCTTGCTATCAAGCTTCCTGTGAAACCAGTTTCTTATAAAAAATCATCGGTATATGAGTAATAGGTCTTAACTCATTTTTCTGTTGTTAGGGAGCAAACAAAGCAACAGGCCTGCCAGCCAAAAATCTAGAAACCTCTAGATTTCATTGTACCTGAGAGAAAGAGAGGTTCTTATGTCCACAATAGCAAAACATGGGAGCCTTGTGTATAAAGTTGCCTTTATCTCCAAACTTCCACAAAAACAGAGTTTTGAAAAGAACTGTAGAACAGATGATATTACTTGGAGATCATCTCAATTATAGACGCCTTAAAAAAGGGTATACTACTTGGCCTCAACACGATGCTGTTCTGTTTCAAATATGCTTTAGATCTCTCAATAACAAAATTCACTATGTAGAAATTAACAAAGTTGGCCAGTGTCACCAAATAGTCCCACAGTATTTTAATCTTTATTGGGCTGTGCTAGCCAACAGCACATCATTGCATGTTTGACAAGTACTGGAATCACAGCACAAAAAATTAATCTGTTGATTAATCATAGCACAAAAAATTGATCTATTGATTAGTAATTTCTTGCTATTGGGCGGGTCTGTCATCTTAGGAAACTGATGGCTACCTTCACGTAACCCACGATACCATCTACAGTCAATTTTGGCTCATCATATAGATCTGTCACTTCTAAGTTAAAATTCTGATATTATATAATGATGAATCTAGTTAACGACAAAATCATAAACCTAAAAAAATAGAAGATAATAATAAGATAGAAGTTGAAGTGGTGAAGAGCTATGGAAAAGAACTAAAAGTATTAAGAGTGGTCATGTCCCTACCCAAAATAACACTCTGGGCATATAATTTTAAAGCAAGTTAGAGGACAATTTCAAGAAACAGATAATTCTTTTTTTTTAATTTCTTATTTGCATACAATTAACACATAATATTATATTGGTTCCAGGTGTACAACATGGTGATTCAACATCTCTATAAGTTATGCTGGCTCAGCACAGGTGTAGCCACCATCGGTCAGCATACAACATTATTGCAGTGCCACTACCTATATTCCCTATGCTGTACCTGTTATTCTCATGACTTATTCTTTCCATAACTGGAAGCCTGTAACTCCCATTCCCCTTCACCCATTTTGCTCATTTCCTCACCCCTTCCCTCTGGCAACCATCAGTTTGTTTTCTGTATTTTTCAGTCTGATTCTGCTCTTTTTTATTTATGTGTTTTGTTTTTTAGATTCCACTAGCAAACTTCTCTCTTCTGGACCATTACAATAGATGACTAACTGTTTACATTTTTCCCGATTCCTATAATCTGTTATTCACAAGATGACTCTGAATGACCTTTCTGAAATTGATATTTTATAATTTTTCATTGTTGCTTAACATCCTTCAATAGCCTCAATTTTATCTTATAATAAAAAATTACTCTGCTTTAAATAGCCTCTCTCTTTTAGCTTTGTGTCTCTCCACTCTCTTTGTTTCTGTCACACTGGCTTTCTTGTATGGAACCACAAAAGACCCAGAGTAGCCAAAGTAATATTGAAGAAGAAAACCAAAGTGGGAGGCCTCACAATCCCAGACTTTAGCCTCTACTACAAAGCTGTAATCATCAAGACAGCATGGTATTGGCACAAAAACAGACACATAGACCCATGGAGTATAATAGAGAACCCAGAATTGGACCCACAAATGTATGGCCAACGCATACATTTCGACGCAGGGCTCGAACCCACGGACCGTGAGATCATAACCTGAGCCAAAGTCCGACGCTTAACCGACCGAGCCACCCAGGCACCCCTCTTTCTTTTTTTTTAATGTTTATTTATTTTGAGAGACACAGAGATAACACGAGTGGGGGAGGGATGGAGAAAGCGAGAAGGAGAATCCCAAGCAGGCTTCACACTGTCAGCACAGAGCCTGATATGGGACTGGAACTCATGAACCTTGGGGTCCTGACCTGAGATGAAACCAAGAGTTGGATGCTTAAGCCACTGAGCCACCCAGGTGCCCTGTTGGCTTTCTTTAGTGATATACTTGGATCCCTTTCTTTTTATTCTTTGCATATCTCACCCATGATTTTCTTCCCCCAATTCACAATCTCCCCAAATGTCCCTACCCCGTTCAAATAAACATCCTCCTTTCCAAATCTGGTTATCAGTGACTTTTTTTTCCCTCTGTTATACCATAGTCAATCCATTAGCGGTTCTTAACTGCTTTCAAATTTTATCTTGTCAGACAGTTTCTTATCATTTCCATATTATTCCCAAGTTCAAACCATCATTGCTTACATCGAATCAATCTGTCATTATTCCTTTTTGACTTCAGCCTTCTATTACATATTCTCCAAAAAGAATAAAATTAAATCCCCCAATAAGATGCTTCTCAATCAAATCCTTTCAGCACCTTCTCAAAAATAATTTAGATAAAAATGAAAAGATCTTACTTACCTTGCAAAATTCTTTATGATAATATACCTGATTTCTTCTCTAATATGTTTCCTGTCAATGCTGCTTTGCTCACTCTACTCTAGCTAAAATAGTTACTATGTATTTTGACAAAACATTAATTAAGCATGCCCCATCCAGTCTTTTAGATTGTGCCTCGAATCTGTGCCTTCCCGTAATTTTCGTTATCTCCTTCAAATTATTCATAAACCAAAAGATTACCTCTGTAAAGAAACCTTCCCTAACTAGTGTCTAAATGCCGTGCTCTACACCAGGTGCCAGCAAACTTTTTCTTAAGAAGCCAGATAGTAAAGTAAATATACTAATCTCTAATGCATGTATCTATCACAACTACTTAAACGTAATCATTGTAGCATGAAAGCAGCCATAGGCAATATGAAAATAAATGAGTATGTCTGTGTTACAATACAATATTATTTACAAAAACAGGCAGCTGGCTCGTGGAGTGACACCTTTTCTACATCCTTGGCATATACTTTATTGTCTTTCCACAATTTATCTACCTAGCCTTGCATTATATGTTTATAATGTTTTGGTTTACTGCTTGATTTTCTATTGGATAGAAGCCCCTGAGGGAAGGTGATTTCTCAGTTTTGTTAATTGCTCTGTCATAAACATGTAAAACAAGGCCTCAAACATTATGAAACTTCAATAAATATTGGCTGAATAAACAAATGTATACATGAGAGAATCAATTGAATATTTAACCCAAATGTGAAGAACCTAATCAATCTTTTGGTTATCTTAGACACTACTGTGTTTTGCAGTCACTCTCCAGCAATCTTAATGAAGGAAGCTGCTAGTTTTTAGAAATTGTTGGCTGTTTTTTTTAATCCATATTTTGGATACTCCAGATATTCCAATCTGTTGGAATGATATTCCCTGTTTCTTTCTTGGTACAACAGTTGTTTTTTGTATATAAATAATTCTGTCTATTCAGTTACTCTACCACAGTAAACAATAAGGCCCTTTCTTAGACACAATAAAGCTAAGAGAAGATGTGCTAAATTATCAACCTATGTATTTTGGATGGATGATATGCAAATAGCCAATTTTAAAATAATGTGATATATATTCAGCAGTGTGATTGACAGATCATATGTTAGTTCTATTTGTTTATTTTTTGATGAGCTTCCATGTTATTTTCCATAGCTGGTGCACCATTATTACATTCTCACAACAGTGTATAAGGGTTCCAGTTTCTCTAATACCTTACCAATACTTTTTACCTTTTTTGATATAACAGGCGTGAGTTAACAATATGAAATTGTGAAATTCAAAATTTGTTATGTTAAGAGATGATGATACCATGATAATTAACATTTCATAATAGTAGTTATTCTTGGAATAAATACAGCTTCCATACAACTTCCATTGTATGCCTGATTGCATTTGATTTATTCTTGCCACGTACATTTACTCTGTGTAAGCGCTATGCTGGATATTAGGTGTGTGTGTAGGGAATCAAGGAATAGTATAAACTTGATCCCTATCTTCATAGAAGTTATAAATAGGAAACCCAGAAATTGAATACCTAAATAGAATAATGAAGGTTATAAGAATAATCTTGGGTCACAGGGTAGTGAAATTTTAATCTACCTTGAGAAAACAGTGCTTAAACTGAAATCTAAAGATTGAGTAGATTTAGTATTTAACAAAGGTTGTGAAAGGTATCTGACATGGGCAATAGAAACTATGTATGCAATTGCCCATCAGAGAGAAATGAAATGTGGCTAGAACATGAGAAGTTAGTAGATTAACTCAAATGCAATGCTGCCAATAGTGGATCCAGAGATGAAAAAAAAAAAAAAAATCCACATGAAGTTTCTGTTAGGACTTTTTTTCCTAAAGAAAGGATAGCCAGTTATGTGTTTTGAAATAAGAAATTATGAAATAAGAAATTAATAAGATTTTAATTTACAAATAATTGTCTGAGTTCAGTGGGGGAGACTGTGCTTGAGGGGGCAAGAGTAGATGTAGAAAGTCAAGTTAGTAAGTAACTACACTTGTGCAAGTGAGACATGATGATAATTTATACTATAAAGAGGCAGTTAAAGAAGATCTAAGGAGCACCCGAAGCACTTGAAGTAATATTAGAAATTGATTAGCCACATGCACTTTGGAGACAGAGAAATTAGAGTTTAAATTTTGATTTTATCACATACTAGGTATGTATGCTTTAACATATTTTTTACTAAAATATGAATTCTTCATTTTGGATTAATAATAATAATAGTATTCACATCATAGGGTCATTGTGTGAATTAAATTAGTTAATGTTTAGAAAGTATTTCGTGGGAAGCATGTTATATGAATACAAGCTACAAATATGACTATTACAGTAATATAAATCATAGGACTTGATTAAATGGATGTGGGGTTTAGGAAGGGAGGGGAGTCAACTATGACTCCAAACCTTCAAGACTGAGAGACTAAGTGAATGATGGAGCCATTTAATGAAGGTGAGAGTCAGGAGGAGAAAAATATGCCAGGGTTATTGAGGAGTAGGATGATTTCAGTTTTAGATAACAATGTCCATCTTCTAGACATTCTGTTAGGATTAAGTAAAAATAAAATGAAATATGTTTCATATAACAGAACCTGCCAAGTATTAGATAATGTCTATATAATTATTTTATTCTGCTATATTTCTCCTTTTCTAAATACTTCTTTCATTCTTTTTATCAGGATACTGTACCAGCAATTGTCCCTCTCCCATACATCTTTAGCATATTTTTCTTCAGATACTCCTTCTCTTCCACCTATAAATTAAAAAAAAAAAGTGTCTCTCTGAAAACTTTGAATATTTCTCTCTTGATTATGATTTTCATGGGTTACAACCTGGCCTACACAAGGTTAAATTCTTCAGGTATGAAACAATTCTGTGAACTTCTATGACATTATTTCATTCATTATTTCTGTTTTTTTTAATTCAACCTAACAATTTTACAAGTTCACTTAATACTTATTACAATTAGATTTTACAAATTCAGCTACTATTTCATATTTATTAATGTTTTAAAATTTTCAATTAATACTTATTTGTAAATATAATTAATACTAATCACTATATACCAAAATTAAAATTTTCTTAATATTGTAAGCTACTTCTCATAGTCCTCTGTGAAACTCTTTATTCACTCATTTATTCACATACACATGCATTTATCCACTCATATGTCTATTCCATACCAGTTGCTTTTGCTATGTTTTCAAAACACAGATTTATAAGATCATCACATAAATATGTATTAAGAACCTCCTTTGGATCAGATACTGTTTTAGGTGCTTAGAATAGTTGGGTACACCAAAACCTAATGCAGTAGAGTTTACATTTTATTGTAGGGAGGCTGAACCAAACTACAAGTAATAGATTCAACTTTATTTTTAAGGTCTGAATGCTATAGAAATAATAGCAGTGAAAAAAGTGTCAGAAATGTGTAGATACAGAGCTAGTAAAGTTAGTTGCAATTTAAAAGTGAACCCAAGATAGCCCTCGTTAATTTAACATTTAAGCAAAGACTAGAAAGATGTAAGGGGTTTAACCTTGTGGCTATCTAAAGAAAGATCATTCTAGACAGAGTAGACATCCAATGCAAAATCTCTAAGGAGAAACAGTAAGGGGACAAGTGTGACTGGAGCAGGAGAGAGGTAGCAGAGAATCAAGTTCCACAGGGCCTTGTAAAATACTTAGGTGGCTGTGGCATTTAGCCACGTGAGTTAATGGAGAGTGGGGAATTTAGTTTTTAGTGAACTTTAGAGATCAGCAAAATTTTTCTGTGAAAAGCACAACAGTAAATATTTTTTGGCACTTACAAGCTATACAGTCTCTGTCATAACTGTTCATCTCTTCACATGTAGTATAAAAAGAGTCATAGGCAATGTACTAAGTGAATTGGCATGTCTGTGCTCCTATAAAACTTTATTTGCAGAACAAACATTAAGGGTGGTGGGCCAGTTTGGCCAACCCGTACCCATGGCATGAAGACACAGTGTGATCACACTTATATGTTTACTAGATCACTCTTAGTGTAACGTTGAGAGAAGTTCCTGGTGGGGCGGGGCGGGGGGGGAGGGTATGAGTGGAAACAGGAAGCCCAGTGGAAGCACTCTGTATAATCAAGGTGAGATGATGTGGAAGCAGTATTGGTAGTAGGAAGCTCCTGAATTCTGCATATATTTTAAAGATAAAATGCACGGAAATTCTTGATGTAGACTGTGTGTGTGTGCACGTGCATGTATGTGCATGTGCGTGCATTTGCAGGACACAGGGAAGGAGGGAGATGGAGAGAAGAGAGAGAGGGAGAAGAGTCCGTGAAGTTGTTAAGATTGGTCCTTGTTACTGGAAATTCAGAAATGCCATCGATGAGGTGGGGAGGAAACTGGTTAGAGGAATTTGAGGGGTAAAATTTAGAAGTTAACCTTTGGATGTTTTTACTTTAAGATGTTATTAGATATTCAAGTGTGAGGTCAAGTAAGCATTTAGAATTAAAACCTGGGATACAGAACAAAACCTGATCTGAAAACAGAGACAGGGTTATTTTCAAAGGCACAGAACTGGGATACCTGGGTGGCTCAGTCAGTTAAACTCTCGACTCTTAGTTTCGGCTCAGGTCATGATCTCATGGCTTCTTGAGTTCGAGCCCCATGTCGAGCTCTACTCTGGCAGCACAAAGCCTGCTTGGGATTCTGTCTCTCCCTCTCTCTCTGCTTCTCCCCACCCCTTGCATTGTGTCTGTCTCTCTCAAAATAAATAAACTTAAAAAAAAAATAAAGCTACAGAATATGATCACATGAACAATGAAAAAGCATACAGAAAAAAAATGGAGCTAAGAGTAATGATGGTGACATCCCAACAGAAAGGAAAAGGAAAAGAGGGGAACTAACACAGACGCTTAGTAGGAGAGGCTGGTTACATAAGAAGACAACTAAAATGAGGCTTTAACAATGCTAGGTGAAGAAAGTGTTTAAATGAGTTAAATGTTTGTAGTATGTTAAATGAGATAGACTGATTTTTCACCACTAGACTAACAAATGTGGAGATCATTGCTGGCCTTCATGAAAACAATTCTCTTAGAGTGATGGTTACCAAGGTCTGTCTGGAGAAGATTTAATTTTTTAAATATTTATTTATGTTACATGAGCATGAGCAGGGAAGGGGCAGAGAGAGGGAGACAGAGCATGCAAAGCAGGTTCCATGCTGTCAGTGCAGAGCCCAATGCAGGGCTCGAACTCACGAACTGTAAGATCATGACCTGAGCCGAAATCAGGAGTTGGGTGCTTAACCGACTGAGCAATCCAGGCGCCCCTGGAGTCGATTTAAGTAAGAAATGGATGAGTGAAATTGGAGACAAAATATAGAAAATTTTTTTCAGAACTTTTGTGGCAAAGGAGAAATGTGGATTCAGACTTTAACTAGCAGGGAAAGTTTGGTCAGACAAGATTGTAGACTGTTCTCATTTAAGTGGGAGAAATAAAAACATGTTTTTGGGTCAGTGAAAATTGTCAAGAGAGAAAATGATGCTCTGAGAGAAGGAAGAATTGCCGGAACCATGTCTTTCAGAATACATAAGAGCAGGTAAAATGTAGCGCAGGAGAGGAAGCATTAGCTTTAGGTAAGAAGGTGGATTGTTCATTTATAGAAATAGGCAGTGAGGAAAAATAAACAATGGGAAATAGGAAAAGGAAAAGTTATATAAGAAATGAGGCTTGAAAGCAGGAAGAACAAGTAGGTTTTTCATAACTTAGTGTTTCTGAAAAGCATAATGCACTCAAGTTGATAGTTCGCTCTTTCCATCAACAAAACAATGTGCCACAAATGGGTTTAGAAAGCACGCAGAACAGATGTCAAGAAACCTTTCATCATACAGAGACCAATAAACATCAGGAATGACCCACCAAGCAAACCGTGGGTGTGGAATCGTTGGAGCCCTCTGGGAAGTAATTTAGACTCATCTTTAGTGATCAAAAGTTTTATGAAGAAAGAAGTTTGATGAATTACATGGTATTTAGTTTTTTTAACCTACATTTTCTCTGTTTTATATTTTTTCCCCATGGTTTTGTAGGAAGATGCGTGTCTTCCATCTGTTATTTACCATTTTAGGTACTGTATAGTAAACTGCAGAAATCAGTCCAAAAATTCAAGAAACATCTTCCCTGTCTAGCAGTGGAGAAGTTTTCAATATAACCGTTTACAGTCAAGTGAACCTATAGTCTGCAAACACTTCATTTAAAAATAATAATAAATTAAGGCAAAATATGTTTTTCTAGGTTGACCTGGAACAAAGACTCATT
The DNA here is from genome assembly GCF_028749965.1 of Puma concolor. Classification (NCBI taxonomy): domain Eukaryota; kingdom Metazoa; phylum Chordata; class Mammalia; order Carnivora; family Felidae; genus Puma; species Puma concolor. The sequence goes on along the minus strand of NC_141667.1, from coordinate 202,853,666 downwards.
TACTTTAAAGAACCTTTGACCGTTTCAGTAGATATATACAGAAATATTTGTAATTAAGTCTGATTCAGAAACCCTGTGAATCTCAGTATCTCACATTTGCATTTATTTCTCTCTATGAAATTAGGAGAAAACATAACAGGGCAAATAATGTGGAGACTAAGAAATTATTGTTATTGACAGCTTGCTAGTATGTATTACTTCTTTTTTTCATTTTTTCACAATGCTATTTTTATTGTGTTAAGTACTATTTCTGTGTCATCACATAAAATCATTATAAAATGGTTTATAAAATTGTAAAAGTTGTCAGGTGATTTAAAATGTATATAACAAAGGGTGGCATTTTACATTATAATGACTAACGAAAGATATAGTCATGCATTTCTTTTGTGTGTACTATTTGTCAGTTTTTTCTATGAAAATCAGAGAACTGTATTTGAGATGATTAATGCTTAAATGTACGAAGGATATGTTAGAAGGTATTAATAATTATTTATAACTATATTAGGTATTAAATGGAGAGCAAAACTTTATATTGATTTGATAGTTACCAACCACATTTAGTTACTCAGTTCAAGTGCAATTTTATTTATCCCATTATGAGACCACAATCTGGCAGGCTCAGCAAGCTTCACCTACATGACTACCTGATTAAAAAATTGAATTGATCAACAAAATGTATTAATTATGTGCTTCAGCAAATTACAGTGCCTTCATTAGTGCCCATCTGATCCAACTGAATAAAAATGCACACTTTTCAAAATACAAATTTAAAACTTTCTTTTAATACTTCACAGTTGCTATTTCACATATTGTGTGTATGCCTTAGCATCTTTGCATAATAAGATGATATTTGGCACTTCTCTTTCTTCTTGTAATGAGTATTTGAGAGTGGTTATTATTTGGGCATTCATATTATTAATTTCATTTAACATCACAACCTACAATGTATATATCTTTTTATTTATATTTGCAGAAAAGTAGACTTACAGAATATATGTAATTGGTCCAAGGGCACACGACAGTCACTTTTAGAGAAGTATGTTGTTACAGCAGATTCAGGAAAATGTTTCTCAAACTATCTATACAAATATTAGCTATAATTGTATATCTTAGGAAACTGTTCTTTCAGTTCACTTTGAATTATTTCCTATAATTCTTACATCAGAGATTAGTGTTCCATGAAGAAGGTTGCTTATTGGAGCATCTGGGTGGCTCGGTCGGTTAAGTGGCCAACTCTTGATTTCAACTCAGGTCATGATCTCACGGTTTGTGAGTTTCAGCCCCACGTTGGGCTCTGTGCTGACAGTGCAGACAGTATTCTCTCTCTCCCTCTCTCTCTGACCCTTCCTCTCTCTCTCTCTCATTCTCTTTCAAAATTAATAAATAAACATTTAAAAAATCAGCTCTTAAAAATAAAGGCTGCACATTTTAGTCACTCTTTTATTAATTTATCTTCTGCTCTTTATCTCTCCAGTGACAATGGAGGATTCATTCTTTCTCGTATCCGAGGCAGATCCTTTCATTATGAAGATGGTGTCTTCTCTCCATCTTCTCAGTGACCTCAATATAATTCACTTTCTTTTAAATCTTTCCTGAGTTTTGTAAATCTTTCTACTGAAACATTTGACAGTATATTTAGGGATTCTCATCTCAGAACAAGCCAATAACCATAGAAGCAACATTCCCTAGATTGACTTCTATTACTACCTGATCTCTATTCATACATCTAAATGTAAGCTTCTAACAAGATTTTCCTGTAAATGTTGTATTCATTTACATATTTCCCATTCACATTTTCTTCTCATCTAGCCTCCCATCTAATCCTTCAAAGCCACTCATGCTATGATAGCTTTATGATGACTAACCAGTTACCTCATCAGATGAATACTCCTCATTTCTTTTTTTTTTTTTTTTAAATTTTTTTTTCAACGTTTATTTATTTTTGGGACAGAGAGAGACAGAGCATGAACGGGGGAGGGGCAGAGAGAGAGGGAGACACAGAATCGGAAACAGTCTCCAGGCTCTGAGCCATCAGCCCAGAGCCCGACGCGGGGCTCGAACTCACGGACCGCGAGATCGTGACCTGGCTGAAGTCGGACGCTTAACCAACTGCGCCACCCAGGCGCCCCTGAATACTCCTCATTTCTCAAGATCTTTTATTTCAGTCACATTAAACCCAGTGCATCATTGCCATCTTTCAAAAACAACTTCATTGAAGTATAAATAACACACAATAAAATACACATTTTTAAATTACAGAATTTGGAAAGTTTTGGTATATGTAGTATGTATGCATGCAGAACATCACAGAAATCATGATAATGCATATATCCATCATGCCTATATGTTTTCCTCTCTGCCTTTATATTTCCTTCTTCCCATTCATTTTTCCTTACACTAACACTCACACCTGCATTCCATCCCTAGGATAACAGTGATATGCTGTCATAATAGATTATTTTTTTAATTTTCTAGAGTAAGGTATACATAAAATTATACAGTACGTCTTTTTTGTATGGCTTCTTTCAGCATGATTATTTTGAGATTTTCCATGTGAATATATATATCAATGTGTGAAATATATATCAATATTTCAATTTATTTCATTCTGAGTACTGTTCCATTATATAATGCCACTGTTTGTCAGTTTGCATGTTAATGGATATCTGAGTTATTTCCAGTTTTGAACTGTTACAAATAGAACTGCTGTAAACAGTTTTCTAATGTTTTTATATATTGGGGTGCCTGGGTTGCTCAGTGGGTTAAGTGTCTGACTCTTGATTTCTGCTCAGATCATGATCTCACAGTTCGTGAGTTCGAGCCCCACATCAGGCTCTGCACTGATGGTACCAAGCCTCCTTGGGATTCTGCTTCACCTTCTCTTTGCCCCTCCCCTGCTTCTGCTCTATATCTCAAAATAAATAAACTTAAAAACTAAATTTAAAAAATTCAGTCTTTATATAGACCTATGCTTTTATTTCTCCTCAGTAAATACCAAAAGTGGAATGGCTTCCTCATGTAGTAGTTGAATGTTTAACTTTATAATACACTGCCAAACTGTTTTCTAAATAAGCTGAAATAAGCTGTAGTATTTTGCATTCCTATCAGCTGAGTATAAGAATTCCAGTTTCTTTACACCCTCACTACCACTTAGTGTGGTCAGTCTTCTTAATTAAAGTCCTTTTTATTGCATGTGTTATGGTTATCTCATATGGTAGTATTAATTTACATTTCTGAAAGAATAATGATATGTATTTTTATATCTATAAGCTTATTTTCCATCTATATGCATTCTTTGATGGAGATTTTGTTCAAATGTTGGACTGTTTTTAAATTTTCTTCTTTGTTTTCTTATTACTGAATTTTGAATATTTGTTACACATTTTTATTAGCTATATTAACTGCAAATACTTAACTCCCAGCCTGTAGTTGATCTTTTTATTACCTTACACTGTCATGAAGAGAAGTTTTTTCAAAACTTTATGAAATACAGTTTTTCAATTTGTTTTCTATAGATCACCCTTTCAGTGTTTTATCTATGAAATCTTTGCCTAATCCACAGTGACAAAGATTATCTCCAGACTGCAAAAAATAGCATTGAAATTAAACCTGCAGTGACAGATACAATCCAATTTTAATCACACAAAGAAAAAAAAAGAGTAAAGAAAATAAACAGAACCTCAGTAATATTGGAATAGTCTAACATATGTGTGACTGAATTCAAAGTAGGGAAGAGACAGAAAGATGAAAGAACAGACGATAGTATTTACTGAAATGATTGCCAGAAATTTTCACACTTTTTTAAGAAGCATAACCCACAGATCCACAAAGTTCAATGAATCACAACAAAAGATAAATAGGAAGAAATCAGTTCAAGCACATGAGAAGAAAAAAAAAAAAAAGGAAAAATACCAGCCTGTGTGTGGGGAAGAGAACCACTTTAGGTATAGAGGAACAAGACTGGAATCATCATGGATTTCTTTTAAGAGTGTAAATAAATGGAAGAGCATCCTTAAGTGTTTGAGAAGGAAAACTTTCAACTTAGCATTCTATAATTAGTAAAAGTAACTTTCAAAACAAAGACAATACATTTTAAACAAGCAAAAGCTGAGAGCATGAATTGCCAGATGTGCTATGGTAGAAATGTTAAACTGTTCACGCAGAAATAAATACTACTAGTAAAAAACTGACTGTCACCTAAGAAGAATTTTTAAGTGCTGGAAGTGATAAATATGTGAGCAAAAAAAAAAATTTTTTTTTCTTCACTCACTGTTCCTAAACAATAATTGATTATTTGCAGCAAAATCAATAACTATATATTATGGGGTTTGAAATATGAAGGTAAAATGTTCAACAGTAGCACAAAGGGTTGGAAGAGAGAAATAAAATATGTTACTTTATCATGCTTGAATTATATATGAAGTAGTTTTATATTATTTGAATATGGAATGCCATGTGTAATGTGTGTGTGTGTGTGTTTATAACCACCTCAAAAAATCAAAGAGATGTGGCCAATAAGACAATTGTGGGGATAAAAAAAGAGATACAGAAATGAGTATTCTTAATTAATTTAAATTCTGGGAGGAAAAGAAGAAAAAGGTACAAACAGTGATGAAACAAAGTACAAATAAAATGATAGATATCAACCCAGCCACCTCACAATAAATACGAATGACCTAAACACTCTAAATAAAAGATAGAGATTTCCATAGTGTGTATACTCAAGAAAAAAATGACTGCTGTCTATTAAAAACAGGAAAGTAAAGTATGGAAAGAAGTATATTATTCAAAATCTAATCCTCAGAACAGGGAATGTTACCAGATATGCAAAGTGGCATTTCTTACTGATACAAAGTTTATTTAGCAGTAAAACATAGCAATTTTAAATGTGTATGTACTTAATAACAAAGTAACAAAATGTATGGAATGATAACTCACAGAACATTAAAAGGAAAAAATGAATTATAGTTTAAGATTTCTTCACAAATCTCTCAGAATGAATAAAGCAATAATCAGTAAGATATAGAAGACCTTAATAATTGTCCATCAACATGAGTAGATTAATATTTACAGAAAAATTCACTCAAACTAAGAAGAGCCCCTGCTCTATTTTCAATTGCATATCATACTTTCACCAAGGTAGTTTCTATAAAAGAATTTTTAATAAATTAAAAATGATTGAAATCATATACAGTATGTTTCTTGACCACAGTGGAAAGAATCAAATTGAAATAATAATGATTTAAAGTATATATTTGTCATTCAGATTTCTGGGATTAATTTTGTTTCTTGGATAATCCTATATAAATTAACATTGAAATATAAAAAAATACATGATTACATTCAATTATATTGAAAAGTGAAAAAGTCTGAAACTCAGGAATTTTATTATGCATTATTAGAATTCACAAAAAAATATATCCCATAATACTAATTAAAATATAAAATGGTAAATTGCAAGTAATATGTTTTTTATATTCATGTCACCAGTGTAGTATACCAGTTAAGGGCATAGACACTGAAGTCAGATTATCTGATTCTTAATATTATCATGAGCTAAATAAATTGCTTAATCCACCTGGTCATATTTTTTTTTTCATTTGGAAAATGATATTTGCAGCTACTTTTATCCTGAGGTTCTTTTAGAATTGAAATAAAATCTATGCTCTGCCTGCACATTGATCAGAATATAGTTGATCCCTATCACAATTATATTCTATTAGTAGTCACAAAGGAGCAGCAGTGTTAGTAGTAGAAATATTGTGCTAGTATAGCCACATTATTACCATTTATATGCAATTTGCTTATAGACTAGTAAATTTCTCTAATAATAATGCCTTCCTGTATGTGTTTTAGGTTCGTATTTTTAATGACTGCAATTTTCTCTTCGCTTTTGCTTTCTATTGAATTTCTTCTTTCATTCATTCATATATATGTATGTAAGTATATATATATATATATATATATATATATATATATATATATTTCCCATGATGTGCTGACCATGTATTAGATGCCTGAAATATAAAGATAAAAAGACAAGTATGGTTTCTGTCACAGTATTGGAGGGGGAGAAAATAAATAACAAGCAAATAGATGCATACTTACATACTATAAGGTTCCCATATGTGTTATGAAGGAGGCAAAGAAAGTGCGTTGTTTGAAAATGACTGAAGAAAGGAAATGACCTAATTTGGAACAGAATCATCAAGGTAGACTTCTCATTGGAGATGCTGTTTAATCTGAGACCAAAAAGTAGAAAATGGACATGGGGGACTTTTCAGGCACAAGGAGGTTGTGTGACAGACGCTCTAGGACAGCAAATATTAATGCTGCTGGAGGGAGAAAATTCAGTTCAGATATTTTGGAGGTAGGAGATAAGGTTGGTATCTAATACATTGGGAGTCAACAGTATCACTAGATGGTATTTAAAACCTTTGGAATGGATTTTGGAAAAAGATATTTGAGTGACATGGGACAGTCCACTGATGAACTCTCACTTCTTGGGATCTGAAAGAAAACTAAAGGATTTCCCCCTAAAACAACAACAACAACAACAAAACTGTTGTTAAGATAAGGCAGAAAAAGCATAAGAAAGGATAAATAACTACTATTGTGCAGCAAAAAAATAATTAAAACATAAAAAAGACATATAAAAACATTTTTTCTGAGAAATATAAATTAGAATCTTTAATTTCCTGAATATTTATTTCTAGTACATAATAAAATGATCTATATATATATATATGTGGTTTCAAGATGAATAATTTACCTTTCAATATTTCTTTGATTCACTGATTAAAACTTTATTTTTCCTAGGTTTTTTATTTTCTGCCTTGTCATTATAATCCTTATTTTTGTCTTCAATAGTCATCTCTATCTAGATGACTCTTTGTTTCTCTTTTCCTAACGTTTTCCTGACTGCCAAGGTGGACTTTCTAATAGCCTACTTGGTGTCTCTGACACATAAACATGAAAATAAAATAGTGAAAGCAATGTTTTACATCAGGCAGATAATTTATTTTTTTTATTTTTTTTTAACGTTTTATTTATTTTTGAGACAGGGAGAGACAGAGCATGAACGGGGGAGGGTCAGAGAGAGGGAGACACAGAATCTGAAACAGGCTCCAGGCTCTGAGCTGTCAGCACAGAGCCCGACGCGGGGCTCGCACTCACGGACCGCGAGATCGTGACCTGAGCCGAAGTTGGACGCTTAACCGACTGAGCCACCCAGGCGCCCCAGGCAGATAATTTAGAATAAGAACCTCTTAACAAGTTAAAAGTTTATTTAGATATTCAATATAATTTCAGAGTGCTCTTGGGTAATCATTCTGAGCTCTAATAAGGTAAAGTGTTTATATAGATATTTTAGCTGGTTAGCCCAGAGTGATCAATTCACTTTTGTGTCTTCACATTAGATAACATATATACATATTTTGGCATAAATTATTTCTAAAAATCCCCTTTCTCCAGGCTTCTTAGTATATGCCTTCTGTTACTATTAGGATGATGATGTATCTGTCTGCTTACTTTGTTCTCTGTGAATTTTCACCACTTGCTGGTTTGCTTGATTGATACCTTGGCAGTTTTTCGTAAAATACCATTTCCCTGACTACAATATCCAGTTGTTTCCATAACTTTTTCATTCCCATAATCACTTCTCAGCAACCACTTTTTTTTTGACAAATTGTCTTACAATAAATTTTTATTGTCAGATGTCCTAAAAAAATTGCATTCTATATAAGCTCTGTTGCAATCAAGTTTATAAATAATACACATAATATTAGTGGTCTGAGATTACCTTTAATACATTATAGATATTAATTTCAATGAAATTGTTATTTTCTTATAATGTCCATTGACTTCTCAGGTGATAATCTGAATATCTTTTTTGAGTTTCAAATGAAATATATATAAAACATAGCATATCATCCTATTTGTTCTCATCCATTCCCACACATAACAATTCTGGAATTCTTTATTTTCATTATTTTTGAATAAAATCCTTACTATCTCAGAAAAATTATCTTTGTTTCTCCTCCAACTTACATTCATTTTCTTATTCCAGAGTGTAGGTTCTTTCCACAATTCTGTCAAATAAATCATTCTAAAAACCAATTCCAATCATGTTCCTGCACAGGAAAAGAATGAAGATAAAAATTGAATAAGGAATTCATTGGCCTTTTGGCATTGGGCTTGTCCTACAGATTTTGCAACTCCTATACAGGTTAAATTGCCTCATCCATGGCCCTTTTACATTTCTATTATGGTTCCTTGTAAAGGGAAGAGACAGTGTTACTATTGTCTTACATACACAACAAATGGACATTCATAGGCTTACCAGTGACTGGTAAACTAATTCTATCATCAAAACTAATTTTTCTGCACATCATTAGGGAAAATCAAAATGCCATATATCTATAAATTTGTTTTTTGGTTTTCTAAAAAAAACTTAATTTATAGTCTGAATATATGAGAGAGGTATTTATTATTTCATCTTGTAGCCAACTCATGTAGTTAGTGGTTATGTTATGAATATTGGATGGATATGGATGGTTTTAGGGATGGGACATAGAAGTAGTAAACCTTGAAGAGGGAAGAGCTCAGATTAGATGGTCATAAAAAGACAAAACTAGTGTATTTAATAAAAAGGCAAAATAGAGTTTTAGCAAGAAAGAATTCATTTAAGAGTGAGCTCCCATGAATTCTAATAGGTTTCTGTTTTCAGCTTTCCATTAGTATCCTTGAAAATAAGCCCCCCATGTTCTCAAAGAGACACATAGCAATCTTCCCATTGGTCCCTAATGTATATCATCACCCAGTTGACCTTATGGCTCATATTTGCTCTGTTGAACCTAATGGCAGTTTGTTCCCATAACATGTTTAACATTTTTCATTATTCTTTTTTGCTTCTGTATTTATTTCAAATTATCATTCTTCCATTACTTGGTAAATATCCTTACCCTTCAAAATACATCTCAACTTTTACTTCCTTTATGAGTAGATCTCCATATAATTTATCATCCAAATCAGTATACTTGACAGTGAAAAAAAGTATTATTAATAATACTGGTATGATAACCACCTTAGTGATGATGTATACCCTGATAAACTTACAACCCCACCCCTTTGCCATGTAGTTGACATTTTTAAACTCTTTCAGCCCTCAAAATATGTGAAAAAGCTATGTGATTTAGCTTTGCAGTTGAAAGATAAAGTGTTAACTATATAATTAAAAAAAGAAGCACTTGCATTTTTCTCGGTATAGGTGCCAGAACAAATACATCATGTTACAGCTAGAGTTGAATCATGTAATATTTGATATCTTAGTTACTTGTTCCTGAACAATACAACAGTAGAGACTCATTTTTTCAGGTGAGTACCAAAATAGGAGAATAGAAAATTTATATGGCTGTTTTCCAACTCTCACAAATGTTGCCTGAATATAATGACCTTTGGAAATGTTCCTTAAAATATCATGCCTTTCTCTTACTCACATAAAATTTTAGCAGAAGTGAGGCCCGATGTGTGATTTTGTGTGTAACTCTTCTGGTTCTAAAATTTTTAAATATGTCTACATTGTTATGACTTTTTATTAATATTGCAAGAATAATTATCAATTATTTATTAAATAATCTAGATAATGTTCAGTATTTTGGGAGGATATGTTTGATGGTTTTGACATAGGCATATATTTCATTTGGGGTTAATAATTTAACATGGACAGATAAGAAATAGAGTTTGTAAAATACCTTATTATGGAAAGCATTTTCACAAATCCAGAAGTTATATTAATGCTAAAAAAATAGTAAATATAACCTTATGTTGTCTTTTAAGTATCTGAAATATATTTTCTAGATCACATAATTTAAAGGAAAACTGAACTTAAAATAAATGGAAGCAATGTTTAAAAATATACAGAAATTTATTTGTTAAAGGTTAGTAAGATGATAAGATGATCAAAATACTTCCAAAACCAAAAAGCTAAATATCCATTCATATATTGTTGAATATTTTGTTTGACTTTTAAAAACTCAATAAGATACATGAAAGTATTGTGGATTTGAATATTTGCATATAGTATAATTGAAAAATATTTTCATAGCACAGCTTAAGAATGAAGCCCCTGAGACTTTAGGAATAAGTGTAAATATACACTAAATGATGGATCCATGTAAGTGGTAAGATTTTGAGCATGTGACACAGTGATCATTGTCGCTAAAGTGCAGAGCTATGTTCTTATTAATCAATTTTATTTCCAACTAACACTTTCACATTTATAGCCAAAGAGTATTTTACAAAAAGAAACTATGAAATATTTTACAAAAAGTATTTTGTCCTGAATAATACATGTTAAAAAATTATCTGAACAATACATAAGTAGCCTAGGCTCAAAAACTTCTGTACAGCTCTAGGTTAAGAAAAGGTCTTTAAAAGTTTATTTTCTGTACATATTCTTAGCTTCTTTAATTCCTATGAGGTTTTATATTTTGCTGTTTTATCTTTTTTGACTTTCTTCCCCTGGACCATTTACTAATAGCACACAGAACACAACTTGAGAAATGTGGACATAGTAAAATACTTACAAAAGAGTCATGACATTGGATCAAGGCCAATATAGAATAATGAAAAGAGTGTCAAACAGTATTCTTGTGGTGTCAAATTATATCCCATGGTGAAATCCCATACTAAAACGTTTTATATACTTAAAAAAGAAACAAAACAATCCTGCTTACTTATAAAGCATCCAATCATTGATACTATGTCATATACACAAAGTTTGGTTCTTCTCTGTTGATAAAAATTTATAAACAGAATGTTTAAATGAAACAGAGTTATTTTTTAGAGGGTATGTTTGATATTTTTATACTTGTGGAGTGGTATAAGACTGCATCTCATCAAGAATACTAAACTAGTTAAGCTATTACAACTCTATGCTCAGGGACTCATATACCCTCTCTGTGACTGCTGCCAAAAGATACACAACTGTGAGTGTGATAGGGAAGATTTCCATGACCCCTTAAGACCCCTTAAAACTGCTGATCATTGTAAATCATCGACACAATACAAATATATATAATAAGTAAGTCTGGTTTTAAAAGGTGAGAGGATGCCCTTCTATTAGTTCTTATTTAATTGTAGTAGTTCTAAATATCTATCTTAAATCTGAGAAATCCAGTTCGCTGTTTGCCAATAGTTTCAACTTAAAACTGCACACTCGGTATTTTTTTTTTTTCTAATCCTGAAGATGGTGATGCTAGTGATAATAATAATACTGGTGATGTTCATAATCATCAACACTTATTTTTCCCTATACACTGACACTTCTCTAGTTAGTGTTTCTAGATCTACACTTTCAGAATGTATATATGACTTTATCACCTGTACTCTAATAATGAAACAAACTGCACTTACTTGTTATCTCTAATCTGAACTGTAAAGCACTTTCAAACCGTTTAAATACCTTCCACTCAGATTTCTACATGCAGTGGTCACGTGAAATGAGCACAGGAATTTCATCAGAAAACAACTGAATGATCTTTATCATATGTATCCTTTCAATTGGCCATGGTTCTCTTTCTGAGTCCCAATTTCTGCCTCATTTGTGAAGTGTAGCTACTTCTGTTACAGTGAGATACATAAAGTAAGATATTAAATATAGGTGCCTAGGGCATCTGGGTGTCTCAGTCAGTTAAGCATCCGACTATATTGCCTCAGGTCTTGATCTCATGGTTTGTGAGATCAAGCCCCATGTTAAGCTCTGCACTGATAGCAAGGAGCCTGCTTGCGATTCTCTGTTGCCCTCTCTGCACACATGCTCTCTCTCTCTCATTCTCTCTCTCAAAATAAATAAGTAAACATTTAAAAAGTAGATGTGCCTGATGGTTTTCTGCGCATATTGTGCACTTTATAGAATGTCTAAAAAAGTTCGTATTTCTTCTGTATTCACAGCATCATTGAGTTCATTGTCAGTATAATTAATTTTCTTTATCACCCATTAGTCTTTCTCCTCCCCGCTTCCCATCTCTCCAGTTTTACACCTGAAATTTAATTTTTTATGGATTCCCTATTCAAGTATTGTAATGTAGGTATCCATTATCTCTTTCTAACTAACAAGGTTTTTTTCCCCCTTAAACTTCCTACTTATGCTGTTGGCAAAGATATTGCCTAGTCCCCCAAATTAGAAATTTCCTTTTGACTTATTTTAAAATTGTATTTTTAATTTTAATTTAGTGGCTCTAATCCCTGCCTGTACTTAACAAACTTAAAGGAGAGAAACAAAAAGCACAAAGCGATGCTAAGTGAGTGAGCTCTAAGACAAACACCATATGATTCCACTTACATGAGGAACTAGTCAAATTCATACTGATGGCAAGTAGAATGGTGGTTACCTGGAAGTGAAGGAGGGAGGAATTGGGAGTTATTATTTAATGGGTACAGAGTTGTAATGTTGCAAGATGGAAAGGATTCGAGAGATGGATGGTGGTGATGATTGCACAACAATGTGAGTGTGCAGTATGAGTGTGTTGTACAACAATGTGAATCAATGCTGCTGATCTGCACACTTGAAAATGATAAGATTGTAAACGTTATGTTCTATGTATTTTAACGCAATTAAAAATGAAAATAATAATACATAAGATTAAATTATTGACTTTTTACCTGTACCCAAAAGGAACCCCAATCAATTGAATTACTTACTTTGAAGGAATTACAATAAAACCACTTAAAGGTGGGAAAAAAAACATGCAAAGCAAACCAAAAGAAACAAAACAAAACAAAAAAAAAAACAACAATTCTTAGAACCCCATTCAAAACAATTCAGTCAAATTCTGGGTGGTGGTGAGGGCATCAGTAAGTATTAAATGTCTCCGGGTATTCATTATGCAATCAGGATTGGGAGACAGTGCTTAGCCCTTTTCACTTCTGTTTCCCTGGTGCACATTCAGATATAAAGTCCTATGAAGTGAGTGTATTTTCCATTGGATTAAGAAATTTTACAATAACAACTTTATCAGCCATTTTAGTGCCTGAAATATAGATGTTGCTCAATTAATACTAAGTCATGTTTAGTTAATATGAGAGGTCTCCCATCCAAGTACTAACCAGGCCCGACCCTACTTAGCTTCCAAGATCAGATGAGATCGGGCGCGTTCAAGGTGGTATGGCATTGAAGAGGGCATCTTTTGGTATGAGCACTGGGTGTTGTATGGAAACCAATTACAATAAATTTCATATATTAAAAATAAATAAATAATAAAAAATAAAATAAAATACAAAAAAATGAGGTAACATCTTTTTTTTTTAATGTTTATTTAGTTTTGAGAGAGACAGAGACAGAATGCGAGTGGGTTAGGGACAGAGAGGGAGACACAGAAGCAGAAGCATGCTCCAGGATCTGAGCTGTCAGCACAGAGCCCGAAGCGGGGCCAAAACTCACGAGCTGTGAGATCATGACCTCGGACACAACCAACTGAGCCACCCAGGCGCCCCTAGAGGTAACATCTCAAGGATCAAAGTGATGAGTTCTGTTGTGGGCAAGTGGACTATGCATGTGAAAATATTTGGGCTATTTTGGGGAATTTTGATGTAAAGTACAGAAAAAAAAGACAGTAGCTAATGACACAAATTCAGGCAAAATTTATATTGGGAAGACATTTTCAGTTTTGATACCTTGTGATATTATAAAGAGAATATCAAGAATGAGAAGAAAGGGAATAAAAACTAAAACATCCAGATAAATTAAGGACTGCCATAATTTAAAGTATTGAACCTGGAATCAAAAGCCATGTGGTCAGGTATTGTAATAATCCATGCAGGAATTTGAGCAAAATAAGCATTCTTTCTGAAGCTAGTTACTTCACTTGCTAGTATTTGTCAGAGCTTATGTGAAAAATGTGCATATGATAAATAGATGTTGATAATAAACACTTTAAATGTACTTACTTTTTAGTTATTGAGGTGAGGAAGAGGCAGGATTATATCCAGGGAAACAATATCAAGAAAGTACAAAATGCTGTATTTTTTTCATTGATACTCCCTTCATTGTTATTGTTCCAGGCAGAATAAAGAGATAGGAAAACAAAATACTTTTCTAGAAAAAAATTAGTCATTGCTCCTGGTTGAATCCATTTCCCAAGAAAAGGTGAACTAGAAAAGGCAAAAGCTGCCTTTGTAGAATATAGATAGAGAGCTGATAAAGGATACATGACACATTACATTAACATTTTTTTTTTTTTTTTTTAGTATTGGAGGTTTAGATTCATTGTCAGGTTAGTAGGCAAAATGCAATAAACCATTAAAGACAGAAGAATGATGTGCTCTTTTTTAATGATCAGATTGTGCAAGATTTCTTTTTTCTTTTTTCTTTTTGTAAGCATGAAGATTTTATTCAGAATAATTGACAATATTAATGTAACCCCAAAGAGGCCTTTGGGCAGGGGGTGAGATTCTTTTTTTTAAAATATGATTTATTGTCAAATTGTCTTATATACAACACCCAGTGCTCATCCCAACATGTATCTTTCTCAGTGTCCATCACCCATTTTCCCCTCTCCCCCACCCTACAACAACCCTCAGTTTGTTCTCTTTTTAAGAATCTCTTATGGTTTGCCTCCCTCCCTCTCAGTTTGTAACTATTTTTCCCTCCCCCTCCCCCATGGTCTTCTGTTAGGCTTCTCAAGATCCACATATGAGTGAAAACATATGATATGTCTTCCTCCGACATATTTCGCTTAGCATAATACCCTCCAGTTCCATCCACATTGCTGCAAATGGCATGATTTCATTATTTCTCATTGCCAAGTAGTATTCTATTGCATATATAAACCACATCTTCTTTATCCATTTGTCAGTTGTTGGACGTTTAGGCTCTTTCCATAATTTGACTAATGTTGAAAGCACTGCTGTAAACATTGGGATACATGTGCCTCTATGCATCAGCACTCCTGTATCCCTTGGGTAAATTCCTGGCAGTGCTATTGCTGGGTCATAGGGTAGTTCTATTTTTAATTTTTTTGAGGAACCTCCACACTGTTTTGCATCTACCAAAGTGGATGCACCAGTTTGCATTTCCACCAACAGTTCCTCTTTCTCCACATCCTTGCCAGCACCTATAGTCTCCTGATTTGTTCATTTTAACCACTCTGACCAGTGTGAGGTGGTGTCTCAGCGTGGCTTTGATCTGTATTTCCCTGATGATGAGTGACATTGAACATCGTTTCATGTGTCTGTTGGCCATCTGGAAGTCTTCTTTGGAAAAGTGTCTATTCGTGTCTTCTGCCCATTTCTTCACTGGATTATTTGTTTTTGGGGTGTGGCATTTGGTGAGTTCTTTATAGATTTTGGATACCAGCCCTTTATCTGATGTCATTTGCAAATATCTTTTCCCATTCCATCGGTTGCCTTTTAGTTTTGTTGATTGTTTCCTTTGCAGTGCAGAAGCTTTTTATCTTGATGAGGTCCCAATAGTTCATTTTTGCTTTTAATTTCCTTGCCTTTGGAGGTGTGTCAAATAAGAAATTGCTGTGGCTGAGGTCAAAGAGGTTGTTGCCTGCTTTCTTCTCTAGGGTTTTGATGGTTTCCTGTCTCACATTTTGGTCTTTGATCCATTTTGAGTTTATTTTTGTGTATGGTATAAGAAAGTGGTCCAGTTTCATTCTTCTGCATGTTGTGGTCCAATTCTGCCAGCACCATTTGTTAAAGAGACTGTCTTTTTTCCTGCTTTGTCAAAGATTAGTTGGCCATACATTTGTGTGTCAAATTCTGGGTTCTCTATTCTATTCCATTGGTCTATGTGTCTGTTTTTATGCCAATACCATACTGTCTTGATGATTACAGCTTTGTAGAAGATGCTAAAGTCTGGGATTGTGATGTCTCCCACTAAGGTTTTCTTCTTCAATATTACTTTGGCTATTCAGGATCTTATGTGGTTCCATACAAATTTTAGGATTGTTTGTTCTAGTTCTCGAAAGAATGCTGGTGCAATTTTGATTGGGATTTCATTGAATGTGTAGATTGCTTTGGGTAGTATTGACATTATAACAACATTTATTCTTCCAATCCATGAGAATGGAATGTTTTTCCATTCCTTGGTGTCTTCTTCAATTTCCTTCATAAACTTTTTATAGCTTTCAGCATACAGATCTTTGACATCTTTGGTTAGATTTATTCCTAGGTATTTTATGGTTCTTGGTGCAATTGTAAACGGGATCAGTTTATTTAATCTTTCTGTTGCTTCCTTATTGGTGTATAAAAATGCAACTGATTTCTGTACATTGATTTTGTACCCTGCGACTTTGCTGAATTCATGTATCAGTTCTAGCAGTCTTTTGGTGGAGCCTGTTGAATTTTCCATGTAGAGTGTCATGTCATCTGCGAAAAGTGCAAGTTTGACTTCTTCTTTGCCAATTTGGATGCCTTTGATTTCATTTTGTTGTCTGATTGCTGATGCTAGGACTTCCAACACTATGTTAAACAATGATGAGAGTGGAAATCACTGTCATGTTCCTGATCTCAGGGGGAAAGCTCTCAGTTTTTCCCCATTGAGGATGATATCAGCTGTGGGCTTTTCATAAATGGCTTTTATGATGTTTAAGTATGTTCCTTCTATCTTTTCTTGAGAGTTTTTAGTAAGAAAGGGTGTTGTATTTTGTCAGATGCTTTTTCTGCATCTATTGACATGATCATATGGTTCTTATGCTTTCTTTTATTAATGTGATGTATCACATTGATTGTTTTGTGAATACTGAACCATCCCTGCAGCCCAGGAATGAATTCCACTTGATCATGGTGAATAATTCTTTTTATATGCTTTGAATTCGATTTGCTAGTATCTTGTTGAGGATTTTTGCATCCATGTTCATCAGGGATATTGGCCTGTAGTTCTCCTTTTTTGTGGGGTCTCTGCCTGGTTTGGGAATCAAGATAATGCTGCCTTCATAGAATAATTCCATAAGCTTTCCTTCTATTTCTATTTTTTGTAACAGCTTAAGAAGGATAGGTATTATCTCTGCTTTAAATGTCTGGGAGAATTCCCCAGGGAAGCCATCTGGTCCAGGACTCTTATTTGTTGGGAGATTTTTGCTAACTGATTCAATTTCTTCACTAGTTATGGGTCTGTTCAGATTTTCTACTTCTTCCCACTTGAGTTTTGGTAGTGCGTGAGTGTCTAGGAATTTGTCCATTTCTTCCAAGTTGTCCAGTTTTTTGGCGTATAATTTTTCATAGTATTCTCTGATAATTGCTTGTATTTCTGAAAGATTGGTTATGATAAATCCATTTTCATTTGTGATTTTGGGCTCTATTTCTATTTGGGTTATCTCCCTTTTCTTTTTGAGAAGCCTGGCTAAAGATTTATCAATTTTGTTTATTTTTTCAAAAAAACAACTCTTAGTTTCATTGATCTGTACTACTGTTTTTTTTGTGGGGGGTTCTATATTATTTATTTATGCTCTGATCTTTATTATTTCTCTTCTTCTGCTGGGTATGGGGTTTCTTTGCTGTTTTGCTTCTAGTTCCTTTAGGTGTGCTGTTAGATTTTGTATTTGGGATTTTTCTTGTTTCTTGAGATAGATGGGCAGGATTTCAAGTGATGGTAATGAAGGCAGCTGTGTGGTGAGATGAAGCCACTGACCACATGTGGTTATTGATTGCTTGAAATGTGAAATTGAAATATGCTGTGAGTATAAAATACCTGCTGGTTTGAAGACTTAGTATGAAGAAAAGAATGTAAAAAATATCTCATTAGTTTTTATATTCATTACATTTTGATTTGATAATACTTTAGACATATTAGGTTAAGTAAAATATATATTAAGATTAATTTTACCTTTTTTTCTTTTTAAAATTGTAGCCACTAGAAAAATTTTAAGTCTTCTGTGTGCCTACATTGTATTTGATGTGGGAAATGACATATCTTCTACTTACTTTTATTTTTTTTTATAAACAAATATTGAATGTAATGATGTGTGCATCAAATAGCTGATTCATCTTTCAAGTTTTAAATATCTTCCACCTCCTTATCACCTGATAAGATTTAGTTGTAGGTCAAGAGTGACAACCATGATGGTTTGCAGCCACCCTGGTGCATCTTCTCTTTCTTTTGAATGCTGCAGTAAGACATAGTTCAGATAAGAATGTTTGTGTTTGTGTCTGCTTCTTCTGTCTGAGTTTTTACCTTCAAAAGACTCTTCATTTAATCAGCCACAGAAAGTGGAAGTTGGATAGCACTACACGACTTCTCCATGTCAGCTCAGGTTAAAATTTTGTGTTCCTTGCTTTCCTGAATTTTTCATTTTCCACATGTATTTATGCATGTATGCATATATCAGTTTTAAATAAGAACTTATTTATGTATACTAATTTAAAATTAATAATAAAAAATAAGTCAAACTGTTCTTTTAATTCTTTAATGTATATTCAAATGTTCATATGTATTTTTTAATTCCCTGTGATAAGATACAGGGCATATTACAAATTATTTTATATGCTCTAACAGTAATAACAATATCAAACTATTTTAGTAGTCAGTTTTTTAACTAAACCATATACAATGGGTTCAGTAGTTTACTACTACTACTAATAATAATAATAATAATAATAATAAAATGTTGAAGTTGAAATGGGGAAACCAGATCCTTGCCTGGTTTACACCCTCTAACCTCTGTAGCAGGTTTGGAGATGCATTTTCAGAATGATAAATCACAAGGTTTCTGATCCTGCTTAATAGGAAAATGTAATAACAAATTGTAGCCAATACAAGTGTCTTTGTTAAAAATTTAAATATATTTTATTATTTCTCAAATGTAAGTTTAACTATATTTATCAAATTTGTTTCAATGTAACTATATATTTTTTTTTGTTTGTTTTTAAAGTAATTTCCTACTTGGGGCGCCTGGGTGGCGCAGTCGGTTAAGCGTCCGACTTCAGCCAGGTCACGATCTCGCGGTCCGGGAGTTCGAGCCCCGCGTCAGGCTCTGGGCTGATGGCTCAGAGCCTGGAGCCTGTTTCCGATTCTGTGTCTCCCTCTGTCTCTGCCCCTCCCCTGTTCATGCTCTGTCTCTGTCTGTCCCAAAAATAAATAAACGTTGAAAAAAAAAAAAAAAAAAAATTTAAAAAAAAAAAAAAAATAAAGTAATTTCCTACTTACCTCAACTTCACTAAACCAAAGTTTATTACTCTCTGTCATTGCTACTATGGCTGTTTCATTATTTTTACTCTGATAACTAACACTGCTATCTATATTACTTGTTCTACTACTACTACTACTAATGCTATTATAATATTAATTTCATCAGAGCCAGGTTTATGTTTTTGCCTGACCCAAAAGTTTATACTCTGTATTCAACTACTGATATTATTATTGATATTAAAAAAATCTCTTTATCTTTCCCCCTACACTAGAAACATGCAGAAATATAAACATAATTACATTGTTAAAAGCATTTTGATTAACAAAATAATTGAATCATTCTATAGTCAGCCTTAAAGAAGTAAAAGAAAAACTTAGAAAGAAAGGAATTAAAAGTTCATCATAGAATTAGCAGCCCCTTCTTTCAGTCTGCAAACTGAAACCAAAAGTAAAACATAATTAGAACTCTTATCTACATCATTTACTTAAGGAGGATATTAAAAATTTTCATTGGGAATATCAACACAATAAATAAATGATAATGCTATAGCATAAGTATTCCAGAGAGTCAATTAATTTCACTCTTTAGAGACTTTAGGACCCTGTGAAGTTGCATTAATTTAAGAGCTACTTTTTTCCCTCCCTTTGTAAGGATATTATTCATTCATATTTTTTTGTCTTCTTACATTAGCTCTGGGTAATAAATATCTACATTATTTTTTCATTTTTCATTTTATTTTCAGAATCTCTGTTTTCATCTTTTCTTTATTGCCAAGTGTAAGTGAATGTTTAATTTTAGTATTAAATTTATTCTGAGACACATGTCATTATATGAAATAGTTTTACACTGAATGTGATTATGCCAGAGATCAATGTATAATCTTCAATTCTATCTTTATTTCTCTGGAAGTTAAAATTGCAATGACAGAATTCTGTTTTATAATATACAGGAAGACACAGGAATTCCTTGTCACTAAAGTCTGTCACCAAGACATCTTAAGAGAGCCTTTGTATTGAATGTGCTGTCTAAATCAGCTTTCCCATCAATTCTGAAGCTATTTGTAGTCAAAAGTAATGAGTGTCTCAGCTGCTACTTCTTAGGGTTCAAAGTAATATATTAAAAAAATCAAAGTAAAAGTGCAATGAATAAAAACTCCATTGAACTTCAGATAGCAATATTGCCAAGGCAATTACATCAAATAACAATTACCTTTTTGATGTTATTAGCAATTGTCAATTTAATTTCTTTAAAGGTTGCCACATGTTGTTCAATAATGGATATTAATATACAGGTCAAAGACAAACATTTATCATAGAATACAGATTTATTTGTTAGAAAATGTGAAACAGAGAATATTTTAAAACTTGTTCTATAGATGAATGCAATATTCATGGCACAGAATCTATTAAAGGAAGTAGGTCACAATTTATTCTAGTCATTTATTTTAGCTTTATAAAAAAATAGAGTATCATTCAGAAATAAGGAACTGATTATTAGCCTTCAATATGATAATAGGTTCCCCAGTTAAAAGCACAATTCCTATGAAAGATAGGGAGACAGTTGTAATAGTATCACAAAGATGCAGAAATTAGCTCCATTAACAAGTGATATGGAGCATAGGATTTCAAAAAATTTCTCTGTAATTTAGTCATATTTGTAAAATGTTTAGAAATTACTTTACCACTTAACCCCCAAAATATGATTGAGGCACAAGTTTATTTAAATACGTATTTCCTTATTGGTCAAAGACATCAAGGGGTGTAAAGAAAATCTGATATTGACAGTAGAATTTTGTTATATTACTCTCTGGTTTAGTCCCAATGGAAACATGCATATCAAGATTCTGTCATGATTATCTAAATTCTTTTTCAGCTAATTTTCAGGGCCAGAATTTGTTGATGTTAACATGAAATTGTTCAAACTGCACAGATCAATAAATCAAAGACAAAGATCTTCCTATTATAATCATTCTGGACTGAGGGTGAATATGTTGCCTTTACTTACTAAATTACACATATTTTATGTTGTTAGCTTATAGTTGCATTAGAGACTACTTAGAAAATTCTGCTAAATGGATGACTATATATATATATAATATATAGATATAAAATTGTATGTAATATATACTTATAAAATCTACAAGATTAATATAAATTATATTTTAATATATAATACATAAATACAGATGATTATTCATGCCATATCCCTTTTAAATATGGTCAAACCATCTAAAAATGCCAAACAAACGTGATTTACCATTCCACCAAAAAGAACGCATGCATTTTAAAGTGGGCCAAATAAAGTTTCTAAAATGTCCTTTAAATTTATAGATAAATTTAGAAAACACTTAAACTTCAATTTAAACTAATATAGAGCTCTTTATATAAATAAATACTAAAACATGTTAAATATATAATTTTTCATGTGATACTGATATTCTTATTCATTGAACTAAATTACAGAAATACCTGTTAAATTCAAATATACAGTTTATGATATAATTAGTGAGACAACAAAAATTATATTATTATAAAATACAATTTGAGGCCAACATGATTAATGAAATGAGTGTGATTTGAATTGTCAGTGTTAATCTTATTATTAAAGTTTTGCTTGTAATCTATGGTAATTTCCTGAAATTCATATTTCAGGATATCTTCATGTTTTAATAAAAGTTATAAACACTAGGGAACTGTAAACTGTGACCTAGTTAATCCAGTTAACTTATTTAAGACATGTAAGTGGATAGCTAAGGCAACAAGACCTGACCCTTATGCTATGTTTGATAGAATGCTAGAAAATATAAGCTAAAAGTGTCAACATTGCATGGGTTTCATTAACCTAAAGATACAAATTAGGTCAAATTTATACTAATATTCTTGCCTTTCAATGCTGTGGCCACAGCCATGAGTATGCTTGGGCTTCAGAAGAGGCTTGCCTCCAGTGTCCTCTGCTGTGGCAAAAAGAAGGTCTGGTTCAACCCCAATGAGACCAATGAAATCATCAATGCCAACTCCCATCAGCAGATCTGGAAACTGATTAAAGATGGGCTGATCACTGTGAAGCCTGTGCCTGTCCATTCCCAGGCTTGGTACCAGAAAAACACTTTGGCCAGCAGGAAGGGCAAACATAATGGCATTGGTAAGAGAAAACATACTGCCAGTGTTCAAATGCCTGAGAAGTTAAGCTGGATGAGGAGGACGAGAATTCTGTACTGGCTGCTCAGAAGATACTGTGAATCTAAGATTGACCAACGTGTATCACAGCCTGTACTGGAAAGTGAAAGGTGATGTGTTCAAAAACAAGCAGATTCTCATGGAACACATCCACAAGTTGAAGGCAGACAAGGTTCACAAGAAGCTTCTGGCTGACAGGCTGAGGCCCTCAGATCTATGACCAAGGAATATCATAGCACACAAGTGCTGTGAAGAGCAGCTCCAGGCCAAGAAGGAGGAAATCATCAAGACTCTGTCCAAGGAGAAAGAGACCAAGAGATAAAACTTTGTGTCTGTACATAGTGGCCTTAGCAATAACACAGATCTGTTATTCAATAAAACAAATCTTTATCTTCCAAAATAATAATAATAATAATAACAACACCCTTAAGTTATAGTCACTCGCCATTTGTTATATTAGTGCAAAATCTATTGGGCTTTAACAAGGGATGATCTAGAAAATTCCAGGACCCAAATACATTTCCTAGAATCTCTTGTGGTCATTATTACTACTTGAATATATTCAGACTACCCCTTAAGAAAGACACACAAAAAGGGGCACCTGGGTGGCTCAGTCAGTTCAGTGTCCGACTTCAGCTCAGGTCATGATCTCACGGTCTGTGAGTGCGAGCCCTGCGTCAGGCTCTGTGCTGACAGCTCAGAGCCTGGAGCCTGCTTCAGGTTCTGTGTCTCCATCTCTCTCTCTGCCCCTCCCCACCTCAAGCTCTGTCTCTCTCTCTGTCTCTGAAAAATGAATAAACCTTAAAAAAAAAAAAAAAGAAAGACACACAAATCATTCCCTCAGTTTCTTGTTGCTCAGAAGTTTACAATTAAGGATTAGTCTGTCTAGACTTCATCTTTCTAGTCCAACATGTGAAAAGTTTGCAAGTCATCAGTTCTGCCTTCACAGGAAGAAAAAAGCTGAACAATTGAAAGCCAGTGATTTTTCTTAGGTTCATTAGAATATTGTGGTCACAGGTGTCCAAACAAAAATTCTACTGAACAGTATTAAACAAGCAAGGAAGAATTTCTTCAAGATTATTGAAATAGGGGAGAGAGTCTAAATTCAACTCCACTGAAACAAACAAACAAACAAACAAAAAACAGAAGTATTTTTAAGCACTGGAGTGAGTTGGTGAAAAAGCTGGAGGATGTTAATCAAAAAGTAAATGTACTAGGAGAAGTTAATCAGTAGGATATGGTGGGCACACTAAATTATTCTGAGTTTGCTAATATTTTTCTGTGCAATTAGACCATCTGAGTTTGCTGTTTGGCACCCGTTGAGTTATACTCTGTATCCTCCTTCAGAAACTGAGAGACAGGGGTCTAACCTCTTTTGATAATTATATTTCAAAGAGATGTTTCCCAGGTCTTTAAGAAGGACATTACTAGGTTGTAAAATTGGCAAGAGTTTGGAAGATTTACATTACTTACAAAGGGCAAAACAAGAATTTTCAATTATAAATATTCTAAAAATTGTTTAATGTTTATTTATTTTTGAGAGACAGAGCATGAACAGGAGAGGGGCAGAGATAGAGGAACAGAATCTGAAGCAGGCTCTAGGCTCTCAGCTGTCAGCAGAGAGCCTGACACAGGGCTCAAACCCATGAACTGTGAGATCATGACCTGGGCCAAAGTCAAACGCTTAACCAACAGAGCCACCCATGCACCCCTGCAATTGTAAACATTCTAAAGTAAATATTGTAAGGAAAAGGAGACCACAGTTCTATAATCAGGAAGAAATCTGTCTATTATTTAGTCATGCTCAGGGGAACATTAAGGCTGTCTTGGTCACAGGAGAAAGTATCACTGAGAGTGTAGGAAACCAGAGAATACAAAAAGAGAGAGAGAAAGAGCAAGAGATCAGCTCATCTGAAGCATAAGCTGCTGATAGTGCTACCTACAGAGTAACGACATAGTACCTACATAGTAACATAGTACCTACATAGTAACTGATGAATTCCTGGAGGCAGACTGTGTGCACTAGAAATCCTAGCTAAGGCTATAAGACATGAAAATAAAATGAAAGGTATACAAATAAGGGAGAAATTAAACTGTTTTTGTTCACAGAAAACATGATTATTGAGGTAGAAAATCTTAATGAATCAACAAAAAACTCTTGAATTAATAATTAATTATATTAAGTTTGCATGATACAATGTTAGTAAGTTAAAGTCAGTTGTTTTTCTATACCAGCAATCAACAATTGAAATTCAAATTAAAAAATTTAATACAACTTACATTAGCACCAAAACCAAGGAAATAACATGGGTAGAAAGCCAATAAAATATGTACAGAATTTAAATGATGAAAAACAAATAAAACTATGATGAGGGAAATCAAAGAATATAAATAAGATATTTTCATGGGTAGGTAGTCTAAATATTGTTACAAAGGGGAAAAGATCATCTCTTCAACAAATGGTGCTGGGAAAAATAGATATCCCTATGTAAAAGGATGAATTCAGACCCGTAGCTAATACCTTACATAAAAATTAATGCAAATTGACCAAAGATATAAGACCTAAACTTTAATACTCCTATAAGAAAATCTAGGATACAATTTCAGATATTCATGTTTGCTGGTGATTTCTATGGATATGACACCAAAAGCATAGGCAACACAATTTTTAAAAAGCGGGTCCACATCAAACTTCAAAAATTTTGTATACTAAAGGAAACAACAGAATGAAAAGGTAACCTACAGAATGGGAGAAAATAATTGCCAATCATATATTTGATAAGGGACTAATATCCAGAATATATAAGGAACATCTACAACTCAATAACAACAACAAATTAACTCACTTAAAAAATGGGCATAGGATTTGAATACATATTTCTCCAAAAAAGATACACAAATGAAATTTAAGCATATGAAAAGAGGTTTAACATTACTAATTATTAGGTAAATGTAAATTAAACCACAATGAGATATCTCACACCCACCAGGATAGCTGTTATCAAAAGAACTGAAATTAATGTTGGTAAGAATACAGAGATGTTGGAAACCTTGTGAACTGTTGGGGGCAGGGGGATGCAAAAGGTTATAGCCATTAGGAAAAGCTTCCTTAAAAAGTGAAAAAAAAAAGAATAACTAACTATATGTTCCAATAATCTTATTTCTGGGTATATACCCAAAAGAATTCAAAGCAGGATCTTGAAGAGTATCTGTATACTTTGTTCATTGTAGCATTATCCACAATATCTAAGAGGTGTAACCAACCCAAATGTTCATAAACAGATGAATGGATAAAAAAATATAGTGTATACATACAATGGAATTTTATGCAGCCTTAAAAAGGAAGGAAATTCTCTCACATGCTACAACTTGGATGATCCTCAGGATAGAATGTTAAGCAAAATAAGTTAGTCACCAGATAACCATATGATTTCTCTCACATGAAATGTCTCAAATAGAAAAAAAAATTCATGGAAACAGTAAGTAGAAGGTTGGTTGCCAAGGGTGGAGGGTACAGAAAAGGGTAGTTAGTATTTTGGGTTTATAGAATTTCAGTGTTGTAAGTGAAAAGGTTCTGTAAATCTGTTACACAAAAATGTGACTATTCTTCACACTATACTTAATATTATGTACTGAACTATACATTTAAAATCAGGTTAGATGATAAATATCATGTGTTCTTTTCCACAATTTTTTAAAAGATTGGCAAAGACTTTGGGTAAACATTCATCAAAATAAGATGTGCAGATGGTCAATAAGCACATCCAAAAAAATGCTCAACATCACTAATCATTAGGGAAATGCAAATCAAAGCCACAATTTCACACCACTTTATAATCATTAGGATGGCTACTATTAAAAAAGGTAACGAATGTGATGAAGATGTAGAAAATTGAAGCCCTCATTCACTGTTATTAGGGGACTATAAAATGGCACAAATTGTGGAAAATGGTATGATGGTTCTCAAAACATTAAAAATATAATTAATCATATGATCCATCAATTCTGCTTTTGGGCATATGCCCCAAAATTGAAAACAGGGACTCACACAGATAGTTTTATAACTATATTCATAACAACATTGTTCAAAAGAGTCAAAAGGTGGAAAGAAAGCAACCCAAGTGTCCATTGAATGTTAATGAATAAACAAATGTGGTATGTACTTACAGTGGAATATTATTTAGTCTTAAAAATGAAGAAAATTCTGACACATGCTACAATATGGATAAACCTTGAAGACTTAAAATAAGTGAAGTAAGTCAGCCACAAAAAGATAAATACTCTATGATTTCCCTTGTAGAGGATCCTTAGAGTGGTCAAATTCATAGAGACAATAAGTAGAATAGAGTTACTATGGGCTAAAGAGAGATGTTGAATAAATGTTTTCTACTCTATGTGCTTCAGGATATTTGATAGTGAGGTATACCTTCAGTCAGTATTTAGAAACTTACTTTCTTTCTTTCTTTCTTTCTTTCTTTCTTTCTTTCTTTCTTTCTTTCCCCTTTAGTTTTGATGACATTTCTCTGCACCTCTGAGATAGAACCAATAGTCCCCAATCAGGGCAGAGAAACTTGATATTTGGAGGTTAGGGTCCTTTTTGCCCACTCTGGCTGCCACAAGTTATGTGTCCAAGCTGCTTCTGGAACACTTGTTGAGTTGCTACTGTGGCCAGAGGGGTAGAGGAGGGGTAGGTGCTACTGTGCTAAGATCCGAAATTGAAATTAACTTCAGTTTACCATTCAGGCCTTCCCTTAGAAGTTTTAAGCCTTCAGTAGACTCCAGGTACAAAATAATTACATCAGGCAGATTCTGCCATTGCAGTGTTGTATTGGTAGGGAGACACATCCTACTCTACCATTTTCACAGATGAGATCTTTATATACACATAGGTATATGTGTGTTCATGTATCCATATATGTATCCATATGTGCCATGTACATATATGTATGTGTGTATGCAGAAAGATCTTTGTATGTATGTGAGTATGTATATATGATGTATACATTTTATGTTTGTATATATAAATGATGATGTCTTTACAACTTTAAAGGTAATTTAGAGGGTGAGGGGAAATTTGGAGGAATATAATATAGATAGTTCCTAAAAATTCTTGAAATGTAAGTTAGTCAACAAGTACATCCTGGGGGTACCTGGGTGGCTCAATTGGTTGAGAGTCCAATTCTTGATTTTGGTTCAGGTTATGAGCCCAGAATGGTAGAACTGATCTCCGCATCAGACTCCATGTGCACATGGAGTCTGCTTGGGATTCTGTCTCTCCCTCTGCCACTCTCCCCTATTTGCTCATAATCTCTCTCTCTCTCTCTCTCTCTCTCTCTCTCTCTCTCTCTCTTTCAAATTAAAAAAAAAAAGAAACTGCATTCTGTGTGTAGCATACATATTTCCTAGCATCTAGAAGAAATTAGATAATTTGGCAATATGTTGATGAATTTAGGTCATTAAAATCCGGGATTATTATTTATTAAATATTTGAATTTGTATTTGTATGTGTAATCCTCTGATTATGTCTTATTATGATTAAGATGGTCAAAGAAGAGGCACCTAACTATAAGTAGAGATCATTTTATGATGCATTTTTATTTTTGTCCTTGGGGGAGTCTGATGATAAGATTCTACATACTGAATTTCCAGATTCCATATAAATTTCCTTATTATTGCTGGATAACTTTGGTTTGTTGCTTTGCTTCTGTTTTTGAGTATTTATTTTATGCTAACATTTTTACTGCCTATTGAATGACTATTAACACACAGGTCAGTTAAAAGTGTCCATAGAGCACAGAATATTCTGCTAGAAAATATTTTGGAGATGTGCCTACTCACTATTTACATTGGCACTTGCAGTCTGCGGTATAATCAGAATGAGTTAGTGTAATGTTGTACTAAGTAAGCAGGTGGCTTAATTTTGCAGGAATTAAGCAGTCAGTAAAATAGGGAATTTGAATTTCATCCATAAACACAGGAGTTGCTTTAGTTTCACAACATTGCCAAACTTGGAAAGGACATTAGGATTTGTGTGTGTGTGTGTGTGTGTGTGTGTGTGTGTGTGTGTGTGTACACACATAAATGAAAGGTAATAGAATATGAACTTGTTAGAAAATTGCTCAGTATTGCAAAACAGATCACATCTTGGTGATTGAAAGAAATGCTAATATTATGGAATTTATTTCTTCCAACATATGGAACACACTGGAAATACAGATTCAAAAATGTTTTAAGCACATTCATATATTTATAATTTTATATCTAATAGGATATATAGTAAAGGTATATCCCAACAGGTTGACTCTACCATCAAATTAAAAAAAATATTAAAATGATGCTTATATGCATAATGAAATGTATACTTTGTATGCCTCATTTATTTTTTTACTATGTCTTTATAAAATACTAAGTCTTAATTTAGTATGGGGAAAGTACAATGTATTTAGTTGAAGTAATGTGGCCAAAATCAAACACCTAATAAATTGTCAAGTTAGGATTTCAAGCCA
Organism: Puma concolor; assembly: GCF_028749965.1. Taxonomy (NCBI): domain Eukaryota; kingdom Metazoa; phylum Chordata; class Mammalia; order Carnivora; family Felidae; genus Puma; species Puma concolor. Next base: position 202,824,851 of record NC_141667.1, on the reverse strand, counting down.
GCCTTTCTAATATCAAGGTTCTGTGCTTGACAAGTTATTAATGTTCCCATTTACTTAAGGAAAGTAAATCATGGGGGTAGATGAGTGTTTAAGAGGGCAGTGCTTACGTCTGTCTTGACCTGGAAGAATTTGCTGAATTAACATTTACACTCAGAAAAAATGAACATTATATTTCTAAGCTGAGATGGGGAGAGAACAGTAGAGAGTATCATGAACAGAGAAATTATTATGAACAAAGATATGCAGATTCATAGTTTTTTAGGAGATGTGCACATAGTCCAAACATATTTTGAAAGGTAATTTAGAATCTACCCTATAACCCAGCAATGGCACTGCTAGGAATTTACCCAAGGGATACAGGAGTACTGATGCATAGGGGCACTTGTACCCCAATGTTTATAGCAGCACTCTCAACAATAGCCAAATTGTGGAAAGAGCCTAAATGTCCGTCAATTGATGAATGGATACAGAAATTGTGGTTTATATACACAATGGAGTACTACGTGGCAATGAGAAAAAATGAAATATGGCCCTTTGTAGCAACATGGATGGAACTGGAGAGTGTGATGCTAAGTGAAATAAGCCATACAGAGAAAGACAGATACCATATGTTTTCACTCTTATGTGGATCCTGAGAAACTTAAGAAAAACCCATGGGGGAGGGGAAGGAAAAAAAAAAGAGGTTAGAGTGGAAGAGAGCCAAAACATAAGAGAGTCTTAAAAACTGAGAACAAACTGATGGTTGATGGGGGGTGGGAGGGAGGGGAGGGTGGGTGATGGGTATTGAGGAGGGCACCTTTTGGGATGAGCACTGGATGTTGTATGGAAACCAATTTGACAATAAACTTCATATATTGAAAAAAAAAAGAAAGGTAATTTAGAGTCAGATTGTTAAAAGCTTTCATTGAGCTTATAGGATGAAACTTAAATTGTATCATATAGGAAATAACAAGGGATTTAGGAAATGAAAAAAGGCTCCTAATCATAATTCATAACCTCGTAATCTATTCTGTTTGAAATATATTAAAATGTTATATATACGTAATATCAATACATTTATGCATATAACCGTCATATATATGTTGATTTGTTTACCCCACAAGATTTCATTTATATTAGATTCAAGCAGTTGCATGACTTTAGATGATGAGTTCCTACGGGAAGTGTTAAGAGACTTTGTGTCAATCAAGTCCATTCATATAAATATGTTTTTTTCTCTTCCACATCTTCGGATACATAAGAGACCCATGTATCCTGTGGTTTAATAGCACAATGATTCAAATTGTTCTTTTAATTGTGTGTCTCAATCATTTTTATGATTTATTGTTTTCTAGAAGAACTAGAATGAGAATCCAACAAGTTAAAAACATCAAAGTCTTTTGAGTCTGACAGAACTTTTTATGAGTCCTGCCTAAGCCCACTCTTTGAATAGGATAGTTAACTCCCCAAAATATCCATTTTTAATCTAGCAAATGGTGGGAACTTACTTCTAATACATGATGTTGCTATGAGAACAAAGAAAGGTGGAGAACACACCAAAGTGTGATCAAGGATTATTAGTTTTTGTCTTTCCACCATGCCTACTCTTGGTCATTACTTTGAACTAGGATCAACAATCTTTGAGTTTTGGCTGGAACATGCATGCAGCAGTTTAATCTAGGTTTGATCTAGAGAGGCAAGGCCAGACATGAGGTTTTGTTAGATGAGGGTCATGAACAGAATTTGAATCATTATTTTAAGTCTCTCCCATCGTTAGCAATATAGTTAAGGGTTTTCAGAAAGCAAAGTGATTTTCAAGGTATTGTTTGATAGTAGAATCAAAATGTTTTGGTGTTATTCTCAATTTCTCCTTCCTTTCAGGTAGCTCTAAAATAGCTCTAAGAAGGAATAAGGCTTTAGCTTCCCAAATTGTACTGAATACTGAAATCATGTAGTGAGCTTCTAAAACTCTGGATGACAGGGTCATAGCCCATATCAATTAAATCTTTATGCCTGTAAGTAAGAGCCAAGAATAAATATAAATGTTTTTAAAGACCCCTCTCTCCCTCTTCCTCCTGATGATTTGACTGTGCATCAAAGTTTAAGATTCACTGGCTTTGGGAAATATTCTCTTTCAATTTGAGGTTCAAACTAAGATTTTTATGTAGGCCAAAAACCAGATTAAATTAAATATAGTCAGTCAAGCAATAAAATAAAAATGATCTAAAGTTATTTACTTTTCATTATCAGCTGTTTATAAAGATTATAAATTGTCTTCAAATATTGTCAAGTGTTCTTGTTTATTGTCTAATGTGTGAAATAACATAAAGTTTACATTACTGCACTTGTATATTGTAAACACTAATTTTTAGCTTTCAGGGTTTGGATTCAAATGGGGACAGGGCATATATAAGTGGCAGAAATGTAATGTTGGGCAGACTATCTAAATGCAGATATCTGAGGATGGTCTCGCTGTCAGTTTTCTCATTGAAAATGCAATGTTTCCTGGGTTTTATTCTTCCATCAAATCCAAAAGAAGGCGTGATGACATATAATCATCACCGTTTAGCTAAAATGGCTTTTAACTGTATTCAGCAGGACTTTCTATTAGAAGTTGTGTAATAAACTCCATTATCAAGTAGATATTACCAGAAATCGTTATCACTAACTCAAGTTGTATTATTTTGTGAATTCTTCTAGTATGTCTCATTTTGTGATACTTGATTCCACCTAAATTTGTTATTTTCTTCTCTTGATTGTTTCTCTAACACTACCATCACTTAGTTGTCAACTGTAACAGCCTTGTTTATTACATGTACTATTACAATTTTTCATTATTTAGGCAGAATTTACTATTGCTGAAGAATTAGAAGGTTTACCCTTATCTCTAAGTTTTATACATACATATATATGTATGTATGTATGCTTCTTTGGTATGTCACACAAATTCTCTTCACTCAATGAGCTGTTGACAAGATGTAGACATTGTGTCAGAAATAGATCTATCACACAAAATAACCCAATTGCCTGCTTAATGGTAAACACGCTGAAAAGAAAATAGTGGAAGCATAGCTCAAGTAATCATATCCAATCATGATCATTATGTTGGATGCCTTTTTATAAGAGTGCTAGGTGGTATTTTTCTCCTTTTTTTTCTTTTTAATGTATGATGTCAATACACATATGCTGTTAGAAAAAAATTACCATATATCTCAATCTAGCAATATGTACTTATTAATTATTTGCAATAAGGACCAAGAATCATAACATGATGACATAATAACCTAAACATATTCTATATTTTATTTTATGTAACTTATATTGTATAAGAATCTAAGTCCAGTCACAATGTTGCCATCGAACACTACTGACAAAATATAAGCTCATAATACAGCTTGTATAAATAATTAAAATTTACTACCAAGTTAATTTTAAAAAGCACTTGCACAGTCAGATCATGCTGGTTTTATGAACTGTTTATGCAGCAGTGGGGTAACTTTACGAAATCTATGTACATTCTGAATAAAAAGCATTAAGTATTCATGAGGTTATTGTGTGATGTGTCTCGCAATACAGTGTGCATACATTATATGGATATATAAATTGAACTCAGTGTTTTAAATATAAAACAAATAATGCTTACTATTTACAAAAGGACGCTTCATGCAAATTCTAGAAAATTTAAGTTTTTAAAAGTAACCAGATACAGTATAAAATTGATGGCATATACTACACAATATTTTTAGGAAGTTACTAACTTCCCAATTTTTTACAAGAAGAAATCCTTCAATTTAATTTATTCACATTGCTTTTTGGTGCTCAATGTAATCCAGTAACTGCCTGAAAAATATGCATGTATTTCTTAACTGATTGTTGGTGCATAGCCAAAAGTGTATATTCACACAAAACAAATCCCTACATTTTAAATTCATGTCTTAACAAAATCATGTCCTACACATTATCCATAAACAACACTTCTGGAAAATTCAGACTTCATCTTTTCTTTTTAAAGTTGATCCATACTTTTTTCTGTATTTTCAGACTTATTATTTTCTTTTTTTTTTTGGTATTTATTGTCTGTACAGAAGCACTGAGATTTTTTTTTAATATTTATTTATTTGTAAGAGCAAGAGAGAGAGCATGAGTGGGAGAGGGGCAGCGAGCTAGCTAGCTAGAGAATCAGGAGCAGGCTCAGCACTGTCACTGTCAGCACAGAGACTGATGTGGGGCTCCAACCAATGAATCTTGAGATCATGACCTGAACTGAAGTCAGAAACTCAACCAGCTGAGCCACCCAGGTGCCCCAAACACTGAGATTTTTGATGATTCTCCAGATAGTTTCTCTTCATCAATCATCTCTTCTCAACTGAACAACAGATTTCAGATATTCACATAATAACATCTAACTTCTTTTCAATCCCATATCATTTACCACTTTGCATAGTGCCTGATGGGATAAAGTATACATTCTATATTGTTTTCAAATTAATGTCCACCCCTAAACCCATCAATCTGAATTAAGTCACTATTGCATCACCTGTGGTCTATATGCATTTTTAACCTGTTACTAACACTGCTACTGTAAGGCTAATGTCATACACGACAGCTTCAAATCCAAATAATTTTATGCCAATATCACTTTCCATTCTACTTTAATACTGGGATTATTAGAATCACTTTCTGTGGAGAAGTGATTCTTGTAGCATGTATAGAAGTTGAGTCCATCACCTTAATTTTATTAACGTGAAGTACAATCCACTCAGATTACATAGTAATGATAAGTGTGCTACAATAAAAAGTGTGCTGTGCAGAGAACATATTACATCGGTGACCAGTACTGACCCCTTGTTGCCAGTTTGTTCCAACCCCTGTTCACAGTATTGCCTTCAGTTTCTGTATCATTGAGACATTTGTTTTGTGAAAGATCTTTCTTTATCCTTATGCTAATAAAGAAGCTCATGCATTTCAAAACAACCACTAAATCCATTTTTGTCTCTCTTGTTTATTTTGAAAGAAAAATCTTTCAGAACTTGTTAAAAATAATATGAAGAGGTCTATCAGAAGCAAATACAGCATTCAATTACCATCAACTTTATTTAGCCAATCCTTCTGGTACATTCAAATCCTTCTAAAAAACTTCTAATAAAAGGGTATGATTGGTAAATTTGATAACCTCATAAATTAAAATTCTAGTAAAACTTTTTTATAATTGGAGAAAACATTTTAATTGAATAATTTGTAAACTCTTTGAAATTTCAAAAACATAACTAGTATCAGGACACTCAGTACATTGTTAACAAATTATCCTCATCACAAGGGCCCTGATAAGAGGGAGACAGGAGTCAGAGATGAAGAGGGGACAGGATGGCAGAAGCCAGAGGTGACAGAGATTTGAAGATGTCGCACTTCTGTCCTTGAAAATGGAGGAGATTTCTCAAGTAAGGATACAGGCCTCTAAGGCCTGGAAAAAGCAAGAAAAGAAACTCTCCTAGGTTCTCCACAACAGAGCCTGCCAATACATGGATTTTAGGTCTTTTGACCTCTATAATTGAAGGATAGTAAATGTGTGTTGTTTTAAGCCACCAAGCTTATGGTAGTTTGTTACAGCAACAATAGAAACTTAATACCCTGAAAAAGCACTTTGCCATTGTTTCGAAGGTGAAGAAGAAGGTTGTTTAAAAAGTTTTATTTATAATTTTAGCTTTTATTTAATTTTTTAATGTTTTGTTTTATATTTGAGAGGGAGAGAGAGAGAGAACACCAACAGGGGAAGGGCAGAGAGACAGAGACAGAATCTGAAGCAGGCTGCAGGCTCTGAGCCATCAGCAGAGCCTGACGTGGGGCTCGAACTCATGAACTGTGAGATCACGACCTGAGCTGAAGTCGGACGCTTAATCCACTGAGCCACCCAGGCACCCCTATAATTCTAGCTTTTTCTTAGCATTTATTATGAGCCATCTCTGTGCTAATCACATATCTCAATACTTCAAAAGGGAAGAGATAAAATTTATCCAAGTTTTATTTTTGTAGCAGTTTGTTCTTCTACCAATTAATAGAACTGAAATGCAGTTTGGTATTTAGATGTGTTTATTATGTTTACTTTTTGTAATCAAGATAGGATGAAAATGCCTCTTTATTAGACATATGTTTAGGGGCACCTGGGTAACTCTGTCAGTTAAGTGTCTGACTCTTGATTTCAGCTCTGGTCATGATCTTGTGGTTCATGAATTTGAGTCCCACATCGAACTCTGCTCTGACACTGAAGAGCCTGCTTGGGATTTTCTCTCTCTCCCTCTCTCTCTGCCCCTGCCCCACTCTCTCTCACTCTCTCTCTCAAAATAAATAAAAATATTTTAAGAAAAAAAATAGATGTTTAGTTGTTTTGACTACTCTTGGATCTTACTTAGAAAACCTAATCCTAACCCTAATTGTAAATATTCTTGGTGGCATGGTGAGCTTTTATCAGTGCCTTTTAAAAATTCCTCAAGCTCTGGGACACCTGGGTGCCTCAGTGGGTTAAGCTTCCGACTTTGGCTCAGGTCATGATCTCATGGTTTGTGGGTTTGAGCCCCGCATCTGACTCTCTGCTGTCAGCATAGAGCCTGCTTCAGATCTCTCTCTGTCCCCCTCTCTCTCTGCCCCTCCCCCCTCAAAAATAAATAAACTTTCAAAATCATAAAGTAAAATTCCTCAAGTTCTGCAAATTCTCAGATTTTTACAAGATGAACATTTATTTTTGGTCTGAATTTAGTGTATTAAAATTTGATCTCAGAACCTATTAACAGTATTCATTAATGCTCTTTACCTTATAATCTCTCCTTTTCTGCGTCTGGAAACATAATGGGTTGTATTTCTTCAACTCTTTTGAAGAAAAGTATGGCCATTCCATTGGCCAATAAAATGTGAGAATAAGAAATAGCTGTCAGTAAACTATAGTAACTTTAAGTGCCAGTGCACATCTCCCTGTCTAGACACAGGTGAGTCATTGCATGGACACGGGGCCTCCTTAGCCTCCACCCTTAGTCACTTGCCTGTCTCTTTTTAAGCTTGTGTTATAAACAAGAAATAAAATTTTGTTTTCGGCCAGTGAGATGTTGGGTTATATTTTATAAACCACCACATCACAATCTACTCTGATTGATATGCTTCCACCCAAAAGTAATTTCAATGACAAAAAAACTACAGCATACTTAATCACTCTATTTTTTGTTCTTTACTCTCATTGATTTTATCCATCATCATTATGAGATCTATATTCAATTTTGGGGCGAGGATGATAAACATCTGTTTCCTGATTATCTATAGATTCTCTAAAAAAGAATATATTTTAAATAATCAATAAAAATCAACTGAATTTCTGTTCATAAATTTAATTTCCTGTGTGAAAATTATATCCCTGGGGCATACCAGCTTAATAAAAGTTTGTTTCAGTTACTGTTCCAGACAGGTTTGCTGTTGGATTTGATATAAGAAACGAGTAAGGAGGGAATATCTGCTTGATCTTCAAATGCAAAGTATAAATTTTAAAGTTATTTGAAGGGAGTAAATTTGAATTAAGAATTTTATTGGAATGTGCATCTGATCTTTCTCCTTGTTTACAACCTTATTCTGTTCTTAAATTTTTGCGAAGCTATAGACCCCTCACGATATTAAATTCTCTCTGTCATATTCAGTGATTTAATGTTCTACCCTTGAATGTTTCATTTCTACAACAGGTGAGTTATGTGTGAGCCTAAGGCAAAGCTCTAGCTTCCTTCTTCCACACGACTTTGCCATTTCCCATTCTCCAAATACACTGAAACACACACTCTCTTTTTCACAAATACACATACCCACACACAAAAACACAGAAACTTATGACTGTATACACAGAAACCTATGACTATCTCCATTTGTCATTAAGAATTGTATATGATGCCACAAAATTGTACATGATGCCACAAAAGAAGCTCCAGTGGAATACTATGTAGATAATAATACTTAATTGAGCTGGTTGATTACATGCTCTTGTATTTTAACATATATAGAATTTACAATATTGTTCTAAGATTACCTGAGACAACAAACTACTTTTTTAAACCATTCTTTGGGTCTTACATTACATCATGCACTCATCCCATCTACACAGGAAAAAGAAATCATGAGCTATTTTTTCAGTGTATGACATAACTGTCTCCCCACTCCATTCTTACTAATATGCAGAGTTCCAGATTTTCATTTCCCCACATTAAATGTTTCTTCCCAGATTATATTCTTCATCTTGCATTGGTCCACCTACTCCGCACTTCATGTGTCCATCATCACTGGGTACCAATGTCAGAAGAAGTTCAATGTGGATTTGTTTTATAACAGTTTTACTGTGATATAATTCACACACAAATCTATACACCTTTTAAAAATGTACAATTCAGTGATTTTTAGTAAATTCACAGGGTTGTGTGCTCATCATTACTATCTAACATTAGAACTTCTTATCACTGTTTCTAAAAGCCCCCCACACACATTAGTACTCACTTGCCATTACAGTAGTCCCCTCCCCTTTCATAGTTTTGCTTTTGTAGTTTTAGTTACCTGAGATCAACCATGATTCAGAAGTAGATGATTCTCTTCCTGAAGTATGGGCAAAAGGGAAATAGCCTAACACTGTGTCACAATGTCTATATCATTCCACTCACTTCATCTCATCACACAGGCATTTTATGATCTCACATCATCACAAGAAGCGTGAGTGCAATACAATTTGGTTATTTTGAGAAAAAGATCACATTCATGTATCTTTTAGTACAGTATATTGCCATAATTGTTATATTTTACTATTGTTTTTGGTCTCTTGCTCTGCTTAAATTATTACTTAAGATTTACCATAAATATGTATGTACATGAAAAGCAGTGTATATAGGGCTTGATACTATCTATGGTTTCAGGCATCTACTGGAGGTCTTGGAACGTATCCCCTGTGGATAAGGGGGCACTACTGTACTCTGTTGCAAACCAGCCTTGTCGACCACTAGTCTATCTCTATGGACTTGCCTATCCTGGACATTTCACATAAAAGGACTCATGAGCAACTGTACAATTGAAAGCAACTAGACAAATACACTAGATATTATTTATTTTGAGGGAGAGAGAGAGACAGAGAATCCTAAGCAGGCCCCGCACTGTCAGTGCAGAGCCAGATGCAAGCTCAAACCGAAGAACCATGAGATCATGACCTGAGCCAAAACCAAAAGTTGGATGCTTAACCAACTGAGCCACCCGGGAGCCTCATAAAATTAACAAAAAATGTAATGTTCCACTGATAGTAGACTTTACCTACATAAACAGTTGATTCCGTTTATATTTTCTAATCTGCAACCTGAAACCTTTAAAATAAGGAATAGTTCTAGACACTAGAATCAATCAATGAAAATAATAGATTCTGTTTAAACAGGCAAGAATACAGATTTTACTAAAACTTAAAGTCTATAATAATTAACTTATTATTATCAGTTATTGTGATAGAGAAGTGGAACTAAATACTTCCATGGGGCAAAGAACTAATGGGAGATATATCTTTTGGTATACCTTATAACAAACTTCAGACAATATTCAAATACTACCATGTGATTTTTCTTATGATAAATTATTGCTATTTAGGCTTAGCACAATTTCATTTTGTCTTTTTCAATTTATTCATATATATATTCATATATACATAGATATATACATAGATATGTTTAAATATATATATACACACATATACACACACATATGTGTGTGTGTGTATATATATATATTTTTTTTTAATTTTTTTTTTCAACGTTTATTTATTTTTGGGACAGAGAGAGACAGAGCATGAACGGGGGAGGGTCAGAGAGAGAGGGAGACACAGAATCGGAAACAGGCTCCAGGCTCTGAGCCATCAGCCCAGAGCCTGACGCGGGGCTCGAACTCACGGACCGCGAGATCGTGACCTGGCTGAAGTAGGACGCTTAACCGACTGCGCCACCCAGGCGCCCCTATATATATATTTATAAACAAGAGGTAACTTTCTAGAAATGTTTGAAAAGAAAGATATTGAAATTTTAACCTAAGGATTAATTTATATTTTTAAATGCTTGGAATTAGTTATTTGGAAATTTACCTCCATAGAATCATTCTTTACACTTCTCTGTATAATGCAATAAACAATAAAAATCACATATGAAGTAAAATATCATATTACTTGGTTTATTCTAAGTTACCAATCATGAAATTTGAATATTCTGGAAGAAGGAAAAACTTTCAGAGAACTCTTAGTTTCACAAAATTGTTAAGGGGAAAGTTATGCTTTTCTGATGATTTGAGTAATATGAATAAGTTATTTGCCCTTAAAGTAGCAGAAAGAATTAATTTTTGAGCACAATGAAATTAAAAGGCTTTAGCTTGCCTGATCTGAACAAAGTAAGATGAATTTTTAATACAGTGAATTAATTAGGCACATAATGAGAAATAGAATATATAATATTTCTAATTCAGATAAATCGCAAAATATCCCAGATCCTAAAAGAAATAAATATCATTCATCATAGACACACCTTAAATTATGTTTATTGGAAAATATTAATGGCAACAGATATAACAGAAACGTTAGATGAATTCTATTGCTGATTTAGTTTCACGAAATTACATTTCATTTTGACCCTCATCTGTAACTTTCTGCAGAGTTAATCTTAGGACATTACTCATTTTTGAAGGTGTTAATGTACCATAAAGGATTTGTATTATCGTTAGACATACTATCTATGCCAGGTGTTACATGTTCTCTGCATCTGCCCTGAAGTTCATTTAACAGCTTATAAATCTTTATGACCATATGATGTGTTTCTGTGATCACTTGCATCCTTAAAAAGATTCTGAAACATATGAGATTAAGTTATTTTTAAACTTTTTTACATAACACAGTACCTATGGATTAATTTTAATACTTTTGATTTACATAATATTTAATTTCATAGTTTGAACTACTTTCAGTGTATACGTATATACATATATGTGATTATATGTTAACATGCAATATGATATAGTGACTTGGGACCTAATCTCTGTATTTAAAGACACTTTACATTTGGGTAGGAGGGAGGGGAGGGTGAGTGATGAGCATTGAGGAGGGCACCTGTTGGGATGAGCACTGGGTGTTGTATGGCAACCAATTTGACAATAAATTTCATATTAAAAAATTTTTTAAAAATAAAGACACTTTACATTTCCCAGACTTAGTGCCCTAATCTACGAATCATTGTATGTGAGCTAGATGATTTATGAGCATAGCATTTTTTTTAATTTTTTTGTTCTATGATCAGTACTAAATTGCAGGGTCGCATAAAATGATGTATATTTTATTTCATGTATTCAATACATTCTTTAGCCAATCACAAGTACACTGTACGAAAATATATTTATTTTATTTACATTTATTTTGCATTTCATGTTTTATGACAAATATACCTAACCATACATCTTTTTGTGCCAGTTGTGTAGAATTCATATTAACTAGCTGAAGAAATAGAGTCAAAGGAAATTTTTATATAATTTGATCACTCAGGTACCTGAGGAATAGACTCAGGAAAATATTTAATTAAAACTTTTTTTGTAAATAAAATTATTTGAAAAATATAGGCTAACATCTATATCTAAAAATATAAAACAATTTGACCAATCCTGTTTTATTTTTTTTAATAAATCCTATTTTAAAATAAAAGGCAGATACTGAATTTTAGTCCTTATAATTTATTAGTTAGCAATCTTTTAAAATCTGTTTCATAACCTATTATAAGAGCTAAGAAGTTTTCTCATATTATAGAAACTTCTGTAGATGTCTGGCATGCTTACTGAAAAAACACATTTCTGAACACCACAGCAAACCCACTGAATCAGAATTATCAAGGACATTTGACTATTTTCTCCCTTATCTCCCTTCCCTTTCCCTTTTTCCTTCCCTCCTCCTCTCTTTCCTCTCTTCTCTCTGTTTATTCTTTCCTTTTTTCCTTTTTCTTTCTTTCTATGAAATATCCCTGTAGTTCTTACCAACAGCAATATTAAGGAAAACTTCAGATTTAACATTGGAATATTTAGAGTTTAGATAACATCTAGCTTTATGGTACATTTAATTAGTTTGAAAAGTTGTATGCATCATTAGTCCACAGCCCATAACCTTTAAAAATTTTTTTATCCTTTATAAGGCTCTCAAAAGTTTTCTATCTTTATCCTATATATATATATATATATATATATATATATATATATATATATATTTTAGTTTATTTGTTTCAAGAGAGACAGAGACAGCACAAGTGAAGGGGGAGGCAGAGAGAGAGAATCCCAAGCCAACTCTGCACTGTCAGCACAGAGCCCGACATGGGGCTCGAGTCAGGAAACCAGGAGATCATGACCTGAGCTGAAACCAAGAGTCTGACCCCTAGCCAACTGAGCCACCCAGGCACCTCAATTTTTTTCTTATATTGATGATTATAATAGACTTGTTATAAGACTATAACTCAACTTTTCTATAAGTAAAGCAGATATTCAGCAATGTGTTAGTCACTGACTCTTCTTTTCTGTCAGATTTTTAAAATTACAAGTAAGAAGCAAAGACTCAATATGGCAATATATTGTTTTAGCAGATATCTGGATAAAATTGATAGGCAGTTTCTGTCCTTACTTTTTATTTTTTTTTAACAGTATCACAAGGAGAAAATAAGGCATAATATCTCATAAAATATTTTAGGAAAGCTACATTTCAGTATAGATTTAAACTAGTATGAGTGAGTAGCAAGAGTTTCTAGTGTTTTATTTATGTTTATTCATTTAATTCCTGCAATAACTCTGTGAGGTAGGTAGAAACTTATGTCTGTTTTTACACATGAGGGAAGTGAGGCATAGAGACATTAAGAAACTTATTAAAGGCTGTGGCCCAGGCAGTGGAGCTCCAGGGTCTATGTGCATAATCAGTACACTCTATAGACTTTGAGTGTTTTAGCGATGACCACAATCACATATATTATAGTTTAAAAGATAAATTTGCAATGTTGAATGTTCTCCAGTCTAAATTTCTGTTTTTCCTTTTCTCCAGATATTTTTCTAATTATTTCCAATAATTTACTTTTTTCATTAAGAAAGAAGTATATATTACTAATATCTCCAGGTTTTCTTATGATATAAGGAAAACAATTGGAATAAAATTATAGATGTAAAATGATTACTGTTAAGTGCTCATTCTAAATGTTTGAGCAAAACGTTTGGCAAGTTATCACGGGTTTTGTTATCAATTGTTATGTGACTGTGGACCATTTACAGTGATGAGAAAGGAGATTTTAAGTTACTTCATCTTCTTGTAATCTTTCATCTCTAAATTAGTTCTTCTGAGTCCCTCCGTTTTTTAACTCTTTGGCATTACTCTGTTTTGTCATCTGATGTAATAAGACCCAGATTAATAACTATGCAGTTAGTGTTATCTTCTAATTAACTACAAAAATCTAATATATATCCTTAGATACAGTAAGATTTTTCTTCAGATAGTGAGACAGATAGTGATAGGAGATACGTATTTGTGAGTGTGTGTGTATGTGTGTGTACATATGTGTATATATATATATATATATATATATATATATATATATATATTGATGTCATTGGCTGATAGATTTGTTATCACACTTAATTGCAAGTACACTTATTTATCTATAACCAGATACAGAGAATCTCTTAAAAACATAGCATGGATTTTTAAGCATCAATTATTACTGGATGGGGGATATTGTCCCCAATAAGAGGCTTTCAGTGTTTTCATATAATTTAAAAAATTACAAGTTTCAAAAAGGTTAATTTTTATCAAATTTTATAAAATTCCATAATAGAATAAGTAGACTTAAGTCCAAAAGAACAGAGTGATAGTTGTATTCATCATATCATGTCTATTCTAAAATAATGGAATGAGGAATATTGGTTAATTATATTCAATCTACTCATTATATTTCATTTTTAACAACTTGTTTTCGAAGTGAAGCATCAGGGCACAGTGGTAAACAACACTATCAAGACACTGATCCCATGTAGATCATTATTCAGTCTGTGGAGACTAGTAGTAAATAAAAAGATAACTCAAATTTTAATAAATGCTTGTAGAAATTAATTAAGTGATGAAACTTCAAAGGAATGATGATGCTATTTTATATAAAGCAATCTGGAAGCCTCTTTGAGAAAGTGTAATATGACCTGAGACCTGATAGATGAGAATGTTGCAGCTGTCAAAGCATGAGTCCGAATTTGAGGGTGGTGCATTATGATAAAGTAAAGAAGAGAGACCAACTGATATGGCTGGAGCAAAGAAAGGAAAAGTAAAAGGTTGAATAAATTGGAGATTTAGTCAAGACTGAGGTTATATTATTTCTGATCGCAAGGGGTGACTTCAGCGTATATGTAGGGAAAATTCTGTGACTTCTCCAGGTGCTATTGGAATAATAGGCTTCTGTGGTTGTTGTTCCAGAAGAGATATTCACATATGCATTGTTTATCTTTTTCTTTTTGGAATGAGAATCTGTTTGATTGTGGTTTTATTTACTGAGATGAAAATGCTGAGAGCAGAACAAGCCAGAAGGAGTTGGATGAGTAGTGAGAAAAACAAAAGCTCTGTTTTGATACATTTTATTTATTTATTTATTTATTTATTTATTTATTTATTTACTTAAATTTGTTTTGTTTTGTTTTGTCTTGGTACATTTTAAGTTTGGGAGGTCTATTAGATATGTAACTTGAAATAAATATTAAAATATCAGTTGTGGAACTTAGTGAAGAGTTGGTAGATATAGATTTAGATTTTTAAAAACATCATAAATCTATTTTTAGCTAAAACCATATAATTGTATAACCAAGCTCATGAAGAGAATGTAGAGAGAATAGATTGGGCCCCAAATCAGGCTGGAAGATGGGAGAGAAGCCAATGTGAGGATGAAGGGAGCAGTGAGTGAGGAAAGAGAAACACCAGGAACCTATGTCATCAGTGTGGTGTCAGGGATCATGGGTGATTGTATGTCTCATGTAAACTCTTCCACTCCTAGATCTGTAGTTAATTTGGAAATACATTTCCCACAGATGCTTAATTGTCTTCTAATCTTAATGAATTTTACATGCCAATAGCAAAATGCTAAGGTTTTTAAAAGGTGTAGTTCTCAATTCTACTTTATTTCTTAGTTTTCTTGACTCATGCCTCTCTGTCAATCTAATGTTTTCTGCATTGAAGGTATCAGGAAAAATAGTTGTAAAGTCTTCATCCTTAATCTATTTATCCTTAAGTCGTTTGATCATTTTGTTCAGAGCTTTTGTTAATCCCTTTTGTACCTATTTGGGATCTAGGAGCAGTAGTTTTGTCCAGTTCTATAAGTCTCCTGTCTGTCTTCTTTTTAACTATTGAGTCTGCCGATTATTTCTTAAGCCCATCTTTTTCTTGTAATATCTTGCTTAGCATATTCAGTAGCAACCAGAACATATTTTTAACCTTCTGTTTTCTAACATTTTCCCTTAAAGCTTCTGACTGAGGAAACAATATTCTTTCCTACTTAGAACAGACAGCAGTATTAATAATTTTGTCACTACCTGATACAGATAATCATCTCTTCAACATTCAGGAATAATTTTGTCACAGATGTCCTCTCAGATTCCAGGCCAGATATTATTGTTTTGAGAGTTGCACCCTTCTTTTGGTACTGATTTCTGTATCACTTTTCCTCCTATTTTACATGACAGAACTGGTTATAAGACTTTAACCCAAATTCATGGAGGCTGGGGAATTTAGAAAGTGGATGGGAATTTTCTGAGCACTAACAGTATTGTCCACATTACATTATAATGATTTCTCCTTTAACTTCTTCCCTTTTCCTTCCTAACTTCTTTCCTTTTTTCTTCCTTTTGGTAGAAAATAAGAAAGAGCAGGACAGAAGACAGAATCAGGTCTGCATAAGAATGAAAGACTGGGTTCCCAAGAAAATGTGTTTGAGTTGGGGTTACTTATAGGAAGTTGTGGAAAAGCGATAGAATGTAAGCTCAGACTTGAAAGATGAACATTTTATTTTCTCAGGATAGAAAGATTGGATAGAGTAATGATTTCCAAAACTGGCTCATCAAAATCTCAAGTTTCTTTTTTTACAAGTATAAACACCAGTTTTCATCCTAGACCCATGAAATGAGACTTGCCAAATATAGTACTCTGCATTTTATGTTTGCTGAAAATATAGTATCTCCATTTTATGCATCTTTCTATATTGTGAAAAGAATGTTCTATTTCCTCTGGTTCACAAACTGTTCTTTTCATAATATAGGGAGCTCAAATCAATTCTTAATATTAAAAAATTCACCAGTTTGATCACCACAATAGAATTCTAAACTTCACGCATCTGTGTCATGATCTTTAATTGCTTTGCTTAATATTGTGACATTTTTAGGTTTGCAAGTAATTTTTCAGTACCAGGAAAGGTCTACAAGGCTCATTACAGAAATCTGACTCATACTTTGTGATTACTAAGATTAGTAATTCTAAGCTAGCACATAGATAATTTGGAGAAAATCAGTTTAAATAAATGTTTTTGTGATGCTTTAATTTGACTACATTAGCATCATATTACTAACATAACTTACATAAGTTTCTTCAAAATTGAAAGTATCTGTTTTAGAAGTTAGATCTCAGTTTCAGGCAGGGTATCAGCATGAAACAGATGGCACAGTCAAATTAGAATACTTCAGGGAGTTTTTAATAAAGAGAATATTTATGAAAGTGTGAACAGAGTATAGCATATCAGAAAGGATGGTATGATTCTAAGGAGCTAATAATGGCAAAGCTAGGACCTCTTCTAGGACTAAAAGAAGGAAGGTAGGGAGCAATTACCGAAAGGAAAGGAAAGGAAAGGAGAGGAGAGGAGAGGAGAGGAGAGGAGAGGGGAGGGAGAGGAGAGGAGAGGAGAGGAGAGGAGAGGAGAGGAGAGGAGAGGAGAGGAGAGGAGAGGAGAGGAGAGGAGAGGAAAGGACGATAGCTTGGGAGGCACAGCCACCTCCATTCAACCTACCCTACTCCAGAACGAGGGTAACCCTGTAGGGAAGGAGCCAGAGTAAGAAATGCCCTCACTTCACTGTCCTACTTCTGGCTGACTGCCTTCCAGGGATCTCATTGACTGACATACACCAGTAGCTAGAAAATAAGAAATGCAACAGATAATGTGATTTTTCTGCAAATGTTCTTTTCCCATATGTTGTATCAAGTTAAATCGGATGTTGAGCCCAACCTATGAGTAAGGTCATTGTTGAATTAATCTGCGTGGACTGCCATAACAAAATACCACAGACTTCGTAAAACGATGGAAATTTAATTTCTTGTTTCACGTTGCTGGAGGCTAGAAGTCCAATATAAGGTGTGTCAGCAGGGCTGGTTTCCAGTGAAGAGACTCTCAGCTTGCAGACTGCTGCCGTTTCACTGTGTGCTCACATGGTCTTTCCTTTGTGTGCAATTGCGCAGATTTCTGGTCTCTCTTCCTCTTCTTATAAAGACACCAGTCCTATTGGATTAGGACCCCACCCTATAACCTCATTTAATTTTCGTTATCTCCATAAAGGCCCTGTCTCCAAATACAGCCACATTGGGGGTTAGGGCATCAGCATATCAATTTGGGGGGAATATAGTTCACTCTATAACATAGGGGATATTCTTAAGATGAGTCTATTTTATTAGTTCAAAATCATGACTACTTCAGCCTGTAAAGCCAGTTAATAATGGTAATTAGTCTATTTTTATAGGCATAAATTTTGAAATATGTGATAAGGAGTAAGTTGTAAAGTTACATATCAATCTTCTAATATATCTATTGTTCTTATCTGTTTTACATATTGATAAAGTACATTTTTTTATGAAGGAGTTAAGGAGTTATAAATAAAAAGTTTTTTTTTTAAGGATGCCTTTCAATTTTAGGAACTTCGTAAATTACATAGCTGAAATTCCAAAACTGATTCTTAGAGTGATTTCTACTCCTCTTTTGAGAGAGTAACAGTTTGAGTACTCCCTAGATTCCACTATTGGCAAATGATCACTTTTGAGGCAAGCAATGAAAAGTTTTTTAATCCTTATTATTTGATAAAATTATTTTAATTTCTTATAACATTATGAGTTGTGCATTCTTATTAAAATTCCAGCTAGTAATATGCCCACCTCTGTTGGGTATTTATTTAAAATATCAAGAACTCGGGGCGCCTGGGTGGCGCAGTCGGTTAAGCGTCCGACTTCAGCCAGGTCACGATCTCGCGGTCTGTGAGTTCGAGCCCCGCGTCAGGCTCTGGGCTGATGGCTCGGAGCCTGGAGCCTGTTTCTGATTCTGTATCTCCCTCTCTCTCTGCCCCTCCCCCGTTCATGCTCTGTCTCTCTCTGTCCCAAAAATAAATAAAAAAAAAAACGTTGAAAAAAAAAAAAAATAAATAAAATATCAAGAACTCAAAAGCTAATTTTCTTTGGGTTTGCTTTAACTGTTAAGTCCATTTATCACTTTTTTTTTTCTAAAGGCCATGATGATCTGTGAATCTACATTGCCCAACAGGAGTGATTTCAATTGTTAAAATTATCACCAAGATTCTAAAGGTATTCAGTAAAGGAAAGGTATTTTTTTCTATCCATATCAATACATTTTACTTTTTTATTATTTTTTGAGATTATTTATTTATTTTGAGCGAGGGAGAACACAGTGGGGGAGGAACAGAGAGAACGGAGAGAGAGGATCCCAAACAGCTTCTGCACTGTCAGTGCAGAGCCTGATGTGGGGCTTAAGCTCACGAACTAAGAGATCATGACCTAAGCTGAAATCAAGAGTTGGACACTTGACTAGTTGACCAGATACCCCCCCATATCAATACATTTTTTTTCTTAGATATGGTCCCTAAAGAATAAGTGACAAAAGAAAAAATTATATAAATTGGACTTCATCAACACTAAAAACTGTTGTGCTTCAAAGGACACCATCAAGTGAAAAGATAATTCATAGAATAAGAGAAAATGTTTGCAGATCATATATTTGACTACTTGTATCCAGAAGTAGTAAAAAAATCTCTTACAACTACTAAAAAAAAGATGAATAGCCTAATTAAAATTGGTTAAATTATTTGAATAGACATTTCTTCAAAAATACATACAAAGTACCATGAAAAGATGCTCTCATTCAGTAGCCATCTGAGAAATCAATATCATTTCACACTCTCTAGGATGACTGTCACAAAAAAAAAAAAAAACAGATAAAAGCAAATAATGGTCAGGATGTGGAGAAATTAGAACACCCCTATATTGCTTATGAAGATATTAAATGGTGCGGTTCTTTGAAAAACAGCCTGGCTGTTCATCAAAATGTTAAACATAAAGTTTCCATATGACTAATCAATTCAGCTTCTAGGTATAGAGCCAATAGACAGTATATGTCCAAACAAAAACTTGTAAATGAAAGTTATTAGCATTATTCATACCAGCCAAAAAGTATAAAGAGCCCACATGTCTATCAAATAATAATGCATAAGCAAATATGGTATATCCATACAATGGAATATTATTCAGCAATAAAAAAATGAAGTACTGATGCATAAAATACACAGGTGAACCTTGAAAATATTGTGCTAAGTGAAATCCAGTCACAAAAGACTACATAGTGTATGATTCCATTTATATAAAATGCCCAGAATATGCATGTCCAAAGTGACAGCAAATGGAGTTGTGGTTGCTGGCAGCTAGGGTTAGGGAAATGGGAAATGACTGCTAACAGGTATGGGATTCCTCTAGGAAGATGTATATTTTCTAAAATTAGTTGTGATGGCTACCCACCTCCTGTGAGTGTACTAAAAACTTATTTCTACACTTCAGATGGGTGAATTTATGGCATGTGAATGTTATCTCAATAAAGCTGTTTAAAATCATGACAATTTAAGTGTGTAAACATCTCACCTGTTGTTGTTGTTTTTTTTTTTTTTTTTTTTTTTGGCTGATGTTCTTATTAAACTGTTGAAAACTAAATTCTGTTTTAGAGAGATTCCAATAGTGTACACATTGATTAGAATAAGAGTTTATTCAAGAACATAATTAAAATCACCGTATCTTAAAAACTTTATAAAATCATGTAACTTGAATAGGCCAGTCTGTGGAGGTGATATAAGTGGAGACATTTGCTGAGTTCTCTCCTGTTCAGTCTCTTGTTGATATATCAGGTTCTAAATATAATTATGTTGGATTTGTAGGAACTACACTAAGTATTTTAAGCTCATATTGTTTCTTTTAAAAAAACATACATAGTGTTGAAACGTGTGGTGTCTGGGTGCAATCCAAACATCATCACAACTTTCTAAGTTTACAAGATAATGCCCAGTTTATCTCCCAAATGGTTTTATAAAGTTATATTTCCAAAAACAGATTATGAGAATTCCCGTTTTACTAGACCACCACCAATGTTGAGTATTAGCATGCTTGGGCAACAATTTTTCAGCCTACCTGAAAAATGAGAGTTAACAGCTATAAAACATCCTCTCCCCAGTAATGTCTGGAACATGGGAAGCACTATTCTTAGTAAGTCAACTAGTTGTTATTAGACTTTGTGTTACTTTTAGTAGTAGTAGTATTTTTAGTAGTCTAATAGTACTTTTAGTATTACTGTTACTAGTATTAGAACTAGTAAGGATGATTCTCTTGTATGATTCAACAAATTAACATTGATTGCAATTTAATAACATAATCGCATTTGAATATAGACAATTCACCACCATGAGTTGATCACCATATTTAAGAGTGAAGTCACCAAAAGCACATTATGTAAAACAATAGTCTAGGGAAAAGGTGACTTTTAAAGGCATACACTTTGAGGTACCAGGATGGCTCAGTCAGTTAAGCATCCAACTCTTGATTTTAGTTCAGGTTATGATCCCACAGTTGGTGGGATCAGGCCCCATGTTGGGCTCTACGCTGACAGCATGGAGCCTGCTTGGGATTCATTCATTCATTCATTCATTCTCTCTCTCTCTCTCTCTCTCTCTCCCTTTCTCTGCCCCTCCCCCACTCACATTTTCTCTGTCTCTCAAAATAAATAAATAACCTTTGAAAAAATATAAAAGCATACACTACAAGGGAACCAGCAACAAGAAGGAAAAAGACTTTTTGGAGGGTAGCTTGCCCCTGTCCCAACCATAAAGAAAGTGGTGGAGAGGTAGCAATCTTGGAAAAAAGAAGCAACACATTTGTCCTATACCAGGATGTGGTAAAGTCCATGGGAAGACCTCACATCTTAGAGCTCATCTGCATTGGCATTCTGGGGAGCACCCTTTTGTTTGTAACTGGATGTTCAGTGGTAAAAGATTTACTCAAATTATTTACTTGAATTATAGAAGCACAGAAGAACATGTACAGGTAAGAAGAAATTTGTCCAGAATGTTTAAAACGCTTTATGAGAAGTGACCACCTTGCCAAACATATTAAAACACATCAGGATAAAAACAAGGTATTCACTCTAGCACTACAGTCCTGGCATCTGTGGAAGCTGCATGAGATGATGCTTTGATTACTGCCGGAAGACACACTTATCCTTGCGAATATTCAACAAAGTTGTGTTTCAGATATAGGAACCACTAATACGTCCACCACTAGCAATCAAGATACCCTTACCAACACTGAAATACCTTTATAGCTTGTCACAGTCTCTGGAAATGAGATAGTGAAATAAATATTACACAAAGACTTACTCATTGTGGTTATTTTTATACAGTGGTGAGAATATTGTTCTTAAGTTTTTAGATATCCTTTTATTAATGTGCAAAAATTTTTGGATTGACAGTAACTTGGTTATTTATACATGACACTGAAATGCCTTACTTTGTATTATTCCATAGCATATTAAAAATGGTAAAATTGCATGGGTTTTGTAGGTACTTTTGGAATCTAGAAGAAATGAAATTTTGCCAAGTTATATATATAAAGAGAAAATTGAATATAACAATGTGAATGGTAGTCTAACTAAATGCATCAATGCTGTGGTTTAGAATAGAAATGAGAACATGTTGGAGGCTCCTGGGTGGCTCAGTCAGTTAAGCATCAGCTTTTGGCTCAGGTCATAAGTTCATGTTCATGAGTTTAAGCCCCATGTCAGGCTCTGTGCTGACAGCTCAAAGCCTGGACCCTGCTTCGCATTCTGTGCCTCCCTTTCTTTGCTCCTTGCCCACCCCACCCCCTCAAAAAAAAAGTAAATAAACATTAAAAAAATTAGAACATGTTGATATTTATCTGTTGTAGGATTTTTAAAAAAAAAATGTTGTGGGGGTCAAAGAAATCATGTTATGATAAAAAATTTTTTTTGTAATTTTCTTGATGACTGTAATTTCTAGGTGTAACTGACAAATCAAGTTTCCAAGCGAATGTTACATAGTTTATGCACACTTTACTTAGTTTATCAGTTTGTCATTTTGAAGCTAATTATTTTAATTACTTTTAAGCATTACTCTTGTAAGACTTTGAAAACTACATTTTAACTTGGAACTCTAAGGATAGGCACCCTTCAAATCCTGTTGATAAGCCACATTTAATATTTAATTTACCAAAATAATGGCGTGTTAATACTCTTTCAATAACGAAGTTGAGCATATAACCAATGTTTAAAAAAAAAGTTTAAAATGTATAGGTTGAGGTATTTGGGTGGTAAGAAAATGTTACAATGAATTATCCCTTTCCTTGAATATGGGAAGACCAAAAAAATAAGGTATGTTGTGTCTTAACAGTGATTTTTTTATCCAGTCTTGTTTGGAAAAACCATATGCCTGCCACAGCCTTAAAAGCCATCATGTAAATTACCAGTAAAGTATAACATATTCAAACATAACAAAATCACTTCCATAGTGGTGATACTCTAACAATATGGATATTCGTCATAGAAAACTAGAGGTTTATGATTTTTTTAAGTATTTTTTTGTCTAGGTAGTCAGTGTACTTAAATATCAACTATTTTCCTTTTTCACTTCTTCCCTTAAAATTTATATGTATTCATTTAATACATATAAATTAAATGAATTACATTGAATTGTATCTTTTTTATTATGCTAAATTTTCCTTTTATTTTTTTAATTACCTTTTATATTTTCAATTATTAAAAAGTATACAAAATAAACTTTCATTACTGCTCTTGTAAGAGTTATACAGTTTTCCTAAATGTATCCCTATAACTGCAGCAGTTCACCTATTTCAAAAATTTGGAATTCTGTTCATTTGTTATCCTTAAGAGCACCTCAAATTTAAAGGCTACCTTATTGTATGTTTAAAGTGTATTATAACAGTGTGGTAGTTAATGAAATACTACTTTTTCTTTTAAAAATAAACATGTAATATATATATATATATATATATATATATATATATATATATACACACACAAATATATGTATATATACATATGCATATATATATGTATATATATATATATGCTTTAAAAAATAAATAAAAGCATACACTTTAGCAAGTTTGTGGGAAATTGTTCTAATATGAGCTGGGTGATGTCTTCTACTATGCTACTCATCATTCACTAACCATTCCCAGGTTGGGAAACAAACAAACAAACAAAAAATAGAAATCAACGTGTAACTTTCCAACAGATTAAAATTTTCAAACACCAACTATTAACATGCCAAATTTTAATAAGCTTAGTGGTACACGAGGCTTAAAGATTTATAAGTACTTTCAAATCAACCTTGTAGAAAATACAATATAACCTTCAAATAACCCTGGCTTGATGTGATAGTGGAGTGGAATAAAATTTCTTCAGTTGTTTGTTGGAAGGAAACCATAATGAGAACATTTCATAAGTGGATTAGAAAAATTTCCTATTGAATATATTACTAGTGTATCATGAGCAATCTTCACATGCATCTATCAATCAAAAACTGCCATTAATCAAGAATCAATAAATGTTTCTTTCTTGGGGCATAACTTAGTTGACTTAGGCACTTGGAATTATTGAAAACAAACCAAATTATAATTGCTCAATTATAAAAATTGTTAATGTTTTAAAAATTACAAAAATATTTTCCTAAGATGATTTAAGAAAAATAGCTACAACTTAGTGCAAATTACCCCCTTAAAATCAAAGCCTTCACTGAACAATAAAATGCCAAATACCCGCTTCCCATTCAGCATTCTCTATCTCCTTCCCCACTGAATTTTTTTTTCACAGTACTTGTTATATCTGATATACTATATATTTTGTTTATATGGATATTGTCTTTTTACTCTCACAAAATATGAAATTCTTAAGGGAAGGGATTTCATTCACTGCTAAATCCTTTGCACTTGTAATATGCATACACTTAATAAAACTTTTTGGAAAGAAGAAAAGAAAGAAGAAGGAAAAAAGAAGGGAAAATATATATATAAACATATTTAGGGTGTAACTTTAATGTTGATGTACTTACATATATTTAATTCAGGCATAATGTACTGTTGTATCTTTACTAATTCCCATTCCTCTTCTTTTCTACAATTAGCAATGAGAATTTTAAAAACATCTTCAGTCTGCACATGTAAGTACATTTTAAGATATGTATGCAATCATGTATACATTTAAAAATTACACATCTGATATATCCTCATAAGACATTTTTTACTCCACTTTTTGTTTCATACAAAACTGCCTTTGTTTTTGTGTTCTTTGCTTTTGACACACATAAAACTACTTCATTTATTTTATTCCTAAATTCGAGTAAAATTACATGAATATATCATACTGATTTATTCATTTCCCTACTGATGACTATTTAGGTTAGTTCCAAGTTTGCTGTGAGAAAAAAAAATTAATGCTGAAGTCTACTTCTTTGAACACTCCCTAGTGTAAATAAACAAGAATTTCTCATATATGCATAAATATTCACTGATTCAAGAGTGTGTATCTTTTACTTTACAAGTTTACAAGACAGTACCAATTAATCTCCCAAATGGTTATACAAAATAACATTTCCAAAAATAGATTATCATAGTTCCCATTTTACAGCACCACCACCAACATTGAGCATTAGAATGCTTTAATATTTTTTCTTCCAATCTGATAATTGTGACATGTTTTAATTTTAGTTTCCTGATGACCAGTGCATCTGAGCACTGTTTTCACGTGCTTTACCCATTTTTATCTATTTCTGGGTGAATTCCCATTTATTAGCTTTGTCCAATTTTATTGGAACATTTTTATTCTTATCACTTCAAAAGGACTGTCTTATATATTGTGGACACATATTTCTTTTCTGCTTATGGTAATATATTATGCCTATTAAATGGGATTTATTTGTTAAATGTAGTAAAATTCACCTATTTTATGATTTGTGCTACTTATGCTTTTTAAAGACCTTTTCTATACCAATTCTTAAAGATATGTCTTAATTTTCTCAACATTTGACTATTAAATTCCTCCATACTCTGAGGAATTTAATAGTTCTATTAAATATGTTAAAGCTTTTAACATATTTAATATGTCGGTACAGACAATCCCTGACTTAACCATGGTCTGACTTAGGATTTTCTGACTTTATGATGGTTCAGAAGCTATGCACATTCAGTAGAAATCATACTTCAAATTTTGAATTGTGATGTTCTCCTGGGCTAGTGATATCTTGTGTGATAATGTCTCATGATGCTGGGTAGCCAGTCACAACTCCCAGTCAGCCACAGGATCACTGCGTCAACAACCAACACATTTACAGCCAACCTTTACCTATATAGCCATTCTCATTTTTACTTTCAGTATAGTATTCCAGAAATTACATGAAATATTCCACACTTTATTTTTTTTAATATGAAATTTATTGTCACATTGGTTTCCATACAACACCCATTGCTCATTCCAACAGGTGCCCTCCTCAATACCCATCACCCACCCTCCCCTTCCTCCCACCCCCCCATCAATCCTCAGTTTGTTCTCAGTTTTTACAAGTCTCTTATATTTTGGCTCCCTCCCTCTCTAACTTTTTTTTTCCTTCCCCTCCCCCATGGTCTTCCATAAGTTTCTCAGGATCCACATAAGAGTGAACACATATGGTATCTGTCTTTCTGTGTATGGCTTATTTCACTTAGCATCACTCTCCAGTTCCATCCATGTTGCTACAAAGGGCCATATTTCATTCTTTCTCATTGCCACGTAGTACTCCATTGTGTATATAAACCACAATTTCTTTATCCATTCATCAGTTGATGGACATTTAGGCTCTTTCCATAATTTGGCTATTTATAGCAGCACTGTCAACAACACTTTATTTAAAAATACGCTTTGTGGGGGTGCCTGGATGACTCAGTCAGTTAAGCGTCCAACATACGGTTTTGGGTCAGGTCATGGTCTCATGGTTTGTGAGTTCAAGCCCCATATTGGGCTCCATACTGACAGTACAGAGCCTGCTTGACATTCTCTCTCTCTCTCCCTCTCTCTCTCTCTCTGCCCCTCCCCTGCTCGCTCACTCTGTCTCCCTCTCAAAAATAAATAAACTTTTAAAAATAAATAAAATAGCCTTTGTGTTAAATGATTTGGCCCACTGTAGGCTAGCGTAAGTGTTCTGAGAACATTATGATGTTTGATAGGTTATGTGTATTACATACATTTCCAATTAAAACATTTTCAACTATGATGGGTTATCAGGATGTAATCCTATTGTAAGTCAAGGAAGACCTATATTTGCTTTGAGATATGCTCTGAGTAGTGTTGTAGTTTCGTTTTTCTCCTTATGGATAGGGTATTATCTGAAGTCACATACTGAATTGTTATTATTAAAAAAATTTTTTTATGTTTATTCATTTTTTGAGAGACAGAGACAGAGCATGAGTGGGGGAGAAGGAGGGAAAAGGAGACACAGAATCCAGAGCAGGCTCCAGGCTCTGAGCTGTCAGTCCAGAGCCTGATGTGGGGCTCAAACTCACAAACCATGAGGTCATGAACTGAGCTGAAGCCACCTAGGTGCCCCCTGAATTATTATTTTAATATAGATTGTGTAATGCTAACTCTAACAAATATCAGTATATTTGTGGAGCTAATTCTATGCTTTCTGTTTTGTTCTACTGATAACATCGTAAATCACGTGACCATAGCAATATTATTTATTCATTTTCAACTTAAGCAATATAGTTTTAATTTTTTCCAGCTTTATTGAGATATAATTGACATATAATATTGTGTTATTTTAATGTATAAAATGTGATGTAATGATACACATATATATGGCAAAATGATGAATGACCACAAGAAGGTTAGTAAACACCTCCATCACCTCACATAATTATCATGTTTTCCTGTGGTGATCTACTCTCTCAGCATTTTTCAAGTACATAATAGAGATTTGTTAACTGTAGTTACTATGATATACAGATCCAGAATTTATTCATTGAATAGCTGGAAGTTTATACTGTTAAACCAGTATTTTCCCATTTCCTCCATCTCCTCAACCCCTGACAGCCACCATTCTACTCTATTTCTATGAGTTTGGCTTTTTCAGATTGCACATACGAGTGAGATCATTCATCTTTTAATGGATCAGGGCTCCATACAGATGTATTCTTTGGAAAAAAGTATATTCAGTTCTTCTGCCCATTTTTTAATCAGATTTTTTGTTTGTTTGCTTTTGTATTTACATTCTATGTTCTTTTTATATTCTGGATGGTAACTCTTTATAGATATATGGTTTGCAAATATTTTCTCCTGTTCTGTAGGTTATCTTTTCATTTTATTTTTTTATTTCTTTTGCTGAGCAGAAGTTTCAGTCTGGTAGTCCCACTTATTTATTTTTGCTTTTGTTGTTTGTGCTTTTGCTGTCCTATCCAAAATAGTCATTGCCATAACTAAATTCAAAGGGCTTTTTTCCTGTGTTTTCCTCTATGAGATTTATGGTTTCAGGTATTTTATTTAAGTATTTAATCCATTTTGAGTTGTTTTTTTTTTTTTTTTGAATGCTGTTAAGACAGTAGGTCTAATTTAAAATTTTTGCACGTAATTATACATATTTAACAATAGCATTTATTGAAGAGACTTATCTTTTTCCCATTGAATTGACTCCCTTGTAAAATATTAGTTGTCTATATATGTGTAAGTTTGGAAGTTTAGTAGCTAAGGCAGATAAAAGCAAATCATATTACAATAGTCTGAGGAATTACTGAGAATTTATATAATATTATAGGCATGGCACTTGATTCACTTTATTTACTTCATGTTTGATTGTTTTATAAAATACTGTTCTTACTATTTCCTAACTCTATTAAAAAAGTATCAGAGACAATATAAATCTTTGTTATGAATTACAATTATTTTCTCATTTGAAAGATCCTTGCATGCCTCTTTCAGAAAGAATAAGGGCTATTTTAAGTCCCATATGTAAGCAATGGGCCCAATTTGTGAACAAACATAAAGATTATATTTTTTAATGTAAACTATAATGTAACTGTGTATTCAGTAATCAAAGAATATAGCAATAAGATATTAATATATCCACGAAGTTTTTGTGGAAGATTTCTAACCACTTTATTCTTTATTTGTCTTAGCAGCACAAGACCCTTCCTTTTACTCTAATATATGTAATTGTACCCTTCCTTGCCATATATCCTCTTGGAATAGAAACAGATATTTCTCTGTGATCAGTAGTTTTGCCCAGAACCTCTAAATAGTTCTCTGATATAAATGATATAAATAGATACAATTAAGTCTTAATTTTGCATTTATATTGGCCAAGAAAAGATTGATATTGACTAAGAATGAAGTCTATGTTTAGACTATGAGAAGTGCGTTTGCAATTTGTGTTGGTAATTTCAGAAAGAAAAAAAATAATAAACTTTCTTTTTCTTTTTTTATTTTATCTTTTCTTTCTCTCATTTACCCATAGGTTGAATGAGTAAGATATCCTTTAAAATAATTTATAAATTAATTACATTATAAATTTTTTCTCTCCTTATAACATGCAAAACTAGATATAATAAGTAAATCAAGACTTGTTTATTTTTAAACCAGGAATGACATTTTGCTGTTAATATTATACTAACTCTTAATAATGAATTTGATTTTCCCAAATTGATGAGGAAATTGCTGATTATGTGAAGTTTCCATATTTAGTAAAAATGAATATTAATATTGTAAAATGATGAATTGCTAATATGGGACATTGAGCTTGCAATCAACTATAAAATATCCCTCCTATAAAAGACAAGAATTTATAGCGATAATTTTAGTACTTAATTCCATTTCTAATGCCATGTATAACAAAGGAATAGGTAATTCTGTAGCCCTTCATAAGGGGAAATAATTATTTTTCTTTAAAAATTCTTACCATTTCAGCTATTTTGGAGGCATAACTTTGTGATCGTTATCAGCACTTTATTTTAAAATGTGTTCCAGAAAGAAAGGAAAGTAAAAAAAAAATATGCCTGCTTGACAGTATAAGAAAAATAACTACAAAAAATGTTTGTTAATTAATTAAACTTATAAAGTCATTCTTAATTCATAACTACGGGTAGTTAGGAAGTGTTCAGTTTAGCTCCATTTCAAGAGGAACATACCAAGAGGTATTGTTGTATTGTATTGATCCAAACAATACTGCTTGGATCTAAGTCTGTTTAAATATATTAGAAATATAATCTTAACAGACAGAGGAGTAATCTCTTTTTTTTTTTTTTTAATTTTTTTTTTCAACGTTTATTTATTTTTGGGACAGAGAGAGACAGAGCATGAATGGGGGAGGGGCAGAGAGAGAGGGAGACACAGAATCAGAAACAGGCTCCAGGCTCTGAGCCATCAGCCCAGAGCCTGACGCGGGGCTCGAACTCACGGACCGCGAGATCGTGACCTGGCTGAAGTTGGATGCTTAACCAACTGCGCCACCCAGGCGCCCCGGGAGTAATCTCTTTTAATTGACATTAAGGAAGAGTTATAGGATTATTCAGATTAATCAAATATAGTATATACAACTAGGTATGATATAAATTCAACCCGATAAAGTATCTTTAAAACAGAGATATCAGGCTATATACATTTAAATATCTCTATACCCTAAACTATTAAAAAAAGAAAAAAGAAAAAGTTACATCTACAACAAAGGATTAACATCTGGATATCTGTATGAAGCATCTCATAAGTACCACCTCAGATCCTGCCCTGTCTCCCCGACCACCCCCACTCCATATACTTTTTCCTCTAAATCTGGGACTTCTCTGTTGACCTTGAGGCCTGAAATGTTTCAGCTCATTTGCATGAGCAACTTAAATTGAGGTTCTGTTAAACTCTAGGACTGCAAATCTTTGACTAATGAGATTTAGGAGCCAGTCACATAAGTTCTTAACCTTTCCTCTCTCATATAGTCCTTGTTGAGATGCACTCATTTTATTGCTACTTGGAGTACTGTCATGAGATCAAGTAGTCGGTACATTTTAGTACCAAATGATAAGCATCCTTGCACTGTCTCTTCTTCTTGCCCTTCCTGTTCCCTTGTCCTTCGCTTCTACTTCTCCTATTTACACTTTCTCAACACAGTGTCGTCATATAAATCTTTGTCTCAGGCTCTGCTTTCTGAGAATTCACAAGAAAACAACGTGAAAAAATTGTTATAAATAAAAAAGACCAGAGGTCAGTTTTATAATATAATAATAAGGAAATAACATGAAACATAATTCACAAACCAATAAATGGTTTCATTACTTCTGAAATTCAGATTAAAATGTGATCTCAAATTTAACTTTTTTACTTTCATAAAAGCATCAAATATTGCTAATTTTGAAGAAGGAATCATGATTGTTAATAAAATGGAAATTGTACAGGGGCACCTGGGGGACTCAGTTGGTTAAGTGTCTGACTTCAGCTCAGGCCATGATTTCGCGGTTCATGGGTTTGAGCCCAGTGTCAGGCTCTGTGATGACAGCTGGGAGCCTGGAGCCTGCTTCAGATGCTATGTCGCCCTCTCTCTCTGCCCCTCCCCTGCTCACACCTCTGTCTCCCTCTTTCTCAAAAGTAAATAAACATTCTAAAAAAAAATTTTTAATGGAAATTGTGTAAACATTCCACCTTCAAAAATTAATAATGGTAAGTGTTTAATGAATGATTACCATAGGACAGATATGTATTCAGTGTCTTGCACATAGTGAATAATGTAATCTTTAAACCAACTCTGCTATGGGTATTTTTGTTACCATTTTTCAGATAAAGAGTAGAGAATGAGGGTTAAAGTTAAGATTCAAACTCAGTACTCTGACTCCAGAAGACATGTTCTTTACTGTTCACTCTGCTGCCTCTTATGGATTGTAGATGCTCTGGGAGCTTGTAAGTATCTGTACTTCCTGCTTCAGGGTATACTCCTGGTTCTAACCCCAGTGCCTAGACTTCAGGTAACCAAGGCAGTCACCCTAAACTCAAAGTTCCAAAACACGTAGCGTATAATAAACGGGGTGATTAATCTTTTAATGATGTGGACCCCTTTGGTAGTCTGATTAAATCAAAGGATCTCTTCTGAGAATAATTCTCTTAAATTAAATAATTTATAGAATTATTAAGGAAATAATTGTATTTAAATATAGCTTATAAAATATTGAAAAAGTAAATTTGTGATGTGGAAATATATATGCTTCTTTTTTAACAAGATTTTGTGGTGGTTCCATAACTACATTAATTTCAAAATAACACTGTCTCCCATTGACTCCAAATGATATTTCAAGATATCACTACAAGAATTCATGAGACGTGAATAGAACCTCTGCCAGAGATTTCATAAACCTCTGTTTTGGGGATGGTGTTTGACCAGAGTGGATTGGAGTTGGGCATTCCCTTTCCCCAGGCCAATTAGGCTCAGATAACACCCCAGCAGGTTAGTCTCGGTTTAACTAGTTCCCCCTAAGGGCAGGCCTTGTGGAGAAGAGCGGTGTTCTGGTGTATTTTAAGATGCTCCTTTTTCCCTCTCCCTACTGCAAGGAAGCATGAGGGGATTTTTCTCCAGTATTTACTGTGAAAGCCTAGACAAGCTCCTGGAGACAAAACTCACCCAAATGTGGAGGCCTCCGTATAACCAGCTCCCCCTGGAAATTTTCACTCAGAAGTGTCCACACAGAGCCTCCAGCGATTTGCCATTTGCAGTCCAGGGTCTTCAACCCCAGCACCTGTTCTCATGGCAGTTCCTGCTCCTGAGTTTCTCCTCTGGCAAGCCAGAACTCCTGGGTTCACCTCTGTCTCCACTCTGAGAGGCAACAGTTTCCCCTCTGTCCTCCCTTCCAGATTCAAGAACAGTTGAATTTTCAGTCTGTTCAATGTTTTAGTGTCGACAGGACAGGGTGGGAACATCCAAGTTCCTTACATGTGAAACTGGAAACTGGAAGTCCTATTTTTTGTGTTTGTTTGTTTGTTTGTTTTGGGAAAGAAGAAAGAAAGAACGGAGGAATAAAGGAGGGAGGGAGGGAACAGGCAGGATCCAAGGATTTAGAAATTGTGTCCCAGAAGTTAGGCAAAGGCCTTAACTTTCTTTGGAGAAGTACAGTATGGGGCAGCCCAGAACAGCTGAGTTAATCCTTTACTGCACAGTCACCAACTGTTTGTACCCTTGTGTCAGTGCTTTTCTGCTTGTCCCATCCTCCAAAAAGAGATAAAGATCCCACTCAATGTAAATTTCTTTAAAAAAATTTTTTTTAACGTTTATTTATTTTTGAGACAGAGAGAGACAGAGCATGAACGGGGAGGGTCAGAGAGAGGGAGACACAGAATCTGAAACAGGCTCCAGGCTCCGAGCTGTCAGCAGAGAGCCCGACGTGGGGCTCGAACTCACGGACCGTGAGATCATGACCTGAGCCGAAGTCGGCCGCTCAACCGACTGAGCCACCCAGGTGCCCCTGTAAATTTCTTTTAGCATGTGAATTCTCTTAATCACCTTTTATCCCTAGTGCACATGTAGTGCCCAAAAATAGCAGTGGCTCAATAAGTGTTAAAAAATATCTGAACAGAAATAAATCAAAGTCTGTTCTTGTTTTTGTTTTTGTTTTTAATTAATGCTATTGAGGAAGTGTATAGTGGAATGCATTATTAAATAATGTAGAGATAGACTCTCATTATTGTCAACAATTGTGCATCTTACTAAATTAGTATATCTGCATATTTCACATATTAGAAACAGATGAAACATAGGAAAGAGCAATCTAATAAGGATGAAAAGCAAAGTAGGTACTATGAAATATGATTAAGAAGAAATGATATTAAATTTTATTTTAGATAATGTTCAACTGTTGTTCCTATAAGTTCCATAATAGTTCTAATAGGTCAGAGGGCTGCAAACTGTTACTCACCATCTAAATCTGGTCTGGCACCTCTCATTTATAAATAAAGATTATGGGAGCACAGCCAAGCCCATTCATTTATGTATTGCCCTATGGAGGCTTGTGCATTAAAATGGCAAACTTGAGTAGTTGCAAGAAAACTGGAGAATCATATGGCCCACAAAGCCTGGGATATTATCTTCTTAATTACAGACAAAATTCGGTGACACCTGCCATGATGAATAAAAAAAGTTATAATCATAAATTCAAAATATAGTTTGAATTATTTGATTGGTTGTACCCTGAAGCAAGTATGTTTACTATTATCGAATGTCAAAATTGGAATCTTTAATTTATCTACTAAAAATTCCAGGGGCACCTGGGTGGCTCAGTTAGTTAGGCATCTTACTGTTGGTTTCCACTCAGTTCATGATCTCAAGGGTCAGGGAATCAAGCCCGGAGTAGAGCTCTGTGCCCACAGCACAGAACTTGCTTAGGAAGCTCTCTCCCCCTCTCTCTCCATCCTTCCCTCACTTGCTCCCTCTCTTTCTCTCTCTCTCTCTTTCAAAATAAATAAGGAAACACAATAAATATACATTAAAAATGCCAAATATATAATTGCTAATATTAATAGGCTTTCATATATATTTATGTTAGGATTTTATCTATTATATTCCCTCTCTTTTCTTTGAAAGGGTTTAATTTCTAAATATATTGTTTTGTCCATTGGTCTTCATTTGATACAAATACAAAATTTTATCTATAAGATCTAAAGTTAGGATACTTTAATACTATTATTTACATTTAAATATTAATATTAACATTATTTTCCTTTCATTACGGACTGAGTGATGAAACAATGGTTCCTTTCCCTCCCACCCCGTAAATATGACTTTTTGTATCTATAGCCATTTCTACTGGCTCACAAAAATGTGGGAGCCTCCCTATAACTGGCTACCCCTGGAAATTTTCAATGAGTGAATTGAAATTGTTTCAGATCTGGCAGTGAAGAGGTTATTCTCTGTGACAGTTTTTCCTTGAATGGAGTTTGGTTGGTTGGATCAAGGGAATAAGACTGAGCTTTCTATGATCCATACCAATGGACTTTCTAGCAGCAGGTAGCAGGATAGAGTTCTGGTTGCTCAGCTGTTACTTCCAAAGAGATATAGCAAGAGGATTGGGAAAAGATCCCACTAGACACTCACACCACAGCTTCAGCAATAGTCTGGCTATAAGTGTGAGGGATGGACACAGTGATATTTGACTTTGATAAATAAAAAAGATATTTTAATTAAGTCACAATCTAATAAGAATTAAATGACAATTTTGAGATATTGGACTAGTGGGTTTTGAACTGGGTAGATACTTGCAAACATGGATTAAGTTGGAAACTCAGATGTGAGAAATGAGAAAGAGGCAAGGACTTTACCACAAGTGATTTAAAACCAGTTCCTGGTACTATGGTATGGGGTCAGAGTGGGAACAACCAAAGCAAACGTAATGAATAACTAATAATCTAATTCTTTGTTATAACTGTTTTCTTTAACAGAAACATAAATCTAGAGAAAGGTGAAAGCGTAAAGTGGCGTTGTTAAATGCTCTAAAATTCAAGATTAAAATGACACAGGGTCATGGATTGAAGAAAACCGTTACAAATTACGACTTATCCTCATTTTTAAAATGTTAATTAAATTCTCTCTCATTAGGAGTCACGAAACACTCAGAAAACGCTCTTTATTTTTGTGCAACATATGTAATGTTGACCAGTTTCTCTCTCGATTACATTCTAATTACTGTTTTCCTTTTTCTCTCGAGAATGTAGAAGGAACTTGTTTCCTTTCTAGTTTTGATTTCTCTTTCTACCCAATATTTACATTTACAGAATAAAAGAAATATAATGCCATAAATTTGCCAGAAAATGAAATTAGAACTATGTCAGCCAAAATCAATGAAGTGAAAAGCACTGTGACAACAAATATAGATTAGACGAGGAAGACTGTGAGAGTAAGCATAGTGTTTCTACATTTCTTTCATCACTTTTTATCTGTTGTTATTCAGTAAAACAAATGCAGAAGTAAGCTCCAATCAGGATTATTAGAAACATATAGTCTGTACCAAGATGGAATAATATCCACCATAATATTAATTTTTCATGGAAGTTATTGGATAACTTTTATGGAGTATTTTTGTTTTAGTAGACATATAAGGAATGGATTCTGAACTTAAACAGCCTGGGTTTAATCCTGGAGCTGCTGCTTAATAAACTCACTCAATCACTCTGTTGTTTGGGGTGATCTCCTCTGAAAAGTGGTGTGAGAATAAAAGCACCTCTTTATTGTGAAAATTAAATAGGTTAGTTCAATTAGTATTCATGCTTGTGCTGACATGAAACAGTTATTCAAATCAACATCAACCATTACCTTATACCACAAAAACTAGCAAAAATATACATAAAATCCAAAATGTATTTTGATAACAAAGTTATACTGAATCCTTTGGAACTAAGTTGCTAACTTAAAAAGGGGATGTTAAAGGTTTGCATTTCAGGGGCCATGATGGCTCTTGCTATTTGCTGCAGGTAACGGAAACTCTAAATCAAACTTTAAAAATGTAAACAATAAGTAAAATAGTGTATTATTTGACATAGCGGTAGATAGGAAGACCATCCAGGTTTTTTGTTTGTTTTTTTCTTTCTCTCTGGATATTTAATCACTGCATGCCTTTCCCTCATTGCCATAAGATGTCAGACAGAGACACTGAAACATTTTGGGTCCTGGTTCACACCCAGAGAAAGTGAAAACCTTTTTTTTTTTTTTTTTCTCAAGCATGGAATAAGAGTCTTTCCCTTCAAACCAGTCATTTCTTGTCCACCTGCTCTGTGCACCAAATGGCTTAATTAACTGCACTTACCCCTATTGGAGTCAGGAGCAGGGGATTGAGGGAAGTTCCCCAGATCTATTTAGTTCTATGGAATTCAGAAGAGACAGACGTAAAATGAGTATTTGGTAGAAACAAAGTAGGGGGAGCAATTGCTAGAGAGGCAAAAGCACTGTCTGCTACAATAGTGACACTTTGATTATAGAACCTCATTCTAGCAGGGAAGTTGTGCACTGATAGAGTAAGTTGGTGCTAATAAAAAACTTCCACACGACAGTGTATCTCCCACCTGTGTACTACTGGATGGATTTTTATCTTTTTAAGCAGAGTGACAGGCTATTACATGTAACCTCGACACACTGTACATTTATGCATAAAAGACTGATAAAAATATAATTTCCTCTAAATATATTTTGATTAGGAAAAGAGGCAAAGATGGAAAAAAAGATGAGGCTTGAAACATTTCCTAGGGTGGTGTGTTACAGAGAGAGAAGTATGAATGTGTGGAATAGGAATCCCCCCCATTGCTAATTCCTTCCAGGACTGACATTCAGATGAAATATATTTATTTGTAGAACTAAATATTCTTTAGTCATCAATCCTTTCTGATTCTTTTTTTGAAGGAATGAATCTGTAGAAAGAGCAAGAAAGAGACAGTTAAGTGGGCAAAGATACAGAAATGTCTGTAATAATAGAGCCATGTGATTTAGATATAATTAGATTTTATGACTTTACAGTTATTATTTTCTCTGTTTTGCATATAAATTTGCATATATACGTGATCTCAACTCAAATATATTTTATTGGGAAAAATAATGTTTAATGATATGATGCTGGTCATCTTGAGAATAGATTTAATATATATATATAGTGTTTCATCAAAATATATTAAACTCGTTAGAAATGGTCTCCCACATTTTTTGGCTTTACGTTTGACTCCTTTTTGTTCTTTGTTAAATTCAAAAATCTATAACTGTAAAGTTAAGAGAGGGAAAATCACAGTGGTGCCATATAGAAAGAATATTTAACAGTTTTTATTTTAAAGCTTAATTGAACACAAGGAGTAGAGATTTTCAAAGTGCTAAATTATTTGAAGTATTTATAAGATAGCATATATTTTTTAAATAATAAAGATAATAATTATGAATTCAAGTAACATCCTGCACCTGGACACAATTTTTAAATGTGATTACATATTCAATTCCATTTTCCCAATAATGTACCTTTTAGATTGAGAGCCTGAATTTATGTTCAGTTTCCAGATTAATTCCTTCACCAAATATTAGAGAAATAGATTGTATTTTGTGGGGGGATGCTGCTATGAATTCTTGTCTGCTTACTAATCATGGGACTTGTGTATCCTCTATTTCATCCTTCTTTGAGTTTATTGATTACCTCATCGACTTTTCTATTTCCAGCCTGTCTGTTCATTCAGACCAGTTTGCACCATTAGCAAAATACACAGTTTATGTTTGATTCCTCCTCTCAATACCCACTTTTGAAATTAGGCTTTGAAATACAGCAACTGGTTGGCATTAAAACAAATATTTTAAACTTTGCTATGAGGTAAATTTCAGTTTGTTTTTTTCTAAATTGAATGGAATATAAGCTGTTTTCAAAGTAAATAATGAAAGCTTATTAGAAAATTGCTTAATATTTGCAATACATGACAGTATTTAGAAACACATATGTTTGTAAAATTAAAAGATATACCT
The DNA here is from genome assembly GCF_028749965.1 of Puma concolor. Lineage (NCBI taxonomy): Eukaryota > Metazoa > Chordata > Mammalia > Carnivora > Felidae > Puma > Puma concolor. Next base: position 202,786,988 of record NC_141667.1, on the reverse strand, counting down.
CAAGGCTGTTTAGATAAGAGTATTTTTACTGATATGATTTAATCTTTATTCATATTTGCTATGATTCAAAACTTTTAAAATAAGACACATTTTATCATTTAATGTACCATTTCTATTTCTATATGATACAAGGTAAAAAAATCATATAATTTATATTTTCTCCATAATTTTTTCTTAGACATACATACTTTCATAGCATGATGGTGACATAATCCAATAGGTAGCTTTTTATTTCTCTTATGACTATATTTTATTCATGACTGAAAAACTTGAAAGTTAGTTCTAGATTGTCTGAGCTTCTCCTGTAATACTGTTATAGATTTTCATATACTGGGCTATATGCAGTCCCTATTATAAAAAAAATTTATGTATAAATTACATTCACACATTGTATCATGGCATATCTATACAATCTTATCAGGGAGTTAAAACTGACCAAGGCCTGGTTTTCTATTTGAAATACATATTTCTACACGGAAAAAACTAATACAACAATGACTTTGCAACAGATCTGCCTCCTTTAAGTATGGTCAAAAACATGTTTCAAAGTTACATAAGACCTTTAGAAGTTAACAGTAATGACTGCTCAGTGACATAAAGAGTCAACGTTCTTTAATTCAGGTTTTATTAAGTTAAAGCTACTTGTGGGGAGGATTCTTACTTGTTTTAATGTTTGTTCATATTTCTAGTTATATTACTAGTTGTATTTTGTTATATTTCTAGTTTCTAAAACCAGTACTTAAATGGTCTCTTCAGATCAATATGTGTTGTGCTAAATAATTAAGTAAATACATTTACTGTTGCTTATTCTCTGCTCTTCAATCCAGAGTTACTTCTTTAAGCACTGCAACCAAATTTAAAAATTTAAAAGACAATTTTTTAGGCATTTTATTCCCAATAGTCCTTGATGCTAGTAAGTCCATGGCATGCATTATCTCAAAGTTTGGAAGAATACCCATAGAATAAAAAAGTCAGTGGATTTTCTTTATAGATTATTTTTCAAATCCAATGTGGAGAAAATAATTATAAGGCAACATTTAACATTGTATAATCCAACCATTTAACTTATGTGTTTATTTGAAAATGTATGTTTTATATCAAAAAAAGCTGAGATTATTAAAAGTAAAAACTTTAAAGATAGGGTTAGGGTGCAGTTAAGGCAATTCCAAAAGCTTGGATACACCTGTTACATACTACAACGTGAAGGATTAGGTCCAGTGCTCGCTTCACCAGCACACATACTAAAATTGGAAAGGTGCAGACATCAGCATGGCCTCTGTGTCAGGATGACACGCAGACTCATGAAGGATCAGGTGCGTAGAGGGTATGATGTAGACAAAGGACAGGAGAGGTGTGCAAACTGATTTTGGAGTAATCCCTTCCCTAGTCTGAGAGCTGGTGGGAGGATGATCTGAGGAATCTATGTGAGGTAGATTCTTGAGAAGGGAACCAATGCCTCACTCTCTGGTTGTAGTTGAAAGGGAAGCAAAAAACAACAACAACAATAACAACAAAAAGCTTTCAGAAGCTAGAGTTGCACCCTACCAAGAATAGTGCTGCATTCAGCACATTGTCAGAGAGGAAGAGTAACAATGGGGATAGAATTGCTCAGGCAGGTCTCACACCCAAAGGCAGCCTCCAGCACACCCCAGTGCAGCAACGAGGCTTCTCTAAATCTTTCCATCTCCTCTGAGGGATAAAAGTGTGGGTTAGATACATAGAGCCCCCTAAGTACTCTGGGAGAGGGACAAGGTAGAGGTAGAGTATGTGCAGCAGGCTACCTGAGGAGGTCCAAGGTATCAATAATGTATAGCAAATCCATAGCACATCCAAGGTATCAATAATGATTGACATATACAGCTCTGAAATTGAAGTATACTGATCCCACTTGGGGGTCAGTGTAGACAGAGAATAGTTATGAGGCTTCTCTCTCCATTCCTCCTTGAATTAAAGAACATATGTGAACCCACTCACTCCAGGAAGAAATAAAATACAAAGGTGAAGGGAGAGAAATCAGAGAGCCTTGATTGAATAGAGAGTCATGACAAAAGTAATTCAGTTCCAAATGGAATAACACCAAGTTTATCTTTCTTTAATGGACAGTTTGTAACTATCCTACAATCAATAAAAAACTAGATCCCATCATTTGTACTTAAAGAGATATAAAAATAGGTATTCTTTACACACCTGATTCAAAGAAGTGTAAATTTAATGCACATTAAATTTGTAATTAGGTTGTTAAAAGCTCTGTAGGTGGTTCCATATGCCAGTCAAAACTATCCCCTTACTATGTTTAATCAGAATCACCTGAAGGGCCTTTTAGTAAAACAAAGATTCCTGGACCTCTGGGGTGGGGACTGAGAATTTGCATTTTTAACAATTTTCCAGGTGATGCTGATGCTTCCGGTCTAAACCCTACTCTTCGACAACCATTGCCTTACTGTATATAACCATATTGTATGGTTTTTGCTTTAGTCAAAATCTCCAGTGTTTTTATCATGTCCACTATTTTCTATATCTCATTTAATAATCAAACACAAGAGAAATGGATGGCTTTATAGAATAAACCAAAGTCACTTTTATTTTTGCAGTTGCACTGTTGGGTGGCAGTTAAATTAAATCACAGTGTATGGGATGTGCCCAGAAGAATTTGGGCTTCTTTTATGGAACTGTGCTTTAAATTTTATCTGGTCCTTTCCACTTATCCTTCTCAGGTGGAAGGGTTGATGCAAGATTTTAGTATTAATGAAAGATACAACCTGTGTGATTATGCCAAATTTCCTACTAATGTATTTGTAATAGCAAATAAACAGTAACTTTGTTGAAATGATGCAGAACATAGTCATGTATGGGATAGAGAAGAGGGTATAGTTTGGGCATAGCATATTTTACTCTCCTGTTAGGTAACAAGATATAATTGATGCTCAATAAAGCAGATGTCTGAAAAGTATTTGATGGATTGATAGAAGTGACATGCTCTTCGAACTAACTATGCACCTAAGAAAAAGTCTTAATTATTCCTTTTATCATAGAAAAGTCAACGATTTTAACAATAGCTATATTATATACATTGTGATGTATAATTTGATGACTCATCCTCAGAGGTGGGGACAAAGGATTTCACTAGTAGGTAAGGGCATAGGAACGCCTTCTTGGCCTCCTGGGAATTAAAAATCTTGTGTTGTTACATCCAAACTCCTACTCTGCCAGTGTGGGTCCGAGTAGTGAATACAACTGACTGAACTAAAAGTCTTTTAAAATATATTAATTTAATATTTCCAGGCATTGTTCTAAGCATTTATGACCTATGTTAATCTTCATAACAAGTCAATGAGATGAGAAGAAGTTGAATAGACATTTAAGTATTTTGTCTAACTAGTGAGCAGAGTAATTGGGATTAGAATCTGGCATTTGGGGAGGGATTCTTACTGTTAGTAAACTTGATACTTTCTCCCCTTCATGAATCTATTACCATACCTACCATGAGACTATTACCAAATGTCTGATCCCCTTAATTAAATAATCATGGTAGTTTTCTCCTCCTAGATACCTCTGCATAATTGTTTACTCTTATTGGCCTGTTTCATTTTCCATTTCATTGAATTTTCTAATTTTCTTCCTAATTTAGACATTTTTCTTATGTCTGACTCATGGGTTCCCCTTTTATTGCCATTTGATAAATGAATGCATTTTCAAAATTAAGACATCAGCCTTATATTTTTCCTAGTTTACTTTGGCAATTTCACCGATTTCCAGGTAAATAATTTTATTTTCAAGAGATACCAACATTTCCCATCCCAATGTTCTTTTTCAGTGTGAACCTGTCATTTCCCCAACGGGAGGTAGAATTTAATTTCCTTCTCCTTCAATCTAGACAAGTTTATAACTGCTTTGACCAACAGAATATGTGGGAAGGAAGCTATATACCTTCCAAAGGTAGGTCAAAAGAGGCTATCAGCTTTAACTCTGCTCTGTTGGAACACCATTCTGAGCAAAGCTAGTTGGCAAGAAGTCTCACTACCCTGAAACTACCACTAGGTTTAATATTTCCAAGTGTAACATTTCCAGACTTTCAGTTATCTCTGCTTATGCATGAAACAGGTGGGTAGATGAATACGATTCAAATCAATAATTCAAATCAATCAATAAAACCACTGGTGGAATACCAATGAGCCACCATAGATAATGAAATGAGAAGTAAAATCATAGGCTTCCATATTTATCTTAAATAAGTTCCTTTCATGTCAAACCCTGCCCCTATTTCTGACCCACAGAATCTTTAAAAATAATGATTTAAGTGTAAACCATTAAATTTGAAGTGGTTTATTGTGCAACATTACTAACTTGAATACCCATGTATTCTAAAACCCCCATTTTACAGCTAAACTTCTAGTAATTTTCTATTCCCATCTCATCCTCCTCCCATTATGTTCTTTTTACTTTCAAACATTGTATTCTAAATAGTACATTTGGCACTGGACACATTAACAAAATAAGATGTAGTCTCTTCCCTCATGTCATATTTGGAAAATGTTTTATTTGGGAAAAAAGAGCAAATATAGCAATGTTTTAGATTATGTCAATTTAGAAATAAACAAAGGCATTTGGGAGGAAATAAGAATCACAATCAATACTCAGTAGAGTTAAAATTTATTTTATTTTATGTTTGATACATTTAATGAATGACTAATTCTATTTATTCTACTGCCAAATTAAAATTATCCTTTCTATTTCTATTCCTAAAGTCATTGCTATAATGCATGTATTCTCACTGTGTGTTGTAAAGTTTCCTAAAATACAGGCAATATATTCTGTCTCAATCTCTGGATGAAATTAAGTAATTAATTAGTTAGGTGATAGAGTATTAAATGTCATGCATTAAGATATATGAAGAAAGACAATTAAAAAGTGATCCTCAAAGGTGTGTAGAAAACCCAGAGATTGTCAGCCAGGCCAGGCCAGTATGTACAAAGACTGTGTGTACATTGTTCATATACAATGTGTTGTTGTCTTTATTATTTCATATTAAACATGTAGCTTCTATCTTGGAAAAAATAAAAAGTATTCCTCAAGTAATTCAAATATTGAATCGAGATGATAAGACAGTTTAGAAAATAAGTCAGTAAATTACTTTCCAGTGGTCCTGTAACTATTAATTACCACACTCCAGACTTGTGTATACAGTCCAGAATTCTATAATGTATCATTCTAAACTAAAGTGTACATACTTCCTATAGTCATTCCTCATGCTCCAGTTCTCTAAATGATGATGTAATGAGGGCTAGATATTTATCTGAACATGCAGGAGATTTTGCACCAGAGGAGAGAAACCCCAAAGATCTGAGATCCCCTAACCTTGTTCACCTCTAAATAATGATCAAATATTTCTGGGGTAAAAAGGAAAAAAATATCTCTAAGTTTATTACCCTTGCAATGGAAGCAAATGGCTCCAGGGGAGGTAAGCTTTTAAATATCACCAGAGCAATTCACTGTGTCTAACTTCAAGAGGATGAAGTTACTGGTAGAGTTTATTGTGGACCCCTGCAGCCCGCTCCACAGAGGACACCGGCAGTTTTTGCCACTGAGGTAACCAACAGCTGTTGCTGCCACAGACATATGGAGAGGGAAGGCTGCTGTGTGCCCCTCAGAAGGAGTGCTGTTGCACTGTCCAGGACCAGGGTGTCCAGTCTCTCTCCCAACCACGCACACACCTCACACCTCAGAACCCTGGCTCTACCATGTGTGTCAGTACTTCAGACCCTGCTCTACAGCTGCTTAGGCACCTGAGCCACCGTGTGGGGGGGCTGCCCAGTGCCCTGGACCCTGGAGCTGCTTTCATTCTGTGGAGCACCTGTGTTCCAGTTGCCAGCACTATGGCTGTTCCACAGGCACCATGCACCAGGTGAAGTGCTCCTACCACCGCTAGTGTGCCTAGTGTGCCCGCAAGCCAGACCTGCTGCCACGAGGGTCTCTCTCAGCCACCACATCCCTGTGGGAAAAAAAGAGATCAAGAGGTCCCCCACCAGCCTTTGACACAGAAGACCCTAATAGCCCTTACCACCACTACAGTTACCCGCAGCATTGGCCACTGAGAACCCCTGCACCCATCACTAATGCTGACTTCAGCCAATGGAGATGCATGGAGACAACACCCTTGGGTCTTTCCAGGAGCTGGAATTGCCACACCTGAGCCAGCTGACACCCTCACACTCTCCCACAGGTAAAGATCTTTCTGCACCAAAACCAATATGTAAAGTCTAGAACAGGTGACTGCTCCATCAAATGGGGAGCCACCAACACAAGACTGTAGGAAACATGATACTACCAAGTCAACACAATAATTATAAAGCACATGAAGCCTATATGGCTTATGGGATATTGTCAACAAAAACAATTTTTGCATTATGAAGATGCCCGAAGCGGAAAAAGAGACAGAAAACTGATTTAAAAATAAAATGTATGAAAACTACCTAAAGCTGGAGAGAGATACAGACATGCAGGTACCTGAAGCTTATATGTCTCCATGCAAATTCAACCCCAAAATGACTACATCAAAACACATTATAATAAAACTGTCAAAAATCAAAGACAAAGAATATTGAAAGCAAAAAGAGAAAGGAAACTCATCTCATACAAGGAAACCCACTGCAGCTATCAGCACATTTCTCAGCAGCAACCTTGCAGGCCAGGAAAGAGTAGAATGATATATTCAAAGTGCTCAAAGAAAAAAAAAATCAAACAAAAATACTTTACCCAGTAAGTCTTCCAAAATAGAGGACAGATGAAGACTTTCCCAGACAAACAAAAGCTGAGGGAGCTCATGACCCCTAGATCTGCCTTACAAGAAATGCTAAAGGGAGTTCTTTATGCTAACATAAAGGATTTTGATTAGTAACATGAAAACAAACTGAGTTTTAGCTAACATCAAAACCTATGTTGTTAAAACTAATGATATATTTTCTTTGCAATCTAGGAAAGTTTATGGTTCACCTTTTTTGATTCTATCATGAACACAGGACTATTAGGAAAAGCAAGATGACATTAAATAGTGTTCAAAGAAACGTTTGTTTTATCAAAATAATATACTTCGATTTAAATAGCTTTGTTTAGGGGCGCCTGGGTGGCGCAGTCAGTTAAGCGTCTGACTTCAGCCAGGTCACAATCTCGCAGTCCGTGAGTTCGAGCCCCGCGTCAGGCTCTGGGCTGATGGCTCGGAGCCTGGAGCCTGTTTCGGATTCTGTGTCTCCCTCTCTCTCTGCCTCTCCCCCGTTCGTGCTCTGTCTCTCTCTGTCCCAAAAATAAATAAAAAACGTTGAAAAAAAATTTTTTTAAAAATAAAATAAAATAAATAAATAGCTTTGTTTAAGTGGCCTGCCATTATTCTCCTGATTACCAATTTATCAATTTTTATGGTACATTTTATATATATATATATATTTTTTTTTTTAACGTTTTTTATTTATTTTTTTGGGACAGAGAGAGACAGAGCATGAACAGGGGAGGGGCAGAGAGAGAGGGAGACACAGAATCGGAAACAGGCTCCAGGCTCTGAGCCATCAGCCCAGAGCCCGACGCGGGGCTCGAACTCACGGACCGCGAGATCGTGACCTGGCTGAAGTCGGCCGCTTAACCGACTGCGCCACCCAGGCGCCCCATTATATATTTATATAATTCCTAGTAACTTAAAAATGAAGTTTAGCTCTATGTTACAGCTATTTTATCTTCATTGATTTTATTTCAAAGTACATGTGTAATAAGGGGTACTATCTGAGGAGCACAAAATATGCTGCTATATTATTTTCTAAATGTTAGCTATGTTATATTTGAGAAGTCACCTGCCTCTGTGGTGTTTCCTTTGAAACATGACCCTCTCTTTTTTACTTGTCGTGCATTTATAGCATTAAGGTAATAGTTGAGTGAGACAAAACCATTCAGACTGTATTTCATTATGGTATGGTGGGCATCAGGCAATAGTTACCCTCAAAGGCTTTAAAATGATTTCTACAGAATTGTGTCAGTCGTCATCAAAAGTGAATGTGTTGAAATCAAAAGTGAGAATCTTGCTATAGTGTATCCAAGAAATAAATTTAAATAGTGTTTCTCTTTGATTTTAGAATATTATATTACATAGTCTATTTTAAATTATTTGAAAAATCTTTTTTCCAAACAAACTGATATTGTCTAACCTGCATGCATAAAATTAAATTAGGGCAAACACAAAACAAAGTTATTTTCTTAATTGCCAAACAAATTCACTGTTTCATAATCAAAGGCAGATACTCCAGGGCATGAATTGCACAGAGTTAATTCACGCTTAGGTGCATTGATGGCTCGGAGCCTTCAGCCTCATGCTTAGCAGAACACTAGGTGTGAAATATTACAACACAATTCACAACCTGTCATGTCTTATGGCTTAATTAGGAATGTTTATGATCTTGTTACTCATATTCTATCAGTAATAGACAACTAAAAAAAGAGACAAGGGACCATTATATGCAGAATAGTGTCATCATCATCGCATAAACTGAAAGCTCAAACTGTGGTTTAATTCAGTCTGGAATGGTAACTAAAGAAATAACAAAAATAAGTATCATAGGAGAATAGAACCACACAAATACTGTGTCCAAGAAAAGAACTGTGAAGTGACATATGCATGTATTATTTGATCTCCTTATTGGATACATGAATATTTGGGTGTACTTACTGGGGTTAAAAAGACATTCAGTCTAATCATCCAAGAAAACTACATATATTCTGAAAAGGAGGAAATTGGTTTAACCCATCAACACCATAGAGGGTGTTTGACCCTTAATGCCTAAACTCAAAAAAGATTTTGTTTTATTCTGTGATGATAAAACCTTCAATATTTTCAATATTTCTTATAACTTAAATGACTACCCAGTAATTTCACAACTTTTGGATTCTGTTTTTGTTTTTGTATCTATGTAGTAGTAGATAAATATTTAATAATGTACATCAGTAAAAAAATATAGTAAAGGAAAGCTCATTTTAAGACTGTTGGTGTAAAATGCACTTACAGAATGATATGTTATAATACATCAAAAAAGATATTGGGCGTGCGGTTTAGTAAATTAGGATTAAACAATATGTATACTGGAATCAAACCTGATCAAATATGAATGTCCTATTTTTACCTGTAATATGTACTGTAGATTTAGCTTTTTTTTTTTTTTTTTTTGTAGTCAGGGCAAATAGATCTTTATATGTGTGTTTGTACTGGTCAAAATGTGAGTATCTACTGTAGCCTGCAAGTGCAGTAGTTGAAACCACTACTAAAAATGAGTCTATTGTGATTTTTTTAAAATTTCTTCAAGTTCATTTATTTATTTTGAGAGAGAGAGAGAGCAGAGAAGGGAAAAAAAAGAAAGTGAGAAGAGAGAGAATCCAAAGCAGGCTCTACACTGTCAGCACAGAGCCTGACTCAGGGCTTGAACCCACAAATCATGAGATCCTGACCTGAGCTGAAATCAAGAGTTGGACGCTTAACTGATTGAGCTATCCAGGTGCCCCAAAGTCTGTTGTGATTTTTTAGGCACCTCCATTTCATCCCTTAGCGCTCAGGAGTTCCATTGTGTTTTTGGTTTTGTTTTTTTTCCTGGTCAAGAAGGGTGCTATTATCATAGCAGGAAATGATTAAACCAGATTACTCTGACAGCTTTTGCGAAAGTGGGAAAGGCATCATTTATTTGGCAGTTTCTACTCAATCTGCATTGAATTTCCTTAAAACATTTAGAAAATGATTGTATTAATTTTAACAACAACAACAACAATAAAGAAACTGTTACCAAGATATTGATGGTTTCATAAATATATTCAAATAAACTAGTATTCACTGAAATATCTAGTTCTTTTTTTTTTTTTTTTTTTTTTTAATTTTTTTTTTTTTTCAACGTTTATTTATTTTTGGGACAGAGAGAGACAGAGCATGAACGGGGGAGGGGCAGAGAGAGGGAGACACAGAATCGGAAACAGGCTCCAGGCTCTGAGCCATCAGCCCAGAGCCCGACGCGGGGCTCGAACTCACGGACCGCGAGATCGTGACCTGGCTGAAGTCGGACGCTTAACCGACTGCGCCACCCAGGCGCCCCTGAAATATCTAGTTCTAAAACTGACTGATTTGATTTATCTGTGTCAGCCATTACTCATCCATCCATTCATTCAACAAATATTTAGTGAGCACCTTGTAAGAAGCAGCACTGTAATATACTCCATCTATAGCAGTGAATAAAACTGGCATTCTCCCATACATTGAGCAAAATTTCAGGTTTTTAGCTCCTTTCCAATATTAAACATTTCCCATTTTAAAAAAATTTAATGTTTATTTATTTTTGAGAGAGAGAGACAGAGAGCAAGTGAAGGGGAGGGGCAGAGAGAGAGGGAGACACAGAATCTGAAGCAGGCTCCAAGCTCTGAGCTGTCCGCACAGAGCCACAGCTGGGGCTGGAACTCACCAACTGTGAGATCATGACCTGAACCAAAGTGAGGTGCTCAACCAACTGAGTCACCCAGACACCCCAGGGTTTTCTCATTTTTTAATACTGGAAGTATTTCATATCATCTGTGGAGTTAATATAGATACACTTTGTAACTCAATGAATTTAATCTCCAGTTGTGTTTCATCATAAGCCATATGCGTGAACCATTGTCACAGAAAAATTAGAATGATGGACATATCTTCTCTAAACTTTTATAGTTACCAGTTTTGTTGGGTTATATAGTGTTCAAGCAATTATCCAGGAATATTGGGCAATAATAATAATAATAACCATTCTTCCATGTGTGAGGAATTGAGAATAGTTAAAACATTAAAACATCTTCTTTGAATGAATCAATGAAAATAGTCCTCTCTATTGATAAAATATACTTGGTAATTTTTCAAGTACTTGTAAATTACATCATGTGTTGAGTCATAACAAAGGACATATGCAGTATTGATAGAAACATACTGCACAGGAGGAAACTGCATTTTTGCCTTCAGTAATTCAGTTATTTTTAAACTTCATGGAGGTTTATTGGCAAAGTACAGATGTTTTTGGTTATTTTGAAGATAAAGACATATATAATTATTTTAACATAAAGACAAAGATTTTAACTATAAGTACTCTCACAGGGAAGAAATAACAGTATCCCCAATTCCCAATTCTGGATTGCATCATCAGCTTATCTGTAGACATCAATAAGATCATCCAAAAATTGACCTTTCAAATAAATAATATACAAGACATGCCTCTTAACAACCTCTTGTCACATTAAACTCAATGAGTCAATTATAGCGTAATGTGATCTGATTATAGTCAATCCATTATTGAACTAAAAATGCATTTAAATGGATTTGAAACAAAATTAAAATGGTTTCATAGTTGCAACATCATGTTTTGTTTTTCTGTTTCTTTTCCATAATCGTGCTTTCTTCTCTGCATTTAAAAATTCTCTCATATCATTATGACAGTAATATAAATTTTCATGATGTAGTGTTTGGGGGAATAATAAAATAGAGGATTCAAATTATTATTTTATGAATTTATTTAAGACTGGCAATCAATCCTGAAGTAATTTATATTACTTCAGAATTCTTCTTGATTTATTTTAGTACTTTTTTTGAAAGTTTAATCTCAAACCTTAATTTATTTACAAGTTCCACTATACCATACTCTTGTAAGTGACTTTTTAAAAATTTTTTAATGTGTATTTATTTTTGAGAGAGAGAAAGAGAGAGAGTGTGAGCAGAGGAGGGGCAGAGAGAGAGGGAGACACACAGAATCCAAAGCAGGCTCCAGGCTGTGAGCTGTCAGCACAGAGCCCGACATGGGGCCCGAACTCACAAACTGTGAGATCGTGACCTGAGCCGAAGTCAGATGCTTAACAGACAGAGCCACCCAGGCTCCCCAGTGACTTTTTTTTTAAATACAATTTATTGTCTAATTGGTGTTCATACAATACCAGTGCTTATCCCAACAAGTGCCCTCCTCAATGTCTATCACCCACTTTCCCTTCTCCCCCACCCTCCATCAACCCTCAGTTTGTTCTCCGTATTCACGAGTTTATGGTTTCCCTTATGGTTTGCCTCACTCCCTCTCTGTAACTTTTTTTTCCCCTTCCCTTCCCCCTCCCCAATGGGTTTCTGTTAAGTTTCTCAGGATGCACATAAGAGTGAAACCATATGGTGTCTGTCTTTCTCTGTATGACTTAGCATAACACTCTCCAGTTCCATCCACGTTGCTACAAAAGGCCATATTTCATTCTTCCTCATTGCCATGTAGTATTCCATTGTATATATAAACCACAATTTCTTTATCCATTCATCACTTGATGGACATTTAGGCTCTTTCCATAATTTGGCTATTGTTGAAAGTGCTGCTATAAACGTCGGGGTACAAGTGCCCCTGTGCATCAGCACTCCTGTATCCCTTGGGTAAATTCCTAGCAGTGCTATTTCTGGGTCATAGGGTAGGTCTAATTTTAATTTTTTGAGGAACCTCCACACTGCTTTCCAGAGCGGCTGCACCAGTTTGCATTCCCACCAACAGTGCAAGAGGGTTCCCATTTCTCCACATCCTCGCCAGCATCTGTAGTTTCCTGAGTTGTTCATTTTAGTCACTCTGACTGGTGTGAGGTAGTATCTCAGTGTGGCTTTGATTTGTATTTCCCCGATGATGAGTGACGTTGAACATTGTTTCATGTATCTATTGGCCATCTGGATTTTTTCTTTGGAAAAGTGTCTATTCATATCTTCTGCCCATTCCTTCACTGGATTATTTGTTTTTTGGGTGTGGAGTTTGGTGAGTTCTTTTATAAGTGACGTTTAAAACTGCTAGTTTGTATAAGGAGAATTCATACAATCATCTTTCCAACACATATATTTAAATATTAGCTTGTAGTCTTAAACAAAAGGAAAAATGATTCACATATCAATATAAAAGATCCATGATTATTTTATAAGAAGTATTTTATATCTCAAAGTTTATTTCATAAACATTATTACTATACCACATTTTTTCATCTTCATATTTAGAGGCCAATTGAAACAACAGACACTGGGATTTTAGCACAGTATGAAGAGAATTAATTATGCATCTCCAATTAAGGCCAATTAGAGTTGTACTTCCACTCCCTTGCACACCATGCAAAAACTCTACCAAAAGTGTCTAATATGTAGAAAGTTCATTAACGTTAAGTTTGGTTTCCATGTCTATTATCATCTCCTGTGGTGTGTACATTACTAAATGTAATGGAAATTATCTATTAGAGATGTATAACATCTAAAACTATCATTTATAGGGACTTTAAATATGAAACTGTACATTAACATTAGTAACATTTCTAGGCTTTTGCAAAATATTTCACCAAGTTTGGATTGAATGGCTTGAGAAAAGAGAATTTTAAAAATTCATTACCCTAAAGGTTTCATTCAGGAAGTAATAACTATGCTGTACTAAAATGAGTCTTAAAAGCTCTCTATAGTTCTTTGAAGAATTATAAATCGTATTTCTGTTGGCAGATATTATTATTTCTTGTATATGTACAGAGATAGAATATCTTTTTTAAAAATTTAATGTTTATTTTACTTTTTTAATTTTTTTTTAATGTTTAGTTTTTTGAGAGAGAGAGAGAGAGAGACAGAGAGAGACAGAGAGAAACAGAGTACAAGTGGGGGAGGGGCAGAGAGAGGAGAGACAGAATCTGAATCGGGCTGGAGGCTCTGAGCTGTCAGCATCAAGCCTGAGGTGGGGCTCAAACTCCTGAACTGTGAGATCATGACCTGAGGCAAAGTCAGATGCATAACAAACTGAGTCACCCAGGTGCCCCCAGAGGGAGAATATCTTACTACTTCACATTCTCAATGGAGTTCTTCTATAGTATGTATTTACAAATAGTATGTTTTATATTGAAGAGCACTAGGAACCTATGCAAATTTGATTCAAAATAAGAGATTTGAGAATTAGATAGCCCATAAGCATTAGCCTTAGTGTTAATGGTCTTATATGGTCTATAAAATAGTTCATAAACATCTGTTTAAAGCTATCTATATGCTGCTTTTGTAAAATATTCTTTATATTTTGAGACAATCATGGTATTAATCTGAACATGGTATTTTAGACCAAAACTGAAATTTTTATTTGGAAAACTTTATTTTTTCATGCAGAAATAGCTTTGGGGCTGATATATAAGTACTATATTCAGGTACAGATAAAAAATTAATTATTAATCAAAATTACAAATACCAAATAAATACCAACAGACCTGGAAATGACTATTGAGTTCAGCTTTGGGATACTATAGACATGTAATATGTTAAGATACACACATACATAAGCAGTTGAATTACATCAGTGCAGTTCATTGGAGAAGGGCAAGTCTTCAACAAAATAGTAGAACAGCTGGATATCTTTATTTTCTTAATTTAAATCCAAGTTAGTTAATATATAGTGTAATAATGTTTCCAGGAATAGAATTTAGTGATTTTTCACTTACATATAATATCCAGTGCTCATCCCAACAAGTATCCTCCTTAATGCCCCTTGCCTATTTAGCCCATCTGCTACCCAGCACCCCTCCAGCAATCCTAAGTTTGGTCTCTGTATTTAAGAGTCTCTTATGGTTTGTATCCCTCTCTATTTTTATATTATTTTTGTTTCCCTTCCCTTATGTTCATCTGTTTTGTATCTTAAATTCCACAGTCACGTAATATTTGTCTTTCCCTGACTGACTTATTTCGCTTAGTATAATGCACTGTAGTTCCATTCATGTTGTTGCAATGGCAACATTTCATTCTTTTTTGATCACCAAGTAATATTTCATTGTGTATATATACCACATCTTCTTTATCCATTAATCAGTCGATGGATACTCAGACTCTTTCCATACTTTGGCTATTGTCAGTCGTGCTGCAACTGGATATCTTTTAAGAAAAACAGTGTCTGTAAAGAAAAACAATATACTTTAACCCATATCTCAAACCATAAAAAATTAGTTTAAAATGGGTTGAACCCACAGTGCCCTTATCAAAAATTTTTAAAAAGATAAATAGAACTTCACAAAAAATAAAACTCATTAATCAGTATTTACCAGTAGAACATAAAAATGAAAGCTATAGATTGGAAGTATTTAATACATATACACATATAATATATGGGTATATGTGTCTATGCATGTGTGTCTGAAAAATGATATATAAAAGATCTCTACAAATCAGTGATAAGATAAATAGCACAATTTTTTTAATAAGCAAAATTCGGTCAGACATTTCACAAAAGAATATATACCAATTACCAGTGAGCACATGAAAAATTACTTAACATTGTTTCTCATTATGGAAATGCAAAACAAAACTCTACACTCACTAGGATGGGTACAATTAAAAAACCAAAACGTTGGCGATGATGAAGAATAACTGGAACTTTCATACTTTCCTAGTAGGAGTATAAAATGGTAGAGCCACTTTGCCAATCTAGTTGACAGTTTCGTTAAACGCTAAATGTATGCCATATACCTGTTTTATATTATTCCATGTGTTCTATTCATTACACTTTTAGATATTTACCCAACATATGTTCACAAAGAGACTTATAAGGAATATTTGATGCAGTTTTACTCATATGAACTAAAAAGAACTGCTTATTTTGAGAACAAGCAGTAGACTAAAAAGAACCCACACAAAATGTTTTAATACAAATGAACTTCAAGAACAGGCAAACTAATTTATGGGGAAAGAAATAAGAACAATTTTTGACTGAAAATGTTCATAGTAGGGGCTGGTTGAAAGAGATACAAGAGAAATCACCAAAGTTATAGAACTTGTCTATATTTTGTGGGGGATATGGTAGGTACATGTTAGTCAAAACTCATTAATTTGTACATTTAAGAACTGTGCACTTGGGGCACCTGAGTTGAGCATCTGATCCTTGGGTTTCTGCTCAGGTCATGATCCTGGGGTCGTGGGATGGTACTGAGCATGGAATATGCTTGGGATTCTTTCTCTCTCCTTCTGGCCCCCCACCCCCACTTGTGTGCTTGCATGTGCTCTCTCTCTCTCTCTCTCTCTATCAAAAAAAAAAAAAATTAAAAGAAAAAGAACTGTGTGCTTTACCCAAGTAATCATATATCAACAATAGAAACATACATAAGATAGATGTCGTTTTACATTATTTGCTTGTGTAGTTGTGTATATACTAAGTAATATGGGAAACAAAGGTAGAAGGAAATGGTAGGTAAAATTAAATTTCCTTATAGCCTGCAGCCCATTGACAAATACTTAAGGCAGGCAGAATATAACAGGAATTCCCTACTGTCTTAATGTTAATGCTCTGCTAGAGGGAAAAACAACTTAAGCTTGACAATAGCAAGGCATCAGGTATCACAAGTCTTCTTCAGCATATGAAAATCCTTTTGGAAACTTACCCTGCCTTTACCTCCCCCAACACCCAAGTATATAATCAGTCTCCTCACAGTGACAGGGCAGCTCTTTCTGCTCATGGGCCTGTTCCTGTGCTTTAATAAAATCACCTTTTTGAACCAAATACGTCTCAAGAATTTTTTCTTGGTTGATGGCTCCAGACCCCTTTCACTCCAAAACCACATCATTAAGGTGTTGAGAAGTATAAAAAATTTGAAATTTCAGCCTATTTGTAACTGGACAAATTTGCCTACCCCTGATTTATGGATGGTGGCAGAAGAATGGAGATTTCTAGGTTAGAGTCAAATGCCTGTATTACATAACATGCAGGAAGGCAGGATGACCTGAATGCTTGCATCAGTTCCCTTTGCTCCCCAAGTCCAACAGGAGAGCTGAGGAAGGGGCCCAGGTAGATGCTACATGTGCACCACAGGTTTATATCATAGCTAAGGAACTATAAGCCTAGGAAAGCCTCAATTTTGTAAGCAGGATGCTAGCAAACCTGCCACAATATTCAAGAACACCTGCAAAGAGGTGGTGTATTATTTTGTTCAGGAAATGTATCTACTCTTTGCCCTGAAGAGAGGCACTACATCTCTCTTCCAAAGCTGTTTTCTGTACAAGCATCCTTGAAAAGATATCTGGAAAAAAGCTGATTTTAGTTATGGAGAAAGTCCATGGAGAACTGTCTCCCAACATATGAATGTATTTTTTAAATGATTATTTATTTTTGAGAGTGGGGAGAGGGACAGAGAGAGAGAAAGGGAAAATCTAAAGCAGGCTCTGCACTGTCAGTGCACAGCCTGATGTGGGGCTAGAAACCACAAACAGCAAGATCATGACCTGAGTTGAAATCAAGGGTCAGATGCTAAACAGACTGAGCCACCCAACCACCCCACAACATATGGATATTTTTATTTAAAGATAATTATTTGGGAAAGTACTACAGCCATTAAAGATTTTGTTTTAACATGTAAGTGTATGTGTGTGTGTGTGTATATGCGTGTAAATATGCAATATTATGTCAATTTATCCATATACATTTCTGCAGGAACTAATGTAAAAGAAGACCAGTATTATCTGTTTTTAGGGATTAACAAAGAGTAAGCTTTCTTTTAGCTTTCATAGACGTTTAAAAAAATACTAAGGTCAATGATATAATTTATTTTGAAAAAATAAACTTTGCTAAATATTGTTTTTTGTTGTTGGTTTTTATGGTTTAATGCTTTTCCTTTACCTTTCTGCATTCTCAGAAATCAAAGAGGATGTAGTTTTTGTTTTAAATGTTTGTTTGTTTATTTATTTATTTGTTTATTTATTTATTTATGTAATCTCTACACCCAACGTGTAGCACCCACAACCCCAAGATCAAGAGTCACATGCTCTTCCAACTGAACCAGCCAGACACCGCAGAAAACTGAGAAGGTGTTTTTTTTTCCTCATTCTGAGAATGATAGATGTATTTTGAACTTCCTGGTATTCTCGTTCTTTGAGGGAATGCTGGTGCACTGTCTTTAGAGTTAAAACATATATGATAGAGTAAGTTTTTATTGAAAAAGAAAAGTTTTAGTCAGGAAAACATGTATCTCACTTTTGAGAGATGAAATAAAACCACCTTGATTATAGCAACAGGTATCAAATTCAACACTAAAATAACACTTGATTTTTTTGGCCTTATCTTTTATTCTCACAACAGCAACTTACAAAACAAAAGAGGACGTTTATAAGAAAGAAGGAGAAAGATAACAAGGCATTTCCATTCTTGGTGAGAAGTTATGAAAATATTTCTGTATAAAAGGAATATTAAACTCACAGTGAAAAACCCTACATCTCAGGAGTCACTGAAGCTGATGTACATATTTATATTCCTTACACTCTTTTGTCAGTCATGATGTTTAAAAATCTCTCTCCTAAAAAATACACTTTAATATTTTACAGCTTGTTTTTTAAGAGTGCACTGTGCTAACCAATTGAGAAAAAAATTATAGACAGAAAGAGAAACAAGAACAAAACCACCTTATTTTGGTAAGACAAATAGATTATATAATAGACCCTATTTATCTGTAAACTAAATTGGGGCACCTGAGTGGCTTAGTCGGTTAAGTGTCCAACTTCAGCTCAGGTCATGATCTCCTGGTTCGGTTCCTGAGTTTGAGCCCCGCGTCAGGCTCTCTGCTGACAGTTCAGAACCTGGAGCCTGCTTTACATTCTGGGTCTCCCTCTGTCTCTGCCCTTCCTCCACTCATACTCTGTCTCTGTCTCTCTTTCTCTCAAAAATAAAAATAAACATTAAAAAATTTATCTGTAAGTTAAATGACTCCTCATGAACTCACTAGCAGCAGAATGAAAGTTGAAGCTATCTTCTAAAAAGAGAAAAACCTGAAATAACACACAATGTAATACAGGCTGTGATCCACACACAAATATGGCGTGGAACATCTTTCAGGTTTTGGATAGATCAGTATAAAAAGAAATAATCTTTTCAGGCAATACATTTAAAACTTCATCAAAATATTTTGAAATTTTAGATATTAAAATGGGGTTTTTTGATTAAGAACAATTTCCTTGCTGCACTTTGCCAAAAGATAAATAGAACAGCATTTAGTGGATATAATGAACTCAAACATTGTTCCCAATGCTCCGTTCTGATTCTGTTCTGGGGCAGCTTTTCAACATTAACGAAACTGTGGATCTAGATTTTCTCTTTAACCTTGGCTTCTGGGTCCTAGAGCATGAGCTCTGTTCCGGTTGGGATCACCCTCTCCATCAGCACCTCCATTTCTCTTCAGAAAATGTGGAAGGTCAAAAATTTGAACAGGAGACTGCCTTGCATTTTTCACCTGCCCATAGCCCTTCCAGGCATTTAAGATGTGATGAGGTGCATGCCACTGAGAAAAATGCTTTTTGGGTCATATTGTCAAAGAAAAATATAGCAAACAATCAAAAAAAAAACTATCTACTTAGAGGTTCAGGGAAGGATACCTTGTTATGGATGACTTTTCACTGAGAATAAAGACAGTGCTTCTGGCTTCCCTGAGACTCATGGAGGATACAGTCTCCAGGGTGACAGTGACAATGACTTCTGTAAAGGACACAATAGTCTCACTCTGGAATATGCCTCAGGCGTTCACTGTCTACTGAGCTATGAAAAGGAGCTGTTGGGCGGAGGGCTCTATGGAGAGAATGCCACTTCACATTTAAAAACTTTTCAATTTCACACCGGTGCCCTCAGGAAAAATCCAAACTAGAGCTGACCTCTAGGTATCAGCCACCCTTAGCTCACATTTCTTTTCTTTTCCTCCCTGCTTATGCTCCAGATCTACCAAAACACCTTGTAATTCTTGAAAGAATTGTGCTTTCTGAATCTCAGGGTTTTCAGCCTATGTATTCATATCATTATACACTGTATAATAATAATTCCTTGTCTGTTTCTTTCCACAGCTTGTAAGCTGCTTCAGAAAAAGAGACCATTTCTTTTCTGCTTTTATATCTTCAGTCCTTGGCAAACAGTAGCAGGCAAGAATTTAGATGATTTAATGAATTAATTCCCAAATGAAAAAAAATTATAATTTTAAATCAGGAACCTTGTTCCTAGATTTGTACTCTCTACCTAAAGATTGTAACAACTGGCTAGATATTAACAAGAATGCTGAGGCCTCCATTATGATAAAGGAGCCCTCCTACTCATGGCTATAATTACCCTTACAGGACTATTACATGTGTTTGGTACTGAGCTATTACTGAGAACTAATTTTCTTTTCAATTAATAGAAAGCAGAAGTAAGTATCAGTTTTACAAACTGATCAAAGGTGTAAATGAACTACTATTGCATTATTAGAATAAAATAAACAATTTTCAGATTATATGAATAAATATTGATGTTTTCCCTCATTCCCTAGTACCACTCTAGCACGTGCTATGTTAGACTAAAAGATTGTCTACATATAAAAATATTAACTATCAAGAAGCCAAAAAAAGCCATATAAATTATCAGTATAAGCTAGCAGATGACCTCCCACCCCCACCACCTCCATTATAGGGCATTTTGAGAAGCACCTAGAGTCACGGGTTTACTCCTGTGTTCTAATTGGGTCAGATGACAGAATTCTTCGTTAAGCACTTGCCTGCTGAGTTTATCAGGTTTTATACTTTATTCATGCAAAGATGGTAATGCCTATATAATTTTTTTGCAAAACACATTTTTTGAACATTATCCATTTCTCCAGGGAAATTATTTCTTGCATCCCTACCATTAAAATAAAACAAAAACAAAGCAAAACAAAAAAACCAAAAAACCTCCTGGTGCAAATTTAGATAACGGTTGGTCATAGCCATTTATACACTGTACACTTATTAATAGAGACCTTCAAATGCTAATTACCCACTTCCAAAGTCATAGACAATTAACCTAGATATGCATATGCAGACATTTTAGAGTAAATTTCAAATTTATAAACATTTGGCCTAGAATTAACTGGCAAAATCTCAATTACAAAGACCACTTGGAATCACTAGGAAAAGACGTTTTCTTCCCCTTTTCTTCTTGGTCCTCAGAGGCCACTGGAACCATCTTATTGGGTGCTTTTTTTCTTTAAATCTTCCCTGTCATGAAAACATTTTCCTCAGTTTCTTGTCTCCTATGGTTACTATACCTAGTGTCTTCCTTTACAGCATTTCAAGTATGCATATCCTCTCCTAATAGGGCAAATAAATAAACAGACCCACACAAAACAGAAAAACCTGCTTCCAACGATTTTTTTTTTCTATCTTCATTTGGTTCTAAGTCATATGACCAGTAAGTTGCTAAGGTTCTGTTTACTGCGCTTCTTTTTAGGTATGTGACTTAGGTCTTACTTTTCAGAAAACATGACCATAAGCGATAACCACATTCTCAAACTAGGGGGATGTTTGCCCTAAATTAGGGCCCATTGCTTAATGAAAGGAAAAGCATTTTATATGTACCATGTACATTTTATATGTACCATGGCTGTGTTGAGAAGGGGTGTGACTGTATTGAGTTCCTAGGAGACAGGAAAGTCCAAGAAATAAGGTATCTCAATAAATATAAGGCAAAATGACCGCAATAGTAATGCAGTCGTAGCAAAAATCAAGAGTCGCTGAACAAAGAGGGGCACAAGTGTTTGTGGAAGTGGTCATTTACGGTTTACACTGGAAAAGGGAGATGTGTTGCTGACTTCTGAAAATTGACAATGGCTAGATTTGAGCTCTAGTGTCTCTGGGAGAAGGAGTATATAGTAGACTGCTAGGAAAAACTTAGCAACAAGTGAAACATTGATATGAAAAATGGCTTTTAGAACTGTGTTTCCCATTCAAATGCCTGGCATAATAGAAAATATCTGTTCAGCACATTGGATAAATCAGGGGATATATTTGTATGTGCCTGAGTGAATAAATATTTTATATAAAATGTTTTAAAGAGGACAACAACACAAAATGTAAGGAAAGCATCAAATATTGCATTATAATAACATGCTCAAATATCAAACATAAAATCATAAAATATAAATAATGATATAATATTTAATGAATAAATGTTGAGCCTGATCTCATGCAGTATACTGAAATGGCTAAAAAATTCTGGATCAATACTTCTTAAACATGATAACTTCAAATTCGTTTTTTTTATTCAAGTGTAATTAACATACAGTGTTACATTAGTTTCAGGTGCACAGTGTAATGATTCACCAATTCTACACATTGATCAGTGCTTATCACCATAAGTATATTATTAATCTCCTTCACCTATTTCACCCATCTCCCACTCACCTTCCCTCTGGTAACTATCAGTTTGTTCTCTACAGTTAAGTGTCCGTTTCTTGCTTTGTCTCTTTTTTCCTTTGTCCATTTGTTTTGTTTCTTAAATTCTAGATATGAGTGAAATCATACGGAATTTGTCTTTCTCTAATTTATTTCACTTAGCTTTATGCCTTCTAGATTCATCCATGTTTTTGCAAATAGCAAGATTTCATTCTTTTTATGGCTGAGTAATATTCTGTATATATGGAATTACACACACATATTTATACCACATATATACATATATATCACATACATCATGTATATCTATATCATCTATATGTATATCACATCTTCTTTAGCTGTTCATCTATGGATGGACACTTGAGTTGCTTCCACATCTTGGCTAGGTAATAATGCTACGATAAACATAGGGGTGCATATATCTTTTCAAATTAGTGTGTTCATTTTCTTTGTGTAAATATCCAGAAGTGGAATTACTGGAACGTATGGTAATTGTATTTTTAATTTTTTTGAGGAGTCGCCATACTGTTTTTCACAGTTGATACACCAGTTTGTGTTCCCACTAACAGAGGGTTCCTTTTCTCCTTATCTTCACCAATACTTGTTATTTCTTCTGTTGTTGTTTATTTTACCCATTCCAACAGGTATGAGGTGTTATCTTATTATTGTTTAGAATTGCATTTCCCTGATGATTAGTGATGTTGAGCATCTTTTTTTGTGTGTCTGTTGGCCATCTGTCTACTTTGGGAAAATGTCTATTCAGGTCCTCTGCCCACTTTTAATTGCATTATATGTTTTTTGGATGTTGAGTTGTATAAGTTCTTTATATATTTTGGATATTAACCCTTTATTGGATATGTCATTTACAAATACCTTCTTACATTCGGTAGGTTTCATTTTGGTTTTGTTGATGGTTTCCTTCACTGAGAAAAGATTTTTATTTCATTGTAGTCCCAATAGTTTAATTTTGCTTTTGCTTCCTTTGCCTGAGGAGTCCTATCTGTAAAAATTTTTCAATGGCTGATGTCAAAGAAATTACTGCCTATGTTATCTTTGAGGAATTTTATGGGTTCAGATTGTACCTGGAAGTCTTTAATCCATTTTGAGTTTATTTTGCATGTGGTGAAAAGGATCCAGTTTCATTCTTTTGCATGTAGCTGTCAAGTTTTCCTAGCACGTTTGTTGAAGACACTTTTTCCCATTATATATTCTTGATTCCTTTGTCATAGTTTAACTGACCATAAAAACTTGGGCTTATTTCTGAACTGTGCACTATGTTTTGTTGATCTAGTGTCTATTTTTGTGTCAGTACCATACTACTTTGATATACTTTGTAGTATATCTTAAAATCTGGGATTGTGATACCTCCAGTTCTGTTCCTCTTTGTCAAGATTGCTTTGGCTATTTGAAGTCTTTGGTGGTTCTATACAAATTTTACAATTATTTGTTCCAGTTCTGTGAAAAATTCCATTGGTATTTTGATAGGGATTGCATTAAGTCTGTAGATCTCCTTGGGTATTAACAACATTTTACAATATTGGTTCTCACAATCTGTGTGCATGGAATATCTTTCCATTTGTTTGTATAATCTTCAGTTTCTTTCATCAGTGTCTTTTGGTTTTTGGAGTGCAGTTTTTTCACCTCTTTGGTTAGGTTTACTCCTAGGTATTTTATTCTTTTTTGTACAGTGGTTAATGGGATTGTTTTAGTAATTTCTCTTTCTGCTGTTTCATTATGAGTGTATAGAAATGCAATGGATTTCTATACATTGATTTTGTATCTTATAACCTTAACTGAATTCATTTATCATTTCTAGTAGATAGTGGTGGAATCTTTAGGATTTTTAAATATAGGATCATGTCATCTGCAAGTAGTGAAAGCTTTACTTCCTCATTGGATGCCTTTTATTCCTTTTTTTTTTTTTTTTTTTTTTGTCTGATTGCTATGTCTAGGATTTCCAGTACTATGTTGAATAAAAATGGTCGGAGTGGACATCCTTGTCTTGCTTCTGATCTTAGGGAAAAAGCTCAGTTTTTTACCATTGAGTATTAGCTGTGGATTTGATTTGTTTTTGATTTATTATTGTTTCTTTTTAATGTTTATTTTTGAGGGAGAGAAAGAGTCAGAGAGTGTGCACTGGAGAGGGATAGAGAGAAAGGAGACAGAGGATCCAAAGCAGGCTCTGCACTGACAGCAGAAAGCCCAATGCAGGGCTCGAACTCATGAACCATGAGATCATGAAACAACTGAGCCACCCCGGTGTACCCCCACAGTTTTCGAAATGTTGTTGTTAACTGTGGACTTTGTGTATTTGGCCTTTATTATGTTGAGGTATGTTTTCTCTAAACCTACTTTTTGAGATATTTTAACATGAATGTGTGTTGTACTTTATCAAATGTTTTTTTCTTCATCTACTGAGATGATCATGTTTTTTATTCTTTTTCTTCTTAATGTGATATATCATGTTGATTGATTTGTAAATATTGAACCACTCTTGCATCCCTGGCATAAATACCAATTGATCATAGTGAATGATTTTTTTAATGTATTGTTGGATTCAGTTTGCTAATATTTTATTGAGGATTTTTGCATCTGTCCATCAGGGATATTGGCCTGTAGTTTTCTTTTTTGTTATGTTTTGTAATGTCTGTGTGTGGTTTTGGTATCAGGGTAATGCTGGCCTCATAGAAGGAATTTAGAATCCTTCCTCTTCTATTTTTTGGAATAGTTTGAGAAGAACAGATATTATCTTTTCTTTGAATGTTTGTTAGACTTCACCTGTGATGCCTTCTGGTCCTGGACTTTGTTTATTATGAGTTTTTTGAATACTGATTTAATTTCATTGCTACTGATTAGTCTGTTCAGAGCTTCTGTTTCTTCCTGATTCAGTTTTGGATGATTATATGTTTCTAAGAATTTATCCATTTTTTCTACTTTGTCTAATTTCCTGGCATATAATTTTTCATAATCTCCTATTATCCCTTGTATTTCTGTGGTGTGTGTTGTTATTTGTCCTTTCTCATTTCTGATTTATTTATTTCAGTCTTGCTTTGTTTTCTTTTTCTTTTTTTTTTTTAAGAGTTTGGGTAAACATTTATCAATTTTGTTGATCTTTTCAAAAACTAGCTTCTTGTTTCACTGATCTGTTCTTTGTTTTTGTTTTTGTCTTTTGGTCCCTATTTCATTATTGCTGCTCTACTCTATATTATTTCATTCCTTATACTGGCTTTAGACTTTTTTGTTCTTCTTTTTTTATCTCCTTTAGATGTAAGGTTAGGTTGTTTGAGATTTTTTGTGTTTCTTGAGGTATGCCTGTATTGCTATAATGTTCCCTAGTAGAACAGCTTCTTGCTGCATTCCAGAGATTTTGGACCAGTGTGTTTTCATTTTCATTTTTCTCCATGCATTTTTTATTTCCTCTTTGATTTCTTAATTAACCCATTAATTGTTTAGTAGTGTGATATTTAGACTTTGTGTATTTGTGTTCTTTCCAGATTTTTTAAAATTGATTTCTAGTTTTATACCATTGTGCTTGCAAAATTTGCATGACATGATTTCAGTCTTTTTTAATTTGTTGAGACTTGTATTATGGCATAATATATGATATGTTCTGGGGAATATCCATGTGCACTTGAAAAGAATATGTATTCCTCTATTTTGGAGGTGGAATGTTCTGAATATATCTGGGAGATCCATCTTGTTCAATATGTCATTCCATGCCACTGTTTCCTTGTTGATTTTCTGTCTGGTTGATATAGCCATTAATGTAAATGAGATGTTAATGTCCCCTGCTATTATTGTATTACTATCAGTTTCTTCTTTTATGTCTGTTTATAAGTTGCTTTATGTATTTGGGTGCTTTCATGTTTGGTGCATGAATATTTACAATTGTAGATTTTCTTGTTGGACTATTCCCTTCATTTATGCTGTGTCCTTTTTTGACTCTTGGTACAGTCTTTGTTTGAAAGCCTATTTTGTTTGATATTGGTATTGCTACCCCAACTTTCTTTTCGCTTCCATTTTCATGATAAATGTTTTTCTATCCCTTTACTTTCAATCTGCATGTGTCTTTAGGTCTGAGTCTCTTATAGGCAGCCTATAGGTGGGTCCTGCTTTTTTATCCATTCAGTCACCATTTAGTCCATTTACATTTATAGTAATTATTGATAGGTATGTACTGATTGCCATTTTGTTACTTTTGCAGTTGCTTTTGTAGTTCTTCTCTGTTCCTTTCTTTTCTTGCTCTTTTCCCTTGTGGTTTGATGGCTTTCTTTAGTGATATGCTTGTATTCCTTTATCTTTATCTTTTGCATATCTATTAAACATTTTGATTCATGGTTACTATTCGATTGATATGTAACATCTTCTCCATATAGCAGTCTATATTAAGTGATGCTCACTTGAGTTTAACCCATTCTGAGAGTACTAAATTTTTATCCCCTCCCATGTTTTATGTATATGATGTCATACTTTACATCCTTTTATTTTGGATGAATCCCTTGACTGTTTTTTAAAGATATTATTGATTGTACTGTTTTGCTGCTTTTGTCTTTTAACCTCTGTGCTGCTTTTTTTCTTTTCACCACCATACTTGTTTTATAAGTGATTAATTTACTTTTATTATGTTTGTATTTACTTGTTAAATCTTTCCTTTCCTAATTTTTTTACTCCTGATTTTTCCACTCCTTTTCTTCCCAAAGAATTCCCTTTAATTTTTCTTGTAAGGCTGGTTTACTGATGGTGAACTCCTTTTACTTTTGTTTGTCTGGGAAACTATATTTTCTTCTATTCTGAATAATAATCTCACCGGATAGAGTATTCTTGGTTTTTCCTTTCAACACTTTGCCACTCCCTTCTGACCTGTTAAAGTTTCTGCTGAAAAATTCCACTGATAGTCTTATAGGATTTCCCTTGTATGTAACTGTTTTCTTTTCTCTTGCTGCTTTTACATTTCTCTTTTTCACTTTTTTTTTTTTTTTTTCTATTTCAATTATTATATGCTGTGATGTGGACTTCCTTGGGTTGATTTTGCTGGGGACTTTCTCTGCCTCCTGTACTTGGATGTCTATTTTCTTCCTCCAAATTAGAGAAGTTTCTTAGCTGTTATTTCATCAAACTTTCTGCCTCCTTTTCTCTCTCTTCTCCTTATGGGCAGCCTATAATGCAAATACTATTATGTTTGATGAAGTTGCTGAGTTCCCTTAACCTATTCTCATTTTTTATTATTATTTTACTGTTCAGCTTAGTTGCTTTCCATTTCTCTTTTTTCCAAACACTGATCCATTCTTCTGCTCCCTTTAACCTACTTTGATTCCCTCTACTGTATTTTTTATTTAGTTCTTGAGTTCTTCATCTCTGATTGGTTCTGTGTGTGTGTGTTTGTATTTTCATTTCTATCTTGAAAGTCTCAATGAGATCCTCCACTCATAGGTCCAGTAAGTATCATTCTGATCATTATTTTGAATTCTCAATCAAGCATATTTCTTATCTCTGTTTTAATTAGCTCTTTTGCTGTGATTTTATCCTATTCTTTCATTTGGAACATATTTCTCTTTCTCCTCATTTTGTCTAACTCTCTGTGTTTTTTCTATGTATTAGGAAATCCAGCTCTGTCTCCTGATCTTGAAAGTAGTAGCTTTATGAAGAAAAGGTCCTATGGTGCCCTGCCATGTAATGTCCCCTGTTCACCATAACCTGGTGCTTCAGGGGTGTCTCCTATGTGGATTATGTGGGCCCTGCCATAGTAGCTGAGCCACATTTGCCTTGAGTCCTATTGGCTGCCATGGCCCACTTTGCCTGTTGTGGGCAGAGTTTAGTCCCCTTTCTGTAAAGGGGCCAGTCTTGGGCTGCCTTGAGGTTGTAGTTGGGTCAGACCAGATGACTGCCCTCATCCCATTTGCTGGGACTGCAGTCACATGGAATGGCAGAGTTCTCTCCTTGTGCTGCCTCCTGTGAGGTTTTTGTTGGTGGGTAGAGCCAGTAGTCTGATTATTATCTACCTCCAACCCACTCCTGGGCTTGCAGAGACAGGTATGTGTAGTTTTATCTTCCCCTCTCCCAAGGGCAGGCATCACTTTGGAGTGGCACTTGTTACTGTCAGGGCTGCTCGCATAATGAGATGTGTCAGGAGCCACTTTGGAGTGGCCTGCAGAGTGGGTCAGATTTCATGAGACAGATCTGAAGGAAAATGTGGGGCAGGGCAGGATGCATGGTGTTAACAAGCTAGGTGGAGCGTGTTGGAGCCAGTTCCTGCCAGTGTCCAGGTATCTAGGCTGTTGGAAAGGAGGAGGAAAATGGTACCCACCAGCTCTTTTGTTCTTGGAGAAGTCTAAGTTTTCCTACCTCTCCAGCACATGCTCTGAGATTAGAAAATCTTTCCATATACCTGAGGGACTTTTCAAAGTGGTGCTTCTTTGCTGTACATCAGTGAGGTTTTAGTTATGCTATCTCCCTGAAGGCAGGGACACAGTTTCCTATCACCCTCTGGCTCTCCCAAAGCAGAACTTGCCGATTTTTAAAGTGCATGGAATTAAACCCCCACTGATTGTCTAAACTCACGAAGTTAAATCCCATTGGTTTTCAAAGCCAAATGTCACAGGGACCTATCTTCCTAATGGAGGTCCCCAGTATCTGGGGTGCCTGGTGTGGGTTCTCTTCTTCTCCCTTTTCTATGCTTGTGACTTTTCTACGCTGGTGACTCTCCAGTTTGTGGTTAATCTCACCAGGAGTTTGGTTACTGACTGCATCTCCACTCCTCCTACCATTTTTCGTGTGACCGCCTCTCTAAAATTAACCATGGAAAGTCTTTTCTTGAGGTCATGATCTGGGTTAGTTGCAATGATATGGCTGTTATCTAGGTGTATCCATGGGACAAGGTGAGTTTACAGCGCTCCTACTCTGCCATCTCTAGAGGCTCCAATCTTTTCAAATTCTTGATATCAGGATTGACTACAAACGTTCACATGAGTAGCTGCTAAAAAAATAAATATCTTTTACAACCATTCAAAATTTAACAACAGTTAAAATTATATTATTAATAAAAGCCGCATTTCAGGAGCACCCCTCTGTTAGATAAGATGCTTCCTGTTTCATGAATCATTTAAGAAAGCCAGTAAGATTTTCAAATTTAAAAATGTCTCTTTCATTTCATTCATATGATGTTGCAGTGGTAAATTAATTTTATTTCGGTTGAATTCTTCTTACCTAATATTTCAAAAAATTAAGAAGCTGTTTGTTAAAGCAATCTTACAGTGACCAGCTTGGATGCCACTGAAAGGATACATCAACCACAAAGAGAGAAATGTACGTACATGTACATGAAAAGTTAGATATTCAAGGGTCTATAGACTAGAGCTATGCCCAGTGAGGTACACTGCCCAATTCCTCTACTCTCTCTCACATATGTAATAAACATATGTCTTTTCCTGACATATTTTTTTGCCGGGTGTTTTGTTTTCTACATCCTGAGGAATTAACTCTAAGAACCTACACAAGTATTTTATCTACCATGTGCTATGGTGCTCTCTACTGATGCTGTTGAAGTCAGTATCTTCAGAACAGAACTGATCCTTGGTGGCCATGTTTAGCACATTTTGGCAAGATAGCGTGGTGTTAAATATCACTCTTGCTTTCTACCTGCAGTTACCACAAAATATGGCATCTAACCTTGCTTCAAAAGTACCATCGTACCAGAACCCTCTGCCCTGTGGCCAGAGATGACAAGCCTAAAATCTCTAGCCACCCTAGGCACTGGCCACCACCCCGAGGACAAGTATTAATTTCCTAGTGCACCTATGGGGTATAATCATTTGGAAGGTCTAATATGGAAAGCTCTTACACTATAGAAGAATGCTGTGGTAATGTATGTAAGAACTAGAAAGTGCTGGCTCACATGAGACAGGCTAGATTAAATGTAAACAAACAAAACAACACTAATAATTTGTGGAAACTTAAATATTACTTAGTCAATCGATGTTAAAAAAAAAACCCTCAAAAAGTTAGAAATTAGATCAATCTGGATTTAAATCTTAGATTTACATCTTTTTAAACATGTATTGCAATGGCTCAAAGTTTAATCTTCATCATTCTCATATGCTATAAATGAAAGCGACAACTATTTTAGAATAAAGCAGGTATCTAGAAATGAGTTAACAAAGCAATGAACTAAATTGACAAAACTATGTATTGTAAAATAATATATAGTAGCAAATACTTTTAAGCAACCCATTTTCATAATAAAACAATAATGAACTGGTTCTCAAAGTGTGGATCCCAAACCAGCAGATCAGAACACCTGGAAATGCAGATGTTAAAAAGCCACTCCAGAACTTACTGAACCAGAAACTCTGAGCAGAGGGCCTCCAGTCTATGTTTTAGCAAACCCTTCAGAAGAGTCTGATGCATGCTGAAGTTTGAGAACCCCTAGTTTGGTGAATCATGGAGCATAAATACATTTTTTTGCATTGCTGAAATGAACATTTTGAGAACCAAGCATAAGCAAGTTATTATATTCTATTAAATATAAATGCAAATAAGGCACTTCATATCAAAATTACGTAAAATTATATGGGTGTGATCAAGGAAATTAGTACACGATTATGAAAATAGGCACAGTTTAAATTGGAGGTCTGGTAGAAGAATTAGTCTTTGCATAGTTGTTGGAACGGATTTTCAGAGTTCTCATTTCTTCTGTATCTGTAGAAGATAGCAATCAATATTCTCACAATTTAAGAAATGAACATAACTGATCACATATAGGTACATTAATGGAAGACTAATAATGTGTACTGTTATAAGGAAATACTCTTTTTATGATTTGAATGAACAAATACTTATTCATTTAACAGAATTCTTTTATTAAATGTTTGAGTCATTATATTTTAAATGCTTGCTAGTCAATTACATATCTCAGAAAGTATTTCATTTGTTTTATATTTATTAACTATAATAAACATACAGTAAGACTTACAACCAAGACAACAGGAAGGGACAAGGTACATTTAAATATTAAGTAAGAACTGTATGATCTATTTGCCTTTTCCTCAAAAAAATGTTTTTCTTATGCTTCTTGCACAGTATTATTTTAGTCACTGAAATTTAAAATTTCTCCAACATTCTCTTTTATTTTATATAATTTTAATGTTAAATTCTAAAATAAAAATATAATTGTAACAAAGATCTGTAACTAAGACAAGTGGAAAACACTAAAATCATAGTTTTTATTTATATTGTATTACTTTATTTCTGTCTATTCATAATCTAAGTTTATTTATTCATAAATCAAGGTCACGAATATTATAAAAGGAAAATTGGAGCATATAGGGAAAATTTTGCTAAAATGTCATTATTTTCAACACAATGGAAATGCTAATATTTAAATAGCTTTTCTACATCAATTCCTAACAAAACCTTTGGAATAAAATAGATAATAAAGCAATACAAGTAAGTAATATGGTACAATCCTACTCCCTTATACTTTTGGGGGGGAACATAAGAAATTTATGTTAAAAAATATAAAGTTAAAAAAATACAATGTTTTGTTGTAAAAGAGATACAAATAGTATTAGAAGGGTGAAAATCAAGAAAGATGGCTTCTACGGTTTTGTTCAGAGAATTCTTTTTAGAACCTTGATCTCTAAAAAAGTAATCAGATAACTGCAAAAAGTTCAATTCTGCTTCCAATTTTGGCCTGAATTTATTTTTAACATTTCCACAATCAAAGAAATTAATGGTTACATGCAGTGAAATAAAAAAGAAATAGAATCATTACTAGGCTTGAAAATATGGTATTGTTCTTTTTTTTTCAACACTAATCTCATGACTATCTATCAATGACTAAAAGGCATACTTAAGATAAAAAAAAAAAATGGATTCTTTTACAATAGGATGATTTCTACTCTGAATTGAAAACTTGGGTCATTACCTTAAGATTATAGTTTGTGCCTAGTATAAATAGAACATGATGGGCCCCTGCCATCCTTTGGATTCAGGAGAAACATTGCACGTTTGGTAACTGTGGTAAGCAGCATAAAAACTTTCTATTTTAGAAGCTCAGTTTTACAAAAAACTTTTTAAAACTCACTAAGAAATAAAGCTATTCATTTGTGAATAGGACATTATCATCTACTGAATAACTGAATGCAAGATCATTTATCATTTTCAGTCTCTGACATCTTTTGCACAGTGAAAAAGGTATGTGATTACAGAATAATTTGGAATAATATAAAAATACAACCTTACAAATTGCACAAGAACACCATTATACTTATGTTAATAATGCAATGCACTATTTTGATTTCTAACTGACTTTTGGCATGTTTTATAGTATTTTTCCAATTTTTAACAAGGTGAAAACAACTGCAAAATTTGAATTATGAGAGAATCTTTGTTTCTTGTAGAAACTGAGCTTATGCCTATACATTAATGTAATTTCAAAGAAAGTTTCTCTAAATTCTGTGAGATCAATTATTCTTTTACCAAAGTACCAGTTACCATTCACAATAGAAAACAGTTCTGTTCTCTGGGACTAGATCAGACCATCCCTCATCATAGCAGATATGTTCCCTTCTGAGTTTTTTTTAATCATTCCACTCAATTCTAACCTTTTTGTCTTCTGAATTATACATGAGATTTTACTAGTTAACGTGGTAAATGACCATGATGGCCTTAGCATTCCCCTCAGCTTGACTAAGTTTCTTTCTGACTACTGGTCTATGACCTTCCTTTCCTTAGAGTGTTTGCTTTAAAAATCTTAGTTAGAAATGCTTTTTCTACCCCCTTGAGACTTAAATCTTCTCCCAGCCTCTTGCCAGGTTTGAAACTCTGGAATGTCTTTCAAGGGCCCAGTAACCATATGTTTGAAATGTAAATATAATCATCAATAAAGATAGAACCCCTGTCTCCAAAGGTCTATGGGAGAGTAGGATCCTAACTTTGATAAGTGCCAATTAGGAAGCACCAGTGGACTAATCACACTGACCAACCTCCCTCCTAGCATCTGGTACTTTTCCACTAATTCAGCCCAGTGCTTAAAAACTCTCCTTCCTTTTGTTTCGATAGTGTTGAGATCAATCTCTCCCTATTGCTGTAGACTCTAGTAAACTCTTCCTTTCTCCTTTAATTTTTCTGATACAATTTCTCTTTGACATAAGCTACCAACATGTTGTCAAACTTAGAAGTCACATTATTTTCATGGAGAATTATAACTTTTGCTTCACATTTCCTTGTTTAATGAGTTAAGAAATAAGTTTGAAGGTTATGAATATAAACCTAAAAGCAAAATTGAAGTTTATATTTTAGAAAAGAACACTTTCCCTGCCCTCATAATGAAACCCTACTCTATTAATGATATGATCCTACAGTCTTCCTAGCTATCTTGACTTGAAACATTGAGCCTAATATATTCAACATTTATTGCACATCTATTGTATACCACACAACTAAGCTGTATCATATTATCTCAATCTGTTTTAAGTAAAGATCTGGGAAAAAATCTTTCCTTCTCATTAGCCATTTAAAGATAGACTGTGTCTAATGATTCTTGTATTCCCAATAGCACCTATTATTGTACTTTGGGTAACAGGCATTTAATACTTTTAGATTGAGGCATAGAGTTCATTTTGTTCACTTAAGTTTCAAAGTCAATTTCTTTTAGAAATAAAATACATGATATGAAAATTTGTTACTTTTATAATTATATAATGTATATTACGTGCAATTTTATAAAATTTGTGTGTTCATCCTTATCTCTTAGCTTGTATTTTAAGGTACAAATAAATACAACCCATGTATCTTTGAACACACAAGCATAGATTTGTTTGTATGAAAACATAACCAAAATTTCAAGTCTTAATAATAAATTATCTAATAAAATGTATTAGATAACATCTAATACATTAGATAATATCTAATATCTAATAAAATGTATTCCTAAAAGGAATAATACATTCCTAAATCTAGTAGTCACTGGATTTGGGGGAACAAGTGGAATCAAAATAAAAAATAATATTTTAGATAATACTTAAAATACAGAAGACGAAATTTAGGCAAGCAAGTCTAAAATACAGAAATTAACTTCAAGAACCATCTAGATGACAAGAAGGACCTAAACTTGGAAAAGCAGTAGTAAGAATGAAATGAAAGGATATATAAAAAGTAAGTTAGGACCACGAATGTCCATGTTTATTAACAGTGTGGAAAAGGAAAGAGTTAAATACAACTCTAAGATTTCCAGCTTGTGTGACAAGGGGTAGGGGGATGCTGAATAGAAATAGACTAAAGAGTGGTGCCTGGGTGGCTCAGTGGGTTGAGCATCTGACTCTTGGTTTAAGCTCAGGTCATGATCTTGAAGCTTCATGGGTTCTAGCCCTGTATTGGATTCTGCTCTGGCAATATGGAGCCTGCTTGGGATTCTTTCTGTCTCCCTCTTTTTCTGCCCCTTCACATTTGTGCTCGCTTTCTCTCTCAAAATAACTAAACTTAAAAAAAAAGAAAAAAAGGAACAGACTAATGAAGAGAGGGACTGGGTACAAATAAAGATGAACAAGTGGTTTAGACAAGTTAACAGGTCATCAAGGTAGGAGTATGTTGGGTGGAATTAGACAAGAAACCTTAGGCTCTATAACTAGCCACAGAGAAGAGAGATGTTCAGAGCTTGAGCAGTGACACCAAATGAGACCTAACAAGGAAAAAAAGCAATAGGAAAAGAAGAAAATCAGGCCGATTTACTGCTTTCAATTTGTCATTAGTCTCTTTCCTCCAGCACAATTTTTTCCCTGCATTCACACTGTATGTCTTTAATTATTTATTTTATTTTTTGATTCATAATACATTAAAAAAAAACCTTGCAGTGAATAATTGTGCTTTATCCTGTTTCCTGATTCGTTTTGTTTCTAAAAACGACTGCCACAGATAACCCCCCCTTTTTTTTCACATACTATAGATTCTCTCAGTTTCTTTAGGCAAACAGAAACATGTATTAATCTACATTCTTGCCCTCCTCCATCATTTGTATGCAAAATTATACTCTAGAGACAGTGTTCTGCTCCTTGCATTTTCATCTAACTATAGGTTTTGGAGCACTTGTCAGAGTAGTATTTAGTGTCCTTGGTCATTCCTGTTTATAGCTACATATCAGTGCTCTGCATTGCTGCACTATCATTTATTCAAACCTTCCCCTTTTGATGGACACTAAAGAGGTTTGTTATCTTTCCACCTTCAAACCTCTTCTAATTAGTTTTCCTTCCTAGTTATTACCTCTCCTGTCCTTTTCTTTCAGAAGAAAAATCTGAAGGAAAAAATTTTCAGTAGGAAAATCATATGGAAGAAATAAACCACCATGAAAACTTAGTAGTAAAAGATTAATGCCAAAAAACCTAATACAATGCAAATCCAAAGATGTCACTATGCTTAATTTTTTTTAATCACATTTTCTTAGAAAAGACTCACTAACATTCATTAGTAATTGATGGCTTAATTTCATCAATATTTCATACTGGTGATCAATCAGGTTTAGGATTCAAAACCAATCTAATTATTTTGTTCATAGTCATTATTATTCTTGTAGATTATTTAAGTAAATATATTAGTAATTTCTGATGTATACTTATTTAAGGCCAAAGAAATAGGCTTACATTAAGCCTGCATTAGATGTTAAAACATGATAAACTCCCAAGCACTGAAAACCCTCTCTGGCTCTGGCTCCCACTTTTCCACACTTAATTCCTGATAAATACAGAAAGAAGGAATACAATCACAAAATAAGTTTACATAATTCTTGAGTTAGTAAAAGTTTATGAATTCCTAGTTTTATGACAATACTTCGGATATCTGCCTAGACTT
Organism: Puma concolor; assembly: GCF_028749965.1. Lineage (NCBI taxonomy): Eukaryota > Metazoa > Chordata > Mammalia > Carnivora > Felidae > Puma > Puma concolor. Next base: position 202,750,954 of record NC_141667.1, on the reverse strand, counting down.
CTAGTCTCCCGTTGAGATGCTCAGAGGAAAGGAACACAAAGCAGAGATGATCAACTCTACGATCAACCTCTGTGATGTAACCTTAGCCCTGAGAAGTGGCTGACCAGTTTGGAACTCCTGTTTCCCTGCTCCCCTTAACCTAGGTGTGCAGGTGATTAGCACTCCTTTGCCAAATGGGATTTATTATATTGTGCTGTTTGTTTGTAATGACATTTATGGGACAAGTTTTTTGATGAGCCTTTTCTTCTTTGCCAGCTGGATATAAATAAAGACCAACCAGTGGGAGGTGGTGGAGTTTCAGATTGGAAAAGTATGGTGTTCTGGATTCAGAATATAGAAGAAGCTGCCTGCTTACCTGGGAAACCCCACGCAGGGCTGTCATAGGAGCAAAACAAATTTCTATTATGATGACCCACTGCAATTTGGCATAGTATTTTTCAGCACCTAGTATAACAATATTTAATATAAGACACATCTGCACATGAATTTGTACAAAATTTACAATGAGCCTTCTGAGTGTTTCCTCTCTTTCCTTCCTTCCCATTTTTCTTTTTTCCTTCTTTTCTCTTTGTCTATTTAATTGAATCAGTTTATGTGCTTATTGACTGAAATGTCCTTGAGATATGTTCCAAATAATCAGGCATCTATAACTAATTCCTGAAGACTTTGATGACACACCCCAGTTAGGCTGCAGCGGGCGTCTGCACAGCTACACAAATTCTGGTAATGAGAACCTCAAAAGAGAGTGGTAGAGAAATAAGGCCTTACTTTTGTTAAGTAAGTGCATCATTGCAGAGCCTGACGTGGGACTTAAACCCCCAAACCATGAGATCATGACCTGAGGCAAAGTCAGGCGCTTAACCAACCGAGGCAGCCAGGCACACCAGAAAGAAGGACTTTCAGTGGAGGCAAAGCCTCTTGTCTTTCACTTCAGCGTTAAGCAAATTCTCAGGACTAGTTAGATATATGCTCCCCAAAGCATTCTGGCCTTGGCTGATACATAATGTGTGGTGCCAGAGCATCTGTGAAGAAATTCTCAACATTTGTCTCCAGATCATACAGGCATATAGAATGTTTTATTGTAATGAAAATCACATTTCACCAAAAAATTAATGATGTATTACATAATACTAAGTTGAGTTATATAGACAGAGTGAATTTGGCAAAATGTGAGGAACAAGATTATAGAAACAGAAAAATTTTCTGTGTATTTGATGTATATTCCAACCACTGAACACACATGTTCTCCCCTATCTTATTTGTTCAATTTCCTTCCCTCTCTCAGTTAAAGCACTGGTAAGAAGTCTTATTGTCAGCCATTAGTTAATGTTTTCAGTGATTACTCACATTAGATTTTGCTTAACTTCTGCAGCTTGGATTCCCCAAATGAGTATTTCAAGCTGCTTACTATAAACTATAAACTGGGTTCATGTGAACAATAATTATTTATTAAAATATATCTTTAAATACATCTATGTATTTCTGTTAGTTACATATCTCAAACAAATGATTATCTGAAGAGGGATCACCACTCCGGTGGTGTAGAGGAAATACGCAAATTCAAATAACAAATCTCCCATCACCTAATCCCAACGTGCCTTGACGCAGGCATGCCCTACAGTTATGAGTGTTACTTTGTGAATAAACCGAGACCCAGAGAGATTTGGTAATCAAATTGTCCATAAATGCAATATTCAGAGTGTATGTGCAATGGCGTAATTGAGCTTCAGAACTATTAAAAAGCAGACTGTTCATTTATATTTATAATCAGGGCAGACATGATAGAACAGAAGAGAATTTGTTCCTTATGTGCTAACTTATTCTATACAGGAGCAAAATAAAAGTGAGAAAGATTTCCCAAGTCTACCTCTTCACAGTCAATAGCCATACACACCATCTTCACACATCTGACTTTTCACCTTCCAGAAAGACATTTTCTTTTGAAAGAATGCAGTTTCCTATAGAAGTAGAGGCTTTCATCCATGTGTCTCAGTTCAGGTTATGATGCACAATTTAAATTTGAGGACAGATGAGTTCCTTTCTATAGAATAAGGTAGCACACCAAGAACATATTCCCTTCTGTTCTGTCTCTTATGCTCTGATTATAAATTTAGATGAGGACTACTTGCTTTTAAATGGATGTTAAGCCCTAATACAAATTTGACATACATTTAAAATGTCCCCATTCATGGATTATTCAAACACCAAACACTTTGGGTTTCAGTTTATTTATAATGTTACACCCATGACTGTGGAACATTTCATTAACAAGACATGATAGAATTATGTAATGAGAGATTCACTCGTTAGCAGTGTGTGCCCCTTCCACACTCCTCAAGGCGGGTGGTCTCTTTCCACATAATCATTTTCTTTAACAGATATCACTAATACAAATTTGCACATATAAATTATGTTGAAGCATAAACATTTTTGGAATTCTGGATTAATATCAAATAAAGTTTATCAAATGAAATTTGTTACTGGTAAATTCCTTCATATGTCTAACACTACTGCAGTTTTACCCATGCATTTCCGTCTCCTGATGGCCCTGACCACCACCCCTAGGCATGTTCTCTCCTGGTATATGATTAGGTGCTAAGGAAATTTTCCCAGATCTCAAGACTGACTGATATTCCATTGCTATGTTTTCTTATGAGAACTTTATCCTTTTCTTCATACTACATATTGTAGTTATTTGGTGTTTTTTTTTTTTTTTCTTTCTTTGATTCTGTCTTTTAAATTAGTTGAAAATTCTAAAAGCACTCAATCAAATGATTGCGTCTGTTTGGGATCCTGTTGTACTCTCTTGTAGAGCTCAATGCCTTTCTGGGAGCTCAATATGTTAATACATTTTACCTAAGGTTGAGACACAACTGTATCCTTGGTTACATTCAAATATAAGGTTATATAGACAGAATAGAAGGAGCTGCCACTAAAGAATTCAAGATTTGATACACTTCTAAGGATACTCTAAAATAGAGACATTTGCAACTTGTGCTTTTCACCAGAACATTTTATAGCTGGCATGCTTCTGGCTTTTTCCTTTCTTATTTTTTTATTTCAGTGTGATTTTTTCTTTTTTTTAACATCCCCGACGTGAACATTTCAAATTGAAAGAAGCCAACTTGCAAAGATTAAAAGTGGAGAAGGAGGATACTGCCACCAAAATAGCTTTGGCGATGGTGAAGAATAAGCTCAGATCAAGTGTAAACTGATTGGCCAGCCTGTAGGCCAAAGGTCTTTTCCACAACTATTGCTTTTTGGAGGGCCTACCTCTTCTATTCCAGTTCTTTCCAGATTATCCTCTACCATGCATAAGATCTAAGAAAAATCATCACAATTCCATATGGTTCATAACACATATTTGATTATAGGATATGATATGTAATGTGTCCTGAAATGCCGACTTTACATTATCTTTGCTACTGACATAAAAGGGCCTGCTACACCCTCTGCACAGAGGGGAAATGCTTGAGTACCATCTATGGCTGTTCTGCTGTTGCATTCTAGGTTCACTGTTGTGTCATTAGTGCCTTAATTAAAGCTTTGTAGTAGAAACGATGGCCTGGGTTAAACCATTTGTGTATATGTTTAACACATTACATATAAGGTAAGTTAAATAGTATCAGATCCTTGTATAATAAGAACCAGATCGTGTTAAATTATACAGGTTACTTGTTTTAGGCTGAAGCCTTACCAAAAAAATATGTCCCCAAATATTTTATAAAACCATTAATATTATAATCAGCAGTGTCTTATCATCGATGACATCTCCTAACAATGCAGATAATTGATCAGACATTTAAATGCTCAATTATTTTTCAGACAGATGTATGTGTCTGAAACATAAGTTTCATCTCATTCCCGTCAGAGAGAACTGACATTTGAAAGCCAAATCTTTATATATAACATAACTGGAGACAATGTGAAAATAATTTGGCCTTCATTATCCATTGGAAGGAAAGCTTTTCATTTTATAAAATCTCCCATTTTGGATCACAGTCTCAGGATGATTCTAATCAAACCATAATCGACATGGAAAGACACCTTCCAATTAATTTAGATAGTAAAAAACAATCTGAATCAGGATAAATGAAAGCCTTAAAAATTTATGGGATTATTGCTGAGTGAATGTGCCATAAATATGTCAAGATTTCACACAATAAGCATGCTAAAAGAGTCTACTGAGATCGAATGTAGAGATGAACAAAGAAACACCTCATGTAGGGTAAGAGATTCTGAGATTTAAACACCTTTTTGATTTACACCTCTTGGCTAGTCATAAATAGATACTTCACCTGTCTACCCATGGGAGGTCTTTTTTAAACACATTGATCTGAACTTTAACTAAACTTTTTTTTTTCAATTACAGTGCGGTAGTCTTTTGAATATCCATGCAAATGTAGGAGAGCTTCAGTAGATAAGAGAAAACAAGAGTTCATTCAAACCACAAATCATATTTTGCTCCAAACAGGGTAGTGAAAAATTATTTACCACTCCAGGGAAAATACCTAAGTACAGTCAATTTGTCTTGCACTATATCTGCTATAGTCATTTTTATTTGGCAATCAACTGTATATATTGCCTAAATACCTAAAACTTGAAAGTCCTAAAAAAAGAAAAAAGAAAGTACTTTTATAGGCAAGGCATATACATGGTTTATTTCTTTTCAAGAGAGAATTATTAAGTAATTTTCTACTGTGTGCAAAATGTGTCATGTCATTTTAGCAACAGGATAAAACAACTCAATCAGTAACAATATTTATAGTTTGAGACACTAAAATAGCTCTCTTTTAGGTACAAATGCTTAATTGTATTTCATTTAGTTTATAAACAGTGTGATTTAAGATATGGGTCTTTAGATTCATATTATGAATATCTTGTATGTAATATGCAATACTTTCCACCAGATGGGTGATAATAATGTATGTAGGTAGAAAGACGGATAGAGAGACAGGCATATGGTAGGATTTCTGGTTACACTAAAAATGGTAATAGGCATGGGGATATATCAGAACAGGCCTAAACTTGTGGGTGTTTGGACCTCAGTGTTCCATATAAATAAACAATGTTTTATAGAAGAGATGAAGCCTGCATGGAAGAAATCAGTAAACAGGCACTTGGAGACAGGTGTCAACATGATCACTCTTTTATACAGAATCGTTCTGAGTGCTTTTAAGAAAGAGGTTATAGGAACAAAACCTAAAGATTATGTTTAACCAGGGAATGAATGAATGAATGAATGAACTTATTTGTTTATGACATAAGAATAAGCAGTCGGGAAATTGAGAAGTATGAAGGGCATAGGGACATTTCTAAAATTTTTGCACAGAGTGGAAGGAACAGGGTCTGCCACTTGGGCTCCTCCAAGCTCAGGAATTCAATCTCTCTTAACGAGGATAGCAGCAGCAGTGAAAGTGGCAAGGCCAAGTTTGAAACATTTTTGTCAGTAGCAGACATCATACAGGGGGCCAAAATGGAAGACAGATAAGAAAAATGAAAATAGTATTTGTTATTATGCATGAAATTCCCCAAAGGACTTTTAAAAATGATTGGAGAGAGAGGCCCTTTGAATGGGAATTGAGTTCCTATGTTAAGTAGGTAGAAGTCATGATGCAGTTAAATTGGAGCTCTTATTGATAATTTGATTTCAAATATAAACATGGCTTTGTGAGGTCTGCACAGACATACAGATATATATGTATAGCACGAAATGAGTGAATTATACATCTAAATGTACATAATACACACACACCCATACAGTCTGTGACTATGTGTGAAATATGCATCTAGATGTATGATTCCATTCATGCAGTGATGGCAATGAGGAATACTAAAAACTATGAAGGAACACAAATTTATCTGCTATCTAATTCAAGGGTATATTTCTTTGTAGTGAATTTATTAGTATCCTAAGGCTGCTATAATGAAGTACCACAGACTGAGTGGCTTGAATAACAGAAAATTCCTTTCTCATGGTTCTGGAAGCTAGAAATCTGAGATCAAGTTTTGGCAGGGCTGTTACTAATGGAGGGATCTATTTCAGGACTCTCTCCTTTGCTTATCTTTTCTTTGGCCATCTTTTCTTTGTGTCTTCGTGTCATATTTCTCTGTATGTGTCAAAGTTCAGATTTCTTCTACTGATAAGGACAGAAGGACCAGCCGTATGGAATTAGGTCCCTCCCTAATCACTTCATTTTTAACTTAACTACCTCTGTAATGATCTTATCTCCAAAATACAGCCATATTCTGAGGTACTGAGGGTTAGGACTTCAATATATGAATGGAGGAGGGGATACAATTCAGTCCATAGCAGCAAAGTACTATTTCTTTCCTCTAAATGAAGACAATGGGCCCATTTAATAAAAAATAAATAAATAAATAAATAAATATCTGATGTATTTTGTCAATGTTGATCCTGTTGATCCTTTATTTAGAAATGTATTGACTTGATTTATTTGGTGGAGTTGGGATGGGAGAAAGTTAAGGGAAATCACTTTTCAGAATGCTTTTTATACCACTTTTCTTAAATAAAGGATCTGTTTTCTTCCTGTTTGTTGAATCTATAATCTATACCTTCATTCAGTCTTCTATAATGTGTGACCAAATGTGAACTATGAATGTTCTCTTAAGAACATCATCCATATTTTTACATAATATTTTTCTATCTATGTTTAGAGAAGAAACGCCTTTCACAAACAGAAGTTCAGAAATATGCCTTTCCAAACAGCAGACTGGTTGCTTTTGCTAGTCTTGCTCAGAGTTCGATGTAGTTCACAGTAACAGTGCTGGCTTTTTATAAGCAGTTTAAATATGAAAAAAGGCAACTGTCAATGGCTCAAAGAGCGTGTGGTGCGTTGTTTACTACAAATGAGTTGCGCAGAAAAAGCCTATTGATGCACTCAGGTTGCCAAGTATGGTGGCTGGTTCATGACGTCACCACCGGACGCACTATATCTGGGAAACTGGTTTCCCAGAATACTGATGAGAGCAGTATTGAAGAAAGTTTGAGAGTAGTTTTCATGCAGTGGAAAATAAGTTTGCTTTGATATTTAAAGGATAAAACACTTGAAAAGACGGCAACTATATAAAAGTGTATTTTACATAAGCTTTCATTATTTTCAAACTAGTTTTCTTGTCTGCTAATTAAAAAGAGCTAAATCTTAAAAAGCCATATATATAGTTTATATTGGACTTAAAGAAAAATGCTGAATGTCTTAATTAAATTCGGTTCTACCATTTACTCCTTTTGTGAACTTGATGGCTTACTTTTCCCCTGTGTCCAAGATTTATTTTTATTTTCTGAACATAACAGGGGTTAAACGATTTGAAGTTCTCTTACAATGTAATAAAATATTCTTTTTTTTTCTTGTTTATTTATTTTAAGACAGAGACAGAGAGAGACAGAGAGAGAGAGAGAGAGAGAGAGAGAGAGAGAGCATGAGTGGGGGAGGGGCAGAGAGAGAGAGAGAGACACAGAATCCAAAACAGGCTCCAGGCTCTCATCTGCCAGCACAGAACCCGACCAGGGGCTTGAACCCACGAACCGTAAGATCATGACCTGAGCCGGAGTCGGAGGCTTAACGACTGAGCCACCTAGGCGCCCCTAAAATATTCTTATTCAATATTTCTAATATCTTTATTAGGAATGATACAGTAAACAGAGACAACTCAAAATATAAATAAACTAATTAAGGCTCATAAATTACTTTATTGACCCAGTGATCCAAGAGTTAACTCCTTTTTCCTGTGCAGGGTGGATACAGAAGGCTATTAACACTGAGAGTTTGAAAATTTGTGGTAAATAAAACACTTCCCAACTTGTGAACTATATATAGCCCAGCATCAATATTCAAAAGGCTGCAGAAAAACAAAACCAAAAACAAACCAAAAAAAAAAAAAAAAAAGAAAAACAAAAAAACGACTTCATTATTGCTCTCACTTTCTAGAAAAGGAAATCATTATTATGTTTTCCTGCAATAGCTCAGCAAGAAAACATTGCTCTATTTCATCCAATCCTAGAATCTGGGCATTCTGAGTTTGGTTTTGTTTTTTGTTTTGTTTTTTTTCTTCTATTGAGATAAGACAACAGTGAGCATTTGAATATACTCTTGACCTTAAACTTTTGGGTATCCCATTCTCTACAACAACCAAGTATGATCTGAGAAAGCTGATGATGTTTGAGACTACTCATATCATAAGGTCGATGTGTTCTAGGATGATTATTATTTTCTCCCCTAATATATACTATCTTATAATTTTTAGAGAATAATGTACTGAGTCAACAGATGGTCTGGTGTGATGTAACTATTATTGAGATGATGAAAGCAAAGGGTAAACGTTTTAAATGTTTAACTTCATAAAAGCAAAATAAACCATTAAATTTTTTATCTCATGACACATCTCTATCTCTGTCACACTCACATCTCTTTTATCTCTGTCTCTGTCTCTATCATACCATTATTTTTATCCAGAATTAGAGTCATAAGTCATCTTTCCAAACTTACATTTCTAAGCAGAATGTTTAGTTGTTGAGAACAGATTCACCTCACTGACTCTGTAACCTTGGCAAACCTTACAGTGTCAAAATAGGGAGAACACTAATTCTTCCCTAGTATTATGATTGTTAATAATTGAAAGAATTAACATGTCTGAAATGTATAAAAGAGATCTTAGCACACTTTTTATTCACAATAATTAGTGATGGCAAAAATAATGATTATGATGATGATTCATTTTTTTGAAATAAATCAGATGCCTTATATGTACGTAATATTTTTCAGTATTAAGGGTTTTTTTTAATTATTATAGTTTTTTCTTCTCTCGTGAATGACAATGATGCAGCAAAAAGAATAAAACTCCTGTATAAAGTCATGAATATGTTCCTGATACAGAAGAGCCACAAAAATAGCCTTTTGTCTTGATCACCAACACATCCCTTTCCTCAAGTGTTAAGGAGGTAGAAACATCATTTCCTGGGGAGGAGAGCGGGGGAGGTAGAACTGTCACTTACTTTTGTAACAAATTAGTAATATGAGTTGTTCTACTTGCAATTATTGCTTTGGTGTCTGAAATTATTTTAAAAATTGAAGACTTTTTCTGAAATTGCATTTGGTTGTAAATAGGCTCCATCTCCTGGTGACTCACTCCAGAACATTCATTTCAGTGATCCTGACATAAACTTAATGCCTCAGAATTCATCTCTGCTGTTTTCTTGCAAAACTCTGTTTACTGAAACAACTATTAGCCTACCAGGGCAGAGAGTGTCTTTAAAAGAATAGTTAAATAAGAAGTAGTCAAATAGATTATACTTCAAAACCTTGTTAGTATAGCCTTATTAGTACATGTTTTAAAGCATAAATTAATGAAACATAAATACTGCTTTTTAAAAAATACTGCTTTTTTGAAGCACAAATATTGTAGTGACAGATGGTAGTTATTTTGTGATGTTTCTCATCATCTTGTAATATGTCATTGTGTATCTTACAACTGCTGGCATTCTCTCTCCCTCTCTCTAATAGAGGAAGTTGTTCAAACCTTGAAGACAATGAATACTTATCAAATAAGGACTTACAAAAGTTAAATGTCTTACTACATGTAAAATGTTTTAAAAAGTGCTCAGTGAATAGGAGGGACTTAGCAAATAGTAAAAACTCCATAAATGTTAGTTGTTGAAGAATTATTATTGTTATTACGTTATTAATGAAATCCAATGTCTATTGTTCCTGAACAATATACTTAACTTTATGTTTCAGCTTCAGCCGAACAACAAAAGATGACATTTTCATTACAGGACGTTTTACTATTTTCTACATACCTTCCATGACGATCTCTTAGAAATAAAAAGTGTGGGAAGTGATACTATTTGAGCTTTTAGTTGTCGAAGTGAAGTCACTGGATGTTTCTACTTCAATTGATATAACAAAGATATAACTTCACAAAAGAGTACACCCTCACTAGTACAAAGAGTCTGTTAGATAAAGGAGCATAAAACATTTTAAGGGAGGAGATTTGAGCAAAGTGGTTCAGTGTTTTTTTTTTTATTCTTCTGAGTTCCTGCAGTTGAATGCTGCAGTAATTTAAGGTGAGGCCAACCAGAGGAGTTTTCCAGTAGAGAAATGTCATCTTGTTTGTGTCCAGCTCATCACTCATCCACTTTACTACTTGCCAGCAACACTAGCATACGACCTTCTGACTGCTCTGTTATAAATTGCTATCATGTACCATTGTGCATCTGGCAATTGCTGGCATGCTGGCTGTAGTTTTAAAGAGGTAGTTCTCCTCTTGAATACTCAATACTCCAAATGGCCTTCTTGTTTCCATTTTTGACTTTTTCCGTCCATTCTTCATATAACTGCCAGCATCTTTTCAAACACAAATCAGATTATGTCACTTCACTTAAAACACTCCAGTGGCTTTCACTCGTATAGGGAAGAAATTCAAAACTCGTTACCATGGCTTACAAGGACCTCGTGTCCTAGCTGCTGATCTGTCTGACCTCATCTCATAGGCTGTCGGCATTCATCACGTCCCAGCCGTACCAGCCTTTTCTCTCTTTCTCCATGGCTCACCTGCCTCAGAGGCCTTGAATAGCTTCTGCTTCTCCCTGCAACACTCTTTCAGATGATTTTCACATGTTGGCCCTTTATCATCATTAAATGGTCTGTTCAAATGCAACTTTCATAAACGTGTCTTCTCTAGACTAGAAAATCTGAAGTACTTGTCCACCCCTATAATTTCTATCACAGTTATCAATTATTCCTATAAAGTAGCATCACCTGGGTAATTTAAAATAAATCAACAACAAAAAGCCTATGCCTGGACCCACTCCCCAGACCAGTTAAATTTTAAAAAAAATGTGAGGATGAAGTCAGGGCCTCATTATTTTTAAAAATGTCACCAAGTGATTGTAATACACAACTAGAATGGGCAACCACCGCTCTAGTATGTCATTTGTTTCATTTTTTCTTTCAAGAATTACCTCATTTACAGATTGATTCATTTGTATATACTCACTTTTTCCCCATTACAGTGTAAGATCCGCGAGTGCAGGCACGTATTACTGATTTCCACCTAAGTTTGAAAATCAATATTAAGCAGACTATGACTATTTGAAAAAGAAATATATGATCTAAATTTCCAGCTCAACAACTAGGTTAGATTTTATAGCAAAGCTTAAAAATCATTAAATAATATTTATTAAGGGTAGATGTATAGAGATCTTAATAGAAAGTTGAAGAAGAAGGGCTTTTGAAAGCAATGATCAATAGTTCCACCTAGAAATTTATGAAAGTAAAGTTGCCAATCATTAAACACCTAATAGGGTTGTGTCTAAGTTTGAATACTCCAAAACAAACCCTAAAATGAAGATTTGGGTGTAAGTTTTAGGAAGGTAGTAAAGTAAGACAATGAAAGGTGCTGTGTCAAGCACAGCTTCCCAGAGGGTAACTTGGGTTCAACTCCACAGGAAAATTCTAGACAGTTTAGGTGACATCACTGAGTTGTCCCAATAAGGGATATGTTTATTGTAGTTTTATATTCTGGGAACCATTAGCAGCAGTTTAAAATTTGTGCATGAAGAAATATAAATAGTTTGTTGTTGTTGTGGTTGTTGATGTTGTTGTTGTTGTTGTTGTTTTTCCGCACCAGAAAAAAGGGGATTCTAGCTGCTAAAGTCAGGCCTCCAGAAAGATACAGGTGCTGCTCTGGTGTAGGAAATCACACTAACAGCCAGCGTGTAGGAGAATAATAAAGGGATCCTGGGAGATATTAGAAGAACTCCATTGTGTAGACAAAGCCAAGATTCACGAGTCCAAATTTTCTCAAAAGACAAAATGCATTCATGATAAATATTTAGCATTTTATTGTGTTAAATGGTATTCTACTTGAGTATAAAAATGGAGAGGGCCGCCTGGGTGGAGCAGTCCGTTGCACATCTGACTCTTGATTTTGGCTCAGGTCATGATCTTGCAGTTAATTAGTTCAAGCCCTGGGCTCTGTGCTGACAGCATGGAGCTTACTTGGGATTCTCTCTCTCTGCCCCTCCCCCAGTTTGCTCTCTCTCTCAAAATAAATAAATAAATAAATAAATAAACTTAAAAAAAAGAATGGAGAAAAAGAGAAAATACACACTTCAGCAATTTCACTACTTTAATGAAATATTTTACATTATGTTTTAAATTAGCATATTTCACTGTGTTGCTGTGTATAGGCTTAGACAAGAGCCTATTTAAATATGTACATTTAAGTAATTATGTAAGCTTTTAAATAATCATGCCCTATCAATCTTCTTCAAGGATCATTGAACATTCTCTGACAAGGGTGCCAAATAGGTGATGGATGGATAAAGTACACAAATTCTAATTGTGCAGGATGTAAAGGGCCAAATAATTTGAGGTTTGCTTTTTTCCTAGATTCCAGAGCTAACTAAAAGCACTTTTCCCTGACCAACACACCAAATAGAATTTAAATGCAGATTGTTTTGTTGACAGCATAAATGTCTCATTCAGTGTGACATAGATGTAAGAAAAAATGAGTCAAACTGACACTTACGAGGCTTTAAAATATCTGCCTTAAGGTTGAGTCCTATTTTGAAAAATGTTCCTTGTGCATTGTAGAATTATGGAACATCTTGGAATCGCACCAGTCCCATTCTACTTGGGACCTACCATCACAAGTATTGAAAGATCTTAGCTATGTTTTCAGCAAATTATATTTTACTTTCCTTTGGTCCTTGAAAGATATCACTGATACAAAATCATTGTTTTTTACCACCATTTGCAATTGTGACTTTAACTAGAGCACTAAATCTTCAAATTTTATTATTATGATTTCTAAAAAGGAATTGGACTGCAAGAACTAGAAGTTCAAGACATGCTATTTTGAAAATCAGTTCCATATTATGTACTTTAAGAAAAATAAAGAAAGCTAAATTTATCTTAAACTCAAAATTATCAATTAAAATTTATTAACAAATCTAAAAAAATCTAACAATCCACCAACTGACAATGAAGAGATAGATGTTTATTAGTATAGCAGATGCGCAGTATGTACCATAGACATCGTCATCTTTCTCATTTAGTGTGTGTGTGTGTGTGTGTAGGTGTAGATGTGTATACAGCATGAGCATGTGTGTGCACCTATTCACATACATATGGGGGGATCGGCATTTTATTAATTTCAATAATATATATAACTATTGAACTAATGCACTGCTTTCAATGGGATTGAAGATGATTTTGGAAAGCACTTATTTTCAAGATATTGCAAATAAACATATTTTGTATAGATGATATATAGGTGCCATTTTTCGACAATGATAATATTCAGGAGAAGTTTGTTGAGTAAATCCTTATTAATTTTTTTCAATCTGAAAATTTTAAAGTATTTATGTATATATCTATGTATTTATCTTGCTATAAATATGTATTTAACACTTCTAAAAACAGACACATAACAATGAGTATATAACATGTTCAAATTAACTTTCAATTTGAATTAAATATGTATATATTAATAATAGATATTCTTAGTGTTACAGACATATAAACTAATGCAATTGATGTGATCAAGATAGTGTCTGTGAACTTTAGATGAATTAATGCACCTAAAGAGCTTAGAACAATATCATGATAACCATAATGGTATTTTTCTATAAAAACATGCAATTCCATTATAATTACAATCTCATAAAGTAAATTCAATCTTTTCCATTCCTTTGGGCTTCACAGAAATGTAACTTTGACTAATGTGATAAAATAGCTTTTTGGCTTTGTGTAGCTTGACCACCTGGAGAGTGGAATATTGATTCTATAATTAACTGTGACCTGCAAAGTGCAGCCACCAAAATTACTTTGTTTTAAAAAAAATAATTTTCCCCTTCTGTGAGTTTACATGAAAAACAAGTTGTAAAAAGAAGAGGATTTTTAAAGCATAATAGTCATTAATGTTTCAGTGATCATGATTGTGATTTTTTTTAGAACTCATTTTAATTGCTGATATATTCACATAAAAAGACAGACTGGTAAAAAATAAATTGGGCAAAAGTATCCTGGGAAAATATTTGTGACCTGAGATTCCACAGTCTATAAAGACCTAGCTTTCACACTTTTAAATTTATAAGGGCCACTAATATATGTTAAAACCCATAGTCCTATTGAGATTTTAAAAATAAAGTAAAAGGCAAATTTTCAATTTACAAAATGTTTTATAGGTTAGAAAATTGCAAGTGAGAAAGTGGGCTTGTTTTGTTGGGGTTGTTAATAGAGGAAATGTTCAGTGTAGCTTGCCAAACCTCTACTTACATTTGTTACTAATAATTGAAGCTCCAATTTTTAATGATAAACTTGTATTTATTACCTTTAATATGAATGAGCAATATACACGTGCTTATAGATATGTAGGCATCTATTTCGGCATCACTAGCTTTTAAAAAATATTTTAAAAGTCATCTTCATTTACATCAAAAGTTCATGTTGCCATTTAAATTAATTTTATACAATTCAAAAATAATTCTATTTATATTATAAAATTTCCCAACTGTAAAAATTACTAAAGATAGATATTACTGTTGAAAGGAAGTCTTCTGAGCACATGAGTAGCTCAGTCAATTAAGCATCTGACTCTTCATCTCAGCTCAGGTCTTGATCTCAGGATCTTGAGTGCAAGCCTTGCCTTGAGCTCTGTGCTGGGCATGAAGCCTACTTAGAAAAAAAAAGGAAATCTTCTGTTTCCACAGTCACTAATCCCATAGAGAGCCATTATAATTTCTTAGGCATCCAGACACAAATAATATTAATATTTATGCATATTTTTTTCTAAAAATGAGAGTTTGTTTTACATCTGTCAGTTGCACTTAATATTCGTAGTGTTTGATGAATAATAATACAATAGGACCTCCGTTTTATTTTATTTTATTTTATTTTATTTTATTTTATTTTATTTTATCTTATTTTATTTTTAATGATGTGTCATGTGCAGGTTCCCTAGAAATAGATACTGAGATAAGGATTTTTGTATGAAGTCTTTATTGGGACAATGCTATCAAGAGAAAACTTCACGAAAATAGAGAAACCAGGATGAGGTCCCAGAAGAAGCAAACTCAGACACATTGTAGCTGAAGTCTATCCTCAGCCTGATTCACCGGGAGGTCTGTAGTATGAATTGTGCCATAGTTGTTGTTTCATTGTTAAGCAAAGGGGCCTGATATTTTGTACTGCTGTATCAGTAACTAATTGCCAACAAGTGTCCTGGTAACTCCCAGATGGAACCATAATCTCCCAAGTGAGGTGAATACAGCTACTAAAACCATTTCTCTGAAACGTTGTAAACTGTTGTTAATTATAAACTCCAGTTGCCCAGCTCACACAACCTGGAAGATGAGTTAATCTGGGTATCAAGGGATCTGGGCAAGGCATCAAAAGAGTATGCTACTGGTGGTATGGTATCACATCACAGAATAAAACAGAATTATGCTGTAGTTATTTTTTCCTAAGATATATTTGGTTGAATTCCTTTTTAGGAAGCACAGTGTTGTTATTAATATTTTTGTACCATTGATTTCCTGTATATTATAATGTCTGTCTTTAATAGAAGTTCCCGAGACTTTAAATGCTGGATCAAAGGTTATGTACATTTTAAAGTTTGCTAGATATTGACAAATTATCCCCAAAGAAGTTCACATTCTTCGTATCTTCACTAACGATGTGAATTAAATTTTTGGTCCTAAATTACCTTGATATGAAAAGTGGTGTCTCAGATTGATTTTGTTTTGCATTTTTTTTAAATTATATCGAATGTTTAGCATATTTTGATATGTGAAAGCAATGTGTATATTGTTTTGTGAATAAATTATTCCTTTTTTGTATTTTTTTATGTTGCTAATATTTTTCCCATCAGTTTTAAGAACTATAGATATGTGTTAAGAAAATTAAATATTTTAAGATGTTTATTCGTATGTCATTCCAGTTTTATCTTTTGAACTTTATTTTTATTTTCACTCTGCAGATATATTTAATTTTATGAAGTTCAATTTATTTTTTATAGCACCTGGGCTTTCTTATTTAGAAAGGTCCCATTACCTCACAAATAAATATTTTTAAAATCCACATATTTTTTTTCCATATCCTTTAAAATGTCTTCTTTTTTTGAGGTAAACATTTCCTTCTTTTAATTTTAGGCAAAATTAAATTTGGTATCTTTAAAAATCTAATTTTAAAATATTTTGTGCTGTTTATTGTATAATTGATAATTTTATAACTATAGTTTTTGCAAAACATAAATAATGGCTTAACTACACACTCATAGAAGGCACATGAGAGTTAGGATGCGTAAAGATTATTTTCACAAGTAGATGAATTTATCCTGCCAGGTTATAAATGAAAATCAGTGTTGATAATGAGAAGTGTTAAAAATAAAATGTCATGAGGAAAGACAATTCTATTTGAAACACAAAAATTGTCTTAAAAAGCAAAGGAAGTGATTTTTCTGTTTTGGCTTAAAAGCTGAAATACTTTGAATGATAAAATTCTTTCATATAAGAATAATTTTTGCTTATACGATTTTATCCTAGCTATACAAATTTTATGGCATGCCAAAAATTCTTCAACCTATTTAATTTGCTTCCTTGTTCCTAATTTGTTTACTTTTGTCTATAGGGTAAGTTCTAATTCTGTTAAGAGCTTATGATGTAATGTTAGGATAATTCATTTACTTACAATGCTATTGACTGGATCAATTCCAATAGTATTTCCTGTGTTTATATGTGTAGCCATTAGATTCAGTAATTATTTAGACCTTGAAAACTGTGTTACATATCAAACAACAAGAAAGGCCTCTGGTAGTAATAGAATTTATTTTTACAAATTTCAGATATTTTGAAATCATTTTAAGTATTTATAGGGGCCTGTAAGTATATGTTTAAGGAATTAAAAAAATGATCCTAGTAGTAATATAATTAGTGTTTTAAAAAGAAGATATTTTTCAAAATGAGTATCTAGCTTAACTTTTTAGCTTAACTTCTTTAATAAGTCACACCAATTCATAAGTAGTGTTAAAATGTAAATATTGTAAATAAATTTTTTTTTAAGTTTATTTGTTTATTTTGAGAGAGTGTGTGACAGAGTAGGGGCAGAGAGAGGGAGAGAGAGAATCCCAAGCAGGGTTCAATCTCATGAACCATGAGATCATGACCTGAGCTGAAATCAAGAGTTGGATGCAAACCAATTGAGTCACCCAGGCACCCCTAAATATTGCAAATAAGTTTTAACCATCATATGGAACCCAGTGATATTTACATAACATGGTTATTATTTTTTATTCCATTACTTCCAAATTCTTCCTATCAGTATATGTGAGAGGCTTATTTTTATTAAAAGAAAAATCCAAAAAAGGGTCATAAAGATTTAGATTTGTGAATAACTTTGTATTCTTTCAATTTTTAAAATATAAGTGGAACACAGGTAATGTCCAGGCTATTTTGAAAATGAGTCATTATTTTTCAGGTTCTGGTCACAACGATAATTCCTCTCTAAGCAGCAACTCCTTGACAAAGGTAAGCATTTCTGCTTATAAGCTGTTTATTTTTGCAGTAATTTTTTTTAAGTGGACACAGTTCTCAGGAGACTTTACAGTCAGAATTGGACAAGGTAATGTTCTCTGTGGCCAAGGCTATGGAAATGGCAACAATGTTTGCAAAAGCAGATGGGTACTCAGGTCAACTCAAGATCTCTAAAAGAATGGATATAGTGAGATCAAAACCTAATAGATAGGGTGAGTATTTATATCGACATTAATGTTGAGGAATCAGATAAATAGTTGAATTTAGAATGATTCCAAGAAGGTTTCATATGCCAGTATATCTTGTAGGGTGTGCAGCATTGCTGAAAGAAGAAAAAATTATGAGATGCTTAGGCGACTGAATCATTAAGACGACAGTGATAGACAGGAAGAAATGGAACTTAGGAAAAGAAGAATTTGGATAATTTGAGTATTTCATCCTTGTTAAAAAATCTGGGCAGCTGCTATTTAGAACAAATAATAAGAAAATATTATAAACAGAATTAAATTTTTGATTCATCCTATATGTTTTCTTATGCCTCTTATGAAGAAAGAAGTCATTATACACACTTGGCTTACCTAAATTTTGTAGATGGAGCTACAGGGAAGCATCTAAAGAAGGGTTATCAACATTCTAAAAATTTTCTCTGCAGAGACCGATTTTAACCATAGTTGCTGAGCTTAGCTTATAATATGTGTATGAAGACTGGTACTATTATAAAACATGAAATATATTATTTTTTTTTTTCCATTTTGAAACCTATACCAAATTTAAATCAGTGCTACTTATTCTGGTAAATAAAAATGGTACCCTGTTTTAAAGTATTAATCTTTTACAGTGTTTTCTGAAGTAAAAGTCATGGTTATTTCTTCCTAAAAATGGCCATTAAAATCCTTTTTCCATGTATTTTCTCATTAGCTAAATAATAAAAAAAAATAATGGGTGTCTCTCGATTTTTCTTCATACAGTTTGGTACTACAGAGTGAAGAAATTTAATAGCAATTTTACTTGTGCCCTCATTATTGGTATGCTGTAGTCATTTTCTACTTTTCAATGACTTTGAAAATGATCTTGTACAGTAGCGGCTTCTTATTATCCAGAAAGGTACTAGGAATAGGTGTAATCTCATTATACTCACAACCACTCAGTAGAAAAATATGTAATATTCATGTGAATATCTGTGAGGTAGTAGGGTATAGTTGAATAGCTTCATTTTCTCTGCTATACGATGGTACAATTACATTTATTTTTTTAAATGACAAACTCATAAAATTATACAGTGACAATCAGCACAAATGCAGAGTTGCCATTTGCGTAGGAGAAATGGGTTACAGGATAAACCTCTAATTTAGCTAATGGAATTTTGAAATAGAGCTTATAACCCAAGTGAAATCAGACACAATGGTCTTAGTTGACTCCATTTTATAATCACTTACATTTTTATTGCTAATTCACCTAATTGAAGTCAGGAGTAAATACACCATTAGCTCTGGATAACTTAGGTTAGGGTTGAATTTTACTGTTACAAGGGATATGTAAATGTCCAAAAGAAAGATGCACAAATATGCTGAGTATTGTTAGCAACACAAGAAAACAAAGAATTTAAATTACAAGTCTGATTCCTACGTCTAACTGCAGTGTCTTTTGAGATCATTTGTGACTTTTTTTTTTTTTGGTGGATTGGAGATTTATTTAACACTGGCGGGCTCAGAGACCATTTCTCCAAAGATCTGAGCACTGGATGAGAGTGGGAAGGGTAATTTATAGTTGTCAGCTTCAGGGGCGCCTGGGTGGCGCAGTCGGTTGGGCGTCCGACTTCAGCCAGGTCACGATCTCACTGTCCGTGAGTTCGAGCCCCGCGTCGGGCTCTGGGCTGATGGCTCAGAGCCTGGAGCCTGTTTCCAATTCTGTGTCTCCCTCTCTCTCTGCCCCTCCCCCGTTCATGCTCTGTCTCTCTCTGTCCCAAAAATAAATAAACGTTCAAAAAAAAAAAAAAAAGAAAATTTATAGTTGTCAGCTTCCATACCTGGGGGCGTTTTCGAATGCGGGGCAAACAGGGCAAGAAGAACCTGGAAGAGGAGTCTCTAAGCTAGAGACCAGTCATTTGTGACCTTATTAAATCTATGTTTTAAATAATTTATTTTCTACTGAAGTAATCAACTTGTTTACATAAGAAAATGAAAACAACAATAAATAATACCTTTTTCTATGATTTCTTAACCAAGCAAATGTATGGATGTTGTAATATCCTAAGTGAGGAATGCGACTTAAAATATTAAAGTGAATGTTTCAATATAACAAGAAATGCCAGTTGATGAAGTTTTGGGGTGATGGGGGGTGGAGCTGATGACCAGGAAAATTCTTGAAGACATCTTTGGTGCAAAACAGTGATTTTATTAAAGCATGGGGATAGGACCCATGAGCTGGGAGAGCTGCACTGTAAGTGTGTGGGGGGGGGGGGTGACTATTTGATGGTGTTAAGGGAAATAAAGTCAAGAGGGAGTTTCCAAAGAGACGTTCACATGCTGAAGACTTACTAGAGACCTATCTATTGTCAAGCTAAAGTTGTTTTTCCCTCTAGCAAAGCTTTAACATTAAGACAGTAGGGAGTTCCTGGACTTTAGGCCATTGATGGGATTGCTTTTTCTGGTAAACTGGTGGAAGTTCTTATCAGTTTAATCATTTGTTTTTCCTCTTTTTCTGTTTTTGGGTAGCCAGAAGTGTCCAAGGAATATCATATGTGGCCCACCTGGGGTGTGGGGGGGTGCTGTTAGACCGCACTCTGCCCTCAGGTCTCCCCACACTCCCTCATCACCAATATTAACTAATTCATTAATTTGGGACAAAAATAATATTTACAATTTTAATAAAACAACACAAATTTTAATTATGTTAAACATCAATTAAAATAATGAAATTTGTCCATTATTACCAGATCTTGTGACCTATTTCTATCTCGTATTTGCAAAATATTAAAAATATTGGTAACAGCACAGAAACAACATGCTAAAAACCTGGAAGTACCTTTACAAATCTAACTTAAAGAGCACACACTTTCTTTAAATTGTCGAAAGCTTCAAAAAATTGTATTGAGTGAAAAAGGCTAGCACTTACTGAAGTGATTATTCCAGGATGTATACGAAGCACATTTTATACATTTTCTCATTTCTCACAAACCTTATGATAGAGAAACTGCTATTAACTCTGTTATGGAGATGAAGAAACAAATCAGATACCTAGAGAGGTACTGTGCCTACCAGTGTTAGAGAAGTTCTAAGTGAGGGCAGTGGCGTTTAAGCCTACACAGTGCTCCTGTAACCCTTCTTCTTAACCACTTTCCTCCCATATAGTGTAATGTGGATGAGATTGAAAGGAACAATCCAAATGACAGCCCTGCCTTAGTTTAAAGCTAGGTTCTCTTTTCTGCTTATTATGGATCTTTGATAAGAAATACAATTTCTGAGAAGTCTGTTTTGCTTGCTGTTTGCTACGAGCATTGTGAAGCCCTTCCTGAATGTAACCCGCTGTGTAGTAGAATGGGTTGTAAACCTTCCTAAATGTAGTCTGATAGGTAATGGAATGAGTGATTGTACATAAACTAACCGGCATTTCTCGCTTCTGTAAACCTGCTTGCTTAGCACATTCCCCACCTACCCTACCCTCTTCCCCCTTTCCCCTTTTTTTCCTCCCGCCACAAGTAACGGACAAAGCCTTCCCGCCAAAGGACAGACAAAGGACGCCCAATCAGAGAACAACAAATGTCCTTACTTTAAAATCAACTAATCAGGCCCCTCATAATTTGAAACCTCCCCTGTGCTATTTGTCTCTGTCTATAAAAACGCTGTACCAACCCTGATCGAGGCCTCTTGCGTCACCGGCGACGAGTGCGCAGAGGACCAGGTTCGAACCTGCAATAAACGACCCTTGCCGCTTGGCTTTGACTTACGACTCTGGTGGACTTTTGTGGGAGGTTTCGGAACTTCGGGCATTACAGAGATCACATTACACTATATGTGTATGAGGTAAACCTGTTGATTTTAAGAAAGAGAAAAATAAATTAGGATCACCTTAAAAAAATTATATACCGTATTCCTTGCTATTCTGCCATTTTTGAATGGGTTACAGGCACACATGTAAATAGGTGTGTTTTGAGTATTCATTAAAAATGAGGATTGAAATAATCTTGTCATCAAACAAAAACCAATGATTATCTCAGTTATTAACCAGTCTTCCAGCCTTGGTGAGGAATTTCTGCATCATATAACTTTTCATTTATTGCTAGGCCAATTTTGCTGCTTACCATATGTGATGTCTGCTAGGAAAATATGACTAATTAAAATAAAGATTTCCTTTAACAGTAGCATCATTAATTTCCATCAGTATATTTAGTGTCACTTTATATTAGGCCAGGTTTCCATTGCTTAAGGTTAATATCTAATATATCTATTAACGTCTAATAATATATATTATATACAGTGAGGATTATTATAGGAGAGATAAAAAGAATATAATGAACTAGTTCATTTCAAGTTTAAATATTTACTCAGGATTCTGGAGCTTGAGCTCCATCATGCCCCCCACCCCTACCCTCCACCCTTTGCCTCAGGCTCTGTGCTAACAACAGGGTGCCTACTTGGGATTCTCTCTCTCCCTCTCTCTCTCTCTCTCTCTGCCCCTCCGCTGCTCATGCTCTTTCTCTCTCTCTCTCTCTCAACATAAATAAATAAATAAATATTTAAATATTTACTCAACTACATTCTGCTGAGGTAATTTTTTAAATCTGTGTTTGAAAGAGGCAAATGGGCATTGTTTGTATGGCCTATGATAAATATGAACCAAAAATACTTTCATAACTTGGTTTTTGTGTGATAGGTTTTATGATCATTTATTCACTAGAATATTATAACCCAAATAACATGACAAACAACTGGGACAATAACGGCAGGAACTAGAAGATAACTAGCATCTTTATCCTACCTCAGGATCAAAAGAACTTGAATCTGTTTCTAGACCATGTTTTCATGATGAAACAGTGTTTCTGGGTGATTTAGTTTTTCTTTCTACGGTAAAACTGAATCAAGTCTCCCATTTGATTACATGGGAAACATCACACAGGTGGCTGAAATTATTATATCAAATCTGCCTCAATGAAGACATGACCTTCATAAATTTCAGGCAAATGACTATAATAAATTTTGTTTTATGCTATATTCATAGAATGAGATATTCTGAATAATGAAGTAGTAATTGTGAATAGATAAATGTGACAAAACTAACATGAAATGACAAACACCATTTTATACATCGCAAAGTACTTCCCTTCTAATTTTCAAAGAACAGAAAGAAAAAGTTTGATAAAAGAACATGCAAATGTATTAGTTAGAACTTCAGAATTTCTAGATCAGTGAGAAATTCAATTTTGTTGTGTTATAGTTTTCTCAGAAACTGGCATTTTCATACATCCTAACAGCCAATATTGCCACTTTTAGCATTTAAAACAAATAATTGTGGGTAATGTATACTTCCTTTGGCCATAGGAAAGGATAATTAAATTAAAGAAAATAGTCATGAAAGATTTTTTTTTTTAACTTTTGCAACTTCACATTAAATAATAAAACTATTAAGTAGCCATTATCTAAATCTCATTTTTAAATCTTGGTTATTTAAAGAATTTCTTCATTTTTGTGTATTTCTTCTCTAATTGATTATGGCTATTTTTATCAGTTTTGTTATTTTCGTATTAAGTAGTTATCAATCAACACTTGAGTCACACACTTTTATTCCTTGAAAATTTCAGCTTTCCAACACTTCCTTTCTTTTTTTTTTTTAATTTTTTTTAATGTTTATTTTTGACAGAGAGAGACAGAGCATGAGTGGGGGAGGGGCAGAGAGAGAGGGAGACACAGAATCTGAAACAGGCTCCAGGCCCTGAGCTGTCAGCACAGAGCCCGAAGTGGGGCTCCAACTCAAGGACCGCGAGATCATGACCTGAGCCGAAGTTGGACGGCTCAACCGACTGAGCCACCCAGGGGCCCCTAACACTATTCCTTTCTTAATTCAATCTCAGGAACTTTTCTTATTTAATGATCTTGTCCTCTACCATATAGCATCTACCTGTAATATTTGACAATGTTGAATTTACCTAAAACCCTGTGTTTCTGAAAAACAATGAAAGTTAAAGGAATCCCTCCCTATCTCCTACCTCCAGATTCCTGTATCTTTGTTTCATAAATGATTAGTTAAACTGCTTAATCTTCACTGATCAATAGAAATACAATTCTTGTTAGCCAAGCTGTGATTAAGATTATCTCCTTCCCTGAATTTTGACAACCTTTAAGCCGAGCCAGCAAACAACCCTTCCCAAGGGGATGATCTCCCCAACTCTCCACTCCTGGTAACTTCCTGTGGTCTAGTTCCCCCTCAGGTCACTCTTTCACGGCTCTTCCCCATCTCATTCTTTCTAGCCTTGTTCACTCCGTATAAAAGAAAAACTCTTTGTGCCTAACCCTGAAATGCCTGCAAATCTTGTGACAGCTTCTCTGATTCTGGTAGTGCAGAGCATTTCCTACTCAGTAGTGCCTCTCTACTCCCTTAAAATAATTCTTTCAAATAAAATCTCTCCTTCTCAGGTCTGAATTTGTTTTTTATTTCATATACCCTACATTTTTGTTATTACTGAAGTTAAGCTTCCACAGTATGTTTCAAGAATCCCAGCGTGTTATTGCTTTCCAACCCTCTCCTCTGAATTGCCCTGATCACAGCAGTCCTTGGGCCTCACTATGTTTTAATATCAGTAATATCACCTGTTGCTCCTCACTCTTCTCAGGGGTCCTTGTTTCTCCTTAAATACCATGATAGATTATTATAATGACACTTTTCGGGGACATCTCTTCAACTTGCCTGCTGCTCTTTTGTTTATTCATATTCATTTTGTAATAGTTTAAGTCCATCTCTATTTAACTGACTGGAGAAAAATGCTCTGCCATGCCGACTGTCCTGACTTTTCTTTCATGATCATTAATTGCAAGTGGGCTTTCAGTGTTGCCAAGCAATCATACCATATTTTGTCCAATACATTCCCTCTCTAGCACTTTTAAATGACTGCTTTATGTTTCTACTCTTTCCTCAAACCAAGAGTACCACCTCCTTATCTGTGCTCTCAGAGAATAACCTTGCTTCCCACTTCACAAAGAAAATTATCACAATCATGAGAGAACTTCCAGAGAAGCTTACAACACAACTTTAAATACCTGCTAGCATCTGGCCCTGCATTTTGTGCCTTCCTTTCTAACGTAAGAAATAAACCTTTCTGCATCCTTAGACCCCTTCAGTTGTGCAATACATCTTATCTTCCTTTCTCAAGGACATTGTTAGAGCAATTTATTATTTTCTCTCTTGCAACATCAAGTGGATACTTCTCCAATTCCCACCAACATACAGGCATGCTATTATTTCACCCACGTTGAAAAAAACTTTAACAAAATAAAATATAAAATCTCTCTTTACTACCTTAGACTGTGTGTTCATTCTCTGGTCCTTTTTATAACAAATTACTTCCAGCTATATATGTACTTACTCTTCTGATTCTACTCCTCCCGTTTCCTTTTTGAAGTTGCCCAATCAGAATTTAACCCCATAATGTTACCAACACTACTTTTGTTAAGGTTATGGATAACTTACATCTTTATAAATCTATTTGTCAATTCTTGATCTTTCTTTTATTTGACTTATCAGCAGTGTTTGTTATTATCATCCACTCCTCTTTGGAGCACTTTTATTTGATTTCTAAAATTCTACACTTTCTCCTAACTTGATTGCTGTTTACTTTATCAGTTTCTACTTATCCAACATCTTAACTTAGGAATGCCTTAACACTATATTCTTGGACTTTTCCCCTTCTGTATTTTCATTTACTAGCATTTAGTTCCATTGCTTTAAATAAGTGTTTTTATAATGATAACTTCCAAGCTTGTGTCTGCATCCTAGACCTTTCTCTGAACTCCAGATGTTTAATCTCACTGCTTACTCAGTATCTCCACTTGGGTATCTTTTAGATATCTGAGAGTTAATATTTCCGTAATTCTTTATCCTCCAAATCCTCTCAGCCTTCTGTATTTTCCATTTCTGTTAATGGTACTGACATCTTTCCATTTGTTCAAAATGGAAAACCTTGCAAAAGACTTTGAGCTTACTCTTTCTTTCACACTTAACATTTTACCCAACAAAAATTATGTTGGTTCTAACTTTGAATTGTAGCTAAATTTGTCAGAATTTGTATCTCAGAACTCCATGAAAATAGATGGCCTCATAACATAAGTGGTGTTTTATGTTGGGATTCCAAGAATTATGCTGAACTAGAAGCATAATACACCTGCTGTCCCTAATCAGCTTTCTTTGCTTGAATGGGCCAGCAAACATTAAATCCTAAAATCTGAATAATGAGAAACAAGAATAAGAGTGTCCCTGGTGTCTTTCAGAAGCAAATGAAAACATGATAATAAGGAAATAATAGAAGTTAAAGATAATTTTTACATGTAAGTTTTTCACATGTCCAGAACCCAATCCAAGATAAATAATATGTGAGAAGACCCAACACACATGCACACCCAAATAAAACCAGCAAAATACTCCTATTAGATATTGGGTGTTTAGATATTGGCACTTTAGATATTGGGTGATTTAGACATAGACTGTAATACTATTTTGCTTACTATAAATAAGAATCTAAACACAAACATGTATTTCAGCATAGAGCTAGAAAATATAAAGATGACATGGATTTTTAAAATACACAAATAGAAATTCTAGAGTGAAAGTAGAAGTTACTGATTATGAAAATCGGTTAGAATGAGGCATAGATACCAAAAGGAAAGAAAGTCAAGAAAAGAGGTAAGAGACATAGAGAATACATTGTGAAGTTCTATTGTTTGATTCTTTAGAAAGACTGAAAAATATAAGTAAAAGTAGTAACTAAAGAAATAATGTCTGATAATTTAATGCATAATAAAAGACATCAATCCACAAAAGGAAGAACTCCAATATCTCAAAGAAGATAGATCCAGAAAGGTATCCACAAGAGATGGATATAATAGAGGAAATTGTTAAAAAACAAAGAAAAAGGGAAGGCCATTTACTTTGAAAGTAGCGAGTTGCCTTTGGTTAACTATTAGATTGTACTTTTGTCAACAATGAGAAACACAAGATAATGGAATGGTATTTTCCATTTGCTATAAAACAATTACCCAATATGAATTCCAAT
Organism: Puma concolor; assembly: GCF_028749965.1. Taxonomy (NCBI): domain Eukaryota; kingdom Metazoa; phylum Chordata; class Mammalia; order Carnivora; family Felidae; genus Puma; species Puma concolor. The sequence goes on along the minus strand of NC_141667.1, from coordinate 202,724,138 downwards.
TATAAAAAGAACTCTCAAGTATTAAAAGTAAAATAAAGATTCTTTTAGACAAAAAAAAAGTTTGGAAATGTTTGTAATCAGCACCTCACACACACAAAAAATAATAATAAAGGACTCTCTTGAGGCAGAATAAATATCCTCCTAAATGGAAGATTAGAATAGCAGGAAGAAATGAGTTACAAAGAAGGTAAATATGCAGCTAAATCCAGATATTCCATTGATTTTATCAAATACTAAAGGTGTCTGCTGTTGAATATACAAAGTCATATATATATATATATATATATATATATGTAATCTAAATACAGTATAGTGTCACATAAACATCACATAATTGTGAAGGTAAATAACAGAGTTAAAGTGTCCTGTGGTTCTTGCATTGTATATAGTGTCAAAGTACCAATTAAATTTATCTTTACTAGATCAAGGATGAATGTTGTAACACATACAAAACCACACACAAAAAAGTGAGATTAAATCCCAAAATAACTTCAAAAGAAAGGGAATAATCACATTTATTTAATAAAGAATGCAGGGGAACAGATAAAAGCTTAGAGAGATGTGGTTGCCATGTGAATCAGGATAGGGTTTAGATTTAGCACGGACAGAAGGGTCACAATGGAAGGTGCTCCTCACGTATTACATACATCTGACCTTGTTGTTACATAGGTGTTTAGTTGGTAATTCATTAAGTGCTGAATATGTACGCTGACTTTTTTAAAAAGAGTTATATCTTACAATTTAGAGGACAAAGGTATTAAGGGAATATCCCTGATACTTTAAGACCATATTTCTAGAAATCTAGAAATATGAAAAAATTTCTAGAAATATTAGTATTTCTACTATTATTGATTCTATAAATGTTTTCTCTATTTCTTATTTGAATTTGCTGACATATAGGGCAGGTTTTTAACAAGTTACCTGTTGAATTTCCTCACATTGTTTCATATTGATTTTTCTGATGTTTACAGATCTGTGATATGCCTGAAATAAGTTAAGTTAAATTAAGTTAAATACAGGCAATTCTCATTATTCACAGTAGTTGTGTTCTATAAAATTGTTTCAAATAATAAATTAGTGAATAATAATTGATTGCTCTTAAAGGAAATACTCTTAAATTCACTCTTAATGGAGTTAAATTCATGCAAATCTCTGATCACATTTTTATCACCTGATCAGTATATAAGTTTGTTTTATGAGTGTTTCTGCTTACCTTATTTAAAATATATCATTGATTCATTAACACTGAACATGGTACTGATGAAGTTTTGGGGGGGTTCATGGGGTCTGGAGCCGATGGCAAAGAATTCTTGAGGAGGTCTTTGGTGCAAAAACATGGTTTTCTTAAAGTACAGGGACAGGACTCATGGGCAGTAAGAGCTGCACTGGGGTCCTGACAGGTAACTCATTATGTACCCTCAGGTTGGGAAGGGATCAGGGATAGAGTAAGTCTGTAAGGAATTTGGGGAGCAAGGTTTCCAGGACCTTGAGGGGCTAAATGTTGCTAGGGAAATGCCATTTATTGCCATTTAATAAAACCGCAGTCCTGAGACCCTTCAGATGTATATCAGGGGGCCATAAGCTTGGGATATGATTGCCAGCATATATCTTGGGACATCGAAGTATAGGAAGTAGGATCCTTGAGGTTGGGACAATGTTAAGCCAAGGTTCTCTTTTGCCCCTAGCAAAATGTCATCATTGAGACAGCTGAGCTCCTTTAGAAAGAAGTCACTGGGGCAGTCTCAAGGACTTGTCAATGGGCTGTAGGCAATAAGGGAATTTAGTTTTTCGTTTGCTTTAGTTTCCCACATTACCAAGGCAAGCACTTAAACTCCTTTCCTTTGTTCTTGGGTAGCTGGGAGTGTCGGAAGAATATCACACATAATCCACCTGGACGGGGTTGTACCAACCTGTATTTTGCCCTCAGCCTGCCTCATGTTCCCCCATCAGTATTATAAGTCATGCTTGAATGAAGCTTATCTAACACATGTATATTCTCTTTAAGGCACACACAGCATTCTAGTGTTTATGGAGAGCAGTTCAGTACGATGGGTAAAAATCAATTTAAACAACAAAATCACCACCACCAACAATGAAAATGTGAAAAAAGTGGCACTAAGTAAACCACACACACACACACACGCACGCACACACTCACACACGCACAAACATGTTTATTCTATGGAGTCTGAAATAAGAAGGCAAAACATCACCTTTGCCAGCCTCACCTGTAAAGGCATGGATGTGACTCATTTTTATTTTTTCAATCTTCTTTTATATCTTCAGGAAGGAGGAATTTCCTCTGCCTTTCAAGGTCCTTTTAGCTGGATTAAGAATCAAATTGATGGGTCTCAGATTAATAGGAGAAAATCAAATTTAATTTCATGTGTACAAAACTCCATTGAGACATGAAACTCCAAAGACAGCCAGACAACATGAGATATATATGTCATTATGAACTAATGAAAATGGGGTAGGTGTCTGGGACCTCAAAGGGAAGGAATGCAATTTACAGCAAGATGAAAAAGAGTAAATGGTAAACAAATGAACAATGGGACATAGTGGACTTTGGTTAAAAGGCCTAGCTAGCGGGGTGCCTGGGTGGCTGAATTGGTTAAGCCTCCAGCTCTTGACTTTGGCTCAGGTCATGATCTCACAGTTTGGGAGATTGAGCCCCATGTTGGGCTCCGTGCTGACCTTGCAGAGCCTGCTTGGGATCCTCCCTTTCTGCTACTCTTCCCTGCTCTTGCTCTCTCTCTCTCTCTCTCTCAAAATAAATAAATTAAAAAAAAAAGACCTTACTAGCTTCCTCCCTATGTATCATACCTACTTCATATTGTAATGTAGTTATCTATGGTGACAGCTGTCTTCATAGAGCAGGTCCTCTATCTAAATCTTTTGGATAGTTGAGGGGGAGGAAAAGAGCTTTTCCTAAATTTGCTGGGTTTTGATTGCTTTTAACTCAAAATAATCATCATGCTAAACTGGCCCATCCTGGGGCAGCCTGCTTTTGACCCCTACATTATACATAAAAAGGAATTGAATTATCTTAAAATTTCAGAATGTTTCCCTTCTATTCAAATAATTAAAATTGCCTTATTTTCTTCTTTGATATTAAGACTTAAACTCATCAGTTAAAAAATATAAAATTAGTGTTATGGTCAGCACATTGTAATACTACTAAAACAAAAGATGACAGTGCTAAATGTTTTTCGAGGATATAAATAGTTAGATTACCAGTGAAACATTTTGTGACCACTGACATTTTATTTGATTCCCTAGAAATGATCACTGTAGGTTAAAGGAGCACACTTTGAAAATGAATAGGCTAATTAGAAGCATTTAAATTTTAGTTGCTCTGAAATATGCAATTGATGTTTTTCATTGCCTCTTCCTGTTTTATAATACAATGGGATACTCATTCATCTTTTCAACAGAAACTTTGACATATTGTATATGTAATGTTAATCTACAAGTTAGGTAGTAGCAGTATTATTTTCATTCTGTAGTACATTATTTGAAATAAGTTACTAGGATGCCTAGACAGGGGTAGGATTGTATAATTAGGTTTGGCCACACAGATAGAATGAATTGTTAGCACATGTGATTTGAGGAGTAATTGAGGTGCCTACAGATATATCCTGGAAGAATTTTCCTTAGACTTGAAGGAGAGCAGAATTTTTCACCCCAAAATATGCCACTTGGCATGAGGATTAATCTGAACTAAATGTAATCAAAACCCAGTATATTCAGGAAAAGTTATCTTCCTCCAGCTCATCTGTCTAAATTTACATTGGAAAGGGACCCTGGAAGTACCAGGAAGGGCGCTATAATGGGACTTACCTCTTTACCTAAGAAACTTATCTGCATAATAAAGCAACCTTTGTTTTCCAAACATCTCATCTGCTTCCCTGTGAATGGTCTTTCTTCCCTTTGTAGCTCCAGACTCCTACCGGCTCCTTAGCTCAAGATGTTATACGTCTCAGTTACCTGCCTTTTGAGTCTTCATATCTCTTTATGAGGCTCCCATAGGTACATAATTAAATTTCTTTTTCTTCCATTAATTTATCTTATTTTTTTTAATTGTTTGACAAGCTAGAGAATCTAGAGGGTAAAAGCAAAAATTTTCCTCCCCAATGGAGTCACTCCTTTGATTTATCACTGAGTGTCACTGAAAAAAATCACTAAAATGACAACCTGGGGATGATAACAAACCAGTCCTCACTAGCTACTTTCAAACATTTTTCAGTATTAGTTTACCATATCAATTACCAGCCATCTGCAAAGCCTCTACTATGGAAGTAGAGCCTCTACTATGGCTTATGGAAAGGTCCAGTTGAGCTTTTAAAAGAGCAAAGGTGTTGGAGCCAAAGAAATCTTTATTTAGATCCAAAAGCATTTGGCGAAAAAAGTATTAAATTGATAATGGATTTAAAAAAACAAAAACAACTAGCTACCATGTAAACACAAAAACTTTAATATTTTATATGCTAAATAAAAAAATTAAAATGTAAAAATATACCATTTTCAAGCATGAAATACATCAAATATACAGGAAAAATATCTTCAAAAAAATAGAGGTCCAGTATACAGAAAACTACAAAATGTTACTGAGAAAAAAACTTAAGGAATAACTGAATAAATTGAGGAATATATTACAGTTTTAAACTGGAAGACACATTGAAATGACCTAAAGTCTCCCCAAATTGATCTCTCCCCTCTTAATTCAGTGAACTTGCAAAGTTGCGTCTGTGTATGTGTGTGTGTCCAATCATTTGTGCGTAAATTTACAAGATGATTCTAAAACTGTGATGGAAATACATATGAAGAACAAAGTGGGAGAATTCGTTCTTATATGTGGAACCTTAATAGAACCCTACACTAGACTAGTTAGTAAAGATACTGCTGTAAAAGGAGACAACACGGCGGAACATAATCGGAAATCCAGAGACCAACTCACACAGAGTCACCTGATTAAGACAGAGATACCTTGGAGTTTAGAAGAAAGAATGAACATGTGGTCTTTTTCAGTAAATTTTGCTCATCTGTTGGATAAACATATGGGAAATGACTGAAACTTTATTCTTCCTTTCAGCAGTGTGCATTACATATTCAATTCTAAAAAGTAAAACAATGAAGCTACTGGAAGATTATATAGAGGAATATCATTATTATCTTGAAGGAGATACTTTCTGAAAGAAGATATAAAAGAACAAACCATAAAAGAAAGAGAGAGAAACTAAGCTTCATTAGAATTGAAAACTTTAGTTCATAAAAAGATAGCTCTTAGGATAGTAAAAAGGCAAGCCATAGAGTAAGAGGCAAAATACTTTGTCAAAAATATATTTAATACAGGATTCATATACAGAATAAATAATATTTCACACCTCAATAAAAAGACAGGTAAACCAAATAAAAACAAAAACAGACAAAATGCTTGAATCGATACTTTAAAAAAGAGGATCTTAATGTCAAGTAAGGAAGAGAAAATATGTTCAACATCACTTATCATCAGGGTAATGCAAATTAAAACCAGGATGAGATCAATTTGCAAGCTAACCAGAATGACTAAGATTTTCTTTTTTCTTTTTTTTAAATTAAAAAAAAATGAGTGTAGTTAACAGAATGTCATATTAATTTCAGATACAATACGGTAATTAAACAATTCTGTGTATTAGTGTTCATCAAGATACGTGACTCTTAATCTTCTTCACTATTTCACCCAGCCCCTACCTACCTCCCCTCTGGTAACCATCTGTTTGTTCTGTATAGTTAAAAATCTGGATTTTTTGGTTTCTCTCTCTCCCTTTTTTCCCCTTTGTTTTGTTTCTTAAATTCCACATATTAATGAAATCATATGGTATTTGTCTTTTGTGACAAGCTTATTTTGCTTACCACTATACTTTCTAGATCCATCTATGTTGTTGCAAATGGCAAGATTTAGTTCTTTTTTATGGCTCAATAATATTCCATTGTATATATATATATGCCACATCTTCTTTAACCATTTATCTGTCAGTGGACACTTGAGCTGCTTCCATAATTTGTCTATTGTAAATTATGCTGTAATAAGCATAGAGGTGCATTAATCTCTTCATATGGGTGTTTTTGTATTCATTGGGTAAATACCTACTAGTGTGATTACTGGATCATAGAGTAGTTCTATTTTTAATCTTTAGAGGAACCTCCACGCTGTCTTCCACTGTGGCTGTACCAGTTTGTGTTTCCACTAGCAGTGCATGAGGGTTCCTTTTTCTCCATATCCTCACCAACACTTGTTTCTTGAGTTTTGGGTTTTAGCAGTATAGCTAAATTTGCAAAATATTCATGTTGCCAAATGTTGGCAAGAATGTGGCATACCTGGAAATCTCATATACTGCTGGCAGGAAAATAAATGGCCCAATTTGTTTGGAAAACTTTTGGTAGTTACCTAATGAAGCTGAAAATATATGCATAGTCCATGACTAAAGTAATCCAATTATTAGACTCAATGGAAATGTTCAGATATGTGCATCAAGAGACATTCAGAGAATGTTCATAAATGTTTTTCATAATAGCCCCCAAATGGAAACACTCTAAATGTCATTCAAATTTATAATTGATTATTAATTGTGGTATAGCTACATAATGTTATGTTACCCAGCAATGGAAAATAACTACTGCTACCCTTTATAATATAGATGAATATCACGAACATTATATTGATCAAAAAAGCAGCATACAAGAGTATATACTGTATGCGATTCCATTTATTCAAAGTTCAAAAACAGATGTAACTAAAGTATGATGATAGAAATTAGGTTAGTTGCCTTTCTTGTAAATAATGGCTGGGAACTTTGAAAAACTTTCTTAGGGGCTTCTTTATATCATATTTTTCTTTGAGTTGTGGTTACATGGATGTGTTCACTTAAAAAATCATCAAAATGTACCTGTGATTTATTCACTCTTCAAAATGTTTGCTTTATTTAAAAAATCTACTTAAAAACAAGTTCAATAATTTTCATTTTGTTACATTTAGTAAACATGATATTGATCCTTCATGGCAGAGTGGTTTAAATAAGAGTAACTTAAAGAAGGGGAAAGTAATCCAAACTTGACATTCACAAAACATCCCCAATTTTAGCTCCAGTACAAGAGATTTGACCTAGGTTTCTGTTGAATATTACAACCTTGTAAATGAAAGATGACCAAGTCATCATTAGATGATTCTAAGATATTATCCTAAACTACAGCACTTTTTTCCTTTTATAATGTTTGTTTGAGGGTTTACTTTAGAAAATCCACCAGCCATTAGATATGCTATGCTGCTAAAATTACGATGGTTATAGATGACCACATGGTCTTTGGACCCTGATGAATGTCTCAGAAAACAGATTATTCACAGTGCAGCACTTTTAGAAATTATTTACAACAGGCTTATGATTCTGACTTAGACTCTTGTTTCTGTTTTGTCCTGCTATAGATATTACATATAGTTAGAATAGAATAGAAAAAATTTGAGGCACCTGGGTAGCTCAGTCGGTTGGGCATCTGACTTCAGCTCAGGTCACGATCTCACAGCTTGTGAGTTCGAGCCCCACGTTGGGCTCTGTGCTGACAGCTCAGAGCCTGGAGCTGCTTCAGATTCTGATTCTCCCTTTCTCTCTGTACCCGTCCCCTGCTCTGCTCACTGCTTCTCTTTATCTCACAAATAAATAAAACATTAAAAAAAAATTTAAAGCATTTATTAGGTATGCTCATTAGGAATAACAAAACAAAATAATGATTAATCCTGATAAAAACAGACTATCTTCCAAAAATATGTGTGTATATGTGTGTGTGTGAGAGAGAGAGGCAGACGAATAGACAGAACCATTTTGACTATAGTTTCCAGGTAAGTAGCCTAGAGTTTGGTAGACACCTTTTAGTCTCACATAAGAATATTTTAATTATTCTGTATGATTTGTGCTCAGCTAATTATAATATGCACTATAAATCTATTTTATCTTATTTTTTTCCTAAAATGTCTTGTCTAATTGGTAATACAGATTCTAGATCTTATGGATGTATTGTTCCTCAACATGTATCTGTCTTAGAGGAAATAGAAAGAAAGAAGAGAAATGGTTATGAAAATATCAACCTTCATGGCTTCATTTTCCAGTGCCACCTTAGAAATATCACAATACAATTTTAGAGGGATTCACATAGAGTTCAACTAGCTGTGTAACCAGAAAAAAAAATTTCTTGAACATGGCTAATAGTGTGACCCAACTTAAATAACATTCTAGAAGAAGAATGTGATGTATGATACTGTCTAATTTTAGTGCTATAGGACATAGTCCCTTATTGGGAATGAATCTCTGATGTCCATTATTTTAAACTATCTTTTTTTTCCTTGAATCATAGGATGTAAAGTAGCAATATACACTTTCTTTATTTCCCTGTTGATAGACTATTACTCAATCACTAATATCTCTTGCCCTAAGCTTACCTGTGTTTTATAATTTCAGAACTTGTGGTACTTGGTTGAGAAGCATGACCCTAGAATATATAACATATATCTAACTGCAGGAAAAAATCAACCATAAGTGAAATAAGCCATACAGGGCTTACTTGTTCACATAGTTAGGATAAATGTTACAGAAAGGTTATATTCTCATAGTGTAAGTATTTGATAGTTTTTAATGTCTAGATCACAAATTAAAACAATATTATTTTATATTCATAAAAATTCAGCATATCAAAGGATAAAGGCATATATATAAGGAAGGGATGAAAATCCTTCCCACACATTGCTAAAGTCACTTTTTTTAAGGACAGGGGAAAATTCTTGCTAAGGATAGGAAGGAATTGCTATTCATATGGGAAGATGGTCAGGTACTGTCTCAGGGAATTAGAGGGCTCACACAAAGAAACAGAATTAACTGAGTGATTGAGGAGAAAGACATAGTTATAACAATCTCCCCCTATCCTTCAGCTTCTATGCTGGATGGTTTATAAGCACAAGACCACTTTATTCTCAGAACAGATCTGAGAGAAAAATGTTTTAACAACGATTTAAGAGAGACTGAAAGATCAAAATTCTACACAGTCACTGAAATGTTTGGGCTGGGAAAAAGGACTGTCTGGCCTCCATCCCTGGTTCTTAACAACTACACTACCTCCCTTATGATATAGACCCCAGTGTAGTGAATATACTTGTATCCAGAGCAAGAGTTGGGTTTTTAATGGAAACATAATTAAATTCAATAAATGTACACATTTTAAGTTTGTTAATTTGATAGTTTTGGCCATGTTAAACTGCCATATAACAACTACCCAAAACAATATAAACTTCCATCATCACCAACATTTCCTCATACCATTTTGTAGTCATTCTTCCCCCACCCTTGACAACAAACATTTTCTATCCTCATGAATTATTTATGCCTCTTTTGGATGTTAAATAAATAAACAGGGTGCCCTTTACTGTCGGGCACCTTTCACTCAGTACTTTGCCTCTTTGAGATTTAGTCAAATTATTGTAGGTATTAGTTATTTATACCTTTTTATTGATGTGAGTAGTACTCACTTTAATCACTAGTATTTGTTTATCCATTCTCTTACTGATTGGTATTTGGAATTTTGCCAGCTTTGAGCACTTAGAAATAAACCTTTTTGCATGTTTTGTACAAAGTACAATCTACATGGGTAGACTAAAGTAATAGAGAAAGATATACAATACAAACATTAATCAAATGAAAGCTAGAGTAACTATATTTCAGACAAAGTAGACCTCAGCAGAAGGAGGATCTTCAGGAATAAAGAAGAACATTACATAATGTAAAGGTGTCAATTCTCCAAGAATATGTAAGAATTATTATTTTATGTCTCTAACAAGAAAGTTTTAGTAGATACTTTAGCAAAGACAGAGGTGTCTTAAAGGAGAAAAATGACCTGAGAACAACTATCAACTAATGGCACCTAATTGATATATTAGCAAGGTCTATTCTCCAAGAAGAGAATACGCATTCTTTTCAAATGCACATAGGATTTCCCCAGTGTAAATCATATTCTGAGCCAAAGAACAAACCTTAACAAATTTAATAAAATAAAAATGATACAGATGCTATAGTCTGAATGTTTGTGTCCCCCCCAAATTCACACTTTTGAATCCAAATACCAAAGGAATGATGTTAGGAGGTGGGGGGCTGGGGTTGGTTGGATTACGAGGGTCTCACTCTCATGAATGGGATGTAAGTCTTATAAAAAAGATCACGCAGAGCTTCCTGGCCCCTTCTGCCACATGAAGATACAGGGAGAAGTCCACAACCCAGAATAAGGCCCTTATCTGACCATGTTGGCACCCTCATCTCCCATTTTGAGCTTCCAGAACACTAATAAATAAATTTCTGTTGTTTATAAGCTGCCTGGTCAGCGGTATTTCCTTAGCAGCCTGAATAGGCTAAGACAAAGTATTTTCTCATACTATAAGAGTTTAAGCTGAAATCTATAATAAATTTATCTGGAAAATCCCTAAATATTTGAAAACAACATAATTGAAATGTGCTGAGGCATAAAAAAGCTTGAAGTTTTGCAAAAACTATCAGTGAGTTTAATTGTTTGAAATTTGGAATATTTGAGTTATGACAATGTTAGAAGAATAATGTAGACATAGTTGACCATGGAAGGCAGAAAGGTGGCAGTTTGGTCATGAAGAGCCTCTGAGGTTTATCACATTTTAGTAAAGGCAGGCAAGTTTCTAGTGACAACTATCCCCCACTTGTAAGTTGACTAACATAAGATATATATATATAATTTCTTTGTTATATAACAGTATTGAGCAATGTTTTTAGGCCTGCTTTCCTCCATGCCGTTATTCATAAACCCTGGCTCCTTCCATGTTTGATACTGTCCTCTTTTAGTATATAGCCAGCAGAAACTAAAAGAGCATGGAGATAACATTCAAAGAAGTTTTATAAACCACTCGTGAAGGAAGTGTATGTTGTTTGCACTCAAAATGCATTTCAGAAAATATAGATAGGCAAGTAACCAAATCCAGGAAGTCTGAGAAGTGTAGTTTAGCTGTAGGAAGGGGAGGAGGGAATAGGAGCTCAAGCACAAGAGGTACCATTATGCCTGTGGGAACCTATGAAATGATTCCTAGTGAGGAGACCATTCACACTGTGGGAAGCAAATTGTGAAAAATACAGCTTTTCCTTTCCATTCAAGTCAAGGAAAACAAAAAGTTGAAATGATTGTCAAATGCTGTAACCACACATTCTTTTGTGTATAAGATCTACACACAAAATAATTTTTTAAAATAAAATAAAGGTACCCACTCAACTTGGAAATTCATAGGCCTTTATTGACCCTAACAAAGTCTAACAGCAAGGGACAGTAAAGACAAACCATTTTTAATTGAACCGTGGGGTTAGAGATTTACAGTCATCAAGTGCAGACTCCTTTGCCGAGAAGATTGACAGGGAAATGATAAATCGTGTGTTAGTAGAGGTGAGCTTAATATTGAGAAAGGGTGTGGGTGTGTGTTTGTGTGTGTGTAAGATGAGAAAGACAATGCTTGATAATGGCTGGAAACCCAAAATGGAAATACTATTTCTAATATGTCAAAATGTATATGGAAATCTGATGGGATGAAATATATAGTATGGGTTTTACATCACAGCACTTCTTAAGTGTCAGAGTCTTTATATCTTAATATTCACAAGAAACTTATGACTTAAATATTAATATATTAACTTGAAATAGGAAATATTAAGTAATATCCTTAAGCAAATCTCCAACTAAGTAATTAGGAATCTTGAATTAAAGCCAAGTTGTTCTGATTCTAATAACTGAATATTTAAATACTATGTTTTTACCATCTTCTAAAATATCTTCTAAACCTTCCAAATGCATTATATTAATTAGGACAACTAAAGATGTAGTTAACAGTTGGATGATGATACATGTAATTGTTAACATGGTAGTAGAAATATGTGAGAAGTCTTAAACATTTGTTCAAATTTTATGCCTTCAGTAGCAACTAAGTTAATTCATTTTATGAATGAAAGAAAACTCCTAGAATTGGGTACTTTGGTAATGTGATAAAGAATTGGAATGGTTACTGATTGTAAGGAGAATACTAGCTATTTAGGTATCCATTATAATATTATGAGACAGGATTGAAGATCCAGATGAATTTGGAAGCCATTCATCAAATTTCTTATAAACCCAGGTTCTAGGAGAATTACTTAAATGTGCCTTTTCTTTAAACATGGTATTAAAATAAGATTTTGAAAGTGTTTCTCTTCACATGGGCTCAGTTAGAATTACTCTTAAAGAGTGCTTGAAAGAAGGGTTGACCTGTGACTTTGACCTTTAATTTTTCAAGAAGAAAACAGACCACTTAGGGTCTAAGATTGTTGGAGTGCTGATGTTCATTGACTTCTGAGTAGTGTTACTATTTTACATTGTTTATAAAGCTTCTCTCAAACATTTAACATTATAATTTGATTCATGTTTATGTTGAGAATTTGGAATAGCTTTTAAGATCTTTAGGGAAAAACATGTTTCTTGCCATTTCATCACCATGACTGTAAAAGTATCTTACATTTACTAGATATTCAATTGTTGTATATTGAAATAATGAAAACATGTCCAGGGATAAAAGGCTTTCAAGTTTTTGAAGTATCAATAAGATAAACACACTTGATCTCTGTGTATACAAATTTTCCTGTAGAGATGATTGTCATATCTTTGTAGTTCTTTATTTTGTACTAGAAGTATTTGCAGGTTAACTCGAATAACCTGCAAATCTCCCAGATAATTATCCACTGAGGAATAGGCTGTAACATGAGTGGGCAATTAAAAAATGGTAGGAATGAACATTATAGATTATACTATGGTAGAATAAAAGACACATAAAATTTGTACAGGAAAAAAATTAATAGCTAGACTTTTTGTGACAGGACTGTGAATGTAGGAGACAGGATGCTAGTTATTGACTTCCACAAGTTTAAATAGATAGATAGATAGATAGATAGATAGATACATAGATAGATAGATAGATAGATAGATAGATAGATAGATAGATAGATAGATTTTAGGTACATATGTATATATCTATTCTGTATGATTGGAGTATATCTTTTTCATGTACAGGGCTGCTAAATTTTAGAGACATAAGAGTTATACTTTCTAATTGGCCAGTAAGGTAACAAGAATTTCTAGTAATGAATAAGAAGTGCCAGAGTAATAGGACTTCTAATTTTAAAACGTGCACCGAAGCACCCTGGGGTACTTCAGCAAACCCACAGGAGCACAGCATGATATTTTAAATGTTCAAAGAAAATGTGGTGAAACTCAATACCAGTAGGAAAGTACATAAAATATTTGCTCTAAGAAGTTTGTAGTTTTCATGTTAGTGCTACATTCGTTTCAGTGGCATCCTATCTTTGTTAAGCTGGGTTTTCAGCAACTATTGGGATAAAAAAGTGAGTATCATGTGAAAATTAATGTAGAAAGAGAAATGAGGGCTCAAGTTTCAATCTGATTCCTTGCAGTGTCCATTCCCAACAACACAACCCATTAGTAATTGTGATTCTTTAACCATATTTTACAATATATTTTTTTTAATTCAAGAATATTTTTTTCAAACAACTACTTAGAAGTTAAAATACAATGGTACATTAAGTAGAATGAATGGAATTTCTTAATAAACAGGACTGTTAGGTATTTCTTTTGGCCTAGGGGGTAGAGTGAAAAAAAAATTACTGAATTACTAAGTTTGATAAAGTTTGGAAACCACTACAATAAAAGAAAATAATATCATTAATATTAATGTGTGATCTGCTGTCTGTAATGCATGTGGGACTATGAACTTTGGTGGAATTTTTTTTAATGCTGAAAATGATATGTAATATTGCTGTCTTTTAAGTTATCAAGTAATAAGGCAAATAAGATATCAGCGTAGTTCACACCTACTCAACCTAAGATAATATTTGGCTTTCGAAGAAATTATTATTTTCAGCTGATGTAAGCTGAAATTAAAAATCACACCTATTCTACCTCAATTATTATCTGAATAATAAGCTACTCTTTTGGTCAAGAGGTATTTGTACTGTTAATTTTTCCTCAAATTTTAGCCACTAGATGTGTAAACTAGGTGACTTTCTATTGAACTTGTGTCATTACGTTGGGCACCATGACTTTGTCTATTTAGACCTTAATGGGGTATCTACATTTGTGGGCTTTCAATCCATAGTTTATAATTCTGAGAGAAGCCTCTGAGAATCGGATGATTCTAGTCATATGATGCTAATGTTAAATGTCTACAACGGACTAAAATCCAAAATGCAGTGGTCTTTGCCATGAAAAGACAGACATGTACAGCTGGAGTTTGGGTGTTTAAGCAATAGCAGTCATATATATGCTTCTCCAGTAGGCTTGAGCTCTTCTACTGACACTACTGTCCCTTGGTGGATGATTATTCTAATAAAACAATCCTTAATCATCCATCCTATCAAGACCAGATAAGATATGACAAATCTGAAAATAATCAGACTTCTTTTGCTTCAGATTTTAAAGTTTTGATCCTGATTGGTATAAATTTCTCAGTTGCAAAGGAGATGATGGGATAATTAGACCACTAATTCATCTGTTTGGTTAACTATTAATACACTGAAAGTGTTGATCTTTTGTTGTATCAACTTGGCTGATGATAATAACTAGATATTCAAACACTAACCTATATGTTGTGAAGATATTTTTTTTGTACATGTGATTGAAGTCCATAATCAGTTTCAAATAAGGAGGATTGCTGGAAGCATGTCTTCTGTTAACCATGGAACATCCTGATGGAACCAGGTTTCTGCCTTCTTTGCCCATAGTGTCCACTATCTTGTTCTGTATCTACCCTGTCGTCAAGAACTGCAATATAAATATCCTTGTTTATCCATGACATTCTATTTCATCCAGGAAGGAGAACAGATGCAAAGTTTGCATGTTAGACTCAATATGTGAAGAGGCTGAATTAGAGGAGGAACTAAAGTTGTTCAGTGTTTTCATAAACATGATCTATATGTGTAGTCAAAATCAAAATAATGAGAAAACGGTGTTTAAGCACCTTTCAGGGAGGAAGATAGCAGGGAGAAAAGAAGACTAGGGACTGAGATGGAACCTTTATTTTTTTCTTGTGTTAAGATATCTTTCTGTGATGAAAAAGGCCATTTCACTTTACCACTCTAAGTAGGACAACTCAGGTTTAATTAAACATCTCTTTTATGCAACAATTCTGAGCTATAGAGCAATCAGTTATGTTGGATAAGTTACAGGGTCCCTTTTAAGATTCTTAAGAAATTAATGATTATACTCTGATTTTTATAAGACCTTTCTATTTATGTTTAACTCAATCACCTATACTCTGCGATGATTTAGTGTGAGTTTTTCTTCTATTTCCATTGTTTGTTTTATTTTTTAATCATTCTTAGAAACATGAAAGTTGGGTTTTCCATTCTAATTTTGACACATCAAATAAATAAATTAATAAAATATCTTATTTTCAAGATTTTATTTTTTTAAGTAATCTCTACACCCAGCATAACACCTGAACTTACAACTCCAAGATCAAGTCACATGCTCTACCAACTAAGCCAACCAGACATCCCATTAATAAAACTATCTTTATTCAATGAAGCTGGGTTAGGCAGAAATTCATTAATTTTCTTTCATTGGTACATGTGGTATGAATTAGCTAATGAACAAATTATTCTTCTCCCTTTAATTTAATAATGTTACTGTTTTGTTTACCATCTTGAAGTTTAAAATGTTTTAGTGATAAGTTGGAACAAGACAATATGTTATCAGAATTTTAGAGATTAAATTTATTTTATATTTTACTGGAAAGCGTTCTTTTTCCAGCACATTTTTATGCAGTGATGTTTGCATTCATCTGTTTTAAGGGTATATCAGAGTACCATAAGAGAATAGCACAGATTAGGTTGCTTAAACAGAAGAAATTCATTTTTTCTCACAATTCTAGAAGCTGGATGTCTAAAGTCAAGGTTGCAGCAAAGTTGGCCTCTTGTTAGCCTCTGTTCCTGGCAGGTTGTCACCTTCTTCCTATGTACTCACATTGCTTTTCGTCTGTGCATGAACACATCTGGCAACTCGTCTTATGAGAACACCAGTTGTATTGCCTTACGGCTCCACCTACATAGCATCATTTAACCTTTATTGCCTCCCTGAAGGCCCTATCTCTAAAAACAGTCACATTAGGGGTTTGGGCTTTAGCATATGGAATTTTTTTTGGAGGGAAGCACAATTCTGTGCATTACAGATAAACTTTACCAGATTGTTAAATTTTCTCCATATAATTACGAGAAAAAGGCATTAAAGAAACAAATAAAACATTCTGAAGATAAAGGAAGTCTATTAATAATGTTCCATTAATTAAAACCTTATTTTCAATATGTGGTTTTGCATTTAAAATTCATATGATCATTTCCTGGCATAGAATCATGCAGAATAGGAAACCTAAAAGTCTAAACAGATTGTATCTAAAGCAATCATGCTGCTTTTCCCATTTATTTTGAGAATAATCTTTTATTTGTATTCGAAATAACATTTGGTTTTACTGATCTTGAAAATATTTGAATAGTTCGAATTTAAGAAATAAAAAGAAGTGTTTTCTATTCAGGATTAGGCACATACATGTACATGCATGCATGTATGTGTGCCTGTGAGTGTGCACACACGTGCAAACACATATGTACTCTGATTCTTACTTAGCATTATATTAGTAACCTAAAAAGTTGGAAGTTTGCACATATAATTGGGTGAACCAGAAATAGAATGTTTTCTCAAAGTCAGGTAATTATGAAAGTGCAATATTTGAGCAAAATAGTATGTAAGAGTTATATTGATAGAGCTTAATATATAACCTATAGGTAGAGGAAGATACTAGACTGAAAATTTCAGACAAAGTGAATATATATATTCGAGAATTAAGATTCCAATGACAACCCACATTCGATCAAGTAGAGGTAAGAATAAATTTAATTACCTGCCTGAAAATACCCAGTCTCTAAGTATTAAATTAAAATATCAAATTGTAGGGGCGCCCGAGCGGCTCAGTCAGTTGAGCATCCAACTTTGGCTCAGGTCATGATCTCACGGTCCTTGAGTTCGAGCCCCGCATCGGGCTCTGTGCTGACAGCTCAGAGCCTGGAGCCTGCTTTGGATTCTGTGTCTCCTTCTCTCTCTGCCCCTCCCCCGCTCATGCTCTGTCTCTGTCTCTCTGTCAAAAGTAAATAAACATTAAAAAAAATATCAAATTGTAATTTTGTCTCAACTGCTTTTAGAAATTTAAGGTACAGATCAAGAAGGTCATGGCATATTGATAGAAGCATAATTGGGATTTCTTGAGAAGTAGATGCCTGAAGAAAAGCCCCCATATCTGTCCCCTTCCAGTGTCCCCAAACCTAGTTGGTTGTGTGTGTGTGTGTGTGCATGTATGCACATGTGTGCGCACACATGCATATGTGGTGGGGACCAGGGTGGATATTTAAAAACTCCGGATACATTTGGAGAAGGACTCAAAGATGCAGGAAAAGTAGTAACACATTAATCCCTTCCTACAAAAGAATAGGGACCTAAAAATGCTGAGATAATTGATAGAGAGCAAGGTAGCCCGGGAGTTAGGACAAGAAGGATGAATAGTGCATGGCCATTGTGATGAGAGATTATAGTTGGACCAGAGACCTCACCTTTGGTTACTGACAAATAACAAATGCCCGGGATGAGCTAAAAACAGCCACAGGTGGTCAGTGTATCCTATCTACATTCTAGGATAATATATTAACCCCTTTCTTTATCTGAGAACTTAAATTATCCACAGAGAGAAAGGGAAAGAATAATCTTGAATTTAGTGAGTTGAAAACTTAAATTGACAAGTGACAACTTGAAATGATTAATTCTAAAACCAGAAAATTAGTACAAATAGGAAGATTATGTAGTATTTTCTGTGACTCAGTAGAAGTGAGGGCTTGTGGCCTGAGTAAAATGAATTATAGATAAGTAAGTTCACTATTTCTATGTGTTTTTTAATTGGAATTTTCAACATGCTACAGAGATACACTTTTTATTTAAAAAAAAAAAAAAACCTAATGATGGGAGACATTATTTAAAACCTTGGACATATGTTACTATATATTATGAGTAAGAAATAACAAGTTGGGAAAGGCTTTTGTGGAAAGACCATTCCCAGCCATTGGAACCATGTTTTTCAGAGGTTGTCCACTTTGAAGATTCATGTCAAATTGGACAGACATAACACAAACGTGAGAGTGTGTGGGAAGTATAGAAAGAGATGAAATCTCAGAGTAGGCAGGATAGAGAAAACATAAGACTTTAAGCATTTTGGGTTTTATTCTAACAGCTTTCTTTTTTTATTTTACTTTTAAAATAAAGATGTGCGAATGACATGATTGGATTTTAAAGTGAGTTTTCTCTGTGTACAGCGCGTAGAACAATTTAGAGCAGGATGGGAACTGGTGTGAGATACTTACTACAGTAGCCCTGGGGGAAGAGAATGATCATTTTAATTAAGGGGACAACAACGAGGAGTACATTGCACTAAAATAATTTAATATTTAAGAAGTGAAATAAGATTTGGATTAGAATTGATATAGCTGAGGACTAGTATATCAAGGCATTTTTATTTCTACTTTGCACAATCTAATGGATGATAACTTTTACTAAACTAATAATTTTTTAAAGTATAATCATGATATTCAAACAAATTTAAATTGACACAATGCCAAAACTATAACAGTATAGCCTGGTTAATTTTATTTTACTCATTGAGAAGATACAGTTCATTCAAAAAAGCTTAGCCAAATATATAGGCAATCAGGAATGCTGAGGTAAATTTGTTAGTAGTTGTAAAGGTGGCCTCTTTCACAATGGGGGATGGAAATCAGTTGACTCTTCCAGACAAAATTTAGTTGCAATTCTTTCAACAAGACTAATGTGGATTGCTATTAGTAATCTACTACTTAGAGAGTTGGGAATAACTTAAAGATAATGAAAGGCAACATGATTTCATAGGATTCCCAGAAATCACAGAAGGATAGTCTTTTTGTAACAATTTCAAGGTCTTCCTCAATATTTGGGAATAAATGAGAAATGGGCACTGATTAAAATTTCAATATTTGCAAGATGATTTGGACACGACCTTGTGAAGCTATGGTAAAGGTATGAAGTAATAAGTTGGATATATGTGTCTGGAAATCATATGACGCTGATTTTACATAGAAGTGGTAATTGAAATCTTTGTTTCAGGAAAGAGATTAAGAAGAGAGCAGTTCCTCACCTAAGCTTTGAAAAATAGTAATACTTAATAACATTGTAGAAAAGTCTGCGAAGAAAACCAGACAGTGAGCTAGGACCAATATCAGTGGTGGTTAATACTGAAAGGCAAAGAAATGAAGGAAGTCAAATCATTGTTGAATGCTAATGCGAAGTATAATAAGGATAAGATATTTAGAGCAAAGAAATTATTTCATTTGTTAGGGTTGCCTAGGCTATAGAAAATTTGACGCAAAAATGTGTATTTCAAACAGAATAAAAGTGTGTTTCTCATTTATCCTATATTATCTAATGTACAGTCCTAGTTGATGGGATAATCTCCCCCATGTGATGACTCAGAGATGTTGTTTCTCTCATTTTTTCCCCCATTATCCCCAATGTCTCTCATCTTTGTCTATGCCCAGACAGCAGAAAGGAAAACAAAACAGCATGGAGAAACAAACCTTCTTAAAATTGTTGGCTCATAAATGACCATCAACTTAAATCTTATAGCCTACAACTGTTAACTACCCACATCTAAATTCTATGAGAGAAGCTATGTGCTCAAGAAGGAAAAATATATGAATTTTGGTGAAGAACTAAAAGTTTTATAACAAATATCTATTGAATTTAGAGATATCCTTACCATGAATCACAAAGGAGTGATAAGGTAGTGAGATTGCAGTGGATTGAGAAATGAAAGAAAATCAAGGCAGTGGGTAGGATCATACTTTCAAATCTGAGTGTCAAGAAAAGCAGGGTATGACTAGTAGTTGGCAAAGAATATGAAGCTGAGCTTTTATTTTTTCCATTTCCATCTTCTTCCTCCCCCTCCTCCTCCTCCTCCTTCTTTCTTCCTCCTCCTATTCCTCTACTCCTTCTCCTCCACCTCCTCCTCCTCCTTATTATTATTATCATTATTATTATTATTTGGTTTTAAGGAAAGCTTCCTGGGAATGTACAAAAATTATAAGAATATACAAGGAAAGATTGAGAAAATGAAAAAGAAAAATATGTATTAATAAATAAAAAATGCCTGAGAGAGATGTGAAGGACACAAAAGAATGAAGAAACATTTTATCCATTTAAAAGAATGTGTTAACTTACTCATGCCACTGGAAAGAGACAATATCCTGTGTTATTTAATAGCACTACCAAAAATTATATAGCTTTTCAGAGGAAGGAGAAGATGGTAAAAAATTTATTTAATTTTATATTTTCGGTAATCAGTGAGATTTTACGTTATGGAGTAAAAAAATCATTTAAGAGTGAGGATACAGGAAATGGAAGAGTTAGCAGGCATGGGGAAAGAGAGGTTTGAAGAAAGAAGTGGGGAAGTAGAATTGGAAATATATTTTTTGGGAACTGTAGCTAATGGCTAGAAAAAAATATAGACTAAATTTTCTGTGTAGAGTTTGATTTGTTTTGAGTTTTTATGAAACTAATGTGTTCTGTTACATGACTTTCTCTCTGAATAGGTAACAGTTGGGTATAGGCACACACAAAGCAATTACTGGGTCAACCCAGGGTTGCTTTTGCACCAGATTGGTGTAATAAGCAAATAAGATCTATGGTGTTACTGAAAGTACAGATTGTGAAAACTGGTGTGGACGAAACATGAAGAAAAGAGAAGGCTCATTAATGGTGCTGATTTGTCTTGTCAAGGATAGAAAGTCAAATGAGTGAGTTTAGTGTGAGCCACAATCAGATAGAAGAATAAGCAATCTTAAAGGAGTGAGAGCAGTCAAGGAATGAAGTCCTTGAGTTATTGAGTTTTCAATGGAGCAATTAGAAATACTGACAACGATCAATTCTATGATTTTTCCAGAAAGGGGAGCAACAGAGGTGCAATAGAAGGGAAGATAATCAGAAATGAATTGGTCAAGCAACTGAGAGGCCATGATATTGAAATTATTATCCATGACAGCAAGTAATGGATGGAGAGGAAAATTGAATCAAGTTCTAAATTTTAAAATAATTTTTGGGAGATCAGCAGATACAAATTATTGATGTGTGGGGAAAAATTTACATGAATGGCATGGATCCCATCCCAAACGGAGAGTTGTTGGTTTGTTTGCTGGATTTTTTTTTTTTATTATTATTACAGGAAAATAAAGGGATGTTTTATTCAAAATGAGCAGAGGCCAGCAGGGGCAGTAACTCAATCTCTCCTCATACTACACTATGAGAAGAGAACCACAACATATAAGAGGATGGCAGGAAAAGTTGTGCCTTCCAAATGAGGCCAAATTTTAAGTTCAGAGAGTAGAGGCATGGGGAGATGCTGAGTTTGCTAAATTTGCAGTAGTAGCTGCAAAAGTCCCATTCAGGAGGATTTGACGGATAAGGAAATTTTAATATTTTCATGTACTAAATAATATCTTATTAAGCCCCTTTTAACCTAATCTTCACAAAGGAACTATACTGGCATTCAATTCTGTATATCATTTACTCATGAATATGAAAAACAGTGGTGCTTCCTTTGGAGCATGTATTCTGTACCAAGAAACAAACAAAAAAATATTTTCATTTTAAAATGAAATGGGCTCAATCTCAGCACCTGGGCTCCATTACAGTACACATTTTGTTATCCATTATCATGGGATTCATAATGGGGAGCTTTAATCACATATTCTAATTCTCAGTGGAATGTAAGTCCCAACATACATGAACTACCAATGCTCAAGGAATTTGAGTGGGAAGTTAGTATACTGCATAAAATCCAAATTGGACAAACTTTTATCTCTATTGATTCAAAAGAACTGTGAACCCTCTAAGGGTCAAAATCTTTAACATTTCTCAGCACTGAATTGATGAAGCATACATGTAACATCTGTTGGTATTTATCATCAATATTTTGTTGAGTAGTGTATTAAGAATATGCTAATTGATTTCACTACTCCAAGTAAGGAAATACTTCCTTACACAATATAGATAGTTAGAAATACTGCCTAGAGAGAAGACTGTGCATTACATTTTCAAAATAATTTATGAAAATATTACAGGATAATTATTCTAGCACAGATTCATATTCTCATGGATGATGATTCTGGTCTATTTTAAATAAAAAGTAAGAAACATTACTGAATATTTGATTTAGTAAAATAGATTCATGATGCTTCATCAGAAATTATCTCCTAATTTTATTTAAATTTTCTGGATATGGAAACACTGATGGTTCTTTGGTTGATGAGGCCTTATTTGTTTAGAAATGAGCAATGGCACCCCCACAGGGTCACAGAAAAGCTTTTATCAGTAACAGCCTTTAGGCCACAGTTTGCAATCAGTGAATATTTATATTAGTGGCAATTGCACCAGACAGTAATTATCTTATCACAGAGGAAAAGGTTAAAAAGAAGCTTCTCCATTGAACACCCACTGTGTGGATAATTAAGTATCTCCATGGCTTCTTTCATTACTGCATTCAATAATAGTTAAATACTAGGGAATCTAGCTATAATCAGACATGATTTGATGAGACATAGAGAAAGACAGGAATAAACAATTTTAGTCTCTAGTTTTACTTGGTAAATTTCTTAATTTGATAGACAATGGTAAACATTTTTATAATATCTCCTCCTTACCCACTGTTGTCCAATGAACAAAGTTATTAAGTAGAAGCACTTAATTGCATCCTGTGACATTCTAGAAAACATATTAGGATACCTAAAGTATTTTTTCTTTTAAAAGTAGGTTGAAAGTTATTTGTGAAGATAATTCTTAAGGGCAATTTATTTCAGACACATGTAGGTGATGTTTAAAATATTTTGTCAGAATGGGGTAATAGTCTTCTGTATTATTTATTCCTTGAAGCCAGTGAAGGTCTTTCAGATAAGGTTACTTACATTCTCTCTTTCAGGTTATTTTATTTTATTTTTTTAATGTTTATTTATTTTTGAAAGAGACAGAGAGTGAGCGGTGGAGGGGCAGAGAGAGAGGGAGACACAGAATCTGAAGCGGGCTCTAGGCTCTGAGCATCAGCACAGATCCCCACCTGGGGCTTGAACTCATGAAAAGATGATATCATGACCTGAGCCAGATTCAGATGCTTAACCTACTGAGCCATCCAGCAACCCCCTCTTTCAGGTTATTAAAATAAACTTTCTTTAACAAAATACTAATAACAGGTATTATTAAATGTCACCTGAGAAATACTGAAAAAAAATGCACTTAATTCAACTAAAATTAATTTAGTAAATTAAAAGAAATGCTAATAGCGTTTTTATATTGTCAACCTTCAAAGTAAGACAGCCAGTTATTTTACCAACAAAACGGTTTATTTGGAAATAGCAGAGGAATTGCAATTCAGATTATGCCAACTCTGGCAAACCGTAGGCAAGTGAGAGATAAAGCAGAGTAACATACTTTATAGAGAAAAGCTGAAGCTGGGAGGGGCTGCTTTGATGAAAGCAAGAGTTCAGAGGTGGTGCTGGTTTATTATTGGCTGAGTGTGGTCTTTTCCTATTGGCTGAGATTGTGTGCTGGGCAAAGGGAATTCTTCCTCCTGCTGAGTAGTAAAGTAGGCTTTTTCCTGTTGGGGTCTGCAATTGACTGACAAGTGGTAAGGCATGAGAGCT
Organism: Puma concolor; assembly: GCF_028749965.1. Classification (NCBI taxonomy): domain Eukaryota; kingdom Metazoa; phylum Chordata; class Mammalia; order Carnivora; family Felidae; genus Puma; species Puma concolor. The sequence continues at coordinate 202,700,253 of NC_141667.1, read as the reverse complement.
CACCTGACCTCACAACTTCATTTTAAATGAGGTTTCCTTTATTCTCTTTCGTGCTTTACAGAAAATGAGCTTGATGCTTCAGTTTCTGGCAATAGGTACTGTCTCAATATGTAGGTCATATTAGTGTTCTCTCTTCCTAAACTTTCAATTCAGAGCTTGTGTTTCTGTAATATGAGAACATGAAATAGGCACAGATGATGACTGATCACTTATTTATTTGTTAATTCAATAAAGCATTGAGCAGCCCTATCCCCAGGCACTCTTCTAGGAACAAGATATGCATTGGAGATTTAAAAAACAACAACAACAACAAAACAAAACAAAAACAGGATAAAAATAAGGGGCTCCAGGGTGGTTCGGTAGGATGGGCATCCAACTTCAGCTTAGGTCATGATCTCCCAGTTGGTGGGTTCGAGCCCTACGTTGGGCTCTGGGATGACAGCTCAAAGCCTGGACCCTGCTTTGGTTTCTCTGTCTCCTTCTCTGTCTGCCCCTCTCCCACTCAGACCCTGTCTCTCTCTCTCTCAAAAATAAATAAACATTAAAAAAAAGTTAACAAAACAAAACAGGATAAAACTGTTTTCACTGAGAGAAATTAGGGCACCATATCGATGGTTAGAAAAGAGTGAAATCATCATCCCACTCTATGATTTTGCCACACTCAATTCTAGTAGTCTGAAGTATATAATTTCTCAGGCCACAAGACTGCATTTTAGAGAGCAGTATTTTCACAGATTTAGCTTCTATCCATATTCATAAAACAATATTTTCTATAATAAATATCCGTCTCCAGAATTTTGCCACTCACCACTACTCATGCTAAGTGAATAAGACAGACATAGATTTCTGCTTACATTCTAGTGGTTTCTGGTAGTGTTTGAGGAGAGGCCAAAGTCAAAAAACTGAGAAGGAGGCAGGGGATTTGAGATGAGGAACCTGCGTGATAACAGGAGAGGTAGGAGCATGGGGTATCAAGAAGCCTTAACAGGAAAACGATTGAGACAGAATGGTGAAACCAGGTAAAGCTCTACTGATAATGTGAATGAGATACCACAAGTGAGTTTGGTGAATAAAATTTGTTGCTAGCCTTGGCAATAACAGTTTCATTAAAAAAGTCAGAATTTGAGTTCCTGATGGTAGTTGAGAAATGGACCAAGAGTAAAATATTTCTTTTAAGACATTTTGATGAAAGAAGAATCTCAGAAATGAGGTATAGTCAGAAGTAGAGATAGGTCTTTATTTTTTAAGGCCTGAAAACATTTGAGCAGGGCTCCTAACTCTATAAGGCCCATGAGTGAGGTTTGAGAATGAAATGAAGAGAAATGTGCATGTTTATTTTCACTAACTTCTATTTAAATTGATCTTTTCTTTCCATTATTAATATAGAAGAAAAATTCAGATAATTTAGTTATAGCTATAATTTCATCAGCAATAGAAATCATAGCTATAGTTATTATAGTTGTTCAAGATATAGAGAAATGTTATTTATGCTCAGATATTATTATTCAGGCTTCCTGCTAATTCTGATTATTAAATAAGGAAGTGCATATATACTATATCAAATCTTGTTCTTAATGTTTTTAATATTTTAACTTTGGGATAACTGTATATTTGGGGAAAGTTGTAAAAATAAATCAGTGGTTTCCTTCAGCCAGTTTTGCCAAAATGCAAACATTTTATATTAGCACTATAATTTTGTCAGCAGCCCCTCTGGGCCCCAAATCAGTACATTATATTACTATTAACTAAATATGTAACTTTAATACCAATTTCAACTCCAAGTGCCTTCCCATTTTGTATCCATTTTCAGGAATATACCTGTTCTCCTTCTTTGAATATTCAAATTCTACCCGTGCTTCAACGCAGTTTAAAATGCCCACCCTGTCTAAGTTTATGGCATTGGTATGTCACCTTCCATAACGTCTTCATGTGATTTTGTATTGCTATTGTGACAACCATACAATTTATTTCCAAATGTAAGTACATTAAACATGAGAGTAGATGCATGAAAATTGATGTAAAATAAAAATTTTAAGTGGACAGATGAGGTTCTTAAGTTTGGACATTAAGGCTGCTAGCTTGGGGGGAGCAGTAAGCAAAAATAGCTAGCTAGCTAGCGGAAGAAGCGTCTAAAAGGGATGCAGGGATTAAGGAAACAAATGATCATGAACCGATTTTTTTTGGCTAATTCTTTTTAAAAAGAATGTGTCTATAGTGTTTTAGAAAGTTTCTTGAAGCAATAAATACGAATTGTTTTCTTGTGATATTTTTCAATTGTATGCTTTTTTATATATTTTCATAACTTTTTAAAAAACTATGCATAGAATTGTATCATACAGTTCCATTACTGAGACAAGTCTTTTTGATAAAAATCTAATAAGTAGGAGAAGTTACCAGTAAGAGGTAATATGACTACTAAGTTTTATTCATTTACTTGACCACATAAAATCTATACTTACCTTTTAATAGAGTTAATGAGAGTTTTCACTATTTATAAGCTTCAGCCATTCAGTGGTAATTAGCATGGAGGTGTTATTCACTTTTGTCCTAATACAGGTTTCCTTTTAACCTTTCTAAGAGGTCCTGCTATTTTTTGCTTCATTGCTTTGCTTTATTGAACATTATACGACATGGCAAGCAATTAAGTATGATTGTGTAGGAAATTAAATCAGCAAAAGTGCATTAATGGTCAGGTTTAAATACATAAAAGCAACAAAATTGAAGTAAAGGTTGCAATTCTATATTTAACTTATCTTATTGTGTCCAGGTACTGTAGAATGTAAAAATGTGTTAAATCATTCATGCTTTGAAGAGCATAAAAATATTTCTTCATGGTGGATTTAGTTGATGACAGGATTTAAAGCCTTGTCAGGAAAGGGTCATAATTATCCTTATTTAATAACATTTCCAGGGTTAGTTTTTATTTGTTATCTTATTCTTGGCAGAATGGGGCTAAATTCTAAATAGGCAAAGTACTTGAATGCATATGTAGTGTTCACTGATTATCTATTTTCAACTTCTAAAGTAAATATATCTGAATATTACATCACTGTTTAATGTAAATGTTTGGATTTATTTCACAAAAAAAGACAGTTTGGATTAGTGAAAATAATTTCAGTGGAAAATGAGTCAGAACCAGAGATAAAAAAGGTTTTATTGATTATTTTTAATTAAAAGATAAATTATATCCTACGATAAAACTGAATGGATAATATTTCAAAATATAAGTATTCATGAAGTAGGAAACATTGGAGACCATGAATTTTTTCACAGATAAAATATTATTTCCATAAATGTCCCAGCCCAAATGGTTTCTTCAGTATTTTCTTTCAGATGTTCTGGTGAGAGAAAGGTCCCATGCTTTAAAAATGAATCAGAATATATATCAAATGGAATACTACCAAATTAATTGTTGGATGCTGGCATATATAAATCTGGTATCAAAATCAAAACCAATTAAAAGTGCAAACCAACACAGGAAATCTTTGGACTAATTACGAGACATTTTTGGCATTTTTACCTGGTAGATAGATGATTGTTTGCTCATAAATGGACAAGGCATAAAAATAAGACACCTTGTTATTGGTCTGTAGACATTAGTCCAATCTGTTACTCACTCCCTTAGATAATAATTGCACATTTTCTTTTCTCTTCTTTTCCGAATCTTTCAACATGTCTTCACATTTTCACTCATAGCTGATGATAGTTATACCAAATTTAGTAAGAACACTGTAACAATTGGAAGTGAATTTCTACAAACTCTCATTACTACTTTGCTATTTCAATCTGTTCCCATAACTTCTGTGTAGCTGAAATCATAGATGAAATGTCTTTGCTCCTTTCTGGGATAAGCTCTCTCCTTTTGCACAAGATACTATTAAAGGGCATTGCTTCTGCAATTCTTCCTTCTATCATTGTTTTGTTTTCCTTTTGTCTAATGAAAACCAATCCAGTGCATCCTATTTCACTAGAAAAATAAAGTGGTTTCCATGTGATATGGCTCCCTACCACTTAGTTCTGTGACATCATCCCCCATAACTTACTGCATTCCAGTTACCTTGCCATTTTCTCTCTCTCTCTGTGTGTGTGTGTGTGTGTGTGTGTTTGGAACATTCTAGGCATTCTCCCACCTTAATCCCATTTGGTATTTCTTCTGTCTGAAATGTTTTGCCCCCAAATACCTACATTCCTCAAAACTTCTCATCTGAATTTTGTAATACTGAGTTCTTAACAAAGTAATGTTTCTATTTTATAGAATGATTGTAATCTCTTCTAGAAAAATCAGGCAAGAGTGATTAAAGTTTTGAAAAAATACATGAAAGTTTGCCTAATAAATATCAAAATATGAAAAAGATGCTCAAAGAAGCTAATGCAATGGCTAGATTTTTTGAAAAATGAAAATCTGCTTAGACCCTTGCTTCAACATGGCCATAAAGATAATTATCAGATAAACAAAATAAGTAAAATCTAACCCAAAAATGAAATTAACAAATGACAAAAAGTAAAGCCATCATATAGGATATGTTCCAAGCCTCTCAAAACGGGGGTCTTTTCCAAGCATAAACAATGAAGGAATTCACAACAGAAAATCTTAATATATTTGAATATATACAATTAAGAGTTTCTCTATGTCAAAAAAAAGTAGAACACGAGTAACAAATGACTGAAAAGTTTGACAGATAATTAGGATGTATACCTCTAGCTAAAGAAAGCATTGTTGCACCCAAGATAAATTATAAAAGTACTTAAGATGATATCTCACATATATTGTGTATTATATAATGGCAAAGAAATATATGAAGAAAATTTGTACCTCTCTGAGATGAAAAAAATATACAAAGTACATAAATTCATTAGGGACTGTGCATTGCTGTATTTTGGCATTTTAGATCAAGAGTTTACTCTGTAATGAGAGAAACACTTCTAGAAGGCTGCAGGAGGACTCTGTATACCTTCTTTCCACAGCAACAATCATACTAAATTTCTATACACACACACACACACACACACACACACACACACACACACACCATTTAACATTATCTGGAAACTGACCTAAGATCACATAAAAAAATGAGGAAACACTTTTTCGAAAAATGTGCTTAATTATGTTAAGAACAAGGACAGCCTGTTGCATCTGAGCTATGATCCACTCCCTCACCCGTCTCCAGCTCAGCATGATGGATGCTTCTACCAAGGGTGGGTGTAATCAAGAAAATGGGGCTTTCCTTTCCCCTCCAGCTCTCAGTTTTAGGTGATGGTTTCTCTTCAGGAACGGCAGGTTGCCACTCATCTCCAACTCATTTAAGTGAAGCTCTTAGTAAGTGCTTCTGATACGTCTGGGGCTCCCTTCTTCCATCACCCAGCCCCTGACTACTACACAAACTGTCCCAAACAAGGCAGGCTGAGAATACAGTGCTCTGATTGCCCTCACTCTGGCTTGGTTGTAGGGCAGTTTCCACACTGGGAGAGGCAGGCCAAGAAGACTAGGCGCTCCTGACCCACCCAGGACCCTGCTCAGCAGGTGTCTCACTCTGAGAAAAATAGGCTGATCCACATGCCTCGATCTTTGGACCAATAGCACAGTGTTTCTGTCCAGTGGGAGTGGCAGACCATGAGAACAGACAGCAGTCTAGTGCTCCTGTAAAGGGACTGACTTTACTGGAGACTGAATATTCGGAAAACCTGTTGGGAAATTTAGTCCTAAGGGTGCAGTTAAGAGCAATGGAGATTTTAGCAGTGAGCAATTAAGTAGAGGCTGGGTGCTCCATGAGAACAACAGCTAAACTTCAAACCAGCTAGAAACTTATCAGAGGCAGGAAGTTAAGAGACATGTAAGAGCCTTTCTGGAGTCAGAACAAGCCCCAAAGACTGGCCTCCTTAACTAGTCCTGCAAAAGGTTTGGATTAATTTTTAGGCCATGAAGCAGTATATACTCCAGTACGTTGTTAAAAACGATAGAAGAATAAGCTAGCAATTAGTAGAGGCCAACAGAAGGGTGTAATATCAGCAGAGAGACCAAAGCCAGAAGGTAAATAATAAGATCAGGGAAGGAGACAGAGAGAACCTAGCTGAAACGACTGTTATCACAGGATTTGGGAGAGGGGTTCATATTGATCATGAGTGTGCCCAAGGCTGTGCCCTCTCAACAGTGACATTGGAGAGGGCATAGAGTTCACTGACATGGTTCAAATGAGTTGGTAAGCAAATACGCAAAAAAGAAGTAAATAGCAATAAGCCCTAGAGGCGGGAGGCTTAGTGTCCAGAGTTGATACAATATAAGATGCTACAATTAATGAGCTGAATGTCCAATAATCTATACAAAGGAGAGAAAAGAAGGCACTGTAAACTGACTTTAGAGATCTGAGTGAGAAGAAAATTCAAAGCTGCTATTATAAATGTTAAGAATTAATGAAATGTACGTTTAAATAAGTAGGAGAAGGTGGGTCACCTGGGTGGCTCAGTCAGTTGAGCACCCACACTTGATTTGGATCACGTCATGATCCCAGAGTCATAGGATCGAGCCCGGCATGAGGCTCCACAGAGTGTGAGACTGCTTAAGATTCTCGCTGTCTCCCTCTCAAAAAAAAATTTTTTAAATAAATAAGTGTCCCATCAAATAGAGAATACAAATGAGAAAGAAATTATAAAAAAGATTATATTATCTGTACAATTTTTTAAATTTTTGATAAGCAGACTTTCTTCATGGGAAACTATTAACATAACACTGGTTCATCAAGCTTTGTGGTGATATCAACAATTGTAATATAAATTTATTTTATCTTAAATGATGAGCGTTTTAACTGAATTTATAGTAGAGGGCACAAGAATGTTATTATTTCTCCTTTGGTAAAATGGATCTCCAAAAGTTTTACTTTGATTATTTGAACTGGATTTTTTTTTAACGGCAAATGTTATTGTTATAATTAAATGAGTTTCTGTGTGGAAAAACAATGAGATGGGAGTGAAATGAAAGGCAGAATTTCTAGGCCTAGACATATAGACAATGCTTATGAAGTTAATGATTAAAAATAACCATTTCTGGTGTCACAGTGCTAGTCACAGCCCTCGTCCTGCACAAAGCACATGCACAAAAAATCAGTCTTTAAAATGAAAGCTACTTATCAACGGATTTCCATGGACTAGCAATCCAAGGAGTCCTATTCCATCCACAGTGTTATGTACGTGGCAGACATCTTACAAGGGCAGCAGTGGTTCCAACAAAATTAAAGAAGTGCTGTTAAAAATCACAGCATTTTAGGGGCACCACTCAGTCGGTTAAAAATCCGACTTTAATTTTGGCTCAGGTCATGATCTCATGGTTTGTGACTTCGAGCCCTCCCCCCCACCCCCACTTCAGTCCCTGCACTGACTGCAGAGCCTCTCTCTCTCTCCCTGTCTCTCTGCCCCTCCCCACTCGCTTGCGCTCTCTCGCTCTCTCTCTGTCTGAAAATAAATAAATAAACTTAAGCAAAAGCATAGCATTTTACAAAAGCTTTTGTTTCAAAAGAGGAACATTTAGTGAAAAGGCTCAAATAACAAAATTTGTCAATACAGAACTTAGCTGCTAGAAAAGGAAAAGTCACACAGCTAGTGGGAACCTCATAATTCTAACATGTAAAATTATAGCGAATAAATGCTGAAACATGATGCAAAATGAGAAACTGAAAAGTTTCCACTCACAAACAGTATTTTACATCAGTGTGTTGAGGACATGTCACCTGAGGCAGAAGAGTTTTCATGTAATAAACTGAAAACAAAGTCTGCTCGATGCAGGTTGATGAGTCCATAGATTTCACCAGTCAATGCCATGCTGTAATATTTGTCAGATTTGTAAGTGGTGGTGAAATTCAATGCAGCATTGTGTCCCACAAATAATGCCTGAAACAAGGAAGTACCAAAATATATTTACTTCCTATCTGGAAACAAAAGGTCTGCATTAGAATTACTATTTGTATCAATGAGAATGTTTGAGGTTTTGTTTCCCTTTTAAGAAAAGAAACTCCTGACTTTATTGTAATTTACTGCTCTTTTCACAGTGAGATGCTGTGTCAAAAATTCTTATAGTCGGAAAGAAACAGTTCTAGATAATGCCAAAAAAAAAAAAAAAAAAAAGGATCTGTATTTAAAATATTCCACCCAAGAACGTTAAAAAAGAAAACTGTGAAAACCTGATAAAGAGAAACCTAAGTTGCCTGCTACATGTAGACTTCAGTGGTTGATCAGAGGAAGAGGCTTCAAGAAGGTGTTTTCAGTTGAAACATGACTTCGAGGAGTAATTTTACAAAAATGGTAAGCCATATTTTCCAGAGTGCTTTCAAGATGAAGAATAGCTGGAAAACTTGCCTTAATTAGCAGATAATTTATATCACTTGAACTATTTGTAGAAGTCGCTGTGATGCCCTAGAGAAATGTTTTTATTTCAAGTGACAAGATTCTGGAATTTGAAAAGGAAAGGATATTTGGAAAAATTATCTTGTAGATAATATGTTTCCACTGATTCTTAGGCTTGTGAGTACAAAAGGATATCAGCAAGCCTCAAATTGTATTGAGAATTGTCTGGAAGAACTGAAGAACAAGATAGAACAGTATTTTCCCGCTCTTTTAACACAAGTGCAAGATTAGATTAAAAAAGAAAGCCTTTCTCAGAGTCTTCTGCTTGGGAATTTTCCTCAGGGAGGAGAGGGATAAATTTGTGAGATATAGACTAATTGTACACTAAAGATTGTACATTGATCTTTCCCCTAGGTAAAATAAAGATTTCTATTAAAAAGGGAATTCTGCCATTCATAAAAAAAGCAAAAAAAAAAAAAAATTCCAGCTTTTACATTTGTGAGCTACATTTTTCTTCTTTATCAGGTACCAAGAGGAAGAATTGAAATAATCTCATTTTAACTGAAAATGAAAATATTTGTGTTTATCTAAGCCAAGACTCAGAATCAACTGTTAGATGCCAAAAACAAGTTTCTATGAAAGAAGGAAATTTCATTCTTTTTTATTGTTTTATTAATTTTTTTATTAATTATGTTTTGGGAGAGAGAGAGAGCAGGGGAGAGGGCAGAAGGGGAGAGAGAGAGAATCTCAAGCAGGCTCCACAATTCAGCACAGAGCCCCGATATGGGTTGGATCTCACAACTGCAAGATCATGACCTGAGCTGAAATCAAGAGTTGGACATTTAATCAGTTGAGTCATCTAGGTGCCCCAGGAAATTTCATTCTTAATATTTGGTTACAAAAATAACATTTTTGTACATGTGTAGGCATCCTGAAAATGCCAAAGAACCAATGCATTTTCAACTGTGTGTCATATTAATTTGTAGTTTTACCATGAGGGAAACAACATGGAAAACAATCCTACCAGAGGTAAAATTCTGGAGTTGGGCAGATCTTGTTTATCTCTATAATAATAGGTAATGTCAGAAATATTTTTTAATATCACAATAAGATTTCTTTTTTTTTCAAGTTTATTTATTTTGAGAGAGAAAGAAAGCAAGTGAGCACATGAGCTTGAGCAGGGGAAGGGCAGGGGGAGAGGGAGAGAGATAATGCCAAGCAGGCCTCACACTCTGAACTAGAACTCACAAATTGTGAGATCGTGACCTGAGCCAAAATTAAGAGTTGGACATTTAAAGGAGTGACCCATGCAGGCACCCCATCACAATAAGGTTTCTTACTTATTTGTTGAATAGAAGATCCTTGAACAAAATTAATTTTAGTAGCATTAATATCAAGTATCTCCATTATATGAATTTTTCAAGGGTTGGCAGTACATCCCAACGATAGTGGGCATACGATAGGGGCGATATACCACCCACTATTGGTGGTACATCCAATAGTTCTTTAAATTTGCTGCCCTAACAATGGCTTGTGAAAGATAAATGATAGGTGATGAAGTTTCCTAGTAAAGCCACAGACCAAAGCCGTTATTATCATCAGTAAAGGGAATATGATAGGAAATGTTAAAAGTATAAAGCTATAAATCACAGAGATGAAAAATAATACAAAAAGAATAAAATATCCTATTGACAATGCAACAATTAGGGTTTTTATGCATCTAGGAGAGTCTTGCTTCCTTTTCTGATTTGAGTCAGCCAACAATATCTGAGAATTGTCCACTCTTGGAGATTTGTTGAAGAGCTTTGGTTTAATATCTTTTAATAGGAATAATTATCAAATTCTTGTCCTTTGAAAATGGTTGATATTTTTGTTGGAAAAGATTTATTGAGAGATCGATTCCTTTTCATTTTACTTTTGTACAGTAACATCAAGAGTACCTGATAAGTTCTCTTTTAATGATGTTATACTTTTACTGCCATGTTTTCTAGAACACAAAATTACCCAGTTTTAGTTTATATAGAGGTGGATTGATTAGATAGTTAAGAATATGCAGTCTGTAGTTATTGATGATAAAATGGAAAGTTCTGAGTATTCTTATAATTTTTAGCTAAAAAAATGTTCAGTTTGTATGAATGAAATATTTCTTGTGGACTGTGGGAAATTTCTCCCCAGGACACAGTCTATGACTTCCTGAGAAGGGAAAGTACATTAGGGGTTAAGTTAGAAGGGTTGGCCACAAGGGTTGCAGGAAGCCTGTTAGTTTAAATACATTTAATTATAGTGTTTTTTTATTTGTTTAATTTTTTAAAGATTGTAAATGATGAGGCCAGTCTTTTACTAACTTATTATATGTGATTTTAAATTCATAAGCTTTATCTAGAAAATTTTCTTTTTTCTGTTCAGCCTTTCCTAATTTGGCAGGTAGGTTCTTATGAAGTTGAACATACTCCACCATACATCTCCCTACTTGTACCCAGCTCAGCAATGTGAGTAATTAACAGGGAAAGGGCATGAGGGAAAATTTTTGAGTAATGGTATCTCTTTTATTGTGGTAATGAATACATTAGTATTCACAAGAATGTATGCACTTTTCCAATGCATAGAATTTACACTTAACCAAATTTATTATATATAAACTATATAGCAATAAAGTTTACTTTATAAAATGATATTTTGAGAACCAAATCTTCTTTTTTACTTTTTCACTTTTTCCAGTGATCAGTAAAATATTGAAACTGAGAGTGCAGAAGCAGGCATATTCTAGTTTAAGCTAATTTGTGCTCAGGATATTTCTCTTGATCGTTAGAATCTTTCAACTTGGAACCTGGTATTAAACATTAGGGGAAAAAATGATGTCATTTTTGCTAGGCTAGCTTCATTATTTTAAAGTGATTCGTATTATAAAATGGTAATTGTTGTCAAAACATGCTGGTAGAGGGAGAATTTTAATATGCCATCTATAAATTTTCAGCTCAAAAAAATGTTCAACTTTTTTGAGAGGGATCTTCTTTTAATGTTTAGAAACCTTTTGGTTACTTATGAATTAAACTACTTCTGTTAATTCTTTCTTTCATTCATATATTCAGCAAATACTTTGTAAGTCTTTAAGCAGACATGAGACTTGTACTTAGGAAGCAGAAACTCTAATGGGAGACAGATATTAAATTAATGATGTTATAATTAAAATTTGTGATGAATGCTGATAAAGGAAAAAATGAAGTGCTAAGGGAACGTATTATAGAAATTTTCAATATAAGAAACTGTGCTAAAGAAGTGACTTTTAAGCTAAGCCACAAATAATATGTATGGATGCATAAACTGCTTTTTATATGCATTATGAACTAAAAAATGTGTCCATTTTGCCAAAAGCTGACTTCTTTTGAGAATAGCACATGCTGAATGTTTAAATAATTTGTATCTATTCTTATTTGAATAGGCATTTTTTACATTTCACTGAATTTTAAGATGGCTTCAAATGGCTTTTTGGCTGAATTATACTTACATGCATGCACAGATACCATAGCTAGGGCAATTTATGGAAGTGGATGACGCCAGAATGCTATTTTACAACCTCATTTTGAAAAACAGATATTATAATGGCATTTTGGAAATTTATTATTTTATATCAGTGGTAATACTGTATTATTAAACACATTTAAAAATCAAATTAATGAACTCAAATAACATGTTTTATGCATGCATTGTATCAATGTCTTATATAAAATCATAATATATTTTAATAGAAGCTTTTTGTAAATATGTAAAACAGTTCATCTTAGTATGACAATATTCTGGCTGGCTTGTTTCAGTATTATCTTTAGGTAAATCTTTGAAAAGAGAAGCACCAGATTTTGTATTACTTTGTGATATCACAATCATATAGTCATTCAATTATAAAATTATCCTCATGACATACATAATGTATGGAGGGTAAAGTCAAGGCCAACAAATGTTTCATCAGAGATTGGGGTTATGATAAGACTATGATCACGATAAGGAGTTTCTTATAATCCTTTCTTTCTGATTTTAGGAGAACATACAGTAAATTACAAGCAAACAAATTCTAAGCCAAAATGTTAATATTTCATTACGTTTTAAAAAGTATACTCTTCCCTGGGGCACTTGGCTGACTCAGTCATTTAAGCTACTGACTTTTGATTTCAGCTCAGGTCATGATCTCAGGGTTTGTGGGTTCCAGCCCTGCATCAGGCTCTGCACTGACAGTGTGGAACCTGCTTGGGACACTGTGTCTCCCTCTCTCTTTGCTCCTACTCTGCTCATGCACATGCTCTCTCTCTCTCTCTCTCTCTCAAAAATAAATAAATAAATTTTAAAAAAAAGTAAAGTCTTCCCTTCAAACAAAGGAAATTAAAATAATAAAAGTCTAAACTTACGTTTGCATTATAGTTAGGGTTTGTGTGTAGTGTAGAATGTTTCAGAATAATAATCATAACACACATGTTTATTATTTTACAAGCAAATAACAGATACTAATATTAATCGTATTGAACTGTAGTTGTTAATTTTCTAATCTTCATCTAGAATTTGTGTTCCTTAAATTCAGGGCCCTTTGTCTACCATAGTGTTGGCCACAAAGTAAATGATAGGTAAATGTTTGTTTCTTCAAGTTTTTCTTTTTTTTTTTTTTCCCTAACAAATTCTTTGGAGGCTCATACTGACTAGCAAATATGTTTCTGAAGAATTACATTTAAATTTTAATAAAGAAATAATGTGAATCAATATTTTAGTCATTAGACATCAGAATAAATTCTGTGACTACTCTTGGGAAAGAGAGGCAAAGATAATGAAATTGTAATTTCAAAACAAAATGAAATAAAGATGTTTTAATATATCAACATTCAATTTTCATCCACATCATGTGCCTCATCATTAGCCAAGCAATACCAAAATAACATGCAAAACCTTCCACATTTCATGCTATCTCCCATTGATTTTTCTCTAATCTGATGAATAGATGAATTTAAATTAATTTCATTGGAATGAAAATATAGGAAAGCTGAAGGTAAGAACTGTGGGATTGTTTCAAGTCTTCAACCACTGTTAAAGAAAAAAGAGATTGAGAAAACATATTTGAAGAAAATATTTTGTAAATTGTCATAAATTAAATCATTATTTCTTCATTCCTTCTTCATAAAGTTTTACATTTCATAATATGGTATTAAAAAATTCAAACTCTTGGGGCGCCTGGGTGGCGCAGTCGGTTAAGCGTCCGACTTCAGCCAGGTCACGATCTCGCGGTCCGTGAGTTCGAGCCCCGCGTCAGGCTCTGGGCTGATGGCTCAGAGCCTGGAGCCTGTTTCCGGTTCTGTGTCTCCCTCTCTCTCTGCCCCTCCCCCGTTCATGCTCTGTCTCTCTCTGTCCCAAAAATAAATGTTGAAAAAAAAGTTTTTTTTTAAATTCAAATTCTTAACAGACAGAACTATATCTATATCCTTTAGCAAATGATGCAGTATTTCCAGATCTCTGTTATCATAGATTTATCCTAACATTATGTGCCTTAGCTTAGGTCCTTTTCTTTTTGTGCCTCTAGTGGATACAAAAATGGAGAGGTGTCAATTATAGGCTTTCTTAGAGGACATATTGTGTAGGGACAGATTCGGTGTCTGAGAGAAAATAAGCATTGCCTTTGATCCTGCTTCTCCAAACGTAAGGTATTGAAAGCCCCATAGTAACTTTCGTCATAGGTTTTTCTCATAGGGACCCTTCTCCCCTTGTTTATATCTCACACTCCCATGATCTCCTCTTTTTTCCTACTTTCGATTCATGTATATAGACATTTTGAAATTTCCTGAAACTTTTTTTCCCTGATAAATACAGGATTATGTATCCAGAAAAACAGAGCAAACAAGTAGAAAGATAAGAAATTACAATTTTTTTAATCATGTCTAACACAAAATAATTAGAATGTAATTGGAACATAAGTTGAATTTGATGCTATCTCTGTTAGCTCTCATGTTCCATCAATTATACCTGTTATACACACTCATCTTAAGGATACCCTATCCAAAGTCTCACACACCCATTTTATTCTTAATGAGAGTCTGGGGAAAGTCAAATTAATTCATGTTTGTATAACCATTGCAAACTGTCATTATTTTGAGTATCTTTTCTTCTTCACCCAGGGAAGCCATAACATTGTGTTTGTTAATGGTAGAAACAAGAATAGAGTTGTTCCAAATAAGACATCTTGTTTTGCTAAGATGGATAATTATTAATTCGTGTTTCCTCATTCTCTAGCTGTTTGACTTTTTTTTTTTTTTTACTGTGTAAGAACATTTCTTAACCTTTATATTCTTACCTTATTTCTCTAATGATATGTTGATCATTAGATATTAATAAAGAAATGCCATAATTACATCTTATAAAATGGCAAATTTTGACCTATATAAAACTTTTAGAGTATAATGAGGAGTTACCAAATTTATGCCATAAATTTGTTCTGTTATCAGTTTCTCTGGATAAGTTGTTTATTCAGTAGAAAGCAAGCACCTAAGGGACAAGAACTAGATCTATTGTCCTTTTTATGTATATAAATAACAAATCATGGTGACAGGCATCTCATGGGGGAGTCCGTCTGAAGCACTTGCTAATCATTTTTATGCAAAACTTTTGCTGCTTAATTTATTCAGTTCATTGTCAAGAGAGATGAAGAAAGAGGGTCTTAATCTCTTTTTAAATGTAATGTAACACATCAGAATAACTTCTGTTGCCCATTTTATAAGTATCTGATAAAATGTATGTTGCATAGAGGTATATTCTTCTTTGCTCTCAGGGTAAATGTCCTTGAATTATACACACACACACACACACACACACACACACACACACGAAAACTCACATAAACAAACACACATGCATTATCTAGTAAGTATGGAGTAACCCACCCTCTGAAATTATATTTATCAAAAAATGCCAGTGGTTGTCTTCATAATTTGGAAGATTCTGAATAGTGTCAGTTAGACAAAGATTCACACCTCCACCAAATCGTATCCATCATACTTGGAAATGAAACTAGGTATTATATATGAGTGGTACAACATAATTTTTTTTAAAGTTCAACTGCATGTTGTTTCTTGTGTCTTTGATTTTAGCCATTCTGACAGGAGTGACATGGTATCTCACTGGGTTTTGATTTGCATTTCCCTGATGATGAGAGATGTTGAGCATCTTTTCATGTATCTGTTGGACATCTATATGTGGGGGATAGGTGAAATGGGTAAAGGGATTAAGAGTACACTTGTCTTATGGTAAGCGAAATAAGTCCATCAGAGAAAGACATATCATATGATGTTACTCGTATGTGGAATTTGAGAAACTCAACGCATGAACATAAGGGAAGGGAAGGAAAAGTAAGATAAAAACAGAAAGGGAGGCAAACCATAAGAGACTCTTAAATACAGAGAACAAACTGAGGGTTCCTGGAGGGGTGGGGGGTGGGAGGTTGGGTTAAATAAGTGATGGGCACAATGGAGGGCACTCTTCAGGACGAGCACTGGGTCTCATATTGTAAGAGATGAATCAGTGGCTTCTACTCCTGACGCCAAGACTACCCTGTATGTTAACTACCTTGAATTTAGAGTAAAATAATAAAAAAGAGTACTTTTCTTGATGAACGCTGAGTAATACATGGAATTGTTGAATTATTATATTGTACACCTGAAACTAATATAACACTGTATGTTAACTACACTGGAATTAAAATAAATTTTGAAAAAATTTAAAAAGGTAAAAATATAAAGTTTAACTGCATGAACACAATGACTTCTATATAGATTTCTTCTCTTTTGTCAACCAGGTTGCTAAGGAGTTGGGCAGCTTTAAGTCTGCCAGAAGCACACCGTTTCTACCATGAAAGCTTGCTTTTATCTGTCTCAACCAGTTGATGCTATCCAGGGAATTCCCCAAATAAAATGGTTAATAGTAAGAACTAGTGTTTATCTGCATTGGACTTTGGAGGCAAGATGACCCATAATAATATGATATTTTACCATATACTAGTGATATGATCTAGTGAAAGTTACTTATCCCAAATCCCACTTAGTTTCTATATGTGTAAATAGAAATTGTTTAAGGGCTGTTTTATTGCATAATAAACAGTTTGCCTTTTATTAAAGAACCACTCACCCAATACCATCACCAGAAAATACTTGAGTTCGTATAGGAAATTTAATTATTTAAAGGAAAGTTATATTTTTACCTTAAATTTGATACATATAATCATTATCCGACTATTATGAAAATCTCCTTGTTGAAAATATGCTTCTGTTAGTCATAAAATTTCTCCTTTCTCTTTCTTATCATTATTATTTTTAAAGGTGGCATATGTTGATAAAATATTTCAGTTTAAAAATTACTTTTGAATGTAAGATTTATTAATATAATGCATACTTACTATATACACTTTTTATGATAGTTTTCTTAGTAGATTTTGTGCATATAGGGAGAATAAGGTAGAAAAGATTTGTGCTCTGACAATAACACTGTACATATTCAATAAGAACTTCTAAATGTGTAGTGGTGCATTAAAGCTGTATGTCACATATGGAAAATAATTTACTGTCTTTGAACAGATTGCAGTCTTAATTGCATAATAGAATACAGATAGTGCAAAAAAGTGTAATTCTTTTGAATTAACTATAACTGAATTTATTTTTATCACTGAGGTTGTGAATAAGGTAAGAAGAAAAAAATATGGTGCAGACACATAAGGAACACTTTTGTCTTTCACATGCAGGTTAAGCATGCTCACTCCTGTTGCTTTTAATATTTTACAGATTTTTAAACCATTTTTAGTTATTGCCATTCTACTTAGGGCTGTAAGCATATTTCAGGAATTACATCTTACTGTGTTATCAATAGTGCATCTGAAATTTACTTCACTACAATTTGAAATTTCAAGAACAAATGTATTGTTACCCAGTTATTTTTCTTTAGGCTGAAGAAATAACATAGTTGGGCTTGAGTTTTAAACATTCATTATTTTTCATTTCTGTATTGATAAACAATTAAAACTGATTAATATATAGTTAATATTTTGCTCTCATAAACACAAAGGAAATATTTTAAACAAAGTTCTTTCTCAATTTGACTTGTTCTTTTAGTGTTCATTATGATAAATTTAGTACTTAGCAAAGAATTTATAGATATACATTTATATTTATATATCAAGAATTATTGGCTAGAATCTTTTAAATTTAGGAATCATACTAGAGCTGGTTAAAAATTTCAAAAGATAGTGAATGGGATAATTAAATATGATTTAATAGATAATATAGCCACTGGCTAGGAATTTAGTTTTTAATTCAGTCTTACCATGTATGACTGATGTGACCCTACTTGAACCTTTAATATTTGAATTTGGAAAATAGGTCACAGATAACCTCTAATTTGCTTGAATGTTGTAAAAATAAAAGCAGGGAATGTATAAAGCACTTAACACCTGGCACTTAACACTTAGCATATAACACCTATGCACTTAACACGGTCAGTACTCCATAAATTGAAAATTAACACCACATAATAATGGTTATTTTATTAAGTAATAATAATTGTATGTTCAAAGGCTTCCTGTTCAAAACAACTAAAATTAATTTAAACAAAGTTGATAAAAAGTTGCTCTTTGATAAAGATCCCAATTATCCAAGAACCTTGATTTATATGTTTGTGCCATATCCTCTGCACATATATGATTTCTTCCAAATATATGATTTCTTCCAAGTGAATACATACCCTCTCTTGATAAATTTGAACTGCCCTCATTTCACTTATGATAAAATGAGTTGTTTTTGCTGATCTAGGATTTAATTAAAATTTAATACTAAATTTTGAATATTAAAATCACAATATATATTGGAAGATCAGAGTATCACTTTTTTTATTTGTAAATTTTTTTACTTCCTTCATTTTATGTAAATAGATATAGTTAAATTTTTCATATCATTGGGTAAATAAATGAATTATGTTTTTTAGCTCTTGGTATTGTTAGCAATTTCCACCATGGTAAGTCAGATTATTGGCTGCATAATTTCTTGCTTTGAAGTGTTTCTTCTGAAAGTATATATTTGTGATAGATAAAACTTACAAGTAGAAAACTTTTAAAAATACATAGTTTGATTAAAAAATAATTAGCATTTTAGAAATGAAGCCAAAACATAAAACGGTGAATGTAAGTGATTGTAAAATAGAGAATTTTGTTCTGCTAAGTTAAAGCCACCTAAAAATGTCCTTTGTTACACTGAAAACTAATAAAATGGAAGATATAGAAGAAATACCATAAAGGGAGACATCAAGAAAGAGAAAAAGGAGAAAAAAAATCTGGTCAGATGGAGACAAAAATCAAAATTCCAAAGCACATGAAAAAATCTAATTTTAAAAACACAGAAGAAGAAGAACCTAAATATAATTTTTTTTTTTCTGAGACAGAGAGAGAGCACTAGTGAGAAGGCAGAGAGAGAAGAGGGAGAGGGAGTGTGGAGCCTGAAGTGGGGCTCGATGTCACCCCATGCAGAGCTCAAATTCACCAACTGTGAGATTGTGACCTGAGCCAAAGTCAGATGCTTAACTGACTGCACCCCTAAATATAAATATTTAAGTTAAGTTTAGTGAAACTAACTGTATCACTGACCAAGGTTTTACAATGGCATCTTTAGGAGGCTGTATTTGGAATGAAAAGTTAGCTGCCATTCCCTCACACTCCTCCTGTCTTTCCTGGGATAGGAAAAAGCAAAAAATTAAAGATCTGATCAAATATCATTAATAAAGATTAAATTTAAACTAAATGTTTTCAGCAGGATACAGTTGTTCTCTCCATGTTGTTTATAGTCTGTAAATCTAGATGTTATGATATACTGAAGTACCTTAAAACTACAATGGCATCTGCATAAATATCAGAATATAAACTGGGGGTGTTCCATAACTGAATTAGCTTCCTTTATGTAAAGGATGTACCACCTGCATCAAAAACTTGACCAATGCATTTTAATGTAACAGGAAGGACCTGAGAAGTTGTCCCATAATCGTGTATATCCTTTAAATTATTAATAAAGTTGAATACTATGTAAGATTTCTGATTCTGGTGAGTGTGAGGCACTTATTTCAGTGATTAATAAAAGAATATCTTCCTTCACAATTAGCAGGATACTATAAAACAAAGATAAATACTCATGAAAAAAGAGGCACATTTGTTAATTAAAAAAATTAGCAAGCTTGGAACGAAAAAAATAGAGCCTTGGAAATTAAAACTCCTTGAGGAGATAAACTCTTCCTTGGCTACAGCTGAAGAGAGAATTTGTGAGTTGTAAGATGATGCTCAGGTGTTCACAAATACCATAAGGTTAAGAGAAAAAGGGGAACCTGGGTGGCTCAGTCACGTTAGACATCTGACTCTTGATTTTGGCTCATTTCATGTTCTCAGGGTTCTGTTCCTAGGATCAAGTCCTGCATTAGGCTCTGTACTCACAGCACAGTGCCTGCTTGGGATTCTCTTTCTTCCTTCCTCTCTGCCCCTCCCCTGTTCCTGTGGGTGCTGTCTTTTCTCAAAATAAATAAACTTTAAAAAAAAGACAAAGAGGGCTCTGTCGGTTAAGCTACCACTTCGGCTCAGGTCGTGAGCTCTCAGTTCATGAGTTCTAGCCCCATGCTGGGCTCCTTGCTGACAGCTCAGAGTCTGGAGCCTGCTTCCAATTCTGTGTCTTCCACTCTCTCTGTCCCACCCCCACTCATGCTCTGTCTCTGTCTCTCTCAAAAAATAAACATTAAAAAAAGACAGAAAAAGAATGTATAATGAATACACAAATTTGGCATGAGGCATGTAGGATAGATTCAGAAGCTGTGATACACATCTAAAAGAAAGTGTAGAAGAAGGTAATTGAAAGAACAGATGTAATTTACAATTTACAGAACTGAAAAAAAAAGACTAAGATAGTGCCAACCATCATTAGCAATTCATGAAGGCAAGGGTTTAATGTCTTCGCCATGCTGGAAAAAAAAAGTGTCTGCCCAGAATTTTATTTCCAACTGATAAAAACTGTTTTAAGAGGATGAGGTAAGGGAATCATAGTGTAATGTTTTAATGGCAATAGTAGGGTTTTCATTTCTAGAAGATCTTGGGAAGATATCTTGATCATATTCCAAATGGGAATCTTTTAGGGCTCATGAAAATTCTCAGGAGAAATTATTTTATTTTTTATTTTATTCAAGGAAAGTATCTTAAGGGCCAGACATATAATAATGATGATAACAATAGCAACCAGAACGATAACAATAATGAAATGATAAATTATGATTTCCACTCACGTACTTGAAATATATTAATTCCTTTAAATTGAATTCCACCAAAATGCACATTCATAGGAATAGACATGATACAAAAGCAATTATTATTTGTTTTTTATCCATTTTCCATTTTTAAGAGATAAAGTATGTTTTGACATAGATACATTTATCTCATATTGGCTGACATATGCCCTAAGTAGTGAATTTTGTCAGTATATCTACAAATAAATGTTCTGACTTAAAAAAAATCTACAGCAATGGAAAATTACCACAATACCAAATAAATTAAGAATATGGTTGCTTAGGAGTTCTATTATATCACAGAGGAGTCTGAGAGATTAGGGGAGATTTCACAGATCATCTTTTCTAATTGGATCTGGAAATTGACTTTGGAGTTTGCAAAGATGACAAAACAGATCAAGGCTGCCTAGGTCAACAAGTTCTTGGCATAGTAATCTATATGCAAAAGAAGAAGATAAATGTGAAAGGGTAGGAGTTATTTATGAATGGCCAGGTTAATATAATTTAATTAATCTTAGATTGAGCCTCATATTTAAAATTACCACCTCTACAATTTTGGAGACATTGACATTTTAGTTCTTGAACTAAGTGATTAAATGAAATGAATTTGACAAGACAAAGTGATGATTTTACTGATTGTTCATAGCCTTCAAGTTGTCTGTACTCATTTCTTTTTGCAAATTCTGTAATAGTTGTATAATAATTTATGTCTATAAAAATAAATGCACCATACAATTATTTAGTTATTAGGAACACATACATACACACAGATAGACATAATATAAATGTATTGAATATATATATATTGAATATATACTGAATACTGAAATGGTGCATATATATATATATATATAGAGAGAGAGAGAGAGAGAGAGAGAGAGAGAGAAAGAGAGAGACTGCCTAGTTGGCAAAGATTCTCAAATTCTAAGAAAAATATAGATATATTTCTGGCCAAAATAAGGTTACACTATTAAAAATAAATATACTAGTTTGGAAAAACTAGATCAGTTTTGAAACTCTCAAAGATGCAAAGCTTTTGCAAGGTTCATAATTGTGTGGGACAGTGACTACCTGAAATTGTATAAATTCTCAAATTAACTTATCTTGAGCTGTAAAAGACTCTTAGGGAGCCAAGTTTTCAAAATTTTTTTCATACAGTTAATACCAAGAAGACAAATTAGATAACACTTACTAACTTCTCTATGCATAGAAACAGATTAACACAGATGTAGATAATAATTTTGAGCCTGAATCTGTGGGTTGAATACAATCCATTCTTAAATGTTGGTTTCTGTGATGTAAATTTCGCCATAATGTACAAATAAGCAGCGAATTTAATTCACAGTCATATTCAGCCCCTAACAAATTCTCAGAGAGAATCCTTTATACATATATTGGAATAGAATATGGGGATATCAATGGTAAATCATCACAGGATAGATGTTCATATTATTGGAAAATATTCAGGATTTTATGTTTTATAAAATAGTTGGGAGCATAGGGTATTTTACATTGCAAAATACTCTGTAAGAGGAAAATGATTTTTTCTGCTTGTGTATCTTGGCTGTTGTAAATAATTGGTTAAGTAAGTGACGGGGATTAAGGAAGGCATTGTCCTGATGAGCACTGGGTGATGTATGGAATTGTTGAATCACTATATTGTACACCTGAAACTAATATAGCACTATATGTAATAAATAGAATTAAAATAAAAACTTAAAAAAAACATAGTATTAATTTTTAAAAAAGGAGAAAATGATTTTGAACTCCACGCACAAATGGCAGATTAACACCATTATGTCTTAATCAAAATAAGTCTACACATAAACAGTGGAAGAGAGAACCAGACTCCATTGTCCAAAAGCTCAGAGTGAAAAGAGAAAACTGATTATAACCTTCTGAGATTAAGCTAAGTGATTTTAAAAAGAATGTGATAATTATTTTTAGAATAATAATTCATGAATATAAATTCATATTGACATTTATATGAACAAATGACCACTTAGCAAGATCCTGGCTTTCAAATTCAAATGGAAATAATTTTAAGGGCAGATTTTATGGAAGATAACATTATATACTGCCTAACATAAATAAACTCCTTACATGTTTTATTTTTGTTTCATTGACAAAAGGAGTCATTGCTGCTTCAATTAGGTGCCCAAGAACATTTTAAATATTTTGAAATATAAAAGCTGTGACATTTAGATTACAACTTAGGTTATAAATGCTTTTTATGTAGTGTGTTATTTCTCTTCATTGAAAAGTACAATTATCAAAGTTCTCTTGTTATGTGAGAGAAAAAACAAAACAAAAACAGATAAATTTTTGTTTCCAGTTGACTTGTGTTTAGAATTCTTTCCTACAGTTCTTAATATTACTCATGCTCTCCTTCTCTCTAGACAGATAGATGTTTATATATATAAACATATAAATATATTAATACACTTTATAAATATATATAAACACTTTATAAATCAGACCTCAATAAAAAGGTAGAATTAAGTAATGTTTCTTTTTTATTTTTTAATTTTATGTATTTTAAATTTTTTTGTTTATTTTTGAGAGAGAGACAGAGTGTGAGTGGGCAAGGGGTAGAGAAAGAGGAAAACACAGAACCTGAAGCAGGCTCCAGGCTCTGAGCTGTCAGCACAGAGCCTGATGGGTGACTGGAATCCACGAAGAGCAAGATCATGACCTGAGCTGAAGTCAAACACTTAACTGATTGAGCCACCCAGGCGCCCTATAATGTTTCTTTTTTAAATGTTTATATATGTTAACATATATGTGTTTAAAGTTTTCTAAATTTGAATAGAGTGTTTTGAAAGCAGAAGTTATAAATAGGAGGAAATAAGAAAAACCTTCTAAAAAGTTTAATAATCACAGCAAGTGCTCTGGAGGGAAGTGAGCACAATTCAATGATGGAGAATTAGGACAGGGCTTCCTATTAGCTGAGATGTTTAGGGAAGCTGTCTTTGTGGGAATAAAATTCAAGCTGAATCCAGAAATGTAAGAAGCAATCAGTCATGTAGGAACAACAGGTAAAGACAGAAATTTAGATGAAAAAAAGCAGTATCCCCTAGACAGAAAATAGCCCCTCGAGAGTAAGGTAATGAAGGAAGGTAAGCTGCTGGAGAGTAGTAAATGACAGACCGACATGAGAAGAGTTTTAGAAAGGCAATCTGAAGGTCAAAATCAAATTAAAGATGTGTCTTGTTTGGTATGCTCATTGCTTCCACTTATTTCAATTTGAATTTCTTGAGCATGATTGCTTTTGTATGTTTCAACATTGCTCATTTTATTTATTTGCCTTATAAACCTTGTCCTTGAGATCATAAAGAGCTGTGTAAATTGTGATAAAAATAAAGGAGGGGAGGGAAGAAGGAAGGAAGAAAGGAAAAAGAAAGAATTTTATTCAGTGGGCAATGGGAAACATCAAAAGAGCTTGGTTTATTTAGGTGAAAGACAGCATACAATATATATTGAATAGATTACAGTGGCACCTACAAGGAGAAAAAATTGAGGAAGCCAGTGAGGGAAGCAGAAATGGTTACAACAGATTCCCAGTGCTCATTGGTGTCCACATTTTTCTTATTGAATATATACACATACATGTATATTTTAATTTTAAACCCAGTTAGTTAATATACAGTGTTATTTTAGTTTTACGTGTACAGTATGGTAATTCAACATTTCTATATATCACCCTGTGCTCATCACATGTGCTCTCTGTAAGCCGCATCACTGATTTCACCCATCCACCCACTCAATTCCCCTTTTTAATCACCAGTTTGTTCTTTATAATTAAGAGTCTATTTCTTGATTACCCTTTCTCCCTCTTATTTGTTCCCTTTGTTTGTTTTGTTTCTCAAATTCCACATTATGAATGAATTCATATGGTGCCTTTCTCTGACTACTTACTTAACTAAGCATTATACTCTCTAGCTCCATCCATGTCATTGCAAATGGCAAAATTTCATTCTTTTTTAGGCTGAATAATACAAATATATCACATCTTCTTTATCCATTCATCGATCGATAGACTCTTAAGCTGCTTCCATATCTTGGCCGTTGTTAATAATGCTGCTATAAACATAGGAGTGCATGTATCCCTTTGAATTAGTGTTCTTGTATTCTTTGAGTAAACAGTAGTGCAATTGCTAGATCATAAGGTAGTTCTGTTTTTAAGTTTCTGAGGAACCTCTGTACTGTTTTCCATAGTGATTACACCAGTTTCCATTCCTACCAACAGTGCACAGGTGTTTCTTTTTCTCCACATCTTCGCCAACACCTGCTGTTTCTTGTGTTGTTGATTTTAACCATTCTGACAGGTGTATGGTAACATCTCATTGTGGTTTTGATCTGCATTTCCCTGATAAGTAATGATGAGCATCTTTTCATGTGTCTGTTGTCCATCTGAATGTCTTCTTTGGAAAAATATCTATTCATGTCTTTTGCCTATTTTTAATTAGGATATTTGTTTTTTGGTGTTGAGTTTTATATGTTCCTTATATATTTTGGATACTAACCCTTATCAAATGATATCAGAAGATATCATTTGAAATATCTTCTCCCATTTTGTAGGTTGCCTTTTAGTTTTGTTGATTGAAGCTTTTTTATTTTGATGTAGTCCCAGTAGTTTATTTTTCCTTTTGTTTTCCTTGTTTTAGGATACATATCTAGAAAGAATTTGCTATGGCCAGTGTCAAAAAGTTACTGTCTGTGTTCTCTTCTAGGATTCTTATGGTTTCAGGTCTCACATTGAAGATGACACAAGTAAATGGAAAGATATTCCATGCTGATGGATTGGAGGAACAAACATTGTTAAAATGTCTATACTACCCAAAGCAATCTGCACATATAATGCAATTCCTATCAAAATACCAACAACATTTTTCACAGAATTAGAACAGTCCTAACATTTGTATGGAATCACAGAAGACCCTGAATAGCCAAAGCAGTCTTAAAAAAAAAAGTAAACAAAACAAAAACAGCAACAACACACACAAAAAAACCCCAAAACAAACAGAGAAACAAACGAAGAGCAAATCTGGAGGTATCACAATTCTGGACTTCGAGTTATATTACAAAGCTGTATAGTAATCAAAAAAATGTGGTACTGGCACAAAAATAGACACCTAGATCGTTGGAACAGAATAGAAAATCCAGAAATAAACCCACAATTATATGGTCAGTTAATCAAAGAATCTCCAATGCCAAAATGTCTCTTCAACAAATGATATTAGGGGAAACTGGAGCACAACATGCAAAAGAATGAAACTGGACCACTCTCTTACACTATATACAAAAATTGATTTTAAATGGACTAAAGACCTAAATGTGAGACCTGAAACCATCTTGAATATATTTTTGACAACTCCAATCATAAAACATATCACAGACAAGAGAACAACGAACAAGGTAGCTTCCCTACTCCAGAAAGCAAAATTTAAGTTGTTAAATGAACTTTTCTCATTGCCAGAGCAGAGTGGTTCATTCAGTTTAATTATTGGTCCAGACCAGAGGCGGCTGAGAGTCTCTCCATATTTCTTTTCCCAGCAGTGGTTATTGCCATTACCATTTCCTTCTTCCATCACTATCTATAGAATATAATAAGCATTGAGATGGAGGACGTACCTGTCTTTTTGTTCATGAGTCACTGGACCACAAGGAGCCACAGTCCAAAGAGTCCCACTATGAATGCCAACTGAGGAGAAATTACTCACCATGTCTTAGCACTGGCCAGACTGAATTGGCACTGAACCAGAAGTCATAGATCCAGAAGTACAGTGTAGTACCATGTGGGTAAACTCTAGTATATGAAAGGTAGAAAGAAGAAAGGAGCCAACAGACAGCTTGATTGGCCTCTCCCCTTCACCCACCCACAATGGGCTGTTTGGGACTCATTGATTCCAGAAGTCCTCCTTGCATGACTAAATGATTATCTGCATTGTTGTGATGCTGTGACATATGCTCCTTTTGCTGTCTTTCTCCCTTCTTCCCTTAAAGTTTGCTTTTCTGAGATATTGCCTCCCACCCCGCAACACGTATATACACTGAGAGCTAGCAAATGTTTACCCAGTCTGCCTTTTATAGGGAAAGTGAGCTAAAGCAGTCCTGGATAATGCAGGATTTAGCATCAATCATTTATCTCAGTAAAATGCAACAATTATTTTTGAGCATTTAAAGTTAAATTCCCTAAGTTTGTTTAAAAGTTTATTTTTCTTTTGTGGAAATATGTAACCATGCCTTTTAAATCAATTTTATGTCTATATGTGGACAAAAATATGATTTTATAGACATATATACTTCTACCAGCTATAATCTCTTGAATACAAGTCAACTTTATTCAAAATTATCTTTGATTTATGAAAGCCAATGATATAATAATAAAGAGACCTCACAAAGGCATAGGCTATCACTTTTTAGTTATCATTTATAATTCAGTTTAAGCAGTGAAATTTTAAGCTGCCCTTTGAGTCCTGTGAAATTGCATAATATAACTTGGCAAACCTGTTAGTTCATTGCCCAATTAACTGGATAACACATTTTGTGCCCAGAAATTTCCAGTCAAAACTCAATGTAACACATAGTTTGAGGTTTGATAATTGTACACTTAAATATGTGTGACTAACTCCCAATTTCTAAATTAGAGTGTATATATTTATATCATCAGTTGACTCTAGAATACGAATTTTTCTTCCTATAGTCTATTTCAGTAAGGAGCTAACAATTCAAACTTTTGATATGAAGTCAAATTCTGGGACTGGTGAAATACCAAAATATGTCCAAGGTATTAATCACTTGCCCGTTTTTAAGGCATACATGTCAAAGATGAAGTTTATTTTTAAGACTCTTATTTATATGAATATTGATATTTTGTCCATTACATTTAGAGCCTCTAAATAGGCTTGTCCCATCAATATTCATGTGCTGTTTAAGGCTGTATAAATATGCAAGCAAAATTATGATTTTTGAAATTCTAACAATCATTTATTTCCTGCTCATTTTCCCGGTTCCTCTCTTTTTTTATACTAGTATACTTGGTATTTGTCATTTAAAAATTTTTTTTAACATTTATTATTGAGAAACAGAGAGACAAAGCATGAGCATGGGAGGGGCAGAGAGAGGAGGAGACAGAATCTGAAGTAGGCTCCAGGCTCTGAGCTGTTAGCACAGAGCCCGACATGGGGCTTGAGCTCATAAACCACAAGATAATGACCTGAGCCAAAGTCAGATGCTTAGTCAACTGAGCCACCCAGGCACCCTAGTATTTGTCATTTTATTCTTGACTTTTAGCTTAGTATACATTACCAGAGAATAACATAGGAGCGCCTGGGTGACTCAGTCAGTTGAGCCTCCTACTCTTGATTTCAGCTCAGGTCATGATCCCAGGGTCATGAGACTGACCACTGTGTCAGACTCTGCTCTGGGCGTGGAGCCTGCTTAAGATTCTCTCTCTCTCTCTCTCTCTCTCTCTCTCTCTCTCTGCCTCTGCCCTTCTCCCCAACTCACTCTCTCTCTCTAAGATAAAGAAAAGAACAACTTTGGTGTGCTTTATAACTTAGCTTTTAATGCTAAGATGACCTTAAACATTCCCCTCAGCTTGACTAACCTATAACACAGGCATTTTCCTGATTCTAGGCCCCTGACTTTTCTCTTTTTAGGAGCACGTACTTTAGAAAACCTGTAGTTGCACATTTTTTTTTCTCTGCCCATTTGAGATGTAAATCTTTCCCAGCCTCATGCCAGTTTTACAACCCAGAAAAGTATTTTTCTTTTTTAAACA
This sequence comes from Puma concolor, assembly GCF_028749965.1. Lineage (NCBI taxonomy): Eukaryota > Metazoa > Chordata > Mammalia > Carnivora > Felidae > Puma > Puma concolor. Next base: position 202,671,815 of record NC_141667.1, on the reverse strand, counting down.
AATTTTTTCACAGTTACTTATTTTTGAGAGACAGAGACAGAGACAGAGCACAAGTCGGGGAGGGGCAGAGAAGACACATTATCTGAAGTAGGCTCCAGGCTCTGAGCTGGCAGCACAGAGCCCGACGTGGGCCGAAGTCAGACACTTAACCGACTGAGCCACCCAGGCACCCCCAGAAAGGTCTTTCTTAAGGATGTGGGAGATACTCCTGAAATGTAATCATTGTAGTTGGTGGAGCTCCCATCTCCCAGTCTCTATGAGGGAGTAGGAGCCTAACTCCAATAAGTGACAATTTGCAAATATACATGGCCTAATCTAGAACTTTTCCATTAGATGATCACAGCTTTTTTTTAATGTTTATTTATTTTTGAGAGAGAGAGAGAGAGAGAGAGAGAGAGAAAGCACAAGCAGGGGAGGGGCAGAGAGAGGAAGACAGAGGATCTGAAGCAGGCTCTGTGCTGAAAGCAGCTACCCCATGTGGGGTTTGAACTCACAAACTATGAGATCATGACTTGAGCCAAAGCCAGATGCTCAACGGAATGAGCCACCCAGGTGCCCCTGATTCCAGAGTTTAATGATCTTCCTGTACAATGGAATATTATTCAGACATCAAAGAAGTGAATACTGTCACTTGTGACAACATGGAGAAAACTGGGGAACATGCTAAGTGAAATTACCCAAACACAGAAAGACAAATCCTGTATGAACTCACTCATGTGTGGAATCTAAAAAGTCTAATAGGAACAGAAAGTAGAGTAGTGCTTTTCAGGGCGTTAAGGGAAATAGGTAGTTACTGGTTAGAGGGTATAAACCTTCAGTTATAACTACTGGAGATCTCATGCACAGCATGGTGACTACAGTTGATAATACTGTATTGTACACTTAAAATTTGCTAAGAGAGTAGATCTTAATTGTTCTTGCCAAAAAAAAAAAAAACAAAACCAATTATGTAAAGTGATGGGTATGTTAATTAGCTTGATTGTGGTAATCATTTCACAATGCATACATATAAAGATCATCACACTGTATGCATTAAATATCTACCAAACTTATTTGTCAATTATACCTCAATAACGCTGAAAAAATCCAACTTTCGTTTCAGTAGAGTTGAGTTCAATTTCTCTCCTCATTTGTAATAGTTTTAATAGTATTGAATAGAGTCTCCCTTGCCTATTTAATTCGCTTGCCTATGAACTTCCAGTGTAATTTTTCTTTAGCAGTACTTTTATTCAGCTCATGTCTGATATTCATTCTTGACAGGCATATGCTATGAAGCCACAGTTCTGAATTCAACGTTACTCTATTGAACCAGGTGGCATGGCCCACCAGTACAAAAAAGTAATTAGACAAGTATGCTGTTGACATGCTGGATTAACTACATGAGTCTCAGAAAAGAAATCTGTTAACAAAGAAAAAAAAAAACTTGTCAAATGACTCTTTAAACACACACACATACATACATGTACATATATATTTGTTGAAAAATGTTAGCTTATAATTAATATTTGAAAGGATACTCTAAAGTTTCTGTTGTGATTTGTTATTTTACACAATGTCTTAATACAGTTGTCTTCCAAAACCTTGATTATGTTAACTTTAAATCTCAGATTCTTAAGATTTCTGTAGACTATTAAAATAATCCCAAAAATCTCAATCTCAAATTTACCTCATATTTCAACAGTAATTAATTCTCACCTTCATAAATAAAGACTTAAAATTCCTTATATATTTTTCATCTGGCTGTTGGAAGTCAAATTTTAAATACAGATAAATAATATTAATATAAAATGATCTCACCAGTACCTACAATCTAAAGCTAATTTGATAATGTAAGTCACTTAATATTTTCTAATTCTGATATATGAACAAACACATTATTTACTTTTGATATAGAGTTAATTTTAATGTGATAAAGGAGGCACATAACTATAGACAGAAACATGACTCACCCCCTCAGTGCTCCCATTTGTCAATAATAATCAAACACCAAATATCCACCAAGAGAATGGGCATAAAATCACTGTGAAACGTCTGGTGCCAGAAATCAAAGTGTTAATGGGCATGGGGTTTATTCCTTCTCCTCACTCACTCTGCACACAGGGAAAAATCATATACATGGATAAAAAATTATGTGAATTCAAAAATAGTATCAATCACACAAAACTCTCATCACTATATATTTTAAGCTTCATGTGTAACCAAGCTAAGAAAAAGGTAATAATACCACAAAAAAGAATTTGTTAATTGCTATATGAATGTAGGGAATAAAATTTATATTAAAGTCTTTTTTCCCCTTATCCATATTTTAGGCTAAAGAAGACATTGAGTTTAAATCATTTGTTAAATATAAATATTAAATCTCCACTTGGAGCACTTCTAGGAAATTGTACTGTGATAGCAAGAAATAGAAGAAAAACAGGAACAAAAAGGCTATAATCTCAAATCATCTTACTACAAAAAGGTCTTTTTTGTGTGTATAGAAAAAGAAAATCTCTCTTTTAACTGATTAAAGATTTGACCAATAGTCAACCCAAGTTTTCTTTCCTGGAGCCACAACAGTTCTTGAATTTCAGAGCGATATCAGATTGCATACTTCATGAGTTCAGAGAACATTCTATTATTTTTTACCTATAGTTTCTAGTTTATTGTTTTTTGTTGTTTTGTTTTGTGTAAGTAAATTAGCTCTTACTTAGCTACGTAGATGTATTTAATTCGAATCAGTGAAAGCAAGTAGACAGTATTGCACATGTTTATGGGTATGAAGGGAAATGATGATATCATAGCAAGTTGGTGCCCTTTTCTCCTCCGATATTCGCAAGGACTTGGAAGGAGTCAGTTACATAAAACGTAATTTGGTATTTTTAATCACAACTGAAAAATAATGCAAACTGAAATGTTATGTGTAATTAAATACTAATTTTAATATTTACTACTTCACACATGTATAAAAATTCTAAAAATACAAAGGCTATTTAGAGAGCAATTACTTGGGACACTGCTAACCTACTAAAATGGAACTGTTCCCCAGTTAGCACCTCTGGTTCAAGCCTTTTTATATCCTCCTTTTTATTCTTCTTTCACATTTGAAAAATGGAAGATGCAGCAACTTGTACACTGTTACATATCAAATATTATGTGTACACGTACAGAATTTCCTCAGGTGCCCAGTGGACCTAACACTTTCAGAGTAAGATCATATCCTCTTGATTTTGTTTTTTAAGTATTTATTTATTTTGAGAGAGAGAGCACAGGGGAGGGTCGAGAGAGAGAGAGACAGAGAGAGAGGGAGAGAGAGAATCACAAGCAGGCTCCATACTGTCAGCACAGAGCCCACCACAGGGCTCAAACTCACAAATTGTGAAATCGTGCCCTGAGCCAAAATCAAAAGAGTCAGATGCTTAACTGACTGAGTTACCCACGCGCCCCTCCTTTTGACTTTATATTTGGTAAGTCTCAGAAATGTTTTCAAGCAATCTTCTTTCCATTAGGTTGGTGTAAATCCTCAGTTATTTCTCCACTCATTTATAAAGGAATGAAAACCAGGATGTTAAGAGATGTTTCTATCACATCATTTATTAAAGAACAACCAATCAATTCCCTACAACTTCAAAATTAAAGAGTATAACATAAATAGACAGCCATGCTGCAATAAAAAATGCAACGGATTTGAGGTTACGGATGGAGATTCTGGCTTTGCCATTTATGGTCTCTATAAACTTGGATAACCATTTAGTCTCTCAGTGCCTCTCCATCTACTGATCCTTTCATTTAACTGAGACAACAATTGCATTGCCTTTTTTTTCTTTTGTAAATTAAACATAATCACATGAAGCACTTCAGTTGCTTTGAACTAATTTAAAATAAATATACTAAAGAAATCGTATAAGTTTTAGTGAAATGAAATAAGCTGTTGAATGGCATTAACATGATATAGGGAATCAAAGTAAAACTTTGTTGATAAAATAAAGAATTTATTACAAGTGCTTAATATAAGATCACACCATAAATATGAATATTCAACGAAAAGGTAGACAAAAAATAGCTTTTTTTTCATGTAGCAGATATTTATTTATTTGTAGAAACATTTCATGCCTTATGATAGATGCAGATATAACACAAAACCAAAATTTTTGCCTTCACAATGTTCATGGATAAAATTGGAGAGAGGCAATTAAAACAGTAATGATAATTATTATTTATAAAATCATTGATGGAATTATAGGAAAAATGCTAAGGAACAAATTCAGTAAATCATTAATATATATTAATAGAATCCATTATTATAGAAGATTCTTTCACAGTCACATAGATTTCTATTTAAAAATGCTTATATTGAAAATATTTTACCTTCCCTACAGGAAATCCATACTTTGTTGAGGTTTCATAGTTTTTACCTAAGGTCTTTTTTCCTCTTCATACTAACTAAAATCCATACTTTGTTCAGGTTTCTTTAGTTTTTACTAAAGTCTTTTTTCTGCTCCAGGATTTCACTCAGGATACATTATATTTACTTGTCATGTCTCCTTAGGCTGTTCTTGGCTTTTACAGTCCCATGCCTACCCCCACCCTTTAAAAAGTTTTAATAGATTGCATGTTTTAGAGCAGTTTTAGATTTACAGCAAAAAGGGGCAGAGAGTACAGAATTCCCATTAACACCCTAAGCTCACAAACACAACAGCACTCCCCCACCTACTTACTGCTAGCATCCCTGATGATACGTATCCACCATTAATGTATTATGCAAATATTTTCACTGCCATAAAAATCCTCTAAGCTTCACCTATTCAGCCTGCCTCCCCTCACTCCCAATCCCTAGCAACCACTGATCAGTTTACTATCTTCATAGTTTTGTCTTTCCCAGAATGTCACATAATTGGCATCAAACAGGATCTAGCCTTCTCGGATTGCCTTCTTTCACTTAGCAATATGCATTTAAGATACCTCCATTTCATTTCATGGATTGATAGCTCATTTCTTATTAGGGCTGAATAATATTCCACGTGGGTACACTGCAGTTTATTTACCCATCCACTTACTGAAGGACATCTTCGTTGCTTTCAAGGCTTGGCAATTATGAATAAAACTGCTATAAACATCTGTGTGCTTGTTTTGCTGTGGATATATATATTTTAACTCCTTTGGGTAAATACCAATGAGCACAATTACTGGATTATATGGAAGAAGTATATTTAGTTTTGTATGAAACTGCCAAACCGTCTTCCAAAGTGGCTGCACCATTCTGCATTCCTACTCCCAAGAAATGAGAGTTCTTGCTACTCCACAGCTACTACAGCATTTGGTGCTGTCAGTGTTCTGGATTTGGGCCATCATGATAGATGGTTAGTGGTATCTCTGTTTTAATTTGCAATCCCCTTATGACAAATGATGTTCACCATCTTTTCACATACTTATTTGCTATCTGTATATATTCCCTGATGAGGTGTTTGTTCAGGTTCTTTTCCCCATTTTTTAGAAAATTAAGCTGTTCATTTGCTTATTGCTGAGTTTTTAGAGTTCTCTGTGTAGTTTGGATAATAGTCTTTTGCTAGGTATGTCTTTGGTGAATATTTTCTCCCAGTTGCTGCTTTGTCTGATTTTCTTGGTCCTGCTCTTTTAGGACATTACTATATTATTTGTCCTAATGTTTTTATCAGAATTTTTGCACATATATTTATCAGCAACACTGAATTCATTCTTTGTGTTATTCTTTTATACATTGTTACCTACATTCTACTAAAATGAGGTGAGATTTTTGCCTCAGTTTTCTACTTCCTTAAAATATTTATCTATGATTGGGATCGTTGCCCCATAAATGTTTGATAGAATCCATATATAGATCAGCCAAGTGGGATGTATTCTTCACAGAATTAGAACTGGAAATTCAATTTATTTCATTATTTTATTATTTTCATATTTTCTACTTACTCATGAGAGTAGTTGGGAATTTGTATGGTTTTAGTAATTTGTGCACTTCACATTTATTTTTAAATTAATTGCATAGTTTTTAAATAAGTTTTAATCCTTGTCTTTCCCTCTCACCTTTGATTAGGTCTCTGTCTACTTAACAGTGCTTGTTTTCTCTTAGTTGTTATTTTACCAGTTCTGCTAAATATTTGCTTATTATTTTAGTCTTTTCAATACACCAATTATTGGTATTTATCCTTCTCATTGTTTCCTTTTTTATATTTTTATAATTGCTATTCTTATTTGCATTAATTTCTTCTTTATGCTTTAAGATTTAATTGGCTCATTTTTCTAACTTCTTAAGTTGAGGTAATGTAACTTCCTGATTTCTTCCTTATTTTTCTATAACAGTTAAGACTACAAAATTTCCTCTAAATGTTTTAGCTGTATCCTACAGACTGTTACTTGTAATAATATTGTTACCAACAGTTCTAATTATTTTCTGCTTCCCATTTTCATTTGTTCTTTGACCTATCAGTCATTTTGAAATATTTTTTGTTTTACAAACTGTGAAATTCTTTTCACTGTTTTCATTTTATAAATTAATTGTGCTATTTAATTAAGAGAATATTATCGCTATAATGCCAAGCATGATTTTGTATTTGTGCTTGAGCATTCCTTGTTTCTTTAAAATATTTATTATTAAATATAGTTGACATGCAATATTATATTAGTTTCAAGTGCACAACATAGTAATTGAATAATTGCATACCTTTTGCAGCACTCACCACAATAAGTGTAGTTACTGTCTGTCAACATACAATGTTATTACAGTATTAGTGACTGTATTCCCTATGAGATACACTTCATCCCTGTGACTTACTTATTTTGTAACAGGAAGTTCACACCTCTTCATCTCCTTACCTATTATGCCCATTCCCCCAACCCCATCCCCTCTAGCAACCACCAGTTTCTTCTCTGTATTTATGAGTCTCTTTCTTTCTTTCTTTCTTTCTTTCTTTCTTTCTTTCTTTCTTTCTTTCTTTCTTTTTCTCTTCCTTCCTTCCTTCCTTCCTTCCTTCTTTCCTTTCCTTTCCTTTCCTTTCCTTTCCTTTCCTTTCCTTTCCTTTCCTTTTCTCTTTTAGATTCCACATACAAATGAAATCACCTGGTATTTGTCTTTTTCTGTTTGACTTATTTCACCTGGCATGATATTTTCCAGGTCCATCCATGTTGTCACAAATAGCAAGAGTTCTTTTTTTTTATTACTCAGTAATATTCTATTGTATATGTATACCACCATTTCTTTATCCATTCACCTAGTAATGGACACTTAGATTGCTTCCATATACTGGCTATTGTAAATAATGTTGCAATAAATATAAGGATGCATATATCTTTTCAAATTAGTGTTTTTGTTTTCTTTGGGTAAATACTGAAGACATAGTGCAATTACTGGTGGAATTACTAGATCATGTGGTATTTCTATTTTTCATATTTTTGAGGAAAGTCCATACTATTTTTCATAGTAGTGGCACCAATTTACATTCCCACCAACAGTGTATGATGGCTCCCCTGTCTCCATAGCCTTGCCAATACTTATTTCTTGTCTTTTTGATAATATCCACCCTGACTGGTGTGAGATATATCTTACTATGGTTTTGATATGTTTCCCTGATGATTAATGATGTTGAGCATCTTTTTATGTGTATGTTGGCCATTTGGATGTTTTCTTTGGAAAAATGTCCAGATCCTCTGCCCACTTTTTAATTTGTGTGTGTGTGTGTGTGTGTGTGGGTGGGTGGGTGGGTGTGGGTAGTTGTGTAAGCTCTTTATATGTTTTGGATATTAATCCCTTAATGATATCAGATCTATCTTTTACAAATATCTTCTGTTATTTAATAGATTGCCTTTTTAGCTTATTGATGGTTTCCTTAAAGGAAAGGTTTTTATTTTTGAGTAGTCCCAATAGTTTAATTTTGCTTTTGTTTCTTTTTGCCCAAAGAAATATATTTAGAAAAATGTTTTTACGGCCAATATCAAAGAAATTACTGCCTATGTTTTATGGTTGTCAGTCTCACAATTAGGTCTTTAATCTATTTTGAAGTGTTTGTTTTGTTTTGTTTTTGTTGTGTGTGGGGGGGGGGGGGGGTAAGAAGGTGATCCAGTTTCATTTTTTTGCATGTAGCTGTCCAGTTTTCCCACCATTTGTTAAAGAAGTTGTCTTTAAAAATAGCTACAAACAGAAGGGGTGGGAGGCAAGCCATAAGAAACTCTTAAATACAGAGAAAAAACTGAGGGTGGACGGAGATGGGAAAATGGGTGATGGGCATTGAGGAGGGCACTTGTTGGGATGAGCACTGGGTGTTGTATGTAAGCAATGAACCACGGGAATCTACCTCAAAAACCAAGAGCACACTTTACATACTGTATGTTAACCAATTTAACAATAAATTATATTTAAAAAAAAAGGTTGTCTTTTCTTATTGTATATTCCTACCTCCTTTGTTATAGATTAATTGACACCATAAGTGTGGGTTTATTTCTGGGCTCTCTATTGTGTCCCATTGATCTGTGTGTCTGTTTTTATGCCAGTACCATACTGTTTTGATTACTACAGTTTTGTAATATATCTTGAAATCTGGGATTGTGATACCTCCAGTCTTCTCAATCTGGTCAAGATTACTTTGGCTATTTGACATCTTTTGTGGTTCCATACAAATTTTAGGATTATTTTTTTCTACTGTTAAAATTATTATTGATATTTTGATAGGGATTGCATCAAAGCATTCTTTGCATTCTCCAATTGTTGCTTATTTATATATATGCATTATATATATGTAACATATATAATGAGCTTAAATTATGTTATATATATAATAAAGTTATATATAGTATATAGGCTGATTTGCTACATTTGAAAAAACTTTTCTCCTTAAAAATTAATTTTTCTGGGGTTTCCTGGGTGGCTTAGTCAATTTAGTGTCTGACTCGATTTCAGCTCAGATCATGATCTCATGGTTTGTGAGTTTGAGTCCGCATTGGGCTCTGCACTGACAGTGGGGAGCCTGCTTGGATTCTCTCTACCTCTCTCTCTGTCCCTCCCCCACCGTGCTCTCTCTGTCTCTCTCTCAAAATAATCATTAAAAAAAAGAATTTTTTCTGTTTCATCCATAAATCACTTAAGAGAACCATCTGAATATTTACAAATGTAAGATGGATTTGTCAGTTTCTCTTTATAGTTCTATAAATTTTGTTTTCAGGTAATTAAATTTGTCATAAATTACATAATTTCAGGATTATTTTATCTCCATCATTAAAAGTTTTCTATTAACAGTTTATTTTCCCTAAGGTTTATTTTGTAATATTAAAGTTTCTTTTTGATTATTATATTTCCCTCCAACTTTTATGGTAAGCTTTCTATGTCTCTTTGTATCTCTTATGAATAGTTTATAGCTATATTTCACGTACTCCAAATTTATAATTTCAATCATTTAATAGGAAAGTACATTTGTCTGTGATTACTGATATATTTGGATTCATTTCTGTTGTTTGAATTTATACAACATTTTACCTCTGTGTGTGTGTGTGTGTGTGTGTGTGTTTCTTTTACTTTTTCTTGCAGTTTTTCTTTTTTTTTTCATTATAAGGCTTGTTTTGCTTTATGTTGTTTCATAAATTTATTCTCTGTCTCTGCCACATTGAATTTTCTTGCTTTAATATTTTTAGGATTTTCTCTTTGCTTTGTAGAAATGCTAATAGTCATGTTTATTTTAATAAAAAGTTGACCAGTATCTTTGGATATTGGCTTTTCGAATGTATTGACTCTGACTCTCTCCATCCACATGCATGCTACTGTAATCTGCTATTTTAGTTCTAATCCCACAAATTGAAGAATCTATGGAATGAAAGAATGAGTAAATATCTACTTAATTATCAATCTTCCCTCAAAACTGAATTTCTTAAGTGAATATACTTTCTTTTGTTTATTTCTGTATCACAGCAAGTAACACAGTGCTTCTAGTTATCATAAATAATTGATAAATATTTTGAAGAAATGCATAGCATATATGGCTGATAATATAATTATGATTTAATTGTTTTAATTCCCTTCCATTCATACATTAGTACATGGAGTTGACCTAGAATTATTTCTTATGTATATAAATATATAATATTTATAGGCATAATGTTTCATAGCATTAAAATAGAGATGTACCAGCTAAATTTTTAATGTCCTAGAACCTTAGGCCCAAAAGGTGTCATGGTCAGAATTATTCTAGCCAGTATAGGGTACATAAGCAGATATCTTCTCTTGCCTCTTTTCTTACATTTAATCAGGCCAAACATCTTTTTTTTTTAATGCATTTACCTCTTAACATTAATGAAATGGTCTCTAATAAATGTTTAATCTTTATTTACAAGTTTTTTCTAAGTAGGCTCCACACCCAGGATGAGGCTTAGACTCAAGACCTTGAGATCAAGACCTGAGGTGAGATCCAGTCAGATGCTTAGCCAACTGAGCCAACCGGTCACCCCAGTTAGGCACACTTTCTAGGCAGGCATTATCATTGTTGAGGGAGCAACATTTTTATTATCTTCACATTACCAATATAGTACGTACTTTACATACGTATCTTCACATTACCAATATAGTACATACTTTACGTATTTACAACTTTCTAAGTTCTATCACTTAAACCATCATAATACATAAAATAAGCTATTTATTGTAGGAAAATATTGTTTTATAAGGAAGAAAAGTTTGGAACTTGTCATAATCAATAAACAATTATAATATAGTGAACCTATAACAAGAAATAGAAACTAGTGGTCAAAGAAAATGAGGTAGACTTCTTAAAGCATATGGAGTAGGAAGAAAATGGATCAGGTTGAAGAGTACCTTCTGAAGTTTTGATTTGATGGAAACAGAAGTTAATTAAGAGGATGGAACTTTAGTGAGAAAAGATAAGTAAGTCAAGAAGAAAATGAACACAGTAAAAATTTTAATTTTATAAATCTGTTTATAACTTCAATTTTTTCAGACACTGGTATGAAATGGAAGATATATCTGTTCAATGAAAGATAAAAGTAATTACCTGAAGTTATAGCTCCAAGCAATAATATTTATTTCAGTCTATGGGCAATATTTTCTCACAAGTATATTACCCTCTCATAGTAGCCCAACTACCTACCTACATACGTACCCCCCCCCCCACACACACACACTTGCAGACTCTTATTTTTCTCCTTTTATTCTGTTCCCTGAAATGATCTCTCTAAAGGAGGAAATCAAGAAGTGACAATTAGAAATATTAATTTAAAGTTATGAATCCTAATTTAGACACTGATTTTATGAACTATTAACCATCTTTTCTCTACCTTTCCTTCATTTAGTAATATCCTTCAAACTTCAGTTGTCTTTCTCAATTGAGAATGGTCTGATATGGGCATAATGGGTGTTTCCAAATAATAAAATGATGTTCTCACTAAGCTATATTGTCTGGCTCAGTGCTACTTTGTCCTATAGGAAGGGGCTCTCTTTTATCTAATTTGCACAAAGATGCCAATTTGGGCTAGCAGCAGCCTTGTTTGGTGATGAATAAGTTTGTACAAAATATTTATGTGAAAAAATATCAATGTGAGTTTAGAGTGCTATTTTACAGCCCTCATACATCTTTGTCTTTTAGTAGTTAATTTTATCTGGGACATTCAAATGTGACTAGGAACTATACATTGTTCTAGGCACAGTGGTTACAGTAATGAATAAATAGTTTAAAAAATTTCAGCCTTTCTGGTATTTATATAGCATTTGAAGGAAAATTAAAACACATTTTTGTAGTGTGCAAAGGTGCCAAACATCTAAGTGTTTTGCATATATTAAATAATTTAATCTCATTATAATCCTAAGAGGCTGGCACGTTATTGTCCCCATTTTTCAGACAAGATGCTAAGGCATAGAGAGATAAAGTAACTTGGCGAGAGACTTACAGATAGTAAGTGCCAGTGCCAGGACTTGAATCTCAACATTCTGGGCTTAAAAGTTTATATTCTAAACCTGTGTTCCACACTGCCTTTGTGTATTATGTTATCTCTGAGATGTCTGTTACTTCCAAACATGATATACATATTAGAAATGAAGTATTCAAAAATCACATGGTCATATATTAAAGCAGAAAAAGAATTTTACAAAATCCAACAGAAATTCATGTTAAAATTTTTCAGTAAATCAGGAATAAAAGGGAAATTCTTCAACTGATAAAGAGTATCTACACAGCATCTACAGACACCATACTTAATAGTGACAGAAGTTTAAAGTCTTCCCAGTAAGATCAAGAACAAGAAAAGTATGTCCCTTCTTACCACTGCTTTTCAACATTTCAGCATCATAGTGGAAGTCCTAGTTAATTAAAAAAAAAACACAAGAGTAAATAAAAGTTATGTAAGTCAGATTGGGAGAAAATATTTGCAAGAGTTATATCTGATGAATGATTCATCCAAAATACACAAAAGAAAGAAAAATAAAACCTTAAAATCATCAATAAGGAAACAAAACACCTGATTAAAAAATGAGCCAAAGACTTTAACAGATACCTCACCAAAGAAGATATACAGATGACACATATGCATATAAAAACATTTGTCATTAGAGAAATGCAAATGAAGACAATGAGATATTTGTACCTACTCACGAGAATGGCCAAAATTGAGAACACTGAGAACACCAAATGCTGGTGAAGCTATGGAGCAAGAAGAACTCTCATTCACTGCTGCTGGAAATACAAAATGGTACAGCCACTTTGGACGACAGTTTGACAGTTTCTTAACCAAACTAAACATACCCTTAGCATATGATCCAGTAATTGTACTTGTTAGTATTTACCCGAAAGAGTTGGAAACATATCCATACACAAACCTGAACATGGATGTTTATGAGAGCTTTATTCATTGCCAAAACATGGCAGCAACCAAGATGTCCCTCAGTAGGTGAAGGGATAAGTAAACTGTGGTACATCTAGACAGTGGTTATTATTTGGTGTTAGAAAAGAAAGGAACGATCAAGCCATGAGAAGACATGGAGGAAACCTAAATGTGTATTACTAAGTGAAAGAAGCCAATTGAAAAGGCTACAAACCATATGATTACAACAATATGACATTCTGAAAGAAAAAAAACCCATAAACAAATAAAAAACAGGTCTTTTCAATGATTGCCAGGAGTTGGGGTGGGGGAGAGATAGCTAGATAGAGCTCCGAGTACTTTCATGTCAGTGAAAAAACTCTGTATAGTATAGTAATTACAGATACATGTCATTATACATATGCCAAAACCCATAGAATGTGCAACCCAATGGTGAACTCTAATGTGAACTATGGAATTGGATGATAATGATGTGTCAGTGTAGGTTCCTTAGTTGTAACAAATGTACCTCTGGTGGGGGGTGTTGATAATGGAAGACTCTGCATATGGCAGCAGGAGTGGGAAATGTCTGTGCCTTCTGCTCAATTATGGTGTGAGCGTAAAACTGCTCTAAAATATAAAGTCTGTTAAATTTTGTTAAAAAGGGCGAAGCATTCTTATTTGTTGTATCATGAGGAAAATAATTGGGTACTTTCTTGTTATTTTGTTGCTGCTATTATTTTTTTTTTCAACGTTTATTTATTTATTTTGGGACAGAGAGAGACAGAGCATGAACGGGGGAGGGGCAGAGAGAGAGGGAGACACAGAATCGGAAACAGGCTCCAGGCTCTGAGCCATCACCCCAGAGCCTGATGCGGGGCTCGAACTCACGGACCGCAAGATCGTGACCTGGCTGAAGTCGGATGCTTAACTGACTGCGCCACCCAGGCGCCCCTTGTTGCTGCTGTTATTATTGCTGATGTTGTTGTTATTCTGCAAATTCTCCTTTTATTTTGTATCTGAAAATAAATAAATAAATAAATAAAACCCAGAAACAGGGATTTCTCATTGAATAGCTACATTGAAATTTTAGAATGTTAATGAGTAAAGAATTATATTTATTTAATTGTAAAAAAATACAATTTTATTCTTGTATTTCTAAGAATTTGGAATAAAGTGATAAAAAGAGACTGTTACCAATTACAGACAAAAATAATTACAACAAGGTAATTAGCAGGGAATAAGAACATAAGTTACTTTTTATTTAGAATACAAGATGATTCTGCAAAAGTTCTCTTTTTCATGTTGTGCTAAAAGTGTCAAACTTATTTTGAAAGGCCTAATTTTATTAAAATGTTTTTGCTAACTTGTCTTATTATGGGCATTATTGTAAAAACTGAGAGTGAAAACAGTGTACTAATTAGTGTCCATTATGCATTCTGTTGCTCGTTTGCCATACAGAAATTATTTTTTAAACTTAGATTTTCATTTCGCTTATATTCATTGCAATAAGCAATCATCTTGAAAAATAGTTGTCATCAGGAGACATTGTTGAGTATAGAGTTTGTGTTAATGTGCCTACTGGTTTAAGAATGAAACAATAGTTTCTACTTCAGGGACACTGAGCCTAAAAACCAGAAAGGTGTTTCTTATTTTGTTTGTTTGCTTCTTTTTAACTGTGAAAAAAATACAGATAATGTTAAATGGAACATAGCATTCTGTGATAAATAGGACAATAGGAAATATTCATTCTCAATGTGAGATGCTGAGAGAACTTTGTAGAGGTGGGAGTTGAAAATAGATTGAATGATTGGAGAAGAGAAATAATCTAACATTTATGGTCCACTGACTATAGGCTAGCCACGTGGTCTTCCTAATCATATTGGATACTCATACCAATACTTTCAGATTAATTGCTATTATTTTTGTAAAGGCATTTAAACTGAGACTCAGTGGAATGGATTGACTTGCCAAGGGAACCCAGTTCATAAAGGAGAGCCAGAGTTCAAGTGTAGGCTGGTTGTAGCCAACACTCATATTTTTCTCCATACTTATATATAGTAGTTTATAGTTACTTGGGAAATGAGGAAGACAAAAAGGTCCAAGTAGAAGTGGGATAATTAGCAAGCCAATCTATTCATTAATTGCCCAGGAAATCACTAAAAAAAGGCATAGAATCCCAGTATTTGATGGAATTGCCTGGCTCTTGGTCAATACCTCATGGCCTCTTAGTCTCACCTCTAATGTTAGCAGCTGAACCAGAGAGGAATTCAGAAAAGCATTGGCTATTTATATGAAGGTATAACCAGAGAGCTTGGAATCCTGTCCAAGATTCAGAAGTTGAGGTGAGAAAGGCCAGAAACCTGAGGGAACTCTAGGCAGGAGCACTGTGGGATTGTTTAATTTTTTTTTTTTTAATATTTATTTATTTTGAGAGAGAGAAGACAGAGCGTGAGTGGGGGAGGAGGAAAGACAGAGGGAGACACAGAATCTGAAGCAGGCTCCAGGCTCTGAGCTGTCAGCACAGAGCCTGACTCGGGTCTCGAACTCACTAACTGTGAGATCATGGCCTGAGCCGAAGTCGGACACGTAACAGACTGAGCCACCCAGGTGCCCCTGATTGTTTAGAAATTCTTACCATTAAGTGCAGCATTTAGTCAGGGCTAAATGCTGATTAGGACTGATGGATAAATTCTTCACCCTTTCTTTATTCAGACATACTTTTCATCTGAATTCTCAGAAGGTTTTGAAGGATTAAGGAAACATAAAGTCCAAGAACAGATGAGTACCTCTATAATATGCCGGACCCCCTTAGCACCATGTCCTAATATAATCTTAAATAAATTACCCAGACATAGTCTTTTTCTCAGGCCCTCCTTTTTATGATGAAATAGAATAAAATAGAATAAAAACGCCGTCTAATCTTAGACAGTTATTCCACCCAGCTTAGCGCTGATATCCCATCTATACTATATGCTCTGTGATTGTCTAGAGAATGTGTCAAGGTTCATAGTGGATGAATTATTTTTCTCACACAATGCTTTTCATTTCATAATCACCATATTAAGTTGTTGTCTGTCTCCCTTTAGATTTCATCAACTAGTTGTACTTAACCTTTTTGTGGTCATGCACTACAATTCTAATATTTCTATTATGTAATAGAGATATCTTCATATTCTTCCTTTATCACATTTAATCATCCATCATTTCAGCCAATATAAATTGCAAACATTCTATTTGGCAAATAATATAAAAGATGCTAATGTTATCCTGTATGACAGATACAGAATTTCTCTTCAGTGAACTAACAATATAGGGGAAGAGTAATATAAACCGAGACATGATATTAAGTAATTTTAACGGAGAGTGGAAGTGCTGTGATAATATTCTGAAAGATGTGAATAACTTCATAAAGTCGGGAAAAGCATGGTAAAAAGGAAGCAAGGGAAGATGGAAAGAAGGAAGGAAGGAAAAGAAAGAAATAAGGATGGGGAGGATAAAATGAACTGTGGCAATAAAAGTTCAAAAGCATTAGAGAGAAAAAAAAAACAGGACGAGAAAGGAGAAAAGGAGGAAGATGAAGAATGAAAAAATGCATGGACCATTTGCTTTTGTGTAATATCATCAGTAAGCATTTTGGGTGTCATTTAAATCTTAAATGTGATAATCCCATTAGTGAAGGTTGCAGTTAAAATGCCATTGATTTTGGAGAAGGACAGGGGGAATTCTATAAAACAAATATTCAGGGACAGAACCAAGAAGAATTTTCTATTTTCAAAAACTCTTGAGATAAAACCCATCTTAGACATAGAATATAAAATAAGGACTCTCTCTGTTTATTCTTTTTTTTTTTTATTTTTTTTTTCAACGTTTTTTATTTCTTTTTGGGACAGAGAGAGACAGAGCATGAACGGGGGAGGGGCAGAGAGAGAGGGAGACACAGAATCGGAAACAGGCTCCAGGCTCCGAGCCATCAGCCCAGAGCCTGACGCGGGGCTCGAACTCACGGACCGCGAGATCGTGACCTGGCTGAAGTCGGACGCTTAACCGACTGCACCACCCAGGCGCCCCACTCTCTGTTTATTCTTAATGGATTTTGCTAAAGTTTTATTTTTTTTTTATAATTGCTACTTTTTAATAGCATATACATGCCTATGCCAAGAATATCTCTGAAAGGCTAACCATGTAAGGAGATATTGAAGAACTAGTTGCCTCTGTATAGGACAACTGGGAAACAACAGACAATGACAGGGAGAAAATAAAATTTCACAATGCAATTAAAAAAAAATTTTTTTACATTTTATTTATTTTCGATAAAGACAGAGCACAAGTGGGGTAGGGGCAGAGAGAGAGGGAGACACAGAATCTGAAGCAGGCTCCAGGATCTGAGCTGTCAGCACAGAGCCTGATACAGGGCTCAAACTCACAAACTGCGAGATCATGACCTGAGCCAAAGTCGGACCCTTAACTGACTGAGCCACCCAGGCGCCCCAATTTCACAATATAATTTTTAAAAACTCCTTGGCATTTACCCTTGAAAGTAGTAAATTGGTAAGTTTGTGGAACAGTATTTATTTTTCATTGTTTTAGATAGAGATAGGTAATGTTTTTTGTTTTTTGGTTTTTTTTAAGACTCGTATTTTTTTGGATGAGTTTGTTTACTTTCTTAGCCGCTGGGTCTTTGAAACTATTTTCCCGTTGCTATGTCAAGTGACTTGATATGTTAGTGACAACAAATAACTTGATCTACTCTCCATGTCAGAACAGCAAGGAACATCTTAGCATTCAAAGGTTAAGTTAAAGCAGGATGTGTGTTTGAGTGCCGTTGTTACTTCGCATGCTCTTTCTGCAAGCAGTTCTTCAAATAATTAAGAAAAATATAAAATTTTATAAACAACTTTAAAGAGAGATTCTACAGCCATCTGGGTTTCACAATCTTGATTGGAATTACTCCTAATTATTGCTAACATTATAAATTTTGAAACTCTTGGGTACTATTTTGCTCCTTCTCTATAGAAGCTAATTAATCTTCTCTTTACAAAAATAATCCATCAATTTGAGATATGTCTTTTTAAAAGTCTCTTTGGTTTTGTCAGGGTCCCTGGGAGATTACCCTGCCTAATAACTTTTCACTCACTCAATTAAAACTTGACACTGACTATCCTGTAATCCAGACTCCACATTTTGTATAACCTTTTGACCTGCAGCAAAGCAGAGGAACTGAGAGCTCTCCGTAAGTCCCTCAGCCTCACTGAGGAGTGAGGCAGGTCTTTCCCAGAGCTGTTTTCCATGATAAGACACCTTCTCAAAAAGAATTGGACTAATGTATTGGTCTCAGAATAAACTTTTTTTTTTTCAGTCACCAGTATCTCAATCACTCTTCGCAAACAGGATCGGTAGACTGAATCTGTACAATATGCAAATCTACAAATCTGTTGCTCAGATAATAATTCTTAATATGGGTTTAAATCACAGTCTACATTTGACGGAACCAAAACAGTACAGACAATGAAGTTTAAAGTTCATCATTTTCTAACTTGTATTTTTCATCATTACAAAGTTATATTATTTGAAGATAGAGGATCCACAGTTCTTTATCTCCTTAAAATTTCATGAAAAAAACAAGCTCTTTAATTAAAATTAAAGAGTTTAGAATTAAATATTTTAGCACTTGTCTAAAATCTTTAGATTTTTGAGTAGTCTTTAGTCTTGTCAGCAAGACTTAGGGTCAGGTTTGTTCATGCACAGAGGGCAACATTCAATCAAGCAATTTAAGTTCTGTCAGTGATCTTTGATTAAAATATAACCTAAAAATCCTGATTATCATAAAATTATGCTCTGACAAGAGCTAATTAACAAGTAACATATTTTTTAAATGACTGTAAAAAGAAAATTCCAGTAGTCTAACTAATGTTCTCCTAATTGACCTCTTCATATTTTGGAATAAATAATTGTAGGATTATCAAATCTAAAGAAATTTAACATGCATCTTTTTGTAGTAGGAACAGCACACAGTAAAGTCTGCCCCAAAACATTTACTAATACAACCTTCTATAAACATGTTGACAGACTTTTTTAGCTAGTGTGTTTTTGTGCGTTTGATATTGAGGCAGCAATTTAAAACAACTTATCATATTTAAAAATAAAATTTCAAGACACATACATACATACATTGATGCTAAGCAAAATAAATAATCTTGATTATTTTTCTTAGTTCTATAGGTTCTTTTCCTGAACAAAAAGCTGCTAGTATTTATGTAGATTAGCTATATTTCAGTTCAGTAAATTCATATAACACAAATTTTTATACTGTCACTCAAAAATTTAAAGAAACTGAGTTCAAGGGTGATAGGTATAAATGCCTGTAGATAGGTCAGTATATTTCTGCATTAGAAATATGGTAGTGTGGATATTTCATTCCTGTAGCTAAAATATATTTTTTTCATTTTTCATGTGACATCATAGTCACTCAAATTCTATTAAAAGAAACAATTAATTTTGTGTTTGTGTATAGACACACATATACTTCCTTTATTTCAATAATAAAAAGGATTAAAATGTTAAACAAAAACATGTAGCTACTTTGAATTAGTTACCTTTATTCAAGTTGCAGAGAGTGCTAGAAATGTACTCTCTTATGGGTTTTCAAATTCTGCATATTATACAGCTATAACACAAAAGGTGTTATATGGGCTTTTTCAGTATAAGAAATTATTTAAGAGTACACTTATCTCGAGGTCATGTGGGTCGCTCAGTGGGTTGAGTATCCCACTTGATTTCAGCTCAGGGCATGATCTTTTGGTTCATGGGATGGAGCCCTGTGTAGGGCTCCACGCTGAGTAGGGAGCCTGCTGGAGATTTTCTCCCTCTCTCCCCCTGCCCCACCCCCAGCTTGGCTCTCTCTCTCTCTCTAAAAAAAAAAAAAAAAAAAGAAGAAAAAAGAAAAGAAAAAGAAGAGTACACTTATCTTGATGAGCACTGAGTAATGTATGAAACTGTTGAATCGCTGCATTATACACCTGAAACCAACACTGTATGATAACTACACTGGAATTAAAATAAATATTTGTAAATTAGAAAATTTCTAATATGTCATTTTCAACTATCACTTAACATGTAAAATAAAGCCATAATGATCTAAAAAAAATCACTTTGTAGTTTCCTTTATAAAGCTTGACCCTTGATTTTTTGTGCATATATGCAAGCATCTGGGCTGTAAATATCAATATCAAATTTTATTACAGTCAATAAAGGGGAAAAAGTAAAGCACATGTATCCATTAATGATCTTAACATGTATGCCTGTGTATGACAAGTAATTTCTATATAAGAATTAGAATCTGATGGACCAAGTGCATTGAAATAGCAGAAGAGCTTATTGAAATATTATTAAATTATAATGTATTTATATTTGATATTTTCTAATGCCATTGCATTAATTAGCAATAATACATTATTTTTTGGAATTAAGTTATAGTGTTTTATAGAGTAAAGTTTAAGCTGCATTGAGGCAATATGGACATTTTAATCATTATAATTTTGCAATAGTACATTATATTTCTAATCAGAAGTGCTCCTGTTTAGCGAGGCTAGCTAAGTTCAGAAAGGTCTTTTCTTCTCTGTGCATCCCACAACAGATTGCCACAATCAGTGCAAGCAGTAGTATGCTCCAATGAGGGTGATCTGATTAGAATGACTCGGCTCATTTGTAATTGCTAGAAACAGAGCTATTCATAGAGGGAGTAAGTGGAAATCACAGAAGCTCAACATCATGCTATTATTTGTATACACTGGAATCAAATAAACAGGTAACATAATCACTTGTTTTATGGATCTGCTGGGACTTGGTGATGTGCTTTGCTCTTTGTAAAGATTCTGGCTTATTAGAAGTGTAAACACCAGAGTTCTATGTTTCTGCCAAAAATCATGGCTTAGCATCTGCCACAGTAATTTACGATGTTGGAACAGGTAGTCTTTATCTTGAAATTTTTAGAGCCACTTTACTTTTAGGTATTTTGGGAACTCTGAGTTTCAAAAGAAATATACTACCTTCAGCATCATTTAGTGTATCATTGCATATTGTGGAAAACTACACTGTTCATTGATATAAACTGCTACCTACATCTTGTCGTGTCTACAATTTATAAAGCCTAATTCTAACTATAAACTTATATATATTTTTATTAGAAAACAACCTATGCGATATATAAACAGTCACTTTAGTGTAAGATAATCAAATTATTTAGTAAAGTATAGATAAAAGCAACGTTTACATGAATGTTCCTTATAATGTTATGTTTGCATATGTAGTTATAATATATCATTTTTATATGCAAAAATTGATTGCATATTTTATTCATGGTGTACACAGAGGCATTACTTATATTTATAAATATCAGGATTTAATTTTTTGGTTTAATACTTTATATTTCTATAAATTGGGTTTTTAGTAGTAAATTACAAGTCCATCTTGTGAGCTGATGAAGGGTGGGTGTTTTTAATAACTACTTTTGTATAAGAAATACTGTGAAACTTAGCAACTTAAAATAACAATTTTATTTTGCTCAAGATGTTGTAGGTCAGGACTTTGGAAAGAGCTTAGATGTTAGATTTTTCTTGGGATCTTCCATGAAATTATAACCAAATCTTAGTGGAAGCTGGTTCATCTGTAGGCTCAGCTAGGGAAATCATTTACATGGCCAGCAGTTGACGCTGGCTGTCAGCCTTCAGCTCATCTGGGGCCCTTCATGAGTGCCTACACAAGGTACCACCACAAGTCTTGGGCCTCCTTATATCATGGTGGCTTTTTGATAATGAAGCTTTCTGGAGGGAAGCTTAGGGCTCTAGCAAATTTTCCAGTGAAAAAAGTGAAAGCCCCATTACCTTTTTTTTTTTTTTTTTTACTCAGCCTCTGAAGTTACATATCCCAATTTCCACAGGACTCTAATGATTTAAGAAGTCACAAGTTCACTCAGTCAAGAAGAGGATGTACAGACTTCACCTCTCAATGAGAAAACTCAAAGGCTTTGTGCCTATTATATTTTTAACCATTTCATGGAGAAATGAAAAATGTTACATCAGGAATATCTAAAAACACAGTAGTTTGCAGAATTTACGGTTGGAGTGAAGCAACTGGGATTTGAGTTTATGTACTCACATTTAAATATAGAGTTAAATCTACAAATCATTCTCTAGAAAGGAATGCCATTTAGCAGTGGCAGTGAGCTCACTATGGCTTTCACCCTAAAAATAGATGAAAATGTCAAAAAAAAACCCTGAGCCCATTTAAATTGGAATTTATATGATATTTGGAAACATCAACATATTTAAACATGAAATGATCCAGATTATCATTGTTATAATAAAAGGCCAAAAGTAGTGTGGTGATTGAGCAAATTTACTAAAATCAAAGATCATTTTTTTTTCTTGAAACTCCAGCCATCAAAGAAAAATGTGGAAGATAGTCCCAAGATAAAAAAAGGTGGATTGGTATAGGATAAAACAGCCAGGCAGAAAGAAGAAAGAAGAAAACAGAGCCCATTCCTTTGGGAAAAGAAGATAAGAGAAATAATCAGTTACTTTTGGGGGAATCTCAAGAACTGTATATAAAGGTATAAATAATTCTTCATTTGTTGCTTCATTCTCAGGAAAGATTGTAAAATCTAAATATCTGTTTAATACTTTTACTGATTTCCATCCAACATCAAATCCTTATTTTGGGCACATAGTGAACTACAAGATTTATAGAAATATGGAAAAGCTCTTCTATATAAAACTGATATGTTTCCTACTGGTATAAGATTACAACTAAATGCTATTAATCTGAGTGCTTTAGAACTATACCTATTACAGTCAATATTTGAAATTCACTATCAATAAATTTGGAAAATATTTTATTCACAGTATTGCTAAATCTGTCTGTGCATAATGATATTCCTTGAACTATATTACAGTATTTGGCAAATGCATATGTTCCTTCCTGAAGAAAAGCCTCATCATTTATTTCCTTCCACTTAAAATCCTCCCTCTTGAGAAAATGTTCATATTTCTTAAAAAGCTTTATAAAACCTTTATGCTTTCACCCCATCCAGCATTACCTTGTAGTTTGCAGAAAATTTTATGATTTTGCTTTTTCCTGGTTTTTGAACAAGTTCCATCTGGTCCTTTCCCTTGTGTTCTTTTTCTGAATAACTCTTATTTGTTGCTGAGGTCATAAAAAACCTTCTACACAATTCTTAAACTTTCTTTTATCCTTTAAAGTAGAGGGAAGTGCCACTTTAAATTGTTCCCATGACAACTTCTACAAGTGCCATGGTAACACTGTGATTTCCTAAACCATACTAGCTATGTTAAAATGAAAAGTTCAAATTAATATCAGAGCTCTGACGCAATACCATGAGTACAATGCAACTAGTCATTTACAATTTTTTTTATTTGTTTACTTTTTATTACCTTTATAAGGTAAGGTGATAAGTTAGAAAAGCTCTTTAGATGATGTCATAGTCAGTATTCTAATTCCTTGATTGTGCTCATCCAGGTAGATGATATAACTATGAAGCCTTTCCCTTTATGTTGATTTACACCTTACTTACATAATTCCATATTCTCCAAACCTTTGTTTTTTTACAACACCTATTACATTTCATATTGCCGTATACATAAATATATTTCATCTCCTTTGGTGGAGGAAATTGTATCTCATTATTTATCATTGTACATTTTACTCACCAACATACTTCCCAAAAGGACTTGTCTAATGCCTTGTACTTGGCATGCAATGAATATTTGTTGAACTGATTCAAACTGAATTAAATATGAGTCAGTCATCAGGATTCATGGCATCACTTTCATCCAGGGCAAGTTAAGTTATTGAGTCACAGATTCATTCAGCTCATCCTCAAAATGGAATGAAGATAAGAAGGTGATGTATTTTTTCTAGATAATGAATTTTTTATAGAAATGCAGGGGTTTTTGTTTTGTTTGTTTTGTTTTGTCTTGGTCTACTTGTTTTATAGTCAGATAGACTTATATGCAGGAGAATGTGTAGAGTTTTTAATCTCAGTCTATTTTTTATTGCCTCCATCATCTGCTGGACAACTTGCACATGATATAGTATTTTATCATGTGATAAAATCCCCAGTTGCCATTACTCGTGATCATGCAGCTCAGAGCAGCAGAATGAGAGACCTACAGAAGGGTCAACCACATTGCAAGGCTTTCAGCAGGAAGCTCTGAAACAAAATACTCTGGAAGAATGAAGTTCCAAGAAAGGAAATGGTCTAGAACAGCTTGTAAACATTATTCTTCATGTTTAGACTTTATTCTTCAGAGTATAAATGCTACTCACTAGTGGAAATATTCACTTTCTGTGACTTTAATTCTATCTGTAAATATACCATACTGTCACAAATTAATATTCCATAATAACTAGCTACATTTTCAATTTTAGTAAATTTTTCAGCCATTATAGGAAAAGAACTTTATTTCATTCACATAACTTCTGATGGCCCGTCCACTGGTTACTGTAATATTGTCAGGAGTTTTCTTCAATATTTTTTTGTAAATGAATTGTATTATCTATTTTTTATCTTATATTTGTAGACTAAGACAGAAAAATAATAGCTTGAATTGGATGTATCTCCTCTTTTGCAAATAAGTGTTTCCATTTGAAGTCGAGTTCGGTAGTTTAAGCAATTATATTATTTACTTATGATTTATATTAATATTCTTTATATATTATGTGATTCAATAGCACATACTTAAGTTGTTATGTGGTATGCATATAACTCAGTATAAGAAGGATATTAATTTTTAAAAACTAACTTAATTTTGATATGAATTTGATAAAGCTTTTTAAACTGCTAAGCAAAGGTTCCTCTGAGTGGAGAAGATCTGTGATTACATCCACAGTTGTGTTTATTAAGAGCCATATATCAAATAAGTAGTCCCTTGTCTTCTGATTTGTCTTCTGTCCTTGTGCAATGTGAGCTTTTAAGGTCGAAAAGGAATCTAACTTCTAATTAATGATGACAATTTGACATATATATTCTTTTCCCTCTTTAAATTCCACTAAATTTAAAATAAAGTTGAAGACATTATTAGTACACAAGGAACAATAGGATTATGAAACAGAGTAAACAAATAATTACAAAAAATGTTGGATGATAGAAGACAGATGCAATAATATAAATGACTTATAGGCAGCCATCCAAGTGACTGAAGTGAACCAATTAGCTTCTGGCTTCCTACAGTCACAAAACAGGCTTAAAACTTGTAGCGAAAAGTCCTGCTATAGATTCTGATGATATGTAAAGTTCTATATGATGAACAGGAGAAAAAAATCAGTCACTTATACTGAATAACAGCACCTGAGAGATTGGCCTGCAGACATAAGACAGCTGGAATCACAAAGGAAAGCACTCAAAGATGCAGTAGTATTTGGTGGTCTCTTGACAAAAGAACTTCCCTCACTCTATCACTGTACTCTGAAAGTACTTGTGTTTTTCCTCTGAAAGCAGACTTTCAATCAGACATTGAGTTCTGGCTTTTAAATATGAAGTCAGTTAAATGACAACAAGTATCACTAGCATTTCAAAAAATTCTCCAATGAGAAAGGAACAAGAAAACTACTACCATGATAAAAGAAATGTTAGGGGCATTCAGGTGGCTCAGTTGGTTAAGCGTCGGACTTCATCTCAGGTCATGATCGTTCAAGCCCCACAACTGGCTTGCTGCTATCAGCGCAGAGCCTACTTCGAATCCTCTGTCCTCCCTCTCTCTGTGCCCCTCCCCACTTGTGCTGTCTCAATAATAAACATTAAAAACAAAAAAATGTTAAGGGAGCAGAGACACCATTGAGAGTAAGAAATGTAGCTTCTCAATATTGTACAGTATTTATATTGTCACAATAATAGAAACATAAGCAAATGATTTAATTAATATTAGAATGTAGTCACTCAGGAAATTCGGGGACAAGTAAATGAGAAGTTGAAAAGGATAGGGGCTGACTATTGCAAATTTTTATAAGCAGTGGAGCTCAAAGTCTGAAGTTTTAGAAGACCCCTGCCCCAATTGCTAGGGTTGTGTCTGGTGGGTGTAGAGGTGCTCCTGTGGAGAAAGAGGGTAGAGACCCAGGAGCGGATAGTATGGTCTGAGGATCCCCTGGGTCACACAGGGAGAAACAGTTCTCCTTATTGGTGTGCATTTGGGAGAGGTAGTACTGCCTCTCAGGGGACAAAAGAGAAGGCAGATAACATCGAGTGGACCCATTAATTAGCATAGCAGCAGAGGCGTCTGCTGAAGGCAGCTACCCGGCTTTTGGCTGCACCTTACCACAAACTCCTAGTACCATGCAGTTATGCGACTATTTTTTTGGCACAAACCAGCATCAGCTACAGCGTTGTCAGACCTTCCCCTTAGAGGATCAGCATGGGTCTGTGCTGCACCTGGTCCCTAAAATTTGGAGCTTTGAAAACCAGTCATGAGCCTGAGTTAAAACACAGGAGTGTTTTGTTATGGCAGAGGGATGGCTTGGACACAGATAGGGTGAAGACAGGGTTCTGACAAAAGCTAGGGACAAAAGAGGGGAAACTGTTTGCTTTTCTGTTAGGGTTTCCTGAACAGTGGTGGGCACGAACTCCTCACTCTGGGGACTAGAGCATGAGGCAACTCAATTTCCCCCCTTGCCCATCAGCACTGACCAACTTCAGTGAGCAACGCAATGCCACCCAGAGGAGACTGGAGCCGCTTACACCAAGTCCCACCCCACTGCAACTGCAGGTGCATTTTTCCTAGGCAAGTCCGCCTGAGAACCTGTGCAGTAGGCCCATCCATCTCTCAGAATACAAGCACAACCCCCCCTCCTGCCCTGCACACACCAAGTCTACTGATGATATAGTGCCATAAAGTTTAAGCTCTAGGGGAAATAGGATCTAGCTTTTCTAACAAGCAGACCAAAACACACCTAATTAAAACTCACCACACACTGGACCAAATCCAAACACTCCACACTGCAGGCAAGGAGAAACTCTGCAGAGATCTGATCTGAGGGAAAGAACAGCCAAAACACAACAGCCGAATACACACAGCATATGCCAACCCCCCCCCCCCAAAAAAAAACTCCTGAAGCACCAGATCCTGGACAGTATATGACCTCTTCTTAATATAGCCATTACTTTCAGGAGCAGGAAATGTAACAGGTTTTCCTAACACACAGTAGACAGAGATCTAGGCAAAATGCCAAGACAGAGGAATTCATCCCAAAAGAAAGAACTGGAAGACATCAGGGCTGAGGATCTAATCAGAACAGATATAAGTAATATGTCTGAACCAGAATTAAAAAAAAAAAAAAAAACAATCATAAGGATACTAACTAAGCTTGAGAAAAGCATGGAAGACACTAGACCTTTCTGCAGAGATAAATGAACTAAGAGCTAGTAAAGCTGAAATTAAAAAAAAAAAAAAATGCTATGACCAAAAGGCAAAAAACAACTGGATGCAATGAAAACAAAGATAGACGAAGCAGAGGAAAGAATCAATGATATAGTAGATACAATTATGGAAAATAATGAAGCTGAAAAGGAGAGAGAAAGAAAAGTATTGGATCACAAATGAAGACTTAGGGGACACAACAACTCCATAAAGCATAATAACATATATATCATAGGAGTCCCAGAAGAAAAGAAGGATAAGGGGCAGAATGTTTATTTGAGCAAATTTTAGCTGAAAACTTCTCTAATCTGGGGAAGGAAACAGTCATCTCACTCCAGGTAGCACAGAGAACACACATCAAATTCAACAAAAGCTAGCCAAAGCTGAGACATACCATAGTACAATTTGCAAAATAAAGAGATAAGGAAAGAATCCTGAAAGCAGCAAGGGAAAATAAATCCTTAACCTACAGGGAAATACAAATGAGGCTAGCAGTAGATATTCCCACAGAAACCTGGCAGGATGTAAAGGAATGGCAGTATATATTTAACATTTTGAAGGGGGAAAAATATGCAGCCAAGAATACTTTATCCAGCAATGCTATCATTCAGGATAGAAGGAGAAATAAAGAGCTTCCCAGACAAACAAAAACTGAAGGAGTTCATGACCACTAAGGCAACCCTGCAAGAAATATTAAAAGGAACACTTAAGATGGGAAAGACCAAAAACAACAAAGACTAGATAGGAACAGATAAAAATCTCCAGAAACAGCAACTCCACAGGTAATATAATGGTACTAAATTCTTATCTATCAACAATTACTCTGAATGTAAATAGACTGAATGCTCAATCAAAAGATACAAGGTATCAGGATGGATTAAAAAAAAAAAGACCCATCTATATGCTGCCTACAAGAGACTCATTTCATTAAAAAAATAATGTTTATTTATTTTGGGGATAGAGAGAGACACAGAGTGTGAGTGGGGGAGGTTCAGAGAGAGAGGGAGACACAGAATCCGAAGCAGCCTCCAGGCTCTGAGCTGTCAGCACAGAGCCCAATGCGGGGCTCAAACTCACAAACTGTGAGATCAGGACCTGAGCCAAATCAGATGCTTAATCGACTGAGCCACCCAGGTGCCCCCAAGAGACTCATTTTATACATAAAGACAAATGCAGGTTGAAAGTGAGGGGATGGAGCACCATCTATCATGCTAATAGATTTCAAAAAAAAGAAAAAGAAAAGAAAAAGCCAGAGTAGCCATACTTCTATCAGACAAACTAGATTTTAAACCAAAGACTGTAACAAGAGATGAAGAAGGGCAGTATATCATAATTAAGGGGCCTACCCAACAAGAATATCTAACATTTATAAATACTTATGCCCCCAATTTGGGTTCCCAGATATATAAATCAATTAGTAACAAGCACAAAGAAACTTATTGGTAATAATACAATAATAGAAAGGGACCTGTTTTTTTAGACGTTTATTTATTTTTGAAAGAAAGAGACAGAGAATGAGCAGGAGAGGAGCAGAGAGAGAGAGAGGGAGACACAGAATTGAAAGCAGGCTCTCTGAGCGGTCAGCACAGAGCCCAAAGCAGGGCTTGAACTAACAAGTGGTGAGACCATGACCTGAGTTGAAGTGAGATGCCCAACTGACTGAGCCACCCAGGCGCCCCAAGGACTTTAACACCCCACCTACAAGCAATGGACAGATCATCTAAGCAGTAAATCGACAAGGAAACTGGCTTTAAATGATATACTGGACCAGGGGGACTTAACAGACATATTCAGAACTTTTCATCCTAAAGTATCAGAATACACATTCTTTTAGAGTACAGATGGAACACTCACTAAAATAGATCACATACTGGGTCACAAATCAGCCCTCAACAAGGACAAAAATATTGAGATCATACCAGGCATATTTTCAGACCATTACACCATGAAACTTGAAGTCAACCACACAAAAAAATTTGGAAAGACCACAAATAAATGGAGGTTAAAGAACATCCTACTTGGGCACCTGAGTGACTCAGTCAGTTAAGCATCCAACTCTTGATTTTGGCTCAGGTCATGATCTCACAGTCGTGGGATGAAGCCCCACATCAGTCTTCGCTCTGGATGCAGAGCCTGTGTGGGATTCTCTCTCTCGTTCTCTCTCTGCCCCTCCCCTGTTCTCTCTCTCTCTCTCTAACAAAATAATAATAATAACAATAATAATAAATAATAATAATAATTTAAAAAAGAGAATATCCTACTAAAGAACAAATGGATTAACCAGGAAATTAAAGAAGAAATAAAAAAATAAAAACGCATGGAAGCAAATGAAACTAAAAACACGACAGTCCAAAACCTCTGGGATGCAGCAAAGGGGGACATGAGAAGGAAGTATATAGCAATATAGGCCTACCTCAACGAGTAAGAAGACTCTCAAATCAACAATGGATATATTTATATATGATATAATAAATAATATATAATAGTATATAATGGATATATCTATATCCATTAATCCCTTGAATGTCACACACTTACCTGATACTACTCTCTCATTTTATATATATATATATATAGAGAGAGAGAGAGAGAGAGAGAGAGAGAGTGAAATTTCAGGGTACCTGGGAGCCTCAGTTCAGGTAATGATCTTGTTGTGATATCGAATCAACAATGGATATATATATATATATATATATATATATATATACATATATGTATATATATATACATATACATATATGTATATATATATATATATATATATATGTATGGCATAATAAATAATATATAATAATATATAATGGATATATATATCCATTAATCCCCTGAATGTCACACACTTACCTGATACTACTCTCTCTCTCATATATATATATATATGTGTGTGTGTGTGTGTGTGTGTGTGTGTGTGTGTGTGTGTAAACAGAATATTACCCAGCCATCAAAAAGAATGAAATTTCAGGGCACCTGGGAACCTCACTCTGTTAAGTGTCCAACTCTTGATTTCAGCTCAGGTCATGATCTCACTGTTGTGATATCAAACCCCACACTGGGCTCCTTGCTGGGTGTGCAGTCTGCTTAAGAGTCTCTGTGTTCCTGTCCTTCTGCCCCTCCTTTGCTTGCTTCTTTCTCTCTCTCAAACAAACAAACAAAAAACAGGATGAAATCTTGCCATTTGCAAGGACATGGATGGAGCTATGGTAAGCAAAATGTCAGAGAAAGAAAAATACCATATGATTTCAGTCGTATGTGGAATTTAAGAAACAAAGCAGATGAACATATGGGAAGGAAAAAAGAGAGAGACAGAGGGAAGCAAGCCATAAGAGACTCAACTATAGAGAACAAATGGAGGTTTGATGGAGGTGGGTGGGGATGAGCTAAATGGGTGATGGGTATTAAGGAGGGCACTTATTGTGATAAGCACTGGATGTTAATATATAAGTGATGAATCACTAAATTCTACACCTGAAATCAATTTTACCATATATTTTAACTAACCAGAATTTAAATAAAAACTTGAAAAAAGAAAAAAATGTGTTTGCAAGTGTATGTGTGGAAAAAGAAAAAAAGAAAGAAATATTGAGGCAGGGCCCTCAAGAAGCCAGTAGAAATTGTTAGGAGTAAGACTGAAAGAAACACACTGTTAGTATTGTAATGTTTATTAATAACTTGTTAACAATGTATTCATTAAGTTATATATTCCTTAAGTTATAGTCATTCATGCTATTGATGGAAATGTAGACTTATTTTTTCTAATACAAAATTGAATTAATTGAGTTTCCTAAAATATGACTGGCATTATAATTTAAGAATATGAAATACACATTTTTATTGATGTTTAACCCATAAAAATGACATTACCAAAGTCACAAAGGCTGTAAGTGTTCTCATATATTTCTTAAGTCTGGCTGATAACACTGATCACACTCTAGACTTTGCCTTTTTGTGGTTATGGGGTAGGGAGGAGGAGAAGAATAAGGGAGTAATTTAATAACTATGCACCCTTTGTCAAAATCGAGTAGCTCATCTTGTTACGGGAAGGATCATTAATATTATTATTAACAATTTTAAGAGACCTTTCCAAAAGTATTCCTTTCAATTGATGAGCTGTTGCGGTGGTATAATAAAGATTAAAAAGTCACAAACTGAAGATGAAAACTTTCTACCACTTGAATAAAATGACAAAGATTCAAGAGGCTTTTAACCTCCTACGTGTCCCTGGTACAGTTTAGGTTTTGTCTTTAATATTTTCTTAGTTATCTCTATCTCAGCATTCTCTTGGGTAGAAAAATTAAGGAGACAAAAGTTCTGTAAAAAACAGTTGTGCTTACTTGTTCTAAGCATAAGAAATAGATAGGCATACTAGTGATTCCACTGAGCAAAAACTATAACCCATTAATCCCCTGAAATGTCTCATA
Organism: Puma concolor; assembly: GCF_028749965.1. NCBI lineage: Eukaryota > Metazoa > Chordata > Mammalia > Carnivora > Felidae > Puma > Puma concolor. The sequence continues at coordinate 202,640,164 of NC_141667.1, read as the reverse complement.
CCCGATACTACTCCCTCATTTGTTATGTTGAAATAAGTGCATAGAATAGGTATAATAAATTTAGGAAAGCAATATTTATCTATAGGAACTAACCAGAGACCAACTAATAGCCTTTCAGTGATGAATGGAATCCCAGTTTTTCTCAAGTTAAATTGAAGAGCATATCATCATTTTCTTGTGTAATGTCATTGCCATGAAAATGCATCCAGACCCTCTCAGGGAACTCTTTCAGCATGGTGCTGACTGACTACTTTAGGCAGCCTCCTGTTCATTTGGAGAGTAGATTTATTAGTTAGAAATTCATTAAAAAAAAACTAAGGAGAAGAGTCTCCTTATTGATTATGCCTTCTCTTCTTACTTTTGTCTCTGATGAAATATAGATTAAGTGGATTCCATTATCCCAATGACAGTTTCCCAAAAATTTGAAGAGAGTTATTTGGCCCATTTTAAATATTCAATGTTAACTCTACCCAGTTCTTTCAATCATTTTTTTGTGTGTGAAATAAATTTTTAAGAGCGCTTAATATACTGCCTGCATTCCACAGAAAGAATTCTAGTTTATCAATATTCACTTCGAATGTAGTGTACAAAATGAATAATCTTATTTCTACTAACTTCAGAGTCATCACAGAGCATACTAGGGATATTTCAAATTTTATCCCTTAATGCATCTATATTTCAACTATTAGATGCTATTATTGTGTTGGATATTTAGCAAAATTATTCTCTAGAAATTTTTAATAAAGAATTTATATTTAATTTCAAATTTAAAACTTTTATTCCACACTAATATATTGTTTAACCTTCTATTTTATATGATTTCATCCAAAAGTTAAAACTTTTTAAAAAAGGATTGACATTTATCTCCAGTGATAGGTATTTTCTGTCCCTGACCCTGAATGCATTGGGAATATGAACACTATGTGATAATGGTAGGGTTGATTTGTTTTGGTTTTTCATTGTGGTAATGTTGGATATTGTGTTTTGATGTTCTCTCTTATGCTACATGCAGAGCTCCCAGTTAGTGGTGCCACACTTATCTATGTATTCCCAGATATTTATCCCCTAAAATATTGTTTAGTGAATAAATGAAGGGATATGTAAACAAATGAATAAAATTATATGGCAAACTATGCACCAAACTCTATTAATCATTTATAAATAAGCTTTAATTTGATTCATTTTCTATTTGAATTAAGCATTACTTTTCTTATTGTACACATGAATTGAATATGATGTTTATTAAGTAGTTTGGTTAATACTTTAGTTGTCCAGTAGCACATTCATTTAAGCATAAATACATATTTAATGATATTGACTCAAACAATATGTTAAAACTGATACTTCGGTTCAAACTGTCAGTAAATCCATGATAGGAAAGTGGGACGATAAAGACATGGAAATGGAAGCAGGTATAATAAGACCATATGTCTCATGTACTGTATATCCTTTCTTCTATTTCTCTTTGGCAAAAAAAAAAAAAAAAAAAAAAAAAAAAAAAAATCAATACCAGAAAGTTTAAATTTAACATTCAGAATAATTTGTTCCTCATGAACCATGCTAAATGTCTAGACAATGGTGAAGTCAGAACAGCCGATATCAATTTTCCAGGAGACAATTTCATATTCTTTCATTATAAATAGAACTGAAAGTATCTGTTAATGCAGCTGTTACCTTGCAAGAGGTTTTTTAAGGTTGGCAAACTTTTTTTTTTTTTTTTTTTTTTTTTTTTTATGTTTTAGAGTGCTAAACTGTATTTTCGCTTTAATGAAACTTAGAGTGAAAAAGAGAGTAAGCCTTAATTTAAAATTCATTTAATTTGTATCACTTATATATTTTAATGATCTTTTAAATATTCTTATATTTTCTAATAGTTTAAATTACTGTTAGTAATGTTATTTTAATCAAATTAAGTCTTTGCTAGCCTTGTTGAGCAAAAGAATTAGAGTTCTAATAGTAGTGAAACTACACCCAAGGAAACATGGTATAAACTCTCCAAATCTATTTATGTTTTTAGTCAAGATTTTATGCAAGTTGTTTCCATAAGTATTTGTTAAATATAGTAAATCAATGAAATACATGGGCTTATTATTTGAGTTTTAATCATTAATGTATAAACCTAAAATTATATTTCACATTGAATTTGTAATTTTACTGAGACTCAAATTTCATTTGCTCATGTGTGGAAAACCAGTTAACTGGAAATTGAGTCTTACAAACTATGTATACATTTTGTATTGTTGCCATAATAGATTTCTACACACTTAGTGATATAAAACAAGCCAGATTTATCACTGAATAGCTTTGTAGGTTAGAATCCCCCACAAGTCTCACTGGACTAAAATCAAGGTATCGTACAGATGCATTTCTTCAGGAGTCTCTACCAGGGATTTCCTTGCCTTTTCCAGCTTCAAAAGGCTTCCCTCATTCCTTCGTTCATGACCTCTTTCCTCCAACAAGGTAGATTCTTAAAGTCCTTAACCTTAAACTCACCTGTAATTTGTTGCTTTGTTTGGTTTGGTTTGGTATGTTTTGTTTTTGCCATGTTAAGTAACATATTTAAAAATTCCTGGGATTAAGGCATGGATATCTTTGGAAGGTTTGTTATTCTTTCTACCTCACATAAAATCCATTATAGTTTCTTCTTCTTTTTTTTTCTATTATTATTTTAGAGCAAAAAAGTGTGTACTTTATTAAAACTTCTCTACTTTATTTTAATAAATATATTTTCTTAAAATTTACATTAAGTGAATGGTACAACTTTAAAGTTTAGGTTATGTGAGAAAATGCCTAGAGAGTAGATATAGAAAAAAATGAACATAAAGGACTTCTACATATTTGGGGATTTTCAATCACTTCGGTTTAAACCTCTTCAGGCTATAATGGAGCAGTTATAATTGAAAAAAAAGAAAGCAATAAAAGATAAAAAATAATACTTTGAGAACCTGCTATAAAGTAAACATTAAATTGGAGACTGTATAATTCAGAGGACATAAATATTGATTTATTCCTTCATCTAGACAATATTATCTTTGATTTTTTGATGTTGATGCCATGTGTCCACCAATGCAAGTTTCTAGGGATGCATGTTAAGTAAGTCAAATTTTCTACTTTGGAAACCTCCATAATATTGGGATGTACAGAAAAGTTAATACATATTTGCCAAATTATCTAATAAGTGTTATAACCTAAATATGCATAATTTGCTATTTGAAAAATGAGTACAAATAGTTATTATCCTTGGGTAGCAGAGAGGATAGAAATTAGAGATACTGTTCAAGGCTATTTGCTGTTGTCAGAGGCTTATAAGCTTCTTATAAGAAAGGAATAGATCTTGTTAAGATTTGTGTCTTCATGGCCTATCACGGTGCTAAACACACAGTAGATATTCAACATTTGTTTATTATTAAAGGAGATTATGGTTCAGCTTGTAGAGAAGAAACTAACATTAGTTGATTATTTTCCAAGTGTTGACACATATCACATGTTGTTGAATCAGTGACCGTACATAGAAAAGAAGGGGACACCCATTTATTTTAAGGAAGATTTGGAAGCTCAGAAATTTAGTGACTTTCACTGCTCCTAAAGGTTCATCTAGTAATTAAAAGGTAGAGTCAGAAGTTTTGTAATTGTTTGGCAAATTAAATTACATCTCATCCCAAAAATTATGTTATGCCCGTTTTATTAAAGTATAAAATTTTCTTTCTATAAGTAGGCTTCACACCCAGTGCAGACCCTAGTGCTGGGTTTGAACTCATAACTCTGAGATCAAGACCTGAACAGAGATCAACAGTCAGACACTTAACCAACTGAGCCACCCTGGCGCCCCTAGAATATCATAATTTGGTGGTGGTGGGGTCACCTGGGTGGCTCAGTCAATAAAGCATCCAACTCTTGATTTCAGTTCAGGTCATGATCTCATGATCATGAGATCAAGCCCAGCATCGGCTCCACACTGGGCGCGGAGCCTGCCGGAGATTCTCTCGCTCCTTCTCCATGTACCCCTCCCCGCTCATGCTCTCTCTTTTTCTCTAACTAAATAAATTTTTAAAAAACTTTAAAAAATAATATTTTTAAAACATGTATTCCTTTATGGTAACTTAAAATGTTGAACTTTCTCAGAATTACATACATTTCTTCTCTTCATGGGAAGAACCCCTCCCTGGTCAAAAATCAATTCCAAGTTTAAAATCGGTGCTTGATATTCAGCTTCTTATCACCAACTGAGAGAAATTTGTTAACCACTGCTCCCTTCAGTTTGCATGAAACAAATATTTTTATTTAAAAACTATAATTAAATTCCTATCAAAATCCCTGAAGATTTTGATTTGCCTTTCCTTGGAGTACACTTTCTTATAATTGATAAATTCTGAGGCACACCTATATACATACTTCAGTGAATCACTGAAAATCATTTTTGTGGCATTTAGTCACAAAATAAATTATGAACAATTATCTAGGATAAATAATAACAATAAGAAGAAAAGTGTGAAAAATTCCAGATTTGTGAGAAATAGCATATTTTGTGAACTGGATATTAATGAACTTCAGGGAATAGAAGAAATAAGGGAATGATGCCAATTGATAAATACTTAATTGGTTTCTACCAATAAATGCCAAGCAATTATCTGAGGACCAGAGATCTGGTCAGGTAGTAAAGAGACTATGTACAACCTGCATATGTATATGTATAAATGTATAGGTGCTCATATAAAGATATCAATTTGCACTCAAGCAAGTTAAAATCCATTTCAGAGTTAATTAGAAATTTATTTTGGAAGAATGCTCTTTGGAACAAAACACTAAAGAGTTGAGCAAAATAAATGAGGTGATTCAGAGAAGGCTCCATGGAATGTAAGTTTAGAGCTTGACTTTTTGTTGTCATGATGATAAACTGCCCAAGAAATTGGAAGATCATTACAGTCAAGAACAGTTGTATGACATAAGGTATAAAAGTAATGTAAAAATTATATAGCAGGGGCAGTGAGATAACTGGCCTAGTTAATTGTGTTGCAAGGTATAATGAATTTAGAAATATAGTTTATGTGACACAAAGGTATTTCCTTACTTGTCTATGTAATTTTTAAAGCTAAACATATTCTAGTATTTTTAGTAAAAACAACTAAATAATTAATTCTGGTATGAAGCTATGTCATGGTAAGTATGAGAATGCTCGGTAATTATGTTTCTCTTCACAGAGACCTGTATGCCACATAATATTAACCTTCATTGCAGGGTCTATAAAGCCAGAGTAACAGCTTGGCAATATAAATTTTCTAAAATATAAATTTATAGATTATACCACGCACACATACATGCTTGCCTATATGATATATTTCAACATAGATATTTTAAAGAGATTATTATATTAAAAAGATAAAAAAATTCTGCAGTAGCATAGATAAGAACATTATACTTTCAATAATTCTCTATATATCTGCTTCTCTATTTCAATTCTCACTCTGATTCTAATGCCTAACGCCCTAGGTGCTTTCTGCTTTAGCTTTTATTACGTTAGTCATGCCTCAATCAATTTGATGTTATGAAATTAACATTCAGAATGCTGAGTTTTCTGAAAGCATTCTTTTTGATGTGAATAATTTCTGTTTCTCTATGATTCAGAATTATCGTCTTTGTTATAAAATTTTATAATCTAATTTTCTATAATTGTGTGATTAATGCTTTCCTTTGGAGGAAAATCATTGATTTCTATATTAAAAAAATTGCTTCAACAGTTAGATATATTTTACCCAACTGCATTATAATTATTTCAGGTTTATAAAATAAAAACCATGACTTTTTACTTTTAATTGATTTCAAATAGCAAAAGTATCGTTTTGAATTTTAGGGAAAATAATATTCAGTGCATTTCTTTCTGTGTTTGGGTATAGAATTAATTCTTTTCTCTTTGCTGTTAAAGTTATTTCTAGGTTTACATAATAATCTTAAAGTTTAAATGTTTTTCCTCAAGATGAAAACATTAGGCAATTCTATTGTAAAACCGTTTAGGTCTTATTGTCTTTTAGGTTTCTGATAGAAATATATTGTTATTATTTTTGAATCTTGGTAGAGGAATAGAATCTTTTTTTTTAAACTCATTTTCATCTTTGGTTGATGAATTTGTAATCATGTACCAATATTAGAATGAACTTTAACTGATTCTCTTGCCTTAGTTTAAGGAACTATGGAAAATAACTGTTTGCAACCCTTTGTATTACAGTTAGGAGAGAGACAGCTTATCATTCATTCTGTTTTGGAATCATAATAACTCTTCAAGCTAAGTGATATAGTGGGTAAAACTACACTTAGGTTTCAAGATCACTATACCACAGACTAGCTATGTGACTGTGTGCCTGTGTTTCTTAAATGATATGATAAATGAGATGTACATGGAACTTAATAAGTAATACATGAATATAATTTTCATTTTCCATAAAAATATAAATAAATTAGAGGGGCTGTTTCCTCACTAGTTAATATTATAGGAAGTGAATAAAATTTTACAAATTTGATGTAATGCTTACTACATATCAGGCAATGTGCTGAGATTTTCACATTTTGTTAAAAGGTAGAGAATTCCAAGTCTACCCTTAATTCACTAAAATATCCTGAGTGTGATGCCTTTGCAAAAGGTCTGTTCCTAAATAGCACTGCACACACTCATAGGTTTTTCAGTAAGGCTGTTTTGTTTTGTTCTGTTTTGTTTTATTTAAATCTGCCATTGGCAAGTTTACGGAAAAACAAAAAAACTATATATACACACATATAATTAAATGTGTGCAATTTTAAGAACTGGGATTTATTTTAGTGCTAGTTGTTCTTATAATACTGGGATAATAACAACATGTTCAGTTACTGATACTGAATGGTATATTGTTATTGTTATTTTTTAATGTTTTCACATAGGAAAATAAAAAGTTGATAGAATTAAATATATTTAGTCCTCTTCTGTTTTCATTCATTCCTTTCTTCCTTATTTTCTTCTTTTACTCTTTCATTATTACATTTATTCATTTAGAATGAGTAACTGTTCTACATGTTGTGGATAAAGCAGTGAACAACAACATAATAGTTTTCATGAAACTAACACTCTAATAGATGAGTAGTTCAGGTAATTCTGGCTGCTGTAACAGATAAATCTAAAGTACTCAATGGGTTATACAGCTTAAGGTTTGTTTCTTATTTATGTCAGTGAACATTGAGTGTATTCCTGGTTGGGGCCTTCCATGTGGTTAAATCAAGCAAACAGTTTTCTTTCATCCAGAGGCATCCCTCAAAGTCATGGGTTACTTTCCATTCATCTGACCAATGGGGAAAGAGAACATCGAGAAAGCACAGCATCCTCTTAACTACTTCAGATTGAAAGAGACAAATCATTTTTGCTCTTGTTCCATCATTGAGAGCATGGCTCAAGTTCCCAACATGGGGAGCAAGACATGGGAAGAGGACTCCTGACTTTACAACTGATTCCAAGCAAAATTAAACCCTGTGAAGACAGCAAGATGCGTATGATCAACTAACTGTCATTGCCACTGTTCACCATGGTGATAAGCAAATCTGTCTTCTACTTTTCTTCTGAAACACAGAATGTCTTGTACTTTCTCCAAAGAATACAACACAAATTGCCTCTAATAACTGCATCTGATTTAAGGTCCAAGTAGTGAGAAGTCATCTCCATAAGATCTGGATGTGGTTCTTCTTGAACCGGCAAAATGTGAGCTAGAATAGATACATGTCTGCAGCTCCAAAATTCCAAATATACAGGAGTGGAGCTGAGACAAGGTAAAACTGTAATTAAAACAAAACAAATAACACATTTGAGAAAAGCAAAGAACTGGGACCACGTAGCACTTATTCACAGGGATGATGAAATCTGAGTTGCAAAGGATGACAGCCTCACCTTTTAGAATAGATATTATTTCTTATTTTTGGTAGAAATTCTTTAATCCATTTTTCTCTGTGAGTCCTTGCTCTGGATGGCAAGGGGAGCAGTTCTTCCTTTTGCATTATCCTCTTTTGTAACATCTAAAGCTGTAGCAAGAAAGGGTGCCTTCCAAACCAAGAAACAGACTCTTAATTACAGAGAACAATGTGATGGTTACCAGAGGGGAGGAAGTGGGGGATGGGTTAAACGGATGAAGGGGATTAGGGAGTGTACTTGTTGTCATGAGCACCTGGTGTTCTATGGAAGTGTTGAATCACTGATTTGTACACTTGAAACTAGTATAACACTATATGTGAACTAACTGGAACTTAAATAAAAACTTTAAAAATAAAAAATAAAACACTTATATTTTAATGAAGTAAATAAAGTGCGCCTTCATGAGGTGCTGCAAACTTTTTCAGCTTCTGGCCTTAGCAAGTTCCATGCCTGAGAATTGTTTTAATGCTCAAAAGTCAAAGGTTTATCTTTGACTAGGATAAACAAGAGACATAACTAGCATTCCACTTTCCAACCTCTTTGCTTAGATCTGTAGTTCAGTGAGTGTGTGTTGAACCTTGAATGTTATATCAGAAACTTTGTTTCATTTCATGTCAAAAACTAAGCCAATGATATAGCTAAACTTTAAGGAACACATTTCATTATTATTCATTATAATTGAGGTAATTCTAGATGTTGTAAAATATAGATTCTAAATCCTCAGCAATTTAACACAGTCAATCTTTATTTTGTTTTTATGTCACAGTCTACCAAGAATCCTCCTGGTTGAGGGGTCTTCGCTTGGCTATTTTTGGAAAATGATCTTCCATATTGTGGCTCAGTCCTCTTCTTGGTCTTCAGAGTCCTCTCCCCTAAGTAACAGGTAAAACAAAACAAAACAAAACAAAAGAACAAAAAAACACACCTCTCAGGACAGCACACGTGCTTGTTAATTCAGAAGACACAAAAATATCATGTATGCTTAAATTTCATTTGCTACAAATAATCATCTAGATATAATAGGTGTTTGGGAATGTAATCACAAATTAGCACCATCTTTCAATCACCAATCTTATTAATGAGTGGAGTCTGAGTCTGATCAGTTAGTTGCTTTTAACATTGAATAAAGACATGAAAATTTAAAATACGGGATGCCTGTTTCTCTCAGTTGGTAGAGCATACAACTCTCGATCTCAGGTCATGAATTCTAGCCCCACGTTGGGCATAGATCTTACTTAAAATAAATTTTAAAAATATTAATAAGGATTACATAAGTATGTCAAAATATGAGACATCCTACGAAGCAAAACAGAGTTGGTTAAATGGATAATAAGTGATAATGAGAAAGGGGGCTGTTATTTTATCTCAGAGGGTAAGGGATCCACTGAGGTACTTTGGGAAATGCCTTCCAGACAGATATAACAGCACAAAGACCTTTAGGCAAGTCAGGCTTAGAATTTTGGAGGAGAAATTTTAAAAAAGGATAGTGTAGTAAAAACAGTGAGGTGAGTATGGAAGGGGTTGATCAGATATGTAGCTAGGTGTGGATCGTGTAGCACCTTGTAGACCAGGTAAAAACATTTAATAATTTGCTCTGAGTGAAGTGGAAAGTTATAAGATGATTTTAAGCAGAAAAGTAATATGATCTTACAAAAAAGTTGGAAAAATGATATTGTAAGAATATACATGATATTCCAAGAACCATATATATATGGTATATATATGTATATCCTTCACTCAGTTCCCCTAATTTTACATTTTAAATAATTATAGAACACTTATCAAACTAGGAAATTAACATTGTTGCAGTATTATTAACTATTCACAGATATTATTCAGATTTTACCAATTGCTCCAATAATGTACTTTTTCTGATCTAGAGTTTAACTCAGGACTTCACATTGCTCGTAGCTGTCACATTTCCTTAGTCCCCTTCAGTGTGGGACAGTCCCTCAGTTTTGTTTGTCTTTCACAGCCTTGACACATTTGAAAAGTACTGGCTGATTATTTCATAGACCATCCCCTGATATGGATCTATATGACGTGTCCTTAGACTAGAATGAATTGTGTAATTTTGGCAGTAATGTAAAGAAATGATGCTTTGCTCTTCTCACAGTATCATATCAGGAAGTACAAAATGTTCATACTACCTATCACTTTTTACTGGTAATATTAAATTTTGTTCAGATGGTACCTCTCAAGATTCTCTGCTATAAATTACTGTATTCCATTAGTAATTAATCACTATCTTGTGGGGAGATATTTTGAGACTATGAAAGTATTCTGTTCATCTTTATATATTTTACCCACCTAATTTAACATCCATCAATTATTCTTGCCTTCCAACATTTATAACTGGTATTTGCCAAATTGTGATTGTCTATGTCCATCATTCTTTCCACATTCATTAATTTGAATTCTACTCTAAGGAAGAATGCTTCTTTCTTATTCATTAATTCATTTGCTTCATTATTGGTATCGGTATTTAGTCATGGATATTTACTTTATGCATTATAATCTTATAACAGTGTTGTCTATTTTTTTTGTTCAAAAAACTCTTATTTGGTCATTGATAGATCCTTCCTAGTGATTCCTGTAATTTTTTGATATGCTTCTATCATTTATAATGAAATTTCTTATTTTCTGGTATGCCAAGATGTTCCAGGCTTATCTGGGACTTTCCCAGCCACAGTCCTGGAATTTTGTTCATTTTATTGGGAAATGGTATTTACAAACCAATATTTAAATGCTAGATGTTCTCATTAATTGCAGGATGCCATTTTTTGTAAGGCCCCTTAATGAACAGAGGTAGAAAATAGATGTACAAATACACACACACACACACACACACACACGCACAAAACTGCCTCCATTTCTGTATATATTTAAGAAAAGAAAGACTAGTATAACTGATGTGTTGCCTGTGGACACAAGAGTGAAGTGAAATGAGGTTAAAATAAACAAGGAGCTAGGTAATGTGTGGTCTAATACACCATGACAATTCTAGATTTTACTGTAACAGTAATGGGAAGCCATTGAAAGGGGTAAAGCAAGTGCAACATGGGATTCATGATAACAAAAGATGATCTGCCTGTGAAAAGAGGATTGGAGTTTGGATCTACTGGGATGTGAGATTTAAAATAAGTAAAGGGCAAAAAAGAATAAGTGATATTAAAAAATAGTAGGGATAGGAAGTAGAGGAACTGAGGCACCATTATCTCTCTCTAAAAATTTGCATTAATATTATGGTCAGAATTCATAAGCTTTTCTTCTCATGGCAAGAAGGGAAGTAAAAGCAACTTTAGCATAGAGAAGAGATAATGCAGAAATAAATGCCTACAGAGGTTTTTATCATTTTGAGTAAAAGGTTCATGACTGAACTTGTGTTGGAAAAATAGTTCCAATGTCTCATCCTATAGCAATGTAAAATGATTATGTGGAGTAAAGCCTAGCTCAGGAAAGATGGAAGTCTTTTCATCCAATCTCTCTCACACACACACATATACACACATGCACTCAAGCACACACACATGCACTCATGCAGCCTGAGACACAGCCTATGAATAATGATTTTTGTTGTCTCAGCTGAGTCCTCTATCTGAGTCTTAGGAAATGAAAAAGATAGAAAGGCAACAATGCACAGACCTCAAAATAGTGCTTGAGGTCTAATGGATAGTCTCAAAGAAGTAGATGTGGAAAAAGTAAAATACATCCATATTTGGCAAATGGAATGAATTTGCTAAATATATGGGAGACATAAATAAACCACATAGTTATTTTGCAAAAATGCAAAAACAAAGGAAAGAATTTCAAAAGAAAAGTTCAAATGAAAAAGAAAGAAGTCATTCACGGAAAATATCCTCCAGGAAATTCCATTTTTTCACAACAAACACATAGTTTCCCAGTTGAAAAGGGAAGAGGGGAAGCGAGGTTGTTAAAGAAAAGAGGAAAAAAAAATCAGATGAACAATTATAAATGACATAATGAGACATAGTGCAACATTGATAAGCTTGATAAATATAAGAAGAAAAATATATTTAAAGATGTAGGGCACTTGGGTGGCTCAGTTGATTAAGCATCCGACTTCAGTTCAGGTCGTGATCTCATGGTTTGTGAGTTCAAGCCCTGCATCAGGCTCTGTGTTGACAGGTCAGAGCCTGGAGCCTGCTTCAGATTCTGTGTCTTCCTCTCTCTGTCCCTTCCCCACCCTCACTCTGTCTCTCTGTCTTTCAAAAATAAATAAACATTAAAAAAATCAAAGAGGTAATGTTATAACAAGAAAACATACATACACACTTCATACCTAATTTGTATTTGTTTTATATTTTGTTTTTATTATTTTATTTTTTATTATTTTTTAATGTTTATTCATTTTTGAGAGACAGAGCATGAGCAGGGGAGGAGCAGAGAGAGAGAGAGAGAGAGAGAGAGAGACAGAATCCGATGCAGGACTAGAATCCACGAACCGTGAGATCATTACCTAAGCCGAAGTCAGACACTTAACTGAGCCACCCAGGTGCCCCTGTTTTATATTTTGTTTTTAAATCCAAATTTTGAATATGAAATAATATAAACTTAGGTAAGGTTGTGGATTCATAGGATCATTCATGTTTCATTTGCGTCGGAAAACAAGCAAGAGAAATTCTTACACAGGCCATGCATAGGTGTGGTTATGTTTGTATAGGGTATAGTAGCAGGCTTTTGGAGTCAGGCTTGAGTCTATCAGTGTAGGAATGAATGACTATAATGTGGTAGTGCTGGCAAATTGTGGAACACGACGTCACAAAAAATCAATGGAATTTGTTTATATAGTACAACTTCAATAGGACTGTGAAATTATTAGATGAAAGTTAAAAAATACATATATGGTACTAATTATAAACATACATAAAACAATAAATGTAAATATCTGTTTTTTAAGAATATATACTGATATGTTTACACTTTATTTCAGAGTGAGTGCTTAGTATGTGAAGGAGCAGATAATGGGAAGTAGGAAAGAGAGATAAAAATACTACAGTATTAAAATAATTTAGTTATGCTTTGGTTGGATCAATATGGCAATTACACAATGACCTCATGAGTTGATTAACTTAATACTGTATACCTGACACTCGCAAGAAATAAAGAAAAAAGATAAACGTATATATGATGGACATTATCCTCTTACCTGCGATGGAATGACTTCTGTAGCTATTTAAATGCATATTTACATTTTGGATTTTCATCAAACACTGTAGAAGCCACCAGCCCTGCCTCTGCCCCCATCTCTGTCTCTGTCTCTGTCTCTGTCTCTGTCTCTGTCTCTCTTAAACCAATAACTACACACAAGTATTTTTGGCATTTTTTCCCCACATAACACAATATATATTCATAACCAATGATTAGTTACTGATGTAACTATAAAGTTTGCATCTTAGTTTGATTTTATCTTTGCAAGTGGTATGTCATTTGTGAGATCAGTTGAAATGAAGTCATGGAATATTTTGTTAAATACATTGACAATTTTGTGACTACAGCAGACCGTTTTTTTAAATCACTATTAAATTTTCTAGAAATGATTTCTCTCTCTCAATTATTTTTAACTTCAATATTCCCTGTTTTTTTGTCTTTTCTTTTGATAAATATTTAATTATGAAATTAAATGTGTTTCTATCAAGAGAACAATCATAAGGAGAATCCTCAGTAGGTGCAAACCAGGCACATTTCCATCCTGGGACTTTGCACTTGCCGTTCTGTCTGCTTAGCACTATTTTCACAGCTATCCACCTGACTCACTCATCTTTTCTTCAAATCCTTGCTTAAATGGTATGTACTCAGAAGGACCTTCCCTATCCACCTCATTAAAAACTAGCCATTAATTAAATCATATTTGCTTATTTGTTTATTCATCTTTTTGCCATGGTATGCTGCAAGTAAACTGCATGAAGGCAAATATTTTTCTCAGTCTCCAAAATCTGCTAATGTACCTTATATATAGGAGATAATATGAAACACTTGCTGAATGAATGAATGAATGAATGAAAGCTCTATTGTAAAGTTAAAAAAAAAAGAGGAAGAACATCTTGCTTAGAAATAAATACACATGTGATGAAAAAAGTTTTTGGCATACTTAGTCCATTGTGAGAATTTGCTTATTATTTACTGCCCTTAGTGTCTTAGTTTCTATAACATTAAACAATAGGAGTATAATTTTGCAACCACTTTTGTTGGAATGCATCAACACCAGATGCAATAACTAACTACTTTACGGAATCATCTTTTGAGAGAAATATTTTTCTTGAGATATTGACAGACCTGACCTTTGACAGTCAGCAACATACTGCTTCAAATAAATGATGATTATGTTTGACTTATTATCGTGTTTTAGAATCTCTGTTATACTATTTCACTACAGATTTTCTACATCTTAGGGAAAACGAAGAGGTTTAAGCTGTGGAAATTATGATTAACATAATACCCTTCAAATCTTGGGTCACCTGCCCAGGCTTCCTTAAAGTTTAGCTGCACTAATTAACTTCAACTTATTTTACATACAAACCCACAACCCCTTCACATGGAGGAAATAAAAATATTAATCTGTTAAAGGCCAAGAAATGACATTATAGAAATGCTTTGGAAGTAATAAAAATAACTTGCCACATAATTCTGAGAAAGTTATAGCCTCTGAAAATGTGTTATCTACTGTCCAGTCCTACATGGTCTGATAACGCATACAAAGCCGAAGATTCATATGCCGCCTGCCATCCCTAATGTGCCAAAGGAGCCTCTCAACTATTGAAGTAAATGGTGAAATTTAAGTAGTCTCAGTGACTGTTTAAAATATTTATCACTTACCCTGGATTCTTACAGCCTAATATATAGGACATTTTTACAATGATTTGTGTAAACTTTAAAATATGTGTCACCTGGAGTTTTAAAATGTGACTAATGACAAAATAGTGTGTTATAATTGCAAAGGCATCAAACATAAAGAAAATAATGCTAATTTACTAACATCATATACTCATAAAGCCATGAAATTGGCATTTTAAATGGCAGCGCTGGCATTTTTGCAAATACTCAGCTCCAATAATGGTTTTGATAAAAAGGTTAGGAGCAGAGAATGTTATTCTGTCAATTATATTGGAAAAACTAGTAGTTACAAACATTCAAATCAATAATAGACTGGAATTCATTATATACTGTGAAAGGTTCTTATAACTTTCATGACATATCAATTTAAAAATTATGATGGTTGTGTCTCAATAATTGAAAATTAAGGATTGAATCTTTCTCATTTATTCCTCCTCCCTCAAAAAAATTCCTGATGTACTAACCTCACACACTTTAAAAAATAATCACAAGTTTCCTGAAGATTTTATTTATTTTTAAAAAAACATTAAAGAAATGTTTTAAAAATTGTCTTTGAAAAGAAGCAAACATGGTTTTTCAAAGTGCTCATTTCCTTCTTATGACTGAAGTTTCTACTCAGAAATGTTCTTGATTTTCCAAGTAACATTCATCAATGTAATTTTGTTCTTGAAAAAATATTAAACCATTCATTGACTTAAGTTTTTGTTGAAACATATTCATGCATAAATCAAACTTATGGAATATCCATTCTCAAAGTGACACAAAAAAATAAGCAAAGTTGTCAGAAGTCATTCTTCTCATCTTTCCTTTCTTCTTAGTAAGTGGATTCCAACGTCTTCACTCCAAGGAACAGGCTTTGAGCATATTCAATTCAAATTCGTACTTGCGGTTTTAAAATGGCCACTTAGTCTAGTAGTAACTATTAATCAAGGCCATGATGTTTATATGCCAGTGATGTCAAAGTAGACTCCCTAATATTACTGAAGCCATGTTCAGACAGCAGCTGGGAGACAAGCAGTAATTGAACATATTTAAATATCCACCCCATGTACTGAACAGATTTCAATGTCTGCTGTGTTTAAGGTCCACTGGGTTGTGAAATGGCTGCTTCGTTCACACAGATGTTAATATCTCCAGGCTTTTCTCTAGCTTTGTAGCTTCTCATTTACATATCTGCAGTAAGTTTGGTGTTCATGAAGTGAGATACAGCTCCTTGTCACTACTCTTTGTTATAATAAAGCATGTTTGATACAAAATACTAGCGACTGGAATTACAGCTCATTAAGGCTTAAGAAGAAAAATAATAAGGAACATAGCAATAGGTATTCAGTCACCAGTGCTTCATTAGTTCTTTTACTGTTTAAATACCTGAAGCTGATGAATATAAATTACTCGTGAAAATGCAGTTTAAACAGTTTTATACTCTTACCTATTTTTTACTCTGTGTACACAGTGTATAAGATGATAATTCTTCTACAGTTGCATCCTTATTTTTTATATGTTCAGCATATTTTTCATATAGATATATGTATGTGGAGCCATATCCCCAAGCTATTTAAAAATAATTTCAAGTAAGATCAGGGGTTAAAAAGCCATATTAGCTATTTTTATTTCACATTCAGGGACAATGTTGCCTCTTCTGAAGAAACTGAATATACTAATACTTGAACTGTATTACCTGCCACACAGCTGGCATACTTCAATTAAATCTATTGTCTTTATGTACACAGTCCGTTATTTTGCTACAGTGCCTCTACTCCAGTAAACCTAAACGTACCTTGACAGTGAGCTGCTCAATCTTGGAATTCATCAGGACACACTCGAATGTTTCCTCATCTCAAATACTAATAATACTGCTACTTTTTATTTTGGCTTTGCAGAAATATGTGTTTAGAGTACACTACGGTCTGCTTTGTAATCCATTTGGTCGGTTTCCTTAGGAGCACTTTGCCAACCTTTTTTATATGCCTACTTAAAAACAATACTTGTAAACAAGACTTACATGTTTGTGATTTTGATATTTTGTGTATCATGTAAATTATACCACCACATATGTATTAGTTCTCAATGAGAATGATCGTTTATTACATTTTGAAGAGAACACAGAGAAAACACTTCTCCTTACATTGAAAAGTTCATGAAAGAATATAAAATGATAATACCATAGACATATGCTTAAAGATATATCTAATTTAGTCATCTTTAACTCTGAATCTGTATGTGTATATATATTGAAAATATACATATATATGAGAACAAATATATTTCATTTTATTCATAAAATTATCAACTTGGAAAACACTTCTATGATATTTCATATTTAATTATTATATTACTATTTACCCTTTAAATTTGTTCAAGTTATATTTCAAATGCATGTTGTTAAAATACATGCATATACTTAAAAGGCATATACTTAATGCATATAAGTTAATTTAATTATATATTATTAATACAAATGTACACAATGTATATACTTAAAATATATGCATATACTTTTAAAAATGCGTATTATATACTTAAAAGATAGACTTCAAATGCATATACTTAAAAAGACGTGGTTTCATACAAAATTTTCCAGTTACAGTGGTAGTAACAACCCAGTTTATATTTAGTATTGATGAAGTGTTTGTGATAGTTTTCCAGCATTGGCTTATATAAAGGACATCAGAAGAACATAATATATTTTTTCTTAACTATTCTGTAGACTATTACATAAGCTGACTTTCTAGTTTATAAGAAAATTAAGTTTTCTGTTAACTGTTGAACCACAAATATAAATATTGCACCATTTTTGCCCTGAGAATCCTCTCTGTTGGTTTATTAACATACTTCATTACATAGGCAAAGCTAAATCTGAAATAGCATGGGCCAAAAAATAGATGGAGATCAAGCAACCAAGCAGAGGTAAGGGCAATGAAGGTGGGCCTCAGAGTATAAAATTACCAGTCAGATCCGAACTTCGTGACCCAAGCCTTGTCATTGAATCTCATGTCTTGCAACATAGTTTCGGTAATTAGACTTCTAATTTCTTTGAGCTTAAGTCCTGTTTTACCCAATGATTACAATTTTATTATAGTAAAAGAATACAAATTAGAATGAGCCAAAGGAAGAGATGTCTAAGGTGCACTCTGGGAAGTATCCAAATGTGGAGCTTCCATTGTCTTCAAGGATGCTTTACTTTTCTAAGTATCGATGTATCGATGTGTGGCGATATGTGTGAAGCATTTCTAACATGAGAATCTCACTGAAACTTCAATTTGAGAGTTTTTATTGAGGTTTCATCAAGTGGATATTGATTCATTATCCACATGGTCAAACTCAATCTCTAATACCCCATCCTTCCCCAGAGATATCCTGTGGCCTAAGACCCATCCTCTAGTCTTAAGGTTATTCTGT
This sequence comes from Puma concolor, assembly GCF_028749965.1. Classification (NCBI taxonomy): domain Eukaryota; kingdom Metazoa; phylum Chordata; class Mammalia; order Carnivora; family Felidae; genus Puma; species Puma concolor. Next base: position 202,621,989 of record NC_141667.1, on the reverse strand, counting down.
CTTGTGAGGCCAGCTGTTGCCCTACATCATCTCCCTAGCATAACTATTGAGGGGTCCATTGTGAGTCAGCTTGTTAGCATGAACTGTCTATCAGGTATGGTCAGAGAGACCTTCCATGAATAACACTCCCATCACTTGGGAAACTCAAAGCATTTAGTGCTTACCTCCCAGGAACTAGGGCAATTTAGTACAAAATGATCCAACCAAGAACTAAAATGAGAGTCTGATCTCCCACATAGGTAGACTCTTGCTATCCACTGCTTTGGTCAACCATGATGCTACCCCCATATTAATCTGTCTAACCAAATCATAGACTCACCTGTGCCCAACCTTGTATGAGAGCACTCCATTTACACCCAACACCTGATGAAAAGTCACGCTCCCTTTTTGAAAATTTAAATGATAAACATAGATGATAGATTATTCCTCCTATTTGGGCTAAAAACAAACACAAAAAATTTACTTTAAAATTCACATAAAATAACTTTTTTGATCATTTATTGCTATTTGTAATGCTTCAGCTTCCATTTTTGTTTTCTCATAGCCAAAATATTCTACAAATAACAGAATTTTAAAATTTGTTTTTAATTGAATTACATTTTAATAAACTCGCTCATTGGCTGATAGGCTTCCTTATGTTATGGCAAGAGCATCAAACATCCTTCCCCTTTTCAATAATTTGAGTGTTTTTTGTTTTAATATGCACGTCACTGCTCTGGATTCAGCAGTAGGCCCAGATGTAAACATGTGCAACCACATTCCTTGCCTACACTGGCAGTGCAGTTAAGTTTGAAATACAATAAATGACTCATTACATGAACCCTGTCAAAAACAGAATCAATGTCTGTCTACACAAGAGTAGATAGACGGTAACTCTGAGATTTTCGCAGATAATGACTAATGTCTGTTGTCATTGTGAATACAAATTCTAGTTACATTAGACTCAGTAATTATATTCACAGTAGTTTTTACTTATATTTAAAATAAGTGTTGAAAGTTGCTTAGGTGCTGAATCATATTGATTATGCCATTAGTAAATAATGGATAGAATGTGAATACCTTTACAAACTATGCAGCTCTGTACACAAGGACCTTGAGCAATGACTCACCCTGAAATGTTTTATCCTTAACACTTTTTACTATAAAATGTATGCATTGGTATAAATGTATGGAAATTCAAGAATTTTGAGATATGAAAGAAAAAAAGTCTTAAGAAAAGTGTTTGTTTTTTTAATATTTATTTATTCAGAGAGAAGTAGACAGAGAGAAAAGAGAGGGCTGGGGAGGGGCAGAGAGAGAGGGAGAGAGAATCCTAAGCAGGCTCTGGGCTGTCAGCACAGAGCCCAAGGTGGGGGGGGGGGGGGGGCTCTGTTTCATGAACCATGGAATCATGACCTGAGCCAAAATCAAGTTGTTTGCTTAACCAACTGAGCCACCCAGGCTCGCGGTCTTAAGAAAAGTTTTAATTCAAGCTTGAGGAATTTGAAATCTGAAACATCTAGTGCCTACCTAGAGTTTCACTGACGGAGTAAGAGATGTAGCCTGAACAAACTTAAGTGAGAGGATAAACAGGTACAGTTTACATTACATTTGCCCAAAACAACAGACTAGGCAGGGTGGCACCAGCTAGACAAAGTCTGCAAATATAGCCTCCATTGTTTGTTTAAAGGGATGAGATATATAGGATATATATGTATCCTTGGATAATGTTAATTATAATAATGGGGTGACAGTTGTGAATCAGACAGTTCACTGGGAATGCCTGATTCATAATTGCTACCCCATAATTATATATAAAACTATTATGTCACTTAAGGTACATAGTCTACAAAGCAGAATAATAGGTTTGTTGTGGTTTGTTAAGTAATAGATACTGACTCTGTATAGTCCTTACTCAGTTTTGATGCCTTTATGTGTAGGCACTACCTTAAAATGCATTTCTATTTGGGATTGTTTACTTGTTCCCCATAGGTTCCATCATAAAGACTAAGATCCTTACTATGTGGTAGACTGTTAGTCTATTCCAATTTACTTTCCTGCAGTACTTCTCCCTGATTCTTCCCCATCCCATTAATGTCGTTGTTGACTTTGTGACCTGCTCAATAAAATATGAGAGAAAATGACATGTGTCATTGCAGAACAGAAGCTTTAAGAGCCAACATACCCTCTGCCAATTTCCTCCTTCCAGGACTACTACCAGCAGCACTCCAGATAAAGGCTGCTCCATCACCTACGACCCAAAGTTAAGGTGACAAGGGACTGAGCTGCAGCTGACCTGTAATAGCTCTGTAACATAAATGAAAATTTTACGTCTGCTGTGTTAAGCTGCAGAGATTCTGATATTGTTTTTTCCTGCAGCATAAATTTAACTGATTCTGAGAGACACATTTTGACTTCTGATTTTGGTCATGATCTGGTACTTTATTTTCCAGCCACTGTGCTGTATCACCGCTAGTTCTTTCCACGATACCAATCAATATTTTGTAACTCAAGCCATTCTAAATATTACAGCAAATGAAATCTTTTGAAAGAAGTTTGATTTCATAACTAATAAAATTAATTCAGAGGTTAGAGAATGTCTCATAGTCTACCCCTTACTGACTCACATCTGACACCTGATCATTCTCCAGCGTCCCCCAGATTCCTCTGCTCCAACAGTAATGGCCCTCTTATGTCCTTGATCACTCCCTACATACTCCATTCTGACACAGGAACATTGTCTAACATCTGCCTGGCATGAATTCGCCCCTTCCATTTGGCATTCTTCTACTCTGCTTTCAGATCTCGACTGAGTCATTATTTCTCAGGAAGCACCCAAATTTCCTAAGCAGAATAAGAAATCTTAATCACTTTTGAAGTCACAAAACTGATTAATAGAATTGATAGAATGATATGAGCTGTAGCTAGGTACTCAAATTGGAAATGAAGACTATCATTTATATTAGTCTCACTCTTTTAATGTGTATTTTTAACTTTATTGGATCACAATGGGATATCACATATTGTTTAGAATATTTGTACTTTCTGACTCCAATCCTTAAAAAAAAAGAAAAGGTATATGAGATATGTTTTCCTTATCACAGGTAAGGACAGTGGGTTTTAGGGATGCTCAGTTACTTGCCAAATGTTATCAGCTTTCAGAGTTATTAGAATTCAGTTTTCTCTGTGTCAAAATTTTCTTTCCAGTATAACATACACTTGAAGAAACCAAACAAAGCTTATTTTATGGATAGATCTATTGTTTTATTTTCCTCAATGAAAGCCAGAGGGAAATTACAAAATTTGTGGTTGTCCTGACACTTGCTGAATTACTTAGATCTTAAAAAGTGAATACTGCTCTTTAAATGTCTTAGTTTGAGTCTTTAGTCCCCCTGCTCTGAATCTTTTGTGATATTTTATGCCAATCAAATCCAAGTAGTAATTCAAGTGAGATGCATACCATAGTTTAGAAGAGTTCATTAGACTTGATGGCATCAGGTTTCTTAAGTAAACTGGCTTCTTACTAGACCCACTATGTTGCCTTGACTTGTGTTCTACTGAAGATATATCTCTGTCTCAAATTTCCACAATCTGCCGACACTGACTTGGCTAGGTAGTTGTCTCTTTATAGGTCTTATTAATAATTCAAATGAAAATCTTTCTGTGTTAGTACTGAGAATGTACTTTTCTTCTAGTGGTCAGACATGAGTATAAGGTTACTGTGGATATGTGGAAAACACAAACAGGACCCCAATTAAATTACTGGACACTAAGGAAGAAAAGACCAGGAAAATATGTATTCTCTTATACCCAAGGCTGTAGGCTCCATGAAAGCAGGAATTTTGCCATTTTAAAATGTCAGTATTTTTAAAAAGGTAACTATATGAGGTAATGTATGTGTTAATTAGCTTGATTGGGGTAATTTATTTTACATACAAGTCATTTTGTATGCCTTAAATATTAATTTTCAATAATATGTACTTAAAATTTCTCTGTTTCTTAGAATGTTTTGGTACCATATATTATAAGCTGTTTTTATTACTTAGTAAAATGTTACTTACTACAAAAATACTGGTTTTGGTCACTATTTCCTCCAAAATCCCAGTCTTCCTTTCAGTTCCTAAAGCATTGTTGTGATAAATTAAATATCAAAATTAAGGCATAGACTACTGAAATATACTTTTATTGTGATACCTAGGTATAGGACATTCTTGTGCATTTTGAAAATAAAGACATTCAAAAAATCTCCTAATCTCAAATATGTTGGGTAATTCTTAGGTATGATTCTTCCTACAAGGTAATATCAGGAGCAAAGTATCCCGTGCATGCTTCATAGGTACTAGAAAAGCGTATTTCTTTCAAATATCCACAATGAAACACATATATGAATATCATAGCTTCTTTTTCTTCCTCCTCTATCTCCAGACACCTTCTCAATTAAAATATGAAGCAATTTTCAAACATAGATTTAAAATGATAGGAAGCATTCTAAATTATTTAATTTTAGATAATAAAGGCAAATATTAGCTTTGAATTACTTATTAAGAGGGAATGATTACTTTACCTTAGAGTTTTAAAGCAAAGTGAGAGCATTTACTGCTGCCTTGAATAGAAATGCACACATACACACACAAACTTCCTTTCAGTAATATTCTCTCATTCTCTCTCTACTTTCACCTGAAATCTTTATTGCTTCAGTTATTCCAAATTTTTCTACTACACAAATTCTGATTTTAGCCATTTTATACAGATGGCCTGGATTTACATTGTGAGGGTGAACATTAGAGGAAGTCAAATATATCAGAGGTCTGGTTGTACAGAGTTTATGTGATAATAATGCACAAATGGTATGTGTATAATTCATTAAGACTATTGGATATTGCCGAGAATGTGTGTTATCTGGTATTTCTTAAGTTTATTTTCTAAACAAACATTCCCTGTATTTCTATGAGAGCATGATGAGGTAAACATGTTCTTTTGTCTAATGGCGACATTAATATCTGATTACATCTTAAGGCAGTGGTCCAAAAGTTATGAAAAGAAGCCATATTGAGAAATCTAGCTCATGCTAACATCCAAGTACTACACTATCTGTTTCTGGAGATGAAAGATCTAACTTTTTATTTATTGTTTTGTTTTTGCTGTACGGATCATAATAGCTCTTCTTTCCATTTGTAAATGAGACATTTCATGTCATTAGTTTGGTAGTAACATAGTGAACCCCTATGACAAGCTGAATTTGTCTATCATCATGTATTCCAGTGCATCCTTTCCCTTTAATCACTTCATTAAATCTGGGACTATTTCTGCATCTCTGTGTGTACACAGATGGAAACCTTATGGGGAACCCATCCTCACTTTCAAACAAAGCTGTTTATTCCCATTAAAAATTTCTAATATATATTGTGCTTATGGTTGGGTGCTCACCATATTATAGAAAATCTTTAACAAAAGAAAAACATATTTCAAATTTGTTTCAAACATTTGTACTGATGTCACAAGAAGCATCACCAAAAAAACCAAAACTCGCCTGCATCATCTTCTCCTATTATTTATTTATTTATTTATTTATTTATTTATTTAGGGCTATTTAGCTAGACAAATAAAAATCTGGCAACCCTCCTTCAAAAAATAGGCCCTAATTTTACATACATTATTATAATTCATTTATTCCTTCAATAAGCATGTATGTTTTGCTCTGCACTACATTCTAGTCCATGAAAAAATAATTTAAGGAAACAGTCATATGGCATTGTGACTGGGTTTCCCCCAAAAGAGACCCTGAGAAAAGAATGTCAATGCATGTACATTATTTTGGAGTTGCATGAAACTCACTTAAGGAGGTGAGCAAGTGGGAAGGAAAACTGGTAAAGGAAGGGAGTCAAAAAAAGAATGTTATTTATACCTTAGGGAAATTCTGGGAAATGCTGTAAAACACCATTGAGGTCTGAGCGGCCTGAGTATTTAGGTACTTGGGTGGGTTGAGAGGTAAAAGACTAGGAGGGTAAAGGGTGGAGAGAGAACTTGGCTGGATGGTGGTCTTGGTAATTCACAAGCACATTTTGTCGCTCTGGCCGAGAGAGCAGGCATCTAGTGTTCTAGACAGAAGAGAGGGAGAGAGAGAGAGAGATGCATGAACTGGCCAAAGTGGACTACAGGGATATGGACAGGGCATTTATGTCATCTCCTACAGGCCAACTGGGGTCTTTAGTATGTGTGTTTGTATCCTTTGGATAATGACAGAGAACCTAAAAGATGGAAACATTAGTCTGGGAGTTAAAACATCCAAATTCTGGTTCCACATTGACAACTGTAGTAGGCTTTGCTGTTCTTTTCTTTTTTATTATTTTTATTAATTTATTTATTCTGAGGGAGGGAGAGGAAGAGAGGGAGAGAGAATCCCAATCAGGCTGTACACTGTCAGTGCAGAGCCCCATGCGGGGTTGATCTCAGAAACCATTAGGTCATGACCTGAGCCAAAATCAAGAGTTGGAAGTTTAACCAACTGAGCCGCCCAGGCGCCCCCTGATGTTCTTATTTTTATGTAATCTGTGCTTCTGAGATACTATTAATCTTGATCCTCAAACATTCATGATAGAAAACAAAGGTGATTTATATGATGTTAATTGTGAGAACTGGAGCTCCCTTCACACCTCTGCCAAATCATCGTTTGATCATCTAAGTGGTTTTTCACAAGTTGGCATCCTCTATTCTCCTTTCCAGCTTAATTTCACAGGAGTGAAACCTTACACTATATTTTGAACTGAAAGTGGCAAATACAATACCAATGACTAGTGAAAAAGTGCTGCAGCTGCTGACACCTTGCTAATGCCTAAGAATGGTCTTGTAAAGTCACTGAAAGCCTACATTAAAAGTGCAACCATGAGCATTCTCTTGCTGCCTTGCTGTTGGATTAAATAATAAGAATCAGAGGTTCTCAGTATCCCAACATTCACTTTTTTTTTTAAACTCTTTTGCAGGCCTCTTGCCTTTCTACATGAGTGCATGAGAACTGGGTCTGAGGGTCATTTGTGTTAGATACAACATTTTATTAAACGTCTCTTAGCCATTCTTTCTTTTCTTGAAACGTGTGTATGCCACTCTCCCAGGATAAAGGTTGACTTACCATAGAGCCTCTTATTTAGGTTTCTTGATCAGCTCAGTCATTCAGTAATACTCAAACATGCTACAATGCCAGGATAAACAAAGGTCAAGCAGTTTGCTCTGATTAGACTGTGACACTAAAATTCTATGACTCTTTATAGATGTTTATGCCCCTGCTTGCACTATGCCATGAAGTGTGAGCTGGCCTGTGTGCACTAGTGGCTATGATCTTGCTGTGCTTTAGCTGAGAGAGTGGAGATATATATATATGTGTATATATGTGTAGAGAGTGGAGATATATATATGTGTATATGTGTATATCTACACATATATATATCTCAGATGTACATCAGATATATACATCAGATATATACACAGGCTGAATACTGAATACACCTGAATGAACAGTAATATAGTGAATTAAACTTCATTAGTCTCTGGTATAAAGGTATCATATGTTTTTCAAATGTCAAAACCAAAGTGATATGTGTGTCAGTTTAATGACTATTCAGAAAGAACAAACTTGAAAATACCCTTCTGTGAGTTTGCTGCTGACAGTTTATCATGATTGAAAATAGAATGTCTTGTGTTCATGAATTTTGAACATGGATAAATAGTGTGTCCTTATGTTCTCCTTCAACTAAGATGCTGTTGCTGACCTCCCACATTTCATATCCATCATGAGATGAAACCCCATTAGCAAAGTTCACTTCAGAATTTGTCCTCGTCAATGCAAGTTTGTCACAAAATATTCCATCCTCCTGCGTGAGATTGTGAAGGAATCATTATAGGGAGATGTGTTGGATAAACTTAAAGCAACAGCGCATTGTTGTGATGAACTCATTAGCATTGCCACTGCTTCAGGAATTTTTTATATCATCTATAAGATAGGACAAATAGATAAACAAAATCTCATTAAAATCTTGATGGATATCCAATACTAAGCAATTTATTCCCCTTTGTTCAAAGGAAGGCGCCACATGTGCATGTTTGTTTCTGACAGGGAAGATGAATTTTTCTGTATATTCTATTTTCCCCATACTTTTCCTTATGTCTTGGCCATGCTTATCTGAATGGGATCAGTTGTACTGAACCAGCAACCAGTGCTTTCATAGGAGAAAATTTGTACTCTCTTTTGAGTCTTGAAGTGTTTTTTGTTTGTTTGTGTTTGTTTTTATTTTTTTTTTTAATATCAGGAGAACAGGCCAAAGTGTAACTGACAGATGGAGGCTGGAGCCTTGTAGGGTAAGGCACAAGTTTCATTTAATTTGATCCTATACAGAACAAAGCACAATGCCAAGTATAATGCTTTCTGATGGATTTTGATTAGCTGTGCTTGGCTAGCTCCTCTTTACATTACTTCAGTTCACACTCATTTTGAAGACTAGATAGAATTTCTTCATAGCAGTGGCATGTCCATTTGGCGCAGGGGATAATCAAGCCTGGCTACTGTTTCCCTTGCTTACTCACATACACAATAACCTGCTTTCCCTGCTGCTTTACAAGAATTATTGAAATATTTTCTCCCTATTGCCAGCTGGATCAGTCTCTGTGACTTCCTTATATTTGATTATAAATATTGTTTCAAAAATAAATGCATTATTCCTTGGAATACAAAAATAGGATGGGAAGTCACCTTGAGTTTTGCTTGGTGTTTCTCTTGTCTTCAGTATAAAACACAATCTGAGTCCTCCCTGAGAATGAGAATTTTATTCCTAATGACCTCAAAGAAAGAAGATTCCATAACCTTTCAAAATTCTACCCTCTATTTATCAAGCTGCAATATTGACTTTTTTTAACCTGTTTCTGGAGATTGGGCTTATCTCACCCTATTTTTTTTCTCCACTCAGTGAAGATAGGAAAAATATGTCTGTGTCTGGGGTTTATCAAGCTTGTGTGCTTTATTAATGTTTATAAGACTTTTAGATAAATTATATTTAGCCTATTTATTTCTTCCTTTTCTTTTCTTTTTTTTATTCAATTATTATTCTATTCATATGGCAACTAAAACAACCACTTTTGAATAACAAGGAAATGAAGTCATTATATTCAACTTAATAAAGCTAAGTAAAAATTATATTTCTGCAGTTAAGTTTGCCTGAAAGTTTAAAGGATCTAAACTGTTAGGGCAAAGATTGATACTTAACATTTTCTATATTTGATGTGCATCTTTTCTCATAATTTCCTTGAAATGAGAGATATGGGGAGACGTCATTTGTCTCAGAAAAGTAATACACTGTTATTTTAATACATACATCAATTATTTTATTTCAATTTCTAGTTCAAATATAACACACATAAAAATCCACAAGGAGAATTGACAGTACTAGCAATTTGGAAATAGAAACTTGGAGCTGAAGAGGAGGTCTGGTCTAGACATGAAGATTTGGTAACCTTAACATTGATGTGAACAAGTAGCTTAGTGCACATGGATGAAGACTGAGATTTCTGAATCTCAGAAATCTGCTCACAACAGCTGGTGATGAAACACCCCAGGCCTTTTGACAGATCCCTTCCTCTCTCTCTCTTTCTCCCTGTCTCTCTCTCCCTTGCATGTATGTGCATGCACATACGTATACACACACACACACACACACACACACACACACACACGAGTAACCTATTAACCTCCAAGCCATCAAGAACTTTGAAGGGCCTTGGGCCAGCTGGCTCAGTGTTTTTTTGTTTTTGTTTTTGTTTTGTTGTTGTTGTTTTTTTTCCTGGTGATATAGTCTGCAGGCTGTTCTTATTTTGCACATAGTATGACCCCTTGTTCTCTATACTCACTTCTTCAAGAACAGAAAAAACATGACATTTTTTTCCATTTTGCTTTAGAAGATCTCCATTGATAAAGACCAAATCCTCTGGGTTTTATTACCATGAATTTTGCAATAAAATGTTTGCTATTTGCTCACTTAAATTCAGGTTTAATATTCTGCTTTTCAAGTTCTTGCCTACCTGGCTAAAATTGCTTATGCTTCTGCTGGACCCTAATAAGATGTGTTTGCTTACTAATGTAGTATATTTGCCTTTCTATATGTATTTTCTCTAAATGCAATTTCAGAGTGTAAAACCTCTTACATTTTGCAGGCTGTGAGGTAAAACCAAAATAATTTGATCCAGACCATTTTAGAAGGTACAAGAAAGGCAACTTAGAAGCTGTGTAATTTATATTAATTGCAGAGATGTACGAGTCATAATAGTCTGGGTTCAAATACCAACTTAATGCCATTGTGACTTTATATCCATCTCCCAACTGCTAAACCTAATTTTAGTCATCTCTTTAATAGATAAAAATGTCACACCTCATTGATTAGCTGGGACATTTATAAGAAATATGCAATCCCTAGTAGATAGTGGATGTTCAATAAATGTGCGTTGTCTTTTATCTATGTTGCTGTTTCTATATTCAAACACTAGGCCTTCTTCCATCCTATTAACCTTTATCAATAAAGGGAACCTTACCCCTAGATGACAATTCAGATATAAATATAATATTCATATGAATATGTGTATGTATTTGGAGAAATTAAAAAATTGAATTTCATACATGAAGTTTTATTATCTGTAGGTAAAGAGAATCTAATGATCTTAAAATATGGAAGGTAATTTAGATTTATGATAGGATAATCTTAAATATTTTTATAACTTATTGAAAATTGATTTTCTTTAATTGATTACATTGCTTTACTAATGATTTCTAATTCTTAGTAATGAATAATTTTATCCCACTGTTTACATATAAATATCACTCAGATACTAAATAAAATCTATTAAAAATTCTTTTTTCCTAAAATGAGGTTCCATGGCTAAATTTAACTATAATAAGAAGTTTGTAAGTAAGCAAACATCATGACAATTTTACCAAAAATCTCCTCTCCAATAATAAAATGGCAACATGGATTCACTGTACTAATATAGTAAGAAAGCTACCAAACCCATTTCCATAATGAATACCATTTCAATTTTGGTGGAATATATATGAGATAAGAATGATCTTAAGGATGGACTTAAGTTAAATTGTTTTCCCAGAGTCAGAGACAACAGGTGTCTACCAGTATACCAAGAAGCAACATTTTAATGTTGACCGTGTCTCTACGATTATTCTGACATTGGCACATGTACATTAGTCTCTTCTTCAATTGCACTTCATGAACAATGATTAAAATTAGTATTACTATTTTCTTACAGGACAGGACAAAATCTACCCTGATTTTGCCTCTCCTGTTTTGCATGATCTTTTTTGTTGTTATTGTTCTTGTTTTGTTTTTTTAAAACACTTTGTATTTTCTGATCTACTTTACCCCCATATTTGTTAATCTTCCTTCATTCTTAATCATTTTGTCTATTTGCTTTAGATTCCTGTATGTCCATTGCTCCCTCATTACTATAAAGCACATTTTGCTTTTCCCAATCGATTTCTCTAACTGGTCAATTAAGTAAAAGTCTCACTCCCTCACTGCACTATTCAGCCTGACTAATCTCATGTACAAATGAGGCATGATTGGCTAAAATGGCAGGAAAACTTCCCTTTATTTACTAGGCATGATTTTGATCAATCAGAATTATAAGAAGTAATTATGAATACAGGCACCATTGCTAGAATGTATTTGAGTACCTCAAGTAACACTACAAGAAGCTGCCTTGACTTGAAATTTTGAATGCAGGTATGTGTTTGACTGCACTAATAGTGCCTTAAGGGAAAAGTAGAAATTATTTTGTGCCTCTGTTTGTAAAGCAAAAGGAAAATACTGAAATATTAGGATATTCTTGAGACATATATCACAGACCAAATAGGGAGCCAGAGCAAAAACATGAGATGATAATAATGGGTTAATCATCAAATACTGTTTCTTTCTATGTGTTTTATAAATAACAAATCTTAATTTAATCCTCACAGCTTCCTCAGGTGATAAGTATATCATTGACACCAATTTTATAGATAATAAAACTCAGTTTCAGAAAAATAAGAACAATAGGCTAAAGAAGTTCTGCTTTAGTCTTAGTGACATTAGAAGCATTGGGGACATAAAGACAAAGGAGTGGCATTCGTTGGCTTGTTTTATGTCAGAGTCACTCTGGCTACGTTTAAGAATAGAATGAAAAGGTAAGGGAAGAAGCTGGAAATTATTAGGAGGCCATTGTAATAATCTGGACAAGAGAAGAGAGTGGCTTAAATTAAGAAAGTAGCAGGTGTGATGGTGAAAAATGGTCAGATTTGGGAAGTGCTTTAGAGATAAGGCCTATAACATATGTTGATAGAGTGAATGCAGGCTCTGAGGGAAAAGGCTATATCCAGAATGTCAACTGAGGTTGTTATTTAAAGTAACTGGAAGGCTGGCCTTGTCAGTAACTAAGATAGGGAAGATTGTAAGAAGAGCAGTTTGATAGGGAAGGGAGAATGGCAGCTGAATTCTGGACATGTTAAGTGTAGATGTCTATTAGACAACAAAGTGAGTATGTTATATAGATAATAATATATTTAAGATGGGAGTGATCAGGGAAGAACTTAATGCTGGTGATATCATATTGTTATAAGTATATATATGGTCATTTAAGTAGAAGAAATCAAAATGATTGCAAGGAAGGATGAGAGAAATCCAAAAAGATGACAAAAGATAAGTAATCACTGAGATAGAAGGAAGACAGAGAAAGCATATGTCTCCAAAACTATGTGAAAGAATAATTGTAGCAGAAGAGAGTGATAACATATTTCTGATAAATCAGGTAAGGTGGAGGCAGACTTAACTATTGGATTTGGCAACATGAAGGTCACTGGAAACCCTGACAAGAGGATTTTTTGGCAAAGTAATGATTATGAGAGCTTGATTTGATTGATTCAAAGATAATACTCTTAGATATACTTATAATACTCTAAGAATACTCTTAGAAAAAGTATACAAAGTAAAGTAGTTCCAAGAATTTTTTTCTGTAATAAAAAAAACGTTTAGTAGCTAAATACAGGAATAAGGTGAAAAAGACTCTTTAAAAATAGTGGAGATATAACAGAAGGTTTTTATGTTGTTAGGAAAGATAGAAGAAGTTGCTGAGAATTCCTTCAGCCATGTCCTTTAATCGGAAGAGGAGATGGGATCTCTTGGGTAGAAGGGGTTGTCCTTTGCTGATACCTGGAAAAGTACCTCAGTGATAGACGAGGCAGAGATGGGAATTTGGTGATGGGGGACTGTGGAAGTTCTCTTCAAATTATTTTGGTCTTCTTAGTAAGATTGGAATAAAGATCATCATCTAAGAGTAAGAATGGAGCAGGAGTTTTGGAGGTCTGAAAATTGGGGTAAAATTCCATTATGTCCTCCTAAGTGTTAGATCATGAGTTTAAAGTGAAACTAATCAATATGATTTTCTCCAGCCATGCTTGGTGGTGAAGATTTAGCATGGAAGTAGGCAGAAATGTATACTGAAGTAGTTGGTGTCTCTGGCTTAGAAAATATGATAAATGGGAGAGGGTCAGAAAAGTCGAAGGTGTTTACCGAATTAGGGATTTAATCTGGTTACAGAGAGAACTAAGAACATGATATGGCTAAAGGGAAATGGAAAGTTAGCAAGGACAATAGATTATTGTAGCTCTTGATGTAGTTACAATATCACTGTAATTACATTTGTATCTTCTTTAACTGAAATCAGCTTGAAACAAGGAAATGTGACATGTTTGGCCACCAAACATTTGTTAAATATATATTTATAAACAAATAAATACATCATAAAACTGAATAAAAAAGTTATTTTACATTATTTTCTCAAATTTACAAATTTCTTATTAATTATTTTTAGAGAAGAAAAACAATTTCGCTATTGAATACAATATTCTACTTATAAGATGAATAACTGCTGTTATACAAATAAATATATAAAAAATAACATAAAATAAATAGAAATAAATAATACCACTCTATATACTATGATATATTAGGCAACTAGATTGGGAATAGAGATGTGATAGAATTGTTGTACTTAGTAGGAGCATCTTGCCTAGTTCTGAGTTATGTGGACATTACATATGGCAGGTGAGAAACTCCTTCGCAAGTATGCATGCTGATGGTCATTTGTAGAGTGTCATCAATGCTAATGTCTTATATCTGTGCTTTTAAAATTTATGAAGTACCTCCATATTTGTTTTTCATAAGAACACCATGTATTAATCAGCACAGTCCTACAAAACAATCTTACAAATTATTCTTTTTAGATTCAGGGAAATTGAATTATTGCCCAAGATCATGTAGATAAATTTATAGCAGATTTAAATCTAGTACACTGAACTCTCGTTTGTTGTAGGAATAATATCTCTTCAGCAATATTTGTGAGTAGATCAATTAAAGCATAGCTTTGCCACCACAAAAGGAATCTAAATGTTCCAAATTTTCCCATAATGTTCACTCAAATACATACATACACAGACACACACAATATTTTGAATGAATACTTGTTAGGATATTCTAAACACGGAGTTTGAAAGCCCTTATAGAGATTGATCAGTACACTATTAATATATTTCTCCCAAGTAGTGAAAATGTATTTTTGAAATTATATACTCTTCTCCATCATAAGGACCTAAATAATGACTCAGATAATTACATGTGGTGGAAAGAAAAGGGGACTGGTCTGTGCACACATATAAGCATGAAGATCCACACATCATTTGGGGATATAGAGAAACAGAACTAATGATTGTACTCAGTAAACGTTATTGTATTGCATTTATTGTAGGGTTGCTAGCCAAAGAGTCCTAGTCTAACTCAAGCATGCAGATGTATTTTAAAAATATGTGTAGACACAATGGCCATAAAATCTCTTAACAGCAATAGCAATAAAACTTGGCATGTAGATAACAATATACCCTCAGGAATGGAAGTGTTTAATATCACTTTACATTATATAATTTCTTTGTCATTAGAAATTTGCAAATCTCTGTCATCATTGGCATTTCTCTTCCCCTCATTCTTTTTTTACTACATCTGTCACTGATACCCTGTATAGATTCCTGACCGTTGGCTTTTGCTTATTTGTAGTTTCTAAATACTCATAACGTAAGCCCACTTACTGTCAACCATTGCCTCTCCTGCTTCATCCTTTACATATGTACCCAGTCTCACTGTCTGTTCTGATTAGGAATTGCTTGACTCTTTCATATTTTCTAGTTATAGTTGCCAAAGGAGATGATCTCCCTGTGTCCAACATTGTCCCTCTTTGAAGATATAAATCTTTTCATGCCAGACCACTTCATTTGGTGCTGGCTGGCTTATGATTATGGTTCCTGGATTCATTCAGTTGTGGCCAAAGCATATGTGATGGAATGTGGCCCCTAATAGTTTCTCTCAGGTAGAAAACTTGCTGTGGGGCAGCATCTTTGCTAAGAGAATATGAGTATGGTAGCTGCTATGATTGACCTTTATATGATATTTCAATGTCTGGGGAAGATTTATAAAAAATGAGGTCACGTATCATAATTATTACTCATATTACCTGGTCTGTACCCCGCATGGAGCAGACAGAGTTCCAATCTTATCTTTTATCACTTACGTTTGCTGGCATCTACATAAAGGTCCTTTTTGAATTCCTTAAATAACTCAGATAAAATAATAAACTCTTATATTAGGCACTGGATAGCAAAACAATGTGATTTAAAAAGTTGTTGAACTCCATTAAGCTATATTAATTTAAAGTAGTAAGTGATCCTGTTCTTTCGCTCTACATACTTTCTTTCTACAAACTACTAGCATCAGTGAAAGTGGAGATTTGTGTATAGCAGTTAATACGCATATATCATAGTTTGGGGAAAAACAGAAACAACTTAAGAAAGATGGATCACATTACAAATGCTAAAGTCTTTTTTGAACCAACAGATCTTTAAATCATTTTTTCAGGTTTTATTTGCATATAATATGACAATGCACATGGGAAGTCATAAGCACTCTGATACAGAAACTGGGATAATTTGATCTTGTATTTTCCACTTCATATGGACATAAAAAATTATGAAATACCAATAACAACTTGATGTCATTTTATTCAGAATGAAATATGAGGTTGAAAAATAGAAATTGTGATTATGTAGGTATATTATTTACCTTTAGCAGCCCCAAACATAACCTTTAAAAAAGCAAACTTTTGCTACCTCAAATTTTCTTTCGGTCAAGAACTCATAAGTAGCTTAGCTGAAGTGACTCATCTGTCTTTCACTGTTTCAGAGAGTCTAATGGAGTGGCAATCAGGCTTTGAGATGGGCTGCTGTGAACTATAAGCTTGCGTGGGCTAAAGTTTCCTTTCACTCCCAAGGGTCTTGGCAGGAGGTCTGAGTTCCTTGCTACATGGGCCTCTTGCTGCATATGAGTAGCCTCACATTCCTCCAGAGCATGGGATCCAAAAGAAAGGACAAACAGGAAGGTGTGATGCCTTTTATGACCTAGTCTGTAAAGTTGTACACTTTTACTTTATTTTTATCTTCCAATATATGTATTTTTTGAAAGTGAGTATCAAGTCCAAGTTACACTCAAAAGAAGAAGGCTTCTTCTTTTTGAAGGGAGTTTCAGAAAATGTGTGGGCATATTTCAAAGTACCATAAGGAATACGAGCACATTTACTCAGGATTTTTTTTTTCCGGGCAGAAGATGAAATTCTGTAAAGGTAATGCCCTTTCTCTGAACAAAGTGGCTAAGGTAGTTTTCCTTGCATATATGGCATTGCTGTTTGGTCTGTGACTTTGCTTCCAAGGCCACAATTTCATGGAGCAAAGATGAGTGCTGCCTACAGCAGCTAGCTGGAAGCCAGACAATGACACGGACTCTGGAGCACTGTGCCAATTAAGGACACAATCTATGGAATGCATACAACCACACCTATTCACTGCCCTCCTTTGGGGAGCGTGATTTTAAGGCTATATTAGGTTTTTATTGCTATTATAAAACATAATCAGATCATAAAAACACAAATTTATTATCTCACAGTTCTGTAGTTCAGAAGTCTAGATTAATTTGGCAGGTTCCTTTGCCTGGAGTCTGACAGGGTCAAAATGAAAGTGTCAGCTGGCCTAGGCTCTTATCTAGAGGCCCTGAGGATGAATCTCCTTCCAATCTTTTTCAGGTTGTTGGCAGAATCTAATTCTTTTCAGGTATAAAACTGAAGTCCTCATTTCTTCATTGGCTGTCACCTGGGGTTCATCTTTAACTTCTGAATGCCCTTCTCTGGTTCTTACTCATGGACCCCTATGTCTCAGAGATAACAAAGGGGTATCAAATCATTCTCCTACTTGAAATCTCTCTGAATTTTCTTTTTGCCACATCTTTTGACTCTAGCTGGAGCAAGATCTTTGTTTTAATCTCATGTAATTAGATTGAGCCCCATTGTGGACATAATTAAGGTTACATACCTCAAATTAGGGAGATTATTCAAAGTCCCTTTTGAGATGTAACATAACATCTTCACAAGTTTCATACCAGGAGGGATGACTTTTTAGCACCAGAAAATATTCACATGCGTCCATGCTTTTTCCGTGTATCTTTCCAATAGTCTTTGATTCTGGGCATAATTATACCTGAAGATATTTCTGCTCCAAGGATCCCAAAGGAACTTCACAAAAATCTCAGAAAATAAATGTGTGTGTGTGTGTGTGTGTGTGTGTGTGTGTGTGTGTGTGTTGTGTATCTGAGCGGCAGAGAGTATATTTCTCTTAAGACACACATGTATGTGGTAATGAAAGTCAAAGGTGGCATCTGTCCACCTGAAATATCTTCCTAATCGTGTCCTTCCCTTCTCTTTAAGAAAAAAACACCATCAGTTTTTGCAAAACTCTTTTAAAAACAACTAATTATGTGAAAACCATGGTAAATATAACATAGAAAAGAACAAAGGTACAAGAATTCTTAAAGGCCCATTAATAATTGTCACCCTGATCTTCATTGAAATGTAAATAGAATTAGATTTGCCCTTTTTCAGTTGCCCTCTTAGTCCTGCACTGATTGGCCTCCTCCTACTCTTGTCTTGAAATTTCATCCTGCCCAGCCCTTTCCCCCAACATACTACTCTGTGCATACATCAGTGACAGCATTTATCACTGTCTCTAATGATCTTGACTTCTATCTCTCCTAGTTTTGTTTTTTTTTTAACTTCACAATATTAAAGGACAAGAACTGTATCTAATTCCTTTCTCAATATCCAGATCCTAGCATAGTAACGGAAATATACTAAGAATGTATATGAGTAAATGCATGAATGAATATACATTGGATTTTCTCTCCTCCCTTTGGTAAGTCTCAGTCTGGATATACTACCTTAGCCTAAGGAGGCACAAAAGGTACTATGTGTCAAATGTTTACATGATAGACCCAAAGAGATCAAGGAAAGTAATTTACATCTCACAACAAACTCCTCAGGACTGTACAATCTAATACAGCAATGTTATCCTAAGTGTTTGTGCATATGTTCTATGAAATCTCATTTTTAACATATTGATTTTTTTTTTGCTGAAAATGTATTGCACATAGAAGCACTAAAATGATCTTTGACTTAAGCATAAATAAAACAAATTATTTCACTTTCCTTTTTATTATCAAAATGGTCACTTTTTTCATTTAAACTCTTGGTAGGGTCATACGGCTTTGACCTATCAAGCTTTCATTTCCTGCTGTCTGAAATGAAACATCTCTCCCACCTGTAACTGACAAGAGTCCCATTTCTTGTGGGATTGATTTCTTTCATCTCCTTTTTCATACCCTTATCTTTCTTTTACTTTCTTCCTTTCCTTCCAGTGATAAGGTCTCTATATTTTCTTGTTGTGTTCACCTTCATGCTTTTGTCCTTCATTTATCAGTTTTCACCTTCTTAATTTATATATTCTCTCTCCATCTTCTTCCCCATTTATTTGTGGTTTTATCTTGTCTTTCTCTGTTTTATCTAATTAAGCCACTTCAGTTGTAAAACAAACTAATACTTTATGTACTTCTAAGAAAAAATACTATTAAAAATAGTGTCAAATAAAGTATGGTAAGTCATCAATTATTATCAGACATTACAATTTTAGAGATATTTAAATATAAAAACGTGGCCCTTAGAATTGAAAAATTCGATTTTATCATGTGGACTCTAAAAAAGACATTATTTGATATTCAAAGGTTTACCCACTTTTGTTGTGGTTTTTATTCTTATGTGAAATAGAAGATACCTTCCTTTGATGATTCTGCATTGACTGTACTGATCTAGAAAATGCCTGGCACGCAGAAAGCATCAATAACAACAATCCACTAAGACTATTTGAAGTCTAAATCAATTAATCCAAGTAAAGCATTAAACGTGATGAACCTCAATCTATAAACTCATATTTCATTTCTTTAAATTAATATAATCCTGATTAAGAACACCTGTGCATAATAATGTGGAAAAATCCATATTTTTGATTATTGAAGCCACTTCCACTTTCCTTTCTAGAATATGGGATGTTTAATTGTTATAAGCAATTTTAATCCATCAAATATGATTACTACTAAAATACCTTTTGTGGAAGCCTTTAGTGCTCCTTTGATGTCAAGTGATTTTCTGCTTCTCCATGGCCAGCGAGAAACTTTGCTGAGTACAAACACCAATGCCCTCCTACTACACAGACACCTTCCCTGAAGTCATACCACAGCCCTTTTCTTCCCAAGACCCACTGAGATACTAGGGTTCAGAACTTTACTTCTGTTCATTTCCCAGGGTGTTTTGCTTTCTCCACTCCCTCCAAACCATCATGCATAATATTTCAGGGAATTTGGGCTGTTTGTAAAATACTAAAGGTAGAGTCACATATTTAAGGCAGCTATTTCTTCCTACCCTTTCAGTGTTCTCCAAGCAAGAATAAAATATTGCTTGAAATGACAATCAAGGGATAATACATGCTAGCTATTATTATAACTATTACTCTCTGTATTCCCCCAAAAGAATAGCTTGAGACTGTCTTAGCTGCATGAATTTGCTTTGTGGGGTGAAACAAAATGAAGGAATATGGAAATGGAACAGGTAGGGTGAGGTACTGGTGGAGAAAATGTTAATAAATGTATGTTACAAAAGTCATTGTCATAGGGTCTCTGAGTTATGTGCAGAGCTCCTCCCTGATCCTTTCTTCCAAAGGATGAAAGGCTAGAGCATATGTGCCTTTTCTCCCTTCTATTATTTGAGTATAGTCCCTGGAGTTAACTTTCTCATTTCAGAGTTGGGCCTGCTTAAACTGAGCAGCATCTTGGACTTCAGAGGGGAGCTTTGAGGCAGAAAACATTCAATCCATTTTATTAGTGCTTTAGGTATCGCTTGTCAGTATGCACCAAGCTCTTTTCCACATTGATGGATGAAATCAGAAGTGGTCCAAGAGGATGGGAAAGTTGTACCAAATCATTTGCTGGAGTTCATCTCCAGCTTTCTGTACATGGTCTCATAACCCATACTAAATCCACACTGTTATTCATTTTTCCAGTTTTGCCTAGCTGCAATTTCAAATACAGATAATATCAAAATCTAGATGAATAAGTTAGTTCTACTTATGCTGTTGTTCCTGAAACTGTAATTGATATTCATCATTTTTCCTTCACCCACCCAGTCTAGATTTCCCTCATTATCAGCCATCCAAATCTAGAATTGGTGGTGAAAGAAGAAATAAAAACAATTAATGCCTCAAGATGAGCTGCAGAAGTAGAAACTGTAGCTCATTCCAACCTACTTTTCTTGGCTAGCCTACTGTAGTCATAAGGTTAAAGCAATGAGCTGAAGGATAGATTTAAGTAACAAAGGTGAGTTACAAAGGGGTCTGGGCTAGTCACTGAAATCACTTAAATGTTTTGCCCTTGAATCTTGGCTTCAATTCCAAATGCATCATTTTTTTTTAATGTTTATTTTTGAGAGAGAGACAGGGATAAAGCATGAGTGGGGGAGGGGCAAAGAGAGAAGGAGACACAGAATCTGAAGCAGGCTCCAGGCTCTGAGCTGTTAGCACAGCGCCTGACATGGGGCTCAAAGCCACGAACCGAGAGATCATGACCTGAGTTGAAGTCGGACATTTGACTGAGACACCCAGGCGCCCCACAAAGGCATCATTTCCGTGGTACAATGGTTTGCTACAATGATTGCCTGATAATTATGATTCGATGGATCAGAAAATACATGCATAGCTCATTTTTGCTAGTTCCATCCTTTGAGGTCCAATGAGAAGGTATTGTCTCTATTACAAACTTAGGAGATCTTTTACAAGAATTAGGTTCTTCTCCATTGTAAAAGGCATGGCTTTGTTCTAAACCCTTAGTGATTGGTGTTTTCTATTTGGTTTTTCAGAAACTCCATCCATTATACTCATATCCACAAAGCAAAGATACTTATCCACCATCTCTCATCTCTCTTTTACTAAATGTTCCTTCAGAGACATTTAACTCTTCTGCCATTCAGGATTGTAGCTATGTATGTTGAACAAGTTCCTGTATAAGTTTGGAAAAAAGCCCTGAGAGAAAACAGACTCACTTCTCTGTCCAAGTCAGTGTGCACTGAGCAGTCAACTGTAGCTATGTAGCCAAAATCAGAGGGAAGCCATAAAGATATCATGTAGGCACCAAAGCTTCCCAAAATTTATAACAGAAATCTATATATTTTTCTCATTTTTAAAGGTTTTCAATGAACTGCATAAAATTGTTTCCAATGTTGTAAAATGTTTAGCCTCTTCTCAATTGAAATTCACTTATTAAATATTTTGGATATATTTTGTTGATCTCTTAGCCTTTTTTTTTCTTGGAATTCATGACAAATATATTTTACTCCTTGGAATCTTGATATCAATATTGAAGAAGTAAAAATGGAATTTCTCACTTCTTATGGGTCATTCTATGTAAAGGTATATCAGCAGAACAAAAAATTGCTCACCAAATTACGTATAAGCAGATCCTTCTAAGAGTGAGGGATAAAACTGGCAGCATCTTTATTCCTATCTCAAACTGTGAGCCAGGGGTATTTTAATTAATTCTTTAATTTTTTACTTACCTAGCTTAGGAAATCTGTGTCAGGTATTTATTCCTTAATTTAACCCTTAACATAGAACTCCTAACTAGAGCAGTTGGCATTTGTGACTTCAAATGGTAAGAAGGAAAGGAAGAATTCAAAGTACAAAACTTATATTCATCAAAGCTCAACTCAGTCAGTGTGGGCACCCAACTTGATAAAGAAGGGTCAAAGTGGGTCGTTTTTTATCATTACATGGATAATTTCTTTTTCTATGTATGGGTGAGCTTAAAATGTTAATATCATATTGGACTTTGAGGTAGAATTCTGAGTTTTTCCACACTGCATCCATTTTCTGGTAGATAACTCACACTTCCTCCACTTTCAGCCTATGTAGTTTGGCTGAGGTAACTCTCACACCTCCCTCCAGGAGGTGACTATAATCTGATCAATGAGAATACAACAATCGCTTGCAATGAGTAGTTCTGTTCAACATGAAGTTATCTTTGCTAAGATTATCAGGGAGAACATGATCCTATCATTTACACTGCTAAACAACAGGATATACCACAGGAAGTAGCACTTACCTTTGGAACTATGTATAGGTCTCAGGCATGAAGAATCCACCTCAGGTTAAAGTCAACACATCAGACACAGAACAACTGAAAAATGAGATCTATGATAATGAAATGGTTGGAATCCTGGATTCATTTATACCTAATCTACATCAGTATTTTTTAGTTAAGTGAGTCAATGAATCCTCTCCCACACCCTAGTTTTTTTTTTTCGGTTTTGTTTTTGTTTTTTTAATGGTTTTGGTTTGGTTTTGCTTTAAGTCAATTTGAGGTGGAATTCTCTTCTTTAACCTGATAAATCATCCCTTCCCCCTATTATAAAGTAAAGCTTTGTGGTAGATAATTGTCTTTCTATTCTCTGGAATTTGGTCTAGTCTTGTTTGTGGTAAGACAAAGGATGAGAGGCGCTTGTCCTTTTAAATTAAAAAAAAAAAAAAACACAAAAACCCTACAGATTTCATAGTACAGACATCAAGTAAGAACATGATAGGTAATAAGTATAGCCAGTACTCAAATGTATGTTTATTTCATCAAATCTACTTTGATGTAAGTATATCAAATTTAGTGCACTTAACTATTAATTTACTAAATGGTACCTGAGTCACCTGAATTAATGGAGTATGAAAATGTACATTACTTATTCTATTTTATGAAGTGGAAAAAATCTGGGTCATTAAGTGCCTAAACATTCATGATGAGGTGATATCCATCATATGTGAATATAAAAATTTTTAAGTACATAGATTTTTTTCAGTTGCTCAAACATCCATTTTTTCAGCAATTAAAATGTCTACAGATACATATTTTTAGTTTTCTAATGCTCTTCTAGCCAAAGGCAAGGGATGGCAATGGCATATTAATAACTCTTCCCTAAAAGCTCTTGGAAACCTGGCAAAAGTGGCAAATTGTGTGTATTCTTTCCGAAAGAGCTTTGTTAATATTTCAAAAGTAGAGCATCAAACCTGTTACTTGGTAGCACAAGAGTCATCTGTATGCAAAAAGAAGACTTAGGACTTGCAGAGCTATTGACTGAGTTAATGACATCAAATCAGGGAGCCAAATCAACAAATGTTTTATAAGGATGCACTATATGGAAATATTTGTTCCCACTTGAGCATTGTGCAGCTGCTGTATATTTTCTGAAATAACCCCACACCATACAAGTTCACTCTAGAAAATTCCTCGGCATCCATCAAGTCTCAGTTCTATCATTTCATTCTTTTGCACAAGTAACCAAATAAATTATTTATAGTGTGATATAGGACATGATGAAAGAAGTATGAAATAATAGGAACTCATCTGAGGACAATCATATCTAGGGGTGTCTGGCTGGCTCAGATGGTAGACCATGTGACCTTAACCTCATGGTTGTGAGGAACCCACTTAAAAAAATAAAATTAAAACTTAAAAAAAATAAAGAGAGTCATATCTAAACTTAGTGGTGGTGGTAGTGGTGCGGGTGCTGGTTCTGGTGTCAGGGTGTGTGTATGTGTATGATCATATATTGCTTTATGGACAAAGTACTCTGAGGATTATCTAGAATTACTAGAATTTGATTCCTGTGAAGAGAGAATTTCTTTCTTTCTTTCTTTCTTTCTTTTTTTTTTTTAAGCTGTTGTATCATCCATCTAAATTTGTATCCTGGAACAAGACAGGTTACTCAAAAAATGTTGACTATATGAACCAATAAATTTTTACAAGAAAAATAAGTTATATTTGAGGTATACATAGGGTTATTTGGGTGAAAAGGGAGGATGCATATTTTAGAAAGGGTGAACGGAAACAAGCAAATATATTGTAATTTCTGCATGGAATTCTCAATAATGATTATGTCAGAATGTTTGCATGTATGCATGGGTTTGTAGAAAGATACTGGCAAGGCAGAGTTTGGGAAGTGACATTTGATAAAGATGTAGAGGGGATTGACACTGATGAAGTACCTTTAATTTATTTTGAGAAGTAATAATAAACCACCTGAGTGTCAACTAAACCCAATGAGTAGAAGAATAGCTTTGGATGTAGACAATAAATTGGTTTAAAGGATTTATTTTGCTAGCTTTATGATAAAGTAACTATTATGTATTTGTTTTAGAAAACTTTTTAAATTTTTATTATGTAAGTATAGTTAACAAATGATACATTTGTTTTGTGTTCACAGCATAATGATACAACAATTCTATACATTAGGCAATGTTCCCCAGGATAAATTTAGTTACCATCCATCACCATGCAACATTATTACAATATTACTGACTATATTCTTAATGGTGTACTTTTCATCCCTGTGACTTACTTATTTTATAATTGAAAGTTTGCACCTCTTAATCCCCTTCACCTATTTTGCCCATTCCCTCAACCCCTTTTCCTTTGGCAACTACCAGTTTCTTCTCTGTTTTGAAGAGTCTGTTTCTGTTTTGTTTTGTTAGATTCCGTATGCAAGGGAAATCCCATGGTATTTGTCTTTGCTGTTTCATTTAGCATAACACCTTCTAAGTCCACCCATGTTGCCACAAGGAGTGGAATTTCTAGGAGTGGAATTTGCAAGTCATGGTAACTCTATGTTGAACATTTTGAGAAGCTGCTAAACTGTTACCCAGAATGGCTGCACCATTTTACATTCCCACCAGCAGTGTATAAGAATTACAATGACTCCACATTGTGATCAACACTTTATTATCTGTTTTTATTATGGACTTTTCAGTAGGGGTGAAGTGGTAACTCATTGTTTGCATTTACCTATTTTTTTATTTTTTAATTTCTTTTTAATGTTTATTTATTTATTTTGAGAGAGAAAGAGAGAGGGTGAGTGAGGGAAGGGCAAAGAGAGAAGGAGAGGGAGAATCCCAAGGAAGCTCCACACTTAGCACAGAGTCTGACATGGGGCTCAATCCCACCATGACCATGAGATCATGACTTGAGCCGAAATCAAGAGTCAGATGCTCAACTGACCGAGCCACCCAGGTGCTACTCATTTCTCTATTAACTAATGATGTTGAGAGTATTTCCATATGTCTTCTTTGAAGATATGTTTACTCAAATCATGTTTCTAATTTTGAAATTATATTGTATTATTATTGAGTTGTAAGAGTTCTTAATACATTCTAGATACAAGTCCCTTATCAGATAAATGATTTGCAAATATTTTCTCACATTTTATGGATTAAATTTTCATTTTTTGATAGTGATCTATGAAGCTCAGTATGTTTTAGTTTTAATTAAGTCCAATTAATCAGTCTTCTCTTTTATCACTTATACTTTTTGAAGTGTAGCTAAGATATTGTTCAACACATGATCACCAGCATTGATTCCTCTGTTTTTTGCCTAAGATGTTTATGGATTAACAAAATATTGTGTATTTATACAATGGAATATTATTAGGTGATAAAAAAAGTAATGAAATACTGATATATTCTACCATATAGATGAACCTTGAAAGCAATATGCTAAATTTAAAAAGCCAGACAAAAAAGGCCACATACTGAATAATTTCATTTATGTGACAAGATCAGAATAGGAAATTTATAGAGATAGAAAGTATGTTAGTGGTTGTTAATTAGTGGAGGTGGGGGAAAATGGTGAATGACTGATAAAGAGTTCAAAATTTCTTTTGGAGACTAAGAAAAGTTTCTAAAATTAATATGGTCATGGTTGCACAACTCTGTAAATGTACTTAAAACCACTGAAATGTACACTTTAAATGAGTGGACTTTGATATAAATGATATGTCAAGTGGCTTGTAAACATTTTGCTTGGTAAAAATTCAAACGTTTCTAGTCTTAAAAATAAAATTCTTATAAAGCATAAGAATTCAAGAAAACAGAACTTTCAAAATCCAATTAGGTTTTATCTTTTGGTATATTTTATCACCTCAGTTAATAAACATAATGGCAAAGATAATAAGTTTAAACATGATTGTCGTTAACTTGAGAGAATATTTCAAAGTACATGTATTCATGTGAGCAGAATAAAGTATTAAATTGACCATTTAAGTGTCCATTTTTCCCCAACAAAGAGAATGTTACCACTGTAGGCCCTGTTCTTACTACCAGTCTTGGTAGAAGGAACTTAATTCAGAGTGAGTCAAATTTATAAACTGGAGAGGAGGGATAGAAAACTACCTTTTTTTTCTTTATAAAGATAAGATTTACACAAAATTTTGAAGCATATGCTTGAGAATTGAGGGATTTGCTAAGAACAGTTGGCAAATGAAAGGTTCTTTAGGGTGTGATATATGAGAAAATTGGGGGAAAAAAGAAATGGAGCTACTCAGAAGGATTGCTGTGGTTATGAATTAGATGTTTTTAATGTTCTTTGACAGATGTGAGTTAAGAATAGAATTCCTTTTTAATTATCCTTGCATGGCGAACTGTGTGTAATGTTCAGATTCTGAGCTCTGATGTTTGTCAATGCATTTTCTTTAAACAGTTAGGTATCTAGCAGATTACCAAGGAGGTGAAGAATAAACATTAATATATTGTATTTCACAATGCTCTAACAATTCAAGCATCATCTCATATGTTAGCTATCCCTGGTTTCATCTTTTGAATTTATCTGCAAAAACAAGAGAAGTTTATTCAAACAACATTTAAATTCATCCCTACTTACTTTCCACAAAGTTTTTTGGAGAATTAATCAACTGCAGTGGCTCTTGAATAAAATGCTCACAATATAATATTTTAAGCCACAGCTAGCCATTAACACTCTGAAAGATGAACTGCACACATGTTTCATGAAGATTTATATGAAGGGCTGATCTGAAAAATAAGAGATGCTGATAGAGAATTCACCTAGCTTCTAAATGAGGCAATACTTTCCCTGAATTTATTTATTACCAATGTATTTCAATTGTGAGGGATGGTATAAGAACTTGGAACCCACAAGCATCTGGATAGAAATATGAAGATGGCTTGACCTTGCCGATGATGAGTTATTCGCCACTGCTCTTGGGTATTATTCCATCTGCTGTAGGTAAACAGCATGATATTGCCAACAGGGGGAGCTACAGACAGAAGACAAATGAAGCCGATTTTGTTTAGGACTGTAATTTAGCTGAACTGACAATATATTATACCTTAATGGCCCCTCAGAGTGAATTTAATTGATGACCCAACTTAGATATTCTCTTAGAGTATCTTTGTATTGGATTGGATGCAAGCTGGGTGCTTAAGTTTGCTTTCCTGCTGTTAATAGAGTCACTGCCATCTGGAGAAGATATCAGCTAATATGTTACTGGAATTTTTTTCCATTGTTGCTGCTTCTGTAAAGAACTCAAAAAACTGCTGATAAGCCAAGAAAAAAGGACAAAACTAATGCTTTTCTCAGTGAGATCTAAAAAGGTTTAGTAAATAGACAAAGATCACTAACATTTTAAATGTAGTTTTAGTTTCATTTTCAGTCAGGTGAAGTGAAAATAAAGTTTGTATTGGATAATAAAATTAATGTTTTTAGTGTTGGAACTGTTATTGACTTGTGTACACAAACACCAAATAATAATCCAGAAAAAAATTATAATAAGGAAAGTAGAACTGAGTAATCTTGCTTGATAGCATAATTTTAAAAAGTAATGGCAGACAAAAAGAATTATTCTTACAATTAAGAGTAGTCATAAAATCATTGGTAATCCTTAATTATCAGAAACCTAATTCTAATAATCTTGTTTCTGAAACAAAGAGGAGTCGAAACAAAAGTTAGGACTAATCGGTTTTATCTATTTATGCATATACTAGAGAGCTTGGGCATTCCATACTGTGACAGTATACAACAATACTAATTAAAAATGTGGTGCAGTTCCCCACGTCAGGTTTACTACACCTCAGGTGTTTTTCTGATGTGACATTCATTCGTTTATTTATTCACTAAGTGTTGATTAAGCGTATTCTATGTGTCAAGTATTAAATTATGTGCAAGAAACATAATGACTCAGAAATGTCCTCTGCCTTCAGAGTGCATATATAACTTAGTAGGAAGAGACAGTTATTTAAATATATGACAGCAGTAAGATTATAGATGCTAAGGTAGAAACATGCATAATATATACAGGACATAAAGGAAGCAGTTGTAGTGCTTATTTGTCGATTGTGTTCTGTCTAGAACCTATACTATAAGAGACGTATTAGGCACATATCACTTTGAGACTCTGTGATTGTTGTTTAGAATACAAAAAGGTCATGCCCTTAAGGAACTCACACATTAATGGAATCACAATATCTTAGCACACTTCCAAGTCCTTGGTGATCATCTCCTTTTTGAATAGTCCTCTAATGTCTTAAAGTCAATATGTATCAGACTAAATTTGTCTTCCTTCCTATTTTCCTACACTTGCGTTCCCATCATTTTTCTACTCTCCAAAGCACAGAGATTCAGAGTTATTTTCTTCTTCTCAATTACTAATCTTGTGCATCTATTGACATGCCTTTCTATATCTGTTATCACTACGTAGCACAGGACTTTTGTCATACTACCTAAACTCAACATCTTTAGTGTTTTTCCTTTCCCATTCCAATATAATATATATATATATATATTATATATATAATGTTTATTTTTGGAGAAAGAGAGAGCATGAGTGCGAGCAGAGGAAGGACAGAGAGAAAGGGAGACAGAGAATCCCAAGCAGTCTCCACAGTGTCAGCACAGAGTTCGATGCAGGGCTCAATCCCATAACCCTGAGATCATGGCCTGAGCTGAACTCAAGAGTCCAATGCTTAACCGACTGAGCCACGCAGGCACCCCTGCAATTTAAATTAAATTCACCTCTAAATGAATTATTAGAAACATGGTTCTAAGCTTACTTTTGTTTTCTTTTGATTTCAAATAATGTTAATGGTTTCCCTACACATTTAGAAAAAAACCCTGGCCTGCTATTTAAAGTACCCCATGCTCAAGTGAAAGAAGGGAAGTATGATGAATAGCTCCCTGGCTGGCTTGTAGAACAAGATGAAAAAAAGATGGTGTCCTGTTTGTATGAGGGGCTATTGGAAAAAACCAAACCAAACAAACAAACAAAAAACAACTAAGTTGTATTGGAAGACCATGAGTTCATTTGCTTGGCTGAATCTGAAGAGTTTTTATGGCCATGTATCCCAGCTCTCCCTAAACATGATCATCACATAGGAAGCTTTTGAAAATATCTCTAAATGTTCTGATTTAATCTTTTTCTTTATGGGATAGATATATCATGTCAACAATTTTTAGAAGCCCATTAATGATGTAATTCAATGTAAATAGCCAGATGTTGTATAAATGTAAACTCTCATGCATATTGCTTAAGCATAAAAATCTAATAAAATAGTATTAGAATATTAAATATATAAAATGAGATTATGAAAAATTTATGATAATGAAGAACCCTTTTTTTCTAGTAAGAAACCATAGTATTAGCCAAGAATTTCATCAATATGTTGCTTTTTTTTCTCCCTGGAGAATTTAAGTATTAGTTTTTCAAAATATTTTCCTCCATTGGTAATGCTGAAATTCAGATTCACTTCACGTAAGTTTCTTTCTAAGCATGGAAATGTCTTTTCTCTTCTGGAATTGATGTTTTCCGTTTAACTCCCAAATCTTGTTTTCTTATATTTTTCTCATTCTTTATTTTATTTCATTATTAATACTTTCAGTCATGTAAAAATATTTCTTATGGTCTTATCCTTTCCTATGTTGTTATTAGTAAATTCACTAATAAGCTATTGCTTTCATAACTGAATTTTACATCAGGTATAGCTTTTGGAAATGTTTCATTTTACTCTGACTTTTTAATATAGTCTACATTAAAAGAACATCATAGTGTTTGCTGTTAATCATAGTTGAAAAATAGCTTCTACAACATTTAATGAAATAAATTTAATACTTTAAAAAAATAAATAAAAAATAAAAATAAAATACTCCATTCTCATACTCTTTATCTAGCCTGCTTTCCCAATATGTGTCTCATTACTTCCTGGTATTTTTCAATATTCCATTTAAAGAGAATTATATGGTATTTCCTCTACCTATCTGGCAATTTCCTGATTCTCTGCTTTTTTCTCTTGTCATTCATTCTGCAGGATATTTCTCCATAATCCCAATTCTCCTTGTTAGATCAAAAATGCTTTTACATCTATGAGACTTTCCTCATTTCCTTATAAATTCATAAGATTTTAGGGGCACCTGTAACAAAGAAGTGATTATTTGAGGTTTCTATGGTATAATACAAAAAGCATTAGATTTAGAGTTAGATCTTGAGGTTCTACTAATGTGAACCTACCACTGTTACTATTGCTTTTGTGAATTAGCCAAATCCCATACTGTCAGTCATCGCAGAAGTAATAATAGCTATTAATAATAGTGATTATACTATCATTAATATGTGATAATAAAATAAAATAATTGCTAACACAAATTGAAATATGTTAAATATAAATGGGAGATAGTTAAACCCTAGGTTTTAATCTTTGGTTCTCATCTTCTATATGAAAAGATAATTCTTTAGGGTTCATTTTCTATTACCATTGGGTCTACATGAGTTACTGTAGCTTTAAAGTAAGAGTAAAGGAAAATGTGAATAACTGGTCTTTATATTTAATAGGCACTTCAATAAGTGACTGAATGAATAAATGAACTTCAGTAAGAGATACTATATCTCTCCTAGATAGCATTAGGTTGTATATAAAAGTCACTAACATTAGGTTGTATATAAAGTCATTAGGTTGTATATAAAAAGTCATACATTATATATGTAGTAATTTAAAAAAAAGATAATAAAATTTGGCAGTTAATAGCATGCTCAAAATCATCACTGGTGAGTTTTAATTTTTTCAAAAAGAAAAGAAGAAGAACTTGGGCTGGATTGAGAAGAGCAAAACCAGTTTTATGCTCTCGACACCTCTCCTAATTAAGATGAAATATGCTAAATGAAAAAGACATGCTTGAAAAGGGAAATAAACAAAATTACAGAGTGATAGGCTATTTTTATTTTTTAATTTTTTTAAATGTTTATTTATTTTTGAGAGAGGGAGAGAGTGCGCGCGAGCAGGGGAGGGGCAGAGAGAGAGACACAGAATCCGAAGCAGGCTTCAGGCTCTGAGCTGACAGCACAGAGCCGGGTACGGGGCTTGAACCCATTAACTGCAAGATCATGACCTGAGCTGAAGTTGGATGCTTAATGGAGTGAGCCACCCAGGCACTCCAGGAAGCTATTTTTAAAAAGGCCACAGGTGGGGGTACTTGGCTGGCTCAGTTGGTAGACCATGCAACTCTTGATTATGAGTTTGAGCCCCATACTGACAGTAGAGTTTACTTAAAAAAAAAAAAAAAAAAAAAAGGCCATAGGTAAATGCTTCAAAAAACATTTATTGAGTTCCCACTATGACCTAGACAATATGGTAAAATTTAGCTTTACACTGATCTTAAATTGATGGCTGATTAATTATTTTGCTTCTCAGTTGATCTGTTAGCACAACGGTACGCTCCAGAAACAAAACAAACAGACAAAAATGAAACCTAACCCAAACAACTGTTTATATCCTCACTGTCATTTCTCCAGTTTTCAAC
The DNA here is from genome assembly GCF_028749965.1 of Puma concolor. Classification (NCBI taxonomy): domain Eukaryota; kingdom Metazoa; phylum Chordata; class Mammalia; order Carnivora; family Felidae; genus Puma; species Puma concolor. The sequence goes on along the minus strand of NC_141667.1, from coordinate 202,589,845 downwards.
TCACACTGCCGAAAGGATTATAAGAAATATGAAAAATCATGGCATATAAAAATATAACACACTAGATGGGAACCGGGAGACAACAGTTTCACCGGGGAGACTTGAAAGTGATAATAAAATGGAAGACATATTTCCTCTCTTTAAAAAGAAAATAATAACCTAACTTACAGTGTTTTAGTTTTTCAGTTAATACAGATGATTATTCTGTATTTATTCAAGTGGAGTCACTTCCTTTAAAAAGCTATGCACAGCTGAAGCTAAAGAACTTTAGTCTGAATTCTTACCTTAGGTCTGTTTGATATGAGGATGACTCTGAGAGCAGAAGCGTCCTCTGTATAAATGCCAAAATGCGCTTTGATTGAACATGCTTCCCTGCACCCATCTAAGACACATACTCACTCAACTACCTTCAGTGTGTTGGGGATTCCATTGAGTCTCTTCTTACTCTACTAATCTGCAATACCTATTTCATATGAATTAGAGAATTCAGAACCTAAAAGAAAGCTTCCTCTAGTTTGACCCTGTCTATTTACAGATAGACTTGCCTGAGGTTAAGTAGCTTTCTACTAAAAGAGGAGTGAAAACTATCTCTGTCTAATTTTAGAATAAATACACAGTATAGTCATTTTTTTTAGTCCTGTCTGCTGGCACCATGTAATTGATCTTTCCAGACTTGTGTACATAAAAAGCATAGATATAAGGTATCCTTCATAAAACTATGAAATAATTCCATAACTCTAAATGCATATAAATCTTGAATTCAATCATATACTATAGAAATAGACATAAATATGGATTTTTTTCTAGAATTTGTTCTACTACAACAACAAAAAAGGAAACAGATACATTAAATGAGCCAAATTTTAACCTAAACAGGAAGCATTTCTCTATATTCCTTGGGATTTCTCTATTCCTTTAAAGCTACAACACTTAAAAATGTCAGAACCATTTGGCAATAATTGTTGAAGATACGCATGTGACACATACTTTTATTTTTTCTTTTGTTCTGTTTTTATTTACTGCTGAATTATGGTAAAATAAATTTGGGGAAAAAAAATAATCATCCACAGATGAGAAATGTAAAATGAGCTGTAGGTATGTTAACAACCTTTCAGTTAAAGAAACTGTTGTTTGGCATTAAAAAACAAAACAAACAAACAAAAAAAACCTTCAATGAGTTACTACCTCTGAGATCTCATTTAATCTGAGATACAGTTTTAAACTATTAATATTTTAATTCTATACTGTTCTAATTTAAATACTTTCTATGGCATTATAAAATCAGATATCTTAAGAAAAATAGACTTTAAAAAGTCCAATATTTATTAGAAGTAAACTGAGCAATGATAAACTATTACTTTCTGTTTTAAAAGTCCATTTATTTTCCTTCTGATAAGACATACTTTAAAAAAATTTTGAAGGAAACATTAAGAAACAAAAAAATAAAATATTATTACTTCTATTTTAGCGTGGTTCATTAAATCTAAGGATAATTAGGAATTATTAAATCCTATAAAAATGAATGTGAATACTTTTATCAGTGAACAAAAAACACTTATAGTGCAACTGGGGATAGTTCCTAAATATCAAAAAAGTATATTTATAAAATGTAATAATTCATTACATATGTATGTGCTTTTAATTTAATAAGCATATTTTAATGTTTCTCCCTTTTGATATTTACAAAAATAATAAAGGAAAAGAATCAAGCAGCGCTATTACCTCAAATATAAAGAAAAAGGAATAAAAGAGAATGACTACAGATTTTTATTCACAAACTGTCACTTCATCATTTCTGGGCTTACCCCACATGTTGTGTGACCGACTATACACAATTCATGGCAGCCTCTAGTTCATTAGCTAATGGAATCATCTAGGCTTTTCCATCTATAAGTTCTATAGAGGTTGCTCCTAATGTTTTAAGAGCCTTTTAGCTTTATATTTTGTATTACTTTATAAATATTGTTCTTTTTTTAATTAAGAAATTAAGCTCTGGACAAATCTTAAAATCCCATAGAAAATAGCTACTTTTAATGGAACTTTCTTGTAAGACTAGAAGTGAGATCAAATAGTGACAGAGCATCATATTCAGGGGATTGCAAATTGTATTTCACAGTCCTTGGACTGCTTTATTCAATGAGTAAAACTGATAAAAATCATTTTTTGAAGAATGTGGGACACTTGGCACTTACATGGGTTGAAAACCATTGATTTAGTTTAATCCAGTGGAACAGTCGTCTTAAAGTATGTGTGGTGAAGTACTAAATTTTTGTTTTACCTTTTTCTTTGTTTCTCCTGTTTTTGTAAAATAAAATAAAAATGAATGACTAGAAAAATTCAACAAAAGCAAAGATACAAAATTTAAGTCCTCAGTGTTCTAAATATTAGATTTAATAAACTGTATATATTTAAATTAGTAAATCAGAAAAAGATCACAGAATGAAATATGTAGAATGTACACATATACAGAATATATGTGTAGATTATTGAAAGCATCATAGTAGATGTATAATTTGGAAAATTATTACATACACAGCATTTTGTTGTTAGGAGTGAAATAAGGATTCTGAATGTTGAATATCTATACACTTAAATTGAACAAACACATTCCCAATTTCTTTACATATCTCACCAGTTTAGTGACAAACTGGACTACCACTGGTCTGCAGAGCATGCTTGGAGTAGCACCAGCCCAAAAGACAGTTATTGGTTGATATCCAGTATCTATACTCTCTTCCCATTTTCCCGTTCAGACTTTCCTTGGAGAACAAGTGTTTTCCTCTTATTAAAGTCAACTTACAGTTTGGGTAGAATTGACTCATTTCCTAGACTTATTTGGCCTAAATTAAACCGTGTAATTCCATCCCTTATACAAGTGTTGGTTCAAGTTTGGGCGCTTGACTTAAGTTAGCCCAATCAAAATGAAACTCAGAAGCTTTTCTTTATTTTGTAATAGTTAAGTGATACTCTATTAGTGTGAATACAAAACCGTGACTTTAGAAGCTATGGCACCAGAAAGAGAAGGGGCCTTAGAATGACGTTGTGATTGCAAAAGGCAGAGAAGTGATCTAGAAAGGCATCGGGTCAGTGATATATTTTACCTTAATTAAAAATGCATAATATGGAACAGCAGTCTTTTGCAAAAGTACATAAAACAAAAGGTGCACAATGCATACCTTTACACAGCTGCCTAGAACATGGAATAGGAAGGAGAATGGGAGTGAAAAATTGGGTTGAAATAGAAACAGGTATTAGATGGGACTTACACAGAGAAACAAATATGCTTAATTGAAAACTCTGCACCCACTGTCATGCATAACTCTACCTATACCGACGTCTAAGTCCATATCTGCATCCATAAATACCACTGTTTAGAAAGTTGTGTTCATGTTGACATTGGTGAGTGGCTGGATAAAACCAACTTTGAAACCTTCCTTGTTAACAGTCAATAAAAGGAAACTGTGAACAGCATAACCTGTTGGCTACTGTTGTGTACTTTAGTTCATTTTATAACCCCAAAGTAAAAATTTAATTTTGTTTCTACAGTCAGCATTCACTTATATTCATCACACATTTATTAACTTGTTCTTCATTCCTTTCATTTTACAAAATTTCCCGTTTTCGATTATTGTCCTTCCATATGAAATACAACTTTTTTTTTTTTAATTTTTTTTTTCAACGTTTATTTATTTTTTTTGGGACAGAGAGAGACAGAGCATGAACGGGGGAGGGGCAGAGAGAGAGGGAGACACAGAATCGGAAGCAGGCTCCAGGCTCTGAGCCATCAGCCCAGAGCCTGACGCGGGGCTCGAACTCACGGACCGCGAGATCGTGACCTGGCTGAAGTCGGAGGCTTAACCGACTGCGCCACCCAGGCGCCCCTGAAATACAACTTTTAAAATATTCTTTAAAGAGGTCTTTTGATGGCAAAATTTCTCCATTGTTCTAAAAATAAATTTTTTGTTGCTCTATTATGAAATGTAATTAAGTTTTAAGTGGAAAGTCATGTTTTCTAAGAAAATTTATATATGTATGTTATCCCACTGATAAGAAAACAGCAGTAAATGTAACATTTTATTGGAAGACATTTTATCATCTTTCTTCCCTACCCCTTTACCCCCACCCTCTGCCACTTCTTTTTGTTCTCTAGATTTTCTCTTTCTCTTGAATTTGTGTTTTATTGGGATGTTCTAGGTGTAGATTCATTTTTATTCATCCTTCATGGTTTTATTGGGATCTATGTATCAGAATGTCTTATAAGTTGTGAAAAATTTTCAAATCTTATTCTTCAAATGTCCTTCTGATTACTTTTTTTTTCTTTCTTTTTTTGTGTAGAACTCTGATTAGATACACTAAGAATATAGCTATGTCTTCCCACTTCTGTAAATGGATCAGAGGGAGGTGCTCTCCTCAATTGAATGCCTACTTTGGGTAAATGCTGGCTTTTGTCTTCTATGTTTCACAAACTACCACAAAATGTATACTGTGCAGAGACCAGAACAAAGTGAAATATTGAACACAAAGATAATTTACTGAACTGGATAAACTAAAGTTTCAGTTTTCACAGCTTCAAAATTTGTGAAGGTGACATTTGCAGGTTTGGTCGGGGTATAGGTAAGCAGAGTGCTAGAAATGAGAGTTCCTCTTATTCATATTTAAAATATTTAAAATGATATGTAATTATTGAAATGTATATATGCACATTTAATGTTTTTGCAAGAGAATGTGCTTTGTACTGTTCAAAGTAAACTCATTTTGGTTTACATTCTCCATGAATATGAGTAAGTCTTTTAGAGACTGTTTATAGCCACCTGACAGCTTACCACTTCAATTTAAATCTAGCTCTAAGTTGCTTCTGTTTATATGTGAATACATACACACATACAGACATGCAAAGACACACTGTCTCTTAAAGTGGTTTAAAATTTCACTTTCTGGTAAAATGTATAATGATACCAATAAGAATGAACATGTCAAAAGGAACAATGGTTCTTAGCATAAAATGAAATTGGGTGTAATATTAAAAGCTGCTGTAGCTTAGATCCATGATGTTAAAATGTTTTTGAGGTGATGGAATAAGTACAAAATTTGGGGGGAAGGGACAATGGTGGTAAGCAAAATGAGTGCTGTGAAAGGGCTCTAATTAAAAACATCTTAGGGAGATTTGTCATAACTCATATGCTTGCTCCCTGCTTTACTTTTTATTTTTATTTTTTTTTCCAACGTTTATTTATTTTTGGGACAGAGAGAGACAGAGCATGAACGGGGGAGGGGCAGAGAGAGAGGGAGACACAGAATCGGAAACAGGCTCCAGGTTCTGAGCCATCAGCCCAGAGCCCGACGCGGGGCTCGAACTCAACGGACCGCGAGATGGTGACCTGGCTGAAGTCGGAGGCTTAACCGACTGCGCCACCCAGGCGCCCCATGCTTTACTTTTTAGAATATAAAACTGACTTGGAAAAGTAGAATGGAGGTGGAAAAGAGAAAGAGACATGCATGACATTTTCTGTTTTGTAGAAGTATTTACTCTATTTAAAAATATGAAGTGAATTTATGCTATAAGAATAGTTTATTTCCACAAATCACTGTTATTTATCTTTGTGAATAGTAGGCATATGACCTCTCGCTAAAAATTGGATGAATAACCTCTTACATTACTTAGTAGATATGCATGTGTGCATGTGTGGTTTTGCACCTTTATGCTTTTGTTTGTTTTCCTCGGTTAAAGCACATAAACATATAAATGGGCTTTATATAACTACTCATCCTGATATTGGTTATAATAGTTATAAGTAGATGAGGTTTTAAACTAAATCTAAAACTCACCCACCCTTCATACTTAATACCAAATTTGTTGAAGCAGTAATGCAGTTTTCCTTGCCCATCATATTTTATGAGGGTATAAGGATTGAAGTTACCTTCTCTGAGTCCATTTTTAAAAAAAATATATGGCTTTAGCAAATTAAATCCATGAACCTCCACCGTCAGTTTAACACATAGTTGACATTGTCTCACAATGTGAAATTTGCTCACCCAAAGTAGAATGTGATGTAGAGAATAATGAGTTTTTAGATTGTTTGTTGGCAGAAAAGTGACATGCTGGAAATGATCTGTTCTATGTATCCAATAGTATTCAACTGATGTTCAATGAAATTTAGGCCAGAAAAGATATGGAAGTCATTAGTAAATGAATTGAACTTGACAGTTCCATATATAAACTGCTCTAAATGTATCTAGATAGAGGTGGCACTAACAAATAAAACCTATTTTTTAAAAACTTGAACATACCCTTCTTTCTCAAGTGTATAAAGCTAGAATGTAAATTGTTGTGCTATAACTAATGTATGCAATAGAGCTACATAAAAGCTCTAAAATTAATAATAATATTAATAATATGATTATTCAAAAGGATAATGTATTCTCTGGTTATTTGAAACCTTCAGTCATTAAGTGCATCATCTAATATTTATCTTATTGAAACGCGTACGAATAAAATCTGGAAATCACGGCACCTTGTTTATTTCTTCATCCACTGATTTAAAAGAACCATCAAGATTGCTTTGGCTATTTGGGGTCTTTTCTGGTTCCATACAAATTTTGGGATTATTTGTTCCAGCTCTGTGCAGAATGCTGGAGTTATTTTGATAGGGATTGCATTGAATATGTACATTGCTTTGGGTAGTATCGACATTTTAACAATATTTGTTCTTCCTATCCAAGAGCATGGAATCTTTTTCCATTCTTTTGTGTCTTCTTCAATTTCTTTCATAAGCTTTCTATAGTTTTCAGTGTACAGATTTTTCACCTTTTTGGTTTAATTTATTCTTAGGTATTTTATGGGTTTTGGTGCAACTGTAACTGGGATTGATTGCTTGATTTCTCTTTCTGTCGTTTCATTGTTGGTGTACAGGAATGCAACTGATTTCTGTGCATTGATTTCATATCCTGCAACTTTGCTGAATTCATGAATCAATTATAACAGTTTTCGGTGGAATCTTCTGGGTTTTCCATGTAGAGTATCATGTCATCTGCAAAGAGTGAAAGTTTGACCTCCTCCTGGCCGATTTGGATGCCTTTTATTTCTTTGTGCTGTCTAATTGCAGAGGCTAAGACTTCCAATACTATGTTGAATAAGAGTGGTGAGATTGGACATCCCTGTCTTGTTCCTGACCTTAGGGAGAAAGCTCTCAGTTTTTCCCCATTGAGGATGATATTAGCATTAGGTTGTTCATATATGACTTCAAGCTATACTACAAAGTTGTAATCATCAAGACAGTATGGTAGTGGAACAAGAACAGACCCTCGGATCAGTGGAACAGAACATAGAACCCAGAAATGGACCCACAAATGTATGGCCAACTAATCTTTGACAAAGCAGGAAAGAATATCCAATGGAATAAAGACAGTCTCTTCAGCACGTGGTGCTGGGAAAACTGGACAGAGACATGCAAAAGAATGAACCTGGACCACTTGCTTACACCATACACAAAAATAAACTCAAAATGGATGAAATACCTACATGTAAGACAGGAAACCATCAAAATCCTCCAGGAGGAAGCAGGCAAAAACCTCTTTGACCTTGGCCTCAGCAGCTTCTTACTCAACATGTCTCCAGAGACAAGAGAAACAAAAGCAAAAATGAACTACTGGGACCTCATCAAAATAAAAAGCTTCTGCACAGTGAAGGAAACAATCAGCAAAACTAAAAGGCAACTGAAAGAATGGGAGAAGATATTTGCAAATGACATATCAGATAAAGGGTTAGTATCCAAAATTGATAAAGAACTTATCAAACTTAACACCCAAAAAACAAACAATCCAGTGAAGAAATGGGCAAAAGACATGAATAGACACTTCTTCAAAGAAGACATCCAGATGGCCAACCGACACATGAAAAAATGCTCCACATCACTCATCATCTGGGAAATACAAATCAAAACCACAATAGATACCACCTTACACCTGTTAGAATGGCTAACATTAACAACTCAAGCAACAACAGATTTGGTGAGGATGCAGAGAAAGAGGATCTCCTTTACATTGTTGGTGGGAATGCAAGCTGGTGCAGCCACTCTGGAAAACAGTATGGAGGTTCCTCAAAAAACTAAAAATGGAACTACCCTACGACCCAGCAATTGCACTACTAGGCATTTACCCAAGGGATACAGGTGTGCTGTTTTGAAGGGACACATGCACCCCAATGTTTATAGCAGCACTATCAACAATAGCCAAAGTATGGAAAGAGTCCAAATGTCCATCAATGGACAAATGGATAAAGAAGATGTGGTATATATATATATATATATATATATATGTGTGTGTGTGTGTGTGGGGGTGTATATATATATATATATATATATATGTATACACACACAATGGAGTATTACTTGGCAATCAAAAAGAATGAAATCTTGTCATTTACTACTACATGGATGGAGCTGGAGGGTATTATGCTAAGTGAAATTAGTCAGTCAGAAGACAAAAATCATATGACTTCACTCATATGAGGACTTTAAGAGACAAAACAGATGGACATAAGGGAGGAGAAACAAAAACAATATAAAAACAGGGAGGGAGACAAGAGACTCATAAATATGGAGAACAAACTGAGGGTTACTGGAGGTGTTGTGGGAGGGGGGATGGGCTAAATGGGTAAGGGGCACTAAGGAATCTACTCCTGAAATCACTGTTGCACTATATACTGACTAATTTGGACATAAATTTAAAAAAATAAATAATAAAATAAAAATAATAAAAATAAAAAAAGAAACACTTCAAAATAATTAGCATCAGTTGCTTTTTATACATGGAAATAAAACTTACTTCATCATCTGTGTTAATGATTCAATCTTAAAATTTATGATTCCTTAATTTAATTTTTCAGGAAATTTTTTTTTATCATTCTCTACAACTTCTTTGTATGTTAGAAGATATAATTTAGATAATTGTCTTTGGTTACTTTATATTGTTACCACTAAAACCTTCTCTATTTTGTTATCTTTGTTGAAGAAACTAATATACTGGAAGTAAGAATGTTTTGACCAATGTAAAGTGGCAAAAAGTTCTTAGAAAATACTGGTTAGTTCACCCTATTAAATTTTTCAATTTAGATATTGCACTGAGTATCTAAGTTGAATATAAATTGATATAAAATAATATGGCTGTAAAGTTTTTCTGTTTTTTTTTTCCTTGGGTGTTTAGTATAACATTAACAGACAGTTAAATATACACAATTATACAATGCTACTTAATTTTACATTTAATAGTTAGTAATTATAATTACAAAGGATGGCCTGGCTAGGGCTGATCAAATGTCCTCTTCCCTGGGGAAAGGTGAAATGCAACATTATGCAAATTTATTTCACAGTGGCTTCTTGGTGATTTTTTTTTTCAATTCTTGGGCCTTTTTACCTCTATCTTCTCTGACATGTGTTCCTTCATGCAGAAATACCCTTCTTTTCTAAATTTTTGGAATCTCTTGGACATTGGCATTGTTTTGATTAATGATCTCATTTTTATTCATTCTAGTTAGATCTTGCTGAACAAAAATGTCCTTTTCTTAACTTTAGCAATGACTTTTTATTTTTAAGGTTACCACTGAGGCACTCAAACATTACTCTATGCAAGTTCTTAGACACCTTTATAAAACAGAACTTTAGAACTCAAGGCTCCTAATCAGCAAGTCCTTTTCTTTTTGTTCAATAAGAACATTTGCTATTAAGTACCCGAAATTTAGAAAGAATTTTACTATCTTTATTTAATCTACACAATAAAATTGGTCTGCTAAATTCAACATTATGATCATCATACAATGAACACATTATCACTCATAATATCTCAAATCCATAACCATGCATGTATTTGTTCTGTTCATTTTTACTGTAATGCCTTTCTATTTTCAATCATTATATTTAAAAAGAGGAACTTAATTCCTTACTGTGTCACATAGTGTTTTGGATGTATTAAATATTTTATATGCATTATAGTGAGACATATTTGATATTCTTGTTTGGTGAAACCAAGGTAAATTGGAAAAATTTGTTTAACCTCTCCTTCAGAGGAATTTACCGAGCATATTCAAAAAGAAGAGAACATGACTGTATTTTCATTGAGATATGCACATCTACTTCCCTGTAACCTGATGGAAACATTCAGAGTTGAATTATATTTTATGTTTGTAGGTCGAACAAAAGGTGTTTTTTATATTATTTAGTTCTCAGGCACTGTATGTATTCACACCATTAATTATTAATTATTCACAGATTTGCTTAATAATTGTCAAGGCTTTATTCTGAGTTGCACTGGACAGGGGGATGTCAATTCATATCTTTTGTCTGTCTACATCCTCTATGTATATTGCTGCAGTCAAATTGCTCAAGAAACCATGGCATCAATTGTTAAGGTGGCCAAAGGAACTGCAGTATTCTCTAGCTAATGCATTTTTCACAGAAATGTTACAATATAGTGACTTTGATCTAAAGGCAATTTAAATATAAACAAATTCAATGTTAGTTCAGCTACAATCTGTCAATTATCTTCATATTTCCTATGTGAATACATTTTCTAATATAATACAGCTTCTATGAAACAAATAGTGCTATTTATTTTCATGCTTTATCTTAAATATAAAATATTAACTTTCATGTAAGCAATCACTGGTACAGAGAGAACATTGGGAAACATATTGGAAATTAACATAATTATATCAAGAGTTCCCTAGCGGTCAAGAGCATTAGTACTCAAATTGCATTATGAATATGCAAATCCAATATTTTTGATTTAGGTCATTTGTCACTGGTATCAGAAATTGCAAGTCACTGCTGGGCTGTCTAAACTTCTGAAAGAGCTTCAGATGACTGGTGACTTAATTCAAAAGAACCTTCTGGTACATCAACAATCTATCTGAATTGTATAAGATCCACTGATAGGCAAATTTCCTTTATGTTTTCACTTTGTTTAAGCACTAGCACACAATCCCCCTTTCCATTCGTCTTATGCTTTGGAGTGATGGAAAGGCACTGAATGAAGAGCAATTCCTCTGAAACTGGTCTTTATCAGAAGCAATTATATTTGGATAAAATATGAATTCAGAATCAAACTTACATTCAGTTTGCTCACCTAGCTAGTGCTTATTCCTCTGTTGTGCAAGGATCATTACTTTTAAACTGTGAGTTTAGATCATTAATTTATTAATTTTTAACTGTGATTACAGATATTCACCTTGCAGCTGGATTTATATAGCATGCAAACACTTGTATAGGGCATAAAATTTGAACAGGTCATAAGTGCAGAAGTGGTGTTGCTAGATACTTATCGCATGCCATGACAAATGGGTGCAGCTCAATGAATCGGATATTAGAATGTTATTTTGCAGCATACTTCAGCCACTTCCGTAGAGACAAGGCTGCTGTTAGTTGCATACTAAATATTGTTCTGACTTAGATCATTCCATCCAATATAGACAGGTAAAAGAAAGGAATTAAACTAATAAGTGATAAATAATTTTCAAGATAAATAAAAAGAAAAAAACAATATTGGCTACAAATTTGCCTCTCTTCAGGAACTTACCTGTTTCATAACTTTGCTGAATTATATGACCTCTCTAAGATTTATTTACAGGATGATTATGAGAATTAAATAGTATTCATAGTAAGCAATTAACAGCATGCTTGGTATATAAAAGATACCAGAGAACACTTACAAAATAAGTTTATTGTTATAAAACTGTGTATTTTTTGGAATAAGTAGTGCCTAGTGTTTTGAAATTATCCCTCCAATCTCATTTTTTCTTGACATCCAGCTCACTCACTCCCACTGCAGCCATATTGGATCTCTGTGCTTCTTGGACACTCCAAGTATTCACTCTTCACAGGGCCTTTGCCTTCAGCACTCTGTCCCCATGCAGCAATGTGGCTCACTTCCTCTCTTCTGTCAAATTTTTGCTCATATCACACTCTAGCAATGAGGTCTCCTCCTGGCTACTCTTTATTCCCTAGTTACAGTGCTTTTGAAGTCTTTATAAAATAGCAATATGCTCACATCTGGCAGTTTATAATCTCCCTTACCTAACCTGTTTTTTTTTTTCTTTTTAGTAAATTTCACTGTTTAGCTTATAATAAATTTAATCATTCATTCATTTATTATCCTCTTCTCCCACTTCTCATTCCAAATAAAACATAAATTCCATAAGGCTAAGAAAATTATGTTTCCTTCAAAGCATTTTCTCTAGCATCAACAGTGCTGGACAAAATCTATATTATTTTTAAATGAATGAATAAAGAATAAATGCATTTTTAATTTTTACATATTAGACATAATTTAATACTATATTTAACAATATTACCTAGTCTCTATCTTTTAATCCAGAACAATGCAAATCTAGATTCTTTTATCCCAGGGATAGATTTTCACGTGTTCATCCATTAATTATTTTTAAGTTAGGCTTAAATTATAATTTTCTTTTTGTTTAATGAATACAAAATATGTCTGTGGGCTTTATACTTACAATAAACAGCTACTCTCTTGCCCCATTTCTAGGAAATAATAGGTATTGATCTGCAGTCTCCATCTGGAATCAAAAACTAAAGGTAACTTCTCAGGAAAAAAAAAGATCGTTCAAGAATGACACACTCAATTCACACAGTATTTATCAAGTACCTACTATGTTTGTTATAGCTCTAAGAGCTATAGAGAAAATGAAGATGAAAAGAAATACTATATCTTTGAACATGTTTAATATTTTTGAGAATACGAGAGGTACATGATAACCATATAAAAGATCTTAACAGGGGTGCCTGGGTGGCGCAGTCGGTTAAGCGTCCGACTTCAGCCAGGTCACGATCTCGCGGTCCGTGAGTTCGAGCCCCGCGTCAGGCTCTGGGCTGATGGCTCTGGGCTGATGGCTCTGGGCTGATGGCTCGGAGCCTGGAGCCTGTTTCCGATTCTGTGTCTCCCTCTCTCTCTGCCCCTCCCCCGTTCATGCTCTGTCTCTCTCTGTCCCAAAAATAAAAAAAAAAAAAAAAAAAAAAAAAAAAAAAGTTGAAAAAAAAAAGTTTAAACAAAAAATAAAAGATCTTAACAAGTCAACCATTTCTCCTTTCTTTTCCTAATGTCTTGCTTATGTACTAAATATATTCACAGAGTAAACACATTGAGAATCTCAGTAAGTTCAATAAAAACCTCAGCTCCTCAACAGAATCACTACCCTGGGGCTGTTTGTAGTTTCCAACATACAAAAGTCAGTACTACATTAAAATTAGATGATCTATATTAAAAATCTGTATGAATGAAAACAAATAGCATCAAAGGAAAATGTTTATCAATTGGGTACCCAGTCTTCACAGGAACTTATATTCCTTAAAAGTAAATTTAATATTGTTAAAAGATTTTTCAATGATTAAACAAATTCAAAAATGTTTATTGTGGTCTCAGTAAATATTACTAATATAAGAAAGCTTTGATTTTTTAATTAATTAATTTTAATAAGCTATATTCTTTAGCTTGCACAGAAGACCATGATGTTTTAACTGAAAAATGGTCAGAGTATTTCCAAAAATCTTGTTGGTCCTAAAAATGTTCTAGATATGTTTATTCTTTTTGGTAAAGCGTCATGTAAACTACTACTCATAAATATGTCATAAATGAAGGACATGGCACAAGGTGAGAAGTTCTTAGAAAAGGAAGTGTGTAAAACCAACCTCAATAATGAAAGACCTTTCTAAGCACTCTTAAGTTATTTGCTTTTTTTTCCTCCAGCATATACACTTCTTAGATCTAGTACATCAGCATTAACTAATAATTGCCTTTACTTTATGTTTCTCAATATAAGAGAAACATACAAACATACTCACCCTTAACCACCATTAAAAAAAATGTTGCTTAAAATTTATCAATCAAATCTCAAATTGACAGACTCTTACTAAAATTAAAGATTCAGTCATAATGGAAAGCTCAAATCTGTTTCCTTATTCAAAAATAATAAAGTTTTCTTGACTATTAAAAAAATGATACCAATTTCTCTTATCATGTAATTACTTCAGTTGCCTCTACCACACACTTTTAGCAAAATTATACATCGTCCTATCTTGCTGTTAGTTATTTTATTATGTTAATGTCATTTCACAAGATGATACATTTTTTAAAAACCTGTTAGCTTTATAAACCTATATCTCAATTGCTTATTCTTTATGAACCAAAAAAGTTTGTAGTATTCCTTTTAAAGTGTTTGCTAGAAGACAGGAATCAGAAGATATATAAGATGTAGTATCCTGTCTCTCAAAGATCCTCAGGATCATCCTACAGGTGTCTCTGTGTTCTTTGAACAGGCCAAGGTCTTTTCCTACCTCAGTATTTTTGCACTTGCTGCTCTTACTTCCCAGAATGCTCTTTGATTGGACACCATCAATTCATCCATATTCCTATCCTTTGGTCTTAGGACATATCCTTAGCAGGGTCTTTTCTGATCGTTTTACAGAAGATTGGTGCTTTGAATATGCTTCACTCAGTCACATATTTTGTCACATATTACCCAATTTGTTAATTTCATGACATTTCTCACAATCTGCAGTCATCTTGTTTATTTACTCTAACTTCTCCTTACCCCATGCATGTGAACCCTGTTAGAAAGAGAACATATCTCTCTTAACTTACTATATTTTCTTGCTCAAAACCTGTGCTGACACTCAATAAGTGTATTAAATTAATAAACAAATGTTGTTAAATAGTTTGAGGAAACAGTTACTCTAAAGGAGAAAGCTTGATAAAGCTTTAGAGACTTCATGACATTTCAGTTGATTGTTACAGAGTGAAGGGAACACTTCCAGGTTGAATAAAAATCATTCACTACTTCATAGAAGTAAAGAAAAACCTATGATTTAGTGGAAGTATGTTTCTATTATTAATACATGAGACTTTAAAGGATTTTCTATCTTAAGAAAATATAAAGCATTTGGACCAGAAAACTCAAACTATTTAGGGGGGGGAATGTCCACAAACTGCAAGGAAGTTGAAATGTTTGTCATTTGTCACTTAAATTATTTTAAGATTTTGTGGTGTGCTATACCATTCACTGTCAGTCATGGAATTATTATTATTGTTGTTGTTGTTACTGCTATTTTCAAAGTGACATAAGTCTACTGTAAGCAACTTCCATGCCAAAGATTTCTGTTGTGACATTACTCTTCACGGGGAAGGAAAAACGCCCTGCATAGCATTGTCTTCTACTCTGCCGCCATCAGATATATTGGGTAGGAAATGTCATTAGGTTTTCTTTCCAAATCTCATTACCAGCAAGGAGTATATGTCAGGCTGAATAGCAAACATACCAGTTACCATTACAGGCTGATATCAACCCAAGGTAAAGACAGGCAGCTTTGGACAGCAGTCCTAGGTAACAGATTTTGCCTGGTGAGATCTGATGTCTTATTCTATCCCACTACCATTGACATTATATCTATGGATGGAAACAACAGTAGGATTTTTCACCTGCTGCTTCATCTTGCCAGTAATGAAACAGTTACATGACTTGTAGTTTTTCATTAAGGAAAAGAAAAACGGTATTATTAAAGAACAAATACTTCAGCTTTTGGAATTATAAATTAAGAGTGTAATGTATATCTCTACCTATATTAATCTATGTTTAGTAAGTCAATATAACTTAAAACCAAATTTTATTGCACCTGCGAAAACAGCATTTACTATAATAAATTCTACTGTTTATAGTGATTTTTTCTGTACCTTGCAGAGTAGTTCCTTTATAAATATGTTTTCATTCAGAGTTAAGTTCACAATAGAGTAAATTTTAACATTAGGAAATGTTATTGGGAGTCAAAATGCCAAAGATGTACATGAGGTGAAAGCTCAAAGGAGTGTAATTACTAGAGAGAAAATGATCCCATCTACATAAAATGCAGGGCCAGCCAGTGTTTCCGTGGATAGCAGTATTTCCATTGAACCATAGAGCTACCTATTGCTGTTGGCTTCTTTCAGAAGCACTCTCAGCTTGGTACTTAGAGCTACAAATTCATGGGCAACTTCTAATGGTCACAGACATACCTCTGGATGCAGCGATTGCATTTTGCTCAGCGCGTGTTTCTCTGAGGGATAGAAGAATTGGGAACTCATTCTAGCTGGCTATGTGCTTTAGAGAAATTGTATTTTGGTAGAGAAGATTTGCATTTGTGTCTGATTATCAGAGATAATCTAATAATGCAAACTGTTAAAGAGAAATAGATCCAGACACTTGTTGAAGGCAGTAAAGACAAATTTTATCTGGTACTTTTTCAATAGGAAGGAGAGATTTTGGTGTATCACTGAGCTCAACTCTAAGTTCAACAAGCACAATTTGGAATTCGTGGCCAAAGAGAAAAATGACAGGGTCAGTAGATGGAAATTTTCTAAGAGGAGAGAATCATGAATAGGGAGATTTTCAGTAAGTTGGCTTAACAAGATTCATGCTAAAGGAAGACCAAAGTGATCAGATATCAAGGGTTGTAATGAGGACTTTAAACAGATATCAAGGGGCATCAGATATCAACAATGCAGGCATTTGGGGGAGATTCTCCTTACACTTCCTTGGCAAGATTCTTGCCAAACTGGGCTAAGCAGGCTGAGGACAGGTCCAAGATGAAGCCTAATTGAAAAGAGGACTAAAATTGGTCAGTGAGACAGTCTTCATCAAAACTCACATATCAAAGTCAGCATGTCCAAATTGGAGCTCTTTTTTCCCCCTCCTAAATCTGTTTCTCCCCAGCCTTTCATTTTATTTAAGGATACCACCAACCATCTTGTTGCTTATATAAAAGTCTCTGAAGTCTGATCCATTAGGAAATCTTGTGAGTGCTACTCAACAAGTATATTTTGAACTCTCTACCTTCAATGACATAACCCTAATTCACAATACTATCAGTTCTCACATTGTTTTCTACACTTGCCTCCTTCCTGGTCTTTCTTATTCCATTCCCACCACCCCAACCTCCCAGTGAGAAAGTGTTTTAAGTGTAAACCAAACTCTGCTCAGACTTTTTAATGGCGTATGCAAGGAGAATAATAGCCAACATATTATTGAGTCTGAAAAGACCCTGCACAATTTGACTCCAACCCAGCCTCCAATATCAATTTCTTTCTACAGTCTCTTCTTCACTTTTGATGCTCTGAATATGCAGCCTCCTTAGTATTTTCATTAATATTCAACAAGCTTTGCATTTGCTGTTCCTTCCTCCTGAAAGTCTTACCTTGGCTTTTTGCAAAGTTCCCTGACTTCCTATCATTTGTGTCATAATTTAAATTAAAATGCCAGGCAACTTTTTGTATCTGCTTTATTCTGCAGATTAAGATTTCTAGATTCTTCCTCCTCTCAATACCTATCACACCCATCTTAGTCACTTTGGGCTACCAGAAAAAAAGTACCATGGACTGGGTGGCTTAACAACAGATATTCATCTTCTCACAAGTTTGAATGCTGGGAGTCCAAGATCAAGATGCCAGTATGATTGGGTTCTTGTCAGAGCCTTTTACCTGGTTTGCAGACTGTTGCCTTCTCACTGTATCTTCACATAGAAGAGAGAAAGCAAGCCCTGGTGTCTCCTCCTCTTCTTATAAAGGCATATTCCATCAGGATGACTCCACCTTCATGACCTTATCTAAGCTTAATTACCTTCCAAAGGCCCCACTAAATACCATCACACTGAGTATTAGAGCTTCATTATATGATTTTGGGGGGAACATAAATGTTTGGTCCATAACAGCCAAAGTTAATAAAATTGAAAGGATATGAAATCCCATCTCATTTAGACCAAACTAAAAATAAATGATTGCATATTAAATATTAATAATTAAACCCTCAAGTTTTCAAATTGCATTCAATCACATTTGAATGTGAATGAATCACATTTGAATCACATAGCAAAATTGTACAGCTACCCTTAGCATTCAGTACACATACACATATACATGTATGAACACCCATTTCCTCTGATCTTACTCTACATTCTCTGTAAAATCATTCCAAGGAATAAGCAATGTCTTTCCTGCTACTCCAGGATTAGTAAACTGGTATTCTCTCTCTCTCTCTCTCTCTCTAGATGTAGATAGGTATAGATATAGATATAAATATCTATGTGTGTGTGGGGGGGGGGGGGAGATTCTGTCTTTTTTTTTCAAGTTTCATTGAGAAATAAATGACATACATCACTGTATCAGTTTAAGGCATACAACATAATAGTTTGATTTACAATTATTACAAATATGATTACTACAGTAGGTTCAGCTAATATCCATCTTCTTATATGGATACAATAAAAGGAAAAGAAATAAGGGGAAAAATGTTTCTCCTTGTTGTGAGAACTCTGAGGATTTACTTTCTTGTGTATATCACACAGCACTGTTAGGCATAGTCATCATGCACATTACATCCCTAGTATTTATTTACCTTATATTTGTAAATTTGTACCTTTTGACCACCTTCTGTTAATTTCCCCCAATTGGTTGTTTTAATAAACCAATTTAATACAAAATTTAACTTGGAACATTGATGTATTTTTATTAGATAACACATGTGCATAATCACCTTACCCAAATAAGAACTATTAGGTATATTTATAGGGAGAAGGTAA
This sequence comes from Puma concolor, assembly GCF_028749965.1. Classification (NCBI taxonomy): domain Eukaryota; kingdom Metazoa; phylum Chordata; class Mammalia; order Carnivora; family Felidae; genus Puma; species Puma concolor. The sequence goes on along the minus strand of NC_141667.1, from coordinate 202,571,234 downwards.
ACAATGACTTAATAATTTTAACCATCATTAATGACTCTGTTTACTCTTTTTTTTTTTTTTTTTTTTTTTTTTTTTTACTAGGCAAAGAACTTTATTAATCTTGTTTCAAACCTTATTCCCAGGCTTCTTCAGCTTAATTAGCTGCAAAGAATGAATTGTGTATAAGCAAAAACTGAAAAGAGCTGCAGTGTCCAAGGGGCTTGGGCTTAAAAATATTAGAGATCTAGAATTTATCAGATCCATGAACAAAATTTTTAAAAAGCAGTCATAATATAAAATAGCAGCTCCCAGTAACTTCTTCAAGTTTTATCTTCTTCAGAAGTTGACTCATCTCCGTTTGCTTCATTCTTGGAAGCGTCATCAAAATTCTCCCTAAGATCTGGAACTTCATCATCATTGTCCCCTCTGGTAGCAAGTGGTGCCTTTCCATCCACAGATTGTTTGCGCAGAGCTTCAGCCAGCCTTCTTAACCTAGTCAGACTGTCTGCACCAAGTTGGTTTAAGATAATGGGCAGCATTTCTGTCAGCTGCTTTGTCTCAGCGCGGCCTGTAATGGTGAAAGTGTTCACTGCTGGGGATGCCTGAACTTTAGGGTTGTTCAAGTGGGTCACTGTTCCGTGGTTTGTGAACATACTCACTTCTTCAAAACCAGAGATATTGTTTACCCCTAACTTCTTTAAGGAGAACTGAAGTTTTTTTATCATCTGCTGTAGCTGCTCTATGAACCACCTTCTTCTTTCGGGGAGCACTTCCTTTCCCACCAACGCGCACTTGTGCTTGCAGTTTGGTGAGTTTCTCTTGGTTCTTGACAGTTTCTTTCATCTTGTTGGAGCGGAAACGGGACCGCGCCTGGGACTAGGGTTGGCGCTCAGGGGGTCTCGGGTGGGCCAGCTGAAATTAGGCGCCTAATTCTGTTTATTCTTCTGCAAGTATCATCCTAAACACTTTTACATCGCATTTTTTGTTTGCTTTAAATTGTTCAGTACACACACAGGTACACAGAAACACACAATGAAGCAGGGGCTACTAGGAAATATTACTTTTAATCAATGAATAATTTAGAACGTACAACAGGTTTCTGTTGCCTTTCTGTTATTGATTTCTAGTTTTATTCCATTATCATCAGAGAATACACTCTGTGGGATGCCAGTTCTTTTAAGTTTATTGAGGCTTGTTTTAGGATACAAAATATGACCTATCTTGGTGAATGTCTTATTGGTGCCTAAAATAAAATTGTGTATTCTCCTGTTGTTGAGTGGATTGTTCAATACATATATCAATTAGATACTGTTTATTGATTGTGTTCTTCAGATCATTTATGTCCTTTTTAATTTTCTTTCTAGTAGTTTTATCAGTTTCCAAGAGGGGTGTTGAAAACTGTAATTGTGGATTTGTTTATTTCTCTTTTCAACTCAGTTTTTATGTATTTTTGAAGTTTTATTTTTTAGTGTGTACACTTTTATGTCTTCCTGCTGAATTGAACTTTTATCATTATTTAATGTCCTTCTATGTCTCTTATAGTTTTATTTGTTCTATGGTCTAATTTACATATAGGTATATATATATATATATAGCCATTTACGTTTGTTTTAAATTAATGTTTTAAATTAATGTTACATGGCATTTATTTTTTCCATTCTTTTACTTTCAATTTGTCAATATCATTGAATTTGTAGTGAGCTTCTTATAATTTGAATATATATGGGACAGTTTTTAAAATCCAATGTCTGGTTTTTGATTTGTGTATTTATATCTTATACATCTAAGGTGATTACTGATACGTTAGTGCTTTACTCTGCCATTTTTATTATTTTCTTTATTTCTTGTTTCCTCTATTCAAGACTTCCTGTGTGTTACTTGAGTAGTTTTTTTAAAGATTTTGTCTTGTTTTATCCACAGATATTCCTCAATTTATGATAAGGTTATAGCCCAATAAACCTAGTGTAATTTGAAAATATTGTAAGTTGAAAGCACAGGTAATACACCTAACCTACAGAACATAATAATTATCCTAGGCTACCTTAAATGTGCTCAGAACACTTGCTTTAGCCTAGAGTTGGACAAAATCATAAACACAAAGACTATTTTATAAGAAAGTACTGACTACCTCATGCAATTGATTGAATACTATACTGAAAGTGAAGCACAGAATAGTTGCACAGGTACAGAATGGGTCTAAGTGTATCATTGTTACCCTTGTTACTGTGTAGCTGACTGGGAGCTGTGGCTTGCTGCCACTGCCCAGAATCACAAGAGACTCTACCAAACATTGCTAGCCTGGGAAAAGATCCAAATACAAAATTGAAAGTAGTTTCTGCTAAATGCATATCAGTTTTGCACCATCATAAAGTTGACATATCCGAAATTGAGCCCTCATAAGTTGGAGACCATCCGTACAGTGTTTTTGAGTATTGTATTTGCGTTGTATCTGTTGTGCTTGCTATGGGTATTACAATATACATGTGTGACAGTGCAGTCTACATGTTCTGTGTTTTACCACTTCAGGTCAAGTATGAAAATTTCATTTCCACTTATATCCCTTGACATTCTCTAGTAAAATATTATCATGATTATCAGATGTTATAAGTTTAGTTTCAACCATCCAACATGACATAAAATCCACGAGGAAAGGGCACTGTAGTGTGTGTGCATATACTTCTGCCCTACATACCACACTGATCCTCTGGGACTCTCTTTCATCATGTCTTTTCTGTTCAAAGAACTTCTTTCAGCCAATCTTAAAGTGGGTCTTGTAGCAAAACATTCTTTAGTTTTCCTTCATCTGAGAATTTCCTCATGTCCCCTTGATTCCTGAGGGTATAGTTTTCACCAGATACAGAATTCATAATAGGTAGTTGTTTCCTTCCAGCATTTGGAAAACTGTGTATCACTTTGTTCTGCCCTCCATGATTTCAGATGCATTCTTTGGCATTCAGTTCTCTGACATTCTTTACCTACTGGTAATACATCATTTCTCTCCAGCTGCTTTCAAGGTTTGTGGGTTTTTTGGTTTTTGTTTTTGTTTTTGCTTTTTGTTTGTCTTTTGTTTTGTTTTGTGTTTTATCCTCTCTAGCTTTTAGAAGTGTAAATATGATGTGCCTTTGGCATAGATTTCTTTGGGATTATCCTGTTTGGGATTTGGTCAACTGACAGAATGTGTAAATTTGTGTTTTTGCCAAATTTGTAAAGTTTGCATCTATATTACTGCTTAAAATAGTATTTTAATGTCATTTTTTTTCTTTTCCCTCTGGGATTGTGATGTTAGGAATATTGGGAATTTTGTTGTTATCCCACAGATCCTTGAAACTCCATTTCTTGTCTAGTTTCTCTTCACTGTTCAGGTTGGGTAAATTTTATGAATCTGTCCTCAAGTTCACTGATTCAGTCAGCTGTCATCTCTACCACTGGGCCCTTCCATTTTGTTATTTCTGTTCTTATATGTTTTCATTTCTATAATCCGTTTTATATATATATATATATATATACACACACACATATATATGAAAATTAAAATTTTTTAATTAATAAACTTTATTTTTAAAGTAATTTGAAATTTTCAGAAAAATTGAGCAGAAAGTATAGAGTTCCCATATACCACTTCATCTGACCCCCAAACATATATACAGTTTCCCCCATTATTAACATTAGTGTGGTACACATTGGTTACAATCAATGAGTCAATATTGACATATTATTATCAACTAAAGTCCATACTTTACATTAGGGTTCATTCTTTTTGTTGTAAATTCTATGGGTTTTAACAAATGTATGGTGACTTGTATCCACCCTAACAGTATCATATTGAAAATTTTTACTACCCTAACAATTCCCTGTGTTTCATTTATTCATCCCCCTCTCCCTTCCCTAGAACCCTTGGCAACTATTGATCTTTTTTTTAAATTTTTTTAACATTTATTTTTGAAGGAGAGAGAGACAGAGCATGAGCGGGGGAGGGGCAGAGAGAGAGGGAGACACAGAATCCGAAGCAGGCTGCAGGCTCTGAGCCATCAACACAGAGCCCAGTGTGGGACTTGAACCCATGAACTGTGAGATCATGACCTGGGCCAAAGTCAGACACTTAACCGACTGAGCCACCCAGGTGCCCCAAGCAACTATTGATCTTTTTACTGTATCTTTAGTTTTCTTTGGTCGAGAATGTCACATAATTGGAATTATATAGTACATCACCTTTTCAGATAGATGTATTTCTTTAGCAATACAAAATTAAAATTCCCATTCTTTTCATGGCCTGATAGCTTTTTCCTGGAGGGGCACTGAATATATTTCTTGTATCACTGTACAGCAGTTTGTTCACCTTGAAGGGCATCTTTGTGTCTTCTAAGTTTTGGCAATTATGGATTAAATTGCTATTAAACATTTATGCGCAGGTTTTATGTGGACATACTTTTTAATGTATTCTAGTAAACACTAAGGATCATATGATAATTATGTTTAGGTTTGCAGAAGACTGCCAAACTGTTTTCAGCGCGGCTGTATTGTTTTATATTTCCGCCAGTAATGAATAAGGGTTTCGTTTGCAGCATATTTTCTCCAGCATTTGGTGTTACCAATGTTCCGGAGTTTGGCCATCCTAATAGATGTACAGAGATACATCATTGCTTTAATTTTCCATTCTCTCTTGATAGCTGATGTTGAATAATACCTCATATGCTTATTTTCCATTTGTGTAACTTCTTTGGTGAAGTATCTCTTAGATCTTTTGATCATTTTAAAATTGGGTTGTTTAGGGGCACCTGAATGGCTCAGTTGGATAAGCATCTGACTTTGGCTCAAGTCATGGTCTCCCAATTCGTGAGTTCGAGCCCCACGTTGGGCTCTGTGTTGACAGCTCAGAGCCTAGAGCCCATTTTGGACTCTGTGTCTCCCTCTCTTCCTACCCCTTCCCCAACTTGCACTTTCTTTCTGAAAAATAAATAAACATTTTAAAAATGGTTTGTTTGTTGGCTTATTGTTGAGTTTTAAGAGTCCTTTGTGTATTTTAGATACCAGTCTTTTACCAGATGTGAGTTATGCAGAGATTTCCTCCAGTGTGTGGCTTGTTCATTCTCCTAAGGGGTCTCAAAACAATAACAACATACAGCCTTATTGTGATATAATTCACATACCATACAGTTTATGCCACTAAAGTATATAGTTTTCTCCATACTTTGGTCATGCTAATATAACTATATCCACACAATACAAAAGTACGTGAAATTTATCTTGGTGTATGATTTTTATTTTGCTTTCAGTATTTATACTCATTATAAGAAATTAAACTCATAACTAAATAGATTAAATATATTTATATATATATAAATTAATAATCTGAAATGTCCGGATACATCTGTGTGTATTTGTGTAAGAGAGGCAGGGTAGAAAAGCTTATCTATCACAATACACCTTTCACTTTTTTTCATGTTTTGAAAGCACCATCTATTATAACACCTCTTGGACGTTTATATGCTAAAGTAGCCAGCCTAATTCACAGCAGGATTGATCTGCTTGATTCTGACATTCAAACAAAATGAAATTCTGAGATTCCGACATAAAAAGTACACACATTTAACTTTTATTTTGGTAGAGAGCTGAGCAAGCAAGGATTTCTACCAGTAATGCTGTTTCTTGTGTTGCTTGTTGAATGCATAGAATACTGCTGTGGTTTTCATGGGAAGTGCCTTAGCACAAGAATCTTTATTCTAAAGGTGCAAGAGTAAATTCATCTTGGTACAGTCTAAAACTTTAAACTCTAACTCATCCAGAGTTCAGGTAAGCCAAGCACATGGACACCATGTCCCTATTAACTAATCTGCCTTAAGTATATAAACTATCCTCAGATCTCTAGCGTAGATTTTAGGTCAGTCCTCTAACTGGGTCCCTGCCTCTAAGAACATATATTGTGTTACTTTTCTTTTTGTTTCTAAAGAATATTAAAATATCTTCTTATATAAAGTGATATTTTGTTTAAAGAAGTTAGGTAAACAAGTTAGGGCCACTTTAAAATGCATAACTTTTTTTTTTTAAAGAAGGCATCACTCTTTCAGTTTCAGTGAAATAACGGTAGTGGGAGTAAAGCCTCTACTTGGGTCAGTGCTAAGATGCCAGCATTGACTGAAGGACCCCCATGTCCTTGGAGAGCTCAGTATCTCAGCTCTTAGTCCAGAAGGGGAAGTCAATGAGGAAACTGCTAATTACAACAAAGTGTGATACATATCAGGATAGAAAAGAAAGAACAGAGTTCTGCATGTTCACAGACATGGGAAAAATGTAACAGGCATATTTATTATCCAGTATCACTGATACATATACCTCAAATAACAATCATACACAAAAAGACGGAGAGATAATCTTCTTAGTGTTAAATTTAGGGAGATGTCTCTGTCTAGATATTTTTCATTGTGAACTTCTATGATGTGGGTTTGTGATGAAATAAATCTTGAACTCTAGGTATTAAGTTTGGAAACTTTTGATAAAGAGCAGTTTGGGTTGGCTGAAGCTTTTTCTACTTGAATATGAAATTTTATCCCTGGAAAGCTAGATCTGACCTTGGTTTAGACTTGAAGAGCTAGTGAATATATTTTGTGATGGGTTTATTCTAAGATCTATGTTTAAGGAGTTCTTCAAAGTGTTAGAAAGAGGTTCTCTGAAGAGCCATCTAGAATATCTTCTCTAGTACACCAATGCAGAAAAAGATGTAGAAACTCAGAATCCCTTTGCAAAAATATGTTTGTGTACTGGGAATGGTAGGCGGAATTCTAATATGGAACCCATGTTCTCCAATTGCTGGGTGTTATTCCTTGTAAATACTCTCCACTTGAGTGGATGTGAGACATGACTCACCTGTATAAGTTACATATGGCAAAGGTGATGGGCATGGGATGTCATCCCCATGATTTGGTTATAGATGATTATCTGTCTATATATGAATTAGGTAGACTCTCCTGCTGGTTTTGAAGAAAAAGCTGCCCAGGGGCTGAACTGCCCGGGGAAAGAGAGCAACATGGCAAGCTATTTTTTTTTTTTTTTTTTTTTTTTTTGTCCTACAATGTCAGGGAACTGAAATGTGCCAATAACCATGCGAGCTTGAAAGAGGAGTGCTCACTTGAGCTGTGTTGAGACTTCTGATGCACAGAAACTGGGAAAGTTAATAGATATAATAAATTAGTAGAGTTAGAGAAATAACAAATGGTAAATGGTGTGGTTTTAAGCCTCTAATTTTGTGATGATTTTCATGTAACATAGAAAAACAATATACAGTAAAACCTTGGTTTGCGAGCATAATCCTTTCCAGAAACATGCTTGTATTCCAAAGCATTTGTATATCAAAGCGAATTTTAAGAACCATTGACTCAATTGTGATCATGTGACATTCGGTGTCTGGTTCTACTCGTATTGCAAGACATCGCTTGTTCATGAAGTTAAAATTTTTTTTTTTTTTCCAACGTTTATTTATTTTTGGGACAGAGAGAGACAGAGCATGAACGGGGGAGGGGCAGAGAGAGAGGGAGACACAGAATCGGAAACAGGCTCCAGGCTCCGAGCCATCAGCCCAGAGCCCGACGCGGGGCTCGAACTCACGGACCGCGAGATCGTGACCTGGCTGAAGTCGGACGCTTAACCGACTGCGCCACCCAGGCGCCCCATCATGAAGTTAAAATTTATTAGAAATATTTGTTTGTCTTGTGGAACACTGGCAGAAAAAAGGTTACTCTCAATCCAAGCTTTTATGTACTTACTAAGAATGTTTCTATGTATCTCAATCTCTCCCCAAACTACACTTGGTTAAAGGTGGTATAGAATTCCTTTGTATTAAGAATTGATTTCAGTAGTATGTTGAAGGAAACAAAATGAAAACATTTTAAGTCTTGTATTTATTTTACTTTCATATAATGGAAAAGTCTTCAAGGAAATACCGAAAGCCGCTTTGATAACTTGACTGAGGCATTGGGGACCCAGGCTCCTTCCAGCCCTCTTCAGCCTTTATCCTGATGTTTACAGGATGACTGCTGAAGCCTAAGACGTATTCATGGTCCAGGAAGCAAGAACAATGAGACATGGGCAAAAGTTTGCATAAGGGGACAGTCCCCTTTTTAAGGAACACTTCTAGAAGGACAACTCAGCAACTTTTACTTCTATTCCTTTAGCTACAATTTAGCCAACTAGCCGTCCCTGTTTGCAATAAACACTAGAAAATATAACTTCTTACTCAGGCAAGTCGTTCTTCCAACAAACCTGGATTTCCGTTAGTAAAGGAGAAGAGAAACATGAGATTCTGGCACATTAGATATATATTTTATATCAATATGTATTTCTTATCTGAAAAAGTTTTGAATAATGAGTATTATTTTATGTAATAGAAACATGAGGAAAGTTTTAAATATTTTTCTTATGTGAAAAAATTTAGGTTCTGATCATATGAGCAAGTAATTTACTAAATACTCGTTTCTGCAAATTAACTGATTTTCAATTATGAATAATGACTTAGTAGGCTATAATCATTCCTTCTTTGCAAATAGAAATGCATTTTTCTTCATACCTATTGAACTCATTTATTCTGATTTATTGGGAAATGTATTTTGTGATAATTACAAATCATCTGTGATGATTCAATGAGTATCACATTGGTTTTAATAATTTTCTCATTTATCCTCAGTATCCTATGTTTCATTTTCAATAAGTAGGAATGCTGGAGACTAGAATATATTTCTTGTAATGCTCTTCAACAGTAATTACTTCCTAACATCATTAAAAATTAAAACATATATTTTATTTTTTAAATTTTTTTTCCAACGTTTATTTATTTTTAGGACAGAGAGAGACAGAGCATGAACGGGGGAGGGGCAGAGAGAGAGGGAGACACAGAATCGGAAACAGGCTCCAGGCTCTGAGCCATCAGCCCAGGGCCTGACGCGGGGCTCGAACTCCCAGACCGCGAGACCGTGACCTGGCTGAAGTCGGACGCTTAACCGACTGCGCCACCCAGGCGCCCCTAAAACATATATTTTAAAAAAAATATTGATAGATTGACTAAAATAAAACATTGCCAAGCAAAACATCTACTTCATCCTCATTCTATTTCTACTGTATCCAGTGTCCTCTCACTGTTAAGATTATTCAAAATTTTAAATTGGGTAGAAGTTTTATATTTTTTCAACAATAATTTGGTGAAAGTAGTGAAAAGTGTTTCTTGGAGAATGGTTATAGAAATAGATGCTGGGAAATTATTTACTGGAGCTCTTTTGAGGGTGACAAATAATTACACCTCTGCTTTGCCCATTCCAAGGCTAAAACCAGTTGAGAACTAAGAAACGCAACTTGAAAAATGAAGATTAAATATGCTATATTTCCTGATAAACCTGATTAATAACATACCTTAGGTTTAAGAGAAGGTGTGCTTCATCAGACCTCCATCACTGAATTGAATTTACTCATATAGTTGCAGGTAAAGAAGGACAACTGTAGATGCTATCCAAAGGATGGTAGAACACTTACCTCCTGGCAGAGGTGAATACGTGCATCCAGGATCAGCTTCTCCAAAGATCTCCGAAGAGAACTCAGGAGTTCCTCAGCTACTTATTCACATGTGTTTCCTTCTGTTCAGTTCTCACTGAACTAGAGAGATTTGGCATTGGGTGGAAACTAGAGCTGCTCTCAGATTTTTTTGTTCTAGAGAATTGAAGTCAACTCTCCTCTATAGAACACAGAGAGCAGAGGATATGTGTTTCTCCCTAGAAATTTTATGATATTAACAGTGCTGCTTTTAGTTAAGTTCTTTAAGTGTTTGAGGACAAAGTTCTCTTAATATGGTACATATTGAACCTTAGTAATAATAACTTCCTCTAAGTGAAGGTTTATTTATTTACACACTTTGTTAAATATTATGCATTCATTAGGTCACTCCCTGGTTGTTGTTGTTGTTGTTGTTTTTCCCCTCAGATGATGAAACTGAGGCTCATTCAGATCTGACAAGAAAATTGCTCAAGATTTCATGTAACTAAATTGTTAATCTAAGCTCCTGTTAGTCTAATTCCAAATTCCATTTCTTTAAACACTATACAATCTACTCCACCCCACAGAGGACTAACATCACCAATAAAACTTGGAATTGCCATATTGGAAACTGTTTCAAATAAATACAGGAACAAAAAGATGTGTTTGTTAATATTATTCAGAGTCTTCAAGAATTTCCAATTTTTAAATGGTCTTTAAAGCCCCCTGCATTTATTTTAAAAAGTAACATTAAAAACATAACTGATGGATGAAAAAATACATATATGTATCTATATCGTTTCCATTTTTCATGTAACTGCAAAATGAATGTAAACTTTGTATGTTACAATATGAATTTTAGGGACACCTGGATGTCTCAGTCAGTTAAGATCCGAATCTTGATTTCAGCTAGGTTATGATCTCACTGTTGGTGGGATGGAGTCCCAGCTGACAGAGAGGAGCCTGTTTGGGACTCTGTCTTCCGCTTTCTCTGCCCCTCCCTTGCTGGTATACACACACACACACACACACACACACACACTCTCTCTCTCTCTCTCTCTCTCTCTCTCAAAATAAATAAATAAACTTAAAAAGAAAAACAACTTGACTTTTACTTTTAAAACATCTTAGGAATTTTGAGACATGATATTTCTCTATAGAGCAGACTCAGAGTTAAACCTTGTATTTCCAGTCTACAGGCTGGTATTATAGAAGAAAAATGTCTGGAGAGAAGAGACTCTGCTAATGGAGATGACTAGGAGATGACTAAGTCATTTTAGGAGATGACTAAGTCTTCATTTCTAACACTATCACTATAATTTTGTTCAGAATTCAGAGAATAGAGAAACAATACACAGTATTCCTATTGCCCAAGAAATGTATCAGCATCCTGTGGAGAGTTGTGCAAGATTTATTTTAGAGAGTAGTACCACAAATGCCTAGTTATAAGATCAAGGTGCAGTAGACAAAATCAGAGTTGAATTTCATGTTCTTCACTTATTTGTGACCATGCTACAGGTGAAATGTGCAGATGTGATGAATAAAATTTAGGTGATTCGGGGCGCCTGGGTGGCGCAGTCGGGTAGGCGTCCGACTTCAGCCAGGTCACGATCTCGCGGTCCGTGAGTTCGAGCCCCGCGTCGGGCTCTGGGCTGATGGCTCAGAGCCTGGAGCCTGTTTCCGATTCTGTGTCTCCCTCTCTCTCTGCCCCTCGCCCGTTCATGCTCTGTCTCTCTCTGTCCCAAAAATAAATAAACGTTGAAAAAAAAAAATTAAAAAAAAAAAAAAAAAATTTAGGTGATTCACAGCACTTGAGTGAAGCTTAAAATGTATGATTCAGAAGTAGATGTTTAAAAATTGCACACAATTTTTGAGGAAAAATCCGAGATTATATAAATAGTATTTTGACCAATCTAGAACCACTAGATTCATACTTTCATTGATTTTGTTTCTAGTGCCAATAATAAAAACATGATATTTAGAAGACTGCAGATTAGGATGCATTTTTAATTATCCAACAGGCCTACTAAAATGTGAACAGATGGTAAACGCAAATCTTACTTAATTGGAAAACTGGCGTTACGAGAAATAACTAAGTAGGAAAATATTTGCGTTAAATATAGTTAGCAATTGAATTACATCATATTTGTACATATCTGTTTATGAAGGCATCTTTAATATTAAACAGATTCTGATTTTACACTAACCTGTTTTAAAGAGTTAATATTTATTTATGGAGAGAGGGATTGGTAACTAGCAAATTGGAATGGGCACAGTGATATTTAAGAGGATCACTTGATAATCCCCCACAGATTGGAGCTACCATTCCCAATTCTTTTATTTCCTGTTGCCTAGAAGCAATAGCAAAGTATTTCTTCTCAGTATCATTTGTGGGGCAGAAGATGATCAAGTTTTATGGATACACATTCTACAGTCTCATTTCCATCAGCTCTGGAATTGTTTCACTGATAAGCACTAACAGGAGGGAGATAGAAGTAAAATTTATAACCCTCTTCTAAATCTTCGTGATTCCTGTGAACGGCAGCAGATCACTCTTGCCTTGGCTGACACAAACTACCACCATGATCAAAAGGCTATAATAATGCTGTTTTATTAAGAAAGATAGCAGTCAAAAAGGTGAGATTCCCAGAGGCAAAGAAATAAATAAAAACAGCAGTAACAGAATGAAAGAAGATAGTATAAAGTACTATTTAGGGCAATAACCGAGTAGAATGACAGACAATATGCAAATCTTGTGCTGGGAATCTGAATTGGATTTTTGTAAACATCAGTTTCTGACTGTAATATCCCAGTAACTAGTAAATGGTGACCTTGGTATTAACTAAACTGAGTACTGGGGAACACAGAACAGAAAGCTTGCGTCACAACTCCACCTTAACAAAGATAGGGATGTAGGAAGAGTGGCTACGCTGAAAAGTGCCATTGAGTATGGCTTCACTGGGGTGTCCTGTGTGGGTTCAGCTATCATGTGTTAATACTATATTGTTCCCAAACAAATTATACATTGTCAAAAGCCTATTAGGAGAGTAGCAGTCCACGCATATATTTTTGGATCGTGGGGGAGTAATAGCATCACGTAATCATATGGAGCTTTCATTAGTTAGTTCATTGTTCAAAGTATGCGATAGTATCAACTAGTAGATCCCCAGAATTCAACTCGGCTTTTTTGAGCTGAAAATGCACAATATGATGATGTTTCCTTTAAAGGTCATTCACCATTATAAGGCAAAAATTCAAAAGGCCATATTGATTATGAGGGGGAGTTCCATCATACCTTTAGTCACCTATATTACATTCTGAGGCATTTAGCACAATCAAAATCCATCATTAAGTACTGCTTCAGCCCCGGGCAGTACCTAATTTCGTTTCACATTGACTTAAATATTTTTACTAATTTTTAGTATCCTTGGAAATTGTAGCAGATTTATTTTACAGATAAGAAGACTGAGAACCATTTCATTGGAATAATTGTTCAGCATCACATTAGTTGATTATGGGATGATAACTAGAAAATAGTTCACCTTGTCAGCCACTCATATCTTAATTACTTGTGTGTTATTGAGCTCCAACTCTTGTTAAAATGTAAGCTCCACAAGGCCGGGGGCAGGTATGTGTTTCTGTGCTGTACTCTGTATACTTAGCACCTGAAGTACAGATGCTTAATATTGTTTCAAAGATTGCATGGAGGTTGATATTCATAAGAATTTTTTATCAAAATTGAGATTTGTTATTTAAAAAAAGATCATTGAGGGGGCGCCTGGGTGGCGCAGTCGGTTGAGCGTCCGACTTCAGCCAGGTCACGATCTCGCGGTCCGTGAGTTCGAGCCCCGCGTCGGGCTCTGGGCTGATGGCTCAGAGCCTGGAGCCTGTTTCCGATTCTGTGTCTCCCTCTCTCTCTGCCCCTCCCCCGTTCATGCTCTGTCTCTCTCTGTCCCAAAAAATAAATAAATGTTGAAAAAAAAAAAAAAAAGATCATTGAGATTAATTTTGCTTTGTTTTTATATGGTGTCAGTTCCTACATACCTGTTTTAAGAGAACTTTAAAAGTGTAAGTATTATTGAATTAAGCTGTAGTCTTGCAGATATTCTTAAGAATAAAGCATTTGAATATTGACATTCCGCAGAGCTGAAAGGTGGAGATTCTTGTGGAGCAAATGCGAACAAGGACTAGAAATGTTAACATGAGCAGGGGACACAACTAAGAGAGACCGCATGTTGCAATTATAGACCTCCATCATGCATTTGTAGCCATGAGAACATTTATCATCAATACGTTATCAGTGTGTCTTTTTAAAAAACAATTTAATTGCTAATACAGTGGGCAAATTCAGTTATTCTACTTCATAGACTGTCAATGGGCAATTATAAGGCAGTCCTAGGAATAAAGCATTATCTTCCACCAAACCAATTACTTAAGTTTAATCTTAGGCTTTTTTCCTCATTTACTTAACTGCCTTGCTATTTATTCTCTCCCTTAAACATAACACCTGATCATTTGTCTCAGTTATGTTAAAAAAATGAATTATGTGGGAAGAAATTCAACTAGTTGTTTGGCAAGACAGAGACAAAATAAAACCATCAATTAAATGACAAATATGTAACTTTTCTCATGTTGGTAGTGGGAGATGGATAGGTTATTTTGAGCTAATGTCTAACATTTTTTTGGTTATCTAAACAATTCTGATGGGTCTGCTTTTACATATGTAATTTGAAAACCTCAAATAATAGAAATTTAATGAAATACACCATCTAAACTTGGAAATTTTCAAATTTCAATTAATATTTTAAACATACCTCATGGAGGAAATGCAAGGTCATTAAGAATATTCTCTTAGGAAAAAATAATATTCTATTAGATATATAAAAGCAAAGCGCAATATATGTTACAAAATCATCTCTGATAACTTTATTTCAAAGTCCTTTGAATTTTTTTTGAAATTGTAGAATACATTCCTTACTCTAGCAGTATATATGCAAGCCTTTATATTTTTTCTTGGAGGCAAATATTAAGGAATTCAAATCATCAGCCTGTTTACCATGTTTTTCTGTGATTTATCAGGGAAGTCAACAAACCACTTCAGTTTTCTTCTGGCAGTAAAATAGGAAACGAGTGTCCAGGGAACATAAATCTACTGTGACTTTTCTATCCAATTTCAGTTGTTCTACCACCATTGATTCCAATGTGTCACACTGTGTGAGAACAATGGAAATTAACAGTATGTTGGGACTGCCAAATTCATTTCACACAACAGTAATCACAATAATAACCAAAATAATATATAATCACCCATGAGAATAAGCACAATTCCATGAATCAGAGTCCTAAAGAAATCAGTCTCAGTCAAAAGAAAATCAGACAAATGTTTTTAAAGAGATTAATGATTCTACCCCATTCCTTGTTTTGCTGGTTTTCATGAGCATCTGTTACGTGGGAATACATTTTGTTTTACAGGGTTTTTTTTTTGTTGTTGCTGTTGTTGTTGTTTTATAGGCAGATGTTTGTATTTTCTCATCCTAGTAATTGGAAGAGCAATTAGAGACAATGAGAAGGCAACAAAGAGGAACTTTGCCAAAATCTCTTGGTTAAGCTGAATTTCCAACAAACTACCTATGAAATATATTTTACTCTATTTGGCTAAGCAGAATATTCAAGAACACTTCATTTTTACCCTTTGGCAAACAACCACTCTGGCTGTGAAGTAGGTGAAAGGTATTGTCAGTTTTTGAACAAAAAAAAAGTTTAATCGGGATAAATCCAATTTATGGCAGCCTGTGAAATTTCTCTTCAGTTTAACCTTTGTATTTTTATTTTCTCTTCTTTCATTTATATTCATCTATAAATCTTTTCTTTTTATTCTGATGCAAAGCCTTCACGAGCCTCAGATTCAATGTATATTAAATGCCATATTGTAGTTCCATATCCAGGCCATCTCATATCCCAAAATTGTATCACTGCTCCTCAAAGAGAACGTTGAGCACATGGAAATATATATTCCAAGAGTCCTTTCTGAAGGATATTATGAAATACTGTGCTAAACCTGAAACAGCTCAGCACAATATACAAATATTGGGTTAGGCAAATTTATAAACAATATTAAGATATATTCTTATATTGACTAGAGAGAGCAGCTGACGAATTTATGAGAGAAGTAAATACAAAATGCTTGATATTGGGAAGTGTACACATTCAGTCTAAGGAATATTTTCTTGAATACCTCAAAAAACATTAGCCTTGCAGAAAAGATTTAAAAAATAACTGTATTAAAATGTAACTCCTTTTTATAGTATATAAGATACATAAAAACTTCAAAATTAACTGGTAGACTGAGAAGAGATATTTGCATTTTACATGACATGTAAAATAGATAAAATTTGTATTAGTAAGCATACAACTAATGCAAATATTAGTAAGTTAATATCTAGAATATATGTAAGTTCTCAGAAATTTAAAAGTAAAATGTGTATAATCTGGAAGAAAAATAGATAAAGAAACAGCGCATTTGCAGAATATGTAAGTGAATGGTCAATAAATATAAAGAGGTGCTCAATCTCACTATTGATCAGAGGAACTAACAATAAATTACCTGTATTTACCCAAATAAACTTGAAAAAATAAGTCGAATTAGAATCTAGAGACAGTAAGGTTGTGAAAAAAAAAACCATACTGCAGGTGTTCATGTAAATCATTCATTTATAACAGAGAACTGTGGCAATTTCAGTTAAGGGGGAAATGCATACCCCAACAATCCACGGATGCTAATCCAGAAATTTTTACACTGATATGCAGAATATATACAAGAATACACATTGTGCCATTGGTTATAGACTTAAAATATGGAAATAATGACAATGTTGTTAGTAATGGATGGATAAATGTGGTGTAGACATAGTATGCACCATATAGGAATTAAAGGAAAATACTTCTATAATTAACCACATGGATACTATGCAAAATAAAATGTTTAGCAAAAATCAGTTGCAAAATACATTGAAATTTTGATAACATTCATATAATTTTAGAAAAGTATACTTAAAATATCACAATGTGTGTGTGTGTGTGTGTGTGTGTGTGTGTGTGTGTGTGCATGTGTGTGAAGGTAAGGAGGAGTGTCCCATAAATTTGTAATAGGGACCCCAAGTTGGGGCAGTGAGTGAGGTTGGGAATAGGAAGAAAGATTAGAAAGAAAATAGTGATAATATGCCACTTCAAAATGAACTGTTTCAGTAATCAAATCCGATGTGTATCTGTATCCATTAATATAGTATTAGTATTAGTATTAATATTAGTATTAGTATTATTTAGGGAGACGCCACTGTAGGTAGAAACTAGATAGGAGCAGTGGATGGAATGCACAAGTCAGAGTCCCAAGTCCTTGAGGAGGGAATGATAGAGACATGACCTGGAGGTAAGGATGGTGATAAATAGGTTACACATTAGAAGCCTGGGGACACAACATCCTGACCTTGTGGCTTCCTAGACCATGACGCTAATAGACCAAAAGAGCAAGGGATCTCCTCTTCCATCTCTGCCCAGAGTAATCCCTAAGACTCAATGGAGAAAGGCTGTCCTGACAGTTTGGCAAACACCTTGTGGGACCAAAAACTCCCTCTTCCAAACTGTGGGAGGAGTCCCCCAATGACTAGAAGCAGCCTCCATTAGAGACCACCTCACTGTATGTCACAGTTCCTGCCAGCCCAGAAAGACCCAATAAATATGCAATCCCCAAACAACCTAGGTGCCAGCTCCATCTGGGAGACGGCCTGCTCTCTCCTAGAGAGTGTACTGTTTCTTTAATAAACCTGTCTTCTGCTTTCACTTTGGACGCCGGTCTCTTAAATCTTTATTGCAACGGGGCCAAGAGTGGAGACACAACGCTTTTCGCACCGACACCACCTTTATTAAGTGGGACTGGAGGTTTACTCAAAGTTCTCTGGACAAAGAACATCAGGGAACCATTCTTGAGGAGTACACACACGAACTGATAGCCACCCCAAGAGATCTGCTGTCTTTCTGGAGGGTAAGAGAAGTACATTCTGAGAAGTTCATGACGCACAGCAAAGGAGACAAAAAGTGGACTTTCACGGTTCAAATTAGGACACAACCACTTGAAGGGAAGGTCTTGGAAGGAGTTCACTTATAAATCAGTTAATCATAGCAGATATGATAGGGTACATAATATTTTAAAAGGAGTGAATGCTCTCCACATTAAGAAAAAGTATTTAAAAGGAAGATGCAGCATTAGAATACAGGAAAAGGATGCTATAAATTAAAGCTTTTAGCCAGGCAAGAACAACCTAACCGATTTTTAACCTTTTTGCCAACTTATGGAAAATTTTAGTTTTCATCAACTAATTGATTTGATTTGCTTTAAGACTGAGAAAGGGGCAGTTTTACAGATAAGAATTTTACACAAGCTATCTCTCCTCTTTTGATATTCACATTTGCACATTCTAGAAGTAAACCAGAAGAGAAGCCCAAATATATTCTCTGTTTTAGCTTTTCCAGATGTAGATTTCAGTAATAGCTGCAAAAGAACCACGTCATAAATAAGTTCAGAGAAGGATGTGAAATGTACCTTTCAAATGCACTCACTCTAAGTTATGGAACTGGTTTAAAAAAAAAAAAACTTAGTTTTTTAGAGGATTACTAGACAAGTATAATGACTGATTTGCTTACTTTATATAGTAACAGTGGAAATGTCATTCGTATTCAAGAAACACTAACTGAATCCTGCTTGCAAACTCTGAGTTTATAAATTTATGTCAAGTATGTACATTGGCAGAGAAAACAATATTGAGGAATATAACAAGCATCTTCTATTATAACAGACATAGACCTTTCAGTCAGTATTTTCTGCCCACCTCCACTTAGTTTCTCTTCCCCATTAGTCTCTATTCTCCTATCTTGCTTTAATATTCTTCTGTGGTTATTACCACTTGATTTTTATCTGTCTTTCCAGCCCCTCATCTCCCCCATAGAATATAATCTTCATGAAAGCAGAGAGTTCATTTTGTTCATTGCCATCTCCCCCACCAGAGGCTCCACAAATAGCCATACTTTGTACCTTGAATGTATTAGACACTATCCTCTGCAGTAAAGGTATGGTGCTGAATAAAATAGATGCAATCCCGAGGCACCTGACTCTCTCCATCAGTAGAACATGTGACTCTAAATCTCAGGGTTGTGACTTCAAGCCCGGCACTGGATGTGAAACCTACTTAAAAAAATTCAAAGAAAGGGGCGCCTGGGTGGCTCAGGCAGTTGGGCGGCTGACTTCAGCTCAGGTCATGATCTCACAGTTTGTGAGTTCAAGCTCTGCATCAGTCTTTGTGCTGACAGCTTGGAGCCTGGAGCCTGCTTCGGATTCTGTGTCTCCTTCTCTCTGCCCCTCCTCAACTTGTGCTCTATGTCTCTCAAAAAATAAATAAATGTAAAAAAAATTTTTTTTAATTCAAAGAAGAAAAACATATAATCTTTGCTTTCATGGAATTCACTCTTATTTTTTAGGGTGAAAATAAGTTATCAAGCAAATATGAACATTTCAGAAAGTGATAAATGGTAAAAAAAAGCATGAAACAAACAGCGAATACTGTATATTAAGAAGTGATATTGTGACATTTGTGAATGCAGCAAATAAATGGAGTCAAAGTGGCATTAATAGCTTAGTCAAGGACACATATAGAAATAGTAAAATACTCAGCTTGTTCTGACACTGAATATTCCTCACCATTACTTTCCTGTTATGAACACATTAAATAGAAAGACTGGTTGGTTGTATGAAGAGGAAAAAAATTAGGTAAAACAGAAAGCAAAAAAGTCTTGAATTTTTTTTTTTTTTGGCAGTATAGTTCTATAAGTGATGTTTGAGTGACATTTGTTTAACACTAAAACATTTGTTTCTGGAAGATGAATGCTGTTTCCCTATGCTCTATTCCTAAATGGGTAAAGCACCTGATAAAGGGAGGGACGTTTTTCCTCTATGACTGGATCATCCAAAAAGGTTCCCAGTGTCCTAGTGAAGACATTTTGTCATAGTATGGAACAGTACCAAGGTATCATGTCTTTATGCTTATTTGAACCATGTTTATAAAATTAAATTTCCCTCCAAATCATTAGTATTAACACAATATATGTATCTGCATATGCACATATATATATATACATATATGCATACATATATACACCTATATATCAATTGTGCTTAAAATTAATGGCAAATTATGTTCCTTTTTAACCTTCTCCATTTTTGCTTCATATTTACTCTTACAAGTGTCATTAATGCAAATGAGGCATTTCAGTTGACCCCATAATGCCACAAAATGTTTTAAGTAACTGCAACCATTGGGTAATAAGGTACCCATATTTTTAGGAACAAGAATGAGGTGGTAGAAAGGTCTCTAGAACACTTAATTCCCAGATATTTTGTACTATTTTAGTCATGAATACAGAAATCATAGATATTATAAGTTTCAGTGGAAGCCCATCTCTGATTCAGAGCGATATATACATTAAATTATGCTTGTTATTGCCAACGGTGTTGTATCTGAAGTTGAATTTTCCCAATTTCTCAGCAGTGACAGTTAAGTTATAATCTCAGCATGTTCCGCATGCTTAATGAACTCCTTGGGGAGACCAGAATATCTGTAACACAATTAACTTCCCATTCTTATGTAAATGAGGAGTTTCAGAGTCCCTGATGGAAGGCTGCTTTTTGGCTACAGTTAGCAAATGTATGCTATTAAATGACACACGGAGCCTTAAGCTGAAATTTAGACTTCACTAATTTGTGCTGTGACATGTGCAAAGTGCTTTGGAGGAAATATGAAACCCAGTTGTTTAAATGTAGCTGATGAAATAGGGATTATCACCCTTGGCTAAACTGTCAGCAGCAGCCTGACTGCTTTTACCAGTTTCTGCACTTTCAGAAGGAATATTCAACGTGTCTTTCACTGGCAATATTTGCTCTAATGTTACCATTCTCTCATTACATAACTGAAGTTATTTTTCTCAGATAAAACAAACATAACAGCAGACAGTATGTCTTTTCCTCAGTTGACCTCGAAGTGAATATACACTCAACCAATATTTACTGAGGATCTAAAATACGACATTTACTACAAAAGTCTTAAAACTATACTTAAGAATTTTAAAGCTAAATATCTTAATATAAAGAATATCAATTGGAAAATGTAATACATGAAATTAAATATATTCTTTTTGTGCATTCTTGAGCATGCATAATATCTGGACAGGTTTTATGAAATCTAAATGTTAAATCAAAACACAAATCTGAGATTTAAAATGTATTTCTTGTGTAGGCCATGTAAGGATAATATTTAAAATAAAATCATCTAGCGAGAGTATACCTACAAAATAAACAAAAGAACATACATACCAAAGGAAAAGCCCTTGAATACCTTTAGACATTAGGAAGTAGAATGACTGCTTAAAGGACAGGTTTTTTTTGGAGTAATGAAAATGTTTTGGAATTAGAGGTAGTGGTCGTACTACATGATGAATGTATGAAATGCCCCTTTATAATATTAATGATAATTAATTTATATAAACTATTTTTTCTTGCCCTATTCAGAGGCAAGAATTTTATGTCATATAAATTTCACCTCAAAAAAAAAAAAAAAAGACAGGTAAACTAGTCCCAAATACAATCCTAAATATATTATATTTACCTTAAAATAAATAAGGAGTTTAAAATTTAGAAACACTGTGATTATTTAATGTTCTTGAAATAAAAATAATCCTTAGAAATTAATTTCAGAAAAAATGCCTTGCTTCAGTTAAAAAAAAAAAAAAAAAGGCAACATAGTCTTTGACATCTGCCCATCTTTTCCCAGATCTTGAACCAATTTTTTCTTCAGGCACAGATTCTGGTGTTCAGGAATTCTTAAAGATTCGTGGAACTCCTCAGGGGCTCAGTAGGTTAAACATCTGACTCTTGATTTTGGCTCAAGTCATAATGGCTCAGTTCATGGGATGGAGTTTCCCTGTCAGTGCAGAACCTGCTTGGTATTCTCTCCCTCTCTTTCTCTGTCCCTTCCCTGCTTTCTCTCTCTCAAATTGCATAAATAAACATTAAAAAAAAAAGAATTCTTAAAGATTTATAAGATTTGTATTAATTCATGGTGGCAGGGCTAAAAATAAAGTATTTCCCATGAATGTGGAAATAACACTGTCTGCAATTGTTAAAATATAATTTTATCTATGATGGATCAGAACTGAATAAATAGAACTACTTTTTTATTATTTTATTTTATTTTATTTTATTTTTATTTATTTTGAGAGAGAGAGAGAGAGCGGGGTAGGGGCAGAGAGAGAGAATCTCTGGCAGGCTCTGCACTGAGATAAGGCTCCTCCCTGGGATCATGACCAGAGCCAAAATCAAGAGTCAGGCACTCAACCAACTGGGTCACCCAGGAGCCCAAGAACATTATTTTAAAAAGGAAGAATGATTCCAAGTGAGATCCTGACTCTGATCCCACTTTTGATCACTAAGTATAGTTGTTGATTCCATTATATAGGTTCCACCTCACACATTAGGTAATTCTCTAACACCAGCTTGCTGTCCTACATTTCAAGTCAATTGTGACACCAGGGGATCTACCCAGAGATAGCTTCAGCTCCCACAGTTTAAACTCAGTCCCACAAGAATGACCCTCACTTTAGACTTCAATAGAAAGTCTAAGTTGTTACCTGTGCTTCTGACCTACTGACTAAAGCAGAGGTTCCCACATTTCTTACTTGGGTTTGATTAATTTGCTAGAGCTGCTCACAGAACTCAAAGAAGCTTTTTACTTCCTAGATTTCCAGTTTATTATAAAAAGATATAACTCAGAGACAGCTAGATGACATAGGGTGAGGTATAGGAAAAGGGCATAGAGCTTAGAAAGGGCACCACTCCACATGTTTACTAAAGCAGAAACTCTCCAAACACCATCTTTTGCCTTTCTATGGAGTTGTTATTACATAGTCATGATTGATTACCAAATTGGCCATTGACAATCGATTTAACCTCCAGAACCTCTCTTCTCCCCAAAGTCATGAGGGTTACTGAAAGTTCCAACTCTCCAATTACAAGGTTGGGTCCCCTGGCAACCAGCCCCCATCTATAGATTATCCAGTTGGTTTCCAAAGTCACCTCATGAACATAACAAAAGGCACATTTATCACTCTCCTCATTTAGGAAATTCCAATGGTTCTAGGAGTTCAGGGCCAGAAAAGGGGAGGAATATATATATATATATATATATATATATATATATATTTCTTATTATAAATTGCATCACACCCAATTTGCTAATAACTTCTGTGGCTTGATGAATAAAATACTTATGTCCTACATCATCAGAGTCTATCAACACTCAAAGTACATACACACACACACACAAAAAAGGAACATTAGGGAGGCAACTATTAGCACTGTTTATTCTTAACCCTATTCAGGGGAGAGGAATCCTTGTCCTCAGGGCTCTATAGGTCCACGTCAAGCAGTAGATCTGTATTAAAGAGGTGAGTAACATCTTTCTTGGATCTGATTTCCATCCTCTCCACCATGCGTACTCTTCCGCTTGTAATTGGTTTCTCACTCATGTTATTTTGTGATTTTTGCTCTTGTGACCCTGTCCAGTGAAAGAAATTCATTATTTTTGTCTTGCTAATTTAGGTTTTGAGAATGAAAGTCTGAACGCCTCAACCCTGTGACAAATCATTTGCCAAGATGATGCCAGCCAGGTAAGAAATCTATTGTTAGAGCTAATTGGGTATGACCAGTCATATCTATGTTTTGCTGATAATTTCCATTTGGAATATACAATCCCTTAAAAGGCACGATGTATTTTAAAAATGTAAAGATTAGAAGTGGCATATTTGGAAAAAAACTATATCAGTAGAGTTTATGCAGAAAGTAAGAACCTCCTAACCTATGTCACAGGTTACTAGAGGAGGGTAAGAGAGTGTGCAGTGGAACGGGGCCAGAGTATCTGAGCCCAGCCTAGATAAGCTAACCTCCAGCCCATTTAAGAAGAGTGCTTAGGGGAGCCTGGATGGGTCAGTTGGTTAAGTGTACCACTCTTGGTTTCGGTTCAGGTTATGATCTCAGGGTTTGTGAGTTCGAGCCCCATATCAGGCTCTCTGCTGTCAGCACAGAACCTGCTTCCAGTCTTCTGTCTCCCTTTCTCTCTGCCCCTCCCCTGCTCTCTCTCTCTTTCTCTGTCTCTCAAAAATAATTTTAAAAAAAACAAACAAAAACATAAGAGTGCTTCAAGCTAAAATCAATAAAAAAATGCAGTCACTGAGTTTTGCAGTGGATTGTTAAACAACAGTAATAACTGATACAGTGAGATATATTAAACAAAAACAAGTGATCCTTGTTTGAAGAGAAAAAGAGGGAGGGGAGGGAGAAGACAATAACTGAAAATCACAAGGCAATTACAGAAATTTGAAGACTGATTGCTTATTTAGTGAAGTTAATAATAATTATTACTTTCCCAGATGTAAGAAAATATCTGTGGTTGTTCTTATTAAATATTTCTTCTCTTCTATTTATACAGCCTCTAATAATAGTGGATAAAATGGTGGGGGAAAGGAGAAACCAGTTGAAAAAGGTATATACGTGAGTTGATAACTATTTATGTGGATGGTGAGTACACGGAGATCCAATGTATTACTGTTTCTGCTTTTGAAGGCCATCAGAAATGTCTATACTAAACATGTAAAATAAAATCCACAGTAAAAGCACAGGAAAGGTGAAGAGATACTTTTGCCATGATCATAGAGCACTACATGGATAAGCTGCAGAAATAGTGACACAAATGGAGCACAAGGGTAAAAGAACCCAAACTCTACAGGCATTCTGACAAAGCTAACATTATGAGGGGAATACAAGGACTTTAAAATCAGCAAAATACGCACTTTTTTACTACATAAGTTACTTACTGGTTTTGTGACCAAGTATTTAACTTTCTGAGTCATGGTGAACTACTGGTAAAATAAGGTATACTTTGCAAATGAATATGTGGATTACGTTAAAAAACAGAAATAATGCAAGCACTAAGTTATATGGCAGGTGACATTTATGCAAAAGTTAGAGCTATTACCACTGTTTTTGGGTCTGACCTATAGTATCTGCGATATACACAAGGAAGTTCAGCTTCTTGTAGTAAATGCACTGAAACCATTATAAATTATGTCTCACATAAATAAATAAATAAAGTCTGTATTATTGTATATAGTATCCAATAATGAAGCTCGCTATGATTAAAATTTAACTTGGGACAAAGGATGGACAAGCATGTCTCTAATTTTTTATATTATATAGAGAGCTAAACTCCTAATTTAAATGTACTCAGTGTAAGCTCATGAACATTCCTGTGGAGTGGCAATGCAAGTTTAAAAATTTTTTTAGTTTTATTTTTTATATTTGAGAGAGAGAGAGAGAGAGAGAGAGAGAGACAGAGCATAAGCAGGGGAGGGGCAGAGAGATGGAGACAGAATCTGATGCAGGCTCCAGACTCCTAGCTGTCAGCACAGAGCCCAAGGCAGAGCTCAAACCCATGAACCATGAGATCATGACCTGAGCTGAAGTCAGATGCTTAACCAACTGAGCCACCCATGCGCCCCATGCAATGTATTTTTTTAAATGCCTTTACTAGTTACACCCCTAATTTGTAAACATTTGTTTTGGGCATGATAGTTTTGTTTTTTTGTTTTGTTTTGTTTTTACTGAGACAAAAATGTCAGTTATCATTTCCATCTTTTGATAGTCAGAGAAGCAAACATCCACAAATAACTGCTGGTAGTAAAGCCATCCCATTTTGTGTGTGTGTGTCACTGAAGTGTTTTTAAAAGCACTTCAAGATGCTTTATAGATATTTTCAATCTATAAGTGGTTGCTTTAGACTAAACTAGCAAAGTTCAAATAATAAAATACTTAACTTTAAATATTTTATATTATGAAGGTAGGTCATTTTAGGGCGGAGATTCTCTATGAGGGCTGTAAAGGTGTTTTCCCCAGCTTCCATTACTAAAGCAAGGGGTTGAGACACAGAGGAAAACAATATCTTTAAAGCACTGCTCTGTATCTCTTTGTCAATTGCTGTGTCATACAGTAATGTGTACTTGCTGAAAGATTTAATAATATCCAATTCTACTATAGGGAACAAGAGAAGTGAACATGAGGAACAAATAAAGAGAAAAAAATGAAAGTATAGACAGCAAATAGCTTGTAAGTCACAGGTGAATCTTATAAGCTGTGTTAAGTACTGATATAGAAAATTATCTCCAAATTATAATAGAGAGTGAATAAAAAGAACATATGTAAGAAGAACTGAGGTGTAGACAAAGTAATTAATTAATATCAATTATACGTAGGAAGGGATGGCAGTACCAAATAAATATTAAATATTCATAGGGGACATTTCATATCACTTCCATCTTGAGAGCTGTGACATCCCTAAATTAACCACCCAATGGGGACACTCATTCTGGCCCATATGTCTTCTGCCCAAAGCACAGCAACAGCTTCAATGCTGTCATTAGGCAGATTACTATTGTAGCCAGATTTGCTTGCCTCTGCATCTTTTCTATTGAACAAGTGTGACTTGAGTTTATATATCTTCAGCCACTAAGGCCACTCACCCATGGTGAACTCTGATCCTCAAAAATCACACTATTAGTGGAGAAAGCTGATGCAGCAGATAAAGGACAAGACACGTGGACGCTGTACAATATGGAATTCAGGCAATGTGGTTCTTCCATCCTGCTTGAACCCTACCTTAGAATTTTAACCTATCCATCTCCTTCTTTCTCTTTGATTATTGCTCTGCTTTAGAGAGATTCAACAAACCATGCAATTTAAACTGGAATTATTTATCTGTGATTCTTTCTGTTCCACGACCTCTAGAATAGCCTGCTTGGTAGTATATGGATCAGTATATGTATATATATGCATACATACACACATAAAACACACATATATATACATATCTGTGCATATATACAGACTTGCAAATACATACTATATATATGTTTACATATTATATATGAAAGCATTACTGTATATATAGATATATAAAATAATATTTGATATAGTATTTTTAGAAAAATGCATTTTGTGAGGGGCACATGGGTGGCTCAGTCAGTTGAGCTTCCGACTTCAGTTCAGTTCATGATCTCGGGTCCATGAGTTTGGCCCTGCATCCAGACTCTGTGCTGACAGCTCAGATCCTGGAGCCTGCTTTGGATTCTGTGTCTCCCTCTCTCTCGGCCTTCCCCCCAGCTTGCACTCTGTCTCCTGCTCTCCAGAAAATAAATAAACATTAAAAAAAGTTGTTTTTTTTTTAAAAAGCATATTTTGTGATTAAACCAGGAATGTGCGATTCTTATCACATTGTTTCTGTAAAAATTAGAGTGGAAATTTTTATTTTTATTTTTAAACCAAAAAAAGTCTGAAGCATAGATCAACATTGCATTCTTGTGTACTTTTTATCCTCATTACTTTTCTTTTTTTTTTTTTAATTTTTTTTAATGTTTATTTATTTTTGAGAGAGAGAGACAGAGTGTGAGCAGGGAAGGGGCAGGGAGAGAAAGACACAGAATCAGAAGCAGGCTCCAGGCTCTGAGCTGTCAGCACAGAACCCGACGCGGGGCTCGAACCCACAAACTGTGAGATCATGACCTGAGCTGA
Organism: Puma concolor; assembly: GCF_028749965.1. NCBI lineage: Eukaryota > Metazoa > Chordata > Mammalia > Carnivora > Felidae > Puma > Puma concolor. The sequence goes on along the minus strand of NC_141667.1, from coordinate 202,544,026 downwards.
AGTTGGAGGCTCAACTGACTGAGCCACCCAGGCGCCCCAATCCTCATTACTTTTCATAAGTACACAGGACAGATCAGTGTTAATATAATTTTACATGTAAAATTCTGGAATGTGTTATGTACATGTAATATAGTACTTCAGTGCATTACTTAGGACATTATCATTAATCCATCCTCTTCACTTCATTCAGAAGTCCGGGGTAAGCATGGCTACTTAATTGATGATGTCACTGAGAAATGTTGACTTTTGACCCCATCTGTAGGCCATGACATGTTTGAAGCAACCATATTATATGTTGCACTGTATTCCTCTCAGATTATCTTGGAGCTTTGTGAACAGTTGTGATTGTATTTCCATAAACATGTGCTTACTGGATAATCAACTTCATTTTAGCAATGAAAATCTTCTTTGACTTGTTAAAAAAGGAGGGGGGTCAACATTAAAGATCAAAGTAGCAGAGTACAAACTGCAGAGGAGTTTCAATAATAATTTTGACCAATTCCTAGGCATAGAACAACCTGTAAAATAAATCAAATTAACAAATATATTTAAGCAAATATAATAAAATATTTTCAATATTTAAGAATCCAGATTCAAAATGATATAATATTAAAATCACAGTTTGATCACTATGTAATTCAGCAAACAATATGATGCACTCATGTTATAAAATGGCTTTTATTATAAAACACTTCTGAGCTCTTTTGCAAGATATTCTATTATTTTCTTACATACTCTGCATTAAGCCCAATAGGTCTATAAAATGCCTTTATCCAGTGATGATAGAGACCATAAAACCAGCTGAATAACTGAACATTTCATTTCACTTCACCACTAACTAGTCTTATAAAGATCACTGAGGGAATGCCATTTTTATATTTTTTCCCAATACTAAACTTCTTTTCTGAAATTTTAATGCCTCTTTTGTGAAAGATTACTTTAAATCCCATTTAAAGCTATTAGATTTCTCTGATGAATATTTTAGAGATATGTCTCATGACACTCTTAAAATTAAAAAAAAAATACTAAGGGAAAATATCTTTCATGTCAAGAAACTGAATCATTCAAAGTCATTTTAATCAAGGCATATCTCATGTATAATTTTAGATATCAATCCACAAACTTTATAAAGCATTTTTATATACGAATGACCAATTTGTGAAAAGTGGAATGAACATTGTAGATAAATCTCAAAGATACATAAAAATTATTTTACATAAAACATCAAATCATTATTCCATGCTGTTTACATTTATTTTTTTGAAAATAAACATGTTAGTTAATATTTGACAAAGATAAGCATGAAGCTTTATGCCATCAAGGATACAGATATGAGTCAAAAAAATCATACATGATGACTACATTTCAGTGTTGACTAAGTCACTATATTGGTTTGCTAAGGCTGCCATAACAAAGGACCACAGAGTAGGTGGCTTAAATAATATAATTTATTTAATATAATATAATATATTTATATACATATTTATATATATATTTATATATAATATAATATATTTATATATAATATAATATATTTAATATAATTATATTTAAATAATATAATTTATTTTGTCACAGTTCTGGAGGCTATAAATCTGAGATCAAGGTGTTGGCAGGATTGGCTTCCTCTGAGACCTCTCTCCTTGTCTTATAGGTGGCCATCTTCTCCCTATGTCTTCACATGGTCATCCCTCTGTCACGATATGTGTGCAAATGCCTCATACTGGGTTAGAGACCATCCCAAACAACCTCAATCTAGTGTAAGTACCGTTTAAGGTCCTACCTTCAATACAGTCACATTCTGAGATACTGGGAGATAGGACTTCAGCATACAAATTTTAGGGGGACACAAAGCTTCACATCAAGACAAATTTGCATGAAAAAAACCTATTACTGTAAATTTAGTCTACTCTTTGAGCTAGAGAAGTGTGCGTCTCTAAGTGTCTGCCTGATGCACATAACTTTATGAACAAAATTAATAAGGCAGCTTTTTATTCAAACCACTAAGAAGCATAGATTTACCTTTTGCATTCGTCTGAGTCCTTCAGAAAAACAAAATAAATAGGACACACACACACACACACACACACACACATACATACATGTACACATATAGTGAGGATGAGTCATCTCAAGATCTGCAGTCAATGACCAAGGCAAACTGATGGTATATTTCCAGTCTAAATCTGAGTCTGAGGGCAAGACCAGGGTCCCAGGTCAAAGACAGCAGAGAGAGCAAATTATCCCTTACTCAGCCTTTTGTCCTATCCAGGCCTTCACAGATTGGATGAGATCCAGTGACATTGGAGAAGGCAAACTGGTTTACTCAGTTTACGAATTCAGATGTTATTCTCACTCAGAAATACCCTCACAGACACAGTCATGAAAATTTTTAACCAAATATCTGGGTCCACTCAAGTTGACACATAAAATTAACCGTTATACCTTTTAACTCCTATATTCCTATCTCCTAACACAATGAAAAATAGATTTTGTGAGTTCTAAGGCTTTGACAATTTTGAGGGACACTTTGCAGGAAAATAAAAAAGATGGGATTAAAAGTAAAAATAGGCACAAAGTGAATAGTAATTTAGAATGAGAAACCAAATCACATCAAATAGAATCTTTAAAAATTCCAAATGGTAGTGATTACCATAAAGAGACCAATTCTACTCCTTCCTAGCTAGGGCCTTCAAGAAAAAAAAAACAAAAACAAAAAACCTGCCCTTTCAGTGCTGCCACTGATCTCTCTCTTTTTTTTTAATGTTTATTTATTTATTTTGAGAGAGAAAGGGAAGGGAATACAGAAAGGGAGAGAGAATTCCAAGCTGGCTCCATTCTGACAGGTAGGTGTGTGTGTGTGTGTGTGTGTATCCTATTTGTTTTTCTGGAGGACTCAAACTAATACAAAAGGTAAATCTATGCTTCTTGGTGGTCTGAATAAAAAACTGCCTTGTTAATTTTGTTCATAAAGTTATGTGCATCAGGCAGACACTTAGAGATGCTGACAGCGTGGAGCCCGAGGCAGGGGTAGATCTCACCAACTGTTGAGATCATCACCTGAGCCAAAATCAAGAGTCGGACACTTAACAGGCTGAGTCACCCAGGCACCCCATCACTGATCTTAACAGTAATCCAAATAAACACCATAACTTGAGGAGGTATTGTGTAAAGATTGGGCTTTATTAGACAAATGGAAACCTCACAAGACCAGTCATCAGGACAAAATGTCCAAGAGTATGTGTGGCAGTACCAGGAGATCTGTAGCAGTTAGCATGAATTTCATTTCACAGAGAAACCCACTTCCCCATATGAGTATTCTGTAGGAGAGCTGTATTTTGCATTTAGAATTTCGAGGTCTCTTTTGCTTCCACAAGATCAATTGGCCAGAGTAGCAATTGCTTTTGTAGTCTGTGAATGTGTTCTTTATCCCCTATAGCCCAGAGCACTTCTACTCCAAGGTGCTTTTGTACTTTAGTTCACTGCTAGCCCACACTAACTGGCCCTCTTTGTTTTTCCAAATGATTTCCCTTAACATGACAAATCTTGGATTCCCGAGTAATCTTTCAGTCCTAAAAAGATTCTGGATTCCAAAGAGACAATGCAGCCACCAGATTATTATTCCTCTTTGGGCAGAATAACATGTCCCTTTGAGGACTATAATAACCACTTAGTACAACAGCTATTCTGTAATTAACTTTCCAGTATCTTGTCCTCACTCCAAACGGATTGACTCCCAGACCCAGGGATGTTAGGTTGATTCCTGATTGTTAAACTCCTGTTGATTCTCACCCCCCAGCCCTAAAAATAGCCCAGTGATTCTTTTTGTTTTTGTTTTTGTTTTTGTTTTCAAAAGGTCTTAGCCTAAAGAGGGTGGAATTCATCTGTTCTTGGTCATCACTGGCAGGCCAGTAGCATCTTTTAAAGACTATCATCAATAATACAATGAATCAGGATGAATTCCTCCATGTTTGAAAAATGAAATAGTTGAAATGAGAAATAAAATTGAGTAAATTGGAATCAATTCACCCAATGAAACTAAAACAAAATTGAGAACAGTCCTTAATGAAATATTTAGTCAGCAGGTTTATATCATTCCTTTACAGTCTGAGTTCTATTCCTTATACTATTTCTTATAGCCTGAGTTTAATGTTAATTTCAATAATTTTTCAAGTTTCTGAATTTCCTATAGCATATCATTAATATGGCAGCAATACTCATGGTATATGGAGTTTCACAAAATTCCTTAGATAATCTGCTATTAAGTATGATTTTCCTGACATGTGTTAGAAAAAAAAATTATCTTCGCTACTGTAGATGACTCATGAATATTTAACATACTTGCTAGCTAGTATTTAAAATACTCACTAACACAAATAATAGCAAAGTACAAACAATTTTTATTTTAGCCGAGAGCTCATACTTATTCTTGCACAGGAATGGTTGTGATTTGTTTTGACTGCCTGCCATACAATGGAAAGATTGTTAATAAGCATTTCAAAAGATCCAATATCAGGAAACTAGAGACAGAAGAAAAAAATGCGATTCACATACATCTGAAAGTGAATAAACAGTCTTTATAAAAGCAATAGTTAACCATGTTAAACCAGCAATGTAATTTCATAGATGAAATCATAGGTTTTCATAGCAAAACACTATTTCTGTGATAAAAATGAAGGTTGATGTATTATTTTTATTATTTATCATAGTAGTCTAGAAAATAGAAACATATGCATTTTTTGTCATCTGAAGTATCTGTTGAATGTGTTTTAAATTGCCACAAAATATTTTTTTGGGCAAAATTACTTCACATACTTTTTGATAATTCTAAACAGAATGGCTTCTTTTTTTGTTTTTAAGCAATTGTACAGAATAATAAAGTTTGTAAAGTCAGCTTTCAGGGTTTATATTTCACCCAGTTCATTTCTAAGTATCTCATGAAGGGGTTCATCTTCATTAATTAAAATCCAAGTCTTCCATACATTAATTGAATTGTATTTTTATATCTTTTTTATACAAAGATTCCCAACTCTGTGTACGAATGTTATTTATGACATCAGAAATGAAGACATACTTTTAATTAGATATGTTTATGTTAAATCAGAGTATTGATACCTGGAACAGATCAAATACAGAGACTTGGAAATATACTCATATGCTCCATGCAAGAATCTTTACTAGTGAAGGTGAGATTGAAAGAATCTGGAGACTTTATCATTTTCAGATTAAAGAAATCTTGTACTATTGGACGAGTACTAAAAAACAGATTCAAATTTACACTTACTGAGCACCAGTATGTTGCATACATTATATGGAGGTAATTTGCAATCGCTTATTCCATTTAATACCACAACCACACTGTGAAATTGTTTTAATTACATTAAGTGAACTAGTAGTGTGGTATGAATGTGGCTTTTTATTGTTGTTGTTGTTGTTTTAAGAGAGATAGAGCACAAGTAGGGGAGAGGGACAGAGAGAGAGAGAGAGCGAGAGAGGGGGAGAGAATCTCAAGCAGGCTCTGTGCTGAGCACAGAGCCTGATTCAGGGCTCAATCCTACAACCCCGGGGATCATGACCAGTGCTGAAATCAGAAGTTGGATGCTCAACAAACTGAGCCACCTAGGCACCCCGAATTTGACTTAGTTTTTGGAGGGGTAAGGATTTATGGCCTCACTCTATTCATACTTTTGAACCTGTTTCTTTATCCCTTCTGGTACATTCTATGAATTACTCATTTTCACTTTAATAATTCCCTCTGCTTAAATGTCAAAATTAGAATCATTTGCTTACAGAGTTCTTGCTGATAAACTACTCAGTCACCAAGTGAGGCTGATTTTAGTTATGTAATCATTTTTTTACAGTGTCTCTTAATTTCATGTCAATATCAACCTATTTATGCATCAATTGGTCACCATTTGTAAATTGGCCTCCAAGTTTGTTTCCATACTGATCAGTGTCTTATTTATATCCATTAATCACACTTAAGACAGAACAAACTAATGTTGTATCCCTTTTTCCCATGTTCAGAAGACTACAGTATTTCTCCATTGCTTAAAAAAACAAGGAGAAAATATAAGATGTATGTTAACATTTTATATCCATTACTATTTCTAAATTTTTAGAAAATTTATTCTACACAAAATATATTTTATCACTACCAACTTTGAAACTTTTCCCATGTGATTTCTTTATATCAATGCCCTTCATCACATGATATAAAAATCCACACTATCTCTCAGTGCCTAGCATAAGTAATATGTATTCAATGATTCTTTCCTATTTCATCAGTACACACACACACACACACACACACACACACATGAATTAATTTGTCTTATGTTATTTTTATCTAAACTTTAAGTCCTGGATCAGAATCAGTCCTTAATCTGCTGTTTACCAATTGGTTGTATCAACATTGCTAATATTTAGAAACTTATAAAAAAGTGATGTTATTACATTCAAGCATGGAATCAGTGGATTTTCTCACTGACAAGATGATATCACATGTGATGTGAGCTAAGTTCCAATCATATGTATAGGGACCACCTTATAGCATGTGATGTTTTAATATTAGATTGTCTACATTTACTTAAAATTATGAGAAGATGTAAGTGATTTGTTCTTCTTTTTAGTAATGTTCTCTTTTAACTTTAATTTTTCTAATCATTTTCATCGTTATTCTTTTTAAATCTATATTTTAACATTATTAGCTAACATAGAGAAGCAAAACATGTTTAACCATATTTACTAACAGTAAAAAAGCATCTCTGAACTTGTTGTCAAGAAAAGACACAGTTCTTAGGGATGTGAAAGAAGTAAATCAACTAATGATAATGGAAATGATTCCAAGAAATGAAGACCACACTAGATCAAACTAGTTTTGATTGGGAGTTCTATTCTTCACGTAGCTGAGTTTTGTTTTTGTAGCCATAACTGAAGTGAAATGTTAAAACTAACTATGCTATTTCAAGATATAAAAATATTATACAAAATCATACAATCTGAAGAGGTATTTATATACAAAGTATACAAATATACTTAAAGACCAAATGAATTATCTGAAATAGTAAATGCTGCTTTAAAATCTGTCAGAAGCAGATATTCACTATTTAACATGTAAATATTAATGCTTTACAATTTCCCTATAAAGTAACACTCTTTTTTTGCTAACACTGAATATATATGATTGCTGAGACATTAGTAAAAGACTATATCAAGGAGATATTCCTGGAAACATTGGGTTATGACTCTGAGGCAAAGAGAGTGACTCAAGTCCTACTTTCCAATTGAGCACTACAGCCCAATCTATTCAGAAACTGCCTGATAGATAATATAAAGACTAATACAGGACAAATAAAATTAGCAAAGTACTTTTTATTTACTGTTTAATGCTGACATAGCTATTGCTAAGTTTTGTAATTTATAGATGATGTGTAATTTATGGATGATGTGCTTATGAAGAAAAAATTATTTTCTTCCCCAAATGTAATGACAGTAAACAAGACTATTTCTGACCTGTGTAATGAAAACTTACATTATCAGCAAGTGTTTGGAGTGTCAGTTAAAAATGAAAATGTTCTGGGGCGCCTGGGTGTCTCAGTCGGTTGAGCGGCCGACTTCGGCTCAGGTCATGATCTCTCGTTCCGTGAGTTCGAGCCCCGGGTCGGACTCTGTGCTGACAGCTCAGAGCCCGGAGCCAGTTTCAGATTCTGTGTCTCCCTCTCTCTCTGCCCCTCCCCCATTCATGCTCTCTCTCTCTCTCTCTCTCTCTCTCTCTCTCTGTCTCAAAAATAAACATTAAAAAAAATTAAAAAAAAATGAAAATGTTCTGACAATGCAGCTGCAATAAGAAAATAGGATAGTTACCATTTCAGGAAATTTGCAGAAAATGCATATCAGTCAATTCATGTCTTCTTTCATCAAGAAAGTCATAATAAGATCAAACCAAAACAAAACATCAGTTGAATTCAATAGGGTATTTAGTGAACTGCAAAACAAATACCTTATTAAATTTGGCATTATTTTCTTTATGACATGATTACGTAGTATCTGATCATTAGTAACTATTTTTACATGCTTGGGTACAATGGCTATCATGGAAAAAATTCTGGAATGAATTTTTCACATAAAAAGAAACCAGTTTGGCCCCAAATTTTAGAGATATTAGTTGGACAATTGGCATTGCTTATTAGCCTGATATATTCAATGATTTTAATGAGCTTATAACTTCCATTAAAAGAGGAATGCAATATGATTTTCAAAGGTAGATAAGATCAAAAGGCAGAAATGAAAATTAGTGTAAGGACAAGTTTTCGTCATATTTTATAGACATTATTAAGAGATACTCTGTAATTTGACCATAATAATCCAAGAAGTAAATGCTGATCCCTTAACACTTTATGTTTAATGTAATGTTTTGAGTTTATTTGCGAATTAAAATAAGAACACCCACACATTGGAAATTTAGAATCTGGAATCAATTTATTTCATTGAAAGAAGATTTAAATTCAACTATAATTTTTCTGCATAAATTGCAGAACTATCTACTAATTAAAGAATAAAAATATACATTTCATTTTAGATAAAAGTTAAAACTGAATATATTAAACTTGCTTAAAATGCTTTAAAATCTTTTTTCACCAATGATATATTAATGTGATTAAAACAAAACAAGGAAGTTCTGATATGATAGAAGTTTTTTTGTTTATTTTCCTTTTCCTATATTAGGCTTGTTCAAATTATATTTATTGAAATGTAACTTTATGTTTGTTGAATCCAAGAATAAAAGGAATAGTGCTTCTATTTTGTATGTCTAATGTTTAATCACATTTCAATGTTTTTATAGCTTTATTTTCATTTTTTATAAAAGTATTAATCGAGAAATGTGGTCTTTCACCACAAAGGTGCTGTCATTACCCTTCCTTGTTGTGTGGTGATACCTATATTTGTCTTATTTCATTGCTACATTATAGCCATTTGCACATACTCTGAACTTGTAGCATTATACCCTGAGTGTTCCCTGCTTTTGGAAAAGATTAAATGAGTGAATAAACATCCAAGGCACTTACATTAAGCAATCGATACACAAAATTGGTTACAAGTGGTGGTCTTGAGCTCTAGGCACTGCAGGTAACAGGAAAGAATCATAAATTTGTGATGTAGCCAGGATGAAGGATAATTCAAGGTCAATTGTATAAATGGAATGTGTGCATGATATTTAAAGTTAGTCAAATTTCAGCTTTTAAAAAACTATCCTAGCCAAACAAAATATGGCTTCAAGCTCAATTTATGTTTCTGTTCACCTTTTCAGGATCTCTGATTAGAACAAGGGGTTTATAAGTAAATAATTGGAGACAAAATAATGTAGTGAGGGACACCTGGGTGGCTCAGTCAGTCAAGTGTCTGACTTTGGGTCAGGTCATGATCTCATGGTGGGTGAGTTGGAGCCCTGCATCAGGCTGTGTGCTGACAGTTCAGAACCTGGAGCCTGCTTCAGATTCTGTGTCTCCCTCTCTCTCTGCTCCTCCCCCCTCTCAAAAGTAAATAAACATTAAAAATAATAATAATAATAATGTGGTGAAATACCTTCATTTTTTTTTCCAAAACTCTTCTTTAACTGAATTGTATATAATCTGTTTTCAGTATTTTAGTATGTATGTATGTTTGTATGTATGCTTGTATGTATGTATGTATGTATGTATGTATCTATCTATCTATATTATCTGTACCTACATATATCTATATATCCTAAATCTGTATGTAACTACAGCCAGTCTCTTCAACTGTAGTTCTCCATTTCCAATTCCCTGCAAGACTCTGTCCACCTGGTATCCAGTCTGCATCTCAAACACCACAGACTAAACCTGAACTCATCATCTTTTCCAGAGTCAGTTCCTGAATGCGAATTTTACATTTTATTAGTACCGTAATATTTTACTCATTCAGATCTCCAAATTCGTAGTCATCCCTGACTTTTACTACTATCTTTTCATATACCCTATTGGTAGGCAATCCCACAACATGCCCAGGGAGTGCTTTCTTATTTTATGATCTGCTTGCATAATTTCTGTCTCCGATGTCCTTCAGCCGTATTCATATGTGCAGATCATAAGAAGCCTTTAAAGCCCAGATAAAATATCATAACCTGCCAGTTTCCCCTAATTCTCCCAGTATGAAGTAGTCTCTCCCTACACTTTACTATTTTAACATTCCCTTCTAAGCATCTTTTGACAGTGCTTTGGGGCAGTTATACTGTATACTGTCATTTGCTTTGTGGAGGCAGAGGTTGTCATTTATGATTTTGTGGACACCATGCCATCATGAAAACAATCTCTCTCTGGTAAGTGGTAAATGAAAGTTTGTTGAAGGACATTTAAGCAAAGATATTTTAAATTATATTTCTCCATCATTTTAAACTCATACAGAGGAGGAGAATATATATGTTTGAACCTTTGGCTTAGACCACTAAAGCAGGCAAATACAAAGCATCATATTGATATTGAAAATGCTGATGATTAAACTGTGAACAATAAATGTTGTTATTTACTATCAGAACAATAAAGTAGTCTTAAACCATGGGGGGAGGTGCATCAAGTAGGAGCTGTGATGAAAAAGAAGCAATTATTGCAGAACAATAAATAAATGTTTGAAACTTATGCACAAATCAATGAAAAATGTAGGAACTATCAGAAAGGAAGACTTTCCTTCACTGACTTGAATCTACACAGTCTTGAGGGAAGTTTTCTACTCTATCTCATGTAAAACTCTTATGTCACTAGGGTCAGCTGGGTGGCTCAGTCAGTTAAGCGGCTGACTTCGGCTCAGGTCATGATCTTGCGGTCCGTGAGTTCGAGCCCCGCGTCGGGCTCTGTGCTGACAGCTCGAAGCTTGGAGCCTGCTTCCGATTCTGTGTCTCCCTCTCTCTGACCCTCCCCCGTTCATGCTGTGTCTCTCTCTGTCTCAAAAATAAATAAACGTTAAAAAAAATAAAAAAAAACCTCTTATGTCACTAGCAGTTGCAGATACATAGGGAGAAGAATAAAATATAAACCCTCCTGTAAACATAGGCTTTGTTTTTTGTTATTACTGTGTTTTTAAACAAAGCAACTAGATAAGAAGAAAGGCAATAATAATGATGTTATCCATTTCATTTCAAGAAACATTGTGCCAATTAGGAATGGTTTCAATTCCCTGAAAAAGTTCTAAATTTTAATATAAACTTTATAGCATAAATGGTAAACATACCATATATTTTCAAAAGTTTATAAACTCTTGGTAATGGAAAGAAAGATTGAAATCACATTCTCATGCTGTACACAAAGAAATGTACAACCCTTTTAAAGAAGTGAAGATAAATCCAAATATGTATATTAATTCTGAGTTAAATGTTTATTGATTGATCAATTGGTTGGTTGACTAATTCAGTGGGGTTTGGTGGATAAAGTATTTTATACCTTGTCCTCTCCACAGCATAAAAACATTCATATGACATAACCCATTCCTCAAGGATACAGTCTTATAGAAGAGACAGATACATAAACTATAATTTGAAGTCAGGATAACATTTAAAAATTTTCTTTATAATGCTCTGGAAGCATAAAGAAAGTAAACTAACTGAGGATGAGAGAAAACAAGTCTTAAAAAATAACATTTTACAGAAGAAGTATAATTTCAATGGACTCTTGAAAGATGTGTTAGTATCAATGTGTTCTGGTTGTCTATGGCTTGCAAGTTCTTAGTAGGTTAAAATAATAATTGTCGTTCTATTACATCTCACACTTTTGGAGGTTGCCAGTTTTATCCAGGTAGGATTCTTTGGGGGTCTATAATGAGTTCATATTCAGATGGTGGCTAGGGATGGAGACATTGAATTATTCCTTCCTCATGTGAATGTTGGTTGATGCTGTATGTGGACTGAGACCAGAGCTAAGGCTTTCAGTTAAAAAAGAACAAAAAACAAAAAACCCTACATGAGGTCTTTTCATACGGGTTTCCTCATGTTGTGGTGACTCGGTTCCTGGAGTCGGCATCCCCGGAGAACAAGTCAGTTATCTGGCATTTTTAAGAGCTAGCCTCACATGTCACTTAATCTCACTTTCACCATATTCCTTTGGTTAGGTCACAAAGGACTGCCCAGGTTCAAAGCGAGGGCTTTGTAAGAAGAACACTTGGAATGGAACATACCATGTCAAACACGTTTGGAAAATATAATGGACGATACCATGTTACATGTTGAATGTGTAAATGAACAAAGGGAAGAGAAACAGGACATTCTTGTCGTGTTAGCAGCATGTGGAAAGCATTGTGGTGATTTCTCCAGCATTCGCTGAATCTTTCCTTTATTCGTTAGCTGCCCTTCTCGTTCCAGGGGCCAGGGACAGTTTAACTGACCTGAGCCAATCAAAAAAATTCTCACCCCCCACCCCCCACGCCGAAGTGATTGCTTCAGGATTAAGTACTTTCCCCAATATGCCAAATCTGGAGGAAGTTCAGGACACTTTTCATGATTAAAAATCACATTTCCTTTTTCTCAAATATGGATGAAGATTTGTATAATCTAACATCTATTTGAAGCCATCTTAAGTTCATAAATAGAACATGCATTAAATAAATTTGAAACTAACACAGGCAGATAGGACAAATGAGAAGAAATTATGCCTTTGCTACATTATTGATTCACTGGAATGAGCAAAACCTGAAGACTGTTCTACCTTCCAAGTATGTGAGTTAATAATTTCTATACAATTTAAGCCAATAGGAATGGAGTTTTTCAGAAAGCTAAAAATACCACAGTGAGGGATTTAGACTTTGTGCTGTAGGCAAGATGATACAACTAATTAATTTGTAATAGAGAGAGAACTGATATTGGCTTTAGAAGGATCAGTTTAGAAGCAGTGTGGAACATACATCGAAAAGCTGCAAAAAGCTGTAGGGTAGTTGTTGGATGACTGCAGTGACTCATGCACATGAGAATAGAGTAAGTTACATTTTAGGAGGATTGGGATGGAGAAGACATGTTGAGGAGGTATATTTCATTTTTGTGTTTTAACATATTTTATAAAAATAATAGTGGAATTTAGGGTAGATGTTTTCTGTTCTTTCTTCTCATACCTTTTATCTTCGTATTTCATCACTTAGTCGTTCTTTGCATGTCACAGGAGAACTGAGGTGGGCAACATAATTAACAGAATATCTCCCACGCTCCTTCTTAGAGATAGGATTAGTTAGTGTTCTCTACATAAAAATATTTATAAATATAAATAAATTTTCTAAAGCCTTCCAATTGCTGAGGAGAGGCCAAAGAGGTCTCAGGCAATTCTTTCCTGGGGCATGCACTGGGGAAGATTATGTTGCCCTCCCAGGCGTTTAAACAATTTCCTGACTGGTAAACTGTAATCCTGGATAAAGTGTGCTTAGAGATTAGCAGCATGGGTTTGCTGTTATTGCTGTTGTTATTTTCCCTGCTGAGTAGAAACTAAATATCATCTTCCCAGGTGACAAATAGGTCCCAGCCTGGCAATGTGCACGAAGTCTCTTAGGTGTAGTTTCCAAATTGTATGGACAAATTTGGCACAAGTTAAAATATTGTGAAAAATTGAATAACCTTATCTACCTGAATACAATGGATTAAGAGGCTCTGCTGTGATTATATTGTGGCTGCGTCTCTTCTTACTCAAGCTCTTTCTAAAAAAATTCTCTTAAAGTGTCATCTGAGATTTAATCAAGTCCTGGAATACAGATATTGTTATTTTTTTTCTCCTAACTAATATGGGGACACCAGAGGGGAAAAAAAATTATAACTACCAACACGGTTTAGATTTTGATGAATCCAAAAATTATAATACAGTGATGTAATTTAGATCCAAAGTGGTAGGTCTGGAAAGAACAACTTCGGATTCACTTGTTTTTCCCTTGAAACATCAAGAGGTAACAATAACTAAGAAGTAAGAAACTGAGGGGTGCCTGGGTGGCTCAGTCAGTTAAGCATGCGATTTTGGCTCAGGTCATGGTCTCACAGTTCATGGGTTCGAGCCCCGCATCGGGCTCTGTGCTGACAGCTCGGAGCCTGGAATCTGCTTGGGATTCTGTGTCTCCCCCTCTCTCTGCCCCTCCCCTGCTCTCTCTCTCTCAAAAATCAATAAACATTAAAAAATGAATTTAAAAAAATAAAAAAAAGAAGAAACTGAAATCTTGTCCCTCAAAGTTTCTAAATGTTATTGTATTGATTAAACTTGATATTAGGTATCTCGAAGAACAATAATGCATTGTTCATTTTTTTTAATAGATATATAACAAACCACCATATGTAGTCTATGTGCACTATTTTCCTCCCCAATTATGGCAAATCTATAAAACCAATTGTCTTCCTTTTCAATTATTCTCTTAAAGAGGTTTTTATTTCCCTGTGGATACTCACTGATCTCTGCTGAATATACATGAAGATGATTTGGTCCCTCATATGACTTCTTAAGCAAGCCAACCCTAACTACTACCACTGTTACCAAGTCTGCTCGGCAAGCCAAAGTGTGTGTCTCCCCAGATACAGTTTTAAACAAACATAACCCTGCAGGTGTCTTTGAACAAGCTTGAAGGAAAACTACATATAATTAGGCATTCTACTTTGCCCCCAGAGTTTGAGGAAGCACCTTTGTTAAACTAGTTAAGGTGATATTGGTGGTGGCAGGGGACAAGAAACCAACCAAAAAGAGAATCTGGGCATCTAATCTGGTTCTTTGTACCCAGGGAGAGATTCCATCAAAGTTTGGAGGATTGCGGTTCAAAGTCCCCATCTCAGTCAAAGCATATTTTGAAAATGCTTTCTTTAGAAATTTTGTATTAGAGAATTTCTTCACAGATAAGGAATAACTGAAACTAAAATTAGTTAAGTAATTTATTGAAGACACTGTAATGCAGTATTGCTTTTCTCTGTTGAATCTGGTTGAATTCATGAGTTAACTTAAGATTCCATCAAGGCCTTTGACAGAAAAGGTTTAGTTAATTACATTTTCAATTCAATCACAAGAGACACGGATGTTTATATTTTCTGTATCATTTATTTATGTCCCCATTTCCTATTAATTTTTCACTGCTCTAATAGGCATCCTCCCCTTTGGGTTGTTTTGTTCAGATTTATTTTAAATCATAATCAATGATATCGATCTATATATCTCATTCAGTATATATATTTTTCTTTTTCATTAAGCATTGTGGGGGTATTTTTTGTTTGTTTGTTTGTTTGTTTATTGAAGAATAACTGACATACAGTTTTGCATTACTTTCAAGTTTACAACATCGTGATTCAACATTTATATAAATAACAAAATGGTCACCACACTAAGTGTGGTTACCATCTGTGTGTTCCCACTGTATTTTAAATTATATCCATGGTGTTGGGTGTGCATTGAGTTTCATGATTCAAACAACTACCTGGTACTACATGGCAGAAACCCACATTGCCACCTACACTCTACCACCACAAACAAGCGCTACAAATATCTTTGCATATATACTTTATAAATCTATGTGCATATTTCTCCAGAACATTATTCAAAAGTAGGGTTACTAGAGTATACATGCACACACACACGCACACACACACACACACACAAACACACAAATATTCCCAGATTGCTATCATCAGTGACTAAACCTGCCTGTATCCATTCTCCATTAAATATATATATATATATATATATATATATATATATATATACATATATACATATATATATATGTCAAACTAAAAATAAAGGTATTTAGTGATCATGAAATTGATAAAGGTTTAAATTAAGTAATTAATTATATATTATGTTAAGTATCTTCAATTATAAACTACTTTCTGGCTGAAAGATGTCATCACATGGCAGTATACTAATGTTGAAATCCAAGGGACACATAGTCAGATACATTCAATATATATGTTTGATAGAATACACACACATATTCGTATCAAATGCATGGAAAATCAGAAAAAATATAAATCATATGTATGAAATTTAATGGAAAAAACTACCTGAGAGAATATATGTGTGTTCTCCATCAAATTTCAAGTGTATGTGTGTGTGTTTGTATGTGTATGTATTTATTTTGTTTTAAATTTATATATGTCTGTGTGTGTGTATATATGTTATATATATATATACATATATATATATATTAATAGCACTTTGAAAAATTAAGATATATGGTTAACAAAAATATCTTCTTTCTGTCCATCATTCTTTGAATTACTCAGGTAAAGTAAGCAAAATTTATTTCTGTGGCAATTCTATTTTAAACTGGCAAGGGTAATACGAAAAACAGAAAATAACTCCTACATTTATTAATTTTTCTTTGGTAGTTTAACTTGCTGGGTTTGCAAATTGTTGAGCCTGAGAGCTATATATCAACTTAAGAATGCTCCCTGGGTTCCTTTCTAGTGCATTTATAGTGCCAAGGATAGATTGATCAAATGCATAAACCAATAAAGTTATTTTAAAAGAAAATCATTAATCCAGAGTTGTGATGTGATAAAGTTCCAGACAGAAAAGGGAAGAATTATTCCATTATATGTTTTTAAAAGATGATTTATGGAATAATTCAAATGATAGAACACTAGGAATAAATATTTAAATAAAAAAGAAATACTTCCTAATCTTAATTTTCTTAGGGCTTTTTAAATGTCAAAAAATAATAATTTTTTTCAGCATAAAAATATCATTATATAATATAAAATATGGAAGTAATCAAACATACAAACAAAACCACTCATAAAAGCACTATACTAACAGAATTACTGTAGCAGGATGAATGATTATTCTTCCCAATTTTTCCCTTCTCATGGAGTTGTTACAGGATATAAAATTTTATGTACTTTTTTTGCTCATAGTAATTTGTATATACATTTTCCATGTTTCCATGTAGTCTATTAATTTCAATTTTAATGTATGCAATCTCAAGCTAAAGTAGGTATACTCTGATCCTCTGAGTTAGTTCTCTATTGTTGGATATTTGGAAATCTTCCTACATATTTATAATTACAGATAATATAGTTTGAAATATCTTCTTTATTTAAATTACATTATTTTCCCTATGACATTGTATAAATTGTTATTAGATTTGAGGGGCGCCTGGGTGGCGCAGTCTGTTAAGCCTCCAACTTCAGCCAGGTCACCATCTCGCGGTCCGTGAGTTCGAGCCCCGCGTCAGGCTCTGGGCTGATGGCTCAGAGCCTGGAGCCTGTTTCCGATTCTCTGTCTCCCTCTCTCTCTGCCCCTCCCCCTCTCTCTGCCCCTCCCCCGTTCATGCTCTGTCTCTCTCTGTCCCAAAAATAAATAAACGTTGAAAAAAAAAATTAAAAAAAAATTGTTATTAGATTTGAATTATTGGCCAAAATGGTTCTCTTAGTCCATTTCAGACTGCTATAGCAAAATACCATATAGTGGGTGGCTTATAAGCAACAGATATTTATTTCTCACAGTTCTGGAGTCTGGGAAGTCCAAGATCAAGGCATTGACACATTCAAAGTCCAGTGAAGGCTCCATGCCTGGTTTAAAAAAAAAAAAATTTTTTTTTTCAACGTTTATTTATTTTTGGGACAGAGAGAGACAGAGCATGAACGGGGGAGGGGCAGAGAGAGAGGGAGACAGAGAATCGGAAACAGGCTCCAGGCTCTGAGCCATCAGCCCAGAGCCTGACGCGGGGCTCGAACTCATGGACCGAGAGATCGTGACCTGGCTGAAGTCGGATGCTCAACCGACTGCGCCACCCAGGCGCCCCTCCATGCCTGGTTTATAGACAGATGTCTTCCAGTCTTGTAGTGCTGATCTCACATAGCAGAAGGATTAGAGAGCTGTATGCAGTCTCTTTTGTAAGGCACTAATCACAATTATGAGGGCTCCACCCTTATCTAATCACCTCCTAATACCATCACTTTGGGGATTAGGCTTCAATGCCTGAATTTTGAGAGGACACAAACATTCAGTCTAAATGGTATAAATGATTTAAAGTTTTAAGGCTATGTTACCAACATATTTTCCAAAAAGTTATTTGTATCTATAGCGTCAATAGAAATGTGTCAGTAAGGTATGTTTCTTTACTGTGAAATTGGATGTTTAATTTAAAAGCTACAATAAGCTTGAACATTTCTTCTTTACATCCTTAACATTTCTTACCAATTATTTTAAATTTGCTTTATCAATGGTTTAATAATGTTTTTATTACCCTGTTCATTTTTAAATTATTTTTTATTTTGAAAGTAAATTACTCTCACATATTATAATGAATTGCTATCTAATTATGTTTAAATAATTCAAAATATATCAACCTGTATTTCATTGCTCAGATGTGATCTTTTTTATTCTGAAAACACATTAATGCCAGTGTTTTGGATATTTAAAATGTAATTATGATTTTTTTACTAGAAATATTCTTACAATAATATTCACCCTACATAAATAGGAAATATATTATTATCTATAATAATAATAATAATGTCTTTATTGCCAAAGTGACATCTAGATCAGGCTCACAGAAGCGTATCTGGCTTGGAGTAAACATTGTTATATTGTCTTTGCAGTTGGAAATAAAAGGTTTAAAAATTGTGTGGTTTCTGGTCATATAAAATTTCATTAATATGATTGAAAAATCCAGGTGAAAGCGTCCCTTTTGCCAGTAAGTGTATATGCAACTATGTCTTATTTTTTCTCCTTGATCACATCAAGTTGTTTTTAAGATTACTGGCCAGCATAATGAGGGGAGAGAAATGAGTCCTGTGAGCCACAAACAGCTTTTAAGGTGCATAAAATGCCTTAAAAATCTGAACAAAGTTGTTGATCATCCAGACTCATGAGATATTTTTTCTTCAAAATATTGGGTTTTTTAAAGCATAGTTGACATATGTGATATTAGTTTCAGGTGTACAACATGGTGATTACACAATTCTGTATCTTACACTATGCTCACCATAATAAATGTAGTTACCATTGGTCACCATAAAACATTATTATAATATTACTGACTATATTCCTTATGTTGTGTTTTTTATCCCCGTGAGTATTTTACAAGCTAGAAGTTTGTACTTCTTAACCTCTTCACCTATTTCGCTCATTCCCTCACCTTCCCTTCCCCCTTTGGCAACGACCAGTTTAATCTCAGTATTTATGAGTCTGTTTCTAATTTTTGTTTATTAATTTGTTTTGCTTTTTAGTTTCCACATATAAATGAGATCATAGAATCTTTGTCTCTCACTGTCTGACTTATTTCATTTATTGCAATACTCTAGAGATCCATCCATGCTGTGGCAAATGGCAAGATCTTCTTTTTTGTGACTAATATTCCATAGTATAACTATATACCACATCTTCTTTATCCACGCATCTATCCATGGACACTCAAGGTGGTTTGCATATCTTGGCTATTGTAAATAATGCTGCAGTAAGCATAGGGGTGCATATATCTTTCCGAATTAGTGCTTTTGTTTTCTTTATGTAAATACCCAGCAGTGGAATTATTAGATCATACAAGATTTCTATTTTTAACTTTTTGAGGAAACTCCATACTGTTTTTCACAATGGCTCCACCAGTTTGCATTCCCACCAACAGTGCATGAGTCTTCCTCTTTCTCCACATCCTCACCAACACTTGTTGTTTCTTGTTGTTGTTTCCTGTTGTTTCTTGTTGTTTCTTGTCTTTTTGATTTTTGTCATTCTGACAAGTGTAAGGTGGTATCTCATTATGGTTTTGATTTACATTTTCCTTATAATGTTGAACATCTTTTCATATGTCTGTTGGCCATCTGTATGTCTTGTTTGGAAAACTCTTCATGTCCTCTGCCCATTTTTAATTGGATAATCCAGAGGATTTTTTGGTTAACTCAGTGGTCATCCACCCAACAAGTATTTATTGCATATCTACTATATGCCAGGTACATCAAAGACAAAAGCAAATAGTAACCCTCATGGAGCTTACATCTTAATAAAGTAGATATAAAATAAACTAGTAATATCAGATAATAACAGAGAGTAAGAGAGTGAGGGTGGTGTGTGTGTGTGGAAAGGAGATGCAGAGAACAATTTTCTATAGTGTGTTTATTGAAGGCCTGCCTATCTAAGGAGATGACATTTGAGCAATTTTTTTAAAGTTTTTATTTTAAGATATTATGTAAGTAATTATGGCTTTTTAAAAAAATAACCTAGGGGCGCCTGGGTGGTGCAGTCGGTTAAGCGTCCGACTTCAGCCAGGTCACGATCTCGTGGTCTGTGAGTTCGAGCCCCGCGTCAGGCTCTGGGCTGATGGCTCGGAGCCTGGAGCCTGTTTCCGATTCTGTGTCTCCCTCTCTCTCTGCCCCTCCCCCGTTCGTGCTCTGTCTCTCTCTGTCCCAAAAATAAATAAAAAACGTTGAAAAAAAATTAAAAAAATAAATAAATAAATAAATAAATAACCTAAACTCAAGCGCAGTTAATGAGATGAAAAAAGAAGGAACAGGCTAGTATTGCTGACTACAACACAAGGAACTTTAAAATTAAAAACACTAAGTGAAAGAGGAGAGAGTATGTAATACACATGACTGGAAGCTTCACTAAAAACTTTTTGGACCAGCTGTCTGTCACATACAGTTGTGCAGATGATGTTTACATCCTGTATAATGCTAACAGGTGCCATCCATAATGCAGGGGCTAGAATCTTGGCCATAGATAACCTGTGCTAGAGCCTTTTCAGAGAATCTGTAAGGGTGCAAGTTACAGGGTATGAACTTCTCCTTGGATTGTTCCTGAAGAGAGGGAGAAGAGAATGAAGACATGCAAACTAAGGTTATTTACTTCCCCTTACTATGGAAGACTATACTAGAAGGCATCAAGTCCCTCCATTTACCACTCCAGAGTCATGACTCCATCTGCATTATCCATTCTGGCACTTTCACGTCCCATCATGTCAACACTGCAGAAAGAACGGTCTCTTTGGGCTATCTCCAAGCATTTATGCCCTGTTTCCATCCAGATGCTGCCTCACTCAAACACCATTTTCTCTACGTTTGTAAGTCTCTTCCTTTCTATCACGTGTTACAAGAAAAAAAAAAAAAAAAAACACCTTATAAGTCTGTTCAAGCCTTGTTCATTTTAAATAAGCCATAAAAATCCTGCCTGAATAACTCACTTCACTTTTTTTTTATTAGCCTTTTTAAAACATTTTCCTGGAAAGAATAGGATAAACTCCCAATTTTCGTTTCCTCACTTGCTAGTATTTTTCTAATACCATGTTTCAACTTTGATTGCTTTCCAGACTTTCCTTCCACCAATATTAAATTTTAGTCACACAGGGTTACATGCCCGTTTCCTTGTACTATTGACCTTAAGGAATAAATCTTACTCGATTTATCTAGACTTACTCGATTTAGTAAGTCTAGAATAGGCATATAGTGGGAGTTCCATAAATATTTGATGAATAACAGATTGTTCGAATGAATGAATGAATGAATGAATGAAAAAATGCTAACTGGCTAGATGTCAGCTATATAGCCTAACCACTATTTAATTCAGCGCAACAAATGAGAACCTACCATCTGTGAGACACTCTGATATGACCTTGCAGTGTAAAGGCAAACAAATCAAAAGTCTTATAATGGCTTTGGCATTAATTTAGCAGAAGAATTAAAAATGGTGACATAAATCACAAATGCAGTGTAAGTTGCTACAAAGAGACATACAAGGAATTTCTCGACACTCCAGAGGAAAGATTAATATATCTATCAGAAATGGACAAATAAGACCATGTGGAGTAAGTGATATTTGAAAAAAAAACTTAGAGAAATAGATGTTCTCCAGGTAGATTAACATACAAACCATTCAGGTAGAGAGAAAGGCATGTAAAAAGAATGCTGAATAAAAAACTGCTACATAGGGAGCAATGGCAAGTGAAGTATGGAGGTGCTAGCACGAAGTTATTGGTTATTTATTATATTTATTACTGGTTATTTATTATCTTAGTAGGAGTTTATTAAGAGTGACTTGGTCACACCTGTATATATATTTTAAAAAGAGATTATTCTGAAAGCAAAATGGGGGATCAGGAAAGTAAAGAATATTAAAATTTACTATTTTTCAGGCATTCTGGTAAAATTTTCCAATTTATTATTCTACTTTTCATCCTAGCACTTATAATTACACAATATTACAGATGAATAATCTAGGGGATTAAAAAAATACTTACCAAATATACATAGGAGCTTGGATTTGAATTGTTATTGCTGAATCTAAACTATGTATTTTAAATAATCAACTATACTACCTGTCACAAGAAAAGTCATAGCCATTTAGAGAATATCTGTCATGAAATTCATTCTATGCTAGATTTTTAAATCTATTCTCACATTTTGTCTCATGACATGATCATATGAAAACAGTGAGTATTCCCATTTTATGGATGAGCAAACTGAGATTTGATGGTTGGATAACACACTCAGGTTTATACAAATAGTTATAACCACAAAAACCTGTTTTCTAATTCCAATGCTTACTCTACTCTAAGACATCATAATAAATCACAAGCCATAACTAAATTGGAAGTAGATGTCTAGAAAAAAGATAAGAATTACAGAAATGTGCATTTATGCAGCAAAATGAGATTGTTATTTGAATGAATATTAGGAAACAGGTGGGAAATAAGAGGAAGAATGAAGTCAGTGATATGCTAGGGGTGTCTATGAAAAATGAACTCCAATCAAAGTAACGATATATCATCATATTTGATTTGTGTTGTTGAAATTGTTGATTTACAATATTGATGCAAAACATCATACTAATTTGATACAATTTTTTTCAAAGAGAAAAAAAGCCTCCTGGAAATTGTAGAGCATTTCTCACTGAGTTGCTATTTTGCAGCAAGATAGATACAAAAGTATATTTGTGATCGATCTTTTTGACTATTGAAACATAAATCATTCTGCACAACCGATTATATTTTCTGAAAATAAGTTAGGTAAAATGTATTAAAACTATTTTTAAAACTCTTCTGACTTCTGGATGAGTGGCATTCTCAAAACAACAGTCAAATTTAAATGTTTATATCCCTGTTTAGCAAGAATAAGAGCTCAGCATATTATTGACATAATTCTTATTTGCAGTATTACCTAGTTGATAATTAAAATTTTCCTATGTGAATCATATCAAAGACGATGTTGTTTTTTAAATGTATCATATGAATTTACCATTTTATATATTTGAAAACTTGATTAATCACAGTTGAGGTAAACTTCGTAATTAGAGTGTCTTACTTGTAAATATCAAATACAAAATACAAAAATTAACAAATTCTAATGACTAAAATCGAATTTTCACATGAACTCTCAATACATTGAATTTTTAAAATTATTTTTTGAAACATTTATAAGAATTTATCCATCTATCCATCTATCTATCTATCATCTACTTATCTATCGTCTATCATCTATTTATCTATCATCTACATAAAGTGCCTCAGGAACAAAGTAAATCAGAAGGCAGTAGATGGACATGGCACTACAGAATGATAATTTTGAATTAAATTCAATGTCAGAGGCTACTGTATTCTATCTGTTCCTTTATGAATATAGACACAAAGTTCCTCAACAAAACACTAACAAACAGAATGCAGCAACATATAAAAATTTATATGCCATGACCAATTGTAAAGGTAGATTAACATCTGAGTATCACTGAATGTAATACATCATAATAATATAATAAAGGACAAAAACCACATGCTTATCTCAGAAGACACAGAATATAATCATTTCACAAAGCCGACGAACCCCCTATGATGATAAAACGACTCCACATAACTAGGTAAATGAAACATCCTCAATCTGGTAAAGAACCTCTAAAAAACCCACAGGTAGCATAACCCTTAATGATGAAAGACTGAATGCTCTCACTAAGGTCATGATGAAGACAAGCTGTCTAATACCATAATCTTTTGAAAATTATACTAGCAGTAATAACCTGGGAAATTAGGCAAGAAATAATAAAAAGAATTTTCCAGGTTTATGAAAATATTTTAATAATTAGAGCTGCTTCATCATAAAACTATTTACCTTGACATTTACACTTCTCCACTGGCCCCAAGTTATATTTTGGTTTTATATTACATGATTTTCCCATATAAAATACATCTTGGCAATAAATAACCCCACTTTTTTGGGGGGCTTTTCCCCACTATATTTCCTTTGACTCTGCAGTTTTCAAGATTGTATATTACTCTACAAGCTAAAAATTAATTTCATCATTTTGATACCCTTCCTAGTGTGCTATATCCCAACCCTCATTAAAATTATTCAGCCATATCTTCTGTGACATATTTATCAGATGTGATGTTATGTGATATTATGTGAGTTACAAGTGTTTTATTTATATTTCAAAATAACGTTATTAAAATTTTTGTTGTTTCTCTCCCACATGCCATTGTAGAATAGACTGCAAATCAATCACATTTGTATTCTTGGTAAATAACACCATTCCTGGTACAAAAGAGTGGTAGGGGGAACATAATAGTGAAGATGGAATAGACCCTCGTCAGGAATTATAGAAAAAGGACAACTGATAATGGATCAGATTGTGGTTTAATATATTCTAAGGAATTTTCTTTTTCTATTGATTGATTGATTGAGGGTGTGTGTGTGGGTGTATGTGTGTGTGAGAGAGAGCAGAGGAGGGAAAGAGAGAAGCCCAAGCAGGCTCCAAGCTGGCAGTGAATAGCACAACGTGGAGCTCGATCCCACAAACCGTGAGATCGTGACCTGAACAGAAATCAAGAGTTGGAGCTTAACGTACCGAGCCACCCAGATGCCCCAATTCTAAGGAATTTTCTAAATCCATGAATCAAAGTGGTAATTGTGAGGTTAGTATACATTATTTTCCAAATAATTATAACATTGTAATTATATTCACGTGGCCTGCAGAGTTATAACATTAAAAGCACAAATAGTGCTATGAGCATGTGATTCTGTAGTAAAACACACCCGGAATTTATTTTGATAAAATTTCATATGCAAGAATAACACGTATATAGAAAAATTCATGAAATGTGCATCGTGATGAGTATAAGAGTGAATGCTACAAAGTAATCGCTACTCAAGCCAGGAAAGGGAGAACTCATAGAACTACAGGTTTTTTCCTCTGCTTGCTTTCAAATGTTTCTCTTTGCCTTCATTTTTCTGCAGTTTGAATATGATATGTCTACATGTTGATTTTTTTGTATTTATCCTTCTTGGTGTTTTTATGGCTTTTGTGTATCTATGGTTCTGTGTTTCTCATTAATTGCAGAAAATTCTCAGCCCTTATAACCTCAAATATTCCCTCTTCTTTTCTTCTGTATTCTTCTTCCAGTATTTCCATTATGGTACAGCTTTTGTAATTGTCCCAGAGTTCCCATATATTGTTTCATGTTTTTTTCAGTTTTTTCTTTGCTTTTCAGTTTGGGAAGTTTTTATTGACTTATCTTACACTATTACCGAGTTTTTGATTCCTAGGTTTTCTTTTGATTCTTTTGAGAGTCATTTCTCTCCTTACATTACCCATTTATTCTTGCACATTGTCATCTTTTTCTCTTAGAGTCCTCAGCACATTACTAATCACGTTATTTTAAATTCCCTGTCTAATCGTCCCAAAGTCTATGCCATATCTGTGTCTGGTTCTGATGCTTCCTTTGTCTCTTCAGACTGTTTCACGCCTTTTAACTTCCTTGTAATTTTTTGTAGAAAGCTGAACATAATGTACTGGGTAAAAGGAAAGAGGCCTTTAACGTGAGGTTTTTTATTTATTTGGCTGGGAGTTAGACCGTTTACAGTCTGTGCTACTGTGGATGTCAGCGGCTAAGATTTCCTCTGCTGCCTTTGTTTTCTGTTTGCCCTGTTGCCTTTGAGTTTCCCTGAAGACTTCTTAAAAAGTACCCGAGCCTTGAAGTTCTTTCCACTGCAATCTCCTGTTATTTTATGGGAGCCTGATTGATGTAGACATAAGGTGTCGGGCTTTCTGTTGGAGTAGAGGAAAATCGTTTGCTAAACCACTAGCACTAAATGTCAGAAGTTGCCTCGATTTCTCCAGTAAAGAAGCTGCAGCTGGACCAGAAGTTGCACCTGTAGTTACCTATTAATTAAATTCCTGTACACTGTGGTCATTCTTTAAGAACCATCTCCCTTCTGTAGTGGCAGAACTGTTATGGTTCGACAGGGCCCTGAGATTAGAAGGAACAGTATTGTTTGAGGGTCAGAATGTATTATTCCTCCACCACCAGACTGGAGGCAGGATGTCATGAACAGATACATCTTTCCAGGACAGGGGCACTTAATTCTCATCCATGCTGTGCTAAAAAGTGGTGTATTTTCCTCAGAGTAAATATATTTAAATGTTCAAAACTACTCAGTTTGCTTCCTATTTTTCTTCTTTTTTCTACTCATAAATCTAACTGCTTTGTAATAGTCTTGCCATTTACCCATTCCTCTAAGAGGTGCCAGCTTCCTTTAAAATATAATTCAGGATTTGAAATCTTAAGGCAGGACATTCAGTGTGACACTTGAATTCAGGAATAGGTTTACAAGTCCATCTTTATGTGAATTAGAAATGAATATTTATTGAACTAAGCAATAAATTGGGGTTTTTTTTTTTACATCTTACTTGCATTACTTTAGCACATACCCTCCCTTCTCTACTTTTCATTCTTCCCAGAATAAGCCATTGGTTGAGTACAAAAACACTTAAGAGGACACACTCACGTTACTATCTATCCTGCTCACAAATTTACTCTTCTCTTTTTTCTCACCCATCTGCTGTCACCAACCTTACTGTCTCCAGCACCTTTCTTCTCTTTTCACTGCTGGCAATAATAATGTCATGCCAGCTTTTACATTTATGTTAGAGTTCTCTGTGTTCCTTCATTATATAATGTTTCCCTCGTGCAATCTGCATTTCCACTCTAACCAATGTTTCCCATGGCACGTACGAGGTAGATAACCACCTTGTATGCAGAGGGCACCAGTTTGCTCCAGTGTGGTAAGGGTGCACTTTCCTAAATGAAGTCCATGCTAAACCAACTGTTACAGAAATTCAACCTCATCCAGAATCATGTGCTTAAAAGATAAAATTTGTACTGGAGCAGTGCTTTTTTTCTAGATTACATTGTTCTGATATTTTTATTTCAGTTTATTTCTTACTGAAATATTCATGTTTTACTTTGAGTTAAGCTAGCATGCACAAACAAAAGCATTCCCCACCCCTCTTAATAACTAACTCTTAGTTAAGTGGATCTGAAAACAAATATTTTCCTGGAAGCTCCAAAAATACTGTCAACTATAAATACTGTGTCTACTTAGTAAAAATTCAAGGCTATTTCTTAACTCAGCACTTTAAACTTCACTTGAGCAATTTCCCTCAGTTCCATAAAATGAAAAACTGAACCATCCAAGAGTTTGTCCACAGTAGAAAATCCTTGAGTTGTGAGAAGACAATTTCTTTACAGCTCCAGAAATTTAATGACACTTTGAATCAATAAAGATACATGAGAAGGGGAGTTCTAAAAATAGCAAGCCAATAACTCTAAACCAAGATTCTTAAATCACTCCTCAAGGATAGGATTACTTCAAAACTTGGTACCTTTGTCAAGGGCTTTTTAATAAGAGTGCCAGAGCTTGAATCAACCTTAGAGGTTCATCATTCTGTTGAAAAATAGGGAGGTCGTCAGTCCCACTGACATATCTTGCTCTTGAACTGAAATAATGATTTTTTTTAATTAAAAGCTTTGACTGACTAGTCATAGAAACAGACTTCAGCATATATAGGAGCAAAACATGGAGGGCGAGATTTGTGTGAATTGGTTACTTTTACTACCTGCATAATTACATAGGAAGGAGGTCTAATTCTTATTGACTATGTTTTACCCAAAGGCTATGTCTTCTGTTTTTCTGCACTAATATTTAAAAGTGTATGATTATAAACAACAAGACAACAATATTCTATGTGTTTTCCCCTTACTTTGTTTCTATGTTACACTCTTCACAGAATAAAACTAGGTACAGACGACCTTTGATTTCAAACCAAAAAATAAAATAAATAAAATAATAACAAAAAACCCCAGTAACAATATTGCCTTTTGCTCTAATTAAAACAAGGCATAGCATTTCTGTACTTCAAACACACTGGATGATTTCCAGTGTCTCTTTCAGTGCATTTGCCAGATTTTGTACACTGGATTAAGACAGAAACCCCATTAATTCCTCCCTGAATAAAGTCACTGAACTAGTACATGAATTTGAGTAACACTCTCGCCCACCCCCCCACCTCCCCCACTGCTCCAAGAAGCACAGTAAAATAATACAACTTTTGGAACTGGATTCCTGTCATAGCTTCATCACTAACCAGGTGTGTGATCTGTGGTGTCCCCCTTAAACTCTCTGTGCCTTGTGTGCTGATCTGTAAAATTAGAGATAATAATGCCAGCCTCACCAGGTTACCAAGAGAGGATTAAATAGAATAACACATGTCAAGTCCTGCTGTAGAACTTGGTGATCAAAAAGATTAATTCCTATCTAACTCAGTGAGAGACAGACAAGCAGACACACACACACACACACACACACACACACACACATCACAGAACAAATAAATTCAGAACCACTCCCCTAAACTTTCTTATTCAATTTAGTCCAGGATGTTTAAGAAATAGAAGGATACTCTGTCAAAAAGAAAAACTATAACTAGTTGTAGTGCTCAAGGTCAGTTGAGGGGATGTTGGAATACAATGGAAGTGTCTTACAGGCTACTAAATAATTATTCCATGTGGAAACATGATATTGTAACAGAAAATTCTAGGAATAGCTGCTGGGCTCATATACTTCCTCCTTCTGTGAATAGCCAATGTAGCCTGGGGTGGGTTCCCAAAGTCATAGCCATAATAACTGACTTTAGGCCAGTTACATTATCTCTTATAGAAATTAAAATTTGGAACTAATTGTAAGATGGGGAATCCTTGATATATATATTATATATCCACATCTTAATGCAGACTTTTTCAAACTGCAAGGGGAAGATCCATTAGTATATGATTACATCAATTTACTGGTTAAAACCAGAATTATAAAACTGAATAAAATAGAAGAGAAAATAAAGCTCATATATTTAAATAAGGGTGTTTTCCCTGATTATTTGATTTGTTATAAGTATTTAGCTAATAATATATACACAGATTATATATATATATATATAATATATATTACATATATAATATTATATATATAATCATACATACATACATACATACATACTGGGCTGCAATGTAAAATATATTCTTTATTCCTTTCCATCAAAAATGTAAAAAGTACTTCCCTTATAAAGGAGAATTTTAAGAAACATTTGCTGAGGCCTCTGGCAAAGTTTTGCTCATTGTACCCATTCTAAGGCTTAGTTGTTAACCTTCCTGGTGAAATAGAAAATGTAGTTGCCTTCCCTCTACTTTGATCATCCTCATTTGGTCTATAAATCTCCACCTATGCATCCTGTGTACTTTGGAAGAAACTAACCCAAATCCATGCATTCTCATTCTGCAGTCACAGTAATTGCTCTAGGGGGTGGGGATGTGACCCAGTTCACAGCCTAGATGTGTCTGGATAAGGTTTTTTGCTGTTGCTGTTTTTTGGTTTGTTGGTTTGTTGTTGTTTTTTTTCACTTTTCTAGGAGAGCACCTTACATTATCTTTCTCTCTCTTTTGGAGATAGACAAGGACATATGCAGCAACTGGATTTTGTAAGTCATCTCCTGAGACTATAAAGAGAAGCTAGTCTGAAACTGGTGTTAATATGGATTGAGGACAACAGTTTCAGTCTGGCAAATGACTGTTTTTCTATCCATAGAATGGTCCATGCTTCAATCCTTCTTGTCACTTCTCCAGGAAAACGTCATAAATTCTATTAGCTCTAATTTCCTAGAAAAGGCAATGCTTTGTGACTGTGGGTATTATAAGAAATTTTAGCCCCAGAGCTTTTCAGCTAAAAGGCGCCTATTTCCTAGACCCCTCGTCCTCATACACGAGGCATTTAAATTCCTCGTCACAGGCCTTTAAAACCTATGACCATGTCCTATGATCATTGAGAAATGTTAGCTTCCACTACCTACACTTCTGACTTGGATTCCATTTTTACGTCTACCTTGATTTACCTGCCTCAGTTTTTGCATGAAGTATGCATTGCTTACTCTAAAATGACCCACGATATTGAAAAATATTCACACTCATTGAATAACTTTCCTATTCAAGCAAAGGATTTAGGACATGAGCAGTAAGAGAAGGGTTGGCACTGGAAAAGTTGTCCTGAGATCTCAGGGGCAGGCTTGGACATCTTTAGCACTGCTGCATCAAACAGGTTTGCACATCACGAACCACCTTCAGCACGTGTGTTTGCCCTTCAGTACCAGGAAGTCCAAAGTCTGCACGGGGCCGGGATCTCTTTTGTAAGCTGGTTATGTAAGCACATTCCAGTTACATGACCAGCCTAATCTGTCAAAACCCCTCAGGCTTCACCAAAACCAGGCTCAAATCAAAAGTCCAGTCACTGTTACTAATTAATGCTGACAGGGTGGTACTATAGAAGTACCCCAAGCAACTCACAGACCTATAGTTACAGAACATTATTTATTTTTATTGAATATATTCCACAGTATTGGCCCAAAGGCCTTGTAATGCTCCAAGGGACCTCGGAGATGAGCACGTGGTCAATCCAGAGTGGCAAAGAATATAACTCATGTTAGGTCGTCTTGGATGTGAATGTGTATCTAAAACTTATTTTTAAATTCTTTTTTTCTGGGGTGTCTGAGTGGCTCAGTCAGTTGAGCGTCTGACTCTTGATTTCGGCTGAGGCCATGGTCTCATGGTTAGTGAGTTCAAGCCCTGTGTCGGGCTCTGTGCTGACAGTGAGGAGCCTACTTGGAATTTTCTCTCCCTCTCTCTCTGCTCCTCCCCTGCTCTTGTGTGCTCTCTCACTCTCTCTCTCTCTTTCTCAAAAATGAATAAATAAACATTTAAAATAATTATTTTTTTCTAACGTTTTCATCTGAAATTAGAAAAATGACTTAAGGAATACAACCCTTTAATATCATTCATATATCACCTGTTCTATTGCCTGGATGTCTTTTAATTTCTCTTTTTTATATCTGAATAAACGAAAGCTGAGAAGCGGTCAGTTACTTGTTCGAGATCACAAGGTGGTGGTGTGACCTGATTATTTAATTATTTAACATTGTTATGGAACATTACTGTGTCAGAGAACAGGGCTGGATCTGTATGTAACAGGGTGAAGTCTTCTCATATAAAATCTTATATTCAGTCTGTGGGTTTGTAACACGGAGAATTTGGATGAGAATACCATGAGTGTTATTTTCTGACCTTGGATCAAAGAGAAATATGACCTTGTGATCCCCTAATCTGTGCTACTCGTACCATGGACACCTTTGATTAAATAGCAACCTTAACGAAAGGTTACATGATACCTAAAACTGTGCCTTGTGTATATAAGCAATTCAAAAATATGTATTGAACTTAATTTCAAAACAATAAATAAATTGGACAAAACAATAAATAAATTGGAGTAGAAAAGTTCACCCCAAGTATGTTTCTTGGAAAGAATACTTTAAGAAAAGCTGCAAAAGACAACCTAGAGGAATTAGCTTTTATATTTTTCCAAGGTAGCCAATCTTTGGTTCTTTGTTAGAAAAAAATACATCTATGCCTTGAGTTTCCATGTACACAAAAGTGTAATATTTACTACTAATTGTTAAATTCACCCAAAAGGGCTAATTCCTTCAATGCTAGAGGAGATACTTATGCATAGTTAAATCAATAGTAGCTGTAGTGAAATCATAAATATAACAAATAAAATAAAAATTTAAAGTACAGAATCTAATAGTAACCCAAGTATTCTTATAAAAAAACACGTCCTACAAAAATGTAATACACTTGAAGGGAACCACAATAAATGCCGTGTGTAGAAAATGATTCAGATGCAATGGTCAGAGGCACCTGGGTAGCTCAGTCGTTTAAGCGTCCGACGACTCTTGGTCTCAGCTCAGGTCATGATCTAAGGGTTTGTGAGTTCGAGCCTCACATTGTGATTTTCTCTCTCTCTCCCTCTGTCTCTGCCCCTCTCCCACTCACCCTCTTTTTCAAAATAAATAAACAAACTTAAAAAAAAAACCCACCAAACAAAAACAAATGTGATGGTCAGCTATATTCAGTTTTGAAGAATTCAAGAGATTTTTAAAAAGAGGTGTAATAGGAATAAATGTATTGACATTAGGTGTAAGTACAACTGACTCTATCACTAAATATTGCTAAATTACACTGTTTTATATTTTCCATTTTATCACATGGAAATACTAACAAAATAATCTTAGCTGTTTAGAATTCTTATAGTAACAAGATAAGTTTTTGATCTGATGTGTCCACCCATAAAACCACTTTTCTGACTATTCTATACCATTTAAATGTCTAACAATGTCCTATGAAAGAATAACCTGGCATGCAAAGTATGGCATCCACTTTGGAAACGAAGTATAAGCTTCCTTTTGTTGTTCATTTTACTTTCAGTCTTTAATTAGCAAAGGTTGAGAGCGTGATAGTTAAAGTAAATTACTTATATAGGCAAAATGCATCTTATACAGTTCATCCACTGTTCTAATTGCCTTCAATGCCTTCATCCTAGCTTCAGGATTTGCTACCTTTTAATACTGCATAAAGCTTTCCTGATATCAATTCTATACCCTTTATTGTATCCTCTGTGCATTTTTCTATAGTTTAAATCCTCAGAATCTGGATGGATAACAGCTCACTAATTTGACAGTTTATTCCCTTTGTTAAATGGGTGCTGTTTTCCTGTTATTACATTAATCCCTTACACAAGAAACATCTCTATTTTAAGATAAGACCTTTGGAGAAAATCCCTCACTCTCAAGTATAGCTAAAGTTGCAGAGAACGTTGCAGGCTTGTGAAGGAAAATAATTTTGAGCACCAGTTTCCTTGGTGTTGTTTCCATTATCACAGATGAGGTATTTTAAGAATAACACAGCATTATCTCCTATAAAGGGAAACCTCTTTGTTCCAGTTTTTCAGGCCAAAAAACCTTTGAATCATCCTTTATTGGTGTGGCCGTTTATTGAATGTGTCCCCACATTCAGCTGGTTATCATATCCAGTCACAGCTAATGCTGGATTCTATCAACAAGCGTGTACTATCAATGCCTCAACTGCTACTCTGGGCCAAGTGTCCAGCATCTTTGGCTTGAGTGACTGTGATCACCTCCTAAACTATCCTTTTCGTTTTTCACCATTGCATCCCTTCGCTCTATTTTTTACATAAGAGTCAGAGTGATCCTGTTCAAAAGTAGGTGAGATCATGTCCCTCCTCTGCTTAACATCTTCTCACAGTAAAAGCCAGACTCCTGGCAGAATCCCGGAACATCAGTGCCTTTGTTTCTCCCCCTCTCTCTATGCCTCCTACCACCCCTCTTGCTCATTCTGCTCAGTGACACTAGTCTCCATGTTTCTCAAACCTGTCAGGCACACTCCTGCTTCAAGTCTTTGGTCTCGTTCTTCCCTTTGTCTCAATGGTTTCTTTCCCAGACATGCATGGTTGACTACTTCATCCTTATCAGGTCTTGTTTCATATGCCCCCTCCTCAGTGAAGCCATCCCTGAGGCACACTGTGCGGTTCCCGTTGTCTTTCCCTGTTTTATCATTGTGCTTGGCTACTTCTCAGTGAAAATATGACAGTAGTTTCCAGAAGCTGTTTCTCTGATTGTGAAACGAATGCAGTCAACTGTGAGAATCAAAAGAATGGCCACCTTCCATGCTTGGTGGTGTGAACAAAAAGTATTTTAGCTGCATATATTAGATAATGGTATGTTCCACCCTTTGCAAGTGTTACAAAATTCAAAAATATATTGGATGAAGATTATTTGTGAACTTCCTAACAAGAGCCAAAGCACCATAAATAAGCTGAATATAACTATGTAAGGCAAGAATAACATTTATTTTTTGTAGGAAAATAACAAGGAAAAGCAGTCTCCGTTTGGAATTTGTGTGTGTGCATGTGTGTGTATGTGTGCATGTGCGTGTGTTTGCCTGTGATTATATCACTTTGACTGGAACTATGATTCAATAGAAAAGTCCTTCAAATGCAATCGCAAAGTCAGAGACCTACAGGGAAATGGGATCAAAAGCTCTCATCACTCCAGATGCTACAAAGCCTTCCCTTCCAGATGCTACCGATTTTACTCCCCAGGTATTTTTAAATTAGGAATCTGTCTTAGCTGGTACAGGAAGACAAGAGGTCAAGCTCAATCAGATGATTCACCCAAACCTATTGAAAAAGGAAAGTGTCCTAGGAGTCTTGTCCCTATTGTAAAGGATTATTTAGTGAATCCGATTGCTGAGTTTCTAAATATCTCAGCAGTTTGACAAAACTTGATATCTTGACTCGATCAGAACAGAGTCTGAAAATACTGAAACCTTTATCAGAGAGTCTGAAATCACAGCAGCTGCTCAGAAATACTGATTACTGCTCACTGTGGAAAAAGCCCAAGTGTAGCGGCCCTGACTAGAATGCCACCATTACGTTCTAAGGACTAACTTCTCAGCAGAAACCAGGACAACATAGTTAGGCTCTTGTTCCTAACTTATATTCATAATTACTTATGAAGACGATTTTAGAAGATAGATATGTTTTTGTATGGGTAGTCTAAAGACAATAAATAGCATGATATTTTAAAATATCTATGTCACGGATAAGGATAGATTCATAAATCATTCTTTAATTTCTTTGCTCATGGTATTCAGTTTATAAAGCCAAACTGATATCTATGAAAAAATACCTTAAGTTATATTGTCTCTCCCTCACTCAGAAGGGGATAATAATGACAAACAGCAAAGGTTGTTCTTAAACATTTGTATCTGAAGACTATGAGCAGAGCTCAGAAGATTTGTATTAATTAACCCTTTGTTCTTTTTTTTTTATATATATATGAAGTTTATTGTCAAATTGGTTTCCATACAACACCCAGTGCTCATCCCAAAAGGTGCCCTCCTCAATACCCATCACCCACCCTCCCCTCCCTCCCACCCCCCATCAACCCTCAGTTTGTTCTCAGTTTTTAAGAGTCTCTTATGCTTTGGCTCTCTTCCACTCTAACCTCTTTTTTTTTTTTTTTTTCCTGCCCCTCCCCCATGGGTTTCTGTTAAGTTTCTTAGGATCCACATAAGAGTGAAACCATATGGTATCTGTCTTTCTCTGTATGGCTTATTTCACTTAGCGTAACACTCTTCAGTTCCATCCACGTTGCTACAAAGGGCCATATTTCGTTCTTTCTCATTGCCCTGTAGTACTCCATTGTGTATATAAACCACAGTTTTTTTATCCATTCATCAGTTGATGGACATTTAGGCTCTTTCCATAATTTTAACCCTTTGTTCTAAATATGTGCAAGTATTCGATGTCATTAAGGAAACCCGGTAGTGCTAAAATCAAACTCAACTGCTACCTGCAGGAGAAACAAATTCTCATAGCAGAATGGAGAGAAGGGAAAGACAGAGGGATACAAGAGAGAAAAAGATTGAGGTAAATGCTTTTGAAAACTGTAGGGGTGGGGTGCCTGGGTGGCTCAGTTGGTTGAGCATCTGACTTTGGTTCAGGTCATGATCTCCTTAGTTCCTTGAGTGTGAGCCCCACATGGGGCTCTGTGCTGACAGCTTGGAGCCTGGAGCTTGCTTTGGATTCTGTGTCTCCTGCTCTCTCTGCCCCTCCTCTGCTCTCTCTCTCTCTCTCTCTCAAAAATAAACATTAAAAAAAACCAAAACAAAACTGTAGGGGCTATTTAAGGGTTGAAGAGAAGAATATTATTTGCAAAAGAATATCATTTCCAGCACAGCCCCAAGTGTATATGGCCATTAATTAGCTGACATTAGGTGAGTTAAATAACCTCTTTGTGCCTCTCTGCTCTCATCTTTGATATTATGCGAACTGAAATCAATCAATCAAATGATGGGGTAATGGATATCAATCCTCACACCAGGATGTTGTGAGGACTAAATGAGATAATAGCAA
Organism: Puma concolor; assembly: GCF_028749965.1. Classification (NCBI taxonomy): domain Eukaryota; kingdom Metazoa; phylum Chordata; class Mammalia; order Carnivora; family Felidae; genus Puma; species Puma concolor. Next base: position 202,507,938 of record NC_141667.1, on the reverse strand, counting down.
ATACAATGACAATATTAAATGGCTTGTATAGTTGTTGCTAGGTGCGTTAAGAGGGGATTATAATAACACAAGGACTTATTGAAAGGGCTAAATAAGATAATATTTAAGATATTGAAGAGGCTTAAGATAATCAGTTAATAAAACTTCTAAATTCTTGTTTTATTGTTTTGCAAATTAGATTGCTTTTTAGTAAATTATGTGAAAACCCAAATTTTACTAATATATCTACCATACTGAAAAATTGACAATAGCAATGTTTCTAATGCTGTTTATAATTTGGAATTTTTCTACAAATATGTGAACTATTTAAGATTATCCTATTGAAATGCATTCATTCTAGGGTTGTAAAAGCACAGATTTAGGAATTTTAAGAAGGTATGGGCTTTTTATAATTTTTAAACCTGAAAATACAAAATGCTTTGAAATAAGAATAGATATTTTTAAATGAAGGAAAACATAAAGTATATATATTTAAAATATTAAATATAAATGATAAATTATGTGAAAATATAGATTATGTTTTGTGTATTTTACTCCTCTAAGTAAAGATATATTCTAGAAACTTCATGCGAACAAAGAATTTTTTATCCCTTAACACACATTTTCCCATTTTTATGTTTCCAGAATGAATAAGATTTTGACATCTGAGGGATGTCTATACTGCACATTGATCTTTATAACCTTAGGGCCTTTACCACCTGTCAGAAATTTTCATAATATTAATAATTCATTTCTTTAGCTGATTCTTCATTTATTCTAACATCTACTAACTTCACCACATTCAATACAGTGGTTTAGGAGTTGATACTTTGAAACATCCCAAATTGCTCACTTGTAGAATATACATAAAAAAAGAGGAAAATGTGTTACATGGTCTACAGAAAAAATTAGTAATCATTCCCTACCAAGAAATTACATGCAAAGTTTTAATCCTAATGCATGTTTTGAAATGCTTAATAGTGAAGTACATATTAAAATTTAAATTCCAAAGGACTTTAGAATTAATATAATAAACAATATAATTAATTTCTAAGGTCTAATTAATACAGATCATTTTTCTGGCCCATAGAACACAGAAAAAAGAGTTGACATCATTGCTAACTCATAAATTCCATTTCCACAGTAACTTTTTTCCTTCATCTTGCCACCATTATTTTCTTCCTTTCTTATTTTTCTTCTTTTATTGTAACATTAAAAAAAGTACCATTTGGTATAGCCAATGAAAAACACGTAGAATACAATTTTGTTGATTAGTCTTAAGGCATTTGAGTACTACAGAGTCTATCAAATGTTGAGTTTATATTGATAAAGGAAATTTTCAACCTTTAATGTTGTGGGCCCTGCTCCTGGGCTCCCAAGGAAGCTATGCTTCTATCAGCTTCCAAAGGATTTCACCAAACTTCAGGGCTTGGGCTCTATTTCTGCCCTGAGCACCTGCTTCGTTAGCAAATAACTTAAAGAAACAGTTCAGACTAAAGATAGGAGTAAATAATCTCCCGAAGTTCCATTTCCACACCTCTAAAGCCTGCAACTTTGCACATACTAACAGCACAAGATAAAGTCTGTAATTTTCTGAACCGTCCTTCATCATGATGATTTGTAACTCTTCATGAAACGAAAAACATACATAAGCCTGTATTAAACGTTCCTTCTCCAGAGCATTCTTTTCTTTGTGTAGAGTGTGTACCCTGGGCAGCTGTCCTCAAACTCTCTTCTTTTTCTTTTCTTTCTTCTTCTTCTTTTTTTTTTTTTTTTTAGAAATTCTAAAAGGTTCGTTCATTTTGCATCCACAGTATTTATCAAAAAACAGCTCTGAACAGCTAAATCACCACTACTTGTTCTTAAACAGACACTGTAGTCACACAAAACTAGAAACTATTTCATGCATAAAAGTTCAAAATGTAATAGAAAAAGATAATTGTCAATGTCAATAAGAGCTTTCAGGGAACTTAGAATAAGTAGGAGCAGGCTTTCCTCCCACAACTGGTGATGTTTTGCTCTATTACAAAGAAGCAAAGGTTAATTTGACAGCTGGCTTTAATATATTCTTCATGAATATCAGTTGGCTTTTATACCATAGACAACCTTCTGTAATATGAATATGAAACAATCATGCCTCACACTGCAAATTAATACCGGTTCACCTGATTATATATTTTTTTACATTTGACTCAAGTACATAGTTTTATAATGTCACAAATAAAAATGATTTTCAATTAATATGTAGTAATGATAAAGTATTTATCTCAAAATTGTAGATTTTTTCAGGAGCAATGCTAAATCCTCCCCTTATCACTTAATTAAATCAGGCTATTTTGCAATAGTTTCAGGGCTGTAATAATAGTAAGTCATTTGGATTACACTTTTGATTGACTTTTCTTAAAGTACTGAGTTAACGTTACTGCAAGTACATTTTCCTAAGAAAATCCTGGAAAACGCTTTTCCTAACTATAACATATATCTGAGTTTTGAAAATGCCATAGGTTGATTTTAATTGTAAAAAAGAAAAAGACATTTATCTTTTGAATGTCAAGGATTATTAATAGTCCATTTTAAGAACTAAATGACAAATTAATGCCTTCATAAATCAACATGGAATCTGCAGGAAAAAAATTTCTTATACATTTTTTAACGCAGCTTTAGGCTCTGTGTTTTGAAGTTGCGAAGCTTTCAAGAGATGTTTACTTTGAATAACTTACATGATATTGTGCATGATTTTAATCACCCACCAGAGCTAAAAATTTAACTTAAAAATTGTAATCCTTATGTAAGTATGCTATCTCCAACAAAATTAAGTATGTAACCATAATTGCTAAAACATAGCACAGTGAATGTTTTTCAGCTAATCCATTATTCTAATTCCCTTCCTCTTCTTGGCCAGGGAAGAATGGAACTTGCCTTCTCCATTAAAATAAGGCTATAGCTTGTTCCTGACAATGAATACGAACCAAAATAATAGCTCTTACTTCTGCGTAGAAGCATCTGATTCCTCATCATTGATTTTCTAGATTCAGCCCATGAAAGCATGTAAGGAAATATTTATAAGGAAGTGTTCCCAAGACCAAGGCAGCATAAAATGCTAAAATAACCCCTGGAAGACTGAGAATGTTTGGGACTGAGAAATACATTCTATTCATTTGTTATTGTTTGTTATAACATAGCTAGCCTATCCTGACCAGCGTACATGACATCAGAGTAAATTCATGATTAATACATTTATCTCAGTTAATGTGTTGCAATTAAATCAATAGTCAAATTCCACTTAACAGTTAATCACAGATTTGCACATATCCTTGTCTTCCATTTTGTTTTCAGGGTTAATTTTTTTCCCCTAGGCTAATCTTTTTCACATGTGCATGATATTATATTTAGAGTAATAAACAAAATAGTATCTTTTTAAAAAATTATCTGTCCTTTGCAAAGAAATAAAATCACTCTCTATAATCTTTCCTACTTTATAATCCATGATGAAGCATAAAAAACATGAAATTCTCTAAAATATAACTGTCAGAGGAAAGAATTGACATATGTCTCATTAAATAACTAAGATACAATGGTTTCAAATGTATGTAGTTATTACATATTAGTAGCTACAATTATACCTCATATACATTATACCTCATATATATCTACTGTATTTATAATATATATATATAGCTCTCAAATAATTTTGTTAAAATGATGCTTCTCATATAGTAAATTAGGCCTTCTTATGTTTTTAACAAATTTTTATTAGAATTACATAGTTTGGCACGTATGTATTAAGAAAGTCAATAGAGTTTTATTTTTATAGACCTGTTTTTTATTTTTTAGGTAAACATAAATATTATACCAAGATAGAGATATACCTGCTTTATTTCAGATATAAATGATTTCTTTTTTTAATATTTTCAATCTTTTCTGTAAGTTACAGAATTTATAACATTCAAAACGGAAATCATATGATTATAGATAAAAGAAATATATTTTTTAGAAGTTGTTAGGGTAATTTTAAACAAAATTATGCTTTATCTTTTATGTAAGTATGATTTTTCTTGCTTGAATTTTTTATTTTATTTTTATTTATTTATTTTTAGAGTTTATTTATTTTGAGAGAGAGAGAGAGGGTGTGAGAGAGAATCCCAAGTAGGCTCGCACTGTCAGTACAGAAACTGATATGGGGCTTGAACTCACAAACCATGAGTTCACGACCTGAATCAAAGTCTGACACTTAACTGACTGAGCCACCCAGGTTTCCCTCTTGCTTGAACTTTTTAAAGAAATTGAATACATGAAGCAAATAATAAAAGTTTTCCTATTAAATTCTGTTTACTTGTTTCTGATCAGTTCAATAACTGCTGTAAAGATAGGTTTCAAATGACCATTTTAAGATCTCCAAAAATTGAACCAGTCAGAAATATTTTGTGATTTATTTTACTATTCTTAAATTATAATACCTGCATGTTTAAAATTAAAATATTCACAATGTAATTCATAATAACTGGTATACTTTCCCCAAACTGATACACACATGCATACACGCATATCAACAAACACAGAGGGATGAGTTATTCTAGATCGCTGAATATTTTGATTAATGCAAAGTTATGTGTGACATATATAGCAACTAATTTCAAATGATAAACACATAGAAGATGATCATGGTAAAATAATAATTTTCATGTGTTAATACTTTATGACTACATTGTCACTAGCTCCCTAAAGTAATAAAAATATACTAGAAAATTGAAATTGCAAGAGATCTCAGAAAAATTCTGAGTTAAACATTGAGTTTCAAGTAATAAGTTAAACATTGAGTATCAAGTAATTTGAATGGTTCTATGGAATAAAAAGTGATTGGGCCACGTTATCAGACAGATCTGGGCTTGAATAACAGTATCACTGCCTGTGGTTTAAACAAGTGTTCTCTTCTTTGTCATCTCTAGAAAGGGGGAAAATGGACCTACTTTAACAAGACATTTTATATAAGTGAGTTGCCATTAGTAAATTACCCAGGACTCACAAACTCTTCAATATCTTACAATCACTTATTAAAATAAACAAGCATTTACAGTGTTCCTGCTGCAGTCCAAGTACTGTGCTATTCAAGGCATATAAAAATAGTAGTGCAGAAAAGAAAAATGGACAAATAAGGAAATTGCTGCTTTTTTATTAATAACTAAGGTTAGTAATGAAGACCACCACTTTTGTTCATTGCTTCATTTATATTATGAAGCAGTTTTAAATTGCTATTTATTTAGTTTACCAAGTGCCTGTAACTGTTCATTTATTTAAAAATATTTTATGCATATACATATACCAATCACTATGTTAGCTAATGGGAACACCAGTGTATGCAAATAAGTAAGTAAGTAAGTAAGTAAATAAATAAATAATAAATTTGGCTTTAGATAATGGCACTTACTGTCTGTCTGGTAATGTTATCAATCACTGCTGCATAACATACTGTACCAAACACATTGTGACTTCAAATAACTTGCATTTATTTTGCTCCCAAATCTTTAAGTCAGCTGGGACATGGCTGCACTGAGACAGTTTTGTTCCCTTTGTTGAAGTCAGCCAGAGGGTCAGCTGCAGATTGGTTTTGCTAATCTTGGCTGGGCTTTTTTATGTAACTGGGAACACGACAGAGATGAAACAGTAGACTCAAGTCGGCTCCACATGGTTTTTTATGCTCCAGCAGTCCTAACTAGGGCTTATTTATAAGCAGTCTTCAGGGAGTCCAAAACAAAGAGCAGAAATCCGCAAGGTACCTTAAGGAATAGGCTCAGAACGAACACACTCACTTTTGCACACTTGGCTGACCAAAGCATATTACAAGGCCAGTGCTGTGAGGGTGGAGTAGACTCAATTTGTTGGGAGGATTTCCAAAGTCACTTTGCAAGGCAAAGCAAATAATTGCAGCCATTAGTTTTCAAAATATTAAATGTTACAGTTGACACTGACATTAATGAATCATGGAAACAAATGTATACTTTGAATACACATAATAATGGTTTTCCATTTTATCGTTTGAAATCTAAGGCCTTACCGTGAGCATGGAAATTAAATGGGTTAAAATTTACAAATGCTGTGCATTTTGTGTAATTAATTTCTCAGTATAGTAAATACAACAAATGTCTGGGGGAACTATAAAAAATTGATAGGTACATCTCCAGGCCTGCTTTTTATTTTCCACAACATTATGCACCAAACCTAAGTACTCATTCTTCCTCTAATGGGCCTGGTGATTTCTCTCATTATTGCCTGACTTATGTTCTTCCTCATCTCCATAATGCATGGTGCTGTATCAGCATAGCCAAGTCTTCCCCAGCCATCACATATTATTTCAAATTCTGTTTTTTCCATGACAAAATCTCATGTCCACACTCTCAATTGGACCTCTCTTTAATTTTCATCGACTATTAATTTATATAGCATATGATATGAAATCACTTTAATTTCAAATGTAATTCTTTATGTATGTATCTTCTCTTTGCTACTAAACAGGGAGGTCCTTAGTTGAAAGGAATATACTCACCAACCATGTATCACTAAAATAACAGAAAAGTAATTTATAAAAATCCTTAAAGACCTAAAAAGATAAGAGCATTAGTCAAAGAGGCAGAAGTTCAATATTTCAATATAATTTTCAAAGCTGAACAGTGTATGCAGCGAAATAAATGATTTAGGAGAATGGGATAAGCAGGCTAGGAAATGTCTACAGAGGTGCAGAGGGAGACTTTAATAGAAATAAACCAGAATCTCACCCCCTTCACCCAACACAGATAGAACTCCAGACAAATTAGGAAGTGGAGACATGAGGTACTTGGGGCTTCAAGGCTGACACAAACCTCATTATTATCTCAATTTAACAGATGACAGTGACTTTGAAGAGGTTAAGTAATTGCCTAAGGCTTCACACAACTATTAATTCATGAGACTTGTATTAGATCCCCAAACTCAACATCTTGACTTACATTTAAGAAAACCTTTCTTTTATTTAAAACTTGCATTCCATTCATAGCCAAATCCTGTTAATTTTATTTAAACAACCTGCTTAAAATACATTCTTTACAATCCTCTATTTCTGTTCCGAACTTTTTTATATATTCGATTATAATACACTTATGACAACAACAACAACAAGATGGAAGGGATTTAGAATGAGGATAAAATCTGTATGATCTAAACAAGTTAATTAATCATTATGATAATCAGTTTATTCATCTGTAAAATGGTGAAAATGAATCTGTTATGGACTGAAAGTTTGGGCCTTCCCCCTATTTCATATGTTGAACCCTGACCCCCTTAGGACAGTAGTTGGAGATGGGGCCATTGAGGGGTAATTAGAGTTAGATGAGGTCGTGGGGGTGGAGCCCTCATGATGGGATTAGTGCCCTGGTAAGAAGTGACTCCAAAAAGCTTCTATCCCTCCACTCCCAAACAGAAGAAGTCACACAGAGTGAAGGCAGTGCCCTCTGCAATCCAGGGAGATAGTTCTCACCAGAACCAGATCGTGCTGACATCCTAATCTTGGATTCCTAGCCTTTAGAACTCTAAGAAAATAAATTTATCTTCTTTAAACCACCTAGTCTGTGATATTTATGTAAGGCAGCCTAATTTGACTCATACAGAAATATAATACATATATTTGTCCCTGCAAAACAAACAACACACACCCCCACTTTTTTTTTAATTATAAAGAGAACGGAAAAGAGTTTTATTCGAGCCCAAGTTAGGACAGCTGCCCAGGATACACATTCTTCACCAAGAAGAGAGTGCTCTGGGGAAGTAACATATGGTACAGGGTTAAATATGCTTGTTTTTTTTGTCTTTTTTTTTTTTTTTTTTTTTACATAAAGAGTTACAAATCTTCATGATGAAGGACATTCCAGAAAATTACAGACTTTATCCTATATTTTTAATATGTACAAGCCTGTGTGACTTTAATCTTTTGGGAGCCAAGGAAGTTGCTTTGTTTTTCTTTATGTTTGGCAAACTTAAAAAAAAATTTTTTTAATGTTTATTCATTTACTTTGAGAGAGAAAGAGCGAGAGCTGTGCACATGTACACCCACATGAGTAGGGGAGGGGCAGAGAGAGAGAGAGAGAGAAAGAGAGAATCCCAAGCAGGCGCAACACTGTCAGCTCAGAGCCCCACACTTGCTCTATCCCACCAACTGCAAGATCATGACCTGAGCCAAAATCAGGAGTCAGATGCCTAATCAACTGAGCCACCCAGGTGCCCCTAAAATTTATTTTATTTTATTCTTTGTATTTTTATTTATTTTTAATGAAGCAGACATACAACGTATTTTCAGGACAGAAATATAGCCCATGCTTTGGGGTTTTGCCAAATCATTTTGACCTTGGTAAATGTTAAAGTACAGCTTCTCTGGGAGTCAAAGATCAGGGCCCATAAATGTTAAGAGTTGAAAATTTCATCCCAGATTGGTTATAAAAATTAATTGAGATAATATCATTCCAAAAGCATTGTAACAAATGTATAGTAATTGATTTTATTTATTCTCTCACAGATAACTTTATACTCAGTATTCTGAGATAGCTCCCCCTTATGATATCTGTTATCTGCCCAAAAGTTTCCAATGGCAACCTACCGCCCAAGGAAGAGTCCAACTTTTTTTTTTTTTTAATTTTTTTTTCAACGTTTATTTATTTTTGGGACAGAGAGAGACAGAGCATGAACGGGGGAGGGGCAGAGAGAGAGGGAGACACAGAATCAGAAACAGGCTCCAGGCTCTGAGCCATCAGCCCAGAGCCCGACGCGGGGCTCGAACTCACGGACCGTGAGATCGTGACCTGGCTGAAGTCGGACGCTCAACCGACTGCGCCACCCAGGCGCCCCAAGAGTCCAACTTTTAATGGCTGGTAGGGCACACCAGGTGAGTTAACAGGTTTGAATACTGCAGTCTATAGGGCTATTTTTAGTACAAACTAGGCAATTATAGAGTTAGTGGTTTCCATACAGGAGGAGAGTTATAATTTAATAAAAAAATTACCTATTTTTCTCTCTCTAAGCATATGAAGCCAAGCTATAACCTCAAATCTATTGCCAGGGTAGGTGCAGAGAGAAGACCTTCCTGGATTAATAAAAAAGTATTTGCAGTAACATAACCAATTCCAAACTGTTTTGTTTTTACGTTTAACCCAAGTTTTATGTAAAAGAAGTTTTTGAAGTGCATGTAAAATAAGTTCCATCCATCTTAAAAGCAAATATCTCAGTTCTTAGAAAATAATATTGGAATACTAAAATATATTATGAAATATTTAAAATATGTATATATATTTATTGTAATTGAAATGATATTTTAATATATAAAGGAAAAAACTGAAATAATATGGAGGGAAAGTAAATAATAGGCTCTTATTTTTTATTACATGTTTCCAATTCTTTATTTATATATTCTTGGAAACAAAACTCTATTTATTTGATTCAAGTTTCATATAATTTTTTTTTCCCTTTTTTCATCTGGGAAGAACTTACAAAATTGTCCTGTGAGAGCTTTATTTTTGAAGATGGGAGAAAGTACTCTGATGAGGAAATTTTAGCCTTTGGAGCATAATCATCAAGGCTGCAGATTCCAGTATAAACTACACAAATACTAGCTCTGTGACTGGGAAATCATTAAAGGTGTTATCTCCATTTTATCCTGTATAAAATAGAGGTTAAATTAATATTTATTACTTACAATTCAGTGAGAGTTTATATGTAAAGCCCTTTGGACTGTACCTACATGTGGTAACATGGCAATAAATGTTTACCTAGTGAAAAGTAATGGAATGACTCCATAGACATGTCCATTCTCACTTTAGTTAAATGTAAAAGCACATTTATTCATCAAAAAGTAGGAAATCCTAAGAATTTTCAAAATATCTAAAATAAAGTCAAAGTCAAAGTAGAGATGTAGAAACAGTCCTTTGTGTTCAAAGGCATTGTTTTAGTTATCTGTTGCGGTGAAATAAATCACACTAAAACTTAGCGGCTTACAAAATTTTCTCCTGATTTTCAGTATGGACTGGGATTTTCAGCTGAACTGATCAGCTTTAATCCTAGTATTGTGATGGTCACTTGTTCAGCGGGTGGGTGGACTGTGCTCAGCTAAGACTTAGGGATGTATGAACCTTTCTTCTCTTCCGTGTTTTCTTTTCCACATTGTGTCTCCCCATGGCCTCACCCACAGGGTAGCCAGACCAATTATGTAGGGGCTCATGCATTCCTAGAGCACAAGAGCAGAAGCTCCTACGTCTTAGGTCTGACACTTGAACAATATCACTCTTGTAATGTTCTGACTCAGCAAACCACAGCCCAACCAGAGCTTGTATGACAACAATCTATAAAGGGGCTTAACTATCAGGATATGCAGCTCATTGGCAGCCACTAAAATAATAATGTGCCGCAGACATACTGGAAAGGGCGGTAAATTTATAAAGGCAATCAATGAATCATAGGTATCACCTCAGGCACTACTTGGGGGAATTCTTGTTATTGTCAGATTTTTTTACATCATTACATAAACCTGATATGTCATCTTAGTTGCCTTAAAAATTTCTCTGAAATATAATTTTTTATTAAAAGAGTAAAAAAACTTGTACGAAGTAAATTTGAATACTAATTAAGTTGAAAAAGTTAATATATAAACTTTAAAGTATATGTTATAGATACTTTGTAAAGTGTATAAAAAATGAACTATATTCTATCTTATAAATGTATAAAATGAATTATATTATACCTTATAAAGGTAAAATGAAACTTCAATGAGCAAAGCCATGCAGATTTTTCCATTGCTAGAAAACAAATATTATCAGTTATTAATGTTTATAAATTGAGAAATGTCTTCTTATCCATTGGCTGATGAAATCGCCCTCAAAATTCTGTATTGCATTATATTACTTGCATTTAACAAATTAAAAAAGTGAACTCAGTTCTAAAGATTACATGGGATAGCAGACCTGATATTATTAAAGACTGTCCTACAGCATACAGATAATGGATAATAACATCAAAATATATGTTTTAATGCATTACTGAAATTGCCAAAAAGCAAGAGAAAGAAGAGGAAGGAGAAGGAGGGGGAAGGGGAGCAGGAAAAGGTAAGAGATGGCAGATGAGGAAAAAGATAAAGAATGAGCTGAAACCTGAAAGGTTACCAGTAATTATTAATTGATTAATTAATTAATTGAATAAATACTTATCAATCATCTATTATTTTCCTACATACTATTCCAGACACTGAGGATCTATTGGTAGGAAAAAAAGATAAGGATCCCTGCTCCCATATACTTTATATTTTAGTGAGGACAAACAAGCATTAAATACACAAATAAGTAAAACATATAATATGCCAACAGAGGTTCATCTTGACTAACACATTAGTGTAGCAATCTACAATCTTCACATACCAATGCAAAGCTTGTTGGCCTGACCTTTTGAAAGCCACAGAGTGCACTTTAAACCTATTTGACAAAATGCAAGGACAAGATCTATAAATACTGACAGGAAAGGAAAAAAGGTTAACTTTTTTCAATTCTTGTTAGACAAACTACACAAAGAAATGATTCATATTAATAATAAAACAAATAGTTTCTAAAAATAACAGTGTAATAAACAGCCCTGCAACATGACACATAATTTATAATATACTACATTTCGAAGGAAGTATTTATTCCCATTTTTCAAATGAAGATTATGCAGAAAAAACATAGCAGGTCTGAGATTATCCTCAGAAGGAACTGCTTGTGAGGCTGTTTGTTAGCTGGAATCTGGGGAACTTGGATTTCGAGGGAGTTCACCATTCTCAGAACTCATGAGGGGCTCATTGTACTTAAACTGTGTATGCAAACAATACGGTTTGCATTGAATACTAATTTATCATCTGAGAGTCTGGGATTTTGGTATGTGACATGGAAAAGGACTCTTGGAAGCTTATACCTGGTTTCCTCAGGAATTTGTCTCGCGTGCCTTCTCCCTTTGTGTTTGCTTTGTACCCTCTTGCTGCAATTAGTCGTAACCATGCATGTGAGTGCATGCTGAGTCTGGTGAGTTCTTTTAGAAAATTCCCAAACCTGAGGTTGATCCTGGGGACCACTGACACAAAGACTCTGAGAGCTGAACTTATTTGTCCTTCCCCATGGTATCTGATTTCAAAGATTTCAATAATATGAAAACTCCTAGTCAACTGAGAAAATAGGAAATAATACTGAACAGAGTGATGGTAATATTACTCTGAAGGAGAAAAACTAAGATTCTTACCAGAAGCAAGGTCATATCTATCATATACCTATTTCTCTGTAACAAATTTTTATTAAAAGAGTTTCTATCAATGAGGTAGACAACCATATCAATAAGTTATTATTTAAAAATCACAAGTCACAATCCCTCTTTCCTCACTTTCTCCAGAGTATTTAAAGAATTTTTAAGAGGAACTTAGCAGGTCCTGTTCCTGATTAATATAAAATTAACTTCAGAAAAAGCAAAGACCTTTTGCTTCTTGGTCTTCTCTTTTTAGTTTTCTAAAGAAATTCTCTGTAAACAGGAATAGGGAAGAGGATATGATGTAATCTTAGCCTCACGCTCAATGAAACACTTTCTTTCATTCCATTTTCTTCTTGAATCTGTTTCTCTAGACAACATTTACCTCTATTTTATCCAAAGTCATTCATCTTCCCAGTATGCTAAGCTTGCATAGCCCTTTGTGTTGTGACCTACTGATATCGGCTAATCCCTGTAGATACAGAGATCAGAGGAATGGAGCTGTGTTGGCAAGACCCAATGTCAGCCAACTACCCATGGCACCTACTTAAGAATATCAGGTCTCATGGGGGTTGGGAGGGCACTTGTAATGACCACCTGGTGTTGTATGGAGGTGTTGAATACCTATATTGTGTACCTGAAATGGATATTACACTGTATGGTAATTAACTGGAATTCAAATAAAAATTTAAAAAAAGAAAAAGAATGTCAGGTCTCAGTAAATGCACTAATTGTATTGTATACTTGTGCTCTGGATGTCTGTGTGTCGAGGAGGATATAAGGGTGAAAGGAAACATGAAAATAATCTGTGGAAGAGGGAGATTAGTGAGAGTATGAGGAAAGTGAAATAAAAGAGAAAAAGAAACTTCTGCTTTGGAATTTGTCCTTGGACTAATTTCACCTCCTGTATGCTCATTTTGTCAATGATTAAAGAAGGTCTTTGATAATTAAATAACTATGGCCTAACAACTTAAATTAAAACTTGTTGACAGTTTAATATTTACTTTCAATTATGATTTATATAATTCTTCGTTAAACAAATATTTGTAATGTAACTACATTTTGCTAGGTATTAGAGAATACACTATTCAGCAGATAATATAATTCTCTTAACCATGTATTAACTTTAAAGAATTAAATATATCATTTCGACATAAATTATTTGACTGTTACTAAAGCAGTCTCAGAAAAGTGTTTTGTTTTTTCTGGTGAATATCGGTGAAGAAAAAAGTGACCTTTTCCTCATGAGAAAATTAACAATATATATTTTTATTTCATGTTATGTTTTTAGTATGCTAAAACAGCATTTTTAAGAAGAGAAGCAGTTTCTTTCTTTATGAAATGTGGAAATAAAGATGAATGATGTGAGAGTTTATAATTAAGATGACCTTGACTTAAAGTTATTAAGTAAGTGTTGAATTGTGTTCAGAAATTAAGACATAATACCAGGTCCTTGGATTAGGAGTGTTTGCAATCATTCATTATTCCATAATTGAGGTCACTGGACTTATAAAATGTACTATGTCAAAATTAATTCAGTAATTCATATCCAAAGTCCTTTATGCACTTAGAAGCTTGAATTAAAGTCTGTGAATTAACAACAAAAAATTTTGTTTTCTTTCTTGGTTTTTCCTATAGCATTAATGCTATCTAAAACTTTATATCATTAAAACATATATTCTTATTTCTTGAAAGTTTTTGAGTATTATATTTGTATGTGTTAATGCAAATATATGAATTGTAAGGTTGAATATTAAACTCAGCTAGCATTTGAAGGACAAGATTAAATTATTCTGATAACTATTTATGATAATTTTACTCTTTGGCTATTGCAATTATAGAAAATAATTAGTTTAATTAAATCATTTTTATTTATAAACAAAGTATGGGATGATATTTTTTTTCCTATGCTGTGATTTTTATTCCCATGACTTATTCATTCCATAACTGGAAGCCTGTATGCCCCACTCAGTAAAGGAAATTTTTATGTCTTCTACTTTGTACTCAATTAAATTATGGATAATGGTTTTAAAAATTATGAACTAGTGTTAAAATAATGTGCTAATAAACCTTTTGATAAAGCCTTTATTGTTATTTATTATTTTATATAGTTATTAAAATATTCTTGCTCATTCTTATTTGATTAAAAAAACCCTTTAGACTTGATTATAAATTTTACTAACACTGTGTTATATAGTAAACTTTGGTAACATTAGCAGCTTTAGTAAACTCAGAATATGTCAAATATAAGCTAACATACTGGGTTGACTGGGAAAATTATCACTTTCTCTAATCATCCATATGCATGCAGTTTGCAGTGTGACTGCAAACCCTCCCATCAAAAAACGGGATCAATTTCCTCAGGCAGGCTTTGTGCTTTTCTTTGGCCAACAGAATTTTTCGAAGTGATGGTATATTAGTTCCAAGTTTAGGCCTCAAGAATCTTAGTACAATTCTACTTCCTATTGAAACTACCATAAGAACAAGCCTGAGCTAGCCTATTGGTAGATAAGAGTACAGGTGGGGGTAGAGAGGAATTGTCCAACTGAGAATGTCCTAGAACAGTCAACATACAACCAAGACATTACCTCATGACAAGGGTGAAGTCAGAAGAGATCAACAGTCAGCCCTAAGAATATTCACAAGCCTAGATGATCTGCAAACTAGTGCGAAATAATAAATGTTCTTATTTTAAGTAACTGAGATTTGTGGTAGTTTATTACAGAACAATAGTTAATTGAGGTGCCTAGGAATGTTTTTGTTTTTGTTATTCTTTTAAAGTTCATTTATTTTGAGAGAGACAGAGAGAGTGTGAGTGGGGGAAAGGCAGAGAAAGAGGGAGAATCTCAATCAAACTCTGTGCTGTCAGCACAGCGTCCAAGTGGGGCTTGAACTCATGAAACCATGAGATCATGACCTGAGCTGAAATCAAGAGCTGGACATTTAGTCAACTGAGCCACCCAGATGCCCCTAGAAAAATGTTTTTTGTATAAACATTATGTTTAGTATACAGTTTGGAATTTTTTTAATTTTATTTTAGACAGAGAGCACAAGCCAAGGAGAGGGGCAAAGGCGGGGGGGGGGGGGGAGAGACAGAGAGAGAGAGAGAGAGAGAGAGAGAGAGAGAGAGAATCTTAAGCAGGCTCCATGCTCAGCATGGAGCCCAGTGTGGGGCTCAATCCCATGACCCTGGGACCATGACCTGAGCCAAAACCAAGAGCCAGAAGCTCAACCAACTGAGCCACCCAAGGTCCCTGAGAATTATTTTGGAAATAGATTTTTTAAGTGCTAGTGTGAGACCCTGCTGACACATTTGTTATACGACTAAAGAGGTGCAGATATTAATTCTTTTGATTTGGACTGCACTTAATTGGATTAGATTTCAAAGAAGGGAAAGAAAAGTGAAATACATTAAACAACTGAAATAAATAGATTTGGAAATTCCAAACTCAATAAATAAAACCAAGAATTCACTAGATGTGTTTAAAGGCTCACTGAACAAAATTGAAGAGATGATTGGTGAACTGAAAAATTGGAAGAAAGAAATATCCAAAATGAAAAGAAAAGTATTAGGAGTCATAGGAGGTAGAATCAAAAAGATGAACAGAGTAATGATTGGAGATCCAAAACGAGAGGAAGAAGAAAATATATCAGAACCAATATTTGAAGAGTCATTGCCTAGAATTTTCATGAAATTCATGAAAAATATCAAGATACAAATTAAAAATTACTATAAATCCTATCAGAAAATAGCACTCCCCCCCCAAAATTCAGAGACACATAATTATAAAACTGTTACAAATAAAATATAAAAACTAATTATTTTAACAGTAATTGACTTTAATTTTTTTAACTTTAGTTAAAATTTTTTTTTTAGAGACAGAGAGAGACAGAGCATGAGCCGGGAGGGGCAGAGTAAAAGGGAAACACAGAATCTGAAGCAAGCTCCAGGCTCAACCCAACATAATGCTCAACCCACGAACCATGAGATCATGACCTGAGCTGAAGTGGATGCTTAACCAACTGAACCACCCAGGTGCCCCAACAGTAATTGACTTTAAAATGAAGAGGGGCGCCTGGGTGGCTCAGGCCATGATCATGATCTCGCGGTTCGTGGGTTCGAGCTCCACTTTGGGCTTTGTGCTGTCAGCTCAGAGCCTGGAGCCTGCTTCAGATTCTGTGTCTCCCGCTCTCTCTCTGTCCCTTCCCAGCACATGCTCTCTCTCTCTCTCAAAGATAAATAAACATTAAAAAATTTTCTTTAAATAAATAAAATGAAGAAACCGATTTTTCAATTGCATATGTGATTTATCAAAGAAAATATTGTACATAGGGGAACCTGAATTGAAATACATTTGTACTTGACTCAAAAGTTTTTATGTTTTCCTCTGCATTGTATTTCTCCACTTCATATATTCCTAGCCTTTCCAGATGCATTGCCCCTAATTGGTTTCTTTAACTTCACCTAAGCTGAATAAATGACAATTTTACTTTCCTTGTTTTCATATTTTTTGGTTTTGTTGTTTGAAATTGTATCTTCTTATCTTAGTGATCATCACTTAACATAAATTGTATGCAGAAAGTCATCTAATAAGTGCTGTGGATGATTTTTTTGGCCAGTTATAGAAGTTGTGTTTCTTTTTTTTTTAAGTTTATTTATTTATTTTGAAAAAGAGAGAGAGTGTGCATGAGTGGGGGAGGGGCAGAGAGAGAGAGGGTGAGAGAGAATCTCGAGCAGGGCTCCACACTCAGCATAGAGCCCAATGTGGGGCTTGATCTCATGACCGTGAGATCATGACCTGTGCCAATATCAAGAGTTGGATGCTTAACTGACTGAACCACCTAGACACCCCTAGAGGTTTTATATAACATGCAGTAAAAGTCCAAAAATGCTGATGTTTTCCCTAAGAATTAAAGGAAGTAGGGAGATGAAGTAACAAACTATCATCTTTATGGTTGGCAAAGCAGAACTGGAGGGCACAGCTTGCATAAGCCTTCCTGCATTTTTCCCCTTGGGATATGCAAGTGGGGCAAATCATGTCTGCCAAGCTGAAGTTTAAAACTAAAATGGTTTATATCACATAACATTATCATTATGACCATAAATACCATCTTAATCCACAAAAATGCCTGTATCAACATGATGTATATTATTAGGATGATGGTGTGCAAAATTACAATAACTTGATTTATATTCTAGTTTTTCCTCTTACTGGATACAGCTCTGAGCAAGTCACATAACCCCTCTCTCACTGTCCTCCTCTATGAAATGGGAATAAGAAAGGCTTCCTTGTTGTATAATTTTGTTTAATAAAGTATTCTGTATGAACCACTTTGTGAGACAAATTATCACAGTATCTTACATAGGAAAGCCACTCAATAATTGTTAATAAAAATTATTATTACTATTTAAATATAAAAATCTACCCATGAGAGATTATAAATGTATGGATACATAAAGTCGTAATAACATATAAAGGGTTTTCGAAGAATTGAAAATAAAGTTTGAATAAATATAAAAATTAATGACAATTACATTGTATAGGCTATGCATTTTGGGGAATGAATCCATACTTAGAAAACTTGGGAAAGAAAGTCTTACAAAGTCATTTTTACCTTTGAGAATCTTTAGTATTGGCTCTCCAAAAGTGGTTCATCAGTTTCTGGTTTAATTGAGGAAATTTTTATCATAAACATTCTTGTGATAAATATAGGATGGATGATAGTTTGTTAATCATTTTGACACACTAAGATATATATATATATATATATATATATATATATATATATATATTAAATGTAGCAAACACTTTTGAATGTTAATGTATATATCATGTAGCAAAAGTATATATGACTATCACATCTAACCCTTCATACCTAATAAACAATCATAAGATACTAACATATTTTGGAATGTTTAAAGATACAATCATTAAAGATAAACTTAAGAAAGCATATAAATAAATTAGATACACTGAAGATAAATCAAATTATACCTACATAAAACACATGGTATATAAACTTTGCTGAACTAAGCACTTAAAATTAACATACACAAAAAATGAAAAAAATAGATGTAGGAAAGCATTATCCATGTTTATCTGACATTGCTTTACTAAGGCAGTAACTTTAATATTTAAAGAAAAATAACCCTGATTTTGGATTGTAATACACTACCTTCTCAAAGCTACATTATTTAATTGAAAGAATAGATTTTATTTCAATTATTTTTGTCCCTGTGACGTAGTTACTCTATAAATCCTTAGTTTAGCAGTCACTATTTCAAAATCAGAAAAATCATGATCGCTTTTGTGCATCATTCTTGACAAGGTTTTAAGTCAAGTAGCATTAGTAAAGACTATATTATAGAAAATAGAAGTCCAAAAAAATTCTCAGACAGATTTCAGCATAATTTCTCACCACTTGATATAAATAAAACACAGCAGAGGCATCCCTTTTTATTGCCTCAGGGAACAGAGAAGCCACACTCAAAAGGAACTCTTCTCTTGGGACTATATCCAAGAGTGGCAGACAAATCTTTTACACTAGTACGGAAAAAAAACAGTTCAGAGAACTCCTGCTTATGCATTCACACTTAATAAATCCAATTTTAGCAACATCCCTATTTAAATGAGAACAAATTCCCTGAAGCTTTTATTCCTCACCACCTTCCCTCTTCCATATCTTTATTTGAGACTTCCATTTAGATTTCTGGATAAAGTTCAACTTCAGCTAATTTAGTGTGCAGTGTTTGCCAAAACAAAACAAAACAAAACAAACAAACAAAAAACCCTTCCAATACATTAACACAGAAAGTATATTTGCAAGCATCCAATATACCCATCTTGTTTTCTGCCCCCGGGCATAAGCACTACCTGAAAATTTTCTTTCCCAAGAGATATTGCTGGGTACATTTACTTGTCATTACAATGGATACTTCTTTAATAAAGAAATAGTTCAGAATATCTATTCAATCACATCAGTATGAGTTTCAGATATTTCTTACCTTCTAACTTGAGAGATTAAACCTCAATGACACAATAAAGTTCTTTAAAGAACAAATAAATATATTATTTTATTGTTCTATTTGAAAAACAGCAATTACTTGGCATACATTTATAAGCTGGAACAAATTTCCATTCACTAAAAATGACAGTTTCTTAAAATAATAAGTTTAGCCCTCTATTTTCTATAATACAGTCTCTAATAATTCTTCCAGACTTAAGCTTTTATATATTCTAGCCCTTCCATTCCTAGGCATTTACACTCACACAAAAATTTATCCACAAATTTTCATAATTTTATTTTTAATAGCCTCAAATTGGGAACAACCTAATCATCCGTCAACAATTGAGTAGATTAAAAAATTATGGTATATCCATAAAATGGAATGTGACTCAACAATGAGAAGAAATTAACTATTGATAAACACAAAAATGTGAAAAAATCTGAAAACAAACACAAGCTGAGTGGAAAAAAAAAGACAAAAATGAGTACATGATGTACCATTTCACTTATATAAAATTCTAAACAATGTGAACTAAACTATAATGATGGGAAGATTAGTAGTTGTAAGAGAATTGGGAATGGTCTCAATATATTCATTCGGGGTTGGTGAATATATTCATTAATTCAATTGCAATGTTATTTTAGGGGTTTATAAATATATCAAACAATCAAATTGAAAAAAATAATCAAATAGTATACTAAATTTGCACAGTTAATGGCACATCAATTATACTTCAGTAAAAATATTAAAATGGTGGGGCACCTCGATGTCTCAGTCAAGTAAGCATCCAACTTCAGCTCAGATCATGATCTTATAGTTCAAATCCCTCATCGGGCTCTGTGCTGACAGCTCAGAGCCTGGAGCCTGCTTCAGATTCTGGGTCTCCCTCTCTCTCTGCCCCTGCCCTGCTTGTACGCTGTCTCTCTCTCTCTCTCTCTCTCTCTCAAAAATTAAAAAAAAAAGAAATTAAAAAAAACATTAAAATTATTTTAAATATTAAAATGAGTCATTAATTAACATGCTAAATATTAGTCAATGGATGTACTTACAAATGAATAGGAGAAACTATTAACATGGATAATTTTAATTATAAGTTAATGTATAAAGGGAAGCTACAGTAAATCATAATATTAAATATTAATATTAATCATATGTATATATATCCTATTTGCTAAAAATTATTTTGTTCTATTTTAATTTATATTTTTTTACTTTTTTTCTCTGCTTAATAAACCAGGTATGGGGGAGTTGTTATACATTTTTAAAACAGCTTCATAATTCCAGAATCAGTAATAAATGTGATACAAATGGAAACTCTTTGGGTTGTAAAAAATAGGCTGCCTTAGGAATTAAGGAATGTGCTTGCTGTGCATGATAAGCACCTGGTGTTGTATGAGGTGTACTATATTGTACATCTGAAACTCATATAACACTGTATGTTAACTAACTGGAATTAAAATGAAAACTTAAAAAAATAAAATAATAAAATAAAATATCATTGGCCATAAAAAATAAAAATAAATTAAAAATGCATTGCCTGTACATCTGTCATCATTTAAATATGGAATACATCATATAAACACAGTACATAAATGCCCATACTTTAGTTTTACTATCAGCAAACTACTTCATAAAAATCAACTTGACTATCATTGATACAATCATATCATCTGCTCATAAGATACTTAACAAATTTATCTAAATATAAACTCTTCAGTTTACTTGCTATCAATGGAGCATCTATACTGAAAAGTTAAAAATGGCATCAGAAAAGGCATATTGAAAGAACAGTGAAATATATGGTTACCAGGAAGAGAGAGTAACCTTTGTGTTTTAATAATAAGTATCTGATTAATTCCAGACCTCTATTTCAATTCATAGCTATAATCTTGTATATTTTGGCTTGATTAAAAAAAAGACTTAATGAAACATCAAATGGGGAGTAGAGAGACAATTTGCAATCAGAACTGAATTATCCACTAACGCAATTCATTCCACAGATTCTTAGGATAACGTACTCTTCAAAGCATATTTACTGATGTGTTGCTGATAAAAAAAATCCACCTTCTGGAATAGCAAATTGGTTATCACCACAGGTAACAACAACAACAACAACAAACAACTTTTGCTGGAATTAAATAAAAATTTCTGAGCCAGTTTTGACAATATAAAAAATGTGAAAACTAGTGGACAATATGAAGATATGGATAAAATATTTCAGAAATAAATGCAGATTTGTAATCACTGTTTATTCCACTAGGAGAAATGCACTTAGAATAATGTAATATTAACCATAACTTATTTTAGAGAATAGTCAAAAAGCAAAGATACCAGGAAGAACTTATATTAAGTTGTAAAAAGTAGAGTCTGAGTTAACTAGGAGAGGAATTCTCTTATTGAGAGTTGTAGAAATAGTAGAATATTTAGACTTCCTTTTCTTCTCATGAGAGAATGAATGATCAATGGATTTAGTAGGAGTATTGTCTCTTACGTCCATCTTAGATGTATTTTTTTTTCATTTCCTAAAACTGACTTTTTTAAATGAAGTGCTTCTTTTTTTTTCTTTTTTTTTTTTCAGTTTCTTTATTTCAAAGAGAGAGAGAGAGAGAGAGAGAGAGAGAGAGTGAAAGCGCATGAGCGGGGGAGGAGCAGAGAGAGGGAGATACAGAATCCAAAGCAGGCTCCAGGCTCTGAGCTGTCAGTACACAGCTGATGAGGGGCTCGAACTCACAAACTGCAGATCATGACCTGGGCTGAAGTTGGCCGCTTAACCGACTGAGCAACCCAGACACCCCATGAAGTGTTTCTTGTAGTCAGCAATCATTTGCCAAAAACGATAATTTTGTCACTAGTAATTCTATTTACTTTAACACGTACACACACACACACACACACACACACACACACACCTTATTGTTTAACTTGTATATTTTATTATCAGGTTAATTGCTGAGGCACTATAGGGACAATTAAAAATTAGAGACTCCTTTTGATGTAGAAACATTCATGAGTTGTTGAAATTTTTGGTTTAATATTTATTATTATGAAATTGTGAGTAGAATATTTTTCTATGACAAATAAATAAATATTTGTAGATAACCTGTGCCTTTTCAAGTTCCCCCCCTTTGTATTTTTAAATTAGTTTCCCAAGGATTTATCTGCAATATACTGTTATTCATCACTTGAGTAAGGAACTTTCTTAAAATTAAAATTTGCCTGGGGCGCCTGGGTGGCGCAGTCGGTTAAGCGTCCGACTTCAGCCAGGTCACGATCTCGCGGTCCGTGAGTTCGAGCCCCGCATCAGGCTCTGGGCTGATGGCTCAGAGCCTGGAGCCTGTTTCACACTCTGTGTCTCCCTCTCTCTCTGCCCCTCCCCCGTTCATGCTCTGTCTCTCTCTGTCCCAAAAATAAATAAACGTTGAAAAAAAAAATTTAAAAAAAAAAAAATTTAAATTTGCCTACAATTAATACTGAAATCCTAAACCTTGTGAGGAAAAATGCTTCTTACATAGTTGATACTATATGATAATTGCAGAATGCTTATAATAAAATACACATTATGGAATTGCAAAAGAAAAACCAAACTTTAATTTAGAGGAGAACAAGGTATATGTGCAGCTGCTTATGTGGACAAATAGCTTGATATGTTATTTAAAGTTTGTTCACACATTCAAATGTCTAGATCATATAGGGACAATAATAATTTATATCGCTTATTACATCTATTTTTGCTATATACAGAAAATAAATTTCACAACCCTATATTGACTGTGATGGACAATGCTTGTGCCATATTGAGAATGACAGCTGAGATGAATCAAGGACAACCGTGCAAGCCAAGTTCAAAAGGAACTGACTTGATGAAGAGCAATTTTACCACAGGCCACAGAGTGCACCAGATCATTGACTGTAAGCTCTTTAGAACTGCTCGTGTTCATCCACAATTATATAGGAGGGACAGAAGTTTGGGAGGTGGGAGGGAAGTCATCACATTTAGAACTCCAAAGCATATTAACACTCTTTCTGCAAAGCTCACCATATTTCATACATGCTTACCTCAATGCTTTTTGATAAATTGCTTAGTCAAAATAATACTTGAGAATGTGCTAAACAACTATAGTTGTACTTTAGTTGTCAGTAAATAGAAAACTTTGATCATTCCTTACTGCACAACTGTGCTCTGGGTGATGATGGAGTTAAAGAGGAAACAAATGCCTGATTACATGGTGATGGTGTAGAATGTGACACATTTTAACTGTGAGTGTTTTGGGGGGATAACTTTTCCACTCACCTTTTGAGTTTCCAGTTCAAAAGTGGGTTCTCAGTGTGGCTTTCTCTAAATTCAAAGATTAAAACAGGTCATGGAGTGCTAGGGTGGCTCAGCGGGTTCACTGTGTCCTAGAAAATTTGTTTGCCACATATTAGACACTCAGTACATATTTGCCAAATAGCTTTATGAATGGATTTTATAAGTGAAAAACTAGAAGGACCACTAGTTTAATATACAAACTATACATGTGCAATGCATTATAATTATGGAGCAACATATAGCCATTCATATTTCATAAATGTAAGTGTTAGAGTAAGTTGTCCAAAACTACAGAACCAGGAATCACGTTTAGGTTTATGCAAGAGCTATCACTAAAATACGCGTGTCTCAGAAAATTTCTCATGGAATTATGGGGGGAATTCATTAAGATAATTGATGTAAAACATTGTGTACCATTCTTGGCAAGTATTTCATATAAGATTTAGTAACAGACATTAGTAGCAGAAAAAAAAATGTGGCAGTATAGTTTAACCTGCCCTTCCATAGATGTGACTGTGTTGGATTTGGAAACATTCCATTTTCCCTGCTTGCATCACGTTTCAGTATGGAAAGACTGCAATTTCTCACTGTTCAACTCAGGAATAGCATGTGACCACAGTGGCAATGCAATGTAAAAAGATGTGAGTTACTTTGAGGCAGAAACTTCAAGAATCAAGGGCAGATGTCCCTTCTCCTCTGCTATATTGTATAGAAGTATTCAAGATGGAAGCTGCTGTCATTTATCCTATAACTTAGATGACACTGAGAGGACCAACCAGTGACCCCAAATGGAAATCAACTAAAAATGGGAACTACTGTTTTTATAAACTTCTGTGATTGTTAGACTGTTTTCTAGAGCAGCATAATGTAATTTAATCTGACAGATTTAGCAACCCTCTTCTTATTTAATTAGAGGCATTCAATTTTTGGTGGCAAGATTACATAATGAAAAAAAATAATGCTAGTTATAGCGTCTCAAAATATGATCTAGAAATCTTAGAAGAGCAGTCTTGAATGTCCAGAATTTAAATTTTCAAAGCAGGCATTTTTTTTTAAACAGTGAAGTTTTGAAAAACCTCGCCTTAAAGGAACCATATTATAAAAGTTTATACTGTAAACAATGGTTGAGAAAGAAAGTAAATGAAGAGCCAGGCTAGCACAGGGAAGGACTCACCTAGAAGTGAAGACAGTGTATATATAGAAGCTAGTGAGGACTAGTGTTTAGTGTAGTGATTCTGCCAGGGTACATAGGAACACCCTTCCACTCAAGATAAATGCATAGATCTGAGATTAGAGATGTGCTCAGGGCATTTGAGGTGGTCTGAGCAGCATTGCGCCTTGTCTGCAATTAACCAGTACCAGAGTGATGCAACACTGAGGGCTGGTACATGGTGAAGCTCTTCTAGGTTGACTCTCTGAGAAAACCTCTACTTCCAGCCTAGATGTCAGATGATTAGGGCCACAAAATTGACTACAGGTAGTACAAACAGAAGAACCATAAGGTTTTCAAAAGAACCGTGAGAAACAATAAATTGTTATTTTATAGTTAGTACTATTTTGCTATGCTGTGTAATTGTCAGCTAGGCCTGCCATAACAAAATACCAAAAATTGGGTGGCTTAAACAGCAGAAATGTATTTTTTCATGGTTCTGAAGACTGGGAGTCCAAGATCAAGGTGCCATCGGGATTGGTTTTTCATAAAGTATTTCTTCTTGGCTTGTAGATGGCTACCTTCTAGTTGTGTCCTCAGTTTTGTTTTGTGGTTTTTCTGTTTCATTTTGTTTTTGTAGTATTCTACTTGTCAGTTCATTTATGTCTTTGCCAAAATCACAGACTTAATTATTATAGCTTAATTGTTATAGCTTTATAAAAAAATGGTATCCATGCAATTTCCTCCTTTTGTTAGATTTTCTTTATTTTTTAATGTTGGCTTATTCAGAAGTAATGTTTTTAATTTCCAAAGCCATTTTTCCTCTGGGTTTCTTTAATTATTTTTGCTTAATTGCATTGTGGTCCTAGAATGTTATTTGTAAGATACAAGCCTTTCTGTATTTGATATGTGATCACTGACAGCTTTCAGGCCTCACAGCCCCCTTCCTGTGTTTGCACTGTATCTGGACAAGCAGATAAAACTTGCAGACTACTTGCAAACACTCATGGTTGGGTTCTTTCACAGGAATCCCTACCCTGATCCCCCATCCTAACCACTAAACCAGGAAGTCCCATTGTGTGAGTAGTAGATCTGTTCATGCCTTCTTGATGCATTGTGGCATCATTGGTCTTGACATCCAAATCATTTTGAATCCCTGATAATTATGTATCTTTTACAAATCATATTGCTTTTTACTTATAGTGTCCAGACCCCCTTTTTAAAAAATATTTTTTTTTTATTTTTGGAAAGAGAGAGAGAGAGAGAGAGACAGGAGGAGGGGAAGAGAGAATCCCAAGCAGGTTCTGTGTTATTAGCGTAGAGCCCGACATAGGGCTTAGACTCACAAACCGTGAGATCATGACCTGAACCAAAACCAAGAGTTGGATGTTTAAGTGACTGAGCCACCCAGGTGCCCCTGTTTAGCCCTGTTTCAAAGCATTTCTTGAGACACACACACACAAAAAAAAACCCAACAAACTATTAGAAATTATTGCATATCTGGTAATATTTATTTTATCCATTTCTTTGATTTGCTGGTTCTCATAGTAAATACTTTTCTTAAAGTTAGGTTCCTCAATAAATAATTTGTGTTTGTACAATGTGATGAGTATATATATATATATATATATATATATATATATAATCTAAAGGCATATTATATGCATATGTATTATATACATAGTGAAATAATTACCCCAATAAAGTTAGTTTGTCCATAACATATAACACATCCTTAACCTCACAGTGTTACCAATTTGTGTGTATAGTGAGAACTTTTAAGATCTATTCTCTTAGCAACTTTCAAGTATACAGTATACAATACAGCATTGTTAACTGTGGTCATCATGCTGTAAATCATATCCTCGGAACTTATTCATTTTACAGCTGGGAGCTTGTACTCTTTGACCACTTTCACCCATTTCCCCCCTCACATCCTCTTGACCCTGTCAACAACCGAACTACACCCTGTTTCTGAGTTAAGTTTTTTTTTTTTTTTTTTTTTATTTCACAAATAAGTGAGATCATACAGTATTGGTCTTTCTCTGACTGATTTTACTTATCATAATGCCCTCAGAGTCCATCCGTGTTTTCCCAAACAGTAGGATTTTCCTTCTTTTTATGTCTGAATAAATATTCCATTGTGTATATACCCAGAAATAGGATTAGTGGATCATAAGGAAGTTATACTTTTAATTCTTTATGCAACCTCCATACAGTTTTCCATATGCCACTTTGAATTCCCACTACGGTATACAAGTCTCTTTTCCTTGACATCTTAACATGCACTTTTGTCTCTTTCCTTTTTGATTATAGCCATTTTAATAGGTGTGAGGTGATGTCTCATTGTGGTTTTGATCTGCATTTCCCTGATAATTAGTGAAGGCCGCTCTTAAGCAGCCACCTAGTGGGGGGGAAACACTGCACGTGATGGTCTTTCCCTAAAACACAACTTAACCTTCTATTTGTAAGCTACCTTTTTACTTTCATTACCACATTGCAAAATGTTGGAAAGCTCTCTATGCAGCACCCTGGACTCTTTCAGGAGAGTCATAATCATAATGTATCTCCTGCTGCAGCAACTAACAAAAGGCATATATCCTTTGGAGCAAGGTTATAAGGAAACATCGTTTCTTGTTTGTTCCACTACACCCACAGTGTCCTTAGGGGCTCCTAACAACATTTGTGATATGACTGCACTACCATTATACTCTAGATAACAGATTATAAGTCTAAGTATTTAAGAGGTATTCTTGTTGTGTTCAAATAACCTAGCAAATACGAAAGTCGCCAATATAATTGAGTATTTTTTCACTTGTGCTTTAAAAGGTGCTGCTTTGTTTTATATTTTCAATACAGTTTGTTTGTTTGTTTGTTTGTTATTTCGTTTGTTTGAAGTAGTCTCCACACCCAACACTGAGCCCATCACGGGTCTTGAACTCACGACCCTGAGATCCAGACCTGTGCTGAGATCCAGTTGGAAGCTTATCCAATTGAGCCACCCAGGCACCTCCCATTTGATTATTTTTATATAATGTTGAAAAAAAGAGATAACCAAACACTGAAAGGAATTTGGTTTAAAATAAGGCATGATTTAATTCTGACCACATTTTTTTTGCTATAATCTAAGTGATCATTTATATTCGATTTATAGCTATAATAATTATTTCAAAGAGCACCAGGTGTCAAATGCATTTTAGAATGAGAAACATTTCATTGTTGATAAAATAAACAGGTTATAGCTGTAATTACTAGATGAAATATACAATTATTTAGTTATTTTATAATTTTATTTAATCCTATAGCACTAAAATATCTGACTAGACAGCTGCAGAGACTGAGAATATGAAGGTTAGTAATATTCCTTTCCATCACTATGCAAAGCATTGTTATCTATTTTTATATACAAATTGATGTATGATAAAGTACGTGTTTAATTTAAAATATAGAATAACAATGAGAACCTTGCAATCATGTGACTTATAATTAAAATTACAATAATATTGGTTTTATTGGCCTTTTGAACAAAATACACAGAAGTAATTCTTTTGGTCAGAGGAAAACGTTGGATTAAAAAATTATCACATGGATGCCTGGGTGGCTCAGTTGGTTAATCATCTGACTTCAGCTCAGGTCGTGATCTCACACTTCATGAGTTCCAGCCCCGCATCGGCCCTGTGCTGACAGCTCACAGCCAGGAGCCTGCTTCGGATTCTGTGTCTCCCTCTCTCTCTGCCCTCCCCCGCTCACGCTCTCTCTCTCTCTCTCTCTCTCTCCCAAAAATAAATAAACATTAAAACTTAAAAAATTATCACAGTAAATATTACCATGAGGTCATTTCTAAAATGTATAGAATACGCCTATATACTAATAAAAATATATATTTTAATGGCTAAAAATGTGTACATATAGAAAATTTGCTCTATCATTTTTATAAGCATATCTGATACATTTAGTGCCTAAGAAAGATTGTGAAATCTTCACACACACACACACACACACACACACACACAATGTCTTCTGAATTAGAAGTTAAAATAAAATATAATGCACTTAATAGGGATTTTTATAAGATTTATATTCTGGTGGGGGTATATTTAAGTAAACATATTTTTTCTTAAATCTTATGCTTTCAAAGATTTTCCTGAAAACAAATGAACATTGTTAAATAACTGAAGTTATTTATCTTAAGGGATTTCAGTCAACGTAATCTAGCCAACAAATGAGCCTAGGTATTGAAACTAGAAAAAGCTTAAGTGAACTACCGACTCAAGCATAAAATCTTCGACAAGATAATATTTAGGCTTACTTACTCAAATGAAAATGGGAAAAAATGCTTGTTTTAAAGGATATAAAGTAAAATTATATTCTGAGACAATATACATATGGAAAATATCATTTTCTTCTCTCTCTGTATATCTATATTTTCTCAAAAAATTACTATACCACTATAGCTATTTGGACACACTTCTAAACTGATACTTTTTTTCTTAAATAAAGTTTAATTATTTATTTTGAGAGAGAGAGAAAGAGGGAGTGTGTGTGCAAGCACGAGCAGGGGAGTGGCAAAGAGAGAGAATCCCAAGCAGGCTTCACACTGTCAGCACAGAGCCTGAATCGGGGCTTGATCCCACGAAACGTGAGATCATGACCTCAGCCAATATCAAGAGTCAGACCTTTAATCAATGGAGCCACTCAGGCCCCCTAAACTGATACTTCTTACAATAAAATGAAACTATAGTGTTTTCCCTCACTTGAAAAATAATAATGATATATACATATTTATACAATCTCTGATAGCAAGATATCTATATCTGTATCTATTTATATCTATATCTATCTATATCTATATCTATATCTATATCTATATCTATATCATCTATATCTAAAATCTCCAGTGCACCTTGCATGTTGAGGACAAATAAAGCAAGCCTAATTTTATTTTAGTAAAACATCTCTTTATCTGAATTAAGGGTTAAATAAAACAAATTTGGATGACACTAAATTTTTTCTAATGGAAAAAGCACACAAAAAAGTGAGAAAGTATTGGTTGCAATTCTTCAAAATCGGTAACTTGGAATAATAATTCAAATCATGGCACATTTCCTTAAATAAAAACATTTTTGTTTGTATTTCAGTACTAAAATTCATGTTTTCAATTAATTCACATCTTCATCTGTTTGGCTGAGAAATTTTCCAAGTTTGAGTGAAGCCTTGTCACATATTCAGATCATTCTCAGTGGTTTTCATCCTTGTCTAAATACTACAGTCATCTGGAAAGCTTTATAAATTACTGATGCCTGGGTCCTACCCCTCGAGATACTGATTTAATTGGACTGCGATGCGTCCAGGGCATCTTGGTTTTTAAAAGCTCCCAAGTGATACAAAAGGGCAGCCAAGGGAGAGAGATACTGATCTAAGAGATTATTTTGTGCAAATAATAGGCATGTTCACGATATTTAAAACCTTCAAACTTACTGTATTTTTATCATCATTATTTCTACACAGCTGCATCAATATTTTAAAATCAATTAGCCAATAACCTTTAAGTCTACCAGGTAAGATAGATATATTTAACACACCTTCTCCCTGATCAAAGAGTATAATTTAAAACAAAACAGTTGATGATGATTTCCCTTCCCACCTCAAAACATAAGTATGGTGTATTTGTTTGTTCTTTATTAAAACACAAATCACTAAACAAGTTGGAAACGTTAGGACTATACTATATGCTTTAAAACTACTTTGTGTGGAATTCTGTAGTGCTTAGTGAGCCATTTCCCAATGGGAGGCTCTCCAGTGGTTCATTATTATTAGGTGTTCTGTTAAAGTAAGTGTAACATCTACTCATTATGTAATGCTTCCTATGAAAGAACGCTAAGAGCCCCCAAATTAGTGTTCTACTAAGGTATTGTTTTAACGATGGCAAATATCACTGATGGCAATGTGACTTCTTTTCTGAGTGAGAGTAAATAGTCTTACTTTGAAGAATGTTAAGACAGAGCATAATGATTCATATTAATGAAATAGCCTGATAATCTTGTCAGATGAACTGTAACACCTTGTGGGCCTATTAGAAACTGTGTTAACTTGTTTCTCTTCCTATTTCCTTAACGAGTTTTAATTTATGTCAAGTAAATTTCCCACACTCCGTTAGACTGAGGTCAGCTCTGGATATTCTCACTGTTGTAACAGAAGCATCAGGATTCAGAGCTCTGAAATTTGTCTCTAGCATACTCCCTAGACACATGCGCAAACACACAGACACACATGAACACCACATGAGGGAAGCAATGGCAGCAGAAAAATTCAAAACCGAAGAAAGATCCCCACAAAACAACAAAATAAACCTCACTGCAAACAATAAAATCCGACACACATAGAAAAATGGGATACAAGTAAAGGTTAAAGAAGCACTACTGTTTATAACAGATAGCTAAAAATAAACTCAATCATGCATCAAAATGATTACTAAGGATAATGTTTCTCACCCGGCCCCCTCAGCTCGAGTATATGGGTACAGGAATGAAATAAAGGGGAGAACTTCTTCCTATATTCCAACCTTTTCATTGGTTTTTGATTCGGGAGTGGACAGGTATGTCTCCCTAGGGGTTTTTAGAATTGATTGCCATTTACTTGGGCTGGTCTACTGTAGCACTATGAAGATAAACCCTATATAGCCCATGATTCTACAATCAGATGATCATACTTTCAAATGAGTACAGCCACTTTCACCAATCTATATTTCCAAATGTAAATTCTTTAGAATGATGCATCTACATCCTTAGATAGTGGATTATAATTTACTCTTTTCAAGCACATCTTTTTTTCAAGGGTGAATGCACAGCATTTTATATTTCTAAAAACAAACAAAACCAAGTGAGCATGGATTTCAAAAATTTTACTCAAATTAGCATCAAATATTAAAATATTTTTATTTTATTATTATTATTTTAAACATTATCCTTTCATTCATTCAGCCTTAAGACGTTTACTCAAAGCTTCCTAGCAAGGTAACGTTGGGTGGTATTAATAGAAAGAGATCTTCTTTCACAGATATAAAAGATATATTTATTAATACACTCAAACTATTTACTAAGTGGCTACATTTCCCAGGAACTCTTCTAGCTTCTAAGAATACAGCAGTGAACAACACAGACATATTTCCTTGTCCTCGTGAATCTTACAATCTTTTGACCTCCCAGTAGATAATTTTCAAAAACTTCTGAGGATAGAATTATTCTTAATGATGTCATTATTATTTAATCCTTACATTCCCCTAAAAATTTTCACTTAAAACAGTTATTGATATTAACCCTGAAAAATAAAAAATGCTTTATTTAACATAATTTCTCTAACGTTATATATAAAATAGAACTATTAAAAATAAATTGCAATATAACAGTTCTATTTTATAATTTACAACCATAATAGAGCTAATTGGAAAAGAATCTTACCATGTTCCTTATTTGTAACAAACGTAGTAAGTTTATTATCATTCCTAACATGATTTGTTGCATATAACAACCTGCAAAAAATCAAGGACTAACATTGCCATTTTGAATTAAAAAAACAACAACAACAAAACAAAACTTTCCATTTTATGGTGTCAAATAAATTGCAACTGAAAAAATCATTACATGGTTGCTTTACTTTTTTAATTTGAATTTTTTCATTTTCTTATTTTAAATGTAGTTGCAAGAACTAGTCGTGTTTATATAATGTGCCCACCATATAATTTTGTAAAAATAAGTAAGGTCTTATTATATTTCTGGCAGTTGATTTTTCTTACCTCTAGCTAGTTATTTGAATTGCCATTGCCCCTTTTTTTGTAGCATCAAAACAGAAATGGTATCCGAGAGAGCAAGGAAACCTTACTAAGAGCATGGGACAAAGCACTGATCTGCCACTGTAATAGCATGATAATTTCCTTTTTTAAAAAAAAATTATTTAATGTCTTATTTATTTTTTGAGAGGGCATAAGTTGGGGAGGGCAGAGAGAGAGAGGGAAAGAAGATCCGAAGTGGGCTCTGCACTGATAGGCTGATAGCAGTGAGCCCAATTTGGGGTTCGAACTCATGAACCACAAGATCATGACCTGAGCTGAAGTTGGACTCTCAACTGCTGAGCCACCCAGGAGCCCCTAGCAGATAATTTCTTAAGTACACAAGGACTAGGAAGACAACTATGGGATTCCAATGTAACAGATGAACCATATTTATAATCAGGGTGCTATTACCAAAGAATCTACCTAAGGGGTAGTATAAAGAGTGCCACCAGAGACTCTGGGGAAGTATTTAGGGCAGGACAGTTCACTAGCTCACCAAGCCCAGCTAATCTGGGATCAAGAAATACGTTTTGTAATATATCTGCCTTCTAACATCCATCCAAAAATTTAAAATTCATCCCATAATGATCTGTGGTCTAATTCATTTTTTTTTGACACATTCTTATGACACATTAAACTTTTCATTGTATTTTAAATAATTTCTTGTCAGGTAAATTGTAATCATTGAGATCAGATGCCATATGTTCCTAAGCTGTACTCACAATACCTAGCACGGTAGTATGTATATAATATTAATTCTACATATACCCCATGCTTCCCACATGGTCTTTAAAATCATCTATCATCTCTCTTGCACCCATACTGTATGGTCTGGCGGTGGGCTAAATACACTCTTTTTCTCTCATCATAGCAAACAGACCAGTATACTCTACTTTACCCAAACCCTCAGCTACTTTGAAGCTCATGACAGTAATCTATGCCAAGTATTGTCACTTTTTTTGGTCCAGTTATTGATATATTCCCCAGTCCAACTCCCCTCAGTCTCTGATAATTTGGTCACCCATTTCATTGTGTATCTCCAACACTATTCTGTCACAATTTTCAAATCCACATCCACTGTGTTTCCCTTTCTTCTCTTTTTTTCTTTCTTTGAAGCTCATGACAGTACTTTGAAGCTACTTTGAAGCTCAGCTACTTTGAAGCTCATGACAGTAATCTATGCCAAGTATTGTCACTTTTTTTGGTCCAGTTATTGATATATTCCCCAGTCCAACTCCCCTCAGTCTCTGATAATTTGGTCACCCATTTCATTGTGTATCTCCAACACTATTCTGTCACAATTTTCAAATCCACATCCACTGTGTTTCCCTTTCTTCTCTTTTTTTCTTTCTTTTCTGCTTTTGTTTTTATTTGAAAGTGAGTGAGCATGTACAAGTAAACATGGTGCAGGGGCAGAAGGAGAGGGAGAGAGAGAATCTTAAGTAGGTTCCACGCCCAACGTAGAGCCCAAAGCACGACTTGATCTCACCACTGTGAGATCATGACCTGAGCCAAAATCAAGAGTTAGACACTCAACCCACCAAGCCACCCAGGCACCTCATACACTGTGTTTTCAATATCCAATTAGACACAACGTGTTTTTAAGAATTCTCCTTCAGCGACCACTCAGGGACATTAAATCAGTCAGTCCAGTAGCAGCTTATTCTTCCTCACTGTTTACTATATTGATTCCATCTTCCAGTCAATCTATTGATACTACCATTGTTTTCTCTATTCTCCATGGCCTCATACCTGTCTTCCTTACGTACCTGACTTAAATTCAATGATAACTCATTTCAATCTCTCATTAGTGCATAAAGTCTCAACACAATTACCCACTGCCTCTTCTGTTTTATTTGCTGAAAAAAAGGGTGCTATTAAATTCAGTTATCTGCTCTAAGTCATCATTAAATAAGTGAACTTAAAAGATAAGAACTTATAACTATGTCGAGTGATCTTATTTTAACCTCCTGACCACAGAATTCAAGGGTGTCTGACGATCCCACCCTTTTTTCTACTCCATTCAGTCTTCCGTTACTCTAGAAAACTATTTAAATTATTCTCTGTCCTATGTAACTACAGCATCTTCTTGCAGATACACATCCACGGTTATTTCTTATTTCATTGTCAAAGTAGAAGAGCTATGAAGAAAACTACTGCATTTTCCTTGTCTTCCTTTTCCATCATCAATATTCTTACTACTTGGTCATTCTCACTTGCATAGAAACATATTATTGTTTCTCCTAGCATAAAAGCAAAATTAAAAAAACCACATAAATATATAAAATACTCTTTACCCTGCCTCTTCCTCTATCTAGTGCCTGATTTATCTGTCATGCTTTTCAGCAAAACCCATTGAAAGGATAACTGTACCTATTGTCTGAATTCCTCTCCATTCACTTTCTAACCAACTCCAATCAGCTTTGCTTTTCTCACTCCAAAGAAATATCACATGCCATCATCCCCTCCACTCATCCAAATCCAGTGGTCAATCATCAGTTCATATCTAAGTTGACTTAGTCAAATTATTTCACACACTGCTATCACTTCTACTCCTTCTAGAAACACTTAATTCCCTGGACTATGACACCATTATTCATCCACTTTGTTTCTATGACACTGGCAGCTGCTTCTCAGTCTCCTTTGCTTATCCTTCCTCATTTTATGGATCTCATACCTCTGGTATTATTATGTTATTTCTTCATTCACTTTCTAAATTATCCCAAACTGTCCACTGCCTATAAATGTCATCTGTAGATTTGATGGCCTTGATATATTCACTCTATTCCCAGTTCTGTCTCTGTGTCTGGCACATCATAAGTCCTTATTAAATACTTTTTGAATGAAAGTATAGATGAATGAAAAGTGCCTGGGTGGCTCAGTTGGTTAAATGTCCGACTTCAGCTCAGGTCATAATCTCACTGCTCTTGAGTTCAAGCCCTGTGTCGGGCTCTGTGCTGACAGCTCAGAGCCTGGAGCCTGCTTCGGAATCTGTGACTCCTCCTCTCTCTGCCCCTCCCCTGCTCACGCCCTGTCTCTCTCTCTTTCAAAAATGAATAAACATTAAAAAAAAAAAAGGAAGTATAGATGAATGAGACCTAAAATATCAGATATTTTGATAATAGGCATTTTTGAGACTCTTAGTGGCAGAGCCAGGGCCAGTGTTTTGACTTCTAATATCGTGATGAGTCGACACAAGGAAGTCATTCTTTTCATTCCAAATTTATTTTTTAAATGCATTTTTTTCTTTACAAAATGGCACTTGTCAGATGATTGATGTGCTGAAGCTTGAATGTCAGCCATAAAACATTCCATTTGTAGGCAATATAACACTTAGAAATATTAAATTTCTTTTTAATTTGGAGAATGGATTAAATGACTTACAGGGTCAGGATATTTTCCAATTTTGATATTGTAAGATATGAAGTTGATAGAAAGACATATAGATGATAAACAATATTACCTGTGCACAGGTTTAAACAATTAAAGTAGAGCTTTAATTTTTATTTTGGACTAAAACATAACTGTAGTCAAGTTGGGAAAATTATTTAAATCTAAGTCTCACTTTCCTCATTGATAAAAAAAATATTATAGTAACTTTCTCAGTAGGTTGTGAGAATTAAACATATTAATGTACACAAAACAGAATAGTATCTGACATATTAAAAGTTCTTTAAAGATATCATCATGATTCTATTATGTTATCAGCTAATCCAAGTTGACATTAAGTTAAAATTACATTTATTGAGTACATTGATGGCATCAAGATACCTTAATGTTGGAATATATTTAGATTTAAACTACATTATAGAGAGTAGCTGGACCAGATCTAAAGTATGCCTTTTCTGATATCTTTTCAATGTTCATTCTTTTAGTAGCAAGTATATGGTATTTATTTATTCTACTTATTTTTTTATGTTTTACTTGAATCATAAAATCACCATTTGACTTCAGAATACAGTATTCCTGGATTAATTCCTGTTTATAGAACTGTCTGTATAAGGAAAGAATAACAATACACATTAAACATAATTATGTCGTAGTCTATCCAGATCAGTCTGTCAGTTTCCAAACTGCCTCCCTTGACCATTACTGTAACATGTTTCTGCAAATGTCAAGACATACCTACAGTTTCTTTAGTCACAAATCCATTTTTAGTTTT
Source organism: Puma concolor (assembly GCF_028749965.1). Classification (NCBI taxonomy): domain Eukaryota; kingdom Metazoa; phylum Chordata; class Mammalia; order Carnivora; family Felidae; genus Puma; species Puma concolor. Next base: position 202,471,228 of record NC_141667.1, on the reverse strand, counting down.
GACAGTAAAAATATTTGCTTATATTCAGGAGAATATTTGTCTTTTGATCCTCTATTCATTTACCTTCAATTCTTCAAGTTTATCTTGATTGATTTAATTAATTCTCTGTGAAATGAATCTTTTTTAAAGCCTGCAGCATTTTCCTGTGTTTGTTACAACTGTTTTAAGTGAATTTAAAATGTATGCTAAGTACATCAATTAGCAAGAATTCTGGTACAATATGTGGTGACTTCTGGAGAATTACTTATTTTAGAAATATACTTTGTTTATTAATGCATACTGACTTAGAAAAGCATTGCGTCATCTCAAGTGTTGCTTGAATAAAATTTATACAGTAATGAGTCACCTTGAAAAACTATGCCAGATGGTGAAGGAACTGAGAGATAGGAGCACCAGTTAGGTTAATGAGAAATGCATTGATGATTCGAGGACACTTGTCTGAATTCTTAGAGCAAGTTTAAACAGTACAAGTAAGAAGGAAAGCTTCACATTGGCAGGATAATTTTTTCTTTACCATCTACCAAGCAAATAATTATGCCGTTTCCAGTATCTTCCACTAAGAAAGTAGATCCATGTGGTAACCATTTATTGTTTTCAGTGAATACAATAAGATAAAATATAGAGAGAATTAGTGAGCATAGCTATAAAGGGATGAAGTTAGCTATTAAAATATCAATTTATTTTAATATATCAGGGTTTCTTCTCAGTTGCTGGAAATTTCACCTCCTCTTTATCACAGCAAACTTAATAACTTGCTTGGTTCAAATGTGTTTTCCATATACTTAATTCAGTTCCCATGATATGTCTCCACATGTAAGGAGCCAGTTATCGGTAGATAGTTTAATTCAAATGAGAGTTCAGAAATTAGAAATTTAGCAAAATTTCCAAACAGCTTGCATCAGGGAGTCCTTCAAAGCCAGCATTAAATAAATCAACTCATCAAGCTATGTCAACAACTTTTGTTCTCCTCATTTATTCCATGAGGAGATTGAAAATCCATGAGATTTGTAAGGTTTTGACCATGTTTGCATCTTCTGTATTTTAATGAAATCTTTTCCCCTTTCACACGAGTACTTCCAAAACAAATTCATCATATTTTAAGTCTCCAATACATCTGGTTTTAGTAAGTGAAAATTATTTTGTCTTTTTCTTAAAGTTCTTAAAATATTTGTTCAATAATTCTAGGTACAATGATATATGCAAGTATATTTATACACTGAAAACTCCCAGTACCTTTCCTTGCCTTATTTTGTGGGAAAATGTACTGTTTTGAAATTTTGCTTGAGATCTTCATGAAAAATAAATCACTACTCAGCCATAGGAAAGAATGAAATCTTGCCATTTGCGACGACGTAGATGGAACTAGAGAATATTATGGTAAGTAAAATAAGTCAGTCAGAGAAAAACAAATACCATATGACTTCACTCATATGTGGAATTTAGGAAATAAAAGAAATGAACAAAGGGGGGAAAAGAGAGAGAGAGGCAAACCAGGAAACAAACTCTCAGCTATAGAACAAACTGATGGTTACCAGAGGGGAGGTGGGTCCACGGGGAAGGGATGGGTAAAATAGTTGATGAGGATTAAAGAGGGCACTTGTCGTGATGACCACCAGGTGATGTATGGCAGTGTAGAACCACTATATTGTACACCTGAACAACAATATCATACTGTATGTTAACTAACCAGAATTTAAACAAAAACCTAAAAAAAATAACTAGTAGGTTATGTAGCGAAATTCCTTTTCCTGTCATCTGTATATAACAGGAATTGAATGATAAAAGTAATTTTTCCTATGGATTCAACAACTTTTTTTATATCTTTCTCCACTATTATCAATATAGTCACTAAGCAAATTATTCAACTTACTTCTTTCCTCTAGGAGTGATGGTTCCAAATTTTAGGAACCATGGCCTTTCTAGGAAAATGTGGAAATTTAGTCAGGATACTAAAATAAACAATTCCTATTATACCAACGGGGGGGGGGCAAGCCATGTTTCCACAACTCAATTTTTAAGTTAAAGAAAAAGCTATGGATTTGGGGTATCATGGGAAGTGTGGAGAAAGATTAGAAAGTTGAGGAAATACCCTGAAGAAGTAAAAAGCAGGACAGAGATGGGTCAAGGTAGGCTTATTTTTTTGTTTGATTTCTCTCCTAAGCTGTTAAAAGCCTCTAAACTTATATATTTAATATAGACCTACATTTCTCCTAAAGCCTTGGAGCATGATTTTATTCTGCCATAGTTTGTTTGGAGAAAAAGTGATTTGAAATAATGAGCTCTTTTACATGTGACAGTATTCTATGGATAATTAAAGTTTGTACTATTCGATTTTTAAGTAAGCAAAGAAAACTGCTGTGAGCTGCTGTAATTTACAATTTCATATAATGGTGCTTTCACAGATATAGTTTGGATTCTACTTTTAGAATATCCAGGAAGGTGGATATGTTATGTTTATATAGAAAATGGCAGACCGTTACTTGAAGAAATGGAAGAATATGACAAATGAAGAATTAAAGAACCTCATTTTCGAACTCCTAATGTTTCCTTGAAGATTATGCCTAAAGTAAAAAAGCAATATTAGTTTTTCACCTCATTTCACTGATGCAGTGGTAATTCACAAAAGTGCTTCTATGAATTGTGAAAGTATGTCCAGGTGTATGAATTTGAAGGCATCCAAGCATTCAGATTTTGCTTCAAACTGCATTTTTTGTTTATGTCAGAAAACCTTTGAGACACAAGTGGTTAAATGAAGAATAATTAGAAGCAAGGTGAGATTGAATAAGCATAATAGAAGTACAGAATGATGCCTCAACACTTTCTGGTAATGAATATTTATTATGTTCTTTTACTGCTTGTACAAACATGTATTTCCGTGTACATTTGGTTAGCTCTAGTATTTGAAATAAGTTTTTAAAAGCTTTAATGTTAATACCTAACTTCCATTTAAAATATATCTTTATTCAGGGGCGCCTGGGTGGCGCAGTCGGTTAAGCGTCCGACTTCAGCCAGGTCACGATCTCGTGGTCCGTGAGTTCGAGCCCCGCGTCCGGCTCTGGGCTGATGGCTCAGAGCCTGGAGCCTGTTTCCGATTCTGAGTCTCCCTCTCTCTCTGCCCCTCTCCCGTTCATGCTCCGTCTCTCTCTGTCCCAAAAATAAATAAACGTTGAAAAAAAAAAAAACTTTAAAATATATCTTTATTTAAATGATTCGTTCCATTGTAGACATTATAACCTTTTACTATAGACCCCGGGCTCTTCTACAACGTTTAGTTAAATTTTTTTGTTTTTCTAGAATGCTGAATAGTTCACCAATTTAAATGTTTAAATGAGAAATATCAAATTTTAATCTTGGTTTCCCTAAACTTGCAATATCACAGTTATTCTTTTTTAAGTTTATTTATTTATTTATTTTCAGAGAGAGAGGAGAGTGAGAGAGTGTGTGGGGCAAAGCATAGAGAGAAGGAGAGAGAGAATCCCAAGCAGGCTCCTCACCATCATCAGGGAGCCTGGCCACTGTGGGGGGAGGGGGGGGGACCAAATCCATAAACAGTGAGATCATGACCAGAGCCAAAATCAGGAGTCAGAGGTTAACTGAGCCACCCAGATGCCCCCACAGTTAATCTTAAGATAGCAACACAATGAAAAAGAATAAAAAAAAATATTAAAATGGCACTATTTGAATTTAAATTCCATCTTTATAGCATAAAAGGAAAGTAATGGTTCTCATATCTTGATAATATATTTGATGATCCTCAAAGTTTTCTAAAATACAAAATAACCCTTCCTACCTTGTTTACTTCTTTAACCTATTACCATTATTCTTGCTTTGTGACTTTATTTATTCTGAAACCTTAGTCATCACACAAAGGGAAATATTTTTTTCAAACCTGTATTGCATTAATATACTTTGAATTCCATTATATGTTGTGGGTAGCCTCTGTACATATATATGCCCTTATATTTACTTTATGTTTATTTATTTTTGAGAGAGAGAGACAAAGATACAAGGTGTGAGCAGGGAAGGGGGGCAGAGAGAGAGAGGGAGACACAGAATCTGAAGCAGGTTCCAGGCTCTGAGCTGTCAGCACAGAGCCCAACGTGGGGCTTGAACTCACAAACCAGGAGATCATGCCCTAAGCTGAAGTCAGACGCTCAACTGACTAAGCCACCATATAGTTGCCCCTATATATGCCTTTATCTTAAAGGAAGTTTGTTTTAATAGCTTTATGATTAGATTTTCTAAATATTTACCTATTTATTTTTTTCTCAAAGTTTTTGCATTAGTATCTATGGGTTACTGTCTTTTCCAATTAATTTGCTTTTTTGCCTTTGCTGTTCCTCCTTGTATAATATTGTCATTATCCTTTCCTTTGAGTTATACTAAGTCTTTAATTTATTCATTGTATTTCTAAATGAAATAATTCAAATATTGACTTCATAAATGTGCACAGTTCTGTGTACATTCTCTATATTCTCCACATGTTATATGACACAGAGAGTTTTCTTTTTAAAAAAAACTTGTCAGGTTGTACTTTAATTTTTTGTGGAATTTTCAAACAGATTGTAAAGAATTAGAAGAGCCAAGTTAATTTAATATTTGAGACCATACATTACCATATATCAAGGCTTTCTATAATGCTACAGAAATTAAGTGTAATATTAGACAAAATAATAGACAATTAAGGAGGAGGAATTCCAGAAACAGACTCACCCCTATATGCTTATATGAAATATGAAAAGAAAAGAGAAAGCATCACTTATTTTTTCATAAGTGGTACTGAAGAAATTTAATATTCATATTAGACAAAAGGTAAACTTTGAACACTAGCTCATACCATAAAAAATGTTCAGGTATATCATAAACTTAAATATGGAAGCTAACATATAAAGCTTCTAGAGGAAAACATAGGAAAATATCTTCACATCTTTGGGGTAAAGAGATTTATTAAATAGTACACAGAAAAGATTAAACCTTAAAGAAAATATTGGAATATTTGGATACAATTAAAATTAAAAGTTGTTTCATCAAAAGAACCTTGAAGAGAATTAAAAGATGGGGTGCCTGGGTGGCTCAGTCAGTTAAGTGTCCAACTCTTGATTTTGGCTCAGTCCTTGATCTCGCAGTTCATGGGATAGAGCCCCATGCTGGGTTCTGTGCTGACAGCACACAGCCTGCCTGAGATTCTCTTTCTCCTTCTCTCTCTGCCCCTCCCCTGCTCACATACTCTCTCTCTCAAAAGAAACATACTTTAAAAAGAGGGTGAGAGAATTAAAAGACAAGCCACAACTGAGAGGTGATATTTGCAATGCACATATCTGACAAAATGTGGGTAGGCATAACCTCAAAATAAGACAAAGTCATATAACCTTCTGAATATATATGTTAGAAGGATATCTCCCCAAATTTAAGTAATTTAAAGTGCAGTGAGATACTTTAAAAATATGCTGCAACTTAATATTAGTAAATAAATATCAGGGGAAAATACGGAATACTTGTTTTCTTTATTATTTAGGCTCTCTATAAGTTTTAGTTAACATTACCTTAAGGTAAACAGAGAGTATTTATAAAAGTGCATTATGTTTAATCTGGAAGCCTCAATGAACATTAATAAATAGCGGCTAACATAATTACAATGTAAATAGATGACTCAAAGATAGAAAACATGTATATATATATCCAAATTCACAAATACCTATAAAACATAAACACATTTGCATATATTCTAAGAAGGATGCAATAATAAGAAGAAAAGTAAAACTATTACAGGAGTATTGCAGCTACTGGCTCATTGTGTTAATGAATAAAATAATTATAATTTAAGATTGGAAAATACTTGTGTTGTTAAACCTAACGTGAAGGAAAAATCAGTAATAAAATGCAATGAATAGAAGAGATAACAAAGAAAGATGACAGGTCCATTTCAAAGATAAGTCACCTTTGCTTAAATGACAAATGAAAATGAGCTAACATTATTAGCTTTTCACTGATTTCACTGAAGTTGTAATTTCCTTTTTCATGAAAATGTTATATTCCTTTTTCTTACTTTGTTTTATTGGCTCTTTATGGAGGTGTATATATGTATTTGCTGTATATTATACCCATACTGATATTTTATGTATAAATTTAAAACATTTAATTTTGTTATAATCTTAGAAATTAAATTGTTTACTCTTATAACTGCAAACAGTTGTAGATGAAGGAGGAAGCTTCCTTATTATTATGTGTTTATTAGCTATTAGATATTGTGTAACGGGGGGAATTTTTTTTAATATTTATTTATTTTTGAGAGAGAGACCGACAAAGTGAGCAGGAGAAGGGAAGAGAGAGAGGGAGACACAGAATCTAAAGCAGGCTCCAGGCTCTGAGGTGTCAGCACAGAGCCTGACACAGGACTCACACCCACCAACCCAGAGATCCTGACCTGAGCCCAAATCGTACGCTTAACCAATGGAGCCACCCATGTTTCCCAGCATGAAGGGGTTAATAAGATTGAGAGACTGAGAAGCTTTGCAGACCTTTTCGATGGTTAATAAATATAAAGGGAGAAAGAAAGGAGATAAGCAAGTGCTAAGGAGAAGAGGCCAATGTAAAATTCCCCAGCTTTTGGTTGGAACCCAGAAGGTCTTTAATGTACAACTAAACACGAATCAGAAATAGCCTTCACAGGAACAAAGATTTAACTTTGAATCATCTCAATCTCTGTTTGATTGCTGTGATCTGTGAAGGCCATGTGATTGAGAAAAGCTAAAGTAGTCTTTAACTTTAAAGGTACAATGTTTACCATTCCATCATGTATATTTAGACATGCAAGGAAGAAAAATGCAACCAAAATCATCAAAAACAAAACAAAATGTAAAGATAGATGAACAGTTGTACAAAGCATTTATATTTTTTTCATATGTGAAAATTAAAACAGATATGAATAAAATTCAAAGGAGGGGCACCTGGGTGACTCAGTAGGTTAAGCATCCAACTCTTGCTTTTGGCTCAGGTCAGGATCTCACCATTTGTGAGCTCCGTACTGACAGCATGGAGCCTTCTTGGGATTCTCTCTCCCTCTCTTTGCCTCTACCCTGCTCATGCCCTCTCTCTCTTTCTCAAAATAAATAAACATTAAAAAAAAGTTAGCATTGGTAAAGTCTTACTAATTCTACCTGAGATTCACTCTTTTACCAATCACGTTTTCTTCTTTTCACATATGCTTCCTAACCTCCCCCATGGTCCTCCGCCAAGTTTGCAGGATCCACATAAGAATGAAAACATATGGCATCTGTTTTTCTCTGTATGACTTATTTCGCTTAGCATAACACTCTCCAGTTCCACCATGAGGGAGGGGAAGGAAAAAAAAAAGTTAGAGAAGGAGGGAGGCAAACATAAGAGACTCTCAAAAACTGAGAATAAACTGAGGGCTGACGGGGGGTGGGAGGGAGGGGAAAGTGTGTGATGGGCATTGAGGAGGGCACCTGTTGGGATGAGCACTGGGTGTTGTATGGAAACCAATTTGACCATAAATTCCATATTAAAAAAAAAAAAACAAACAAAAGAAATTAAAAAAAAAACATATGCTTCTTAGAATCCACACAACTATTTCCCATTTTAATCCACTTTACCTTTTAGTTTAATCTAGACTTTCCTTTTTATTTGAAAAGGGCTTCCTTGGGGAAAATAATTTTTAAATACTGTAAAATTTACAAAATTCACTAGAAGCGTTTTAAAATGACGGGATATTTTATTTGCATGCTATACAGAGTGATGAAGATCTCTTAAAAATAAAATACAATAATTTGCATAAGTTCTCAATATTTGTAAAATAAGCAGCTTTTGTATGTTTTTTCCTAGTTTCCATACACTTAATTATTTTTAAATTATTAACATATATTTTGAAATGGATAACACTCAGCATTTGGTATCTATGGACTCAATCATTTTAGCACAGGCAATGCAAGAGAAGGTTCTTTTTTATGCCTACACTGCAGACCTTTTATGTCTGTGACACACTCTGAGTCAGCCCCCACTGCTGTACTCACCACACCACATTTTAAATGACTGTTTCCATGTATAGCTTTCTTCAGTTCATTTAGTGTGGTGACACGAGTGCTCTCTCTCTCTCTCAAAGTAAATAAACATTTAAAAAAAGATATGTAACATTATACAATTATTAAGCAAAAATAAATAAAAATTCATTTTCCCTTTAAGTGAAGGGATTTACCAAGAACATTGATAGGAAAATTGCTTTTTAATTTCTTCCCAAGTCAATCTTCATAATTTATACATTTAAAAAGTAATTTCCGATAGAAATTGAATTGATAATCTTAAAAGGTATGTGGAGGGTTGCCCGGGTTGCTGGGCTCAGTCAGATGAGCATCCGACTTTGGCTCGGGTCACGATCTCAGAGTTTGTGCATTCAAGTACTGATGGCTCAGAGCCCGGACCCCACTTCAGATTAAGTGTCCCTTTCTCTCTCTTCCCCTCTCCCACTCATGCTCTGTGTCTCTCTCAAAACTAAACAAAACCATTAAAAAAAAGTTTCAAAAAAAGGTATGTGGAGAGTCACCTGGTACATGTGAGTGTTCTCTCTCTCTCAAAGTAAATAAACATTTTTTTAAAAAGATATGTAGCATTATACAATTATTGAGCAAAAATAAATTTAAAAAGTTTCTTGGCCCAATCTGGAACAGGGGCCCAAAAAACATACCAGGGACATAAACCCAGTCCAGCCTGAACTGCTAGTGACCAGGAGCTGGGTGTGTTCATCTGGGCATCCCCAGCTCCCAGCATGCACTGTGCACCCTTCAGGGACTAAAGGGAACTTGCAGTGAACTGTACATCTAAAGTCAGAGGACGCTGGGTGTGAATCTTGGTTTCGCCTCTTTCTCAATGGTGGTCTCTGACAAGCCCTCAAACCCCTGGAGCCTCAGTCGACTCATCTTTTATTTTAATATTTTACATTTGTAATATTTACATTTAACCTTATTTTTTGGCATGTGAGAAGCTGTACTTACTTATGGAAAAACTTGCGACTCTTGGTGCTGGTGATAGTTTCACGGGTGTATACTGACTCCCAAACTCATTCAGTTGTGTAGGTTAAATAGAGACAGCTTTTTACCTATCACATTAAACATTTTTGTTACATTTTTATGTTCTCAGGAAAAGACTGGTTATTTTGTAGCCATGATTACAAATAACCACCAGATTCCATTTTAAACCTGTTTATTTAATTGGTGACCAGCCTCAGTGTGATCATTGGGTGCTTTGACCAGATAACACACTTCTAATGTTTATTTTTGAGAGAGAGAGACAGAGACAGAGAGTGAGTGGGGGAGGGGCCGAGAGACAGAGAGAGAGAGAGAGAGAAAGAGAGAGAATCCAGAAGCAGGCTCCAGGCTCTGAGCTGTCAGCATAGAGCCCGACTCAGGGCTAGAACTCACGAACCATGAGATAATGACCTGAGCCGAAGTCAGAAGTTCAACAGAGGGCACTCCCCACCCCCAACCCCACCCCCTGATAACACACTTCTAAAAGTGACAGCACCATACTTTTGAAAGTGAGTCATTTTGTTACAACTTCACTGTGGTGAATACACTGCCAACCAATCAACAGTCTCATCTGAATAACCACACCCCCATAGCTGGCATTAACCAACACTCCCCTTTGAAAGGCCACCAATCCCTAAACTTGCTTCTCTAAACCCTATGTTATATTACATCCCCACTTTGCAAAGAGAGACTTCATTGACAAAGAAGTAGAACTCTCCTCTACTTGAGTAGGTAGTGCATTTTGGCTTTGTTTTCCTATGTTGCTACTGCCTCCTACTCTTTCACCTTTCAATGATATGACTGATGATTTTTTAAGTACAGTTAAGATTTCTCCACTTTTTGGTATACACATTTCAATAAAAGTTTGTAGGACAAATGATACCCCCTGAAGTTTCTGGGAATTTTCCAGGAATACTTAAGGACTCAAGGTAAGGAACACCTTAATGCAGTCCAAAATTACCAGGAAGCTTTTGATAACAAAAAATGAAGTTAAATATGACATTGGTTTGATATATTATGTCACTGTATTTTCTGTTAAATAAAGATAATTTCTCACAGAGCAGGTTTGTTAAGAGCTGGAAATAGTAACAAAAGTTATACAACAACAGCATTGATGAAACACAATAATGTTCGCCTTCCTTATAAAGGGTCAATTTCATTGCTCTCAGGGTTTGAGTGGATGTGTCCACCATCATAAGTAGACCCTAAATATCCTAAGTAAGTCTATGATAAATGATTACATACCCAAGGTTTGCTGTGTGTCATTTCTTACTGGATGTTGTCAAAATCATTCCAGTTGTCCAAACTGGAAAACCATAAGCAGATTTGACAATCCCTCACCTCTTTCCCTCACAAATCAAATCCTAGTAACCTATCTTTTGTAAGTGTAATTTATAAATGTCTCCCAAGTCTATTCATTTATTTTGAATCACATTGCCACCATGCACAACTGAATTCACCATCATTTTATGCCTTGGTATAGCCACAATTTTCCTGTTTTCCATCTTTTCTTTAGTATACAAATATTCCTAAAAAAATAATTACTTATATTGTAGTCAGTGTTTTATTGAAACAGACACGTCATTCTCCTGTCCAAAACCCACAGGTTGGGGGCGCCTAGGTGACTCAGTCAGTTAAGCGTCTGACTCTTGATTTTGGCTCAGGTTGTGATTTCATGGTTCTGTGAGATCGAGCCCCACATCAGGCTCTGTGCTAACAGTGTGAAGCCTGCTTAGGATTCTCTCTCTCCCCCCCAGTTCATGTGCTCTTTCTCTCAAAATAAATAAATAAACATTAAAAAAATCTTTATTTTATCCATCAGATAAAGTAAAATGTATTTAATAGCATATGAAAGCATAATGTGGGGTTGCCAGAGGCTGGGGGAGGGGATGGACAAAATGAGTGAAGGGGCTAAAAGTACAGTCTTCTAGTTATATATGTCATGGGGGTGCAATGTGCAGCATGTATAGTTAGTAATACTATAGCCACTATATAAATAGTATGATATAATCTTACTATAGTTAATAATACTATATTGCATATTTGAGAGTAACTAAGAGAATAGTTTCTAAAAGTTCTCCTTTATGAGAAAAAATAAATGTATACGTACAGTGTCAGATGTTAACTGGACTTATTGTGGTGATCATTTTGCAACATATACAGATCTGGACTCATTACATAGCATACCTGAAACGAATATAATACCACAGGTCAATTATATCTCAATAAAACAATATTAAAGCATGATGCTATGTAACTCCCCCTTTTTATATGAATCAAGATCCTTTGAACATAGTTACTTTGTTTAATTCCTTCCGACTATATGCCATCTTCATCATGTGCTTTAATACTGCACCTGCTTTAAACACACAATAAGTTCTCATTACTGGTTTATTCATTCAATAGCCATTTAGATTGTGAAAGCATTTATGTTATTCTTTTTTTTCTTGTTATATCACAGAACTTTATTTTATACCTTATATCTGAAAAATACTGTGGGTTTGTGTATTAGTCTGCTAGGGCTACCATTACAAAGTACCACAAACTAAGTGACTTCAACAATAGAAATTTATTTCTCACAGTTCTGAAGACCAGAAGTTCATGATCAAAATGTTAGCAGATCTGGTTTATCCTAGGACCTCTTTCTTTGGCTTTCAGATGATTACCTTTCCCTCTGTGTCCTTATTTGACCTTTCTTCTACGCATGTAAACCCTTGGTGCCCCTCCTTATTCTTATGGGGATACCATGTATATTGGAATAGGGTCCAACTCTTGTGCCTCATCTAATTTTAGTTATCTCTTTAAAGGCCCTATCTCCAAATTCAGTCCCATTCTAGGGTACTAGTCATATGTTTCCAACATATAAAGTTGAGGGAGATAAAATTCAGTCCATAAGAGGGAAAAATTCTATCAATTTTTATTTACTTGAAAATATCTTTGTTTCTGGGCACTTGGGTGGCTCAGTCCGTTAAGCGTCCAACTTCAGCTCAGGTCATGATCTTGTGGTTCACAGATTCGAGCCCTGCTTCAGGCTCTGTGCTGACAGCCCAGAGCCTGGAGCCTGCTTCAGATTCTCTCTCTCTCTCTCTCTCTCTCTCTCTCTCTCTCTCTCTCTCCACAGTATATAAAAACATTAAAAATAAAGAAAATATCTTTGTTTCAGTTTTATTATTGAAGGAAATTTTCCTCCACTGATGAATTCTAGGTTGCCATTCATTTTTATTCTGCTATTCCAGGGTATATGACTCTGTTTTCTGTCTTCCTTTCTATTTCTGTTTGTTTAGTTTTTATTTTTCTTTTGAGAAGTTGGTGGTAGGTGTCGCTGTTGCTTACTTCAAGATAATGCCTTTTGCTTTATTATCCTCTGTTTCCATACGGTGAGGAAACCTGTAGTTTCCCTTGCATTTATCTTGAATGGGGTTCACAAAACTTCTCGAACACAAGTCTTAACACCTTTTCATCAACTTGGCAGAATTTTACTATATATCTCTTCACACATGTCATCCGTTCCATTCTGTTTCTCTTTTTACTCTTAGATTTCAGTTTCACATGTATCATACCTTTAATCTATCCTTCTCCTTCTCATATTTTTCAATATTTTTGTACCTCAGTGCATCGTTCTCTGTATATGTAAGTCTGGGAATCTTCCAATTCACTAATCCTTTCTTTGACTATGTATACCATGCTGTTAAACATGTTCATTATATTTCTTTAAATGTCATTTATGGCTTTTTGATTTCTGGAAATTTTATTTGGCTTTATTTTGATTTGGTAACTTTATTTTTTTTTTAATTTTTTTTTCAATGTTTATTTTATTTTTGGGACAGAGAGAGACAGAGCATGAACGGGGGAGGGGCAGAGAGAGAGGGAGACACAGAATTGGAAACAGGCTCCAGGCTCTGAGCCATCAGCCCAGAGCCTGACGCGGGGCTCGAACTCACAGACCGCGAGATCGTGACCTGGCTGAAGTCGGACGCTTAACCGACTGCGCCACCCAGGCGCCCCTGATTTGGTAATTTTAATTTTTTTTTTTTTAACGTTTATTTATTTTTGAGACAGAGCATGAATGGGGGAGGGTCAGAGAGAGGGAGACACAGAATCTGAAACAGGCTCCAGGCTCTGAGCTGTCAGCACAGAGCCCGACGCGGGGCTCGAACTCACGGAATGTGAGATCATGACCTGAGCCGAAGTCGGCCGCTTAACCGACTGAGCCACCCAGGCACCCCTGATTTGGTAACTTTAAAAGCCACCATTTTACCATTTAATTTTTATTTGTTCTGTTTATATTTTCCCCCAAATTGTTCTCTTTTTATGTCTTCTTTTGAGTTAATGGAGTGGGGTTTTTTTTTTGTTTTTTTGGTTTTTTGCTTGTTTGATTGTATATTATTTTGAGATGCCATTTCATCTCTGTATTGTCTTTTAAAGTTATCCTTTCCAGGGGAGGGAAGGTTGAAAGGAATGAGCTTTAGACTATACATAGAATACCTTCAAGTGGTATTTCACCCCACATGCAGTATTAGAACTCTACAATGGTATACTTCTGTTCCCCATCTCCCAGCCTTTATGCTGCTTTTGCCATAAATTTACTTATACAAATGTTGTAAACCTCATAATACATTATTATTGCTGCTGCCTAAAACAGTCAATTACTTTGTAGACATACTTTTAAAGTACTTTATAGTCCTAGATATGGCAATTTTAATTTGGAATCAAAAAAATTTTTTAATAAAGGTAAAATAACACTTTTCACGAATAGCATAAGATCTAAGTATTATAATCACTATAATTTTACCTGTTTATTGTATGTTTATTTACTCTGTTTATTGTATGTGATATATTTACATTAAATAACATAGTAATTAATCTTAAAGTGTTACTAAAATTCTACTGGCCATCTAGGGGAGTCTGGGTGGTTCAGTCAGTTAAGCGTCCAACTTCAGCTCAGGTCATGATCTTGCAGTTCACATATTTGAGCCCCACGTTAGGCTCTGTGCTGACAGCTCAGAGCCTGAAGCCTGCTTCAGATTCTGTGTCTCCCTCTCTCTGCCCCTCCCATGTTCCCTTTCTCTCTCTCTCTCTCTCTGTCTCTCAAAAATAAATAAACACAAAAAAATAAAAAATAAAAAAAAATTCTACTGGCCATCTAAAAGATTGTCAGTACACTTAAACATTAGGTTTTAATAATTCTGCTATAGGAATAAATACAATTAAATTTAGCAACAATAGCCTTATTGACTTTATTTTCATAAGTTTCAAACTGTCAAGGGGTACAATCTTTTACTTACAAGATAAATAAGGTAGGGATCTACTACCCAGCATAGTGGCTACAGTTAATAATACTATACTGTATATCTGAAATTTGCTAAGAGAGATCTTAAGTGTTATCACTGATAAGCGATTGAAGCAGGAAAATGATCACCTTTAACCCAGAAGGCTGACCTACTGCTTGCATAGTTTCAGTAAGGATCAAATACACGCTGGTTACTATATTCTTACAGGGTCTCATGACTATCTTTAAATCTCATCAACAGTTAACATCAAACTGAATGGTAAACACCAGAGAAATCTTGCGAAAGTAGTTTTAGGGGTAGAAATTTGAAGAAGACATTTGTGATCTAACACTCTCTGCATGTCCTCTCCTTCTTGAGCATGAAGCACATAACTACCATCTTCATAAAGCAACAGTGCAGCTCTTTCTGCCCATGGGTCCTGTCCCAGTGTTATTCTGATAAACTTACTTAGTTGCACCATAAAACATCTCAAGAATTCTTTCTGGACTATTGAGCTCAACATCCTGCAACATTACCACACACACAACATAACAATGATAACTATATGAAGTGGTGGATGTGTTAATTAACTCGATGGTGGTAATCATTTTATAATGTATATCAATCATCCACATTTTATACTTTAAAAGACAAATTTAGAATTTCAAAAATATTTTTCTGTATAGAGCAAATTATCAAATGCTCACTTGCATCTGTGTCAAAGATAATTTTGATTCAATTGTTATTTATTTATAACATAGTATATGTGCAATACGCATCTCACCATTTGCATCGTTTTAAAGAACAGGGTATAATATTATGTCTATTCAATAGTCTAGGTACAATTTTATTAGTTACTTTTCTAGTACAAAATTGAACCACTAACCTTAAAATTTATGGATACACAGAATATGAAATGAAGAGCATGAATGAAAAGAATACTCGGGGCGCCTGGGTGGCTCAGTCAGTTGACTGTCTGACTTCGGCTCAGGTCATGATCTCACAGTTTGTGAGTTCGAGCCCCGTGTCCGGCCCTGTGCTGACAGCCCAGAGCCTGGAGCCTGCTTCGGATTCTGTGTCTCCCTCTCTGTCTGCCCCTCCCCGGCTCATGCTCTGTCTCTCTCTCTCTCTCTCTCTCTGTCAAAAATAAATAAACACTAAAAAAAATTTTAAAAGAAGAAAATAAAAGAATACCCAAGAAACAATTACAGAAACATGACTCTAGTACCTAACTTTTACTTAGTTAACCATAATAATAGTCTTAAATCAGCAAAAAGTTTGGCTTCAGAAAAGGGGGAAAGGAATACCATTAGCTCCTCTCTGTATCCCTTCTCCAACACATATTTAGCCTGACATTTTATTCACAATCATTATTTCTTGTTCTACCATTGGGTAAGTAATCATGTAAAGAACGGCAAAATGTTCTTGCCAATGAAGATCATACAACACCAAGATGGGCACAAAACTAATCTATTGCTGAGATGCTTTTGGTAGTGTATTATGGAAATGTATCTAGGTTACTTGAAAATCTCCTTTTTGAATGTTGATTTTCATATTTTAATACATATAGAATATATTAATAACTATCTTGCCTAGAAGAGGAATAACAGAAGACCTATAGACATGAAATCATTAAACATTAAAACATCAAGGCCCAATATAGATCATGTTTATCAGTGTCTCTAAGTATCCCCGAAACCCAGAGAATGACTACGAATGGGATGATTAAGAATGTTTAAAGTTATTTAAGAATGATTAATAATGTTTCATGATTAAGACTATTTAAACATGATTAACAATGATTGAGGATTAAGGAGAAAAAAGATTAATTGTAATCTAACTTAAAAAGTCACTTGTATTAAGTAGGGGCTCAAAAATAAATTTAGACTAATACAGTAATTACATTTTAGCATCCCTATAATGAATTCACTGGGGATAAGAGGGCACATTTACAATGAAACATTCTAGGGGTAAAAGAAAACAAAGATATGGAGACAAAAAAAATGTTGACTCAATTTTTATAGACACACATTTTAGCATAGTTTGGACAATGAATGCTTACATGTAATTAATCAGTTCCTCTATAGAGTATTATAATATTAAGACAAGTTTAACCATCTGAAAACACTTTCGGAGATTTGCGTCTTATATTGACAAGTGTAAGATAAAATTTAACAATGTGAAACAGTATAAGCTCTCTACCTGAGATTTACTCTTTTGTCAAGGGCACAGAAATGTGACTGTAGATATATTGGATAGTCTCACAACTGTTATAGAAGTGAACCTTGAGCACATCATACTAGATTGTTTTGCTACTAGTTTACATTAAATTAAGTATTGGTGGTATGCCCAGTACTATGTTGAAGCCTTAATACTGCAAGGCATTGTTCTTGCCCTAGAGAGATTTACAGTTTGGAAGATAGTCTGTCCATACTGTGAAAAAGAGGGAATAAGAGAGAATAAAGTGCTGAATTCCAAGTTAATTTCTAAGATGGCTTTTTTAAATACTTTATTTTTCTGTAATAACTTCATGTGTTTATACTATTTGGAACTCTTGTTAATCTACTAGGGCAAGTTATATGATAAAATTATATGAAATATATGATATGTTATAAAGCCTGAGATTCCTATAGATAATTTAAGGAGGAAAGTAGGGTAACGAATTCACCATTGTGAACTTTATAAATTAAGAACAGAGATGCTTTAGAAAAACAGTACAATGCTTTACCTCTGTAGATTTTTAAAGGAAGTGTAGATTTGTTTGTTGCAGCTATATTTTGATTCCTGCCTCTTCCATGAATCGGATTATAATAGCAATTTACTCATATTGGTAAAACAGTAGTGTTCCCTTGATTAGAGTTTAGATGTAATTATTTTCTATTGTGGTAATCAAATTTTATTTTAAATGTCTCTTATTTTAAAATGAAATTCAAACAAAATTTATGATTTAATATGGGCATTCATCAAACTATATTTTAGGCTTTTATGTTTAAAACTCTTAAAATTGGTAGCACTGACTTGAATAAAAAATATTTTATGTACATGCAGAAAAATATTCTCATTTCATTTGTCATGTAGAATGTATTTTAGGAAATAAAATCATTTATTTAAAAATATACATTTTCTTTACAGAATATCACAGGAATTTCATCTCATGTAAAGTTGTCCATTTCTTATCCCTATTGCATCTAATTACTCTTCAAGCATTGAATTAATTACTGAAATTTCTGTGAAAAATTAGAAGTGCATGGGGCGCCTGGGTGGCGCAGTCGGTTAAGCGTCCAACTTCAGCCAGGTCACGATCTCGCAGTCCGTGAGTTCGAGCCCCGCGTCAGGCTCTGGGCTGATGGCTCAGAGCCTGGAGCCTGTTTCTGCTTCTGTGTCTCCCTCTCTCTCTGCTCCTCCCCCGTTCATGCTCTGTCTCTCTCTGTCCCAAAAATAAATAAATAAATAAAAAAAACGTTGAAAAAAGAAGTGCAAATTATTCCTTTAATCATTTATTATTAATTTTGTATTGTATTCTAACTTTTTTGTTTGTGTTGATACACATTTAAAGTATACCAAGTATGGTTGAATTTCGAAGGCGTCTTCTTTATATTTGGGCCACTGTCCAGACCTAAAGCTGCTCAGCGTTTCCACCTCTGCCCAGAACTCCACACAAATTCCATCTGGATTGTCTTATTTGGCCCATGGACCTAAATGTTTTGGAGCATCATGAGCGATAATGTGTTACATTCTGAATATAGATTTTAGTTTTCTGCAGAATTTCCACTTAGTGGACATACCATTATGATTCTGGATATACCAGCTTCTGGTTCAGAAGAGAATTCACAGACAAAAATAGGGAAATGAGGCTTATTTATCAAAATTTAGGCAATAGTTCAATTCACTGTCATAGTTTAGAACTCTCAGGGAAGAATGCAAAAAAAAAAAAAGAAGAAGAAATCTAGGTTCAGAAAGAATAAATTCCACAGGAATACTTAAAATCAATAATGTAAATTAAAGAAAATATTTATTTTGGTAGCAGAAAAAGACAGGAGTTACAAGAAATATGTGTAAATATGTTTGCTGCTATCGGACTTTTATTATCTCATTCACTAGAATTTTGCTAGTTCAATCAGTAACTTTAAGAATAACAAGTAAAGTACAACTCTATTAACCCAGACTATTTTTATTTGAAAAGCTAATGTACTGAATGATATAGTTGAATAAGCTTGCTTGAAAACAAACAAACTAATACAAACATAAAATTAATATAAAATGACTCCTGGCTTGATTCTCAGTCCCACCTCTTAAGTTCTATGTACATTGGTTAGCAAAATCTCTTTAACAATTCTGACCCACTTCTTTAACTGCAAAATAAGGGGAAATAGGGCCTATCTCATAATGTATTCTGAAGGCTAAATGAAACACATAAATGTTCGCTTCAGCAGTTCCAGATTCACTATAAAATTATTTTATTTACGTACCAATGAGGCAATATACATTTAAAAAGATATAGACATTTATATTCTACTCTAATTTCTTCAAATTGAGGTTGAAAACCTTCTTCTATAAACGGCCAGGCAGCAAATAATCTGAGTCACAGCTACTTATTTCTGTCATTGTTACATAAAAGTTGCCACAGGCTGTAGTTGAATAAATGAGTGAGTGTGTTGCAATAAAGCTTTATTTACCAAAAAAAAAAAAAAAAAAAAAAAAAGCTGTGAGCCTGATTTAGCCCACAATCATTGTTTGCTTATCCCTGGAGTAGGGAATTATATTTAGTATTAGAAATAAAGCACAGAATAAAAAGAAGAAAAGAAATTTAATAAATAGAACAAAGATTTTTCCTCTCCTGTTACCACTCTGTATTTGTTGTCCTGAGTGATACTGTTTTACCATGGCTTAATTCATATGATTCTCAACTTCCAATGTTTAATTCTATGCTTTCCAGTTTCGTATGTTCAAGTGTCTTTTTTTTAATGTCTCTATATCAAACTGATTATATAAAAAAATTCAAAACAAATTCTCTCATAAAGCAAATAAGATTCCTCTCCCCTATTCCTACGAATGGCATTGCCATTCTTGAAATTGTATGGATATGAAATCTTAACATCGTTATGATATACAATATTCGTTGACTGATATAATCCTAATTCCCAATCCTTGTCTTCCTAAGCATTTTTTTCAGCCTACCATAGCTGTGTCACAGAGTTCTATCCATTGAGGTATATAATGCACATAGTGAGTATTTTAGAAAAGAATTCTGTCCTTTTTCTTTCTTCCTGAAAGATAGATAGGATAACTTGGGGGCAGAAGCTATCCAGTGACCATGAAGAAAAGGCCATAAGAATAACAAATACATCAGCTGTAATATAATTATGCCTCTAAAGACTAAGCCAATGCTGGCAGCCTTAACCTCTAAACTTAAGTGAGGAACAATCCCGAATCTGTTTAAGCTACTGTATTCAGGTTTTCTATCCTGTACAGCGAAAGCATCCTGATTAAGTTATCTTTGATTTTTTTTCAACTCTTTAACTCCCAGCCCTGTTATATTGTTGGTTTCCAAATTCTGTTGATTCTTTACTGAGAAAAATGTTTCTATTATTATTCCCAAACATTGCATTCTGATTCACCTATTTAGATGAAACTTTAAATTATCCAGAGTAAAAAGATATGGAAGAAAAAACTCTAATGTTCTATTATTAGGGCGCCCACATGTCCTAATTTTCTTAGACAGTTAACACCTGGTGTACTGGTGTAATTATTAATAGCATTCTTTTCAACAGTGTCTAGATTTAACAATAAACTATAAGTTGTCTATAATCAATCTATTATTGATTCATGTAGATCAGTTTAGTTAATAATCTAAATAGCAGAATCTTAAAAACTGGACAGACTGACATTTAGTGGATCTGGAAGAACATGGTGACATTGATTGCTCATTTATCTCAGTGTCAAGTTTTGATTTCTGCATTGGATATTTCAGCATCCTCTGTGATACATATTAGGCTAGACTTAAATGGTTTGGGTATAATTGAAAGCTGTTGTTTTGTTTTGTGGGAAAGTCAAGCATGAAACTGTATCGTTTGAAAAAGCAGGATTCATATCGCAATGACTCATTTTCTAAACAGACCTCAGACCTTTTATAGAATCTCCCACTCCTGTTGCTGTCACCAAAAGCAGGTACTGTTCTTCACTTTTGCATCAACATCAGATGTGGATGACTCAACAGAGGCTTATTTTACTCCTAGCACACTCTCATTAAAAACTGAAGTTTACTTAAGGTTGGCTCAACTGCTTTAAGTTACATAGATAAAGTTTGCATCACTGGGATTTAGAAAATCTTGCCGGTCGAATCAGCAAAGTCCAGAGGTTACTGTTGTGCTTGTCACAGTAAAAGTAGTTAATGAATAAACGACTTTTTCTTTCTTCCCCCTTCACAGTGAGCCATGTGAGTTATCATACACAGAAGTTTAAGAAACTCTCAATACAACCTAATTGACCTGGTCCTATTTTTTTCCCTTTAAAATACCATTCCAGGGTGCCTGGGTGACTCAGTCTGTTGAGTGTCTGACTCTTGGTTTCAGATCAGGTCATGACCCCAGAGTCATGGGAGTGAGCCCAACATCCGGCTCTGTGCTGAGTGTGGAGCCATTCTCTCTCTCTCTCTCCCCTTGCCCTTTTCCCCCACTAGAGTTCCCTCTCTCTCTCCCCAAAATTAAAAAAATACCATTCCATTTTCACTTTAGTTTCTATTCTGAATAACTCAGTAAACTCTCTTCTAAGTTTAAGCTAAATTTTGGAGACTATCTTTCTGAATACTGTCCTACCAGCAGTTGCCTCTATATATTTGCTGTCATCCTAATCACCAGATGTTGAACTTTTCTTTTATGTATTGTCACATGAACACTGCATTTTTTCATTTAATATCTAGAAAAATCAGATTATTTAAAATAAATTAATTTGCATTTTTGTACAGCTTTCAAAGTCTTTAGATTCCCCTCTGAAGTAAGCTCAAACACCTTAGCTTGACATTTGCGGTCATGAACAATAAATTCCATTTGTTGTATCATCTTTGTCTCTTCAAGCCCCTAACACAAACCCTTGTTCAAAGAGAAGCTCATAGTCCATTTTCATTTCTTAGTTTAAAGTTTTACTCAAACCTTCTCCCTAACCGTAATATGTTCCTCTCTTATTCCTAAAAGAAATCTAAATAACTATTTGTGTCATAATGGAAAAACTTCTTGTTCAAATGAGATCATCTGAATTTCTTTCTTCTCTGACTCTACATAGGACCGGCAATTGTGAAATATGTTTTGGCACTTCAGTATGTCCTACTTGAATTAGTAAGTACTTTTTGATGTTTCCTGTATGTGTTTCCCAAATAGTTCCTTGAGAGAAAATATGTATTTGATTTATATCCCATTTTTGCCAATTATTACAGAACCATAAATATGTGTAAAATTTTAAATGAGCAACTTTTGGTAAAAATTGAGTGAATGGGTATAATGTTGACCAAATTTAATAATATGTGGACATATAAAGACTCTTTGTCTTACTCTTGTGCTAGCTTATATTTAAATATGCTCTTCAGGTTATTTCCCCAGTTTTTAACCTCTTCCTGCAAATTACAATATGTGTAAAATGGAGGAACTATGTTCTCTACACTATTTGTATCATAGGCAATAGTAAAGCGTACTATAGACATGAGCTCTTCCTAAATATTCTATGACCTTCCCTCAGTAACTTTCTTCTGTATTATGTTCCCTGAAGAGTCAGAATCAGGTTACCAATCCAGCAGTTCCTACTTGAGAAAGAAGAGCGCATGATGATTTTGATAACTGCTAGATTAGAAAGTGAATATGCCTTTCTCACTGCCAGAGACGTTGTCTGTGGCCAAAGGTGTCCCCATTTCCTATCGATGTACACATAGAACTCTCATTAAAACTGTGGAAGTTTTGAATGCACTTCTCCAAGGGTATGTACCCCTTTGTGCTAAAAGATGAACATTCCTAAAATAAACTCCTTTTACATCTAAATTGCAACTTGCAGGAGGTCTCACTCCTGAGCTGTGCACAAATAAAGAGGAGGAAGACTCTCCTGTGGATAATGAGTATATGCAGAATCCTTTAGTGAATAATCACAGATACTGGTTAAGGCAAAATGCAGCTGTGCATGCATAATAAGAGTCACAAAAAGCTGTGCTGTTAGGAGCATGATTCGCTGCTGTGGGTAAAAGAAATTAATCTGGAGATGAAAATGTTATTATGGCACTGGCTTAAGAAACTATACAATAAACTTAATGTAGTTACATTTAATATAAATTTAAGAATGTAGCATAGTCACTGGATTTGAAAAAGATGATTCTAAGAGAATATGAAAGACCTATGATGGTAATTATTTAATAATGCCTCAGGAAACATCTATTTAGAAAGTTGAATATGCTTTTCAAAAACAAAGAAAAGAAAGTTGAATATGCTCAAAAAGTTAAATACGAACAATAAATTATTTACATTTAGGATGGGTAGGTTTTGAAAACTATCATTTTGCTGACTAAGATCACACTCTAATCTGGATTTGCCAAAATTGGGGCTTGGGACCAAAATCAGGCTTGCATAGAAGAAAAGGAGAAAAGGGGAAAAGGGATTGGCCCTTAGACCCTCATCTTGCCCCTTACTCTCTTGTTTACTTTGTCACTGTTCTTTCTTTTTTGTCTCTGCACTTCTGCTTTTCTACATTCTTACTCCCCCCCCCCCCCGCTTCATTTATATTTGACCTTTTCCTGTTCACCTGCATCCTTTTCACCCTTAATAGCATCCCTCCTCTTTTCCTATATCCTTACCCATGATATTCAGGGAGTTAAAGTTTTTATGTTATTTCATGTAGATGAAAAACAGGAGAATGCAAAACCTGTATGCCAACCCTCCTCCATCTTCTACCGTCTTCAAGGATTATTGGTAGGTAAGCAATAGGTAAATAAACACCAAAATTTAGCAAAAATTGGCTAAATTGACTGTTGTATGTTATATAATCAATTAGTCAAGAGAGAAAAACTGGGAAAAACTATCATGATGGTGTTTTTTTTTTAATGTTTATTTATATTTGAGAGAGAGAGAGAGAGAGAGAGAGAGAGAGCATGAGCAGGGGAGGGGCAGAGAGGGAGGGAGGCACAGAATCTGAAGCAGGCTCCAGGCTCTGAGCCATCAGCACAGAGCCCAACACAGGGCTCAAACCCATGAACCGTGAGATCACTACCTGAGCTGAAGTTGGTCGCTTAACCAACTGAGCCACCCAGGCACCGCATGAAGGTTTTTATAAGTATCTTTTTCTCTGAATGTGAGTCTTGAACTCAGGACCCCAAGATCAAGAGTCACCTGATCTACCACCTGAATCAGCCAGTCACCCCAAACTATCATGATGTTGATGAAACAGCAGGGACTCAACAGAGCTGAGGGAGAACCTTAACTCTGCGATATACAGTACTAATTTGTAATTTATGCTAAAAATAGCTGTTGGACTTAGCCTTAACATATTCTACAGTCTATTTCTCTCTTACTCGATTATCTTTTATTTTTATTTTTTAATTTAAAAAAATTTAATGTCTATTTATTTTTGAGAGACAGAGAGAGCGAGACAGAGAGAGAGAGAGAGGATAAGCATGGGACAGGCAGACAGAGGGGGAGACACAGAATCTGAAGTAGGCTCCAGGCTCTGAGCTGTCAGCACAGAGCCCGACCTGGGGCTTGAACTCACTATCCATGAGATCATGACCTGAGCCAGAATCGAAGCTTAACCGACTGAGGCACCCAGGTGCCCCTATTATCTTTTATTTTTAAAAAATAAAAGATATGTTTTTAAAAGGGTATGTAGTTTTTAAAAGGGTATGTAGTTCCCTAACTAAGAAGTACAACTATAAGCCCACAGAACTTCCATAAGAAGTATTCTGCCCACGGAAATATACTAATTCTGGGAACTGGAAGCCCCATTATGTAACTTTAGTTGATAAATTCATCCCATCAACATAGAGTTCTACTATAAATGTTTGAGTATGCATGTCTCATTACCACCAGCCAGTGAACTTGGTTTCAGAAGACTGGGATGTGTAACTCAACACAAGAACAGAGAAAGCGTCTTTTAGGTAAATGTTTCTCAAGCCTGGCCACATATTTGAATTACCTGGGGATCTTTTAAAAAGTACATGTTTTGTCCCCACCTCAAAGTTGTCAAGGATGGGGTCTGGGCATCAGTATATTTTAAAAACTTCCCATGTCTTTCTAAAAAGTGCTCCTTGATATATGACCATCTGCTATAAGTAATTGGGTTACATTTATGGTTGGAAACTCCAGGGAGGTCATAACCCCACAATTCGTTTTTCAATAGGCAAGTTGAGAGATGTAATCATTCAATTTCTATATTAAAAATTTTTGGGCTCTAAGTTGTTGGTGTGAGATGTCAACTACACGAGCAACATACTGTCGGTCCCAGTACCTGTCATAATTGTTTGGATGCCAGTCTACCTTCACAATTCTCCCTAAAAGCATTTGAGCCCATATAATGCCTTTATTGTGTTTTAAAAGGCTTTCCTCAACCACCATTTTAGCTTTAATAGTTCCATCTTCTTTCTATCAGTTCTGTCGTTGGCAAGGCCTGTCTGTTGGTGAAGCATCATCCCTGCTATCTGAAAAAGATGGTCGTTAAGGAAACTGACTATTACTATAATGCTTTTGAGTTGTGTTCCCTCCAAGGTTACCAGGTTGTCTTCTGGAACTGATAAAGTTACCATTAATCATGAGAGAAGAAAGTTACTATTTCCCCAATCTATGCTGCTGCCACCACTCAAAGCATTATTAGCACAATTGAATAAACCACTATCACTTTCTCAAGCTTTGCTATGCAGCTGGGTCAATTTAGTGTTTCATTTACTGTACAAATATTTAATTAAACTTTAATAGGTGTCAGGTTCTCTGCTAGAAGCGAGAAGTAACTGTTTCTGTAGTCGACAATACTTTTAGTGCAGTTTCTGCCTTCTGTTGACATCCACAGAAATAACATGGCAACCAAAATCATTGCCCTGCCCTAACTTCAGCTCACCCAAGGAGAGAAAATTCCTATTTCCACTTTTGTGACACCTTCTTTTATTTTGGTACAAAAGCGCTATTGGCTTGTTATTGGACTCTTCTCACAGCTTTTTCATTTGAAAATGTTTTTGACTGGTTCTTTTTGTTTGTTTGGTTGAACGGTCTACTTTATTCCCTAGGGAACTTGAAGAGCTGTGTGCTTATGTGTGAAATGGGAAAGGGACTTTTATTCTGAATGACATGCACCATGTTCTGTTAAATAATGTTTGTTTGTTTGTTTTCCTTTTCCCCACAAGCTGAAGACATTGGTCTTGGAAAAATTCCTCACCATCTCTTCCTCAATCCTTTATGCTGACAAACTCTGAGAGACATTTTGTGGACATAGGGGAATTATATGTAGGCTCATGATATGACACTTAGATATAATTATTTCATTGATCATTTATTACACATTTGTAACTTTAAATTTTATTACTGTTTACCGTGCTTTAATAATATACATTTTTTTTTATAAGAAACTATTTAAGAGGCACCTGGGTGGCTCAGTTGGTAAAGTGTCCAACTGCAGCTCAGGTCATGATCTCACGGTTTGTGAGTTCAAGCCCCACATCGGTCTCTGTGCTGACAGCTCAGAGCCTGGATCCTGCTTCAGATTCTGTGTTCCTCTCTCGCTCTGCCCCCTGCCCCCACTCGTGCTCTCTCTCTCTCTCAAGAACAAATAAAAAGTTAAAAATTTTTTTTAAAAAAGAAACTATTTAAAATGGTTATATAGTACATTCCATATAACACACCTCTTAGTAACCAGTGAGAATTTTGTAGGGAAGGGTGTTTGATTTCTTGTCTGAAGTATACGATGTCTGCAGACCAGTTGTTGGAATGCATCGGAAAGAGCTTTTGTGTCTCACTTGAGAAAAGTAACAAAAATGAATATGCAAAATAAACAATAGCTTATCAGCACATCTTATTCAATATTCTAGAAAAGTAGTTTGTAGTCATTATCTAGTCTGTATCAGTATTATCAAACTTGGCAATACATTATGTATACAATCTCTACATTTTTACTATTAGGATCTATATAAACAGAAAACACTATGGAGAGAGTAAAGTCTTTTATTTTGAAACCCAAGAAATGCAATGTATGAACAGCAAAAGGCAGTGGGAGACTGCCAGCCTCTCCATTGATATAGCTCTTTTCATTTTCTCCTGGGGTCTTGCTGGTCATGGGATTGTATCAAATATTCTTAACAGCATGAAATAATCAACAAACCGGAACTAGAGAAAGAGCAAGATCAGTAGGTAGGAAAATGTTCTGATGGATTAAAAAAAATAGTTATGAAATTTGGGGATACAAAACTCTCTCTTATAGTTCTATTAAAAATATGTACTTATAAAATGATTTTTAAAAGCATCATGTGGGTACCTTAAAAAAAATCCTACCCTTGCTCATACTTTCCTGGATGTGATTTATAACACAGGAGCTTCTCAAGTCTAAAACTAGAGAAAAAAAAATATGTTTAGGAAAAGCAGCTATTTTAGTAACACTTTTCATTTGCCCTTAAATCTAACATCTTAGAATTATAACCAAGAGGAATAATACAAAATATAATAAACCTCATACTTCCCCAAAGTTTCTCCAATTCACTTCAAATTCTCTTTCATGAAAGTTCTTTCTTCTCACTCATATATCACATATTATAGTCTCAGCACTCTGCCTACATGCACTTTCTAGGGAAATGTTCCATGTGATACATTTGTATCATGGGGGTCTACAGACTTAATGTAAATTTGTAGTTCCCAGTGAGAAATTTTTAATTTTATACTTTCACTTTTGTAACAATTTATTATTAAAACAGTATGGATAACCCAAATAGAAGATTTTTTAAATGCTACATGATTTTAGTGGGGCAGGTGGTGGGGGGGGGGGGTGCTTGTATTTGTCTTTGTTTTTCGATTTTGGTGTTTGTTCCAAATGATGATTTTCACCATTAAGAAATTAGTAACAAGAAATAGCATTACCTTTCAGTTTATGTTAAAGGTATGGTTAGATCAAATTTTACCATTGATTATCTCAAATTAAATAATACTCTTTGCATTGCAATAGATTTTCATGACAATGGTCTTGAATGAGTCACCTCTTTGCGTGTTCACACCCTTACAGCATGACTTCAATGTGACTAGCAATCCATTTATGCATCTCTAAGAACAGAAGTGGCTTCTGTCTCACGCTGGCCAACAGAATGTGGCAAAAATGATATTGTGTGAGTTTGACTCAAGAGGTCTTGCGGTTTCCATCCCTGCCCTCTCAGAATGCTTCACCATCATGAAAGAAAGTGTCTAGCCTGACAGTATATAAAAAGCCATGTGGATAGGAACTAAGACATCTCAGCTGAAGCTGGTACCAACCACCAGACTTTGTAAATGAGGCCATGTTGGGCAATCCTACCCAATTGCCTTGTTGATGCATAAAATTCTGAGGAAACTGTTTTTAAGTCATTGAGTATAGAAGATAACTCATGTAGCCGTATTCTATTTTTAAATATTAATATATTTTCCATTGTTATATGAACATCATATTGTTAAACGTCATATCATTAAAACATCACATCTTTAAAATTCCCTAATCCAAAGTTCCCTAAAAGTACTTAATTATAAGAAATAAAATATAATTTTTATTGAAAAAATGATAATAATATTTTTCCATCTTAATATTACAGTTCACCCCACCAATATTTGGGGGAAAGTTTTTGACTCTTAAATATTTTGGGGGGCTCAGAGGTTGGAAAAATAGTTTTATCTTGAACTCTGCCTAAGAAACTAGTATTAGGTGTTTCATGACAGAGAGAAAAACAAAATCTTCCATGATTCTTTCCATTTCTGGAGGAAGATATTTGAAGACATATTTTGCTCACCATAAGAATGCATTTTAGGGTAGCCTGGGTGACTCAGTCAGTTAAGCCTCCGACTCTTGTTTTGGGCCCAGGTCATGATCTCACAGTTCCCGAGATCGGGCCCTGTGTCCAGCTGGGCTCTGACAGTGCAGAGCCTGCTTGGGATTCTCTCTCTTTACCCTCTGCCCCACCCCATGAGCATGCACTCTTTCTCTCTCTCTCTCAAAATAAATAAATAAACAACAACAAAAAAAAGAATGCATTTTAGGGAGAAACATTGATCCTCCACTTTCATATTGGCTTTTTACTATATAGTATCTTTGTTTATTTGACTATAAAATCAATAATCTTTAATAAAATATTTTAGACAAATGGAACTAGATTGAAAAAAAATAATTATCTAACAGTTTGAATTGCGTTTCAGTAGAAGTTTAGAATGGTAGATATCAGAATATTATTAGAAATTAAAATGACCTCTCTTGTTTTGCTCTGGAAAAATATTGATGAGCTGGAGAGCTTATTGGGAGGGAGAAAGTTATCAAATACATTCTGTATGGGAAGTGATGTGGATAATGTAAATCAAAGACTAACAAGCAAGTAACTCCTTCAAGGAAAGAGCTTGGTTATAACCTATTGAAACCTGAAAACTAGTGTTTGTTTTATCGTTATTTACATTCTCCTCTTTTAAATCTGCATTAAGAGATGCCTCTTTTGCATGACTATTTAAGTGTTCTGTATTAGGAACAATGATCTTTATACATATCCCATGTTAGTTTTTAATATGGGATATGTATAAAACAGTCTCAGCGAATAGGACAAATTATCATTAGTGGGAAAGACTACTTTCATACTAGTTTACAATTTAAGTTTAGGTAAAGTATAGGTAAAGGTATGCAGAATGAGATGCCCCAGAATGTGCATAAAGATTATTTTGAGTTAAAAGAAATCAAACCCAGCAGATACAGGAAAGGCTTGCTGCCTTCTCCATTTACATTGGAAAGAAAAGCCTGTAACAGGAAGACAACTACTAACAGACTCTCCTTTACCTAAGGAACTGACCTGCATAACAGGGCAAATTTGTTTTTCCAAACATTTTTCACCTTCTTACAAATGAGTTTTCTCCCCTCTGAATCCTCAGCCTCTACCCCTCTCCTTAGCTCATATGAGCCTCCTCTTGTCTCACTGTCTTTGGAATCTCATGCCTGTGTGGATTCCCCATAGATACACCTATTAAATTTGATTTTCTCCTGCTAATCTGTCTCATGTCAAAATGATCCTAAGTCCAGCTAGAAGGACCACAGGGCAGAGGAAGTTCTTCTTCCTCCACGATAGGTAAAACTCCGTTTAGTTTTAAGTTTATTCTGTAAATAAATTATGAAAGGATACAGACATGATGTCTTAGACATAACATCATGTAAACATAAAATGATTATTTAGAAACAAAATAATAAAATTTAAATATAGACATGATGTCTTAGACAATAACATAATGGAAACATAAAATTAAAATGATTATTTAAAAATAAAATAATAAGAGTAGAAATATAAAAATACAAAATATTAAGTTCATTTAACATTTTAAAGCTATGTATGATCTCCCAAGTGACACACAGCAAAACTATAGAGTGCTTTCTTGTCCTTGAGCTGAATTATCTCCATGTTATATAAAGAGTAAATATTTATACCCTCAGTTCCTACAATAAATACAGGCATGCCATAGGAGACATGATGTGAAAGCATTTGTTTATAACTACCTTAATAAATATCATTCTCCTGCCTAATCTTTATACTGTAATGCACTTTAATTTGACAATAGAATTGACTATCTCTTTCCTGAATTTAAAGGTATGTAAATGATGCAATTTTCACCTCAGCCAGAGACCTTTAGTTTTCTTTGATTGTGTCAATGACACAGGCAGAACATAGCCAAAGCTTCAAAAAATTTAATAGTTAACCATTTATAAGAAGTGGCACCTTTTAAATTAGCAAGACACCAAAAAGCATCTGAGTAAGAAATGTCAGAATGAAATACAGCAAAGCTGGCTTCATACTGAGAATCTTTATCAGAGTGCATAAGTCTTTTCCCTTGTGGTCCTTATCCTAGCACGAAGATCATAGGGGAAATAATTGCTAAAGGGTGCATCCAGCTGAGTTTCTATTTTATCTTTACATTTACGAGAAAGAAGATAAAGGGCAGTGCTCAATCTAGCAAGATTAGAGTTTATGGTTCCCCTTGGATGTTAGTCTTGAACTTGGGTAATACAGGTTGCATTTCCTAACGAACTGATGATGTGTGAAGATGAACAACTTAAACCTTCTCTAAACAAAAAAAATATTTCCAGTGGAATACAAAGCCTCCACAATTAATTAGTCTTTTTAAGAAATTTTTTTATGGCTTGATTTACTCTCAGGTTATTAGGATATGCAGTCATATTCCATGTTTAACAAATGGGAAAAAAGGGAGACAGTGTATTTCAACCTAATAGAGAATGAAGATCAAGGTAGTTAAAACAAAATTGAATAAGGAAGACCAGAGACTCAGGGTGTGAGAGCACCTTTAATAGAATCATTTGATTGACCTGCTTCAGGAACAATATAACACAGTGTTTACTCAGAAAACTTTAGGTGTTTGGCAGAATTTGTCATTTTTGTTTTGGAATATGGAATGTCAATGGTAGTATATACTAATAGGAAATAAGAAACCAAATTAAACTCTAAGTATGCTCGAGCACATAGCTATATCATTAAAAAAATAGTTTTAAAGAGCTTACCTTCCTTGTACTTTATTTTTTTTTTTAATTTTTTTTTCAACGTTTATTTATTTTGGGGACAGAGAGAGACAGAGCATGAACGGGGGAGGGGCAGAGAGAGAGGGAGACACAGAATCGGAAACAGGCTCCAGGCTCTGAGCCATCAGCCCAGAGCCCGACGCGGGGCTCGAACTCACGGACCGCGAGATCGTGACCTGGCTGAAGTCGGACGCTTAACCGACTGCGCCACCCAGGCGCCCCACCTTCCTTGTACTTTAATTAATGGTCTCCTGCACAGCAAAAACTAAAGAAATCTGCACTTCATATTTATGTATTCATTTATTTATAGTCTGCTCTGGTATAGAAATGTTATAAGGTAGTTAAATATTATGTTAATGTGTATATCTTTCATATTTTTGAGTACACAAAGATATCCTAAATTATCTAAGCTTTCTCAAAATCAAAGAGTGTGTTAATCATTAGTTCATCAATGATTGTTGACTGTTAATGGTTACACACCAGTACAGTGCAGATCAATACTTTAAGTTTTGCATTCTGTGATCGACAGCATGTAAAGAAGATGGTCTAAATAATATTACCTTAGGTGGGTTTTACAAAATCCCACTATATTGAAATATAAATGTTCTTGGTTTAAGATGCAACTATTTGAAAGTGTTGTGGAAAAAGATTTACTTGTGGTTTTTCAAAGTTACCGGTTAATTTCTATTGATCAGCTGTAACTGACATGGATATAAATTCAATTGTTTATATGAATTGATTGATATCTAGATTAACATTCTTAAAACTGTCAATAAGAACTTGTTCTTTAAGACAGATAATCTAAAATTTTACCTGCATTTCACTGAAAAATAAAAAGTTTAGAGAAGTACATGAACACATCAATGACTGCAATACTCAAAGGGAATCTTTCTAGAGTATTAACTGTCAACTGTTTTAATCAGTGCAGCATAAAATCTTGACAAGGTCAGTTAAAATGACTTTCCAAGTATTTACTATCTATGTCATATGCATCAATAATTAATTCTGGATAATTTTATGTTTTAGAAGACAGGCTTGGATAATAGGAACAGTACAGACTTTAAAGAAAAAGAAAAAAAAATGGTTCTCATCCCAAATGAACTCTCAACTAGGTATGAAATCTAAGGACTAATGACCTACCTTCATTAAAGACTTATTTTCTTATTTGTAAAATAGAAGTAACATTTTACACATTGTTAAGGAACATTTAACACATTGATTCTTACATAGCTTACATTGCTAAATAGCAAATAAAATGGCCATTTACCAATTTTCTTTCTTTTGTTTCTAAGAAAGTGGCTTTCTGTAAGTTTTTTTTTCCAATTCAAATGTTAAGACAGAAATTAGTCAACATAAAAATATTCACAATTTTACTTGTATCCATATAGTATTACATTTGTAAACCTGGTAATATTGACAGTCGAGTTTTATGTCAGCATAAAGTGCGTAATTGTCACTGTGAATGCAAAGCAAGTAAAAATTAGGGGCTTAAATAGGAGAACTAAATAGGACTGTTAATGTGCCATCAAGTTCATGTTCTCTGTGTCCTAGATGTTTAGATGCTAAGGGCTGAGAAAGGAGTTTGCACACACACACACACACACACACACCCTGTCTTCTGCCTAATCTTTCCATGATTTTCACTTCCCTGAATTTTCACTCTGAAAATGATGCAGTTTAATACATACTTATGATCAGAAAGTGTCAAGATGTACTAAGCGTAAATGTATGAAAGCAGGTTTTAGAGACCTAGTGAACAGGTGAAAAATGCTAAAAGCACTACAACCTACTGTGTTGTCTTTGAATCTTGTTTATTTCATTTCACTCTTCCACACTCAAGTGAAATCTTTCCCCTCTGATTTCGTTTGTTCTTCCACTCATCCAGAATGAGTCTCCGATGAATTCTTTAATCATGAAAGCATAGCTTGGATTCCTTATATTAAGTCCTTGGTTACAACTCAAACTTACATATGAAAAAAAGCTATCCATGTTTCTTTATTTACACATTTTGGCATAAATATAAGATGTTTAAAGCACTTGGGTGTTGTGTGTATACTGTTTATTTCATATATATGTATTCTTTGGAATATATCTGCCCTTAAAATAGTTTTAAGATTAATATTCTTCCTCAAATCATAAAGAAGCTTAAGACTTGCTAATTTATATTACAATTATGAAAAGTAAAGAGAGAATCCCTATATAACATTTCATCAGTGACATCTAAGCATGAGTGTTTGTGTTTACAATTTTTACCTGAGAATTATGTATTTTTTTTTTTTAATTTTTTTTTTTCAACGTTTATTTATTTTTGGGACAGAGAGAGACAGAGCATGAACGGGGGAGGGGCAGAGAGAGAGGGAGACACAGAATCAGAAACAGGCTCCAGGCTCTGAGCCATCAGCCCAGAGCCCGACGCGGGGCTCGAACTCACAGACGGTGAGATCGTGACCTGGCTGAAGTCGGACGCTTAACCGACTGCGCCACCCAGGCGCCCCTGAGAATTATATTTTTAAATAATTATTATTAACAGAATGTCTGTTAATGATGATACTTTTGTGTTTACTAATTAACAAAATGTGTAAAAGTTGAATGCATTACATAAATTCCAGTTAAATACTTTTCTATTTAGTGACTATTCAATGCAATAAAACTCACTGCAATATTATTTGACAATATGAAATAGTTCTAAATATAACAATGTTGTAGGCATATAATATCAACTTATAAAATAAAAATGAAATATTGATATTTGTATATATTAATATATTAGAAAATATATTGGTAATCTAACAAAAGAGAGCAGTATTTTGACTTTAAACAGAAAGAAAACATATAATAATCATGCCAGATAGTCAAAATGAAATGTATAACACTATATTATTATTAATTCAAACAATATCTTAGTTCTATTTTCTCTAATAATAAAAGTGAAATCCTAAGATTTACCATCTTGAGAACTTGTGGATTAAGTATTACTAGACATATAAGGATAATTCTGTTGGGTACTTTTTTTGGAATAAAAGAACTTTTCAAAAATTCCCTCAAATGATTTGAGATTTTGATTTGAAAAATAATTTTATTCATTTAAAAAAAACTTTAATGCTTATTTATTTTTGAGAGACAGAGCATGAGTGGGGGAGAGCAGAGAGAGAGGGAGACACAGAATCTGAAGCAGGCTCCAGGCTTTGAGCTGTCAGCACAGAGCCCAATGCAGGGCTTGAACTCATGAACTATAAGATTGTGACCTGAGCCAAACTCTGACACTTAACCAACTGAGCCACCCAGGCAACCCTATTCATTTTAAATGAACAGTTTAGTGCAGTCATATAACTGTAGAAAGAGAAAAAAATAAAAAAAAATTAGATTTCAGTGTAGGATAGTTATTGTGCAATATTTTATTTGTGTTTGCTTTCCCCACATATGTTACCTTCCCTAGCTTGGTGAAATCGCCTGGGACTATCTAATGACTGACTTCCTGACCCCAGTCTTAGTTCCTTTTCAGCTACTATGACATCTTGGCCAACATATTAATATGTGTCTCCCCTATCTATTTTTAAATCCTTACTCATGATTTGCTTTTTTAAAAGACTTTTTAAAACGTTGATTTATTTTTGAGAGAGAGTGTGGACACATGTGTGGGGGGGAGGGGCATAGAGAGAAGGGAAAAGAAGATCTGAAGCAGATCTGTGCTGACAGCAAAGAGCCCATTGCAGGGCTTGAATTCAGGAACCAGGAGATCATGACGTGAGCCAAAGCTGGATGCTTCACCAATTGAGCCACCCAGGTGCCCTTACACATGAATTGTTTTTATAAGATTTGGAAGTATGACTTCATTTAATCTGCATGGTAACTTTAGACAGTAAGATATTAATTCCCATTTTATAAATGAAGGCATTGACTAACAGAGAATTTAAATAGCTTAGTTAGGAGCACCTGAGTGCCTCAGTTGGTTGTGTGTCTGACTCTTGATTTCAGCTCACTTTGTGATCCTAGGGTCCTGGGATTGAGCTCTGCGTTGGGCTCTGTGCTGAGTGTGGAACCTGCTTGGGATTCTCTCTCTCTCCTCTCTCTCTCTCTCCCTCTGCCCTCTCCCCCTCCTGTGCTCTTTCTCTAAAAATAAAATATTTTTTTAATGTTGTTTATTTTTGAGAGACAGAGAGAGACAGAGTGCGAGTTGGCGAGGAGGAGAGAGAGAGGGAGACAGAATCTGAAGCAGGCTCCAGGCTCTAAGCTGACAGCAGAGAGCCTGATGTGGAGCTCAAACTCACTAACCGCGAGATCATGTCATGACCTAAGCCAAAGTCAGACACTTAACCGGCTGAGTCACCCAGGCCCCCCAAAATAAAATAAATCTTTAAATAAATAGCTTAGTCAGAGTTTTGCCAAAAATAAAATATGCAGAGACAGAGTACACTTTTCTTTGTTCGAGCTATAATCTCTCCCTATGTATGGGTTCAATTCTATCTGCCTGTTGCACACTTTCATTTCAGCAATTGATCATTCACGGTCTTTTAAAAAGAAGGAAAGGAGGAAAGGAGGAGGAAATGAGATAAAAGAGACTGTAACTCTCTTCTACTATCATATATTTTCCTATCCTACATCAACTTCAAAGGTCTGCATATTGCAGAATTTATAAATTCAAATGCCGAGAAAGGTCTTTTGGAAATATTATAAGCAAAGCAGTTCTGTATTGAGAAAGATGCATAGCAAGTTCATGGCGGAGATGACCTCAAGCAGGGGTCTACAGTTCTGTCAAACATTGTTTCAAGGAAATGTGTGCAGAAATGGCTAAATCTTCCAATTTTTCAAAGAAAGCCATATATCCAAATTTTTATGCAAAACCTCCTAATTATAAATTTCACAGTGAGTTGTAAATACAACCAATTTATATGGTCTCTACCTTCACTTTTCCCAGACTTTTTACTGTTTAACTCTCTGATTTCTGGAACCTGCCACTACCACTCCATAATAATGGAGGTTGGCAATGCGTTCGTGTCATCTTTGGAACACATTTTAATTCACATCTTAAACAATCACGAGCAGTTCAGAAGTGTGTTTATTGAAAGATTCCTTAATTATTACAATCACTCAAAATAAATGGTGATTATGTGATATGATAGAGATGGTAATTATAATTAAAATGACAACCATATTTAATATATACATATATCAAATTAACTCAATACTAATTTCCTTAAATTTACACAATGTTATATGTCAAGTATATTTCAATAAAAATTTTAAAAAAGAGATTCCTTCATTTGCCTTTGTATCCTTGTCTACTCTCTCCCTTGTCAATCTCATCTATTACCACATTTCAGTTATTATCTGTCATGCCAATAAACTCTCAACCTTAAGCATTTAACATAGATCCCTGTTCATTCCTTATAGGAGTATTGGTATATCCTCATATTCCTATATGCAGGGGACAGCAAAAGTGTTAATTTCCCAAACATACGCCTGGTGGTTATTTTTTTTTAACCTCACTAAATATCATTATACTTTTATAGCACTATTTTTGTTTCCTAGACCTTTATTGTTTTATTGTACCTTTAATTATACATTCATGCCTGGATAATGTAATGTATCCCCTACTAGACATAATTTCTATAGGGACAATAATTTTTTCTTTTATCTTTATTGTGACATCTTAGTACCTAATATACTGCCTAGCATGCCATACGCTTGTCAGTAAACAATTTACTGCCTCTCAGCTCCAAATTTCCCCTTCAGTGTATGCTCTGCCATAATGGGGGGAATTCCTCCTTTATGTATTTCTTTCACAGTGAGCAAGATGTTAATTAAGGCTTCTCAGTAGAATATGCTGGAAGGACATTGCAGGAGAAAGGCCTGGCCTAAAACTTCTGACCACTCAACAGCAGGTGCACAGTCGTGGGTGTGGGAACATGCTGCCATGTTCTTTCCCAGACAGGAGTTTCTTCAGCAACCTTACAATCTGGGCCTGGTCTGGTGACAACCTTCCCACAGGATTTTCTACACTGACACCATGAAGAACTCCACGCTTCCTGTCTGCACGGGTGCCCCAATTTTCCACTGGTACCCCAGTACCTTCGTTTGCCCTTAGCCCAGTCTTTCCACACACCGGCACTTGGGTCACGTGAATGAGATTCCACCGTGTGCCACCTGTGCAGAGGATACTGCTCTCTGCTTGTCCAACAATTAACAGACTGGCTCTGACCCAGAAAATCTGTTAACTTCTCTGCTATTTTGTGGGCTGCATCTGCCACCTTTTCCAACAACGGTTGGGGAGGGAGACTCTGGGAGTAGCCTTATTTAATTGGTAAAATTTAGGTCATTTGCCCAAACAGATACAGGCACACCTTGGAGATACTGCTTGTGGGTTCAGTTCCAGACCACAGCAACAACGCGAATATTGCAGTAAAGCAAGTCAAATGAGGTTTTGGTGCATATAAAGTACATATAAAAATTGTATTTACACTACACTGTAGTCTAGTAATTGTGCAATAGCATGCCTTTTAAAAATGTACATATCTTAATTAAAAATACTTCATCGCTAAAAAATGCTAACCATCAACTGAACTTTCAGCAAGTCATAATCACTGATCACAGATCATCATAACAGATATAATAATAATGAAAAAGTTTGAAATATTGAGAGAAGGATCAAAATGTGACACAGAGACACAAAGTAAATAAGTGCTATTGGAAAAGTGGTGACAATAGACCTGCTCAACTTGCCATAAACCTTCCATTTGTAAAAAATATGCAGTATCTGTGAAGAGGAATGAGGTGAGGCACAATAAAATGAAGCTTATATTTATACTGATGATCTGTCATTGTCAGCTTTTGTAGTGGGCAGCAGGTTCTACACTGCACCTGCAATCGTAAAGTGGAAAGTTTCTTAATTGTATGAACAGGATTCATACACTGGGCAGCCAAAATACATACACGTACACATACATATGTTCTCACTACATATATGCCCAAAGGTGTTTGTTTCGGCATTCCATGCAGTAGTAAAAACTCAAAAAAAAGTCTAAATGTTGATCGATAGAAGAATGTTTGAATAAATTGTGACATGTCATTGGTAGACACTATTTTTGGCTACCCACATGCTAATCTCAATAAGCTACTGTCATTGGCATTCTACTGTAAAGAATAAACACCATAAATAATTCTGAAGTATGTTTTTTGTCTTGGAGTGACCATGTGAATTACATATTAGCCAATGACATTTGAAGACTGTTACTGAATTTAAAGAGGTCTGCTGTGTAGCTTCTGAGAAAGCTATTTCTCTCCCTATATAAAGGCTTGTGTCTGTGTTTGTGTGTGTATGTGTGTGTGTGTGTGTGTGTGTGAGAGAGAGAGAGAGAGAGAGAGAGAGAAAGACAGAGAACGAAAGAGAAATACGGAGGGAGAGAGAGAGAGAGAGAGACAGATAGGTTCTACCTACCTACTTCCTGCTTAAGAATGAGGGCATGATGCAGTTAATTTCAGCCAACTAGCTTCTAATTATGAGGTTACAAACCTAAGGATAAATGCCAAGGATCAGTGATGGAAAGAGGTGAGACTGGATTATGACATTACTTAGCATTGGCCTCTACTGTCAAATTCTTATTATTTGAGAAAATAATCACCATATTTAAATAGGGAATTGCTGAGAATTTCTAATAAGTAAAAACTGAATGAATCCTTAATTTATTCCATATTTATCCAATAGACTATGAAACAGCCCTTAAAGATTGGATCAATGTCAATAAATCTTCACAGTAAAATATTGAGTAAAAAAGTACTGTGTTTGATTTGTATGATAGATTTAGTAATTAAGAAAAGTAAAAAAAAACAGCGCTACATATTTTTATGGGTGCATATGTAATAACTACATGAAATATGAATAAGAAAGTTGCACAGAAGGTGAGAGAGAAAATTGAGTATCAGTGGATAGGATGGAAAGATCTGACATTGTCTTTCATATTTTTTTAGGAATAATATGAAGCAAACATATAAAAATATTTAAATTCGTTGAATCTGGAAAATAAGTACATTGGTGTCTATTATGCTGTTTTTTCTATGTTTGACATAGTTCACTTAAATATTTTTATCTTAAGGAGTTTGCAAAAAAGTGTCCAATTTAATTCCTAATGTAACTTTGTAGAGAAAACATTATCTTTATATTACAGAATAAAATACTGAGATTCATTAAAATGATATGATATGTCTGTCAGTATTCCAATTACAGTCCCCCCTACCCCCCGCCTCCCAACTTGTTAATGTGACAGCATGGTGTATTTCCCATGGGAAATATTTACCTATCACTTAATAAAATTTTGTCCAAAGAATTCACTAAAAACATTTTCATAGCCTACATTCTTCTAATCGTCATATATAATTTGGAGCTCCACTATTGCTTATAAAATACTCTAGTATCGGTAGTTTAACTGATATTTCAAAGGTCACCCCACACTTAACTCCATTTCACAGATGTAAGGGATTGCTTAAGCTTTTTAAGAACCGGAAGTTTCTTCCTGGTTTACTGCTGTACAAAAATGCTGCTGAAGAAGAAAAGTGCACCAACAATTATGTATTTCAAGGCAGACCCAAGATTTGAAGGGACAAATTAAGTGGCAAAGATTAGAGTGGGGTGGGGATATAAAATAATAACAAATATAATTCTTTTCAAATGATATTATATAACCTGACCTGTATTTACCACAAATCAAACATACATTAAGTATTTAATAGAAATCAGAAAACAAATGTTGCATGACCTTATTGAATTTGTAGAAGCACAGTGCTGGTGGCAGGGGTTGTGGGGGGAAATGAAGAGATAATGGTAAAGGGGTACAAAGTTTCAGTTAGGAAAGATGAGTTAGCTCTGGAGAGCTGATGTACAGCATAGTGGCCATAGTTAACAACACTTTATCATACACTTAAAAGTGGGAAGAGGGTAAATCTTAAGAGTTCTCCCATGGACAAAAAAAGGTAACTATATGAGATGAAAGATGTGTTAATCTGTTTGATTATGGTGGTCCTTTTACAACACTTATGTATTTCAAAACATCAGCTTGTACATCTTAAACATATACAATTTAAATTTGTCAATTATATCACAAAAAAGCGAAAAAAAGAAAAAGGGAAAAAAAGGCAGTGAAATGTCAGAACCTAAATATTCACACAAATTACGAGATGTGTAATAACCCATTATATCTAAGTGCCAATTAAGAGGGAAAACATGGAATATAGGTGAAAGCTAAGTGAAGAAATGAAAAGAAGAAATTTTAATTTTACTTCACTAAAGAAAATAGAAGTAGCAAATGAAGAATTTTAATGTGTTGCTGTGCTAACCCAGAGTTGTCCCTCCTTTGGATTTGCAGGATATTTAATAATTTAATAATAGTGACAACGAATTGCTTCTGTACTACTTGGAAAAGGCTGTGGCAATACTTTTCAGCTTAATTAAGATGGAGTTAATGTGGGTAAAATGCAAACTACTACAAGTGCAAAATTTTTCCGTAAATTTTGGCTGCATATTCTGTGTCAGACTCTAATCCTTAACATTACACAGGTAGAAAAGTGAGGATATAAATTGAAGTATCTTTTGTGGTTCAAACATTGCCAAAGGTGAGGGCTGGTCATTGTTAATTCTATCAAAAGTGAGAATTGTCTTACTGTATTACATGTATTTACTATATATTTACATAAAAATTATCTCATATTTTAGTTCTTTGTAATAAGCTAATGTATGTGGGGATATAGGCATATGTATATATACACATACATATATATGTATATATATGTATGTGTATATATATATATATATATATGTATATATATTCGTTGTATAGGTAAGCGTATGTATTCGTGCGCGCGCGCGCACACACACACACACACACACACACACACACAATTGCATACATATACACCATGGGAGGAGATTACTTGAAAGAGAAATGAAATTAAGATTTATTGAGTCTGTACTAAATGCCACATGACATACTGGATATTATATATTATTTCAAGTAATTTCATAATATCTGTAAGGTAGGTTGCCATTATTATCCCAATTCTGCTGATAAGAAAACTGAGTTATAGTTTTATCAAGTACTATGGGAAGCATAGCCAATAACAGCAGAAGTATATTTAGAGCAAGATGCAAAGTTTCTAAAGTTCATAATTCTGACATATCATAATGTTTTAGGTTTGGCAAAACCACAAGTATTAGAATGTCATGGCATTCATCCATGTTCATATCCTTACAACTTATTAACTTGTGTCCTATACTTGCCTATACTTCTGATCTTGTTTTCTCATCTCAAAAATGAGAGTCTTAATATAGGTTTTATTAGAGTGATTCTACCTTTATCCAAAAATTATCACTAGAGGGACAAAAAAGCCTAACAGCTATATATAAATGTATTAAAATTAAAGTATACCCATTGTTAATGATTTTATGTTATTTATGTACTTTTCTTATGTGAACTTCATTTTTTTTCCACAGGAAAAAGAATTCAAGTTAATTTGAAGATGTTTGCTTAATCAATGTCCTATACACTTATTTTATGAATATAGTTGGCCATTTTACTTTATGTTATATTAAGATTTATGTATAACCATGCAATATGCACTAAGTGTAGACTCTTCTTTTTGATAACAGGAATGATACCAAAAAAAGGAAAGTTAGAGTTTCCTGGATTAAACTTAATATAAATAATATTTTTATTCTTTCTTGGAACTAAGATATCCGATATTTTCAACTAGATAAAGACTCTTCTCATTTTTTATAGTTTTCAACTAAATGTTACATTCAGTTTAACTATAAAAATGTTAAACTTCAAATACTCCACTATATCGCCTACAAGCCATGCATGAGCACACTTGACATGATGGTCAGAAAAACAAGTCTTTTCAAGTGGATACAGATGCCAGCTGAACCTGCCACAAGGTTACCTCTGGTAATAAATTTACTTTCCTTGAAGTAAAGAGATCGAAACACTAAATGGCATAAAGATAAAAGGTTGTCTGTGGAAGGCTTCATCTGATCAAGGTAAATACAGTCTATTCTTGACAGCAGGTCAAAATACGGCAATCTGGTATCTCAAAAAGTTTTGTATAATCTACTGTCATTTGTTTGTTATAGGCTTATGAGAGGCACGATGGGTGAAAGCTAGCTGTACTCTGTCTATACAAAAGAAGTAAACAAATCAAAGAAAAAGAAACTAAAATATTCCTACTGTCTGGCAATCAAATATATATCATGTTATATTCAATGTCTTTGATCATATTCCTTCAATTTGGGGTAAATATATATTTAACCTAATTATCATAGATGTAGTCATGAAGAAGCCCAGCTTTAATCAAATGTCCAAACCAAAAGAGAAATATTGAATGGTTAGTTTCAAGTCCTAAAAAAAAAAAAAAGACATAAATGGAAGAAAAACCCTGAAACTACTTTAAAAAAATTTTTAATGTTTGTTTATTTTTGAGAGTGAGAGAGACAGAGCATGAGCGGGAGAGGGGCAGAGAGAGAGAGGGAGACACAGAATCCTAAGCAGGCTCCAGGCTTTGAGCTGTCAGCACAAAGCCTAATGCAGGACTCGAACTCATGAACTGCAAGATCATGACCTGAGCCAAAGTCGGATGCTCAACCAACTGAGCCACACAGGTGCCCCCTAAATTGTTTGCACTTTGGCAGAGCAAATAAAATCCTTTGTTTCTATAAAAGAAAAACAAAATATTTCTGGAATTGTAATATAACTGGTATGTAAGAATTATCTGTATCTCAAGGCAGATTAAAGACTGAATTAGGAAAGATATGACTGAAGGAAACAAAAAAAAAGTGGTAGAATAAGGAATTAATAGTGTAGATTTAAGTGGGAATAACCTCATAGTGTTGGAAAAGGGATATATTAGAAGGGATTATATTGTAGATTCGACAAGATTTGGACAAGGGTTTGGCTGAGTTAGATTGTAGAATTGAGCACAATTTGGAGATTTCTAAATTCCATTCCAGAAGATGGTGATACAAATAAACCCAATGGGTAAACAATTTGCTACAGACCTGCACAGCATTCATTCTCATGAATTCATAGTTACTGTTTTTTTCATGTATCTTTATGCCATATTGCCTCAGTCATTTTGTTTCTTACCTTTTGTCCTTCAGTGCCTAGCACAATTTACATCTATTACAAAGCATTTCTTGGGGGAAATTAGTTGCATCTTTCCTGTTGGTACAGGACATCTTTAGACCACTTATTGCTGAAATTATTAGTCCCCAAACTGATGGTCGGTCAGCTTCATGAAGGATCAGTAGTAGGTATTTTTTTCATTGTTGCAAATAGAAAACTATTTGTTTCAGTGTCCCATGTGTGAAATTTATTATTGGTAAATGTGTGTTCAAATACCTGGTTAATAAATAAAATTAATAAATAAAAGGCATTAATTAACTTCTACGAATTTTAAGTATGTACTGCCTGAGTTATTACTGTGTGTAATGCAGCTGACAGCCTTTCTGGAGAAAGCTGAAATGGAAACACCCGGTGATTGAGTAATAAAGTCAGCTTAGATCTTTCTTTCATTTTTCTTCTGATTGCTTTTAAAGTTATTTTATTTTTTATATTTTCATAGAGTAAAAATTGAACTTTTAGCGTCAATTTATATGAATCTCAATACATTCATGGGTTCATGTGACAACCAGAGCACTCTGGGTGCAGAACAGTTCCATCACCCCCAAAACACCCTCCTGATACCCCCTTTAAAGTCACACCCTTCTCCCACCTCTAAGTCTTACTGGCCACTGATCTGTTCTCCATCACTTTAATTTTGTTTCTTTGTTGTTGTCTTTTTAATTTCATATAAATGGAATCACATATTATGTAACATTTTGAGTCTTGCTTCTTTTGTTCAGCAAAACGTGCCGATCGTCAATTCTTTTTTATTGATAGACAGTAGTTCGTTGTATGGATACCACTGTCTCTTTGCCAGTTCACTCACTAAAATACACTTGGTTATTTCCAGTGCTTGTCAATCAAGGAGAGAGCTGCTGTAAACACACTTGTACAGGCTGTATGTGTTTCACTATTTCTAAGCAAGGTTTTTTTCTTTTTCCTTTCCTAGGAACTTTTGGGTAGAGTCACATTTTTTTAAAAACCATAACTCTTTCATAATGACCAGCAATTGTTTGACTGATACATCTATTTATTTATCAAATAATTTTTGCTGTATCTACCACAAGCATGTAAATCCCATGAGATCAAGTGTTTTGTGCAGTGCTATATCACTAATAGTTCAGAAAGTGCCTGGAACTGAGTGAGCACTAAGTAAATGTATATTTGTGAACGAATGTGTGCATGTGTGTGTCTGTGTGTGATAGAGAACGAGAGGGAGACATCTTAAACTTCCAGCTCATTATTCCGAAGAAGAGTAACCATAAACAAGGTATGCTAGTTTACAGGAAGGAATGCAAGAGTAGCTTTATTTGGAGAATCTGTATTTCCTGATATTCAATGTTATCTAATATATAGAATTTTAATAGGAAGTTAATAAGTCAGAAGTAAAACAAATTAGAGTATCAGGGAAAGTATTTATCTGTTTACGTTTCCAAACCCCAGGAAAACAAAACAGCAGCTTATATATTTCAGAGTTTAGCTGTTTTTCAATTTCATTTATGTATTTCATTAATGTATGAAACATATATTATTCTTAAATACTTATATATTTTCTTAAATTTTCAGAGCAACTTAAAACCATCTAAAATTGTTGTTAACAGAGCTGAGAAATGGTAAAAAGCAATATGAACAAGGTTATACCAAAAAGCTAAGGATGATTTTTTTAAACACGCTAATAAAATGTTTAAATCTGTCGTTTAAAAGAGGAAAAGAAGTGATTGATATCCGTACTTAATAGAAGTTAAGTGAATGAGAATTT
Organism: Puma concolor; assembly: GCF_028749965.1. NCBI lineage: Eukaryota > Metazoa > Chordata > Mammalia > Carnivora > Felidae > Puma > Puma concolor. The sequence continues at coordinate 202,426,275 of NC_141667.1, read as the reverse complement.
TCTAACAATTTCACATTAATAACCATATAAATACAGTATTAGATATTTATAACATGTATGTCATAAGGGTTTTGACAAGTGGTTGAAATTTACTGTCTATCTTGATGAACCAAAGCAGGAAAATGTTTCAGGAGTTCATCAGTGCTGAGTGGCTGCTATCATCTTCTAATGTGGGGAAATATTTGCTGTTTACTAACTTACGGGATACCTGGGAATAGCTTTCATCAGGTTAACATTAACAAATCAGAATAAAAAAGAGTATATTCTTTAATTTGATCAAGGCCTAAGCTTATTGTCTTATTCAGTCAAAGGAATGTGTTAACAAGGAAAATCTTTTTTCCCCTCTGAAATACATTTTAAAAAGTAGATGCCCATACCATATGTCCCATTATTTTCCAAATACTAGGATTTAAACTAGGATATACTCTTAATTTTAAACTCCTTTAATGCCCATGATGTTAGAGATTTCTTTCAGAATCACCCTTGTAATTTCTTAGGACATTTATCAAAATGTTAGCATATTGCTTAAGGTTGAAAATATATTAGTACAAATGTAACTGTAGTTCTGTGGCACAAGGTAGAAATACCCCAGAGTCTATGACTGGTCATTCTTATTCATGAGTATATCATAATAGGCTGATAGGCTACTTTTCCCAGGAAACAAATTTCCTTTTCCACGTGGTCCTTCTGATTAACTAATATCTTAGCACAAATAATGATACCAATAGAGGAAATTTGAGGTCCTAGGCATTTAATCACTGACATAACCTAAGTGTGAAGCATTATTGGGCAAAATAGCAGGCTTCCGAGTTATTCATTAATCGATCAACTAGTATTTATAACTTTTATCATTTGCTTGATACTGTGTGATGCTGCAGTGGGGGGAAGACCTCAACTGTGCTTCCGCTCCTGAAGGCAATTTCAATTTAGCAATATCTGTTATACCAGGGCCACTGAATTAATAAAATTATTCAACTGTGCTCTAACTGTTTAATTCTCCAAGAGTGCCCCCCTTGGACACCATCGTTTTTATTTTTTTATACTAGTTTCCCTACCTGTAAACTGCTTCTCTCGTTCTTTTAACCAGGCTTTGAAGAGTAATGACATTGAGTGACGTTCCAATTTCTGACCTCAGAGTGAGAAGTGGCAGCTTTCACTTCCTGCCTCCTGAGCCACCCCATTAAGAACCCCGCCAGAGAGAATCCTGTTAGAATGCGAGAGACCACAGCGAAGAGCAGTAAGGCTCCAGACTGGTTAAGTGGAGAAGTGACGAGGTGAGAAGATCTGCTGGGCAGACCTCAAATGAGGCCAACAGAGGAACCATTTAGGTATGGCCCAGCCAACTGAGAGAATCAAGAGAAACCATCAAATGGTTGTTGTTTCAAACAAGTAACTTTGGATGAGGTTTCTTATGCAGCAATATGCAGCAAAAGATAACCGAAACAATAAACTGGCACATTGACATAAAAGAAGAGTAAGGAACAATTAGATTGTTTTCAAATTCAGCTTATGTCCTAAAGATATTGGATTTCTGAAATCATGATGGCAGCACATTAGTGCCTTTTGCAGTGCACTCTCAGAGCAAATAAAACTGCTGTGATTTGCCATTTCATTGACACAGGTGTCTCATCACAAAGAGAGGGAATAATAGTCTCTTTCTCACGATTCAGCTGAGATAATTGGTATATTCTTGTCAGTTAGGGTCAGCTTGTTACTGTAAAGATAAAGATTAAATGGAAGAATTTAGAACACCTACTTAGAGGCAAGAATCACTGGCTTATAAAGCCAGAATAGAAGAGCAAATTTCTTACGTTGTTTTACAAAAAACTATGAAACTCAGGTGTAAGCCTCGCTTATTAATAGGGTAGATTTAGAAAAAGGTAATGCTTTTTAAACCAGCCTATCAGAAATTTTGCTACCATCTCCAAAACAATGAGAATCACAGTGATTTTTCAGTGCCATTACAAAAGCATGGCATATAGGGAAATAAATCCATATTCAAAATAAATGACTATTCGATAAGGAAAAATTACTGTCCATCCAAGCAGGAAGGTTTCCAATGTAATCAACTATTAGCCTGGTAGCTAGCTGACTCCCCTTAGGAGAGGTTGTATCAGAGATTCAATATTAGCCTCTCTATTACAGATAAGATAGGAACTCATAACTTTTCATTTTGAAATTCAGACCCTTGACTTGCCCCTTCTCTCAAATTGATAAACAATTGCTCTGCCACAGAGTATGTATGCTGTGTGACATTTAATTCAGGAATTTTGCCGAGTGCTTTCATTCACATGGAAGGTTCAGTATTTTGTCTAAATTTTGAATACCTTTTGTATGGTATTTATGTTTATTATAGGAACAACCTTCATAATGGCAGTGATAGAATTTTAAAACAAAACTATTCTGTTTTTTCTCAAGCTTCTCAAGAACTGGTTAAGATCGCAAGTTAAGCTCTAAAACCTATTACTAGCATTTACCTCTATGAATGAGGATTTTGTCTTCCAGTATAATTATAATAAAAGGTAAAATAAACTTGAAACTAGGGTTAGCTAAAGATTGCAAACTTCGCCTCTGATCCACAATGCAATGCTTATCATAGATGATTTTTGTTTTAACACAATGTACATATTACAACTCTGAATTTATTAAACAGATATATAGAGTACCATACATGTTGGGAGAAAATTATCTGTATAAAGTATATGCTGCAGATCCTTTGAGCAAAGGCATTATGTTAAAGTAAGAATGTTTGTATAAGGAGATTTTCCAGAATAGTAAAGTATAAAGACATCATTGACCTCAAAGATGTTCCAGAATGTAAAGACCTTTCCTTCCCTTCAAGAAAGATTTGCTTACATTGATAAGCAAAATAAAGATAAGGAAGTGAATTAAATAAACCAAAATAAAGATAAGCAAAATAAACATAAGATAAAGTAAGTTAAGGCCTCTCTCTCTCTCTCTCTCTCTCACTCTCTTGCTCTCCAGAGCAGAATATGGACAAGATTACCAGCTGCTGTCTATAAGACTGAAGTCGTACAATTTGGGGTCCCTCTCCTGTACTGCCCCTACTGCACGCATGGATAACATCTAGTCCTCCTGAAATGCTCTGTCAGTGTTTGTGTTCAGAGAATGACACAAAATTCAGCTTCTGATACAGCAATACCCTTTTCATACAGATTATAAATGAGTGGTTCCATGTTAAATATTATTTTAAAGTTTAGATTTATAGAAAATTTGGAAAGATAATGAGGAGTAATTCCTATGCTAGTTTTTTTCTAATTTTATTTTCCCATTGTCATTTTAGCTATATACTTTTTGCATTTTGGAGTGGGTGTGTCTTTTCTAGGATTATAATATAGATCCCTAAATTATACAGTTCATTTATTATTCCTGTTATACTACTTCATATAAAATGTAGAAACTTTGTAATTGGATAGGTTAATATTACTCTTTTATGTTTTATACTATGGTCAACAAATATTTTTGTCTGTATGTTTTTATACATGTATACATGTAATTGTGTATAATAACATCTACAATGCAATGCTACAAATTTTGCTGTTGATAGTTAATGTAGCACAAGGAACACAAGAGGAGTAATTTTTTTTTTAAGTATAACCTTTAGTATGGATGCAGAGAGTAGTCATTTCTATGCATAACATTCCTTTCGGAGGTTGCAAAGTTCTATCTAGTATCATTTCCATTGAGGCTATAGGACATTTATTTTTAGCATTTCTTGGAGTGAAAGTCTTCTGGTGAAAAATTCTTATTTATTTTATTAATCCTAAAAAGGTCTTAATTTTTTTTTAATTTTTTTAAATGTTCATTTATTTTTGAGAGAGAGACAGAGCACAATCAGGGAAGGGGCAGAGAGTAAGAGGGAGACACAGAATCCAAAATCAGGCTCCAGGCTCTGAGCTGTCAACACAGAGCTCAACACGGGGCTGTAACCCAAGAACCATGAGATCATGACCCAAGCCGAAGTCGGATGCTTAACCAACTGAGCCACCCAGGCGCCCCCAAAAATGTCTTCATTTTTGAAAAATATTTCACATGTTGTTAAATTCTGGATTGATAGTGATTTTCTTTAAAGGTGTTGTTTTGTACTGTTTTGGCTTCCTTGGTCTGATGAGAAGTCAGACATGAATCAAATTGTTTCCCCACCCTATGTAATGTCTCATTTTTGTCTTACTGCCTTCAAGATTTGCTTGTTTTCTTCAACTTTTAGTGCTTACATGAGTGTTGCTTCCTTGCGAGTTTTTTCTTTGAGCATCTCATAGCTGTCAATTTTTGTCATTCACCAAATTTAGAAAACTATTTGGCTATTACTTATTCAAATAGTTTTTTCTTCTTACTGTCTTTTTCTTCTTTTAGTCCACATGTCCAAATGCTGTATAATTAAATATTATCCACCACTTTCTGGGACTATGTTCACTTCATTTCATTTGTTCTATATTTATTATCTGAATTCTTTCTTTTTTTAAATATTTATTTATTTTTGAGAGAGAGAGAGAGAGAGAGACTGAGTGGCGGAGAGGCAGAGAGAGAGAGGGAGACACAGAATCTGAAGGAGGATCCAGGTCTGAGCTGTCAGTACAGAGCCAGATGTGGGGCTCGAACTCACGAACTGCGAGATCATTACCTGAGCTGAAGTTGGACACTTAACCTACTGAGCCACCCAGGTACCACCTATTATCTGTATTATTTCTATTGACCCACCCAGCTATTATTTTTATTTCACATATAATAAGTTTTAGCTTTATAATTACGCATTTGAGTCTTAAAAAATAATTTATATTTAACTACTGAAATTTTCTGTATTTTTCCATTGGGGGCATATTTATTTTACTTTAAGTATTTTTAGCAGCTGCTTTAAAACTCTTGCCTAATAATTCTGACACCTAGATTATCTCAAGGTCAATCTTAATTGATATTCTTTTCACTTGAGAATGTGTTACGTTTTCTTCATGCTTTGTATTAGGACAATTTTGCATTGTATTCTAGACTCATGAAGGTTAAGTTGTGAAGATTCTGGATTCAGTTTATTGTTGTCAAATAAATTTGGTTTGTTTTAGTAAACAATGATTTTGGTTGGAATTCAACTGTAAACAGTATCTCTGGAGTAACATTTTTGGTCTCAGTTCAGATATTTTGTTTTTGTTTGAGCTACTTTGAGTCTTTCCTATACACGAATATTTTAGAGATTAATCAGAATTGTGCATAGTTATAATTTGATATCTCTTCTCTGGCTCTTTCCCTAATAGGACTTGATGTTTATTAGCCAGAATTTCCCTGACCTCAGTGTTCTGTATCTCCTGGCTAGAAAGTCTGTATCTTTTCACTGGGTACCCTCTCAGTTAATTTACTGGGCCCCCCAAATGGAAACTCAGTATACAATTCCCTTGCTCTAGGTCTACACACACTCTGAGATTCTTTCTGCTTCTTTCACTTCGCAGGAATTGCTTTTTATTATGTTTCCATATATTAGAGCTGCCCACCCTCTTCCCCCACCCAACACACACACACACAGGAGAGTCAGGTAGGAAGTCATTTAATTATTACATAAGAAAATCCTCTTTCTTTGATCATTGTATTGATCTTTGTATCCTCACTGTTTCTTTTCTAGTTTACCCAAATGCCCTTTGAATATTCTCATCAAAGTTAGACCTGGCAGCCACTGAAAGATCCAGTTAATTACAAAGTAGAGCAAACTTGGGGCGGCTGGGTGGCTCAGCGTCTGACTTAGGCTCAGGTCATGATCTTGAGGTTCGTGAGTTTGAGCCCAACGTCTGGCTCTGTGCTGACAGCTCAGACCCTGGATCCTCTTCAGATTCTGTGTCTCCCTCTCTCCCTGAACCTCCCCCACTCACACTCTGTCCCTGTCTCTGTCTCTGTCTCTCTCTCAAAAATAAAACATTAAAAATAAAAAAAAAATAAAAAAGTAGAGCCAACTATTTTATGTATGTATTGATATATTACGTTTTTATGTGATTGTGAGAGTATCCCATAGCTTGTGCATAAATATATATTGATTATTCTTTTATATTCAAGTATAATTAACATACAGTGTTATATTAGTTTCAGGTCTATAATATAATGATTCAACAATTCTGTACATTGCTCAGTGCTCATCGAGATGAGTGTACATTTTTTTAATTTTATTTTTTTAAATTTACATCCAAATTAGTTAGCATATAGTGCAACGATGATTTCAGGAGTAGATTCCTTAGTGCCCCTGACCCATTTAGCCCATCCCCCCTCCCACAACCCCTCCAGTAACCCTCAGTTTGTTCTCCATATTTATGAGTTTCTTCTGTTTTGTCCCCTTCCCTGTTTTTATATTATTTTTGTTTCCCTTCCCTTATGTCATCTGTTTTGTCTCTTAAAGTCTTCATATGAGTGAAGTCATGTGACTTTTGTCTTTCTCTGACTGACTAATCTCACTTAGCATAATCCCCTCCAGTTCCATCCACATAGTTGCAAATGGCAAGATTTCATTCTTTTTGATTGCCGAGTAATACTTCATTGTATATATATACCACATCTTTAACCATTCATCTATCGATGGGCATTTGGGTTCTTTCCATATTTTGGCTACTGTTGATAGTGGTGCTACAAACATGGGGGTGAATGTGTCCCTTCGAAACAGCACACCTGTATTCCGTGGATAAATGCCTAGTAGCGCAATTGCTGGTCGCAGGGTAGTTCTATTTTTAGATTTTGGGGGAACCTCCATACTGTTTTCCAGAGTGGCTGCATCAGCTTGTACTCCCAGAGATGAATGTACTCTTAACCCCTTTTACTTACTTCACTATTCCCCCTCACGCACTTTCTTTTTGGCAACCGCCAGATTCTTTATATTTAACGGTCTGTTTTTTTGTCTCTTATTTTCATTGTTTGTTTGCTGTGTTTCTTAAATTCCACATATGAGTGAAATCATACATTTGTCTTTCCAGACTGATTATTCAAAACACAGTTTTTCCTATATTTAACTCTCTCATTGGCAATCAGTTAAACTAAGAATTAAGTTTACACTCTCTTAATACACATTCCCTCAAAGTATTATATCCTTTATAGGAACTGTCTGAGATAACATCTTCTTAATGCTAATTTTCCAGATTGGTACAAATGAAGAGAGCTATTGATAAATTACATGTGTTTTATATTAGTCTGAATAAGGACAAACAGCGCGGTTTCTTCATGAAAATGAATGTAACATTTTCACTTCCAATTGATTGTTCCAAATTGTTCTATTTCACCATGTCTCAGAAATATCTAATATTTATGACTAGGGTGGTACAAATTTACTTTCTATCTGTAGAAATTATATGTTATCCAAATTAATTCTAATTATGATATTTAAATCTATTTAATCAGTTTCATAGCTTGTTTATTTTATACTGACAAGAATTACAACTTGTGATTATCCAAACTCTGGTGAAAACAAATTAAATGGCAGTAAAGGCATCAATAATAATAAGACATAATTCTCAAACCCACCAATGTATATTCTTTCTCTGTAATTACAACAGAGATTGCAAAAGATAGGAAGAATATGTAACAACTCTAGAATTAACTAAGTGATTTAATGATTTATTTTTAAGGTGCTGTTGATTTATTCCAACTACCAAAGTCATAATTATGGATGACATGTGAATAACTTTCTAATCATGTTTACTCAGTGTTATCAAATGCAAATAAAAAATAAAGCAGTATTTTGTCATTTAAATGTAAATTAATCTTAACCTATATTATCTTTCTTAGCTATGATCTGTTTTAGAGCATATATAAACAATACATAGGGTACATAAATAAAGCCCACATCACTGCTGTATCAAAATTTTCCTGGTGTCAATAAAATTGTAAAATGAGGAGAGGCCATTGTAGGATTTCTTTTGACAAGTTTTAACAAACAAAAAACTTCCCACATCAATCATAATAGGAATAATTAGCAAGGATGCTTTAATCCTCCATGACCTTCCCTGTGAATGACAATGTACTGCCAAACATCAAGTCTCCTTACTGAACAAAATTTGCTCAGTAATGTCTCTTGTGGCTACGATGATAAATCTAAAAGCCCAACCTCACCTATTTCTGTGGCATGAATTACCAGATGTATAAGCCAAATAGATTATCTTTCAAATTTAAAGGCAAATAATGACGTAATTATCAGTTCACTGGAGAAGAGAGTAGAATTTGACATTGATGAAGAGTAATATGTCCATTATGAAAACAGGTTGGATTCTTTTTTACTTCCTATCTATCTGCATTAACTAGCTATACATGCATCATCAGTACTTTATCAAATATGATCAGATAGCAAGACTCATAAAATGATGGTTTAATTATGAATTCTAATATCTTAATAGATCATATTACTAATGTAGGTATGCACAAACACACTATCCTTATTTCAATTTCAGTTTATAACTATTTTGCTAGTATTTTCAAGAAATAATATTTTTATAATTAAAGTATATCAATGTTAAATTTACTCATAAAAATTAACACTATAAATAAAAATATTCAGGAAATTTGTCACTGAATACTGATATTATTTTTTAAAATTCCTGTGAAATACCACTTGGAAATCTCTATGGTGCTGACCAATAAAAAATGAATCTTGCTGAATCTGTTGAAGTCCTAAAAATGAAAGATCATTGAAGGAAATGAAAGACTTAAAGCAATTCTAAAATATGGACCAAATACTTTCTTTTTATCGTTAGTACAACTCTGTAAGAGGCATATTATCTTTATTTTTAGGTAGAATGACAGAAGCACAGCAACATTAAACAAGAAGTTGCAGGTTAGTGGAACTTAGGAACTGAGTTAAGTTTATCCAAGCTATACATTTGAAAATAGTGGTTAATTTTGACATTTCTTTTAAAAAAATACTTTGAGCTGCAAGGAATTTGAAACGATCCTCAATTTGTTTCTTCCTTTAGGTGGCTGAGTATGAACCAAAAAAAAGAGTTTCTTATTATTTTTTTGTTTCCTTGACTATCTTTATTTTTATTTGATTTTTTTTCTTCTGCTTTTTCTTGAAGACGTACTAAAGAGTGGCAAAGCTGGGGACACCAATAACTTTCTTGATAAATTTTCATATTTATATCCATTTCCAAACAGTTAATTTTACTCTTTCATTTTTTAAAAGGTTTTATTTTTAACTCATCTCTACACCCAACATGGGTCTCAAATCCACAACCCAGAGATAAAGACTCACAAGTTCCATCAACTGAGCCAGCCAGGTATCCCAATATTTCAAGTTTTTAAATTTTGTTTTATTGTAAGAACACTTAACATGAGTTCTACTTTCTTAAGAAAGGTTTAAGGATGCAATACAGCTTGTTAACATAGACACAATGTTCAACGGATCTATTAAACTTATTTAACTTGCCTAACTGAAACTTTATGCCCATTGATTAGCAACCCCCCACTTCTTTCTCCACCCAGCCCATTAATAACCACTAATCCACCAAGTGAAATTATACAATGTTTGACTGGCTTATTTAATTTAGCATAATGTCCTTGAGGTTTATTTCATATTGTTGCATATTGCAAAATTTCCTTCTTTTTAAGTCTGAGTATGTACCACATTTTTTTATCCATTTATTTGATGGTGGATAGGTTGCTTCCACATCTTGTCTATTGTGAATAGGGCTGCAATAAATATGGCAGTGCTAATATTTCTACAAGATCCTGATTTCAACTCTAAATAAATATCCAGAAGTGTGATTGTTACATCATATGCTAGTTGTACTTTTAATTTTCTGAGGAATCTCCATGCTGTTTTACATAGTGGCCACAACATTTTGTATTCCCAACAGTGCACCAATGTTCCAATTTTTCTACAATCTTTCCAACACTGTTTTTTCGGAGGTTTGGGGGGTCATAGCCATCTGACAGGTATAAAGAAGTGTCTCATTGTAGTTTTCACTTGTATTTCCCTAATGATTACTGACATTGACCATATTTCATATACCTATTGACCATTTGTGTGTCTTCTTTGGAGAAATATCTAGTCAAGTCTTTTGTCCATTTTTAAAATTGGGTTATTAGTTTGTTGTTATTGCTACGGAGTTACAGGAGTTCCTTATATATTTTGAAAAATAGCCTCTTAAAGAAATATGGCTTGCAAATACTTTCTCCCATTCCTCTCCAGTCTGTTGATTCTTTCTTTTATTGTGTGGAAGCATTATAGTTTGATGTAGTCTTACTTGTCTATTTTTGTATTTGTTACCTATGCTGCTGCCATAAAATCATAGCCAATACCAATGTCAAAAAGCTTTCATGCTATGTTTTCTTCGAGAAGCTTTACAAAGTCAGGTCTTACATTTAAGTTTTTTATCTGCTTGAGTTGATTTTTGTGTGTGGTTTAAGATGAAGATACAATTTCCTTCTTCTGTTTGTTTAGCTAGAATACTCAGTACCATGAAGTGATGAGAAGTGATGAGAGTGGATATAATTGCTTTGTCTGATCTTTGAGGAAATTTTTTCAGTTTTCACCACTTAGTATGATGTTAGCTGTAGCATTTAACATATGGCTTTTACTATGTTCAGATACTTTCCTCCTATTCGCTAATTTGTTAACTTCTTTTTTTCTTTTATCATGAAAGGTCTTTGAATTGTGTAAAATGCTTTTTATGCATCTGTTGACACTATTGTGTGATATTTATTCTGTATTTTGTTAATGTGAGTTATAACCTTGATTTTTTAAAAAATATTTTAATGTTTATTTATTTTTGAGAGAGAGACAAAGCATAAGCGGGGGAGAGGCAGAGATAGAGGGAGAAACAGAATCTGAAGCAAGCTCCAGGCTCTGAGCTGTCAGCACAGAGCCAGACACAGGGCTTGATCTCATGAACCATGAGATCATGACCTGAGCCGAAGTCGGACACCTAACCAACTGAGCCACCCAGGTGCCCTTGATTAATTTTCATAATTTGAACCATTCTTACATCCCAGAGATAAATCTCACCTGGCTAGGGTAGTTGATATTTTTAATATTGTGCTGAATGTGATTTGCTAGTATTTTGTTGAGGATTTTTGCATCTTACCATTTTCTTAAATATCAGGGATATTGGCCTGCAGTTTTCTTTTCTTGTGGTGTCTTTATCTGGCTTTGGTATCAGGGTAATACTGGACTCCTAAAATAAATTTGGAGGTGTTCTTTTCACCTCAATTATTTGGAATAGTTTGAGAAAGATTGGTGTTAGTTTTTCTTTAAATGTTTGGTAGAATTCACTGGTGAAGTTATCTGTTCTTAGACTTTTACTTTTTAGGTTTTTGATTATTCACGCAACATACATACTAACAATAGATGTGTTTAAACTTTCTTTTTCTTCGTGATTCAATCTTATTACATTATATGTTTCTAGGACTTATCCATGTCTTGTAGGTTATCCAATTTGTTGGCATACATTATTTATCTTAGTCTCTTATGATACTCTATTTCTGTGCTCTTCTTTTATTTCTAATTTTTTATTTGAATGTCTCTTCTTTTTTCTTAGGCTAAAGGCTTGTCCGTTTTGTTAATCTAAACAAACAAGCAGCTCTTAGTTTCATTGGCCTTCTCTATTTTTTTAGTCTCTATTTCATTTATTTCTGCTCTGATCTTTATTATTTCCTTCCTTTCCTTCCTGTTAACTATAGTCTTAATTTGTTCTTTTTTTCAGTTCCTTAGTGTGTAATTTTAAGTTGTTTATTTGAGAACTTATTTTATTTTGAAATGCAGGTATTCATCACTATAAATTTCCCTCTTAATACTTGGGGTTTTTTTTTAATCTTAAAACTTTGGTATGTTAAATTTTCATTTTTGTTTCTGCCAAGATATTTTTACAATTTCCCTTTTTTAAAGTTTATTTATTTTGAGAGAGAGAGAGAGAAAGAAAGAGAGAGAGAGAGAAGAAGCACAAATGGGGGAGAGGCAGAGAAAGAGGGAGAGAGAGAACGCCAAGCAGACTCCACACTCAGCATGGAGCTGATATGGGGATCCATCCCATAACCACAAGATCACAACCTGAACTGGTATCAAGAGTCTTATATTAACTGACTAAGCTACCTACGTGTCCCTCCAATTTCCCTTTTGATTCTTCTTTGACTCGTTGGTTGTTCAAGAATGTGTTGTTTAATTTCCCCATATTTGTGAAAATTCAAGAAAAACTGTTAAAAGGGTAAATCTTATGTTCTTGCCACAGTAAATTAAAATTTAAAAATATTAATTTTGAACATCATCTACTGTTTTCAATAAAAAATTATAAAGCCACAAAAATAAAATTTCCTAGTACCCTACACCTCCCTTTCTCTATGCACTAACAATCTTTTGTTAGTGCATAATGTACATACATACATATACCATATGTATGGTCTCTATGTCTATGTGTTTTTATAGTAATGGAATTACATTATTCATATTGCTGCATAATTTGCTTTTCTCAAACAACTCATATTTGCTTTCCATTTTTTGTTCCTGTTTGCTAAGTTCATCTTATATGTTTTCCTGTCTTTCTTTCCTTCTTTTTTGTATGGTAAGCTGGTCTTATTTTATAAATAAAATCTCCAATTTTTAAAATGAAATTTATTTTCAGAAAACTTAACAGATACAATACTATTCAACTAAATCAGGCTTTATTCACTATTATTACAAGAATGATTAAATAAATTTCTTAATCTAATGTTCTTATTCTAAGTACAATAGCAATGATAAGCTTCACATAACTACTGGACATAAAGTACTTAGGTTATGCAGGGAATTTCAGTTTTGTTTACTTAATTTTAGCTCAATCATACCTTCTAGTCATCAGCTCTCAACTAGCCATCTTGAGAGACTTGTCTCTTATGCAAAAGATTAGTGAAATTTTGTTTTGAACAATGGAAATTTTACCTTCTTTTGCTTTTAATGATGAGTTAATACTGACACAATCTTTCTCATTTTAATTTATGTAATTTATCAAATATGTCAAGACAGATTTAAATTATAATTATTAAATAAATGTAACATATATCCTATGGGCTGCTCATTATTCAACTTACCTTTTTGGTCCTAAAGATAAATTATATATCATTATGTGACATTTATTTATTTAGAAGAATTATGAAGAATAATAACACATAGATCTGGATACCAGATTATTTCTATGACAAATTCTGTTTTTCAGGTTTGCCTAAAGCAAAATATGTTTGAGAAAATAAGAACTTTCACTGCACCTAATTCTTTACCTACAAGAAATTATGCCTAACTCTGGGGTTATTCCTCATTGTCTTCCTGAATTTCTTTTCCATTTATTTGTCATTTCAATTTGAAGTTTAAGGAGAAAGAATGGCAAGAAAATTTACAAACCTAGCATTATATTTTACTTAAATATATATTATTATTTTTAGTTGTATATATTAACATTTGTATTATTTATGATCAATGATAATTACTGAAACTGTTGGATTATTTTTTCTCAATATCTTGCTGCTTCCCAATGCCAGAGGGGGGTGGATATGATCATTGTTATCATGAGTTTTCTTCCATGCACACAAAACACATAGAGATCAGGATTTTCTTTTGGTGTCCTAGAATTTAGAGAATGATTTAAGAATAAAGAAAATTCTGCCTCCTCCACCTAATTTTTTAGGATTTATCCCTCATGACTTTGATATTGGAAAAGGCTATTGATCTTCATCTTGGAAAATTATTTCCTTACACTGAGTCTAATCAACCCAAGTTTGTTCAATCCATTAGTTTCTAATTACGTCTATAGCTCAATTTTGGAACAAACTGGCTGAAATTAATATTTTAAAAGACAAAGAAATAAGAATTTTCAGCAAAATATTATTTTCTGTTTGCTTTTTAGTGTCATCTCCTATTGCGGTTCTCAAATAATTCATGTTTCATTCCTCTTCCTTATTTCCAGAATTTTACAAATGGAATATAGGCCTGTATATTTTTTCCCCATAAATTTCTCTCCTAATACAAATATAACATAAAAATTTTTGTACTGGGAAGTTTATTATACTTGGAAAAGGCCAGTCTCAAAAAATGATTTTTGTATTTGTTTTTTACAATAAACCATTTATATTTTCTAGGACAAAAAAGACCTTCAAGAATAATAACATAGCTATTTTAATTCTAATTCTTAAAATAAATATGTTCTGATTTTTTAAGTATAATTCTTTATAAAATGCTCCTTTCTCTAGTCTTGCATTCCATTATTTCATGATAGGAAATAAGCATGCTCATTAATATATTTTCAAAATGCCAGAAAATCAATAATTATCTTAGTGTCTTCCCATGTTTACCATGCATTGCACCTTCAAATTAAAAAAAAAAAAAGAGTAAATCTGCATTTATTTGTAACAATCTTATTGAATGAGATGGACCCCTTAGGGAGCAAATACAGAATCACCCACTTTTTTTCCTGCCACCTCTTGCTTGCACACATAGTTTTTCTATCTCTTTCTCACCCATGAATGACATCTTGAGTAAATTCCACAGCTTTCACTTTTAATTATGAGATCTGTCTGTTTTATTAAAGTGGCTAGTTTAACCTACATAAAACACTTTTCATCACCTGCCCAGTTTACAACATTCCCTCTTTGGCTTGAACCAGACTAGGAAAACTTCAGTGGGAAAAAAGATGATGTACACTCAATGTCCTTGTTCTTCCCACTTCTAGCTCTTTCTCTTCTGCCTTTGTTTCCTCCAGACTGACATATGGAAGGAGATGTGAGAAGCAATCAAAGAGTCCTAATTAATGGTTTTATGGTAGTCTGACCTTGGTGCTGTCTAATTTTCTGCTTTGTGCAGTTGCTTCAGGCACCAAAGGGCTTATGAGACTGTATATCCTTGGAACATGTGATACACTCTCTGGATGATATATTATCACTTTCCCCTTGGCTTATGCTTGTGTAGAAACCTCACCATGACAGGTAACCCTCTTGAGTGAGGCGCTTTCAATCCCACTCTATTAAAATTAATGTTTGCAGTGTCTTCATAACATATGGGAAATCTCATCACCTTTGCCCTGCTATATTCTGGAAGTTTAATTTGCTCCTATTGCATCTTTTATCCTTGACTCAGAAATCACAATTAGTTCTAGCCAGCCCTTTAGGTGGCTTCCCAAACGTCAGGATATACAGGTCAAAACGCCACAAGAAGCATCTCACATTGCTCTGCGCCTAATACCTTAGTGACACTGGAATGTTAAAAGCCACTTCTTACTACTTTATTGAAATGCATAAAGGAGCAAAATACTGCACTCTACTAAACAGACAATACTAACAAGTGAATTTTCTTTTTCTAATTGTCCTGCTTCTTTGATATATAGGATAGTGGTAACTGGTTGACCTTTTGTCACAGGACTGGTATTGGACATATCTTGGGTACTAAAGTTATAGGATTCTACAAGATTTATTTAACATGAATGAATACATGTCATAATGATCTTAAAACTTGGAAGTAGGTAATTGGGCCAACTCTTTTTAATAAAAGCCAAAGATGCATAAAAATAATATTCTTGTAGGAGCTCAACAGCAAGTAATACATGCCATGCCAATCAAATGATATGTTAAACTGGAGATGCAATTAATATTTAAAAATTTCACTAGCAGGTGGAATGGTTATTGTAGCATTATAAATGTCTTCATTTGCATCAATCAATATCCAGAGAAAAATTTTCTAAGCTTTTCAGATTCTAAGTATTAGAATATTAATTAGACTGATAATCAGCTACTAAAGCCATCCTGATCTAGTGTTACACAATATCAGTTGATTTTTCATGGTGCCATACTCAAATATTTTGGCGTGGCACAGATATAACTTACTTTGTTATGTTGAGATTGAACTTTACAAAATTAAAATTAGAAGGAGAATATAGTAAAAACAGATGAGAGCAACTCTTTATTTTCATGATATGAGCTCAATTTTTCATTTCATGTCTCATATAATATAACTTACACAAATGTCCATTATTGATTCTTAAAATCTGAAGATTTCCAAAATTTATATTTTGCAGTTTGAGCTTAATGGAAAGTACTTCAGAATGAATATACATTAAAATACACTGAGTCGATCCACTAATATTTTGCAGTTTACTATATAGCAATAGAAACCAAATTAAAAATGAAATTAAGCATAAAACCATTATTCCTTTATGTTTCTTGAAAATATTTTTGGCATGCAATCATTAAAATGTAGACAGTGTGCTCTACCCTTCCCAACTCTTGCTTCTTCAAATTGACATTTGAAGGGACATCACTATCTGTGATTCATTGGATAATAATATTTTTTTTCATGTATCAAAGCTATTTTACAATTCTTCAAGTTATAGTCATAAACTGATTTAGTTTTTCATAAATTTTCATCTTAAGTTTATATCATTTCAATTATAAATGCAAGTATAAGAAGGCCAACCAAAAGGGATTTTTAAGGCAGTGAATAATTGTAGATATATATCATTAAAATTTGTCCAAAGTCATAGAATATAAAACACCAAGTGAACCTTAATATAAACTATGGACTTTGGATGATAATGATGTGTCCGTGTCAGTTTTTCAATTCTAGCAAATGTACCCCTCTATGACGGATATTGACCAAAGGGGAGGCTTTGAATGTATGAGGGTAAGCAGTATACAGAAAATCTCGGTACCTTCTGCTCAATTTTTCTGTGAAACTGTAAGTACTCTGAAAACAAATAATAAAAATTTAGAATAAAATTCTAAGATTTATTTCATGTTCATAATACATGTCCAATGCAATGATAAAGCTTTTGTTAGTAGAAGAGCAGTATTTGTCATATTTAGTCATGACGTAGGTAACAAACTACTCCGTCCAATGAAACCATCATTGCAACAGAAGACCTTAGTGACCTCTCAGTCAAAGAAAGAGAATATGGTGAATCATGTGCCAGTTCCTCAGTGCTCTTTCTCTTAAAGCACACATAAGCCCATTCCATTCACAGTAATCTGGCTAAAGTGAGTCACATGGCTACATCTAATTTAAAAGGCTAGAAAGTAATAAGTCCATTATGACTAGAAGGAAGAGAAAATCTTCTTTCTACTTGCAATGTACATTAGACCAATCATCACGAAACACACCCAATTTTTCCATCCAACAACTAGGCTCAAGTTCAGAGTTGAGGGTTCTCATTGATGAGATTGATAAATATATATAAAACAAGTTTGGTCAGGAAGATTTTGCTTTATCATATAAAAAACTTAAAAAAATTTTTGTATACAAAACAGTACAATATTGAATTTGGAGCACAGGAACTTAAATTGTAAGAAATACAATTCATTCTTGGTATTGGACCTTATAGTATAATAAAATGTGCACTTAATAAATGGTGTTGGCACAAATAGTTATCAATCTAAAAAAGAAAAAAACGTAAGCTCTAACAATAGTTTATAAAGAAAAATTCAGAAGGAATAAATGCTGAAATGTTTATTAAAAAGAGTAAATGTTTCAGTTTATTTGGGAAACATGAGGACATATTAAAGAAATTATAAAGTACAAAAGTTACAAAGTAATGACAATATTGGTAATACAAAAAATTAACATTTTATTCAAAAATACACTAAAAGCAAGAGAAAAGCAATGTTCTATAAAATAAATGCAAATCAAATGATAATGTAATAGGTAGTTCCTAAAACATACGAAACTCTCCTGAATTTTATTACAAATGATGAGTATTTAAATGAAACATGGCACAGTTTTAATAGACAATACATAGAAGTAGAAATTTAAATTTCCAGAGGATATGAAAACTCAATTTTGTTAGTGTTCAGGAAAATGCAAATAAAGTAACAAGCTCTAACTACTGAGCCATAACTACTTAACTCTCACATTCGCATAATTCAATGGGTGAAAATTTTAAATGCTAGCATGAATGTAGGCAAAGTCTACTCTCAGTGATTGACAGAAAAATGTGAATTTCAACATATGTGCTGGACTGCGTTTCTCAGTATTTGTAGAGAAATATATAATGTGTACACTTTGACCCATTTCACCACTGGAATCACACACACACACACACACATACACACACACAGCATATACACATGTTTATACTCAAGGCATGCTATGAGAAAATTTATTGCAGTACTTTTGTGATGGAAAAATAAATCTCAAATTTATCTAAATGCTAATCAACAGTGGAAAGACTGAAATAATTACAGAACATCTTTACCATGGAATACTAAGCCACTGTACAAAGGATCAAATTATTTAATTTTTACTGCTAGTAGTTCTGCTTTTACAATATATTCATGAGTAGAAAAGCAAGCCGTAAGCAAATCTGTGTTGTTTGCTACCATTGAGATATATGATTGTTATATTAATTATGTTTATAACACACAATAGTATGAGCAAGGAAAATATGGTAATGAGGAAGAAAGAAGATGGGTGTTGTAGAGGTTAGTGAGAACAAAGATTGCAAAGTAGAAAAATATACTTGATATGGTGTTAATTAAAGACATAGAATATAGAATTGTCTCATTAACATAAGAAAATATTGATTGTACCTAAATATAGTATACTTATGATTACATTTTAAGGAACAGCAAAAAATGTGCACAAAGAAATTTACGTGGATAAATAACAATATTGATTTAATTATAGAATACAGTTACTGGCAAATTTTACAATCTTATTCCTTATAAAATTCCTTATTCCTAATAAAAGAAGTGCATATGTCCAATATCCTATTTTTCATACATTTTTCCAATATAACCTAATTTTTTCTAAAAATCATAACATACAAACATGTGTGTGCACATACATATTCTTTTTTTTTGTAGCTTCAAATTTATTTAAATTCTAGTTAGTTAACATATGGTGTAATACTAGTTTCCGGTGTAGAATTTAGTGACTCATCACTTACATACAACATCCAGCGCTCATGACAAGTGCCCTCTGAATACCCATTCCCTCACCCTCCTTTCCTCCTGCAACCCTCAAGTTTGTTCTCTATAGTTAAGAATCTATTTCATGTTTTGCCTCTCTTTTGTGCCTTAAATTCCACATATGAGTGCAGTCCTATGGTATTTGTTTTTCTCTGAATGACTTATTCACTTAGCATAGTATAATACAGTCTAGCTCCATCCATGTGGTTGCAAATGCCACGATATCATTCTTTTTGATGGCTGAATAACATTACAGTGTGTGTGTGTGTGTGTGTGTGTGTGTGTGTGTGTGTGTGTTTAGCACCTCTTCTTTATCCATTCATCAGCCGATGGACCTTAGGGCTTATTCCATAATTCGGCTATTGTTGATAATGCTGCTATAAACACTGGGGTTACATGTGTCCCTTCGAATCAGTGTTTTTGTATCCTTTGGGTGTACCAAGTACTGCAATGCTACATCATAGGGTACTTCTATTTTTAGCTCTTTGAGGAACCTCCACACTATTTTCCAGAGTGGCTGTACCAGTTTGTATTCCCACCAATTGTGTAAGAAGGTTCCCCTTTCTCTTCATCTTCATCAACATCTATTGTTTCCTGTGTTGTTAATTTTAGCCATTCTGACAGGTGTAGGTGATATCTCATTGTAGTTTTGATTTGTATTTTCCTAATTATGAGTAATTTTGAGCATCTTTTCATGTGTTTGTTAGCCATCTGTGTGTCTTCTTTGGAAAAATGTCTATTCATGTCTTCTACCTATATTTTAACTGGATTCCTGGTTTCATTCATCTTTTCTACTGTTTTGGTTTGTTTGTTTGTTTGTTTGTTTCTATATAATTAATTTTTGCTCTAATCTTTATTATTTCCCTTTTTTCTAGTTTTAGGCTTCATTTAGGGAAGTATTCGCCTTGTGCGATCGCACAAGGATCGCAGTCCTCTTTCTCGCCTTTCCCGAGACCAGGGTCCACTCCCCTCAGCGGCACCTGCAATCCATTTCTCCTCCAATCTATGTCTCTACACTTCCTACCTTCGTGGATGTGGACTCTTCTC
Source organism: Puma concolor (assembly GCF_028749965.1). Classification (NCBI taxonomy): domain Eukaryota; kingdom Metazoa; phylum Chordata; class Mammalia; order Carnivora; family Felidae; genus Puma; species Puma concolor. The sequence continues at coordinate 202,406,340 of NC_141667.1, read as the reverse complement.
TCCTTCTAGTTGTGTACTTTGTTCTGTCAGTCTTCAGATCAATTTTTTGGGGTATTCAGAATGATTTGATAGTATCTAGGTGTGCATGAGGGATGAAACAAGCCTGTGGGTCCTCCCACTATTCTGCCATCCTAGCTCCCCCCACCACACACATTCTTGGACACAGACAGCAACTTTCATTTTCTTTGCATATAGCAGCCAGTACCATAGCAGTATCTTTGCTGACACTCTTGTACTCTTCCAGAGGTCCCAGCACATAATTCTTTAGGCAAATTTAAAATGTCCTGACCTCTCCCATGTCTCTTCATGTACCATATCATTATTTCTGATTTATTTACCTTTTTATAATGAACTGAATATCTTTTAAATTCATAAAATACTTTGTAGTAAGAGTCATCTATATAATGTCCTCATAGTCTATTTCACATTTAGGGATGTTCATCATTCAAATGCTTATATATATTTCCTTTCACAATTTTTCAATTTGTGTTTATAGTTTTTACTAAGCTGAAAGTACTAGACCACAAAAAATATCAGAACAAAAAAAGTATATACGAAAATAATTCTTCTGTCAGCAGATGAATATACTTTATCACCTTATATCTTCAGATTTATTTAATTGAGAGACCTTCTAAGAGTAAATAAAGAAATATTTGATGTGTACTTTGAGAACATTATCATTCAAATTCTGAGTTGTAGAAGTAATACTAACCTCTTTTAATATTGCTAATGTATCACTCTTTGCTGTCTTTCTCTTATAGCAGGAGATTATTCTTAGTCAAAATATCAGGTCATTGATGTTTGAATAACCCCTTCTTCTGAGAATTAGCTTCCAATTTCAACTTATTTTTCTTTCTCTAGAAAGATATTTATAGCATAAGTGAATAATTTTTCAACAAGTGAAGAATTTAAAGGATAAATGTTACTCTGCTTGTGAAGTTTGTCTATGTGCTTCCCTTAAGTCGATAAGAGAATGTGTGGTAAAACTGTGGGTGTAACAGAAGGTGCTCAGACTGTCATAAAGCTGGAAGATATGATGGAAGATCCTTCTATTCTTAGCAGAAAGCAGACAGAGAGCGCACAAGAGAACTGCTACTCTTCAGTGAGAGAAAGGACAAAGAGCCAAAGAATACTGGGAATAGTAGCATGGAGGAAGATTTGTCATTCTTTCTATATCAGATGATTTTTCATAGAAATCAATAGATTATTTTTATTACTTTAGGAAAAACCTGACTGTGGAGAAACTTCCTGCACATTCATGGAAGTCATAATTCTAATGTCCTTGAAACTCTTACCTTGTGTGAATGTAATAGATGAGGATAACTTTTTAAAACAGTACTTTGTTTCTCATAAGAAAGTACTTTGTTTCTCATATCTTATTCCTCATAAGACATGGCTCTTTATTTTTCCAGATATATGTAGCCAATAATATTTCAATAAAAACTAAATAACTTTTATTTAGATATTTGCATGCAAACTTGAAAGTACATTTGTTTTTTCATAGAAAAATACTTATTTCTTTGAAATGATTTGAATGACTAGATTTAGTTTTATATATATATATATGACATATAAATATAAATATATATATATATATATTTAACAATCTTTGAGGAGTCTTCAATGCATTCAGTAACGTATAGACCTTTGAAGTCTATGCTTTTATGTTATGTATATTGTATAATGAGGTAACAATTATTTTCTTGATAACTGGTATCAGAATTTCCCTTATAGGAGAAACCATTTTCTTTAGGAGAGTGCCTTGATGAATACTCTTGGATTGGGTGAATCCTTGTAAAGGTAATGTCAGACAATGACAAAGTGCAAGTTAAGTGGAGAAAAGAAGGGAGGTATGGGGAAGAACCAACTAAATGAAGAAAGGCTGGCATTACATAGGGTAAAAAAACTAGTCAATCTCCTCATTTAGTGGATTGGGCAAAGGACACTTTAAAGGTAATGAGCCCTGGTATTTTAGTTGAAATAGTTTATAGTATTTGAATTTAAAACACTTCTTAGTCTTTCCTAGGAAGTTTAAAAAGTCTACTACATTCATAGATTGTGTACATACTACTTATGGATACACAGGCTTATAGAAATAAAAGAAAGGATTGAGTGTAATACATGGGTTATTGCAGTACTCAACAATATTGCTATTCAAAGTGTAGCCCACAGACCAACAGCTTTATAAAAACTTGGTAGAAATGAATATTATTAACTGCCACCCCAATTACCAACTCAGGATTTATATTTTACTAAAATTCCCATTTGGTTTTTATGTATATTCAATTTTGAGAAGCCCTGAACAGAACCTCCAAAATTCACACACATTAGCAGACCGCGAAGAAGCTTCGGTGGGCATGCAGAATTCAGACACATTTGAAGTAAATCTTTGGACTTTCATGACTCATAAATGCTTGTATCAGAATGCAAATATTAATGCAAATATTACTGGAAACTCAAAAGACAGCTGGAACAATCCTACCATTGAAGACTGATTTAAAGTCTTAATTCCCGGAAATTTAAGATTTGAGTAAAGATAACTTTTTCCCCCAATGTTTCTGTGTACCTGTACTTTCCTAGGGCGTGGAAGGAGAAAAATCTGCACAACCTGGCCCAGAAAGCAAGGATGGAGAGGGAAAGTAATTCTGGAAAACACAACTTTATGAAAAAGTTCACAGACACCATCTAGGTCGCTTACACCTCTAGGTGGAAAGAATGGTACAAAGTGAGCCCAGGCAGGAAGACTGCGGTCAAGTGGAAGTAACATTAAAAACTATTCTGGGGGCACCTGGGTGGCTCAGTTGGTTAAGAGTCCAACTTTGGTTAGGTCACGATCTCACTCTTGTGAGTTCGAGCCCTGAGTTGGGCTCTGTGCTGACAGCTCAGGGCCCAGAGCCTGCTTCAGATTCTGTGTCTCCCTCTCTCTCTGCCCCTCCCCTGCTCGTGCTCTGTCTCTCTCTCTCTCTCAAAATAAATAAACAAAACAAAAAACAAATTTTTTTAAAGATACTATATAAAAAAAAAAAAACTATTCTGTAGGGTGGCACCTGAGTGGCTCAGTTGGTTGAGCGTCCGACATCAGCTTAGGTCATCATCTCATAGCTTGTGAGTTCAAGCCCCACATCGGGCTCTGTGCTGACAGCTCAGAGCCTGGAGCCTGCTTCTGATTCTGTGTCTCCCCCTCTCTCTGCCCGTCCCTTGCTCACCCTCTGTCTCTGTCTCTCTCTCCTTCAAAAATAAATAAACATTTAAAAAAAAAACAAACTAGTCTGTAGTCAAAGAGACTAAGTAAGTTTTTTTTTAACTTTTGGGTAATGACATTACCATTTTAAGAGTATTTCCAATAAAGTGTTTAATAATTTTTTTCACATTTACAGAGTTTACCTTACTGATGATCTCATGACTTATAAGTTATTAAGTCAAAGAAAATTAAGAATATGGTGAAAGAAGAGGCAAAAGTCCTCAAATATAGTCCTAGTATTGGCTCAGAATATTAAATACAATAGAAAAACTCTTGTACCTTTACTATTGTGTTTCATCATTAACACCAACCTTAAAGTGGTTTATAATTACATTCTAACCTAATGTAGTGCGATACTATTGTGTTTCATCATTAACGCCAACCTTAAAGTGGTTTATAATTACATTCTAACCTAATGTAGTGCGATACATTTGAAGGTGTTTGCTCTATATTGCTATAGCCAAAAGGTTACTGAAATAAATTTTAGTTGAAATGATAATAATGTTTTATTTTTTTTTTAATTTTTTAATGTTTTTTATTCATTTTTGAGACAGAGACAGAGCATGAGCAGGGGAGGGGCAGAGAGAGAGGGAGACACAGAATCTGAAGCAGGCTCCAGGCTCTGAGCTGTCAGCACAGAGCCCGACGCGGGACTCGAACTCACAGAGTGTGAGATCATGACCTGAGCTGAAGTCAGACGCTTAACCGACTGAGCCACCCAGGCGCCCCTGATAATAATGTTTTAAGGAAGCTAAGAGTAATTTACATTTTAAAAATTTTACAAAAAGCTTTCATTTGTAAACAATTTGGAAACATTCAAAAATGTTTGGTATCATTAATATTAATAAGCTTGATTTTTATGTCATGAAGTAAAGCTTGGATCTTGCCCTGAATATTTTTCTGAAATGAAAATTGCTAAAGGGTCAAAATAAAATAATGTGGAATACTCCTTTTGACAAAAATTGTCCTCATTTGTATTTCACTCAGTGGAGACACTATAATACGCTGTTACACTGAAGTCAGACAACCTAGGTCAAAATTCTCATTTACTATTGTATAGTATCATAACCCCGTACAAGTTATTACTCTCTGTGCTATAGATTCTCGATCTGAAAAGAATAACATTTTTATAAATATCTAATCAAAAGACTGTATAATACGCACAACACAATCAAGCAAAACTAACATATAAGGGCTTGTTAGCTCTTTTATTAAATATATGTACATTTTACCACCACCCCCACACAGAGATATATAGAGAGTCCTAAATTCATTCACTATTAGTTTATTATTATTTTTTTTGTCCATAAATTCATAAGTTAATTGTAGTCTATCTGGCATCCTCACACCAAAGTCGAGGTAAAACCACATGTTCTCATCAAGTTTCTAGCTCCATGGGATGTTGATGATGTTTGGAAAATTTTTCATCAAATGGTACTTGAAAAGAGCCCATCAAATTTTTGGGAATTTTTACAAACTTGAAAGAATGAGGTGTGAATTGGTGAGAATGGGAAGAGAAATATACAAGAGGATGCCTTTAATGTTTCAAGAGTTTTTGTTTTTGTTTTATAGGAGCGTGCAAACAGGGCTGTTGCTGGAAGGAATATGAAGTCATTGAGAACTTTTGTAAGTGTGGTAGCAGGTTTTCATGCTTATGGGAATGATCACATAGAGGATGAAATTAATGAAGCAGGAGTCCATGGAGCTGCCAAGTAATAGATCAGTGTCCTTACAGCTATGTTCTCTCCTCTTCATCTTTCCAACAGACCCCTGAACAATACATAATGAAAATTTGATCATGTCATTTCCCTTGCTTAAATCTGTGTTAATGACTCCCCACTAATTTCAGGATGCATTTTGGACTTCTGGCACTGATCTGTGTATTAGATATACAGAGTTGAACAAATAGTGTTAGCCCTTGCCCTAGTGGAATTTATAATCAAGTTGGAAGAAAAGGCAAAAACCAACGAGCCAAATAAGCTAAAGGAGTGCTGTGAGACAGAAAGGCTAAGCAGTATTTGTATGCGTTCGAAAATAATGCAGAGGGAAGAAGGAGAGCAGAAGAGAAACTAATGGAAGGACCAAAGTCCATAAGGAGAGAGGGGCTGAGTACAGAGTACACATGAAATGAGTGCTTTGGGTAACAGGAACAGAATTCTGTTGCAGAAGGAGGGAGGAAGAAGAAACCCATTTGCTACTGTTAGCCCCAACTTTCATAATCTACATGAATTGAACTTTTTTCCTTATTCCTTTCTCTCTTTTTTAAAAAGTTTATTCATTTAATTTGAGAGAGAGGGAGAGTGATAGAGAGAGCAAGGGAGGGGCAGGGAGAGAGAAAATCCGAAGCAGAGTCTACACTGTCAACACAGAACCCGATGTGGGGCTCAAACTCACGAACCGTGAGATCATGAGGTGAGCTGAAATCAAGAGTTGAATGTTTAACCAACTGAGCCACCCAGGCGCCCCCATTTCCTTGCTGATTTTAAAATGGATCATTCGGGGGCGCCTGGGTGGCACAGTCGGTTAAGCGTCGGACTTCAGCCAGGTCACGATCTCGCGGTCCGTGAGTTCGAGCCCCGCGTCGGGCTCTGGGCTGATGGCTCGGAGCCTGGAGCCTGTTTCCGATTCTGTGTCTCCCTCTCTCTCTGCCCCTCCCCCGTTCATGCTCTGTCTCTCTCTGTCCCAAAAATAAATAAACGTTGAAAAAAAAAATTAAAAAAAAAATAAAATGGATCATTCAAGCTTCTAATATAATAGAGATTAAAATGAACAAATATATAAGTCATTTTCTCTGTTGCCAAAGCCCTACTAGGGGGGCCTGTAGCTTAAGGACCTGTACTAGTCTTTTATGAACGAAATAAATCACTTCCCTGTGTATAACAATTAAAGGTCCAAGCCAACAATACCACCTGTCACATTTCAGCCCATAATACTTGTTGCTATTAAGTGTGACTTAAAAACCAATATCCAAATCTCATAAGAGTTGTGATTTCCCCACAAGGTGTTTTTGTTTTGTTTAGTTGTTTCCTCCCATGTTAATCGCTAGACATATTAAATTCACTTGAGCTGTAAATTTAATTCACTACTCTGCATAAATCAGCCAACAAAATGGGAATTGGATTGGAACGATTATATTAGCATATTATCCTCCCTTTGGAGTGCAGTGGGTGGCAAAGTCAAAGAGGTCAAATCACCACAGGGAAAAATTTAAAAGAAAGGGAGAGAAGTCTGTTTCATTTCTGCACCAATAATTCTTCATCAACATAATTCTTTATACATCTGTGTTAATGTTTCTAAAACACAAGTAAGACTTTGTCATTCCCTTTCTTAAAGATCATGAAGTGAATTCTCTAATTTTCAGTCTCTTTTTATAATATATATCTGTTTAGATATAGATATGTCCTTAATATCCAAGTCGATATGCCCTTAATAAAATGCATAAGCTGCTTCAAATTCTGCCATAGATTCAACATTAATTCCTCTTACAGCCATATGATTATATTCTTTTTCTATATCAAGACTTTCTGGCTTTACATACCCTGTTTCCTCTGCCTAGATATCCTTGTGTTTTTTTGTTGCTGTTTTGTTTTGTTTTGTTTTTGTTTGTTTGTTTTCATTTTCATAAACTCCATTCAACTTTCAATGACAGGTAATGATAGTACTTCATCTATGAGGCTCAATGGACATGATCACTCCAGTGAGGTTTGAATATTTCCTTAGTTCATTTTCCTGGCCTTTTTTCACATTGTTGTGACATTGTTTCTCAAATGCCTCACCTCCATCAGGACAGACATTATCTTTTATTTTTATATTTCTAGTACACAGTGATATGTTTGATATGTAGAAGGTGTTCAATATATTTTTGTTTAAACAGTGATGAGAAGCTGGAAGGAAGATACTTAATTTTTTGGCTAGCCAAGTAGATGAATGAAAATACTATTAAACAATATAATGAATATAAAGCTAAAATACACATTTTGCCATTGAAGATTGTGTGTTCATTCTAGATGTTTTGAGATTGAGACTTGGTGGTGATAAATAAAGTTTGTTTGACAAACATATGAATCTATATGTTAGTACCATTCTCTAAATGCAAGATAAATAATTGGAGGGAATCAACACATAAGTGGTTAACAACTATATTAGTATATATTTTGTTAGTGGAAAGTGCCTATGTAAAGCAAAAATATAGTAAGTTGAAAATACTGATGAACATCATTCTTATGGGATATTAAGAGGGAGATAATACAGAGAAAACTTTTTTTAAGTTTATTTATTTATTTTTGGAATTTCTAAACCCAAGGTGGGGTTTGAACTCACAACCCCGAGATCAAGAGTCACATGCTCTTTTGCCTGAGAGAGCCAGGTACCCTAAGACAGAGAAAACTTAAAACATATGAGAGCAGGAGAATCAGGAACGGTTCACTCATGAAAATCCAATATGAATTTCCACAAGAAAGAATTGAGCCATGAGCACTGTACAAAGCAGAAAGAACATGTAAGTAACCCTGACGGTGATTTTGGATTTGGCTTTTAGAAGATGTCATCCAGGATGTGGAGATGTAAGAATGGGTACCAGAATTCTGCATATTGAGGACTGAATAGAAGATGAGAAAATGAAGGTAATGGTGAATGTTATTGCTTTTGAGCATTTGGATATATTTACCATTTTTTGGTTCTCTTGATTATTTATGTAGATCCACTTTTCTATCTGATACTATTTTCCTAGGCCTGCAGAACTTGCTATAATGTTTCTGGTAGTGAAGATCTGCTCACAGTGTTTCTCTAAAAAGTTACTTTACCTGTGTTGTGAAAACACATTTCAAAAGGTATAGTATTCTAATTCAGCAGTTTCTCCCCACCCCACTTCAATTCTTTAATGTATTGCTACATTGTCTTCTACTTAATTATGTCTGACAAAAAGCCGATTCTCATTCTTATTATTTTCCCCTCCTTATATAATTTGTCTTTTATTATTTAATGCTTTTCAGATTTTCTCTTAAGAACTGGTTTCTACCAGCTTCAAATGCTTTGCTGTGGTTTGAAGTTTATGATACTTGGAGCTTAGTTTCTGATTCTCTAGGCTTACTGATTTCAACAAATTTGGAAAATCTCCAGCAGTTATTTATTCAAATATGCTTTTTTGTTTTCTGTTTTTTTTTTTTTTTTTTTTGCTATTCCACCTCTCCATCTGAAACTGTTTGTGTGTATGTTACATCATGTGATACGGCACTACATGTTATTGACAGACTTTATATTTGTTGCACACACATTCTTTTGGAAAGTCTTTTGCTATACTTTTAAATTCACTCATTTTCTCTTCTGTGTGGCTTCTGTCTTTTTTTAGGGCCCTTCAAATGAATGTTTTCATATATTATATTTTTCATCTCTAGAAGTTCCATTTGGATCTTTTTTATTTTCTCTCCTCATCATGTTCATTCATGAGTAAATGGTATATTCTTAGAATTGCTCTTTTAATGTCTTTTTCTGTTAATTTCATCTTATTTTTCATTTGTATGCCACATTCCTGATTATGGGTGATATTCACCTGCTTCTTTATAAGGGATTCTGGACACTGCTTATTTACATGTAAAAGTGTTGAATTTTGTGTTACTCATTTAAAAAGTGGTTGATATTTTCTGGAAGGTAGTTATATTCGTGGCATTAGTTTGCTCATATTGTGACAGCCTTCATTCCAAGACTCATTTAGCCTCATTAGTAATAAAAACCCTTCTGAGGTCTACACTGAATGCCCCATGTATTCAGTGAGAATTCTCCATTTTTGATAGGTGGAACTCAACTGATTACTTGAAATATATGAGCTCTGGGAATTATTTAACTTATAACTTTTTGGTAATTGTTCTTTCCTTGGATCCTGTTCTTTCCTAATCTCATGTGTTCTCACCCTATGAATGAGTAGATTGGTTTTCAATCAAGAGTAAAGAAGACACTTTTTGCAGTTTCTTAAGTGCTTTATACATGCAAATTCCTTCTTTTATATACTATACTTTGGAATTTTCTAGTCATTTTGATGACCCACACTTCATTACCTCTCTCTTCAATTGAACAAGAAAGATTCTTGGGCTCTCTTATGGGAGCCACAATCTTGGAATTAGGTCTATGCAAAAACCCTTGGAAATACTATATTTCACCTCATTTGTTTCTCTTTTCTCATGGACCATCATTTTTTTTTATTGTCATTTTGTTGTAGTTTATAACATAAGGGTAATTACAGAATATTTTGTTCACTCCTGGCCAGAAGAGAAAGCATCTTCAAAATGCAATTATGAAATGAAAGGGAAAAGACAATACAATTTCCCAAGGGATGCTGCATTTAGAATGAAATTTTTCTCAACAATAGAAGAACTTTCTTTTTGTTATTTTTAGAAAGTTGTTGGTGATGCATTAATGAAAATCCAAATTTTCAACTTCATCGATGACCATTAATGGTTACTGAAACTCATCAATGATGTATTAACTGATTCTTAACATCAGATATTTAGAAGGAATATTTGTGTAATATAGGTATGGTAACAAATTGTATTTCTTAAAATCTCTAAATTATTATTTATATTTCAATTCTGTTTTAGCTACGTAGATTTGATTTTAATACAATCCAGGCAATAAACAATGGCATAGATATTTCATTATTGTATGTGAGATTATTGACCGAAATGCTCTGAATAATTGGATGGAAACCTGTTAAAAGAAAAAAGGTCCAAAGAGAAATTATGATGATAATACAGATTATAAAATTCATTGGTCAAAATGTAACAATGACAGTGGTGATTTTCAAAGGTCATCAAAGTCTAATTCTTCCAGAAATTATTTTATTCAAATTTAATCCATTTTAGCTTTTACTGTCAGGGTAATTAACTTTCTCTGACCTATATTTTTAAACAATACACTAAGAAATTAATGTACTCTGATAACCACACATGTTGATTCTATATACTATATATATATATAAATAGCTGCATTTAAAAGGACAACAGGGCCAAAATGGTGTTATTTGTGCTAAGCCCCATGTCAGCAAGCCAAAATTTAATATCTAACCTAATTGCAGTTTCAGCTTCTCCCAGGAATGTGACCTTTAACCAGTCAATCCAGAATTACCTGGTCAGCACTAGTGAGGTGATCTGCCTGATAGACCCTCACCCTTCCCCCAAAGGAAGGTGACCTTGCCTGAAATAAATCATTCTTTTATTTATGACTCATTTGTCTCATCTCCTCTCTGCCTTTAAAAATCTTCCATTTTGTACAGCATCTCAGAGCTCCTTCCTATTTGCTAGATGTGATGCTTCCTGATTTACAAATTGTTGAATAAAGCCAACGAAATCTTTAAGTTTACTCCACTGAATTTTGTTTTTTAACAAGAGACAGTTTGCAATAAAGTCACTTATGATTACAAATGTAAATACAGATTTGTGCTAGTTATATGCATGTATGAATACAACCCAGACATATTTCAAAACATATTCAACAAATATATTTATGAGAAAGAATAATTCATTGGCTTGTAGGACTTACATATTTCATTTACACACATACACACACACATACACGTAGAAACCTAAATTTTCACTTTATATGTTTTTAACACAATAGACTCAGCTTGTTAAGGAAAAACCCCAGAACTCTGAAAATCACTGAAAATATTTAATTATAATAAAAAATAATGTTTTTATTTATTTTTGAGAGAGAGAGAGAGAGAGAGAGAGAGAGAGAGAAGGCAAGCACAAGCAGGGGAGGGGCAGAGAGAGAGGGAGACACAGAATGCGAAGAAGACTCCAAGCTCTGAGCTGTCAGCACAAAGCCCAACTCAGAGCCCCAACTTATGAATGGTGAGATCATGACCTGAGCCAGAGTCAGACGCTTAACCAACTGAGCCAGTCAGGCACCCCTTTAATTATAATTCTAAATCTTAGTTTTTACCTTTAATAATTTCAAAGGGGAAAAGTAAAATTTAAATAATTCTAAAGTTTTGTTTTTCTTTAAATTATAGGATGTTCTCCTAGAGAAGGACACAGAAGTGTGTCCTAAGTCTTTTTCAGATACGGGTCACTAGTCTTTTTTCAGAACCTTCCAGTAGAACCTCTTTGTCTATGTTCTATCTTTGCCCTGCTTTTTAAAAATAGTCCCAGGGTTCTTATAAACATAAGTTATTGGAAATAATTAATATGTTTAATGTGCCTTATTTGATTTTTATTCATGAATGTTTTTCAAGAGAAATGTATAAAAATAAAAAGTATAAAGAAATTGAAATTCAATTTGAAGACTAAACAGCTAAAATAATAATTAAATTTGAACTCATGAAACAAAATGTTTACTAATCTGATGAAAATTAGGTATTTCTTCAAGCCCCAAACTTCCCAAATCCAAAAGAGAAAAGAAACTAAAGGCATGCAAAATGTTGCGAATGTATAACTCAACCTAACTAGCAAATATGGAAACTGATGCAACTTTTTGTTAAACAACTTTTAAAATGTGTTGGTTTTCCACGATAGAGTATTGCTATTTTAAAGCTTTACACAACCTGTGGTCTGTGTTAATCCTAATCTGTTGTAAAAGCATAATAAGGTATGAGGAATAAACCTGTCCTCTAATATAAGATGTCATTGAGAAATGAAACCATTACTATTTTCAATTTATAAAATATAAAATTCTAATACAAAAAAACAGAAGTTAATTGCTTTGGTGCACCATGAATTATCACATTATATTAAACATTCATACATTTAAGAGAAAGGAAGAAAATGTGAATATCAATTCATATATTTGAGTTGTAGGAAAGCACAATGTTAACATCTTTCTGAAATGACAACAATTATGTTTTAAATTAGTATTTCAAAAATTGTCTACATATTTCTTTAGTATCTAAAAGGCCAACTTAAATACAAAGTGTAAAACTACTGGGTACACCAACTCAATTCTTTGCTTAGAAAACCTTGCACCACAGTTCTGGGCTGTGTTCAGTCAGAAGAAAGAGTACCCTTCTCTTTGGCCCAAAAAACATTATCATATCAATAAGCGAAACATGTGTGAGTCTACAAAGGTAACAGAAGATCTAAGTCTACCTCCCCTCTGCTCCCTAGAGCAGAAATATCGATTTAAAGCAGCCAAAATCTAAAGATGATCTAGACACAGGCTTGCCAATCCAGTTTTGTTTTGTTTTATCGTTTAACTCTCCCAAGGACTACATGGGATTGGTATTAGGGCATCAGGAAGAAAGAGAGCAAAGGGCAAATTTGACTAAGGTGTAAGGAATAGAGGTGCTAGAGAAGTTGAAGAAAGGAGAGAAAGAAGACATTCAATCAGGGGAAACAAATGTCTAAGAACCAGGACCAAACAGTCCTTCAATAAGAATCCTACTTCCCGTAAAAATCTGGAGATCCTTGTCCCTCTCTATAAAGAGAAGGTGGTAAATGGGCAAAGAAGGAAAATAACGCCTCTTGACCAATGAAGAACTCATCAATATGATCTGTACACTTTCCTTTGAAAAAGAAAAATGACAAACTCAGCAATGTTACGCTATACTGGTAAAACAATTTCTCTCGATAGTTTTCTAAGAAATAAAGTAGTATCGCTCTTGGTTCTTCCCATTTCTGATAACCGTCACTCAGTTTTAGATATGGTCTCTATGGTTTTAAAATAGTAAAGTCTTCCTCTTCCTCATGACACAAAAGTAATGAGGTTAAAAACAGAAGCAGTTTTGATTAAAAGCATATTGCTTCATGTAATAAGTTTAATGGGTAGTATTGACCTTTAAATCATAAAACACATCCATGAATCAGCTAAATAATAGGTCATCTGGCAAACAGAAGTTCTATTTCAGTTTATAAAGCAGAAACAGCTAGCAGACATGCTTTTGATGGCCAGTGAAATATTTCACAGTATAGAAATAAAACATTTTCTTACTCTATTAAAATGTTAGACTTTATTTACTTGAGTTCGTAACAGCGAGTTTCTTTCATATGCATATTAATTGTAAAGTATGAACATAAATTAAAAATATTTTTCCAGCAGTTTGGTATAAATTGTTGATCTTTTTAATGTGTTGGCATTTTAAGGAATGGTTGAAAATAATATAACTTTTGCTAAATTAAGCATTCGTCTCTCTGTTAGGAACTTACCTTGGGTTAAAAATCTTAATAAACAAGGTATAGTTTGGCCTTTTTGTGGAAAATGGATATAAGGTATTATCTTTGAGATCCTTTGAAATACTGCACCTTTTATATACAATCTAGCCTTTAATTTTCTAAAAACTTTTATGTAAATTGACTAAATGCAAATGAACAAATCTGGATGATGACTTCTTCCATATAATTTTATGTGCCAATTTTCCAAATAAAGATTTCTAATTAAATAAAAATCTCCTTGTATACACACAGTTTTTACTACTTCTGCCTAGAAGTATATAATTACTATATACTTTAATTTCCATTCTACTTCATTTATTATGTATGTTCCAAAAGTAGAGAAAGATGATTCTCTATTGTAATTTGTAAGAAAATTGAAAAATAATGAATTCACTTGAGTGTTCATCTATGATGAGTTTTTCTCAATATGTGTTTCTCTACTACCTGTAGATTTGCTCTAAATTGTGACTATAAAGTTACAGCATTTTTAGAAGATCAACTTGGGCAAATAGCATTCAAAAAGGAAACAGTCATTACTTTTCTCAGCAAAATCAACGTAAAACATGAATAAGATTATAAAAAATAAATACGAGGTGTAACTTAATGATGATGTTTTAGAAATTTAAACCTGAGTTACTAACATAAAGAATAGACAGTTATCTTACTCTCCCGGTTTCACACTCTTCTTCAAGACAGGAATTTGTTATTAGCACCTGGCCTCCAGGCTTGCTGTGAAGCCACACGGTTAAAAATCTAAACTTAGTCCAATCAGTTATCTCTATCATTATTGCCAGGCTCTATTTGAAGAAAAGCACCCTAGCTGGGCATCAGCCAGGAGTTCACTGAAGTCAGTATTAATGAGACTGACAGGAAGCAGGCAGTTATTTCTCCAGAGGGTGAAGTGTTACAAACTAGTGACCATGAAGAAGTTAAAGGAAAAGACAAATGGGACTGTTCCTTTTCTGGCTGAGAGCATATCTTATTGAGAACAATTCCTTAGGAGAAGTCAGAGTTCTGCTTTGATAAATACTGCCTGGGAAGGCCTCACTTTGATCTCTGCCTTATTTCAGGGGTAGACATCAAAATACACTTAATGAGCTTTAGTATCCACTTCAGGTGAAAATGGACTCAGGGAATTAGGAATTTTGAGGCCATATATTTTGATATCATTTTTCTAACTTTCATTTCTATCTCATATTTTACACATGAAGAACTTGAAGCAGAAGTTTACATAACTTGCTCAAATGGCAACTAAATTTAGGGCCAGAGACAGGTCTGAAATTTACTCTATTTGGCCTCCAGTCTGAAGTTCTTCTTTCTTCCACTTTTTTTCAGTGTGGTTCCCATATCATCCATATCGAGTGTCTTGTCATATTGGTGATACACACTTCTGCAAGACTGATTCAATGTGAAGTTTTTGGCTTTGCTTCTTATGTTTTTAATGTTTATTTATTTATTTTGAGAGAGAGCAAGCGTGCACTCATGCACACAGAAGCAGGGAAGGGTCAGAGAGAGCTGAGAGAGATAATCCCAAGCAGGCTTCTCACTGTCAGTACAGAGCCTGAGGTGGGACTTAATCTGGTTTTACAAACTGTGAGATAATGGCCTGAGCCAAAATCAAGACTCAGATGCTTAATTGACTGAGCCACCAAGGCACCCCTCAATGTGAAGTTTTTTTGACATATTCATAATACTGAGAATAATTTCATTAGATTTTATTAAATTTGTGCTGAAGATATTGGATGCTTTCTTTTCTTTTTTTCAATTTGAGACAGAGAGCACGAGCAAAGAAGAGGGGGCAAAACGGGGGAGAGAGTGCGAATCTTAAGCAGGCTCCCTGCTCAGCATGGAGCCTGATGCAAGGCTTGATCCCACAACCTTGGGATTATGACCTGAGCCAAAATCAAGAGTCAGATGCTCAACCAAATGAGCCACTCAGGCACCCCTTGGATGCTTTCTGTAAATTCATGCCCACTTTCCTATTCTTTGGATGAGTCAACTGGGATGGGGACATCATTAACCTTTCTCCTCAATCCAGAGTCCACATGTTAATCACTCATGTTCAATTTATAAGTGAAGTGAATGCAAAATCTTCATTCATCTGGGTCTTGTTTTTACATATATTATCGATTCTAATATTTATTATAATCAGTTTTCTCCTTTGAAGGAAGTGCATTGAGTATCCATAAATAATATTGTCTTTTTATATCCAAAAATATAAATAACTCTCAGAGAACCATATTTTGCTAGTGTATTCACATATAAATACAAATTGCATTAAATTAGAAATGTTATAAACTATAACATTATCATTGATCAAAATGGAGTCAAAGGGCACATTCATTAAAATATATAGTTGATTCTAGCTGCTACAGATATATGAAGCATATTTTTGTTACTTGTGAAATGTATATGTATATATACATACATATAAAAAATCCACATAAAAATACATTATATTATAAATCTTGAAGTAGTTTTACTTTTGTATGTAGGTTGATTATATATTAAATAATTTATTGAATTAAGGTGTCAAATTGTTTTAAAAATGTTGTCTTTATTTACTTTTGTTTCCTTAATGAAAAATTCTACTGCAATAAATTACATCTAAAAATATAAAATGAATAAAGTAATGTTATCAATATTAATACTTAATACCTTGCTATATTTAATTTTGAGTGATTATCTTATATCTAAAAGTAAATCTCTTCTTAAGCAATAATATAACCCTATATAAGCCTGAAGATATTAGTAAACTAGGGATTGGTGGTAAAATGGGGGGAATAAAAGTGTTCTCAGAATGGGAAGAGGGGAAACAATGTGGAGAAGTATTAAAATAGATTAATACAGCTTAAAAAACAGGCATATATTTGGTAGCACTCGAAAACTGAATTTTTGCTAGAATGGACACTTTATGTCCTAGTTAGAAAAGCTTAGTTCTTTTTTTCCCTTGAGACTTTGACACAAAATATCTTAAACTTCTATTGTGAGGAAAAATAAATAAAAATTCACATTAAAATCAGAGAGGATCATAACTTTTAAAAGGCTAAAAATTAAAGAGTTTGGATTCAACTGAGATTATACCTTAAGAAGAGAAAAAAATCTAAAGAAGAGAAAAATCTAAATTGTCACATTTATGTTAGATCAACCCTATTTATATAGAAAAGCGAATCATTTGGGAGAAATGAGAATAATTCAGTACATATCTATGAACAAATGGGTCTCAGCATTCTTGAAGTGTTCTTTCATAAAGGTTTCATTGCATGAATTGCCTCAGAATAGTCTAATTTTCAAAATGTTCTATCACAAGATGATTTCTGATGAAACATTACTGGCTACGGTTAGACTTTAATCCATATCATAATTTTATGCATGTGCTTTTCTACAAGCATAAGTGGATAGGATTGTGAGATAATTAATACAATTACTATGTGCTTGGATACATATGATTGCTTATCCTCTTTCACTTCACAAATATATAGTTAAGTGATATTGCATGACAAGGGCACAACTCTAAAATATTTAATAGAAAAAAATACCAAGGATACTTACTGGAAAAAAAAGTTGAATGCTACAGAATAGTTCTCCATAGTTTCAAAGCAATATAGCAGTTTGGCATTCCAATAATACTCCTTGTGAGAGGTATACTGTGTCTCATTGAAGTAAAAGAAACTAGTGATCCTTACTGAAGAAAACTGGCAGAGTTAATGACTTAATTTCTGTGTCTTCTATTTTTATTTAGTCACATGTCAGTTTTTATTGAACAAATTTGAATTTGATGATTGATGCTACCCAGATATTTGGGGATGTTATAGGGTTGGATTAATTAATTTATTTATTATCTCCACAAACCTATATTCTTTGAGCCAATTTCACTTGACAGACCAATTAGATGATAGGCCTTTCCTTCTTTAACTGGGATCTTTATAAATCAGACATATAATGAAATGTGTCAAAGGAAATGTGAAGCCACAGGACAATGATGACATAGCTTTAAAAAATCAGTTAACTTGAATATTTGAAGGAGAAACTTTTTCTATTTTAATGTCAATTGATAAATATGGAAGAAATGGTCAAGTTAAAAGACTATTTGGAAAAATCAGATGAAAATCATCAATGAATGAGTAAACTGCAATGAATTAAAATGACACATATTCACCAAGTATGTGAATGACAGACACATATTCACCAAGTACCCATATAATTTTTAGTTATAAGAGAAAAAAGAGAAAATTGGCATAAACTAACCTATGTAATAAATCAAACCAATATCAAGGGCCTCCTAATATAATACACTGGCAAGAATACAATGTCACTTACGTTGTTCATGCTTGCCCTGAAATGCATAACTGTAATATAATCATGAGGAAATGCCAGACAGACCCACATAATGGAACACCTTACAAAACAATGCTGCAACTATTTAAAAAGATTAAGGTCAATGAAGACAATAAAAGACTGTGAACTTTTGCAGATTAGAAGACAATAAAGAGATAAGACATGAAGACTA
The DNA here is from genome assembly GCF_028749965.1 of Puma concolor. Taxonomy (NCBI): domain Eukaryota; kingdom Metazoa; phylum Chordata; class Mammalia; order Carnivora; family Felidae; genus Puma; species Puma concolor. The sequence goes on along the minus strand of NC_141667.1, from coordinate 202,388,450 downwards.
GTTGCAACATATTATAGAGGATTGTTTGATACAGGTTCAGCTTAGTTTTCTTTCTTTTTGCTATAGAAGACATTAATGGAACAATTGAGAAATATGAAAAAGTGTCTATAGAATAGATGATAGTTTTAGATGAATGTTAATACTGATAAGCTTTTATTCTTATTTTGGTAGGTACAACATGGTCATATAAACAAATGTCTTTTTTCCTAAGAAACACAACTGGAAATATTTAGAAGCGTAGGGACCATATGGCTGCAAATTATATTAAGATAACCAAAAAAATGTGATTGTGATCCCATAATTGATTGAGATTAATTTGTGGAAATTTTGGGATCTCATCTGTTTTATTTTTTTTTTTCCCAAATAAATTTTGCATTTACTACTACTTGGAGATAATATCACTTCTTTCTTCTTTTAATGTCCATGGTGTAATCTGAAATAATTATTTTCTATTTTTTCCATCTAACTCTGGCAACAGTAATTCTGAAATTTCCCTGGGGCCCACCCTACATTTTGCTGAAGAAATTAAGTTCTTAGATTTAGTTGGATTGCAGTTACCACTTTTGCTATTTAATAGTTAATTTTGTGTTTATGTCCTTTTAGGACATTTTTTAAGGTTATAAAGATACACTTCTGTATTTCCCCATATTTGTAAATATTCCATATTTAGTTCTATTAACTATTTTGATTTAATACTTGTAAATGGTTGTCAAGACTGAGAGGGTCTGAGATTTCATAATAGTCTTTAGTTCAGAAGTTAGCCTGTCACCAATTTATGGATGCTGGTAGAAGACTCAAGATCCCTGTCTCAGAAACAAAAAATAGTTTATTATGCACAGCAAAAGCAATAGTTGCAGTATCAACATTTGTATTAGTACTACAGTAACAATTTCTATAAGGTTGTATGAAGAGGTATAGATAAATCTAAGCAAGGAAAATACTGCATTAAGAAGAGAAAAAGAGAGAAACTCTAACTTAGTGATCCCAAGTTTTTAATAATGTGCAGTGAACATGCCTGCTGTTCACTCCAAAGGATGACACTGTCTCTGTTTTCCAAGGACATAATCAAAAATATTCTTTGTTTTAACAAAAGATGCCTATGATGTGTTTCCAAGGTTATTTGTGATACAAGCATCCTTCAGAAGATGGCCTTCAATAAAGACCATCAATGACTCTTCTCAGAAGTCATGGAGAAATGTTAAAGATTCATGAAGAGTTATCTCCCAAGAATATCCACCATCAATTTTTTCACCTTCCTTGTTTCTGATGAGTTTCTCTGAGTATGCCATTTTGTTGGTGTCTCTGAATAATCTGATGGACATTGGCTGTCACCAAATCCATTCAGTTTGTCTTGCAGAATTTACTTAAGGTTATTATCAATGGAATTTCAAGCAGAATGATGAGATTAAATAATATCCACCAAGGTCCCATACCTGACCTCCACAATGCCTATAAACCAACAAGGTCTACCTTAGAAATCCAGGTGGATTTCTCAAGTTTCTATTGACCTCTCTTCCTGCCCTGAGACATTAATCCAAGTATAGTAAGATGTGTTTATAATAGCAGACTAGGTTTTGGTTCCCAAGAGGAAAGCTTAAAGCCTTTCTGTTGTCCATAACAACCAAAGTGGAAAGAGGCTGAATGACTGATTTCCAAAGTAGAGATGAGTACTAATGGGTACTAATGAGTACTAATGAGTACTAATGAACATTTAAGCTAAAGTCAAGGACTTGGTTTTTCCTACATTTTCCAGTTGGATGGTTCTCATGGTAGAGACCACTGCATGCAGCATAAACATAAATAACAAGTCCCTTAACCCACTGCAAAGCTCCCCCAATGAACGAAAGGTAGCCTTATGTTAGATAGAACACAGTCTAAGGTCTGGATTTAAATAAATGAATCTACTGCATGTTTTTGGAAAAAATATCTGAGAACAACAATTGATCCAATGTAAGTTGTTAGCCTGTCATAAATTCATTGATGTTGGAAGACTTAAGACTCCTGGGTTATAGATTACTCACAGAAATCTGAATTGCCAAAATAACAATGTTTGTGTTCGTTCTCTGAATCCCAATCCCAACAGGATGATGTGAAAAGTGCCAAGAAATACCTGCACACAAACTGTATTATACTACAGAATCCTGATCATAGGGAACCCACATATTTTACAATAGATAGTAAACATTCCTGCTCTTTCGCAAATTATCTTTATTCACTAGACTATAAGCATGTCTGCCTCATGCCTCAGAGGAGGTAACCATCTTATTTCTTATTAAGACTGTTCAGAATACACATATCTTTGAAAGGATGGTCCAGTTAAGTGTCAATGTGTGAAGAGTTTAGGAGGCATCATTACTTGTGACAACAAGAAAAAAAGTAAAAACAAATTAACCACTGACTTTTCTTGGATCTATCAGAAAACTGAAGTCACAAGGAACACTGTCATTCTGAAATCTGGAGAAAAGGGTAAATACAGAGAATCACATTCAAGGTAAATTTGTCTAGAGCAGAATCTACTAAAGCTATAAACAGTTAGGACCACATAAACAGAAAATTTGATGAATTACTCCCAGCAGAATTACTTCCAGCAGACAAGCCTGAGAAGGAGTGATTTCAGGGGGCCTCACTCTTAGAGAACAACCATATTTTCTGGGTTTAAACCCTAGGAAAAACACCAGGTTCTCACAGTAAAGAGATAAATAAAAAACTTCATGTTTCTGGCAAGAGGAGGGGGAAATATTAGGGCAAAACAGACTTTATTAAAGACAAAGTAGACTTCAGGCAAGAATTATCAGAGATAAAGAAGGATGTTCTATAATCATAAACTTATTACGTGCCCAAGAAGACAGCAATCCTTACTGTGTGTGAGCCTAAGAACGCTGCACCAACATATACCTGGATATTCCCCAGTGTTTAAGGGGAAGCTTCCTTTCCTTGTGATTTCATGTTTGTCATTTGGGGTGACTTCTAGTGTAGTGAAACCATTGGCCTCTCACTGCTTTCTCAACTTTGCTAAAGGAAGTAGGAATGATTTATCTGGCAATTTTTTTAAAGCAGTGGTGGAAATATTTGTTGTTGCCGTTATTAGATATGCCTTCTGCAGAGCAGTTGTATTTTGATTTGCTCTTGTTATGTGATAAATGACTTACTCTCTGGTATCTTGTAGTTGTACAACTGTGCAAGTGATCCCGTCTCTTTATCTTCAGAGATAAAGTATTAGCAAATTAACAATCCCATTTATCAAATCTCTATTTTCCTATTCAGTTCCAAATGGTTCTGAATGGCAGAGGGGAAGACAGTCTTTTTGTTTGCTTTAGCTTGAATTTTTTTTTTTTTGCAGTAATTCCCCATAATTTCTACATGCTCCACAATGTTTCTACTTATTTTATTATATTTACCTTTATTTTATATGTTCCTTGTAATTTTTGTACTGTGCACTGTTTTTTTTTTCAATAAATATTTATGCAGTGGTAAGAAAAATAGACAATACCATCTGGCTTTTGAGTTATGAGGGAGAAAGGAATAATCAAATAATCACACCAAAATTTTTATAATTGTGATAAATACTGAGACAAAAAAGAACAAGGTGCTCTGATACCTTATACAAGAGAAATCTTTGGGGATTAGGTGAATGTGGGTCATGAATGCCTCTTTGATAAAGTGGCTTTTGACATGAAATCTAAAGACTAAATAGGAGTTTATTATTATTTCTGAGGCAACATAAAGAACATAGACATTATTACTTCTTTGAGCCAGACAATATTTTTTTCTTGATGTAGGCCAGAGATTGGCAAACATCTTTGGTTAAAAACTGGGTAATAAAAATTTTTAGCTTTGTGAGTACATGGTTTCTGTTACAACTCCTGAACTCTACACTGTAGTAGGAAGGTAGTCACTGATGATATAAATGAATGCACATGGCTCATTCTAAAAACCTATTTTTAAAAAACAAGTGATGGACTTATCCCTGGCCAGCCTAATAATATATTACATTGTTTATTGCTACTAAAAATATATTTACATTAAATTCTTTTAAATAAGGAGTTTGCATCCTATTTTTAAATTGCTTCTTCATCTAACTGAAGGAGTGTGCATGTGTAACTACTGAATTGCACTTGTTTAATTCATTTTACCACATGCATTTTTAAACTTTTTTATCTATATATCATTTTTATCTTCCAGATATGTTATTCTCAAGACCAAAATCATATTCAATGTCTTTATAACAGTTAATGATTACAAATGAGACACTGTCAAGAAAATTGTTTTCCAAAGCGCGTTCCGCGGACTACAGAACCTTTGAGATGCTACCCAAAATAGCATCTTAAATAAGTTTAGAAATCACTGTATGTCATTGGTTCCCAAATTCCAAACTAACACTGTATTATATGCAGAGAAAAATGAGAAAAATGAAGAATATGGGGTTGGTTTTGAAAAATATAAATGTATTTATTTTAAGACTTAAGTTGAAATTGTAGCTTTCATATATTTCAGGGAAAGTAAGTATGTACTTCAAAGAAATATTGGTAATGGTAGGTTATTTCATTATATTATTCTAGAGAGTAAATATTTTACAACTCACAAATAAACTTTAATTTCTGTTCACTGTACCCATATCTCATACCCTAGGACCCACTAAGGAATATGGATAGAATCTTGAGGATTGCACTTGCATTTGCCAATGCTTTTAATACACTGACATTGAACAAATCAAGCCCTGAAATTTGAAATATTTTAGCTCAGAGAGGTACTCTTTTATTAACTACTCTCTTTCTGACTGAATTCCTCTATAAGTATGTTTGCTCTATTCTCCCAGTTTCAAGGTAATACTGCTTATATCACTAGTTCTAACCTTCCCTTAGAAAAGTTCTTGCAATGAGGTAACTATGGGTATCCCATATGTACTTGTTGATAAGAAAAAAGTAACCTGTAAACAGTCTATTATCTTTGTCATTTACAAAAGAAAAAATATGCTAAAATATGTTCTTTGAGTGTTTTTTGACATGCTGTGCTGCCATGCTAATGTGTTTGCTTTAAGAGTCTCTTATTCTTCATTATGTAACTGATTATCAGATTGTTCTTTGTGACATGTTAATCAGAGTAACCCAGAACAACAACAACAAAAAAACTGACTCAAAAACATCGCTCTATTATCTTTTAAGAAATTGGCACACTAGCTTGTTGGACTCAAACAATTGATAAATAATAATCCAAACTGTTGTTGTCCAAACCATTTGACCTACTTGTATTGTCTGGTCACCTAGCCTTCCTTTCTCTTTTGCCAAAGATTTCATTTCAGTGTAGTCTCCTCATTCCCAGGAGTTTCTTTCAATGTTCACCCACAAAGTGGGAGGTAGTATGAGTTAAAGGCAAATTTCTGGATACCTATGAACATTTTTTCCCATGTTGAATCAATTGTTCTGACTCTCACAGTGATGAAGTGTGAGAAATGGATACATTGATTACTTAATGGGCTCTCAACTTTCAAATATTTTATTCAGGCAAGCAGTTTTGTACTTTTAATTTTCTTATGTAGGGCAATCTCTTAATATTGATATTCATTTATTCATAAATGGATTGTATTCTTTTCACAAAGTATGTGTATTTGGGTCCTAGTTACAAATTTTTCCTAGCAAGATTTTGCTAGCAAAATTAAGCCAAGCTGAATCATGGATAACATAAATGAGTATAAGATCAGCAAGGGCAGAAGCAATCTTCATAATGGGCTGGAAGTTATAGCCCATGGGAGATGAGATGGCCAAAAAATGAGCTAAAGTTTAAAGCTGATACAAAGGTAGCCAGTGTGAGCCTAAAGGGCTTAGTGGATAATGTTCTCATTAAATGATTGCTTCCAACTTTCTGGTTGACTGGAAGTAAAAGGAAAAAAAAAAGCATATATAATTCAGTGTTCACCAAGTTGTTCAAACAAAAATTTTCACTTGATAACTAGGATAAATGACGTAAATTTGCATTTACTTTATCTAAAATAAAACAATATATTGAGGCACCTGAGTGGCTCAATTGGTTAAGTGACCGACTTCGGCTCAGGCCATGATCTCACGGTTCATGGGTTCTAGCCCCGCACTGGGCTCTGTGCTGAACGCTTGCTCGGAGCCTGGAGCCTGCTTCAGATTCTGTGTCTCGATCTTTCTCTGTCTCTCCCCCGCTTGTGCTCTGTCTCACTCTGTCTCTCAACAATAAATAAATGTAAAAAAACAAATTAAAAAAAATAAAACAATATAACAATTCTGAGAAAAACCTTTTCTATTGAAATATTAAATATGAGTTAGAAATATTTGACGTTAGAATAAAAAGTTCTTGGGACGCCTGGTGGCTTGGTCAGTTAAGCATCTGATTCTTGATTTTGGCTCAGGTCATGATCTCATGGCTCCTACGATGGAGCATCACATTAGGCTCTTCACTGACTGCATGGAACCTGCTTGGGATTCTCTCTTTCTCTCCCTATCTGCCACTACCCCACTCATGCTCTCTCTCTCTCTCTCTCTCAAAATAAATAAATAAACTAAAAAATAAAAAAAGAAAGAAAAAGCCTTGTGGATATTTTCAATGGATTTTTACACTTACTGAAAAAAATACCTTTCCTTCAATTAAATAGTAAACATTTGATTTATTTATAGACAACTATGGTTTTGGTATTATATTTTTATATTCTATAAATTATGCTTTTTAATATCTTAAAATATTCAGGAATATAGAATCACTAGCAGTTTATTTTAATAATTGCAACCTGTTTTTAATAAAACTTTGGGGAAATAATTTTTTAATACGCATTTAATTCAATTAAGTTGTCCATGATATCCTCTCTGATGGCAATGATGAGCTACCATTTAAGAGGCAGACTGCTAGGAAAGCCTACCAAAACCCCATCAATTTTTCATGTTAATGAGAAATAAAATTTCATTGTTTAGTCACTGATATTTTGAGATTACTATTATTGTAGCTAAAATTAACCTTATCTGAACATTGCAGTGCCATATTATGCTGTTTGTACAATTTTTGTATCATCCATTAGAAATGATAAAGCTCATATACCTTCTTCTCTCTCCGGTTTAGGCTTATTAAATCAAATGGTGAACCACACAAGGAAGTAAAAACACTGTCATCCACCTCCTATTTTCTTTAATCATCTCAGGATGTAAAAGAAATGACTAATGTAGAAATCACTTAAAGACTAATTTTTCCTTTAAATTAAATCCACTAATGCATATATACTTGTGAATCTGACTTATCCATTCTACTATATTGAAAAAGCCTCTATGGGAGAAAAGCTTTTAACATATTCATATTTGTATCCTCTATATCATTAGCGAATGGTACATGATTAAAACTGCAAGATGGAGTTGAAAATCTATTCTCATGTGATAGTTTCAGCATTGCTCACTGTCTTATTGGTTCAGCTTTGGAAGAGCTAAAGTTTAAAAAGGTTCATCTTGGAGGTTCCTGATTGGCTCAGTCAATAGAGCATGTAACTCTTGCCCCCAGGGTTGTGAGTTCAAGCCCCACACTGGACATGAAGCCTACTTAAAAAAAAAAATTAAAGGTTCTTCTTGAACCGGGTTTTAAAATATTTTTCCGAGAAATGAATATACCATTTTAATATAATTTTATCAACTCAATATCTATGGTATCATTGAACTTTGTTCTAGCTTTATTTTTTGACTATGTAACTTAGACTACATTATATATTTATATAATAGTAAAGGGTCTCCTTGGGTTTTCAGTCACCCACGAGGCAACTCTTGTGGGTAAGGCCCTCAGTTATTTTAGAAATGGTCAGGAAATCATTCTGCACAGTTTTTTGCAGGGTATATGGGGTACCTTCAAATCCCTAGAAATTGAAAGTTTTGGTTAAAACAATATATGGCAATTCAAAACTGATGACCAAGAGCATAGCACTACTAAGAATAACCTGTCAAAGAAAGAAAAATATTACTGGGATGTGACAAGGAAATTTCAACGTGCACAAAGAAAGTTCAAGAATCTACATTGATTCCAGTGTGTGATTCTGTAAAGGAAGAAAAATCTTCTAGAAATAACTGAAATCATTATACATCTATTTGTCCAAAGCTATAAATGTTCAACACCAAGAGTGAACTCCTTGGTAAATTATGGATTTTGGGTGATTTTGATGTGTCCATGTTAGTTTATCCTTGGGAAAAAAATAAAAGTACCACTCTGGTGAGTGATGTTGATAATGGAAGGGGTTATATAAATGTGGTGCCAGGGAGTATATGGGAACTCTCTGTAACTCCTTAATTTTGTTGTAAACCTAAAACTTCTCTAAAAAAATAGTCTTTAAAAATTTACTTATCTTATAGTTAAAAACTCAAAACTCTATTTCAGTGGCTCTAGAAAAACTATTTCTGATACATAAATTTCCTAATCATAGTTTCCATAGATGTTAAGACAAATATCCTAATCATAGTTTCCATAGATGTTAAGACAAATATATAGTTAAAAATTTGTCTACACTGATGTTTTTATACCTTTTGATCCTTTTTTTTCAAATATCTTTTGATTCTTAAGCAAATCAGGACAGAAAAAGAAACAGATGTTTAAGAATGACCTGTGATAGGGAATCACAATTAGAAATAAAATCTTCTCCCAATTAAGAAAATTTCTCCATAAACGTAGTAGACAAAGAAAACTGTGTTATTGAAAAAGCATTAAACCAGAGTGTGATGCACATTACAGGCAAACCACTAAGAGATTGCAAAGACAGAAAGAAATCTCACCATTTTATATAGCTTAGGAGAGCAAACCCATTACACACGTATTCTCAAGATAAACAATAACCAGTCTTCATGTAAGAGGATTTGACAAGACCATTTGTCACACAGATTCGTCCTAGATTTACCTGGTAAAAGGGATTATGCTCTGTGTTAGCCAATTGGCTTCATACAGAGGAAAAACAAATTTCTGGTATCTTTAAGACAGGAGATGGTTTTGCAATCTGGAACAAAGTGCCCACTGAAGTCGGGTTTCTATCCAATCAGAGAAACATGGAGATAGGGGTGCTATCATCCTTGATGCTTACATTTCAGTGAGATGGTTCCTGAGTCCTTAAGAAAGGCATTCCTGGGTCATAAAGCAGTCAAAAGTCCTATGTAGTTTTCAAAAAGATTTACATACATTTCAACAAGAGAAGTGTTCCCAATTATAAACTTTCTAATTCTTCCTTAATTTCAACAGGGAGAATTAAGCCTCTTCTTTTTTAATTTGTATTTTTCCTTACATCTAAAATATAATATTGTCTAGGATTTAATGAAATTTCTTCTCCTAAAATAAATTCATGGGGTGCTTGGGTGGTGCAGTGAGTTAAGCATCCGACTCTTGATCTGGGTTCAGGTCATGATTTCACAGTTCATGAGTTCAAGCCCTGCATCTGTGCCATCAGCACAGAGCCTGCTTGAGATTCTGTCTCCCCTTCTCCCTGCCCCTCCTCCACTTATGCGCACTCTCTTTCACTCTCAAAATAAATAAATAAACTAAAAAAATTAAAAATAAAATAAATTCATAAGGATTATGTCATACAAGATTTAGAAGACAGGTAGAACCCAAACAAAGGAAACAGCAATACTGACATGATGATATACCCACAAAAAACTATTTCCAGAGAAATTAACAACTACCTTAGTTAAATGATGACACTGTTAGATATCTAAAAATATGACAATTCAGTATCAGAATGGGCATGATTTTATTTCCAAAATTATTCCCTACAAGAGTGTAAGGAGGAGTTATGTCAACATGGTTTTCCATATAAATTCTGTAAAGGATGATTTTATTGAAAACTTAAGTTTTATAAAGCAAGTCATAAGAAATGACTCTAAGAGCTTTAATCATCCCAAGGCATACCTGCCAAATGTCATTTTGTCCATTGAATATTTTATTTTCTCAAAGCAAGCTATAATCTCTAATCAGGGACTTTCATCATGGTCAAAATATTTTTTATTCATGCCTTAAGTGTGTGGCTGTGTTCAACTTGAAAACCACCTAACAAAACCTTTCAAAGACTTTGAAACCCTTGTTTCAGAAAAGTTCTTGTTCCCCGAGCTACTCAGTATTTATAATTTGTTATTCATCTAAATAAATAGCAAATAATAGATAGAATAAATTCTAATATTTATAACCAATAACAATAAAACAATTTTTACAGTCTGGGAAATTTGGAGCATATGCAGTTCTCATTATATTAGTTTTAAAACTCAGTGCTGTGAGATGCATGGGTAATTTAAGGATGGAATGCTCAATGTTCATCTCATCAGAAGCAGTAAAAGAAAGTCCAGGAAAACTTCAACAAAGAATATATAGTATTTTTTACAGTTACAGGGAGGTTCTCTCTGACAAAAGTGATTCACAAAGAGGTTTTTATTCAGCCATAATCAAAAGAATGAAATCTTGCCATTTGCAATGAAGTGGATGAATCTAGAATGTATTATGCTAAGCAAAATAAGTCAGTCAAAGAAAGATAAATACCATATGATTTCATTCATATGTGGAATCAAGAAATAACAGATGAACTAAGGGGGAAAAAGAGGCAAATCATCAAACAGACTCTTAACTATGGAGAACAAACAGGGTTTCTGGAGGAGAGGTGGGCAGGGGATGGGTTAAAAGTGTGATGGTTATTAAGGAGGACACTTGTTGTGATGAGTCTTGGGTGTTATATGGAAGTTATGAATTGCTGAATTCTAATCCTGAAACCAATATTGCACTGTATGTTAACTAACTAAAATTTAAAATTTTTTTTTCAACGTTTTTTTATTTATTTTTGGGACAGAGAGAGACAGAGAATGAACGGGGGAGGGGCAGAGAGAGAGGGAGACACAGAATCTGAAACAGGCTCCAGGCTCTGAGCCATCAGCCCAGAGCCCGACGCGGGGCTCGAACTCACGGAGCGCGAGATCGTGACCTGGCTGAAGTCGGACGCTTAACCGACTGCGCCACCCAGGCGCCCCACTAACTAAAATTTAAATTAGAGAGAGAGAGAGAGAGAGAGAGAGAACAAGCCCCAAATGGGGTCATTTGTGCCCAAACTTGTCACCAAATCACGAATTAATATCTAACCTGATTGCAGTTCCAGCCTCTCCTACAAGTCTAATCTTAACCAGTAATTTCCTGGTCAACACTAGTGAAGTAATCCACCTGATAGACCCCTCATTTTCCCCTAAGGAAGGTGGCCTTGCCTGAAATACTCTACTCTTTGTCCTGCCTCCTTCTGCCTAAAAAAGTCTTCCATTTTGTAAGGCTCCTCAGAGCTCCTTTTCTATGTGCTAGATGGGATGCTACCTGAATTATGAATCTATGAATAAAGACAGTAAGATCTTTAAAATTTATTCAGTTGAATTTCGCTGTTTAATACACTACTTGAGTGATTGGTGTGAATGAACCCAAAACCACCTTTATGCTTCTCTTTAGTTGGCATAAAAAGCAGGGATGTAATGAGCACTTCAAGATAGCTGAGTAGTTCCTGTTGACTATCAAGCATGGAGGAAATTCAGTGTTTGAATGAACAATAACAACTAAGTGGTAGTTCCCAATGTTTCTAAAATACAACAGAGACAAAATAAACTTAAAAGTTACTAAATGATTAAATAGTTGCAACTTCAAAAATCTAATAGAATGAGGAGTGCCTGGGTGGCTCAGTGAGTCATCCTGACTCTGGATTTGGGTCAGGTCATGATCTCATGGGTTCATGAGTTTGAACCCTGCATTGGGCTCATCACTGGCAGCATGGAGCCTGCTTGGGATTCTCTTTCTCACTCTCTCTCTTCCTCTCCCCTGTTCGAACTCTCTGTCTCTCTCTTTCATTCTAATATAATAATCTAAGCTAAACTAAGATAAACTAAACTAAACTAATCTAAAAAAAATTAAGTTCTTTTAAATTTGGTTCAATTAATTAGCATTAGTACACCAGTAAATCATTGAACTCTCATTACTGCCCACCTTCCCTTTTCTTTTTCTTCCTTTTAGTGGGTGAATCACTTCCCAGGACAATATTTATTTTTCTACCAGTGTATTAGAGGGATGTAAGGGGACATTTCTCTTCTCTGTTTTACTTCTAAACTTTTAGTTTTAGATGCTTCTGATTTGGTTTGTAGTGGTTTTTACACGACTAATGATTACCTGGAACTAAAAGCTACATCATCACAGATTCCCCACATACTCAAGCCCATGAATTTACCTCACCTCATACTTTGAAATAAACACTCATTTTTTTCCTGGCCTGTTAATTTGATTTTCTTCTATGTATGATTATTACCTTTGATGTCAATGGCTTTCCTAATTTTCACCTTTATCAATACTTATTGAATGGTAACAATTCATCTATTTCCATATCATGTAAGTAGTGCTAAATTATTTAAACAAGGAGGCTGTTGAACAGAAGTAGCTCTAATGCAGTGGTAGCCTACATAAGCAAACCAAAATCTAAGCCTGTAAATGCCTCAAGATTATGAAATCAAACCTAAGAACAACAAATCACAAGTACCCAACTAGGCTTTAAGCTATAGCCAATGAAACAATTATCAAATGATAACTCAATTTACTTTCTAGCTGCCATTTTTGGTTCTCAAGAGCTACTGGTCATCAACATGTTACACAGGATTTTAACTTTGATAAGATAATTGCTTTTGTAAAATAAAACTACAAACAATTCCAAAGATAGATCATTCTCAAATATTTTAATAATAGCGAAGTCCTCTTTTTTAACAGCCTGAAGGAAAATGAAAAAGCATGAGAAAAGGTTATTTTAAAAAAGGAAAAGATCTCTCTATATTTTTTCTAAGTAGCTGTATTCAGTTAAGACCTATAGGCTAAGCAAACCACATGTGTTACTGCAGTTACCCTCAAAATTAACACTTTGATTTGGGTACCAATGAGGAAATTAATACTCAAAAATTTTAGGCAAATTTTGTAAGTTCTTTTACAGAGGAAAAAAAAAGGAAGATCCAAAATCATGGATGTCAAATCAATGTCCTATACACTCTCTTAAACTATATCAAAAAGTGAATAAAATTTTCAAGTATAAAACTCCTAGAAGAAAATGTAGGACAAAAGAAATTTCAGTTGCTTTGAAAATGGCCATACAGGGGCGCCTGGGTGGCGCAGTCGGTTAAGCGTCCGACTTCAGCCAGGTCACGATCTCGCGGTCCGTGAGTTCGAGCCCCGCGTCGGGCTCTGGGCTGATGGCTCAGAGCCTGGAGCCTGTTTCAGATTCTGTGTCTCCCTCTCTCTCTGCCCCTCCCCTGCTCGTGCTCTGTCTCTCTCTGTCTCAAAAATAAATAAGACATTTAAAAAAAATTTAAAAAAAAAAATAAAAAAAAAATAAAATGGCCATACAAACATTTTTCTAGATGTGTTTCCTTTGGCAAGGGAAACAAAAGCAAAATTCAACTATTGGGACCACACAAAAATTAAAAGCTTTTGCAAAGCAAATGAAACCATCAGCAAAGCAAAGAGGCAACCCACTAAATGGAAGAATATATTTGTAAATGATATATATGATAAGGGGTTAAGTTCCAAAATAAAAGGAACTTATATAACCCAACACCAAAATCATCATCATCATCATCATCATCTGATTAAAAATGGGCAGAGGACATGAATTGACATTTCTCCAAAGAAGACATACAGATGGCCAAAAGACACATGAAAAGATGTTCAACATCACCCATCAACGGGGAAATTCAAATTGTACCACGAGATATCCCCTTAAACAAGTCAGAATGGCTAAAATCAAAAGAACAAGAAATAACAAGTGTGGGTGAGGTTGTGAGAAAAAGGAATCCTCATAACTGCTGGTTTATGGAATGCAAATTGGTACAGCCACTGTAGAAAACAATATGGATGTTCCTCAAAAAATAAAAATAGAATTACCATATGATCTAGTAATTACTGAGTATTTACTCAAAGAAAGAAAACACTAATCTGAAAAGATACACACACCCCTATGTTTATTGCAGCATTATTTATAATAGCCAAGATATGGAAGCAATCCAAGTGTCCCCTGATAGATGACAGATGAATGGATAAAAAAAATGGTGGTATATACATATAATGGAATATTACTCAGCCATAACAAAAACAAGATCTTGCCATTTGCAACAACATGCATGGACCTACAGGGTAAAATGCTAAGTGAAATAAGTCAATGAGAGAAAAACAAATACCGTATGATTTCATTTATATGTGGAATTTAAGAAAAAAAACAATTGAACAAAGAAAATAAAAGAGACAAACAAACAAAACAGCAGACTCGAATACAGAGAACAAACTGGTGGTTGCCAGCGGGAAGGTGGTGGGGGGGGATGGGTGAAACAGATAAAGGAGTCATTGTATTCTACACCAGAAACTAACATAACACTGTATGTTAATTATATTTCAATAAAAAAAAAAAGAAAAAAATTGCTCTATCAGTTCTTAGCAGAATGACATAGGATAAATTCTCTGATCTTCAGCTTCTTGTGATTTTGTAATATGGAAATCCTGTTATATGGAAATAATGCTACTGATAACTGGTATATAATAGATGAGGAAAAAAATTTTCTCACTCTTCTCAATAGTTTAATAAACGGACAGCTATTCAAGGGTGTTAGGTTGTATATATGACGTTTGTTAAACTTGATAAAGTGTTAAGTAAGCGGATAGGCTTTGGTGGGGACAGTTTAGTATCTAGACAGTTGCATAAACAAGATGTAGAAATAAAAAATTCAAGTATATAGATCTTTACAAGTCCAACATTGTCCTTTAGTATACCTTTATCTGTTTTCTTATGTTTGTTTTAACCAGTGTAGAGTAGTAGAAAAGCAAGTTGGGGAATGGGGTAAGATGTAAGCAGATCATGGAAAGCAATGATGAAGCATATTCTAATAGTTAATGGTGTAGACGTAAAGGTGGGACATAATGTCTTAATATGAACTTTTTGTAACTAACAAAATGGGTGATATGATAACTAGGAAAGTTTGGGGCCAGGAAAAGCTTAATAAGAGATCTCCACTTTCTCAAATATCCTCCTCAACAGCTATGAGGTTTGAGATTACAGTTCGGCAGAAGAAAAAAATTTTGAGGCTGCACCCAGCTGAAAATATGAAACAGCTCATTTTCTTTTTCCAAAAGATTATTTTAAAAATCTACTACATAGGGAAAATGAAACAACGAAACAACCTTTGTCTAGACAAAGGATCCAGCACATGTACATTCCAGGCTCTATTCTGTTACTTACTTACTTACTTATTTTATTTATTTATTTATTTATTTATTTATTTATTATAGTATCTATTTATTTTTTTCAGATACTACTTACTTTTTTATGCTGTGCTTCTGAACAGATTGTTGGTTTCAGTATAGCTGAGATGTTAATCACTTGCTGGCACACTGAAAGTGCTCAACAAACAGTTGTTAACTGATGGACTGAGAAACTTCTATGCCAATCTAGAGTTTATTACATATGACCTCTTTTGGGTCTGGAATAGACTTGAATAAGGGAAACATCAGACACCATTTCCTAAATAACCATAATTAATTTGAAGAACACACACACACACACACACACTACATATTCCCAACTTGACATCATGAATCTATGACATAATTCCCATTTGATGCCAAAGGGAAACACTCTGCCTGTCTCCTTTTAGGAGACTGCCTCAGTAAAGCACCTACCCTCATCCAGAAACTGGGATATAACTGGGCTATATATTCCTTGATGACCACATTTCAGAGAGATTCCTCTAAAGTCTTTGAAAATATATTTTGGGTTATAAAATTGGCAAACGGCTTTTTAAAAGATTTACACCTCAAAGGGATGGAGAAAGAACTCAAAAGTTTTCTAAAGTAAATGCTCTAAGAAAAGGGATGTAGGAGCTTAAAGTCAGAAGACTAAGATTTAGTCAAGCTGGGGCGCCTGCGTGGCTCAGCTGATTAAGCGTCTGACTCTCGATTTCAGTTCAGGTCTTGATATCTCAGTTCATGGGATCAAACCCCTCACTGGGCTGTGCACTGACAGCATGGAGCCTGCCTGGGATTCTCTCTCTTCATCTCTCTCTGCCCCTCCCACACCGGTGTTCTCTCTCCTTCTCTCTCTCAAAAACAAAAACATATTTATTTAAAAAAATAAAAATAATAAAATTTAGTCAAGCTGAGGGAAATGTTAAGGTCAATAGACATAAACCACTTGGTCAATAGACATAAACCACTTACGAAAAATCAACTAGAATCCATAAAACCATACAAGTTTGCAGGCAAATAAAAAAGTTCATAAAAAGTGTATTTAAATTTTCGTTAGTTCTGTGACCTATTTCTTATCAAGTGCATTTTGATTTCTTTCAAACTCAGAGAAACTGAAATTATACCTTCTAACACAATATAAATGACTTATCACTAGTTTGAAATTGATTATATTTCACATTGGGAACAATTTAAATCTAAAAGGACAAAGTATCATGTTTAACGTTGAACCTTGCCCTATAGTATGATTGAAATTAATAAAAAAAAATCAGACTTTTTGTCTAATGAACTGTGAATAATGAAGTTTTATTAAAATGCCTAATTTGTTTAGGTACCTGCATTGCCTAGTTACCCAATTATTCTGGCAAAATTACAAATGAAGAAAGTTGAATTTGTTGAATTAAGGAGGTCATTGAAGTAATTAAGACTGGTGAAGCATATTATTAATACTTTACAGGGGAAGGTAGTAATGCAAAATGTACCTGTTCCCTTATGTTCAGGCTTGTATTCGAAATGGAATTTATTTACTTAAGACCTCAGAAAATAGTGTGTGTGTGGGCATGTGCGTGTGTGTGTGTGTGTGTGTGTGTGTGTGTGTGTGTGTTAGGTCATTATTAAGAGTACAACTAAGATATTAAACAAGAAAATAATTTGGGGCTTATTCCATTTTATGAAGTGAAACAATGGCTTATTAATAAGTAGAAATTAGCACAAATAGAGATACGAATGTGTGATAACTTTTAGTTTAAAACAGACACCTAAATGAAAAATATCACCAAAAATAATTCATTTAAGAATATTAGCATTAGTCATCCCAATTTCCCTTTTTAATTAGCTAATATGCCTGAGAGAAAGGGAAAAAGACATATAATGAAAGTGCTAAGGTAGCGTACATAGAAAAAAGGGCTGAAGAGTAGGAGATAAGAGAAATGAATAACAATACATAAGTACTTTAGGTACAAATCATGAAATTCACTTCAATTTGCATCACAGGAATTTGAGTAAACATTTCTTGTAGTATAAACTACTAATAACTACCATATATCTCATAAAAATTATGTTAAAATATGAATTTCTCAATTACTACATGTTTTGAAGTATATTTCTAGTTCAAGTGAACTTAAATATTTATAAGTGAATGACAGACAATTTTTCTTCCACTACAACATGGGAACAGGAGAATTGTAGAAACTAAGGTCTCATTTATCACTTTGCTCCCCAAAGCAGATTATGGATATTGATAGAGTTGTATCAGAGTCAGAGAAATCCTTTTACCCTGTTTCCCCAAGGTACACTCTCAAATAATCCAATGTTTTATAGAGGGTTTTCCCATAATCTGAAATATGTGAAAATGATTTTGTCTATTAAACACAACCACACAGCTGAAAAATTGAACCCACCAACCCAATTTACTTACTTACCTCAAACTTTGAAGCTGTGTTTTTAATAAACTTAAACTTAGTTGTCAAATTGGCTGCCCACCTATATAGACTAATATGGTATTTTCTGGTCCTATCTTCTAGTGTCTCAGGTAAGTAAGTGTACCAACTTCTCTTCTTCCTCTTTTTTTTTCCCTAAAGGAATTTCCTCTGTCTTTCTCTTGTCTTTTTTTTTTTTTCCAGTTTTATACCCAACTCCATTATGAAGTCAATGATACGATTTATTTTACATATCTTAATTGACTCTGCTCTACATAAAAGTGTGATAATCACTAAAGAAATAAGCATGCATAAGACAAGGTCTTATCATTGAAAATCCCTCAGACAAGAATGAGACAGTGTAAGGAATGAGTATGTATCTGGGTTTGAAGGTTATACAATTTTGAGGATGCTCTTTAAGAAAAATGTCACAGGACACAAATAAAAAACCATGTATAGGCACTTCAAGGAGATTATGCAAGTGAGGGGTTCTGGGTCTTAAGTTTCACTTGTGTTATGGTAAATCCACTACTGTTAGCATTATAATGATATATACAAAGTACTATGGGAATGCAACTGGTCAGATTATTTTCTCATATACTGTTACCATCTTCTTAAATGTTAGAGAAAGAAGTCTATTTCTGCCACCTATGGGAGTCAACTGAGATCTGATTAAAGTAAAATCTGAGCTAAGGCTGGCAAATGAGAAGCAGTTCACCAATTAGAATAAGTGGGAAGGCAAACATTTCAGACAGCAAGAGACAAACAAATGACAAAAAGAGAGGAATTTGCACCTTTTTAAAAACTGCAATTATACACAGCATGGTTGCATCATGAATGTTCGAACAAGAAAACAAGAAAAATATGTATAGGCTGGACACTAGCCTGTTATCACTTAGAGAAGACTTTGGTTTTTGTTTGCCATGCTAAGTACAATTACTATATATTTTAAACCAGTGAAATGCTTAACTAGGCAGTTGTAGATCTTTTTTTGTAAACATCTCTAATTAAAATGACGTGTCACTCACCATAGTTTTTGAGTAAAAACTTATAGTTCATGCTGTGTGATATACAAATCATTTATTGTTACATATACTTATTATGGAATGTAGAAAAGATAAAAACTACCATTAACACTCATATTAGTTTACATATTAAATATAAATCATGTAGAGAACATTATTTGTTCAGTGACTAGATATCATTAAATCACAATGAAAATATTTATATTGCCATCCAATTTTTCCCCATTTATATATGTACTTCCGTTTGCTCTGGAGAAAACTGCCAGGCTAATGACATTTAGAGTGATGACAGAATCATCTGTCAGCCTTCTCTGTAATTCTCTCCGGGCCCTGGCAGACAAATACATTTTCACATGCTATAAAAAATTAAGTACCAAAACAATATAAAAATAACTTTAAGGGTCTGATAAAATAGGCTAAAGCAAGGACATTGAAAGTTAATGCTTCCCTTTCTGCCTAAACTTGCCTTATTCAATTTCACAGATTTTATAAAATGTAATAATTCTTAAAAACCCACAGAGGGCAAAGAGAGACTAGTTCTTTTAAAGGAAGATATAAATAATGTTCTAAATGTAATTGTGAATCATCTAGATGACTCCAAATATATTTGTCTTATCATTTAGGATGGTTCCCGCTGAAGGTAACCAAAACCCAACACAAAGTGGCTTAAATTATAAGTAGAGCTGTGGCAAGTCCTGGTTCAGTCATGGCTTTGCTGTATTTAATGACTCTTTGTTTATGATCGTGTTACTAGTATTAATGGATTTAGTATTAATATAATGGCTTCAGCAGTTTGGTTCTCCCACTTATGTCCTGACAGAAAGCCCATTAGTTCCAGTGCTCCCAGCAAGAATGGCCACATAATTTTGTGTATGCCCAGTACTTAATCAGTGCCTGCCCAATAAAGTACAACATACCTGTTCATTCAAATCAACCCTGCCCTTTCTTCCCAGCTGGGGATGTAGTCAATGTTTTCAGGCTGCACTGAGATACATGAGGAAGGAGGATTCTTAAACAAAAAGTTGAACACTATTCAAATAGTGCAAAAGGGAAATGAATCTTGGGCAATCGATTATGCTTATTGCAACTGCATAAAATTGAATGCCATTGCTTTATCTTCAGTACTCATTTATCTCCTGAAATTTTGTGATGACTCTGAATTTCTCTTCTTTTTTATTTATTTTGTCCACAAATTACTATCCATATCTATACTGTGCTTGTTAAATAGCAAATCTGACTTACCTCCTCAATGTTTTTCAGAATGCCCTCAATTTTAGCAAAAAGTGTAAGTTCCATGGAATGGGCATCCAAAGTTTTTCATGGTATTTCTTATGACTTACTCATTGTGCCTCCTGTTCCTTTCAACTATACTTCAGAATGAACATTGCAGGATTATAAACTATATGAGTTTTTATGCTTCTTTTGTTTCAATGCACTTGCATGCTTTTGCTATAATATCTGTGATCATTATTCCACCTTTCCCTGAACTTTTAGTTCTTCCCCAATAATCACAACTAGCTTAGAGGCCTCCTTGTTCAGGAAGGCTTCCTGAATGCCAAAGGCTACAGTGTTATCCAGACATCTATACACCTGTATAGTGTAGTTCATGGAATATTATTAGAAAAGGTCTATTAATGTGTGGTCATATGAGGAGACTCTGGAAGAACCGGTTCATGACTGTGAACTCATCTCCTGACACACAGGTGCACTTAATAAATATTTGCAAAATGAAACTACAGTACATATACTAATATACTAATAGTGGCCTCATGTGCCACATTGATCCTCATTTCCTATGTCCCAGTTTTACATGATTTATTTTATGTCTTTAAAATATACTATTTCTTTTCTTTTTTTCCCTTCCTTTCTCCTGGAATTCCCTTATCATCTTACCAAGTTGACTCCAATTAACTCTTAAGGTCCCAGCCTAGAGTGTCATTGTTTTCCAGGCAGCTGTTTATGCCTCACATGGCCATGTTACGTTAGCCTGTTACACATTCATAGAATAGCCTGTGGTATCTTTCTCTTATAATACCCAGATTGAATGCATAAGGATTTATTTTATTTCCTTCTTTTTAATGCTAAATCATATTTCATTGTATGTATAGGCCATAGCTTCTCTTCTGTTCATCTGTCTATAGATATTTAAGTTGCTTCCATATCTTGGCTATGATAAGTAATGCTGCTGAACATAGGAGTGTATGTATCTCTTCAAAATACTGATTTTACCTTTTTTGGATATATATCCCAAGGTGGGACTACTGGATCATATGGTAGTTATACTTTTAATTTTTGAGGAAACTACATGCTGTTTTACATAAGCTAAAGCCATTTGTATTCCCACCACCAGTTTAAAAGTGTTTGCATTTTTTCAAGCCTTGCCAGTGCATGTTACTTCTTATCTTTTTTAAAGCTTATTTTTTAAATAATTTCTACACTAAGCATTGCAAATATCCAGTGAGAGAATCATTGGTGTATTCCTGTTTTCTTGGGTTAATATGGATAGCAGTGAAGGAAGGATGATCTGATTGAGTGGGAAAGAACTGAAAAAAATTACAACTCTTACTGAGGTCATAGTAGTAAGCTTTAGGAAGAATTAGGAACTGTAAGATTTAGGAAGACAGAGAAAAAATGTGTATGGCCAGAATATTGAAAGTTATGATTTCAGAGATACAAATATAGAACTATAATAACCCATAGCCACAATATTACAAAGTATATATTATTTAAACAGTGAAAACACTAGTAATAGAGAAATCAGATAAAATATCACATAGATTTATTTTTATTAAATATTTCACTATTTTTAAAATGTCATTTTTAATGTGAATATGAGTAAGTAGCTTCACATGTTTTACTCTATAAGAAATCAATCAAATCTTAAGTTGATATTCTTAAAAGTAGATTTAACAGGCAAGTTGGTTCCATTAGATTCTGGAAACAAATAAATTGATATTATGTCAAATAATTTTGGCAAGTGCTGCATACCCTACCTCCCCCTTAGCTATTCACAAAGCTTAAAAAGACTGGAGGGTTTGATAAGTCCTGCAGTATAGCAATCTCTTTAGTTTTCAACATGTATATTACGAAAATGATTACAGGACCCCTCCTGCCAGACATTAGCAACTCTTACAATACTCTGAACCCTGTTTCTCAGAACACTCTTTGCAAATCATTGTTTTAAGCTAAACAATATACATATGTATGTATATATGTATGTATGTGTGCGTGTACACAGATACTTACATCTCAGAGAATTTACTGTGTCCAAGTAACAAGATTGAATTTCTATGTCTGGAAGCTATCCATGAATACAACACGTCCATTCAGTTAGTCAAAATGTGCTCCCCAGCCAGGATGGATGCTCTTTAGTCAAATTCCTGTAGGAATGAGTGGGAAGGTTCTTTCCTGCTCAGTTGGGTGGTCTGCTTCCGCAGTCAACCTACGAGCCGGTGTCTTGTTGCTGGGCTGGAATGGGTTCCTTGATTCATCCTAATCTGTGAAATGCCAGTGTTATCCACAGTTTGAAATAGGTCTGGACTAAAAGGGTAAGACAAAAGCTTGCCATTTCAATTTGCCAGACGTTGCTGCGAGTACAATACTGAGCCTCTTATTAAAAACTAAGTGGTCTCTGCTCTGAATGAAAGGGCTAAATGTGATTGTAAGTATCCCTTCAAAAGAGCTGATTAATTTCCTAAAATAGGGGCAAACAGTGGCAAGGAATGTAACTTTGATCACCTACATCACATGGCCTGGCATGAGAACACTCAGATGATCTGTACCACTGTTTGTTTGTTTTTTTATTTGTTTGGTGTGGTTCCTGCATACGGGGGACAATCTTTTTCCATTGGAGAAAATAATTGCCCTGCCCATTTTCACCACACTTCTGTGCTGTGGTATGTTTCATGCAGGTAATTCCTTCTTTCCTTCTGCCTCTAGTTTATCCCTCCTCTTACAAAGATGTTGGTATTATCTGGCATTCATATAAAGAGGCTCTTCTTCAAGCCTCTCTGTCCCAGGTAGAGGGATTCCTTGGATAAGATGCACAGATTAAGCACCAAGCACCATCATTAATTACCATCCCTCCTGAATTGACCATTTGCCTGCCATTGGTAGAGTTACAGTGGTGGGCCCTTGCCCACTGCTGGTTTGTTGGTATTGGCCTCTGTCTGAACAGTCTGAGCCTCTGCCAAACTGCCTGCTGACATGGTGGTCACGCCTTGGTAGAGAGTGATGCCATCTGCATTAACTGGCTGATAGAAGATGGTCTGTCCTTCAACAGTCTGTGCTGCTTGCTGCTCCGAAACAGTGATCTGCTGCCGTGTTTGTTTCTGGCTGGCGCTGAAAGCTGCCTGCAGCTGCTGAATGATCATCTGCTGAGTAGGGTCCTGTTGGCCCTACACCTGCAACATTTGTCCTCTGTTTCTTCCCCAGTGCTGGATCTATCTCTACAGATCCAAGAAAATCTGCTACAAGTTCTGTGTCCCAGATACAGGTTCTTTTGTGATAATGTGACCTTGTCTACAAGGAACAGTTTAGGCAATGGCCAGTTGATGTGATTAATTGGCCAGTGATTAACACCGATTTATACCACTCATGGATGCCCCTGGACCTGCTACGGAATCTGACAATCTACTTTGTTGACATACATATTGCTATTTGCTGCATTCTGTTCCATGGTCCAATTAAGTCAGAATTCCATTCACAAAGAGCTTCACTCTGGAGGTCCCAGAAAACTGTGAAGAACACTGCAGAGTTCAAGGGAATTTGTGGCAAGACCCCTTTGCACGTGGAAGCTACCTGGACCTAATGGTGAAGGCGAAAGGGACACATCTCCACTTGGCACTAGCATTCTGCAAGGGTCAAGACCCCTCAGTGTACCTGTTCTAGTGGTGACATCCCTGCATGGGACTGGCCACTGCAGGCCTTCCTTGGACTGGAATGCCCAGAGGCACTTACTCATGGGCTCTGGGCCAGGGCCACCAACCTCTCTGCATATCTGGTTAGGCTCAGCTCAACTCTAACGGTTATTTTTTTCAACATATATTTATAGGCACACCCTTCTGCACACTGGACTGTATTACTTTCTGATGGAGATACAAAGATATTTAAGCAAAGATTATTCATAAAAACCATCTATAACACAGGAGGAAAAGTGAGAAAAGCACAGAAAATTCCTATGAAAAGACAAACTATGAGATAAAAGAAAAGTAGAAAGAAAGTTTTAGGGATATTATCAGAGTAACAACCCTGCCTGGAAATCAGAAAATAGAGCACAGAAAGAGCGATATTTGAGCATGATTTTTAACATGAAAAAGATTTTGATCAAACAAGTGGGGAAAGTATGGAAAACAGATAGGGTGTCTTCTAAGAAGTAGGATAACAGTCCTATTTGGCCATAACACAAGATACATATAAAGAAATTGAACTGAATTGTTGCTGTGTTCTCCCTCAAGATTTGCTTTTTTCTTTCTACTTCTCTGTTGCTCTTTTTGTCTAGTGTGGGCTTCTCATTGCAACCCCTCAAGTCAGCGCTTCCTAGGTATCCGGCCTGTCACACTCATCCTTAGAGCTGACATCACAGCCATGGCTTCATGAAAACCAGAAAGGCTGAGATGTCCATCCTAAACCAGTCTCCTAAACTCAGACCATTTCACCAAATTCCTCCTAGATTTCTCCCAATGAATGCCCCACAATAACCCTAAAAACATTATGTCGATCATTTCCTCACAAATCTATGTTGCCCTGAGTCCCCTAACTTAATCTATAGCAATAAAATGCTTGAGAAAAACAATAAGGAGGAATCCTTAGGCAACAATAATAATCATATGATGTCACATCTCTAGACAATTTAGAATATCCCTCAGAAATCTTCCACCCAGAGGAAATGAGAGAATGACAGCAATCTACTCTAAAGATGGTTATACTGGCAATGGAATTTTCCTGAAATGTGCTTCTGTGAAGTGGAAGAAAAGAGCAGAATAGATTTTCAACTTTAAGGGGAGGCATGCAACACTAGCTGCATAATTTGCAGTGCTCAGTGAAAGATGAACAGTGGGCTCCTTTATTTAAAAATTATTAGGAATTATCAAGTCAGCAACAGTAGAGCATTGAACTGAGTGTCAGTCCCTTCCAAGTGCCAGCCCCGGGCGACTGCACAGCCCACACACCCTGAAGGCATCCGTGTGTGCAAGCCCTATAACCTGCCAGAATTGGTGAGTTATAAAGTACTTGGGGTTCACAGTAAAGGACAATAAGGTTATATTAAAGATAGGAAAGCATTCATAGAAAATTTTTAAAGAAAAGTAAAAGAAAAAAGTGAGCTGTACATGAGAAAAAAACGTGACATCTAAATGTCCACTATTCTGTGCATCCTCTATTCAGTTCTACCATGTAATTGCCACAGGGACGGTGTGAAATACTTTGTAAATATTCACACCAATTAAGGGCTTGTACTTTTACTTTATTAACTCACACCATCCTGCATTCATATCTTTCCTCACAAATATGTTTGACATTTATTCATGTATTTTGTGATCGAGAACTCTCATTGTGCCCGTCAGTATTTGTCTTAAGCTGCACGTGCTTATTTTAAAGAAAATATTCATGAGGCTCCTATAAAGCCTTGGTTTCAATTCTGACATCTTATCTGCAACTTCCTTCATGATAACCTCAGAAAAAAAAGCTTATTATTTCTGTTCATATTCTATTCTGCTCTTATTTAATTCCTACCATTATCCCTCAGTGGTACAAAGTCTTCCATTATTGATCACGCTATCTTTCAAGAAGTAGTGAAAGAATCTTCTGTTGTTTTATTCACTTTCAGTGCTGCACATCTTCATAGCGTCAACTGTGCTTTTTCAGTCAATGCATTTTGCCCTTTCGGTTTTACTTCATTATTTACTCTTTTCAGTGTATGAAATATTTTCCCAGATTTAAGCAAATTAAGCATCGATGCAAAATGTATGTTTAGTAAGACATCTATAAAAGAATTCTGGGAATATCTGGGATACATTTGTGTATCATTGTTGACATATATGCCCCCACTGGTCCAGTTTTGATCCCTCATCATTGGAACCTGTCAATCACTGTAAATTGTATGTGGGTTTTATAATGTGAGGATATTTCCCAGAGGCTAAAACAACTGAAAGTCTTGGGCAAATGGAAAAAACAAACTAATAAAGAAAGAAAGAAAGAAATTCAACAAAAGGCATGACAGAATGTGCCATTCTGTGTATTTTTACAATTTGGATTTTCAATGCTCTGCCATACAGAAAGATGAAAAATCCTACTACTAAAATTCTTATGGTGAAATGGTTTTTAAGTTTATCTTGTTTTTAGAAAATAAATACGGTAAATTAAATATCCTGAATGATACCAGGGAGAGAAAGCATAATGCCATGCATTTTGTATGGTTGTTAGGTTATTATGTTTTTAATAAATGGTGCATATAATTCTTTTGATACATAATTTTAATGGCATGTGTAGCCAATAAATGTTTTTGTAATTCTAACTTCTTTTGCATTGTTTGCTATTCTGGTCATGTGCTACTTTCTTTTCCAATATTATTATATTCAGTATCTCTTTTCTGTTTCATTTCATAATTATGAATGATAAAAAGCTTATTAGACAACATCTTTCTAAAATTAAAAAAAACCCACAAATTAGAAAATATCCATATATACTTTTAATTTTTCATTAATTCTCATTAAGCAACTAGTGTCCATTATTCTATCATGAATCCTGTAATGGGAGTGTTTAGTTCTAAATCATGTGCACAGTAACACAGAGTTTCCAATATTTTATCAGCTCACCACATGAGTTCCAAATTCATATTTTGCTGTAGGATCTGAGAAATAAACCTGTAGAATTTTGTAGAAACTGTATAAGGACAATCTAAATTATAAAACATAATTTTACATTATAAAATTGGATGTATTTGGATGTATTATGGTGTTAGTGTTTTTGCTTCTTTTTACTTAATGAGTGTGCAATAGCCTCTAAGTCTTATTTATTTAATCTTCCGTGAATCGTATCTCATTCAAAAATGACCAAGGTCAGGGGTGGCTCAGTTGGTTAAGCGCCCAACTCCTGATTTCAGCTCAGGTCATGATCTCCCATTTCATGGGATCAAGCCTCACACTGGGCTCGTACTGACAGCATGGGGCCTGCTTGGGATTCTCTATTTCCTTTCTCTTTGCTACTCTTCTGCTTATACTCTCTCTATTTCTCTCTCTCTTTCTCTCTCTCTCTCTCTCTCTCTCTCTCAATATATTTAAATAAACTTACAAACGACCAAGATCAGAAATATGATGTGTCACATTCCTTGCATAATCAAAATTTTACCACAGGAGCTTGTTTCCTAAGTTCTAGTTTCCTCTCCTCTCAGACATTTGAGTTGTGTGTGTGTGTCTATGTTGGTGTTTGAGAGCGTTTGCGTTAGGTATGGTGTAGGTATCTCAGTGAAGAACAGCCTTAACTTATAATTATTCAAGAATACAATCTCAGAAGATAATTCACTGAAAAGTGAAAAAATTATCACATTTCTATTATATTGCTATGATATGTCACATGATGATAACGTCTTAGTTGACAAAATAAAAATTAAAAAAAAAATGTAAGAAAGTTCAAGAACAGAATGGCGATCTTACCCAGAGATGAAGGTACATACTTACAAAAAGGAAGATAAATACTAAGAGAAAGTTCCAACTGTAAGGTTTACAATGTGATTACAGGCATGGTCAACATTAACTAAATTCATTGTGCCAGTAGGGTTTTGTGGCTTAGAGAAATGTATTTTATGAGTATACTATTAAATTATACTTACTGGGGCTACATTAATTAAAGTCAAATGCAATGAATTATGGAGTATCTTCTATGCTAAAGCAGGGTATGTTATAAATGAATTTACCATTTGCTTATATCATGATATCCAAATTACTGCATACTCTGGAGATGGCTATTGAACTCAAAAGAACAAGTCTACGAGGATATGCATCAAATGAGACTGGACTGTAGGTCAGGCCTTTTCAATTCTGGAATGCACATTAATACTAGACACAGTATTGCCCATAAATTTGAAGAGGTACAAGGGGATTTTAGAATAAAAAGTCAAAGTCTGTATTGTCCCTTTCACTGCTAATGTCCACTAATTCTGTGAAGTTCAACCTCTGATAATTGGTATTCTTTGTTGTGAATTATTCATCAACAACATGGAATTGTCTAGGCTTGCGCAAATAATTTTGGCTAATAGATGTGTTTATAGAATTTTACGCATTGCAAATAGAGAATACACTTGGTATATTAAAAAGAAACCATGTACTAGAGAAAAGAAAATATCATATTCAAAAGAAGCATCATTAGACCATGTTTACCATATTTTCTAATCATAATGCAATAAAATTAAAAATCAATGAGAAAATGTTATAAATCCTCATATCTTGTAACTAACCAACTACAAAGTGAAAGCTGGGTTAAAGAGAAAATAAGGAAATTTGAAAAATACTTAGTAAGTAATACCTATGGAATCCTCACATGCCAAAATATATGAGCCAAAACTGAGCAAGCACTTTCAAGAAAATTTGTAGCTAAAAATGCAATTCAAAAGTAAAATGTTTCTACTATACAGCTACTAGAATGGAAAAAAGTAAAAAGACAGATAAT
The DNA here is from genome assembly GCF_028749965.1 of Puma concolor. NCBI lineage: Eukaryota > Metazoa > Chordata > Mammalia > Carnivora > Felidae > Puma > Puma concolor. The sequence goes on along the minus strand of NC_141667.1, from coordinate 202,360,093 downwards.
CACAATTATCAGTAAGAATGTGAATCAATAAATATTCATATATTGCTGGTGGCAAAGTAAATTAGTACAATCAGTTGGGAAAATTTTATACCTTGATGGTATCTTTTAAAATTGAACATTTGAAGTGTGCCTGGGTGGTTTAGTTGGTTAAGTATCTGACTCTTGATTTCGGCTCAGGTCATGGTCTTGCAGTTCACGGGTTCAAGCCCTGCATCGGGCTCTGCGCTGGCAGTGCAAAGCCTGCTTGGGATTTTCTCTCTCTCCCTCTCTCTCTGCCCCTCCCCTGTTCTTGCATGCAGTATCTCTCTATCTTTCTCAAAAATAAATGAATAAACTTTAAAAAAATGAAGTTGAATACTTGGATATCTTTTGACCTAGATTTACACTCCTAAGTACATGCTTAATAGAAACATTTACAACATTTATTAACCTTAAGACATGTACCAGAATGTTCATGACAGCACTACTTTAATTGGCCCCAAACTTGAAGCTACCCAGATGCCCAACAATATTAGAATGGAAATTACATTATGGCATATCCATATAAAATAATACTTTCCAACAACGGAAATGAATAATTTGGACTACACGCAATATGAATAGATCTCATAAGCACTATGTTGAGTGAGAGAAGCAAGTCATAATATACACTATTTGGAAGAAATACTGTAGAATCCTATACAGAATGCTGTTTTAGAAGAGGGTAGAAACAAAGGAACTATGAGAGGGCTTTTGAGAGGTTATGATTGATCGAGGCTTCTAGTTTCACAATGAAGTCAGTTTATCAAAATTATGCTAGCTACACTCTTATATGCACTCTTTAGTAGTTTGTATTATACTTCAATAAACAGTTTTAAAAGATGAATAAATGTTAAAAATACATAAATGCTCAATTCAAGACTTCAAAACGAATAAGGAAACAAATCCAACATATGAAGAATAAAGAAAGTTGGTTTTGAAAAAGAGTCAAGAGCAATGAATGAGCGCAAATTACAAAGCCTGATTCAGGCTTGAGGATGGGTGAGAACAATGATTTGGATTCAATGAAGGTTAGTAGCAGCTTCGTTTCTTATAGAATCATCCACAACTAGTTCAAATTCAAATCCAATTTATGGTCACAGATACATGTGATTACATTTTCCTCCCTTCAAACAGAAGAACAAACCAGAGAGAAAGAACTCCCAGAGGAAAGGAATCTTATATATATATGCATTGTGTGTGTGTGTGTGTGTGTGTGTGTGTGTGTGTATACACACAATACATAGTTATAATAATATAGTATAATATATAATATACTTTTCCATCTGATCTACTATCAGTTTCCTTAATTCAGGAGACATCATAAAAGCTGGTGACTCTACTGACTTTCCTGTCATCCTTAATAATTCTCCATCTCAAGAGGCAGTAGCTCTACTCCCATATTAAAACTAACTCCTGGACACTTGCATATTCTATAGAATGTAGAATGGCTTGATAATTGGGGGCGGTCTTCATGTTCAGCTATTAGCAGACAGGTAAGTTCTGGTACAGGGTTTGCTGCAGTATCTGGGCCCCAGGAATAGATTAATGTGCGCCATTCTGAGAAGTGACCTAGATACACTCCCTCTTTTTCATTTCCTGCAATTACCATATGCTCTTATTGCATTTGGCAGGTTGAAACCTCCCTTCTCAAATCCAGTGCTCTGCTTCTGCTTAAGTAGATAATAAGACTATAAAGCACATGATCAACGGCAGACACAGAAGACCCAGGTAGGTAGAGGCAACCAAGCCATAGGGTTCCCATGCAGGTGCCCCCAGTTACAGTACAGATGAAGAGTCTCCTAACCCATACCAGTTGTAAGGCAGCATCTGTCAGGCAGCACCTGACACTGGATGCTGCAGGGAGCCTTGACTCAGCTGGATACAAGATTAAGGAATGATCTCACCTGGGAAAACTTACCAGTAGAGGTTAGCCCATGTCCAGTATCCCAATCCTCATCCCTAATTCTGAACCCTCACTTGGGTTAGAGGTTAAAAAGTGTCCTCCCAAACTTTCTTTGAATTTTAAGCTGTACTCAAGCAGCGATCCTAGAGGCCTGACTGCCTTTTGCCGAGGCCCTTTCCTAGACTTTTAGGTGTTCCTTTTTGTCCCTTTTTTGCCTTAAAACAAAATAAGAAGAGGATGCAAGATCATATTTATTTTGGTCTTTCCCCTTTCTCACTTATAACCTCTAGGCTATTTTAGCAATCCTGCCACAGCTACTCCAAAGTGCAGACAGTATATCTACAAAATATTTGTCATGGTTTTGTGTGTATGTGTGTGCATGTGCACATGCATGTACATGCATGTAAGTTGGTGAGTAGATGGGGGGAAAAAAGAGTTGTCTGCTACTGGAAAAGTTGATAAGTAAAATGTGGAGAAGGCATAGTGGATAATACACGTAAGAGTCAGCATAAGCAGTCTAGGAGAACAGTAATACACTTCACCCTGACACCTTAACCTTTCTTCAAAGAAGATGACAAACTTTTTAGTTTTATCAGGCAGCATTTAAATAGAGAGTTGCTTGGGGTGCCTGGGTGGCTCAATTTGTTGAGCATCCGACTTCAGCTCAGGTCATGATTTCACGGTCTGTGGGTTCAAGCCCTGCATTGGGCTCTGTGCTGACGGCTCAGAGCCTGGAGCCTGCGTCAGATTCTGTGTCCCTCTCTCGCTCTGCTCCTCCCCTGCTTATGCTCTCTCTCTCTCTCTCTCTCTCTCTCTCTCTCTCTCTCTCTCAAGAATAAATAAAACATTTAAAAAAATTTTAAATAGAGAGTTGCTTCTTTGAACTTGATTGTCCTTATTTAGACAAGGAGAACTGTCATGTCTCCTGCTCTATGTATGTTTCTTCATGAATACATACATGTATCATAGGTTTTTTTTTTTTTTAATTAAAATAGAGTGTGTTGTTGGTCTGTGTCTCCACAGACCACTGGCAACCCACTCTGATCACCTGACAAAGGCTAACATAACTCTCTACTTTGTAACTTATCTAATCTAAAGTTTGGGTGGTTCACCAAACTTAAAAAAAAATTAAGCAGCTGCCTTAAAAAATATTATGTTTAGGGGCGCCTGGGTGGCGCCGTCGGTTAAGCGTCCGACTTCAGCCAGGTCACGATCTCGCGGTCCGTGAGTTCGAGCCCCGCGTCGGGCTCTGGGCTGATGGCTCGGAGCCTGGAGCCTGTTTCCGATTCTGTGTCTCCCTCTCTCTCTGCTCCTCCCCCGTTCATGCTCTGTCTCTCTCTGTCCCAAAAATAAATAAAACGTTGAAAAAAAAATATTATGTTTATTCTAATTAGCCTGGCTTATGAAATGTATATCACTCACCTAACTATAAGCTAAACTAGTATAATGACTTACTTTGCCACATTCACAAATTTACCTCTGGAATACAGTGCATTACTGGTTTCAACGTATTTTTAAAATAATGAATGCCTTTTACATTCTGGTCTAGTTCTATATCCCAGCTCTTCCTATGTATTAACATTCACATATGACTTAATAATCATGTGTGGAACTTCATACCTGTCACTTACTTTTCTTTTATTAAAGTGTTTTCCAAAGCTATAAATTAAGAAGCTTTTTAAATTTAGAACTGTGCCAGAAATTACCTCAGGTTCCTTTCTACACTGGATACAGAGGAATACTATGCTGCCCTGTTCCCTAATGTTAGCATGTTTATATGACACTTTGGCCAATAAACAGTGAGTGGACGTGACATATACCACCCGAGTGGAAATATTTAATTGCTAGTGATTGAATCTTCCATTCACTCTTTCTCTGTGGCACAGAACTAGAAAGTTGTGTATTCTGGACATATGTCTACAGAGGGTGGGGTCTCTTTCAGCCTGATTTACTGAGTTAGCTCCCATGAAGCTAAAAGGGCCTGTACATTCATTTGCAGAGAAGGAGCTAGCTAGTGGGATGGGCCATTCTTGCTTGTAAAAGACCCACAAGTGAAAGAATAGGTGGAGAAAGAAGGCAGAGGCCCTGGGTCGCAAAACATTCCTTTTTTCATGGGTTCTACCTTTTCGAGCTTGTGGTAAGAGGCAAGAATTATAATTCACGTAGTATTCATCTCAATTGCTACTAGCCTATACCATTTATGAAAGCCGTAGTAGAGGGAGTTTCATTTTCCTTAGAAGAATAGCTTCACTTACTGGTGCATTTAAACATGGTTGTGAAACAAATTATTTTAGTAAAATGTGGTTTCATTAGGCCAGTTGTGACCATGCCTGTGGAGGTAAGGTCGGGTAGCTACTAAAACCAGGACTCATTCAAGCATGAGGTTCCAGTGAAGTCCTGTTTTGTTCCAACACATATCTTCCAGCATCTGAACTTGCTCAATATCTGCTCCAGAGACTCCGCTCTGTTTTTGCGTTCTTTGTTAGCGTGTAAGAATATCACACTGCACCCTCTATTCTTTATTATTCCTGAATTTTCATGTACTGAAGAACACATCATTCTGTATGCTGAATGAGTTATAACAAACTTTCACATACATACATATGTAAAAATTGGTTAAAAATAAATAAAATCACATATGCTTTGGTAGTAAAATATTAAGTCAATCAACTAACATAAAAATACAGTTGAACTTCTATTAGTGGGATGGCATAACAGATATTACTTTTTAATGATTTGTGCTAATAGTGATCATTCAGTACTTATAAAATAGTGACCTACAAACTTTATTGGTAAATAACCAACTTTGAGGGCAACAAGTATGAGAACCAGTGGGACTGATGTGAAGTTTTTATAAGTTGACAGCTCATCTTTCACACGTTAACATTTATGCTGGATATTTGGAACTTGATATTTTTCATATCATTTCTGTTCATCACTTTATTCTCAATATGCCATTGATGGTGCATTCTGTCTTATATACATTTGTTGACACCAGAGATGGAAAGGTTGCAAATAACATAGCTGAGCAGAATAAGTGAGAATAGGATAGGTCAGAGTCACTCTGGCAAGAAATTGGATGTTACAATGGATCCGAATTTATTTTGGGAATATTTTATAAACCACTAGATCAAAAACACCATGAAGTTGAGGAAATGGTCTGTGAAATAAAAAGAGCCTAAGATAAAGGAGAAGAGAACTGATGAAGGATTTTAATTACCTAGCACATAAAGGAGAAAATCTAAAAACTATGCTGTTCAGAACTACATAATACTGTCTCATAGTCAAGCATATTACTTCTATTACCTTGTTTTACTCAAATTAAGATAAAACTTTTGTATCATGTTATTTTATACATATATTTTTAAATTATCTGTTTAGTTTTGTATTACTAAAATTTGTGATTTCTATTTAGTCGGCATAGATATTCTATTTTTTGTTTAATTTGGCTACTCAATGATGATGAAAAGTAGAAAGATGATTAATAATGATTATACATCCATAAAATCAATTTGTCACATTCACAAAGTTTTGCACTGAATATAATCCAAATTAAAGTTGGTTTTGCAGCTTTTCTCCTAGTTAAAAAATAATCCTTTGATTATGATTGAAAGGCAGGTCTAAAACAGACCAGAAATCTGTTAATTGATTATTAGGAAATCAGATTGAAAATAAATTATATTAATATGTGTTGTTCAAAAAAAGAACCATGAGGACTCACCACATTTATAGTAGAAAAAGCACTAAAAGTCCACCTAGATATATTTTGGGATATCTATATTTGAGTATTGAAAGGAAAAACAAGGTAATGAAATGTCAAAAACCCAAAGCTGAATTTAAACAAAAGCACTCCACCTAAATGGCCAAATGAATTTGAACATAATATAACATTATCATAACTATGTCCTTTACCTCAATCTATTGCTTCCACTTTGTCTTCCGAGGAAAAACAAAAAAGAAAAGAGAAAAGAAAAGAAAAGAGAAGAAAGGAAAGAAAAGAGTTAAGGAAAGTGTTTGCAACTAGCTGGAATTTCATCAGTCTAGATTCTAAGTGCTAATTGGCGTAACTCCCTAGGTAGGCACCTATTATTACATACCAAAAGCTCTTATTATGAAGCTAGATTTTTCCCCCCCTCAGGTCAGTGGAGTCTGATGGGTTTCTATAGGAGAATCCTAATCAGCATATAAGATGCATTATTTTCACTGATCACTGTTATTCTTCAATAGTAATTTAATGTATACTTAATAAATGCATCTTGTTTGTAAAGGAATAAAAGGCATTTTTAGTGTTTTAGGTTACAAAATAAATAGTTTGTAGGTGGATTCAAGCATGATGACTTCCTCAACTTCTACAAGCATGACAACCCAGGCTCTAGAACATAGACTTATTTCACTTTACCATAAAATATTACAGAAGACTACAGTGTTCTTTTGTATTCATTCTTGGGTACTTGAACTTCAGTGTTACAAGATAGGAAATCTTGAAAACTTACTCCAGAAATGTCATTTTCTCTGATAAAATTTAGAACAGTACACTGATTAAAACTCAAGTTTCTGAAAGTTGCCAGCCTGAGTTCATAGCCCAGTGCTGCCATTTGTTAGCTATGGTCTCTTGGGCAAGTTTCTTACTCTCTTGGTGTTTCGGTTTCCTCTTCTGGAAAATGAAGAAAATAATTAACCTACTTATCTTACAGAGTTATTGAAAGAGTTAAATTAAATAATAATATAAAATGCTTACAAGAATACCTGGTCTGTGGCAATTTCTGTATGAAAATGATATTTCATTATCTTTATGCTATTATTTTACTTTGAATATCAGAGATAAATGGTTCCATACAAGAATACGTATTGTTTCAGTGACAAATTTGAAATGATCTTAGGGTTGGATGTCAACCACTATAATTGGTTGCCTCTTGGGTCCGTAGACTTCGGTGTTCCTAAGTGTATAAATTCATTTCCAGGGACTTAGTAGGAAATCAGTATAACCCAGCCACTACTTTAACATTTCATGTTATTTTGGGCAGTCTAATGGGAAGTGTATAGAAAAGTTTTCCCTTTGATACAAAATTGAGTTAGATGTTTTTAAAAATAGAACTGTTCCCAACTTCTATACTAGATACTCGGTAATAATTTTTTTCTCTGTTTAATATACAGACTCTTTTATTTTTCCTTTGGAAAATTAACTTTGCTAGAAATAATGGTAATACTTAATTCACTGAAACAAACATCATGAAATAGTGGAGGATTTTTTCAAGCAGTTTCCTTTCTTGGAATCCAGATAAGCATATTAAAGCCAAACTGATTCTATGAAGTATAATGGTTATAAAGTCACATATAAGTTAAAGCAGAGACCAATAGTCATAGAATTTGGCAATATTATATTTTCTTCCTGGACATTCCCTACACCATGTGGGTTAAGAAATCCATATCAAGCTGTACTCAGAGTTTGTGGATTCTAGAGTATTCTTTGAAATCCTTTAATTGTAATAACTTCCAAAGTTGTCTCCTGTAACTCTCACCTCCCTGAGAACCAAGCTCTCTCATCTCATCTAAGTCTATATGGGAGGATGGGATTTGGAGGCAACCTAAAGAAACAAATTATTGCTGACAATATTATCTTTTTGTATTGGAGTGTTTCTGATCCAAACCTATCCTGTGAGCTCTTGGCACTATAAATTCTTATTCATCCACAAGACGTGAAGCATCTGAATTGACTAGACATCTTAGGATCTATGACAAACCCCCAAATTACTAAATATGTATTTCAGATTTGTTGGGGAGTAGTTGTGAGAGAGACTTAAATGAGCCATCAGTTTCAAGTCCCGATTTGCTAACAGAGGAAAAATATGCATGTAAAGCAAACCTACTTTAAGTCATTACAGTAATTTTTGTCTCAATATTGTGATCTTCTTTGAGTTAACATTATGGCAAAAGCACATTATTTCTGCAAGTTCAGATAATATGCTAGATATAGCCTACTTATATATTTTCCCATATATATATATATGTATATATATATATATATATATGATCTATTTCTTAGTTAGCCACAAGTGCCTAGATTTTTCTATTGAATATTACATGCAAGAATTACAAAAATATCAACACATAACAGAAAAACATTTATGATCCTCAGTCACTGGTTTAATTGGTTATGTCACTGCAGACTAAGGCAATCATAAATACGCTTCTTTTTTGGGGTGTAGCATACAGTACTAAGAGTAAGGGCACAAACAGTTTGGATCTGTTGTTTTAAGCTTGAGAAGTCATGGAGTTATGAGGCTCTTAAATTAGCAAAAAAATAAAAAAATGTATTTATAATTTAGAAAATAATTGCACATAATTAAGTATAGAAAATTGCATCAGAGAATAGAGGTAATTACTTAGATTCTTCAGTGTAAACCCCAAAGGTAATTTTCATCTGGCTTGTAAAAATATTTGAGGCAATATTTTATTTCTCAAAAATAATACCTTTATTTTCACATTTCACTTAAACATTATTAAAATACTTATAAACACATAACCATATCTTTCACAAATTACCCCTTTTTATATACTATTAGGTCCAATTATTTACAGTTAAGTAACTGTAAACTCAGTCAAATTATTTACAGTTATAAATAACTCAAAAATTTTAAGGAATATTTTGAGAAATGAGGTAATATTTTGGATATAAAATTAACTTTTTGTGATTTGAAAATCTCTCCTGTTAAAACAATTATAATCTCTTCTAGATTTCTGTTTCAAAATGCTTTATTTAGTACTTAAATTGTATGTCAAATGTTTAATTATTATCATAATAAATAACAGAGGGAGACAAACAAAATCCAGGTGCAAAAAGATCTACATTTTTATTGCCTTAATGGCACTGTCTTCTTAATGTTTATTTATTTATTTATTTTTTTTTTAATTTTTTTTTTTTCAACGTTTATTTATTTTTGGGACAGAGAGAGACAGAGCATGAACGGGGGAGGGGCAGAGAGAGAGGGAGACACAGAATCGGAAACAGGCTCCAGGCTCTGAGCCATCAGCCCAGAGCCCGAGGCGGGGCTCGAACTCACGGACCGCGAGATCGTGACCTGGCTGAAGTCGGACGCTTAACCGACTGCGCCACCCAGGCGCCCCATGTTTATTTATTTTTGACAGAGTGAGAGAGAGAGAGAGCATGAGTGAGGGAGGGGCAGAGAGAGAGACACAGAATCTGAAGCAGGCTCCAGGCTCCGAGATGTCAGCACAGAGCCTGACGTGGGGCTCAAACTCACAGACTACAATATCATGACCTGAGCCGAAGTCAGACACTTAACCCACTGAGCCATCCAGGTGCCCCATTAATAGCACCATCTTCTTAGGAAGGAGAAATAAGTATTCAAGTGTACTGATTATTTTCTTGACAGGATAAACAATCTGCATTAAGAGTGTGTCTTCAAAAATAACAGAAGACAAAACTATAGTGGAATATTCATACATTTTCTAGGTGCTAATAATCCAATTTTTTACTCTTTTTGAGAAAACTGCAGTTCTTGCCATAAGCATGACCTTAGTTTCCTTTACTTGATTGAATTATGATTTTGACTAAGTTTTACAAGAGACATAGAGAAAGAAAAAATAAGTTAGACCAAATAAAATATTGGGATAGTAAAAACTACCTAACTCCAAAAGGCAACTTTTTTCATGATTTTGTAATCTTAAAATGTAATTGATGTAATACGTACATATTTCCCTGGGAATTATTTTATATTCATAGCTATCTTATGCCTGAAGTTATTTCCTCTTTTTAATGTGAACAAAGAATTTGATCCTTAGCAAACATCTCATGAGGACACGAGCTCAAATATTTCATTTAAATATGATTTTTTAATTTAAATACATTAAGATAACTGAGAAAAATATTGAAAAATCAGAAAATGAATTTAAAGATAATAAAGTTCTTTATTATCATCACCACTGTTCTGTCATAGTAGAATTTAACTTCTTAATGAGAGCATTATAGACAATGAATTATTTGTGTTCGTTAAGTAATTAGAGACCTTAGCTACTCTAGCATTAAATCATTTTTTTTCTTGTTAAGAAGTTTAAATACCTGTTAATACCTATTATTTAACTGAACAAAATTTGGTTTATTGAAGTCAACTAAATATTTCGGGAAACATCACAAGACAAGACAAAGACTAATTTTTAAAAAATTTTTTTTAACGTTTATTTATTTTTGAGACAGAGCATGAACAGGGGAGGGGCAGAAAGAGAGGTAGACACAGAATCCGAAGCAGGCTCCAGGCTCTGAGCCATCAGCCCAGAGCCCGACGCGGGGCTCGAACTCACAGACCGTGAGATTGTGACCTGAGTTGGAAGTCGGACACTTAACTGACTGAGCCACCCAGGCACCCCAACAAAGACTAATTTTAAATGAAGGTCTTCTCTCTGATTCCAGTCCTTATTTTGAGCATTAAATAATAAAAGATATTTGAAGTACCTACCTAACTGCTGCCAATAAGAAGCTATTATTTTGTTATTAAAAATTTTTATTATGCATATTTCATCCATAGAATAAAGGTAAGTAACATATTTATTGTTCATCATAGGGAAACACTCACATACACACCATTCAAATTAAAAATGAAGACTGCACACCCTCTTGCTCTTTGACCACCCAGAAGAAACCACAATCCTGGATCTTATATAGACCATTCTCTTACTGTTTGCACACTTACGCGCACATGAATCACAGCTATAGGGATTTCTCAGAGGAAAAAATGCTGCTTACTTTCAGCTGAATTTCTAAAATGGCTCTCATGCTATATGTATTTTTAGGGATTTACTTATTTACCTGAGTACTGTATTGTCAGGATTAACTCATTTCTTTTGAATGTCATGTAATGTTTAATCCTAAAGTATAGCAACCATGTAAGTAACACATTTATTTACCAGACTTTTTTTCCCTAAATATTTTATCTTTTTTATTAGTTTAATTTGCATACACTTACCATACTTAGTGTAAAGTTCTGCAAGTTTTGAAAAGCACTCACAGTTATGTGGCCAGCACCACAATCTAATTTAAAACAGTTCCATTACTCCAAATCTTCTCCCTTGCCATGTGGTAGTCAACCTCTGCTACCAGCCCCTGCAAAACTGACGTTTCCTGTTACTGTATTTTTCCTTCTCCACAATGTTGTATCAATGGAGTCATATTGTAGATAGACTTGGGAATCTGAATATTTCCAAACAGAATGACACATTTGTGATTCATCCATGATTTTTCATGCTTAGTAAGTTTTTTTCTCTTTAATATATAGATATTCTATAGTGTGTTTATTGACTCACCAGACGAATGGCATTTGGATTGTTACTAGTTTTAAGTGATTATACATAAATCCACTCTGAATATTCACTTGTTGGGTTTTATGTGAACATGTTTGCATGTCTTTGAGTACGTACCTAAAGGTGAGATTCCTAGAAGATACGGTGAAGTGTATGTTTAAAGCTTACAAGAAATTGCCAAACTGTTTGCAAAATGACTGTACAATTTTGCATTGCCACCAGCTATTTTTAACAGTTGAATTTGTTTTGCAACCTACCCAACCTGGCCATATTGTGGGGATGTTTTTCTTGTTGTTGTTGTTGTTGTTGTTGTTGTTTTATTTTGTTTTTGCCATATCAGTAGGTATAGATTGACTCATTATTGTGTTTTAAATGTGCATTTCCCTTTTGATTAACAAAATTGAGAATTTTTTTACACATTTCTCTATTTTTTAATTCATACCTGATGCATAGCAGGCATTCAAAAACATTCTGAAAAAGAAAACATTCTAACAATGTTTTGGAAAATCTTCTCGGCTTTCTCCACCATAAGAAAAAAAGAGTTCAGTTCTCTATTCTCCATAAAAATTTAACTTTCTTTCATGGTTCTGTACTAAAACAATACCAAAAATAAAGCCAATAGTTAACTGTAATGAATGTTGTAATACTAAATCTTTCCCCAGGAAATATTCTAATGATGCTTTACTAGATATATTATTTAGCAATTTAAGTCCAGAAATGAATACATATGGAAGAAATGATTCATTCATAGATTAGAGAAAAATACTCCAAATAATCAAGAAATGGAAATGTCTCTAAAAACAAACCTGTAACTTAGCATACTTCTTTTTTTTTTTTTCCTTAGGTACCTCTTGTGTTTTTCATTTTATTAGCCTTTTGTAACAAAACTTTCAACAAGACTATTTGGAATCCTGAAGGTTTTTGGAAGCTTCTGCATTCAAAGTAAAATAGACATCCTGCTCTGTTTAATTAATTTTGGAACCCTTACTTTCAAGTGTACCTCTTAAATAATTTTTTGGCTAATTGGAACATTTCTCATAATGGTCACTATAATTCTACATTATTTATTATTTTTTAACTTTTTAAAAAATGTATTCATTTTGAAGAGACAGAGAGGACAGAGCGTGAGCAGGGGAGAGGCAGAGAGAGGGGGAGACAATATGTGAAGCAGGCTCCAGGCTCTGAGCTGTTAGCACAGAGCCTGACCCAGGGCTCGAACTCACTGACTGTGAGAATCTGACCTGAGCCAAAGGCAGACGCTCAATCGACTGAGCAACCCAGACACCCCAAATTCTAGGTTATTTTTAATAATTTTTTTCATCTTGCTAGATGTCTGCCAACTTCTGGGACCATGGTTATTAGACAAAAAATAAGCAAGTGTACAGGAAGGTAGCCGACTTGCCTCTTTCGAATTTAAGGATCTCATTAGCTAAAACTTTGGATTTCTCAGAGCCCAATAAACACCTAAAAGGGATGTGCTGCAGATTGAGGGATTGTCCATGTTTTACAGTGTTCCACAGTGCAAAGAAGTTTTCTTGAGGTTGCTGGGTGACCTAGTATCGATATAACCTGTTCCATGGCCAACTTATACTTATCATGGGAGTATTCTTGAGGTGGTGAGTGCTCTAAAAGCTTTTAAATGTTCAACCCATGCCCACCATTTTTTGCAGCTTTTTGGCTTCCAAAGCCCACTAGCAATAGCTTTTATTACACAAAATAAGAAAGATTAACATTCACCTTAATATATTAGCAGTACTGTGTCCTGGCCATAAGAGGGCCCTGTACACACCACAACCAATTCCCAGAGAAACTCATATGAGGTTTACTACCTGGGTAATTGTGGCATGAAAGGCTAGGGGCTTGGCTCTGAGCAAAACCTTCCGCCAGCTTAGGAGGACCAGCTTAAAGGAAAGCCATTTGGACAGGGAACCCAAACACAAAACAGAGCAGAGCTCAGACAGAGAGGGGCTTACTCATGGTCCTTGGAAGCTTTGAGAACGTGAATTCAAAGATTTGCAGGTACCACACTTATGTTTCTCGTCTTCCTCCATATGCTGCTGGATGTCTGCTTCGGAATTTGTTGCTGCCACCAAATCTATTAAACAACAAAATTCAACCAAGTAAATTTGAAGATCTAATTGGCTTTATTAAATGATTCATGAATGGGATAGCAAGCCCCAATCTAGCAAGTAGACAGGCACTCCCCTTAGCATAGTTATTCAAAACCAACTGATTATGCCTGTTGAACTATGCTGGCATTGGAGATTCTGTAAATTGAAATTTGTTTGTTTGGGTCATGTCGCTATGGGAATTTCAGTTCCTAGCATTAATCACCATTTTGTAACCATAGCTACTTCTGATAATTTCAAGGTATTCGTGCTCTGGAACATAAAATAATGCCCGATAGATGAATTGCATTAGAATAATAGTTAAATGCTACAAGTTCTTCTAGTGCAGGTTTGACCTACATTTAGCCCAGCAAAGCTAATCAGGCAGAGAAACTTAATCAGTGAATCTAATCAGCAAAAAACTAGGACTATGCTTACACACAGTAGACCCTTTTTACCAGAAAAATGAAGTCGTATTTTTTTAAGTGGCTACAGTTAAAAAATCGTTTTATCAATTTCTAATTTAGTATCAGTCCTGTCCTCTAGAGAGTTCAACATTCTCTGGATTAAATTCAGCTTTATGCATATGTTCAAAAAGCAAATACGTTGAGCTTCTTTGTCTTTGCATTAAGACATGCCAAGTATACACTATCAATCTGATAGGTTTAGAGAAAAAAAATATAATTGTAGAAATAAAGGACTATTTGAATTGATTTTCTCTTGAAATACCTCCTTGGCTGCAATGCATTGCATAAATTAATTGATGCAATTGAATCACAAAAGAACAGTTTTGCTTCATTTCCCCTCAATTTAATTTAGCTTTAGTAAAAAAAAAATAAAATAAAAAACTCTCTTGATAATAAATGATGAATGCTTTGAAAGTGTATAGATAGATCAGTATTTAACAGTGTAGAAAACTGATTGTTTTAAAATAAAAGAATACCAGAGTTTCACTCTTTATATTAGTAAGAAAATCATGTGTGCATGAGCATGCTTAAACGCAAAGATTGGCCACATCATTATAAATACAGGATCGTTATCTTTTCTTCCATATTTATCATGGTTACCAAAATTTGTATGCAGCCACAGTTCTTGTCAACTCGTAAGACAATGAATCCTAGATACTGAATGGGTCCAATGTAGAAAAGAAAAAAAAAAGATAATAGAGTAATATATGTAGCAATCCCTGAACCAGAACAGCTTTTCTTAGAATTGTATCACTTCATGTTGACTAGTGTTTAGTTCATTTTGCCACCTTATCTTCTAAGGGCAGGTCCTACGTTACAAAATTGAGACTTAAAAATGGAGTTTTATTATCCACTGCACAGTTTGAAACATGTCTGGTAAAATAATTTATAGATTATTTATTGAAATCAGTAGTAATGCCTATTGGCTCTCAAAGTATATAAATGGAGAGAAGGTACTGAAAGCTTTTAAGCAGCAGAAATACAGTGAATACCTGGTCACCGAATTTCCGTGAGTACTTCATCAAGTACTCTTGGCTGTCAATATATGACAAAACCCTTCCTGCCAACTGATCTTTAAATCATAAATCTTCTGACACATCTTGTCAAAAGGGTTTATTTAGTATTTGGTTTGGAGCTATGTCCACAAACACTACATCCTTGGGACAAAAGTACCACATTATATATGATATACTAGTGTATGTCTCAGTAGAACCTTAATGAGAGATGATAATTTTCACCATTTTATAATTACATCAATTGCAGTTATTTACTTGCTTACACATAATATTAAGGGACAAATCTAGGAGTTGTTTCCTGATACATCTGATTAAAAAAATCTGTAGCTTTTCTGCTATGCTACACTATCTCATGTTAGCCTATCTTCAAATATAATGATGGAAGAAAGAAAATTTGCAAAACTTAAAGCATGAGGTTGCCTATTATGTTGGTTAATATCACAAATCCTGGAGCCACAGTGCCTGGGTATATGAGGGTTCTTCAGAGAAACAGAACCAATCGGAGATCTATCTATCTATCTATCTATCTATCTAAGGATTGGCTCACATGATTATGGAGGCTGAGAAGTACCACAATATACTATTTACAAGCTGGAGACCCAGGAAAGCTGGTAGTGTAGTTCCAGTCTGAGTCCCAAAGCCTGAGAACCAGGAGAACAAATAAAAGAAAATTACAATCTGTGTCCAAAGACCTGAGAACCAGGAGTGTTAAGTCCCAGTTCAAGGGCAGGAGAAGACTGATTTCTGAGCTAAGCAGTCAGGCAAAGAGATGGTTTTCCCTCCCTATACCACACCCAAGAAAAATGAAAACATGTCCACCCAAAAGGTGTGCATGAATTTTTACAGCAGCATTATTTATAATAACGAAAAGGTGGAAACCAATTCAATGTCCATCAATAAATGGATGAATAAACAAAAGTGGTATAGACACACAATATAATATTATTTAATCATAAAAAGGAATGAAATACTGAGATATATTACAAGATGATGGACCTTGAAAATATGCTAAGTGATAGAAACTAGCCACACACACAGAAAAACACATTATATGATTTCATTTATATGAATTATCCAGAATAGGCAAATCTACAGAGGAAAAAGCACAAAATAGTTCCTCAGGATAGAGGACAGGGAATGGAGGGATAAAGAGATGATAGTCAAAATGTATGGGTTTTCTTTATGTGGTAATAAAAATGTTCTAAAATTGACTCAATGGTGGTTGCATATATCTTTGAATATGATAAAGCCATTGCATTACGCAGTTTCAATGGGTGAATTGTATGATCTGTGAATTATGTCTCAATAAAACTGTTTAAAATATAAAAAGACTTGACTGGCAGCAAAGCCAATACATTTACTAGCTGTTATTATTATCTGTTCTTTCTGAAATGAACCACTTGACACAAAACCATTAAATCCTATATTCAGTTGCCTTTAAATTAAAACCACATTCCAAGGGTTTTTATCTTTTGATTGTGCCTATTTGGTAGACTTTATAGAAAATCTTTTTCAGCAATCATATAATAAAAAAGCAAAAGCATGGGAATTCAGGATATGGAGGTAGCAGTTGTTTAATAACAAAATATGTATGGATTTGGTATTTGAATCATTTAATAATCATTTAGTATGTGTACCAACCCTATCAATCACATCAGTTAGAAGAGTTCCTAATAATATAATCCATACCCATTATAGGTTTTATGTTTATTCAAAAAGGCAGGTTTCTTTGGGGAATGAAAGTATGACTGCACATCTTAAAACTTTCCCTTGTATAGCAGAGAAGTACGTTTTTCCACTTACAGACTTTTCTCCTAGGGTGAGAGTTGTGCTAACTGAATGTACAATATTTGGATTTAGTTATAAACTAACAACTGCGTGGGAAAGTTGACAATCAATTTGACCACAGACAAGTTGAAACAATTTTTTTTCTCCCTCAGAGCAAAAGAGATACTTCTTGAAACTACACAAAAGTGTTTAAAACCATTTGCTAAATTACCACTGAGTTTTAGCCAATCTATTTGGAAACAAATCACAGTAATTTCAGTATTTACAGGGAGATTGCTGGGTCACTGCATATCAGCATTTTTTAACATGACTGTATTTATGTATAGATATGAGAAAAGGAATAAAAAGGAGAGGAAATAGAAAGCAAAGTGGCTATTATACCACCTCCGTTGCCCAACAATCACCATTCAAGTATTTGCTAGAAGGGCTATCATTGGGCTGGCTACAATTTATCACCATTTTCCTTGTCTTCTTTTCCATTTACTCTCTTATTTTCTGATCTATATACCCACAATTTAGATTCTTTAAAAGATACTACTACATTCCCTACCAATATATTTTTTTTGTTTGCTACATTCATTTACATTTTGACAATTTGCTGTAAATAAAAGTTTCCATTTACTTCTTGTCAAGGTTTCTGTTCTCTCCCCATTTCCTTTCCTTTTCATGTTTCAGTTGAGGATAGCTGGACAATAACTGCAGTCATTACAACCCACCCATGATTGAAATTCTCTAAATCACCTATCTCTACCTCTGATTTTCCACTCTCACCAAATTTACGAACATTCTTTCACATGCTCAAGATTACACTGTCTTGTATAATTTTCCTGCCCTTTCTTAGTTCATTGTGTTTCTATATATCTTTATTTTGATTTTTAATAATTTAAAAATTCTAACCACATTTAGAGATGGTTAATCTTCTTGGTCTTTCAATTATTTTAAAGTATTCCAAACAACTGTGTGACTAAATGCACATTTCTCTTCTTCAATGCAAATGGTTTTGAATTTTGATGAAAGAATTCATGAAATTGAACTGGTTGAAAGGTAAATTTGACACAGCTCGGTTTATATCAATTTGAATTCCAGAAAAAGTGGAAAACGTTTTATTTTAACCAAATGATGTGCACAAGAACATTATGACTGTTATTCTACCCTTTAACTACCACACTGATTAAAATAGATGCTATACTTTCCTGATTTCTACTGTATCTGAATGAATTATAAGTTTGGACTACATTTGTATTTTGGAAAATCATGGTTTCTAAAGCCATAGAAGACTCAGCTTTTTAAAAAACGTATTTGGGGGCACCTGGGTGGCTCAGTCGGTTAAATGTCCGACTTCGTTTGGCTCAGGTCATGATTTCACGGTTCGTGGGTTCGAGCCCCGCATCGGGCTCTGTGCTGAATGCTTGCTCAGAGCCTGGAGCCTGCTTCAGATTCTGTGTCTCCTTCTCTCTCAGCCTCTCCTCCACTTGGACTCTGTCTCACTCTATCTTTCAAAAATAAATAAATGTAAAAAAATAAATAAAAAAGAATTAGTACTAAAGTATTAATATTAAAATTTCTTTTAAAACTGATATCCATTCC
This sequence comes from Puma concolor, assembly GCF_028749965.1. NCBI lineage: Eukaryota > Metazoa > Chordata > Mammalia > Carnivora > Felidae > Puma > Puma concolor. The sequence continues at coordinate 202,341,888 of NC_141667.1, read as the reverse complement.
TACCTCCACAAAGGAGTTTATTTATATCAAATAAAATACATAAATATGACTGAGTTATGAGAGAATTGGTAAAAACTATGAGAATTTTAGCACAGAACAATTTTAGCACAGAACAAGATATTATACTGCAGTTCCATTCCCCCACCCCGAAGTTAATGTCAAAAATAATCAAGTGAGTATAATTAGGTATTCCAAAAAGATTAAAGGTATTCATATTTGTGAACCTTATTCATTGCATGTTACTATTTATTTGTAAAAATTTTAAAAATCATGAGTTTTAAAATTTAAAAAATCCAGAAGTTTTTAATGACAGGCCCTATAGTAATGAAGTTTTAAAATTTAAAAAATCCAGAAGTTTTTAATGACAGGCCCTATAGTAATGAACATTCTTTGAGTGCAAATAGAACAGAAAATAAAGATGTTATCAAACTTATCACACTCTATAGGCATTTCCAAAGGATTTAGAAGTCAAAGTAAAGTGACTCCCACTGGTCTAAATAAGTAATTTGAACTTTAATAATAACTTCAATGAACTGAAACTCATCAAATGTGTTTAAACTCATGAGTTTGTAATGATATTGCAAGAAATAAAAACCAACTGGGCACCTTCTGAGATAACAAGAGACCAATTCATTATTTAGACAAGTTGATAAATCAGAGAGAAGAAAAGTCAAAGATTTTTCTCTCTTTTCCTATATCATTGTACCACTAAATAACAGAAAGATAGATGAATAATAGAAGAAGAGAACCACCCTCTTATAATATTGCTCAAACTAAGAGCAAAAACAATGTATTAATGAACTCAAGGATCTAAATGTGAGCATTGGTGACTGTTAAATATCATAACGAAGAAACACAACCATTATATACTGCCAGGAAAAAGAGCAAAATACTGCCAATAGTCTTGTCAGATAAATTAAGTCTGAATCTGATCAAGCCTCTGGATCCAGCTTCCAAGTTTTCATGAAATATGGAGACCAAAGGAACATGTACTACTCCACCAATGAGTTGCTAAGTGTAGGTTCTAGACTGTGGACATACCAAAAATTAAATGACCCAGGCCTGTCAACAACTAAATTATCCCCTGCAAAGGTTAAGTCTGTGATGGTTTTTGGTCATGTTACAGAAAGTCCCGCTAAGCTTCAAATTCTGACAATTCCTCTTATATACTCAAAATCCTAACTGATACTTCAACAAAAAGCTTCCTGAAGAAAGCCAGAAGGCTCTACCTTGGCCATATTGTATTCTCCCTCAATCTCAGGACTTCTTTCATTCCAAAATGCATTACTGAAATCATGTTGTGATGTTACTACAATGTGGGGCAGTTACTACAATGTGATCCAGTATTAATTTTCTTTACAAAATGACAAAATTAGGGGTGCCTGGGTGGCTCAGTCTGTTGAGCGTCCGACATGAGCTCAGGTCATGATTTCACAGCTTGTGGGTTCAAGCCCCATGTCAGGCTCTGTGCTGACAGCTCAGAGCCTGGAGCCTGATTTGGATTCTGTGTCTCCCTGTCTGTGTCTCCCATTTGTTCCCTGTCTGTCTGTCTCTCTCAAAATAAATAAGCATTAAAAAATTATTAATAAATGGCAAAGTTAGCATTTTAGGTTCAGCATGTTGGGCCAAAATGCTGGGAGGTTTTTCTTCTCTTTTTTAAGTTTGTCTATTTATTTTGAGAGAGAGAAAGCATGCATTCAAACATGCACATATGCACAGAAGGGGCAGAGAGACAGGGAGAGAGAAAATCCCAAGCATTCAGTGTGGAGCCTGATGCAGGGCTTGATCTCATGAGCCATGAGATCCTGACCTGAGTCAAAATCAAGAGTCGGCTGCTTAACTGAGTGAGCCACCCAGGCAACCCTTCTATTTCACATTAGAAAATAGCATATTCCATAAGACAATAAGAAAATAAATATTTTTTTATAATTGCATTATTTATGGCTTAATGCAATTTTTTTTTTTTTGGCCAGGGATCTCCAAATTACTCAAACTACTATGCTTCCTTACAATTCCTTTCTTATAGAATGACTTGGAATTGATTGAATGTACCCATTAGATCCCTCCAGTTGGGTTCCTGCCCCCTGGAATACCAAAAGTTTATACATGTGTGTTATACTTCTGTGCCAAGTTTATTCACCAACTAGACTGAAATTGGTATTTTGAAACAAGCTTCCAGCTTGGTACACCTGAAGTATCTGAAAATTCTTCAGCCTACCTCTGGCTAAGAATTGTTCTGTCTTGTGAGACTTTTGTCTAAAAAGTTGGGAATTTTATAGAGATTCTGACTCTAGACAGCTTCAAGAATCAAGCTAAGGCTATGTATGGGCAGGTTGAATGTTTAAGCAGTGATTTGGAGGGAGACATATCTACCCTTACATTTTTTCCAGTTTTATCAATATATAATTTATCTATAACATTGTATTACTCCAAGGCATAAAACATAATCATTTATATATGTACATATTGTGAAATCATTACCACAATTTTAGTTAACATCTACCTCCTTAAATACTTAGAATTTTTCCTGTGATAAGAATTTTTAAGATCGATTCTTATGAGCTGCACCATTACCTTTTCAGTTGTACTGTTGTTTAGTCAGAAAATATCCCAATGAGTTATACTATTAATAATGGTAATGATGATTACAATAAAGCTGAAGTCCTAAAAAAAATATTTCACACACACATACTCACACACACACACTCACACACACACACACACACACACACATACATACACCAAATCGTATGAACTATTCAGGTAAGCTAGAAGTTTGAAGATGGCTATTCTCTGTGGTTCATAGTCCATTTTATCCGGGACTAAGCCCTGAGTAGGCATTTCACTGTGTACAGAGCTTAAAAGCCAGAGAAATTCAAGATAAGAGGTTTAGGGTCAGAGGATATATCTCCCTATTTCATTTGTGTTTTTTGCAAAAGCACTAGTCTAGAGATTGTGGGTCAAGATAAAGTTTAATAATTTTTACAGACAAAGAGTTATTGCAAACATCTTGCCTAGACATTGTGTATTTCTGTGTGGCTGTCTTGTTTTTTTCCAAGAGAAATGAGCAAAAACATGCAAATAGGACCCTTCTGATATCTAAGAAAGGCAAAGAGCTCTTTATAAGCCAGAAGTACTCTTTTTCATTTCATGTGCATTAAATTCTGACACTAATTCAAACTCATTCATACGATTTTCATCCCAACCAATAATAGCCTTTTGTTGTTGTTTAAGTCAGAGCTCTCTGCTCCCCAAACCATGCAAAAATGGTTCTAATTTTTAAAACTTTGTATACATTTCACCCTTTTTATGGTAGATGTGTTTCCAATTAGATAACTCCATAATACAAATGAAATATTTATATGACTGATTAATATCCAAAAGTCTTAAAAGGAGCCAGTCATACACACAAAAGGGCTACAATGAGAAGCAAGCTTGTAAATGCTAATTATGTTCTTTTTGAAGAGGAAAAGATTCAAAAATTATTCAAAAGATTCAAAAGATTTTGAATCAAAAGATTCAAAAATGAAGAGGAAAATTTCAAAAATTAGTATACACGTGTACCACAAAGAAACATAGGAAACCAGTAAGTTTGCCCATTGGTCAAATGTGAATACAAGGAACAATTTGCTGTATTTCAAACGAAATCAGGAATCAGCTGCATCACTTTCAGGTAGGGATGGTCAGGTAGACATGAATAATCTTGAGACGTCCCTTGAAGAAAGAACTGATTTTCATTTGAGTGAAATTTAAAAAAAAATTTTTTTAATGTTTATTTATTTTTGAGGGACAGAGACAGAGACAGAGAGAAAGCAGGGGAGGGGCAGAGAGAGAGACACACACAGAATCTGAAGCAGGCTCCAGGGTCCAAGCTGTCAGCACAGAGACTGATGTGGGACTTGAACTCACAAACCGTGAGACCATGACCTAGGCCGAAGTTAGATGCCTAACCAAATGAGCCACAGTCAGTTAATTTTTAAAAAGTGATTCAAGTTCACAGAATGTGAAAACAACACCAACTTAAAAGGTTTTATCTAATAATCAGATTATACATAATTAATGATTTAATATGTATTATGAGCACTTTGTCATCTTTGCATTAGAGACCAGCCATCTATCTTTTAAAACCATATTGTTATGATCTATTGGCAAAGTGAATAGTTACTAGAAATCAAAAGATAACAGAGTCCTCAACACAAGCAAACACAAGGGATAAACAGAAAGATACAACCAGTGTTTTCTGTCACTTGAAAAAGACCATATGGTCAGATAATATAATCAAAGCCAACCTCCCAATGTTGCTGCTAAAGAGGAAACAAAATGATGCTCATTTACAAAATGGAATCAGACTTGGCTGAAAAACAAAACAGTCAGAAACAGTCAACAAGAATAAATGATCTTCCCTGCCTGGTTAGATTTATTACTGGAGCCAAGAAAGGTGAATCAAGATACAAGACACAAAAGAAGTACATTTTGGAAGCAATCTGTTTAGTTATAGTGGGTAGATATGCCTGGGAATCATGATAGTACTTCTACCAATTAAGAAAAACTTCAGAGGGAAAATATAGTCTTATTTGCAAAGTTCTACAGGGGAATTTATAGTTCCAAAAAACTTAGATCTATGAAGGAATGAAAAGAAATGGAACTACAGGTACCTGGGGGCTCAGCTGGTTAAGCATGTGACTCTTGGTTTAGGTTCAGGTCATGATCTCATGGTTTCATGAGTTCAAGCCCTCTATCGGGCTCTATGCTGACAACAATGAACAGTGCTTGGGATTCTCTCTCCCTCTTTCTCTGCCCATTCCCTGATCACTCTCTCTTTCAAAATAAAAAAATAAACTTAATTTAATTTTTTTAAAAAAATAATGAAATTAGTAAACATATTGTAAATATTATTTGAATATTAGTATCAATAAAGGATAGTTCAACCGACATAAAAACAGACACTCAGATCAATGAAACAGAATAGAGAACCCAGAAATGGACCCACAAATGTGTGGCCAACTAATTTTTGGCAAAGCAGGAAAGAATATTCAATGGAATAAATACAGTCTCTTCAGCAAGTGGTGCTGGGAAAACTGGGCAGAGACATGCAGAAAAATGAACCTGGACCACTTTCTTACACCATACACAAAAATAAGCTCAAAATGGATGAAATACCTACATGTACGGCAGGAAGCCCTCAAAATCCTCCAGGAGGAAGCAGGCAAAAACTTCTTTGACCTTGGCCTCAGCAACTTCTTACTCAACACATCTCCAGAGGCAAGGGAAACAAAAGCAAAAAGGAACTACTGGGACCTCATCAAAATAAAAAGCTTCTGCACAGCAAAGGAAACAATCAGCAAAACTAAAAGGCAACTGACAGAATGGGAGAAGATATTTGCAAATGACATATCAGATAAAGGGTAAGTATCCAAAATCGATAAAGAACTTATCAAACTCAACACCCAAAAAACAAATAATCCAGTGAAGAAATGGGCAAAAGGCATGAATAGACACTTCTCCAAAGAAGATATCCAGATGGCCAACCGACACAAGAAAAAATGCTCCACATCACTCATCATCAGGGAAAAACAAATCAAAACCACAATGAGATACCATCTCTCACCTGTCAGAATGGCTAACAGTAACAACTCAGGCAACAACATATGTTGGCGAGGATGTGCAGAAAGATGATCTCTTTTGCATTGTTGGTGGGAACGCAGGCTGGTGCAGCCACTCTGGAAAACAGTATGGAGGTTGCTCAAAAAACTAAAAATAGAACTACCCTAGACCCAGCAATTGCACTAGTAGGTATTTATCCAAGGGATACAGTGTTTCAAAGGGACACATACTCCCCAATGTTTATAGCAGCACTATTGTTAATAGCCAAAGTATGGAAAGAGCCCAAATGTCCATCGATGGATGAATGGATAAAGAGATATATATACACAATGGAGTATTACTTGGCAATCAAAAAGAATGAAATCTTGTCATTTGCAACTATGTGGATGGAACTAGAGGGTATTATGCTAAGTGAAATTAGTCAGTCAGAGAAAGACAAAAATCATATGACTTCACTCATATGAGGACTTAAATTTTTTTATTACGTTTCTTTATTTTTGAGAGGCAGAGAGAGAGAGACACAGTGTGAGTGGGGGAGGGGCAGAGAGAGAGGGAGGCAGAATCCAAAGCAGGCTCCAGGCTCCGAGCTGTCAGCACAGAGCCTGATGCGGGGCTTGAACTCACAAACTGTGATACCATGACCTAAGCCGAAGTGGGACGCTTAACTGACTGAGCCACCCAGGCACTCCGAGGACTTTAAGATACCAAACAGATGAACATAAGGGAAGGGAAGCAAAAATAACATAAAAACAGGGAGGGGGACAAAACATAATATACTCTTAAATATGGAGAACAAACAGAAGGTTACTGGAGGGATTGTGGGGGGGGCGGATGGGCTAAATGGGTTTAGGAACATTAAAGAATCTACTCCTGAAATCATTGTTGTACTATATGCTAACTAACTGGGATGTAAATTTTAAAAAAAAAATTAAATTTAAAAAATAATAAAAAAGAATTTCTAAAAAAAATACAATGGAAAAAATAAAGGATACTTCACAGAGGAAAAACAAAGTTTTCAAAGTAGAATTTATAAGTTATATAAGCAATCTATGACAATTACACCAAGAATGGGTAGGGATAAAAGGAATTATATTTTTTACATAATATGTAAAGTGATACTCTAATGTGAAGGACAACCTTGAGAATATTAAGGATACATATTGTAATATTTAGAGCCACACTGATCATAGCTTCAAAACTCTGGAGATTTAAAAGGGAATCTCAAGAGTATTTAAATTAATCCTATGGAAAATGGGAAAGCAGAACAACAACAAAAAGAAAATAAGCGAACAATAGAAAATGAATGGGAAAATGGTAGACAAATATTTTTTAAGATTATATCTGAATGCAAAACATCCTTTCTTTCTGTGATTGAGATATGTCCTTAGCTTAGTGGTTGCAGGAAATTCCAACTTTTTTTCAATTTTTTTTCTCATGGAAGAATGTACCAATCATTGTCTAAAAAAATTGTCTTTATTCTTTCTTTTATACTAGATTTTATTTCTCACACCATACTTATATTTTAATTAAAAATGTATTTATATATATTTTTAATTAAAATTTGGGGTAAAAATTATTTTCTTTTGGAAATTTAAGACAATTATATTCCAGTTTATAATCATACATATATAAGACTAATGTCCATGTAATATTTCTTCTTTTGTAACCCAACCTTTTTTTCCGTCCGGATGATGTTACAATCTTTTTTTTTTTTTTTATATTTAGGATTCTGATAATTTAGCAAAACATATCTTTCTCTAGGTTAATTCTAGAGCTAGTTTGGTACTCCACTGGTCATCTCAAGCAGAAGACTGATGACTATGATCTGATTGAGAAAAAATTCTTCTATGATTTTTAATAATTTATTTCTTTGGCTTTTTTTCTGTTCTATAGCACTGGAAATTTTATTATGAATATGTGGAACAAGTGAACAGATTTTTTATGGTTATTTTCTCTAATATTACTTTTTTGTATATTTTGCTTCACATTGCAGACCCCCTCAGCCTCTTATACTAAATCACTATGTTTTAGCTGGGAAGGTAAATACAGAAAAGCCAAGGGGAGGGGCACTTGCGTGGCTCAGTCAGTTCAAGCCCAGCATTAGACTCCGCCCTGGGCATGAAGCCTACTTTAAAAAAAGGAAGAGAAAAACCAAGGTGGAAAATTTGGGGGTGACACTTCACTATCGAACAGTACAGTAAAGACCTATAGAAATAGTAGTGTTTATTAGCACCTTACATATTTGAAAGAAGCCAAAGTAAGAGATTTCTTTTACTTTCTCAATTATCCTTTTGTGATTTTCCTAAAGACAGATGCATCTTAAAGGATTACAGTGAATTATTGTAAACTGAATGGGGCCATGATTCCAATTGCAACTGATGTTTCAGATATAGACTATTTGATGGGATAAAGAGATAAATCAACACATCCCTGGTATCTGTTAAATAACCAAGGATTTTGTAAATGCAAAAAAACAAAAACAAAAACAAAAACAAAAACAAAAACCTGAAAAAAGCAGAAGTGCTTTGCATTCCCCTGACAAGCACAGCAGAGTCCCTTCAAAGTTGTACCAATTTTTGAGGGTTGCCTGGATGGCTTAGTTAAGCGTCGACTTCATCTCAGTAATCATCACAGTTCGTGGGTTCGAGCCCTGCATCGGGCTCTGTGCTGACAGCTCAGAGCCTGGGGCCTGCTTTGGGTTCTGTGTCTCTCTCTCTCTCTCTGTTCCTCCCTTGCTAATGCGCTGCTCTGTCTCGGTCTGTCTCTCAAAAATAAACAAATGTTTAAAAATTTTTTTTTTAAGTTACAACAATTTTTTGCTCGGAGCTCAACATTCCCTTTCTGCTCATAATTAGTATTCATGGACCTTCATTACCTTGGCCCACATCTCTCATGAAAATTTGAAGATGTCCCCAGGCTCCTGAGATGTCTGTATTGCAAGGTTAGGAGCATGTTAGTATAGCTTCTTCAAGGTGAATAACAGCTTTGCCTGGAGACCTGAACTAATCAAAAAATGGCACAAGACTGAGTCTCTTGGGGATTTTAGAGACAACATGCACCACATTTGAGTATACTGCTGTTCATTCATACAATGACCACTAATACTCTCAACAAAAAGAGGTCCACAGGAAGGAAACGTTCTTCATCTGTTCTAGAATGCAGTGGAAACAGATTTTTCATTTCGATCCAGATCTAACTGTACCTAAAGTATCTATTGCAGATAAGTAGGCTCCATGTATTCTACAGCAGACACTAATAGGAGAAACATAAAGTAGACCCAGATCATTTTGGAACAAAGCAATAACTCCTTAGAAAATCAGGTGGTAACTTCAGATAATTCAGAATAGGTCTTAAAAGTTTAAGCCTAGAGCCCATATTTCCAGCTATTCCAAAACTATTCCAATTTGTAAGTTTCCTAATGTTCACATATATCCTTGCCCACTTCAATTATTGATTTCTGTTATATGCAATGAAACGTGAACCAATAAACCATATCTTTATGATGCAGCTCGGATTCTAAGTCCTAAACAGGGCACACTTAGAGTGTCTTAGCTTGAAATAATATCTCATTTTTCAGCTCTACTATAGAATTTAAATTTCAACTTTGAAAAAATATTTGTCACACTGTCCTTGTATGTGTTACCCTTTTTATTAAGATGATGAATACTACTCTTAAATGAATCTTGTCTATAATCGTAATAATATTCAGTTCAACATACTTAATATCAAAAAACTTCTGGGGCGCCTGGGTGGCGCAGTCGGTTAAGCGTCCGACTTCAGCCAGGTCACGATCTCGCGGTCCGGGAGTTCGAGCCCCGCGTCAGGCTCTGGGCTGATGGCTCGGAGCCTGGAGCCTGTTTCCCATTCTGTGTCTCCCTCTCTCTCTGCCCCTCCCCCATTCATGCTCTGTCTCTCTCTGTCCCAAAAATAAAATAAATAAACGTTGAAAAAAAAAATTAAAAAAATAAAAAAAAACTTCTAATTTCATTTATTTAAATTTCAATTTTAGCAAGTAAGTGAACAAAATTAATCAGATGACAAACTTGGTTATCAAATAAACATATATCGTTTAGGATGGAGAAAAAAGGGAATCACAGTATTCTCCTCCCAAGTGCCTATTTCATCAATACAATTGGAAATGGTGAGTCAATTATTCATGCTAAGCATTATAAATGATATACTTCTTAATTAGTAAAGGTAAAGGGATGTGATAAACATTGCATCATATATATTTTCCTACAAAGCCTTTACTGATGTTGAGATAGGTTACTGAAGTATGGTCTATTCTGAAAAACTAACATGTTTGGTTAAATATTTTATGTTTGTGCGACATTTTTACTAATAATTATTAGAAAAAAATGAAAGAGGATTTTGTGCAATACTCAATCCTGAATTTTTTAAATATTCATTTTAACTCTATTTTTGTGGTTCACATACACTTATTGCAGACAAAAGAGTGGATCTGAGGACTACTGTGCCAGTTTCTTGAGTAAAGATGATAAAATGGAACATGGAAAGACAAAAGGCTTAGACTTTTCCAAATGGGTTCTTTCGTTTGCAACTCACTCTGCTCAGGAATCACAGAACAGCTTTTAACAGCTAATAAATTGTGAAAAGTTACTTAAGGGAAAATATGAATCTACCCTAATAGGATGTTTGTTGTCCTGTTCTTGCTCTGTCTTCTACCGCTGTTTTATTCTTTAAGCTTTAAACAGGGCCATCATCTTCTTTACGTCCAGGATATATTATATTTTATTTTATTTCTTTGTTGGGAAAAATAAGAAACTCTAACATCAAATAAATCATGTATTCATATTAGCTTCCATATATAATTTTCAAAGGTCCATGGGGTATTGATGCCATCCTTCTACTAAAAAGCTTTTGTGTTTCAAAGATCAGGATTTACTGGTCTTCAGTGTGAGGTCCTAACTTCAATGATTGACCAATCCAACTCATTTCCCTTAAGTTTGGGTGGAAATGCCAATTCAAAATGGGAAAATAAAATCCTATGTTGTGAAAATTCAGGAGTATACATTCTGAGCTAATAATTGGTAGCATTTTATGCACCATTATCTAAAGGGCATTATAAGAAACACTTTGTAAAGACGGGGTAAACTAAAATAAACATTGGTATTTTTATGACAACTTATGAGAGGCACATGTTCCTAGATTTCATAACAGAAATACTATTTACTACGTCATCTTCCAATCACCATAGTGGTTTATAGGAAACTTAAAACCTACCACTGAAAAGTGTGTAAAAATTGATTGCACTCATTCTGCATACTAAACTCTCCTAGCTTCACTTGGTATTTGTACATACATGTTAGCTTTGAGATTCTCTTTCACTTATTTATTATAAATAATTAGATTTAATATATCATTGGAAGCTTCTTCTTCATTCTTTTGACTATCATTCATTGATTTACATATTTACCTAGGCAACAAATTGCAATTAGTGGCCATTATATGGTATAAGGGTTGAAAATGTGAAATTGGTCAAAAAGGTGTGTCAATATCACATATGTAAACTGATAGCACCTTTATTCAGATGCGTCATGTAGCTCTCATTTTGTGCTCTTGTGGTTTTTTATTTCCCCTGTATTGAACGCCTTCTTGAACTAAATCAGACATTTTGACACACGTAAAGCCGGAAGTGGAGAAGGTTAACATCTCATGTGGAGCACACATGCCTGAAGTTTTTGCACAATTATAATTTATTTTAAATTAAATTAAAGCCAATTCATATCCCAAACTTTTAACTCATTCTCCTTTTTAATGTTTATTTATTTATTATGAGAGAGAGAGAGTGGGAGACAGGCAGAGGAGAGGGAGAAAGAGAATGACAAGCAGACATCCTTAACTCATTCTTAAATTATCACATTTATTGTCATTGAAATCATAGCAAAATCTAATTTTCTTGTTATTGTATCTCCACCAGACCTTACTGGAAATAAAATCCAAACGGCAAAAAATCAGTTTTCTTTGTTAATTTTTATCTCCTTATTGCACAGAAAAGCCCCTGGCATACAGAGTTTTCAATAAGAAATTTTTGCATTAATTAATAAACAGAAGAATGGTGAAATAGAAAAACAAGAGGAGCAAGTCTGTGAATGTGAGGAAGAATGAAGAAATATGTAAGATGAAAAATTGAGTTTTAAACATGAAGTAAAATGTGGGTGGCAGATGATTCTGAATACAAGCCATCATATCTAAATCTAAACTACTATTTAGGGGAAAACCATCAAAGAACGGCCCATAACTTCTCTCTAGAGGAAGATAACACAGCGGTATAAAACCTAATGAAAGAAGAGATTTTTAAATTGGATCAAAAGCTCATGTGTCAATGCAGTCTGTCAAGAAAAATACAACTTCAAAAGTCATATATTTTGTAGAGTATTCTTCAGTTGGGATTTGTCTGGTATTTTTCTTAAGATTATATGTAGGTTATGGGTCAGAGATCAAGTATCACTATCATATCAAGAGTACAACCTGTCCACATATCACTGTTGATGTTAACCTTGGTCACCTAGGTTTCTTTACTGTGAAGTTGTGCTTTTTGTTTCCTATTTCATAGGATGCTCTTTGGAAGAAAGTCCCTCAGTGTAGCCCACACTTAAGTAGAGAGGAGTTATGTATCACCTCCTTGAAGATAAAATATCTTCAAAAATTGGTTGGAATTCTTCACGGATGACTTCTATATTCTGCCCCATGTATTTTTTTTCCTCACTTATTTACGTAAGTATAGATGCATGAATACTTACTATATACTCTTGGTATAATTTAATATTCTGAATTTAATTTGTTTGCTCATGTTTTCCTAGCTTTGTCAATTGGTACTTTTTTTTCAGTTAACACTTCTATCCCTTTGACATAAACTCATCATTATGTACTGCTATTGTTGAGCACATCCCTGCTTCCTGGGATGACAAGATGCTTCAGGTTCATATTATATGTTTCCCGCCCCAGTCCTATAATCAGCCATATGTCCAAGCTCCCACCCTCTGCCATCCATCTACTTAATTGTTCAGTTCTAGTATACACATATAGTGCATGTGTATGTTTCAGAGTTTTTAACCAAAATCCCATAGAAAATTTTATTCACTAAAGTAGGGTTTTTTTATGTTCAGTACCTTTTGACTTTATTCTTACAGAATCCACTTATTCCCAAAGCTACTTAGGTCAACATCTTTTCCATTACTACCCCATGCAGTGATGTTGCTTCATATATTTGTAATATAGCTAGATTGCTTTGTCATATTGGATGCTCCATTCTGGTATCTTCCAGCCTCCTAAATAAATTTTTAAATCTGCATATAATAAGCTTCATTTTGTATAGTATGGGTCTTAATGTATAAGGTCATTTATCCACAATACTGTAGCATATAGAATATTTTAACCACCTTAAACAATCCTGTCCTTTACCTATTAGTCTTTCTCAGCCTAAATAGCTTTTAACTAGTGATCTATCTACCATCTTCACAGTCCCTACATTTAAAAAAAAAAATTTAATGTTTATTTATTTTGAGAGAGAGAGAGAGACAGAGACAGAGATAGAGCACGAATGGGGGAAGGGCAGAGAGAGAGGGAGACTCAGAGTCCAAGCAGGCTCCAGGCTCTGAGCTGTCAGCACAGAGCCCGACGTGGGCTTGAACTGAGATCATGACCTGAGTCAGGTTGGGACACTTAGCCGACTGAGTCACTCAGGCACCCTTCTACAGTCCTTACATTTTTAAAAATAAAATCATGTTTTTGTATTTTTACTTTGTTATTCTTTAATAATATAAATAGTATCAAAAATCGGCAGTGCTAGTGGCGACAATGTGATTTCTAAAAGATATTTGACAGAATATCCTTTGATGACATGATGTTTTCTATAAATGTAACATATATTTAAAATGAATCAAACAGGGGCGCCTGGGTGGCGCAGTCGGTTAAGCGTCCGACTTCAGCCAGGTCACGATCTCGCGGTCCGTGAGTTCGAGCCCCGCGTCAGGCTCTGGGCTGATGGCTCGGAGCCTGGAGCCTGTTTCCGATTCTGTGTCTCCCTCTCTCTCTGCACCTCCCTCGTTCATGCTCTGTCTCTCTCTGTCCCAAAAATAAATAAAAACGTTAAAAAAAAAAATAAATAAATAAATAAAATGAATCAAACAATTTTGCAAATGAAAAATATCCTGCTTACTAAATCATGCACGGACCCTTTAATAGACCTCTACACTGCAACTCACAAGTCATCAGGAATACAAGTTAAAACACTGAGAAAATCTAGGGATGAAATATGCTTATAACATATCATTGTAAAAGTTGAAAAAAAATGAATCTCAAGCTTGTACTAAGTGGAGTGTAATGTTCTAAACAGGAGGAATTGGGCTCTGTGCAAGAGTCATAGAATATGATCCAAATATAAAATATGAAATATTCAAAATAAATATAGATATAAATTAGTATGAGCAAGGAAGAGTTTAAACAATAGAGGATCTTAGCACATTTGACATGTGAGACATAGGAAGCAAGTTTGAGTAATAAGCACAGTTCAGAACATTATGTCTGCCACCTAAAGCTTGCGAATATGGTATAGTCTTTGTTAATGAAGGCACCATTCCTTAAGCAGGGCAATTATGGTGTTGCGAAGTAGAGAAAAGATGGAAGAATTAATGAAGCTTTGCAAGTGTTTCCTAGTGCTAAAGCATGGTAATCCATTACCTTTCCAGGCTCTTAATTGTCCTTACAAGTCTCAAGATCCCAAAATTCCCATGATGGTTCTCCAGACATTAAAAAAAAATCTGGTAGACACGGGGTGAAGAGGAGAGAGCTCCAATCATGCATACACAAAAATTTATTGTGTATCAGAAAAGTGCCATAAATTTTGCAAGGCAGAATGTAGAATTAAATGACATATTTTCTGCCTTTTAGAAATCAGTAGCAATTTTTATGATAGAAAAGTAAACAAGCAGTTACAAAATAATATAATAAATGCTATACTAAAGTACTGAGATTGCTTATCTCAGTTAGAAGCTTTTCTAGGAAGGCCAGATACCTTTTTATCTAAATTTGATATGTTTCATATTACAGACTATCCATGGTTCAGATTTGCATGATACATTGGGTTTCCCAGGAAGCACTAAAGCTCCTTCAGCCAGATTTCATGCTTCCAAAATTAAGTGAAGCTGTTGGGGTATTTTCTGAATAAAAATAAGATCAGGTTGTCTTATTATTGAATTAAGTGATAAGAATTGGTGATTAACCATACGGACCACATGTAAGGGGTTAGAGAGAGAATGAAAGCAGGTGAATATTAATTAGCTCATAGTTATTCTGAGGATAAAAGGAAGCAATTTATCTGAAAGCAATTTGAAATACAATAAAAGAAAAGTTGACATTTATTAGGTTTCCCACAAAATTTCTATAATCTAACACTTTAAAGAGGGAGTGGAGATGAGTGCTGGTAAATAATTAAATATTACCAAAATGAATTGTTGTAACTCAGGTATTGTGCCTGGTATATCTCACAATTTCTACTTCTTATGACCTATGGAGAAATTAAAAATGTAATAAATTGTTTGTGTATACCCTCATTACCTGCAATAGTTTTGTCCTTAAAAAAACAAAAAAACTCCTTGTAAGAAACCAGCAAGGACATAAAAAATATCTTATGACCCACCTCACCTTGCTTATCTCTACTATGAATATTTCAATTGAATAATTTAACAATGCTGGATTCCAGCACTCTCATGTTGGCAAATGGCTAAATTGCACTGTTCTCACTAACTATATTCACAAATGGGCCATGCCTTATTTCTACACATATTCTTATTTTGCCCCACATTCTACTGGGGATTCTTTTGTTGGCCTGTTCTATAAGCAGACCAAAAATAATATGGTAACCCCAACTGCAAATGTATTAGTGACCTTGACAGTTATAAAATATCTCTGTGCTCTTGTGCCAAGTGGAAGCCCAGTTTTACACATTTTAACAACAAAAATAGTGCTAGAGTAAAATTGCAGAGAAAGGTGTAATTTGTTATACTCCTGCTGGACGTTAATGATGTGCTAGCAAATAATAGCACTTTTACTCATGGCAGATGAAGATACCAGTCTAAGATTACCAGAGGGAAGAAAGCATGATTCAAAAAACTCAATTTCTCTGTAAAATACCCAGATTAGAAATCCTTTCAATGATATGTAAAGCTGGTAGTGTAACAGGAGATCTTTATTTTGTTTTTTGTTTTTTATTTTTTTACTTATTTTTTCTTTTCTCCTTAAGAGTTAGGACACTCAATAACTGAAGAGCCTTGATAAGATTTGGAAATTTTTGAGGGTTGCTGACTTATCAGAGAACCACAGCTTATCATGTAAATGTAATGCATGCAAATTTGTAAAGATAAGAGGCAGGCACTTTTATAGTCTTACTGAAAGAGATACTTGCTAGGTGAGATGACAGTACCTTGAAACTTGATTCTATTTATTGACTCACAGTGGATATAAAGAATACAAATAAATTTCACTTGGAGATGAAGAAAATAAATAGAAACTGAAGATTTTTCAATAGCGTAGGGAGGAAAAATCACTTCAGATATAAGGGAGAATATTCTGACAGGTGTAGCAAAAGGGGAAAAAATGAGAAACTAGATGTTATATGATTTTAGGCCCTTTTCCATCAAGGACAAAATTTTAAATAAATTAGTCATGCAGAAGCTAAACTGTGCCCCTTATTGGCTTACTCATTTTTGAGTATTGCCCTTGCCAAGTATTCTTAAATCTATTTCCTGAAATTAGCATCTTCCAATTCACCAAACTTCATCTCCCATTTCCACAACTGATTATCCCATGTAGACAATGTTGTCAATCTGAACTGTTGTACTACTGGAATGTAGGGCTCCATACTTCTCCGAATATATCCCTTGGATATCCCTGCCTATCTCCGTTTCACTATTTCTATTCTCATATATTACTGTATTCTTCCAGTTCCTTAACTGGTTTTTCCCTTTCTTTCTGTCATGTTTCTATTTTCCTCCATCCTTCCCTTTCTTTTCTACCCAACCTGTATATATTGGGACATCACTTTGACCAGGATCTTCTATTCTGACTGTCTACCCTTACCCTCCACTATCTCTTTTTTTTCTTTTGATTTTTAATGTTTCTATTTATTTTTGAGAGAGAAAGAGACAGAGTGAGTGGGGTAGGAGCAGAAGAATCTGAAGCAGGCTCCAGGCTGTCAGCACAGAGCCTGATGTGGGGCTCGAACTCACAAGCTGTGAGATCATGACCTGAGCTGAGGTAGGATGCTCAACCCACTGAGCCACCTAGGCGTCCCATCCACTCTCTTCTTTCTAATGAATTTCTGAAAAATTAAAGATGTCCACACTTGTGATTTTTCCTGTCTCCATTTATAAGATATTCCAAATAGTTAGCATTCTTCTTTTATACCAAAGCTACTCTAAAAATTTATTTTGTAACTATTTCATTGGCAAAATAGAGATCATCTGTCATGAAATTAATCAATTGCCTTTATCTCCCATTATTAAGTCGCTTTACATCTTTGTTCATCATTATCTCACTTTTCCCTTAGGCAGAAGGACTAATCTGAATTCCTTTCCAGAAACAACTTTCGAGACCTGTCTCCGACAGGCTTATATATCAAACTGCCTACTTGATATCTCTGACTGGGATGCTAAGACACTTCTTAAAATTTCTATGTTCAACAATGTACTTCTGATTTTCCCCACACCCAAAATCTGCTCCACCCATAGGCTTCCCATTTTCATTCAGGTCAACTCTATCTTTCCATCTGTTTAGAGCAAATACACTACAGTCATCCCTGACTCCTCTTTTTTACTTATAAACAGCTTTAATAGGCAAGAAATCTTGTTGGTTCCACCTGCAAAATATATACAGATATAAAAATAGTACAGTATCAAAGTGAACTTCATGACTTTGATTATTCAACTCTGGTTAAAGGAAATGTCCTTGTTTTTCGGAAGCATAGAAAATAAAAAGTTAAAAAATATATTATTCTAAAGGAAAAAGTATGTATGTCCAGAATCCACATAAGAGCCACCATCACCTTCACTTAGGTATCTGAACAGCCTTTTCACCAGTCTCCTTAGATCTTCCTTATCACTTCCCCATGGTTCCCACAACTTACTATTAATAGCTGCCATAATATTCTTTCAAATTTATAATCTAGAGCATGACAATATTCTGCAATAAACCACAATGGTTTCTCATATCACTCAGGGTAAAATCCAAAGTCTTAACATGACTTAAAATATCTGGAATATTTTCATCCCTTATTACTTTTTTTGATCTCAGGTCTTTCTATCCCCTGCCTCTCTCAGTCCAAGCAAGAGATGGGGGGAGAGGGGAGGGGGGAGGGGAAGGGGGCACTGTTCATGGAAGGGGGTCATTAGGGTGGCACATAGCTATGTAGCATCTAAAAATCACCTTACAAACCCTCGTTCTAGTCACACTTTTGGAAAAGATACCCAAAACTGTTGGATAGGTGGATATTCAAAATTTATATGGCAAAAATAAAGTGATATATGCTTGGCCACCTGTCTTTTCCAAATCATATACCCTTCATCACACTTTGGGGATTTTTAAGTAATTGGTCATATCTGCTCTAACGTTTTAGGCTCCTTGATGCCAGGGACCTAGGCAAGTACTATACACTGCAAGGCTCATAATCTTAGCTCAGTTAATATCCCACTGATTTATATCAAGATTCTCTCTCTCTTAAACTTCTTCAGATTAGTGAATACTTTGGAAACTCTTTAGCTTTTGACTGTTCAAATATGTATGCCTATACTCTTAAGTGCCTATTTACTATAGTTTGAGGTCAAATACTAGCCTCTTTTCCTTTACCTGAAATAGCACCCTGTATCTACAATCAAATTGAATTTACTTCTTCAGTCCCAAGTGATGTAGAATTAAAGATTATAACCATTTGTTGGAGTTCTGTACACAAATATCCAACTGTATGAATATATTATATCTGGGTGTATAAAATTAAAAATGGTGTGACAGGATGAGGCGGATGAGATGAGGATCTTTGAGCAATGTTAAGAATTTTAGATATAATTTAAAAAAGAGAGGTTATGTAATGGGGTATTAGTTAGAGTTCCATTATTTTCAAGGAATGCTCTAAGTGCAAGGCAGAACACATATTTCTGGAAATCAAGCTTCCATGGTAAGTTAAAATGCAATATTCACACAAGAAATGATTCTGGCTTGAGTCAGGCTGATGGGACAGGAGGGAGAATAAATATATGTGAGAGAATTTGTATACAGAATTAAGAGATTGTCATCATTAATTAGGCATAAAATTGAGGAAGAAGTCAGCGATACATTCCAGATTTCTACCTTTGTATATGTTCACTTTTAACCAGCAAGTGAAGATAGAAAGAATAGCAGGGATATTTTTGGGTGAGTGATGATCTCAGTTTTTATTATTTTTAATATTAGCCCCTGAAAGTGATATCTAAAAGGCAATTGTAAAAATAGATCTGAAGCTCAAAAATATGTTCTGTGTACAGTATATTAGATTTTGGAGTTCTAACACACACATGGCAGCCAAAGAAGTGAGAATGAATGAGATGTCTTGGGGAAAAGTGTAAATTGCAGTTCACAAAGCCAAATACTACCCTGGTTGTTTGGATAACAAAAACAAGTAAAGCTTTCCAAATCTAAGAGTAGTAGAGAAGGTTTTGAACTGGAGACCACATGCTTCACTTCATGGAGTCAGCTGGCCTTCAACACTAGGGAATCATTAGATCATCTAATTTGGAATGGAAGCCAAATGTCTACATTTTGAATACACTGTTCTTTGCATATTATGGTAATTCTTGTAGCAAGCAAAGAAATGGTCTCTAAATGTCATAAGTAAAAAGGTGCATTTTTTTATTTATTTACTTTGGGAGGAAGAGAGTGTGCCCATGAGCATGAGTCGGGGAGGGGCAGAGAGAAAGAGGGAGAGAGAGCATAGCAAGCAGGCTATAGACCCAGCACAGAGCTCAATGTGGGGCTCGATCCCGTGTCCATGAGATCATGATCTGAGCCACAATCAAGAGTCAGCCGCCTAACTGACTGAGCCATCCATGTGCCACAATAGGTGCATTTTTCATGATATTTATCTTCACATAACTAGTGGGATACTACAGAGTGTTTCAGGCTTACAAAGCAGACAGGAATCAAGGAGTTTTAGTGAGCTTGGCATCATGAGCAATCTGTCTAAAACATCTCCAACATAATAACCACTGAACATTAGCTCAGTTCCATTTCTACTTTTCTAACTCTAGATTTAAAGCTCCAAAAGGGAATGTCTGATTGGCCAATCCAAGGGCAAACATCTCTGTGTCAGTAATAAGCAGGTACAAAGTAGGTTTACTCACTTTGCTTTCCTACATGGTAAGAAGGTCACTGAATTCTGTCATCACTACACATTAGGGGATATTCCTTTAAGAGGAGTGGAGAATCCATGCTGGAGAGTTAAATATCTTCTCCAAAAAAGTAATGAATGCTTTATTTAAAACACTATGTGCTGAACACAAATATCCAGCCCAGTTTTGGCTCAAAAGCAAAGTCATGCACCATCATCTAATAATGATAGAGCAAGCAAGAAAGAAAGATTGGCTTGGACTAATAAGTACTAAAATTTAAGGAATGACTATAGTGAACAGATATCAGGTCCAACTAATATTTCCTGCAAGGTTTCAAGAAAAATATCTGGTGTCATTAGGCCAATATATATATATATATATATATATATATATATATATATATATATATTAATTGGACAGGCTATACAGCAATATGCATAAATGGTTTAATGCCTCACGCTAAAATGCATCCTTTGGATTTTGTAATGTGGGGATTAGAATCTAGTTCTGGGAGTAGAAACCAGATTTTAGAAGGTGAAAAATAACGATTTCATAAAAATGTTTAGATAACCATTATAGACAACTTGTTGAAAAATTTGGCTATGAAGTGAAATAGCGAGGTAAGGCAAAAACTAAATAGGATCTCTCTGAAGCCTTGAAAGGGGAGAGAGATGAACATGTTTAAATGATAATGTGGCATATATAGAAAGAGAGAGACTAATTATCTAGAAGTAAGCAGATAATCATTAAATTGAAAGATAAGCTGAAAAATGACCCAAAAATGTAGGTAGAGGGATTAGAGATAGATAGAATCAATGTGTGCCTCTTCCTGAGTAGTAAGTGAGGCTGAGGAGAATCCTAAAAGAAAGAGGTTTGTGAACTGGTGGTGGGTGCTGAGAATGTTCCTTTCAACCAACTGACAAACTGAAATAGAAGAAAATATGAGAGGGGTGCTTGGGTGGCTCAGTCGGTTGAGGGACTGATTTCTGCTCAGGTCATGATCTCTCAGTTTGTGGGTTCGAGCCCTGTGTCAGGCTCTGTGCTGACAGCTCAGAGTCTGGAGCCTGCTTTGGATTCTGTGTCTCCCTCTCTCTGCCCCTTCCCCGCTCATGCTTTGTCTCTCTCTTTCTCTCAAAAAAGAATAAATGTTAAAAAAATTTTTAAAGACGAAAATATGAGAATGGGTGATGATAAATAAATCTGAGTTTTGAGGAGATTAAGGATATCTTAAATAATGTGAGAATTGGGGATTTCTCTTTATTATTTAATTCAATTGTCTGAGTTGTCAACAAGAATTTGGAATCTTGTTCATGATCATAACTTTCTCCATCACTCTCCTCCAATTTACATTTCTCTGTAGTTTTTAAATCCTGTCAATGCCACCAATCAAATATCTCCCAAATCTATCCCTTCTTAACCATATATCATAATTTCACAGTGGCTTTTCTTGTAGGCTTTACCAATATTCAGCTAACTGAATTTTTTTCCACTCCTTTATCTCTGCAGTCACTTTTTCCTAATGTTTTCAATTATCTGCTGGAAAAAAATTTTAGCTGATTGTCTCATATGATAAAGCAGAAAACTGTTACAAAGTCTATGACAGTCTGTTGCTGAACTTGATTTCTGTTCTGTATCTTCCCCACACTCAAACATTATGCACACATTTGATGTTATCAAAATTTCCCTAAAGTCAAGATGCTCATTTGATTGTTTATTTATTTTTATTATACATTGGCTTATTTATTTACATGCTTATATTTTACAATGTCATTCTCTTCTATCCTAATTAAGGAATCTTTACCCTTTAAGGTCTTGATCAAATATCTTCTAGTGAACATAATGCTTTCTTAATTTCGTACATTTCCAAAGATTTTGCACACCTGAATATAGTACTTATTCTACTAAATGTTACTTAAAACATTAATGTCTATCATAACCACTCCAGTGTCTGCTACTTGAAGAGACGATGCCTTCTGAATGAGTATTCTACTTTTCAGGAAATATTCTGCCAGTTCCTTTTATTTTATGAAATATATAACCATCATTTTAATATGTATTTATTTATTTATTTATTTATTTATTTATTTATTTATTTACACATTAAGAACAACATAACCTCAAACCCATAGCCAATAGATCAAAAAAATTCTTTTAAATTGGTAATAATGTTCTTTTCTGAAAAGTTGATAACCAGGCTAGAATAACCAAATCCACTGCAGATCAGCATACAGAGTGTGTATATATAGTTTTGCTGCAAATGTTTTTGCCCAAAATATTTAGATATTTGAACAGCCTTGGGGTGTTATTTATTCAGATGGAATAATGATTTCTAAAATCCCATTCAGAGAAATATTTACAGAGTCTGAGAAACATGTGGAAAAGTGTCAATGTCAGCAATGGGATTAGCTGCCAGGTACATTTTGGAAATTCTTTAAATGGGGACTAAACTTCCTGAGAATAGGAAAAAATAAATGCTTTCTTTTTTGCATCTCCTTAGAGTTAGTTCTCCTGGGATAGATATTAGTTGAGACAGCCTGAGAAATTTAAGTCACTGTGGATAAATGACCAGTGGATTATTTTATACAGATAAATGGAAGTTATAAATTAATGTGTAATATTTATGGTTACCAAATGTTTCAGAACTTTAAGAAATAGCAATTTATTGTTTAGCATATTTTGCAAATAAGTTATAAAAACTATGTTTATATTGATGAATTCAAAGATGGTAAATTATGTGTATGTGCTATTAAGGTTCAGTTATAAATAATCTGATCAGTATTAGAAATAATTTAAGTGCAGAAACTAAATTAATGTCCATTATTTACCCAAACATACACTACTTGAATAGAGCTTTCGATGTGGCATACAACAGCTAATTGATAAGTCCATAGACGTATGTCACAGTGCGTTAAACAAATAATCACATTTGCTACCTCACCTTTCCTCAATTGTCACTATGAACTTGCTCTCGGATACTTGGTACTGTGATCAAGTCTAGGCCAAATCTAACAATGCGTTCAACTCCTTTCAGTAATAAGTCCTGTCATCATTTTCAGTCACAAGAATTTTCCATGTAATCAATACACCGAGTCCATGGTAATGACCAATCTCCAAGCTTCAAGTGAAATCTTCTCGCCTGGTCTAGCTCAAGTCTGGTGCCAAGTCTTTTGGAAGAAAAAGTCACTGTGCGGCTTCATCTCTCTTTACCTGTGTAGTTCTCCTATTTCCCTTTCCTCATTAACTAGCCTGCTGCTGGTGACTCCCGAGTTGAAAGATGGCAAAGCAGGAGACGTAAGGTGCAAAAAGGTCCCCTTTTTCTGGCATTTGTGCGATTAGGCTTTGTTACCTCTGGACTTAGCAGTCACCAAACTGACACACTCTTGGCCTGGCAGATAATAAAAGCAAGCTGTTTTTTTGGAGCGTATTTATGAGTTTTTTAGAAACACCCTCGGGGGATATTTGCTAGACTTCCTCTGACGTGTGTAATTTTTCTTCCTGGTGATCACTAACGTTTCTTCTCTCAGCACTAAGAACTTTGGCATTTTGGCCATCATATTTTTTAAGGGGTGATGGAGAATCCCCTCTCTAAGCAACCTCATAGGGATGACTAAAATGCCTGTAGTCTCATTCTCTGCTATGTGATGTATATTTGGTAACCATAGCAAAACAAAAACAAAAAGAAAGAAAAGAAAAAAGAAAAACACAAACAAGCAAATGAAACAGCGAGAACAGAAAAAAGAAAATAAACAAAACTCATACATCCTTTCCTCTACAACTGATGGAGATATAAGCCAGTAGGGGTCCAGTATAATGTGTAATTTAAATGTGTAACCTTTGTTCCAAAAGAAGGAGAAAAAGTACTCTTAAAAAATAAAATTCAAAATAAATTTTAAGACTAATTACCTTCATTAAGCAATTCATGAATTGAGCAGTATCCTATCTAGCAAGTAGAATGGAGCTCTAAGGAGTTGTACAAAATGGAAGGTTTTAGAAAAGGAAGTAGAGTGGGGCAAGAAAGTTACAATAAAAGAAAATAAAGAATTGTTTTAGGCAAGGTCACATTCCCTCAGAGGAAGAATAGCAGATCCTGTTAGGTGGATTACCTCATGTTCCTCTGGGGGATAGAAAGAGCCCATGTGACAGATTTCCTCATTGGAAACTCCTGAAACTCCTGACCTGAAAACTCCTGATTCACTTTTAAGATGACTTTTCTGGGGAAGGCTGAAATTGCAATTAAATTAGGTATTAAAAGCCCTGGTTTCATGACTTGGTCTAGCATGAGTGACTCCATCTTGAGCCTTCAGTTTTTCTTTTTAACAGTACTAACATAAAACTAAAAAAACTAGAAAGATAGACAAATCTATATCTGTCTATCTATCGACTATTTAAATCCTTTCTTCCACAGTCTTTCAGTCCAGCTGTCATAAATTTTTTATTTGTTATTTAATGTCAAGCTCCCTCAGACATAGGGATACTCAGAGGCTGCATGAAAACTCTCACTAGTACTCAGGGCTCTTAGCCACAACTTGATGAGCAGTAAATTGGCTTCTGGGTCCCTTCTTCTGTAGACTGCTAGACAGATGCCAGCACCCTGGTTGGAGCTGGGCCAATCACACTTACCCATGGCAGACAAGCAATCGCCAAGTGACTGCAATCTCAGCATGAAGTTATGCTAAGTTTTTAGATCAAAGATGTATGAGAAGCTCATCCCTTCAAGTCTCCAGCTGAAGGTGCTGTGGTGCTGACTGCCCAGAGCAGAATGTCCATGGCATGCCCCAACCCAAGATGCCACAGGGCATATGCAGAAAATCTTGACCACCTTTGTGACTGTGTCCAGATCTCCATTTGGGGAAGACAACAGTGAGAGAACACAGGGGTCCCTATGCCAATATGACCCAGATGCCACTCTAGGCAGAAGGTGGTAGTGGAAGCTGGGCAAGGGTAGGAAGTAGATCCATGTGGGGTCCTTAGCACTAAGAGGAAGAACCTAAGAGGAAGAATCTACAAAGAATCTATCTAGGGGAAGTTTAGGAGATGGGGCCACATGGGAAGCTCGAAATCTTTGGGGCATGCTCCATTGTCCTAAGGATTTCACTTAAAAACATAGATTCAAAGACAATATTAAGAGTTTTAATGGGTTGACCACAGAACATTAAGCCCAAGCACAGCTATCTTCTGAAGGTGGATCTGTGTGAAACTTCATCGGCCACTGATTGTGAAGTGGCCCTCTGATGACAGTTCAATTCAATGAAATTCTCTCTCTCTTCCTTTCTCATGAGCTCATTAATTCTCACTTTCTTGTGCTCCCTCTTGCTTTCCTTCACTCAGTGTCTCTTCAGTTCTTCTGACTCCTCAGTGAGCTTCTCCAAGCACTGTAAGATCCTAATCCAGTACACCTTCCTCCACCCCACACAAGCTTTACAAATTTCCCTCTATAAGGGACTCTCTTACCAGGCTTGAGAGAAAAAAAGGAAGGGCAGGCAATATTCGCTGTCCTTCCTTCTTGAGAGTGGAGCATGTGGTGAGTAGAGTTTGGACTCACAACACACTGACAAATCTCTCCAAATAAAATTTTCACTTTAATTTCCAAATTACTTTTTCAATTAGAGATCTCAGGTGTGTAGTCAAATAAGAGTGATTACATCAGTCAAAAGTACCTCCTTTGCAAAAGTCTGTTTAGATGGTTTAAATCTCATGTTATAATGAATAGAAGCAGTTAGCATATTCTCTGGGGTTGCCTCATTCAAAATGGACATATCCTGTTAAATGTGGACCTATGTGTATAAAGATAAAGTAAATATAGATATGTATAGAGTATGTGTTATGTAATCAAAGGCTGAATTGTAATGTCTTATGGATAAACCACCCAATTTTGCACACAGATTGTTGAAGATTCCAATAGTTATTGTTAGGATGTACTCAGAAAAACTAATGAACACACACCTTTGCCCAGTGTGCCTCCAAATAATCATACAAATGACAATGGCCTCAATAATTTAGAGAAACATTTCAGTGTGTACATTTTATTCTATTTATTTTGCCAATGTCAGAAGTTATTAGATATTTATTTAGCCTGTTTTAAATGGAGTGGTTGAGTTTGTAAGAGATGAATCACTGGGTTTTACTCCTGAAGCCAAGACTACAGTGTATGTTAACTAATTTGAATTTATATTAAAAAATTTTTAAAAAGAAAATTAAGATAAATAAATAAATAATGTAAATTGAGTTTTGTTTCAGCTTATCTTGACTTCACGGATCAACATTTCAGAATTTCCATATATATTATTCAACTATTTTACTGTCTCACATTTTCCTAGTCTACCTCCCAAACCTCACACTTTACTAAAATTTGTCTACTTTTAACAATTCAGCTTAAATTTCTTATTTTTCCTAAAATCTCTGTTGTCCTTTCTGTTCATTCCATAATATTGTTTTCCGTAAAATCTAAAGATTTCAATATTCAAACAATTGCTTAGGAATTATTTAAAAGTACACAATAAACCTTCTTGAATTATTTTATTCATTTAATTTTATTCTTTAGAAAATGCACTATAAGATTTTTTTCTCATTACTGATCATTTAATCTCTTTGATAAGTGTTATATGCAATTACATTGTGGAGGAAGGCAAATGAAGCTAGGAATGTAAATATTAAAAAAAATGAATTGAAAAATGACTAAGTAAATAATTTGAGAGGTTTTACGTGAGGTGTGTTGATAATGTGGCATAAACTGAAGACTTCAAACTAATAAGTTTGTAGACTTCAAACTAATAAGTTTGAAAACTTCAAACTTCAAATTTCAGTATATAGTTCCAGAAAGCAAGTAAAGTATATGCAAAAGTAATAAAATTTAGATGTATTCTTTTATTTATTTACTTACTACTTTTGAAAAAATAGAAGGAGGAATACTAAAGGCATTTAGTTACTTTTAAATTTTTCTCTCTTATTTATAAGACTCTAAAGAGCCTAAAAATTCAAAGCAAAGCAATGTTTAGGATTTATCTTTTTTTTTTCCTGTGTTTGTTTAAGAAATGTTCCTTTAGGTCTCTCCCTTTCTGGCTTGAGTTAGGAACACCGGCAGCACAATTCTTACCCTGAGATAGATTAGAATTACTCAAGCACTAAGAGATAAAATACTGAACCAAATATGTATGGGATACGAACTGTGACAGGTGCCCCTGACACAAACCAAATATAATAAGCCACACCCAAGGAATGTTGTATCAAGGGGAATACCGATACAATAAAGTAGATTCATTGAAAATAATAATACATTGAAATCGAAAAAGATATAGAAGTTGCAAAGAATCTCTTTGTTTACTAGTGCCTGTATAAAATATATGTATGAATATTGAATGAATAAATTCAGGGCTTCATAAAATTCCTTTTAAGTCTGAGTAGATGTTTCTCTATTTTACTGCTTTAAATCCAGTGCTTCACATATATTACGTGTTCAATAAATATGTGTTGATTAACTAGGTCAAAATTTTCCCAGATAATGAGATTTTGAATATATTAATCAAACTAAGTAGTAGTTTAGGTTTGTAATTAGAGATGACTTAATGCAATATATAATTTTTATTATGCATAATAGAACTCAAAAATAAAGATCTACACCATATTTGTGATTGCCTGAAAAGACCTCATGGATCTAAGAACATGTGTCTTTAACCTTCACATGAGGAGGACTTTAAATGTTTTTAAGCAGCTATATCTACTCACTTCTTATTTCAGGGATTTTTCCCTTTTGGAAGATGTTTTTTAAATTTTACACAAATTGGACGCTTTTTCTCTATATATCATAAAGAAATAAAACTATAAAAACTTTTCTATTTCTGGGGCAGAGATGAGAAAGTTTTCTAAATGGAGCTGATATAGCCCTAGAGATGCAATATAGATAAAAGTAATTCTCAGAAAAAAAAAAAAAATGGCAACCATAGCAACCGTACAGAACACACTGAAGGGGAGTACATATCCTTGAAGATCAGTGTTGTTCAAATTAAACAGCGTCTAGAAGGAATAGTGCTGGTTACGGCTCCAGAAATATAATTTAGTAAAACTCGACCCTTAATATTTGAATTAAAAAAAATGTGACCATAATTAGATTAAACAATCTTGACACCAGAAGAAATTATATTGTTACATGCTGTTCAAATCTGTATGAGATTGTTTTAAAATTGTATAAGAAAAAACATAGAGACTGGACATATACATATAATTGAAAATGATAAAAGAAGATACATTTAGACAGGATTTGAGGCCAGTTATAGAGAAAGAAGAGAAAGTAATTCAAAATGATGAACATATTTGGGGTGCCTGGATGGCTCAGTCTGTTAAGTGTCTGACTTCAGCCTAGGTCATGATGGTGCACTCCGTGGGTCAGCTGTGCTGACAGTTCAGAGCCTGGAGCCGGCCTCAGATGCTGTGTCTCCCTCTCTCTACCCCTCCCCTGCTTGTGCTCTCTCTCTCTCAAAAATAAATAAACGTTAAATTTTTTAAAAAATGATGAACATATTACACAATATTTGTAAATTTAGATGCATACTTCTATTAAGATTGTAACAGGAAAAGGATGGCACACTCAAAATGGGCAATATGAGTAATACTTAGTTACAATTTTAATGTTTATAAAAATGTAGTTTTAGGGAAACCAGAGGGATACTGTAGTGATGTCTGACTGGTGGTAGGAAGCTTTTACCATCCCTAACCCACAGGGGAAAAAAGGGAGCAAATTCTATCAAAAGTCAGACACAGTAGCCTATCAGAGATACATAATAGGAGTCAGAAGGACAGAACATTGGATAGGATCAGCAGTCTTGAGATCAATGTGATTTTGGTCAAGAACGGAAGTTAACACCTAAAGAAACTTCATAGGAAGGTAACCAAGGGAATAAATACTCTAACTTCATCTTCTTGCTTCCTAGGGTCTCCTAATGAGGCTTCCCATTGTCTATACCCAACTGAAATGCAGAGGCACAGAACCCTGTTGATGAAATCATGAAGGTGAGCTTTCTGGGACAAGAGAACAGAAGCAGACGACGAGAAACATAGGAGAGAGAATTGGAACAAGCCACCATATTTAGGTTGTTTAGTTATTCTTCACAAACTTCACTGTATAACATGTGCTTAATTATTCCTTTAAATGACTTTTTGCTTGTGTTATTGGTAAATTCATGTGTTAAAATAGTCCATCAGATCTATTACACTCAGGATGCTGGTTTCCCATTTAAGTAGACCAGTAAGCCGTACCCCTATTTAAAAGTGGCCCCCCCATGTCACGTTTCCCACTCTGGAAGTGTTTTGCATTGGGTTCCTCAGAAGCAGACTCTGACATGACAATTTATAGACAGCTGGTTTACTAAGGCAGTGCACCCACAAAAGGAAGAGGGAAGAGAATAGGGGAAGCAGGCCCAGATTAGGGAAAGAAGCCAGACTGTACTTTCACAGGAGGTTTCAGACTTAGCCCAAACCTGTAAGGAGCTCCAGAATGTAAATTATACCTCCGTTTGCTAAAGGCACACAATGCGCTTATCTACATAGAAATGCTTGTAATATAAGAAATTCAGCTTCCTAATGAATAAATGAGTTGTAGGGAAAGAAAACTGAACATTTATTGGTGACACAGATATATCACTAAAAACCTTAATTATTGCAGCATACTTAGAGACCACTGAGATATGTGATACTAATCTCTAAACAAGAACAGACTTGTATTGTTCAGATATTTGAAATGGAAGAAAAAAGAGGGAAGATGGTTTTTAGGTCCTCTTTCTGTATAAAACTGTACCCCCATAGCCTCTTTTGTTACCCAGCACTCCCTCCACATCCTTCACCCCACCCTACACACACACACACACACACACACACACACACACACACATCCCACAAATTTCCAATTTATTTTGTGACTATGAACTGAGAAGCCAGATAACAAATTGTAAATTTAAAGGAAAATGACAGATTCTGTACCTACATATTTTGGGGGCTGGGGAAATTATGTTAGATCTTTTGGAATAAGGAGTGAGAACTGACAAAACTGATTATGTCCACAGGTTCTTTTGTTCCACCAGAGGGTGTCCCTAATGACACATGGAAAACACACCCAACATTTGAATTTCATAATTTCAGTTTTGGAAGATTAATAACTCTCTCTCTCTCTCTTTTTTTTTACCTTTGCTCTTTCCAAGGCATTAGAACTGAAGTTCCCATTTATCAGCATGTTAAAAATATCTTTTGCAACATATTGAAGGATTTGCTCAATTTGGAAATTTTGGGGAAAAAATCATGAAGAAAAATAGGCCACCACTGGGTGCTCGGGTACTCCAAGCCCTACACTTGGTGTTCTGCGTGATGGGGTCCACCCCATCACTGTGGCCGGGCTGTGATCAGTGGAGCTCGAGTGTCCTACACAGGCTAGGACTGCAGAGAAATTCCAGAGCACTTTGGTATGGACTGTGGACATTTCTCAAAGAGGTCCGATCTGAGCTTTAACCTTCTGAGGACTCCTATGGAACAAGTATAAAAGTGAAGTCAGACATCTTGGGAAAGAAAATAGGCATCTCTGCACAAACTGGGAGATGGTTTTGGCTCTCTTGGCTATTTAGAAACCCTAAGAAATCTGCTGATATTTTAAAGAAACAAAAAAAGATGATTTATGATGATATCACAGGTTGCCCAAGCAGACTGTAGGAGAGGAAAACAGCTTCTATAGAGAGCATATTGCAATAAAGCAACAGTGAGGGATTGGGGGAGCACCATCAATTGAAATGCCTTCAGTTATCAGCCTTAACTATTCCCCACCCCCAACCCAACCAAAGACCTTGGAACCTTCTAGGGCCTTGCTGTAAAGGGGTGCAGAAGGCCTGAACCCAGAACATACTTTTCTCTGTCTCTCCCACCTCCCCCCCACTCTGCCTCTTTCTGATGACTGTGATTTCATCTGGCCTTACTTTTAGATTCCTGTTGGTTAAGGTGGTGCACCCACAAAGGAAGTGTTTGCACCACAAGCAGGTGCTGTACTGGTTGCTTGTGTGTGCGTGTGTGTGTGTGTGTGTGTGTGTGTGTGAGAGAGAGAGAGAGAGAGAGCATGTGTATTGGGGTATGTGCCACCCCTGTGTGTTTAAGTGGTGGACAATGGGAGGAAATGGTAGGATACGGGGAAGCAGTGAGTTTTTGAAAAAAATGTAGTAGAGGTGAGGCAGGAGGATCCTAGTCTTATCTCCTTCTATGAATACACCTACATGACACCCACATCAGTGTAAATAACCCAGGAAATGACTTGAAGACTGGCATAACAGACTCTCCACAGCTAAATGTAGAAAAAAGGGTCACACTGAAGAGGGTAAGAAGGGCAGAGATATGGTTGGGAGCCGAACTGGCCCACAAGACTTTCCACGGGAAGGAGGGATGCCACAGGCATGGAGAAGAAAGAAGAGAAGATCCTACACCAGGCACCCCATACATGGGAGACCTGCACTGAGATGAATCTCCATAACATTTGGCTTTGAAAATCAGAGGGGCTTAACTTAAGTTCTTACAATCATTGAGAGTTAACACCTGGAACTTTAAAAATCAGCAGGCTTGGCTCTGGGGGAGCCAGAGGATGACAGCATAACAAACAACCACACTGAGATACAGCACAGAAACAGCAGTTCGAAAGATTCCTGGGGTGTATGGGAGGGACAATTGTTTGCTAAACTCAGGGCCTGTGCTAGAGGGACAGAGATCTTTGGGAGACTCCTCCAAGAATAAAGGAGCTGGCAGGTGTCATTTCCCTATCCTGCCTCCCAGCCTGGCTGGATACATGGGCACCTGAGGGAACCAGTGCTCAACATCACTTATCATCAGGGAAATGCAAATCAAAACCACAATGATATATCACCTCACACCTGTCAGATCAACTAAAATCAAAATCACTGGAAACAAAAGGAACCCTCATGCATCATTAGTGGGAATGCAAACTCGTGCAGCCACTGTGGAAAAACATGGGAGTCTCCTCAAAACAAAATCTATCTATCTATCTATCTATCTATCTATCTATCTATCTATCTATAATTACCATAAGATCCAGTAATTCCACTACTGGATATTTAGCCAAAGGATAAGAAAACACTAATTTGAAAAGATATATGCACCCCTATAATTACTGCAGCATTATTTACAATATCCGAAGTATGGGAGGAAACCAAGTGTCCACTGATAGATGAATGCATAAAAAAGTGATATATACACATATATCCATATATAATAGATTATCACTCAACTATAAAAAACTGAAATCTTCCAATCTGCAACAACATGGTTGGATCTAGAGGGTATAATGCTAAATGAAATAAGGTGGTCAGAGAAAGACAAATACCATACGATTTCACTCACATGTGGAATTTAGGAAAGAAACAAAGAAAAAAAAGATAAATGAAAAAGCATACTCTTAAATACAGAGAACTAGTGATTACCAGAGGGGAAGGAGGTGGGGGGATGGCTGAAATAGCTGAAGGGGATTAAGAGTACACTTATCATGATGAACACTGAAGACACGTATAGAATTGTTGAATCACTATATTGTACACCTAAAACTAATGTAACAATGTATGTTAATTATACTGGAAATATTTAAAACAGATAAATACATAAATTAACTGAAACTCTGCCTGTTTAATAGAGCTACTATAAATACTCCTTTTAAATATTTTTATAGGTTCAGGTATGACACACACATAACATATGCATGTGATCATACATATAGGTTGACATGTATGTGCGTGTGTACAATATGATTTTATATACATAAATATATGTATGCATGTATGTATATGTATTATGTGTTCCATACTATAAGAGAAGATTTGGATAGTCTGCCTTATTCATTTAAAACTAAATTGTGCTATAATTTTATTATAACTATAACAATTCTTTCCTTAAGAAGAAGACAACAGCCCAAGTACGGGGCCCCAAAGTTTAATTATTCACTTAAGATAGATTCTTGAAGTAGAACCACTTAGTCACAGGGTATATATTTCTAAGGGCTCCTGGTGCTTGCTTTCCAGACAGCTTTATATCCATCCTATCGAGCAGAGGATGAGACTGACTGTTTCACTGCAGCTTTCCAGCACTGAGTATCTGTTTGGTTTTTTTCCTAATATTTGCCAATTGTATACGCACAGGGAAAAAAAGATGGTATGTATCAATTTCAACTGTGCATATGTTATTTCTTGAACATTTGAACCTGGTTTTATTTATTCGCAATTTGTATTTCTTCATTTAAGTCCTTTGAGTACCTCTCTATTGCTATGTTGGTGTTTTTTTCCTTTTTTTAGTCATTACTCTTCATGTAATAAGGACAATAATATATTAAGGCTATGTCACATATCTATTACATGTGTATTTTTACAAATATTCTGTGCTGTGAAACTTTATAAATATTGTCTCTAATGTAATATTTTTCTTACTAGTCAAAAAGCTTAAAACATGTGCTAACAGTCTCCAGAACTGCTAAGTCTCCAGAACTGCCGTAATTCGCTGTGACCTCTAGCAACCAGTTCAGCAGTGAACTTATCATTCATATTCACTCTAACTCTGTATACTCTGAATCTACAGTTACTAGGGCCACTTCAGGAGCTTGTTGAAGGCCCACTTAATTTCTCTCTGCATGGATCTGCCTACTTTCTTCTTTGAAAAGCCCGAAGGAAAGTCAGGGTCAGACCAATTAAACAAAATGTTACGGACCTAGCAAGAAGTTAGAAAGTTTGTTTGGTTTGTTGATGACAAAATAGATTGTTTCATCCTTTAATGAATACAAGTAATGGCAAGAACTTTAATGAATCCACATCCTACCAGGAAAAGCCATGAAAGTTGCCTTAGGGAGGTCAATTATTTTTTATGTCTTTTTAGTGTACGTTTTATAGCTCTGTATGGCCGGATTAATTAGCACAAGGACTATATAGGAAAATGACATGAAAACAAGCTGTTTTACCTAATGTGAGTAAGCATGACAAAAAATAATTAAAATGCAGTCATTTCTTGAGTGTTTTCAAATATTATTCTATTTTAAACAAAACTATAGCTGCAAATTACAATATATCATTAACATACATTACCAAACTTTTATATGTCCCATTTATTTCTCATGGCTCAGAATTAAACTTTCTTTTGTCCTCTGTTTCCTTCCCTTTTATGATTATACAAGGATGTCTTACGATCTTTTTAATCTTTCATACAGATTGTATATAATTGATTTCCCACTTCTTGGTATGATCAGAACCTCAGAACTATAGAACCACATATCTGTGTGTATACACATGTGCACATATACATACATTCATATTAAGTGGCATGTAATTTTTCTTAATGGCAACAATTATATGAAAATGAGATACATCTTTTATTGAACTTCTAATCACTTCTATCTGCATTTTGAGCATTCAAATACATGTACAGAGATTTTGAGGTGCTAGCACCAATATTCAAAATCCACCAGGCATATGTGATGTATCTCACTGAATCACAAGAGTTCTGACAGCTATAAAGTGTGCAGTTAGGGCCATCTTGCACAGCCCTTTAAAAGATGAAAGATTTCTTGGGCCACCTGGGTGGCTTAGTCGGTTGGGTGTTCGACTTCGGCTCAGGTGATGATCTCACAGTTCATGGGTTCGAGCCCCGTGTCAGGATCTGTGCTGACAGCTCAGAGCCCGGAGCCTGCTTCGGACTCTGTGTCTCCCTCTCTCTTTGCATTTAAAAAAAAAAAAATTAATGAAAGATTTCATATGTCCACTGAATAAATCTTATGAACTATTTGCTCTACTCTATAAGAAAACAGTAATTAACATTCAGTGACCACTTTCCGCATCAGAGGATTTTCTTATTTGTAAGCATTTCAAGCAGCTCTTGCTGGGTTAAGCAGAAAGGGAGTTTATTAAGAGATATTGGGCATTTCACAGTATCATTAGGAAGGCTGGGAACTAGGCCAGATGCTAAACAGAAGCAAAGTGCCCCAAACCTTATTTTAATGACCAGTGCAAACACACTGGTAGGTATGGGCTACCGCCAGCCTTTCCCATAATAATCCCCAAAGTGTTTTTGGTAAGGGATCTGCTCCTTTGTTCCAGCTCCTCCTACCAACTCTTGAAAAACAGCTTTCCTTTTCTCCTTTTAATCTTTGACTGCCAGCAGCTCATAAGCCCGCGTTGGCACGAGGCCGCTGATCGGCACAGCCTGGGTCACGTGCTTGTACACTGTTTGCATGGAGGCTTCAGAAGCAGGCGACTAGCTTTGTCAACCCCGTCGATGTGACACAGCGCTTGCGCCCGTTAATAATCACAGCATCGGGACGGCCCAAAACACAAAATGTAGGCCTGATTGGTCAAAAGTAATAAAGTCACACATCCATCAAAATGTCCATGTGTCAAGCACTGGGGTAAACGCAATTTTCTGTTCTGTATGTGAGAAAACGGAGAGAGAAACTACATTAATTTGTTCAGCGTCACGAGGCTAATAAATAATACTATCAATACTCAAACCAAGATTTCCTAAAGCATTATACAGTCTTTATAAAGGATTAGAAAATCTTTCTTTAGCTATGTCCTTCAGAAACAAAGACGTCATTAAGCGGCATATAATTTTTCTTAACAGCAGCATTTATTATATGACAAAATTATTCAATTTTTATTGAACTTCTAGTCACTCCCACATGCATTTTGAGCATGTAAATATACATACAGACACTGTGAAGACCACATTCATTTAATTCAAAGTGATTAAGTTCATGTTAAGAAAGAATTTTTGTTTTTTTTCTTAATGAGTCACGTGGATAAATTTATGTTTTTTTTAAGAAGTGAAGCATTTATTTTAGTTGTAAGAAAATTTATACTTGTAAAATAAGTCATGTTCTTATATAAGAAATGCCCTAAGTTAACTATGTTAAATAATTCCCTTACTAATTACCGTTCAACTCTAAAAGGAAGTTCATCAAATATTCATACACATTGGCCCCTTTCCCAAATTTGTAATAAGATCATAAGATACCTCAGAAACTATCAGAACAGTGTAATGAAGAGCCCATTTATATTTTAATGATAACGTATTAGATCTGCAAATATAAAATTAAGGTTAAACATGATACTATATTGACTTTTAATAAAATGCAGTGATTCCAATGGTAAATAAGGCATTGGTCTATATTTGATTGAAACCATTCTCTGTAACTACATAATCTCCCCTCCCCTTATTATGAGAAGCATTACAAGTGAGTATGCAGGAGATGAAAAACGAAAATCTATGGTAAAGGTAATGATCTTTGAAAATTTTCTCTAATGAGTAATTTGTGGCTCAGTGGATTTCAAGAGATTATTGGTTTTGGAAATGGATTCTATCAACTAAGGAGATAATGAAAATCATTAGGGCTGAATAAAATAAAACAGCAAATTTGTAATGCACACTAGCATTTTCTAAGTCTCTAGTTTGCACACAAGTTGAAAGCCTTGTTTAAAAACACAATTACGAAAGTTTTTCTATGGAGGCCACTATATTTGTGTTATACAGTGGGTTTACATATATAGCAATAAATAACATTACACTCACAATTTTTTAAAACCAGAAATAAGACATTATCATATAATACAAAAGAGCATATTATCTCCATCTACTTGATACCAAGTAAATTAATTCACATAGAGACTATATGAAAATAGACTGACTCAGGGCATTTCCGTATCACACACTCAATACAGAAAGAGCCCCCAGTGTCGTTTCAGGATAATTTGCTTGACATTTGTGACCAACAATTCCTAACCTTTATTTTTCCTCATATACCCTGTCTATTCTGTTTCTTGTATCCTCAGGCCTTAGATCAGTGTCATGTACACAAGAGGAAGGCAATGAAAATGTGTTGAAGAACTATCTGAATGAAATATATAAATATGTATTTATACATAGATACATGTATTTCACACGTTTGACAACTTTAGTCAAACCAGTGCTAAGAAAACAGTAAGATTTTAAATGAAATAAAGTTTTGAATATTCTAACTTTAAAAATAACACAAAGGAGTAAAAGAAAAAAAGGAGAAACTAAAAGTGTTTCTTATTGTCTTTAAAGATAAATTAGAGAAGCTTGAATTGTATGAGATTTAAATTGTTAGCATCAAAAACTCCTTAAAACAAGAAAATTCGTATTTATATTAATGTATTAGATAATGAATGGATTATACTAATGAAGACAATACTTTTAAAAGCTTAGTTTGATCATTTTTAATAATTAAGTGAAAACCAGTTATTAATGAAATTATTTTTATTTTAAAGTTTATTTATTTATTTTGAGAGAGAGAAAGCACGCACAGGAGGGGCCCGGAGAGGAGAGACAGAATCTGCACAGTCAGTGCGCAGCCCAATGCAGGGCTCAGACTCCCAATCTGTGAGATCATGACCTCAGCCAAAATCAAGAGTCTGGTGCTCAACAGAACTGAGCCACCAGGTGCCCCTCTTCCTTTCTCGTTAAAGTGCAATTAATATATAATGTTATATTAGTTCCAGGTGTGCAACACAGTGATTCCACAGTTCTATACATTACTCAGTTT
Organism: Puma concolor; assembly: GCF_028749965.1. Taxonomy (NCBI): domain Eukaryota; kingdom Metazoa; phylum Chordata; class Mammalia; order Carnivora; family Felidae; genus Puma; species Puma concolor. The sequence goes on along the minus strand of NC_141667.1, from coordinate 202,304,337 downwards.
TAACCATGGTAAGTGTAGTCACCATACATTATTACAATATTATTGACTATATTCCCTATGTGGTACTTTTCATAGCTGTGACTTATTTTATAATTGGAAGTTTGTACCTCTTAGTCCCCTATATGGTTTTTCATAATCATTTATACTAGAGGAATCTTAAATAGGCCGTCATGAAAATGATAAAACTGTATTATGTGAATCATTTTACAAAACAACTGTAGCCAAACCAGTACGAAGAAAACAAGATTTTAAATGAAAGCAAGTTTTGAATATTCTAACTTTAAAAGTAACACAATGGGGTAAGAGAAAGAAAAAAAGGTGGTAGAATAAGAAAAGTACAAATTATCAGTATATGGGTACATGAGACAACTCATGGTATATATTCTGTCATGAGTCCTATAATTATCCTTATAGATCTTCTAGCTGATTTATCACCATTAAAAAAAGAAACTAAAACTGTTTCTTATTGTCTTTACTAAGAGAAAAATGTTCAGTTAAAACAGTGGACAACCAGCAATTAGAAAAATACTACTATGGTTTTATAGAATTAGCTTAGAGACATTTTGATAGTAAGAAGCAAATGAAAAAAAGACATTGTTTACTGACATTACATTAGAGGAGAGTGTGATATACTACGGAATATTATGTTTAATTTTGTAAACAAAGAAACCATAGCACGAAGTACTTAATAAGCATGTCTAGATTTCCACAAGTCACAAATAGTGACGTAGGTTTGTTTTTTGTTTTAAGTTTATTTAAGAGTGAGAGTGTGTGCGAGTGTGCAGGAGGGGCAGAGAGAGGGAGAGACAGAGAATCCCAAGCAGGATCTGAACTGTCAGCACAGAGCCTGATGATGCAATGCTCAAAATCACGAACCATGATATCATGACCTGGAATGAAATCAAGGGTCACTTAACCAACTGAGCCACCCAGGTGCCCCAACAGCGATGGAGTTTTAAGTCTGGACCTGTATTCAAAGTCCGTTCCCCGCAAAAAGGAAAATCAAAGATCTAGCACAAATATCAGAAGGGTGATTGAGATTCTCGAAGGTTAGATTCAAAGTTTTGTTTTATTTTGTTTGTGTATGTGTTTAAGTGTGTATATGTGCATATTGTATGTGTGTGTATATGTGTTTGTTTGTTTTTTGACTCAACTGCAGATTCAGTGATACTTTGAAAGAACATTTCCATGTAGGTCTAGTCTTAATTTGTAAATATGTGAAAGGTGTTTAAAATCTGAGCAGCAGATCGTATCGAATAATGCCAATTCCTGAAGAACTGATCACCCCCCCATTTTAACCTACTTAATTTGTATTCATTTGTGCTATTATTCACAATATAGTCACTTCATATATCCATTCTCTCATTTAGGATCTTTTTGAAAAATATATATTATTAACATGGACATTGTGTTAGCCTCTGAGAATATAATAGTAAAAAAGCAAAGTGTTCTGGCTTGCAAGGACATGACAGTCCAATGGGAAAATAATAAAAGTAAATGGAAAACTATACTGGAGCCTCAGAATTGTAAAGATAGAGTTATAAAAGGGTGCCTTAGGAATCCACAGCAGAACTATCTTAGCTAGTCTTGAAAGAGCAGGGAAGTATTTTTGGAAAAAAGTAATATCTGGCAAATGAGTAAGATTTCTCAAGACAAATTTAGCAGGGACAAAGGTGGGAAAATGGGAATAAGTTCCAGGCTGAAGAATGATCTATGCAAAACCCTGGCTAGTAAAGAAAGGTGGAACTAATTATTTCTCTAAAGTTGAGAGCACAGAAGGTCCTCAGGGCTTGATAGGAGATGAGGTAAGAATGTAATCATAAAGGTAATTTTAAGCCAAATGTATAAATTTGGATTTCATTGTGAGGAAAAAGATTTTAACTCTGGTCAGATTAAAAAAAAAAAATCAGGCAACGACTTGCAGTTTTAAGTCGAGAAAAACGAGATTATAGACAAGAAGGCTAGTTAAGAAATTCTTTACAGAAAACTGGATAAAAATTAATAGTAGCTTGAATTACGTAGTAATTAGTAGTACCCAAACAAGTTACCAACTTGTATCTATGTTTGTATTTAAAAGTTCACTTCAGACCTAATCTCTTATATAGAACATATTAGGACATATTTTTTCCTTAGTTATGTTAATACAAAACATTTTACAATCTTTAAGTAGAACGTGAATGATATGATGGGTATTAATGATACAGCACATACCTTACACTATTAGCCCAGTGCTACTTAAAGATCTGAAGACCAACATTGATTAGCATCAATCGGGATATTGTTAAAAATGTAAATTAATGAGATGTACCCCAAAACTACAAAGAATTTCTAGAGGTGGGCCTATGATAGGGAAAGATAGGATAAAATAGGCAGAGAGGGAAAGATAGGACCTGAGATCCCTGGGCGGGGAAAAACATATATTTTGGACTAATGCTAGGAGTATCTGACCACAACAAATCTCCTTGGGTGTAATCTTAAGAATGTAACAGACATCACCTCTCGCCCTCATGTTTCCCTCAGGAATTTGACAAAAGATCTAACTAAAAATAAGCAGACCATAAAACATTATAACCCACAAGAAAATGTATGGCCATAGACCACCCCTCATACAATGGAAATGAGCCAATCAGGAATGGGCAACCCAACACCTAGAGTTATCCCGCCAGTAAAGGTAGAATCCAAGAAGGAACAAGGGGGAAGGGAAGGGGGTGTGTGTGACCAGAACCTTATAAAAAAAAGGCCCTTGCTTATAGTCCAAGCACATTCACTTTCAAATGTCCCCTCTCTGTAAAGACAGCTTTCCTAGTAGTCTTACTTTCTAATCTTATACTCTAATAAACTTTTGCCTGCTATTCATTTTGTGTCCACCTCTTCATTCTTCAAAGCAGCGAGACAACAAATCCCAGGTATTGAAGTAAAAAATCCTGCAACAGGCCCACGTTTCCCATGCTATTGTGATGATCACTAATATTTAGATTACCTAGTCGATGATGTAATATACTTAAAAAAAATAATTTTGTTAAGGATAGAAGCAAAGTATGTCCTTATATTCAAGAACCAAATCAGAAATTATAAAAATGGTAAACGTCAAACATTCCAGTCTTACATTGAGTATATACGACTAATGGTGTGTTTTTGTTTTATTGCTGTAAAAATAGTATTATATCTCCAATTGTAGAACAATCCTGTTAACCCATCTAAAATATGAAAATTTATTTTGTATAGTACAGGTACTCTGTTGCCTATGTGACTTTATGTGGAAAAAGGAGAGGTAAAATACCAGATATTTGATAATTTCAGTTTCTAGAAGAAAATATTCCAGTCTCTAGAACTACTCTAGGTTGACATAGAAGAGACTTCAGATGTTATAGAATTCACAGATATTGAAAGTTTCTTCCCATATTATTCTTTTACTTGAAATTACTTTTGCCAGTGAAGAGTACCTGTGACAACTTTATGAAGATACAGAGAAGACAATAATTGGGACATATTCATCACAAACTTATATTCAAAGATAAACCTTCAGTAACTCTCATAATTGTTTCCTGAATTTATAAATGTAAATTTCTATAAACCACTTTTTGTTGTTGTTGTTAAAGGGCATAGTACTGCATCCTAGGTTCTTCCAAGGCTTGCTGCACACAACTGTCTGGTGTATCTTGTGTTTAATAGCTGTTTTTCTTTCTAATATTTATTCAACTTATTTAAACAAAAACCCAAAAACAGTTTATCTATTTCTCTACCCTCCACCCCTAGCTCTGGCAGCTATCTATCTATTCTCTGTATCTATGATCTTGATTTTTATTTATTTGTTTGTTGTTTATTTTTATAGTTGTTGATTTTGAGGTTCCACATAAAAGAAAGAGATAATTGGTTGTCTTTTTCTGTCCAAGCTATTTCACTTAGCATAATGCCTTCAAGGATCATCCATATTGTGCAAATAGCAAAATTTCATTCTTTTTCAATGGCAGAATACTGTTGTATTGTACTATATATATATATATATATATATATATATATATATCACAATTTCTTTACCCATTCATCCATCAATGGATACTTAGGTTGTTTCCATATTTTAGCTGTTTTAAATCATGCACTAAAAATGGAGGTGCATATATCGTTGCACTTAGTGTCTTTGTTTCTTCACATAAATACCCGGAAGTGGAATTGCTAGATCATTTAACTTTCTTGAGGAGTTTTATTTTGCTTTTATTTATTTTTAATTTAAATCCTAGTTAGTTAACATATAGTGTAATAATGATTTCAGGAATAGAATTTAGTGTTCATCACTTACACATAACACTCAGTGCTCATCCCAACATGTACCTTCCTTAATGCCAGGAACTTTTATACTGTTTTCCATAGTGGCTGCACCAATTTATATCCCCAACAAAAGTGCATAAGGTTCATCATCTCGACATCCTCTTTAACACTTGCTACTTCTTATCTTCTTGCTAAGTTATTTTAAGAGGCATGAAGTTATATTTCATTGAGGTTGATTTGTAATTCTCTGATGATTAATTATGTTGAGCATCTTTTTACATACCTTTTGGTCATTTGTGTGTCTTCTTTGGGAAAATGTCTACTCAAATCATCTACTCATTTGTTAATCAGATTGTTTGGGTTTTGGCTATTGAGTTGAATTCTTTATCTATTTTGGATATTAGCCTTTTATATTCTCTCATTCAATGTCCTTTTATCGTGTTGATGATTTTGCTTTTCAGTTGATGTAATCACACTTGTTTATTTTTGCCTATGTTGCTTTTACTTTGGTATTAGATTCAAAAAATTATTGACAAGACCTATGTCAAAGAATGTTTTCCTATATCTTCTTCTAGGAGTTTGATGGCTTCATATGTTTCTTTCTTTTAAGACTTCATACCTTATGTTCATGCCTTGAATCCATCTTGAGTTAGTTTTTGTGTACAGTATGAAATAGTGGGCCAGTTTCATACTTTTGCATTTGGCTGTTTAATTTTCCCAGCACCAGTATTTTTTTTTTAAGTTTATCTTGAAACAAAGTGTACATACACGCAGGGAAGGGACAGAGAGAAAGGGAGACAGAGAATCCCAAGCAGTCTTGGTACTGTGGAGCTTGATCTCATGAGCCCTGAGATCATGACCTGAGCCTAAATCAAGAATCAGATGCTTAACTGACTGAGCCACCTTGGTGTCCCCTGCACCACATTTTTTTTGAGACTGTTGTTCTTTTCCTTTTGTATATTCTTGGCTCCTTTGTGTAAATTAATTGACCATATATGCTTAGGTTTATTTCTGTGTTCTCTAATTCTGTTCCATTAACCTATATGCCTATTTTTATGCCAACCCCACGCTGTTTTAGTTACTATACCTTTGTGATATACTTTGAAATCTGGAAGCATGATGCCTCCAGCTTTGTGCTTCTTAAGGTTGCTTTGGCTCTTTGGGATCTTTTGTGGTTCCATTCAAATTTTTAGGATTGTTTATTCTATTTCTGGGAAAAATGGTATTGGAATTTTTATAATGATTACATTGAATCTTTAGATTGCTTTAGATAGTATAAACATTTGAACAATAGTAATTCTTCTGATCTTTTCTTCTCTTGTTCTCTTTGTGTTTGATGACTTTTTATACAGGTAAGCTTACATTCCTATCGTTTTCTCTTTTGTGTATTTACTATAGGTTTTCTTTTTCTTTGCAGTTGCTATGAGGCTTTATGTATAATACTTTATATCTGTAAATGTCCATTTTAAGTTGATCACAACTTAAGTTTGATCCCATTTTAAACTCAACACTTTACTCTCCCCACCTGTTTTATGCTTTTGATGGGATATTGCACATATTCTTATCATGTGTGCCCCTTAACTGATTATTGTAATCACAGTTATTTTTACTGTCTTTGTCTTTTAATCTTTATACTAGCTTAATAATTAATCTGTCACTTTTACAATATATTTACTTTTCCAGGGAGAATTGTTTTTTCATATGTATTCTTGTTACTAATTAGTGCCCTTTCTTTTTAGCCTAAAGATACCTCTTTAGGAGTGCCTAGGTGGCTCAGTCAGTTAAGCGTCCAACTCTTGATTTCAGCGCAGGTCATGGTCTCACGGTTCATGAGTTTGAGCCCCACATTGGGCTCCCAATTAACAGCATGGAACCTGCTTAGGATTTTCTCACTCCCTTTCTCTTTCTGCCCTCCCTCTCTCTCTCTGCTCCTTCCTCTTCACTTTCTCTTTCTCTCTCCCTCAAGATAAATAAATAAACTTAAAAAAAAAAAAGATGACCTCTTAACATTTCTTATAATGCTGGATTAGTAGTGTTAGTAGTTATGAACCTCTTTAGATTTGTTTCCCTGGAAACTCCTCATCTGTCCTTCAATTCTGAATATCTTTGTAAGGTAGAGTATTTTTGGTTGGGAAGGTTTCTCTTTTTTCTTTTTTTTTTTTTCTTTTAGCATACCATGCCATTCCTTTGTGGCTTGCAATGTTTGTGCTAAAAGATCTGCTAAATACCTCATGGGATTCCCTTGTATGTAACAAGTTGTATTTTCTTGCCTCTTTTAGTATTTTCTCCAATATTTCACTTTTGACATTTTAATTATAATGTGTTTCTGGGTGAGTCTGTTTGGGTTTATCTTTTTTGGAATTTTCTGTGTTTCCTAGAGCTGGATGTCTTTTTTTTTTTTTCCAAATTTAGGGAAGTTTTCAGTCAATATATCTTCAAGTATAATATGCCCCTTCTCTCCTCTTTCTGGGAACTCTATAATGCAAATATCAGTTTGTTTCATATTGTTCCATAGATTCCTTAAGCTAATTTTACTTTTTTTTTTACTCTTTTTTTCCTTTTTGCTGCTCTGACTGGATGAGTTCCACTGCTTTGTCTTTGAATTGACTGATTTCTCTGCCTCATCTAACCTGCTTTTGAGCCTCTCTAGTGTATTTTTCAGTCCAGTTATTGTATGTGTCAGCTTTGTGATTTCTATTTGGTGCTTTTTTATATGTCCCACCTGTTTTGAAGTTCTCATTGTATCCATCTATTCTTTTTCCCAGTTTTATCTTATAAATTTTATTTCTTATTATTTATGTTATAAGTGTTTATTTTTGAGAGAGAGACAGACAGAATGTGAGCATGGGAGGGTCAGAGAGAGAGGGAGACATAGAATCTGAAGCAGGCTCCAGGCTCCAAGCTGTTTGCACAGAGCCTGATGTGGAGAGTGAACTCATAGACCTCTAGATCATGACCTGAGCCAAAGTTGGACGTTTAACTGACTGAGCCACCCAGAAGCCCCTATTTTTTTATTTTTATTTTTGAGAGAGAGAGAGAGAGGGAAAGCGCAAGCAGGATACAGGAAGAGAGAGAGAGAGAGAGAGGGAGAGAATCTTAAGCAGGCTCCATGCTGAGCATGGAGCCCGATGCAGGGCTTGATCCCATGACCCTGGGATTAAGACCTGAGCCAAAATTGAGAGTGCAATGCTCAACCAACTGAGCCAGCCAGGCGTCCCCTATTTCTCTATTTTTTCCTTTTGTTTGCTTTCTGTGTTGGTTTCTATGCAGTAGATGAAACTACAACCTCTCCTAGTTTTGAAGGAGTGATGCTGTGTAGGAGGTGAAACTTTTGTTCAGCCCTGTCTTAGTTCTTGGTCATCTCTGAAATTTCTGTGCTTATGCAAGCAGCCTATTATATTTTAATAGTTCCCAGTAATTAAAGATGTGTCAAGACCTATCTGTGTTTCCAAAGGCGAAGATCATAGCAGCTAGATTCGGGCTAACTAGAAGCTAGCTCCTCAGGCAGCAGCTTTAAAAAAAAATTTTTTTAATTTAATGTTTATGTCTATTTTATTTTCGAGAGAGAGAGAGAGAGAGAGAGAGAGAGAGAGAGAGGACACAAGTGGGGGTGGGGAAGAGAGAGAGAGGGAGACACAGAATATGAAGTAGTCTCCAAGCTCTGAGCTGTCAGCTCAGAGACCAATGTGGGGCTCAAACCCATGAACCGTGAGATCATGACCTGAGCTGAAGTCAGATGCCTAACCGACTGAACTACCAAGGTGCCTCAACAGCAGCTTTAAAAAGTATACAAATATATATAGTTTTTAGGGGCCACAAACATAAGTCCCACAGCTACCAGAGCTAGGTCGTCTGAAGGTGTCTCCCAGGAAGCAGTTGCAAAAATTAGGGCTCCAGATGAATGTATAGGCTCCTTCCTGGAAGATACCTGTGAGCTGGAACAAGGCAGAGGGAGAGCTCCAAGATGATACCCACAGTCTATGTTCCTTGAGAGCAGCTTGGTAGACCACTATGTATCCCAAACTTTGAGCCTGCCCCTCAGTCTGAATCTCTAGGATGAACAAAGTGGCCTCCTTCACAGAAAAACTGGAGAGTATGCTTCAGTCAGCTGTCTTTACGGTACCCTGGGGGGTTGTAGCCTTCCAAGAATCATCCTGGATGGCTACTGTCCTGTGGGATGAGGAAAACAGGGCATCCTCTAGGACATGCGTAAAGCACCCCTGCAGGACAGACTGGTGCTCTGTAGCACAGCAGAAAGTGAGTGTGATTATACCCACTCTCCAAAGTCTCTGGAAAAGATTACAGTCCATGCCTAAATGTGTGTTTAATTAGAAGCCTGTCCCTCTGGCCAGTCATGATAATTAGCTGATAGACTTCTTTCAGAGAAAAAAACAGAGTTCCTTTGCCCATTGCCTCTTGTTGTGGCCTCTTGCTCTGTTGGTTACAGTCCTGTGGGACCCACAACTTAAGCTCCATTGCCCACCACAGCCTGGAAATGCAGAGGTCACAAAAATTGGGGGACCAGAGAGGGATAGGAGCTCTTTTTTGGTGACACTGATTATTACAGTCCCGTGGCCAAGAAGCCAAGCTTCCCTGGTGCCCAGAGCCAGGCAATGAAGAGGCATCCCCTGTGCGGCAGCTGCAGAAGTCAAGGCACCAGAAGTGTGTAAAGGTTCCCTTCTGGCAGATACTGGTGCTCTGAAGCATGGCAAAGGGGGCCACTTTAAACACTTTAAAATTTTTAAAACCTTGTAAAGGATGTTTGTTAAGCTTGAAAGTTGATGGAAATAAGACTAAGGGAGAAGGAAATTGGGAGTAAAAATTACAGTAGTAGATTCAAAATACCGATTGCTCTATTTAAAAAATAAAACTGGGGTGCCTGGGTGGCTCAGTAAGTTAAACGTCAGACTTTGGCTCATGTCATGATCTCGCAGTTGGTGAGTTTGAGTCTCACGTCGGGCTCTGTGCTGACAGCTCAGAGCCTGGAGCCTGCTTCCAATTCTGTGTCTCCTTCTCTCTTTGCCCCTCCCCTGCTCATTCTCTCTCTCTCTCTCTCTCTCTCTCTCTCTCTCTCTATCTCAAAAATAAATAAACATTAAAAATTAAAAAAAATAAAATAAAACTATTCAGCGATCAAAGACAAAAGCCGCATCATAGATGGTGTGTGGTTATGTTACTATTTCTAAATATCTGATCAGGTTAAACAGATAATTATAAAATCTTCATGCAAACATGTAGTTTAATTATACTATAATTATAGTACTTGTGCTAACCTACCCTAAATGTATGTTAAAATTTTCGACTTAACGTATTTATTAGTTAAACTGAAGAATCTTTTGCTGGACAAATAAATAAAATTCCCAACTCTATAAAAACAGCCCATTAAAAATCAGAAATTTATTCACTGGTTGATAGTTACTGAATAAACTGCATAATTAAAATTACATAATTATAAACTTCATGCATCCCATGAGATAGGAAATTTCTCAATGTGATAAAGTGCTTCAATGAAAAACCTATAGTTGATGCTATACTGAATAGTGATATATTGACTTTTTTTTGTAAGATTGGAAAAAAAAGATATTCAACCTCATCTGTTCTTGTCAACATTTTACTCAAAGTCCTAAAAATTGCAATAAAGCAAGGCAATAACATAAAAAGCATTAAGATTGTAAATTAAGATAAAGTTCAAGAATTAAATACTGCAAATTGAGATAGGAAAACATGAACAGAGTAGCAAAAGATTGCAAAAATTAAAAATAAATATTGAAATAATAAACCTTAATTCAGATATTACAATTATATTTCACATATATTTTTTAAATGTTGGAAAGAGTTAAACAATTTAACATATCCTTAAATAAATTATGATGTGTCCGTATAATAGTTCCAAGCAGCTGTATAGTGTTATATTGTCCATATATTCACCATCTTATCTTTCAATGGCCATGTTGAACATTTTGGAAAATGCTAGAGAAAAAACCCTGGTGAATCCTTAATGTTAATACCGAAAATCCCAGAGGATTTTTAACCAAGTAGTACAGACTGCTTTTTAACATGTCCATTATTTAAAAGAGTGTTATTTTCAAATGTATTTACATTTCATAAAAGTCATTGCTTGTGTAGAATTATGTTTTAATTCAGAATATCATGAGATCATGTTTTGCTTGTATTGGCTATTTAATTTAAAAAACCAAAACAGGGGCGCCTGGGTGGCGCAGTCGGTTGGGCGTCCGACTTCAGCCAGGTCACGATCTCGCGGTCCGTGAGTTCGAGCCCCACGTCGGGCTCTGGGCTGATGGCTCAGAGCCTGGAGCCTGCTTCCGATTCTGTGTCTCCCTCTCTCTCTGCCCCTCCCCCGTTCATGCTCTGTCTCTCTCTGTCCCCAAAATAAATAAACGTTGAAAAAAAAATTAAAAAAAAAAAAATAAAAAAAATAAAAAACCAAAACAAAACAGAAATAAAATATCTATATTTTAATGCCTCTTTAAGAGACAGTATTTGCTATTCCTTTTTTTTATACAGGGGCTCCCTTCTAGTTTACAATTGCTAGTTTTTTGCTAGTGAGATGACCCACCTTCCATGATTCTCTCTACTCTTAAAGAGAAAATAGAATTTACAAATTTTACAATAACAGAGAAGCACTACACATTTTTTTAAATGTTTATTTATTTTGAGAGGGAGGAAGAATGAGTGCACATGGGTGCAAGCACATGGGGGCAGAGAGAAGGAGACACAGAATCCCAAGCACGGTCTGTGCTGTCTGCACAGAGCCCTATGTAGAGATCGATCTCATAAACCATGAGATCATGACCTGAGCTGAAATCAAGAATCAGACGCTCAACCAACTGAGGCATCCAGGCGCCCCAAATTTTTTAAGTGACCATAACATCATAATTATTTCAGCAAAAAAAAAAAAAAATCCCAAAAGATTATAGTAGCTCTGCGATCAGATAATTATATATTTGGCGGGATTCCTACAAGATATTCACATATTGTTTCTCATTAAAGTGTGCTCACTTATATACCTTATATTATTTTCTAGAAAGCCTAAAAGTAAGGATAAATACTTGAGTTCATTTCCATTCACAACAGTTTAGAATCATTCCCTATGTTATCTCAAATATCAGTAATTTGTGTTTTAAGATCTTACAGCACACATAACTTTTTGCCTTTTCATCATAATATCTTCCTCAATCTAATCTCTGCCTTCATACTGTGGAATTATGTTAATAAGTTCCTTTCTTCAGTCTTCCAAAAAAAGTAGAAATTTCCATATAACGGTATAAAACCTTTGTTTAATAAAACAGAAATTTTATATTTTGAGACTTTTTAATGTTTGTCATTAGAATATACATTTATCCCAGTAGATAAATATAATGTGTATATTCTCTTGTTGTTAGGGAAATAGATTAAAGCCTCACATTTTTGTCCATTTACTGAGTTCTTTATGTCAATGTGGCATAAGCTGGATATTTTTATAACTTAAATTTGTTCAGATGAACACTGTGTTCATATGTAGGCATTCACATCTCAGCCTGAAAAGATGCCTGTCTATTCTCACCTTTTCCCCCTTGTGATCACAGCATTTTAATTGTCACCAAAGAACCAAAAGAGTTCTGTGTGCAGAGACATTGACAGCCCCATAATGAAGATATGTGAATAGTAAAATGGCAAGACTTTTAGAGCTGTATACATTATGAAAAGGTTAATGAGTAGTGCTACCCACAGAGCACAATTTAGCTGACTTCGAAATTTTATTGATGAGAAAACTTTTGATTTTCTTTTTGAGGACTATGTTCTTGATGATACTTATTAGCTTCACAAAAGAAAGTACACATTTATGTCTTGTTAATTGAATGATTTTTAAGCTGCAGGAATATGGACTGCCATTTCAAAATATTTATATTTCTGAGTGGCTAACTTATTGCTTGTTGGATATACAAGTAGTGCAGAATTGTTGTTTTCCCTATTATGTTGCATTTGTTGCCTCTCCTTAGATGTAGGCTGAAAAATAATTAGTAATAAAAATAATGTTAATAATTATAGCAATGGCATTAGTTGTTCTTGGTTATAAGCAAAAGAAACTGATTCTGGCTGTTTTATTTTTTTAAGTTTATTTATTTTGAGAGAGAGAGTGTGTGTGAGCAGGGGAGGGGCAAAGAGAGAGAGGAAGGGAGAGAATCCTAAGCAGGCTCCACGCCGTCAGCGCAGAGCCCGACGTGGGGCTCAAACCCACAAACCGTGGGATCATGACCTGAGCCGAAACCAAGAGGTAGTGGCTTAACCGACTGAGCCATGCAGGCACCCCGATTCTGGCTGTTTTCAACAAAAGTTGAATGTATTGGATGTGTGTGCGGGAATCACTATACTGATCACAGGCTGGAGAACCTAGGCTAAGAACTGTGCAAAAATAAGACTGTCAGAGCACTTGGCAACAAGACCATCTGGCTAGAAATTTGCTAGGCCTTCTCTCACCGTTGTTTCACGGCCAGTGTAAGTAGTGGCAAACTTCCCCTTACTTTCCATCAAAATTTCTAGATTCACACTTCCATATTTGAGAATCTGATTGGCTAAGGCTCATTACAGTCATCTGATTCAGGAGTTTAGTTACTGTCTCTCACAGTGTGGGTTTGGCCCCGCCGAAGAAGGAGCTAGTTGAATCTGAACAGCGAAAATGACAGTAGTCACTATTTTTCACCATTTTGGTTACTCAAAATGTAAAAACTCTCTTTTGGCCTATTTTTATATCTGTAAGTAAAATCCTAAGGCACTAGTCCGTTAGTAGATATTCACTCTCTCCCCTAAAGGGAGAGAACCCCAAATGTTGTCAAGTACCAATCTGGCTGCACATAACAGGATCGTTGAATAAAATCTTTAATATTCACTTAAAAACGTAATAGGCTTATTTTTAGGCAGTTTTGTGTTTACAGAACAATAAATGCTGAATACAGAGTTGTCATAAATATCCCTTCAGCCCTCCCTCCTCCTCCACTCAGTTTCTGTTATTATTAACATCTTGGATTAATGTGGTACATTTGCTGCCATCCCTGAATATTGATACATTATTATCAACTAAAGTGCACAGTTCACATTTGAGATAACTCTTTGTGTTGTACATTCTCTTGGTTCTGACAAATATGTCATGACACGTATCCACCATTATGGTATCATATGGAGTAGTTTCATGGTCTTAAAAATACAAATATTCATGTGTCCATAGCAGTATTTATTACCTCTCTTCTCCACTCTCCATTATTGCCTTTGACTTATACCTCAGACAGACGAGATTCTTTTCCTAAAGTCAAAAACCCTTTATTAGGGATTTTGTTTTTGACTATTCTGCCTTTAGAGAGTCATGATGCATTATTCATTGTGATTTTTAGAACTAAAAAATGGAAAGATGAGGAAGAAAACATGGAGTTTCTAGAAAGTTTTACCCATAGTCCATCCAGTCTCCAAAAAGTGACAAGAGCTTTATTCCTTAGTGATACAGAGGATGTACTATCTAAGCCAATATCCTGAACCCTTTTTTTTTTATTCATCCTGGGATTCATCTACCCAACTTCAAAACTGGCAGGAGCCCTCAAAATGACTTGGTAGCAGTTTTATTTTGGAACCATTGCCCTCTTTCTGGTGAAGCAGTCCTTTGTTTCATGAAATTGATTCCAGAAACCCAGCAGAGCCCAGAGCTCCAGTGCAGAAGACAAATTTTCGTTTAACAGATCATTGAATAGACAACAGCAATCCCTCTCATATACACATGTCCTTCTCACATACACACTGTCTTCTCTGGTGCCCAGAAATATATGTGCTGCTTGTTTCAGAGATCGCATCAACTCTCTGAAGATGCGCTCCAAATGGGAACCATATAGAATACCAATAACAAACTTCCATGAGAAGGGTGATTGGCAAAAAAAGTGTCCATTCCTGAAAAACGTAACTTTTAAATGAACATTCCTCAGAATTGTTCTAAAAATTCCTACAGCTATCTCACCACCATAGGTCTCCCTTCCCTCACTAGATCTTTTACAAATCAATCAGCTCTGTCAAAACGTAATGTCAAAAATTGTCAAATTTTGCTGCAAGGCCACGTACCTATAGCCAAAACATTAAGGTAGTTAGAAAAAAAAAGGCATCCAGTTTAATGCTACTTGGGGTATATTGAGATATTCAATGCCAGCTTTATTCTGTATGAGAGAGAGAGAGAGAGAGAGAGAGAGAGAACTGGGGGAAGTGAGAGAAAGATTGATACGTATGGTTGGCTACAGTGATAAAACTACTTGCAATGTTTTCTTTACACAAACAGAAGAGATTAAAGAAATATCTTGCTAAAAGATTTATTCTGTTGTTATTTTAGGATTGAAACACATTTTACCCACACAATTAATTCCTTCTATGGTCTCCCTTCATTTCAAGGATAAGTTTTAAATGCCCTAGAATAACAAAGAAAGTCTTTCACGATCCAGTCCCAGACAATCTTTCTTACCATAAATTTGTCTTAACTGAATTTTAGTTCTAACATTCAGTTTACACCCCAACTTCCTTCTGGCTTTTTTTCAATCTAAGCGCTCTCTGCTCCAGAAACTCTAAAGTAATCATAGACTTCGATTATCACATTCACTTTCCCTCTTCGTCAATGCCCTACCCTCCATCTAGAAAGCTCTTTATTACACTCTCTCTACTTCCTATTAAACAGACATTCATGCTTCAGAACATGTTTCAAATGTCACTTCCTCTGTAAATTCATCCTTAACTTTTCCTGGCAAAGTTAATCATTTTCTCTATTGTATTCTTAGAACATTCTGAACATACAATATTTGCTTTGAAAGTATTGGTTTACCCATCATCTGTACCCACTAGATGGTGGGAATACAGGTTATGTCATAGTCATCTTTATATCTCAAATGATAAGAAGAATAGGTAGGTATTCATTGGTTGAGTGTTGAACATTTGAGATTTTCAGCCATTTTTGGAGCAGTTGTTTATATGAACAGTATCTCCAATAGAACCCTTACCCTGAAAACGAATGCATATTCAGTATGTTGGTTATTTTTTTTACATATATTTATTCAGGATTTTAAAATATATCATCTGTTTAATAAAAACATATATTAAAGAAGTTAATCAAAATAGATTAATGTCTGTACTCAAAATATTCAAATGTTAAGTTTAAAAAAGTTTTTAAAATGACAAGAAGAGGAGTGTCTGGGTGGCTCAGTCAGTTAAGTAAGCGTCTGACTCTTGATTTTGGCTCAGGTCATGATCTCACAGTTAGTGAGTTTAAGCACCATGTCGGGCTCTGCACTATCTGTGTGGAGCCTGCTTGGAATTCTCTCTCTGCACCACCCCGCGACCTCAGAATAAATAAAAATAAAACTTTAAAAAAATAAATAAATTGACAAGAAGAAAGTAGAAATTTTAACATGAAATTTGGGGCATGGTTTTCAGGATTGTGATCTTTGAAAATAACAAGGACTTTATTAATTTGCTGAAAACAAAAACAAATTATATTGATAAATAAATGAATGAATAAATACATAATTAAGATTGAACATATGGTCCCTGATATAGGTAATATTATTAGAAACACTTAGAAATGCTGTGGAACTTATTAGCATGGTGCCTTGTTAACAACTAAATTTAGGCTTTAGCTTTAAGGCTTAGAACTGAAATTAATAAAAGTTTTAAATGATATTTTAGAATTGACAGTTGGGTGGGATGTGAATATTCTGGACAGCTAAAATATATCCCAAATCTAAGAAAGTTAAAATCGTCAGCAGTCTCTGTTTTAACAATGCAATTTTGAAATTCTATTCCCAGTTAGCCCCAGGGAAACATGTTAAATACCTATAAAATGATGGCTAATGTCAAAATCTCTAATGCAACTAAATAGACAAATCTTCCCAAGTTAGGCCAAGACAATATAAAGCAGGTTTCAGTCAACACATCTCGATGTATGCCTAATGTGCTTTATAACACCTGAAAGAAAAACTAGAAAATAAAACATCAAGACAACTTGCCGGCTTAGAGATATTTACACCCCAGATATCAAAAGACAGCACCAATGATGGGTAACTAAAATGCTGAAATAACAAGTTATTGAGAACTGTCATTGTGGTAAATCACTTACAAAATTTGTCTCATTTTTTTTCTTAGTCTGCTCAGGCTATCATAACAAAATACCATAGACTGAATGACTTAAACAGCAGAAATTTATTTTCTTACAGTTCTGGAGCCTGGAAAAACCAAGGTCCAGATGCTGGAAGAGTGTGTTCCTAGTAAGGGCCTCTCTCCTGGCTTGTGTCCTCACATGGCCCTTCCACAGTGTGTGTGTATAGAGGCAGTGAGCAAGATCTATGATGTCTCTTCTTACAAGAACACTAATCCCATTATTATCCAGTCTTATGACCTCCTCCAGTTTCCTCCCAACTGCCACATCTCCATATACCATTACACTGAAGATTAGCATTTCACCATATAAGGGATACAAACATTCAGTCCATAACATTTATTTAGTCCAGTTGCCTATGGCCAACTGCAAAAAAAAAAAAAAAAAAAAAAAAAAAAAAAAAAAAAAAATCTATTATATTTACTCAGAAAATAACACTTGTTTAGGAAAAACTTTTTAAAAAGATTGCAGTCATTGAAGACAAATGAAACCCCAAAATACAATCCAAGGAATTCATGAAGTTGTATGGCCTCTGTATTCAGATCTTGAAAATGAGAGAGAGAGAGAGACGATAACACTGTTGGTAGCAAACCAAACTTTAAATAAACAGAAAACAGTTTCTTCTCCCTGGCAAGCTTCTGTTTTCATCATTGTTGTTAGGACATTTAAAAGATGAGGAAATCAGGTTTCACATTCATGAAGTAATTCAAATAAATTCATACAAATAGAAAGTAACAAACTCAGGAATTTTTATGCAAAACAGTTTGAAATTTAAAACCTATATTCATAACAAGTGGGATATACAGTCCAAACAACCTCCCTGCACCTTTATATTTAAGACCGTATTAATAAAACCTAAGTTATAGAAAAATTTTAAAACTGGCTTATGAAAAATACCAATCACATAGTAATTGTTATGGAATGAATGATTGTGTCCCCTTTAAAATGCATTTTAGGGGCACCTGGGTGGCTCAGTGGTGAAGCGTCCAACTTTGGCTCCTGTTATCGTTTCTTGGTTCGTGAGTTCGAGCATCGCATTGGGGTTGCTGCTGTCAGTCCAGGGCCCACTTTGATCCTCTGTCCCCCCTCTCTCTGCCCCTCCCCTGCTAACAAGTACTCTCTCTCAAAAGTGAATAAGCATTTTAAAAAATTGATTTGTTAAAATTCTAGCCCACAGTATGATGGTTCTATGAGGTGGGACTTTTGGGAAGTGACTAAATCATGAAGGTAGAGTCCTCATGAATGGAATTAGTACCTTACAAAGGGGACCCCCGAGAGCTCTCTCACTCTTTCTGCCTGGTAAAGACACAGTGAGAAGACAGCCATCTATAAGCCAGGAAGAGGGCTCTCATCAGACACCAAATCTGTTGGTATCTTGATCTTGGACATCATAGTTTCCAGAACTGTGAGAGAGGAATGTTTGTTATTCAAGCCACCCAATCCATGGTATTTTTGTTATAGCAGATGGAAAAGACTAAGAGAGTAATTATAAAAGTAGTTCTGTTTATTGTTCTCATTAGTTTTTGTAGAAACTTACTTCAAATACTTATAATTAAATAAAATTATTATTATTATTATTATTTAATTTTTTTGGCTTAAGATTAATTATTAAATTAATTATTTGGCTTAAAGTCTCAGATCTCTGTTAATTAGACAATGCAATAATACATTTCAAAACATATTTTTAAAAAATTAAAAGTACACTATCATGGAGGAGTTAACCCTCGAAGTCACTGCTGTTCGGTGATTTATGATTGTTTTTCATGTTGTTGCTTCAATTTTTTCAAATTAGTCAGGTACAGTTGAACTAGAAAAACTGACTTGTGTCATTTGAACCTACTCAATAATGATTTAGTCGGAAAAGTTTGGACTATATACTTTGATCTAGATAAATTTCTCTTGTCCTTGTGCAAGGATAAAGGTAGTGCAAGGATAAAGGTACTGGTCTCAGGGCATCATACAAGAAAAACATATGCTCAGTTCATCTCTGTTTTCCAGTTATAGAACTGAGTGGGCCTCCCTGGGGTGCCCCACACCAATCTCTACCTGACTCATCATGGTAAAAACACCAGAAGTAAAGCTGTTCCTCTCAGACGTGTCATGTTACATTAGAAATAATGGCTTTTCGCTCTTCATCTATTAGTTTAATTTCTCATATCAAGTTACACAAACTAGCCATCTAGTTATTGTTGACCCAACTGTCTTACTATCTTCTGAGAATAATGTTTACTAACCCAACAGTCTTATCTTCTAAAGATAAAGCTTAAGGCATATGTCTTCATATATAAAGATATATAACACACACACATATATACATGCCATCCTGGCATAAACAACCATAACAGTGTAAAAAAATGTCTAAGGCAACTTTTTTATCTTTTTATTTTTTAGCTTTAGGTAACAACCTTTCAAATTTCTAGTCCTTAAAGAATAAAAATTCACGGATCCAAGTGTGTGATCATATCAGCTTTCCCTGTAGAGCGCTGTACCATAAGCTTACATCTAACCAGAGTATGATAGTAACACTGAGCTGAAGAAATAGTTGTCAGTGATTGGGGCAGCTAAAGTGATTGGACTTTATGAGGCAGGTCACCAGAGAGGAGTCAGCTGCCTAGGGGTGTGAGAAGCAATCTGGGTCTAAATTCTCCATGTTACCTCAACATAGAACTGGGCTTCTAATATGCAGAACAGGTCTACAAAATGATAATCAGACAGCAGCTGCTACAGCGTGAGGGCACAACAGGTAACAGGTTAGTTGGTGCTGGGGACCACTTAAGGTCTGGTTCACCCAAGTAGTGAATATTTGTCACTCCAGTGCTGAAACTGAGACAAGGACTACACCTCTGCCTGCTCCAGACCTACCCTAACAAAGCATAAGCCAAATCCCGGAGAAAAACTGATGCGAACACAATTTGGAAGTTGATAGTCTCACCAAGTTCTAGGAACTTCAGTAATATCATGAGTTTTACACAGATCTCCCTTAACAAAATACAAACCAAGCCTATACAAGTTCAAGTTGATCAGAAGTAGTTAATGCACCAACTAGGAAAAAATCAATAATCTCTAGAAGAAGAATAGAGTACACGGTCTCCAATTTACACTCCACAATGTCTAATATACATAACCTCATTCATGTGAACAAACAGGAAAATGTGAATCAGAGTAAAAAAAAAAAAGCAGTCAATAAAATTCTGTCCCCAAGATGGCTGAGAAAGTTGCCTTTAGAAGATAAAAATGTTAAAAGTTACTATAAATATATTCAAAGAATTAAATAAAATATGCCTTATTGAATGAATGTGTATACTCTTAGCAAAGAGATAGAAAGAGTAATGGAAAAATAAGTGATCTTAAAAAATGAGTCAATAGATGTTATCCCATCAGAAGAGCAGAAGTAAAAAATATAAATAAGATTGAAAAAAATTAACAGAGGTTTAGGAAGCCTAGACACATATAAAATAGTCTAATATTCATGTAATAAGAGTCCCAGAAGAAGAGAGGGAATATGGAAATACAGAGAAGAAAGAAAGAAAGAAAGAAAGAAAGAAAGAAAGAAAGAAATTGTTGAAAAATGCCAAATCTGATCAAAACATCTAGTTACAAATCTAACCCAAGAAAATCTAATAAAGTAGTTTGGCACATCATACTCAAACAAGCAAATATCAGGAGAAAATCCTCAAAACATGTACAGAAAAATTGCATATTGCATAGTTTATCAAAGATAAGAATGGTAGAAACAATTATCAGAAAAAAATTGAGGCCAGAATATAATGAAGGAGATAATAAAATCACAGCTTTAAAAAGCTAACCACAATGACAAAAAGATTGCCTTTCATGCAATAATTCAGTATTCATAAAGAATACCCTTTAAAACTCAAGATGAAAATAAATACATTTTTAGGTAACTGAAAGCTTAGGAAATTTGACACGAGACCCAAACTATAAGAAATGTTAACATATTCTTTAAGCTGAAGAAGTAAACAAAAATTTGAATCTGCAGAAGGAAAAAAATGAATAATGAAAATGACAAATAAATAAGTAATATAGTCATCAGGTCCTAATATATTTCAGGAAAAGTAATCCAGGGGATATAGGTAAAAAAGAATAGTGTGATTGGTTTTATGTTATATACAATTGTTAAAGAATGTCTCCCTGCTAGGAGACATTTCATTATATATCTAAAGAAAGTGAAGGTGTGAGCCTTGAGGATGTCTAAGAGAGGAGCCTTTTGGGTAAACAGTAAAGATCCTGAAGCAAAGCTATGCTTGGGGTACTCAAGGGTCAAGAAGGAATTCTGTGGAGCTGGTATGGAGGGAAGGAGAAGGGAGTAAATAGTAGAAGATAATGACCAGATCAAGTCCCAGGACATAGTGAGTATTTGGCTTTGCTCTAACTGTGACAGGGAGCTACTTCGAATTTTTGAATGAGGTGACATAGTAGGTCTTTAATTTTAAAAGGATCACTCGGGTTGCAGCAGTAAGTAGAGATGTGGAATGCTGGAGATGGGGAGTGGATGCAAAGCAATTGAAATCTGAATATATTCTCTAAGAGAAGCCAACAAGATTTAAGGATGAATTTAATATAGAGTGAGAGAGAGAGAAAATAGGGATGTCTTTAAAAGTTATGGCCTTAACAACTGTTAAATGCATTTGCTAATTTCTGAGAGGTTGATGTTATGAAGTTTGGTGATGTTTCAATAAGCATTCACCAAAAAACAGATGACACACTGAAATGGGGCAATTTGAAAAGAGTTGAATAAGGAAGAGACTATTTACAAAGGTTGATCTGAGAAAATCCAGAAGGGCTTGTATAGTACTCTGGGGGCTAATGGTTGCCATTATAATCCCTAAGTCTATAGGAAGGAGCAGTTACCATGAACCATAGAGAAGACTTCCAGAAATAGAATTGTGTTAAGAAAGCTCTGTTCTTCAGTAAAGTGTTGCAGACAGCATATGGTGATCTTAGTGAAAAGGATCCAGGGCCATAAATATCCCAGCATTACTTTCTTCTTGCTCTCTAGACTTCATTCTGGGGTCTCTCATTATGAAATCCAACCGGAAATAAGAGGGCATGGGAGATTCTTGATCCAGTTCATATAGTTTAAGCTCACGATGGTAGAAAGCAAAGTGGAAAAATATGAATAATGGAACCAAGGCAATTATTTGAAGATACGTAACACAGGTAGAATGCCAAGAATCAATCATGAGACAGCAAAGAAGAAATGTTTAGTAGCCTGGAGTTCAAGGAAAAGATAACCATAACTAATAAAAAGCAGAGAATACCAGCATATATCTGATATATAAAACCATGTAGCTGGATGTGTAGTTTCTAATAAAAAGGTGTCAAAAGTCTCATATGTAGGTTTATCTAGAATTAGGAGCCCTGGCCTTCCCTTAGCTTTGGTGTTCACTCCACTTGGGAGGACCATTAAATCGACTTGATAATCTTGAATTGTCAATAAGTAAATTAGACATCTTAAAGTAAAACTTCCCAAAGGTTCTCTAGCACCAACTTAAATTTAGAAAGGTCTTTAAATCTCTGTAATGATTGTTGTAAGGCCAACTGAATACATACATATATTGTAATTTGTCAGATTGGCTTCATTTGCGTATTTATTCTCTTGCTAATGAGTGTTACCTTGTGGGAGGTACTGAACCATACTCTGTGATGACATATTACTCTATTGGTCCTCTCTCTCTCAGTCAGCTCCTGCATACAGGTTATGTAAATAAATGGCAGGACAACTGTCAATGAATAGTCTTCCTATTCATCTACCAACTTACCTCCTTGAAAAATATCTTTGTTACCTTAAAAGTAAAGAAGAATGGAAACAAAATTTACTTTCTAGCAGGGCCTAAGTCTAAGAAGTATATATGATATTATTTTGACCATTCAATTAAATACTCACCTTCACTCTGATCTGCATATAATTTTGTGTTTCATGGTGTATGAAGGTCAATTACCAATATTATACATGCCTTTGAAGTATGATTATTTATAACAAGAGCTCCCATGAGTTTTTCAGTTCCTCAGTTATTTTATAGTTATGAACAATTACCACACATTCAGTTTACTCTTTATGATACTGAAAAATCATTTCAGGGACACTTACATTGGTGCTTTTCCTTCCTACAAAATCTGCAGAGGTCTGAAATCTTTATTAAAGTTTAAGGTCACTTTCACACAATCTGTATATGTTTAGCAAAGAAATGCAGTGTCCCTCCTGATGTTGGATATTTGGTTTTAGGTCCTCATGAGAATTCTTAGTCATAAATTCACTAACAATTTTCCTTGTAAGTTCCTAATTGAAAATCCCCCCTTAACATTCAGTGTTGCCTTTTCAAAAAACTTGAATCGCTGTTCTTGAACAACTCCAGGAGAAGAATATTACTTCTCTTTGCCTTTCTCATTCATATAATTGCTTTCCTATTGATTCATATTTGGATTTCTTTCCACTGTATTATGGATCCCATCGGAAAAAGAGCAAGCAAAACTTGTATATATATTTCTTAGCATTCATCACAGGGCACAATTCAGTGTCTACCACAAAGTAGCAATCTCTAAAAATAGGGTAAATGCATAAATTAAGCCCATCTAGTGAATCAGGATTTATCTATTCATTACATGAGATGGAAAGTATGTTTCTTCTTTACATGTGTTTACTTGTTATTAAACACATATCTGTTTCTTCTTTTCTTGACTATGTAACAGTCATATAGGTAAAGATTAGAATAATGTTTTCTACTACTTTGAATCCCTGGCTCTTGTCAGAACATCTGGTGCAGAATAGACAGTTGGTTCTAGATGAACACAATTGAATTGACATAAAATGGGACTGCAATTCTACCTGATTGCCATATCCTCCTATAATTCAGAAAAAAGCAATGGGAGAAATATTTCTATTATGTCCCATAAATATATGTGTGTGTGTGTGTATATATATATATATATATATATATATATATATATATATATATATGTGTGTGTGTATATATATAATATTTAAAATGCTAATATAGTACTCAAAAGCTTCTACTTTTTTTTTAATGTTTGTTTATTTTTGAGAGAGTGAGAGACATAGAGTGTGAGCGGGGGAGGAGCAGAGAGATAGGAAGACACAGAATCCAAAGCAGGCTCAAGGCTCTGAGCTGTCAGCACAGACCCTGACATGGGACTCCAACTCAGGAATCACGAGATCATGACCTGAGCCAAACTGACTGAGCTACCAAAGTGCCCCCAAAAGCTTCTACTCTGAAGTGGGAAAGATTTGAAGGAATGACCCCTACTTATTACTATAAGGATTACAGATTTCTTAAATCACCAATATTTTAAAGAATATTACAAAAATCTAAAGGTCATCTCCCTTGAATCATCCACATATCTTCATGCAAAATTTGATTCCAAAGGGCTCACAAGCCCCAAGTTTTAGTATCCAAGGGCCATAGATTAAAGCCCAGATTATAGCAATCAATCCATATGAAAAGATCCCAATATATCATTTCAATCCATGACTGAGTAATCCATGTTTCAGTGATACATCCCTAAAAATCTCAAATAATAATAATCATAATATTGATAAAAATAATGAAATAATATCTATAGTAGCATGCAAAGGAAACAATAATGAGTTTGGGATTAGGTATCCTACATTCAGTTATATAATACTGTTAAAAAATTTATTGTTCTTTGACTCAGAACATCAGCTCACATATTGCACATTGCAGAACAACTACTGTAGGCACTCAATAAATATGTGTAATCTGAATATTAATTACATTCCCATCTTCTGCCTGTGGTGGTTAAACTGAAAACCCTGAGCTCTAATAATTTATTCCATAATAACATTTCTGTTAGTTCAATTTTAAATTCATTTTAAATTTGGGTTTTAATCTGATTTTAGATTAATATTTTTCATATTTAACCTTACATTTACTATATCCTTTAGTGAGATGCATAACTGGGATTAATAAATTAAATGAACAGGCTCAAGAAATAATTTTAGATAATTTTATTTTCCCCCCTTTTTTTCTACTCTAGAAGCTGACCCTACAAAAAATATCAGGGTAGTACAATTTGAGGCACACGGAGTTTGTTTTACTGTAAAATTTCATTGACACTTAGCATCTATCCTAATAGTAAGTAAACATTCCCAAGATGTATGAATTCAAATATATTCTCAATAATTTACGTTTTTCTTCTTTGTTCAAAATTGAAAATTTAAGCCATATCAAGATACATCAGTATAACCTTACATTTCTGTAATAAAATAACTTCACATTTCTAAAAACAGTAATTGTATAACCTTATTTTTTAATGCAAACCAGTGACACTTATTTAAATAGCAGGCAAATTTAGATCTTAATGGCCAAATTTCACATGTACTGTATTTTTCTCATTTTTCATCTGAATGATGTTGACATGTTCATCCAATGACATTCTAACCATGAATGATTATGACTCAACTGTAGCTGCACAAATTTTAAAAATACAATTTTGAGTTGTAAAAATTGGTGAAACTTACAGTAAAATCTGATTTATATTAAATTCAAAATTACACAGACACTTTCTCTCTCTCTCTCTCTCTCTCTCTCTATATATATATATATATATACACACACAATGAGGCTATCTATAGGAAAAAAAAGAAAGTATATAATATTCAAAATATCTGTGTTAAGATTGTGAACAGTATTATTAACAGTCTCATATTGGCTTGCGTGAGTACACAGATGTTTATTGTATTATTTTTTATATTCCATTTTATGCATTAAGTATAGTCTTTGGTGTATAAGAAACATATAATTAAAACAGAATAAAAATATGTAAACACTGAATTCCAAACTGAGAGGAAATACATCACACTTATAAAACCCTGTCCATATGCAAAGCAGGGTATTTGGAAATTAATCGTGTTTTTTTAATAACTATTTAAAGTATTTCTATATCCATGATATTAAATAAGAAGAACACTTTGGTAAACTTTCAAAAATGTTTTTGTGAATGGCAGCTTTTAATCATTCAACTAATTGCCCCTTTAAAATTCCTGAAATTTCTAATTCATATCTTTGGCCGACAAACTTCCTCTATTCAGGAAATGGATATTTTCTCAATATTATTATCTTAGGTGACTGCCTACCTATATATTATTATAATTAAAAACCTATTTTAATAGTCCACTTCTTTAAACAGCAAGTTGTGTAAAACACTGTTATTGAATTCCAGAAAAGGGGGCTCTTAATTTTTAAATGTTATTTGTATAGATAATTTGTATCATTTAAAATAGTCTTTAAAAGAGTTTGAAGACTATTTAAAGCTACGTTAATTTTAAATTTTCTATCATTAAAAATAGACCCTTTTCATCTATGTGATCACATTGATGGCAAGTTAGTTCTTTAATCACAATAAAATTGAAGAAAATCTGAACATATTTTAGAAAAGGGTGTTTTGTTTTCGTTTCCCTTTAAAACATAATATTGTATAGAGATTTTCTATTTTAATTTAAAATATTGTTTGAGAATACTAGTAATGTCTCACAAAATATGGTTTTGTTTGAAGAGTACTTAGAGCTCTGTTAACTTTAAATTTATTACAACTTAAAAATCCTTTTTATCTATGCAAGCACACAGTTGGTGAGTCCAGGTAAATGACAAGATTGTGCACAATATTTAACAATGCACCGTATTGCAAACAAAAAAGCAGGTTTTCATTCATGTAATCATCAAAATCTAATTGAAAAATTAAAAGTCTTTCAGCATTTTGACAATTCTGTATCCATGTCATTCAAGAAGGTATGGCAGGTAGATTAAAAAATTTAATCTCTCAAAGGGCAAAATATTCAATATAAACTTAAAGCGACTTAAAATGAGCCAGTCCTGTTTGTCAGTCATTCTTGTTTCTCTAATTTGGCTGCATAGTTTGCACATTAGTGCCTAATTCAAACTGTTTAGCATTGTCCTTAAAAGCTCACTCTGAGCCCTTTACTGTAGCACAAGACTTGTTTTTCATGTACCTATGTACTTAATGCAATCTGATGCATGCTTACTCAACTTCCTTTCCTCTGACTCATTATTTTTCAGATACCCTCTAGCCACCTCGTAATTTTCTGATGTTTTAATTTCCTTAACTCCATGTCTCTTTTCTTACTAGCCTTTTCTAGGGGAATTCTTCTGCATAAAAAAAAATCATTTCTTCTATCATTTTACCTCAGTATGTTTTTTATTAAATGATTATCTTTTTCATTCATTTCACTCTTTCTCTTTGCTTACTCTTTCAGTCCAGACAAAAATACAATGAAGACCCCTCATGTCTACAGTCTCTTGACATTTATATGTGTGTAAAATGCCATCTCTACAAAATTCTTCATCCCTTCCTGAGACCATTTGTCCTTATTCTGGTGTTAAAATTGCTTTCTCCGAGTATTAGCCTATGCTAAAATATATGAAATAAAGAAGAAAAGGAAGCATATATGGATGGCAAAGTGAGGACCCAAGGTAATAGAAATATCTGTTTATTGTGACAAATATATTAACAAAACATGGATTCAGAACTTGACATCTATGATTTCTAGCTGGGTAAATTTATACAAGTTGTAAAACTAACCTAAGTCACAGTTTCCTTTTCTGAAAGGAATAAATTAATATTATCTTTGTTTTTGCTGCATTTTTTCAAAGAAAATAATGTGTTAAGTTTTTATGCAAGTGACGGCCAAGTGATAAGCACAAGCCAAATAATGTGTGTGTGTGTTCCTAATATTAAAAATAATCTTTTGGTATTACCTAACTAAAGAGAGAGTTAATTTAAGTTGAAATGAAACCACA
Organism: Puma concolor; assembly: GCF_028749965.1. NCBI lineage: Eukaryota > Metazoa > Chordata > Mammalia > Carnivora > Felidae > Puma > Puma concolor. The sequence goes on along the minus strand of NC_141667.1, from coordinate 202,277,085 downwards.
ACATTCAGTGTCTATAGAATGAAAAAATAAGCATATTTTTATCTTTTGATACTGCTATGAAATCCATTATTTTTACTTATAGACAAAGGTTATTACTTATCATTAACAGAAAACTATAATATCTATTTATATGACCATCTAACAATCAAACTTAAATCCTATCATATCTTAGGATTCCAAGAATGGTAAATTCTGCAGTTTAGTATAATTAAACTTCTTTTAAAATTGAGTCATACTGTTATATTTTATTGAAAGCAGTTCCAGTAAAAAAAAAAAAAAAAAAAAAAAAGACAAATAAATGATCATTTGTGTTGAAATAAAAAGGTAGACATAGGTTACTTTTCTAATTTTTAAAATATAGGCAATATATTTTCAATTTTCTAATTGAAATTGCAGAAAATATGTCTGCATGACTAGAATTTTCCCCTCATATAAGATCACAGAAGTAAAGATACTTGTCTATACAGGTCAGTGTACTAATTTCATATATTACCAAGTTCACAATATGGCATTTTTAACACAGGACTCAGAATATATCATCTCAAGGAGTCCATCTTAACTATTCAAAGTATCATATTTTTCAAGTTCTTATTATATGTATGCATATTATCAATTCTATAAGTATATCATAATTTGGAAATATAATTTCTAATATGGCAATATGGAAGAATATGTAAGCCAACTTCTATGAATCTATATGAGTAATTTCTTTCACTGAGACTGTCACATGAGTGGAATGATTCATGTCTTGGTGCCATACCTCTTACGATTCATTCCAAAGAATTAACTATATTAGTAGAAACAAAGAAATTAGGAACTAATAAAATAATCCATTGATTCTTTAATATTTTGGGAGTTATTAAATGGTGTCCCTCATAGAAGCTATCAATAATCTTTGAGTAAAAATTCAGATATATACAAAGAAAAACAACTTCTAGAAGTCCTAAACCTGCCTTAGCAAAACTAAGAAGGAAGAACACAAACGCAAACACACACACACACACACACACACACACACACACACACACACACAACCTCAATGCGATCAGCCTTGAAGATTCCCAGAGCCATCCGCAACTTGCCCCTATCTCTGGTCATATCAGCACAGACACTCAAGTTCCTGTTCATGAGAGTCCATCCATCTTTATATGCTTTTTGATAAATTCTTCACTCTTCCTTCCCTTCCAGAAAGGTCCAAATCTCTCATCCCCCAAAACAAGATATTAACAAGACATGATCACTGTCCCTAAGGAGGTGACAATCTTGTTGTTATTGTTGGCATAATATAGAATTAATAGTCTGGGTAAATCTGGGCAGTAACAGTCTTTCAAAAGTCTTTGAAGACTGGTTGATTAATTTGTTAATTGATTGACCTCATTGGCAGTACATCCAAGTGAACTCATTCTGAGAATTGTGCTTTACTAAAATTGTATGCTATAAAGCCAAAGGTTAGTGTTTGTAATTGTTTTGATTGAGGAAATCTGATTTTCTGGTGCCCCCCAAGAGCCTTGCTTGCATTGCTACAATTAATTTTTTCATTTCTAAGGTCCTCATTTTGATGACCTGATGGCCCTCAATAAGCAGAAAAATACTATCTAATCTCTGGGGAAGATTTTATAGATGAGGGTGGAGGCTCTTACTTCAAGTAGATGCAATATAAGAGAAGGTACATTTATTTAAATCACAAATTTGAATTTCATTTTGTACTGCAGCAGAAACCAGTCAATCTTCATGGGAAACAAAGAGTGTGAAACGTATATGATGGAATCAGCATTTAAATGTGATGCAGTTTTATAGAAGCACTTGTTATAAGAGCTCCAAAACACTGATTAACTAAAGTGCTTTATGTAAATGTATTTTAGCTCCAGTAATTTTTACATGGGCTACAATCTAAGTATTATATGTGTTTGAGAAAGCAAATTTGCAAAGACATAAGAAAAGATATTGTAGAATGCATATTTCTTTGCGATAGAATATAATGTGGGATATCAGAAATTATAGTGTATTATTCCTAGGCAAAATGAAAATTTCAAAAATCACTCCAAACTACAAAGTGGAGAAATTGATTTTTCTCTCTATAAAATAAAGACGGTCTCCAACTTACAATGGTTTGGCTTACAATTTTTCAACTTTTACAATGGTGCAAAACAATATGCATTCAGTAGAAACTGTACTTCGAATTTTGAATTTTGATTTTTTCCTGGGCTGGTGATATGTGGTACCATACTCTACCACATTGCTAGGCAACGTAGTGAGTCACAGCTCCCTTGTCAGCCACACATGATCATGAGGATAAGCAACTGACACATTTACAACCATTCTGTACCCATACAACGCTTCTGTTCTTTCACTTTCAGTACAGTATTCAATAAATTACATGAGATAGTCCAAACTTTACTACAGGGGCACCTCAGTAGCTGAGTCAGTTAAGGGTCTGACTCTTAATTTCAGCCCAGGTAATGATCTGACAGTTCCTGGGATCAGGCCCTGTGGTGGGCTCTGTGCTGACATTATGGAGCCTGCTTGGGACTCTTTCTCTCCTCTCTCTCTGCCTCTCCCCCTGCTTGTGCACACGAGCTCTCTCTCTCTCTGTGTCTCTGTCTCTGTCCCTCTCTCTCTCTCTCAAAAATAAATACACAAACAAAAATTTTTATTATAAAGAGGCTTTGATTTTGCCCAACTGTAGGCTAACGTTAGTGTTCTGAGCATGTTTAACATTGGCTAGGCTAAGCTATGATCTTCCACAGGTTAGGTCTATTATATGGACATGGTAAAAATAAAACCAAATTAAAGATAGATACTTTGCAGAGAGAAGTCCAATGTCATGAAAGGTAAGTAAATACTGTCACAACACAACAAACCATCCTAATTGGGATGATAGATTAATAGCAGCTATTTTTTAAAATCTCTCGATGACATATTTCAGGTAGGGTTTTTTTTTTTTTACATGTATCAGTATTTTCTAACCTATATGTAAATTTATATAATTTATCTAATTTGTATATAGAGCCCATGCTGACCAAAAATAATAAACAGAATCCTTGTGAGACATTCAAAAGAGTAGAAAGAATGAACCCTCACTAAAAGGATATTAAGCAAACAGAAATGAGAGAATGAAAATACATGAGCACATATACAATTATATACAATAAAATAAAACTGCTAGGAGAAATTAATACAGTGGGCATTAGAGTCAGCAGTTTATAAAAAAAAAATACTTAAAAAATATGTTTCTGATAAAAAAAAATTTCCAGTGGAACAAACTTTGAAAAATACCCCTTGATAAATGCTCCCTTGGCTAAGTTTAATTCCTTCACTGCAGACAGACTTACTGCCATTTTTGTCTTAGGAGCAATGGAGTCCAATGGCAGTTCAGTAAAGGAATAAGGCAGTGACAGAAGAGAAATCTCTACCAAGTACAGGAAAGAGCAGTCACTGAGAGCTGGAGAAAAAGGATTGAGTACCAGCAGCATTGGAGTGGCACCAGTGACTAGATGGAGTAGGTGAATGCTTAGAGGTCAGTAAGGACCCAGAATACATGAGACATGCATAAGGTTGCGTGGTAGCCACGCATACTTTTGACTTCAAACCCTATGTGGATAGTGACCCTCTGCTTTTGTACAAAGCTCATGGAAATGAATGCAGAGAGAGAAAATACAGCCTTGGGAGTAAACTGAACTTTAAGCGAACAGAAAATGTTTCCTCCCAGTGGCAAGATGAAGCTTTTCTTCACCATTGCCAGGACTTGGGGTTGCTGAAGTTTCAATTAGTTATTGAAATCAAGGCGTTCTAGTGTCTTGACCAATAATATTATGGGTAACAATGCAGTCACTAAAAGGAGTATATACCTACCATGTAAGATGAAAGTTATTTTCATCTATAAAAATTTATCTGATTGAAGCAATCCATATACATTCTGAAGCTAATATTTACCATTAATTATTATAGTTTAAAAGAGTCATTTTCTTACTCTTGTGCATGTCATATATGTTGAATTTTAAGCAGAAAATAAGTCAGAATCAGGTATCTGAAGATTTTTTTCTGATTTAAGATGACTACTTTTTAAAAATGGTTTGGGGCAAATTAAATTAATCTGAGCTCAGTCCTTCTCACCACTTCAATGGAATAATCATAATAGTAATAATGTCAATAATTATACAATTTTTAAAAATTTAGGGGCTCAGTGGGTTGAGCGTCTGACTTCAGCTCAGGTCACAATCACATGGCTCATGTGTTCGAGCCCCGCATCTGGCTCTGAGCTGTCAGCACAGATTCTATGTCTCCCTCTCTCTCTCTGTCCCTCTCCCATTCACTCTGCCTCTCTCAAAAATAAATAAAAACATTGAAAAATGTAATGGAATGTTTATGAGGTCTTCTTCGATCAATATAACAACTCCTCTTCAATTTGAGGAACTCTCCTTCTGTGAGTCTTGGAGGAACACAGGGACCAACCTTTTCCTAAAGAAGTCAGGGTGACGTGCTAGTTTTTCCACAATTCTACAATTTAAAGTATATGCACATGCTTTAAGTTTGGCCCTTAGGACTTGGAATATTGAACAATATCTCAAAGACAAAGGAGCAGGTGAAAAAATTCTCACAGTGGCGGGGGTGGTAATAAGAAACTAGGAGGAGGAGTGATGAGTGGCCCTCACAGTCCAGCTGTGACAGTGGTCTAAGTGGTGTCCAAACCTGGATGTCTCATGGAATGGCTATCCATTATTAATGCCTGTATATTTTCTGTGACTGACAAAATATCTTGTCTATTCATCAGTCACCTGATATCCTTTAAAAAAATTCCGCTAAAGATCTCCCAGTCAATTTCTGTTGTTTGCAAGTAAGAACTGTAACTCACACCAATTGGTATTCATGGTGTAAACAGGAAGATGAAAAACATGAAATTTTATAACACTTCAGTATAATGATTTCATGGAAAACATATTTTTAGTTGAAACACTTTGGAACCTTTCTAACCTCTCGTTATCTTCAGCAGACTTTCCCTCCTCCATTAATAAGGAACAGTGTATTAGTTTTCAATCGCTGCCCTAACAAATTACCACAGACTTGGTGGCTTAAAACAACACAGATTATTATCTTACATTTCTGAAGGTCAGAAGTCCAAAATAGGTCTAAGTGGACTACAATCAAAGTGTCAGCACAGCTGCATTCCTTTCTGGAGGGGTGAATCCATTTCCTTGCCCTTTTCAATGTCTAGAAGCCACTCATATTCCTTGGTTCATTAACCTTCATCCATCCTCAAAATCAACTATAGAAGGTCAAGCTATTCTCACCTTACCTCACCTTAACTTCCTCTTCTGCTTCCTCCTTCCACATTTAAGGACCTTTATGATTAAATTCACCCCATTCCGAAAATTCAGGATAAACTCATTTTAAATTGACTAACAATCTTAATTCTATCTGCCACTTTAACACACCTTTACCATGTAACGTAACACATTCACTGTTTCAGATTAGGATGTGGATACCTCTAGGGGGGCATTATTTCACCTACTGTAAAGAACATTCCAATAACCGATTTGAGAAATTCAGAAGGATAAGAAGGCATTTGCTACAAATTGACAACCAATGAAAAGTTGTCTTAGGGTCAAAAAGCTGAAATCCATTGGAATACATGTATATGAGGTTAATGAAGTCTAACTATCAAATCTGTTTTCCATTACAAACAGGAAGCATATTATGAAATATAGGAGAAAACACAAAATTGAAACTATGAAATAGATTTTGGGTTAGCAAATAGGAGACTCTGAATATATTTAGGAAAAAATAAATTACAATAGAGGATCACTGAATCAAATACAACTTAGTAATGTCTTTTTAAACAATTCATCTTAAGTATTTCTAAATTACATTTCATGTTTCCCTTCTGTCTTTAAAGTTTTGTCTAGGCTTCACAAAAAAATACTGTGCCTCTTTTGTTTGTTTCTCCCATATGAATTATATTTGAGAGTTACCAAACATGAATGATATGGGGAAATTATTCTTTTATTTCAAAAATTCCAGTTAATAAATGCAAATAAAAGTAAAAAAAAAAGTTAATATATGCATTCATGGCAATGGCAGTGGCAGACAACACCTGAACCCACTGACCAATTTTAACATCCCTAAATCGAGGACAATCTTCTCTTTTATTTCTGGTTTTGAATGAGGTTTTGATAATAGTTAAAACTATACCCATATCAAAGAGAAGGAAAAGAAAGTGTATCTGGAGCAAAACTAACTTATCTGATGTAGACCTGAAACTAATAAGGTATTATTTGTCAATTATACCTCGATTAAAAAAAAACTGAGCCAACTTAATAATTTATGGTATCAATTTCTGAAGTATCTTAGAGCTCCAGATATTCCTCACAATTTCCTAAGAAGCCTCCATCCTTCTCCTTTTAAAATGCTTTCATCCAGCAATGGCAATAAATTGAAAAATATTATATTTACCTTGTTTTTTTGTTTGACAGTTTCACAAATACCACATTCTAATAAAATCATTGTTTATTAATATATTATGGCTCCATTAGGATTCAAATGTATTCACGTTATTGGCCTAGGAACCTAACATTTTAACATTTAACATTTTTAACCTTAAAATAACTATTTTTAACAGTATTTACTTGGGAACTTTTCTGCATATTGAAAACAACAACTATAACATTAACTATTGAAAAGCAACTAATTTGTTACTTAGGAGTGATTATGGTTCTTGTAGTTCTCTTTTTTTGACGCATTTCTGTTTTAAACGTCTCAATATTTATAATCAAAACTTTTCATATTATCATAATTTAACATTATTTCACAATTGAACTGTTCCGTACATTTGAAAATACAAAATTCTATAGCAGCAAATGATATAAACAATGTCATATAATGAAAAAAACTTACAGTTTAAATGAAATTAATCTCTTGGAAATTACAATAAAATGGAAGTCATAGGATGAGATTATGTGAATTGCAGGTTCAATTTTTATGAACACGTATACAGGTTTCACTGGAGGGCTTTTTTCCTCTCTCTAGAGCTCTAGAGGCTGCACACCAGGTTAAATCAACTGACCTCCTCATCCTAGTTTCCTCTGGGCTATTTCATTTTCTACATCGTTCTATTTAACCCCTAATGTATTTTTCAGGAACTCTTTAACCTTCTCCAATAAATGCACAAGCCTTTAGGGATGTTCGGAGTTTGTGACTATTTGTTTTTAATTGATCGGAGTTTTCTTAAAAAAACAAAACAAAATAAAATCAGCTTGTAGGGGCACTCTTACACAGTATATTCAATGGCCAGTTACAGTTAATTTTACAGTGTTTTACACCAACCAAATTATTTTAAACTAAACTAATGAAATTTGTTGATAGAACTCAAAGTCCTATTACCAACTGAGAAGAAGAAAAGAGAACATCAGACTAAAGTAATAATAAACCGTAAGGGTGAAGAGAAACACAGAACTTTTGGTTGCAATTCTAAAGAGGAGATAAGAAGCATGAAGATTAGAGCCTATACAGAATAGGTTGCTAAATGGGAGAAGCAAATATTTATTTTTTTCTTTGAAGTACAAATGTCACAACTACTCCCACTACCAATCTTCCCTTCTACAGCGTGGAAGAAAATATTCATACAATTGTCAAAATTATGTTAAACGAGTTATCATAATCTATCAGATAAAAGGCCTCATTTTATTTTTTTTTTTAATTTTTTTTTCAACGTTTATTTATTTTTGGGACAGAGAGAGACAGAGCATGAACGGGGGAGGGGCAGAGAGAGAGGGAGACACAGAATCGGAAACAGGCTCCAGGCTCTGAGCCATCAGCCCAGAGCCCGACGCGGGGCTCGAACTCACGGACTGCGAGCGTGACCTGGCTGAAGTCGGACGCTTAACCGACTGCGCCACCCAGGCGCCCCAAAAGGCCTCATTTTAAAGAGACTTAATGTTTAGGTCTAAGCCTTAAGTTTTATTTGTATTTCAGGATTCAATCAAGAAAGAGAACATTGTAATACCTGCCGGTTGCTGCCAAATAGGCAAATGAATGGTAGAATGCATTCCAAAAGTAAATTCCATAAAGAGGAGTCTACATGAATAAGGAAATGACCACAATAAAACAATCCTAACTTCTCTGTTTTTATTACTGCGCAATCCACATAAATATTGAAATCTTTTAACAAGATTTAACTTTAAGAGACTATGATCAACATGAGAAAGCTCCTTAATCAAAGGAACTGTGTCTTGTGGTTTAATGTGCCCGAAGTACAGGAGGATCAAAATAAATGTGCACCAAGTGAGTTTACCTCACTTGTGAAGTGAGTGAAATGGAATAGCTTAATAATAGCATGAGCTTGAGGTTTTTGTTTTGTTTTTGCTACAGTGCTTTGCAAGAGAAAATATTTTTAAGAGACCATAATATGCTATAAAATTTCCATTTCATGTCACTATAACTAAAATCCATGTGTTAGAACAAATTATCTTTAGTTTAAATATAGTCTCCTGATATCTCCTGATTGGAATAGTTCCTTATGTTATGATTTAGAAAAAAAAGTTGCTTTTCAAATTAGATCAGTCTCTTGGAAATTACAATAATATATATGTGTACATTTCAGAAATTTGATTATTCCAAAAGATAACTTTTTTCTCAATATTAAAATCCATGTTGATGAAATAATTCTACAATTATCTATTAACTAGGAAATAGGTTATGTGTTTGGTCCTGCCTAAATAATCTAATGCATTAAAAGCATGTTGAATTGTGCCTAGCTTCTATAAAATGTACAATGATTCGTGGTTCTTTGCTCCACTTCTCAGACTTTTTCAAATATTGAGTTTAAACTCAACAGGCTTATATTTTCAAAGGGATTTACTTCGAATAATAGGGGTTTATTTTGAATAATAAATAATATGAAGCTTTAAAGATTACAGGAAATTGAACACAATTCTGATAGTGCAAGCTTATACACTGTTTAAAGTTGGGATAAACTGTAGTGTCAAATAAATGTGTTCTGTTCGTCAAGAGAAATTTTCAGAAAATTTCTAAATACAAAGCATAGACAACTGTTCCAAATGGCTATCAATTTATTTCTAGGGAGAAAATTATATGGAATTATCAGTATTGCCCTTCATACCTAACATGAAATCATTTAAAATGTATATAATGCTGCGTTTTTTTAAATAAAAATTTCAGTTACATTAGTTATTTTCATTAACATATGCCCTGACATATGACAGATGCTATATGACATAACTTATGTCATTACTCATTCAATTTTTATGCATACAATGATATAAATTATGTTCTAAAATATATTTAAAACTGTAACTGAAACTATTTTTAGTATTAGAAATCCTTGTGGAGGGAAAAGGAGTGATGACTGGGAGGAGCATAGTAGTGACATGGGGTGTCTTAGGTGCTAGGAGTATTCTACTACTTGTACTCGACAGTGGTTGCATGGTTATGTGATCTTTGTAAAAATTCTCCAAACCACACACTTACAATTTCCTGTACATTTCTCTCCTTATGTTGACATGGGTCTTTCCTAGGATCAGCTAGCCAAATGACACTTAAGTGAAGCCAGCCATCAGCCTTCTGCACATTTATAACTTCCAATCAGCTTTCAGCTTCACTATCTGTAGCATGCGTATACAAAGAGCTCAAAACATCTGAGAAAATTCTATAATGTGAAAAAGAACAAAGCACAACAAATGAACAGCAGGAAAACACTTTGAAACAAAGACTAAACAAGAACATCCTCCAAAATACATATTAATATACTCCAAAATACAAGAAATCTAATACCATCAGGCAACAAAAACCAGGATCCACTACAAAATAAGATCATTCAAAGAACACAAACATGTGGCTAGTAATGAAAAACTCTATAAAAAATCTGAAGATCCAAGTGAAGACATCTCCCTAAAAGGCAAGCAGAAGACAAATATATGAAAATAAGGAAAGAAAATATAAAATTGGTGGAAATTGGTGCATCCGTCTGGGAGTTCCACTAACTAACGAATAAGAGTTCTATAAAAAAAGAACAAAGAAAATAAAGTGGAGGAAATTAAGAAATAATGCAAAATGATTTTACAGAATTTAAGAATCTGAACTTTTGGTTAAAAGAATCCACTAGGTGCAAGTACAATGTATGAAAACAGAAATATAAGAAACCAGGTAGAAAAGAACATCCTAAATATTTTTAGGGCCAAGGGTATAGTGAGAAACAGATAGAGAGAGATAGATAGAGAGAGAGAGAGAAGTTTTTCATATAAAATATCAAAGTATCAAGTGATCTTGGAAGCCATCAGACAGAGCAGCAACATCTCACACATCAAAAAAAACTATTGTCCACCATGAATTTTACAAGCCATCAAATGACCACTTAAGTGTAAGGGTAAAATAAAGATAATTTCATATACTTAATGTCTCCACGAATTTAACTCCATGCACCCTTTCCCAGAAAATTACTAGACAAAGTGCTCAAGCAAATTCGGGAATCAAGCAAGAAAGCAAGAGATATGGGATCCAGTAAAAAGACTTTAAACAAAAGAAATATGTGAGCAGAATTATTGAAATGATGACAGTGGTGGTCTCTGGAACACAGATGTGTAGCAGGGCTGGTGACAAACCAAGCACTTTTGTAAGGTTGGAAGGCTCCTGGGGGAGGCTTGTTTGTAATGGTGACACAGAAACACACACACACATGCACCACATGCAGGCACACACGCATACACACACACACACGCATACATCTGAGAGCATTTGATGATAAATTAGGGATAAATGAATGGCAAGCTAAACAAGTGGGACAAAAATATGATTATTCTCTTCAAAAAATGTTTCTCTGGGGACAGTATATTTCATGTCCACTTGTCAATGTAGTGCGAGAAGATATAAAGATAACAAATCTCACTTTTTCACAGTGAAGAGTCAATTACTTATTGATTGGAGCATTGTCTATGCTCCTTCTTAAAAAATAAAGAAGCAATATAAGTATATTATTTAGAGATACAGAGGAAAGTATAGGAATAACTTAAAGAAAATGGAAATGATAACCTCTGAGGAAAGGCAAAAGGGGACTTCTGTTTTCTGGTTAAAAAAAAAAGTTTGTAGATTTTTCAATACCCTTACATGCAGGACTTTGACAGATTTTAAGAATAATAATACTTAAACATACTAGGAACCATGCTCAGATCAGTTTCTTCACTTATTAAAGGAGGTAGATGATGCCAAAAATAGCTCATTTTGAGGCAACAATATAATGGCTAAGCTAAGTTAATGATAGAAGCCTTTAGGGGCCCCTGGGTAGCTCAGTCAGTTAAGCATCCTACTCTTGATTTCTGCTTAGGTCATGATCTCACAACTCAGGGACAATGACAGTGCAGAGCCTGCTTGAAATTCTCTCCCCTTCCCTCTACCTCTATTCTTCCCCTGCTCACACACATGTGTATTCTCCCTCTCTCTCTCTCTCAGAATAAATAAATAAACATGAAAAAAAAGAGAAGCCTTTGGACTACGAGGCAGGTGGTCTCTTCCTAAGGAAAGTGGAAAGTGGTCCCTTTCTTAAGAAAACCACTCAGGAATAGACCTATCTACTGAAATTTGCAGGCCAAAAAAAAAAAAAAAAAATGTCATGGAATCTTCAATGTGATAAACAGGAAAACTATACAGCCAAGAATCCTTTATCCAGCAAGCCTGTCATTCAGTATATAAGGAGAGATAAAGGTTTCCTCAAACAAATAAAAACTGAAGGAATTCATCACCACTAAACCAGCCCTACAAGAGATCCTAAGGGGGACTCTGTGAGTGAAGTGTTGCAAGGACCACAAAGTACCAAAGACATCACTACAAGCATGAAACCTACAGATAACACAATGACTCTACACCCATATCTTTCAATAATAACACTGAATGCAAATTGACTAAATGCTCCAATCAAAAGACACACGTTATCAGAATGGATTGCCATCTGCAAGAGACCCATTTTAGACCAGATGACATCTTCAGATTCAAAGTGAGGGGATAGAGAACCATCTGTCATGCTACTGGAAGTCATACTTATATTACACAAACTAGACTTTTAATTAAAGGCTATAACAAGAGATGAAGAAGGGAATTATATAATAATTATGGGGTCTGTCCATCAGGAAGAGCTAACAACTATAAATGTCTATGCACCGAATTGGAAAGCACCCAAATATATAAAACAATTAATCACAAACATAAGCAATCTTATTGATAAGAACGTGGTAATTGCAGGGGACTTTAATCCTCCACTTATAACATTGGATAGATCATCTAGACAGAAAATCAATAAAGAAACAATGGCCCTGAATGACACACTGGACCAGATGGACTTGACAGATATATTTAGAACTTTTCATCCTAAAGTAGCAGAATATACTTTCTTCTTGAGTGCACATGGAATATTCTACAAGACAGATCATGTACTGGGTCACAAAACAGCCCTCAATAAATATAAAAGGATTGAGATCATACCACGTGCACTTTCAGATCACAATGCTATGAAACTTGAAATCAACCACAGGAAAAAGTTTGCAAAACCTCCAAATGCATGGAGGTTAAAGAACATTCTACTAGGGGCGCCTGGGTGGCTCAGTCGGTTGAGCGCCCGACTTCAGCCCAGGTCATGATCTCGCGGTCCGTGAGTTCGAGCCCCACGTCGGGCTCTGTGCTGACAGCTCGGAGCCTGGAGCCTGTTTCAGATTCTGTGTCTCCCTCTCTCTCTGACCCTCCCCTGTTCACGCTCTGTCTCTCTCTGTCTCAAAAATAAATAAACATTAAAAATTTTTTTTTAAAAAAAAGAACATTCTACTAAAGAATGAATGGGTCAAGCAGGCAATTAAAGAACAAATTCAAATATATATGGAAACAAATGAAAATGAAACCACAAGAATCCAAACCCTTTGGGATATAGCAAAGGCAGTCCTAAGAGGAAAATACATTGCAATCCAGGCCTATCTCAAGAAACAAGAAAAATCCCAAAATAAAAATCTAATAGCACACCTAAAGGAAATAGAAGCAGAACAGCAAAGAAACCCCAAATGCAGCAGAAGAAATCATAAAGATCAGAGCAGAAATAAACAATATAGAATCCAAAAACATAGTATAACAGATCAATGAAACTAGGAATTGGTTTTTTGAAAAAATAAAATTGATAAACCTCTAGCCAGGATTCTCAAAAAGAAAAGAGAGAGGACCCATACAGATCAAATCGTGAATGAAAATGGATTTACTACAACCAATCCCTCAGAAATACAAGCAATTATCAGGGAATACTATGAAAAATTATATGCCAACAATGTGGACAACCTGGAAGAAATGGACAAATTCGTAAACACCCACACACTAACAAAACTCAAAAGGGAAGAAATAGAAAATACGAACAGATCCATAACTAGTAAGGAAATTGAATCAGTTATCAAAAATCTCCCAACAAATAAAGAGTCCTGGACCAGATGGCTTCCCTGGGGAATTCTACCAGATATTTACAGCAGAGTTAATACCTATCCTTCTCAAGCTGTTCCCAAAAATAGAAATGAAAGGAAGACTTTGGGACTCATTCTACGTAACCTTAAAAATAATAGGATAGGGGCGCCTGGGTGGCACAGTCGGTTAAGCGTCCGACTTCAGCCAGGTCACGATCTCGCGGTCCGGGAGTTCGAGCCCCGCGTCAGGCTCTGGGCTGATGGCTCAGAGCCTGGAGCCTGTTTCCGATTCTGTGTCTCCCTCTCTCTCTGCCCCTCCCCCGTTCATGCTCTGTCTCTCTCTGTCCCAAAAATAAAAAAAATAAAAAAATAAAAAACGTTGGAAAAAAAAAATTAAAAAAAAAAAATAATAGGATAGAGGCGCCTGGGTGGCTCAGTCAGTTAAGCATCCGACTTTGGCTCAGGTCATGATCTCACAGTTCATGGGTTCAAGCCCCACATCAGGCTCTGTGCTGACAGCTCACAGCCTGGAGCCTGTTTCAGATTCTGTGTCTCCCTCTCTCTCTGCCCCTCTGCTGCTCATCCTCTGTCTCTCACAAAAATAAACATTTAAAATTCTTAAAAATAAGATAACAGCCACAAGGATAGGCCCATCTCATGTAGAGAACTGTCCCTTGTAGAATTCATGAGGATGAACATCTTCTGGCTCAAGTTGGTTCTTTAATACAGGATTTGTAAGTTTTCTAATTTCTAGTTAGTAATGCCAAGTGAGTAAGGAGCCAGTTCTGGAAAGATGCACATATGTACATGCACACAGAACTTCTATTACATTCTTCCTTAGAGTTTTATTCTCATCTTTCCTCTGAGCTTGATGTTTCCAAGGTAGTAAAACATAATCTCTGCTTTCCTGGATAACTAAATCCTTCAGGGGCTACAGCCTAATCTTATTCTTGCAGTATCACTTTTACAGGGATTTCTCAACTGAGGACTGGCAAACCACAGACCTGTGGGTATGTCTGGATTCACTGAAAATAAACACTAAAATTAAATATTGTTTCATTTGTACATGCTTACCTTGAACATCATAACTCCCAGTGTAATGAATGGAACAGATGCAAACATAGTTTAACATTTTCAAGGCAGCTTTCTGGGCTAGCCCCAGGATTGTACAGCTTTGTTTAAATTTGGCTTATATCAGCAATGAGAAGCTCACATTTGGGGATAAAAAAACTTGGGAACTATAGCTTCTCATACTTTCCTCAACATTAAAAAAAAAATCAAAATCCCTTGCTTTGACATAGGACAAATTATCAATGATATATGCAGGAAAGACCAGGGGCAAGGCGGGAGGAAGAGAAGCTAAGAATACAGCTTTATTAAAAGAATCTACAATAAGTCATCTAATCCATCTAAACAATTATTCAGGGGCGCCTAGGTGGTTCAGTCGGTTGAGCGTCCGACTTCAGCTCGGGTCATGATCTCACGGTTCGTGAGTTCAAGACCCATGGGGGGGCTCTGTGCTGACAGCTCAGAGCCTGGAGCCTGCTTCAGATTCTGTGTCTCCCCCTCTCTGTCTCTCCCTTGCTCATGCTCTGTCTCTGTCTCAAAAATAAATAAAAACATTTAAAAAAATTTAAACAATTATTCAACCTACTCATTTTTTTTTTTGTCCCTAGAAGCAAGTTACAAATGACAGCCAGTAAAATGTTTAAATGAAACAGATACAAGGAGACATGTGACTTTGTTTAGGAAAAAAATGGTAAGGAGGAAACTTGTGCATATCACAAGCATTATTAATTTGGGAAAAAAGCAATTGTTTTCTTTACATTTATTCATTTTGTTAATGATTTTGCATTTATAAAATTTCACTATGTCAGGGTGCCTGGGTGGCTCAGTTGGTTAAGCGACAAGCGACAGGCTCTTGATTTCAGCTCAGGTCATGACCTCACAGTCATGAGATGGAGCCCCAAGGCAGGTGTGGAGCCTGTTTAAGACTCACTCTCTCTCTCTCTCTCTCTCTCTCTCCTTCTCTCTCTCTCTCTCCTTCTGTCCCACCCCACTCACCCTCTCTCAAAAAAAAATAAATCTACTATGTCATCCAGAAATAATAGCAACATTTGTCTTTCTGTTTTAAGTTTATTCATTTATTTTGAAAGAGAAAGAGAGGAAGAGAGAGGGAGTAAGAGAATCCCAAGCAGGCTCTGTGCTGTCAGCACAGAGTCCGACGCAGCTCTTCATTCCATAAACCGTGAGATCATGACGTGAGCTGAAATCAAGAGTTGAAGGCTTAACCAACTGAGTCACCTGGGCACCACAGAGAGCAGCATTTCTTTCCCAGAATTTATCCTAAATAGTGTTTTTTGTTTGTTTATTATTATTTTTAACGTTTACTTATTTTTGAGAGACAGAGACAAAGCATGAGCGGGGAGAGGACAGACAGAGAGGGAGACAGAGAATGCGAAGCAGGCTCCAGGCTCTGAGCTGTCAGCACAGAGCCTGATGTGAGGCTCGAAACCCACAAACTTTGAGATTACAACCTGAGCCAAAGTCAGATGCTTAACTGAATGAGCCACCCAGACACCCCAATAATGTTTGTTTTAAATCTAGGAACTAATTGCATTTTGTGTGCTACCTATAGCATAGAGGTCCACTTTACAGAAAATCACCTCACTGATAAATAAATAGGGTGCTATTATTTTGTCCTTGGGAAGACTTTTGGCTATAACCCTGCTAGCTAGGGGAATGTCTGCATTTCTAACTAAGAACAATATTCTATTTCCTACAAATCACGATACTCAAATGTCATAACCTGCCAGTGAGTGAAGAGTTTGTCTTTATTATATATATTTGTGATGCCAATAACAAGTTATAGTATATTTTCTTGAGAGTCACAAATACTAATACACTCACCAATTATGGCTCATAATGAAAAGGAAATTCCACTCTTGCACTTGAGACCAGACTTCTTTATTAGTGTAGGGGCTATTCACAATAAGCTAAAATACGTTTTCCTCTAATGAATTCCATAGGCCAATTCTTGTAACAACTTAAAGCCTTCTGGGCACTACACCCCTTCTTAAATAAAAGCTCTATTCTCAGTAGGAAACCAGGCCAGTAAATACATGGAAATTATTAAGAAAATCGACTGATTTTTAAATAGATTTTTAGGCAGGTCACTTCAATGCTAGTGACGTTTGAAATATTGTTGCTTGGAAATTTAATATGTATTCCACTTTTTAGAATTTTAATTGACATTGGCATAGAAAGTCAAAGAGTAAGATTGTTCCTGCTTATATTGTGCTACTTATAAGGTCTAATCCCCTTTTTTATACTTGTTGGTCAAAGCAAAATATAATGAAATGCATGTTACCTTGAAATGGGCATATTACTCATGTGGTAAATTTGTCTGCATCTGATAGATGTTTTGAGGTAGAATTTGTGTTAGTTGAATCTCTTGGTTTTAAGTAAAGAAACCCAACTGGCTATCTTTTAAAAACAAATAAAAGGTAAGTAATCCACAGGAAAATATTACAGACCTTAGTTTTAGACAGAAGGTAGACTAAGTCATTGGCTAAAGCCACCAGAGATCTTTGCATATTTGGTGTTCTCTGTATATCAGCTTCATTTCCTTTTCTTTCTGTTGACATATTTTGTAAGTAAAGATCCCCAAGGCAGAATACAGATAGCTCAAATTTTCATATTTCATATGTTAAAGTTATAAATTTACAAACACAGAGAACAGAAACAAAATAAAAAACAAAACCAAATATAAGTCCATGAATTGCCTCACATTTTCAGGAAATAAATTCTGATTGGCTTAAATTGTGTCAACTCCCTACAATTCCCAAGTCAACTATAGTCATAGGATAAGGTTGTATAATGAAACATGAGTCTTAGGGGTTCAGACCTATGAGTAATAGTCATTTTCCAGGGGAATAAAGATATATTATAAGCAAGTCAGACATTCTAATAGATTTGTAGCATGGTATTGTTTCCATGATTATGATACTTCACCACCATAAATTATAGTATATATTACAATAATTGATCAAATATAGGATATAAATGAAATATAAAATTTATTTAGCAGTTTGATATAGCAACGTATTATTAAAAATCTGCAATTTGCCAAGAGTTTGCTTTAATTAGGAAAATGTTTAGAGAACAGATATAATGTCTACTTTCATTTGGTGAATTCTTCTGGAGGCAAACAGATGGTCAGGGCACATTTAAACTTTATGAATATCAGAAATAAATAGGGATCAAGTATGCATTTAGAAAGAGGTGAAAGGCATATGATCCTTCTCATCCCAAATTCTAGGCAAAGCCATATTTGGTAAAATATACCAAAGATGATCACTGAAGCAACATAAATATTAGAATAAAGACTTTGAAATATGAATGACAGTTCTGACCTGCCTGGTAAAACCATTTGGAAATGTATAACTGAAAAAATTGCATGTACTTTTATATACAAAAGACAAATATGTATTTGGATAAACTATACTTACAAGCTTTATAAAACTGACTTTTTTAGATTGATTCTATCTATTTTGTTTGGCTCCTTTTGATACATAAAAAGCATAGTCTTAATGACCCGAGCATTATTCCATTTGGGGTAGACGACAGTAGAACTTAATTTGAGACAGATACTAACAAGATGTTTACCAATTTAATGTCCTTATTCTAGACATACAGGAAGATTATCTTTCTCAGTCTTATAATTATTCTGGGGTCATAAACTGGATTCTAGCCAAATGTAAGGCTAGAAATGATGTGTGTGAATCCAAGCCTTGTTATACAACAGTTTGAAGACTCTTCCACATCTCTGTCTTTGAACACTAGCTGGAAGAATGCAAAAGATCTAGAAGACAACTCTTTGGGGTCCCTAGGAGAAGGTGGAGAAGAAGGTCCCTAGGAGGAAGGCTCTTTCCCTTAGTTGCCACTGAAGAGATCTCTCCAGTGCAGTTATCCACTGTAATCTGCTTCTGATTTGACTAAGAAATAAAAATTTATTGCATTAAGTCTCTAAGATTTTAATTTTTTAAGTTTATTTCTTTAGTAACCTCTATACCCAAAGTGGGGGTCTAACTCATGACCCCGAGATTAAGATTTTAAACTGTTTATATACCAGGTATCACTCATGGCCCAGGCTTAAATGATAGTGTAATTGTGATTCTTATTTATACTATAAAAGAGCAACCATATCTTATAATTTTCCAATATTTTAAACTCAGTCCTCACTCTTACTGCTTGTAGTTTGAAGTTTGTTAATGAGTTCTTTTTCTTCAAAGGAAACAAACAAAACAAAACAAGAAACCAGATTGTTCCTTCAAGTTCTAAGGCATCTTTTTAAAACAATTTTAGACTGACATGCTTCCACCACTAAAGAATAAACACTATATGAAGGGAAAGGAGTGTATTGTCAGGAGAATTGAACTTTTAGAAGATATACTTTCATTTTTAGTTCTACCATCTACTAGCTGTAGGGCCTAAGGCAAGCAATTTTAAGTATCTGGGTTTCAATTTCCTCATATGTAACATGAAAGAGTTAGAGCAGACCCCCAAGGTCCCATCCAATTCCAAGATTTAATGATCTAGGAATAGCCATGACTTGGAAAGGAAGAAGAGTTGTAGAAATAATGAAAAGAAGAAGGATATAAAGGTTATAGGTTGAAGAAACTAAATGTTAAAATAGAGGTGTGGCAGAGATTACAGAGAGAAAACAAAACTGTAGAATGATAGCATTTACTACAGTTGTAGAAGTTCTATGTACGGAAATCTTGATGTATAGAGAGTCATTTTTAAGAGTTTAGTCTGTGAAATCGAAAGTTATTTCAAAGCCAGGGTCTGCAATGTATACTTGGAAATGTATTTACATCTCTTTGCACTTGAGTTACCCACTCCATAAATTAAGATAATGATAAATTTTTCTTAAGTGAAAATTAATTAAGTTGAGTACATGTAAGGACATAAATGACATAAAATGCATGAAATGTATTCCAAAAACAGGATGTTTATTTAATAATTTATTATTTTAATCCTTCAGTTCCCAAGTCAAATTAAGTTTTCACATTTCTGTATGAGTTATCAATTTCCCCTTTAATTTACTGTGTAAACTTGTCAAATCACTTTCTGTCTTCATGTCTCAATTTTCTAATCTGTGAAAAACACCATCAAACTGAAACAATTCTCTTCAAATGCTAAATTATATCAATTTCCTCTGCATTGGTAAAAGTGTCTAGAATTGGATACAAAATATGGAAATTAGATAAACATTAGAAAGTTACTACTATATTTTCCCTTTATAGACATTGCAAGCACCTGAGAAAACATAACAATCATAATCATAATCTTTGAAAAAATCAAACTGTCTTAATTTTCTAAAAATTTTCTGTATCATTAAAAGGACTTGAGTTAAAGAATGAAAGAAACACTAATGGGCTTGAATAGTAATGGTACAAAAATATATTGTGAATATTAAATAATAATTGAAATTTCATAATTTTTTTAATCCTTTATACTATTAAAAGAGAGTCACTAAGAGAGAGAACTACACATGCAAAAAATCCTAAGTGAAACCCATAATTTTAAAATTTAACTCACTTTTTTCTCATTGCCACGTAGTATTCCATTGTGTATATAAACCACAATTTCTTTATCCATTCATCAGTTGATGGACATTTAGGCTCTTTCCATAATTTGGCTATTGTTGAGAGTGCTGCTATGAACATTGGGGTACAAGTGCCCCTATGCATCAGTACTCCTGTGTCCCTTGGATAAATTCCTAGCAGTGCTATTGCTGGGTCATAGGGTAGGTCTATTTTTAATTTTCTGAGGAACCTCCACACTGCTTTCCAGAGCGGCTGCACCAATTTGCATTCCCACCAACAGTGCAAGAGGGTTCCCGTTTCTCCACATCCTCTCCAGCATCTATAGTCTCCTGATTTGTTCATTTTGGCCACTCTGACTGGCGTGAGGTGATACCTGAGTGTGGTTTTGATTTGTATTTCCCTGATAGGGAGCGACGCTGAACATCTTTTCATGTGCCTGTTGGCCATCCGGATGTCTTCTTTAGAGAAGTGTCTGTTTATGTTTTCTGCCCATTTCTTCACTGGGTTATTTGTTTTTCGGGTGTGGAGTTTGGTGAGCTCTTTATAGATTTTGGATACTAGCCCTTTGTCCGATATGTCATTTGCAAATATCTTTTCCCATTCCGTTGGTTGCCTTTTAGTTTTGTTGGTTGTTTTCCTTTGCTGTGCAGAAGCTTTTTATCTTCATAAGGTCCCAGTAATTCACTTTTGCTTTTAATTCCCTTGCCTTTGGGGATGTGTCGAGTAAGAGATTGCTACGGCTGAGGTCAGAGAGGTCTTTTCCTGCTTTCTCCTCTAAGGTTTTGATGGTTTCCTGTCTCACATTCAGGTCCTTTATCCATTTTGAGTTTATTTTTGTGAATGGTGTGAGAAAGTGGTCTAGTTTCAACCTCCTGCATGGAACTGGAGAGTGTGATGCTAAGTGAAATAAGCCATACAGAGAAAGACAGATACCATATGGTTTCACTCTTAGGTGGATCCTGAGAAACTTAACAGGAACCCATGGGGGAGGGGAAGGAAAAAAAAAAAAAAAAAAAAAAAGAGGTTAGAGTGGGAGAGAGCCAAAGCATAAGAGACTGTTGAGAACTGAGAACAAACTAAGGGTTGATGGGGGGTGGGAGGGAGGAGAGGGTGGGTGATGGGTATTGAGGAGGGCACCTTTTGGGATGAGCACTGGGTGTTGTATGGAAACCAATTTGACAATAAATTTCATATATAAATAAAAAAAAATAATAAAATAAGAAAAAAAATAAAATAAAATAAAATTTAACTCACTTTATGTATTAACTATTTTGATTGTTGATTTGATTTTCATGCACATGAAAGCAAAAGCAGTGGACTTACTTCCAAGTGGTAGTTATGTTAATACAAATAATTAAAGAAAATGTGGTTTTTTTTCTAATGATTAATTTTTAACAGCTGTTATAACTGAATCGCCATTTTCTCCTGATTTTATTATGGCTGGATACGTGCTGTTAGAGGAGAGCTTGAGTAATTGCTATACTAACTTTTTTCTATATAAATACTTAAAATTGAAAGTTTAAGTCTTGAGGTGCCTGGGTGGCTTAGTCAGTTGAGCGTATGACTCTCGATTTTGGCTCAGGTCATTATCCCAGGATCTGGGAATCAAGCCCTGTGTTGGGCTTCGTATGTGGAGCCTGCTTAGGATCCTCTCTCTCTGTCTCTGTCTCTCTGTCTCTGTCTCTCTCTCTGTCTCTCTCCCCCTCTTTCTCCCCCTTTTTGTCCTCCCCCCACTCAGATTCTATAAATCAATCAATATATAAAGTTGAAGCCTTAATTCAATGTTTTAAGTTTGTTCCTTGAGGAAAATAACAGTCATTTAGGATTTGACTTCAGATTTCTCAAATCTTAAAATGGCATCATACATGAAAAACATTAATGATTGTATACATGAAAAACACAAAGAAATGCTGGTAGTCAATAGAATTCCGAGAAATGGAAACATATATAGGAGAAGAAATTTAGGAAATTATTCTAAAGTCTTTAGGGTTAATAACACCAAAATTTCATGTTAATTGACCAAAAAGGGACAAAATAATGTGAAATTTAACTCAATGTTTAGTCTCAAAAACCATGTTTTGAGACTGGAAATTTTCCAGTCTTCCACCTGTCTTTTAAATATAACTAATGGGATTTTTAAAATTCTGTTCTATACTTTATCTTTAATTTACTCTTGAACGATATCAAAAGTCTGTGAAAAATATAAGGATTGAAATGTCAAAGGTCACATAAGCCAACTTAAATATGCTTATCGAAAAGTAGTCTACTAATTTGTTTCCCTGTATAATTGTGTGGGCTTTGATTTCCTGCAAAATGTTCAGGTGGTGAAACATGATTATTTTGTACACCAGAACTCAAGCCTACATATGGTGCTGAATCAATGAACAAGGATTAAAGGAGGCAAGTTTTAAGCACAAAACTGGTATGGAAATTAAAGTGAAATATGAGCCAAGGAGCATAAATCTGTCTGGACTATCTAAGAAATGAAAAACTAAGATGAATCTACTCATCCTGTATATTTGTACTGTAACTATAGATATGAGGACACCTTGTATATTTAGATTTCTTGCAGAGAATCATCAGCCTAAATAAATCTATACAAAGATATGTAGTGCCACAGTAATTTTCAATAATGGGAAAAATTCTCTAACAAATCCTTAATTATCCAAATAATTATCTAAATAAATGGGAGAAAGACACATACTTATCATGGTGAACATTTTTGATAACAACCTTGTCCCTTTAATTTTCTCTTCAATGATTTTGTGTTTTTACCAGAGGAAAAAAGATGTTACACACTTCCTTATCATCTCTATTACTTACTACTGTCTTATCCTACTTTCCTAATTTTATCTGAACAAGATATCCTAAATAATATGACACATTAGAAATAAATACATTGTAATGCCCTCACTAACTGACGTGGCAATATATCCTAATGCATTCTTTGATTCAAATATCAACATACAGGGTATAAAGTCTTATGATGTAATCAGTTTTTAATACTTGTCAGTATTCTGTTTTCAATGTTTATCCTTCCTAATATGTTTTGGAAAAAAGAAATTTGTCTCTTGTCTGCATCTGAGCCATCCACCCCACAACATGCTCCTAGCTACAATTCCTAACACCACAGTGGATTGCAACTCTCCACTCTGCTGTAATTTCCTGGTCGATGGCCTTGTCTGGCAGGATGTGAATTTTCCTATGTTGTTTTTATAGGTATGAATATCCCTTTATTGCCTCACTATTCTATTCCCCAGGACTCTATGTTTTATCAGACTGGATTGAAAAATCAGAGTAACTCAAAGAAATTACAGTGCAGGAGCATGGAAACCCTTCTCACATAACAGTCCTAGCAGCGCAAAGGAAAATTATCCTCACTAATGCATTGTAGTTCCTAACTTCGTCTCTGTCCTCAAACCTGGACATCTCTTAGAGCAAATCACCTATAAACTGCCACGCTAGAAATGTGTACTGCCAGAGGGCAATCCACCTTCCACCCAGAGAGATTGTCCAGGCCTCAGAATATATCTTCCTTTCTTTCTCACATGTATTCTCACCTGAGCACAGGAATGCTGCCGTTTTCCACCGTACAATCTCAACATATGAGTCATTCAGCCTAAAATATCAAAGGTAGGAGAACGGAGAAAGATGATGTATTTACAGAATAATCAGGGATCCACTTTGGATTGGGCATTACAAATCCGTCAAAGTTATCCAGAATGGGCTTGGTTTCAACAAGTTCAATTTTCTTTTAAGTCTCCTGGCTATAGTGAAGTGGAGCAGACATGTGTTACTTTTTTCTGTAGCTGAACCTTTAATCATAACTTGTAGACATTCATGGGGCACCTGGGTGGCTCAGTCGGTTAAGCATCTGACTTCAGCTCAGGTCATGGTCTCACAGTCTGTGAGTTCAAGCCCCACCTCAAGCTCTTATCTGACAGCTCAGAGCCCGCAGCCTGCTTCAGATTCTGCCTCCCTCTCCTTCCCCTCCCCCACTCATGCTCTGTCTCTCAAAAATGAAGAAATGTTAAAAAAAATTTTTTTAAATAACTTGTAGACATTCACTCATAAAACAAATATTATGTTCCCACTTGTGTCTATATTTGCATTTGTTCTTTATATTTTAAAGTTTAAGAAATTTTGATCTAGCAATGAACAAAACTGTCAAGAACCATACCCTTATGAAGCTTGCGTTCTTTTTTTAAATGTTTATTTATTTATTGGGAGAGAAAGAGAGTACAAGCAAGGGGAAGGGGTGAGAGAGGAGAGAGAGAATCCCAAGCAGGCTCCACACTGTCAGTGTAGAGCTCAATGTGGGGCTTGATCCCACAAATCTTGAGATCACGACCTGAGCTGAAATCAAGAGTCTGACGCTTAACCGACTGAGCCATCCACATGCTCCTGAAGCTTGCATTCTCTGGAGACAAGAGAGAAAACAAATAAGAACAAAACTTGCGTGACAGAAGATAATATGAACTAAGTGAAAAATCAAAACAGGGAGTGTTTGAGAATGGACTGCATTTCTAAATAGGAGTCTGGGAAGCCTCACGAAGAATGGGACACAGAACAGAGGGCAAGAGTAAGGGTGATAAATGATTTAGATATGAACCATTAAATGAACAAACACAAAGGCTGGCAGCATTCTCGTCACACGTGAGGCAAATGAAGGAAAGCAGTGTGGCTAGAATAGACTATGATAGCATGAGAATTTAATTCCAGATGGGGGAGGAACTTGTAGAGCACGCCACATGCTTTGGCTTTTTTTGCGTCTAAGAGGGAAAGCGCTGGAAGATTTTCAGCAGAGCAGTAATGTGATCTGACCTAAGGTGTAGCAGAATCATGCTGACTGCAGCGTTCAGAAGATATTGAAGAGGAGCAACGATGGAAGAAAAGGAGAGCAGTTAGGAGGCTACTGCAATAATCAGGGGCTTCTGCAATAACCGGGAGCTACCACCAGGATACAATGATGAGAAGCTGCTGCAATAATTAGGGACTGCTACAATAATCATGGGCAACCCAACAACCAAGAAGCTACTTCGATGAGGGACCACTGCAATAACAAGGAGGCTACTGCAATAATCAAGCCTGAGATGATAGTGCCTGGATGGGGTGTTACAACGAAGAACATAGAGCAATAAACAGACTTGGGCTTTATTTTGAAAATTGGCCCTACAGGATTTCTGGACAGACGCCACATATAGTGTGAGAGAAAGAGAGAGATTTTAAAAAAAAAAAGAAAAAAAAGAGTCACATCAACATGTATGTTTGTTCATTGCTTTTGCTAAGGGAAGACGGAGTTGCTGACTGAGATGGGAAATATTGTGGGTGAAGCAGGCTTGGGGAAGTTGGATTGGAATTTCAATACTGGACACGGAAAATGCTGCAAGAGGTTTTTTCCAAAGTGTGTTCTGAAGGTTACTACATACGTGAGATTCTTCAGAAAATGTCACATTTTTATTTTTAGAAATACCTCTGTGTTCATCTCTTAAAATATAGAAAGGTGTTTTTTTAAAGTCCTACTGCCAATAAAATGCACCATTTTACTTCACCTTTTTCACAGGCATTGGTAGATATGAATGACCATGGGTTTGGGTTTGTTTTGAGATCCATAATTACTGTAAATATCCAGTAGAAATATGATTCTGTAGAACAAAAAAATGTGGCAGGCATATACAATGGAATATTATTCCAGAATCTTTGTTGAAAGATTGAAATCTTAAATATTAAAGGTCAGGAAATGTACAAAGTTTTTTACACATATCTTTTTTCCTACTCCTTAAAAAGTATGCAAAAAGATCATTAATATTTCAAACTTTCAAATGATGATAGTTTTCTTGCATAAAGAAATTATCAGTGTTTCCCTCCAACCCGTGTCCCCAGGAAGAGATTACACATTTTTATACTATGTATTCTACTCACTGCAAGGAACAAAAAGCATCCTCTATGAAATTTCTCCTTAAATTGACCAAAATCGTTTTTATGTTAATGTCTAAAAGGCCCTGTTTTTTTTCCTATCTAAGTAACAGCATCTGTTGACTATTAAGGTGAGGTCCAGAAGAAAAAAACACATTTAGAAATGAGTACTCAAGTGAGAATTTCTCTAACTCTTGGATTTTAGAGACAAGCATACAAGAAATACTTCTATGTAACCTTTGAAAGGAAGCATTTTGAAAATTGAGAATTAGTTTTGTTAATATTCATACTTATTCAATATTCTTTACATTGTAACTAAATTATATTAGGCTTTGTTGAGAGAAATACAACATACATGCTCAAAATTTTGCGATAAAGATATCTGATAAATATTAAAGTAGGAGATGAGGGTCATCTGTATTTTTAGGGTTTATTGTAGCTTTAAATTCAATGCAAATAAACTCAAAAGAAGAAAAGATTAACACTTCATTTTTGTGTGGAAAAAAATCATCACGTAATTAGTTACATTGAAAATTTTCATTTTAGGGGCACCTGGGTGGCTCAGTCGGTTAAGCATCCGACTTCAGCTCAGGTCATGATTTCACAGTCCATGGGTTCGAGCCCCGTGTTGGGCTCTGTGCTCACCGCTCAGAGCTGGAGCCTGCTTCGGATTCTGTGTCTCCCTCTCTCTCTGCCCCTCCCCTGCTCATGCTCTGTCTCTCTCTGTCTCAAAAATAAATAAAAACATTAAAAATTTTTTAAAAAGAAAATTTTCATTTTAAATTTTGTATTTTTTTCACTTCATTTCATTTCACTTCATTTCATTTTCATTTTTCACTTCATTTCATTAAACTTGACCCAACAAGTTTAAGGTCAATGAACTGTGCATTAGAGCAAGAGTTGTTTGCCTCCAAGGGTTGATTAAGTAGTGCACAAATATTTTGTAAGTATCTTCAGAAATATAATATGAAATGTTGGGAACACTGTGCTTTCAACCATTTCTATCACTTTGTTTATAACAAAAACAGGGTTCCCACTGAAGCAAATTCTGTTTTAGTGAGTGCTACTGAAGTTTATTCCATGGACACGCTGCTTTTGTTGGTGATACAAAACAAATTCTGTGGTTACAAGAATGTTAAAGAGAAAAATGGAAGTTAGGAGATATTTCATGCAGTTTTATCCTGAAAGACATTAATAAATTATCAAATGTGGTTTAAAAATAGATCTGCTCCATTTTCTTTCCCCTAGTTTAGATGCTTCTCTTTATAGTTGTATATGTTTTCATTTTACCTCTTACACATTTATGTAGAACATAAACAGTTATAGCTAATGTTAAGTGTAATGTTACACTTTTCTAGGATGTTTTACTCACTAAAAGACAGGAATTACTCCTTTTCTTCCTGATGTAAATCCTTTATTAGATTTTTCCACATTATTTATTATGGCATTCGAGTTTGTTCAACTTCTATTTAAGGACTTTGTGGAATTTTAAAAATGGAGATATAATTGACAAATTACATTGTGTAAATATGAGGTGTACAACATGCCGATTTGATACTTATATTCATTACAATATGATTACCACCATAGCATTAGCTAAAATCTCCATCATGTCATATAATTATCATTACTTTTTTGTGGCGAGAACATTTAATAATTCTGAAGCATGTAGTGCAGTATTGTTAACTAGAAACATAATGCTGTGCATTAGCTCTTCAGACTTATCATCTTCCAACTGCTAGTTTGTACCCTTGAACAACATTTCCCCAATTTCCCCACTCTCCAACCCCTGGTAACCACCATTCTACTATCTGTTTCTGAGTTCAGCTTTTTTAGATTCTGCATATAAGTAATATCATATAGTATTTCTTTCTCTGTTCAATTTATCTCACTTGGCTTAATATCCCCAAGGTCCATCCATGCTGTCACAAATAGCAGGAGTTCCTTCTTTTTGTAGTTGAATAATATTCCATTGGATGTATATGCCACCTCTCCTTTATCCATTCATCTGTTGAGAGACATTTGGCTGGTTTCCATGTACTGGCTATTGTGAATAAAGATGCAATAAAAATGGGAATGCAGACACCCTTTCGAGATCCTATTTTCATTTCCTTTGGATATATATCCATATGTGAGATTGCTGCATTATATGGTGATTTCATGGTGATTATAACCCCATGAAATCATATCCTAATACAGTATTTCACACCAAAATAATTCAGCATCATAAAATAGTCACTTTCTGGCCAGAATAATTTCACAACTATTTGCTATAGGAAAATAGAAGCTTAAACATTTCATAATTGAACTACTTTCCTAATCTGCGTTCAGTAGTAATGGCCCCTCTTCATTTCTGATATTAGAAATTTCTCTTCTTTTTTTATTTTTCTTACTTAGCCTGTCTAGACATTTATAATTTTATTGATCTTTCAAAAAAAATGTAGGTTTTGTTGATTCTTTTCTATTGATTTGTTTTCAATTTCATTGATTTCTGTCCTAAGTTTTATTATTTTATTTTTGCTCTCTTAGGTTTATATTGTTCATTTTTATCTATCTCCTAAGGCAGAAGCCTAGATTATTGATGTTTGATCTTTTCATTTTTTAAGATATGCACTCAATGCTATAAATTTCTCCTAGCATTTTTTCTACATTCAACATATTTTCATAACTGTATTTTCATTTTCATTTAGTTCAAAATATCTTAAAATTTTTCTTGAGACATTTTCTATGACCCATGTGTTACTTAGAAGTGTGTTGATTAACCTCCAAATATTTCCAAATTTCCTTGATATCTGCTATTGATATCCACTTAATTTCTAAAGCAATTTTTCTCTATTCCTCCCTGTAAGAACCTTATGTTGCTCCTCTAGGTCAAAGCCATGAAAGTGTGGGGCTCTCCTTAAGACTGGGCCCACAGGAGTTTTTAGCTCTCAAGATAGTCTACACTCAGCCTCCTACGATCTATCAATTACCATTAAGTGTTCCTAGTTTCCAGTTACTGTCTCAAGCATCTTCTGATCCAGTAGGCTGATGTCAACTGTGAATTTCTCTCTATTCTCCTGACTCTTCAGTTTGAACATGATGGCCTGCCCTGTGTCCTCATTTCCATGATGGGTCTAAATAAAGTTTTTGACTTTCAGTTCATTTCAACTGTTTTCTTTATGTGAGGATGGGAGTAATTACTTCTAAGCTCCTTACATACAGGAGCTTAAACCAGGATCACCATTATTGTATTTTTAATTTTTCACATGTTTGCAAAGCATTTTGGTTTATTTGATTAATAATATATCTTCTCTGTTGACATTAACTATAATTGTTGCAGATGGTTTTTTCCACTGTTATCTCTGTTGCCTTCATTGCTATGAGTCACTGATTTCTTAGTATTGCTATCTGCCTTTCATGTTAAAGTCTTTCTTTTAAAGTTAGTGACATGCAACTGTGCATTCATAACTAAGTTGGGGGTACTCAAAAGCTGTTTGTATGAGACAGTTTGCAGACTGGTGAGCTTTATGGTATAATTACCACTAAAAAGAAACATTATTTAGAGATACTACAAGGTTAGTGGCAGAAGACTTGGAATTTCCTGCTCACAAGCAGTTAAATATATAGATGGTTATTATTTTTATTTTATCATATAATTCTTTTTGGTATATGATTATAAATCATCTATAGATCATTTTTTGCAGATGTTTTAAAAGTCCTTGCAGGCCAAAATAAGATTCTGCAAAAAATCCTTCTCAAAATAGTGTTTTATACCCAGAAGTTGTCCTTGAAAAACAACAGATAATTTCTGGTAACTACTGAAGTCCTGGTTGGTTTTACTAGAAATAAGAGAGGTTGGGGAGGAGGTCTTAGTGCAACTATCCCATGCACTGAATCTCTCTGTTGCTCTAGATCCTTCATTTCCAACTTATGCATGTATTTTGCTCAAAGAGAAAGTGGTGAATGTGGCAAATATTCCCCTGAAAATTGTACAATTTTATGTAGGGCTTCCAGTGTGAGAAAGTTTAAAAATGATTTCCCTTTCTTTATTCCCTACATACAGATGCTTTATAAATAAATGAGTAATGGAAGGTTATAATCAGCATTCTTTCTCACAAATTTACTTAGCAATGGAAGTAAATATCTTAGTATATATGGTAGGGAACAATGCAGAAGCTACAATGACTGCAACTGTTAATATAATTGTTTACATATTTAATGAAACCATATTTCCTGATTAACTCTCATATCTCTATCTGTCCTTTTTTGTTACTCCATTATATGTAAGCTTAGTAACATCACATGATTTTGTTTTTTATAAATGCCTTATGTGTTCCCTGGTACTTCTAAAGTAAATAGAGAACAGTCCCTGCCTTATAGGAGCATAACTCTAATATTTGTGAATTAAAATTGTTTTATTTCAAAATATATTATGCTGATGAATTAACAAACATTTAATTATTAGGCAAAAAGATATAAGAAAATTATTTTTAAAGACTGTCTTTGAAAAGACGGGAACATAATTAGATTTTATTTTACAAATAGAAAACATTAAAATTTCTCTATTTTGTTATTCAAAATGAAAATAGAACATATCATTATATTATTATTATTATTATTATTATTAATGCTATTTACAATAGGAAACATAAAGTTGAAAAGGAAAATGAAAACTAGCAGTTCTCTTCTGCCTGGGGCCCTAGCTCTTTCTTCCATTCTTTCCCTAAAAGGTAAACAAAGAATCTTAGCTAGATTGCCTTACAGGGTTTTCAAATAATAGGGAAAAACTATTGCAATTTAAAAGAAAATAATTTAGGGGTGCCTGGGTGGCGCAGTCGGTTAAGCGTCCGACTTCAGCCAGGTCACGATCTCGCGGTCCGTGAGTTCGAGCCCCGCGTCAGGCTCTGGGCTGATGGCTCAGAGCCTGGAGCCTGTTTCCGATTCTGTGTCTTCCTCTCTCTCTGCCCCTCCCCCGTTCATGCTCTGTCTCTCTCTGTCCCAAAAATAAATAAACGTTGAAAAAAAAAATTTTTTTTTAAATAAAAGAAAATAATTTAAAATGAAGTCCCTCACCACAGTTGGGCTCCCCTCTCATTCCATCTTAACTCTTTGCCTTGGTGTTGGGGTCCTACCCAAATTGTTTGAAGTAATTTCCTTTCTGCTACACCTAATTCAATCTGTATAATCCCTGTTTTTAGAAATGAAAAATCTAAACATTATTTTAACTTTTATTGAAAATATGTAAGGTTTCTTGTGCCTGATTTATTTTCCAGTCTGCCTCTGAATCTTCCTCTCCTAAGCAAAATAGGCTTTAGTATATTTTATTTTTTTTCTGTTGTTGCATAACAAATTAACACAAAATAATAGAACAGCACATGTTTATTATATTACTTTTTTATGTAATGGGGCCCAGGGTCAGGAATCTGGACACAGTTCAGCTGATCCTCAGCTCAGGGTCTCACAAGGCTGTAATCAAGGTACTAGCTAGGCCTGAATTTGCATCTGGGGTCTTTACTGGGAAAGCAATTTACTTCCAAACTCATTCAGGTTTTTGGCAGAATTCATCTGCTTGCAACTGTTGGAATAAGATTCCAAGCTTCTTGCTGGCTGTCAGCTGGAAACTGCACTCAGCCTGTGGAGTCCTCCTACAGTTACTAGAAACTTTTCACAATTCCTGGGGGCTGGCTGCAATTCCTCATTATGAGGGCTTTCCCAATATGTGCACTTACTTCATCAAACAGGCAGGAAAAGTGTCTAGATCAAGACTGGTTTGCAAATCAGTCAACATATACCACGTTAATAAAAGATAAAAACCATATGATCATTTCAAGACACGGAAAAAGCATTTGACAAAGTACAACATCCATGATAAAAACTCTCACAAAGTAGGTTTAGAGGGAACATACCTCAACAAAATAAAGACCATATATGAAAAATCCATAGCTAATATCATCCTCAATGGGGAAAAACTGAAAGCTTTTCCTCCTACCATCAGAAACAAGACAGGGATATCCACTCTCACCACTATTATTTAATAACAGTGGAAGTCTTAGCCTCAGACAATCAGACAACAAAAAGAAATGAAAGGCATCCAAATCAGCAAGGAAGAAGTCAAACTTTCACTATTTGCAGATGATATGATACTCTATATAGAAAACCCAAAAGGTTTCACCAAAAAATTGCTAGAACTAATACACAAATTCGGTAGTCTCAGGATACAAAAACAATGCACAGAAATCTGTTGCATTTCTATACACCAATAATGAAGCACTAGAAGGAGAAATCAAAGAGTCATTCCCACTTACAACTGCACCAAAAACCATAAGATACCTAGGAATAAACCTAACTAAAGAGGTGAAAGACCTGTACTCTTAAAACTATAAAACACTGATGAAAGAAATTGAAGATGACATGAAAAAATGGAAAGAAATTCCATGCTCGTGGATTAGAAGAACAAACCTTGTTAAAATATCTATACCACCCAAAGCAATTTACACATTTAACGCAATCCCTATCAAAATACCACCAGCATTTTTCATAGGGCTAGAACAATCCTAAAATTTGCTGCAAACCACAAAAGACCCCAAACAGCCAAAACAACCATGAAGAAGAAAAGCAAAGCTGGAAGTGTCACAATTCTGGACTTGAAGTTACAATACTAGGCTGTAGTGATCAAGACAGTATGGTACTGGCATAAAAATAGACACAGAGATCAATGGACTAGAACAGAAAACCACAAAATAAATCCATAACATATGGTCAATTAATCTTTGATTAAGCAGGAAAGAATATCCAATGGAAAAAAAGATAGTCTCTTCAACAAATGATGTTGGGAAAACTGGACAGAAACGTGCAAAAGAATGAAGCTGGACCACTTTCTTACACCGCACAGAAATCATTTCAAAATGGTTTAAAGAGATAAATGGGAGACCTGAAACCATCAAATCCTAGAGATCAGAGGCAGTAGTAACCTCTTTGACATTGGCCACAGCAACTTCTTTCTAGATATGTCTCCTGAGGCAAGGGAAACAAAAGCAAAAATAAACTATTGGGACTTCATCAACATAAAAGACTTCTGCACAGCAAAGGAAACAATCAACAAAACTAACAGGTAACCTACAGAATGGGAAAAGATATTTGCAAATGTCATATCCAATAAAGGGTTAGTATCCAAATATATATAAACATTTTATAAAACTCAACAACCAAAAAATAAATAATTCATTAAAAATGGGCAGAAGACACGAATAGACATTTTTACAAAGAAGATATCCAGATGGCCAACAGACACATAAAGTATGCTCAACATCACTGATCATCGGGGAAATACAAATCAAAACGTCAATGAAATATCACCTCACAGCTGTCAAAATGGCTAAAATCAACAGCACAAGAAATAACAAGTGTTGGTGAGAATGTGTATTGAAAGGGGAACCCTTCTACATTGTTGGTGGGTGTGCAAACTGGTGCAGCCACTCTGGAAAACAGTGTGGATGTTCCTGAGAAAGTTAAAAAAAGAACTATCCTGTGATCCAGCAATTGTATTACTAGGTATTTACCCAAAGAATACAAAAATACTAATTCAAAGGGATACATTAACTACAGTAGACAAATTATGGAAAGAGCCCATGTATATATCAACTGATGAATGGATAAAAAGAGCTGGTATGTGTATACACATATATTTGGAATATTACTCAGCCAGGAAAAGAATGAAATCTTGTCATTTGCAAAGATGCAGGTGGAGCTAGAGCTATTAGGCTAAGCAAAGTAAGTCAGTCAGAGGAAGACAAATACCATACGATTTCACTTATATGGAATTTAAGAAACAAAAAAATTGAACAAAGAGAAAAGAAGAGAGAGACAATGGCAAACCAAGAAACAGACTCTTAACTATAGAGGACAAACTGATAGTTACCAGAGGGGAGGAGGGTGGCGAAATGGGTTAAATAAGTGATGGGGTATACATCTGAAACTAATCCTACACTGCAAATAAATGGAATTTAAATAAAAACTTTAAAATGTTTTAAATAAATAATTTTTAAAATTTAGAAAAAGAAAAAATACGTCATGAAATAACTTAGCAAAAAAAAGAAGACTGATAAGAAGGCAGAATCTTATATAACATAAGGTAATCATAAAGTGACATTCCCCTTTTCCATCTTCTATTGGGTGAAGTAAATTACAGATCACATCCACACTTGGACAGGGAAGGTAATACACAAGGTACAAATACCAAGGTTAAAAAGCACGAGTGGTATATGGTAGGTATCTGAGAAAATGTCTGCCACAATATGCTTCTACAAATAAAAAGTAATTCTGGAAATGAATCCTACTGCTCTTGCAGAATGCGTAAGTAGTGGTATTAAAACCATTTTCATTTGATAGCAATAGTAGTTGTTATTGATATGCATGTAAGTATTTTTAATGGAACTCTATTCTAAAAAATGTTTTATAGCATTTTATTTCATTAAACTGGGTACATGCATGTATTGCCATAGAAAAGATTATAAATACGCTTTATGACTTTCAGTACTTACAAAGTGTTATCTTTTATGAATGTACACAATGTATTTAAACATTTCTTTGTTGATGGGCAAATGTTTCACTCATTTTATCGCTCTTAGCTGCACTGATGAACACCGTGTTATGTATTTCTCTGCAAAACTGTTAAATTATTTCATTATTTAACATTTCTTGATCCAAAGTTCCAGAGTCATCTGAAAGCCTGCACATTTAAATTTTGATACCAACTGCCCTTCAGAAATTTGCATTTAAGATCTCACCTACAGAGTATGAGG
This sequence comes from Puma concolor, assembly GCF_028749965.1. NCBI lineage: Eukaryota > Metazoa > Chordata > Mammalia > Carnivora > Felidae > Puma > Puma concolor. Next base: position 202,242,339 of record NC_141667.1, on the reverse strand, counting down.
GTATCCATGACCTGGATTCAAACTAGGTAAACTATTAAAGCACCTAAGCCTTTAATGCACAAACCAAAGTGCACACACACAAAATTTTCAGAATTAATTGCAAGTAGATATTCTTCTTTTTTTTTTTTTTGAGTACTCGAAATCAATGAAACCCAAAGTAGTTGGAGACTTCTGAGTTATTTCCAATGTGCTCTTCATTGTACTTGTAAGAATAACATGATATAAAACTTTTACCATTGATGGCTTCTGGCCTTTGACTGAATTATTCATTAATATGCATACATGTATTTGACATTATCACTGTCTCTTTATTTCAAGATAAAAAAATGAAATAGCCAGTGAAAACCCCTCACTGAATATAATTTTCCATGGATGAACCTTTAATGACATGTAAATATAAACTAATTATTTAATACTAAAGCATAATATTCTCCTGAATTATAGTAATATACACCTAAAAATTTTAAACGTTGAAGAGAATTTTTATGTTTGCGCTACTTGTTTGGATGATATAGATGATATACTGAACTTGCACTTTTGCATATTAAGTAGGGTTTCAAAGTTCACAGGGGCAAACTGTTTTTGAACATTTGCTACTTTTATAAAACTTCTCTGGCACTTACAATACAAATATAGATAAAATATAATACATGGAGAGTGAAATACTAAATATCCTTTTAAATTATATGTCACATACTCTATTAGAAGTAATAGAAAAATGGACAATGATTCTTTTTTATAAAGGGTGATATTTCAAATGGTACTTGAGGAGGAGGGCTCCCGGCTAAAAACCTAAGTATGATTTTCAGGCCGAATCATAGACTATGATAAAGGCTTTTTACCTGGCAGGCCTCATGGCGGAAAGCTGGCCTACCCACATCTAGACCTGGTGCAAAGCCAATGCACTGCAGTCTCTGAAGGGAGCCAAGGACTCGGGGCTCCACTACCTTCAGTTCACATTCCCAAGGTGAAGACATGACGTGTGACATTTTAATATCTGACTTCTGCTCAGTTATTCACTCCTTGGAAATACTTCAAACATCATATATACTCTATATATGTTCACATGTAGCTGTACACTATAGTCACACAATAACTTACATTCTTAACAATACATTCTATTATGTATGATGTTCATTCTTCCTGAAATGCTCTCCCTTCTCCTGTTTCTCAGTCTTCAAGATTCAGCTCCCTTAATACTTTATTTGTAATAATTCTAGCTATTTTCTCCTTTAGGTTCTCAGATTATCTAATAAACTTCAGTTATAGAACACATGACCCTATTTTCAATTTTATTTTTAATTTGTTCCCTATTTTTTGACCAAAAAGCAGCCTTCCTTTTTATTATTTATTTATTTATAATTTTTTGAGAGAGAGAGAGAGAGAGAGAGAGAGAGAGAGAGAGAAGAGAGGAGACACCGGGGGGGGGAGGGGCAGAGAGAGAGGGAGAGAGAATCCCAAGCAGCCTCCATGTCCAGCATGGACCTCCACACAGGGTTCAATCTCAGGAGTGTGAGATCATAACCTGAGCCAAATCAAGAGCCAGATGCTTAACTCACTGAGCCACTCAGGTGCCCCAAAACTTTCCTTTTTAATCTGTGCTTCCCCAGTGTGCAATATGACTCCCGAAACAAAGTTTCTGCTTACTTTTGTTTACTTAAAAGGAATATATATTCACTATCTAATAAAACCACACGCCAATTTCACTACTTCAGTTATAATACCCTTTTCTTTTATATATAGTCACCAAGTATGACTGCATTCATTATTTTTCTGTGATATATCTCCCTTCTTTGATCTGTTCTTTTTGATGCTCAGCATTACTGAAAAATAATTTCATAATAATTAACAGTTGTTTAAAATTTCTTATTCCATTGGCAACTATATGACAAGCATTAATTTATATTCCCGTATCATAATGCCCTTTAACTATATAACTACTTAGCTAAGTACTCTACTGTACTCACTTTCTATGATTAGAGCAGCCCCTGGTTGCTTCTAAAATAAAACCCAAATTCTATGGTCTAATACAAAAGACTCACTTAATCTACCACTTGAAAATTATGGAACCTATAACATGCATAATAAATGACAGAATTAAAATACAAATTTAGTTGTATCTCTTGATGTCCCTTTTTTTCTTTTGTTTTTGTTTTTTTTTTAATATGAAATTTATTGTCAAATTGGTTTCCATACAACACCCAGTGCTCATCCCAACAGGTGCCCTCCTCAATGCCCATCATACACTTTCCCCCACCACCCACCCTCCATCAACCTTCAGTTCATTCTCAGTTTTTAAGAGTCTCTTATGGTTTGCCTCCCTCCCTCTCTAACTTTTTTTCCTTCCCCTCCCCCCATGGTCTTCTGTTGTTTCTCAGGATCCACATATGAATGAAAACATATGGTATCTGTCTTTCTCTGCCTGACTTATTTCACTTAGCATAACACTCTCCAGTTACACCTACGTTGCTACAAAAGGCCATATTTCATTCTTTCTCATTGCCGTGTCGTATTCCACTGTGTATTTAAAACCACAATTTCTTTATCCATTCATCAGTTGACGAACATTTAGGCTCTTTCCATAATTTAGCTATTGTTGAAAGTGCTGCTATAAACATTGGGGTACAAGTGCCCCTATGCATCAACACTCCTGTATCCCTTGAGTAAATTCCTAGCAGTGCTATTGTTGTGTCATAGGGTAGATCTATTTTGAATTTTTTGAGGAACCTCCACACTGTTTTCCAGAGTGGCTGCAGCAGTTTGCATTCCCACCAACAGTACAAGAGGGTTCCCATTTCTCCACATCGTCTCAGCATCTATAGTCTCCTGATTTGTTCATTTTGGCCACTCTGACTGGCGTGAGGTGATATCTGAGTGTGGTTTTGATTTTGTATTTCCCTGATGAGAAGTGACACTGAGCATCTTTTCATATGCCTGTTGGCCATCTGGATGTCTTCTTTAGAGAAATGTCTATTCATGTTTTCTGCCCATTTCTTCACTGGATTATTTGTTTTTCGGGTGTGGAGTTTGGTGAGTTCTTTATAGATTTTGAATACTAGCCCTTTGTCCGATATGTCATTTGCAAATATCTTTTCCCATTCCATAGGCTGCCTTTTAGTTTTGTTGATGGTTTCCTTTGCAGTGCAGAAGCTTTTTATCTTCATGAGGTCGCAATAGTTCATTTTCGCGTTTAATTCCCTTGCCTTTGGAGATGTGTCAAGTAAGAAATTGCTGCACCTGAGATCAGAGAGGTTTTTTCCTGCTTTGTCCTCTAGGGTTTTGATGGTTTCCTGTCTCATGTTCAGGTCCTTTACCCATTTTGAGTTTATTTTTGTGAATGGTGTAAGAAAGTGCTCTAGTTTCATTCTTCTACATGTTGCTGTCCAGTTCTCCCAGCACCATTTGTTAAAGAGACTGTCTTTTTTCCATTGGATATTCTTTCCTGCTTTGACAAAGATTAGTTGGCCATACTTTTGTGGGTCCAATTCTGGAGTCTCTATTCTATTCCATTGGTCTATCTGTCTGTTTTTGTGCCAATCCCATGCTGTCTTGATGATTACAGCTTTGTAGGAGAGCCTAAAGTCTGGGATTGTGATGTCTCCCGCCTTTGGTCGTCTTCTTCAAAATTACTTTGGCTATTCACATTCTTTTGTGGTTCCACACAAATTTTAGGATTGCTTGCTCTAGCTTCGAGAAGAATGCTGGTGCAATTTTGACTGGGATTACATTGAATGTGTACATTGCTTTGGGTAGTATTAACATTTTAACAATATTTATTCTTCCAATCCATGAACACAGGATGTTTTTCCATTTCTTTGTAGCCTCTTCAATTTCCTTCATAAATTGATAGTTTTCAACATACAGGTCTTTTACATCTTTAGTTAGGTTTATTCCTAGGTATTTTATGATTCTTGGTGCAATTGTGAATAGGATTAGTTTCTTTATTTGTCTTTCTGTTGCTTCATTCTTAGTGTATAAGAATGTAACTCATTTCTGTACATTAATTTTGTATCCTGGCACTTGGCTGAATTCATGTATCAGTTCTAACAGACTTTTGGTGGAGTCTATAGGATTTTTCATGTATAATACCATGTCATCTGCAAAAAGTGAAAGCTTGACTTCATCTTTGCCAATTTTGATGGCTTTGATTTCCTTTTGTTGTCTGACTGCTGATGCTAAAACTTCCAACACTATGTTAAACAACAGCGGTGAGAGTGGACATCCCTGTCATGTTCCTGATCTCAGAAGGAAAGCTCTCAGTTTTTCCCCATTGAGGATGATATTAGTTGTGGGCTTTCCACAAATGGTTTTATGATGTTTAAGTATGTTCCTTCTATCCCGACTTTCTCGAGGGTTTTTATTAAGAATGGATGCTGAATTTTGTCAAATGCTTTTTCTGCATCGATTGACAGGATCATATGGTTCTTATCTTTTCTTTTATTAATGTGATGTATCACATTGATTGATTTGCGAATGTTGAACCAGCCCTGCATCCCAGGATGAATCACACTTGATCATGGTGAATAATTATTTTTATATGCTATTAAATTCGATTTGCCTGTATGTTGTTTAGAATTTTTGCATCCATATTCATCAGGGATATTGGCCTGTAGTTCTATTTTTTGGCTGGGTCTCTGTCTGGTTTAGGAATCAAAGAAATGCTGGCTTCACAGAATGAGTATGGAAGTTTTCCTTCCTTTCTATTTTTTGGAACAGCTTGAGAAGGATAGGTATTATCTCTGTTTTAAATGTCTGGGAGAATTCCCCAGGGAAGCCATCTGGTCCTGGACTCTTATTTGTTGGGAGATTTTTGATAACTGATCCAATTTCTTCGCTGGTTATGGGTCTGTTCAAGTTTTCTATTTCTTCCTGTTTGAGTTTTGGAAGTGGGTGGGTGCTTAGGAATCTGCCCATTTCTTCCAGGTTGTCCAGTTTGTTGGCATATAATTTTTCATAGTATTACCTGATAATTGCTTATATTTCTGAGGGATTGGCTGTAATAATTCCATTTTCATTCAATGTTTTATCTGTTTGGGTCATCTCCCTTTTCTTTTTGAGAAGCCAGGCTAGGGGTATCAATTTTGTTTACTTTTTCAAAAAACCAATTCTTGGTTTCATTGATCTGCTCTACAGTTTTTTTTACATTCTATATTGTTTATTTCTGCTCCAATCTTTATTATTTCTCTTCTTCTGCTGGGTTTGGGGTGTCTTTGCTGTTCTGCTTCTATTTCCTTTAGGTGTGCTATTAGATTTTGTATTTGGGACTTTTCTTGTTTCTTGTGATAGGCCTGCATTGCAATGTATTTTCCTCTCAGGACTGCTTTTACTGCATCCCAAAGCGTTTGGATTGTTGTATTTTCATTTTAGTTCTTTTCCATATATTTTTTTAATTTCTTCTCTAACTGCCTGGTTGACCCATTCATTCTTTAGTAGGATGTTCTTTGACCTCCATGTTTTTGGAGGTTTTCCAGACTTTTCCTGTGGTTGATTTCAAATTTTATAGCATTGTGGTCTGAAAGTGTGCATGTTATGATCTCAATTATTTTATACTTATGAAGGGCTGTTTTGTGACCCAGTATGTGATCTATTTTTGAGAAGGTTCCATGTGCACTCAAGAAGATAGTATATTCTGTTGCTTTGGGAGGCAGAGTTCTAGATATATCTATCAAGTCCATCTGATCCAATGTATCATTCAGGGCCCTTGTTTCTTTATTGACCATGTGCCTAGATGATCTATCCATTGTTGTAAGTGTTGTATTAAAGTCCCCTGCAATTACTACATTCTTATCAATAAGGTTGCTTATGTTTGTGATTGTTTTATATATTTGGGGGCTCCCGTATTCAGCACATAGACATTTATAATTGTTAGCTCTTCCTGATGGATAGACCCTGTAATTATCATATAATGCCCTTTTTCATCTCTTGTTAGAGCCTTCAACTTAAAGTCTAGTTTGTCTGATACAAGTATGGCTACTTCAGCTTTCTTTTGACTTCAGTAGCATGAAAGATAGTTCTCCATCCCCTCACTTTCAATCTGAAGGTGTTCAGGTCAAAAATGAGTCTCTTGTAGACAGCAAAGAGATGGGTCTCATTTTTTTATCCATTCTGATACCCTATGTCTTTTGGTTGGAACATTTAGTCCATTTACATTCAGTGTTATTATTGAAGGATATGGGTTTAGAGTCATTGTGATGTCTGTAGGTTTCATGCTTGTAGTGATATCTCTGGTACTTTGTGGTCCTTGCAACATTTCACTCACAGAATCCCGTTAGGATCTCTTGTAGGGCTGGTTTAGTGGTGAGGAATTCCTTCAGTTTTTGTTTGTTTGGGAAAACCTTTATCTGTCCTTCTATTCTGAATGACAGACTTGCTGGATAAAGGATTCTTGGCTGCATATTTTTTTCTGTTCATCACATTGAAGATCTCCTGCCATTCCTTTCTGGTCTGCCAAGTGTCAGTAGATAGGTCTGCTACTATTCTTATGTCTCTACCTTTGTAGGTTAGAGCCTTTTTATCCATAGCTGCTTTCAGAATTTTTTCTTTATCCTTGTATGTTACCAGTTTCACTATGATATGTCGTGCAGAAGATCGATTCAAGTTACGTTTGAAGGGAGTTTTCTGTGCCCCTTGGATTTCAATGACTTTCTCCTTCCCCAGATCAGGGAAGTTCTCAGCTATTATTTGTTCAAGTACACCTTCAGCCCCTTTCTCTCTTCCTCTTCTAGAATTCCTATGATACAGATATTGTTCCATTTGAAAGCCTCACTTAGTTCTCTAATTCTCCCCTCATACTCCTGGATTTTTTTTAATCTTTTTCTCAGCTTCCTCTTTTTCCATAATTTTATATTCTAATTCACCTATTCTCTCCTCTGCCTCTTCAATCCATGCTATGGCCACCTCCATTTTATTTTGCACCTTATTTATAGGATTTTTTTAGCTCCTCATGACTATTTCTTAGTCCCTTGATCTCTGTAGAAATAGATTCTCTTCTGTCCTCTATCGATGTCCCTTTAACAATATATCTGGACAGGGGCGCCTGAGTGGCTCAGTCTGTTGAACGTTCGACTTCAGCTCAGGTCATGATCTCATGGTTCATGGGTTCAAGCTCTGCCTCAGGCTCTGGGCTGACCATTTGCTCAGAGCCTGAAGGCTGCTTCGGATTCTGTGTCTCCTTTTCTCTCTGCCCCTCCCCTAGTCACACTCTGTCTCACTCTGTCTTTCAAAAATAAATGTATGGGGGCGCCTGGGTGGCGCAGTCGGTTAAGCGTCGGACTTCAGCCAGGTCACGATCTCGCGGTCCGTGAGTTCGAGCCCCGCGTCGGGCTCTGGGCTGATGGCTCGGAGCCTGGAGCCTGTTTCCGATTCTGTGTCTCCCTCTCTCTCTGCCCCTCCCCCGTTCATGCTCTGTCTCTCTCTGTCTCAAAAATAAATAAAAACGTTGAAAAAAAAAATTTTTTTAAAAATAAATGTATGTAAGAAAAAAATTAACAATATATCTGGACAAAGATACTTTTAGGTTCCTTGAGAATTAACTCTTTAATAATAGACATAATTTTGGTTTTATTAAATCAAAAATAACTGTTTGACTTCATAAAATGCATTATACAAAATACTAGCAAAATTCCAACTTTTTTCTTAACAACAAATATCCTCTTTTCCTATCTTTTCTTTAAAAACTTTTTATTCAGTTATTTAAGCTTAAAAAAATAGCCTATTTCTCCATAGTCTTCTCAAGCCCCCATCTCTGGCACCCACCAATCTGTTCCCTGTATCTCTGGTTTAGTTATTTGTTTTTTGTTTTGTGTGTGTATGTATGTCTGGGTTTTTTGTTGTTTGTTGTTGTTGTTTTACTTTTGGGTAGGCTCCATGCCCAATTTAATGCTTGAACTCACAAACCTCAGATCAAGAGCTGCATGTTCTACTGACTAAGCCAGCCAGGTCCCCCTCTTTTTTTTAACATCCTTATATAAGAAAGATCATGTGATATTTGTCCTTCTCTGCATGACTTATTTCACCTAGCATACAGCCCTCAAGGTCTATACATATTGTCACAAATGACAAGATTTCATCCTTTTTATGGCTGAATAATCACATATATAAACATACAAATATAAATTTTATATATATATATATACACATATATATATATATATATATATATATATATATATATATATCACAATTTCTTTATCCATTTAGCCATCTGTAAACACTTAGGTTGTTTCCACATCTTATAATGAATACTGCAATAAATACATGTATGCAGGTATCTTTTCAAGTTAGTGTTTCCATTTTTTTTGGATAAATACCCAGAAGTGAAATTGCTGCATTGTATCTTATAATATCATACTACTTAAATTTTTTGAGGGACCATGATACAGTTTTCCATAGTGGCTGCACTAATTTACATTTCCACTAACAGTGCACAAATGTTTGAGTTCTCTTTCCCTTTTGTCTTGGTGAGTCTAACTAAAGGTTTGTCAATTAATTAGATTCAAGCTGGAAGCCAGCAGATAGAAAGGGACATGTTTGGGGCTTCTTTCTCTCTTTTTTCCTCTCTCATCCTGAGCTAGGTTCTTAAGGCTTTACCACTCCAGGACAAGTTCATGGGGAAAGAGAAGGGAAAAGAGGCAGCTACTATTTGATATGAACTGGCTTTTTACTTCATTTGCCCTGCAGATGATCAAGCTACTTCCTTGTCTCTGGTGAGGTCCTTTCATGATCTCTATGAAGCTTCCCTGATGACTTCTCTCTCCTGCATTTCTTCTTACAACCAAGATTCCAAAGGATGAATTTCTATCCCTGCATATATCTAGCAACTTCATCATTATCCCCCAAGTGTCCAAGTCTAGATTCTTTTTGGATATCTTCCTATCTTAATTGGACAAAATACAAAATAAACCTGTGCTGTCTTTCTTTCATTTTTCTTCCTGGATCTCATCACAAGTACAAAAATATATACATATCCTTTGCTCTAACAAAATCTGGACATGCAGTTAGATCTGAATACACTAACCTGACACCCTCCCTCAAAAGTTCACTCAGCCACACTGCCTTCTCTAGGTTTTCTAGATTAGAGTCATTTTGCTGACAACTAATGTACTCTAATATAAGGGGCCAATTTAAACATTCAATGCAGTTTCCCCTAAATTCTCCAACAATGTTTGAGGTGATGTGTAGAAACATAAACGGATATTTATAATAAATGATTATTTTTTTACCTCTCAAATATCTAAGAATATTCTTGCCCCTTGACCAAACTCAGACCTTGTACTGGGAAAAATCTCATCTGTGTAATATACTAATTCACAATGATCTTTCTTTTTTTCTTTTTTTTTGAGTTCTTAAGATATATGATACCTAGATATATGAATTGATAAGGTCATTGATCTTTTTAATGAATGAATATTACTATATTGACCAGAGTACTAGACTTTTAGACCAGGGACTTTCAGCTACAGCATTTTAATATCCCTAATTTTCAACACAGAAGAGTTAGTTAATAAATATAAAGCATTATTGAAAATGATGGATGCTTAGAAGTTTATACTGATATATTTAGACCAGTAGATTGATGAATTTATACATACCTAATAAATAGTTCTTAACTTCATTGTACAATATATAGTGTGTTAAGTAAAGCAGTTTATTCAGTGTCTGTGGTGAGTTTAGACATCTTTTTGAATGCTGGAACATACATTAGATTTCCTTATATCCTCCAAAAATCTGTGAATCTGTAACTTCTGTGTGTATGTGTGTGTTTGTGTGTTTGCAGAAAGCTATCTTTTTTAAATAAAAAGTCAAATTTAACCAAATTTTAGCATGTCCTAGAAAAATGCATTTTGCTTAAAAGTTCTTAGTAAACATGTAATATTTTTATTGTCCATAAAATTCTATGATGGACAAAATGGTGGTATTTGAATACTAATGTTGAAGTATCCAGTAGGTCAATGAAGAAGAAAAGATACTGGTGGGGTTTAAAAAACAGAAGAAACCAATATGGACATTTTATGAGGATACAAATCCATTTTCAAGCAAACTTTGCTTTATAGTTACACACATATAAGTCTGAAACAGTCCTAAAGAACCCTATATCATTCTATGCCAATCTAAAAAATTCACCAACCTACCACAATGCATTGAGTGCTCTTTAAAAAAAAAATTTTTTAATGTTTACTTATTTTTGAGATACAGAGAGAGACAAAGAAGGAGCGGGGCAGGGTCAGAGAGAGAAAGAGACACAGTGTCTGAAGCAGGCTCCAGGCTCTGAGCTGTCAGCATAGAGACCTACGCAGAGCTCGAACTCACAAACCCTGAGATCATGACCTGAGCCGAAATGGGAAGATTAACCTATTTAGCCGCCGAGGCACCCCCAGAGTGCTTTTTTTAAAAAAAATAATTTCCGGGGCGCCTGGGTGGCGCAGTCGGTTAAGCGTCCGACTTCAGCCAGGTCACGATCTCGCGGTACGCGAGTTCGAGCCCCGCGTCGGGCTCTGGGCTGATGGCTCAGAGCCTGGAGCCTATTTCCGAATCTGTGTCTCCCTCTCTCTCTGCCCCGCCCCCCCCCCCCCCCCCGTTCATGCTCTGTCTCTCTCTGTCCCAAAAATAAATTAAAAAAAAAAAAAAAAAAAAAAAAAAACGTTGAAAAAAAAAAAATAATTTCCCTTTTTATATTTAAAGTTGATCCATTCAAAATATTCTTAAGACTTCAAAAAATTCTTTAAACAAATAGAAGATGTTAAACTAACAAGATATATTTTACAATCTGTAAATTCACTTAGTACATATAACTCATGAAGACATACTGCTACCCCATACTGCATTGTTACTTTTTGACTTGTTATCACTGAAATTAACGGCAGCCATGCTCAAAGACCACTGGGGACTCCAGTACAATCAAAGATGATTCTTTCATAAGCACCACATCTTAAGAAATAACTTAAATGCAAACTTACAGTACGTTACATATGTGGGCTAATTCTAATGAATGAGGTATCTTTTGAACTTTCTGGTATCATTGCTATGTTTGGTAAATTAGTTAATGAGCTGTCTTTTATGTTTCTTGCTGTGCCAATTGATACAAAGATACCAATCTAGAAAAAAACAATTCTTTATTAAATACAAAATCAGATAGTTGCTTAATGAAGTTTTATCTTTTATTTGATGACATATTGAATATGTGGTATGTCCAAGGGTTCATTTGATAGATTTACAGAAAGTTAAATCTAACTTTGTTCTTACATTAGCAGTAAGACTTTGCAGGCTGGAGTGTTCTGCTTTTTCAATTATTTAGTGAGTGACTCAGTAGCAAGGCTGCCTCCACACAGCCAACTGTTCACGTGTAGTAACAAATGAAACACCATAATCTTAACAAGATTATCATAATAAAGAGTCATCAGAGAAATTAGAATTATCTTCTTTAATTATGAGATTATAACCCCATTAACTCCTCTGCATGAAAAGTGGGAATTGGGGAATAAGAAAGGAGAATCCATAGTTGGCAATTAAAACCCCAGAGCAAATTAAAGGGAGGGTGGAGAAAAACATCCTACATGGATTTAGATATTTCAGGTAATTTATATGGGAGCATATGTTTGTTGTAGATTGCAACTTCCAAACTATAACCACGGGAAGCATGCTATTTTGGTTTTGAATTTTGTTTTTTCAGATTGCCTAAACGAGCAGCCCTGAAAGCAACAAACTTAAAGAAGACCCTTATTTAAATATGCCTAGAGCTGTGAATTAATTATGGACTAAGTAAGTTATTAGAACAATATTGTCACTGATGCATTATTTATGGATAGTTGTTGAAAAGTTTGTAATCGCAAAAGTACTGAAGTGACATTTCCAAAGACATTAACATGAAAATGAGGAGAATTTGAAGAGAAAAAATTATTCAATGTGCAACCTCTTACTAAGATAGTCTTCAATAATGTATACAGCAACTACATTTTTTTTTTACTTCTAATATACACATGTAATATTCATAGGCCTGCTCTAAAGCTTTTTCAAATTAAGTTTGCAAGTCTAAATGAAAAAATAGACACCCAGTGACAGTAAAATTTATATGATAACAAAATTATATCCAGGCATTGTTACCACAAGCACAATAAACACACTAAGAACAAAATATACTTCAGAGTTGTCATAGACCATGCAAGTTTTAAAATAAATACTTATCTACTTTCTTACTGTGATATTAATATTTATATTTTAGATACTCTGATATAATTATATTAAATTGTAGGTGATCTGTACCTTTTGGAGATTAAATAACACAGAAAAACAAGTGAATGCATTGTATTCAGTGAAGCATGTTATTAAATTTCAGCATGGCAGCTATTTTGGTTGTTTATATTATAAAAAAGGATAACATTATGCTATTGTGTAAAAAAGATTTTACTGAAATTAGCTTCTGACAAAAGATTGTACAGAAATAATCCTTGAAACAATTCAGAAAAAGCAGTAGCAACTGCTATAGTCATTGAAAGATAAGACAAACAAGAGGTAAGATGCGCTCACAAGACATTTATTATGTATTCAATTTCAAATCTTAAATGGTCAAGCTAGAAGCTTTGTATGATGCATTATGTATACTGTGTATATTAAGAAATACAATCCAATCAGATTTCTGCAGGGTCATGCATAGCTCAAGCAGCTATGAAGAAAAATTTTAGCTTTTGTTAACATACACAGTAGTATTGTTCATTTCAAAATTTTATGTGCTTTCCCCTTACATCAGTGAATGGGTATACTAAAATCAAGAAATCATCAGTGTTTTTTTAAAAATGTTTTTAACATTAATTATTTTTGAGAGAGAGACAGAGTGTGAGCGAGGGAGGGGCAGAGAGACAGGGAGACACAGAATCTGAAGCAGGTTCCAGGCTCTAAGCTGTCAGCACAGAGCCCGATGTGGGGCTGGAACTCCGGAACCATGAGATCATGACCTGAGCCAAAGTTGGATGCTTAACCGACTGAGCCACACAGGTGTCCCAGGGAAATCATCAGTGTTTTATTTCTATTTCATACTTTCAGAATCTTGGACTTCATTTGTTGATTAACATTTCCAGAAAGGCCACGGCATGATTTTCTTTTACAGTGTTTGATTTCATAGCTTTGGGAAATATCCCTGGGGAATCAGGAAGGTTTCTTTGTTTCTGGATTTATTTTGAGTTAAGTTTCTTAGGTTGTTCTTATCACGTGATAGTTTTCTTTCTCGTAACACAATTAGCACCTAAACAACATTTCTGTTTTACCATTTAATGTGCATTCTGCTTTTCAAACTGGCTAAGGGAATCTCAACTGTGGTCAGTCATCCTTTGTGCCTACACAGTATTCAGAAGCAAAGTGAATTATTCCATTGTCACATCAGGGGTATTTCCTGATTCATCTAAGTCAGTATGTCATCGAATTCTTGTGACCGATGATTGGTTCAATGACTAGTTTGGGTCAAGTACATGTGAAGTCAGCTGTAGTGGTCCAGACCTAGGAAACATTTCCTTGATCACAAGGTGATGGAGGTGATGCTATTGGAAGATATGATTTGAAACAAAGTGAGTGCACTAAGGTGGCCAAAAGAAAGCATGAAAAGACTTTGTGTCCTTGAGGGAATCAGTGTACTACACTGATCCTTACCTGCAACTTCTTGTAATATAAGCTATGTATTTGCTATCTAAGAAAATATGGGTCCCATAATTAATATGGGTCTACGACCTTCTAAATGTTACAAATATTAATAAAATAATACACTCCAATGGTAACCGCCATCTATGAGAAACTAGATAGCTATCTAATATTTTTGAATTATACCATTGACAAAAAATATCACTTCTTAAAAGAAAACGATGACATTTTATTTTAGGTATGTGACATTCTTTTGCTTTCTAGTAGCTAGAACTATACAAAATTGGTTATTTTTAAACTATTTTACAAGATATTAATTCTCTTATAGTTTATTATTTCCTTTAATCACTGTACGACTTGCTATTTTACCTTACCAAATACATTTGCAAGGGCAAAGACTGTCAAATGAGCTCCACCCCTGTGCTCACCATTATGGATAATTGTTGGAGAATGACAATTATTCCTCGTTAAATAATTAATCCAGGTGGCAATTTTTTAAATGATCATTTAAGAAATAGACCTATAAATCTCTGAAGATGTATCTGGATAAGAGGAAGCATAGAAAATGGAAATTTAATATGCTTTATTTGAAAAGAACTAAAATAAATGTAACTTCATTTATAAAGATATATACAAGTGCTTTATTTGAATTTCTAATTATATAAGAGTCTTTTTCCAGTTGTCACCCTAAGAAATGATTATCATTAATCTAAGCCTACAAGTAAAGTGCTTAAAGAAGGTGCCATTCAATTCCTTTTCACTCAATCTACACAATTAATTTTAACAGCAATAGTTTTAAATAGACATATAAGCAATTAACTTTTGAAGCTAAGATTTGGCCCCCAAATGTGAAAGGTCACTTTGAAGAGAATACTTATATGTTGTACTTCAGTCCTGGATTGTGTAAGACTGATAATAAATTTACAGTAATTTCCTTATGAGTCATCCAGTGGGGGAGGCTGGAATCTCTTTCTAGTCTTGCTGCCCTTTACCTTTGTTACTAGCATACTGATTGCAAGCAATTATTGAATGTCAATCATGTGTCAGACACTAGTTTAAAAACAAATGCCAAAAATGAAAAGACCCAGATTTTGCCTCTTCTGGTGGACACATTATCATTCTGTGTGACATTAAAATATTAAAACATGGGCCCAAAACAAAGGCAAGAAGTAGCTTTAAGGACGAGAGACCAGGAAAGGTTTCATAGAGGAGGTAATTCTCAAGCTAGATGAGCTAATGACAATGATTAAAAAAGAGGTGCTGGGGCACCTGGATGGCTTAGTTGGTAGAGCATCTGACTCTTGATTTTGGCTTAGGTCATGATCCCAGGGTCGTGGGACCAAGCCCCAAGGTGGGCTCTGCACTGTGCTTGGGGCCTTCTTGAAATTCTCTCTCTCTCTCTCTCTCTCTCTCTCTCTCTCTCTCTCTCTCCCTCCCTCCCTGTCTCTCTCTCTCTCAAAAAGAAAAAGAAAGAAAGAAAAGAAAAGAAAAGAAAAGAAAAGAAAAGAAAAAAGAAGTGCTGAAGTGAAGCTAGATAAGAACCAATCCAAAATCCAAGTATAGAAAGTAACATGGTCATACTTCGGAAGAATATTTCAAGGGTGCCTGGCTAGCTCAGTTGGAAAAGCAGGCAACTCTTAATGTTGGGGCTGTGAGTTTGAGCCCCACATTGGGTGCAGAGATTACTAAACAAGTAAGCAAACTTTTAAAAATACACCTATTACATTAACATTTTTTCAAAAAAAAAGAGTATTTCATAAACCTTTGGAAGAACTGTAAGCATAAAGCAAAATAAAGCCTTTAACAATGGATTGATTCTTGTCATATTACTATTTAAAAACATTTTAAAGGAAGTAGGTGAGTAGATTTAAAGCAATACTTTTGATATCTTCTAACATACCAATAAACAAGGTCAATTTTTACCATTTTGAAATGAACACATGGCTTAATGGATCACAAATATTTTCTTTGAATGTCAACCAATACACTATTTGAGGAAAAAACATATCAGACTAGGGAACAGAGTCAGGACTCCCACAAACAAGGAACTCATACATATTTATACTTTTTTGTATTTTTTTGACGTTTATTCATTTTTGAGAGACAGAGAGAGACAGAGTACAAGCGGGGAAGTAGCAGAGATAGAGAGAGACACAGAATCCGAAACAGGCTCCAGGCTCCAAGCTGTCAGCACAGAGCCCGACACGGGGCTCAAACCCACAGACCATGAGATCATGACCTGAGCTGAAGTTGGACACTTAACCGACTGAACCACCCAGGTGCTCTTATTTATACTTCCTAAGCATAGCTTAGTGAACACAAAGGAATATAAGACTATATGAGAAATATTTTAAGCTTCTTTCCTCATATTAATAGTTTCTTTTTGCTTTGTTTCAGCCCTCTATCCATTTTGCAGTTTGGGATAAATACTCTTAAGCTGCATGATAATATCTAGTAAATTGTGAGCTTCGTGCACAGAAGGATTACGCGTGTTTATGTCTTCTGCAAGAAGTTGTCACACTGCTTCATATTTAACTGGTATACAACAAACGTTTATTCAATTGAGTTTTTTGCTTTTCTAATATAATACATAGTCTGCTCTTTTGTCTATAGAAAACTGTTAAATCAATGTATATAGCTATTTTATTATAACTTAAAGCTCTAAAATAAAATATAACAGCACTTTCATAAAAGATGGATTTAATAGCTTTATATTGGCTCTTGAGTGAATTAGAACATGGTGTGTGTGTATGCATGTGTGTCCACACATGGTACTTCTTTAAATTCAGAAAAGAGAACCTATTTCACAGAGGTTAAAAGGGAAACAGAAGATCAACAGCATTTATATCTTTATCAGTTAAACCCTACTATAATAATTAAAAAGTAGATTTTCATTTTTTAATATGTGATATGTAATCTTAATTGTTTTGCGTTGTAATTTTGTATTTCATGCTTGTATGCACTAATATTATGTACCTAATTGTGTTTGCACTTGGTTTATATTTCCACTTATATAGTCCTCTTTTCTGCCATTAAGATCAACATCAAAAGGGTCATTATTTTAAATCTTACCCTACATTTACCCTACATAATACGATAAAAGCCATTCATATCAGCTAACACCAGCTTCAAGGGATCTCATATCCTAAGCGAGAGGGATTTCACGCATGTCAAGGAATCTAGAGTACACAACAGTGAACATTTTCACCTGCAGCCATGATGCCACAGTCCTCCTCTGAACCTCTTCTGATACAGGAAAGAAGATAAGGTAGAAAATCTTCAATGTGACTGATACTAAATATGAAGAGAGTTATAATTATACTATAATGAGGAGACTAACTTGGAAACAAAACAACAGATCTTATGTCATAGAATGGAAGAACAAAGTACGAAAAAGTTCGCGGATAATTGTTTCTCAAAGTTAGATCTTTGTTTACCTGAATTTGTGAGAAATTCATATCCCACATGTAAATGGCTAACTTATTTTTCCTTGTATTTTTATTGTCTTTCTCTCACATCCATACTGGAAGGGATCATGCAGGATATTAGTAAGTATTTGCCGAAGGAAGGAATCTAGGAAGTTAGAAATAAAGAAAAGATGGAAGGAAGGGCAAAAGGGAGGGAGAAAGGTAGGAAGGAAGGAAGGGAGGAAGGAAAGAAGGAAGGAAGGAAGGACAGGAGGGAAGAAAGAAAGAAGGAAGGAAGGAAACAATATATCCTGATTAAACTTACAGAAAAAGTGAATATTTCTGAGGAAGAAAGGCAAATATTTTAGTCACTAAAAAAAGTCACTCAGTACTTTGATATCACATATTATCTAAACATGTAGTGAGAGTAGTTTGGATCTATGATTAGTAATAGCTAATGTGCTCCTGCTCATATAAAAAACCACATGGAGGATGAAAAAACTAGCATTTCATGGGCAGAAATTTTAATGTAAAAATAATGCTCTAGTGAAACAAAAATATTTACTTACATTCAAGAAACAAACAAAACTTCAGTTCTTCCTAACTGCAATTCTGCCTATGTATTTTCATTCCAAATCCACCACTGGAGTTCAGGGTATGGATGAGACAAATACCCGAACAAAAACTACAAACACACACACCCTCCTTATATAGATATGAAATCAATTCAGAATACATTTCTGAATGCAACTGAATGTGTGGTTTGATCTATCTCTTGTATGTATTGTCTTTTATTTTCTTATTTTATTGAGATGCCCCATGATACCTATGTTTATGTTTCTTGCGCAAAGTGAACACCATATGCCATTGTCTTTGCTGTCTTTATCATGCCTTTACTTTGTTTTATTTGTTTCTTTATTTATATCCGCATTTATTCTTTTTCTTCAGAGATTATCTTACTAATTTACCTGCTCTACCATATATAAGTACCTATATTAGTTTGCATTTCAACTGCCCTTTCCTTTTATTCTTTTATTCTCATTATGAAACTTCTTAATTTGGAAGAAACAGATTAAATCTATCATTGCCACAAGACAAACTTTGGTTTGTGGGTCCTAAGTGGGAAGTATTTCTCTTTGCATTAAAGAAGGCTTAGCTACTGCGTGAAGCAAAGAAAGCAGACACATCAGAAAGACACCTCTACTGATTCAAAATTTCTGAGATTTTAAAAATGGTAAAATGGATTCATTCTCTTTGAATTTTCCTGGGCTACAAGTATGTGGGAAGGGTTGCATTCGCGTAGGTACAAGATGAATGCTTATTACTCGTTAGTTAAGAAATCGGGAACGAAATTTTAGCCCTAAGTACACAATGAAAAACAATTCTAAAAAGTGTGTTTTAATAAGCATGAAAAATCTTTCTGCTTTTGTATTTCATGAAAAGGATAATTTTAAAATACAACCACTTCCACCAACCAATCATACATACAAATAGGGGGTACTACTGCCTGAAACTTGAGGACTGTAACATAAATTTGAGTAAGCTTCGTATTATTTTCTCCTTTACAATTGAAGCATTGCCTTTCTAGGTTCATAATAACATTCATCAGAGGCCTTTAAAAATGTATTTATTCATTTTAAATTATCTCTCCAAAGTTATTGAACACTGCTTATAAGTTAGACCCTCCATTATAATTTGAAAATAACAGCCCCTGTTATCAAAAAGTTCCCATGGTCAGAAATAACAGAAAAATGCTATCTCAAAACACAAACTGCCAAGTATATTTGAATATTATGTATTTAGCATACTGATTATTAGATTGCTTAATAAGTTAGTAGTGGGAATGGAGGCTGGTCAGAATGGGTTGTGATAAAATAGACTAAATGTGTAAGATTTAGAACCAGAAAGCAAGAATCATATTAACGCCTTATGCCTTGGTTTTAGATTCAAAGAAAGTATAAAGTGAGAGAAACAATTACTGGAAAATGCACCCTTTATTTTCCAACTACCGTTTATCTTCACATTATGTCAAGACTACCATCATGTAAACTTTATGCAATGCAAAGCTAGACAGACAATGCAATGGGATTTAGCGTATGTGATAATTTCCGATGTAAGAAAATATTATGCAAGACAGAAACAAGAATGAACAGAAATGTAAAAAATGAAATAGCGACTCATGAGTAGCGTATATATATATAATAACTTTGAAATATTTATTGAAATGAGATGGTACAGTTTTAATTTTTATTGATCCCCAAATCAATCATTGTATAAATAATTCAAGTTAACAATATTCTGTCTTAATAGTGTTTGTACAAATTTACCTCTTCCTAACTGCATGTTCAGGTTTAACACGACAAGATTTAAACCCGGCGTAAGTAGCATTTTTCTCAAGTTTTGTATATGAATATGTGGTAAACTCAGGAAGCCAGGCTAATTCAACATGAACAAGGTTAATTAGAGAAAAGATAAGAGAAAAAATATGCTAAAAATGAGCGTCCTATGCCACTTTGCACAGTGCCCTATCCATTACAGAAAAGATAAAATACATAAGAACGATCATTTTCTTAGTGTTCCAAGAGGTAAAAACTTGGCTCATTCATAGCAAGAGCTTTCAGCTGCTTGCATCCACAAGCTTTGATAACGGGAGACATACCACAATTCAGAACAAAATGTTAATGACTGTCGCATACTACCTCAGCCTGTCAGTGCAACAGCTACTTGAAGATTAAACAGCTTTTGCAACTATAAAGAAATACTTCAGACACTGTGAACACTACTCCTCTGCAGAAAACCCACCCACATCTTAAGAAACAGAAAGGTTTAACAATTTCCTGTTTACAAATTAAATCGATACATGCCATGATTTCTGGAACCCAGCCACAGGTACTCTTGCTGTGAGATGGATACCAAAGAATAAAAACAAAATGTAAAGCCAAACAACAACAAAAGACCACTAAGAAGTCCTGTATTGAAATTCCTCATCTAGATAATGTTGTTTGGCATGCTCTGCCAGCACGACCATGTGCAGATGAAACGCAGAGCAAATTACTCCCAAAATGGTATTATGATCTGAAAATACAGTCTGATTTCAAAAGGACCAGACAATTTCATAGATGGTTGATTCATAACTGACCACCCAAAGAAACTAGAAAAGTCTTACGTGCGTAGTCAGCCTCTTGACGCTAATGTCATAGAAAATATTAGTTCCCAAGATACAATCAGAGATTTACTGGCTGTAAACCAGTGTTCTTTCTGAGAATGATATTTGATATTAAATAAGCTCCAAATTGTAAAGTCTTTGAATGTGTGACTCTTGTCTGCATGGCACTCTGGATGCTGCTTTATAGTGTAGGAACGTTACAAACACATAAGGAAACAAATCTGCCATGATCACGGCAATCCCATCTTCAGGTATACATAGTTTTGTTGATGAACATTTGCACAGTGTAAAACAGCAATGTATTAAACAGAAATACACAGTTCCAAATGACTGTTTCTTCTTTATTTTGCTGCCTCTTTCCTTTTCTCCCCTCCCCTCTCCTCTTTTCTCCTTCTCTCTCCTCTCCTCTTTCTTTCTCTGTGTTACGAGCTGGCAAAAGTAAAAGTTAGTATGGCAAGGTCCAACATAACACCTTGCCTCCCTATCTGTTCTCTTTTTCAGAATAAGTTTCTGACATCTTATCGATAGATGGAGTTTATTTTTGCATCCTCTTGAATTTAAGGTGGCTATGTGTCTACTTTGACAAATAGCATCCGGTGAAAGTGGTACTATGCCAGACCTGGATGTCTTTTTGTGGGCTGGTAGCTTCAGCCTTCTGCCTCTCAGAACATTCACTTTTAGTATCCTCCCCTTTAGAAGCCAGGAGCTGTACGTTAGAAGCACAAGTCACAGACAGCAGCCAAATGCAGGTGCTCCAGTCAACAACCTGGATGAGTCCCATCCAGCAGCTGGCATCAACTGTCAACCTTGTGAATCAGCTATCTTGGCCATCCAGCATTGCTGTGCTTTCCGATCATTGGAGCCTCAGCATATATCTCCTTGCAGCTACACAAGAGACTCGAGGAAGAACGGCTCTGCTGAATCCAGTCAACTCCATTATGAGAGATAACAGTAGTTATTTTAATCCCTTAAATTTTGGCCTTAATGTGCAGCGATAGATATTGGAATAGTAAGAAAACAGTCACAGTGCAGATAGCTGGAGAAAATCTAGAGATTAGAAAAGGTAAAAAACAAAAAAAAAACAAAACAAAACAAAAAAAAAGGTGTTTTGATGATGTCAGCAATTAAAAGTGAAAATGATGGTTTTATCTGCAAGTCAAGAGAGGGCTGTGAAAGAAAAACAAAGTACACTGAAGGTGGGGTTTGGGGCAGGGTCACACAATGTACTTGTCAAGAGAGAGAACACAAACCAATACAATGACAACAAAAATCAGTACACTGCATCATGAAAGGAGAAAATGCAGGACAGAGGGTGAGTATGTCCTAGAAAGGCAGGAGAGTTTGTACTACTTACGTTACTTGGGACTAGAAAGCTTCCACGCAGGATAAGAGAGATGTAACTTATGACTATATTTGGTTTGTTAAAACAGGTATCATTATTCACTGGCCAGGAAAGTGCTTCCTGTGTTGGTCCATTACAAGTCTGACATTCCACAAATGCTCCAAGTTCTTAGTTCTCTTTCAGCTTTCACTGATGGACCGCTCAAATTCCATGGTATTTTTGTTATTGTTATTGTTGTTTTTAATAGCTTGAGATAATGAATACCAGTTGTGGAGAAACACTATTCAGTTGTGATACCTCCAAGCAAGTGTTTGCATGGACAGGTATTTTCATCACTCCTATGTAAATACCTCAGAAGTGAATTGCTGGATAATATGGTAAATGTATATATACTATACATACAGGATTGTGAAACTGTCTTACAAAGTGGTTCCACCACATGCTCTGAATACTTACCAATATTTAAAGCTTCAACATTTTCAATTTTAGAATTTCTAGGGTGTTTGTGTAGTGAGAACTCATTGTAGTTCAAACTGCATGTCTACAATGATTAATTTGTTGAGTACTTTTCCACGCACTTAACAGCCATTTCTATACCTTCCTTCATGATGTATCTGACTTTTCCCCATACTTTATTGTGTTATTTGCAATTTCATTATTTAGTTTAGGAATTCTTTGTATGCTGTGTATGTACATGTATGGCAGAACTTAAAGTTTTACTATAAATTTAGAGGTCAAGTTACAAATTAATAATTATAATACAAGTGTGATAGTCAAAATGTTTGCCAACTGATAAAGGAGACCCTTATAAATCTGACTTGATGTCAGCCATAACACTTAAATGGTGTCTTTGGAGGCTCTTGCTGAGTTATATATTACCCTTAAATCCAGGATCCCAGGTCCTAGGAAACCAGTCATGTGACAATATGGCAGGATCACATAAGAAACTTAGAAGAACAGACTAAATGGCTATGGAGCAGGATTATCTGAATGCTTTAACAACCAGTATTATTGTTCTAGCATATACTTACAAAAATGTCTACAAGCATCCTATCACATTTTATCAATTCTATGACACATATTTTTACATTTAACATTTTAATACAGGATATTACAGTAGTATGTGTCTGACACCAATGTTTCTTAAAATTGTAGTCATGCAACAGACCTCATGATTTAGTTATCATTGTGCACGTGCAAGGTGGGCCATGTGCAAGGTAGTCACATATTCATCACTACGAGTGAGTTATATTTACTTCTATTTGGGTTAAATTACGAATTACAATGTCTTAAGAAAACATTACAAGGCTATTCAGCAATAAAACTACATATGGAGTTGTAGAAAATCAGGAATGAGAGCAAAAATTAAATTTTCATCGTTAGAAGAATGACTACAATTTCATATTTTCTTGTAAAGCAATAACCAAGTACTTTATGGAACCTACAAAGGAAAATTGCATCATAGATAAAGGTGACAATATTTCATTTTAAAATGGTTACAAAAAGAGGCCTATCACCTACTAAACAATACAACTAAAGGCATGAGATATGCCACATACCTCAGAATAGAAGAAAGAAATTTCAAAGCAACCAAAAAGTGATGTTTCCACTTTGTGGATTGTGCATTCAGATTGGGGCACTGTGTCCTAATTTAAATTGAGAGCATTTTTTCTTATGTATTAATTTTTGCTTAACAGTGCATCCTACAATCAATGAAGTCTAAGAGTCAACAAAATATGGAATGTACATTAAATAACCAAACACAATAAAAGACTGATTAGTAGAATGATTTCAACTACTAATTCTAGAGGTATGACAGTATGTATCATATTCTATATTAACAGGTGTCAGCAAGACTTTCGTCCTAGTGTTCAAATGAACAAATCATGAAACATTATTTGCTGTGACTCAGCCTCCTGGACATAATAAGGAAAAGAAAAAGTGTAGCTGTAAGCTTGTTGTGGCAAAAACAAACAAAAACAAACAAACAAAAAAGATGAGAAATAACACCGAATCACAGCTTCAAGAAATTTTACATGACTGGGGCATGTGGGTTGCTCAGTCAGTTAAGCATCCAACTTCAGCTCAGGTCATGATCTCATGGTATGTGGGTTCAAGCCCCGCATCAGGCTTTGTGCTGACAGCTCTGAGCCTGGAGCCTGCTTTAGAGTCTGTGTCTCCCTCTCTCTCTGCCCCTCCCCTGCTCATGCTCTCACTCTTTCTCTCTCTCTCAAAAATAAGCATTAAAAATTTTTTAAAAAATTTTTGCATGACAATTGGTAAAGAACTTTAAAATGCCAAAGCAGAGACATAGACACGACTTAAATAAGAGACTGAACAAGGTTAGAGTTTTCTTATATTTATTTGCTATATGCCTTTTGTTCTTACTAAAAGGTACACTCGAGGAAAGCAGGGACTTTACTCTTTTCCTGCTATGGGTGCCTAGAAAAGTACATAGCATAAAATAGACATTGAGTGTAAAGAATAAACAAAGACAAACCCTTATTTTTGTTTCTTTGGCAATTACATTTAAAAAGAAACATTACACAAACCCAAACACACACACTACGTGGGTTTTACAATGCATTACAATGCAACATCACAAACTTTTCATGAATATCATATGCGAAATGTCAAAAAAGAAAACTTATTTTAAACAACTTCCTATAAATAATTATTGCAGTTTTAGGAATAAACTAATAACAGCAACAATAATAGCAGCAGCAACAACTTTCATTTATAGGCTTTAATCCTGCTGAATTTCTTCACGTTCCCCACATAACCCAGTTGGCTCCTGAACATGGTAGCACTGAGGAACCAAGTTACTCTCAAGATCTCATTCATGAATTTGAAAGATGTTTTTGAATGTTTGCTATCAGCCAGTACCAGTGATGGTAAACCCTTGAAGCTGTAAGGTGCTGAACAAAGCAGAGAGGGTAATGATTCAGATCATATTTGAATGGATATCACTTTTAAGAAACAAATGCAGAAAAAAAAGAGAGGCAGTGAAATCCACACCTGTGCAGTTCTACAGCATTAGAAAAATAAACATTAGTATATTTAAAATTAATAGATCCAAAATCAGATGAATTGTTTAAACACATAGCTTTTAAAAAAAGCTTATGAGGAGTATGACATTAAATAACCCTTTGGTTTCTATTTCCTTATCTGTAAAAAAGATTTAGCAATAAGGATTGCCAGGGCTTTTGTAACAATAAAAAAATAATGTATGTGAAGCCATTTTGTGCTCTTTAAGGCAATATAAAAATGAAAGTTATTGTTTCAATTATTCAAAACAGGAGCCAGAAAGGTTATTCCTGCATGGCATTCAAGTGTGATAGTATATGAGTAGATTCATGCAGGCATAAGTGGGACACAAATCCACTAACAGATTCTGCAAAAGGAAATGTAAGGTTTCATAAAGAGTTGGGACCCAAATCCAGGTTTATGACACATAATCTTTAAAGAAGGAAGAGAAGGAAAATAAAAACAATTCCATTGTCATGCATTTTAATTATAACCATTAACAGCCATAAGTTTAGGAAGAATTTAATTTTATTATATAAGGAAAAAATATTCTCCAAGTTTTAACTGAATTATTTTTAAAGTGTATTTATTTATTTCGAGAGAGAGAGAAAGAGTGCATGTGTGGGAGGGGAGACAGAGAGAGGCAAAGAAAAAGAATCTCAAGCAGGCTCCCACTCAGGAACTGTGAGATCATGACCTGAGACGAAATCAAGAGTCAGATGCTTAACCCACTGAGCCACCCAGGCACCACTGAATTATTGAATTAAGAGGGACTTTTGGGGCGCCTGGGTGGCGCAGTCGGTTAAGTGTCCGACTTCAGCCAGGTCACGATCTCACGGTCCGTGAGTTCGAGCCCCGCGTCAGGCTCTAGGCTGATGGCTCAGAGCCTGGAGCCTGTTTCCGATTCTGTGTCTCCCTCTCTCTCTGCCCCTCCCCCGTTCATGCTCTGTCTCTCTCTGTCCCAAAAATAAATAAACGTTGAAAAAAAAATTTTTAAAAAAAAGAGGGACTTTTAATGCTGATTCTTCCTCTATTTTCTAATTAATTTTTAAAACTTATTAAAGTGAGAAAATCAATACCTTAATGACATCTGTCTAATTGCAGGCATGTTCTTTATTTCTCATATAAAACTATTTGAAAAGATTGTTAACAGGAAATCTTTTAAGTAACATTGAATGTAACTGGCTATCTCAATGATGAGCTTAACCAGAGAATTTATTAGAAAATAAACTATATGTTTCATAGTTAATTGATAGTATTTTGTAAAACTGTAAAGTAAGCTATTTTCTGTAATTCAGTACCACAAAATTGCAAAGGCATTACTAATGGGGGTTTGAAAGGAAGATCAATTATTTGATGAGGATATGGTTTACATTCAAATTTATGTTTCACAAAATGTAAATTATAATATAATTGCTACTATTTTTGCTTACTTATTTTTTTTCTAAATTGTATGGAGATTTAGCCTTTATTGACTTATTGCCTAAGGGGCAAGTATAAAATATTCTGGCTAAATTTCAGTTGCTATAACTACATCCTCTCAATTTCTATCCTGCATCCAATTTCAATAGAATTGCTCTTATCTTTAAAGATGATATTATATATATGATAGAACTTTGTGAAAACTATCTCAAATAGTTTTAGTGATGGGGATTAAGCAGTGCACTCGTGATGAGCACTGGGGAGATGTATGAAAGTGCTGAATCACTATATTGTACACCTAAAACTAATATTACACTGTATGTTAACTAGCTGAAATTTAAATCAAAAAAGAAAAACAAATAGACAGCTAAGTCTTCACCCAAAGAGACCATGAGAAAGAGGGTGTCATTACCTTGGAATAGCATTTGGATATAAGGCAGGTAGAAAATTCATCACTAAAAGCTATCAGGTAAATAGCTCTGGATAGTTGGGAGCAAAATGCATTTTGAGATGTTAAAACCAGAAAAAAGATGTTGATTTTCATAATAAACATAGGTCATAACAAAAGATCAAGAAGGTAACGTTTCCATGGAAAGATGAAGTATTAGAATCACGAAGCATTGGGATATTAGCCACAATATAAGCTCAATGAATTGAATTACTGAGGACCAGTTTTGCAGTTCAATTAGCTGGGCTTGATGTCCATACATACAAGTATAGTTTATAGACAGGGTGGACTAAAAAAAATGTATTTTGTCCAATCCCATAATGTCTTGATGAGGTCTATGTTGAAATCTGAAGGTAGCAAAGAAAACACTTTTGAAACAGTAGTAAGATGTCTTACTTTCTTATATAGATAGCCCTTCAAAATGAATATGTTCTTTTCAAGAGCTGCACAAAAAATAAGCTAACTTCTCAAAGGATTCTCCTGCGAACAGTTTTAAGTTTGTACCAAGATAAAAACTAAGCTCTCTAATCATCAGGAAATGTGAGAACTTCTCCAGGAAGTCAAGAATTCATCAATGCATTCATCAGTACAGAAAATTCTTAAGCAAATTCTTAACCACATTTTCAAGAAAATATCATTAAGAGAGGCAACTGTCTTTTCTATAGAATATATATATTCTAAAAATATAATAATATTTTTTCTATAAAAATTAATCTCTAAAAAATAATCTCTATTCCTAATCTTTTTAAAAATTCTAAATAAAACAGTATAGATATCCATACATATTGGTAATACCATTGTATTTAGATTCCTTCAGAAATAGCATGGGCTATTACATTAAGACCTTATATATAATACAAGTTGGTCAGAGAGGTGCATCTGGTATTCTTTTTTTTTTTCTAAAAAACTAATAGTTAAGAAGTGCTTTATAAAAAGTAAGAGGTTATTAACTTATCTCTGTTATTTATCCATTTAAACAAATAGATTAAATAATATTTTGATGCAAAGATGATTAGGAAAAAGATACTAATAAAAATTGTGTATTTTTTGGGGCGCCTGGGTGGCGCAGTCGGTTAAGCGTCCGACTTCAGCCAGGTCACGATCTCGCGGTCCGTGAGTTCGAGCCCCGCGTCGGGCTCTGGGCTGATGGCTCAGAGCCTGGAGCCTGTTTCCGATTCTGTGTCTCCCTCTCTCTCTGCCCCTCCCCCGTTCATGCTCTGTCTCTCTCTGTCCCAAAAATAAATAAACGTTGAAAAAAAAAAATTAAAAAAAAAAAAATTGTGTATTTTTTTACATTAGTCAATCAGTGCAAGGAATTGGAGAAATATCCTGCAGATTTGTTTTTCAGTAAATTTTATAGGTCTGATTTTTAAGACAGCAATTTGGTTTAAATGATGATATGTTGTTGATAAAACATTTTTCATTATGTTTATATTTTAGATTCCAATTACATAGTAAGTTCAAATGTAAATTATGAAAAAATACAAATATCTCCCTACTCACATAAGGCACAGAGAACGATTTCTAACACATACTAAACATTCAGTAACTTAGTACGTATTGGATTAATGAATAAATGCATAAAGAAATCAATAAACAAAGATATTCTTAAATTTTCAGAAGTGCTAATAATTTGTCATGATATTAAAACATACCACCAAAAGACAGAATTTTGAGTTAAATGAAACAGTGTAAGATGATTTTTAGAAAAGTGATTTGGTGATAGATGAAGAGGCCCTGCATCATGCATGTAGGATATGACCTCCAGGTTCGTTTTTTTTTTTTTTTTTTTTTCATTTATTAATAGACTTATTTGGTCACTTAGCAAATATTTATGAAATGTATGTATGACACAATAACTGCTAGGATGGCCACCGAAGGGTTAAAATCTTAAGCTTTGTCTTGGCCCCCATGTATCTAAATATATTGGAGAATAGAGACAAGTAGGGAGGAAGTCTCAATCTCCAAGTAAGAAATTGACAAAATTGCTCTATGATAGTGCTTTACAAACCAAAATGCTATTTCATGTATTCTCAATTTACTGGTTGCCTGCACAAGTCACTTCCTCACAGTGGTTAGTCCTGGTATAGAAATCAAATTAGATGAGAAATTGGTAATCATCTAATTCAAGCAAACAGAACTGGATGTTCTTTTGTGTGCGTTGGGGGTGGTGGGGCAACTAGCTGTTCTTAAGAGACACTTTAATCGCCATGAGTTTGGGAAACATTTCTCTTCTATACTTGAAAATGAGTTCAATCTAAAGAATTCTATACATTAATATTTATTAAATATAAATAAATAATATAAACACAAATAATTACTAAATACCAACTATTCTTATGAAAATATTTTTTAGATCAGCAATGTCAAATTAGTGCTTTCTCTCCTCTAAACCATGCATGCCAATATCATATTCTTTACTCATTTTTAAATATATTGATCACCTACCATGAGCCACTCTGCTAAATGAAGAGAAGCATAATGATAGAAAAGGCAGACATGGCCTGGACTCCAATATTATCACTCAGCTACTTAAGGATAATAAACTTTTCTTCCATTATAGTATTTGGCCTTGAACAAAGCTGGTCAAAATATTAAGCTACATATTTTATCTTAACAATATTTAGTTCTTTGGAAGTGTTACTAGAGGCTCCCTCCCCCTCAAATCTTAATGTTGTATTTTAACTCCAAAGTGATAGGTTAAAAAGTGTATATCTTATCAGAAATATACACACAACGGGGCGCCTGGGTGGCGCAGTCGGTTAAGCGTCCGACTTCAGCCAGGTCACGATCTCACGGTCCGTGAGTTCGAGCCCCGCGACAGGCTCTGGGCTGATGGCTCAGAGCCTGGAGCCTGTTTCTGATTCTGTGTCTCCCTCTCTCTCTGCCCCTCCCCCATTCATGCTCTGTCTCTCTCTGTCCCCAAAAATAAATAAACGTTGAAAAAAAAATTTAAAAACAAAAAGATAAGTTTATTAAAAAAAAAAAGAAAAAGAAATATACACACAAGTATTTATTTGATAATTTTATTCTAAAAACCTCTTGTCTGAGGTGCCTGGGTGGTTCAGTCAGTTAAGCGTCCACCTTCAGCTCAGGTCATGATCTCACAGTTCATGGGTTTGAGCCCGGCGTAGTGCTCTGTGCTCACAGGTCAAGGCCTGAAGCCTGCTTCAGATTCTATGTCTCTCTCTCTCTTTCTTTCTCTGCTCCTCATGCACTCACGCTCTGTCTCTCTCCTTCAAAAATAGACCTTTTAAAATATTTTAAAAAAATAAAAAAGCTCTTCTCTGATGTCTTATTTTTTTCTTAGATGCATTACAGTAAAGATCTTTTCTTCTGCTATTTAATTATATAATTTGAGACCACCATGCTCTACAATCACTGGGCAATGGTTGCAAGAATTTTATTCCTAGTTAAAATGCAGAGACTTTGACACAAATACGACCATTTTCTCAGATAAAATATATATTGAAATTACTCATACAGCAAAATAATAACTTTGTTTCATTTATTCAGAGAACCAAGGGCTTTTACCTGGGAATTTATATAATTTTTTCTAAGTATTCTTATAAATAATTTCATCTCAATTCTAAAAAATTTAGTAAAACACCATCAACTAAGTACTTGAGGCTTAGAGTTCTATTATTGGATTTATTTTTTCATGACTGAACGTGGAAAAATATTAGATAATTTGTTCAGTTCATTTTATTTTGGGTTTTTTTATTTTTTTTAAACATTTATTTTTATTTTTGAGAAAGAGAGACACAGAGCACAAGTGGGGGAGGGCCAGAGATAGAGAGACACAAAATCTGAAGCAGGCTCCAGCCTCTGAGCTGTCAGCACGGAGCCTGAGGTGGAGCTCAGACTCATGAACTGCAAGATCATGACCTGAGCCAAAGTCAGACACTTAACCAAGTGAGCCACCCAAGCCCCCTAGTTCATTTTGTTTCTTGATCAGGATTCTTATAGATGATTGGGTGAAGTCTCAAATACTTAATTATATTCACAGTGTCAAAGAAAAATGTCTCAGATATTTATACAGAATTGGACCACAGAAATCTGTAGATATGAATTACATTCTATTTTACGCCTTCTCTTATTATAAATCTTGGTCTATTATTTGAATTGGAGAATATTCAAAGGATTTGTGACTATCTAGTGTAGCCTGGCTACCCCTAAATTCATACTTATATACACATAATATTATTAAAACTAGGCATAGATCATTTCTTGGTAAAGTGATATATTAATTTGGAAGTTTGTTCCTTTTTTCCTTCTCCAGTATACAGTTAAACTTAGCATTAAAAACACCAGAAAGATTCAGCCAAACATTTACAGAACAGTACCTATTCTCAAACTAATCCAAGAAACAGAAGTTGAAGGAAAGTTTCCAAATTCATTCTATGAGGCCAGGATTGCCCTGATACCAAAACCAGATAAAGACGCTACAAAAAAAGAGAACTACAGGCCAACAGTTCTGATAAACATAGATGTTAAAATCCTTGACAAAATATTAGCAAACCAAATCCAACAACAAATTTAAAAAATAATTCACCATGATCACATGTGATTTATTCTTGAGATGCAAGGGTGGTTCAATATTTGCAAACGAATCAATGTGATACATCACATCAACAAGAGAAACGATAAAAACCGTATGATCATTTCAATAGATGAAGAAAAAGCATTTGACAAAGTACAACATCCTTTTATGATAAAAGCCCTCAACAAAGTAGGTTTAGAGGGAACATACCTTCACATAATAAAGGCCATATAAGAAAAGTCTATATCTAACATCAAACTCAATGATGAAAAACTGAGAGCTTTTCTCTTAAGATCAGGAATAAGGCAAGGATGTCCACCCTCACCACTTTTATTCAACATAGCACTGGAAAAGCTAGCCACAGCAATCAGATAAGAAAAAGGAGCGAAAGACACAGAAATTGATAAGGAAAAATTAAAACTCACTATGCAGGGGCATCTGGGTGGCTCAGTTGGTTAAGTGTCCAACTTCGGCTCAGGTCATGATCTCACGGTTCATGGGTTCGAGCCCTGCATTGGGCTCTGTGCTAACAGCTCAGAGCCTGGAGCCTGTTTTGGGTTCTGTGTCTCCCTCTCTCTATTCTCCTCCCCGACTCATGCTCTGTCTCTCTATCAAAAATAAATAAACATTAAAAAAATTAAAAACTCACTATGCAGATGACATGAAACTCTATAGAGAAAACCTGAAAGACTACACCAAAAAAATATCAGAGCTGATAAAAAAAATTCAGTAAGGTTGCAGGAAACAAAATCAATGTACAGAAATCCATTGCATTTCTACACACTAATATTGAAGTAGTAGAAAGAGAAAATAAGAAAACAATCTCATTTTACAACTGCATTAAAAATAATACAGTAACTAGCAATAAACAAAGGAGGTAAAAGACCTGTATTCTGAAAACTATAAAACACTGATGAAAGAACTGAAGGTGACACAAACAAATGGAAAGATATTCCATGTTCATGGATTGGAAGAACAAACATTGCTAAAATGTCCAAATTATGCAAAGCAATCTACACATTTAATGCAATCCGTATCAAAATACCACTAAGAGCTTTCACAGTACTAGAACAAATAATCCTAACATTTGTATGGAATAACAAAAGGCCCTGAATAGCCAAAGCAATCTTAAAAAAGAATAAAACTGGAGGTATCACAATCCTGGATTTTAAGATATACAAGAAAGCTGTAGTAATCAAAACAGTATAGTTCAGGCACATAAATAGATACATAGATCAATAGAGCAGAATAGAGAGCCCAGAAATAAATCCATGATTATATGGTCAATTAATCTTCAACAAAGGAGGTAAGAATGAGAAAAACACAGTCTTTTCAACAAGTGGCGTTGGGAAAACTGGACAGCTACATGCAAAAGAATGAAACTAGACCACTTTGTTACACCATACACAAATATTAACTCAAAATGGATTAAGGACCTAAATATGAGACATTAAATCATGAAAATCCTAGAAGAGAGCACTGGCAGTAATTTCTCTGGCACTGGTTGTAGCAACAGTTTTCTATAAATTTCTCCTCAGGCAAGGTAAACAAGAGCAAAAATAAACTATTGGGACTACATCAAAATAAAAAGCTTCTGCACACAAGGAAAACAGTCAACAAAACTAAAATACAGCCTACTGAGTAGAAGAGGATATATTCAAACGACATATCCACTAAAGGGTTAGTACCCAAAATATATAAAGAACTTAAAGAACTCAACACCAAAAAAAACAAATAACTCAATTAAAAAATGAACAGAAGACGTGAACAGACATTTCTCTAAAGAAGACATTCAGATGACCAACAGACACATGAAAATAAGCTCAAGATCACTCATCATCAGGAAAACGCAAATCAAAACTACAATGAGACATCACCTCACTCCTGTCAGAATGGCTATAATCAAGAACACAAGAAACAACAAGTTTTGGCAAGGATGTAGAGAAAAAGGAACCACTGTGCACCGTTTATAGGAATGCAAAGTGGTGAAGCCACTATGGAAAACAGTATGGAGGTTTCTCAAAAAAATTAAAAATAGAATTACCATATGGTCCAGTAATTCCACCACTGAGTATTTGCCCAAAGAATATGGAAACACTAATTCACAGAGATATATGCACCCCTCTGATTATTGCAGTATCATTTACAATAGCCAAAATATGGAAGCAACCCGTGACCATCGACAGATGAATAGATAAGCAGAGATGGTGTGTATATATAGGTATACATGGTGTGTGTGTGTGTATATATATATACACACAAATTTGGTGTGTGTGTGTGTGTGTGTATATATATATATATATACACACAAATGTCCAAATTGTGGATATATTATATAATATTCATATAATGTATATTATATGCCCATTTATTTTTAAAATAAAATGATATAGATGTAATTAAAAAGAATCATCTATCATCTTGCAAGTGACAGCATTGGCTTTAGAGATCAGAGTCCCAACAGTGAGTAGCTCTATGCCCTTAAGCTAGTTTCCTAAAATTTCTGAATCTTCTTCTTAAAATTGCATAGGATAAAATCCCATTTTTTTGGAACTATAATAAAGATAAAATAAGCTAATAAATGCAGAGAAGACAATAGCACAATCTCTTCTCATAGTAGACACTCAATTAATACTGAACATCACTCTTCTTATTCCAATACCTGATTAATAATATCACTTTTATTGAAGAAATTACTGTGTAATTATGCAGGGAAGAATCCAATTTAAAAGATATCATGAAAACATGTAGCTGCTTTTATAACAAAAAAATAACAAGTAACTGTGAAATAAATTCTTGCTTTACCTTTTACCTAAGTGTGCTGAAGGGATATGTCTGAACACAAGTCATTATTAATATTAACTATTGTTTTTATTTATTTATTTTCATTTTTTTTTTTAGGGATAGAGAGTGCCAGAGGAGGGTAGAAGAGAAAATCTTAAGCAGGCTCTGCATGGAGCCCAACTTGGGGCTCAATCAGAATAACCCTGGGATCGTGACCCAAGCTGAAATCAAGAGTTGGATGTTCAATCAACTGAGCCACCTAGACACCCCTCAACTATTGTTTTTAAATATAAAATACCATATAATCCAATAATTCTACTAGTGAGTATTTACCCAAAGTAAACAACACACTAACTGAAAAAAGATATGTGTACCCCTATGTTTATTGAAACATAATTTACAACAGCCAAGATATGCAAGCAACCTAAGTACCCATAGATAGATGAGTGGATAAAGAAGATATGATCTGTACATACATATATATACATACACATATACTAAGAAGTAGTATGCAACTATAAAAAGCACAAGATCTTGTCATTTGCAACAACATGGATGGACTCAGAGGGCGTTTTGCTAAGTGAAATAAGTCATACTAACAAAGACAAAAACCATATGATTTCACTCATATATGGAATTTGAAAAACAAATGTATAAACAAACAAACAAAAAGCAGAATCAGACCTTTAAAACCTGAGAACAAATTGTTGCTAGAAGGAAGGAAGTTGGGGAATGGGTAAAATGTATGAAAGGGAGGGAGGGTACAGGCTTTTAGTATGGAATAAATAAGTTATAAATGGAATATATAAGTTATATAAAAAGTTATATAGTCAATGATAATGTTAATAGCATTGCACAGTGATTGATGGTGGCTATACTCAGGGTGAGCAAAGCACGATGTATAGAGATGTTGAATCACTATGTTGTACACCTGAAACTAATGTAACATTGTGTGTCAACTATAGTAAAGTTTTTTAAAAAATTAAAAACCAATTGTTTTTTATTTCTCTTAGTGTTTCAAATTATCTTATACTATGCTTCAAGACTTATTAAAATATTTTAATCCATCCTCTGTGTTTAACACTGTTTGAATTTATCACACAAAAATTACTTGGGTATGTTAAGTATCTAAATATTCTGACTTTCAACAGGTAGTATTCCTTCATGCTGGAAACCTAATTACACTCCAGAATGTCATTGTGAGAGGATATTCTCCTGCTCCTGACTTTGAGGAAAACTGCTAAGAAGTCAATGTAGGATACAGGAATTTGTTCAGCCACTAATTTGCATATGTTAAATTCTCTATTAAATTGAATTCTAATTGAAAATTACACATAGCTCTTGGCCTTTGCTGTTAGGAATTCTAGTATTTGCAAACAGTACACTAGACAGTATGGAGATTTAAGAATTTCAGTGTCATCATATATCTTTGTTTTCCTTATATAACCTACAGAATAGGTTAACGTTTCTTAATTCTAAGGTAATGCTGTAATTTCCTCTTAACCATCGTTAGCTTATTATTAATTATCATTACTACTTATTCATTTGTCACGTATTGAACAAACATTTAATAAGGACCTATTATACTAGTATCTCCCAGTCACTGTTTTATGTGTTATTAACACAAGTGTTCACATTTGTAACGGAGAAATAATGTAATAATGCTCAGCAACTTATTTTTAAGTACTTTGGACTATTTTATGCAACCAACAAGCACCATAAATACTTTACTCACACAAAAGATCCAGGTTGCCAGTGGTGCTGTTTTTCTACTGAATTAGGCGACTGTCTTTTTTTATTTTAATTTTTTTAGTGTTTATTTTTGACACAGAGAGAGACAGAGCACGAGCAGGGGAGAGGCAAACAGAGAGGGAGACACAGAATCTGAAGTAGGCTCCAGGCTCTGAGCTGTCAGTACAGAGCCCGACATGGGGCTCAAACCCACGAACCGTGAGATCATGACCTGAGCTGAAGTCAGATGCTTAACTGACTGCCCTACACTGAACTAGGTGATTATCTTAAATATCACCAGGCATGGAATAAAATCTGTATAACTTCAGAAATTCATTTTCATATACACTATATTTTGATATCACTTCCTTTGCCCACCTCAAAGTACTTTTAAAAAGTTAAATTTTAAAAATATATGATAAGCCTAGAACATGTGTTGTAACACAGAATAGAATTGTTAATGGAATAGATTCTGTTAACTTTATTATCTAAAGTTCTAGTCCATGAGGTCACACTTGAAGGATTATTTTGGGGACAAATAAATTGGGGGAGTAAAAGTCTATCCCTCAGTGGGACAGCAGTTATCCTTATGTTGTTAACATATATCAGTTTATCTGCAACATATCTCAGTTTTATGTTTTAATATTCTTCATAGTTCCTTAGGGAAAACAAATATGTTTTACTAAAAATAATTAAAAACTATTGATCTAATATTATTACAATTGGCCAATATTAATATCAGTTTTCTACTGTTATGGAATAGTTCTAGATTATACACTAAAATAGCGTTGGGTTTGATTTAATAATACCATTGTCGATTTTGTTAACCGGAAATTAGTCAGCGAATGTATAAGAAAGTGAGACACAGTGGACTGTAAGCTATTGCCATAATCAAAGCAGTCAGGTGGTATGTATCATATGTACAATTATTCAAAATTTAAATTACATCATATTTTCACACTTTCAATGTCCTCCTAAAACATTGCTAAATAAAAACATTTACATATCATGCATATATCATAAGCACTGTAACATCAGCCCAGAATAAGTTAATATCTTTTTATTACAAACAAAGAAGTTCAGTCTTTAAGAGGTCAATTAACTCTCCTAGGGTCACACAGAAAGAAAAAAAAATATTTCTGGTTTCCTTCAGTAGATTTTAACGTTTTCAGCAACACTTCCTGTACACTTAGCATGGTGCTTCATAAGAGTGTGGAGTCAATAAATCTTCTTGACTGACTAATCTCTAAGTGAAGCTGATTGTAGCAATTCTAACCTAGTAAGATTAGCATACCATTTCCCTAATTTTATTTTTCCAGTCATAATAAAATAGTGGAGGGAATATACTGATTAAGTCCCATATGAATGTTCTTGAAACTAATGGAAAGGAGGACAAAGAAGAAACTCATTGCTCCTACCTACCACCTTGAATCTCACCTATAAAGAAACAGTGACATTTAAGATATAAATTATGGGCACCTAGGTGGCTCAGTCAGTTAAGTGTCCTACTTCGGCTCAGGTCATGGTCTCACGGTTTGTGAGTTCGAGCCCCGCGTCAGGCTCTGTGCTGACAACTCAGAGCCTGGAGCCTGCTTCAGATTCTGTGTCTCCCTCTCTCTCTGTCCCTCCCCTGCTCATGCTCTGTCTCTCTCTGTCTCAAAAATAAATAAAACATTTAAAAAATTCTTTAAAAATAAAAAAAAGATATAAATTAGATCTTGCAGAGCTAACTCTTGGGTTCAGACCTTAGGAAAACAAGTTGTACGCTCTGAAAGCTGAAACCAATACTACGTTTTAAAAACATTTTTTAATAGCATTCTAAATGTAGTTTGAATAATTGTCAAGGAAGGCTCGACAAAAAGTAGTAATTGATGCACTGTGTTTTCAAAGAGATTAATGTGCAAAGGATAGGGGATAGGAAGAGTGTTGAGAGTCAACCTAATCCACTGCTATTAACCTTGTCTTTTGAAGGGAAATAAATTCTCAGTCACCACGGACTATAGCATACAGGCTTCTTGGGTCCAGGCCCTTCTTTCTGCTAGTCCAGAAGTGATATACGAACAAATATATATGAGGCTGAATGATGATGATATTTTCAAACAACACATCTAACATATGATTCTTAGTGTTGCTGCACAGGCCTTTTTGCTCGTGAGATAGCAAATAAATAAAACTTGCAGTCCCAAAATAAATTTTAATTGATCCCAATCAAAATAATAGTAATTTGAAAGAAACCCAATATTGAAATGATCATAAATTATTTTTAAAAAGGTAAGAATGTATGGGGCGCCTGGGTGGCGCAGTCGGTTAAGCATCCGACTTCAGCCAGGTCACTATCTCGCGGTCCGTGAGTTGAGCCCCGCATCGGGCTCTGGGCTGATGGCTCAGAGCCTGGAGCCTGTTTCCGATTCTGTGTCTCCCTCTCTCTCTGCCCCTCCCCCGTTCACGCTCTGTCTCTCTCTGTCCCAAAATTAAAAATAAACGTTGAAAAAAAAATTTATAAAAAAATAAAAAGGTAAGAATGTAATAAGACAACTGAAATTAATACACATAATAAAAAAAGTTTTCCATGGATTCTGTGAAATAAAGAAACAAAGGAACAGAACTCAAAGAAAATATAATAGGAAAAACACAACTTCATGAAAACTGAACTGGCACAGCTAGGAATAGACATGAAGAGAAAAACAAACAATAATAGAAAACAGGACCTGTTGAAAATAAACTCAGGAACCAGAAGATCCGACATATGTAAGAATAATATAACATAGAAAAATAAAACATTTAAAGTGATTAGGAAAAAATGTTAAATTGATGCAAAATTTTAAATAAAGTAAAATATATATTAGGTGATTATTTAAAAATCAAAGTACATTTTTCTAAAATAAAGGAATGCCCATATTGATTGTTTAAATATTTTATAGTGTCCCAAAGGGACAGTATTATATGATAGCAGAAATATAGATGTATTTTTATACACACACACACATATATATACAAATCTGAAACAAAATATGAGCAAAGAAAATCAAAATTATAAAAAAGACACAATGCTCCAAGACTGACATATTTATTTCAAAACTGAAAGACTAAATTAATATTAGAAAATATATAAGTGCATCTTATCATATTAACTGAGAAAAGAAGCATCTGACCATTTTACTTGGTGTAGAAAAAAAATCTACAAAATTTACTATATATTCATTATAAAATTATCTTATTATCTTAGGGGACCTTTCTTAACCCGATGAAGAGCATCATAAAAGCCTACAGAAAAACAACACAATAAATGGAGACTTGGAAATATTTTTCTTGAAATCAAGGCTACAAGTTTGCTGTCTACCACAATTTCCAATAAATATTACTCTGAAAATTATGGTCTGTGAAATAAAAAAAGAAAAGAATTCAGAAGGATTAAAACATAGAAAATATTATTTGTAGAAAATATGATATCTCCAATGAATGTATCAGTAATTTTACAGAACTAAGAGATGAACTTAGAAGGTGGGTGGATATACATGAAATTCAAAAGTTAACTGCCTTTCTACACACCAAGCCAAAAAATTAGAAAGAAAAAATGTAAAAGGAAGGCTATCTTGTACCTTTTGACTAACATCTT
The DNA here is from genome assembly GCF_028749965.1 of Puma concolor. NCBI lineage: Eukaryota > Metazoa > Chordata > Mammalia > Carnivora > Felidae > Puma > Puma concolor. The sequence continues at coordinate 202,203,230 of NC_141667.1, read as the reverse complement.
CCCATTTCCTTTACCTCCATCCGCGGTAACCACCATGCTTCTCTGTTTCTATGTATTTGACTCTTTTTAGATTCCACATATAAGTGAGATCTTGCAGGGTTTGTTTTTTTTTTCTTTCTTTCTGTGTCTGGCTTATTTCATTTAGCATAATGGTACAAAGTTGCAATTACGTATGATGAATAAATCTAGAGATCTAATGGACAGCATAGTAACCACAGTTAATAACAACATAGGAAGGATATTTATTCATTGACTACTTTTCCAGAGTTTAAAGGTTTTATAATGCAATTACTATGCAAATGTTTTGAATAGGCAATATTTTTTTAGATAAAATATATCTAATAATAACTAAAGAATAAATATGATAGAAAGGAAAAGGAGAAACAAAGAAAACAAAACAATGGTTTCCTTAAAATTTTCTCTATTATTTCCTGGCTCTTGCTCCTAAGAAAACAATTTTGTCTGAATCTAGTCTGGTAATGCATACCTTAACTAAATTCAACTTGTGTAGCACATACTGTCATTGATTATTTTAATGAGTGATTTTTTTCCCCTTAGTTTGATGGTCTTGAACATGTATCTGGTGTAAGGGAAGGAAAACTATTGATCCTCAGAAGGTCACTTTTCTGTATGATTCTATTTAAACCCAAAGGCATCCCAGAAACTAGCAACATAGTTAGGCTGGGATTAGACTAAACACTCCAGATTTACATAAACCTGTTGTTCTCAGATTCCTAGTAGTAGGCTTGAACTCACATGACCTCAGGAAATTCAGAAACAGGAGAAGGTGAATTTCCAAGCACCCTATGGCATCAGTAATAAAGTTAAAAAGAGTTGTGCAATTTCATATATAGAGTTTATTTTGTTTTGCTCATTATTAAAATAATTGAAAGAGATGAAGAAAAACAGTGAAGACTATTAGAATTTTTGGATTGTACTGGTATACTGGTAGCTCATCAATTCCTTCTGAGAAAGGACCAATAGTTGGTATAGAAACAACAATTAAAATAAAACGAATAGGCATATTTAGTCTGTAATGGAAAAAAAAAAAAGACAGCTTCTAATTTCAGCCATTTTTCTCAAAATAAAAATATAAATAAAAACATGTGTCTTGGTACAGAACTCTGTTACCAGACTGGGGGGAAGTTACTCTTCTTCTGCATTCAAATATACCACAAATATGTCTATTTTGTATTCTGCTGTAGTTTTCATTGTATTTTTAGGTGTTATACATAATTTAGGGAAAAGGTGATTCTAGGCACATAAATTCCCTCGGGATGTGATGCCATGCCTTAACTCAGAGCTGTAGTGGGGAAAGCAGCAGGAGTTGGTAGGAAAAGTAAAAGCATGCGAATAAGATAAAGGCAGAAAACATTAAAAAACAGTATTACTCCCAGGTCTCATATGTATGGCAAAATTGAAATCAAAGCAACATTATAATTATTTTAGGCAAAACATGAGTGCTTGAAATAACTTGAGTCTTTCACTCCTCATTCCTCTTTCACTCAAGGTACTTGTTTGGCTCCTGGTATCTTTTGAGATTGGGATCTCTCAAAAAACAAACAAAAACAAAAACAAAAACAAACCAAACAGCTTCTGAATGGCATTTATAATATAATAGTAGCTATGATAATGTGATTATGGTAAATGTTCACTAATAATTTCTAAATATAAATTAAATCCATAATAACTTGTTGTCACTATGCCATCAATTAAGCATTTGAGCAAAAGTAATATAAGAACATAAGTTAAACATAAAAAGTACTACACAGCCTCTCCTAAATCAATCAGTAGTCCTTAATAAAATCTTAAACAATATTTCTCATATACTTCTTTGGCAAAAATAAGGAAGGCAATTTATCTTCGTTCAGAAATAAAACAATAACAGAGGATGAGAGGAATCAGGGAAATATCAAAAGAGATTATTCTCTCTTAAATAATTCAGTGTGGAAATGAATTGGGTTTAGTGTGATAATCTCTCTGAGAGATCTCTAAAATGATAAAGTGTAATTTAAGGCATCTGGGGCCTACTGATTAAATTATAGTAACAAGTGAAAAAGGGTTACTGCTGTTTCTGAACTTAAAAAATTGTCCATATATGTATTTTTTTAATCCCCAAAAAGTACATGCAGGATATTTGGTTTTGTTGTTTGCTTTCTTTATATATCACAGATGTGATTTGATATGCATATTCATTATGAAAGCATCAATTAAGCAGAGTGAGTTAAATGAAGTATGCTAATATGCAATGATTCTAAACTACCACAGGGTGGTAGGAGATTCACTTTCCACAACATTTATCTAATTGGCAGAACTAACTGCTTTGCTACACTTCGACCACATTCCAATCCCTTATTAGAAACTATATCATTGTTACTGCTCAATACGTATGAATAAAACCTCAGAGGCAAAATTATACTTTAGGATATGCTATACTTAAACAAAAGTTCAATTCAACTAGAAAGAATAAGTGTACATATATTAATTTCGTTCCTTTGCTTGTTTGTATGGTTTTTTTTTGCATATAAAAAAATTTATCTCTAGTGATTAATGTAGGGGAAGTTCACAGGATACTTATAACAAATTTATCATATTATTTATTTGTTATACCACTTGAATTATTATTTCATCAAAATACTCCCCAATATGGAAAAATACCTGTACATATTATTAAGAATTTTAGATGAAAAAATTAATAAATATCTGCAGTCCAAATTTTATTTTATACATATATAAAATAAGACTAGAATATGTTACAAAGATCACACAGTTTGTGAAATAATTAACTCAATCAACTGAGTCTATTTTTTAATTTTTTTAATTTAAATTCCAATTAGCACATACAGTAATATTAGTTTCAGGTGTACAATAGTGATTCATCATTTCCATACCATACCCGGTGCTCATCACAGCCAAGTGCACCCCTTAATCCCCGTTACCTATTTCAACCATCCTCCTACCAACTTCCCCACTGATAATCATCAGTTTTTCTCAATAGTTAAGAGTCTGCTTTATGATTTGCCTCCCTCTCTTTTTGTTTTCTTTTATTCCTTCATTTTGTTTCTTAAATTCCACATGATTGAAATCATATGGTATTTTTCTTTCTCTGACTTATTTCACTGAGCATAATACTCTCTAGCTCCATCCATGTCACAGCAAATGGCAAGGTTTCATTCTTTTTTTATGGCTGAGTAATATTCCGCCATGTATATACATGTGTACGCATCACAACTTCTTTATCCATTTACCAGTTGATGGACATTTGGGCTGTTTCCATAATTTGGCTATTGTTGATAATGCTGCTATTAACATTGAGGTGCATGTATCCCTTTGAATTAGTAGTTTTGTATCCTTTGAGTAAATACCTACTAGTGCAATTGCTGGATTGTAGGGTGGTTCGATTTTTAACTTTTTAAGGAAACTCCATACCGTTTTCCACAGTGGCTTTACCAGTTTGCAATCCCAACAACAGTGCAAAAGAGTTCCCTTTCTCCACATCCTCACCAATGTCTATTGTTTCTTGTGCTGTTGATTTTAGTCATTCTGACAGGTGTGAGGCGATATCTCATTGTAGTTTTGGTTTGCATTTCCCTGATGATCAGTGATGTTCATCAACTTTTCACGTGTCTATCGGCCATCTGTATGTCTTCTTTGGGAAAATATTTATTTATGTCTTCTTCCCATTTTTTATTGGATTATTCATTTTTGGAGTGTTGAGTGTTATAAGTTTTTTGTATATTTTGGATACTAACCCTTTACCAGACAATTGTCATTTGTAAATATCTTCTCCAATTCCATAGGTTGCCTTTTAGTTTGTTGATTGTTTCATTCACTGTGCAGAAGCTTTTTATTTTGATGAAGTTCCAATAGTTTATTTTTGCTGAATCCATTTTTATACAAACTATTCATTATATTAATATATGTATTGATTAAATCATCTATATGTAGTCATCAAGAGATTTTTTTTAAATCATTATACTAAAGACATGTAGGCCAACTGGGTTGATGACAAATACATGTAGTGAGGAGTGTTTTCACTGTCATTATTTTCTATGCATATTCATAATGGATTGGTAAAATTTTTTACTACTTTTACATTATCCAGTATTTTGGTAACCATTTTTTTTTCTTTTTATAAGGTCAAAAGACAACTTGTACAACATTCACTATCTACCAATATGACAAAAATAGATTTAAAAAGGACAGTACTAGAACTAGTTTTTTTCATCAAATAACACCATTTAAATATCCATTGCCTTTTTAAAGTATTTATTATGCATACCCATTTAAGGACATCTTAATCTCACCATGGGTTTTAAAAACATTTTTTCTTTTCTCTTGAAGTTGTGCTTCAACTTATCCAAACTAGAAACACTGTGTTACTTCTCAAATGCTTGATAGAAATAGAAGTTTCACATCATTTAATTTTATAAATGCAATAGTCAACACATGTTTATATCCTATTTTGGTATATATATATATATATATATATATATATATATATATATATACATATCAATACAAAATTCTAATTCCAATTGAAATTTGGAGACTAAATAGTAAAATTATTTTAAAAGTTTTAGATTTCTCAAAAGTCTTTAATATATATGAAATATATTTTTCTACCTTTTCCAAGAATTTATGATTATTCTTAGTCTATGTAATTTATAAAAAGAAAGTACTGTGTTGGGATTTAATAAGATACTGTATGTAATTTATGTTTTACCTTATAATTTTACATATTTACTGGAATATAAGAATCACAAATACTGGAACTTGTTCCATGACCCAAATCACTCTTCTATAATATCCACTTTAACACCACATACAAAAAAAGTAGGCATGAGAATTTTTAGGGAGGGGGTAAAATGGTGAAGTAGTGTTACTAAATTCTGCTAAAAAATTACTGCCAGGGTGTATAAAGGGAGAAACTCTAAACACACAAGGGGCAATTAAGATGTGGATATAGCATTATTCCTTGGTAAGTAAAAGAGCCTTCAGAAATTGGTAGGGACATAGAAAGGAAGGGAACAGGGTAAGAAATTTGTGGAAGTAAGGGTCACCTTCAGAGGAAGGACAGTAAGAGTAGTAAAGGATAGTAAAGAAAAGGTTGCTATCATATAGGACCGGAAAGATTTAGCACGGAGCCATTAATAAAACCATAAAAATCCAAAAGAAAATCTATTTGGTATCAGCATATAATGAGATTAGTTGCAAATATATTGAATTTGAAGGACTGGTATTGCATTCTAAGAGCATTATTAGCTGTTAAGAGTTTGAGAACTAGATCATATGGGAGTCTTTTTTTTAAAACATGAATTTTGGAGCCAAGTATAAAGATTAGACATTTGAATAAATCAAAATGAATGAGACAAAAGTGCAAAGGTTAAGACAGAAATGTGTGAAATGCCAGAATGTCGAAGTCAGTGAAAAGAACCAAACTATGAGTTTCTAAAATGAAAACGAAAATAAAATAGTGTGGGTCACCCAATCAGATTGTGGTCTCCTCTTCTAAGCCCCCATGCATGTTATAGCTCCCTAACCAGACTGGAAATTCCTTCATCATCTTTTCCACAGACACACTTAACACTTTATGTCACTGAACTAAATAACTGTTGCCTTCATGGAAAAATCCCATATGGCATTCAATAATATCAAAAGGTTTTAGAACATTATGTTTGATGTTTTGGAAGTCATTAGTGATAAGCAGGGATGAGGGAGTATAAATTCATTCTGTCAAATCACAAAAGACATTCAATTTAAAGAAAAAGGTTTTTTTTTTTTTCCTATAGGATCATGATTCTTGTTTTACTCATATATGAAAAAAAATTAGTAATATGCCCCAAATTAGTATTTTACTGTTAATATGCATCTATGCATTTTCCCAATCACTAAAAATATGATGCTTTCAACTCATTAATTTCATAGTCAATAAATCTTTAAATCTAAATAATATCAAATTATTACCTAGACATTTTATGAGTAGAGAAGAGTTTCTACATTTTGATGTCTTCCATCATGGCCAAAATGTAGTATGAATAATATTTTAGAAGCTTTTAGAGAAATAAAATAAAGGGTGTAAAATTTCTGCTTATGTGTGAATTTAAAATGTAAAAAAACTCTGCAGATTTTTCATTTGCCCTTTATTAATCCATGACACTGGGGATGACCAGTGAGAAAGGATAAATAACCAGAATGTGTACCACAGCCACCTAAGCATTGGTCCTGGAGGCAGTTTTCCATTTCTAGTGCAGAAAGGGACCCAAGCAGAACAAAAAGGAGTCACTTTGTGGTGGAGTCAGCATATTGAATTTGGGTGGGGGAAGAAGCCTGGAATATGTGGGACAGAGTACCAGAACAGGTGATTGTTATAGATCACTGTGGAAGAGAAAAATATTACAAAGACCTGTAAACTGAACAATTCACAGAACTCACACAGGATTGGTAGATGACTCAATGTTATTATTCATATTATTATCCAATTGGATTTACAAGTTCAATTCATACTAAATCAAGATCCTCATACTGGTTTTTTTGGAGGATCTGGCAAGCTAATTCTAAAATGTATATGAAAATGCACAGAAACTAAAATAAACAAAATAATTTTGAAAGAGAGCAAAAAATAGAAGTAAATTCCTAAGTTCAAGAGGAATATAAAGCTACATTTTCAAGAAAATATAGGATTGGCTCTCAGACACACAGATAGATTAATGGACCAGAATAGAATCCAGAAATAAACCTATGACATTTTTTTTAATTTAAGAAATATACTGGTGTAATTAAATGTACAAAGGCAAGACTTTTCAATAAATGGTGCTGAAAAAAACTGAATATTTATAAGGAAAAAGTAACTTAGACTCTATCTCACATCATACATGATATTATATCAAAATAAATTATATAGTCAACCTTAAAATTACAGAGGCATCTAGCTGGCTCAGTTGGTAGAGTATGAGACTCTTGATCTCAGGGCCATTACTTTAAGCCCTGCAGTGGGTGCAGTGCTTACTTCAAAAAAATATATATGGAACTGAAGGAAAACAATTTAGGAAAAATCTTCATGAGCTTGAGATAAAGACTTCTCATACTAGACACAGAAGAAAACCATGCTTTATTAAAATTAAAGTCCTTTGTCCTTTAAGCTTACATACTCAGAGTAAATATCATATAAATACTATATAGAAACATGTATATACACATAATGTATATATTTGACATTTTTTATTCGGTATATGCAAAATTTCATACAACTCAAGAAAGAATACTAACAAAATTTTTATTTTTATTTTATTTTATTTTTTTTTTATTTATTTTTGGGACAGAGAGAGACAGAGCATGAACGGGGGAGGGGCAGAGAGAGAGGGAGATACAGAATCGGAAACAGGCTCCAGGCTCCGAGCCATCAGCCCAGAGCCCGACGCGGGGCTCGAACTCACGGACCGCGAGATCGTGACCTGGCTGAAGTCGGACGCTTAACCGACTGCGCCACCCAGGCGCCCCCTAACAAAATTTTTAAAAGAGTAAAACTTTTGAGTAGACTTCAACAAAAAGATAAATGACCAATTAGCACAAAACGTAGTCAAAATCGTTTGTCATTGGTAAAAGGTGATTGTCATGTCTTAGCAAGGATGTGGACCAACTGGAACTCTCATATATTGCTGGCATTGTATTGACATGAACCTCTATAGCAGGCAAAAGTAAAGTGACAGAAAGCATATCAGTGGTAATCAGGAGTTGTGTGTGAGCAGAGGTGCTGATTGCAGAAACACACAATTGAACTTATTGGTGGCATATAAATGTTGTATATCTTGTTTGCGATAATAATTAGACATACACATTTGTCAACAACACACTGTATGGGGCGCCTGGGTGGCGCAGTCGGTTAAGCGTCCGGCTTCAGCCAGGTCACGATCTCGCGGTCCGTGAGTTCGAGCCCCGCGTCAGGCTCTGGGCTGATGGCTCAGAGCCTGGAGCCTGTTTCCGATTCTGTGTCTCCCTCTCTCTGCCCCTCCCCTGTTCATGCTCTGTCTCTCTCTGTCCCAAAAATAAATAAACGTTGAAAAAAAAAAAATTAAAAAAAAAAAACAAAAAAAACAACAAACTGTAAATTTAAGGTGTGTGCATTTTACTATCTGAAAAAATACACCTCTATAAACTTGATTTAAGATGTAATAAATATTTAAAATGTCTAATTGTAGGACTTTTGAACCAGTTTTAATATGTTCTTTATGTTTCATTCATTTTCATGTATATGTACCCTGCTTCAATTAAATTAATATTCAATTAACATAAACTACTAATCTGAACCATATTTTTTTTATTTTTTCAACTAAGATAAATATCATCTTAATGATGTAGGCAGTTGCAGTACTCAAACACTTAGGTCCTGTGAAGAACTACATATGAGTGATTTGCATAATAGAGGTGAGAGTTTGTGCTATACTTTATTTCATCCAAATATATATGAACCAATATGGGAGGAAGAAAAATGCACACTATTAATTAGGGCATGTCTGCCACACTCGGGTTTCATTCTACATTTTTCAGTCCCCAGATAAAACATTAAGGTCTGACCTACTCTATGTCTGTACAAGCATTGATTTGTAACACCAGGTAAGACAGCACAATCAAAGAGCAAAGTCAAAAAGAAACAGCTCCTTGCAGAAGATGAAAGCTTTGTTGTCAGTCATACTATTGATGGCATCATTAATGTAGTTACCAACTAAACTTAGAAACTAAGCAGAAAGACTCATCCTCATCCCATCTACCCTCATGATTGTATTTCTTTGGAAAGGGAGGCTGCTAATTATCAGGCATATTTGTGCATTTAAGATGTCTTTCTTTCTTTTTTTTTCTTCCTATCTTTCTTCCAAATCTGTCTTTACAAAAATAAATCTCAAAGCTAGATATCATAACCTCCTTCCACCATAACACGCCCAATAATGCCACAGCATTTGTAGAATTTTAGACAAACTTTTTCTATTTACTAATCAATCATCTACATTTTAAAACTACAACAGAGAGAGAGCATAGAAATATATTTCAGAAACAAATTTACATATGCAACTAATTCATTTAATGCCCAGAAAGGAACATGTACACATATGCCAATGTCATTGTCAAAAGCCTTTAAAAAGCATAAAGTGCTAAATTAGCATAATACATATTCATTGGTATTATCTATTACCAGAAGTAGCACAAAGCCCTTGTTTACCAAGTTTTAGAATGTTTCCATTGTTCAACTGTGAGATATTATGGAGATTGAATGAAAATATTCTCTGTATTAGCAAAGGGAAAATTAGATTGGCTATTCCAAAAAGTCAAAATAATTAGAGGATTTTGTGCAGAAAACCTGAAATTTTTCATTCATGTTAACATTTGAAACAAATGCTGAGCTGCTATTCTGGGTAAGTACTGTCTTTCAAATGATAATTTCTATTTAATGGTGTTTAGTAACTATCAGTAACATTAGAGTTCATGTGAGACCTTCAAATCAGCAAACACTCTTAAGAGGGAAGAATTTGGCATGTTAAGTAGATGAAATCACTCTATTGTTGAACTACTCCAAATACTCCCACTTTTTGGGGGTGTTGAGGTTTGGATTTTTTTAAGGATTTGTTTGTTTGTTTGCCCTCAGTGGAACTGCAACTGTCCATTACTCATACAAGTTCATACTTCTAGGGTTAAGAGAAGTATACTCTACTTTCTACAAAAACAGCCCTTTTGACTCTGAAGGTCACTACAGTGTCTTGAACTTTTATCTTTTAGCCTGTCTAAAGTGAATAGTGGTATGCCAGAGCCAAGCATGGCATTGAATACTAAATTTTCAGGAATTTTGTTAACATTTGACATCAGATTGATAGCTTAAAATGGAGCATGGCATAGTATTTTACACCATAATAATTAAAAAATGCCGTAATCAGTCCTTCCCTGCTGCTGACCTTCAGCTGATTATTTCACCATATTAATCATGTATCAACATGACATCCCATTTCAAAAGTAATTTTTTTCCAGAAAAAAGAGAGAAAAGAAAGGAAAAGGAGAGAAAGAAAGGGAAGGATGGAAAAGTGGGACACAGAAGGAAAAAAGGAAGGAAGGAAGGAAGGAAGGAAGGAAGGAAGGAAGGAAGGAAAGAAGGAAGGAAGGCAGGCAGGCAGGCAAAAGGAAGGATGGAAGAGTGGAAGGGAGGGAGGGAGGAAAGAAGGAAATATGTAACCATTTAACTATTTAACCTAAATTCTTACAATTCCTAAAAACAATCTTTTAGTTTTGTTTGATTGAATTTGGAAAACCATATTAAAATGTAAGACTTCTAAAAAATATCATTTGGAATACGAAATTAGTTTTTCAGTAACATTTTCTTCATCTCCTAAATGATTATAAATTTTTTTGTAATACTCTGGTAAACATTCTTTTCAGAGCAGAAACTTGTATGCAAATATATTTCAGAGAAGAAAATAAAAGATTTCCTATCAATAACTGTAAATATCTTTATCCATTAGATGAGAAGGATGAGGTGAACATATTGTGAATAAAATCTAATTTAGAAAACTATAGTAACTTTTTACATTTATTCCCATGACCGCTGTAGCAATCTTCTGGTTCTGTTCGTTTTCTAGGAGTCCTCCCTTAGAATAAATTCTCTGAGTACTGCCTGAAGAGCTTTACTAAAAGATTAAGTATTGTGATGTTACTACATTGTTTAATTTTTTTCTTCAACAGACTTCCAACGTTGTAGGTTTGTAAATAATTGCTAGGCTGTTATATATGGTCTTAATCTTACAACCACTATCTCCCTTTCATTCAACATTTCTTTATACCAACATTTAATAGTGAACAGCTATTATAACAACCATTAGACTGGTTCTGAGACACCAACAATATATAGAAGGAAAAGTAATGGTTCATGAATTAAGGAATTGATATTTTAGATAGGAAAACTATCAAGAAAATAGATGATCATATAACAGGGTTCACAAATTAACTCATACCATAACTCAAAATCATAATAAAATAAAGATCTCTAATTTTCATTTATTTTAAATTTACTAATTTCTCCCCAATTCTCTGTCAGTAAATCAGGAAATAAATATTATTAACTAAATATCCCATCAGATTGCAACCTGTGGGATAATGTAAACACTTCCTGAGGATAGTACTCTCACTTTGAAAAAAGAAAACACACTTAGCTCTACCTCTCTTCCTAAAATAAGCCATTCATTCATTCATTCATTCATTCATTCATTCATTCATTCAGGGTGAGGGCCATGCTTATGCATCCATATGGAAACAAGGGGTAGGGACAAAATGATTCTATGTTGGCATTTGGAGATTTACTGTCCTCTGTCACATACTTTGGGTAAAATTCCCTTCCTCATACAGGCATGGCTTACTCTGAAGGAATCCCTAGTTGATTTTGACAACTAATACTACTGTATTTGGTCCATTTAACTTACTCAGGGACAGGTAGTACCTTCTAGATGACTTGCTTTCACCTGGAATCAAGCTATCCTCAGGCTCTCCAGTGCTCCTTAGAGGTCCAGTCTTTAGTAGGTCAGGCATGCTGTTCTTTGTAGTTCCAGCTGTACTTACACCCATTAATCTTTCCTTTTATGTCACAATCCCCAAAGGCTTGAAAATGAGGCAAATTATTGTAGTTCCTCTATGCCGTTTCCTTTACCACAAAGCATGTCAAATTCTCTCTAATAGCAAAATCTTTGATCTAAACTGAGCCCGTGTTATTCTGAATTGGGACTTAAAAAAATTTGAAAAATAGTCTAAGACAAAAACATATTTGCAAACATATTGCCTATTATATAATATTGTTAGTTAACATTACTGTCTACTTTTTCTCTGTACTTTTCTCTTAAACAATAAAAGCTTTGGGTTAACTTTAGTAAAGTATTCATACACAGAGAAGTTAACCAAAAAAATCCACCATTAATAATTTAAAATTTGTTGTACATAAAGATTAGTAATTTCTGGTAATCCAGACAGAAACGAATGGGAACTGATAACTTCTCAGAAAAACTAAGTCCTAAGATAAATCCTGTAAGCTTGTTAGGGCTTATCCAGGAAAAAAACAAAGATGTTTGGAGTAAAAATGAAACATCAACATGTACCAAAACAGGAAAGTAAGACAGTTATGGGAAATATAAGTATTTTGCTATGATGGACATATAGAATCTGAGGAATGGAAAGAAAATAGTGAGGCAGAAGAAATAAGTAAGGCAAGATAAGGATATGTTTGGGATATAACTCTATGAATGTATGTTGAAGTCTCTAACAAAAAATAAGTCTTTTAGGTAATACTATATTAAAGTTTATTTAAAAAGTATTTTTGAAGGAAAGAGAATGAATTCAGGCAAGAGCACAAATCTTGAGGCAAGAAGAGAACAGTAAGTGAAGGTAGAAATGGAATTTCTAGAAATTCCTTCCATTTCTAGAAATGGAAGGTAGAAATGGGTTTGAAATATATATGTTTAAACATATCTATTCCCCACATATTTGATTCAGCCTTTTAAAAAAGAACAGTTCGGGGCACTTGGGTGGCTAAGTCAGTTAGACAGTGGACTCTTGATTTTGGCTCAGTTCACAGATCTCACGATTTGTGAGATCGAGCTCCACATCAAACTCCACACTGACAGCCCGGAGCCTGCTTGGATTCTCTCTCTCCCTCTCCTCTACCCATCTCCAGCTTGTGCATTCTCTCTCTCTCTCTCTCTCTCTCTCTCAAAATAAATAAATAACCATTAAAAATTGTAGTCGGAAGTGTAAGGCAATGGTTGATTGTATATTTAATGACAGTCTCAAGAAGAAAGACAGTTGTTTTGGCACAGGGTGTTAGAGAATGTAAACGCTGACATGATTACTTTTGTTGTAAAGATAATGGGAAAGTTGGGGCGCCTGGGTGGCGCAGTCGGTTAAGCGTCCGACTTCAGCCAGGTCACGATCTCGCGGTCCGAGAGTTCGAGCCCCGCGTCAGGCTCTGGGCTGATGGCTCAGAGCCTGGAGCCTGTTTCCGATTCTGTGTCTCCCTCTCTCTCTGCCCCTCCCCCGTTCATGCTCTGTCTCTCTCTGTCGCAAAAATAAATAAATGTTGAAAAAAAAATTTTTTTTTAAAAAGATAATGGGAAAGTTTAATAATATTTACAATATTCACATAAGGGATAAAGAATATAGAACACTGGCCACATGCTGTTAATATCCTCTCTGGGTTCGATAAATATATGCTCTATGTCTTGGTCCTCCTAAGATTCAGTCTTGCCTAGTTTGTTTGCTGAGAAAGGCAATGTGCTTCCTGGAATAGGTATTTCCACCTTTTATAGACTCTAACTCAAATATTTTATTTTGAGTTATTTTTATATGTTTATTGTGGGGTAGCCACTACATGTTATAGAATCATATATATACATATATATCATATACATATATAATTCATTAGATCTTTAGACTTACTCATATGATATATATATATATCATATATATATATCGCATATATATAATTCATTAGATTTTTAGACTATTCATCCTATATAACTGTAACCATGTAACTTTTGACCAACATCTACCCATTTTCCCTGCCTTCTAGCCGCTGGTAGCCATCATTTTACTCTCTGCTTGTGTGTATCTAACATTTTTAGATTCCACATATAAGTGAAGTCATGTGATACTTGTCTTTCTGTGTCTGGTTTATTTCACTTAGCATAATGTCCTCCATTTTCATACATTTTCTGTAAATGGCAGGTTTTCCTTCTTGTTTAACATCTGAATAATATTCCAGTTAGTGGTGTGTATGTGTGTGCATATGTGTATACACCACAGTTTCTTTATCCATTCACTCAACGGACATTTAGGTTATTCCCATGCCTTGGCCTTTGTGAATAATGCTGCAATAAACATGGAAGCACACATATGAATTATTCTTTCTGATGTTTCATAAATTAGATTATTTTCCTGATTTCCTTTTTCAATAGATCATTGTTGGAATAAAGAAATGCAACTGATTTCTGTATGTTGATTTTAACTTCCAATATAAATGCTCTGCTTAATTATGCTTTAATATTGAACATCTAATTTTGGGGGCATTAGGAACACCATGTGCTTGATTTCCATGATAGTGTTGATTTTATATCTTATATCACATTGTTAAACTTCAATGGCACTTTTTAATTTAAAAACCCTATATTAAATTATGGTTTTTTGTGTGTATTTTTCTCTTCTGGGCTTTAAATCTCTTGAATACAAACACTAGGCAATTTTTTACTTGAGTTCCTAAGAATGGAATGTTTTCTACCACTTAATAGATGCCTAATAAATATGTACTGAATGGTAAAAACTCAGGCCACAAATTCTAAAAAGTAAAGTCAAAGCTAAAATATATTGGGGCTCCTGGGTGGCTCAGTTGGTTGAGTGTCCAACTTCGGCTCAGGTCATGATCTCACAGCTCGTGAGTTCGAGCCCCGCATCAGGCTCTGTGCTGACAGCTCGGAGCCCTGGAGCCTGCTTCAGATTCTGTGCCTCCCTCTCTGCCCCAAGCCACTCTCATTCTGTCTCTGTCTCTCTCAAAAATAAATAAACATTAAAAATTTCAAAAAAAAAAGCTAAAATATATTAAGTTTCTAGTAATTATCTAATTTTTGTCTATGTGTATCTCAATAATTTCAACATTCTGTGGGATGCACCTATAGTTCATTATTTTTTATACAGAAGGACACTGAAACAGTAACTTAAAAAGCTAGCTGTTGAATTAAAACATATCCAGTTTCAAAGTTATTTCTACCTAAACATACTTTTTATCTAAGCCGAGATCCATTTACAGGTTTCTGTCTTTCAAAGAAAAATGATTTCCTAAACTGTTATCATACCAGACTCTGAAACCAATATCTCACATGTATTAACTTTATTTAAATATACTCTAACATTATACTATGGGTCCTACTATTCACATTGTATTAGAGATGAAAAAAGTGGAACCCAGAAACAGTGGTCCTTGTCCACATCACATAGCAAGGGGTAAATGGAACTGAGAAGTCTACCCATGTCCATTTCACTCCAAAGTCGGTAAGTTTAAATATTATGCCAAATTCAATCACTAAAAGTATAACTAAATCAATATTTGGAGGGAAAAGATAAATAATAGTCATGTAAAAGTGAAGACAAGACTTGGGAACTCATACGACCATGACTTTCTAATACTAATTTCTACTTTTCTACATACTATCCAGACTAGGGTAGAGTTCTATATCCTAAATATAATTAAGGATAAAATTTACAGTTTCACATGTTTTTATGAATAATACCTACTTAAAGGAGTTGAAAATTACTGAAATCTCACAACTTTTACATTTATCTTTAATACAGCACTTGTAAGTTATTTTTTTTAGATATCTGCTTATATACCTCACTCGATCTCACTTTAAGGGTAGGGAACAGATTAGAATCATGATTTATTTTTAAACATTTTTCCTAAAAATATTAGTTAATATAACCATGTCTCAGTCACCTTACCTGGAAAGCTTGGATACATCTTTGACTATTTCATTTCTCTGGCTCCTTACACCCACAAGAGCCACACATTAACATTTAAATGGAAGAAAACATCTTGTCATAGTCAGGTATACTTTCACATGAGACTTCACTGTACCAAGAATTAACCTTTGGATTCTTTAACCTACCATACAAGGTCCTTCACAATCAACTCCAATTTATTTTACTTTTTATCATCTGCCATTCTTCCTCTGCACTCATTATAATCTGTATCTCTGCCATTCCCTGAACATGTGCTACTTCATACTTCCATGCTTTTATACATTCTGTTCTCTCATCCTTGAATGTACATTTCCCACATGTCTGCCAGGAGAGTACAAACTTATTGCTGATGGCACAAATTAAAGATTGTAAAGAATATACCTTCTGGACCAGGCAGAATTAACACTTTATCCTCTGTGAAATTGGCACTTTGCAAACACATAATTTAGTCTTTATTATACTGCATTATAAATGCAATTGTTTACAGTCATGTTTACTCACTGAATGGTGTATTATGAACTGGAAAGAACAACTTTAAGTCCATTTTTTAGTATTATTCCTCAGTTGGTAAGTAAAGATCTTTGAACGGAATACTCAATATATAATTATTATCTTAAATTTTATATATTCTATGATCTCTAATGTAACTTATGGATAGAGTATGCACTTAATATATTTGAATTTTAATGAATCAACAGAATGCCAATAAATAGTTAATTAGAAATTGTGGTTGACTATTGACATAAAAATTTCAGATGTGGGGGCGCCTGGGTGGCGCAGTCGGTTAAGCGTCCGACTTCAGCCAGGTCATGATCTCGCGGTCCGTGAGTTCGAGCCCCGTGTCAGGCTCTGGGCTGATGGCTCAGAGCCTGGAGCCTGTTTCCGATTCTGTGTCTCCCTCTCTCTCTGCCCCTCCCCCATTCATGCTCTGTCTCTCTTTGTCCCAAAAATAAATAAACGTTGAAAAAAATTTTTTAAAAAATTAAAAAAAAAAAAATTTCAGATGTGTTAGAGCTGTAAAGAAAGTTTAGAAAACCTAGCATTTAGCATTTAGAAGGGTTCCTCTGATGACACATTCACCTCTTACAACACTCCAAAATCTACCTAAGTTTTATTTACTTTTTATTATTAAAATAATTTTTGTAGTTATCTTACCCTCTGATACCAAATCCCATTGTACAAAATATTGCATGAATCAAATGTCTGGGTTCATTTTTAAAACAAGAGTCATGTTCCTCAATGATGAAATGTCAACTTCTGTATTTCATACACTGTCAAATTTTCCATATTGCTTAAGAAAAGGTCTGAATAAATACATAAACCATGTCCTAAGCTCTAAAATCAGAAAATTTATTAGACATCTAAAAGAGTGTGCCACTCACTGACAATATTTTGTCTTCAATCTGATATTCATAAAATGACTCAAAGAACCTTTATGTCATGAAAGTCTGACATAACAGAAAAAAAGAGAGTTGTCTAGTAAAAGACATGATAGAATTATGAGTGAGAGTAAGAATATATGTTAGTTACAGTTATGTCACTAATTAATTATGGCTTATGATTTACCCCATTTTACCGTTTCATAAGGACTTATGAGTGGATCTCCAGAAAATATTGCTTATACTACAATCATGAATCATCGCAGCAATAGTTATTGAGTTGTGACCACTGAGCTGTGACCACTGTGTTGTTAGAAACTTGTACATTTTTGTTTTCCCTAGTACATTGGCAAATTATGACAATCCAACCTTAGCAGTGACTTGACTTCATCCTTTCTTTTTTTTCTTAATTTTTTAATGTTTATTTTTGAGAGAGAGAGAGAGAGAGAGAGAGCTTGAGTGGCAGAGGGGCAGAGAGAGAGACACAGAATCTGCAGCAGCCTCTAGGCTCTGAGCTGTCAGTACAGAGCCCAACCCAAGGCTTGAACCCACAGACCATGAGATAATGACCTGAGCCAAAGTTGGACTCTCAACTGACTGAGCCACCCAAGCACCCAACTTCATCCTTTCTTAATAATCACAATGCCCCAAATTGGTTTAAACCCTTAGACTTCTGCAGCCTTCCTGAAACCCTTACTTTATGGTTGTCTCCCACTGTATCCATTTTATGTGTGTCACATTTGCTTTGTCTAAGTACAACTCAAATCATGCATTCTTCTCCTCAATAACCTTGAAATCTCAATGTTTATTAAATCAACTTACATGTAGTTAATGCATTCGACACTTGTCCACCACAATTTTTCTACTATTTGAAAATATTTTAACTTTTTTATTTACTTAAGCTGGGTTTTGGGCAGTGGATCATTTTCTTCAAAGAAGATTGTGCACTGAATCCCAATGAAAACATTGGCGCTATGATAGGTAAACAGAAATGATGTGGAGGATTTCTGCTTTTAGCAGACAGAGAAAAAGTGGCCAAGTTACTCTTCTGCCTGAAACAACTAAAAAGCTGAAAAACCTATATGAAACAATAATGCACAGGCAGCAATTCTTGAGAGAAGAGAGGCAAACTCTGCATTGGATTGAATAGTGCCCCACCAAAGTCCGTATCTACCTCAATCTGTACATGTGACCTTATATGAAAAGAAGGTCTTTACAGATATCATCAAGCTAAGATGACGTCATGACTGCTGTCCTCAGAACAAAAGGGAAATTTTGGATGCAGAAATAAATTGAGAGAGCACCATGTGATGAAGAACACAGCGATCAGATTTATGCTACCACAGGCCTAGAAATGTCAGGTATTGCCAGCAGTCACCAGAGTCTAGGAGAAGCAAGGAAGCATGCTCCTAGAGTCTTAGACTCTGACAGCATTACCCTCCCACATCTTGATTTCAGATTTGTAGCCTCTATAAATGTGAGACAATAAATTTCTGTTGTTTTAAGCCATCCAAGTTTGTGGTCATTTGTTACAGCAGCCCTAGGGAATTAATCTGAGCCTTGAGATTGCCGCAGTCCACTGTCTGGAAAGATTCCACCCTGCAGCTTCGGGAAAGAGAATCCGGTGGAACCTAATACAATCTCTCTAAATTATCAAGATTCCAGGAGCTTCAACTGTGATGAAGTACTGGGGGGAAAAAAGAGCTTCTTAGAAGAACTCCAGTAATCTATAGAGGATCCCCATGGATGTTCATCTGAGTATCGATCAGCATATTTGTCGTGAGGAAAATACCCAAAATGCAGTATAGAACCATACAAAAGAACAGAAGTATAAACCCCTGGACCTCTCACAATTCCAGGACTAGTTCATGTTCTAATTCCCCAGACTGGAATATTTGATAATTCACAAGGTATCATACACAGCCATTATAAGCTGCTCAGGAGTGGAGGTCCTACAGCCACTTAAACTCTACCTGAAGATAGCAAGCCGTGAGTTGACAAAAATCCTATCAGACCTGTAAGGAAAAAAATAAACAAATAAAGCCTAAAATGAAGAGAAAAACAAATACACTGAAACTTAACTAGAAATGATGTAAATTATAGAATTAGTAGGGAAGTATTTTTTTTTTTCAACGTTTATTTATTTTTGGGACAGAGAGAGACAGAGCATGAACGGGGGAGGAGCAGAGAGAGAGGGAGACACAGAATCGGAAACTGGCTCCAGGCTCTGAGCCATCAGCCCAGAGCCTGACGCGGGGCTCGAACTCACGGACCGCGAGATCGTGACCTGGCTGAAGTCGGACGCTTAACCGACTGCGCCACCCAGGCGCCCCGGGAAGTATTTTTAAGAACATTATTAGACTTGTAGCTTCTGCTCTGACATATAAAAAGGCTAGAAATCATCACTCTTATCTTTACAGGAAAAAAAGCCAAACAAACTGAAAATCAGTGTCTTCTCTGAGCCCCACCAGAGACCTGAGATCACAATTTAAACCATAATGTTAAAATCTCCTGAGGGCGCCTGGGTGGCGCAGTCGGTTGGGCGTCCGACTTCAGCCAGGTCACGATCTCGCGGTCCGTGAGTTCGAGCCCCGCGTCGGGCTCTGGGCTGATGGCTCGGAGCCTGGAGCCTGTTTCCGATTCTGTGTCTCCCTCTCTCTCTGCCCCTCCCCCGTTCATGCTCTGTCTCTCTCTGTCCCAAAAATAAATAAACGTTGAAAAAAAAAAAAAAAAAAATTTTAAAATCTCCTGAGACAGAAGAACAGAGAATCATGGCCAAGATCCGCTTAGCTGGAGCAGGAGCTGTTACAGATAGAAATTGATAGGAAAAATTAAATGGTAATTATGATGAATTGCTGGAAACTAAGTACAGATTAGCATGAAAGTGAAAAACCCTAAGGGGGGGGGCGTTCCTAAGCTTTCCTAGATTTTACCCGTGGAGACACTGTGTGGTCATATGGAGAAAACCTGAGGAAGAAAAGTTCTCGCTTCTAGCAGAGGAAGGGGAAGAATAATAATGATGAAATACATTGAGCATGTTCTCTATAGCAAAGGCCTACCCTGCAAGAGAAAAGACTTTACCAGAGTTTTATCCCACTTGGAGGAAGGGCACTTTTCCAACTTCTGCCCTTGGGAGCTGTTCTGTCTCATCTAGTAGAAGAAAAGTATTGAGAAACACTTGTGATGCTTATGTGCCAGGGACACAGGCCAACAAAAGATGAGATTTAATCACGACTGTAGAATACTTCCCCCTTACACACACCTTACCAGCACAGGAACAGGGCTCCACTACCAGAAGAGATTAAAACTGAAAAAGCTGCAACTCTCAGAGGTGTACTTATGGCAGCCCAAAATCAAACAGGAGATGAGAACTGGGACACTGGAGAATGTGAAGCCTCTGGCACCTACAGATACAACAAAATTAAACACCACAAACTTTGAGTCAGATGAATATAAAACCTACCAGTAAAGGACTATTTACACTACTTTCTATCACCCAACACATCATGTTTTGCTTTCAATCAGTAATTTCAAGGCATGTTAAAAGGCAAAAAAAAAAAAAAAAAAAAAAATCTGAAACAATACAGCAAGCATCAAAAACAGATTCACATCTGACACGGATGTCAGAGACAGGGAATTTAAAATCCACTATTTAAAATAACTCTGATTAATATGTTAAGGAATCCAATGGGGAAAAAATAGACAAGATGAAGGAACAGATGGGTAATTTAGGCACAGATGTAAACTCTGAGAAAAAAATCAAAAGAAAATGTTACGACTCAAAAATATTGAAACAGAAATGAAGAATGCCTTTGATGGTCTTAACAATAGACTATGTATGACTGAATACACAATCAATGAACTTGAATAAAGGTAACAGAAACACCCAAACTAAAATGCAAGAAGAAAAATAATGAAAAAAGACCCTTAGAATTTCCAAGAACTATGGAACGATTTCAAAAGGTGTAGCATACACATAACTGGAATACAAAAAGAAGGAAGAAATTTAACAAATATTGGAAGTAATAATGACCAGAAATTCCCCAGAATTAATGACACACACCAAATCACAAATCCAGAAATCTCAGAGAACGTCAAGCAGGATAAATAGGGGGGAAAAAATCTATACCTAGAAAAATAACAAAGTGCCAAAAAACAAAGATAAAATCTTTTAAATAAGGTACAGAAGAAAACAAAACAAAATAAAAAAATTATCCTACCTATGGAAGAGCAACAATTAGAATTAGAGCTGACTTCTCATCAGCAACCAGGCAAACATTGCTAAGTAAAAGAAGACAGTCTGAAAAGGCTTAATATTATCTAATTATATTTATGCAATATTCCGTAAAAGGCAAAACTGTAGCAATGGCAAAAAGATGACTGTTTTCCAGGCACTTAGGGGTGAAGGGAATTTTGAAGGGGTGAAGCACAGGCCATTTTTCAGTGGTGAAGTTATTCCGTTAAATATTATAATAGTGGCCACATGATACTATTGGTCAAAATAGTTTGCCAAAATCCATAAAATTTTACAGCAAAATCAGTGAACACTGCTGTATAAAAATTTTTATTTATTCTTTCATTTTAGAGAGAGAGAATGCGAGCATGCAAGAGCAGGGGGAGGAACACAGGGAGAGAGAGAATCTCCAACAGGCAGCACACCCAGCACAGAGGCTGATGCAGGCCTTGATCCTATGACCCTGGGGTCATGACCTAAGCTGAAGTCAAAAATTGGACACTCAACCAACTGAGCCACCCAGGCGCCCCATGTATGAATTTTTTTTTTTAATTAATTAGAAACCTATGATCCAGCATGAAATGCAGAATCAGGCAAAATAATCTAACTGTAATACAAATGGATCAAACCACCTTACTGAAGGAGGTAGGGAAAAGTGGTGACCTAAGTAACTTTGAAAATAAATGGAGTCTTTAATACTAAAGGCAAAAGGAACTGTATATAAATAATCAATATACTCTATTTGATAAAATTGCTTCCCATGGATGTATGTACTTATAATACTGATACCACTATACATGTATACATACTGGCATCAGTAATTAATTACCACTGGTCAGAGCCAGATTTCTCAATGTTGGAGAGGGAGTTTATAAATAAATAAGGAGAGGAAACTAGAATGATTTACATAGTATAGGACTAGCACTGGCTTTATCATATGAATGTGTCTTAGTGTGGGCTGGTATGACAAAATACCAGACTAGGTTGCTTATAAACAACAGAAAATTATTTCTCACAATTCTGGAGCATAGTTGAGTGATGGCCCTCTTCCAAGTTGCAGACTTCTCCTATCTTCACATGGTGGAGAGGTTGCTCTGTGGGATCACTTTCTATAAGAGCATTAATCCCCATTATGAAGGCTCCACCCTCATGATTAAGCACCTCCCAAAAGCTTCACCGCCTAATACCATCACATTAGGATTTCAACATGTGAAATGTGGGGGGATAGAAACATTCAAACCATAGCAGAACTCCTACTTAGCTCAATATAGATACAGATGATTACATATAGAAACTGGAAATATGTGTATATTCATGGTTTAGCAGGCACACGTGTATTTTTGCTCTATCGCCAATAGGACCTAGAACAGAAAACATCCCAGTAGCACAAGCACATCTAGCATCATGATTTCTAATTTCATGGTTTCTAATATAAATCTAAATTAAGAGGAACCATTTCCTTGGATAAATGGGGCAGGAAATATACATAATGAACATGGAGCATTTTGTAGTGCCAAAAATTAAGGAAATGTTCAAATAAAACCCCACAATTGATGGAATTCTGTCAAAGGGACACAAGAGCCAACTGAAAGGGCTTCCAAAAGCCAAAGCTGACATAATTTAAGCAACAAGTAAATTATAAACTCCTTGTCAATGAGCTTAAATAAATAGCAATAAGTCAACAATGATGCAAGTGCTGAAACAAATACACGGGGGAGAAGAGACAAATCTCTGGTGCAAAGTAATTTCTAATAACTCTCCATTCTGTAAGTGTAGTCTGTACATAGCGATTTTCTTCCAAAAAGTACAGTATGTCAAGGGAAAAATTTTAAAGTAACTGTAGAGTGCAGAAACCTGACAAACTCTTGCTCAGTCATGTCATTAAAGTCTACATACATATCAATAAGTCATTTTTAGAGTATGCACCCTTGATATGATGACATAAAAATAGCATTTTACCTGTGTGGTCTTCTTCCAACAACAGATAAACCTAATGTAATCAGAAGAAAAACATCAGACAAAGCCTAAATGAAGAAATTTTTTAAATGCCTGAACAGTGCACATCAAAAGTGCCTAGAGTGAATGTCAAGCCTTATGAAAAACAAGGAATGTCTGAGAAACTGTCACAGCTAAGAGGAGGCTAAGGAGACGTGACTAAGTGTAATGTGGTATACTGGATAGAATCCTTACAGAGAAAAGAGACATTTGATAAAAATGAAAGAAACATAAATAAACTATGCATTTCAGGTAATATATTAATTCAGTTAATAATTCAGTCAATTCAGTTAATTATCAATAATGTGTAAATTATATTAACAATTATGCCATATATGGTAAGTTGTTAATAATAGAGGAAATTAGATGTGGGCATGGATGCAGGCATGTTCTCTTGAACAATGCTGGGGTTGGGAGCATCCACCCCAACACAATAAAAAATCCATGTATAATGTCTGATTCCCTCAAAACTTCTAATAGCCTACTGTTGACCAAAGTCCTTACTGATAATGAGAATAGTCAACTAACACATATTTTGTATGTTATATTTATTATACACTGTATTCTTACAATAAAGTAAGCTAGAGAAAAGAAAATGTTATTAAGAAAAATCATTAGAAAATAAAATTCATGGGGTGCCTGGGTAGCTCAGTCGGTTAAGCATCTGACTTCGGTTCAGGTCATGATCTCATGGTTTGTGGGTTCGAGCCACGGGTTGGGCTCTGTGGTGACAACTCAGAGCCTGGACCCTGCTTCGGATTCTGTGTCACCCTCTGTCTTTGCTCCCCCCCTCACTTGCACTCTCTCTCTCTCTCTCTCTTTCTTTCAAATATAAATAAACATTAAAAAAAAGAAAATTCATTTATAGTCCTGTGCTGTATTTATTGAAAAAAAAATCCTTGTATGCAAATATTTGAAGTTCAAAACCCGTATTATTAAAGGGTCACCTATACTGTCTTTGCAACTTTTACATAAATCTAAAATTCTTCCAAATAAAATTTCATTTAAAAATGAGTTATTTTAGCTGCATCCTATATATTCAGAAGGTAGATGAAAGATTGAACATGTTAAGTAGAGAAACAAAATATAAAAATCCCCAATTCAAACACATAAAGATAAATATAATGAGATGGAAATGAATGGGATTAACACTTTAGATACTGCACATGAGAATTAGTGCATTTGTAGACACAGAACATAAACTCTCCAAAACAAAAGAGAGAAAAATGACACAAAACCATCACATGTCCCTTCCATCTAATGAAGTAGAATTTAAGAAAAGATTTACTGCATACGAAAAGCATAGTTAGAAAAGCTTTCTTTATCTTAACACTTTATTTCCTTTTACTGTCTCATCATTTCATTTGGCTTGCTAAATTTGTGCTCCTCTTAAGCTCCACTCCCTATGCCCTCGCTTTTGTGAAAACTCTCTGATCCTCCAGCCCCACCCTTAATATTCCTCCTGTGAGAATCCCTTGTCTCTTTCTAGGTCCTCTCTAAATATATACTCTAGTTAGTAATATGTGTAATTTTTTACATCTCCTTAAATAAATTTCCTATTTGTTGAGAGTCAAATTTTGTCTTATTTAATCGTATCACACAAGGTTTGTTTGAACAGACCTTGAACAAGTTATGGATTTGAACAAGTCATAAATCTCTCTCTCTTTTTTTTAAAGCAGTATTACCATGGGTTGATGCACTCTAAGTGTTTTTATACTCTGACCATTTAGGGATGAGAGGTACCCAGATTGTCCTACGTGGTTGCTTAAATTTTGACCATAGTGTGACAAAAATGTTATGAAGAATTAAATATACATCTTTTCATGTTGTAATTTTAATAATTTTACACAAAAATACGTAAAACAAGAAAAATATAACAAGGAGATCTGACATAACAGTCACATTTCTTTTTTTTTTTTATTTTTTTAAAATTTTTTTTTCAACGTTTTTATTTATTTATGGGACAGACAGAGACAGAGCATGAACGGGGGAGGGGCAGAGAGAGAGGGAGACACAGAATCGGAAACAGGCTCCAGGCTCTGAGCTATCAGCCCAGAGCCCGACGCGGGGCTCGAACTCACGGACCGTGAGATCGTGACCTGGCTGAAGTCGGACGCTTAACCGACTGCGCCACCCAGGCGCCCCAACAGTCAAATTTCTAAATAATTCTTTTCTATCTTATGACAGGTGAGACTCAAAGATTTTATTCTAGTCCAGATTTCCTCCATCTGTGCTTATACTTTCTTCTTTTTTTTCAATTTGTTTAATGTTTATTTATTTTTGAGACAGAGAGAGAGCATGAGCAGGGGAGGGGCAGAGAGAGAGGGGGGCAGAGAGAGAGGGAGACACAGAATCCGAAGCAGGGTCCATGCTCTGAGCTGTCAGCAAGAGCCTGATGTGGGGCTCGAACTCACAGACTGTGAGATCATGACCTGAGCTGAAGTCGTACGCTTAACCAACTAAGCCACCCAGGCGCCGCACTTACACTTTCTTCTATGGCCACTCTTCCATTCTCCAATTCTGTGAACTGAAGATATATTTGGTATCAACTTTATTGGTATAATTGGTACACAGAATTAAAATATTATTTGCATATCTTGCAGATTCCCTTTAAGTTCAGAGTCTTTAAAAACCTGATTACTAAGGATGTCATTGTTCCCCTGAATATCCACTGCAACATGCTGTCTACTCGCTTTATTCATCAACAAAGTAATCTACCTATGTTGTTGAATGTTGCTATCCCATTTCACAAATTCAACAGTATTCTTTGGAGAGAGTTTCCTATGTGACAGGCCCATTTTGCCCTTTCTGATCTGAATCAGTGAGGAAAGTTTTATTTTCTCACTTTAGATGCAATAAAAAAGTTCATATAGCTCTGACTTGGAATTAATTCCTCTACTTAGAGTTTATATAATTGTTGGAAAGGAGGAAGCAAGTATACTTATGTATCTTTTCATACTCACAATTATGCATGGTAGAGGTAACATTTCTAAAAATAAGTTGAAAAACATTAAAACATGAATTGCATTTCAAAAACAATTATCTTCAAATAACACACTACCAAGTTTCTGCAAAGCCAGTCAAAACATGAGCGTTTTGGTGAGGAACAGGTAACGATTGCTTTACAGTGGTTAACCATTTTAGAATTTTTAGGAGAGATTTATGTGAAAACAGAAATGGGAAGGGTCTGGAACATCGGGAACAAAGAACCTTTTACATGGAACAAGTCACTTTAATATTGTGACATCTCATATGCTATGATTTATTTAGTTTAGATGGATAGATACTTAGAATCTACAATCTACACCACTGTCTGTTGTTTAAGTTTTTTTAATGTTTATTTATTTTTAAGAGAGAGAGAGAGAGAGAGGGAGAGAGACAGAGCGTGAACAGGGTAGGAGCAGAGAGACAGGGAGACACAGAATCCGAAGCAGGCTCCAGGCTCCGAGTTATCAGCAAAGAGCCCAAGGTGAGGCTCGAACTCACAAACTGCAAGATCATGACCTGAGCCAAAGTCGGATGCTTAACTGACTGAGCCACCCAGGCACCCCACCATTGTCTGTTGCTTAAAAAAAAAAAAGGCAGAATCTTATCAGGGTTGTAAACCACATAGGATTTTTTGTTATTTGCTTACTTAGGTTTTGTAAACCCCTTGATTTGAAAGCTTGGAAAATATCATTTTTGTGCAACGCCTGCAAAAATGCCCATTGTCATTTATAATCTTATAACTGACTTTTTCTATGCATTATGTAGTGCCACAAGCTGGATTTGGGGAAAAAATTGTTATTTTTTTTTCCTCAAACACAGAGGTCTTATTTACATAAACTCTCATAATGATTTGACGATAATTTATATTGTATACCAGTAATAATCCAATATTAATATAGCTCTTTATTGTTGCTTGCGTTCTTTTGACTTATGTTAAAATAAATAGCTGGAACTAGATTATTAAGCATATTTATTTTATATCTAAGCATTTAGTGCAGTAGTCATTTAATGACTGAGATCTAAGGTAGATAACATTTTGGAAAAAACGTATTTTCTCAACAAGAAACATATCAATGAACTTAGTATGTGTTCTTTAATATCACAGGCTTTGGAAGGTGTGGATCTGTACTAATATGTTTTTTAAAAAATCATTTCTTTTTTTTAAATTTTTTTTAACGTTTTTATTTTTTTTTTGAGACAGGGAGAGACAGAGCATGAACAGGGGAGGGTCAGAGAGAGGGAGACACAGAATCTGAAACAGGCTCCAGGCTCTGAGCTGTCAGCACAAAGCCCGACACGGGCTCGAACTCACGGACCGCGAGATCATGACCTGAGCCGAAGTTGGCCGTTTAACTGACTGAGCCACCCAGGCGCCCCCAAAAATCATTTCTTTATCCTGACACAGCCCTCTTAACAGAAAAGTGTATGTTAGGGTTGCAATATATCCCCCCAAAGATACGTTGAAGTCCTGATCCACAGTATCTCAAAACATGACCTTATCTGGCAATAAAGTTCATGCAGATGTAAATAGTTTAGATGAGTACTTAACTGACTATAGCACTGCGGTAGGGCAGCTCTGAAACCAATATGGCCGGTGTCCTTATAAGAAGACTGTGAGAAGATACACGGATGAACTATATGTGAAGACGGAGGTTGAGATTATAGTTACATAGCTGTGAAACAAGGAATGTCAAGGATTTATGGCTACCAGCAGAAGCAAGGAAAAAGCAAGGAAGGCTCTTTTCTACCGAAGAGCCTCAGAGAGAGCATGGCCCTGCTGATCCCTTAAATCCAGACTTTAAGCCTCCAGAGACAATAAATGTCTGTGAGATGATATATCTGCTGTGTAAAGTCACCCAGTCTGTGATACTTTCTACAATCATCATAGGAAACAAATATATATTTTTAAATTTCCCAGCATTTGCAAGAAAATATACATGTACATGAAGAAATGTTTGATATATTTGTTATGTATTTGCTTGGAGAGGAGACATACACTTATGTGTCTATGTGTGTATTTATGTGTGAATATAGATATATCTTCTCTATAGTACTTCTCTAAGTACTACACAACAAATATATCAAATACATTTTCTTGTGAATATACATACACATATATATGTGAGATTATTTATATGTGTATGTCTGCATATATGTAGATACATATGTATATATAAAAATGTATACCTAAATCTTACTGACTCAGAATCTATTGGGTTGGAGCCCAGGAATTAGTATTTTTAGTGAAGTGTTCCAGATGATTCTAATGCACAAATGTTTGAGAACAATCGTTTCATGCCATGCTGACCTACTACAAATATTACTAATATGTCTAATATTATTATTCCTACAAAAATATTTCCCAAGATACTGCCGTGAGTTGCTTAATTAGCTGTTCTATACTAAAACATTCAGTGGTCAAAAAAGCATAGACAATTTTGCTTAATATATCCCCTCCTTGGACATTTATAATATATATCAGGAATAATGTGGAAGGATAAAATTATGTATAATAATTAAGATTTTCTCATCTCTGCATTTTCCTTGTTTCACAGACCCGCTTACCATTGAGTTAAAAACCATTATTGCTACAGAGAGCATTTTCTCTTGATGAGGGAATGGGAAGGGTCACCAAAAGAATCCAGAGAGATTAAAAAAAAAGTTTAATTTTAACAATTAAATAGACTGGAAAACAAAGTTCTCTCAATTTGCAGGAGTTTGTTTTTGTTTTGATTTCCAGCGCAAAAGCAAAAAATAAAACATGGAGTTGGGACAATGTGTGAATATGTAAGTGCCAATTTCCCCTCTGAAGTTTACCAACTGGAGAATAAACTACTTGGGAAAAACTACACATCCATTACAATGAGTAAATTAGAAAAATTATTGATAATGACATGTGATGGAGAGGATGCAGATAAGCTGTTTACCTCATAAACTGCTGGTGGAAATGTAAAATGGTACAATCCTTCTGAAAAATCACTCAGCATTTTCAAATAAATTTAAATATATACCTATCATTTTTTAATGTTTATTTATTTTGAGAGACAGAGAGAGAGACAGAGAGAGAGAGAGAGAGAGAGTATCAGCAGGGGAGGGGAAGAGAGAGGAAGAGAGAGAATCCCAAGCAGGTTCCATGCTGACCATGAGCATGGAGCTCAATCTCATGACCATGAGATCACGACCTGAGCCAAAATCAAGAGTCAGAGGCTTAACTGACTAAGCCACCCAGGTACCCCAAATATATACCTATCTTATGACCAAAATCCCACTTCTGGTCATTTATCCTAGAAAAATTAAAATTTATGTTCTTACAACTGTCCATAATAATTCTATTTGTAATAACAATGATGGAAAAACTAAATAACCATCCTTCAAAAGTGAATGGTTAAATAAATATGGTGTATTCAGGCCATTGAAAACTACTTATCATAAAGAGATGTAAAATATTGACTGATCCATACATCTTGGATGGATTTCAAAAATATTGAGCTCAACGAAAAAGAGGCAATCTTAAAAGATTTGGAAGTATGATTCCATTTATATAACAGTCTTAAAACTGACAAAATTCGAGAGCTGGAAAACAGATTAAGGTTTCCAGTATTTAATGTTAGGGGAAAAGTGGTTACTACTATTAATAGGTAGCATGAAGAAGATTTTTTGTGGTGATAAATAGTTCTGTATATCGATTATCTGTAGTGGTAGTCACACAAATCTACACATAAGATCAAATTTTACAGAACAACACACACACATACAAATACACACGCAAATACACACGCTGATAAATGCATGTAAAAACCAGAGAAATCTAAATAAAATCTGAAGACTAGCTGATAATATTGTACCAAATTAATGTCCTGATCATGATATTTTACTGTAGTTATGTAAAATGTTACCACTGGGGTAATTTGGGTGAAGTATACACGGTTTGTCTCTGGACTATTTTTGCAGCTTCCAGTGAGTCCATAATTTTTTCAAAATAGAAATTTTTAAAAACGGTGGCAGACTGATTTGGCATGTGAGCCACCATTTGCTGATCCATGACTCAAGAGGTAGTAAATTCCTCAATCATAGATTATATAATAAATGAAGAACTTAAGTCAAACTTACTAATTAACTTCACAAGGTTTTGATGAAAGATCTATAAATTTAGATGTCATTTGAGTCTCTGAAAAGGTAGCTCACTCTGTCTGACTCACAGAATGTATAGTACCTACATTCTGTGTGTGTAGACATGATGAAAAGACCTGGGTAATTTTGGAATAATTTGAAAGCTGAGGGTGCCTAGGCCTTACTATCCAGAAATGTACCACCCGTCTAAGCTGGCAAAGAAGTTGTAAAGGACCAATGACTGACTACGTGGACCATGTACATGGGTCTGAAAGCAGCCCTTAAGGGTGCAGGAAATCAGAGAACTTTGCCTGGAAAACCATCTAAAACTTGCCCTTTCCCCAAGGCATGTGTTGGACCAAATAAACTTGAATCCATGACAAGGTGAACCACAGATCTCTGTAGCTGAAATCGCATAGGTAGAAGACTATATGCCTTATGGGAACTAGGTTATAGCATGGTCCCCCTCACACACAAACAGAAATTCAATGACTAAACACAAAAATAAATATGCCTTTGTTCACACTACTTTCCCAGTGCAAGTTGGCACAGGTTTCTGTTCATTGTTGTTCCTGAGTTTCATGCTAACCAGGTTCTACTTTGAAATGTGATTCTACAGTCATCTCAACAGGATGAAGAGAATTCTATAAGATCTTTCACAAGCAATGAAATAATCAGGCCACAAACTGACACACTTGGATTCCATTCATTTTCATTCACTAGGACTAATTAACCACCCCCCCCAATTCAATCTTGAAGTGGCAGCAATTTCATTTAATCTTTGGTGGTAGTAGTGAAAAAATAAATATGAATGAGAAAACTGCAAAAGTTGCAAAGTGCTGATCATGTAACAGACTGAGATGAAATAAAAGTCCAAGGTGTGTATGTGTGTGTGTGTATGTGTGTATGCACACACATATACACACAATGGAATATTATTCAGCCATAAAAAAGAGAAAAAATCTTGCCATTTGCAACGACATGAATGGAGCTGGAGAGTATTATGCTAGGTGAAATAATTTGTCAGAGAAAGACAAACACCATATGATTTCACTTATACATGGAATTTAAGAAACAAAACAGATGAACCTAGGGGATAAAAGAGAAAGGCAAACCATAAAACAGACTCTTAACAAACTGAGGGTTGCTGAAGGAGAAGTATGTGGAGGATGAACTAAATGGGTGATGGGTATTAAGGAGGGCACTTGTTGTGATGAGTATTGGGTGTTGTATCTAAGGGATGAATCACTAAATCCTACATGTGAAACTAATATTACATTGTATGCTAACTAACTGGAATTTAAATAAACACAGAAAAAAAGTCCATGGATGGCTGAAAATACAAAGGATAAAATAGACTTTTGTCCCTTTGTTAAAGCTTTGTCAATAAACGGGCACCTGGGTGACTCAGTCGGTTAAGCGTCTGACTTCAGCTCAGATAATGATCTCACTGTTCACGAGTTGGAGCCCCGAGTCGGGCTCTGCGCTGACAGCTCAGAGCCTGAAGCCTGTTCCTCATTCTGTGTCTCCCTCTCTCTCTGCCTCTCCCCCATTCTTGCTCTGTCTCTCTCTCTCTCAAAAATAAATTAAAACATTAAATTTTTTTTTAAAAATAGGGCACCTGGGTGGCCCAGTCGGTTAAACATCGACTTCGGCTCAGGTCATGATCTCACAGTTTGTGAGTTGGAGCCCTGTGTCAGGCCTTGTGCTGACAGCTTGGAGCCTGGAGCCTGCTTCGGATTCTGTGTCTCCCTCTCTCTCTGCCTCTCCCCTGCTCGCTCGCTCTCTATCTCTCAAAAATAAATAAACAGTAAAAAAAAAAAATTAATTAAAAAATAGACTTTGTCAGTAATAAGGCACCCCCTTTTCACAACTCCACATACTTGGGGGGTGGGGACAGATCTGAACTGATCAAATACTGATCAAAGTACAATAATAAATTAAGTGTACTGAATATATACTATATATTCACTGAATAAAAGATTCAATTTTTCTGAGATGTCTGTCCATCCTCCCTAAATGTATGTGAATTTAATGTAGTGCCAATCAAAATCCCAGCAGGCTGCACTTGTCCTAAAGGTAGATTGTGGTGATTTTTGCACAGCTCTGTTATTTACTGAAAAATCATCAAAGTGTTTGCTGAAACTTGGTGCCTTTTATGACTTACATAGGCAAGCTAATTACACTGATAGCACCCCTGTGAAAAATAACGTAGAAAACAAGCAGAAGTGGATCACCATTTTCAAAAACACTTAAGGAAAAAAAAGATCAAACCAAAAATTTATTTGTCCTTCAAGTTTTAAGACTGTAGGAAAACAATTTTCAATGAGTCAGAAATTACTAAATACTATAAATGTGTGCCATCCCTGAGGAATCTATTAGAGCTGCACAGTCCAATAGGGTAAGATTAGCCACATGTGGCTATTTAAATTTAAATTCAAATTAAATTAATTACAATTAGATTAACTAAAATTAAGTTCCTCAGACGTAGATACATTTTAAATGCTCAATACTCATGTGTGGCTAGTGGCTATCCTATGGGACAATGTAGTTATAGAACATTCCCAGCATTTTGAAAGTTCTGTTTCACTACTCTTTACAAGAGGATCAGCTTCATCTAATCAAATGTCCTAGTAAAATTTACAAAATTACTAACTGCAGGCATTTCATACACTCAATTGAAGAGCTAATATTAAAACAGGAATGAGACACAGCGTCATGAGTCAAAGAATAAAACATAAACATATTTTTTTCTGAAAAACAGAAAACAAATCAACCATAAAAACAGAGAAAAAAAGGTATGTTATAATAAGATTATTGCCAGTTGTATAGGTAATAACTGGGAGAAAAAGTACACCATTTAAAACTGACAGTATAAGATTAAGTAATAAAAAAAGCAGATTATGGGCACTATAAAAATTTTTATAAAATAGTAACCACTAACATAAAATGCAAGTCTTCTTGAGTCCTGAAAGTTTTTTTGAAAAAGGAATAAAGACTAAGAAACACAAAAAAAGAAAGAATATAAATAAATATACAATAACTAAAACATAGCCAATACAGAAATTAAAACATAAAACATGAAAGAATTGAGACCAAACATATCATTACAATAAATAATGGCATCAACCAGCTTAGCTGAAAAAAATTTAAAAATTTTTGTATCAGCTCATAAAAGCCCCAAGCCACATTGAAGGTATAAGACTTACAAACACCTCTGCACAAAATAACACGAGAAAGATGCAAGGGACAAAAAGGCAAATATGGGGTACCTGGGTGGCTCCGTCAGTTAGCATCCAATTTCTGCTGTCATGATCTCAGGGCTCCTGAATTCGAGCCCCACATCAGATCTTCTGTCCCCCCCACCTCTTCCCCTCTCATGTGCTGTGTTTGCTCTCTCTCTCGCTCGCTCGCTCTCAAAAATAAATAAATAAACATTAAAAAGAAGGATGAAAATGATAAAACACACTCATATAAAACAGGACAAGTGTAGAAAAAATAAAGACTAAAAAATACAAACATTATCAAAAGGAAGTTCTTTTGGGTATATACCAAAAACTATACACTAGCATAGAGAATACTTTCTAAACCACAATAGAACATTCACAAAATTCATCATATACTAAGGCACACGAAATGCCTAAGTGACTTTGATGCAGTAATACTAGAAATTTTTACTAAATCCAAAAGAAAACAAATCTTAAAACAAAAATACATCCACTCTCCTAACTTAAAAAAACAGAAACATCAAGTTGTTAAAATCCAGGCTTTCAAGTAGCTTCAAGCATAAAGCAATAATGATAAACATTATATATTAATAGGTTTATAAATACAGGCTTTTATAGCTTGCTTTTTTCTCAATCTCTGCTTGCAATTCATTCTAGAACCTTTGCTTTAGTTATTTCTTGTAAATTTTTTCTTATAAAATTGATTTTCAAATCTATACACTAACTCAAACAAGCCATATTATATCCATACCATAGTTAAAAATCACTTTCTAAACAGTTCACTGAGTTGTTCCATAGGATTTCAAACAGTATTTTCAAACCAAACTTTGTATTCACCATTGTAACACGTTCCACCTTCTACCATATTTGTCCTGTCATTGTCCATACAGATGCCCATGATAAAACCTAGACCTTGCAGTCTGCCTTATCTCCCCTCATTCAAAGGAGGATATTTTCCTTTTATCCTCACCATTTTATTTCTCCTTCATTGTATCCTTTCCACTATTTTCTTCCCACTTTACCCTAGGCCAAGCCCTAATCATCTGTGACGATAGAAATTTTAGGACAACTGTCTCATGACCTCCTGTACTACAATCCTGTTCCCCTGACCTCCCTATTACTGCCTCAGTTAACTTTCTCGACAATCTGTAACTCTTACCCTGTCACTACATTATTTGAAATACTGGTAACTAGACTTGTTTTGGTGATCATTTCCCACTATATACAAATACCAACCATTACTTTGTACACTGAAACTAAAATAATGTTATATGTCAATTAAATCTCAATTAAATAGAATTCAAATGTCCTTTGGTTTATCCAGTTCACCAGGGCCTTTTACCCTTATATTCCTGATTCTCCTGGTTTTTCTATCTGCTTGATCCTTGTAGGCACTGTGCTTGCATGGTTTACATTATAAAATATAGGCTCTCTTGTACATTTTAAAGGCCTTTCATGCTCTGAATTTCTGTTTGTTTACCTAAGTTTGGCTACACCATCTCTTTCTCTTCAGGTCACAACCCTTCTCCCCACTCTTCTCTGACACTGTTCTATAAGAACACTGAAGCGCCTGTGATCCTCTATAGATGCCATTTATAATGTTACTTCTAAGCACACGCGATCTTTTCTGCCTGGAATTGCATCCTTCTCACACACTTGGTTTGCTTATGAAATTCCCCTCACTAAGCATTTCCTTTCTAAAAGTGTCAGTTTTCAAAAATATTTGCTTGGCTTATACCCTTTCTAAAATATTCAAGGTGCAAAAATGTAATCATATAATCTTTACTCATATGCTCTAATGATTGTTATAAAAATGAGACACAGTGTTTAAAAGATTTTCCACTATAACTGACAGAGAATGAACCAGATGTTACTTAACAAATATACAAAGTAACTGCTTCCTCTACTGGGACCACATTGACCTCACTTAGGTAATTACCTACAATGTGTCTATTGTCTAGACAAAACAAAATTCCATCTCAGTATGATTTGAAAAGGTTTAGTTTACATGATAATTATATCAAAAAATTTTAACATTCTCTTTCCTTCTCAAAATCTGATCTGTTTGCCTCAAATGTTATGTAAAAAAAGATACAGATAGACATCTTTATGTTGACAGCTTTTAAATATAATATACCATTCAGTGATACTAAAATGTTCATCCAACAATGTAAAGGGTAACAGTGACATGTTAACTAAAATAAAACCTGTTTACAAATTATATCCTTGTATGAAAAAAATTCATTCCTCAGAGCTTGGCAGGGAATCAAAGTGACTATGGCCCAGGGTCCATTTAGTTCATGGAAAACTCAACTCCTAAAGCCACAAGCTTTCAAGGCATATACAAGAACTCTGGGAATGGCTAATTTACTTTGGGACTAGGGAGTCAGAGAGAAACCATTCAAATCCAAAGACTCAACATCAAACATGTGGAGGAGATGTACAGGAAACAACTGAGGTAAATGGTTAAGATAACTGAAAACAAAGAGTATTGATTCTTGTTTCTTTGATATATATATATATAGATAGATAGATAGATAGATAGATAGATAGATAGATAGATAGATATAGATAGATATAGATATAGATATATTTATCAGCATGGTATTTAAAAGAAAGCATAGGAATTAGAGTCAGACTAAACTGAATTCGAATCTAGATTCTAATTATTTATATACATCCTTGGCTAAATTACTTAGATCTCTGTCAGTTTTCTTTTTTTTTTATACTGAAGTGTAACTAACATAAAATATTAGGTTCAGACATACAACATACTGATTTGACAATTTTATACATTACTCAGTGCTCACCATGATAAATGTAGTTGCCACCTGTCACCAAACGACATTATTACAACATTATTGACTCTATTCCTTATGCTGTACTTTTCATCTCTGTGACTTACTTGTTTTATAACTGGAAGTTTATACCTCTTTATATACCTTTATATATTTCACTCATCGCCCCACCCACGTCCCCTCTGGCAACCACCAGTTTTTTCTTTGTATTTAAGAGTCTGTTTTTGTTTTGTTTAGTTTTTAGATTCCAAATATAAGTGAAATCCTATGGTATTTGTCTTTCTCTAACTTATTTCACTTAGCATTATACCCCCTAGGTCCATTTATGTTGTTGCAAGTGGCATGATCTTGTTTTTTTATGGCTCAGTAATATTCCAGATAGATAGATAGATAGATAGATAGATAGATAGATAGATAGATAGATAGATTAGATTATATATAATCTCACATCTGTATCTATTCATCTATCAGTGGATATCTGGGTTGCTTCAATATCTTGGTTATTATAAATAACCTACATTAGGATGAACATTAAATCTACATTTAAGAGCAGTTGTAAAAACTGGATGTAAGAAACTTTTCTACAGTATCACTTATTAAGCTTATATAACCATAAGATGTAGACTTAGATATATAACTTCATTAATGTAACTCATATTTATTGAATGACATCTATAACCCAGGCACTGTTTCAGGTGCTGAAGGCTACCAATGAAAGAATACTGGGGATGACAAGTCCACAGATTCATTTACAATCTAGAGAGGAAGATAAAACTTCAAAACCGAGGAAGACACAAGAATAAATGAAGTAATAAATAGGTAGAATTCATAGGCACTATTGACTTATTGAACTTAGAGTTAGCTGAGGAATAAAAATAGTAAGAATTATCAGTACCTTGGAATCTTAACTAAATGAGAAGCTCAGAGTAAGAGATTTAAAGGAGTGTATGTGGGACATATTTTGTGTTTATTTGTTAACATGGGAGGGACAAGAGGGAATGGATATGTTTATATTCTGAAATGAAAGAGCTGATGGAAAGGGAGATGCTGAAATATATAGGGTTTCCTCTATGGTAATTTGAAAAGCAGCAAAAATCTCTTTCCACATCGAAAATCTATCCCCTACTGGCCTATTATTTTGTCTGAAATTCTCACCAAGATTGGGGATTTTATGCCAAGAAATTGTTTCCATCACAGTTTTGCTAAAATAAACCTGTGTTTCCTGGGTTACCTGGGGAAGTCTACAGGTTTAGGCAAAGGATTTAAGAATTTAGAATATCATCTAATTATAATTCGAAGGGAATATGACCATAAACATAAAGGTATAGGACACTTTTGCTTGTTTGTTGCATATTTCTGTTTGTCGTTTGGTGTATTTAAGAAGAAACAGAGTGGATATATTGGAATATTATCAAAAGATGCATGAGGTTACTGGTGAGGATAAAGAAACGCAATAAGCCCAAAATAAATCTCTTCCTAGACTACAAAACTGAGATATGTTAGGATAGCTGTGTGCTGATTTCAGAGAAACACTCAGTTCAACTCAGCTCATAAAGAAAGAAGAAAATGTTGGCTCTAACCTAGAATTCCTGAATAATGGCAAAAGGAGGAAATCTTTCATAACTCTGAGGATGGCACACTTCTTATCAGATATGCCTCCCTAATAAAAGAGCTAAGACTGATCTTTTAAAATGAACGTAGATAAGATGAAAATATGATTACTGGATCATAGAAAGCAACGTGCCAATCAATGATCTACTTTTCTTAGCATTTCCTATATATGCTTGTGTTTGCAATTACTAAATTAGCCTCATAACAGGAAATCAGAAGAGCCCTTAAGTTTGTACTGTATCCCGGTATGGAGGGACATTAAGTTGCCAGCTGTTCACTTTTAATAAAACAATATAATGTTTATGAAGTCCAACAGAGCCTTAGAAAGCTCTGTGTCATCGTAGTGTTTTTGCTTTGCCCCTGCCACCCATGGGCACAGAAGAAACTCTTCCCCCCATATGATGAATTCCTGTGATATCCCAAAGTGACTTTAAAAATTTCAATAGTCTTTCCCTTTGAAAAATAACACCTCTTCCATTCTCTTGTTGCATATTTGTGCTTTCCTTTAGTAAGTGAACACTGAAGGGGGAATTTGAGAGCTCTAATAGCTTCTGTAGTGTTCTTATAATAGTAATGTTTTTAGCATCACTATAGTTAAGGACTTGTCAGCACTTATAAACTCCTACTTTAGTGAAATTTCACTTGGCATATAAGCTTTCAGCCCAAGAGCAATTTTCATTTTAAGCTTTAAAACCATCTCAGGGTATTTTGATAGTGTGGTTAAAACTTAAAACAAAAGCTTACTGTTCTCAGATGATTCCAATCCCCTCCAAAATTGCTCTTTGCAGGTTTCTTCTCTCCATAAAATCAATTAGCTCATAATAGCTAAAAAGAGTGGGAAGTTTTTAACAGTTGTAATGATGGATGTAATACAGTTCTGCACATAAAAATTATGTTTAAAATATTAAAAAAATATTCTAAAATCTAAAAAACAAAAATGTTGACAAACAAGAATTGTTTGCATTTTAATATATAACCAATACCTCTTGAGAAGTCAAGTTTTAGATGACACTTAAATTCTAAAGGTGAAATATTTTCAGTGGAAGACTTAATTTTAACCTTAATACACCACATTTGATGTTTCAAATGACTACAAAATGTTTAAGTTTTTGTAATATAATTTATTGTCAAATTAGCTAACATAGATTCCCATGATTTATCACTTACATACACACTCAGTGCTCAGCCCAAGTGTCCTCCTCAATGCCCATCACCCATTTTCCCCTCCCTCCAGCCACCCCCAACATCAACCTTCAGTTTTGTTCTCTGCATTTAAGAGTCTATTATGGCTTGCCACTCTGTCTGTTTGTAACTATTTTTCCCCTTCCCTTCCCCGTGGTCTTCTGTTAAGTTTCTCAAGTTCCACATATGAGTGAAAACATATGATACCTGTCTTTCTCTGACTGACTTATTTCACTCAGCACAATAATCTCCAGTTCCGTCCATGTTGTTGCAAATGGCAGGATTTCATTCTTTCTCATTGCCACGTAGTATTCCATTGTATGTATAAACCACATCTTCTTTATCCATTCATCAGTTGATGGACATTTGGGCTCTTTCCATAATTTGGCTATTGTTGAATGTGCTGCTATAAACATTGGGGTACATGTGCCTCTATGATTCAGCACTCTTGTATCTTTTGGATAAATTCCTAGTAGTGCTATTGCTGGGTTGTAGGGTAATTCTATTTTTAAGTTTTTGAGGAACATCCACACTGTTTTTCAGAATGCATTAGTTTGCATTCCCACCAACAGTGCAAGAGGGTTCCTGTTTCTCCACATCCTCATCAACATCTGTTGTTTCCTGAGTTGTTCATTTTAGCCATTCTGACTGGTGTGAGGTAGTATCTCAATGTGGTTTTGATTTGTATTTCCCTGATGATGAGTGATATTGAGCATCTTTTCATGTGACTGTTGGCCATCTGGATGTCTTCTTTGGAAAAGTATCTATTCATGTCTTCTGTCCATTTCTTCACTGGATTATTTGTTTTTCAGGTGTTGAGTTTGGTAAGTTCTTTATAAATTTTGGATACTAAACCTTTGTCCAATATGTCATTTGCAAATATCTTCTCCCATTCTGTCAGTTGCCTTTTAGTTTTGTTGATTGTTTCCTTTGCTGTGCAGAAGTTGTTTTTTTTTTTTTTTTTTTTATCTTGATGAGCTCCCAATAGTTCATTTTTGCTTTTATTTCCCTTGCCTTTGGAGACATGCTGAGTAAAATGTTGCTGCAGCTGAGGTCAAGAAGTTGTTGCCTGTTTTCTCCTCTAGGGGTTGATGGTTTCTTGTCTCACATATAGGTCTTTCATCCATTTTGAGTTTATTTTTGTGTAAGGTGTAAGAGAGTGGTCTAGTTTCATTCTTCTGCATGTTGCTGTCCAGTTCTCCCAGCACCATTTGCTAACGAGACTTTTTCCCATTGGATATTCTTTCCTGCTTTGTCAAAGATTAGCCGGCCATACATTTGTGGGTCAAATTCTGGGTTCTCTATTCTATTCTGCTGATCTATGTGTCTGTTTTTGTGCCAATACCATACTGTCTTGATGACTACGGCTTTGTAGTACAGGCTAAACTCCAGGATTGTGATGCCTCCTGCTTTGGTTTTCTTTTTCAACATTACATTGTCTATTTGGATCTTTTGTGGTTCCATACATATTTTAGGATTGTTTGTTCTAGCTTCGAGTAGAATGCTGGTGCAATTTTGATTGGGATTGCATTGAATGTGTAGATTGCTTTGGGTAGTATCAACATTTTAAGAATATTTGTTCTTCCAAACCATGAACATGGAATGTTTTTCCATTTCTTTGTTTCTTCTTCAATTTATTTCATAAGTTTTCTATAGTTTTCAGCATACAGATCTTTACACATTTGGTCAGGTTTATTCCTAGGTATTTTATGGTTCTTGGTGCAATTGTAAACGGGATCCATTTCTTGATTTCTTTCTTTCACTTCATTATTGGTATATGGAGACACAACTGATTTCTGCACATTGATTTTATATCCTGCAACTTTGCTGAATTCAAGTATCAGTTCTAGGAGTTTTTTGGTGGCGTCTTTTGGATTTTCCATGTATAATATCATGTCATCTGCAAAAAGTGAAAGTTTGACTTCTTCTTTGCCCATTTGGATACCTTTTAGTTCATTTTGTTGTCTGATTGCTGAGGCTAGAACCTCCAACACTATGTTAAACAACAGTGGTGAGAGTGGATATCCCTGTCATGTTCCTGATCTCGGGGGAAAAGCTCTCAGTTTTTCCCCATTGAGGATGGTATTAGCTGTGGGCCTTTCATATATGGCATTTATGATGTTAAGGTTTGTTCCTTCTATCCTGAATTCCTTGAGGGCTTTATTAAGAAAGGATGCTGTATTTTGTCAAATGCTTTTTCTGCATCTATTGACAGGATAATATGGTTCTTATCTATTCTTCTATTAATATGGTGTATCACATTGATTGATTTGCAAATATTGAACCAGCCCTGCAGCCCAGGAATGAATCCCACTTGATCAAACTGCAGGTTCATTTCGCAATTTCCTCAGTGCTCCTTCTTTAACTTCTTTCCTGGGTTCTCCTTTTCTACCATATTTCTAATTGATAGAGTGTCCCAGGGCACTTCTCACAATGCATGCCTCTCTTGGTCATTTCATATAGTCACATGACTCTCAATTTTATACCTTTTCTGCTAAGTCTCAAATTTACATCTCTACAGCAGAAATCTTCAGAAACATACAGCTCTACATTGGCTATCTTGTAGGCATATGGTAATTTAAAATGCATACATACATTAGAATCTTGATTTCCTCCCTCCCATTGCCCAACAATCTTTTCCTCTTTTAGCCTCTTTAATCTCAGCAAATTTCATGGTTTATGGAAAAAAAACCTAGACATCACTCCTGATTCCTTCTTTCCTCAAATTCAACCCATTAGCTAGTGCTTTTAGTTCCACCACAAAACATATCATGAATCTATCTTTGCTCTCTCCCTTCACTCAGCCAACACTTCTAATCAGGTCTACTCCACACCCGTAAAGAAGAATAAGAGTGACATTCAAAAATGCAAAGGCTATCACAATCTTGTTCATGTAAAATCTTCCTTATGCATGAAGAATAACATTCAACTGTCTTGTGTTAATTCATAAGGCTCTGCACTATCTGTCACCACTCAAAGTCATCAGCCTTCTTATGTGCCACTCTCCAGCCAAGGCCACAAGTATCTTTTGGAAGCTTAGACAGAATAGCAATTTAGAAACATTGATTCTTTTTTTTTTTTTATCTTTTTCAATGATTATCCCCCACATTTCTCATGACTGTTCATATTAAGGAATTTCTCAAAAGGGAACAGAACATTGTCAAGTATGATGTATAAACTGGAATAAAGGGGCTCTGATAGGCCTAACCTGGGAAATTTGAGCACCACAAACAGTAATGAAATGATGAGGTTAGTGAATTTTTTAACATTTTTATTTATTTTTGAGAGACAGAGAGAAACAGAGCACGAGCAGGGAAGGGGCAGAGAGAGAGAGGGAGACACAGAATTTGAAGTAGGCTCCATGCTCTAAGCTATCAGCACAGAACCCAATGCGGGGCTCAAACCCATGAGCCATGAATTCATGACCTGAGCTGAAGGTGGACTCTTAACCAACTGAGCCACTCAGGCGCCCCGAGGTTAGTGAATTTTAAAACAACAAATAAATAAAAGTCCCTAAGTCCATAGTGGTAGTTTTAAATGATAAATATAGAAGAAAATCTAATCTTCTTTTAGAAGAATGCCAGCTTTGACAGTTATATATACAAGAAATGCTAGAACTAGAAAATTGCCATCTTGTAACCCCCATATAATCACTGACTCAGATTCTCAAGCAAGGATCTTAAACTGAAGTTAAAACCATGAGTTAACATTTTTATGACCAAGTGAGTCAGATAATCACAAATTATAATCTCACCATTGTTTATCCATTAGAAATGGAAATATTTGCTTTACTAAGGAGAAATCTAGAAGTCACTAACTTATATAAATGTCGAAATAGGGTATTGCCAAGCCCGGTAGCATGACAATGTATCTCATGATGAGATCCACTATACCTATGTTTTGTTGGCCTG
Source organism: Puma concolor (assembly GCF_028749965.1). Taxonomy (NCBI): domain Eukaryota; kingdom Metazoa; phylum Chordata; class Mammalia; order Carnivora; family Felidae; genus Puma; species Puma concolor. The sequence goes on along the minus strand of NC_141667.1, from coordinate 202,160,264 downwards.
AATAGTTTGACATCAATCTAATAGTGAAGAAACAGTCAGAAAGGCATACTGCAAGACAGTGAGCCAAAAATCTTCAGTGTATTCATAATTGTAAATAACAAAGAGAGGTAGATAGTGTTCTATATTAGGGAAGACCAAAATGATGTAAAATAGCCAAGTCCAATGTCTGAAATAATTTGGAAACAATAGATAATTTTAAAATTAAAGAAATGTTGTTTAAATGGACAAAAACTGGCGCACGCACACACACCCACACACACAAATTAGTCAAGAATAGGATAGTTAAGTGGATTTAAACCAATTTCAAATTATCTTGGAATTCTACTCTGGAAATGGAAAACCCATTCATTTCTTTGATCCATTCAAGACAGAAATAGCAAAGAGGAAAGCTATCACATGGAAAATAGAAGACCACAGAAAGAGAATTATTCTTTTTCCCTCCATTACAAAAATAATCATCACTAAATTCTACTCCTGAAACCAATATTACACTATATGTTAACTAACTAGAATTTAAATTAAAACTTAACAGTAAAGAGTAAAAAAAAAAAAAAAAATCAACCTAATAGTGTTCTTCTTGCAAAATTTCTCTACATCCACCTCATGCTAGCCACTAAGCCATGAAGGAATGATGAACTATGCTTCTAGATATTAGTAAATTGAGACCAAAGAGAGCACTCTAACAGAAATGTCAGTTAGAAACAGATTGAAATGTATTTAGAATGTTTATAGGAGACTATCCACAGTGAAATATATAATGGCAATTTTTAAGTCAGTATTTTGAGATCAGTCTGATGCATAACATGGAAATCTAGTTACTTAAATAGTATGAAAAATGTGTTTATAACCCACAAAGATGCCATTAATGATCACATTTACTTGATGTTCATAAAATCAAGAATAGCGTACCATGTAGAAAATGTCTAAGTCCTATCTTTGGATTGTGATAGTCAAACTCTATAGTATAAATCTATAGCCTAGGAAGGCAACAAGTAAGATATTAAGTTCAGAATGGAGAAAGGCAATGCACAGATGTGCTAAGTCTAGAAATGTCTGCCAAAACAAAAAAAAAAAAAAAAAAAAAAAAGAAATATGGCAGAGCATCACTCAGTATAAATATGGAAATACAAATAAAAATAATACAGTGAGTATTTCAAGGACCAATCTGAAAGTTACAGCAGTCAACTGTGAATGCCCAGGAACCAGGACTGAATTACAGATTATGCCTCTAAAACTAACATAGTCTAGATACTAGATACTATTTAGTAGTGTTTATGCATTGACATTGACAATAAAGTGATTTTTTTTCATTTTTTTTAACGTTTATTTATTTTTAAGACAGAGAGAGACAGAGCATGAATGGGGGAGGGTCAGAGAGAGGGAGACACAGAATCTGAAACAGGCTCCAGGCTCTGAGCTGTCAGCACAGAGCCTGACACGGGGCTCGAACTCACGGCCTGCGAGATCATGACCTGAGCTGAAGTCGGCCACTTAACCGACTGAGCCACCCAGGCGCCCCGACAATAAAGTGATTTTTTTTTTAATTTTTTTTTTCAACGTTTATTTATTTTTGGGACAGAGAGAGACAGAGCATGAACGGGGGAGGGGCAGAGAGACAGGGAGACACAGAATTGGAAACAGGCTCCAGGCTCTGGGCCATCAGCCCAGAGCCCGACCCGGGGCTCGAACTCACAGAGCGCGAGATCGTGACCTGGCTGAAGTCGGACGCTTAACCGACTGCGCCACCCAGGCGCCCCTAAAGTGATTTTAATTCAAGTTCCCAAGCAGCCATTATGGGAGTGATAATACTGTGTAAGTCACTATACCTCACTTTCCTCTTTTATAAAAAGAGAATAAAAATAGGGGCCACCTCATGGTTGCTTTGAGGATGAAATAACCATGGGAGGAAATCTCTGAGCTTATTCTTTTTTTTTTCAATGTTTTTATTTATTTTTGAGAGAAAGAGACACAGAGCAAGCGGGGAAGGGGCAGAGAGAGAAAGGGAGACACAGAATCTGAAGCAGGCTCCAGGCTCTGAGCTGTCAGCGCAGAGCCCAATGAGGGGCTCGAACTCACAAACTCTGAGATCATGACTTGAGCCGAAGTCTGATGCTCAACCGACTAAGCTACCAGGTGCCCCACTGAGCTCATTCTTTGTTGTTAAACATTAAATTAAAAATATTGTGAAGTACATTTTATAATGTGTATCTGATTTGATGATAACTCAGTGATCCTGTGTGAAGAGTCAGTCTGGAAACAGAATCCTATTCATCATGTAGTGATTTTCAAAATGGAAAGTTGAAAACCAGAGCAAAAAGCTACCCTTAAAATTGCCTGCTAAAAGTCATATGAATGAGCTGTATAAAGTGTAGTTGTCCCCATATTTCAGGTGTAATATACTCAACTAACATTTGTGTTATATATTATTTCTAACAACTAAACAGACACAAATTTGTTATAAGGATGCATACCAATAATTTAGCTATTTCCAGTGTAACTTTACAGGAGAACTAAGAAAGGAAAAAGAATGTTCCATTGGGAATTTTCAAAATTTTTTTAATGTTCATTTATTTTTGAGAGAGAGAGACACACAGAGTGTGAGCGGGAGAGGGGCAGAGAGAGAAAGGGAGACACAGAATTCGAAACAGGCTACAGGCTCTGAGCTGTCAGCACAGAGCCCGACACGGGGCTCGAACTCACAAATTCTGAGATCATGACCTGAGCCAAAGTCGGATGCTCAACTGACTGAGCCACCCAGGGTGCCACCTGGTCAGGGAATTTTCAAATAAAAGCACATATTATTTGTGGAAATCCAATGTAACCTTCCACTGGTAGGTCCATTATGCAACAACCCAGCTTGGTTTGATGCATGGGCATAATTAATTATTTAATACATAATTAATAATTAATTATGAAATATATATTGAAAATCCTAGCACACAGTAAGTACTAAATTAGTTGAAGACATTTTTAACATATAAACTGGGACTACAGTACCAAAAGCCTTAGGTGATGCCAAATAGTTCTGGCTGTATTCAATAAACATCAGAGCTACATAAGGTTCCAGAACAGGAGAGGGACACAGGACTGGATACAACAACCCCTCTGCATTCTGTACTGTGTTTGAAGAACAAGAGATTGGAAGGAACACTTTGAAGTTGGAAACACTGATTTTACAGGCAACTTTGCTTATTTATACGTTTAAGTTTACATATGTGAAAATGAATGCTTCTGACAGATATTTATTTAGAATTATGAAGAAAGTAATATTTTTTGCAAAATCTTCTGTAATGTAAGGTGATTGGTCTTGAAATTCTCTTTTAAGCCCATCATGAAAATATTGGTCATTATGACTTAAGTGCTTTTGCCCATATAATTCATTATAGCAAATAGCAATGAACACAAAAGAATGCATTTTCTTAAGTGTATGCACAATGTTTTTGATAAATAACATTTATTAAAATGGATTTTTCTAAAATAAAGTTTTAAAGCTACAGATTGTGCTTCATGTCATTAAATGGGGATCAACTCTTACGACTCCACAGGAATATCATATTTGAAATATAAAGTGCCTATAACTTAAAAGTTTTCTACTATTACACAAATGGATATATTCCCCTCTCTGAAGCATTCCAAAATTGTTCTATTAGTAAAGAGTCTGGAGGGGCGCCTGGGTGGCGCAGTCGGTTAAGCGTCCGACTTCAGCCAGGTCACGATCTCGCGGTCCGTGAGTTTGAGCCCCGCGTCAGGCTCCGGGCTGATGGCTCGGAGCCTGGAGCCTGTTTCCGATTCTGTGTCTCCCTCTCTCTCTGCCCCTCCCCCGTTCATGCTCTGTCTCTCTCTGTCCCAAAAATAAATAAACATTGAAAAAAAAATTAAAAAAAAAAAAAAGAGTCTGGAAATACATTTATGTTCTGATTATAACGGAATGAAATTCATAGTAAAGGAAAAGCAGATATTGACATTGTTTATGATTTTTATTGTTAGTTGCTGTACAATTTAAATGCTTTAATAGGAAGATCAGATCAGCCTTCCCTTTCTCTTGGTCAAAGCAATCAGATTAACATACAATTTGCTTAATACGGTGGTGACTTTCTAAAGATAAACTTTTCTATTATGTTCATGTGCAAATTCTTAAATATATGATTACCCCAGACTCAAATAAATTCTATAAATATTGATGGAAATAAACGACAATAAATTGGTTTCCTTTAATAAATTTTGACAACCGAAAGATGACAGAACAGGCTAAGGAGCACAATCCCTTCATTGACACAATAATTAAAACATTAACTTAAATCTTATTTCAAGATATCTTGAACTTTGGAAAATTCACTATGAAATCTAATGGAAGGGGTCATTTACATCAAATCATCCTTGTAAACCATTAATATTTCCCACAAAAAACACTGTCAGTATACAAAATGGAGAGTAAGAATGACTCTGAAGTTGTGACCCTTGAGAGTTCCTTGGAAAAAAAAAATAGTAACAAGGCATGGCACTGGACAAAGAGTCAGAAGGCAAAACAGTGCAAAGGCACTAAACACTGAGTGCATGTGTACACACACAACTCACAAAGACATATACACACAACTTTTTACACCTGTTAAGGTGATGACAAAATGTTCATACTTTTAAAATTAAAAAATTCAGAATTTATAGATTATGTATGCTGAGCTTGCTTACACATATTCAAGAAATTAAACCATTTTTTAACAAAATGCACTGTGTAAAATGTACTGTGCCATTACAGCTCTAATTCAAACTACTAATAACCTGCATACAATTATTTTAAAATTTCTTTGCTTCATTTTCTTTTACTATTTTGGGGGAAAATGTTAATTTATTATTTTGCAAAGATATTTTTATTTACAGTCTTTTTTCCTCCATGAGGTTTAGGAAAGGCTCAGCCTTTCAATTAGCATGCTAATATACTGTATCTGATAACTGTCTTACAAAAGAGCACTTGATTTTATGTAAAAACGGTCAAACATATTATAATTTGGAAGACTGCAAGATTTGGGACACAAAATATAAGTATTGATTTTTAATCAAAGAAATTCCATTTATAAATTTTCCACATTAACTAAATCCAGTAAATAGTTCTGTAGAAATCCCCATTAAAGAAAATGTTTAGAATATTTGTAGTTAGAAGACACTGATTAAACTTAAGACCACTTTCACTTGACAAAGTTGGTGGAAGGCATCAGAAAGAAGCACAGTTTAATTTGTGATTAACCATGGACCATACTTTTTTCTCTTTCTTATTGTTTGCCCTCTCTAGACTCATTTCATTTTTCATTAACGTTTGTACCAAGGAACGTGACTGGAAGAGACAAGAAATGAAATTCACATTATCAATTAAGCCACTAATTTGTGCTCTTTTATAAGATCAGGTGGAGAAAATACTGACATTCTTGTTTCAGCTAATAGCACCATTTGAACTATGCTTTTCCTGTATTTGTGCTGCTCTGATAGCAAGGCATTTTGGACTGAGAAATTTGTAGAGTAAATGTAAATATTTACTGTAAATATTTTTTTACTTTGTGAGATACAATCAGTTTCATTATTTAAAAACATTTATTATTATTTATGATGTTATTAATATTTATTTTTCAATGTGATAGATCTAGTGTTTACATGATGATGTCTCATAGACAGTAAATCTTATCAACAGATCTAATTTCCACTTTGACAATCTGAATATCCCCTTTAAAGCTATATTTTGTTTTTAGCATTAGGATTTTTTTTATTATTTATTATGAAAAAAAGATTTAATTAACAACAGTATTTTGCAGAAGAATGGGTAGAGTTTTCATTTTATTGATTTTTAAAATGCAAATTGCTGTTTTAAAAATCATTTTTTACTTCTTTATTGAGTACAAAAAATATCAAATATTTTCTGGACAGTAACTAAATGTTACTTATTTTCACTTTGAGATAAACTATAAAAACACATCACATCTTTTGTAACTCATAAAATATTTGTCAAGTTCTTTAATACCTACTAAACAAATGTACATATACTAAATCCAAAATTGTACATCAAAACATAATAGAAGGGACTATACAGAACTGTACATTACTCAGAGTCTTAACAGTAGGCCACCTAGATTCAAGCCTGATTCTACCACTAACTAGACATGTGAACTTGTGCAAATTATTTAATACTTGGCATATCAGTTGGTCCTCAGTTAAAAAGGGGTCAATGACTCTATCTCCTAAACTGTTGTAAGGACTCCATTAATTAGTACACATAACATTCCTAGAATACTGTTTGGCCTATGGCAAATACTACATTATCATTAGTGATTATTATCAGTAGTATTGATATTATTTGTAATAGTATTATGAAATGGTTAAATCAAAGACATTGGAATGCATGTCACCAGCTCAATTTTAATATAATATTGTTACCTTAAATCAAAAAGAAAAGGTTTGAAGCAAGAAAAGAACATAAGCACTATTTCAAAGAACAAAGTACAGAAAGATATATTTCCTACCACTGAATTGAGTTTTAGAACGCAGTAAGTACCTTATCTCCTTTTTGATTTGAAAGGAATTGCAAATGTTAGAAGATACATTATAATCTTCACTATTTCATTTGTTTTCAAAATCCATTTTATTTTAATTCTGTCACGTAGAAAAATAAAACCTTAAATTCCCAAACAAGTGTTTTCTTGTAAATTGAAATAATATTTAACTTCTTGAGTCTTATTCTTCCCCAAACCAAGTCACTTTTGCCTGATGAGTGAAGCTCATAAACTCGGGACACCAGGGAACCATATATGGCATTATTCTATTGCTGCCATAGCACTTAACTGCCACATTCATTGTGTAGCTACAGCCATGGGGAGAACATAGCTCATTAATACTTTTCACACATTATACAGTGACATAGTCCAGATTATTCTTTTCTTACTTATAAGACCTCAGTGACTTCTTTCATTGAAATAAAATAATGTTCCCACTTCTAGAAATATACTAGAATATGTCTCTAGTTTATAAAACAAAAGGCACTTTGGAGTATGCTCACTATATGGCAAAGCTTTTTTAATTTCATGAAAAGGCATTTCATAGATTTATAATAAAATTAACTTCTTTGAGAGTGCATCAAATCAAACACAGATTACTCTGACTTGAAAACTACCAAAATGTTTTGATCCACTATACTCTTGATCTCCTTTTTTCTGTTATAGTACACCCATTTTCAATTGTATGCTATGTTACAGAAATAACTTTTGAAACCAAGTATTTTAAATTTAAAAGTAATACTATGGAGAAATAAAGAATTTGCCTTTAAGATATATATTTCTACTAGAAAAAGAGATTATCTTTGATAATTAAACTTCTCAAACATAACATTATATATCCGATAATAAATAACAGAAAACTGTTTTTAATTTTGCCCAAATAAGTGATTTTGTATAAGAAATTTCTTAGAAATAATTGTTAACAGTAAGTGGAAAAAAAATAAATGTATGTGGTACTGGAGTAGTAATTGCTACTCCACACATTATACAGTTTTGGAAAATTTAATTCTTCCATGATTATCATTTAGTGATGCAGGGAACAAACACCATTAAATTTTTTAAAATGATTTTAAATGCATAAACTCTTAGGACAAAGAGTGCAATAATACAAGTATAATATTATCAGTAAGAACTAAACTTCTTTAATGCTCAATTTCACCTACCAATATTGCTAAAAATACAACAAAATACTGAAGCACCAAAGGTTATTAAAGGTTTTCATTGAAAGTAAATCAAAATAGAAAACTTTGTTTGGCTTAACACATTAATGAATATTTTGGTTTGCAAAAATGGGCCCTAAGCCTAGTATGAAATAAAGAATATAAAGAATGAAATTGCCTTAGACAATGAATAGTACTGTGTTTCCCAAAAGAGGTGGGCTTGAAAAATAAAGGGTCAGAGAACGATTACCAGACATCCAAGCATACAGCCCCTATGTGATAAGGTCTAAGAAGCAAGGGGTTGAAAAAAGCTTAGGAACATGGATGTCAAATATTTTATATTTAGGAATCTTGGTTTACTGTATATCAAAATATCTGTTACTTCTTAAGCCTTCAGTAAAGTTGTATTACCAACCAACTGAATATCTTGTATAAGTAGAAATCTTGAGAAAATCAAAGAAAAGGCATGGAGTTACACATATTTCAAATATTCTTCTCTGCCCCTGGCTACATTGATCTGAAGATGAATCCCTTTCCCAGCCATACATACACATATCTAGCTATAGAAGAGAAACACAGTAACAACTAGGGAAACCTAAAACAGAAAAACATAAAGCATCAGAATTTATAGAACATATGAAGAAAGTAAGCTTCCCTATAAATAGAAAAAGTGAGTAAATAGATGACAAGTATTATTTTTTGTTGTCGTTATTTTTGTCATTGTTGTTTAAATGTTCCTTTCTTATTTTTACATTGAAATTAAAATTGATTTGTGGTTAACAAAATATTAACCAGTCCAGTTAAAAACGATATGACATAAATGTAGGTTTCAAGAAAGGCGCTGGGTGGCTTAGTTATTTGAAGATTCTCTCTGTCTCCCTTGGCCCCTCCCCACTTTCACACAAGCTCTCTTTCAAGGGAAAGAGGCTCTCTCTCTCTCTCTCTCTCTCTCTCAAAAAAAAAAAAAATTAGGGCTGAAGAAAAACAAAGCAGCAATAAGATATATATGTAAAAGAAAAATGAAGAACAACATGGTATATACTTTATACCCTAGGTTTGGCTGGTCACTTTATTAAGTTCTACGCTAGAGGGGCTATAAAATAACATTTAATTGCATTTAAAATCCATTGAAATTAGCCCTATAATGTTAGCAGGGTCAACCTAGGCTTCAGTTTGGCAAATTTTTATCAAGTTGGCTGTAATTTCCTTGCTTTCCTTCATTTATATACTCAGCATTCCGCTATTTTACCAGTGAACAAGAAAATTGACTGGTAAACTTCTTTTAAAATTTAAAAGAAATTTAAAGAAATTTGACTGGTTAATGTCAAAATAAATAAGGAAACCTCTTTTTAAATGGAGTCAGGAAGCGCTGAAAGAGGTGCTTTCACACAGGTAACTCTCCTTTCAGCCTGTATAACTAGCAGAAAGAAGGAAGATAAGAATTAGCTTGATAAGAGAAAACATTTTTACATAGGAATTTCATCTCCTGCTTTTAGGAAAAGGAAGAACCCTCCCAGCCCCAGAAACAAGGTATTAACCACGAATGAGTACTAACCACAAACTAGAACTCTTGTTCTTCTCCTAATGTTTGTTTAAAACAACCCTTCCCAATATCTTCCTAAAGCCTAATAAAATCTAACCATCTCTTTGTTCTTCGGACGTGCCTATGGTTCACCATAGTTTGCTTGTACTGATTTGCAATTTGTCTGCTATTCCCCTATAAATTCATTTTCTAGTAAACTAACTGCTATTTTATTTTTAAGGTCAACATTTACAATATCTGGTTTGACCTGACCTCAACATAAAATTACCGAAAAATTTCTGGTTCCTGAAGTAGAGAGATCATGTGAATAGGACCCCTTCCTGAATATTACCATAATGAAGCATATTCTAGCCGCAGCACATCAAAACTATAGTCCTGATTTATATTATATTTATGTTGGAATGAAGCATTCTTATAGTATTACTGGTTTTGGTTGATTGCCGTGTGATTATTCTGTTTTTTGTTGTTGCCCAATATTGTAAAACCTTCCCTATGCTAATTTTTTCTGAAGTTGTGAATTGTGCATAATCATAAATGAATAAATGAATATTTTTAGCAATAGAAGTATTACAGGCATTTCAAACAAATTTTATGGTGAATGTACAAATAATCAATTGGATACAAATGTAGATGGTTGAGAAATTATATTTGGGCATCCTGTGGTGCAGTTAAATGAGAATTACTTTCTTGTTAGGAGGTATTTTTAGCTGGTGAGCTAAGATCCAGATTTTGCTCATATAGGCTGCATCTTCTAACTATACCCAGCTCCTCAAGTTCAAGAAGTGTAGAAGCTTTATTTTATGACTGCTTAAGAAGGGAGGCTTCTCAACATGAGGAGTAGTTGTGAGAAGAAGACAAAGTCAAGTTTTGATATGGCTTACCTCCCCACTCCAGCTTTGGTAATGGGTTTGAATCCCATCTGTACTCATGTACACAGATGAGTACTACAAGTCGATGAAACTATTCAAAAGATAGATAGCTTACACTAGGCACAAGTCTAAAGGGAACATCCCTGGGGAAGAAACCGTCTCCACGAATTTCAAGTGAACCCAAGTGCTGCTCAGATATATGGTGATTTAGCACCTTTGTACATGTTTGGCAAGCACAATTTGCTTGCACATCAGCATTATCACGAAAGATGAGATGAAAACAGAAAAATTCCAAATCATTCTGGTGTGGACAGGTAAGAAGCAGGAAAGATTCTGGTGAATGTAACTGAGGAAGTCATTCTTGAGCGCATGGAAAGCTCGAGTTCGGGACAACAAAATACTTGAGAATTTGAAGGCAATCTATAGTCCTGTAATTTATAAAGGGAGAAGACATTCAAAGAGCAGATATTTGAGCTCGATTCTGTAGGTAATATTGTTGCTGTTATAAAATTGATGTGTGTATCATTAAAAAAAAGAATGAGAAGTATAAAAGGGAGAACTATTTAGATTCAGCTATATATTTTCTCTTCTTTTGCAACCTTTATGTCATGAAGCCTAATTTTATTCAAACTTCAGAGATATTTGTCATTCTTTGACTTAACTCTGACTTTGACTTAACTCTGGAAGATTAAATGTAAAGGACACACTGAAAACGGCGTAGCATCAATGCCCACATTTTAATAAACTCTGCCTTATCTGTCAGGAGAGCTTGCAAAAGTAGCTCACTATCATCCCCTTCCACCTTAGTTCTAAAGGGACTAAGGATGAAGCATTTATATAAGTGAGAAAAAGATTGTATAGGATACAGGATTTTACCAGATTATACCTGTCCTATAAAGGACGGGATATAGGAACATATCACATATGTAAAGGTCCTTGAAAATTCTATGTTAAAATCCATAAACATATTATACCATAAACAATTACCCTTTGTTTCCATCTCTTTTAAGCTACTACTACCAATAAACTGATCTCAGCAGATAGATGAAGCATATACCATGGTATCCATTCCATTTTACCATGACTTGTTTCACCAGAGCCCAGATCTTAGTGGTTCCACTCTTCTTATCCGTTTGGATATTATGCATCTCCCCATCTTCTTCCCACTGCCTCCTCTTAAACATGACTCAAATATAAATTAATGTCTTTTATATGAGCTTATACCTTGGACAGTGATTGCTCTAAAGATGGACAGTCATAACACCTACTACTTCTGGCCAGTGTAATTTTTGGTCAATTGTCAAGAACAAGCAGAATAATTCCTGGAATTCTTAGATCAGAAGATAAGGGAAGAGGTTATTTCCTGCAGGGTGCTATAGGTGAGAGTCAGCTTATCAGCAGCCATATCCTCTGGAAGGAAGAGAAAGTCTACGTCTACTGGGACAGAAAGAGGTCTACATGAACAGAAAAGCAGAGAATAGAAAAACCAGAGTCACTCTGCCCCTATTTCTAGTTTTGTCTGATGCCAGCCTCAATTCTGTCATTTTTAGAGCTTAGACACACAAACAAATACATATTCTTTTCTTGCTTAGGTTAGTTCAAGTTGGATTTCTGTCACTTGAAGAAATCACGTTGCAAAGATCAAAGAATGGGTTACGGCTTTTTAATGCTGCTTAACCGATAAAGGAAGAAATCATTAAAAGGAAATACAAATTATGGTATAAATTTGTAAGCCCCTACAGGAAAATAAAGCACATGTGAAAGTAAACTGGATAACCGTGATACAATTATGAAAGCATAATTTAGAAAATATTTAAAGTCTATAAAATTTTGTGATTTTCTATATATTTAATTTATTAAATTATCTCTATGATTGATTAATACCCTTTCTATTTCATTCAGCCCACCTTTATTTGCCCTGTATTTTAAGTGTTGTAGTCAGTCTCTTTGTTTTTATCCTTTTATCCAAGGAACAGCTTTACTGAGAATATAAAAAATAATTTATACTTGATATTCACAGAAGAGTTGAAATAAAAGAGATTTTGCAAAGCAAAGATACAATCAATGTAAACATATTGATTTGGAAGTAAAATAAAAATAATAAAATAAGCAGAGTTTTTGAAAAATTAATATAATGAAACTGAAAGATCAAGTGAGGGCAATATTTCTCATTGATCTCCTACTACTTATGATGATATTCAAAATATCTAACTGGTAAGCTGTGCTGAGTTCTTGTAAAAGTTTTTTGTTTCCTTGTTTGTTTGTTTGTTTGTTTGTTTTTACTTTCCCTTAAATGAAGTTCTATTGTAAATGTACAATCTTCAACTGAAACATCTTGTTTCTTTTAATGTCTGATAACCACATGCTGGTCTTACACATGGTATGTGTATGTTAGTTATGGCTAGACTCTAAGCAATAGTATTTAGATTAGTAGCCCAGGAACAGAGAGAAGAGAAAATATGTAATACTGTAGAATTAAAAATAATTATGACTGAAGATTACAAGAGCTTCTCATTTCTTCAGTGAGTTAATTTGTAATCTATCCTAGACAACTTTCATTACAATTTCAAATAAATACAGAAATAAATAAAGAAATAAATAACAGAAATTCAAATAAGACTGCTGTCAAATGCCATTTTCTAAAATATTCTCAGTATTATATGCTATAGTTTGTGTCTTTTCAATAATTTTCCTTTGATCTTAAAGCAAATGAAGTTTGTCTAATAGTTATGTAACTGTAAAGATCTTGCCAAATGTGAATAGGTATTATGAGTCACCATCTCAGTTTTTTGGCAGTGAATAAACAGTGTTCCTGGATTCTTTTCATGCAGTTCCCTCATGTCTTGATGCCCTTTCAATGTCTCACATTACTGCCAAAGCTGTTACACTCTTCCTCTTACTTCCTTTTAGAGAAATTTTGGTAACTAAATCCAATAAGGAAAGTAAGTAGAAGTTTTATCATACCCATGTTAAGTCATTATTATATATCATCACCTCCATAAATCATATTAAATAATGTGGTTTGAAAAACCATACTGACATTTTAGTAGCACTGAAAATCAGGTGTTGGAGTTAGTAAGTACTAAGTCAATACTTAGAGTCAACAAGCCTAAGATTGGGTATGACACCCTCACTGGTTTGAATACTAGTTCTGCACACAAGAGCTTTCTTATATACCACTGTGATACATAAAAGGAACAAGCCAAAGTTTAGTTTTCCCATGGTATATTTTTAATACTGATTATTTACAAGAAAACTTTTACATCAATCTTATTTTTCTAATTAAAAAAATCAAGAGTGAACAAAAAGCAAAACATAGAAATGAGATATGAAATATTGCATATGAAGATTTTTATGCAGGTATTTTCATACAGAGCCATTTAAAGCCATCAGCTATTTAGACTCATTTAGGTTATTAAACTGACATAAAAACAGGCATTGAACATACAAAGGAAATCAGAGAGATGCATAAATTAAAGTAATATAAGCTTTTATATAAAATATAAGAATGTTCGTATTCCTTCTTTTTTCTGCATGATATGCACAACTTTTACTTGATCTGAAAATCATTTGTGCCTGCAAACCATTTACCAATATAGTAGGTGATAAAGTTGGGTATTTTTTTCCTTTTTTCTTTGATATTTTTCTATAATTAATCTCTAAAATGTGTACATTAATATTTCATTATGCAATGTATTAAAATTTGATCACTATCTCCTACTTTTTTAGAAAACATTACTTTTTTAGAACATAATACTCAAAAAAATTACTTTTTTAGAACAGAATAATCAAGAATCTAGTCACTAATATAGAAAAACAGGGAGAAGATTACCTTATATACATAGACCTAACATGGCGGCCAGGGAAAATAATTTTAAATAATTTTTTATGATAAATTTGGTCACAATTGTAATAATGCTAATGATATAATAATTGTCTCATCTTGAATCCCTTTTTAGTGGGCCAGGCAATATGGTAAACATTTCATATATATTATCTTTTAAATCTCTTTAAATCTGTCTGTGTTATTGTAGTGTTACTCCCTTTTTCAACATAAGTAAACTGCTATCAAGCTTCAGTGCTCAGAGGCTCCATAGCTAGTAAGTAGCAAACTCAAGAATTAAGCTCAGATGAGTGTGATTCCAAAGCTCACGTCCTTCATGACCTCCTTGTGTTATTCTCAATACAATCTATTATCATGATGCTGATCATTATTGTGTTACAGAGAACTAATTCTTGTAGGAAATTCTCTGGCTAAATAGCAAGACACTAATTAAAGGGAGATTTATGATAGCAGGAAGAATTCTCAAAGGGAATACTAGTCAGCTAGCCAGACTTTCTGATTTAAAAAATATTAATTCTATGTTCCTATGACACCAAGCATACCTCTTTTCTGATTTATTCAATACTTTTTACTTTTTTATTTTCCAAATTTTTGTTTAAATTCTAGCTAGTTAATATGTCATGTAACATTGGTTTAAGAAGTAGAATTTAGTGATTCATCACTTACATATAACACCCAAGGCTCATCACAAGTGCCTTCCTTAATACCCATCAAACATTTAGCCCATCCCCTGCCCACCTCCCCTCCATCAACCCTCAGTTTGTTCTTTATGGTTAAGAGTCTCTCATAGTTTGCTTTCCTCTCTTTTTTTCCTCTTCTTCTATGTCCATTTGTTTTGTTTCTTAAATTCCACATATGAGTGAAATCAAATGGTATTTTTCTTTCTCTGACTGACTTATTTCACTTAGCATAATACACTTGTTCGATTCACGTGGTTGCAAATGACAAGATTTCACACTTTTTGATGTCTGAGTAATATTCTATTAGATAGATGATAGATAGATAGATAGATAGATAGATAGATAGATAGGGAGATAGATAGATGATAGATAGGTAGAATTCCAACTCAGTCTATGGAAATTTGGGCTCTTTTCATAATAGGGCCATTGTTGGTAATGCTACTATAAACATCAGGGTGCATTTTGAATCTGTATTATTGTATCCTTTGGGTAAATACCTAGTGGTACAATTGCTGGGTCATAGGGTAGTTCTATTTTTAACTTTTTGAGAAACTTCCATACCATTTTCTAGAGTGGCTTCACCAGTTTACATTCCCACCAAAGTGCAGAAGTGTTCCCCTTTCTCTGCATGCTCACCAACATTTGTTTTTTACCGTGTTGTTAATTTTAGCCATTCTGATGGGTATGAGGTAGTATCTAATCATGGTTTTGATTTGTTTTTCCCTGATGACAAGTGATGTTGAGCATCTTTTTATATGTCTGTTGGCCATGTGTCTTTTCCAAAGACATTTTCTTTGGAAAAATGTCTATTCATGTCTTCTATTTCTTAACTGGATTATTTAGGTTTTGGGTGTTTAATTTGGTAAGTTTTTTGTAGATTTTGAATACCAACCTTTTTATCAGATATGTCATTTGCATACATCTTCTGCGATTTCATAGGTTGCCTGTTAGTTTCCTTGATTGTTTCATTGTGCAAAAGCTTTTTATCTTGATGAAGTTCCAATAGTTCATTTTTGCTTTTGTTTCCCTGGCCTCTGACAACATGTCTAGTAAGAAGTTGCTATGACTGAGGTCAAAGAGATTGCTACCTGTATTCTCCTCTAGGATTTTGATGGCTTCAGATCTCACATTTAGGGTTTTCATCCATTCTGAATTTATTTTTGAATTAAAAATGTGGTCCAGTTTCATTCTTCTGCATGTGGCTGTCAGTTTTCCCAACACCATTTGTTAAAGAGACTGTCTTTATTCCGTTGGATATTCTTTCCTGCTTTCTCGAAGTTTAGTTTACCACACAGTTTTGGGTCCATTTCTGGGTTTTCTATTCTGTTCCATTGATCTATAGGTCTGTTCTTGTGCCAGTATCATACGGTCTTGATAACTACAGCTTTGTAATATAGCTTGAAGTCTGGAATTATGATGCCTCCAGCTTTGGGTTTCTTTTCCAAGACTTCTTTGGCTCTTCAGGGTCTTTTGTGGTTCCATACAAATTTTAGGATTGTTTGTTCTAGCTCTGTGAAAAATGCTGGTGGTATTTTGATAGGGATTGCATTAAATGTGTAGATTGATTTAGGTTGTATAGACATTTTAACAATTTTTCTTCTAATCCATAAACATGGAATGGTTTTCTATTTCTTTGTGTCCTCTTCAATTTCTTTTATAAGTGTTCTATAGTTTCCAGTATACAGATCTTTTACCTCTTTAGTTACTTTTATTCCTAGGTATCTTATGGTTTTTTGATGTGATTGTAAATGAGATCGAGTCCTTGATTTCTCCTTCTGCTTCTTCATAGTCAGTGTATAGAAATGCAACATATTTCTGTACATTGATTTTATATCCTGTGACTTTCCTGTATTAGTATACCTATTCAATACTTTTTAATTCCCACTTTGGCACACTCTTTTCTTTCAGCTTCCACCAGTATAAAAGGAATACTTGAGAACTCCAACTACCAATGCCTATGTTTGTATCAGCATGGTGCCATAGTCAGTTAAAAATGCTTACTATGATCACGATCTGGGTAAATTATATGCCCAAGACACTATTGAGCTCATGAGATCAATCTGTAAACTGCATTATAGACAGTTGTTATAGAGATTACACCTCTAAGGAATTGAATTTACCATGCATACTGACTGAAATTTCTCCAACCTTTATCCATTTGTCAGAATGAACTTATGTTAACATCTTCCTTTTGTCCATCACCTAACTTTAAATGATCTCAGATAAGCAAAGAGAGTGGCAGATGGTGTAGTCCAATTGCTACTCATTGAAGTAATTGTAGAGGATTGATTTCTTTATTTCCCAGCTATTTAATAGGCCAATTGTTCCATAAGTACTCAAAGTACTCAAAGAAAGTTACTGCAAGCCTATATCTTTCTTTATAATTAGGTAATGTCAGCTTTAAATGAAGAAATTTATCTGAGTAGAAAAATACCCAGAGTTGAAGAACTGGAACTGAAATCAAAGTAGGATAATATGACTTATTTTCTTATCAATTTTAATTGCTTCTTTTATTTATTTATTAGAATAAGTACCAATATTCTAACTTAAAAATAATCTTCACGTCAACAAAGTTATGCAATAACCACAAATTACCAAATGGAATATTCATTGATTTTAGTTTGATGTCATTTATTATTACTCAATTAACAAGTGCAATTTATAGTAAGTATTACTCTACACCATAGATAATTAACAAATAATATACCTTCATAAGAAAGTTTTCTTTCTGCTAGCTTGAATGTTTAACTACTCCAGCCATAGACAGGCTTCTGACTCACTGGGCTGCAAAACCAGCCAAGAGAAATAAGAGCCTTTCTGCCAATAGGCTACTGGCACACTTTTTTTTATCTTTAAAAGGCTACTGGCATACTTCTCTGCCATTTGGGTGACCCACAGGGGGACCTGTCTCCACTCAGATGCAGGTCATACCCTCCCAAACAGGCTGAAAAAAGCCCTTGCCAGGAACCACCGTGACCCCTTATCAGTTAGTAAGACTTCATTCTTTGATGCCAATAGCCTTTAGGGCTTTAAGGTGGCTCTACCTAGGGTCTTCCTGACTCTCCATCTGATTTCTTGTCTTCCTTCAATGAATGCTTGCCTACTGAGACATTTGATTTCTTAGCAAGCCCTTGGGCAAATCTTTCAGAGCCTCAGTTTAGTAGGTTTCTCTCTACTAAACCTGCTTAAATATCTTGTCTATTAGTCATGTCTAGAAGTCCAAACCCACTTCACCCCAGTCCCCAGATCCATCTGTTACTACTTATGAATCTACTGTGATGTCTCTCATTTTCTGATCTACTGTAACCTATTACTCCATCTTTCTCCTTATTCCAATTTTTTCCACTGAGCTTTGTATCTCCTAGTCCACAATCTGGAAATTCTCTTGTGGTACTCACAATCTTCTGACAAGTTTCTTCTTTCTACCTGCCTCTTAATTAAACCCTTGCTGCACCCTGACAACCTCAAATCTGGAAAGCTCATAATCTTCACACATAAGGGTCAAAATATTGGCTTCATGTCTTCCTTGATCTTCAATACCATTTTAGATCTTTCCTTAACTTTAATCATTTGAAATCCCATGCTACCTTGGAGCTCAGGTAACTTTATTGTGCAACCTTTTCTCTATCCTTACTATGTTCTATAAAGGTTCCTGTCATATTTACTCAGACAAAAATGTTTAATCCCTGGCCCCAATTTTTTTTTCTCTCTATCTCAATTCTGTTCACCACTTTCGATGATTTTATAGTTCACATGGAGGGGACTTCCACACAGGGGCTTCAGCACCTTATCTCTTCTTTAACTCCTCTCCAGAATCTCATGGCTGCTTCCTAGCTCTTTCTTTGCAAAAATAAGCTAGAAAAAAATTGGAAAATCTCCAAAATCATACATTCAGATATTCCACTGTTATAGCAAAACCTCCTTATCCTTCCATCTAATAATGTAATTCTTCATCTTCACCAAGGCTATCAGAACTTTTCTTTCTCCAACTTCAATATACCCTTCATTTTATTTCTCTTCTTTCCTACTTATTCAGCTTGGATACTATGGCTCAGAATTATAATCATTCCCTTGCAATCATTATTAAAGATCTTATCTTTGCACTTTCCTGAGAAAACACTAATTTTGGAGTATCTGTTCATATACATATGTATTGATGGATCGGAGCATCATTGCTGAAAAATTAGACAATACAGTAGAATGCCTTTACTTAAAAGAGGGATTAAAAACATTTCAATATATTCTAAACCACTGCTGGAATTGCTTCTGTAATTCTCTAATAACCTTTACACAAAGACTCCTCAAAACTCTCCAACTTTTTTTTATTTTGAGGATCTCTTGATGATGTTACCTCTTGCTACACTTTTCCTCATGTGTCTAAAATATTCACTTTCCAAGGTAAATTCTGTATGTCTTCACCTAAAACTGTACTTAGGATACAGTAAACATTCAATAAGCATTTACTAAGGGAATAAATTTAATCATTCCCAAGGCACTTTTATTCCAGTTTTCCCATTGATACATACAAGTCTTATAAATCACAGCTCTCATGACTCAGTCCTGCAATATGACTGAAGCCAAAGAGCAGCCTATGAAGCTTAAATAAATTTTTTTAAAACTCAAACTTTGTTTGTCTTAGACTCTATGAGCAATATTTTAGAAATGCTTATTACAATTCCCATTATCAGCTTTTATATACAGTCCTCAAAAACTGCACACCTCACAGTTGTCTCTACAACTTCCCCAGATCTTTCCACTTTGTATTCACCTACCCTTACCATATGCACCTCTATTTTCTTCCACCCACATTATTTTCATCTTAATCACATTACTGGAGGAACTATGTGGCAAAAGAGTATCACCTGCATGAGTTTCATGTTCTGTAATGTCCTTTCTGAATGCATATATCTCTGTATCTCTCTGTAGATACAAATATAAATTTTTGGCATGTGTTTCCATTAAATTACAGTGAAAGACAGCCTGCAAGAATTTCTTTTTGTGCCTTGCATACTTTGCTTGAGAGTGTGTTTGTGTGTGTGTGTGTGTGTGTGTGTGTGTGTGTGTGTGTGTGTGTGTCAGTGTGCATGCACGTGCATGTGAGTGGTTTATAACTGGTCAAATTCATATGATGTAACTGTTTGAAAAAAATACTTTTGCTTTCAAAAAATAAGCCTATGTAGTGTTCAATTAGGCTTGTAGACTATATCATTAAATATGCTATAATGGTATTGTTGATTTTACATGATCTGTTTATTTCTGAAAAACATGTTTTAAAGTCCCCTATTCTGACTGTGTATTTGCCATACTAATTGTGTTGTCCTTTATGTATTCCAAATATATATCATCAGATGCATAATGATTTATAATCTTATAGCTTTCTATAGTTTTATTATAATCAAAACAAAATAGTCCTGCTTCTTTTTATGCTTTTGATATGTCATTGTTATTCTTTTATCAGTATTACTAGACCTACATTTTTGGTTTCTTCATAAAATATTAAAGTTTCCTTCTGTTAAAGCTATCCTGTTATTTGGTGTTTTTTTTTATATCTGTTTTAGAGGAAACTGTTAGCTCAATTTCATTCTAATATGGGATTCTCTGACTTTTAAATGGGCATATTCATCCATTTGCATGTAGGGGAATAAGCAATATGTTTGGCTTTCTTCCCCATTAGAATAGTATTAATAGGTTTAGAATGTAAATACAATTTAGGTTCCCAAGTTATTCTGCTTCCATTTTCTTTTTTTTTAATGTATTTCCCACTTCCCTCTTTTTGTTGGATCCATTTTTTCCCCTCTACATTGTTGTAGTGGTATGGAATATATTCATATTTTCTCTAGGGTATTCAATTATTACCCTTAAATTACTGATGTTAAAATGTACAATATTGCATTACTGTGGAGAATAGGGATAAAAAATAATATGGCATCAACTACAGCAAGTTTTTTGCAAATATTAAGACCTTTATTTTTGGTGTCATGATTATTTATTTTTCATCACAGATACCTTCATTATTTAACCACACATAGTTACGTTCAACAATGAGATCATTTGGATTTCACATCCAGATTTTTTAAAGGCATATGTTAGCAATTGTTTGCACTATCTGTAATCATTAGTGATATGTAAATTACTGTCTCTTATTTTTATACCTTCCTTCCTCTTTTTTAGACTCATTTTTCTTCTTGCCATAATATATCCTTTGCAATTTTTTCCACAAATGTTATTAAATAATTAAGATTTTGAAACCCTATATGTCTAAAAATGCCTTCATTTAATATTAATTTTTCTGAGTAGATAACTTGATTTTCAAAATAAATTTTGCTCAGTACTTTGAAGTTATTACTTCTTTGTTTCCTAGCACCCAATGTTAAAGTGAAGAAATCTCACACCAATCTTCTCATTATTTTCGGAATGTTTAATTTAATTTCTATTTCTTTTTTCTCTCATGTTCTGTATTTTACTTTTACTATTTTTTTTATATTTTAAAGAGACAGCGTGCGTGGGGAAGAGGGGCAGAGGGAGAGAAAGAGAATGTTAAGCAAGCTCCACCCTCAGCTCAGAGCGCAAGCCTGACCTAAAGCCCATTCACAGGACCCTGCGATCATGACCTGAGCCAAAATCAAGAGTCAGGCAATCGATTGAGTCACCCAGGCTCCCCATCTCCTGTTCCATATTTTAAATTCCATTCTTCACTCTCCATTTTATGATTTATATTCCAGATTATAACTTGATATCCTATTAAATTACTAATCACTTCGAAGAATTTATAAATTTTTAAGACATACTTTTCACAGTCAGCAAGTTTTTAACTTCTAGATCCAATATCCTCTCAAATTTATGTGAAGTATAGAATTATTTTCAAGTTATTTTTGTTACCTGAATTATGCTGTTTTTATGTAATCATTTGTTTTATTTGGTTTTTCTTTTTAATTCCTATTTATTCTTAAATGTCTGACAAGAATTGATAATCTGGTCACATACATAATTAAAGGATCTCTTCTGTTTAGAAATCTACATGAGTTTTAAGTATCATGTGTTCTGTACCACTACTAACCTTCTCCCCTAAGTTAATACTAATTTTCAGCCCTTTTTCTTTAAGGGAAATGGTATTTTTTGGATAAGCTGCATTTTTGGATACAAACATTTAAAGGACCAAGGCATCATTTGCTATTGTTTTCTGTCCTTCATGTTTCCTTATCTGTGTTTCCTTTTTCCAAATATCCAATTAACTTCCCATTTTCTAAGGACTCCACAATTTTTAGTCTACTGATGGTGAATTTCTTCTTTCCATTTTCATTTTTAGAATATTTTAATAAAATATTGGTAGCTTTCTGCGATGCCTGCAAAGCCAAAAGTAGTTCTTTCTGATTTTCAATTCCCATGAGTCTTTAACTGGTCTGTAAACAGAATTTTTCTTTATTAATTCCCATTCAGGAAAATACCTAAATAGGTTTCTATTTCATAAAAGCTGATTGATTGATACCATCTCTTAAAATCATCCTGAGCTATGCCAGAAAGCAAGAGTAGAGAGGCGAAAATAGATACTGGTTGGATTTCTGGATGAAGGGAAAAATAATGGCATTGGCTTCTACAAGTTACAACATTGGGCCACTACATTAATGAGCACAGAAAGGCTTTTTGGCCTTTTACCTGGGCAGAAAGTATATAGATCTTGGAGAAGAACTGTCTTATTATTTTCTAAATCAGAAGATGACTCTGGTTGCTGTTCTAAATAGTATATATTTGTGGGAAAATATTGCTTCAGCCCCAGTACCTGGCATGAACCCGCTCACCTGGAATTTGTTTTCATTACTTCTCTACAACAATTGTAAAGACTGCTAAAAATAGCTTGAGTCTTAGCCTGCAGGGCTAAAAGTACAACTTCATAGTATTGTTTCAGGGCTACACAAAATTCTCTGCTCTCTGCCAAGAGATATTTTAAGTGTGCTCCTCAAACCCACTTACAAAGTATCTCATAAAACTATCAGTCTTGGGTGGGAATGAGGATAAAATAAGGCTTTGCAGCAATTCCAGAAATCAGTGAAAACAGTGAAATCTGTTATTCCACCTGAGACTTAAGACCCAGTATATCCAGTAATATTGAAAGTTGCTGTGGCAAATATAGATAATGTACTGAACCACTGGAAATCAGTTTGAGAATGACCGCATAGGCCTGTAGAGTTTGGGAGTGACTCTCTATCACCTTTGGAAGGTAGCTATTCTCCTTTTGAGAAGTAGCTCCTAGATATTTTACTCACCCCTGGTAGAGATGGAAAGTATATCCAATGATACTCAAAATTTCTGTGAAAACTTAACAGAAGGCCATGGGGGAGGGGAAGGAAAAAAAATGGTTAGAGAGGGAGTGAGCCAAAACATAAGAGACTCCTAAAAACTGAGAACATACTGAGGGTTTATGGGGGAGGGAGGTGGGTGATGGGTATTGAGGATCGCACCTGTTGGGATGAGCACTGGGTGTTGTATGGAAACCAATTTGACAATAAGTTTCATTAAAAAAATTCTGTGAAAAATATAAATGTTGTATGAAGTCCCTGGAATCTCTGATTAGAAAATAATCGCAAAGACTTCTAGATTTTGAGACCAAATTCATGTGTCCCTCTGATAACTATGGTCCTTTTGAGAAACAGCCTTGGGCTTCTAATCAACACAAGGAGTCACTGTAAGCGTAATAACAGGAAATTAATGATCAAGTGAATTGAAATGTTCATCATTACCTGACTATTATATTTTCCACCAAACTATAGTCTTGTGTTATGAAGAAGCAATCTATCACCAAGTGAAAAATAGCAGATAAGAAATTAAGCTCAAGAAAATCTGAAAGATGGATGGAAGTCACAAGACCTCATAGTTCATATTACATCAGTATCAACACCTGTGACATTGTCTGTCGCTTTTTACCCAGGCACACAAGCACCTGTATCTTCCTTAATCCAGATGTATGGTCTCGTGGATAGTATCTTATGGTCAGTTGACTGAGGAGAAGACTCGTTATGGATTTATAGATACTCTACATTCTATACTGGTTCTAAATGTAACTGAATAGATGCAAAGATACACATCCTAATCCAGAAGTGGCCCTAAAGGACAACAGATAGATAAGTCTTTCCAGTGGGTAGAAATGAAGGCAGTACACCTGGTTTCTTACTTAATATGAACTGAGAAATTGCAATAAATAAAGACTGTCATGGATTCACCAACAGTTGTTCACAGCTTGGATGGATGATCAGGACTTGAACAGGATTGGAAGACTGGTAGCAAGGAGGTTTGAGGAAGAAATATTGGGATGAACTCCCAGAATTACCAGAGATTGTGAAGATATTTGTGTTCCATGAGTTACTTCCCAAAAGTCATCCTCTGCAGAAGAGGTTTTCAATAATCAGGTGGACTAGATGACATATGACAGGGACACAGTTTCTTTATTCAGCCATACTGTACTTACACATGAACCCAATTAAAAAATATCATGATGTTTGTGATGTAAGTACAGATTCCCTTCAACAGGTTATATCAAGTATGTAACCTGTTAACAGCTGAGAAAAACACTGTTTTCTATATGGAACCATTTCCTGGTAGGATGATTGCATTGGACACATTGTATCATCGGAGGAATAGTTATTTGTTCTCAAAGGAACAGAAATATATTGTGGATATATATGGGAAATAAGTTTAAGAATTCTGTATGCTTGCACCAATGGGTTAACAAGGCTTGGGGCAGAAAGCGAAGCAGAACAAAAGCACCCAAGGTTAGTCATTAAGTAAAACAAAGCATAGGGCAGAAAGCTGCCACAGGGCAAAAGTGCCCAAGGTCAGCTAGTGAAAAGGGTGCCTTGTTAGCCTTGAGGCAGCATGCTCCAGCAATCTTAAACTTTGGAGATATCAGCTACTTAGCTGTATTACCTACAAAGAAACACTGTCCATCTGACACCTGGCGCCAATATATCATTGTGCTTTAATCTCAACTTCTTATACCACTTGCCTCCCAAACTCTTTGCTTCTTACACACACAAGTGAATGGTCACTATCTTATTGTTTTCTTCTGCACGTTCGCCCTATATGTAGAACCTTGACAGCTCAATAAATACAGAGGCAAAACCCTTGTTCAGGGCTCTTGTCTCTTCCCCAACATTAGCCTCTCTTGTTTTCATTTCTGCATTTGCTCTCTTGCTGGATAAGAGAGAACTCCAGACTCATAGTCTATGACAGATATAGAATTGCATTTCCCTCCCATAGCATTTGTAGGACTATCATCCATGAACCATCAACTACCTCATTTACCAACATGGAAGTCTGTACACAATTACTTTTGATAAAGGAAAATATTCACAGAATAAGTAGTATAGCAATGGGCTCATGCCCATAGAATTCATAGGTCTTACCACATGACCCATTGGCTACAAGTAATTGGCCTGGGGGAGTAAGTCCATGCCTCAACCAATGTATGCCAATTGGGAGATAACATCCAGGAAGAATGGGCTTCTATCCTATAAAATGTAGTACAGCCTATGAATCAGCGACCAAGATATAGTGCAGAGTATCTTGGAATGAAGTAGTAAAAATTAGAGTGGTTTCTCTCATGACTACATATAATATCTTACCCTATTTTTTCCCACAGGTTTGAGTTCTGCTGATGTGAAGATCTTGGTTTCTAAGAAGGATATTTTTAGAGAGGATATAACATTGTTCTACTAACTTAGAGAAACTGCCACTCAGCTATTAGCTTTTTTGTTTTTGTTTGTTGTTTCATGATCTTGAACCAACAGACAAAGAAGTTTATTCTATTGGCTGCGTGATTAAGATTTCAAGGGGAAATAGTATTGCTGTTCCTCAATAGGGGTCTGGGAGGATTATGCCTGGAATCTCTACAGGGTGCCTCTTAGGAGTTTAATGCCCAATAGTAAAAGTTAATACAAAACTACAGCGAATAAACAAAGGAAGAACCATTAAGGATTCAGTCTCTTCAGGAATGAAGATGTTTACCATTCTATCAGGTACAGAACTAGGTCTACTGAATTCTTATCTAAGAACAATGGAAACAGGGAAATAATAGTAGCAGATCAACTATGGATGCGGGACCGGTTACAGCTGTACCAGTTAACGTATATTTTCCTTTGGTTGTTATACCTGTGTCTTTCTCTACATCTATATGTAGAGAATATATGTTTTCATATATTTTTTTTTTGCTTTCTCCTTTTGTATTTCTCTAATTACTTTACACAAATATCTTTCTTAGTGGTTATTTTACTTTTTTTTCTCTAGATATAAAATGTTCAGAGGGGATAAAGATGTGAGAAGCAATTGACACAGGCTACAGACAGATATTGTGACTCTCTCCCGGGTATGGATCTACTGACTGATTGTGGGGACTTTTATAATTTTGAGAAGAGTGGAAGAGTAATTTTGTTCATACAAAATGAAAATTGCCTCTTGTTAAGAAAAATCAGAGGTTGTTTTTGTTGTTAAAATATTTGTGGATGCTGTGCTAGATAATTACCTATTAACTCTCACCTTCAAACCACCTTCCTATATTCTAGCTATGCTGGTGATGGGAATCTGCAAACCACATTTATATGTTTTCAGCTGGATCTCTGTTAGACTCTGCCAACATGGGATTTTATAGTGAGAAAGAAAGGATGGCAGAGGAAGAAGGAGCTTGCTGCTTGCTTCTCTCTTGCTTCAAGTAAGAGCAGCTGATTTCAGTTTTCAGGTTTCACACACGATCAGAACTGGCCTCTGTGCATCTCCTCAGGATAGCTGTCTGGCTCCCCATCCTCTGAGATCTGAGTCCCAGATCCATGGGGTCTCTTTTCAGTTTTAAGAATACCATAGACTTCCTTTTGTTTCCTCCAGCACAGGGGTTAGATTTGCTTTCTGCAATTATTAACTTGAATCCTTACTCTCATCCTAGAAGCCTTTTCAATTCTCTAATGCCCGGTTAATGGTTTTTATATCAAATCTCCCTGTTAAAATAATTGGTATGAGTTCTGCTTATTGCCTGACTCTCACTGATAGAGACATTATACTAAGTATTGAAGGTATAATGAATGAGGCAAAGTTCCTATCCACAGGTTCACAATAATGAAGGGAGAGGACAAGTAAATAGGGAATTATAATACAGCGTATTATGCAGAAGCTATTTTTGCAAAGCCCCAGAGATAATATAAAACCATCTTGAAGCACATGCATTTCTTTCATTGTTACACTGTTTTCTCTGCCTAGAACATTTCACTGATTCTTTCATTCATTCATTCAACTGATATTTATCAGCAGTCTATATAAATTTGCAAGACTTCTGGCGATAAATTGCTAGCCAAAAAAAGGAAAATTATGTTCCTGCTGTCATGCAGTTTACCATCTATAGCCGATGACACACATTAAGCAATACAGAGATCTATAATTACAAATTCTGATACAATAAATGCTCTGAAGGAAAAATACAGGGAGCAAGGGAAAAAATATTATAGGAAAGCTTCATCTGTTCTGGTGAATCAGATAAGTCACCTGAGCTGAAATTATACAATTTAAGGGAAGTTAAATAAAGGAAAGGGAAAGAAATATAAAGAAAACATATCCTAAGCTTGAGGAGCAGCCTTTACAAAGAACTAAGTTGATAGAACGCACAATTAATTTTATGGAGTGAAAATGAACCACCAGCATTCTCTCTACATCTTCCGCTTTCTTCTTTCATTAGGTATCACCTTCTATAATTCTTGGGGCGTTTTTACACTGATTTTCCTATCAAATGTTGCATGACTACCTACCTGAGTTGCTTCCCTTATAGTACCCCAAAACAGGTCTACTTAGCTGCTATGTGCTGATCTAACCTCCTTACTATGACTTTTCAGCATGCTATTCATATAATTATCTCCTTTACTATGGTCAATCAAGTATAGTGTCTGATACATAGGTAGATTTTCCCAAGCACCAGTCATTCCAACACCATTTCATGAGTATTGTTAAAGCTAAATTTATATATACTATTGTTTTCAAAATCTTTTTTCTTAATTTTGATTCATTTTACTTAAATGGATATCTTAATATGAGACATTATATCAAAATTGCTAATTGTATATAGATACATAGGAAATCAGGGGGTAGAAACAAAAATAAACAGTAAAAGTAATATAATGTTACATACATAATTTTAATAAAGACATAAATAATAAATCAGTGTAATATACTAATCCATATATACATGAAAAGAGGTCCTCAATAAAAAAAATAATAAAGAAGCTTATGATCAGTAAAGAATAAATGGGATTTCACTTGAATGTTATTTAGTTTAAAATTCAGTTGGACTAATCTTTATATGAGGCTAATTACTAACCAGAGGGTGATAGTTACCATGTTTTCTGATGCTGAGTTCTAATTCTCAAATTAAAAATGACGACACGACTACAGCACAATTATAAATTATATTTTCAGTGGATTTCAATGGCTACCTGAGTCATGAGAAAATCAGTAAAAGTTGAGTCTCTCATATTTTCATCAGATTGGAGGACCATCTTTACTCCAAGAAAAAGGATTTTTTTTAAACCTTAAAATTCATATATTTTCCTTTTTCTCCCTATTATATTCATTGTCTTTCCATATCACAGGCTGAGAAAAGGAAGCCTATGAGTCTGGGACTGCAGCAAGGATCCTTCAGTCCTAGAGCTACCCATCATCTTGAGTAGGTTTCAGAAGTAAAGAATATGGTGTCAACATCATAGCTGCCACAATGACAGGGTCTCAATACTCGTTTTACCAGGCCATAATGCTGGCCTCTGATCAAAGAGTAAGATACTTCTGCATCTGTAGCTTCTCAACTGGTCTCATCAACATTATGCACACCACATTCTAGAGGGGAAAAATGTACACTGAAAGCAAGATATTTACACATATACATATATATACATACTACTACATACTTACACACACAGACACACACACACGCATATGCACCTTGATCGGACTTCAAAAGAGTATAAAATGAGAAGTCCACGTTGAAAGAGAACAAGACTAAAGGCTGAAAGACCAGTTAGAAAGTTACTAATAAGAATAAAAATTAGGTATCTACTTTGATCCAGGAATTCTTCTGTGTAGTTTGCATGTAATTCTGAAAACATCGTAAATATTTAGTTGCCAGTATTATTCTTACTTTATGGATGATCAAACCGTGACACTGAAAGTCACACCTAAGTATGGGGAATTAGGAGGCCTGGAAATCTGGCAGGCAGAGCCCCTACTCATTTCTGCTACTGTTAATCTAATAGTTGTTACTTGAAATTTGAATTTTCCATTCACCAATACCTTCCTGACAAACTCAATAAAATCTGAAAACCAGTAAAAAGATGTCCCAGTATGCCAAGGATTCTCTATAATATGCCATAACCAGAGCGACTGTACCAGGTACAAAAGTGAGCATCACTACTACGAATTCTTTAACATGGTACTGCACGTTTTCAATGACAATCTCTGACTTATTTATATTCTGATTGCATACATGTTCAGACTGACGGATTTAATGATCTGAAGAAAATTGCCACTTCTAAATCCTAAAACCAAACTATCAAATACTTAAAAAAAATCTAAAACAGTCCAGAAGCCTTTATGCTACTTTAACAATTAACAATCCGACTATCCAGATTAAATAACTTAATCTCTTATCATAGTTTTTGAACCTATAAAATGTAACATCATCAGTTGTGACACTGCTATATGCCGACTGTGTTGAAAAATGATTACGTGAAAGCTAATTAGATTTCTCTGTATTCCTGTAAAAGCAGGAAAGTGTTATCAATGTGCAGAAATCTCCAGAAGGATATAAAACACATCAGGTAATGAATAAAAGCAGAATCGTGATGGGAAAGTATCCCGTTCTATTTGCCTCACATAAAAGAGTAATAAGAGTGACAGTGTAACATGTTTCCAAAGTTGGTATCTTCCAAGGGTGTTAGGTAGTAAGAATGAGTTTAAAAGTCCAGTGACCCTTGATCTTCTTACTATTGTTATTGTTGCTTTTTCATGATTTCTTACTAGATTATATCTAATCATTTCACAAAAAAGATATTTAAGAAGAGTAGATGATTTTAATCTCTGAAGCACCTGTAAAATTGCTTATTTCCTTATTAAAATATGTATTTACCTTACTGTATATAGCAAATCAGGCACATTACTAGGAGTTAGGTATACAGAGTTAAACAAAATAGACCTAATTCATGATTCATGGAACTTGTAGCCTAAAGTAAGAAATATATACAGAAGTAAATAAGTAGGTACAGAAATATAAATGTAAATGCAACACATGATACTACACTCTGATGCTAAAAAGACAGTACAGAGATTTGAAAATGCAGCTGGGTGGAGGATTATTTAGATATGGTAGTAAGAGAACGTTTTCTGGAGAGAAGAGATTGACACTAAAAAGACAAATTTTTTTTAATTTTTAGTTAAGTAATTTCTACACCCAACGTGGGGCTCAAACTCACAACCCCAAGATCAAGAGTTGCATGCTCTTCTGACTGAGTCAGCCAGGCACCCCCTAAAAAGACAAAATAAATCAATGATGTGAGATAAGGGAAAAGGTATTTCAAGTAGATGAAATAGTATATATAAAAGGGTTTAGGTAGGAAATGGCATGCCACATAGGAAATCTGAATGGAATTTAGGGGACCCAATCTTAGTTAAGTAGGAGAAAAGAAAGAAATGAGGCAAATGAAACAGGCAGGTCTAACAATGTAGAATTATTATTTTTTTGTATACAGTAAAATAGTTTGTTAAAACTGGCAATTTTTGAAGGGTCATATGCTTAGGAATAATACTGCTTAACTTCTTATTTTTTTAATGTTTCCTTTTACTTCGTGAAACTGACCAGGCAAAGCTAACATGGTAAGTAGAAGACACAAGGTAAAGCAATGGTCTAGAAAACAGATGATAATAATAGATGGATTCATGTAAAGACAAAGGAGTAAGAAAATGAAGACTATATTTTACCCTTTTATAAACTAGTAGACTCAGAAATGTTAGATAAGGGAGAGATCACAAATAATAAGAAGGGTTCCTACCTGAACAAGAGGCATCATGGAGATTCCATTTAATAATACTTGAAGAATATTTAGAAAGAGCATTCTCTTAGGAATTTATTAAGTTTCCACTATTGACATTTGGACTGACAAAGATGTTATTAAGTCGGTACACACTTGGAAGAGATGCTTGGGGGTGGCAGCATACTGCATGTAATTTAAAGACACTGCAATGACACGGGGATAAAATAACTGGATACAGAATGAAATGTGACAAGGATGAGCTGTGATAGGAGAAGACAAATGACTGTTGGCCTCTGAGAAGGAGAGCCGAAAGAGACAAAAATAATAACACCCCACAGTGTGTGGTATAACTGAAATCCAGAGAAGAGCATATCTTCAGAAAATCACATGGCCCCTCTGTCGCAGTCACATCGGAGTTTAAGTAAGTAAGTGCGTGAAGGTTCCACTGGGCCTGACAACATGGTATTTACATGGTTGGGGTCCATATAAATATGATTACTGCAGCAGTGTGGAGTAGAAAGCAAATTCTCATGACATGAAGACAAAATGAGAAATGAGAAACTGGGTATGTCTGTAGACAGCTCTTCAAAAACTTTGACTATAAATGCTAGCAGATGAATTAGCTAATAGTTGCAAGAAAATGAGAGGTCAGTGGAATTATTTTTAAGGATTAAAGGTGTTACAAGACTAATCGGTATGCATACTAATACTCTAAGCAACTAAGAGGAACAAAGAAAAGACCAAGAGCAGACCCTCTGGTCTTAATTAGAATAGTAGAAGTAATTACAATATTGAAAATAAGTTCTTCTCAATGGTTTCTATATGGAAATTCAGTGCTAGCTGCTTTAGTCTGCTATTTAATTTAATCTTCAAAACAATAAAAGTTAGCTAATTATTAATACCCTTATGAATGAAGACACTGAGTGAAGATTAGCGATGTCAAAAAAAGTTTTCCTCAATATTATTAAATTAAAATGTATAGATCAAAGATTTGGACAGGAATCTACTTTACATCTAAAACATAATTTACCTCAAACAAAAGTCATGTGAATTGCTGAAAATTTAATAATACTTCAATTGTTGCCTGGCCATGACTGCGTTTGAACCCAGGTTCAAACTTGGCTGAGTCTGAAGTAATAATGATTTGGCAGCCCCCTTGTATCTTCATGCATGAACTGATTTGTATGTGACCAACCCATGCTGATTGTTCTATATCCAAGACAGGACATTTTGATCACAGTTTGCAGGGTTGCAAAAGCTAGAAGTTTCCAGGAAGATGAAAAACTGATCATGTTGTCTGCTGGTAAGGACTACATCGAAAGCTCTTCAGATAGAAAGGCAACTGCCCATTTCAATGTTAAATGCAATTGATCTCTGGTGAAGAAGAGACTGCAGGGAATCTAGTGCTGTTTGTTTTAACTCAAACGTTATGCAAGCTAGAAAACAGTGCACTAGAGCAGCATAGGCAGGAACGCATTCTCACAGAAGGTCTCTGCAGGAATGGATGTTGAGGCAGCAGACGTGAGGGTAAAGAATGATGTGTGTAGGCGTTTCTCACTCTCACCACTATTGACATTTGGACTGGAAAATCTGTGTGGTTTACTGTCTTGTGTATTGTCGGATGCTGAGCAGTAGCCTTGGCTTGTATCTACTAGATTCTAGTAGCACCATTCCCACATCCCATTTGCGACAACCAAAATTTCTCCAAACACTGCCGCATGTCCTTGGGGGGACAAAATCACCCCCCATTGAGAATTCCTGACAGAGATAATCACCAGCAGAATGCTTGTGAGAACATACAAGACATACTCAGGACAATGAAAAACCAGAAATACTTTTAACATAAGGGATCATAGGACTACAGCTGTGCATGTGAAGGAACATGTTTTATCATCTTATAGTACTTATTTTAGGTACTCATCTTAATCATGTTATAGTACTGAGTTGTTTGATATTGACAAATATTCACTTTGACCACATGCATATTTTACTGGTATTGTTTGGTTTACCATAACTTTGGTAGGGAAATGCTTAAATCCAAGGAAACTATTTGAATCCTAAACCAGTCATTCTAAAATGGAAAGGATTTCGTTCCCTTCTGAATGGAGGACATTAGCAATCCTGTCTTTTTCAAATCAAAAGAGTAACACGTTCTAAGAGACAACAACAAATATTCCCTTGTGATTTGAGTAAAAAAAGAAGATTAAAATAGCCTAAACCGAAAAATAGAGCTAATAGCAATATAATCATATATATAACATAATAATAATAATATAATAGAAAAACTAAATCAAAACACCTATTTCAGGAGATACATACATTCATTGCAGCATCATTTACAATAACCAAGATATGGAAATAACCTAAGTGTCCATGGATAGATAAATGGACAAAGAAGATTCGGTATATATATACAATGGAATATTACTCAGACATAAAAAAGAATGTAATCTTGCCATTAGGGGCAGCATGGATGGACCTCTTAGAGGGTATTATGCTGAGTGAAATAAATCAGATAGAGAAATACAAATATCATATTATTTCACTTATGTGTGAAATCTAACACAAAAGAAAGCAACACATAAAACAGAAACAGACTCATAAATATGGGAAACAAACTTATAGTCACCAGAGTAGGGAGGGGTTGAGGGATGGGTCAAATAAGTGAAGGGGATTAAGAAATACAAACTTCCACTTACAAAATAAATAAGTCATGGGGATGCAATGCACGGCATAGGGAATATAGTCAATAATACTGTAATACCTTTGGATGGTGACAGATGGTAACTAGACTTACTGTGGGGATGACTTTGAAATCTACACAAATATCAAATCACTACATTGGACACCTGAAACTAATAGGATACTGCCTCTTAATTGCACTTCAATAAAAACAAAAACAGCACTATGTAGCACTTACTGTGTGCCAGGCATTCTTCTAAGTGCTTTATGTATAATAATGAATAATCTCTGCAGCAGTGCTCTTAAAGTGGGCACTGTTATTTCTGTCACTTTTTTAGATGAAAGAGCAGAGGTACATAAAGGTTGTGGGAAATGCCCAGGCCACAGTGCTGGTGGTAACACTAGAATTAGAAAAGAGGTGGTCTGATTCCCGGACACATTCTCAACCACTTGACAAACCATGGTGCTTCTCAAGAGAGAAAAACAAGAGGCTGACCAGCTGATCGCTGTGCTTTGGGAACATGCTGAAAGACGAGGCTGGAATACAAAACAAGAGGCAGAGACAGAAACAGAAAGAGAGAAAGAGGAAAATGTAGGAGGACGAGGAAGCATGTACGGAGGAGAATAATGACTTTTAAAAAATATAGGGACAGAGACAAAAGAGAAAAAGAATAAAAAATATAGTAATATAGTAAACCTTCAATTACACAATTAAGAAGAGGAACAATCAGAGAATAAGAAGTCAAATTGGTAGCTGTGACCAGTGGATACTCTTAGCAATATGTAGAAAGAGGATAAAGGCTTAAGATATTCGGACAGGATGGCCAATTAATATGCATGGGATCTTACCTGGATTCATATTTATATGTACCTCTGATGAAATAGTGGTTACAATTACTTTTAATTCTTGTTTCTTAATTTAACTTCTTACTTAATTGGTTAAAAATTATAAAAATGCATGTAATATTTTATTCACAATAGCTCCTTTTGCTATAAAGTTCAATATTAAGCATTCTACACAAAACATTTAAATTGACTGAATTCATTGACCATTTCTTCAAAAATCCTAGGGAAAAAATTAATTGCCCCATGGGCTTAAAACAAATATACAGTAACTTTGGTTAATATTATAAAAAGTTCAGTTTATAAACATCAATATCATTGTTGTCATAGAACATAATGACCCATTTTCTCATATTTGGGGAAAGCAAATTTTACCACTATTTAGTTCATATAAGCATCTGAGCTATTATAGTTAAGTGAAAGAAATATAAATTTCCTCAAAAAATAAAAACTATGAATATGAATGAGAATCTATCTCATCGTTTCTAGATTCCATGTTTTACCAGTATCAAAACTAACTTATATGAAATGCTCCAAACAGAGAATCTGTCCAGCTTCCAGATTGCAAATATTTGAGAAAAAATATATATCTCATTTACCCAGTGAACAGTCTATAAATTGGACATTCACAGAGGCACAAGATCATTAACTATCCTTTCAGAAGTCAATTTTCTGCTTCCTAAATTAGATCTAGAGCTAGGCTATTTTCGTACTGTAGGCTGGGAATAATATACAGATTTTGTGAAATCAGGTTTAGACCATTTTCAGCTAAATCACATTCAGTTCAATAACAACCACTGAAAACAAAGAAGAGCCCATAAAAACAAGTTGCAGAAAACTCTTTTGTAAGTATTACTATTAAGTTTTCAAAAGATTTTACACAATGAACTTACAGATAACCATAATTTATCAAACTCTGTCTCTGGAACTTTTCACACAAAAAGAATCAATGGAATTACGAGTGTGTTACGTGTGTGTGTTTCCATTTAATACACTGTATTTTGTTTTTAATTTTTCTTCTGTGGCTAGGTGTGTTTGGGTTGGTTTTTCATATGATTGGAGGTGTATGAAGTTGAACAGTAAAATGCTGTGATTTATTAAAAAGGCCGCTTACCTTAAGGTCATGTTTCCTTCCTTCACCTATAGGAATAGCAGTCTGATGATCTTAAGATTGACTCTCTATATTCAGATAAAGAAAAAGAAAACAGGATTTTTTTATGTTTGGGTTCATATACAAAACCAGGAACAGGCTTTCCTCATTCAAAATAATCACTTCCTAAATTTAAAATAATGCTATTTTAATCTACCCTAGTTAAATCCTTTGGCCCTGGGCATGAGTTTAAATTTATTTTATAAGATATTTATTATATTATTTAAATGTGTTCCTTGAACTATTGATTTCTATCATCTGACAGGGCAGTGGTTATTAATGTGATTACAGATTTATGTCTCCTATGTGCACAATACTACTTACATTATACTGTTAATGTTTTATAATGAAAAAAGAGAAAAATAAAATGTTTATATGCAATATTTTCTCTACTATCATGATCTAAAACAAAAACAAATCAATGTATGTTTATTCTAGTTAATAAAATTGGATATTAATTTTAAATTGCCACATAAAACTTTTTGTAAGTATTTTATGTTGAGTTCAATTCAAAAAAAAAAAAAAGGAGTTATCTTGAGTCATGGCAAGAAATGGGGCAAAAACAATCAGCAATAGTTATACAGGTCAGGACTAGATAAACAAAGCCAGTAAGTAAAAAGTACTCAACTGCTTAAAATATTTTGAAGCTGGGGAATGCAGAGGAAACAAAGGAAATGTGGTGATGTCATGAGAAAGAGCCTTATATCTAAAGGAGATAATATTTGATCATATATCAGGCATTGTGGCCCCCAAAGTAGCTTGATCCTAACATACATGTCATTACTGAGGACTAGGTGGTAAGAAAATAAAAGTTTTCGTTCAGGGAATATCTGGTAATTTAGGGTTTTTTTGTTTGTTTGCGTGCTTTAAACTAAACATTCTTAAATACATAATCATGAATTTGAATTATGTTTTAGCTGAAAACCAAGAAATGAAAGGGGAAATTGCATTTTGATGGCACCCGGGAAGTAGAAGAAATTGACTTGAGGCATGTTCTAAGCACTGGTGCCCAGGAAAGGCAGACATGAAGAAACTGAAAATGATAGGTCCTGAAATATGGGACGTGGGCTACAACCCACACTGGACACTTTCCACATTGTACCTGCAATGGGAAAAGAACCACTAAAGTAATGGGACCAGTGCAGTAGGACAGGAATCAAAAAGTTAGTCACTACTTTGTCATAAGGACTTGTACTACAAGCGCGAAAAGAAGTATAAAATGCATGATAGTAATAATTATGGATTTTTTAACACCTCCTTCAAGGTTCTAAAGAACTTCTATATAAACTACAGCAACAGATCTTTATCTTTTTCTATCTGTATCTCTTGGGAGACAGAGACAAAGAGATACATAATTGCTAAGGTAAGAATATGTATTTTGAACATCTGGTAAAAATGGATCCAAATTCAACATGAACATGACAAATAATTTAATCTTTTTAAGCATACTTTTCTTAACACCATAATGGTGCATTTCCTTCTTTGCAAATTTGTTGTGAGATTCTACAAAATGGTTAAGTCTTTTCTTCAGGGTTTAGATGTAAATTCCTTACTCCCCCCAAAAATTTAGAAAAAGCTGCCTTCATTTAAGTAATTTTGAAAAAGACCAGCTCTCACCTAATGAGTGCATTCTTCTTTTTGGTATCATATACATACATTAACTAGAGAAATTTGTGGAATAATTGTTGGGAATTGGGGACATGGACATAGATTTTACTTTCATTCTATTTACTTTATTAACATTCCATAAGCCACCTCTACTCTAGGAGAGTGTTAGCTGTTTTGATTGCCTTTACTGTCCACTGAAGTATGCAGAATGGCTAAAATAAAGTGAATGCTGTTTTTGATTTGCTAGAAAAATAATTTTATATTCCTTATGTGATTTAGCTTGAAAATAATCACAGATGTACAAATCATGGAATGGGTCAGTGAATGGATAAGTAGATGGCATGCTTTATTTCTATACTAAATAAAAAAAATATATCTTTGGGGCACCTGGGTGGCTCAGTCGGGTTGAGCCTCCGACTTTGGCTCAGGTCATGATCTCACAGCTCGTGAGTTTGAGCCCCGCATCAGGCTCTGTGCTGACAGCTCAGAGCCTGGAGCCTGCTTCAGGTTCTATGTCTCCTTTCTCCCTGTCCCTTGCCCACTCACACTCTGTCTCTCTCGCTCTCAATTGTAAATAAACATTAAAAAAATTGTATGTCTATATCTGAGTTGTAATACAAAAATTATAACAATGATCCCATCAGTGGATTTACTCTGGAATGTGACTTCAGAATAAACAAACATACCATTGCGATACAGTTATCCTATTTTAAGGAGATTTTCTCTTACTCTTGAGTCATATTCAAAATGGATTTATAATATTTCCTGAACAAGAGACTATTGGACTTTTGTTGAATTGTGTTTAGTTTTAAAAAGAAAACTCTGTATCATCCCTTAACTTGAATAGACTGGATCCATATTACCCAAATCAAAACCATTTTATCTCCTGCTGAGCAAAATAGTAAAAATATTTAAAGCACCTAATTTCCTTTTGACTATAATATTTACCTATCCTTGAATCTTGAGGCCATATTCCATAGAAATAACGTATTCCTTTCCTCTGTTGAGTCCACATTTTTTCAACCTTACCTTCTAACTTGTTTCCCCTAAGTCACCTAAAGTCTATGAAAAGTTTTAACTCCTAATATATCTCAGCTTCCAGGGAAAGAAGACTGAATGTTCCTTTAATCATAGCTGCGAACTCTGTATACAAAATGCTTTGCATTCATCTTTATGAACTGAAATCTCAATCAAATGTTCTATACATTGAAACAAAGTTGTTGCTTGCAAAATACCACCATTTCTTTCACATTATTTTCTTCCCTTTGTACAGTCTGCATACCCCAAAAAGGCACTGTTGTGCCACCACCACAACTTTTCCCTTCATGCTTCCAAGGGTTCTGGCCAGGAACTTGGAATTTAGGAACTAGGGTAGGAAATATTTCATCTCTAATTTGCAGGCTTGTGTTTTCAGGTTGAAAAGGTGACTTAGCTTTATAACTGAACAATGACTTAGCTTTTACAGCAAATTGCTGGCTATTGCTAACTAATATAATATACTTATGGGTAATGAGGGCAAGCAAAATGAAAAATAACTAGAAAGTACAGTGTTAGGACATCTTATGTATCTACTTGTAAACTCAGGATGCTCACACAACTATAGGAAAAATGCAAGGTATGTTATATAGCTAATAGATTTAAAAGTCAGATCAAAGAACCTCTATTTACTGACCAGTAGCCCTCAGAAGCATGTTTGAAAATGATGCAATTTCCAGATATGTAGTACAAATTATGATCACAGTGTGCAGAAATGAGAAATCTCTTCGTTACATCATGATTGTTTGCCCAATGTCCCCAAAACCCTAACTTGGTGTATATAAAACCCTAGATGGTGTATATAATAGCTGCAAGCCCTCCATGTTGTCTACTCCACTAAAGCTATAGCATTGTTTTGATTATCTTTTATGATTCCCTCTCTCAGCA
Organism: Puma concolor; assembly: GCF_028749965.1. Classification (NCBI taxonomy): domain Eukaryota; kingdom Metazoa; phylum Chordata; class Mammalia; order Carnivora; family Felidae; genus Puma; species Puma concolor. Next base: position 202,121,383 of record NC_141667.1, on the reverse strand, counting down.
CCTTCATTCCTTAATTTCTGTCCTCTACTCACTCAGCCCATTCCTACGTCTCAACAGGCCCCACAAAAATATTTGTTCATTTTTGCACTGTAGCTGCCTAAGGCAGTAAGTAAAGATTCCAGCTGAGCTAAACAGTGTATTTGTGCTTTGCTAAAACGTAATGTGTTTTTGCCAGGTTTGCAGTTTTTTCCTATTACAGGTCCTTTTCAAGATTCTATCACCTTTACGGCCTATCTATATTTTTTCCAATGTTGTTCACAATATTCCAAAAATGTGTGCTTGACATTCCCCGTAGATGTTGACGTGGATTCCATATCATGACCCAGGAGCCCTCTCGATATAAATGTACCCATGATGGATGGTGACCTCCTCTGATATTTATAGCATAGCTGTTGGAACCATTGTAAGGATTACTGATCTGTGAAGGAAATCTGCTAGGTTTGCTGAGACACTGTGTTTTAGAATTCAATTATATTGTTAACAGCAAATTACATGTCCAAGTTAGAAATATATAATTTAAATTAGTTATTTGTAATACATATATATTCTACTCAAAGCTCCTGTGAATAAATCAAATATTATGTATTTTATAGTATTTACTTCTTTTAAAAATATTTTTCCATTTTTATATACTGCATCAGAAAGAAGCGACATATTGGTCAACAAGAGATACAGAATTTTCTCTTACCACTTCTTACAATATTAGATTGAAGTAATCCTTAATTTTAATTGCAGGTTCCACACCTCATTCTTTGATGCTTCCTAAAAACCTGCATAGAACTTCCAATTGCAGTTTGCCATGTAGGGAAGAAGCTGTCACTTCTATCCACAGACAAGGCAAGAAAAAAGACTGCCTAAACTGAAAATCAATAACTCTTTTTGATCTATCAGAGAACTGAGGTCACAGTGCAAACCACTGCCCCCAAAACTGTAGACAGGTGGATACAGAGAATCACAGCTTCCTAGAGCAGAAGCACAGGGGCAGAAAACTCCAATGGCAGCAGTACCAGGGTTGAAAAACCTTAACTGTAAGTGTTAAATTGCTGAAGGCTCAGTATGGACACATTTGAGAGAGAAAAATCTCGGGGGTGGGGGAGGGGCAATTACAGAGGCCCAGTTATAGAGGGGGCCTCTATAATAAAGATCAGAAAAAAAATCCTTCTTGCTTCCAGCAGGGGGAGAAAAAAGTAAACATTTTGAAATTCACCCAGATCATTCCATTTTTCTTAACATGGTCTGACCTCAAGAGTAACTATTTTAGTGGGCCTAGCCAACTAGGATATTACCAGAGAGCCTAATTGACTTAGGTGAAAGTAAAACTCGAACTCCAGCCCAAACTAGCCATCCTGTCTTCCCTAAGTGGGAAGAAAACAAAACTGAGCAGCATGTTCATAGGTGACAGCACAGGGCATGAGCTCACCAAAAGACTGAAACATAGGGCACCTGGGTGGCTCAGTCAGTTAAGCATCCAATTTCAGCTCAGGTCATGATATCGTGGTCCGTGAGTCCGAGCTCCACGACGGTCAGGCTCTGTGCTGACAGCTCAGAGACTGAAGCCTGCTTTGGATTCTTTCTTTCTTTCTCTCTCTCTCTCTCTCTTTAAAAAATAAACATTAAAAAAAGACCAAAACCTAATCATAGAACTATAGAACACCTCCTTTCCACCACACCTTACCACCACTTCAGTAAAACTGGGTAATAATGGGGGGTTACAAGGAAATAAACTGCATCTCAAATGTTAAAAAGGAATATTTAGAAAAACCCAAAGACAAGGGAGACCAAAACAAGTACACCAGAGAAAATTCTAGCCTTTAAATTCTACAGGTGTAATGAATAGTAAATGCAACCTAATCCCTAGCCAGATAAATATAAAACTTCACACTAAAGGCTTATTTATCTGGGTTCCTTTTACTCAGTTCATCATGTCCAGGTTCCTTTTACTCAGTGCATCATGTCCAGCTTTCAACAAAAAAATTACAAGGCATACCAAAAGACTAAAAACACAGTTCGAAGAGAGAGATCCAACATCAGAACCAAATTCAGATATGGCAGACATCATAGAATTATCAGACTAGGAATTTAAACAGCAATGATTAAAATGCTGAGGACTCTAATGCAAAAAGTAAATCACATAAAAAAACAAGTAAGTTGAGAGATGAAAATTCTTAAGAAGAAAGAAGAATCAGAAGGTAATCAAAGACATCACAACAGAAAAGAAAGACTACTTCTGATGGGCTTATCAATAGACTGGACACAGCTAAGGAAACAATCAGTAACCTTGAAATGTCAACAGAAACTTCCACAACTGAAATGCAAAGAGAAAAAAAGAACATCACAACAGAATACCCAAGAACTGTGGGGTAATTACAAAAGTTTTTAAAATACATGTGATGAGACATACCAGAAAGGGAAAGAAAGAAAGAAAGAAAGGAAGAAAGAAAGAAAGAAAGAAAGAGAGAGAGAGAGAGAGAGAGAGAGAGGGAGGGAGGGAGGGAGGGAGGGAGAGAGGGAGGGAGGGAGGAAGGAAGGAAGGAATGGAGAAAGAGAGAAAAGAAGAAAAGAAAGGAAAAGAAAAGAAAAAAGAAAAATATTTGAAGGAACAAGGACTAAAAATTTCCCAAAATTGATGAGGGACACCCATCACAGACCCATGAAATTTAGAAAACACAAAGCAGGAAATACCATAAAATATACACGTAAGCATATCATAATCAACCCACAGAAAATGAAAGACAAAGAAAAATCTTAAAAGAAGCTAGAGGAAAAAGTCTCTGCTGCTTCCCCGAGGCTCATGACATTAGTTTACCAATGTGTAACAATTCTGGGCGCCTCTGGGCACTCCTCATCTGGAAAACATCAGCAAATGGTTCAGTCTCTCTCCCTTTGTCATTCGTACTGACCACATTTTTGGTGATTTTAGTATTCAATTAATGAATTTTATCACACTGTGACTCAGATGAAGGGTTCTGAGTCACATCTGAGTCACAATGTTTAATGGTCTAACCCTAAAAGATGTCATTATCAACAAATGTACCTACCTCATAAGCCAAGTATCAAATAGCACACTGAGCACCAGATTTTATATTCCCAGCTAGGACTCACTAAAATTCTGATTCCAACTACTGTACCTCACTAAGAGCTCCAATCCATTGCTTCTTTCTTTATAATTTTCTGTCATCTCCCTATATAGCCCCACTTCCCTCTTTTTAATGGCTATATTCTTAAGCCACCATTAAAATCTCTCACTGCTCACATCTGGTTCTAATTTACATTCATAATCACTAGACTCAAGGGTGTCTTTAGTTCTGCTCAGTAATCCTACTACATGTCTCTACTTTTTCACTTTCATCCTCTCAGAGATGATTATCCACATCAGCCAATGCATTACTTTCTTATTCCATGAGAAAATAAAAGCAATCAGAAGAGAAGTCACCTGTATTCTTCACTCCAAAAAAATGCCTTTGTATCTACAGCCACAGAATCTGTTTTTATCCCTCTTATGACAGAAATGCTCGCCATCTTATCTAAAGTTAATTGCATCATATATGCCTCAGATCCCTTTTCCTATAGTATGATTCAGGAATTTTCTCCAGTAATTCCTCTCTTTCTGTCTTTCATCCTTAGTTGTTTGGTTTATTTTTTTCCACCCCTCCACATAATTGTCTTTTCCATATACAAAAATGTGTATCCACTTCCCTACAATCAAAAGAAATTCCTCTTGCCACCCATTGCGCCACTCCTAATACTGTCTCAATGTTTTGCTTAAGTTTATAAGGGGGGAAAGGGCTGAAACAATTATGTATTCTCTATGTTCCCAATTTCCTTGTCCATATTATCTTTCCAATCTATTACAATTCAAATTTCACTTTTTCAGGGTCACCAAAACATCCCTTTTCCAAAACCCACTCCCTCTTTCTTCAAATACTCTCTATACCCAGGTAGAATTATTCTCTTACCTTTCCTCCTTTCTTACTAGTCATTTCCCTTTACTTTCCTGTCCTCAAGAAGTGAATTTTCAAGGAAATGTTTCAGCGATTGTTCCACTGCCTTAATTTCTGTATGTATATTAAATCCAGGTGATCTTATCCAAGCCCATGTCTTTACAGATAGTTACAGTTACCAGATGTCTCCTTTACAGATAGTTACAGTTACTAGATGTCTCCTAACAACCATTCTGATTCCTGTCTCCTTCTCTTGCAGGCTTTTTGCAGAAGTCTCCAACATTTCTAACTCCACCCATTCTTGTTGCTCCCACAATATCAGATTCTAACAATTTTCCCCTGCTTGTCTGTCTGAAGCCACAGACACCTCCTTAGTGTTCCTAGAAAGCAATCAGTCAAATTGTGTGTCCAGACCCTTGCAAGTACTGCTGTCTCTGACCTGGAAACCCTGCCCTGAAATATTTGCATTGCCTGATCCCTCCTTCAATTTCCCTTATAGAGAAACCACTTATTTTTTTTACTTTTTATTTATTTTTGAGAGAGAGGTGGAGGGAGGGGCAGTGAGAGAGGGAGAGAGAACCCCAAGCAGACTCCTCTGTCAGGGCAGAGCCCGATGTAGGGCTCACATGTGAGATCATGAGCTGAGCCGATATCAAGAGTTGGAAGCTCAACAGACTGACTTACCCAGGTGCCCCAGGAACCCATTTCTAAACATCCTTTGTAACACAATATTCTAACCTTCATTTTTTTTTCTGGCTCTAAGTTTATTTTTCCATTTTCCTCTACTAACTGAAGCTCCACAAACTGTGTTGAAAGACTGAAGGAAACAAAACATATTTTCACTTTTCAAGTACTCAAAATATCTCTACTACTTTCTTCTCTATTATTCTATAATGTTCATATTTATGTTCTCCATTGATTTGGTGTAATGTAAGTTTTTATAAGGAAAGGGTAATTTTAGCATGAGAAAATTTTATTATCTTGACTATAACTTTATAGTAGGTAAAAAGAGTAAAATCGAGGAGGTAGCCTTAAAAAGAGGCTCTTCTCAAGGTTCTCAGGTTTCTGATACAATCAAAATGATCCTACAGACTCTTTTTTTAAATTTTTTAAAGTTTTTATTTAAATTCCAATTAGTTAACATACAATATAATATTACTTTCATGTGTACAATTTAGTGATTCAACACTTACATAGAATACCCAGTGCTCATCACAAATGCCCTCCTTAGTCTCCATCATTTAACCCATCTCCACTCACCTCCCCTCTGGTACCTCTCAGTTTGTTCTCTGTAGCTAAGAGTCTGTTTCTTGGCTTGCCTCTCTCTTTTTCTCCCTACTTAATGTACTTTAGGACAATGACTCCTAATACTGTTACTCAGTTGAGTTTCTTATCATCTGTATAACTGGGATTTTGTTACTCCTTTTAGCATGATCAGGCCATACTGTCTTCTTTTTAACACAGTGCTATGGTTTCTTCTAAAGTTATTAATTATTAGAAAAGAGCTGAATTATATTAAAAAATTAACCCAAAATAAATTTGCTTCAATGATATAGCTGTTTAAAAAAAGTCTCCTTTATTTGCAAAGGAGATATTCCAAAATTAAGAACTGGAAAATATGTTGGGAGAAAAGCTTAGCCAAATCCTCTTAATCTTTCTTCCATTTGGGCTATATTTATTTAAGCAATCACAGATAAGAGATTATATAAATTCATAGATGTACCAGAAATAAAATTAACTGCAATGCCAAGTTTCCTCAATTAAGTTGGAGGCTGTAAATGGAAGATTAATTCTATGGTCTTCACGTGTTTTACAAATCCACAATGTTAACTGACATCAAATTTTTAAAATGTGCTGTACTTCCTGCAGTTATGAGAAACCTAAAAGCTAAATGATTCCAAGTTTAGTCATAAAAATGGCTCAGATGGTTCCCCTTTTGTTACTGTGTGTGAGAGCTTTCTATACTGTATTAACTAGACATGTAAAGAATATTGCTTCCAATTCTATTTACACACGACACTGCTGTTAGCTATACATGGTTGAAAAAGCGAAACAATCTCATGAATGCCCTTGTGAAATCCTGAATTACAGTTCCCCTTCAGAAATAAACTAATATTTTTGCTAGACTTAGACAATTCAGAAACGCACACACACATGGGTTTGTATATATTTATGTAAAGTACTTAATTTTACGTTATCATCTTACCATACTTCCTGAATTTACTCTTCTAGAAACTTAAACACAAAATAAATTTAGTATCAAAAGAAGAGACAATCTTTTTAAACCAAACAATAAACAACTCAGGATATTAGTATGGAAGAATATGAAAAAGTTAATCTTCAGAAGAACAGAGCAATAAAAACAAGGTCTGTCCAAACTCTTCATTAATAATTGAAACATGGATGCATACGTGAAGTGCCTTGTAAGTAATAAGCACTAGGCATAAATATTTAGCAGTTTGCTTATGAAATGTGTCCTAAATTATGTCTAAATGTTAACAAGGATGTCTTATACTGACAGAACAATGAGGGACATAAATATTTCAAAGCAGCAAGCATGACAGGTAGAAGCTAAGAAAACACAGGCATCTTCTGTGTTCTTCTAACTCTTCAACCTTTAGATATGTGCTTTTTAAGTTTAATAGGAACAAAGTGTTTCCCCATCAAAGCCAATGTTTATATCAGTTACATCAAAGCTATACTGGGATCCTTTAAAGTACACTTATCAGACAAAGAATGCATACAAAGTGAGGTGTGTTAGTGGTACAAAGAGAATTGACAAATAAGACAACATATTGAAGTGAAATGTTCTCCTTAATAGCTAATGCACTCTATTTTGTGTCTCTTACAAAGACACATGTAGATCATGGAAAATTCTCAAGGCTATTACTTGACACACGCGTGCGCATGCGCGCACAAACACACGCACAGAAAACCACACACACACGCACATGCACGCACACACACGTGAAAACATAAACTTCGCAGAAAATGGGTAAGATTGATTGTACCTGTCCTTTACTTGAAAAAAATGCGTTCTCCAATAGTGCCAAAATAGCATAATATCAGGTAGGATATTTGGGGCATATAATATAGTCAATATAACTTTCTTTTCTAATACCAAGTGTTTTAACCTAACCTAATAAATAGTCAGGTATAAGCAAAATGACACAGATCTTTGAATAATGAAAATGTATGGAGATAGGATTAAGAAAAAAACCTCAGGGGCGCCTGGGTGGCTCAGTCGGTTAAGCGGCCGACTTCGGCTCAGGTCATGATCTCACGGTCCGTGAGTTCAAGCCCCGGGTCACGTTCTGTGCTGACAGCTCAGAGCCTGGAGCCTGTTTCGGATTCTGTGTCTCCCTCTCTCTGACCCTCCCCCATTCATGCTCTGTCTCTCTCTGTCTCAAAAATAAATAAACGTTAAAAAAAATTAAAAAAGAAAAAAACCTCAGATGCCACCATAGTTCAACCACAGATATACTGTGTAGCTTTAGAAAAGTCACTCATATTCTCCTGAAATAACATTGCTCTAAATAAAGTAATAAAAAAAAAATTGTCATAAACTCAATTACGATATAAAATTATTTGACAACATAAAATAAAAAAGCTAGAGGAGCACTGAACCTATTTGATGAAACAATATTCAAGAATCATAATATAGAAGCATCTCTATTAATGTGAGCATTTAGACTGCTGACTTTCAATAGAGGAGAGAGTGATTTTTACTAAATTTAATGAATTTTTCCAGACAATGGCTATTTTTGCTGTTTTATTTTATTATATGTGGTAATAGTCATGATACAGTCTATTTTATTACTATGTTATTTCTTGTTCTGACAGTATAATTTCCCTAAAATTACTCCTTCAGAGACTATCAGTAACTTTCTTATTGTTGTGTCAATGTTTTCTCACAACATTTTCTCATCCTAAACCACTTGGCTATTGACAATGACACTGATTATCGTTCTTTATCTCCACTCATACATTCCTTCATTTACTCGTTTACCCACTCAATCTATACAAATTACTGAGTTTTTACTGTGAATCATGGCTCTAATCATGACCCCTGAGCTCTTACTCAAAACCTGGCCTTTCCATATTTCTAGTGCATATTCTCCTAATACCATATATTCACTTTACTAAAATGAACCAATGATTTCAAACTTCACCAAACTGGCTCACAATTTGAAATGCAACATTATTGTCAGGAAAAAGAACTTGGATATTACCTCAATTTTCTCCCTAAAGTTCATCCCAATTTTGAATGCTGAGTGGTTTTCTGTAGCTGAATTCATCAAGTTCAAATACTTGTGTGTATAATGCAATGCCTGCTGTTGCTTTAAACTGATCTCAACTCTCTCATTTCTATCATAGATATCCATAGAGTCTACATTTTACTTCCTAATTATTTTCAAATCTTTTCAATTACTTTACAATTCAAATCTTTCAATACTCTGCTGGAGTATTGAAGGAATTACATATTCCTTTAATAACCTCTCCTAGCAGTTTTGTACACTTAATAGAAGGTTGTCAAGCCAAACTTCAAAATTATTTTATTCATCATGAAAAGAAAAACAAATATTGTCTCACTGGTCAAAAAATAAAGGCAAAAATTCTTAACACACAAGGTTCTTCAAAGTTTGTTGTATGAGAGTCTAAGCTACTATCCAGATTCGCATCAAGCCATTCTGCTCCCCATTCTCTCTGATATCCTAAATGTTTTCAGTACTAGATACACTTCATGTTGTTTCTTCCTATAAGACCTTTGTATATGCTGTTTCTCTGCCTTGACTAATCGTTTATCCTCTTTTAATAGACTTCCAGTCATTCAACCAGGATCAAACTCATTTCTCCATGAAAACTTCTCTGAGATTCAGACTTTATTCTCCCTGTTGTAGCCCTTATATTACATTGAACCTCTCCTTCAAAATACTTTTTCACGGCCAAAATTTTATGTAATAATTAAATTAATGTCTGTTTTACATGGAAAACTATAAACCCATGGAGAAGGAAATACTTGTGTTCATATTGAGCATTATATTCTATGCATATGCTACAAACGATATTGTTGAATGAATGAACTTCAAAAATAATATTTCAGCTTGGTCCTTTCTGAGCCGTTGATATAAGCCTGACACTATTTCTACTTTCTTATGTGTAGACAATAGATCCTCATTTACCATTTAGAATAGCTTTCGTGTATGTAGACAATAGATCCTAATTTACCATTACAACAGATTTTTGTTTATGGTTATCATTTCAATAATTTATAAAGAGAAATAATATTGTGTAATGTTCGCAACTCACTTTACTTTTAAAAACAGAACATCACTAAAGCATTATAGTGTATATTTCAATAGCATATAACTTCAATATAATTTATGTTTATGGAAATTAGCAAATTTACAGCTAAAATAAATTTATATTTTAATAAAGGGATATCTAGTTTTGATTAAAAAGTATAAAAAGCCCTTTTAATCTAAGTCAAATATATAATATATTCTTTTCACTGCCTGATGCTATAATTTTTTAATTTTGTTATTATTATAAACTTAAAAATTAGATTACATTTTCCCTTATATATAGGTTAGATATTTGCGATGTGTACATTCCTATTAATTTTATTCATATCTGTAATTCAGTGCAACCCCATTCACAAATAGCTCATCCCAAATAATTCATTTATTTTCTTCATGTGGAGAACCAACTTTAATTGGAGGAAACAATTTCAAATTTTAAGTTTTGTTACCCTCTACAGAATTTTACCATAAAAAACTATTCCATATAATCTCCAGCCATCATAGGTAAATCTCACATAACATGTAAGTATTGCTTTACTATAACTGACATTATGTAGTTTCTTAAGAGACAAAAAAACGATCACTTATCATTTAAGAGACACTTTAATCTACTACACCTAGGTCTGGTATTATAAACTATAATCTTAAAATTAAGCATGCAGACAAGGAGGCATAAGAATTTTGCTGAGTATATGAAGAACTGGATTGGTGTTGACACTACTGTGTAAAACCACGCAAAGAGCCATAGCACTATCTCTGTGGCTGAGTAATCGCTTTGGAAGAATGTTTTCTATAGTCCTCCCAGACAGCAAGATGCTGTGGTAAGGAATCCTTTTAGACATCATTTTCATGAAGTCACTTCTTCTTTGACAAAGCAACTGAAATTTGAAATTCCTATCTTTACTTTCTTTCAAAGTAACAACTGCCAAAAACAAGCTTAAAGGTTTTAGCTAAATGAGTCGGAAAAAAAACAAAAACAAAAAAACATGAGGGTGTAGGTGAAAGAATCTAAGTCTACCAATTTTTAGGATATCTGTATTCAAGAAGCATTTTATTCACACATTCAATTAAAACAATTACCAAACTATATGGTAATATTTTTGCTTACAGTATTTAGACTAAAACATGAGTTTCTTAAAGTTGAAAGATTGTATACTATGTTTTTTTACCTTCATTCCCCTATACAATACATAGGAATTATGCAATAAATACAATAAGTATTCTTAATTGAAAGTCTTTATTTCAAACAAATACTCATATTTAAACTTGCTTAAAACTATTTTTGTTGTATAACTCTGCTATTTGGGAAGGGGAATGTCAAGAACATTTAAGATAAGTGTCATAGCTTTGTGATTCCTAATCAAAATGGAAAACATGAAAAAATGGGAAAAATATGTATTACTTTCAAAAAACTTATTGTCAAAATAAGTCTTTCAGAATGGAAATTTCTCACCAAGCTCAAAACTGACCAATCAATGATCTCTTAGTCAGAAGATATGAAAATAAACTTTTCATTCATACTTCACCTGACCTAATGTGAGAATTTGGTATTAATGAGTAAATTCTCTTATTTTCTCTAAAATTTTATCTTCCCTTATGCTTGTGCTTTCAACCAATACAGAGTAAAAGAGACTAGATTTACCTTCTTTCTTGAAAGAAGTAAAAAAGGAAAAAATATATAAAACAACTGTTTTCAAACAATGGACATCAGACAATATGAAAGACTAGTCCTTGAGAGAGGGGAGACACATACTCTTAGGCCTATGTTTGCTCCCTGATTAATGCTTGTAGAGAGCTTCCAACAGGTAGGGCAAGCACAGATACCCAGAGTCCAATTATCCCTCCTATTTGAGGAAACATAAATAGAAGTCAAGGAGTATCAAGGCATCAATGTCTACAACAAGCTGAAGAAGAGTAAAGAGCTACAAAGATAGTTTCAGAGACCTGCAAAGGTATCCCTTAGTTTAAATCTGAGTTCAATTTGAATCAGAACATGTTAATGAAGAAACTTTCCAAGACTGGGGAAAGAGTCTCACTTCCCAAAAGGAAAATAGGGAACAAAACTCCAAGCATTGTGTATATTTCCATTACCCAGATTTAAAAAAATCACATTGAATTAGGTAGAGAATTTAGAAGGACATTGTTTCAGTACAGGAAAATATGATCCCAGAATATGTGCTCTGGTCTCACATTGCAAAGCTTAAAAGAAAAATTCAAAAGTTCAAAATTTTTTCAAGTAACTGCATCCCCAGAAAAATAAAGAACATGTATAGAAATAAAAATAACCATTAACAAATAACATAAAACCACAATGTCTCTCATACAATCAAACTTTGGCAGGCATGCAAAGAAAAAGAAAAATACAACCCATAATTAGGAAGAAAACCACAACCGATTAAAATGAAAGCAGAAATGACACAATGATAGAATTAATGAACAAGACTCTACTTCATTAAAGAAAGCAGACGAAAGACTATGTTAAAAAACAAACATAGAAAGGTATAAAAAAATGAAACCAAACTTCTAGAGTTTAAATATAAAGTAAATAAAATATATTTAAAACAAGTTTATGAGAGATTAACAGTAGACCGGACATAGTAGGATAAAAGGTTAATGAATTTAAAAAGAAAAAGGCATGTTATGTACACAGATAAAAAGTAAGGATTACAGCCAACTTCTGTCTAAAAAACACAAGCGAGAAGACAGTGTAGCAACACCTTTAAAGTACTGAAACATTGGGGTGCCTGGGTGGCTCGGTTGAGCGACCCACTTCAGCTCAGGTCATGATCTCACAGTTTGTGAGTTCGAGCCTCACTCGGGCTCTGTTCTGACAGCTCAGAGCCTGGAGCCTGCTTCTGATTCTGTGTCTCCCTCTCTCTCTCTGCCCCTCCCCCACTCATGCTCTGTCTCTCTGTCTCAGAAATAAATAAACACTAAAAAAATTTTTTAAAGTACTGAAACAAACAAACAAACAAAGCACATAAACCTAAATTTTATATTCAGCCAACATTTTTCACAAGATGAGGGGAAAAAGGAGTATTCATACAACAAAAACAGAAAGGATTCACCACCAGGAAACCCAGACTAAAGAAATGTTAAATAAGGTCTCCAGGGCAAAGGAAAATGATAACAAATAGAAATCTGGATCTAGAGTGAGGAAAAAAAATCAGAACTAGTAAATACGTGGGTAAATACGAAAAATTTTATTTTAAATCTTTTAAGAATAATTGACTATTTTAATATAATTTAAAAATATTACCAACGGACTATGGGATCATAATGTATTCCAATGGAATTAATTTTGAAAGTAATATCAGAAACATAATTATAAAAATCACTAAATATTTGACTAAAAAAAAAAAAAACTCCTAATGAACCATGGTTGAAAGGAAATGAATTGAAGATAGTATTTTGAAAAATACAATGTGGCAAACATGTAGGATACAACAAAAGCATATTAAATTTCTATATTAGAAAGGAAGAAATGCCTTAAATCAGTCAATTCAGCTTCCAACCTACAAAGCTACGAAAACGAATGAAATCCAAAATAAGCAGAAAATAAAAGAATGATAAAGATAATTTCAGGAGCCAAAACAACTGGTTTCTGGAAACAATATAATAATAAAATTAATGAAAGACCGCTTCACCTGAGAAAAATCAATACACTTAATAACCTTACAGTTGGACTGATCAGGATATAAGAGAGGAAAAGCACAAATTACCAATACTGTAACTGAAATTGGGTATATCACCACACACACAAGGTAAATCAAAAAGATAATAAGAGATTGTTATGAATAACTTTTGGTTAATATATTTAAAAGAAGAGTTGAAATGCACAAATTATTTAAAAGATATATAAAACTTACATAAGAAGGAATATATAACATGTATAGCCCTGTATCTATTAAAGAAATTGAATTTATAATTAGAAACCTTACCACAAATTAAACCCCAGAGCAGAAGGCCTTCTGGGTGAATTCTAATATTTAGTTCCATACATAATCTCCCAGATACTCATTCCGCCAGAAAATTAAAGAGGAATAAAAAGGTGGCAGGAACACAAACCAACTTATTCTATAAGGCCAACATTATCCCAGTTAAAAATAAAAAAAGAGAGAAAGATATTATAAGAATGAAAAACAGACCTATACCCTTCATAAAGAACAATATTAAAACAATTGTTTTTTTAAAAAAATAAACTTAATTAAAAGTTAACAACTTGAACCGAACAGCATAAAAATGATGATATGTTATGAGTAAACAGGGTCTATCCTAGGAGCACAAAGTTAACTCAACATTCAAAATCAATCCATGTAATTTAATATATTAATAAACTATCAAGAGAAAATAATAGGATAATCTCAAGAGATACAGAAAAACCACTTGACATTTGTGAAAAAAATTCTCAGAAAACGACTTCAATCTGATAAAAGCTGTTTACAGAAAGTAAAGAACTAACAGCATATTTAAGAATGAAAATGCTTTTCATCTCAGATAACAGGCAGAGCAACAATGTTCTCGCTTACCACTCCTATTCAACATTTTACTGGAAATTTTAGACAATGCAATAAAACATGAAAAAAAAAAGCATAGCAGTTAGAAAGAAGGAAAAAAAAACCTTTTTATTCACAGATGACATGGTTTTCTATATAGAAAATCCTCCTGAATAAGCAATATTAATTATGAAAACTCATCAGCTAGATTGCAAGAAATGAAGTCATTAGCTAAAAGAATCAAATGTGAGGCACCTGGTGGCTCAGTTGGTTAAGCGTCCGACTTCAGCTCAGGTCATGATCTCACGGTCCATGAGTTCGAGCCCCGCATCGGGCTCTGTGCTGACAGCTCAGAGCCTGGAGCCTGTTTCCGAGTCTGTGTCCCCCTCTCTCTCTGACCCTCCCCCATTCATGCTCTGTCTCTCTCTGTCTCAAAAATAAATAAAAATGTTAAAAAAATATATATGTATAAATAAATAAATAAAAGAATCAAATGTGATTCTAAATTCTAGCATCAATCAGAAATTAATTTTATAATGTATAACAACAAATATAATAATTAAATATAAATTTTTAAAATATGTGTAGAACCTGAATTCTAAAATTATCAAATACAAACAAAACATAATTAAATGGAAAAATCTACATATGGACAGGAATACTTAATATTGTAGGGATACCAATTCTCCACAAATTGATATGAGTGCAATTTTTGTATAAAATCATAAACTGATTAAATAATGTATATGGAAATAAGATTGAATCTGTACTAGCCAAAGCAAACTTGAAAAGGATAAACAAAATTTCAGTATTCACAACACCTATTTTTAGGACTTATAAACCAGGAGTAATCAGAATAGTGTTGGACAGCTATGTAGCACCTGGATGGCTCAGCTGGTTAAGCATTTAACCCTTGATTTCAGCTCAAGTCAAGATCTCGTGATTCATGAGATCAAGCCCCACACTGGGTTCCATGCTGAACTTGGAACCTGCTTAAGATTCTCCCTCTCTCTCTCTCTCTCTCTCCCTGTCTCTCTCTCTCTCTCTCTCTCTCCCTCTCCCTCTCTCTCTCTCTCCCCACCCCTCTGCCCCTCTCCTCCACTGGTACCGTCTCTCCCTCTCTCTCTCTAAAATGAAAAAAAAAAAATTTAGGAAAGAATAGTGTTAAACATCTATATCTATCTATCTGTCATCTCTGTATCTACACAACAATGGAACATACAGATTACACAATACCCAAACGTATATGTACAATTGATTGTTGACATATTTCCCAAGGCAATTTAGAGGAACAATTTAATTTTTCAACACATGCTGTAGGAACAGTTGAGTAGCTATATGAAAAAGAAGTAAAATTTGGCCCTTGACCTTATGGCACATACAAAAATTAACTTGAAATTGAATATAGGAACTAAGGATATAAACTTCTAAAAGAACACAAAAAAGAAAGCTTTGTGATCTTCGGTTGGGCAAAATAAACAAAAATTTATATACAACACAATAAACATAAACTATGAATGAAAAAATCAACAATTTGGACTAAATAAAATTAAAATCTCTTCTTCAAAACATATTGTTTAAAAACATAAAAGTTAAGGTTCCTGGATAGCTCAGTCTATTAAGCATTCAAGTCTTGATTTTGGCTCACATCATGATCTCATGGTTCATGAGATAGAGCCCCATGTCAGGCTCCACACTGTCAGCACAGACCCTGCTTGGGATTCTCTCTCTCCATCTCTCTCTGCCCCTTTGCCCCCCTCCAAAATAAATAAATAAACATTTTAAAAAAACATGAAAAGTTGAGCCAGGGACTAGAAGATAGTATTTGTAAAACATATATCTGACAAATAAATTATGCCTGATATATAAAAAAAACACAAATATTATAAAGAAAAACAAGCTAATAAAAATGGGCAAAATATTCAAATTAATATTTCACCGAAAAAATATATTTTGATAGAAAATCATTCCATGGAAAGATCGTTAAAGTAACTGGGTATTAAGAAAATGCAAACTAAAACCATAATGAGATACCAATACACATTCACTACACTGGATGAAACTGTAAAGACTGACCATGTCATGTTGGTAAAAGTTATAAATCAACCACTACTGGGGGGAATGTAAAGTCCATAAAAACACTTTGGAAAATAGTTCAAAACATTTTTGAAATATTATACAATTGTTCAACTATGAGATATTTACTCCAGAGAAATATAATTGTATGTTCACAAAAAAAGACATTTACCAGATAATATCAGCAATCTTATTTGTAATATAGGGAAATACGCAAATAGCAAGATTATGGTACACACTACTCGGAAAAATTGTGAAGAAAAGAATAAACTATTGGGTCACCTGGGTGGCTTAGTCGGTTGAGCATCTGACCCTTGATTTAGGCTCATGTCACTATGTCCTGGTTTGTGAGATCAAGCCCCCCGTTGGGCCTGCACTGACATCAGGGAGCCTGCTTGGGAGCCTCCCTCTCGCTCCCTTTTCGCCCCTCCCCTCACTTGTGCTCTACCTCTAAAATTAAATAAATATTAAAAAGAATAAACTTCCATATATTCTTTATACATATTTATATATGCAAAAATATGGATGAAATTCAAAATGATTATTTTGAAAAAAAGAAACCAGACTAAAAGAGCCTATACTCTATGGTTTGCTGTATAAAATTCTAGAAAATTCTAGAAAAGTAAGCTACTCTGTCATGAAAGAAAGCATATCAGTATTTGGCCGTGAGATGACAAAATGATAGAGCAGAAAAGATGTAAAATGCCATTAGAAAACTTTTGTTTTAATGGATATCCTCAGTATCATGATTGTGGAAGTTATTTCACAGGTATACGCAAGTCAGTACTAATCAAAGTATATACTTTCAGTATGTTCAGTTCACCGTACTTAATTATACCTCACTATAGCTTTAAACACTTTTTTTTGGAGAAAGCATATTTTTCTTTTTTCATTTTGGGGGCAAGATTTCTATCAGGGGTTTCTGACCTGGCTGTGAGTAAGCTGCCTCAGTCATTGTTCCCATTAGCTGTGGCCATCCCATCTGTATAGATATAGCTCTTCATTAGAGACATTAGTTGTTCTACGGATGTAGGCTATCATTTCCTTTACGTTCTCTGAGAATGAGTTTTCTTTACTATAAATTCAAGAAAATAGATCATTTGTCTTAGATAAATGAGATTTTCACAGATAGTTGGATCTCAAATATACTGCTTTTGCTCCCATTTTGTATGATGATAATTTATCTCTTTTGTCCATCTGACAGTATATGTATTTTAAATTCCAATGAAGATATCACTTTTATTTCTATTCTTTTTCTCCACTCATAAAACTGAATGCATGATCTGAACTGCATGTAGATGCCAAATCATTTGGCATGATTCATGTAGCTATTCTGCAAGGTGGCAATATTTAAATGGATTACTTTCATACGTCCTGTCTTTCTATACAGTAAATGTGTAGAAAATTATATGTCTTGGGGCACCTGGGTGGCGCAGTCGGTTAAGCGTCTGACTTCAGCCAGGTCACGATCTCGCGGTCCCTGAGTTCGAGCCCCGCGTCAGGCTCTGGGCTGATGGCTCAGAGCCTGGGGCCTGTTTCCGATTCTGCGTCTCCCTCTCTCTCTGCCCCTCCCCCGTTCATGCTCTGTCTCTCTCTGTCCCAAAAATAAATAAACGTTGAAAAAAAAAATTTAAAAAAAAAAGAAAATTATATGTCTCTTAGTTTAATATAAGAGGAAGCTCACTTATGTTGAAAATAAATAAATAATGGAGATGCTTTCAAGATTGGTGATGCAGAAATGCTTTGTATTACTTCATTGGTGAGAAAGAACCCCAGATCCATTCAAGATATCTTAAAAGAAAATATGATTCCATATGTAAAAACCAAGCAGTAAAAATGGAACAATGAAGTTAAATGGTGGAAAAAATCAAGGATGGCTGGATTAAAAAGGTTAATTACTCCAAAAATTAGGGAGAGAGTGAGGTTGAAATATAAGTAATGATAATTAGGGACTGTGCTAATAAATTGAATCTTATTTGCAACTTTGTCTTATTAACTACAAAGAATAGCAGACCATTTATACATTGTCCAGTAGTGGTAAACTATTTACTTTGTTCACATAAAAGAATGTAATTTGTAGCCCATGTGTCCAGAATGAACTCATTAGGACAGAATTGATAAATTCTTGAGTAAAAAAAAAAAAAAAAAAAAAAACTAAGTCAGCAATGTTAGTTTTTCCTTGGGCAGAAATTAGTAGAGAGCTAATCATATTTTAGTAAAATAGTAAAAGCATTGCAACTTGTAGAATTGAGATCTCTTGTTAGTGTTCCAAAAATAATGAAGCAAGAAGAAATTTTTTTAATATTTATTTATTTTGAGAGAGAAAGAGAGAGAGGGAGGGAGCACATAAGCAAGGGAGGGGCAGAGAGAGAGGGAGAAAGAGAATCCCAAGTAGGCTTTGTGCTGTCAGTATAGAGTCTGATGCAGGACTAGATCTGAAGAACTGTGAAATCATGACCTCAGCTGAAATTAAGAGTTAGACACTTAGCCCACTGAGCCACCCAAGTGCCCTAGCAGAAGAAATTTTTAAGAAGACATTCTTTGGTCATTCAATTCATAAAGTTGGAGCAAGAAATTCTTGAAAACCTGATTTTTTTTCAATATATGAAGTTTATTGTCAAATTGGTTTCCATACAACACCCAGTGCTCATCCCAAAAGGTGCCCTCCTCAATACCCATCAACCACCCTCCCCTCCCTCCCACCCCACATCAACCCTCAGTTTGTTCTCAGCTTTTAAGTCTCTTATGCTTTGGCTCTCTCTCCCACTCTGACCTCTTTTTTTTTTCCTTCCCCTCCCCCATGGGTTTCTGTTAAGTTTCTCAGGATCCACATAAGAGTGAAACCATATGGTATCTGTCTTTCTCTGTAAGGCTTATTTCACTTAGCATAACACTCTCCAGTTCCATCCATGTTGCTACAAAGGGCCAGATTTCATTTTTTCTCATTGCCACGTAGTACTCCATTGTGTATATAAACCACAATCTCTTTATCCATTCATCAGTTGATGGACATTTAGGCTCTTTCCATAATTTGGCTATTGTTGAGAGTGCTGCTATGAACATTGGGGTACAAGTGCCCCTATGCATCAGTACTCCTGTGTCCCTTGGATAAATTCCTAGCAGTGCTACTGCTGGGTCATAGGGTAGGTCTATTTTTAATTTTCTGAGGAACCTCCACACTGCTTTCCAGAGCGGCTGCACCAGTTTGCATTCCCACCGACAGTGCAAGAGGGTTCCCATTTCTCCACATCCTTTCCAGCATCTATAGTCTCCTGATTTGTTCATTTTGGCCACTCTGACTGGCGTGAGGTGATATCTGAGTGTGGTTTTGATTTGTATTTCCCTGATGAGGAGTGACGTTGAGCATCTTCTCATGTACCTGTTGGCCATCTGGATGTCTTCTTTAGAGAAGTGTCTGTTTATGTTTTCTGCCCATTTCTTCACTGGGTTATTTGTTTTTCGGGTGTGGAGTTTGGTGAGCTCTTTATAGATTTTGGATACTAGCCCTTTGTCCGATATGTCATTTGCAAATATCTTTTCCCATTCCGTTGGTTGCCTTTTAGTTTTGTTGGTTGTTTCCTTTGCTGTGCAGAAGCTTTTTAATTTTATGAGGTCCCAATAGTTCATTTTTGCTTTTAATTCCCTTGTCTTTGGGGATGTGTCAAGTAAGAAATTGCTATGGCTGAGGTCAGGGAAGTCTTTTCCTGCTTTCTCCTCTAGGGTTTTGATGGTTTCCTGTCTCACATTCAGGTCCTTTATCCATTTTGAGTTTATTTTTGTGAATGGTGTGAGAAAGTAGTCTAGTTTCACTCTTCTGCATGTTGCTGTCCAGTTCCCCCAGCACCGTTTGTTAGAGACTGTCTTTTTTCCATTGGATATTCTTTCCTGCTTTGTCAAAGATGAGTTGGCCATACGTTTGTGGGTCTAGTTCTGGGGTTTCTATTCTATTCCATTGGTCTATGTGTCTGTTTTGGTGCCAATACCATGCTGTCTTGATGATGACAGCTTTGTAGTAGAGGCTAAAGTCTGGGATTGTGATGCCTCCTGCTTTGGTCTTCTTCTTCAAAATTACTTTGGCTATTCGGGGCCTTTTGTGGTTCCATATGAATTTTAGGATTGCTTGTTCTAGTTTCGAGAAGAATGCTGGTGCAATTTTGATTGGGATTGCATTGAATGTGTAGATAGCCCTGGGTAGTATTGACATTTTGACAATATTTATTCTTCCAATCCATGAGCACAGAATGAAAAACCTAATTAATTTTTAAACATATTCCTTTTTCTCAAAATTTTCCACGTTTAGCTTTTTATTTACATCTCAACTCATAGTATCCTAGATGTATTTGTATCAAATTAAATTTCATATCTTTCACATTTTAAATTAAATATCTATAATATAATTCAATGGATATGTAAAAAAGAAACTCGCTTTAATAAATGAGCCAAACAAACATGACTAGAAAAATAAATCCAGTAGTTTGGGTTTATTTACCTTTTAAATAAGGGAAACGTCTTTAAATGCAAAACATGATTTAAGTTAGAAGAATAGCAACTTGCACGTAATATTTTAAGATAATACTTTGGTTTAAAATATTTTGCATGTAATAGCCTTTTACCATCTATTTCAGATTTCTTAACCCATTAAAAACATCTATTTTATCCATCTTTTACTCTTATTAAGAGTCTTACTGAAGATTCATTCACCAAATGATTGATATCCTTTCAAACCCTCTAAAATATAAATAATGTCCATTTTTAAAATGTGATTGAACTGCAAAACCACACAGATACACAGGACTTTACATGTATACATAACTGATTCTTCCAGCGTGTGCCCTCATATTAGTGTTATGATTTTACTTCTTTCTATTTGCCACCAGTGCACCTTCTTATGGTCTTGCTCATTCTTCTACTCTAGTCTGGTCAACATTGTCCTTCTTGGGAGATTTTGATCAAGCATCTTCACCTTTAACTAGACAGGCCCATAAATTAGATCTGAGGCGTCAGTAGTTAAATCCTAGACTTCACATGTACAAACTCTGTTACTTTAAGCAAATCATTCAAATTTTATGTGCATCGGTTTCCTCATCTGCAAATTGTGCATAATTATATGGCTTCTATCACATTGTGGTAATGGAGATTTAATGCATTTATATCAAATTTTTAGAATAGTTCTTGCTTGATGAGTACAATCTAAACATTGTCTATCCCTATCCAGGTAGAATTAACCACTGTAATCAATTAATAAATAATCTACAACACATTTATTGCATACCTCATGTTTGCTGAGGACAAAATGTAAAACCATTACTGCACCGATCATACATATATAATACATATATATATATTATACATATATATAATACATATATTATACATACCGTATATATATGCAATATGTATATATATACATATATATACATATATATGTATATATATATACATACCGATCATATATATATATAATACATATATATTATACATATATATAATACATATATTATACACATATACATATATAATATACACATATATAATAGTGGCACATTGTTACTTTAATACCTGTATGCATTTATAAAGTGCATTTATATATATAAATGCATAGCAAATGATTCTATAGCTTTGTTTTCCTATTAGATATGAATGCAGATATTGAGTGCATTAGTATGCTAAGGTTATCACAACAGAGTACCACAAACTGAGTGGCTTAACAAATAGAAATTTATTGCCTTGTAGTTCTGGAACCTAGAACTCTAAAATCAAGGTGTTGGAAGAGCCATGTTCCCTCTGAAAACTGGCCGGGGGCGGGGGTTCTTTGTCTTTTCCTGGCTTCTGGTGGTTTGCTGGTAACCGTTATGTATCTTAGTCTGATGTGCATCGCCCCAATCTTCCATCTTCACGTGGCATTTTTTTATGTCTCTTCACACCATCTTCCTTATGTGTGTGTCTCTGCCCAGATTTTGCCTTTTTATATGGATGCCAGTTATATTGGATTAGGACCCACTGTAATGGCCTCATCATAACTTGATTAAGTCTACAAAGATACCATTTCATAATAGAATAATCACACTCTGGCTCTCGGCCTTAACACTGTCTCCTCAGAAACCTCTGCACCATGAGAACCAAGTGGAGAAAGAAGCAAATGCACACACTGAAGCATAAAAGCAGATGAGGCAGAGTTCCAAGTAAACTACTAGCTTGTACAAGCATGGAAGCCACAGAAGCAGAAACAAGGAAAGCTACAGGCCAGGAAGGCTGGTACAAATTGTTAGATTGCACAGCTACTGCCTAAAGCTTGTCTCAGTGGATCGAGAACATCCATCGTCATCTAATCACAGTGACCACCTTTGAGAGGCCTATCTTGCTGATACCAAAACAGTCCCTTTTTGTCCTTTGCCCTAGACCTTTGACATTCTGGACTAATTCTGTTCTCAGATGTGACTAAATATAGCGTGCACGATAAATCATTTCTTCTTCTGTCTAAACTGAACAAAAACAAAAGACTCTGATTTAAGTGATAAGAAAACCACATAAAGATCACTGTGAAGAATCTTTTCCCACAAGAGTACTAGCTCCTTGAAAGCTGGAATTAATAGTGCATTTTATTTAGCAATGCTTCCTTAGCATCTAGATTGATTCCTGCCATATTGTCCCATAGAAGATAATCACAAATTATTTTACAAATGAATGATTCTGTCTAAAATAGACATTTATACTGATGTAAGTTATATATCAAATTACTGCAAAAGATGAGT
This sequence comes from Puma concolor, assembly GCF_028749965.1. Lineage (NCBI taxonomy): Eukaryota > Metazoa > Chordata > Mammalia > Carnivora > Felidae > Puma > Puma concolor. The sequence goes on along the minus strand of NC_141667.1, from coordinate 202,098,815 downwards.
CACATTCTTAAACATTATTTGAGTTAAGATTATTACATTTAATAAAATTGATACCAATCTTTAATTAAAGTGTTTCAAAAATCAAATCTTTCTACTGATGTCAGTATACTGAAGTGACCTTGCACTTACTTTCTAAGTTAATACACCTTGGAAAATATTTTTCACTGAGAAAATAATATATTTATAAATACACACACAGAAACTAAAATTCGCAAGAAAATGTTGTTTCATGTAAGGGATAGTATAATCAAAATGAAGTGCTTAACTACAACCTACAGAAATCAATGCTGTTAATTTATATTTTATAAAGAAAATATTTAGATACATATTTGTTTATTTTAGCCTTAATAGCTTTAGTCTGTAGTAATTAATTATGACAATTACTAACTTATATGATAGCCAAATAGACTTACACTTACTTTAATAAATAGTATAATTAAGTTTTCAATTACAAACGTAGTTATATTAACACTATGATAATTTTTTGTATATATTTCAAAAGATTATGTCACATTTTATCTTTCATCTCATTTGTCAAATAGGAAATACTATAAATAGACAATTGAAACATATTGGAAGACTAAATCTATGTATGATTTTAGCAAGCCACTTTACCTCTCTGAATTTTAATTTAGCTATTTGCAAAGTAAGCAATTGAACTAACATTCTCAACAAGCTAACTTTAGAGTTTTATTACTCTGTACACAATATATCATGTTAGTTCAACTTCCATATAGAACAGAATACAATGTTACAATCTTCCTTATTTTTGAATATTCAAATATGTACATGTTTTTCACTGTTACATATGTAAACTGAATATACATGTAATCAACATATAATTTCAAATTGTAAGAACATGTTTTAAACTTCAAGTTATTTTAAAAGCACAAATATTTTAACTATCATATACATACATGAAATATTAATAAAAACTCATATCACTTTACCAATACTTACATTAAATAGAAAGAAATATAATGCCTAGATGTGGAAGTGTGAGGTCTGGGAGGTGAAAGAGTAGTCATACTAGAAAGGCACAAAAGAAATAACGACTTCTAAGTATTCTGAAAATATTTATTTTATTAACATATTTATCACTATACTATATCTTAATATATCTTTATCATAAGTTGTATATACACTGCTGATTTGAACACTGGCCAGGAAGACTCCCCTACGTTATTTTCCACTCAGAAACAGAAGGAACAAGACACTAAAGACAGAAAAACAGAAAAAGAAAAAAAATTTCAACCAAAATATCATAAACAGCAACATAAATTAAACCCAGGTATGGCTGGCTTCAAGTACCATGTTTCCATCTTGTCATTCTCTGGAGTACAAAGAAGAGATTTATTAATTGTTGTGCAGGAAATTAGGAAACACTTCATAGAAAATATGGCATTTAATCCAAGCCATAAATTTGAATAGTATTTCCATAGTGATAATAGAATACAGTGGGGAGAAAGGCAATTTGAGCAAAATAAATTGTATATTTGGAGAGGGTACAGGAGAATTCTATAGAATTGATAGTTTGCTTGATATGTGCTAGGTTTGAGGATGGCTACAGGTTATGACTGAATTTTATACTGTGTTTCTTATAAAGTGCAATTATATAGCACAAGTGCTTTTCACAAATAGGCAGGTTAGACACGGTTAGACATGAAGCCCAGGCAATAGGACTATGACAACTGCAAGCAGAATTCCGATGAAATTCACCCTCCCAAGTAGGGAAACTTCACAAGGCCATAAGAAAATGCCAACTAGAGAGCAAAAACAGATTTTTCCTTTTTCATATACAAATCACTGCATTATTTTCCTTATTTTAATTTTGGTTTATTGGCTTTTATTCTGTTAAGTAAACTCACTATATGTCCATATGTTGTATAACATCCTATAGCAAAGGTCAGCATAACTTATCTCCAATAAAATCCTCCTATAATCTTTGCAACTAATTAAAAGGAGGGCAAGAGCACTCCCACAATTTCCTCTACTACAAATAATGCTCTTTATTCATGTACTTGATCTCAGGTGATCACCTGTTAAGAGACAAACCTAGATAGTCCTAGAGCACCATTTCCTTCTTCTTGGTAATTTAGCAGAGGGATGCTCCCATTGATGTCTATCAGCTGGCAGAGACATGACCATCCTGTGATGTCATCCATTCCTAGTAGCAAGGCTTTTCCCAGGGCCCTTGTATGTGTACCTTGTCCCTCAGTTTACATATTCTGTAACATAATTCCTGAACCCAAGAATTTCTTGATAAATTTCTTCCTAATTTGAGAAACTAGGTGTTGCTAACCACTCATCATACACTATCATTCTATTACTATGTAACACAGGGTACAGTGGGACTTATCCTCTCTTGAAACACTGCTGATGGCCCATATAGAACATTCATGCCTGGCTTATGCTATGGAATAAAAGTTGAAACACAATGTATGCCCTGCAGCTGCTGGACTTGTACATATTTTTCCCAAATAAACTTGATTTATATTTGCTCCATATGGTACTAGTAATGTGTGTTCATGACCCTATCGAAGACAGCCTTGGATATGAAACAGACCTTTTATCTGTATGTATGCACTCATACATATACATACAAAATATAATAAAACAAAAATTTTAAAGGTTATGGGTAAGAGCACTGTAAAGGGCATGGCTTTTCACACTCGTGCTCATATTTTCTTGTTATACTCCCAGTATGGCTTCACCCATACCCCCAGATATCACTATAGAATGTAGACATTATTCCCCTTAAAATAAGAGCAATTCCACTTTCTTGGAAATCATGGTGATAATGAATCTCAGCCACTGCAAGGTCCATGTTCTGCTCCCAAGCATTTATCAAAGAATTTCTCAACAAAGACTGCCTTCTGCTCTGATAAATCCTGTTGACAAGAGCTAAAATATACTTTTTCCCATCTTATTATATTAAATCAGGGAAATAAAACCTGAAAACTAGAAATTCCACATATATTATGTTAGCCTGAAAATAAGAACCACAGTGAGAAGCAAATGGGTGTTTATTTGGAATCAGAGAACTGCAATTCAAGGAGCACAGACTCAGGTATAAACTCATATTGTGTCCTGATTGTACGGTGAAGGTAAGCGTTTTTCCATAAGAAAAAAGTGTGTGGGGAGCAATTATGTGAGTTGAAGGAAACTAAAGTTTTCTATGGTTGTTAATGAGCGAAGCTACTCTGGGTTCTACATTGATTATTAGTTCTACCTTTAGGAAGTCCACAACCATCAGACTTGTGAGCAGCATGTCTGTTCTCCCTCTGACTTCACAGGCAATTCTTAAACAATTTCCATTTCACCCAGTTCAAAGGTTATGGCCCAGGTCCACCAAAACCAGGTAAGGTAGTTTCCCTGCAGTAGCTACTCTGGTTCTGTTTTAAAATGGCTCCAGTCACGTTAGCTGTTCACATTATGAAACCTTTTGATCTCCATCTTCCTCTGAAAGTATCACTGATTAACCAGTAGAAGGCACTGCTGACCAATCACTGGGAAATACCTCTGATTGACTCTTACAAGGCACTGCCAATTAGCCATCAAACATTGTTCTCTTGTCACTAGGAAGGATCATTCCAGGTGTGCCATGTCCCATGTAGGAGGGAAAGTGATTTTTTTTTTTTTTTTGAGCCTTCAGCCACATTTGAGCAACAAAAGAGCCAGAGAAGAGCAAAGTTTTATCATCAAGTTCCTTTAAGCCAAACATCTGAAGTTTTTGGAGTTTCTTCATGGGATGTCTCATAAGGCACAGATATCAGTTCAAAATGCTGAGTGACCATTATCTGTGTGATGTCCTTATAACTTCGAACCGTACAGAAAAAGAGAAAGTTTTACAACGACAAAAATTCCAATAGTAATAAACAAACTGTTGAGTCCAAATTGGAGCACTGACCTAAACCAAGGAGCAATTTCTGAGTCCAGCTAACTAAAAAGATAAAAGAATCATGGGCACTGCATTTCACCTTCTATTTATACTTCACCAGACATTTTATTGAAGTACCAGAGGTATTTATTACAGAACAAATCCCACTTTGTTCAGATAGGAAGTAATCAGGACAAATAAGTTCTCAATTTCCTCTTACACTTAAAAGTTCTTGATATTTTATGTAAACTGGAGTCATAAGCATAGTTCCAACTATTGTAGATAATCCATTAGATTCACATGAGTGACATGCCAACAACTTGGTCTAAAGGCGATCTCACTAATTTCAAAAAAGAATAATCAAAAAAGATGTAGCAGGCAAAAGACCCAGAATAGCCAACACAATATGGAAGGAAAAGAACAAAGTTGGAGGACGGACACTAGGGAAGGGACTATTATGGCTGCAGGGAATATACAGCTCTGTACTTTGTCCTCAATTTTGCTATGACCCTTAAACTAGTCTAAAAAACCTTAATTTAAGCAATATAAATAAATACAAAGACCAAAGTAAAGTGTTCAAAATGAATTGTAGTTGTTGCCAAAATAATAGTACAATATATTTTCTATCAAATGTAATAAATTTTATTTTCCTTATGAAAAGAAGGAAGACTTTAATCTAGTTTTCCAGACTCAAAAGGATAGAACATAACACTCATAGTTCAGAAGGATAGAAATAAACCATGAGTTAAGTTAGGAAATGAAATCCTATCACAATAGTTTCAATGGTAGAAATTTGACAGTGATAGAAAACTTAACCCTTAATTCATGGAAAGAACAGAAGAAAAAGAAGTGAGTTTTATATATTTTCCATTTCAGCGAGCTATGCATGGATGGAAGACAATTAAACACTGGTTGGTACAAAATAATTTTCTCACTAAACAGAATTACAAGACCCAATATCAAGCAAGTGACAATTTTTGTTCTATTTTCATGCTCTCACAGATGTTACAAACTAATTTTTAGCCTTAATTACTAAATCTTTCAGATCTTACACATCTTGAAAAATATTAACAAAACCATGATCCCTTAGACGCTGCTATGTAGCTAAAAGTTGTGTGGTTTTTCCTCAATATGTGGTTATAGTGTGAAATATAACTGTGAAAATGACATTGTGGGCCACTATATTTATCCTCTCAATGAGTTGAGCAGCACATCAAGTTTACTTAGTTTATAATTATTTTTATCACTTGATGCTGCAGGCACAACCTGAGAGGAAAATTTAGCAGTTGCTTTCTGAGTTTTATATCATCGCCCATAATAGGAACTCAGCACTTTAATTTGTCAAGTTGATTGACATACTCTGGGAGATACTATAACTGAGTACTGCCAAACCCTCATTGATACCCTAGTCCTGAACAGAAGCTTTTACTTTCCCTGTTACTAGTATTATAAATAATCTTTTTTTATTTTTTAAAAATATTTGTTTAATATTTATTAATTTTTGAGAGTGAGAGAGAGAGAGAGAGAGACAGACTGCGAGTTGGGGGAGGGGCAGAGAGAGACGGAGACACAAAATCTGAAGCAGACTCCAGGCTCTGAGCTGACAGCACAGAGCCAGACACAGGGCTGGAACCCAAGAACCGTGAGATCATGACCTGAGCTTAACCGACTGAGTGACCCAGGCACCTCTTAAATAATCTTAAATTGAACAACATTGTAAGGTAGAATGAAATGTTTTTTTTCTAAATATTCCTAAGAAATACATTCATACTATACATACAAAAATGTTACTCATAATTAAAGGATATATTGTTTTATATGAAATTTTAAAAGAAATATATGGATATCACAGCGATTTTAAAAGCCTTTTATAAAGCTTTTTTGCATTAGCATTACTGAATAGCAATTGGGGAAAAAAGTCATGCTATTATAAAAAGAGAATAGGACTTGGATGCAAAATATGGGCTTTCTCAATAGTTGCAAAATATGCTGTTACTTTGAGACAAGGACTTCATGATGCCTCAGTATTCATACATGTAAAATAGAATAGTATCTACTTTACTGAGTTATTATTAAGGGACATTAAGATAATATATGTCAAAGATTTTTGTAAACAATATACTGTAGACATTTTGATTAACGTCCTTGTATTCTCAAAGAAAGTAAAGAAAGAAAGTCAAAAAAGGCTATATTTTCTTATGGTAACAAACAATTGCAAAAATCTAAATGACTTAAAGCAACAAATGCCTATTTTCCAATTCTATCTTTTGCAATAGGGATTTGTTTATCATGGTCATACGGAGCCCCAAACTGTTGGAGCAGTTACCATACCAAACGTTTCTGTTGGCTATAGATTGAAATGGAGAATCTTGCATTGGCAAGAAAGTGATCTAGACCAGAACTGACACACATTCATTTCTGCTGTAAACATTTATTTGCCAGTACAAGGATCCTGGTAACCACAAATGAGCCAGGAAATACAGACTTACCATGTAAGAGCCTACAAAGAAAGAAATGGAAAACAATTGTCACAGGCAATGTGGTTATTACAGAATGTAAATTTTGAAAGTTGTGGAGTAAAATGAATAGTTAAGAATCCATTTTACATCCATGAGATTAAAAAAAATTAAGTCTGACAATTCTGAACATTAGCAAGGGTGTGGAGTAAAGGATATTCTTTTTATTTTTTAAGTTTTTTTTGTGTTTTTTTTTTGTTTTTTTTTTGTTTTTTTTTATTTTGAGTGGGTGCACAGCAGAGGCAGAGAGAAAGAGAGAGACAGAAACCCAAGCAGGCTCTGTACTGTCAGTGCGGAGCCTGATGCGGGATCAAACCCACAAACTATGAGACCATGACCTGAGCAGAAATAGTCAGATGTTTAACTGACGGAGCCACCCAGGCACCACAGCAAAGGACATTCTCATACATCAGTGGTGGAGTGTAAACTGATGCATGCCATTTGAAGAAAATTTTGAAAAAAAAAACGCAAGAAAGTAAAATCTATGCAAACCCTAAATCTTAATTATTCTACTGATTCAATTTCACTCCTTAAAGAAAAAGATTGCCCAAATACATAACTAGTTATTGGGACTTGCTTGTGAGAGCAAAATATTGAAAACAACCTACATGTCTACACATTCATAAACAAAGGATGGATAAATCAAAATTATGGTTTACACACACACAAACACACATAATGAGTAAACTAGAATTATGTTGAGCCACTTGAATGAATCCTCACAAAAAACAAATTATCAAATTTTAAAAAGGAAATAACAGAATGAAATGCATGGTACGGCATAACTTACATAAAATTGTAAAAAGCAAACATAATTATTTACTTTATGACATAAATATCTCACATATAACTAGATGTTTATTATATTATATTTAGAGTTTGATCGTCTATAATTTAAATGATGGAAGTATTGGTATGCATACTATTTATTACTTTACATTTATTATCATTTATTTTATTAATTTTATACTTAGATGTATATGAATTGTATTTTCAGTTACTTAGATGCCTTTTTACAAATCTAAGTAGAAAATGAGAAACAATTCTGATAAAAAAACAGACAATGGAGGCAAAATTAGTTACCATCAAGCATTAGAAAGTGGCTGAATGTTAACCTCAATGGGACATTCATCCAATTTAAGCTAGTAAATTTTCACATGTGAAAAGTAAAAACAAGATTTTTTAAATCCTTAAAAGGATTTTTCCCAAAGTTGAAGTGTTTAAGAAAGCAGAAAACTGCTTTATGCAATGAGAAATAATAATCACACTTCCTCTCCCCACCCTATCCAAAATCACAGTGTAAATTAGAGACAAAGGTACAGACAAGTCCTTATAAATTTCTAGAATAAAAAATTCAGCCATTAAAAAAATCACTATCAGAGCTTATCTTCCAATTCCCTGTTCAACCTTGAGTTAGTGGTATGTTGACTATTGTTTACCAAAAGCAGATTATTAAATATTCAGAAATTTTGTAAGGCATGTGTTAATACATAGTTTTATTCAGTCATGAGCAATGTACATCATAGAAACACTATAAATAAAGGTTTTTATTGCTTTTTAATTTAAATATAGTTTTCATTTCTGGAAGTTTTCATTGTTTACCTGTTCAGACATCGGTTATAATACCTTCAAAATTATTTGCATAGCCTTTTAAATCTGTATCAGCATATGGATTTCTTTCCGAATTTAAGTACACTTCCTTTGTCTATTGTAAGTCACTTCAAATAATCTTGGAAGAATAAAACTAAAGTTAAGGCCTTGCAGTAGAACACTACCACTCTGGTCTAAATTTATTGTTTAATAATGGTTCAATAATCACCTCTACATTATGTAATACCCAGGGGGATAAATACTAAACATAACATACCTCAATTAAGGATTTTTATCATGTGCCTTGAGCTCTTTGGAGAGTAAATTCTATTTTTAACATGTGTTTAGTTTTGAATATTCTATACTTATACACATGTTTACAAATACATCATGTTTCTGAGGGGAGTCCTATGATTTGTCAATCAGTTAAAGTCATACATTTTAAGAGACAACACAGAAATCAATTGATATATTCATAAGCAAAATTTTAAATAATCTCAGTACAAACTGAAAGTATGATGAATGTTTTCAGTACTATTCTAGGCAAATGAACTTAGAAAAATGTAGAAGAAACTGGAGAATTGAAGCAAAAGTGACCATTTTTATTTATTTCTATTTAAAATAGAAAATATTCAAATTACAGAAATTTAATAGGGAATTTATAAAATCTATTTTGAAATACATATTAAAGAATGGTTACAAGTCCTGATTTTCTGTAGTTGGCATGAGAATATGAACACAACCACTGACAATATAGGTGTTTCTATTATTAGATATAAAACATATATTATTGGGGCGCCTGGGTGGCTCAGTCGGTTAAGCGGCCGACTTCGGCTCAGGTCATGATCTCACAGTCCGTGAGTTCGAGCCCCGCGTCAGGCTCTGTGCAGACAGCTCAGAGCCTGGAGCCTGTTTCAGATTCTGTGTCTCCCTCTCTCTGACCCTCCCCGTTCATGCTCTGTCTCTGTCTCAAAAATAAATAAACGTTAAAAAAAATTAAAAAAAAAATGGCCCTTTAAACATATATTATTAAATATAAAGATATTGTTAGATATAGAAAAACGGTTATTAGAAAAATACCATGCTTCTCTGCAGTGTATGTTCTTAATCAATTAGTTTATGTATTCATTGAAGAAAATATAATTCACAGATTAAAATATCTAAATATCTGTGTAATGACAGGTAATTTGGAGAAAATATCCATGATTTGTGAGTAATTAAAACAGAAGAAATGGCTATTAGGAACTAGAAAGAGATTGCTAACAGCAAATTCTGCAAAATAAACATAATTTGAAGGCTTACTGGAACATATCAGAGAAATACTACTGATCTAACATATCTTGGATTCAACAATGCTGTCTTTAGGAAGACAATCTTGTATCTTGAATATCTATAATGTTCAATCAACAAAAATTCAGGTTTTGTAAGCAATGTGTTACAGTAGATACCATGTGATAATAAAGTTAAAAGAGATTAATTATAACACTGTAAAAAGTCATACTCAGAGATCACTGATGAACAAATAGCAAGCAGCCAAGGAGATGTCCCATGAAAACTTTTATCTCTCATCTCTCTGACGATGAGTTTGTATAAAAGAAATATTAAATCTATTTACTAACTAAGCACTGAATCAAACAAATATGATAAAAATGTCAAAGTGGAAAATGTATCTATCACACTTGGATCCCATAACACCTTAATTCCTTTCTAACGTAATAAAACACAAACTATAGAATTACCAAGACATAACAACCTCAAAATGAAAGAAAGATAACTTCATAGGGATTTTGGGTGGCTATAGGCTTGAAATAAATCAATAGTGCCTTTAATGATCAATAAAACTAAAATGGGATTTTTTTTCAATGCTGGGGTACAACAAAGATGTAAATCTGAAAAGCAGCCCAGCCTCATATAAATTATGAATCTTATCCAGTACTATTGGGTGGTACTGACTAATGATTACCTAGATACACAAGCCAAAAAAAAAAAAAAAAAAAAAAAGGACAAAAAGAAATCCAAGCTTTAATAACTGAAATGGCCAAAATTCTTTAATCTACATTAAGGATGTATTTTAGTTTCTGAGTATGATAACTGTGCTAACTCTGGATGTGATGCTACATAGCTCTGAGGGATCTGTTTAGGTTTGAAACTTTTTACTTAATACTCTTTTCACAGTGAAAGAAAATCTAAGCAACTTACTTCCATTCTCCAAACAACTGGGTTCCATTACTCCATAATTTTATTTTCAATAAGCAGCCTAGGCAGACGAGGTGTCTTGCTAAACAATCTATGATAAGAACTCTCTCAGTCATCTGCTTGTTGATAAATTCCAAAAAATATTCACAGGAATGTGTGGTCCAGGCCAACATTGTGTCGAGCATCCCCCAAAAGGAAGGTTAGTTACAGATCTTTTAATTATTTCTTTCCCAATTGTCAATTACGAAGGGTTTCATCTAGACTATATTTGATATGTAAAAGCAAATATTAAATTTTAGAATTTTAAAAGGCATCAAGAATTTTGAGCACACCCAAAATAAGCGATTAAGAAAATAAAAAGATGAACAATTGTCGCAGCATAAGAATACCTAACAAATGGTGCATTATGTCTCAAGTGGAAACTAGGTAATAATCTCTGTTTTATTCGAGAAGAGATTTAAATTTAAATCTGGGGCTGAAGAGTGCAAAGATCAGAGTTCAAATGCATGAATAAAATTTCCAAGAAAGCATATTTTGGCTCAATGTTAAGTCCATGGCTGCCTTGGGAAGAATGAAGTAAAGAAAGCTTCTTGACAGTCTTTCCAATCTTACTGCTTGCTGCTACTGAGTTGAGTCAAGAATATTTGTTGGGTTTCAGGTCACTGACTGAGACACATTGATATGGTAGGGGAGAATCATTAGTTTAAAAAGGTAATGTGAATTGAGACAACTGGGTGGCTCAATCGGTTAAACATCCAACTTTGGCTCATGTCATGATCTCACAGTTCCTGGGTTTGAGCCCCTCCTTTGGGCTCTTGTGCTGACACCTCAGAGCCTAGAGTCTGCGTCAGATTCTGTCTCCCTCTCTCTCTCTGCCCCTCCCCCACTCACACTGTCTTTCTCTGTCTCAAAAATAAACACACACACACAGCAAAAGGTAATGTATATGGAATAATTTTTTCTCTTTGTTTCCTTTTAAAATGTGCATGCAGCTGTCAAAATGGGCCAAAGCATTTTGCTATATGGAATAAAGCATGATCATCATCTCCCTCTCTTTTTACTGACGTGCTTCCTGTGGAAAATGTGGCCTTTGGGTTTGAAACAAATGTCTGGGTAAGAGAAAAATCACTCTGCTTTTTTGTTTTTGTTTTTGTTTGTTTTGGCATTTTCCCTAGGGAAAGTCTACCTCTTTGATTAGCTCAAGTCTAGTATAAAATCAAATTCTACCATGGGGTCTTTTAGTTTTGAGATAGAGACATTTTCCTTCCAGAAATCACCACTCCTCACACATACCCAGAAAAAAAAAAAAAAACCACAAACTCCATTTTTACAAAACTAGGGGATACTTGCAATCCTGTACTATGGTAAATGTAACTGGAAAGTAGAATAAGAAATCAAAATTGACTTAGGAGATAAACTAGGAAAACTAAGCTGATTCCTCCCTCAAATCATTGAGAGTCAAGAATTAGAGGTATGTATGAAAGAATACTGGATTAAAGCAACCAGTGTCTAAAAATGACGACCTAATGGAAAGTCAATATGAGAAGCCTGACTGATCACTAGATCCCCAAACTAAATCATTACCACAGAAACTGGAAGGAATGTTCTATGAAGATATTGAGCCAGAGACTGAAGACACAGGGACACAAAATATAGCGAAAAGTCTAGATAAGGAATTAGACTAAATTGGGTAATTAGTAGATATGAATAACCCAAGGTAAGACTCACACACCAACACTAACAATGGCAGTTAGACAAGTGCCAATTTATTTAAAAAAAAAAAAAAAAAGGTTATGAGTCAAAATGACAATGACCAATTTCAAGTTACTAATATATGGCAATGGTATTAGAGTATGGGCATACATCATAGTTGATAGCTACTGTTCTCCCACTGTGGGGGCAATATAAGGTATGCTTTCTATCTCAGATCAAGAACACATGCACAGAATACTTCAGAACAAAGAAGCTCAAGATGGAATCTCAGCTGTTGTTTGACATACCGTGATATTGTTATAGGTCTACTCCTAACATATAACTAACCCCAATAGCATAGCCGTCTTCCCATCTCAGCAAGATCAGCTGCACATCACCAATATTACTGTTATCAATAATCACCATTGAGAAGCTGGTACAAATTTTCCTGAAACTTGCTTCTGACCCATAATTAATTAAAAAGCAACACTCTCAGTATGTCTTATGTCTTGACCAGGGATCAGAGCCACCAGGGTACATTTCTTATTTCAGTAACATAGTTCAGCCAATTTTGTGCTTGCTTCATTTAAAGCTCAGAGCACAACTTCCAACTCTTTTTACCCTCCATCACAATTCCAGAGTTCTGACAACCAATTTAACATCGCCTTAACAAGGAATTAGGAAATCCTTCCCTGAAGTAGCTGAACTATCTGCATGTACTGAAATTTTGAGTCCTCAAATAAAAGAAGCTCACTAGCTATCTGATGTGATATAGGGAAGTTCACAATGCACACAAGTGTTCCAATCAGCACTTAAAGGTCTCATTTTTTATTTTTTTAAAATTTTTTTTCAACGTTTATTTATTTTTCGGACAGAGAGAGACAGAGCATGAACGGGGGAGGGGCAGAGAGAGAGGGAGACACAGAATCAGAAACAGGCTCCAGGCTCTGAGCCATCAGCCCAGAGCCCGACACGGGGCTCGAACTCACGGACCGCGAGATCGTGACCTGGCTGAGGTCGGACGCTTAACCGACTGCGCCACCCAGGCGCCCCAAAGGTCTCATTTTTTAAATCAGCGTATTGGCAATATAATTGAGGAACACTGCCTAGATAAAAGAAGAAAATAAAAACTCAGAATCTCATCCTCAGAGCTAAGGAAATATATCTATGATAAAAAGAAGGAATATCAAAGAACATGAGCAATCTTGGATATCAAAAGTTCGATACATAAAATTAACAGAAATACAGAAATGAAAATGTAGAAGTTAAAGTTCTAGAAATCTCACAAAGATTGTAATGGAAAGACAAAGAAAAAAACAACCGACAAAAATAATAAAATAATTAGAGGAACAATCAAGGCAGTTCAATATCCAGCTAAAGCAAATTCTTTGTGGAGCCTGAGGAAGATTGAGAGGGGAGTAGCAAGGAAATGTTCAAAAACAGAAGAAAACTGATCACAAAAGAGTGACATACATTTTCATATGGCAAGGGTACATCTATTGCTCAGCTCAGTTAATGAAATATATTCATATAAGGGCATGTCAGTACAAAATTTCAGAAAATTAGGAGGAAAGAAATGAAAACTATAAGAAGCAACAAACCAAAATCATGTCAAATTGAAACATGATTTAATGTATAAATTATATCAAATTTCTGAATACCAGTATTGGAAGCTAGAATTCAATGGTCCAATCCCTTAATGTTATGAAGCAAAATAAATTTCAGTTTAGAATTTGTTACCCAGACAAATTATTCATCAAATGATAGGGCATAAATAATATTTCCAGAAGAACAGTCACACCTGACATTGTTCTTTCTCAGGATATCACAGGGGAGTAAAACAGGAAAGAAAATTATGTTTGAGGCAACAGAACCAACACAAGAAGAAATATACATGTGTGGCATAGGGCATGCGGACATGTTGCGGGGCGCGGGGGAGGGCGATGTCTATGATAATAAAAGGAAAACCTAGATCTACAGCAGTGTAGGAAAAGAATAGCTGCAGAAGGGGTATATACAATAGGGAAAATGAACTATTCAATTATTTAACAGGTTTAAATATGTGGAAAATTATGATAAGTATATTACAAAGCTTTTAGAGGACTGAAAAGATTTTAGTACAAATTCAAAGACAGTAATGCAAACGAAAAATACAATCAGTTATGTGAGTAAAAGAGAAAGTTGTACAAAAATGGAAATGCTATTAAAGTGCTTTGCTTGTCTCAGGAGAGAACAATATTTTCATAAGCAGAATAAGGAATTTAAACAAAAAATGTAGGATCATCATGTACAAAGAATGGAGAAGAGAAGGAAAATGACATGAGTACTATAATCTTTAATATAACATACATTTAATGATACTATTATATATAATTCAAAAATAGTAGTTTTTATATTTGTAGGTTAGGGAGATAAATTATAGAAGGAACAAATACAAAAGTTGAAAGTTACTTATTTTGAAAATGGACTTTAAAGAAAAGAGAATTGTTTTTAATGTCAATTATAAGCCTTTTCAATTTTTATTTAAAAAATATGTGCAATTACACCTAATGAAAATTGCAACTGGAGTATTTCATTTGATGATTGTTAAACCAACTTCAAATCTTTAAACTGTAATTCTCTAATTTTATTTCTTACCATTAGTAGTATTCCAAAAATTCAGTTACATTCTTTGTAGTGTCTCTTGGTTAGGACTTGAATTTTATATTCTCCACAAATATGTAAATGTGGGCATGGTAATTTGAGAAGAACTTCTAAATTAGACTAGATGACAGCTAAACTTCAAATCATGTATGTCTATCCGCATAACTTAAATGACAGAGGGCCAAGAATAAAAAAGTTCTTGAATCTGCTGGCGGAAGAAGAAAACCTGTTCAAGGCACATTTTGATTTTCAATTTGCGTGTTTAAATTATCTGAAGTGATTGCTTATTGCTTTAAAATCAGTTCACATTCAAGTGGATGGCTTATTTCTGACTCATTCTCCTTACCTTATCATGCATTATGAGAAAGGATGTTCTTGCTCTACTTCAGGTAGACTTCATTCATTCTCTACCACCGTACTGAACTGGGACTCTGAATTATTATTTAAAAAAACCTCTCTTTTAACAAAAGCTGTCACCTTATCTCAGTTCTCATGTCTGGCAATATTTGACCATTTGCATTACTTTACCACTCTTCAAATGTTATATTCTTGTAACTTTTACAGTTATTTTTCTAATTTTTCCCTTTATCTTTCAATTTACTCCTCTTTCTTTACTTCCTTACATTTTTCATGCATTTATCTTACCACACCTGTTAGTATTTCTCTCCAGAATCTTTCTCTGTAAGATCAAGTCTTTCTAATAGATTTCTCTACTTCTCTTCTGACTTTCAAATATGTACATCAAAATGTAGTCTTTCTTCAAAGTACAATCTATAATTGCTTATAGACTATCTCCACAGAGATGCCACCTTAATTTGACAACATTTATGTGTTAGGAAGGCTTTATACATATTAACTCATTTAATTCTCATAAAAATCATATGAGAAATTAATATTATTATTCTAATTTTACAGATTAAGAAATTGAAGCTTAAATGATTAAGTAATTTTGCCCAAAGTCACAGACCTAATAGGTGGCATGAGAAGACTGTATCTTTGGAACACATGACCTTAACTATTACTATATGATAGCTATATACTGAACATATTTAAGCAAAGGAGTTACTCCATGCAGTTGTTTTATCTATGAAGGAAGCAAGATATTTATCTCTCAGTCTTGAAATTTTATAATTATATGGTAATTTGTTCCCTATGAATCATCAGTAACCATATATTTTATGTCTATAAAGTAGTTTTCACATCTCCCATTTTATTCTCACTGCCACCACCAATGTAGTTTGAAGCCCTCGGAATTTAACAACACATTATAAACTAGTCCTTCTACCAATGACCATCAGTTCCCTTCTTCCGTTCCTTTTCCCTTCTTTCTTTTCTCTTTTTCTTTTTTTTTCTTCCCCAATTGCTTCATGTTGCCTGCGAGGTGAATTCAATGTCTGATTTCAAATTACTTCAGCTGGCTTCAGCCAGTGGGAGGCACTGACAAAAGGACATAGGACGGCATGCATTTTCTCCCCTTTCTCTACCGTATGTAGAGGCTGCTACATGTCCTTCTGTGTCTCCAGGTTCCTCCAGAAGACCCAAATTCCACAAAGTCATCATAGGCCCTAAACTCCAAGAATACTGTTGATTCCATTAATTCCAGTTTTGGGGTGACTGGCAGTCAATGCCATTGCTAATCTCTGGGCTGTCCAACTCTCCCTTTTGTGATTCCTCATATTCTATCTCCTTTTGTTCAATGCCATAAGTTAAATGTTTTCTATTTAAATACTTGGGAGTAGTTTTGGGTTTCCATTCTTAAAAATAAAAGAAGAACAAAAATCCTTGAAATATTACTTCCCCTACATATGTTTCCTGGTATGTAGCTCATATTGGTATTTTATTTTTCTGAAATTCTTATGGAATTAATTGACAGAACCATTAAATTTAGTACTCACTTTACACTACTGAGTTTGGTTTGTTTGCCACGACATACGTAATGAATGCATCATTGACACGACTGGATTTTTAAATTCTGGGAGATAACTTAATGTTTATTCTATAGCCATCACAATGCTATGAGCATGCAGTTAAGTTCAGTGAACAGCTTTCCATAAGGAAAACAAAAAAAAATATGGACACTTTACAACCTCTATTTTTTATCATGTAAATTTGGATGTAATACAACTTTTCTAAGCCTTGGCCTCTTCAATTCTAATGTAGCAATGGTGATATTAATGTCCCCTAGACCATTTAAGTAGAAAAGCGTTGTACATGCAAAGTCACTACTGAGGATGAGATGATTACATGACTAAGTTCAGTGACAACAGTATGCTTACTCTCCAATGTTGCATAATTCCACAGGATATATGACAATGTCTCCATAGTAATATTTTGCGTCACAGATTATTTAAAAATCTGCACATAATAAAGGGCAAAAAGGGGATTCACATTTTAAAATGCTACAGAGAACACACACAAATATTGAACCTCAGACTGACATATTAATTAGTTGTCATTATGTTCTGGTCTGTTGCCATGAGAAAGTGTAGAAACCCTGAAGGATGTGGTCCTTACAATAAAAACAATTAAGGAATGGTGGCAAGCAAGAATGGGGGAAACATACAGAGAAACAATCAAAACAAATTCTAATTTGAATTCTAATAAAAGCAGGTCAACTTCTCTCTATTCTTTGGTCCCTTAGACTTTTTTAACTGATATGGCTTATACTCCAAGGGAGTAAGTCAAATAAATAACAACATAAATATATTAAGTGTATTATATTATATGTATGTTATTTTAAAGTTTAAATGTGTATTTAATGTATAAATATATTAAATACATGCATATTATATAAGAAAATTATAAGCAATATAGAGGAAAAATCCAGAAAAGGGGAAGATTGTTATGAGATGAAGGTTCCATTGATGTTCACAGCACTGAGATAAGGCCTGACAGCACAGAAGTAGGAGGGTAGACTTAGACATAGTGTGAGGAAGGGAAGGGGTAACTATACAACCAAAGCTATTACTGGAGGGGCACCTGGCTGGCTCAGTTGGTTTAAGCATCCGACTTTGGCTCAGGTCATGATCTCATGATCATGGTCTCAGGTCATGGGTTCAAGCCCCACATCAGGCTCTGTGCTGAGAGCTCAGAGGCTGGAGCCTGCTTCAGATTCTGTGTCTCCCTCTTTCTGCCCTTCCCCCACTCATGCTCTGTCTCTCTGTCTCTCTCTCAAGAATAAATAAAAATTAAAAACAAAAAGCTATTAGTGTAAAGGACCTCCAAAGGCAACTTGAATCTTCTCACAGATACAAAAACATGTGCAGAAGCATATACATTCTAAGTTGAAATCTGGCTCCAGTGTCTAAAGAGAATCCACAAAGACCGAATAATAATTGTTTCAGAGACTAAGGTGTCAGGATGATTTTTCAGCCTACAGTATAAACTACTGTAGTATATACTACAGTATAAACTATAAACCTCATACATTGAGTGCTTACTAGGTTTAACTGTTATGACCTTATAAATTAAATGTTTAGTATGATTCTATGAGGTCTGGGGTTGGTACTCTCATTGCTTCCAGGAAACTGGCCACAGGGATATTAAATAATTTGATCATGGTGAAATAAACAGAAAATATAGAATCTAAGGTTCAAACTCAGGTAGTGTGGTTCTGGAGCTTGCATATACTGCCAGCTTCAGTGTGGCTGACATCATATAGAGTAAAGTGACTCAAAAGTCCAATTTGTATTTATAAACCTGGCCCCTTTCTCAGAGTGCGAAAATAGCTAAATATCCAGTAGAGGTCAAAATTGCTCAAACAGTATGTCCAGATGATTCACAGAACTCTATATACCTCAGTGTGGTAAGTTACCTTTCTAGGGAAGCATTAGAATAGTGCTTTTAAATATGTGCTCTTATGCAGGCTGTCTGGGTTTAATCACTAATTTGCGCTTCTCAGCTGTATGGCCTTGGGCAACTTCCCTTATGCTCTCTATGTCACTATTAATTAATCTCTATATGGCACCAATAGTACCTGGAAATTGAGTAAGATATCTGGCATTCAATAACTGTCATTAGTGTTTATTAATTGAGATCCAAGATTCAGCCAATGCTGAAATAACACAAGGATAAGAGACTAGTCTTATAAACCACCTGCAGAAAACATTAGAATGATTGACATAGATTCCATTTAAAAGCTCCATTTTTGTTTCTTTACAGAGACATAATTAACAAAAATTGTTTATGACTATGGAATAGAAGTATATGTTTACAACACTTAGCACTAAGCATATACTTAGAAGTATATGTTTACAACATTCTTAGCAAATTTCAATAATATGATACAGTATCAACAACTATGTTGTTACCATGATGTATGCTAGATCCCTAGAATTTATTCATCTTGCATAAAATTAAACTTTGTACTCTTTGACCAGCATCTACCCATTTCCCCCAATCCTAGCCCCCCGACAACCACGATTCTACTTTGCTTCTATTAGTTCAACTATTTTAGATTCCACATATAGCATTTGAGAACATGTAGCATTTGTCCTTTTTAGCTGATTTATTTCACTTACCATAATGCCTTCAAGTTCCATCCATACTGCCACAAATGGCAGGATTTCCATCTTTTTAATGGTTTAAACAAAAAATAACTCTTAGTTTTGATAATTTTCTATTGTTTTTTATTCTCTGGATTTACTTCTGCCTTCACCTTTATTATTTCCTTCCTTCTGCTTAACTTTGGGCTTAGTGTATTCTTTTTCTAGTTCCTGGACATTTAAAGTTAGGTTGTTTATTCGCAATCTTTTTTAATGTAGGCATTTATTGCTATAAACATCAATATTAGTATTGTTTTGCTATATCTCATAAATTTTGGCATGTTATGTTTTTGTTTTCATTTGTCTCAAGATATTTTTTAAATTACTTTTTGATTTCTTATTTAATCCAATGGCTGTTCAAGAGTTTGTTTAGCTTCCACGTATTTGTATGTTTTACTGTTTTCTTATTGTTAATGATTTCTACTTTCATTCCAGTATAGTAGGAAAAAGTACTGGGAATGGTTTCAATCTTGTTAATTTATGAAGAATTGTTTTGTGACCTAACATGTGATGTATCCTGGAAAACATTCCAGAGCTCCACTGTTAGGTGCATATATATTTACAACTGTTCTTTCTTCCCCTTCACCTTTTAATCATTAAAAAATGGCTTTCTTTGTCTCTTGTGACAGTTTTTAAGTTAAAGTCTATTTTGTTTGATATAAGTACAGTCATCTCTGTACTCTCTTTTGGTTACCATTTGCATAAAATATATTCTCCACTCCTTTTTCAGCCTATGTGTGTCCTTAAATCTAATGTGAATCTCTTGAAGACAGCACATAGTTGGGTCTTGTTTTTATATCCATTTTGCCAATTGGTCTCTACTCAGAAGTTGAGTACATTTACATATAATGAAATTATTGACAGGTAAGGACTTACTACTGCCATCTGGTTAACTGTTTTCTGTCTGCTTTGTAGTCCTCTTGTTTCTCTCTTCTGTTGCAGTTTTTCTTTATAGTTTGATGGTGTTTTGTAGTGGTGTGTTTTGAGTCTTTTCCCTTTGTCATTTTTGTGTCTATGGTACACAGGTTTTTTGATGTGTGTTAATATAGGTTCACATACAACATGCTATACATGTTACAGAATCTTTTTATTATTATTTAGAGAGAGAGAGAGAGTGCAGAGGAGACGGGCAGAGGGAGAGAGACAGAATCTTAGGCAGGCTCCATGCTCAGTGTGGAGCCCAACACACGGCTCAATCCCACACTGCTAGGATCATGACCTAAACTGAAATCAAGAGTCAGATGTTCAACCAACTGAGCCACCCAGGTGCCTGTAGAAATCATTTTAAAGCTAATAACTATAATTACAAACAGAAATTGACACTATACTTTTCACACACACACACACACACACACACATTATGGAATTGATGTTAGATTTTATTTCTTTCTATATTATGTTTCCATTAACAAATTTCTGTGCTTATAGTTATTCTTACTAGTTTTGTCCTTTATGTGCCACAATTACATTATTACAATATTCTGTGTCTGTCTTTATATTTAACTTCAGCAGTAAAATTTATCCTTTATATATTTTGTTTTGTTAAACTTTTCTTTTCAACTTGAAGAACTCCATTTAGCACTTCTTATAAAGCAGGTCTAGAGATGATGAACTTTCCTCAGTTTTTGTGTTTTGCAGTCTTTATCTCTCCTTCATTTCCAATGGACAGTTTCACTAGATAAAGTATTCTTGGCCAGCAGTTTTTTTCTGTCAGTACTTATTTATGTATTGTCACATTCTTCCTGATTTGCAAAGTTTCTACCGAGGTATTTGCTGATAATCTTAAGAGGGTTCCCTTGTATGTGATAAACTTTCTCTTGCTGTCTTTAAAATTCTTTGATTTTTTTTTTTTAATTTTTTTTTCAACGTTTATTTATTTTTGGGACAGAGAGAGACAGAGCATGAACAGGGGAGGGGCAGAGAGAGAGGGAGACACAGAATCGGAAACAGGCTCCAGGCTCCGAGCCATCAGCCCAGAGCCCGACGCGGGGCTTGAACTCACAGACCGTGAGATCGTGACCTGGCTGAAGTCGGACGCTTAACCGACTGCGCCACCCAGGCGCCCCTGTCTTTGATTTTTGACAATGTAGTTAATGTGTCTCAACGTAGACCTCTTTACTCTACCTGTTTAATGTCAAATGACCAGTCTTTGAGTTGGCTGATTCTATCTTCTGCCTAATAGTTTCAAATTAAAGCATTATATTGATTTTTTTTCAGTTTAGTCATTGTATTCTTCAGCTCCAGGATTTTGTTTGGTTATATTTATGGTTTCTATTTACTTATTAAATTTCTCATTTTGTTCATGTATTATTTTCCTGTTTTTACTTAATGTCTATCAGTGTTCTCTTGCAGCTCATTGAGCTTCTTTAACTTGATTATTTTGAATTCTTTATGAAACAGTTTATGGATATACATTGCTTTAGGATTAGTTACTGAAGCCTTTTAGTTTCCTTTGATGATGTCGCCTTTGCCTGATTTTTCATGATCCAAAGAGACTTGTGTTGGGGCCTGTGCATTTGAAGCAGCAGAAACCTCTTCCAGTCTTTACAGTTTAGTTTAGGTAAGTACAGACCTTCCACTGGGTCCTCCTCTGTTAAGACTACCTCAAGGATTACAGTTGAGCAGGACTGAAGCTGGATCATAGTGCTATTTCTCTATCTGCAGATGGTCCACAGACAGTGGGTCTGTTAACAGTGTTGTGGATGTGTAAGTCTCCTGCCTAGTGCCTGAGAGGGCTCATGTCTGGTCATTGAGAAGATCCTGGGATACACAAGACTGCCTCTGGGACTGTGGTCAAAAAGGGCTGGAGCTGGGGGGCACTGGATAGCTCCGTCAGTTAAGCGTCCAACTTTGGCTCGGGTCATGATCTCACAGTTTGTGAGTTCGAGCCCCGCGTCAGGCTCTGTACTGACAGCTCAGAGCCTAGAGCCTGCTTCGGATTTTGTGTCTCCCCCTCTTTCTGCCCCTCCCATGCTCATGTTCTGTCTCTCTCTGTCTCTCAATAATAAGTAAACATTTAAAAAAAAATTTTTTTTTAATTTTTTTTTTTTCAATGTTTATTTATTTTTGGGACAGAGAGAGACAGAGCATGAACGGGGGAGGGGCAGAGAGAGAGGGAGACACAGAATCAGAAACAGGCTCCAGGCTCTGAGCCATCAGCCCAGAGCCCGACGCGGGGCTCGAACTCCCGGACCGTGAGATCGTGACCTGGCTGAAGTCGGACGCTCAACCGACTGCGCCACCTAGGCGCCCCTAAAAAATTTTTTAAAAAGGGCTGGAGCTGGGTCATGGGGCCACTGCTTGGTTCACATTCAGATCTATAAGCAGTAGGCCAGTTACCAGTACACAAATAAGTGCAGCACCAGCCAGGTTCATAGATGAGCTCCTGCTATGTCCCTGGGCTCATCCCTGGGTGGGAAGGACTGCCACTGGGGCAGTATTCAATCAGGCTAGATCCAGGTTAGGGACTACTTCCAAGTCTGCAGTCAAGTCCATGGTTGGTGAGCTGCTCTTGGGATCATGGAGGACTGTGACCCCCATCACATCCCTGAGCAGGCAAATCACAGGGTACTTCTGGACCCACAGTTCAGTCTGTGATGATCAGGAGTGGTACTAGGGGCAGAGATGGGAGTGCTTCTCCTGGACCCATTGGCAAATGGGGCTGGTGACAGGACCCTGGACAAGCAGGACTAAAGCTAAGTTCCCTAACAGGCTACTTCTAGGTCTATAGCCAGAATCACAGTTGGTGGACATGCTACCAGGGTATGGACCTCAATTCCCAAAGCAGCCCCCTCTTCGGTATTGGGCTCTACAGGGATTTTGCAACATATTACCCAAGTCTCCCACAATACCTTTACTATCTGTATATAGGTAACAAATTACTGTTTCTGTCAGGGGATAACTGCTGGGTTTATCCTATTCCACCATTTTGTTGATGTCCCTGCCTATCCTCATTTTAAAATTTTTTTTCAACGTTTATTTATTTTTGGGACAGAGAGAGACAGAGCATGAACGGGGGAGGGGCAGAGAGAGAGGGAGACACAGAATCGGAAACAGGCTCCAGGCTCTGAGCCATCAGCCCAGAGCCCGACGCGGGGCTCGAACTCACGGACCGCGAGATCGTGACCTGGCTGAAGTCGGACGCTTAACCGACTGCGCCACCCAGGCGCCCCTATCCTCATTTTAAATAACATAACTTAGCAAAGATCAAAGTATCCTATAGTCTAAAAAACTACACATATTTATTTCTCAGTAAGAAGATGCTTTGAGTGTACTACCAAGGTACACAAGGTAAACAAGGTAAATATATAAATATTAACAATTACACTACAATCTATCAGATACCTCTGCTGATATATACAAGGTACACAAGGTAAATATATAAATATTAACAATTACACTCCAGTCTATCAGATACCTCTGCTGACTAATACAGCTGTAGGACAGGTGTTAAGAAGGCCCACAGAACATTCACCTATCTGGTCTTTACACTAGGATAGCATGAAGGTCCCCACCTCTTTACTCTTACTCTAAACCTTGGAATGATTATTTAATCGCCGATTTTAACTAGAATTTTATAAAATAATGAACACGAAAGCAGCCAATAAATTGTTAGTAACAATGCAAATTTAATATTAGTATTATTTGAATGGTAAGCTAACATTATTAATTAAATATTTTGAGCAAATACTCATTCCCCTTTCTGTAAATCTCAGATCCTTTTTCAGATACTTATTCATATAGCAAATAAGTCGGTAAGAAATGTCATTTTTGCATATTATTTCACCCACCATGCTATCTTTAGTTTCCAAATAAATTAAGCATCATATGTTTATTATAAGAGGTGTTATAAATCAAACATTACATTTCAACCATGAATAATTTCTCCAGTAAACATATTAAGTCATGATATTTTTACCATCTACTAGAAGAGCATAAAACTCTTGGTTTTTTTTTCAAAATTGGAAGTCTAGGTTGGAATTTTCAGTCATCTGGAATGAAGACATGAACACCAGATTTATCTATGTATCCACCCATATGAAAATCTTTATTATGCACCTTCCATATAATTGGCATGTTCTAGGTAATAGGCATACAGTCATGAAAAACAAAGTTTCTTCCCTCGAGCAGATTGTATTTTGCATCTGTGGCAGAGGTGGAAAGGTAGCAAACGTGGAACCAAAAATAATGAGATCATTTCAGAGACCAATAATTATGGGCACAGTCAGATGTATAATGTTATAAAGACTGACTGAGGATGAGAGCAGATTATTCTAGACCAAGTATTAGAAAGTATAGCATTGGCACAAAGTCAGATAATAGATCAAGAGAAAAGAATAGAGAATCCAGAAATAAGCCTGCCTGTATTTGGACAAGTAATTACCAAAGTACAGTGTTTTCAATAAATAGGGTATCCATATTTTAAATTTTTTTTTTCAACGTTTTTTATTTATTTTTGGGACAGAGAGAAACAGAGCATGAACGGGGGAGGGGCAGAGAGAGGGAGACACAGCATCGGAAACAGGCTCCAGGCTCCGAGCCATCAGCCCAGAGCCTGACGCGGGGCTCGAACTCACGGACCGCGAGATCGTGACCTGGCTGAAGTCGGACGCTTAACCGACTGCGCCACCCAGGCGCCCCTAGGGTATCCATATTTTAAAAAGTGATATGTGCTCCATGACTTAAACCACAGACAAAACTTAACTAATTTAACTAACTTAATAAAATCTAACTAACATAAAAAATGTAACCTGAAACTGCAAAATTTCTGGAAGAGAACATATAAGAAAAATCTTTGTGATCTTGGGTTTGACAAATATTTCTTAGATATAACACCAAAATGAAGATGCATAAAAACATAACAAGTTAAATGTCATCAAAATGGAAAACTTCTGTTTTTCGTTACTATTAAGAGACTTAAACTACAGACACAGAGAAGTATTTGTATATTATACATCTGACAAATGACAATGCTATTGTCGTAACTGTTAGGGAAACATAAATAGAAATCACAAAGATATTACTACACCTCTATTAAAAGAACTAAAATTATTAGAATGATCATACCAAGTGTTGGTGGGAATGAGGATCAAATGGAAGTCTCAAACACTGCTGGTGGGAAGGAAGAATGGGATAGCTGCTTTAGAATGCAGCTTGTCAGTTTCTTAAAAGTAAAACATGTATCTACCATAGAATCCAGCTATTCTACGCCTAGGTAATTTCCCAAAAGGAAAGCATATCTTAAAACACACAGATGCCCACAGAATCTTTATTTGTAGTAGCCAAATATCCATCAACAGGAAAATATGGTAACCAAACCCTTTAATAAAAAGGGAGCAACTATAGATAACATGCAACAATGTGACCGAACCTTGAAAAAGATGTGCTAAATGAAAGAAGTCAAAAATGAAAGACTGCAGAGTATATAATCTGGTTTATATAAAACTCTAGAAAACGCAGATTAATTTACAATATAGTTGTCTAGGGATGGGGTGATATGAAGGATGGGTATCTTGAGGGACAGGAGAGAAATTCTAAAGGAACAGAGAATCCTTTCAGGTTATGGACAAAAACTCTTTTAATTTGGTTGTCATTTCATGTATATATACATATATCAAACCTTACTAAATTGCATAGTTTAAAATTATGCTGTTTATTGTATGTAGATTTTGCCTAATAAAACTGTTTAACAAATACCAGGCTATAAGAATTCAAGATTAGGATTGGTATTGCAAGATGTGGTATACAATATTATAAACTTCCAGAAGAAATTCAATTATGGCGAAAAGAAAATCTGCCTTGGGGGGCCTGGGTGGCTCAGTCGATTAAGCGTCCGACTTCAGCTCAGGTCATGATCTCGCCGTCTGTGAGTTCGGGCCCCGTGGCGGGCTCTGTGCTGATAGCTCAGAGCCTGGAGCCTCCTTTGGGTTCTGTGTCTCCCTCTCTCTCTGCCCCTCCCCCGCTCACGCTCTGTCTCTCTGTCTCTGAAAAATGAATAAACCTTAAATTAAAAAATTTAAAAAAAAGGAAATCTCCCTTGACTCTAAATATCTTGGGAATTAAAATAAGATTTTAATAATTCCCTTTTGATGGAAGAAATATTTTTGAATTAATATGGTTTGTCTTTGGTAATTCCTCTTACCAGTATCCCTGTAACTTTCATATCAAGCACCATGCCTGAAGAGACACAGATCATAGAGATTTTTTTCATAAAGAGGGTATTCTTTCTTGTAGTAAACCAGAGTTATGAAGCTTATTTGCCCTCTTGAAGAGAGAACATAAAAAGAAGAGTAATCAACTCCTAAAAGGAAAAGTTTTACTCTCTTCTGTCACAGAATATGGAAAGGAGAAACAAAATGGAGACTAGGTTAAGTGGTCATGTGCACTTTCCCTTATTCAAGATCAAGAGCAAAGATCTTTTCAAAAACATGAAAACAGTAATATGAGAAGAGAATATTAATGGGTTTGATATCAATTGTCTTTGGCATAGGTTATGGTTGATGCAGCCCAGAGAGAAACTCTGGTCATAACTATGCCTTGTCCAACATGGAACGGGGACTATAGAATTGCACTGCCACAAGGGAATGGCTACACATGAGGAATATGTAGAGATCAGAAATTCTTGCGTGACTGGTTAAAGAAAGCAGACATGTGGTAAGTGGATATCTTCAGATGCAGTCATTCCTCAGAAGTGATAACAGTTTCAGACCAGAACCTTTATGAGTGCAAGAATACAGAGGTCACCATGAGGTCTTGATTCTTCTTTGTCTCAGAGGATCATGAGTACCTACACCCCTACAACCAGAAATTATCTTGGAAACCATCAGGTAAAGGGGAAGAACTTACCCAAGCCACACTGAATCATCCAAGGAGAAAACATGAACCAAAAGACTCTATAACACTGTAAATTATTAAGTTAAAAGAATATGACAATATTAAAATAATGGAGGGGTTTTCAGAACGATTGCATTAGTCAAAAAATTAGATACAATATTTTCTTTGTAAATCTGAGTACAATATTTACAATTTTTTTTTTTAATTTTTTTTTTCAATGTTTATTTATTTTTGGGACAGAGAGAGACAGAGCATGAACGGGGGAGGGGCAGAGAGAGAGGGAGACACAGAATCGGAAACAGGCTCCAGGCTCTGAGCCATCAGCCCAGAGCCCGACGCGGGGCTCTAACTCACGGACCGCGAGATCGTGACCTGGCTGAAGTCGGACGCTTAACCGACTGCGCCACCCACGCGCCCCCAATATTTACAATTTTTAATCCTGCTACATCCTTTAAATAACTAAACTTAAAGCAAGACACTAGCTCTGATAAGTAAAACAATAAAGAAGCAATTAAGCCAAGAACTGAAGGCATATGCCAATGAATCACAATGAAGATGAAGATTATAGAATTTTAAGTATAGACTGAGTTCACTTCAAAGCAATAAAAACTAGCATAAAAATTTAGCAACTGAAAAACTGGTACATTTTTTCAGAAGATGTTTATCTTTCTATAACATTTTTAAGGCTACTCATCAGCATGAAAATTTAATACATTGTTCAGGCAAGAGCCTTTCATAGATATTCTCTTACAATATCCAAGGTGGGTTGTTTCATATGGAAGAGCAAATATTAGAAAACTTTGTGTCTTGTTTTTGTTTTTGTTTTAACCATCTTATATTTCTAGCAGGTCTGAAAAAAGAACAGATTTGTATTTGAATAGTTTCCAACCAATCTGTTGAATTCTGCCTGTGCTTCAATTCAATTTCATGGTGATTTCATAAACAGGTTGTATTTTAATCCACTCTGCTATTTAACTGATAGCTATCACTCCTTGTTAGAGTGTCGTATTATATATTTACCACACAAATTAAAATGAGAGCACATTTTTAAACAATCTATAGTTTGAATAGTTTCCTAATGATAACCTCAATTTTTCCTTTCTGACAATATAATGATATGGGTTGCTGTTTTTTTTACTAAGAGGTATTGCTATCTTTTCATAGTTTTAATAATGTTTATGCTGAGTCCACTTACTTAACCATACTACTATTAGAAAGGTTGAGTAACTACTTTAATTACGACTCATAGGAAATAGTTAATTATGTGTAATCATTAAATGAGAGAAATGGAGAGACAACTCAAGACATTCTGCTCTGTTAAGTATTTTCAACATATTCGAAAAATATCTGTTTTGTGTTCTCAATTAACCCTACTCTGTGTCATAAATAAATAAAATGGATTTTGTTTTAGCATTTTTTCTTTCACTGTGACAATTATATATAGCTAACATATTAGTAAAAATGGGAATCTTAAAACAAAATATGTTGGGGTGCCTGGGAGTCTCAGTCAGTTAAGCAACTGACTCTTGATTTCGGCCAGGTCATGACCTTATAGTCATGAGATCAAGCCCCGGGTCAGCCCTGTCCTGAGCATGGAGTCTGCTTGGGATTCTCTCTCCCTTTCTCTCTGCCCCTCCCTTGCTCACTCTCTCTCTCAAAATAAATATGCTTTAAAAAAAAAAGATAAAATATGTTAATATTTTTATTACTTAGTACATAATATAACATTGTTAGAAAACAACTATAATACAACATATAATAAAAAATGATCGAATTCACAATTGAGCTGAAAGAAATGGCAACAGCATATATTATATTAAAAGTAGGGGCACCTGCATGGCTTAGTCAGCTGAGTGTCCAACTCTTGGTTTCAGCTCAGGTCATGATCTCACAGTTCATGAGTTCGAGTCCCACATTGGGCTTCGTGCTGAAAGTGCAGAGCCTGCTTGGGATTCTCTCTCTCCCTCTCTGCCCTTCTCCTGCTTGCTGTCTCTCTCTCTCAAAATAAATAAATAAACTTAAAAAAATTTTAAAGTTCATTTCTTCTCACCCTCTTCTCCTTCTCCTGCTCTTCTTCCTCTTTCTTCTTCTTTTCTTTCTCTCTCTCTCCTCCTACTCCCAAGCTGATCAACTGATCTTGAAATAGTAGCATTTGAGGACTTTCACTTGAGCAACTCTGGACCAGAATGTCGGATGTCTGAGTGTTGTTGAACAATGGACATAGTAGCCTCAACAAGGAATTGGCCTCGGGACCTGCCTAACAGGAGAATTTGGTAGATAGAGTCCCTCACTTTCTTCAAGGATTGGTGGAAAAACTCTTCTATGCATCCTTCACTAAACAGATGCCCTGCCTTTCTTATTGGATTCCCTAGAGCATAGCCTCCATATCATCAAGCCACTGGTTGACTATATACTGCATTGTATTCTTCTCAAATTATTCAATGTATATAAGCTTTTTTTACCTCATTAAATAAAATATACAAAAAGAAAAAAAGTAATTTCCAAGTTTCAGTGATAATCACTTTATCTGATATTGTTACACATGAAAATTAAGGACATTTATATTTTTAGGAAAAAGATACATATGTTTTTTCAGATTGATGACATTTAGATCTTAAAGACCATTATTAGGACACCAAACACACCAAAAACCCCAACTAAAAAAATACTAATATGACTTTCTTAAGAAAAGAAAAATGTTAATAAGATTTTAAAGATGCTAATTTTCACAAAATTAAATCATTTTTTTCAATTAAAAAACAATCTGTTTACAGAAGCAACTAATTTATACAAAGCATGATTGTAAGTAAAATTTAAAGATAATTAACTATAATTGGTATGGTAAAGATGAGAAACATTTTTTTAAGAATATGAATTTTTTAGAACAATCAAGATTTAGTTCAGAGACAATCTCCATTATCATGGTTGTTTTGATTTTGGTTTGTTTCCTTCTACCAACTTAACACTGCCCCTTTTTCAAATAAGAAGAATTTTCATATGTGACTTAAAAAACAAACCCAGGGGCACCTGGGTGGCTCAGCATCTGATTTCAGGATCCTGCAGTTCATGGATTCGAGTCCCGCATCAGGCTCTGTGCTGTCAGCTCAGAGCCTGGAACCTGCTTCAGATTCTGTGTCTCCCTCTCTCTCTGCCCCTCCCACACTCGTGCTCTGTCTCTCACAAAAACAAACATTAAAAAAAAAAAAAGACAAACCCAAGTTTACTATTCATATATATGTCATAAACCCAGCAAAAGGGAGAGGTCTGATATGTTGACAGATCTTAAGATTTTTAAAATCAATCTTAAAGGTCTCGTTTCTCTTGAGATAACCAAAGCAACAAAGAAAGATATAAACCATATGATATTATTACAAAGTTAACTACATAGAGAATTCCTTGAAATGTGTATGATATTAAAATATTAGTATAAAGTCTGTAATAATGCCTGTAATATAGGCTTAATTAATAAAAATCTGTGGTGTGTAATAGCATACATTGAAAACATTATCTTATTTTTAAATTTAAAATATTTTTTTCTCCTTATTTTAGAAGGACCAATAAGGACTTATCTGGTCAGTAAGATGACATTTCTATAGGGCCTGCTCCAATCTCCTGCTAATTACTGCAAAGAGGTTATTTAGCTTTAGTTTAGTGAAACTGTAATTTCCAATGTTATCTTTTAGTTGATCTAGGACTTAATTAAAAATATGTTGCTTAATATCAAAATCTATGAAAATTTTCTAATTATATTTTGCCATCATTATTTTGTTTTATTCCATGGTAGAGCTTGCTTCATGTCTCAATATGGGATATAATTTTAAGATATCCCATTCCACTTGAAACAAGAAGGCATACATAACCTCTCTGAGCAGATAGTCCAGACAGCACATCTCACCATGCTTATATTAATGATTTGTCCCTGGTTTTACTTATGTCCTTGAGGATGGGGCACCATACAACAACTAAAAAAGAGGAGAAAACTCAACCAACAAAATTTTACTGGAGTACACAGCCATTTAAATAAAGCGATAAAAAGAAAATTAAAATAAGGTAGATTAGAAAGTAAAAAGTAAAAATATCTTAAATAACAGGTAACATCTTTCATGTAGACAATCATAAGAAAACACGCATACTTCACAGGCACACACATACATACACACACGCTCACAAATTACTTGAACAAATTAAGAAGTTTAGTAAGGTCACAGGATGCAAGCAAGATCAATACGTAAATATCAATTGCATTTCTGTATTTCTTGAAGGTCAAGGTTTTTAAACCTAATCAATGAAAAAGTCATGCACAAGGTGACAGTTGCGGACAAGGTTTATTTAGACAGGTGGAATAAGAATGAAATTCCCTCAGAGAAGGAGGACTTCCAGAGACGGCAGTGTGGGGCCATCACCCAGAAGGGTAAGAGGGCAAATGAACTCCCAGGGTAAAGGCAAATCAGAGAGAGGCTTATGTGTCTGGGCAATGCCAATCAGCTGCACAGCAGAGTCTCTTGGTGAAAGACCTCCCAAAGTCAGCAGTATCTTGGGGTCTTTTTATATCCTCAGGGTTTGTCTTACCAACTAGCATCTGTGGGGTGCAGGTTTGCAGGGTATGCAAAGAAGGCAGGCTCTAACTGGCTAAACATGCTTACTTGGGGTATATTAAAACAATTGGATGTATAAAATTTGAGTTTGGTGCCAGCAGCTTTTGAGATAATAGTCCCAGTCTGCTATAAACAACCCAGTAAATAAGACAAGAGCCAATATACAGGGAGTATCTCTAACCCATTTTTATAACATGCATACTAGCAAAAAAAAAAAAAAAAAAAAAAGGATCAATAAAATTAGGAAAATAATTCCTTTCACAACATCCAAAAAAAAAAAAAAAAAAAAGAAAGAAATTTAGCAAAAGAAATGTAAACCTTTATACTGAAAAGTACAAAACATTTCTGAGAAAAATTAAAGAAGTTACAAATAAATGAAAACAATATCATGTTTGTGGGTGGGAAAACTCAGTATTGTTCACATAATAGTTATCAACTTTGACCTAACAATTCAATATAATCCTTCTCAAAATTCCAGCAGGATTTTTGGTAGAATTTGAGAACTAACCCTAAAATTCACGTAATAATTCAAAGAACACATGACAGCCAAAACAACTTTGATGAAGAAGAAAGTTGGCAAGTTTACACTACCTGATTTCAACAATTATAAAACTACAGTAATTGAGATAGTGTGGTATTGATGTCAAGACCAACAAAATAAAGCAACAGCAAAATTTCTAAAAATAGATCCACAGGTATATTCTCAACTGATTTTCAACAAAGGTCAAAAGGGATAGTCTTTGTAACACATAGTGTCAGATTGAGATATTTACATACAAATAAATGAACTTAGATCCTTACTTGACACATATAAAAATTTAACACAAAATAGATCATAAACTTAAAAGGGCTAGGTCTATAAAATTTCTATAAGAAAACAAAGTAGGAAATCTTTATGACCTTGGGTAGGCCAAGATTTCTTGGATAGAATAGTAGGATCCATAAAAGAAAAAAAAAAAAAAAGATTAATTCAACTTCTTCAAAATTTAAAGGAGGAGTTTGCTTTTAAAAAAATAGTATTGGGGGGGGGTGCCTGGGTGGCTCAGTCGGTTAGGTGTCCGACTTCAGCTCAGGTCATGATCTCACAGTTTGTGGGTTCAAGCCCCGCATCGGGCTCTGTGCTGACAGCTCAGAGCCTGGAGCCTGCTTTGGATTATGTCTTCCTTTCTCTCTGCTCCTCCCCCACTCATGCTCTGTCTCTCTCTCTCAAAAAATGAATAAACATAAAAAAATAGTATTAGGAAAATTAACAGATAAGCCCCAAATTGGGCAAATATTTGAAAGCACACACCTGAGGAAAGGCTTGTATCCAGAATATACATAAATTATTTCCTACAACTTAACAAAAGATAATGCAATTAAAAACTGAACAAAAGATTCAATTACTTAACAAAAAATATATACAGATGGCAAATAAGCATATAAGATGTTCAGCATAGGTAGTAATTAAAAAATTTAATGAGATATCATTACATATCTATTAGACTAAAATTTAAAAGAACGACCATATGAAGTGTTGCAGTGACATGAATGAAGTAGAATTCTCATACACTGTAGCCAGGACTAAATGTTGTAGTCACTTAGAAAAAGTTTAGCACTTTCTTTAAAAATTAACATATTACATCCATATAACCTAGCCTTTCTACTCATAGGTGCATACCATGAGAATGTGGTTATCAGATCTCCAAGTACAGGGAGCTTGATAAATCCACCACCTACCCTGTTTAACTCTGAAATTGATCTGTTTTTGTTCAAGGTCACACTTTCATGGGCTGCTTCCAGCCAATAACTGACCATGAGTTACCAGCATAAGCCCATTGTTGAGGGATACAGAACCCCTTTGTTGGCAGACTATAGCTTGAGAATGTCCATCTTGCCATTTTCCCTTTTTTTTCTTGTATTATAGTTGGCATAAGATATTCTATTAGTTTTGGGTGTGAAACACAGTGACTCGACATTATGTACAATGGTCACCATGATAAGGGTAGGTACCAAGTGTTACAACGTTATTACAATATTATTGACTGCATTTTCTATGCTATACTTTACATCCCCAGATTTACTTATTTTATAACTGGATGTTTGTACCTCCTCTCCTATTTCACCGACCATTCAAGATATACAGTGCAACCTAAAATGCTCCCTCCTATTCTTTCTTTCTTCTCTCCATCTAGGGTCAGCCCTGCCATGTAGTCTGACACCACTCTCAGCCTTTTCCAACACTCTTCATTTTCCCTAGTAAGTCTAAGGAAATGCTTCCATTTTTTTTTTTTTTCAACGTTTATTTATTTTTGGGACAGAGAGAGACAGAGCATGAACGGGGGAGGGGCAGAGAGAGCGGGAGACACAGAATCGGAAACAGGCTCCAGGCCCGGAGCCATCAGCCCAGAGCCCGACGCGGGGCTCGAACTCACGGACCGCGAGATCGTGACCTGGCTGAAGTCGGACGCCTAACCGACTGCGCCACCCAGGCGCCCCGAGACAGGTTTAAAAATGGAAGCATTTATGGGGCGCCTGGGTGGCGCAGTCGGTTAGGCGTCCGACTTCAGCCAGGTCACGATCTCGCGGTCCGTGAGTTCGAGCCCCGCGTCGGGCTCTGGGCTGATGGCTCCGGGCCTGGAGCCTGTTTCCGATTCTGTGTCTCCCGCTCTCTCTGCCCCTCCCCCGTTCATGCTCTGTCTCTCTCTGTCCCAAAAATAAATAAACGTTGAAAAAAAAAAAAAAATTTAAACCTGTCTCAGTTTTAGATTTTCAGAGGGCGTGGACAAACATGAGTTTATTTTATTTTCGTATAAAGTCAATACACGTTAAAGTTCAACCACATGTTTATACTTTCTTTTGCTCTTAATTCTTTCTCGTATCTCCAGCTGCCATATCGTAACACTTTCTTTATTCCTGTAAAACAACTGCTAATATTACACTTTGTCTTCAAGAGACAAATTCTATCAGTTTACATTTATCTGAAAATATATTTATATACCTCAATCTTTTGTTGAAATAGATATATTTTATTGTTATGGCTTATCCTTCAGTTTCTTCTTGTTTCAGCAGTATATAC
The DNA here is from genome assembly GCF_028749965.1 of Puma concolor. Classification (NCBI taxonomy): domain Eukaryota; kingdom Metazoa; phylum Chordata; class Mammalia; order Carnivora; family Felidae; genus Puma; species Puma concolor. Next base: position 202,064,268 of record NC_141667.1, on the reverse strand, counting down.
CACTATATTCTATCTGATGGCATAGTGTGCCATCTCAGAAGCATAGATGTGTTTTTAAATACTCTTGTTTATAACTGTCATGACTGTGTGAATCAAGTAGTCAAATTTGGTACAAATTTAATGCTACTTCCCTCATGAATTAATTCATCTTTCTTCACTTAAGTTATTAAAATAGCAACACCTGGTCTAATGCAAAACCTGTAGATATTTTTTCCATCATTTAGTTTCAGACTGTAACAAGGAAATCCTTGTCCCAAATATTAGCATTTATGGAGAAATTAGTACACACATTCCAATCATTTATGGGGAAATTAGTACACACATTCCAATCATGTTTGTTGGGTGACTACAGGTTGAGCAAACCCTGAACAAAATTTTGCTTCCAAAAGAGTGAACACGACACTTTATTTTTTTCTTTTGAAAGACTCAGAGTTCAACTTTAATATGGTAAATTTCCTCCACATCTTTCTTGTAGGGTTTTTACAATATTTATCTTTCTCTTAGGATAATCTTGACTTTTTAAAAAAAAATATTGACAATTTTGTTTCCGAGAATGGTGTTCATTCTTAAAACATATGTGGTTCACCTTCATATTTTAGAGAAAATGTTGTAGTATATAGAAATCTGGGTAGATTATTTTCTTCTACAATTTGAAAGAGTTTTTCTTCTTGAAATCTGGATAGATAATTTTCTTCCAGGATTTAAAAAAGCTTATCCTCAATGTTTCTACTAAAGAGTTGCCATGATTCTTGATGCTCTTTTGAGGCATGTGTCTTTTTTCCCTTAGTTCCTTTTTTCTCTTTTTTAGAGAGAAAAGGAGCATGAGCAGGGGAGAGGGGCAAAGGGAGAGAGTGGGAGGGAGTTTCTTTTTTACTTTTTTTAAGTTTATTTAATTATTTTGACAGAGGATCAGGGGAGGTACAGAGAGAGAGAGAGAGAGAGAGAGAGAGAGAGAGAGAGGATCCCAAGTAGGCTCTGCACTGTCAGCCTGGAGCCCAATGTGGGACTCAAACGCAAGAATGGTGAGATTGTGACCTGAGCCAAAACCAAGAGTCAGAGGCTTACATTGATTGAGCCACAAAGGCACCCCAGAGAGAGAGAATCTTAAGCAGGCTTCACCCTCAGCACGAAGGAGACCCCTGGGATCATGACCTGAGCAGAAATCAAGAGTTGGACACTCAACCAACTGAGCCACCCAGGGTTTCCTCCTTAGCTCCTTTTTAAAATTCTCTTATTTACTTTTCAGAATACATATATGATGTATGTCTCAGTATGGATCCTCATGAAGCAAAACTTGAGAGAGTGATTCTTGTGCAACTCACTCACTTTGGAAATGTTCTCAAGAGAAGGGGAGTAAGTTGATCAAGGTAGAGAATGCAGCAAAAAGTTAATTAAAAATGTTTTCAGCTGCAATCTAGTTTAAACCTGCTCCAGGAAGCCCAGAAGCATGCATTGCACTACTGAGTTGGACCCACCTAAGGCAAGAACTTGAAACCCAGCCTTTTCTATAGCTTTGACTATGTTAATCAGTAATTACATGACAACTACAACTCACACTAGTGTGATCTATGCATCATCCTGGTTACCGGGATCAAGTTGGGATATAAAATGACAACTACAATGTGCTTACTTGTGATATTCTTTGTTTTTGTCCAGATCAGAGTGTGTATTGACTTTTGAGTTTATATTTTGGAAGCTACCATGAGTTTGGGAATATTCTTAATCACTATTTATTTATTTTTTACCTTGGATCTTTTCTATTATATCTCTCTATTCCTGGGACTCAATGACCTGTTTATCAGAAGTTTTCAATATATCTGCTATGTCCCTTACATTATTTGCTCTACTTAACATTCTTGCCTTCCATGTAAGTATGTTCTTCTGACCTAGTTCTATATTGAATAATTCTGTTTGCATGTATTTCAAATCTTCTACCATGCCCAGGCATCCAGTATTTAATTATGTTATTTCATTTTATGCACGAAAGGTTCAATTTCTTTCCATTTATAGGTTCCATTTTCTGTTGAGATTTTTTATCTTGTCTTTAATTTACTGAATTTATCAGTCACAAATATTTCAAAGATCATATGGGATAATTCCATTATCTGGAAATCCTGTATATATATTTCTAGTTTACTTCTTTTCTTGCTTTTGTTTTTACTCAAGTCTAGTTTTCTTATATTCACATGGCTATCTTTGATTTAGTAAAAGACACTGCATTCAGAGAAAAAAAATTATAGATAACCTGAGACTGGATAATGTTATCTTATCCCAGAGAAACTTTTCCCAGAGAATCTTGCTTCTAGTGATCAATGTAATGGTATGAGAAACTATAGATAAAATTTAGTCAATTTAGATAAAGTTGACGAAGATTTGAAGCTGAGTTTCAGTTTCTGTGAGACCTGGTCTATTTCCCATTCATCATTACTTCTAAGGTGTGGCATTTGCAGGAACAGACAAAGTGCAGGAAGACTCTAACCTCCAATTTTTGTCCGACTAGCTCAATGAGTCTGCCTATAAATCTCTGCTCAAGTATACCTCTGAGGTACTGCTTGCAGAATTGGCAAATTTCTCAAAAAAAACCATATTCCCAAATTTTGACTCACCTTTCTGAATATCCCTTATCTACCAGATTGGAGCTTAGCCCCACAAATCCTCCTTCCTTTGGTAGTTCTCAAAGGCATTTAAAGAGGTGTATGAAGAGATATACTATATCTAGATTTTTCTGGATAAGTGGTAAGATTAGTCTGAAAGCAGTACTGCTGAAAAGCAGTATTCTACAGTACCGTCTTGACATAGCACATGTTCCGTAGCTTTGGTAGCCATACACAGCACAGCATCCTCCTTGAGGAATAAGACCATAGCACCAACAGTGATTCTGACTGCAGTACCCAAAAGTTACCACATGACAGCCTAGTGGTAATTGCACAGTGGTAGCATGCTAACCAGCAGTAGCATATTGAAACTGGCCCTTGTTTGAAACCCTTTGCAACATTAAGGCAGTCAGAAGCAAAAATCTGCATTGCTATGTTAATATACTTCATTTGCATTTATGGCTGATAAACTAAAGGCAATTTTTATTATTCAAGGAGCATGTTTTACAAAGAAAACAAGTTGCATTCTTGGACATCACAGAAAAGTATTGGTGGTATAATTTTAAGCCACAGTGAGCTTTCTTTCCTAAGTGTAAGAAGCAAAAACAATTACCATACTTCAACTTATACCTAGTAGGAGTTTTTTAGTTCCAAGGTTGATTAATTGGTCTGAGATGCAAACACTAAGGATTCTATAAGAACAAAGAAAACTAATTCCTTCAAACAAAAGGGATTGCTGGGAAGGTGATCATAGAGTCCCTGTGTATCAAAAATTAATTTAAACAAATAGCATTGCCATATGAGATCCTAAAATCAAAGTAAAATGTCTTACAAAAAGTCTCTAATTTCGGCAACACATACACTCAGATTTTTAGTTTCATTTAAAGTAACTTATTGAAGGGGCGCCTGGGTGGCGCAGTCGGTTAAGCCTCCGACTTCAGCCAGGTCACGATCTCGCGGTCCGTGAGTTCGAGCCCCGCGTCGGGCTCTGGGCTGATGGCTCAGAGCCTGGAGCCTGTTTCCGATTCTGTGTCTCCCTCTCTCTCTGCCCCTCCCCCGTCTGTCTCTCTCTGTCCCAAAAATAAATTTAAAAAAAACGTTGGAAAAAAAAAATTAATAAAATAAAGTAACTTATTGAAGAAAGAGTTCTGTGACTCTTTTTCAATTGACATCTTCAATTCTTCCAATTCAATTCTCTTCTTCAATTCTTCAATTTTGGTTTCAAACAAAACCAACAATTTGCTTAATTAACATCCAAGGCGGAGATAAAAATATGTTAATGCTTTTTTTACCTACAAATGTTAAAGTTTACTTAAGTAACTATACTTTGGATTCTTTATAAGAAGAACACTTGAAAGTATATTTCCTTAATTTATTCATTATTATACTTTAATGATAGACCAATTCTGACTTGAATCAAAAGTTAATTTTGAGAAATGCTGGTAATCCAAAAAAGGTCATGGTTCTTTCACATGATATTAAGATATAATATTCAGACACACAACACTGGACTATATTTAATACAGTTTGGCTACATTATTGTTAAATTTAAGACAATGATCATTATAAGCTAAATTAGAGAATGATCATTGTAAGCCAAATTTTGAAAATAATAATTCATAAATTGTATATATTAAAAATATAGAGACAAATATCAATCACTTCAATAATAACAATTAAGCTTGGATTTTACTAATTTTTGCTCTTTTTCATTTCTCTATTGCTCAAAATTATGCTAGAGTACAACCAGTTTTCAAAAATTAACAAAGTGTATTGTACTTTTATCTCAAAACTTTTATTTAATTTTCTTGTTCCCTTACACAACTGCTTAAGATATATTCAAATGATGGGGCGCCTGGGTGGCTCAGTCGGTTGGACATCTGACTTCAGCTCAGGTCGTGATCTCATGGTGTGTGAATTCGAGCCCCACAACGGGCTCTGTGCTGAGACTTCAGAGCCTGGAGCCTGATTCAGATTCTGTGTCTCCCTCTCTCTCTGCCCCTACCCTCCTCTCAAAAATAAATAAACATTAAAAAAAAATTTTAAAGATATATTCAAATGAAAAGTGATGTACTTATAGGAATTGCCTTATTCTGTGAAAATATATGAAATACTTATGAATATTTGCCACCTCTCAGAAAAGAGTATGGTAGTTTTTGTTGTTGTTTTGTTTTTAAAGTTTATTTATTTTGAGAGAGAGAGTGTGTGAGTGGGGAGGGGCAGAGAGAGAGAGAGAGAGAGAAACCCAAGCAGGCTCACGCTGTAAGCATGGAACCTAACATGGGACTCAAACCCACGAACCATGAGATCACGACCTAAGCCAAAATCAAGAGTCTGATGCTTAACCGTGTGAGCCACCCAGTGCTCCAAGAATATGGTAGTATTGGTAAATATTAACATAAAAAAAAAACAGAAAAAAAAATGCAAGATGGTTAATATTGATTGATACGACACTACAGTTAATACTACTAACTTATAGATAAAAATAAGTAGGTTGTTGATTAGGTATATAATGTTCCCTATGTTACACAGAAATTAAGAAAAGCTTGATGAAATAAAGGTCTTTCTGATTTAACATTCAACACATGAAAGAAGATTTTAAGGGAAAAATAAGATTGAAAGAAATGCATAAATGCCAGAGTTGGAATAATATTTTGAATATTCATTTTCATGGAAAAAAGTTAATCCTTATCTGTATGTCCAAATACCATAGATATCTATAATCCATAAAGCTTGGATTATAACCACCAAGTGAAAAATATGAACTAAAAATAGAAAAAGAAAGCAAAACACTAAGTAATTCATGTGCTATAGGCAAATGTCTGGATATTAAAAATAATGAGACATTGATTGGATTTATCAGTTATCAACCAGTACAATCATGGGAGTTGATGCTGATTCATTTGAACCTTGAATTATTGAAGTCAAAATTTACTTACTATTTTTCTATCAACGAATACTAACATGCTAAAGCTAGGTCAGCTGAGTTGTATACTCAGCCTTTTTTTTGTTTGTTTTTACTTGTTCTTGTCCCACACAAAGTGAATCCAAAGATACACACACACACACATACAAATTCTCACAAATATACTTCGAAAAATATACTTGACACTTCCTAAACACCAGCGTGTATTTCATTCACTGCACATAGAAAGTTTCTAGAAGCTAGATATCATGCTGGGCTTATCACATTCAAAAAATATGTGTGTGCATATATAATGATCCATAAAATAATACAGACATGTGGATATACTTTTTTTCATAGCACAGTAAGAGGGATATTTTTAAGTAAAAACATGACAATATTAGTTCCCTACGTGATCACTGCAATTTTGACTCTTTTTCCTTAGGATAATGTGTAAAGTCATAAGCAGTCCCGAGTCTGTCTGTGGCTCTTGTGTTTCATCTTGAACCAAGTCTACCCAGTAGCTGTTTATTCCTAGCATTACATCTACATTACATCTACCATTACCCTTTTTCTGACCTTTGAACATATTATTCTAAGGGTTTTTAGAAATGATTTTAGTCTCTGTCCTGAATGTTTCCTTTACTCTCTGAATCTGACCTTAAATTTCTTTCCACTAAGAAAATATTCCTTAATCAGACTCCTAGGTCAAGTTGCTCTACTATTGCATGCTTGTACTTCCCTTTTGTCCTAAGTGTTACAATTACATAAAAATAAAAATCTTCAATTATTTGTTTAATGTGTGTCTGAGTCACAAGTTAGAACTGAGATCATGACTGGATCATCCATTTCTATACCCCCAGGCCCAAAAACATTGATAGCCTCATTCATATTAGAAATTCTGTAAGTGTTTAATGACTTAATGTGTTTCTTAGCACCTACTGAGCATCACAGATGCACTGAATAAATGATAAATATGTAAATAAGAATTGAGACTAAAAAGGCTGCTCAATCATTAAACCTATTATGATAACTTCCAAAAGTACAGGACAAAGTATATAAAAGCAAAAGGACTGCCAATCTCATTCTCATGAGAAGTGTGAGTTATATAAAATCATCTTCTGTAATACAGAAATTCAAGCCAATAAACTATAAAGCAAGAGTCTCTAAGGATTCCTACTTGAAAGGTTAAGCTAAATACATACCAACAGTAAAAAATAACTACACAGATGAAGAACAGACTCAACATGAATTAATTTGAAAGAAACAAAAACCAGCAATAAGAGAGGCTCAATAACTTTGGATATTGGTATTTTCTGTCTCAAAACCAGAAATAAAGTAAACAAAAATAAAAATGAGTAAAAATATAAGGCATTACAAATATAAATAAGGGCCAAATGACTATCAAAAGGAACCAAAAATATTTGGAGAAGAAAACCAAATTTTTATAAAAGAAAATTATAAACTTTAAAATAAAACTCACTAAACACATAGAGTAAAATGAAATAGATAGATGAAGAAAGAATTAGCACACTAGATGATGGATCTGAAAAACTTATCAGATGTAACTTGGAGAGACAAAGTTAAAAAAAATATAACAAAGTTTAACAGAAAGGGAGGGCAGAATCAGAAGAACTAATATATTTAATTGGAAATAGACTTCCTAAGAGAAGAACATAGAAAGAACAGAATAAAAGCAGTATTTCAAAACACAGCAGCTTAGTATTGTCCAAAATTGTTAGAAGATTTCAACATGTATATTTGGAAACTAGAGTGAATCACCAGAAACACACATAAAAAAATATCATCTACACGTATCTTAATGAAATCACAGAGCACCGGATACATAGAAAATATCTCTTAAAAAAACAGAATTTAAAAGTATATTGCTTGTATAAGAAAAAATAATTTGAACTCAGTAGAATCTTAAAATTATAAAACTCAAAGAACAGTGGAAAATTCTGTGAGACAAAATAATCCTCAAATCATATTTTGCACTCAGGAAATATAATTCAGAAAATGAGGAACGATAAGTTCAGGCTAATCACAAAGGACCCTTGGTAAAATATATATATGCCACCCGAAAAAGAGATCACGTATGCGTTTCAAATAAATGTAGACTAGGAAAAGTGATATAGTGTGGAAAAACAATCTAGAAAATTTTAGAACATTAAACACATAGTCTCATAACATATTCAATAAAATTAGGTCTCAAAATATAAAACTAGCATTAAAAATTATCCAAACATCCAGAAAGTCACAAACACACTTTTTAAAAGAATATTTTTAGGAAAAAATCAAATTTAAACTTACACAATATTTACAAACCAACTGTTGGTCTGGCCAAGAATACAGAATTCACTAACCATTTAGAAGATTTTAAAATAGTAGTCATAATTCCAATCACAAAAGGGGGACAGGATCAGTGATTTTACAATGTAAGTTCCAGCTTCAAAGAAATGATAATTTTCAATTTTATACAATATATTCTAGAGACAAAATATGATTAAAAGATGCACTATTTATATTATGTGTCTAGTACAAACTCAGTTACCAAGAGGACAAAGACAGGTACATAAAAGTATTAAATATTAGCAAATCGAACAAAGTAGCCTATATAAATAAGAGTGTTTTCAGGCACTCAAATAAGGTTTAACATTTTAAAAACTATCATTTTTTTACTATAAGACATATTACAAGATATGCAGTGAAGAAATTAGAGGAGAAAATGGGCATCATCTTAGTGGTTAAAAAGACATTTGTTATCACTTGACTAATGTTTATGACTTACACAAACAAAATGACTACAAATAACCCTAACCTGAAACACACGAGAACATTTTTTACTTGAGAAGAACACGCGCATAAATGTAGTGTAAGGATTCTTTCTTTATAATTGTACATAATAACTACCCAGTACATAGAGAATTTCCACACGTTTTCAAGAAACAAACACACAACAACATTATCAGAATCCTGGAATACCTCTCAGAACCCCAGAAAGCCATCCCCAGTAGCTACCCACTCTAAAAAAATATGAGCAATATATTAACTTCCAAAATCATAAATTAGTATTATTGTTAGTTTTGAAACATTATATAAACAGCAACACAAAATAAGTAAAATTTGTTTCTGGCTTCTTTTGATCAGATACTCCTTGTAGGAGACATCCTTTTTGTGAACTGTATAGTTCACTAATGTCCGTTACTGTTTAGTGTTCCATTTTACAGATATATTCTTCCTTACCATCTCAATGTTTGGTTATGATAAATAAATAACTAGTTATGATAAATAAATGTATGCGTTATCTCCTGGTTGTGTTTCTAAAAGTTAAAATCCTGGTTACAGGGTATGCATATGTTAAGCTTTAGCATGTATCACACCAAATAGTTTGCCCAACTAGTGACACAACCAAAAGTTGTGTAAGGAAAGTCATTCACATACTTATCAACACTTGGTATTTTCAATATTTCTTATGTTGTCACTTTTGTGAATGTGCAGTATATTGCATTACGGTTTAAATATTCTTTCACCCTCATTTACTAACATTTTAGCAGTTTCATTATTGGTTGTAACCCTTATTTGTAATTGATACAATTTAGTAAATACTATTACCTACACCACTTCTCTGACATTGTCAGAACTATATTCTACGGCAACACCATTTGCCTTGTGTTATTTTTATAATGCATCTCACTTTTTATATGTGTTTCAAACCCCACAATATACTACTATTATTGTTTTAGAGTCAATATTCAAACACTGTCCATTAATTTTATGTACATATTTGCCTTTTCCACACCTTCCCACAACCATATTTCATTGAGAATATTTCCTTCAGTTTTTCTTTTAAAGTTTTCTAATGACAAATTCTCTATGCTTTACTTATTTGAAAACTTATTTTCTTCATTTCTGAGGGATATTTTTCTGAGGTATAGAATTCCAGGTAGACTAATATTTGTAATTTTAAATAACTTAGCCAATTGTCTTCCAAATGTCATCTTTTTTTTTTTTGAGAAGCTGGCTATTGTTACTATCGCTCCTTGAAATTATTTATTTTTCTCTGTTTTCAAGTTTCCTCTATAAATCTACTTTTCAGCAATCTTACCATATTCTGTTTGTATTTCACCAAGACTCTGAATCTGAGTTGATGCATTTTCTCAGTTTTGGAAAAAAGTAGTCACAGCCTTTTTAAACATTGCTTTTTTTAATGTTTATTTGTTTTTGAGAGACAGTGATTGGGGGAGAGGCAAAGAGTAAGGGAGACAAAGGATCTGAAGTGGGTTCTGCGGTGACAGCAGAGAACCTGATGCGGGGCTCCAACTCATGAATCATGAGATCACGACCTGGGCCATGATCAGATGCTTAACCCAAGTCACATGCTTAACCAACTCAGCCACCCAGGCACCCCTAAATATTACTTAAATGTTTTTTTTTTTTTTTAATTTTTTTTTCAACGTTTATTTATTTTTGGGACAGAGAGAGACAGAGCATGAACGGGGGAGGGGCAGAGAGAGAGGGAGACACAGAATCGGAAACAGGCTCCAGGCTCCGAGCCATCAGCCCAGAGCCTGACGCGGGGCTCGAACTCACGGACCGCGAGATCGTGACCTGGTTGAAGTCGGACGCTTAACCGACTGCGCCACCCAGGCGCCCCTTAAATGTTTTATAATAACCAGTATCTTTTAAAATCCTCTTTACGGTATTCTCTCCTCTCCTCTGGGATTAAATTTTATGAATATTAAATATACTGCTGATAACTATATGCCTCTATTGCTCTTTCCTATATTTTTCATTCTTAATTTTCCTTTCAGTACATTGTTTTGGAATTTTTCTTTTTAAAAATGTTTTAATGTTTCATTTATTTTTGGAGGGTGAGAGAGACAGAGGGAGAGCAGGGGAGGGGCAGAGAGAGAGGGAGACACAGAATCCCAAGCAGGCTCCAGGCTCCAAGCTGTCAGCACAGAGCCTGACGCGGGGCTACCTCACAACCACGAGATCGTGACCTGAACCGAAGTCAGACACTTAACCAACTAAGCCACCCAGGCACCCCTGTTTTGGAAATTTTTTATTGACCATTTTTCCAGTTCTATAATCTTGCCATGAATGTGTCTTACCTACTTTTGATTCCATGTAAGTTCTTAATTTTAGATTTTATGCTTTTGTATTCTAGAATTAAAATTGGTTAATAACTTCTGATTCTGTAGTGAAATTTTCCAGTTTTTCATGTTTTCTATATCATATAAACCACAGGTACATTAATATCTTTATCAGCTCACTTGAATATCTGGATCACTGTGGATCTTTTTCTGTCATCTTTGTTCCCCCTTCTTTTTTCATGATTCTCTTTTCTTGGCATGCTTAAATGAATAACAATGCTATGTATTAAAAATTGTGAAGATTCCATATGATAATAAAATCATTCCCATTGCTGGGAAAATGTTCACAGTGAGATAAATACGTAAATATAAAATATTACTATACATGTTTACATCTTAAACGTACATATTTATGAATATTTATGTATAAAATACACTTGGTGAGATGTTAAAGTGTATAATATCTGATTAAGAAGAAGACACCTAGATTGGAGTAGTAGCCAAAGACTTTAACCTTATCCTTAATATATTAATTTCAAACAGGGCGCCTGGGTGGCTCAGTCAGTTAAGCAATCGACTCTTGATTTTGGCTCAAGTCAGATCGTGGGATCGAGCCCTGTGTTGGGTTCTACACTGTCAGCGCAGAGCCTGTCTCTCTCCCTTTCTCTCCCTCTCTACCCCTCTCTCACTGGCTTGTGTGTGCATGTGTGTGCTCGCTCGCTCTCTCTCTCAAAATAAATAAATAAACTTTAAAAAAGCACAAAGAGATGTTTCTTCATTTTTATTATAAATACAGCCATTTTAAGTACATAAAAATACTTGGCTAAACATTATAACATTTTTCTCATAGTTGAATACAAGCAATAGGAACAATTTTCTTAATCTGAAAACTAGGTTACTACAGCAGAGTTCAATCTCTTGAGAGTTTGTTTCAAGCTAAGAGTTTAACTTCTGTTTTTCCAAAAGGAAAGTAAAAACTCTTTAAGGTCCATTTCAGTCCATATAAGAGTTTTATAGGATCTTATAGGAGTTTCTGCAGATATATTAAGATTTAAAACATGAAATAATTCCCCAAGTAAGTTTTAAAATGGCCATATCTTTATACTGATTGCAGAGATGTTAACTTCCTGATGTTGGTATTACTGCTTCATTCATTGTTGAGCAAACTGAAGAATAGAGAATTTAAAGACTTTCTCTCATGTTAATAACTGAGTAATTACTCCTTTATTCCTCCTTTCTCCACTCAATTTCACCCTATGCTAGAAGCCCCAGGAACATGAGGTTTGGTCATTTACTTAATGCATTTTTCATGCCTACTGAAGTGCCAAGCCTTTAGGAAATAATCAACAGATATGGGTGAAAAAAATATAGATATGTGAATTTTTAGTCTCATATTTTGCTTAATGTCTCCTAAATTCTGTGGTAACAGGTTTCCAAATTCAGAGTCTCTACATATGTTGTACTTCTACATAAAAAGATTTTCTCTTTGTTCTGAAAGACTGACCTGTACTAAATTTCAAGTCTCAAGTTAAATGTTATTTCACAAGGGAAAATGAGGGAAAATTTATTTATTTAAAATATTATTTATTATATATTTATTAATATATTTATTATATGTTTATCATATATTATTATATATTTATTTAAAATTCATTTAAAATATCTTTATTAGGGAAAATATCTCCCTAATCATTTATCAACACTTAGCAATTGTTTTGTTCTTCCCTTCACAACAGTAAAAAATTTCTATATGTGTATATATAAATTTATATATATATACACACACATATATAGGTATCACATATTTTCTTGTTCATTATTTGTCTCTACATTACACCATAAGTGACATGAATAAATATCTTGACCAATTTCATCATTTTATTCTTAGCACCTGTATAGGAGTGGCACTCCAGACTGAAAAGTTGCATCTGGGGATTCCTGTTATCATGTGAATTAGATTTTCTGTAGGAAAACTTACATTTATTTATGTATGATAGAAAGCCTATCCCAAATGTCCTACTTTTTTAAGCTGTCACTGTGTTTGCCAACAAGCTGTGTTTGCACTGACAAGAGAACACTGGAAAAAGGAATACCGCTTACAGATCTCAGCAATTCTTCCTAAGCAATTGCCAGTGCCATTCAGAGGGAGTCAGGAGTTCAAGACTTAATGCTCTGATAAAGCCGCACATCCCAAAGTGAGTCATTTACAGTGATACCGCATCATCAGTAAAGTGAATCCAGATATCCTATACATTATGGTGAACAGTTTCAAATCTCATATCCCTACAGCGCTCCCAGTGAAATGAAGCTGAATAAAACAAATCCTGATTTTTCACATTTACTGTTATTAAAGAAGGGAACAAAGTAGTGCCAAGGGGAATGAAAGAATAAGGCTATGGCTATTCAGTTGTGAAGAAAGTAAATTAATAAAACTAACCTCATTTCTTTTGTACATGCTTTCAGTAGATGCCCCTGGAGAACAATTCCCTTTATGGAATAGAATAAGGATAAGGGACAGACTCTGCAGCTTTGTAACTTGATATTTTTTAGTGATATTTGCACTTGATGTGTCACAAGGAACTAATATGTCACCCCATTTGCCACATGATGCTATATCTTTTCCTACGAGCTATTCCTTTTCATAATGTTTACTAGAAACATTGGTAAATATTATACTCTCTTTAAGTACAACATATAAAAACTATTATCAGGGGAGAAACAAAAACAATCCTGTGAACATATAATTCTTTCAACCTTTAAAACATATATGGCATTCTGAGCTTGTGTGAAATACTTAATCCGTTTTTTTTTTTTCCCTTCTCTTGCTTGGCAAAAATTAATGCAGTGTGCTAGAAAAGCCTTTATCCACAATGACAAACTGAACAACCTCCAGGCTGTTCATCTGCCATGAGGAAGATTTTTCATTTCAATGGCTAGCTGAGTGATGTATGTGAAGATATTTTCCAACCTGTCTGGCTCACTGTCTCTTTGCTTTAGTGGATTCCATTTAAGAATTAGTCCAGCATCATTTAATAGCATGCAATATAGGAACACATTTCTCTTGACAGGTAGGTTAGATGATAGATAAATATGCATACAGACATCTTTCTATTTTTTTTAAGAAAAATGAAGCCCAGCACTCCAGAATATATTTTGGTCAGAATTCTAATCTACTTCTAATTTTAGACCTACTTCCTGGTGATAGAGACTTTTATCAAGACCTGATGTTTCTATTGAGCATCTCTTCTAGATTAAAAGAATCAAAAGAATATAAATAAAATCCATCTATCTCTGTGATTATTCAATTGTTTTCTATGAAATAAAGAAATTGTAAAGTTAATGTGCCTGTGTATGTAGTTCTACAATCTACTGTCTTGATAAATAAATCAATAAAATAATTTTGTCAGTATATATCAAATACATTTCATGAAGTTTTTCAAGTTCATTTTTCTTAAATAAAAACTTTTCTAAATGATATCACACGGAAAAATTTCCATTTAAAAAGTAAATTTAGAGGGGTGCCTGGGTGGCTCAGTCAGGTAAGTGTCCAACTTTTGATTTTGGCTCAGGTCATGATTTCATGGTTTTGTGGGTTCAAGCTCCGCATCAGACTCTGTGCTGATAGTGCGGAGCCTGCTTGGGATTCACCCTCTCTCTGCCCCTCTCCAGTTGCGTTGTCTGTGTCTCTCTCTACTAAATAAATACACTTTTTAAAAAAAGCAAATTTAGAAAATTCCACAGAATTACCAATTAATATAAAAAATGTGGATTATGGATTAGTAAAACAAAAGAATCTCACTATTTAGCTAGCAGACTGGCGTGGAGACTTTTCAGAAATTATAGAGCAATATTCTCTTTCTTTTTTTATCTTTGATCATCGTATAATTAAAGACAACCTTTTAACTTTCAAATGTTGAATTCTAAAGAAATCATTAGCAAAATTGGCAGGAAAATGTTGACTCCTGGAATTCACCCCAAAACTATTAAACTTCTGGGGGTGATTTGTAATCTGAATTTTAAACAGGATCACAAGTTGATTTTTAAGTCAACAGCCTAGCAAAAATATCCAGACCACAGTTGGGGAACCATTCATCCAAAGCAGAATAAAAATAAGTGGGGCATTCTGAAAATTTATGCACAATTTTCACTCAGGTAGTCACTGAAAGGAAACACTTACCTGTCAAAAGTTAGCAGCATAGAAATGGTTAAGCATGGAAACAATAATATTAATTGCATAGTGCCTGACACATAGCTGACTCTCAATAAATGTCTGCCAAATGAATGGTCAGTTCATTTAAAAAATGAATAATATGTCTGTTAATGAGACATCACTGAATCAGAATAAAGAAAATGTGTTAGTATATAATTACAATACATAATATGTGAAATATACTATATGGAGTCAAGACTCTATGGGACACAGACCAAACAATGTTGGCCTTGATGGAAGCTTGTGGAAACTAAGCATATTCCATATTGAAAACAGTCGTCTCTTGGGGCACCTGGGTGGCTCAGTGGGTTAAGCCCCCAACTTCAGCTCAGGTCATGATCTCACAGCTCAGCTGCTGAGTTTGAGCCCTACGTCGTGTTCTGTGCTGACAGCTCAGAACCTGGAGCATGCTTAGAATTCTGCGATTCCCTCTCTCTCTCTGCCCCTCCCCTGCTTATGCTCTGTCTCTCTCTGTCTCTCAATAAATAAATAAACGTTAAAAAAAAATGTTTCAGCAAACAGTCATCTCTCCCACAACTTTCTCAATATGCAGATACAGATGCATGAGGTACACTTCCCTTCCTCCAAAGAAGTTCATCCTTCCTAGAGAAATGGAAACTAAGACTCAGACAACCATGCCTTCTTTTTCTTAACTCAACATATGGACTAGAGTACGTGCTGTTATTTTATCAACTTCAGTAATGAATTTCATTCAACACAAATTGGATTAATAATCTAGCCTGTGTGCTCGTCCCTATAAATTGACCCTGAAGTCTTTTAGTAACCACAGATAAAGATGAGAGACTATTTCCTGATTTTATGGTTGCATTATTGAGTTGAAATTATTGTAATATAGTCCACAATTATCAGGCGCAACTGTAGCAAAGTGATTACATAGAAGTTTCAAATCACATCTTGACAACCTTTTCTTCCTCTTGCAATAATTCCTGAATATTATTTTCACATGACATCTTCTTAACAATACTTTAGTTTGTAAGAAATAATGATCTGGTAATTTCTTAGCAAATGTTTAGATTATGTAGTTTAATAATGAGTACTAATTCGTTTCATCACAATATGTTAATTTTAACAACCAAGTAAATACACTATAATTAGAGAGCCATGGTTCTAATTCCATAAATGCAATGCATACCTTAATAACTTCACAGTAAAATTACAAACACAATATTAATTCACTTAGATTTGATATAAACTAAGAGCTGCACAATTTAACTGAAAAACACAAAATTTTTTAGCAAGAAATCAAGAATATTATCTGGATACACATATATATCCATATATATAATCTATATAATATAATATCCATATATATAATAGCCATATACATATAATATACATATATATAATATACATATATATATAATATCCATTTTAGGGGCACCTGGCCTGGCTCAATCATTTAAAAATCTGATTCTTGGTTTCAGCTCAGGTCATGATCTCATGGTTCATGAGTTTGAGTCCCCCAGTGGGCTCCATGCTGTCAGAAGGGATTGATTCTCTGTCTCTCCTTCTCCCTTTCCACCCCCTTCTCTCTCTCCCCGCCCCTCCCCACTGCCTCTCTCCCCCACAAAAATAAATAAACTTCAAATAAATCTACATTATAACGTGGGATTAAAGCAAAATGTCTTACAGTGACAAGATCCAATTTTTATGTTGAAATTCCCAATAAGAAAAGAGCAGCTCTTTTGGTCACCATGGGAAGATGGTACAGACCTCTCTTAATTAACAGGTCAGATATCAACACATAATAACACAGACACAGACACACACCAGAAAAGTATGAAAAATATTACTCACATCATAGGACTTTCTGAGAAGAGTGCGGCAGTGCATAGGGGGACCCAGAATTGGTTGGAGAGACTTAAGAAAATGAAAATGTGAGTGGCTTTGGTTGGGAGTGGGGTAAGGATTTGTAAGTAAACGAGTTTGTGTGGCTTGAACATCCCACAGATTGTCCAAGGCAAGGAGTGGGTCAGGCTTTCCTATCAGTTTGCCCAGATTTTGACCGAGAGAGGAAGAGGGAAGGCTGACACTTGAGAGTTGTCATCAGGCAACAAGCCAACATAAAAAAAAATTGAGTCAGACTATCGCCATCTTTCAAAGGGAATTACCCTATTAGATATTATTATTTTTAATAATTATTATCCATCTCTACCCTATCATGGGAATTTTAAACTCACTTTTTCATTAAATACTCAATTTCTAACTTCCTTCTGTGTTTGAAGCATGCTTCAAAGTTGTGAAACAAGACTTATCTGCCTTGTGGAGTCTATGTAGTTTATACATGGAGTTTGTATGGTGTTGGACAATAAATAAACAGATACAAAAGTATCTGATTGTTACATCTCATAAATAAAATAAATTTGGGCATTATGGTACAGAGTATCTGTGGCTGGCCTCAGAGTATATGGAGGGAGGAGGCTTCACAAGACAGACTTGAGAAGCAAGACCTGAATAACAAGAGCTAGTCAACCATGCAAGTGTCTGGGGGAAGAGCTGTTCACCCAGAGGCAGAAACTTGTGCCAAATCTTGAAGTGGAACAAACACTGCATGTTTAATACAAAAAAACCAACCAGTGTTGCTAGAGGGCAGAAAGATATAAAGAGAGTAATAGAAGGGGATGTTGGAGAGGGAGTCAGAAGGCACTTCACATAGGATCTTGAAAACTGAGATTAGAGGGACTTTTATTCAAAGGCTAATGGGAAGGTACAGAAATTTTTAAGCAGAGGAGTCAATGGCCCAATTTATTTGTTATTTACTTAGTCACAATGTTTGCAGTCTAGAGTAGAGAGGACGAAACTCCAAGTGTAAGACCACTTTGGGAAGTTTTTAAGGTGACCTAGGAAAAAAAATTATGGCACTTTCTCTCGGGTGGTGATAGCGGATGTAGAGAAAGATGAAATCTTTGGAGTATATTTTTGGATAAAACTGACAGTATTGGTTGAGAGAGATAAGAAAAAGAAAGGAATGAAGAGTGACTTTGGTTTTGTTTATTTGGTTGGTGGTTAGTTTTTGGCCTGATTTGTGGATAAGATGATCACGACATTTACTGAAATGGGGGGGGAGGGGGGAGGGGAGTGGTGGTGTGAGAACTAAAAATTATTCTTTGTGAATATTAATTATATGATAACTATTTGAAATTTTAAAAAATTAAAACATACAGCAGTTGTTAGAGTCTCCAAACCTGAAATTCTTCATTTACCAAGTAATTACAGATGAGTTACCATGTGGTGGGTAAAGGACACGTGGTGAAGTTGCTTTCAGATCACTATTTTTTCCTGTGACCATTGACTCTCAGTAATTACCATACATTCCTTAGACAACATAATAGCCAATAATTAAAAATATATTTACTATGTTAATCACTGTCATAGGTGTTGTGAAGAATATAAGGCATAATAATAAAGAGCCCTACTACAGCAGAGTGTTGCCTTCAGTTCATATTAGGATACTTTCCCTTTCCAAAGTCATTTTAAAGTGCTTTACTCTAGTCCAGTTTTATTTTAAGGCATGCACTATTAATGGTGTCTTGCAGTAACTGCTTTGGATCACAATGGATCCTGTAAGATTTATGTTGCACCTTTAGCTATAAAATCCTGACAACATCTATTTTTCTAGAAAGTTTTTATATTATCATTTTAGCCTCAATCCAGAGTTATTCCTTTTAATGTGGAAAAAGTTATAAACTGGCAACATCTACTCAGTTCTTACAGTGCATAACAATATTCTATATTGCTAGGAGACCTTTTTATCTTTATTTATTCGCCTTTCCTTTCTTTCTCATGTAAAAGTCTCAAACCATTACTAAAAAAAGAAAGGGGGCAGGCATTTTAAGAATGTCTTATGTAATCATTGCATCTTGTTTTGCTATGAAAATTCCCTGTATATGGATTAAATTAAGTGGTACAGATACTCCCCAACTCATACACTTGTTATCTCTTACTTTCTGTTTACAACAACTTTCCATACAGGCAATTCACAAACAATGAGGCAACCATAAAAGATACCCTATACTTGTTACAAGGCAGGACAAGACTATATATTCAGAAAAATTGAGAATAGTGCCTATAGATTTTGAAAAATAATACAAGCTTGTTCTCATACATTTATTTCATGGTAACTATTTCAGGGTAACAAAAGGATTTTGGAGGCTGAAATATTTTTTACAACTAATAGGTTAATAAAACTCATGTAGGACGAATGAAAGAATATAATGTAAAATTCCACAAAAGCTTCAGTTTATAAAGCCTCATTCTCAAAAGCATTAAAAAAAAAAACAACAACAACAAAGAATAAAAACAATGCCCAACTGTTACTTTAACTCTGACACTAGGATCATCCACCTTAATCAATTATCTGGGTAGGATGAATAACAA
Source organism: Puma concolor (assembly GCF_028749965.1). Lineage (NCBI taxonomy): Eukaryota > Metazoa > Chordata > Mammalia > Carnivora > Felidae > Puma > Puma concolor. Next base: position 202,045,062 of record NC_141667.1, on the reverse strand, counting down.
TAATGATGCTTCAGTTTGCCATGTTACTAACAGCAGTGGGTGGTTATCGCAAAATAAAAATAAGAAAATCAATTCTTCTAAAATCCTATTTGTTCTCTTTATAAAGTTTATTTATTTTGAGAGAGGGAGAGTGTGCATGCATGAGCAGGGGAGGGGAAGAAAGAGAGGGTGAAAGACAATCCCAAGCAGGCTCTGCTGACAGCGTGAAGTCCGACGTAGGGCTCCATCATGAGAACCTTGAGATCATGACCTCAGCTGAAATCAAGAGTCAGATGCTCACCCAACTAAGCCATTGGGGTGCCCCTGTTCTTTTCAATAAAAATACTGTCGATGAGAATTTTAGTTGTGTCAAGTAGTTTATAATCCGTGATCACTTGTTCTTAAATAAAATATTTAGGCATTTATGTAGTATGCAAATGCATTTTTTTGTGTGAATATGTACATAGGGGTACAAATAGAGGATTTACAGTGTGTATCTTTCACTCTATGGATTTCATTATATTAAGGTAATGACACAAGGAGAGACATATTGACAATATCCAATATGTAAAACACTTTTTTTCAGAATCAGATTAAGACCCTGTGCCTGAATGGCTTAGAAATTAGAGTCAGTACATTTTGGAAAGCATAATAATCCTGTTATTAAGAATAAAGAAAGATTGCTTCCTATTGGTTGGTATTTAAGAAGGCTATGTTTAAAATATAAAATGTTAGCTAGGACTTGGAGGATTAGTAGGATTTCAACAAGCCTGTATAATAATTTAAGTTAATAACAGAGACATAACAGAGTCATGAAGGAGGACATTAAAAGATGCCAAAAAAATCTAAGTAATTGGTATGTGATTATGAATTCTGAGGAAAAACACTGGAAAGGGGATCTGGAAGTAGACTGGTTTTTGTTCATTTTATGATGCTATGCTAAAAAGCCGAATATAACTTGGTTCATTTTGTATAATCACAGCTATGAAAAGAACAATAGACTTTGACAGCAACTATGGTTGTATATGAGTCTTAGAATCAGTGTCTTATTTCTTTCCTTTTCAGTTTTGTTTAGATCCAAAATTTCTATTAAGTTACCCATTTGCATTTAAAATCAACCAAGCTCTACAGAGATCCCAGAGAGTGGACTATGGTAAGAATACTATGGTAAGATTTCTTTGATGGCTTCTGCCAGTTTTCCCAGGATCCTATCTGCGGGCTCTCCAGTTGAGAGCGATCCTGAGGATCTCATTTATTTAGCTAAGTTTTGGGTTTCTCAGAGCCAAGTTAATACCTAAATAGGGGTGTGCTGCTAAGTTAGGAATTTGGTCGTTTCACAGTGTATCTTGTTGCACAGAAATTTTCTTAAGGTTGGCAGGTGACCTTGTGTCAATCTAATGTATTCCATGGCCAACTTACCCAAGCACAGAGTTAGGTGGTGAGCAATCTAACAGCTCTTAAGTGCATGACCCCTGCCCGCCAATTTTGCAGCTTGGATTCCGAGTTGCCCACTGATCAATTTTCACAAGATTTCTTTATTGTGGTGGACGCCCTAATGGCGTTTAAGAGTCTGACCTGTGCCCACTTACATTTTGATGTGCCATTCCTCAAAACAGTCCAAATTTCTTGTTTTATTTCCTCAAGTTCCCCGGTGGTTTATGCTGTGGACTTATCTCAAGGCTCTTGTGAGTCCCTCCACGGTTGCCTTCTTGCTGGCTTTAGGCCAGGGGTACCATTATAATCCTAATTCAACCAGTCGGTCAAGTTTCCGGCTGCCTGTGCACAGTTGCTAAACCCTGTTAAATTCTCGCGAAGGCGCCTACCATGTACACGAGGTCAGCCTCAAACCCAAATGCTGCCTGTGCCCCACTAGGTCTCACCGAAACTTTTGGATCCTCACACCCCAATTTTGCACCTGGGAGAATGAAAAGAAACGAACTCGAAGAGCTCAGAACGCCGGATAAGCAGAGCTCCCTCGGAGAAAAGCTTACCTATCTCAGCAAGCGGAAGAAGCAGCGACCAAAAAGGCTCCAGGAGAGGCTTCGCCTGCGTGTAGGGGCAATCCTGAGCTCTCAGCAGCTGGCTCGGGTCCCATCTCCTTGCCACGACTGTCACAGGGCAAAACCAAAACTATTTGGTAATGAGTTTGATGCCCTTTCCTCCAGGTGAAACAGCGCACGGATCAGAGGACTCCGGCACCTCCCCAGCGGCGCAGGCTGCTTCCGGGGGATTTTGGGCGGGAGTCTTTGACCCTGGAAAACCCAGAGGCGGGAACCAGGCGGGATTGGCTGGGAGCTTGCGCACCTGACTTACTTAGAAAGATCGAGGAACTAGGAAATAAGTATAGAGCCCAGAGTTAGCTTAGGTTTTGGGCATTGGCTCACTGGATATACTAAATTCTTGGTCAAGCTGTATTTACAGGAATATAAAAGTTCAGTTTGCTGACTTTCCAGGGACAGAAGAGGAGAGGCTCCATCTTGGGTCTGAAATTTATTTTAACAGGGACAAATTTAGTCTGTACGCATAGCCTGAAGCTCTAACTGTTCTGTGCCAATGTCTGCATGTGTTCAAAGTCGTAATTGACTGTTCAAAGCAGAAAAAAATTGTAAATAAAATTTGGGAATCTTTGAAGATCATATAGTCCTATGAATTATTTTTGTTTCAACGAATTGTCAAAGTTTGAGAAAGGACGTTGATCAATATCTTGATTCATGTAATAAGAGATAATTTATAAAAACAATTCTAGTGAATATGATTCCCATACCAAAGAAGACTTTAAGATGCTAATAATTACAAGTTAGTGTTACCATTTTATTATCAAATATATTTTATATAACCGTTAATTAATATATTAGCATTATTATATTATCAGGAAATAAAATAACCATTTTTTCCAATGGAATGTGCATTCTAATATATATAGCCTCTGACTTTTCAATAACTTTTTTAATATGCATTTCAAAAATTTAGAATTATATACTACAAAATATATTCGCATGCATAGGTATGGAAATTTAGTTGACCAAAATATTTATTCCTCTCTCCATATTTTTCCATAAATCCATCATTTGTTTTGCACTTAAGTTACTACAATAATTTTTGGTCATTATTGTAACAAGTACTATGTCCACTAACTTAAAAATAAACTTGTTATTTAGGTACAGTGCTTATTCTGTTGCAAAAGTGAAATTTTAATGATTAAATTCATGAAATTTAACTGATAATGTAACTAGAGGAGTTATACCCATCAAGAATTTTTAAAGTACATGGAAACTGATCATCAGAGGAAAGCTTATAACTGGGTCCAAGAATACCAAGAAATAGTAATTACTCCAATTATTTATTCACCTACTATGAGCCAGATGACTTTTCAGATGTTGTAAATCTGTATTATGTCTAACCTTTACGAAATATAGGTACTTTGATTCTTCAGACTACAGAGGATCGACTTTTAACACTGTTGTCACATATCAGAGAGCTGATAAACGGCTGTGCTGATGATAGAAAACAAGTGTCTACCAAAGCTGAAGCTGTTTTACTTCTACACTGTGTTCCCTTTGAGGTTAGCTGTGAGCACAATATGCATTTTGTGGTTTTATTTCCTGTAATCTCTGAATTCAATGTAGAGTACTGAAATACAGTACTTAGATTACTGAGGATTTCCTTGATTCTTCTGACCGATATAGGCTCCTACACTCTGATGCTAGGAGAAATATAAATTATATTCTCTGGTTTGGAGAATAGAGAACTGGCATGATAATTTTCTTCTTTTTACAAACATTGAATAATTTTTGCACTAATTTGTCTAAAATTAAAGTTTACATTTTAATGCTGTTTTCCACAGAGCAGTGTTCCTCAGAAACTATTTTCTTGCTGATGTCATCTTGAGATATTAGAGAAACACAAGTGTTGAATAATAATGAAGTTGCCAGATTTGGAACATTAGCACTCTTGTCCCTGTACCCACTATACACACACACATATATAGGCAGAGCACTCCATGGTCTTGCTTTTGTGTTTTATAAATATGTTCTGGATAAAATGAAAAATAAAGACATCCTTAAAACCTGCTTGATTTACCAGAGGAAAAAAGTATTGAACTCAACAACAAAAACAAAACTCAAGGAAGGGAGAAGTGGGTTGCAAGAAAAAAAAAGGGAGAGGGAAAATTAATTCACAAAATATTAATGTCATAAAAGAGTCATAATCTTTTATTAAGTGAAATAATTAATTTTATTAAGTGAAATAATATTAGTTAGCTACAAAACATATACGTATATATGCTATGATCCTACTTTTTAAAAACTCTAAATATATATACACGGAAATATTGAAGGGTGCCTGGGTGGCTCAGTCAAGTAAGCATCCAAATTTGGCTCAGATCATAATCTCACAGTTCCTGAATTCCAGCCCCACATCGGGCTCTCTGCTGTCAGCATGGAGCCTGCTTAGAATTCTCTCTCCCTCTCTCTGCCCCTCCTCCACCCGTGTGTGTGCTCTCTGTCTCTATCAAAAATAAACATTAAATTTAAAAAAAAAATATTGAAATATAAAAAGATATTTATAAATATATTTTCTAGTGCTGTCTAAAATAAAGGAAAAGACCATGAAGAGGGGGGAAGTCAGAGGCTTAAATTATCAAAATGTGAAATAGTTGGACATCAGAAATAACATTCACAGTATTGAAAATGTATTACAACCTCAGAATTTAGATTTATAACCTCTATGACAGAAAAGAGTAGATGTTCTCAATCCATAGACATTTTTCAATTTTGTTTTGGTTTTAGTGATAAGGTATACTGTGACAAAAAAAAAAAAAATGGCAAAGGAAAGGCTTAGGCAATCCCCAACTGATGAAATACAAATAACATCGACAACAAGAGGTAATAACATAATAACCACACAAAAAGTCACAGGCAAATAACAACAATAAGAGATATAATTTTCCACTTACTAACTTGGAAAAGGTAGACATTAGTAGCTAATTTAGTGTTAATAATGTTTAAAGGATGGCTTCACTCAGTGTTGCTGAGAGTATAAGTCGATTAAAATTTCTAGAAAGCAAATAGGCAATGGGCATTGCAAGCCTTTGAATATTTCAAAAATCTTTATGCAAATACTTCACCCATAACTTAAATTCCCATATAATATTCAGAAGTATGCACTAATACAGACACCTACGCCAGTTCCTGAAAATAACGTGTACATTATCCAGAAAAAACAACCTAAATTTTAAATAGCCGGAAACTGATTAGATAAATTAACATATTGACAAAGACAGAATTAGTACAGCGTTAGTAAAGTCTGTCTCAAACATATTCTAATATCATAAATTGGTCACAATATTTTATTAAATGAAATGAGTTAGGTAGAAAACTGTATATATGTGATATTGTTCCAATTTTTAAAATCCAAAATATATATGCACTGACATATTAGAAAATTCATTACTCCCTGAATTTCTAAATGCCGGAAATAGAGGTAACGAATTTTCTACCTATTCTCAACAGAAATACATTGTTTTATAACCAGACGAAAACCATAAATACTGTTTGAAAAATAAAGTAAATGAGTTGAAGTGGAATTAGGTAAACAAACCACTGGCATCATAAGGCATTTCCTTCTCCAGCTGCTCTTCTGGCTCGTCAGCCCATTTGAAGCAGTGAGAAGCCATTAGAGCAGGTGGCTGCTCATTTTATTTTGATATGGAAGATTAACCCCAGAATTATTTCTGCATTTACTAGAAAACAGTGAGTCATGACAATTGTAAAAACCATCTCCACTGATATACACTCAAATTCTTTTATATCAGGGCTTACTGTCACATGGGATGAGTGTTAGAAAAGGATCTAAATTATGCAGAATATCTAAAGTATTATTATTTAAATTTTCAGTGTTAGCCACTGTGTACAAAAATAAAATGGAAGGGCAATCACTAACAATACCACATTATTAGTTGTATTATTTAAACCATGAAAGTGACATTGTAACTAATAATCTGGTGTTGAAGCAAATCAACAATCTGTCTATAACCCAAGAAAGTGGATATTTATCAGTTATTTTTTATTGAAATTAACCTAAAATAAGTCTGTCCATAAGCACATATTCTATTCTGTGTTCAGTAGTGGCTATGCTATATTCCCTCCAGATTCCTTTTGTTAATTAAATATCAACACATTTTAGATCAATACTAGTACTGGGGCTATTTTGACCTTGTATTTGAAAAAGGCTCTATTTCAGGGATAAGACATGCAAGATAAATTTAGAAGAAAAAAATAATTGACATTTAGTTTGCATTGTTTGGTAGGTTCAAAGAATTAGCGTTTGTGAATTTGGCCAGAATATTAGTATTATCACACTGCAACCAGCATTTGTCAGCTCACATCAAGAGCATCATCCACTTCTATAGAACTGTCTTTGGTGTTTTGAGGCCATGTAACAAGAAACCAATTGATAATAATGAAAGATAGATTGTAGTTAAAATAATTGTACAACATTTAGGAAATTGCTAGCGATAGACATTTATCTTTAGAACAAAATAAATACCTGTTAAACTATCTCAAACAAAATTCCCTATAGACATAATACATGCAGTTTGTAAATTAGGTTATACTGGAGACTACCTTAATTCTTTAATCTTTTAAAACACACATTGTATTTAATATTTGAAAAGATATTAATATTTAATTTTCATTAATAGGGACATTCTGTCAGTCTTATTTTATATGATGTTTGATGTCTTGGCAAACTATTAAAACCTAAAATGATAGTACATCAATAGGTTAATTTGGGAATGAAATATTTAACTTGTTAAAAATGTAACTTGTGAGAGTTAATTTTTATATGTCAATTTAACTCAATTCTGGTGCCCAGTCGTTCTGTCAAACAGTAGTCTAGATGTTGCTGCAAAGGCTCTCTGTTTATAGTTGAGTTTAATTAAAGATTACTCTTTATAATGTAAGTGGGCCTAATCCAATCAGTAGAGGGCCTTTTTTTTTAAGTTTATTCATTTATTATTTCTGAGAGAGAGTGCAAGAGAGAGTACACAAGTGCACAAGCGGGGGAGGGGCAGAGACAGAGGGAGACACAGGATCCAAAGCCGACTCCAGGCTCTGAACAGTCAGTATAAAGCCCTACACGGGGCTTGAACCCACGAACTGCAAAACCTTGAACTGCAAGATCATGAACTGCGAGATCGTGACCTGAAGTGAAGTTGGTCGCTTAACCGACTGAGCCACCCAGGTACCCCCAATCAGTTGAGGGTCTTAAAAGACTCAGATTTCTTGAATAAGCTATTCTGTCTCAAAATTGCAACATGATAACTCTCTAAGTTTCCAGCGTGCTGGCCTGTCCGGCAGATTTTGGAGTCATGAGTGAAATGTCAACTCTTTTATATGTGTGTGTGTGTATGTGTGTGTGTGTGTGTGTGTGTGTGTGTGTGTGTGTGTGTCTGTGTGTGTATATATATATATATATATATATATATATAATATGTATATATTATATATATGTATGTATATTTTAATGTTTACTTATTTTTGAAGGAGAGAGAGACAGAACGCGAGCAGGTGAGGGGCAGAGAGAGAGGGAGACACAGAGTCCCAAGCAGGCACCAGGCTCTGGGCTGTCAACACAGAGCCTAATGCAGGGCTCCAACCCACATGCTGTGAGATCATGATCTGAGCTGAAGTCAGTCGCCCAACCAACTGAGCCACCCAGGTGCCCCTGCAAAGTCAATTCTTCTTGAATTTCCAGCCTGCTGGCTTGCACTGTGGATTTGGGGTTTGCCAGACCTTGCAGTCACATAAGCCAATCCCTAAGAAGAAAATAAAAAAGTCTCTTCCTTCCCCTCTCTCCATCTAATGATTCTGTTGCCCTGGAGAATCCTAACTAACACAATGAACTTGCGTGATTTGAGAGTTTCACCAGGGGGAGTTCACTGTGTTGTAAACTGATATTGTAAACTGTTTTCCAAAATGGTAACATATGCTTGGACCCTGAACAACAGTATATGAGAGTCCCTTCTGCTCCCCAATCTCACCCATCCCTGCTACCTATTACTGTTATCTTAAAAAATATTGTCGGGGCGCCTGGGTGGCGCAGTCGGTTAAGCGTCCGACTTCAGCCAGGTCACGATCTCGCGGTCCGTGAGTTCGAGCCCCGCGTCGGGCTCTGGGCTGATGGCTCAGAGCCTGGAGCCTGTTTCGGATTCTGTGTCTCCCTCTCTCTCTGCCCCTCCCCCGTTCATGCTCTGTCTCTCTCTGTCCCAAAAATAAATAAAAACGTTGAAAAAAAAAAATATTGTCAGGTTGATGGATGTGAAATGGTATTGCCTACTGCCTTACAGTGCATTTGTTTCATACCAAGAAAAATCAGATAGGTAAGGATTATTGTGCCATGAAAAACAAACAAACAAACAAACAAACAAACAAATAATAAGGGAGAATGGCATTAAATTATTCATATATCATTGTATTCAGGGTAAATATTTCTTTGGCATTTAATGTGTGGAATAGTATTAACCACTTAGGAATCTTACAAACTCATGAGGCTTGCCTATGGTATTGTTGAGATTTAGAGCCAGCCCACATCACTCATATTGGAACACTCTGTCAGTGGCTCTGGCTGTTTCTTCTAGATAGCAGAGGTTGAAAGAGCTAGGACGCAGCATTAGTAGTGATATTTGGTAATATTGGTGTGACAATGGAAACAGAAGAGTCGATATTTTAGTTGTTGCAGCCCATAAAAGTAAAATTTTTGACATAGAATGTGCAGGTTTGGGAGGAAAATGACATATTCAGAGATTGAAAAAATATGTGTATTAATGTGTTATAGGAAGCAGTGGGAATGAAGAACTGGATCACAGAAAGGTCGAGAATAGAGACAAAGTTTGGGGGGCATTTCTTATTGGGATTAATAGTTGAGGTTAAGAAATTGACAAAAAGGAGGGTGTAGAAAGAAAAGATGATGAAGAGAAGAATATAGTGCAGAGAAACCTAGAGACAAAAATGTTTCCCAGAGAAACAGTTTTCTTCATTTTCTGCTCCAGTACTGCACATTTGTCTCCACTTTCCACATCTGTTCAAGTGTGCACCTGTCTCACTCTTTCAGAAACTTACTGTTGGGCAAGAATATCTAATATTATTACCAGGTGAAGGAAGATTAATATGGTAAAATTTCTAACTTTATCCATTTTATACACAAGGAAAATCTGAATACTGAATTCATACAAATCAAGATGATGAATTTCTAACATATTTTTAAAAAGTTATCAGACCAACTAGGAGATATATTCTGAGAGTAAGCATTTCCTGTTTCTCCTAAACTCATCACTTAGATGTTTGCCTTGTTATTAATTTGAACAATAATTTTGCCTATATGTACTGCAAGGGATATAAGAAACAGAACTACACATGTTTTTTGATCCATTTTAGATGATATAAAGGGTTTATTACAGAGCTAAGAAATCCCAATGGGAGTATCCAGGGACTAGTTCTGGAGCAGCCCTTTAATTTTAAACATTTTGTCTCAAATTATTTCCGTAATGAGGTAAGGCTTAAACAAAGTGTAAGCTTTGCAAAGTATAGACCAATTTCTCTGACTAGTCAACAAAAGAACAACTTGTTTCGCCTGCAAGTTTTTCCTCAAAATTGTATCTACCCCAGAGTGATTGCCTTTCTGTTCATGTAGATTTGCTGTTAGTTTTTCTCCATTCGAAACAAACAAACAAAAACACACTACTTCACTGTTTTGCAACAGCCTTGAAAATAATGAATTCTGCTTTGGTCACTGCTTGAAGAAGAAACTCTTACCTCCAAGTCATCCATACTGACTCTATACTCACCAACTCCTATGAATATCTGTGCCTTTTTTGCTCTGGGTGCTCAGGTTTAGGTGAGGTCCTTCCCTTCAAGAAAGCAAGTCTTTTTTTGAACATATCTTCTGATCTCACATGTATGTGAAATCTAAAACAAAAAAATAAACAAACAAATGAACACAAGTGCATAGATACAGAAGACAAATTTGTGGTCACCAGAGGTGGGCAGTTAGGAGTGTGGGTGAAATCGATGAAGGTGGTCAAAAGGTACAAATTTACATTTATAAAATGAGTACGTCATGGGGATGCAATGTACAGCATGCACATGTAGTTAATAATACTGTATTGTATATTTGCAAAGTGCTAAGAAAGTAGATACTAAACGTCTCATCACACAAAAAATGTGTAACTCTGTGCAGTGATGGAGGTTAACTAAACTTATTATGGTAATCATTTCACAATACATACAAATATCAAATCATTATGTTGCACATTGCATTTTACAACTGAAAGTAATATGATGTTATATGTCAATTATATCTCAATTTATAAAAAAGAAAGCAGGTCATTTCAAATCCATTTTTTTTAAGCTCAGGTTAACTTCTCTCTTTAAGTATGTGGGCTCAGTAGCAGATGGTGTATTTATTTGGAACACTTTAGCATAGCCAGACATCACAATTCTTTTGTGAGTTATCTAAGTTTTTTTCCAATGTGAGTAAATCTTTTAATTTTTTTTTTGATAAAAGCAGTTATACACAAATATCTCATCCAGTGAACATCACACTTGAATGAGCTTAAGTAATCATCTCTACTTGCTTTTTCAGATTCCCATTTCCAGTTAATATTCTTTGGCCAAAGGAGATTTAGAAATTCTGTGTATGAGAGACTTCATCTTACCAGTATTTATGAGAAGTTGGAATCTTAGGAACATGTCTTAAAGTAGATTTTTAATAGCAGGCAGTGCTTACATTGACTGTTACAGATTAATTAAAATAGCAGTTTTTCCAAAGCTGTTTTTATGCACAATGTATATGATATTAAGAAAACACCAACTTTCTATATTAAACCATCATATTAATTCTTTGCTTTTCACAGTGGCTTCGTCGACTGATGGAGATTAGAGGTGGCTAAAACATAAGGCCAGCCTAATGCCACTTTGGCATTCAGACATTCTCAGAAAATGATTACTGCATTAATTATAATCCTTTATTTGCAGTGAAAACACTCCTAAGTAAGTCACTAAATCAAAAGAGAAAACTTCTGGAAGTCTCAGATACCCATGGAGACCACTATAATGAATCTGAGCCTTGGACACCAAAGAGGAAAATAACATGAAGACTTTGTTTCTTTGTTTCTCTTTCATTCTGCATATCTGTTGCAGCCTCCCTTACTGCATTTCATTCTTCTACACGTAGAAGATTTGGTTGTCAGCATTTCTCATTTCCACACCTTTGTCTTTTCTTTTCTAGTTCCAAATTTGGGGAAAAATATGGAGGAAATCTGATTATTTGCATTTGGGTAACATGCCTATTGTTGGAGCAATCAACTATATCTAAGAAAAGACTGCATCAATTAACCTACTTAGAATTTAATGCCAACCACTAGACTAATCTCATTGACTAGACAACGAGAAAGAATAAGAATATGAATTCCCTAATTATCACTACTCAATAGGAATCAGGAACTGGACATTTCTCAGGATAAAGAGTCCTAGGATCATTTGACAGAAGAAAGGGGATCATCATCCACAATTCAAATGAAATGTATCTACTATAACTAACTATACCATTTTTGTATAGCCAGAATTTGCTTAACTGACACATTGAATCTCAGACAACATACCTACCAAGGGAAAGAAATGTTTCCACACAATGTACTCCTGACTGTGTGACATTTGGCAAGTGATAAAATGTGCTGTGCTTCTTTTTGCGCAGCTGCAAGAAGAAAAGACAATACCTATTTAATGAAGCTGCTGAATGACATAATACATGAAAAGGAAATAAAGAATTGAAAACAATATTGTATAATTAAAATTCTGTTGCAAGTTTACTAACACTATCAAAGTTTTGTTTACAAAAGAAATTTAATGTTTGCCATTTTTTAATGAAGTCTAGAATACTGATTATTAAATTAAGAGAGCAACTTCTAAATGCAGATTACCTGGATGCTGAGTATTGTTATGTAACTTAGATGTTGTAAGTCAGAGGATGTTCATTGCTTAAGTTACTTTATTTCTTTATGTCTCAGTTTTCCCTTTCGAATAAGTGGGAGAAGAATACAACTTTATAGAGTGGTGAAGATCATATTACTTAGAATATTCTAAGTAATAAGTTATTACTTAGAATAATATTTGATGTACAATAATTTCTTAATAAAAGCACAACAGACACTCCATATTTTGTTTGCTTCTTTTTACAGTGGTTGCATTTTTTCCTATTTACAGTAGATCTGTTTATAGTAGAACTTTTAGATTATTTCTCAAATATATTTTCTCAGAAAAAGAAAAACATAAAATTTGCAAACTCACTAATTTTTGCATCATCACCACATCTAATTTTTGACATCTAAATTCAATTAACAGGAAGTAATATTTAATATTTTTATAGTGTATAGAGTCTCAAAAGTTTTAGGATAAGAGTATCCATTCCAGAAATATTGACACTAATTTCTTGAGCAGAGCACAGAGTTTATGGAGACCATTGTTTGCTAGATTTTTGTCATATATCATTGTGGACATTCCCTAATGATCTTTTATAGTCTTTACTCCTCTCATTGTAAATTGTCATATAAGTCAAGTTTATGTCAGCCTATAGATATTCACATAGAGTCAGAAATTTATGGATAATTCTCATGGGGGCAGAATAAGTCATAACTATGTAGTAGACAACCTGTCATTTAAGATTAATGATAATACAAAATTGAACAGAATAATATTCGTTTTATCACTCTGAAATATAGTATATAATATTCATATGATAATCAAGTGAAGACTTTTCAGTATTAAAATGTTTAAATAGAAAATAGAGAAAAAAGGGGCACCTGGGTGGTTCAGTTGGTTAAGCGTCAACTTCGCCTCAGGTCGTTGGGCTCTGTGCTAAAAGCTCAGAGCCTAGAGCTTGCTTCAGATTCTGTGTCTCCCTCTCTCTCTGCTCCTCCCCCACTCATGCTCTGTCTCTATCTCTCTCTAACAAATAAATAAACATTAAAAAATTAAAAATAAATAAATAAATAAGAAATAAATAAACATTAAAATTTTTTTTAAAAAAAAAACAAAAGAGGGGCGCCTGGGTGGCTCAGTCGGTTAAGTGTCCGACTTCAGCTCAGGTCACGATCCGCGGTCCGTGAGTTCGAGCCCCGCGTCGGGCTCTGGGCTGATGGCTCAGGGCCTGGAGCCTGCTTCTGATTCTGTGTCTCCCTCTCTCTCTGCCCCTCCCCCTTTCATGCTCTGTCTCTGTCTCAAAAATAAATAAACGTTAAAAAATAAATAAATAAATAAAATATATTTAAAAAAAAAGAAAATAGAGGAAAAGGTTATAATGAGTACTTGGGTTTTTCAATTTTTTTCTTTTTTTTTAATTAATGAGTTTTTATACCTTTTGTTTACCCATTTAGGACATAATTAATTTTCACTGGGCTTTTATGGCAAATTCAAGTTTTAAAAAATGCTACAATTAAAATTTTAACACTGTTCTTTAATACTGTGGATTTTATCAAAATTAAAACATTGAATGATCTTTTATCATAAAACCCGACAACAAAGCATTAAACTATTTTTCTGTATTCAACTTTTCATGAGAAGATTTTCATTTATATAGAGTGAACAAAATATTAAATCAGACTAGATTGCAAGAAATGCCAAATAAAAAAGAGCAAATTGTATAGAGATGATATCAGGAAGGCTAAAAGGTATATAGCTTTAAAAAGAGGTAGAGGAGGAGCAAACCAAAAGTTATGACTTTAATAATAAACAGTATTCATAAAATTTGGAAAGACAAATTCCCAAGACTTGAAGATTTTGTATAACTCTTTAAATAAAAAGAACCTCGTAATGTGTACCTTAAAATATTGAAGATATTTATAGGTGAGATATTTTGTAACCTATATATTTAAGAACAAAACAAGGCATTAACAGAAGGAAACTAGAAAATGAAATGTAAACTTGCAGCTTTTGAAAAATAAAACAGTATTATTTCATTTTATTCATTTGTAATCAAATTCAATGGTAAGGATTTCTGTGTTATAATCAACATTCCTTTTGTGAAGAAGGAATTAGCCTAAAATTTTAATTTGAAGATAAAATTATAGGTAGCAATCATTCAAATTTGTATTGACTTCGAGGAGGGCTTTGATTACATCACCAGAAAATTCTGGAGAATTAGGAAGATAAGAATATTAGGCAAATTCATATATTAGTAACCCCCAACTGATTGGAGGATAATGTTAACCAGATGGCAATGACATATCTGGAATTAGCCTGAATCAGTGATATTCCCAAGAGGTCAGACCTGGTTTCATTTTTTAAAAATATCTTTTTGATGACCTGGTTGAAATAGTTTGAAGCTTGGATTCTTACATTAAAAAAATATTCTTGTGATCATCTGTGTATGTGTTTATTTGTGTGTGTGTTTGTGTGTATGTGTGTTAAACAAATATACTTTTAAAGCCTAAGCTTATATAATCCAAATATTCTTATAAATATCTTTTGAAAATTATGCTCATTATTCTAATAGTTAATAATTACATATAGGAAAGTAAAATCCTTTCAAATGTTGAAATAATACAATAAAAATACAGTCAACAAGGAACTTATAAACCCATACCTTTATAATGTGGTTTAACTAAGTAATTTTAGTTTGCACTCAATCATGACTTTAAGTTACTTGACCAAAAATTAGGAAAAGCCTTAGGCAATGTAGTGAATATTACATTTTTATCACTCAACATCCTGATACTCTGGAGATTTCCTAGTTGTAATGAGTTCATAAAGTCAACTACAAGATGTTCTTTCCTTCAAATGATTAAATTCTGTACACTAACTCTAAGTATACTTTTTCTGTACCTTATAATTATTTGTATGACAAGTTTTGATGACTTTTTCTAAACTAAGCCAAGTGATTCAAAACCCACTTTAAATGCCACACAATATTCACAGATTAAAGAAAAACAAAAAAACTAAAATTGACTATAAAGAGAGAAGCTTTGTAAAATGATTATTTACTGTTCTATTGTCCTAATCATTGGGGCAAGAAATTTTGTGTTATATGTAAGTTTAATTTTTACACTTTGTCCCTGATTGAATATAAAGGAAACGGCTTTGATAAAACTGATCAGACATACCTGCAATGGAAAGTGTTGAAACAAATCAATGAAATAGAATCCTGGCACAATCAAGGTTTTTAAGCAAAGGTGACACACACAGCAAAACAACAGATAATAGCTTATTCCTTTGTTGGCAGATGCATTCTAGAACATTCTTGAATGAGACTAGTTTCCCCAGTGGTGTAATGATGATGTGCGAATAAGTAAGCATTGCTGCTTTATCATAATCTTCTTTTTACGTGTACATACATATAAACTAAACAAAGAAAATTTCCATTCAATACAGTCAGAAAGCAAAATGTCTTCAAACCTTGAGATTGTCCTTGTGAAATGATTGCCTCTGGAAAGAAAAGCAAAGAAAGCAAACACACAGTGCCCATTAAAACATTTTGGACTGAATTGAATTGTCTATTGCACACTCAATAAATCTTTTATAAGTTTATGTCTTTTGGTTTCAAAACACTTTAATTTACTGTAAAAAGTAATAGGATGCCTGTCATCAATATATGATTTGTAATGCCTTAATAAAGGGCACGATGTCTTATATCCAACTTTTGTGGACGGAGTCTAAAGTTTAATGTGCCCTTACAATCACACTATTGTGGTGAAAGCTGTATACTTTCATACATGAAATAATAAATATTACACGTATAATATTTATTGTTCTGGATCCCTTTACTATTTTTTTCTGAAACAAGTAAATGTGTCTTATTGAGGGCCATCTTTGAAAAATGTCACTATTCTTAATATGTAATGTATGTTCGGCACCACTTTAATAAAGTTTGGGTACAACAGAGACCCATCTCTTTCCTTAACATTCATAATTAATTTCCTATGGTGAAAAAAATGCCACTGGCAATAAACAAGACGAAACCTGAAAATTTTGCATATACGCAATTTGTATTGTTTTATTTTGTGCTAATTAATGCAGGCACGCAGGAATGTAACCTTTATTGTTAAATAAATGAGCTTCCTGGAAAAGTGCTTTGGTCAATGGTAATAAACCTAATACAGGACATTTTCCTGAGTCATTTATTTTTCATTTTGGATGCTTTATAATCTATTATTACTACCACTGATGAGTTTGCAATATGATGTATATTTAAAAGACTCAATGCAAGGTTGTTGTATATAATAACTATTGCTAAAGTCAGTAGCACTCATATGCTGGTATAGAATAATTGATTATAATAAATCTTTAAACTAAGAAGCAACAGTTCTACATGGATATAAATACCATTAAACATTCCACCTTATAGTCACAAAAATACATCTCAGAATTGGGGAATTTATTTTTAAGTTCAGAGAAAATCTTCTAACTTATTCTGAGAGTTTAAACACTACAACATCATTATATTCACCAGTATACTCCAAACCCTAAATGGGTCCCACAAGTTTGATAGGTTTTTTATAAATATCTGAAGTACCTTTTTTTTTTTAGTAAAATATCTTATCTTAGAAATGTGCAGATTACAATGAAACTTGAACATTTGCTGATTATCAAAAGTAAAGTTTTCTGCATTTCTCATTACTTTAGGTATCAAATATAAATGTCATAGATTACAATACTATTTTCTCTATTTTTTAAAATTACTAAAATCTTCCCTTTCCATATACTCATATGAAATGCTGTGCTAATGTTAACCTGCATGTCTTATTAAGTACATTAAGTAAATGAGAAGAAGTCTCTATCTAGTTTACTATAGCTTTATAATAAGACAGATAATGTAAATTCTATAATTGTGTTCTTTAAAAGTTATTTTGTAAGTTGGTTAGACTATTCTAAGTCCTGTGCATTTTCACATGAAGTAGAGTGTCGAGTTTTATAAAACATTCCGCTAAGATAATGATTGGGATTGTACTGAATCTATAGATAAATTGGCATGACAACTGGCCTCTTAAAAATATTGATTTTCCTGGGGCGCCTGGGTGGCGCAGTCGGTTGAGCGTCCGACTTCAGCCAGGTCACGATCTCGCGGTCCATGAGTTCGAGCCCCGCGTCAGGCTCTGGGCTGATGGCTCAGAGCCTGGAGCCTGTTTCCGATTCTGTGTCTCCCTCTCTCTCTGCCCCTCCCCCGTTCATGCTCTGTCTCTCTCTGTCCCAAAAATAAATAAACGTTGAAAAAAAAATTTAAAAAAAAATATTGATTTTCCTGATTCATGAACAAACAAGAATTATCCTTTCATTTATCTGTCTTCTTTATTTTTTCATTTTTTTTAGTTTTTGGTATGCATTTGTCAGATTTAGCTCTAAGAATTTCATAATGGCTGTACTATCATGAATGATATTGTTTTGGTTTTCCAGTTATTCACTGTTAATATGGAGAAATCTAATTAATTATACATATTGGCTTTCTATCCTAAAAATAGCTAAACTCACTTATTTGTGCCCTTTTTGTAGATCTTTTGAGATTCCTAAGAATTTCCATGTAGATTACAATGTAATCTGCAAGTAGACAGTCTGCTTTCCCATCTGGGTTCTTCTTGGGCTTGCTTACTGCGCTAACTAGAACCCCCATTATAATATGAAATAGAAATGGTGGGAGTTGTTAACCTGTCTGAATTTTCAGCTTAAAGTGAAAGCAGTTATTCTTTCCCCATTAAGTATGATTTTAACCATAGGCTTTTCAGAGATGCTATTTATCAGTCGCAGAGGCTCGTAGTTTGCTGTGTTTTTAAAATCAAAAATAGATTGGGGTGCCTGGGTGGCTCAGTCGGTTAAGCGTCCGACTTCGGCTCAGGTCATGATCTCACAGTTTGTGGGTTGGAGCCCCGCATCGGGCCCTGTGCTGACAGCTCGGAGCCTGGAGCCTGCTTCGGATTCTGTGTCTCCGTCTCTCTCTGCCCCTCCCCACTAGCGCTGTCTATCAAAAATAAATAAAATGTAAAAATAAATAAATAAATAAAAATTAAAAAATCAAGAATAGATATTAAATTTTTCAAAAGCTTTTTTTTTTTTTGCAAATATTGAAGTGACCATATTTTTTTTTCTGTAGCCTGTTATTATGGTGAATTAAACTGGTTTATTAATGTTAAACATACGACGCTTTCTTATGGTTAATTCCATGTGTTCATATTTAAATTTTCTTTTTGTAAGTTTATTGAGAGAGAGAGAGAGAGAGAGAGAGAGAGAATGAAGTGGGGGAGGGGCAGAGGGACGAGAGAGAATTCCAAGCAGGCTCTACACTGACAGTGCATCCCTGAATTATCTTTTTAATATATTGTTGTATCTGCATTTTGTACAGATATGTTCATTGGAGTTTTTGGTGTGCAGCTTTATTTTCTGGAATATCTTTGGCTTTGGTATCACACAAATGTTGAACTCAGAATGGATTGGAGATAGTCTATCCTCTTCAATTTTTTGAAATAATTTCTATCAAATTAGAATTCTTTTACTTGGTAGACTTGGAGTCAGCCAAGCCCGAGTTTTCCTTGTGAGAAAGTTTTAACTTACAAATCCAACTTTTTTTTTTTTTTTAATTTTTTTTTTCAACGTTTTTATTTATTTTTGGGACAGAGAGAGACAGAGCATGAACGGGCGAGGGGCAGAGAGAGAGGGAGACACAGAATCGGAAACAGGCTCCAGGCTCCGAGCCATCAGCCCAGAGCCTGACGCGGGGCTCGAACTCCCGGACCGCGAGATCTTGACCTGGCTGAAGTCAGACACTTAACCGACTGCGCCACCCAGGCGCCCCACAAATCCATCTTTTAATTAGATGTAGGGCTATTGAGATGCTTCTTTTTGAGTTAGCTTTGATAATCGGTTCTATTAAATAATTTGTCATTTCATTATATTTGTTGAAATTAGGCTAACATCATTCATAACATCCCCATATCCATTTGAAAATTGACAAAAATCATAAATAAAATGGCACTGAAGAGAATATACAGGCAGCAAATAAACACATGACAACATATTAAACATCATTAGCCAATAGGAAAGTGCAAATTGAAACCACAATGAGAGGGGTGCCTGGGTGACTCAGGTCCAACTTCAGCTCTGGTCTTGATCTCACGGTCCATTGGTTCAAGGCCTGTGTAAGGCTCCATGCTGGCGATGCAGAGGCTGCTGGGGATTCTCTCTCTCCCTCTCTCTCTGCCCCTTCCCAATTCATGATCTCTCTGTAAATCAATAAATAAAGTTAAAAAAAAAACCAACACAACGAGATCACTATACAGCTATCAAAATGGCTACATTAAATATATATCAACAATTTCAAATGTTGGTAAGGATGCAAAGATACTGGAACATTCATACATTTCTGAGCAACAGTTTGGTAGTTACTTTAAAAGAAGGCAAAAAAAAGAAAAACCAAAATATAAAACTGCCACATGATCTGACCCAGTAATTGTACTCCTGGGCATTGGAATAATGAAAATTTCTGTTTTGTTCGTACGAAACAAGATGACACAATTATGTATAGCAGCTTCGTTTGTAACAGCCCCAAAGTGCAGACAATCCAAATACTGTTCAACTGGTAAATTGTTAACAAGCTTTGGAATACTATTCAGCAATATAACAAACTAAATAGTAAACTACTGGAACATGCAGGCAGCAACCTGAATGAATATCCCAAGACTTACGCTTTATGAAAAAATTCAGTCACAAATGATCATATGTTCCTGAAATTACTCTTGACATGTCAGAACTATAGAAATGAGAAACAGATTAGTGGTCACTAGTGATTAAAGAGATAGGGTAGGAGGGATATGGGTCTGAGTATGAAAGGGCAGCTCGTGAGGCCCTTCTGGTGATGGAAATAATTTATATCTTGACTTTACCAATGTCCTGGATATTACATTGAAAAATCATTTTGTAAGATCTTATCACTGGGAAGAACAGTGTAAACGGTACATGGGATCATTCTGCATTATTTCTTACAACTGCATGTAAATCTATAATTATCTCAATAAAAAGGTAAATTTTAAAGATAGCCACATCTAGGGGTGCCTGGGTGGCTCAGTTGGTTGGGCGTCTGACTTTGGCTCAGGTTATGATCTTGTGGATCGTGAGTTTGAGCCCCGCGTTGGGCTCTGTGCTGGCAGCTCAGAGCCTGGAGCCTGCTTTGGATTCTGTGTCTCCCTGTTTCTCTGCCCCTCCCCTGCTCATGCTCTCTCTCTCTTTCTCTTAAAGATAAATAAACAGGGGCGCCTGGGTGGCGCAGTCGGTTAAGTGTCCGACTTCAGCCAGGTCACGATCTCGCGGTCCGTGAGTTCGAGCCCCGCGTCAGGCTCTGGGCTGATGGCTCAGAGCCTGGAGCCTGTTTCCGATTCTGTGTCTCCCTCTCTCTCTTCCCCTCCCCCGTTCATGCTCTGTCTCTCTCTGTCCCAAAAATAAATAAACGTTGAAAAAAAATTAAAAAAAAAAAAGATAAATAAACATTAAAAAAAATTAAAGATAGCCACATTTGGATAGTGGTTACCATATTGGGCAGCATGATTCTGAATCTTAACTATTATTTTCTATGCATAAATCTTTCCTACTATTTTGTAAAGACTTTAAACATGGGCTTTAGAAAATGAATATATTTAACTGAAGCATCTAGTATTTTGCTTATAGCATAATAGATAGCAAAAAGATGTTAATTTGGTGAATATTTTTTTACATTTTATTTTATATTTTGTTTTTTTCACCTAAATTAGATTGTTAAGACCCAGGTGCTAAAATAAGAATTGTTTCCTTTTACGTCTCTAGTCCCAGCATAGCAGTGATTGTTAATAGGTTTAGCCTTAGAAATCTTCACAGCACAGTAAGTTTCTGTGCATTGAACTTACTGGCATAATGAGTAAGATTCCACCCTATAAATTGGCCCATTAGCACAAGTCCTGAGAGGGCTGACCTCCTGTGCGCACCAACAGAGTACCTGCAGAGTACATGTGTGTGATTGTTTATTAAAGCAGAGAGAGGCCAAATGCAAGGGATTTCTGAAAAAGTGGATAGAACAGAAAGAGAGACTCTAGGGATAGTCTTTGCATAAGATACGTTCATCTGTCAGAGGGCAGGACAGAACAGCCACGGGGGAGCGACTTTGGATTTAAAAATCAAATTCTGTTTGGAGGATAGTCTATAGATAAGAAAAAACACTACTCTTAAGAGATTTTAGAAATATATAAAATACCAAGGTGAAACTCCTGGGCAGGGCCAAATTTGGAAGTCAAATCTGATAACTGTAGCATAAAAAATAGAGTTCAGGTTAAATTCATAGGGTAAAGTTAATTATCCAACCTCCAACTCTTTTTTCTTCCATTAATGTGAATTAAAAGGGCCTTACGTATATCCTGTCTCAGGTTATAATTACTCTTACTCAGGTTAAGATTACCTTTAAGAGAATATTTTTAATGTCCTTAGAAATCACCTAAGTTGAAAATTAAAAATGCAGATTCCTGTGCTTATCATAAACTATTATCATTAAGTACATCCTGTGTGTATCCCAGGTATCTACACGATGGTGAACAGCTCATATCGTATAATAGCAACGCAGGTAATTGGACCAGACTTAGAAAGGAATATTGCTCTACACCTGAGGAAGAACTAATTCTCCAGGAGAGTTAAAACGTCTCTACCTGTTGAGAAGACAAGGTAATAACAGAGGTAACAATATTCACAAAAATGCCCTTTGATAACTACTTATGCATCTACCAGGAGATATATTTCTTGTGAGTCCAAGACTTGGGGCTTTATACTAATTTGCATGGCTAACTTAAATTAATAGAATTAATTATCCATAGAGCATACCTCAATTTGCCTTTCTCTGACACCTCATTTTTCCTGTGTCTCAATGTAAGGTATTGGGAAACAGGGAACACATGATTTTGGATAATAAGTTGTTGAACCCTGTGGAGAGCAGTTTATTATAATGAGTCACCTTTTGATTCTTGGAACTAGGAGAAACTAGGTTGCTTCTCCAAGATGTACTGATCATAACCTTTGTAGAATTCATACCAACAAGGCTAAATGAATGGAGTATGTAAATTAAGGCAGTTATATATGTTGTCAGTTTGCCTTGCTAACCTTCACTAAATCTGAAGTCACTGCTCTCATTAATTCTTCATCTTCTCAAGTTAATTAACTAGTATGTGGTTCAGTGTCCTCATTTTTAAAAATGAAATAATAGTACTTTATTAATAGAAGGTGTTATGGTGGTTGATTACTTTTTCATGAAACTCTGCAAGATTAGTGAAAGAACTGGTGCCAAATTTAAATCATGTTTAACATTGCATTTTAACATTTTAATTACATTTGTAAAATTTACAGTTAAATGGTAACTATAGCACAGGATAAATTTATATCAGGCTATTACAGTAATAGTGTATACTAGGTCTCCATTACCTGGTTTATATTCAGGCAAATTCTACTTGCCACTCAAAGCACAGCTCTTACAAATATAAATTAAAATTCTCTTTTCATTATACACCCAAACTCTTTTGGGCATTGTAGTATTTTGAGATAATTTGAAATGCTTTTGAAGGGTGATACAAATTGAAAAATACGTATCTATGGCCATAAGGAAGTTTTGAGCAGGGTCATTTATATTTATATATGAATAATTTGCCTTAAGTGGGAAAATTTGAAGTTTATTTTTTTAATTTAGTAAGTAAAAAAAAAACCCTAAATCTCATAAACAATTGTTTTCCTAGTTACATGCAGATAGGAAAATATTTTTATAATTAGCATATTAATTAAAATGGATTTAGCCTTTCCGCTTCTGTAGATTTATTGGTGCTATGATAATTTCTATACATATCTGACTGTGTAAACTTTTTGTATTTGCATCTAATATGCAAAGACAGATAGAGCTAACAGTGACTTTTATTTTCTTATTGGTTTATTGTCTTTCTCTTTCAAGATATAGACCTACTTTCTCTTTCTCGAAAAATAATTTTGTACTTGGCCTTTGGAACATTCTCCTTGATTTCCCTGGCTGCTTTTTCTTAGTTTCCCTCATTGGATGTATCTCCTTTGTTTTATTTCTAAGTGGTGTTGGGTTAGAGATTAGTCCAAAGTCCCATTTTTACCTTATACATAGTATCAACAGATACTCATTTTGTTCTGCTTCTTTAAATGCTATCTATATGCTGATGACTAAAAAAATTATAACTCTGACTTTCTACTGAACTCCATAGCCACATACATAATTGCTGATGGAGTCTCTGTGAAATATATAATTCATCTCCTTTAACCATTTCTTTCCCAAATTTATCCATCTACTTAATGGTGTCAACCATCAGTTGTTCAATGCCAAATTGTTGAAATAATATTTAACTCCTGTTTTTAAAACTTTCATTTACAATATGTTAGCAACAAATTGAGCTCTGCATATAGAGAGTCTTCCTTGAACATCAAGGTCCCAGGACACTGACATTTTCAGTACCCTTGTAATTTACTGTAATTTTCCAGTTAACAGGTAAGCTCTATGATCGCAAGATCAGTATCTATCTCTTTTATGATTATGCCTACAGAGCCACCTATCAAACATTACAAGTATAAAAACATATGTTTTTTTTTAAATAAATGTCATGGTAATGCATAATCAATTATCAATTGTTGCATCCCTTTTACTCTACCTGCACTAGAGCTTATTTAATTTTACATGCAGAATTTCTAAGCTAAGAAATTAAAGAACTAAAACAGAAATCTTAAAATTTGTATAAAATCACACACACACACACACACACACACCCCTAATAGCCAAAGCAATCTTAAGAAAGAAAAACAAAAACCCCAGATTTCAAGATACACTACACAACTATAATAATCAAAACAGTGTAGTACTGGTACAAAAACAGACACATACACCAATGGAACAGATTAAGAGCCCAGAAATAAATCCATGCATAAACGGCCAACTAATCTATGACAAATTAGGCAAGAAAATGTAATGGGAAGAAGGTAGTCTCTTTAATAAATGGTGTCAGGAAGACTGAACAGCTGCAGGCAAAAGAATGAAATTAGATCACTTTCTTACACCATACACAAAAATGAACCCCAAATGGATTAAAGAACTAAATGTAAGACATGAAAACATAAAACCCCTAAAAGTAAATATAGACATTAATCTCTTGGCCACCCGGCTTAGCAATATTTTTCTGGATTTGTCTCCTCAGGCAAGGAAAACAAATAATTGAGTCTACCTTAAACTACACATTAAACTGAAAAGCACAGCAAAAGACACCACCGACATGACAAAAAGGCAACCTACTGAATGAGAAAATATTTACAAATGATATATCTAATAAAGGATTAATATTCAAAGTACATAAAGAACTCATACAACTCAACACGAAAGACACAATCCAAGTAAAATATTCAGATTATTTTAATAATCCAATAAAAATAAAATAAAATAAAATAAAATAAAATAAAATAAAATAAAATAATCCAATTAAAAAGTGGGCAGGAGATCTAAATAGACATTTTCCCAAAGAAGACAATATACATGGCCAACAGACACATGAAAAAATGCTCAACATCATTAATCAGGGAAATGCAAATCAAACCCACAATGAGATATCATCTCACACAAATCTAAATGATTACAATCAAAAACACAAGAAATTGGGTGCCTGGGTGGCTGTCAGTTAAGTATCTGACTGTTGATTTTGGCTCAGGTCATGATCTCATGCATCCTGAGATCAAGCGCCATTATGGGCTTTGGGCTAATAGCTTGGCTTTCTCTGTCTCCCTCACTCTCTGCACCACCACCATTTCTCCCCCTCCCCCGCTCTAAATAATAAATAAATGATAGATAGATAGATAGATACATAGATGATAGATAAAACTTAAAAAAAAAGACAAAAAATAAAAAATGTTGCCAAAGATGTGGAGAAAAGGGAATCCTTGTGTACTGATGGTGGAAATGTAGATTAGTGCAACCATTGTTGAAAAGAGTGGAGGCTCCTCAAACACTAAAAATGGAAGTACCATATAATCCAGTATTTCTACTTCTGGGTATTCACCTGAAGAAAACAAAAATACTAATTTGGAAACATATATGTACCCCAATGTTTAGTGCAGCATTATTTGCAATAGCTAAGATATGGAAGCAACCTAAGTGCCCACTGATAAATGAATGGATAAAGAAAATGTGATATATATACACAATGGAATATGACTCAGCCATAACAACAAATGAAATCTTGTCATTTGCAACAACCTGAATGGACCTAGAGAGTACTATGTTAGGTGAAATAAGCCAAAGGAAGACAAATACCATATGATATCAGTTATATATGGAATCTAAAAAACAAAACAAACAAGAAAAATGAGAGAAGAAGATTCATAAATGTAGAGACCAAACTGATGGTTGTCAAAGGGGAAGTTTTGGGGGGATGCGTGCAATGGATGAGGGCATTAAGAACTACAATCTTCCATTTATAAGATAAATAAGTCACCGGGAAAAAAATTATAGCATAGGTGATGTAAGCAATATTATTGTAATATACTTATTGTGGCAAGCATTTCATAATGTATGTAATTGTTGAGTCACTATGTTGTTAACCTGAAACTAATTTAATATTATGTCAAATATACTTACATTAAAAATAAAGAAAATTTAGGGGCGCCTGGGTGGCGCAGTCGGTTAAGCGTCCGACTTCAGCCAGGTCACGATCTCGCGGTCCGTGAGTTCGAGCCCCGTGTCAGGCTCTGGGTGGATGGCTCAGAGCCTGGAGCCTGTTTCCGATTCTGTGTCTCCCTCTCTCTGCCCCTCCCCCGTTCATGCTCTGTCTCTCTCTGTCCCAAAAATAAATAAACGTTGAAAAAAAAATTATTAAAAAAAAAAAATAAAGAAAATTTACAAAAAGAGTTTGAAGCAATATTCCCAGCCCTCCTTAATGCAGTCGTTCCAAAGCTTTGACTTAGAATATGTGAAACAACTTACACGTGTGAAACAACTATAAATCTTATTAATATATAATTTCTGATTCAGAAGATCTGGAGTAGGGCTTGAAATCTTGCATTCTTAACAAGCTCCAAAATGAAATAGACATTATTTGCCTGACCAATCAGGCAAATTTTTAAAGACTTCTATCAGTCAATATTCTAACCTTTTAGATGGTTAGAAGTGGCAAATTTTTAAAGACTTCTATCAGTCAATATTCTAACCTTTATGATGGAAATACTTTGAGCAATAAGTCAAGTGAAATTTGGAGGATCAAAATACTACTGAATAATTTTTCTCCAACCCTACATTTTCATTGTAATATTTGCATGGCCACATGCATGCTTTCACAATTCATATTAGAGTATTTTAAAAGCTAGATTTGGTATGAATTATATTACTTATAATGTGAATAAGAGTCTTTCTCTTTACCTTTTTTAAAATTTTTTTAATTTAAAAAAATTTTTTTAAATGTTTGTTTATTTTTGACAGAGACAGAGCATGAGCAGGGGAGGGGCAGAGAGAGAGGGAGACACAGAATCCAAAGCAGGCTCCAGGCTGTGAGCTCAGCACAGAGCCCGATGCAGGGCTCGAACTCACAGATGGTGAGATCATGACCTTAGCTGAAGTCGGACGCTCAACCAACTGAGACACCCAGGCGCCCCTAAATACCTTGAATAACAATTTCATATGTTAAGTTCATTTCCAGTCACCTGCATGTTGGTTAATATTCCTCTGTAGAGCTAAGTGACAAAACATTCTGATGTAATTAATCTCAAGATTAGATATTTTTGTAAATTGAGGGTAAGATACATAGCTTAAGAATTTATGACTCAGTGCAAATATGAAGATATGCTTAACACGATGATTTCTTCTTGGAAGCGATCTTTTGCAGTGATAGAATGTTGTATAAGTTTAGCATTTCAGTATTACAGTCTCCTAGAAATTAAGATATTTTTCTGAGGAAATGTTTCTGTCTAGGTCATTATAAAAGTAGAATAATTCTGGGAAATCTACATTTTGCTAAATGTTATGCTTATCTGAGGATTAATAGATAATGCTATTTATTATTAAAGTCATCATTTTAATTGACAAAACAACATTAAAACTAAAATATAATGAAAATTTCAAAAATATATACTAACCAATGAAGTCATTCGAAGTTATTACAATTATTAGTTACACTGCACTTTATTTTTTAGGCTGTAACATCAGACACTAAAAAATTTTTGATGATATGCAATTTACATTAATTTGGTCAGTAAAAAATTAAAATAAATTTTATATGGGGAAATAAAATCATTTAAACTGTGCAAATTCATGTGCAAATAAATATTTTCTTCTGTTTTTAACAACTGTACAATAGCATTTATGATTTAAGAGTTCTGCAGATAGCAATAGCTCTATTAAGAACAATAAGATAATCAGGAGCACCTAGGTGGCTCAGTTGGTTAAGTGTTTGATTTCAGCTCAGGTCATTATCTCACAGTTTGTGAGTTCAAGCCCCACATTGGGAATCTGCTGTGAGCACAGAGCCCACTTTGAATCCTCTGTCCCCTCACTCTGTGCCTCTCTCACTCAAAAATAAATCAATAAATACATAAATAAAAGAATAATTAGATAATCAGAAATTACTTCCTGCATTTTTAAATTTTGAAATTATATTTTGAAATTAGGCTAAATATTTGGGCATTTTACTCATGAAGTTATTGTAAAAGAGAAAAAAAAGTGGTGTTTAAATACACAATCAAAACTTTTCTAACTGGAATAGTGTTAAGATTATTTTTAACTTTTAAGTATAATGAGTATTTTTTTAATGTTTTATTTATTTATTCTGAGAAAGAGAGAGAGAGCACGAGTGGCAGTAGGGGCAGAGACAGAGAGAGAGACAGAGAGAGAGAGAGAGAGAGAGAGAGAGAGAGAGAGAGAATCCCAAGCAGGCTCCACTCTATCAGCTCAGAGACAGATGTGGGGCTCAAATCCAGGAACTAGGAGTTCATGACCTAAGCTGAAATCAAGACTTGGATGCTAAACTGACTGAACCACCTAGGTGCCCCTAGAAGGAATATTTTAGAGTAATTAGGTACTTAGAATAAAATTTTGGTAAGCCTTTGACTGTTATGAGAATAATATAGCATAGTTATGAACATCAAGTTGATAGTCATTTATAATCATATTTGGCTTATAAAAATAGCAGAAAAAATAGATTTTTTCACATTCCTGATATTTTTAATTTATCTTTTCTCTCCATAGGACATGTTAAATACCTGTGAAAGAAAAAAAATTCAATGAATTCTCACAAGTCTCACACATAGTTATGAGATGTATTTCGTAAAAGGTGTTCAAACATATACAGTTTTGATATTTTCGGAGATTTAAATAACTATTTTTTATAATGATAGGTGAAGTATTATTTAGAACTTGAAAATATCTACAAATTAAAGGATCCTGAAGTGCTTGAGGATTTTTCCAAACTAATAAATTCCAGGGCACCTGGGTGGTTCAATCAGTTGAGCATCTGACTCTTGATTTCATCTCAGACCGTGATCTCAGGGTCATAAGCCCCACATCAGGCTCAGTGCTGAGCATGAATCCTGATTAAGATTCTCTCTCCTTTTTTCTGCCCTTCTTTCCTGTTAGTGCTCTCTCTCTCTCAAAAATAAATAAATAAATAAATAAATAAATAAATAAATAAATAAATAAATAAGTAAGTAAGTAAGTAAGTAAGTAAGTAAGTAAGTTCAATTTGTTGAGTATCTATTCCTTAGGAGGAAACTTTATGTTCCTTTACTCATGTCCCCATGGAAGAAAGAATTATTTAGGAGAAATAACTCAGGTCTCTCTATCTCCTTTCTTTATATCACATATTTCCATATGAGAAAGTGTCATTTACCTGTCAATATGGAAAGAAGAAATAGCCTTTTTCTCTGGGAGAAGCATATCTTATTTTCTCCTCAGCTACGAGTAAGTGTTCTATCAACAATGGAGACGTCTACCATTGTCCAGTTCTACCTGTGACAGATAATAACTTGATAAGTAGTGGAATGTGTATGTGTGTTGGGAACAGGAAGGGAAAGTTAATGGAAGTTTTGAGTATTTTCAAGTACATTTGGTAACAGATCACAACCTTGTTCTGCAAGCAATTTGGCAAGATTAATAGTGATAGGATTGGAAACTTGCTAAATTAATATATGCAAAGAGTACCAAACAAAATATTTTTGATGTGTAAATGTTAGCCCCTGTCACCATTATTATTATTATATTGAGCAACATATTTTAATCTCCATATATCTCAGTCTTTTGCCTCAACTGGTTCCATTAAGGAGGGTAAGGGAGATGTGTTGTTATTGATCCATTGAACATCAGGAGAATTGTTACATGCTCTATAGTAGAGTAACCCTAGGGGCACCTGGGTGGCTCAGTCGGTTAAGCGTCCAACTTTAGCTCAGGTCATGATCTCGTGGTCCGTGGGTTCAAGCCCTGTGTTGGGCTCTGT
The DNA here is from genome assembly GCF_028749965.1 of Puma concolor. Taxonomy (NCBI): domain Eukaryota; kingdom Metazoa; phylum Chordata; class Mammalia; order Carnivora; family Felidae; genus Puma; species Puma concolor. Next base: position 202,015,571 of record NC_141667.1, on the reverse strand, counting down.
GCTGACAGCTCAGAGCCTGGAGCCTGTTTCAGATTCTGTGTCTCCCTCTCTCTCTGATCCTCCCCCATTCATGCTCTGTCTCTGTCTCAAAAATAAATAAGCAGTAAAAAGAAAAAGTTAAAATAAAAAAAGAAGAGTAACCTTAAAAAAGCAGAGAGAGTAGATGACCTAACCTTGGAATCTAATATATATCAGCTAGATACAAGAGCTTGTACCCTTCCCTATTCCTCAGTGCCTCTCAGAAGTTAAATTATAATGAATCAAAATACAACTCAAAGGCTCCCCCCCATTATATAGTAAGAGCAAAAACAACAACAAAAATAAACTCTTTTTTCAGATATTTATGTTGTGATGGATTCTATCTGAAATGCCAGAAGTTGTATTTTTCCATTTAAGTCTTCAACACTCAAGAAAAAAATTAATGACACTCAGTTTAGTGGACATGAAAACAACATTGGCACTTGTGTCACCACTTTCACAAAGCTATTTTTTAAAAATTAAAAAAAAATTTAAGTTTATTTTTTATTTTTGAGGGAGAGAGAACGCACAAGCAGCGGAGGGGCAGAGAGAGAGAGGGAGACACAGAACCTGAAGCAGGCTCCAAGCTCTGAGCTGTCAGTGTAGAGCCTGACACAGGGCTTGAACCCACAAACCATGAGATCATGACCTGAGCCAAAGTCAGACACTTAACCAACTGAGCCACCAGGTGCCCCTATAAAACCATTTTAAAAGTGAAGTGACGATATTGTCTTCTTCTGGTGTCCAATATTAAGACAAAAGTTCAGAATTCAGATTGATGTTAATGTTTTTCAATGTATACTTGTTGATGTAATGGGTATAGACATGATCAGTTATCATTTACAGTATATTTTAACAATTCCTTGCCTTTAAACATTATCATGTTACTATGATCATTTATTTTTTCAGCTTTTGCTCAATGTTCTTATAAAAATTGTTAAATATTCTATTCCAATGCTCATTTTACTTGTTTTATTACTTGGCTTTGAAGTTATTCAGTCGTACATCTCTGCAGTAGTCTTGTAAGTGCTCCCCACATTGTTCTTTTTTCAGGTCCGTTCAACAGCTGTCATGGTAAGTACTGCCTCCCTATTGGTGCATATGAAAAGTTCTTGTTGTTTGTTTTCTCCAATTAGGAAAACTCTCCTTCAAAGATAAAGTAAACACTTAAAGTGGTGCTTTGTACATACCAAGCAATGAATGATTTTTATTGTATTAAATTAAAATGAATTGAAATAATGCATTTTTCTGTCTTCTTTAATTTTTTATTTATTGGGAAACACATTTACCTGTGAACCTTGTGGGATCGGCAATTCTTCCAGTAAAAGGGAGTAATTTATGTTTCTTCATTTCCCAGATTTCACATCACTCAGAAGCACATGGACAGGCTTTCAATGAGGCATCCATGAGAAGACTCAGTGGGATGTCTGGCAGTTTAAAGCAAAGAGAGAGGAGATCAGGAATTTGTAGGGATGACCTACAAAACCACCAACATAAAACAACCTTTCTAGTTTTATGTTTCCCTTTGTCAAAAAAAAAAATGAAGTATCTAAAGTATAATACAAACATGTGATCTCTGTTTTGGCAATTTCTTATATATCTTTTTAGCTCTGTCACACTGGACTGATATTTCTGTTTATGGTGCTATCACATCACATGACACAAAGAGAATGTGCCAAACCAATCTATATATGCAGTTGAATAAATGAAACTAAATCCCGTATGAAATCATCTTCAGGGAAATGTGCCATACATAAAAGTATTCAGACTCTCTGATAAAAGACGATTTTATTTTCTTAAAATGAATGACACTGTTTAACCATGGGATCAGTTACACACACATATGCTTATAGTTTATCATCACAGGATAAGTGATCTTTTTGGTTTGTTATACATACAAACACACACACAAATATATATTCAAATCCTTGGTTTATCATCCCAAGTGTTATATAGTGGAAATAAATGTAAAAAGAAAATTGTTTTAAAACTAAGTATTACATGTTTTAAAGCAAATTTAAGGAGTATCTTGCAGGAATTTGTGTAAAAACTGATACAATGAAAAGGAAAATTTAACAGCCACATTAAAGGCTATTTTTGATATTAAAAAGAAAGCAGTGGCAGCTTTAATTAATCGTTAGGGTGAAAGAAAATTCTGTGTATATTTTTTACCTATTTTTGGTACCAAAGATACTGAATTTTATATGAAGGAAATATTGATTAGCACCACATTGAATATAAATTCATTAAAATACTATTTGCAGCTCTCGTGCAGAACCATGAAGAGTAAGCCTGGGACTGTGAATAAATTTCAGGACAAGAAGAAGAAAAGGAATATGAAGAAAAAGCAACCCAACTTAATGAAAAATGCTTAATGTTCTCATTCTGATTGTATAGGCAGATTGGATGGTCTTATTTTAACGCTAGTGTGCTTATTAAATGCATTAACCTCAGGTACCAAAGCAATATTATATTTATTTCTTCTTTTTCTGCTCATCAAATATTACTCCAGTTATATATGACAGGGAAGATATGGGCAGGCAAACTCTGAAAATATGGTACTTCTGTCAAATGTCTTTCAACTCAGGTTCCTGTCATTTTTATATTTATATTTCATATGCCATGCAAAGTTTTCTTGTGGGACTGTCATAAACTACCCGTGTTTATTTCTCACATGAGCTGTGATCAAAACATCAACATTTTGCCAGAGGCTTTTATTTCAGTTTGTTTTATACCAACTAACTTCTTTGGAATCATTACAAAGCATTAACGGAACATTCTAGAGATGGGTTATGCACGGCATGCTCACTGATGATATACTAAAATGCCACATATTATCATTTTGTAACTGGGTTTTAAAGGTTACCGGCAAGGTTGTTAAAGGAAAACAATATAAAACTTAAGAGAAATTGTATTATGTTAGTTTTTGAGGTTTTTTTTTTTAACATATAGCGTAGGCTAGAACCTTTTTTCCTAAGGCTTGCCATTTTCTCTTGAACTCTTAAATATATTTGAGAAATTTATGATATGAAGAATCATGAGATGTTTAGCAGCTACAGATAAATATGTGAAGGGTGAATATCTAAGAGTAAATTGCAAAGGGCGAGAAGCCAAGCATTAGCACAGAAAATGTAAGAAGTTAGATTTGAAAATGCTGTAACTATAATATCGTAAAGGGAGAAGGAATAGCTTGCAGCTAATGTTAAGCTTCTGCCATAGCTGGTCTTCTTTTAAATTTTTCTCATTCGAAGTTTTATACTTCAATTTACACAGAAAGTAAAACATTTTCAATATCCATAATAATCACAAATTTCAAAAGACACAGCTTTTTAAAGAAAAATGCTTCTTTTTAACAAATAAAATGTGTTTTCAATTGAAATCTCTAGTTAGAAAAGATTTCGCTCCTTCTCTTTTGACATAAAATTTCTACTTAAAACAAACTGATTGCCAAAGGATGCACTGAATGAGATGGTAGAAAGGACACCACTAATATTTTTATAATATTAAACAAGTCACTTAATTATATATAAGTCTCACTCCTTTTTTTCTTTCATAAAACAAGATAAAAGTTAACACAGTGGTTTTCAGTCTACTCATAGGAACATCTGTAAGTATTCAGAAAACATTTTATTTAGGCAACCATTGAAGCTCAGTACTTGGAGAGGTTCATGATCATTGATTGCTGCTAGTCTTTGGGCAGGAGAGAAAGGCCAAGGCAGATACCAGTGGAGGGTGAGTTGCTTAAAGATGACAAGAATTTCAAGTCCCATGGCCTCAGCCATGGTCCCTTGAGGCTTCCCGGTTCCCCCAAAGCTAGAGTTTCTTGAAATATTTTGTTTGGAGATGGAAATCAATTTTCTGAAATAAAGCTAGATATTCTCTATTTTAATACTCTTTAGTGATCATTACAATTCTGACATTCTAGAAATTAACTTACTGATCAATTATTCTCTCTTGACCATAAGAAAGCTATGTTATTCACAAAACTTTAAAACCACTAAAAGTAATGTTAAAGAATTAAAGAATTCAGATTGATAGAACACTGAAATACAACCCACCTAAATTATTAAGAATACTGTGGTCTACGTACCTAAAAAGGAATTGAAAGTTATCTTTGTACAACATAAATTATTGGCAGTAGGAGAAAAGGTATGTTTGGGAGTAAACATTACCCAACAAATTAGTGGGACAGGCTTAAACAAAGAACAATAGATATTGAACAAGGAGTTAGTTTATATAGATAAGAATATGATCAAACCCTAATGCCTGGGCCAGAGCGTACGTTCATATTGAGAAAGATAATATAACGCTTCAGGGCAACATGTATCTCCTTCTTTAGGAAGAGAAGTAGCCCTAAGAGTTAGCAAGATTAAAAATATAGAAGAGGATTAACTCTGAGAATTTAGCTCTGGGTTTCTTCAAGTATGATCCATATGCTCTCAGGAGTAACGTTTGTTAGTAATGTAGGTTTCTAAGCTCACCACTTAGGTCAGAATGTAACTTCTTTTTTATAATTGATTAAGCTTAGGTAATGACTAAAACAGAGTAGTGAGGAAGCCTCAGTTATGACGTGACAAGTTTTATAAAGAGTTTACAAATTGTTAAGGAAACTTGCTAAGGAAGAAAAAAACACTTTAGAGAGGAAATAGCAAAAGAAAATCCACAGCGTGGAGGAGAGGCAAGTTTAATGTATGACAAGAGAAGAAAAATACAGATAATCCAAGGCAATAAATTTGAATCACAGGGATGATAAATATAATGTACTGGATCATGAAAGAAAGGACATATGCCTATGGTTCAAAGAGTTAATACCCTTACTCCCCAAAACAATAATCAGAGGACTAAATATAATACTTTGTCTTACAAGTAGAAAGTGGAAATGAAATCAGATAACCCCTCAAATCCTGTAATTTTATTCTGTCAGTGATGGGAGCCACAAAGGTTGCTTATTCTCATACTGCTTTCTAGGCTTTCACATGGCAAATGTAAGAATTGGAAGAATTTTAGAGAGGACAGAGAAGAAAGGATGTGTGTAGAAAATGAATAAAAGACCTGGAGAGAGTTGGAGCTCCTGGGTGTCTCTGTCAGTTAAGTGTCTGAGTTCAGCTCAGGTCATGATGTCACAGTTTGTGAGTTCAAGCCTCACATTGGACTCTGTGCTGACAGCTCAAAGCCTGCTTTGGCTCTGGAGCCTGCTTTGGATTCTGTGTCTCCCTCTCTGTCCCTTCCCTGCTTGTGCACTCTCTCTTTTTCTATATAAATAAATAAATGAATAAATAAATAAATAAATAAATAAATAAATTTATTAAAAAAAGAAATGCATTAAAAAAAGTAATCAGAGAAAAATGAGAGTCGACATGGGAGATGATGCCATTGTTTACCATTCATCCACTCTTCATTTATTCACAAGTACTAAATGCCCTTACTCTGCCGGGTAAAGACAGAAACTACAGAGGGGAATAAAGCAGAGCTCTTGACATCAAAGTGCTTAGTTTTGTGAGCACTTGGTGAATTATAATGGGGACAATGGCAATTAATGTTTTGGGGGTAGATCAGCATCTGAAGGGGAACAGGTACATCAAAGAAATAGCTGTTCCACTTTAAGGATAAAACTCAAATTTTAAACTTGATAGCTAGACAATAGTCCTGAGAACCCAGCTTTGTTGAGGAAGAATGCAGGTTGAGTGAGAGAACTGTGGGAGCTCCACTGAAGTGCAGCAATAGGGCAAGTGCAGGGAGAATTCAGCATAGGAAACATGTTAGAAGACAAATCATAAATATGAAAAAAAAGCCTGTAGAGTCAATTGTTTCATGAAAAAAATGTGCTTAAGAGCATCAAACATTGCATCTAAGAACTAAAAATTACTTATTTTATTTCACACTAAGGTCTCTAGCAATCTTAAAAATAACCCATTCAGTCTAGTGGCCAGGGAGCATTGTAGAGAATATTAAGTAAGAACTGAGCAGCTAATGTAAACAACTCTTCTATAAAATTCAAGGTGGTATCAGAGAAATGACTGTGAAATACAGAGGATAGTTGATGCTTTAGCTATAGGGATTTATAGTATAGGGAGAGAGAATAATGGGTGCATCAAGGACCTCAAGCAAACAAGGTACAGGACCCAGAGCATAAGGAAAGTAATCATCTAGACAGTAAGAGAGAAATGTTCTTTGATATTTTCATCATGACAGTAGGGGAAAAGATCACAAGATTTCTAGAACTGTGCTGGTATAAGTATGAAAGAGTCTCAATTTGATGGTTTCTATTTCTGTTTCAGAAGTAGTAGAGAAGGAGGCTCTCTTCCCAAGTGAAGGGAATGGGAAGTTGAGGATAATTGAAACATTTTGCATTAGCCACTGTGAAGAATTATAAAAGGGAGTTACAGAAGTAGTTTTAAGGAGCATTGAGAATTCCATTGAAGCAGATTACATAAAAGTACTGTAACTTGTGAGGAAAGTATCTGTCACAAATGATGGATAGAGTTAGGATGAAAAAAGAATTTGGGGCATTAATTTTGAAAGGGATAAAATGAAACAAATATTCAGTTAAGAAACACTGAAAGGATGAAAGTTGCCTTCAAAAAATGTGCCCAATGCAAACTTAGCTAACTAAAATTGTACTGAAGGGTAGTCCTAAAATCAACTTGGTCCGTGGAACTCATTGATTGAACTTGCTGGTTCAAGCAAAAAGTCATTGAATTGGGCAGATTTATTGGAAAAAAAAGTCAAGGATTAAAGCCTACTGTCTTAGACTGTGATCCCTGGAGTTGTGTGCAAATGGTGTATAAAAATTGCTCCAGAGAGATAGGCTTGAAAAGAAGTTAGGGAGTGTATCCATCCAGGTTTAACCAGCAAAACAGACCAAGTAAGAGGTATATGTTAGGAGACTAATAGGCAAAAAATCAGCTTAAGCAATTGTGGGAGCTGGCTGACTAGTCAAATTCAAAATCCATAGAGCAGGCCATCAGGAAGGGTAGGCTGGACCTCTCAATATAGGCTGAAGCTGTTGTCCAGTGAGCCTCACTCTGTTGTGAACACTTTTTAGCTAATTGAATCAGGCGCAACCAGATTATGGAAGATTTCCCCTTACTAATATTCTATTGATTATGGACTTTAACCCAATCTTTAAAAAATACCCTTGCAGCAACATCTAAATTAGCATTGAATTGAATAACTAGGGACTACAAAACACCATCATTGGAAGGTATGATTGGACTGGACACACCCAGTCCAATGGAGGTTGTAATGGAGGCCTCAGTCCTTCCTCTGGGAGCCGAGCTCACCCTTCAAAGTTGTCCCAATTGAGGCATGAATGTAAGGCTTTTGTATTTCCAAAGACTCAAATAAATTCTCAGTATTGACCATTCTGAAATTGTCTAGAGAGATGGTGGGTTCTTTTTCTTCAGCTAAATAATTTGCTCTTGGTTCTAGAAACATAGGATCATTTGGTATAATCTATATTCAAATAAAAAAAATTTCTCTTCCCATTCTTTGTGACTTGATTACTGTGATTCACTCAGCAACTGCTACTCCTCATTTCTTTTGATGTCTTTGATGCTTTTGCAGATGAATCTTAGTGGATAGGAACTTCATGTTGATGAGGAAAATCAACAAAACAATTCATTAGGTAAGTGACTTTTTCATCTGAGTTGAATCTATCAAAAGGCAGATATTTCATTACTTTGATCATCCTTTTTCTTTTTCTAATAAGCATATCTGGAAATAGCCAATCATAACAGAAATGCCTACAAGCACATTGGTGAAATAAACAACCGTTTAACTATCTTAGTAACCTATGAATTCACTGTTTTTTCCTAAATATGCTATTATTTTTATTCGAAGTGTCATTTAACATTAACTTTATATCTTTTGTCTAAAAAAAATCCATGTTTAGGAAGTTTTCTTAAAAACACAAGAAATGTCTATATAAATATCCGCACAAGGATGTACATACACAGTTCTAATAACAAAGCCATGATGCTCAGTTCCAACTCTCTCGTCTTTCAACTGTGTCACATTAGAAACGTAGCAAAACATTATTTAAAAACTTACAACAGCCCAAATCTCTCAAGATTTTCTTACCTTAAACCCCAACATGACTGCGGTACTCTGTCATAGTCATAGCCCTTTGGTTTCTCGTGGTCCCTTCGTTCATTCTCTCTCTTCTATTCTCAGCCATGCGTGGTGTGATCCTTATCAGTCATGGTCATATTCTTAGCCTTTCACAGTCTGCCAAGTAGGATCGTACTGTCCTTAATGGCTCTTTCTCCCTCGAAAGCACTATTCCCAGACACTAGGAAAGTCAGGCAATGGTAGAGGGGTTATGTTCATCTTTATCTTATAAGACACAAACACTGTATCTATATCTATTTATGTATCCATGAATCTACCTACCTACCTACCTATCTACACATAAACTGTCAATAATTAATGAAAATGAAGAGAATGTTTATATGTGAGTGAACTTTATTCAGACATTTGAGTCATTAAAGGAGAGTGTTTGCTGATTCCCAAAATATTGGTGAAGGAAAACAGTTCAACACAATTAATGTTTTAAGGATTTGTATAATACTGAAAAATAGCAAAAGGACGTATATAAAAACCTTAAGAGACATTATTGAAGACAGTAGGGTGATGATTAGTTTTGTTTTCCTACATATTTATCTGATTCCTAAGATTTTTTAAATTGAGCATGGGTAGATTTCAACAGGGCAAAATATACAAATTGATCTCATATTAAAATGAAATATACCCTATTCCAGAAAACAAAAGGAAATAAATATCCGAAATAAATCAATGCTGAGATATGTTTTTAACTTATAGATCTTCCTCAACTGAAGATGAGGTTACACCCCCAATAAACTCATCATAAATTGAAAATATCATAAGTAGAAAATACATTTAATATACCTAACCTACCAATCATCACAGCTTAGCCTCACTACTTGAAACACGATCAGAACACTTGCATAGCCCACTGTTAGACAAAATCATCTAACACAAACACTATGTTATAATAAAGCGTTGAATATCTCATGTAATTTTATTGAATACTGTACTGAAAGTGAAAAACAGAATGGTTGTGTCTTCATTGTTTACCTTGGTGATCATAGGGCTGACTGGAAGCTGAGGCTTGCTGCGGCCGTCCAGTATCATAGGGTATGGTGCCACCTATCTTCTCTCTAGCCCTGGCGATCAAATTCAATATTTGAGGTAGAATTTATATTAAATGCATATCACTTTTGCACCATTGTAAAATTAAAAAAAAAAGAAAGCCAAACCCTCTTAATCAGGAACAGTTTGTACTCAAAATTTCTTACATTGTAAAATAATATGTATTTCCAAATAGTTTATATTTTAATGTTTAATATTTTCTGAAAACATCATTATGAAGCATTTGTTATAACTTCAGTCTTTTAAAATATTAGGTCACTGTAACTATCTTTCTTACTCCGCTAGACTCTAAACTCAGTCAAGCCATGCACAATGGTGTACAACGGCCAGCAGAGAACACAAACACACACACACACACACACACACACACACACACACACACACACATATACTTTTTTTCTAGGCAAACATCCCATTTAGTATTGATTAATTTACAGTTGCAATATTCCTGATTCCATACCACATTTTTAGTTACACTTTCATTTTGACAATCATGTTTATCCTTCACCACTTTTTCTTCTTCGCACCATACCTGTGGAATCTATTATGATCTCCTTAGTAACAGCTATTGTTTCCTGAATATTCAGTCTTTACATGTGGCATATTTTCAGCATTTGAAAGATGATAGATTGTGCTGAATTGTGTTAACTTATGGCACTAAAAAGGTTTATCAAGTTTCCCCTGCCCCTTCCTCTGAATCGGAGGAGAATAGAACTCTCCCCGACTCTACTTCTATGTCAAGGTGTAAATATTTAAAAAACAGTCTTTCCAGATTATTCCCATATTGCATATAAAGCCAGCCACAGCGTGGCTTTGGAGGTATAAATTGCTTTAGCTCCTTCATGTTTATCTTCTTAGCATTTCCTCTTGATTATATGCACAGAAACTAAAATAGAATGTGCTTGTTTTACAAGTACATCCCAAGCTATCCACCCAACTCTACATTTCCAGGTAGATTGACACCATAAACCATTACTACATAACATTTTCAGGCTGCCACTTATAAGAAACATTTTACTTTTTTTATACCTCAAAGTAGCTTAAGTCTAAACACACTTTATCATTAAAATTTAGTTCTTTTTCTACTCTTATGATTTTGGTGTCTCCATTTTGATTTGAGTCAAACCCTGGTCCCTTCATTATCTTGGAAGGGGAATGAAAAGTTAAGGATAGGGAATATGATTTATTTTTTAAAATAGACAGAAGAAAAGATTTATCTTCCCTTGATTATGCATTCTTTGTTATAGAGACTCTTCTTCTAAGTCAACATTGTTTGCAGATAGGGAAACAGCAAGTAACTGCCTGAAGTCATGCTCTAATGAAATCATGACGAGAAAAGTGACTCTTTGGAATAACTGAAGGAAGTAAAAAGTGCTTGAGGAGACCAAAAATATTTTTTTGATAAAAATTTAAAAAAACACACAACCAAAATCTCATACACACACTGTTGGAAAAATATAATTTAAAACAAAATATCCTGCCAAGCTATAAAACCTCTCCACAAAGGCAGAAGAGAAAGAAAACAGTTGCATTATTGAATAAGCATTTAACCAGAAAGTGACGCACATCATAGACAATGCACTAAGAGGCAAAGACAATAGTCAAACATTTACATACACACTCTCAAGATAAACAATAACGGGGCAGCACCACTTGTCACCCATAGTTCATCCTAGATTCACCTTGTCATTGAGGTGACTGTTTATGTTAGCTAATTGGCTTTATCCAAGGAAAAATAATTTCCTCATATCTTTATGGCAGTAGGTATTTTTGCAAATTGCAGCAAGGCCCCCACCAAAGTTAGATTCCTACCCTCCCACAGAATATGGGAGGTTAGGAGTGCTGTCTTCCGTGATGATTACATTTCAAAGGTCCTTGAGAAAGATATCCCTTGGTTGTAAAGCTGGCAAGAGGCTTATTTAGCTCTTAAAAAGATTTATATGTACTTCAAAGAGGCAGAGACAGAACAATTAATATATTTCTAATGTAAATGTTCTAAGAAAGAGAGGTAGGAGAATTTCTTTCCTTATTCTCAACAGGGAGAATAAAGTCTCTTATTTTTTAATTTATATTTGCCCTCACAACACCACACACACACACACACACACACACACACACACACACACACACACACACAAACACCACCACCACCACCACCACCACCACCACCACCACCACCACCACATACAGCATACAGAAGTTGACGGATTACAGGGAATCGCAGAATAGCATACAAGTATGTTAATTGTTTCTCTCTGGTTTCGCCATGCTCTTAAGCTTTTATACCTTTCCTTGCTAAAATGCTATCAACACCCTTTAACTACTCTTTTAGATAATTTGCACTGGTCACTTCTACAGATACCACTGCAAAGGTTAAAGAGGTCTTTAGACAGCAACCTCTGCTTATTGATTATCCTGTGAAGTAACGCATCCAAAGCATCTCACACTCAGCATGACATTTCAGCTGTTTTATAAGATACATTTTATGTCTATGGAAGAGATCTCAGGAAACCAGCAGGAAAGTGACTGATATGCACAGTCAGTTCAACAATTTTTTCTTGGGCAGCTTGTCTATATCATGAAGTCAGAGAAACTTCCCTCTAGACCATTTCCTTTCTGGAATCTTTCCATATATTCCACTGCTATTTTGGTCCCAACTATTTCCCTTGTAGACATCCGACAATTTTGAGCTAGCTACTCTTTGGTCTGTGTATGGAAAGTTTTAAGTTTGTTTCTTTTCTCGACTCCCTGCTTGCATCCTGCTGCTAACACATTTGGTTATTAAGCAATTACTGTTGATTGATTCTGTTTATTCCAATATTTTCCTTTCTAACTTCTGTTAGAAATCTCATTCCATACGTTGTGACTTGACTCCATGTTTTATTCAAAGATCTCAGATTATTTCCTTTACTATTTCTTTGTGTTTCATGACTCAATATTCATTTCATTAAACCATTAGAGTTCTGAATTCTTTGCATTATCCCCAAAATACAATACTTATCATTTGCAAGGGAAAACAGTTATTAAGGGTAGTGTATAGTTTTATACTAGGTGGAGAAAAGAACAAGATAAAGCATATCGTAAATTCCTAATTTTATGACCAAACTGGGCCTGCCTTTGCCACAGCTCATAAGATAAATCCATCTCTCTCCATCCCTCCAAAACATGAAGAGACTCTACTTAGAGGTTAGGGATGGCTGGGGCACCTGGGTGGCTCAGTCAGTGAAGCGTCCAACTCAGGCTCAGGAGCCCCGCGTCCTGCCCTATGCTGACAGCTCGAAGCCTGGAGCCTGCTTCAGATTCTGTGTCTCCCTCTCTCCCTGCCCCTCCCCCATTCGCACTCTGTCTCTGTCTGTCTCTCAAAAATGAATAAACATTTGAATTTTTTATAAAGAAGTTAGGGATGCCTTGTGGAGGGAGAAGTGAAGAGGAAACGATATTTTCAATGAAGTTTTGAAAATAGGCCACAATTTGTTTGTCACACTGTGCATTAATTTCATTAACTACAATTCACAAATCTTACTTTTGTCCTATCGTTCTATCTTGAATAATCAAATAATAGGCCCAACAAGTGTTCCAAAGTCCTACAATATAAAAACTAAACATTTGACTTGGATATTGCTTTAAAAACACAATTTAACTCTTTATAGTATATATTTGCAGAGGTTAGGAGAAATGGTCTCACTGTTTTTTTGTAAATGATTAAAGTTAATGGTGTCATTGTGATTCTTTCACAAGAACATATATTATACAATGAAAATGAAATTCTCAATATTTTTTCTTTCTGAAACATTGTTATCGGTTTTCTCCTTAATGTAAAAGAAATAATGTTTAGCCTTGCCAAATTTCCTCCTATTCCTTTTTGCTTGCCTCTTTCAAGTGTCTCTGGAAAGGTATCAGGCTTCTGCTTATTGCAACTTAGTCAACCTGTATATACTTATTTTCTTCCAGTAGTACTCCAGGTACTCCAAATCAACACTGGTCAAAAAATAACCATTTTCAAAAGAATATAAAATTTACATTTCAAATACAAATTGTTATAAAAAGAAACACCTGCTATTATTTTGATACAGCCATGTAAGTTAGTTTCATTGAGTTTATAAGGAAGGAACGTCAAATATCATTTAGAGCTTTGAATTTCATATAACTTTTTCTCACTGCACACCCTTTCCCTCAAATTTTACACAAAATGAAAATAAAGAAAAAGTAAGTATCAAAACAGAGATTCAAGCATTATGCAAATCATCAGATATAGGTGCTGAGTTAAAGCACAAGAAAATGGGTAATCATAACCTTTTGCTTTTCATAAATCTGATCAAATCCCATTGAATTTAATTTTCAGGGACTGTCTGGTTTCAGTTGATAATGAGCAAGCCATAGTCCTGAGCTTCAAAATCATTATTGATTGTCAGAGAGTTGAATTAGTCTGACTGAGTCCACAGCAGTCTGGTTCAGAGATGTTTAGATAAGGTAATACATTTATAAACTCACTGGACTGAAAGCTATTGTACGTTCAGGAATTTCAGCTTCAAAAATATTCATTCTTTATTCAGCTATTTGTCAAAATAATTCTGGATTGCTCTTCCCTCTTTTTCCCTCTCATTTCTTCTCATCTGAGTTAGATACTGTTGTGTATGTGCTGTTGAAATAAATTTGTCACTCCTTCACATTACATAATATTCACTTAGTTTTAGTAAAACTAGGAAACTCCTTATTCTTTTTCAAAAATGTGGGTGATGTTATGGACCACTAGTTTTTTTATTTTATATTTCCCCTTCCCTGCTAAAAGAGTTGGTACATCCAGTGAATCTTTGAATTTCAACATCTAGTGAGGGGGATATCAATGGGCAGAGGAAATCTTTGAACTTGGGCATTGTGACAGCAACGAAGTTGATTTTGATCCAGCATCTGCATCATTTGAGACTGATTTGAATCAACAGAAAAATCATGTTGAGAATACAGAAACATTAAGAAATTTAATACATATTTCTGAAAACGTAATTTTAGGAAAAATTGCATTATAAGCGATATTGTCTCTGGACTCATACATATTTTATTCAATAATATGCAGATGGTAATCTTTTATAAAAGGGTTTTCAGACTTGAGGAGCCACAATTAGGCTATCTTCTCATATAAATTTCTAACTCGGTGACATAATGGCCAAAGAACAAACACCACGTAATACTATTTGAAACTATAAATCAAGCTAATATTTTCAAATCGATATTGGTATCCAACGTAACTTTATATTAAACATATAATTTTAGAGCAACTAAGTGGTTTTTCCACAGACTGAAAGAGCCCATTATTTTGGCATTAGCTTGCTCATTTTAAAAATGAATAAGAACTAATAAGTATGAATTCTAAACCACCTCACATCTTACTATGGCACAGATATTTTTCTGTACTTTTTGGAAGGCTAGGACACATTTAAATCAATCTGTAAACATATGTTTTCTCACCTTGTTATTTATCTTCACTAACTTTAAGAAGCACATACATAGTGTGTAAAAACTTCTTCAAAAGCCATTTTTATCACTTTTTTCCTAAAAAGTCTTTAATTTTCTGGTACAAATTATTTCTTTTTGTGGTCTTCCCAAGTGATATTGTAAATATCATAATTTTATATGCCTGACTAGTGTGAAATAACAAGAGTATGATCCCCAATCAAAGAAACAAAAGCTTTGGACGCATTGAAAGGCTCTGATCAAACTGATTATTTTCTGGAATATAATGACAAAATACTCTTTCATTAATCAGACAGTGGTTTGGTAAAAATTTTATAGACTTTTAATGATTTATGGTTTTCCATGTTTTCTTATGCAACATCCCACCAAACTACAGCTTTCCAAAAGTTGTAGTACTGTGTACGTTTTGGTATGACAGAATTTGCGTTTTTTTCCTTTTTTAATTTTTTCCCTTTTTTGAGACAGAGAGAGAGAGTACACATGAGCAGGGAGGGGCAGAGAGAAAGGGAGATAGAGAATCCCAATCAGGCTCCACGTCCAGCACAGAGCCAGATGCAGGGCTCGATCTCACGACCATGAATGAGATCATGACCTGAGCTGAGATCAAGAGTCAGACATTTAATTGGCTGAGCGACCCAGGCTCCCCAACAGCATTTTCATTTTAAAACCAGAATTGGACTTAATGTGGCTTTCTTTCTGAAGCTAAAATTTATGCTTTATGTATAGTTTTATGACACTGATATCCTAGTGTCTCATTACCTTTAATCAAAAGTAATTACAGTCTTACTGAAAAGTAAGTTATGTATCAAATAATGAAACTCCAAGTTGTAGTAAAAGTGAAAAAAAAAAAACTAAAGGGCAAAAACACCTTACTTCTTTGATTAATACTTTATGGAATAAAATTTGTATTTAATTAGAATGACTAAACACCCTTTTTTGGCAATGAGCTCAAAAGAAGCAAGTGTAATTGTTAGATCTCTTGGTTTTTGTCATTTGTTTATATTGTAATATCAACTAGGTATAGTATGTCGATATGAAATACTTCTGAAGTACATAATCTTTTTAAAAAGTGGAACTTATGCAAAAATCACATACTGTTAGATTGGGTGTTGAAATGACTGGTGTGTTATATTTTTTAAAATCTTCATTTATGGTCAGCATACATTTCCTTTAATTTGTTAAAGGATTTTAATTTTGGGGTTTCCAGTAGGATTTCATTTTGGGGTTTAACATGTATGAAGCCAGTATAAAGTTTTACAATTTGGTAATTCTGGATTAAGTCTGGATTAAGATGAAAATTGAAATGCAAAGTTTACAGAAGAAAATTAATTTTCTTCTTCTGTAATGTCTTTGTCCTCTTCATCATCTTCTGTTTGTTGATCCTTTTCTGTGTAGACAGGTGGCTACATGTCCTGTTCAAGATACAGACTTAGCTGACAGTAATCTTTCAAGAGGCCACTTTGAATTTGCTCTGACCAGATTTAAACCTGAGGAACAATCTGGTGGTACGGACAATTTTGGAAAAGCTCTAAATCTTCCTCAATAATCTTTTGTATGTTTTGGTAAGCAGCAGTGTAGACCTTGAATGCCTTGCCAATAAATAACATTTCAATAGTGATCAAATCTGAATATATAGTCTTTAGATCCTTACTTACTGCTTTTCGAAATTGTCAATAGTTTCATCCAGATGATGAGCTGTTTGGGTAGCATCCATTGCAGCTCTCTCTGCAATTCGGTTTCTGTCTGTGAAGTAACATGCGGAGCAGATGGGTTTCGCTGACATGTTCTTTCTGAGTTAATTGTTTAGCTTCTCAATTCCTTGCTGTTAATGTTGCTTTGAAGTCATTTCCTTTCATTCTCAAAATCGGTCCGTAAGCTTTCAAAGCTTCAACCACTTCAGCTTCAAATCTTTCAACCTCTGCTTGTAGATAATGCTCAAGTTTGGCAAACTCCTCAGCGAAGTTTTTCAGGCCCCGCTTTAAATGTGGGGTCTCTGCAGAGGCATACAATTGATTTCATTCACCAGTAGGTCTGCTTTGCCTCATAGTCTGGCAGTTTTCTGCACATAAGCAGCAAAGATTTGGCACTGCTCTCCGAAATGCTTCTCCACATTTGTGAGAATATCTTACAGTTGTCTGGTTGGAGCGGACTGGTTTTCCAAGCCCCGCCTTCACATCTTGCCTTGTGCTCCGCTGGGACCCTGGGCTGGGGCCTTTGACCTGGGTGTGCGCTGAGGGGTGAGTCGCCCTTCCTGGAGCCCTTTTCTTTTATGTTTTATTTTCTAACTGCTTCTTATTTTGTTGTAGTAAAAAATACAACATATAAAATTTATCATCCTGACCACTTTTAAGTGTAGAGTGCAAGTGATCTCTAAAACACTTTCATCTTGCAAAACAAGCTCTAAAACCATTGAACAACTCTTTCTCCCTCTCCCTCACCTCTGGAAACCACCATTCTACTTTCTGTTTCCAAAAATTTTTTTTGATGTTTATTTATTTTTGAGAGAGAGAGAGACACAGAGACAGAGCATGAGTGGGGGAGGGGCAGAGGGAGAGGGAAACATAATGTGAAGCAGGCTCCAGGCTCTGAGCTGTCAGCACAGAGCCCGACGACACGAGGCTCCAACTCACAAACAGCAAGATCATGTCCGGAGCCCAAGTAAGACATTCAACTGACTGAGCCACCCAGGCACCCCGTTGTTTCTAAGAATTTGACTACTTTAGATACCTTGTGTAAGTGGAGTAGTGCAGTATTTGTCCTTTTTGTGACTGGCTTATTTCTTTTTAATGTTTATTTACTCATTTTGAGAGAAAGGGAAAGCTTGTGCTGGCAAGACTAGGGAAGGGGCAGAGAGAGAGGGAGAGAGAGAGGATTCCAAGCAGGTTCCACACTATCGGGACAGAGCCCTGTGCAGGGCTCCTTCTCACAAACCGCGAGATCATGACTTGAGCCAAAATCAAGAGTCAGATGCTTAACTGATTGAGCCATCCAGGTGCCCGTGACTGGCTTATTTCGCTTAACATAATGTCCTTCAAGTTTCATGTCCTAGCACAGGACAGGATTTCCTCAATAACATTTAGAATGCCATAATTACTTTGATGCATTTCTTAAAAAGTCATTTAAGTAATTCAGAATTTTTTTTATATTTTAAAGCAAAGAAACTTCTTTGTCAATGATACCTAAAAGAGAACACCCATAATATAAAGCCAATAATGATGATCATTTACGTATAACTTTGTTATGCGCAATTTTATTTAATAATTTTTTTTTCAACGTTTATTTATTTTTGGGACAGAGAGAGACAGAGCATGAACGGGGGAGGGGCAGAGAGAGAGGGAGACACAGAATCGGAAACAGGCTCCAGGCTCCAGGCTCCAAGCCATCAGCCCAGAGCCTGACGCGGAGCTCGAACTCCCGGACCGCGAGATCGTGACCTGACTGAAGTCGGACGCTTAACCGACTGCGCCACCCAGGCGCCCCTAATAATATTTTTAAAAAATTAATGAGTACAATGAGTCACTAAAATTATTATAATAATATGATGACACAGCATGCTATGAATTCACTTTTTCATTTGAGTTTTACCTCCTGTTGTGTGCACAGATAGAGCAGATGCTCTCAAATATTTACTTGAGTGCAGGTCACATGTATTATAATGACATATTTGATTGTATGGAAAAGACTAAAATCATTTCCCTCCTAATAGGTGAAATATTTACAGAAAATGGTTGCATTATGTACGTGCTAAAGGTATATTATGGTCCTTACAAATTAATGAATTAAAAAAAATATCCCCTGTGCCTAAAACAATAGAAATAGTTGATAAAAATTTGTGGAGAGCTGGTGCTTGGTCATCTGTAGGGAACAAAAGGGACAGATCTCAAACTAATTCTTGTTTCTAGCCACGGTGGATAGCAGTAATATTTATTTTTCAAGAATAAGAAACTTATAGGAATGTACAAGTTTTTAAAGAGGATAATAACTTCAGTTTGGAAAATCTTGGGTTTTGGAGATCAATTGAGTGCTCCAGGTGGAAATATTTGGCTAAAGTTGTATGTATGGATTCAGATTTTAGGAGAGTTATAGACTTGGAGATATTGATTTGGAAGTTAATACAAGCAAAAAGTCTACATAATGAGAAGGTAGAATCCAATTGTCTATGGAATGAGCCTAGTTCCTAATCACAGTTAATTTATAATCTAGTCAAGAATAATCAAGAATTGACTATGTATTTCAAAAGAACAGGTGAACCAAACTTGTGCTGAAATACTTGTAAAGCCTCTATGGAAACCAGCTTGAAAAAAATTTTATCTCATAGGATAAACTGAAAGTAGAATTTAGCCAAACTTTTCACAATAGCTCCAGTTATCTTTCTAAATACTTTTGTACTTAAAATAATTTAGTGCCTTCCTACTGTGCACAGAATATTTAAAATATGTGCTTGAAATACTTTATGTAGATGTCACTTATATATTATTTATCTCCCTGTATTATAAATACTTATTTTTTATCTTAGTTTTATTTTATTTTTTTGCCTTCACAAATTGTGAGATACTTGAGGTCAGGGAAAAATTGTATTCCTAAGTGCTAAATGTCATTGACTTTATTTATAGTGAAACTTCTTTTTGAAACCCTAAAAAATGTGAAATTGTGACTGACATCCAAGATATGTTTACTGACTTAGAAACTGACCTGAAGATGAAAGTCTACTGATGTGTGTTTGGCAGGCCCACCAACTTGCCACTGCTGTTGCTGATCTCCCAAGTAATGAGCAATAATGATTTCTCCATCTGATCAGTCTTCCTTGTTGTAAAGTCTCTTCCTGATCTGCAAGGACTATAGCGTTTACTCAGTCAGATAGAACAGAGTTTAGCTGACTATTGTGTGCGTGTATGTGTGTGTCTGTGTGCTCTGAATTGAGAGTCACCTGGGCCTGGAGAAATGATCTTATTTAGTGTAACTATCTCTTCACAGACTTGGGAATTTCAATTCCTTTGTCCATGTTTATTCTAGTCTTTCCATCTTGCAAACAGTATTCTTAATAGAAAATATGAAGCACATTTAAAGACGACTGCTTTTATTCTTTCTATATCATCTTTAGTTGAGATATCATTTGTCCTACACTTTTTAGCTCTTCTTTTTTTCCATAACATGCTTCACAAAAGGGACTTTTAAAAGGATGTTAGTATTTCCTACACTCCTCTGTCATTTAGGTTCAGATTTTTCTGAATCTCTTCTTAAAGACTATGCTGTTAATTTGTCTTGGGTTTTACATCACAACTGCTGTCTTACATACATCTCTTTAAAACTGGGCTTGCCAGAAAATAATCTTTGTGGCTATATGAATTTCTTTAGGTTCTTCACTATCTTTTGTTCCTGTTTTACTTTTTTGTTTGCTTGTTTGTCTGAGTAGGAAGATTGAATTAATCAGAAACAATAACAGTAAAGTCCTTGTACCCTGAGGCCTAATAGTAACCTAAACCCCTGCCAACATCTGAATCTAAGCCTGGTATTTGGGCATATTTCACCTAGGTAAAACTTTAAATATGCACTTTTTAAAGTACATATCCTTACTTTCTCATTTTGGATGATATATAGCATACTGCTTGTTAGAAAAGGTTATTTATAAGATTTTTAGACACCTGCAATGCAATCTGCTTGAGGATTATTACAATAGCCTGATTTAAATATCAATTTGTCAGTTTGAAGAATTAGATTTCTACAGTATATCAAAATTGACTTCTGGTTCTTAATAAGATGACAAACTAGTGTGGGCTGCTGATTCCCTCTTTCCAGTGTAACCCTAGAGATGCTGTAGGTGGAAGACTGACAGACTTGAGATACTCGTATAGATTTTTTGAAAAAACACTAAAGAAATGGAAGTGTCACAGAGGTATAAAATGGCAGCCCAGAGCACCTAAGGGACCATTGTTATTTATGGGAGTCTGTGGGTAGAGCCATTTTGTTATACAAATTTTGGACCCTCCCATTACTAAGTCCCTCTTTTTCCACCCTTTTACCACTGAGAGGCAGAACAATAGAACTCAGGTTCTCTGAGGGATGGATTTGGTGGGAGAGACTAATAATATTTTATGAGGATCTTATAACCAAAAGGATATTACTGTGCATGCTCTTGATACTCCTTTCTGAGCCCATTCCCACGGGACACATAACCAGAGGAATCTGCACTGGAAGTACAGAGAGCTCCCTGGGAAGCAGAATCCCCTAATGGAAAATAAATGGGTGTGAAGCATTGGATGGGAGCTTCTGAGAGAAGCTTTCAGAACAGAGTTGTGTCACTGTCCCACCTTCCCACATCAGCAGGATTTTACCTGGGATCAAATTAATATGAGAGAAAAGCAAGATTCAAGAAAAAAAGAAATCATCAGGGAAAAGTGGGATTTTTAAATACTGGTAAAAGAAAGACCTATTCAATAAAATACAACGTCTATGAATATATATTTAAAAAAGCAATAAGGGTGCCTGGGTGGCTCAGTTGGTTAAGCAGTTAAGCCTCTGACTTTGGCTCAGGTCATGATCTCATGGTTTGTGGGTTCGAGCCATGCATCAGGCTCTGTGCTGACAACTCAGATCCTGGAGCCTGCTTCGAATTCTGTGTGTCCCTCTCTCTCCGCCCCTCCCCTGCTCTCTCTCTCTCTCTCAAAAACAAACAGTAAAAAAAGTTAAAAAAAAGCAATATAATTCAAGTATATTTGGAAGTTTTAGCACGTTTCCCAAAAAATGATAGATTTGGCAGACAAAAGATAAGCAAAGTTATTGAAGATTTGAATAATTAATAGTTAGAATTAATAGCTATATATTTATGCCAACAGCATGGGTAGATTTATTCTTATCGTGTACACTTGAACTTGAGAAAAGTAAGCAACTATCCACTCATAATGGCACCCCCCCAAGAACCTTATTTATAAGGTCCAAAAGAAATAATATCATATTTCATAAGCAAATAAATACTAGATATCAATAAGAAAGGATAAATTAAAAACTAACAATCATAAAACTTGTGTCTATAAAAAATACAATACAATACAATAAAATAATTCTTGAGTTAAAGAGAAAAATCAGGAAGTAATTATTTAAACCAAAAAACTGAAGTTCAAATCCTGTAAACCAATATCAAGTAATTAACCTTATTTGACCCTTGAGCAGAATTTAATATCATTGAGAATTTCCTTTTTCTTGAAACACAACTCTTTCTTTGGCCTCTGTGACAATAGCTTTGTCTATCTTTATGGCCTGTTTCCTCAGGTTCCTTGCAAATTAATCCTTCTTAGTCCTCCCATGAAATGTTTTAATTCCTCAGGATCATCCCAAGACCTTATTCTCTATTTTTTCTTTTCTGTACTCTTAGACATACTCATCCATATACTTGTCTTTAATGATCAAATGCTTACAAAATACTTCCAAAATACCTCTATTCTATACCTTTCTTTTGAGTGCCAAACACCTATGTACCAATTGTCTATTTGACATCTCTGCTTGATTATGTAAAGGCAGATGTAACTTAAAGAAGACTCCAAAGAATATCCTTGTGACCTTTATCCCTTAACCAGAGTCCTCTTTAATGATGCTGTAAACAATGTCCAATATATCAATGTTATATTAATAAAACATTAACATAATGATATGATACTAGCATCTTGTGCAGTATATGTTCTCTATACTCGATGATATTTTTTCACAATTTATTCATATACTTTCATGTAGTCTTTTCAACACTCCATAACCTGGGTTATTAATTGTAATCAGATCTTAAAGACTTAAAATGATTTATAGAGAAATTTTGTAATTTGCTCAAGCTCACATAATTAGGAAGTTACTGAGATGAGCTATGAACCCAAGTAATCTGACTCCAGAGCCTTCACCACAATCTCTCAGCACACATAACTGAATCCTGCCAAGTCCAGCTGAACAATTTCTGAGTCCTGCC
The DNA here is from genome assembly GCF_028749965.1 of Puma concolor. Taxonomy (NCBI): domain Eukaryota; kingdom Metazoa; phylum Chordata; class Mammalia; order Carnivora; family Felidae; genus Puma; species Puma concolor. Next base: position 201,992,962 of record NC_141667.1, on the reverse strand, counting down.
TATTCTACAATATTCACTAAATATCTGTATCACTGACAGTACTTAGATTGGTGTAACAAATACCCCCCAATGTGAAATAGCTCAAACCAACTCAAAAACATATTTTGTTCAGAAAATATTCCCAGATGGGACACACCTGGTTGTGGATGACTCCCTTTCATTCAGTGGTTCTGAAATGCAATCTCCTTCTGTCATACAGCCTTTGCCTTTCCCTCTGATTGTGCTACAGCTGTATCAGGATGGTAAAAGGGTGAGAGCATAGTGGGTACATGTTGGCTTTTTTTAATGAGCTACTCTTGGAAGTGGCTCATGTCGCTTCTGCACAAAGCCATTATTTATAACTCATTCAACAGATAACACTCATTAGGTAACTGAGGAAAGAGTTGGGAAATCTACTCTCACTGTATACTATTCTTGCTCTTGTATAAAGCTATCGTCACTTTTCACATAGTTTACTTATATAGTCTCCCAAATATCCCTTTTGTATTTTTTCTTGCTCCTTTCTAGTTTGTTCTCTACTTAAAACCTAACCTGATCACATAATTTTCTTGCTAAAACCTCTTCAATCCTTTCCATTGCTGTGAGAAGTCCTCAAGTCTAGCAAGCCTTGGCCTCCACTTACATTTTCAACCTCATCACACTCCATACTCTTTTTTTTTCTGAACTCCAGATGTGCAGACTTATCTTTGAGTTTGTAAAAATGACTTGCTTCCTCTAGCCACCGATAATCTTTGTACATGCTGATTCATCTCCCTACCATGCTGTCCAAAGTCCTGACCAGTTCTAACTCATTTTTCAGAACAAATAAACACCTCACTTCCTTGGGGAAGCTTCCATAACATTCCCTTTTTGAAGCACATCCAAAATTTTGAAGTTGGTTTCTCTCATATTCTTACTGCATATTTAATGTTCTTTTCCTACATTATAACACTGCTTTAATTCTAATAGTACATACTAACATGCGTATTAGACTACTTGAGGATGGACATATAAATATCTGTTCTTCACAAATTTTTCTGTCATTCTAGTGCCAGGAAGTATAGTTTATCTCTGGGGTTAAATGTAGGATACAGAAGTGGCCTTCATGAAAAAAAAATGTATATCAGAATAAGGGGAACTTTTCCAAAAGGAGGACACACCCAGATATTTTAGCAGGAATTTTGTGGCAAGATTCTAAATTGTATGGGTGTATCAAAAATTATGTGTATGGGGTACATTAAGACAAAACAGATTGTTGTCAGAGTTTGCTTTAATATCTGGCTCTTCTAACTTCCAAATCTTTGTTAAGTTGATCACACTCTCAAAGAATTAGTGTGTGATTTTTAAGGTGCATTTTAGGGGCGTCTGGGGGGCACAGTCAGTTAAGCGTCCAACTCTTGATTTCTGCTTAGGTCATGATCTCACGGTTCATTAGATTGAGTTCCATGTCAGGCTCTGTGTTGACAGCACAGAGCCTACTTGGGGTTCTCTCTCTCTCTCTCTCTCTCTCTCTCTCTCTCTCTCTCTCTCTTTCTCTCTGCCCCTCCCTCACTTGTGAGCTCCCTCACTCTCTCTTGCTCTCTCTCTCTCTTTTACTTTAAATAAGTAAACATTAAATACATTCTAGTTCATGTTTATAGCCTACCAACTTGTTCAGACATTAACCAGATGATCATAAAACATACATAGAAAGAACTGGCCTTTTAAATCTCAATGAAACTTGAATCATCTTTGTTCCCCACCAGGAAATTTTGAGGGATAGAAAGAAGTTGGGGGAAAAAATGATTCCTTCCCCTCCATATCTGAAATCAAGAATTCATGAAAATATATGAAGTATTTATTTTATGGCTCTTTTTGCACAAAACATCACATTTTTACAAGATGCAAGGAATATAAAGATGAAACAAAGATAAGGCCCATGCCCTTCAGCTGAATCACTTAGCAAGTAGGATTAGAAGAAAGAATCTTCAATAGTGGGGTTTTTCTTACCATAAAGGTGGCAATGACAGTAGGAGAGAATCCCAAGCAGCTGTTGAAGGATAAGGTGAAATAGGGAAGCCACAGGCATTTGGGCAGAAGGTACTCTTAGCACAACATAAAACAATTTCACATAGTCACGGATGTTTGGAAAGTGAAAGCAGCAGACAGACCACCCTGTGTGTGATCATCTGAGATGCATTGGCTCAATTTCAGCAAAACTGTCATGTAGCCTCAGGGACAGATCCATAAAAGAGAAAGCTGAAATTGGGTGGTAGCTTATAGCTTCTCAAATCCTGTTTGGGGAGAAAGGGAAAAAGGCTTGGAAAAAGTCCATAAATCAGCATGTATGAAAGGTCATCCAATATGTTTTCATCAAATTCCTAATAAAAATGATAGTGTCAACACCTGCTAAGAAAAGCAAAGACTAAATCAGTTCTCTACACAAACAGTGTCGAACATTGTCCTTTTCAGTTTCTTCAGTTTGTCAAGCAGGTTGTGCTACTGACCACAGTCCGGTTTATGAATATTGAGGACTGAATTCACCACATTGGTCTAGAATGGTCATAAATCACCTCTTCAGTTTTCTTAAAACAAATCGTTCCCTTTCTTCCAACACAACCCGGAGAGAAAGAAAAAAACACTTGTATTTCTACATGATGGGTATTTTTAAAAACTCTCTTTCCCAGGTCATTTTTACTAGGGTTTACTTAGTGATTGTCTTATGCTGTGTTCTGAATCCATAGGGCAATTTCTTATTTCAATATTTGACATTGAGACAGAGAATGACTAAAATCTGAAATTATGCATTTCATGAAATATGTATATATGTATATATACACACATAGATATAATTATTACTTGTCACACAAATAAAGGGAATTGACTTTCAAAATGTAAGCTTTGAACCCCATGAAATTTAAAATATCTTCTTTTGAAATCTTCTGTTTCCAGATGATAGATATTCTATTAAATCTTATTTAGAGAAAAAATAGAAAATAAACAGAAAGAAGACAGAAGAAGGAGGGAGGGAAGGAAGGAGGAAAGAAAGAAAGAAAGAAAGAAAGAAAGAAAGAAAGAAAGAAAGAAAGAAAGAAAGAGAAGGGATGTAAAGTGACATACGTTATTAAATACATTATTAAAATATAGAAATACATTACAATTCCCTGAGATATAGTCCAAATTCCTAAAACTGCACTGGGAGCTGGAAAGCAATTCCATCTCAAGGCAGATGTGACCTGGTCCTCTTTGCAGTGCTGAATGACATCCTATTACAGGCCTCCTCTGATAATATCCTCTCTTGTCTTTCACTTCAGACTCGTTTTCTCTAATTCTCTGTGTGCATAGCTGTATATGGGAACCCCACAGTTCAAGCATTAAGAGAGAACCACAAATATGTCACAATCGCAGATACAATTTTAGATGACAGAGCTTCTCTTCGGCCCCATTTGGATCAGGTGTCTAACCCTCTTACCTACAGGTATGGCTAACGATAAAGGGTCATGGTTGTTGGGGGGGGTGGGTCACATCTCAGGGTGGGAAAAGTTGTCAGTAAAATGCAAGTGGATTATGCTCCTAATAAACCATTTAAACTACCATTTAAAAATAAATAAATAGAAGTGAATTGCCATTTAAATGATTCTATTCTCACATATGAAATTAGTGAGATCTCACATGTCTATACAAATGGTGTACAACAGTGAGAAGTATTCTTTGAGAGCTTTGTTCCAAATATAATAACCTAACATCGATTAAGCTATGACATTTTTGAATCCTTTATTGAATAATTCATTTGCGATTAAACTACGCATAGTTAAAAGTGAACAAAATCATAAGTTTTGACATAGATTCACCCATGAAGACACATTAAAATCAAAGACAATGACATATGTACTCCAACTCTTTCCTCATGCCTCTTTATAATTTTTCCAAACTGCTCTCTACCAAGCATTCCCCATACCTAGGCAGCCACTGATACACTTTCTGTTGTTAAAAACAAAATTTTATTTGTAGAAATGTATATAAATGTAGAATAATAAGCATCTATTGTTTTGTCTCTCCTTTTACTCAGCATACTTTTTCTGAGATATATTCATATTGGTGCATATATTCAATACTTCTTTTTTAATGTTTATTTATTAGTTTCTGAGAGAGAGAGCGAGAGAGAGCACAAATGGGGGAGAGACAGAGAGAGAGAGAGAGGGAAAGAGAAAATCTCAAGCAGGCTGCATACTCAGCAAGGAGCCTGACGTGTGCTTAATCTCATTACCATGAGATCATGACCATTAGATCATGAGATCATGAGATCATTTGTACCACTTTTTTTGCGTGGGCATATGTTCTTTTTTTAATGTTTACTTTTGAGAGAGAGAGAGAGAAAGAGAGAGAGAGAGTGCAGGGAAGGGGGAAAGAGAGGGAGACACAGAATCTGAAGCAGGTTCCAGGCTCTGAGCTTTCAGCACAGAGACTGACATTGGGCTTGAACCCACAAACCGAGAGATCATGCCCAGAGCTGAAGTCAGACACTTAACCAACTGAGCCACCCAGGTGCCCCATGTGGGCATATGTTCTTATTTATCTTGAGTAAATACCTAGGCATGAAATGCCAGGATATATTTTCCAAACCAGTCTTATCAGTTTGTATCCTCACCAGCAGTGTATGAAAATACTATTATTCCTCAGCTTTGCCTACACTTGGTAGGATCAGTCATTCTAAGTTTAGTCATTCAAATACTTGTGTAGTGGAATCTAATTGTGTTGGCTAATGATGTTGACACCTTCATAGCTGATTATTTGCAATCAGTATATTTTCCTTTGTAATTCAAATATTTTGTCCATTTAAAAAAGTTGGTTGTTAGCTTTCTGTTCATTGAGTTATAATAATTCTCTATATATTCTACATACATTTTTTTGTTAACAAATATGTTTCATAATGGGGATACAGTCTGTCTCTTACCTTCTTATTTTTTGATGAAACCCAATATATTGATGTTTTTCTTTCATCGTTCACGTTTTAAATCACATTTTAAGATTATTTACCAAAGCTAACATCATCACAACTTTCTCCTAATTTTTGCCTAGATACTTAATTTTTTATTCTCTCATTTATATCTATGACACATTTATATTTATTTTTTTCCTGAATTAAGTTTCATTTATTTTAGGGCAAACTCAAAAGGAATTTTTTCTTTTTTGCCAAATCTTAGCATATTATTAATGAAAATATCTGTACACTTACCATGATACACTTGAAAGTGAGACAAATAAAATATAAATACAGATATGGATGTAACATGAAAAGCCCAAATTAAATTTTGAATATGGTGTAAGGTAAGTACCTAGATTTCTTTTTTCAATATTGCGCAAGAATATCCAATTGTTCCAGTACCATCTGTTGACTAATTAATCATTTTTAAATTGAATTGCCTTGGCATGTGTGTTAAAAATCAATTGGCCATATGTATGTGGGACTATTGTTTTCCACTGATTTATGTGTCTATTTTCAGTACAATATCACATAGACTTTATAACTGTAGCTATATAAGAAGTGTCGAAGTCAGGTGCTTTAAGTTCTAAAACTTTATTAATCTTTTCAACATCGCCTTGACCATTTTAAGTAGATGGTATTTCCACATACATTTTAGCTTTTCAACGTTTATAAATAAGTCTATTTGTATTTTGACTGGATTGACTTGAATCTATGGGTCAATTTTGAAAGAATTAATGTTTTAACTATTTTGAGTGTTCTGACCCATTACCCATTAACATAATATGCCGCTCCATTTACTTAGGTCTTCTTTCATTTGTCAGCCATATTTGTTTTATAGTAGTCAATGTAAAACTTAAGACTTTTGTCAAATATATACCTATATATTAAATGTATCCCTAAGAATTTTATTTTTAGACTATTGTAAATAGTAACTTTTATTTCAATTTTCAGCTTTTCTTTGTCTGACCCACTCCAATTTTCTTTTAATAAGAATATAGATACTCCAACTTGCTTTTGATAAGAACATGATTTATCTTTTTCCATATTTTAAATTATAACTTATCCATGTCTTTACATTTAAATGTTTTGGTTTTTTTGTTTGTTTGTTTTTGTAAGCAACACATAATCTCCTGGCTTTTTTATTTAATCTGATAGTTTCTGCCTTTTAGTTGGGGATTGAGACTAGTTATATTTAGGGTAATTATTCATATATTTAGACCTAAATCTAATGTCTTGTCATTTATTGTTTATTTGACCTATCTTTTTCCTTTTCTTCTTTGCCAATTTTCTTTAGATTAGGTGAATATTGTTTTCATGATGTCATTTTCACTCATTTGTTCAGTCACTAGTTAGCAGGAATTGTTTTGCCCTTTTAGTGATTACTTAAATTTTATGGTATATATCTTGAAATTAATGCATTCTAACTTCAATATATATTACACTACTTCACTAATGGTATTAAAAATTTAGAACAGAATATTTGCACCCTCTCTTGGCTTTTTTGCCATTTGCTCTCTAACACTTTGTCTCTGTGTTTTTATTAGTCCTACAAAAATTATATGTATGTATGTATGTATGTATGTATGTATGTATGTATTTTGCTGTAAGAAGTCACTTATTTTTTAAAAGATTTGAAAACATACTCTTTTGCATTTATCCACACAAGTTAGTTATTTCGTGTGGAGAGGTAAATCTGTTTTTATTAGTCCCACAAAAATTATATGTATGTATGTATGTATTTTGCTGTAAGAAGTCACTTATTTTTTAAAAGATTTGAAAACATACTCTTTTGCATTTATCCACACAAGTTAGTTATTTCGTGTGGAGAGAGTAAATCTGTTACTTCCTACTTTCCAAGATATGTCCAAGACTATCTTTTACTTTAGATTTTATGCTTTCTTCTTCATAGTTTCATAGCCTATACAAAGATAAATATTATTTATTATTCAGATAAATAACAAGCAAAAAGATAAAAAGAGTCCAGATTTAATCATTCATGATTCTTTAACCCAAATATCATAGTATTTATAGATTCTGCAACAGTAAACATTTAAACTTAAGAATCATTCTGACTATAATTATGAATCTGAAATATTTTCTACTTCATATTTTCCAATTGAAAATTTTCAATTTCAAATTTTCTCTTGGGAAAGTAACAAATGTGTGATATTGAATTACCACAAATCGATAGATGTTTATATAATACAGCAAACAAGATTCTGTGGGGATACATGTATCCATAGGATACATAGGATATGTATGTCAGCACATAGGAAAATAAATAAAGCTCAGATTTCTGAGATCAGGGTGTCTGTGAAGCATGTATACAAATAATTTAGTGAATGTTTATGTGTTTGTCTGGAGTTCATTGGAGGATGTTATACATTTTTGGCAGTATTAATAAATAGCTAGCCAAGTTCTTGAGTACGATGAAACTGTCAAAGAGAGTTAAAAAGAGGATAAAGATTAAATTTGATGATGTGATCCTGGAAAACTCAAGTACACAGCCACAAATTAAAAACAGGAAGCATGTAAGAGACAGAATGAGACAGAGATTCTAAAGCTTTATTGAACTGTTGAATTAAATAAAGAGAATGTTCTTCTCTCTTTTTTCTTTAAATGTTTATTTGTTTGTTTGTTTGTTTGTTTGTGACACAGGGAGCACAAGCAAGGGAGGGGCAAAGAGAGTGGGGGAGAAAGAATCCCAAACAGGCTCTGCGCTGTCAGCATGGAGCCCAAAACAAGGTTCGAATCCACAAACTATGAGATCATGACCTGAGCCAAAATCGAGAGTCAGAGGCTTAACCAACTGAGCCACTTCCCTTAATAAGGTACCCCCCTCTTCCCTTAATAAGAAGACAGCCTGTAGTTTTAACTCTATAACTCAAAATACTTCATTTTTCATTTCTAGATTTTAATATGCAAGGCAATTTCATTTGTTTCAAAAATATTATATTAATCTACCCCTCTCTTTATTTTGAGGAAAAGAAAGTCATATTATTAAAATAGGCCTAAGAATGGAGAGGGTGCAGTTGGAGACATTTATGTGAGCCTGAAGTACATGGTTTAATTTAATCATTATTTACTAAATGCCTACCTATAATCAGTTACTGTTTTAGGAACCAAGATACATGAGTGAAAAAAGATAAACAACTCTGAACTGATGGACTCAGGATAGATTACGTAATTCTCAGGGTTCAGTGCCAAATGAAATTATATAGTCTCTTGTTTAAAAAAAAAAAAAAAGATTTTCAAGGTGGTGAAAACAGAGAATTAGCTAAACACAAAGCGTAAGTTTCTATAATTTCACAGGTCACTGATCCATAAAGCCAGTCCGGTGTGAAGTTAAATCCTGTGGGAAGAAATAAATCATGTATAGAGTTTTAAGGTATCCCCAATCGTGCCTTAAAATCTCTTCCCTTACACTCTAGATTAAAGAGAAGAATTAAAGAAAGAAAAGATATTTTCCCTTAATATTCCTTGAAAATCTACTCTTTTGGAACATTAATTTGAATATTTCAATAAAATTTGCCTAACACTAATGAAGAATAAATATTCCTATAAATATTTAAAATAAATTGTGAAAGGTCCCATATGGGGCACATAGTCAATAAAAATCCAGTTTAAAATTCTTCAGGGCAGCTGGGTGGCTTAGTCAGTTAAGCGTCCAACTTCAACTCAGGTCATGATCTCATGGTTTGTGAGTTTGAACCTCAAGTGGGCTCTGTGCTGATAGCTCAGCGCCTGGAGTCTGCTTTGGATTCTGTGTCTCACTCTTGCTCTTGTGCGCACGCTCTCTCTCTCTCTCTCAAAAATAAATAAATGAACTCTATAAAAAATAAAATAATACGATAAAATTCTTGAACGGCTCACTACCACTTTTCTTATTATACTTGTCTTCCCAACATTTAGCTTTTTATTAGCTACTAGATGTAATATATATAGATACACATTTTTAGAAGACATTATCTGATGACATACAATAAAATTTCAATTTCAACAGCTAACTCACCTGCATGTCCCAGCCTCAAACATAGTTAATAAATACCAACTTTCCACTTTAGGGTCTGCATCTTGTGAATTGATTATCTAATGACTAGGTCAGTGATCAATCTGAATATGCAGTGTCATTGCATAAAATATGTGCAAACATTCTAACTATAGATTCCGGAAACCTGTCATATTGTCCTTTTACTGTTTCTGTGCAATAATTGTATAATGGGTTGCAATTTATTTTAGTGAATTTTATTTCCTCTGATATCCTAAAGGATTCATCTTTGTTCAAATCCTTATTCAAATTCTTTATTACATGTGAAAGTTATGATCTGATATTCATGTTACCACTTATTCTTATAGGGTTACAATCAAATTGTGATTCCAATATTGATACTAATTTTTCTGCAACCATGACATCAGAATATATATATATTTTAGATTATCTTCCCCATCCACATACGAAGATATACTCTCAATTTATTCTTATCATACAATTTGTTGTTATTTTATATGTTTTCCTATAAAAGATTCCAGAAGATTCCAGTTATATGCAGTAGAGATGTGTCATTTGAAGATTCAGAATGACATTTAATTACATTTTTAATTCAATTTTCCTCCTTTAAAATAGTTACTCAACTTCACAGATGTTATCTCAATTCATATGCAACTTAAATTTAATATTATTCTAGTTGTTGCTGTCTGCGCTGTAAATTGTATTTACTAGACACACAACTCTGAAAATGATTTTCTTGATGAGGGCCTATATATAAAGTGTACCAAATACTGATTTTTAATATATTTTACAACCATGTTATTTTATAATAAATTGGCTAAATTTTCTGAGGTTAATCCCTATTCCTAAAAATATGATGAAAAAAATCATATGGATGTAGTTATTTTCCATAAATAAATATTTAATCAAGGTATCCTGTATGCCTGGAGTTTTTCATTTCATCTCTAAACTTTATTTTAGCAGACAGAGGAAAATTTGGAGGAATTATTTAGAAGGTGATGTCAGCATACTACTAATAGACATTATAGTTAGTCCTTTTCCTTATTATAAATTTACAAATATCAAAAATTGACAAAACTTACAGATTTCTACTGTATATAATTTGTGATCTTTTTAAATTTTTGGAGAAATTCATATCTCTGATTCCCAAATTTGTGTGGGTTTTTGCCATATACTACTCTAAGGATTAATATCTCAATATTTTAGTGGCTACTTTAATTTTCAAATTCTAGCTACTTTGTATAGATGTTCAGTGTCTGCATAGGGTTCTAACCTCTCCCATTTTCTCAGAGACAAGAAAAGTCTATAGAAATTTTGATTCAGAACTGAAAATACCAAGATCTAGTTGCTTGCAACTTCACAAAGTATAGGTGTTATTGCCAATATTCTCTGCCAGAGTTAGCCCAAAGCAATGGAGAAGCTTGAAGCATACTAGAACTCCAAGAGTTCTGAAGACATTCTAATGACATCCCAATTTCTGGATCTAGTGTTCTTGAGGTCATGCTGAATTTCTATCCTTGTGGAAACAAATAATTTATCATTCAATTGTTGGCACATCCTTTAATTCTACATGTGCGTGTGTGTCGCTACTGTACCACCTTGGATCTCAGCAAGAAAAAGAGCACACTTGAAAGAGAAAATTGAAAAAAAAAATTCAAAAAGAGTATATACAAAGGTATGTGCAGGGTATAGAGAAATAGCTAGAGATGGCACGGTATGTGGGAAACTAGCAAGATTGGGACATTTTTATCTACGTCCAGATTTAAAAAAAAAAAAAGGCAAAGGCAGAGAGTGATTATCTGAGCCTGAAGAGAGTATTTGTGAGTTTTGCACTTCCCACTGGAACTTTGTCCTTTGGTGGAGGGAGGCAACCAACTCAGGAAATACAGGACAGGGAAAGTGGGGAGCATAAATAAATATTCAGTTCTCATTGTCTTAAAGCCTTTTTTGCCAGTGCTTTTGGCCAGGAACCAAACTCAGCTAGAGACATAAAGAAATAATGTAATTATTAAGATAAAATGGAGGGACTAGGTTTTAAAGAGGATTTGAGCACATCAGGTTGAAAACAAAGCTATCCAGAATTTGAAAGGTATTTTATTCAACCACTAGGAGTATGTTACGCCTCTAAAACACACACACACACACACACACACACACACACACACACGCACACACACAGTGTATGCCCTAGTGCAGAGTCTAAATCAAACATAATTACTAATATGTACTTTGTGAGAATGTGAAAGAAAAAAATTACAAAATTTCATATTTATCTTCAATTTTTATTTTCTTTGTATACACACACACATGAATCATATATTCAGTATTGTATCACAGATAAACACACATACATGAAATACATCACTCATAACATTTCATTGTAAAAAAGAGGAATACATTTTATGAAATATTATTTTATTATTATAAAAATGCTTTTAAAAGTGGAATGAAAATTCAATTTTCTCAAGGAGTTGGAAGCTTGGGCTTATCTTTTAGAGCATATATCGCTGGGAAGTCTATTGCCCCATTTGTCATTTCACTTTTCCCTACAGGCTCTGCCCTTACGTGAGATATATTGCTTGTCCAACATAAAGAGTTGGAATATTTAAAGTATGGATTAGTTTTGGTCATATAGTGTGAATCACCTAATATATGAGGGATTTTGTTACTTACATAGTTTTTATAATTTAATAGAGCTGTCTTTTTTGATAACATCACAATCTCAAAGTTGCATAGGTTTTATGAACTATTATATTTATCAATAAATAGAAACTGATATCCAGTATTTTTTGTTTATTTATTTATTTTGAGAGAGACAGAGACAGAGCAAGTGGGGAGGGGTAGAGAGAGAGGGAGACAGAGAATCTCAAGCCAGCTCCATGCTGCCAGCACAGATCCCAACCCAGGGTTCAAACTCATGAAACTGTGAGATCACGACCTGAGCTGAAATTAAGAGTCAGACGCTTACCTGACTGAACCACCAGGTGTCCCCGACCTCAAATGTTTTTAAGTTATGAAAAATTAAAAGATCAAGAAGATGTCACAATATTATATAAAACACCTCTTCCTTAATTTTATGTGTTGAATGAGAGTATTGTGAAAGGATATGGTCATTAGCAATCAAAAAAAATCTTTTTTTTTTTTTTTCAAGAGAGAGAGAGCATGGAAGTGGTGGGAAGGGGCAGAGGGCAAGGGAGAGAGAATCTTATGCAGGCTCCATGCCAACCGTGAAGCACAATGCGGGGCTGGATCTCATGATTGGGAGATCATGAGCTGAGCTGATATCAAGAGTGGGATGCTTAACCAACTGAGCCATCTAGGCCACCCAGCAATCAACAAATATCTTAATGCTGTTATTCTAAGATGTCAAAAAGTAATCAAAAACTATAGAATAATAGTTATAAAAGAGTTTTTGTTCTTAAAATATTGGGGAAGAGATAGAACATTATATAGCAAATATATTTTACATCTTGAACTTATGATAATTAATGTTGATAGTTTTTTCAGAAAAAGATGAGATCTCTTTCAGCTGTGTAGATAAGGAATGTATTATACAAAAAGCAACACTGAGCTACATTTTGAAGAATAGGTAGGTATTTGACAGGCAAAGAAGATGGGCATGTCATTTATCACTCATGCATGACTCTGGAATGAAAAATCATAAAGCATGTTTAACATACACTGATTTATGCCTTCACCGAGGTATCTTGATTTGTATCAGTTTCCTTGGAATAGTTTTTGTTAGGAAACAAACCTGAAGAAACAAGACTGCAACTAGATTGTAAATGCTTTGAAAATCATGTTTCTTTCATTCTATTAAAAATGCCTTTGCTGAGGTCAATATCAATAAGCTCTATGCTTCTCAGTCCTTCAGACTTACAGTCATGGCATCACTTGAAATGGTTGATTGGTCCACATTCTGTTTTGCCTTCTGTCTTAGTCTGATTGGGCAGTTATAACAGGATACAATAGACTGGATGGCTTATAAACAACAGAAATTTACTTTCTCAAATTCTAGAGGCTGGGAAATCCCAAATGAAGGTGTCAGCAGATTGGATGTCTGCAGAGGACCTACGTCCTGGTTTGCAAATGGCCATCTTCTCCTCTTACCTTCACATAGAAGAGAGCTGAAAGAACTTTAAGTCTCTTTTATGAGAGCATTAATCCCATTCATGAGGATTCCACCCTCATGACCTACTCACCTACCCTACTTTCTAATGTCATCACATTGAGAATTAGGATTTAAATATATGAATTATGGGTAAAAAGGCGGTGGGGGAGGAGGGAGACATAAACATTTAGTTTATGGAAGCTTCCAAGGCACTCCATCTCTTGTATTGTTTTGTTTTCTCCCCCAAATTTTATCTCTTCTCTCCTAGTTTCTTTTTAGGCTTACTTTTCTTTCTGAGCCTCAACTCAGAATATATATATTCTATATACTGTCTTATTATTTCTTTTTTCTCCTTCTACAGAAATTTCTTAGATAACAACAATCTGTCCCAAAATTTTATTTTTTAATGTTAATCAGTAAAATGTTTTGTCAATATTACTTATAGTGAATAAATTTATAATTCAATGTGGCTAAAACTCAATTAATACTATTGATACCAAAGGTTATATCGTTGAGTTCTAACTCTGACTGCCTCTTCACCTGTTCGATTACTCAAGTCAAAGACACAAGTCATTATTGACATCTACCTCATGCCTCACAGCCATATCCAATGCATCATAATTATAGAATGAGATTCATACATTCTTTTTAACTATTGATGATTTGATTGGCTGCTCCCTATTGGCTCTATTCTCTTCATGTTCTGACTGAACAAATTCGATAGTTGTTATTTTCTTAGAGATGAGGTTTCAAGCTTGTCTACATATTTTTCATCAACTTCTTCAAACCTATATTTATTTTTAAGAACATTTTTCCCCTGTACTTAAAATCTTTTTAGTCTTGGGAAAGGGGACAGTATATAAGGATAGTTTCATGTATACAACATTCAGTATTTATGGAGAAATTCTTTACTGAGTTTTCCCAATTAACTCTAGAGATTTATTGACAAGCCAAGAGTCTTGGAGAGATCTCCAAGTGAAGCTTCTTGTTGGAATGCACGTACTGGAATATAGTATATAAGCAATAAGCAGACATGCCTTGAAAGCTGTAATAACCCTATGGCCCATGGACTTTAATAGCATATTCAGAGTAGTGAAAATTTTTGAAATTTGTAACTATGCTGAACAAAATAGGTCATATGGGTAAGATAACTGTCATTGCCACACAAAGCTTCCTTTATGATATGTTTGCTGTGTAATGCATTGTACTGGGGAAAATATTTCACTTAGACCAGAATATCCTTTTTCCTCATCCCAACTTTGTAATTTAACCTCCAGATAATTAGCTATTTTCTTTTGATCATTTCCTTGACTACCTGGAGGTTTTTGTACCATTGCATTTACAAGATTTTTAACTTAGTGTCTTACAATTTACCCTGAATATTAAAGTTAGCGTTATCCTTTAATTCTTTGAGACCGGGCATTTCTTCTGCTATGAGGTAAATATGCAGAATGGACAGTGCTTTTCAAACAAACTTACTTCATATACCTAGAAAATATTTATTGCTACAGTCTTATTCATCAACAAGGTTTTATAAATCAGACATTTGTACACAATCTCTTCAATGTCAACTATTTGCCATTTTTATTATGGAGCATGACACAACTCTTGAATCTATCCAACTGTATAAGGCTTGTTTTTAACATTAACTTCTTTGCTGACTCATGACTCTTTTCCACAAACTCCATCATCAGCTGCTCAAGCAAGGTCATTACCTTCAGTTGGATCAACAAGTGAAGAAAGGGATATCACTATCACTAGACTCTTCGTCCATTTTACTAGTTATTGCACAAGTTTTTCTATCACAAAATTAGGTGTTCCTTTTGTACAATGCATTTTACTATCAAATACTATCTACACAACTTCTTGTTCACTCTTTATGTTAGCATGCACTGTGGTAACTGGCATATGCAGCATGCATATTACTGTTTTGCAATGTGCTCCTTTATCAAAGACTATTATATTCTCATTTGCATTTATTCAACACATCTCAGTTTTTGAGTTCAAATACAGTTCAAGAGAGATTAAAAACAAAGGCTAAATAAAAAAAGCATTGAACAAACACACTGAGAACAAATACAAAATGTCAGACAACTCTCACTGAGTGTGACCCTGAGTTGCCTCAGAGCTAACAATATCTCAGATGCTCTTGTTGAAACTCTGCATGTTTTTCAGAGAATAATAGATATGAAGTTCTGCAATTTTATTTTCAATGTTGTTCAAAGATATTTCTGTGTACATATTGCTGTTTTTATTTGATTCAGGGAGTCTAATTTTTTTTTTCATTTATAAATACTAAGCTAAAATCATTGAATTAAAATAATATATAATGAAATGCATTTATTCCATAAAAATGATACTAAGAAACAAGGAGACCTCTAACATTTTGAAGAAGATGGCAGGGTTGACAGGGTATGTCTATTGTTAAAATTTGTACTTTCTCGCTTGGACATGTTCAAAGGACAAAAACCCCAAATCATTTAAAATTGAATTTATTAATCTTATTGTTACAAGTGATAGTAAATTATTATATGTATAGGGGCACCTGGTTGGCTCAGTCAGTTAAGCGCCCAAGTTCAGCTCAGGTCATGATCTCACGGCTTGTGAGTTCAAGTCCCAAGTCGGGCTCTGTGCTGACAGTTTAGAGC
The DNA here is from genome assembly GCF_028749965.1 of Puma concolor. Lineage (NCBI taxonomy): Eukaryota > Metazoa > Chordata > Mammalia > Carnivora > Felidae > Puma > Puma concolor. The sequence goes on along the minus strand of NC_141667.1, from coordinate 201,977,249 downwards.
CTGGAAACTATTTCAGATTCTGTGTCTCCCTCTCTCCCTCTCTGCCCCTCCCCTGCTTGTGCTCTGTCTCTCTCTCAAAAATAAACATTAAAAAAATAAATTATTATATGTATAAACATGATAAAGAAAATAAGTATACTCAAGTCATTAGGAATCAAGATTTTCAGTATTAAACAGTTCAAAATATAAAATCTATGAAGTTAATTAAAATCCAATAGTCTCTAATTTGAATTGTAATAGTATTATGAACATATGATTTATTTTTGCTTTTTAAAAGCTATGTAATTCTTAACTGTCCCCTGAGAAATCTTAAAAACTATAACAACCCAAAATAAGTGGGAATCTCTAGGGTCCCAAGTACTTGTAAGTACCACTTTCCACTAGAAAAAAAAAAAAAAGCTAATTCTAGGTTTGGAACATAAATTTGAAACATGAGACATGAACAAGGATTCTATCAGTAGAATTTAGGAATTAGCCTAAAGTGGCTCAAATGGGGTAAACGATGAGATATTTTGGACATTAAAACAATTAAGATGTAGTGGTTTGAAGTACATTAAGTACTTCAAAAATTGAAGTATCCATAATGAAAATCAGCTAAAACAAAATGATGCCTCATGGGCCATCATTGAGTTTACTAAAACACCAAATAATTATTCTGAAATTGTTAAATAAAGGTTAAAAAAATTCAATGAAAAATGAGGTTACTTTTCATTAGAATTTAAGTAGGAGGGGCGCCTGGGTGGCTCAATTGGTTAAGCATCCAACTTTAGCTCAGGTCATGATCTCATGCTTTGTGGGTTGGAGCCCCACATTGGGCTCTGTGCTGACAGCTCAAAGCCTGGAGCCTGCTTCGGATTCTGTGTCTCCCTCTCTCTCTGTCCCTCCCCAGCTTGCACTCTGTCTCTTTCCCTCTCTCTCTCTCTCTCTCAAAAATAAGCACTAAAAAAAGTTTTTTAAAAATAAAAACTAAAGTAGAATCAGGAAAATGAGAAAGAAATATTTATTCTCTTCTCAGTTTTCCAATGCCCACATACATATCATATCTTATGTATCACCTTTATGCTTTTTTTAAGGACAATATAAAGATTTCACATTTTCAAATTTATTAGCCATTCTCCACTCTTATCTCTATTTCTGTAATTGTGGTAAGTAACATTTAAATTTAGGTGTAGTCTATCAAGCAGTATAACTCACTATTTTCTAAGTCCCTGTTTTCAAAATAAAAGAATATTGTATGGAATAGGACCAATGTTATATAATTACATCATAAAGACATATCTTTAATATTTTTCTTAATAGATCCCAAAGTGAAATGCAGGAGGCCTCTTGGATCCCATGATTTTTGATTTTCTGAAATCCAAGATACTTTATGCAATTTTCACCAGAGTTTAGTCTTCATTTTATAAATGTGGGTTGCATCAAACTCTGTCTACCTACATGAAGGAAATGGTGTGCTTTCTCTAGAAATGTATGAGGTTTAGAATCTACATTTCATTATTTAAAATAATTTAAAATTAATCCCTTTCTCTTGGCCTCATAGAATGAATGTTTCAGATCAAATGGTATTTATGGCAAAAGCTTTAGAATGGGACACTGGAAAAAGAAAAATAAGTAAAGTGGTATAGATCTTAGGTATTTGTAATTAACATAGAATCTAATAGGCTAGTCTGAATAAAGTGCCTAAATATAGCACAAGTGGAATAAGATATATATTCTCTTCTCGTATTAATAAGAGCAGAATGTATACAATATTGATTCAAAAAATAATGTTCAAATATTGTATTTGTCACTTGGACTACAGTAGTTCACGAGATATATATGTATGATCCTTGCCCTTGGAAGACCATCACACATATTTCAATGTGGAAAGTCCAAGGGCAACCACCACCATTTTACTCTGTTTCCATGAGTTAAAATTTTCATTTTCATTTTAGATTCCACTCATGAGTGAGATATACAATGGTGGCTACTATGGCAAGGGGACAGGGAAAATGTATAAATGCTGGTCAAAGGGTACAAACTTCCAGTTATAAGATGAATAAATTCTGGGAAACCAATGTAGAGCTTGGTGACTATAGTGAATAATGCTGCATAGTATACTTGAAATTTGCTAAGTAAATGGACCTTAAGCATTCTTATCACACACACAAAAAGGTAACTATGTGAGATGATGGATGTGTTAATTAATTCAGTGGTAAAAATCATTTCACAGTGTATACGTTTATCAAATCATCATGCTGTACACTTTAAATATATATAATTTTATATTTCAACTATACCTCAGTAAAGCTGAGGAAAAATCATAAGTTGAAAAAAGATAAAAAGACAGAGAGGGACAGAGAGAAAGCCCAGGGGCATTATTGTGAAACATTATGCAGCAGTAGGACAAAAGTTATTATATCAACAATGTGGAATCACTGAGGATAATATCCCAAGAGGGATAGGTATCTGAAGGAAAAAGAAGGTCTCATAATTTGGTGAATAAAAACAGAACAGGAAAGGGTTCTCTTGCGTCTTAACGTGAATTTGTTTTACTAATCCAGGTATCCTCAAGGCTTGGAGAAACTTGGCTTTATCACTAAGCAGATCCTTAAAAAGTTCTCTTAACAGCACATAGGATGAAACACAAACCGTATCTCACAACACACTTCCATATTCATTATACCTTCTAATGATACTGTGGATATATCCTTAGCTCAGGCCACGGTCAGGAATAAAATAACCTCAGGAGCTAGTGTCCTTTATTCATAATAAAGTACTAAATGTTTACTTCAGCTGATTTGCTCAAAAATATGCGCTATCAGATACAAGAAAGATAAGAGGAGAATGTAGAGGTAGAACTGAAAAGCCAGCGTAGTAGAAGGTGAGTCAATACTTCATCATTAAATTTGAAGGACTGCACAGTATTTCTGATATGCTTACTTGATGTATTTACTTCAACTCACCATACACTTGATCTTTACAAGCCGACTGGCCATTTGTGCCTTCACTTTGAGAACTGAACTGAGCCATTACCACACAAGTGTGGCATCTGATGGACTCTAATGAATGTAATTACTCCAGTTTATTGGGTCAGTAATCTGTGAACAAAAAAATATCTACAAAGATTTTGACAATATAGATCCAGTGAATAATTTTCTTTTAAAAATATTTTTTTCTTTGAAGATAAAGAATTGAAAACAGCTAAATTTTAAAAGTCTGGCTAACACTATAATTACTGGATAAGCAGTATGAAATAAACAATTACTTTGCTGAATGCCAGTAGGTAATAATTGTCTGATGATACCCAAATTAATTTCAGATCTTGGAGCATAGAAAACTGTTAATTTCCTAGATTTTAAGAAGGGATAATAATATAACATGTCTGCCTACAAGTACATAAAAGAATGTTGTTCAAGGATTGAGGAAATACGTATGAAATCAGTGCTTTTGTTAATTATAGAGTTTTACTTGGGCTTTGCCTTTTTACCAAAACAGAATACTTTATAACAATGTATTTTTCAAGGACTTCAAGAATATGTTTGGCAGTTTTCTTTTCCTCCAAAAGGTCATCAGTGTTGTTGATTTGATAGAAAGACAAAAGTCAATTAACTGCTGATCAATAAAAGGTCATTTTTCTGATCTAGATGAGATGTTTAATCAGAAGGTCTGAAATGTATTTTAACCTAATCATAAATATTTCTGGCACTGAAGGTAATGTGATTAAGGTATATTAAAAACATCAAATTATATACAATTTTTAAAATTATTGTTCCAATTTCAATTGAGAGGTATTTACATTTTAAAGAACATTTAATGAAATGGGTGCACTTATGAGTAAAAACTAACAAGGCAAATATTTTTACTTTAAGCCTAATGTTACTGTAAATATTGATACCATATTGGCTAAACAAACAAATTCTAATTGAATAACAATAGAAATCATCCTTCAAGGATATAAACAGCCTAAATGTTTTTTTTCTGTGAATTATTCTAAACTCTTACTCCTGATTCAAAGTATTGATGCATAATTGACATGTCTGTTTAAGAAATTTAGCCTATAGATTGGTTTTATATTATATTAGACGCATCCTATCATAGGCTGATTGTAGAATGCACTATTCGTGGTCTTTTGCACTCTATAATATTGTTCAATCATTATCTTTTTTAGTTTTCCAGACAATGCTGCCTTAGATAAATTTTCTTGCTCTATTTAAAGATTTGAATACTGACTACAGATGTGTAAGAGGTCATCCTGCCTTCATGTATGTGCTGTCTTGAGGTAGATAGAAGGTAGAGTACGATGGCCCAGGAGTGCCATGGTGAGTCAGAAGAGAGGATGGAAAGTGGTTAATGGTGAGGGTTTGCATATAGACATACTTCTGGACACTTACAAATAGAAGGACGTGGGATTATACTCTGGAGCAGTGAGACAAAAGTGAAGGAGTGGGAAATCAGGGCATATTCTGTGGTGGGAGCATTAGAACCCAGTAGGGCAGTAGTGTGCATACCAAGACTGCCCCACCTGGAGAACTGTACAGAAGGTGAACTTAGGTTGATGACTTACTATGGGCTCAGGGGTGAGGAGCAGATGTGCTTGGACAAGGCCTGGGCTCTCAGGGCAGCTCTCAATTTACAGGGAGCCCAGCATATACTGGTCATAAATATAAATACTACTCTTGAGACCTGGCGTCTTTTGGGTGACATAACTCCTTCTTTTTTCTACTAAGATACTGTGAATCTGAGTTCTTTTATGCAAAAACAAATTAAGCTCAGGCTTATTTAACTTCAGGGGGGCTATAAAAATCTGAATTGACTTTCATGGACCATTTTGGATATTTGGAAATGAAAAAAAATTAGTAAAACTATTATATGTCACACAATTATAAAAAGGGCAAGAGGAAAAGATGTTAGTTGGGCTTTTGGGAATTTTTCCTCAAACAAAAAAAACTGTCCCATAGCGGACCAATTACACACAGTTAACAATCTTGAATATTAGAAACCCACCAGTGAGACGGGTAATTTCAAAACACATCATTAGACTTCCAATGCCAATTAACATGGCATAAGCTAATCACAGCCTATCTTTTCCATTGATTACAATTAAAATCCCTAAACAATAGAGGACTGAGCATTTTGAAAGGTAAATAGAGAATAAATAAGCAGATTCTAGATATGGACCTAGGAGTTCAACATCTTCTGGAACAGATTTGAAGCTAAAGTGAAATAAGGAAACTACTGGGTCATAGTGGAATGCATTAGAAACTCAGTATATGTAAACTCCCTCTTTTCTACTTTTCTTTTAAAAATGTTAATAATGTTAACCGGAAGATTATAAATTCCAACTTCTAGTCTCGTAAGAAAAAAAAAAAAAGGAAGTGACATAGTTTGCTAGACAGCCATCTGGTCAGGTGCCTGAGAGACACTGAGTCTTTTGAAGCATCCACAATTGTTCACCTGATTTTTGTTATTATTGCTGATGGTGGCTGTAGGGTATGTATTTGTTTGCTTGTTTTGTTTTGTTTCTCGCTCTACATAGAACCTAAGATATTCTTGCCAGAGTTCTAAAGAAGTTTTGATGGATAAAAAGGCCTATGGAAACCAGAAAAGACTTGGAAGGAGAAAGAAGCTTTATTTAAAATTTATTTTAAAAAGTTCCTGTCAGGACCTTGAGGAAGATGGCGGCGTAGGAGGACGCTGGGCTCACCGCGCGTCCTGCTGATCACTTAGATTCCACCTACACCTGCCTAAATAACCCAGAAAACCACCAGAGGATTAGCAGAACGGAGTCGCCGGAGCCAAGCGCAGACGAGAGGCCCACGGAAGAGGGTAGGAAGGGCGGCGAGGCGGTGCGCGCTCCACGGACTGGCGGGAGGGAGCCGGGGCAGAGGGGCGGCTCGCCGGCCAAGCAGAGCCCCCGAGTCTGGCTTGCAAAAAGCGGAGGGCCTGACGGACTGTGTTCCGACAGCAAGCGCGACTTAGCGTCTGGGAAGTCATAAGTTAACAGCTCTGCTCAGAAAGCGGGAAGGCTGGAGGACAAAGGGAAGGAGAGCTGCTGAGCCCCCGGACGACAGAGCTCAGTTTGGTGGGGAACAAAGGCGCTCGCCAGCGCCATCTTCCCCGCCCATCCCCCAGCCAAAATCCCAAAGAGAACCAGTTCCTGCCAGGGAACTTGCTCGCTCCGCGCAAACACCCAACTCTGCGCTTCTGCGGAGCCAAACCTCCGGCAGCGGATCTGACTCCCTCTTGCTGCCACAGGGCCCCTCCTGAAGTGGATCACCTAAGGAGAAGCAAGCTAAGCCTGCCCCTCCTGCCCCTGTGCACCTTGCCTACCCACCCCAGCTAAGACGCCAGATCCCCAGCATCACAAGCCTGGCAGTGTGCAAGTAGCCCAGACAGACCACCCCACCCCACAGTGAATCCCGCCCCTAGGAGAAGGGAAGAGAAGGCACGCACCAGTCTGACTGTGGCCCCAGCAGTGGGCTGGGAGCAGGCATCAGGTCTGACTGCGGCTCCGCCCACCAACTCCAGTTATACACCACAGCACAGGGGAAGTGCCCTGCAGGTCCTCACCACGCCAGGGACTATCCAAAATGACCAAGCGGAAGAATTCCCCTCAGAAGAATCTCCAGGAAATAACAACAGCTAATGAGCTGATCAAAAAGGATTTAAATAATATAACAGAAAGTGAATTTAGAATAATAGTCATAAAATTAATCGCTGGGCTTGAAAACAGTATAGCTGACAGCAGAGAATCTCTTGCTACAGAGATCAAGGGACTAAGGAACAGTCACGAGGAGCTGAAAAACGCTTTAAACGAAATGCATAACAAAATGGAAACCACCACGGCTCGGATTGAAGAGGCAGAGGAGAGACTAGGTGAACTAGAAGATAAAGTTATGGAAAAAGAGGAAGCTGAGAAAAAGAGGGATAAAAAAATCCAGGAGTATGAGGGGAAAATTAGAGAACTAAGTGATACACTAAAAAGAAATAATATACGCATCATTGGTATCCCAGAGGAGGAAGAGAGAGGGAAAGGTGCTGAAGGGGTACTTGAAGAAATAATAGCTGAGAACTTCCCTGAACTGGGGAAGGAAAAAGGCATTGAAATCCAAGAGGCACAGAGAACTCCCTTCAGACGTAACTTGAATCGATCTTCTGCATGACATATCATAGTGAAACTGGCAAAATACAAGGATAAAGAGAAAATTCTGAAAGCAGCAAGGGGTAAACGTGCCCTCACATATAAAGGGAGACCTATAAGACTCGTGACTGATCTCTCTTTTGAAACTTGGCAGGCCAGAAAGAATTGGCACGAGATTTTCAGTGTGCTAGACAGAAAAAATATGCAGCCGAGAATCCTTTATCCAGCAAGCCTGTCATTTAGAATAGAAGGAGAGATAAAGGTCTTCCCAAACAAACAAAAACTGAAGGAATTTGTCACCACTAAACCAGCCCTACAAGAGATCCTAAGGGGGACCCTGTGAGACAAAGTACCAGAGACATCACTACAAGCATAAAACATACAGACATCACAATGACTCTAAACCCATATCTTTCTATAATAACACTGAATGTAAATGGACTAAATGCGCCAACCAAAAGACATAGGGTATCAGAATGGATAAAAAAACAAGACCCATCTATTTGCTGTCTACAAGAGACTCATTTTAGACCTGAGGACACCTTTAGATTGAGAGTGAGGGGATGGAGATCTATTTATCATGCTACTGGAAGCCAAAAGAAAGCTGGAGTAGCCATCCTTATATCAGACAAACTAGACTTTAAATTAAAGGCTGTAACAAGAGATGAAGAAGGACATTATATAATAGTGACAGGGTCTATCCATCAGGAAGAGCTAACAATTATAAATGTCTATGCGCCGAATACCGGAGCGCCCAAATATATAAAACAATTACTCATAAACACAAGCAACCTTATTGATAAGAATGTGGTAATTGCAGGGGACTTTAACACCCCACTTACAGAAATGGATAGATCATCTAGACACACGATCAATAAAGAAACAAGGGCCCTGAATGAGACATTGGATCAGATGGACTTGACAGATATATTTAGAACTCTGCATCCCAAAGCAACAGAATATACTTTCTTCTCGAGTGCACATGGAACATTCTCCAAGATAGATCATATACTGGGTCACAAAACAGCCCTTCATAAGTTTACAAGAATTGAAATCATACCATGCATACTTTCAGACCACAACGCTATGAAGCTTGAAATCAACCACAGAAAAAAGTCTGGAAAACCTCCAAAAGCATGGAGGTTAAAGAACACCCTACTAACGAATGAGTGGGTCAACCAGGCAATTAGAGAAGAAATTAAAAAATATATGGAAACAAACGAAAATGAAAATACAACAATCCAAACGCTTTGGGACGCAGCGAAGGCAGTCCTGAGAGGAAAATACATTGCAATCCAGGCCTATCTCAAGAAACAAGAAAAATCCCAAATACAAAATCTAACAGCACACCTAAAGGAAATAGAAGCAGAACAGCAAAGGCAGCCTAAACCCAGCAGAAGAAGAGAAATAATAAAGATCAGAGCAGAAATAAACAATATAGAATCTAAAAAAACTGTAGAGCAGATCAACGAAACCAAGAGTTGGTTTTTTGAAAAAATAAACAAAATTGATAAACCTCTAGCCAGGCTTCTCAAAAAGAAAAGGGAGATGACCCAAATAGATAAAATCATGAATGAAAATGGAATTATTACAACCAATCCCTCAGAGATACAAACAATTATCAGGGAATACTATGAAAAATTATATGCCAACAAATTGGACAACCTAGAAGAAATGGACAAATTCCTGAACACCCACACTCTTCCAAAACTCAATCAGGAGGAAATAGAAAGCTTGAACAGACCCATCACCAGCGAAGAAATTGAATCGGTTATCAAAAATCTCCCAACAAATAAGAGTCCAGGACCAGATGGCTTCCCAGGGGAGTTCTACCAGACGTTTAAAGCAGAGATAATACCTATCCTTCTCAAGCTATTCCAAGAAATAGAAAGGGAAGGAAAACTTCCAGACTCATTCTATGAAGCCAGTATTACTTTGATTCCTAAACCAGACAGAGACCCAGTAAAAAAAGAGAACTACCGGCCAATATCCCTGATGAATATGGATGCAAAAATTCTCAATAAGATACTAGCAAATCGAATTCAACGGCATATAAAAAGAATTATTCACCATGATCAAGTGGGATTCATTCCTGGGATGCAGGGCTGGTTCAACATTCGCAAATCAATCAACGTGATACATCACATTAACAAAAAAAAAGAGAAAAACCATATGATCCTGTCAATCGATGCAGAAAAGGCCTTTGACAAAATCCAGCACCCTTTCTTAATAAAAACTCTTGAGAAAGTCGGGATAGAAGGAACATACTTAAAGATCATAAAAGCCATTTATGAAAAGCCCACAGCTAACATCATCCTCAACGGGGAAAAACTGAGAGCTTTTTCCCTGAGATCAGGAACACGACAGGGATGCCCACTCTCACCGCTGTTGTTTAACATAGTGCTGGAAGTTCTAGCATCAGCAATCAGACAACAAAAGGAAATCAAAGGCGTCAAAATTGGCAAAGATGAAGTCAAGCTTTCGCTCTTTGCAGATGACATGATATTATACATGGAAAATCCGATAGACTCCACCAAAAGTCTGCTAGAACTGATACATGAATTCAGCAAAGTTGCAGGATACAAAATCAATGTACAGAAATCAGTTGCATTCTTATACACTAACAATGAAGCAACAGAAAGACAAATAAAGAAACTGATCCCATTCACAATTGCACCAAGAAGCATAAAATACCTAGGAATCAATCTAACCAAAGATGTCAAGGATCTGTATGCTGAAAACTATAGAAAGCTTTTGAAGGTAATTGAAGAAGATTTAAAGAAATGGAAAGACATTCCCTGCTCATGGATTGGAAGAATAAATATTGTCAAAATGTCAATACTACCCAAAGCTATCTACACATTCAATGCAATCCCAATCAAAATTGCACCAGCATTCTTCTCGAAACTAGAACAAGCAATCCTAAAATTCATATGGAACCACAAAAGGCCCCGAATAGCCAAAGTAATTTTGAAGAAGAAGACCAAAGCAGGAGGCATCACAATCCCAGACTTTAGCCTCTACTACAAAGCTGTCATCATCAAGACAGCATGTATTGGCACCAAAACAGACACATAGACCAATGGAATAGAATAGAAACCCCGGAACTAGACCCACAAACGTACGGCCAACTCATCTTTGACAAAGCAGGAAAGAACATCCAATGGAAAAAAGACAGTCTCTTCAACAAATGGTGCTGGGAGAACTGGACAGCAACATGCAGAAGGTTGAAACTAGACCACTTTCTCACACCATTCACAAAAATAAACTCCAAATGGATAAAGGACCTGAATGTGAGACAGGAAACCATCAAAACCTTAGAGGAGAAAGCAGGAAAAGACCTCTCTGACCTCAGCCGTAGCAATCTCTTACTCGACACATCCCCAAAGGCAAGGGAATTAAAAGCAAAAGTGAATTACTGGGACCTTATGAAGATAAAAAGCTTCTGCACAGCAAAGGAAACAACCAACAAAACTAAAAGGCAACCAACCGAATGGGAAAAGATATTTGCAAATGACATATCGGACAAAGGGCTAGTCTCCAAAATCTATAAAGAGCTCACCAAACTCCACACCCGAAAAGCAAATAACCCAGTGAAGAAATGGGCAGAAAACATGAATAGACACTTCTCTAAAGAAGACATCCGGATGGCCAACAGGCACATGAAAAGATGTTCAGCGTCGCTCCTTATCAGGGAAATACAAATCAAAACCACACTCAGATATCACCTCACGCCAGTCAGAGTGGCCAAAATGAACAAATCAGGAGACTATAGATGCTGGAGAGGATGTGGAGAAACGGGAACCCTCTTGCACTGTTGGTGGGAATGCAAATTGGTGCAGCCGCTCTGGAAAGCAGTGTGGAGGTTCCTCAGAAAATTAAAAATAGACCTACCCTATGACCCAGCAATAGCACTGCTAGGAATTTATCCAAGGGACACAGGAGTACTGATGCATAGGGGCACTTGTACCCCAATGTTCATAGCAGCACTCTCAACAATAGCCAAATTATGGAAAGAGCCTAAATGTCCATCAACTGATGAATGGATAAAGAAATTGTGGTTTATATACACAATGGAGTACTACGTGGCAATGAGAAAAAATGAAATATGGCCTTTTGTAGCAACGTGGATGGAACTGGAGAGTGTGATGCTAAGTGAAATAAGCCATACAGAGAAAGACAGATACCATATGGTTTCACTCTTATGTGGATCCTGAGAAACTTAAGAAAAACCCATGGGGGAGGGGAACAAAAAAAAAAAAAAAAAAAGAGGTTAGAGTGGGAGAGAGCCAAAGCATAAGAGACTGTTGAGAACTGAGAACAAACTAAGGGTCGATGGGGGGTGGGAGGGAGGAGAGGGTGGGTGATTGGTACTGAGGAGGGCACCTTTTGGGATGAGCACTGGGTGTTGTATGGAAACCAATTTGACAATAAATTTCATATATAAATAAAAAAAAAAATAAAAAAATAAAAAAAAAAATAAAATAAAAAAAAAAAAAAAAAAAAAAAAATAAAAAGTTCCTGTCAAATTGGGCCAAGAGTGATAATTTCGTAAGATATATATATATACATGTATATATGTATCTATCCATCCAACTCCACAGGGATTAGTAGTTACTAATTACAGATGAGAACAATTTGTGTGATAACATAGATAATGATTAATTGGAATAATTGATCAGCACCATAGGAAAGTTATCTGAGTTGGATCAAAGCAAGGACAACAAATATTGCACTTTACTCTCTTAAGCTTAACTACATTTTTTAAAGTGTTGCTAAACATGAGGCAAGCTGAGCTACTAAAACTATTCTACCCTAGAAACAATAGAGACTGAATCTACTACCACTTATATTTAAATAAGTTTAATAAGTTAAACGGGTTAAATATTAATTTATTTATAAGTGCTTGATTTTATTGTATATAGTATGCCCATTTGATTCCCATATACATTTTTCAAAAAGCAAGGCTATCAATGTAATTCTGTTCTTGGAAAAGAAAGGCTTAAAGTATTTCAATTAGCAATCTTCTAGATAACTACCATTATAGTAAAATAAATACTAATTAACATGCTAATTTTGGCAATTAATTGATATCCAATCAACTCACTATAGTTATTTTGTTAAACACCAGTTAAATGTTCAAATTCTCTGCAAGTTTAATGTATGAATTTGGGCAATAAAGCACATTTAATGTTTTCCTTGTTGAGCTAATTATATGGCAACTAAATTAACTTACTCTTACTCATTTAAGTTTATTACAATATCATGTATTTAGTGTACAATAAATGTGTAATCTAATTTAAATACTGAGAAAGTGCTAAGGTTTATGTAGTTCTAGACTATTTAAGGACAGTTCCATAAACCTTTCCTAGGAAGAATGATATAAACTGTTTTTGTGGCTCTTATTCATTCTTTGCTTATTTAAGTTGTACTTATGAATGTGTGTATATCTATACAGATACACATATTTACAATAAATAAATTTGATACCCTGGCCTTAGAAATTTCTTACAACTGTCTTATTCATAAAGGTAAAAATGTTTATCCTTCTAATATATGTCAGTAATTTTAGAAAACCATCATCTAATAAATAGGTATCTTCAAATTATTCATGACAGTCTTTTATTTACAGAAAATAATCAGAAGTAAGGTTGAATAATCAACATATCTTTCTGGGATTGTTAACCATTGAAAACTTAACGAAGTTAAAAATTACTTAGGAATCAAATGCAAATGCTAAATGCAAATACTAAAAGTATTTTTTCTTTTAATTTCTAAACTTTCACAAACTAAATTTAAAATAACTAATAAATCCTTTTGCTGTTACGTTTTTCCCTGATTAGTCATGTAGACATCTGCCTGTTATTCACACTATAAATACTCCAGGAAAAATCAGGATTTATTATACAAAGTATGTATACTGGCCATCTATTTTTTTCTGAACACAGTGAAACTGCACAGTAAAATTCACTTTGACGATACAAGCTATTCACTTCTATCCTGCCCAGCCTCTACTCCAATTTGACTTACCTAAAGTCCTTCTCTTCCAGAGTGTATTGGGTGAGTAGGGAGCAAATGCCTCAGGGAGACTGAATATATCTGCCTTATAAACATTTGGACTTTTTCATTTTTATTTTTGATCAGTTGTATAAAGTCTGTTTATACAGACTTTATGTGTGTGTGTGTGTGTGTGTGTGTGTGTGTGTGTGTGAACAAAACTGTCTTTTATTTATTTCATAATAAATTTTTTTTTCAATGTTTTATTTATTTTTGGGACAGAGAGAGACAGAGCATGAACGGGGGAGGGGCAGAGAGAGAGGGAGACACAGAATCGGAAATAGGCTCCAGGCTCCGAGCCATCAGCCCAGAGCCTGACACGGGGCTCGAACTCACGGACCGCGAGATCGTGACCTGGCTGAAGTCGGACGCTTAACCGACTGTGCCACCCAGGCGCCCCTATTTATTTCATAATAATACAGACCTGTACTGATGCCCTTTCTGCTATAGCATATGTCCTGCTAGTATTCCACTTGATGTTGTTTTGAGCTTTGTAATAAAAATAAACAATTGACTCTTCTTTTTCAATTCTTTTTCTTCAATTCTTTTTCTTAACAATCTCAGAGTTTTCTCTCTGGGCAGAGGCCATCATTCCTACAGTGTTGACGTATTCAACCAAAAACATTTGTTGAATGTCTCCACGTGCATGAACTAAGTCTGGCAGATGGGGAACACAAGGATGTAGGTACCATTCAACCCTCTGGTCAGCTCCTGGGAATAAGTAGGGGCCCACAAACATAAATTAGTGGTGAGTTACGGTCCCTGTGTGTTACCAGGAAGTATCTAAAATGTTGTCAGAAAAGAGCATAGGAAGCCCTCATTCCTGATATTCAAAGTTTAAGCAAAGTCAAAGCAAGGGATTATTTTTCCAAATTTCATGGTGAACTCAGGAATAATTCTGATTTTGACAGGCAGACAATGAAAAATTCAATGAAAGAGAATCATACTGCAACGTAGTGATTCTGACTCTTAAAATTACAACATAGAGATTGGTTTTGCATAAATTGCAATGAATTTTATTTTACAATGCTATTATAATCATGGAGGATAACTTGGCAATACATACCAAAAACCAACTGTTAAGAAATGTTCCTAAAGTAAGGTAAAGTATTATAAACATTTGCCGTTTGCAAAAATTTAACTGCAAGGAGGAAATATATGTATTTGGAGTGGAATATAAAAAATAAAATTATGGTAGGTCTATAAGCAGATTTTATAAAAGCAGGGTTTTTTTTTTTAACTGCAAGGTGTATTAAGATTCTCTAGAAAAACAGAACCAGTAGGAGAGAAAGAGAGAGGGAGGGAAAGAAAAAGAGAGAAAAAGAGATTTATTGTGAGGAATTGGCTTACATGATTATGGAGGCTGAGAAATCCCACAATCTGCCATCTGGAGACCTAGGAAGCCAGTGTTGTAATTTCAGTCCAAGTCCAGAAGCCTGAGAATCAGGGGAGCCAATGGTATAAATCCCAGTCCAAGGGCAGGTGAGGACCTGTGTCTCAGCTCTAGCAGACAGGCAGGAAGTCAAAGGAATGAATTTCTCCTTCCTTTGCCTATTTGTCCTATTTAGGTCCTAAACAGATTGGATGATCTCCACTAGTGTTGGGAAGGGCAATTTACTGAGTTCACCTATACAAATGCTAATCTCATCTGGATACACCCTGACAGACACAGCCACAAATAATATTTAATCTGGGCACCTTTCAGCTCAGTCAAGTTAACACATAAAACAACCTTCACACAAGACTATTAGCGACTAATAAAATGCAAATTATAAATAGTACATATTAGATGATCACAGCTTTACATTACGTGTGTAAATGTGTTTATGTGACACCATACCTGTATTTATTTATGTCTTGACCACATATACCAATTCTTAATAGTTTTTGTCTATGCATATTGAGATTATAAATAATTAAAAATTGTTTTTCTTTCATAATTTTTTCTTCAATAAACATACATTATTTTTGTAATTATAAGTGTTCAATGTTGTTTACTGTGTTTATCTTTCTCTACTCAGAAGGAAAAATTAAGCACAAATGTACATTTTTAAATTACCTTCACAACTGAAAGAGAAAAATGTCTCTAGTTCAATCAAGAGTAAAAGAAATCCTGCACATGGAAGAGAGTGGAGTGCTTTGTACACTGTGGATATTCAATACAAGTGTATTTGTTTGAAATAAGCTTTTTTATCACTCACCAAATTTCTTAGCCTCTTCTGGTATATTTATTTACAGACAAATTATTTACAGAGAAATGGCTTCATACTTAGCAACATGTCCAAACATGTCCTCAATTCACATGTCCAAACACATTTCATACAATGATTTGTAAGTTATTATAGGATTACTAAAAACAATAATGAATAAATAAATAATCAATAGATTGTCATATATATGTGTGTATATATGTACATATATGTACATATATGTACATATATACACACATATATATAATGAATTGCTAATTTCATCCATTGTTAAATTCTGTTACACATCATTTTGAAGAAATCTAATTATGTATTAGGGTAAAGGAGCACATTTTCCTTTTCTTGATTAATCTCATTTTACATGGTTTATGTCAGGTGATGGCCACACTTTCCATGTAAGATTAAAATACTCCTGGGCTAAATAGTCATACCTCTAACCAGAGCCTCAAAAATTACACACACAGACACACACACATATGTGCAGATACATACATACAGCTTCTAAAGTATCCAGATATACTCAATTGTTTCCTTCAGTCGGGCCTAAAATTCATGCCTTTTTCCATAGTTATTTGCACTTCTTTACTTCATAATTTTTCTCATTTTGCCTTATGAAGACTAAGAAATGTGGCTGCAGACTGCCTGCAAAGTGACACAGGCAAGTGTCAAGTCTAAGACAATAGAGGACTCCAGATTCTATTCTGTACAATGACAGAGGTCAGATTTTAAGTAACTTAAAAAAATTTTCTTGATCTATGCTAAAAAAAATATGGATCCTTTCTGAATAACTTCAACCTTTCATTTTATAATTTAAGCTTTATGCTATGGTAGGAGGTCTACAGAACTGTGCATTTACGTCATTCAGTTCTTACTATAAGAAATATTGATACTTGAATAAAGGTATATCATATACAGTACACTAAAAAGTGTAGAAGTGAAAATAACTTTTCCAATTACCTTGTGAATGCAGCTTTGGTGCAAAAGAGATCATTCATTGTATGCTTAATACTTGACAGAGCAGAAAAACAAAAGTATGCATTAACTAACCCTGGTTTCTACTGCCCAAACCCAAACCAATTAACATCATGTTATTTTTTTAATTAATTTTATTTTTGACAGAGAGAGAGAGAGAGAGAGAGAGACAGAGCATGAATGGGGGAGGTGCAAAGAGAGAGGGAGACACAGAATCCGAAGTGGGCCTCAGGCTCTGAGCTGTCAGCACAGAGCCTGACGTGGGGCTCGAACTCATGGACCTGGAGATCGTGACCTGAGACGAAGTCGGATGCTCAACCGACTGAGCCAGCCAGGCGCCCCAATCATATTATTTTTTAAGTGCTATTTTATTTCATTTGAGAGACACAGAGCCGGTGCGAGTGGGGGAGGGGCAGTGAGAGTGGAGAGAGGGAGAGAGAGAATCCCAAGCATGCCCTGTACCATAAGCTCAGAGCCCGATGCAGGACTCAAACTCATGAAACCATGAGATCATGGAACCCGACTGGAAGCCAAGAGTTGGACATTCAACTGACTGAACCATCCAGGTGCCCCGACATTATGTTACTTTTAACTGGAGTCTTTAAGTATGCATTTAGATAAGAAAGTAATTACCACACTATAAAATAGAAATCCAATGAAATTGCTTTACACTGTAAAATCTGGGAAAACTTATAGTGGCCACATCCAAGACAACTTCCCCTCCAATACATTGGTGCTATTTTAAAGCTGCAGAATATTTGAAGATTTTTTAAAAATCCTACCATTAAAAAAGGAAAGGAAATGAAATTGAATTCTATGAAAATTACTCATTTTATCCTAAAGTCATAAATAGGTTGGCATTGGAATTGGAACTGAAACTCAGACTTCCTGACTCAATACATATTAGATAAATCTTTTATGTAGCACATAAATTCCTGAGCATAAATTTTCAGAATTGTGTGTCATTTTTAACATAGACTTCAAGATTACATATGTTGATACATTTAAAAACTATATCACATTTTCCCAAAACTTACAGCTATTTTTGACAGTGAGAAAAAATCTGGGCAGTTATGAAACTGTAATAAAGCATGACCTCTGCCATGAGGTAAAAAATAAAGATGTTATATAAAACAATAAATTAAAGAAACCAACTGTTAATCGACACTGACCAGTTGTCTGACTAGTGATTTTTTTCAGGTTAATATTTTTAAATGATTCTGAAAGAACTTATAAAACTCCAAAGGAGGGGTTGCATTAAGAAAGGAATGGGAAAGGCAATTACTAAACTGTCATTCTAGCAAATCTATGTGAACTCTGTAGTCAATTTTTAACTCTTATGTCGATAGACAACTTAAAATTATAAAGGTAATATAGTATACTTTTACTTACCATTTTCTATCCTGTTTGCAATATTGGCACATTTCAATAGTAAACTTCCCCTCCTTCCAAAAAAAGAAAGTGAAATGAAACTAATAAAAAGATAAGAAAGCATAAAGAGATGTATCTTCTAGTACACGGGGGAACAATCTAATTTTACTTCTCTTGTATTTCTCAACATAAGGCAAGTAAAAAGGATGGCAAACATCATTATATTCTGAAAATCACACCTGGAATATGAATATAAATCGTGTCAATGCAATGCCACAAATACTTGCATTCAATTTTGTCTTCTAAGTATTATCCTTCTCCCAATACTTTAAATGACATGAAGAAAATCAGGTTATATTAACTTGTTTTTAATGGTTTCTGCTTGGAATCAGGATAAACAAATGAATATAGAGAAGGCAGGCAATGAGTTGAAAGATTACTAAAATTCCTAAAAGTAAACTTTGGGAGCATGATGCACACATTCACTTGTTGACATCCACTCCATGTCAGGTAGTTCAAAAGATAGTGAAAATACAGTGTAAATAAAATCTAGTCCCTGACCATAAGAAGATACACACTGGTAGACAAGGCAGGCAAATGAACAAGATATTACGTACCGACGATGACTTGAATCATAGAGATGTGTATCAGATGCTGTGTAAGGATGGAATGAAGACACATCACAGAAGAGGACAAAAGTAACAGTTACAGTAAGCCATTTCAAGAAAGGTGGTGATTTAGCTGAATTTTCAATAATAGTCACAGATGATAAGAGAGGCTACATCCTTCAAAAGAAGCAGCAAAAAAAGTAGCAGGAATATGCAAAGGCTGAAAGTGATCTGGAACAATTTTTCAGTCACTTAGTGCTCAAAACTGAGGGTTCAATTTAAGTGTGTAAATAATGGGACAGAATCTGGCAGTGTAGAAAAGTGTATTGTCTATGCTTGTAAGCCTGAATTTTTATGTCTACTACATTTGCCTTCAAATGCCATTTCATCTAAATATTAGTTACTGACATAAGGAAGTAACCCTTTGCCTCAGTATTCTGAACTGCAAAATGGAGAGAACACTGTATATCTTGCATGTTGTTGGAAACATCCATGATAATATTATTTAAAGCCCCAACTCTCCAACTAACCAAACTTGTTCATTGCAACCATGATATATGTATTCACAACATACATATATGGCATTCATACTATCCTTGATCTCTCAGCAACATGCCTCAAATTTGGCCCTCCTTCTTTCTGAGGAATAACTTAGAAAACTTCTATGATTCCACTTTCTGTTCCTCATACTTTCTGGCACCTTACACTTAACCTGTCTTTGTTAATTATTACTTTTTTTGGGTCTTTTTAATTTTGAAATTTGTCTCTCTCTGTGCTCCTCACTTATAATTCTACATTTTTAGTTTTGTGAATGTCTTTTATTCTCATGACCTCAAAAGCCTTACACATATCTTAAAAATATATATTTAAGAGCTCAGCTGCCTTACTTTAGCTCTAGGCCTATATATCTAAATGTTCACTGACTATCCCCACTTGGTATCTTGCTGACATCTCAATCATGGTAAAAAGTATCCTGATATTGACTGCAAAAATATATTTATTTCCTTTGTCTTTCATCTTGTTAAAAAATGTTACTATTCAAGCAGTTAATTTCTCAATTCTGAAACCAATATTGACAACTTCGTCTTCTTCCTTTCTATTCATTGTCAAATCATGCTCATCGTGAACACAGTGTATGAATTAGACTCCTCAGTTTGTTACCATCTCTGCATCCATAACCTTGTACTGTTTGGGTTATGTAAATGATCTTTGAACTAACCTCTTTCTCTACTTCTCCCCAGCTCTAGACACCATGCCAATCCATTCCTTACATATCCAGAATAATCTTTTAAAAATATACATCATCAAGTTTTTCAAATACTCAATATTCTTTAGTGACTTTTCTTCCACCTGGAAATGTTTTCATCCTTAAATGTTTGTAACCATGATTATAATACCTTATAACTCTACCTGAAAATATGCCCCCTGCCCATTTTTCCTAGCTAATTCCTACAAATCCTATAGATTTCAGTTAATTATTATTTCTACAAAGAGGCATTTAATAACCTAATCAGATTTGACCCATCCCTCTTGCTCTTCACAATGTCTATTGCAGTCTTCAATGTTACATGCATTTGTATATTTTGTTTTATGTTTATCTTTGCCACTGAGCTTCAAGATGTCACAGATCTCATAGGTGGCAAAAACACTACAGGACCTAGCACATAGTGAGTGCTCAAAAATAGTCACTGAATAAACATAAAATGAATAAATTAGTTATTTCTTGTAGATATGAGTCAACATGATCACAAGCATGAAATAGCTGGGGTGTATGAAAAGTTACTTTTATGTTTTTCCTTTTTTGTAGCAAGGCAAAAAAAATTGTAAAATAAGTCCTATTCACAGAGAACACTTTTGGTTAGACTATGCCATATAACAGTACATTTTTTAATTTTTTTAAATGTTTATTCATTTTTGAAAGAGGCGGGGGGAGGGGCAGGAGAAGGGGGAGATAGAGGATCTGAAGCGGGCTTTGTGCTGACGGCAGAGAGCCCGGTGCAGGGCTGGAACCCCGGATACTGTGAGATAATTACGAAGTTGGATGCTTGACCGACTGATCCACCCAGGCACTACAACAGTATATTTCTTAAATGAGTTCCTTTTTTGTTCATAAGAGGAAAAAGACTACATCATCAATTTGAGCATTGTGTTTCTTTATAGACAAGAGTAATAGTGTAAGAAGTAATTTTTCCACCTTCAGCCACTACTATGTAAAGCTAAAAACAATGTCATTCTATCTTTCAATTTTAGTAATCTAAGAAATCAATGTTGCTGGGCAGTTTACGTTTCATCAGCAAGAGCTTGAGATACTGCTCCATATAATATCAAATTGAAAGTGACAAGTTGCTGTTCTTAAGTCTTTTGGTCTTTGCAGGTTACCTAATGTCAATGCAGGTTTATGGCATCAGATCAAAAGGAATCTGTGTTGTCAAAATAAAAATAATGAAAAAGATGTTGGTGGAATTGGTTTATTAAGGTAGTTAATCAGAGTTTCTCCAGACAAACAAAATACCTCTATAAAACCTGTTTGGCTTATTTTTAACAGATAAAAAATAATGTAATATATGATAGTTAAATAACTTGTTATGGTAAAGTTTTTGATTTTTTTTCTCAGAAGATAAGAATAAATAGATATAAATTCTAATGTGACCTATGCCACATAAAACAGTCTCAAATTTACATTATCTGTCTTGCTGAGTACACAGTTTCTTAAATCTATGTTGAAGAACCAAAGATGCCTGAGAGATGGGAAGTCTTCTTGAACTGCCAGAAAAGCATTGCGGGGCAGGAGACCCCTGTGTCTGTGCATATCTGCATTTACACCTGCATCTATATTTAGATCTGTATTTTTTCTCCCCTTCGGACACTCCTCAGACCTCAAAAATGGAGGGACTTTTGGGTGATGACAGCCATGAGAAAGTCTTAGTATTATGCATGAAGTGGTTTCTAAAGGAAAGTATGAGTTTTCTACAAAATGTGAATGGTGGCAACAAAAGACAGTGAACAAAGATTGCGTCTTCCCTAATTATAAGTGGAGTGAGTCCAAAGAGGTGCAAAAAATCAAGTAGGAGGGAAACAGCCAAAATTTGTGTGTATAATTCTGTGTATAATCATTGGACTAACTTGTCCTTTTTTCTCCTGAGAAATTCAAAGAAGACAACAAAAACAATGAGGGATTTATTGGGCTGAAATTAGATATTTTAAAACTTATTCTTTTACTTTATTTCAGTTTTTCTGAATTCTTTTTATATATATTTTCAATCTCTCATTAGAGAGTAACACACACAATGTTAAAAATGTTAAAATGGCTTATCAAAATGAAATATACAATTTAAAAGGATCACAGTATACTATTTTCAAATAGATCTTAAAATATGTACTCTTATGAAAGAAGATAATTTACATTTAAGCATTATCGGTTTACTTCTCTTATCCTTTCTATCATTCGTGTGGGGTGTGTGTGTGTGTGTGTGTGTGTGTGTGTGTGTGTGTATGTGTGTGTTGTATACCTACCATGTACCAAAACCCAATTCTGAGGTTACAAAATGTACAGAAGTGAACACTACATAATCACAATCATCAACTCAGTGTATTGGCATTGCCAAACCCCAAAAAGTGTTCTGGAAAATGTTACTGGTGAATATGTATTAGCTAAATTCAATTGATTTTTAATTGCAATATTTAAATCTTTTCTGTCGTTTGTGACTGTCTCTCCTCCTTGAAATTCTCTATTCTGTCTTGTTCCTCTTCTTTTTTTTTTTTTTTTTTTTTAAATTTTTTTTTTCAACGTTTATTTATTTTTGGGACAGAGAGAGACAGAGCATGAACGGAGGAGGGGCAGAGAGAGAGGGAGACACAGAATCGGAAACAGGCTCCAGGCTCCGAGCCATCAGCCCAGAGCCCGACGCGGGGCTCGAACTCACGGAGCGCGAGATCGTGACCTGGCTGAAGTCGGACGCTTAACCGACTGCGCCACCCAGGCGCCCCGGTCTTGTTCCTCTTCTACATGTATGGCAGCTGATTCTCAAATTTCTGCTAAAAGTTGAAGAAAAATGGAGAAATTTTATGTCAGAAGTGTAAGAGTGTGTGTGCCTGACATGGGCCGGAAAGCAGTTTTGAACAGCTGTATCACAAAGAGTAAGTGTTGGAGAATGGCCAAACACTAGGTCC
Organism: Puma concolor; assembly: GCF_028749965.1. Classification (NCBI taxonomy): domain Eukaryota; kingdom Metazoa; phylum Chordata; class Mammalia; order Carnivora; family Felidae; genus Puma; species Puma concolor. Next base: position 201,954,738 of record NC_141667.1, on the reverse strand, counting down.
AGATGCTAGCATAATGGCTAACACATATAGAAGTTCAATATATTATAGCCTCTTTTTTTTTCTCATACACAAATCCTTTTATTATGGTTCTTTACCTTGATTTTTTGTGTGTCTTTTTATTGTCCAGAAAACAATGTTTCAAGACCTAAGTGTGTCGTGAAAAATCCTCCATTACCTCACTCATGAAGACTTTCCTGCTTTACTTCTCACTTTACCGACCTCTTTCTGTTCTCTCCAACAGTGGTGCCCCAGAAAGCCCTATCCAAGAGGAAGTTGTCAGACGATGGAAATGCTCCACATCTGCATGATCCAATATGGTAGCTACTAGTATTTGTATTTATTGGTCCAGTAAGCGCTTGTACCTAGTGCAATTGAGGAACCGAATCGTTAATTTAAATTTAAATAGCTATATGTGGCTAGTAGCTATTATATCGAACCACACAGATCTAGAATTTTATTTAGTAGTAGGTTAAGAATTGCAAATGCATTGGATAGTTGTGCTAAAAGAATTAGGCTTTTGTATAGTAAGTATTTCTCCTTAGATTTTATGTTTAATTAGTTCATGTCTCAGAAGACAGAGATGATTATAATTATAGGTAAATTAAAACCTACCTCCATGCTATTATTAAAGCTCCCCCAATTTATTTTCCAGCTGTAACATACTGTCTGCAGTTTTCTGAATTCACTATGGCGGTTTCCCACCTCAAAGACTTGGCTATTGCATATCCTCTAGAATGTCATTCCACCCTTGGCTGCCTGGGAAACACATACTTATCTATCAAAACACAGCTCATTGTCACTTTTTAAACATAGGTTTTCCAGAAACACAGGAAACATTATCTAAACTATGTGAGATTCTCTCTAGAATTCCCTATACTGCCCTTTATCCCACTGTAACAAGCTTATATTTCTTTCTTATTTCCATTCCATAGTTTCCTATAATTCTGTCAAGCAGATTTTCTTGATGATTTAATGTTTTTAGGAAATATACATGACAGTCAGATGTTACAAATGCTGCTCTCCCAATGAGCACATTGAATGCATGCAATAGCTACCTCAATGAATGAAATAGCAAAAAATTAAGCATTATGCAACTTCCAGTAAAGTTTGGTTAAAGTAGTTTTTTTATTACATTATTTGCATTCAGTTTGTTTTACCTTTTTAGGTGACAGTTCAGTCCTTTTTAAAACTTACTCAGAAAACTTGAAATGGCGGTAATGGTTTACATTTGAAAAAGTGTTCTATTACATACGTTTTATCGTGAAAGATACGAAGGTTAATTTCATTCCATCCAATGTGCTTTTGGTTGTTTTATTTTGTAAGCATCTGTTGTCCTCTTTTCTTGTTTGAGAAGGGCTTGCATGAAAGGAGCACACTATATTACTTGAATTTATCTCTCTCCTTTTGCTAGCAAAACCTTTACTCCTTTATCTTCATCTTTTAAATCTGACAGTTTGAATTTAATTTTTATCAGTTTTGTCATTCCCATTCTTTTAGCTACATGGGAGCTTGAATATCTCTCTACGGTGTATTGATTTTTGCCCTTATTTAAATATTGTAAAAATTACTATCGATTGTCTCAAGATGATTCTGATGCGCTCCCGCCCCCGCCCCCCCCCCCCCCAGCCTCCTTCATTACCAGTATCTTCATGCTAATGGTGTGAGGGTGACTTTGACTGGGAAAGAGCTAAATTAAACCGGGGTCCTGCTTACTGCTATGTCCTTGGAATACTTTTCTTTGGCAGCAGCACTTCCTCCCCCACCCTCCCCCCACCCCCCGCCCTGCTCTTCCTGCAGTTTTGTACAACAACTTGTTCAGATATGCAAGTATAGTACTGAGTCCAGCTTTGGTATCCATGGCAGCAATTTCTGCCCTAGTTTTATCTGACTTTTCATTTAATTCTTCTGAAAGGGCATTCATCCCTTTGTGGAGGAAGCTAATGAGGCGCTGGTACCAGAGCCCTGGTTCCTATGTGCCAAAAACAGCATCTTGCAAAGCTGCAAGACACATGACCTTGGGGAGTAAGTCTCGTTGAGTAAATTTTGCATTTCAAATATCTTCAAACATTGTCCTACAACATTAAACTTTTTTAAGTATCAGAAATAGAAGTGGATGAATAGATTTTCACTGAAAATTTTTTTCACTATTAGGGAAGAAAGAGCTCTTTTTCTCTTTCTCTACCCACATTTGTTGAGTTTTATCCAGGTTTGGAGAAATACAGCATATTCCACTTCCACTGGTTGTAGTGCCCAAGTAATAACTTGATAGCATGGTCAAGAAAACTTCTTGTGCTACTTTATAAATTACAATGGGATTTCATAGCCCATACTACATTTAATCTCTATTGATACTTAAAAAATCAACTCTCAAAAAGCCAATATTTCAGAAAAGTATAGTACAAAATAGTAATCCACATAGTAAAGTTATTAAACTTTACCCAATAATGCATAAACCGAAGGGATTTAAAAAAGAATCAGCAGTTGGGGTGTCTGGGTGGCTCAGTCAGTTGAGCAACCTGACTTTGGCTCAGGTCATGATCTCACAGTTTGTGAGTTCGAGCCCCGCATCGGGCTCTGTACTGACAGCTCACAGTCTGGAGACTGTTTCAGATTCTGTGTCTCCCTCTCTCTCTGTCCCTCCCCTGCTCATGCTCTGTCTCTCTCTGTCTCAGAAATAAACATTAAAAAAAAAATTTAAAAAAAAAAAAGAATCAGCAGTGAGTAATGTCTTTACCATTGTCCATCTCCTTTGCTAAACTAGTCAGCTCAGCTTTACATGTTTGTGGTAAAAGAAGTGGTAATAATTTAGCTTCAATTATACTTTTTAAATTTATATTTTACGCAAATTAGTAAGGCTAAGCTAAATAAAGTGTCTTTTTGTCTCTGGATCAGAAATTCTAGCACTGTATTTTTAAGTCATGTTATTCTTATAAAGGAATACAGAAATGTGTCAATCACCAAAATTGCTTACAGAAAAGATTACAAATAATTTTATGCAGTCGAGATAAGCATAAATGTCAATTTTTCATTAAAAAAGTAAAAAAGAACAGTGAGTGTGTACCTAAGACACAAGTTTTATTACCTTTGTTTTGTTTATGGTCTTTTTCATTAGCATTTCTTACTATATTTCTGAAAATCCCATTATATTTAACATATACTGGTCTTACCATTCCAACGTTTAATTTTAAATAATACACAATGTCACAACCTTATACATATAAAAGCTATTCAATAAATATTTTCTTATTATCATTCACTATCTTGTATATTTAAAATTTTGAGAAATCCAGTATCATTGCCATAGCAATATAATTATATAGGGCCTTAATTTTCCTAAAACTTCTTCCTGAAAATTAAAAACATGTGTATAGAATATACTTATCTATTTTAAGAGCAATTTTAACTCAGAATGCATAATACTATGCATAATAATGTTTGTTCTTTATTTAAGCAATAAAAACAACATGAAAGCTAAGTACTGTTTTGTTGAATAGTAACCAAGGGTAATCTGAGATAAGAAAATGTCACTAAATTAATCTCTTAGAAAAAAAAAACTTAGATTTTAATGATAATAAAACATTTTTTTCATTTGAATGATATTTAAAGAATCATAATCTCACTTTTGTAGCAGAGACCACAGAGGAGGCAGGGCTTGCTTGCTTAATAATGAGATTTGTCTCCAATTTAATACGTGGGTAATATCTTAGGTAGAATAAATTTAAGGGATATTTTTAAAGTAATTATTCATTGATGCAGTTATGCTAACTAGCAACTATAAAAGGAGAAAAAAAAAATAGTAATGAGAAGAGAGTACATTTTGACTGGAAAAGTATAAAGGATTAGGTTTCAAGAAAAGGCAACTGTCACAGTCAGAGAGAGTACCTTAGAATACTCTGGACAAGATAGGTAAAAATTACAGTTTTCAAGGTAAGTCTTAAAAACTGTAATTGTTATATAAGGTAATTTCTTGGAGAATGGGTATGACGTGACAGAAATTGTCCTGCATGTTATGTGTCTCTGTTCATAATGTCAGACGGTAAGCCAGTGTAACTTTGTAAACATACTTGACTTAAGTTTTTACCCATTAAATTAATTTCCAACTGAAAATGCTTGCCTTTACCTTTCATTTTTCAATCATAGACAACTCACTAAATTTCACTTGTCGCAGGTTTATCAAAGCCTTTCCATAGAAGCATCACTCAACACCACTAATCCAGTTAACTGGAGACTGTTAACACATCCCTGATGTGAAATGGAGCCTCCTTTTTACTTCCCCCACCATTCTGTTTTGTGTTGACTCTGTTCCATCTTTATGTGTTTCATCTTCTACATGTCAATGTGTTCCATTCGTGTACAAATTAGACTTTTTAACTCGTCTTTTTTTTATTAAAAAAAATTTTTTTTTCAACGTTTATTTATTTTTGGGACAGAGAGAGACAGAGCATGAACGGGGGAGGTGCAGAGAGAGAGGGAGACACAGAATCGGAAACAGGCTCCAGGCTCTGAGCCATCAGCCCAGAGTCTGACGCGGGGCTTGAACTCAAGGACCGCGAGATCGTGACCTGGCTGAAGTCGGACGCTTAACCGACTGCGCCACCCAGGCGCCCCTCTTCTTCTTTTTTTAATGTTTATTTATTTTTGAGACAGAGAGAGACAGAGCATAAATGGGGGAGGGTCAGGGAGAGGGAGACAAAGAATCTGAAGCAGGCTCCAGGCTCTGAGCTGTCAGCACAGAGCCCAATATGGGGCTCGAACTCATGGACTGTGAGATCATGACCTGAGGCAAAGTCAGATGCTTAACTGACTGAGCCACCTAGGCACCCCTAGGCTTTTTAAATCTTCTTAAACAACACAATTAAATGGTATTGGGTATTCTGATCACAGCTATCCTTTTTTAAAATAGCTGTAATTTTAAAATCAACAGACATTTAAAGCAGCATATTCTGGGGGCGCCTGGGTGGCGCAGTCGGTTAAGCGTCCGGCTTCAGCCAGGTCACGATCTCGCGGTCCGTGAGTTCGAGCCCCGCGTCAGGCTCTGGGCTGATGGCTCGGAGCCTGGAGCCTGTTTCTGATTCTGTGTCTCCCTCTCTCTCTGCCCCTCCCCCGTTCATGCTCTGTCTCTCTCTGTCCCAAAAATAAATAAAAACGTTGAAAAAAAAAAAATAAAGCAGCATATTCTATTCCCTCTGATTTTCTTCAGATGTTGAATACAGAACATGAAAAACATGGTTAGAAAAATAATACAATTTTTTAATATAATCACTGCTTAATACGTGCACACCTACCAAGTTCTTCCAGACTAGAGTCCCAATTTATATGCAATGCAGTTATATCCCTCTTCATTTTGTTAAAATAATTGATACCTCGCATTAACTTCCTAATCACTCCCTAATATTCTCTATGCCTAATTAGCCCTGAATATTCTCAATGCATGCTTATACAATTTCTAACATCTAGCTAATTTTAAATACTTCCATTAGACATCATTAGATAGCAACTTACTTTTCTCCCTAAAGTTATGTCTGCATTTTCACTGTTTATATCATCATATATGTGAAAATAATCTAGGCTGATATTTCTACGACTTGATAACGAATTGTCCTTGTTTTTCTAGCGCTGCCTTCCTTGCTCTTTTTCTCAGATCTCTTTGATAAAATGAAATCATGTGCATTTATAGACAAATCAAAAAATCCAAATAATACATAATAAGTGGAATTCTTAAAAGGATATTTCAAAATTAAAATTCCTACAGTGAGATTACTTAAACAACCTAAGTAGTAGTTAACAAAACACAAGATAAAGGATCAGAAAATTGATAGTTTACCTGAAGAACTACATACAAATATTTCTTGAAGCCCAGAGCAATGAATCTGTATTATGATGTACAATCTAGGATTTTGCTGATTTAAAAATGCTTCATTAATTCTATCTGTACTTTCTTTGTCTTAACTAAAACGAGTGTTTAGCAGTCATGTGTAATGATCAATGCATTTTTCTTAATAACTACTATTTTTTATTCATCATACTCTCTGTGTTCTCATCACTCTCATTTTGTTCTTTAAATTTTTCATAATATGATTCATTTTATGACTTATTTTCTCTTTGGGTGTTCTCTATATGTTTTCCAGACTGTCAGTCTGTTCTTTATAGAGAACAAGAGAACTGTGCCCCAGCTGTGGTTTAATCCTGCTTTATGATTTAAGTTCATGCCTCTGGTTGTATATCCAACTGTTGAATTTTTTATCACTTTATGATAAAATTTGCCTTTTGTCCATAGTTCTTCTTTGGCAATTACTCTGACATTGTTTTAGATCCGAATGCGTAGTGCCTCTTTTTGGCACTGGTATATGCATGCATCTTAAATAACAATGTGCATAATTGCATAATTTAATTATATACATATTGAATGTTGTTCGGCAAGAACACATGATTGCAAATCTCTCTAACACAAAAGAGAAGGCTGTTTAAAGTTCCAATTTAAAATGTTTGCTTCTCCCTTTACTAATTCATGTGCTAAAGCTGACTTAGTACCCCTTTGCCCATTCTTTTAATCTCTCCAGATTTTATTAAATCTTAAATCTTCAAGCATAGTATTTGCTTTTCCTCTCATTTTGAATCATCTGCTTCTCAGCACTCTTTCCAGATTGTTAATAAATATGTTAAATAGCTATGGGCCTGAAACTAATCCTAGAGGGTCTTACTAGATGCTATTTTTTTGAAAGCCCAATATGGTTCTATTAATAATAATACCTATGCATTTTAATATGGCTCTCTTTTTGATACCCACAATATTATGTTGTACTGGGATAAATTTTAATAGGATATATTTGATAATAGACTTCACAAATCCTCATTGAAGTCGTTATTAAGTTGAAATTGAAAGAATAGTATTCTTCATACCCATACCAAACATAACCCATGTATATAATTCTATTTAAGTCCATTTTAAGCAAGTATAATAAATGAAAATAAAAGCCAATGTGGCATCACCCAGTAGGAAACCTCTGGGCTATACACAGTCAATTACCTAATTTTCTCAACCTTCCTTGGGGTAACCCAGTAAGCACAACAAAGGCTGTGAGCATTTGAATTGATTATCTTGAGATTTCCTCTTTGGTAACCTGAAAGTGTTGAACTGATATCGAAAGTGACTTCCTTCTTTAAAACCCACAGGGATTAATAAAATCAGCGCCAGAAAGGACATTTTCAGTAAAGACAGTCCCCTTGAAACTAAACCTGCATGTAGCTGGAAATGTTGGCAGTCTTGGAGACCTTAATTGTCAGAAGCAATTCTGTACGTTTAAGGACCTGGGGCTCACTGGAATTAAAGTCAACTGTAGCTGCAATAAGCTGTCTACAAAAATCTTATCTGGACCTTTACACAAATTACTCTTTCTTATAGGGTTGTTTCGTGTATATGTTTTTAACATAAGCATACATTATTTTTGTCTAATTAGCCTTTCCTTGTACTTTGATGTGAAGTCAAATGTCTGATTATTTCTTAATTATGTATTCTTTGGGGGAAGAAGCATAGATAAATAATCTGTGAGAACAGAAAACCCAAGACATTTATGTTGAACTTTAAAAGTGATTTCTTATTTGTGTTTGCAATTATGTTTACACTAAATGTTCAGGATTACATATACCTCAAGACAAAATATGTGATCACAGCCAAGGTTAAACATAAGAACAGCCACAGGATTTCTTTATCTTCTTGTTGTGGTATTTAACTCTTTGCCATGGTCTACCACCCAAGTAGAGGGAACAAAATAACTCAATAACAACTCAAAAGTAAAATGAAATACCACATTCATAATTCCTATTTACTTTTAGAGAGGGGCATGTTGAGGATATTTCTGCAAAAAATCCCAGCACTTCTCCCCACAAAAGGGAAGAGATAACAACAGATAAACATGAAACTGGATAAATCAAGTTACAAAATTGAAATATACTAGATGAGATTATACATGTAAAACAACCTCAGAAATAAACTGTTTCCTGAGCTGGAAGACAGTAAAGCAAAGGCTGATTGGACCTGAAGGAAAACTGCCATAGAAACAAAATGTCTATAAGATGGGGGATGGGTGCTAGGCGCTGTTGATCTGTTGCTAGGCAAGGAAAAGCATTGTTTATTCTGGTGGGTACGTTAGTCCTGTCACTAGAGAGAGGTTCCTTATTATACAGCAGAGACTCCATTAGTTCAGAATAAATACCTACTTTCAAAGACACCCACTTCCTCCCTTTGCTCCATGCAATGTTTTAAATGTAATTTTATCCTCCTTGATATTTCAATAGAAAGAGGGTGCACTATGTGGGAGACTAGATTAACATATTTTATTTTCTTTCTTTTTAAAAAATATTTATTTTTGAGACAGAGAGAGACACAGAGTATGAGTGGGGGAGGGACAGAGAGAGAGAGGGAGACACAGAATCAGAAGCAGGCTCCATGCTCTGAGCTGTCAGCACACATCCTGATGTGGATCTCGAACTCACTAACTGTAAGATCATGACCTGAGCTGAAGTTGGATGCTTAACTGACTGAGCTACCCAGGAGCCCCAAAATATTTCACTTTCAAGGCAAATGAAATCCTTTAGTAGAAAGGCAAATGAATATCCGGTACACTAATGCCCAAAAATCCTGAAAAATTTTACTAGTTGGCAAACATTACAAGGAATTGTATGATCAGCTATGAATGTTAAGTAGTTTAAACAAATGCAAGCAGTACTTACTGTATGATCATACTTGTGTTAAGTGTTACAGGGCACACAAAAAGAACATACGGTTTATTTTATAATAAAAAATGTTCAGGGATTTGTTAGAAAATGATTGAAACACCCAGAAGATATATTATAGAAGATATGAAATTTACGTTGGACCTTGAAGGATGTTACCATTTTTACATCACCAGTATAAGAAATGTTAGAAAGATCTATCATGGGCTGAGCACAACCTAACATGGCGAGGTACGACTACTATCATTCACCATTATAAATGACATTCTTTCATGTTTTCATTATGGTCTGTTGTTATATAGTAAATTAGGATTCAGAATGAGTACTGGGTCTAAATTACTAATGTTGTGATTAAATGAACTAACAGTCACCCAAGTAAATATTATTGCTCTCTGTTATGTTAATGTCTTAAAAGAAGATATTAACAACCTAAAACAACCACATATTTTGTGTGTGGGGGGGTGCTCAGGGAGAGGAAGGAAATAAACCAATTTTAGTACAAAAAGAAAATAAACTAGTGTTGAAATGCCTCCTTCCCAAGAGTTACATGTGAACTATTTTGGGTAATCACACATATAAATTTTATATATTAGCAATTTTTGTTTCCTCCTGGAATTGATTGTTCAGAGTTAAAAGCATTTATGACTAATCCATTTAAAATCTTTGAGAAAAGCTTACCAAGAACTACTGATTTTAAATAATTCATTTACACAGATATTTCATCCCTTCACCTTTCCAATATAATGTTTATACTTTAAAAAATGTTTGTGTGCATGACTTTGCTGAATAAAGATTATATTTAGCATTTGAAAAAGATACTTAGCTCTACTCCTAACTACTTTATCCTAACTACTTTATTAAGGAAAAGTTCAGATTTTGCACATTCTCTAAATTTACACTAATAGTTTGTTGGATTTTACAACTGTTCATTTAATACTGGCTTTAACTACTTTCAATATTCTATTAATATATTTTCAAAATATTAATTTTGTAAATCTTCTATGTAGATCATTTATCTTTATCTGTTTATTACTACTTTTCTCTTATTTCCCATGCCTATTTCAATTACATTTTAGCAACAGTACAATTTAATTATAAAACACATAGTGAGGCAAACTAAGTTTGGATTTCTGCTCTAACATTTCATTCTATAATTCCTAAGAAGTTACTTATTTCTCTCTTTGTTCTTCATCTGTATCTTGGATACAAATTTCAACTATCTTGTAGGGATTTTATAAGGTTTAACAAGATAATTTATTAAATGAGGTTGGCAACGAATGAGTACTCAATGAATATTGCTACTATTATGCTCCTTCTACTTAGAAATCTTCCCTTCTCGCCACCAATGTTTGACTTTAAAACTTTATCATCACTTTGCTAGCATTTTTCTAAATGTGGATTATAACCCATTAATTGGCTTTGAAATCAATTCACTGGGTCTAATTGCATTATCTCTTAAAAATGAAAATAAAATGAACTGGAAAAAATACCAAATTACATCAAACATAGTAAGATGAAGAAGTTTTATAAGACTTTTGTCTTAGTTATATGTGTGTGGGTATATCAATACTTTTTATACCCTAAGTCACATTAAAATTCTAAAAAACACTTCCAGTGTTCTTTCTCTGAGTGTTTATGGAGTATCTGAACTATGCCTTGAACTAAGACCCCACTACTCCCGATTTCTATTTTTCTTAAGGCTGCCAAATTAACTCTCTGAAAGATGAATCCTTATGACATAGCAATCTGTTTATTTTTAAATAAAAACAAAATATAAAAATTGGCAAAATTTTGAGCTCCCAATTTAATATGACATGTAGGATTCCTTCCTAAATTAATTCCAACCTGTCTTTCCTAGGAAGTCTGTACTCCATTCACACTGATTTGCTAGTAACTTCCTAAATGCCATGCATTTTTACCAACCTGAAACACCTTCTTTTCCAATTGTTTGCTTCTATTCATCCTTCAAGTCACAGCTCAATTATCTTCTACTCAAGGAAGACTTGGCTGACTCAAAAGACAAGTGCAGCCCTCCTTGGTTGCTCTTTGGTGTTATCACTGATATGGGTTTTTGTCTACCTAAAACAAACAATAAATTAATAGCAATGAAATAAATTTTGGTAGTGTATTTTTTCCACTAAAATATTAAGTTTGCCTCAAATTCAGTAATTGTCCGTAATGACTTTATTACTTTTGAGCTATAAAATGATGCTATATTTTATGGACAATTTGTTGTATTTTTCTCTCGCAAGTTAAATAATTTACATAAATAGGAGATCTGAATTACTAAAAACCATTATCATGTTGATCATCTAATTTACATAACAATACAGTATTACAGGAATATGGTCACCCTGACACATCTCTATCATTTGAGAATCAGTATCTTCAACAGTCTACTTAACTCATTTGCTTTGACAATTTTTAAATTTGTATGTTTAACTGAGGAATATATATTTGTGTCTCTGTACTATTTTATATTTTTTACAGTTTTTTTTTCAGAATTAACATCATTTGAGAAGAAAACATGGTCTTATTTATATACAGCAGGCATGTCTTCATGTCTGTATATGGAAGTTTTGGGGTTTTTATTTTGCTTTTTGTTTCAGTAACTGTTAAAACATGTTTCATGTCACTCTTTTAGTAGTTAAGAGAAAAATGGGGGAAAAAGTAACAGACGTAGCAGTATAAAAGTAGACTGTCATTCATCCAGGAAAAAGTAAAGCTGAATTAAAATAATTCTGACCCTGAGGACAATACTACAGTCACATTCAAGAGGAGGGAAGAAGGTAGGTAGGACTTGAAAAAAAGGGGTGCCTTATTTTGCTTGACATAAAATATTTAACAGTACATATTTTTGTGAGAGGATCTGAAAAATACTTTCTTTACTATATCTGGAACCTTGGGGGTACCCAGATTATAAAAGTCAATAACTCAGAATCAAATAACCAAAAAGGCATGTTTTTTGCATTTATATGAAAGACTACAACCTAAGGGAAAATATGCTTCTTAGCTTGAATAATACACACAGGAAAGAAAATTTACATTGCAAAAATTGAGGGGGGGGTATTGCTAACGTAAGAGATACAGTAGTCATTATTACTAACAAAAGTTATAGTCCAATATGCTGTCTTTATCATTTTATATATTTGTAAGACTTGTGAGTTCACTTCCAATCTCAGCATAGCAACTCTAGTGTTTCAGAAAGATTTTTAATCTCTCAATTTGGTTATATTATGGGGATTTTTCAGAAAAAATAATCCTTGCACAGATTGCAGAATGAGGGATAGGATAGGATAGACAAGATACAACACATAGTATTTATACTCACAGAACTCATACTCATGTTGAAAATAATAGCATTAATAAAGATGCAACAATTGGATAAAGGTAGAGACTAAACCAAACATATATATATATATATATATAAAATGGATGGTCATTCAGATAAGTAGAAAAAGACAAGTTTTTGATGGTCATTTTAAAAGTAATAAAGTTGGGAAATTTTCCAAAAATGATTAAGATTTGAATAAGTAGACATGAATGCTAAGTACATATGTAATGTAAATGTTCAAATGGCACTAATAAATTCAATACTTCAACGTTTTTCACTATTAAAATGGAAAGCAAGAGATTAACAGATGGTGATTTATTAAAATGCCTTGAGATATTGAATGTAATAATTTAACAACATAGATACAATGTTATAAGAAAATAAATGATTAACCAAATGTGTTATTCATAAACTGTGTTCAGTTGAGAGAGGAATCATTTGGGTGGGACATGGTAAAAAGTGTATCTTCATAGTTGTATAGTTAATGAACTCAGTTATGACTTACATACATATAGTGTGATTTGAACTGTTCCATGCACAAAGAGTAATGTTCATAATGTTTTATTCAAATAATGTTCATAATGATTTATTCACAGGCAGTGACCAGGTTAGATTTTTTAATAAGGAATTTTTTTTCAATCAATAATAAAAGATAAAATCAAGCATACTGGGTAGAGGCAAATTGTTGTGGAATACAAATGCCCATAAAACAAAGTCTTGTGATTCATGTTACTCTTTGGGTTTATTATCATTACTAGTCCTCATGGGTGTGCAACTTTGCAATGTCAAAAATATTTATCTCTACTATGCCAGTTAGTTGTCAAAATAATTCTTTGTGCAAACTAAGCCGTAGAAAGTTTAAATTATTTACAAGTAAAGTTATATATCTAATAAGTGGAGAAGCCAGGACCATAGTGCAAGTATTTTTTTATAGCCAAGCCCATTGTTTTATTGGATACTTAGACTGCAAGTAATAGGAATCTGAATTTAAAATGGCTTAAACAAACTATAGAAAGCATATGAAGGTAATTGAAGAAGATTTAAAGAAATGGAAAGACATTCCCTGCTCATGGATTGGAAGAATAAATATTGTCAAAATGTCAATACTACCCAAAGCTATCTACACATTCAATGCAATCCCAATCAAAATTGCACCAGCATTCTTCTCCAAACTAGAACAAGCAATCCTAAAATTCATATGGAACCACAAAAGGCCCCGAATAGCCAAAGTAATTTTGAAGAAGAAGACCAAAGCAGGAGGCATCACAATCCCAGACTTTAGCCTCTACTACAAAGCTGTCATCATCAAGACAGCATGGTATTGGCACCAAAACAGACACATAGACCAATGGAATAGAATAGAAACCCCAGAACTAGACCCACAAACGTATGGCCAACTCATCTTTGACAAAGCAGGAAAGAACATCCAATGGAAAAAAGACAGTCTCTTTAACAAATGGTGCTGGGAGAACTGGACAGCAACATGCAGAAGGTTGAAACTAGACCACTTTCTCACACCATTCACAAAAATAAACTCAAAATGGATAAAGGACCTGAATGTGAGACAGGAAACCATCAAAACCTTAGAGGAGAAAGCAGGAAAAGACCTCTCTGACCTCAGCCGTAGCAATCTCTTACTCAACACATCCCCAAAGGCAAGGGAATTAAAAGCAAAAGTGAATTACTGGGACCTTATGAAGATAAAAAGCTTCTGCACAGCAAAGGAAACAACCAACAAAACTAAAAGGCAACCAACGGAATGGGAAAAGATATTTGCAAATGACATATCCGACAAAGGGCTGGTATCCAAAATCCATAGAGCTCACCAAACTCCACACCTGAAAAACAAATAACCCAGTGAAGAAATGGGCAGAAAACATGAAAAGACACTACTCTAAAGAAGACATCCGGATGGCCAATAGGCACATGAAAAGATGTTCAACGTCGCTCCTTATCAGGGAAATACAAATCAAAACCACACTCAGATATCACCTCACGCCAGTCAGAGTGGCCAAAATGAACAAATCAGGAGACTATAGATGCTGGAGAGGATGTGGAGAAACGGGAACCCTCTTGCACTGTTGGTGGGAATGCAAATTGGTGCAGCCACTCTGGAAAGCAGTGTGGAGGTTCCTCAGAAAATTAAAAATAGACCTACCCTATGACCCAGCAATAGCACTGCTAGGAATTTATCCAAGGGACACAGGAGTACTGATGCATAGGGGCACTTGTACCCCAATGTTTATAGCAGCACTCTCAACAATAGCCAAATTATGGAAAGAGCCTAAATGTCCATCAACTGATGAATGGATAAAGAAATTGTGGTTTATATACACTATGGAATACTACATGGCAATGAGAAAGAATGAAATATGGCCTTTTGTAGCAACGTGGATGGAACTGGAGAGTGTGATGCTAAGTGACATAAGCCATACAGAGAAAGACAGATACCATATGGTTTCACTCTTATGTGGATCCTAAGAAACTTAACAGAAACCCATGGGGGAAGGGAAGGAAAAAAAAAAAAAAAAGAGGTTAGAGTGGGAGAGAGCCAAAACATAAGAGACTGTTAAAAACTGAGAACAAACTGAGGGTTGATGGGGGGTGGGAGGGAGGGGAGGGTGGGTGATGGGTATTGAGGAGGGCACCTTTTGGGATGAGCACTGGGTGTTGTATGGAAACCAATTTGACAATAAATTTCATATATTAAAAAAAATAAAAATAAAAAAAATAAAAATAAAATGGCTTAATAAACATTTACAAAATTCACAAACTTTATAAGAAAAAGTTCAAAGTAAAGCAGCAGTGTTATTTAATTAAACAGTACTGTCATTATTAAATTCAGGTATTTTTTCATACTTTGTCATCTATTATTGAATTCATCCTCAGAATATTGGCATTTCCGATCATTATATGAAAATATGATGATGTTCAGAAGACGAAAGAAGTATTTTCCTGTGATTTTTTAAGGGACTTGAAGGAAAATTTTACAGAAGCACATTTCCCTCAGCCTTTTTGGGAAACATGCATATTACTGATATAGTCACTAGAAGTGAAAAGAAATTGCTTACAGACCAGATAAAACCTTCTCTGAAGTTGGTGGCAGGGAGTTGTCTTGTGTCATATATCTGCATGAAGGCAGGGTGGATAGCTAAAGAAGGAAGAAGGAGGTAATGTGCTGCATAGATAACTCAAAGTGACAGCCTCATTCTGTGTTTTTTTTTTCCTGCAACTATAAATGTCATATGATTACTAAATGAACACATATCAAGTGAACCAAACTGATACAATGTGTGTGATCTTTACTGAATGGCATTTAATAACTGGAGAGTTCTTGTTTCCTATTGATTCTGCAAAAAATTACTGAAATATTAGCAGCTTAAAACATTATCATCTTAGAGTTTCATACCTTATTTTTGTAATTTATAAATTGCATTAAATGCTTATTTAAGATGGTCTGAAACTTGATTTGCTACATTGGATGTTTGATGTGTTATTAAGAAAAATGTTGAGTAGCCATAACTGCATTTACCGATATAGTGCAAAAACATTTGCTTGATAATGGGGATACTTGGATTTTGATCCAAGTTATGCCAGGAAAAAGCTTTATAACATTTTGCAAGCCAATTAATTCCTGTAGGACTCAGTTATCTCATGTGGTGGCCAGACTATATTATAACTTAAGGACCCTTTCAGTTATACCACTTCTAAATATCAGTCCAATATTTCTGGAAAAAAACTCAAATCTATAGATAGCCATATTATGCTGATTGAACTATATGAATTGACATATTATTATTAGAAGAATGTGATTTCAGAACTGTATAGAATAATATACTCTTTGGGTTCCAATTTGAAATATGTTATTTGTTGTGAAATCATTGACTTATCTTACGTTTGCTAATTCAACTAACTCTGTCTTGAGAATCCAGTTTCCAAAATATCTACTGTTGCTTAAGATCATAAAGGTTCTGTAGAAAACAACCTAGCAGGCACCATCACCGTATCTGCTTATTCTCTCTTGGACCAGATTTAAGTGTGAAGAAACAAGTTGGAAACAGGTAAGAAACATTTTTTTTTCGGGCAAGAAAACTTAGGATCTACACTTACACACGGGAATGGAAGAAGATGGAGAAAGCATTTTGAGAATGTAAAGGAGACTGATTTACAAAAACAGTTTTTCACATAAATACACTCACACACAAACATACACTTTGCTTACATATACCTTTTTCTTTTTTCCCTGTCACGCTAGTCCAGCAATTTCAAAATCTTACTTATTGATTTGCCTTGCTAAATAGAATTTATTTAAGAAGCAGCATTGGGGTACCTGGGTGGGCTCAATCGTTAAGTGTCTGACTCTTGATTTTGGTGCAGGTCATGATCTCACAGTTTTTGTGAGATCAAGCCCCATGTCGGGCTCCATGCTGACAGTGTGATGCCTGCTTGGGATTCTCTCCCTCTCACTCTCCGCCCCTCTCCCACTCGTGCTCTCTCTAAACATAAATAAATATATATTTTTTAAAAGATGAGGTACAAAAGTATATTTCATAGAAGGATCATATACCCATATGATGAGTAAATCTTCAGAATTACCAAATTCTATCAGTACCCCAATAACTCAGAATCACATAGATGAAGGGACTGTTTTGCTTCTGGTCAAAATTGGTTGAAAGACTTTTGGTGGTGGATACGTTGAGATCTCTGCAATAAATTAAAAAGATCAATACAGAATGAGGCCTAAATGAGTTGATTCCTGGGGTAGGGATACATAATATTTTAGATTTGACTGTATTAAAAAGTGTATCATATCAATAAGTCACCATTTATTTTCTTGCAGTGTATAAGGTATTAGCTTTTATTTTGAAGTAGCCAGTTCAAAACATAACACAAAAGCATAAAAACCAAAACATTTCTAAGGAGAGATGTACATATCTGTTTCAGACAATAACAAATATGCTTTTTCTGTTATTGTTCTAGTTTTAAATTACCTCCATGGAGTTTATTACTGAGTTGATTTTTACTTGGTGTTGATTAAACGGTACTGTGAAAAGTTTAACTTCAAAATTGCCATGTATCAGGTAATCCAGGCTAGGTGATACCTTATCTTTGACAAGTTAGCATGTTTTTTTTTTTTTTTTTTTTTGAAAAAAGAATGCCATAATGGTCTTTTCTCAGAAATAATACTCTTTTAGATGAAATGCTTTGATCCTTTGTTATGGATTTTATTAGTTGAGCACATTTTTAATGGAGAAACTATCTCCCAAGAAAGGTAAACTTAAACAACTTTAATGGGCAAGTGCAAATGTATTATTTGTGATCAAGATTCAGCAGAAGACTTAGCATGCAATTTTCTATCTTCAGACTTTAGTTCTCAAAAGATTTTCCTTCACATTTCCTCTCATAGGAAAAATTCCTCCTGTCCTTTAAGCCTTCAGTCTAATTATAATAATGATTAGTATTATTTAAAAAATATGAAATAACTCTATGTGATGGGCTCTTCAATAAGTATATTATATTCACGTCAATTTTTTCTTTGATTTTTCAAATTTAAAAAAATTTTTTTCAAATTTTTATTTAAATTCTAGTTAGTTAACATATAATGATGTAATGTTGGTTTCAGGAGTAGAATTTAGTGATTCATCACTTAGATATAACACCAGTGCTCAACACAAGTGCCCTCCTTGATGCCTATCACCCATTTAACCCATCTTCCACCCACCTTCAATCCAGCAACCCTCAGTTTGTTCTCTATAGTTAAGAATTTCATAATTTGGGGGACCCAGGGGTTCAGTCAGTTAAGCATCTGACTTTGGGTCAGGTTATGATCTCATGGTCCGTGAGTTTAAACATCACATCAAGCTCTGTGCTGACAGCTAGTAGCCTGGAGCCTGTTTCAGATTCTGTGTCTTCCTTTATCTCTGCCCATCCCCGACTTGCACCCTGTCTCTCTCTCTCAAAAATAAACATTAAAAAAAGAGTCATAATTTGCTTTCCTCTATTTTTCCACCTTTCCATATGTTCATCTGTTTTTTTTTATTAATTTCTACATATGAGTAAAATAATATGGCATTTGTTTTTCTCTTACTGACTTGTTTTGCTTAGTATAATACACTCTAGCTCCATCCACATCATTGCAAATGGCAAGATTTCATTCTTTTTGATGGCTGAATAATATTCCATATATTATTTTATATTATCCATATTTTATATTTATTATCCATATATTATATTATATATACATATGTGTGTGTGTGTGTGTGTGTGTGTGTGTGTGTGTGTGTGTTAATAATGGTGCTATAAACATTGGGGTGCATGTGCCCCTTCAAATCAGTATTTTTGTATTCTCTGGGTAAATAGTAGTACAATTGCTGTCTCATAGGGTAGTTTTATTTTTAACTTTTTGAGGAAGCTCCATACTTTTTCCAAAATGGTTGCATTGGTCTGCATTCCCAGCAGCAGTGCAAGATGGTTCCCCTTTTTGTACATCCTTGCCAACATCTGTAGTTTCCTGTTTTGTTAATTTCAGCTGTTCTGACATGTGTGAGGGGGTATCTCATCATGGTTTTGATTTGTATTTCCCTGTTGATAAATGATGGCGAGCATCTTTTCATGGGTCCGTTGGCCATCTGGATATCTTCTTTGGAAAAATGTCTATTCATGTCTTCTGTGCATTTCTTAACTGGACTATATGTTTTTTTGGGTATGGAGTTTGATAAGTCATTTATGGATTTTTGATACTGACCCTTTATCAGATATGTCATTTGCAAATATCTTCTCCCATTCCACAAGGTGTTTTTAGTTTTGTTGACTGTTTCCTTCACTGTGCAGAAGCTTTTTGTCTTCATGAAGTCCCAATAGTTCATTCTTGCTTTTGTTTCCCTTGTGTCCAGCAATGTGTCTAGTAAGAACTTACTATGGTCGAGGTCAAAGAGGTTGTTGCCTGTGTTCTCCTCTAGGATTTTGATGGTTTCCTCTATCACATTTAGGTCTTTCATCCATTTTGAACTTATTTTTGCATATGGTATAAGAAAGTGGTCATAATTGGGCAACCTGGAAGAAATGAATAAATTTCTAGAAGTGTAAAAACTGCCAAAACTGAAATAGGAAGAGATAGAAAATTTGAACACACTCATATCCAGCAAAGAAATTGAATTAGTAATCAAAAATTGCCCAAACAAACAAGAATTCTGGGCCAGATGGCTTCCCAGAGGAATTCTACTAGATACTTAAAGAAGAGTTAATATCTATTCTTCCCACTTTGTTCCAAAAAATAGAAATGGAAGGAAAACTTCCAAATTCACTCTACAAGGCAAGAATTACCTTCATTGCAAAACCAGACAAAGATCCTACTAAAAAGGAGAATTATAGGCCAATATCCTTGATGAATCTGGATGCAAAAATTCTCAACAAGATACTAACAAATTGAATCCAATAGTACATTAAAAGAATTATTCACCATGATCAAGTGGGAGTTACTCCTGGGCTGCAGAGATGATTTGATATTTGCAAATCAACCAACATATAGAGTATTCCTCTCCTTCTGAAAAATCACAACTGTTAATGCTATCCCCACAACAACACAACCCTGTATTTTAATTATTAGATCATATATCATGGCAAAATCTTTAAAATCTAAATAAGTAAATTGTTTCTATTGCATAGAAGATGTGAGATATTAATTAAATCAAGTTATCATTATTAAAGCAAAAAAAAAATTTTGACAGGTTGGGCACCAGTTAATACTGTAAGATTTTCATTACAATAGAGACACAATTTTTCTAGGCCATTTTACTTGTTGCTCCAGACTTTGAACAGCCATTGGGGATACATACAAGTCATTCTGCATGTTTCTATGTATGTCAACAACGTAACACCTTTTCTGGTATTGTTCTTGAGTTGTTTAAATGACCCTTTAAATTATTAGAAATCATCTGTATTAAGAGGAGATGTGAAGAGTACTTGGTTTGCTTGTACCCTAGACTTAATATCCAGGTAGAAGACTTAGGAAGAAGCAATTTTCAATCATCGTTTTTTTTCACAAAAACTTGTCTGACATTTATAAAAATAGCAATTGACAGAGAGTGTGGCATAACTATTATGATCATTTTTGTATATTTTATGCTGCCTAAGAAATTGCGTCCGAAATTACTGTTCTGTCAGACATTATGCTTTAGGAGAAAATAGAGTTATCTGGATTTGAGGCTGCTTAAACATGGTTTCTAAATACATAACATTAAGAATAAAACTGAAACAATATATAGCAGAATAAATCAAGTCATTGCTTTACATCTAGGCTTTGAATAACTTTAACAAACATTTGTCAGAGGAAAATGTCAGAACTTAAGATTTTTTACTGTGGTCAGCTGTGAGTATTCCTTGAAATGATTACAGCCTTTGTTCAATCTAGACTCACCACTGTAACAGAAAGACATTTTAATATCTTTTTTGAAAACTTTTATGTATGTTATGCAAAACTTGTGTAATGCTCCATTTTTTAAAATCTACTTCACTAAAAACCGAATCATTGTTGTTATATGGGAAAGTTTTAAAATCAATCAATTAATTCTTCTGCATTATAATGATAGGAGGTCAGTAAAGCACAGTGAATTGAACTATCTTGAACTATTATTTCCCTAAAAGCAAATCATTAAAATAAGCACCTACATATATAAACAGGAAATACTGAATAGTAGATCAATTATTTTCTATAACTCGAAAGGAATTGAATTTCTTTTGAAAATCATCAATTATTTTTAAATTACTTGATATTTAAGTATTACTCTTATAAGACTGTAGAGGGACAGTAGCTTCACAGGTTTCACATAATTACTATAGTAGAGAGTAGAAAAGTTATGAGTTTCCAACTCATATTTAAAATGCCACGTGGACTTCTGGTTTAGTCACTTGATTAGAAAAATGGCATTGGAAAGAAGTCTAACTGAAAAGACACCATTATTTCAATTAATGTCACGAATAGACACAAATTTATACACAATTAAATCACAGTACTTTAACATTAAAAAAAAATTAACTATAAACCCCTTTCCTATAAAACTCTCTAAATTAATTCCAATTTCTGTTTGTTTCATCCAGTGGCCAAAAATAGAATCTTATAATCATTTTTAAACTTTTTTTGCTTCTACTTTCCTATGCCCCTTTGTTGCTTATATCTCAGTAATGTTTAAGAAGGTTTTAAAACCAGTAATGTAAAGCGTAAGTAGGTCTGATGGAAAGATATCCTGTAAACATCCAGGAAGTGGATATTAAACACACTAGGAACACGGGGACGATTCACTTGCAAGACATGAGAGGCACCCGGCCAGTCATACAGTATAAAATGTTCAGTCAGGGTGGTGCAGGATATATTTGACAGTCCAGATGGAATCCAGCAGGCAGCTTCAGAGCAGGGAGTACTGAGACCCAAACCAGAAGAGGATTTAGAGAGAGTAGGCATCAAAAGACATAAGGCAGCAGGTATCAGAGCCCAGATTTTGGGCACAGAAACGAGGGCAGGAGTCCAGAATCTAATGGGGCTGACAACATTTATCTCAGTACCGATGATGAGGTATCCGGTACTGATCATGGGGCTCTGAGCAAAGTCTGATATTTTACAGGATTACTCAAGTATCTATTCTCAAGATCTTAGTTTGTCTCTAAGGATGAGATCTGAGTCATTCCTTCTTGCATTGAAGAGCCATTCAAAATCTTTAAAATTCTTCTTCTATGTCTTTTGTGGGGAGCTCTCGGATCTACTCCCATTGCAACTGCCTTAATAAAAATTCTGTTCATTCTATAACCTATGTTAGTAACTTCTTCAGTGACTAGTCTACTATTATTCCCTTTCTTCTTTAATCCAAACCAGATAATGTTGCTTGATTAATCTGCCTCAATAAAGCTAAATTCAGTTAACTTAATGGCTCTGATTTGTGTACCAAATTGGGTGCAAATTTCTCTTTATGATATTCAAGACTCTTTATAACAGAAACTCAATTTATTATTTAAATCTGATATTTCATTACTTAAGTCCCATGCCTTATTCATCCTTTTTATGCAAGTTTGCTTCACCTATTCTGAAGAATAGTATTTACTGGGTTTTTAAACATAGATTTTCCAAATATTTTTTGTTTGTTCTTTCTGCTGAAAATATAACAATAAGCCTCTCTTTAAATTTTCTTTCAATGAAAGTTTAATATTCTCATAAATGACACCTACCAAACCAAATTCTCTTTATGCCCTTTCTTTATCATCTTATTTCAATAAAATTTATTTTTTTGAACAGTGGAGGTGTGGGGTTAGGGGTTGTGAATTAGCTGCAGATCTTTTTTCACATTTGCATGAGAAAAATATGAGCCGCCAGGGTCTGGGGAGAACAGAACGAATTCAATCTACACGGCTTCTTAACACAGATTGCTGAAGTTACTTTAATGATGCAGGAATCCAGGTCAACCACTGTGACCACCAACAAAAATCTTTATTGATTGATTTTGCTATGAATGCTTTCATTTGAATATCTATCTATCATCTATCTATCTATCTATCTATCTATCTATCTATCTATCTATCATCATCTATCATCTTCCACAGGTGTATACATACATTTAACGCATATATTCCTATAGCCACATACACATTCCTACAGCTTTGGGCTGGATTTGTTTCTAGAATGACATCTGTAGTTAGATTTCTCAAGTTCAGCTGCTTGCCCAGAACTACTTGTTTATTTAATTTCAAATTTATACTCATACTGCTTTATACTTAGATTTCCATATGTTGTGCCATTCTGTCACTAACTACAGTATGTTGAGTACAAGGTGTCATATATTTATCTTATTTCCATAACTTTTCTTATACTTTATTAGTCTGGATGCCTATGATTTAGGATTCTGTGTAATTAAAGCCCTGAAATAATTTTGGTAAATTAAGAAACATAATTAATAACTATGAAAAAGTATGGGACACCTGAGTGGCTCAGTTGGGTAAGCGTCTGACTCTTGATTTCCGCTCAGGTCATGATCTCAGCTTACGACCTGATCTCACGGTTTGTGGGTTGGAGCCCTGTGTCAGGCTCTGTGCTGACAACATGGAGCCTGCTTGGGATTCCTGCTCTCCCTCTTTCTCTCTGCCCCTCCCCTGCTCACACTCTCTCATTCTTTCTCTCAGTCTCAAAATAAATAAATAAACTTAAAAAAACTATGAAAAAGTATTATCTACTTCTAATTTTTATGATAGATAAGTATCTCGAAAGAAAAATTTTCATAAAAATCAGTCCATGGTATCCCAATACGACAGTTTTTATTAGTATTTTCAATTACCACTGGAAAAAAATGAATCTTGAACATAAGTTTCTTTATGGAGGTCCAAGGCCTAAATTCTATGCATTAATATATAGATTTTAATCAGCATCAAATGAGTACGGGAAAAAAAAGAAAGTAAATATTAAAATGCTCAATAAATAAAGTTAACTTCATTAATGCTGCCATTAATTTAACATTTTGGTTACATGATATTCTTTTTTTTTTTAATTTTTTAATGTTTACATTTTGAACGAGAGAGACAGAGC
This sequence comes from Puma concolor, assembly GCF_028749965.1. NCBI lineage: Eukaryota > Metazoa > Chordata > Mammalia > Carnivora > Felidae > Puma > Puma concolor. The sequence continues at coordinate 201,931,108 of NC_141667.1, read as the reverse complement.
GTGAGCAGGGGAGGGGCAGAGAGGGAGGGAGACACAGAATCCAAAGCAGACTCCAGGCTCTGAGCTGTCAGCACAGAGCCCGACATGGGGCTCCAACCCACGAACCATGACATCATTACTTGAGCCGATGTCGGATGCCTAACCAACCGAGTCACCCAGGCACCTCTACATGATATTCTTTATTCCTACCACTGTGCCATGCTGTGTGCTCTGTGTATTTTAAATTTTAATATACATTAACACTGTTCTTGACCTCAGGTTTAAATTTTAATCTGGAGTTCTGTTGTGCAAATATCTCCAAGTACTTCCAAAACGTTCCAAAACACAAATTTGGAAATAAATTCCTTTTCATCCTGAAGGTGAGCAAATGTTCTTAGGGAAAAATTTTTTTTTGATAATATAAATATGGTTATCCTTTTATAAAAATATAAAAAGTGTTTTATCACAAGCATACCAAAGTGTATTAAAACAAAGAAAGCTATCTAGAGGTGTCAACAAAGAAAGATATTAAAAACAAATGAATTAGCATTTATGTCGGTGAAATAAAATCTACCAGGAGATTTTTAACCAAGGAAGAGATTTTAAAACTTTAAACATCCTTAAGAATGTTTATCAAATTAGGCATTTAAAATATATATTTATACTAGCATTTTTTAAATGGTTATTATTTCCCAACTGTAAATAAGAATGTCTTTTACAAGTCATTTGAATCTGGTTTGCTTATATTTCACAAGAAAGTCTCATCATTTTTTTCTCCTAGCAACTCACCAGAGGCAAGAGACTGATTTAAGATAACAAAAAAATTGCTTTCACGATAAAAATACAATCAGGACCTGGATTTCTGAATCCGGGACTGCAAAATGATGTATGTATAATATGCAGATGAGACCTGGGGACAACTAAGGTTGCTAACAGAGATTCCTGACCTCACTGGAGAGCTTTTTCATTTATAAAGTGATGCTCACATAATCCTCACTGTAGCAGATGTCAGGACAAGTATCCTTAATGGACAAAAGAGGCAGTTTATACCAACAGCTTCGTGCCCAAGATCAAGGAGTGATCAGGATATAAAATAAAAACAAATCCAAAATCTCTGGGTGGCTAGACTAATGTCATTTCCTTTGCATGTACCACTTCCATATGTAATAGAGGTAACTTCTTTCCAAATTCATTTCAGTGGCTTAGGGAATGCAAAGAATTTCTAAGAACAAAATAAAGGACTGTGTAGAGGTTCCAACATCATTCCTTTGCATGTGGATACCCAGTATCCCAGTATCCCAGTATCATTTGTTGAAAAAGCTATTATTTCCTCCATTGAATTGTCTTGGCACTCCTGTCAAAAATCAATTGACCATAAATATGAGGGTTAATTTCTGGGCTCCCAATTCTATTCCATTGATCTATATGTTTATCCTTATGCCAGTACCACACTGTTTGGATTACTGTGAATTAGTTCTGAAATTAGGAAATGTGAGCCCTTCACCCTTCTTTCTTTTCAGGATTGATTTGGCTATTCTTGTGTCCATGTAGATTTTTATGTGAATTTTAGGATCAGCATCCCAGTTTCTGAAAAAAATTCCAGTGAGGATTTTTGTAGGAATTTTGTTGAATCTGTTCATCAATTTGGGGAGTATTGACATCTAGGAACTTGAGATGTCCTTCTATTGATTTAGGCCTTTTTGAATTTTTTTCAGCGTTTTTTACTTTTCAGCAAATAAGCCTTATTCTTATTTTATTTGGTTTATTCCTAAGATTTTTATTAATTTTGATGCTTTTATAAGTGAAATGATTTTCTTAAATCCATTTCTGCATGGTTAATTGCTAGTATGTGGAAATAAAACCAGTTGCTACTGGCTACAGTAAGACTTTTTATACTGATAAAAAATAAGTGTAATAATTAAGTGGGCTTTTTGTGTACAGCCCACTGGAAGTCGAATTCTGTTTAAAGAGATATAGAGAAAAAAAAATCAATTTCTGATTTATCCAAGTTCTTCATGTCTCTTAAAATAGGTGTCTTTTTAAACACTATAGAAAATACATAGTTGTATGCACATATTAAATTGTTAAAAAAACAAAAATGGTGCAGTAAAATTATTCCAAATAAATTCTCGGTTACTTATTACTTCTGGAAAAATCTGTTATGTGTATTACTTGATACATTATACTTCACCACGCCTTTTGCTTCTAAATATATCTGTTCAGCACTAAATGCAACTACTATAACAATATCATCAACAATCATTTGCTTTGTTTTCTGTATGTTTTATTTCCTAGGCCTAATGGAAATATTCGACTTTGTTCTCTGAAACTACTGAACTGGATATGCTGAGGTTAACTTATAGATGCTTGTAGTTGTGTGTGTGTGTGTGTGTGTGTATGTGTGTGTGCCTGTACATGTGTGTATAATTTTTTTTGTTAATTTTTTTAATGTTTATTTTTGAGAGAGAGCGAGAGAGGCAGAGCATGAGCAGAGGAGGGACAGAGAGAGAGAGAGAGAGAGAGAGAGAGAGAGAGGGAGAAACAGAATCTGAAGCAGGCTCCAGGCTCTGAGCTGTCAGCACAGAGCCCGATGCAGGGCTCAAACTCATGAACCATGAGATCATGACGTGAGCCAAAGTTGGTTGCTTAACCGACTGAGCCACCCAAGTGCCCCTTAATTTCTCTCTCTCTACATATATATTTCCTCATCTCATTTTTTCAAAGGGACATAGAATCCTTGTCCTCATTTGGTAGCTGTTTTCCCCCCTCCTTGGGATTTTTACTTTAAATCTATGTATGATTTTTAATTATAATTTTACCACTCAATGAACCTCACAATGGCAACATTTTAGCATCTACCCACCATGGCAGATGGCAAACTAATGAGGCCTGCTCTACTTGCATACTGATATCTTTTCTACATAACACTTCTCTGATCCACAGGGAGGTCAAAGAGCAAGTTTTATTTATCTTCTTTGTTTCATTTGATCCTTAAAAATCATAAGGCTGATTATTACAGAATGTACATTTTACACCTCTTAATTACACTCATTAATGTTTGTTTCATACATTTGACAAATATGATTGAAAAAATCACTGTCAGTGCCAGTAATTTGTTTTCGTGATTTAAAATTGTAAATGCAGTGTTGAGTTAACCTCAATCACTTTCACCACATTAAGAAGTCCTTCTTCCTGAAGCAGAAAATAAATTATTTGCCAAATAAATGTGTGTGTGTATATAAAAAACATATACATACTTGTATACAAAAATTTTTAGAATACATAAGTATGTAAATTTTTGGCACTGGTGTATTTAAAATGAATCTTATTAATAAGTGACTAAGCTTTTCTCAGGCTTTTGCAAGCTTTCACATTTAAAGACCAATCCATTAGCAATCATTTTAGTCTGAAGATAGCCTAAAATTTATCTCCATAGTCAGTGAATATTCTCAGAAACAAAATCATCATTAACTGAAATGTCTTTCATGAGGAGAGGCCTTATCTAGCTTGTCCATCACTACCTTTTACAATTCTTGGCATAGCGTAGCTGTTCATTACAAAATGAAATAAAGTAATCTTCTTAATATTCACTTTATCTTGATACTTTTTCATCCTTTTCAAATGTTGGTCAAAGGAATAATTTTGTACAAGGAAAGGTCATGAAATGAGCACAAAATTAGCTTGAAGTTTCTCACAAGTACCAAATGAGCATACCTTAAATCAGAATTACATATTGCAGGTATTTCCAAATAATATGTAATAAAAATAATAAAATATGCTGATTCATTTGTCACTATTTTATGTAATTATTGTATTTCCCCCCCAGTTTATCATACATAAGTCAAAAATAGAAAGTATTTATATTTATTAATTCATTAACAAGATCTTTTTTACCCATTTCTTTTAGCATTTATTTGACATTCCTGTCTATTTATTGTCTTTTCTCTCCTCTTTACATTTGAGTTTAGTGAAGTGATTATGTCTATTTTCTCACCTTTTTTTTCCTTCTATGAGTCCAGGCACATATTACTTTGCAAAACTATGCTCCCTAAAGTTATCAGGGGTCTTTGTTAGTTGCCACTGAGCAGTAGAGCACACTACACTTATGTTTTGTTTTGTTTTGTTTTGTTTCTGTTTTTGTTTTTGATAGAGAGAGAATGTGTGAGTGTAGAGGGAGAGAGAAAATCTAAAACAATTTAAGCAGGCTCCACACTGGGTGATTTCATTCTTACCACTGTGAAATCATAACCTGAGCCAAAATCAAGAGTCGGTAGCTTAACAGACTGAGCCACCCAAGTGCCCCAAATACTGCAGTTATCCTATTTGGCCTCTGAGGTAGATGTTTTGACTGACTTTCCAATACTGCTTCCAATTCTTCAGGTTTGTGTGGAGTATGGTTGCACATTTAGCTACTGAAAGGAAGTATGGTTATGCCAACCCAAACAAAGCTAATGTCACTCAATCATTACCCAGTGTACTGAGTACTGATGCCTGGCCAATTGTTGCATGGCAATCCACTTATAAAATGGAATTTTTTCCCCATAAAAATGGCCCAATATTAAAAATAAGGCATGGGAAGAGATCTGCTGAATGCTCCTGGGAAAAAAGTCACCTCACTCTTCAGACAGTCCGACTACACATTTCTTCTGGATGTGGTCATGTGGAGATAAGCATTTTGAACTGCTACAGTCATGCAGGCAGCCATCACTAGGGGGAAAACTCCAGCAAAAGAAGAGGGTAAATTGAGAGAATGAGCAGAACAACAAACAGCAAGCCATAAGGAGAATAAGGTGCTATTACTTGGGTGAATTATCAGAAAGTGGTGTATGTACATATTTCAGCTGAAGAGTATTTAAAACAGAACTAAAAAAATACACTACCCCTCAGCCTTATCAAAACGACATTCAATCCACTGTTAACTTGTCTTGATTCTCACTTAAAAACATAACTGATCTTTTACTCCTCTGAGACAATCCTTTGTCACATACAAGTCTATGTAATTGAACTTGTCATTGACCTAGTTTTTATATTTCTTTTTCCTATCAGAATCTGAACCTTTTAGAAGAGAGGCCATGGCTAATTTACCTGTGTACACCCACCTTGTGGAACTTAAGTGACATTCAGCCACATTTGCTGGTGGACTTAATGAATTAAACACACACACACACACACACACACACACACACACACATGCACACACACACAAATAAATGAGAAATTGGTGAATGCTTTCATTAAAATATGGTTCATCCCTGGGGTGCCTGGGTGGCTCAGTCGGTTAAGCATCTGACTTCAGCTCAGGTCATGATCTCACAGTCTGTGAGTTCGAGCCCTGCTTCGGGCTCTGTGCTGAAGGCTCAGTGCCTGGAGCCTGCTTCAGATTCTGTGTCTCCTTCTCTCTCTGCCTCTTCCCCGCTCAAACTCTGTCCCTCTCTTTCAAAAATAAACATTAAATTTTTTTAAAAAATAAATATTGTTCATTGCTTAGAAAGTGTACAGTTTAATTCAGAGTAAATACTCATCCATGTATATTCCAACTTATTTGAAAACAAAATGTGACTTGAGTTCGTCTGTAAATATTATGGATGACTGATATGGTTTCCCTGTGACATGTTTTGAAAAACACCCTCAGATAAAATCATTAATTTGATGCCATAAAAAGTATATCGATGTTTCTCTTCTTAGTAATGGTTAGTTATTTTGCAATGTCAATTTTATCAAAAATAACTATGTGGTTTTTCTCTATCTTAAAGCAAACAGAAGAAAAGGATAATGCTGAAAAAAGTAAAGTGCATATTATAACTTCAATATAGTAATTTTCAGATTCTGAAGTCCCTGATCTTCTTACAAACTAAGAAAGTAACACTTTTTAGTATTTTTAAAAAGCCTAGTGGAACTTTTATTAAATAGCAATGAATCTGCCCAAACCTTTTGGTTTTTTTTTCTTCTTTGATACAATTATATCAACTATGTACATCGATACCAGAGAGAAAGAGACAGAGAGATAATGATATGATTCATAAACAAATGAATAAATTATTTAGTATAGTAATAATAAATAAATCCAGTTTCAAGTGGATGAAGCAATATCAATAAAGTGGTTATTTGCTGGAAATTTTGGAATTGCTACAAATTCTTTAACAATTTCCAATAATGAAATCTCTATTACTTAATTTTTAGATTCAGAGCAATTATTTTTTTGGCTGATCAGCTTAGAAAATTTTCAGTCATTGTAAAAACAATTAAAAGTAAGAATTGTTATCTGGCAACAGAGATAAAGCAAAAGTGGAAAACAGGTATGACAGAAGAAACATGTTGTCAGACATCTTTTGGAACTGAGTATTTATCATGTTCACTTCTGGTTCTGAACGAGTTATTTCTGGGCATACTCCACGTCAACAGGAAGAAAACTGACATAAGAATCTATTTCCTATTTCTCTCTGAGTAGGTGATTGTGAAAGGAACTCAGGTGACTTAATGTAGTTCAAAGAGAGCTTACATTTGAAATGAAGGGGAGCTTCACAGAGAATCCTGGCTGGTCTCCCAGAATACTGCATTACCTTGTTCAGTTCAACACAGTCTAAAATTGGCCCTTAGTTTAAAGGCTAAGCAACCTGCTTTGCCAGCAATTGGCCCTGGAGTGTGAATCTGTCTGTGAGGGATGGATTCATGTTAGCAAAGCTCACAGAAGGGGGGATATCTCCTTCAGAGTGAGAAATGTAGCTGACATCAGGGCCAGAAGAATTTCTATGACTAAGGTCATCATCTTCCCTGTAAAAATTCTATACGGAAGTCAAATTACACCTAATATGTAAGCACATTCACGTGTAAAGCACTGTCTTAAATGCTTTACCTGCATTCTCTCATTTAACTTTCCCAGTAATCATGAAGAGACTATTATTGGTAACCTCATTTCACAGATGAGGAAACTAAAAGTCAGAGAGGTTAAGTGATTCCCGGTAAAATTGCTGGAAAATTGGAGGAGACAGAATTTGAATTCAAGTAATCAGGTTCAGGAATCAGTGTTTTAATATAATATGCTACACTACCTTTCTTGACAGGAAACACGATTTGACGGTTTTATTTTCCCCTGCCTCATCTAGCTTGATACTAATTTCTCCATGCTAGAGATATACTTGGAAACAGAATGGCCCAATATTTGGATCAGAACCCTTTTATCCTTAGATGGAAAATAAGTAAGTACTACAAATATGTGTGATAGTGATTCCTCATTTTCTAAATTTCCACCACAGATAATGCTATTTTAGGATACTGAAATATACATATGTAAAAATATACTCTAATTTCAATTATAAAGATTTAAGGGGCAATTTCTGGTGGTCTTGTGTATCTTTTATTTGATCCGTTGCAACTGGTATTACAGTTTAAGTCTCAGAGAGTTCTACGAATCGTATATTAGGACAAAAAACTTTGTGGAATTCTCCTGGTAACTGCTAAGTCAAGATCGCTTTAACTGCCTGTATTTTGCAAAGAAAGATGGGTAAGTCGTCTTTTACTCTTTATCTGCATTAGGGAGATAGGAAGAGGCACAGGAGAACATTTCTTTCTTGTCAGCTTTCCCCTTTCCATATTCTATAGTGATAGTTAAACCAAAATGATAAGCAACTAGAATTTCAGCCTTATTCATTATTATAACCCCTAAGGGATACTCTGCTTGAGGTCTTTTAATTTTGCAATTAACAAAGAAAAATTTGACCTTGTCTGATATTGTGTCTAATTGCCCAAAATTCTAATTTAAAAGACGATCTCTAAGGATTTGCACACCTGACCCCCCCCCCCACACACACAGACATGATCTCTAACTCCTACTGTGACCTCAGAATTTTATCATTTGTTGAGAGAGATTCAAGCTGAAATCATGGATCTATATTGATTCTCCCTTTCACAGACAGTATCTTACTATTCTTTTCTATAACCAGGAGATATTATTCTTTTTTTTAAGTTTATTTATTTATTTTGAGAGAGAGAGAGAGAGACAGAGAGAGAGAGTATGGCAGAGACAGAGGCAGAGAGAGGGAGAGAGAATCTCAAGCAGGCTCCACACTCAGTGTGAAGTCCTATGTGAGGCTCGATCTCACGAACTATGAGATCATGACCTGAGCCAAAATCAAGAGTCCGACACTTAACCAGCCATGCAAGAGCTCCACAAGGTATTCTTCTTAAATTAAGTGCTGAACAATTAAAGAACAGAAGAAAAAGATGACTTAAATAATAAATACACATTTTCTGTCTTAAAAATATTAAGTATCTTCTAATCTAATATTTAATTTGGCCTTCTAACCAGACATTAGAGATTTAAATAGGCCAGATATTATATTCAACTTACAAGTGTGAAATCTCAGTGTCAGATCTGTTGTGATTGACTCAAAGCCATCAATTTCAAAAGTGAGGAACCAGGAATTTAAAATAGTGTCTTCCTGATTCCCCTCTCCCATGATTTTCCTCTTCCATTACCTCAAGATCACACACCTGTTTGATGGCATTGACAGCAACAGACTTGTCAGAAAGCAACAACAACAACAACAACAAAACCCTGAAATTTCCAACTTGGATCCCTAAATTATCTCTTCATTCAATTTTCTCACGTGTCATTTATGTTGTGATTATGAAAGTTTCTTAAGCTCATTTTATATATATCACAGAAATATTCCAAAGCTGCAAAATACAAACCTTTCATGATATCATATTCAATTGTAAGAGTAAAATTGCATAAAAATTTGCATGTGCTCCTGGGAGTTAAAGGAGCATACCTTCCTATTCACATGATCTACATATCTAGAAAAGCATCTACAAACAAGGAAGGTAAAATCCACCTCTGGAAAGCAAAGTGACTATGGTGCAAAGGCTTAACAGGATTTGTTTAAAATGCTGCGTTAGGGGCGCCTGGGTGCCTCAGTCAGTTAAGCGGCCGACTTCGGCTCAGGTCATGATCTCGCGGTCCGTGAGTTCGAGCCCCGTCGGGCTCTCTGCTGACAGCTCAGAACCTGGAGCCTGTTTCAGATTCTGTGTTTCCCTCTCTCTGACCCTCCCCTGTTCATGCTCTGTCTCTCTCTGTCTCAAAAATAAATAAACGTTAAAAAAAAATTAAAAAGAATACATAAAATTCTGGGTTAGATTAAAGTTCTAGCACACTTACAGAACATTTTTGATATAACAAAAGTTAGGAATTTATTCTGGACTTAAAAATATGTGCACTTGGGGGGGATCTGGGTGCTCAGTTGGTTAAGCATCTGACTCTTGGTTTTGGCTCAGGTCATGATCTCACAGTTTCATGGGTTCGAGACCCACATCAGGCTCCATGCTGACAGTGAGGAGCCTGCTTGGGATTCTCTCTCTCCCTTTCTCTCTGCCCCTCCCCCACTTGCACTGTCTCTCTCTCTCTCAAAATAAATAAATAAACTTTAAAAGAAAATGTGCATTTTGATCTGTTTACACTAAAATGTCCAGGTTAAAAAGAAGAGCATGTTGGAGGTGAAGAAAACTTGGTGGAGTGTCAAACCGAAGCATACATCTTACCTCAGCCAATTGTGGAGATTTTTAAAAGTTGCTTCTTTACTCGTGATTTTAGTTTTTAAATCAATCACAGGTGTTAAGTAATGTGCGATGCTCTTAACAGTCTCTTTATCTGAGGTTTTTTTTCCTCTCTGTTTTTATCAACTATCGTGCAGTCAAATGAATCATATCCACTAATCTGATCCCTAGTTTTCTGTACCCAAAAAAATAAGACACCTGTTATGCTTCATTTCCCACAGCAGTAGTTCAAATTATACTAATAGTTTTCCAATACCAGACATTATGCTAAATAGTTTAAATAGATTTCTCATACAGTCATTAAAAGCAAAGCTGATTTAGGTACAATTGCTATTCCCATTTTACATATGAGTTAAGTATATTTTAGGAAGCTTTAGCAACTTTCCTAAATTTATTTTGCTGATGGTGAGAATAGGCTTTGGTCTGATAGTATTACTCCCTATTTGTGTGAAGAATTCCTTCGAGTTGGCTTATTTTTATATTTTTAATAGGAATCCAATCTTACCCCATTAGAGACAGAACCAAAAATAGAAAGAGAGCTTGCTTCTAACCCAGGCACACCTGGGTCTGAATCACATGTCTGTTATTTCAATAACTTAATTTTTATATTTATGAAATAGAAACATACTCTACCTTGTAGATTCCTTTGGTGGGCAGTGAGGGGAGCTGATATAATATATAAAACTTCCGAGACAATAACTGAGGCAAAATTCACACACTACAAATTTGTGGCAAAAGGGAGTCAGTTCATGCTGTCACCTATGTCCTTAGAAAGTACCTCAGTGGTACCTTAACAATTTCATGAACACAGGGTCCTTCTAAAAAACGACGAAATTAAAATGTCAAAATTAAGTAGCATTTTGCTTGGACCACTGTAATCTATTGCACTATAAATTTTACTTTAAAATAATAATAAAGGGGCATCTGGGTGACTCAGTTAAGTGTCTGACTTTGGCTCAGGTCATGAAAGGACTGCTTATGAGTTCAAGCCCGTATCAAGCTTTGTGCTGACTGCTCAGAGCCTAGAGCCTGCTTCAGATTTTGTGTCTCCCTTTCTATCTGCCCCTCCCCAACTCTGACTCTGTGCCTCTTTCTCTCTCAAAAATAAATAAACATTAAAAAAATTTAAATAATAATATTCATTTTGTCAATTAGCTGTTCAAGTGAGAAAATAGGCCCAATCCCCAAACCAATAGAACAATAGTTATATTTTTGATTCATTGTAGATCAGGATGTTTATATAATAGGGAAATTAGACTAAACTCCTTAAACTGATTGCAGCTTTTTCATCATCTGTCACAAACTGAGAAACAGAAGTGCTATTTACATTCATGAACCTGGAATATACTTCTGGTTCTATACAGAAAAATTTCTATATCTATATCTATATCCATATATCACATATAGAAATTTGAGCTTAAGGGAAGAGATTCTTCATGCCAATTTTGATTGTTTTATATTTTTATGTTTATATGCATGGTATTTAGGAGATTTCTTTTTAATATATCTACTCAACATAAGAGGTTTTTATGAATATGATTAAATACACAGTAATCTACTCATTATCTTAATTATTTGCATGGAATGCAAATTATAGTCTGAAGCTGTTCAATCAATGTATTTTTGGAAAAGTCATGCAGAGAATCAACATTAAACAAGTATTTGCTTTCAATTAGGAATGTGTGACTTTCTCAGAGCCAATCATTTGGAAATATAATTTGCACACTAATTGTAATTTGCAAAGTCATCTTCCAGTTACATTGCTTCTTGGTCCCTATATTTTTATGTTAATTTTAACTTTCATCTCTAGATGGTGCTCTAAGTACCTGCATTGCAGCCAAGTATGTTAACAACACTATAAAAGGTAAAAGAAACAAAAGTTTCAAAATAAAAACTGATCAAAAACCAAATAAATTGACTTACAAAATTCTTGGAACTTTTGCTTTAGGCCAGAATAGCATATGCTGTGAGGTGATTAAGCCCATGACAAAGATGTTTGAGTGCTGTCCTTATTAGAATTAGGAAAACAGTGACTGTAGAGAAGTATTTTAAATCTAGTTAGCAAATTCAGATTGGTATTTCCCCAATTAACTTATATTTCTTTTCTGACATCTATGAATTGTAGTGTTAAGTGTTTGGTGGAAGAAACAACTATACCCAAACACATTAACCACAAATTAACTTATTCAAGTCCTTTAAGATATCTTGGGACTAAAGCCATAGCTAAAGGAAAAGATGAAAACAGTTAATTAAGGTTTTATTTAACTATCAGTGATTGGCAAACTATGGCTTCAAAGCCAAATCTGGCCTGTTGCCTGTTTCTGTGACTTTCATGAGCTAAAAATAGCTTTTTCATGCTTAATATTGTTTTTAAGTCAAAAAAGTATAATATTTCAAGACACATAGAAATTATAAGAAGTGTGAGTTTCAGTGGCTATAAAGTTCTATCGGAAAACTGCCATGCTCATTTAAGTGTTGTCTACAGCTGCTTTGGTACTATACCCGCAGAGTCCAGTACTGGGACAGACACTGTATGGACTACTAAGCCTACAGTATTTAATATCTGGCTTTTGCAGAAAAGGCTCACTCAATTCTGTACTAAATGAAAGTTGCAGACTGTCGCATGATTTAGTTAGCTGGTAACACTGTTATTGGGATGACAGCCAAAATAAACAGATAAACTGAGCTCTAACCTTTCACCTTAAGTTAACAGGACACAATCAAGTCAATAGGAAATTTTTCATAATTTTAAAATTTGGTATTTTAGAGGATTTCTCACTAAAGGAAATTCTGATTCTTATATCTTCCCAGGAAGAAAATAATGTATTCAAAGATCAAAACTTAGCTAAAGTTATCATTTTAGTATCATGCAGCTAAGACAATTCCAATGCAAACTACATAGAATTTTAGTGAATTTAAATAGGTTATGAATCTGTTATCTGGACTGTATATTATTCTATAATTGTCCCCAATGTGACACTTGCATATTAATGAGAATTTTGATCCTCCTAAGTATGTTAATTTTTATCAATTGTTCCAACAAAGTATTTCTTTGGAAAGAATTACAGAAATACTGTTTCTGCTGCTACACTTCAGAGCCTTATCATCCCCCTCTTTTATAACCCCTGTGGTCTCCATTTTTATAATTGTGTTATCATTACTCTGTGTTTCAAGTGAGAGAAACACAACTCAGAAGTACTTTAAGAGAGAAAAAAAGAATTTGTTGGAAGGACACTCAGTTACTTTATGTAATAGAAATGGAAATGAGTGGAAAGATCAGCATTATTCCCCCAAGGCCATGGTCTCTAGTTGGCATTTCTGTACTCTCTTTTTGCACTAATGAACAAAATTTAGGAGTGGTTAAAACATTAAAAACACTGAGAAGAAAAAGTAATTTTAAAAGAAAAGATACTTTATCCTCAACCAATCCTTTGTAAAATGAGGTCTGTGTAGAATAATGAATGACAAAGCATTTATAGGAATAACTGAGACATTATATTTGCTGTTGTCTCAATTCTCCACTCCATTTTGTTAAGCCAAATCATTATACTGGGGCTAGAATTGTCTAAATTACAGAAGCACAAACTGGAAATGATCACATCAGACATTAAATTACAGAGGATCCTTTAAATTGTTCATTTCTTTAACATGGAGCACTATCTTTGAGACAGATTATGGAAGACGGATCTAGTTCATTTGATTTGTAGTGAGATTCTACTAGGGGTAGAAATTCTACACCTATTACTAGGGAGTTTTATATTAGAAAAATACATGGACATTTATTGCAATAAATAGAAATTATTGACTCAGCCTGTTTCTAGATAAAGTAAATACACAGAACACAAGTCTTCTGTTCAAGATATTTCCTTTGGCTAAATGGCCAATTCAGGTTGCCACACAGTCAATGTGATCGACTGGGTAGTAATTAATTGGCAATTAACATGGCCCTAACACAAACACCCATGAACTAATTTGATGAGTAAGTACAGATTTGACCACAAATCTGAACAACATGTTATTGAGTAGAACTGTATGATTACCCTTTTGGAAGCATTCTATTAATCTATACTAAAAAAAATGTATTCTGTAATATGTCAACACAATTTTTTCATGTAATGTTTACTAAGGCATTTTGATTCAACCCATTGACATTATGAAAAAAAGAGGCCAATTCTTTTCCCTTTAAGACAACATTTCTAGTAGTTGAACCAATGATATTACATTTTCCTTATTTTTCTCTTTCTGAGAGTAAAAACTTCAATTTCTAGGTCAATTCCTATTATAACATGATTTCTTTTGCCATGCTCATTATCTGCTGTATAAATTCTAGTTTGTCTATGTCTCTTTTAATATGTAGTGCCTAGTAATTAAAATATAGATGGGTTATCAACATCTCATTTTAGATTCTATAATGCTATTAATACTGTACTTTTGTCAGCTACATTACACTTTGTCCACACAATAACACAGTAACAACTGAATTCCCAAAATCTGTTTCACACTTGCTTCAATTAAATTCTGACTTCCCCATCCTCATTTCTGCATTATTTTCACTATAAAAGCAATTATGTTAAGAAAGGAAAGTAACCTCTCATAGAATACATTGCAGACATTTTACGTACTCTTTGAACATGCTTCCATTTGCTTTGATTGTGAAATGCACTGGGCAAAAGCCCTCCTGAATTTATTGTGTACTTTAACTGTAAGAACCTCAAGCCATATTGCAACCATTGTGTTCATCTGAGATGCAAAACATTGTTAAAAATTCACATACAGAGAGTGAAACTAGACCTTTATCTACACCATACATAAAAATCAACTCAAATGGGACACCTGGGTGGCTCAGTCAGTTGGGCATCTGACTTCGGCTCAGGTCATGATCTTGCAGTTTGTGAGTTCAAGCCCTGCGTCGGGCTCTGTGCTGACAGCTTGGAGCCTGGAGCCTGCTTCAGATTCTGTGTCTCCTCCTCTCTCTGCTCCTCCCCTGCTCATGCTCTGTCTCTCTCTGTCTCTCAACAATAAATAAATGTTAAAAATCAACTCAAATGGATGAAAGGCATAAATGTAACACCTAAAACTACTATATTTTCCCTAGAAGGAAATATAGGGAGAAAGCTTCATAACATTGGTTTTGTCAATGATTTCTTGGATATGATACCAAAAGCACAGGCAACGAAACCAAAAATAGGTGGGATTCATTAAACAAAAACTATTGTGTGGCAAAGGACACAATCAACAAAGTGAAAAGGCAAACTACAGAATAGGAGAAAATATTTTCAAACCTTCTATCTGATAAGAGGATAATAGCCAAAATACATACAGGCTCACCTTGGAGACACTCTGAGTTTGGTTCCAGACCACCACAATAAAGCAAAATCACAATAAAGCAAGTCAAATGCATTTTTTGGTATCCTAGTACAAAAAGGATATGTTATGTTTTCACTATATTGCCATTTATTAAGTGTACAATAGCATTATGTCTCAAAAAACAATGTACATAAATTAAAAATACATTTTTGCCAGAAAAAAAAGGAAACCGTCATCTGAGCTCTCAGTGTGTGTCTCAGGGAATAGGGAAGCTGGAGGAGAGGAAGAGAGACAGAGCAAGGACCCGTCAGTGAAGCAGTCAGACACACACATGTATTCAGTTCACCATCTTACATGGGTACAGTTTGTGGTGCCCCAAAACAGTTATAATAGTGACACCAAAGACCACTGATTATAGATTTCCATAACAAACATCATACTAATAAAAAATTTTGAAATATTGGGATAATTACCAAAATGTGACACAAACCCAAAGTGAGAAAATGCTATTGGAAAATGGTGCCCATAGATTTCCTCGATGCAGGGTTGGTGCAAACCTTCAGTTTGTAAAAAACATACAATATCCGTGAAGCACGATAAAATGAAGTATGCCCAGAAGGAACTCCTGCAACTCAACAGCAAAACAAACAAACAAACAAACAAAAACCAAATAGCCTGATTTAAAAATCTGTAAAAGACTTGAAAAGACATTTCTCCAAAGGAAACGTACAAAGATGCTGAATGTCACTAATCACTGGGGAAATGCAAATCAAAACACAATAAGATACCAATTCCCACCTGTCAGGATGACCTTTCTACAAACAAACAAAAACAAAAACAAAAACAGAAAGTAACAAGTGTTGGTCAAGAATGTGAAGAAATTGGAACCCTTGTTCCCTGTTGGTGAGAATGTAAAATGGTGCTGCTGCCACTGAAGACAGTATGGAGGTTCCTCAAAAATTAAAAGTAGAATTGATGCCATCCCACTTCTGAATGTGTATCCAAAAGACTTTTTAAGAAGCTCTAACTCCCATGTCCATTGCAGCATTGTTCACAATAGCCAAGAGGTTCAAACAACCTAACTGGCTGTGAAAAAAGTAGATAGAGAAAATAAGGTATATGCATACACTAGAATATTATTCAGTCTTTATAAAGAAGGCTATCTTGGGGCGCCTGGGTGGCTCAGTCAGTTAAGCATCTGACTCTTGATTTCCACTCAGGTCATGATCTCACGGTTTGTGAGTTCAAGCCCCACATCAGGCTCTGTGATGACAGTGTGGAACCTGCATGGGATTCTCTGTCTCCCTCTCTCTCTGCCCCTCCCCTGCTTCCCCCTCTCTCTCTCTCTCAAAAAATAAATAAACTGTATTTTAAAAAAAATAAAGAAGGAAATTTTGTCTTATACTACAAGATGGATGAATCTTGAGGACATCAGGCTAAGTGAAATAAGCTCATCATGAAAAGACAAATCATGCAGTACTGAGTCTACTGAGATATCTAAAATAGTCAAAATCTTAGGAACAGTGAGTAGAATGGTAGTTGCCAGGGACTGAGGAGAGAGAGGGATAGGGGACTGATGTGTTATAGGTATAAAGTTTCAAAGAAGCAATAGGAAAAATTTCTAGAGATCTGCTGTGCCACAATGTGCATATAGTTAACAATATTGTACCATGCATACAGTTAAACATTTGAGTAGACTTCATGTTATTCTTTTGTTTTGTTTTGTTTCTGTAAACAAATAAATACCAAACAAACAACGACAAAACTCCACTGGAGAAACTAAAGAAAAAAGAAATTTTACTTAGAAATTTTTGAAAAATAATCTTAGTTAAAAAAATTAGTGAAACCATGCCAAATAAATTTCCCTACAATTTTACACAAATGATTTGATGCTATCTTTCAATAGAGCATCTCAGAGTATGAAATGGTTCCAACAGGGTAGATGAGATATTAGGAAAGAAGCTCCAGACTTAACTGGTCAACTTATTATCTAAGAAACTAACGGATGAATTCTTTAACCTGTGTCACATTAATGAGAATACCACTACTTGCCTTTTCTCAGATAGCAATGTCCTTCCATACTCCCTAAAATTTCTCACACTGCTGCTTCTACCTGAAAGGCCCTTTTTCCCAACTCTGCATAAAACATTTCATCTTACCCTTCAGGTGCCCCTGCTTCCATTAGTAATTTTCCCATGTGCCCTTTGTGACATACAGAGGTAATACTTCCACCATACTGCTTTCAAAGACAAGTAAGATTACGAAAGTAAATACGATTTACACCAACTTGAGCCAAAGTCGGATGCTTAACTACTGAGCCACCCAGTCTCAGTTTACAATCTTATGCTTGTAAATTGAAAATTAAACTTCTGTGTCTCTGATGGGTATAATAAGTTATTTAATGTAAAAGTTGAGATTAAATGAAGTTTCTTCTTTTTTTTTTTTTTTTCAACGTTTATTTATTTTTGGGACAGAGAGAGACAGAGCATGAACGGGGGAGGGGCAGAGAGAGAGGGAGACACAGAATCGGAAACAGGCTCCAGGCTCTGAGCCATCAGCCCAGAGCCCGACGCGGGGCTCGAACTCACGGACCGTGAGATCGTGACCTGGCTGAAGTCGGACGCTTAACCGACTGCGCCACCCAGGCGCCCCTAAATGAAGTTTCTTTAATGTGTATAACACCTAATAGTATAAAACACCTTTGCCTGAATATAATTCCATTAGATCTGTACAATTACACTGAGGGGTGTGGAGAGAGGTGGAAAGGAGCCAAGGAGCTGAGGTTAACTGAGAAATGCATGCTGGTTCAACGCCTGACTCTTTAGCAACAAGTGTGATTTGAGTGCTCTTTGCCCCCAGAGAAAACCACAGCTGTGAGAGTCAAAAGACTTGCCCACAGGCACAAATCAAATAATTGGAAGTGTTTGTTTTGATTAAAGTTAGGTATTCAGATCCCACATTCTGTGTTTCTTCCCCTAAAAAAATTTTGGATCTCATATGCACATGTAATTCTAATTCCATTCCTGTAGCTCCAATATTGCAAATTATTTTTGAAACAAGGAGGGAAAAATGCACTCTTTATCAATAACTAATGTACCAAGATCTAATTTTAAACAGTTTAAAATATAGAAATAAACAGCAAAAATCTACTTCAATTTAAAATATTGAAAAGCTGTTTTAAATGAGATGATAGTGACACAACAAATGTAACACAATTACTTAATATAGTTCTTAAAATGTAATTCCTGATGCATTTCAGAACAGAGCCTCAATTCATTTGCGGAAAACACTGGTTCCACCAATTGTTATTCTAAGGAGAAATATAAATGTATCACTGAGGCTCATGACCAAAAATGTGAAATACTGTCAGGGGCCATCATTTTTACCCCAAATAGGAGCAGTTTCTCCAGTGATTTTGATTGGCATTTTGAAATGTGCTTGTGAATAAAACAGAAAGAAAATGGCATACCTCACATTCAAATGCCCACACAGAGATAATAATGGAAGCAATGTTTTATGGGTCATTGGGGAAGTCAATCCCACCTGAATGTTTGTTTCTGAGAATGATAAGAGCAGAGTGAATATTCTTCTGCACCATGTAACCTGGACTAGAGAAAGAACTGATGGATGATGATTGATTTAATACAAAAAAGCTAAGCAGTAGAGGGTGGAAGACATAGGGGGAGGAAAAAACAAACAAACACACACACACACACTGAACAGGAGTTATTCCAGATACTTTGATATTGTGATAAACTCAAAGCCCAGAATCCAACACTCAGCCTTGAGAGTACATCTGTAACTTTGCCCCCATCCGCGCCCTTAGGTGTAAAAGGGTAATGGAATTATAGAGTCAAGACAGACAAAATGTTAAGACAAACAAGTTTGCTTATTTGTTTGTTTCCATGACTAGAATAAGCTCTTCCTCCCAAACTTTCTAAAACAGATGGTTGTCTGTTCTAGGATAAAAGATTAGTAGAAAAGGAAATTCCTCAGCCCTGCTCAGAAGCACACAGTCTGTGCTGGCAGGCAGTAATCAGAAACAAAACGCCCCTTTTGAAGCAATGTTTTCAAGAAAGATTGAATTTGAGAGGTAGAGTGGTAAGTAGGATTATTCCCTTTTTTACTGTTCTCTCTCCCGCCCCCCTGAAAACTGTCCCCCAGCCCCTTCCTTTATCAGTAATACACTGAATTCACTTACAAATCTTTCCATGTCTTAGAGATCACCTGGAAAAAGAAGTTTCTTTCAGTTTTCATGCACAGAGTGAAAAACAAGATAAGCTAATATATATGCATAATAGTTATATATAAAAGTCATCTGTTAACTATTTTTTTTCTAAGAAGTGGGGAAGGAATTATGCATAATCTAATAGTCTGAAGTACATACACTGCTAGGAGGAAAAATTGTAAATATTTAGCACAATAATTCTTTAGAACATAGGAAGGAATTTGCTAGATGACACTTTTTCCATCAATAAACACACTTGTAAACACATGAACACACGTACACAATTTTATATGATTTTATGGATAGTTTGATGGGATTTTAAAGTTTGACGGTGTGTTCATCCCACTTTTGAGTTAAGGCCCCCTGATTGTATTACACTTCTTACTTAACCTTTATGTAAGTGACTTCTTTAAGAACAATGGATGTGTTAATTACCAGTCACTTTTGAGTATATATTTAATGAATTTTGATAATCAAGTGTTTGAAAGTCAACTTTATGCCTGGGAGCAGAACTTCTGTGAATGGAGAGAAGGTCAAAAAAATAAAAAATAATGTGAGTGATACACGGGCTTAAAAAAGGAGTTCTGCTAGATTTCTGCTAGAAATCTGCTAGATTTCTCTATGGTATAGAGAAAAATGGACTAATACATAAGCAAAACAAAAAGATTTCCTAATATTCTTATGTTTTGTGTCCAACAAAGATGTTGTGTCGGGGCACCTGGGTGGCTCAGTTGGTTAAGTGGCCGACTTCGGCTCAGGTCATGATCTCACAGTTCGTGAGTTCAAGCCCCGCGTCCTGTTCTGTGATGAGAGCTCAGAGCCTGGAGCCTGCTTCGGATTCTGTGTCTCCCTCTCTCTCTCTGTGCTTCCCCCACTCATGCTCTGTTCTCTCTCTCTTTCAAAAATAAAATAAACATTAAAAAAATTAAAAAAAAAAGATGTTGTGTCAACACAATAAGATGAATTTGGTCTAGGTTCATGATGCATGAAACTTAGAATGGGCTGCCTGGAAATGGAAAAATAGGATTTCTGAAAGGGCAGCATCAAAGCCAGGATTGTATCTTTCTCATGGTTAGAGAAATGCTTCTCACTGTCACACCAGGGGTAAGGCTGAATATCAGTTTTGCTAGTATTGTGTCATCTGTGCCATTCTGCTTTATCTCTCTTGTTTTTTTATTCCTTTTCTTATGTTCAGATAATTAGACTAATCACTCGAAGAAAATCAGCAATATGACAGTAATATCAATGTGACCTGTCTAAACATTTCACTGTGGTTTTGAAATGCTATTATTTCACTTTCTTTCTTATGATGTAGCATTAACATACATTCAGTTAAGTTGAAGTAAATAAACTGGTAGGAAGTTTTAAGTGTTTTTTTTAAATACTGAGTGATATTTTTATAATTTTCACCCTGGCCTTCTCTACCCTAGATAAAATAATTGGAAGCTACGCTATTCTTTGACAGATATTATATTTCTGGTTTATAATTTATTTCTAGTACTTATAGAACTTCCCACAACCTCATTAAAGAAGTAAAAAGACTTTGTTCAAAGATATATTATGCCTGAGTATTTTATTTTATTTTATTTTATTTTATTTTATTTTATTTTATTTTATTATTTTATTTTATTTATTTACAGTGAGTGGGCGAGGGGCAGAGAGAAGAATCTCAAGCAGGCTCCATGCTGAGGGTGTACATGGGGCTCAATCTCACCAAATGTAAGATCATGACCTGAGCCGAAATCAAGAGTCCAACACACTAAACCAACTGAGCCACCCAGGCACCCCTTTTGTGCACAATTCTAAAGCCTATGCTTCACTTTACTGAGACTTTAGACAAGGGAGAAATATTTGTCCAGACTAGCGATTAGGGGGGCATTCATTTAGAATAACTGTTCCATTAAATACTTTTCAATTTACGGACAAAATACTGTTTCCCTTTTTTATTTGTTGGGTTGAGTAATTTAGTCAGAAACAAGTGCAATTCTTGATCATACTTAGCTATGTGCTATTCGTTAGCATAGCTATCAGGACAAAGTAAAAAAATAATAATAATTACTTAGGAGTTAGGGTTTTCCAAAGGTCATGATTAAATTGAGAAAGACAAAATAAAACTTAAAATAAAATTCCAGAAATATTAAGATTGAGAGATCTTGAAAAGGACAATGAAATTAAGAGACTATACAAAGCATAAAGGGGTGGCAAATGATGATGCTAATCATTATTATCATTATTATTATTGTTACTGTTGTTGTTGTTGTTATTATTATTATTATTATTATTATTATTATTATTATTGAAAATCTCCAAATCTTGAAAACCTGATGGCTAGGCTTTCATCTTTTTTCTTGAGTTATTTCAGGTGTTCATTTATAGCAGTCACATGACATGAAAGTTATAAATTTGTGACAGTTTTACCTTGTACCTGTTCAGATGGAAATTACTCACCAAATGGAATTTCTTCTTTTGTATTTTTAAGTGGCTTTTGTAAGATACGGAAAAAAATGCTAATTCTCATTCTTCCTTAAAAAGACAAATGTAAAATATTTAGCCTATTTAGTATAATATTTAACCAAGTGCAATGAATACAAATAAAGAATCCTTATGTTTTAAAGTTTCATAGCCCAGGGAAGAGTAATAGATAAAATAATAACAACAATAACAGTAGTAATGATGAATAATGCAATGACAGAAAAACTATAGAGATACTACTTTGTCATCAAACTTAGAGGAAGACCAAAGAGTTCAGAGATTTTTCCCTGAGTTTTATCTATCTCAAAAAGTGGATTCTCACTTTCATTAATAAAATGCACACCTGTTGGACACACTGTGAGTACATTTTATAAAAAATACCTGGAGAATAAAAGTTCACTTGGAAGAAAACTTACGGCATGATCTAAAGAGGAGGATTCATAGGCTATTAAGAAAAAGAGTTTATAATAAATAGCCAGATATTTGTAATTGAGTCAGATTTGTGTGTTTGTTTAATTGTGTCAGATTTGTGTGATGCTGTTTCTGAGCATCAAAGAATTAAATATTTCTGGACTCCTGCTGCTGGTGAATATTTTGACTTAATGCTTTTCTCTTTCTTTTCTTTCTTTCTTTCTTTCTTTCTTTCTTTCTTTCTTTCTTTCTTTCTTCCTTCCTTCCTTCCTTCCTTCCTTCCTTCCTTCCTTCCTTTCTTTCTTTCTTTCTGAATGTTTATTTTTGAGAGCGAGAGAGAGAAAGCATGAGCAGGGGAGGGGCAGAGATGGGGGGGACAGAGGATCTGAAGCAGACCCTGTGCTGACAGCAGAGAGATCAATGTGGGGCTCAAACTCATAAACCATGAGATCATGATACCAGCTGAAGTCAGATGCTTAACCAACCAAGCCACCCAGGCGTCCCATGTTTTCTTTATTTTTATAAATCATTACTGTAGGCAGTGTTAAGGGTGCATTAAGTTAGGTATGATATTCTTATAGTATAATGCCTAATATGCTGAAATATTATGTTGATTTATCAAAAAGGAAAATAAACATATTTACTGAAAGCCATAATAACAGATTTTATTCTGTGATATAAGAAGATAATGGTAGTAAGGGCCTTCAAGGACCTCTTAGTAAATCAGTTCCAAGAAAAAAAAAAACCCACTATATATATGTATTTTATACACACACAATATAATACTGTTTTGTATCATATATTATACATTATAATACTGTTGTGTATCATATATTACATATATAATACATATACTTGTAATATATATGTAATGCATATTGTATAACACACTACAGTATTATTTAATACTTATATATGTAATATATAATGTATAACATATTATATAATATATAACATATATAACTACACATACTGTAACTATATATTCTATATTTCATATTTATACTATATAAAATATTATATATTATTGTATACTTCATATTATATATTACATATATGTTAGTATTATAATGCAGTATATATAAGACTTACATATATATTACATATGTATGTATTAAACAAATTCAAATAAGTTTTAACAGAAAAGAAGTGTGGAGAATCCCCAGAGCTGGGGAGATTTGTGGGGAAGGTTGTCAGCGCTTCGAACCCTGTACAGCCACAGGGAGAAAGGGCATGACTACTTTAGAAATCAGAGTCAGGCTGAAACAAGATTAAAAGAACTTAGATCTGGCAGGGCTTTGAGAACAAACTTGAGCTACTTTACAATTTGTTCTAGTGCTGATTCTTCACAACTGATGGTCTTGATTTTGCCTGTTTTTGAAGTTAGTCATAACATACAGTTGCTGATTTTTATGAATTTGCATTAGTTTATGTGCTTTAACTTTACCATTTTAAGCCAAGCACATTTAGCTTGACATTTCATATTCAGCCAGGCCCAAGCGAGCTTCCAAATTGAATGTAAAACAGGTGAGCTTCAGCCAACTCTTTTGGGTTCACCAGGTTTTGACAAGTATTGTCATATTTTAAAAAGAACTCAAAAGGAATCACAAAACCTTGTGAATTCTCAAGAATTTGCTATAAAAACTGAATGGCTAGCCTAAATTGAAATAGTGAACCTAGGTCTCAGTTAATCCAGAAACAATGAAATACTTCATTTGGAAACCTAAGCAGGGTCTAGACAAACTTGACTTTTTTCTAAAATTGAACTCCAAATAGCTGAGCTTGCATGTTATTGGATTTGAAATGAAATCTCTTCTTGACGTTTGCTGAGACTAAAAGTATGAATTTTTAAAAGCCATAGGAAGAGAAAAAGAGGTATTTCTTAATTCCCTGATTAAATATTAAAGGGAACTTCAAGAACATTTGTTTAAAGGATTAAAACTGGGTTCATTTTTGGCGTAAAGACAACCAAATATTTTTGGATAGTCCTCAAAAGCTGGGTTTTATTTCTCCTCCCATTAAAAATAGGCTGGCCAGTAACCTACTGGCAGAGTACCGTGAGCATAATACTATACCAGTTTCTGCAGGTCTAGACTTTCCAACAACTAGCAGGTTCCATGTCCTGTATTTTGGAAGATTTATTTTTAGAGCCCTGAGCTTTCATGAAAGTAGTCTATTTCTTGAGGAGACTGCTAGGAAAGTCCTAAAAGAGGGTTCTATTTAAGCTAGTCTTCCAGATGGCCCTGCCAAAGCACTTGGCAAGTAAGTAAAATGCTCTCTTATCTCTAGACCAGCCCAGAAACCAGGTGAAAAGGCTGAATGATCTTAGGCACTCAACTTCACCAGGTGTATTGACTTCCAAAGAGCTGCCAAATGCCTGACCACACTTCATGGATTTGGGCCACAAAATTTGGGGGTGTTCCATTACACAGCATAGCTAGAAGGGATTTCATCATTAAATTAACCTCCTTATTTACTCCCTAGAAGGTCAATTAAACATCTTGATTTTTAGTAATAGCTGTTTTCTACAACATATCACAAAAAATTTTGATCCACTTTACAGGTGGCACTGAAAACATGAATTTCCTTCAAGGAAGCAATGATGCTAACGAGGAAGTTTTTTCAAACTAAGTGACCTCTCCAGAGTGGTCTTCCCCTGTGGCATCCAAAACACTAGCCCAGAATTTAACATCAACTTACATCGAAAACAAACAAAATTATACAAAACAATAATAAAAAATAGAATGACAATATTATGTATGTAAATCATTGTTTAGAATTTCTTCCTGAGGTTATGAAAACAAGTCACCTTAATCTAATATGTGTTCTCTCACAAGACTAACAGTTATAGTCAGCTGTTTTTCAATTGATTCTGATTTTTGCAATATAAATGACCAATTTCTGCACCATTGATTCAACTAGTCATGCAGTCAATAGCACAACAGAAACCATGAAGATCAGACTATTTTTGAATCTTTTATTGTAAAGGCTTGGCAATAGTTTTTAAGACCACAAACCATATTGATGTTTATTCTTTTGTAAAAGAAGCATCTAAGTCTTTGGGAATAATGCCATAAGAATAACTTTATTATCCCAATAGAGAAATTAACTTAAAACATTTTTATTTATCTCTAAGTAAAATGACCTGATAAACTGTACAAAAAATTGTATTAATACAAGAAATATATTATAAAGAAGTCAAGACAACACAGAGGAAACAAATTTAACTGAAGTAAAGAATAAACTATTATTCCTGTATAATATTCACTTACAGAGTTTGGAAGGATGGCAACAAAAGTTCTGGATCATTATGTTTAATATTATGTTGTAATTTATCTCAATGATAACAATAACAAATGCTTTGTTATTCTCTGAGTTCAATCACAAAACTTAGAAATCAACCTTTTTCCTTGTCACTAGGCCTGAAGATCTTACCTCTGTAGATTCCTCTCCTTTAATATTTTCTTTTTCACAGAATATTCAGTGTATCCCAACTGAATGTCTTTGTACCTAATCCATTCTTCAACCACTTTTATAACAGCCCTGGGAAGAGGTGATTCAAATAATGCTTAAAATGCCACCTCCCTAATTCCTGAGGCACCATTTTGTCTTTGTGGACAGCTCTGAAAGTTGGAATGTTCTTCACTATACTGAGCAGAAATGCAGTTATTTATTTTACTTCCATTTCTTCATACTTTCAACCCTTAGAGACATATAGGACATTTTATCCACCTTCATGGATATTTGAGGGCATCTATTATATGCTTAGCAGTGGATCATTTCCCCAATAAAGATAATAAAGTCTTCCAATTCTTCTTCACATGACAAAAAACACTTCACCATCCATATGGCTATTCTGAATCTGTTTTTCTCAAAACACAGAGCTCATAATTTTAGATAATATATTAACTTATTGATATATCGTTGATATATTATTATATTGATATATTAACTTATTGATATATAACTTAATATATTAGCTGAATAGCATAGAGTAGAACATAACTATACCATTTTATTTTAGTACTCTAACTAATTCATACAGTAAGCATTTTTGAGAAGTTATTCTTACCTTACATTGTCCTGGGACTGGGGATCTAGCAGCATACAGTGAAAGAGCCACTGGGTGCCTCAGTTGGTTAAGCGTCCAACTTCAGCTCAGGTCATGATCTTATGGTTCGGAACTCCGAGCCCCATGTTGGAGACTGCTTTGGATTCTGTGTCTCCCTCTGTCTCTGTCCTCCCCTGCTTGCACTTGGTCTCTCTCTTTCAAAAAAAAAAAAAAAAGAAGCATTAATTTTTTAAAAAAATAAAGTGAAAGAGAAAACATCAAAAGTTCTGCTTATTGTGTGTGTGTGTGGCTGGTGCTGTGGAGACAATACAATAAAATTAAAACTGAATGAATTTTGTCCTGTGTTAGAAAATGAAAAGTGCTACAGGGGAAAAAAATGAGAAAGGCAAGGGTGATAGAGAATGATGACAGAGGTGGTGTTGCAAATGCTGTTATAGAAAAGATCATTATAGAAGCCAGAGCATAAGAAGACATTCAAGCAATGGCCTCAGAAAAATGACAAAGAAACATGCAGAGGTTTGGGTTATCATATTTCAGGCAAAGAAACTAGTATGAAAGCTATGAAGAGGAGACAAGAGTGGCATGTTGGGAAAAGATGGGATGTCCTGTAAGTGCAAGATGACTGGCAAATGAAATTCTACTCCATAGTTTTTAATACTCTCTGCTCTAATGACTCATTTCTTTTCCCTTGCTAGATTTGACCCTTCACTGAAAATATTGTCCAATATGCTTTATATTCCTCTTAGAATTTAGTCATTTGTAAATGTGGTGTTTTCTATGATGTGATTCACATCATTGATGGCCAAGTCAGACTCCTGAATGATGGCATTAAAAAGTCCTTCCTGCTTCTTAAGAGTTACAATCATCATTGGGGCGCCTGGGTGGCACAGTCGGTTAAGCGTCCGACTTCAGCCAGGTCACGATCTCGCGGTCCGTGAGTTCGAGCCCTGCGTCGGGCTCTGGGCTGATGGCTCAGAGCCTGGAGCCTGTTTCCGATTCTGTGTCTCCCTCTCTCTCTGCCCCTCCCCCATTCATGCTCTGTCTCTCTCTGTCCCAAAAATAAATAAAAAAACGTTGAAAAAAAAAAAAAGAGTCACAATCATCACACATGGGTCATGGAAACAATTGTATTTTCAAGAGCTTTCACATTTTTTAATTAAAGAAATGTTTAAATTTTTGTAATCATATCTCCCCATATAAAATTGAATACTAAAAGAGAATCAGTAAAATCTTTGTGTGAAATTATATAATATTCATAGCATTTATATATTCAGACATAAAAGGATATATATTTCAAACTAGGGTGAAATCACTTCTATTTCAGATAGTTAAGTAGAAAGCTCATGAGGTGATTGATTATGAACAGGACTGAAATATGAGGAGGGTAACAATGACTATAAATGGAGGGCAGAACAAGAATCAAAGACACATAGATGGGGAAAAAAACGTACATTCAGTGGTTGTAAAGTAGAGCAGTTTGAAGCCAAAATGTCACATAGACAGCTCTGAGGCTAGAAGATATTTTAAGGCTACACTGTCCTTAAAAACAACTATAAGGCATTACAACCTGAAAAAGCAATAAGAAGGTTTTGAGTTGAAATGAACAAAGAAAAGAAAAGAGACAGAGAGAGAGAAAAACCAAAAAGCAGACTCTTAACTATAGAGAACAAATAGATAGTTACTAGGGGGTAGGTGGGAGGGGGGTGACGGGCAGGATGGGTGAAACAGGTGAGGGGGATTACAGTACGACTTACCATGATGAGCACTGAGTAATATATAGGATTGTTGAATCACTATATTGTATATTTGAAACTAATATAACACTTGATGTTAACTATACTGGAATTTAAGAAAATAAAGAAAGAAGGTTTTGAGTTGGACTCTGAGGCCATTACTTAATTTTTTTATAGTTAAAAATGTAGATATACAGAAGAGTTTAAAAGGTATAGTACCAAGATTACAATAATGGGAAGAGTCAATTACTGTCAATTACAATCAAATGAAGAGACAAATGTCACAAATCTGGGAGAGTTAAAAAGTTGTAATCCCAAAAGACCAGTATCTGTAGCCCTCCCTAGGTCTTAGTAGATATGAAAGATACTGAATAAATTAATTAATCTGACTGAATTAATTAGTCTTAGTTAAAATGAAAATCAAATAATAAAATGTAATGAGGATAAAATTAAATTTCCATGTAAATAAATCAAAACTACACAAATACATAATGATAAAAGTTTTAAACGTTCAAGTTTTAAAATAAATACTTAAGAATCTTCATGTCCTGTGTTCTCTGTGTCAGCCAAATATGTGATATGTCAGCCTGGACAGCTAATGCTTTTTTAGATTTCCTTATTATAAATATAGCACACGGATAAAGAAGGTTACAGTCACTCTGGGTATTGGTCATAGAGCATCTGGTAAACCAGATATAGTGTTTCCTCATATCTCTACTTCTTGTAGGATAAAATCTAAAGGCATGTTTAAGGCTTTGTCGAATTTAACTCCAACTGTTACTTGGAGCCACATCGTTAGCAGCTTCCTGCCCTCTAATAATTTATCTGCAAACAGAGCTTTCTTACTCAGGCCTACAGGGGTCAAGATGGGAAAGTAAAAAAGGAGAAGGTAGTGATGGGCAGAATAATGAAGAATACACCTTAGGACACTCACTTTTAGTGGGTAAGCTATAGGCTGCTGGCTAGCCATTTGTGGCTATTACTTTGCAAAGTACCTACTGAGCAGTATTCACCATTTCAGAAGTTGTCTTCTTTTCACTCCTCTGATTACGTTTATAGCTTACTCTTACATAGATTTTAATTATTCTCTCAACATTTATGTTCAAATAAAAATTAGAGATCCTATAAATATTTGCCCCAGTGCGCCAATCATAAAACGTCACTCTTGTTATCATGTTATTATGGCAATTCATAGATATGTTAGCCTGAAGGCTCATAATATTATATTGTATTATTTTTTTTTACCTGTTAAAATATTTTCACACTACAGTTACACATACAAAAATACACCAAATCAAAACTTAAATTCATGGGTGCCTGGGTGGCTCAGTCCATTGAGCGTCTGATGCTTGATTTCAGCTCAGGTCATGATCTCAGGGTTGTGAGATCAGGCTCGCCTGAGTGTGGCACCTGCTTAAGATTCTCTCTCCCTCCCTTTCTCTCTCTGTCCCTTATCCACTCATAATCAATTTCTCTCTCTCTCTCTGAAAGAAAACAAAACCCAAAAAGAACTTAAATTCAATTAAAAATTAAAATAAAAATATCTAATTGTGAATAACCTATAAACAATTATATTCTTCATGGTTTCTTGGTTAGGAGTAAAGACAAAACAGCTTATTTTAGTTTTGGAAGTAAAATCAACCTGCCTTAGTAATAAATCATCTAGTGTTGTCTAGGGTTTAGGGATATTGTAGATAACTTTGGGGCCTAATCCTTTACTGGTGGTGCTTTTCTTAAAAATGCCCTGGAAGAACACATGTAGGATTGGGTTCAAAGAAATGAGAACAGACCCACCACAGGGTCCCTGCTGAGTTAAAGAGAGAGAGAGAGAGAGGAGGGAGGGAGGGGGAGAGAGAGAGAGAGAGAGAGAGAGAGAGAGAGAGAGAGAATATATCATTAGGGTCCTATGGACTTTAAATAAATGGAGGGACTTTAAATGACCTGGGTGTTAAACAGAGGTAGTGGAAGTGAGGTAATGATCAGCTAGAAAAATAGGAGCTTATGATTATAAAGATATGTTAGAGGTAAACCAAGTTTTAATTAACATGGAGCAGTTACAGATAGTGGCAACATCTAAGATGGTGTCTTTGGTTACAGAAAGCTAGCAAGAAGTACAGAGAAACACATAAGGGGTTGAAGACAGAGATTCTGAGATTCTGGCACTACATTGGTCGTTCACATGAGCAATACATCAACAAAGAGAATGGCATAATTTTAAGTAAAGCAGAAATAATGAGCAGGGTGCCAGGAATTTCAATTATTCTGGGGAGTATTGTTAAAAAGTCAGTAGATTACAGCAATGACTAGCGGTAGTGGGTACTGGAGTGGGTTATCATGAGCCTCAAATGAGAAAGTTATTTTACACAGGTGTGGAGGACAAAGACTTTAAAAATTTTAATGAGGAGCTAGGTGAATGCCTAGCCACCTATCCATAAGACTTGGGAAAATGAGTGAACGTATTAGACAGGATTTAAGTGGAAACAGTATCTAGGACCTGAATGAGATTTCTTTCAGTGGGAGGCAAGGGTCAGAAGTGTCAGGATGTAAGAAAACTAACTCCCAAGCAGATATTTTTTAGTATGAAATGGATATTCTAAAATGTACCATGTTACCATTTGGCAAGAAAGAAGCAATGCAATTATAATTATAATTATAATTATAATTCTGGTAATAAAAACCAGAAAACACTTTGCAGATAAAAGTACTACAAATGAGAGAGGAATAGTGCCTTTCATTCACAGTAGTTGTAGGAATGGCATGAACACTCACATGTTGACATGAAGCTGGCCTCAAATTCCCAAAGAAGCATGGTCAAATTAGAATGTAATCCAGAACAGATTTTGTGATATCTCAGTGAAAAAGTTAGGATGCTGTGATTTTGGATAGGCTGACAGTAGAAATCATTTATTAAATGTTCTCCATACTAGATGAGCCACTTTTAGTAATGATTTCATTCTTGCAACTTTTTATAATTTTTAAATGTAAGAATATATCAAGATATTGTCTTGAGCCATTCATCTTCTCAAAAAGTCTTTATAAGAGATAATTTCCCTATTGATTCAGTATGCTCATGGCCTTGAGATAAAGTAAGTTCTTTATAACATGAACACAAATAAAAAGAAACAATGTTCGGTTTTGTACCTGCAAATTAGGTCCTAGAAGCTCATGGCATTCCAACAGAGAGATTTCACAGCATCTTTAATTTGCCACTATAAACACAGGGAAGGGAACAAAGACACAGAAGACACTGATGTCATACCTGGCCTATGATCAGGAGACACATTAGCTGGGTTTTTTTTTTTTTTTGATTTATTTCCCCTCCTATTTCTATATAATTCCCATGAAATATCTAGTGGCAAAAAAGCTATGATCCAAGATCATCTGAGCTTCAACTACTCTGGCTTATAGAGGTGTATACGTTTTCAATGGTGTGAGGTGCTTATAATTTGGATGTTCATTCATTACATTCACAATCTCAATTTCCAACAATTTTGTTGCTTATCTTGCACTCTCAAACGGGGCCTATTTTAGACAATTATCTGATCAGCCTACTCATAAAACCACCATTCTCAGTTCCTCTGCCTTCAAATGAGAATCAAATCAAATTGATTTTAATTTATCTACACAATTTTAGTTGATACCAAAAATGAAGGATAGAAAGAGGATTGTGGTTAAGACTAGTAGGCACTTGGGGCACCCGGGTGGCTCAGTCGGTTGAGTGTCAGACTTTAGCTCAGGTCATGATCTCATGGTTTGTGAGTCTGAGCTCTGCGTCAGGCTCTTGGCTGACAGCTTGGAGCCTGGAACCTGCTTTGGGTTCTATGTCTCCCTCTCTGCCTCTTCCCTGCTCATGCTCTCTCTCAAAAACAAAATAAACATTAAAAAAAAAAAAAAAAAAAAAAAAAAAAAAGACTGGTAGGCATTTGAATAAATAGGCATGGCAGCAACAGTGATAAATTATGGGAGAGAGGAATCAAATTCTTGACACTCAGAAGGGTAGTGATTAGGAAAGAACTATACTGGGGTGACTTGGTGGTAATAAGGTGTGCCCTGCTTAGTGCAAAAAATGTCACAATAGTATTGACCATCTGCTATTTCAGAAAACTGAGTACACCTGTGATGAAACTACTAAAAATTAAATTGTTGAAGGAAATAATACATTTATATTTGTATTGATATTTTCTACATAGAGCATACTTTGTACTAATTCACACTCCCGCTAATTCTCTGAAGTCTTTGCTGAGGAATATTTAATCAAACAGTTTGCTTTTTGTCAATTTGATAGAGAAAAATGGCTTTGATTTTAGTTTGAATTTAGCTTTCCATGAGTGAAATTTAGTATCTTTTCAAAGGTTTAAGATTCATTAAAAAAAATTATTTTTGTTACGGTCCTTGTATATTTCTAGTTGTGTCTTTTTTCCAATTTTCTGATGGGGTTTAGGATATATTTCACTCATTTTATAAACTCTTTAGAGAATACAGTCAGATGGTAATACTTTGATTATTTTTATTCATTTCTAAATATTTTGTTTACTTTGGCAGTATTTTTTAAGTGCTTTAGAGTTTTCAGTAATACTAACAAAAATTGTTTTAAAAATTATAAAGATTTTATAAATACTTTGCCATTTTTCTAATACTACCATTATGTCAGATATATTCTTTTTAATTAAATTGTTGACCCACCTAAAATTGTTTTTTTTTTGTTTTTATTGAGACATAATTGACATACATTACATCAGTTTCAGATGTAAAAATAATGATTCAATATTTGTATATATTGTGAAATGATTACCACAATAAGTCTAGTTAACATCCGTCACCATACATAGTTACAAATTTTTTTTCTTGTGATAAGAACTTTTAAGATTTACTCTCTTAGCAACTTTCAAATATGGAATATAGTATTATCAACTATATTCTCCATACTATACATTATATCTCCATTACTAACTTATTTTAGCTAACATACAGTGTAGTATTGGTTTCAGGGGTAGACTCCAGTGATTCATCACTTACATACAACACCCAGTGCTCATCCTGACAAGTGCCCTTCACCCCATGCCCCCACCACCTCACCTCCAGCAACCTTCAGTTTGTTCTCTGTATTTAAGAGTCTCCTATGGTTTGCCTCCCTCTCTGTTTTTATTTTTCCTTCCCTTCTCCTATGTTCATCTGTTTTGTTTCTTAAATTCCACATATGGGTGAAATCATATGATATTTGTCTATCTCTGACTGGTTTATTTCACTTAGCATAATACACTCAAGTTCTATTCACATTGTTGCAAATGGCAAAATTTCATTCTTCTTCTGTGCCAAGTAGTATTCCATTGTATATATACCACATCTTCTTTATCTAGTCATCAGTTAATGGGTATTTGGGCTCTTTCCACGATTTGGCTATTGTTGATAGTGCTGCTATAAACATTGGGGTGCATGTGCCCCTTGGAATCGGTGGTTTTGTATCCTTTGGATACATACCTAGAAGTGCAGTTTCTGGGTCATATGGTAGTTCTGTTTTTAATTTTTTGAGAAACCTCCATACTGTTTTCAAGACTGGCTGCACCAGTTTGCATTCCCACCAACAGCGTACAAGTATTCCTCTTTTTCCGCATCCTCGCCAAAATCAACAAAAACAGGTCAACACCATGACATATCATAGAGGTTAAACATTGTGGAGTTTATTTCTTCTGTAGGGTTATCCAGATACCTGAAACACATTTCTTGAATGATCCATCTTTTCGTTAACAACTCTTCTTAATTAAAAGATTCTTCCTAATCAGCAGTGTTTTCCAGTCTTTTTTTAGTGAAGAGTATGGGAAGTTGGGAACAACAGGACAAACAAAACAAAAATAAAAACAAAACCAAGTATTCAAATAATGGCTGCCTCTTATAATTTGTTTAGACAAGAGCAAATTAATTAACCTCTTCCAACATCTGCTTTCTCTCCTTAAATTGCAGGTTGTGTTGGTTACCATTACTTCTTAACATGGTGAGGTCTAAATTAGATACCATTTTTATGAGCTGCTTTATACTTTGCATGTTGTAAACTTTTCAGGAG
The DNA here is from genome assembly GCF_028749965.1 of Puma concolor. Classification (NCBI taxonomy): domain Eukaryota; kingdom Metazoa; phylum Chordata; class Mammalia; order Carnivora; family Felidae; genus Puma; species Puma concolor. The sequence goes on along the minus strand of NC_141667.1, from coordinate 201,897,296 downwards.
TGCTAGGTCTTGTTGTTTCACTAATTATGCTACCAGTGTACTGACCAGTAGGATCCCCAACAAGAAGACTCATCACTTGAGAACTTGATACAAATGTAAAAATAGTGGCCTCAACCCAAACTGCTGCAAGTAAAGTTTGAGAAGCACTGTTCCACACCATTAGATTGAATTAATTGACAGCTACCTAAGGAAAGGAATCTATTTAGAAAGGAAAGGTACATGTAGTTCAAGGAGAAAGACTCTGTTACAAGTTGTAACCAAGTACCTAAAATGTTTTGCCTTCTTCACAATTTTGCCTAGGGTTACCGTGTTTACATCAGTGTTTTCACAAGGAGGATTTGTCAGTCTGATGGAAAATGATCACAAAGATTGTATAGGAGTTGTAAGATGAACTAGCTCTATCTTTCCAGCAGGGTGGATAGCCAGATATAAATGAGCCTCTGCATTAGCTGTTAATCTTAGGTAACTTAATTGGTGTTAGGTATCACTTGTCTCTTATTTACATGTCTAAATTTGTTCTCGGATTATACCTACTTTTTTTCCTGCTTGATTCTTTCTGTCTCCTAAACATTCAGGGATTTACGTTTTAAATGTTGCAACTCAAGCATTTATGTATTTTAAAATGCATTCACAATAGTAGTAAAAGCTTACTTATATTTAATAAACAATAGAGCAATTTCAAACAATATAAATTGATGTCATCTTCTCCTTTTATACCTTATTACTGTGGCACAGTGACCTTTAAATTGCAGCTTTGGAGCTATGATGATGTAGATGGTGGTGTCAGTGATATAATTCTTAAGATGTTTAATATCAATTCTCCCCTTCAATGAGCAAACTCTATATTGGGAAATGAATAAAAGTAGAGTTCAAAGCATAAGTACAATGGCTCAGTCATACTAGTACTCATATGGTCAGTTGGCTAGTAGGTAATAGGCAGGAACAGATGATACTGGGGAAATTCAGATCTTCAGTTGTTGAACTGAAAAACTCCCCAAATTCCAAATGTGACTGCTTCTAGAAAACCTGCATTTGTATTGATGATAAATCAACAAGTACATTTTTCTTATTCTTGTACAAACCAACATCAGGAATATTCTAATATTTGGTAAATCTGAAATACAGATTCAAAAACCTCACAGTATTAGAAGAACTTAAATTGAGAATTTGCTTTGTCTGCAAATATAGAAAAGCTATTAGGTTTAAGAATGTGATGGGAAATATATGATTAAAAACTTCATATATTGAGGTGTCTGGGTTGCTCAGTCAGCTGAGCATCCGACTTCAGCTCAGGTCCTAATCTTGTGGTTCGTGAGTTCAAGCCCCAAGCCAGACTCGCTGCTCTCAGCCTGTCAGAACAGAGCCCGCTTCAGATCCTCTGTCCCCCTGGTTTCTCTGCCCCTTGAATAAATAACCATGGCAGTAGTCACAATGAGAAATGATGCTACAGAGGAAGGATTTGTTTTTCTGAAGTTTCACATTATCTTGCAACTTGAAAACTGTCTGTAACTTCAGAACACTTATACTGAGGCAAAACTGACTTGGAAAAATTAGTTTGTGGATGCTATCAACAACAGCAAATTAAAGTACAAAATGATCAAAGGGGCAGAAATTATCAAGTTAAAATAAGACAGTCTGAACTAGGCTAAAAACTGTTGCATCTGATTTTGAGGGTACATGACTAGGAGTTCTGAGTTTAAAATTAATGCCCTGACTTCTTTGGAAAAACTTCCTAAGAAATAGTGTCAGCTGCTAGAGAAAAAAGTAAAGTAGGTCATCAGTCAGGAAAAAAAAGATTTTTACAGAAACTGAACTGTAGTATGAGAACAGTCTCATCGGTCAATTTCAAGTTTAAAAAATTCTTCCAAAAAGATTGGATTTATCAATAATACTTAGGTTTTTTCGTTTTGTTTTTGTTTATTCCCCCCCCCCCCCCCCCCCGATGGATACAGCTCTCTTTTAGGAGCCTGGCTAGAAATAATTGATATAACATGCCCTACTGACTAGAGAACTATAATAGAAACTTCTTATGAAATTAAAGAAGATATGATCTTTATCAACCTCTTGCATCAAGTTCAACATAAGATGTAGGAGGTTTTTATTCTTAAATAGCACTCTACCCCTCCAATAAGCAGTGATTTATACAAATGATTTAATGTGTCTGACTGCTTGACTCCTAGAAATAGAGTGCCAATAAAATCCATTACTTAAATTTTCATTAGTCTTTGACCATAGAACTGAAATTAATTTGCTCCAAGAGTACAAGATATAGTCTTTACATTTGATTCCATGTAATTTTGTCTTAGCATTTAATTATTCTTTTCAAATACATAGCAGTTAGATGAAAAATGTCTTGTTGATTCCCTTTAACGGTAAAATTCAGAGAAACTTGTGCTTGATGTGTAATTGAATCTTATTAAACTAAACATAGATAGTAAGAGGTTTTTTTTGATTTTTAAAGCCAAGAAAATGAAGTTTTTTTTTTTTTTTTAAAAAGCTTAAAACAAAATAGAAAGATGTCAGCTTTTTGGTTCTCTTTTGTTTCTTTCATCATATTTTGGTTACATAAGAATATAAATATCTGATTTAGTGTCAACTTCTCTTGAGATAAACTTTTCCACACTGAGAAAATAAAAGTAAAACAAACAAAAAACAATAAAAACCTGTAATATTTATTAATCACTTAACATTTAAAAATTCAGAGTTAGGTCTTAGAGGAAAGAGAACATCTCTTTGATATTTGATCACATAACTACTAAACCTATTCCTATTATATGCTCTCAAATAGAAATTAGCAAATATTATGCATTAAATGACTAGATTTACTCTTTTGAGAAAAAATACACTATTTAAAAAGTAGTTTTCACTAATTTGATTAAAAATAAATTTGTTGCCAAATGCATTTTTTTGTTTATTTTTGTCATTATTTGTTTGTTTTAGTTTGTATCTCCATATTAGTGGCTGTGGTCACAAAAGATTCCATTTCTGTAATATTGTTACTGATTACTCACACATTTTACATGAAAACAACATAAAACAATTTTCACATTCTCCTTTCTATTCAAGTTATATGAAAAAAAATTTTTATCAGATACTCTTTCTTATATCATATCATTTCTTACAGGTTATTTAAAAATAGCTCTTTTCTCAAGATGTTTAAAATAGCCCCTTTTGTCTCAAACATTTTGCATAAAAAGATCTCCTAATTTATGTCTGTCATAGAAACAAAGTCTGGTGGTTGCAATGAGGCATTGACAATTTCCTTAGCAATAGCCTGAGTCAGCACCTACAGTAGACACTCGGTTGGTTTTACTACATGTAATAGTAGTCAAGTGTGAGTGTGTTCATTCACTGTGAGATCTTGCTAATATTTTTTTGCTTAATTTGGGAAACGTTCGCCCAAACTGATACTTGGCAGAAGGATGGAAGCTAATCTGGACTCGGGATCGGGGGACACGGTAGTTATCCTGTTGACACTGCCTTGGCCAGAAAGCAATATTACTGCTTCTTTTAAGATCATACTAAGCATGTCTACAGCAGCAAACACTCCCTGCACACAGAGCTCAAACCACTTACACTCTACATAAAAATCCAGAGATATATCAAATACGTATTCATACTTGATGCCTCTGCTGCCATAAAATAATACAGAATTATGATACACAGAATACTGAGAAAAAGTGAATAAAGACTTCTGAGAGGATATACCACTGGAATCATATTGAAAAACAGATATTAGTTATATCATGGTGAGAGGTGTTGTGAGGCAACAGCCTAACAAAGACACATAGATCAGAAAGATGGCGTGGGAATTGTAATGGAAGGTGATTAGGCTCTAAGACCATAAGTGATGAAGTGAGACTGACAATGTGGGCAGGTGTCAGAATGCAAAACTTGAAGGGAAGTCTCTATTGGGTTAAGAAACTGAAATTTCACATGAGATAAGGGTTAACTGCAGAATTTTATTTGAAATGTGCCAGAATCAGATTTGTTTTTGAGGTGGCTAACTCAGCAGTTACAAAGAAAATCTATGATGAAAACCATAATGCAGGCAACAAAGAAAATTAAGCCTTTTTTTTAGTTATCCAATTAAGAAAAGTAAATTTCCTGATGTAGGACACTGAAAGAAGTATTAAGGTGCCTTGGATATAGAAAATTCTCAAAGATTGATTGGACTCTGTGAATATAATAGTGAGAAGAGTCCAACTAAGTGTCAGTTTTCTCTCCTGAATAACTGGATTGACAGAGGTATCTCCAATCAAGATATAGAGTAGGGAAAAGTTAAGAAGAAAATGTGAAAACTAGGTTTGTAAATGTTGATGATAAGGTGCACATGAAAAATCCAGATATAAATACCCAGAAGCCAATCAAATACATATGTCTCTGGTTCAGGAAATGGTTATGGGCTTGACTTCTGAATTGAGACATCAGTAGAGTGTAGGTGGTGGTTGAAACAAATGAGAATGGGTAAGATCACCTGAGAAAATATATTGCATAAGAACAGTGAGTTAAAAATAAAACCCTAAGTAATAGCATTATTTAATGGGTCATAAGAGAAAAAAGAATCTCATCAAGATAAATTGAGGAGTGAACCAAAAACATCTCAGGAGAAGGGAGACAGTTTGGGAACATTAATAATCATGGGAGTAGAGATTTATTAAGTGAGCATTCACTAGTACAGCAGAGGACACAAGATAAAAAGTCCTGACAAATAGCATGTGATTTACAATATTAGGATGTTACTGTCAAACATATTAAACAGATGAAAACTCAATATAGTTGGCAGATGACTTACTGGGAAGCAAGGATGGGAAAGAGCGTGTGTGTACTACTCTTTCAAGAAATTTGGAGAAAGGAAACAGGAGTAGATTGGATCTACAACTTAACGCAGCATCCAAGCAGAAAAATGAATTAATAATGGATGAACCAAGAGTGAGTAAGCATAAAACAGGAAAGATGATGGGCATATCAGAAAGATACAGGACCAACAGGGAGCTACAAATACAGAATCATTTTGTGAGATTTCTGAAAATAAAACCAAAGGCATATGCTCTATTCAGTTTATTTAAACTTTTGTATCTTTTATTTATGATGTCATATACCCACATAGCAGTTCTTGGAGGCAAACTCATCTACTGTATATTCATTCAGAGTTATAGTTTTGACCAATAAATCTAACCTTAATCAGAAATATAATGAAATAGAAAATGTATATTTAATTCTAATGATCTGTAAGCAATTCTTTGAAATGTGGAACAAGAAGAGACGAGCCATAAAAACGTGTTGGAAGAAAATTCACCCTTATCTTCCTTTATGGAATTCATAAGTTGGTGAGATGTTTTGCATCAAAAAATTAATAGACTATTACTTGAGTTCATATAAATATTAAATAGACCTGCTGATATATTGTATTCAAGTTTGACTAGCAGCTTCACATCCCTTTTAGTCTTTCCACTCCTGGCTGCACTAACACCTGTTCTGCTCAATTCTGAAATAAAACGTACATCAGATTTTCTTAGTGGATTGTAAACATGTTCAAAGGCAGTCCAGGGTGAGGATGTGTGCATGGTGCAAATTGCTTTTTAATATTTCTAGACATATAAACCTCCCCCTAGCCATCCTCCTCACACAACTTCATATTAACCTAATGATCTGTCTATAACGAATTGTCGAACTGCATTTTGCTGCCAAACTGTTTTACAGTTAAGCTGTTGCTTTGTGCTTGCCCCTTTTTGTTCAGCCAAACAATTTGCGACTCAGATCCATGGCCCAGTAAAAAGTAATACACAAGGATTTGGAATGGATGTAATCATGTACACAGCAAGACAAATACCATCAATTTATTTCCAGTGTATTCCACTATGCATATTTTGTATTTAGTAGAATTATAGCTTTATCGAGGAAACAAAATATAAAGAGATTTATTTTGTTGTTGCTTACCATTCAAAAATAATATTCGTGAGTATATCATGATAATTCACAAATATGTTGAATAGCATTTCTGTGTTCAAGAAATGTTTTAGAACTCTTAATTCTACTGTTGGATGAATAGCTTATAATTAAGGAATAATAATGTTTGTCATCTATGTACCCCAGATTTAATTTTCAGCTTTGATTTAAGTGGCATTTGGCCACGTAAAGAATATAGTATTCCTCCTGTGAGAAGAAATACTATGAGCCACAGATGCAATGCTACAGTTGCACAGTAAAATATAGGCAATGAAATTACTTGCATTTTTTTCCAGGAGCCTTCAAAGTTTTATGAGTTTCTGATTCTTAAGAGCACTATAGCCATTCAATTATTATGCATTTCATTCATTATTACGTTAACTTCCTCTAGCTCTTAACCATCTAGAATTTCATATTAAATCGTGTTTAAGTTAACTGTTCTTTCCTTTTTATGTTTATTTTTGAGAGAGAGACAGAACGTGAGCAGGGGAGGGAGACACAGAATCTGAAGCAGCCTCCAGGCTCTGAACTGTCAGCACCAGAGCCCGATGTGGGGCCCAAACTCAGGAACCATGAGATCATGACCTGAGCTGAAGTTGAACACTTAACCAACTGAGCCACTCAGGCACCCCTAAGTTAACTATTATTACTTATGTTTAAAATTATTTTAACCCAGATTTGGATGCACATACAGTTTTCAGTTTCTTAAGGCTTTTAAAAAATATATTGTCCTTGAATTTCTCCCAATAATTATGACAAGATTGAATTGGCTGGTTATACTTTCATGATTTGGGTGATTTCTGAAAAGGCTTCTATCAGAAAATACAGTATCAATTTTCAGAGGGCTTGTTTCACTTATTTATTCCTTAGGTTGATACATTTTTAATGAGGGGTTAATTTGTTCTTGGCTCTGTGTTAAAACACATTTACTACTCTCAAGTTGCTAATTCTTTAAAAAGGTCTTCCCCAGTGCTGAAACTCAAAACAGTATGGAAACCAATTTGACGATAAATTTCATATTAATAAAAAAAAAAAAAGAAAAGAAAAAAAATGGCATGGAGACTGAGCAAGTGCCCCAAATATAAAGAGATTTATTTTATGTTTTTAACTTTTCTCTATAAGCAGAAAGTGTTCTCAAGAGCCCTTTGTTTGACAACACCAAACTAATATTTCAATGAGTTTCCCCCTCATCAGTTGATTTTTTTTTCTGATTAACAAGTTAACGATTAATTTGCTAATCAGAAAATTCCACAACATTCCTTTATTTCTTTCCACTATTTTGTCTGTAACACTAACACTGTCGATAAATCTCTACTCATCAAACTTCCTTCTCTTCATACCTATAGCCCTGAACTAACCTTTGATTTTTTTTTCTTTTTGTTCTCATTCATTTCCTCAGCCAGTTGGTCAGTCTGTGAATAACAAGAGATAATCAGAAATAAACAGTGGCCTCAAGGGATTCAAAGAAATATAATGCAATTTCCCAAACTCTTTCTTTCTATTTATTTAATTTATTTCCACACCTCAAATTCTTAAAGGCTCTCAAATACTTCTCTGTGGTTTCAAATTCTACCTGAAGTTCTAAGAGCCCCAACTCTTGACTCTTGACAAAAACACTGACTACTTGAGACATGAGTCATGGGCTAGGAACTTGCTGAAGCTTTAGTCAAATCCCATAGTATCTTAGTCCTCTTTTTCTCAGCCAAATAAAAGAGAATTTGGACTAGATTACCATTGAGATCATTTATAAATCTAATATTCTATAATGCCACAACTGACTTCAACCTGAATGTCCCAAACATGTCATCTCCTTTCACTATAAATTAGTTTCCTCTCATAAATTTTCTGTCAGGTAAGATTGCCATGATTTTCATTATATATACAGTTTATCTCTTTCTTGTTCTTTCCTAATCATGAAATCTAACTTGTTGTCTGAATGAAGGAATCAGGGATTCTATCACCTTTATCATTTTGGGCATAATTCAAGATGTCATTCAAGAAAAAAAAAACAAAAAATATATTTATTGTGGGGCACCTGGGTGGCTCAGTCGGTTGGGCATCCGACTCTGGCTCAGGTCATGATCTCACAGTTCGTGAGTTCGAGCCCCACGTCGGGCTCTGTGCTGACAGCTCAGAGCTTGGAGCCTGCTTTGGATTCTGTGTCTCCCTCTCTCTCTGCCCCTTCCCCACTCATGCTCTGTCTCTCTCTCTCAAAAATGAATAAACGTTAAAAAAATTTTTTTAAATATATTTATTGAGTGATATATATGAGGATTTCCAGATTAGAGTTGTATTTAATATGTTATAGTGTTCAAGGAATGAAAATTGGTTAATGGTTTCAGTTATCTCAGAAAAAAAAAATTGGGGTGTTCAACTTTCCTAGGGTTATTTTAAGCATACAATTCTCTAACTTAGTATATATAAAATGAGTTTAAGTCTGGAAAGAAAGGCCTGATAAGAAATGGGGATGAAAAACAATGTAGAAGCAAGATACTGAAGGACTTTATATATCATATTAAGTGTTTTGAACTTTTTTTTAAAAGCAAGGTATACCCGGTGAACTAATTTACATTGAATTGTGATGATCATCTTCATTATAAAAGATCAAATTTTGCATCAACTAAAAATTGAAGAGAAATAACTGGAAGTAGAGGAACACTTATGAAATTTTGCTGAAACTTAGATATAAGATGATGAAAGCCTATCCAAGGCCAAGTTAGGAGAAGTAAACAAAAAGATATTACTGGAGAATTTAAGGATCTATAATTGACAGGGCATTTTTATACCAAATTTTATATAGGAAATAATGTAGACAAGAATCAAGGATGACAACAGTGTTATGGTTTAAGCAGTATTACGGTGGATTATTGTGCTTCTCACAGTATTGGGAAGTTGATGAAGAAGAGCTATTATTGGAGAAATAACTTGCTTGTAGATTTGAACTGTATATGTATGGTATGTGTAATATAGAACTGGAATAGGTATCTGGCTGCAAGGTTGTTCTCCATGTCCACTCAAGACTTACAAAAGGGTATTACCTTGATTCCAAAACCAGAAAAGCCTTGCTACAAAGGAGAACCACAGACCAATTTCCCTGATGAACACGGATGCAATAATTCTCAACAAGATATTAGCCAACCGGGTACAGCAATACATTAAAAGAATTATTCACCATGACCAAGTGGGATTTATACCTGGGATGCAGGCCTGGTTAAATACCAAGAAATCAATCAATGTGACACATCACATCAATAAAAGAAAGGACAAGAACCACATGATCCTCTCACACATGCAGAGAAAGCATTTGACAAAATGCAACATCCTTTCTTGATAAAAACCCTCAAGACAGTAGACATAGAATGATCATATCTCAAGATCATAAAAGCCACATATGAGAGATCCACCGCTAATATCATCCTCAATGGGGAAAACCTGAGAGCTTTCCCCCTAAGGTCAGGAATATGACAGGGATGTCCACTCTTGCCACTGTCACTCAACATAGTAGTGGAAGTCCTAGCCTCAGCAATCAGACAACACAAAGGAATAAGAGGCATCCAAATCAGCAAGGAGGAAGTCGAATTTTCACTCTTTGCACATGACATGATACTCTATAGGGAAAACCCAAAACATTCCACCAAAAAACTGTTAGAACTGATCTATGAACTCAGCAAAGTCACAGGATATAAAATCAATCCACAGAAATCAGTTGTGTTTCTATACACCAATAATGAAGCAACAGAAAGAGAAACCAAGGAATTGATCCCATTTACAATTGCACCGAAAACCATAAAATACCTAGAAATACCTGACCAAAGAGGTGAAAAATCTATATACTGAAAATTATAGAAAGCTTATGAAAAAAATTGAAAAACACACACGCAAAAGGAAAAATATTCCATGCTCATGGATTGGAAGAACAAATATTGTTACAATGTTGATCCTACCCAAAGCAACATACATATTCAATGCAATCCCTATCAAAATAATACCAGCATTCTTCACAGAACTGGAACAAACAATCCTAAAATTTGTATGGAACCAGAAAAGCCCCCGAATAGCCAACGCAATCCTGAAAAAGAAAACCAAAGCTGGAGGCATCACAATCCTTGACTTTAAGATGTATTACAAAGCTGTAATCATCAAGACAGTATGGTACTGGCATGAAAACAGACACTCAGATCAACGGAACAGAATAGAGAACCTAGAAATGGACCCACAAACGTATGGCCAACTATCTTTGACAAAGCAAGAAAGAATATCCAATGGGATAAAGACAGTCTCTTTAGCAAATGACTGTAATACAGTTATTTAGCAAATAACCCAGTGGTTATTGGTGTTGGGAAAACTGGATAGTGACATGCAGAAGAATGAAACTGGACCACTTTCTTATACCATACACAAAAATAAAATCAAAATGAATGAAAGACCTAAACATAAGACAGAAAGTCATCAAAACCCTAGAGAAGAAAGCAGGGAACAACCTCTTTGACCTTGGCTGCTGCAACTTCTTACTCAACACGTCTCCAGGGGCAAGGGAAACAAAAGCAAAAATGAACTATTGGGACCTCATCAAGATAAAAACTTCTGCACAGCAAAAGAAACAATCAACAAAACTAAAAGGCAACTGACCGTATGGGAGAAGATATTTGCAAATGACATATCAGATAATGGGCTAGTATCCAAAATCTATAAAGAACTTATCAAACTCAACGTCCAAAAAACAAATAACCCAGTGAAGTAATGGGCCAAAAACATGAATAGACACTTCTCCAAAGAAGACATTCCAGATGGCTAACAGACATATGAAAAAAATGTTCAACATCACTCACCCCCAGAGAAATACAAATCAAAACCACAATGAGATACCACCTGACACCAGTCAGAATGGTTAAAATGAACAACTCAGGCAACAACAGATGTTGGCAAGGATGCAGAGAAAGAGGATTTCTTTTGCACTGCTGGTGGCAATGCAAACTAGTGCGGCCACTCTGGAAAACAGTATGGAGGTTCCTCAAAAAATTAAAAATAGAATTACCCTATGATCCAGCAATTGCACTCGTAGGTATTTATCCAAGGGATACAGATGTACAATTTCAGAGGGGCACATGGATCTCAATGTTTATAGCAGTGCTATTGACAATAGCCAAAGTAAGAAAAGAGCCCAAATGTCCATAGACAGATGAATGGATAAAGAAGATGTGGTATATATGTACAATGGAGTATTAGCAACCAAAAATAATGAAATCTTGCCATTTGCAACAACGTGGATAGAACTAGAGGGGATTATGCTAAGCAAAATTAGTCAGTCAGAGAAAGGCAAATATCATATGACTTCACTCAAATGTGGAACTTAAGATACAAAACAGATGAACATAAGGGAAGGGAAGCAAAAATAATATAAAAACAGGGAGGGGGACAAATCATAAGAGACTCTTAACTATAGAGAACAAACTCAGGGTTGCTGGAGGGGTTGTGGATGGGGGGGATGGGCTAAATGGGTGATGGACATTAAGAAGGGCACTTGTTGGGATGAGTACTGGGTGTTATATATACAGGATGAATCACTGGACTCTACTCCTGAAATCATTATTGTACTATATGCTAACTAACTGGGATGTAAATGAAAAAAAAGAAAAACCTGTAAACAAATAGTAAACTTTATTTAAAAAAAAAAGTTACAAAAGGGCAAAGGAGAAGCCAAGTGGTCTGAATTGAGGCCCCCACCTCTACTTCAATAAGAAGAGCTGCATTTTTATCTGTTAGATTTCCACGAAGTTTTTCCTATGTACAAATGTTTCCAGGGCTTTAATAAAGTCAAATGAGATAACAAGTTGACAAGTTGTGACTTTCCTGCAAATATTAATATTTTCATATTAACAGAAGAAAGAATTTTTTTAAAAAATAAGTTCTTCAGAGAGTCTCATGGCTCAGTCAGTTGAGTATCCTGACTCTTAATTGTGGCTCAGGTCATGATCTCACCATCGAGGAATTGAGCCCTGCACTGGGCTCTGGAGTGGATGTATCATTTAAGATTGTCTCTCTCCCTCTCCCTCTGTCCTTCCCCTGCTCATGCTCTCTGTCAAAAAATAATAAATAAATAAATAAATAAATAAATAAATAAATAAATAAATAAATTTTCTGACTTGTGATCCAATAATCTCAACTTTATCCACATATATTATGTTTTAGAGAACTAAAGATCTATACTTGAGTACTATGATATAAGTATAGAAATATGTCACTGACAGAAAATCTATGTCACAGATTGAGAAACTTTTTCTATAAAGACTCAGGAAAGGTACAAACTTTCAGTTATAAAATAAATGTTTTGGGAAGGTAATATATAGCATGACAATTATAGTTAATAATACCACAATGCAACTTGTGGGAAAAAATATATATATGTATATATATTTTTTACATCATGGATATGAGCCAAATTCTAAAAATCCCCTCCCCTTCCAACCAATAATACCACAATGAAACTTGCTGAGAGAGTAAATCTTAAAAGTTCTCATCATAAGAAAAATAATTTTGTAACTATGTGTGGTGAAGAGTGTTAACTCTACTTGCTGTGATGATCACATCATAGTATATACAAATATAGAATCATTGTTGTCCACCTAAAACTAATATAATGTTACATGTAAATTATACCTCAATAAAATGTCAAATTATAGATATTTTAGATTTTTTCAAGCCAGGTGGTGTTTTCACAACTACTTAAATCTGCTGCTTGTAAAGCTTTTAAGGCATCCATAAAGAGTACACAAGTAGGGGCGTCTGGGTGGCTCAGTCAGTTAAGCAGCCGACTTCGGCTCAGGTCATGATCTCACGTCCGTGAGTTCGAGCCCCGTGTCGGGCTCTGTGCTGACAGCTCGGAGCCTGGAGCCTGTTTCAGATTCTGTGTCTCCCTCTCTCTGACCCTCCCCCATTCATGCTCTGTCTCTCTCTATCTCAAAAATGAATAAACGTTAAAAAAAAAAAATTATAAAAAAAAAAGAGGACACAAGCAAATGGGTGTGGCTGTGTTCCAAAAAAAAAAAAAAAAAAAAAATGTATCTACAAAAGTTTTTTATTCACCAGCAAGATTTGGCCCACAGACTAGTCTGCTGACTTGTATACTACGTAATTCATTGGCTATAGACTCCTAGAGACTGTAGGTCTCACTTGAGAGTATTTGAAGGTGATAAGAAGTACAAAAGAGATCTCTGCTCTAATCTCTAGAATACTAGAATGCAAAGTCATTTCAATATCACAAAAACAGGTCTGCTCTTTCAAAGAGGACAGCATTTGTGATTAGAGAAAAAAAGGGTAATATTGTATTTGCTACCCCAAATTTGTGACCATTATACTTCCTAATCCTAGAAAATCGCCTATCAGATTCCCTGAGAGGTATTAAAAGCTTGGTTCACAATTCTTTGGAAGGATAAAAGAGAGAATAAATGTCTATAAGCAATTAGTTTGAGAAAAAGGAAATAATGTATTCTTAATAGATAACTCAGACTCATACTCAATTCTTACATAGGAGTGGGATGAGAGAAATCATCTGTAATTGTACATTTCAGAAGAAATTTGTCTTGAATTCATGAAAATTAAAATTATTTTCGACACTCCAATGAAAGTACTGTGTGTTCTTTACCATGTACCGAAAGATTTAAGTATGTTTAGCCACGTAGTTCTTATTAAAATTCAGCACTTGGTACTTAGCATTCTCTTCTACTACAACAGAGCCATTATACAATGAAAAAAAATATGAGGAGGCTGAGGTATCTCTTCTACACATTTTTTTTTACATTTTTTTCTTGCCAGAGAAGTGATTCCTTGGACCTTCTTTATTTGGCTTGCTTGCTCTTTTCTGTTTCCTTTTCAGGACAGTGAATAATGTGTCAAAGTGTGAGGTGCATATGAATTGAACCCAAAAAAAGGAGAGTTATTATTAACATTCAACTGTTACATTGAGCATTGTATTTATTGGATTGGAAGGGGAGGGGATTTTTAGAATTTGGCTCATATCCATGATGTAAAAAAAATATATACATATATATATTTTTTCCCACAATACTCTAATGTTCTAGACATTGTCTCAGGAATAAAAATGTGTCTTTTGTTGAAACAAAAAGACATCCTTCTAAATTCTCCCATTAAAAATAATCAATATGATTATTATTAAGACCAAAGATAAATTTAAAATGAAAATTGTATGTATGCCATCACTTAATTTAAGGAAATATATATCTTTAAAAGAATGGACAAATTATTTCTGCCCTCACTAAAAATGCTGTTTTGAAGATTAAAACTGTAGCAACTTTAGATATTTTTGTTCTTTTTTAGCAAGTAAGACAAAAATCACCACTGAAAAAGGAAAATGCTAAAACATCCTCATTTATCACTTGTGAGGGTAAGGTGTATCCTACTGTTATTAAATGTTTAATGTAGCTGTTGGCAAGTGTGTATAATGAGCTTTGTTTCAAGTCTGGGACACTGTTAATATAACTCTTTCTCATTCACCTACTGCAAAGTGTGGAAATTGTCCCTACTCTTTCGAAAATTCATTACAGTATTATTTCCTTACAGTTAAGACCATTTGTGGCATACAGTGGTTTTGAGATTTGTTCAATTTTATTTGCTTTAAATGAAATGGACATTTTCCTTTGTTAAAGAAAATAAAACAGCCTCTAGTAAGTTTTGCTGGATTTAAGAAGACTTTGGTTATTAAAGGTCAAGAACATTGAAGGGTACTTCTTATTTGATAAAACTTTGTAGGACCTATTTAAGTCTAACAATTCCCTCCAATGGAATTATATGTTACTTTGTGTCTTATTAAATTCATTTATTTTAGTTTCATCATCCTTAGAACCTCTTGATTTAATTCCTTCAAATGAATGCTGTTCCACCAATTCAACTTATACTCAGATGAAATTAACAAAATACATATTAAGATTTGTAATTGGGAAATGTTAATATGTACACTTTTAAAGTAGTAAAATATTTTATAGTTATGTGCTTCAGATTAAAGATTCTCAAACTGTATCATGTGTAAGTATAAATTATGTAGGTTATTTTTTTTTTAATCTAAGATATCACTCCAAAAGGTTTTTATTCAGGAGACTCAAAAAAACATGCATTTTTATAAAGAAGTCCATGTGATTCTGATGCAAACGGTAAACCAACTGAACAGAGAAGCACACCTAAATAAAGCATCATAAGGAACCCGTTCTGAATATTAAGGACACAGCTATAAAACCTATGCAGAAAAACAGGGAGCAAGGTATTTGCATAAAATTTGTGCTGAATATAAAGGCAGTTTTGAAGAGAACACATACATCTCTTTTGTCAAAAATACATTTCTATTATGATGTTATTATAACACTGATGTTATTACTTTCTAAAACACTTATTAGTAGGAAACAATTTTTTTAAAAATAGTGACCTGTTTTTTAAAGGAAACAAAAGAGAAAAAAATTTGATATTTGAAGTCAACATCCTAAATTAGATTTAACATAATGTCCAGACTTACTCTATATTGAAAATATATACCCTATAGTATATCTATATACTCCTATTGCATAATAGTCACTGGTATCACCTGCTAGAAGTGCAGTCTTTTTAAAAAAAAAAGTTTTTTTTTTTATTTTGGAGAGAGAGAGAGAGAGCGAGAACGAGAGTGAGAGCATGCAAGCAGGGGAAGGGCAGAGAGGGAGACAGAGACTCCCAAGCAGGGTCTGTGACTGACAACACAGAGCCTGAGGCGTAGCTAGAACCCACGAACCTAGAGATCATGACCTGAACCAAAATCAAGAGTCAGATGCTCAGCCAACTGAGCCACCCAGGCACTGAAGTTCAGTCTTGATCCCACATTCCAGGCTTCTGATCTGGTAACTGATCAGACAAAGGACTTGCATTTTTATAATTCCATCTTATAATGTGGTCCTGATCCAATTGACTTATGTACCATATTCTGAGAACACTGATCAGGGTAAAAAGACTGGAAATGAGAAAGTTAATCACAAAATACAATTGATTTGAACTGTACCAGACTAGCATTAGGACTATGTCCAAATCAAGAAGTAATTCAGTGGTTTCCATGTTAAGACACTCAAAGTTGCCTCGCTTATCCTATTAGGAAGAACTTTCTATCTATTTCTCAGATATATTTAGAGTGCTCAATAATTACTATAACATTTCTTGATAGAAGAGCATAAGATTAAAATCATATTGCTTTTATTTAAAAACCTTACTCAAGATCTAGGGGAAATGTGAATGAAATGCAAATAAAAGTGGGGTGAGCCTAGTTAGAAATAAGGAACACACCATATATGGTGTGTTATAAATTAATACTCTTTAGGTTTCAAGTAATACAAAGTCAATCAATGTATTTGAGCAAAAAGGAATTCTACTATAAGTCAACAAGGTATCTTACAGACTCAAGGGAAGAAAAACAGCCAGACCTCACTAGGAAATCATGAGTTATATTCTGAATTTCTCATTCTTTCTCTCTAGAACTACATAATCTCACATACTCACATCAATTTCCACATTCACTTCTTACTTTGCCTTCTTCAGAATAAGCTTTCCCTCACTGTCCACATGAGTGAGTTGAAAATAGCCATTTGAAGCTCCTGTGTTGTCAAGTCTCTTCTTCCTTTAATTTTTATTCTCTTAAGAATAATTTTTTTCACTCTTATGTGTATCCTGAGAAACTTAACAGAAACCCATAGGGGAGGGGAAGGAAAAAAAAAAGAAGTTAGAGTGGGAGAGAACCAAAGCATAAGAGACTCTTAAAAACAGAACAAACTGAGGGTTGATGGGCGGTGGGAGGGAGGGGATGGTGGGTGATGGGTACTGAGGAGGGCATCTTTTGGGATGAGCACTGGGTGTTGTATGGAAACCAATTTGACAATATATTTCATATATTGAAAAAAAAAGAATAATTTTTTTTCAAATACAATTTTTAAAACATACTTTTAGGTTATATTTTGAAAATATTTAAGTCAAATGTTTCTATAATCCTTCAGCCAGGATCCAACATTTATTCAAGAACCATTTAGAATCAATAATGCTCTTGACATTCATCATGAGTTTGGAAGAAAAAAAATACATGAATAATTTGCAGTCTAAAAGATAAAATCGAGTAGGAAAAGAAGCAATTTAATTAAATATCAGTTGCACAATATGAGAATCATGGCGCGTGTTCCTATGTCTTTTTACAGAGTGAAATGAGACATTACAAAGAAGGCATGTTTGAGAAGACATTTGAAGGATAAGTATGGGTTTTTCAGATGGACAAAACAGAAGAATATCTGAGGTAGAGGGGAGAGAATATATAAAGTCAAGCGGATATGAAATATCACAGTTTGTGAAGGGAAAGATAAATCTTGCACTGTGAAAAAGGCATGAGGTGTAAGTAAGAGAATAACAAGGAATTTGGTTAGATGAGAAGCCAAAAATGTATCATGAATCTATGAGATAAATCAGTAAGTTGTGAGAATCATACATATCAGTCAACATCTTGTTTTCACATCTAGTATCCATTTTATCCTTTCCTGATGTACTACAATTTTCCTCAGGATATCTCATCTCCATACTCTGAGTCAAAGATTTGGTGAATATTCTTTGTATCCAGGCTCAGAGACGCGACTCAATGTTGGTCAATTAGAGCAAATATTTGCCAAACTACAATGACTAGTTCAGAGATCGTACCATTACATACAAATTATAGAGATTTTCTTTTTCTGTGACTGCTGTGAAAGATACTGGCAATCTGTTCAACTACCAATATTCTGTCATGTATGTGAAATGCTTAATTCCTAGATGACAATGATTTTTATAAAAGAAAAAGTGTGCCAGAAGTAGTTATACTTCCTCTCTGGGGAAAGATATAATGTGGTTTTAGTCCTCAAAAAAATTCTGTAAATAATTCTGTCAATGAAACATCTGGAATACAATTAGAAATAACAATGCATATAAGGAAACAACAAAATATGAGTGAAGATCAGAAGATAACAAAAAGAAAAAGCTATAAAAGGAGACTCACAATGAATTGAGGTATCGAATTAAACAATTAAACAATCACAATTTTTAAATTATATTTCCAATGATCCAAGAAGTCAAAGAAAAATTGAAAATTTTGGTAGAGAACTGGAAATCATGGCAAAAAAATAAAAAATAAAAATCCCATGGAAACTATAAAATTAAAATAGAAAATAAGCAGAAGATTTCTGCTTCCAAATGAAAGGGGGTCACACAGAGTAGATTTATCCTGGAACAACCAAAGGGGAGGGGAAAGAAAAGAAAAGAGAAGAGAAGAAAAAGGAAAGAGGAGAAGAGAAAAGAAAAGAAAAGAAAAGAAAAGAAAAGAAAAGAAAAGAAAAAAAGAAAAAGAAAAACATTTAAATTAGTTTCAAGACACCAGATAGGCAATAAATGACAGTGATTCCTGAGAAACCAAAAATGAGATGAACTCAACAATGGCCTTAAATTACATCCTCGACAGCGTTCTAGGCTGATGGAAATGAGAGGACAGTGAAACCAAATAAACTGGACTTTGCAGAACAAGGTCAGAGAGAGAACTCAGAAAGGCTGCAAAAGCCTCCCACCTGTGAACATTGATGTTCATTGATGTGTAGGAAACTACACAAAACCAAGGAAGAAATCACCTACAAAAATAAGAGCGAAAAATGTCTGTAGTTCACACAGAGCCAGGAAAAGGGCCTACTCCCAACTAGAAAATATTATTATTCATGGAGCACTGGATTGAGTAGATAGAAGATCAATTCACAAATGGTAAGGAATAACTATCCCTAAACTAAGCACTCTTTTTGGCTCCACTTAATGAATTTTAAAAGCAAGACCAAAGAGAATCTGTTTCCAAGTAACCTAACCGTGTACAAAAAAATGATCAAAAATATTTATAGGAATTAAATATATCCAGCCCTAATAGGGTAATATCACAATGTCTGGTATCCAGTTAAAAATTAATAGGCATATAAGAAGCAGGAAAATATTCAACATAATGAGGAGAATAATCAATACACTGAAACTGATCAGATATGATACATACATTAAAATCAGCAGATACATCATTTAGAATAGTTATTATGCTGAATTGTCTATGATCAGATATGTGAGTGAAATCTAAAAAAAGACAAAAATCTAATTTCTAAAAATAAAATTATAAATTATGAAATGAAAAACACACTGAAACATATTACAAGTAGAAGAGACATTGAAGAAAACAACTTGATAAACTTAGTAAATTCAAAGATATAGCAATATAAACAATCCAAAGTGAAACACAGAAGAAAAAGAGAATTAAAAAAGAAATTAACAGAACATAAATAAGTGATGAGATAACTTCAAGAAGCCAATATTTGTATATTTTGAGTCACCAAGGGAAAGGAGTTACAGAAAAACAATTTTAAAAAAGAATTGCCAAAAGTGTCCAAAAATGATAAAAAATATAAATTCACAAATATAAGAAATTCAGTGAAACTCAAGACCCACAAACATGAAGAAAACTTTAGCAAAACATATCATAATCACATTTCTCAAAATTGGTAGTAAAAAAAAATCTTAAAAGCAGTCAGAAGAAGATGAGAGATTTTGCGTAGTAGAAAAAAAATAAGTAAGTAAAACATCTAATGTCTTATTCAAAACAATAAGCAGGGGCGCCTGAATGGCGCAGTCGGTTAAGCGTCCGACTTCAGCCAGGTCATGATCTCGCGGTCCGTGAGTTCGAGCCCCGCGTCGGGCTCTGGGCTGATAGCTCAGAGCCTGGAGCCTGTTTCCGATTCTGTGTCTCCCTCTCTCTCTGCCCCTCCCCCGTTCATACTCTGTCTCTCTCTGTCCCAAAAATAAATAAACGTTGAAAAAAAAAAAAAAAAAACAATAAGCAAAAGTCTGTAGAATAACATCTTTAAAATACTAAAAGAAAAAGACTATCAACCTTGGGTTCCATAACCAGAAAAAAAAAATCTTTTAAAAACACAAGTGAAATAAGAACTTTTAAGACCCACAAAAGCAGAAATACTTTAAAACAGCATACCTACATTCCAAAAAATATCATAGTTCTTCAGTCATGAAAAAGGAAGAAAAGGTATGTAGCTATGAATAAGGGTCTATGCACAGGAATAAGAAACACAGAAAATAGTAACTACCTAGAAAAGACGTGGTATATTTTTCTTATTATTTAAATCTCCTTATAAGATCTTGACTATATAAACAAAAGTAAGAATATAGTATGGAGATTATGACAACTGTAAAATATACGGCTACAAAAACACAAAGGCTGGGATAGGAGAAATAAACATATACTACTGTATAATTTTTTAATGCATAATGTGTTATAATAGCTCTTTATAGGAGACTGTGATAAGTTAAAGGTATAACATAAACTCTGAAACAACCATCCACACTTATTACCCAATAATCCAACTGAAAAGATCAAATGGAGTCATAAAAATATATACATGCAATCTAAAGGAAAGCATAAAAAGAAGAAAAAGGGAACAAAGAACAGATAAACAAATAAACCTGTATAGCAAGCTGATAGATGAAAATCTAACAACATCACTAATCACATTAAATTTAAATAGTCTAAACACCCCAACTAAAAGAATGATATTTCCATAGTGGGTAAAATCAAGACCAAATCAAATGCTTCCCATAAGAAACAAACTTTAAATGAAAAAACTCAAATAGATGAAAGTAAAAGGAATTGGAAAAAAATATTTTATGCTTGTACTAAAAAACTGGGATAGCTGTATTAATATTAGGAAAATTAGATTTCAGAGGAAAGAATATCACCAGAGATAAAGAAGTCCATATTAAGTTGAAGGAAGTCAATTCATCAAGAACATGTAATAAATAAAAATATTTATGTATATAAGCATGTATAATATATGTATAACAGAAAGATCATAAAGTGAAATGTACATATTTTCAAGGAGAAATGGACAAATCCACAATAACAATTAATTCAATATTGCTTCTCAATAATTAGTAGAAGTAGGAAGAAAATCAATAAATATATATTTCAAAAACACTATCAACCAACTTGTCTTAATTTACATTTATAGAATAGTTTACCCAACAAACAGCAGAATATAGCAAGATAATCCACATTTTGGCCACAATTCAATTCTCAACATAATAGATTTAAGTCTAACAAAATGTTTTCTTGACACAGTGGAACTGAATTCAAAAAAGTAACTGAAGTATCACTCAAAAATCCTCAACTGATGGAAATTAATAACACATTTTAAAATAACCCATGGATAAAAGAAGACAGAAAACAACAAATTAGAAAAACGTTTTGAGTTGAATGAAAATGAAAAACAACATAAAAATTTGTGGTATGCTGCTAGGTAGTATCTAGGGAGAAATTTATAGCACCAAATGCCTGTATTTGAAAAGATTTCTAATCAATGACTTTCATAAGTATAGATGCAAAAATTTTAAACACAATTTTAGAAAATCGCATCTAATAATATATAAGAAGCATAATATTTCAGAGCCTAGTAGGGTTTACCTCAGGAATGTAGGCTTGATTTACATTTAAAAATTGATTAGTTCAAATCACCATATTTACATACTGGAAATACTGGAAACACAGATCTGATCATTTCATATAGCACAGAAAAAGCAAATGACAAAAACAGACACTCAGATCAATGGAACAGAATAGAGAACCCAGAAATGGACCCACAAACCTATGGCCAACTAATCTGAGACAAAGCAGGAAAGAATATCCAATGGCATAAAGACAGTCTCTTCAGCAAGTGGTGCTGGGAAAACTGGATAGCGACATGCAGAAGAATGAACCTGGACCACTTTCTTACACCATACACAAAAATAAACTCAAAATGGATAAAAGAACTCAATGAAAGACAGGAAGCCATCAAAATCCTCAAGGAGAAAGCAGGCAAAAACCTCTTTGATCTTGGCCACAGCAATTTCTTACTCATCGTGTCTCTGGAGGCAAGGGAAACAAAAGCAAAAATGAACTACTGGGACCTCATCAAAATAAAAAGCTTCTGCACAGCAAAGGAAACAAATCAGCAAAACCTAAAGGCAACCAACAGAATGGGAGAAGATATTTGCAAATGACATATCAGATAAAGGGTTAGCATCCAAAATCTATAAAGAACTTACCTAACTCAACACCCAAAAAACAAATAATCCAGTGAAGAAGTGTGCAAAAGACATGAATAGACACTTCTCCAAAGAAGACATCCAGATGGCCAACCAACACATGAAAAAATGCTCCACATCACTCATCATCAGGGAAATACAAATCAAAACCACAATGAGATACCACCTCACACCTGTCAGAATGGCTAACAGTAACAACTCAGGCAAGAACAGATGTTGGTGAGGATGTGGAGAAAGAGGATCTCTTTTGCATTGTCCGTGGCAATGCAAGCTGGTGCAGCCACTCTGCAAAACAGTATGGAGGTTCCTCAAAAACTAAAAACAGAACTACCCTACGACCCAGCAATTGCACTACTAGGTATTTATCCACGGGATACAGGTGTGCTGTTTCGAACGGACACATGCACCCCCATGTTTATAGCAGCACTATCAACAATAGCCAAACTATGGAAAGAGCCCAAATGTCCATCCATGGATGAATGGATAAAGAAGATGTGGTATGTACACACACACACACACACACACACACACAATGGTGTATTACTTGGCAATCAGAAAGAATGAAATCTTGTCATTTGCAACTACGTGGATGGAACTGGAGGGGATTATGCTAAGTGAAATTAGTCAGACAAAGACAAAAATCATATGACTTCACTCATATGAGGACTTTAAGAGACAAAACAGATGAACATAAGGGAAGGGAAACAAAAATAATACAAAAACAGGGAGGGGAAACAAAACAGAAGAGACTCATATATGGAGAACAAACTGGGGGTTACTGGAAGGGATATGGGCTAAATGGGTAAGGGACACTAAGGAATCTACTCCTGAAATCATTGTTGCACTATATGCTAACTAATTTGGATGTAAATTAAAAAAAAATAAATATAAAATTTTAAAAAAGTTTTGAAAAGAAAAAAAAAAAACACAAACCAAAAATAAATGAGTTCATCAGTTTCCTTATAGAGTCAAGGTACAAATTCTAATTCATCTCTATATCCTAATTTAAAAATATGGAAATTTTATAAATGATACTTTTAATGATATAGTAAAAATTTTTGAAAGACTAGAAATGAAAAATTTATGTCTTGTGTATGGGATATTATAAAACATTGTGAAAACAAAAGAAAATCAAAATAAATAAAGAAATATGCCATAGTGATGAATTCAAAGACAAAATATTACAAACTGGATCAAACTACAGGTAGATTCTTTGTAGATTATTACAAGTATATAGATTATATAGTATACTAATATTAATTAGTATATTATATTATAGTATATTACAAGGATAAGAAAATAGATCTGTGAAAAAGGAATTCAGAAACATCATCACTCATATACAGGCAACAGATTATGTGCTTTCTGTCCCTCTTTCAAATAAACTTTAAAAAAAAAGACTACAAATCAGTAGGTAAAGTATAGACTTCTCACTAAGTGGTACCAAGTTAATTGGTTATCGATATTAAAAGATAAATAAATAAATAAATAAATAAATAAATAAAAACTGCCTCATTCTATATTGAAGAAAAATAACTAAGTTTGGGTGGATTTTAGAAAGTTGTAATATTAAAGCTTTTAGATAATCCTATAGGAGAAAATTTTAGTGAATTTAAGGTAGGGAAATTTTAAAATAAGACATAATCAGTGCCTATCAAATAATAATATATATAATGATAATAATTTGGTGATTTTCTAGTTAGGGGATTCTGATTATAAAAAATATCAAGTGAAAATTCAAGCCACGATGTAAGAGTAGATATTTTAACACATAATGCTAATAAAAGCTGGTATCCTGACTATATATCAAACTTCTACAAAACCAGTAAGAAAAAGACAACTGGAAAAAAAAAAAAAAAAAAAAAAAAAGATGAGCTAGCAATTTGAAAAGACACTTTACAAAAGAAAAAAAAAGATATTTTTATAGTATGGTCCATTCATGTAAAATTTCACTCAATCTCACTAGTGGTCAGGAATATGTAAATTAGAGCAAATACATACATCTACTCTTTAATCAAAAGAGCTCAAATGGAAAACACTGACAACCTCCACTGCTATCAACGGTGAGGAGCAACTGGACCTCTTCGTGCTGCTGGTAATAGAAGTCAATGCAATCATTTTGCAAAGTGCTTCAGCATTATCTAGCAAAATCAAATATGTGCATACTATGAACAATTAATTCCAATCTCAGGCATAACCTCCACACAAATTCATTACATGTTCATCAGCAAACATTTATAGGAGCATTCATGATGATATATTCTACAATAACCTCAAAAGGCAAACAATATATACCTACACCACCAGTAGAACAAATAAGTAAGTAAATAAATAATGGTGTAGTAATGCAACTGAATTCTACTGAAAATGAAAAAGTATGAAGTACAAATAGATATCAAAATGATATAAACCTTACAAACATACTATTAAGCAAAGAAAGCCAACATATAAAAATACAAAATGTATCCTTTTATTTACATCAGGTGATAATGTGAATAAAGTAACACAACAAAAGGTTTCCCATAAATAGCAACATAATGGCTTCCTGGGAGGGGAGAAGGATATAAGAAGGGGGAGTGACTGGGATAGGGACAAGGTGCAAGGGTGTCATTCTATTTCTCAAACTGTGTTGTTTACAAATGTGTTCATTTTGTATGAAGTCACTGAGCAGTCCTTTGTTTTGCTTT
Source organism: Puma concolor (assembly GCF_028749965.1). Lineage (NCBI taxonomy): Eukaryota > Metazoa > Chordata > Mammalia > Carnivora > Felidae > Puma > Puma concolor. The sequence goes on along the minus strand of NC_141667.1, from coordinate 201,872,505 downwards.
CTAAGAGGAAGAGGGAAGAAACTTACACATTTCTGTATGTGTATAATTTTCATTAATTAATGTTTAAAAAGAAGTGCTTTAATAATCTTAGGGTACATTTGTAAATCATGGGGAATAAATGCATTGCCAAATCATGTTGATTCCCCGTGACTTGAATCCCAGTGTAATTAACATGGACTTGATGTTTAAAACTTGGATTTAAACCCTACACTTACGATCTATATGCATTTTTACTAGTTACGTTCCTCTCTCAGTCTCAGTTTTATCTTTAAGTTGAAAGTCAAAACATTTTTTTTACAAGATAAACACATTTCTTAGAAGTCATTATGAGGATTCAGTGGAGTAATGTTGATTTCAACTCAGAAATATGTAAGTCAAAGCCTGGCTCTTCTTTCCAGTTTTACTGCTAAAGCCTTCAGTGAAGGCACCGTGGTCTTTTACCAGAATCCCAAAGTCCTGATTCCCATGTTTCAAGTGCATTCTCAAACTTAGTTTTCCCTTTATAAATCACATTGATAACATCTTTTCCTTCTTTTAGCACTTAGCTTGAAAACCTTTCATATTGGATGAAGTTCCATTTCCTTAGCATGACAGAGAAGGCTGTTTTCCAATTCTATACATGACTCCCTCTCCAGATTCTTTGTTTTTTACAAATCTGCCGCAAATCTATCCCTCCACCACAAGAACGTTTTGCTGTTCCCTATGCTCCTTTTACTCCATATCTTTGAACAAAGTAATCTCTGGCTGAAATGTGCCCTCTCTTTGTCTCTGTCTAACAAATGCTTATTCATCCTTTCATATAAAGCTAAAATTATCCTCTTGTATGAAATCTTGTAAGTTTCCCCTGACATATTCAATATGAACTTCTCTCAGTACTTCATCAATATCTCTGCATAACTCCTCGGGGACATTGGCACGGTCCATCAGTCTCTAGATTACTAGTTGGCCAAATTTTAGCACTTTGCTGGCATTTCCATAGAGGTATTTTTTCCCCTTCTCCAACAGGTCCAAGAACAAATGAAAAGGAAAGGATAAGGGCTGCAAGCAGCGGCAAGGGAGAAAAAACCTATGTCAATGCTATTGAGAGAAGTCCGAGAGGTGTTTTTTTGTTTTTGCTTTTGCTTTTGTTTTTTGCTTTATCTAGCTCTAGGCCCATATTTTGTGCTATGTCACAGTATTCTCAAGAGAAGAAGTGAAAAAGAGGGTTGATGGATAGCTGTGGCTTTCCACGGAACTTTAAGGAATTTAAGCGACACAACATCTGCAAGAATAGAAATGAAAGTACAGCCAGTGCAGGCTGGAGGCCTTCACACACTTAACATCAGGAGTTGATTTTGATGTTAGACACTCATATCTAATTTTCTCTTAACCATGTTACATTCCACTGTTGCTTAACTGAAGGTATCATTTCCTCTTAGAATACCAGCCATTTTCACTCCTTTTAGAATAACTGCCCACTGAGTAATGCTCAGGAAAATTGGAAAGCATTCTCCCATGAATAAATCTTGCTCCCACAGAGATAGGCCATCACAGATTTGCCCTTATAAAAAGGAACTCCATCACCAACCTGTAATTTGGAGTGGGAAATTTGGAAACCTTTTAATAGATTTATGTTTTTTAAGCCAATTCATTTTATGATTCCAGAATTCTCACAATTAGCATTTACATAGGCCTTTTAGGGAGGCTCAGTTTCAGCTAATTTGGAAGATAATTGCTTATCTCACCTAAATACTCACCTGGGGCTTGCAAAGTAAATTTTGGATGCCCTATGTCATCGCCAATGATGAAACACAATTCTGTACATCTTACAAGAGAGGCATTCACTACCCTTTTCCCAGGATATTTGTACTACTTTTATATTTTTAACTTTAAAAAAAAATAATAGACTTCATTTTTAGAGCCCTTTTAGATTTGTAAAAAATTGGGCAGATAATATATATCTCTCACATACGTCTACTTTCTCCTTTTCACAGTTTCCTCTGCTACTGATAGGGAAAAATCTGTTATAAGGTGGCTGACAGGACTGATAGGGGAATTCCAGTCCCTGCCTGAAGACTCCCCTTCTGGGTTCTTCTTCCCACCCTGCTTGCAGCTCCAAACTGCTAGTAATGAGGATGCGGAAGTAACAGACTATAAATTGTTCCCTCTGCTTATGCTCTGGGCTCAGACCTCTGGAGAATGATCTCCTCTGAGCCTACGGGTGTAAAATAAACCTCCTGCCTTCCAAGATCTCCGAGTGCCGCTTGGTTCTTCTGCCGGGTGATCCAGGCCAGGTTCTGTAACGTTACTTGCACTTTGCCCTATGTGATAATTTGTTAAAAAAATGGGCCAATGTTGGTACATTATTATTAACTGAGGTCCAGAAGTTACATTAGAGTGCATTCTTTGTGTTGTACATTGTCATGGGTTTTGACAAATTCAAAATGTCACGGATTCACCATTAGCATGTCATGCAGAATAGTTACAGTGCCCTAAAAATCTCTGTGTTCTACCTTTTCGTTCCTTCCCCCCACCCCACACCCCTAAATTCTGGGGAACAACAGATCTTTTTCTTGCTCTATAGTTTTGCCTTTTTTGAAAAAAATTAAGTTTATTTATTTATTTTTGAGAGAGAAAGAGAGAGCACACAAGCAGGGGAGGGACAGAGAGAGAGGGAGACATAGAATCTGAAGCAGGCTCTGGGCTCTGAGCAGTCAGAGCAGAGCCCAACTTGAGGCTCTAACCCAAGAACCCTGAGATCATGACTTGAGCCCAAGTTGGACACTTAACAGACTGAGCCACCCAGGCGCCCCTAGTTTTGCCTTTTTCTGATTGTCATATAGTTGGATCATACAGTATGTAGCAGTAATAAGAAATATACATTTATTCTTTGTGTTCTATTCCAGATACAGAGCTTTAAAAAACTTCGCAATTTCCTGAGTGATAGGGATTATGAGAGCATCTTTTGTTATTCAAAACAAGCTCCTGTCAATACTACCTGAGTTAATGCTAATAAAGTGACTTTTGGTGAACCCCTAGATAGCTTCAGGATTGTTGCTCCTTACTAGAGGAACCACCCATGTAATTAAAAGGTTGAAAATTTCAGTCCACCCTGGACCTCCAGGAAGGTGAGTGGGCTGGAGACTGAGTTCAATGACCAATGGCCAGTGACTTAATAATGCTATGTAATGGAACAGGCAGATAAATTCCTAAAGGATCAATTTGGAAAACTTCTTGTTTGGTAAACATATTGAGGTGTTGGGAGGGTGACACTCCCACAGAGGGCTTGGAAGTTTTGTGTCCTTTTTTATTATACCTTGCCCTATGCAGATCACTTTGGCTGTTCCTGAGCTGCATCCTTTATAATTAGCAAGTAGTAGTAAAGTGTTTTCCCGAGTTTTGTGAGGCATTCTAACAAACTGTCAAATATACAAAGGGATTTGTGGGAATCCTCTGAATTTATTGCTGGTTGGTTAGATGTACAAGTGAACATAGGAGAAAGGGAAAAATAAAGCAGAGAGAGGGGAGCAAACCATGAGAGACTCTTAAATATAAAGAACAAACTTAGGGTCACTGGAGGGGAGATGTGGGGGGGTACTAAATGGGTGATGGACATTAAGGAGGTCAGTTGTGTTGGGCACCAGGAGTTGTATGTAAGTGATGACTCACTAAATTCTACTCCTGAAACCATTATTATATTATATGTTAACTAACTAGAATTTAATTAAAAAAAGAAAAACAAAACAAAAAAAAAGTACAGGTGGCAATCTAAGACTTCAACTGGCTTCTGAAATGAGAACAGTCTTGTGCTAACTCCAGGTAATTAGGGTCAGAATTAAGATACCCAACTGTGTCTGCAGAGTTAGAGAACTGGTACCAGAAAAAACCTGCACATTTGGTGTCAGAGTGTTGTGAGAAAAAAGAGCCCAGAAGTAGCCTTTTCAGACTGGCTTCTTTCAGCCAGTAATATGCATTTATAGTTCTTCCACGTCCTTTCATGGCTTGATAGCTCACTTCTTTTTATAGCTGAGTAAAATTCCATTGCATGCAAATATTTGTTTACCAAGTCACTTTCTGAAGGATAATTATGAATAAAGCTGCTCTGAATATTTGTGTGCAATTTTTTTGTGTAGACATAAGTTTTCACTTCACTTGGGTAAAGTCCAAGGTAAATGATTGCTGGATCTTATGGGGAGACTATGATTAGCTATGTAGGAAACTTCCAAAATGTCTTCCAAAAAGTGACAGTACCACTGCATTCTCCCTAGTATTGAATGAGTGCTCCTACTTCTCCACATTCTTGACAACATTTGTTATTGTCAGGTTTTTTTTTAGCCATTGAATAGGTGTATAACAGAATATCATTTTTGTTCTAATTTAAAATCCCCTAATCACATATGATGCTGTGTGTCTTTATATGCTTATTTTCTATCTGCATATATTCACTGGGGAAGTATATGCTCAGATATTTTGACCATTTTTAAATTAGATTGTTGGTATTCTTATGGTTGAGTTTTAAGTATTGCTTAATATATTTTGAGTATAAGTCCTTTATCATTATGTGTTTTGCAAATATTTCCTCCAGTCTGTGGCTTTTCTTTTCACTATCTTAACAGTGTCTTTTGCAGAGCAGAGCAGAAGTTGTCAATTTTAATGAAGTCCAATTTATCAATTTTTTTTATGATTAATGCATTTAGTATTGTTTTTAAAGTCTCATTGCCAAACCCAAGTTCACATAGATCTTCTGCTATGTTATCTTCCAGAAGTTATATAGTTTTCTATTTTATATTTCTATATTAATGTTTTTTGGTTTTCATTGAGTTTTATTCATATCTCTCTGCTATTATCTATCTATTCTTTCATATTCTCCATTTTTCCCATTAACATAGTCTTAATATTTGTTTTAAACTGCTGGTCTAATAATTTCAAAATCTGTCATCTGAATCTGATTCAAATTCTTGCATTGTCTTTCAAACTGTTTTTTTCTTGTCTTATGGTTTGTAATTTTTTGTTGTTGAAAGACAGACATACGTATTGAGTAACAGGAACTGACACAAATAAGGCTTGATTATGAGAGATTATATTTATTTGGGTAGTAGTTACACTGTATTTACTCTTTGCTATAATTGTAGGTGTCTGAGGCTTTACGCTTCTCCGGTGTTCCTATTTTTGTCTCGTTTGTTGCCTTTGCGATTCTCTAGAAACTTTTTACTCTTTTTAATTTATTGTTATTATTATTATTTTTTTTTATTTTTTGAGAGAGAGAGAGAGAGAGAGAGAGTGAGTGCTCACAAGCATGGGAGGGGCAGAGGGAGAGGGAGGAGAGAATCTCAAGCAGCCTCCACATCAGTGAAAAGACTGTGAGATCACATCAGGGAGATCACGACCTGAGCAGAAATCAAGAGTAGGGCACTTAACCGACTGAGCCAGCCAGGCGTCCCTCTCTGGAAACTCTTAAATAGAGTCTAAGGCTTGTGGTTCCATCCCATATCCTCTGTTATTACAAAGAGTGGGGGAAATGTAGGGGAGGAAGTACTCTATAATCCTATGATTAATTCTGTCTTTTAGTGGGTCTATTTCCTGGTATATGAATTTCACAAGCACTTCTCAGCTTTTATTTCTCTTTTTAGACGAGAGAGGAGGGCTCGGGCAGAGGCTGAAGTTGTGTTCTTCTAGTCTTCCATTTTAGTTAGGTAGTACCTCTTGAGAGCTGGTGGACACAAGCTCTGGTTCTATTTCAGAATGTCCTTTCTCCTATACCTGCTGGTACATAAAGAGATTTCTCTTTGATTTTCAACGTGAGAATGTTAGTGTTCTGGGGGGAAAAGCCATGAAAGTGTGTAGACCTACCTAAGACTGGGCCTCCAGAAATGTTTAGCTCTCAAATCATTCCCCACTCAGCCTCTAGTAGTTTACCAATTACAGTTTAGGTTTTCCTACCCACTTCTGGCTCCAGTGCATTTTGCTCCTACTAAGCTATGATTCTCTATATTCTAGTTTTTAGGTGTAGATTTGATCTGTGACACCAATTCTTTGATGAACCCAAAAAAAGAGTTGACCTTTTAGTTTACTATTTTCTTGCTATGATGATAGCAAGAAGTGATAATTTCCAAGCTATTTACATGTCAAAGCAAAAAAACAGAACTGAACTACCTTTTTAAAGATGTTTCTATAACAAACAGCCTTGTAAAAAGAAGATAATGTCTCCTCCCTGGAAAAAAAAAGGTCAGCTTTTTTATATCATTTGAAGATATACTGCTTCCCTCCATATCAAATAGTAGGCATGCTTGTTATCCAGAATTGAAAAGATAATATCTCTCTCCAGAGTAAAGGGCAGGCATGTTAACTATCCATTATAAGAGACTGAGATTCCCTACGCTCAGGGGTTTTCTGTAATGCAATCCACTGTGTCTACGGTGTCATCTACCCCTCTCTCTGTCATTCTGTGGGAATTACATCTCACAAAAATCATGCTAATATGCTTATACTTTTTGACTAATTTTCTGTTTGAAAATAGAGAAAAATCTCAGAGCCTTCACAGTTCCTGACACAAAACATACTTCAAAAATTAGAAAAGATTTTCCAGATATTTTCAAGCAATGGCATAATAAGAAGAATGCAAACAATTAGTAGCATTCCTATTAAGGTACAAAATAAATGCCATTTACATTAATAAATTCACAAATAAATATTGTGACAGTTATTTTTATGTGTTTATTTGGAGGGATTTTTGGATAAGATTAACATTTAAATCAGTGAACTTTGAATAAACAAATTGCTCTCCATATTGTGAGTGGGCCTCCTCCAATCAGTTGAAGGCTTGATTAGAACAAAAAGACCAGCCTCATACAGCAAGAGTGAATTCTTTAACACACTGCCTTCAGACTATCTGGCCTACTGGCGTTAGGATGGGAACTGTGCCATTAGCTCACCTGTGTCTCAAGCCTGCCAACCCACATTGTAGATTTTGGACTTGCTAGCCTCCGTATTCCCATGAGCCAATTCTTTATGATAAATCTCTTTCCATATATATATCCACATCCTATTGGTTCTATGTCTCTGGAAAACCCTGACTAGTACAAATGTCTTGACAATACATGATACTGTGAGATATAATAGATAATTTGGAAAAGTAGATGGCATTTCCGTTTCCTGCAGTTCTTTAGCAAAAGAACAGTAAGATAACATAATGAAAGCCTGAAAACTGTGCAAGAGTGATTGACTTTTGGAAGAGTTTATGGACCATAAGTTAACAAGAACTCACTTCATTTGGAACCTAAACTACAGTAGCTGACCTGGTTTTATAACCGCCCCCCCCCCCCATTTTTTGAGAGAGACAGAGACAGAGAGAAAGAGCACGTGTTAGTGGGGGAGGGGCAGAGGGAGAGAGAGGGAGAATCTTAAGCAGGTTCCAAACCTAAGGCTGAGGAGGACAAGGGACTTGATTTCACGACCTCAAGATCATGCATGATCTGAGCTAAAATCAAGAGTTGGATGCTTAATGGACTGAGTTACCCAAGTGCCCCAACACCATTGTTTTTCATCCATTTATGTATTAAATAGGAAGCTACTGAAGAGATGAATGCATATTCACATCTCCTCTAAGTGATTACAGTATATTTGAAAAACCAAAAAGATGAACAATTTAAAAAACAATTAAAATTTATCTATTTAGTGAGTTACTCATTATTTGATTTCTTTCTCCATGATATTTCAAACGGCAAATACCTGCATAATTTGCACTTTGAATTGATAATTTGCCTAGGCTGGCCAGAGGAATGGAACATGGTAACAGGATGAGACAGTGTTGAGCCATGGAGCATCAGACATGCCCAAGAGACCCAGCTGGATGGCTATGAAATTGTAAAGCAGAGTATCTAGAATTTTACAAAACTGTCAAATAAAACTCTAACATTTCCTGGAGGAACAATATTTTGGAAAACAAATTACCATAAGTACATCAGTACACATGAAATTAAAATATTTACATGAACATGAAATGGATCTCATTGAAATTTTGCTTATCAAAGGCCAACTTTGATTTTAATAGATTTTTTTTAAATTTTAATAGATTTTTAACAAAATTATTTCCCTTGCAAGTTTTAGGCTCTGAAATTCTTTGCATCATTGCTCAACTTTTAAGATCCCAATATATGGCTTTATGGGCATATCAAATCATAAAGGGTTACATTTTTGTGTTAGTAAAAGATTGTTTACTTAATGTTAATTCCATCTTAAAATCTATATTTTAGGTGCTCAAGCATTTATGATTAATACAGAATGCTAATGTTTCTGTTTTGAACAATCAGCAAAGAAAGGATTTCAGTGCATTAAGTCACCTACTAAGAGTCTTGCAATTGCAATTTTTTGTTTTGATAACATAGAGTCAATTGATAATACAAAACTACCTTTATAGAATTACAGTTATAGAATTGTAATAGGATGGCGGAACAGCATGGAGGTTTTTTGTGTGTCTCACATCCATGAAAAACAGCCAAACCCAACACTAAACCATCCTACACACCTCGAAAACTGATTGGAGGATTAACACAACAATCTGTACAACCTGAACCACAGAATTCAACAGGTACGCAGCACAGAGAGGTGAACTTGGGGAGAGAAAAGCCGGCGGCAGGCATGGCCGCTTTTACAGGCAGAGATAGGACAGAGACTGGGGTGGAGGGGAGAATATGGGAAAAGCACCCCTCCCCAAAAGCATCTGGAGAGAAAGTGGAAAATGGGAAACAGCCACAGGGACTAAGCTAAAAAGGGGAAAAGGAGAAAGGAGAGGGTTTAAATTCCATTAAGACTGTAAACAAGGGGAGTGCAAAGGCTGCAACTCCACAGCTCCATACCTGGCGGTGCTCCGGTGGGAAGGACGAATCTCCAGTAACAAAGTGGGGTCTGGGAGGTTCTCAGGCGACATGGGGAAAAGCAGTTCCACTGCTGGAAGGACATTTGGTAGAGACTGTTGAAGCCACCTGGTCCCAGCAGACTGCAGAATATGGCCACATTCGCTGGTGCTGGTGCAAGGTCGTTAAGGGTGAAGCCTGGTGCCAGATGTGTGTTGTGATTTTCCATAATCCCTGAAAAGCTGCTGTTACACTATCTCACGAACTTTTTCTGAGGCGGGCAGGCACCTGGCTACAGTCTCAGGGCACCGGCAGCAGCAGGGTCCAGCAAGCGTTCCTGGGTGCAGCCGACATTCAGCCATTGCTCATTCGGCCATTACTGGGTGAAACAACCCTCCCGCAGAGGGGCGGGACGGGTCCAAGCCGCAGTCCTTCAGAAGTAAGGGGCTGGGGAAAACAGCCGCACCTGAGACAAAACTTGGGAGAGAGGTACTGCCTGGGGCCTGGTCACTGACAGTGAAAAACTGGGGAGTGGATGAGAGCTGAAGACAGAGGATGGGTGCACGGTTGCTGATTCCGGAGAACAGACTGGGTAGCTGGGTGCTGCCATTTCCCCTGCTCCCGCGCATGCGTATATGCACCTAGAAGCATAACAACAATCTACCCCAGTAGGCTAGCAGGGCCATCTAGTGGAGAGCAGAGCTATTACACTGAACCCCGCCCAACTGGGCCAACTTCACTCTTCAAGAACACAAACCTCACCACCATCTTAGTTTATGGCCTATAAAGCGCTACATAGACTGACTTCTAGGGGAAAACGAAGTAATTTCAGTCCTACTCAATCTGTTAGCAGGTTCATCTATTCAATTTTCTTTCTTTTTTTTTCTTTTTCTCTTTTACACTTCTTTTCTTTTTCTTGAATACAGAAAGAGAAAAAAACATTTTTATTTTCAATTTTTATTAAAAATATTTTTCTTTAATTCTTATTACTATATTTTTACTTTTGTGTAAATTTTTTCAAATTCTATATTACTTCCATCATTTGATTTTAGTCTACTTCAGTGTAGTAACCTTTTCAAATTTTCAAACAATTTCTTTTTTATTTTTTTCTTTTTCTTTTTTCTCTTTTTCGTTTCTTTTCTTTTTCTTTAATACAGACAGGGAAAACTTAATTTTTAGATTCAATTTCTATTAAAACATTTTATTTAATTTTTTTACTATATTTTTTGCTTTTATGTAAATATTTTCAAATTCTATTTTTCTTCCATCATTTTATTTTAGTCTACTACAGTGTATTCACTTTTTCAAATTTTCAAACAATTTCCTTTTTTCCTTTCTTTTTTATTTTTTTTCTATTTTTCATTCCTTTTCTTTTTTCTTGAATACAGAAAAAGAAAAACTCATATTTATTTTTAGTTTGTATTAAAATTATGTTCCTTTAATTTTTTCTACTATACTCTTTACTTTTGTGTATATTGTTTCAAATTCTATTATACCCCCATCATCTCATTTTAGTCTACTTCTGTGTATCCATTTTTTCAAATTGTCAAACGACTTCCTTTTTTTTTGTCCACCCCCTTTTTTTCTCTAATCTGTCAAACCACTTTCAACACCCAGACCAAAACACACCTACTATCTAGCATCATCTATTTGATTTCTGTGTGTGTGTGTTTAGTTTTTAATTTTAATATTTTTTTTAATTTCAATTTTTCTCCCTTCAAAATGACAAAACGAAGGAATTCACCCCAAAAGAAAGAGCATGAAAAAATGACAGCCAGGGGTTTAACCAACACAGATACAAGCAAGATGTCTGAACCAGAATTTAGAATCACGATAATAAGAATACTAACTTGAGTCGAAAATAGATTAGAATCCCTTTCTGCAGAGATAAAAGAAGTAAAAAATAGCCAGAATGAAATAAAAAATGCTATCACTGAGCAGCAATCATGGATGGATGCCGCGGTGGCAAGGATGGATGAGGAAGAAACAGAGAATCAGCAATATAGAGAACAAACTTATAGAGAATAATGAAACAGACAAGAAGATGGAGATTAAGGCAAAAGAGCATGATTTAAGAATTAGAGAAATCAGTGACTCATGAAAAAGGAACAACATCAGAATCATAGGGGTCCCAGAAGAGAAAGAAAGAGAAATAGGGATAGAAGGGTTATATGAGCAAATCATAGCAGAAAAATTTCCTAACCTGGGGAAAGACACAGACGTGAAAATCTAGGAAACACAGAGGACCCCCATTGGATTCAACAAAAACCGACCATCAGCAAGGCATATCATAGTCAAATTCACAAAATACACAGGCAAGGAGAGAATCATGAAAGCAGCAAGAGAAAAAAAGTCCCTAACCTACAAGGGAAGACAGATAAGGTTTGCAGCAGACCTATCCACAGACTTTAGTAGGCCAGAAGGAGTGGCAGGATATATTCAATGTGCTGAATCAGAAAAATATGCAGCCAAGAATTCTTTATCCGGCAAGGCCCCTCATTCAAAATAGAAGGAGAGGGGTGCCTGGGTGGCACAGTCGGTTAAGCGTCCGACTTCGGCCAGGTCACGATCTCGCGGTCCGTGAGTTCGAGCCCCGCGTCAGGCTCTGGGCTGATGGCTCAGAGCCTGGAGCCTGTTTCCGATTCTGTGTCTCCCTCTCTCTCTGCCCCTCCCCCGTTCATGCTCTGTCTCTCTCTGTCCCAAAAATAAATAAAAAACGTTGAAAAAAAAATTTTTCAAAATAGAAGGAGAGATAAAAGTTTCCCAGACAAAAATCAAAAGATTTTGTGACCACTAAACCAGCCCTGCAAGAAATTTTAAGGGGGACTCTCTGAGGGAGAAAAGATGAATATATATACATATATATATATATATATATATATATATATATATATATATATAAACAAATACCAAAAGCAACAAAGATTAGAAAGGACCAGAGAACACAACCAGAAACTCCAACTCTACAAGTATCATAATGGCAATAAATTCATACCTTTCCATACTCATGCTAAACGTCAATGGACTCAATGCTCCAATCAAAAGACATAGGGTAACAGAATGGATAAGAAAACAAGATCCATCTATATGCTGTTTACAAGAGACCCACTTTAGACTTAAAGATACCTTTAGATTGAAAACAAGGAGATGGAGAACCATCTATCATGCTAATGGTCAACAAAAGAAAGCCAGAGTAGCCATACATATATCAGACAATGTAGACATTAAAATAAAGATTGTATCGAGATATGCAGAAGGGCATTACATCAAAATCAAGGGGTCTATCCACCAAAAGCCCTAACAATTACATTTATGCACCAAATGTGAAAACATCCAAATATATAAATCAATTAATCACAAACATAAAGAAACTCATCGATAGTAATACCATAATAGTAGGAGACTTCAACACCCCACTCACAGCAATGGACAAATCATCTAACCAAAAAACCAACAAGTAAACAATGGCTTCGAATGACACACTGGACCAGATGGACTTAACAGATATATTTAGAACATTTCATCCTAAAGCAGCAGAATATACATTCTTCTCCAGTGCACAAGGAACATTCTCTAGAATAGACCACATACTGAGACACATATCAGCCCTAAGTAAGTACAAAGATCGAGATCATACTGCGCATATTTTCAGACCACAACACTATGAAACTCAAAATCAACCACAAGAAAAAATTTGGAAAGGTAACAAATACTTGGAGACTGAAGAACATTCTACTAAAGAATGTTTGGGCTAACCAAGAGGTTAAAGAGGAAATTAAAAAGTATATGGAAGTCAATGAAAATGATAGCACCACAACCAAAAACCTCTGGGACGCAGCAAAGGCGGTCAAAAGAAGAAAGTATATAGCAATCCAAGTCTTCCTAAAGAAGGAAGAAAGATCTCAGATACACAACTTAACCTAACGCCTTAAGGAGCTGGGAAAAGAACAGCAAATAAAACCCAAAACCAGCAGAAGACAGGAAATAATAAAGATTAGAGCAGAAATTAATGCTATCAAAACCAAAAACAGTAGAACAGATCAATGAAACCAGAGCTGGTTCTTTGAAGGCATTAACAAAATTGATAAACTGCTACCCAGTTTGATTAAAAAGAAAAAGGAAAGGACCCAAATACATGAAATCAAGAATGAAAGAGGAGAGATCACAACCAACACACCAGAAATAAAAACAATAATAAGAGAATATTATGAGCAATTATATGCCAATAAAATGGGCAATCTCAAAGAAACGGAAAAATTCCCAGCAATATTTACACTACCAAAACTGAACAGGAAGAAATAGAAAATTTAAACAGACCCATAACCAGTACGGAAATCGAATTTGTAATCAAATATCTGCCAAAAAACAAGAGTCCAGGGCCAGATGGCTTTCCAGGGGAATTCTATCAAACATTTAAGGAAGAGTTAACAACTATTCTCTTGAAGCTGTTCCAAAAAATAGAAATGGAAGGAAAACTTCCAAACTCTTTCAATGAAGCCAGCATTACCTTGATTCCAAAACCAGAGACCCCACTAAAAGGAGAACTATATACCAAATGCCTTGATGAACATGGATGCAAAAATCCTCAACAAGATATTAGCCAACTAGATCCTACAATACATGAAAAAAATTATTCACCACGACCAAGTGGAATTTATATCTGGGATGCAGGGCTGGTTCAATATCCGCAAAACAATTAATGTGATTCATCACATCAATAAAAGAAAGGACAAGAACCATATGATCCTCTCAATAGATGCAGAGAAAGCATTTGACAAAATACAGCATCCTTTCTTGATAAAAACCCTCAAGAAAGTAGGGATAGAAGGAGCATACCTCGAGATCATAAAAGCCATATATGAACGACCCAATGCTAATATCATCCTCAATGGGGAAAAACTGAGAGCTTTCCCCCTAAGGTCAGGAACAAGACAGGGATGTCCACTCTCACCACTGTTTTACAACATAGTATTGGAAGTTTTAGCCTCTGCAGTCAGACAACACAAGGAAATAAAAGGCATCCAAATTGGCCAGGAGGAGGTCAAACTTTCACTCTTCGCAGATGACATGATACTCTATATGGAAAACCCAAAAGATTCCACCAAAAAACTGCTAGAATTGATTCATGAATTCAGCAAAGTTTCTGGATATAAAATCAATGCACAGAAATAAGTTGCATTCCTATACACCAACAATGAAGTGACAGAAAGAGAAATCAAGCAATCGATCCCACTTACAGTTGCACAAAAACCCATAAAATATTTGGTTAGAATAAATCTAACCAAAGAGGTGAGAAATCTATATACTGAAAACTATAGAAAGCTCATGAAAGAAATGGAAGAAGACACAAAAAAATGGAAAAAGATTCCATGCTCCTGGATAGAAGAACAAATATTGTTAAAATATCAATACTACCCAAAGCAATCTACATATTCAATGCAATCCCTATCAAAGTAACACCAGCATTCTTCACAGAGCTGGAATAAATAATCCTAAAATTTGTATGGAACCAGAAAAGACCCCAAATAGCCAAAGCAATCTTGAAAAAGAAAACCAAATCAGGAGGCATCACAATCCCGGACTTCAAACTATACTACAAAGCTGTAATCATCAAGACAGTGTGGTACTGGTACAAGAACAGACACTCAGATCAATGGAACAGAATAGAGAACCCAGAAATGGACCCACAAACCTATGGCCAACTTATCTTTGACAAAGCAAGAAAGAATATCCAATGTAATAAAGACAGTCTCTTCAGCAAGTGGTGCTGGGAAAACTGGGCAGCGACATGCAGAAGAATGAACCTGGACCACTTTCTTACACCATACACAAAAATAAACTCAAAATGGATAAAAGACCTCAGTGTAAGACAGGAAGCCATCAAAATCCTCAAGGAGAAAGCAGGCAAAAACCTCTTTGATCTTGGCCACAGCAATTTCTTACTCATCGTGTCTCTGGAGGCAAGGGAAACAAAAGCAAAAATGAACTACTGGGACCTCATCAAAATAAAAAGCTTCTGCACAGCAAAGGAATCAAATCAGCAAAACTAAAAGGCAACCAACAGAATGGGAGAAGATATTTGCAAATGACATATCAGATAAAGGGTTAGTATCCAAAATCTATAAAGAACTTACGAAACTCAACACCCGAAAAACAAATAATCCAGTGAAGAAGTGGGCAAAAGACATGAATAGACACTTCTCCAAAGAAGACATCCAGATGGCCAACCAACACATGAAAAAATGCTCCACATCACTCATCATCAGGGAAATACAAATCAAAACCACAATGAGATACCACCTCACACCTGTCAGAATGGCTAACAGTAACAACTCAGGCAAGAACAGATGTTGGTGAGGATGTGGAGAAAGAGGATCTCTTTTGCATTGTCCGTGGCAATGCAAGCTGGTGCAGCCACTCTGCAAAACAGTATGGAGGTTCCTCAAAAACTAAAAACAGAACTACCCTATGACCCAGCAATTGCACTACTAGGTATTTATCCACGGGATACAGGTGTGCTGTTTCGAACGGACACATGCACCCCCATGTTTATAGCAGCACTATCAACAATAGTCAAAGTATGGAAAGAGACCAAATGTCCCTCGATGAATGAATGAATAAAGAAGATGTGGTATATATATATATATATATATATATATATATATATATATATGTATATATACATATATATATATATATGTATATATACACACACACTATATATATATATATATATATATATATATGTATATACACACACACACACACAATGGAGTATTGTAAGATGTGTGTGTGTGTATATATATATATATATATATACACATGTATATATGTGTGTATATATACACACACACACACACACACACACACAATGGAGTATTACTCGGCAATCAAAAAGAATGAAATCTTGCCATTTCCAATCACGTGGATGGAACTGGAGGGTATTATGCTAAGTGAAATTAGTCAGAGAAAGACAAAAATCATATGACTTCACCCATATGAGGACTTTAAGAGACAAAACAGATGAATATAAGGGAAGGGAAATAAAAATAATACAAAAACAGGGAAGGGGGACAAAACAGAAGAGACTCATAATTATGGAGAACAAACTGAGAGTTGATGGAGGGTTTGTGGGAGGGGGGATGGGCTAAATGGGGAAGGAGCACTAAGGAATCTACTCCTGAAATCAGTGTTGCACTATATGCTAACTAATTTGGATGTAAAAAAAGAAAAAAAAAGAATTGTATAGAATTGTAATCACAATTTTTATAATGACTTTAGTCAGTTACATGGAGTCATCTCATTGAATCTGATTGTCCTCAACAAAATTTAAATTTGAAATATCATCATGATATTCCTTATTTCCTGGTTAGATTTGTCAATGTATCACTTTGGGAGAAGGCTTATTTTGTTTGTAACTTTAATAATTACCCACATGGGTTACTGACACTTTTATTTAGCAAACAAAAAGAGAGAGAAAGAGAGAGAGAGAGAGAGAGAACTAAACATAAAGGACTTTGATTATATTTCTGGCAATCAGTTCTAACAAATGTTTTCATTCCATTACCATCCTTACAAGGTAATATGGCACACCCTATGGTCTAATTTGAAAAAAAAATAATGTAACAATATGTAATATAAATCAACTTATAGTTTAATTTCAAGTTATTAAGATGAGACTTTGGACTTATAAAGTTGATGCTGGCACAAGTTAAGACTTTTGGGGATATTTGGGTAGAATAAGCGAATTTTGCATGTGAAAGGACATGAGTTGCAGAAGCAGAGGCAGAAAGCTACAGACCGAATATGTCTCCTCCAAATTCTTATGTTCCAATCTAATCCCCAATATGATGGTATTTGGATATGGGGCCTTTGTGGGATCATTAGTCATGAGGGTGGAGATTCCATGAATGGAACGAATATTCTTATAAAAGAGACCTCAGAGAGCTCCCTTGCCACTTCTGCCCAGTGAGGACACAGCAAGCCACCTATCTATGAACTCCCCAAACACTGATTTTACCTGTGGCTTTAACTTCAACTTCCCAGCCTCTAAACTGTGAGAAATAAATTTGTGTTTTTTGGTAAGCCACCAAATGTGTCTATGTTATTCTCTTATGGCAGCCCAAACTAAGACATACTTATAAAGCATTTTTTAAAAGTTAAAATTAATTAGAATATTAATATAAGTTAGAAACCATTGGGCTGATATTGCCTCAGTGTCACATGCAAACTCTGTACGAACCTTCACACAAAGCAACTATTTAACAACCGTGTCTATAGAGGATAAGAAAATTGTTTAAATACTTATATCCTTACATGAGACTATGTTACCTATATATAGTTGCTTTACCCAATTCAATTACATTATAGTGAGTTGGATGGGGGATTTGTAGTTAAGAAATAAGACATTTTATTTTATTTTTTTCCTTTTAAATGAAATAGACTCCATTGGTGTGATGCTGGACAGAAGAGTGCTTTATCCTAAATATGTATTATTCCACTGTTTGGATCTTTTAGATTTGCTACTTATCTAATTATTTGCATTGTACCAGAGTTTCTAAATACCTATAGTATTTTTAAAAAGTAAAGATTTCTATCAAGAATGAAATGAGCTTGGCTCATAAAGAAATAAAATATTGCTTATTTCCCAGTTCTCTATTTCTTGCCAGTTAATTTCAATCAATATTTTATATGATTCTATTCAATGATTTGATGGTAGTACTAAGACAGCTTTAAATGTCCCTTCAGCTTGACTAAACCTTAGGTTTCTTCCCATCTATATGCCTCTAATCTCCCTTTTCTTAGAAAACTTGAAATTGCAAATCCTTTCTCTTCCCCTTTGAGATGTAAGTCTTCTACAAGCCAAGGATATCTTTCTCAAGGACCTGGGAGCCATCTTTTTGAAACATAACCATCAGGGAAGGTATCATGACTATTTCCAGCCTCTGTGGGAGGGTAGGTGCCTAACTTCAGTAAGCACCAATTAGTCAACACTGATGGCTTAATCACATTCACCAACGTTCCCCATAATGTTCTCCAGTATTTTTTCACTAGCTCACCCCAGTGCTGAAAAACACCTGCCTTTGTTTCAAAGATGAGTTTAATCTGCTATCCCACTGTAATAGTCTTAAATAAATTCTTACTTATTATTTTAACTATAATTATAAATTATAAATCTTTCATTGGTAATATGGTGCAAAGCCAGCCCATTCACTCATACTTAAAAAAATTACTAATCTGGAAAATTAATTTTAAGAGCAAAGGTATATTAGACAAAGCCCATTTTTGGGGAGGGGAATGGAAAATAATTTTTGTGTTTAAGCCTTGTGAAATATATTTTTGTCTCATTTTTCCTCTTCCTCACTCTAAATTACATTTTTTTTTTTTTTGCCAGTGTGTGGATCTTGTTGATAACAGTTACCAATTTGTGATGATTGGATTTGTAAAATCTGTAATTTAGATGAATGATAAACCGTGAAGTTTTCGGAAAGAAACTCATGAAAAAATTATTTTCTGGAAAATCCAGTGAGTGTTAAGTGAAGCTGAGTACTTTTGAGAAAATAAATGTGTACTTTACATTTCTAATTGAAATCTTTTGATTCATCTCTCAATAGACCCAGCAGAATAATCTCCCTATGAATTGTAAGAGACAGAGAAGAGTGAGAACTTTCCACTGTGGCCATGGCAGGTCCTTGCCATTTCCAGTTGTTCCCCCTCTGCCCCACTTGATGATATCCAGATTGGGCAAACAATGGCTGGTAATCAGCGAGAGCCATTTCTTCCACTCTGTGAATCTGTCTGACCCCTTCCTTCTATTAAAGCCCTATAATCCATTTCCCCCTTCTTTTACAAGTTTAAATGCTCTTTAGGTGCATTCTCATGTGGGTCATTGTTGAATAAAGATTTATACCGATAATGCTCTACTTGATTTTTTCCCACAGAAGATATTTCTATGCAATCTATTGTTCTTATAAAATTCAATATGTGTATATGTTATGTATATCATATTTTAAGGCATATATGTTATATAATATGATGTTATTATGTTGTGAGGTTAAAAAATATTACATTGCAGTGTAAATATTTTTACCTTTCTACACATAAGATAGAGAAATGTAAAAGAAATTATCCTCAGCTACTATTTACAAAATGTTTTTGGAAGACTAATCTCAAGAGGAATTTTGATCAGATAACTTTGAGAAAAACTATAGATTTATGCCCAGGAACCCCATCATTGCCACATTATGGCACATGCCGATATGATGCTATTTGTAGGTCACAGAGGCTTCAGCTGAAGGCAGTATGAAGTTCATGCTATGAACTAGATAGAACTGATGAGGGAGCATAAGGCAAGCAACAGGCAAAATATAAGCTAGCACTGCCCCCCAGCCACCCCAAGTGGGATGTGTGTGATATTCCTCAGGCACTCCTGGCTTCCCAAGGACAAACGAAAGGGAAAGAAAACCAATGGTTAACTGATAGAGGTCATAGTCGTGCAGGACACGAGTCTCCATCAGTTTACAAATATCTTAATAAATTACAAGAAAAAGGCAATCTTATAAATACCCTGATCTCCAGGAACTCCCTACTGTCTTAATGATAATGTTGTTCTAGAGGGAAAAACCACCTTAGCTTGACAATAGCTAGGACTACAGTAATCTGTAAATCTTCTTTAGCATTTGGAAATTCCTTTAAGAAACTTCCTCTCGACTTTACCTCCCCCAACTCCATAGTATATAATCAGTCACTCTTCACAACCCCTGAGCAGCTCTTTCTGCCCATAGGTCCTGTCCCCATGCTTTAGTAAAATGACATTTTTGCACCAAAGATGTCTTCGAAAATTTTCGTGGCCAACAGCTCCTAACCCACGTTACCTCAAAACCTCATTAGAACTAGCCCAGGACTCAATTCATCTAATCATCAGAGCAAGCTCTGATCTTGGCATGATTTATATTCATCTCTTAAAAACTCCAATAAATTCCATCTTTTAGAGGAACTGTTTAATTCTTCCTGTTGTTTTCTTGTTTGTTTTTAAATTCCAGCTTAGGTTTAAAGGTTTTTTTTTTTAAATAAAACCTGGGAAAATATTTTGGAAAATATTACTCTAATATTTTTAAGGGAAATGATCTTTTTATACAAGTTATGATCTTTATTCATAAAAAATGGAGAAATATAAATAACATTTTATGAAATGTCTTCAAATATTCCTTGGCCATAAATTCTGGCAATTATTAAAATCTACAAGGGACATCAGGTCAACTGTAGCAAATTTTAATCACATCAATGCAATAGTTTTAGAAAATGGCCCCTTTCTTTGCAACACTTTACTAATTTCTTCTTATTCTCCTTCTCTTTCTCCTCCTCCTCCTCCTTTCCTCCTCCTCCTCCTTGAATACTGTGTTTTCTTTTCCCTAACACAGCCTTCATATATCTCCTCACAATTCCCCATGCATTCCAGATATTGTATGGTTGATAAGACATATTTGTGAGTTGATTAATGCTTTTCCACTTTCTAAAGGAAACCATTTAATGTTTACAGTGTTTTGGTATAAAAATTTGCATATTTTAAAATGAATATATGATCACTATGTGTAATTATTTAATCATTATTTAAATATATACAATTTCATCATAAATACTATTAGAACAATTACATATTTTACTTACCATTTGTGGTACTAAAAATAATATCAAACATTTACAAACGTTACCTATATTACAAGCTTTTCTACAATTCAGCCAAATAAACCCTTTTGATTGAGCTGAAATGAGACTATTTTTTCAATGCCATAAATAATGCTTAAATATTCACGATCCTAAGATTGCTGTAAAAATAATACGTGAAATCGAGTGGCTTGCTTTAACAGAGCACTTTGTAGTGAAATAAGATTTTAAAGCACAGTATAGCGAGTAGTTATTAAAAAGACATCGAAGCAAAACCAAACAGGAAGAATTTATGCTCTTGAGTGCTTTGCTGAGATCCTTTCAGTCGTGTTGAAGCAAGATTGAGTCTATGCTTTCCCAGTTCTGTGTGTCAGGTAAAACATAGCAGGGGGTGAAATGAATTCATCTTTCTGTCTTCAAGTAAACTAAAAGCAATTTTTGTCTTCCCATGTGGTCACTTGAGGTGCTTGTCATGTTCAAGCTAATGATATCAGGCACCCTCAGGTTGTTTAAGTATTCATGAAGTAATTAAATTCTCATTAACATATAAATAAAAGAAAACTGAAAACAAGTTTAGCAGGCACCTAACATCTGTTCTAATGCTTTTAAGTATTAAAATGTGCCACACACAGAAGGAAAAGTGCATTCTGTTCTGGGAAGTATTTTGCATAGATTATTTATAGAAACTGTAATTAAACTGATTTGGCATATTAAAAAAAGTTAACAGCAGAGCATTATTTAGATCATTTGTTGGTCTCTGTCACCTAAATAAGGAATTAAAAATAGATACGGGGAAAGGAAAATTAGATTTTGTTTGTTTTACATTTCAGATAAAATTATAAGAATAATTGAAATTTATTTCCATCCTGAAACAAGATGGTTAAATTTCAGTCTATACAGGCATAAATCCAACTTTGCAACTGCAACCAAAAGCCCTTTTCATGGTAAATTATAAAATGGCTTGGGTGCTTGTCCAAACATGTCACTTAAATCCATAAATTTATCTTATTCACATATACAGATGATTTCCTCTTTAAAGCTTTTTATATATGGATTTGTCAAAGGGTAAATTGAAATGGATTAAAGAAAATCTTACCTTTCATTATTAACTGTGTGATTTCATGTTATTTGCCACTTATAATAGATTTTTTTAATGCTGTGTATTATATTTTAAAATTTCAGATATCCATGGGGCGCCCGGGGTGGCTCAGTCCATTAAGCATCCCACATCAGCTCAGGTCATGATCTCATGGTCCACGAGTTCAAGCCCCTCGTTGGGCTCTGTGCTGAAAGCTCAGAGCCTGGAGCCTGCTTCAGATTCTGTGTCTCCCTTTCCTTCCCTCTACCCTTACCCCACTCATGCTTGGTCAATCTCTCTCTCTCTCTCTCTCTCAAAAATTAATAAACATTAATTTTTTTTTATTTCAGATATCCCAAACTTTTTTCTATTTCTCATCTTCCCAAATTAGCCATTCAAATAAGACAAATTCACTTATCTTACCTGGAATTATTAAAATCTGTATGTTTGCTAATATTAGGACACCACGACAAAACATTGTGAACAAAGTACGAGTGGGAATTGTAGAGGAGTGAAAGAAATTTACCCTCTACCCTTCTAAGTTTTTGCCAGGGATCCTTGTGTCAAATAAAGATTGATAAAAGAAAACACTGCATGCAGGGGAACAGTAAGGGGACTATAGGAACAGTCCACATGGAAATGCTAGCTTGACTATGATGATATAGGGGACAGATAAATTTTTGGAACCAGATTCTGGATATGTTTTGAAGATGAAGGCAATGTTATTTGGGATACAAGAAAGAGAGGAGTAAAGGGAAAGTCCAATATATTTTTTTCCTGAGAAACTTAAAGAATGGAGTAATCATTTACTGAGATTAAGACTATGGGTGGAGTAGCATTAGGGATCAGTTCTGAATGTGTTGCATTTGAAGTGTTTCTTATCCAACCAAGCACATCAATCAAATAGGCAGTTGAGTATATGGGACTATTTCAGAGGCAAGATTCAGACCAGTGATATAAAACTTGGAAGGCAGCAGAAAATTAATGGCATTTAAAGCCATTAAACTAAAGGAAATCACAAATAAAATGAATGTAAATAGAGGACAGAAGAGGCTCCAGGGCTAGGCTATTGAGCACACCAAAATTTTAAGGTCAAAGAGATGAAAAGAAATGGTCCATGAGGTCAGAAAAAATACCAGAAGAGCGTGATTTCTCAGAAGCCACGTGAAAAAGGGTTTCAGGCAGAAGAAATAATTAACACTGCCAAAGGTCAAGTAAGGTGAGGACTGAAAATTTATTATTGAATTTTGCAACATTGAGCTCATTGTTGATTTTGATTAGAAAGGCTTTGTTGAAAGGGTCTGGGTTAATGACTGATTGAGTGGGATAAGAGAAAATGTCAAGAGAGGAATTTGAAACAGGGAATGAATATAGACAACTGGGGATTAGGTTTTAAAATGTAATATATTAACACATCTATTTTGTGTAAATCATGTAATCTGCACAGAGAAGTACTTAGGTCACAATCGCTTGCCTTAGTAGAGCCCCCTGGTGGTCCCAGCACCACTGGCAACAGCTGTGCCTTCAACAGAAAATTGAAAATTTACGTTTATGGACTCAAAACCATGAGCGGAAACAGCTTCTTTGTTTTGGAGTAGCAATCCATTTCTCCTCTTTACCCTTTGAGCCATCACTTTTTCCCCCTTTCTTTTTCAATATCTTATGACACAATTCTCTGGGTTAAATCCTTCCAGATGAAATATCTAACATAGCTTGTTTTCCTGACTGGACCTGAATGTTAACATTGCTGATTGTGGTTTTCATCTTCATACCTTGGTTATATTTCCTTTTTTTCTAGAATATTCTTGCAGTTTTTTTGCTTCTGAATTTAAGTTTTAGAGTACCTTTAGGGCATCTGTTACTCTATTTGTGTGTGTGTGAAGCTCTTCCTGGTAGCTCTATATAGGTCACATGGACATTTCCTTCTCCAAACTTGAATGGCAGTCATTAGTTGAAATGTATAACACAGCAGTCACATTGTATACAGATTAGCTACTTTCTCCAGGAAATTATTGTTACCAGACAATAAGATCCTGTACCACTTAAAATAGCTTATGTAAGATGACTAACAGTTGGCACATCCCAATTTGCTTTAAGACCTTCATCTCAAGGTTTTTAGTAATTCAAAGACTTTATGTAATGATATCTGTCCAATCTCAAATGAAATATTCTCCCTGGAGTTTTCTTCTTCTGAGATACTAGTATCTGTCAACTAGTATCTGTCAGTTGACTGACAGTTCTTTCTTACCTAGGCAGTCTCCACGATACACCCACTGGATTCCTACGTAGCCACTCTCTACATGCCCTTAGCAGGGAAATGTAGGAAATTCAATATTTTACAGACAACACCCAAGAATGGAGCAATTCTGACCTTCCAACTGCCTATCCACTGTACAACAGCAAGCTTAATTTGATGTGAACATGTGAAGATTGTTAGGGGCAGTCTGCAAGGTGATCTTTCCTCAAAGTCCCAAACATTTAAGTGAGAAAAACCCTGCGTCATTGGAAATGCTCCAACCCATCCAACAAGTCTCTTTCCTTAGGACCAAAACTCATAGACAGGTCAGGTTGTGATTCATATCACTATTTCTAAATTCTCTTTCCTCCTCCTCCCTATAATCTCTATGGTCAGAAATAAAGATAAGTCTACATTTGCTTTCTTTTTGACTTCTTTTAGACAAAACTCCATAGTTAGCCCAGTCAGTCATTTGATAAACTCCAAGAGAAAATTTTGTGGTCCAAAAGCTTAACTTTGAGAGTAATGATTTATCAGTGGCTTTTTTTCCTGCTCCCTAAACAAGCGGTTCTCCACCACAGATAATTTTGCCCTCTGAGGATATTTGACAATGTCTGGAGACATTTTGATTGTCATAATTTGGGGGATGTTATGGGTATTTGCTGATAAATTTTCTTCAATGCACAGGACGTCCACCAACAACAAGGAATTATCCAGCAAAAAATGTCAATAATGTTGAGGCTGAAAAACCCTTTCTAGATAATATTAGCCTCTCTTAAGATAGATCATTAATAAATACATTTATGAATAATGATAATTGTTTTTTTTTACTTTATGGATGATGGGTAAGTAACATTATTTATTTTTTTACTCATTTATATATATACATGTATGAATGAATTTATGCATTTTTGTCTAGTGCAGCTGAAAAATGGATGTATCTAAGCGATTATAATGTACTACTCTTTTCAGACAACAAGTGTCTTAATTGGCAATACAATTCAGTAAGTACTACACATTTATTTTGTGTAACTATTCCTGGAGGAACCAAATACACGTATGTCTATGAAAGTTTCCTTCAGTCGAGGGGCTTTAAACCAGTGAGACCTAATCCAATAAGAACTATAATTAAGGTTTAAAAAAGTTCTTTGAAAGGAGAGGGGAGCAAAAATTAATTCTTGCTGGGAAGTTATGGAAAGACCTTATTCAAGCAGTAAGATTTAAGCATGCTGGAAAATAATGTGAAAGCGTTCAAGAAAAAGAACATGTTGACAAATGCAGCAATCTAAATTCCATGGTAAAGATGAGTTAATTCTAATCATCTTAACTCATTTAATATGCTTCATATGAGAAGTGAGGATTAGAAGAGATTTAAAGGATATTTTAAAAAGGTAAATTGTCATCTGGGTATTGGAGAATGTCTTCAAGCATATGTTTGCACATGAAAATATGCATGGAAAATGGAAGCAAACTTGGACATGCATAGAAATGGAATATTTGAATTTTAGATTGGTTGTTTTACATGTTGTACACTAATAAGTATTCCTTTTACATTTTCTTTGGAAGAGCAAATTGAAAGCATTTGCCTAATCAACAATATAGGTACATCTTCCAATTTGTATTTTCTCGTAGACAAGGAGTTTGATTTAATCATGGGTTAATAAGATGTATTTGGTTCCATCCATATGTTAGTTTGATTTTATAGGTCTTTGGAAGCTTTTTGTTAAGATATTGCTTACTTTATACAGTGAAACTACAAAGATACAGCTAAATTAATTCATTTATACAAATTAGTTTTTCCATGTTGTAAACTTTGAAAAGCAAGGTGAAAGGAAAACGTTTTCTTTTGGTGCTGTTAAAGGCCAATAGATTCCCATCAGAAATTGTCTCAAAGGTCAGCAGGTTGTGTCCATAAAAGAAAATTTCAATTATCTTTGACACACTCAGCAATTGCCATGTTATTTTATGTATTATGCTTGACTATTCAAACTAAAAAAAAAAAAAAAAAAAAAAAAAGGCACTTGTGAGGTCCATCCATTAGATTGTTCCTAGATGGCAGAACCTATAAGCTAATTTAACCCTTGAGGAAAAATTTAAGGCATATTTGTTTCTTTTGTATTATATAATTTGAGACAAATAATTGCTTATCAACTTTAATTTGCAATCTGAAAATTTTAACATTAACATTGAAACTATTGTATTTGTTGTTTCAATAATCTGTTTTCAAAATTGTTGAACCAGCTTTTGAATACTGAGGTTTGTTACAATATTAGAAGTGATGCTAAATTTAATCATGTTCACATGAAAATATGTTATTATAGTCAAATGCTACATGAATTACAACCTACATCTTTTAGGCAACTTTACTGAATAAAACATTATTTTAATAATAACCACTAGTTTGTATGTACCTAACACAAATTTCATATTGATTTAAATGATTTTAACACAAAATATTTGGCAAGATTAGAAAAGAGTCATCCCTGAATGTTTTTATAAATCTTCTAGACTCCAGAGAAAGATACTTGTCATTTTGAAATATCAGTTTCTGGGACAATCAGGATGATATTTTCTCAAATATGTGTGACTTGCGACACCCAAGACATTTCTACATATGGCTGGCAGAGTGGGCTCATTCCTAGTCAACCCACTTATTCTCAATATTCAGTGATAAATACTGAACACAGAAACTGAATTACTCAAGTATATATGTTACCTGTTCATGACAGAAATTAACAGATGTGTCCATGACGTGGACATTTGTTTTACCCATATGCTGTGACTGATGTTGCCATTAAAGACACACTAACTTTTCAGGTCACCCAGTGAACACTTCATATAATAGAATCAAGAGTTTCTGAAAATATAAATTTTACCGTGAAAAAACAATTAACATCTCTGGAAGCAGAGTCGTTCTCTTATCAGAGTAGAATATTTTTAAGCAAAAAAAATTTTTTTTGCAACAGTAAAGGTGAGGAAGCAAATAGTGTAAAAATTAACCTTAGTAGTTTAAAATAACTAACTTAGAACCAAATGGTAACTTGAGTCCTGTGAGAACCAGCCTCAATGGAGTGGCTCAGTAGTAATTACGTACCATTTTAGCACTAGACTTAAAGCCATTTAAAAAAATTTTTTTTTAACGTTTATTTATTTTTTTGGGACAGAGAGAGACAGAGCATGAACGGGGGAGGGGCAGAGAGAGAGGGAGACACAGAATCAGAAACAGGCTCCAGGCTCTGAGCCATCAGCCCAGAGCCCGACGCGGGGCTCGAACTCACGGACCACGAGATCGTGACCTGGCTGAAGTCGGACGCTTAACCGACTGCGCCACCCAGGCGCCCCAAAGCCATTTTAAATGAAAGCGATCATAATCATAAAGAGGATAGGAAAAAAGGGAATTTGAACTTTTAATCTTAGTGACTTTCCATTAGATTCAGAAGAACTCTTACAATAAAGGCTTTCTTATTTGCCATTTACAGAGGGTCAAATACCCTCTTCCTACTGTCTTACTATCAGGCCTTGTTATTGGAATAATGGTTTTCATGAAAGCTCCGCAGGTTCTCCATTATCAGACATGTTTGCGACAAACATGAATAAGACAACTCGAGTTTTCAGCATTGGAGACCATGAGGTCACTCAAATTTGAGGGGGGTCTTCATTTCAGACTAGAACTTCCCAGCTGACAGAATAACTGAATACTTCTAGACTAGGTAGCAGTATGATATGGAGCTATTATTTTCCTCTCTTATTATGTATAAATCTGCAAAGCAATAAAAGATATTTTCTCTTCCTGGTTAATTGTATAGTTCCTAAAACAAATAATATTTTGTCTATTGTCATCTAAAATGTATGTGTGCATACATACACATACAAAAAGCATGTATATGTATATACATGTGCATACACAAGCACATAAATGTACATACCCAAATATATATGGAAAATATTAGGGATAATTGTGATCCTAGATAGATGTTTCTGTTTTGTTCTCATTCAAATTCCTTTATTTGAGAAAGATGGAATGGATCTATTGAATTTTCACATGTTCTCTTCTTAACCTAAAAATTTTTCAGAGAAACCATCTATGTTATGCTCAAGCATCATGCATAGTAGCAGACAAGAAACATAAATTGCACATAACTCATACATTTTATCTAAGCCAAAGCACTAACGTTGTTTTTCCAAATATTTCAATTTGGGCCCACTTCTAAATAATAAGTGACTTACAATGAATAAAATGGCACATACATAACATGATTAAAATATATCAGCAAAATATATTTAAATTATTTTATTTTTATTATTTTAGTCATCAAAGTATGTAAGCACAATTTAAAATGGCATTTCTATAAATGATATTTCTTTAGAATATTTTTTCAGAGGTGTATGGAAATTGTATCAGAATACCATTGCCTCTAGCTTGTATTTTCTTTTTTTTTTTTTTTTTATTTTATTTTTTTTTTTTCAACGTTTTTATTTATTTTTGGGACAGAGAGAGACAGAGCATGAACCGGGGAGGGGCAGAGAGAGAGGGAGACACAGAATCGGAAACAGGCTCCAGGCTCCGAGCCATCAGCCCAGAGCCCGACGCGGGGCTCGAACTCACGGACCGCGAGATCGTGACCTGGCTGAAGTCGGACGCTTAACCGACTGCGCCACCCAGGCGCCCCACTAGCTTGTATTTTCTTATGACAACTTCAGAGTTCAGTAAATTTTAATGAACACAAATAATAATACACATAAAGTTAAATAAATTAAAAGATATCAGGCTCAAAGCAGTTATCTAAAACTTAAGTGCATTTTCTTAGAATACTAGAAAAACTAAACTCGGAGTAGGCTGCAAATAATTTAATTTGTAGTTCATGAAAAGCAAATTATATTTTCCTTTATAAGTTTTTGCATTTCCTAAATGTTTACTTTTTCAACATAAGAATACATGTTACATATATTAAAGATATATTTTAAAAACGGTTGACATATATTACTACATTTTCAAAAGGAAGTCTTTCATCATTGAAAAAATCTGCATGTCTATTGAGCTTTCACTGTCTAAAGTTTCACTGGAAACCAGAACATTCATTGACTAAATTTATGAAATTATGTGTAGGCTTGAATCTTACTGGCTGTTCTGTGACTATAAAAGTAACATATATTACATTTAAATGTATGCTATACTATTTATCTATATAAGTCAGGATAATTCAGTGGTTATTTGCACAACTCTAGAGTGAGTTAAGTAAGTACAAAAGCTTGTTTCATCACATGCTAGCTCTTTACAAGCAGTCACCTGCAAATATGGAAAAAGAAAAGGGTAAGGTTATGTTCTGTTTTCCAAAACAAAACAAAACACAAAACAAAACAAAACACCCTTCTTGCATATATCCATGGCCACACTGAGAAAAAGGAAGCTGGAAAATTAGGTCTTACTGTTCAGTAGCTGTATGCAAAACTGAAAATTATTATATTATCAGAAGAGAGAGAATGAATATTGGAAGACACCAAGTATTTCAAAGTTCGTATTTCCAAGTAACATGTTTACGCCCTTAATTTTAATTTTGTGCATTGATTTTTATTTATGCAAGATGAGCATTTAGGTCTGTAGACATCACCCCTTTCCATTCTCCCACAACGTTTCCAAAATGGTGAAATTACACATTTTGTTTACATCAATAATCAGTTTGTGTGTCACTACAATAATGTAAATATTATTCTTAATGTGAGACATATCAGAGATGAAAGTCCTTCTTTCACAACATTTTATTTTCCTGGAGTTGATAACTCACTCCCTGTGTACTTACTTAGTACAATTACTCCAATTAGTCACCCTCAAGTTCCCCAAACAAAATGTGAACACCAGATATTCTGTCAATTTCATCTATAAGAGGACATGCTCCTAGAGCTATCATTCCTTTTGCTGCAATCAGGACTGATTGCTCTCCAGGTCTTCAGCACAGAAATCACGTAATATCTCTTCATTATCCTATTGGGAATCTCCTCAAATATTCACAATGTGGATCTCTTGTCAGGATCTCAGGACTTTTCTCTGTTGCTTTATTTCCTACAGTGGTGAAGAAGCTTCTTGAGAATGTGCCTATGTGTTTATGTGTCTAAATATCTGAGACCTTGCTTATTTTAAAGTGTCTCCATTTATTCTTAATAGTGATTCAATTTTACTAGGTATAGAATGCATAGGATAATATTTTGCTCTGATTTATGAATAGTATCAACATTTGGAAAGTGAAATTTTATTCTCCTTCTTGAGTTTTGTTTAGACTATATACATTTTTTCCTTTCCCTGGAGGATTTTATAATTTTTATCTTTGAAACTTGAATTCTGAAATTTCAATTGATGGGCTTTAATGTAAATATTTTAGTCATACCAGTGTTGAAAAACTATATGTTAGTTTAAGGAGGAATAAAAGACATAAGTGATAAACTTGAGGAAAATTTGGCAAGCAATTATAACGAAAGGATAGGTTCAGTCATGATAAAAATCATGATGTTTCAAGGGGTGCCTGGGTGGCTCAGTCAGTTAAGTGACCGACTTCGGCTCAGGTCATGATCTCATGGTTTGTGGGTTCAAGCCTTACATCGGGGTCTGTGCTGACAGCTCGGAGCCTGGAGCCTGCTTCTGATTCTGTGTCTCCCCCTCTCTCTGCACCTCCCCTGCTTGTGCTCTCTCAATAAATAAATGTTAAAAAAAAGATGTAAAAAAATCATGTTTCAAGCCTTACACAACAAATTGTTCTTTTGGGATTTAAACTTCTCTAGTTTATAGAACAAGATGGATGGTGTCCTAATTCTTTTTTTTTTTTTTTTAATTTTTTTTTCAACGTTTATTTATTTTTGGGACAGAGAGAGACAGAGCATGAACGGAGGAGGGGCAGAGAGAGAGGGAGACACAGACTCGGAAACAGGCTCCAGGCTCTGAGCCATCAGCCCAGAGCCTGACGCGGGGCTCGAACTCACGGACCGCGAGATCGTGACCTGGCTGAAGTCGGACGCTTAACCGACTGCGCCACCCAGGCGCCCCTAATTCTTTTTTTAAAAGTTACCATCATATTGGTATTGAAAAGCTTGCATCTTAAACATATATATTGAAGTAGAAGTACTAAAACCCCAATGTTAATGAATCATCTCCAACATGTTATAAAAATTATAAGACATTAAGAACTAGCAGAGTAATAAGAAGATTGCAAATAGGGTGGTATATTAATAAATACTCCTTTAATGAATGTAGAGTAGATCATTTGATAAATTTCACCAAAGATTAAAACTCATAATAAGGTGATCACCTTGGCAATCACACCTTCTCTAGAAGAAGTCTGAGGAACTCTAAGAATTTTTGCTCGTTTGATCTCTGTCTTCAGTATAATAAAAACAAATATTCACTCAAAATCAACACATACCATCACATTTATGTTTGAAACATTAAAGAAATTTCCATTAAAATCCCAAGTAGTATGGCCTTTTTAAACATGACCTCAAAGTTAGAAACTTTTAATTAATTTGAGTGATAGTGTTGACTGCTATGGTAGACACTGTTGGTTGCTTGCTCAAAGATTTTTTTCCCACTATTTCAAAACTCATTATTTTAAATTCTTCTGGATGTGCATCTTGGTCGCTGAGACCCAAGAAGCAGTCTTTCACTGAGCTTTTGGAAAACTTTTTTAAACATTTTTTTAATGTTTATTTATTTTTGAGAGAGAGAGAGAGAGAGCACATGAGTAGGGAGGGGGCAGAGAGAGAGGGAAACACAGAATCCAAAGCTCTGAGCTGTCAGCACAGGCTGTGATCATGCCATGAGATCATGAGATCATGAGATCATGACCTGAGCTGAAGTTGGATGCTTAACCAACTGAACCATCCAGGTGCCCCACTTTTGAAAAACTTTTAATTCTTAATTGAAAAAAAAAGGACTCATCAAATTCAAATATCACTCTGGATTAATGTCATTTTGTAAAATCTAGTACAGCTGCAGCAATTTTGCAACCACGTGAAAAGACAACACTGAACACTTTTTTTCCTGTTTATTTATTTAATCTTGGAAGAGAGAGCACAAGGAGGGGAGGGGAAGAAAGAGAGGAGGGCAGAGGATCTGAAGCAGGTTCTGTGCTGACAGCAGCGAGCCAGATGTGAGCCTTGAATTCATGAACAGAGATCATGACCTGACCTGAAGTCAGATGCTTAACCAACTGAGCCACCAGGCACTCCCTGAACATTTTTATGTTTACAGAAGTGTGCTATAACAAAGATGGTCTAATCTTGTCAGAATGTTCCTGCCACAACTGCTAAACTCACAGATTTTGCTGGAAAATATCATCACCAATGTTTGCTATTACTGCTATTAGAAACAATGGCTAATATTGTTGCTAGAGAATGGGGATATGAAACATTTTAAGCCTTTCAATTGTTTTTTTAAAATTTTTTAATGTTTATTTCTGAGAGAGAGAGAGAGAGAGACAGAGAGAGACAGAGAGAGAGAGAATGCAAGCAGCAGAGGGGCAGAGAGAGAGAGAGGGAGACAGAATCCGAAGCAGGCTCCAGGCTCTGAGCTGTCAGCAGAGCCTGACTTGGGGCTCCACCCGATCCATGAATCATGAGATCATGACCTGAGCTGAAGTCAGATTCTTAACTGACTGAGCCACCCAGGTGCCCCTCAGTTCTTTTTTTTTTTTTTTTTTTAAATCATCCTGACAAATAGAATAGAAATTCTAAGTCCATTAGCAAAGTTGGGAATTTTATACAAATGGAACCACTCAGGTTATTTTGTGTGCCTTTGTGTATACATTCTTTGGTATCTGGTTCCTAGCACTCAGCACATTTAAGACTCAATCATGACGGGGTGCCTAGTTGGCTCAGTCGGTTAAACATCTGACTCCTGATTTTGGTTCAGGTCATGATCTCATGGTCCTGAGATCAAGCCCTGTGTTAG
Organism: Puma concolor; assembly: GCF_028749965.1. Classification (NCBI taxonomy): domain Eukaryota; kingdom Metazoa; phylum Chordata; class Mammalia; order Carnivora; family Felidae; genus Puma; species Puma concolor. The sequence continues at coordinate 201,839,761 of NC_141667.1, read as the reverse complement.
GTTCCAAGCTGAGCATGGAGCCTGCTTGGAATTCTCTCTCTCCCTCTCTGTCTGCCCCTCCCCTGCTTGCACGTGTGTGCACATGTGCGCTCTCTCTCACTTTCCCTCTCAAAATAAATAAACACTTATTTTAGGTATTTAACATAGTATTTTAGGAGATCATCAGTTTTCTATAGCTGAGTATTACTAATTGTATGTACATACCACAATTTATCCAATTCCTACTGATTTTTATTATTACCAGTTTTGGGGCTTATTATTAATAATGCTGCTATGTTGATACATGTTTTCAGTGGTTTTGGATAAATCCTAGGAGTGGAATATTTGGATTGTATGGTAGATATATGTTAACATTTTTGAGAAACCACAAACAATTTTCTAAAGTAGTTGTACCATTTTATACTTCTACCAGCTACATATGAGGGTCATAGTCTTTTCTAATATTTGGAGTTGCTTACCATTTTTTAAACCAATTTAGTGAGTGGGTGTATTTTGTTGCCTCATTATTTTTTTTTTTTTTTTAATTTTTTTTTTTTTTCAACGTTTATTTCTTTTTGGGACAGAGAGAGACAGAGCATGAACGGGGGAGGGGCAGAGAGAGAGGGAGACACAGAATCGGAAACAGGCTCCAGGCTCTGAGCCATCAGCCCAGAGCCCGACGCGGGGCTCGAACTCACGGACCGCGAGATCGCGACCTGGCTGAAGTCGGACGCTTAACCGACTGCGCCACCCAGGCGCCCCGCCTCATTATGATTTAAACATTTTTCTGTGATGACTAATGCTGTTGAGCACTTTTTCTCATGCTTCCTCACCATTTTCATATATTTTCTTTTGAGAAATGTTTGTTTTGCTCATTTTATTGTCTTTTATAATTCTGTTGCAATAGTTCTTAATATGTTTTGTCTATAAGTACTTTTCCAGTTTTTAGAATATCTTCATTTCTTTAGTGGTTTCTTTTAATGAGAAAAAGGTTGTAATTTTTGATTATGTCTCATTTATCCCTTTTTTCCCCCTTTAATGGTTATCTCTTTCTTTGATTGGTCTAAGAAGTACTTACCTACCCAGAAGTCATAAAGATATTTTCTAGTTACCTTCTGAAACACTATGCTTTTGGTTTTTACATTTATGACTGATTCATCTAAAACTACTATTTTATTTTTGCACACAGTGTGAAGTAGAAGCTATTTTTCCCCCCATATTGATGTTGTAGCACCATTTGGTGAACAGATTTTCTGTTCCCCAGTGATTGCTTGGCATCCTTGAAAATTATTGGACCGACTATATGTAGGTTTATTTCTGTACTCTCTATACTGCTCCATTGATCAATTTGTCTATCCTTTTGGCAAGACTACACTATACAGATTACTGTAGCATTATAAAAAATCTTGGATTCCTTCAACAGTTTTTGTTCATTTCTCCCAATTGCTTTGGATATTCTTGATACTTTGTCCATTAAAATAAGTTTCAAAATCATCTTCTTGATTTTTAGAAAACAATCCAGCTTGGATTGTGACTGAGATTGCATTTATGTTATAATTCAATTTCTGAAGAATCAATATCTTAACAATATTGAGTTTTCTAATCCATGTTATAGACTATGTTAGTTCAAACTAGAATACTATTACTAGAATTTTTAAGTAGAATCAACTTATTAATTCTAAAAAAAATAATAAACTGCACAAAGCTATTTGTACAAAGGTAAGTACTGGAACATTATTCCTTATATTTATAGCCTAGCACCCACTAAAATCAACAGTAGAAAAAAAATCAATAGTAGAATATTTAACTTTGTTTCCTGCCACATGATGGTGTTAGAATAATTTTGTGCAAAAATAGGGTCACGATATATTCATATGAAAAAAATAGGTAGCAAATTAGGTACACTAGGTACACTAGGTACCTAGGTACACTAGGTACCAAATTAGGTACAAATTAGGTACCTAGGTACACTAGGTACCTAGGTACAAATTAGGTACACTAGGATCTAAATTTTATAAACACATTTAGCTATTGACTACCTATAAAAACATGACTCACTTTGATGTTTAACTTCTGTTGTTTTTTTTTCTATTATATGCCTCTCATATATTATAAATTCTTTTGGGGCGCCTGGGTGGCTCAGTCAGTTAGGCATCTGACTTTGGCTCAGGTCATGATCTTGGTTCCTGAGTTCCAGCCTTGAGTTGAGCTCTGTGCTGACAGCTCAGAGCCTGGAGCCTGCTTCAGATTCTGTCTCTGTTTCTCTCTCTCTCTCTCTCTCTCTCTCTCTCTCTCTCAAAAGTAAATAAACATTTAAAAAATTTAAAAAAAAACAATAAATACTTTCAAATTAAAAGTATTTTTACTTTGCAAAAGTAAGCTTTGCAAAAGAAAGCTTTGCAAAAAGAAGCTATATTAGTGCATATATTTTTAGTCGTCTGTTTGCAAACTTGGGGCGCCTGGGTGGCGCAGTCGGTTAAGTGTCCGACTTCAGCCAGGTCACGATCTCGCGGTCCGTGAGTTCGAGCCCCGCGTCAGGCTCTGGGCTGATGGCTCAGAGCCTGGAGCCTGTTTCCGAGTCTGTGTCTCCCTCTCTCTCTGCCCCTCCCCCGTTCATGCTCTGTCTCTCTCTGTCCCAAAAATAAATAAACGTTGAAGAAAAAAATTAAAAAAAAAAACAACAAACAAAAAAAAACCAATAAATACTTTCAAATTAAAAGTATTTTTACTTTGCAAAAGTAAGCTTTGCAAAAGAAAGCTTTGCAAAAAGAAGCTATATTAGTGCATACATTTTTAGTCGTCTGTTTGCAAACTTTTTTTTTACCTATGATTTCTAATAAAATGAAACTATAAACCTCCTAGAATGATAAAAACACCTCCCACACATATTTCAGTTTCATCTGCTGAATGAAACCCACATGTTTCAGGTACAATAGGTGACATGCAGTTTTATAAATTAGCTACTTATTTATACATCTGCACAGCTTTCTATACTATTATTAATTTTATCTGAAAAAGTATTATATTCATATATATGCAGATAAACATGTTTCCTTTCAGACACTGTTTTCTCTCATCTGGCAGAATTAATGGCTTGTATTGCCTTTCATGGTATGAAAGAGCTATGTGGTATCAGTTACACATAAGAATTGCAGACAACTTTTCAGGCCCAACTGAGTTTTGGGATTATTATTATTTGAGATTATTATTTGTAGCAGCAAAGCCAACGAAGTATTTTGCTTGTTGGACTACCAAGTGTTCTGGAGATAGGAGGGATCAAACTGTTTTATTGATCCAAGGTTGGGTTTTATTTATTTATTTATTCATTTTTTAGGAGATACCATGAAAGGATAAAGAGAGGAACAGAAGTAATAATATCAGTAAGAAGGTAGTTTTAACATAGGGTCATAAGAATGAGTTCAGGAGAGAATAGAAGAGAAGGTTTAAGTAGAATATTAGAAAGGTCAAAAGTATGGAGAGTTTAGTGTGATACAAGAAAAGGGTTTTGGCCAGAGTAAGAAATCTTCAATTTAAAAATCAGAGATGAAGCCTTAGAGAGGATGCTGACAATCAGCTTGTATAGATGGGAGTAAGTGGTGGAAATAAAGTGAGCATGAACGTTTGTATGTAATGAGGATAAGGATTTGGATAATAGTCATCTGCGTGAATACTGTAGTCATTTGAATTATTTAAACATTGAGGCCAGTCAGGGGTGGACAGAAGGAATCATAAGGAAGTTATGTTGTGGGAATAGTTGAGCTGCATGATCCTAAAGGACAGAAGATGTTTTTACATATGGTTAGAGGCATCACTATGCAGGAGCCATGAGGTAGGCGCATGCTTTTCCCATCTCAGATCATCTCTGATGCTAAAATATGAGAGATGAAGGAAAATAAAATATAGTTCTTTAAGAAAGCTGCAGAAAAGATGAGACTTGTTTAGATCTGAATTTCAGTAAGACAGCAATAAGGGATTATTCAGAGAAAATTATGATAATGTATGGGAGTTTTGTTTATTTCTTTTTACCTATGGAATAGGATTCTAAAAAACACATTGAGGTTGGAAGAAGAGAAAATATCAGTTAAGGACTGCCTTCAGCTGCACAAAGTAGATAACAGATAAAAGTGCCTTAAAAAAAAAGAACAGCTTTTTGCTTTTTTTTTTTTTTTTTTTTAATCTAGAAAGAATGTCAGAGCTAGGAAGCCCTGGGATAGTTCATTCCCTTCACAAGGTCACCATTTTCACAGACTTCTTCTATCTCCCTGCTCCACCATCCATAGTGACTGCTATAATCCTCATGGTCACCTGCCTCAAATTGACTTTCAGCCTTATATTACAGGCTATAAACAGTAGACTAATAAGGAAACAACAAGGAGAAAAGGGTGATGACTACATCAGAAAGTAAAATATGCTCAAATATTTCAGTGGACTTCCACTGACACCTGAGAAAACATTGCAATGTCAAGGGAGGCTGGAAAATTATTTTATTTTATTTTATTTTATTTTATTTTATTTTATTTTATTTTATTTTATTTTATTTATCTTATTTTTTGTTTTACCTTGTTTTCTTTTGTTTTGCTTTAATTTTATTTTTAATTTTTCTAATAAGGTCCATTGCCATTTTAATGAAATCAGGAATGCCTACACCTAACTCCATCTTTCCTACACATTTACATTTTCATTTTCGGTTTTTTTCCTCATCAAGTTTAAATATTTCATTACTGAGACTCATGATTCTTTGTTTCCTACCACCATCCCCAAGAATAGAAGTAAAGTACAGGACGGGCATGACAGTACAGAGAGGGCAGAAGAGAGGGAGGAGGGGAAAGATGAGATCCCTCATTTCAGCCAGTGCTCCGATACGTGAAAAATATAAAGTCTGGGGGTAGTGATTACAAGTGTTTTCTCAAAAAGAGTCACAGTGATCCTAATTTGAATTAATTATACTCTCCACATAGTCAAAGTGTAAGAATTCTAATGAATGCTGTTGAGGATGGGGATGAGAGACAAAGAATTACCAGTCTCAGTGATGAAATATTTAAATTTGATGGGAAATACCCAAAAATGAAAATGTAGATATCTGGGGCACCTGGGTGGCTCAGTCGGTTAAGTGTCCAACTTTGGCTCAGGTCATGATCTCACAGTTCATGAGTTTGAGCCGCACAGCAGAGATCCTCTGCTTTGGATCCTCTGTCCCCACTCCTGCTCGTTCTCTCTCTTTTTCTGAAAACAAATAAACAAACTTAAAAAAAAAAAAAAGAAAATGTAGTTATCTAGGTAAGATGGAATTAAGTCTAAGCATCCAGTCTCCCCTTTTCCACAACCCCGTATTATTATAGATTATTTACTCAAAACCATGGCATAAACATGAGAAATTAGCAGAGGATTACACAATGCTTAAATTAAAAAAAAAATTAATGATATGGAAAAAGTTTTATAATATATTGTTAAATGGTAAAAGACTATTACAAAAAAAATAAAAGACTATTAGAAAACTATGTGTACATTTTAATTCTTCTTCTCCCCTCTGTCACCCATATTTTGAAGGATATTTACTCAACTACCAAAAATAGTTATACTTGGGTGGGAGTAAATTTTACTTTCTCCATATCTTTTTGTTCTTGCCATATTAAGCATGGGTTACTATTTTAATGAAAAAATTTCAGTAAATACTTAAGCTTTTGCTAATTGGCACTTTCTGAAAGGTATTTTCCCCTTTGATGACCCATATCATGCACACACTTCCCTACATTTTTGAGAATAGATCAGTTACTACTTCTTAAATTGCACTATTTACAACCATAATCTAATGAAGCACTTTATTTGGGGTCAGAGACTGGGACACATTGCTAAGCCTTGGGACTGACTCAAGAAAACTGGTAAATTTAGCTACTTAGTATTAGGAGCTTGAGACAGCTCCATTCTCACTCATTAGGAACTTGGAGTGATTACTTGCATTCTAAAGAAACCAAATGTCTTTGAATATTTTATAAATAAGACAAGCCACATAATATGCTATTTTGAATGTTCTAGTGTTTTGATACTGCATAATGTGATGCAGCCTGACATTACAGAGATCAGCTTCTTTTTTGTTTGATGCTGTTCTTAAAATGTTTTATTACAAATCATTATGCAACATGTGCATTTATCTTCATATTACAGTGACAATATATTTGTAAATCATGGAATTACTGCATTATATTTGCATTTATTTCCTTTGGTAAAACAATAGTTATATATTTTATTCTTATAATTTATACAACCTTATTCATGCACACACTAAAAAAAACAGCAACAAAACCCTAAACTTTTTGTAATCACACAGCTATAAACACACCAAGAAAAAGATGTGATAATTAAATGCTTTTGAGTATACAATGAAGATGCTACTGAGAGAACATAGTTCATTTTAGAATTTCCATTAATTTTAGGCTTACTGAAATCTAAGTGGCAGCCAAGGGAAAAATACTTATTTAGACACTGAGTTGAGTAGTTTATTTAACAAATACTAAGTGCCTACTATGTGTTATGCCCCACTATAAACTCCAGGAGTACAATACTAAAGAATAAATAATTTTTCTCATGGACATTGCAATTTCTGTTCATTTAATTTTTTCCCCTTAAATAGAGTTTACATTTTAGAGCAGATTTAAGTTATCATCAAAAATAGAGTAGAAGGTGCCCAGGTATCACATATACACACCCACCTATGCATAACTTTCCTCATTATCATATTTCTACCAGAATGGAACATTTTTACAATCTATAAACTTACATTGACACATCATATCACCCAAAGTCCATGTTTAAGGCTCACTTTAGATGTTGTACATTCTGTTGTTTGAATAAATTCTACCGGTTTATCATATGTACCCATCGTTGCAGTATACAGAGCAGTTTTACTGCCCGGAAAATACGATGCTCCTATTTATCCCTTCCTTCCCCCAATCCCTGTCATTGCTTTAGCTGGGCATTCCAATAGAATGTTGAAGTGTTGAAAGAGGATATGCTTGGCTTGTATCTGATCTCAGTGGGAAAGCTTCCAGTTTCTGACCATTAAGTATGATGTGAGTGGTAGGGTTTTGTATATGTTTTTTATCAAACTGAGAAAATTCTCCTTTATTCCTAGTTGCTGAGAGTTTTTGTCACAAATGGGTGTTGTATTTCAACAAGTGCTTTTCCTGCATCTTGTTTTGTTTTACTTATTTTGTGGTTATAATATATAATTACAATGTATGTATTATATATTACAATATACATTAGCAACTAATCCAAGTTTTGGTGGTTAATTTTGTGTTAATTGGATGGGGTAAGGGATACCCATTAACTGATAAAACATTATTTTGGGGTGTGTCTGTGTTTCTAGAAGAGATTAGCGCTTTAATCATTAGACTGAGTCCAGAAGATCCACCCTTACATGTGCATGGATATCAACCCATTGATTGAGGGCCTGAATAAAACAAAAAAAGTAAGGGAGGGTGAATTCTTGCGCTATCTTCTTGAGCTCTGATGCTTATTTACTCCTGCCCTCTGACTTTAGAGCTCCTGGCTTTTGGGCCTTCAGATTTGGAACTTATATTAGCAGCCCCCTTTCTGAGGCCTTCAGCCTTGGACTTGGACTTACACTAGTATGGGACCTATGGTTCTCACGTTTTCATATTTGGACTAAATTAAACCTCTGACTTTCCAGGTTCTCCAGATTTCAGATAGCAGATTTTGAGACTTTTCAGTCTCCATAGCTTCATGAGCCAATTCCTATAATAAATCTCATCTATCTATCTATCTATCTATCTATCTATCTATCTATCATCTACCTGTGTTATCTACCTTCTACATACTTTTGGTTCTGTTTCTCTGGATAACCCTGACTAATACACAAGTCCACATTCAAATGACACTATACCACAGCACAGGTAATGTGAGTACCTTATAATACAAAATAATCCTAATTCTTCTCTCCCATTCTGTGTATCATTGCTGTCATTTATTCCACTTCATATATAAGCAAACACACACACGCACACACACACACACACACACACACACACACACACACACACACACACATATATATTCTTATACATAACAATAAATAAGAAAATTCATTGCTGCTGCTATATTTTGAACAAATCATTATCTGTTAGATCAATTAAGAATAAAAAAGATAAGTTTTTATTTTATCTTCACTTATTCCTTTTCCAATGTTCTTCCCTCCTTTGTGAGTATATGAGTTTCTGATCTATATCTTTCTCTTCTCTAAAGAACTTCTTTTAACGTTTTATATAAGGCAGGTCTACAGGCAATAAATTCCATCAGTTTTTGTTAGTTAAAAACGTCCTTTTTGGGTGCCTGGGTGGCTCAGTCAGTTAAGCGTCCCACTCTGGATTTGTTTGGATCACAATCTCCTGGTTCGTGGGTTCGAGCCCCACATGGGGCTCTGTTCTGACACCGTGGAGCCTGCTTGGGATTCTCTCTCTCCCCTTTTCTCTCTTTGCGTCTCCCCTCTCTTGCACTCTATCTCTGTCTCAAAAAAAAAAAAATAAAAAGGCTTTATTTTTCCTTAACTTTTGAAGATAATTTTTCAGTGTACACAATTCTCTGTTGTTGTTTTGTCTCTCGACACTTTAAATATTTTACTCTACTCCCTTCTTGCTCACATGAATTGTGCAGAAAACTCATATGTAATTCTTGGGCACCTGGGTGGCTCAGTCTTTAAGCATCTAACTTTGGCTCAAGTCATGATCTCATGGTTCATGAGTTTGAATCCCACATCGGTGAACTGGAGCCCTGATTCGGGTGAGCCTCACTTCTCTCTCTTTCTTGCTCCCCCCACCCTCTCTTCCCCTCCTGGTACTCTCTCTCTCTGCACCTCACTGACTTGTATCCTCTCTTTCTCTCAAAAAGAAAGAAACAAACAAAAAACACCCCCCCCAAAACAAAAAAAAAAACCCAAAAAATCTCCCCTAAAACTCATATGTAATTATCTTCACTCCTCTGTAGGCAGGGTGTTTTTCTTCCCCTGGCTTCTTTCAAAATATATATATTTTAAATGAAAATGGTATGCCTAGGTGTGATTTTTAGATACTTATTTTGCTTGGTGTTTTATGAGCTTGCTGGATCTGTGGGTTTTTGTCTGTTATTAATTTGGGAAAATTTTCAGTCATTACTGTTTCAAGTATTCTGTTGTTTTTTTTTTTGTTTTTTTTTTTTTTTTTTTTTTTTGTTCTCCTCCTGGTATTCCTATACGTGTATGCTACACATTTGTACTTGTCCCATAGTTCTTGGCTATTCTGTTTATTCATCTATTTTAGTATTTTTCTTTAATTTGCTTTTCAGTTTTAGAAATTTCTATTGTGATGTCCTCAAGCTCAGCAATTCTTCCCTTATTCTACTAATAAGCCTATCAAAAGCATTATTTCTGCTACAATGTTCTTGATCTATAGCATTTTTTAAAGTTTATTTATTTTGAGAAAGATCATGCGACAGAGAGCAGGGGAGGGGCAGAGAGAGGGACAGAATCCCAGGCAGGCTCCACACTGTCAGCGAGAAGCTGGACTGGAGGGCTAGAGCTTACCAACTGTGAGATCATGATCTGAGCAGAGACCAAGAGTCAGACACTTAATCGGCTAAGCCATCCAGACACCCCAGATCCTATAGAACTTCTTTCTGCTTCTTTCTTGGTTTTTCTGCTCCCATTGCCCATCTATTCTTACATGCCCTCTACCTTACGCGTTACAGCTATTCATATATTTATATAATCACAGTTGTTATACATTCCTGGCTTGAAAATTCCAGCATCTCTGCCATATCTGAGTTTGCTTTTGATGCTTTCTCTGTCTCTTCAAACTGTGTTGTTTTGCCTTTCAACATGTCTTGTATTTTTTTTTTCTAGACTCAGACATGAGATACTAGGTGAAAGGAACTACCACCCCCCCTCTCCCCCCACCAGCAAAGCCAAATAGTGCACCTTCAGACTCCAGCTGCTCCCTGTTTGCCCTCCTGGGAAATCCCACACTCCTCCCAACCAGATTACGCCCCAGGTACAGTTTGTGAGCATCCCTGATGGTGTTCAAAAGAGAACATTTCCTGATTTAAGGGCTTACGTGAAAGGGTCAGCTCCTCCACGGAATGGCGCTGGCAATTAGGCTGGGTCGGTAAGAGAGAACAAAGCCATGAGGTTTTTCTTCAAGGGACAAGATCTGAGGAACAGGCAGAGTGATGGTCTTTTGAGTTCAATTCTGGAGAACTCGGAGTTGGTGGGGAATAACTGGCCTCAGGACGTGCAATGAAATGGTGTGTTTGGGTTTTTGAGGCTTTGGACCTTGGCAGATGTGGGACCGGGACCCCAAGTTTCCGCTTCGGGAGCCTATGTCCTTTCACTGACTCCGTCCTTAGTTCTTCAGGAAGGCCATAAACTTGTGTGGGCGCTTTTTCACTGCCCCCATTCTGGCCTCAGACAACAGCTCCCACGCCCAGCCTTTAGGCCACAGCTCATTCCCACACTCGTGGTGGCAAGCACTCTGGGGCCAGGTGCCACAGTGTGACTCCGAAAGGGACAGGGACAGGCATCTACAAGGATTGAGGTTTGCCTGATAGGTGTCAGGAGCCAGAAGCCTCACGGCCGACTTCGGGACGAAGGTACTAAAGCAGCCAAAATTCCACACGGCCTTACCGGCCCCCATAGATCTCTCAACATCTCGCGAGATCTGTTTCTGCTGAGTGGTTAACTGAGACGGCAGAGTTCCTGCCGTGGGCGCAGTGCTTTCTGCTTCACCTCCGTCTCAGTGCTGTTCCAGCTGCTCTGCGGGGACCTACCAGCCTTACCAATAGGTGAGGAGTGGAGGGAGGAGGAGAATTCTATTGTCCTGTGGTTACAGTTTAGTCTTTTAGTGTGCTTTTATCTTTGGATTATTAACTTCACCTGTGCTCCGTGTTTAATCCCCTTAAACGGGACAAGAAGCCGGGAGTGGGCTGGAGATGACTAGTTCCCTTCTTCCGTGTGGAATGCTAGAAGGTTCTGGGGTTGCATATTTCCTTTCCTGCAGTGAATTAAACTCTGATAAAACCTGGGAAATTAGACTAATTAAACAAAATGCTGTGGCATATTTTAAAATGTTTTATTTTTCCTCTACCTCTGCCAGAAGTAAGAGAGTTTTTGTTGTTTGTTTTTTTCAGCTTTCAGATTCACTGTAAGAATCAGGTTGAGCTTTTGGAGGTAAAAAAAACAAACAATGTGGAGTCCCCTTTATTAGTGGGTACTTCTGGAATTTTTGACTGTCAAAGCTATCCACACTGATCCTCCAGTAATTATCAAAGTTTAATTTTCCCTAGCTGGGGATGTTGCTGTTCATGGGCTTCTGATCTGGTAAATTGTGATTGTTTGTAATTTGCCTGTTGGTCTCTCCAATTTTGGGGATACTGGTTTTGCCTGTAATCTCATTTCTCTTATGGATCTAAGAAAAATTGATTTTCCACTGTGTTTAGTTTTTTTATTGTTGTTTAAAATAAGAGTATCAGTTCCAAGCTTCTTACATTCCAGACTGCAGACCAAAAGTGTGGAGATTGCATTTCAATAGAGGAAGACAAATAATAAACAGGCAAACAAAATAAGCATATACTGTGTCAGATGGTATGTGCTGTGGAGAAAATAAATCAGGATAAGGTAAATACACAGTTCTGTTATGGGACAGAACAGTTTCCTATCTCAGGTTCAGCTGCTCGCTGCTGGAAAATCTTGCTACTCAAGAGACTGCTGATGGTGAGAAAAGAAAGGTTGCTTTATTCAAGAAGCTGGCAACCTGGGATGATGGTGGACTAAAATCTCCAAGACCATTTTTTACCATCCAGGTGAAGCTGGAGGGTTTTAAAGAGGAAGGCATGGGAAAAGGAAGGGGGGTATGTGCTAGAGAAGCAGGATCCCGGGCAGTTAGTCATATGTCGACATGACCGTCAACAGACTTGCTGGCATCCTTGGTAACTGTTTTCAAATGTAGTTAGGCCTTATTTTCTGCGAAAGTGCAGTTCTTTACTCCTCAAGGCTGATGGTCTGCAAATTTCAAGGAAAGTATGTTACTCCTGCTGCAAAAACCAAAGGGTTAAGGTCAGCAAGCAAGGAGTGCATAAGCTTTGAAGCACCTTAACACTTAAGATGGGTTGGGGTGCTGTTAACGGTTCTACTGATAGGGACAAATTGCTCTTTTATATTGGATAGTCAGGAAAGGCCTTGCTGAAAATGTGGCATTTGAGCAGAAGGAGAGATCCTGGTGGCTATCTGGGGGAAAGAACAGGTGCAAAGACTCTCAAGTGTCAAATGTTCTTGGTGGTCCAGAACAAGAAAGGTTGTGTGTCTGGGCAGAGAGAATGAGAGAGAAGTAGGAGATAAGTCACAGGTAATGCCTGGTGAACCCTTGTAGGCCATTGTAAGGTCATTTGTTTTGATCTGTGTGAGATGGGGACGCTAACAGTCTTGCACTGAAGACTGAGGTAATCTGATTTAAGTTTTAAAAGTTTATTTTAGCTGTTATGTTGCACATAGACTGTAAAGGGACAGATTTGAAAACAAAGATTCGGGAGCTAATCCAGTATTCAGGCTTCCCTGTGTCATTTATCAGGTTGGTAGTGGTTAGGTGGTAATTTCAGGTTTTAGAATCTGGATATATTTTGAAGAGTCAATAAAATTTTTTTTTTGAATTTGTGATATGAGAGAAATAGAGGAAGTAACAACACCCCAATTTTTGACCCAGACCAAAATGAAACAGCCGTTTACTGTAATTATGGAAGCAAGTATCTGAACTGGACAGAATATGAAGTATGGCCTAATGGTAGATTGAACTTCAATATGAACACATCACATATAATCCATGTGATGTTTGCAAATATAAATTGGTAACACAACTGAATCAAAATTGATATTCAGAAGAGAGTTACCAGCACTGGATAAAGAATGGACCAAAGATTTTATAAGCATTTTGGTAGAGGATGATTTCTGGGAACTTCAATATTACCTTGCAATGCAATTTCTTATTCTATATGTGTTCTCAAGGACAGAAGATCAAACAGCTACTAGGAAATTCTAGGCAGCAAATAAAAGGAGAAGAAAAATAAAGAAACTCTAAATAGAAGAAAAAATATAAAAATGTAGTATTACATAACAGAAATAATAAAAACCAGAGGCTTAGTTGACCCACAAAACATCCACTATGATCAGGCACATGTTTGAATGCTTTTCTATTGAGAGGAGGTACCCATGGAAGAGGCTGAAGGGATCCTGTAATTACCAAATGTTTGTCGCTTCAAAGTTTTCTTTGCTATGGGGTCAGGAATGTTTGTTGTAATTTAATAAAGTTGATAGGAGAAGATTGGGGGAAGAAACAAGCCACAGTCATTAACCTATAGCATTTTTCACATTTAAATATATATTTGAAAGGTGTTTACTGTTGTTTATGCAAAAGCATCTATAATGGGATTTATTAGAGAATGATTATGTATATTGTTCTTAAACAGTGTCTAAATTAAATATTCTGTGATTTGTATTGTCAAAGAATACTCATTCTGAATTCTTACATAATTGCATTAAGTAGCACTTATCTTTATTTATTTTATTCTCTTTGTTTTAGCATATTGGTTTTTGGTCTGTATTGTTTTGGTTAAAAGGGAGCTGAATAATAAGCCATCCTGTCTGTCCTTTTAAAAATTAAATACTATTAAACTTTAATGAAGTTTTAAAAATTAAACAAAACATTAAGAATATATTTTTAAAAGAGAAGAGTATATGTGATATTCTATAATCAATGAGAAAAAATATTTTCCTCTGATCAACTAAGGAACAGGCAGTTGAGAATATTTGCTCAAAACATTTTATGTGATTTATTCTATTAAAGTATTATTTAAATGATTTTTATTACTTATTTTGCAGAGTAGTTTCTACATCTTTTCGTTAGTAAATTGATAGTTGCATATGGTATCTGTAATCATATTCTGTTCATATGTAAAAATTTATGAGTGATTGTAATATAAAGTATTAGGTATAAAAGTTAGGCTATGAAACAACAGACTAAAAATGAAGTATAGTCGTCACATAAGTTTTTACTCATGCATTACGTATTAGAGGTCAAGTACATACTTTTATTTATAGTGATGCTTGGCCATTGTTAATAAAATTGCTACCATGTGTATGATTTTGTAGACTGTTGAGGCAGCTGAGGAATGTTCCTCTAGCTATAACTTAAACCAGTTTCACAAATTCTCTAAACTTCACTTGACTCATCCATAGACTAGCACTACATCTCCACCTTCTTTTATCCTTTCCCAAGATTTCCAACTCTATTAATGAGGAAATTCTACAGCAAGAAGTAGGAATATATACATAAATTGGGTGTGTATATATATATATATACACACACACACACACACATACACACACACACACATACACACACATACACACATATGTGTGTGTGTGTATGTGTGTGTGTGTGTATATGTATGTTTTTAAGTAGCTTTGACCAAAAAATATATATAAACACATAATATTACATAACATTCATAAGATAGGATAAATACCTACAGATTTATTTAATTTATTTAATTTCATATCCCAATTTACATCATTAAGGATTCGAATTCTTTCTTACTTTACATATATTATCCTCAGGGTATAAATTTTATTATTGACTGTCTCTCCTTATTATTGACTGTCTCTCCTTATAATGGCTATCACAGTCTGTGGCAGTACAAGAAAATGAAACAATGTCCACCATATTTATATGTGTGTGTTTATTCTGTGTGTGTGTGTGTGTGTGTGTGTGTGTGTGTTGGGAAGTGCCTTTTATTATGTGTTTCTTTTTTTCCAGCCTTCTTGAGGTATACTTACTATATACAAGAAACTTGCACATATTTAATGTGTACATTTTGGTGAGTTTGGGCATATGCATACACCTGTAACACCATCACCACAGTCAAGGTAGAAAACATTCATCACCTCCAAAAGAATTCTTGTGTCTTCTTGTTCCTCCTCCCTTGCTGCTGCTGCTGTTGTTGTAGTTGTTATTGTTGTTCTTCTGCTTCTCCTTCTTTTGGTGGTAAGGAAACTTAGCATGGAATCTATTCTCTTAAATAGTTAAGTAACAATACCATATTGTTAACTATAGGTACTGTGTTGTACAGATCTCTAGAACTTGTATACCTGCAACTTTATACCAGTGAAATAAGTCAGTCACAGGAGGACAATTACTTCATGATTCCATTTTTATGAAGTATCTAAAATAGTCAAATGCCTGGAAGCAGAGAATAGAATGATGGTTGTAGGGGATGGGGGTGTGGAAATGGGGAAAGTTTGTCCAGTGGGTATTATGTATTTTTCTTTTTATTACTAAATAACATTTAAGTCACTCAGCAAATTTCCCTTCACCTCTCACAAGCTACAACTTTAACAATTGCAACTGTTTCTTGGCAATGGTAATTGAGCAAGGCTGATATTTTTCTGGTTTGTACCAATGTGTGGCTTTTCCACTTATTAGATTTTGAAACAATTTTGGATTACTTGCCAAACAGCCGCTGACTCAAGCCTATCTAGTACTTCAACAGCCCTATTCTCAGAAGCTTCTGACAGGCAATTCTTTTTTTTTTTCCAATTTATTTTTTTAAATTTTATTATTTATTTTTTTTTAAATTTACATCCAAATTAGTTAGCATATAGTGCAACAATGATTTAAGGAGTAGATTCTTTAGTGCCCCTTACCCATTTATCCCATCCCCCCTACCATAACCCCTCCTGTAACCCTCAGTTTGTTCTCCATATTTATGAGTCTCTTCTGTTTTGTTTCCCCTCCCTGTTTTTATATTATTTTTGTTTCCCTTCCCTTATGTTCGTCTGTTTTGTCTCTTAAAGTCCTCATATGAGTGAAGTCATATTATTTTTGTCTTTCTCTGACTGACTACTTTCACTTAGCATAATCCCCTCCAGTTCCATCCTTGTAGTTGCAAATGGCAAGATTTCATTCTTTTTGATTGCTGAGTAATACTCCACTGTATATATGTAGCACATTCTTTGGACCTCCAGCCATCAGCCCCTTGCAGCGGAGTGGGGCCTCCAGAATTCCACTCCTGTGTTGAAGCAGCTATCCATTCTGATTAGGGATGCCTTTGTAATACCAGTTGCTACATACCTTAGAGGAGGACTAGGGAGGATTAAGATCACTATGCTTCTTGTGTAGAACCCATGGATATAGGAAGTCAGTGGGTTCCCCGATAAAATCAGTTTCATTGAAAAAGTAGAAAAGGAAATGGATGGTTACTAAGCCATCTACAGTATCTGCTGCAATACTTGGTAATATAGAGGTCTTTATTATGTGTGATAGCACTAAGAATGGTCTTTTATGTGTGACCTTCCCCAAGGAATTCTTACATGCTTTATAAATCCTGAGTATTTTTCACTTACAAGTTTAGCTAGCGGCAAGAGTAGAAAGATGCCCTGTTCCTTCCAAGTCACTGCTTATTATTCAATAACTGTTCTGGCCTTTGTCCTCAATATATAGATACATTTCCTTATCCATACACCCCTAAACCCCAACCCCTGACACCGATAAGACCAGTCTTAAGGTCCAGTTGTACTTTATTGAGAAGTCAAAGAATACAAAATAGAATGCAATGCAGGGATTTTTAAGAAGAGAAACATAAAGTTAGATATGTCTCTTAGAATCCATCAGCTGCACAAGATTTTCTATTGACTTTTTTTTTTCCCTTAGACTCTTGACTGCTTTTTAGTTATAGCAGTCAGTGTCTTTTTACCTGAATGAGACTCCTTAATCACCTCCTCCCTACTTAGAGTCCAGCCTCTCATCTTTCCTTTAAGGTGAGGGAGGAAAAAAAAAGAACCTCCTATTCCTTGCATAATTCTATGAAACAGACTTCAACATCATAACAATCTTCCTGGAAGGAGGAAATTTTGCCCAGAGGAAAACAATTTGAGACATTAATATATGGAGCAATTTGGTATTATTTCAAATCCTTATTTTCATTAAATGAGTCTTATTTCTCATTTATATCATCAAAGGCCCATTTAAGCTATTCCCATACTCCCACTTCTCCCAGAAGATGACCTTCTCCCCAGTGAACTTTGCCTATAACTAATAAAACTTAGGAATTACATTTCTCTTAATTCTAGCCATCCATTATCAGATATTGGGGACAAGTCTCAGAAGACCCTCTGTAACAAGTTCCTTATAAAATGCGTCTAGAATTAGTCTTTTCAGTAGAATATAGTATATATTTAGCCTGAAAGACAGCTAAACTGAAGAAGCCTTAAAGCAATATTGAATATGATTGAATATATAAACAGTTTTGCTTACCCTAGACACCAGAAAATGAATTGCAATAGATAGGAATATATTTCTATTTCCAAAATCTTTTCAGAAATAGACTTGGAAGTGCCCCTCGCTCCCCCAACACATACATTCAGGACTGAATGAAAATAACAAGGGAGTTTGTTGAGAATGACTCTATAAACATGAACATGTGAATGCTGAGTACATACGTTTGAAATAGTAAAACTTTCTGATATCCTCTGATCTCTCTTGTTCCTCCTCCTTTCAATGGAACATAAGCTGTTCCATGGTCACTATTTAGGAAAGGATATGTTAGCCTAAAGCAATTTCTTCTAACTTGATTTTTAAATGACTAGTTCTTGAGCAAGTAGGAAGAACCCAGGACATAAACAATAGGCTTTTGGAGAGCTACAGGGAGAAGCAGAGAGAGTGCAGTGCTCTTTTAGACTGGGGAAAATAATGCCCAAATTAAAGCTGGGAGGAGAGGGACATATAAGTGGTAGTGGTTAGATGGAAGCAATTTTCTTTGAAAAAGTCTTTGTTTTCCTGTCCCATAATTCAAGTCCAATAGAGATAAAAATATATTAGAAAGTTTATACAATCTAATAGCAAGAAAGTATATTATTTTGCTTTTCAGGTAGATCTAGGGGAAGGAGGAGGAGCTGGGGAACCCTAGAAAAAATGGATGGCTATGTGAAGAACCTAAGTAGATGATCTTACGCAACCTCATAGAGTTTCATGGATAGAAGCATAAGAATGATTTCCTTTAGTGGGACTTTGAGCATTGAAATGAGGGATGATTCAGTGTCAGCCCATATGCACTGACAACTAAGAACATGACAAGATGATGAATGTATTGGTAAATACCATCATGGACAGATGATGATGAGAACCAGATGGCACTCTTTCAGTAGCAAGTAACAAACAACCCAGCCGACAATGACTTAAACAATAAGGACATAACAAGAACCCAGGAGGTCTGATTAATTTAGCAGCACAATGATGTCATTAAGTCCCTGGGTTTTTCATATTCTTTTCAGTCAGCCTCAGGTGTTGGCTTTAGTTCTGTCTTTTCCTCAAGGATCACTGGACAGCTATTGTAAACCTTGGCATCATATTTACTAAACTGCCTCCAAATAAATAAAATAAGGGCACTCTTCTTGACAATCTACTTTTATTTATAAGAGAGAAACTTGCTTAGGATACTTAATGCAGTCTTTCCATTTGTATTTTAGAGGACCTGGCTATACCTAGCTGAAATACAGGCAAAATTTTGTGAATTCTGTTGGCAAAAAATATGAGCTGAAGGGGATTTGGGGGAAGAGGACAGAATATGTGTCTGGCAGGTAAAATGTCAGCTATATTCACCATTCTATACTTCTATACCACAACTATGGAGAACACAACACCCATGACCCTAAGAAAAGGAGAGGGATTTGTTCATTGACTTTATTCTTCAATGTCGGCAGAATTATTTAAATACAAAAAGAAACAAGCCAAAAAGTTACAATGAGTTGTGTGAAAATATGGTTATATATTTTACACAATTTAATGTAAAGAGACTCATAATAAATATAACTAAGAATGTAGAAATATGTGAAATTATGTATATCATGTATATTTTTGAGAGGGACAAATGTATTAGGTTTGTTAGTTCCTATGGTGAAGTAAGAAAAATTGTTGGTAAGTGACCCAAGATTTTTTTTTTTTTCTTTCCTGGACAATGGGATAACAGGGATTGAGACTGTTAGAGGTAGTGGGGCTCCACCAGCTGCCCCAGTGTCTTTCTCTGTAGTGTGGTTATAGTATGGTTGCCAGATAAAACACAGGTTGCTCAGTTAAATTTCAATTTCAGGAAAAGCAACAAACACTATTTTAGTAAAAGTATGCCCCTAATATTGCACAATGCATAATTAAATAATTGTTGTTAATCTGAAATTCACATTTAACTGGGCTTCCTTTGTTTTTATGTGCTAAATCTTGCAACCCTACCTTAACCAGAGCAGTTGGAATATCTCAGAACACCCAAGTCTCCAAGGGCTCCTGGGTACCTGGATTTCCTAGAGATTACTTTCTATCAGCAGGCACTTTAAATTCAACAATTTGGCCTTCAGGTAGTTGCAATGCAGATAGTAACTACACCACTTTCCACACGTGCCCTAAAAAAGGCAAAACTTTAGGGGTGAAGACTCCTTCCAAAGAACTATGTCCAGGAGAGCACCCTAGTGCTTACATGTGCTCTGTGAGATCATGGGAGAGGCAAGCATCTGTGCCTTTTCTTCTGTTGCTAACCAAGCCTTATATGACTTTCCTTGCCTCCCTGATCCCAGTCCTCCAAGATTAGTGTCATCTCTTACTCTTATGAAACTATATTCCACTTTTGAGCTAAGAGACAGGTGAGATGTATGTCTGCTCTTTTAGCATAGACACAGGCTCATCCTTTAATTCTTCATAACACATACAAAAAGACTAATTCCTAGGGCAGTGCTTCACATATAGTAAACACTTAATTTTTTACCGAGTGAATGAATCAATTAATTTTACTTTACGATTTGGCATAACTCAAAGGAAACAGTTTGTGAAAAATAAGGCTTGATATTTCTTGACTGCTTTTAGAAGTCATAGACTGAACAAACCCATATTTAACTCTTATTACACACTGCTTTACAATGATTAAGAATAACTTTATGGAGCTGAAACCTGGCTGAGTCCACTTATATTCACTGATCAAAATTAACACTACCCTTGATGGAAAAAATGTAAACTGGGTGCAACCTAGTATGTTACAATAAGAGCACTATGTTATTTCTGTGATATTCCTGCCAAAATGCATGAAATGAATCTAGGATCTAGTCATGAGAAAATATCAAACTCGAGTTGAGGAACATTCTACTACTCTTGTAATCTTCAAAATTCTCAGGAACTATGCTGAACTAAATGACACTAATGAAAATCATAACTGAAAGCAATGCTTGATCTTGAATTGGCTCATTTCACTCTCGGGGCATTTGATGGAATTTGAATCCAAGGGTTCGATAGTAGTACTATCTTAGTACTGACTTCTTGATCTTGATGGTTGTGCATTCGATGTATAGGAGAGTGTCCTGATCTGTTGAAGTAGAGTGCTAATTTTATTAATTGGTAATCAGCATGTCTGAAAGTTACTGCACAAATCATCATGAAGATATAAGATATGTCTGCAGTCTACCCTCAATAACAGTTTTTCTACTACTTTTGTAACTTTTCAACTGAAATTATTAACAAAAAAAAAACAACAATAAAAACTAGGAGTTTAACAGCCAACAGTCCAGGCCAGCAACCTGTTCTGCTGAAGGCCTTTTGGTCTCTGACATTATTTTCTAATGAAAGACCAGTGGTAGAACTATCTACAATAGGCCTGCCAGGGAGGATGAGAAAGTAGAGCACTTTTGCAAAGAGCCAAAAACGGCATACATTTTGTGAATCCCATGAAGAAATTTCTTTTTTTTTGCAGGGTAACTCAGGAACCAGATTTGAGGGTGACTTCCTTCCCCTAGCCAGAGTTCGAAGGTCTCCTGAAAGACGTACTCACTGTGTCGAACAAAGAGACCTAAAAATTACTAAAGCCTATTGAACATATTATAAAAATAACATTTATGTGGTTTGTTATGCAAAGACAATGTAATGCAGCTGCTTCTGGGGAGGGGAATTGGCTGGTTAAGGACTAGGAAAGAGATTTTTACTGTGCATCCATGAATTGTGTACTATGTGCATGTGTTTCCTGTTCACAAAAATAAGAAGTTACCTAACAATGGTCATTTTTAATATATCTGTGCTGGGATAGGGGATCACTATCTCTTTGTGGTTGGTAGAGAGAATGGATTCTATGTATGGGAATATGTGGTGAGAAAAGAAACAAATGATCACATTTCTTCTCAGACAACTTTGGTTTTTTGAGGTCATGGATACTTAAATCCTTGGTATGCTCTCTTCAGTCCATTTTCTATAAGCCTTAGGACAGATCCCCAAATTCTGATACTCTGCTGTCTTTTAGTTTTAACTTTGTGTGTAGAGTGTTTTTTATTTTAGGAAGTAACTGTTAGTATTTTGTTTTTTTATGTTAATTTTTTTATATAACTATGAGAATTTTAGAGAAATCCTGATTAACTGTACATCAAAGGCTTTTAGCCAAATACTATTATACATCAAAATTCATAGACAAACTATTTGAATTGCAGACCAAATGGAATTAACCATAAGTTTTAGGGTTGGAGTGATAAAAAAATTTTTAATGATTTTGCAAAGAACAACGCCAGAAATATAGAATGTAATTGTAGAATGTTAATGAACATAAGTAGATTGAACAATAGAGATGAAATAATTTACAGTGAAATTCTTTTAAATCATGTTCCAAACCCATTATAAAATTCTTAAATACCTGAAAAACACTCTATAAATGAGTAGTAAATATTCTGTTATTGACTCAGATATGTAAAAATCACTTGACAACCCTCTGATCTTTTTAATCACACTCAGATTCTCTTAAAAATTTTTTTTTAATGTTTATTTTTGAGAGAGAGAGTGCGAGAGAGAGAGAGAAAGAGAGAGCGAGCGCAAAAACTGGGGAGGGGCAGAGAGAGAGGGAGACACAGAATCCAATGCAGGCTCCAGTCTCTGAGCTGTCAGCACACAGCCAACACGGTGCTTGAACCCTTGAACTGTGAGATCATGACCTGAGCCAAAGTCAGACGCTTAACCAACTGAACCACCCAGGTGTCGAGATTCCTTTAAATATAAGAAATATAGCAATATGCTTTCTGTTATTCTAGGAATCAAGGTTCAAAGAATGTAGTCCCAGCACTGTCACTTAATTAACTGTATTAATGAGAGGGTATTAATAACAGGGCAGCCTAACTTACAGGGTGTAGTGAGCATAAAAATGCATTTCACATATACTTTTGCAACTGTGTTTTGAAAATCATGTTCTATGAATATATATAATAAGAAATATAACACTGTGTGGAGGAATTTATGGAAATTACAACAAATATCTGAAAAAAATCTATTTTCAATTCTCAGAATATTTTCTAGTTTCATTAGCATGTACATATGCATGTATTGAGAATGTCTCACTTATTTTTTTAATTTAAATTTTCAATTCTGATAAATCATATAAAAAGTCTTAATGAATGTGACTGATTTTCTTTTTTATTGTGAAAATTGTTGATTAATTTATAAATTGCTGTAATTTTTGTTTTCACTGCATTTTGTGTCCTGGGGAAAAATACATAACATAAAATGCATCATCTTAACCATTTTTCAGCATACAATTTAGTAGTGCTATGTACATGGATATTATTGTGAAACTGATTTCCAGAACTTTTATCCTGCAAAACTGAAACTATCTGCCCTTTAAGCAACAACTCCCATTCCCCCCATCATCCAGCCCTTAGTAATCACCATTCGACTTTTTGTTTCTATGAATTTGATTACTTTAGTGATCTCACATAAGAGGAATCATGCATTATTTGTCCTTTTGTGACTTGTTTATTTCACTTAGCATAATGCCTTCAATATGCATGTAGGTTGAAGCATATGACAGGATTTCCTTTCTTGTAAGGCTAAATAATATTCCACTGTATGTATATATCCCATTTTGTTGGTACATTTATTCATTGATGGGCATTTGGGTTGCTTGATTATTGCGGATAGTTCCACTGTGAACATGAGTGTGTAAATATCGCTTTGAGACCCTGCTTTCAGTACGTACTCAGAAGTAGGATTACTGCATCATATGGTGCTTTTATTTTTATTGTTTTGAGGGAACACCATGCTGTTTTCCATAGTGGTTGTGCTATTTGCAGTTGTACCAACAGTATATAAGGATTCCACATTTTTTAGATTCTTGCCAACATTTGTTATTTTATTTATTTAAACTTTTTTTTTTTTTAATGTTGAGAGGGGGACAGAGTGTGAGTGGGGGAGGGGCAGAGAGAGAGGGAGACACAGAATCCAAAGCAGGCTCCAGGTCCAAGCTGTCAGTACAGAGCCCAACACGGGGCTTGAACTCACCAAACGTGAGATCATGACCTGAGCCGAAGTTGGTTGCTTAACCGACTGAGCCATCCAGGTGCCCCTATTTGTTTTTTTGATAATAGCCATTCTAATGGGTGTGAGGTGATACTGTATTGTAATTTTCATTTGCATTTGTCTGATGATTAGTGATGTTAAGCATCTTTTAATATGTTGATCATTTGTGTATCTTCTTGGAGAAATGTCTAAATCCTTTGCCTGTTGTGTAATGAGCTATTTGTGTTTTCGTTGTTGAGCATTTAAAAAAATTTTTTTTAATGTTTTTTATTTATTTTTGAGAGAGACACAGCATGAGCAGGGGACGGGCAGAGAGAGAGGGAGACACAAAATATGAAGCAAGCTCCAGGCTCTGAGCTGTCAGCACAGAACCTGACGTGGAGCTCAAACTCATGAACCATGAGATCATGAACTGAGTGTAAGTTGGACGCTTAACTGACTGAGCCACTTGTTGAACTTTAGGAGTTCTTCATAGTATAGATATAAACCCTTTATCAGATGTATCATTTGCAAATATTTTCTTTCTTTCTATAGATGACTTTTTCACTCTGGTTTTTGTCGTCCCCCCCCCTCCCCCCGCACAGAGGTTTTTAAGTTGTATGTAGTCCTAATCGTAGGACTATTTTTGCTTTTGTTGCCTTTGCTCTGGGTATCATATCCAAGAAATCATTTCAAATCTGATGTTAGGAAGTTTCCCCCTCTGATTTCTTCTAGAAATTTTGTAGTTTTAGGTGTTACATATAGGTCTTTATCCATTTTGAGTTAATTTTTGTATAGGCTGTACAGTAAGGATCCAACATCATTCTTTTACATGTGGCTATCCTGTTTTTCTAAGTAAGTTTGTTGAAGATAATGTCTGTTCCCTGTTCAGTGGTCTTGACACCCTTGAAGATCATTTGACCATATATTAGAAGGTTTACATCTGTGCTCTCTGTTATACTCCATTGGTCTGTATACCTATATTTATGTCAGTACTACATTGTTTAAATTACTATACTTTGTAATTTGTTTTGAAATCAGGAGGTATGAAGGCTCCAGGTTTGTTTTTCTTTCTCAAAATTGTTTCAGTTCTTTGGGAATCCCATGAAATTCTACATGAATTTTAGGGTGATTTTTAAACAAACATTGCCTCTGGGACTTTGGTAGGGATTGTGTTGAATGTTTAGATTGCTTTAAGGTATTGAAGAGTTAATAAAAGATCTTTCAATTCATGAACATGGGATATCTTTCCATTTATTTTTCTCTTTGATTTCTTCTAGCAATATTTTTTTGTACTTTTCAGTGTACAAGTAAGTCTTCTTTGGTTAGGTTTATAACTGTTTTATTTTTATCACGAATTGTTTTCTTAATTTCCATTTTGGTTATTTATTGTTAGTGTATAGAAATATAACTTATTGTTTTGTGTTGATTTTGTACACCATAACTTTACTGAATTTGTTTATTCTAGCCGTGTGTGTGTGTGTATGTGTGTGTGTGTGTGTGTGTGTGTGTGTGTGTCTGTGTGTGTCTTTAGGGTTTTCTATATATAAAATGTTATCTGCAGAGATAATTTTAGTTTTTCCTTTCCACTTGGAAAGGCATTTGGGTGCCTTTCATTTCTGGTTCTTGCTTCATTGTTCTGTATCTGATTAAACAATACTGCATTGAATATGTTGAGAGTGGGATGCTTGTCTTGTTCCTGACGTTAAAGGAAGTTTTCAGTCTTTTACCACTGAGTATGATGCTAACTATGGGCTTTTCATGTCTGACCTTTATTATGATGAAATAGTTTCCTTATATTCCTTGTTTGTTGAGTGTTTTATTTTTTATCATGAAAGGGTATTGAATGTTGTCAAAGGCTTTTTCTGCATGCATTGAGATAATCATATGCTTTCATCCTTCATTCTACTAATGTATTATATTACATTGAATATTTATGTATATTCAGACATCCTCGCATTTTAGATATAAATCCTTTTTGGTCATGGTGTATAATCCTTTTTTATATGCTGCTGAATTCAGTTTGCTAATATCTTGTTGAGGATTTTTGCATCAATATTTATCAAGTGTATTGGTCTGTAAATTTTCTTGTGGTATCTTTGTCTGGTTTTGGTGTCAGAGTAGTGCTGGCATCATAGAATGAATGTAAAAGCATTTCATCCTCTTCAATTTTTGGAAGAGCTTGAAAATGGCGGGTGTTAATTTGTCTTCAAATGTTTGGTAGAATTCTCCAGTGAAACCATCTCTAGTACTGGGCTTCTTTGCTGTGAGGTTTTTGATTATTGATTCATTCTGCTATTTGGTTCTTACTCTGTTAAGATTTTCTATTTCTTCATGATTCCATTTTGGTTAGTTGTGTGTTTCTAGGAATTTATCCATTTCTTCTGGGTTGTCCAGTTTGTTTGCAGGCAGTTGTTCATAGTATTCTGTTTTAATCCTTTCTATTTCTGTTCAGTGGTTCTGTTCTCTTTTAATTCTGAATTTAGTTATTTAAGTATCTTTGTTTTCCTTAATTTAGAGCTTGTCAGTTTTGTTGATCTTTTAAAAAATCCAACTTACAGTTTCACTGATGTTTTCCTATTCTATTTCCTGTTTTATTTATCTCTGCTCTAATCTTTATTATTTGGGTCTAATAGATTTGGGTTTAGTTGCCTTTTTTTTTCCTTTTTCTGATTTTTTTGCAGGTAAATTTAGTTGTTGGCTTGAGATCTTTTATTTTTATTAAATTTGCACATAGCTAGAAGCTTCCTTCTTGTGCTGCATGTAGTTCATAAGTTTTGGCATATTGTGTTTTTATTTTCATTTATTTCAAGGTACTTTCTACTTGTGACTTTTTAACCCATTTAAGAATGTGTTGTTATGTTTCCATATATTTGTGGGTTTTACTGTTTTCTTTCTGTTGATTTCTAGAATCCTTCCAGTGTGGTAACATGATAATTTGTTATCATGATTGATTCAATTGATCTATATTGTTGAAGCCCTCTATTTCTTTTTCTCTAGTTGTTGTTTTCATTGTTGAAAGTGAGGTATTGAAGTCTCCTGCTATTCTGCTGCTTTTTATTTAATTATGCCAAAGTTTGCTTCTTATATTAAGGGCTCTGATATTTGGTATATAAATACTTACAATTGTTATATTTTCTTTTGAATTGACACTTTAATGATGATGTAATTTTCTATCTCTTGTAAGGTTTGACTTAGAATCTAGGTTGTCTGATACTCATATGGTGACTCCTGCCCTCTTTGGTTTACCATTTGTATGGAATATCTTTTTTCCATCATTTCACTTTCAGCCTTTTATGTGTTTTTCTATCTAAAGTGAGTTTCTTATAGATGGCATGTAGTTGGGTTTTCTTTTAATCCATTTAGCCAATGTATATGTTTTGACTTGGGAGTTTAATCCATTTACATTTAACCTATTTATTGATAGAAGACTTACTATTGCCAATTGGTTAATTGGTTTCTATATGTTTTGTAGCTTCTTTGTCTTACATTTTCTCTTACTGCATTTTTTTTACTAGTTTTTGTAGTGACATGCTTTGGTTCCATTTCATTTTCCTTTATTCAGTAGATACTTTTAGATACTTTCTTTGTGGTTACCATTGAATTTGCATAATATATATATATATTTTTTTTTTTTTCTTTTTTACTATTTGTTTATTTTTGAGAGAGAGAGGCAGAGACAGACCATGGGTGGAGGAGGGGTAGAGAGAGATGGAGAAACAGAATCTGAAACAGGCTCCCGGCTCTGAGCTGTCAGCACAGAGCCCCATGCAGGGTTCAAACTCATGACCTGAGCCAAAATCTGATGCTTAACCAACTGAGCCACCCAGGTGCCCTTACATAAAATATCTTAAAGTTACTGCATTGTATTTTAAGCTGTTAAGAGCTTAACTGCAGCCACCTACAAATCCCTACTCTTTTACAGCTTCATCCCTTACATTTTTTTTATTGATGTCACAGCTTTCATCTTTATATATTGTAAAATCTTTAACACAAATTTTTATTTTTTAGTGCTTTTGTAACTTAAATTATATTCAAAGTTAAAAGCAAACAATATTATAATAAATAGAGGTTACTAATTTTTGTCTTGTTTTTACCTTTAATGGAGAAATTTATATTTTTAATGGCTTCATGCTTTTATCTATTGTTTTATCGTTTCAACCTGAAGGACTTCTGTTAGCATTTGTTGTAAAATAGGTATGATGGTAATGAACTTTTTTAGTTTTTGTTTATCGGGGATTTTAATTTTTCCTTTCTGCGTATAGTATTTTCTTTGATAGTTTTTTTTTCCCCTCTCTATTTTGAATATATCACCCTTCCTTTTGGCCTGAAAGGTTTCTATTGAGAAATCTACCAATAACTTGTAAAAGTTCTATTATATATGATAAGTTGCTTTTCTCTTGCTACCTTCAAGATTCTTTGTCTTTGACTTTTGGCAGATTGGTCATAATGAGTCTTTATGTAGATCTCTTTGAGTTAAGTTTAGTTGGATTACATTAAGCTTCTTGAATTTTTACATTCACTCCTTTCCACATTTGAGAACCTTTTAAGCATTATTTTTTCTTTTTCTTTTTTTTTTTCAATATATGAAATTTATTGTCAAAATGGTTTCCATACAACACCCAGTGCTCATCCCAAAAGGTGCCCTCCTCAGTACCCATCAACCACTCTCCCGTCCCTCCCACCCCCCATCAACCCTCAGTTTGTTCTTAGTTTTTAAGAGTCTCTTATGCTTTGGCTCTCTCCCACTCTAACCTCTTTTTTTTTTTTTTTTTTTTCTTCCCCTCCCCCATGGGTTTCGGTTAAGTTTCTCAGGATCCACATAAGAGTGAGACCATATGGTATCTGTCTTTCTCTGTATGGCTTATTTCACTTAGCATCACACTCTCCAGTTCCATCCACGTTGCTACAAAGGGCCATATTTCGTTCTTTCTCATTGCCCTGTAGTACTCCATTGTGTATATAAACCACAATTTCTTTATCCATTCATCAGTTGATGGACATTTAAGCTCTTTCCATAATTTGGCTATTGTTGAGAGTGCTGCTATGAACATTGGGGTACAAGTGCCCCTATGCATCAGTACTCCTGTATCCCTTGGGTAAATTCCTAGCAGTGCTATTGCTGGGTCATAGGGTAGGTCTATTTTTAATTTTCTGAGGAACCTCCACACTGCTTTCCAGAGCGGCTGCACCAATTTGCATTCCCACCAACAGTGCAAGAGGGTTCCCGTTTCTCCACATCCTCTCCAGCATCTATAGTCTCCTGATTTGTTCATTTTGGCGACTCTGACTGGCGTGAGATGATATCTGAGTGTGGTTTTGATTTGTATTTCCCTGATAAGGAGCGACGTTGAGCATCTTTTCATGTGCCTGTTGGCCATCCGGATGTCTTCTTTACAGAAGTGTCTATTCATGTTTTCTGCCCATTTCTTCACTGGGTTATTTGTTTTTCGGGTGTGGAGTTTGGTGAGCTCTTTATAGATTTTGGATACTAGCCCTTTGTCCGATATGTCATTTGCAAATATCTTTTCCCATTCCGTCGGTTGCCTTTTAGTTTTGTTGGTTGTTTCCTTTGCTGTGCAGAAGCTTTTTATCTTCATAAGGTCCCAGTAATTCATTTTTGCTTTTAATTCCCTTGCCTTTGGGGATGTGTCGAGTAAGAGATTGATGCAGCTAAGGTCAGAGACGTCTTTTCCTGCTTTCTCCTCTAGGGTTTTTATGGTTTCCTGTCTCACATTCAGGTCTTTTATCCATTTTGAGTTTATTTTTGTGAATGGTGTGAGAAAGTGGTCTAGTTTCAACCTTCTGCATGTTGCTGTCCAGTTCTCCCAGCACCATTTGTTAAAGAGACTGTCTTTTTTCCATTGGATGTTCTTTCCTGCTTTGTCAAAGATGAGTTGGCCATACGTTTGTGGGTCTAGTTCTGGGGTTTCTATTCTATTCCATTGGTCTATGTGTCTGTTTTGGTGCCAATACATGCTGTCTTGATGATGACAGCTTTGTAGTAGAGGCTAAAGTCTGGGATTGTGATGCCTCCTGCTTTGGTCTTCTTCTTCAAAATTACTTTGGCTATTCGGGGCCTTTTGTGGTTCCATATGAATTTTAGGATTGCTTGGTCTAGTTTCGAGAAGAATGCTGGTGCAATTTTGATTGGGATTGCATTGAATGTGTAGATAGCTTTGGGTAGTATTGACATTTTGACGATATTTATTCTTCCAATCCATGAGCAGGGAATGTCTTTCCATTTCTTTGTATCTTCTTCAATTACTTTCATAAGCTTTCTATAGTTTTCAGCATACAGATCTTTTACATCTTTGGTTAGATTTATTCCTAGATATTTTATGCTTCTTGGTGCAATTGTGAATGGGATCAGTTTCTTTATTTGTCTTTCTGTTGCTTCATTGTTAGTGTATAAGAATGCAACTGATTTCTGTACATTGATTTTGTATCCTGCAACTTTGCTGAATTCATGTATCAGTTCTAGCAGACTTCTGGTGGAGTCTATCGGATTTTCCATGTATAGTATCATGTCATCTGCAAAAAGTGAAAGCTTGACTTCATCTTTGCCAATTTTGATGCCTTTGATTTCCTTTTGTTGTCTGATTGCTGATGCTAGAACTTCCAGCACTATGTTAAACAACAGCGGTGAGAGTGGGCATCCCTGTGTTGTTCCTGATCTCAGGGAAAAAGCTCTCAGTTTTTCCCCATTGAGGATGATGTTAGCTGTGCGCTTTTCATAAATGGCTTTTATGATGTTTAAGTATGTTCCTTCTATCCCGACTTTCTCAAGGGTTTTTATTAAGAAAGGGTGCTGGATTTTGTCAAAGGCCTTTTCTGCATCCATTGACAAGATCATATGGTTCTTATCTTTTCTTTTGTTAATATGATGTATCACGTTGATTGATTTGCGAATGTTGAACCAGCCCTGCATCCCTGGAATGAATCCCACTTGATCATGGTGAATAATTCTTTTTATATGCTGTTGAATTCGATTTGCTAGTATCTTATTGATAATTTTGGCATCCATATTCATCAGGGATATTGGCCTGTAGTTCTGTTTTTACTGGGTCTCTGTCTGGTTTGGGAATCAAAGTAATACTGGCTTCATAGAATGAGTCTGGAAGTTATCCTTCTCTTTCTATTTTTTGGAATAGCTTGAGAAGGATAGGTATTATCTCTGCTTTAAATGTCTGGTAGAACTCCCCTGGGAAGCCATCTGGTCCTGGACTCTTATTTGTTGGGAGATTTTTGATAACCGATTCAATTTCTTCGCTGGTGATGGGTCTGTTCAAGCTTGCTATTTCATCCTGATTGAGTTTTGGAAGTGTGTGGGTGTTTAGGAATTTGTCCATTTCCTCCAGGTTGTCCAGTTTGTTGGCATATAATTTTTCATAGTATTCCCTGATAATTGCTTGTATCTCTGAGGGATTGGTTGTAATAATTCCATTTTCATTCATGATTTTATCTATTTGGGTCATCTCCCTTTTCTTTTTGAGAAGCCTGGCTAGAGGTTTGTCAATTTTGTTTATTTTTTCAAAAAACCAACTCTTGGTTTCGTTGATATGCTCTAGTTTTTTTAGATTTTATATTGTTTATTTCTGCTCTGATTTTTATTATTTCTCTTCTTCTGCTGGGTTTAGGCTGCCTTTGCTGTTCTGCTTCTATTTCCTTTAGGTGTGCTGTTAGATTTTGTATTTGGGATTTTTCTTGTTTCTTGAGATAGGCCTGGATTGCAATGTATTTTCCTCTCAGGACTGCCTTCGCTGCATCCCAAAGCGTTTGGATTGTTGTATTTTCATTTTCATTTGTTTCCATGTATTTTTTAATTTCTTCTCTAATTGCCTGGTTGACCCACTCATTCGTTAGTAGAGTGTTCTTTAACCTCCATGCTTTTGGAGGCTTTCCAGACTTTTTCCTGTGGTTGATTTCAAGCTTCATAGCATTGTGGTCTGAAAGTATGCATGGTATAATTTCAATTCTTGTATACTTTGAAGGGCTGTTTTGTGACCCAGTATATGATCTATCTTGGAGAATGTTCCATGTGCACTCGAGAAGAAAGTATATTCTTTTGCTTTGGGATGCAGAGTTCTAAATATATCTGTCAAGTCCATCTGATCCAATGTATCATTCAGGGCCCTTGTTTCTTTATTGACCATGTGCCTAGATGATCTATCCATTTCTGTAAGTGAAGTGTTAAAGTCCCCTGCAATTACCAGATTCTTATCAATAAGGTTGCTTGTGTTTATGAGTAATTGTTTTATATATTTGGGGGCTCCCGTATTCGGCGCATAGACATTTATAACTGGTAGCTCTTCCTAATGGATAGACCCTGTAATTATTATATAATGCCCTTCTTCATTTCTTGTTACAGCCTTTAATTGAAAGTCTAGTTTGTCTGATATAAGGATGGCTACTCCAGCTTTCTTTTGGCTTCCAGTAGCATGATAAATAGTTCTCCATCCCCTCACTCTCAATCTAAAGGTGTCCTCAGCTCTAAAATGAGTCTCTTGTAGACAGCAAATAGATAGGTCTTGTTTTTTTATCCATTCTGATACCCTATGTCTTTTGGTTGGTGCATTTAATCCATTTACATTCAGTGTTATTATAGAAAGATACAGGTTTAGAGTCATTGTGATGTCTGTATGTTTTATGCTTGTAGCAATGTCTCTGGTACTTTGTCTCACAGGATTCCCCTTAAGATCTCTTGGAGGGCTGGTTTAATGGTGAGGAATTCCTTCAGTTTTTGTTTGTTTGGGAAGACCTTTATCTCTCCTTCTATTCTAAATGACAGACTTGCTGGATAAAGGATTCTCGGCTGCATATTTTTTCTGTTCATCACATTGAAGATCTCCTGCCATGCCTTTCTGGCCTGCCAAGTTTCAAAAGAGAGATCAGTTTCATAGGTCTCCCTTTATATGTGAGGGCACGTTTACCCCTTGCTGCTTTCAGAATTTTCTCTTTATCCTTGTATTTTGCCAGTTTCACTATGATATGTCGTGCAGAAGATCGATTCAAGTTACGTCTGAAGGGAGTTCTCTGTGCCTCTTGGATTTCAATGCCTTTTTCCTTCCCCACCTCAGGGAAGTTCTCAGCTATTATTTCTTCAAGTACCCCTTCAGCACCTTTCCCTCTCTCTTCCTCCTCTGGGATACCAATTATGCGTATATTATTTCTTTTTAGTGTATCACTTAGTTCTCTAATTTTCCCCTCATACTCCTGGATTTTTTTATCGTTTTCTCAGCTTCCTCTTTTTTGT
This sequence comes from Puma concolor, assembly GCF_028749965.1. NCBI lineage: Eukaryota > Metazoa > Chordata > Mammalia > Carnivora > Felidae > Puma > Puma concolor. The sequence continues at coordinate 201,807,154 of NC_141667.1, read as the reverse complement.
AATTTTATCTTCTAGTTCACCTATTCTCTCCTCTGCCTCTTCATACCGAGCCGTAGACGTTTCCATTTTATTTTGCATCTCGTTTAAAGCGGTTTTCAGCTCCTCCTGACTGTCCTTAGTCCCTTGATTTCTGTAGCAAGAGATTCTCTGCTGTCCTCTATACTGTTTTCAAGCCCAGCGATTAATTTTATGACTATTATTTTAAATTCACTTTCTGTTATATCATTTAAATCCTTTTTGATCAGTTCATTATCTGTTGTTATTTCCTGGAGATTCTTTTGAGGGGAATTCTTCCGTTTGGTCATTTTGGATAGTCCCTGGAGTGGTGTGGACCTGCAGGGCACTTCCCCTGTGCTGTGGTGTATAACTGGAGTTGGTGGGCGGGGCAGCAGTCATACCTGATGTCTGCCCCCAGCCCACCGCTGGGGCCACAGTCCGACTGGTGTGTGCCTTCTCTTCCCCTCTCCTAGGGGTGGGATTCACTGTGGGGTGGGGTGGCCCGCCTGGGCTACTTGCACACTGCCAGGCTTGTGAATCTGGGATCTGGCATATTAGCTGGGGTGGGTAGGCAAGGTGCACGGGGGCAGGAGGAGCAGGCTTATCTCACTTCTTCTTAGGTGATCCACTTCAGGAGGGGCCCTGTGGCAGCGGGAGGGAGTCAGACCCGGTGCCGGAGGGGTGGCTCCGCAGAAGCACAGTGTTGGGTGTTTGCGCTGAGCAAGCAAGTTCCCTGGCAGGAACTGGTTCCCTTTGGGATTTTGGCTGGGGGATGGGTGAGGGAGATGGCGCTGGGAGCGCCTTTGTTCCTCGCCAAACTGAGCTCTGTTGTCCCGGGGCTCAGCAACTCTCCCTCCCTTTGTCCTCCAGCCTTCCCGCTTTCTGAGAGCAGAGCTGTTAACTTATGACCTCCCAGATGCTAAGTCCTGCTTGCTGTGGGAACACGGAACACACTCCGTCTGGCCCCTCCGCTTTTGCAAGCCAGACTCGGGGGCTCTGCTTGGCTGGCAGGCCGCTCCTCCGCCCCCGGCTCCCTCCCGCCAGTCCGTGGAGCACGCACCGCCTGTCCTCCCCTCGTATCGTCTTCCGTTTGCCTCTCGTCTGCTCTTGGCTTGGCTTCGGAGACTCAGTTCTGCTAATCCTCTGGCGGTTTTCTGGGTTATTTAGGCAGGTGTAGGTGGAATCTAAGTAATCAGCAGGACACGCGCTGAGCCCAGCGTCCTCCTTTGCCGCCATCTTCCTCCAATCAAGCATTATTTTTTCAAATAAGCTGTCTGCCCCTTTTGCTGCTGTCCTTCTTCAATGACTCCTATAACGCATGTTATAATTCCTAACATCATAATGTAATTATTAGTCAAGCTGCTATAAAGATCCATGGGGAGACTTTTGAGTGGAAATAATTTTTGTAGTTAATTTGGGTAAATGCTAAGAAGTGTGATTGGTGAATCCTAGTGTGAGTATATATTTACTTTTATGAGAAACTATCACTGTGTCTTCCAAAGCAGGTGCGCCATTTTCCTGATACCAAGTAACGTGGTTACTTGTTGCTCTGCATCATTGCCAGTATTTGGTGCTGTCAGTGTTCTGGATTGGTCACTTTAGTAGATATATAATAGCATTTAATTTTCTTCAGTTTGCATTTCCCTGATGACCTATGTTGTGGGGCACATTTTCATATTCCTATTGGCCATTTTTGTATCTTCTTTGATGAAGTAAATGTCTGTTAAGGTCTTTGGCCTATTTTTAAATTGTGTTGTTTATGTTTTATTGCTGAGTTTTAAGAATTCCTTGTGTATTTTGAGTAACAGTCCTTTATCATTTATGTTGTTTTGCAAATTCTTAAAGTCTGTGGTTTTTTAAAATATCTCTTGACAGTGTCTTTTGCTGAGTTGAAGTTTTTTATTTTAATTTTATTTAGTAAACTGTATCTTAGCGATTCTTTCTGTCCTGAATTGTTCCTTTGGTGTTGTATCTAAAATATCATCATCAAACCCATGGTTATGTTGATTTTTCCTGTGTTATCTTTTAACAGCTCTTTGGTTTTGTGTTTGTATGTAGATGTGAAGTTTTTAAAAGACTACCTATTTATTGAAAAGACCATCTTTTTTTATTTTATTTTCTATTTTATTGCCTTTCTTCTTTATCAAAGATCAGTTAACTTTTATTTATCAGTTTACTCAGTTAACTTTGAGTCAGATCAGTTAAGTCTGACTCTGTGTGGTTTTGTCCCATTGATCTATTGGTCTGTTCTTTAACTGATATTACACTATCTTGATTATTGTATTAATAGTAAGTTTTGAATTTGGTTAGTGTCAGTTCTTTAACTTTGTTATTTAATATTGTGTTGACTATTCTGGATCTAATGCCTCTCCATATAAACTTTACAATCAGTATGTTGGTACCCATAAAACTTGCTTGGATTTTGACTGGGACTACATTGGTTTAGTAGGACAAGTTGGAAGAACTGACATCTTGACAGTATTGTTTTCCTATCCATGGATGGAACATTTCTCCCATTTATTCAGTTCTCTGATTTCATTCAAAAGAGTCATGTAGTTTTCCTCTTACAGATCTTTTACATAGTTTGTAAAATTCATATACCTAAGTATTTCATTTTTTGAGATAATGTAAATGGTATTGTGCTTTTCAATTTCAAATTCTCCTTGTTTATTGTTGGTATATAGGAAGGTGATTAGTTAATTATATCTTCCTACCTTGCTATATTATTCTAGATTTTTCCCCCACTCTTCCAAGTTCTTATATTCTATATGGAATATAATGTCATCTGCAAACAAAGACAGTTTTTCTTTCTTCTCAATCTGTGTATCTTTAATATGTTATAGGTTTAGCTAGGAATTCAGCTACAGTGTTGAAAAGGAGTGGTGAAAGGGGATAACCTTGTTCCTGATCTTGGTGGGAAAGCCTTGAGTTTCTTACCATTAACTATGACATGACCTAAGTTTTTTGTATGTGTTCTGTATTAAGTTGAGTGAGTTCTCTATTCCTAGTTTTCTTAGAGTTTTGAACATGAATGGATATTACATTTTGTCAAGTCCTTTTCCTGCTTCTGATGGTATGATTATCTGTTATTTCTTCATTAGCCTGTTGCTATGATAGATTAGTTTATTTTACAATGTTGAGCCAGGCTTACATACTTTGGATAAATCCCACTTGATTGTGCTGTGTCCCTTTTATACATGGTTGGATTTGATTTGTTAATATTCTGTTGAAAATTTTGTATCTATATTCATGAGAGATATTGGTCTATAGTTTTTGTGTAGCATGTTTTTCTGGTTTTAGTAATAGGGAATGCTGGCCTCACAGAATGAGTTAGGTAGTTTCCCTTGGCTTCCATCTCTGAAAGCGATTATAGAGGATTAGTATAATTTCCTTAAAATTTTTACTGAGGGGTGTCTGGGTGGCTCAGTGGATTAAGCGGCCAACTTCAACCGGTTTGTGAATTTGAGCCCTGCATCAGTGCAGAGCTTGCCTCATATCTTCTGTCTCCCTCTCTCTCTGCCCCTCACCTGCTCTTGCTTTCTCTCTCAAAAATAAATAAACATTAATTTCTTTTTTTGATCTCACCAGTAAAACTAGCTGTTTTCTATTTGGAAGCTTATTAGTTACTTATTCAATGTCTTTAATATATATAATCCTATTGCAATGTATTTATTCCTGTGTGAGTTTTTGCCAGTTGTGTCTTTTCAAAGAATTGTTGCAGTTGATGTAGATTACTAAATACGTAGACATAGAATTGTTCATAGTAGTTTTTAAACTTTTTTTTAACATTTTATTTTTTGAGAGACAGAGCATGAGCAGGGGAGGGGCAGAAAGAGAGGGATATACAGAATCCAAAGCAGGCTCCACGCTCCAAGCTATCAGTACAGAGCCTGACTGAGGGCTTGAACCCGTGAATGCGAGATCATGACCTGAGCCAAAGTTGGACGCTCAACTGACTGAGCCACCCAGGCACCCCTGTTCATAGTATTCTTTATTATCCTTTTAATTTCCCTGAGATCTATAGTGATGTCCTCTCTTTCAAATCTAATATTAGTAATTTGTGTGCTTACTTATTTTTCTTAGTCTGGCCAGAGCCTTAGCAATTTTATTGGTCTTTTAAATAACTATCTTTTGGTTTTAGTGATATTCTCCATTGATTTCCTGTCTTCAGTTTTATTGATTTTACTGTTTTCTTAAGTATTCCTTTAATATGATGAATTTTAAAATATATTTTTAATACTTGAACTTTCTTACATTCCTTGAATTTTGAAGTATGTTTGGTATTTTAATAATTCTGTTGATAATATTTTTTCCTTTAGATGTTTATATCTACAATCATAATGGAAATTGATTTAAAATTTTTATATGCCAAATCTTTGCTAGGTTTTGGTATTCTTTGTAATGATAGAATTTCCAGAGGTAAATCATGAAGACCCACTTTATCTTGTTTAAGCATAATATGCTTTATTAAAGAACATTAAGTAGCAAACTTTATTATGTGAAACCATCGTAACGTGGCTTGGAGGTAGTTAGAATAGTATATAATTCACTAAGATTCATGTTTGTCAGATAGTATGAGATTAAACCACAAAAATTCAGTGTGAGGTGTGCCAACTCAGTGGTGTTTCTAGAAATCCTGTGGCTAGAAAGTAAGTAGAAGAAGGAAGGAAGTCAAGTACAGGAATGATAGAGGAAAAACATGTTTGGTCCATGATGAATATGAAACAGTTAAACCTTCCACTGATTACTTACTTGCTGAATTTACAAAAGAAGGAGAAAGTAAAATAAAGTTTTCATCTTGTTCTAACAGTTTATTTTTATTTTATTGTTGCTAGTATATGCAGCTGAAGTTAATCAGAATTATTGCAGACTTCATACCAAAACCTGGCTATTTTATCTTTTCCCAATTGCAAATTTTAAATTGATACATCTTAGACCCTGGAAGAATTTCTACATTTTCAAGAAGAGCTGAGTAGAAACAGTTATAAATCTTCCTATTTACTAAAATAGCAATCCAGATAGGATAATGTATCCCTTTGGGAATCAAGGATATTAATAATCAAAATTTTGAATGGTGCAGCTATAGGGATATTTATCATCTACCCATTAATTTTCCTGGTTTGACCTATGCAGCAACCTGATATGTATTGGAAAATTGACAATAGATTAATAAAGGATATTAATTGGGTAGTGATTGCAATTATAACTGCTTTTTCAGATAATAGTCTCTTTTCTTGGATACTGTGATAAACCTCTGACATTGGGAAGGAGTCATGTGCCTGCAAACTTGTTTCTTTTTTTACTTTTTTAAAAGTTGTTTATTCTGGCAAGTGTAGATCATCAAGAATTAAGCCTTTACATTCCTGCTTTGAGGATAGATGATACTCCATATTTGTGCCATAATATAGTCTCAAATGACATTGACAGTTCATCATCATCCTGGGACACTTCACTAATAACTTCTTAGTAGACTCTGGAAAAACCAGGAGATCAGGGAGCAGCAGCAAGTTCGAGTTTGCCAGCTGAAAGGTAAGACCTGTGTCCGAGTAGAAAATAAATCCAGGAAATGTTAAACTTCTGTACCTCATTGAAATTCCTGGGAATTCAAGTATCTAAGGGAATTGAGAATATTTATTCAAAGTGAAGAATATAATGCCTGGTTTTTCTCTCTGTGTTTTCGTCAGGCTCCTGGCTAACCCCCAGGTGGTGTAAAGCAGTAATGGTTAATAAGGGAGCTATTTATAGATTTCTGGGAGGCATGGGAAAAAAAATGGAGGCATCTCAGAGTAGCAAAGAGAGGGATTTATTATCCCTCTACATCAGAAAGGATGAAAGGAAAAAATAGTTGTACAAATCCAGAGATAGTAGCTGTACTTGCAGAAGATGTTAGCTTGATAGAAACTTTGTGGTATTATATTGGGGTGGCTGGGTGGTTCAGTCAGTTAAGCATCTGACTTTGGCTCAGGTTATGATCTCATGGCTTGTGAGTTTGAGCCCCATGTTGGGCTCTGTACTGACAGCTCAGAGCCTTGAGCTGTCTTTGGATTCTGTGTCTACCTCTCTCTCTCTGCCCTTCCCCAGCACTCACACTCTGTCTCTTCTTCAAAAATAAACATTAAAAAAAAAAAAAGAAACTATGTTATCTTGTATGGATGTAGCCTTCCTGAAGCAAACAACATTAAGTATGCAGTGAAAGACATACTATAACTTAAATCTCTTGCTCTCCATCTCTTGGGCTATTTATTAATTTAACCAAACCAGAGAACAGTGAAACCCATTGATTTAGTCCAGAATGTTTGGCATCCTGTTGATGTGTGAATAGAGATGGATTAGGAGGTATTAACAGATAATATCCAGTAATAGGAGGCAAACATATTGGTAGCTCTCTATGGAGTTTTGAGGCAAAGTAGATGGTGTCAACTCTCTAGCTCTTGTCCATTTTCCATTTTCTGGATATTAAATAATTAGCAATGGGAACCTTGGGAACCATGGTTTAGCTGATATTGTGAATTAAGTACTGTCTGGCAAAGCTAGCTATCAGCTGAGCTTATTCAGTGGTATTCCATCATCAAATGCAAGTAGTTTGTATTAACAGATCCAAAATAAAAACAAGACTGTTGCAAGCCACACTGTCCCAGCCTACCTGTTTATACTATCAAGCTCTGTATCAGCCACTGTGTTTAACCTCAGTGGTGCTCCCGTGTGATGCTTACATAAAATGATGGCATTTCTTCTTAGTATCTAGGCTTGTTTGGGGAGTAAATAATCATGACTGGTAATTATTGTCTCTCACAGAGTAGTATAAATCCTTTGGACCAGTGAAGAATATATGACACTATCTCTAATTGCCTGTGTGCGTGCGTGCGCATGTGTGTGCACGTATTTGCTTATACGTGGGTGTATTTAGTTAACTAAAACTAGAAGTGTGGGTTAAGTTTTGCAAGAATATATTTAATAACTCACTTAAAAGTTCTGTCTGTAATCTCCATGACTCTGACCTCAGTTTGTTTGGAGGTGTTCATAATCAAGTGGGAAAAATGTTCATCAAAGAATATAATTAGAAGCCTATTGATAAAGTGGCTGAAATTGCTTCCTGACCATTTGAAACAACTGTTGCCAAGAGGGAAGTGGGAAAAGAGAGAGACGAAGAAAGGCTAAAGCGATTGTCATGCTTTTTAAAAGAGAAATAGTGTGGTTGCTAAACAGTGGTGGCAGGAAAGAGAATAGTTAGAACCTGGAGGAATATCTAGTACAATAAGATGCTCATTGAAATTTTATTTGAGACTAAGCCTGCAATAATTCCAAAATCTCAGATAGGAAATTTTGGGAAGTACTTCTATGTAAAGAGCTTTAACTGGAACATAGAGGTAATATAAGACGAAGTCAGAATTATCAGCTTATAATAGTGTAAAATGTTTACACAACTTAGATTTTTTAAGTTTATTTATTTATTTTGAGAAGTAGACAGAGCGAGTGGGGGCAGAGTAGAGAGAGAGAGGGAGAGAGAAAATCCCAAGCCGACTCCACACCATCATAGTGGAGCCTGATGCAGGGCTCGAACTCACGAAAACGTGAGATGTGACCTGACTTTACACCAAGAATTGGATGCTTAACCAACTGAGCCACCCAGGCACCCCTACACAACTTAGAATTATAACATTTACCTCTGTTTCTGACTTCACATGAATTACAATTTAAAAAATTTTAATTATTTTTTTCTTTCGCTATACTTATATAGGGTGCTGGGTATGTTTAAACTTAGTCTGGAATTTTCCAAATATTATAAATTAAGAAAAAAATAGGTAGCTTTTAGAGACATTGTGTTTGAAGCTGGATATCATAGAGAATGGCTTTGGATTGCCTATTTTTAGAGAAGGAAATATTGTGTGTGTGTGTGTGTGTGTGTGTGTGTGTGTGTGTGTGTGTGTAATACATGAAACAGAATCTAACATAAGATGGAGATATTTTAATTGCATCTATATCAAAAATTGCAGGGCCACCTGGGTGGCTTAGGCAGTGGAGCATCTGACTCTTGATTTTGGCTCGGGTCATGATCTCACAGTTGGATTTGTGGGATGGAGCCCACATCAGGCTCCACTCTGACAACACAGAGCCTGCTTGGGATTCTCTCTCTCCCCCTCTCTGCTTCTCCCCCACATGCACACATTCTCTCTCAAAATAAATAATAAATGTAAAAAAATTGCATATGTATTGGAATGTGTACTTGTAAGAGGAAACTTTTCCCTCCTTTTTGTACTCTGTTCTTGTATCAGTAATAACATCATTAGAGCTACAATTTTAGCATTCCATGAAGTCATATTGAGATTATCAGATTACCATGCCTCAAGTGCCACCAATTTGCCTTTACTAAAGGATGAACTGTGATTCAATCTAGTTAGTTTCCACTTCTGAGAATTTTAATATGGAGTGGAGTATCATAGACTGCATATACTTTGGAGCTAAATGGATCAAATGATGATAACCTAGAAGAGATTCTCCATAAGCTTTTGCAGCTGTTCTTTAAGTTTTAATTTTATATTTCCTTTGATTTGGTGAGCTGCCAAGTGAAGTATTCTTTTAATAAATTTCTTTAAGTTTTCCAGAGTCAGTTTCTATTTTTTTATTGAGGTATAATTGAAATACCACATATTATTTTCAGCCTTACAACATTATTCATCATTTGTATATATTACAAAATGATTGCAACAAATCTGGTTAACATCCATCACTATACATAGTTACAAAGCTTTTTTCATGTGATGAGAATTTTTAAGATCTATTGTCTTAGCAACTTTCAAATACACAATACGGTATTATCAACTGTAGTCACCATGCTGTTCATTACATCTCCAAAACTTATTTATTTTATAACTGGAAGATTGTACCTTTTGACTCTCTTCACCATTTGGCCCATCCCTAATTCCCACCTTTCCCTCTGGCAAACCCATTTTGTTCTCTTTATGTGTGGGCTGCTTTTGTTTTTGTTTTTGTTTTTGGTTGTTTAAGATTCCACATATAAATGAGATCATATGGTATTTATCTTTCCCTGTTTGACTAACTTTATTCAGCATAATGCCTTGAAGGCCCATTCATGTCACTGATAGCAAGATTTCCTCATTTTTATGGCAGAATAATATTCCTCTGTGTGTGTGTGTGTGTGTGTGTGTGTGTGTGTGTGTGTGTGTGTATCCTATTTTCTTTATTCATCCATTGAGGGACATTTAAGTTATTTCTATACCTTGACTATTGTAAATAACATTGCAGTGAATATAGGGGTTCATATGTATGTTTGAATTAGTGTTTCTGTTTTCTTTGGATAAGTACCCAGTAGTAGAATTGCTAGAGCATATAGTAGTAGCTTTGTTTTTATTTTTCGGAGGGATGTGCATTGTGTGTTACATAGTGGCTGCACCAGTTTTACATTCCAACCAACAGTGCACAGGGTTCCCTTGTCTTCACAGCTTTGTCAACACTGGTTTTTCTTGTCTATTTTTTTAATGTCCATTCTTACAGTTATGAAGTGATATTATAGCTTTACGTTGTTTTATTTTTTTTAAGATTTTATTTTTAAATAATTTCTACATGCAACATGGGGCTCAAACTTACAACCCCAGGATCAAGAGTCACATGCTCAAAAACAAAGAAACAAACAAACATAAAGCAGTTGCATGCTCTACCAACTGAGCCAGCCAGGTGCCCCTATAGCTTTACGTTATTTATAATTAAAGATTCCAAACTAATACTGACCTTTCATACCAGATAAGGTAGGAATTGTGTTCACCCCCCAAAAAAGAGATCTTATTAGAGTGGCTTAAATACAGAACAGTTATTAATCTTATCCAAAACAATGCTGGTGATAGTCTCTTTAAGGCTCGTGTGGTAGTTCTACAGTTATCAGGGAACCTTTTTTTTTTCTGGGTCCCCAGCAGTAGAATCAGATCTGAATTTCTCCTAATGTATGAGATAGCTGCCAGAACTTCACACATGACTTCTATTTTAAGAAGAAAGAATAAAAGGAAAAAGAAAAAAAACGAGGCACCTTTCTACAAAGTCACCTTCCTAGTATATTTCCTAGTATATCTCATTGTTCAGAACTTGGTCAGCAGGCCACTTTCAGCTGCAAAGGGAGCTGGGAAATGTGGCCTTTAAGTGGCCAACGATATGCTTACCTAAAAACCCAAGATTCTTTTACTAAGAAGTATATGGAGAAAAGCAGTTTTTCTGCTCCTTCATGAACAACCTTTCTAATTTGTTGTGTATCTTTTTGCTAAAACTAAAATGTTTGCTGTTTTAAAAACTCTTACTGCATACTTGAGATATTATTTCTTAAGCATCCAATCTTACTTACACTTTGGTTGCTATATTAATAACATGTGTGGAAGTCCAAAGGAAGCCATACCAAAAAGAAAAAAAAAAGAAAGAAAGAAAAGGAAAAGCTTCAATTGATAATTTCTTACTTGAAGTATGTTTTGTGAGAAAGAACAGCCCGACATGTAATCATTGTTTTGCAACTTAGGAATGATTATGATTGCTCTGTTGGGTATGATTTTTGGAGAAAAAGAAACACATTTATCTCATTCTCATTTATATTAAATAAAAAGCTGTTAGTGTTTGTATTTTACTATTTACTATTTCATTATTTTCCCATATTAGTGTCTTTATTTTATATATAATATGTTCACCTTAAAATAACACATTTTTAGTAGAAGATTAAAAACTTACTATTAGTTCCCTAAGAATGGAAGGGAAGACTTTACATTGTTTATTTCTGTACTCTCTTACTCCTAGCTGGTAAAGCATGTAGGCGGCAGTAATCAGTGGTCGGTGTGAGAAGTGTATTACTGTACAGATAGAATCCTGATGTAATTGGAAAATTAAGAACGACTCTTCTGCATAGTTTATCCTACAAGCTCATTCAATGGATGCAGTGATTTTGATTCGCCATTCTGGGGCCAGCTCCTCCATCTAGTGCACACCCTCATGCCTTGATCTACCGGTTGTGGTCTGTCTAAAAACATGTTCTCATTTGACTTCTTTTTTTTTTCCTCTTGGATTTTTTAACCTCTTTGCTACTGCTTTCACCCATCTGAGTTGCCAGTCTCTTTTACTTCCGTGTGACTCCATGAGTGGGTTTACTAAAGGCTGTGAGGGAAGAGAGGATAAAGAAGCTGATATTCTGATTTAGCACACAAATGGATTATTTAAAAATCAGATTTTCACATTTCACAAGGCAAGGATTATCAAATTCTATTCTACTTCTTACATGCTATTATTATACGCTTACATTAGTGACATTATAAGTGATTCCACGTTATAAATGGTGCTATATGCATTAAGTAGGAGATGAGGACAAAAAACAAAAACAAAAAACCAAAGGAAAAAAACCTCCATTTATTCTCGGGTGTGTGTTCATGTGCATAATGTTAGGTATATGTTTTTCTGTTTAAGCGTCCCATTTAGGTTGTCATCTCACAGTTGTGGGATTGAGCCCTGTGGCCAGGTTCTGCTCTGAGCATGGAGCCTGCTTGGGATTCTCTCTCTCTCTCTCTCTCTCTCTCTCTGCCCCTCCTCTGCTCATCTCTCTTTCTCTCTCTCAAAATAGATAGTCTTCAAAAGAAAAAAGTGAAGAATTTTGAACTAAGTCAGTATGTAGGTGATGACAGACTTCATAGAAATATTAATGAATGCAGTTTTAGTATTTTGTTTATTTATCAATTTTTAAAAAATATTTTAAAAATGTTTTTATTTATTTTTGAGACAGAGAGAGACAGATCATGAGCAGGGGGAGGGGCAGAGAGAGAGGGAGACACAGAATCTGAAGCAGGCTCCAGGCTCTGAGCTGTCAGCACAGAGCCCGATGTGGGGCTCGACCTCACAGACTGTGAGATCATGACCTGAACTGAAGTCGGATGCTTAACCGACTGAGCCACCCAGGCGCCCCGTATTTATCAATTTTTTGTAACAGACTAAAAATGATAGACATTTGAAGCCTGAATACTGTGCATATATTTTCCTGTTCTAGTAATACATAAATTGCACTCAAATTAGAGCTTAGGTCCCTATGGAAAACATCCCAACAAGTTCCTGATTTAAATATATTTTTTTAAATGTTTATTTATCTTTGAGAGAGAAAGACAGAGCACAAGTGGGGGAGGGGCAGAGAGAGAGGGAGACACAGAATCTGAAGCAGCTCTAGGCTCTGAGCTGTTAGCACAGAGCCCGATGTGGGGCTCGACCTCACAGACTGTGAGATCATGACCTGAGCTGAAGTCGGACACTTAACCGAGTGAACCACCCAGGCGCCCCCCTGATTTAAATATTTTAGAGGGAGAGTTCATTTCTTTATTTGTTAGTAGTTCATGTTTTTAAATTGTGAAATTGAGATTTCATTTTCAAATTGTGGCATTCTAATTTCACAATAATCAGCTGGTCCAGAAAGTTTATCCCCCTAATTTTTAAGGCAGGGCCACCATGTAGTAATTTTTTTTTGTCTCCAGGTTTTTATATAATATATGGTCCTTTGTAGAATATATTTAAAAGAAACTGAAAGTTTGTATTTTCCATATAGTTATTAAATTGTATAATTGCAACTTTAAGACTCACTATAATGTATACCTGAATCTCATCTAACACTGTATTTTAACTATACTGGAATTAAAATAAAGTGAAATAAATAAAAACAAAATAAAATGAAGGGGAAGAGGGGAGTACTTCAGGGGCCTTTCTGGTGGCATTTTTCCTCATGATTGAGTTTTCATACTTATAATCAAACTATGAAATGAATATTAATTAAAACAGGCTATGTCTGAAAGTTAAAAAAACTAATTAAGTAAATAAAATATTTATTTTATTCATTCAAAATATGCCTGTATGTTTCTATGGGAATTTCAGAGATTCAATTAGATTAACTCAGACTTTGTAGGAAGAGAATTTGTTGCTGAGGTTCAATAAAGGTTATCTAAGCCTGTAAATTTACTTTGAAAATCATACAGCAAATAGTCTATTTAGTCACCCATAAAACATCACTCAGCCTAGTGTTGAGCTTTAAGAATAATAAAGAGCTCAACATCCCACATTTATTCACATATCTTATATGAGTGATTAACTTTAACTTCACAATTATATTTCAAGAATATATGTTTATACTTTTGTGAAAGGTGTGTTTCTTTTTCCCAACGAGCATTTTGTTGTGACCCAAATAATCTCATCTCTATAAAATATGTGCTTTATCATATATAAATTTTGAAAAGTGTATTCATAGGATTATATGGGGTCTTAACCGGAACTTTTTAATTAAAGATGATGAGGCATCATGTTGAATGAGGAGGGGGTGTGCATAATCCATGCCAGTTCTAAAAAAATTCGTAACAGGCTCTTTTTCTTTTAATTCTTACTTTGAGACATTTTCTGAGTTTTAAAATTTCCAAGCTTCCCTTAATGTTGAGACGATCTAATATAAATCAGAGACATTTTATTGAGAAATAATGGGCATGGCATTTTTGTGTAAGTGCATTAGTTTCCATGGAAACATATAGCAAATATTCTTTATGCTATTTCTTTTAACAGAATGAGTTACAAATTATTTTTAAAGTTACTTTGTGTGACTTAGATATTATATTACTAATAGAAATATACCCTTGGACTTCATAATAGACAGCTGTGGCCTGCAAGTACAGGAAATAATAAAATCCTTTCTTATAAACAATCTCTCAAACTTACAAACATGACTTCAGTTTTAGATTTTTCTTTTTTTCTTGAGCTTTGCAGTAAGAAAAATAATTTTTAACAAGGAAATTCTACTCTGTTTTGTGGCTAACTCTTTAAGGCTGGCTAAGAACAGATTCAGTAGAGTGAGAAATCACCTCATGACTCTTGAACCTTCATAAGCTAAATAAAATTGTTTGTGGTGATCCCTTGAAAACTTTATCTGAGACTCAATACTAGTTGAAGTGGAAAAATCATGGCTCAAAATTCTATAATGCTGTAAAGAAGAAATTGGGTCATATTGGCCAGGGTTAGTGAGGGCATGATTGAAAAGCTGAACAGGAGCGTGGTTTGACTCTGGTGAGATCTCACTAAGCTGTTAGGTCAAAGTTGTGCTGACAGGGAGTGTACATGAGAACCAGACAAGACTTTAGCATTATACTGTGGATTTCCCAAAGAATTTTTCTTAGACCAACCAATTAGATAGATGAAATCTAGGTGCATGTAAATATTGCATAAGTATTTGATATATAATATTTAATGGTAATCTGAATTAATTTGACAAATTATATGCCTCTCTAGATTTCTCATTCATATGGGGAAATTACTGAGAGATCAAGGAAATAAACTGTATACAAATATATCCAGTTGTATGACATGTCGTGTGTATATTTAAGTGTGTGAGTTGGAATGTGGGAAAACCATGTAGAAGAAGATGTTAGAGATTATTCTTCACTGGACAGTCAAAATATATAAATTGGATGCTGAGGTGTAAAGCCTTACTTTCGGCTATAAAAAGAGCAAAAATACCATTTTTGTTTGTTGTGTTTTCTATGTATATTACATTATTTTTTCACCAGACTGCTAGATATTTGGTGAAAAAAGTGTCAAATACATTTTTATTTCTTTTTAAATAGACTTTATTGGTTGTGTATACATTCACCCACACAAATGTGCATTTATTTATTTATTTATTTATTTATTTATTTATTTATTTATTTATTTATTTTGAAGAGAGGGAGTGTGCATGGGAATGGGGGAGGAGCAGAGGGGAGAGAGAGAATCCCAAGCAGTCTCCATGCTGTCAGCACAGAGCCTGATGCTGGGCTTAATCCCAGAAACCGTGAGATCATGACCTGGGCCGAAATCAAGGGTCACACGCTTAACTGAGTCACCCAGGTACCCCAATACAAATGTGTTTAGTTTGATAAATCTTGATATTTTCTCATTAATGAAACCACCAGCACAATCAACATAGTCAACATTACCTTCCCCCTGAAGGTTCCTTTGTAACTCTTTGCAGTTAGTCTTTCTACCTTTAGTCTGGCCAAGCACTAGTCTGTTTCTGTTATTTTTAGCTTTTATTGTTCCAGTTTTTATCTACCTCAAGCTAATTTTTGTTTACAGTGAAGTATTGAGGATTATTTAAAAATTCCGTACAGCATTATTTTTTAAAAGACTATGCTTTCTCCAGTAACTTTCCTTAGCACATTTGTAAAAATTAGTTGCCTACAGATGTGTGTCTGTTTTTGGACTCTGTTTTAGTTGATCTCTGTGATTACCTTCATATTAATTCTATACCATTTTGATTACTGTAGCTTTTCTTCACTCACACTTGAAATCAAGTAATTTAAGTTTTTCAGCCTTACTCTATATTTTCAAAAGTCAAATAAGCTTTAAAAAAGTGGGCTATAAAAATTATATCTTTTTTCTTAATGGAGGACTTCGTAGAACTTTTAATATATTAATGTGATTTTTAAATCTCTAAGAAGAAACTTTAATAAAAGGCACTTTCAAAATTATTCTACAGAATTATATTTTCCTTTTTCACACACATATGATATACTGCAAGCTTATATTTTCTACAAATACACTTTGGAAGGTTTTCATTTGAGGGGTAGGGGCATACAAAGTGACATAATATAAACAGTACATTTGAATCCAGCCATTAGTGTAATATTCCTGTAAGATTAAAAACACATGGACTCTTGGGGTGCCTGGGTGGTTTAGTTGGTTAAGTGTCTGACTACTCTTGATTTCCTCTCACGTCATGATCTCACAGTGAGTGGGATCTTGAGCTGTGTGTTGGGGTCAGTGCTGCCAGAGCTGACAGCATGGAGCCCTGCTTGGGATTCTGTCTGTCTGTCTGTCTCTCTCTCTCTCTCTCTCTCTCTCTCTCTCTCTGCCTCTTCCCTGTTTTCGCTCTCTTTCTGTCTCTCAAAATAAATAGCCATTAAAAACACAAAGAACACACTGACTCTAAGTAAGTGCAATGCAATACAGACTGGTGGGGTAACGTCATTTGTATATTTAACATATACAAAAGGAAAGAAAAGTTTGAAGGAACAAAGTAAAAATTTAAATATTGCAGTAGATTTCCTCTTATAATAAGCCTCCAAAGCAAACATGAACTGAGAAGCATCTGTTCCTCCATGAAGATATAAACTGTCTTGAACTTACTATGACACAATATGTTTAATAGGATACTTTATATGGATGACTGAAGGGTTATTTATAATTTTAAGTATATGGGAATGTGCTTCCATATATTGATTTTAACATCTATAGTCATAAAATGCAAGTCATCTGTAATGCCTTGCCAATCTCTTTAGTAAGTGGAGGTCTGGTGCTCTGAAGACTTGGTCACAAAGTCAAGGAGAACAGAGGGCAAAAGCTGTCTCTCAGTAATAAGAGCGAAGCAAAGTGGCACTGAGGGCCCTGTCTTGGTTTAAAATAATTTCAGGAATTAAGAGGCAGTCCAACACAAGGTTACTAAGATATTCTCTTGTGTTTTCTATAAAGTACTATATTTTAGATATTACATTTAGGTCTAGAATTAACTTAGATTGCATATATTGCAAATATTGTAAGATATAGGTTAAGTTTATTTCTTTGCATATGTATGCTCACTTGTTGAAAGAAGTGTTTTTTTCCCCATCAAAATGCCTTTGTACCTTTGTACAAAATCAATTAGCCATGTGTATTTAGGCCTGTTTTTAGGTTCTTTTTGGCTGTTTACTTGATCTATGTGACTATCCTTTCATCATAACCACACTGTCTTAATAATTATAGTTTTACAATACATTTTAAAATTGGGCATTATGAAACATTGACTGTATTTTCCTTTTTTGGAATTGTTTTGGCTATTCTAAGTCCTTTATATTTTCCCTTACATTTTAGATTAACTTGTAAATTTCTACAAGCATTTCTTCTGATAGTTCAGTTGATATTAATTGAGGAAGAATTGAGACTTTGCCAATAATGAATTTTCCAACTCATGAATACAGTATACTGCTCAATGTTTTTAGGTCTTGTTGACACAACGTATTGTTGACGTTGAGTGGGAAGGGTGAGTGTGGATGCCATTGTCTTGTTTCTAATTTTGGGAAAGGGGAAATGTGTCTTTCACCATAAAATATAGTCACTGTGATATTTTCATTGTTATACTTTATCAAGTTGAGGATAATTTTTTAGAATTATTTACAGAAAAATTTAAATACAAAATAAGTAAACTGATAAATTGGATATTGCCAAAATTTAAAACTGCAGCTTTCTGGGGCGCCTGGGTGGCGCAGTCGGTTAAGCGTCCGACTTCACCCAGGTCACGATCTCACGGTCTGTGAGTTTGAGCCCCGCGTCGGGCTCTGGGCTGATGGCTCAGAACCTGGAGCCTGTTTCCGATTCTGTGTCTCCCTCTCTCTCTGCCCCTCCCCCATTCATGCTCTGTCTCTCTCTGTCCCAAAAATAAATAAACATTGAAAAAAAAAAAAAAATTAAAAAAAAAAAAAAATAAAAAAAAAAAAAACTGCAGCTTTCTAAAAGAAAATAAAAATTTAACAGTACAGGTAAAACTATTTTTGCAAAGTAAATAATATTTGTGAATAAGTACTCAGAATGTATAAAAAAATCCCATGATTCAACAGTAAGAAAACATTCTAATAAAATTGAGATAAAATTTTAAACAAATGAAGATATATGAAGACAAATACATAATACAATGCTCAGTAATAGTCATTAGAGAAATGCAGATAAAACTGCATTGATATATCACTGAAAACAACTGGAATGATTAGTATTAAAAAAGGACAGTATCCAATGAGTATGAAATTGTGGAGTAACTATAATTCTCATGCATTACTGACAGTTTAAAATGGAATGAACAATCGCTTTGTAAAGTTGAAGTTTCTAATATAGTTATACATATGATGTAGTCTTTCTACTTGTATGTATTATCTGAGATAAATGAAAGCCTATGTTGATACAAAATCTTGCATATGAATGTGGGTAGCAGTATTATTCATAATTGCCAAAAAATGAAACAAATATCTGTCAACAAATTAATGGATAACCTAATTATAGTGTATGTAATTAATGACATATTGTTTAGTATTAAAAAATGACATGGATTAATATCAAGAGCATTGTGCTGAGTGATTTTATTTCTATGATATTTTGGAAAAGACAAAATTATAAGACCAAAAAAATCAATTCTTGCTTATAGTTGGGAATAAGAAGAGAGAATTCATTAAAAATTGGCAAGAGGGAATTGTTCTATGTCTTGATTGTGGTGTTGGTTACATGATTGTATGTGTTTGTTAAAAATTTGTAAATTCTACCAAAAAGGGTGAATTTTATGATATGCAAGTTTAATCTCAATAAACCTTAGTTTTCAAAAAAAGTGAAACAGATTTTAAAGTCCAGTAGGTAAGATCATTTTTTTGTTTAACATAATTTTTGAGCACACCATTCTCAAAATACCATGTTCAGTTCTGCCATGCATTGTGATATGATCTGGGGCAACAGTGGTAAATCAATTAGAGAAAAATGCTTGCTCCTATGGAACCACATTCCAGTGAGGAAAAGACTAATAATAAACATATATACTAGTTAAATATACAGTATTTAACATGGTGGTAAATACTATAAAAATAAAAAAGAAAAAGATGATGTCAGGAAAGCAGATAAGTAGGAAGAAACCATGTGGCCATTGGGGAATAAAAAAATTACAGATAGAGGAAGTAGTATATACAAAGGCGTTGAATCCTAGCAGATTCCACACCAACATGGAGGTGATTGGTAGTGGAGTAGAACAAGATAATTTGTATATGTATTTATACATATTTTCATACTTTCATAGAATAATATGATTCAGATAGATGAAAGATAAATGGTAACGATATGATGTATGTGCATCTTCTTTAAAAAAATTTTGTTTAATGTTTATTTTTGAGAGAGAGAGAGCGAGAGAAAGAATGTGAGCAGGGAAGGGGCAGAGAGAGAGGGAGACACAGAAACCAAAGCAGGCTCCAGGCTCTGAGCTGTCAGCAGAGAGCCGGATGTGAGGCTGGAACTCATGAACCATGAGATCATGACCTAAGTTGATGCTTAACCTACTGAGCCACCCAGGTGTTCGTATGCATCTTTTTTCAATACTCCCAGTTCTTGCATCTTAGATCCCATTGTACATTCTCTTAACCTCATGATAACAACCCAGAATAGTTTCAGTATTTTTTCATGTTGCAAATAATGATTTCGAAAAATAGAATCATTGACTATAAGCTTTTCCCTATGTTTTATTTTTCATTTAACAAAAATTATATTTTGATATACCTCTAAAATCCAGCCTTTGGTATAATGCCCCATGCACTCAGTGAAGAGTCTTAGGAGTCAATTGGTGGAAAGATGCTGATATACACTGTGACTGGGTGTCCGGGGCATTCTAATCTGGTACACAAGCCCACACATGGCTGGTAAGAGACATTTAGTTAACAGTTGGTTTCTCCTTTGTCCCATTTATGTCAGCCTTATTTGCCACCACTTCACCAGAGAGTAGAACAGTGGTTGGTCTTTTCTTTCCTGTGAGGACCACAGTCTACTTTAAAATTTAGTTTATTTGTGTATATTGTATTTTTAGCTGATTTTTTTAAAAAAAATCTATGATTTTGTAGCTTATTCAGTTTGTTTAAATTCTTAGGGTGGGAATGGAAATTCCTTCAAACTTCTAACCAGAGGTCAGAGTTTGCTTTCTTTGACTTTTTTACCTCCATTTCTCTTAGTCGTAGTCTAGCTCTTCTAATCATCAACAACCACAACTCTTATACATTCTTTATTTCTTTTTTTTTATTGCCTTTTTATTTTATTTTTTTTATTTATATATGAAATTTATTGTCAAATTGGTTTCCATACAACACCCAGTGCTCATCCCAAAAGGTGCCCTCCTCAATACCCATCACCCACCCTCTCCTCCCTCCCACCCCCCATCAACCCTTAGTTTGTTCTCAGTTCTCAACAGTCTCTTATGCTTTGGCTCTCTCCCACTCTAACCTCTTTTTTTTTTTTTTCCTTCCCCTCCCCGATGGGTTCCTGTTAAGTTTCTCAGGATCCACATAAGAGTGAAACCATATGGTATCTGTCTTTCTCTGTATGGCTTATTTCACTTAGCATCACACTCTCCAGTTCCATCCACGTTGCTACAAAAGGCCATATTTCATTCTTTCTCATTGCCACGTAGTATTCCATTGTGTATATAAACCACAATTTCTTTATCCATTCATCAGTTGATGGACATTTAAGCTCTTTCCATAATTTGGCTATTGTTGAGAGTGCTGCTATGAACATTGGGGTACAAGTGCCCCTATGCATCAGTACTCCTGTGTCCCTTGGATAAATTCCTAGCAGTGCTATTGCTGGGTCATAGGGTAGGTCTATTTTTAATTTTCTGAGGAACCTCCACACTGCTTTCCAGAGCGGCTGCACCAATTTGCATTCCCACCAACAGTGCAAGAGGGTTCCCGTTTCTCCACATCCTCTCCAGCATCTCTAGTCTCCTGATTTGTTCATTTTGGCCACTCTGACTGGCGTGAGGTGATACCTGAGTGTGGTTTTGATTTGTATTTCCCTGATAAGGAGCGACACTGAACATCTTTTCATGTGCCTGTTGGCCATCCGGATGTCTTCTTTAGAGAAGTGTCTGTTTATGTTTTCTGCCCATTTCTTCACTGGGTTATTTGCTTTTCGGGTGTGGAGTTTGGTGAGCTCTTTATAGATTTTGGATACTAGCCCTTTGTCCGATATGTCATTTGCAAATATCTTTTCCCATTCTGTTGGTTGCCTTTTAGTTTTGTTGGTTGTTTCCTTTGCTGTGCAGAAGCTTTTTATCTTCATAAGGTCCCAGTAGTTCACTTTTGCTTTTAATTCCCTTGCCTTTGGGGATGTGTCGAGTAAGAGATTGCTACGGCTGAGGTCAGAGAGGTCTTTTCCTGCTTTCTCCTCTAAGGTTTTGATGGTTTCCTGTCTCACATTCAGGTCCTTTATCCATTTTGAGTTTATTTTTGTGAATGGTGTGAGAAAGTGGTCTAGTTTCAACCTTCTGCATGTTGCTGTCCAGTTCTCCCAGCACCATTTGTTAAAGAGACTGTCTTTTTTCCATTGGATGTTCTTTCCTGCTTTGTCAAAGATGAGTTGGCCATACGTTTGTGGGTCTAGTTCTGGGGTTTCTATTCTATTCCATTGGTCTATGTGTCTGTTTTGGTGCCAATACCATGCTGTCTTGATGATGACAGCTTTGTAGTAGAGGCTAAAGTCTGGGATTGTGATGCCTCCTGCTTTGGTCTTCTTCTTCAAAATTACTTTGGCTATTCGGGGCCTTTTGTGGTTCCGTATGAATTTTAGGATTGCTTGGTCTAGTTTCGAGAAGAATGCTGGTGCAATTTTGATTGGGATTGCATTGAATGTGTAGATAGCTTTGGGTAGTATTGACATTTTGACAATATTTATTCTTCCAATCCATGAGCAGGGAATGTCTTTCCATTTCTTTAAATCTTCTTCAATTACCTTCATAAGCTTTCTATAGTTTTCAGCATACAGATCTTTTACATCTTTGGTTAGATTTATTCCTAGGTATTTTATGCTTCTTGGTGCAATTGTGAATGGGATCAGTTTCTTTATTTGTCTTTCTGTTGCTTCATTGTTAGTGTATAAGAATGCAACTGATTTCTGTACATTGATTTTGTATCCTGCAACTTTGCCGAATTCATGTATCAGTTCTAGCAGACTTTTGGTGGAGTCTATCGGATTTTCCATGTATAATATCATGTCATCTGCAAAAAGTGAAAGCTTGACTTCATCTTTGCCAATTTTGATGCCTTTGATTTCCTTTTGTTGTCTGATTGCTGATGCTAGAACTTCCAGCACTATGTTAAACAACAGCGGTGAGAGTGGGCATCCCTGTCGTGTTCCTGATCTCAGGGAAAAAGCTCAGTTTTTCCCCGTTGAGGATGATGTTAGCTGTGGGCTTTTCATAAATGGCTTTTATGATGTTTAAGTATATTCCTTCTATCCCGACTTTCTCAAGGGTTTTTATTAAGAAAGCGTGCTGGATTTTGTCAAAGGCCTTTTCTGCATCTATTGACAGGATCATATGGTTTTTCTCTTTTTTTTTTTGTTAATGTGATGTATCACGTTGATTGATTTGCGAATGTTAAACCAGCCCTGCATCCCAGGAATGAATCCCACTTGATCATGGTGAATAATTCTTTTTATATGCCGTTGAATTCGATTTGCTAGTATCTTATTGAGAATTTTTGCATCCATATTCATCAGGGATATTGGCCTGTAGTTCTCTTTTTTTACTGGGTCTCTGTCTGGTTTAGGAATCAAAGTAATACTGGCTTCATAGAATGAGTCTGGAAGTTTTCCTTCCCTTTCTATTTCTTGGAATAGCTTGAGAAGGATAGGTATTATCTCTGCTTTAAACGTCTGGTAGAACTCCCCTGGGAAGCCATCTGGTCCTGGACTCTTATTTGTTGGGAGATTTTTGATAACCGATTCAATTTCTTCTCTGGTTATGGGTCTGTTCAAGCTTTCTATTTCCTCCTGATTGAGTTTTGGAAGAGTGTGGGTGTTCAGGAATTTGTCCATTTCTTCCAGGTTGTCCAATTTGTTGGCATATAATTTTTCATAGTATTCCCTGATAATTGTTTGTATCTCTGAGGGATTGGTTGTAATAATTCCATTTTCATTCATGATTTTATCTATTTGGGTCATCTCCCTTTTCTTTTTGAGAAGCCTGGCTAGAGGTTTGTCAATTTTGTTTATTTTTTCAAAAAACCAACTCTTGGTTTCGTTGATCTGCTCTACAGTTTTTTTAGATTCTATATTGTTTATTTCTGCTCTGATCTTTATTATTTTTCTTCTTCTGCTGGGTTTAGGCTGCCTTTGCTGTTCTGCTTCTATTTCCTTTAGGTGTGCTGTTAGATTTTGTATTTGGGATTTTTCTTGTTTTTTGAGATAGGCCTGGATTGCAATGTATTTTCCTCTCAGGACTGCCTTCGCTGCGTCCCAAAGCGTTTGGATTGTTGTATTTTCATTTTCGTTTGTTTCCATATATTTTTTAATTTCTTCTCTAATTGCCTGGTTGACCCACTCATTCGTTAGTAGAGTGTTCTTTAACCTCCATGCTTTTGGAGGTTTTCCAGACTTTTTCTGTGGTTGATTTCAAGCTTCATAGCATTGTGGTCTGAAAGTATGCATGGTATGATTTCAATTCTTGTAAACTTATGAAGGGCTGTTTTGTGACCCAGTATATGATCTATCTTGGAGAATGTTCCATGTGCACTCGAGAAGAAAGTATATTCTGTTGCTTTGGGATGCAGAGTTCTAAATATATCTGTCAAGTCCATCTGATCCAATGTCTCATTCAGGGCCCTTGTTCCTTTCTTGACCGTGTGTCTAGATGATCTATCCATTTCTGTAAGTGGGGTGTTAAAGTCCCCTGCAATTACCACATTGTTATCAATAAGGTTGCTTATGTTTATGAGTAATTGTTTTATATATTTGGGCGCTCCGGTATTCGGCGCATAGACATTTATAATTGTTAGCTCTTCCTGATGGATAGACCCTGTCACTATTATATAATGTCCTTCTTCATCTCTTGTTACAGCCTTTAATTGAAAGTCTAGTTTGTCTGATATAAGTATGGCTACTCCAGCTTTCTTTTGGCTTCCAGTAGCATGATAAATAGTTCTCCATCCCCTCACTCTCAATCTAAAGGTGTCCTCAGCTCTAAAATGAGTCTCTTGTAGACAGCAAATAGATGGGTCTTGTTTGTTTATCCATTCTGATACCCTATGTCTTTTGGTTGGCGCATTTAATCCATTTACATTCAGTGTTATTATAGAAAGATAAGGGTTTAGAGTCATTGTGATGTCTGTATGTTTTATGCTTGTAGCGATGTCTCTGGTACTTTGTCTCACAGGGTCCCCCTTAGGATCTCTTGTAGGGCTGGTTTAGTGGTGACAAATTCCTTCAGTTTTTGTTTGGGAAGATCTTTATCTCTCCTTCTATTCTAAATGACAGACTTGCTGGATAAAGGATTCTCGGCTGCATGTTTTTTCTGTCTAGCACACTGAAAATCTCGTGCCAATTCTTTCTGGCCTGCCAAGTTTCAAAAGAGAGATCAGTCACGAGTCTTATAGGTCTCCCTTTATATGTGAGGGCACGTTTACCCCTTGCTGCTTTCAGAATTTTCTCTTTATCCTTGTATTTTGCCAGTTTCACTATGATATGTCGTGCAGAAGATCGATTCAAGTTACGTCTGAAGTGAGTTCTCTGTGCCTCTTGGATTTCAATGCCTTTTTCCTTCCCCACTTCAGGGAAGTTCTCAGCTATTATTTCTTCAAGTACCCCTTCAGCACCTTTCCCTCTCTCTTCCTCCTCTGGGATACCAATGATGCGTATATTATTTCTTTTTAGTGTATCACTTAGTTCTCTAATTTTCCCCTCATACTCCTGGATTTTTTTATCTCTCTTTTTCTCAGCTTCCTCTTTTTCCATAACTTTATCTTCTAGTTCACCTATTCTCTCCTCTGCCTCTTCAATCCGAGCCGTGGTGGTTTCCATTTTGTTATGCATTTCGTTTAAAGCGTTTTTCAGCTCCTCGTGACTGTTCCTTAGTCCCTTGATCTCTGTAGCAAGAGATTCTCTGCTGTCAGCTATACTGTTTTCAAGCCCAGCGATTAATTTTATGACTATTATTCTAAATTCACTTTCTGTTATATTATTTAAATCCTTTTTGATCAGTTCATTATCTGTTGTTATTTCCTGGAGATTCTTCTGAGGGGAATTCTTCCGTTGTTTGGTCATTTTGGATAGTCCCTGGCGTGGTGAAGACCTGCAGGGCACTTCCCCTGTGCTGTGATGTATAACTGGAGTTGGTGGGCGGAGCCGCAGTCAGTCCTGATGTCTGCCCCCAGCCCACAGCTGTGTCCACAGTCAGACTGGTGTGTGCCTTCTCTTCCCCTCTCCTAGGGGCGGGATTCACTGTGGGGTGGGGTGGCCTGTCTGGGCTACTTGCACACTGCCAGGCTTGTGAATCTGGGGATCTGGCGTCTTAGCTGGGGTGGGTAGGCAAGGTGCACAGGGGCAGGAGGGGCAGGCTTAGCTCGCTTCTCCTTAGGTGATCCACTTCAGGAGGGGCCCTGTGGCAGCAGGAGGGAGTCAGATCCGCTGCCGGAGGTTTGGCTCCGCAGAAGCGCAGAGTTGGGTGTTTGCGCGGAGCGAGCAAGTTCCCTGGCAGGAACTGGTTCTCTTTGGGATTTTGGCTGGGGGATGGGCGGGGGAGATGGCGCTGGCGAGCGCCTTTGTTCCCCACCAAACCGAGCTTTGTCGTCAGGGGGCTCAGCAGCTCTCCTTCCCTTTGTCCTCCAGCCTTCCCGCTTTCTGAGCAGAGCTGTTAACTTATGACCTCCCAGACGCTAAGTCGCGCTTGCTTTCGGAACACAGTCTGTCAGGCCCCTCCGCTTTTTGCAAGCCAGACTCGGGGGCTCTGCTTGGCCGGCAAGCCGCCCCTCCGCCCCGGCTCCCTCCCGCCAGTCCGTGGAGCGCGCACAGCCTCGCCGCCCTTCTTACCTTCTTACGTGGGCCTCTCGTCTGCGCTTGGCTCTGGCGACTCCGTTCTGCTAATCCTCTGGCGGTTTTCTGGGTTATTTAGGCAGGTATAGGTGGAATCTAAGTGATCACCAGGACGCGCGGTGAGCCCAGTGTCCTCCTACGCCGCCATCTTCCCTCCAAGCCCCTACATTCTTTATTTCAACCAACATTTCTCTAACCATGATCCTTCTCCTTACAAATTAATTGCTCTAAGCAATCCCACTCCAATAATTATTTCAGTTCATAAGGAACTTCAGTTTCTTGCAGTGAGATCATAGAAAATATGTACATTGGTCTCTGCCTCCTGGCACAGAGCTCTTAAAACTCATGTAGTTTGCTAACTGATAAGAGCATGAGGAGCATCTTTTATTCTAGTGAGGCAATTTTTGGTGGGCTTTTGGTGGGTGCTGGTCACCGGAAAGACCAAGCCATGATTAGAAGTTTAGAGTTATTGGCTCCCCCCACCCCACTTCTCCAGCATGGGGAAAAGGGCTGGAAACGGAGTTAGTCATGCCTACTCTGAAGAAGCATCCATAAAAATCCCAAGAGTATGGGTTCTGAGAGCTTCTGGGTGGGGAAACAGATTTACACCAAGAGAATGATACACCCTGACTTTAGAGGCACAGCAGCTCCTGAGCTTGGGACCTTCCCAGGTCTTGCCTTATGTATTTCTTCATCTGGCTGTTCATCTGTACCCTCTATTGTATCCTTTAATAAACTGGTAAATAAAAGTAAGTTTTCCTTTGAGTTCTGTGAGCTGCTCTAGCAAATTAATTGAACCTGAGGAGCGGGTTGTGGGAACCTCCAATCAGCAGCCAGGCAGACAGAAGTTGTGGGTAACATGGGGACTTACTACTTGCAACTGGCATCTGAAGTGGGGGCGCGCAGGGAGGAGTAGTCTCGTGGGACTAAGCTCCTAACCTGTGGGATCTGACACTATCTCCAGGTAGGTAATATCAGAATTGAGTTAAATTGTGCTCAGCTGGTGCCTCAGAGAATTCCTAGGTGGGAGAAAAATCTTCATACATTTGGTGACAGAAGTAGCAGATGTGAAGTGTTCTATGTGAAAGAAGAGACAATGGGGGAAAGACTGGAATTTTTTCCTAACATATTTGCCTCTGTCACTTTTTAAATTTCTGATCTCTTTCATGTTCTCACTTTTATCCTACTCTGGTTAGATTTCATGGTTTGCCATTCTTCTCATTTTATTGCATCACCATCAACTCAAATTCTTTCTCTCGCTTCATTTAATTGAATTTCATAATGATAGTCAAATGATATGAATTGCTGTAGAAAAGTAGCAAATAGCATGACTGCGATTAACTACAAATCTCAATTGTGGATTTAAAATTACCTTTTTTTTTTTTTTTTATAAGTACCATTCTGAGCCCGGTAATCATTTTTTAAAGTTTATTTATTTATTTTGAGAGAGTGAGTGCAAGTGGCGGAGGGCCATAGAGAGAGGGGGAGAGAGAGAGAGAGAGAATCACAGGCACCCTCTGTACTGGCAGCATGGAGCCTATGTGGGGCCCAAATTCAAGGACCTTGAGATCATGACCGGAGCCAAAACCAAGAGTCAGACACTTAACCGACTGAGGCACCCAGGCACCCCTAAAATTACTCTTAATTATTCAGTTTCCAACACCCTTCTAGCTGATGACTTTTTTTTATATTAAACACTTTATTATTATAATTATAATTATTATTTTAGTTTTAAGTGTAGAAATTAGTGATTCATCACTGCATACAACACATAGTGCTCATCAGAACAAGTGCCCTCCTTAATCTACATCACTTATTTAACCCATCCCCCCCCACCAACCTCCCCTCTGATAACCCATGGTGTTTGTTCCCTATAGTTCTGTTTCTTGGTTTGCCTCTCTCTCTCTTTTTTTTTCTTTCCCCTATATTCTTCTGTTTTGTTTCTTAAATTCCACATATGAGTGAAAACCTATGGTATTTGTGTTTCTGTGTTTATTTCACTTAGCATAATACTTTCTAGCTACATCCCTGTCATTGCAAATGGCAAGATTTAATTTTTTCTTATGGCTGAGTAATATTCCATTGTATATATATACACCACATCTTTATCCATTCATAGCTGATGACTTCTAAGTTACCAACTCCAGTTATAATTTATGTCCTCACTTTTCATCAGCTTTCTGCTAACTTCCAAAGTATTAACACATTTTATTTCTCTTTGATTCTGGGATTCTCTTGGTTGTTGAAAATCTTTTGATATTCATATAATGGTGTTTTTTCCCCCCTTCTCAGTTGTTTCTGTTGACTACTCTCAATATCAGTGAGCCTTTAAGTGATACCACTCATTGGGTAAGTCCTGGATTCTCTTCTCAATCTAACAATTTTTCTCTATGTTATCTCTTCCAATAGCCTGGCTATACATGCCATTCATGGCAGTGATTTCTAAATTTACATCTTCCCTGATCTCTCAACTGAAATACAAAATCATGCATATAACAAGATAAGTTTGAGAACTTAATCTGGATACCTAATAGGCTTGTCAAGCTTAAAATGTCCTTAAAATGCCCTTGATACCTAACCCTTGTGCAGATTCTTCTCTCTTTTCCCCCTTCTATATAAATGATTTATGCTTCATACAGTTAATTGTATTCAGAGCCAGATTCTTTCCATCTCCATTCCATGGAGTCTTTCCATCTCCATTCATTCTATTTAATCTGCCCTCAAATTTTATGGGCTCTAACTTCAAAGTGTATCCTGAATCCATTTAGTTCCTCATTTTTTTCTTTGCTAGTACCAGAATGCAACTCACCATCTGCTGATATCTAGACTATTCTGAAAATATCCTGTGTGATCTCCCTGCCTCCTTGCTGCTCTTTGTATCCACTCTCAGCATAGTGGAAAGAGTGACCATTTTATTTTATTTTATTTTATTTTATTTTATTTTATTTTATTTTATTTTACTTTACTTTATTTTATATTTTATTTTATTTTCAACGTTTATTTATTTTTTTGGGACAGAGAGAGACAGAACATGAACGGGGGAGGGGCAGAGAGAGAGGGAGACACAGAATCGGAAACAGGCTCCAGGCTCTGAGCCATCAGCCCAGAGCCTGACGCGGGGCTCGAACTCCCGGACCGCGAGATCGTGACCTGGCTGAAGTCAGACGCTTAACCGGCTGCGCCACCCAGGCGCCCCTAGAGTGACCATTTTAAAGAACAATTCAGAACACATCCTGTACTTCCTTAAAGGATTCCTGTTAAAATCAGTTCAAAGGCAAAATACATATTTGGGTCCCACAAATATCCCTGTTTAACATTTCCATTGCTTACTTTGTTCATAACATATTGGTCTCTTTTATGTTCCTCAAAAATGCAAAACTTATTTCTGTCTCTATTTCTTACTCCAGAACCCACAAGAGATGGAGCCCTGCTTATTATTAGATGTTACCTCCTTGTAGAGCCTTGTGCATTTCTGCAGGATATTTTATTTTATTTTATTTTTTTTTTCAACGTTTATTTATTTATTTGGGACAGAGAGAGACAGAGCATGAACGGGGGAGGGGCAGAGAGAGAGGGAGACACAGAATCGGAAACAGGCTCCAGGCTCTGAGCCATCAGCCCAGAGCCCGACGCGGGGCTCGAACTCCCGGACCGCGAGATCGTGACCTGGCTGAAGTCGGACACTTAACCGACTGCGCCACCCAGGCGCCCCTCTGCAGGATATTTTAACATAAACTTATGTTTTATGATAATACTCTTAATATTCTGTAATCAGCTTTTGTAATAATAATTTGTATATACAAGAAAAATTTCATACTGCAGTAAGAATCCTCTTATGCAAATTAATTATTCTTAATATAAAATTCTAAAGTTTCTGTCTCATTATTTGTTTACACTAAAAGTCTTAATGTTGGAGGACTTGTTTGGAAAATCTGATCGAAAATACATGGTAGTGTCATAGAAAAGTTAAAGGTAGAATAACCTCAAGGCAATACAGAATTATTCACCAAAATGATTATAAGTGTTAGAGCTAGGTTGTTCATGCATGTGTAGCAGTTCTCCAGGGTGAGTAACAGAAGGGATTTATTTATTCAAGAAAGGTTCCTATTTCCTCTGAGTATGCTTGATTGGCCAGCTGTTTATAAATATGTAGGATTGTATTACAATATCAAAGCAGAAAGTACATCTAAGACTCATGAACCAAAACAGAAACAAGAACTAGTATTAGGAACCAAGGCAGCTAATTTTTTAGGACCTCTTCAAGGAGTTACGATCTTGCCTCTTTCTCTGCTTTTCATGGTAAGCCTGTGTGTCACAGCTAACTTTTTCTCTGTAATTCTGCATGCACATGTACACATGACCTACTATGCTCACCCACCCAATAATAATCCTCAGTTCTAGCCATCAGCTGAAATCAATTCCAAATTTTTGGAGAGATCATCCAGTTGTCTCAATCTGGGCCAGGTTTCTAAGCTTGGACATCTTGCTTTGGTCCAGGAACTGTTAAATAGAACAGTCATGGCTCTAAAAGCTTATGAGGCTTTCACAGACTGGTTGCTATGGACAAGGTAACAGCAAGAGGTCTCTATTTGGGTGGCAGAAATAATGGTTTTAATTTTACTTTGATGAGAGATTTAAATTAACAAGTGTGTTATGCAAATAGGTAATTAAAATAACTTTATTTTCAATTCCCTACAACACCCCTCACATTTAAATCTAGGTATAAACCAAGTTATTTTCTGACATTATTAATTTTATGCTATTGTATTATAAGTTTTTGTTTTTACAATTATTTTAAAATTTTTCATTAGATCTCTTAACTGTATTTAAATGTTACTTCTTTTCTAAACCCATGGGAAAAGCTAGAATATAATTTATGTTACTGTAACATAGAGACTCAAATATGCTATGATTCAAAATACATAGAAGTTAAATGTCTCTCACATTATGTTCTAGAGGTAGGTAGGTGTCCCAGAGCAGGAATGCAGCTCTTATCCATACAATGATCAGGGCTTTGGAGTACCTGGGTGGCTCAGTCAGTTGAGTGCCTGACTCTTGGCTTTAGCTCAAGTCATGATCTCGCAGTTTGTGGGTTCGAGCCCACGTCAGGCACTGAGCTGGCAGCATGCAATCTGCTTGGTATTCTCTCTCTCCCCTCTCTCTCTGCCCCTTTCCTACTCACACTGTCTGTCTCTCTCAAAATAAATAAATAAACTTTAAAAAAATTATCAGGGCTTGGATTTCATCTATAGAATTTTCTTTAATTCCTGTTGTCATGACCCACATTGGCATATTTGATGGCTAGTTAACCAGCCACAGTCATATCCAGTCCTCCAAAAAGGATAAAAGAAGACTACAGGAAACAAGCCAGTTATTTGAATAATGTAAAATATGGGCATTTAAACATTTTTATCACACCTTATTGGGCAAGAGTTAACAAAACCTCAGAATAAAATTTACTCCAAAGAACATGTAAAATATGGACACTTCATGAGCTGCTGTGTGCCTAGATTATTTTTAAGATGAAATGAGAAGACCGAATATTAAGGTGGGCTTTGTCTTCTCTGCTGTTGCAGTTGTTTTATACAACAATCCTTTCCTTGCACTCTTGATTGATTCATCTTTTGGTTAACTGTACTTTATTTTTAACTAATTTTTTTCTGGAAGATCAATAAAATGTCATTTTAACTTTCTATATGTAGGTGGTAACTTGTTGTAGGTATCTATAGAAACCACATTTTTTTTTCTTTTAAGACTCTGTCATCCTGAGAATTTTAATTCCAGATTTGTTTCTGTTACTTTTTTAATAATCGTGTTATTCTGCTGGCTGTTTTATGTTATTTTTCTTCATTATTGAAATGTAAAAACATTGTAGATCTACATCTAGTTATAGATCTTACTTCAATAATTTTTTTCTGAAGTAAAAAAGAATAAGGTGTAATGAGACCAATAGGCTCAGATCTAGATGAGATCTGAGAGTGTTTACTGTCCTGTGATATTCAGGGAAAAAAGTTTCAAAAAGAAAATGGTACCATAGTTGATATGATATTAAGGACTCTGAAATCCACATGGTCTGAGAACTAGTGCAGGGAGAGAAGAATGACTTTAAAGATTTTAGTACCTTGTCACATGGTAATAAAGGGGGTGGGCGTTGAAACTTGGGGTGCAAAGAATATTATCGGAGGCAGCTGGTAGGTACATTTATTTCTTTTTTTTTTTTTTATAATAAGCTTGTGACAAATGTGACAAATGTGTTCAGTGTGGCTTGGTGGCAAGAAGCTTGTTTTTGTATTGGTAATTAAAAGGATCTGAATATATTTTGTAGGTAAGAGAGGTTCACAAATGATAGTACTGCAAGTGGTTTTAAGCATTCCGTGAGACCCTAACCTTGCTAGAGAACAGGGATCCATACCTGTCACCATTATTTTTTCCTTACAATGAAGAACTAGCCAGGTACATAGTAGATACATAATAAACATTTGTTGAATAAGTGAGTAGTTGAGTGAGACAAATAAAATTACTTAATTTCTTGTATTCTTTGGATAAATTCCTAGTAGTTCAATTGCTGGGTCATAGGGTAATTCTATTTTTAATTTTTTGAGGAACCTCTAGACTGTTTTCCAGAGTGGCTGCACCAGTTTGCATTCTCACAAACAGTGCAAGCGGATTCCCCTTTCTCCACATCCTTGCCAACATCTGTTGTTTCCGGATTTGTTAATTTTAGCCACTCTGACTGATGTGAGGTGGTATCTCATTGTGGTTTTGATTTGTATTTCCCTAATGATGAGTGATGTTGAGCATCTTTTCATAGGTCTGTTTGCCATCTGGATGTCTTCTTTGGAAAAGTGTCTATTCATGTCTTCTGCCCACTTCGTCAATGGATTTTTTGTTTTTTGAGTGTTGAGTTTGATAGATTCTCTATAGATTTTAGATACTAACCCTTTGTCTGATAAGTCATTTGCATATATCAGACTGCTGATTTGAAGGGGAACATGCACCCCAATGTTTATAGCAGCACTATCAACAATAGCCAAATTGTGGAAAGAGCCCAAATGTCCATCAACTGATGACCGGATTAAAAAGATGGAATACAATTCAGCTATGAAAAAGAATGAAATCTTACCATTTGCAACAACCTGGATGGAACTGGAGGGTATTATGCTAACTGAAATCAGTCAGTCAGAGAAAGATATCACATGATTTCACTCATATGTGGAATTTGAGAAACTTAACAAATGATCATAGGGGAAGACTAAAAAAAAATAAGATAAAGCCAGAGAGGGAGGCAAACCATAAGAGACTCTTAGATACAGAGAACAAACTGAGGGTCGATGGGGAAGATGGGTGATGGGCATTGAGGAGGGCACTTGTCGGGAAGAGCACTGGGTGTTGTATGCAAGTGATGAATCACTGGAATCTACACCTGAAGCCAAGACTACACTGTATGTTAACTAACTTGAGAATAAAAAAAGAATAAAAAAATATTTAATTTCCTTGAATAATAAGTGTGATAAACATTGCACTGAGTAATTTATCAAAGATTACCTCATTTTGTATAATATATGCAAGGGATGTTTTAACCACTGTCTCTAGCTGAAAAGACATAGGAGGAAGTTTATATAATTTTAAGATCGAATAGTAAACTGTAAATTAAAGATACTATTCTTTAAAGAAAAAAGATACTGTTCTTTAATTCAGTTCAAACATTTGAAAACCCTAGTGTTTTATTATAGTAATAGTTGTTTTGTTGTTTATTTTAATCTCTGCATTATTGTCTCCTTCACTTCCAGAACTTCAACCACACATCCAGTGCTTGAACTGACTATACAACATCCCTTCCAAGTGTTTATCTATCCTAAGAAATCCGTGAAGCATAGTGGGTTAGGCCATGGACGCTAGCCTCAGATAGAGGTTGGTTTGAATCCTAGCTCTGTATCTCACTAGCTGTACGCTAGCTTTGACTTTCCAAAGGCTCAGATTTTTTATAAATTGGACAAAACAGCAGCACCTACCTGATTAGACTGTTTTGAAGATAAAAATCATACAAAGTGCCTCTCATTACTATGTCATAGCAAGCACTCAATAATTTTAAATGTTATCAGTTGGTACTGTCCCTCGAGGACGTGTGTTTTTTGCTGGAGCATCTACTGTGAACAGGGAGTGCATTATACTGAAACAAACTCTACTTCATGGTTTTCCTTTTCACTTTACCAGTAACTCTAAAGTCTCTTCTATACATATGTCCTCTGAAAGTGTGATGAAATGAATTTCTTCAGTCATAATCCTCTCCAAGTTACATACTTTTTAATGTGATTATCATTCTAGAGTAAAAAGAAAACGTACGGGAATACAAAATAACTGACCCATTCCTTTCAATGACCTGATACCAGGATTTCTCCCAGTGCCACAAATGTAATTCATTCTTAAAAGTTCTATTCTGTTCTTTAACTTGTAGGTATTCATTTTTTGGCTCCACTCCCTAGCCACCTGATGTCATTTCCAAATGTTGTGTTACTCTGTATTCTGCAAAACACCTATCACTATTTGAATTCAACTTACTTATTTGCTTGCCTGTTTCATTTTAATTATTCCCCACTAAAATTTAAATTTCATCAAACAGGCTATTCTGTCTTCCCTATCACTCTATATCACTTGTGCCGAGAATGGTACCTGGCACACATTTGTCATGGTGGTTAAATCTTTGTAACTCTTTAAACAGATTTAACAACAGTTTTTTTTTTTTTTCTTCAGCTCTCATCCTTATATATGTCTGTTTCTTTCTTAGAGTAGGAATTCCATAAACAAATGAAATTTACTTGCTAAAAGGAAAACATGATCATCCTATTCTTTCCCCTAAGTATTATATAACTGAACTTGGCATTCAAAGTTTACATAAGCAATTTTTGATACACATAACATATAGGCAAGGGATGGATAGGGAGAAACTGAATATTCAAGGAAGAATTGAGAATATTAATAGGATATCATCCAAAAAATGTAGGAGGCTAGAATGGTAAACACAGGTGATAGGATTAGCCTTAGGAAGACATGGAGCCACCTCTTTTTCTGAGACAGAGAATAACTGGAGAAAAGGTAAAATTTAAAACCAGTGATTTAACAAAGGAGAGAGAGTCTTTTCCTGTTAAACTTCTAAGAAATATATGTGTTTTTTTACACTTCCCTATTGGATTGTGAACCTTTTAGGACAATAAGTTCAAATGGTAACAACACAAACCACAACAGAAACTCCAATAATAACAACTATATATACATATATACTAGCCAATATTTATTATTTGTAATTGGTAGTGATATAGGCCATTTTACAACAACCTGGGTTTAGAATTATCCAGGTTAATTATTCCATAGATTCCTGTTTTGCTTGTTTACCATGAGGAACTGTGCCACTTTTTACTCAGTACACCTTAAGGTAAATGATTTAATGAAAGCGGGAAAGTAGTTTCTTCAGTTCTTATTTCACTGTTCTGAGCATATCAATATTGTGCTTTCTGCTATAATTATTGTCATCATATTTTCAGCTTCTCTGTGTAATTAGATGTTATTGGAATGCTTATAGATTCGAATTTAACAATAGAACTTTCTGTAACTGGTGCTAATGACTCACAACCTCAGGTAATTTTATTTTATTTTTTCCCTATTGAAACTTTCAGTTGCTTCTGAACTGATTTCAATGTGAATAATGCCAGGGAAAAATGAATGCCTTATTTCTTTTTTGCTATTCAGTTTATTACCTTTAGAGTCTTTTGAAAAAAGTCAATAAAATTTCTATGAAGATTCAGAGATAATTTACAGAAAATATAATGGTGCCTTTTACATTAAAAAAAAAACAAAAAACAAAAAAAAACACTTTTCAAGAACTGTTACCCTTAACACTGAAGTGCTGGTAGTTTCTGAAAGGCAGCAGAAGCCCTATCCACAGGGCGTACTTCTTCATGTCTGTCATCGTTCCTAAACTGCCATCATATTCAGGCTGTCACCTCCATTTCTAATGGCTCATTGATTTCGGAAGTCATAGCCATTTCTTTTTTCCTATTACTGTCAAGACAGTTGTGTAGGATAATAAAAATTAGGTAGCCTTACAAGGAATATCTGAATTTACATACGTGACTCATTTTCTCAGAAGACTGATATTGAACTGTGGGTAAAAGAATTAGGAATGTAAATCCATGTGATTCATGTTATTGGGCCATATTTTAAGAAATGGGCATCTTTTATTATTTTTCTGAATTGCCGAATGATTAATCATCATATCTTTTTTTTGAGATCCTTCTTGTTTTACTACTGTTGATTGTTGTGGCCTTGATATTCTACAATACTTAATACTTGAATTTCTCTTCAAACTATAGATTGAGCACTGAAGTATTTTTATTTAAAATTTTATTTATGATATTTCATTTATTTGTTTATTATTTAATTTCAAATCATAGAATTTAAGATTAGAAATCAGCATGCCAGAGTTTGCCACAGACCTAAATTCACTTTTAATACTTCACCATGAGAAATCATTAGAAATAATCTGGGGCACAGTGGTCGCACAGCAGGGAAATAATGTATACTCACTTATATCACCTAGCATTGCAACAGATAATCTTTCATAATCTTTTATCTTGTTATGAAGTAATATTTATTATACAGACACCTGCTTTTTAAAATAGAATTGGATCACAGGCAGAGAGTTTGAATCTATAGCCTTCCCATATCCTGTGTTGAATCTCCTCAAAGTAGATTAGCAGTACCTAGCCATATATTTGCATAATAGCTTTTCCTTTCCCTTTTTGTTATTCCAATTGATTGCTTGAGAACACTACCTCTATTCCATTATTCCCCTGATAAAAACCAGCTGCCTGTTATGTAAAATTCATTTAATTTGCTGCTTTAAAGAACACTGTCCAAACTATTACCTTTGGTTTTCATCCTAAAATATCAAAGGAGACAAGGTCTCTTATAAGATTCTATCAGGGATTTCTTCCTTTTCTTTATTATTGGTGTTTGAAGGAGGAACTATACATGATAAGAGAAGAGAAATCGTTAAAATCTTTGTGATTTATAATATCTGATAGCTTAAAGACATAAATCACTGCTTGATTACCTGGTGTTAGGGTCAACATATACCAATGAAATCTTCTAAAATTCAGCTGGTCAAAAAATTTATTTTCTTTACCTTTATTCCTCAATACTCCTAAAGTATGGTTTAATAGGAAAAATAAGAAAACTGCATACCATCCTTGAGATACAATTGATGCACCTCATCATTTTCCAGTATTGTAGTCAGTCATTGTAGGTATTAAACCGTTAATGCAGTATGTGTTTGTTGATTATCTGTAAAAGTCTACTTTACAGTGAGGCATACAAAAAAGGTTAAGCTCTGCTCACTTACTCAAAGAATTTAGTAAGAGTCTTAAGGAAAGTAAGACAGAGATAAAATACACTATTAGACTGACGGTGCTTAGGTAATAAGAGAGAAGGATATGGTCAAGGAGAAATAGCAGAAGAGAGGTTATTTAGTTAAGCATACATGTGAAAATTTCATGAAAGTGATATGTATTAGAGTCCCTAGGATTTCAAGTTAGAGATAGATGGATACATCCCAATAAACAGAAAATTTGCAATCAATCAATCAATCAATGGAAAGGGTAGAGGTATTTTTGAAAAGTCAGTTTGTTTCTAGTTTGTTTGAAATACAGAGAATATTAAAAAAGTAAAGGGTAAGGTAGAACCAAAAGGGTTTGGACTGTTAGGCCAAGAGTTTTCTATTTGCAAATGTCACTTACAAAAAATTTGAGTTGAGAAATGGCATAATAAGATCTATGTTAGAAAATTATATTTGTAATTCAATGAAATATTTGAAGTGGGATAAGGGTTTTAAAAATTGAGCAAGGGGTTAGGATTAAGAAATAAAGGACAAACTCATGAATTAACAAAAGGTTAAAGAGTAGACAAAAGTCTTGCAGTGTTTGGATCTAAATGAAAAGTATTTAAAAAACTGGGCATGATGTTATGCCCAGTGGTAAGAAAATAAAGATGTATGGGGCGCCTGGGTGGCGCAGTCGGTTAAGCGTCCGACTTCAGCCAGGTCACGATCTCGCGGTCCGCGAGTTCGAGCCCCGCGTCAGGCTCTGGGCTGATGGCTCGGAGCCTGGAGCCTGTTTCCGATTCTGTGTCTCCCTCTCTCTCTGCCCCTCCCCCGTTCATGCTCTGTCTCTGTCTGTCCCACAAATAAAATAAAAACGTTGAAAAAAAAAAATTTTAAAAAAATAAAAAAAAAAAAAAAAAAAAAAAAAAAATAAAAAAAAAAAAAGAAAATAAAGATGTAAATGATAACCTCAATTTTGCATTTATTTTCTTTTTCAAGATACCTTTGGACGATGTAAAATTTGATACAAGATTTTTCTATATGGGGACGCCTGGGTGGCTCAGTCAGTTAAGTGTCCAACTTCAAGTCAGGTCATGATCTCACAGTCATGGGTTCAAGCCCCGTGTCAGGCTCTGTGTTGACAGCTCAGAGCCTGAAGCCTGCTTCGGATTCTGTGTTTCCCTCTGTCTCTGCCCCTCCCCTGCTCTTGTTCTGTCTCTCTCTTGTCTCTCAAAATTAAATCAGTGTTGAAAGGGGCTCTTGGGTGGCTCAGTCGGTTAAGCATCTGACTTTGGCTCAGGTCGTGATCTTGTGGTTCATGGGTTCGAGCCCTGTGTTGGGCTCTGTGCTGGCAGCTCAAAGCCTGGAGCCTGCTTTGGATTCTGTGTCTCTCTCACTCTCTGCCCCTTCCCCAATCATTCTGTCTCTCTGTCTCAAAAATAAAAATTATAAAACTTTTAAATAAACACTAAAAAAATTAAAAAAGAATTTTCTCTATGTTATTCATTATATTATGTACATGAAGATGACAGAGAGGAAGGGGTAATGGATATAATTATGGCCAACCACTCACGTGTATTGTTTATTAAAATGCCAAGGACTGCTTCTATGGGTTCAGTTGCTAAGGACCTGCCTGTATTGCCACATGGTAACAGCAACACTTTTGTTCAAACAGTACCATCCCATCTCTTAATGCTTCATGTCAGTGCCATGAGAATTGATTGTATGTGGTTCCTGGTTGTGCTGTAATATCTTCTTTAATGTATGTAACAACCCTGTGGTATTTATTTTATTTGTTAATGTGTATGTTTGTGTTTGTTCCAGAAAGGATGTCTCATTTCAGAAAGGTTGTAAAGTGGCTTGTAATTTGTAATTAACATACTGTAAAAATAATTAGGAAAACCAAGGATATAAATACAAAAATTGATATACCAAAAGGAATTAGACTGATGCAAAATATGCATTTCGTGAAAACCTATATACTTACTTCAGTTAAAACTTTGTTCATATACTTTCCAGTAGCCAGTACAAAGAAAAAACTTGACCATTACAAGATTCACAGAAAATAACTAATCAGTGCCTTGGAAGTAAAATTATTCCTGATCTTAAGTGTAGACAGAACTGTCTCCTAAGAAGTCTGATAAAGAAGATACACTTCTTATGTATCATTTTTATATTTAGTTGACAGCACTGTCATTGAATTTTATTGTAATGTCATGTACTTTCAAAGATAAAAGATTGTTGAATTGTATTAATGGAAGGTGGCTACTGAGTGGGGAAAAACTGTTAAGAGCATTTGGGGGGTTTGTCATTTATTTAAAATTTCCTACTCTTATCAGGGCTCAAATTAACCCTACAGTTAATATTTTATGTACTTCAGTGTCTGAATAATTAGTTCGTCTTCTGAAAGTGCTTTAATTTTGTAAAGTATTATTTCCTTGGGACATAATTTTATATTCAAAGGAGCTGCGTTATTCTAGGTTTCTCTTAAAGCATATTACTACATTAATTTCACAGCCCTTGTGTTATGTTCGGTACTGTGTGCTCAGTGCTGGTGGTACAATGATAAGCAAAAATTGGTTAGTACTTGTCCTTAGGAGATTATAGTATAATGAGGAAAATGTATATTTATATTATTTATATTTGTTTATATATATTTACTTTCTCTGATGAATTGTGAATAATTTATATGCTTTGAATGTAACAAATGTATTTTCATCATTCTGTAAGTGCTTATAACAAGAGCATGATTTAGACTTACAACAATTCAGAAAAAAGTTTTCTAAAAAGGTTACTTGTAATGCCCTCTGAAAGGTGAAAAAAACCCCTGATTATTTAGACTATAAGAAAACCTTTTCCACAGGGAATAGCCTGTTTAATGTCTCTCAGGTAAAAGCAAGCATGTGTATTTGAAAAACTATAAAATTGTCAGTGTGACTGCAGCACGAGGAACAAAAGGAAGTACAGAA
The DNA here is from genome assembly GCF_028749965.1 of Puma concolor. Taxonomy (NCBI): domain Eukaryota; kingdom Metazoa; phylum Chordata; class Mammalia; order Carnivora; family Felidae; genus Puma; species Puma concolor. The sequence goes on along the minus strand of NC_141667.1, from coordinate 201,767,200 downwards.
TGAGAAGGAGAAGAGAGAGGGGCAGAGCATACAAAAACCTGGCAAAAATTTTGGTCTTTAGGCCATGACCATCAGTTTTATGTTTTGAAAACGAAAAGCTCCAGAAGAGAAAATTTACTGATAGAAAGTTATAAGCTGGCTTTTGTATTTGTTGCGCTTGATGTTTCTCAGAGATAGGTAAATGGGAATATCAAGTTGGACTGACAAGAGTGGGACTCACTGTAGACAACCGATGATTTGGGGGCCATTGAAACGTACATTTTAGTAAATTCATGACTGAGGATGAAGTCATCTTGGCATTATTTTTAACAAGTTCTTCATGTAAAATGTCCATATTTGTCTCATCTGTCTTATACCCATTACTTCTGCAGAGAAGACTGATAGAGGTGAATTTTAAATTCTGTGTGGAAAGAAGAATAAGAATTGATAGAGGAGAGCAGATGAGCACACTAGGGAAAGTGCGCAGTGGTATATCAGTTTGAATGGGCTTTCAGGGAAGAATGATGCCTCAAAGTTGTTGATGTTCATCAAAAGTGAGTGGTATTCTCTCAAAAGTGAGTTAAACAATTGAATAAAGTAGCTTATTTTTATTTGAATAAGATATTTAAACTTTTTAAAAAGATATTTAAACTCTTTGTCAAAAATTATACCTTTTGTGATCTATATATTCTTTTTTTAATCTGTATATTCAGAATTTACTTGACATTTATAATTGCTAATCCATAAACTGTGTTCGAATTTGGTAGATTGAAACCCAGTTTATTTTAGCAACACTTATTCTATTTCCTTCCTAATTCAATAAGTTTAGCTTCATGAATTTGTGGTAAATAATATTCTGAAAGTGGAGGTGGGTTATAAGATGGAGGAGGAGGAACTGAAGATTTGAAGAGAGTAAACATTTTTGAAAATGTCTTCAGGAAAGATGAAATGAAAGAACTGTGCAGATAAATAGATAAATTTCAGGTAAGACAGTGGGGACCCAGATAGGGTGGTGATTCCTATCTGTACAGGTCTGTGATTTTATATTCCTCTCTACTCATTAATCTAGGTACATATATAAAGAAGCCACTCTTCTGAGTTTTAATTACCCTCTCCATCCACATCCAAGGTTGAACAACAGAATGACATAGGGGAAAGAGAATTAGTAACACCAGAAAACTGCTGGTTGATGTGTTTGGCTTAGAGTTGGAGAAGGAAAGAAGAGAAATAGAAATGGTTGATATATAATGGGTGGGTCACTAGAACGGTAGATATGGAGTCAAGAAGTATAGTCTGGGAGGTTCATTTGAGATTAAATAATTAATGACTTGGTAGTTTTTGAAATAGGAACCACGGTAAATATGCAGACTTTACCAATCAGCTAACTAGTAGTTAGACTTGTTCTAGTAGAAAAGAAGGTACAGTGTATAGTGATGAAAATGGAAGAAAAGTGATAAAAAAAGAATATCACTAGAGAACAGAGGGTCAGGTAAACGAAGAGCAGACTTTAACTGAATTACCTGCTTAACCCTTACAATCATGAAAAACATTTAAAGGTGTTGAGTCTCTAGGAGTGTGTACACATGTGTGTATATGTACATGTATGACTCTGTGCTGTTATTTTTCCTAGTTTATATCAATAAGGTTGATTTTTGCTGCAAATACAATATTAGAGATGAAACAATCATTGAATGGGTTTACAAGAACATTAAAAATTTAGAAGGAAAGATTGTGAACTTGAAGACAAGACGATTGAAACTAAACATTAGCTCTGGGGAAAAAAAATGAAAGTAAATGAACAGAATTTCAGTAACCTGTTTGAAAGTTGGAAGTTATCTAAAATATGTGTAATTGGAGTCCACAGGGAAGAAAGTGGAAATATTTGAATAAGTAATGCACAAAATGTTTTAAAATTTGGAAAAGTCTGGTAGTAGAATTGATTCAGGTTTTATTAATGGCTCAATAAAGTCATCAAGGAATGGGAATTTTTATCATTTTTCTGTGCTATCAACTCACATTAGTTACTCTCACAGTTAAAGAACAGGTAACTTAGCTCAAAGCATTAAATATAGATCTAAAAATTTACACAGAACTGTTTCTTACATCATTTTAAGAAGAGAGTGTATAAGAGAGCACATGAGAGCCAAAGCAAGTAAGAAGACTTTGTTTTTATGTCTCTTTGGTCAGAGCCAATCACATGGCCATCAGTCATGTAGTCTGTGAATGGAATGGGAATGCATTATGGATTTCCTGAGACTTGTAGTGGAGGGTAAATCATGCAACAGTATTGAAGCCTTTACTGTATTACAAAGAGAAGAAAATGGCTCTTCAGCATGCGAATTACAGTGTCTGCCAGTTCTGTTTCCTTTCCCTTTTGGTTATACATCAATTTATACAGAGCATCCTCAGATAGCTGTCTGCAGGCTTATTTCACTCTTTGATCTCCTTACATTTATATCATTTTCCTGGTCTCTTACTTTTCTCTACCTATTCCACTGTATCCTGATTTCTTCTTGCCAAGAAGAAGATTTCAGATAAATAAAGTATGTGTGTCACTGGAGGTTATTTTTCATCATTCATATTCTTGAGATGAATGAAACAAAAACAAGATAACCATTCACTTGCTGATGTTGACTTCCTCTCATAGCATCATATCATTTATCTTAAATCATAAGATGTGTTCCACAGTACTCAGTGGAATTCTGTCTGGGAAGAAGGGAGAAAAAGAATAGTGAAAGTCTCAGACTAAGAGAAACAAATAATGTAGAAACGAATTCTTACACTTTGGATGGCAGGCAGAGAGAATAGTGAAAGTCTCCGACTAAGAGAAACAAATAATGTAGAAATGAATTCTTACACTTTGGATGGCAGGCAATATGGTAGATTGTGGATATGTTAACAATTTTATTGGAATCTGTCAAGGTTTTTAAGAAAAACGTGGTATGGGAGAATAATGGAGGGTTTTAAAGACCATTCCTGACAGACAAATTCAAGACTACTTTGGAGGAGCAAAATTTCAGCTTATCCTTTAAAAACATTAATCACTAGGGAGAGAAAGAGATGTAAGTTCGTTCTTTACTACAGGAAAAATGTGATTCAGATACATATAAAGGATTGTCATTGATACATAAATGATGACATTATAACGAGGGCTTAGTATAAGAAGTGGTAGATGATGAAACCAGAGAGGTAGATTAATAATCATTATGAACTTAGTCTTCCAACTAGTCTCAAGGTATTTAAATTTTTGTTAGAAATGTGAGATCCCGTATTTAATGTTATTATTTATTATCTGTCAATACTATCTCTTTCTCCCACTAAATATCATGATGTTTAAGCACACTGTGCTTCCTGGACTCTTCAGATTTGTTACAAAATTTTAAAAAATAAATGCCCATCTATCTTTCATGTGTGACTGACTTACTATGTGTAATATGTAGTAGTTGTACATAGATTGTTTGAAACATTTTGCCTCTCGTGGCGGAGAGATAGTTTACTTGTAAAGGTCATTTTTACTAGATGGCAATGACTAGCCGTACATTAAGCTAATATATGCAGAAGTGAGCCTGATACCATTTTGTATGCATTACATGCTTTGGAGAAAAAATGCACTTTGGTAAAAAAAAGATGGGAGAAGGCCTTTGGAAAATGTGAACTTTAATTTGATTTGGCACATAGCAGTGTTCTAATCTTTGGTAGGCTTGCAAAAATTAATTTAAAATGTACATTTAAAGTAAGAAAGCTTGTGAATAGAATCCTAGATTGGGGTTGGGAGTGCATATACTTACTCATGTGCTCACATACACATAAACACACACACACACACTTAGAGATTGAGTATTGAGTTTAGGCATTTAAAATTCAAACATTCCACTCAGAGCAACACATACTTTTATTGCGCAGTATCACTTTGTACATTGTCAGGTCCACCTAGCTTACGTCCCTATCTTTTTGGGAATATAATAGTCTCCGAGTGATTTTCTTCTTTTCCTCAGTAAAGCTGAAAGATTTTCTTTAGTTTTACAAAAAGAAACACTGGAGAAAAGAATGTGTAAATAGTTGTGATGTACACTAAATGCTCACAAAAATAGGAAATATAGAAGAAGAATGTAAATTTTAGAGCGATAAAACTATTTTTAAAACCTGGAATCCTGTTTCTTGGTATGCTGTTTTTTTTTTTTTTAAATCTTATACTGTAACTACTGTTAAATATGTCTTAAATATGTGTATTACCTTCAGAGTATAAAGAACCAGTTTTATGATGTTTTATTGAAACAAAGACCTACCAAGTTTTAATATATTTTGAATACTGAAGGCTGTCTGTGTAATTAACAGTCTGTATGTATTGCCCATGAAGATTTAAGCAGATTGCCTATACATGGCATCCCAAACGAATTATGATATATGTATTCTGCTAAAAATCTATTTTGAATTAATTCTGTTGAGGCAGAAAGGTGTGCTCTTTGTTTTAATTTAAGGTGCGCTTAATGGTTATCAAACTGAGCATCTCTTTAAAGATTAAATTCATCTAATTGATGGAAGTGCTGCTTCTTATAGTCATCACAGTATGATTCAATTTACTGGCGAAGGTGGGATGCCATTATGAAGAATTTCTCAGTGGGGTTGAAGACTTATTCCCAAACAGTTAGTGTCTATTTTTATACCTGAGTGGGAACAAAAAGAATTCCATGCTGAAGAAGAATAAGAAGTTAGAAAACATAAAAATGATAAAATTACATATGTTTTGAATTCATTGAGTTTTGAAAAAATATTAACCAAGTAAAGATTTATGTTACTTTCTGCTTTGAGTTAAAATTTTTTATTCAAAGTATCTATTTTATCATAACAAAATATAAAACTGAGATGAGTAAATATTCATTGTATTTATTTTCATAAAAACTGTTTTTTCACAAGATGAAGAGTAAAAGGTATTCCATTATTATTAATGCTTAATGATGTTTTCTTTGTCCTAAAAGTCAAATAAAGATCACTATCACTAATGTAGAAAATGGTATCTAGTCAATTTAGAGGTTTTAAAAAATAATTAATAGTTTTCTTCTGAAGAAGGATTACTTTAAAATACCTAACAAAAATAGAGGAAGTGTCACCAACAGATTCCAACATACTTTGACTCAGGGCTGGTATACCCTATCTACATGCCAATGCTAAGGCTACACAAACTGAGTGGCAGGTAGTGAGGAAAATATGGACAGATATTGTATGTTTTATGGTCGACCATGAGTGATAATAGAATGTTTCTATTTTTCACACTGATTTTATCATTTAATGTAATTAAAAGTGAGGTAATCTTATTATCCAAGTACATAATTTATTCTGAAACAATCTGACTCCTGGTTAACTGAATTAGTTCATAAAGTATGAATAGAAATTTTTCTCCAGTGCATGAAGGAGACTAAAACAGTCATGATAGTTTTAAGGAGATTTAAGAGCTACTATTGTTTTACCTGTTATTTCAGGTGGCTATGAGAATTTTTATTAGGAATGAATACTACTCAATACAAAATATTAAGAATGACTTTGAAATGTATATTTTGGTGTTTTGTGTCCTAACTCAGATTATTCAAATAATGGATTAATATAGAGAATTTATTGCAAAAACAAAATGTACTTTAATTTTGGAAATAAGCCTTCGTAAACATCTCTTTGGTTGTGATTAACATTTAATATCCGTGGTTCTACCATGGAGAATAGATTTTGAAATTTTTCTTTAAAAAGACTTTGATTTGAAAAAGAATATGCAATAGAAGATTTAATAGAGTAAGATTCAACAAGCAAATGCATGTTGAAATAATTCCATGCTTTCATTTATGCCTGTAACAGATGCATCCAAATGATAGGAGTGAAAGCCTCTGAACACTGTTTTGACATTAAAGAGCAACAGATTCAGCTACAATGCGTTAATTTGTTTCCACATTTACTTCTTTGTTGTTTGTCTCAGACTAAAAAGATTGAATGAACTTAAACTTGTGAAATTACTGAATATGCTTTCTCATATTTATAAAGAAAGAGTCTTTTTCAGCATGAATGCACATTACTGCTGACTGATATTGTGGCCACTTTTAATTTTGTATGCCATAGCCTTTTCATAAACAATTAGCTTTCGATTAAAACTGCCATGTCAGTGTCTTTAAATGCTTTCATATTAAAGAAAATAGAGTATGATATGCTGCCAGTTTTTTCACCAACATTGAAATGTACAACAGCAGTTGTTTTATTGTTGATTAACAGTTTAGGCACATGCAGAACTCTTCTTTAACTGCCATATGTATATAGTAAGTTACTGTCTTTTAGAACTTTCATGATTGACTAGGGAAATGGGATTGTATGTTAAGCACATCAAGAAGAAAAATATAACTTTGTATTTAAGTACTACTGGAGAATGAGAAATATATTTATCCTTTACTGAGGAAGCTGTGAATCCTTTGCTCTTCTGTGACTTGGAGAACTAGGTCACACTAATAATCAATACTCATATATTTGTCTTTGTTCATTTATATATGTGAACTACCATTTCTGGAAATAATGAGTTAGGTTATTTGGAAAAATTTTCCTCCTGACAATAAGTAGGAGTGTTGAATAACATATATTCTTATAATCTTATTAAAAGCATCGAGAGCTGACAAGATAGTAAAAATTATTTGACCAAATTCTAAGAAATATTACTGTCCAAAGGACAGAACAACTTGATAATGTTTTTGGTGTTAAGTGCACACTTTACTTACCTTTTGTGGAAAAAAAGAAAGTGCAAACAAACACAAAACACCCAAAATCAAAGTCACAGAAAGTGGTACTCTAAAAGAAGACCCATTACACAAAACAAGTATCTCTCTGGGTTAAAGCACAATATAAGTGGGTGAGTCTTAGTGAAAAACAAAAACCAGATTTTAAAAGTCTTAGTAATCTAGGGATAATCAAGCCCTCACTTGACTTGAAGTGATTCCAGCCTGGTTGTGTCTGGTGAGAGGTTGAAGCAAATTTTAAATCTCTTAGAGGAAAGTAACCTCATTCAAGGTTACACATTGTTTCATGTTTTTAAAAATTATATGGTAAACATACAGGTAGGGATTGTTGGCACGCAAGCAAATTTGACCCCATAATGGAGATCCATTAATAAAAGGAGACAATTCATGAAAGAGACAAAGTCAGATGTTAAGAAACCAACCCCTTTAGATCCCTGTAAGGTTACTGTAAAGAAATTCCACACCTAATTTATCCTATTGAACTATAGAAAATAAATGACAATTAGAAAATTTCAGAAGAATCCGAGTAGTGAGGGATAATAAAATCACTTTTAAAGGAACAATAGACTGTTGACTGATTTCCTGTGAGCAGCGATGGAAACAATGAACACTGAAGTAACATCTTGTCATGTGCTAAATAAAAGAAATGCCACTCTAGAATTAAACAAAAAAAATTTTTTTTAATGTTTCTTTATTTTTGAGACAGAGCATGAGTCGGGGAAGGGCAGAGAGAGAGGGAGACACAGAATCTGAAGCAGGCTCCAGGCTCTGAGCCAACAGCACAGAGCCTGACACGGGGCTTGAACCCACGAACCTTGAGATCATGACCTGAGCTGAAGTCAGATGCTCAACCAACTCACCCACCCAGGTGCCCCTAGAATTTTTAATATACAAAATATCTTTCAAGTATTAAAGTGATAAAAGTCATTTCAAATGCCAACTTAAAAAAGTAGAAGTAGATGTTAAATTTTGGAAATTAAAAAAAAAATTGGGGTGCCTGGGTGGCTCAGTTGATTAAGTGTCTGACACTTGATATCGGCTGAGGTCATAATCTCATGGTTTCATGAGTTCAAGCCCTGCTCCATGCTCCGTGCTGACAGTGCAGAACCTGCTTGGGATTGTCCCTCTCTCTGCCCCTCCCCTGATCACACTCTTTCTCTCTCTCCAAATAAATAAACTTAAAGAAATTAAAAGATATTAAAACTAAATTTTAGATAAGCAAATGACACCATTGATTGTCATTAGACGTCCTGGTTTAAAGGAGATGAGTTTTACTAAATGTACACAGAATAGAAAAGTTGAGTCCAGGGATAGGAGAAGACTTAAGCAAAAACTCACAAAGGGAGAAGAAAACCATTATAGCTACATATGGTAGACCTAGAGGTTCTTGATCCATAACCCTTGCAAAGGAGTGACGTGTTGCCCTAGTTGCCTTGAATGTTGTCAGCCTATAGGCTTACAAGTCTCAGTGACTTCAAGAATTGCAAACAGCGACCTCATGCAAGGTCATGCCTTCCTGGACTAAGCATATCAGATAACTGAGACAGAGGTATTAAGTCCCAGATAATTTAGCATGAATTGAGTCATTTCAGCTCCAGGGCTACCTGTAGGGCTGCCTGAGAGTGACAGGCCTATATCATCACTCAGCTTCTTCTGATCTGTCTGGTCCACCCATTCCCTTCACAGGGAATTTCTTCTGGAAGCTATAAAAATGCAAAAACAAAACAAAACAAAACCTGAATATATCTAACACTATGCAAACTGGGCCTGATGAAGGAGAGACAATATGTCAAAGAAACTGCAAAACAAAACAAAACAAAAAAAGTGAGGAGATTCTTTGGGAAATTTGAATGAACTTCTGCTAAGTTCATCTAAATACTTAAGTCTTAACACAATTTTTCAGGATAGGAAAAGAAGGAACACTACTTAACTAATTAAGGCTAAAATTGGAATTAAACTAGAACTAAATAAGAGAAAGAAAATTCACAAGGATATGGAAATTAAACAGCAGTCTTAAATAGCCAATTCATCAAAGAAGAAATCACAAGAAAACTTATTAAGGCAAAGAAGTCATTCATACAAAAATCCAAATAATGGTAACCTCAGTGTGAGGTCAGGAGAGTATAGATGTGATGAGGGAGATACACGCTTGCATCTTAGGAATTGCTATCAGATGTGCTTGTTGACCTGGAAGTTATATTTGTGTTCATTTCTTTAATATTCTTTATTCTGTAATATTTCTGTATATGTTTTACATTTACTATATCAAAAATACTAGGGTTTAAGTAATTTTTAATCAAAACATAAATGATGAGCAAAAGAAAAATAATTGTAATGATCCTGATGTAACTTGAGAAATTACATATTCTGAAATTGAGAAAGAACTGGAAAGGTGAGAGAATGGGCCAGTTTTCACCTGGGTACTTGAGATTCCATAGACATGGACACAGAAAGCCTTTATTAAAAAAATTTTTTTTTAATCTGTATTTATTTTTTTGAGAGACAGAGTGTGCTCAGGGGAGAGGTAGAGAGAGAGGGAGACAATAGGCTCCAGGCTCCCAGCTGTCAGCACAGAGCCCGATTTAGGACTCACACTCGTAAACTGTAAGATCATGACCTGACCTGAGCTGAAGGCAGATGCTAAACCGACTGAGCCACCCAGGTGCCCCAGAAAGCCTCTATTTTATGAGAAGTAATAGTTGAGTTCTACTAAAGCTTTTCCCCAACCTAGCTTTGCCTGAAGTTTTCCTGAAATTTCCAAAAACTCTGCTAATTGGCAAGTTACCAAAAGTATTCCTGTATTACTCAGAAATAAAAGTGTTATTACATGACCCCTAACACAAAGTGATGTATCTGGGAATCAGTCATATACTACAAAAAAACCCGGGTCATTCAGGTCTAATCTATTGATCACTGCCATTTTACTCCCCTCCTAGTTAAGTCAAATTTATTAAGCCTTTCAACTTTTATATATTGAAGATGTTTTAAAAGCAATATCATAATTTTACTTCAGCAGTAATTTGTTTAAAGTATTCAGAACTGCCATATCATCTTTAAAAGAGCTTTCCACTATAGCTCTTCATAAACATACTATGCCATCATTTTAGTGAAGAGTCAAAACACCACCAAAGCTCTACCACTGCCACCTAAATGAAAATGATTTAAGTGGAAAACTTGTTTCCTCTAATTAAAAATCACTATTAGCTCTAGTTTTGTTAACATAGAGTCTTCTGTTTACATGTTTTTATTGTTATTGTTAACAGTAACTTCAGTGTTGGGGCGCCTGTGTGGCTCAGTGGATGAAGCGAATGACTTTGGCTCAGGTCACGATCTCACAGTTTGTGTGTTCAAGCCCCATGTCGGGCTCTGTGTTGACAGTGCGGAACCTGTTTGGGATTCTCTCTCATCCTCTCTCTCTGCTCTTTCTGCTTTGTCTCTCAAATAATAAACGTTAAGAAAAAAATTCAGTGTTAACACTGGGCAAGTATTAAATGACAATGTCAACTTCACCTAAAATTCCTAGCAATGTTCTGAAAATCTTAGTTTTCTATACTTTCTCCTATACTTTGTGATACCGTTATCATTGGGGGAAGTTTTTTTTGTGTTTTGTTTTTTAAGCTTGAAATCGACAGCAATATATTTGTGAATTTTAATAAGATTGTCAGGATATGTAAATTCTTGAAATAGTTACTTATACTGAAAAGAAGTTAGTTTTTGGAGAGACACAGTAAACAGTTCAAATTGAGAAAGTAAAGTGCTATTGTTTGCCCTGTGGGTAGATTTAGCAGTCATGAAACCTTCAGACAACTCTAGAAAGAACTAATGTATCTAGTCATTGGTTTGTCTGCAGGAGAGTATAGGCTATCATGATTGCTTCATGTTAAAGGAATTATAAACAAAAGGGCTAGAGGAAACCAATATTTTGAGCAATTTTGACAGGCATCCCATGAAGGAACACATGTACGTACTTTATACCTGTCAGATGCCAGCTAGGTTAGTTCCTTTATCAGAAAAAAAAAATACATGCCGATAAACTGAGAACATTTTTTTGAAACATGATGATGGACACTATTTTTGTGAATGCATTCTCAGTAGTGGACACACTGCTGTAACTCCTTTTTCTGGCAGGATAATAACAGAATGAAGGTTTCAATCGGAGGAAACCCTGTGTATTCTCTGGAATGTAACTGAATTGTTTTAGTTTGCCTATGTTATGTGGAGGCTCTAGAACATGTAAAATGATAAAGCATGTATGTTAGTGGTTCACTTAAACATAATGGCTTACAAAGGAGATTGATAAGTGACATTATAGATTATTTCTGGGTAAATTCTGTATGGAACAAACCATCTATTCTGTGCCAGTTAAATAAATCTAAATATATGGAAAGTGTTTTCTCTCATGTTAGTACTTATAGGAATTTGTGCTGTTATCTAAGATCTCTGCATTTCACAGCAAGCACTTACTATTTGTAAAATTAAAAAAAATGATAGTGGCCTAAGAAAACTTGTTCTTTATAATGATAAGGCATTGAGAAAAAATTGTGATTTATAGTCAGTTCCTCTGTGAGGCTAAAATGCTGATCATGTAAATTCTCCTTATCTGTGGCTCTGTAGAAGTGAAATAATTGAGAAGAGGGATGACTGGATGAATTATTTTTAAGTAGCCAGGGAAGGTTACCTTGAGTACACTATTGCCATGGAAGTCAGCTAGACACTGAAGAATGAGATTTTGGAATTATACTTGCCTTTGGTGGGTTTTTAAAGAGTCTCATTCTATCATTTTTGGGAAATGGGAAGTTGAAACTCACTTGACAACTTGCAATCTTCATCCTCACTGGAGAGCTGTTTGATTTTAAGTACGCAATTGAAGAAGGATGTTGGACATTTTATAGGCTGCTTCATAGACTAAAGTCCAGGAGCTGAAGTTCACAGTTACAATTAGATTTATCTTAAGCTCTGCCAGGGACAAAGCAAACCCATTTATATGTCCTGCTTTTAGGATATACTTTGTAAGGTATAGTAGCAGCTATAAACATGACATGGGAGTGTATATGTTTAAATATATATAACCTATGATGACTCCACTTTGCAATTTACAGTATGATTGAAGATTCTCTGTGAAAATTTTTGATTAAGAAATTTGTACCATGGACAATGCTGTTTTTGACTGTGTAGCCTTGAAGTGGTTTGCCTCATACTCAGGATTTCAAACATGTTCAGCCAGGACTTGTATTATGATGCAGACAAAAAAAAAAAAAAAAAAAAAAAGCAGTTGAACTAAAATTTGCTTATTTATCACTTACTTATCATTCAAATATATTTATTTGAAGTCTGGTATACCAGAAATTATGATAGACACTCTAGGATTGATCAAACTATTGGCACATTATGTTCTCATTACCAGTGTGATCTTTATCTAGGTTCTAAGTAGAATATATTATTTATTTCCCAGTGCTTAGGAACCCAGTAAAATTCCTTTATATGTGAATTAAGTGAGTAAATGTTATTCTTTATGTTGTAACATTTAGAAAATATTTGGTATATCATCTTATCCAGAAAATATCCCTTGGTGAAGGCCAAGTGCTGAATTAAAAAAAAAAAAAAAAGAAGAATATTAAAAAAAAAAACTGATTTAAGAATCCTTACTACAATTGTAATCAAGTGAAATAAAAAAAAATAACTTTCCAAGTATGTAATTACCAGAATAGTTCTCTGAAATGGAAGTAATCTTCCTGTTTTTTTTTCTTTTTATTTGGCTAAATACAAGATTCTGAAAGAAAAGAGAATAACTAGGAAATGTGGGTGTGTTTGTGGAAAAGGTGGGAAAAATATAAATTTTAAGAAAAATTTGGTACTGGTATGCTCATTGCAATCAGAATTGGCTTGAGGATGGTCAGATAATTGAGGAAAGGCAGACAAAACTAAATATTAAGAATGAAAGAAGGGCTTTAAAGAAAACCTGACTTGTTTCACAATTTTTCATTACTATAAAAAGTATAATTCAGCTTAAAGATAACTGGCAACTAAAAATTAAAGGTGCTATAAATACACGTAAGCTTCGATTTTCAGAAGTCATAAAAGTAATGCAACTTTATTTTACAGTATGATTTTTTACTCTTGAAAGTGATGATTATTATAAAGTATAATAACTAAAATAAAAAATTAAAAAAAAATTAAAAACCTGGGGCGCCTGGGTGGTTCAGTTGATTAAGTGTCTGATTCTTGATTTCAGCTCAGGTGATGATCTCACAGTCATGAGATCAAGGCCCCATGCATCAGGCTCTGTACTGAGTGTGGAGGCTTCTTAATATTTTTTCTCCTTCTCCCTCTGCCCCTCTCTCTGACTTGTTCTCTCTGTCTCTCTTTTTCTAAGTAAATAAATAAAAAAAACCTAAAGACAGTATGATAACTGGGTCAAGGATGACCTGGGAAAATTGGTCACTAGGATGTTGTTGATAGGGGAGTAATTCAGTACATATTCAGGACTGTAACCTGTATGATGATAATCAATAAAGTGGTTAAAATCCCAAAATTTAGAGGTAGGTTTTGGTTTAAAGCAATTCCAAATCTGTCATGGATTCACCTCAAGATGGAAAGCAAATTATTAAACCTCTGTTTTCCTCATCTGAGGAATGAAAGTAGTATTAATACTAAAACCTCATAGGGACACTGTGAGGTTAAACATGTTAACTTGTTATAAAGTCCTTAGAACAATGCCTGTCTCATAATACACGCTCAATTAAGTGTGATGTGGTATTGATAATCTTTAAATGCTTATACCTAGCAATTTCATTAGGTGGACTTGGTTTTGTAAGAAATGTATCAGAGATACTTAAAGCAATATAAGAAGAATGCCGTTTTGAATAGCATTTGTGTAATCTAAACTGAAGCAGCAGAAACATCCAGCAATAGGCAGTTGGCTTAAACAAATGTGTCTATGGAGCCATTAAGTTTTCTCTGTAGAAGAATTTTTTAAATGCCACAGTACTTCATTTAAAAAAAGGACAGGGGCACCTGGGTGGCTCAGTTGGTTGAGTGTCTTTGGCTCAGGTCACGATCTCATGGCTCGTGAGTTCGAGCCCCACGTCGGGCTCTGTGCTGACAGTTCAGAGCCTGGAGTCTGCTTTGGATTCTGTGCCCCTCTCTCCCTGTACCCCTCCCTCACTCATGCTCTGTCTCTCTTTCTCTCAAGAATAAATAAAACATAAAAATTTTAAAAAAGGACATAAGGAGTATGTATAGACAAACATATTTGGTGAATATTATATATAACACATAAAAATGGAAAGAAATAGATCAATATGTGAAGACTAGTTATGTTTGGATGGTAGATTATGGGTGAGTTTTCACCACATGTGTGTGCATATTTGGTAGCACTCTTCTATGTTTCTTTTTTTTTTTTAACGTTTATTTTGAGAGAGAGAGAGAGAGTGAGCGCGCGCACAAGTGGGCACGTGCGAGCAAGGGAGGGACAGAGAGAGGGAGAGTGAATCCAAGCAGGCCCCACATTGTCAGCACAGAACCTGATGCAGGGCTCAAATCCCCAAACCGTGAGATCATGACACGAGCTGAAATCAGAGTTGGACACTTAACCGACTGAGTCACCCAGGTGCCCCAGTGTTTCTATGTTTTATGGTTAGAATTGTGTCCCCCCAAATTCATATGTTAATGTCCTAACCTCCAGTACCTCAGAATATGATCTTATTTGTAAATAGAGTCATTGTAGGTCTAATTAGTTCAGATGCGGTCACTCTGGAGTGGTTGGATGCCTAATGCAATATGACTGGTATCCTTATAAAAAGGGAAAAGTTGAAAGTGCAACAGAGTAGTCTCTCAGCTCAAACTTGATTCCTTAGGTGACTTTAATTTTCTATTGCCACGTGTACAAGGAAAAGTAAACAACCTGGGTTGCACACATTCTGCACATCCTGCACTTTAGCAGGAAAAATCCTGTTTTCAGGACCGACCCTTGGCTGGCTCCATGGACTGGTTAACCTGATATGAGTATTTTTGTATGCTTAAGGAGTTGGGTCACACTGTACCAGTTTGATCAGATAGTTTTATGTTAACAGTATGGTTTATAGTGACCATCTGTTTTTACTTTGGGAGTCTGGATTCTGAGTAGATGGGTCAGTCATGCATATGTGAGTGGTCTCCCATAACAACCGGGGAAACCATGAATCAGGTGAGTTTCCTTGTTGATAACAGTTAAAATGTGTTACTACACATCATTGTTAGGAGATTTAAGTGCATCCTGTGGGTCTCCACTGTGGGGGGACAATTGAAACCTGGTGTTTTGTTTCTCCTGACCTTTTGCCCCATTTACCTTTCCCTTGACTGATATTATTCTATATCCTTTCACTGTAGTAAACTGTGACTATGTATGTAATAGTAGCAGAATCCTTCCAGTTATACTTACAAGCAAATTACGGTCTTGAGGATGGCCTTTGGAACCCCAACTACAGCATGTAAACTGATGTAATCATAAATTCCAGGGGTTAGGACATGGGCATATTTGAGGACCACAGTTCTGCCTGTAATATAATATAGTTGAATTATTTTTTTATGTTTACACATTAAGCATGAACAGTATTTAATTAATTAATTAATTTTAGAGGGAGGGGAGAGGGGCAGAGGGATAGAGAGAGAGAATCTTAAGTTGGCTCCACTCTCAGTGCAGAGCCTGACATGGGGCCCAACCCTACAACCATGGGATCATGGCCTGAGCCAAAATCAAGAGTTGGGTGCTCAGCCAACTGAACCACCCAGGCTCTCAAGTATGAACACTTTTAAACATTGAAAAGTCATACTTCTGAGGTACAGTCAAATGAAGATGTGAAAGCCATTACTGTGACCATTAGAGTAAAAATGGATAAAGAGAGAGGAAAGAGGACCTGGTGGGGAAAGAGAGGGAGGGAGCGGGTGAGAAAGGAATTTGGCTATTTGTTACCATAGAATGTATTGTAAAATATGTATTTTTCTGTATCAATTTTAAAGGTAATAAAAGAGACAGTAGTAAATGTCATTGCCAACAAAGGCATAGTGAGTTTGATAAGGAGAGTGAAAAAAGACAGTGACTCACAGGCAAACATAAGCTTTCATGACCCTTTAAAATCTATTATAAACAGAATGTGAGACTAGAAATATTGATCATTTGGAATTTGTTCTAAGTGTTCTGACACCCACTATGGGAAATAGGGAATTTAGTATGAATGTCAAGCCACGAGAATAGATGCTTTGTGTCTCCTTTTCAATATATCATTTTTTAGCATCTCAGAAACAATAGTACTCTTGTTAGCTGTCAAGTATTCCAGTTTAATTATCCTCCTCTTTCTTCTTTGAGGGACTAAACACTGTTTAACCTTTTAAATTTCCTAAGTCAAATGTTAGGAAAGCATATGGAAAGGCCATTCCATGGGCTATAAACATCAACTCAGCTCTGTCCTTAAAGAAAACTTTTTTTTTCCCTACTAAGAAATAATATTTGGAGTAAATAATTTTTATCAAATGTTAAGAACTGCTATTTGTACCCCACCATATTAAATTCTGAGCCAGAGGTGGGATTACCAAGTAACATCTTTGAGCAAAGAAGGTCTTAATGTGTATTATCAATGTCCTGCATAGGATCTCCTTAATAATACTAATGTATGAGTTTTCCTGTCTGTTTTCTTGCCACTACTTTATTTGCTCCCTAATACTTGTTTCCTAACAGTTTTGTCCATTCTCTAATGTAGTTACCCTTGTCTTCCAAACATGTAGACTTTTCTGCAAATGAGCTCATCTGACCTCTCTGCATGTAACCCTTTAATGACTTCCTTTAATTTTTATAGTTCAGTCTACATATGGTGCATGATGTGATTCAGACACAGTCATCATTGCAGCTCAGCATTTTCACACATTTCATAGTAGTCCCCACTTATCCAAAGGTGGTATGTTTCAAGACTCCTGGTGGATGCCTGAAACGGAATAGTCCTAAACCCTATATATATCATGTTTTTTCCTACATGTAACATGTCTATGATACAGTTTATAGATGAGGCACAGTAAGAGATTAACAATAATAGTAACATGGAATAATTATAACAGTATACTATAATGAAAGTTATGTGAATGTGCTCTTTTTCTTATGATGTGAGATAAAATGCCTATGTGATGAGATGCAGTGAAGTGAATGATGTAGGCATTGTGACTGATACTGACCTTCGAATAATTTGTCAGAAGGCGGATCATCTGCTTTTGGACTGTAGTTGACTTCAGGTAACTGAAACCACAGAAAGTGAAACTGAGGATAAGGGGACTCCTGCATTTCCTCTTTGGTGGTCATTTCTCCTCCTCTTCCTCTTCCTTTAGCCACCTGATTGATTTTCAAAACTCAAAGCATTTCTTTCACAAAGTTTTCTTATGAATCACATAATTTGTATTCTCTCAGTGCTCTGCCATCCTTGTGGTCTTAATATGTTTGCCAGTCTTTCCTACTACAAAGTAAACCTTTGAGGCCATGTGTTGTATCTTATCAGAATTTTTGTTCCTAAAGCCTATCTGAGTGGCGAATATTAGTTGTTTAATACATATTTGATGAATTCTTAACTAGTGCTAGTAAAGCATTAGAATTCGATGTTCAGATTGAAAATGCAGTTATCGATTTAAATTAACTCTCTAGATTTGTTTCCCCTTCTATGGATGCTGTCACTTTGTGCATACCCCCAATTTCTCTAGCATTGTTTCTGAGTTGTATAGGTTATCTACTTTAATTTCAGCAGTGCTTATTACTTTAAAAAGTAGCAATTATTGTAAAAAAGGAGGCACTGATTACAGTTGAAATAACCTGGCACAATGACTCACTTACTCTCCAGAGTAACAGATTGAACTCAGTATGACATTTAATTTATATATACATTTATATGAAGAGAGGGGAGAGAAGGAGAGAGGGAGTTTCAGATCAAGAGGAGAATATAGGGAGGCCTGGAGGAGGGGGCCTGGGTATTTGCATGATCTGTATTTCTGTTCCACATGGAAATTAATATGAAACAGAGTGGCCTTTTCTCTTTATTTTGACATGTCATAAGATCTTTTTTTTCCACAGTACATCCTCAATGAATTTACAACATATATTTATTAGCTTGTCTTATTACGTTAGAAATGCTCCAGTGTTGGAGGATACATTCCTGAAATGTGATCTGGCAGAATGCCTACTCTGGTTTCTAACAGTCCCTTTGGGGAAGACATTCCTCAATAGATATGGCGCTATTGACTGTATGAGTATTCAGGCTTCATCCATTCTGTAGTTAGTGGCAGTAGCACATGGGAAGGCAGGTTTGAGAAAAAATGGTAAACTCTCAGACTAACAGAAGGTACACTGTGCATGAGATAGAGTGTATAAGAATGAGGCTGGAAGGTAAACAGTGGCAAAATGATAAAGTACTAAATAAGCCTTGCTAAAAATTGGATTATATCCATATCCTTATATCACAGGAAAGAAATTAATACTTTTGTAAATAGGTATTTGATGTGATCATATTTTTTTTTATTAAAGGAAGGACGAGATGCAAGGAGATTTTAATTTTAATTTGATAAAATTAACAAATTTTCATCCCTTATCTATATTTTTTGCAGACATTATGCTAGGCAGAGTTCTAAAGCAAGAAATTGTAAGGGGATCTCTTAAGATAGTTACCATGAAGGTGGAGTGAAAAAAGTAAGAGCTAAATTACAAATAGAGTTAACAAGATTGATTGATTGTAAGAGAAAATGTAAAAGAAGAAATTAAGGGCAAAATTCAGGTTTTCTCAGAGGTAGATGGATATATGACAGTCTTCAAGATATAAAATTTAGTTTTGCTTAAAGCTGTAGTGAAGAAAATTCAGTTTTAGACATCTGTGGTTGAAGGATCTTTTCACAGTCTGGAGAGAATATGTTGACATGCAACTGGACATAGTTTTCTGGTGCCTCAAAATGAGAAAAAAGCTGGGAGAAAAATGTAGATTTGACAAATATTTTTAAAAATTGCAAAAAAAATGACATAGGTGTTCTGATGAATCCAAGAGTTCTTTTAATACATTAATTATGGCATAAAATATGTTTCACATAAAAATTTTAATAAAGCTATGTTTCTGGTAATCAGAGGAATTCATAGTAAGAAAACAATGAAATAAAAATTTGATACATGCAGTTGATCAAGATAAAAAATATTCTGGCAAGAATTTTTGGATTATTTTCATGATTTCCTAGGAACTCTGAATTGGTATAAATGCTTAGAAAGTAATTTGACAATTTTATATCAAGAAATTAAAAATATTTATATTATTTCCTGTTTCCTATTGTTGATAGGAATTTTTTCTGTTTAAATAATCAAATATTCTTTATTATTTTTTTTCATGTGGAAAGGTTGAGTGAATGCTACTTTCAAATAGGATGATTATTAAACATGATGAATATTTCTGATATATTTTTTGCAGTTTAAAAATTATAGTTCTAAATAATTTTTGATGACTTGTAAAAATGGGTACATTGAAAGTATCTCAAATGGATGATGAAAAATTAAATAACATAGTAATTACAAAGCTATATCACTCTCGGGGCGCCTGGGTGGCTCAGTCAGTTAATAACACATCCGACTTCTGCTCAGGTCATGATCTCCTGGTTCATGAGCTCAATCCCTGCTTCAGACTCTGTGCTGACAGCTCAGAGCCTGGAACCTGCTTTGGATTCTGTGTCTCCCTCTCTCTCTCTGCCCCTCTCCTGCTCACACTTTGTCTTTCTGTCTCAAAAATAAATAAACATTAAAAAAGAAAAGCTAAATCATTCTGATCCAAAATATGTCCAATACAAAATATTATTTATATATGCAATAAACATGCACATATAATAGGTATATGGAATTTATGTGATTTGTATGGATTATTTTAGTTTCCCACACTATAGTTTCCTGCATTTTGCAATTTTCCTATCAGAAATACCTGCTAATTTATCAATTAAAACATCACATTTCCCTGATATGCCAACTGTATTCTCTGTAGGTAGTCTATATGTTAGTGTTCCAGAATAATGTAAATACATTTATATAGCTTTTGAATCTCATTTTTCTTAATGAATTTGCTGTTTCCATTTGACCTGAGTAGTGAATCAGAGTAAGGAAAATTTTCTTCAGGTTTCGCCTTTTCCTTCTGTATGAAGCCCTTGGTAGAGACCTCAGAAGAGGACCTTGGCTAAGGCATCAGGTAAGATAAAAAGACCTAGAAATAAAGGTACCTGGGTGAAGAATACAGATATGATTAAGAGCATGATCAGCTATAGAGGCCTGAGTCCCTCACTGCAACTCCCTTTAGAGACTGACATGTATGGGCTGTTCATGAGGTATGGTGTGGAGAGGACAGCTGTCTCCTATGAGATCAGCCAGAGTTTTTTTAAGTTCTTAAGGATAAGCTTGAAAAATCACACAGAGATTGTTAGGAGCCAGACTCTTCAGAATGAAAATCTGAAATATATTTTGCCATAAAAACTTTCACAAAATACTCTATAGTACCCTAATCTGTGGGGTGATATTCATATCCTCTTCACCCGTTGGGAGCTATTCCTTAAAGAGATTAGCACTGAAGTAATAAACATATGCAACTAATTTCTCTGGAAGAGGAACAGGTGTAGAGTTCTACTTTGGGTATTATTTACCAGACATGTAATGCTGCATGTTCTCCCTGAGAAAACAATGATTGTCATAATTAATAGTGCTCTCTGAACAAGAGAAGCCAATTCTTTATAATCTGGCAGTCGTGCATATTAACTCTCAAGGCTAGAATTAAATAAATGAATCAGTTTGACTGAAGGCCAAGTAGTTGTTTATGGTGTACGATTTAAGTCATTTTGTCCATTGTACATGACGATGTACGTCCTATTTCATGATGAGTCAACGTGACATATTTAGCTTCATGACTGAAATGTGACCTCATTTTTATTTTCTGTCTGCTGTGGTTCTTGGAAATTACTATTCACATATTTACTAATGGAATGCTTCAATTAGATGGATTCTCTGAAAGAAATAGAAACTCAATAAGATGCTTTGAAATAGCCAAATGACACTTAGAATTTGGAGGGATTCACAATCCAGCAATTTATTAGAAACACTAGAGGAAAATACAAAAAATAAATGTTGCAGTTATTATATTGTAGTCTGACGTCATGATCTATTAGATGATGAGGGAGGATTTAAAAGCTGAGTGTTTGTGATGTTCTCTCCCTCGTTAGTATTCCATTGCTTGACTTGCTTTTTTTTTTTTTCACTCAAGCAGAGCTTTTTATAGCGGTGTTACTTACCATTCATCTTTTTAAGTTAATTACTATGTAGTTTATTCTTTTAGAGTTAGCAACTAGACAATTTAGATATTAGTAACCTATTCATTTAAAAATATTGGTGTGTTATTGATCAGTCATCTATGCAATGATTTGCAAAATGATGCAAAATATTTCTTTTGTCTAATCACTTATACTCTAATCACTGGAAGGAAACCTGTAAGACTCAGATGTTTTTGGGAGATGATGGGTCTTTCTTTACTTCTGGGTGGTAGGGCATAGGATTCTCAGATGTGATGTCCTAAAATCAGATGTTAATATTTTATATTTAGTCAAATTATCTTGAAGCTAGACAAGATTTTTCTAGGGCAGTGAAAAGATTACTTATTACTGACAGGAGTAACTAGATCCTTTCACATTTGGCCCAGGTTCATTTCTTAAAAGCCAGAGGTCTTCCTATACCTACCTGTGTTAGTAAGGAACCTTCTATAAGTAAGGAACCCCAGAAATATGAACCTAGGACTTTATGTAGAACAGGGACAGTTATCCTTGCACTTGTCCTGAAAGAGGAAGAGAAACCGTTATTAATGTAAACAAATTCTCTGGAAGAAACAGTGAAGGAAAGAAATGGGGAAGAATTCTTGGTTCCTATTTGGACTGTAAACAAGTATCTCCAGGGAGAAGATAAGAAAAGAGTTTTTAAATCTATTTATGTATGTATTTATGTATATTTATTCATTCATTCATTCATTTATATATTATTTATTTGTTTGTTTATTTATTTATGGCAGTGTACCCATGCTCATGGGGGAAGGGCAGAGAGAAAGAGAGAGAGAGAGAGGAGAAAATGAATGAATGAATGAATCCCAAGCATGTTTCACATTCAGCATGAGCCCAATGTGGGTCTTGATACCACAACCCTAGGATCATGACCTGATCCAAAATCAAGAGTTGGATACTCAACCCGCTAAGCCACCCAGGTACCCCAAGGGGTTTTCAAATTTAAAATGAGATGTCTCTCTTTTTGAATACAAACACAAAGAAAAGTAACTCTTTAAATCTCTCAGGAAGATTCTTAGCTATTCAGTTGTCTTTTACATCAGTACTCTGAATTTACCTGTCTAAAGGAGAAAGAGAAGGTTTATATCTTTTGAATGGAACCAAATGGCTTTACCGTTAAAGGAATAAATGGCTACCAGTCTAACACCCATAGCATGTGAGGAGCAAATGTTTCTCGGAGAGTGGGTACCTGCATGGCTCAGTCCTTTAAGTGACTCTTGATTTTGGCTCAGGCCATTATCTCACATTTCATGGGATGGAGCTCCATGTAGGGCTCTGTGCTGATAGCATGGAGCCTACTTGGGGTTCTCTCTCTCTCTCCCATTTGCACTCTCTCTCTCTCTCAAAATAAATAAATTTTTAAAAAATGTTTCTTGGAGAAATAACAGCAAATATTCTTTATCTTATAGCTTATCCATTTCATAGATGTGGAGGCTGGGACTTTGAAGGATCATTCAGAAATCTGGGAAGGATTTGTCTTCCCACAGTGATACACCTGAATTCAATAGAAAGTTTTTTTTAGAGGATAAAAATAACAAGCCAGATAACTTCAAGGCAGGTATACTTAGGGAAAAGGGTCTTGTGGTGCACTTCAATTAGCAATAGGGATATCATTTTAGCTTGCTTAGCTGTTGGGTAAACCATATAGGAAATAAGAGAAACTTTCCCCTTTTTTGGAAATGAATATAAAAAGGTGCTATTTTTCCTTAAGAAGAAAGAATATTTTCCTATATTACTTTGGGTTAATTACAAAGAGTTAGAAAAAAACTAACATTTTTTAATGTTTTTTCTCAGTGTAACTATGCTAACATACAGACATTTATATTTTAAGAGTCTTAAGTATCAAAAGCTAATGTAAATATGATACAGAAAGTATAGAAGTTAAAAAACTCAACCTACTTCTCTAACCCATAAACAGTTATGCTGTTTGCACAAATTGCCAGTGCCAGAAAATTTCTGTGAAAAGGCATTTTTGAAAGATGTAATACTGAGTCTTATGATCACAAGGGCATTGTATTGTTATTGTGAGCTTGTCAGATGATAAATGAGGATGTAGTTCCAGAAATTAATTAGCTGAAAAGAATATCTACCTATTTCAGTAACTTTCCATGGGAAGTGTACATTCAATTTTATGCCAAAAATGGTCTCTTTTTATAGCTATTAGCTAGTGATTTTTTAGAATCCTAAATCTGATAATGAATAAGTGTTCAGCCAGCTTAAGAAATGTAACTGATATTGTTTGGGTAAAAATATCATTATGAGAACATAATTTTAAGGTTATAAAAACTGATTATTTTTTGTCTTCTAAGTGTCTTCCATTGAAGGTTAATGTGTAATTAAAATGCTTTTTATTTCTTCTGGCTTCCTAAATGTCATTTTTAGTCTACTCTCAGTGTTTGTTAAAAAAAAAATGCATAAAATTTCTCTATTCCCAAATTTGCCATGGCTTTCTTCCTATCTATCATATCTATCATTTATATAACTATCTCTTAAACTATTCCTATATACATTTTAGTTACTCAATAAACTATGTATGTTACTTAAAAACATTCACTTAGAAAACTTGGGCATTTTTCAAAATGAATATAACCAATAATAAAACTAGATTTGATTTTTCTGGTACTTGGTTACATTACATCAACTTCACCTTTTTTGTTAATTCATAAATCCTTGATAAAGGAATGATTAAGGATCTGCTGTGTATCAGGGACTAGGCTAGGTAAAGGTTTACAAAGATGACTGAGCCCTGAGGCAAATATATAGCACAATAATTAATTTCAGTGACTTTGAAACCAGATAGACTTGGGCACAGTTTCAATTCTGTCACTTAGGGTTTGTGTATGACATTCTGGATGATAATTGTATAAGTTTTATTAATTTAATTGAACTGTGAAATGAAAATGCCAGTAATACTACGAATAAAATCAGGAATATTGCTTCAAGTAAATATAGACACTGATTTTATGCCTTTCACAAAACAACTCAAAATGTATTATAGATCTAAATATAAAATACAAAACTATGAAAATCTTAAAAGATGACATAGGCTAAAAGGTAGCTGATACAGGATAGAATCTTGACTTGAGCACTTTTTAGATAAAATGGTAAATATTCAGGGGCGCCTGGGTGGCGCAGTCGGTTAAGCGTCCGACTTCAGCCAGGTCACGATCTCACGGTCCGTGAGTTCGAGCCCCGCGTCAGGCTCTGGGCTGATGGCTCGGAGCCTGGAGCCTGTTTCTGATTCTGTGTCTCCCTCTCTCTCTGCCCCTCCCCCGTTCATGCTCTGTCTCTCTCTGTCCCAAAAATAAATAAACGTTGAAAAAAAATTAAAAAAAAAAAAGGTAAATATTCAGTCCATAAGAGAAAATTGATAAATTGGACTTCATTAAAATTAAAACTTGTGCTGTACAAATGATAATACCAAGAGAATAAAAAGACAATGGGAGAAAATTTTTGCAAAACACATATTTAAAAAGGGTCTCGTATTCAAGACTTGCAAAGAATTCAACAATATGAAAATAAGCAGCATAGTTAAAAAACGGGCAAATGATCTGAACAGACATTTCACCAACGAAGATATACAGATGGTAAGTAAGCATATGAAAAGATGCTCAACATTGTGTGTCATTAGGGAATTGCAAATTAAAACAGCAGTGGCATACCACGGTATACATGTTTGAGTGGCTAAAATTAGGAATACAGTGAGTGCTAGGGAGTGTGTGGAGCAACAAGAACTCTCTGTCATTGGTGGTGGAAATGGAAAATGGTACAGCTACTTTGGTAGACAGTGCAGTATCTTACAAAAGTAAACATACTCTTCTCATACAGTCTAACAATCAATATTCCTTGGTATCCAAATTCATTAAAAACTTATATCTACACAAAAACCTGCACACAAGTGTTTATAGAATCTCTATCATTGTTAAAAGTTGGAAGCAGTCAAGACATCCTTCAAGAGATGAATGGATAAACTGGCACATCCATACAATGGAATATTATTCAGTGATACAAGGGAAATGAGCTATGAAGCCATAAAGACATGGAGGGAATCTAAATGTATTGTGCTAAGGGAAAGAAACTAATATGAAAAATCTGAATCCTGTGTGACTTCAATTATATGACATTCTGGAAAAGATAAAATTATGCAGACAATAAAAAGGTTAGTGGTTGGCAGGGACTTGGGGGAAGGGATGAAGGGTTGAAAGGTTTGGCACAGGAGATCTATACAGCAATGGAACTATTCTGTGTACACAGTGATGATAGACAAACACCATTACACATTTGTGAAAACCCAGTAGCATGTACAACACAGTGAACTCTAATGTAGACTATGGACTTCAATTAATAATAATGTATTGGCATGTGTTCAGCAATCGTAACATGTACCAAACTAATACAAGCTATATAAATAATAAGACAAACCATGTGTGGGAACAAAGAGAATACATAGTAACTTTGTTTTTTCTAATTTTTCTGTAAACCTAAAACTGCCCTAAAAATAATCTATTTTAAAGAAAGGTAAAGGGTAGATTTAGAGAAAGTGTGGAAAGTATACAGCTCTATGTAAGAAAGAAATGAGATTTTTTTCCTAAGCTCTTAGCTCAATGCATGGCACTTAATATATATCAAAATTGGAACTAAATGGTAGGAATTATGATAATGAATATGATTATGATGATGGCAAGAAAAAATAGGATAGTCCTGGATTGATATAAGTAACAATTTTCCAAAAATAAATACATAAAAGTAAAAGAAAAAAAATCCTTAAATTTAGAAAACACTAATATTTACTTTAGGGTTGGGGACTGAATACAGCTATGTAGAAATTTTCCACAGAAATATATCATTTGAGCTGATATTTGAAAGATAAGTAAATATGACTAGAAAGAGCAAGAGGTAAAGAGCTTTTCAGAGAAGATATTGCATTTGCAAAACAATGGATTGATCATCTAACCTGGCAATATGGGAAACTGAGTAGTAAACATGTCTAAAGCATTGGATTCATGGCAAAAATGGAGATAAATCCACAAGCCTTGAAAGGTGATCTACAAATTATTACTTGATTTAGACTTTAAAAGCTTAAACA
The DNA here is from genome assembly GCF_028749965.1 of Puma concolor. Lineage (NCBI taxonomy): Eukaryota > Metazoa > Chordata > Mammalia > Carnivora > Felidae > Puma > Puma concolor. The sequence continues at coordinate 201,741,031 of NC_141667.1, read as the reverse complement.
AGGAGTATTGGATTCCTTTAACTATAAACTAGCTATTTGCTTTACATATTCATACAGATGAAGGAGTTATGGAGAAGATTTCTAGGCTGCTTATCCACTGTGTTATGCGTTTATAAAAATGCATTATTTTAGATGTGATTTTGGATTAAGAAATTTAGGATTAATAGTGACTAGATAAAATTACTCTAGAAATATTTAGCTAGTTTAGTACTTCAGGAGATTTTCGTGGATTACTTGAACACAAAGATAGCATAGAATATTTTGCACATTTTCTCCATTAAAAACTTGACTGAAAATGCGCTGAAGTTTTGTTACTTTTATTGCTATTAATCTTAAATTTTAATGTTATCACTGAACAGGAATGAATGGACAGTTTTTGTATGGCTTAACAAAAAGCAATTGGCCAGAGAAATAACTTCTGAAGTTTACATGACAAAAACATTCTCCATATATTTATGTATTTTCAGAAACATTTAATATAGTTTTTTTCTGTTACATGAGATACTATATTTCATAGATCAATAAGTGATGAAAATATTTCATAATTACACTTTTGTAAAGGTTCTGCAATATACAATTTCCTGATTTCTAAAAATGAATATCATTAAGAAATCTTTTAAATGTGGAATATGGTATAAATTTTTATTCTATGTAAAATATATTTGCTGGTCCTTATAGTTTAATATTAAAATGTATGTATTGATTCATTTTTGTTAGTGTTTTTATTGTACTATTCTTCTCTAAGTATACTGCTGTCAGCCTCAAAATTGTTGGGTTCTTCATCTTTTTTTTTTTTTAACTAAACTCTAGTAGGACCCTAATAACAGTGATGCATGACTCAAAGATCATAAGGTGATTGATGGCTGCCTATAGGTCTGATAATGACACAGTCTGAAATGAAAATACAATTTATCTGATGTGAAAAATATCGTGATCCCTCAAGCCTCTAAAGCATCAATGTGAATGTTCATAGGAAGTAGCCATAGTGATTATGGTTCAAGTTTACCACAGTTAAATTTAGTCTTTGAGGCACCATTTATTACCATCCCAAGTACTTTTTTTTATAGTATCCATAAGCAGAATTCACGGTCATCCAAGGGAGACCAAACTTTTAAGTTACTATATCAACTTCTAAAAGTTAACGAGTAGCCTGGGGAGTTATGATTTACTGTCAGTCCAGCAAGAAATGTCAGTGCCCTAGAATATGAGGAGGCAAGTGTCATCTAGCCGGATTTGTGAACTTTTCACTTTGCCATTCACTAGACAGCAAACAGAAAATTAGTCTATAAATAATTGAACTTGAAATTTTTTTGAAAATCTATCACAGCATGTTAAAAGCAATTTTGTTCTCGAATTAGCTCTCCACAAGTAGTAAATATGTCAAACAGCCTTTAAATAATGCAACATATAGAGCAACAGATAAGAAGGTTTAATAAGAATAAGAGAAAAGAAGACATTAGAAAATACACATGATGTATGATTTTGTTGGTTGTATTTTCTTTCTGAGAAAATTGGAATATAAATCTGATTTTAAAATGCCCATTAAAAGTAGACAATTTGCATAATGATGTTTTAATATTCTAGGAAAATGATACAAATTTGTAAATAAACATTTCTAATATGCCTTTATTCTGTACACAGAGAACATATGTGTAAGCCTTCTTAAGAATGAAAAAACAAGGTTACAAATGACTGCTCATAAAGATATAGGAAAAGATGAAGGGTGAAATGTTTCAATAAAAGCTCTACTGTGTGGTTCTTTAAAAGTGTTCTTGTAAGTGGGGTGCCTGGGTGGCTCATTTGGTTAAGCATCTGACTTTGGTTCACATCATGATCTCACAGTTCGTGGGTTAGAGCCCCGCATCAGGCTCTGTGCTGACAACTCAGCCTGAATCCTGCTTTAGATTACTTGTGCTTTGTCTTTCAAAAGTAAAGAAGAATTTTAAAAAATTATGACTGTTTTGATAAGATACCTATATAAAAGGACACCCAAGTTTTTAGGTGGTTTTAGGAAACCACATTCATAATACTAAAACATTAATTTTTTTTATCCTTTTTATATTTTGGTATCTTTAATATAGGAGAAAATGTATTACTTAACCCTGATGTTAAATAATGTACAGTCGGTTTAAGTATTTTGTATACAATAAAAATTCATTGGCATCAGTAATTAGAAATATTTTATAAAACTAAAAGTAGTATGGAATAAAGTGATGTATGGCAGTAAATGTCTGTCATGGGAAACGTTTGTATAATAATGCATGTTAAGTTTATTTTAGTGGTAAACTTACATAAAATGGTAAGAATAGTACATGTAACTTTCTTATTTCTGATAGTTTAAAGTATGTTACTGACAAGGTGCCCTGTTACCAAAAAATACTTGAATGTATTACTTACAAATAGGAACATCCTATTATATAACCACATACAGCCATCATAATCAAGAAATCAGCATAGAGGAAGTGCTTTAAGACTCTTGAACTGTCTTACTCCTGATCAAACTTTATTTACTCATTTATATTAGTCTATTTACATACATGCCTCTTTTGTTTATCAGTTATAATTCCTTATTATCATTGTTTTTTGATACCTGAACTATCCCAGGTTTGGACAGTGAAAGACCCTCAAGGTTCCTTTTGTGTGACTTTGACTTGCCTGCATCATTCTTTGAACACATCCTTTGTCACGTGTGTGCACACACATACACATACACATGATGTTCCAGATCACTTTCTAATTTCTAATTTTCTAATTGTTTCTCCAAGGAGCCTTGGTTCCTATTTGGGGAGAATGGTATTTATAATCCATTATTCAGGCACAGTTGTGTTCTCCTTGCCCTTGGGTTGTTACTGCTCTCCTATGCCTTCTCAGTGGAAGAACCAGGGATTATATGAATGTACACACACACTTATGAATATGTATGTAATGTATATTTTATATATAAAACTTACATCCGTGTGTGTGTGTGTGTGTGTGTGTGTGTGTGTATGAGCATGTAGAGGTACATATATATATATAAAATATACCACTACAAATTCATACCAACATCTCCCCATTCTATCCAGTACAATGTTTATTTTAATTTTCTCCCTGAACATAATTATGCCTTCTCTATCAGTGAGGAAACTGGCTATAATTATCTTCAGTGGGTTTTCTTGTTTGATAAATCTCATTGTGTACACTTACCTCCCATTGCTGCTGCTGCCCATGCTCCTTGTGGAAATGCCTTCTCAGTCTATTCAAGTTCCATCCTCTTCCATTCTGCATGATAATTTATATGTAGCTATGTAATTCCTAGTAAATGTGGGGTAATTGAGAAGATTAACTAATGGGTGGATAATATAGTTTGGTGGTCACCATCCATTTTCAGTATTCTTCTAATATGCCTTCCTCAATGGCAAAGTTGAAAACTGCATTTTCAGTACTTATTTGCAGTTATTGTTCTTAGTGTAATTAATTGCCACCAAATAGATTTATTCATACAGTTTTGGCAAATGGAAGGGAGACAGATCTTGCACACCACTCTTTTTGCTATTTCTGTAGCTTCCCACTACTCCTAGTTTCTTCTGGTTCTTCTAGTCATGTCTGGCTTACTTAGGTTATGCCCATTTAGTCATAGTACTATAGCCAGAAGTTGTAATGGCAGTTTCCAGAATGCAGGACAGGCTATAGCTGCCTTTATAATTTATAATAATCGGATTTATAATAATCAGTCATTTCTGAAAATCGAAACAGAATGTGTTTCTTTAGCATTCCTAAAATTCATTCTTTAAATGAATTTTTACCTTTCTGCTGTCATCTAGAATAAGAATGGAAGTTTCATCCATTTGTAGACTGATACCTCTAAACACCTAAAACAATGCTTGGTCCTAAGACTGTGCTTAATGGTAGTGTAAGACCTAAACATAATTACTTGATATAACTTTCTTCTTCTTTTTTTTTTTTTAAGAATCCAATGCAATTAGAAATTCTGTCCATTCCATTCACTACGAGGCCCTCCTTTCACTATAAATCTTTCAGAGCTGACTTTTATTCTATTCAAGCCACTTATTTGAAGAAACCAGAGGTGAATCAATGACTAGCAGTAAGGAGATCATGCTGTGTTATCTATCAATACATAAATCTAGTTACATGTAGTAGGATTCTATTGTTACTTGAAAGTAGTCTATGGAAGACCAGGTTCTAGAAAATTCTGAATGTAGTAATAATTTGCATGAGTATGTGGCTTATGTTTCCAGTGCACCTACCCAGGAGCCCAGGAGAAATTTATTATGATCTGTTCTCTGAAGAAGAAACAATTGGCTTTGATTTATGTGCTCTGCAAATATGCTGGTACCAGCTGGGATTAGACTACTGGAACATTAAAACCTCACTCAAGAGTTTTTCTTCTAAACTTACTTTAGTAGGCTAAACTTAAAGCTTTATATCTTTGTTATTTACTCTGGAAGGGAAATTGCCTAGTAATATTAATCTATAATGATTCATGAATAGTTACTGTTTTGTAAACAGCCTAGAATTTACAGTAATCAAGAATGAAGAGTTGGTTGTGAAGAGGTTTGGGTTTTGAGTAGAACATGTAAATTAGTTTTAGAATAGGACTGTTTCCTTCCAATCTGAATGTTCACCAATTCTTATAATAATTAGATGGACAGAGAAGACCTATTCTGTGATCTGTTTCAGCAGTTTTATTGAGTACTTGCTATAGATTAGGCATTGTTCTACATTTGGGGATACAAACATACATAAACAGACAAAAATACCTATCTTCATGTAACCTTCATATAGTTGTGGAGATAAGTAAGGGACACCATCAATATGAAAATGTACAATACATTAGATAATATTTAGTATTAAATAAACTAATGTTAGAAGTGGCTGCTATATAGAGTGCTTAATGTATAAGGAGCAAAGGCAAGAAGTAGTTAGAGAGTAAATTATACTACGACCTGAGGAAAAAGCGTTCTAGCAAAAGGAAGAGTGAGTACAAAAAATCTGAAGGAGATTAATATTCCAGAAATGTTGGAAAGGCTGCTGTGACTTAAGCAGAATGTAAAGCAGGAGGGATTTAGTAGGATATAAAATGAAAGAGAAAAATGATTAGTCAGAATACTTACAGTTTGAAGATCATTGAAAAATATTTGGTGTTTCCCTCAAAGTGATTTGGGAAGCCCAGTAGAAGTTTTTGAACAGAGATGCAACTTGATACAGATTGATTTTAACAGAATCACTCTGGCTACTATGTTGAGAGAAAGGTGGAATGAGAAAGACAAATTGGCCATAACCCAGGTAGGAGAAGGTGACATCTTAGATCTTGGTGTAAAGGACTTGGGAAGAAGTGGCCAGTTTTGAGATGTAATTTGAAGGTAGCACCAAGAGCTCTTACTTAGAAATCTCTCACCATCTTTTCCTATCTCCAGCACAGTAGTCCCCTCAGTGGCATTCCAAATACCATTGCCCATTGACTCAGATGGTGGTTATTTATGAATTCAACAATAGAGACTTCTTTTCAAGTAAGCTAAATTGGCCACATCTACTGTCACATATTCAAACTGCTAACAGCTTCAGTAATATGGTATGGCACTACTCTACAGTTAGATCAGTTTCTTATTTATATTAGATTCTTTCATTAAAAGGGACTTAAATTATATCCACACTATATTAGATATTTAATCTGGTTATGTATTTGCCCTCCCTAACCACTATACTTTTCTACCACTGTCTGGGAACTTAATACCACACTACTGGTGTATAGACAATAGACCAAACAAGAATGATTTTGAACATAACAGATTATTTTATACCAGATTGTGAGAGAATGGTAGATGCCCATGGGTCTCATCAACGAGAAACAGCTGCTCATATAATTTGTACTGGTCTATTGAAGACTTAGTTCTCATGTTTATATCCTTTAGTGTTTGTTATGCTTTTTAAGATTAAGTTTAACCTCTTGTTGAATATTGTACCTGTGGTTCTTGCTTCTTGACTGACACATGACAGGTAGGTCTGGGGAATGGAGAAGACAATCAGTAATGTTTAATAAACTGATGTCTTTCAATTACTTATGGATCTGACACTGACCTAATTTTCCATTTAAAAATAATACTTATCCAAGCATAAGCATTCTCCACATTGTTGGAGAATTTCTTTTCTATAGGTTATGATTCTTGTGTGCTTAACTAAATCTTGGATTTGTTAAGGAGATGACACAAAGAAAAAGTAACAATTTCTGAAATACGAAAATAAGACAGTAGTATAGACAAAATAACAAAAATAATAGGAGATGAATTAAAATTGATAATACGGAAAGATACATTGTAAACCATGATGAATGTTAAATGTATTACTTTTTTTAAATATATTTTTATAAGTATTTTAACTATTTTGGTGTAAAAACAGTGTTGCACCTAGACTTTGAAAAGAGAAAATCTATAACCCTTGAAATTACTGATCCCTTTATTTAAGTTTTTTACTAAAAAAAAAAGTGTTATATAGGTTACTCTGAAGGGCAAGATTACAATGAAGAGTGATTATTCATTTGCTTAGTGACCTAGAGAGTAACTGGCACTTTTTGCAGTTTTTTTGGGTGGAAGGAGTAGCACTTGTCTGCTTTTGCCGGTGAGTTTGCCTCCTGGCCAGTCAACGGAGGAAATAGCCTGGTCTATTTTATGAAGGTATTTACCCCTGGAATTAGTTAATAACAGCAATGGCTTCATAAAGTACAAGTCCTATCAAACTAATCTAAACTTGATCAATCAAGGGAAGGCAATAGAAGCAATCTTTCTTGACATGAGCAATGATTTTGGTGCTACTGCGCATGACATATTTCTGAGTAAACTAAGAAAACATGTTCTCGTTAGTGTTTGATTTTTAGTTCAGTGCACAACTCTGATCCCATCTTAAAAAAATACTTGCTTCCTTAATAATAGTAACAAGAACAACAACAAGAAAAATGAGAAGTAGTGAAGGGGAAAAGAAGGAATATTTTTTATATATCAACTGAATCCAGTTTCACTAAGAATAATGATATTATTAGTTGTATTTTGGGCACTGTTTGTTAATATACATTGGTTCACATTGACCCTACCATATCCATTATAATGATAATAAAGCCAAATTTATACCTGGCTATGAGCCAAAATTTATAAAGCAAGATTTCTCTAGATCCTAAAATAATATATATTACATTCTATTCTATCACTTTCCAGTGTACCATTTTTTTCTTTTCTTTTTTTTTTTTTGAGAGACAGAGAGAAGGTGTGCACACATGTGAGTAGAGGATGGGTAGAGGAAGAGAGTGGGAGAATCCCCATCAGGCTCCATGCCCAGTGTAGAGCCTGATGCGGGGCTCAATCCCACGACTGGATCATGAGATCATGACCTAAGCCGAAATCAAAAGTTGGCTTAACTGACTGAACCACCCAGGCTCTCCTCTAATGCACTATTTTAAATCTTCTTTCTTTTGTTTACCTCTGTTGAAACAATAATGTTGCATTTTCTCAATATATTTATTGGAAGGGGTAGATATGCCCTTTTCCAGGTCACCGTGTTTCCTTGTAAGCTAACTGAAATGTGTATGTAAATATAGATAGCTTTGATTGGCATGGAAAAAAAAATACATATTAACTGAGTGAGCTTTCACTTGTTGGGCCTCTTTTTCTAAGCACTTGGCTTACTGTCCATTTTTGTAGCAGAAATACTCCTTCACTAGAAAGGAGTCCAAACCCACAATTCTGATATCAAATAATTATTTTACTGCATTTCAGAGTTGAATGGGATATTTAAGGTTAATTTAATTACCCCATTCTGTGCTTCAATTCCCTCTATAACATGGAGTTAAACTTCAATTGAAATTTTATTTATTGAGTACTTTCTCTTTAGCTGGCACTATCTAGGTTCTAAATAAACAAAAATATGTTGTAAGCATTACAAGGAGCTCACATATTAATGAAGAGATAGGACAAAGATTTAAATATGAATATGAACAAATTAACACAATAATATTAATTTATTAAAAATTTCTGCAAGATATCATAGGAACATGGGGAATAACCCCCCCCCCGCCCCGAGGAAGTCAGAAGACTTTCAAATAGACAGTTAATCTTGGGATTGAAAATAATGAAGGAGCAAGAGAGAAGAAAGGCACAGAAGCTGAAAAATAAGTGGTTTGATAGAATATATCATATACATGTAATGACAAGTGGCTCAATATACCTGGGGCATAGGACTTGTCATAGGTAACCAAAATTATTTTACCCCAGTGCTTCCTCCAATAGACTGGAAGGTTTTGGGAGGGGAAAAGCACTGATTCATGTTTGTATTTTTAGTTCTCAGCGAAATGTCTGCTAAATAGAGAGTTTTTAATAGGAATTTTACCTGGCCAATTAAAATTGGGAGCTATAGGGGCGCCTGGGTGGCTCAGTCGGTTGAGCGTCCGACTTCGCTCAGGTCACGATCTCATGGTCCGTGAGTTCGAGCCCCGCATCAGGCTCTGTGCTGACAGCTCAGAGCCTGGAGCCTGCTTCAGATTCTGTGTCTCCCTCTCTCTCTGGCCCTCCCCCCCGTTCATGCTCTGTCTCTCTCTGTCTCAAAAATAAATAAATGTTAAAAAAATAAAATTGGGAGCTATAATCATTAATGGTGTAACTGGGTTTAGCCATAGGTTTAGGTGATCTCATAATTTCTATGCAGAGTAAGAATGAAAGTAATCTAAAGATCTAACTTGGTAAGTTTCAGTACTGAAAGATGAATAGGAAAAGGAAAACCCATGCAAGATCATGAAAAAGAGTAGTTAAATATATTAGATAATATATAGAGGATATATATAAACACATATGTATATATATTATATGCATTTATTTTATATTTAATATCCTATATATGTGTGTATACACACACATAAATACAGAGGCAACCAAGAGAGACAAATCTTTCAAAATGTATGTGGGCACGGTGGTAGCAAAATATCAGGTAAGGTAAATACATTCGTACATTGTAACTGGTCAGAGGTAACTGCAAATATATGGGGAGTTGTTTCATGAAGTGTTTGGGCCTAACTCATTATATTGAACTAAAGAGTAAATCAGTGGTAAGGAATTGAATCCAGTAATCCTTAGAGTAGTCCTGTAAGGCAGGTTCTGTGTTTTAGAAATGAGAACACAATGGTTAGAGAATTAAATAAGTATTTCAGATAACTATCTATAGGCTGAGACATAAATCCAAGTGACTAACAGTGGTGTGTTGGACCTGGCCCAAGTTCTCTGGAACCAAAAAAAATGTTTCAAAAATTTGAGAGCCAGTTGTCAAATCATTGGTAGCATGAAGTAGGCCATGGTGGGAATATTTACACCACAAAAATTGGCAAACACTTTGACAGTGATTTTTTTTTTTTTTTTAATTGGAGAGCCAGTTAGTGGCAAATCACTGAAGGACCCAAGTTTTAAAATACTGGTATTTAGGCCCAGAGGTAGATTATTATTAAAGAGATTTATCTGTATCCTTAAGCTGAAGGTGATATTCTACCCATGCATGTACTATTATTTGGTTTGTACATTATAAAAATGCTAGATATGTTTTAGATCTATAAACTTCTGAATTATTAATACTGATAGGAATTTAGCTTCCAAATAAATACTAACACATTAACAATATTATATATGCAGGTATATTCATAGTATTATTGCTTGATATTGAAAGATTGTATACAACCCAAAAAATCCTTCCTTCAAACATGGAATATTCTGTAACTATTAAAAAGAACAAAGCAGTTGTATATATTTAGATAAAGAATGATGTCTTAAGACACAAACGAATAGAGTCAGGTGTACAGAAGTGCATATAATATGCTACTTGTAATGAATATTTATGTGAATGTCTCTGAGCAGAGTATGTATGCTAGGACATATATGGATCTGGTAGAAGTAGCTTCTTTTGGAAAGAGTTTTGGGCAGCTGAAAGAAAGAATTTGGTGGATGACCTCTCATGTATTATTTTATATGTGGATTACATAAATTATGATTAAAGTCATTTAATAAAAACACTGACAAGATGGATACCTAATGAAAAACTGATTAGTGGATATGAAAACCTTGTAATTTTAGATATAACATTAACGTAGATTAACAACACATATATGTGTCTTCATAACTGGATACCAACTGTACTTATCTACCCTGTTCCTCCAACTGTATCTACCCTATTACCCCCAAGGAATTGTTGTAAACCCCCTTTAATCATTGCTAGCAAGTTTTTGACCTTCATGCACTTACTGTTAGATATACCTAAGCATTTTTTACCTTGTAAGATAATCATGTCTACAGTAGCACACTTTCTTTCTCTGATATTACCCTAATTTTGCTATAAAACAAGTTTTGTTCATCCTTCTCACAAGGGCACGTGTTTCCACCTTTTTCTTTTCAGTTCTCATTGCTCTTTCAATGAGGATATGACTATTTCTTTTTTCCTTACTTTGTATCATCTTACTCTAAGCTATTTTTAAGCTGGTTGCTAGATTTGTTTTCCTAAATCCTGAGTTTATTCATGTTACTAATTAACTAAAATGTCCAATCAATGGCTTCGTATTATACAAAATAAAGAGTACTCAGTCTCCCAGTCAAATCCCTTCACACTGTAGTTCCAGTATGGTGTATTTTGGGAATTAATATGATCAGTTATTCAAAATAGGATCAGATACATGAAAACTCAGCCAGGATGTGAATACATTTATCTAGAAACAATATGAAAACATAGTAAACAAATGGAGTAACATGCAAGAGAAAATAACACAATAAAAGGGCCAGAGATTATCATAAAATATGAACTTGAGTAGATCAGAGTGATCCTAAAATTTTGGAAATTGATCTTTTTTTAGCAGGGAAAAAGTAGCATCCATGTATCTGTAAAGCTATGAAACATAAAGATACCACCAAATGGCTGACAAGATGAATATTTGTAGTGATTCAATATTAAATATTAAATGCTCCCTTTATCAGGTCATTATGGTCTTTGGAATTGTATACATGACTAAGCCTGCATTGGTTTTGGATTTGGCATTGGTGACTACTATTTGCCACAAATACATTATAAATTGTAACTTATATATTATAATTTAAAATGTACGTTGTCCATAAATTCCAAATTTAGTGGTCTCTATTTATTTTTGAATTCATGGCATTAGAAGCTAGATCCCAGGAAAATCGGTTCCAGATTCCCTTATTCTTCTCTGCTTTGATCTCTTCACCATTTCTCATCTGATATATCTGATACTCAGACTCAAGTCTACAGTACTTACATTGTGTATTTATATTCCATGTGTCTTAATGTTGTAAATAATAGATATTAATGCCTCTGGAACTTATTTTTATATATGTTAGCATGTGTCTGTCTATCTGATATTACTAATTCTATTTGGCCAGAAAAATTTGCTCAATTTTCTTTCCCTTCCTCACCTCACTTTGGGATAAATGCTATATATAGCATGTATTTTTTAAATCATTTATTTAGATATAATATACATAAGGGCACAGATCAGAAATTCACAGCAGGATGATTTTCATTAGCTGGACTCATGTAAGTAATTGGATTCCATCTCAAGAAAAAGAACATTTACCTCATCCTACAGGTCTCCCTTGTCCTTCTTTTCAGTCATTAACCACAAGGGTAAAAGCATAGACAATTTCACCTGTTTTTGTCATTTACATGAATGGAATCATATGGTACACACTTTAATTTAGCATTTTGATCAAGAGTGTGTTTGAGTGGTTCATGTATTGCAAATGATGGGAAATCATTCATGCTCATTGCAATAGAGAATTGAATATGTTAATATGTCACTATTTATCCAATTCCTGGTGGACATTTGAGTAGATTCCAGCTTGGGGTTATGAGTAGTGTTAGTAGGAATATGTATTATGTATATGTATATCTATGTATGTATATGTATTTCTGAAGGATATATGCATGAATGGAATTGCTAAATTATATGAAATGTATATGTTCAACTTTATAATGCTCTCAAACTTTCCCAAAGTTGTTGTACTAATTTGCAGTTTCCACTGACAGCTTATGAAAGTTCCAGTTGCTCTAAATGCTTGCCATAAATTACTTGGAATTTTTCATTTTTAGTCATTTTACTAGGTCTCAGTAGAAATTCTTAATAGTCTATCTGAATCCATCATTTATGATATTTATGATAAATTCCTTCCTCAGGCCTCATGTGTTCTACTTTACTCTCTCATATCTCCAACTCCAACTGATTAAATTTCCTCTGCTTTCAAGTGATTATATTGGCCTACCAAATAATCCAGATAATGTCCCTATTTTAGGTCTGTACTCTTTATTACATATGTAAAGTGACTTTACATCTGTACCCCGAATTAGTGTTTGATGGCATAATCAAGTAGTGAGAATCTTAGGATATCTGACTACTACACAAATTAATGAGTTAGTCTATAACTCTGTCATGGATCCTGGCACAAACTTGAGACTCTTGTGAGACAAATGCCTGTGTTACTCATGACAAAACAAGCGGTATGCGTATCATATTTGTGTGCGTTTCCCTTGTTCCAAGTCCCATGGGTGCCACAAAGAAAACCAGTTGATACATCTACATGCATTGGGTTGGATTGGGGAAAAACAAACAAACAAACAACTGGACCAAGGGCCTAGCGCTTTTTGAACAAGCCACACACATTGCAGTTAGCAGTGTGCAAGTCAGTCCTCTTCCCAGCAGAGAGCACACAGTTACAAAGTTGGCACACTGTGGTTGCTTTGACCTATTTAGTTATCTATGTGACTAGCCACACAAAATGCTTATTAGCAAGGAGTGGGGTAAGCCTTGCAATTGGACATACACAGCAAGAATGTGCAGGGATGCTCAGGGTCCATGGCAGACTGTCTCTTCCAACAAATTCCTTTGTGTAAGTATTTTACCTGGGCCATCTCATAATCTCACTCACTTCTTCCCCTCTTACTCATTCCACTCCAACTACCTTGCTGTTTCTCCAAATGACAGGTATAAGCTTCCAAAATAAGGCTAATATAAGTCAAATGCTTTCCAATAGAATTTTCTACAAGAATGGAAATAGTATGTAATCTGTAGTATGCATATGTGGTTACTAAGCACTGATATTCAAAGAACTAGATTTTTTAATTTAATTAAATCTAATCAGTTTAAATTTAAGTAGCCACTTGCAGCTAGTGGACTGTGCACCTCTAAAGATTTTCTCTACTTGCAATAACCTTTCCAAAATATTTACAGGCCTAACCCTGTTGTCTTCTAAGTTTTTTGTCCACTGAAACTTCCTCTGGCTTCTCTGTATACTGCTGCAGCTGCTTCCCACTTCACCCACCACCTTCATCCCCATCTGTTAAACTTTTGTTTTTTTTATTTTATAGCATCTCTCCTATGTGATATAGTATTTGAGTATGCATTATTATATTTGTACTTATTTAAGGCCTTTCAGAGACATTTCACTGATAGCACTTCCTCTGATGGACATTTCAGTAGTTTTTAAAACAAATGTGTTACTTATAACTTTTCCATAAAGATGTTTATTCTGAAATGCTCAAGTTAACTTATTTCTACATCTAATATTCTCTTTTAAAAATAAGCAACTAAACTGTTATGTTGGGTACGGACCTATGACTTTGGTGCTAGATGTATGACTCTTATGTATTGGTTAAAACCTAGCAAAAGTAAAACTTACCCCAGACAAATTAAAAATAAATAAATACATTTAAAAAGTCCTAGCATGGATTGCTGAATGTGACACACAAATCCAATTATATGACAGTTATATTGAGAGGGTGGGGGGAAAGCTAACCTCAGAAAATTGTTTGAATGGGTAACTATAAGATGAAGGGAAAAAGAAAACTAACCTTGAAACCTGTACTCTCTTTAGTAAATTTATTTCTTGCAGAGATAGAAATATAGGTTATAAATCCTGGAATTACTTTACATGTATACTTCGGTTGAATAAATGTGTAATAATGGTAGGTAATGGGAGTCAGATTTCTCACTGTCAGAGTAACAAGTTACAAATAAGCACAGAAGGTATAATAAGTTCTGTAATGTTAGATTATAGTCAGAGATATCATTATAAACATATTTATGGTTTGTACACACACATATACATATATATTTGTAATAGCCTTCCCTGATTATTTGCATGGTTAATTGTCATCTGTCATCAATAGATATCTGTCATTAGATAGGTATAGGAATAATCATAGATATGAATATATGTATGAGTTAATGTAAATATATATATTTACTAGCTCTGGCAACTGAAATATGGCCTGCCATCATTGACAGCCCAGTAGAAGTATATTTGAGCTATTTAAAAAATTTATGTAACATATAATTGTACCTAAATTAACTTTTTTATAAGTCACATTTCGTTTTTATTTGAAAGTGTGATTTTAAACATTATCAATTAAATTATTCTAATTTTAAATCTTTAAAGGAACTTAAGCCATATTTTAGTTATTCTTATTAATGGCACAAGTTATTAAATTGATTAATTTTCTTTCTTTAGTATAACTATATTTATAGTTTAATTTTTTTTAATGTTTATTCTTGAGGGAGAGAGACAGAGCATGAGCAGGGGAGGGGCGGAGAGAGGGAGACACAGGATCTGAAGCAGGCTCCAGGCTCTGAGCTGTCAGCACAGAGCCTGACATGGGGTTCGAACCCACAAACTGCGAGATCATTACCCAAGCCGAAGTTGGACGCTTAACTGACTGAGCCACCCAGGCGCCCCATAAACTATACTTATAGTTAAGATGAACTTCATCAGAGAGTTTGGCATATGGACATGATTCTGGACTCTAAGGCACACATTTTGGAGGGATTTTTCTTAGTATATTCATAATTAAAAATTTTCTGTAGAGTTGAAAGTTGGTTAAAATTTTCATTCCATTTATACTAGAAGACAATCTCTAAATGGTAAAAATTTGTCTTCTACAATTAAACTTAGTAGTTAGGTTCAAACTAAAAAGATTCCATTTTATCTGCATATATAATATGCTTACATTAAATATAATAACTAAAAATATTATTTAGAACTATCCTTGTATCCAGGTGAATGATGGTATCCCAAAATGTATATATGTGGGTGCACCTGGGTGGCTTGGCTGGTTATGTGTCCAACTTCAGCTCAGGTCATGATCTCATGGTCTGTGAGTTCCAGCCCTGTGTCAGGTTCTGTGCTGACAGCTTGGAGCCTGGAGCCTGCTTCAGATTCTGTGTCTGCCTCTCTCTCTGCTCATCCCCCACTTGTGCTTAGTCTCTTTCACTCTCAAAAATAAGTAAACATTAAAATAATTTCAAAACGTGTATATGTGGAAACTATGAGTATGACCTCATTTGAAAAAAAAAAAAAACCATCAGTTTTAAGTGTGATGTGGCAAATGTTCTCAATTAACAAGCATATTTAGTGATAATTTTGATAAATACTAAATTTTACCTATTTAAAACTTTTAAATATTATTTTACTTAAAAATGATTTGGAGTAGGACTTAATTTCATATATATCTTATGGGCTGTAACTAAAATATTTCCAAATGAAGAGGTATGTAATAAGAGATGAGGAAATGGGGAAGAGAAATGGGGACAAGAAAAGAAAAATGGTGATAAATTGTGGACATAGATCACACTGAGAACCCTCTATAAGTAGAGAACACTCTTAATATCTATAGGATAATAATTAAATCCAGTATTCTTTAAAAATCCTTCCTCATATGTACACATTATCTTGATATTATTTTGCTCCTATATTACTTTGTTATTATTTTTAGGTTGTTTCTACTTTCTTGTTTTCCTTCTGTAACATATTTTGTAAACTCCATGAGAATTTTCCTTCCACTTTATTTTATACATTCTGTAAGCACCCCTAAATTGTTATACTAATGCAATTGTATAATAAATACAATTGTATAATAAATACATGTGTTAATAAAGACATGAAATGCAAATCACTTTATGTTTTTCTCAATCTTAATTTTCTAATTTTTCTTCATTTTCCATTTTACATAATGAATAAATACTTAGTCTATATTTTGGCCTAATTTTAAATAGGGTTATTTGGGGATATGAAGTTTTTTACATGTAGATGATCCTTCCTAGATTTGATGATATAATGGCATTGATTCATCTAAATGGAGCTTTTAATGTCACTGAACATTTCCTGCAAAATGGAGTGCATAAATTTTTGCATAAAGTTTTGGCATGGATTTAACTTTTTTTGTATTCTAAATATGTATATGAATATACATATATATGTATGTCTACGTGCATACATATATATGTGTATATATATATACATATATATACACATATATATATAATGTGTATGAATATGTAATTTTGCTTGATTTTCCATATTTCCTGCAAACGGAAACACATGAACAAATTTTCCTAACAGCTGAGAGAAAACCCAAGTACCAGTCCGCAAAGACAGCAGTTGTAGTCATTAACTTGCTCCATCATAACCTCACACTTAATCTCAATTTTCCTCATTAAAAAATGGACATGCTGAATAATTTCTAAATTTGTATTACTTATGATTAAAGGGTATGGGTTTTTAAAGCTATGGATTTTTTAAAACTTTAAAAGGAAGTTGAAGAAAAAATGATATTAAGAGAATCGTTTCAATGACAAACTGTTCCCATACATAGTACTTGCCTACAGTATTTGCCTACAGTGCCCATAATGTGGAAATTTTATGAAATTATACACACTGAAGGAAATAGCTCATCTTCTAAAGTGTTCTTATAATATTTAAGGAGAATGATACATTATTAATGAGAAAAGATGCATATCCCCTCAGTTTTCCAAAATACCTACTATTCTTCAGAAATATAGTTTGAGTTTAAAGGAATAGGAGTTAAAAAATTAAACACATGATAGCATATATAGATTGTTGAGAGATTATTTTCCATGGGTGTCATGTTTCTGCACATCTTGAGTGAGGTAGCTCTGCTGATTGTTTTTGACTATCTTTTTAAAGGTGTCTATATAGTAAAAGGGCTTCGACTATTCCTTATATATAATTCCTTATATATTTCTTTACATAGATTTCCACATATATATTTCCTTTTATTGTAAATTTATTTAAATATGTTGTTTTTCTTTGAGGCAAAGGACTGGTTTGCTGTAGCCTTGGAATAGAGAAATAATATCCCCCTCTGAAGCAAAGGACGGATATGTTCACTGTACAGGGTAATAAATGAAATGTTTCCATTCAAAGCAAAGAGTAAGTATGCTAAATGATCAGTGCTTCTTGAGCTCAGGGTTCCTCTCCTGTGATGCCACTCACCACATGTACAGACATCTATCTATGTTTATATTTCATTGCACTTACGGACTTTGGCTGAAAATCACGTGTTAATTCTCATGGTGCTTGCTGTGCTGTGACCATATAGTTCTTCATTTATGACCTAAGTCTTCGGTTGTACACCAGCATTTGTGAAATTGTGGCATGCTAACTTGTTATTTGGCAATTAGGATAAAATCTCAGACCCTTGATATTTCTTGACAGTTTTGGTGTGAAGTATTGGATACTCACAGAGATGTTTCTCTTGAAGAAGAATGAGGGTCTGTTGGGTAATATACGGGACTCGAGGGAGTTCATGGAAATTAGTAGTGAACGTGTAGATCAATTTTATGGACAATTGACAATAAATAGTCCAGAATTTCATTGACTTGTATTGAGGGAGAGTTGAGACAGTGACTACCAATTGAATCATAGAAAAATGGTTCAAAAGTCAGCCTTCTGAGTGGTGCCCTCTCTCTCAGGGAGGGCACTTTCTTGAAATTTGGCTTTCAGTTCAGGTCTGCCCCACTGTAATAACTAGGATGCAAATTCATCCTGGATGGGCATAAGATTTTGGCCTGTTCCCTTCCCTCCATCTAACAACAGTTACAGGGATGCATTATCTACACAAAGAAAAGAAAGAAGGAAATTCATGACCACTTTGGTTTGAAAACCAAACCACTTTTAAAACTTCCAGTCATTGTGGGAGGAAGAAGTAGGATACATAATGCTTGTAAGATGTGCAGTACCTGGGCTGTTTTACACCTAAGATCTTCCTATAATTTATGATGACAATCTCAAGATTGTTTTGGGGAAAAACAACAACAAAATGTCTTAGAGTTATTGGTATTGAGTATGGGCTACTGTAAGGCAAATTTGGTAAACTCTCATATGAAACCATGGATAAGGAATTGAATAGTAGTTTTTTATTTTATTGCCCCAGGTTGGGTTTAGAATACCACTGAAGTGGACTCACTAGAGAGTAAGACACAGACCCAAATAAATCTAGATAAATTCTTGCAATCAACCCTTCTGACATGAAAGACACTCCTAGTTCTTATGATAAAAGTGGCTAGAAATGTAAGAGATACTATTATGGCAATGAGACCAAAAAATGACCTGGATAAAGGTTAACTTTTAAAAAAGCACAGCTGTGTGAATAATGCCCCAGTAAACCAAGGAGTGCAAACAGTGTAGTTCCACTAGAAAAGCAAAGTGATGTAGCTCTGATTAATGAGTCAAAGGATCCTCAAAGCTAAAATTAATGCTATCAGTGATAATACCTTACAGCCAATATGGGAATTTGGGTGGAACAAAAATATTGGGAGAATGGTCAGGCAACACATGCTTGAAACTAACTGTCCTTTGTTTACTGCCTTGGAGACATTCTTTCTCTCCTTGTATCCCTATCACTTTCACCTTTTTCATTCTGTCTTCAGCTGCTTTAATGTGAAAAATGATTAGATGTGTGGCTCAGTTCTTATTTCCAAGAATGACCAATGGCCATACATACCTGGGGAAATTTGAGGACAGGAGAGAATAAAATTTTTATGTCTCTCTTAGATGTAGGGATAAAAGTTACATCCTATCTAGACCTATGAAGAGAGGAGTCACACAACTTCATTGATGTGGTTTGAGCAAGTTTTTCAGGGAAAGGACACTAACATGAATTGTGTGTGTGTGAGTGTGTGTATGTGTGTGTGTGTGTGTGTGTGTGTGTGTGTGTGTGTGTGTGTGTGTGTGAGTGTGTGTGTGTGTGTTTGGGGAGACACTTTTGGCCAATACAGTATATGTTATTGTTGCTTCTATCTCTGAATGCATAGTAAGAATTGATTGTTACATGCTCCTTCTTCTCTGTTACCTGTCAGAGGTGATGTTCCTGACTGCATATACAGTAATGCTTTTACATTTGGAGCTCCATTATGCTAATGATACTTTTGAGTTTTTGTTACTGATGTTTTGATGATTTGAACCTTTGGCAAATGGAGGCAGCCCCCACCAAAAAGCATCCTTTGGGGTTTTGGATGTATTGCCTACCTGATATATTTAGTTATGGATGGCTACTAGGTACACCATTTTTAAAAAATCATCTCTTGGGTTGCCATTGGAATCTTGTTGAAACTAAATGCCTGACTCAAGGAAGCCATCTGACTCTTTAGTTTAACATTCCCATTTTGTGGTGGGTCATTTTGGATTCAGTGAGTAACATGGTGAATAGTATCCAACAGGTCTCACTTGTCAAATGGGAAGTGGTGTATATTCAGGAATGCAGCCAGACTGGCTCCAGTAGGAATTTGGTTATACATACAAAAGTATCAGTTGTCTCTGGTGAAAATTTTATCTCCCACTCCACCACTTGAAGCAGAGCTGCTAGCTCACTGGAGCTCTCCATTTTACAGAGTTTCAACTAAGTGCTGGAACCAGGTTCACTGATGGTTAGGCAACACTAAACTCAATGGGGTTCACTGGCTATTATAGTTGTTTAACTTGGTTAGTTTCTGTTTGACTATTACAAATAATGCTGCTATGAACTTTGAGTATGAGATTTTTGTGTGAACATAGTTTTCTTCACTCCTGAGTACATACCTAGGAGTAGAACTGCTGGATCATATGGCAACTATATTTAAACTTTTTGAGGCACTGCGAAACTATTTTCAAAAGTGGCTGCACAATTTTACATTACTACCAGCAATATATGAGGGTTTTAATTTTTCTACTTCATCTCCAACACCAATTTTCTTTTTTTTACAATTAAATTGTGAAAATATTGCCATCTTAATGGTGTAAAGAGATATTTCATTGTGGTTTTGATTATCACTTACCTGATGACTAGTGATGTTGAAAATCTTTTCATGGGCCTATTGGGTCATTTGTACATGTCTGTGGAGAAATATCTCTTAATATTCACTGCCTGTTTTTTCTTTTTATTATTGGGTACAAAGAGTTATTTATATATTCTAGATACAAGTGTATTTTTAAGGTATATGGCTTGCAAATATTCTCTGATTATTTGGGTCATTTTTTCACTTTTTTGATGGTATCTTTTGAGGCACAAAAGTTTTAAGTTTTGATGAAGTTGGACTTAATCTATTTTATCTTTTGGTGCTGGTACATTTTGGTGTTATATTTATGAAAGCTTTGGCTAAACCAAAGTCTTATAAATTTACTTCCAAACTTCCTCCTAAGAATTCTGTAATTCTACCTCTAACATTTACATCTTTGCTCATTTTGAGTTAATTTTCTGTATATGATTTGAAGAAGGGCAATGATTTCATTCTAAATTAATTTCATGGATTAATTTGCATTTATTTGCTTTTAATTAGGTATTGTTTAATTTCTTTCAGTAAGGGTTTGTAGTCTTAAGCATACATAACTTGTACTTTTTGTTTAAATTTATTCCTAAGTTTTATACTTTTTGATAATATTGTAAATGGAACTCTTAATTTAATTTTCAATTTGTTAATTACTAGCATATACTAACAGAATATATACTTGTATATTGATTGATTGTGTATCCTGTAACCTTGCTGAGGTCATTTATTAGATCTATTTTTTTAGTTGATTTCTTGGGATTTTCTGTATACAAGATTATGTCCTGTGCAAATAGAGATTGTTTTACTTATTCCTTCCCACTTGGATGCAATTTGTTTTTGTTATCTAATTTCCCCTAGCATGAGTATATATTATAGTATTGATTAGTAATGATGAAAGAAGACATCTTTGTATTCTTTCTGATGTTAAGGGAAAACATTCTATCTTTTACCTTTAAGTATGATGTTAGCTGTAGATTTTTGTAAATCTATTTTTCAGGGTAAGGAAGTTTTCTTTCATTTCTAATGAATGTTTTATCATGAAAGGTATTTGATTATGCCAAAAATTAGTTTTTAATGTTTCTCTGTTGAGATCATGTGGGTTTTGTTCTTTATTCTCTTCATATGGTATTTTAGATTAATTTCTTTTGGAATGTTGAACCATCCTTACTTAGTTGGGGTAGTTGTTATTTAGTTATGGTGTGTAATTCTTTTTTAGGTGAATTCAGTCTACTAGTATTTTTTAAAGGTTTTACAACTATATTCATAATCTATACTGGTTTGTAGTTTTCTTTTGAGGCCTTTATCTGGTGTTGTATTCTGGGTGATAATAGCCTCATGAACTAAGTTTGGAAATACTTTGTCCTTTTCTATTTTTCAGAGGAATTTGTGAATAATTGGCATTACTTCTTTTAAAGTTTGGTAGAATTCACCAATGAAGTCATATGAACGTAGACTTTTCTTTATAGAAATATTTAAAATCACTGATGCAGTTTTTTTTTACTTGTTATACATTTGTTCATTTTATATTTCATCTTGAGTCCGTTTCAGCAGTTTGTCTTCCTAGAAATTTGTATTTTTCATTTAATTTATCTCATTTGTTGACATTCATTTGTTCATAGTGTGCATTTTTAATCTTTTTTATTTCTGTGAGTATTGATGTCCCTACTTTCATTTATGATTTTAGTAATTTGAGTCTTTTCTCTTTTATTCTTGGTTGGTTTAGTTAAACCTTTGTCAATTTGTTGATCTTTTCAAAAACCAAAATTTGATTTTGTTGATTTTCTCTATTGTTTTTATTATCAATTTCATTAATTTCCATCCTTCTTTTTCTACAAAGTTTTGTTTGTTTTTCCTTTTACTGTGTTCAAGTGAAAAATCAAGTTATTGAGATTTTTATTTTTTAAATGTACACATTTATAGGTATAAATTTCTCCTTAACACAGTTTTAGCTACATTCTAGAAGTTGGGCATGTTTTGCCTTCATTTTCATTAATCTCAAAGTACTTTCTAAATTCCCTTGTGATTTCTATTTTGACCAATTGATTGGTTAGGTATGTGTTGTTTAATCTCATAGTATTTGTGAATTCTCTAAATTTATTTTTGTTATTGATTTCTAATTCTATTCTATTTTGATTTGAAAGTATACTTTGTATTATTTCAGTCCTTTAGAGTATATTGAGGCTCATTTTATTGAAGCTAATATGGTTTCTTCTGGAGCATGTCTGTGTGCACCTGGGAAGAATATTCAGTTGTGTGGAGTGTTTTATAAATGGTCATTAGGTCTAAATGGTTTATAATGTTCAAATATACCAGTTCCTTGTTGATCTTCCTTTAGTTTTATTCATTATTGAAAATTGAGTTTAAAGCTTCCCACTGATATTATTGAAGTATCTATTTCTCTTTTCAATTCTGTTGCTTATTGGCTGATGCATTTTGGTGTTCCATTGGTGCTTGCATATTATATGTTTAAATTTGTATATATTTTTGATGAATTGACTTTTTTATTATGCTGAGATCTTTATCTCCTGTATGGTTTTCATTTGTCTTAAAGCCTGTTTTTCTTATGTTTCCTGTTTGCATGCAGCTTATTTTCCACTCTTTACTTTGAATATATTTGTATCTTTGAATCAAAGGTATTTCTCCTGTGGGTAGAATATATGTGGATCTTTTTCCTTCTAGCCTGATGATTTGTCACTTTTTATCAGACTGTTTAATCTATGCACATGAATCTATGAATATTATTAGCAGTGTACTTGAACTTATGTCAGCCATTTTACTTTTTTGTCTAAAATCTCCTCTTTTTTGTTCCTGTTTGCTCTTTCTTATATTGATACTGTCTAGTGAAACACTTAGTTCATTTAATGATTTTTCACCACATATAAAATTTTTTTTTCTTACTGGCTGCTCTAGAGTTTACCATATACATCTTAAATTATCATAATCTACTTTAGAGAAAAATGAACATTTCCTGTGAGTCTAGCTCTGCATCTTCTTCCACATCTATAAATTGCATCTATAAATGTTACAAACCAACACTATATTGTTATAGTAATTACTTTATGTAATTTACTATCTAATGAAAAAACTGGAGAAGAAAGCAGAAAAAGCATATGTCTGTATCATTTAAGTTAACCCTCCTGTGTGCCGTTTCTGGTTCTTTTAATTTGTTACTTTAAATTGGAGTTTATGTCATTTATATCATTTCCTTAATCTAACGGAGCTTTGCTTCCACTCTCTCCTTTGGGCTCTTATTAGATGTACTATATTTCTATGTGATAAAGGCTCAAAATTCAATTTATACTATTGCTTTAAAATAGGTGTAGATTAAATAGATATATATTTAAATCAGTTAAGAGAAAAATAAAAATGATTATGAATTATTACTGTCTTTTATAATTACAAAATAACTTTACCTAGATTCTTTATTTTTTTATATGGATTCTAATTACAGTCTGGGTCACTTGCTTTCAGGCTAAAGAACTTACTTTCTTGTAAGACATTTACTTGCAGCATATTCTCTGAGGTTTGTTTATTTGGGAATTATTCCTTTCACCTTCACATTGGAAAGAACTTGTGCTCGATATAAGATTTTTGGTTATTTTTTTTCACCACTTTGAAAATATCTTCCCAGTTCTGTGGGATTCATTGCTTCTGATGAGAAGTTCGCTGTTTATCATGCTGTGGTTCCTTTGTATGTGAGGAGATGTTTTTCTCTTGCCACTTTAAAGATTTTCTCTTTGTCTCTAGTTTTCAGTAATTAAAAAAATTTTTTTTAATTTAGTTTTTGAGAGAGATAGAGTGCGAGTGGGGAAGGGGCAGAGGGAGAGGGAGACGCAGAATCTGAAGCAGGCTCCACGCTCTGAGCTTTGGGCACAGAGCCTGACACGGGGCTCAAACTCACAGACGGTGAGATGATGACCTGAGCCTAAATCAGACACTTAACTGAGCCACCCAGGCGGTGCCCCTGGTTTTCAGTATATTTACTGTGATATGCCTCAGTGTGGTGTTTTTTGCTCTTATCCTACCTGGAGTTTGTGGAACTTCCTAGTGTCTAGATTTAGGATTTTTATCAAAGTTGGTAAGTTTATAGTCATTAATTCTTTGACAATTTTTTTGTTACTTTCTCTTCTCTCTTGGTACTCACTTTACACATATACTGCTGTACTTAATAATGTACCACATATTTCTAAGTCTCTATTCATGTTTCTTTATTTTTTCCTCTCTCTTCTTTATATCGCATGATTTCTACAGATTTATCTTCAAGTTTAGTCAGACTTTATTCTGCATTCCAAAACTTTTGAGCCCCTTTCGTGAAATTTTGATTTCAGATATTATACTCTTCTATTCCAGAATTTTAATTTTCTTTTAAAAATATTTTCTATCTGTTGATACTCTGTATTTGATGAAACAGCAATATTCTATCTTCCTTTACTTATTTAAGTGTGATTTTCCTTAGTTCTTCAAGTATAATTATAATAGCTTTCTTGAAGACTTTATCTACAATGTCTCCACAACCAGTTTTTGTTCACAGTTCCTCCTTCCACATTAATGGGTCACTTCCTCCTTCCTTCCTTTTCTTTTCTTTTCTTTTCTTTTCTTTTCTTTTCTTTTCTTTTCTTTTCTTTTCTTTTCCTTTCTCTTCTTTTCTCTTTTCTTTTTTCTCTTCTCTTTTGTTTTCTCTCTTCTTTCTTTCTTACTTTCACTTAGTTCGTAATTTTTTTGTTGAAAACTACACATTTGACAATTTATTGTAGCAAGTCCTACCCTCTCCCATTCTAGAGTTTGTATTTATATTTGTGTTTTTATGTAGTTGTCTATGGACTTAAGCTGGACTATTTTAGCAATGATTCTTTTAATGCAGAGTAAAGCCTCTGCTATCGCTCCAAAAGAGTGTGTCCTTGAATATAAACACAGTCTAGCCCTGGGATGATAATAGTTACTACAGGAATTTCTTAGATTGTCTCTTTTCTTGATTTTTCTGTTAACCTATTTGCCTCTTTGGTATCCCACCAAGTAATTAGGCCCCACTAATTGCCAGTTCCTTGCTCCATCGTTTGAGATAATTTTCTGCATCATCTTTGCCTTCACAGTCTCATCTCATTATTTTACTTTGAAAGAATAGTGTTGAGACCAGTTTTTGAGGTTTATTCTGGACACAAGAGTGATCTTTTTAACCTGGTTCTTTCTGGTAACCTTGTGGTCTACAGTTTGTCTTGTTCTAATGAAGTTCCTAGAGTCCCTTCAGTTGCTTGCCACCAAAATATCCATTGTTTTTAGAATGCCCTTGAAATTCCCTCCTTTATTTGTTCCAAATAAAGCCTGTTTTCTCAGAGAGAGCTCTGCAGCTATCTTATAGACTGCCTTACCTCTTGGAAGAAATCTCTAGAGCTTGAAATACTGGCCCAGTCAGTTATTCCAGAGTGACACATTTGCTTCATGAGCAAAGAACTTATTTGGGACCTCAGTAACTGTTCTTAGCTTTACTCTTTTGGCATGGAACATCTACTCTATGAGGCTGGATGAGAGCTACTTGGGCCCATATTATTCTCAGCCTTTCATGCCTAGGTTGAGATTCCACCCTCGGCGTGGTGGTTGAGTTGAAGAAGGAAGTCCTTTGTTTCTTGGATACATTCACCTGGAATTTAGCCTCTTGTTACATGCTGCTGAGATGAATAAGAAATGCTGGTGATTTGACCCTCCTATAGTGATACTATAGTCCTTGGCTGGGAGCTGGGGAAGAAAGATTCCTGTCTTCTTGTCCCATCCATCCAGAGTGGATGTGTCATTATGCTGAGCTGGAGTGAGAAAGGATTTGTTCATTCCTCAAATACCACATATTCTTGTTCTTATCAAATTTAGTAAATTTTCTTAAATAAGTGTTTTTTCATATGTTGTATGCACTTAGGACACTTTTCAAAAACTTAATTACTTATTTATTTATCTATTTTTCCTTGCTGTGGTTGTTCACTGAGGAAAGGATCCACAGAACAACTCATACCACCATTCTGGAATTAATCCCCCTCTTGTGTTACACTTTACAGATGATTGGACTATTTGTAATTTAGCTATTTAAACCACAATTTGGAAGACAACAGACTAAATTGACAAGTATCCTTTTAATGGCTTTGCAGTCTGGAAATAAATTTCTGCTCTTGACCAAGGCAGTGGGACATTCATGAAAGTTCTCACAATACTTTGGACCTGATGATACCACCTATAATCCCATTACTGATCATGTTCAGATTACCATCACTGCTGCCTGGTTCTGTTATCCTGCAAGATCTTGCAGTATACCTGCCATCAAAAACTGAACACAAGTAAAGGACTCTGTTGAATATAAAAGCTACTGATGCATGTGAGACTTTTATTTCTTTCCCCAAATTGACTTCATGGTGGGGAAAGCCATGTTGTACTGGACTTTGCCCCCATCTGCTCCTGGCAAATTGACTTCTTTGACACCAGTGTGAGGCCATCAGTGTGTTTCAACACTGTTGACACATTTTTAGATACAGAGTTTTACCATTCTAGTCCCCTCTGTTGACTCCAGTCACATAACTGTGTTCCTTGAAACAAATGTTATATTTTCAACTTCCCAGAACAGTTTCAGTTTGATAATGGTATACCTCAGTCACTCAATGATAGACTTATAGTCAACATATTTGCTGTGCCTCCACAACCCCTACCATCATCATTCAGTCTCTAATTTTTGACCATTGATACTGCCTTCTCAGATGTCAATTATAAGAGATTTTTGATGCTGTCTTTCTTATTTACTCTTGGTCTAAAATATTATTAAGCTAGTTTGGCTTCTATATATGTCTACACATCTACATACATACACCAAAGTAGCCTAATAAGTGATCATCTTCTCTTAGCCACTCTGTAAGGAAAAACAAGTAAAATAATTCTACAGAATTATTTTTAAATATTAAGGATTACACCTTTACCATTTATGGTTTTGGTGCTGTTTTCACCCCTTGAGAGCACACCTAGAGCATCCTGATTGTTGCTATTCCAAAATAACAGGTCAACAAAAAGGCATCCTAGAGAAATCAGTTTTAATTTTGATTCTTTCAGATATCTGGATTCTTTTGTTTAATTGATATGATATCAGGTATAAAAAATAATGATTAAGTCTTTAGTTGAGTACTCCAGGATCAACATTAAACTAGGTAAAATGGACAAAAATTGGGTAGATAATGGGTTTCTGTAAGTTTTAGAAAAACCATACCTGTTGCTTTTACATCCAGCACTTCCATATGACAGATGTGTGTGAATATGTGATCATTGGGAAAAATTAAATTATAGTTACAGGGATAGAACATACCATTTTTGTTGTGAACGAAGGAGAACAATAACTTAGGCACATGTAGAAGAAACTTCCAGACATTGAGAGATATGGAAGAAAGAAGGATATTCATGGCCTTTGTTTTTAAGATCTGTTCCTTAAGATTTTCTCTCAGAAAGGCCCTGATAAGGCACTCCAAAACTATTACAAGCGCCTTACTTTTATCTGACTTTTGGGTCTGCCATCTCTTTGCCAGATGGCTCTCATCATAATTTAATCACCATATCTCACAACATTACCAAGAAGTTACTTGGAAACATCAGGGGGAGGGATCAAATATTGCCTCTCCCATACAAAACACCTGTTTTTTGTATGGCTCTTCTGAACAGCCATTTCCTTACTAGTTTCTCAATCATTCCATGTAACAGATGAATACCAACTGGATGGAGTAGGCAAACAGCACAATCTTGGCTAACTCTCTTTAAGAAAGTCCCTTCAAATTTATGAGTAGGTTCAGTTATTCACACTGAACTAGGTATCAAAAGTCCTTCCAGCTGCCTGGTAGAGTACATTGGAATAACTAACTCATATAGGGCTCCCACTTACGAGGCCTCATTAATTGTAATCAATGTATTCTTTCTATGGTCATTATGTCTAGGACTGCACTTTTTATGTGGAAACAGAACTTGTGCTTAACTCTTTCCTGAAAGCAGTGTCTTTAATAAAGAAGTTGTTATGAGAGACCTTCAACTATTTAAGGACAAGCAATAGATCTTGGAGAGAACTATAGATTCTCTTCCAATATGAGACTTCTATTGGTTTTTGGGGGGGAACTTTCCAGTGAAATAAGTGGCTGATTCTTGGTATGTACCATTTGGGAAGATATCTCTATGATGGGAGTCATCTAATCAGGAAGGTAATAAAAAAAATTATTGTTGATTTTAGCTGAATTTATCAGTATTATCACCTCAGCTCCAAAAGTGATTCTACTCAGCCTCAACTCTCTGGCCAGGGTTGCTATGAAGTATAGAATTTTCTTCATTTTCCTTTTCAAAGACCAATCTGAAGTCTTGCAGTTGTTATTCTATTGTCCCTGAATTAATGAATTGGGCCAAGTAGAAATTCCAGTAAAAAAATGTAAGAAGAAAGCTACTAAGATACTAGGATTTCTAAAGGAGATCCTATTGTTTATGGGATTTCTTTTCTTTTTTTTTTTTTTTCCCCAAGATGGTTGGGTTGGTCTAGAACTTGGATGAGGGGTAGGGTGGGAAGAATTCCTGAAGTCAGTATTGCTTGTTCATTCAGGTTGTTCTCATCTTCCTGCATTAAATCCTATTGAAAGTCACCTTAATGAACTGCTGTATGAGACAGACTCCATGGGTATGATCGCAGTCTTCTTCAATCAGATTAATCAGAGTAGATGGTGGAGTGGTATACTCATTAAAAATTTTCCACAAGTTAAGAAATTATAGAATCAAGATGGGAAATTCTTTGGATCTCTCATAGTTTTGCCTATCTTTCAAGCAAGTGACTGGATGTCCTTTCTATAGGATAATTTGTTCATGAATATATTTATAACACACAGTTTTAAATCCTTTATTTTATTTTATTTATTTTGAGAGACAGAAAAGATGCACAAGGGGCTGGGGAGTGGCAGCAGGAGAAGGAAAGAGAATCTTAGGCAGCCTCCATGCACCAGCATGGAGCCGGATGAGGGGCTAGATCCCAGAACTGGACCATGAGATCATGACCTGAATCGAAATCAAAAGTCAGACACTTAATGGACTGAGCTACCCAGGTGCCCCTAGAGCACATGGTTTTAGAAGGTTAGTAAGCATTAGTGCCAAGTCCAGACATCCTGATTATTGAGTATTATTAAAATAATATCTTTCTCCAGGAGGAAAGGGTAGTTTGTTGTCCAATAAAGGAGATTCAGAATTCTTCTCTTATAAGGAACCTGCATGTACAGTTCATCTGGGCCCATATTATGTTACCCCATGGAAGTTGGGTTAATAGAAACCAACATACCTGCTGATGCTCATTAAGCTCAATGGGTTGTGAGTAATAAAATCCTTTGTCTCTGGTTTATGAGTCTTGTGTCTTATACACAGCACCAAAGAGATTCTGATAGGCAACATTTTTAGGACATAAGTAGGATAAAATCTCAAACCTTACAAATTTTTTGGCATCGATGTAAAATATTATAGCTAAATAATTTATATTGTCAAGAGTAGGTGCAGGCAGAATTTAGAACATTTCATAAAAGGAAACATTTTAATGAAAATTGTAATAGAGTGAAATTCATATTTTTATGTAAATCCAATTTTATTTATATTAAAAACAAAAGGCAATTAAAATAATATGGGTACTGGAACAAAAATAGACACATAGACCAATGGAACAGAATAGTCCACAAATAAACCCATTATGGTGAATTAATCTATGACAAAAGAGGGAAGAATATATACTGGGAAAAAATATCTTCAACAAATTGTGTTGGGAAGAGTGGATAGCTACATGCAGAAGAATGAAACTGGACCACTTTCTTACACCATACAAAAAATAAATTCAAAATTGATCGAAGACCTAAATGTGAGATTTGAAACCATAAAATTCCTAGAAGAAATATAGGTAGAAATTTCTTTGATATCAGCCATGAAAACATTTTTCTAACTATGTCTTCTCTGGGAAGGGAAACAAAAGCAAAATTGGGATCATGCCAAAATAAAAAGCTTTTACTCAGTAAAGGAAATTATCAACCAAACAAAAAGACAATCTACTGAATGGGATGGATATCCAAAATATATAAACACAAACAAAAAAAACTTACACAACTCAACACCAAGAAACCACAAATAATCAAATTAAAAATGGGCAGAGGACCTGAATAGACATTTTTTTCAAAGAAGACATACAGATGACCAACAGCCATATGAAAAGAGGCTTAAAATCACTAATCATCAGTGAAATTCAAATTAAAACTGCAATGAGATATAACCTCATACCTGCCAGAATGGCTGAAATAAAAACCATAAGAAATAACAACTGATGACAAGGATGTGGAGAAAAAGGAAACTTGTGCACTGTTGGTGGGAATGTATATTTGTGTAGCTACTTGGAAAATAGTATGGAGGTTCCTCAGAAAATTAAAAATAGAATTACCATATATTCTAGTAATTGTACTACTGGGTATTTACACAAAGAAAATGAAAACACTAATTTGAAAGGTTATATGTACCCCTGTGTTTATTGCAGCATTGTTTACAATAGCCAAGTTACGGACTTAACCCATGTCCATCGATACATGAAAGTATAAGATGTGGTATATACTGGAATATTACTCAGCCATAAAAAGGAATGAAATCTTTTTTTTTTTCAACAACATGGATGGACCTAGAGGGTATAGTGCTAAGTGAAATAAGTCAGAGTAGGACAAAAACAATGTATAGAATGTAATGTACAGAACTGTTGACTCATTATATTGTACACCTTTAGCCACTATAACACTGTATGTTAATTACTCTTGGATTAAAAAAATGCAACACATTTATTTAGTTAAAGATGATTAAACTCCTTTATTTACAGAATATAAAAAGTTTGCCTCAGAATTTTTGGGTGATATATACGGCATTATAAATGTTCAGAATAACAGGAAAGAAGTACAGACTTCATGATTTGAGTGCTCCTTCTTGAATGCTTTAGTCAGAATATATGTACATATTCATTTCAACTATTTCTGTCTCTTATGAACTGTATAAGCTTTTCCAGTTTATAGTTCTTGTAACATCTTTTATATTATTTTATTTAATATGTTTTTAGGTAATAAAACTTGGGCATCAGGATATAAAATGAAAAAAAAATCTAAGTTGCATATTTGGTGACATTAAATTCTTCTTTGTTTTAGAAAATAAATGTTAAAATCTGATTTTTATTTATTTAAAAATTTTTTTTAATGAGAGAGAGAGAGAGACCGAGACAGAGCACAGGCAGAGTGGCAGCAGAGAGAGAGGGAGACACAGAATCTGAAGCAAGCTCCAGGCTCCAAGCTGTCAGCACAGAATCTGATGCAGGGCTTGAACCCACAAACCATGAGATCATGACCTTAGCTGAAGTTGGAAGCATAACTGACTGAGCCATCTAGGTACCCCTAAAATATGATTTTCATAGCTGCAATATACGTATTTTCTCTTTGCATTCTTAGAGGTCATTTTGCTAAAGACTGCCCAAATAGTTGTCTCATAAAGCACAAAAGGAAATGCCTGCAAAGAATTAAAATATTCTTTTCAATTCCCAAAGGCAGTATTTTAAGCAAGTAGTCAATAGTTATAATGTTATAAAGCTGGTGGAAATGAATCTTCAAATAAGTGGTTAACTCTGTACAAGTTTAAGAGCTGAGCAAACACATTCTTGTCTTTTGGGATTAGTTGAATATTGGGTTAAAATAATTATTATACTCTATAATTATACTCTATATTATACTCTGTATTAAACTCTATAATTTTTATACTCTATTATACTCTATTATATGCTAAATCTACTTTTTCTTTAATCTTTAGTCCAAATTCATTTTTTTAATATGAAATTTATTCTCAAATTGGTTTCCATACAACACCCAGTGCTCATCCCAACAGGTGCCCTCCTCAATGCCCATCACACACTTTCCCCTCCCTCCAGCCCCCCCCCCCCCCCCATCAACCCTCAGTTTAGTCTCAGTTTTTTAAGAGTCTCTTATGGTTTGCCTCCCTCCCTCTCTTAACTTTTTTTTTTCTTCCCCTCCCCCATGGTCTTCTGATAAGTTTCTCAGGATCCACACAAGAGTGAAAACATACAGTATCTTTCTCTGTATGACTTATTTCACTTAGCAGAACACTCTCCCAGTTCCAGTTCTAAAAGGCCATATTTCATACTTTCTCATTGCCACATACTATTCCATTGTGTATATAAACCACAATTTCTTTATCCATTCATCAGTTGATGGACATTTAGGCTTTTTCCACAATTTGGCTATTGTTGAGAGTGCTGCTATAAACATTGGGGTACAAGTGCCCCTATGCATCAGCACTCCTGTATCCCTTGGGTAAATTCCTAGCAGTGCTATTGCTGGGTCATAGGATAGATCTATTTTTAATTTTTTGAGGAACTCCACACTGTTTTCCAGAGTAGCTGTACCAGTTTGCATTCCCACCAAGAGTGCAAGACGGTTCCTGTTTCTCCACATCCTCTCCAGCATCTGTAGTCTCCTGATTTGTTCATTTTGGCCACTCTGACTGGCATGAGGTGATACCTGAGTGTGGTTTTGATGTGTATTTCCCTGATGAGGAGCGACGTTGAGCATCTTTTCATGTGCCTGTTGACCATCTGGATGTCTTCTTTAGAGAAGTGTCTATTCATGTTTTCTGCCCATTTCTTCCCTGGATTATTTGTTTTCCGGAAGTGGAGTTGGGTGAGTTCTTTATAGATTTTGGATACTAGCCCTTTGTCTGATATGTCATTTGCAAATATCTTTTCCCATTCCGTCGGTTGCCTTTTAGTTTGTTGATTGTTTCCTTTGCTGTGCAGAAGCATTTTATCTTCATGAGGTCCCAGTAGTTCATTTTTGCTTTTAATTCCCTTGCCTTTGGGGATGTGTCAAGTAAGAAATTGCTGCAGCTGAGGTCAGGGAGGTTTTTTCCTGCTTTCTCCTCTAGGGTTTTGATGGTTTCCTGTCTCACATTCAGGTCTTTTATCCATTTGGAGTTTATTTTTGTGAATGCTGTAAGAAAGTGGTCCAGTTTCATTCTTCTGCATGTTGCTGTCCAGTTCTCCCAGCACCATGTGTTAAAGAGACTGTCTTTTTTCCATTGGATATTCTTTCCTGCTTTGTCAAAGAATAGTTGGCCATACTTTTGTGGGTCTAATTCTGGGGTTTCTATTCTATTCCATTGGTCTATGTGTCTGTTTTTGTGCCAATACCATGCTGTCTTGATGATTACAGCTTTGTAATAGAGGCTGAAGTCTGGGATTGTGATGCCTCCCGCTTTGGTCTTCTTCTTCAATATTATTTTGGCTATTCGGGGTCTTTTGTGGTTCCATACAAATTTTTTTAATCGAATTTGAAATACTTATGTGGAGTTCATATCTAATTACTGCATTATAAAGTATAATAAACCATGTCATAATATCCATTTGAGTATTTTACCAGAACTCACTAGAAAGGTTATCTGCGACTTATTAACTGGTGTGTAAGTGAAAAACTGACCTTTATGTGAAAGATGCTAATACATATATTTGATTATTCACAGTGATTTTGCAATATAGACAAGTCAGTGAAGCTTAGTGCTGGAAAATACTATAATTAAATTTTATTATAGATTTTTGAAAAATATAGCTTATTTTGTAAATAATTAGTAAGAGTTTTCTGTAATATTTATTTTTTTTATTTAAAATTTTTTTTAACATTTATTTATCACTGAGAGGCAGAGCATGAGAGGGGCAGAGAGAGGGGGAGACACAGAATCTGAAGCAGGCTCCAGGATCCAGCTGTCAGCACAGAGCCTTTTGTGGGGCTTGTACTCACCAACCGAGAGATCATGACCTGAGCCAAAGTCAGACGCTTAACTGACTGAGCCACCCAGGTGCCCCTGTAATATTTGAAAATAATGTTTAAGATCCATTCTTTCAATATTTTATTCATTAATTATCTTATTCAAGATAAATGTATTTTGAAGTTGAAGAAATTAATCAAAGATTAAGTATCTTAAGCAAGTCTAAACATTAAGAACTGATAGGGTAGTAGACCAATGATTTCAGCCTAATTAATGACACTCCAGACTCTCATCTTAAAACTATGTTTTCAACTTCTTTCAGAATTACATACAAAGGGAGAAGTTAGTAACTGGAAATAAATAAGCCAAATCACTATGTCAGTAGAAAGCTCTGTTTAGTAGTGATATAATTTTTGCTTATGACATTGAAAAAGTACCTTTTGAATTGCTTTTAAAAGATTTCTTATTGAAGTTAAAATAAAAAGCTATAGAGGACAAAAGAAAGAAGCCCCTATTAGTAATTGATATAATTTAGAGAATTTTTAACCAAGTTGCTAATGGAATGAACTCAAGTTCAACTTAGAATATTTAGATAGAAAACAGTAATTTAAAATTTTTTTAATGTTTTTTTTTTTTTTTTGAGAGAGACAGAGAAAGAGAAAGTGGGGGAGGTGCAGAGAGAGGGAGACACAGAATCGGAAGCAGGCTCCAGGCTCCGAGCTGTCAGCACAGAGCCCGACGCGGGGCTCAAACTCACGGAACGTGAGATCATGACCTGAGCTGAAGTCGTACGCTCAACCGACTGAGCCACCCAGGCGCCCCAGAAAACAGTAATTTTAAATATAAGTAAACGATTACAGGCATGAACAGCCTATGTGTAAAGCCTGATGTAACATATATACTATTAAAGATAATTTCTTGATCTTTGTGAGACTTAAAAATAATTTATTTCATCCATAACTGGCATTTTACCCTCAGTCTGTCTGCATTCAAGAACATAGTTTCTGAAGCTCATATTCTTTTTTTTTTTTTTAAGTAATGAAAATTTATTAAGCATTCCTGGGATGGTGGTTATTGCCTCCAAACCTGGAGGGAGGAACCAACACTGTAGGAAGGCTCTCAGAAATCACACTGTCCCAATAACTCTGGCCAACACAGGGAGAAGCAAAATCATTCCCCAGAAAATTGGGTCAGACTTTGTTCATCCAAGAAGGGCTGGAGGTCAGATGTATAAGGAACAATCACATGATACTGGAGGGTGGGTGCGGGGATGGGTGGCGTGCTGGACCCCAAGCTGGATCCTTAAAAACCAGGGGAGAAACTGATTCACTTCTCTGGGGGTGGAGTTCCTGATCACCAGGCTCATTTCTTACCGTTGATGAAGCTGTCACTGCCCCGGGTGAAACTTTCATCCTAATATTCTAATATTAGAATATTCATAGCTAATATTCTAACAGAAACTCTAAGTCATTGAAAATGGTCTTAAACTGAGTTTAGTCCTTCCATCTTAAGAACTGATTTTACTAGGTTTTCTGTATAATTCTATATTTGTTAATGAAAGCTGTAGTAATACAGCCATAGATTATGTTGTTTGCTTACTGCTTCACTATTTTTGGTAATCCAACATATTTCACCGAGAATTATTTGTGCTATTTGAATAGAATAGGTTAATTTTGGGGGGACCTGACTTCAGCTCAGGTCATGATCTTAATGGTTCTTGGGTTCAAGCTCTGCATTGGGCTCTGTGCTGACAGCTTGGAGCCTGGAGCCTGCTTTGGATTCTCTGCCTCCCTCTCTCTTTGCCCCTCCCCAACTTGTGCTCTGTCTCTATCTCAAAAATAAACATTAAAAAACAGAAAAATTATCAAGTTATGAGATTATTGTTGATGTAGCATGATTAACTGAACAATAGGCTTTATTTGGATTCCACCACTGAGGTTTAGTTTATGGTCCAGGATCCAATCCGGAATTGGTTTATTTCTCATCTTTCTGTGATAAGCAGAATACTACTTCTACACTCCACCAAGATGTTCATGTCCTAATCCCTATACCTGTGATTATGTTACCTTATGTGATAAAAGGGATTTTGCAATGATTAAAGCTATGATTGAAGGTATAGGCCTTGAGATGGGAAGATTACTATTGATTTTCAAGGTGGGCACATTCTTTCCATATGAATCCCCTAAAGCAGAGAACCTTTTGTGACTGTGGTCAGAAAGAGATATGAAAATAGAAGGAAGGTCAGAGAAATGTGATGTTGCTGGCTTTGACTGTGGAGATAATGGGCCAACAGCCAAGGAATGCAGGCAGCCTCTAAAAGCTATGGTCATGGACCTCCAGAAAGAGATTCAGTCTTACTGATACCTTATTTTAGCCCAGTGAGTATGACATTGAACTTTTGATTTTCAGAACAGTAAAATAATAAACTTGTGTTGTTTCAAGCTACTAAATTTGTGGTAATTTGTTATAGTAGTAATAGAAATCTAATTAGAATTCTCCAATATATTACAGCAACTTCAGTATCATATTTCATGACTGACATTTTTTTAGAGGGAAGTTCAGTTATTTATAGAAGGTTTCTCAATTTTGATTTGTCTGAAGTTTTTTTTATTTTTTCCTTTCTCAAAACGAGATTGTGAAAGTACCACAGAAGTGATATATTCCTGTCGCTGAATAAATCAGGGATTACATGGTGTCATATTATCAATACGTGATATTAACCTTCAGCACTTGCTTAAACTAGTGCCTGCTAGGATTCTACACTATAAATTTACTTGTTTTCTCTCTATAACATAGTTTATAATTCTTTGAAACTAGATGTATATAATATATACTGTTTTAGCTTAAATATTTGTCTACTAATTTCTGCATCCATTGATATTCTAGCCTGTGAAAATTACTTCTTTGGTATTCTGCTGGTGATTTTCTAGTGATCATTCTTTCTACATTTTTCATGGGAAATTTCTATAAGGAAGAGTTACTCCTTTTCTTTTTTTTCCTTCCTCCCTTCGTCCTTCTTTCCCTCCCTCCCTCCCTCCATCCATCTATTATTAATATGGACTCATGGAGGTTTGTTTTATTTTTTGGGTTATAATCTAATGCTGTCATTATTTATTTTGTACTCACAGTATTTCAGTGTTGGCAATGGGGAGATCTTTTATGTTGGTTTCCTACATTCTTTTGACATTTCCCTGTTTTTTGGTCTTTCTGCTCTAACATTGGAATCAATGAATTTTACAAAGAATTTCTAACTCCTCCTGGTGAAAAATACAGATTTGGGCAGTAGGTGTACTTGTTGCTACTGGGGTGTAATTGCTGGATTTTGAACCATAGAAGGAAAAATATTCTTCAGTGATTTTTACTGTTATTCATCCCAGAATGTGTTTTGGGTTAAAGAAACAATTTACACAGTAGAAAATTAATAAAATGAAATTGAATTTTATTCAGTCTTTAGCCATTTATTTTTATATTTTCATTACTCTGATATTTAAATCAGAAACCACAATTTTTACTGTACTTATTATCATTGTGCAAAATGAGCACAATGCCATAAAAGTGAGCACTCAAGAAAATAATTATTATTGCAGATTATTATTGATGATTATATTTTGAAGCAAGGTTAAATTAAGCATGAGAATCCTAATGTAAGAGAAGGGTAGAATAGAATAAAGTTGAAAATCAAAAACATTTCCAAGCAACTGTGATATATTCTTATTTTTGAGGAACTTAAATCCTGGGCAGTCTAGTTTTGTCTTTCTTCTGAAGGACAGCCATGAATATCCTTGAATGTGTTTTTAGTATTGTTTTATACTAGGGTCCTTGGTAATTTTACTCATTGTATCAAAGGTGTTTATGATGATGGCTTAGGATTTGAAATCCTAAAATATGTATTAGCTTGGGGGAAAAGATTTGAGTATTACAGGCACAGCACAATCATAAAATTTATTATCTATACTTAATTTAAAAACGATTTGAAATCAACAATATAAGAGTTAATTTTATAGGGTATACTCTTATACATCTAACTTGAGACATGTTTGAAAAGGATTGTAATTTTAATTTTGGGAATCTAAAATTTAAGAAGAAAAAAAGCCCCCAAATTGCTGTTTTTCTTTTACGAGTTACACAGTGTAGATAGTCTAGTAATGTATTAAAAAGACTTTTAAAATCCAAATACTTACCTTTTTTTTTTTTTTTTTTTTTTTTTTTAGCCCATACTACGTTTTAGAGAATGATCAAATCTTAATTTCTTCTAGGGGACAAAAAAACAACACTTTATCTTATTTTTTTAGTTATTTCTAGAATTGAGAGCTGAACTGTCTACACATGAAGTAATTTATTTCAGATAGCTATGATGTAAATATCATTTAAATACTATAACTTTAAACATTTTTTGCTAAAGTTACTTCAGTAAATATATTTTACTTCTGTATATTTTTATCTGTAGTATAGTTAACTCGGTATTGCTTTAAATTAATTGCTTAAATCTGATGTGGAATTAGAATGCACCAGCTAGATAAACAAACAAAGAAGTTTTGTCTCCCTGGAAAGATCTGAGATATCTGAGTGGGGACCTAAGGAGGCTTTCTATGAATAAAGTACAGCTCAGAGAAATATTTTCCCATGCATTGTATTTGCCCCAAAGTGAACTACTTTCATGTTTCAATGGGTGATCCTAATTCTAATGTACTTTTGGTTGGATGAATATGTCCTGTTTATCCCATACACGTTTCATTAGTTTATTAAAGACTTGGTAGTAATAATTGAAAAAGGCTTAATTTTATTATATGAAACAGTTTTAATGCTTTCAGCATCTCAAAAATCAGTTACTGCATCTCTCTGCAACTTTGTTCCTCAGGTGACTACAGCCTACCATACATAGTAGAACAGTATTGAGAGTGAAAAGGGATAAATGACTCTGACAAGTGAACACACAAGTAAACTTATGTACTGTCCAAGTCCACCAAGTCAGATGATCATGCTACATATGCTCCTTTCATAATTAAAAATTTTTAATGTTTATTTATTTTTGAGAGACAGAATGAGAGTGGGAGAGGGGCAGAGAGAGAGGGAGACACAGAATCTGAAGCAAGCTCCAGGCTCCGAGCTGTGAGTACAGAGCCCGATGTGGAGCTCAAACTTATGAGTCCTGAGATCATGTCTGAGTTGAAGTTGGATGCTCAACTGACTGAGCCACCCAGGCACCCCATAACCATCTTTAATATTTTTCAGATTAATGTTCCAGTAAAGACATACAGTGATTTATATAAGGAATCCATTTTTTTGCATTTAACATCAAGACTTTTTTATAAGAGGGAAGCTCTACCAGAGTTCCTCTAAGTGTTAATCGATT
Organism: Puma concolor; assembly: GCF_028749965.1. Classification (NCBI taxonomy): domain Eukaryota; kingdom Metazoa; phylum Chordata; class Mammalia; order Carnivora; family Felidae; genus Puma; species Puma concolor. The sequence goes on along the minus strand of NC_141667.1, from coordinate 201,701,741 downwards.
TTTTTTTCTATCAATTACCAGGAATTACGTTGCGCACAAGGCACCTATGTATTTCTCATTTAATTGTCAAACACATATATGAAGTGTTATGGTATTTTTTTTTCAGATGAGAAACATGAGACTCAGAGAATTTGTCTAATTTCTAAAGCTTCTGATAGAGCAGAATTTCAGATTGGCAGCCAGGTCCCATATTACTTCAAGTATTTATTCACAAATACCGTAGAAAAATTAGTATATTTAATTTATATTTTAGGTTTATTCTAAATATGTTTTTGTTTCTCCCATTTGAAGCCCACTTAATACTTTGTTAATGCCATGCACAACTTCGATAATTAATTTTTCAAAGAAAAAGAATATGTTAGCTAAGAGATTACGTCTGATTCCTAGGATCAGAAGTTGGCTCTGCTACCCACAAGTTTATGGCCTTGGGAAAGTCACAACCTCTCTGTCCTGAGTTTCCTCATTCTGTGAACCCATCAAACAGGATCTATAGTTGTTTTGAAAAATAAATTAGTTAATGTAAAGTGTTAGTATACATTATATTAGTTAACATAGGTAAAGTATTAATCATTACTATATTTCAATTGTTTAATGTTTATAAAAATATAAATTTATATGTGTTATATATGTTTATAAGTACTTCATATATGTTTATAAATAATATGCTCATAAGTATATCCCTTTATATATGTTTATATGTATGTAACTATGTTTATAAACAAATGTGAATTTAAATAGGAATCATTTATATCTATACTTACACTTATATATATAATATTTATATTTTTCCACATTTATAAAGTATAATACTTCATAATAAATCAGGAAATATATGGCAAATGCTAATCATTATTACTGTTGAGTTATTTTGTTCTTTAATTACTAGGAGAAATTCTATACGATCGACAAACTTAGAAGTTTCACTGTAGTATCATTTCTGCATTACTGATAAAATGTTAATAACAGATCTTTCAGAGAATGGGACAAAGAGGAAATACTGTACTTGACTTAGATGTTGTGATAATTTACATATATATTTTGTTAAATCTTTATATCCTTAATTAATTTCTTATTCCTTATAATATGACTTCATTAATGTCAGTGACCATATTTTTAAAATGCACTGTGTAGAACATTGCCTTTTGGAAAATTTTAATAAATTAAAATATCCATTGGTTATACTTTTTCTACATGCTTATCACCTCCAAACAAAAACTTGTAATTGTCATCATCAAGCTATTTTTATTGACTGTTCGCAATATACCCTTCATAAAACTTTTCAAAGTTGGCATAAAGTACAGGTAAAACAGAAATAAAATAAAGCTGGATATGTAGGGTATTAAGGCACTTCCCTGAGCTTACAGAATTACTAAAGGTATAGCTCTGATATAAACCCGTATAAGCCACTGTCTTCCCACTGTGCTAATGTTATTCACAAAGAAAAGTTCACTTCAATAGATACAAAATAGGATCTCTAATGAACTATAAATGGCATACGAGAAGCAAATTGCATAATGCAAGAGTTGGTAATTTGGCCACAAAGTATATAAACTGGGTTCTCAATTCTCATATTTTTATGAAAGAGTACATGTGAGTCAAATTTGCTTCTCTCATTAAAGCACGGAGCTTTATAAAGAGAATGTGTGTGAGAACAAAAGTTAGATGAAAAAATTACTGAGAATTTACTAAAACATTTTAAAATCATGTGTCTTAATCTGTGAGATGAATCTTGGTCACAATTTGGATACTACTTTTATTTTACAGTTGAAGTAAAGAAAACCATGACATATATAATAAATAGGTTGCCCAGGGTCACATGATAAATTTTACCAAATTCTAGGTGAGAACTCGACTTTCCTTGACATTATTTTTATTTTTTAATTTTTATTAGAGAGTGGGAGAGAGGGGAAGAGGGAGAGAGAGAAGGAATCTTAAGCAATCTCTACAGTCAGCTCAGAACCCAACACGGGGCTTGATCACAAGACTCTGGGATCATGAACTGAGCCAAAATCAAGAGTTCAACACTCAACCGAGTGAGCCATCCAGATGCCTCCCCCTTATTAATTTTTACCCTTGACATTAAAGAGTAGTTCCTTTTCTTATTCCTAGTATATCTCTTATAAATTCTTATTGTAACTTAGAGATATATGTATGTTACATGCATAACAGTATTTGCAGAAATTCAAATACTTATAAAATATACCTGACAACCATGCTTTTTATTTGACCTAAATATACTAATGTGTCAGTTCCAATAAGTCATAATCAGTATGTAATGATTTTACTCATCTTCTTAGAGCCAATAAATGTTTTTATTTATGTAGGAGTTTTGTATGTCACATGTTTATTGAATAAGTGATTTGTTTAAAAGCAGAAGTTCATAGAAGATTAATATATTTTTTCTTAGCTTCAAAGTGAAACTCCTGTAAACAATTGCATAAACTGAATAAATGCTATTTTTAATCTTGTTTTATTTTTTATTTTTTAAATTTACATCCAAATTAGTTAGTATATAGTGCAACAATGATTTCGGGAGTAGATTCCTTAGTGCCCCTTACCCATTTAGTCCATCCCCCCTCCCACAACCGCTCCAGTAACCCTCAGTTTGTTCTCCATATTTATGAGTCTCTTCTGTTTTGTCCCCCTCCCTGTTTTCATATTATTTTTGTTTCCCTTCTCTTATGTTCATCTACTTTGTCTCTCAAAGTCGTCATATGAGTGAAGTCATATGATTCTTGTCTTTCTCTGACTAATTTCACTTAGCATAATACCCTCCAGTTCCATCCTTGTAGTTGCAAATGGCAAGATTTCATTCTTTTTGATTGCTGAGTAATACTCCATTGTATATGTGTGTGTGTGTGTGTGTGTGTGTGTGTGTGTGTGTGTGTGTGTGTGTGTGTATGTATGTGTGTGTATATATACACCACATCTTCTTTACCCATTCATCCATTGAGGGACATTTGGGCTCTTTCCATACTTAGACTATTGTTGGTAGTGCTGCTATAAACATGGGGGTGCATGTGTCCCTTTGAAACAGCACACCTGTATCCTGTGGATAAATGCCTAGTAGTGCAATTGGTGGGTTGTAGGGTATTCTATTTTTAGTTTTCTGAGGAACCTCTATACTGTTTTCCAGAGTGGCTGCACCAACTTGCATTCCCACCAACAATCCAAAAGAGATCCTCTTTCTCCGCATCCTCACCAACATCTGTTGTTGCCTAAGTTGTTACTGTTAGCCATTCTGACAGGTGTAAGGTGGTATCTCATTGTGGTTTTGATTTGTATTTCCCTCATGATGAGTGATGTGGAGCATTTTTTCATGTGTCGGTTGGCTATCTGGATGTCTTCTTTGAAGAAGTGTCTATTCATGTCTTTTGCCCATTTCTTCACTGGATTATTTGTTTTTTGGGTGGGGAGTTTGATAAGTTCTTTATCGATTTTGGATACTAACCCTTTATCTGATATGTCATTTGCAAATATCGTCTCCTATTCTGTCAGTTGCCTTTTAGTTTTGCTGATTGTTTCCTTTGCTGTGCAGAAGCTTTTTATTTTCATGAGGTTCCAGTAGTTCATTTTTGCTTTTGTTTCCCTTGCCTCTGGAGACGTGTTGAGTAAGCAGTTGCTGCCGCCAAGATCAAACAAGTTTTTGCCTGCTTTCTCCTTGAGGATTTTGATGGCTTCCTGTCTTTCATTGAGGTCTTTCATCTATTTTGAGTTTATTTTTGCGTATGATGTAAGAAAGTGGTCCAGGTTCATTCTTCTGCATGTCACTGTCCAGTTTTCCCAGCGCAACTTGCTGAAGAGACTGTCTTTATTTCATTGGATATTCTTTCCTGCTTTGTCAAAGATTAGTTGGCCATACGTTTGTGGGTCCATTTCTGGGTTCTCTATTCTGTTCCATTGATCTGAGTGTCTGTCCTTGTGCCAGTACCACACTGTCTTGATGATTACAGCTTTGTAGTGTAGCTTGAAGTCTGGGATTGTGATGCCTCCTGCTAAGGTTTTCTTTTTCAAGATTTCTTTGGCTATTTGGGGTCTTTTCTGGTTCCATACAAATTTTAGGATTATTTGTTCTAGCTCTGTGAAGAATGCTGGTGTTATTTTGATAGGGATTGCATTGAATATGTAGATTGCTTTGGGTAGTATTGACATTTTAACAATATTTGTTCTTCCTATCCAGGAGCATGGAATCTTTTTCCATTTTTTTGTGTCCTCTTCAGTTTCTTTCATAAGCTTTCTATGGTTTTCAGCATATAGATTTTTACCTCTTTGGTTAGATTTATTCCTAGGTATTTTATGGTTTTTGGTGCAACTGGAAATGGGTTCCATTCCTTGATTTCTCTTTCTCTCACTTCATTGTTGGTGTATAGGAATGCAACCGATTTCTGTGCATTGGTTTTATATCCTGCAACTTTGCTGAATTCATGAATCAATTCTAGCAGTTTTTGGTGTAATCTTTTGGGTTTTCCATGTAGAGTATCATGTCATCTGTGAAGAGTGAAAATTTGACCTCCTCCTGGCTGATTTGGATGCCTTTTATTTCTTTGTGTTGTCTGATTGCAGAGGCTAAGACTTCCAATACTATGTTTAATAACAGTGGTGAGAGTGTCTTGTTCCTGACCTTAGGGGGAAAGCTCTCAGTTTTTCCCCATTGAGGATGATATTAGCATTGGGTCGTTCATATATGGCTTTTGTGATCTCGAGGTATGCTCCTTCTATCCCTACTTTCTTGAGGGTTTTTATCGAGAAAGGATGCTGTATTTTGCCAAATGTTTTCTCTGCATCTATTGAGATGATCATATGGTTCTTGTCCTTTCTTTTCTTGATGTGATGAGTCACGTTAATTGTTTTGTAGATATTGAACCAGCCCTGCATCCCAGGTATAGATCCCTTGGTTCTATTCACCACTTGGTTGTGGTGAATAATTTTTTTAAGGTATTGTTGGATCCAGTTGGTAAATATCTTGTTGAGGGTTTTTGTATCCATGTTCATCAGGGAAATTGGTCTATAGTTCTCCTTTTTAGTGGGGTCTCTGTCTGGTTTTGGAATCAAGGTAATGCTGGCTTCATAGAAAGGGTTTGGAAGTTTTCCTTCCATTTCTAGTTTTTGGAACAGCTTCAAGAAAATAGGTGTTAACTCTTCCTTAAATGTTTGGTGGAATTCCCCTGGAAAGCCATCTGGTCCTGGACTCTTGTTTTTTGGAAGATTTTTAATTACAAATTCAATTTCCTTACTGGTTATGGGTCTGTTCAAATTTTCTATTTCTTCCGGTTTCAGTTTTGTAGTGTATATGTTTCTGGGTATCTGTCCATTTCTTCCAGATTGCCCATTTTATTGGCATATAATTGCTCATAATATTCTCTTACTTTTGTTTTTATTTCTGTTGTGTTGGTTGTGATCTCTCCTCTTTCATTCTTGATTTCATGTATTTGGGTCCTTTCCTTTTTATTTTTGATCAAACTGGCTAGTGGCTTATCAGTTTTGTTAATTCTTTCGAAGAACCAGCTTCTGGTTTCATTGATCTGTTCTGGTTTTTTTAGTAGCATTAATTTCTGCTGTAATCTTTATTATTTCCTGTCTTCTGCTGGTTTGGGGTTTTGTTTGCTGTTGTTTTTCCTGCTCCTTAAGGCGTAAGGTTAGGTTGTGTATCTGAGATCTTTCTTCCTTCTTTAGGAAGACTTGGATTGCTATATACTTTCTTCTTTTGACCGCCTTTGCTGCGTCCCAGAAGTTTTGGGTTGTGGTGTTATCATTTTCATTGACTTCCATATACTTTTAATTTCTTCTTTAACTTCTTGGTTAGTGCATTCATTCTTTAGTAGGATGTTCTTCAGTCTCCAAGTATTTGTTACCTTTCCAAATTTTTTCTTGTGGTTGATTTCCAGTTTCATAGCATTGTCATCTGAAAATATCCTGGGTATGATCTTCATCTTTTTTACTTGATGAGGGCTGATTTGTGTCCCAGTATGTGGTCTATTCTGGAGAATGTTCCATGTGCACTGGAGAAGAATGTATATTCCACTGCTTTAGGGTGAAATGTTCCGAATATATCTGTTAAGGCCATCTGGTCCAGTGTATCATTCAAAGCCATTGTTTCCCTGTTGATTTTCTGATTAGATAATCTGTCCATTGCTGTCAGTGGGGTGATGAAATCCCCTACTATTATGGTATTATTATCAATGAGTTTCTTTATGTTTGTAATTAATTGATTTATATATTTGGATGCTTTCATATTTGGTGCATAAATGTTTACAATTGTTAGGTCTTCATGGTCGATTGACCCCTTAATTATGATATAATGCCCTTTGTCTCTTGTTACACAGTCTTTATTTTAAAGTCTGGATTGTATGAGGTAAGTATGGCTACTCTGACTTTCTTTTGTTGACCATTAGCATGATAGATGGTTCTCCATCCCCTTATTTTCAATCTGAAGGTGTCTTTAGGTCTTAAGTGGGTCTCTTGTAAACAGCATATAGATGGATCTTGTTTTCTTATCCATTCTGTTACCCTATGTCTTTTGATTAGAGCATTGAGTCCATTGACGTTTAGCGTGAGTACTGAAAGATATGAATTTATTGCCATTATGATGCTTGTAGAGTTGGAGTTTCTGGTGGTGTTCTCTGGTCCTTTCTAACCTTTGTTGCTTTTGGTGTTTATACACACACACACACACACACACACACACACACACACACACACACATATATATTTTTCATCTTTTCTCCCCTCAGAGAGTCTTTTCAGGGCTGGTTTAGTGGTCACAAACTCCTTTAATTTTTGTTTGTTTGGGAAACTTTTTATCTCTGCTTCTATTTTGAATGACAGCCTTGCTGGATAAAGAATTCTTGGCTGCATATTTTTCTGATTCAGCACATTGAATGTATCCTGCCACTCCTTTCTGGCCTGACAAGTTTCTGTGGATAGGTCTGCTGCAAACCTTATCTGTGTTGCCTTGTAGGTTAGGGGCTTTTTTCCCCTTGCTGCTTTCATGATTCTCTGCTTGCCTGAGAATTTTTTTAATTTGGCTATAATATGCCTTGTTGATGGTTGTTTTTTGTTGAATCTAATGGGGGTCCTCTGTGTTCCCTGGATTTTCATGTCTGTGTCTTTCCCCAGGTTAAGAAAGTTTTCTGCTATGATTTGCTCACATAACCCTTCTACCCCTTTTTTTTCTCTTCCTATTCTGGGACCCTATAATTCTGATGTTCCTTTTCATGAGTCACTGATTTCTCTAATTCTTAAATCATGTTCTTCTGCCTTAATCTCCCTCTTTTTTCTGCTTCATTACTCTATAAGTTTGTCCTCTATATTGCTGATTCTTTGTTCTGCCTCATGCATCCTTGCCGCTGCGGCATCCATTTGAGAATGCAGCTCAGTTATACCATTTTTTATTTCATCCTGACTAGCTTTTACTTCTTTTATCTCCACAGAAGGGGATTCTAATCTATTTTTGAATGCAGCTAGTATTCTTATTTTCATGATTCTAAATTCTGGTTCAGACATCTTGCTTGTATCTGTGTTGGTTAAACCCCTGGCTATCGTTTATTCATGCTCTTTCTTTTGGGGTGAATTCCTTCATTTTGTCATTTTGAAGGGAGAAAAGTAATTAATGAGATAGAAAAATTAAAATTAAAAAAATTAAAATTAAAAAAATATTAAAAAAATTAAACACACACACACAAATCTAATAAATGATGCTAGATCCTAGGTGTGTTTTGAGCTGGGTGGTGAAAGTGGTTTGACAGATTAGAGAAAAAACAGGGGGAGAAAAAAAAAGGAAATCGTTGAGAATTTGAAAATATGAATACACTGATGTAGACTGAAATGAGATGATGGGAGTAAAATTGAATTTGAAAAATATACACAAAAGTAAAAACATAGTGGAATAAAAATTAAAGAAACATTTTTAATAAAAATTAAAAATGAATTTTTTTCTTTCTGTATTCAAAAAAAAAGAAACGATAAAGAGAAAAAAGGAAAAAAAAGGAAATGCTTAAAATTTTGAAAAAAGTAGACTAAATAAAATGATGGAAGTAAAATAGAATTTGAAAAAATTACATAAAAGCAAATAATATATAAAAAATTAAAGAATATTTTTAATAAAAATTGAAAATAAAAATGAATTTTTCTCTTTCTGTATTCAAGAAAAGGAAAAGAAGTGAAAAAGCGAAAAAAGAATTGAATAGTTTGACCTGCTAACAGACTGAAATACGACTGAAATTACTTCATTTTCCCCTAGAAGTCAGACTATGAAGCGCTTTATAGTCTATAAACTATGTAGGCGGTGAGACTTGTGTTCTTGAAGAGGGAGGTTGGCCCAGTTGGTTGGGGCTTAATGTAACTGCTCCATTCTCCACTAGATGGCAGTGCTAGCCTACTGAGGTGGATTGTCGTGGTGCCCATAGGTGCGTATGCACATGCATGGTAGCTGTGAAAATGGCATCACCCAGCTACCCAGTCTCTACTATGGGAACTCTGTTCTCCCCAATCAGCAATCACACACCTGTCTTCTGTCTTCAGCTTTCCTCCACTCTCCGCTTCTTCACTCTCCATGACCAGGCCCTAGCAGTACCTCTCTCCCGAGTTTTGTCTCAGATGCGGCTGTCTTCCCCGGCCCCTTACTTCTGAAGGGCTGTGGCTTTGACCCATTCCGCCCCTCTGAGTGAGGGTCTTACTGAGCAATGGCCGAATGCCGGCTGTACCCAGGAACACTTGCAGGACCCTGCTGTTCCCGGTGCCCAAGACTGTGGCCAGGTGCCAGCCCACCCTAGAAAATGCTCGCAAGATAGTGTAGCAGCAGCTTTTCAGGGATTATGGAAAATCACAACACACATCTGGCACCAGGCTTCACCTTTAACTACCTTGTTCCAGCACCAGCGATGTGGCTGTTCTCTGGGGTCTGCTGGGACTGGGTGGCTTCAACAGTCTCTACCAAATGCCCTTACAGCAGTGGAACCGCTTTTTCCCGTGTGGCCTGAGAACCTCCCGGACCCCACTCTGTTCCTGGGTATCCGCCCTTCCCACGAGAGCACCGTCAGTTATGGAGCTGCGGAGTTGCAGCCTTTGTGCTCCCCTTGTTTACAGTCTTAATAGAATTTAAGCCCTCTCTTTTCTCCTTTCTCCCTTTTTAGTTTTGTCCTTGTGACTATTTCCAATTTTCCACTTTCTCCCCAGCTGCTTTTGGGGAGGGGTGTTTTCCCATATACTCCCCCACCCCCAGTCTCCGTCCTCTCTCCACCTGCAGAAGCGCCTCCCTACCTGCTTCTGGCTTTTCTCTCCACAAGTTCACCTCTCCACGCCATGTACCTGCTGAATTCTGTGGCTCAGGTTGTGCAGATTGTTGTGTTAATCCTGCAATCAGTTTTCTAGGTGTGTAGGATGGTTTATTGTTGGTCTGGCTGCATTTCATGGACGCGAGACATACAAAACACTTCCATGCTCTTCCACCATCTTGGTCAACTGAATAAATGCTATTAACTATAATTTGACCTCATTTAGAAAGATTAAGTAAGCTATAATCTTTGAAATTTTATTAAGCGTAGAGTCTCTGAATTAAGAGATAATTTCTACAGTTGCTAGCTGTGTGACCTTAGAAAATTTACTTAAACTTTCTGTGACTAGTCATCCATCTATAGCTTGGGAAGGATAATAGTACTGGAGAGACCTGTCATAAATAAAAGTTTAATTCATGTAAAGGAATCAAAAAACTGCATATTTTTGTCCATTTTTTCTTTTAAATTTGATGTAGCATATGCCTTTGTAAGGCTTTTTTATAGGTATTCATTAAATACCTTTTAATGAGGTTAGACTGCTTGCAAACTGTTGGCGTTTTGAGTTTGCATTAATACATTCCTTTCTTGCCGAATTGCTGCCATTTTCTTGAATTGTGATTGTCATACAAGGAGAAAAAATAGTCTGTCCTCTAGTCTGTCATGACACTCATGCAATCAGTGTTGGAGGAAGTGGTCTACATGTCATGGTGACGTGCTTAAGTCAGCTCTGCCTCTAGCAATATCCACCACACAATATATCTGCAGCTGATACAGGTTTCTTCAGTGGAAAGTAGTTTTGTATTGTCAGATAGTAATGTTGACTTACTAATGTTAATTCACCTATGTACCCTAGGAAGTTACAAGCAATTGACCTACATCTCTTAATATGTTCGAATTGCTATACAATTTATATATGTATTACAATTACTATTTCTCTCCTTTTCCTTCTTGTGAAACGTGGTTTTATTCATCAGTCAACCTGGATCTTATGGCACAACTAGAAAGCAGTACACAGCAGTATGCTTTAATGCCACTTTAAAATGTTTTCTCCTCAAGTTATTCTAAGTTACATTTCAAAGGACTACCCAAAAATAGTTATATTTTCAAGGCCCTAATCTATCCATAGGCTTCGTCTGAGATACCAAATTTCTCTGAAAGTACTGAACTCAATTCAATTTTTACAAATCCTATTCATTGTCCATTTGAGATAATCCCAAAGACCTGGCAGAATTTATGCAAGATATAAACAGTGAAGGAGTATGTATTCCCTCTGTGCAAAAAGGTTAAAATAGAGAAAAACAGTATCTTTGCAAGATAAACATGAAACTTATTAAAAATGAAGGCCATATTAAGTAGAAGAATGAGTACAAAAGTAAATATTGGATGCATTTAAAAGAATATCTGACAGGGTTTCTTAAAGAGATAGAACTTGGTAGTACATAAGCCTGTGCCAAGGTGCTTCAAATCTACATCAGTTTCACCTTGCTTTTAATATATTTCATGTGATAATTTTGATTTACTTTTGCTGCCAAGGAAACATTAATTCTATATCAACCTTTTGAAAAAAAATCAATTATTCTTACTGGACTCAAGCCTAATTGTGCTTTTTCATTTAAGTGTAATATTGAATAAAAAGATAGAGATAGAGGAGAACCAATATAAATTTTCTTCATGAGAATTATTAATGATAAATTTTATTCAATAGATATAAACACTACTCAGCTTACAAGTTTCATTTTTAAAAAATTTACTATAAAATTGTGTGTGTTATTAAACAGCATTGTGCTTTAACTGAATGGATATACCCTAGTTCTGTTTTCTTACTGAACAAGGACATCTTGAATGTGTTGTATTATAGATGTGGTTGGTAATGGATTTACTTTTCATGTTAAAAATACCAAGATATTTCCATATTAGGTGGTATTCAGTAGCACTTAAAATGCAATATTAAGTTATTACTAAAATCTGTGTATTCCATAGTTATTGTTTAATCATTGAAATATTTTACCCTGTCCCCCCTGCCCTCACATTTTCATCCCTTAAATTCTCTTTTGCTCGCAATATTTTCTTCAGTAACCCTATAATTGTTACAAATAGTATTAATATAAGATCAAATATAATTTCTCCTAAATCTTTCAGATTAGGAGCTCTCCAAAAATTAATAGATCTATTATATTTACAAGCTAGCTCTCCAGACTTTCTTAGCAGGCTCTGTCTGCTATTATTCTTGCTGCTGAGTGTGTTAATTCATCATTCTTTTTCTGTCAGCTGTCTGCACTGTTAGTTGATTTCCAAAATGCCTGAAGGGTGCACTGTCAGCAGCAGATACCTGAGTCAACATGGTAATATCAGTTGATTTCATTCTAGGCAGTACACATACACACACACACACACACACACACACACACACACACACATCTGCACACAGTGTACCTTTGTAGAGGTACTTGGCACATTTCAAAATATAACCTTTTGTTATTGCATTTAAGTGCCTGAAGCAGCACAGAATTTTCACAATAGTATTTCTGCCCCTCAATTATTTTTTTAATTCTAAAAGTTTTTGGAACAGATATTCCCTAAGAGTCACATTAAAAAAAAAACAAAACTTAATTCTCTCAATACTTGAATAGCTTGCTAAGACATCTAGTCTCTGCATTGTCCCACTTTTGTGTGCACTTCAGCGAATGAAGAAGCTGTACTTGTTTGGGAAACACATTCAGTGAATCAGTAGGGTGTACCATATAGGCACATCTTACTAATTTGAAATTTAAGTTAAAAAGTAAACTCTCTTTATGGTATAAAAAGAAGGAGAAATGGTAGATGGAACCAGGCACAGATATTGAATCTAAAGGAATTCAAGGTCCCAAAGCAAGTTAAAGTCTGTTGGTACCTCCATCGTGTCCCCCCTCACAGTTTCATCCCTTAAGTTCTCTCTTCAGCCCTCAATATTTCTTTCAGTAACCATGTAATCAGTTAAATGGGCAGTCATGCTAAACATACACGGTTATCATGGACTGATTTGCTTCTATCCTTGCTTTACGGTATTTTCCCCCGGCAATGGCTCAAATCCATATCTGAGAATATTCATATCACTTTGAAAATCACACAATTCTGAGAATTCAAGTATCTGAGCATTTACTATGCTGTAATTAACATTAGTTAAGTATTATCATGACAAGTAAGTCTTCCTCTAGGACCCAGGAATCAAAGGTCCTGTTTGTTCTACTTGATGTCAACTCGCGTGACAAGAAATATTAGAAATTATATTAGCATGTGTCATGGTTTAGTCAGCAACTCATATAAGTAAATCTTTTTTTATTTTGAAATTATTTTGTGGATAAATAAGTAATATTTGGGCAAATATTTGGACAATTTCTGTAGTTGTACCTACTACTAAGTGAAATATCACTTCTTTTTGTGGAATAAGAATCTTATACTCACTAACTGAAGTATATGAAGCCTGGCAATGAGAACCATGTTTATCTTGATTTTATATATAGTTTTAGTTATAAATTCAGAGATTCAATTTATTATCTCATATATTTGAGAGCATAGTCACTTTAGTCTCTCAAACAGTATATAGAATATACCTCTCTCCATTATAAGCAGAATTTTTTGGACAAGAGTGTATTGGGGCATTAGGAGAACACCTTTAAAGTACTAGCAAGGGGTATAGTCAGAAGGCGGGTTCAGGTTTCCAGATTTTGAGTAGCAAACACAAGCAGCAGGATCTAGGGCAGGATGTGCCATGAGGCACAGAAAAAAGCAAACTGGAAGTATTTTTAACACAGGAAACCAGATCCAAAAAGAAAATCAAAAGTATGAACACAGAACAGTGGATCCAGTGACTGTGCAGAAACCAGGGTCAGGGGAAACACCTAAAGCCCCAGATTTCAGGCACATGTAGGTTAGAGATAAAAATTCATGGAAGAGAAAAAAGTACACGGGTGTCTGAAATTTGTTTAATGCTGTTGGTTGGTGTTTCCTCCTTTACTAATTCTGGCTTATATGTTCATTACTAGAAGTTGAGTCTGTCTTTCTCTTTGAAATGTCCTGATCTGTAATATTGTAGTAAAGAACAGTTTTTCTGTAATCTTAATGCAAAATGGTTTATAAGAGTAATCTAACTTGTTTAAAAATACCATATGATTTCACTTATATGTGGAATTTAAGAAAGAAAACAAATGAGCAAAGGGAAAAAGAGAGAGAGAGAGATGCAAACCAAGGAACAGACTCTTAACTACAGAGAACAAGCTGACGGTTACCAGAAGGGAGGTGGGTGGGGAGATGGATGAAATAGGTGATGAAGATTAAGGAGTGTACTTGTGATGAGCACTGGATGTTGTATGGAAGTGTTGAATCACTGTGTTGTACACCTGAAACTAACATTACACTGTATGTTAACTAATTGGAATTTAAACTTAAAAAATCATTGCCATAAACAGTGTATTATTTTATCAGCCTTTAGTTGGAATGTGCTTGTATATGTTATGTATGTTTTATATGAACCTCTATTCAATTAAATTCATAGATGCATGCCTTTACTAACATGTATTTTGCAAGCATGAATCATTAGACCTATTCAGATGGGATTGTATTTTTCTTTGATGGTAAAAGTTTTGTTTCCTAAGCTGGGGAAATAGACATTAATGGCATAGGCAACTAACATTTCAGTTCATATTCTGAATGAATTATATTGAAGATCATAATGAAGAAATACCTTATAAATGATTGTATTTAAGAAAGGTTCATAATTCACTTTTTGAAAGTCTGTCATTCTTTTTTTTTTTCTTCTTTGTAGAAACCTGTACTTTTTTCTCAAGGTCATACAGCTCTGTATCAGATAGCAGCAGAGCTTCAGCAATAACATCAGATGCCATCGTAGATTAATGTAAGTGAATATTTTTTTTTTGCAATTTTTATAGTTTCTCTCCCTTGCACCCATTTTGACAGGGAACAATGTTGGGTTCAATGCCGGATGCCCTAGAGGTGCCCTAGAGTTATTTTAACAAATTCAATTTGCTTTGCTTTTCATGTAAGAACAGCTTTTCTTCTTAGATATTTTTGAGGTATAGGAGAAACTATTCTTACATAAAATGTTTTAAAAAGTTTACTCTTTATATAAACTTTCATTATAGAATCATAGAATTTTAAAACTAGAGACCATAGAGATCATCAATTCCAGGTTTTTCAGCTTTATAATGTTAAAAAAATCTATTTACCACTCATTTCTGTTCTTGCTTTTCTTTATTAATGTAGTGATTCTGCCAACTTTTCTCACTTCTATTCCTTCTTTATGTCAGTAGGGGAGAGTTTAACTAGTTTGCTTGCTTGTAATATATTTTGAATTACAAAACACTGTAGTAGTCCAACTTTTTATTGTACAAATAAAGAAATGCCCAGGTACAGAAAGTTTAGTTAACTGCCCAAGAGCACACACATCTCTGGTAGCTGAGGTAGACTGAGAATTTCCTAAGGGTTCACAAGTGCAGGGCCCTTTCCCCCACTGAACCCTTACTCTATTTTCTTCCTGTTATTCTTTCCCCACAACCTTTTCAATTTGTTGATTAAAAATTCTGGTTCACCCCTGTCCATTTTTCTTCTTTGTGCTTGCTATTTGATTTTTATTTTATCTTTATTTGCTTTTTTAAAAAATTTCGATTAATTTTCGATATTTATATTCTCAATGCCAGAGTCCATATAAAAGCTAAATCAGATTATGATTCACATATCATTTAATGCCCCAATTCCAGTTTTTATCCCCAGTGTCCTAGGTGATTTGAACACTGTCTCCCAAGCAGTTGTGTGCAATGGGAAAGAGTTAAAGCTCTAGTTTCACAGCAGACTCCCTGGGTAGAACTCTGATGTCTTTATTTACCATATAATCTTGGTTTAATAAGCTGCTCTGTTGTACAATTACCTCATCTGTAAAATGTGCATAATAATTTTACCTGTCTCATAGTTCGCAGTATTAAATGGATCAATGTGTAAAGTGCTTAGAACAGGGCCTGATAAATAGGGAGCACTTAGTAAGTGGTACCTGTTTTGATAACTTCCTCTTGGTATTATCATCTCGCCACACTCCTTCTTTCTATTATTTGAGCACTCTTTCCTAAGCTTTCTTTTTTCTTTTTTTTTTCTTTTTTTAAGAGAGAGCACGCAAGTGTGCCACCTTGGAAGGAGCAGAGGGAAAGGGAAAGAGAGAACCCCCTAGTGTGGATCCAACCCAGGGCTTGATCTTGCGACTGTGAGATCATGACCTGAGCTGAAATCAAGATCAGAGGCTTAACTGATTGAGCCACCCAGGTGGCCCTTCTTTCCTAAGCTTTTAACTCTCAAGATTTCACTCTTCATTTAACTTTCTTAATCAAGTGCTTCATGGGTTTTCCATCTTCTTGACTTAAGAGTTTGAATTTACAGATTTTCAGATCTTATCTGATTCCCAAATATCACATCCATTTATTTTTTTGTCACATTAAAACCTTTTCATTTTCTTCATATCAAATTTTGGAACTGATGTTTTTTGTTTGTTTATTTATTTATATAAGTACCTTTATGTTGTACATTCATGAGAATGATGAAATGGTCTACAGTAATTCCAACTCATTAGAGTAGCTTAAAAGTAGATACTCATTATCCAAAACGTTTAAAGAATTTATAAAACCTAACACTCAGAAAACAAATAGTCCAATTAAAAATGGGCAGAAGAAAGAATAGACATTTTTCCAAAGAAGACATACAAATACCTAACAGACACATAAAAAGATGCTCAACATGACTCATCATCGGGGAAATACAAACCAAAACGACAATGAGGTATCACCTCACACCTGTCAGAATAGCTAAACTTAACAACATAGGAAACAACAGGCATTGGTCAGGATGCAGAGAAAGGGGAACTCTCTTGCATTATTGGTGGGAATGCAAATTGGTGCAGTCACTGTAGAAAACAGTATGAAGATTCCTTAAAAAGTTAAAAATAGAAATACCCTATGATCCAGCAATTTCACGACTAGTTATTTGGCCAAAGAATACAAAAATACTAATTTGAAGGGATTTGTGCACCCCGATATTTATAGCAGCATTATCAACAATAGCCAAATTATGGAAAGAGCAAAATGTCCATTGACTGATGAATGGATAAAGAAGACGTGGTATACAGATATAATGGAATATTACTCAGTCATCAAAAAGAATAAGTTTTCGTGTTTCCAGTGACGTGGATGGAGCTAAAGAGTGTTATACTTAGTTAAATAAGTCAGAGAAAGACAAATAACATGGTCTTATTCATATGTGGAATTTAAGAAACAAAACAAATGAGCATAGAGAAATAAAGAGAGAGACAAAACCAAAAAAAACAGACTCTTAACTATAGAGATCAAACTGATGGTTACCAGAGGGGAGGTGCATGGGGAGGATGGGTGAAATAGGTCACGGGGGTTAAGGAGTGCACTCATTGTGATGAGCACCAGCTGATGTATGGAAGTGTTGAATCACTGTATATTAACTAATATTACACTGTAGGTTAACTAACTGGAATTTAAATAAAAATTTAAGGAGTAGCTACTCATCATCAGAGTTTGAACAGGCATAGAGTGGTAGACCTACAAAACTGCTGTCAAATGAATGAGTTTACTGTTATTTTTCTTGTAAATATTTTACCTTAAAAGCCATCAATTTATCAGATATTACTCTGTTGGTCTCTGAAAAATATAAATAGAAAGGTGAATAAATTTAGATAATTTAAGAATAAAGGAGAATTAATTGAAGAATTGAGACAGGTAATAGAATTCCTTTCAGAAGAAGAATTTTTCTCTCTTTCAATTTGGTGTGACTTCAACAGTTCTTTATATTGGTGTCTGGTACCGAGCCTTGTTTGGCTTGCAGTGAAGAAAAGAAGTACAGCGAGATAAACTGCTTTTGGACTTTGCAGTTGGATGTGTGTTTTCTCCTGAAGATGCTAGAATAATGTCCCCAGTGAAGATTTCACAGTATGTGTATAGACACACTAATAATGATTAATATTATGACCTAAAAACATACACAGTGAGTTGTCCATTTTATGAGTTCAGTAACATGTTGATGGAATAAAGGAATGAATAAGATGGACTAAAAAGCAAAACAGATCCATTTCGCCTAGATATTCTTATATTTTAAAGAAGCATAATACTTTTTTCCATAATAATCCATTGTATAAATTTAGAGGTATATTTTCTTCTAACTTTCTTTTTTTTTTTTTAATTTTTTTTTTTTTCAACGTTTTTTTTTTTTTTTTTTTTTTATTTTATTTATTTTTGGGACAGAGAGAGACAGAGCATGAACGGGGGAGGGGCAGAGAGAGAGGGAGACACAGAATTGGAAACAGGCTCCAGGCTCTGAGCCATCAGCCCAGAGCCCGACGCGGGGCTCGAACTCCCAGACCGCGAGATCGTGACCTGGCTGAAGTCGGACGCTTAACCGACTGCGCCACCCAGGCGCCCCCCCTTCTTCTAACTTTCTAAGTTATGATTATGTAAACTCTAATTTTAGAGTGCTGCATATTTCTCAAAATGAACTATGCATTTTTACATTAAGGGGTTCATTTGTGTGTTGAAATATTAGATATAAAAGTAAAGTGACAATGTAGAGTGGCAACTATATGTTTAATCTGTTATATAAGAAGTTGGAATGACTTTAAATAACACAAAAATCATGAAGCCTTGGTGTTTTCCTCTTTGACATATTAAGTCCTTTGCTTATTTGCTTTATTCACATATACAAAACATAATCACATTATTTCATATGATAAAATGGTCAAATTATCTTTATTACTCAATTCTGTAGGTTTGTTATTTTCAAATTTCTTTGCTTTACTGATTTCAGTTTTCCTTTAGTAGTTTGTTAAATATATTTTATAATTTTTTATTATAAAATATATTTTCTCTCATTTGTATAATTTTTATATGAATAATTTAATCTCTCAATGTGAGCAATAATTAAACTGTAAAAAATTATTAGAGACATCTTTTTTATTTATTTTTTAATTTTTTTTTGAGAGAGAGACAGAGACAGAGAGAGAGAGAGAGAGAGAGAGAGAGAGAAAGAATGAGTGGGGGAGGGGCAGAGAGAAAGGGAGACACAGAATCCAAAGGAGGCTCCAGGCTCTGAGCTGTCAGCACAGAGCCTGAAGTGGGGGCTCCAACCCACGAACTATAAGATTATGACCTGAGCTGAAGTCAGAGGCTTAACTGAGCCACTTAGGCACCATGAGTGACGTCTTTTTTTTTTTTTTTAAGTATGGGTTGACAGATACCATATGTTTTCACTCTTATGTGGATCCTGAGAAACTTAACAGAAGACCATGGGGGAGGGGAAGGAAAAAAAAAAAAGTTAGAGAGGGAGGGAGCCAAACCATAAGAGACAATTAAAAACTGAGAATAAACCGAGGGTTGATGGGCGGTGGGAGGGAGGGGAAAGTAGGTGATGGGTATTGAGGAGGGCACCTGTTAGGATGAGCACTGGGTGTTGTATGGAAACCATTTTGACAATAAATTTCATATTAAAAAAATAAAGTATGGGTTGATACTTTAAGATTATAGAATGTACAAGGATGCCTGGTGGCTCAGTCAGTTAAGCATCTGACTTCAGGTCAGGTCATGATCTCTTGGTTTGCCAGTTCGAGCCCCGCTTCAGGCTCTGTGCTGATGGTCAGAACCTGGAGCCTGATTCAGATTCTCTGTCTCCCTCTCTCTCTGTCCTTTTCCCACTTGCACTCTGTCTGTCTCTCTCTCTAAATAAATATTTAAAAAATTTAAAAAAATTATGGAATGTGTAGACATTGATGAAATAATCACAATTATAGGCATAGTTAAAAAAATTCTAATTATATCTTCAATGTTTTGAGTATTCAGAATAATTAGATAGTTATCGATCTGTGTTTGAGTGATGAGACCACCCTAGGGTCCTCCTACCATGCCACCATCTTAGCTCCCCCACCCTTAGGCTCATATTTTAGAGTTCAAAATTCAGCCTTGGAATTTTTGCTATGTGAGCATTTTGCATATAGGCCTTGATTTGTTTGTCAAATGGGAAAAATATTTGCCGTGTTTTATAGTACCTTCCAGTATAAAATGCAGATGATGTGGATAATATTATCAAGTTGTGATATTGGGAAAACCAAATACCACCGATGTATAATCCCTATTGCAATGATTTCACATGGTAGTTAATAAGACTCTATTTTATTACTTTTATTATTTCCATCATTGAATTTAAGTTTATTTAACTATTTCTGATAAATGATGATGCAGACAGTTTTGAAGAAATGATGGTGATTGCAACTTTATTGATAATTACTACATTCATATTTTTATTGTATCTTTATATGTTTACTACCTTTATATGTGTTTGGGTCTATTATTCTCAAATACCATGTAAGCTGTCTGAGGGGGGCCAATAGATCCTTCTAATTTGTATCTCCCATAAAACATAAAACTGACAAGTTAGCCTGACAGTTACATGGATGCTGGCAGAAGACAGAAGACACAAGTCGCCTGGGTCAGATACAAAATAACAGTACTCAGGTTTTCTCAGCTCAGGCTCTCACAGGATGACATTAAGCAGGCCAGGTAGCATCTGTACATGCAGAAGGATACATTCCAGGGCAGGAACTCTGGACTTAGGGAATCCAATGCTTTATAACAGATAGGAAGCATGCCTGTTTTTGCACAGGAGGGAAACATTCATTCTATTTTCCAAGCCTGAAAAAGTCACTCTTTGCTGTGGGGGGGGAAAACTATGTCGGTATTCCAAGACGGTTTCCTGTACAAACATTCTTGAAAAGATAGTCTTTAAAAAGAAAAGGCAGTCATTTACTCTGCTCTCAAGATGTACAAAAACACAAAAGACCTATGGATAATTGTCTCCCAGCAACTTCTTTCTACACTGACAATATCTTTTGATTCTAAGATCAAAAGGATAGCATGATATTTGGTTTAAATTGAAGTATTCCATCACTAAATGTTTTCTCTATTTCTATAAATGTTAGAACAGTCTTCTATTATTACTTTTGAAAAAATTAGTCTATTTTATTGCTTCAAGGGATAGGGATGCATTTAGCAGTTGTTTTCTGCCATTTAAGTTTTCTTTTGTTTTATTTTCTGTTACACCCCAGGCCAGCATATGTAACAATGCTTTTATTTATTTATTTATTCATTCTTCATAGAACTAGGAAAAAGATTGTGATTTTCAGCTGAACATGACCATGGTCTGTAGCATGGTTGTTACATGGACTAGATACTAGATAGGCAAAAGTGGAATTTGCACAGAAATGTAACATTATAAAGAGACAAAGCAAGAAGGAAACATGCAACCCAAGTATAAATAACTGTTCAAAGTGAGATATTACCCCACTTACAGAAATGTACACATCATCTAAGCAGAAAATCAACAAGGAAACAATGGCTTTGAATGACACACTGGACAAGAGGCACTTAACAGATATATTCAGATATATTCATTTCATCCTAAAGCAGCAGAATACACATTCTTTTGAAGTGCACATGAAACATTCTCCAGAACAGATCACATACTTGGTCACAAATCAGGCCTCAACAAATACAAAATGACTGAGACCATCCCATGCATATTTTCAGACCACAACACTATGAAACTTAAAGTAAACCACAAGAAAAAATTTGGAAAGACCATGAATACTTGGAGATTAAAAAACATCCTACTAAAGAGTAAGTGGGATAACCAGAAAATGAAAGAATAAATTTAAAAAATGCATAGAAGCCAATGAAAATGAAAACATGACAGTCCAAAACCTTTGGGATGCAGCAACAGCTATTTTAACAGGGAGGTATATAGCAATACAGATATACCTCAAGAAGTAAGAAAAGTCTCAAGTACACGAACTAATCTTACACCTAAAAGAGCTAAAAAAGTAACAGCAAATAAAGCCTAAAGCCAGCAGAATAAGGAAAATAATGGAGACTAGAATGGAAATTAATGATATGGAAACAAACAAAATCAGTAGAACAAGATCAATGAAACTACGAGCTCATTCTTTGAAAGGATTAATAAAGTTGATAACCCCCTAGCCAGACTTATGAAAAATAAGAGAAGGACTCAAATAAAACCACGAATGAAAGAGAGAGATCACAACCAACACCACAGAAATACAGTTAGAATATTGTGGCAAATTATATGCCAATAAATCAGGCAATCTGAAAGACAGGGATAAATTCCTAAAAACATATACACTATCAAAACTGAAACAGGAAGAGATAGAAAATTTGAAGACTGTTAATCACAAAAGAAGTTGAATCAGTAATCAAAAACCTCCCAGCAAACAAAAGTCCAGGGCCAGATGGCTTCCTAGGAGAATTCTATCAGACATTTCAAGGAGAGTTAATACCTATTCTTCTCCAACTTTCCCAAAAAATAGAAATAGAAGGAAAACTTCTAGACTCCTTCCATGAGGCCAGCATTACCTTGATTTCAAAATCAGAAAAGACCCCACTAAAAGGGAGAATTACAGGCCAATATCCCTGATGAACTGGGCACAAAAATTCTCAAGAAGATACTAGCAAATAGAATCTAAAAGTACATTAAAATATTATTCACCACAGTCAAGTGGGATTTATCCTGGCTTGTAAGGGTGGTTCAGTATTTGCAAATCAACCAGTGTGATATGTCATCACACTGTAAGGATACATGTAAGAAACATGTGATCCTCACAATAGATGTAGTAAAATCATTTGACGAAATACAACATCTATTCTTGATTAAAAACCCTTAATAGAGCAGAGAGAGAGGGAACACACCTCATCAACATAAAAGCTGTATATGAAAATTCCACAGCGGATATCATCCTCAGTGGGGGAAAACGGATCTTTTCCTCTATGGCCAGGAACAAGACAAGGATTTACACTCTCACCATTGTTATTTAACATAGTACTGGAAAACCTAGCCTCAGGAAACATAAAAGGTATCCAAATCAACAAGGAAGAAGTCAAACTTTCACTCTTTGAAGATGACATGATCCTCTATGTAGAAAACTCAAAAGACTCCGTCAAAAAATTTCTAGAAATGGTACACGAATTTAGCAAAGTCACAGGATATAAAATCAGTGCACAGAAATATGTTGTAATTCTCTATACAAATAATGAAGCAGCAGAAAGAGAATTCAAGGAATCAATCTCATTTACAATTGCACCAAAACCGTAAGATACCTAGGAATAAGCCTAATCAAAGAGGTAAAAGATCTGTACTCTGAAAACTATAAAACAATTATGAAATATATTTGAAGAGGGCACTAAAAAAAAAAATGGAAGACCCTTCCATGCTCATGGGTTGGAAGAACAAGTGTTGTTAAAGTGTGTATGCTACCCAAAGCAATGTATACATTTAATGCAATCTCTATCAAAATACCACCAGCATTTTTCACAGAAGTAGAAAAAACAATCCTAAAATTTGTATGGAAACAGACTCAAATAGCCAAAGCAGTCTTAGAAAGTAAAAGAAAAGCTGGAGGTATCATATTTCTGGACTCTGAGCTATATTACGAAGCTGTAGTGATCAAGAAAGTATGGTACTGGCACAAAAACAGACACATGGGTCAGTGGAGCAGAATAGAAAACCCAGAAATGGATGCACAACTGAAAGGCCAACTTGTCTTCAACAAAGCAGGAAAGAATATCCAATGGAAAAAGACAGTCTCTTCAATACTGGTGTTGGGAAAACTAGACAGCAACATGCAAAAGAATGAAACTGGACCACTTTCTTACACTGTACACAAAAATAAATTCAAAATGGATGAAATAACTAAATGTGAAAAAGGAAGCCATCAAAATCCTAGAGAATACAGGCAGCAACCTCTTTGGCCTTGTCAGTAGAAACTTCTTACTAGACACGTCTCCGGAAGCAAAGGAAACGAAAGCAAAAATGAACTATTGAGACTTCATCAAAATAAAATGCTTGTACAGCAAAGGAAATGAACAACAAAAATAAAAGTCAATCTATGGAATGGGAGAAGATATTAGGAAATGACATACCAGATAGAGGGCTAGTATCAAAAATCTATAAAGAACTTATCCAACTTAGGGAAGCCTGGGTGACTCAGTTGGCTAAGCGTCCTCCTTTGGCTCAGGTCATGGTCTAGTAGTTCATGAGTTTGAGCCCCCCGTTGGGCTCTGTGCTGACAGCACAGAGCCTGGAGCCTGCTTTCAGATCCTGCCCCTCCCCTGTCTCTGTCTCTCTCTCAAGAATAAATAAACATTAAAAAAATAAAAAAAAGAATTTACCCAACATAACACCCCGAAACAAATAATCCAGTTAAGAAATGGCCAGAAGATATGAATAGACATTTTTCCAGGGAAGACATCCAGATAGCCAACAGACACATGAAAAGATGCTCAACATCATTCATAATCTGGGAAAATCAAATCAAAACCACAGTGAGATACCACCTCACATTTGTCACAATGGCTAAAATTAACAACACGAAATTAACAGATGTTGTTGAGAATGGGGAGAAGGAGGAACTCTATTACATTGTTGGTGAGAATGAAAACAGGTGCAGCCACTCTGGAAAACAACACAGAGATTTCTCAAAAAGTTAAAAATAGAACTACTCTATGACCCAGAAATTACACAACTAAGTATTTACACAAAGGATACAAAAATACTGATTCAAAAGCACATGCACCCTGATGTTTATAGTAACGCTATCAACAATAGCCACATTATTGAAAACGCCCAAACATTCATTGACTGATGAATGGATAAATAAGAGGTTGTATATATGCATGTGATACACACATACATATACATATATATGTATATACATACACACATATACACAATGAAATATTACTCAACCATCAAAAAGAATGAAACCTTGCCATTTGCAATGACTTGGAGGGAGCTACGGTGTATTATGCTAAGTAAAATAAGTCAGAGAAAAATAAATATCATAATATTTCACACATATGTAAAATTTAAGAAACAAAGCAGTTGAGCATAGGGAAAGGGAAAAAAAGAGGGAGGCAAACAATAAGAGACTCTTAACTATAAAGAATAAACTGAACGTTATTGGAGGAGAGGTAGGAGGGGATGGACGAACTGGATGATGGGTTATTAAGGAGGGCACTTGTGGTAAGCACTGGGTGTTCTATGTAAGTGATGAATCACTTAGTTCTCCTTAAACAAATATTACACTATACTTTAACAAACTAGAATTTAAGTAAAAAATTTAAATAAATATGTGCATACTAAATGTACCCTTATTTGAAATATTTGTTAATAAAATATTCATGCATGATTGTTAACAGAAACAGTGCGATATTTTTGCAAATTTTATACTTTCTTTAATTCTTTAGTTACTGTAAGTTAAAACAAAACCTAAGGCATTATACTTTTATCTATACAGTTTCATAAACGTACATATTCTATAATACTAGTTTTAGAATGACCTCTACAATCCATTCTCCCTACCTTATTTTGTATATTGTTTAATTTTGTCACACTAGGTATATACATTTTATGAGAGCAGAGAATGCATTTCTTTTGTACACTGCCATAACTCTTGCACCTAGAAGAGTGTCTGGAAAAATAGGCATGGATATTAGTTAAACAAATAAATATAATACCATTATGACTTGCATGTAGGTTGTTTAAATAGCACCATTTGTTTAATTTTTGTAGTATGATATACCAACAAAATACATATCTCAAAGTTACCATGTTTTAAATATATAAAAGGATTCTAGCATTTTAACAGTCTTTAATGAAATGGCTAAAATGTATGCTATTGCTATTAAGACTTCTGCCATTTCATAAATGAGAAGGAGTACTTGAATTAATTTTCTCTTAGTGAATACTTGTAAAATTCAATTTTTAAGCTATAAATGTTATTGAGTTAAAGCTTTAAAATACTATGTAATAACCTCCTTTTTAAGTCATTGTGGGTTGCACAGGAATTGGTGTACTTTGGTGCTACTTAACAATCTGAGCTTTGAATCAACACAAGCCTGGGTTCATATCCCAAGTTCTGCCAAATATTTATGTGACTTTGGCAAAATTTTAAACCTCTAGAAGTTATGGTTTCTTTCTCTGTAAAATAATGACAATAATAATACATAAATTTTTGAGTACTGCATGAGATTATTCATGGAAATATTTAGCATCTTGCCTGGTATGCTATTATTATTGACAAACTTTGATGTGAATTTCTTAAAATTTTGTTCCATAAGAAGAATTAAGAAAGTCTTTTTGCTGTATTATCTGCCATGTCCTAAAAGATGATACCCTGAATCTGGTACTTTGGCTATATAAAAACGTGTCTTGTTTATCTTTATTTCTCTAGGGATTAGTTTACTCATTAATGGAACAAATAGTTGTTACAATATCAGTATGAATAAAGATTGGCATTTAAAAAATGCCATTATTGAATCAATAGTGTATAGTAGTCGCCTTAAGAAGGATAATTTAGCGAGTGACTACAGTAACTATGACTCAAGAGCTCTCAAATGCTGAAAAATCTTTAATGTTAGTAAAGTAATACACAATTTACACTATGAAAACACCTCAAGGGGAATCATATTAATTATAGAGACTCATAGCAGAGTGAATATACATACATGAAAAGTTGTGGAGACCTGTGATACTTTTTTAAATGCTTTTTACTTGGGGGGGGGGCGCCCGGGAGAGAGAGAGAGAGAGAGAGAGAGAGAGAGAGAGAGAGAGAACACATGCACAGGAGTTAGGGAGGGGCAGAGAGAGAAAGAGGATGAGAGGGAATCTCAAACAGGCTCCATGCTGTCAGTTTGCAGAGCCTGACATGGGGCTTGATCCCACGAACCATGTGATCATGATCTGAGTAGAAATCAAGAGTCTGATGCTTAACCAACTGAGCCTCCCAGATGTCCTGAGACCTGTGATATTAAAGCAGAGTTACCATGTTAAGGAAATTGTCTCCTCTATATCTTATGTAAATTCTTGGTAGTGTCCTACTTTTCACAATAGAAAATACTTTCTTAGAGTTTTTATAAATCTCGATCCACTTACTACTTCGATAGCTTAAAAGTAAATTATCACTCTAAGTAGATATTCAGATACATAAGTGTATCCCAGGAAAAACATTTTCAGAGAAAGCTGATACACACATGATTTTTGAAAAGTTAAAAGGCAATGCCATTAGTTCTGTATTTAAGTGTTCAAATAATTTCTAACACCTGTTGCACACCATAGTTTTCAAAATGGAAAAAAATAGTAACTTCTTCAGCATTTTAAAAGTTTTGCTGCATATTGACTTCCCTAAATGATCACCAGCATAATCCATTGATCAAGTAAGTCACCTCCTGGACGGAGCTCTAATACTGTTTCAGAAGAAATTCACCAGAAGATTTTTATAGGGATTTAGTGTATGAGCTCTAGTAAATTAAAGCAGGCTATTTAAGGGGCACCTAGGTGGCTCTGTGGATTAAGCATCTGACTCTTGATTTCGGCTCAGGTCATGATCCCAGAGTTATGGGATCAAGCCCTGCAACAGGCTGAATGCTGAGTGCAGAACCTGCTTGGGATTCTATCTCTCCTCTTCTCTCTCTGCCCTTCCCCTGCTTGTGCTCTCTCTCTCAAAATAAATACATAAACGTTAAAAAAAGTAAAGTGGGTTATTTAAACCCAAAATTGTTTGGGATCAGGCAAAGTTTGTAACATTATGTTTAAGAGTGGCAGACACAATGAAGTGAGAGTTGCAATTAAAATATGGTTTGAGAGGTTCTTTAATCTTGTGAACAGTTTTTATCTGTATTAATAGAGTTTGGAAGATTCTTCCCTCCAAAAAAAAAAAAA
Source organism: Puma concolor (assembly GCF_028749965.1). NCBI lineage: Eukaryota > Metazoa > Chordata > Mammalia > Carnivora > Felidae > Puma > Puma concolor. The sequence continues at coordinate 201,674,631 of NC_141667.1, read as the reverse complement.
ACCATAAAGTTATTATTTTGTTCATTGTCATCCTGGGCAATAATTTGCCAAAACAATTCTTTATTTATGTTGACCTAGATGGGCTTTTTTTTTTTCTCAGTCGTATTAGTTAAAGTACATAGATACAGGTGTTCTCGGTTTCCGGTGCCCATTCTTCTCAGACTTACAAATCTGTTTCAAGTATTTTATAATATAAGAGCTCTAATAGAAAAGAGAACCTTGAATATTCAAATGTAAAATGTGTAGATTAGAAGGATGATAAACCTATAGTTAATTAAGGAAACCATTAATTTATAATTAACACTCAGATAAATTCAGCACTTTCAGGGGACTAAAGAATGCTTGCACATGTGCACGTGCACACACACACGCATACACAATAGGGCCTCTTGTGAAAGCTCCTTTAGCCATAACTATTAAATACCTTCTATGCAGAAACTAGTAGACCTTTTGAATAAAATGGTAATTACATCTTAATCATCAATAATTTGGTAATAATCCTAGTCTTTTAAAATTGGAAACGACTGCCAGTATGGAAACATATCCAGAAAATCAGTTATTGGGTTGCCTTGCTGGTTCAGTCAGTAGAGCATGCAATGCTTGATCTCCGGGTCATGAGTTCAAGCCCCACGCTGAAGGTAGAGCTTACTTAAAAAAACAAACAAAAAGCAAAACAGAAATTCAGCTAGAAATTGGAAGCCTTTAGGGAATATACAAGGTTTTCTAATGTTAGAGTTCTTGAACCACAAAGCAAGATAGTCTGGATTATATCATTTCAGAATCAAATTGGTGATAGAAATAGTTGTGCTCAAAGTGGAACTTAGTTTTTACCTTATTTTTTCTCCCTACTGTTGCTACAATGTGGAAACAGTGGTACATGCAAACCACCATATAATCAAAAAAGAATTTCAAAGTGGCCCATCTACATACTTTAAGTTGTAGACAACCTGGTAATTACACAGAGCCATCCATTGGCTATCATTGGCATACTTAAAGGTTATCAGTGATTTCTGCATTTTCTGTTACCATTAGTGATTCAACTAGAACTTGTGGTCTACAGGATTTGGAGAGAAATTGCAGGATGAAAATATCACTATGTCAACACAATGCAAAGATGATGATCTAAATGTATTCTGATTACCCAGTTTTATTCAACAACAAGGAAAAGTGGTTGTGCTCAATAAGGCTTTCCAAAAATCAGTGACAAAAGCTTAGTGCCTCTCTCCACATTTCACACTTAAAATACCTTGCTCTAGTTCCACATTTGAAACTATTTCCATAAATGGAAACAGTTACCAGTACACAAGGCTGTGGATACCACCAGTGAGATCTGAGATGTTGAAGTTTGTTTCTTTGGTTCCTACAGTTTTTCCTTTGTTCCCATTTGTGTTACACAGTGGTATGTGAATGCTTTGAGAGAAGGTTGAGTTATTCAGAATACAGTGAAATCTAAAGGACTACATTTTAAATACGATTTGGAAACTATGCACCATGGAAAACTTGCACCATGGAAAACTTCAAAAGATGCATAAAAGATGACTTTAAGCATCTCAGGCTGGGTAGAAGTAGTGGTCAGCATCAGGTGAATTAAAACAGTAGTAGACTCTGGCCAGAGGAAGACAGCTGCTTCTATGTAAGGGGTTCTCTGGAGGTAGCGACGTTCTTCTGAGTTTAAATGTACTTTTTATTTCTGATAATAAGAAGTTTAGAAATTGAGTAACACCTTAATTATAAGTATATAGAAGCAGAATTAAAGAATTGTGTGTTTTCGTAGGAAGCAGGAATACAGGACTAGACTTCTTGATCAATTTTAGCTGTTTTCTTAAAGGCAATTTTCATTTATTTTTGATAGCTCCCTCTATATTGGATATGGTTTAAAGTATATCCATCTCTGAAAATGTGAGTAGTACTATTATTCCCAAATGGCTGAAGCAAAATGGGGAAAGAAAAGCCTCTTGGTTGGGTGAAAAAGCTAATCCAGTTTTTCCTGTTCCTATTGAACTTGAAGCAGAATGAGAGGACCAAGGCCAATTTTTTCCTACCTACCTGGAGTTAATAATGTGAGGATAAATTGAAATTACTCTTTGTAACCAACTCATGATTACTACCAAGAGGAAAGATAATCAATACCAGGCAAGATGAGATCATAGTCAGTGATGACTTCTAACCTCATCAACTTTTAAGGTCTTTGAGTCAAACATGGCTCTTGGAGAACTGAAATGAAAAATAAAGAGAGGGTGAACGAGAAGAAGAAGGTCACTGCCCTCAATTTCTTTCATTAATTTGCTTACCATACAAAGAAATAAGTGGAAATGACTGACAAATGTTATCTGTGAATGCTTTAGATTTTGTACTTGTGTTGTTTTGTTTGTTTGCCTCTTAATGTCATGGCTTTATGTGACTACCAGTTGAATATCTGGGCATTAAAAGCCATGGGTGATAGATTCTTAATTAAGATTATTACTAGGGTATACTATTGCCTATGATTTTATATATGTTGAGGATTTAAAACAAAAAACAAGAAAATAAACACATTTCTCTGTTAATACCTGCCAAAAGTTAGACCAAAAATACTTGTTTTATTAGAGAGATTTGAACTGTCTTCTTTTGTAAATATCCAAACTTATGGGATCATTCATTTGAGAGACAGATCAGTGAACAATATGTTACAAACTGGGTATCATGAGAGAAATCCACATATAGTGTCCAAATTTATTCGATAAACCTTAAAATATATGTAGTAGCTCTGATGATAGTAATGCATTTAAATGTTTATAAAAGAAAATATTTTATGTTGGCAGCCACTTTCGTAGCACTAGAAATTATTTAGCCCTACTAAAATATTAAGCCATGGTTAAAACTGAAAATAAGCTGAATAACCTGTTGAATTACATAAAAACACAAAATGATAAGAATGATAGATATAATATTTTAAAGCAGCATTTATTTAAACATCTACATTTGCCCCATGTTTTATCCGAGCCTCTCTCATTACTATCCGAAAAAGAGAATATTGCTGTTCTGCTATGTTCATTTATTGTCATTAGACATCCATTTGAAATTGTCAGATAAGTCATCATCATTGAAGGTAAATTTGGCTTCTCTTTTCTCATGCTTCATGGACCCCCAAATTCTGTCCCATCATTGATGTTTCATTGCCCAGGCCTCGGATCCTGTTGTTCAGGAGATGAATGAAGTGTTACTGAGACAATTTCAGCCCTTGAGTCACTTTATAAAATTAAATACTCTCTTTTGCAAAGGACCTTCCTGGAATATTAAGGTGTTTGTTTGTTATTTGAAGAATAGCAACAGTAAAGTGGAAAATACCATTTGCAGTGGTAATCTTAGTAGTATTGACTTTCGCTTTTAAGTGATTATCATGGAAACATTCTGTGTCAGATCCTTATATCCCAGGTCCTTGTGCAGGTTTCCTCCACTGCCTGAAAGCAGACCCTTCCTATGAAAACTTTCATAAGCCAAATATAGTGAAGTGCGGAAGCAGTTGCCATTAATGTATGTGGGAAATTTTTTGAGCATTTCCAGACCCCCCAAATACCCTCTTTTAGGCTTTTCTGACACCTTGGGACACATCTTACTAATGGATGGTCAGAATAAGTGGAGATAAAAAATAGATGCTCACAGACACAGTGCTAAGCTCTGGTGGCTTGATGCTAAGAACCTGAGTGTAATTCCAGGGAAGGAGCTTGGCAGTGCCCCTCTCACTGCTTAGGATGTGTGTTGTCTCTATGACTTGCTGCAAAACAAACACTGAATGCTGTTTTTGCTTTTAGCCATTGTTTGCAAAAACAAAATTCCTCTTCAGATTTCTTTTGGCTAGTGAAGAGAGGTATTCATGGAGGTCATTTCTAAAGGTGAAGTGGAGTAACACGAACTTTCCAAAAGCAGGGATACCTGTATCTTTAACTTTGTATCATGCATTTTAGCATAATTATTTTACACAGAGGACAAATGAAGCTTTTAAAAGTCAAATAAACAACATGTACTAGTTAAAGTTATAGACTCAGGGTTCGGAATTCAAACTCAGATCCTTAGGTTTCTAAAAATTGCTCAGTTTCTAATCTGACACTGAGATAATCTAGGTTTACACTTCAGATTGCTGATGAGTAAGATGTGACACAGAGTAAAATTTGTGCTACCTTTCTGTTTCCTGTGATAGATTCTTTGATATGCTGATTTTTAGCATTGTAAAACACATTTGGGGAATAAATTCCCTTTATGTATCCATCATTAATTACATGTCAATATCTATGGAAGACCAGTGCCAAATAAAGCTTTTGTTAAACTTCACTAGGTCATCAGTGAAGTAGACAAAGGGAACACAATTTGAAATGCTCACTTGGTAAATTTTCCTTTCTGACTTACCTTGGTGTTCATTTGGCTTTTTGGGCAAAATATGTTACCATATTTGGGGAGAGGAGTGGGCATTTCTTACCCTTTGTTTCCTATCTCCTTTTTTATTTTCTCATTTTCTTAGTTTTATTTTTTTCACAATTGTCCTCCTTACTAGAACTTTTTTTTTTTTTAAGTTATGGGGTTGAAATATAGTTTGTGATCTTTTCTTTTTTTTTTTTTTTAATTTTTTTTTTTCAACGTTTATTTATTTTTGGGACAGAGAGAGACAGAGCATGAACGGGGGAGGGGCAGAGAGAGAGGGAGACACAGAATCGGAAACAGGCTCCAGGCTCCGAGCCATCAGCCCAGAGCCTGACGCGGGGCTCGAACTCACGGACCGCGAGATCGTGACCTGGCTGAAGTCGGACGCTTAACCGACTGCGCCACCCAGGCGCCCCAGTTTGTGATCTTTTCTTGCTGTGAAATGCAGTACTTTATTGAAGCCTTCCATATCTCACACAGATGGGTTAAAACTGAGAATTGGATAGGGGCGCCTAGGTGACTCAGTCAGTTAAGCAACTGACTCTTGGTTTTGGCTCGGGTCATGATCTCACAGTTTGTGACTTCAAGCCCCACATCAGGATCTGTGCTGACAGCATGGAGCCCTCCTGGGATTCTTTGTATCCCTCTCTCTCTACCCCTCCCCTGCTCACGCACGCTCTCTCTCTCAAAATAAATAAATATACATTAAAAAAATTAGAATGGGATAAGATAAAAAAGCATATCATGAAGTGTTTTTATTTGGTACCCCTCAAAAAAACCACACAGATAAACATGCACATACAGATATACCCACATACAGGTAAATGTACAAACTGCCACTTTGGGTATGAATTTGTTCTGTTAATAACTCTGGGACCCCCAGCGATTTCTGGACCTTGATATCATACTCCCTAAATAAATTTGACTTCATTTGTTAGTGCATCTTCATTGTTTTATAAGCATTTTTAATCTTCATAAATTATTTTAAATATTTTAGAGTCTTACAACATAAGAGATTTCTATGTTTTCTTAAAAATATTAATTATACATTTAATTTTTGAAATGGCAGCAGAGAAAACAGTTGCTAGGGCATTAAGTTTAATGCACAAGATCAATATTCTCATGTTAGATACCCAGAAGTCTGGACAGAACCAGGGATATGGCCTCTGTGAAACATACACTTACTGAATAATTCTTTGTGTTACCAACTTCCCAAATATTTTAAGAGATTTTATCATGTGAGATAGGGACTTTATGTAAATATATTTCTTTTTCTTCCCCATTTCCTACCTATATCTCTTCAAGGACACCAATAAACTTTTGATTAGTACCATGGGCATTTCTAACTTCCTATATTCAGGTCTTTTACAATGAATTCTGTCATGAGCTGGACTACACAGTTTTCCCTTACATTCTAACCATAATTCATTATACTCTTGTGATTTCTTTATAACACTTTTTCTTGATTTGCAGGAAACTCTTCAAAAGCAGGCCATCAATCACTGAACATGTGCATGAAGAAATGACCTTCATGTCTGTTTCTTGTTCTAAATAATTTCTCTCTCCTTGTACAAATTCTTCAAGGTAGTATAATTTTTTTAAGCTTGTTGTTCCAAGTTTTTGCTGTGATATTGTAATCAAGTATTGTAGGATATCTATGTGTGTGAATGCATGATAACATGTATTTATTTATACTATATAGGTATAAATATTTATAGAAGGCAGATTAGTTTACTCATTATTTTGCTTCTTGTTTGTAATTTTTTTTAGTTATTTAGGTAAGAAGACAAGATTATGAACACATCATGTAAGAAGTTAAACAATGTTTTTGTGTTTATATAGTTCTCTTCTGAATGTTTTAATTGTTTTGAATACCTAATGATGTGGTCCACCCAGTGACTTTTTAATTACTTTAAATAGTAATTTTTTATAATACTCTTACAGAGGGCAAAAAGTGTAGCATAAAGTAGTGTTGGATTTTTTGATGATTATTTAAAAAATTTTTCAGTATGTGAGGAATAAATGTCTGAGCATAGGCTTTACCTGTAGGCAGACTAGAACCATCATAGTTTCCTAGTATCTGTTGATTAGTCAGGTTAAGCTAGATTATATTATTCTGTAGTAGGCAGCAATCCCAAATCTTAATGATTAAGTAATGCAAAATTCTCGTACTTAATCATACTATGAACCTAGCATTATTTGATAGATAATTTGGTAGATTTTACTCCACATCGTCACTTGGAGATACCCTCTGAGGGAGATTTACCATTGTGTAACTGAAGCATCTGGAAGACCTGATCCTTTCATCTCCATAGATGGTGAGAAATGTGTTTGAGAGTCTTAAATTGTCAATTAACTACCTTGGCACGGAAGGTCATATCTACCATAACTGTACTATAACCATAACTCTTACAGTCCATTGGCTAGAACTACATATATGGTCCTACCTAGTTGTAAAGAAGTAGAAAAATGTTTTTCAGCTATGTATTTCCAAGATAAGAGGGAGTCCCAGGGGAGTCTTTATTGAAATGTAAAATTATTCCATCATATTCATGCATTATTTCTCAAGAAGTTTAAATAAAAATTACAAGTGTCTGACAAATTTTATTATACTATTTTAGTTTTATATTAAATTTTACTTTACATTTTTAAAAAATGTTTATTTTGAGAGAGAGAGAGACAGAGACAGAGCATGGGCATGCACATGAGTGGGGGAGGTGCGGAGAGGGAGACAGAGAATCCCAAGTAGGCTCTGCACTGTCAGCACAGAATCCAATGGGAGGGGCTCACTCTCATGAACCGTAAGATTATGATCTGAGTCAAAATCAAAAGTTCAATGCTTAATTGACTGACCCACCCAGGCACCCTTATACTGTTTTAATTTTAAACATTGATGAGATTCACCAAAGTTTCTTAAATTCAAATTATTTGACTATGCTTATTCTCCTCATCTTTTATTGTTTGCTTATTTGTATTATGTTAACTGATACTAGTAATTTTAATGTTAATAATTAACTAACTTTAATCCTTGTTTGACATGTATGTCTTTCTAAATTAATATTTCAGAATTACATAGTTTACTTTTGCTAGACATTTTAGTATGAGGAAATGACTAATTTCAGATCTCTTTTTTGTTATTGAGAATAATATTTGTAAATTACCAAAATTAAGAACCATCCATATATTTTCATTTACAAAATACATTTCCTATACTTAATGTTTTTTATTTTATTTATTTTATTTATTTTTTTAATTTTTTTTTTCAACGTTTATTTATTTTTGGGACAGAGAGAGACAGAGCATGAACGGGGGAGGAGCAGAGAGAGAGGGAGACACAGAATTGGAAACAGGCTCCAGGCTCTGAGCCATCAGCCCAGAGCCTGATGCGGGGCTCGAACTCACGGACCGCGAGATTGTGACCTGGCTGAAGTCGGACGCTTAACCGACTGCGCCACCCAGGCGCCCCATACTTAATGTTTTTTAAAACAAACCATGTGTTTTATGTTATTTCCTTAGGTTAATAAAAAGGAGTCTGTAAAGAATCCTTTGATGTTCATACAGTTTTGTCTTTCATATGCTGTATCAACACTTCTGTACAGCATTGCACAACCACATCACATAAATTAATTTATGTAAACTATCAACCATTTTCTTAATTTTATCTAAAACACCTCTGTGTGGTTAACTTAAATAGTTCAGCCAGTACTTTTTGAGTATCTATTAATGTTCAAAGTATTGTGATAGCTGCTGCAAGTACTAGGCCAACTTGATGCATATAATATATTTGAAGAGATAAAGCATTTACACATGCATTTGTTTTGGTGTTTTATAGCTAGAGAGTTCATTTTCAGAACTGCATAGTAAAAGAGAATTATGTTCACAGATACGGATAAATCTCTCTTATCCGTGCATTTATTTAGGGGTGTACATAATTCTAAAAACAAATCGTTTAAAACCATTTACATTTCGTTTTAGAATATTTAATACAATTTGAAGCAGTGGAATAAATAATAATCTGATGTATGTATTGCTTGAATTAAAGCTGGAATTGTCTGTGAAAACCTGTATTATGGACGAGGGCAAGGATGATCTTTGTGTACTGGAAGCTGCGGAAAGTTAGTTTAGGATTCAAAACTTAATATAAAATATCCTCCAAGTGAAAAAACCACACAAGAACAAGTTGGAATTTTCCTACATTTATAGCTTAATTGAAGAAAATAGAAATACTTAACTTGCCTGACTTGGATGATCTGATAATAACCAATGTTGGAAGTACACTGGCTAAACGCCAATTCATAGATTATATCTCCAGATTTGCTCCTTGCTGTTACATGTATGCTATTTATCAAAAGTCTTGTTTTCAGTCACCAAGCTCTTATATATAAGAAAGCTATAGCCTGCCCAATTTCTAAATCTAATCCTACAAAGTAATATACCTTCCAAAGACTTAACTGTTTTACATATTTATGAATTTCTCCACAGGCCCCCTGAAAGATTCATTTCTCAATTGTGTCACAAGACATCACAGTATAATGCTTGGCTTATTTTCCCATCAAGTATTGTTCTACAGCTACCTGGTGTTTTCTATTTGCCATTGTCTAGAACAAACTGAGGATGCCGTGTTGACCCAGGCTGCTCAATGTGCAGGACTCATGCCTGCAAGCACTGGGACTCTATAAGACTTATCACTGTGCGTTTCTGTGTCATATCACCAGCTCATCTGCAGAAATACATTCTGACTGAGTAACCCTGAGGTAGACAATGCTTAATTCTCCATTTCAAAATCTTCCAGGAATGGAAAAATGATTCAGCTGGAAGGCATCTGCCCTGTCAGCACCCTATTATCCTAACACTGTGTTTACTCTGTTACAGGTTTCAGTTATCCTTACACAGTTTGATCATTTTTGAAGCTGGCCTGGTATGTAACTTAACACCAGTTCACAGTATGTTTATGATTGGTTTTAACATGATACCTATGGATTTACCTATATCTGTTTGCCTAGTTTCTCTAGTCTCTACTTTTGAGAAATATACTTAGTAAAGAAATAATGGGAGGATAAATTATTAAAAACGGAAAAACCATTTGTTAAAAGAATGTAGTTATTTTAGTCATTACTAATTACCAGTGTACTGAAATAAATGCATCCACTGAAAAAAGGAACATTTCTATAGATGCTACATACACACATGCACTTGTGTCACATACACAAATACACATATACATGTATAATTTCACATACATACAGGTGCTGTCTACAGTGTGTTAATGTATGTCCATAAGATATAGAATTATAGTAAGAAATTACATTAAGAAATTTAATCTTGCTTACAAATAAAATAATCCAATTTACCAGTTACTTAGCATTCCATTTTCCCACATCTACTTATAAAATATTCTGTGCAAACAAAAAATCATTAATTTCTAATACCATGGAAAACACTGCAATTTTTTTTCCATATTAGTTTGAAATGACAGTTCATTTTTTAGAAAGTAAAAAAATGGGTAAGGGTGTATAAAAGCAAAAAAAAAATCTCATTTTCAGTAGGTTTAATAGTTGGCTTTAAAATTATGTTTTTTTTTATAAATCTAGGTAATATGGTTTATATCAAATATTAGCAACACTGTCAGCATTAAGATAACATTTTCTTTTTTGTGACCACAGTAAAAATTAATAATTTAATATATATGTATTTGAGTTGAATCATTTAATTGTTTCATTATTTACTTAATCATTGAATAAATATTACTTAGGTCCTTATATCAAAAACTTTCTTTAACATATTATAGTTTTAAATTTTAGATATATAATATCAGAATTGTAAATATGTTGGTGTTAGTTTACTCTTCTGTTTTTCCTTTTGTGGCTGCATTCTTTTTCAACACCTTTTAGATAGAAACTGATGAAACTCTGTTCCACATTGTGCTAAAATGTTTTCAGAGTTTGGATATAATAATGAGCTCTCAAAGTCATTTTATTGAAGCTTTATTTTTTTGTCTAGATTACATACAGTCTACTTGATTAATTTAGGATGTCTTAATAAAAACTTATTTAAAAGAAAATAATGTCAGCTGACTTCATATTAGATTCAAAATTAGGTCACAGTTTATTTATTTGAAGGATCATACCTTTGAATTGATAATATACATATGATGCTATGAGTGGATGAGTTTTCTTTATAGCTTTATTTGCAATTCAAATTAACTACATGTTTTATGATCATATGTGTAGATATATATTATTTTAATATCATTTATAATCATATGCATGTATATGTATGCATGTATGCATGTGTGTATGTACATTTAAATCTCTCAGAAGTACTGTAACACAAACTTGGTTGCTTAAAACATAGTTATAGAGACTAAGAATCTGAAATCAAGATGTTATGGGAGGGGTTGCCAGGGAAGGTGGTGGTATAGGAGGATCCTATATATCCTATATAGGAGGATCTCCCATGGATACAACTAGAAACACTCACATCAGTGTAACCCAGAAAATGACCTGAAGACTGGCGTAACAGACTCTCCAAAGTGAAATATAGAGAAGAGGGTAGAAAGAACTGAAATGTGGTTGGGAGCTAAATGGTCCCACACAACTGTCCCCAGGAGGGTGGGACACTAACATGGAGAGGTGAGAGGACCAGTCCCTCACACTAAGCATCCCAGGTACGAGGAACCCACATGAAAACCAGAGGGGCATAATTTTGTGAACTTTTATAATCAACAGGACTTAACACCTGGAACTTTAAAAATCTGTGGGCTTAGCTCTGGAAGAACCCGGGAGGTAATAGGAAACTGAGTCTCTGCCCATAAAGAGGACAGCAAACAGTCCCATGGAGATACAGCATAGAAGCAACAGTTTGCAAAATGCCTGGGGTATATGGGATGGACATTTGCTTACTAATCTCAGAGCTTGTCCTAGAGGGGCAGGGATCTTTGGGAGATTTCTCAGGAAAAGAGAAGCTGGTAGGTGCCATTGTCCTCCTCTGCCCCCAACCCTGGATATAAGGATAACTTCAGGAACCAGCACATAGCAGCATTCTCCACCTAGCTTGCTAACAGCTTTCACTGCCCCCATGTACTTCTTTGGATACACTCCCACCAGCCTAGCCAACCTTCGCAGGGGTTTTGGATGACTGCAGGGCCTCTCCCACAGTGGACCAGTGTGGACCTTGTTAACACTCCATGTCCAGTCCCCACAGTCTCCCACAAACCTGCCTCCTCCAATATGTTCTTAGCCAGAGCCCACCTAAAGTGGTGCCAAAAGCCTGACAGTGTGCAAATAGCCCAGACCGGGATCAGTACCACTCCAAAGTGACGCCTGTCCTGGAGAGGGGGGAAGCTAAGCACACACACACCAGTCCCACTATGGCAGCAATGGTGAGCTGGGGGCAGTCATCAGGTCAGACTGCAGGCTCTGCCCACCAGTGAAGACTTCTTAGAGAACAACATAAGGAATACACTCTGAAGTTTGGTGCTACTGCATCTCTGGTAAGCACTTAGTCTAACTCAACGCCATCCCAAGGTAGCCTCAGATTGACTCCTTAATAACACAGGGACAAATCCCTGCTCACAACTGGCAAAGAGAGCTGTTGCAGATGACTGATGGCAAAAACAGATCAGCCACGACTGAAGATGCACACAAAACACATAAAGAGGCACCCGTGAAGCTCCAGGTGAACAGAGGACACTATAGGGTACTACTGGAAATCTTTATATGGCCACTACTTGCAAGAGCAGGAAACATGGCTGATTTTCCTAATGCATAGAAACAGACAAGGAGTGTTAGACAAAAAAAAGGAGGCAGAAGAATATGTTCCAAATGAAAGAACAGGTCAAAAATCACAGAAAGAGCTAAATGAAACATAGATAAGTAATATGTCTAATAGAAAATTTAAAGTGGTCACAAAGATACTCATTGGACTGGAAAAGAGTGTAGGAACTCAATGAGATCCTCAACAAAGAGATAGACAACAATAAAGAACCAATTGTAGATGAAGAATTCAACAACTGAAATTAACAACATACTAGGTAGAGTCAGTAGTAGACTAGAGTAAGCAAAAGAATTGATCAGTGACTTGGAGGACAGAATAATGGAAAGCAATCAAACAGAGAGAAACAAATAATAAATGAAAATGGACTTAAGGAACTCAGCAACACCAAGTATAATAGCATTCACTTTATAAAGATCCTGAAAGGAGAAGAGAAAGAAAAAGGGGCAGAAAACTTATTTGACCAAATGATAGCTGGAAATTTGTTGAATCTCGGGAAGGAAACAGAAATCTAGATCCAGGAGGCACAGAGAGCCCCAACAAAATCAACCCAAGGATGTTCATACTAAGAAACATAATTATTAAAATGACAAAAAGTAGTGATGAAGAGACAATTTTAAGAGCAGCAAGAGAAGAAAAAAAAAAGTTACGTATAAGGGAAACACCATAAGCCTATGAGCTGATTTTTTAGGAGAAACTTTGCAGGCCAGGAGGAGGGGAATGAGCTATTCCAAATGCTGAAAGAAAAACAAAAACAAAAACAAAACAAAAACAAAAAAACCCAAAACCAAACCAAAACAAAACTGCAGCCAAGAATACTCTTTCCAGAAAGATTATCATCCAAAATAGAAGGAGAGATAAAGAATTGCTCAGACAAAAGAGAACAATCCTACAAGAAGACACAACAATTGTATTTATGCACCCAACATGAGGGCAACCAAATACACAAGGCAGCTAATAACAAATATAAAGGAAGTAATCAGTAGTAATTCAATAATAATAGGGGACTTTAACACTCCACTTAAATAGAAGGAAAAATCATCCAAACAGAAAAACAAGAAAAATATCAAACAATCTAACCTTATAGCTACAGGAGCTAGAAAAAGAAGAACAAATAAAACCCAAAATTAGTAAAAGGAAGGAAATAAAGATTAGAGCAGAAATGAGTGAAATAGAAACTACAAAACAATAGAAGAGATCAATGAAACAAGGAGTTGGTTTCTTGAAAAGATCCACAAAATTAATAAACTTTTAGCTAGTCTGATAAAAAATTATAAAAATAGAAATTAAAAACAGAGAGGAGAGAGAGAGAGAGAGAGAACACTCCAATACAATGAGAAATAAAAGAGGAGATCTAACAACTGACACCACAGAAACACATAGGATTTTAAGAGAATATTATGAAAAAGTTATGGGACAACAAATTGGACAACCTAGAAGAAATAAATTCCTGGAAACACAAATCCCCCAAAAATGAATTAGGAAGAAACAGAAAACTTTTTAGCCCAATTACTCACAATGAAATTGAATCAGTATTCTAAGAACTCCCAATGAACAAAAGTCCAGGACCATACAGCTTCACAGGTGAATTCTACCAACATTTAAAGAAGAGTTTATACCTATTCTTCTCAAACTACTGAAAAAAAAAAAAAGGCAGGAAAACTTTCACATTGATTTTATGGGGCCAGCATTACCCTGATACCAAAATAAGATAAAGAAACTACAGAAAAGAGAACCACAGGGTGCCTGGGAAGATCAGTTGGTTAAAGTCTGACTCTTGGTTTTGGCTCAGGTCATGATCTCATGGTTCATGAGGTTGAGCCCCACATTGAGCTCTGCACTAATATCATGGAGACTGCTTACGATTATCTCTTTCCTTCTTTCTCTGCTCACTCCTCTCTGTCTCTCAAATAAGTAAACATTTTTTTAAAAAAGAACTATAGGGCATTATCTCTGATGAACTTAGATGCAGAAATCCTCAGCAAAATATTATCTAGCAAACCAAATCCAGCAATTCATCAAAAGAATCAGGGACACCTGGGTGGCTCAGTTGGTTAAGTGTTCAACTCTTGTCTTTGGCCTAGGTCATGATTTCATGGTTTATGAGTTTAAGCCCCATATGGGGCTCTCTGCTGTCAGCACAGAGACCGCTTTGGATTCTCTGTCTCCTTCTCTCTCGGTCACTCTCCCATGCCTTCTCTCTCTCTCTCTCTCTCAAAAACAAACAAACAAACAAACATTAAGAAAAAAGGAATCACCACAATCAAGTGGGATTGATTCCTAAGATGCAAGGATGGTTCAATATTTATAAATCAATCAACATGATACATCACATCAGTAAGAGAAAGGATAAAAACTGTGTGATCATTTCAATAGACACAGAAAGCATTTGACAAAGTACAACATCCATTCATGATAGAAACCCTCACAAAGTCAGTCTGGAGGAACATAATAAAGGCCTTATATGAAAAACCCCCAGGCAACATCATACTCTTGTAAAAAATGGATTGCTTTTTCCCTAAGGTCAAGAGAAAGACAAGGATGTTCACTCTCACCACTTTTATTCAACATAGTACTAATGGAAGTCTTAGGTACAGCAGTTAGACAACATAAAGAACTAGAAGGCATCCATATTGGTAAGGAAGAAGTAAAGTTCTCATTATTTGCAGATGACATGATACTATATACAGAAAATTCTAAAGACTCAACCAAAAACCTACCAGAATAAATGGATTCAATGAAGTTGCAGGATACAAAATCAATGTACAGAAATCTGTTGCATTCCTATACACTAATAATGAAGTAGCAGAAACAGAAATTAACAATCCTATTTACGATTCCACCAAATATTATAAGATACCGGGGAATAAACTTAACCAAGGACGTTAAAGACCTATTACTTTGAATACTATAAAACACTGACAAAGTAAATTGAAGATGACAGAAACAAATGGAGAGATATTCCATGCTCATAGATTGGGATAATCAATATTGTTAAAATGTCCACACTGTCCAAAGCAATCTATAGATTTAATGCAATCCCTATCAAAATAGCAATGATATTTTTCACAAAACTAGAATAAATAATTCTAAAATTTGTATGGAATTACAAAAGACCCCAAATACCCAAAGCAATTTCCAAAGAAGGAAGAACAAAACTGGAAGTATTCTAATTACAGATACGAAGATATATTACAGAGCAGTAGTAATCAAAATAGTATGGTACTGGCATAAAAAGAGACCTTGGACACTTGGATGGCTCAGTTGGTTGAGCGTCCGACTTCAGCTCAGGTCATGATCTCACAGCTTGTGAGTTTGATCCCCACATCAGGCTCACTGCTGTCAGAGCAGAGGCTGCTTCAGATCTTCTGTCCCCCTTTCTTTGCCCCTTCCCTGCTTGTATTCTCTCTCTCTCTCTCAAAAATAAATAAATCTTAAAAAAAAAAAAAAAACAAAAACAGAGAAAGAGACCTATAAATCCATGGAACAGAATAGAGAGCTTAGAAATAAACCCAGTTTTATATTGTCAATTAAACTTTGACAAAGGAGACAAAATGTGCAATGGAAAAAGACTGTCTCTTCAAAAAATTGTGTTGGGAATATTGGACAGTTATGTGCAAAAGAGTAAAACTGAATTACTTTCTTATACCGTACACGTAAATAAACTCAAAATGGATTAGAGACTTAAATGTGAGACCTGAAAGCATAAAAAATCCTTGGAGTATTTCCCCTTAATTTTTACGTCTTTATTCAGTTATAATTCATGTTGTATAAATTTACTCATTTATAATGTACATTTCAATGATTTTAGTATATTCAAAGAATTGTGAAGCCATCACTGCAGTCTGAAGTTGAGAAAGAACATTCTGATCACCCCCAAAAGAAACCCGTGTTCATTAGCAAACTTTCTCCTTCACTCTATTTCCCTGTGTTCTAGTCCTAGGCAGTCTTTCATCAAATATTTGCCTGTGTATATTTCTCTGTTCTTGACATTTCCTATAAATGAATTTTCATAAGATGGAGTTTTTTGTGATTGGTTTATTTTGCTTCCTTTTTTTAAAGGTTCATTCATGTTATAGCATGTATCATTATTCCTTTTAGTGCCAAACATATGCTATTGTATGGACACAAACCACATTGTGTTTATCCATCCAGCAACTAATGGACATCTGGATTATTTCCAACTTGTAGCTATTTTGAATAATGTTCTATGGACATACTAGTAAAAGTACTTCTGTGGGCATATATTTTCATTTGTCTTGGGTACATAAATAGGACTGGAATTGATGGGTCATATGATAACTATGTTGAACATCTGAGGAAATGTCAGGGCATTTAAAAATTGCTGTACTATATTACAGTCCAGCTACCAATGTATGAGTGTTCTAATTACTGCACAGTCTGCCAACACTTGTTACTGTTTGTCTTTTTTATTATAGCTATTCTTGTTGGTGTGAAGTGGTATCTTATATGGTTTGATTTGAATTTGTCAAATGACTAATGATATTGAACATCTTTTCATATGCTAATTGGCAATTTAAATATCTTACTTGGAGAAGTATCTATTCAAGTTTCTTTTAAAATAATCTAAACTCTATTTTTAATTCCATTTTATGTCTTTTTATATGTAAGTTGTAAGAGTTCTATATATAATGTGAATAAAATTCCTATATTGGATATGTGATTTACAAATAGTTTCTTTTATTCTGTGGATTATTTTTTTCAGTTTTTTGGTAGTATCTTTGTAGGGGAAACATTTTTAATTTGGATACAGTCCAGTGTATCTCTTTTCTGTATCACTAATTAAATTATCTCTTTGTTTTCACATTTTAGTCCTGGTTACCAGGTATAGTTACCAGGTCTGGTTACCTGGTTTCTCCAGGTTTCCAGAAAAAATAATGGAATTTCAGATAAACAACAAATAGTTTTTTTCTGTCTAAATATGTCCCAAATATTGCATGGCATACACTTATACTAAGTAAATAGTTCCTTTTTATTTGAAGTTCTATTTTAATTGGTCATCCTTATGCTGTGTCTTTATTTGCAAGAGATAGCCACCTATTAGTAGGGAGCATGGAATAGGGTGAATAATTCTTTAAAAAGTTGAAAATACTGAGATCAGTAGGCCTAGATTCTAATTTCAGTTTTTTAAATGATCCGGTGGGTCATTTTGCTTTTACTTTGCTGCCTTTACATGTAAGGCAAGTGAGGAAGATAATGCCTGGCCTCACTTTCTTCACAGAAATGTTGTCAGAATGGATGAAGCAATGTACACATAAGCACAGAACATCTTGGAAAACAAATACTCTATAAAACTGTAGTATCATCATTATTATTATTGTTATATTATAGAGAGAATTTCGAAAAGTCAGCTGGCTGAATATATTATAGTAATCTTCTCCAAAAGAAAAAAAAATAAAAAAACACATTACAGTATAGATTTAATGGCTTTGTCTTCTATTTTATTCAGCACAGCATAAGAATATAGATGTACAAGTTTTGGATTATGAAAGTGCATTGTTCTCTGTTTCATGTTGCCTTTATGGCTTCTTAGTCTGTACCTAACAGTATGTATGCAATTGCACTTATACCTCTCCTTCCATTTGTAAAAGTCACTAAGCATAGTCAGAGGTCCTACATTTTTTAGATTTTATATTGTGTATTTTTGTGTATGTATGTGCATATGGATAGTGGAAATGGTGTTTTTTGTGCATTAATAATATGTAATATACTATATCTGATCTGATGAGGCTGTGATGGCTCACATATTTAATAAAACTATCATTATGTTAGTTTATATTTAGATCCTGATTGCTTCTTATAATGAAAATATCATATATAACTATGAGTTTATAATTTACACAGTAAATGTTGGAATGAACAATCATGGAAGTCACCTTCGCAGGCATTCTTTATGTGAAATAATGGATTGTGCAAATTCACTAATTTTTAAGCTGTGTCTGCATTCTAATATCTTTTGAATATGCAGAGTGTTTAAGACAGGTAGGAGGTGAAGAAAAAGAAACTAAATTCTAGGATCAAGTGATAGCATATATATGGAAATACATACTATATACACACCTACATATATATATATATATATATATATATATATATATATGCATATATATATGCATGCATATCTATCTCTCTATCTATATACACACACACACAAACACATACATAGATATATACATATACATCTATATTTCAAAACAGAATATTTATAATTAGAACATTTACAAAACTCCATACCACTATTTTAAAATTGTTTTTATTTTGGGGGCACTTGGGTGGCTCAGTCAGTTAAGCGTCTGACTTTGGCTCAGGTCAGTATCTCATAGTTCATGAGTTTGAGCCCCATATTGGTCTCTGTGCAGACAGCTCAGAGACTGGAGCCTGCTTCAGATTCTGTGTCTTGCATCACTCTCTCTTCCTCTCCCACTTGCACTCTGTCTCTCTTTCAAAAATAAATATTAAAAATATTAAAATTGTTTTTATTTTTCATTTAATTTTTATGTAACTCCAACAAAATACTAACTTTTGGATGTAATTCACAGAGTCAAGCACGTAATGTAATAAGGCTAGAATCAGGTGATATTTAGAAAAATAAGTCAATTGTGAGTAGTTTTATGTCAGCATTATATTTAATTAAAAATATTCATGGGGTCCCTGGATGACTCAGTCTGTTAGCATCTGACTTTGGCTCAGGTCGTGATGTCACAGTTTGTGGCTTCAGGTCCTGCTTCGGGCTCTGTGCTGACATCTCGGAGCCTGGAGCTTGGAGCCTGCAGCCTGCTTCGGATTCTGTGTCTCCTTTCTCTCTCTCTCTCTCTCTCTCTCTCTCTCTCTCTCTCTCAGTCTCTCTCTCTCTCTCTCTTTCTTTCTGCCCCTCCCCCACTTGTGCTGTCTCTCAAAAAAAAAATAGAAAAGAAAAGAAAAAAGAAAAGAAAACAGAAAAGAAAAGAAAAAAATTATTCCTTACCTGGGGCACCTGGGTAGCTCAGTCTGTTAAGTGTCAGACTCTTGATTTTGGCTCAGGTCATGATCTTGTGGTTGGTGAGTTCAAGCCCCATGTTTAGCTCATGCTGACATCCTGGAGCCTGCTGGGAATTTTCTCTCTCCCTCTCCCTGTGGGCCTCCCCTGCTTGTGCTCTTGCTCTCTCTCTCTCTCTCTCTCTAGGGAAAAAAAAATTCCTACCTAATTTTTAATTTGTAGTTAAAATTATCTTCCAATTGTTACCTTCTAATATTTTCCTTAAAAATGGAACTTAGATTAAATGTATTTTAATGAAGATCACTTATGGGTTTTTTGTTCCTTTTTTTACATTTTTTATATATGTATTTGAATTTGGAATCTTTTTGCTTAGGAATTTTATAATTAATACAATTCTGGGCTTTCACATGGAGAAGTCTTAAATTTACCCTCTCTATGCCCTTATAAAACAGGCATTTTATTTTTGTTTTCATCCACAAAGACATTTAATATTTTGAAGCTGATGTGTCATATTTGGCTGCCCTTGTCATATTACATCAATCATATTCCTTTCAGTGAGACATAATCTGATTTTAGTTGATGAACATAACTTGATTTGAGACAATAGAGTCCCATCTTCTATAAAAGGTGAAAGAAAATAAAAGCAAAGGTAAAAATTTTAGGATTAAAAACAAACTAAAATCCGCAATTAGAATATACAATAGAAAATTTATGTTTTTCTTCTTGTCTTCTCAGTTTCATTTGTATGTGAATGCATAAGTTCAAAAGAGTCAAATGTGTAATAAAACATAGAATATTGTGTATAATTTTGAATCAGATGCAATTATGACTGTAGTAATAAGCATAAAATTGCTGAATCAGATGCAGTGATGGCCATAGTAATAAGCATAATAGCTTTGGTATATAGAAAACCTATTGTTTTTAGTAAAGGTATTTTGTTTAATTGTTGATGAATGTTGTTATGATGTTACATACCTTTAATTTTTTAAAATATTTATCTTTGAGAGAAAGAGAGATAGCATGAGCAGGGAAGGGGCAGAGAGAGAGGGAGGCACAGAATCCAAAGCAGGCTTCAGCCTCTGAGCTGTCAGCACAGAGCCCGACATGAGGCTCAACCCCACAAACCGCGATATCATGACCTGAGCTGAAATCCAATGCTCAACAGACTGAGACACCCAGGCATCCCTCTTATATAGATTTAAGCAATACTTGTCTCTACCAGTGAATGTTTCAGTAAGTCATGTTGCATTTTGTATCTCTTTAATTTTTCTACAGATTCTAAATTTTCTCCAACCATGTGGAGAGAGACATTCAGACATTTTCTTCAACATTTCAGATTGATCATTGAAGAATCTGTACTCCTTATCAATCAGACCCTACCATTTTGCCATTGCAACTACCTCTTCTTCTGCCCCTCACTTTTTGACATCTAAATTTTATTGTTATTAAATAAAATATTCCTGTGACAAACATACAACAAATTTATAATGCCCCTCTATTTTTTATGAGGGTAATGATATTATTACCAAATTCAGAATACGAAAAAAATCCCAAAACTTATGAAATATTGTGGGCTTAAATTATTGTATAAATATTTTATTTTTTAATTAGCCTGCCTAGAAAATAAGGCATCACTGCTTTTATGGGATATCCTGCTTACAAATTTTGAGTATTTTTATGTTTTAACTTTTAGTTTGGGATTAAAAGCATCTTCCCCTATTCTTATTTTCTAACTGCATATTTTCCTTGGTGAGGTGTCCATTTAGTTTTTTGCCTACTTTTTAATTGGGTGCTTTGTTTCTTATTGTGGAACTTCAGCAAGTCTTTGTACATTTTAGGTACAAGTACTGTATCAGATACATTTTTTGTAAATATATTCTCCCAGTTGTGGCTTATCTTTTAATTCTCTTAACTATGTCTTTCACAGAGCAGAAAATTTTCATTTTAATGAAGTCCAACTTTATAATTTTTTCTTTTACTTTTGTGTTATATCAAAAGAAAATCATATAGGTTTTCTCCATTATGTTCTCCATGTTACTTTTTAGAAGTTTTATAGTTTTCCACTTAACATTTAAGTTGATCTATTTTGAGCTAATTTCCATGAATGATACATGTTTTGTGCCTATGTTAATATTTTTAAATGCAGGTACTCAGTTTTTTCAGGACCATGTATAGAAAAGACTATACTTTCTCCATTGAACTTCCTTTGCTCTTACATCGTAGATTAGTTGACTGTATTTTTGTTGGTCTATTTCAGGGCTCAGCTTTTCATTCCATTGAGCCTTTTGTCTCTTCTTTCACTAATACCACACTGTCTTGATGGCTGAAGCTATAGAGTGAGTCTGGAAGTTGAGTAGTGTCAGTCTTCTCACTTTTCTTCAATAGCATTGTGGTTATTCTAGGTCTTTTGTTTGTCTCTATAAACTATAAAATCACTTTGTCAGTAGCCACAAAGTAACTTTCTTGGGAATTTTATTAGAATCATATTAAATACATAAATGAATTTGAGTATAACTGACATCTTAAACATTGAGTCTTCAAATCTGTGAACGTGGAATAACTCTCCATTCATTTAGATTACTTCCATCAAAGTCTGTAGTTTCTCTCTTACATATCTTGAACATATTTTGTTGGATTTTTACCCAAGTATTTCTTCTTTTCATGGGGTGTCGTGTAAATAGTGTTGCGGTTTTAATTTCAAATACCATTGCTCTGTGCTGGAACATAGAAAAGCGGCAGACATTTATTAGCCTTGTATTTCACAACCTTGCTATAAGTACCTACCATAATGTTCCAGGAGTATTTTTGTTAATTCTTTTGAATTTTCTACAACAGTTATGTGTCGTATGCAAACAAAGGTGGTTTTATTTCTTTCTTTTCAATATGTATTTTCTTTTCTTATATATTTGCATTAGCTCTCAGTACAATGTGTAAAGGAGTGGTGAGAGGGAACATCCTTGCCTTATTCCTGATCTCACTGAGAAAGCTTCTCATTTCTCACCATAAGTATATTATGAGCTGTAGGATTTTGGAGATGTCGAAGTTGATGAAGTTCACCTCTTTTTTTAGTTTTCTGGAAGATTTTATTCTGGATGATGTTAGATTTTGTCAAATGCTTTTTTCTTTTTTGTCTGTCAAATGCTTTTTCTGCATCTCTGTGATCATGTTTCTTCTTTAGCCAAATTGATGTGATGAATTACATTAATTTATTTTTTTATTTTTTATTTTTTTTAATGTTTATTTATTTTTGAGAGATAGAGACAGAATGTGAGTGGGTTAGGGGCAGAGACAGAGGGAGACACAGAAGCAGAAGCAGGCTCCAGGCTCTGAGCTGTCAGCACAGAGCCGACGTGGGGCTCTAACTCATGAGCTGTGAGATCGTGACCTGAGCTGAAGTCAGACGCTCAACTGACTGAGCCACCCAGGCGCCCCTAATTTATTTTTTTAAAATATAAACCTGCCGGGGCGCCTGGGTGGCGCAGTCGGTTAAGCGTCCGACTTCAGCCAGGTCACGATCTCGCGGTCCGGGAGTTCGAGCCCCGCATCGGGCTCTGGGCTGATGGCTCAGAGCCTGGAGCCTGTTTCCGATTCTGTGTCTCCCTCTCTCTCTGCCCCTCCCCCGTTCATGCTCTGTCTCTGTCTGTCCCAAAAATAAATAAACGTTGAAAAAAAAATTTAAAAAAAAAAAAAAAATAAAAAATAAAATATAAACCTGCCTTCCATACCTGGAATACATCTGACTTGATTATGGTATATAATGTTTTTAACTCATTGTTGGGTTTGATTTGTTAATATTTTATTCAGGATTTTTGTATCTATGTTCATGAAAGTTATTGTAGTTACCGCCCCCCGCCCCCCCCCCCGCCAGTACACACACACTCCTTTTTTTTTTTTTTTTTTTTTTGTAATTTATTTGTCTGGCTTTGGTATTAGGGCAGTGGTGGCCTCTAGAATTAATTAAGAAATGTTCCCTCTGTTCTGTAAGAACATCTGGTCCCCTATCTTCTTATTTTGGAAAGTTATCAGTTCAATTTTTACAATCTATTTTGGCCTATTTATTTATCCATTTATCTTTTTATTAATTTTTGATTAATTGTTTCTTTCAAATAATTGGTGCATTTTATCTGTTCTCAAACTTGTGGGCCTAGAGTTGTTCATAGTATTTTTTTTTTTTTGTTAATCTTTAATGTTCATGGTAGCACTAGCAATGATCCTTCTCATTTCTGTTATCAACGATTTATATCTTATCTAATATTTCTTGGTTAGGCTCTCTAGGGGGGAGTATCAATTTTATTGATCTTTTCAAAGAACTAGCTTTTTGTTTCATTGATTTTTCTCTATTGTCTGCCTGTTTTCAATTTCATTGATGTATGCTTTTGGATTTTCTTTCTGTTCTTATGCTTACATTGAATTTAATGTGCCCTTTTTTTCTGGTTCCCAAGGTAGAGGCTTAGCTTATTAACATTAAATCTATGTTTTTTTCCTTTTCTAATATATACACCTGAGGCTTATAGCTTTACCTGTAAGCATTGCTTTTACTGCATTCCACAAATTTTGATAGGTTGTGTTTTTCATTTTCACTTTTTTCAAAATATTTTAAAACTTTTGGAGACTTCTTTCTGACCCAAGAGTAGGGTCAGATAGTAGATACAGTTTCGTTGCCAAATATTTGGGGGGAATTTCTAGCTACCTTTCTGTTCCTTACTGTCTTCTGATAGCATACATTGTATAATGCCTATTTTTAAAAATTTGATCAGGTGTGTTTTATGACCAAGAATGTGGTATATATTGTTGAATGTTTCAGGATGACAATAATGTGTATTCATTCATTGTTAGATGAAATATTTTATAAATGTATTCAACTGTTTTCTTAATGATTTCCTGTCTGCTAGTTCTGTCAATTACTAATGTAAGGGTGCTAAGTCTCCAAATATAATAGTAGATTTGTCTATGTCTCCTGCAGTTCTGCCAGTTTTTGCCTCATGTATTTGGCCCTTGTATGATTAGGGCTTACTCATTGAAGATTATTATGTCTTCTTGGATAATTGACTCCTTTAAAATTATGTGGTGTCTCTCTTTACACCAGTAACGTTCCTTGCCTTGAAGTGTTGTAGTATTGAAATTAATATAGAGATTCCACCTCTTTTTTGATTAGTGACAGAGTGATATATCTTTCTCTATCCCTTTGTATTTAAAGTAGGTTTCTTGTCAACAGTGTATAATTGAGTCTTGGTTTTTCACCTGTTCTCAGTCTCTGTATCTCATCTGGTGTATTTAAACCATTCACATATAAAGTGATTATAGTATTGTTGGGTTAATATCCACATTTCTAACTCTTTTTTATTCATTTCTGTCTTTTGTTTCTTTTTCATATTCTCATTTTCTGCCTTTTCTGATTCAAATTGAGCATTTCATTGGTGTATTTTCTGTTCTGTATTAGCATATCAATTATATTTCCTTTATTTTTAAATCTTCAGTGGTTCTAGAAATTGCAATGTACATTTATTATTTTTTAGATATTTATTTATTTTAAGAGAGAGAGCGGGTGCAGACAAATGGGGGAAAGGCAGAGAGAGAGGGAGAGACAACTCCCACCAGACTCCACGCCTGGAAGGAAGCACAATGTGGAGCTCGATCCCAAGACCATGAGGTCATGACCTGAGCCCGTATCAAGAATCTGACTGAGCCACTCAGGCTTTTACACTTATAATCAATCCAAATCCTACTATGTCACTTGACAGGTAGTGCAAATACCTTAAAACAGAGTATTCTTTATTTTTTCCTCCCATCCCTAATAACATTGCTTCATTCGTTTCACTTATACAGAAGCTAAACTTACTAAATAGCTTGCTGTTGTTGATATGTTGAAGAAACTCTTACATAAGAATTAAGAAAAATAAAAATAAAAATAAATATTTTACCTGTATTCATTCCTTGTCTGACACCCTTCTATATGTAGAGCCAAGTTTCTGACCTATATTATTTCCTTCTCGCTGAAGAACTTTTAACATTTTTTTGCAAGTAGTTCTGCTGGTAACAAATCACCTCAGCTTTTGTTTGGGAAAATCATTAATTCCCTTTCACTTTTGAAAGATAATTTCTTTGGATACAGAATTCTAAGTTAGTATTTCCCTCCGTGTCAACACTTTAAATATTTCACTCTACTCTCTTCTTGCTTACGTTGTTTCTGAAGAGATGTCTGATATAATTTTTACTTTGTTTTTTTTTATAAGTAATATTTTCCCCCCTTCTTTAGATACTTTTGAAATTTTCTGTTTATCTTTGACTTTGTGCAGTTTGAATATGATATGCCTGTGTCTGGACATTTTGATATTTATCCTGGTTAGTGTCTGTCATTAATTTTTGAAAATTATTAGTCATTATTACTACAATTATTTCTTCTGTTACTTTTCTTTTTGGTATTACCATTATGTATATATTATAACTTTTGTAATTGTCCCAAAATTTTGAATATTGTTTCATCTTTTATCCATTTTTTTCACTCTTTCATCTCTGTATTTCAGTTTTCAAAATTTCT
This sequence comes from Puma concolor, assembly GCF_028749965.1. Classification (NCBI taxonomy): domain Eukaryota; kingdom Metazoa; phylum Chordata; class Mammalia; order Carnivora; family Felidae; genus Puma; species Puma concolor. The sequence continues at coordinate 201,648,928 of NC_141667.1, read as the reverse complement.
ATTGACATACTCAACTTCATTGATTTGTTCCTCAGCTGTGTCCAAGGTATTCTTCATTCCTGTTACAATTTTTTCCTATTATTTTCCTTTAATTCTATTATATGTTTTGCATCTCTCGCTTACATTACCCATCTATTTTTTTTTAAATGTTTTATCTTTATTTTTGAGACATAGAGAGAGACAGAGTGTGAGCCTGTGAGGGGCAGAGAGGGAGACACAGAATCCAACGCAAACTCCAGGCTCGAGCTGTCAGCACAGAATGCAACACAAGGCTCAAGCTGACAAACCGTGAGATCATGACCCGAGCCAAAGTCAGATACTTAAATTACTGAGCCATCCAGGCACTCTAATCTGTGTTTGTGTATTGTCCACCATTTCCACTAGAGTCTCAGCATATTAAACATAGTTTTTCTAAATTTACAGCCAGACAATTCTAAAACATTTGCTGTGTCTGAGGCTGGTTTTGATGCTTACTTTGTCTCTTTAGACTGTGCTTTTTGCCTTTTAGCATACCTGGTAATTTTTTGTTGAAAACGAAACATGTTGTATTGGGTAAGTGGAACTAAGGTAGACAAGCCTTAGTGAGACAGTTATGTTTTTCTGACTCAGAGTTAGCATATGTTTACTGTTTATCATAGCTAAAACTTCCTATGGTGTCTTTGTTTTTGTTTTTGTTTTCCCTTTTGACTTTGGGAATTCTCAGAGAATTCTTTTTTTCTTTTTTTCTTTTAAAGTAGGCTCCACACCCAGCATGGAGCCCAACTCAGGGCTTGAAACCATGACCCTGAGATCACAATCTGAGCTGAGGTCAAGAGTCCAATACTCAACAGACTGAGCCCCCAAGGCACCCCTTCCCAGAGAGTTTTTAAATAGGGTCTGGTCTGCAGTTCTTTTAGGTCTAATACCCTGCTTTAAATAGAAGCCCTATTGATGTGATAAAGCATGGAGGTAGGAAAAAAGTTCTATAGTCTAATGATTCATTTGCACTCTTCTAGTGAGCCTGAGCTGGGTATTTGTTTTGCCCAAGTAAAAGGCTAGAGGGGGCTAGAGTTGTATTTCCTCAGTCTCTAATAAAATAGTTTCTGTTGAGAACAGGTTTCGTTAAGAACAGAGAACTATCAGCCTGTATCAGAAGAGGTACTTTCCCTTCCTGTGGGTAGAAGCACCAGAATTTTATCTCCAAGCTCCATGTTAAAATTTTGCAAGGGCTCCTGGGTGTAAAACACACCATAATGTTGTGGCTTCTCTAAGAGTGGGTCCTATTAGAGTTTTTAACTCTTAAAAGAATCTATACTGAGTCTCCCCTTATTTGTCATTTACAGGTTAAAAAGTTCCTATTGATAATGACTGCAGTTCAAGCTTCTGCTGCTGAGCAGCTTCTACTCCTGGTAAGTTGTGATTCTCTGTATATATCTGTCTTTCTAGTTTTCATGGCAAAATTTTTGCCCTGTGACCTCAATTCTATGATGTATCTAAGCAAAATTGCTGATGTTTAGTGTGTTCAGCTTTTTTCTAGCGTGTATGAAAGGGATGGTTTTCAAGTTCTATTCATCTTTGGACTGTATAAAACTAATTATGTTTTAAAGATTGGGAACTTCTATAAACATCAGTGAACTTGTTTTTAAAACAAATATTCTTGATAATCTGGGCTTATAGATCCATAAGACTTCTATTTTAAAACAATTAATTAGAATTACATTATTGTTCTATCAATAATTTCACTTTCCCTACAGTAGGAAAGGTATTCATTTCTTTTCTGATTTTATCTTCCAAAAATATACCATAAAATTCAACTTACAGTTTGGGAAATATTCAGTTGAATTTGATACACCTGTTGAAGGCTGTAAAGCCTGGATACCAGGAAAGGAAAGTGAAGGTAGAAAATGTCTCAGGGGAAGAAGAGCAAGATTCCCATTTCCCTGAGGAAACATAAGGGCAGGCTGTGTTCACTTCATTTTGTTTGGATAATGATTGTAAAGGCATATGGGACTGAGCTATTTATTACTAGAAAGTAGTTATTGATATTGAATAGATCAATCATAATGCTTGAAAGAAGTTGACCTCTAGAGACAGTGATTCAATTGTTTCAGAGAAACCAGAGTTTGTATATGGTATGCAAAAATATCATGTGAGATTTGAGGTTGGGTAAAAGATGTTAAGTAAATGATAGATGCATACATATGTGTACATGTATGTTTGTGCATGTATTTATATCCATACAAATGGTACATTTTAAAAGAATTTTATAATTCCCTAATTTATACTAATTTTTTTTCTTCATATAAGTCTGAAATACAAAAAACAAAAATGGTAAAATGCAAGATAAAAATTGACTTCAGTCACCAAGGCAGATTTAATATAAGTCCAAAACTATTCTAGTAATTGTAGTTCTTAAAATATTTTGCTGAAGTAATGGAATGATGGGTGACCGTCCTGCTCACGATTGTTTGGTTTGAGTCTCTTCTCCTCTGTTCAGAGCCCTCTTTACCTCTCAGTATGACAGAAAATTTATTTTTTTTTCATGAGTGAATACAAATATTTATGCAGATATGTTGCCTTTCCCCCTCTCCTTATGGTAGCATTTTGCAATACTAAGTAGAATGTTCTAACAGTCCAATTGAATTATTTGTCTGTGGATCATATTACCAATATTTGAAGCTGTACCAAAGAATCAGATGGTGTTTTGACCTGGAGAACTCATGAAGTCAAACCTTTCAAATTACAGTGTTCACTTACAGAGGCAAGGCAAATAAATTGATGTTACCTGAAAGCAACCATTTTGTTCTTGCTTGCATCTATCATGAGTAAAATATTAGGGTGACCAAAAATTTCAGCTTGCTCAGAACTGAGAAGTTTTGCTGGACATGGGACTTAGAAAGCTAAAACTGGGAAAACCCTGAGAAAACTGGGTTGAGTTGGCCAACTGATCTCAGAACATCCAAATTCATAAAGGAAGAAAAATATTAAATTATAAAACTGGAACTGTATGCCTCTGATTATTTTAATTTTCATTTTTGGCTACAGAAATTATATTTAATTCTCAATATCTGAAAGTTTTAGATAAATAAAATTGCAATTCCCATTGAAAATTGTGGCAGGATTGTCACATTGGTTCAAAATACCAGATTTGTGTGTGTGTGTGTGTGTGTGTCTGTCTGTGTGTAATCATCACTTGGGGTCATGCAGCTTTCATTTCAGGTAATTTTTGATAAAAATGAACAGTGTGCCACAAATCGAGCAAATCAGCAAAGGGTTATAGATTATTTCTGTCACCCCAAAACTCCATTGTATTTAACATAGTCCTTTGAGAAGAATAAAACAAAGTTTATTTCTTCACATCAGTTTCAAAGACAGAGAAATTAAACACAACTTTAATATCGATGAAGAGTTTGTCCTCTCTCTTTTTTTAAAGTAAAAGGGCACATTATGATTACACTCTGAGACTCAGGATGGTTACTTTACCTTCCTTGACTTTCATAGTAATTCATTCATTTAGCAAGAATTTATTGATCACATTTCGCAGGTTTTCCAAAGTTCTTTTCCTACTCAGCTTCATCTCATAGCTGGATGCTATCAGCCTTGAATTTCCTTTCCTTTTTGCCCACTCTCTCTCTTTGAGTAGCTTCCAGCTCAAGTGTAAATTCCTTGTAGAGTCTTCTTCCTCTACCAGGCTAGTGTGCCCATTATTTCAGTTTCTGTATGCAGTTTGTCTTTCCTTATTGGTCCAGAATAATTATCAAGAATGACTCCCATTTTACTCACAAAAGAGCCTCAGCTTTCACCATAATTTATATGGTCATCCTTTAATCTGTGCTTCCACAGTTCCCATAATGTATGTAATTTGTTACAATACATCATAATTTTAATTATCTTTACATTAAATCCTTTAATAAATAACTTTAGAGTGCATCCTTTACTATTTTGTGAAGCACACAGTATTCTGTATTGTAACCCACTACAACCAGCACATTTGCCAACACACAATAGATATTTACATAAGTTATATTTACATTCATTATCGACTATAATGAATGTATAGAAGTTAATGCATGTGAGAAATGTTACAATATTTTTATAAAACAGTCACAAATATTTGTATTTTTAATTTTAAAACTATCTTAATTCTTGCACTTAAGGCCAGTCTTCCATCAGCTGTCTAGAATATTGTGGATTGAATTTACACAAATCCAGTTAAGGTCACTTCTGCAACACAGTGACAATGATTTTACCAATATAGTCTGAAACAAATTGAGGTCAGTGTACATTTTCTCATAGCCTTGCTCTTAGCTTTCTTCCATGAACTGCAGAAGGTTTCAATTTACTGAAGCACCGAGGTAGGTAAGATCCAATCAAAGTAAAAGCAAAATCAATAAATGCTAACCTCGAAGGGCTAAATAGTAGTGACATCAGTCACGAAGAAAAGTTGTTTGCAGGTTTGAAACGCTATTGTTCTGTAATGGTAAGAGAATAAAACTGCAACTATGGACACTTGTAAGTTTTGTTTACCCTATATTTTGTTTAATATTTTTAACATGCAGACAGATAACAAGGTGAATTGTTAAACACTATTGATAGTGCTTAATAGAGGAGAGGAAACCTGTTCTTCGCACCATGATATGAAAATATTTTTGTCATTGTGGCATATTTTGTTAATAGATTCTAAAAATAATTAAATGCTCAAGAAGTAATTCTAGAGAAACACTTTTTTTTCCTACAAAGTAAAAAGTAGAATAGTTATTTTTATTATCACCTTGACCATATTTCATTAAAGTAATCAGGGTTTCAATTTAGAAAGTAATTTAATGCTAAGACCAATAAATTTTGGTGTCTGTAATTGACAGGTAGGCAGAATGAATATAAACTCTGTTGCTTAGTATGTAGTCAGTGCTCAGTATTTGATGCCAGAAAGCCCCCTGGTTGAGGAAGAGCAACACATGGCAGTCAAATTTCTGTGGCTGCAGCTAGCACTAGTGATGAAGGACTTGTTGTTGTTTTGTTTTTTGTTCGACTGAAATTGAAGGAGTTAACAAAACTAGAAGGGCAAAGCATGCCAGGAAGAGAGACCTTAAATAAAAATCTTATAGATTATCTGGGAAGTCTAGATATTATTGAAATGATAAGGCAAGAAGCAAATAGAATACAAAAATATGCAACTGCAATCCAGGAAAAGGTTAAGAACTTGAGAAAGCTTCAAGAGGGCAGTAGCCTCTGTGTCTTAAATCAGTGCTATCTCCCTTTTTAAAACGAAAGAGCAAACAAATGACTAAAAAATAATAAGTGACTGACTGAAGGAAAAAATAAGTTAAAAGTAGATGAGGAAGGTTTCTGTAGCTTATCTTAGGCTGCAGATCATTTAGTAGCTTTGGGCCCTTGCTTTTCCATTACCTACTTAGACTGGAAGTACTTTTTGGTAGGGTCATTTTTCCTTTTGGAAAATTAGTGCTCAGCATATCAAATTCAGTTTATTTGGGGCCATATCACATATTCAGTAACCTGCTCCACTCATTTATATGCTCTTATAATTCTCCTGGAAATTTCTGCTTATAAAGGGAGGTGAGATTTTATAGAAGCTTTTCTTAAAGGAATGCTAAACTGGCATAAATTTAACTGCTTTACTTTTATATGATTTTAAACTTACTACTCAGTACAGCCTTTAGGGGTCCTTTATGGTACTGATCTCTGTAGAAATAATGCCTCATTGTACAAATCCACAAGGTCATAGGAGAATATAATTCTCAAACTCTTTTCAAATGCAATTAACTTCTTTTCTGGTTCAAACTCCCTGAGTTAAAGCAGTATTTCTACCCATGAACGCCAAAACTTTGTCCCCACTTGTTTGAGTGACCCAAGCACATTACAGTTCTATAGATCACTGGTTATTATGGTGTGTATGTCATGTAAAGAAGACCTTCAGCTTGCCCGCAATGAGTCTTGGTTCACTTGGTTTTCAAGTGTCCTGTCAGTTTTGGTTAAATATTGATAACTTTGCACAGCAGAATGCAGAATGTTCATTTTGTGGGTAGATAACGGACAACTGGTGAAGTGAACCTTTTTCTATATTGTGGAAGTGCAGAAGTCATATACTGTTTTGACATAACAAAACCCTAGTATATAGAACCTTGTACAAAGAATCCGTATTATAATAATATCCTATATGTAAAGCCATGAGGTTAAATAAAATATCTTGATCTCTAATAAACACTTGAATAAAACTGTTCCCAAAGTAAATTTCTTAAGATGCCTCTGAAACCTGAAATGCATTCAGTATACCTTAAGAAAACATAATTTACTTTCCTCGGAGAAATTCTGAAAAATCAAGTAAGACTACCTACACTATTTATCATTACTACCTATGATAACTAAGTCCATAAGAGATAACATTTAGGTTTAAAGTTTTTTTTTTTAAATTAGTGCTATTAAGTGCATAAGGTATTTCTATTTCTTCAAGCCTAAAATACTTTAAATTTAACTAAATTATTCTGCACCTCCACCCTATACAAATATATGCTATTTTGTTTAGAATATAATATTTTAAATCTTTTAGCAAATAGCTGATTAGTATTAGAAGGGCAGAATTAGGCAATTTTGGAAGTGAAATTGCATTTTACATAAGAGTACAGAAAATATTTTTAAAAACAGTTATAGTGAAGAATTCAGAATAAAAGTAATTTTGTTGCCTTATATCATTTTTCATTTAAAATATCATTAAACAAAACTATATTTAAAAAATATTTTATGCTAGGAATTAATACCCAATAGCAATGAACAAGGCTGATGTAAGCTTCACAGAAATATGTCAAGTTGGAGAACAGAACATAAAACACCTAAGTATTTAATAGAGTTTGTAGTAGGCAGTGCATTCATTCTTTTGTGTGTACAATACCAAGTCCTCTAGGTCCTATCCTATTGCTGACTCGGCTGCAGTGTGTAGTTCCACACAGGATTTAAACAGAAGCTTTGTGTTTGTGCAATCTGATTGTCTTACAGCCTCAACTTGCTTGTCTTACTATCATCTTGGGTACACAAACATATCTGCCAATCATATATGCAGAACTCAAAAGTGAAGGGAACTTAAGGCATAGGGAGCAATGTTGGGGTGACTGTTGGCCAATAGGAGATACGAGCTGATAAATAAATACTTCCCTTTTCTCCATCCCCCACTCAGCTTCACTCCTGCTCTCCAGGATAACATTTGCAAATAGACTATTTACACATAGATCTTTACCAAAGTGCTGCTTTTGGATGAAACCCATGCTAAGATAATGAGCACCATAAATACTTTTAAATATGAGATACTTAGAATGGGGTTGTGGAGCTAAATTACTCACCAGTCACATATCAATAATAAATCTTGTCAGAAGTGATTATTCCTGGCAATAAGTAATATGAATTAACTTCGCATACTTTCACTTCATGGTTGATTGGGATGAGTACAGTTGAAAGGTGAAGAGTTGCCTTTTGTAGTGGCTGTGGTTCCTCATCAATACGTATAAATAAGTATAAAGAGAATAAATATAAATATTGAGGGATAGCCTGGCTGTTGGTAGCTGATTTGAAAGCCTTTAAAAAAGGAAATAACCACATGATGCCATGATACTATGAAATGAATCATCATTCTAAAACAGTCTGTCTGATAAAATAGTGCAATAATTTGTTTATGGCTCAGCTAAAAGCCAGGTTGAGAACTATACTTTGTGCAGTAGAGGGGAGCTGCCCTTCAGAATGGAGAATATTTATTGAATCAATGGCCAATGTTTGATATTTTGACTAAAGCATGAAGCTGAAGAAGAAATAACATGAGAAGAAGCCTGGCAGTTAGTTAGGGTACCGATGATTCAGGGCTCTATGATAAAGAGTATATATGTAATTTATTAACAGGCACACACATACAGATATAGGTAAACATATCTATGTACCATTATGTAATTTAGAAACAAATAACACATGTGCATAGGAGGTATATACTCAGAGGTTGTTGGAAAAATGGACAAACACCTAAGAGAGTAAGAAGTTCATGAAACCAAGGAAATAAAATATTTTATAAAGAATAGTTTCATAAGGTAAGGAATCAGTTGTCTAAATCTGTGGTCCCTCAGTCAATGAGCATAGTTTTGGTGCTATGGGTAAAAGCCCAAATGAAATGGAATAAAATATTAATTTGTTCATTCAGCAGATTATTTACTGAGAAACTGCCATGTGCCAGGCAGCCCTGTTTTAAGTTCCTGGAAATGTCAGCAAACAAAACAACAAAGAGCTTTTCTCCATTAGAATAGATAAAAAAATAAACATATTGAATAAATTAGTCATTGAGTATGTTAGAAGGTGATATATACATGGGCAAAAAATTAATGGACCTAGGGAAGCAGAACCAGGAATGTTAAAGGACAAGGTTGGAAGGCTACTATTTTAAAGAGATGGCTAATATAGAAATCATTAAGAAGGAGGTATTTAAGATGAGATACATTGAAGGAGAAAGGTTGTTAAATATACAACTGAGGGACAAAGTTCCAACTAGAGAGGAGAGCCAGTGCAAAGTCCCCAGAATTGGAGAGCATGTGGTGTTTCCTAGAAATATCAAGGAGGCCTTGTGGCTGATGAAGGAAGAGGAAACTATAACAACAAATGAATAGGAAAGATCTCTAATAGATAAAGTAGATGATAGCATACAAGAACAGATGAGGGTATAAGCAGAGATAGAAATCCTAAGAAAGAACTAAAAAGAAATGCTAGAGAATAAAAATTCTATAACAAAAGTAAAGAATGACTTTGATATGCTTATTAATAGACTAGACATGACTGAGGAAATAATCTCTGCACTTGAGGACATCTTGGTAGCAAGTTCCAAAACTGAAAAGCAAAGAGAACAACAGGCTGTAAAAACAAACAAAAAAACCCCAGAACAATATCCAAGGACTGTGGGACAACTATGAAAACGTAACATATGTATGTTATACAAAGGTACAAAGGTATTATACAAAGGTAACATATGTATAATGGGAATTCTATATGGAGAAGAAAAAAAAGAACAGAAAAAAATATATGAAACTGTAATGACTGAGTTTCCCCAAATTAATATTAGACACCAAACCACAGATCAGAAAACTCAAGATAACTGCCAGCAAATATACAAAAAGAACTATTCGTAGGCATATCATTTTATTTATTTGTTTATTTTTAATTTTATTATTATTTTATTTTATTTTGAGAGCGAGAACATGAGCAGGGGAGGGACAGAGAGAGAGAGAGAGACAGACAGAATCTGGAGCAGGCTCCAGGTTCTGAGCTGTCAGCACAGAGCCTGATGCAGGGCTCAAACTCATGACCTGAGCTGAAGTCAAATGCTAAATTGACTGACGCACCTAGGTACCCCAGACATATAATTTTAAACTACAGGAAAAAAAATAAACTACAGGAAATCAAAGATAAGAAAAACCTTGAAAGAAGCCAGACAGAAAGAATACTTTACCTAGAGAGGAACAAAAATAAGGATTACATCTGACTTTTCAGAAACCATGCAAACAAGAAGAGAGTGGAGTGATCATTTTAAAGTATTGAGGAAAAATATCTCTGGCTATAAATCTGTACCCTGCAAAATTATCCTTCAAAAGTGAAGAAGAAATAAAGACTTTCTCAGACTCACAAATAGTATATGCTTCTATATAATTGAAACGAAGACAGCAATGATATATAAGGGATGGGAGGGAGGGATTAGAATCATTTGGTTATTATAAAGTACTCACACTACTTATTAGGTGGGATAGTATTCCTTGAAAGTGGACTTGAATTAGCTGTAAATACATATTGCAAGTTCCAGGGCAACCCTAATAAAAGTTTCAAAAAAAGTGTAACTGATATCCTAAGAAAGAAGAGAGAATGAAATAATATAAAATGTTCAGTTAATACCACAAAAGGCAGATAGAAAGTGGAAGACAAAAATAGGAAAAAAAAACAAGGGCAACAAATAGAAAACAGTAACAAATATTGTAGATAACAATTCAACTATATCAGTAATCACTTTAAATACCAATGATCTAAATGCACCAATTAAAAGATTGTCACATTGTATCAAACAAGATAGATAGATGATAGATAGATAGATAGATAGATAGATAGATAGATAGATAGATAGGGTCTCCAAAAAAAGGTACATTAAATATAAACACACACATATATATTGAAAATAAAAGGATACAGAAAAATATATCATACGAATACTAACCAAAATACAGCACAAGTAGCTGTGTTAATTTCTGACGGTCAAGACTTCAAAACAGGGAAAGTTATCAGGGAAAAAGAAGGATGGGCATTACATGATGATAAAGAGGTCAGTTCTCCAAGAAGACATTCTGAGTGAGTATGTGCCTGACAACAGAGCATCACACTGTGAGGCAAAACCAATAGAACTGCAAGGAGAAATAAATGAATCCGCTATCATAGTTGGAGACTTCAACACCCCTTTCTCAAAAATGGACCAATCCAGCTGGCAGAAAATTAGAAAAGTCATAGTTGAACTCAACAGCACCATGTACTTGACATCTGCTGACTAAAAAGACAGCAGCAGAATGTACATTCTTTTCACACTTGACTAGAATGTTAACCAAATTAGATCACATAGTGGGCCATAAAACATACCTTAACAAATTTGAAAGAATAAAAATCATACAATGTCTGCTCTCAAGCCACAATAGAATTAAACTACAATTCAATAACAGAATGATAACCAGAAAATCCCCAAATAGTGGAGATTGAACAACACACTTCCTAAGAACACATGGGTCCAAAAAGAAATCTCCAGAGAAATTTAAAAACATTTTTAAGTGGACTAAATAAAAACAAAACCCACAACTTATCAAAATTTGTGGGATTCAGTGAAAGGAGTGCTTAGAGGAAAATTTATAGCATTAAATGCCTATATTAGAAAAGAATAAACCTCTAAGATCAGTAATCTGTGTTTCCACCACAGGAAACTAAAAACAAAACAAAATCAACCTCAAAAACAAAACAAAACAGAAGAAAATAAATAATAAAAATTGGAGGAGAAAGCAATGAAATTGAAAGAGGAAATCAGGGAAAACCAATAAAACCAAAAGCTGATTCTTTGGGAAAATAACAAAATTGACAAGCCTCTATCCAGATTAACTAAGAAAAAAGAGAGGACACAGATTACTAATGTCAGAAATGAAAGCAGAATTAGAGACTCCATAGAAAGTCAAGAGGATAATAAATAGTATGTAAAACTGTGTTAACAAATTCAATAATATAGATACATTGGGCTATTACTTGAAAGACAGTCTGCCAAACTCACACAAGAAGAAATATACAATTTGAATACTTCTGTATTTATTGAAGAAATTGAATCAATCATTAATAACCTCCCAAAACAGAGAGCATCAGGTCCATCTGGTTTAACTTGTAAGTTCTACCAAACATCAGAAGAAGAAAGTGTACCTATTCTCTACAATCTCTTCAGAGGATAAAAGCAAAGAGAATAGTTTCTCACGACTCTGACGCCAGCACTACCATAACCAAAACCAGAGAAAGGCATTACAAGAAAAGAACAGCACAGACCAATATGTCTCATGAATATAGAAGCAAAAATTCTCAACAAAATATTAGTAAATCAAATTTTAAAAAGTATAAGAATTATGCATCAGAATTCAGTGTGATTATGTCAGGTATGCAAAGATATTTGAACTCTCAAAAATTAATTAGTGTAATTAATCATATCAACAGGCTAAAAAAGGAAAATTATATGATTTTATCTATAGATTCAGAAGAAGCATTTGACAAAATCCAACACTCCTTAATGATAAAAACTCTTAGCAAAGTATGGATAGATGGAACTTTTCTCAACTTGATTAAGACTACAAAAAACTACAGCTCACATCAAACTTAATGGTGAGAAACTAGAAACTTCATCATTAAGGTCAGATATAAGGCAAGAATATTCTCTCTCACCACTCTTTTTCAACATCATATTAGGTTGTACTAATGCAATAAGGCAAGAAAGTGAAATAAAATGTGAAATTTTAGTATGAAAATAAATTCCATAATTTCATGATATGAAATTAAAAATGCATCACCATTTAATAAGACTATCCTCAATGAAACATGTATAAATCTAATAAAATGTGTACAGAATCTATGAGGAAACCACAGAACTTTTATGATTGAAAATAAAGAAGAACTAAATAAATCAAGATACATTCCATGTTCTTGGACAGGAAGATGTCAAGATGTCAGGTCTTCCCAACTTGATCTATAGATTCAATATAACCCCCATCAAAATCCCAGCAAATTATTTTGTAGATATTGACTAACTGATTCTGAAGTTTATATGGAGAAGGAAAACACCCAAAATAGCCAACACAATATGAAGAAGAACAAAGTTAGAGGAATGACGCTATCTGACTTCAAGACGCTATCTGAAGAAATAAAGGCAACATAGTATTGGCAAAAAAATAAACAAGTCCACAGAGGAATTTCAGGGCAGTGAAAATACTTTCCATTATAATGATGGATGCATGTCATAATACATTTTTCCAAATACATAAGACGTGCAATACCAAGAGTGAACCCTAGTGTAAGCTATGGACTTTGGTTGATTATGATGTGGTAATGTAGGTTCGTAAATGGTAATAAATGCACTATAGTAGAGGATGTTGATAATAGGGGGAGGATACAAATGAAGTGGGGGAGCAGGGAATATAGGGGAATTTTTTATACCTTTCCCCCAATTTTTCTGTGAACCTAAAACTACTTTCTGAAAAATTCCTTAAAGAATTAAGTCCTTAAGAAATAGTAAGATCATTTAGGGCTTTTCAGGACATTGCCAAATCTTAGTCTTTAATTCTGAGAAAAATGAGGAACCAGTAGGGAGTTTAAGCAGAGGATGGGCAAGTTATGATTTACATTTTAGAAAGGATTATTCTAGCTTCTCTATGGTGAAAAGACTCTGGAGATATCAGTGTAGATGCCAGAAAACTGGTAAAGAGAATAGAATTTACTGTTGGATTATATATGGAGTTGAGACAAAGATGGGGGACAAAAATGTTATCACGTGTTTTAGCCAATGAAGAAAGGAGTTGACATCTCAAAATATGGAGGCCTGTTGTAGGGTAGGTTTAAAAACTAAAATCATTACTTTTTAAAATGTTAGGGTTAAGTGTTGTGTTAAATATTTGGTGTTGATGAGAGTGGTACATGGAAAGTGAGGAAATGGAAGCACTGATTCTCCTCTTTGGAGAATCCTGGCTTTGAAGAGAAAGGAATTGAGACAATTTAAAATAAAAAGGAATAAAAGTTTCAAAAATTTAGTATTAATTTAATTTAATTTTAAACATGGTGGAAATTAATTAATGTAAATTTTTGATAGAATGGAACCAAAGATTTAGGGAGGTTCAAGTTAGAGAGCAGGGTAAGTAATCAAAGTTGTGACTAATGTCACAATAATAAACATGGTTCAAGGTCAGTAATATAAATACAACTGTATTTTATCTTCCCTCTGTCTCCTTAAAATGCATTCAGTGAGGTACTTTTTCTTTGCCTTTCAGTGAAAAGTTAGACAAGTTTTGTTACTTCCAATCACTCTTAAGAAATGGAAATTCCTAAAATCTTTTAAAATTTCAAATGGTTTGATCTTAGTATTTAGAATTTCCAGTTATAGGAAATAAAATTGTGAAGTTAATTTAATGCCAACTATTTTCTCCTCCCTCATGTAGAGTCCTTTGAGGAATAGTCTAGGAAGGAAAGTCAAATATGGGTAGAAGTTCCTATGTGAAATTTCCAAGATGTCACCTTTCTCTGTGTACAAGGTCATGCTTATACATAACAGTTTCTCTTGAGTAATCACCATCCCAAGTTAGTGGTGATGTCTTTCGTTAGAGGAGAGCTTCCCTTTCACTCCTGGGCTTCCTGTTGCTCTTCACACTCACTCATAACTGAAATTCTATTGTTTTTCTATGTAGTCCTTTCCTGCTGGATGTAAACTGGCCCTGATAAGGATAATGTACTATGAGTTCTATATTTGAGTCAGAAAAAACATGCTGAAAAGTTTGGTCCCCATTTAAAGGGATGTACTATTATGTCCTAAGTATAGTGGAGACCTACCTTTGCTATTCTTCCTAAGTAGTTAATCTACCTGCCTTACTTCTGATGCCTGTTTCTTATCATTGAAGAATTCCGTCATCTTTCCCTTCTTCCTTGATGAAATAGTACCTTTTTGCAACAATAGCTCTTTCCCAAAAATCTCTTCACAATCCTTTTCCTGAATCTCCCCTTTGGCTGTACTTTATATTCTTGAATTGGGCAAATTGGTTCTATAGTTTTCTAATTTCAGGCCTATCATCTTACATCAGAATGTCATATCTGTGGAATCCAGGTAGTTCAAACTAAACCCTTCCACTCAACATTCTGTTACTTGTACGCTTATTGAGAAGATGGAAGGCTGTAAGTGTAATGGAAAATAATTTAACATAAATTGATATGGAAGTCAGCCAGAATGGTTTTAATTAGAGATAATATACAAAATTTACAAAGTATGAGCTGAGTCTTGTTGCAAACATGTTCTGAGTGAAGTTCATGAAATTTATTCTAAATTACATGTTTTAAATTTTAGGAAATATCCCATTCAACATCACATGCTTTATTGGACATATATTGATTATTTGTAATTCAACTAGTGGTTTTAATTTGCAAATTACAATGAGTGACACCAGGACAAAGTGATACTTTATTAACCAGACATGGGCTAGGGCTCCATTTTTCACATGGATCCCACAACTTTCCTTTCCTTTCCTTTCCTTTCCTTTCCTTTCCTTTCCTTTCCTTTCCTTTCCTTTCCTTTCCTTTCCTTTCCTTTCCTTTCCTTTCCTTTCCTTTCCTTTCCATCTTTCTTTTCTTTTCTTTCCTTTTCTTTTTCTTTTTCTTTTCTTTTTTTTCTTCTCTTCTCTTTCTTTCATTTCACTTAAAATATAAATGAATCCATTTTTAGGAGAACATTCCATGAAATTGTATTTTAAATGTCAGAAAATAATTTGACTAAAATAGAAAGAAATCACAGACTTTTAGATGATCACCTTTCTTTCAGCTAAAACACATTGAAATAACGTAATTTATACTTTTCATCTATACTTAAATAGGTTATTTTCAGGAAGAATGAAATCTACACAGCACACAGAATTGTTGGGGTTTGTTGGAGGAAGGACAATCTCTAGTATTATAAACAGAATAAAGAAGAAAAAAATAAATTTAAACACCAATTTTGGTACATTTACTGATTTTGCATCTAGTGCACTAGGGAAGCTTCATAAAAGAAGGTACATGAGTTGAATCTTGAAACCAGATGGAAAAGTAGTTGTCTGATTCAAAGCATGAACGTAAATAATCGTACAGGAGGTGGATGGTGAGAAATAGATACGGGAACAGTAGTCAGTTACTAGGTAATAGAGGGTCTTGTATGAATCCTAAGGAGTCTTTTATTCCGAAAGCAATGGAGAATCATTAAGCAGTTTTTATCAAGGTGAAAATTCATGTTAGTAGTATGTATGTAAAGGATATGTTGAATAAAGAATCAGAAACAGGTATCCAGCTAAGGATGCTGTTATAGTAGTTCAGTTTATAGATAAGATGCTCTATTGTCTGTGGTAAAAGGGAGAGAAGGAGGAGAGACATTAATGACTGCAAATTGGCTAGAAGAGGAAAATAACAACATATAGAAGATGAGAAAGAGCCCACAGTCAAGAAAAAGATTCAGGTTTTTTGAGCAGTTGTATATTTTGGTATCAACTGATATAAAAATGAAAAGGGAAGAATTGCAGTTTGAGAAGAAATGGAGAGACAATAATGTTGAAGAAATAATTTAGTTTTGTAAATATTGACTTTGAGATGCCTACTGGATATTCAGGTGGAGATATAAAGTAGACAGTTGTGTATCAAAGTTTGAAGCTCAGGTGGAGGTGTGGGCAAGGTAAACTGATTCAGTAATCAAAAGATAAGTATGTGTGGAAGTTTTGTAATAGATGAGATTATCCAGATATATAACCAGCTTTGTGCCACTGTTTTCTATAAGTCATATTATTTTTACATGCCATAGATAATGAAAAAAATATTCCTTTGTTCTTTTATTTGTATACTTTATTGGATTTTCCTTTCAAATTAAAAATCAATACATACTCTCTGCAATAAGCCAAACAGCTTTCTAAAATTTCTTCGGTTTTGATTGTAAATAATTCCACTACTATCATCTTCTGAATCTTTGGATATGTTTTCATTTCCATCTCTATGTAGTATTATTTTATGCATTTCCTATTGATATTCTTTTTCCTGTTTGCTCATTCAGGAATGAAAGAGATACATAGCAACACGATATTTCATGAAAGTACATGGCTTGCCTTTAGGCATGTTTACTGTCTACATGAGTATTTATACATAATTCCTTCATAGATATTAAGTTGGAGGGTATTTAGACTGATATCCCTAGGGGGAAAATGATTCAAAATTAAATATTTGCACACAAGACGTTTGGGGGCTGTAGTTGGAACAAAGGGTATGTAAGCTAGGGAAGCAGGACTGAGTGAAGTGTGAAGTTAAACTGTGACACAAAGGTCTAAGCTGATTCCAAGGGCTGAGCTGTCCAAAATTGAGACAAGAGGTCTGGGCCTTTGCAGCCTAACACAAACCATTCTTTAAACACAGGCTGACCTGTCAAAGGAAATTCCAGGAGGAAGATTCAGCTCTGAGTTGTCAGCAGCCAATACTCAGCAGCTATGGTGTATCCTAGTACCCATTAGAGCTCCCACTTTGTGTCACTTTGATCTACATGTTTCTATAGCAAGTTCCTTTCATCTGGTTCAGATTCTCCTGGATTCCATTTCATGCCCTAGGAAAAAGTATAATATACAGGTTAGTAGGACTATTTGCAATCTCCTTTCTCCCCACTGCAGTTGGTTTCGAGACCTTAAATAATACTCATTTTTCTCCATCTGCGTACCTTTTCAAGATTCCCCTCATACTGGTTAGCACCTCTGCTGGTTTGGGTGGTTTACCTCTGTGGGGGAACCTTTTATTCCTCATTAAAGATCTGTTCATTCTGTAGGTGATGCACTTATCCATTCACCATTAAAATTGGGCATACGAAGTAACAAAAGAAATGTCAGTGAGTTAACTGAATGGCAAACATATTCTTTCTTGCTGCTGTTTTGTAGCAATAGCCTTACCATTCATTAATGATTAGGGCCAATCATCTTACCAGTAAGTTAATTCCTAAACTTGCAGGCCTATGGGCACAAGGAACTTGTGGGTACTATAAGTGGGTATTAGAAAAATGGAAAACAAGACTATACTTGTTACATTTCTTGGTTTCCAGACCCAAGTGTTCTACCTAATGAGGAAAAGCAATATCTTATGGTTGGTAATTTATGGTTGAAAAAAAAAAATATCCTGGAGAAGGTGCCCTATCTTCATAGCTCATCAACTCTGAGTTTGCACCTCTGCTGATCTTTTAAGAGGCCATGCAGGTCAGTGGCTTCTGGGGTTGCAGTATTTGCTAGGATGAGTGGATCTCATCCTCATGTGCCCACTGCCATATCTCTATTATAAATATTTCCTTTGGTCAGAAGCAATGATATGAGGCATCCACTGTGATTGGATTAGATACTCGGTGAACCCTTGAGAACTGTGAGCCTGGTAAGCAGGAAAGGCAAAATCAAGAATATTCATAAGTTGTATGTAAGATTGATTTTTAACCCTTCCAGGGCATAAGAGATCTTATGTAGTAAACTTATCACCAAGTGACTGATTAGTCTTTAATTAAGAATATTTCATCAGCATGGTGAATCAAATGCTATTCTGAAGAACGTTCAGATGTTCAAGAATAAAGAATGCATTTGGTAGATTAGTGAAAACATATGTATTTGAGGTTATGCTAATCTGCAAAAAACACACCTGTCATGGTACCGACATTTGGGATTAATACTTAGGTGAGTTTGTGGTAGTAAATTCTTATTTCTCAGAAACAGTTGTGTTTTCTAAGGGGCCAGAATAATGAATTAAATAGGAAAATAATTGTCACCACCACTCTGCATCTTTGTCCTTAAGGGTGGCACAAATCGCTACTGCTTCCTCCTGGATGTGATATTAATTTGGATTTTTCTCTTGGCTGGTAGTCAGGGGCAGATTCAGAGGTTTCTTTTTGGCCTTTTCCACCATGATAGCTCTTACTTCTCAGGCAAGTAAACTGATATTGTTTCTGTCAACAGCCTGTAAAGAACTGTGAAGGATCTGAGCTTTCACCCGCCACAGAAGACACAAAATTTCAGAGCCTGAGGGAAATATCTGATTATACACAGTAGAGCAAGCAACATGAGTGTTATGTTTGCACAGGTTTCCCTTGTTCTCCAAGTTTTAAAGGGGAGATGCAAAGTGGTCCAGGTTGGTGCAACACACATAATGGGTTTGCTTTACAACTGAATTGGGCATAGGTTTTTGATAATGGATAGTAAACATGCATCTGCTTTGACCTGGATGGAAGCATTTTCTTTGTTATACTGGATTGTTAACAAACCTATCCTTTGATCTCTTTCAGCCAAGGCTATTTGCTATACACTTATCCTTAAAAAGATAGCCCAGAACAAAAGCAGTCAACATCTCTTCTCTTAAAACATGCAGAAATGTGAGAGACAGATGAACACTGGTCTCTTAAAACTACCAAGAAACTATAATATAATAATCTAATTGGAGATCAGAAAAGTCCCCAGTGGATGGCTCCATAGACACAGTAGACCTACTATTAAGCAGTCCTACACCAGGATTTCATTTTGGGTCTGGTTATGTGCTGTGATTTTCAGAGGTGGCTGTGATGATGCTTTCAGTCTTCAAATATTAATATCAAGTTAGACCCTGTGTTTAACACACCTCAGAATACCTGAGTATTTCCTTTCTCCTTAGTGTACGGTTACATGAGTAAACTGCCACAGGTTTCCCCCCACAGGGCGAAATCTGAGGTAATCATTGATCTATACAGTGTTACTATGACGTTATAGTGACCTTCCTCCTGAGGATGTTGTTTCTCCCCCTAGATGTTTCTCAAATCTGCTGTATTTTTAAGCTGAGTATGTCAATGTGACTCTTTGTTGATCAAGCTTTTCTCAACCACCTGATTATCTTTTATTTTTTGATTGATTTATTATTATTAATGATTATTATTGTCATTTATTTTGATTTAAATTAAGGAGTACTTTGGTTGGCTACTGATTTACCTTGTACTAAGCAACATTATGTTTTAATAATTTCTCTGCTAGTTTCTTTGAATCCATTCCCCCAAGTCTCATGATGGCCATATTACTCATTATGATAATTGCCCCTGGACTCTGAAGTTTAAATGCTGCCACACAGCTTTGATAACTTTAAGACCCTGTTCTTCTTACTAGTAAGCAGACCAATTCTGTAATAACATTCATTATTATCAACACTGCCTTGTAATGAGCAATCATCACTGAGCTTCTTAACCATGCTGTTCCCCTTCATCAGAAAATTCCTTAATGCTTTGGTAAGTGCCGTGCCTTTTGTGTTTTCCCACAAAAAGTCATCTCATAGTGGACTTTCTAATGTTGCATAATATATCCACTGTAGGGTGAGAGTCTCTCTAAATTTGATCCATTCCTCCACTGTCCTCCACTGGAATTTTTACATCACTTAAAGTAAGCCATTACTTTTTCCAAACTTCCAAGTCCCATCTACTCTCTGAATCTTCACCAGAGTGATACAACATATATCTGTGAGATTGCCCCATGTTGATAAACCTTCCCATATCCAACTTTATATTTTGATCATCACCCTGAGACTTCATTTCTATATGTGCTTTCCTGGCTCCAGCTGATACATGTTGGCTTGTTAGGTAGCTTTTTTTTTTTGGTATTTGATTTCTTCCTTCCTCAACAGAACCAGGAATACTCCATCGTGTCTGCGATGGTTATTTTCTTATGGCCAGGATGGAAAATGGGAATACATTTCAAGGAAGTTCATGTTTCTTTTCATAGTAGATGACTCTGCATCATATTGCAGCATGGTCTAGGGATGGGTCTAGTGTTTAACAAGGAAGAGTGAGCTACTTTAGCACTTCAACGGGATTCAGAAAAATTTGGGATTTAATGATTTGCAAACTCATTCTAGTTCTCAGAGTTCATTTCTTTATAATCAGGACCTTGATCTTGTCGTAAGAGACTTAATTGGGTTGAGAATTCAGACATCACTGGAACTCTTCTGCTTCATTGTTTATGGTCTAAGTCCAATGTTTATGTTTTCTAGCTCCTCAAATGTAGGGGAGGAGATTAGCTTTCTATGCTGCCAAGGAATCACATTGATTTTCACACTTCACATTGCCAACCTTTATATTGACTTTCCATTGTACATGAATAGCATCCAACAATGCTATATTATTCTGTAGTCTTTATAATTACTAATTCCATCTACCTTCCAAATACATAATCTATTGCACTGGTCAGTTCATTCCCATCTCTAGGTATCCCATTCAAGTACAACAGCAACAGAGGTTATAGCAATTGTTCTGCTGTATAATTCCAAGGGCTATCATAACTCTACTTACTATCAGTGATTGAGTGCTCAGAGTCAGAATTCTGGCAAGTGATCCAGTCACAAAATCCTCCATTTAAAATTTGCTTTCTGGAACCATTCTGGGACCAAATGTCTTCAGTTCGTTTCTATGTCACCAGATTCTGAGCTGGATAATGCATACAGGAGGTTTACTTGGCAATACATTCAGGAATGACACCTCTAAGAAAGTGATTGAAGCAGGATTGGGTGGGGTTGGGTGGGTGGAGAGTTAACTAGAGATTGAGTTGCAATGGAATCCTCAGCTCCTTCTGTAGGGAAATATGGACCTGAGAAAACCCTTCAGAATTGTCTTGAATTGGGGTAAGGGGGCTAAAACTTTGACCACCCATATAAAATCGTCTTTAGATGCAGACTGTCCCTGACAGGGGTCATAACTTTGGGTGAGACAATACCTTTTGTGTAAGGGCAATTCCCAGGAAGAAACTCAACTCAGCCTTCAGCAGCCATAATTTCCTGCTGCTAAGGGAATGTATGTCTCTTCTTCTGAGGGAGGTATCTTGGTGGCAAATCACCATATCAAAAAAGGGCAAGTTAATTAATAAGTATTGCACGTTGGCTGGAAATCTGTCTATAGGATTTATTCAGTTAATATTAAAGAAGATAGCGTATTGTGCTATTAAGAGCATGGGTTCTAGAGTAACTAAATAAATATTTGACCTTGGGTGAATTATTTAGTTTCTTTAACAGTTTTCTCACTATAAAACAATGGCAGTGAGAGTACTTATAAAAAAGAATAGTTATGTGTATTGATTAAAGGGTGCCAGTAAAATGGTTAGTGGTGTGCTTAGTATATTGCTTATTATATAGTAATATTCAATATACAATAGCTATTTTAGGTTTAGGTTTATTGTTATTCTGCTATATGTAAGTAGGGATTTTACCCATCTTCTTGCCAGTTTCTCTTGTGCTCTCTTGTGCTTTGAGATGATGGCAAATATATTTTGAAAAACGAAAACTCTCTGAATTTCCTAGCCCTCCCTAAGTGCTATCAAGATCTTTATATTTCCTGCCCTCAGTGACTAGAGTCCTATTCTTTTCCAAAAATAATTGCAAATATTAATATTATGTTAAAGCTTTGAGACATGCAGTTAGGCTTTAATTGAATCACTGGTTAGAATAACTTAGAATTTGACCAACAAGAAAATCTGTCAGCCTAATGGAAGTACTCGAAAAATTTCCAAGGCATGATAACAAAAACTTCTAGGACTGATAGAGTTGAAAAGTTGAAGAAACTTGAATCACATATACTTACGTTTTCCTGAGAAAAGACTGATGAAGAGGAAAAATAAAAGGAGAAGGAAGAGGGAGAGAAAGAGAAGAAGCAGAAAAAGAGGAGAGATAAGGAAAAAGAGAGAGAGAGAGAAGGAAGAAGAAAGAAAGGGGGAAAAGCAGTTATTATAAGAGTATCAGTGGTCTAAACTACACAGAGGAAGGGTTGTCTATTTTGTTTTATTTTCTTTTTTTTTTTAATATTTTTTTTTCAACGTTTTTTTTATTTATTTTTGGGACAGAGAGAGACAGAGCATGAACGGGGGAGGCGCAGAGAGAGAGGGAGACACAGAATTGGAAACAGGCTTCAGGCTCTGAGCCATCAGCCCAGAGCCCGACGCGGGGCTCGAACTCATGGACCGCGAGATCGTGACCTGGCTGAAGTCGGACGCTTAACCGACTGCGCCACCCAGGCGCCCCTATTTTGTTTTATTTTCTAAATATTAAGTCACAGAAGGCCTACGGTTTTTATCTGAACATTCTAATATTTATCTTTGAAGAAGTTGAGAATGCCCTCCTTATACTTCACCTGGAATATTTTCTTTGCTAAATTTAAATTTTCTTATTCATTGCTCTTTATTTCATTTTTGAAAGTGAAGAAGAGAGAGGGAGGAAGTGAGGGAGTGTGGATTGAGAAAGATAAAAGTGAGAGCAAGAAAGATGCTAACTTCCTACCTTGAAAGTCAGCTTCTTTCTTTTCTTAGTGTCTTTAGTAAAGATTGCCTAATATCTAGTGGTATTGTTACAGACACAGAATCACCAGGCACTTTACACAATCACTGGTGAATGGCAGTAGGTCTTTGGGTCCTGCAGAGAAGAACTCTATTAATGCCATCTTCTTCAGATGACTATCCTATTTGGCAAATGTTCTGCATGACTGCTACTGAGCTTCCATCTGTCATAGCTCAGTGGAACATCTTGGACCAGCACTTTAAAAGGGCAATTGCTCCACTGTCTAGTGGACTTAAAGAATAAAGAAAAAGGAGACAGCGCTGTGGGTATTTACATTAAATAAAAAGAGTGGCTCATTTACTGAGTATGTCTTATGAGCCAAACACTCTACATATGCTTCCCTTTTAATTAACACAAAATTCCTATAATATAGTCAATAATTGGTAAAGGAAACCATGCTCATAAATTAGTGAATTTCAACACATAGTTCAAATACAAGTCTATCGTAATTAAACACTTGACTATTTGTCTTGACTATAATTTTTCAAATACTTAGATCTTACTGTAATTTTCAGGAGATATAAAGAAGAATCGTTATTTAAAAATACCGATTCTATATTCTATGTATCTTCTTTGAAACTATGTTTTGAGTCTGTGTCTACTCTTGAACCCCTTTTAGACTGTTTCACTAGGTGCTTAAGTAGTTTGATCTCATTTAAAAAGAATAGATTACCTTGTACTTTTATTTTTCTGGTTTCATTTTTTTCCCTATAGGAAAAACTCATATAGGAAAATGCACAACATTTCTTCACACATCTTGAAAGCCCTCAGGATTGAACTCCATTCTGTCCTTCTAACTTTTCTCTCCTCATTATAAATTAGTATCTTGCCATCTACATGGATATATCTACATGGATATATTAGCAATGGTCACCTACCCTCATGTTTCGTGATATGTATTTGTAGAGTGCTGGTTTTCTCCTTTTGTTTCTTCCTCTCCTTTTCCCCTCAAAATGCCCTTCCATCTACCTGCTGAATTACTGCTTACATTCAAGACTTGTTATGGATATTCCATCATATTATCCTCCTTTTTGATCCCAAGGACACAATATTGTTATTAGTTGTTTGCTGTATTCCTTATTATCTCAAGTATGTCCTTTTAAAAGAGCATATCACATTTCTTTGTGAGTTTTCATGTGTCTCTCCCATTAGAGTAAAATTCTTAACAGAAAGTACTATGTCACAGTGGTTGCAATCCCACAGCCTAGCTATATACAAATTACACAAAAATTTTTCAGTTATAATCATGTAAATAAAGGGAATAATTCATTTCCAACATTTTAAACACTACTTTGTAAAGCTTTGTACTTCACTTATTCATAAATTAAAAAAAACAAAGGCGTATTAACAAGTTTTATATTCTTAATAAGATAATATAATTCTTGGAGAAATAAAATAATGAGATTTTATATTGTAAATTTTTAATGTTTTATTTGGAATTTTTGAGATATATAGCTCTGCTTTTATAAAATTATAAACTGATATTTAGCATAACATTACAAACTCTTTCATGGGTACCTACAATTTTCAAAATACTTTTCAAAATTTAAATGACCATAAAATGGAAAATCTGACATTATTTTTAAAAAAAGCTTTTTTTCTACCTGCCATTGTATTTGCTTCTTGAAAATTCAGAGTAGACTGTCTCATTATTGTAATATAAATTATTTCATCACTGAAGTGTTTGCAAATGAAATGCAGAACTGATAAATGACACAATGTGCAGGATTTGTAGAACATAAATAGTGAAGCATAAAACTTGTAAAAATGGTTTTGTAGGGAAAATCGACTCCATATTCCATTTTACCCAAAGCTCTATTTAGCAAGACTTTCTTTTATTACCATGCAATTCACCAAGCATGAGTAATTTCCACATCAATTCTTTTATCCAGTGGCAACATAAACACTCACACTTTCTGAAATAAAGGAGTTGGAGTATTATAGTTGCTCCGTTCAGGCTGCTATCTTTAAGGTTGTGTCAGCACTTCCATTATATACCCAGTTTCTTGAAGTTTATAACTTGCAGTAAAAACTAACCCTTGGGTTGAATCTTTACTTACAGAGGTATTTTTCAGTGCAACTTATGGAGATATAGCTGCAAGACACCCCATTTCTGTTAATAGAAGCCAGGTCATGAATCCCTTCCTGGCACATTGAACAGATTTATCCTGTAACTTCTCTACTGGGAGAAAATTATTTTTTATCAAAATGGGAGAAATATTTCGGTTTGATTTCAGTAAGTTATGAAGTGCAATACCTATCCCATGCAGGTATGAATTTCCAATAGCTTATCTACACTTACGACAAAACACTTTTTTCTCCTAAAAGTGACCTTGGCAAAATACAAGTTAGTTAAAAAAAAATTAAGCTAGTTGTACTCAGGTATAATTAAAAATAAGGTCATAATTTTTCTCCCAAACATATTAAAGTCTTTTCTTTCTTGAGCATGTCACTTAAAGCTGGAAAAATTTTTAAGTATGTTTTACAAAATAAAGTAAAATTAGTTATTCATTATGAATACATCACAGCTCTACCTAACGGTATACACATAAATTCCATCTGTATCCCACAGTTATTTGCTGGTAGTTATTTTTAATAAATAAACATAATAAATAAATACAAAATTCTGATATTTTATAAAAACTTAAAAGGATATATCACAAAACAAGTTTCTGAAGAAATTAGACAATTTTATGTTATCTTTGATATAAACAAATTATACCAAGTTGAAGTTTTAAAAATATGGTTTAGTTTTCTGCATTTTTCACATACACACTTTGGGGTCATTATGCAGTTCATAAACCTCACAAATTCAGTAAGACTCAGATAACACATGTTCTGAAAAAATAAAAAGAGGGGTTAAAATCAATTAAATCAATGATGCTTGAATTAAAGATAGGCTATAGGAATAAATTGTAATGGACCAAATCTCCATCAGTTCCAACATCCACCATAAACACTCATAAAATATAATATAACTGACAATTCATAATAAAAATATTAACAATAAATAAATGGAATATGAATGAAATTGAAACATATGTTTTGATAGTGTTTGACAAAAATACATATGCATGTTAAATATTAATTTCAATATTATAATCAAACAACATTTGTGTTTAATTAATATGTCTAAAGAAATTAAATTGTCTCTATTTAGTTATATTTTTAACTAAAAGAATTCTGTATCAAGGAATCTACCATCTGTCCGTTTATAATTTAAACATTCCAAATACAGGGTATATTTAAGAGTTTTTCTTCAGAATGATGTTGCATATTTTTATTTCAACATAAACATTATATACATACATAATTTTTAAAAATTCAGAGTTCAGTGAAAACATGATTTGGATTTAGTTTTGACCTATTCATTGATCAGTATATAAAAGATTTTTTTAAAAAAATGAGTAGCTTGAAGGGGCGCCTGGGTGGCTCAGTGGGTTGAGCGTCTGACTTCAGTTCAGGTCATGATCTTGCCCTCCGTGAGTTCGAGCTCCGCATCGGGCTCTGTGCAGACAGCTCGGAGCCTGGAGCCTGCTTCCGATTCTGTATCTCCCTCTCTCTCTGCCCCTTCCCTGCTCATGCTCTGTCTCTCTCACTCTCAAAAATGAATAAATGTTAAAAACATTTTTTTAAATGAGTAGCTTACTTAATAAGATTAAGAAATATGGATTACTTTTTAATCTTAAATTTCAAAAAAGATAAGAGTTTACTCAAAAGTGACATTTCTTTAACACACCCGTTCTAAGCAAATTCATATTTCATAATCCTGGGTAGAAGGGAATAATGATTTGTAAACCACATTGAGATTTAACTTAGTTCTGTGCCCAGACAAGTTTACTTTCTTTGTTTTGCAAATTTCAAACTAATGCTTGTTCCAATTTCTCATCACAATTTTTTCATTAGCTTGGCTTTGGGACAGTTTCTTTCGTGAATAATAGTCTCAACAGAACGCAATATAAATAAGAAATATTTATTTATTTATTTATTTATTTATTTATTTATTTATATTTATTTTTGAGAAGAGAGGGCACCAAGTGAGTGAGGGGCAGAGAGAGTGAGGGAGAGAGAAGCAGGGCTCGCCTGAAGCGTGGCTTGTGTTCACCCAAAGCAGGGCTCGTGTTTACCCAATCAGGATTCATGCTCACCTGAAGCGGGCCTCCAGGTCACCCCAGCTTGGGCAAGACTTGAATTCATGAACTGTGAGATTATGAACTGAGCCAAAGTCAGATGCTCAACCAGTTGAGCCATCTATGTTCCCCTAAATAAGAGAAATTTTAAATACATAGCATCACTAGATGCCACAGAGGACTATTAGTATGTATATTTCAGCCACATGGTTCATTTCAGATTTTGAAACTAAATAAGAACTAGATTTTAGAACTATTTAGTTATGATACACAGGTAACAGAGGATAGAAAACAGCTTTGAAATGTTACTTTTTTCTTGCTCAAAGTAGAATAATAATGCTGGGTAACTCTCAATACCAGTTTTGATAGCAGATAAATCAGACTGTCTAAATTTCTTCAAAGTGTTTTTGATGTAATTTGTTTAATATCCTTAAGACCCTATTAAAATTTGCCTTAAAGTGTCCTTAAAGATAGCTTTCAATATTTCATTGAGATGGCTTTGTAATGTGTCAAACGGGCTACAGTAACACAATTTCTAATAATTATCTTCCTTGCATATTTCTGGTTAGAGGGTTCTACAGGAATATTTTGTATGAGATTTGGGGAGAGCAAAAGAGAAGCATCAGGCATATTTTTTTTTTAAATGCAAGGAGATATTCACAAATGACATATTTGACAAACAGCATCCAAAATGCAAGAAGAACTCCTAAAACTCACTATCACAAAACAATCTTTTTTTTCTTTCAAGTTTTTATTTAAATTCCAGCTAGTTAACATATAGTGTAATTTTAGTTGCAGGACTGGAATTTAGTGATTCATCACTTACACATGACACCCAGTGCTCATCACAGCTTACTTTTTATCTTTTTATTTTTTTTTTAACGTTTATTTATTTTTGAGATAGAGAGAGACAGAGAATGAACAGGGGAGGGTCAGAGAGAAAGGGAGACACAGAATCCGAAACAGGCTCTAGGCTCTGTGCTGTCAGCACAGAGCCCAACGTGGGGCTCGAACTCATGGACCAGGAGACCATGACCTGAGTCGAAGTCTGATGCTCAGCTGACTGGGGAGCCACCCAGGCGCCCCACAGCTTACCTTCTTAATGCCCATCACCCATTTAACTCATCCCCCTGCCCTCCTCCTCTCCAGCAACCCTCACTTTGTTCTCTGTATTAAAACTTTGTTTTATGGTTTGCCTCTCTCATTTTTTTCTTCCCCTATGTTCTTCTGTTGTTTTTTTTTTCTTAAATTCTACATATGAGTGAAATCATATGGTGTTTGTCTTTCTCTGATTTATTTCACTTAGAAAATACACTCAAGCTCTATCCATGTCATTGCAGATAGCAAGAGTTCATTCTTTCTTATGGCTGAATAATATTCCATTGCAGATATATATACCACATCTTCTCTTTTTTAAAGTTTATTTATTTTGAGACAGAGGGAGAGAGAAAGAGAATGCATTAGTGGGAGAGGGAGAGAGAGAGAGAGAGAGAGAGAGAGAGAGAGAGAGGGAGAGAGACAATGAATCCCAAGTAGACTCAGTGCTGTTAGCACAAAGCCTGATCCAGGGCTTGATCCCATGAACAATGAGATCATTACCTGAGCCAAAATCAAGAGTTGGATGCTTAACTGATTGAGCCATCCAGGTGCCCCACCTCTTCTTTATCCATTTATCAGTCAGTAGATATTTGAACTCTTTCCGTAATTTGACTATTATAGATAATGCTGCCTTAAATATCAGGGTGCAGGTGCCCATATTTTTGTAGTGAAAATTTTTGAGTCAATATTTTTGTAGTAAATACCTAGAAGTGCATTGCTGGATCATAGGGTAGTTCTATTTTTAACTTTTTCAGGAACCACCATACTGTTTTCCAGAGTGGCTGCACCAGTTTGCAATCCCACCAGTAATGCAAAAGTGTTCCCCTTTCTCCACACGCTCACGCACATCTGTTGGTCATCTGGATGTCTGTAAAAATGTCTGTTTATGTCTTCTGCCTATTTCTTAACTGGATTATTTATTTTTTTGATGTTTGAGTTTGATAAGTTCTTTATAGATTTTGGACATCAACCCTTTGTCCAAGATGTTACCTGCAAATGTTTTTTCCCATTTCAAAAGTTGCCTTTTAGTTTTGCTGATTGTTTCCTTTGCTGTGCAGAAGCTTTTAGTCTTGATGACCATATTGTTTTTATACTTGGAAAATTGATATACGGTTGCTAGGTGCTGTTGCAGATTACGCATGTTGTAATTTAACTTACAGTTTATTTCAGTGGCACAATTGGATCTACAGCTGCTTCACTTCTGCCTAGACCCTCCTTTAGCTTCTGTGATTCCTGGGCCAGGTCATGTGTTTAGCTCTTTGATGAAGGGCTCCAGGTTCTCCGCCAAATACAACTTTGGAGTCAGCCTGCCTTGCAGATGTAAAAGCCCCCAACATCAGACACAAAGATGATAGCTCTAGAGAAACTGGTAAATAAGTGTGTGTGTGTGTGTGTGTGTGTGTGTGTGTGTGTGTGTATGTGTGTGTGTGTGTTCTGGGGAGGAGGTATAATCTTTCCCTGATTGAATCCTGATTGATATAATTTCAAATACAACAGGGTACAACAGGGTACTATCCAAGAGACTTTCACTAAAGTCTATATGTTGCGCTCTTTGGTTGAATAAATGATAACATTTATTCTTAAAGTGTTGAGTTTTCAAAATTGTACGTACCAATAAATGAGTTCAGCAGTGTGTCAGGATGTAATACTGATACACAAAAATAAATTCTGTTACTGTACATTTGCTGTGAACAATCTGAAAATGAAATTAGGAAAACAGCCCTTTTGACAATAACAGCAAAAAGGATAAACACAGGAATATATTTAACAAAAGAACTACACACCTAGTACACTGATATTTATAAAATGTTGTTGAAAGAAGTAAAAGACATAAATAAATGGAAATCTATCTCATAATAATTGTTTGGAAGTTTTATCAATGCTAAGAAAGCAATACTCCTCAAAGTAATCTCTGAATTCAATGCAATTCCTATCAAATTTACAGGTATTATTTTTACAGAAATTGACAAGGTGATCCTACAATTTCTATGAAAATACAAGGTACCAAGAAAGTCCAAAACAGTTTTGAAAAAGAACAAAATTGGGTGGCTTACAATTCACAACTTAAAGACTTACTACAAAGCTATAGTAATCAAGGCAGTATAATATTGGCATATGGATGGACATACATATTAATAGAATAAAACTCAAAGCCAGAAATAACCTTTACCTTTAAATTCAATTAATTTTTAACATGGCTGCCAGTAAAATTCAGTGAGGAAAGAATAGTCTTTTTAACAAATGGTACTCAAAAAACTGGATATCAAAATGCAAAATAATAAATTTGGGGCCCTACTTCATACCACACATAAAAGTTAAAATGGATATCATACTTGAATGTAGGAATTAAAACTATAAAAACCCTGGAAGAAAATAATATATCTGTATAATTTCAGTTTAAACAATATTTTCTTAGGGCACCAAAAGCACAAACGACAAAGGAAATAATAGGTAAATTAACTTTATCAAAACTAAAACTTTTGTGCTTCAAAAGACATCATCCATAACATGGAAGAATAACCCTTGGGATGGGGAACATATTAACGTATTTTCAACTTGTATCTAAAATGTATGAAAATTATAGAACCAGCAATTTGAAAAATGCTGAGGGTAGACAGGAGGGAGAATGATTTGCTTATCTCAGAGTGCCGCCTGGAGGTGCAGAGATCCTGGGGACATCCCTCCAGGAACAAAGGACCTGGCAGGTGCCACATCCTTCTCCTGCCTCCCAGCATAAACAAAGACTACCTGTGGGAACCAGTGCACTGCCAACACCCCTTACCTAACTTGCTTGCCCCATATTCTGTCCCCATACAACTGGGTGAATGTGCCCTTCATAGTCACACTTGCCTCTGTCCTAGCTCTGTGGGTTCCTCCCACAGAAGACTACTGCAAATCTGGCCAATACCATATCTCCTGACCTGCACAGTTTGTGGGAGCTCAGTTCTGGCAGCAGTAGGGGCAAGTCTCATTTCACAAGCAAACGACTGCACACCTTGCTGCCCACAATAGGCAAAGAGCCTGTCCAGGCTGCTGGACAAAAGGAAAAAAAGACCAAGAGTCGACAGCAGAGCACATAAGAGATATCACTGAAACTCCAGGGCCTTTGGAACAGGGACACTGTACTACAGGACACTACAAGACCTTTTCTTCATAAGGCTATTGTTGTTAAACAGCTGACTTTTCTAACACACAGAAACAGAGAAAGTTAGACAAAATGAGGAGACAGAAAAATTCCCAAATGAAAGAATAGGATCAAACCACAGCAACAGATGAAAGTAAAATGGATATAAGTAATATGACTAATAGAGAATAGACTAAAGAGGGGTGCCTGGGTGGCTCAGTCGGTTGGGTGACTGACTTCACCTCGGGTCATGATCTCATAGTTCGTGGGTTCGAGCCCCACATTGGGCTCCATGCTGACAGCCCAGAGCCTGAAGCCTGCTTCCGATTCTGTGTCTCCTTCTCTCTGCACCTCCCCTGCTCGTGCTCAGTCTCTCTCTGACTCTGAAAAAATAAATAAATGTTAATAAAAATTTTTTTTAAAAGTAGAGAATAGACTAATAATCATAAAGATACCACTGGACTGGAGAAAAGAGTGGAGGACATCAATGAAAACCTTAACATAGAGATTAAAAATAACCAATCAGACATCAAGAATACTATAAATGAAATTAAAAACAAACTTGTGGAGTAAATACCTATCAAGATGAAGCAGAGAAATGAATTGATGACCTGGAAGACAGAGTAATGGAAAGTAACCAAATTGATCAAAGAAGAGGAAAGAAAACTATGCAAATCAAGAATAATCTTAGGGATCATATATTGAAAAATAAAACAAAATAAAATAAAATAAATAAAAATCATATATTGAAAAAAAATAAAAAAGAATAATCTTAGGGAATTCAGTGTCACTGTCAAGTAATGACATCTGCATTATAGGGATCTCAGAAGAAGAGAGAGATAAGGGGGAGCAGAAAATTTATTTGAAGGAATTATAGCTGAAAACGTACCCAGTTTGGGGGAGGAAACAGATATTGAGATTCAGGAGGCACAGAGATCTCCTAAAAACTCAACCCATGGAGGTCCACACCAAGACACATAGTAATTAAAATGGCAAAAATTAATGACAAAGAAAAAATAAATAACTAAAAGCAGCAAGAGAAAAGAAGACAGTTACATACTAGGGAAACCCTCTAAGGCTATCAGTGAATTTTTCAGCAGAATCTTTGGGGGCCAAAAAGGAGTGACATAATATATTCAAAGTACTGAAATGGCAAACTTGACAGCCAAGAATAATCTATGCATCAAGGTTATAATTCAAAATAGAATTAGAGAGAAGGAGTTTCTCAGACAAACAAAAGCTAAAGGAGTTCAGGACCACTAAACCAGCCCTACAAGAAATATTAAAGGGGACTCTCTAAGTGAAAAGGAAGAACATAAGAGAATATGAAAATTAAAGAAACAAAAAAGTAAAAATAAATATTTCTGTAAAAATCAGTGAAATGATTCATAAAATAAAAGAATGTAAATTATAACACCATATACCAAAAGCATTGGAGGGAGGGGAGTAAAGAATGGATTTGAATTTAGCCAACCATAAATTTAATATAGACTGCTATATGCAGAAGATGTTATATACAAACGTGTTGGTAACCACAAATCAAAAACTGGTAATAGATATGCAAAGACTAAAGAGAAAGGAATCCAAGAATATCATTAAAGAAAGCCAACAAACCATGAAAGATCTAGAGAAGAAAGGATCAGAGAAAATCTATAGAAACAACCACAAAACAAGTAACTAAATGGGAATACATATCTATCAGTAATTACATTAAATGTGGACTAAATGCTCCAATCAGAAGACACAGAGTGACAAAGTGAATTTAAAAAAAAGCTCATCTGTATGCTGCCTACAAAAACTGATTTCAGACCAAAAGATACCTGTAGATTGAAATTGAGAGGATGGAGAAGCATTTATCATGTGAATCCATGCCAAAATAAAGCCAGGTAGCAATATTGGTATCAAACAAACTAGACTTTAAAACAAAGAGTATAACAAGAGACAAAGAAAGACACTATATAATCATAAAGGGGACAATTCAACAAGAGAATATAACAATTGTAAATATTTATGCACTCTACATGGGAGCACCCAAATGATATAAAAGGCAGTTAATAACCAACACAAAAGAAATAATTGATAGTAATACAATAATAGTACGGGACTTAATACCCCACTTACATTAATGGAAAAATCATCTGAATACTCAATCAACAAGGAAAACCATGGCTTTGCATGACACACCAGGCCAGATTGATTTAACAGACATATTTAGAACATTCCATCCTAAAACAGCAGAATACACCTGTTTTCAAGTGCATGTGAAACCGTATTGGAGATCACATATTAGGCCACAAAATAAGTCTCAACAAATTCAAAAAGACTGAAGCTAAACCGTGCATTATTTCTAAACACAATGCTATGAAACTAAAAATCAACCACATGAAAAATTCTGGAAAGATCACAAATGTATGGAGATTAAGTAGCACGCAACTAAATAATAAATGACTCAACAAGAAATCAAAGAGGAAATAGAAAAATACATGGAAACAAGTGAAAATGAAAAGTCAGTGGTACAAAATCTTTGGGACGTATCAAAACCTAGTCTAAGAGGAATTTTTATAGAAATGCGGGCCTACCTCAAGAAGCAAGAAAATATCAAACAATCTAACCTTATACCTGAAGGAGCTAGAAAAAGAACAAACAAAACCCCAAACTAGTAGAAGGAAGAAAATAATAAATATTAGAGCAGAAATGAATGAAATAGAAACTAAAAAATAATAGATCAATGAAACCAGAAGCTGGTTCTTACAAAAGATCCACAAAATTGATTAACTTTTAGCCAGACTCATTAAAAAAAAAAAAAAAAAAAAAGAGGGATGGAGAGGATTGAAATAAACAAAATTAGAAATTAAATAGGAGAATAGCAACTGACATTACAGAAACATATAGGATTATATAGGATTATAAGAGAATATTGTGGAAAAATTATATGACAACAAATTGGACAATCTACAAGAAATTAACAAATTCCTAGAAACATAACTCCTCCAAAACAAAGTTAGGAGGAAACAAAATTTAAACAGACCAATCACCAGCAATGAAATTAAATCGGTAATCAAAAAACTCTGAAAAAAAACAAAAGTACAGCACCAGGCAACTTCCAAGGTGAAGTCCACCAAACATTGAAAGAATTAATACCCATTCTTCTCAAATTCATTGTGTGAGAATGAATTTGGGAACATCCTGATACCAAAACCAGATAAAAAATCACAAAAAAGAGAACTACAGTCTAATATCTCTCATGAATATGGATGCAAAAATCCTTAACAAAATAGTAGCAAATTGATTCTAACAATATATTTAACAAAGTCATATATCACAATTAACTGGGATTTATTCCTGTGATGCAAGTGTTGTTTAATATTCACAAAACAATCAGCACATGGTATGTCATATCAATAAGAGAAAGGATAAAACTGTATGATCATTTCAATAGATGCTGAAAAAAAGTATTTGACAAAACCAACATTCATTCATGATGAAAACTCTCTACAAAGTAGGTATAGAAGGAACATGTCTCAACATAATAAAGTCCTTATATGAAAAACCTACAGCTACCATCATACTCAATGGTGAAAAACTGAGAGCTTCTCCTCTAATGTCAGGAACAAGACAAGGATGTCTGTTTGTCACTACTTTAATTCAACATAGTATTGGAAGTCCTAGCCGCTGTAATTAGACAACATAAGAAATACAAGGCATCCATATTGGTAATGAAGGAGTAAATCTCTGTTTGCAGATGACACTACATATATACCTATACATACATACATACACACCCCAAAGACTCACCAAAAAAAATCACAAGAACTGATAAATGAATTTAGTGTAGTCACAGGATACAAAATGAATGTACAGAAATCTGTTGCATTCCTATACACTAATAATGAGGTAGCAGAAAGGGAAATTAAGAAAACAATTTAATTTACAATTAAACCCAAAATAATAAAATATCTAGGGATAAACTTAACCAAGGACATGAAAGACTGGTACTCTGAGAGCTGTAAAACATTGATGAAAAAAAGCCAAGATGACACAAAGAAATAGACATTCTGTGCTTAGGGTTGGAGGAACAAATATTGGTAAAATGTCTATACTACTCAAAGCCATCTACAGATTTCATGCAATACCTATCAAAATAACAACAGCATTTTTCACAGAACTAGAACAAACAATCCTAAAATTTGTATGGAGCCACAAAACACTTTGAATAGATAAATCTATCTTGAAAAAGGAAAACAAAACTGTAGGTGCCACAATTCCGAATTTCAAGTTATATTACAAAGTGGTATTATTTAAAGCAGTGTGGTTCTGGTATAAAAATAGACATATAGATCAATGGAAAAGAACAGAAAGCCAAGAATAAACCCACAATTATATGGTCAGTTAATCCTCAACAAAGGAGGAATGAATATACAGAGGGAAAAAGTCTCTTAAAAAAATGGTATTGGGACAACTGGAAAGCCACATCAAAAGAATTAAACTGGACCACTATCTTACGCCATACACAAAAATAAACTCACAATGGATTAAAGACTTAAATGTGAGACCTGAAACCATAAAAATCCTAGAAGAGAGTATAGGCAGTAATCTCTCTGACATTGGCCTTAGGAATCTTTTTTTTAGATATGTGTCCTGAGGAAGGGAAGTATAAGCAAAAATAAACTATTGGGACTATTTCAAAATAAAAAAAAGGCTTTTGCACAGCAAAGGAAACAATCAACAAAACTACAATTCAAACTACAGAATGAGAGAAGATATTTGCAAATGACATTTTGGTTAGTGTCCAAAATATATAAAGAACTGATATAGGTCAATACCCAAAAGCTAATAATCCAATTAAAACATGGGCAGAAAACATGAACAGACATTTCCCCATAAAAGACATACAGATGGCTACATTAAAAGATGTGTGAAAGCACATGAAAAGATGCTCATCGTTACTTATCATCAGTGAACCACAAATAAAACTACAATGCGCAGGGCAGTAGTTAAGATATGGAGAAGTAGGGCGATCCTAAGCTTGCCTCCTCCCTTGAACAGCTAGATAAATATCAAACCATTCTGGACACCAAAGAAATCAAGCATAAGTCTTAGAGAAAAGCTGTCCATCTACAAACAGAAAAAAATGACACATGGAAGGTAGGAACTGTGGAGAGTAGATTTGTGGGAAAAAAGAGCCACAGGTGCTTCTGAGGGGAGGGAGACTTGACCAAGAGAGAGTAGCTAGAGAGAGAGAGAGGGACAGAGACGAAGAGTAAAAAAAAAAAAAAAAAAAAAAAAAAATGAAAACATACACAGGGGACTGCTCAAGAAAACCGTTCCCCAAAACCCTTGATGGGGGAAAAGGAGAGGGTTCTGGTACTACCAGTTAGTTATAAACAGCAGAGTGCAGAGTCTGAATTTTCAGAAGTGGGTACCTGGCATTCCTCTGGAGAGGAAGCAGAATGGAGACATGGGAGCAGGCAGCAAGGTCTGATGATCCTTTAGGTCACATGGGGAGAAGTGGTTCCCCTTCTTGGAGTGTATTTTATAGAGGTAATATGGCCTCTCTAGGGGCAAAAGACCCTGTGGACACCATTGATTTGCCCTGGTCACCTGTATAGGAACAGAGAAGCCTGCTGAGGTCAGCTAAACCTGGTGTTGGCTGTGTGTTGCAATTTATCATAAACTCCAACTGCTGTGTAGTCACACAACTGTTTTCTGGAACAAGCCAGAACTGGCCACTTACAATGAGACCTTCCCTCACAGGATCATCACAGGTCTGCTCCTTGGGGGTCTCAGAAGTATGAGGTTTTGAAACACAGCTGGGCCTGATATGAAACATGGAAGTGCTGTGCTGCCTGTCAGGCAGACAGCTTAGTCAAGGACAGGGTGAAGGTGGAGATCTGATGGAAGTCAGGGATGCAGGAGAGGTAAATGTGCATCTGTGAGTCTTCTTGAAGTGTAGCAAGCATGAATCAATCTTCTGTGCCGGGAGACAAGAGACGTGGGTGAAGCTATTTTCCTTGCTCAACAGCACTGATGGACCTCAGAGAGCTAAACAGCACCACCAGTGGAGAAGGAAGCTGCTAAACCAAGCCCCACCTCCTTGCCTTCTGCAGGTACATGTCCACGAGGACAAGTCCATGGGGGAACTAGAGCAGCATGCCTCTTCCTCAGAAGACCAGCACAAAATCCTCCCATGCACTAAATCTACTGATCATAGAGTGCTGCAAAGCTTCAGCTCCAGAGGAAACAGGATTTAGCTTCCTTTGGGTTTAATCAGAGGTTTAATCATTACAGATAGAAGTTAGATGTCTAAACTAGAATTTAAAATAGCATTTATAAGAATATACGTTGGGCTTGAAGAAAGCAGAGAAGACAGTAGGGAATCCCTTACTGCAGAGATAAAAGAACTAAAATCTAAACGCTAAAATTAAAAATGCTATAACCGAGATATAAACCCAAATGAATGCCATAACAATGAGTATGGACAAAGTAGAGGAATGAGTAAGTGATATAGAAGATAGAATTATGGAAAATAATGAAACTGAAAAGAAGAGGGAAAGAAAGGTAACAAATCCTAAAAATAGACTTAGGGAACTCAGCAACTTATTAAAATAGAATAACATTTGTATATAGGAATCCCAAAAGATGAACAGAGATAAAAAATGGGCAGAAGGCTTATTTGAACAAATTATAGATGAAAACTTACTTAATCTGGGGAAGGACACAGACATCAAAATCTAAGAAGCATAGAGAACTCCCATTAAATTCAACAAAAGCTGGTCATCACCAAGGCATATCATAGTAAGATTCACAAAAAGACAGACAAGGAAAGAATCCTGTAAGCAGCAAGGGAAGAAAAGTCCTTAACCTACAAGGGAAGTCAGATCAGGTTCTCCACAGTTGTGTCCACAGAAACTCTGCAGACCAGAAGGGAATGGCAGGATATATTCAACATGCTGAGTGGTAAAAATATGCAGCCAAAAGTACTTAATCCAGCAAGGTGATCATTCTGAATAGCAGGATTGATAAAGTGTTTCCCAGACAAACAAAACTAAAGGAGTTCATGACCACTAAATCGGCCCTGCAAGAAATATTAAGGGGGAGTCTTTGAGTGGGTAAATAAACACCAAAGTCAACAAAGAATAGAAAGGAACAGAGAACATCACTATAAACACCAACCTAACAGGTAACACAGTGGCACTAAATTCATATCTTTCAATAATCATTCTGAATGTAAATGGACTAAATGCTCCAATCAAAGGACACAGGGTATCAGAATGGATAAAAAATAAGATCCATCTATATTTTGCCTACAGAAGACCAATTTTAGAACTAAAAACATTGGCAGATTTAACATGAGGGGATGGAGAACCATCTATCATGATAATGGGTGCCAAAAGGAGGCTGGAGTGGCCATACTTATTTCAGACAAACTGGATTTTAAACCAAAGACTGTAACAGGAGATGAAGGGCACAATATCATAATTAAATGGTCTATCCATGAAGAAGATATAACAATTATAAATATTTATGCCCCAAACTTGAAAACCCCACAATACATAAATCGTTAATAATAATCATAAAGAAACTGATTGGTAATAACACAATAATAGTAGGGAATTTTAACAACCCATTTAGAGCAATGGTCAGGTCATATAAGCAGAAAATCAGTAAGAAAACAATGTCTTTGAGTGACACACTGGACCAGATGGATTTAACAGATATATTCAGAACATTCCATCCTAAAGCAGCAGGATACACATTTTTTTTCAAGTGCACACAACAACATTCTCCAGAATAGAACACATACCAGGTCACAAATCAGGCCTCAACAAATACAGAAATACTGAGATCATACCATGCATATTTTTA
This sequence comes from Puma concolor, assembly GCF_028749965.1. NCBI lineage: Eukaryota > Metazoa > Chordata > Mammalia > Carnivora > Felidae > Puma > Puma concolor. The sequence continues at coordinate 201,610,078 of NC_141667.1, read as the reverse complement.
GACCACAACACCATGAAATTTGAAGTCAACCACAAGAAAAATTTTGGAAAGACCGCAAATACATGGAGGTTAAATAACATCCTACTAAAGAATAAATGGGTTAACCAGGAAATTAAAGAAGAAATTATAAAAATACATAAATGCAAATGAAAATGAAAACATGACAGTCCAAAACCTTTGGGAAATACAAATAAAACCATAGGAGATGTCATCTGACACCTGTCAAAATGGCTAAAATTAACACAGTAAACAGTTATTGATGAGGATATGGAGAAATTGGAATGCTCTTATACTGTTGGTGGCAATGCAAACTGGTGCAGCCACTCTGGAAAACAGTATGGAGGTTCTTCAAAAAGTTAAAAATAGAACTACCCTATGATCCAGCAATTGCACTACTAGGTATTTACCTAAACATTACAAAAATACTGATTCAGAGGAGTGTATGCACCCTGATATTTCCAACATAGCCAAACGGTGGAGAAAGCCCAAATATCCATTGATTGATAAATGGATAAAGATGTAATATATAAATAATATATATACATGACGTATGCAATCATATATTATGCAGCCATAAAAAATGAAATGTAGCCATTTGCAACAACATAGATCAAGCTAGAGTGTGTTATGTAGGCAAAATAAATCAGTCAGAGAAAGACAAATACCATATGATTTCACTCATGTGGAATTTAAGAAACAAAACAGACGAACATATGGGAAGAGGGAAAAAGAAAAAAAGAGGGAAACAAACCGTAAGCGACTCTTAAAGGTAGAGAACAAAGTGAGGGTTGGTGGAGGGAGGTGAATGGGGCATGGGCTAGATTGGGGATGGGTATTAAGGTAGGCATTTGTTATGATGAGCAGTCGGTATTATATGTAGGTGAAGAATCACTGAATTCTACTCCTAAAACCAATATTTCTCTCTATTTTAACTAACTAGAATTTAAATATAAATTAAAAAAACAAACATCATATCTGGGCAAAAAAAAAAAAGAAATAAATAGCAAAAATAAATAAATAGCAAAAATAAATAAATAGCAAAAAAAGAGAAAAGAAATAGCAAAAACACAAAACAAAAAACAAAAAAACACCACACTGCAATGTGATATCACCTGACAATTGTCTGAATGGCTAAAATCAAAAGCACACAAAATATCATGTGTTGGTAAGGATGTGGAGGGAAGTGAGGATGTCAGTTTTTGGTTGAATTGCAAACAGGTGCAGCCACTGTGGAAAACAGTATGGAGGTTCCTCAAAAAGTTAAAAATAGAGCTATTCTACGATCCTGCAATTGCACTACTGGGTATTTACCCAAAGAATAAAAAAACAAAAACAAAAACTAAAAAACTAAGTCAAAGGGTTATATGCACCTCTATGTTAATAGTAACATTATTTGACAATAGCAAAGATGCAGAAGCACCCCAGTATCTATTGATTGATGAATGGATAATGAAGATGGTGTGTGTGTGTGTGTGTGTGTGTGTGTGTGTGTGTGTGTGTATACAATGAAATATAATTCAGCCATAAAAAAGAACAAAATTTTAACATTTGCAATGAAACAGTTGGCGCTGGAGAGTATAATGCTAAGTGAAATGAGTCAGAGAAAGACAGTTAATTATTAAAATGTATAATCTAATTGAAAATTGGGAAAGGATTTCAATAGATGGTGTACAAATGGCCAGTAAACATATCTTTAGTCATTAGGGGAATTCAAATTAAAGCGGAATTATAAACAACACAGGAAAATTTGGAGGTGATAGATATATTCACTATTTTGTTTGTGGAGACAGTTTTCACAAGTGTATACATGTTCTAAAACATATGTCAAACTATCAAAATATATACTTTAAATATTTAAATTGTGCAATTTATTATATATAATTGTAACTCAAAAGGCTGTTAAAATTTTATCACTTAAATTGAAAAGTTACATTTGCCTCCTATAACAGAATGACATTTCCTAGACATACAAAGCTTAAAAATACACACAATTAAGAATTTTATTAGTGTTTGCATGAAAGAAGTATGAATAGATGGAACTATTTTCTTACTTGGTTTACCGTTTTCTCATAGTGTACAAACACTGACGTATATATTTTATTTGTGTGTTAATTCTGCATTCATTTTGCATTGTCAGCATTCACCGATACCAGTACGCAACTCTGAAGAATACTAACTCTTTGCTTACTTTAAAAATACTATGATGGGGCGCCTGGGTGGCGCAGTCGGTTAAGCGTCCGACTTCAGCCAGGTCACGATCTCGCGGTCCGTGAGTTCGAGCCCCGCGTCAGGCTCTGGGCTGATGGCTCAGAGCCTGGAGCCTGTTTCCGATTCTGTGTCTCCCTCTCTCTCTGCCCCTCCCCCGTTCATGCTCTGTCTCTCTCTATCCCAAAAATAAATAAACGTTGAAAAAAAAAATTTAAAAAAAAAAAAAAAATAAAAATAAAAATACTATGATGATTTAAGCATAACCAAGTGTATTAGCCCTATAACCCTGGTAGTAACACCACTCCCTCAACACCTCTGTCTCTGTTATGCACTCTAGATCTTTGCATCTTTGGAGAAATTCTCTTTACACTAATATCTTCAACCTTCCTCTTCCTGCTTGCTCTGTTCTTTTCTTTTTTGCACCTTGTGACTCAGGGGAACACATTAAATTAATCTGACCTTTTACAAGTTCTGAATCCATTTAGAATAGGGAAGAATAAAATACATGGGGGATATACATTATTTGGTAAATATTAGAAAGCATAATGTATTTGTAGGCAAGTAGATTTAAAATATTGAATCTAAGAATTAGAAAACTCAGCTTATGCCAGAAGTTCTAAAAAACATAAGCTTAAGCTCACGGCACAGGCGAATGCAATCAAGGACACATACTTTTTCTGGAATGTCAGCTCCTAAGAAACAGGAGTGTGGAAGAGGAAAGGACATAGCAAGCATTTCCTTTCTCTCTTCTAAACTGATTACAGTTACTTCTCTGGCACAGAGTGTATAAGCAAGCAGCCGGTGACCAGGGGTATTATACCAATGGTTGTCCTTCTGCACTGAAAAATGGAATTCATTGGGATGTAGTAGTTGGAAGAGGAGATACTTGCTTCTGATATTTCATATGTCCTCAGTGAGATATTTGGGAGGGATAGTTGTGGTTTGGGAGAAAAGAGAAAATATTATCATAAAAACAGTAAATTGACTAGGATGAAATGAATTATCTAGGATTCTCAAGCAGTGTTAAATTCAGCTATTTCAGGTGTTTAAAAATAAGTTTATTTTTGAGAGAGAGAGTGCATGAGCGTGTTCTTGTGAGTGGGGGAGGGGCAGAGAGAGAGGGAGAGAGAATCCCAAGCAGGCTCCACACAGCACAGTGCCGGACTGGTGGCCCTAGTTCACGAACCTCTAGATCATGACCTGAGCTGAAATCAAGAGCTGGGTGCTTAACCAACTAAGCCACCCAGGTGCCCCTTAACTGTTTCATTTTAAAGACTGAACAAATAAAAATACTGATGGGAAGTTTTGTTTTTATTTCAGGACATTATTATTGAGGGAAAAAGCAACAAAATTGTGTAAATTGTCTTTTGTAGTAGTTTCATTATTCAGTGATTTGTTTAGTATCTTCATTTTAAGAAAAATGAAGGCGTTGGCCTGGCTGACTGTCTTTTTCTTCTTTAAGTGCATTCTTCATGTCACGTTAGAGATATTATGAACTCCTGGTTTTCCCCCACCTTCTCAGTAGCTCCTTCTCAGTCTTCATCAGTATTTCTCCTCTTGTTCACCTATAAATGTTCTCATAAGTTTCATACTGATCTTAAACTCCTGTCAATATTCTCTAACATGCTAGGTAATCTTTTCTCATCTCATATTTTTAAATGTCTCCTATATGCTAAAATATCACACTTCAGGTATTTAACTTGTTCTCCCAAAGTGTTAAAATTATATTTACAAATGTCTATTCAATATCTGTCTCATTGGATGTCTAAGTGGCATAGCAAATGTGATATGTATAAAACTGAATTCTTCATTCCTCATCTCAACCAAATCCCATTTTTACCTCACTTTTCCTCATTTTGGTAGAAGGCAACAACATTCCCCTGAGTCAGCTTAGATTTCCCTAATTTTTCATTCCTTGCATCTAAACCATCTGCAAATCGTACTGGTTTTACCTTTACACATCTTACCAAATCATAGTTCTTCCCATAGTGCCACTCCTGCTTATAACCTTGCATTGACTTTCATCAGACATAGACAGACATGGGATTCATTTTCTATTGCTGTAGAAGAAATTACTATATTTTTAGCACTTGACCACCAGAAACACTGATTATTTCATAGTTTCTGTGACTCAGGCTTCCTGACATAGTTTAGCAGGATTCTCGGCTGGAGTCTCATAAAGCTATATCCAGGTGTCAGCCAGGGTTGTGGTCTTAAAGCTCAGGTCCTCTTTCAAATTTGTATGACTGTTAGCAGCATTAGTTTTTATCATAGCTTTAGAATCCATAGTGGCTTGTTACTTCAATGCCACCTGGAGGGGGTTTCTGTTGCTTTCAGTTTTCTCCCTGTAGACCCTCTTCTAAAGGCCTTAAATGATAAGGTCAGGTCTACCAAGGATTAAGCTCCCTTTCATTGAATGTAAAGTTGACTATTTGAGGCTTTAATTATATCTGCAAAAAATCCCTTCACTTTTTCCTTATAATGTAACATAATTATGGGAATGACATGCATTTTAATTACAGAATCTGTCCACACAGAAAGTAAAGGTATTATATAAGATACATATACTAGCAAAGGGGAATCTTGGAGATTATAATGAAATTCTACCTACCATAGAGGTAAAATCCTTACTGTGGCCCTTAAAAAAAATCTTTAAATTCACTTACTATCACTGTTCCCTTAGCACATTTTGATCTACTATTCTTTGTTTCTCTATCAGGTCAAGTTCAGTTTGGCCTTAGTGCCTCCAGAATTTATTTTCTCTACCTCAAATGTTCTTCCCACAATATTCATATCTTTAATTTTTCTTTTACTCTTATCTTTTCATATATTACATTTCAATATGGTTGTTGTGGGTTAACTAATAATTTGAAAAATTGTGCTACTCCTCTTTATTATATTTTATATGTATCATTTCCTAAAATTATGTAGTGTTATGTTACATTATACCATATTATATCATATTGCGTTATGTTATTCATTAGCTAGCATATTGTCTGTTTCTTGCTCCATAATATAATCTCCACTAGAGAAAGGTCTTTTTCTATACTGTTGGTGACTGTATTCTTAGCACATAGGACTGTTAAATATATGTAAAACAAAGGAAAGAAGGAAAATCAGGAAATAAGGGAAGAATTATTCTTTTATTTTATTCTTTATTTTTAAAATTTACATCTAAATTAGCATATAGTGTAACAATGATTTCAGGAGTAGATTCCTTAGTGCCCCTTACCCATTTAGCCCATCCCCCCTCCCACAACCCCTCCAGTAACCCTCAGTTTGTTCTCCATATTTATGAGTCTCTTATGTTTTGTCCATCTCCCTGTTATTATTTTTGTTTCCCTTCCATTATGTTCATCTGTTTTGTCTCTTAAAGTCCTCATGAGTGAAGTCATATGATTTTTGTCTTTCTCTGATAGACTAATTTCACTTAGCATAATACCCTCCAGTTCCATCCATGTAATTGCAAGATTTCACTCTTTCTGATTGCTGAGTAATACTCCATTGTGTGTGTGTGTGTGTGTATATATATATATATGTGTGCATATATATATATATATATATACGTATATATATACGTATATATATATATACACGTATATATATACGTATATATATACGTATATATATATATATATATATGTATATATATATAATACCACATCTTCTTTATACATTCATCCATCAGTGGACATTTGGGCTCTTTCCATACTTTGGCTATTGTTGATAGTGCTGCTATAAACATGGGGGTGCATGTGTCCCTTCAAAACAGCACACCTGTATCCCGTGGATAAATGCTTAGTAGTGCAATTGCTAGGTCTATTTTTAGTTTTTTGAGGAACCTCCATACTGTTTTCCAGAGTGGCTGCGCCAGCTTGCATTCCCACCAACAATGCAAAAGAGATCCTCTTTCTCCACATCCTTGCCAACATCTGTTGTTGCCTGAGTTGTTACTGTTAGCCATTCTGACTGGTGTAAGGTGGTATCTCATTGTGGTTTTGATTTGTATTTCCCTCATGATGAGTGATGTGGAGCATTTTTTCATGTGTCAGTTGGCTATCTGGATGTCTTCTTTGAAGAAGTGTCTATTCATGTCTTTTGCCCATTTCTTCACTGGATTATTTGTTTTTTGGGTGGGGAGTTTGATAAGTTCTTTATCGATTTTGGATACTAACCCTTTATCTGATATGTCATTTGCAAATATCGTCTCCTATTCTGTCAGTTGCCTTTTAGTTTTGCTGATTGTTTCCTTTGCTGTGCAGAAGCTTTTTATTTTCATGAGGTTCCAGTAGTTCATTTTTGCTTTTGTTTCCCTTGCCTCTGGAGACGTGTTGAGTAAGCAGTTGCTGCCGCCAAGGTCAAAGAGGTTTTTGCCTGGTTTCTCCTCGAGGATTTTGATGGCTTCCTGTCTTTCATTGGCGTCTTTCATCCATTTTGAGTTTATTTTTGTGTATGGTGTAAGAAAGTGGTCCAGGTTCATTCTTCTGCATCTTGCTGTCCAGTTTTCCCAGCACCACTTGGTGAAGAGACTGTCTTTATTCTATTGGATATTCTTTCTTGCTTTGTCAAAGATAAGTTGGCTATAGGTTTGTGGGTCCATTTCTGGGTTCTCTATTCTGTTCCATTGATCTGAGTGTCTGTTCTTGTGCCAAGGGAAGACTTATTCTTAAAGGAATATTTAATCATATAATTCCATAGTTACCTCCTTTTGATGGCAGTCCATTTCTTACAGAATATAATGCAAAAACACTTAATGTAGTGCTGTCTCTGTCTCTCTCTCTTTCTGTCTCTCTCTCTCATTTTTGCTTAACTCCCAAGGCTTCTCTTTTACAATTTTGTGACCCATACTCTGAAATAGAGCAACATGGAATGCCTTGTAACACAAATCACATGCTATATTGTAAAATTTTTTTCTTCTCTTGTCTTTACCCTGAGCAGCTCACCTGTACTGATCATTCAACACATCTTGAGGTTCCTGTCCAACCTGTAGCTGAAACAAATGTTCCTCTTCTTTACTTGTCTAAGAAATTCAATGGAGTTTGATAATGGAACTTAAGTATGTTTTGTCATTTGTAAATTTCATATGTCTCTGCTCTTATTCTAAAGGTTTAAGAATCAGAAATTGAGTATTATTCATTGATTTTTTAATCAACTGATTCTCCCAATTTTTAAATTAAAATATCATTTATATCAGGCAAATTTATCTTTGTTTAGAGTACAGTACAAGTTTTGACAAACATGCAGTCATGTAACAACACCAAAATCAGCATAAAAAATCTTCCAGTCACATCAAAGATTTCCCTTGGTCCTTTTGTTGTGAATTCCTCCCACAAACTCAGCCCCTGGCAACAACTGATCTGTGTCCTGTTTCTCTAGTTTAACCTTCCAAGAATATCATGTATATGGAATCTGAAAATGTGTAAATTTTGGAGTCTCATTTCATTTATCCTATGTATTTGTAACTCATCCTCTTTATGACATGTATCAATAGTTTGTTACTTTTATTGTTGAGTGATGTTCGTCGTGTGGATTTAACACAGTGTGTGCATCTTTTCCTCTGCTTAGGGTTTAAAAATAAAGTCTCTGTAAGTATTCATGTGTAAGTTTTTGTGTGAGTTATTTTTTTTTTTTAATTTCTTGTAGGTAAATACATGGGTATTGGTTTGCTGGGTTATATGGTAAGTGTATGTGTAACTTCAACATACTGCTAAACTGTTTCCTAAACTGACTATACTATTTTGCTTAATTACTAACAATGTATGGGATTTCCTGTTGTACTGTTTCCTTCTCAGCATTTCGTATTGTGAAGATCTTTAGCATTTTGTCTGTGTAGCAGTATATTATTGCTTTTTTTAATTTGCATTTCCTTAAAAACTCATGATATCTTCTTTAAAAAATTTCAATGTTTATTTATTTTTGAGAGACAGACACAGAGCGTGAGTCGGGGAGGGGCAGAGAGAGAGAGAGAAACAGAATCTGAAGCAGGCTCCAGGCTGAGCTATTAGCTCAGAGCCAGACCTGGGCCTCGAATTCATGAGCTGTGAGATCATGACCTGAGCCAAACTTAGACACTTAACTGACTGAGCCCCCTAGGGACCCCTCATGATATCTTATATGATATTTACCATCCGTGTATCTTTGGTGAAATGACAATTAAGTATTTTACTCATTTATTAAAATCACATTTTTCTTTTTACATGAAATTTTGAGAGTACTTTATATATTCTTAAAACAAGCTTTTTATCAAATATATGATTTGCAAATATTTTCTCTTTGTCCTTGGATTGTATTTTCATCCTCTTAACATTTTTAAAGAAGCAAAAGACTTCAATTTTGATAAAGTCCAATATAGCGAAAAAATTATGAGTTGTGCTTTTGGTGTGATAGATAAGAACTCTTGACTTAGCCAAGAATTATACAGAGTTTCTCATTTGTTTTCTTTAGGAAGTTTTGTAGTTTTAGTTTTGACTTAGATTTATGATCCATTTCAAGTTAATTTTAGTCTATTATGTGAAATATGAATCAAGATCACTTTTTTCATATGCATATCCAGTTATTCCAGCATTATCTGTTAAAAAGGCTGTTCTCTGTTCTTCATTGAATGACCTTTCTCATTTTCCATATCAATTGGCTATACTGCATGGCTATACTTCTGGACTCTGTATTCTGTTCCATTGATCTATATGTCTGTCCTTTATCTAAAAACACACTGTCTTGACCAATATATCTTTATATTGTGCCTGGAAATCATGAACTTGGAGTCTTCCAACTTGTTTTTGTTCTTTTGACCATTCTTACTCTGTTTCCATGCTATCTCTTTCTATTTAGGTCATGTGAGTTTTTTTTTTTTTTTTTTTTTTTTTTTTTAATCAGTGTTTCACAGTTTTCAGAATACAGATATTACCTGTATTATATGTCTTATATCTAAACAGTTTATGTTTGGGTGGCTGTTGTTTAATTAGGCAAGGAGATCATTAGACTATACTGACCTTAATGCCTTATTAGCCTATATAAGCCAACTAAATCCTAAGCCTGAAATGCCTCAAAGTTAAGAAACCAAAATTTATGGACAACCAATCACAAACCACCAATGAGTCTTTCTCAAATAAGGCATCTATCAATTTCTAGTCAATCAGATAGTTTTATTTCTTTACTCCTGCCTTTTCTTTAGGAAACTCATGCTCCTGGTTCCTGTCTATGAAGCACTCCTAACCAATTCCCATTTGGCACTGTTGTATTGGAATAGATATTTCCTCAAATCGATCTTTCCTTAAATTTTTCATTATAAAATGGAGTATTTGAGAATTCAGTTTTCAATTCTTTATTGCTATTATGGAGAATTATGATTGAATTTTATACACTGGCCTTGCAATTTTGCTAAACACGTTTTATATTTCTCTAAGATTTTTGTAGATCCCTTTTCTGTATTTATCCAAAGATTCATGGAAACTGGAAAAAGAGGGAATTTTACTTCTGTATTTCACATTTGTATTCCTTTAATTTTATTTCTTACCTTTTTGCACTAGCTAGTATCTCCATGAATTGTAAAATGTGAGTGGTGAGAGTAAATAAACATCATTGTGTGTTCCTGATCATCGGGGAAAACATTGAATTCTTCACCATTAATCATGATGTTACAATGTGGACATTTCATTCTACTGCTCGTGTACAGAGAACTATTATCATAAGTGATATTGATTTTTTAACCAATTTTTCTTCTGCGTCTACTAAATATGATAATATAGTATTCCCTCTTTATTTTGTTAGCATGGTTAATTTCATTGATTTTCTAATATAGAATCAGATTTTTATTCTAATATTAATACTACTAAAATATTATTTAGTATTCTTTTAAATATAATAAATAGTGGATTTGTTTTGCTGGATTTTTTTTCTTTTATATATTTTTTATTCATTTAATTTATTGATGGGTAGTTTTTTTTTTTTTTTCTTATATTGTCTTGTGTCTAGTATCAGTGTAATTTTGGTCAAATAAAACGAATTGGTAGAAGTTCCCTCTTATTCCGTATTCTCATAGAATTTCTGTTGAATTGTTATTATACTTCCTTAAATGATTAGAATAATTCATCAGTTAAGGCATCTGATTCTGGAGATGTCTTTGTTGGAAAGCCACTAGTTAGAAATGAAATATCTTAAACCATATGATGTTTAGGTTATTTAATTGTTTTGGAGTAAGTTTTAGTGGTTTTAATTTTTTTGGAATAAACTTTAGTGGTTTGTGTTTTTACAGGAATTTGCCTATTTTATACACGCCTATTGCATTTATGAACATAGAATTGTTTGAAGCTTCCTATGAATATTCCTTTAATATCTGAAGGTTCTGTAGAGATGTCACCTCTTTTATTTTGTTACATGTAGGGCAGGGAGGGTCAGAGGAAGGACCTATGGACCAGTACCTTTGAAGGTCATGGATGGGGTAGCTTGTGGAATGTGGGAAACATTCTGATTGGATAATTTTAGTATAACTGGATCAACATGGGAAGGAGGGGAGGGATAAAGTGGGGAATTCATGGTGAGGCTTATACTTTGAATACACATGTTGGGGATAGGTTCTCAGAAATGAGTAATGACTCGATAAAAGTTCAAAACAAGTAGGAGGGGTACAGGCACTTAGGGATCTATTGAGGCAACAAGTAACAGTTATATCTTATAATAGGATAGACAGTCATTCACTGTAATCACAAGTTGTATAGGACAAAAACATTTCTAAGGTATGGATATATGAGGAATAGACAACTAAGAGAAGGAAGTTTGAATATAACTAAACAAATATGAACCTCACTGAAGATATTTATTGCATAAGACAGTGTACTAGAAAATTACTGAAAAAAAAGGCTCAGAGTCCATTAAATTTTATTCTGTTAATGAATATAGAAATTACCATGGCTTGCCATTCTGAGACTTGTACTTAGTATCATGTATATCATTCCTGATAAACATGATAATTTTTTAAAAATCCTGTAGACAAAGTCAAAACTTTATGAAAAGTAAGGAAAGGGTAAGTGGAACAATGTATGCAACATTGGGTTCCATGTCTCTCCTCATATCTGCTGAAGGCACAGCTACCGGCTAATATACCCCTAATCCTAATTCCTGCTAACTACAGCCACCTTAACATAATAATATAATTGGCCGGGTAACATACGTTTTTCTTTCTTTTTTTTTTTTTTTTCTTCTTTTCTTTTTTTAGGGAGAGTATTTCTATAATTTGTTTTTCTTTTTTGTTTTAATTTTCCCATAAGCTTCACTTTGGTAAAAATACCTTAAACTGTATTTTTTACTGGAATTTTTCTAGCTCCAAAGACTTAGAATCAGATGACTTATCATTTGATCACTACCTCCAAAGATATATTCTCTTATGAAATTTGGGCTTCCCTTTTCAATTCTTACCTATTTTCCTAGCTTTCTGGTTTCATTTTAAGCACACTTAATTTCCTTAGCTTTCTTTTCTTCCACTGCACATGCCGTGTTACTACCCTTCATACAGTGAATCTAACCATCTGTGTTCTCTGCCCCTGCCCCCAAACTCTTGGGACATATTGGAGAAAATTACATAACTGATCTGATTAACTCTAAATCATATTTCTTGATTCAAACTCCAAACTTGTGGGAACTTCAACACTACTCACCAGTTGTATCACTTACCCCAGCTTAGTCTTTTAGTGCAGTGCTTGCTGTGAAATACTTTATCTTCATTTCCTCTAAACTAACCACCAACATTTCAACAGATAGTTTGCTTCATAATAAACATAGGAAAATAAAAGCACTCAGGACTGAGTTTTCTTAATACTTGTACTATGCCCTGGGTCACCTGCCTGAATATTCAATTCCCAATTATCCACCCTTCCCACTTCCTGTCTTTCATACAGATTTTCATTTCATCCATAAATCCCTTCAGTTCCCTCATGTTTACCTTATGGTTTTACTTTTCCTCATTATTAAACATCATAAAGGAATAGTCCATGCTAACAGCCAAGTATTTTCTAACTTTTGTTTCTCCTTTGGCCTATGAAAAACAGATTAAATTCTATTGACAGAATTCCTAAAAGTCATTGACAAAAAAAAGTCGTTGATAATCTATTCTATCCAGTATTTTTAAAAAAATCTTTTTTAACGTTTATTTATTTTTGAGAGATAGAGTGACAGAGTATGAGTGAGGAAGGGGCAGAGAGAGAGGGAGACAGAATCCAAAGCAGGCTCCAGGCTCTGAGGTGTCAGCACAGAGTCTGACGTGGGGCTTGAACTTACAAACTGAGATCATGACCTGAGCCAAAATAAGACACTTGACTAATTGAGCCACCCAGGCACCCCTACTCTAGCCATTACTAATTTGGTAGACTTGGATTTGATGTATATAGAATTGTGATACTTTATTTTTCTTATAATTATTATAATAATTATGAGATTTTATAAATAAATCATAATAAATAAATAAAAATAATAAATAGAAATAAATGCATATAATAATTTTAACTTAAACATCTTTATGCTAGTTTTTGAACCATATTGATTGTAATCTTATATCCTGAAACAACTAATCTTGATAGATTTTGTTTTATCTTACAAAAGAGAAAATGAGGTTAGAACCCTGTCCAACTGTATCCATAACCAGAGTTTCTTATATTACACTGTGTTACCCCTACTCTCTCTGTCCTCTGGTTGTTTCTTCATAACTTCTGAAACAAGAAGGCAGAGCACTGCCTCTTTAGACCTCAGCTGGGAATGTGCACCTTCGGGTAATTTAAATTTTTCACTGCTCTGTGTTTGTCTATGAATGACCAAGAAGGGTCAGGGAGTATCAATTTTGGAGTAACAAGTAAATTTTAGCCAGTAAACAAATTCACAAATACCAAAGTGAATAATGAGGAACTACTATATACCTTTTATCAGATATGTGTATAAGAATTTTTATGTGTATATACTAATTTATATTTGCTTATTTTGGGTAGTAGAAAATTACACGTATATACATATTTGTGTGTGTGTGTGTGTGTGTGTGTGTGTGTGTGTGTGTGTAGAATATATGTAAGAGCATAGATTTATATATACATGAGTATGTGTATATGTAGAAATATACTCATTTGGAAAATATATATTCCAGCAGAAATCACCAGGTCAGTCACTTTTTCAAAGTTCTTTCCAATATCCCTTTCTTTATAAATACCCTTTTCCTTCCATCTAACATGCTCTGTTTCTAAACTCGAGAGTTGCCACAAAAAATAGAGAAGTTTAATAATAAATATGGTTGGGCAGAGTTTACTGGGATGGAGTCATCCTCTTTTTTGTTCTGTGGCAGATTCTGCAAAACTATTGGGCCCACTGCTAATTGAACTCAGGGGTGTTAGTCTTCTGTGCCTAGGAATCAACATAAGCCTTTGGGGCAATGGATTTGATTGTTCTGTGAGTTCTGCCTGATCTCTCATGGCTTTCGTCCATAGAAGATCAAATAAAGAAGAATATTTCCCCACCTCTTCTGGAATCAGATTCACTCCATGAAAGTCTTCTGAGAGGCCAGAGCGGTCTATTTTATTTTTAGGTGAGGGCTCTTCTGAAGTCTGGCAAGCTACCCACAGATGCTTCTACCATTTGCAGTTTCTTCATGGGCCACAGAAAACATGTGGGTTTTTGATGTACCAAACTTGTCAGTACATGCAGCTCAGTACTATATTTGACCTCTTTAATTCACTTTTTTCACTGTCCTGTTCTTTCATGAGATAAAAAATAAAATAAAACAAAAGCAACATGGCTGTGGGCTCTGCCTCTATGCAAATTCCCCAGAAAGGATAGGTGCCATTTTTGTGTTTCACATCTCTCCACATACTTAGTGCTCATGGAATTTAATGCATCTTTTCTCCTCATTATTGGCCAGTGCCCTAATTCAGACTCTTTACCATTTCATATAATCAATCCATTGAAATTATTTTCTAACAGACATCTCTGTCTCTGGTTTATTCAATTCATATTTCACAGTGCTGTCAGAGTTATGTTTCAAAATACACATTTAAAGTTGTAATGTGGTGATTTAAAAGTTTTTGTAATTATTGTAATCTCAATAAATCACACATATTTGAGTGCTTATAAAATGACAGCCCATGTTTTAAGTGTCACCGATGGGTTGTCTGTGAACATTCATTTTTATATGACATAATCTAAAATTTCTAGAATAGCAGTAAACACACTTCAGAATGTTTTCCCATTTAAATTTTCTGCCCTACACTTTTTAATTTCCCACAAAATTACACTGCATCTACCTATAGTTATTTGCTCTTGTGAGAAGAATGTCATGCTCTTTGTATCATTCCTTTTTTAGTCTAAAACATTCTTTCCCACTTATTCTTATGAACTGTTTTTTCCCAAGGTATATTTGCAATACAACCTTCTCTCTGAAACTTTTCCCAATTTACTAGCCACCGCTAGTTGCCTTTTTTACTGATACAAACAGGACTTTGTGCATAAGGAAGAAATGTATTCTTGACTTACTGGTTAATGGAACGGATTCAGTTTTATCCTCATGTATCTACCTGCTTTACTTTCAATTTTGGTAACAACATGATAGCTGAAATGTGAATGTAGGACAGAGTACTTTGAGCGAAATTGGCAAAGAACATATCCTAGAACCAATTCAACAACTCTTCAATCTCCTCTGCGAGATATGAGGGGGGTGGGAAGGATTTACAGAGGTTTTTGGAAATAAATACATGCTGAGAGTCTTAATTCTCCCCTCCAGAGTTGGTCAGAGACAAGCTGTTCTAGATATTAACCCTTCACAGCAAGTTTAGGGATTGTCACCTTCTTTCTCAGAGTGCTTGATATGTGTCCCCAAATTTAAGAGTGCTGTTGGTGACTGGTACGTGCAATAGAAAGCTAAAATAATTGTGGCAGGAAAGTATTTGGAAGATAGAATAGAAAACTGAATTTGGGAAATAGCTGCACAAGCAATAGAGTCAATGAATTAGTGAATAAATTCTATCTAGTAAAAGGGAGGTTCAGGAACTGCCGGCTGCCAGTTTGGGGTCATTTTGGAACCAATACAAAAGGGCAGTTCTGAGGAAGGTGAAACTTATGAGAACAAGAAGCTGGAGTTGAACTACTATATTCCCCTAACCCAAAGAAGAAGTGTTGGTAGGAAACATTTATTGTTACTATTATAGTTGGGGTTTGTTCAGAACCCCCAGTGTCTCTGAAGGCTTATTCAGCTGACTGACTACTGATGCAATTTTTTCAAGAAAGAGATAATGTAGGAGGGATGGAAGTGTTGCCTATTAGCCTTTCCATTTTCTGTTCTGAAAGATACCTAAAAGTATGTTTTTTTAAATTAATATGTGCAGTTCTCAACATTGCCAATTCAGCTTCTAAGTTTATTTAGTGGGCTTTAAAAAAGTATTATATTGAGGGGCGCCTGGGTGGCGCAGTCGGTTAAGCGTCCGACTTCAGCCAGGTCACGATCTCGCGCTCCGTGAGTTCGAGCCCCGCGTCGGGCTCTGGGCTGATGGCTCAGAGCCTGGAGCCTGTTTCCGATTCTGTGTCTCCCTCTCTCTCTGCCCCTCCCCCGTTCATGCTCTGTCTCTCTCTGTCCCAAAAATAAATAAACGTTGAAAAAAAAAAAATTAAAAAAAAAAAAAAGTATTATATTGGGGCTCCTGGGTGTCTCACTTGGTTAAGCATCCGACTTGGGCTCAGGTCATGATCTCATGGTTCGTGAGTTCAAACCCCAAGTCAGGCTCAGTGCTGACAGCCAGGAGCCCGGAGCCTGCTTCAGATTCTTGTCTCCCTCTCTCTTTGTCCCTTCCTGGCTCAAGCTCTGTCTCTGTCTCTCTGTCTCTCTCTCAAAAATAAATAAACATTAAAAACATTTTTTAAAAAAGGAATACATTTAGCAAAAAGTATATCATAAAATAAATAATTATTCTATCAAAATTTAACTGATGAACAACAAAGCCCAGTTTAAGTGTTCAGTTCTGAATTTTAAATTTTTTTTTTTTTAACATTTATTTATTTTTGGGACAGAGAGAGACAGAGCATGAACGAGGGAGGGGCAGAGAGAGAGGGAGACACAGAATCGGAAACAGGCTCCAGGCTCTGAGCCATCAGCCCAGAGCCCGACGCGGGGCTCGAACTCACGGACCGCGAGATCGTGACCTGGGTGAAGTCGGACGCTTAACCGACTGCACCACCCAGGCGCCCCCAGTTCTGAATTTTAAATGTATACACCCATGCAATGATTGCCATAATCAAGATAAAGACTGTTTACATCATTAAAAAAAGATCTCTGTGCCCCTTCCCAGTCAATGCCCACTTACCCCTACATCTAAGCAAATGCTGGCGATTTCTATCACTGTAGATTAGTCTTTTTCTGAGCTCTCATATTTTTTTCTCGTCCCATTTTTTTCTCCAACCAGGTTATATGTATCCCTACTTTTTTATTTTCTTCATAATTACATTTTTTAAAATGTATACTCAGCTTAAAAATGATTAAAATTGGTTCCTTCTTCTCAAATAGTAAAAAGGATATAGTCATTTAACTCAGCACACTATACCTCCAATATAAATTTAAAGTATTTTTCCTCATTCTTTTTTTGTTCAACTTGCAAATTAGGTATAGCAATAATTTTATCAATAATATTAATTATTAATTATTATAATTATTTTATTTATATTATTAATTTAGTAACAATAAACTATGTTTATAATATATTATAATTTAATATTTACATTATAATTTCATATTTCATTAGTGACAGATTTCCTAAATGTTTTCTATTCTACTCTATTCTATTCTATTCTATTCTATTTCCATTCTTATTTGCATCACATTACATATTTCTGGGATTATTTCCTCCTGTCTAAATCATGCCCTTTATAATTTCCTTCAGGAGCCTTTGGATAAAAGCACTGTTCTTTGAAAATGTTTTTATTTTGTCATTTTTATTTATTTAAAAAAATTTTATAATTTTTTTTTATTTTGAGAGAGAGAGAGAGAGAGAGAGAGAGAGAGAGAGAACAAGTGGGGAAGGGCAGAGAGAGAGGGTGAGACATACAATCTGAAGCAGGCTCCAGGCTCTGAGCTGTCAGCACAGAGCCCTCCACGGGGCTTGAACTCAAGAACCACGAGATCATGACCTGAGCTGAAAAGTTGGACACTTAACTAACTGAGCCACCCAGGCATCCCTTTTGTCATATATGTAAAAGATAGTTTTGTGTGACATATGGTTCTTGGTTCATAGTTATTTTGTCAATTTTATACATTCTTTGGTCTTATAACTTCCATTGTTCACTGTTGGTCAATAAAGTTTCTGTTTTCTTTTTTTTTTTTAGGAAATCTATTCTTTGTTCTCTGAGTGCTTTTATAATCTCTGGTCTGAACTTTCATTTGAACGACACATATCTTTTAATTTTTCTGTCTCAATGTCATTGTCCTTCCTAAATATGATAATTAAAGTCTTTTATCAACTTGAAATGTTTAGTGAGTTCTAGAAGTCCAGTTCAGTGTATATTAGATTTATTGCCTGCCCTTTGTGTCTCTTACAAATGCCTTTTTTGATTGGTCACTATTGCATTTTGAATAATTTTGTCAATTTTAAATGCTAGTTCATTAAAAAAAATTCCTCTGTGTCTAAAGTAATGTGTTATCCATCATCTGAGTTATTAATTTCAATACTACATTTCCAGATCCTTCAATTCTTTTTTGAGATCTGCTGCTAAATTTTATAATACTTAATACCTGTAAAAATGAAATTTTAAAGCATTATCTATTTTCCACTCCTTTTTATTTCTTTAAATAATATTTAAACATACTGTATTTGTATTGTATTGTTTCTGAACATGCCAGTATTAAAAACATGTATGCCATCTGATTATACTCTCTCGTGTCTTCCTTTCCTGTGAATTCTGTTTCTAATTTTTGTTTTAGAACTTATTTTATTCAAAATATTATCTGAGTTAAAGGTACATACAAAAGAAGATTCTCATTTGTTTCAGCCATGTAACTATAGATTACCAAAAATAAAATTTCAGTTTGAGGTTATTTAGACCATATTGGTAGTGGGAATTTAGGCTTCAAAAATGTAGACAGGCTGGCTTGTGGTAATGATTTTCAGAGTTTTTGGTTTTGTTTTTCCTATGATTGAGCAACACGTATGAAACTTACAAGGTTTTTCATGCCCAGGTCATTCTAATGATAGACCAAGTTGATTCCAGATTTATACTGAGGATTGATTCAAATTGCCCAACTTGAGTGAGCACTGGGTTTTGTCATTTTCCCCTGCACCTTGTCCATAAGAAATAGAATCTCAGCATCACCAGGGCTGGTGCATGCCTCTGGGGCCAACATTGGTTTAAATCTTTGTTTGCCTCCTTAGATTAATACTTCACTTCATATTTGGCCCTAAGGTTTTCTTGCTTTCTGGTTTTCTCAGTGTTTCAATAAAAAAGATTTTGCGATACATTTTACCACTACTTTTAGTTAGCTGGTGAAAGGTATACTCAGGGGACTTGATGCAAGATGGGTGCAGCAGCAATTCCTTGCACACACATGATAACTTGCAAAGAAAATCCCTGTAATTTTAAATATTACAACTCTCCAGTTTTTATAAAAGAACTCATGAAAAATACAATTTTTAATTGAATCTGTTTCTAGGCCCTATGGAATCTCATGAAAATTAGAAAAAAATAACTAAACAATTTAGAATGTTCCAGGCTTACAGATACACATGTGCAAGATACGACCTTCTTTAAATGAATTTTTTAAAAAGTAGCCCTTCTTTGTGGATGTGACATCATATAATTTCACAAGCAGACCTATGACTAAACCTTTTGGCTGGCCATCCTTGCACAGAACACAGTATATACACCTTGTACCTGTTCTTCACTCTTTGCACCATCAAGTACAATCAAAGGATACTTGTATGTACATCATAGCTAATTTGGTAAAATCTTTAGATTTCCTAAAATATGTTATAAATTGATATTTATACAAAACATAATAATTTTTAACAGTGACACCTATTTATGATAATTTTTAAACTTAGATATCCTATTTTTAAGAAGAAATGCACACTTTTAGTGAATTACTGACCTTAACAAATAGTTCAGAGATTATCTTATGCTTAGTTACTTATATAGAAACACTGAAAACTAATTTAAGATACCATGGACATTTCAAAATATTTCATTCCCCTTAGGAAGACATGAGATAATTATACATTATATTTTTTATGGAGTTAGTATGTATTTTTGTTATTTTTTTTTAAGTAATTAATTTATTTTTTAAATTACTTCCAAGTTAGTTAGCATATAGTGCAACAATGATTTCAGGAGTAAATTCCTTAATGCCCCTTACCCATTTAGCCCATCCCCCCTCCCACAACCCCTCTAGCCACCCTCTATCTCTTCTCTATCTTTAAGAGTCTTTTATGTTTTGTCCTCCTCCCTGTTTTTATATTATTTTTGCTTCCCTTCCCTTATGCTTATCTGTTTTGTATCTTAAATTCCTCATATGAGTTAAGTCATATGATTTTTGTCTTCCTCTGACTAATTTTGCTTAGCATAATACCCTCTAGTTCCATCCACGTAGTTGCAAATGGCAAGATTTCATTTTTTTTGATTGCTATGTAATACTCCATTGTGTGTATATGTATATACATACCACATCTTCTTTATCCATTCATCCATTGATGGACATTTGGGCTCTTCACATGCTTTGGCTATTGTCAATAGCGCTGCTATAATCATTGGGGTGCATGTGCCCCTTTGAAACAACACACATGTATCCCTTGGATAAATACCTAGTAGTGTAATTGCTGGGTCGTAGGGTAGTTCTATTTTTAATTTTTGAGGAACCTCCATACTGTTCTCCAGAGTGGCTGCACCAGTTTGCATTACCACCAGCAGTGCAAGAGATCCTCTTTCTTTGCATCCTCACCAACATCTGTTGTTGTCTAGGTCGTAAATGTTAGCCATTCTGACTGGTGTGAGGTGGTATCTCATTGTGGTTTTGATTTGTATTTCCCTGATGATGAGTGATGTGGAGCATTTTTTCATGTGTCTCGCAGCCATCTGGATGTCTTCTTTGGAGAAGTGTCTATTCATGCCATTTGCCCAAATCTTTACTGGATTATTTGTTTTTTGGGTGTTGAGTTTGATAAGTTCTTTATCGATTTTGGATACTTACCCTTTATCTGATATGTCATTGACAAATATCTTCTCCTATTCTGTCGGTTACCTTTTAGTTTTGCTGATTGTTTCCTTTGCTGTGCAGAACTTTTTATTTTGATGAGTTCCCAGTAGTTCATTTTTGCTTTTGTTTCCCTTGCCTCCGGAGACATGTTGAGTAAGAAGTTGCTGCGGCCAAGATCAAAGAGGTTTTTGCCTGCTTTCTCCTCTAAGATTTTGATGGCTTCTTGTCTTACATTGAGGTCTTTCATCCATTTTGAGTTTATATTTGTGTATGGTGTAAGAAAAGGTCCAGGCTCATTTTTCTGCATGTCATTGTCTAGTTCTCCCAGCACCATTTGTTGAAAAGACTGTCTTTATTCCATTGGATATTCTTTCCTGCTTTGTCAAAGATTAGTTTGCCATGTTTGTAGGTTCTCTATTCTGTTCCATTGACCTAAGTGTTTTTGTGCCAGTACCATATTGTCTTGATTATTACAGCTTTGTAATACATCTTGGAAGTCCAGGATTGTGATGCCTCCAGCTTTGGTTTTCTTTTTCAAGATTGTTTTGGCTATTTGGGGTCTTTTCTGGTTCCATACATATTTTAGGATTGTTTGTTCTAGCTCTGTGAAGAATGCTGGTGTTATTTTGATAGGGATTGCTGTGATACCTTATCATATTATACCTATCATCATATTATATCTATTTAGTATAATTATAATAGTGTAACATGTAACAGTTGTGTCACCTAGAGAGATTTTATAAATTCTGTGGACCTTAGATTTTCTACCCATAAAGTAAAGTTCTAATTATGCCTCATATTGTGATTTTGAGAACTAAGTGTTAAGTATTGAATTTAAATGATCTATGATAATGTGGTACATAGAACTTAAAATTTTATTTTTCCATTTTTCATTTTTATTTATGTTGCCACCTTTCATTACAGTGGAGGAAAAAAAAAGGATTTTTAAATGTGCATTGATTCTCATACATTTCTTCAAACATGGGCTACATTTTTAGGGACAGCATAAAATAATTTACCTTAGCCATTGGGAATTGAGCCTAGGAGCATACTATCTCCCTCCTAAGAGCTGGTCTATTTTATATGCAAAAACTATATGACCTGGGGCCAAAATGAACTTTTTGGCATATAGCCTCTTGGATATAGCTAGTGCTGGAAAAAGCAGCAACGACAGGTTTTTGGAGTGAGAAGGTACAACAGAGTCGGTCTCCCAAGCCCATTTAAAAAAAAAAAAAAAGGAAGTTAATGCAAGGGAAGAATCAAGTTCTATGTTAGAAGCAAAATTGTATTGAATAGTTGAAATTGTTAACTTTGTAAGATAGGATTAACTAAGTTCGTTCTTACTGATCTTTGAGTTGTAAGCGTTGCTGAGGATTAAAAGCTTCTGTCATTTTATATGAAATTAACTCGAGACTTATGAAAATTCTTTAGTCTTTTTAAAAGAGCTACAAGTGTTTTTGAGATGCCTAGGTCATGATCTTGCATTTGTGGGACTGAGCCCCATGACAGGCTCTGAGTGTGAAGCCTACTTAAGATACACTCTTTCTCTGTCTGCCCCTTGCCTGCTCTCTCTCTCTCTCTCTCTCTCTCTCTCTCTCTCTCTCTCTGTCTCTCTCTCTCAAAATAAATAAATAAATAAGTTTTAAAAAATTATTTAAAAATACGTTTTTATAGTTTCTCTAGACTTGATTTTAGAAAATTAATGTGCATATGTGTTAAGTGTAAATATAAATTCTTTGATTCTCAGTACTAGGAAAATGTTTATTTTACTAGACAGAAAAATAATTCTGATTATTGATTGATTGAATCAAAATAATTCATTTTTTAAGTTTGTTTATTTGGAAAGAGAGGGAGAGCATGAGTGAGGGAGGGGCAGAGAGAGAGAGAGAGGGAGAGAGAAAATTCCAAGTAGGCTCTGTGCTGACTGCACAGAGATGTGGAGCTCTACCCCACCAGCCATGAGATCATGACCTGACCCAAAACCAAGAGTTGGCCACTTATCCAACTGAACTACCAGGCACCCCAACATTTGCTAATTCTTTACTATAACATTTATGATGTTGCTTCATATGTTATTCTAATTTATAACTGATTGGTTGTGACTGAATATAATCCTTAGAGTTTTGATCCAGTAATCTAATTGTAAACAAATGTCAGAAGTAAATTTCAGGAAAATCTAAAAATAATTTTACACTGGTGGGAAAAAAAAGTTAAACATTTTTTCATGGGGACTGCAGGAGGAACAGCCTTGCCAGTGAAAAACTATATATATACATGCACACACACACACACACACACACACACACACACACACATATTCAACTTTATTAATAAAATAACACATATAACTTTAATAGCAATGTGAAATACGTACATAATTTAACTTTAGTAGTAATAGATTCAATATTCAACAATATTTAATGATGATTATTGTTCAAACCTTCACCATATTTTACTGTAAAGAAACTATACAATTTACCTCTCCTTTCCACTCTTGCTTCAGATTTAGACTGTTACCAATTTCCCCAAAGGAGATATTGCTGGAATTGTTGTTTTATATATTTCTTCTCTTTTCTCCTTTTTCCTCTCCTTCCTTCCTTTTATTTTCATATTTTAGTAATTTGCCTCAAGTTAAATTCATAAACATATTATTTAAGTGCTGGGAAATACTAATAGTAGTCATTATCTTTCTTAGATAATCATTGTATTGTTTAACATAAGATATCTTAAAGGAACATAAAACCTTATATGACAATTGGGCTTACAGGACCATGGAGTCAGGTAATGTAGTACTATCCAACATCTTTTCCTCTTTTTTAAGTTTGTTTATTTTTGAAAGAGAGAGAGACAGACAGACAGACAGACATAGAGTTGAGTGGGGGAGGAGAAGAGAGAGAGGGAGACACAGAATCTGAAGCAGGCTCCAGGCTCTGAGCTGTCAGCACAGAGCCCAATGCTCCTCTTGAAGCCATGAGCTGAACCGTGAGATCATGACCTGAGCTGAAGTTGGATGCTCACAACTGACTGAGCCACCCAGGTGCCCCAGTAATATCCAACATCTTGATGTCATCTAAATTTATTACAAACCAGGCGATACCCTACCATTTTAAGATAACAGATACCTTACCAGATATAACAAACAATCCCTCGTACCACTGACCTAATCATAATTTTAATTACAAATAGATATTTATATCATTTTATATACAGCCTAAGGTATAATATTTCTAGGAAAGAAATGATATTGCCTAGAATTCAAGAAAGTGAATATTTATATATTAAGCCTGTTGTTAATCATAATACATTGTTAGGCACTATGGACTTTACAGATATTTAATGGTTAATATTTTTAGAAAACTTGTTTTGTGTACTTAGAACTTCCTCCCAAAGGCTTTTAGCTTTTCAAAAATGGTTTCAGATTTAGAATACATATCTTTGGGGGCACTTGGGTGACTCAGTCGGTTGAGTGGCCGACTTCAGCTCAGGTCATGATCTCATGGTTCATGGGTTCCAGCCCTGCGTCGGATTCTGTGCTGACAGCTTGGAGCTAGGAGCTTGCTTTCGATTCTGTGTCTCCCTCTCTCTGCCCTCCCCCACTCAAAAATAAATAAAACATTAAAAAAAATTAGAATACATATCTGTGTCTAACGTAGGGGGCCTTATCTTTACAATCTTCATTGTGTAACAAATTATTAATTTCGTCAACTCATCCTCATTAGTCTTTATGTGTTGAGATACTTGAAAAAGTTAATAAGCAGTTTTCTAAATCTGCTCCACTGTTTTCTGTACCACAGCTAATCATCATTTTTCACCATAATTTGTGGTTATGATATGGTTATTTCATCATAAGTTGTCAGGTCTCAGATATAATTATTGTTAAATTTCATAATTTTAATATGTTAAAAATTAAATCCATTCAGGTTTAAATAATGAATGAATTTACAGGTTATAGTTTACCTTCTAGGAATATCCTTCCATAATCTTTGCTTTTTCAGTTACAGAGATTAACTTCTGCTTTGCAGAAGATAATAATTAAATAATGGTATAAAATAAAGAGTGCTCTAAGGTCTGATTGAAAACATTTAAATCCATGCCTGTCCCCCTGCTCCACCCTCCCCCAGTCCCCATCCAACCAATATGTAGTGTCTTCTTTAAGATAAAGGGATTAAATGGTCCCAGATTCTTTCCTCCCATTCTAAAATTGAATATTGCACAATAAATATACTATTATTTTTACAAAAGTATAATATATAAAATATAGTATTTATTTATTTATTTTTTTAAAAAATTTTTTTTTTCAACGTTTATTTATTTTTGGGACAGAGAGAGACAGAGCATGAACGGGGGAGGGGCACAGAGAGAGGGAGACACAGAATCGGAAAGAGGCTCCAGGCTCCGAGCCATCAACCCAGAGCCTGACGCGGGGCTCGAACTCACGGACCGCGAGATCGTGACCTGGCTGAAGTCGGACGCTTAACCGACTGCGGCACCCAGGCGCCCCTATAGTATTTATTTTTTAAGTACATGAAAGGTGATAACATTACATAATTTTTAAAGTTAGGTATTTTTAGGCCCAAAGTTTATGGTGGTGTCAATGTCTGCCGAGTTGAAATCCAACACTCTTTTGATTAGATCGCACTACTCTGTGCATACTGAATTCTGCAAATGAAGATTCAGTTTGCAGATCTGAATGCATACAAGTAACCTTTTCTATCACAGCAGCATTTTACCTTCATATACATTTTACTGGGATCTCTATTTTCTTTTAAGAAAATAATGTAAAATGTTGATGACTTCTCTCAAAGTTATAAATTCTTGACTAATTTGTTCGGACAACATGGCACCACTGGATAGTGGGATATTGATCATTATCTAGCTTTTATTGAATTCTAGCTATAATCAAGATGCTTAATAGTGTGTTATTATATCTCTAAAGGAAACAGTTCTCTAAATTAGAACACGTTAATATAGTTACTAAGCCTTTAAATTCTCTTGATAATCAAAAATAATTTTGATTAAGTATGTACTTGTGCCTGTTTTCTTGTTCTTTTAATGAGGTAAAATCAAATTTCAAATGGTTTTTCCCAACAATATGTTTAATATATTTAATAGATATAGTATACATCATATATACATATATATACTTTTTAAAGTACCACGTATCTTTGATAATACTTGTTACTCATTTAATTTTATAAATATTTTGCAACTCATATGTTTTTATACTTTGCACTGCATGTGATCACTGCACAAAATAATTTTCAAAAACAAAACACTTTTTCAAAGAGAAGGTAATGTAAAGGCTTTGTATCAATATGGATTAATATAAATATTTGAGACCTGCTTTATTAAGATGAATTTCTATGCAAATTCTTACAAGAGTAGACTGTCTTTGCAGCTATAAAAATGAATACATAAAGAAATGACAAGACAGACAGCCTGTCACAGCAGCAGCTGCTACAGTCTATACAAGAGATGTGAAAGAGAATGAACAGCCTGTCTGTTTTCTTGCTGCTCTGTGTAGAATGCGCTGGTAAGGGGATCATGGCCTTAGGCTTGTCTGCACGTATGCCGCGTAATTGGAAAGTGAAATATGTGAATTTCCTAAGTTAACAAAGAATTCCAAATGATAGCCTTATTGTTGAACATGCATATTTGCTCCTTAATTTATCTTTGAAGATTATTTGGTTTAATTGATTTTATCTATAAAAATCCCCCATTGATATAATTTGAATATTAATTGAATAAAATTTTATAAATGAGTCAATTCATAACAAACTCCTGCATATTTACTCTTTCCAGAGCTTCCTAGTTTCCTTACAACATTTAAAAGTATCAAGCATAAGTTGTGTTTTTAAAACACATCAAATTGTGTTGAAAGTCATATTCATTGATTCAAACCAAAATGAATTAGGGGCACCTGGGTGGCTCAGTCGGTTAAATGTCTGACTTCAGCTCAGGTCATGATCTCACGGCTCATGAGTTTGAGCCCTACTTAGGGCTCTGTGCTGACAGCTCAGAGCCTGGAGACGGCTTCAGATTCTGTGTCTCCCTTTCTGTCTGCCCCTCCCCTGCTGACACTCTGTCTCTCTCTTTCTCACTTTCTCTCTCAAAAATAAATAAACATTTAAAAAAATAATAAAAGGAATTAACATCAGGGCATCTGGGTGGCTTAGTTAGTTGAGAGTCCAACTCTTGATTTAGGCTCAGGTCATGATCTCAGTTTTGTGAGTTCAAGCCCTGCGTCAGGCTTTGCACTGACAGTGTGGGGCCTGCTTGAGATTCTTCCTTTCTCTCTCTCTGCCTCTTCCCCACTTTCACTCTCTCTTTCTCTTTCAAAATAAATAAATGAACAAAAAAGTTTTAAAATATGAATTACTATCTCCGTTACATATAATACATGGAGCAAGGATGTCTAGGAATTATATTAGGGAATTAATAATAATTAAATCTGGAATTCAGGCTGGTTAGAGAGGTAGGAGAGAAAGAAAACGTTGTTAGATCAACAGACTGTAGGTAAAGAGCAAGGATTATTGAGATTGTTTCTAGAATGTGTGAGCTTGAAAGATAGGAGGTAGTGGCTTTAGAATGAGACACTTTAAATCAATTTTATATGTGAAGTCAAATTACTGTGCTTGTAATGACAATGCCTTATGTAGGCCCATGGGGAAGATGAGTGGCTAAAGTGGTGTGAAAACAAGCTTATTACAAAGGAACTTTATTGACAACATGAATAAAATAACAGGCAATGTGTACAGGAATGATGTTGTAGTAGGGTCCCCTCCCTAAAGAGAAAAACAAAAAACAAAAAACTTAAGGCAACCTGGCTATACACGAACATGACAACATTCCTCTCAGCCTTGTAATATGAGACCACTTAATCAGACTGCGTTTGTGTGTTACCATATATGGGAGACAAAGAAATAAAAATTGTATAAAAATCTATGCCGCATGGCGTTTGGGGCTCCGTTCTTCCTTAGGAACTCAAGTGAGCAGCGCCAGCACGAGTAAAGTTCTTCCTAGAAAGAAAAGCCTTGGTGTCATGACTCTCTGTGTGAGAATCCTGCTACGTTGTGTGTTACAGAAAGTGAAAATGATCCTAGAGCTAAAACCTTCAAAAGATAAAGTAGGACTGAGATCTGTTGATTACTGCAAAACGGAGGGAAAGTGGTAGGACAAGACTAATTATGTGTTAGGTTGGTAGGGAAGACAAGAAGAGAATGGTCTAAGATAAAAACTACAGTCCTACTGGTGTAAAGTGTTATGGAAACAAAAGAGGCCACCACATAAAGTAATTAATGGAAAGCAGTATCTTCTAAAAAGATCCGCTCTTTAGGACAGGAAAGTAAAGGGAATATTGAGAGAAGAACTTCAGGAAGGAGAAAGTTTTTCAGTGACTGAACAGGAATTCTAGTGTACAGTTTTGTAGCTAATAGTAGGTAAGCTCAGTAGTTATGGAGAGGGGAAAGTGGGATTAGAAAAGGAAGTCTATTGGGGCGCCTGGGTGGCTCAGTCGGTTGAGCTTCCAACTTCGGCTCAGGTCATGATCTCTCAGTTCGTGAGTTTGAGCCCTGTGTCGGGCTCTGTTCTGAGAGCTCAGAGCCTGGAGCCTGCTTCAGATTCTGTGCCTTCCCTTGTCTCTGCCCCTTCCCCACTCATGCTCTGTCTCTCTCTGTCTCTCAAAAATGTTTTTTTAGAAAAGGAAGTCTATAAACTTTTATAGGAATTAGAACTGGGGGATAGGAAAGGAGCCCTAAAATTAAGTTTTAAACATGATTTATAATAAGAGATTACTACTAGTGTCCACAGTGCAGATCATACAGGGAAATTTGTTAGTGCAAGGTGGGGGGAGAGGAGTGGTGGTCATTCAAGGTGGGGAAATTATGAGGCTCAGAAAACACTCATATTGGTTATTGTGGAGTCTAGCTAACTAGTAGTTGACTCTTAGCTTGTTCTCCATTTGAAGTAGTTTCTATCTCCCTTGATTCAGTCAAAGAAAGCATAGAAGCCAAGAGAGGACTTACCTTACTTCAAGCTTGTGGGATTCTCACGTGAACCCTGACAGTGGAGGCCAACAGACAAGGTATTAGGTGCTGGCTACATAATTCACAGGGCTCAGTGAAAAATGAAGATGTTGGACCCCTTGTTCAAAAAGTAGGAAAAAATACTGTTAAAAGTACTACAATTTGAAGTGCTTTACTTTTTTTTTTCTTTTTTTTTTTATGTCTCTCACAACTGGTTCGTTTGTTGTTTAATAATCTAATTAAACAGGGGTGTCTGGATGGCTCAGTTGGTTGAGTCCAATTTCAGCTCAGGTCATGGTCTCATGGTTCCTGAGTTTGAGCCCCATGTGGGGCTCTGTGCTGATAGAGCCTTAATCCTGCTTCAGATTCTGTGTGTCTCTGTCTCTGGTGTCCCCCTGCTTACATTCTGTCTCTCTCAAAAATAAGTAAAAATTAAAAAAAATTGAAAAAAATAATCTGAGGAAAAAATAAAATTTTTAATATTTCAGCATAAATTTTACCATTTATCTTTATGATGTATAATTCTGGTTTAAAATTCCAATGAAAGACTATGTAAATTATATATGAAATTACAAAATTTGTTTTTTTGTATTGCATACATGGTTTTGTATTTTGTTCTTAACAGATGGCGGAAACTGTAAAACTATCTCAGTGGATTTTTTTCTTTTTGACTTGTGCACATAATACCAACACTCTCTACATGTTGCTTACTGATGATAAGGACTGAAAGGAAAAGGAAATATGGGTTGCCTTATATTTCCTTTTCCTTCTGGGTCATAATTTTCTATATAAGTGGTTGGATAGTACAAGGAGTAATAAAATAAATAAATGATATCATAGGGTTTTTTGAGTGTTTATGTTTTATAGAACACGAATGACATTTTAGCATTTGAAGCAAGTGCAAAACTGAAAGTTGCATCCTCTTAAAGCTGCCATTGCCTAATTTAATCAATAGTCAATTTTAACAAGCTTCCTTTGCACTTGCTTTGAGTCTCATTGAACCTAGATGCATCATGAGTGTTCTGTAATTCTATGTCCTTGGGACATTGTACGTGCTCTGTTTGAATAGGGCAGCCGAAAACAGCAACAGACACATAATGTGTGCATCTTCTGTCTTGTCACACATGCTCCATTGTCTCATTGGACATGCAGCACAGAAGTGCAAAGATAAAATTATTAAGAATTCCAAGAAGACAGCAGAACATTAGACGAGCAATATCTTTCAGAGCATAAATCCCTGTACCCCTGCACAGGTCTGATGCTCATGAAGCCAGCCCTGCAGGAGGTCTAATAAAAACTAAAGCATATTTGAATCTATATTCTTCAAATTTAACATGATTCCAATTGCCTAGACAAATGTTTGTACCAGTAAAATTTTATTTTTGAATTGTATTCTTTCTTATGTAGATATACAGAAGGTTAAAACAAATTATTTTAAGAAAGTTAACTTAGAGGGATGTTGTGTACTATATAAATTAATTTGGTGCATTTAACATGAAAGTTATTTCTGACAACTTTTGTTGGGGGATGTCATGGAAACTAATGTGAGTGAAGTATTCTCTTGGTTATTTATACTCAAGTATCTTTATGGAGAATCCATATTTGTTCTACATTTCCTGACCAAGGAAATACTCTGTGACTTGATGGACGCTTCTTGGCTTTCTGTTACTGCTTTAGTCTTTTAATCTTTTTTGTTCTCTGCCCCCATTACATGATTTTGAAAAAGTAGGAATCCATAGGTCTATGCAAGATATTTCCAATTATGTTGGATGCATGAAGCAGGTTTGAATTATAGGAGTTTCTTGGAATAAAAATGTTAATTGCTTTCCCACATGTTAATCTTCTAAAGCTATTTGCTTAAGGAAAGAATCTCTTTTTCAATATATGCAAGCCTTCTGTAAAACCTCTGTAAAAGCACAAAACCTGTCTGCATTTGTAAAGCATTTTTACAAAAGTATAACTAATTAGTAAATATAGATACAAGTCCTCTCAGATACTTAATACGAAATGTAAAGTTATTATGAGGCAGGAGTTTGCCATAAATATATAATAATAATCTTCAGTTCTTTTGTTGCTGTTGTTATAATTGTCTACAAATTTATGTACTTGCCTCATTTATATTATTAACTGCATTTTATGTAAGTTTAAAGACTATTTCCTCCTGTTCTTCCTTGACCTGTGCTTTTGGAGCAAAATTCTATTTTTAGATTCACCTTGGAGGGGGGAGAAAAACAAAGAACATCTTTCCTTAATGTAAGTTCACATTCATCAATTTAGATGGGAATTTCATTGGAAATCAATAAACAGAGAACACAAAAAATTTCAAAGCTTGTCAACTAAATGGTTTGTGAAGCTAGGGAGTTTAGAAAAATCACCCAATTTATGATCACTGGATTAAGGGAATGAACTGTAGTATGATCAATTCCAAATATATCTTACATGTGATACTTGTCTAACCATTTGTTCTGCTTTTCCATTCTATTATCCTCTGCACATGATCTTTTCATTTTCTATCAAATAATAGATAATAGTATCAGGGGTTTTAGAAACAAATTTCATATCAGTTCCTCTGGTAAAATAACACAATGGTAAATTTGAAAAATACATCACATTCGTTTCATCATCCAGTCATCAGTATTTGAAGAAGAATTCGTTCAAGAGTATACTACAGACAGACAAAGGAACTAATAGTGATAGGTCAGGAACATTTGTCTTTTGTCATAAAAACAGTACCAAAATTATCTTTAAATCTAAACTGGAAAGAATTAGGATGGTTTTAATTTTATTTGTCCATAGTACATATTCAATAAAAATTGGAATTGATGAATAAATCAGCCCGTAGAATTTTTTGTTTTATTTGAGAAAGAAGCAAAGACATATGAATCACTGATTTATGAAATGTGAAAGTATCATCCAAAGTAATTTAGAGTGGTTCTTTCAAAAACATAGATTCATTTAAACACTTTAGGTAAATATTTTGCTTGTGAATTATAAACTTGGATTTGGATTATACTCTTAAAATTTTTTTTTTATACAAGGGGGGGCACTTAAGGGATAAGCAAGGATATACACACACATACACACACATATGAAATCACATATCAAGTTTATTGTAGGGAAAAAGGAAAATATAAAAATCAGATATATTTACCCACTTAGCCCATAGACTTATTGGTAGTATAGTCATATATAAATTCCAAGATTTTTTCATGATGCTAATAAGCACATTGAATGTGTGTTTTCTGTCTCTTAGTCTTTACGTCATTTATTCTCTTAACACATGCCCTAACGCCACATAGTTTCACTTACTTTTATTATTTCTCCGATTCTTATGGATGCCAATTTACTCTACTGGAGGAAAACAGATGACTCTGAAGTATCATAAGCATTAAGTCAAAGTATTTTTCCTCAACGGTATTGTGCTAAATTACATTTAGCCTGTGTTTAATGCACTGAATGTGTATTTATTGAATAATCATCACCATTAAGCATATGATAAAGTTTAAAGTAGAGTAAGGAAATCATTTCCATTTGTCACCAGCTTTCCCCAAAAAATATATACATGGACCCACAAACATGTATTCACCCCAGTCGCATTGATTAGGGTTAGCAGCCATTCTTTTTAACTTTTATCTCTTAGTGGACACCATAATTCAGTATTATCAACTGACTTAAATCTGAAAGAAAATGAATGTATTGCTACATAATTTGAGGATCCTTAATCCATTTAGTTTATTTGTGTATAGCCTACTTTATCCAAGAAAAGATGTAAGATTAACACATCATTGCCTTTCAATACAATGACCTAAAATTTGAGATATATAAATACCAATAATACATTTAGTGTTCTGAAAATATTTTTTTTTAATCTTGACTTAGTCTGTGCTGTCTTTTTAAATTTTTTTATGGGAATATGTGGTGTTTAAATTAACTTACATAAGTTTCCCATTATATAACTTTTTATTATGTATAGTTACTACATTTTTAATTTAATTCCCATTTATATATTAACAAGTATTTTTCTTGAGAGAGAGAGAGGGTGTGTGTGTGTGTGTGTGTGTGTGTGTATGTGTGTGCGCGCACGTGCAGGGAAGAGGCAGAGGGACAGGGAAAGAGAATCTCAAGGAAGCTCCATGCTCAGCACTGAGTCCCATGCAGGTCTCGATCTCACAACTGAGAAATCATGACCTGAGCCAAGATTAAGAGTTAGACTCTTAACTGATTGGGCCACCCTAGGTGCTCCTGAAGAACTCTTTTTCATAGTATTATTTGACTTGTTGACTTTATGTCATACTTAGCCCAACTCAGTATCACTGTGAAAAAATCCAGGAACAGATGATGCAGAACCATATACAGAAAATGTTCCATAAAATACAACTGTTAGAATAACGATTCACAAATGAAACTAATTAGAACAGGAAAATTTTCAAAAGTTAGTAGGACATGACAACAGTATGCCAAATGTAAAGAGAGTCACTATCTCTTTCAGACAGAAGCTGTGGGGGGAAAAAAAGTTGGGTTGGGGAATGTTCATTGGGCAGAAAAGAGGAAGGGGATAAAGGCAACACACTTTTTAACTGTGCCCTGTTGGTCTGTCAAGTCCCATGGCCTCTATTTTATGTTCTGTGTCTCATTTTCTAACAACTTGAAGCTCAAAAGAGGGAAAGTCAAGGAGTTTAAATTGAGGAAGAAAGATAGCAGAGCATTTAGGTTTCACTTTGGCTTTTTCACCTCCAATTTGCAATGCTTCAGTGTGGAGAAAGGAGAAGAATTGTACATTTCGCTGGGAGGTTGGAAGCCTGGTCTTAACAGGCTTAACAGTATAGGAGGGTTAGAATGTTAAACGTATCAAAATTGTCTTATTAAACATAATTTTATATCAGGCTATTTTGTGTATTGTAACCATGCAACTTCACTGAGTAGAAGTAGACATAAATAGACGGATTTGCCACTACATGTACTGTGTTGTGAATGGAAGTAGGAAAAACCTTCTGGGAACCAAAAGACTTGAATAAAATTGATGGATGTCACATTTAATATTTAATTGTTTATTAAATAACACATTTGGAGTATTCATCATGAATGTGTTATAGCCTGTAAACTTTAACATGAAGTAACTGATCTTTCTTAATGCTTAGAATGGTATAAATGTATTTTTAAAAGGGCAATTAATAGTTATATCTACATTAAAATAAATTATGTCCGTTTTAATGAATATGTTGGCTATTGTTGAGGACATAGCACATTTTACACAAGGAAAATCAAAAGTATGTATAGCAGCACAATCTGAAATTTACAATTTTACAGCTTAATTATGAGCAGATTGACACCACTTGAGAAAGGGAGAAGAGGTGAAGGTGACCTAATAGCAAAACTAGGCACAATTTTATAGTAAAAACCTTAACTACCCAAGGAACATTAATAATGCAATGCCAATAAATACTGCAATAAATATTTGACTTATTAATTTGAACTCTTTACAAATGTTATTTAAGGAACTAAGTTTACACGCTCAGAGAAAAAAAAAAAAACTGAAAAAGAATTTGGCACAGAGCAGGAGTTTGTACTCTGCTTTGATAGCTGATTGAGTGTGTAGCTTAGTTTTGATATTACTTGGGGCACAGTATAGTGTGTCAGAAACTTTGTCATATTAAATTGTCAATATCAATTCAGAAATTCATTATTTAATCAATTTTTTTCACAGAAGGAACAAAGCACATAATAAAAAATGTGTATGCCCTTGATTTGTTTTCAGACAAGCAATAATCCCAACCACTCCTGCAAAATTCTGTTTGCTGATTTTCTATGACAATTTACATTTAAAATTGTAAACATTTAAATAATATGCAATTAAGTGGTGGGGGATTTGTTTAAATAACTGTATAATAGTGGATTTTAAAGGTGAATGCATTATTGTTTTATATCCCTTCATATGTTTTATTCCTTCTCTCTGAAACACTCCATGACACTACTTGAATTTTTTAAATGTTTATTTAATTTTTTGGGGGGGGAGAGAGGGAGAGAGACAGAGACAGAGAGAGTGTGAGCAATGTGAGGGGCAGAGAAAGAGGGACATACAGAATCTGAAGCAGGCTCCAGGCTCCGAGCTGTCAGGACAGAGCCCGACGCAGGGCTTGAACTCACAAACCGTGAGATCACGACGTGAGCCGCAGTCAGACACTTTTTTAAAAAATTTTTTTACTGTTTATTTATTTTTGAAAGAGAGAGAGCGAGAGAGAGAGAGAGAGAGAGACAGACAGAGTGTGAGCAGGAGAGGGTCAGAGAGGTGGGGGAGATACAGAATCCAAAGCAGTCTCCAGTCTCTGAGCTATCAGCACAGAGCCCAACGTGGGGTTCAAACTCATGAATGGTGAGATCACACCTGGGCCAAAGTCAGACGCTTAACCAACTGAACCACCCAGGTGCCCCGAGCCCAAGTCAGACACTTAACTGAGTGAGCCACCCAGGTACCCCTCTATGCCTCTACTTGAAAACTAGGTCCTTTTTCTCTTTAAGACTGATCTATAATATTGCTTTCTCCAAGGAACCCTCATGAGCCATTTAGTTTAAAAGAATCCAATCCCATTTGTTTAACATGGTTTTACCAAGGCAGTTTGGTAAATCGTATTCTTAGTGCCTAGCATATGATCAAAACTCAATAAATATTAATTATTGAAGAAGCAATGATAGCCTGCAAGCATTTTGTAAGTCAGGCAGAAGGGAATTTTCTTGTATAGGAGGGATAAACAAGACAAAAAGTACTGAGTATTGAGTTGAAAGGTGGCTTGACAGGACAGTTGAACAGGAAACATCCTTCCTTGAGATTACCAGATTCTCAGACTGGTTGTTCCATATTCAGATACTGGCACAGGCTGTTGACAGTTCAAAGTCCTGGGCATTGGAAGACAAGACTAAAGTTGGTCAAATCAAATGGCAGGTTGTTTGTTGTTACAAAAAGCTAATACTTTATAAAGACACAGAATGGAGTTTGGAAGTCAATATCTGGCCTTATTATAGGAAAATCATGGAGGTATTTGTAAGTCATACTTAAGTCATATTGAAAAGGGTGATTCCTTGCAGTATACCATTTCTTGGAATGCAAGAGGGTGGGAGGATTTCTTAACCTTTGCTGCTTTCTAAGAGCACAGGGCTCATGTAAGGTATAACACTGCCAAAAGGAATAATTGAATACATGTTTGTTATAGTATATTTAATGTGATGTATATGACTGTATATGAATCTACATATCTAACTATAGATTTATGCTTTAATTTTGATACTGTCATGGCTATTTTTATGTATCTACATAAGTAAGAGCTGATCAGTGATTCTTAATGTGTCTAATTGTATAAGACTAACCGGTGTATTATTGAGTATCATCCTTGGCTTGTGACCACTATATGCCTTAATGTTTATGACAGTTAAAAAGAACCCTACCCATACTTTCAAATGCCGCTTAGCAGAGCAGTCCCTATTCCAGTTGAGAGTCATTGGGATGCAGATGTCATCGTGTTATAGATTACAAATACTAATGCTACATTTCAATAATATTCTTTATTTTCACATGCATATTTGTTGTTAAGCTGCATTTGTTAAATATGTAAATAACAGAAAATACTTGTTCGATCCCATATGATCCATTCCACCATAAGCAATTCATCTAAGCCAATAATGGGGCAAAAATTCTGTTGAAAGCTATTGGCATTCTCGGCAAATTTGACCACAGGAAAGTTTCCTGAGAAGTTTTTGCAAATGGATTCCCAGCTTAGCAAAAAAGACAAATAAACAGATGATAACTTAGCTATACCTGGACATTTTCAAAAGTGAATATAAAGTGTGACCAAACTAGTTCATGGGAGAAGTCATACTCTAAGGAATTCTAAAGATGAGTGTGAGAATTCTGATAAATCATGCTATAGTTAGCCTTTCTTCTCAACACCTTTTCATATAAGTAAACAACTTTGTTTATTGTTTTTTTTAATATGAAATTTTTTGTCAAATTGGTTTCCATACAACACCCAGTGCTCATCCCAACAGGTGCCCACCTCAACGCCCATCACCCACTTTCCCCTCCCTCTTACCTCCCATCAACCCTCAGTTTGTTCTCAGGTTTTAAGAGTCTCTTATGTTTTGGTTCCCTTCCTCTCTAACCTCTTCTTTTGATTTCTTCCCCTCCCCCATGGTCTTCTGTTAAGTTTCTCAGAATCCACATTAGCATAAAAACATGCGGTATCTGTTTTTGTCTGTATGACTTATTTCACTTAGCATAACACTCTCCAGTTCCATGCACATTGCTACAAAAGGCCATGTTTCATTCTTTCTTATTGCCAAGTAGTATTCCATTGTGTATATAAACCACAATTTCTTTGTCCACTCATCAGTTGATGGACATTTAGGCTCTTTCCATACTTTGGCTATTGTTGAAAGTGCTGCTGTAAACATTGGGGTACAAGTGCCCCTATGCATCAGCACTCCTGTATCCCTTGGGTAAATTTCTAGCAGTGCTATTGCTGGGTCATAGGGTAGATATAGTTTTAATTTTTTGAGGAACCTCCACACTGATTTCCAGAGCAGCTGCACCAGTTTGCATTCCCACCAACAGTGCAAGAGGGTTCCCGTTTCTCCACATCCTCTCCAGCATCAATAGTCTACTAATTTGTTCATTTTAGCCACTCTGACAGGTGTGAGGTGGTATCTCATTGTGGTTTTGATTTGTATTTCCCTAATGAGGAGTGACATTGAGCATCTTTTCATGTGCCTGTTGGCCCTCTGGATGTCTTCTTTAGAGAAGTGTCTATTCATGTCTTCTGCCCATTTCTTCACTGGATTATTTGTTTTTTTGGGTGTGGAGCTGGGTGAGATCTTTATAGATTTTGGATACTAGCCCTTTGTCTGATATGTCATTTGCAAATATCTTTTCCCATTACGTCAGTTGCCTTTTAGTTTTGTTGATTGTTTCCTTTGCAGTGCAGAAGCTTTTTATCTGGATGAGGTCCCAATAGTTCATTTTTGCTTTTAATTCCCTTGCCTTTGGGGATGTGTCAAGTAAGAAATTGCTGTGGCTGAGGTCAGAGAGGTTTTTTTTTCCTGCTTTCTCCTCTAGGGTTTTGATGGTTTCCTGTCTCACATTCAGGTCTTTTATCCATTTGGAGTTTATTTTTGTGAATGCTGTAAGAAAGTGGTCCAGTTTCATTCTTCTGCATGTTGCTTTCCAGTTCTCCCAGCACCATTTGTTAAAGAGACTGTCTTTTCCATTGGATATGCTTTCCTGCTTTGTCAACTTTGTTTATTGTTTAAGCAAGTCTGAGTTGGTGATTTTGTTACTAGAAGTCAAAAAGCATCTTATGTGATATACTATATTAATACTAAAATCTAATAAAATATAAAGAAGTGATCTTTGCAACTATTTCTAAAAACTTTTAAACATGTTATAAGCTCTCTTTCCCAAATTAAAGATTAAGTGTCTCTTAAGAATAATGGTACAGATTTATAAATTAAAAAAAAAATGTTGTGTTACTAAAAACATCCCTGATGAGAAAATTAAAGATGTGTCTACTTATTGATAACAGTTGGTGAAAAGTATTTTTTTAGCCATGTTTGTAAGTCAATACTGGGTGCACATTTAATGAACACGGAACTATTATAATGGAAAATATTACATATAAACTACTAGTCATTCCTTTGTGTTATACCTAAGTATGCTCTTATTGTATGCATATGTGGAAAAAGTAACAATAGTGAATTTTTGTTAAGTATTTCCCCAAATAAACTTGCATACCAAGAAATATTAAGAGAGCAGAACAAGTAACAGGCTACATTTGATGAGAGAGAGGAGGGAGGGTAAATTATGAATTATCAGGTGCTGTAATTACTGCCTGGCTGACAGTAACTGTACCTTGTTAAACTGCCCGATAGAAAAATGAAACCTGAGTATCTGAAAAAGCTGATAAGTACTAGAGAATTAGTTACATGGGATAAGAGATACTAAGATGGAAACATCAAATTATTCAATCAAGAAAATGTCCTGAAAACCTAACATGTTCCAGGTAGTGTTATGTATCCTGGGGATATAATAATTAAAAAAAAGTTGAATGTTACTTATTCTTTTATGGAATATACATTCTGTGAGGATAAAAATCAATAAACAACATGTTTTCATAGCAGTTATTTCTACACGCACGTAAAGAAATAATGGCAGGATAGGGATGATTGTAAATAGAATGGTTAGGAAGAAAATATTCTCTGAAGGATGATGGTTTTGTTGGGTTCTGAAAAACAAGCCTAGACTAGTTAGGGAAATTTCTTCTGGAAGCAGTTGCTGGCTGAAGGAGTCACAATTTCAAAGACCCTCAGGCTTAGACCGAGTTTTCCATGGAAGCCAAAAGCAACAAGGCCAACATGCCTCAGGTACTTTGAGCAGGTAAGTTTGTGGATCTAGATGGGATTGGAGATAAATATGGGAGTGTGATTGGAAAGAACTTTATAATAAGGAGTTTGGGTAATATTTAAATTGCAAAGGAAAAGCTACTGGAGAGTTATTAATGGTAAAGTGACATATTTTTCAAAGACTAAGATTGGTGCTTAACTGGGAATCATCAGAAACAGGTAATATAAAAAACTAAAGTAACCAGTTAAAAGATTATTGCCAAACAATTGCTAAAATCATTTGAACTATAGAACAGAAAGTAAACAAATTCAGGATATCTTTTGGAAAAGATATCAAAGCATTTTTCAAGGAGCTGGACTTGGAGGAAGGGAAGGGAAGAGAAGAAACAAAAATGACTTTTTTTTTCATTGAATAACTGGATGTATGCAGTTGCCATTTACTAAATGGAAACAAAAAACACCCACAAAAATCTAGCATACTAGAAGTATCTTCATTACTCTTTACTTTGAGTGTATTCGTTTCTACATGTGTAGTATAGTATATCATTCTCTTTTCAGGAAAGTCTATGGTGAAGATCACTGATATATAAAAAACAATCAAACAAACAAACAAAACAAAAAACAAAACAAACTTTCACCACACGATAATCATTATCAACTCACTAATCCTAACATGGGGCAAAGTATTTTAATTATCCCTAGCATTCATCTATTCTTTTTTTGTCTTAGTAATAAAATTCCCCAGATCATCGGGGTACATTGTTGCCTACCTAAGGAAGAGTTTATAATCTTCCCTTACAGTAACATGTGAAACTTCTGGACCATCTCCTTAAAGATCAAGTCACATATCCTGCATTGCATTCCTCACCACCCCACCCCCCACCCCCCCCCCCCACCCCCGCCCATCCTGCTGGTTAAGAGATAGCAACACTGATGCCTTGGATTCAGAGGGAGACAAAATTTGGGGGAAATCAGAGCTAATCTGCCAGCTTGGCTCACTTGATGGACTTACCTGAAATCCAGAAATCTCTTCTGTAGTTAATGATGTGAAAGAAAAGTAAACTTCTCTGTTACTTAAACCATAGCATTTTGGAGAATGTGTTAGTCTAGCTTGTACTCTTTTACTAGCTTGTACTAGTAAATACATTATTTCCTAGAAAATAATACTTATTAGGAACATTTGTGAATTTTTAACAAGCATGGAAAGATGGGCATTGGATTTTGTGTGTGTGT
The DNA here is from genome assembly GCF_028749965.1 of Puma concolor. Classification (NCBI taxonomy): domain Eukaryota; kingdom Metazoa; phylum Chordata; class Mammalia; order Carnivora; family Felidae; genus Puma; species Puma concolor. Next base: position 201,570,031 of record NC_141667.1, on the reverse strand, counting down.
GCGTGCCAGCACTTACATGCACGCGCATGCACACTCATGAGTGCAAGTGCTGAAATAATATGAGCCCAACAACTGAAGAATAGAGTGGGAAAATAATTTTATCTATGTTTACAAATGGGATAAATTGAGACTGTCTATATTGCTGAGTAAGAAGGAATGTGAAACAATATTCATGTTCTGTAAGAATCATTTCTGTATTGGGGTACCTGGGGGGCTTAGTTGGTTAAGTGACCAACACTTGATTTTGGCCCTGGTCATGATCTCACAGTTCCTGAGTTCAAGCATTGCCTGGAGCTCTGCAAATGGAGCTTGCTTGGAATTCCCCCTCTCTCCCTCTGTCCTCCCTCTCTGCCCCTCCCCTGCTCATGCGCATATACCTCGCATGAGAGTGGCATACTCCTTCTATCTCTCTCAAAAAAATAAATAAACTTTAAAAAATTTTTTAAAAGGAATCATTGCTATAAGAATCATTGCTTCTTATAATAAATCTGGGATGGGAGAGTGGTACTCTATATGCAGCGTATTTTCAAATGTTTGAATTAGAAATAAATGTCATAGTAAATCAGTCAGGAGATAAATGAGGACTTGGAAAAAACTCAATTAGGTATTGGCATTTCTCTGCATGCTACAGAACTCACATAACTTTTGTCAGAATTCTGTTGCAAAATACTTGAGAGGTATTATGCTTTCTAGTGACATAAGTAAAGATAGAAAAGTCTAAATAACTTCTTCCTGCAAGTCGGATATCCTGCGAATTCTTTAATCCTATATATAATTCTGAAAATGGGCATTTTACTTGCTTTTTCACAGCAGCCAGATAGGAAGTGTGTTTGAAGAAGCAAATTAAAAAAAATGTATTCAGACTATATCCTTTCAAAGAAAATGAATGAAGCAGATGCAATATGTCCTCCTTGTTTCACAAAAATAAATAGCAATCAACAAAACTTCCATCTCATATTCAAAAAGTTTAATCAAGGTCATAGTTTTCAACTTTATATCCAACACATATTATTCAATTAGTAAGAAATCAATGATTTATATACACTGTGACAAAGAATAATGTGAAGAGGATCAATTTAGTTGAATAATGAGAAATGTAGCTTAAACATTTTATTTGCATTGTACTTCAGTTAAACCTTGATACGATAAATGTGCCCTGGTGCTTTCTTGATGTGGAAATAAAAACTGACCACCAAAGATTTGGGCCTTCCTTCCTTAATGTAAAATAATTTCTAAAAGTTGGCTGTGCAGTGTCTGCATTTTCCAAGCCTTTGTCAGAAATGTAATGATTAATTACACAGTTAAGTTAGTCAAAGGGAATATGCAAAAGGAAGCAAACAATTTGAATGCTACAAATTGGAGAGGATATTGAAATAGCAATACTTAAATTTAATAATATTTTAATTTATTTTAGTTATCTAATTTAATATTTTAATTTAATATTTAATTTAAATATAATAATTTAATTTAATCGTAATTTTAAATTAAAAATTAATAATTTAATAGTAATAGTAATATTTTAATATTTAAATGAGAAAAGCTCACATGAGCTTTTGCCTAGATTATCTGATTCATTATATATAGTTTATAAAGAAAGAAGGATGAAAGGAGAGAGATAAGGACAGAGGTAAGGAAAGATGGGAAGAGGTAGAGGGAAAAGAAAACAAAACTTTCCTTTGTAAATATCACATCATCTGTAATTTCATTCTCTTTACTAGAAATTGGAATGATCAGACTACATTGTTTCAGGTAAGAAACTTAGCTAGTTTGAGCCAGTAGTTCTGTCTTGAATGTTTAAGTTGTGGCTTTGAAACAACAAGGCTTACAGAAGAAAAAAACTGGAATTCAGATTTTAATACTTGAACATTCCTTCCTATTCCACTTCCCTCAAACAACAATAACAACAACAACACCTTTTAAAATTTTCTTCTCAATTTTCAAGTAAATCCTCAAACTACCCTGTATACCCTCAAACTAGTTCAAGTCCCATCTAGTTCTTTGTTAGTGCCCGGGGAAGAGAAAAATCAGTGGCAGATTCTCCTCCTTTATGGGATGGGCAAGAACCTGGAGAACCAGTTTAGAGCACTCCAGTGAAGACCAACAATGTAGCAGATTCTAGACAAGATAGGGGCTGAGAGATCTGTGGACTCTCTCAGAGGAATGATCTTTGTAAGTTCTCATTGAAATTATACTGCTATTGGAGGAAAGACAGTAATTAAATCAATAGAAAAAATTTCCCTGATCTGAGTTGGGAAACTAAGTTGGCAGACTAAGAATCCACAGTATTCCAGGTCAGAATAATAATAAGAGATAAAGTTACCCATAAATATCTTGGTAACATCAATTAAGGGGAAAACTTACAACCTTCATGTTGACAAAACAAAATAAAACATGGCATCTGCAAGGGAAAATACATACATACACCAAAAAAGCCTACCTGACATTTTATTTTTTATTTTATTTTTAGAACACTGAAAACAACAACAAAAAATGAAATAAGTAAATAAATAGTCTGTATGTCCATATGTACAGTTGCCAAGAAGTGGGCTCTGTGACTTTTCTGAAATGAGCTACATTTTGGAGAACAAACTTGAAAATTTGAAAAACTTGGTATGAATCTCTGGGATAATAGGAACACTGTCTTCATCATCATCTGCTCTGATGGGTTGTTTTAATTACCAGTACAACCTAGCTTTGATCTTTTTTGATTCTGGCCAGTATTTCAGATTTCCCCCCTTCCTTTGTAATCAGTATACAGATGGTAAACCCAATCTATTTTCTGTATCAAAATTAAAAAGAATTTGAATAGCCTTGTGTATAAACCTATTATTCCCCTCATTTCTTAGGCAAGTTAATTTAGTATTAGGAGATGTTAGTTACAGATTTTGTTAACACCACAGGTTTTTTGTATTCCTGTTTTTCTCACTTTGCGATCAATAAGTACAATTAAAAGTTTTCATTTTCTAGTATCTTAGATCTTATCCTCTAAAATACAAGTAACTGTACATACATGCTTTTCTTTCTTTTTAGCGTATTTACCCAATTTTTTGAAAGTCACGGTTTGAATATAGAATAATCTCTTCAGGGTTGATATGTTAAATTTCTAATTATAACCTTAAACTGTTTAAAGAATCTGATAATTCAGTGAGAAACCAGATACCGACAGGTTTTAAACCAAAAGTATTTTGAAATATTTTATCTCATCTATGAACACGTTTCTTGCCACTTATCCCACAGTCTGCTGAGTGCTATTTTTCTTACTTTCATTTTTTGACAGTTTCTGTATTTACCCAATGAAATTCAACAAGGTTGAGATAGAAAAAAAATCTGTTATCATATTAGCTAGCAATTTTTCCAAGCAGAAAAAAAGGAGACAGAATTGTGCTTTAAACGTCAGCTAGTAATAAAACATGCTTGTTATGCATATATAAGACTCAGGAAACAGAACATCACTTGATAATTTTTAAAAATATATATCATTAATAAAAAATAAGTGAATTGATTAGATATAAAATAATATTTGAAACATTACAAAGTTACCCATGTGCTCTGTGCAATCTTGTAATATGTGATTGTATCATTAATGTTATAATTTATTGCAGGTAAAGCCTTGTGATGGTACCCATATATCTAGGTAACTCTAATTTAAAGTAGAAGAGAAGCAATAAAAGTATTAAGGGAAAGAAACAATTTTTGAAATAGCAATTTATTTTCTAGATGAAAAATATAAACTTCAGTCCTATATTTGACATGAGTATATATCAAAATCTTTCCTCAAATGTGGACTGAAGCCTGAGTTGTTACTTGCAGTCCTGATTATAGTGCAAGGAAAACCCAATAAAATTGTGACACTATACTTTTTATAGCTCTTTTCTCTAATAAATATTGATTTTGAAATATTGGTAAAGATTACAGCTTGTAGGTAAGAAACTGTTGATCCAAATATAGTACAAGTATTTTTTTTTTCTGAATGACTGTTAGATTTAATTTGGTAAAGTGATTTAACATGATTAATGAAATTAGAAGTAGCATTGATTCCTGGTTATTGTTATACTTGACATATTAAAAATAGTTTAAAATGGTGGAAAATATATGTGTGTTCAAGGAGAATGAATTTTGGCACATAAAGTTTATTAAAATCGAGGCAATTTTTGTCGCAGCATTGTACATGCCTAGGTCAATTTACAAACACCAAGTCTCTGTTAGTATATTAATGTAATTCATACAAGTGATTTTTCCTACTTTTTTAGCTGCTTTAAACAGAATATATTCAAAAGGTCAAATAGGACATTAAATCCAAAGGAATCTTCACTGCCAGTGTTACAATGAAATTATTAAAGGGGAAATATTTTAGTAAGTAATGCACCTATTCTTTTTATAATCTCAAGTGATCTCTACTGAATTGCTATGTTGTGTATAGTTGACAAGTAGGATATGAAAAAAATACTTATTATATTACTATAATTTTTCTAAGAAATAAAATGAAAATACTTATTTAAATTTAAATAAGTAATAAAGCACCAATTATTATGCATATGTGTCCCAAAAACAGCAAATAAATTTACTAAGATAATTTTTTTAACTTTGTTATGTAGTAATACATTATATTAAATTATATTAAATATATTTAATTACATTAAACAGCACCTGCATGATACAAAGAACATTTTTGCAAAAATTTGAAGTCCGACTAGCTGTTCCATGTGGGACAAAGGGCATGTGCAAAGACATTGGACTAAAAATAAGTTTGAGGGGTGCCTGGGTGTCTCAGTGGGTTAAGCGTCCCACTTCAGCTCAGGTCAGGATCTCACGGTTGGTGAGTTCGAGCCCTACACTGGGCTGTATTTTGATAGCTCAGGGCCTGGAGCCTGCTTCAAATTCTATGTCTCTCTCTCTGCCCCTCCCCAGTCACACGCTGTTTCTCTCTTTCTCAAAGTAAACATTAAAACATTTTTTAAAAAATTAAAAAAAATAGAAATAAGTTCGATGTAATCCAGTAGCATCAAGAAAGTCAGTTTGAGTGGAATAGTGTGAGCAAGTGGAGGGCATAAATAGAATTCTTGCAGGGAATTCATGGGATACAATAAGGAGTTTGACTATTATTATAGAAATTTGTATCCTTTGGAAAAATTTGAACAAAAAATGTCATGAATTGTTTTTTCTTAGAAAAAGTGATTTATTGTCTGACTACAGATTCTGGGAAGAACAGAATAAATGGGGGGGGGGGGGCCCATGAGCAGTCCAACTTTTTTTGCAAAGCGTATGAACTGAGAATTGTTTTTATATTTTTAAATGTCTACTATAGAAGTGCAGTCAATCCCCGTTATTCACAGATTCTGTATTTGCAAATTTCTCCTCATCAAAATGCATTTGTAACCCCAAATCAATAATCAAGGCACTTGAATAGTCATTTGCACATGTGCACATGTACAGAGCAATGGAAGACGTAAGTCACCTGATAAACATGTTCTCAGCTGAAGTTGAACAAGGCCATAACCTGCCTTCTTGAATCAGGTCTTCTTACATTGTAAACAAGTGTCTTTTTATAGGTTTACTTAGTGCTGCATTTTTCAGATTTTTGTGCATTTTTTTGGTGATCTCACTATTTAAAATGGTCCCAAGAGTAGTGCTAATGTGTTATTTAGTGTTCCAAAGTACAAGAAGGCTGTGATGTTTATAGAGAAAACATGTGTTTCAGATAAGATTTTTTCAGGCATGAATTATAGTGCTGTTGGCTGTGAGTTTAATGTTAATGAATCAAAAAATGTGTAATCTATAAGGTGTCTTTACACAGAAACACATGAGGTGCCTGTGTGGCTCAGTTGGTTGAGCATCCTACTCTTCATTTCAGCATGGATCATGATCTCACAGTTCTTGAGATTGAGCTCCGCATCAGACTATGTGCTGACAGCATGGAGCCTACTCGGGATTCTCTCCACACCTCTCTCTCTCTGCCCCTTCCCTACTGTGTGCACTTGCTGTCTTCCTCTTTCTCTCTCAAAATAAATAAACATTTAAAAAAAAACAGAAACACATAAAAAAAAGAAAACATGGAATGATTGATAAAAATGTGATCAGAGGCTCACAGGCACATAACCTTGTATTTCCCCTAGGAGCATGGTTCAGTATTTGTTAATTTAGTGTTTATGGAGACTGGATAGAACATAACCAATTCAGATCAGAGGAATTATCTGTATGTACATAATACTCTCAATTTTGTCTCTTGACCAGCAAAGCTTAAAATATTTACTATTTGTCCCTTTACAAATAATTTTGCCAACTTCTGACTTAAGTGATATGAGGCAGCAGTAAAAAACATGCTGGCTTAAACCAGAGTGGTAGATGTGGAGATTGTGAGAAGCTTTCATATATGTTATGTATTTCAGTTTAGAGTCTGTAAAATGTTGGAAAAATATATATGATACACAAAGATAAATATATATATATATATACAGTATATATACACAATATATATAGTATATATAATATATTGATATTAATAACTACTTTTTTGTTCACATTGTCTAATTCATTAGATATTGCTATGTTAATGATTCTTATAATAATTGTATTTCAGACTAATTCTACCTACATTTTTTATGCTGTGGCTTATTACTGGTTTTGAGGATAGTTTATCAGCCATGTAAGTGTTCCCAAATATCATTGAAAAAACATAGTTTGCTGACTGCTTTACAGTTACAATAGTCATTTTGTCACCTGGAAGAGGTTTAAATTTGCATACTGTTACTCTGATTACTTTTCTCTGATTTTAAGTTGCTAACTCTCACTATCTTTGGCAAGAAAAAACAAAATCCTTTGAAGGTCATTCAGTCACTTCTGCTTCAGAAGGAAGCTGTAGGATGGGTCCTGGCACCAGAAGATGGTGCGATGAATTAGTATGCTAGTAGTGGTGATGATAGGTTGCTAGAATGATATTTGAAAGGAAGTTTTTATGGGACTTTATTATTTGCATTTGAGGTGCAAAGAGTAAAATATTACAGATAGCTTTTATTTTTTCTGAAATGAAAACTAAATATAAATGAAAATTGCTTTCTCTATGCAAATTTAGAGGAAGGAGCTTACATAATATACATTTTTATGCACGTTTCTGTCTGATATAAGGTTAATATATTTGCCCAAAGTTTAAGAGACAGTTTTAAGAAGGAGAAATTTGAAAGATTAGAAATATATATGACCATTGACCTTTGAAAATTTATAGGATCATCCAAAGAGTGGAAGAGAGAGAAGTTTGAGTCAAACACTATAAACCAATATTTAAGGAATTGCAAAGTATATTTCCTACAGAGAAGGTGTCAGAGTACAGTGAAGGAAATGACTTAGGATGCAGGTAGTAATTGATAAATCTCTGAAGAATTTACTTGAATTAAAAATACATATTTCTTGTTGACTTTGGATAGAGGATTTTTTTAATTGACAAGTTTGTAAATAAACTTTAACGTATTCAGAAGTAAGTGAATGCTGAGAAGTGACATATTTGTTGCTTTGAGTGAAAGGACTGGGAAGGTTCAACACACCTGTCCTTATTGGTGTGTCCAACAATATGAGACCCACCTGTTACAGGTGGTCAGTTGGCCCTATGTTCTAACAGAGGCACATGGAAGAAAGAATTGCAAATTAAGTGTCCCAGAGAGCTACAAAACCATACTTTTAACAAACGTGTTTAACCCAGTATGGTAAGCCTATTTGTCTCTGAAAGAGAAATAAGAGAGCATGATGGGTGTATGATAACATGGTGACAATGTTTTAACATTTTATGAAGTAAAGCATCTTCCATTTGCCTGTGGCTACACTATTAAATCATCGCACCTTGCTGCCCCATTTCCTCACATGTGTCCTGACCTGGTGGGTTAGAAAAATTCACTCATTCATGTGTTTATAGAGTTGTCATTGTGTACTCACTCTGCTGCGGAAACAATGACCTGAGTTAAGGAAGCGCAGCTGAAAAGATTTGTGATCTCTACCTTTGTGAATCAGCTGAATCCCTCAAATACTTGCCACATCACTAGTCTGTGCTCCCAGAATGGAGAATGAAGAGGCTAAACACATCTGCATGCTTCCAATACAAGGCTTCAGCAAGTAATATCAGAAATAATATATGCTAAACAGCATCTTTTCCATAAAATGTATCCACTAGTTTTAGAATGCTGTTTTTTCTTGAAATCCACGTGCTCAAGAAAGTATATGAAGTGTGTGATAGCCAAACTAATAGCCTCTCTTTCCACAATCCAGTTCAGAACATCTTGGCAGCATTTAAAATTCTAAAAGTGCCCGGATTTTTGTTGTTCCTCAACATTCATGCTCATCTTTATTTTTAGCATATGTTGTTATCCTAGTCAACAAGATAATCAAAATGCTTTACGGTATTTAGTAAAAGATGCAGCGTGCATTTGTACCACAAGTAGAACAGACTGAGCAGGACAAATGCCTCTTGTGTTACGTCCGTGTCACTTTGTTTGCTCATTTTTTATCATGTCAAATAACCTGACATCAATTCAGTCTTTCAAACCGTGACACACACACACACACACACACACACACACACACACACACGTCTTTGATGAGACAGAGTGAATGGATCTGAAGGAAAGAGGTTGAGCTCACAATAGGCAAGAAGGAGGACACACAGTGTGGAAGCAAGAGCATTCAGTTGAGACTGAATGACAAACTTTTTATGTTATTGTTGATTAATGAGTAAACTTTCAAAAGCTTTTTTTGTTCCTTGTAATATGTCTAGTTTTATACTGAAATTTAGATCTATTATCCAGTAATTCCAATAATTACTTTCTAAGCATTTAGCAATTCATCACGATGTTCTATGTGTTCCCTCCTAAATTCACTCATTATGAGTCTGATTTTGCTTAATTTATCCTCTAACATTTCATTAAAATAAATTAAATTACTATGTTCTCATTAAAATGAAATGAGAAATGTTATCATGAGATTTATAAAAGAACATTTTCTAATTTCTGAAACAGTTTTATTTATTAATATTTCCATGCCATTTTCCTTAATGCTATTATTTTTACTAAAAGTATGTATCTGTTTTTTCATTACTTCATAATATCTTATCATATATAGTTATAAAAATGCACTTACCGCTACAAGTTTCACTTTCTTTCAATGTTTTTCATCAGACATTCAACTCTAAAAATTCAAAATAGGCTCTTTGATCAACAGAAAACAATAATGCAATCTATCATGTTTATTAAAGAAACTCTCTCTTGGTTTAATTTGATCATATCCTTAGCATTAGATTCACATCCTAATTCATTCATTGCACATGTTCTAAAAACTAGAATTGAGGAAAAGTGCATCTCCTGTTAGGATTTTAAGGAGTTGTAATCACTTCCAAAGTATAAAAAGTATTATGTGTGTATAGGTATGAATAGGTAACAAAGCCTCAGCAACGTAAAAGCGTTATATTTAAAAACAGGAAGAGATTGAAAGCAAAAAAATTCTATTTTACTAAAATACAGTCATTTCAGACTGACCACTATTACCTTGTTTCATCTTTTATGTAAAAAAGAATTGGGGATGGATTTGGGGAATAGTAAGAGAAGATACACCAATGAAAATTTAATCAGAAATAAATGTAAACTTTTTTAGATAAGGAAGAGTAATAACATACATGAGACTTTTATTCCATACTTTTTACTTGGTTTAAGGAAAATTTACTTAAGATAATTTTAGAGACAGTACTTCTTTGACTAATTTTAATGTCCAGTGTATTCAAATAATTTTTGCATAATATTTTATGAAAGACATCTTAAAGTAATCTGTGCAACCTCTCTCCTTAATAATTTTACTTTTTTATTTTTTTAACTTATTTTTTATTTTTTAAAGTTTATTTGTTTTGAGAGAGAGAGAGAGAGAGAATGAGTGGGATAGAGCAGAGAGAGGAAGAGAGAATCCCAAGCAGGCTCTGCACTGTCAGCACAGAGCCCAACATGGGGCTCGAACTCACAAACCATGAGATCATGACCTGAGCTGAAATTAAGAGTCAGAGGCTTAACCAACTGAGCCATCCAGACGCCCTAGTGACTTTACTTTTAGTCTGATTTGTATTATAATGGTTGATGGTGTTCTTTGAATTCCATCAACCGTACTCTTTAATATTAGTATATTTTGATAAAAAGTCACTAGATGCATTTAGATATCTGTTAATTTTATCACAGACTACACTGTTGGACAAACTTCATATTTTGCTGACTGCTTTTCCACTGCAGTATTCATTTGTCATCGGGAATATGTATAATTTTACATGGTGCTATACTGATTTCATTTTTTCTAACTCATCTTAGCAAGATTAATAGCCCTCATACTATTTCAGGGGAGTAAAATGCTGTTTTAAGATAAGTCACTTGTGGTTAACTGCTTTTAAATAAGTGATTAGTCAATTCTAGATTCAAATTCAAATGTTCTAACAGTAAACTTTCTATTTGGGATATTCTGACTCCTTCCCTTCTTCTAATTTTACTTATGTTGTAGGCAGTCTAAACTTGAGAATGTCTACTTGATACCATTGTATTGAAAAAAATACTTGTCTGGCTTTTTACTGACTTTACTGACTTCTGATCTAAGTGTCATCCATAATGCCTATTCTCAGGTTCCTATTTTCTTTATTCTACTTTATTGAAAGCCACCCCAACCCAATTTTCTTATGTACCTTACTTTAAAAATTCTTATGTATCAACAGATGGCTATAAATGTAAAATATACCAACTCACATTAATGCTAAATCTTTTTTTTTTTAAGTTTTAATTTATTTTTTGTCAGAGAGAGAGAGCATGAGTTGGGGAGGGACAGTGAGAGGGAGACACAGAATCTGAAGCAGGCTCCAGGTTCTGAGCTGTCAGCACAGAGCCTGATGAGGGGCTCAAACTCATGGACTGCGAGATCATGACCTGAGCCGAAGTCAGACGCTCAACCGACTGAACCACCCAGGTGCCCCAATGCTAAATCTTTTTAATGACTTACCATTGCATCAAAAATAAAAGCCCTTACTATGGTCTGCAAAGCATTTTAATGAAATGTCCCTGCTTTTGCCAATATTCTGCCTTTCTCCCTCTGATTTAATCTTCTATTTTTAGTTATACTGGTTTTCTTTAAAATCCTTAAACAGATCTCAATCTTTGAGTCTCTAAACATTATTTCTTTTTCAAATGCCTTTTCACCTACACTTCAACAATACTCTCCATGTAGACCTCAGAGCAAATATCAGTTTTTCAGGCCAGTGTCTCTCGCCTTATCTGTAATAAATATGTATTTTCCCATTATTTTCTGCATCCTCCCATTTCTTATTATGTTAAAATAATTTATTACAGCCACTACTTATTTTACTCATGGTCCATGTATTTGCCATCTTCAACATCTTTTCTAGAATGTATGCTCAGTGAGAAAGTGTTTATTATTGCATTTCCATCAGCTCTGACATGTCTAGCATTCATCAGAAAGCCAGTATTTGTTGAATGAAAGAAAAATAATTTATATTCCATGAACAAAGTAAAAGAAAGTTTCAGCAGCTGAAAATAAGAAGAGAGAGGGGTTGGGAACTACTGGAAAAGTTGTAAGTCGGAAAAATGTTTAAGGATGGCATGACATGTTTTTATACATTCAAATACTGTAGTTCTTATTTAATAAGAAATGGGAGGATGTAGAGAATAAAGATTTTAGAATATTGAGGTTTGAGAGTGATATGTTCGCAATAGACCTTTAAGAATCTTAGCATTGTGATTATTTTCAGTGAACAATTTCTGGGTGTTTTGTTTTTGTTTTTAGTAGATGTAGTGTAGAATAAAAGATCATATGAAATAATCATGCATCAATATTAAGAAAGTTAAGTAATAGATATATTTTTTCACCCTATCAAAGTGTTCTCAGTACTTTTTATGAACCATGTCTTCTGCTAGGTCTGGAGAAACTAAAACAAAAGAAACTAAGGTATCCCATGTAGAAATTTCAAGTATATCAGGGGAAACTTTGTGCAATCAACATTTTATAGTTTTCTATATCCATATCTAAAACCAATATTTTAATGTAGAAAGTTGGTGGCCACATTTGGTGGCCAACCCAATAGTCATTTCTACTTGTTTCCATAGGAACAGAACTCGAGATTGGTTCATGCTTGGCGCTCCAAGAGAATGTCATTTATCCCATCTCTAGTGCACAGCTTACTCTTCTTTGATAGAAGTAAATTCAATGGTATATGTATGATGTACACCTATGGTAAAATGACACAGGAAGATGATGCTGTGGGACATCCAGAAAAGGTTTTAAGTATATAATACAGATAAAGAAAAAGATCCCTTTTTTCATGTCTTTGGGACCAAACAAACTTAAAGCTGTGGCAGCCATTTTAAATACAGAGAGAGAAATTTGAGGACAAAAGTCAAGATTCTGAGAACAGAAGAGTGGACTGATGAAACGTTGCCTAATTTCAAAAATTTGTAATAAATAAATATACTTTGTGCTCATTATCTAAGTGCATGTATTTAAGTGTTGGTTATTTTCAGACAAAGTATCTTGACTGATAAGGATAGTGTGCAAGCATTCTTTCTTCTCCCAAAATGTTAATAGCATTAGGTATTGCTTCCAATTCTACAAGTTCTATCAATAACTCTGGGATTTAGAGACATGAAAACAGTAACTCCTTTTTCAGAGACAGTTTCAATGCTTAGTTTAAGCACCAGCTGACCAACATAATGGGTAAATTATACCCCATGGAACTTTTGATTCAAAATAATTATAGTTTTCTAGGTCAGACGAGAGGTAATCATTACCTCTCACTTCCCCCAAATTTAATTGGAAATATGAACATTTAATGCTGTTAATTATAATGACTAGGTTAAAATTCTCTAGTTTGTATTAATATCTTTTAGCCTAAAATTTGACCTTTTATCAATTTCTTCTCTCATGAGCTAATAAGTACATTGAATTCACACAGTTTTCAAAATGCTTGAATGTTTAAAGCCATGGTTTTTTTTAAGTTTATTTTTTTTTTATTTTGACAGAGAGAGAGAGAGAGAGAGAGAGAGAGAGACAGAGAGACAGAGAGACGGAGAGGAGCAGGGGAGGGGCAAAGAGAGAGGGAGAGAGAATCCCAAGCAGGCTCCACTGACAGCACAGAGCTCAGCTGACATGGGGCTTGATCCCACAAATTGCGAGATCATGACTTGAGCTGAAACCAAGAGTCAGACACTTAACTGACTGAGCCACCCAGGTGCCCCTAAAGGCATGTTTTTTAAAAAAATACGTTAATATGAATGTACATTTTTACATTGTAAATTCAAAGTGATAACATGCAGCTCATCATAAATCTGAGTAATATGGCAAGTAGACTTACATGTGATCAAGAATGTCTTCACCTTGATGTCACAAAAGTGCTTTCATCTAAAAATTCTTTGTTCCACAAATCCCATTTCTCTTTCTTTGTTCTTTGCCCTTGTGAATAACATCTCCATTTGTCCAGTCATCAGCTCCAAAAAAGGAAAAGTGAATCCAAATATGATTTACTCTGTCAGTCACAAACCCCCTAATGAATCAGTCAAGTTCAACACGTCTTACCTTCTTTCTTACATCCTTCCTCCCTTTCTCTTCCCATGAAAGCAGTTACTTCATGTATATATTACTTCTCAAATGTATTATTGCAATAGCCTCCCAAATTATCTCCCTATTTCCAATGTATTTTTTCTCAAGCCTATCTCCTAAATAATGCTGTGTGATTCTTCTAAAATGTTAATTTGACCATGACACTCTTTTGCTTAAAATACACTAATAACTTTGGGAATAAATTTTGAATACCTTATCTTAGCAATTAATGGTTTTCAGAGTCTGGTCTTTAGCTACATTTTGCCCTGTTCTTCTACATTGCACTTCAGTGATAGGCAACTGCTGAACTCCCAACCTTCATTAGGATATTTTATATTATCAAGAATTTGTCATTCTGTTTTCTCTGCTCTGAATGATTTTTCTATCCTATGTAAATAGCTGTCTCCTTCTGATACTTCATGACTGAGTTCCAAAAAACTGTTTCTGTGAACTTTTCCCTGACCTCTCCATAGGGTAGCATATTTATTGTATGTTACCATAACAACTTGTGTGCATAATTCTTTACATTATTCAACTTTTATGCCTGCTGTCCAGAACAGTACTCAGAATATAGAAAGCATAAAATAAATGCATGTTGAATACATAACAATAGGGATGAACTGTTTACTTCCTTGATTTATTCTTATCTTTTGTGTGTGTCATAGATGCTTCTATTTTAAAAAGCAGTTTACAGATCCTGCTTTCATACACCTGTCATTCAGATTTATTCATATGGGAATATATTTGCCAATCTGTGTTGAAGGTAAATACAGAATAAAACAAATGACGCTGCAAGTATGAAAATACACATTTTGCAATTTTGACTACTTTCAGACATACTTCATAGCTTTCCTTTTCTGTTATAAAAATTATTTCTATCTTTGTACAATGTCAAAATGTTTATTGTTTCTAAAAGCATAGTACATCTTCCTAATAAGCAAATTATTCTTTACTGTGCACATATTTTAAATCGGTTTCAAGTGTGTGTGAAAGAAATAGTTGTGCTAAAACACTAGTTTTAAGAATATATTCATATTTCATATTTAGTATCAAAGGCCAATAAGGAAGAAGCTTATTATGTAACTTATGACCACATGTCTCCAGTCTTAATAAGACAAATGATGTACACATGAGGGAAATATTTTTTTCTTTTACTGTCAATTACTATCCTTGATCTAAAAATATAAGTTATGAAGAGAAAGCTTAAATTTTGATGGCTTAGATTTGTCCTCTAAATATTAACATGACAACTTATTACACCAAAATTAATTTCAAATAAATGCTTAAAACTATTGTGGAGAAAACATAATCTTACTAAGTTTGTGAGGACTAATCCTTAACATATTTTCATCAATTTAGTATATATCCTATTCTCAATGTTACTGTAGATCACACAATTAATACATCCTTACCCTGAAGAGCTTTATATTTGCATTTTCTTATTAATAATCAAGATCTATTCTTTTCATCATATTTCTTAATGATAAGCATACATTCTCAAATTTGTATATGGTGGAAAATAAAGTTGATTAGAATCTATAATCGTTTTCTATATGAAAATGAAATTTCATATTTATAAATATCATGAACAAAAGTACTTAAGTCATTATGCAGTTTCAACATGACAAGTGAAAATTGATAGAATTCAGGAGCGAAATATAATTTATACATGACATGAAAAAAATAGAAAGGTCAAAGTAGAATAGCAATTTGCTTGCAACACAGTAAAGAAAAAAATGTAATATTGTAGAAGAAAATTATCGTTTTATAGTCATGAAAAAAATGACCTTTGTGACATTTCAAAGATTTGACATTAATCTTCCTGAATCATTCTTCATTAGTCAAAAGCATACAAATGTGCTTCATCTGGGCTTTAGTAACATTCTTTAAAAATGCACTTGAGCATATGGACACCAAAAAGTTTAAAGTAGTAGTCAATAGAATTGTGAAGAATGAAAAATAGGAGTTAGCATAGAATTAAAAAAAATATTAAAATATTGTGTGTGGGTTTTTGGTTTGTGTGTTTCTTGTAAATATGAGCTTTTACCATAGCTACTCTCCATTTTCATGTAAACAAACAATAGAGAATTAAAGAAGGAAATAATTTGGCTGGACATCATACAGATTGTTATTTTCATTTCTACATTATAAAAATGTTAGAAAAGAAAAAGAGAAGTTATCAAAGATCTGTTTCTGATAACCTGC
Source organism: Puma concolor (assembly GCF_028749965.1). Classification (NCBI taxonomy): domain Eukaryota; kingdom Metazoa; phylum Chordata; class Mammalia; order Carnivora; family Felidae; genus Puma; species Puma concolor. The sequence goes on along the minus strand of NC_141667.1, from coordinate 201,554,218 downwards.
AGGGAAAATACAAATATTTCTTTTGGATGACCTTCCTTATTTAAAAGAGAGACATATCTTTCATTAAAAAAACACATACAAATTGATTTTCAGTCATGTGTTGACAAGTCTCTTAGGCTATAGAAATAAAAAGACATGGTTTCTGATGTTAAGATGATTACGATTTATTGAAATATTACAATACAGGATAATAGTTGGTTTAATGACCATGTGTCTAAAAATGTCTTGAAAGAACAGAAGCCTCTAAATCTCATTGAACTCTTTAGAAAAGGCCTTGCAAATGGAAAAGGCCTTGCAAACGAGATGAAGCTTCAGCCAACTTTAAAGAAGCACAGAAATGATCTATGAGAAAGGAAATCGTTGTGGAGCAAGTGACTACTGCTACATGCAAAATTAACAGTTGGTTTTGGCGCGTTTAAAGATTGTTCGCAGTATTTTATTATGGTGGCACTCGGAATGCAAATGGCAGGCAGTAATAAAGAGGCTGGAAAGCTTGAATTGGGCCACATCTGGAATAGGCAGTTACACAATTCAGGACACTTTGGATTTTATCCAATAATGTTTAGGAGCCATTAGCTTGTTTTAGACCATGATATTACATGGAAGTTTTTGCCATCCAGAAACATAACTTTGACCTTGGGACACATGAAATGAAAAGGATTTAGGGGCAGAGGAACAATGAAGAAGCTATTGTAGTAAAACTAGTGAAGGAATTAACTGATGGTTGAATCTAAGACAACAGGGTCAGAAATAAAAATAGAAGAGGGCACTAGGGAGAGTTAAGAAGTAGATTTTACCATTTTACTAAAAAGATTACTAAAAGATAAAAGTTATATTAAAATACTATAATATAGAGACTATATTCTAAATTATCTATAGTGTCTAGATTACATGCTATAATTGGAGAAGGGACTATGATTGTAAAATATGGAAGACTGGGGGTGGCAATGTTAAACTACATCAGCCCTGAGATGTTAGAACACAATGACTGTTAAATTCCTGCACCCTTTTGTGTTCTGGAAAATGGCTTACTGCAAAGAACCACCAATTTCTCTGTGGTTTAGATAAGACTAATGGATGTCCCCTGCCCTGCCCTTTATTTACTTATGACAAGACCACATACAGGCCCTTCAAATTCCCATTCTTTGCCTCATAAATTGTTAACTGAACTTTTTGTCTTTACCGATCCATCGGGAAAAATTGTTCACTAATATGATTTGACCAAAATTTAGTCAGACTTCTCTTCTTCCAGGCCCCTCAACTTTGGCCCACACTCAGTCTGAGCAAAGAGGAAACGTAGAACATGGCCCCTTTCTAGAAGAGGCAGACACAAAGAAAGACATCTGTTGATCTTTGTCTGAGACAGGTTCTTTCTAGCCTTGTTTACTGCTCCCTATAAAAGAAGAACCCTGGGGCACCTGGGTGGCTCAGGTGGTTTAGCATCGACTTCAGCTCAGGTCATTATTTCACAGTTTGTGGTTTCAAGCCCCACGATGGGCTCTGTACTGACAGCTCAGAGCCTGGAGCCTGCTTCAGATTCTGTGTCTCCCTCTCTCTATGTCCCTTGCCTGCTCACACTGTCTCTCTCTCTCTCTCTCTCTCAAAAATAAACAATAAATAATTAAAAAAAAAAAGTTTCCTGCTTGACCTTTGAGATAATTGTAGAACTCATGGTCAGATTGCATAGCGTCTCTCTCCTTTTTGCAATAATCCTGCAATCTTGCAATAGTAAGGTCTCTCCTTACCTAAGTCTGGATTTTTTTTTTTTTTTTGACATAAGAAAAATAGAGAATTCTTATTGGGGAATTTATGTCTATAAATTAACTTTATGTATAATTTATTCCCCATTAGGAGTATCATTATTAACATCTTAAGTTAACATTATGGAGCTAGGGAAAGCAAAGAAACACTCATCTATAAATATGGTTTTAATTGTACTATATTAGATACAATTGAATATATGGACAATCATTTTAAATGTCAGTGTAAACATATATGGCCAAAGAACCTAACAAGATTATTTCTTGGACATTCCCAGTTGTTTCTGAGTCATCTCCTGATTTAGATTCAGATTCAAATGGTAGAAACAGATTCAACAAGGTGATAACTCTCTTTTCTTCCCTGGGGCAAAATCCATTTAGCCTGGCCTGACTACCTAACCAGGTGTGAATCCTCACTGAGGTGCAAATTCATTTCTGTACAGTAGAATGGCTACCAACTCACCCCTGGGTAAGCAGCAACTGATCAAGAGTAAACTGTTTGAATTCAGGTTTTAAAACACATAACTTAAAAATTTTCAGAAATAAAGAAATATTGCTGGCATAACTTGCAGGTTATGTTTTCTATGGGAAATATGTGTTTTATTATGACTTGACCTAAGAGGAGGTGTGACCATGCAATATGGAGGTACTTGAATATTGTGGTCTGTCAGACCCCTCGGTTTCAATGAAATCCTCTAAAATATCATAGCTGAAGCAGCTTCACTCCTCCATTATAGAGTTTTCCCTTTAAATTGTTACCTTCCTAGGGATTACTTTTACACGAAGTGATTGCAAAGGAATATTTCATTATTGGACAATATATATATTTTGACACTTCAAATGGTTTTCACTGGCTTCTAAGGGGCCTCTTGCCATAAAATCTGTCTTGTTTGGAGTGATAAGCATCTGTGAACTCTATGTCATTGTTTGGTACACTACTTTATTGCACATAATTGTCAACATATATGATGAAGTAGCTTTGAAAGTACAGAGGTCCATCATGTTTCATTGTGCAGTACAAGAATATGGCAGCTGCAATATAGAGATGTAGGGGAAGGTCACTAGTATCTTTAGAATGGAATCATAAAGTGGTTAATTATTACAATTATTTAATATGTAGAATTCATAATAGTTTTTGTTTAACAGCTCCCAAAACTGGAAATAAAAAGATTAAAACTGTTTAAGTGACTCATGTTCTCAATAATTGTGTATTCTAAAATATTTCCCATGGTTAAGTAAAAAGTATTTTCCTACTAAAATGAATTTCAAATTTTCACCTGAACTCATGTTAATGAAATGACTTTGAATTCAGCATCTATTAAAAGATTAGCTTAGAAAATTGTCTAAAAATTGGAATATAGATATTGTTCCTTTTAAATGAAGGCACTAAGAAAGAGTTGCCAATAGTTATATAGTCCTGAGCTTTTTATCTTCTCATTCAACATGCAGTTAGTTTCTTTCAATAATTGTACCAGATCTCATCAGCAACATCATATAATTGGTGACATAATGATAATTAATCCTTTTTAAGTTATGTGTGTTAGAAAATGTATTACACAGCTGTGTGAGAAATAGTTTCAGCAGAGAATAATCTCTAGTTTATGTGGGAAATAAAGCAGCTAAAAGCTAAAAACTTGATCTGCTGGAGGTGGATATTAAAAGATGAAACAGTAAAAATAACAGCAGGAAGAATAGGAACCAAAGACTAACTCCAATTCACAAGATCTAGCAGGTTTATTCTGTTAAATGATCACAGATGTCCATTTTTGGCACTTGGGTCAGTGTTTATGAAAATCCTTCTCATAAAGCCAGAAGTTATTTTTCACTCTTAGGGGCTATATTTGGTAAAAAATATTAATAATAACTATATAATAAAAGACATTAAGGCATGAGATGTAATGGACAGTCTTGAAAGTGATGATCATACTTAATTCTCATAGGATCACATTAGGTAAAATATTAACATTTTCGGCATTTTGCAGATGAAGAGTCAAGACTCAACTAGGTTAAACAAATTTTCCAAGTTAATAAGTTAATAAATATGGGAACTGTTGACCTTAAAAATAAAACTGGCAGTTATTGTACCAGCAAAAATGGGTTTACTCAGGAGAAGCATAGAATTGTGATCTAGGATAATCAAGCTATGGGGAAAAAAACATAGGCAAATCTGCAAAACAAAGGAGAGGAACATTCTTTTATAGAGGAAAAGGGAAAGTTGGGAAGACTGTTATAAACAAATAAGTCCATTGGAGTGAACTGGGAGTTCCTAGTATGGTTACTTCTCATTGCCTGAGTTGTGATGGTTTCTTATAGGCTAGGTAATCACTAGGGGAGGAGGAAAGCCTTTCTTTCTCCTGCAGGGGTGACAAAGTAGTACGGATGTGGAAGGTCCATCTCTTCGTATTGGATACACAATTGACAATGAGCGGCTGGACATGAGAGATCCCCCTGCTGAACCTTCTGACCTCTGTTTTAGTGAGGTTTCCTTTTATTAATTTTCACAGAACCAAGGTTGAGCAAAGTTATCATGACTATTATTCCAGACTTCTATCAACTACACTGTGGTTCTTTTCGCTAGAGTGCAGAAATCCAATACCCATGCTTATGCATATCCACTTTATATGGAGAAAATACCTACTCTTTAAGTTAGAAATTTTAAAATGAAATTTTCTATTTGTCAGAGTAATCAATTGGTTTGGAACTGGTGTACCCTTGAGAAAGTTTTATGGGTATAATAAGCTTATTATAAAGTTTGATAAGGAAATATTTTGAAAAAACAAAAAATGAAGACTTTTCCTATTAGGTACTAAACCATTAGAGATATCTGAGGTAAGTAATATACTGTGGTAATAGTTCATCCTAGAAATTGGTCCCATAGATTGATCAAAAGAGTACTGTAAGATCTTAGAAATTACTTATATATAGTTGAGTCTTTTTGGAAGGTGTTTTGTCAGGGTATATCAAAACTTAAACATTATCTTGATCTCAGAACACTCTTCAGAAATACACAAGTAGGCAAGTATAAATATAACTGTACACATCAATGCAGTAATTTCAAGAGAGAGAAACTAGGGCTTTTTAAATGTCTGTCATCTGAGGAATCCTTAAATCATAATAATCCCAGGCTATGAAAAATACATAATATTTATCAACATGAGATATATATGTGTATTCTGAAATAGAGTGTTCATGGTATATTATAAGTGAAAAGATAACGCATAGTATTGAGTGCAGTGTCTTCTAATTAACTGTGTCTCTGTTTATACTTCAGACATTGCAAAAGGTCCAAAAAATTGTACTAAATTGTCAACAGTATTTCTTTGAGGCCCTGGAGTGTAATATTAGTCAGGGGAGGGAAACCCTGTTACTTTATGTACTTCAATAATTTTAATTTTTTATAACCATAAATTAATTTTAAACAATTCAAATTAAAAGCTGTTAATATTTTTCTGTATCTTATATTCCTGATGATTTTTTTATTATAAAATCTATATTTTTTCCTTAATATTATTCCCTTCAGTATCTAGGAAAATATTTATCATATCATTGGGAATATAAAGAATTCTAAATAAATGTTCTTTGAACTCTCTAGCAGTGATGACCTTGCAGCTTTTGCACGCTTCAAGACAGTTTACAGTGATACTATTTTATCACAATTTACTCCCTCCCCTTTAAAAGAACAATGAGGGCCTTGGAGCTAATTGTTATTTCAGGAATTGACATTTGTAGTACTCAGTAAACATTTCCTACTTCTAGACTTGTTAAAACTTATCTCCGTGGCTTCATATAAGCTGTAATTACACCTCATATTATAGTATATACACCTTTATATTTTACTGAATAATAAAATTTCACATATCTATAATTAGATACATATACATAAATAGGTGGATAGGTAATTAATACTCATTAACTCTGCTTCCACAGCAATATGTAAAATCAGTGTCATTACTTTATAGCCATACTTCTTAAACTATCATGTAGAGTTGGAATGTAGCCTCTATTTGTACTTCATTTATATTGTATAAATTACATAATTATTTACATAGTTAATAATATGTCTAAGATATCATCCCCTAGTCAACTCACAAATAGATTACTTGTGTCCTGTTGTGGTATATACAATGGAATACTACTTGGCAATGAGAAGGAATGAAATCATGCCATTTGTAGCAACGTGGATGGAACTGGAAGGTATTATGCTTAGTGAAGTAAGTCAGTCAGAGAAGGACAGATATCATGTGTTTTCACTCTTATGTGGATCTGGAGAAACTTAACAGAAGTCCATGGGGGAAGGGAAGGGAGGAAAATAGTTACAAACAGAGAGGGAGGGAGGCAAACCACAAGCGACACTTAAATACAGAGAACAAAATTCAGCACCCTTTCTTAATAAAAACCCTTGAGAAAGTCGGGATAGAAGGAACATACTTAAACATCATAAAAGCCATTTATGAAAAGCCCACAGCTAACATCATCCTCAATGGGGAAAAACTGAGAGCTTTTTCCCTGAGATCAGGAACACGACAGGGATGTCCACTCTCACCACTGTTGTTTAACATAGTGTTGGAAGTCCGAGCATCAGCAATCAGACAACAAAAGGAAATCAAAGGCATCAAAATTGGCAAAGATGAAGTCAAGCTTCCACTTTTTGCAGATGACATGATACTATACGTAGAAAATCCGATAGACTTTACCAAAAGTCTGCTAGAACTGATACAGGAATTCAGCAAAGTTGCAGGATACAAAATCAATGTACAGAAATCAGTTGCATTCTTATACACTAACAATGAAGCAACAGAAAGACAAATAAAGAAACTGATCCCATTCCCAATTGCACCAAGAAGCATCAAATACCTAGGAATAAATCTAACCAAAGATGTAAAAGATCTGTATGCTGAAAACTATAGAAAGCTTATGAAGGTAATTGAAGAAGATATAAAGAAATGGAAAGACATTCCCTGCTCATGGATTGGAAGAATAAATATTGTCAAAATGTCAATACTACCCAAAGCTATCTACACATTCAATGCAATCCCAATCAAAATTGCACCAGCATTCTTCTCGAAACTAGAACAAGCAATCCTAAAATTCATATGGAACCACATAAGGCCCCGAATAGCCAAAGTAATTTTGAAGAAGAAGACCAAAGCAGGAGGCATCACAATCCCAGACTTTAGCCTCTACTACAAAGCTGTCATCATCAAGACAGCATGGTATTGGCACCAAAACAGACACATAGACCAATGGAATAGAATAGAAACCCCAGAACTAGACCCACAAACGTATGGCCACTAATCTTTGACAAAGCAGGAAAGAACATCCAATGGAAAAAAGACAGTCTCTTTAACAAATGGTGCTGGGAGAACTGGACAGCAACATGCAGAAGGTTGAAACTAGACCAGTTTCTCACACCATTCACAAAAATAAACTCAAAATGGATAAAGGACCTGAATGTGAGACAGGAAACCATCAAAACCTTAGAGGAGAAAGCAGGAAAAGACCTCTCTGACCTCAGCCGTAGCAATCTCTTACTCGACACATCCCCAAAGGCAAGGGAATTAAAAGCAAAAATGAATTACTGGGACCTTATGAAGATAAAAAGCTTCTGCACAGCAAAGGAAACAACCAACAAAACTAAAAGGCAGCCGACGGAATGGGAAAAGATATTTGCAAATGACATATTGGACAAAGGGCTAGTATCCAAAATCTATAAAGAGCTCACCAAACTCCCAGTGAAGAAATGGGCAGAAAAACAAATAACCCAGTGAAGAAATGGGCAGAAAACATGAATAGACACTTCTCTAAAGAAGACATCCAGATGGCCAACAGGCACATGAAAAGATGCTCAACGTCACTCCTTATCTGGGAAATACAAATCAAAACCACACTCAGATATCATCTCACGCCAGTCAGAGTCACCAAAATGAACAAATCAGGAGACTATAGTTGCTGGAGACGATGTGGAGAAACGGGAACCCTCTTGCACTGTTGGTGGGAATGCAAATTGGTGCAGCCACTCTGAAAAACAGTGTGGAGGTTCCTCAGAAAATTAAAAATAGACCTACCCTATGACCCAGCAATAGCACTTCTAGGAGTTTACCCAAGGGGTAAGGAGTTTACCCAAGGGGCACTTGTACCCCAATGTTTATAGCAGCACTGTCAACAATAGCCAAATTATGGAAAGAGCCTAAATGTCCATCAACTGATGAATGGATAAAGAAATTGTGGTTTATATACACAATGGAGTACTACATGGCAATGAGAAAGAACGAAATATGGCCCTTTGTAGCAACGTGGATGGAACTGGAGAGTGTTATGCTAAGTGAAATAAGCCATACAGAGAAAGACAGATACCATATGGTTTCACTCTTATGTGGATCCTGAGAAACTTAACAGAAACCCATGGGGGAGGGGAAGGAAAAAAAAAAAAAAAAGAGGTTAGAGTGGGAGAGAGCCAAAGCATAAGAGACTCTTAAAAACTGAGAACAAACTGAGGGTTGATGGAGGGTGGGAGGGAGGGGAGGGTGGGTGATGGGTATTGAGGAGGGCACCTTTTGGGATGAGCACTGGGTGTTGTATGGAAACCAATTTGACAATAAATTTCATATATTGGAAAAAAAAAGAAAAATAAAAAATAAGTAAAAATAAGAAGAGAAGGGAAAAAAAATAAATACAGAGAACAAACTGAGGATGGATGGGGTGAGTGGGGGAGAGGGAAAATGGGTGATGGGCATTGAGGAAGGCACTTGTTGGGATGAGCACTGGGTGTTGTATGTAAGCCAATTTGACAATAAATTATAAAAAAAAAAAACTTTCAACATTGTATAATAGAAATTTTTCTGTTTACCGTAACATAACAAGATTGCATTTGAAGATGGGTCAACACACAATAAACCTTAAAAGCAGACCTATGTATTAAAATCTTGGGATGATTACTAATGGCTACTCAGGGTGCAAATAGGTATTGTTACTTCAAAACTTATTGAATATAAGAATAATATATTTTGCTGGTTTGAAGAAAATATTCCCATGTTCAGAAGATTTCTCATGTGCCATTATTTACAACTTTGAAGTGAAATTTCAGACAGAGAAAGAGACGGAGATCATACATACATTTTTATCAGTTTACGTTAGGTCATGCTGTTGTTATTATCAAACTCCAAATCTTAGCAGTATAACAGACTAAAGATTTATTTCTTAGCCAAGGCAATTCTGAGGTTAGCTGTACAGCGCTCATTCATCTTGAATCTCTGCCATCTGGAATCCATGGTCTTCAGGTTTTCAGCTGAGGAAGAGGCATGGAGGGGACAAATAAACGATTAACAGCCTCTGACCAGAAGTTGAAACATATCATTAGGCCCATAGTTCATTGGTCATCACAAGTCACATGATCACAGTCTTATTCTACGGGAGGCTGACAAATATAAACCTGGGTATTTGGTTAGCTTTAACTGTGTTTGCCATACCATGACACTAAATGAGGAAACTGTGATAAAGAACCTTAACATCTAAATTATAAACAAAGATTGCCAAATGTTTCCATGAATTAGAAAAAGAAACAAAACATAGACAGTCCCTGTGTTAATAGAAGTTATAATTCTGTGGGCCAGATGGACAATTAGATAAGTAAATGCCATAAAGGTGAGGCACATGTCATCAGAAGAGAAAAACAAAACTAGAATCTATGTTAGCCTTTTCATTGCTCTTCCAGCCTCTTGTTTTTCTTTGCTTCTGCCTGTATTCTCTTTCTTTTTGCCTGAAAAACTCTACTCTTTCTAATATAGATGATGAATCTCTAGGGTTTACTTATTTTGCAAGTTTTTAATTTCAACTTCATTTTTATAACCACTATCACTGGATAGACAATTCTATTACAACAGTTTTTCTCTCACATCTTTCAGTAGTTCATTTTTACATCTTCTGGTTTTCCTTGACTGTTGAAATGTTGGTTGTTAAGTCTTACTACTGTTTCTTTGCAAGTAATGTATGCTGTTTTTTTTTTTTTTTTCTTCTCTGCTTTCAGGCTTTCTACTTTCTTTGTTTTCAGTAGTTTTACTATAGTATGCATATGTGCACGCACCTTTTCATTCTTGTCTCTCTTTCTCTTTATTTTTTTTATTTTTTCTTTTTTAAAAAATGAAAGGACATCTCCATGGCTCAGTCAGTTGAGCATCCGACTTCAGCTCAGGTCCCTATCTCGCTGTTCATGGGTTCGAGCCCACATTGGGCTCACTGCTGTCAGCATGGAGTCCTCTTTGGATCCTCTGTCCCCTTCTCTCTGCCCCTCCCCAGCTCTCTCTCTGTCTCTCTCTCTCTCTCTCTCTCTCTCTATCTGTCAAAAGTAAAAAAAAACATTTAAAAAAATGAAATAAAAATAAATAAAAATGGGTACTGTGTGGAGTTGGCAAGGCTCTTGAAATTTTTACCTTATCTCTCATTTCTCCTTTCAAGATTCAAATTACATATATGCTAGACTTTTGTGCTGAATAAATGCCACTAATAGTATGTTCTCTATTTTCCATTTTCATTTCTTTCCTTTAGATATTTTCTATTTAACTGTCTTCCACTTATCACTCCTCTTTTTTTCATCAATAACCTGCTGTTAAACTAATCATTTGTGTTGTCGAATTCAGTTGTATATTTTAGTCTTAAGACTATCCATTTCATTCTTTTTCAGATTATTCTTTGATTAAAATCTCCACTTTTTCATTTATTATATCTCTTTTTTTATTTTGTTAATCATGTTAATCATATTGTAAAACTCCTATTATCAATTAAATGCTTGATTTTCAAGTATTTAATCATGATTTTTCATATTCCTACTAATTTTTTATTGTATTATGTACTCAAAAAACTTAAGAGGCTCTTGATTTCACACACTTTTCTGCAGTTGGTTTCTTGTTTTTTCCAGGTAGAGTGGCAGGTAAACACCTTAATCCAATCAGACTGTGAAGTGATTAGTGTTTTGACAGTTCAGATACCAGTTTGCCAAGTCTCCCAGACTTCAGTTCTTTAAGATTTATAACTGACATGACAACTTTTGTGTGTTCTTCTCAACATTTGAAAACCAAGTAGAATTTTTGAGCTTTGATTTTCAGTCTTCTGCCCTAACACCTTCAGAATTTGGGAAATGTATTAGTGGGGAGATTGGCAGTACTGGTTTCCTCTGACCCTTTATCTCCTTTTCTCACCAGGAATGTGACATTCTTGTTATCTGTTTACCTACCTACCTACTTGCCTATCTTTCTACCTATTACCTATTTATCATCTATCATTTTAGCCCTGTGAGACCACCCAAAGTTTATCTAGTTTGTATGCACTATGAGATTGCTCTTCTGTCTGTGACACTTTACCTAAGTCTTCACAATTTTTGCCCCTTACACAAAATTAACAAATGCCCAGAGGGGAATAGGGAGACAGAGAGAGAAAATCATACTCTATTTATCTTTCTCTGGATTATCTCACTTAGCATGTGCCTTCAAGTTCTGTCCATGTTATTGCAGATGGAAGGATATTATTCTTTCTCATGGCTGAATAATCTTCCATTGTTTGTAATATACTGCATCTTTTTATCTGTTCATCCAGTAGCGGGCACTTACTTTGTTCTGGTATCTTGGCTATTGTGAATGATGCTGTAATAAACGTAGGCATGCAGATATCTTTTCAATATCCTGTTTTCACTCACTTCAGATATATGCCCAGGGGAGAGATTGCTAGATCATATTGTAGTTCTATTTTTAATTTCTTGAGGATCCCCCTACTATTTTCCATAGGATGTATCCATTTATGTTCCCACCAAAAGGGCACAAGAGTTTCCTTTTCTCCACATTCTTGCCAAAATTTATCTCTTGTCTTTTTTTTTTTTTTAAATGTTTACTTATCTTTATTTTGAAAGAGAGAGAGAGGGAGCGGGAGAGGAGCATAGAGAGACAGTGAGAGAGAATTCCAAGCAGGCTCCATGCTGTCAGGACAGAGCTAGACATGGAGCTTGGTCTCAGGATCATGAGATCATGACCTGAGCTGAAATCAAGAGTCAGATCCTTATCTGACTGAGCCACCCAGGTGCCCTATCTCTTGTTTTTTTTGATGTTAGCCATTTTAACAGGTGTGAAGTGATGCCTCACTGTACTTTTGATTTGCATTTCCCCAGTGATTAGTGATGTTGAACGTCTTTTCATGTGCTTGTTGGCCATTTGCATGTTTTATTTGGAAAAAGTGTCTATTCACTTCCTCTGCCAATTTTTTAATTAGATTGCTTTTTTTTGTTTGTTATTGAGTTGTATGAGTTCTTCATATATATTGGATATTATCATCTTATTAGATACATAGTTCGCGGGGCACCTTGGTGGCTCAGTTGATTAAGCATCTGACTTGGGCTCCCGTCATGATCTTGTGGTTCATGGGTTCAGGTCCCGCATTGGGCTCTGTGCTGACAGCTCAGAGCCTGGAACCTGCTTCAGATTCTGTGTCTCCCTAACTCTCTGCCCCCCACCCCACCGCTCGCTCTCTCTCTCAAAAATGAATAAACATTAAAAACATTAAAAATATATATATAGTTTGCAAATATTTTCTTTCATTGTGTAGGTTGCCTGCCTTTGTTTGTTTTTTTAATTATTTCTTTTGCTATGTAGTAGTTTTTTATTTTATTTTTTATTTTTTTTGTTTTTAGGTTATTAATCCTCTCCTGAAAAATCTGCACAATCACCACAGATAGTCATTGCAGAATCTTTTCTTTTTAAATTTTTTTTAACGTTTATTTATTTTTGAGACAGAGAGAGACAGAGCATGAATGGGGGAGGGTCAGAGAGAGAGGGAGACACAGAATCCGAAACAGGCTCCAAGCTCTAAGTGGACAGCACAGAGCCCAACGCAGGGCTTGAACTCACAAAATGTGAGATCATGACCTGAGCCGAAGTCGGACGCTTAACCAACTGAGCCACCCAGGCACCCCAAGAATCTTTACTCCTTTTTGTCGGCATCAACATTGGCTTTTGCAGTCCTCCTGCCTTTCTTCATTCTGTTCTTGGATTCCTTTTGCTGTTTTTCTGACAACTTTTTCTTCTCATACAGGCCATGTCTTGCAAGTCTGTGTTTGTGTTTGTTTTTCTTTGCATAGTCCCAGGAATCATAAATCATGGCAGAGCCAGTTGTCTTGCCACCACCAAAATGGGTTCTGAATCCACATATAAAGATGACATCTTTATGGTGTGTGGTCTTGTACATTTTGGCTAATTTTTCCCGAATTTCTGTCTTAGGTACTGTTGCTTTCTGGGGTAAAGAACATCAATGCCCGTCTGTTTCCGCTGAAGTAGTCAGTGTTCATGAACTTACTGGTCTGGATAGTTATGTGTCATTCATGATGACGGCCGAGCCAAGCAGAAGCTTTTCATTTTGATGTAGTCCCACTTGTTTATTTTTTGCTTTGTTGCTTGTGCTTTTGGGATCATACCCCAAAAAAATATCATTGTCAAGGTCGGTGTCAATGAGGTTTCTTTTCTATGTTTTCTCTTAGAAGTTTTATGATTTTAGACAGTTTTTCTTGCTATTAGCATCTTAATGATTTAAATTCATCAGTGAGGAACTGGTTAGCTAATTTGTAGTCTATTCAATAGATGACCCCAAAGGGCTTATGTGACAGTTTCCCCAAGTTATATTATTAAGCCATGATATAAGGTTTCCATTGTATACAATTAGACCATTTTTGAAAAGATTAAATGTGTTGGCAGATGTGTGAAATTTTTTGAACATTCATATGAATATTCTTAATTCATAATGACTTTAGGAATGTGACTGGGGATGTATAGGCACATGGTAAATATCAGGGAATATATTGTTATTGAGATGTCTATAAGTTTTATAAAGTTTAGAGTTATAGTTTATCGAAAATACCTTTCCATCACAAAGTGACCAAAATGTTTCACTTTTATATGCATATATCAGATAAAAAATGTTTGATTATGAAACTCTTTATTTAAAACTACTATTATCATTAATATGCATTTATTGAATTATAATGCATAAAGCAAATAGCTGTCAAACATGTTTGAAGGATGGTATAGACCGTTTGGTAAGTCCCAAAGTATATTGTTGAAAAATGTGAACAAAAGAGTTTACTTTTTGGCCAAATGTTAGTACAGTTTCAAAGATAAGTGTCAGTTTTAGTGAATTAAGAGGATAAGTATGAAGACTTCATTAAATATTACTGCTAGACTTACATGAAAAATTCATTTTAAATGCTGCTTAATTTTAAACATTTAAAAAATCATTTACACTAAGTTTAGGGACTAAGAAATTCATCCCTGATGGGCTGCAGCAACTATTTATGCAGTTAAGGCCTTTTAAAAAATAGAATTCACAGTAGATATTTGTTCTATCCAGTTGATAGGCTTCAGAAAGGACTAAATTACCATAAGTTGCACTTGTATTCTAGACCCTGCTTGCACTGGCTTCCCAGAGCAATTGTGCATCTCTTCCCAATGTCATATTCACTAATGACTCTTTGATAGCTTAAAATCAACTGAGGTGGAGGGACTTACACAAAATTTGATCATGCTAGAAATCAGGGCTCTCCCCATTGCTCCTTGAGAAGTTTCTTAAACATTTACTTGTCCACAACAGATTAAACTGTGATCAAGCATAGAATTTGGAATCACACACCACAGCTTTGGGTCCAAGTTTCATTACTTGGGAGCGGGGTTGCCTTTGCTAGATCAAAGTTGTCATTTCCTTAACAGGAAAAGAGGAATATAACATACTTAACATTTTGGCTTTTTCAAGGATTCAGTAAGAAATATATGTAATATGTTTAAGTTAGGGTCTGTCACATAGTAAGGTCTGAATATAATTTATTTAATTTACTCATACAACCACCTTTTCTCACATTTAGTCAAACTGCCTTACTTGTTTTTCTATTAGAGTAACACATGTGTACACACACTCAGTGTAAGAAATAGAGGGAATAGACCACTAATTATCTAACAGTTAATATTCATACCTTTTAACTGCTGAAAATGTCACCTTTTACATCACTCATGACAATTTACATCTTTGCAGATGATCATTGCTAGGAGAGGAAAGGACCCATCAAGTCCTTTTGGTTCCTGTTAGCAATGTTGTCCACTTTAGATCCTTATAGTTATAAATTGCAGTAATTTGGAATGAGCTGTTCCTGTGTAATTTTTAACATGGGAAAGGTTTATTAATGTAGACTTACTTATCCACTGTTTATTTACTGGTATCCAGGAGAGGACTGGCCCGATGGCTTTGGCAGTGAATAGGGAGCCCTGAGTCCAAGAAACATGACATTAGAAGATATAGTGAGGTTTAGGGGCGCCTGGGTGGCGCAGTCGGTTAAGCCTCCGACTTCAGCCAGGTCACGATCTCGCGGTCCGTGAGTTCGAGCCCCGCGTCAGGCTCTGGGCTGATGGCTCGGAGCCTGGAGCCTGTTTCCGATTCTGTGTCTCCCTCTCTCTCTGCCCCTCGCCCGTTCATGCTCTGTCTCTCTCTGTCCCAAAAATAAATAAACGTTAAAAAAAATTAAAAAAAAAAAAAAAAGAAGATATAGTGAGGTTTAAAAAATTATTGAATACCAAGTAAGGCAACATTTGTTAGTCAAAAATGTACGTGCATGGTATTGAAATTACTATGTTAAATTGTTGTGTGATGTAAATATACTCAAATCATTTGTACTTCAAAATTATAACCAATTTTAGAAAAGACACTCTTTGAAGAACATATTTCAAGTTTTTAAATGTGATGGTCTTTTTTCCCTCATTTCTTGGCCTTGAGATGCTGGATGTAATTAATATAATACCTGATTACATTTTGATGATGTCAGAAAAGTATACCTTTGAACTGATTTGTTTATATGTTTTATGTAAAACTCAGAATTTTGCTTTCAATACAGAAGTCCTTAATTTCTCCATAATATAAATCATGAAATACCTCTGCACCCATTATTTAACACAATAGAGTATAAAATTATTAAACTGTGGCAGTATTTTTATAGAAAAGAGTTAATGCAACTCAGTCTTTTCCTATACTCCCTCTCCTTTATGTCCCACTACAGAGCCAGCAGCTGAGCCATACAAAGGGAATGTCTGACAGATAAAGTACACAGATGCTAAGGTCTGGAATACATTTTTTAGCATTAACATCTGTGTCTGTGCAAAGCTCTTGGCTGCTTTCTTCATTTGATGCTTGGATGGGGCTCTTAGGTCTGTTGACTTCATTGCTAAATGTGCTCATATCTGTGCAGCAGGCTCTAATGACCTGCTGAGGAAATCAACTATTGATAAACTAGTTGAAAAGTCCTGATCCTGGGAACTTGTCAGTTTTGTTCCCCTAAGTGACTTGTGTTCACAGGAATTTGACCCCGTTTAATGAAAAGCATCTTAAATAAAATCATCCACAAATTTCATGTAGAGATAAAGGAAGGACATAAATTACTCTTAAATAAGATAGTCCTGAATCAATTTTATATGTCTTTGGATGATCCTTTTCACATTGCTTCAAAAATAAATTTGTATAAACCAATATTTTCAGTACTAGGAAATTAATTTTTAATTCCTTGAGAAATAAAATTCAGGCAACTATGTTCTGAAGGGATTTATTTTCACTATTATTAGAAAATCATACATATCACTTTGGGAGATACAGAAAGTATATTCCCAAATTTTCAACAAATCCCAAACATTGATTCAGTTCACCTAATTAGATCATATAAAAGCCAAGTGATTCTCATTATAGCAAAAAAAAAAAGTACGTTTAAATGCATTTATAAAAATAGATAAATATGCAATTTCTATACATATTTTACTAGAACGTAAATATTGTAATGAAAAACAAATATTTCTTAAAAACACGAATATTTCTTAAAAATTTGGTATTTCTAATTTATGTGCAATATAACAGTATTTATCAAAAGATCTTATCTTTTCCGGAGAAATATTTCCGGAGAAATAATTTATTCTTAAATGTTTAACTGCTACCTGGTTTTGTATTAAAAAAAAGTAAAAACTTCACTTAATGTTTCTTGTGTGCTTTTGTATTTTCTACTTCCTTCTTTCAAATAGTAAACTGAGTTTTACAGAGTTTGTTAGGATTTTGGAATAATGATCATAAAACAAAAATAATATAAAGATAAAACAACACACACACACACAAACACACACACAGGAGCTTATCTGTTACCTGGATCAATTTCCCAGTAAGGATACAACTCTGATTTTGTTTTTGTTATACCCCACAGATGTAACAGACTAGAAATAACTTTATGTATGTTAAAGATAAAGATTGGTATTAACATGCACTTGGTTCTTCTGAACACACATCCCTACCATAATTTCACTTAAAGTGCATGTAAATGCAGAGAACAATCTGAGGGTTGATGGAGGGGTTTTGGATGGCAGAATGGTCTGGATGGGTGATGGGCATTAGGGAGGGCACTTGTTGGGATAACCACTGGGTGTTATAGGTAGGTTATGGACCACTAAGTTCTACTCCTGAAATCATTATTATTATATGTTAACTAACTTGGATTTAAATAAAATAAAATAAATAAAACAAATAAATAAAATAAAATAAAATAAATAAGGTGCATTTAAAATATTCTTTTGTTATTTTTCTAATCTACATTAAAAAAAACATATTAAGTTGCATTTTGTATACTTTACTCTAGTCTCCAAAGGCTAATTATGCTTTAGCTTTAGTGCTATTCCAGTGGGTTTTTGTGTGCTTAGGTTGTTTGAAAATATTGTCTTCCAAAGTGTGGAGGAATCATTTGGATGACATTGTAAACTCCTGATGCCAAGCTGGGAAATTTTCTTCCAAAGACAGCATCTGGTTCTTTGGCAAATCTATTGGTGGTTTTTCTGTACCTCTAGGTCTGTTATATGGCTGGCTGCTTTTGAGGACTGTTTTCTACTTTACTGAAATGAAGGACTGTATAAATCACTGAAACATTCTGTGATGTTGATTTAAGTACTAGCTTAGAAACTAAGGCTCCATATATGAGATAAGCATAACATTGATGTCTGTATGCTGATATACTCTCAGGAACATCTGTTTCTGCAAATGCCTGGGACGGCCTAAATGTGCAAGATGAATAAGTGTATTATATGTTCAATGGAAAAAATATTTTACAGTCATTGATATTGTTTGAGAATTTATTCTTCACTCATTCCGAAGTTAATTAATTGAGAAGTACCAAGCAGAAGGTACTGTTGAGAATCTGCTATTTCTTCTGGCAAAGCTATTGATGACTTGAGTAGAAAAACTTTCCTGTGATGTGAGGTAATACTGAAGCATATTTTTGTGTTTTCCAAAAATACCATATTTGAATAACGAATCTTTAGAATACAGAATTCATAATCAACAGCAGTTGTAAGGCAGGACGATTTTTCTTTCTGGGTAATTATAAGTAATGTAATTCACTAATTTCTGCCATAATGATGAATAAGAGGGTGTACAAAGTAAAAGTTAATTTATTACAATGTCTTCTCCCTTTTTTATGCTAGTTAACTCTTGCTGAGTTAAAAAAAAAATTAAATGAAAACCCCTTAGATTCCCTTATTAATTCACTCTATATGTGTTTGTTCAGTGTTTTATATTTACCAGAAACTATTCTAAGTCCTGGGGATACAAACTCAAATACCATCATGGCCCCAAGTTAAAGGGACTTGTACTAGGCAAGACTGATGCAGAGCTTGGAAAATAAAGGAACTTCTAGAGAGGATGGCTGCAAACAGAAATTACATAACATAGTAAGCAAAAAGATACGGTTTGATTGTTACAGAATCGTAGATGAACAGCTTATTTTTCCTTGATAAGTCAGGGAAGATTTTAGTGAGGAAGTTCTGTTTCACCTGAGTCTTAGTAATGATTCAGAGGTTTTTAAGAAAAAGTAAAAAAGTGTATTGATACAAAATTCCAGAAAGTTGGAAAGGCAAGTAATAAAGGGTAGGAGTTGTGAGACTTTATGGTGTTTTTAGAGAAGCTCAGTTTTCATGCATATATCCCTCCCTGCATGAGAGGATTAGCAATTGCCAGTGGAAAAGATGGCATAAATTTGAACTTAATGTAGACAAGATCAGGAGCCAGAGCCTCACCAGCTGGAAAGATAAAAAAAAAAAAAAAAAAATTATAATTTAATATCAAATGTCCTGTGGGAGACACTTGGATGTTTAACTCAGTTTCCTTGTTATCACTTGCTGTCTTCCACAAACATGAGAATATGTAGTTGTACACCCTTTGGAAAGGGTCGTTTTTCTTAAGGAACAAGAAAGCAATATTGAAAGGTGCATTCTTAGTAACAATGCAATCTTGTATAGTAGTTCGTGGGGTATATTATGAAAATTAAATTAATAGATATGTATAAGAATACTTTTAATGTAGCACATACCTAATGAACATTATTTATTTTATTATTTTTCCTGCCATCTCAAATCTATGTCTGAGTTCATAATCCAGCATATGCCAAATTTTGTATTAAGTCTCTTCTGTTTCCTTACATGATCTACTGGGATGCTCTAGTCTGTTATCCTGGATTTTCTATCATGGGTTTTGTCTTGAATCAAGCTAAAATTTATCTTGTACAGCACAGGGACTAATATCCTTATCTTCCTGATCCATTACCCAGACACCTTCCAAACTACTCACAGCTTCCCACATTGGTCATTCCAATACTTTGATAGCTTAATGTAAGCTAACAATGTTAAGAAATGATATTTCTAAAATTTAAATCATTTATAAAATTAAATAAGGCCTTATCAAACAAAATAATAAAATGAACATATAGTGGGGGAAATAGTACAGTTTTAGTAGCAACAACAATGACGAGAGAGAGAGAGAGAGAGAGAGAGAGAGAGAGAGAGAGAGAGAGACAGCAAGAGTGAGAGGGAGAGAAAGGGAGAGAAAGAAAGAGATAGCTAGGAACTTAAAATGTGTTGTAACTCTTTGGAGAAATCATAAAACTATAGAGAGGCAAGGAAGATATCTTAAATAAATAGGCATTCCAATTATAGTCTTGAATGAAAAATAATAATATGAAGATATGAATCAGTGTATAAAATGAATGTAACCTAAGCTCTATTCAGCCAGGTTTTGTGTGAGTGTATAACTTGACTAAAGGATTTTGTAGTTCATCTGGAAACATTTACATGAAGGTTTTGAAAAATAAGAGAGTTCATAATATGTGTGTGTGTGTGTGTGTGTGTGTGTGTGTGTGTGTGTGTATTTAATCCACATTTGCATTTGGTAGAGTTGTTGTTTAACTGTCCCCAATTCTTTGCTTCTCCCTTTATCCATGACCTTCGTCATTTAATCTGCCAGTCAGCCATAAATTCCTTTGTTCTTAAAAGATGTAGCAAAGTAAAAACTTGAAAAAGCATTTCGTGGTTTTATTTGAATTCTTATGCGTCTGAAATCACCAAAAGACCATGCCTGAGCTAGGCTGCTGGAGGATGAGGGACATGGGGAGACAAACTAGCCAAATTTCTTCCAGCTAAAGCCAACCAAAACCAGTCAGTAGTGAGCCTCACTAATCATACAAATCAGTTTAGCTTAGGTGATAAAAATTTACTCGATGGAGTTCTGCCAGAATTGATGACCACCACACTTATAAGCTAAATAAGTGTAGTTTATATTGATGCAGTCTTGTTTGCCATATGCAGCATAATTATGATATAGATATTGCTACCAGGGATCGAATGCTGTGGCAGCAAAACACACAATTTGTAGATAAGAGGGGTTGGTAGGAACATGCAGCAGATGAAGAGGATATTATTGTATAAAGATGGAAAGTGTGGGACAAAATATTATGAAAGCTTGAAGAAAGAGTAAGAAAACTGGTATTTAATGATAGGAAAATAGTGACCCATGTTATGCATTGACAAATTTTTTGGTAAAACTGACAGAAGGTAGACATGGACGTGAGCAAAGGGATTTCCAAAAAGAATATACCTCCTTCATGCAAATCTGTTTCCTGGGAACAATGACTAATGGCATTGGTTAAATTTATAATGGTAAATTTATATGCTATGATATGATGAAGTATTGGAATTAATGTGAAAATAGAGATTACAAAATCCTTATGTCGTAGTATCCCATTTTGGTGGACTAATACTATTTGACAAAGGAAGATAATTAAAGGCAGCGAAATGGCCTTGGCATGCACTGCCATGAACTGACTGTCCTTTTCAGTCCCAGCAGGTACTCATGCCATCGCTTGCTCTCATTGACATTCTCATGGGTTTTTCAGATTACGGATATTCACATTAAATATTTGGATGTATTTGAAAGATTGGCTGAACTGGACACCTCATAAAAGAACTGAGAAAAACATGAAATGTATTCATTTTTGTTGAATTTCTATATATTGTTTAATTTTATAGTACCCATAGATATAGTTGAAAGACTCAGCTCTGAAATTTAAATAACTGAGTTTGAATTATATATCTGCCTTTATAGACTTTATGAAATCTGAGTATAATAAACATTCAAGCTCTCTTCATGGATGAAATGGGCATTATAATGTCTATTATTTTAAGGTACTGCAAAGAATAATTCAGGATTGCATAAACATTTTTTGGTATGTGTTAATATTACGACAGAAGTTAACGTGGATATATAGATGGGAAAAAGATAGGTGGATCATAGAAAGACATAAACATAGCTTCCTATAGAAAAAGAGTGAGATAAAAATGAAGTCATTACACCAATAACTAACTGATCTTGCTTTTCTGATCAATTACATGTGAATAGTTTTCACTTCAAATAAGAAAAATCCATCATTTTATCTTTAATTTGAACACCAAAGTTACTGTGGCCAAGTCCTTATTGTCCTAGCAGTAATTAATTTTTGTATTGAAGTTTCTCTGAATTCAGAAAGGCTTCAAAGTTCAGAAGATGAATATTATGGATGAGATAAACAAAATTCAAGTACACTAACCCTACAGTATTAATCATTTCCCACATGTCTTGAAATAATGTGACATGTCTTCATTGTGAGACTGATGTGTAGGGATTTATAAAGATCCCTATTATACAAGTATCAATTCATTTGGATTTATAATTTTTTTCTGGAATGATGCTTCAGTGAAAGAAGAACCTAGCAATTTTATCTAATCTCACTATAGTATTTGATATTTGCTTAGCAGAAAACATAAGTTTAAATATGATAGGAAAAAAGATGAATTAAATAATATAATTTAATTTAGAAAATAATAATCTTCTTTTATTGATATGCACTTTCAAATATCCTTTTTTGTATATATAACTTATTTTTAAATACTGAGTAATATGCACATCATCCTTTTAGTTTTTGTGTATAGCAACTTCAGGGATTAAAGTGACCTATTGTTTTACTTCAGTGAATTTATTGGATGAGATTACAAGAGCAAAAAATATAATTTTATTTTTACTTGGAAAAATAAGTGCATTAATTTAGTTTGCAAACCATTTCATAAAATATTCTTTAATAAAATTGTGTTCCCTTGAGAAATATGAAAACCTGAACATAAGAATATTTAAGACCTCAAATTTAAGGTAATTGTAATTTTTCAGTGTTTTTTAGTAGCAAATGTATTAAAGATCATTGTGTTATTAAATCTATTCAATATAAAAAATTTTTAAACATACATATACTTTATAAAAATATTCATGATTTTTTAAATGTTTCTGCTAACATTATTTAATATTGAAAAAAGATGAAAAATTGAAATATTTTCAGATGTTTAATGAAAATATGTGATTAATGAAACTTCACTGGATCTAAAACTTAAAATTCTATTTTTGTATTTTTATCTTATAATTATTTTAAATATTGTTTATAATAAAAATACCAATTATTAAGCTCCTGGCTAAGTATTTTACACATGAAAACTCATGTAATTCTCACAAAAGCCAATGAGGTAGGTACTGTTATTTAATCCTGATTTTATAGATGAGAAAAATGAGACACAGAAATGTTAACATAACTTGTAGATATTCACATAGCTAAAAAGTATCAGCAGGGAAGAAACCCTACTAGGCTAATTACAGAGTCCATGCTCTTGACACTTACACTATTTTACTTACTGACAGATTGCAAGTTACCACTCTTGAAGTTGTTTCCATACAATTCCAGGCTTAGAAAATGTTGATTTGGAAAATACTTGTAACATGGGAAGAATTCTTCTGTATTCCATGAAATGCTTTGCTCTTGAAAGATTCACTGTATTTTTGAAACATACGCACATACACATGCACACACATACAACCAACAAGGCATGAAATTTTTAAATTAAAAATATAAGCATTCAGTCTGTACTCTTGAATTTGTGATGTTTAATTAATTAATTTATTTATTTTTAGTGTATTTCTCCTAATTGTTCAAGAAAGAATAATGGTTTTGAATCCTGATTCGTTCACTGATTTGGAAGCCATGAAGCAACTGGTTTGGAAAATTATTTAAAAATTGAAATTGTTTATGCTTTATTGATTTTCTCAGTGATTTTCTTGATGTTTGTTCATGAAAAATTACACACTCTAAAGTGAAGAGGTGACAATGAAGTAGCTTTTTCCTTTAAAACAACACTCAGAATACATGTGACAGAATTGTGGAATAGTCAAAATTGATCAGAGGAGTAGTGTTGTCCAATCTCATATAGACTTGTAAAATAACACTAAAAATGTATAGTTTTTCTATTAGAACCCTTTTTACAGATGATTTTTATAAATTGCTTTTTCTTACTGTAAATTATACTGTGTTTTTACATTCTTTAAAGAGAAATATTAATCCTTCAGTCCTAACCTTTCCAAAATTTTAAAATCTTCATAGGGAACTTAAACTATAATAAAAATGTAGAAATATCAAACAGTCCTACTTTCTTCTTTATATTAATCCTGGAGAGGGAAAATTGTTCTCAGAAAAATTTTTCTTGTGTTGTTATTATTATATTTGATGATGAATAAGGGGAATATTTTCCTTAAGCATATAATAGCTCATTTATGGATAAGCCTGTTATTGATTATAGTATGTAAATGTGCTCATGTAACACATCAAAAGATAATATTTAAAAAAATGTGTATGGCATCATTAGCTTGAGCATTTTCCAGTGTCCATGATACATTTAAAAAAATTAATTTTTCAAATCTTCCATAGTATGGAATTCAGTTCTTTGTTATTCTGTTATTTCCAGACTATGCAGATTTAAATATACGCTAATAGTATTATAATAATGTGTCAGAAAATGTAAAAGGAATTAACTCTGACATCTGTTAATTAATTGGCAGAATTCATGTGCCTCATTGCAAAGTGACCTTTTACATCATTTTCAAAGTTTTTTTTAACAGATACAAGATTTCTTAGATTTATTACAATAGTCATTTCATTGATTATATTTTTTAATTATAGATTTTGTTTTAAAATGAGAAATAATAGTAACATCAATGGCTGTTTTTGATAACTTCATATTCTACCTCTAAATATAATAACATGATTTCTTTGCCTACTGTAATTCTGATACAACCTCACTACCACACTGTGGAATAAATGATGTTTCTTTTTTTCTCTCTTTCTGTCTTTTTCTTTCTTTCTTTCTTTTTCTTTCTTTCTTTCTCTTTCTTTCTTTCTTTCTTTCTTTCTTTCTTTCTCTTTCTTTTTCTTTCTTTCTCTTTCTTTCTTTCTTTCTTTCTTTCTTTCTTTTTTTCTTTCATGTTTATTTTTGAGAGAGAGAGAGAGAGAGAGAGAGAGAGCACACGCATGTGAGCAATCCTGAGTGGGGGAGGGGTAGAGAGAGAGGGAAACCCAGCAGGGAGCTAAAACTCTGGACCAGAGAAATCATGACCTAGGCCGACGTTGAACGCTTAATCAACTGAGCCACCTAGGCACCCCACTTTCTAACTTTTTTTAAAGCTTATTTATTTATTTTAGAGAGAGAGAGACAGTGAGCAAGTGCACATGCATGAGTAGGGGAAGGGCAGGCAGAGAGAGAGAGAGAGAGATTTCCATGCAGGATCTGTGATGTCAGCAAGGAACCCAACTTGGGGCTTGATCTCATGAACTGTGAGATCATGACTTAAGCTGAAATCAAGAGGCAGATGCTTAACTGACTGAGCCATCTAGGCACCCCAACAATGTTTCAATTACTAATATTAATTCAGAATTGTGTATTTTAGAATTTTTAAATACTAGAACTATAAATAATTATATAATAATATATAAAGGTATTGATATTTATTGATTCATCTCAGTTGATTAAAAAAGGAAGGGTTGACTCAGGTATCATTGTTAAAATAAATGTGTTTCAGATTATATTGTAGAGCATTATCATTATTTTCATAGCCGTGTCACTATAAATGAAGACAAAATCTTAGAAACCAGAACAGGTTTTTCCTTTTTAAGTTAATGCCAACTGTATCTGAGATACTAATTTAGGAAAGCTCCCGCGGTCACTTTCAGTTACATATGTGTGTGTGCATGTGCCTGTGTGTGCACAGTGATGCCTACAGTGACACTTTATTTGTTGAAGTTATTTTGGTTACCATCTACACTCATACGCCCATCTCTCACACACACATTGCACCCTGGCCATGAGACTATGATCAGCAGTCAAGATATTTCTTACTCCACTTTGCACATTAAATAAAAAGCTTAATGCATGACATTTTAAAAATGCTTGCTGTACTGATATTTTAAAAGAAAAACTCAGCTCAACAAGAAAGAGATTTAAATGATAAAGGTGTAAAACCTTAGTGATCAGTTCTTAAGTCTGAAGAATTATTCATGGTGAATTCATGGATATCTTTGCAAGTGGGGCTCTGTAATACAGACCCCAACTTTCATAAAAGATATACACCATCCTTTCAAATATCTGAATAAACAGAAAACAACACAATTCTTTCCAGGCAAAATAAAGGGTAAAAACCCTTTGTTTTACTACTGAATATATAAGACAGTCACAGTCCTACATGATGTGGAAAATGTGGGGGTTCAGAGCTGAGGGCCAAGAAAGAATTCTTGAGACATCCTCAGTGCCAAAATGTGGTTTTATTAAAGCATGGTGATAAAACCCAGGGCAAAAAGAGCTACACCGGGGTTGTGAAGAAAGGACAGATTATATACTTTCAAGTTGAGAGGGGAGCTTGGGGTAGCACAAGCCTCCAAGGAATTTTGGAAGCAAGGTTTCCAGGATCCAGAGGGGGCTAGCCATTGTTAGGAAAAGGTCATTTATTACTGTTTAGTAAAACCTCAGTCATGAGACCCTTTAGATACATACCAGTGGGCTATATGCTTGGAGAATGATGGTTAACATACATTTGGGGAGTGGAGAGAACGGAAATTTCCAAAGGCACTTTTATATGTTAAAGTGGACTTACAGGATCCTGGAGGTCAGGAAAATGTTAAGCAAAATTGCCTTTTGCCCTTAGCAAAATGTCATCATCGAGGCAGCTGAGTTTCTAGAGGAAGGTCACACTCTCTGTCTCAAGGACTTGTCAATGAGCTGTAAGTTGTAAGGAAACTTAAAATTTTTTTCTTCTGCCTTTGTTTCCCACATCACTAGATATGCTGCTTTTTCCTAGGGAAGATTTATGAAGTTTCTAATGTTTCATTTAAAGATGTGTTAGATATTTAATTAGTATATTTTTATCATTATTGACATGGCTTATTAATATAAATAAAGCTGGTGATGACAATGAAGATGAGGCAGTTGGTGATAGAAAATCAAGAAATCAGGATAAGTATTATTTTAATAGAAATAATACAGTTTAAGAAGTAAAATATCCAGAGCTTAATCCCTAGTCTAAAAATTGCTATCTATATGCGTTTAAGCAATATATTTCACTATCTATGAGAATAACAAAATTTGAATCATATATGTGTTGGTGGTTTGGAGTGAGGATAAAGTTTATATTTATAGCTGCTAAATAATTACAATTAGAATTAAAACAAGTAATGATAACCACTGGATTAGCTGATATGAAGATGCCAATAGAAGAGTATTAGCAGGGGCGCCTGGGTGGCGCAGTCGGTTAAGCGTCCGACTTCAGCCAGGTCACGATCTTGCGCTCCGTGAGTTCGAGCCCCGCATCGGGCTCTGGGCTGATGGCTCAGAGCCTGGAGCCTGTTTCCAATTCTGTGTCTCCCTCTCTCTCTGCCCCTCCCCCGTTCATGCTCTGTCTCTCTCTGTCCCAAAAATAAATAAACGTTGAAAAAAAAAAAAATTTAAAAAAAAAAAAAAAAAAAGAAGAGTATTAGCAGCCATTTCTTAGGTATCACACTTACCCCAGTGCCCATACAGTTCAAATCACAAGGTTTCTTAGAAAACCATAAATACCCAAAACACTCATTAAAAACAAAAATTCATCTGCCTGGAGCCTATATTTTTGTTTTCTTGTATAAACTTTTCCTTCCCTTTTGCTTCTATTAGGTGACAGTCAAACCACATATGATAATTCTCATTCATAAGCAAGTAAATATCAACTGCATTGTTTCCTACCCTATTATATCTGTGTTAGTTGTTTCTGGAGGTTTCACTGGAGACTCTGCTCTCATGAGTCTCTCTCCATTGGAGTTACAAAAATGGTACACTTCCTCCACACTAGTGCCACAAGATGTGTTCCCTTGACCCTCCTGTTGGGTCTGTGTGGCAATAAAGGACTTGGGCTTTCACATGCTAAATCTGGTTAAATCATGTCTGCTTTATATAAAGCTAACATTTATTGTCCCATTGGTGGCAGCAAGGATAGTTAAGTTAGTTTTGATTATCTGACCATCTGGTCTCTGTCAGGTAAAATAGGACAGAGAACAAATTTTCTGTAAAGAGCCAATCAACTCAGTATGTGGTTTTATATATTTGTCACTTTTGATTGTCTTTTTGTCTTGAGAATTCCTGGAATTGAGTTACCCATTACCAGCCTATTGGGTCACAAGACAATAGTTTAGTTGAACTGTTAGCCATTGTCAGCAATGGTGTTGGGAATTTGCTCATATAAATTTCAGAGATAATTATTTTGAAAATTGATATAATACTCCATTTGTCTTCTGGTAGTTTCTCTTTTTTCTCTTTGTTTATATATGTGTGTGTTGTGTGTGTGTGTGTGTGTATATATATATATATATATATATATATATATATATATATATATGGGAAAAAAGCCTTTCTATGTTGTTCTAAAGGAAAATAAATTAGCATTTATAATGCCACATTTATAAACATGGTCCTTTCATCTCTGTGTACAGCTCTTTAAATGCTTCTGGAAATAAATCAATCATAAACATTTGTCAAATGTACATAACCATTAGGGTTATATAATTCAGGTGGTTTCTTGTTAAAGGGAAGGGAATTAATGGGATTTTCTAAAAATGAAAATTGTTTTCTAAAACTTGTCAACAAGACCTTTAATTACTAATGTAACAAATATTCAAATGAAACTATATGTCTATTGGAACGAGAATACAGGTGGAATAGAAGAGATTGCTTTTTGCCTGACCCAAGTTTCTTTTTTTAATAGCTTTATTGAGAAATAATCAATACACCATACAATTCATTCATTTATGGTCTAAAAGCTAATGTCTTCTAGTGTATTCTTAGAGTTATGCATCCATTACCATAATCAATTTTAGAACATTTTAATTATCCCAGAGAAGAAACCCCATATCCCTTAGCTCTTACCCTCAGTCCCCTATCCTTCCAGTCATAGGTAATCACTAATCTACTTTCTGTATCTGTAGATCTGCCAGTTCTGGACATTTCAGTTAATGGAATTATAAAATATGTAGACCTTTGTGATTGGCTTCTTTCACGTAGCATAATGTTTTCAAGGGTCATCTATGTTGTAGCATTCCTTTTTATTGCCAAATATTTATTGTATCAATGTAACACATTTTATTTATGCATTAGTCAGTTTGAGTTGTTTCTACATTTGGTTATTATGAATAAGGGTGCTATGAACATTAATGTACAAGTTTTTTTCATGGTCATATGGTTCATTTCTTCTGGGAATTTAAGTAGGAGTACAGTTGTTATATCTTAAGGCAACTTTGTGTTTAACCATTTGAGGAACTACCAGGCTGTAATCCAAAGTGTCTAACTCTTTTACATTTCTATCAGCAGCATGTGAGAATTTCAATTTTTTTACATCCTTGACAATTTTTGTTATTATTTGTCCTTTTGGTTATAACAGTCTTAGTGTGTGGACTCTTTGTAGATTCGAGACTCCTGACACCTCAAAAAACAAGAAGAGTTCCAAGTATACGTCTTGGTTTTTTGTTTGTTTGTTTTTTTAATTTCTCCTTTTAGGGAAAGAAACACAAATAGAGAAGTCTTACCAAAATATATTCAAATTGCCCTAGTTAATAAGGGAGGAAAAGTTCTGTTTGGCAGTAACATGGTGTTAGCAAACCTTAAACTTCAGCCATTGACGGGAACCGTGCTAAAATTAGATGAGTATTATAAAAAACCTCAAATAGAGTAAAAGCTATAAAATCCCACATAGGTATTAACTTAGTGAGAGTTTTATACATTTCTTCTTGTCAATAGAAAATATTTTCCAAACAAACCAAATGATAGGTTTATGTTTCTCCATGTCAAAATAACCAGGCATCTTAAGTTCAAAATAATTCCTATTCTTGAATGGCAAATAAAGCATATATACCTACATAAATATGTATAATACATGAAATTATTATATGAAGTTATATTATTTCCAGAGCTAGCACAAGATTAACTTCTTGCTTTGAAAAATACTGGCACTTTTAAGAAATTTTCAAACCATTGTCGAAGCTCTAATATACATACACACTTATATGTATTTGACTATGGATTAAATGGCCTTGGTTGCTAAGTTACCAAGTAAGAGGCAGAAAAAATATCAAGTCAGGAAACCAAATAGTAAAAGAAATTGAGAATAAGGTTCCCTCCCCCCCCACCCCCCGGAACCATGCATTTGTGGGAAAATACAGGCCCACAAAAAAATGACTAATAACATCCTAGTGATGGCAGAATGATAGTAAGCAGTGAATGACGCAGTAATCATGAAGTATATGCTACTTGTCATAGAATTGTGTGGATTGCATTACAGCTTTATGTGTAATTACAGTTTTGAAGAGTGGTTATTTTACACTACATCAAGAATAGTGACTTTATGTTGTTGAGAGTTTACACTCAGAACTCCCTATACCATCATGAATAAATTACGATAAATAAATGAGTAAAGAATTCATAGAAATTACCTTATGCCCATTATTTTCAAAGATAGATGAAATGCAGAGTGGGACTCCTGCTACACTACCACACACACACACTCACACACACATACACACACACACACACACACACACACACCATGAAGCAAGGGTTCCATAGTCAAATTATTTTCACTGCATAAATCACATGATTTAGTTTTTATGGATAATTGTTGAGGATTTTTTTTTTACTTATGGCAGATGTGTTCTTGAAAAATTATGCCTGGTATAGAAAATTTGGAAAGAATCCTAGAACACCCAATTATGCAAGACTTATAGCTCATATAAGGGACACCTACTGTTTTAAAGGAGAACATGGGATTTATAAATTTTCCACAAAGGAAGTTCTGTCTGAAAGATTTAATGGGACTGGGATTCAAACAAAAGATATTTGTTCTGTTTTTTGTTTTTCTGACACCCATTTTGTCAACAACAATTAATTATTAAGTGCCATAGTGGTTTGAAATCCCAGCATAGACATTTTACTCACATCTTAGGAATCCACCTGATGTGCAGCCTAAGTAGAAATGTAAGAAGCATTGGGCATTTTCCCAGAGGTTTATCTATCCTTGTCAATTTTTAATACTTGGAGAAGTTGCACAATTTTAAAAGAGTTTTTCCCATTTTGAAAGTCTATTTTAAAAGTAAATTAATTTTAGAAGTTACTGACACATTATAGCATATACTTCGTGGCAATTAGTTTACTTTGTTTTTATTTAAGTAAAAGAATTTTATTAAGTGCACCAAAGGATGATACTCATCTCTGCTAAGTAATATATTTATGTCCCCAAAGTAATACAATATATAATTGGAAAGCCCTTGGCATTATTTTACAGTACATGGCCAGCATAATTGGCTGAATTAGATTAAAAGCTATTGAAGAGTTTAGAATCAAGTTACAATTAACCACAAATTTATAACTTGTTGAATCTATTTAATTGCGTATATAATGAATATACTGAAATAATTTATTCACTTAAAATTTGATTTTTTTAAAGCAATTCTCAGATCTTTAAAAGCGTAGCGTGTTTCCTTAAGTAGCTCACTACTTAATTGTATTTTGAAATGACTTTGCCTTTGTTGTTTAGTAATACTTTTGGAATATCTCACCTTATTTTGATACGTGATATAATAGGGTAACATTAATTTTAGCATACGAGTTATTTATTTAGCATAGGCATAATGCTATATGTGCTTTATGTGTATTATTTTCAGTCTTCCCACCAGCATGCAAAACATCTTTTCTTTACAAAGTATTCATTGGGATTTGGAAGATTGGATTAAAAGAGCAATTAACACTGACTAGTAAGAGTAAGTTAATGACCTGCAATAAATGAATTCTAAAGCTCATGTTTTGTTCCACTAAGACATGCTGCTGCCAGTTGTTTTCACTATTTCTGTATAAAGGTACCTATTTCAGTAAAAGATATTTATGTATCATTTTACCATCAGAAGTTTAAAGATGTAAATATAATGTAAAATAATTAAATCTTTTGGGGGACAGCAACAGAGTAAGTCCTTGGAGCCATCCCTGGAGCCAGAGCTGTCTGTCCCCTCCTCTTCTACTTCCTGTTGCAAACAATAAAGGCCCTTCATACCATAAAACAAAACAGAATGAAACAAAACACAATAATTAAGATAGTACCAATAAGAAAGAACAAATAAGTTGTGATTTCAAGTAAAAGCAGGAACATCAATGTCCTGAGGAGAAGCAAAAGGAGAGAAGGAAGAAGTGGAAGAGGGTTAAGGGCGAGAACAAAGAAGAAATGAAATAATGGAAAGGAAAAAACATGAGTAAAAGTTATAATATAATAAAATCTTGGAGCGCCTGGGTGGCTCAGTCAGTTAAGCGTCCGACTTGGGCTTAGGTCATGATCTTCCAGTTCATGAGTTTGAGCCCCACATCGGGTTCTGTGCTGACAGCTCAGAGCCTGAAGCCTGCTTGGGATTTTGTGTTTCCCTCTCTCTCTGCCCCTCCCCTGCTAATGCTCTCTCTTGAAAATAAACATGTAAAAATATATAATAAAATATGGTTTCTTACAACCAGAAATCCATATTTAATGACACTTCCTTACATGTAAAATGTGATAATACATAATGTTTGTAATGAAGGTATCTGAACTTAATATCCCCAAATGCTTTTCAGTCATTACTTCAAATTTCCCAGAATTCATTTTACTTTTTTTTTCTTTATAAATACTAATTCTTTTTCCTGAGTACACTGTAATCCCCTCAACTTTAGAAGTCTTGGGACTAATGAGTTTTCTACTCTGTAAATATAAATATATATATGCCAACATTTTGAAGGATTGTCTTGTAATCTTCTTGCTATATCCAGTTATCTTTCTTTCTTTCTTTCTTTCTTTCTTTCTTTCTTTCTTTCTTTCTTTCAAGTTTATTCATTTATTTTGAGAGAGAGAGTGCTATAAGCAGGGGAGGGGGAGAGAGACAGAGAAGAGAGAGAGAGAGAGAGAGAGACAGAGAGAATCCCAAGGAGGCTTTGAACTGTCAGTGCAGAGCCTGATGTGGGACTCGAACCAAAGAACCATGAGATAATGACCTGAACCGAAATCAAGAGTCAGACACTTAACTGACTGAGCCACCCACGCACCCCTATCAGGTTATTTTTCTTAATACAAATGAAAATAATCCCCTTATTTGAAATGTCTTCTATTAGGTGATTCCACCATTGGATCACTAACAAAATAACACTTTATTTACCATCTAAGAAAATTCCTATCACATATTCTTGGTGTTAATTGATGACTGATCTTTCTTTCTCTTTTTCTTTTCCTTTTTCCTTTTCTTTCCCTCCTCTTCCCTTTTCTTTCCCTTCTTTTTCTTTTCCCCCCACTCTTTCTTGTTCTTCTTCTATTTTCTTTGGACATAAGTCTGCCATCATGTGTGGTGTCTCCAGTGAAGGTATATATATAGCACATCATTTCTTTTGGCCCTTTGATACAATGACATTTATATGTTTATTTCACTTCTCTCATAGACTTTATGGTATCTCTCTGAAACATTCAAATCCATTTCTAATTCTAAATTTAAACATGTATTCCAAACCTTTTAATGTCCCAACTCTTATTATATAAACATTCCTAATGTAATTCATGAAGTAATAACTGCAAATTAATAATTAAAAGAAATAAAATATAGCTATAATTGTTACATAAATATGAATGTATACAATGCATCATTTAAATACAAGTTAGGAAAGTTTGGAATAATCATGGATCAAGCAAGATATTTCAAAATACTGATTCAAAGGGGCACATGCACCCTAATGATATCAGCAATATCAACAGTAGTCAAACTGTGGAAAGAACCCAAAAGCCCATTGACTGATGAATGGCTAAAGAAGATGTGGTATACACGCACACTCTCTCTCTCTCTCTCTCTCTCTCTCACACACACACACACACACACACAGACACACACACACACACACACACACACACACACACACACACACACGTAATGGAATATTACTCAGCCATCAAAAATAATGAAATCTTGCCATTTGCAACAACATGGATGGAGCTACAGTGTATTATGCTAAATGAAATAAGTCAGTCAGAGAAAGGCATATTCTTTCACTCATATTTGAAATTTAAACAACAAAACAGATGAATATAGGGAAAAGGGGGAAAAAAGAGAGGGAGGCAAACCATAAGAACTCTTAACTATAGAGAACAAACTGAGGGTTCCCGGAGGGGCAGTAAGTGGGATGATGGGCTAAATGGGTGATGGGCATTAAGGAGGGCACTTTTTGGGATGAGCACTGTTATATTTAGGTGATGAATCACTAAATTCTACTCCTGAAGCAAATATGACATTATATGTTAACTAACTGAAATTTAAATAAAAGCTTGAAATATTAAAATATATATATATTTCTTTTTAACCTAAAATATTTTTGGCATCTGCTATTAGGGAAGTAATTCTATTCTATGAATTCCTTGGTCTATAGAACAGAAAACAGAATAATGAAGAAGGAAACAATGAATCACTTAATCACAGTGATGGTAAAGTTTATGTTAACTAGACATAAAGTGCCCAGACTAATCATTTCTGGATGTGCCTGTGAAGATACTTTTGGGTGGAATTTGCATTTGAAGCTGTGAACTCAGTAAAGTAGACTGCCCTCCCCAGTGTGGGTGGGGATCATTCAATCTTGAACCTGAATAGAAAAAATGTGGAGGAATGAGGAATTAATGATTTTTTTTTTCACCTGCCTCACTGCTTGAACTGAGCCATCTCAGCTCATCTCCGCTGTCCTTGGACTGGGACTTACACCATCAACTCTGCTGGTTCTCAGGACATCAGACTTGGAATAAATAACATCACTAGGTGTTCATGGTCTCCAGCTCACAGACAGACAATCATGGGACTTCTCAGCCTCCATAATCACCTAAGCCAACCTCATAATAAATCTCTCTCTCTCTTAAAAAAATATATTTATAATATAATATAATATAATATAATATAATATAATATAATATAATATAACATATTATATAATATTTTATATAATATAGATAATATAATATAGATAATATATTTTATATAATATAGATAATATAATTTTTATAATATAATACATGTAATCTATATATAATCTATAAAATATTTAGTATCTATATAAATATATATTATCTATTCCATTGTTTAATGTTTTTAATGTTTATTTATTTTTGAGAGCAGGTGAGGGGCAGAGAATCTGAAGCAGCCTCCAGGCTCTGAGCTGTCAGCACAAGCCTGATGTGAGGCTCAAACTAACAAACTGCGAGATCGTGACCTGAGCCAAAGTGGGAAGCTTAACTGACTGAGTCACCCAGGCGCCCCTATCTATTCCATTTCTGTAGAGAGCCCTGTTTAATATAGTCACCTAACCATACTTCTTTATTTGTGAAGCTAGAACATATAGTCATTATTCTGAGTAGTCAGGTCTCCAGGTAAATATTTATTTAAAATACAAATATGGGCACCTGAGTGGCTCAGTTGGTTACGTGTCTGATTTTAAATTTCAGCTGAGGTCATGATCTCATGGTTTGTGAGATCGAACCCTGTGAAGGGCTGTATACTGACTGCTCGGAGTCTGTTTAGGATTTTCTCTCTCTCTCTCTCTGAAAATAAACTTAAAAAAATTAAAAGAAAAATAAAAAAAATAAAACCAACTGTAAAATAAATTTAGACATCTCAGACAATAGCAGTTCTTAGTATCTTTTAAAGAATAAAGTGATAATAAAGTACAAACAGGCAAAACAGCACAAAACAGTTTATGTAAAGAAATAATGACCAAAAATACCATAAGTGAATACTACCATCACTCGAAATGTGTTAAACCTTCAAAGAAAGACTAAATGTGCACATTGAGCAATAAACAGATTTAAAATATGAAACATTCTTGAAACCTTTGAGGCACCTCAGTATAACTTTAACATCCAGTACGTATTTTAAGAGAATACTCATAATACAAATGGGGTGCATATATGGTTTAGTCAGTGAAGTGTCCAACTATTGATTTCAGCTCATGTCATCATTTCAGTGTTGTGGGATGGAGCCCCAGGTCAGGCTCCATGCTGAGTGTCGGGATTCTGCATAAGATTCTCTCCCCCCTCTCTCTGCCCCTTCTCTGCTTGCACGTGTGCACGCTCTCTCTCTCAAGAATGAATAAATGAATGAATGAATGAATGAATGAATAAATAAATAAATAAATAAATAAATAAATAAAAGAATACAGGAAATGATAAACACTTTATGTTTAAGCAGAGAGTAGCTGAGCCTTTTGCTGTTTTATAATCATGAGTTCTTAACCTTAAAGTGCACACTAAGTAAAAAGCAAGTAACATAAAATTAAATCCACATTTAGGCATATCTACTGAAATTCAAGCCATCAAAAATTAAAAAGAAAAGAAAGCTTCTGAAGAGAAATTAAAAGAGAAAAAGTCTTACATTGACAATAGATTAGTAATCGTATGTAGTAGATACAGATAGACAATGAAATACTAGCTTATGTTGCTGGAGGAAAACCAGCAAAACTGTAGTATGAATGAGAGTGTGTGACATTTTATCTGATAGCTTACAACCCACAGACTTCGTAAAAGAAATGTTAAAAGCTTTACTTCACCAATACGAAAATGTAAACAGAGGGAGATAGTGAGATGAAAGAACAAATGGTAACCAAATACATTGTAAAATATCTAAACACTGCTTATAAAACTTACATGCATTACTTCAAAACATTTAAATAGCACTGGGGCTA
Source organism: Puma concolor (assembly GCF_028749965.1). NCBI lineage: Eukaryota > Metazoa > Chordata > Mammalia > Carnivora > Felidae > Puma > Puma concolor. The sequence continues at coordinate 201,517,965 of NC_141667.1, read as the reverse complement.
AAATTCTCCTTAACTGAAATAGCTATCTCTTGTTTCCTTAACAAATTTGAAAAATTTTAAGCCAAATTTATTATTTTCTAGCTCTGTTGGGTCAGACATTCCTTAAGTGTTACCCCATATTAAAATCAAAGTGTAGGTGTATCTGTGATCTTTTCTAGAGGTTTTAGGGGAAATTTCATTTCCTGATCACTTGAGTTATTGCCAGAATTCAATTCACTCTGACTTTATCTTCCATTTTTTAAGAATTCGTGTGATTATATTGGATCCCTAAAATATTAATCTCCAGAGGCACCTGGGTTGCTTAGTTCGTTAAGCGCCTGACTTCAGCTCAGGTCATGAACTCACGGTTCGTGGGTTGGAGCCCCGTGTGGGCTTCTGTGCTGACAGCTCAGAGCCTGGAGCTTGCTTCAGATTCTGTGTCTCCCTCTCTCTCTGCCCCTCCCCTGCTCTCTCTCTCTCTCTCTCTCTCCCAAAAATAAATATACATTAAAAAAATTTTAGGGGCGCCTGGGTGGCGCCGTCGGTTAAGCGTCCGACTTCAGCCAGGTCACGATCTCGCGGTCCGTGAGTTCGAGCCCCGCATCAGGCTCTGGGCTGATGGCTCAGAGCCTGGAGCCTGTTTCCGATTCTGTGTCTCCCTCTCTCTCTGCCCCTCCCCCGTTCATGCTCTGTCTCTCTCTGTCCCAAAAATAAATAAAAACGTTGAAAAAAAAATTAAAAAAAAATTTTAATGTTAATCTCCATGTTTTAAGGAGGTGATAAGCAACATTGATTCCAGCTGCAACTCTGGTTCCTCTTTGTCATACAATGTAACATATTGGCATTTGGAAAAGATGGACATATATACAGAGTTCACTTATCACTTCCCTCTTTTCCAGATACCTATCAGGAGAAAGCCCTGAATTCTCCACACACACACACACACACACAAAAATAATAATAATCACATGTACTCAGACCTGTGGTGTGCTGCCACTGATTCTAACCCTAAAAGGGCCAATCATTAAATGTTCAGGAATTTCATGACTCAGTTATTAAACATAGCCATTATTATTATGTAGTAAATTATGTGACTTAAAATTAAATATTACAAAATATTACAGTGATAATAAATATACCAATTTCTAATTATTTAACTAATTTGACCATTTTCTGTGATCTTGTTGTTATTTGCATCCATGTGTGTGGAGGGTGGAAATATTATATAATGGCATTCTATGGAACTTTTGTCTTTAATATCAAAGAACTTACAAGCCAACATTCATGTTGTACCAATCATTCATAAATCACAACCATACTTTGTTTAAGGATGCAAGCATTTGGCAAAAATTAATCAGAGCCTTCTATGAGACATGATTAACAAAATGGAATTTATAATATAAACTATTGCATTTTATTATCATATGGAAATTGTGGCTGCCTATTGTTTACATAAGAAAAAAAATCTATATCATAATTCTTTGAAGAGAGCCAGCTTTAAAAATTTCTCCAGCACGGTACTGATTCTGAGGCACTCACATTGATTTAATTATAAATGTCATAAATAAAAGGAAGTTCTGATATAAGAAGTTTTCTTTTTGGAAAACGTTAGGTTCATCTGGTAAGTACGTGCATGTGTGTGTGTTAACTATTGACTATTTTTTCATGTGTACATTCCCACTGTACCATGCCCTTTGACTTTTAGACAAATAGTATCCATTCATCCTGGTTTTTTAAACAACAAAATTATTCAGCATAAGAACCACACATCTGCCAAATTGTATATTCTAGACATTTCCATTGATCTTTTTAGATCCTTAGTGATGCCCCCTTTATAATGTAAAAGCAAGCATAAACAGGCTGCCCCTGAAGCTTCCTTTGTCAAAAATGCATTAAGGTAATATACAGTGGAAGGTTTTCTTTCAATGTTTGTGTAAAGCTAGAGTATTAAAAAGCAAGGTAATTTTGTGGCTGTTGTTGAAAAGAAATGATGAAGAGTTTTCCTAAAAATTATATAACCAGATATTATTTCGAATATGATATCATTTTACAGTGAAGGTATTTCAACTCTAACCTAGTAGGAAAACACAGGGAATATATGATCACATGTGATGATGACACAACTCTAATGTCACTTTTATAACTATACATGTTGGTCTGTGTGGGTAAATATGACATATCTTCTACTCAGATTTGACAGTTGTACTTTCAGAAGATTTTAAAACAGTAAATAAGCCATCCTTTTTGAGGTGAATGTAAAATGGGAGTTACATACGTTTATGGGATATGCTTTCATTGCTCTAGGTTTCATATTTCTTTATTCAGAATTGTAATCATCCTTTAGTAGGCTCGTTCTGTCAAAACCATATCTTGGTGCATTGTGATTCTTCTTAACTAAAGATGTCAGGGCCCGCTATTAAAAAAACTCCTGGAGGGGCACCTGGGTGGCTCAGTTGGTTAAGCGTCCGACTTCAGCTCAGGTCAAGATCTCACTGTCCGTGAGTTCAAGCTCCACATCAGACTCTTGGGCTGACAGCTCGGAGCCTGGAGCCTGCTTCGGATTTTGTGTTTCCCTCTCTGTCTTCCTCTCCCCCACACATGCTCTGTCTCTCTCTCTCTCTCAGAAATAAACATTAAAAAAAAACTCTTGGAGATGTAATGTACAGCATGGCAACTATAGTTAGTAATACTGTATTGTGTATTTGACAGTGGCTAAGAGATTAAATCTTAAATAGTTCTCATCACAAGAAAAAGAAATTCTGTTAACTGTGAACGGTGACAGATGTTAACTAGACTTATTGTGGTGATCATTTCACAATACATACAAATGTCAAAGTCATTATGTTATATACCTGAAAACTAATATAATGTTGTATGTCAATTTTACCGCAATAAAAAAAAATTAAAGAAAAGTCAGTGGCCAAAATTACTTTAGATTCAATTTTCATGTTTTGTTATTTATATGCTCTTTGCTATCTTGTATATCTCTTACACTTAAACTTTCAGAGGTTTTAAATATGATCTTCCAGATCAACTATAACGTATCAAACATTTCATTACTAGTCTGCACTGTATTTTATTTTAGTTACCCACCATTATTTTATTGAATTCCTTCACAGTAGACCCTTTATTTTTAGTTTCTTATGGTTAAACCCAGATAACTTTGCTTAGCAATTTTCGCTCTGAATCTATAAGGTAGTCTGAAGTATAGTCATTAAATCCTGCACTCCTAAGGCCTCTATTTTCCCTTCTACTTAATTTATGGAGATTATCACCCTGTAGAATAATATATCATCTTGGCTTCAAAATTTCTCTCTTATACATGTTTTTTTCTTTCCCATTCTTTAGTCCAGTGGGAGTGGTGTTTTTTTTTTTCTAATTGATGCCTTCTATTCTGGACTGCACATACATGCCAATGCTGTGGGAGTAAATGTCATAGGAAAGAGAGTATCAGAATTGCTTAGTGAAAAGATGCCTCAGAGGAGGGTGGAAGTGTCTCCTCCTGGCAGAAGAGCAAATGGCATTTGGGAGAGAGGAGAAACAGATGGTGACTCTGAAAACAGGACATGGTAATGCCCCCTCTTCGTGAAATAAGCATGAGTTGAGTGTGAACCCTGCACAGTTAACGATAAATATGGTAGGTCAATTCCCAAGTAACGCACATGGTAAATATGGACCCACGTCTTGATTGCAGAAGTGTGGAAAATACAGACCTCAGCTGAAGCTAGCTTTGTGAGTGAAGTTCGTCAGAAATAAAGGTGTACTTTTAGTGCCTTAAAGGAAAGACGATTCGCAGTTCAAGAACTCAAAGTAACAAACACACAAAAAAATCAGATTTTATATAAGGAGAAACATACGGAGTTTAAATTTATGATCATAAAACGTTGTTTTCTTTTAATCCCCTGACTATATAATTCTGTAGCAAGGATAAGTAAGGCATATTTTCTTTACCAAGTTATCATTTTGAGAAGCTAATCCTTGATATGACTCTAAGTTGCATGTTTACACTTCAGTGTAGTATCTATCAACTTTACATCATGTCTGTTTTTCCCCAGTAAGAAAAATGAGTATTCAGTGTTGTTATGCTAGTCTCTACTTTATTTCTTCTCCGCCCATTTCAGTATTTTAAAACAAATAACATTTTTTTTCTGTTGGTTACATTTCTGTCTTACAATATTATTATTAGCCACTATGTGGAGTTCTATAAATATTTGACAGTATCTATTATTATATGAGAAGAGAATATTAATGCCCTTGCCTTTCTTCGCACATGGCTTTCCCCAGTCCCGCATCCCAAACTTGTCATCTGTTAATTTAATTTTACATTTTGCACTGTAATCTTATTCAAATATTTATTTAATTTAATACTACCTACTGGTGGGTCCTATATGTTGCAATCAAGAGAGGCTTTACAGTGTACTGATGATGTAGGATTTGTCAAGTCAGTGTAAATGTCATGTTTCCTATGCCATTTGTGAGAATATAGCCAATGTCAAAGGCTGATGAGCTTTTTTTCTATTCTCTATTAATAATTAGAACCCATATGATGTTTGAATCCAATTTCATGTTTTAATCATATAGATTATGAAACAACTTAGAATTTTTGTGTCTATTATTTGCTTGCCTTTTCTATCAGGTAATGATTTCCCTACATAATTACACCTTCTCATGGATCCTAGATGTTATTTTACTCTATTTATCCCAGATAGCCTTTTCCAAAAGAGAATGCTTTATTATACAACTTATAACTTATACAACTTATAACACTTTTGTTTTAAGTCCACTTATAGTGGCTTTCAATTCTGACTCTTGATTTTCTGCAACTTTTTTTTTTTTTTCTGAAGTACATCCCCAAGTTTCCTCAGAAGAGACTGGGTTAACCTTTTGTGGTTCCTGCATACCTGACATTGTCTTTAGTTTACCCTTATATTTTGTCAGATTAATGATGCCTAAATTGTGTACTGTAAAGATTTTTCTATTGTCTTCCATATCACACAGGGATTTCCATCAATAGGCTGGTGACAAATGAATTCCACTTCCCTTCTAGATTCCCTAGTAGTGTTTTTTGTTTTTGTTTTTTTTCTCTCCAAACTGATCATTTATTAGAGGTGTCTACGTTGGTATCTACCATTACCCTGATCAGCACACTATATAGTTTCCTTTATTCTAAAACCTTATTTTCTTCAGCTTTATTACTTCTGTGATAGTTTTGCTCCTACCCATACCTTCACTTTTTTTTTTCTTTTTTTCTTTTTGTTAGATCTTTCTAGGACCTCTATTTGAATATTGTTCCCCTTCCATTCATTCTATGTTGTGTATTCTTCCACAGTATACTTACTTCATCTTCTGAAAAATTGAGGTTTTTATTTTAGCCCTTCTGTAGCCCTTTTGTAACATTGTAGGAATCATAGTTTTTAATTCTAATAAATATGTTTTTCCTCCTCCACCCACTTCTTCTCCTATTTCCTTTTCTTATTTCTTGTGTGTTTCTATAGAATTGCTTCTAAAATCTCTCTGCAAAAGATATTTTAATCCTCTTTTTCTTCTACTTGATTGTCTTCTAATAAGTTGTAATCTTATCTTGATTTTTATCTGTCGTGCTTTCAGCTTTTCTCATAAAGCTGGTGACTCTGGTGTTTAAATTTAAATTTTAAAAGGATAATTGTTGGGGCACCTGGGTGGCTCAGTCGGTTGAGCGTCCAACTTCAGTTCAGGTCATGATCTCACAGTCTGTGAGTTCGAGCCCCACGTTGAGCTCTGTGCTGACAGCTCAGAGCCTGGAGCCTGCTTCAGATTCTGTGTCTCCCTCTCGCTCTGCCCTCCCCTGCTCATGCTCTGTCTCTCTCTGTCTCAAAAATAAATAAAAACATTAAAAAATTAAAAAAAAGATAATTGTTTTAGTTTGATGTTGTTGACTTACTCTGTTCTTTCATGATGATTGCTTCTCCACTAGGTCTCCCCACTTTTAAGAATAATTTTTCATATCTCACAGTAAGTTATATTGTTTTAATTTCTTTTATGTCAGTTATATGCTATAATACAGTCTCCACTAGCATCTCCCTTTAAAAAGTAGGCCTCGGGGCGCCTGGGTGGCGCAGTCAGTTGAGCGTCCGACTTCAGCCAGGTCACGATCTCACGGTCCGTGAGTTCGAGCCCCGCGTCAGGCTCTGGGCTGATGGCTCGGAGCCTGGAGCCTGTTTCCGATTCTGTGTCTCCCTCTCTCTCTGCCCCTCGCCCGTTCATGCTCTGTCTCTCTCTGTCCCAAAAATAAATAAACGTTGAAAAAAAATTAAAAAAAAAAATAAAAAGTAGGCCTCAAAAGCTTTGTATTACTGCTTCCTTAATTTATTAACAATTTGAAAAAACCAGAAGACTTTGCTTCTCCACTTTGTAGGTTGTTCTTAAATATGTATCTTGCTTTGAACTTTGATTAGATACCTATAGCCACCTCAAAGCTCCATGAAACAAGACCAAGACATGAGTGATCATATGAATTTTTATGAAAATTTTATTCAGTGCAGTGAACTATGAGATAAAATTTATCATCACTGAGGCAAAGCAGATGACATAAAATGTGGGATATTGAAGTAGACAGATAGCAGAGTAAAATTTCTGTGAGCTGTCTATAAGAGGAATGTATTATGAAAAGGTACCAAAAAAGAACTTTCCTGTGATTATAATAATTTTTGGTACTATATATATTATTTTGATATAAGTCATTACATAGGATATTTTCCTCATTGTGGAATTCACATTTCTTTAAATGTTATGTAAAGTATAATTTTTAGGAAATAAACAACTGAAAACATTATTATAAAATGAAGACTTATTGATGATTTCATCTTGCCCATAGACTTATGACATATTATTTTTTCAATATTGTATGGAAATGATATCATTGCAAATAAGCAGGTGGAAAAATTACAAGGAAAATATGTGTCTTCATCCATGAAGACACATAAGTATTTAGGAGGCATAGAACACTACTTAAAATTTTGTTGGGATATGTATAGCTGTTTTTTTTCTCTTTTCTCTTTTACCAATAAAAATTTATTGATATTAACTAGTTATATGTGTATAATTGGGATTGCAGGTATCATTTACATTACTTAACTGGGAAATATGAATGAGGCTATCACTTTGTGGCATCATACTATTATTTAAATTTTTTTTTAATGTTTAATTTTGAGAGAGACAGATAGAGAGCAAGCAAGAGAGGGGCAGAGAGAGGGAGGCACAGAATCCAAAGCAGGCTCCATAATCTGAGCTGCCAGCACAGAGCCCTATGCGGGGCTTGAACTCACGAACCGTGAGATCATGACCTGAGCCAAAGTCAGATGCTTAACCAACTGAGCCACCCCGGTGCCCCAGCATCATATTATTAATAATAACATGAAGACATCATAGATGATCAATCAGTTATTTTAGGGAATATTTACTGACCACCCATTATTTGGCCTACACCTTATAAATTGTATTTGAAAATAAAGTTTGAGTTACTTATATGCTTGAACCATATTGGAGGAATACGAGAGAAACCATCTGTGCTAAAACTATCTGAGCTTATATATGACTTATTGTGCAAGGAAAAAACTTGAAGTGGATTCTTTGCTAAATGACATACAACATAAAATTAGTAATATTCAATTAGTATTGTATTACAAGTAATGTTGGAAGATATATTTGTAGTGATTTACATCCATATGACATAGCATAAAAATCTGCTATGTCTCTCCACATTGAGTTTCTGGTTTTCAATTTTGTGTGTGGATTTTTTGTCCTAAAACTCATCCATATGTTTTTAGCCACTTCTGGAAACCCTAAAAATTTTGACATTTAAACTTGGGGAAGATATTTGTCAAGTAATAATTTCATTATAACATTTCTGCAACTCTATTGACAGATAAAGGCCTGGGCATCTTTGAAAATATATTTGGCTTTGCCGCTTCAGTGATGTGATTCCACATAGCATCATGATTCATTGTATCAATTTTGGAAAGCATTGTTGTTAGAAATATCTTTAAAATATTAAACTAAGTTTTTTCTTGTTCTTTAGTAGATACTACCTTAATAAGATCCAGGGAATTGATTCAATACATTTTCAAGTATCTGTGTCAACAGATTGAAGAAAAAATATGTAAAGTTATTTTTTAATATACTGGACAAGTCATGTAGTGGAGTATGCTGAGATGAGAATTTTTGGTGTACATTACTCTGTTTATACTGGGCCTTTTGGGCATGCTCCCCCAACCCCAAAGTAAAAAAGGAATTTTCTAAAAATACATGTATTTTTTTCTTTTTGCTTGTTTAAATTCAGTCTGGCTACCAGTTTGAGAAAATACTAGAATAGGGGCAAGAGAGCAATCAGATACTCTAATTAGGGAAATGAAACGATAATATAGTCAAGAAAAGATGGAGGCTTGCATTTAGATGGAGGGTATTAATTTCCAGGTAAACTGACAGATTTGAGCTAATTTTGCGGGTAGGGTCAATATGTGTTTAGTTTCTGGACTCAATAACTTGTATACACTGGTCCTACTCATTGAATTGCAATGCCTGGAAATGTGCGTGTATTTGTGCATGTTTGCAAATGTACACATGAAGGGCAGAAAATCTAGACGACCTTAATGTATTTTTTTAAATATATCTATGAGGCATCCAAGAGGATATTCCAATAATGTAGTTGAAAATATGATTCTGAACTCAAATCAAGTATTGGAGCTGGAGGAAAAAAAGTCAGAATTTTCAAGGCGGAGATGATATAAAAAATAGTAAAAATAACAATGCCTCTTAGGAAGAGTGGTTAAAACAAAAAGAGTTCTCAGGTCTAACCCATGAAGAGGTCTGAGGTTTCTTATTATGCAGAAGAAGAGATAGAATTTAAATTATTATGAGAGAGAAAAGAGGAGAAACAGTAGAGTGTGATATTACTGAACCAAGAGAGTAGAGCTAATTAAGATAACAAAAATTCCATCATGAATATCTTATAGAGGGGCAGTGGTGGCCTAGGATAGTGAAGCATGTTAGAAAAAGAAGTAAATTTATATAGTGTGTTGAGGGGTAAGAGTTGTGAAGACAGAGGCAGTTTGTGTAGATATGTCTTTTAAGTAGGAGGGAAAAGGGACTCTGTGATGTGTGAAACTGAAGAGATAACCAAGGGAGTGGCATCCTCCTATAGAAGAGACAAAATGTTATTTAAGGCAAAAATAAAGCATGCACTTTGCAAGTTAAATGGAAACATTGCTGTAATTGTATCCTTGGTTTTGAATAGAATGGGTCCCAGTCTGGTGAAATCTTTTTTGTGTGAGTGTGAATATATAGATATATGAGTGTGAATATATAGATATACCATTTGCAACTGATGATTTTTTAAAAAAAGATATATATGTGAAAAAAGACATGGTGTGAAGTTGTCATTTCAGGAAAAAAAAAAGCCTATTGGGCATTCTAGGAAATGTTGTGACAGTAGAATTGTCAGTTAGTTTATGCCTTTAACAACACATGAAGCAGGTGTGTGCAGATCGGCTCAACTGACATTGAAGATTTCACAAGCAAGACAAATGGAAAGCACCGGGATGTGGGGCAGGGATGGAACTGATAGGAAAGGGGAGAGGAGAAGAGAGACACAGATGGAGGGTAGAGAAGGGAAAGAAGGGAGGCACATGAGTTTTGGTCATTTGAGAGTGAAACGTTACAAATAAACATTCCGTGTGCATGCTGGATAGATAGGAAGGATAAAGACCTGCCCTGTGTCTGCAACAGTTGTAGGAGCATTGGATTACAGTGCTTGAGAAGATGTTTAGTAGTGGTGCACGAAAGTATACGATATGAAAGATTGGAATTAGGAGCATATTCTCATGGCAGAATGTGGAAAACAAGATGTTAGAGATTAAGCAGTTTTGGCTACCAACAAAGACTAGATTATTGAGATTAAAATGCTAATAAATATGGATGCTTTGACTCACCAAATCTATCAGAATAGAGACCAATTTTTTAATGTTTCAGACTGAAGTTCCTTTTTGACTAATGTAGATTACAATCAATAACAAAAACTGTGTGATTAGTTTGATTTTTTAGGCTACAAAAACCAGTTTCTTCATAAATTTGGAGGTCTTTTGACACCAAAAAACCCCACACTGATTATTAATTGCTTAGTGTCTCATATCACATGACTCATCTAAAACTAAAGAAATGTAATGAATTTTTTCAAATTTTAAATTAACAGGATTTTGATATTATCAGAAAGGTCTTGTATTTTATGAGCAATTGGTGACAATTCAAGAACTTTTATCCTTTGTAAAATATCATTCTTATTATATTTCTTATAAATTTCTATCAAAGTTTAAGTTACTGAAATAAGAATTTGCTATGTCTCCAACTAAAAATATGTGTGTGTAAGGATTCAAGCTCACCTTATAATTAAACATGTGCAAACTGCTTAAAATTTTTTTATTGGGCTTTTAATTCCGATTTCAAGTGATCAATTTCTTTGAATATCTTTTTACTCTTGAGAAAAAATATCTAATCACATTTACTTTAAAATCTATAAAATTTCTTAGTACTGTCCACTTTACTATCTTTTAAAATATTTTTTTACAATAAGCATTTTCTCATGTATTTTGTTTTAGCAAATTTCAGAGGCCATACATTGTGAAATTTGCAAAACAAAATCTTCCAATGTCTTGTTTTCTTTTATATATATATATATATATATATATATTTACATTTAATTTGTTTTAATTTTTGAAAAAAACTTTTATTTATTATCGAGGGAGAGAGACAGAGCATGAGCCTGGGAGGGGCAGACAGAGAAGGAGACAGAATCCGAAGTAGGCTCCAGGCTCTGAGCTGTCAGCACAGAGCCTGACGTGGGGCTCGAACCCACGAACGGTAAGATCGTGACCTGAGCCGCAGTTGGATGCTTAACCAACGGAGCCACCAGGCACCCCAATGTCTTGTTTTCTTTATTGTTCTAATTGTAATACTAGCTTCTGCATGAAGAGTCAAGAAGCATATGAAAACATGTCAACATCACTAATCAACAGAGAAATGTTAAAACCACAATGAGATACCATCACATACCCATTGGGCTGGCTCCCAAAGGGAAGGGGAAAAGGAAGGGGAGAAAGATGGAGAAAATAAAAGAAAAAAAAGAAAGAAAAGTGTTGGCTAGGATGTAGACATAAGTGAACCCTTGTGCACTCTTTTTTAGTGCAAAAGATGCCCTGTGTGCATTACATGAACCCACGTATGTTAAACCTGGACCAAAACCCATCCTCATGTTGTGAGGAAAGAGCTAGGGAAGGCAGCTTCAGACTTCTCCTTGCTTCACCTAAATCTCACAATTGCATGAATCACTTGAGTTCTCAATACAGTTTGATACTCTGTGAAATCTCTGATTCTTGTGAGTCTTATTTCATACTCAGAACTCTTTGTTAGGTAAGCCATTGGGTATAACACATTCTTCACTGACTCATCTTTCATATGCAAGTTGGTCTGGGGTCAATGAAGAATTTCATTTCTTCTCAGTTCTTCAAAATAGCAGGTGTAGTTTGTAGAGTAATTCCCTCAGGCTTTATGAAGGAATGCTATAGAAGGCAGGTATGACTTAGAGCAGTCTTCTCAAGGCTTTTGTGGCATACGGTAATCAAAATAACTTTAGTGTTCCCTTCAAATTGATTAAACTTTAGGGGTGCCTGGGTGGCTCAGTCGGTTGAGCATCCAACTTCGGCTCAGGTCATGATCTCACAGCTCACCAGTTCGAGCCCCGCATCGGGCTCTGTGCTGACAGCTCGGAGCCTGGAGACTGCTTCTGATTCTGTATCTCCCTCTCTCTCTGCCCCAAACCCACTCGCATTCTGTCTCTGTCTCTCTCAAAAATAAATAAACATTAATTTTTTTTCAAATTGATTAAACTTTAGACAGGCTTCATCCTGATTATAGACCCCTGACTCTCTTAGAGTATTTACTTCAGAAAACATGTAATTGTAAATTCTTACTCCGTCTCTTGAGATGTAAATCTTTTAAAAAGCTTCTTGCCAGTTTTGTAACCCAGGAATGGCTTTCTCAAAGAGCTGGCAGCCATATCTTTGAAATGGAGTTATTGATGAAGAGATATTACTCTTTCCCAGTTTCTCTGGGAGAGTACAAGCCTAACTTCAAGAACCCTACTTCAAATTGTAAAACTACCCCCCGTCATAAAGATATGCAAAACTTTACTTTTGTTTGGACAAAGCCAATTAACAAACAGAAACAGCCTATATTTCCAACACCTCAGCTCCTAAAAACACTCTATGTCTTTGTTTCAGTAGAATTGAGTTCTGACTGAGATACAGGCTCACTCCCTTATTATAATAACCTTGAATAAATCCATTTATATTTTAGGTTTAAATATGTTTGGTACATTTTTTGATTTGACTATGTCCAAGGCCATTATAGTGATAACAGCATTGTGTGGTGTAAACTGAGCCTCATTTTGCATATATCTATACATAATAAATACTTGGTAAATATTTGTTGAACCGATTTTAATTTAAAAGCTTTGTCATTTGCATTTTCTTTGGCATACAGACACACACACACACACACACACACACCACACACACAGCATGTCTTGGAACACCTGAATGGAAATTTATTAAACTGCAACTTATGGTTCATATTAAGTAAAGTTACACAAATAGTTTTATCATTAATTCATTCAGCTTATATGTATTAAGTGATTAGGTCCATTCACACATTAGAGTCAGATTCATTTTAAACATGCAGACAAGCAGATGCCTTGTGTAATGACAATTTATTTCTATATGTTTTGCCTTGTGGTTTGGAGTAATACTGCTTAAATATGAAGATAGTGTTTATTTATAAATGAATATTAATGGAAAAATTAAAGTTCTAATTCTGTCTTACATAAAATTAACACTTCAAATTTTAAGTATTCACACTTCCAATTGTGACTTATTAAAAGTAAGGAGAAAATGGGGTGCCTGGGTGGCTCAGTCGGTTAAGCATCCAACTTTAGCTCAGGTCATGATCTCCTAGTTCATGGGTTCGTGCCCCTCATTGGGTTCTGTGCTGACATCTCAGAGCCTGGAGCCTGCTTCGGATTCTGTGTCTCCTTCTCTCTCTATTCCTCCCCTGCTCATGCTCTGTCTCTCTCTCTCTCTCTCCAAAATAAATAAAGATTAAAAAATAATAATAATAAAGGTAAGGAGAATTGTTATATTTACTTTGGATTTTGCATGTGTATCACTCAGATTATAAAACTTTGATTCAGTTCATGTATTTTTGATCTGGTAACGGTAACTGCCATCCATTTAATATCTTAAATGTGAAACTTGTCTTCTGTGATACACACCTCACAATATTTAATTTGTGGGGAGCGCCTGGGTGGCCCAGTTGGTTGAGCAATCAACTTCGACTCAGGTCATGATCTCGCGGTTTGTGGGTTCGAGCCCACATTGGCCTCTGTGCTGACAGTGCAGAACCTGCTTGGCATTCTCTCTCTTTCAAAATAAATGAATAAACTTTAAAAAATATGTATTTTTTTAATTCTATTTATCAAATATATTTTAAGAGTAATCCCTCTGGGTAGCCATTGAATTTAGAGAATTTAAGGAGTGAAAGAGACAGCTCAGCACAGTGCTACAAAATTACCCACGTGGACTAATCAAATTGAGTGATAATTATGAGGTGCTTTTTAAGAAAGAAAGAAAGAAAAAGAAAGAAAGAAAGAAAGAAAGAAAGAAAGAAAGAAAGAAAGAAAGAAAGAAAAGAAAGAAAAGAGGAGAAAGGGAAAGAGGAAAGAAAAAGAAGGAAGGAAGGAAGGAAGGAAGGAAGGAAGGAAGGAAAGAAAGAAAGAAAGAAAGAAAGAAAGAAAGAAAGAAAGAAAGAAAGAAAGAAAAAGAAAAGAAAGAAAGAGGGAAAGAAGAAAAAAACTAAAACAAAAGAAGCCTCTTAATTTGTGCAGTGTTAAAAAGGAAGGATTCCAAGAGCTGACTTACTTAAGGACTTTTATAATCACAATCTTCTGGAGGCAGTGCCTGGAGGCAGAAGTGACTATTGACCCTTCTTTGACTTGAGTTTCCTGAGTGCTTGCTAAGGCTTTTGGCCAGAGAATGTGATGGGAATTCGGGACACAATCCAACTATAAAGATACATCATTATACCGCATCCTCAGAAGTCTTACTGCTACTTGGTCACTGTATATACTGTGCAGAAGCTTATTTCTCATTGATCTGTTTTTCCCTTAACCCTGCTCAGAAAAGTCATGGAATTGACTCTGGAAAGATGTTGATTTGAATGGGACATTTGATGTATTTGTATCAGGAATCAAGTATTGTAGCAAATATAATACGTTTTCTTTATAGTATTTAGAAATAATAATTTCCAAATTATTCACACAGATAAAGAAATAAAATATTCAGAAGCACACTTCATCACCCTTTGTATTCCTTTCCCATTACCACCCACCAAGGATAACCCAGAAAGTATCACAGAGTTATTAGGAGTATCACTACTTCTGATATCGTAGGTTACTCTTGCCCTTTTTTTGGACTTGATATAAATTGAATCATTCAGTATGTACTCAGTAGTGTCTGGCCTCTTTCATCCATGTTATTGTATGAAGTTTCAGGTTTTTTTTCCTTTTCACTGTTGTATGGTATTCCATTATGCACATATAGCAAAATTTATTTTTCAGTGTACTTGTTATGTGCATTTGAGTAGTCTCCAGTTTGGGTTATTCCCTGTAGTGTTACCATTAACATTCTCACCCTAATTATTATAAGAACATATGTGTGTAGTTCTGTTCTGTATCTTCAGTTACTTTTCACTCTCTTAATGGTGTATTTTATTGAATGACCAAAATAACTCTTTAAAAATACAAAGTAAATAGTAGTACCCTGCTTGAGTCCCTTCAAATCCTTCCTATTTCATGAAAATTTAAAATCAAATCCATAACAGATTTCCACATCATCCAGCTCCTGCTTTCCTCCAAAATCTCATGCTATTTCCTCTTACTATGCTTCAATCACTCTAGTCTGTCACTGCCTAGAATGTAACCAGATTTGACCTTCACAGAATTAATTGTCTTGTTATCTCTTGCTGAAAATCTTTTTCTTGTATCCCATATATATCAGACTCCTTCTTCAGGTAACCACCTTAGAAAGTCATTTGACAGACATAATCAGAGTGTGTCAACCCCTGTTGTTTTCTATTAGTACATTATTATGCCCTTTCAAAAATATTGTGAAAATTTTTAATTACCTCATCAGTTTTAGTGAATTAAAATAAATTATATCTGTATCTTCTAGACTGTTAAGTATCATGTCTGTTTTGTTTATTCCTCTATACATAGTACATAGCAGAGGACATGTTAAATATTAGCTGCTTAGTCAAATTCATTGAGTAAACAAATAAAAAATATACCTATAATGGACTCAATGTATCCTTTCAAAATTCATATGTAAAAACCTTAATATGATGCTTTTGGGGATGGAACCTTTCGGAGGTGATTAGGTCATAAGGGTGGAGCCCTGATGAGTAGGATTAGTGTTCTTATAAGAAGAGGTCAGAGAGCTGCCTAGCTTTCCACCACATGAGGATACACTGAGAAGTCTGTGACCTGGAAGAGGACCCTCACCCGACCATACTGGCATACTAATTTCAGATCTCCAGCCTCCACAACTGTGAAAAACGTATTTCTGTTGTTTATAAGCCACTCAGTCTATTTTGTTATAGCAGCTTAATCTCAGACAATACATATGTATCTGTGATATATTCATATAATAACTATTTATATTTTCCCTTATATATGAGATCCACATTTCTGATTCTTCCTTCTAACACTTCAGGACCTCTAACACTTCAGGATGTAATATCAATGCAGAGTCCCCGTGGTTTAATTCAGGTAAATAAAATCAGTGATTATTATTGTAGTTCTAGATCACTTTAGATGTTAATATAAGTGCTATGTATAAACATAGATATATACATATATATGTCTTTTAATATGAAAATGACAAGAATCTTCAAACAGTCTAGTGGGTCACATAGATAAGCTGTCAAATGATTACAGTGTAAATGCTATAGTGTGAGTATGAATTAAGTGTTATATAAACAACTAACTCATTGGGGCAGATAGCTAGAGGAGTTAAGAAGCTTTAGGCAAAGTTAAATATTTGTGATAGAAATTTAAAAATTGATTTTACCTACTGCTTTTCTTATATAGGTGCCTATAAAATAATAAAATATATAACTTGTCTAAACTTCTGTCCCCTCTGATATGAAATGTCTCCTATAACATTTCCCTTTTCATTCATTCATGAAGCAGCTGTTTACTGAGGTTATGTTCTAGGCTCCAGACAACAAAAGAGAGAAACAGAGAGAGAAAGCAAGAAAAATTGACATTATAAAGTTGGTATGCTACATATAGAAGAGAAAATCAGTGCTGGGGATTTTTTATCTCATATTGTTGCTTCTATTTTATTTCTCCAGTTTTAAAATTTATCATTCTCATATGATGTACAATCCAGAATTTTCTTTTATTTCTCATATTTATCTCTTCCCTGGATGTCTAATCAAAATCTGCAATATTTTTCATTTTTTCTAAGTTTTCCCTGATGGGAAAAGATTAGAGGCAGAAAAAATATGCTGTTTGGGGCAGTCATCATTTTAGACCCACAAAGAGATTGCCCACACAATTGCCTTTGATGAATAAATAATGATAATGCCATTATGTTTATATTTTGGCACTTGGTATATTTGTCCAGGTTAATGTCAGTTTTATACTCTAAAATTCTAGAAGACAGACATCATATCTCTAATGTGCTCCAGTCCATGCATTGTGCAGATGGGTATTTCCTTTTTGATTGAAAGATGGATATTGGGAGTTGTCATCTTGGAAAGTTTATAAATGAAAAAGAGTAATCTTTTACTCTGTAATAACTCAGGAACAACTGGAAAAATGTTCTGTAACTGTAAAAAAAAATCAACTTGCAGGGGCGCCTGGGTGGCGCAGTCGGTTAAGCGTCCGACTTCAGCCAGGTCACGATCTCGCGGTCCGTGAGTTCGAGCCCTGCGTCGGGCTCTGGGCTGATGGCTCAGAGCCTGGAGCCTGTTTCCGATTCTGTGTCTCCCTCTCTCTCTGCCCCTCCCCGTTCATGCTCTGTCTCTCTCTGTCCCAAAAATAAATAAAAGACGTTGGAAAACAAATTAAAAAAAAAAAAATCAACTTGCAGGCTAAGTCTAAGCATAGAAATTTCATCCTAAATGATATCTATAAAAAAAAAAAAAGGTGTGATTGACTGGAAACAGTGGCTTATAATGAAAGATGCCTCAGAAACCTCTCACTTACATTTCCTACCACAAAGAATGAAATACGCACCACATGTTTAGGTCACATTCTGAGTAATATGATAGAGTTTGCAATATAATATTATTGACATTGATTTATTAATATTGATTTCTAAGCTGTACAACATAGTCGAAGCTATTTTCTTCTGCTTTCTTTCTTAAGCAGATTAAAGTAAAAATAGTGAATTATGAATTGTGGGCTGTCTTGAATGTTGATAAAATATCAACAATGACTTTTCAGTGTCATGTTTCACCAACTGTAATTAATTGCTTTAAAGTGTGCATTCCAATAAAAGTCATTTTTACATTTACACATGGTTATATTTAGAAGAAATAAAGCTTGGAATTGAAAATTGCATAAAATAATTTTATTTGTTACTTTCAATGCAAGAAATTTAGATATAGCGTAATTGCAGTGGTATAATTATTTTACATCATCATAGTACCTCTATATTTATATATATAATTACTCTTAAAATTACTAACAAAAACAAAACAGCACAAATATAAATTATGTGAGTTTTTCAGAATCTCTTACTAATGTAGTATGTAAATGTAAAGAAAATTATAAAATATCCCATCCCAATAATAATTTAATAACTAATATTATAGTTTCATAGGAACAGGATTTATCCTTGGTAAAAACTTGTTGCTATTATCATCCATTATTTCCTTAAGTTATTTTGGTAACTTTCTTCTCTGTTATAACTGACCACTGAATCAGCAATCTACTCCTTCATGTAAGTTTTGATTCATTTTCTCCATCAAGACCTATTTACTATTTCCTGCTGTATCCTGGTTTCCTAGTGTGCTTTTCTACCCAATCTGCCTTTATGGTTTGGACTTAAAAGCTTTATCAGTCTTTAACTTCTCTCCTTAAAGTAAAAATATATTCATTTCATGTCCCATTTTGTTAAGGTCTTACATTCTTTTGGTGAAAAATTGCTGACCTCATTACCCATTCTCACATGTTAATGCGGGTCAGTGCTATAGTTTACTACATTGTAAACTACTTAAGAGAAGTAATTTAATATAGCTTTATGTAACCAGTGACTAGTGTAATGAGTTCTTCATAGGCATCTCCCTCTAAAAGTATAATGTTATTAAAGTAAAATTTGATATCTTCCTAAATCTTTTACTTAAATTTTGAAAGTTTTGACTGAAACTGTACTGTTTGTCAATAGCAGTGAGAATATCAGCTTATACAAATTTGTTCCATAGAGTTTTAAGTCTCTACTATCCATCCCTTCCTGTGCATCAACCAGTATATACAGTTTTCATACCATTGCTGTTTTCATCAGCAAATATGAATATGGGTCAGTATACCTAAAAAAGCATAATTAATATGTCACTACGTAACTGAAATTAGTTTTACATAAAAGCGATTTCAAGGAGCTCACATATAAATATGTCTGCAAGTCAGACAAAATCTGCTGTAAATATTTCTTGAAATAAACTCCTCTATATTATGTGCGATAATTTGAAAGTATCTGGTACTATGCAGTTGACTAGATTGACTCTTTGAACGTCTATCACCAAGAAATTAATTGGATGCTGCATAGTTACTCATAGTTTTTCTACTTATGTCATTTAGTCAACCAAAATTACTGGACCACAAAATGAACATTCTAGTTATTTGGGCAGACTCATCTGAATGGAAATGATTATGCATTGATCAAATCAAGTTCTCCAGGGTTTAGTTGTTATGGAACTGAAATGCTTGAACTCACAACATTTTTTGTTGATTTGTTAATTATCTGTCTACCTAGTTTCTGACTAATATAGAATTCACTGACTGAAAATCACTTAAGAAGCAATATTTGTCCACTTTTGTTTGTTTCGTTAGACTTTACACTGAAAACCTGAAGATCTGAATATAATATTTCAGGCTGAAGAGACAGAAATGATAGCATCATATATAATACTATTTTTGAAACTTCCAAAGTCAAAATGGGTATTAAGTGCTTTCAACCTATAGTTACATAAGAATATGTTAGCTTAATTTTAATGCCACTTCTTATTTTTCAAAGTAGCAATACTACTAGCTCATTTTAAAACATTTACATATATAACTTTTTGAAATTTATTTGTTACTGTGACCATTAAAAAATCCTACACCAGGGGCGCCTGGGTGGCGCAGTCGGTTAAGCGTCCGACTTCAGCCAGGTCACGATCTTGCGGTCCGTGAGTTCCAGCCCCGCGTCGGGCTCTGGGCTGATGGCTCAGAGCCTGGAGCCTGTTTCTGGGCTGATGGCTCGGAGCCTGGAGCCTGTTTCCGATTCTGTGTCTCCCTCTCTCTCTGCCCCTCCCCCGTTCATGCTCTGTCTCTCTCTGTCCCAAAAATAAATAAACGTTGAAAAAAAAATTAAAAAAAAAAATCCTACACCATATTTAAGGGAATAAAACAGTAATATTTAATTATTCACCTGACGTCTTCTCTCATATTAAAGCTGAAATAGAACCACATGGCTTACAAAACAATTTTGGTAATTTTATTCACAAGCAAATCACAGAATACAAAATTTTCAAAATAAGCATAATTTGACACACATCTATAAAACTCCTAGACATGTCTCTTTTGCTTTAGTGGCTTCATTTTATTTTTTAAAACTAATTATATCTATTACATTCAAGAAAGAATTTGAGATAAATATCTAAATAACATATATATTGTGAAAAAAGTCCAAAATAAATTTAAAGTTATAATTTTCCAGGGGAAAAAATTCCAGAGGGGAAAAATGTCTGTGGAGAAACAAAGTTCCGTGACAAGTGAAAATATACATTTATATATGGAATGTGATTGGGGTTAAAAGAGTTTCACTTTATTCTTGGCACCTGAGCTTTCTGGGTGCCAAACAAAAGAAGAAAACTCAATTACAATTAATTTGAATTTCAAGATTCAGATTACAAATAAAATAAAAAGAAGCAGTTGTTCAGTGGAAACAGTTCCTTTTTTATTTTATTTTGTTTTCAATATTCAGAAAGAGAAGACAAATTGAAATATTTATAAAGCACATATCTCTGATAAAATCATCTGTATAATAAAATTAAACACAATGTAAGAAAGTTGTCAGGGTTTTTGTTGTTGTTGTTGTTGTTTAAGTAGTCAGAGCCTATCAATATTCCTGACTTAGTAAATGTTCCAAAAGTTTACTGGCTATATGAATGAATCCACAACTTTCATATGAAAATCCAAGCACACAAGTTGAACAGTTTAGTGGGGTGCCTGGCCGGCTCAGTCAGTTAAGTGTCCAACTTTGGCTCAGGTCATGATCTCAAGGATCGTGGTTTTGAGCCCCATGTCAGGCTCTGTGCTAACAGTTCAGAGCCTGGATACTGCTTTGGATTCTGTGTCTCCCTCTCTCTCTGTCCCTCCCCTGCTCATATTCTGTGTGTCTCTCTCAAAAATAAATAAACATTAAAAAATTAAAAAAAAAAGAATTTAGTAACATTAATTCCTCGAAGAGCTATGGCAGTAGGGTTCAGATATATTTTAAGGTCTAACTATAAAAATTAAATATCTAACCAATTTAACCATAAAATTTACACCAGAATGGGAAAAAGAAAGAACATCATCTAACTGTATAGGGAAGATAGCAAATTCCAGTTTTTTTTTTTCCCTTTGTATATCTAAGGTTGGAGAATTCTTAAAATAAGAAACCTAAAGAAAAGCCCAATTATACCAAAAATTATTAGAGATTAGACCTCTAAATATTTTCAATTCATTTTCTTAATGTCTTAAAAATCCTTCCAAAGGTCATATTTTCTAAGATATGAGTTTATTGCTATAGGAAGAGAGAAGTCTGAATAATTTGGCTAGGAAAAGAAGACACCATAATGCAACATGGCTTTTAAATTTGTGAAATAATTAGCATTGGTAGGAACTAACTCGAGAAAACCAAATCAGTGAACTTAGCATGTTCATACATCCTGCCTGAACAAAGGACAAAAGACTGACAAAAATGAAGCAAAGATTCTATATGTGCCTTTGGACAATTTACGCTGAGATACTTTGGTCTCTGTTGCTTTCTCTTCAGCTTTGCTGATCTCAGCTGTCAACATCTACAGTTGAATAGAACATCAGGTTATATTTAAACTTTAGAACAAGTTGATTTCTGCTTGGGGCCAATTTTCACTGTTTTAAAAGAAGCTATAAGAATGAGACAACAATGCCATTCTTCCTTGTGTTCATCAGTCAATATTTAAAACATATATCCCCGAATTTCATTATAATTTTTTATAAGGTAGAAGTATATACATATATTTACATATGAATTTCCAATTGTCCCAGCACCATTTGTTGAAAAGGCAGACCTCTCCTTGTCTTGTTGTCTTTGTTGCTTTGTCAAAGACCAGTTAGCTCTATTTCTGTGGGACCATTTCTGTACTCTCTGTTCTGTTTCATTGTTCTATTCACCTGTTCTTTAGCCAATAGGATAATGTATTGATTACTGTAGCTTTATATTAAGTCTTTAAGTTGGTTGGTTTCAGTTCTCCAACTTTGTTCCTCAATATTATGTTGGCTCTTCTGTTTTTGTTTTTTGTTTTTTTTGTTTTGTTTTGTTTTGGTTTTTTTTTTTTTTTTTTTTTTTTTTGCCTTTCCAGTGAACTTGAGAATTTGTTGATACAGTTTGCTGGGAATTTCATTGGGATTGCATTGAGAGTACATGTCAAGCTGGTAAGCTCCAGCATCTTAATAATATTGAGGTTTTCTATCTGTGCACATGGAATATCTCCCTTTATTTAAATGTTCTTTGATTTCTTTCATCAGAGTTTTGTAATTTTTCTCACAAAATCTTATACATATTTTCTTAGATTTAAACCTGAGTATCATTTTGGGGGTTACAAATGTCAATGGTGTATTGGTTTTAATTCATATTCCAGTTGTTCAGTGCTAATATATAGGAAAGCAATCGCCTTTTGGATATTAACTTTTCACCCTAAAATCTTAGTTTATTAGTTCCAGAAAGTTCTGTTATTACTGTTTTTTTTATTTTGTGGGGACTTTCTACAAAAATAATCATGTTATCTATGAACAAAGATGGCTTTATTTCTTGCTTGCCAATCCTATCTTTTATTTTCTTGTTGCATTAGTTATGGTTTCCCATAGATACTAACTAGTGGTATAAAATGAGCATGATGTTAGCTAAAATATTTTGTAGATGTTATCAAGTTGAGAAAGTCCCTCTCTTTCTCCTTTTCTGAAGCCTTTGTCATGAATACAAATGAGATTTTGCTAAATGCAATTACTGTGTGAAATGATATGACCATATGATGGTTCTTTAGTTTGTTTGTGTTATGAGTAATTTTGAAATGTTAAATCAGTCCTTCATAGTTGGAATAAATCCGAATTGATCCAGCTATATAAACCTTTCTATGCATGGTTGGATTCAATTTGCTAATATTTTGTTGAGAATGTTTGCATCTGTGTTCACAAAGAATATGTCTGTAGTTTTCCTGTCTTATAACATCAGTGTCTAGTTTTAGATAATGCTTGATGCTCATATGAGTTTAGAAGTACTTCCCTCCTATTTTGGGGAGAGAGTATAGAAAATTGGTATAATTTCTCCTGTAAATGTTCGGTAGAATTCACCAATGAAACCATCTATGCCTGGAGGTTTCTGTTTTGGAAGTTTATTAATTTTTTACTTCATTTTTAAATATATCTAGGTCAATTCAGGTTACTTAATTCTTTTTGCATGAGTTTTGGAAGGTTATAGCTTTCAAATATATGTATCAACATTTCATCTAAATGATCAGATCTAGTTATACAATTGTTCCTAATGTTCCATTATTTTTATTTATGTCCATAGACGTCTGTAGTAATGACCTCTCTTTTGTTTATATTAGTAACTTATGTCTTCTTTCTTGTTTTATTTAGCCTGGTTAGAGGGTTAGATGAATATAATTATTCTTTTCAAGGAAACATCTTTTGGTTTTGTTGATTTTTCTGTGCTGATTTTTTTTCCAATACATTTACTTCTCCGGTTTTTTATTATGTATTTTCTTCTGTTACTTTGGATTTAAATCATTCATTTTCTAGTTTCCAAAGGTGAAAGCTTAGACCAGTGATTTTAGATCTTTCATCTTTTCTATATACATATTCAATGCTATAAATTTCCACCAAACACTGCTTTGCTCAGTCCCACAAAATTTGATGCTGTATTTTCGTTTTTATTTAGTTCACATTAGATTTTTAATTTCCCTTGAGACTTTTTTATTCTTTGACCCATGTGTTATTTAGGAGTGTGTGGTTTAATCTTCCAAGTATTTGGGGATTTTAAAGCTATCCTTTTGTTTATTGATTTCTAGCTTAACTTCATTTTGGTCTAAGAGAATGCTTTGTATTATTTCTAGTCTTTTAAATTTGCTAACGTATGTTTTATGACCCAGAATGTGCTCTATCTACTGTAATAAATGTTCTATGTTAGCTTGAGAAGATATGTATTCTGCTACTGTTGTAAGAAGTATTCTGTAAATGTCAATTAGAACCATTTGATTGATGGTTCTGTTAGTTCAACAATATCCTTACTGATTTTTTGCCTGTTGGATCTGTCAGCTTCAGATACAAGGGTATTCAAGTCTCCAGCTTTAATAGAGTATTTGTCAATTCCTCCTTGAAGTTCTTTCAGTTTTTGCCTCAAATATTTTGATGATCTGTCATTAGGCATATACATATCAAGGATTGTTATGTCTTTCATTTTTTTTTGACAATTGACTCCTTCATCATCATGTAATACTCCTTTTTATCCCTGATTATGTCCTTCTTCTGAACTCTATTTGTCTGGCATTATAATGAGTATGCCAGCTTTTTTTTCATTTGTGTTTGCATAGTATATTTTTCTCCATTTCTTTACTGCTAATATATCGGTGTATTTATACTTAAAGTGTGTTTCTTATAAACAACATAATAATAGAACCTTTTTTCCCCCATCCCCTCGTATAGACCCTCTCTTTAATTGGTTCATTTAGACCACATTGAAAATGATTATTGGTATTATTTGTTTAAAATCTACCATATTTGTAATTATTTTCTATTTATTGACCTCGTCCTATCTTTTGTTTTTTTTTTTGTTTTTGTTTGTTCTTTATTTTCCTTTACTACTTTTTCTGCCTTTTCTAGTTTTAGTTGAGCATTTTATATGATTCAGTTTTTTCTCCTATGTATCAATTGTACTTAAATTTCTTCTTATAAATTTTGTTGTGTTAGTCTGCAATATGCTTTTACATATAATCTAAATCTATTTTCAGATAACACTATCATTTTACTGGTAGTGTAAATACCTTGCAACAAAGTGTGTCTTCTTCCTCCTTCCTATACCTTATACATTGCTGTCATTCATTTTACATATGTATAAACTATAGTCAACAAGCACATTGTTAGTTTGAACAAACTGTTATCTGTTAGGGAAATTTAGAATAAGAGAATTAAAAAAATGTTTTATTTTACTTTTATTTATTCTCAAATGCGCGTCCTATTTTTAAGTAGACCACATTTCTGACCTATGTCATATTCTTTCTCTCCAAAGAACTTCTTTTAACATTTCTCAGAAAGCAGATCCATTGGCAGTAAATTCTCTCAATTTTTGTTTGTCCGAGAAAATCTTTTTCTTCCTTTTAAAGTACAGTGGGGGGCGCCTGGGTGGCGCAGTCGGTTAAGCGTCCGACTTCAGCCAGGTCACGATCTTGCAGTCCGTGAGTTCGAGCCCCGCGTCGGGCTCTGGGCTGATGGCTCAGAGCCTGGAGCCTGTTTCCAATTCTGTGTCTCCCTCTCTCTCTGCCCCTCCCCCGTTCATGCTCTGTCTCTCTCTGTCCCAAAAATAAATAAACGTTGAAAAAAAAAAAAATTTAAAAAAAAAAAAAAAAAAAAAGTACAGTGGAAAGATACACGTAATGAAATGTACTATTTTAACCACTTCTAAGTGTGTAATTCAGTATAGTAAGTACATTCACATTGGTTTGCAACCATCACTACTATCCATCCTTACAACTTTTTCATTATCTCAAACTGTAATTTGTATCCATTAAAAAAAAATTCCCATTACTTCTCCCTACTCTTAATACAGTGATAACTACTATTCTACTTTCTGACTTTATCAATTGACTATTCTAAGTAATCATA
The DNA here is from genome assembly GCF_028749965.1 of Puma concolor. Lineage (NCBI taxonomy): Eukaryota > Metazoa > Chordata > Mammalia > Carnivora > Felidae > Puma > Puma concolor. Next base: position 201,492,509 of record NC_141667.1, on the reverse strand, counting down.
TCAGTGGAATCATGCAATACTTGTTCTTTTATGTCTGTCTTATTTCACTTAGCATATTTTCAAGGTTTATCCATGGTATAGAATGTATCAGAACTCTATTCCCTCTCGAGGTAGTATCTTGTATGTATACAGTATAATTTGTTTATCCATTCATTTATTAATGGGCATTTAAGTTGTTCTACCTTGTGGATATTGTTCCACTTTTTGGATTTTGTGAATAATGCTCCTATAAACAATGCTGTACAAATATGCATTCAGTTCCCTCTTTAATTTCTTTGGGTATATGCTCACAAGTGGAATTCTGGATCATGTGATAATTTTATGTTAATATTATTTTTTTTGAGAAGTCCCCACAGTGTTCTGTAGAGGCTGAACAATTTTACATTCCCAAGAGCTGTGCATGAGGGATGCCATTCCCCACATCCACACCAACACTTAAAAAATACACTTTTTATTATTTTTAAAAAATTATTATTTATTTTTAAATGACATTTTAAATGTTTTAAATACATTTTCTGTTTTCATTATTTTATTCATCAATTATCAGCATTATTTTTTTAAATAACCATTTTGATTTCGTAACTATTGTGGTTTTGATTTGCATTTCCAAATGACAGGTGATACTGAGCATCTTTTCATGTGCTTTCTATTTGTATATCTTTTTAAAGAAGTGTCTATTCAAGTTCTTTTCCCATTTTTTAATTGGATTCTTTGCTTTTTGGTGGTTGTTGAATATAGGAATTCTGTAATATATAATGTGCAATTAATACCTTATTGGACATATACTTTTCATATACTTTTCTCCTATTCTGTGGATTGCATTTCATTCTCTTAATAGTGTTATTTGAGGCAAAACAAATTTTAATAAAAAAATACAATTCACCTATATTTTCTTTTCATTTCTGTGTCTTTATGTCATATCTAAGAAATCACTGCCAAATCAAATGTCCTGAGGCATTTTTGCTGTTTTCATTTAAGAGTTTTAAAGTTTAAGTCTTAAGTTTTTAGGTCTTTGATCTATTTTTAGTTAATTTTTGCATGTGGTGAAAGTAAGGGTCCCACTTTTTTTTTTTTTTTTTTTTACTTGTGGGTATCCAGGTTTCCCAGCATCAGTTTTGAAAGAGCTGTCTTTCCTCATTACCTGGTCTTAGCACTCTTGTTGAAAATCATTTGATTACATACACTAGGGTTTACTTCTGGGATGTCTATTCTGTTCTGTTGTTACATGTCTGTTTTAATGCCACTTCCACACTGTTTTGATTACTATAGCTTTTTAATACATTTTAAAATCAGGAAGTATGAGATCTTCAACTTGATTATCCTTCACAATTCTTTTTGCTATTTGGGATCCTTTGAAATTCCATATAAATTTTAGGATGGGTTTTTCTATTTTTGTAAAATTGATCAAAGAATAGGTGTTCATTCTTTAAATGTTTTGTAAAACTTAAGAGTGAAACCATCTGGTCCAGGGTTTTTCTTGCTTAGAAAAGTGTTTTTGATTATTGATTCATGTCCTTATTAATTATAAATCTGTTCAAATTTTTCTATTTCTTTATGATTTGAGTTTTGTGTTTCTGTGAACTTGTCCACTTCATCTATATTATCCAATTTGTTGGTATACCATTGTTCATAGTACTCTATTATAATGATTTTATTTCTGTTGAATTGTCCCCACTTTAATTTCTGATTTTAGTAATTTGAATATTTTTTTCTAGTTATGCTAGCTAAATATTTACCAATTTTGTCAAACTTTTCAAAGAGCCGATTTTTATTTCATGGAACCTTATTTCCTTCTTTCCAATAGCTTTGAGTTTAGTCTGATCTTTTTTTCTATTTGCTTTTTTTTTTTTTTTAATTTTTTTAATGTTTATTTCTGAGACAGAGAGAGAGCACAGAGCCTGATGCAGGGCTCAAACTTGAACCACAAGACCATGACCTGAGCCAAATTCAGACATCCAACTGACTGAGCCACCCAGGGACCACCCCCCTCCCCCTTTTTTTCTCGTTTTATTAGCCAACTTAAAGGAACAATGCAGAATATAGACAAAATTAAAAACATTTATGTACATGTAGGACAATTCTCTTTGAAAAGTATAGTGAATGAATGGTGTGACATAAAAGGAAATAAATATTTGGTCTCTGTCCCTGGTTTCTGATAGAAACCCCCATAGGAGGTTAGTGATGGGATACTAAAAACATTTTTGGTTCTAATATTTGTTCTTTGACCCTGGTTTCTGATACAGAGGTCCTAAAATCTTTTTAATTTTATGAGTGATAGGAGTTGTCACAGTATCTTAAATGAAGTACCTAAATGATTTCCTGGGTGTAGTAAGAAAGTCTTTTGTTCTAATGAAGAGACTTTTGGTGGTCTCCTGAATAGCCTCAGGATGGGGATCAGTCACCAGAATGACCAAGTTATGATTAGAAGCTTAGAACTTTCTTTCAGGCAACCCTCATCCTTCAGGGAGAGGAGAAAGCTGGAGATTAAATTAATAATTGATCATGTCTATGTGAGGAGGTCTCCATAAAAATTCCTAACCTTCAGGTTGTGAACACATCAAGGTGCTAGAAAGATGCCATGCCCAGAGAAGGCATAAAAGATGAATCTTTTCCATGCATTCTTGAGTTGTCTCCTTTATCCAGTAAATGTAAGTAAAGTGTTTTCCTGAGTTCTATAAGCCATTTAAAAAAAAAAAAAGGAACCTGAGGAGGGGCTTGTGGGGTTAAAACTGACTGGAGGCCCAGACTTGCAATTGGCATCTGAAGGCAGGGGTTCTCTTGTGGGACTAAGCCCTTAACTTGCGTGGTCTGATGCTAAGTCAACGTGGATACTGCCAGAATTGAAGTGAATTGTTTTATCCCAGTTGGTATCTGCAGAGAAATGGAAAATTCTTGTTTTTGAAAACCCACATACTTGGCGTCAGGAGTATTATAAGTAGAGAGATAGCTTTCCTTAGATGGAACTTACTGTATGACAAAAATGCTGCAAGTACCGTTTAGTGCCATCAATAATAAATGTACTTGTGAAATAATCCTGGCAGTGTCCTTGCTGGCATTGTCCAGAAATATTTAACAACTACCAAAATTTATTTACAATTGTTATATATTTTAACTGATAAAATTTGTTTACTGAAGTATTTTGACTTGCATTAAAGTTTTATTTCCTCACGTTATATTAAAAATTCACACACAAATGAAAATAGAAAAACTACCATTATCTGATTTCTAGCCCCTACTTTTATACCTGGAATCATATACTTAGATACCTTTTAATTTTTTCTTTGTAGTCAGCTATGATGTAACAGGTAAAAGGAACTGAGGTAAATAAGCCTTTTACATGAGGCTTTATGTTTATCTGGCTGGGAGTTAGACTGTTTACTGTGTGCTGTGGCCTTATATGTGAATGCCTGGAATTTCTTTCAGTGTCATAGTTTTTGTCTCCACAATTGTCTTTGGGTTTTCTAGAGACTCCTTCTTAAATAGAATTTGAGTCTTACTGTTCTTTTTAGCTGTCGTGCATTTATACAGGCACCTACTTATGTGCTCATAAGGTGTTGGGGGAGGGCAACTGTTCTAAGAGTGTATGGTTATGTCACAGTCTTTTAGTGAGCCTGCCTCCAAGCTATGACCTTTCCAGGTGCTATGACTTTTCTAAATGCTTTCCAGATTTTTCCCACCTTAGGGTAGATAAGAAGACTAGAGTTATTGCAATTGGGTTTTTCCCTTCCCCAATATCAGATAATTTGGGCAGGGGGAATCTCCAGTTCATTAGGCTAAACTAAGAGTTTCTTTCAAAACCAGTCTGTAGTTAAGGAGAGCATGATGCTCTGGCCATACTTCAAAACTTACTTTGCTTCTCCTCTTATTGGAAGTACAGGGGGATTTTCCCCCCTGATTTTTACCCTGAGAACTTGTTGGGACTCCCAGTGGTATAATCCATGGAAGTGTGGGAACCCCATCTCCAATATTAGACTCCCAGTGCTCTTATCTCTCATACTGGTCCACACTGAGCCTCTCAGTTTATCATTTCTATTCCTACCAGGACTGACTCCAGCAGTTAACTCCTGTCCCTTGGCTTCTGTTGCAAACAGACAGTTCCTATCTGATATAACCATCTAAACACCAGTCTGTCGGAGGCATCTGGCTGGCTCAGTGGGTAGAGCATGCAACTCTTGATCTCAGGGGCATGAGTTTGAGCCCCATATTTGGTGTGATGCCTACTAAAAAATAAAAATAAAAAAATTAATTAATTAAAAACCCATCTGTCTCCCTTTGAAATATCTTTTCTTTTTTATCTAAGTTCCTCTTCTAGTAGCAATTCAAAACTGTTTTATTAGCTGTAACTACATAGTGCATTTTATACAATCGAGGGAATTCCCTTCTAATTATTCTTCCTTTTAGAAAAATTAACCAACTCTTTGGGTGCATTTTCTCTTTCAGATAAACTTTGGAACCTGTGAATTTCCATAAAAAATTCTTTTGGGATGTTAACTGATATTGCATTAAATTTATAGATTAAGCTATAGTATTATTAAAAAATAGATTAAGATTCCCCATACAATAACTCTGTATGTTTACATATATATTTCATATATATATAATTTTTCTTCAATAATGTATTATATTTTGTTTTAACTAAGTTCCCTTCTTTTTGTTTTAAAGTGTATTAGAAGTATTTTCAAAATGTATTTTTTGTTATTGTGAATGGAACCTTTTTTATTACTTTTAATAGCTTATTGCTGCTGTGCAGAAAAAGAATATGTATTGATTTTCATTTGTTGACATAGTATCTTGTTCCCTTGAGGAACTCTCATGTTACAACTAATCGCTTTCCAGCTGATTGCTTTAGATCCTCTGGTTAGAAAATCCAAACTTCTGCAAAAATAATGAAATTCCCCTGCTCACCTGCACACAAATACTTCTATGAATTCTGTAGACTCAACCACAGAGGAAGCAGGTTGCTACACTCCAATAACTGCTCTGCCAGAGGAAACTGCCTTATACTTCAGTGCATCTCCATTGAAATCTTGGGACCAAAGCAGTAGGCACAATTGGCCATCTGCTTCTGATTCACAGGTGTTTAATCCATCCTGCCTCATTTCCATGATGATCTTGGCCCATCATGTCTATTATATTTTAAATCCTTCTGTTATTCATCTGTGCTAAAATACTATGCCTCTGTGCAGTCAATATCCCAGTATCTGCTCAACTAAACCCTTCTATGAGGCCTATTCTATTTTTTTTTTTTCATTAGGTCTATTCTATATTATCTGCTCCATGATTATGAAATGGCTTACATCCTTGGCTTAATTTTAGAGCTCATATTCACCTCCCTGTTTTGGTGGAAGGCACCTAGTCCCTAACAAATTCATTCTCCTGACACATTCTCAATAAATGAGTTTTATCAAAGACACCTGACTTGAATAGTCTCTAATCTAAATTAGGTTTATGAGTTTCCCTTACATACACTTCACTGTACTTTTCCCAGTTTGCAATCAACATTAATGATTGTGATTGTGTTTTTCTGTTAAATGACTCACTAAATGAGATGATAAAATCTGAAATGACAAATATCATGTCTGTTACCTCATCACTTTGCACACAAAGCCTACACATAAAAATATATTTTATTTATCTTATTTTACCTTACTTTATAATTTATTTCACATTCGTTACTAGCATTAAACTTACACTTATTGTGGAAAAAGCCTATTTTTCCTAAATTAATTTAGACAACGATTGTAATTTTGGATATCTTCCATTGGTTTGTCACATTGATTTCTAATATGCACTTTAAATATCCGTGCCCTTAAGTATAGACTAGTTTAATTTGATTCTCAGAAGTAACCATTATTCTGACATTTCATAGACAACTCCTTTCTATATTGGTTTTCTCCTTATATTACTTGAGTGCATAACAATGTAGAATAATGCTATGCTTTTGTATTCTAAATAAATAACATAAAGTTGCTTAGTCTCAATACTCTGAAATAAAACATACCTTCCTTGACCTAAGATGGGGTTATATCCCAATAAAAGCATTGTAAGTTGAAAATATTGTAAGTCACAATGCATTTAATACACCTAACCTACCAAATATCATTTAGCCTTGTCTACCTTAAATGCTCAGAACACTTACTTTAGCTTACAGTTGGACAAAATCATCTAACACAAAAGGCTATTTTCTAATATAGTGTTGAATATCTCACGTAATTTATGGAATACTGTACCGAAAGTGAAAAATAGAATGGCTGCACAGGTGCAGAATGGCTGCTAAGTGTATCAGTTGCTCACCCTGAAGCTTGCTGCCACTGCCCAGCATCATGAGAGATATTATAACACCACGTGATGCTGTGGTGTATGCTAGCCCAGGAAAAGATCAAAATTCAACATTTGAGGTACAGTTTCTACTGAATACCTTTCACCTTAACAGCATTAGGAGGTTAAAAAAGTCGTAAGTTAAACCATCCTACATTAGGAACCATTTTTAGCCTGAAATTGAAACATATCTTAATTTCTAAAAATGTAGGTAAGCCTAAGTTCTGAAAACTAAGTGGCTTTAAATTATTTTTAAATATTATTTTAAAAAGCTTATAAAAATAACTTATAAAAGATATTGCAAAGTAAATATAAAGTAATAAAAGCAGGAATAAAGTTTATAGAACTATAGCACCAGCACTATAGAAATATCAAGGAAAAATTACAAAACTCTAGAGAAATCAGCCGTGATTGTAGACTAAGACGTTCTTAAGAGCTATACTGAGCCTTACTATTCTGATTAAAACCTCTTGCTATATGAATGCTTTTGTAATGACAAACTAAAAACGAGTTAAAAGACTACTTATACTCTTCATTTTCCTTTTGCTCGCAAGTTTTTCCTCAAGCACATTGCTAATTATTTTTTAACTTACTACTTCTTAAAATGCCAACTTCTATTCTGATTTCTTATTTAGAACTGTGTAATCCCTCCTAAGAGGATTCTCTGCTGCCTCCATATCTACACATCAATCAAAATGATCCTTTCAAAAAAAATTGTCTAGCCTCCTGCTCAGAACCCACCAATAATAGCTAGCTACCCATGCATTACAATAATATCTCAAGTGCTTATCATTGTTTGCAGGACTTTGTATTCTGTGGTTATTGAAATTTTTTTTCCATTTTCTATCACTCTACTCTTTGTTTTTCCCATTTCCTGTTTAAAACAGCAATTCCTGGGGAGACTTGGTGGCTCAGCCTGAGTCCAACTCTTTCTTTCAGCCCAGGTTGTGATCCCAGCCAGGGCCGTTGGATTGAGCTCCACATCTGGCCTCTCTTTCTCCCCCTCGTCCCCTCTCCCCTTCTCTCTCTTTCTAAAGTAAATAAATAAATAAATAAATAAATAAAATTTTTAAAAAGTGCAATTCCTCCCATCCTATATACCATTAATGCATTTTACTTTTTCTTAAAAACACTCATCACTGCCTGGCATTACATTAAGTATGTTCTTTTTTCACTAAATTAAAAGCTTCAGAAGGACTTGGCTCAATCTGTAAAATCAACACACTCTAGCCCCAGCTTTTGGATTGACACCTGCAGTATAAAGATGTCAATAATTATGGGTTGAATGAATGAATGGATAAGCTGTCAAGGCTTGTATCAATAGCAAAATAAGAACTGAACTTGTTAGATTGTCTTGTAATTTTTAACTTGATAAAGCTAATCAGTGTTGGAAATATTAAGGAGTGAGATTCTAATGTGAAAACAAAAATGGAGAAATAAGTAATGAATGATAGAGATAGAGATAGGGAGAGAAAATGTGCAGAAGAAAAAAAGTAAATACAAACTTTGCCTAATTATAATGCATAATAACTTAAAGATACAAAGAGAATACAGAGAATACAGAGAATAAAGAGAATACAGAGACTACATAGGGAGAATGCTGGGCTTTTGTTGTGATTTTTGTCTTTATTGTTTTTAATTGGTTTAATCAAGGTCATTTTATTTTTTTATTATTAAAATTTATTTATGTATTTTGAGAGAGAGTGTATGCCAGTGGGGGAGGGCCAGAAAGAGAGAGGGAGGGAGAGAATCCCAAGCAGTCTCCATGCTGTCATCCTGGAGCCCAATGTGGGGCTCGATCTCACAACCCTAGGATCATGTCTTGAGCTGAAATCAAGAGTTGGTGCTTAACTGACTGAACCACCTGGGCACCCCTAAACAAGGTCATTTTTTAATGTTTATTTGTTTGAGAGCAAGAGAGAGAGAGATAGCATGAGTGGGAGATGGGTAGAGAGAGAGGGAGACACAGAATCTGAAGCAGGCTCCAGACCCTGAACTGATCTCAGGGGTCAGCACAGAGCCCGACTCGGGGCTTAAACTCACAAATGTTGATATGACTTGAGCCAAAGTTGGACGCTTAACTGACTTTGCCACCCGGGTGCCCCAAAGCCATTTTGAATAGACCTTACAGAATTCATTACATTATCCACTGAATCTTGAATTCCATACATCTCCATTAATATCATATAAATTAATTAGTGATTCCCGGTTGTTGGACAACATAGTAAAGTGGCAGAAGTAAAAAGTAAAATGGCAAATAATTTTGCTAGCTATAAAAATGGCAAATTATGGCAAGGAAAAATAATGGAAAATTATTCCAAAAGGATGTAACCAAAAAGATTATAACCAAAAAGATATAAATAATTTTATGCTTAGTAGATTAAGCTTGGCCGTGCCCATATTCAGATTACTTTCTTTACTTAATGACTCATTTATTTAGGTAGCCAAGCTAAGTAAATACTTTGTGCAAAGGATTCTGATTAAAATCCTTAAATCATTTCTGGTCCAACACACTTGATAACTAGTTTTGCAATTTAGTGTCTGTCTTGGTTATGTTCCCAGCAGGTTATTAACAATTAATTAGCAATACTTCTCAAATGCTATCTGTGTTAAGCTACTAATTGCACGGCAGGAAAATAGAATTTCCCTTTGTAAACAAATTGCAATCATGATCATTTGCTTTATATAAGGCAATACAAATTTCCTTATATTTTTGTTATTGTTACTTAGATTTACAGCCAGAAGGCATAAATTGTATTTATGAGTGTTGGATGAAGCTGTTTATAAGTTCTAGAGCAGATATTAGAATAATTTAGGTTTGAATAACACTACCTCATTTTTAGCCAGTTTCATCCTATTCCTTAGAAAAAGGAGTGTGTGTGTGTGTGTGTGTGTGTGTGTGTGTGTGTGTGTGTTTAAACTGATAACACACAAGAGATTCTTGGCAGAATTTATTTAGATTAGCAATGATAACTTTAGCATAAGCATAATTTTCACATTTTCTATTGAAATTCTTAATAGTTTCTTTTAAAAAATCAATTTGCTCATGTTTAAAAGATTCCGAGTTAAAATTATAGTCAATAATTACATATATTTAGTATTTATAGTCTTCAGTATTTTCTTTGGTACTCACTGTGCTTGACTTATATTCCCAGCTATGACCATGTCTTATTATGCTTTTTCATACTACTTATATTCATAGAATGGTTCGATTGGCATTAATCTTTGATGTTTTTTAGTCCAGCCACCTAATTTTATAGTTGAGAAAGCTTAGGATCAGGAGAAGATAATTTGAATTTTGAAAGGTCACTGTAGCAGATACAATAGATTGACTCACTCACATATATATTCCAATCACTTTCTAGTGTGCCTTCCTGTAGTGCACAGGTTGCAAAGGTTAAAAAAAAAAAGAATCTCCTTTACCTAAGAAATGTATATGCTTAGATTCGTCCAGGCAAGAGTTCTTACATCCGGACCTGAGTAAGTACAGGAGGAGTTATGCACAAACCACCTATTTTAATCCTTTAGCAGCAGGTGTAGCAGGTATTACACAAGTTGTAGCCAAAAATCATATGGGTAGCTAGTTGGCCCTACATCGTAGTTATGAAGATTTAATTTGGAGTGAGGAGTTGAGGTAGAAGGAGGCAGATGACTTCCTGGATTGACTCATTGGTGTCTGTCAGAGTGATATCTGGACACCGCCCCCACACTAACATTTATTTATGCAGTACTCTCAACACTTTTAGGGGTGAAAAATTGTCCTGCATTAAATTTTGTTCTGCTCAAACTAGCTAGAATAGTTTCTGTTACCTGAAACTGAATTCTGACTCATAAAGTAATGGGGAAAGTAACATGGAGAATAGCTTATACAATCACATGCTTTGGAATAGAACCAAGAATTCCCACTAAATAATGGGAGAGATGGGAACTGGAAATTCATAGGAAAATAAAAAGAGGTCAGTTAGACACCTGAGCAGAAATAATTAGTATATGTGTTGTCATGTAGGGAAAGCTAAATGTTTGACATTTCTGCCTGATGAAGAAGATAAAGCTGATAAATAGACAAAATAGACACATGGAACCAACATGTTGTATTGAGATGTTGTCTAAACTTAAATTTAACAGAATGAGTGCCATAAATTATATATATTTAGGACAAGGTTCAATTTCAAACTTCATTTTTATAGTCATTCTTCTGCATACATCCTTCACACAGTTGGGATAATAGCTTAGGTAATAAAGTTATTGTGTAAATTAAATGATATAAATTTCAAGAAGTTCTTAGATTTGAACTAATACATAGGACACATTAAATAAATAGAAGGATGCCTGGGTAGCTCAGTCAGTTAAGCTGCTCTTTTTTTTATTTTTATTTTTTTTATTTTTTTTTCAACGTTTTTATTTTATTTTTTTGGGACAGAGAAAGACAGAGCATGAACGGGGGAGGGGCAGAGAGAGGGGGAGACACAGAATCGGAAACAGGTTCCAGGCTCTGAGCCATCAGCCCAGAGCCCGACGCGGGGCTCGAACTCACAGACCGCGAGATCGTGACCTGGCTGAAGTCAGACGCTTAACCGACTGCGCCACCCAGGCGCCCCAAGCTTCTAACTCTTGACGTCAGTTCAGGACATGATCTCACAGTTCATGAGATGGAACCCCGTGTGGTACTTAATGCTGACCGCGGGGAGTCTTCTTGGGTTTCTGTCTCCCTCTCTCTCTCTCCCTCCCCACCCAGAATAAATAAATAAAGTTAAAAAAATAAATAGAAATTACTGCAGATTTATACTAATTCCCTCAGATATGTCTTAGGAAATGTTTATATATAATTAGCTGTAGAAAAAAGTGTTATTTTTCAGTAGATTTCATCTTTATTTTTTGATATTATTGAAAAACTTTGAGATTTTTTCCTTTTATACTAATTGACAGAATAAAGAGAGAAGACAATAAACGAGAACCACACTATTCTAACTTATGGAAAAATAAAAACAACATTTTAAATGTAAATTGTTTAAATATATGTACTGAATATATGTATTCTCAGAATATATAAAAATGCAAGACCAAACTATATGCTGTGTATGAAAACAACTTTTTAAATATCTAGGGACAGAGAGTTTAAAATTAGAAAGGATGAAAAAAGATATACCAAGAAAATACTAATCAAAAGAACACTTGGGAAGCCATGTTGGGAAGTCAAGTGTAATAAACAAATTATATTTTAGGGGAAAGAACATTATTGGAAATGAAGAAATGTATTTTATAATGAAAAAATGTGAATTTTTAAAAGGGCATCAAGAAGATGTATCAGTGCTAAATGTGTACACATTTTAAAACTGAATCAGAATGCAAGATGGAAAAGGTTATATAAATACATATAAAATTGATGAAACTAAAATTGTGATTGGATATTTCAGTATCCTTCCCTTAGCAGTTGTTAGAATATGTGGATAGAAAATCAAGATATGAACGTTTTTGTTTTTGTTTTTTATTTTTTTAATTTAGAGAGAGAGAGTGCGAGAGGGCAGAGGGCAGAGAGAGACAGAAAGAGAATCTCAACCAGGCTCAATACTCAGCACAGAGCCTGACATGGAGCTTGATCCCAGAACCCTGGAATCATGACCTGAGCTGAAATCAAGAGTCAGATGTTTAACCGACTGAACCATCCAGGCGTCCCAGGATATGAAAGTTTTGAATAACACTACAAAAACTTGACCCAATTGACATTTACAGAACATTCGTCTCTCAAAAAATCAGACTCCATATTCTTTTCTAGTGCATGGAACATGGATCATTTGGCATGCCAGATTATATTCTGGAACAAATCTAAATTTAAAGGAATAGAAATTATACAAAATATTGTTTCTTACCAAATACGAAATTAAATTAGAAATTGATAACTTAGGGGTGCCTCAGTCCGTAAAGCATCTGACTCTTGATCTCAGCTCAGGTCTTGATCTGAGGGTTGTAAATTCAAGCCTGTGTCAGGCTCCATGCTGGGCGTGAAATCTACTTAAAAAGGAAAAAAAAAATAGAAGAAATAAAATCAGTAACCAAAAGATATTTGGAAATCCCCAAGTATTTCAAAATAAATAATTTCTGGGTCAATGCATAAAACAAAATGAATATTAGACAATATATTAACATGAATGGAATAAACATATAACCTGTCAAAATTTATGGGTCACAGCCAAAGAGAAATTTATAGTATTAATGGAGAAAAGTTTTGAATCAACAAGTATGAAATCCAAAGAGAAAGGCAAAAGTAGAGAGAACATCATAGATTATATTTTTACAGTAAATGCTTATTGGCAAGTCAAATTATATTAAGGAGTAATATAATTAAAATAAGTTTAGATGATCATATACACAAATGACAGGAAATTAAAAGGAATATATTTTGTGATTGAAAACAAAATGACATTTGAGTTCTACGTTAATAATGGATCTCCTTTTTTTCTAATAGGTTGTCAATAGTATATCAATACAGTAAGGGAAAAAGATGTATGCTGCATGAATTAACTAATTTGAAATTAGTGTAAACTTTATATATTCACCAAACCAAATGATTACATTTATAATTATTGCAATTTTACTTCTGAGCCCTCTGCGTATTTATGGCAAATAACATAAGTAACTAATTTCCAGGTTTTCCTTTGTTCACCTTAGTAATTTCACAGCCATTTTCTTTTTAAATTTCATGCCCTTTTGTAAGTCATTCTAATTCTAAGGGTCTCGCTGTCTTATTCCAAATCCTACTTGCACACATTTAGTGTTTGATGTAATGACTGCTCAGAATGAGCATGAAGGGAGCAGTTGGCTTCTGGGTTTCATCCGCTTGAAGGGATGGGCAACTCCCCAGCAGGGGCTCCTTGCTCTGAGGATCAGTGATTGAATTCAAGTGCAGCTGCCTGGAGATTAAGAAGCCTCATAAATCTCCCTACTTTTCACCCCTCCCCTGCTAGGTTCTGTCTGTGCAACATAGTTTTTTTTCCATTTTAATTTTTCTATTTTGATTATGTTTTATAAAAATGAGGAAGTTGGAAGGAAGTAAGGAAGCATGATCATAATTGCCACAAAAAATTTTTCTGTTTTACAGATTAGAAAAATGAGCAAAAAGTAGTTTAGTGACTTGATCAATGAAGACTGAACATTTGCAAGGTGGTTCCCCCAATCAACCCCAAAACCTAGGGTACTAAATTTTAACTATCACCTAGTGTCTTATATTTTAATCTTTTTTTGGATTTAAAATTTTGGACATATTTTCTTTGTTATCTTAAATAAATAACAGACATTTAAATATGTATTGTTAAATATTAAAATGCAGAAATATGTAAGCAAAATATCCCACTCTTGTTTTTGTTCTTAGAAAGACCTCAATATTAAATATGTAGTATTCTGTTTGCTTTTGAAGTATTCTTCTTCATTTTGTCTGGTAAGATTTGAAAACATACCAGGTCGGTCTCTCAGCTAGTATGTATGTATCCCTCTGCATCATATGTGGTGCTTAACAATCTTCTTTATTTCATTCAGGAATCAGAAGAAACTCTAGGGGTGACCTCTAGCTTTCTAACTAGTGTATATTTAAGTTGCTCTATGAGTGAGGACATTGATTAATGGTAAGCACAAAAATGAGAAGAGAGAAAAACCAAGAAACATTCCCATGTTGGGAACACGATGCAAGGCCTTTCAATTTAGGTCCTTCCAAACCTGAGGTATATTTCCTTTGATTTATTTTTCTTACAATAGGAGTTTATATTTTAGGCATGAATCAGAGGAAAAGAGCACAAGTTAGAAGCATCATTGAGAGTCAGTGTGCCAGAACAAAAGAACCTAAGTTACATTTTCTTTCACATTTTGTCACACACCCTCAAAATGTGTTTAGGAACTAAAAATGAGACAGCAACTCTACAGAGAGACATATAGTATCATGTCAATTAATAACTTAAAATATCCAACACACAATAATATGGAGTCACTGAATCTGAGAACAATTTGTAAGATGGAGTAAAGACAAAACATACCTTATTGAGCTAAAACTAAAGACAGGAATGGAATGCCTGAAACTCCAAAAGGGCAGTTTAGCCTTGACCTATTATAAAATAAAAGACCATTTTAATTTTCATTTTACAAAAGGTGGAAAATCAGAATTAATTAAACTTATAACACAGTGTGCTGAGATAAAATGCTATCTAAACAAATACAGTGAAATCTCATATTATGAGAACATTGATGGAAGAGTAGATAAAATATGCTGTAGCTGATAAAGCATAGCTTATTGTACTTATCATACTTATTTAAATTAAATAGATCAGAATGGAATATTACTCATCCATCAAAAAGAATGAAATCTTGCCATTTACAACAATGTGAATGGAACTAGAGTGTATTATTCTAGGTGAAATAAGTCAGAGAAAGACTAATATGGTATGATTTCACTCATAAGTAGAATTTAAGAAATAAAGCAGATGAACATAGAGGAAGGGGAAAAAAAAGAGAGAGGGAGGCAAACCACAAGAGACTCTTAACTGTAGAGAACAAACAGAGGGTTGCTACAGGGGATGTGAGTGGGCAATGGGCTAAAAGGGTGATGGGTATTAATGATTTTCAAGTGCACTTGTGATAAGCACTGTTAATGTAATATGTAAGTGATATAATGTAACATGTGTAATAAGTGATGAATCATTAAATTCTACTTCTGAAACCAATAATACACTGTGTTAACCAATTTAAATAAAATTTAATTTAAATAAAAACTTTAAAATATAATAAAATAAATTAAATAGATCATAAATTTCTCTTTCTTCTTATAATATTTTGATAAACTGTGATCAGTTGTTTCCCAAACATTTATTTACATTTAGCTCATTTTTTCTTAATTTTTCATACATAATGAATATATGGCTTTATTATCTATTATTTTAATTTTTGTATTACATCTTTTAAGATTTTCTCCTCACTGTATTACATTCTTTGGTTATTCCTTTAAAGAGGATGTGTAGCTGATAAAACTTCTGATTTCTTGTATGTCTGAAAATTTCTGAATTTAATGCTCTATAGATGTCTCAGTGAAATATTTGTCTTTAAAACGATTTCTCAGTTTTCTTTCTGAAATTGTCAGTGCTAGGAAATGTCTTGTGTCAATCTGATTTTTATATCTTTGTGGTAAATTTGACATTTTTTTTATGATCTTTCAGATCTGCTCTTTAAACAAAATGCTGAAGTATTCACTATTGTTTGTTTAGGTATCATGTTTAAAAAAATTGTATTTGGCAATTGTTAGTGTTTTACGCTAAGAATGCTTTTTAAATGTTTGTTATGGGAAATATTGGATTACTTTTCCTTAACATGTTACCTATCTTCTCATTTCTTTATTGGGTCTTTGTGTTTTGCTCACTTTTTTTTTTTTCCCTCTGCTACATCTTAGATGGTTTTGTAATTTATGAAACTATATCAATTCTTTAAATTTTCTTTTAGGCTGCATTCTGGAAGAATTTGTACTTCAACTTCCATTTATTAATTTACTGTTCACTTCTTTTCATGATATTGTTCAATCCAAATATTGATATCAATAACTGTATTTTTTAATCCACAATCTCTTAATGTATGTCCTTTATATAACCATCTTGTTTGGGTCTTTCCCACTCCTAGTACATAATGGCAACTATGACATGTATCTTCATGTCAAATTCTCAAACTCCCAGGGTCCACCTGGAGGTGGAATCTAGGGTTGCTTTTGCTTCTCTGAGGAGGACAAGACTTTGAAGCACCTGCTGCTTCTATGGTGGTGCCCAAAATAATCATCCTGCTTGCTGTCGATGTTCTTCCTCTGGTGGAAGTTCCTAACTTCCACCAACTGTAGGTCCAGAATATTAATCTTTAATCTTTTTTGCTAAATCTCTGTAAGTGTTGATACTTTCTCAGACTTAGAGAATCCTTAGTCCCTTCAGAGCTATAAGAATTGCCTATCTTAGTTTTTAGATTTAAATATTTTTATAATTTTAATTTTTGATAATATTTTATACTGTATTCTGTAATTGATGTGAGGACAGAAAGAAGGTAGGATGTGTTTAGCCCACACAGTTGAAAATGACTATTTGTTTGGCTAATAGACACATGAAAAGGTGCTCAACATTACTCATCATCAGGGACATACAAACAAAAACTACAATGAGGTATCATCTCACACCAGAGAGAATGGCTAAAATTAACAACACAGGAAACAACAAGTGTTGGTGAGGATGCAGGGAAAGGGGAACCTTCTCACACGCTTGGTGGGAATGCAAACTGGTACAGCCACTCTGGAAAGCAGTATAGTGGTTCCTTAAGAGGTTAAAAATATGCCCTATGACCCAGCAATTGCACTACTAGGTATTTATCCAAAGGTTACAAAAATAGAGATTCAAAGGGGTACATGCACCCCAGTGTTTATAGCAGCATTATCAACAATAGCCAAATTATGGAAAGAGCACAAGTGTCCATCAACTAATGAATGGATAAAGAAGAGGTGGCATGTGTG
Source organism: Puma concolor (assembly GCF_028749965.1). NCBI lineage: Eukaryota > Metazoa > Chordata > Mammalia > Carnivora > Felidae > Puma > Puma concolor. Next base: position 201,475,675 of record NC_141667.1, on the reverse strand, counting down.
TGTGTGTGTGTGTGTGTGTGTGTGTATATATAGTGTGTATATATATAGTGTATATATATATATTGTGTATATATATAGTGTGTATATATATATAGAGTATATATATATAGTGTGTGTATATATATAGTGTGTATATATATAGTGTGTATATATATAGTATATATATATATATATAGTGTGTATATATATATAGTGTATATATATACAGTGTGTGTGTGTGTGTATGTATATATATATAAAGGAATAATACTTGGCCATAAAAAAGAATGACATCTTGCCATTTTCAATGACATGGATGGAACTGGAGAGTGTTAGGTTAAGCGAAATAAGTCAGTGAGAGAAAGACAAATGCTCTATGATTTTACTCATATGTGGAATTTAAGAAACAAAACAAATAAACATAGGAGGAAAAAAGAGAAAGGCAAACCTGGAAACAGACTCTCAACTATAGAGAACAAACAGGGTTTCTGGATGGGAAGCCGGCGGGGTTATTGGTTAAATTGGTGATGGAGATTACAGAGGGCACTTGTTATGATAAGCACTGGGTGTTGTATGTAAGTGATGAATCACTAAATTCTACACGTGAAAGGAATGTTATACTGTATGTTAACTAACTAGAATTTAAATAAAAATTTGGAAAGAGAAAAGAAAATGAGTGTCTGGTTAAAATTACTTTGACAATAAATTTCATCCGTTTTTTACTAGTCAATATGAATCATTTTCTTTTTACATCAGAATTACAGTTTATGTTAGAAAGTAAATACACTGACATAATTATGAAGGACATTCTCATATATTTGTGTGGGTGTTTTAAATGTTTCTATCTGGTTTCCTCTCCCATTTAGCTTGAAAAAAATGCCCCAGGAAATGACTAAAAGACATTATGTATCAAGATGTAATTTTTGGCTATAACCAGGAAAACTAAAGAGAAAAATAAATAAATTGCAGCAAATGTCACTACTGATTTTAGTAAATGAATAGTGAAACCTAAAAATGTCATTTAATAGAATTGTCAACATAAAATGCAGCTATTTATTCTTTCAAAGGATTACTTAAATGTAGTATTAAAAAGCTGCAGAATAGAATCATATTGCCTGTGAAACTGAAGTCTGTCAAAGATTACAGTCTCAGGCTAAAATGAAATATGTGATGAATCAAAAACATTTCTTTTGCATGAAACTTTGGACAACTCCAAAATAGGATGATTTTTGAAAACATGTATAATGCATTTTTAAGTATTTGTGCTAAAGTGACCATTTGTAATGTATGAAACCTCTCTTTAATTGCTCAAAATTAACATTTTGCAAACAGGTAATATTCAGTAACAAATTCAGTATATTTATTTCTACACTCAAAAATGCTGTGTCTTTTTTTTGCATTATATTGCCCCACTTTCTTATGAAGTCTTATTCTAAAATGTTTTATATGAAGAACATGGCATTACAGTCACTTTGGAGTTCTCTGTCTTTGGATATTTCAGTAGAGACATTATGGGACACTTATGCCAACTTTCCTACATGACCTTAAAATTTTACACATTTTATTAAATCAGTTATGCAATAGTCAGACATTCAAAGTAAAATTTAAAAATAAACTTTAAGCTATGTTTCAGACAGTTATCCAAAGTGGTATGCTCATCTGTACATGTGTCAGAAATGGGAGAATATGCACCTAACCACAAGACTAGCACATAGATACGCTGTATTTAAAGAAGGGGCTGTATTGCTGAGAAATGGGTAAAAAAAATGTTTGAAGACTTAGTTTTATTACTGAATTACATTTTGAAGTTACAAATCAAAGCTGTGGAACATTTGGAAGTAAAAAAAAATGTTTGAAATAACAACAAAATAGCATAACTCACTAGGCACAAATTATATTTCTGCAATTGTCTCCCAATATAATTTCTATTAATTTTTTCATACTTGATTACGCTTACAGTGAGTATGTGACATATTTATATTCACTAAATTGTATGTATGCTGTAATACAATTCTGTAAATTATTACACATACACACATACACATATATTCCTAGGTCATTAAACCCAACAGAAAGTAATTTAATATAAATACTAAATTACATGAATAAAATGTGGTATGCTTAATCATTTAAAAATATTTAAATAGATAGCTGATCAAAGTTCCCTTCTCTTCCAGTATAATTATTTAAAGTTATAAATTTACCTTTAAGCATATGTGAAACGTATTTTATCCTATCACACAGTTTAATGGCTGTCTAATGACCTTGAATTTGTGCAGTTATTTATTGCTTTGTTAGGGCAGGATATATTGAAGCCCCAAAGTGTTTATGAAGCCACTTTAACTTGTCGGTATTAAGACTCCCTTGTCTCTTCTGTGGTAGGCAGCAGCAGAAGCCTCTGTTCAGTTCATTAAGGCTTCCAGTTACTGTTTTCCACATGACTCCTTGAATCCAGTGTTGCACGTGCATGATTGCTGTTGCAGCAAGTTTTTTCTGAAAAGTAGTAATCCTTCCTATCGTTTTTCCCCTATGTCTCTGCTACTTGTATTTCTTCTTTGTCTATTAAAAAACTGTTGTTTTAGAAATTGATATTTCCATTTAACACATAATGTAAGAAATTTTTGGCCATATCATTCCATTTATCCCCTCCTGTCCTTACACTGTTTTTTAATATATAGTTCAGTCATTTAAATCCATTGTGCTTACTTGTGGTTTTCTTTAAATCACTCTCTACTATTTTCTTTCTTTTTCTTGTTTTCACTGTCTACTATTTTTAACATCAGAGAAACGTGTTTATTTTAATTTTTTTTCTAGGTTATAGGTCACATTTTTCCTCCTTCATTACATGTCTCATAATTTGTATTCACGGTGGCCATTGTCACTGTTGTGTTGTATAGATCTGGACTTTTATGTTCTTTAATGAAATGGATTTCATTAATGATTTCATTAAGGCAGAGGGGTAAGTTACTAGCAGATGACCTGGATCCTGTGTGGGCTAGTGGTACAGGTTTAGTTAAGTTGGCCTTGGGTCCAGGGAAGGACTTACACCTTGGTCTTAGGTGCTCTTCTTCTATGGTATGACCTTTCTGGGTTTCTATGAAAAGCTCAAGTTGTTTACTAAATTGTTCTGAATTGACAGGACTTGACTCATCTCTACAACAACCAGCTGCTGAAATTTCAACTCAGGTCTTTCAGTCTTTCAGCTATTCCTTTCCCTTAAAATCCTATGGTCTTGCCCCAAGTATGCCCAAATTATGAGCCAGTGAAGATTGGAGAGTTGGTTTTTAGATGTGGGGGCTTGCCTCCTATCTTTCCTCCTTTCTGTCAATTTCAAGCTATTCTGTAGTTTTGAACTCCCACCTGTGATATTTCCACCCAGGAAGACTGGTAACTTATACTTAGCAAAATACTCGGGGTCTTAAGCAGACTAAGGCAGTGCCTTTATGGAAAAGTCAGACCAAGATATCACCCAGTGGATTTCCTTTTCTTTAGGGTCATATATCCCTTAGTTTCAGTTTGATTTGTACACTTTTAGAGTGCCTTTGAAAAATTGATTGTGATTGGCAAGAGGATTTGTCTGATAAAATCTACACAGCAATTATTAGAAACAGGAAGACTCTGATAAGTATTTGCATTTTTATTTGTACATATAATTTCCTTTGATTTTCAGAGAATTTCTAAGACTACATGTCCATCAATAATATTTAGGAGTATTCTTCCTAAATCCCTAAGAAGAAAGGATGTTATAGAATTCTTTGGGTTTTAGTTATATATGAAGCATAAAGTGAGATGTGTTTGCAACTTTAATTCATATTTTTTTGTTTCGTAATCTTTAAATATTTTTTTTCATATGTAGGTCTGATATTTTGATTTGCTCTTCTGTGTTTTTTTCTTATTCATATGGCTTTAATACCTTCCAGTGAATTGCTTGTCTTTTCCTTGTTAGTCTGCGAGGGCTCTTTTTACCATGACTAAACTATGATTTTTACCATCATAATTTGTTGCATAATTAAATTGTTTTTATATTCAAAACTATGTTTAATTAATTTTAGTATTAATAAATATATAGAAAGAACATACATAAGGTCATTTAATAAGGCAAATAAATGCATTACATAAATAGCTAAGAACTCTATGTTGCTTACCCTATGCTGGACACTGTGCTGAAATTTTTAAATATTTTTATACATGTAATCTCATGGCAACCCTATGTTGAAAGCACTATTGTTATTTCCATATTATTAAAAGAAGAATAAGGCACACTGTTAGTGTTTTTGCCCAAGGACACAACTACTAATGATAAGTGGTTATGTCACTACCCTCAGGGTTCATTGGCTCTCAGTGAAAATAGAAATTGACAAGAGGCCAAGAAAAGATTCAGGCAGCTGTTTATTGGGGGCTCAGGTTCCAGCACGAAGAAGGAAGTAAGGAAAGAAAATGTCCCCACTGACTATCTGAACAAAGAGGGGGGAAAGTTTTTAAAGAGGCTGAGGGGTGAAAGGAATGACATCTAAGCATGTAAGGGAGGGGAGAGACAGGAAGTTGGGAGGAAAGGCCCATGCACAAAGCATCTTTGTACATGCACCATGTGTCTCATTTGTATATTAAACCTCCAGGCTTGAATGTGATTTTTAGCATTACAATGGGGGAAAAAGTAGGTGAATGGTTAATTCTGGGATCCACCTTGGCAAAGGCTGGTTTAGTCCAGCTTCTTCTGCAGAGTACTTCTTTCTGGTTGACATTCTACTTCCATATTCCAATGAGATACACTGCTCAAAAACATAGCTCAGTCTTTCCTTTTAAGGTGGTAAGCACAGAGCAGTGGGCTTTGTGATTAGGGAGGGGGTTTGGTCCTGAGCACAGTGTCTGTTCTAGCTCAATAATGTCAAATTTTGAATAAGGGCAAACTTGCTCCAGATCCTGTATTAGGAACGTACAGAATACAACTTTGCATATATATGTATAGGGATGTTAATTGAGAACATTTTCTTGATTATTTCCCGAAAGCAAATTACTATTTCTTTTGAAAGAAGCATGTTTTGTTTAGTTTTAAGCCTAATTGTCTATTATTTTCATTACTATAAATAATTATACAAAAATAAAGCCTTTTAGTTTGCTGATTTCCTGACTTTTGAAAGAAAATATTTGTCTTTTGAAAAAATATGTAATATGAAATGAATTTCATATTAGTCTGAACAATTGTCTTGCGTTAGTCATTTTAAGGTTTGAATTTTTCTTTTTTTTAAATTTTTTTTTTCAACGTTTATTTATTTTTGGGACAGAGAGAGACAGAGCATGAACGGGGGAGGGGCAGAGAGAGAGAGGGAGACACAGAATCGGAAACAGGCTCCAGGCTCTGAGCCATCAGCCCAGAGCCTGACGCGGGGCTCGAACTCACGGACCGCGAGATCGTGACCTGGCTGAAGTCGGACACTTAACCGACTGCGCCACCCAGGCGCCCCTAAGGTTTGAATTTTTCTAGAAATGATAGTATACACAGTTTTAATTAATTGATTTCATTTTTTTCCAGATTTATTCATTTGATTTTACATTTAAAACATTTTATAGCAAAGTTCTCATTTGTTTTTTGAAGTACAATAATTATAAAATATCAGTTGATAAGTATTAGATTCATCACTGATACAGAAAAAATATATAGAAATGAGTAAAATTTAAATGGAGCTGGGGGTAAGTCATGCATAAATTCCCTCTTATCACCTACAAAAGGAGCAAAAGTATTGTGGGTAAAGAAGGAATAATGGTTAAAATGAATAATAAAGTTATAATGTAGATAATAATATATATTTGAAACATTTGAAATATGTAATTATTTTCATCTAAATGAAGGTAGTGCCTTACATAATTTACTCAGTATTATCTCTGTTCAGTTATACCAAAGCAAAAAATAATAATGGCATATATGTGGGTGGAAGGTTCTTGGGGTGAGAGTAGTAAATTATATTTTTTTCCACTAACTGCATGTGTGAAATAAAAAGCATACAATGAGAGAAAATATGTTGCTACATATTGTACATAGAGATATTCATCCTGAAATTTAACCAAAGTAAATATATCATGTTTCTGTTAAAGTTACAAGCCTTTTCAAAGTAATATTTTGTAGTATTATTTTGGAGAGCTGGAAATCTTTTCATATTGTGACAATCTCATAAATATAGATATATAACTATATAACCTATTTTCTATTTTGGAAATATTCCCTCTTAGTATATCTGAACACAGAAAGAGATGATAAATATATTTCAGACTTGTAAAGTAAAAGCAGAATGAATAAAACCGTTCTCTTTAAGAAATATATATAGTTATTACAGTGGGAAAGGATATCTTGACTAATGTTACTATCTTTATCAATGATATGCAGACTTTCCTGTAAATAGCCAAATAGTAAATATGTTAGGCTTTGTGGGCCATGAGCCTCTATTGCAAACACTCCATTGGAGCAGGAATGTAAGTAGAAAATGTAATTCACTTAATGACATGTGACCTTGTACCAAAATAATTTTTACAGGTAAGAATTACAAAGTTAAAAAAAAATACCAAATATGTATTTGAAGATACTGGGAATAATTAAAAACAGAAAGAAGCTGCTCGAAATTTAATCTTGAAAACACACTGTATAACATCCACATTTAGAGGCCTTTTCCTCTCTGGACTTGTCCTGCACTGCCTGTTACAATAAAGTATGAACTCATGCCAAAATCTGCAGTCTTACTGCTTTGAGAGGTAGAGACCCAAGTTTAGGGTTGCTACAGGGACAGGGCATTGTGCAGGTAAACCCAAGAAGGAAACAGATGGGAAAGCCCGGAATCTGCATAAAATTCCTATTATGTTCTTAGTTGACACCTGTGATGTGCATGTGTGAGGGAGAAAACAACCAGCAATAAGATGGAACATAAAGAACAGCAAAACAAACAAACAAAACAATTGGAAGGTTGAAAAACTTAAGAGATTTTAGCTGGTTTTTAGCAAAAGAGAGGCATAGGAGTTTAAAGCCCACTAAGTTAGAGGGGCTTCATAAACGTCTCAGATTTTCTAAATGTGACATTCTCACAAAACATAAAATAAGCTTATACAATGTAAGTTTATCAGTCCATAATATAATTGCCTAATCAAATCAAATAAAAATCTGTTCAGAGGAGAATAAGCAAATCTAAAATATGTACAATGTACTTTTAAATACATCCACTATACAATAAGAGGCATGCAAGAATCAGGAAAATGGACCTATTGTGTGGAAAATATATAGGTAATAGAGACAGACTGCAAAGTGATTGATGGCAAAATTAGTAGCCAAGTACGCTTGGAAGCCACTCCAATGAATATATTCAAAAGCCTGAAGTAAATCATGGCCACTATAAATGAATGAATTGGAAATCCCAGCATAGAAAGGGAAACAAATATAAAATAATGGAAATTCTAGAACTGAAAAGTACAGTTTCTGGCATAAAGATTCCATTTCATGGATTTAAACAAATTGGATACTATTTATGGGGTTCTTAAGCAAATGGCCAGGAAAGAATTCATGATGTGTCTTTGGTGCAAAAGATGATTTTATTAAAGCACAGAGAAAGGACCCGTGGGCAGAAAGAGCTGCACTGGGGTTGTGAGGAGTGACTGATTATATACTTTTAAGTTAGTGGGGGTTAGGGATAATATTAAGTCTGTAAGGAATTTGAAAGCAAGGCTTTCAGGACCTTGAGGGGCTAGCTAGTCTTATGATAAGGTCACTTTTAGTCTTTAATAAAACAAAAACATTAAGGAAGTAAGGCAGCCCATGAGTTCCTTGAGGAAGGTCAGGCTCTGCATGTTTCAGGTGTCTATCAGTGGGCTGCAAGATGTAGGGAGATTTAATTTATGTTACATTTCTCTTGCCTTTGTTTCCCTCATCACTATGAGGAAATAATTAGAAATTAGTAATAAAATACTTTCAAATTTCCTAAATGTGTGGAGATTGGACAGTTTCTAAGCCTAAGTGTTAATCAAAATAAATTTCAACATTCTTTTAACAAAATTACGCATACTCTTGCAAAGGAGCTTAGAAGACTTTGTACTTTTTTTAAATGTTTATTTTTGAGAGAGAGAGACCAAGAATGAGTGAGGGAGGGGCAGAGAAGGAGACAGACACAGAATCCAAAGCAGGCTCCAGGCTCTGAGCTATCAGCATGGAGCCTGATGCAGGGCTCAAACTCCCAGGGCACGAGATCATGACCTGAGCCGAAGTTGGACGCTTAACTACTGAGCCACCCAGGCACCCCAAAAGACTAATTTTTTAAAACATTTCTTTCCTAATTGAATACCATTGCTCTTAGTTTTATTATTCTGTTCCCAAAATATCAAATTAGATATTATTAGGTTTTGTTTCTGTGGGCTTTTGTTTATATTTACTTACTTCTTTTTATCATGCTTTCTTTTTGTCAGAACTGTACTCTGGGATCATTTTCCTTCATCCATATGATATTGGAGTTCTTTTAAGAACATTAATCGATAATGAATATATATTTTCCTAAAAATATATTAAATTTCCTCCTCACAAATGAAAGAAATCATCTCTTAATATGTAGTCATAGGTTAACATTTATTTTTTTTCAGCCCTTTTCTTTCATCGCTATTTTTGTCTTTCATTATTAATGGTGGGGAGTCAATTTTTATGATAATCCTATGTCTGTAAGTGATCCTTTCTCCATGATTGGTGTTTTTAGATGAATTGTGAGCACCTTAGAATGTTTGTTTCTGAAAAAATTGAGTCCTGGGTTACAGGTGTGTATCGATAAAGAGGAATACCATTTTGTTTCTGCAAAGCAACTGGAGGTTCAAAAACACTGGACATAATTCAGGGGATAAATTCAGGGGAGATTTTCCCCTTTATCCGGAGTAGAGGTACAGGTTACATATTTCTTTGTTTTTCTCTTTAAAATTTGCCTTCTTCAAGCTTACATATTATGGACATGGCCAAGATGTATGCAGGGTCTTTTAACTAATTCTGGACAGAAACTAGTTGGTCTAGTTTTTATTTCTTTGTTCTGTGGGTGTTCGTCTGTTTGTTTTGTTGGTTTTTTCCTCTCTAGATATTCCCCATCAGTTAAAACTGCAGCTCTGGAATAACAGATTAGCTTGTTCCCCTAGGGAAACCTCTTATATTTGCTTACTTTTCTGGAGTTTGACTTCATTATACATTTTGATCTCTGAAAACTTAATTTCTAAACTGCTGAGCTATGCATTATATGTACATCTGTACACATATTCTGTATATACCTTATATAAAATAGATATAGTTTTAATTTAATATAATTTTTAGGTTTTAACATGAGAGAATTCTAATGTATTTAGCTTGCCATATTACTCTGATATCCTTACTTTTGGTGGTTCTTCCTGTGTACTTCCTGTGTTGTAGCATGGCACTTACTATTTCAAGGGGCAAATATATTTGTTAATGTGTATATCTGCCAAAGTGATTATATATATGTGTATTTTTTAAACAGGCAATATGGTTTATTCATATCCTCTCTTGCAACGTGAGGAAGAAGAATGTTGACTTATAAGTGATGGTTGTGCTAATAAATTAATGTATAAAATTTGGTTTGCAAGGCTAATAATTCACTAAAATACATATATGTCAATCTTTATTTAAAAAATATGTTTTATAATCCATAGTTTTATTTTGCAGGTAGAGGTTTCTTAGTATACATTTGTTAAATTGAGACATGCTCCCCCCACAGGGGTGAGAAAAAAAAGCAAATGAGGAACTCAAATGGCTTTCTTGCAAAGAATTGTGCTGATTTTGATAATGCAACATGCAGTGATACTTCATAAACTTAAGCAATATAAAAATATCCCTATATATGCTAATTATATATTGGCCATCACCTCATTGGACCACATGTGAGTAAATCTGAAATAAAATTCATTGATAGAATTGGAGTACAGGATTTCATTAAGATAAAGAGTGGCCCCACAGAGAATGCTTAATGGGAACTTATTAGCCAAAAATAAGAATTTGAGTTATCAAATAAATATTTTAGTTAGTGTTTATCACTCAAGTTGACTTCTGAGGCATGTAGTTCCCTACTGAATGCTTCCTCCAAACGATTGCACATCCAAGGTATCTGGTTCAAATAGAAATAGCATCTGTCCATCTAAAGAAATAATAATAATATCTTCTGTCCCAAAATCATTCTACAGAGACTGTGAACATCTTTACATGTTTTACAATTACTATTTTTAGCAACATAAAAAGGGAAAAAAAAGATGCATGTTTTTAACAGAAAGATTTGTATTTTGTTTTACATATCAAAGGCAAAGTGATCATAAGATTATAAGGAACTCAGAATAGGCATGATACAGAATGGCCAGAAGACATTCTCTTCTATTCTGAGAATCTGGAGGATTCTCTAGAATCTCTGAGGATTCACTAGAGAACCAAACTTTAACTGAAGCTGGCCTGTTCAATAACAACCTCAGGGGCGGGTCACCTGGGTGACTCAGTCGGTTAAGCATCCGACTGCAGCTCAGGTCATGATCTTATGGTTCGTGGGTTCGAGCCCTGCGTCAGGCTCTGTGCTGACAGTTCAGAGCCTGGAGCCCACTTTGGATTCTGTGTCTCCCTCTCTGTCTGCCCCTCCACAGCTCACTCTCTCTCTCTCAAAAACAAATAAGCATGAAAGAAATTAAAAAAAAAAAACACACACAAACACAACCTCAGAAGATGAAATGTGAGAAAACATAAATCTGTGCATTTACATTTTCCCTTATGAGTGAAAAACATCTCTTCAAAAGCAATCTAAGCTACCACGCTTAGGGATAAACTAACTGTAGTTATATATATTTACTTTAGGGTCGGACTTCAGCAAATGTTATCTTCCAGAATACAAGCTAAAATTTGATTTCATATAATAGCCCTTTGCTTAAGGGCTAACTAACACAAACTCAGACATTTTCAAATTTACAACTAATTCATGCATTTATTATTTATTGAACACCTAGTATTCCAAGGCCCAGGGTAAAACTTACATCATGTTCTGAATATACTGATTTATTTATAATCCCAGGTCATGATACATTAGAAACAGCAACTGAGAAAAGGGAGTGTAATAGCAGAGTCACTAACACAGAAATGATGGTTGAAATGAGGACAATAAACAGAAAGAAAATTGTGAAACAAAATATATTTAAATATCACATAAATCAAATTGAGTTGATATATTCTGTATTATCTCTTTAAAAGAGGAAATATTTGCTTCCACTTTGTACAATGACTATATATACTTTGTATATGTGTGTTATATAGCATATATATTGCATGTGTGTATAGACCTTTCTGTTTAAAAAAGTTTAATTTTGAAACATGTAGATATTCAATGCTGTAATCACATTTCCATGCCAAATTTTTTTTAAAATCCCTCCTTAACTGACATTATGGTATTAGGATTTGTTCAGAAAACCTACACTTGTGCGTTTCTCCTTTACTCTCACACTAACTGCTAGTATTCTTACAACACTTCTGACATGAGATGTGTGGCAGTTCTTCCCACACCAAGCAATTCTGTGGTAAGCAGATAGATGTCTAATAATTGAACTCAATTCTGCCACTATCCACCCAGAGATAGCCTCAGGTACCACAGCTAAGGGCTCAGTCCTACCAGCTGTACTTTCCTTTAGATGCCAATTTTAAGTCCCGTACTTCTCACTGATTGGCTGTAAACTGAAGGTTCCCACACCCCCCTCCTTGAGTTCAGTTAATTTGCTAGAGTGGCTGACTTAAGCCAGGAAAACAGTTTACTTACTTTTTAACTGTTATTATAAAAGGATATGATGAAGGATACAGAAGAAATCCAGATTGAAGAGATGTGTAGGGCCAAGTATGTGGGAAAAAGCATGGAGTTCCCATACCCTCTCAAGCTGCCACCCTCCCTGAACCTGCACATGTTCACCAAACCAGATCTCCAAACCCCGTACATTTTTTAATTTCATTTTATTTTTTTATGGAGGCTTCATCACGTGGGCATGATCAGTCATTGACTCCATTTCCATTCCCTCTCCCCTCTCTAGAGAATGGGAAATGGGGCTAAAATTTCAAACTTTTAATCATGGCTTGATCTTTTTGATAACCAGCCCTCATTCAAGAACCCACCAAGAGTCCACTCATTAGAACAGAAAACACTGCCATCACCCAGGAAACTCCAAGATATTTAGGACCTCTGTGTCAGGAGCCCGGGTCCCAGACCAAGTATCACAACGAAAGATGTTCCTTGTGCTTTTAGCATTGATGAGATTACAAAGGTTTTAGGAGCTCTGTGCCAGGAGCCAGGGGCAGAAATCAGTATTTATATAGACATATGTTTCCTTCTATTATCTCACAAAATTATTAGAGAAAAATATAAAGGGGGTAAATGTGCAAATACAAATATGACAATTATATAAAATATTTGGATTTTTTTTCTTAAGTACCTTATATATTATTTGTGGTTTTCTGTTACATTCATATGCATGAATCCTGTACAATATTTAAGCTTAAACCAACTTATATTTATTGGTAGGAGAACGTTTTTAGTTTCTCATTTTAAAATATCTTTAAACATGAATATTATTACTGACATTTTTCTGTATTTAAAATATATGGAGTAATGGTATGCATAGAATTATATAAACGGAAGTTTATAACCAGCTTTTGTTATCTTTTTGAAATGCAGTAAGATCCGTTGCTATTTTACTATTTCTGTATTCATGATATCTTCAAGGGGACATAGTATTTATAGATTTTTAAATGTTATCAAACTGAGAATAGAGTTGTTTAAATCAGTTGAAATAAATTTATAATATCTGAATATCATTACGTGAATGAAATAATGGCTTTAGCTAAGATGATTTTGCAGTAACCACCAATATTTCTTAGTGAGAAAAGCATGAAATAGAAATATTTATTGCTATGAAATCTTTGATTAATAATTCCCCACAGTAAAATACTTTACTTAAAACCATTTTAATCTTTAATTGAGATGTATCCCAGTAAACTTCCCCAGTTCTGAAATTAGAAGATTTGTTTTTACTTGTTGCATTACCATTAGCTTCCTTTCTCTACGAATTAGCAATCAGAAGGTTCTAATCAAGCAAACTTTGTCCATTAAATAATGCAAATGAATACCAGATTTTATCATTTGAACTGTGTTTGGGTTAGATATAGCCATAAATACAGTCAGTTTTCAACTAACATTTTGGTTCCAGAGCCAAACCTCTTAAAACACACACACACACACACACACACACACACACACACACACACACACACACACAATTTCTTTTTCAATTTCTGAGGCTATGTATTACTTGAGTTTAATATGTATATATATTACATAAAATATATGTGTGTGTACATATAAAGAAAAAAGCAAATACATGATTTATGTTACCCTATTGGATGTTAAGAAAAATAACCAAGCTTTAGAAATGAGTCAAAACATTGACAGCAATCCTTTCAATATCTTTGAGGCATTACAGGCCCACTGAAGGATCAACTCTGTCTCTAAGGGGCATGTAACTCTCACACCATTCAAAATTAAACAGGATTCAGATATTTTAGCATTTTACAGTTCTGGAAAGTTATATATAATGAGCAGCAGAGTGAAAAGATGAAAAGGATTTTTAGGCTTTTAAAGAGGTAACTAATTTCTGTCTGGAAGACCAGGCAATCCAAAAAGTGACGGTTGTATTCTATTATAGGACATTAGCAAGATTATATCTAATTTAGCAATCTTAATTTAGCCTTTCTTTTGCATCCTTTTTTGAACCACATTATCATCCTGCCAGTCTCTTCATTAGTTAAAAAGAACTTCACCATGTACTCCTATGTATTTGAATGAGAATTATGTATTTAACATTTATAAAATTTTATTTTGATAGTTAGGAAAGGAACAGTTGATCTTTCTTGAAACTCAGAAAGACACAAGCTTGAACCTTTGGTGCGGTTTAAGTCAACTCCCCAAATTTGACTAATGATGACAGTCACCTATAAAGCTTGATAGAGCTAGGACTTTCAGTCCTAGATATTCAGAATTTCCAAAGAAGAGGCCTGCTAATCTGTGTCTTTAAAGAGTCCTGGGTGACTTTATCATTAACTATCTATGCAGAATAAAGGTCTAGGACACTGGTTCTAAAAATGTTTGCAGTCCACAATTAGCCCAAGGTTTTAGAACTTTGGGACTCTTAATTATTTCTCCTGTTTGACAGCTTTACTTAGGAATCATTTATAACAATGAAAAGAGTAGATTTTGTTAAACTATAAATAGTAAAGCTGTGTGTTAGTAACAGTAACTTCAGACTAATGTAACTTCTTAAATTTTTATAAGCTCAAAGGTTAAGTGCACATAACAGAATAATCTTTGCATGTTTTATATATTTTTCATATTGAAAGATTGTAAAATGGTACAGCAAAAGGCAAATGCTATAACAGAATGTTACTTAATCAAATTCACTTTACCTGTTATGTACTAGGCTTACAAATTGAGAGATTATCACCAAGAAAACAAACAAAAAACCAAAAAAAACTTCTATACATTACACATATCTCAAAATAATATTGAGGTCATGATATAGTATAAACAATAGCAAACAAATACTGTGCTTATAGAGTGCTAAGGTGTTCTAGGTACTTAACATATATTATTCTTATTTCTCACAACCACTCTACTATGTTTTCTATACATATACTAATTCTTCTGAATATTACAAATGTTTAAGTTAAGGGTATTAGCTCTATTTACATATGAGAAAACCACAATTCAAAGAGTTCAAATAACTTGTTTAATTCATATGGCGAAAAAATGATGGAGCAGGGGATCTTGACATTGATCTGTCTCCTGAGCGCATGCTTTCTCATACTTACTATTCAATTATCTCAAAGTAATTCTTTGTTAGAATCTTAAAAGTGGGATTTCATGGACACAGAGTTCAATCATGTATCTGGGTCTTAAATAGTCACAAATAGATAACATACAAACTATACATAATAAATACTACATTTCAATATACTTTTCTATATTGGAACACCCCCTTTCAACTAACATGTAGGGAGATCTTTATATTGAATTAATATAATTATGTAATATATATATATATATATATATATATATATATATATATATATTTTTTTTTTTTTTTTTTTTTTTTTTTTTCCAAGGATCTGGTCTGGCAGCATTTCAGCCTTACACCTCTCCTGGTCACTGTGCCAAATCCATTGAAATCATTCTTCATAAGGGAGTTTAACTCTCTGAACTTTCTTTAAGCTCTCTTTTGAATATATTACATCTGGGGCACCTGGGTGGCTCAGTTCATTAAGCCTCTTACTTCAGCTCAGGTCATGATCTTGTGGTCTCTGAGTTCAAGACCCTTGTTGGGCTAGGTGCTGACAGCTCAGAGCCTAGAGCCTGCTTAAGATTCTGTCTCCTTCTCTCTCTGCCCCTCCCCCACTCATGCTCCTTCTCTGTCTCTCCCTCTCTCTCATGAATAAACATTAAAAAAAAGTCCTTTGAATATATTACCTCTTATATATTTTTATTATATTATAAATATAATATATATTTATATATATAATAAATATATATTTATTTATACATATAATATATATATTTATTATATATAAATATTATTATATATTTTTTATTATTGTAATGCTGAAGTTAAACATCTTCTCACTATTCCATATTATAAAATTTTTTCTCACATTTTTATTCTCTTAACTTTTTTTTTTTTTATTTCATTGTCCTTATTAGCATTTTCTCTACCTTCCCTTTTAGGACCATCTGTGAGTTTCCTGACTTTGCATTTATTCTCTTTTAACAACAATTAGGTTATTAAATAAGACTAAGACAGCACTAATCCTTGTTTTGTCCCCTGTAGGTTACTTCCAATTTTTTGCACTGTCTTATACTAACAAACATTGTTTGCAAGTTCTTAGAAAATTTGCAGTATATATTCTGGGCTAACTTGCACAGTTAGGTATGCTGTAAACACATCCTGTAATTGAAAAATATATAGCATAACTTTAAAGGTTCTTAGACAATTGTGTTTTCATCGGCTTGACATATTTTTCTATCCTTGATTTGCTATCAATTTCAGGTAAAGTGAGACATGCAAAATTACTTTAATTATTCTTAAAGACCTATTTTTTCCTAGTTCATATTACTTGTCTGAAAAATGATTTGTATTGTTAAATAATATATTAAACCCTGTATCATGAGCTGCTAATGGAATCAAATCACACACCACAATGCATTATATCAAGTAAATAATTATTTTTTGCTGATTATTATTCAGGGGATGACAAAAATCACAGAGGCCACAAGGTTTCTGTGTAAGGTTTGGTAAAGAGTTTAAAATGTAGTCCTCAAAAGGGGTCTTCTGAGTTTTGTATTTTCTCCTGCATAATTGTAAGCTGTTTCCTCACCATCTCCCAAGGACATGGTAGGACATTTGAGCAATATTTCTAGAATGAGAGAACAGTCTGGGACTTTAACATAATTGATCATTTCTCATTTACTTCAGTCACTTCAAAATTAATCCAATCGGTCAGATTTCTTTATTCCTGCCACTGCTCTTTGTATTCTTCCAATGTGACATCTGGATTCTGGAGAAACTATGAACATTTTGTGCTGGACATCTAGTCCCCTTGTCATACCTTGGTTCTCACACACTACCACTGTTGAATCTCATAGTTCAAGTTCTTTTGGTATCGGGCTCATTTTCCATTGTTTCCACTGTTGATTCATCTGTTGTTTTCTCAGACATTGCAACATGACTACTTAGGGTGGATTTTCTTTTAAGATTTAATGTCTCTGGTGCCCAGTCTTGGAGTAGAGTAAGTTCCTGAGAACTTACTTGTTTCTATTGTGCTAGCCTTCCAGTTGTGAAATCCAAAAGAGAATCTCTGGTTCTTATTTTGTTGACCATCAATAATTTCAATATAAGCAGTATACAGTTTAATTTCATTAGCTGTGTTTTTAATAAAATATTTCTAAAGTTCAACTTGTAATTCATTATATTATAATAGAAATTAAATTAAGTTAATTCTACATGCTATGAATAATGTGCTTTTGATATTTATTTTAGAAAACATATTTTCATTGTGTAAAAATTATATATACATTTCCATTCTAAAATAACATCATTGTTAAGAAAACCAGCTGTCTGTATCTTTTATTTGTTTTACTATATATATATATATATTTTTTTATTTATTATTATTTTTTTTTAATTAAAAAGGCAAAACCTCTCCATTTCAAACAGCAATTGGCCTTTGGATTCCATGAACATACTGACCTCTTCAGTTTGTAAGTTAGCTGTGAAGTTACTGACAGTTAATTTTTTGTGTCAGTTTGGCTGGGCCACAGGGTGCCTGACATTTTGTTAAACATTGTTGTGGGTGTGTCTATAAGGCTGTTTCTTGATGAAATTAGCATTTGAATCTGTAGACTGAGGAAAGCAGATTGCCCTCCCCAATATGGGTGGGTCTCATCTGATCCTTTGAAGACCTAAATAGAATAAAAGACTAAGTAAGAAAGAATTTTCCCTCTCTGCCAGTCTTTAAGCTGAGACATTAGATACTAGATTAGATTAGATTTTAGATAAGATATTAGATATTAGATCTTAGATTCTATTGGTTCTGTTTCTCTGGAGAGCTCAGACTAATATAAGCTGTAGGAAAGATGTGTGCTATATTTCATATAATTTTATCTTGAACTCACAAGTGAAAGAAATGTAATTTTGGTTATTTTCATCTCTATGGTGCACTTTGTAGTGAACCAGTACTACTTACAATTTAAATATGTTTCCCAATAGTCATTATTCAAGGGGTACAACCTCAGATGGGCACATAGTGCAGCAAAGATGGACACAAACATTAAAGGAAAAACACCTAACTTTTCAGTGTTAAGGTAAATTTGAGGGATTCAGTATGCTTAGATGCGGGTTGCTGATCAAACACAATGTTAGTATTTAAGATAAAGTCAACATTGTATGTGTCCGTTAATAAATATTAGTATATCATTCTGTATATAAAGGGCTATTGATTATGAATTCATAATTTCCAGAGAAAATAAAAAAATAATTTGACAACAAACTTAATAATTTTTTGCATTTAATAATCATATTCATGATGAATACAGTCTATTTAAATATCATGACCACACTGCCAGCAAAGTGACTATTTCTTTTAACTTGACTAGAGAGATACATATTATCCATTAGCTATGTTACATGAAGAAGGTATATGCCACTTATTCTACACATTGCTTTTCCTCCACTTGCTTAGCTTAGTTATTTAGTAAACTATCACATAGATGTATTCATAACCTCAATGGATACAACACATATAAGTCTCCTTTAAAAAAACAAAAGTCAATATATGAGTTAACATTGTCAGGAACTTTCAGAAGTATATAATTTACATTTGAATTTCCTGTAAAATACACAAAAATATTATTAATTAACATACTAAAACCCAATGCATTATCAAAAAAAGCAGTTGTATATCTTCATATTCAACCAAGAAAAAAATAATTGACTATTTAAAGTGCTTCTATGCTTTAAACTTCCAGGCTCAAGAAACCAGTTGCAGTTATGGTACTATCTATTAAGTTAAAATGTTGAAAATTATTATAATTTCTTATTTTTGTATCTGAAAGGGCATGCTTTTTCCATTATAAGAAATCTTAATGTATAGCTTTTATTAAAATCCTCACCATAATATATGCTATTTGCATATGATTTTTCACAACATATTTAATGGTAGGATCTAGAAATAACTTCATTCTGTATATGAAAATTACATTAATTTCCAAATGTAACAGTTCAGCAAAGCATTAGCAAAGATGATTAAATATATAACCAATTCTTAATTATTCACATTAATGGAGGGGAAAAAAGGGATATGTAGTATTAAAACAAAGGCAAATTCCTAACTCATTTTTAGCTTTGGATATAATTCATCATATCTATACCTCTCTGTAACAGATCACACTTCATATTTTTCCATGGCAGTCCTATACATCTTAGATTTAATATCAGGGAATCAGAAGATCTAACCAGAATCTTTTGAGATGTCAGAGTCCAAAGAATAAGTCAAAGTGGCATTTTACTAAATGTAAATTGATACTATATCAACAAAAACACATTATTTAGAAGACTTAATATTTCTCATTTTAATAGGTAAGGAAAACACTCTGGCAGCATATTTATATTCATTCATTTATCACATAGGTACTAGATATCCTAAGCGTTTTTCTGTGTGCTGAGAATACAGTGTTGAAGTAAACATAGTTCCTGCTATTTAAGCATTACATTGTAATAGTGGAGATCAGACAATAAACACAAAATAGATACATACCAGTATGTATGTAGTAATAGGCCCAAACTGAAAACGATCCAACTGTCCTTCAACTGGGGAACGGATGAGCAAAATGTGCTCTATTCACATACTGGAATACCATTTGGCAACAAAAGGAACCATCATACCTAGTACGATAAGGATAAGAAGTAAGAAAAATAATTAAGAGTAATGGTGTTGCTATTTTAGAGTTATCATAGTGATACAAGGAAGGAGATAGTTAGGGAAAGAATATTGAATACAGAGGGAGCCACAAATGCAAAGGCCCTGTGGTGAGCTTGTGCTTGCCATGTTTGAGTCCACACGATATTTGAAGATGAGTGAGGGAAGCAGATTATGTAGGGCACTGTGGCATAGAGTTGTATTGGGAATTATATCAAAGGCAATTGGGAGATTCTGTTTAACACTGATATAGTCTGATTTATATCTTAATAGAATACCTCATGTGAATATTAAACTGTAGAGAAAAGAGGATGGATGTGTGGTAAACAATTAAGATGCTGTGAAAAGTAAGGTGGTGGTGGAAGTGGTGAGAAATATTGTACTGTAGACTTAGCAATAGTTTGTATTGTTCTTGTTTTTAGTATTATAAACTTATTTTTAGACCATTTTTCATTTACCACCTTCAGTGGCTGTAATCTCACAACCATTTCTTTTAAAAAAAATGCATAAACAGGGGCGCCTGGGTGACTCAGTCGGTTAACCATCCGACTTTGGCTCAGGTCATGATCTCACAGGTCGTGAGTTCGAGCCCCACGTTGGGCTCTTGTGCTGACAGATTGGAGCCTGGAGCCTGCTTCAGATTCTATGTGTGTGTCTCTTTCTGCCCCTCCCCTGCTCGCTCTCTGCCTATCTGTCTCTCTCTCTCTCTCTCAAAAATAAATAGACATTAACAAAAAGAGTTCTAAAAATTGCACGGACATTGGTCAGTGGATACTTGTTCAGCCTTTTAGAACTTTATTCACTTCAGCATCCTCTCTCAACTCTACTAAAATTGCTCTTCTTGTGAACCCTAATAATTTTGTTAAACCCAACTCTAACCTGAACCTCTATAACTTTTTTCTTAATGTATTAAACCTCTAATTTTATTTTAACTTTCATATACTTGAATTTCTATATAGCTCTCTTTTAGAGAGCATGCAAATGGGTAAAATTTGGTTATGCAATCCAAATTCCCTTTCCATAGTAAAAATATCATTTTCTTCATTGTACTGTGCCCTTAACATCTCACTGCCTTAGCCCATATGACCATTGGACCTTTAATACTTTCTCACTCTTATTAAAAATTTCCAACCTCAAATCAAATGCCATTTAATCAGGAAAGCTCTCCTTGACCTGCTGGATCAGATCTCCTGCTATATGCTTTCAATTAACGATATTTGTCATACTTATGATTTTCTACTTTTTCTGTGACTATTTGATTTAAATCTGTCTCCTTTCACCTTGTTTGCTTCTCAGGATTGTCTGTCTAGCACTGGATTTGCCCCAAAGAGGTAGTATGCAATTTTTTTTTTAATTTTTTTTTTTAACGTTTATTTATTTTTGAGACAGAGAAAGAGCATGAACGGGGGAGGGTCAGAGAGAAGGAGACACAGAATCTGAAACAGGCTCCAGGCTCTGAGCTTTCAGCACAGAGCCGACGTGGGGCTTGAACTCACGGACTGCGAGATCATGACCTGAGCTGAAGTCAGCTGCTTAACCGACTGAGCCACCCAGGCGCCCCGAAAATATTTTTTTTAATAAAAGTTTGGAAAGTGGCACTGAACTCATTTTCATTTCCAATTCTGTGTTAGGGCTCTCCACCAAAACAGAGCCAATAGGATAGATAGATATAGGGATATGGATAGGAATAGGGATAGGGACAGAGACAGAGACAGAGACAGAGATATAGAGATAGAGACAGACATAGAGATACAGATAAAAGAGGAGATTTATTATAGGAGTTGGCTCATGCAGTTATGGAAATCAAGAAGTCCCACAGTCTGCTGTCTTAATTAGAGAACCTGGAAATCTAGTGGTTTAATTCTGTCGAAATCCAAAGCTGTGTGAACCAGGGGAACTGATAGTGTAAATACTGGAGTCTGAAGGCCCAAGGAATAGGAACTTTGATGTGTAAGGGCAATAAAAGATAGATATCCCAGCTCAGGAAGAGAGCAAGAATTGGCCTTTCCTCTGCCTTTTTGTTCTATTTGGGCTCTCCATGGATTGGATGATTCTGTCCACATTGGTGAAGGCTGATCTTTACTCATCCTACTGATTCAAGTGCTCATCTCTTCAGAAACAGTCTCACAGACACACTCAGATATTACATGTTTTACCAGCTCTCTGGGCATTCCTTGGCCTAGTGATGTTGACACTTAAAATTAACCATCATAGATACCATACTGAATTAGCAATTTTTACTTCTTTTAGCCAAATTATCATGTATATATTCTTTTATTGTTTTTGTTACTAAGAATTTGAAGGACTATATTTTGAATTTATTTCTTCTAATGGTTCTTTTTGTGTATTAAAGAATTTTTTTTTAATTTTTTTTCAACGTTTTTTTATTTATTTTTGGGACAGAGAGAGACAGAGCATGAACGGGGGAGGGGCAGAGAGAGAGGGAGACACAGAATCGGAAACAGGCTCCAGGCTCCGAGCCATCAGCCCAGAGCCTGACGCGAGGCTCGAACTCACGGACCGGGAGATCGTGACCTGGCTGAAGTCGGACGCTTAACCGACTGCGCCACCCAGGCGCCCCAAGAATTTTTTAACCTTTATTTCTGTCTCACTCTCTTTCCTTGTCTTGTTCTGTAATCCCTCCAACCTAGCAAACTGAGATTTCTCCCATATTCCATTTCCCACTCCTTGTGACTGTCAATGTTGCTACTGTGATTGTTCTAGTATAATTTGGAATTTACCAGTACTTCATTTTAAAGAGATTATTTTATTACAGGCTTTCTCTTGCAATGATAATTTAAGATATTTGCCTTGGTTTTTATTTATTTATAGACACATTTACAAGGCTTACTGCTAGCTCTTTTATATTGGAATTTCCTTATTTGTCACTTATGAGTTTCTTTTTCTCTTTTTCTGTTTTTTAAAAATTGTCTTGGTTTTCAAGGTATAGCATAGATTATGTTTATTGGTAGGTATTTAAATAATTTTTAAATGAAGCAACAATTTCTATTTTAATAGGGCTGGCAGATAAAACACAGGAAATCCAGTTAAATTCAATGTCAGATAAACAACAATTTTTTTAAATATAAATGTTTATATGTACTTATAACTCATACAAAGAAAACTAGTAAGTGGGTATAGTTTTCTCATATGATGCTAACTGTAGCAATAAGCATTCTTGGCACAAAAATCATTTTTCGTAAAACTCTTGGCTATTACACTGAGGTATTTTGTGAAATTGCAAAGTATTTGGGCAGTCTTACTTTCTTCTTTTACTTAGAAACCTTATTTTTTGGACTTATATTCTTGTATAAGAATGTATATCTTTTTAAATTTAATATGTCGGTGATTTTAAAAATTATTGTTTTTTTAATTTTGGCATGTAGCTAATTAATTCAACTTCAAAATTATTTTTTTCAATGCAGAAGGCAATGCAACTTACACTTCTTTTGACCTTTTTGATGCCTGCTTCTGTTCAGAATTGTTTGGGCTCCATTTATAATTTTTGGTACTAAGGGCTACATATTTTTCATCTTTCTGGTCATTTTATTATTTTCAAGTATATTTTTCTCTAAATTAGAGAAAACTTACCTTTTTAGAATTTTTTAATTAAAAAAAAAGTTGAATGTTTATTTATTTTTGAGAGAGAGAGAAAGAGTGAGAGAGAGAGAGAGACAGGACACAAGTTGGGAAGGGGCAGAGAGAAAAGGAGACACAGAATACGAAGCAGGCTCCAGGCTCAGAGCTGTCAGCATAGAGCCTGATGCGGTGCTCAAACTCTTGAGATCATAACCTGAGCGGAAGTCTGATGCCTAACCAACTGAGCCTCTCAGGTGCCCCATGGGAAAACTTTTCAAACTCATCCTGTATGTTACTCATTTAGATCCCAGAACAATAGCTATAAGATTGTTCTTTCCTATGTTGTTTCTAAATCTATTTTAAATTTGATGATTCCTTTACTTATTCTTATATTATTCCCTTTTTTCAGCCAAATCCTCTCAATGTCACTAATTTTTCTTACGTTATTTTCATACCTTGCTTAGTGAAATTAATGTACCTTTTTAAATTTTACTGAAAATACAGAGGGGATGCCATCTAAAACATATTCCTTCTTCCTAGAATAAATCTCTCCATCTCAAAACCATGTCCATTTATTTATTTATTTATTTATTTATTTATTTATTTATTTGCCTCTTCTTTTTTCTAATTTACAAAGTGAGTTCATGGCGGTCATTATTGTGGCTGGTCCATATTATTCATATTTGAATGGAGACAATTACATTATGGCATGGTATTTTTTTCTCAATAATTGTGCTGCCCCTTGAATGCTGTTAAAATTCTCCTCTTAACCTGCTCTACTGATTGATGTAAGGCTGTATTAAAAATATTGTGATCAGCAGTTCAGGGCCATGCATATTATCAAGACAGTTGTCTACACTCTATCAATAAAACCAGCCATCAAGTCCGGTTCTAAAGTATGGTTTTGTGGTGTTATTAGGGGTATTTCCACCTACTCTATCCATTTTGGATATAGGCTTTTTATATTTGATGATTTCAGAGGTACATTTGGTTTAGTCATACCTGAACTTAGGACTTTAAGTAATATTACTTAGACTGGCTCCCTCTCTTTCTCTCTCTCTCTCTCTCTTTTTAAGACCCCTTGGTTCTGCTTTCCTTTATGTTGTGGCCACATTGTTTCCTATTCAATTAGAAAATCTTTAACATGCCACAGTTGAGGGTTACCAGTAAACTCAGCAAAATAGAGGGCTTCTTTCTCCAAAAATTTATAAGTCAATTAAGAAAAGGAAACTAAAGGGGTGCCTGAGTGGCTCAGTCAGTTAAGCGTCCAACTCTTGATTTTGGTTCAGGTTGTGTGTGATCTCATGATTCGTGGGTTTGAGTCTCAGGTTCAGCTCTGTGCTGACAGCATGGAGCCTGCTTTTGATTCTGTCTCCCCCAATCTCTCTGTTCTTCCTCCAGTCACAGATGCATGTGCTTGTTCTCTCTCTCTATGTCTCTCAAAATAATGAAATAAACTTTTTTGAAAAAGAGAAGGAAACTTAATAGCTGCTTGGGTTAATCTGGGTACTTTGGACAAAAAATTAATGTCAGGAGAATGGGGTTCTGTGTTTGTTGAAGACATTGTCATCTGTACATTTTCGTGGCCTGTATAGTGGCTTATTTCATTTTTTCCCCCTTTTATATCCCCTCTGATCACATGGATTAAAAGTAACAATATTGGACAGGAAGTAAATCCTATATCCACTATGTTTTATAAAAATTCATAAATCTAAAATAATACAACAATGAGACATAAAACAAAAACAAAAACACAATGCAATCACCCTCTTTCCTAATGGCAACAGCCAAAGTTATTACAAGTTTACAAAATCGAATTTCAAATCCAGGCTCTTGAGGTGCTATTTAGAGCCAATTAGTCAGGTCTGGATGTAACTTGGGATTTAGCCATTTTTGTTTCAATAATATAATTAACCAGCACTGCTTTTTCAAAATGCAAAATATTCAGGGCTTGAGGAAAAAACTAGCAATGAAAATGCATATTTTCAATGAGAGAAAGAGAAGAGTGTTCGCCATTAGCACTGTTCACCAAGGCACTTGATCCTTCCTGGCACATAGAAGGGTTACTACATTTCACTGTTATCTTCAAGTTAAGCGTGATGATGCTAACTGCTTTACCCATGAATTGTAATTTGAAATTAGGTATGCAACTTCAAGACAAAAGTATTTTTTGTAACCAGTGAGACATTCTTAGGTATGGTGACTGTGACAGAACATGTCTATATGGAGGTAAAAGGCTGAGCCATCAATTGGAAGAGTTGCTCAAATATGCCATGAATTCTCCTTCTACTGTGAATAAGAAATGAACTTTGTTTAGTGAAGCCACTGAGATTCCTAGGATTCTTGTTTCTGCCCATAACCTAGCCTGAAAAATATAGGAAACAACATAGAGTTGTCACTAATTCCTGCCTCTTGTACAGGCTTAAGTAAAGTGAGCAAAAGCAAGTAAATTCTTTATCACTCAGCATGGGCAAATGTGGTTCTGCCTGATAGGATACCAGCACCAGAGGCTTCAGCACTTGAGGCTGCCTCGATGGTTGCATATTTATAACATGCTTTATGCCAGGGTTGGGATTTCTCTGACAATAAATTTCATTAGAATAATAGGCGAGTGTGTTTTTAATTTCTGGGCATAATATAAACGAGCAACCAAAAGCAGACATGTTTTTTTGTTCATGTTAAGTCATAGACTTGAATCTGAACAGTGGTTGTTTTTGTTTCTCTTAGAAGCAAGTCTCCAAACTTTGCCCAAAGCATGACTGCTTGGCTACTTCTAAGGCCTTGTTTAGATTTGATAAACTGAGCTACAGATGCATGACTAATCTGGACTCTCCCTCAAGCTGCATTAATAGAAGATACATTAGCATAGATAGAACTGAGAGACTAGAGGCGCATTACCAACTTCTAAGGCAACAGGAAATGCGACAGGAAGTACTTTAGTGGAGTGAAGAATTCAAGATTCTTCTATTTCAGGAAATCTTCAAGTGCTTATAAGGTCTTAAGTTCTTGTTCTTCCTGAATTTGAGCATTGACTAGCTTGGGAAAGTTAACAACCTTTGAAATCGATCAAGGCAGGGGATCATCTGATAATCAGCAATTGTAGATACTGGCTGTAGATTTAAAAGACTAAAAAATACTGTGATGTTTCTTTTGTCTTTTTATACACTAGATTAGAGTTTAGTGAAATCTACAAAACAAAACAAAACAAAACAGTGAAATCCCTCCATGTTCCTAATAAATCCCTTAAATTGTTGTCTCTGTTGGCATGTGATCTTAGCTTCCACAAAGACATACACAATCATCAAAGATTCAATAGGAAAAGATTGGGACTGTAGTGTCTCTTTCAATGCAGCCCCTGAGCCTCAACCATTGTTTACATGTATACAGGCTCATTTTTTTAAGTTATCTAAATTTTGGAGGAGATGTGGGAGATTTGGATTTCCTATGAATTCTGCAAATTTAAAAAAATTTCTAGTTGATTCAATTAGGACAAAACAAGTTTGCATGTCAAATTAAACATATCTTTAAGCCAAATATGATCCATGGACTACTAAATTGAAACTTCAGAGCTACCAGTAAATCCATTTAACTATTATGAATGAACCAATGAATGAATGAATGAGTTTCTTCACTAATTTGTCATAAAGAGAAAGGATGACAGGGGCTTATAATGACAGTGGCCAAGAGCACAGTTGGATTATCAAGATGCCTGGGGTTGCCTGAAGATAGCAGACTATGTCATTCCAAAATATGACTGTAGGAGTTTAGGACATGCCACCCCAAAATATGCTACTTTGATAATATGGTTAATTTTGAATTTTTCTTTTTTAATTTTTTTTTTTTAACGTTTATTTATTTTTGAGACAGAGAGAGACAGAGCATGAACAGGGGAGGGGCAGAGAGAGAGGGAGACACAGAATCCGAAACAGGCTCCAGGCTCCGAGCTGTCAGCACAGAGCCCGACGCGGGGCTCGAACTCACGGACCGCGAGATCGTGACCTGAGCCGAAGTCGGCCGCTTAACCGACTGAGCCACCCAGGCGCCCCAATTTTGAATTTTTCAAGTAGGCATTCAGAACATAGCAAATGCAATGAGAAGCTTTCTCTGAGCTACCTTTATCTGCCAAAACACAGATCCTCCAACAGAACCTAAAATCCTCTCCCCAAAGTTTCTTCTACCAGGGAGACCTGCTCTTATTCTATGAGGGACTAGGAGTGACATCACATCCAGACAAACTTTGTCACAAACTATTACAGCTCCCATCCATTAGGCTAAAAGCCCATTCATCTTTCTTAAAAATAATTAGCTCTCCCCTAATAAGACTACATCCTCTCTCATTTTTGTCTTATTAAGATGGCATTTAAGTCTGAATTCTCGGCCACCTCAGGGTTACTTACTTTTCCCTGGGTCCGTATATACAGGAGGTAAACATTGTGGTAAACTTCTCTTTTTTTCTGTGATTAACCTTTTACTAGAAAAATCTCAGCTAAGGACTAGAAGGGTAGAGGGAAAATTGTTTTCTCCCTTACATATAACTTATTAGATATCTGACTTTGGGCAAATTATATGTAATTTCTGTAACCATTTCTCATCTGTTATATGGAAAAATGATTGTAACTCATAAAATTGTTAGAGAGGTTAGGTGATGGCATTTGTATAAAAGTAAATAGTCCAGTTCTAGGCAAAGAGTTGCTCATTAAATTTTAGTTATGTGGTAGATGGTAAAAATTGAAGATTTTCTGAAAGAAGAAAATTACTGAATTCGGAAATGGAATTGTAGAAAAGTGAAAGATGATTGTAAGATGACCTTCACTTTTTAATTGTACCTCCACATTCTCCACCTGTTCAGCTCAAATTTCACACAAATATTTGTGTCAGTGTTAGTTAGCTTTATATATTGCCCTGAAAATAGAAACTGATCTTCAGGATATCTGGGCTTTGATATTTTCATTGTCTACCAAAAGTCTCTCCCTTTGTCACTATTCACTTGTTACAAGATCTGTGATATTTACATTTTCATTCTCATTCATTGCATTTTTTTATCCTCTTTGTAGATGACTTAGAGAATCTGATGATTACTAAGTATTAGTAAGGTATTCAGCTACAACAAAACTAAAAGAAACATAAGAGAAGGAACTGCTGGTAGGAAAGTATAGGTTTATCATTTCTTTGTGTATGTTCATATCCAGCTGTGTATTATATTCTTTGACTATATGTTTCTTTCATAGTATTGATTTGTATTAATTTCTTGTGCATATTGAACACCAACTTTGTGGACTTCCAACATTGCAAGTGAGCAATCTCAACTTTACAGGGGGCATGAGTGAGCTGTGTGTTGAATCTGAAATTCTGACTGCTCTATCAAAATGAATTACTCATGCAAATTTTTTCTAAAGGCAATCTATTTGTTTTGAAATGACAGTATGAAAAATATCTGAAAGTTGAACACAAAAAGCTGCTGCATGTGAAGAAAAAATATCAAGTTAGAGAAAACAATTATAACCATTATTTTAAATTTATCTTCTTAATATGTAGCATCATATAACATCATTACTTATTTGCTGGGACACAATTTTCTATAACTATTGCTACCTAAAATCAGAAACTACATTGGAATGTGCATTTTTAAAAAATATATCTAAGAATATATAAGCAAGTGACTATTTGTCTCTCACATTGACGTAATTTGCATTTATCCTTACTCTGTGGTGAATTAGGGTCTTAGTAATTACAAAATAAATAGCCATTTATGATGTTACTATACATTTATTTTAAGATAAATGATAAACTGTATTTCCTATATTAGTTCACTAGATAAAACAGAATTTAATATTTTTCCTTATATCTCATTAAATATGGGACAGTGATTTAGGAGACAGTGTTAATAGAACTTCCCGGCATTTTTCTATTTATAGTGTCTAATTGTGGGTTTAATTTAACATAATGCATCATTGCATTTGACAATTGACTACTAAGGGGAGCATTTAAGCATTTGCGCTTTCAAAAGTTATTATAATTGGTGTCTAATGTTCCACATAAATACTGTGCTATACAAAACTACCTAAGATTATGCATACAAGAAGAAGTAGGACATTGGTGTTTTGATATTGGTTCCCGTTTCCCTGCTAATGGGTAACACCTGAAAGGAAAAAAAAAAAAAAGAACAAAAAATAAATAGGTTAGCTATTTTACAAAAGACCAACCAAATATCCTGGAAGCAATGATGAGACTCCAGACTCTTTCTACTTATGATCATTTATCTACATTTAAAGTGCCTGACATTATTCAATAGTTCTGTATTGTGACAAATTTCTCCCCCAATAGACTTAATTTCGATTATCCTTATATGTCTGCAAAGCTCCTCACATTGTTCCCTGTTATTGACTGTTGTATAGCCCAAACTTGCAGAATATTCTCTTACTCCAGGCCTAACAAATCTATCTATAGATTTTTACACTTCACTCAAGCCTTTTAAATTCCAGAACACACTGAGATTTGTCTCTATCATTCACCCCCTACACTGATCTATTCAATCACGTTAGGTGAGGCATGATGGAGGACACAATAGGCACCACAATAGTGAGTCAGAAAAAGAATACAGTAACAAAATTTGATGATAAATTCAGTCCTCCATATAATAGGCAGGCAAGTTTCTGATGTCCAGAAAAAAAGCTGATGCTCAGGTATCAGGAAGAACTAAGAATCAAAACAGGAAAAGCTTAAAGAAAACAAAACAGTTATAAAGCTGGAATATATCCAGGAAAGAAATTGAAGTTTAAGAATGAAGAAAAACCACACAAGTACCAGTACAAATGGGAACAAATCAAATACACAAATCAACAAAGTATTTCTTTGGGCCACTGGATGTTTAAAAAGCTGTGTATTGTCTGCTGTCACTGCTTATGATACCAGAACTGTCCATCCAGGTCAATACTAGTCAAAGAAATTTTTCTATTTTTTTCCCTTCCACTCCATTAACAAGACATTTCATCAGAATAGATAGCAAGGTAAACATGCAATCCTTGGCAACACATTTTAAGTAATTTTTTATTAACTACTTAAGCACTTAAAAATGTAATTAATGTTACTAAGCAGTAAAAAGTTTCACTAAATGTACTTAATAATTTCACAAGTAAAAAAAGTAAGTAATGTTAAAGAGACTTTACATCATTTTTAATGTATCCCATCATCCGATTATATCCTATCTTGACATTTGCTAGAACTCTAATCAGATATTTTTCACTTTATCCCAGGCAAGGTGTTCTCATTCCTTTCTCCTGGCCTTTGCTCTAGCAAATGAGAATTCTCAGCTTCCCCCTCTCTTTTATTTTCAGAGCCTGTTTTCAGAATAGTTTACCCTTTGACTGTGAGTAGATTTCCAACACAATGATACTGTCT
Organism: Puma concolor; assembly: GCF_028749965.1. NCBI lineage: Eukaryota > Metazoa > Chordata > Mammalia > Carnivora > Felidae > Puma > Puma concolor. The sequence goes on along the minus strand of NC_141667.1, from coordinate 201,445,167 downwards.
GTGTGCAGGTATATATGTTTGTGTGTAGGTGGGGCGGGGGGGGGGGGCGGATATTTTATTTCCTTCCTTCCTTGCTTCCTTCCTTGCTTCCTTCCTTCCTTCCTTCCTTCCTTCCTTCCTGATTTCTGCAGAGACTCTTGATATTTATTTTATACTTCGGGTTAAAATCTAACACTACTGGAGCGCCTGGGTGGCTCAGTCAACCAACTGATTCTTGATTTCGACTCAGGTGATGATCTCATAGTTCATGAGTTGGAACCCCACTTTGGGCTCTGTACTGACACAGCCTGCTTGGGATTCTCTCTCTCTCCCTCTCTCTCTCTCTCTCAAAATAAATAAATAAATGTTAAAAAAAAAAAAAAAAGAAGAAGAAGACATGGATGGATAACAGGTATGCTTAATGCTACTGGGATATTGCTTCTAATGCCTCCTTAGCTGACAGACCAGGAAATATATGTGTGTATACTAACTCATGTAATTACACATATATAATTACTTTCCACTCAATGATCTGTGTCTATATTAAGTCAGACACAGTTTATATAGATGTCTCGAAAACTCATCTATTACCACATGGATCATTTTAGCATCCTCCTCCTTTGCTTATCTTTCATTCCAACAGGTGAGAACCCTGGCTCCTAGCATTTGTTATATATATATGTTTAATTGTTCATTTCTACTATACATGTATAGCAGTATCAAAACTGCTAACATGAATTAAATCCCTGTAAGGAGCAGTTTTATCAACTGGAATGCAGTGCTTGTGCATAGTTCATTTTGCTTTCACCTTACAGTCTCCACTTATTTCCAGTAGTACTTATAGAAGCATTTCCCCCCCTTTAGTGAGAGTGTTTCACACATTTTTCATACCGGTAGACTGTCTTGTCCCAGTCTGCATTCAATCCTGAGATGTCCTCCCTCTTAAATTATTTTTGAAATTTGCATACATAATATTCACTCTTTATGGTGTAAAGTTCTATGGTCACAGAAAACGCATAGTGTCATGTATCCAACATTACAGTAACTTTGGTAACAGTTTTACTACCCAAAAAATTCTCTGTGGTTTACCTTTTCAACCTTCACCTCTCCCCCCCCCCCCCACACACAACCCCATCCATTTCCCCTCTCTCCTGGAAACCACTAGTCTTTTTGCTATCTCAATAACTTTGTCTTTTCCAAATGTCATATAATTAGAATCATCCAGTATGTTATCTTTTCAAACTGGCTTCTTTCACTTAATATATGTTTAAAATTTGTCCCTACCTTTTTATGACTTGATCTCTCTCTCTCTCTCTCTCTCTCTCTCTCTCTCTCTCTCTCTTTTAAAGCATTGAATAATGCTGCAATGTATGGATTTACTACCATTTGTTTATTCACCTATGGAAAGACATCTTGTTTTTTACCTTATCCACTAGTGCCCTAAACATATTAGTTGTAGTTACTTTAAATTCCTGGTTAGGTATTTCCAAAGCATATTATATTTGACCCTGGTTCTGATGTTATTATCTCTTCTGAGTATGTTTTTATTTGCTTGGTAGCATGTCTAGTAATTTGTTGTTGACTGTCAGACATAATATTATGGGTACTAGAAACAGAGGTAAAAGACCTCTAATGTGAAGTTTCATGTTAATTTGACTAGAATTTGGATTGTGTTTAATTTTTGATGTAACTGTGAATGCCAGAAGACTCAAATTCATTATTGCCCTTGCTTTTGGCTCTTCTGTTCTCTTGGAATTCCCTAAGAACTCCTCCTTAAATAAAGGAAGTGTCTTGCAGCTCTTTCAGCTGAAATCTTTTGTTATTATGCTTGAGATTTCTTCATATGGTGGTAATGTATTGAATTTCTTTATACTCTTATGATGAAACTTCAGTTTTTTAGGGCTATGTGTCTCTGGGCTGTTATCTTCACAAGCATTTCTTAGCTTCTTGCTTCTTCAGCCAGATAAGAAAGGGAAAACTAAAGTTTGGTAAATGCCCTTCCCTTGATGTAGAAGACTCTGGCAAATCATTTTCCTGTGGAGAGTAGCCTTTATTATAGGGAATTCTGTGGATGTATTATTAAATGGTTAATTCTCCCCTCCCTTGCCAGAGTCAAGTTGTTTTGTTTTGTTTGTTTTTTTTTTTTTTTGACTCTTCACTGTAAGTCCATTGAGAAGTAAAACACTAGAAGTAAACCCCACAAAAGTGTGAGTTCCCCTAAGTCTATCTCACACTAGTATAAACCAGCCTCCAAAAATTGGCCAGAATTACCAATTACATGTTCTCACTCATGTACAGCTTCAGTGGCCACTGCTTCTGAGGAGCGGGTCTCAACTGTGCTTCTGTGTATGTGCCTGTGTCTCAATTTTTGGATGATGGTTTGCTGTGCAACCTCAATTCTCTGATAAGTCCAAGAAAATTAATTGATTATTCAAAGTATTAATCTTTTTCTTCTTTAAGGATAGTAGTGAGGAATCCAACCATTTATTTATTAAAAAAAATTTTTTTACATTTGTATGTTTTTGAGAGACAGAGAGAGACAGAGCATGAGCAGGGGAGGAGCAGAGAGAGAGGGGGACATAGAATCTGAAGCAGGCTCCAGGCTCTGAGCTGTCAGCACAGAGCCTGACAAGGGGCTCGAACCCACAGGCCACGAGATCATGACCTAGGTCGAAGTCGGACGCTTAACCAACTGAGCCATCCAGGCGCCCGACCAATAATTGTATATAGTAGAGCTGAAACTGGAATTTTAAACATATTATGTTTTAAAGATACAATGTGAAATTCAGAGACACTTTCTATCTACATTGCCTTTCCAGGGTGGTGTACATCAGATAGAATAACCTAAATTATGCTCATTTAGACTGAACATGAAATAATTTTCAGAGATTGACAACAATAAAGATCTATTTCTTGCTCATGTTTTAGGTAAGTCAGTTGTGTCTTTAATTCTGTCATTCAAAACTCCAGATTAAAGAATAGCACCTCTCTGTGGCATGGTTTGTTTTGGTACAAGAAGGAAAAAAGAGATTGTGGGGTATGTTATCTTTAAAATATTCTGTTTTGAATTGTCCCAGGTCACTTTCATATTTCAGTAGTCTAAATAAGTTACATGAGCAAAGTTGTCAATAGTGAAGGAAAGGTCCCCCCGGCCCCCACAGCCACTACTGAGAAGCCACAAAGAATGGGTTTCTGAATATTCTGGACAAAAATAAAAGCTAATGCAACTAGTGATATAGATGTTCACATGCCACAGATGAAACTGAACATCATTCCTTATAGCTGTGTCATATTTGAATGTTTTAAAGTATCTTAACTTTGTTGTAGTTGGTAGTTGAGTTTATGTTATTTCCTTTATCTTTTGGATCTAGCCCCCTCATCCTTTGCTTGCTTGCTTGCTTGCTTGCTTCCTTCCTTCCTTCTGTTGTCCCTCCCTCCCTCCTTCCCTTCCTTTCCCTTCCCTTTTCTTTTCTTTCCTGTTGTTTTCTTTTCTTCTTTCTTTTATCTGTGATATTAGAAAATCTGGTCGACCACTGCCATTTATCTACAGGATAATTTTATTGTTTGCTATAGCCAAGAAACCACCTCATTTATTTTATATTTACATACTAAACTTGAATATTGGATGAAATACAGTTTTAGTGCTTATTTTCATTTTATGTTATATCTTATAGCTAATCAATATACATAGATATAAGGATGTATTGAACATTCAGACATTTGTTATTTTTAATTTGGGCTGCATTTCTTATTTTCTATTCCCTCACCACTCATCTCCTCTAATTGCATATTGTGTTATTTGGGACAATAGAGATGAAAACAACCTTACAGAGTACAGAGTACCTTTTATAACTTCAAAAGTGGAGCTATGCAAGGTGAGTTCCATGTATAGAATAAATACACTATTTATCAAAATAAAAAGCAAGAATGTAGCCAACAATTCCTTGGCCAGCCCGTATGTCATGACATTCTAAAATGGGGCAAACCACATAGATGCATTACAAGCACAGAGGCTGTTATACAAATGCTTTTATACTTTGTATACAAGTTATATTAAGAAAAGTGCTCTCAGTCTTAATCAGCACTGTAGGAAACATTTTATTGCCTTTTACATGCTCTCTTTACAAAGTAGTGCTTGCTTAATTAACTCCACCCTTACGTAACCAAAGATTAGTTTACAAAACAATATTAAAAGAAATTCTAAAGGGAGCATTTGTTGAAATAAGTTGGCTAGCCATTACTGCAAGAACAGCTTTGTGCCTACTAATGATTGGATTTATAACTGATGTCTCCTACTTTTAATGTTACACTATATTTTCCTAAATGTTTCTCAGCACAGTAGCTAGATGCAAATAAAAAAAAAAAAAGTTCTCCTACTTTCCATTTTCTTTGTAATTTACAAATGCAATAAAAGACTAGTTCATTAATGCAAAGGACAAATATGGGCAATACTTACAGCTATATACACTCATACACAAACAGAAACATGCAAATTATTATGGCAATAAATATAAAATATGGGAGAATGTATAAAGTACAAATTTCCCTTTTTAATAGAAAATCTGTGTACTGCATTTTAGTGCTCTAACTTGTCAAGGCCTCCCAACCAAATTCATGAAGAAAATAGAATAATATGAGAATAACAAGTAATAGTAATTCCAGTTAATATGTGCATCTTAATGCAAACCCATTCAAGGAAACGTATTAAATGAGGCAGTATTTCAGTAGGATAGTACAACCATAATCTGAATTATCTTTGATTACATAGCAATGGATCAAATAAATGTATCATATCATGCATATTTTGTCTTGGCAAAATATTTTTTACTCATCAGTGATGATAAATGTGAGCTATTAAAGATTTATAATATGCAAGGAAAGGAGAGTTTTGCTGACAACAAAGGATATAACAGTCATTTTCATGGTCTAGGTTGCTATGGAACAAAAAAATGCTTAACAAGATACAGGTCAATACAAACAGGGCAGGGATGAGGCTTCATTACGGTGGGAGTGGAGTTTTAACATAATTGATACAAATCATGTTGAAAGTGTAGACATATATACTAATATCGTATCAGTATTACCTAGACATGTTTTACATAGATACACAAAACTTGTTCAAGGCTAGACTTTTTTTTCCCTCTTTCTTTCTCATCTGTTTCTTCCTGAAAATTTTGATTGGTAGTGTTTAGTGCAATTACTAATTTAATGTGTGACAATGCATATATTCCTTTATTGCAGTAGCTGGTGATCTTATTTTTCATTAATGGATAATATAGATATTGGAACTTAAAGTGGAGACATTTTCTATTATCACATTTAAAACCCAGATGGTTTCATTTAACAAGCTATTGTTCTCAAGATTAGCATTAACATTTTTTTAGTTGCTGAAAGAATCAGGCATTCTCTTAAAAGAAACTTAAAAATATGTGATTTGTGAAAACTTTAGTAGCATCTGAAGCAAGTAAATTAAGTATGAAAAAGTAAATGTGATTAACATAGTTTATATGGAATATATATTGTAATATAGTTTAAAAATCTCAAGGCACACCATATATTTCTGATGAATGCCTTAAAAGGCTTTTTAAGCCAGTTCACTGTTAGAGAGGAAGGATTAGTGTTAAAAAAAAAAACAAAAAAAAAAAACCTCCACAATAGTAAGATGATTTTAATTTTCAAAGAAAATAATATCTTTCAAATTAAATATCAGTTATCTCTCAATTATTGCTTTCAACGTAGTTTTTATACTTGTCTAAAATATAAGTGATAATAAAAATTACATCTCTTATTGATTAGAAATCAGTTATATAAAATTAATAACTGACTTCTTGATTAAAAACGATATAATATTTGTGAGTCAGAAACATTTAGTAAATTTCAGTTTAAGAAAATTTAAAATTAAAGTTGAACTGTATATATAAATTCACACACAGGTCATTCCTTTGTAAACACAATGTTGGATAAAAATATTAAAAGACACATTGCAAAACTATATGCATGTTTTACAATACTACAGTGTAAGATGTTTAAATGAATATGGTCAAAGATAGGTAGGAATTCAGGAAAAAGTACAATGGTTTGTCAAATTAATAAAAATAGAAATTATTTCTGATTTATTATTTCCTTCAGTGATACTGATTTGGAGTTTTTGTTACAAATAATATTTGTATACTCCTCTAAGTATGCTTGGTTAATGTTTGAAATCCAAGGGTTTACATTTATGTGATATTACTTCTATTAGTAGTATTGATATTCATTTTTTATTTATTTATTTATTTTTTTAAAATTTTTTTTTTCAACGTTTACTTATTTTTAGAACAGAGAGAGACAGAGCATGAACGGGGGAGGGGTAGAGAGAGGGAGACACAGAATCGGAAACAGGCTCCAGGCTCTGAGCCATCAGCCTAGGGGCCGACGCGGGGCTCGAACTCACGGAGCGCGAGATCGTGACCTGGCTGAAGTCGGACGCTCAACCGACTGCGCCACCCAGGCGCCCCGATATTCATTTTTTAAAGGCCAAATTTAAAATTCCATAGACTTGAATTTGAGTCCCATTTCCAGCAATAACTGGTTATTAAGCAAATTACATTTGTGTTAAAATGGGGGTAATAGTAAAATCCAACTCTTGAGGTTGGTATGATGGTGACATGAGATAATGCATGTGAGGAGGACCTTGGGATGGGGCCCAGTACATGTTAACATATTAGCTTTAAGAAACTGGAAAAGTAACACATTCTGTGTTAACAATTGATAGAATGCATTTAATATTTTATTTAAAAAAATATAGTACTCCAAAAAGTTGATATTCAATATAACATGATTAATCCAAGTATTACATTGAAAATATTATTTTATATTGCACTGTTTTAATTTTTCATGTTTCCTTTGAAAGCATTTAAAAATTTATCGTGATTGTTTCTCTGTCCACCCCCCCCACTTCACCTTAAAAAAACAAATTAGACATATGAATAAGCACTGAACACAGTAGCTACTAATTCTAATGACTCCTTAAAAATAATCCATTGAATGCCATCTATTGCTTATCTCCTACCCAAAATACATTTTATATATGATTATTTATTATTAATATTCTTTATTCTTTTCCATTTTTCTTCCTCCCTCCTTTTCTTTTTTTTTTTTTTTTTTTTAATTTTTTTTTTTTTTAACGTTTATTTATTTTTGGGACACAGAGAGACAGAGCATGAACGGGGGAGGGGCAGAGAGAGAGGGAGACACAGAATCAGAAACAGGCTCCAGGCTCTGAGCCATCAGCTCAGAGCCCGACGCGGGGCTTGAACTCACGGACCGCGAGATCGTGACCTGGCTGAAGTCGGACGCTTAACCGACTGCGCCACCCAGGCGCCCCGACCTCCCTCCTTTTCAATCTCCCTCCTCTTTTCACTATCTTTCTTCCTAATATGGGAGAGTATATGATGTGAGTGGTGAAGTAATATCTACACAATTTAACACACTTTTCTCAAATGGTGGATAACTTCATAATTATCATTTAGCTCAGATATTTTGTGAAAGAAGAACAACTATGTAATCCATCTTTTGTCATGAAAAGAGCAAGGCTTGGGTAATATATCCCCACACATATGGTAACTGGACAGTTTTTCATTATATGGAATAGTGGTGTAGTACTCTAGAGAAAAAACAAGAAAGATAGACACAGAGAAAATAGATGTCCCTATCTATGGATAAGACAAAGAAATATTTAAAAAGCATTAAAAAAAGCATGCATGGCATTGCAGTAGCAGCAGCTGTGGAAGCATAAGTAGCACTAAATTATACATGCATCACTCAAAGAATAATTATGTTGTTCATCAATAATAAGCAATTATCTGAAAAAATCATCATGTCACATGCAAGCTCATTTGTAAAAAAAAATAAATAAAAGCACATATGTCACTATAAAGATGTTTAAATATCATTTAACACTACATATTTATCAGATTAGATGCAGTTTTCAAACTCTGTGCTGTAAGAAGAGTAGGTAGTTTACTTTTTGACAATTTGTCACAAGGAAAATTAATTTACTTTTACAATTTTGGGAAACTAAGAAGAGAGGCCTATTATTTTTCTTTCTGAAACTGTTCCAAAGTCCAGGTGAAAAACAGGCTCCAAACCACATAAAACAAAACACTCTGTTTAAACCAACAGTCGCATTCTCCAATTATTCAACTTGTCAGCCATGAGCTGACAGTTAAAAGACCAGAATAGATGGAGCCAATCACAAGCATCATCCTTTACTGTTCCATGCCTATGATTGACCTCCGCATACATTCCTACAGTATATAGTGTGCATTCAGTATGTAATTCTCTTTGGATCACACGATGGACTTTCTATTATTATTTTTTCATGTCTCCTGCCAGGTTATTTTCTCCTCCAATACTTTTCAAAGAGTTTGGTTGGTGATGGAAAATAAATATTCTGCCACAGATATTGAGTCTTAAAACCAAGCAATTCTTTGAGGATAACACCTGAGTCAGATACTTCTCCCCCAAGCAATGCCACAGAATCATTGCACATTCAGATATCATAATATTATTATTATTGTAAATATTATTATTATTATTAACATCAAAATATTAATAGGTAACACTGGTGCCAGTTTAAACTGTATATGTCAGAGGGTAAATAGTTTATAACATTCTTGTTGCTGATATTCATTGAATATTAATATTGTGTTGCCAAATTAATTTATAAAATCCAATATCTATTTGGAAAGACATGAAAGAACATAATTTTGAACTCCTTGAGATTAAATCCTATTGATGGGAAGTCTGACTTCAGTCACTACAATAGAAAGACACAGTTCCTGAAGTAATTCCCAGGCTTGAGCTGGGTTAAAGATCCATAGCCCCTTGTTTAAAGAAGTAACTGGGTTCTTTGAGGAAAAACCCTCCAACTGTATACTGCAAAACTTCCTCTTAGACTTCTTCAAAGGGACAACACCCATTTATTAGGGTGACTATGTATTAGAAAAGGAGACATAAGCAGACATTTTGGCAATTACTGCCTTTGAACTATACTATTTTCTTTTTTTTTTCAAAAAAATGTTTTAATGTTTATTTATTTTGAAAAAGAGAGAGAGAATGAACAGGGGAGGAGCAGAGAGATAGGGAGATACAAAATCAGGAGCAGGATCCAGGCTGTTAGCAAAGAGTCCAACGTCGGGCTTGAACTCACAAACTGCAAGATCATGACCTGAGCTGAAGTCGGATGTTTAACTGACTGAGCCACCCAGGTGCCCCTACTTCTTTCTTTACTAATTTACTCATCCATTCATTTGCTAGTTCATTGCCATAGTTTGATTATCTGCACCTTACTTATCAGAAATTGTTTGTTTGTTTGTTTATTTATTTATTTATTTATTTATTTATTTGAGTGTTATTGACTCTGTCCAGTTAAAATGTAACTTGCAAGGGATCAGCGACTTTTTCTTCTTTGGTGCTATGTTGCCAGTAGTTAGAACAGTGCCTTGATAGATAGTAAGCATCATACTTGTTGACTAACTAAATAAAAGAATGAAAATCTTTTCATATGTCACTTAACAGTTTGGTTGCTCATCATTATCAAGACAAAAATTAGTCTAAACTGAGAGAAAACAAGTAATTGAATTTTTCGTTAAATTATTTTAAATAGTAATTAAATTAGAATACACACACATGTGTACAGCACATAGTTGAAATTATATTGAAAAGTAGATAATCTTTTCTTTATTTATTGAATACATACCTATGGAGCACCTACTACGTTTCTAAACTTTTCTGGGCATTAAAGATGCAAGAATGGGTTCCTATTTTTATGGTGTTTACATGCAAGTTAATGAAGATAACTCAGAAACAAACAAACAAGTAAATGTATGTCTAGCTGTGATACATGCCAGAAAAAGTCTCTATGAAAAAGAGATATTAGGCAGTTCTGGAAAAAGCAAATGATGTGGCTTACATAGTGATCTGGAGGAAGAGTATCAATGGCAAACTGAAATGAAATTTAGAAGACTTGAGTTAGGAAAATGCTTGTCACACCTGAAGATGGACAAAAGAGTCAGTACACCTGGAGATGGTTACACAAGGAAAGATGTTGTTGCTGTTGAGACCCAAGAGGCATCTAAAGTCCGGATTTTGTCTGGTGGGGGGGGGGGGGGCGGTCCCGTAAGTCATGTAAGGACTTTGGATACTACTGCAAGTAATATTGGAAGCTATTGAAATATTTGTTCTGAGGAGAGGGAAAGGGATTTCATTTTAAAAGAATGATAATACCTGCACTGTGTAGAATAGCTCATGCTGTTGAAAATGGGAGAGATAATGAATGATAACAGTTGTTGCTGTCATCCAGGTCCGAGACATTCATAACTGGAAAAAAAATTAGTTGAGTAAGTGGTAGAAATTATAGGTTTCTAGATATATTTAAGTGGGATGGAAAAAAGGATTTCTTTTTTTTTTGTTTTTTGGAAAAAAGGATTTCTGATGAACAGAATAGGAGAAAGGATTCAAGGATAAGAACAAGTTCTGTTTTCTTAGAAAGAAATAAGAAAACAACTTTCACTTAGTAGCAAAATGGAATTGCCATTTATTGACTTGAGAAAGACCAACAGCCAGATTTGATGTATCTGGATGACAGGGTGGCAGGCTAACAAACTGTATGTGCACATTAGATATACCATTATTTAAATTTTAATCTTCAGTTACTGAGTTACTAAAGTTTAATCTTTAGTTAGAAAGGAGATAGGAGAGGAAAACATAAGAATAGAGAATATACAATTGATTGGTTAAAAAATATAAATAATAAAGTGGAGGGAAATACTTAAGAGGAAAAAAAGTCATTCAGTGGTTGTTAAGGTGAATGTTAAATTAAAAGTGTTCTTTTTCACACATTATCATTACCTTCTAATGTTGTTTCTATTAATATTTGAAATTCCAAAAGGCATTTAAAATCACAGAAGGAAAGAAAGAACCATTTAGCCTAGAGTTTCCATATGAGAATGTTCAATTTGAATGAAACTTTTCTAATTTATTAGCTAATTAGTGGCAGTAAAAGCATGGAGTTGCTCAAAAGCCAAACAATATATATTAAGGGTGTCAGATGTGTATTTGCACAGCCCCATCTGCCTGTTAACCAGCTTGCAAAACTGACTTTCTTCAGGCTTATATTCTAAACACAGCAAGCAAACCGTAAACTGCTATGGAGAAGTAACTTTTCTACTGAGGGGTCTTCCAGTGTCAGTGGCCAATGTGATTTAAAAAAAATGTACATTACTTTATTTGGCTTAAAGCCTGAATATGGTTAGTGGCCTACAGCTATCTTACCAACCTATGCCTTCATCAGATGTGATTCTTCATTTAACTACTCACTGGCCTTAAGCCATTTATGAGACAAGCAAAACTATTTTAAATGTAAAAGTAAATTAAATACTACTGTGTAATTATGATAATTGATTATCATAAACATATAAATTTTCAAATTAACAGACCCCTTGGATGAAGTTCATTCATATCACAGTCAAGTTAAAACTATCTACAACACCTTCATCATTTAATTTTTCCTCAAATATTTGGTAGTTCCACAAACATTACAGTTTTAAGAAGCAAAAAAAGAGATTTTAGTTAAATGTATATGAGTATAATTAGGTGAATAAGTAGAAATACTAAGTGATTATTCATATTTAATCTTACAATCTTCTCATTCCTTTATCATATTTATTTATGAACATATATATATTTGGCATGAATTATATATATGTATTCTCTTCCACTAACCACACACACACACACACACACACACACACACACAACCATGCACATTATTTTAAAGATTTCTCCCCAGTGCATCTGGGTGGCTCAGTGTGTTAAGTGTCTGACCCTTTATTTCGGCTCAGGTCATGATTTCATGGTTCTTGAGATAGAGCTCTGCATCAGGCTCAATGCTGACAACATGAAGCCTTCTTGGGATTCTCTCTTCTCCTCTTTGTTCTCCCCTGCCTTCGCTTGTGCTATTTCAAAATAAATAAACATTTTTTAAAAAAGAGATTTATCCCCCAAATACAAAGCAACTGTACTTTTTGCCAGGTTTTTATTTAAATTCAACTGTTTTTTCTTTTAAGTTTTAATTGTAAGAGATAAATAGAATCTATGGGGATTTCCACACTCCACAACACTCCACATTGTTATTTCTTACACAATTGTTTAGGTACATTAATTTGAGTTCTTCAACATAAAAATAATTAATAAAAACAAACTAACAAAGAAAGCTTAATAGAAACTGCAAATGAAGGGAGGAAAAGAATATGAGCACAAAGGCCAATTGCAAAAGTAGCTCCCTAAGAAAAGAACAAGATTTTAGAAACAAATTTTACAACAGTTTCAAAGAAATTTCATTCATAAATTCTCCTGGAAAAAAAACAAAAAAGTAATACAGTAAAACCTTGGTGTGTGAACATGATTTGTTTTGGAAACATGCTTGTAAACCAAAGCACTTGCTTTGTGTTGAAACTCAAAGCATATTTCCCCATAAGAAATAATAGAAACTGAGATGATTTGTTCCAACACCCAAAAATATTCATATAAAAAATGATAAAAATACTGTAATATAATACAAAATAATAGAAATACAAAATATGAAGATAAATCAATAAATTACCCTGTACTTACCTTTGAAAATCTTCGGGGCTGGTGTGAGGGAGACAAGAGAGAGGAGGGTTATCATGTAGGAAGACTTTCACTATCACTAATGGAATCACTGCTATCTGTTGGCTCACTGGAATCTTTTTCCACATGGTGGCCATTGTATACGCTTGCACGGATGTTGACTATGTTACAGTATTGATAAACTCTTGTCGTATACTGTATTTCATGTAACTGGCAGTAAGGCAGCAGAGGAAAGGGTCTCTATCTGTAGTCAGCCTGACCTAGAAGGAAGCAAAGCATTCCTCAGCTTACTTTTCTAGAGAAAATCAAAGGACTGTTCATAGTTTCTTTGAAGGGACAGAAAATACACTAATGCCAGTTGTGGGCACCTTCCAATGTTTTGAAAACTCACTGCTTTCTGCCAAACACTGTGGCCTGAGACCGAGCATCCAAACATGGGATATGATCACCCACAATCCCACAGCTAGAGAGAGAGAGAGAGAGAGAGAGAGAGAGAGAGAGAGAGAGAAGAAACATTGGTTCAGTGGTGATCATGTGACATTCAGTGTCATACTACTCGTATTGCAAGACCTCACTTGTTTATCAAGTTAAATTTATTAGAAATGTTTGCTCATCTTGCTGAACACTCATTGAACAAGTTACTCCCAATCCAAGGTTTTACTGTACATAATTTTAAGATAATTATGAAACCATGGAGAAGGTAAATTAAAAGCTAGTGATTTTGGTAATTATTGAAACCTAAAATAGTTTAAAAACACAGATAAACATAACACAGGTTATGTTAAAAACCTAGAACATGACAGATTAAATACAAAATCTTGACTAGAGTACAAATTTTAAAATATTAGAAAATGAAATAAGATGAGGGGTGCCTGGGTGGCTCAGTTGGTTACATGTCCATCTCTTGATTTCAGCTCAGGTCATGAGCTCACTATTCATGAGTTTGAGCCCTGCATCTGACTCTGCCCTTTCAGAGCAGTTTGGTATTCTCTCTCTCCCTCTCTCTGCCCCTCCCCCACTCATGTGTGTCCATGCATGCTGATGTGCTCTCTCTCTCAAGAATAAATAAATTTTAAAAAATGAAACAAGATGAAAAACATGAAAATTCTTATACTATACACCATTGAAGTGGAAGTTAATGGTGACGTAGCGTGTGCATTATTGATATATTTCAGTGAAATGTTAGCACAGAGAATAGAAAAATATTCAGTGTTATGATGAAAAGAAACTCTTCTTTTTTTTCAATGTTTATTTATTTTTGAGACTGAGAGAAACAGAGCATGAATGGGGGAGGGGCAGAGAAAGAGGGAGACACAGAATCTGAAGCAGGCTCCAGGCTCTGAGCTGTCAGCACAGGGCCCGACACAGGGCTTGAACTCATGAACCGCGAGATCATGACCTGAGCCAAAGTCAAACGCTTAACTCACTGAGCCACCCAGACACCCCTAAAAAGAAACTCTTCTTTATATTGAAGGTGCTTTTGAATTTGCAGACTGAAAGGACAGGTTATATTGCAAGAATAATATATAATGTATTCAAATTTTAAAAATTACCAAGATGTCATGCTGGGGGAGAGACAATTTCCACAATGGAATGCAGATTACAGCAAAACAATCTAACTATACCACAAATGTATGTATGGCATAACTTGATTTAAGGGAGTATGGAAAAAGGTGCTAACTTAAGTAACTTTGGAAAATGATTCATTTTGCCTGGAAGTTTCAAAACTTAACATGAAAGGAAACATATGTATATATGGATTAAGCAAATGACTAATGAATGGCAGATGATCAGAGCCAGGGTTTTCACTGCTGAAGACAGACCACAGATAACAATGATGTAAGGCTATAATTTAAGTATGTGATACTGGATCAGATTCTGAGATCTCAGCATGAAATCGTGCTTGTTTCATATAACTAGAGATGAATACATGCAAACCTAATTATAAATATCTATGTATGCAAGAGTTCATATACATATAATTCTTAATTTTGACTAGTCCTGTCAAATAGAGTGTGTCATAATATGTGTGTGTATATGTGTGTGTATATATATATATAGTCATAGTAAAAAATATGTATATTTTTGTGTAGGAAAAGAGAGTCATATGTAAAGACTGTTATATATATGTGTGTGTATATATATGTAGAGAGAGTCCTATATAGAGTCATATATGTATGTATACACACACAGACACACACACACACACACACACACACACACACACACACACAAAGACAGAGACAGAGAGAGACTGATTCATTACAAAGGGTGACAAGTCTCAAGATCTATAGTCCATAAGCTGAAGACCCAAGAGAACTGAGTATATATAGTTCCAGTCCAAGTCTGAAGGCCTGAGAACTAGGAGAGCTGCTGATATAAGCTCCAGTCAAAAAGCTAGCAGGACTAAGACCTAAGAAGAGCCAGTGCTTCTGTTGGAGTACAAAGACAGGAAAAGATCAATGTACTAGCTTACACAGTCATGCAAGAAGACTTCCCTCTTACTTAGCCTTTTTGTTCTATTCAGGTCTTCAGTTGATTTGGTGAGGCCCACCCACATTAGGGAAGGTAATTGGCTTTACACAGTTTATCAATTTAAATGTTAAACTCGTCCCAAATCATCCTAACAGATACATCCAGAATAATGTTTGGCCAAACATCTATGCATGTTGCAGTCCCTTCAAATCGATACATAAAATTAACCATCACAAATAGATTATGAAAAGGATGGGGGGAAAAGTGACCTTGCAGTAGAGAAATCTGGCAAACACTACTTAAGTCAGATGACCAAAGTCAACATCAATAGTAATAATGTCACAATGATAGGAGGTACTCTTGATATGGTATGTTGAAAATGTTAATTTATCTCTAAGGTCATCCTCCCCAAACCATTACCCAAGTCTAACCATGAAAAAACATTAGAGAAAGCAAAATCGAGGGACATTATACAAAATACCTGAGTAGCACTCCTCAAAACTCGTTATCAACCACAGAAGTTTGATAAAGTGTCACAGATCAAGGGGGCTAAAAAGAGATGAAAAGTAAATGTAATGTGGTATACTAAATGGAATTATGAAAAGAAAATGTAATGTGGTATACTAAATAAAATTATGGAATAGAAAAGGACATAAGGTAAAAACTATGAATATGAACAAAGTATAGAGTTTAATTAATAGTAATACAGTGGTGTCAGTTCCTTGGTTGTGATAAGTATATAGTGATGCTAACAATGAAAATAAAAAAAAAAAAAACAATGAAAAATACAATGAAAAATACAATGAAATATGAGCAAAGTATAGAGTTTAATTAATAGTAATACAGTGGTATCAGTTCCTTGGTTGTGACAAGTATATAGTGATGCTAACAATAGAGAAAACTGGGAGAAGATTTAAGGGACCCCTCTGTATTATCTTCACTTCCTTTAAAAGAATCTAAACCTATTCATTAAAGTATTTGTTAAAACATACAGAATGGTGGGGCATCTGGGTGACTCAGTTGGTTAAGCATGTGACTCTTGAGGTCATGATCTCACAGTTCTCGAGTCTGAGCCCCCTGTGGAGCTCTGTGCTGACAGCATGGAGCCTGCTTGGGATTTTCCTCTCTCTCTCTCTCTCTCTCTCTCTCTCTCTCTGCCTGACCTTGGCTCCCTGTCTCTCTCAAATAAACAAACAAACATTAAAAAATCCATACAGAATGGTTATTATTAATAATATTCTAATAAGTCATTGCATTTTAAGGAAAGAGAAATAATCCTATGGATACTAAGGTAGATTTAAGGTGACCTCAGACTTTCTCAAAAATACTCACTCACTGCTTAAGAACAGAGGAAAATATGTTCAGAATTTGAGAAAGATAGTTTTTAATCCAAAAGATAATATACCAAAGTTATTCATTCAGTACACAGTACCAAGTATAATTTATACAACATGCACACAAACAAAACACATTTTAAACATAAGAGAAATTCATAAAAAGAATGCCTAATCCATGAATTTACTTAGAGAAAACTGTTTTCTTATGCAAACAATTAGACAAAGGGTGGTTCAAACTAATCCTTGAATGGAGAGTTCAGGATAAATACTATACTTTGCTGAATCAATTTCTGATAGTTACATATGTTACAAACAGCAATAGAAATCAAACATCCGCGGAATTTAATGTTAAAACATTTTAGGTATTTAAATTTTTAATGTTAATACTAAGTTGGGAAGAAAGAAGAGAAAATGTGGGAGAACTATAAATGTACATAATTTTCTCATCTTTCAAAGCACTGTTAGTAAATTTTTAAATTGAAATATACACTTTAAACTGGGTATAAATAAAAACCTCCCATTATAACTTGTTTCTAAAGTCCACCAGGATCATGCTTTATAAATTATGTTAGGTGATGCAGGACTTTTGTTGTTATTGCTGCTGTTGTTAGCTCAAGTACAAACTTATTCTCCCATCTCAGAGATATTTGTGCACATTATATTACAGAGAAAGAGACTACCTGTTGCCCTCACTTGGACAGACACTGTGAAATGTGGACATCTGGCTAATCATTCTTGCAGTCTGCCACTTTACTTCCCTCTTCATAAACTGATCTTTTGATCTCTGTTATCCCTTCAGAGTCATGTCCTTATGAATCTATCCATCAAATGACAAACTCCTGGCCTCACTAATATTTTTTGACAGGCAGGCATTACCTGACCCCGTGAGCCTACCTAGAATCTTGATTCTAAAACTCCTCAATGTTATTTCTCCTTGTCTGTAGAAGATTTATTGTTTCAAACAGTGGTGCTTGTTTCACGTACATATCCAAACCTCAACACCTGTGTATTACCAGGCTAGAGAGTATATACACACACACAGCACATCCCCACACCATGCACACACACATGCACATACACATATGTACATTCATGTTTATAACAGAAGCCCTAGACATTAAAATTTAGCTGTTTTGAGTATATATTTTTCCTTTAAGTTTCAGAGTAATATTTGAAGTGTTTATAGTTATGATGTCAAGGAAAAATTATACTTGATAGAGTAAAACAGGGAAGATTTTATTCAAGGCTATTGCAATAAGGTCAACACTGTTGTAATAGGGAGGAGAGATTGAAATTGACTCACCTGAAACAGAAGGAAGGCCTGAGGATTTTTAAACAATGTACTGAGCTTATGGAAAAGACATTAGATGAGAGCTTGGTCTAAGAGTTAGGCCCTCTGTGTTTGCTGATTGTTGCTTATCCAAGTTAGACTTCTACTTTCTCTGGAGAGTAGGAAATAGATGCACTGTCTTTCTTGATGATTACATTTTATAGGCATGACTTCTAGGTCCTTGAGAAAAGACATTACTGGTTAGTAAAATTAGCTAAAGACAGGAGAATATTTACATCTCAAAAGAGTACAGAAGATCTGCAATTACACGTTTTCTAATGTAAAAATTCTCTAAGAAAAGGGAAGTCAGGGGCCTACCGAGTCAGGAGGAAAACTAGAAAGTTTAGTTGAACTGAGGGAAATGTAAGGGTTGTCTTGGTTTGCAACAGAGCTCTTGCATAATTATATCCCCATTTCCACATCTTGCATCACCCACCAGGTCCCAGCACACACACTGCCCATTTCGACAGCCACGCCACTTTACTTGTAGTATTCAGATACGCCATATTTGATTTCATGCTTCCGTTCTTTCCACCACTTTTCTTCTTATGTAGCTGTTTGTTTATCAGATCCAAAATACATGATTAGGGTCCCTGGAATCTCTCCTCGCTTCAATAATTTGATGCTTTTACCTTTTATCTGTTCTCCTCTTGTATCCATATAAGCTTGGTGTAATGTTATAAGAGTGTGGGCTCTAGTGTTATATTGGCTGGGGCTAATGCTGGACCAAATACTAATTAGCTGCATAATTTGGAAGGTTATTTAATCTCTTGGAATTCTGGTGTCTTGTATGTAAAATGTAAATAATTATAGTACCTATCTCATATACTTTACTTCTGTCTTCTTTTATGTAATATTTTGGTGAAGATGAAATTAATACGTGCAAAGTGAAAACCAGAGTATTGTTTTATCATGCCACTCAAACTTCTATTATTAATTTCTGTTTATGTCTTCTTCTAAGCTATAAGTGACATTAGAATGAAAAGTAATTTTTATGTTCTTTGGTGTGTCTTGTGCCTAGAACAGTTTTTTTTTTCTTTAGTATTTATTTTTAAATGCTAACTGAAAGCAAGTTCAGTTACCGAAATTTTACATTACCACATATAAATATGATATCAAGAGATTTCTAGTTTTAAAATGATATGAAGAGATTTATGGTTTTAATCTATATTGATATATTTGTTAAACATTAAAATAAATATTAGGGAATAAAAATTTCTTTTCACTTGTTTATCTGTTCCATGTTTGCTTAAACTCCTTCCTTTTGTTTTGAAATTTCAGTTTAGAAAGTAATATTTTTTAATCCTCTGGGAGGAAAATACAGCAAAATATACACTATTTAAAAATGTAAAGACTATTGGGATGATTTAAGAGAGCAAAAATTTCCAAGTTTTTGAACTATTTATTATTTTTTTAAATCGCTAATCTGAAGTTTCAGTAGAAAAGGGAAAAAGTAGCAATGTTTCCTCCCTTCATCTTTTGGGGGGACTTTAAATGTCAGTCAATCTGATCACTGCTGACATGGACTTTTCACTGACATAGATTTTTCCCCGAGGTCATGAGTTGTTCCCATATGATAGGCAGTATTACCAAAGCATAGGCTGGACATGGTCACGGAGAGAATCTGGAATGGAAAAGGCCAAACAATATTTTGATCCTCTGCGAACCACTTTGAAAACTTGGTCAATGCAGATAATGCAGTTTACATTCTAGGACTGCCCACAGCCCCTAAACAACCCTAAGCCTCTCAGGATGCTGGATTACTTAACTGGTAATGAAAACACAAAATAAACAAATTGCTATAGTAACATATGAGAAAAATTTTTAGGCAGCATCCAGGTAAATACTGAGTGGACCTAAGCAGAACCATGGTATTTCAGAGCAAATAACTAGGATAGACTTTTGAAATTGAAGTTAGAATTAAAAACTACCCGGATGTAGTATAATTATAGAAGGCAGAAAAAAAGGTCACTTTTATGTAATAGCTATTTATTTTATATTCATAAGGAGATGTCCTTGGGGACAATGTCTGGATACAGATTATATAGCAGCAGAAAACTAAGCAACAATGTTAAAATTCTTAATTTATCAACTAAAAATAGTACTGTAGGGGAAAATAGAACATGAAAAATTTGCAAAGAAGACTGCGTACTGGCCATAAGTATGATAGACACAATTTAGCTGTCATTTTCAAGTCTTTTTAGTACTCATTTTTTAAAGAAAATTACAGATTACAGAGAACGATAGTAAAAGAGTAAAGCAGTCAAATATGAATTTCTCACTCATCTTGATCTCCAGGATTCTGTACCCCAGGGGCAAGCTCTGTTGCAGCATGCCAGTTAATAGAGACACTCTTAAAACAAGATGACAGATACTTAGACAATGAAAAATGAAAAAAGGTATATAATTTCTTTCCTACTATTAAAATGCTAGTGAAAAGTAAGTGATCGCACTTTGGTTATTATTGTATAAAATAACTCTTATGGTAAAAAGCCATACATAAAACATATCTAGATAAAACTATATGAATGAGTTTAACTCCTAAATTAATCTCTTGTGAGGAGGTATGTTGTCGTCTTCAAAACTGTCTTACACATTGAATTTGTTTTGGTGTGTAATATTCTTTTTGAAATTAATTAATTAATTAATTAATTAATTTGGTGCAATATTATTTTAAAGCAGCTGTTTTTATTATGTAAGTAGTGTATTAAGATTCTTGCATGTGTGTGTAGGGCGCCTGGGTGGCTCAGTCGGGTTAAGTGTCAGACTCTTGATTTGGCTCAAGTCATGATCTCATGTTTCATGAGATAGAGCCCCACATCAGGTTCTGTGCTGACAGCACAGAGCCTGCTTGGGATTCTCTCCCTCTCTCTCTGCCCCTCCCCTGCTCTCTCTGTTTCTCTGTCTCAAAAAAAATGAATAAACATTTAAAAAAAGATTCTTGCATGTGTGTGAAAATTGTAGTTTGTAGTTCAAGTTTTACATTCTCCTTGTCACTCTCTCTTGAAAGAGAATTTTAACCTCAAAAAGATAATTAATAATCCTCCAATCTCAAAATTTTATCTTAAATAAGGTATATAGCTTATAATCTATATATTATTATATTATTTAAGGGACCAGCTGTAAATAAGTAGAAAAAATACCCTTATATCAGAAAGTATGGAAGTCCAAATCCAGCCAAATATTCAACTTGCTTATGGAGTAAAATATTCTGAAAACAGAGTCAAGAAATCTCTACTTGAGGCAGCATAAGATTTCCTACTCAGTCTTGCTCATCAGTCAGACAGAAGTAGTAGATAAATTTTAGTCCAGCTCCTCTATATCCCAGTAACCTCTTCTTCCTAACATGCTGTGTTTTGGGCAGAAAAAATTTGGTTTTGGGCAGAGATACCAGAAAACTGAGGACAGGGATACTGTAGTTGCTCAAGTGTGACAGAATCCAGGAAGGAAAAGAAATAGAGAGTCTCTAATTTTTGTCTACTCCTAATCCTGACTGACTCCTGAACTCTGCATGCCTAGAGCAGATCTAATCAGCTAAAGACAAAGTATGAAGTAAGATCAGAGCTGCTTCCCAAGAAATAGAGTTTCATGTTCAAATCCTATAAAGATAATTGTTTGCCACTTCAAAAGAAACAAACTTCGTTGGAGAAAACAAACAAACAAACAAACAAATAGAATCTAGAATCTCTAAGTCATAATATCCAGTGTATAATTCAAAATTACCCAACATAGGGGCGCCTCGGTGGCTCAGTTCATTCAACATCCAACTTTGGCTCAGGTCATGATCTCTCAGTGAGTTTGAGCCCTTGTCAGGCTCTGTGGTGAAAGCTCAGAGCCTGGAGCCTGCTTCATTGTGTGTCTTCCCCTCCATGTCCCTCCCCTGCTCGTACTCTGTCTGTGTTTCCCTCTCTCAAAAATAAATAAACATTAAAAAAAATTTTTTTAATTACCCAACATAGAACCAAAAAAAAAAAAAAAAAAAAGAGGAATAAGAAGAAACATATCCTCAGGAAAAAAAAATGATATAGACCCTGAGATAACCCAAATGTCAAAAATGTCAGTCAGAAATTTTAAAGCAACTATTATAACTCTTTTGAATGAATTTTTTATGAATATTCTCACTGTGAATAAAAATAATTTAAAAGACATTTCTTCAGGAAACTAGAAATTATTGAAAATGTAAATTATGTAACTGAAAAATATAGTGTCTGAACTATAAAATTTACTAAGTGGATTTAAAGCAGAATTAATATTACAGAAGAAAGAGTAAGTCATTTCATGATATATCAATATACATTATTCATGTGAGAAACAAAAAGAAAAACGATTTTTTTTAAAACCAGAGTGTCAGAGACCTTTGATATAATATGAAGTGATTAAACATGTGTTTAATTAGTGTGACAAAAGAAAAAGAGATAGATACAAGAGAAAAAAATGTTGAGGAAATAGTTGCTGAAATTTTCTCAAATTTGACAAAAGCCAGAAATTTACAATTCCAGTTTAGCTGAATATGTTAATGTCTCCACTTCATCCTGGAAAGTGTCTGAGACTGGATAGTGAAGTACAGAATTACCTAGCTATAAGGCAGAAGTTTGCATGGAGCCAAACATTTTATTCCTTAAATTGCCCCCAAATTGAAACATATATACAACCTAGAACACATTGAAAGTTAGTGGGAAAATGGATTAACCAATCACTATATGTACTAGTGCATTATGGGAGAAAAAATAAAAGTGAGTTCTCAACACTATACCATAAACAAACATAAATTGAAGATAGAAAAATGACCTGAAATGAAAACCAAATGCATATTTCAGATAAAAATATAAGCCATCATTATGATATCGAGATACAGAAATATTAATTGCAGATATAAAATTCAGAGTTCTCAAATGTTACTAAATGACTATTTATATTTTGAAAAACACCTGTCCAAACATAGAGACTATGATTCGGGGACAAATAAAGGGGTTTACATAAACCTTACATAAACCATTTATTATGTTTAATAAAGGAATTATGATTTGGGGAACAAGGAAGAGGTTTTGTATCTTTCTACCTTCTTCTTTGCTTGTATGTTTTACTTTTGAACTAAATAGTCTAAACTTGTTTGTTGATTAATACCCAGTAGAAAAATTAAGATAAAAATAATTTTTCAAAAGAATAGAAAACAAAACAATAGAAATAAACTGATGAAAAATAATAAATATTCATAATGTACTTGATTTCAACATAAATTATTTAAACAGATATGAGTGTTTTCACATAAAAATGTCAAACTTTTTCTTTGTACTTCCTTCCTTTTTTTTTTTTTTTTAACTTTGTTAGAACTATACTATTCCAATACTGAGAACTATTTAATTCCAATACAAACACATCATCTGGACCCCCCTTTTGGGAGTTATTATTATTATTTTTTTTTGTAATACTTGCAGTTAGGCCTAGTAAGTGTATCTATCATTGATTCTGATTCATCTATTGGCTCATCATTTGAGGAACAAAAATAAGTATTTTTATTTACTAATAAATCCCACCTTCTCTATAGACTGTATTATGATTTCCGTGTGTTATATAAACAAAGTTGTAGAAAATAATTTCACTGAAAGTTTTCTCACATTTAACCTTGATATGGACTGCTGTGTTTGTGGAAAATAATATGAATGGAAAAAAATTCTACGAAAATAAATGCATTATAATTGTTAATGAGATATCTTACCTTGAGCTCTCTGGAAAGGAGAAACTGAGGTACACATGTACTGGCAATGCTCTGTTGATGTGAAAATCCAGGGGATCAAGAGAAGGAGTGATAATTCCCTAGAGAAGAGAACAAGGGGGAATATTTTTCCATGTTTCATCTTTCATTGGTTAAATCTGTTCCACTGGGTGTTAACTCTCCTTCATACAAGAATGAGAGTCTCTCCTTTTCTGTAGGCTCTACATGTAGGTATGTTAAATGTGTGACAGTGGTGGTGACCAGAATTTAATGGCTATAGGAAGAGAATGATAATCCTGACTAAAATAACCTACTCAAGTGCTTGATTATGTATTAGGAGGGATAGTGGGGCAAGGCCAAACAAATCTGGGATGGAACATAAATTCAGTCAGTCTACTTGGATCTCATCTGGGAGCAAGAGGCACTGGCCTCTTTCTGGAGAGGAAGGGAATGGAGTTCCCTCCTATCAGTTGATGGCCATTTGAAATCTTCCAAAATAATTTATAAAGGGATTAACAAGCCAAGGTTAGTGCTTTGATGTTACAGTTTTTCCTGGAGTTATAATTGTTATTCATCAGTTTCCTCTTTTGCTAACCATCCTAGGTCTGACCTATAGTTTAGCTGGTGTGTGTAACTTGCCTCTAGACCTTCAAACTCGGGGGATCTGAACATGAAAATTTATACATTCTCTTATGAAACACTCTCTTTCAGAAAGATATGGCAATAGAATTCTAAGCTGGTGATTTTCCAAAGCTGTGCTTTTCCTCTTTAATTTGGCCCTTTCTATTTTTCAATTTTGCTTTGTGAATACTTTAATATAAACATGTTTTGCTATCTTGTCTGTGCACTTGTACTTTCAGATTAGGTAGGACATTTCACATTATTAAAAAGTCCTTCCTCATTATTTTTACTTCTACCTTTGGGTGTCCCACATGAATTTTAGTAATGTTTACAACCTTAACTAATTCTTTAAACAGAAGGATAATGACAGTTTACTAAACAATTTAGAGTCAGTACATCTCATAGAGAATGAACAATTTAGGTGCACGAATTATGTGGATTTTAGTAGTTGATACATAGGACTTTATTTAACGTTTGTGTAGAAATTTGGGGTAATTAAAATAAGCTAAAAATAGTACATTCATATTGTGATTCATTGTTAGCATTCCCTAGTATTAAACAATATTAAAGACCTATTATCTTAAAAAGTGTTTATATCTGGGCTATTTAACTAGGAAGCATACATATGTTTATCATAACACTAGTTATAGGTAATAAATGACAATATTCACATCTAAAAGTGTTTTGAATATTTATATAGACAATCAAAAAATAATATAATTGTTTGCTGTTATACTTACCATATAGTTAATCTTAAGATATGATGAAAGGTGGTAATGTGTGTCTAATATTTATTGAATGCTGGGATATTAGATTTGACATGCATTTATATTACTTCCATTTCACAAACAAGAAATCAGGAGCTCAGAACTATTAGTGCTTGTCCACTATTAAACAGCCAATAATTCAGCATTTAAAACCAGGTCTTTGGGGTACAAATTTGGAATGAATGCTATTTGTTTGTACAATTTATGTTTATTCTGAAATAATTAAAAAATTTTAATGTTTATTTATTTTTGAGAGAGACAGAGACAGAATGCGAGTGAGTTAGGGGCAGAGAGAGAGGGAGACATAGAATCCGAAGCAGGCTCCAGGCTCCGAGCTGTCAGCACAAAGCCTGACGTGGGGCTCTAACTGACGAGCTGTGAGATCATGACCTGAGCTGAAGTTGGACACTCAACCGACTGAGCCACCCAGGCACCCCATATTCTGAAATAATTTTAATATTCATTTTTTTATTTGTACTCTCCCATATTATATTTAAAAATGACTAGCAAAATGTGCTTAATAGGTTATTTCAAAATGAAAAAAAAAATACTTAATTCTAAGTTTCAGGCTTCAAATTGCTTTTAATTACCTACCACATTCAACAGGGGAAGTTTCAGGCAGATTTGCAGTGTCTGAAGAAAAGAACACGCAAATGAAATAGGAAGAGAATGCAGAGGTGCAACAAAAGAAAAAAAGTGTTGTGAAACTGAGTTCTAGTAGGAAGCAAAGAGGGTGCTGGTGTTCATCTGAGCACAGAATGAAAAACGTCCTTAGGTACCTATGGGAGATAAATGGATTAAGAAAAGCCATTCAGGTATCTAATGAGAAGAAAAAGAAGCAAAATTCACTTATCAGGTATGGAGGGTTACTCAGGTTGATCTCAGGTTTACTCACAGTACAATACAGATCTAAGAAGACAGGAGGTATCAGTGTATACAAAATGCTGAGAGTTCCTATGATCCCAGAGTATTTTACCCAGCCATGATGCCATTTGACTAGAAATATGACAGGCATGAATTTTCAAATATGAAATAACTCAGATATAGAGCACTGATAAATAGTTGTGAGAAAAAACATTGTGAAATGGCAATTAAGAAATAAATAAAAATTAATATACCACGAAAGGAAAAAAGTGAGTGTCCATTAACACTGACAGCACAGAGCCTGATTGGGATTCTGTCTCTTCCTCTTTCTTGGCCCCCTCCCCCCACTCGCATTCTCTTTCTAAAAAATAAATAAATTTATAAAAACAAACACAAAATTATTCTCAGGAGGTTTTCCTAATGTGAGAGAATGTGTTGGCAAGAATTACAGTGCTAATTTTATCTTCTTTATTGATAGAGAATTAATATACACTACTTTATATATTTCTACACCATATGTGTATATATTCCTGTTGACAAACACACACACACACACACACACACACACACACACACACACACACACACACATATAGGTACATACAATATACATGTGAACAGCGCCCGCCTCTTAATATTTCATATAATCTATTCTTTTAAGTTTTTATTTAAAATCCAACTAGTTAACATACAGTGTAATATTAGTTTCACATGTACAATTTAGTAATTCAATACTTGCATACAACACTCATTGCTCATCACAAGTGCACTCCTTAATCCCCATTCCATATAATCTTTTTTTTTTTTTTTTTTTAATTTTTTTTTTTTCAACATTTATTTATTTTTCGGACAGAGAGAGACAGAGCATGAACGGGTGAGGGGCAGAGAGAGAGGGAGACACAGAATCGGAAACAGGCTCCAGGCTCTGAGCCATCAGCCCAGAGCCCGACGCGGGGCTCGAACTCACGGACCGCGAGATCGTGACCTGGCTGAAGTCGGATGCTCAACCGACTGCGCCACCCAGGCGCCCCTAATCTTTTTTTTTTTTTAAACACAGACACAGGCTGTGTTGGGAAATAACATGTCCTTAGGTAATAATTTTGTACTTTTCTGCATCACTTGAATTCTATGTGTCAATGTATCAAAAGCAAAAACAAAAATAAAATAATAACACTTCTTAATGAAAAGAAAAAGGTACGACAAAATGTTTACAACTTATTTTTGAAAATATTTGTAAACAGAAGCTCTGTTTTTGTGATGTGGACCAGTTGTGCTGAGGACATTTTTTAAAGTGCTTAATCAGATCATCATAAAAATGACACATTAAATTATAAAAAGTAAGCAGTTATAAGCAAATGTTCACCAGGAATTTAATTATGGACCACCAAAAACTTATTGTAAGAAATATACTCCTAACGTACACTCAGGATTTTGAGTCTCAGTATATTCAACCCAGAGTAATATTAGAATAAATTTATGAAGCATTCTGAGAAAAAAAATGTTAATGCTATTCATCCTTATAGTTTACCATTATTTTACCCACACATTCTTTGATAGTGGTGTTTAATTCTATTAATAATGTTTTTGATAATTAAATTTTTTGCACAGTAAAAACTATGTTCATGTCAATATTTTACCAGTATGTAATATTTGACTAGATATTTACAATAATATTACAACTGTCACAAACAAGGAAAAAAAAAACATTGTATCCTTGGGAGATATTCAATTTAATTTATACAGTTAGACATGCACAAGTGATATGGAAAATATTTTCAAGTTCTCAGTATGCCAAAAGATAATAGTATTTCAATAGTCCACAGAGTAAGAAAGGAAAACAATAGAAGAGTATGGGATGCTCTGGCACAGAACAGCTAAAACAGAAATTAATGTTCGCTCAAAGCACAAAATTATGTTATTTGAATCCATGTAAGTATGAAAACAAGTATGAAAAGTATGCACATCTTGAAATCTAGGTCTGGATATATTTTCATATTATCTTTAAAGAATCAAGATTAAGCAAAAATTGTACAATTGATCATGAGTTTAAACATGCAGATTTTACTGTGAATTTAAATCACTTGAAGGAAGAGATTCCCATTTAAAAGATTAAGGTCTACAGTAGGTGCTGAATCAGGGTCATGCTTTCTTGCTGATTGATGGGTCATGTACGTTAATGGCTGGTTAGAATAATTATCACACTGTAATTTACGTGCCAGACTGGGACATGCCGTAGGTCTCATTTACTATTTTGTCATAACTACTTTTCCTCACTTACAAGGTTAAAACAAACCAGACTATTCTCACAAGTTTGTATGTGTTTCAAGACTTTTAAATAAGATTATTAATTTATGTGGGTATTTGTAAATGATGCAAATTCTAGTGGGCAAACAATAATAACAATATTGATTTTATTAATTAATTGATTAATTCTAATTAATTCTATTAATACAAATAATCAACCTTTCTGTCCCATAATTTCTTTGAAATATGTAAAGGAGCATGTGCCTGAAGATAGGGATGCTATTCAAATATTTTATGTGGTAGATACCAGTCAGAAAATGTGACTCTGCTGTTATCATAGATGTTTGCCTTGAACAACCTACATGGTTTTTCAATAATATGCCCCTGCTCTCTTATTAAATAACAAACAGATTTCTTATTGAATAATATTAATAGCTCTCTTGTTGAATAACAAACAAGTAATATCTCAATTATATTAAACTTGATCCATGGTCAAGTGTAAGAACAGATCTAAAACAGATTTAATACGGCCAACATGAAGTATAAAAGAGAAAAGTGCCTTGTAAGCTACTGATCTTATGTCTCTGTCTCTCTCTCTCTCTTTTTTTTTTTTTTTTTTTTGTCTAGTCCCTTCTCTTTTCCATTGCTTACATTTCCTCATTTCGTCTTATCCAGTTCTTATTCTGTTTTAGGACAAGTATTATATAGTCACTTTCTATTACCTTATTATGCCCCATTTTTATTTTACTTTTGTCTCTTATATTTTCTAAACACTTTTATTTTTATTTACTTATTTTTTTAATTGAAGTATAGTTGACACACAATATTACATTCACTTCAGGTGCACAGCATAGTGATTTGACAACTCTGTATACATTATGCTATGCTCACAAGTAAGTGTAGCTACTATCTGCCACCATCCAAGGCTATTACAGTATCATTGACTATTCTCTATGTTGTCCCTTTTATACCCATGTTTTATTCATTTTATAATGGAAACCTGTATCTCCCACTCCCCTTCACCCATTTTGCCTGCCCCTCACCACCTTCCCCTCTGGCAATCATTAGTTTGTTCTCTGTATTTATGGATATGTGTCTGCTTTTTGTTTGTTTGTTTATTCTTTGTTTTAGATTCCACATATAAGTGAAATCATATGGTATTTACTTTCTCTGACTTATTTCACCTAGCATAATACCCTCTAGGTTCATTTAGTTGTTGCAAATGGCAAGATCTTAGTCTTTATTTTATTATTATTTTTTTTAATGGCTAAGTAACATTATTGTGTGTGTGTGTGTGTGTGTGTGTGTGTGTGTACCACATCTTCTTTATTTATGTATGGATGGACACTTGGGTTGCCTTTTGTCCTCATGTAGGCACCTCCTCCAACATATAACAAGACCCATATATATGATGCCCTCCAGTCAGTAAAATTTGATGTTCACAATGTTATACTTCCTTCTATTTTATCTCAATGCTATCAGTTAGTGTTTAGTCATTTGTATACATAAGAAAAAAACAAGCTAACATTTATAAAACTACAAAAAAAAGTGACATTTTTATATAATATTTTACATGTTCTTTCTAAAAATATAATTAAAATATTTTCCCCCTAATTCTGAAATTCTTTCTATGTTACAAATAGTTTTATTATACTTTTATTAGGAAGGTTTCAAATTGAGTCAATATCTTCTTACAAAGTGTCATTTTAGAAAGCTCTTCATAGAATTCAGATGCTTTTGCTTTGCATTCTCTTATATTGATTTTGAAAATTTATTTTTTAAAATATTTAAGTTTATTTATTTATTTTGAGAGAGAGAGAGAGAGACAGAGAGAGAGACAGAGAGAGTGAGCATGAGCGGGGAAGTGGGCAATTAGAGGGGAAGAGGGAGAATCCCAAGTAGAATGCATGTGGTTCAGTGAGCAGAGCCTGACATGGGGCTTGAACTCATAAACCAAACGGTGAGATCATGACCTGAGACAAATTCAAGAGCCAGACACTCAACCAACTGAGCCACCCAGGTGCCCTGAAAACTTATATTTTGAAAATTGCGGTGTGGAATTAAATTTGTCCACCTCTTATTTTATTGGAGAGGAATTATCTAATAGTTTCATGAGAAAAAAACATACACATACATATATTTTTAATGTACAGGCACACATCTTTTTACACACATTCACAACACACAGTTATGTGTGTGTGTGTATATATATATATGTAAATTCATATATGATAAATATTATATATAAATAAAGTAAAATGTAAATTATATACATGAATATACATATATATTAACCTTTGGTATTCACTATCTCACTTGGCCAAGTATGTCAGTATATTTTTTTTCCTGTAAAGTTTACTCTGATATAGCTAGATGGGAGGAAGAGTATATAAGATGAAGCTACCACAGACAATTTTGAACACATATGGAAATGTAACTGTTTTCAGATAAAAATCTGAAGTTGGAAATAAAATTGTTTTAATGATCAACTTTCAATGAGATTTGTATATTTCCTGTTTATTTCTACAGAAAGAGTAAATCCCAAGCTTTTTTGACCTGGTTTGGCTCATCATGAATATAAGGGAAGCAAAACTCAGCTCAGATCAACATGACACAGATTATACTTTAGAGCTAAAGAATGAGCTTCACCCTCAAAGCAATTGAAGCAATGGGCTTCACCTCTTGGGGGTGAAGAATGGGCTTCACCCCCAAAGAATGGGCTTCACCCTCAATACTGCATATCTATTCTTGTCAATCAAGTGTTAGATATCTTTTCCTAAATTTTTTATTGGCATATACTTTTAAAAGAATAAAATGCATAGATTGCAGACATTAATTATGTTTTTGGGTTTTAACAATTGTATACACCTGTGTAACCACAACCCCAATCAAAATACAAGACATTTCTATTATCTCAAAGAGATCCATTTGCCTCTTTACATTTAATTTTCCCAAGAAAGCAGTCACTTTAAAAATT
The DNA here is from genome assembly GCF_028749965.1 of Puma concolor. Taxonomy (NCBI): domain Eukaryota; kingdom Metazoa; phylum Chordata; class Mammalia; order Carnivora; family Felidae; genus Puma; species Puma concolor. Next base: position 201,414,206 of record NC_141667.1, on the reverse strand, counting down.
AATAAACTTTGGGGCGCCTGGGTGGCGCAGTCGTTTAAGCATCTGACTTCAACCAGGTCATGATCTCACCATCCGTAAGTTCGAGCCCCGCGTTGGGCTCTGGGCTGATGGCTCAGAGCCTGGAGCCTGTTTCCGATTCTGTGTCTCCCTCTCTCTCTACCCCTCGCCCGTTCATGCTCTGTCTCTCTCTGTCCCAAAAAGTAAATAAACGTTGAAAAAAAAATAAAAAAAAAAGATAAAAATTAATAAACTTTATTGTTCAAAGCAGTTTTAGGTTACAGCAAAATTGAGGGGAAAGTATAGAGATTTACCATATACCCCATTCCCCCCCACATGCTTATAGCCTTTCCTACTGTCAGCATCCCATGCCAGAGTGACTGGTACATTTGTTACAATTAATATCAACACATCATCATCACCCAAAGTTCAGAGTTCACAGTAGGGTTCACTCTTGGTTTGGTTTTGTACATTCTATGGGTTTTGAAAGTTGTGTAAGGACTTGTATATATCATTATGGTATCATACAAAATAGTTTCACTGCCCTAAAAATCCTCTGTGCTCTGCATATTTATCCTTCCCTATACCCAAACTTCTGACAACCACTGATTTTTTACTGTCTCCATAGTTTTTTTTTCGTTTTCCAGAATCTCATATAGTTGGGATCACACAGTATATAGACTTTTCATATTGGCGTCTTTCACTTACTAATATGCATTTATGTCCTCTCTATATTTTCATGGCTTGATAGCTCATTTCTTTTTAGCACTGAATAACATTCCATTGTCTGAATGTGTTACAGTCTAATTATCCATTCACCTACTGAAGGGCATCTTAGTTACTTCCAAGGTTTTGTAATTATGAACAAGCTGCTATAAACATCTGTCCAGGTTTTTATGTGGACATAAGTTTTCCACTTCTTTGGGTAAATATCAAGGAGTGGGATTGCTGAGTCATATTGTAAGAGTGTGTTTAATTTTATAAGAACCTGATAAATTGTCTTCCAAACTGGTTGTACAAAAGCATTCCCACTAGTAATGGATTAGAGTTTCTGTTCCACATTTTTGCCGTGGTTTGGTGTTAGTGTTTTGGGTTTGGGCCATTCTAACAGATGTGGTATCTATTACTATTATTTTATTGCTGTTTTAATTTGCAGCTCTCTAATGGTATATGATAATGACCATCGTTTCATATACTTACTTGCCATCTGTAGATATTCTTTGGTGAGGTGTCTGTTAAGGTCTTTGGTTCATTTTCTACTCAGGTTGTTTGTTCATTTGTTATTCAGTTTTAAGTGTTCTTTGTATATTTTCGATAGTAATCCTTTATCCAATGTGTCTTTTACAAATATGTTCTCCAAATCTGTGACTTGTCTTCTCATTCTCTTGACATTTTCTTTAACACAGCAATTTCTTAATTTTAATGAAGTCTGCCTTATCAATTATTTCTTTCATTAGTTGTACCTTTGGTGTTATATCTACACAGTCATTGTCATACCCAAAGTCAAATAGATTTTCCCCTATGGTATCTTCTATGAGTTTTATAGTTTTTCATTTTACATTTAGGTGTATGACACTTTTTGAATTTTTGTGAAGGGCCTAAGGTCTGTGTTTATCCTCTTTTTTTTTTTTTTTTTTTTTTTGCATGTCTGTGGCTTGTTATTTTTGAATCAGTTGTTGAAAAGACTATTGGGTCCATTATATTGCCTTGGCTGCTTTGTCAAAGATCAGTTGAGTATATTTATGTGGTTTTATTACTAGGCTCTCTATTGCATTCTACTAATGTATTCTTTCACCAATATAAAAGTCTTGATTACTGTAGATTTGTAGTAAGTCTTAAAGTCAGGGAGTGTCATTTCTCCAACTTCAGTATTCTCTTTCAGTATTTAGTAAGTTATTTTGTGTCTTCTGCCCTTCAATATAAACCTTGATACCCACAAAATAATTGATACCCACAAAATAATAGTTGGGTAGTTGATACCCACAAAATATTTTTTGGGGGATTTGTATTGAGATTGCATTTAATTTGTAAATTAATTGGGGGTACCTAGGTGGCTCAGTCAGTTAAGAGTCCGACTTCAACTCAGGTCGTAAGCTCACGGTTTGTGGGTTCAAGCCCCGTGTTGGGCTCTATGCTGACAGCTTAGAGCCTGGAGCCTGCCTCAGATTCAGTGTCTCCTTTCTGTGCCTATTCCCTGTTTGCACTGTGTCTCTCTCTCAAAAATAAATAATTGTTAAATTTTTTTTTAAAAATTGTAAATTAATTGGAAAAAACCTGACCTCTTGAAAACATTTAGTCCTTCTATATAAGAACATCAATTATCTCTCCATTTATTATAGTTTTTTTTTACTTCTCTCATCAGAGATTTGTAATTTTCCTCATATAGATATTGTACATATTTTGTTAGATTTATACTTAAGTATTTCATTTTGAGAGGTGCTAATATAAATAGTATTGTATTTTTAATTTCAAATTCCACTTACTCATTGCTGGTGTATAAGAAAGTGATTGACTGGATCTTACATACAGCAGCTTTGCTATAGTTGCTTATTAGTTCCAAATTAAAATTGGTCATTTTTTTTTTTTTGAGATTTCCTACACTGACAATCTGTCATCTGTGGACAAAGTTTTATTCCTTGCTTCTCAATCAATACAATTGTGTGCCCTTTTCTTTACTTATTGCATTAGCTAGGACTTCCAGCGCAACGTAAAAAGAACTGGTAGGAGAGGACATCCTAATCTTAGTGTCAAAACATCCAATTTCTTACCATTAAGGATGACGTTGGTTGTAGATTTTTTTGTACATGTTCTTTACCAAGTTGTGCAAGTTTCCCCCTATTCCCAGTTTGCTGACTTTTTTGTTTTGTTTTTGTTGTGAATGGTTGTTGAATTTTGTTAAATGTTTTTTTCTGCAGCTATTTATATCATCAAATGATTTGTCATCCTTAGCCTATTGGTGTAATGGAAACATTAGATTTTTTGTTTTGAACAAGGTTTATACCTGGATAAATCTCACTTGATCATGGAATATAATTCTTTTTATATATTGTTGGATTTGATTTGCCTATATTTTGAGGAGTTTGCATCTATGTTTGCGAGAGATAATGGTCTGTAGTTTTCTTGTAGTGTTGTTTTGTTTTGTTTTTCTGGTTTTTGTGTTGGAGTAATGCTGACATTATAGAATGAGTTACAAAGTAGTCCCCTTGCTTCTATCATCTGGATAATATTGTAGAGAATTTGTATAATTCTTTTTTAAATGTTTGGAAAATTTACCAGTGAACCCATGTTGGCCTGAAACTTTCTGTTTTGAAAGGTTATTATTTGCAGATTTAACTTCTTTTGTAGTTTAGGCCTATATATATTGTCTGTTTCTTTTTGTGTGACTTTTAGAAGTTTGTGTCTTAAAGGAATTGATCCGTTTCATCTAGGTTATCAAATTGTGGGCATAGAGTTGCTCATAATAGGCCTTTATTTTCCCTTTAATGCCCATGGTGTCTATAGTGATATCCCCTCTTTCATTTCTGATATTAGTAATCTGTGCCTTCCTTCTTTTTTTTCCTAGTTAACCTGGTTACAAACTTACCAATTTTATTGAAGCAACCACGTTCTTATTTCTATTATTATAGATCCATTTTGCATACTGTATTATAAAACAGACAAATGGAATTGTATTTCATCTACTCTGTAGTTTCTGACTGTAAATCGCTGGAATGCTTTTGAGATATATTCATGTTGCTGCACTGTATCAATAACATATTCTTCTTTATTATTGAGTAGTAGTTCATTGTATGTAGATATAGTTTTTTATTATCCCATGTGTGGACATTTTGGCTATCTTTAGGCCTAGATAATTTTGATTATGGCTGACATGAAAATTCTCTTGACCTTTCTTTCATGGGTGTTTGTTGTATTTTCTTGTATAAATGCCCAGGTATGGAATTCCTGGGTAATAATATAGACATACCCGTTTATACTTAATTTTAAATTAACTGAAAAATATTTTTCTCTTAAGTAGTTTTAGTTTACATTCTGGCCAGCAGAATGTCAATGATCCAAGTTGCTCTACATTCATACTTACATTCAATAATGTTAGCTTTTTTTTAAATTAACCATTCTGATGAATATGAAATAGCTATTATTTCACTTTAGTCTGCTGTTCTCTTAAATTCCTGAGCCTTACTTCTTCACACATGCTCAGCAAAAGACTGGGCTAACATAAAGAAAAAATATGATTCAAGAAATTTTCTCTCTAAATATACAAACATCGCTGTATTTGTACACATCCATCTTCCCCCCCAACTTTATTGATTTATGATTGACAAATTAAAATTGTATATATTCAATGTGTACCATGTAATGTTTTGATATATGTATACACATAAATATGATTGTCACATTTTTGCTAATTAACATATCTATCATGTCAATAATTAACTTTTTTATGTGTGTAGTGAGAACACTTAATCTACTTCCAGCAAATTTCAAGTACGCAATACATCATTACTAACTATAGTCACTACTCTATACCTTAGGTCTCTAGAACATACTCATCTCACAACTGAAATTTTGTGCCCTTTGATTATTTCTCCATTACCCTTCAGCCCCTTACAACCACTATTCTACCCTCACCTTCTGAGTTTGAGATTTATAGATTCCACAAACGAGAGATCATTTTTTTCTTTTATTTATTTATTTTGAGAGAGAGAGAGACAACACAAGTAGGGGAGAGGCAGAGAGAGAGGGAGAGAGAGAATCCCAAGCAGGCTCCCTGCTGCCAGCACAGAACCCTATGCAGGGCTTGAACTCACGAACCATAAAATCATGACCTGAGATGAATTAAGATGTGAAAACTTAATTGACTGAGCCACCCAGGCACACCACCACAAATGAAAGATCATGAGGTATTTGTCTTTCTTTTTCTGGTTTATTTCATTTAGGATAATGTCCTCAGATTCATCCATATTGTTGCAAATTGCAGGATTTCTTTTTTTAAGTCTGAAATATATCTAAAATATATGTCTATGTTTACAAATATATATTGTGTTTTAGATAAGTTATAAAATATTTGCAGGTTAGTATATATTTTGTGATATTATATAATATATGTATACTGCACTTTCTACAAAATACCTACATATGTAATATATATACCACATTGCCACACAATATATACAATATCACACAATGTAATATATATCACATTTTTTAAGTTTATTTATTTATTTTGAGAGAGAGTGCATACTGCATGTGCACATTTGAGTTGGGGAGGGCAGAGAAAGAGGGAGAGAGGGTTCCAAGCAGGCTCCTCGCTGTCAGTGCAGAGCCTGAGGTAGGGCTCAAACCCATGAACCATGAGATCATGACCTGAACCAAAAGCAAAAGTCAGACAGTTAGCTGACTGAGCCACCCAGGTGCCCCTATGTATCACACTTATTAATCTATTCATCCATTGACAGGCACTTAGGTTGTTTTCATATCTTGGTTATTGTGAATAATATTTCAATTAACATGAGAGTGCAGATATCTCTTCAAATTCCAATTTTATTTTCTTTGGCTATATATTCCCAGAAGTAGGATTGCTAGATCATAGTTTTATTTTTAACTTTTTGAAGAATCTCCGTACTGTTTTCCGTAATAATTCTACTTACATTCTTACCAACAGTGTGTAAGTTTCCCTTTTCTCCACATCCTCAGCAATAGTTCCCTTTTTACTTTTTTATCGTAGCCGTCCTGACAGGTATGAGAGGGTATATCATTGTAGCTTTTATTTTTAGTTCCCTGATGATTAGTGATGTTGAACTTCTTTTTATATGCCTGTTAGATTTTTGTATGTCTTCTTTGGAAAAAATGTCTATTTAGGTTTTGCAGATTTTTGAATTCTTTGTAGTTGTTTTTTTTCTTGCTATTGGGTTGTATGAATTCCTTATATATTTTATAATTATAAATGTGTAAGCAACTAACATAAGAGCACTTAAACATATGAAGCAAATATTAACAGATCTAAAGGGAGAAATAGACAGCAATACAATAATATTAGAGGACTTTAGTGTCCTACTTTCAGCAATGGATACATCATTCAGAGAGAAAATAAACAAAGAAAAAGTGTATTTTAATAATACTGTAGACCAAATGGTTTTAAGAGACATATACAGAATATTCTGTTCAATAGGAGTATAATATACATTTTTCTTAAGCTCACATGAACATCTTCCAGGATAAATCATATGTCAGCCCACAAAGTGAATCATAATAAATTTAAGAAAATTCATAGTATATCAAGTATCCTTTTCCAACCATAAGCATGAAACTGTTGAACAACTGATGGGTGGATAACATCAAGAGAAATAAAAAAAAAATATATTGAGACAAATGAAAATTGAAACAAGATGCCAAAACTTATGGGATGCATCGAAAACAATGCTAAGAATGAAGTTAGCAATAAAAGCATATATCAAGAAAACAGAAAGATCTCAAACAACCTAGCATTGCTCTCAAGAAATTAGAAAAGAAGAACAAACTAAGCCCCATAAGCAGAAGGAAAGAGTAATGAAAATCAGGAGAGAGACAAACGAAGTAGAGACTGGAAAAACAATCAATGAAACTAAGATAAACAAAATTGACAAACCGTTAGCTAGACTAAGGAAAAAAAAAGAGAAAATACTCAAATAAACATCATCAGAAGTGAAAGGAAACATTACAACTGATACCACAGAAGTACAAAGAATCATAAGCGATTACTGTGAACAATTACATGCATGCATCCCCTTGTACTCTTTCCCATCATAATGATGAACTGACAGTATTTCTTGTTAATGACTGTTTTTACTCCCCTCTTCTGCATACTCTGCATATTCCTTAGTCAGTCTCTTTAATGAAAAGTTGTATTGCTGACTTCACTTTGTCTCCTTTGTCTTCAAATCATATTACAGTCTCTTCATCAGTATTTAAAGAAGCTTAAATCTCTTTAATCAAAATTAACATCATACCTACCCCTCATCTATCACATACTCTTCCAGGCTATAAACATTTTTCTTCACCATATTTTCATAATTCAATACATCATTATTCCATTCAACTTACTATTGTCCCTACTTCTTCACACCGTTCTTTTGCTAAAGACATCTGTGACTTCTGTGTGACTAAGTACAAATTTATCTTCAGGATGTGTAATGGTCTTGCCTTCCAAACAATATTTGTGGTCTTTACTTCATCCCTTTACTGTGGGCTTCCTTTTTTGGGCTTCTATATGAACAAACATCCACCCTTTCTGTTTCATTTCCACCTCCTGGGATATTTATTCATAGTTTATTTTGTAGGTGGCTCCATATGACTCTTAAATGAGTCTTCTCTTTGCAAGCTACCTTCTTGTTTCATTAATGTAAGTACAATTTGAGCAATTGCTTAATCCTAAAGCTTAGGAGAGATCATTGATTTCAGAATATATGACTATCAACCTTTAAACTATCATCAACTCAATTATAATGGATTAACTTTTTAAATATCCTTTAGTGATTCACTATCCATCAATCCATTTATAATTTACCATCTGACCTGGAGTGTATCTCCTTTGTATTTTGAAGCCATCTTCTGTTTTTTATCCTGTTAACACCTCATCTCTTCCTCTATCATATCTTAACTAGAGTGTATCTCTCTAGATTGTATTTTGTGTAATCTATTCTATACCCACTGTCATCTTAAAGATAATAAAGCAAGCAGAATGTGTCACTTATATTTAAAAAAATGTTTTAGTGACTTTTCATTGTCCTTGCCAAACATCATCCTTGCAATCTGGTGCCTTTCTTCCTCAACTAGCTTCCCTTTTCACCTTTTTGTATGTTACTCAATTCACTTCATCAAAACAACCCCCCTTAGTTTTTAGAATGTGCTGAATTTTCTCTAAAACATGAGCCTTCACATGATTTCCATTGAAGGAAAATTTCTTTCATTCACCCTCTTATATTAAATTCACCAGGTTACTACTACTTACCCTTTTGATCTCAGTTTAACAATTAGTTCTCAGATTAAATTTTTCTTTTTCCATACTAGCTTAGCTCCTAAATACTGAATTTTTCCACTGGACAGTACAATCTACAAGGGCATAAACTGCATCTGTTTTCTTCCCTGACAAATTTGTAGCATCTACACAATTGTCTGGTAAAGAATGGACAGTGACAAATTAGATATTGAATACATCAGTATATCACAATCTCTTTCTTGGTTATATTGCAGAGACAGGGGATTGATTAATCCTGCACAAGAATAACTTGTACAAGTTAAATAGTCATCCTTTCTCAGGTTAAAAATCCAATTTAGCACTTTGCTAATTTAAAATAAGTAGTCTATGATGTTTCAAAGTTTTAGACTCTGATCACAAAGGGTAAAAAAAAAATATTTAATAGATGTCAAGAAATGCATAAGACAAAATTGCATTTTATTGATTTTTAAATTCTTTCATTTTTATAATTTCCTAAATACCATGAATATAACTGTTTCCCTACAATGTACATTTATGAAAGCAATCTGATTTACAGAAATATTGTTTCTTTAGAAATTACGTCAACAGTCATGCTAATTAATCATTGACAGAATGAAATTAAGTCTCACTAAATAGAAAGGATCATCCACTGAAACGTTCAATTAGAAAGTGAGTAGTACATAATTTATCACTAAACTAGTCATTTTTCTTGCTCCTTTAAAAGTTGAATATTATTCTGTAAAGTGAATATGGCGAATAAATTTTATTAATTAATACAGATAATTTAGAGTAATTTATATGTTGAATAATAAAAACTGGTAATTAATAACATTAGTTATTATAATTTAGTGACATACTTTATAAATTTCCGACTAAAACAGCGTCTTTCAGTATTCCCAATAAGAGGAATCCAGTATTTCCTCAACATTGGCATCTAGAAGAGCCATAAAATGAGGCAATTTCCATAAATGAATTCTCTGAGGAATTTAAATAATTGTTTTAGGTATGTGTATATTTTCCCACTTGTGAAATTAGTGACTTGGAGTAGATGGAACATAAAGCATCTCTAGGGTGAAAGGTTTCCTGACTTTGACTTATACCTACAACTTCTGTCACCAGAATCAATGCTTGCTTCATGTGGAGGAAGTTTTGCCCATGTGCTATGATCTTCTCAAATTTCTTTCATGACCCCTTCCTCATGACTCCCCTAGTGCTGATAATTCGTTGCTACCAACAGAAAAGTCTTTAAAGTGGGGCATTTCTTCCTACAGATCTTTGAGTAAAACACACATCCAACAGAATAGTTATAACTAACTCAAACTGAGAACACCATGGAACAGGGAAATAATATTTAAATTTTTATGGGGAGGCAGGAAGGGATGAAGTGTACCAGTATGTGTGGCATTAAGACAAAGTTAAAAAGGCTATATATTTCTAGGCTGACAGAGATTCTCTTACCTCACGGAGGATGTGTGAAATGAAAATAATTTTTACTAAAAAGAAAAATATTTCCTAAATCTTCTTTAACTTCTTTAAGTTTCAGCTTCTCATTTGGTAAAATAAGGCTAAGAATTCTCCTGTGCATTTAAGTAATATATTTCTATCAATGTGTTCCAACCAAAGACCACTAGGAACATGCCTGTAGGTGAACAAGTGGGTTTATTACCAATTGCAGAGAGGCAGAACACACACTATAAGGAATGGTAGGAGGTCTCATAAAGAAAGCATTAGAAAGAACCTGTAATTGGATTTGGACTTTTATTGGGTAATTTGGAAAGAGGGTATGGAAATGACGGGGGTCCACTTTGGATTGGGTGCTATTAGGATGCATCAACATTTCTATGTTTGAACATCTCATTAAATTTATCTACAGGAAGGGCATGTTAGAGCAAACATAACATTGTATTTGTTAAAGAAAAAGCAGTCATTCATAATTGCTGAGAAATGGGATGTTTTCACTTTCATTGGTTGTACAATATTGTTTTTTCTCACTTTATGATAACCTCTGTGATTTTATTGATGTTGGTGCCTACAATATCATATATGTCCAACAAGAGAACAATGTGGCCTAGTTATGAGTATCAGACCATCATCTAACAACACTAAAGCCTAGCTGTTGTTGTCAGATCACTTCCTGAATGTAACAGGCTGCATTTTCCTTTCTCACAAGAAAGAAAGAAGAAAGAAAGAAAGAAGAGAGATAGAGAGAGGAAGGAAGGAAGGAAAAAAGGAAGGGAGGGAGGGAGGGAGGGAGGGAGGAAGGAAAGAAAATAATGAAGAAACACTTGATAGAGAAAAATTCAGGATGTCCAACATACCATGCAGAAGTTCTAAAAAGAGAAATAAAAAAAAATGGACAGGAAGGTATTATCAAATTAATACTTAAGACAGTATTCCTCAACTTTAAGCATAACATTATTTAATATAACACCAAGTACAAAGAAAAGTTTATAAAAGCTTCTAGAGAGAAAGCAAAAACATAAAATAAAAGATCCTCTACAATGGGACAAGATTCATATTACCATGATAGTGCTCAGGAAGAGTGCCAGATTCTAGCACAATGGATCAATGTATGAACATTCTGAGGAAAGGCAGCTTTTTATCTTGCATTCTAGAGGCAGCCAAACTTTAATCATGCAGTGACTCAGTAGATTTACCTCCACTAAACTATTTCTGAGGCAGTTACTTGAAAATAACTCCAATAAGATGAGAATGAAACAAGGAAAATGGAGACTTGAGATAAGTGAAATGGTGCAATAAGCCATGAGCACAGTGAAAGAACCTGCAGGCTGAGCTGCGAAGCAGGCCAAAGAAAGAAACACTGTCTACAATGGCAGAAAACCAGCGGGCTCAAAGAAGCATGTCTTCAGGCGGTACTCTCAAACTTTAATGTACAAAGGAATTATCCAGACATTTTCGACTGTCAGTTTCAATTAGGTAGGTCTGCAGTAGGACCCAAGAGTCTGCATTTCCTGCAGCAGTCAGTTGATGCTGATGCCATTTGCTCCATAGTCCTCGCTATGAGTGGCCAGCTGTGCCCCTGAGCAGTACATTCAGTCATTTAACATACAAATTTGTGGTTCATACCACTAAAACTTGTCACATGTTTCTCTTCATTGTCCTTAAAACTAAATCTTTATTCCTTTCTATGGTTCTAAACTTTCTTTATAAAAATAATTTTATCAGCTTACATTTCCAACTTCAACTCATATCACACTAAGCATCATTGATTATGCTCCAATCATACTGGCACAGTTTCATGGATGTTCTAACTTTAGAGTGTTTACTGTTGCTGTTGCCTCTGCCCACATTTTCCTTTCCTAGCTGCTTGTAACACTTGGAGAAAATGTATATATCACTTCTTCAAAAAACGTTATTTTTTTTCAGTTTATTTATTTGTTTGTTTGTTTGTTTGTTTTTACTTTTAAGCAATCTCTACACCCACCTGGGAGCTTGAATTCACAACCCCAAGATCAAGAGTCACATGCTCTTCCAACTGAGCCAGCCATGCCCTCTTCTAAAAACGGTTTTAAATTGCAAACCCGTTTTTCTCTATTATAGCACATTGTCCATTTTTACCATAGTACTTAATATAGTAATTATGCTAAGCATTTTTATTTTCTCCCTCCTTTATATCATATGAATACGATGAGGATTAGTCCTCTCTATTATGTACAGTTATCCACAGTCCCTCCCAAATACTTGATACTCTTTAGACACTTAATACTTGGGGAAAGATTATATGACTAGCACCATGCTGAGAAATAATATGAAAGTTATTGAAGTTATGAGAGAGAGAGAGGCTTAACGTGGAATGGGCATGATGTAATAATGTGCAGGAGTCCCTCCCTCATCTATGGTTTTTCTTTCCACAGTTATAGTTACTCATAGTCAACCACCATCTGAAAATATTAAATGGAAAATTCAACAAATAAGCAATTCATAAATTTTAAGTTGTATAGCCTTCTTTAAAAATTTTTTTAATTTTATTTATTTATGAGAGAGAGAGTGAGAGAGAGAGAGAGAGAGAGAGAGAGAGAAACAGAATGTGAGCGGGGGAGGGCAGAGAGAGAGGGAGACACAGAATCTGAAGCAGGCTCCAGGCTCTGTTGTCTCTCTGTCAGCACAGAGCCCGATGCGGGGGTTGAGCTTACAAGCTGTGAGATCATGACCTGAGCCGAAGTCAGACGCTCAACTGACTGAGCCACCCAGGCGACCCAGCTGCACACCTTTCTAAGTAGTGTGATGAAACCTTGCACTGCCCAGTGAATCATTTCTTGTCCAGTGTATCCACACTGTGTACACTTCTTAATTGTTAGTCACATACCAGATATTTATGTATAGGAAAAAATTAGGGTTTCTAATGTTAGGTGCTAGCCTTGGTTTCAGGCATCTGTTGGGGGCCTTGGAACATATCCCCCAGGGAAAAATGGGGACCTATGTAAAGTGGAAAAGTAATGACTTTAATATATCATCATCTCAGTTGTCTTTTCAATTAATTTCAGATATTACATTGCTTACTCCCATAGTTTTAGGAATTATTATTTAGAATTTTGTATCCCCAACTTATCTTTATTTTGCTCTTTTAAGATCAAAACACTGAGTACTCAAAGCAACTATAACTATGATTCAGTTGCCTGAACAAGCTCCTGTAAGAGAATCTCCATTGGTTAGAAGGGTCCTCAGTGTAGAGCATTGTTCATTTTCTATTCAACCAAAGGGTGGAACAGACAGGAATATGAGTAAAACAAATACATGGTATTTATAGTACCTTTATGGAATATGAATCTAATCTGTAAGGGTAAATTATCAAGGAGCCATAAAAAATGTTGATAACAGGTAACACTATAATAGTATACCCATTCAGAGTGTCAATAACATAAAATACCATCAAATACAAAATGTATTTTTTAATCACAAACACCGAATATATAGCAATGATATTACTGTATTAGAGAAATATTTTAAAGGAAATTATATATATGTATATAATTTTATACATTTTAAAGGGATATAAGCATGACTGTTTTGAATGTGTCTAGATACTAGCATTCAATAGAAATATTGAAATATTTGCACACATTATGAATTAAACTAAAATTTCATTTGTGGTCCTGTAATGTCTTACGAAAGATTTTTTTTTTTCTCCAGTGTTTGCTCAGTGAGCTGGAAATTTCCTAAATTGTCCTAGAGATTCTTATTCCAGCCTTGAGATCATTGACTTTCCAAAGCTATTGGTGTGAATATTCAAAGAAATTGCCTGTGCATTAAGTTTAAATTAGCTGTCATTATTATTCACAAAATAATGAGACTGCAAGCAAATCATGTCATTAGGAACAGCTTTCACATCAGTATCATATTTTCTCCTCTGTTTACTGCTAAATGTGCAATTTACCTAAAGAGGGAGTGTAAGTGAACAATGAGACAAGAATTAAGTGAACATTTGTGATGTGAATTCTATGACCCAGGAAAGCTAAAATGAGAAATTAAAAATATATATTATGGAATGCCTGGGTAGCTCATTTAGTAGAGCACGTGACTCTTGATCTCAGAGTCATGAGTTCAAGCCCCACATTGGGTGTAGAGCTTATTTTAAAAAATAAATTAAACAATAACAACTATATATATATTGAAAGTACTATATGTAAAATATAAATAAATATAAAATGTCAAATATGCAGACATTTGCCCACAGGGAGAGATAAACAGCAAGTGAAGTGTCATCATTTTCAGTGAGGTGTCAATATTGAATCATAACCCAAATATTTATTGAAGAGTAACAAATAAGCTATTTTCAAGTAGAACTCAAGGAATTTATATTAAAATATGTAATATTGAAATTATTTCTTTACCTAGTTTCTTGCCCATTCTTTTAATTCTGTGATGAATGTTTCATAGTATCTTGAGTTTTTACTCATTGCTAGCCATGTTTCTGAATCTCAAGTATGTATGTCTGCAGATGTTAATTTACTATTCTTTAATTATGTCTTTACATTTAACACTCCTATCAAATATTGAAAAAGGCATAAAACTTAAAATTAGAGACATTTAGCTTTGAATCATAGCTACAGCATGTAAAAGCTATATGAATTCAGACAAGTTGATCACTCTGTGTTTCAGAAATTTTTATTTAAAATGACATAGAGCATTAAATGAGGTAAGGGGAAATATATATTAATGACCTTAGGTGTACCTGACACAAAATAAGTACTAATTATAAATTATTTTACTTTCCACCTTCTTCTCTTGAATTTCAAACAACATCATGGCACTCTTTTCTTTGCCATCAACTATTTATATATTTCAAACTGGCTTGATCCTAAAATAAAACATGTTTGTTCTTTAAAAAAAAAAAAAATTTACTTTGTTTTTATTCTCCTCGTCTTTGCTTCAGTTTTCATGCCTCTGGTCTTTTTTTTTTTCTTTACCCTTATACCAATATAATAGTTGAACTATCAGAAAGGAGGATATCTAGGTAAATATTTTGGGAAAGTTAAATCAAATAGGAGTTATCAAGATACAGGCAGGGTTGAAATGTTAAATCAGTAAGGAAACAATCACTACCATTGTTGTAGGGACAGTGCACAGAAGGAGGTTCCTACTTACCTCCTTTACTGATCTTTATCAGTTGTTTCTTGGACGACAGAAGACTCTTAACCCCAAAGAAGACAGCCCATTGACTGGCAAGAAGCCAGGACATTAATTTTCTCTGTGTTTTGTGTCATGAGACAAATACAGTTAGTTGCTTCAATAGCAGAATAATAGAAAGAACTATTGTTCTGCTAAAGATCTGACAGTACCCCATGTTCATGTTTTATCTGACTACTGTCAGCATAATTTTACTTCTTTATAGTCCATGAAATTTTATGAAATGGATTTTTATTATGTTAAAGTAGTCATGTTTCTGTTGATTGTGATAACTTCCTCCAAGACAGACTTACCCTAGTTAAAAAATTTTGTTCAAAAGGCAATATAGTAGAACTTATAATTTATACTTTATTACATATTTATGTATCTCTTAGGTGAGTGCCTCATACATCTCTCATCCAGCTGTGTCTCACCCAGCAGGATGGAATAGAACTCAGGTCAAAACAGAGTTGAACCCAATGAGAACTTTAATATGAGAGTTTCTGATTATTGCACTTTTTTTACCATGCACTATTAGATTTCATATAATAAATATTCAACATGATAGAAATCTATAAACTGCATGCTATCTAAAGTTGAGAACATTTGTAATTCATAAAAAATATACTGATCCTTTGATCTTTTCACTTTCTTTCATAATTTTTTTCCGAAATGACAATGTGGTAAGAGTGATTACTCTAACTGCACTATGCCCACTTTCAGTGTTTCACTAATTAATAATATGTTGACAAAATAGATCCATACAGACACTGTAATTAGTGACATTTTGATATGAATGCCTAATCCATATGTTGTATTAGATATATGTATTAATGTGATATTTGTTAATGTACTTCAAAATAAAAACATCCATGAGTATTACATATATTAAATTATTAAATAAAATATTACAATGTGGACCTCACAAAAGATGAAAATTATTTATCACAGACATACATGTAGTATGTTAATAAGTTTTATTTCAGGAATCATATATATTATATGTATATTTAATTTTAACATAAAAATGATAAACTTGTTAATTTTACTCTTGTACTTTTAACAAATGGTGCAGTGATTTTTATTATATTGAAGGAAATAATAATGAAAACCTACTATAATTAAAATGTGATAGAAAATTTATTACATCTCCAAGATGACTATGATTCTAAATTTAATTTTTAAACTTGTCTAAAAAATTAATGAAGAAGATATTGTCAATTATGATGTAATAATGTCATAGAAAAGACAGAATTTAAAAAGGAATGTAAATAGTCTATCTACAGGTTAATAGATCCAGATATCATGGAGATATATGTATTTTTAATTATGCTTGTATTTGGATCCCATATACCAGAATTAAAGGTTATTTAGATTACTGCACCAAGTCTTAGGGAAGGCAACAAACCCAGTTTGTTTCTCTAGGGTTGTTTGGGACTGAGTTGTGCTCAAGGTTTAACAGGATTTTAACACTTCCTTGCTGTACCAGTCTACTTACTTACCTGGGTTTCAAGCTGTGCACATTCACAACCTGGAAGTCTTTGTGTTGTTTGCAGTTCATCAGTGTTTGTACAAAGATGTTTAAATATATTATTCAGAATTGCTTGTGTTGTCTATATCAGAGGTTTCAACACAAGTATCTAGCTCATCATTCTACCGGAAATTTGTATTTTTCCCTGAACTAACTCTATTCAGGTTTTCATGACCACTGGTCAACCAAAACTAGTTTAGATGATTTGGCAATGGCTTTCATATTGACATATCTATGGTCAATTCTCACTTCTCATTTTTTTGAACTCCCATTGGCATTTGAAACAGCTAATTTATCTCTTTTCCTTGAAGTAATTTGACCAATTTTCTCCAAGGAAATCCCACTCTCCCGTTTCCCTCCTGCCTCACTGGAAGCTCCTTATCAGCCTGTATGCTAGCTCCCTCCATATCATTTCCAATCTTTACATGCTATTATGCCTAAATATTAGTCCTGTGAAATTTTTTTCCCTTCTTTATATATCCTACTCTTTTGTTTATTTCTTTGAGTCCAGAGCCTGATATTAATCAAACCTATCTGGGTCTGACTTCTATTTGGCATCTCCACATAAGTGATCAATTGGTATCTCAAACTTAACATGTCAGAAACATTTGGAACTCAGCAAATGGTAACTGTGTCCCTCAAGTTGCTCATACTGAAATCTTGACTCTCCACATCTCACATTCAATTCATTAACAAATATTTTGTTTTCATTCAAAATATATAACCAATGTCTGACCATTTCTCACCACCTCCACAGACACCACTTTCATCCAAGCCACAAGATGCTCTCCTGGACCACATACATTACCTCCTCTCCTGCTGCCCATTCTGTGTATAGTTAATTCTGTGCAGGCCTCCTCATTATCCTTTGGAAGAGTCTATATTACTCCTCTGCTCCAAACTCCCCAATGTTTTCACATATCTATAGGATATTTCACCCCTATTCACTCTCTAAAGTTACATCCCTCTTTGCCTACCTGGCTTAATCTACTCTGACTACACTGTGTTTCTCAATGTAACATGTAATGCTCACACCCCAGGGATATAGCCCTTGCCATTCTCTGTACCTACACTCCTTTCATAAGATGTCCTTCTCCTCTTTAAAGTTTTTATAGAAAAATCACATTTTCACACTCTGGTAAACATATATAAAATAAAATCCCACTGCTCAGGCACTCAGTAATCCTTCTTCACTACTTCATTTTTTTCTCTTGTATTGTATTCCTTATATGACATTTACATGTTTTAATTATTATGTGATTAATATTCTGACTTCCTCAGCTAGAATGAAAGCTTCATGATTAGAGTTTTTTTTTTCTGTTTAGTTCATTCCTGTGTCTGTTTTATAGAAAAGTGACTAGCACCTAGTAAGTGCTAACTGAATATTTGTTGACAAAATTAATTAGGTAAAATTCTCACAGGAATGCTTGATGCCAGAAAACATATTGACTATTAAATATCTTCCAAAAGATAATTAGATAGTAAGAGTTTTAATTGATTAAAGAAAAAAATAACAGAAGAACAAAAACCAGTATATGGCTAAATGAAAGTATTAATACCATTTTTTAAGCACATGT
Organism: Puma concolor; assembly: GCF_028749965.1. Classification (NCBI taxonomy): domain Eukaryota; kingdom Metazoa; phylum Chordata; class Mammalia; order Carnivora; family Felidae; genus Puma; species Puma concolor. The sequence continues at coordinate 201,396,499 of NC_141667.1, read as the reverse complement.
AGGACAGGTACAAGATCAAAGAAAAGAATAATGCTGGAAATTTGTTAATCTTGAATTATAGCTATCAGTCTTCCCACACTATCAATCATGCTTTGTTATAACAGGTTCATAGTGGTTAAAGGAAAATTTATCTTAATAAGTTATTGGAAGAACTTACAATCCAATACCAATTACATTTCATTTCTCAGGGTGAATGAAAAATATTGCTGCCATTACATAATACTTGAGACCAAATAAATTCAAAAATTAAATTTCACATTCAAATTCTGATTCAGTAGGACAATTTTCATAACAGTCAAAGTGGTGAGTGACTATTCATGCATTAATCTGCTGAGCATTTTTTTTATTATTCAGAGCATATCTATGTACTGCCTTCTGAATTAAAATAAATAAATAAAAAGGAAAACAGGCCCTTCATATCTTTGTACTTACTTTGCGTTTAAAATATATAACTTGACAAATGTCCCAGATTCTTTCAATTTAGTCATGCTTCCAAAATACTGATAGATCATAGACATTAACCCTATATTATTTTTCATTTGTAACACTATTCAACCTATCACCAATTTACCACCTTTCTGTTTCTTCCAAATACCTGTCAAAATACTTGCCCTCTGAACAAATTTTGGAAACCTTACCAAAGCTATGGGTAATAATATCCAGTAATTGGTTATAATTTAGCACATTTCCCCATGTCTTACTTCTCAAAGACCAAGCACATAATGTTTTATTAGTTAGAATGGGAGGGAGAGAGAAAAAATGTCATCTCTTCTTATTTCCACCCAATAAGTCAAGTGACAAGTTTGATTTTCCATATGTGTTTGTTTAAATAAATTGCTCATTCTTATTTCTCCCATTTCTTTACTATATCCATTGTTCTCCAACTTCTTGTGATTTTAGTTGGTCATTTTTTAAAACACATTTTCTTTTTCTTATAAATCTCTTTATATCATTTACATAAACCAAAGTAAATTTGAAATAAAAAAAAAAGTCTTTACAAACATGTCACAGAGGATTTCTTATCATTGTGCAATTATTTTTAATACTTTGAGCTACAGAACCAAATACTAGTGCCATGAAAGCAGACACCATTTCAATTAAGGTGAGTCTCTTAGGACAGCAATTTATAATTCAAAGCTTAGATAATAATAGATAAGCTAATGTTATTTATTTCTAACTCTTCTTCCTTTTTGTTCCTTGGTTAAATCATTGAGGAATGCCTGGATACTCTCTACAATTTCAAAAATTTCAACTAATTTCCATAGGCAAAAATCTTACTCTTTACCAACAGTTTTAGAAAACCCCATCATTCTTGAATAAGACTTATGAGATCTTCATAATATAATTTTAAGTTTACATAGCTCTGTTATTTTCCTCAAAAGACTTTCTTCCTCCCAGCCTGCCTGCCTGCCTGCCTGCCTTCCTTCCTTCCTTCCTTCCTTCCTCCCTCCCTCCCTTCCTTCCTTCTTCCCTTCCTTCCTTTCTACCTCCCTCCCTTCTTTCCTTTCTTTCTTCCTTCCTGATATTATTGACTATTTTCCTTATGCTGTACTTTTCATCCCCATAAAATACGTATGTTGTAACTGAAAGTTTGTACCTCTTAATCCCCCTCACCTATTCCTAAACTAATTTCTTTTTTTTTTTACGTAATTGCTCACCCAAAATGGATCTCACATCTCCGAGATAAAGAGTCTCATGCTCCACCAACTGTGCCAGCCAGGTGCCCCCCACCCCCACCCCAGGCCAATTTCTAATGAAATATATTTCTGTGTGTTTCCAGTGTTTAATCTCGCAGTCTGAAATGTTCAAAGATTTGTAAATCTTTTTGAGTAGGAGGGTTCATTTTCCTCTGTATTGAAAAATATGTTTCATATATTGGTTATATTTTTACTATATTTTGCCAAACAGCTATTTGACTATTGTATAGTCAGATACATTCCACTAGTATATTTAAAACACTCAAATGTTTTCTCATTGGTTTCGGTATAAAATTCAAGTTTCCCGTACAGAAGATCTATGATCTAAACACACATCTCTTACTCTTCTACACCCTCACTGTGCAAAACTGAAGGACCCACATTTTCCCAAATGTAGGAAACAGTTTCAGGTAACTTTCACTTATGTTCTTCTTCTGTGCTTAGTGTACCTCATCAGCAGGCATAATCCTCTTTACCCTACAACCCTGCCCATATCTGTCATCATATTTGTATCTAAGACTTTTGTATCTGGCATGTATTTGGCAACTACAAACTATTTTCTAGGAAAAAAAAAAGAATTTATTAATAAGAAGAAAAATGGCAGGAGAGCAAACCATTTGCCTGTAGGTAAAAATAATTACTTTGGTTTCCTGAAACCCTCTTTAGAATTAGGTTAGACAGTAGTTTTTTGTTGTTGTTTTGTTTTGTCTTGTTTTGCTTTTGACGTTAAACACATTAAGAAGGTTTGCCGTATGTATTTAAGAAATAGCTAATAATTAGTACATATCATTCCATGTGATTTTATGAGCATTTTAAAATTTAATCTCTGGGACACCTTAGTGGCTCAGTTGCTTGAGCGGCCTACTCTTGATTTCAGCTCAGGTCCTGACTGCACGGTTGGTGAGTTTAAACCCCACGTCAGGCTCTGCGCAGACACCACAGAGCCTGCTTGATCCTCTCTCTACTTTTCTCTGTGCCCCTCCCCCGCTAGTGCTCTCTTTCTCTTCTGAAAATGAATAAGTAAACTGAAAAAAAAAATAAAATAAAAACTAAAACTTAACCTTCATAGAATTATTTCCTGTTACTTTAATACTCATTCTATAGATGATGAAACTAAGGCTAAAAAGATTTAAGTAACTTGTTCAGTGTCATACAGGTAAGTAACAAGGCAACATTTGAACAAACTTTTGACTTCAAACCTGATAATCTAATGGAATATTTGATGGTGCCCATTAGGGCCCCTCCCCCCCGCCCAAAGAAAAAGTTTTAGGACCAGAAACAGATTCCAACAGAGAGCTAGCTAAGTCTTTGAGATTTTAATTAATTCATAGCACATTATTTTTTAGAATAGATTTTACTTAACCTCAAAGCAGACACTGATAAAAATATTTAGGTAAAATCGTTTGTTATGATCATGTTTTATTTGCTCTAGTTTACAAAAAAGTGAATATTTTAAGGAAGAGATTCTATCTAAACTCTTTAGATAACCCTAAGCATTAACTCTTGTGCACTTGAGTACAGTATATTCTAGCTGGATTTATATTATAGTTTAAAGCTATTCAAGTTACATATATCCATTTTGACCTCTATTTAAGCCTCTTTTGAAACCAACATTTTATTGGTTTTAACTATATTGATTTTTCAATTGAAGATAACATTCCATTCACATGAAAGTTCATTTGTTACAGCTTTCCATTTATAAGCCCCTGTGTCTTGATTTAATGTTATTTTCTTGCAGAAACTAAAGTTTGTAGGTCAATCTTGAAGAATGAGTATAACCACAAATATAGCAGATGCCTCATGAAATTATCTTCTTTGCTTCTCTGTGACCTCTGTCAAGGAAATAACACTCAAATCTGCGTCAGCATGAACAGCTGTGGATGCCGCTGTTAGATAGCTGTGACCTATCTTCCCAAGGGTAGTGCCCAACCGGGAGGGAATGGTGATTTTCGCAGAGTCAATGTTATTAACGCCAACATAAATCAGAAAATACTGCTTCAAATCTAAAAATTAGATGCCACAGTTCATAAAAAGAAACAAACTTCCTTTATAATAAATCAAACCAAGTTCCATGTAGACATTTATGAAAATAACAATTGTATAAATATTTTTCTATCCCTCAAAACTTCATCTAAAATAAATGTGTAAATGGACATAGAAGTTGCACATGTCTCTTTCAGAGAAATACGTTAGAAATCATACTCTTCAGTTGAAAGAGCTTTTAAGTAGAACTGTACAGTGTGGTGCTGGTAGGAGGAAACATTGCAGCTATTTTTATGCAGTTTAACTGCTAACTGCTTCTTATTGTGCTAGACCAGTTCATAAGTAGTGAAGAAAATGCAAAATGAGGGATTTGATTCACATGGCCAAATATATTCACTAAAATATAATTTTCCATGTTATAATTTAACCATGTGATCAATTACCCATTCTATTTATAAACCCATATTTATGTGTGCATATATAATTTATATATAATGTAATATAATATATTCTATATATGATAATATATATCATATAAACACATATAAATAAAACACCTGCACACATTTACGTTCATATCATACATACACTGAATGTACTTTGGTTTTTTAAAATTCTCTTATTACTTCTGAATAGCTTTAAGCTGGTACTACATGATATCTATAGTAAAATGCAGCCTGAGGAAGCTCTTAATAAAAAGAAAATGGCTGTATATGTTTAATTAGCATATTTGTGTTTCTGTTAAAGCATGTTTAACTCTATAGTTTTTCATGAGCTTAAGAAAGTAAATCAAAATAACCAAATATTTTTGCATGTAGAAATGTGTGGAAGAAACCTTTTGGCTGCTAGATAGGACACAGGTATCCAAGTTTTGACCACAACTTGAATTAGTGATACCAGAAAACTTCAGTCTTAAACTATCCCCAAGTTCTCATCTGGGATTTTTTTTTTTTATGTTTATTTATTTTGAGAGAGAGAGAGAGAGAGAGAGAGAGACAGAGAGAGACAGAGGTGAGTGGGAGAGGGGCAAAGAGAGAGAGGGAGACGCAGAATTCGAAGCAGGCTCCAGGCTCTAAGCTGTCAGAACAGAGCCTGCTGCAGGGCTCGAACTCACAGACAGCAAGATCATGACCTAAACTGAATTCAGATGCTTAACTGACTGAGCCACCCAGGCGCCCCTCATCTGGGATTTTATTCCCCAGATGTAGTTCTGAATCCAGGAAACCAGAAGGGTCCTTGAAAAAGAACAAACCAAGCCTCCACTCTCATGATTTTTTTTTTTTTTTAAATTTTTTTTCAACGTTTTTATTTATTTTTGGGACAGAGAGATACAGAGCATGAACGGGGGAGGGGCAGAGAGAGAGGGAGACACAGAATCGGAAACAGGCTCCAGGCTCCGAGCCATCAGCCCAGAGCCTGACGCGGGGCTCGAACTCACGGACCGCGAGATCGTGACCTGGCTGAAGCCGGACGCTTAACCGACTGCGCCACCCAGGCGCCCCTCTCATGATTTTTAAAACCTAGTGAGTGGCAGCCCACAGAGAACAGGTAAATTTATTTGTTATTTATTGTTATTGTTACTTATTGGAAAGAGTAACATAGGTAAAAAAAAAATCAGTTAAGAAAAGGATAGTGAGAGAAAACTGATATTTTAGATGGAGTGGATAGGGAATTTTTCTTAATAAGGAGATAAATAAAATAAAATAAAATAAAATAAAATAAAATAAAATAAAATAAAATAAGAGTCGCCCCAGGTGGCTCAGTTGGTTAAGCGTCAGACTTCAGCTCAGGTCATTATCTCAAGGCTGGTGGGTTCAAGCCCGGAGTTGGGCTATGTGCTGATAACTCAGAGCCTGGAGCCTGCTTCAGATTCTGTGTCTCCCTCTCTCTCTCTGCCCCTCCCCTGCTCACACTCTCTCTCCTTAAAAATAAATAAACATTAAAAACAAAAATAGGGAGACCAAAAAAGCAGGGTCTAGAATTTTTGGTGTTTTGGAAGACAAGGTCTAGGAAAGGAGAAGCAAAGGCCTCAAACGTGTTTGCTCTGTGTGTTTGAGGAAAAGCAAAGAGGCTAATGTAGCTGCTTTGGAATGAGCAAAGGTTAGAGCAGGAAATGGGGGAGGAGGGAGCAGCTGAGGGACCTGGTGTTCTTTTCAGTCCATTTTAAGGAACTTGCCTTTTGTTCTAGGTGATATGAGAAAGCATTGGGGGGACTGGGCAAAGGGGTGACATGGAATTATTAGGTTTTGTAAGAATCACTTCTACTACTCTGGGTAAAATAAATGAAGGGTGGGGAAAAGTAGCATTAGAGAGACAAGCTTGTAGGCTCCTGCAGTTAGCCAGGTGAAGAGGATGGTTGAGTAGTAGAGGTAGTGGTGGTGGGGAGATACCAGACTCAGATATATTTTGAAGGTAGAGCTGACACAAATTGTTACATTGGACTTGAGCTGGGAAAGAACAAGACCTTAACAATATCTGTTTTCACCATACCCCATTTATCCCCTAGTACCTCTTTTTCACTCAAATGTTTACCACCTGAAATCTGATTCATTTCAAGCAAAAGTATATTAGAAAAGAATCATGCTAAATAAGTACAAATAGAAAATAAAATAAAAACATGATCAGTATTCTTGTTTTTCCACTCAGGAAGCCAATATAATCTTTTTGCTAGATACGTATTTATGAATGCCAAGAAGGCCACCATTTGTCTTTGGCATTACTCTATCTTTCTTTTCAAGCATCATTACCTTTGCATTTTTCCCTTTCCTAGAATGGAACCCTTCTTTTTCTGTACCTGGCTACCCACAGTCTCCTCATAGAGGCCATTCTGTTTAATCCCCTCTACTGGTCTAGATAAACACACAATCCACACGAGAGTCGTAAGTCTTAGGTTGTCTTTTATCCATATTTTATAGATAAGAAAACGAAACAGGAGTGATTAAATCATTTGCACAACTGCATAAACCTACTGACAATAGAACAGGATTCACACCCTAGAAACCTGGTCCCAAAGTTTATTCTCTTAGACTCCAGATTGTGAAGCTTCACACATAATTCACTGCCCCCTCCTGGCTGGTAAAATTTGCTGCCTGTAAATTCCTTCAAGTCCTGTTTTGTTTTTTTTTCTGGGAACACAAACCTGGTGAAGATTTTTATTTGGTAAATTACATGGAGCTAATCCATTCTCCGATTAAAAAGCAAATAAAAACAAAGGTGAAACAAAAGAAAAACCTGTGCAGCACCACTGTGCCTGTCAGTCCAATTGAAATGAATAAACTGTCAAGACACCAATCTACTTAACAATTCCACAGGCTACTGGATCACTTATTAATACTATTTTGCCTTATTTACAGACTCATTTTTTTTTTAATTTTTTTTTCAACGTTTATTTATTTTTGGGACAGAGAGAGACAGAGCATGAACGGGGGAGGGGCAGAGAGAGAGGGAGACACAGAATCGGAAACAGGCTCCAGGCTCCGAGCCATCAGCCCAGAGCCTGACGCGGGGCTCGAACTCACGGACCGCGAGATCGTGACCTGGCTGAAGTCGGACGCTTAACCGACTGCGCCACCCAGGTGCCCCCAGACTCATTTATTATATTTTTATTTCACATTCTAAATTCAAAAGCCTCATGGAGTTTCTTTGACTTGCTTATGCTTTTGGTTGGGTAAGTCTACCAAACAAAAACAAAAACAAAAACACATTGAAATCAATGCTTTTCTGTTGTTACTTAAAAAGTCTAGGTTTCCTCATCATTTTTATCCTCCGTGTCCATTTACATACTAGATTAAATGGACAGAAATTACAAGATATTGTTCTTCAAAACCTAGAAGTTATTATTCTATGTGTTTGTTTACATTCAGTGTCACTTTTGAGAATTCATATGTCAGCTGCTGTCCTGTACATTTGTATAGAAAGTATTTTTCTTAAGATTTTCTGATTATTCATTTCCTTTTCTTTAATTCCAGTTTATTCATCACAAGTGTAATTTTTTAAATCTAGCTTGCCTTGTACTTGACAAAAATTTTAAATCTGAAGTCTCACATTTTCCCTAATTTTATTAAATCCTGATGTTGTAACTTTAAATACTTTCCCAAATTATCTTCCTCTCCTAAGACTCTTCTGTTGTTTCTTCCTCTACCTTTCATATTCTGGAAGATGTATATGAATATACATATGTATATGAATGTATATATATATGTATATATGTATATGAATATATATATATATATATATATATATATATATATTCTTACATGCTGTCTCTTTGTGTCTAACTTGTTCCTAACCTTCAAGCTGCTAATTAAGTTCTTTATTTCATTTTGCATTTTTCATACCCAGCATTTCAATGTGATTCTTCCTTATGACTCCTTATTCCTGCTTTTTATTTTCAATCTCTGCTCATATCTCTTTGAGAGTATATAATCCCTTTATTATACATTTTTATTTGGTTTGGTTCATTAATACCAGTTAAGGTGCCATAGATTATTTCATTTTTAATATTTCATATATCAGTTAAATTTTTCAGGTATTGTTTTCTTTGTGAGTTCTTGTTCCCTGGTATATAACTACTTGCCTAGTAATGCGAAAGGAGAGGATCAAGCAGAATTTCAGTCTTATGTAGGAACTAATGATTTTCGTGTGGAAGAGAACCACTGATTAAAAATATAGGCTGACCGCTCTCTAAATACAACAATTCTGACCCACAGATAACCTCCTCTAACTCTCTTTCAAAGATTGCTATTTTCTAAGGGCTATCTCCCCTGCTTGTAATCACCACTTCTTCTGGCTATATACATATACCACATGGTAAGGGCCTGCCAGAGGCCCAACTGGCTTAGTTGTGTTCCCACCCAGTCACCCTCTAGCACAAACTCAAGTTACCTACTGTGTGCTCCATGCTAATGATGCATCTTGCTTTGATGATAGCATTGAAAAGAAACACCAAGAGCAGTATTGGGAACAGGGCACCACTAAAACATCTACTCTGTCCTATGTGTGTCAGTCATGCAATTTTTTTTTAATTTATTTATTTTTAAGTTTTTTAATGTTTATTTGTTTTTGAGAAGAGAGAGACAGAGTGTAAGTCAGGGAGGGGCAGATAGAGAGGGAGACACAGAATCTGAAGTAGCCTCCAGCCTCTGAGCTATCAGCACGGAGCCCGATGTGGGGCTTGAACTCGTGAACTGTGAGTTCATGACCTTAAAACCGAAGTCAGATGCTTAACCAACTGAGCCACCCAGGCGCACCAGTCATGCTATTTTTAACCAAGAGATTACTAATTAATTTTCTGTTTTTAACCTTTGGTATCCCAGTGTTTCCTCACAGTTATTATGTTATAATCATTTCCAGCATTTAGTTATGGTGAGAGACTAAAATCTAAAATTAGAATACACACACACACACACACACACACACACACACACATGCACACGCCTTTACACTTAACAATAGGCATGAGTTATGATTTTCAAAAATGTTTCATATATATCTTAAGATATTTAAATATTAACTATATGGAAATATAATGTGTTAGTAGGTTTAACATATTCTCATGTCAGATATCTCACATAGAGTCTTTTCATTACTAGGTTTGGAATTTGCTTTTTATACTTTCTCAGACATTGAATTTAAATTACAATCATAGATTAATATAGTTTAAAATCTGGTCCTAAGACTGAAAAATATGAGAGTGAAGTAGATCCGTTATAAATGACTGTAAAATAGATGGCCTTGTTCTAATAACTGGCCCTGAGCTTTGCAGGTCAAGAAATTTGATATTGATGTACAGGGAATGTATTAGTCTCTCTTAACCACTATTTCTTCCATTGACCTTCAGGGCTCTCTTCAGAATCAGTATACCTCAACAATTAAATAACTATTCAGAATGTTGCTTCTTTAGCAGAGATTCCAGAAAGGAGATGGAGGTCTTCATAAGACATGTATCCCTGTTCCCCAAAAGAAAATATCCCCACTCGCCAAGTGAATCATTGGTTGCAAATCTGAGATTTTGTTTCTTTCTTGGACAGAGCTACATTCTGGACATTCACCCACAGTCAACTCTGTGAATGTGTTTCTTTTCTGTGCTTACTCTGCTGACCATGTATTCTTAGTCAACCTTACATATGCTTTCATGCAGGGAGACTTTCAGCCTCTTGATTTTATGTGCTGACTCGAGTTAGTTGATTTCAAAGGTCATGGGAGAATTACTATTTCCAGCACCAGTTGACAGTACTGGGAAGAGATTCTAGTGTTTTGAATTACATTCCACCCTATGAACTAAAGAAAAAGAACATTGCTCTTCTCAAGAAATCTTGAGTAGTTGGCTTCCGCTATATACCTAGGTAAAATCCTTTGGCATCTCTACTTTCCAACTTCTTCTTTCTCAAATACATTAACATTTAATATAACTTTAACATCTACAACCTTGTTAGGCTTTGCTATATCAAAATATAATTTATTGGACAGCAAAACGTGTCTAGACTTTGTATACATATAATGAAGAGATGAAAATTTCTATTCTGCCGTTTATAAGGATCCTTTGTGATAAAAGTGTACAACAACACAGTAGTACATCATATATTAAAACAGCATATACCAAATTCAAATTATGGAAATGGTTAACAAATCATATATACAAACTGTATCATAATATAAACAGGAATATGTGTGCATACGTGTATTGCTCATAATACCCATGCCTCCTGTGCAGCATGTGGAGAGATTTTTTTCAGAAGATCATAAGAAATAGTATTATCTTAGTAGACTTATAATTTTATTATATTAAATTTCAGACTAGTGAGATTTTCTGTGTTTAAGCTGCTGCACTATTTCAGAAGATCTTGATTTTTTCTGTTTTTTTTTGCTCTAGGGAAATGGTGATTGTACTTTAAAGATATCATCTTATTCTTATTAAATTAATACTTTGTGATTATTCACTAAAAAAAAGAAGCTTGTTAACATCTATCACAGCAATCAGGTCACATGAAAGTAGTATACACAATCATGAGTGTTTGTTCTTTGATAATTTTCTCAATTTAAGCTCTTAGGGGATATTAGAATAGCCCTTTGAAAGAAAACCCATCAGCATTGTATATATACCACATACATATTTATTAATCTACAAAATTTTGTAATGATATTCTAAAAATTTTTCAAAACTTTCAGGTTTATATTTCCATGTTTATTCATATTGCAAACTCATCGTTAGTTACTTTTATTATAGTTTTAGACTTTTAAAATACATGGGTGAAATGCTTAGTTTCGCTGCACAAACTGTTAAGCAGAAACAGCAACAACACCTAAGAACATGTTAGAAATGCAGAATCTTGGGCCCCACCCCAGATCTACAGAATACGATTTTGCACTTTAACAAGATCTCTAGCTAATTCAGTACATTTAAATGTTAGAGATACGCAGTTTTCATTTGTTGAGTCTTGTATAGCAGCTGTAAAATTACTATGTGAAAGCAATGAAAGATTAGTAAAGTCAGCCTGCGTGTTACCTACTTCTTATATAATTAATATACACTTCCAACAGTGGTTATAGTTTTTAGGTGAATGGTGTTTACTTGTCAGCCATATTGATTTCTTCTTCATTCACATCTGTTTGATTTTTCTTAGATACATGACTTCAGCAACCAAGTGTTGCATATGATTGTGCATTAAAAATTCATTATGTTAATACATTTTTCAATCAGAAGCACTTAGCCAGTTTATATGATTCTTTTATTGTTCTTATATTCTTATATTGTTTTGTTTATTATGTATATTAAATTAACATAGTTTATATAAGGTCTTTTTTTACATGTATGAAAGGAGACTGAAAAATAAGAAGAGTGGAAATGGGATTCATTTGTTTTTCTTTTAATTTTTTTTTTTTCAACGTTTATTTATTTTTGGGACAGAGAGAGACAGAGCATGAACGGGGGAGGGGCAGAGAGAGAGGGAGACACAGAATCGGAAACAGGCTCCAGGCTCCGAGCCATCAGCCCAGAGCCTGACGCGGGGCTCGAACTCACGGACCGCGAGATCGTGACCTGGCTGAAGTCGGCCGCTTAACCGACTGCGCCACCCAGGCGCCCCCATTTGTTTTTCTTTTGGTTAGCTAGACATGGCAGGAAATGAAATAAAACATACTTAAACTCATTTGTTCTCAGTACAATAACCTTATAATTTCAGAGAGACTGTGGTCCACGAATCACTCGTGTGGCTCATTTGAAATGTTTGAGTTCTATTATCTTAATCCCAAATCACCATGGAGTCTACTTTTTTTTATTATTATTTCTGTAGCATGATTAACCCATTTTAATATTAAAAAGAGTATCAAGAATACAAGAAAAGACATTTAAAGAGAATGGATAGTCCACAGAGAAACATTTTAAGATGTAATGATTAGATAATTTGCAAGATAATTGAACTCATTGACTCACACACTCATAGCTGAGTAGTGGTCCTTGCCTTATACTCAGAGCAGTCTAATGTCAACATCTTTATATGTTGTGTAAGTAAAGAAGAGAAGGAAAACTCAGACATTGTGCAGTATGTATAATTATATATATATTTTTAAAAAGGAATATACTTCATAATAATTGAGAGTTAAGTAAAATAATTTGACAAGTATATGTGTTTCAAATAGAATTTTATCCAAATAAATAAATCCATTGTCCCATTCATAGTTAAATGAGACATTAAACAGTGTAGGCAGAGCTTTTGCCTGATAAGGTACTTTTTGGGAACTTTTGGAAAGATTTGAGACAAACAGAAAGTTTGGCTAATTATTGCACAATCGTGTTTATAAAATGCAATGCTATGCAAACTATTTAACTGCATCACACTCATATATGTAGAGACGAAGTTTATTTGCCATGGATGGGTGAATATTTTTGATGTTATATAAGGGAGGCTTTCAAAATAATTGTGCAATGATATCTTAAAATGTCTTAACATAGCTCTAGTTCCATTTTTAGTTACAAGAGCTGCCTGAGTAAAGTTCTGAGTTACTTCATCATTTTTCCTTCATAGTGGGTGAAATATCCATACTGTATATTTGGCATCCTTTTCCCCCAACATCTCAGGGCTCATCTGCCAGCCTGGTTCTGATCCACATATGAATTGACATAATACTTCTCTTGGGAGACAAATTATATGAGGAAATGCAAACAAGAAAACCTTTCCTAACTGTGTGACTCACGTCATTTGTGAGACCAATGAGAGAAGTCGGGTCCCATAATGAAGTCTAATCCTGAACGTTACCACCTACACTACTTAAGCATTTGTAATAACTACATTCGATATATCATATAACCTGGATACCTTATACTGTGCTCTTCTAGGTAATTACTCTAGGCATACATTCTTGGTCTTATGATTAATCTTCACTGCCATCTATGGTCAATTTGTTTGCTTTTTAGCTTTCATCCCGTTTCTCCTGAATAACTCAATAGTTCAGGGGCAAATGCACAGCCAAGGCTAGTAAAGGGCTACATGACAATTGTGGTTTGTGAGACAAGCCTTAGCAAAACTACTAAATGAAATCTTAAAATAAAAAGGTGTCTTCTCTCCAATTCTTCACTTTTCCCCTCTCCTCTCTCCTAGTGTCCTCTATCCCTTATGCCTAAAAAGGCAAGTGGGGAACTCGGGAATTCAATGTAATCCAAAGTTGCAAACAAATCACAGCTCTCTTCAAGTGTTTCACACTCCAGTATTAATTATCCATCTACCTGCAACCATAAAATCCCTAATTCCCCTGACATCATTAGAAAAACAACCTGATTAAACACTTAGAGACATGGATAGCGGTTCCATTAACAGTTTCCAAAGTGTGTGATTATTCATTGGATATCTTTCTATAATGTGTAAATATTTGGGTAAATATTCTAGATTGATAAACAATTTCTTTCCTCATAGGAGGTATTCAATAATATTTGTGGAATTTTTGGTTAAGTCCATATTTGAAAGGAAACAAAACCTAACTGAATGACCTCTAAGAAATCTCAAGTTCTCTACAGAACGACTGAATTTCCTCTGTAAAAATCAGATCTATGTTCAACAACCTTGAAGAATCAATAATCAGGAGAGAATTGATCAGAATTCTACAGGTTTTTCTTTTGGTTAGAAGTCAGTAATTTAAACACCTGATGTGATATCAATAGCATGCCTAAGGAATGGATACCACTCCCATTTTTAGGCAAATTAGACACTTACGACTCTTCCCAATTCAGGGACCATAAGGGAAGCAGCTGGAAATGGCAAGAGCAGATGGGGGTAGGTACTGAATGCCAAGTGAATGTCTTTTCTTCATCAGGGAAAGGTTTAGTTTTGAAGCATGTGAATGTCAGCCAAGAGCTTTGTGTAAAACTTTGGCATAGAACAAATTAAGCAGAGCTTCAAAGAGTGATATGATCAATAATATATATATTTCCAATTTCTATTTTAACTTTTTGACTGTTCAGGGTTGCTGAGATAATTGGTCATAAATATTATTTTTTCTTCCATTCTCTTTCCATTCCATTTCATTTACATCTTCACTTTTGGAGAGAGAAGCCAGGAGAATAATGTCCTTTTCTTAATGTATCAGCTTACCCTACTGTCTTTATACTATATAATGTCAATGGATGAGTGAGAGACACTATGAGACGACGTTGCATGAACAAGAGGGAACATAATCTGAAGGTGGAAGAAAAAGACTCTTAGGGAAGTTGAGCTTGTTTTTTGTGCCCTATGGTAATAGACTTCCATTCTCTTAGATTCCTGAAATTGGAGCATTTGGGTGGTTCAGTGGGTTGAGTGTCTGACTTTGACTCTTGTCATGATCTCCTGGTTTGTGGGTCCAAGCCTTGTGTTGGGCTCTGTCCTGACACTCAGAGCCTGGAGCCTGCATCAGATTCTGTGTCTCCTTCTCTCTCTCTCTGTCCCTCTCCACTCGCTCTCTGTCTCTATCAAAAATAAACATTAAAAATTTTATATAAAAAAAGATCCCTGAAATAGACACCCAGGGTTCTTACAGTGGTAAATAAATAAATGAATAAGTAGATAAATATTAGTGCTACTTAGTGGAGTGGGGAATAGAAAGAGAAGAATTTATATTCTTGGAGAGAAAAAAGTTCTGTTTTAGATATTTAATTTGAGATATTTACTAAATCAGTTAGTAATATGAGATTAGAAACCAAGGGTGAGGCTCATACTGGAGTTATAAATTTTGGCCTAATCAGCATATTGATGGTGAGTAAAGTTATGGCATTAAAAAATCGTCTTAATAAATAACGTGTGGGGCGCCTGGGTGGCGCAGTCGGTTAGGCGTCCGACTTCAGCCAGGTCACGATCTCGCGGTCCGTGAGTTCGAGCCCCGCGTCGGGCTCTGGGCTGATGGCTCGGAGCCTGGAGCCTGTTTCCGATTCTGTGTCTCCCTCTCTCTCTGCCCCTCCCCCGTTCATGCTCGGTCTCTCTCTGTCCCCCCCAAAAAAAAAATAAACGTTGAAAAAAAAAATTAAAAAAATAAAATAAAATAAAATAAATAACGTGTGTCGAGCTATCACCAGGTGTCAAGTACTATTCTAAATAATTTTATTAACTTCAAAAAGCAAGCCTAAAAAGTAGACATTGTTACTGTCTTCATTTTAGAGGGAAGAAAAATTAGATCTGGACAGATTAAATATTTTCTCAGGACCACTTGCTAGTAAGTGAACAAACCTAAATCCAGTCAAGCAAGTTTGCCGCCAGATCACATGCACTGAGTCACTGTATCCCAATGTTCATGGGATAGAATTATAATAAATCATAAAAAAAGAAGTCCTAAGAATATAAAAGGAATAGCCAACAAAGCCAATAAAAGTCATTTATTCACTTATAATAAATGACATGTGAAAAAGCAATGAGTAAGGAAGATACAGTATATACTGAATAGTGCATAACTTCTTTACTGGAAGCCAAGCAAAGGACCTGCTTTAAGAAGAATGAAGTGATCAGTTGTGCTAAATGCTGCAGAGATATTGATTAGGATTATACCTAAGCAGAGATGTATAGATTTTATAAAAAATAGGTTATTTGGTTTACTTGACAAGATTAATTTGTATCAAGTATCTATTAGTTTAGGTCTAAGTAGTATAAATGAAAGTGTTTCTGGAGTGGAGGAGTGAGGGCTTGTGAAAGACAAGAAGTGAAGTCCGTGAGTATAAACAATTTTATGGGAAGATATCTATACTGTGAGTCAGATGGCTTTTGTATTGCAGGGAAGCATAAAACTTAAAGAAGTTTTCATTATTAGTGGGAAATATAGCATGCTCCAATGCTATTAGGAAAGATACAGAGGGCATAAAATACTTGATGTGATGCTGGAAAATTGGAGGATCCTTGAAAGACTAAAGTCATTGAATAGACCACAGAAGCATGATAAATGACTGCAAAAGTGGGACTTCTCAGACTCCATAAACACAAGAGCTGACCTCTCAAAATAAATCTCTTTCTATACATCTATGTATATTGGTTCTGTTTCTTTGGAGAACCGTAACTCATACAAGCATCTTATATGTCCTGGTCATGGAATAGACGAATGAAATAGGAGTGGGGTAATAAATGTTTTGCCTTTTAAGAACTGTAAGACACTTTTCTCAGCCACTGACTTCTTGTTTATTTACTTATTTTTAAGTTTATTTATTTTGGGAGAGAGAGCAAGCAGGGGAGGGGCAGAGAGAGAGGGAGATAGAATCCCAAGCAGGCTCAACGCTGTCAGCACAGCCCAGAGCCCGATGTGGAGCTCACACTCACAGAACTGTGAAATCATGAACGGAGCCGAAATCAAGCTTAATCAAGCTTAACCAAGTGCCCCGATGCACTCAGGTGCCCTGGCAGCCACCGACTTCTTGTGAGTATGAAAATACCCACAAGAGATCAGAACTCCCTTAAATATTCTCTGACTCCAAAATGAGGAAATCTCACAAGAAATAAAAGTAAATAGCATTTTGCCTTTTGAATTTAATTACAAATAAATTAGCATCATCACATATGATTGACCCAGTAGGTCAATAACAAAGTACATTTTAATTTTTATTTGGAAAGTTATCACAAGGTTCTATCCTTTTTTATGTTAATAGGGAGAATCCTTGTGTCTTGCTTGACAGTTTTAACATCTGCATACTTCAGCTATTTAGTTTTACCTCATCAATCTTGCAGTGCTGTTGGTAGGAAAATCTGATCCATGATAATTTAGGCATGAGAACATCTGATACTCAGAGAGCCTGAGATTCCTGATGTGACTTGTAATAGCTAAGCATGGGATTTTCAACCCAGGTGCACCTTATCAGCATAACTATGGCACAAAATAAATCATGCCATCATACTATTTTTAAGTTACACAAATGTACTTTAACTTCTTCATTTGAAGTATTATAGTTAATTTCAGGGTAATAGTAAGGTGTTTTGAAAGTTTAATGTATCTGCTTGCTTTTAAACATACCAAAATTAAAATGATGTAAGAAAAAAATGCAACTATAACTTAGTACCGTTATGTGATTTTTATGCTACAAATAAATGCCCATTTCTCATGATTATAGAACAGAATGAATACAAGTGGTAAAGTGGGGTTTTAATGCAACCACCAATGATTTTCCAAAATCATACCTATTGAATGAAAAGATGAGTCTAGAGGACACTCACACACACACACACACACACACACACACACACACACACACACATGCATATACATACATACACAGTCATTGCAAAGCCTACATGAAGGTCTATGAGAATATAATATTCATGTCTATTACTTCTTTCTGGGTATTGGATAGAGTGGCTCTTTGTAACTTCTACCATTTATATTTATGCTTTAGAGGGGATAAAGCTCTTGGGGAAATATAGCAGCAACCATAAAACATGGAATTGCTTAGCACTAAGAAAAAAATGTGGAGCATATTAGAGGTATCCGAATGAGGGTAAATAAACAGACTTATTGAGAGTTAGAAAGTATCTTCAGCACTGTACTTTATAAAGATTATCAGCCAGGGAGCTATTTAGCATACATGTTTTGGAGTTCCACTCTTTAAAGATTGCAGTTCAGTTGTTGAAGAATTCAGAAAGTTTGTACCTTTCAAAAATGCTCAGTTAATTCTGATTTATATCTGGGTATGAAAACCATTGTTTCATATTGTCAATTTATGTATTTGTATTAAAAACTTGGTAGTTACATAAATAGATTTTTAATTTGAATTAGTTTGAATTTGTAAGATAATCCAAGGAACTGCATATTCTTTTTATGTAATATTCCTGTCTGTTACTTCTTTTCAAGTGTTGGGTAAGATTATTCATTATATTTATCATTATCTAACATCATGTCTTCAGTAACTAACCAAGTTTTTCTGCACACATATTGAGAATTATATACTTGAGTGTCTTGTGATCAGCTACAGGTGTATTTATAATTTATTTTTATGCATATCCATAAAAATAAATTTATTTTTTTACTTTCCACTTGAAGCCAAAACATATATCATGAATAAAATTAGAAGAAAATATATTCCAAATGAAAAACAGGTTTATAAAGAGGGGATTTATTGAAAAAGTTTAAGATCTGTAGTCCAAAATTAAGAGAAACAACACAAATTGATATAAACATTATGAAGTACAGTTCATTACACATCATCTCATCTAATTCCATGATTATATCATTATTTCATAAGACAGAAATTACCTAAAAAGTACAATACATTTTCTAGGATGCAGTATTTTGGACAAATAGAATATTTCTAGCATGAGAATATATATGGAGGGTGACAAATATGTGCATATTAAAAATTAAAAGCACAGCAAGCAAATATCCTTAGGCAAAAATGAACTGTTTACTGTAGCCAAGAATTTCCTTGGTTTAATTCCTGCTTCTCTCCTTTGTGTCCACATCTGGCACTGATTCTTTCTAAAAGCACTGCCAAGCAAGCTAATGAAATGCTTCTCTGAATAGGTATTATTTGGTTTTCATAGATAAACAAATGGTTATATATCTCATATTGCAATTAAGCTCTACCAAATTATGCACATACTTTCTGAATATGCACTGACTGTTATTATTAATATTTAGGCACATCTGTGTTCTCCAATCATATCATCCGCAATTGAAGAAATGCTAGAGCACATAAAACAGAAGTATTTGTCACCAATTCAGAAATTAACCATCATTCAAAATTGTGCCAATAAGCATATTGAGTTTCACTTTAAAAACTTATTTTAGATGCTTTCTTGTTAAGGAATTCCTTAGTAGAAACACTTAGAAGAAATGTTCAAGTAAATGAAACTTCCACAAAAATATTTATAATATTCCTCAAGGAAATAAAAAAAATTGTTGAATGAATGTACTGAAGTTTTTAATGAAAGACAAACACCCATGGAAATCTTTATACTTTACCGAGAGTACATCTTGAGATTTAGAGGAAAATCTCTATTTCTATGGAAATTACCCCAGTTTTTAAACACTTCAATTGGATTGCGGTTAAAGAATCTCCAGCATGTGAATTTGTGGTAATAATTTCATCACTTATTAAGTTTAGACTTTGAAAAAATACCTCCGATTTTGGTGGCGAAGCAATGGATATATTTAAATGCTCAATAGATACTAAATAAGAATTTCATTTTGACTTCAAATTAATTTTTCCTACTTTGTTTTGGTTTTCATAGTAGTAAAAAAATAGTAATTCTGGCCTAGCATATAAGCCAAATTGTGCATCTCTATTTATGTATGTTATGACTGTATGTATCTATAGCCATATCCACTTCTGTATTCAACCAAAACCCAGTCCATACTTTTAACATTTTATCTGTATCTAACTTTACATTGCAGTTTAATAATGCAGAGTTCATCTGCTCACAAATTCTATAAAACTTAAAAAAATAAGCTTAATAATAATACATCTATAAATTTTGAGGGGAATTAAATTTATTGTATTTTTTATATTAGTTTTGTTATTTTGATTAGTGAAATGTTATTGTTTACTTACTCTATACAGGAAACTATGTTAGGTTTACTGCTTCCTAGGTATTTATAACCCATTAGAAGATTCAGATACAGAAACTGATCACTTTAAAAACACTATGGTTAGGTTAAAGGTTATGATATACATTTTATAAGAAAGTAGAAGAGGATTACCAAATTTGGAAGAATTGGATTAGAAAATTCTTAGAAAATATAGCTTAAATTGAGTATTTATGGATACTTTGGCATTAACTAAATGGCAGGGCTTTACAGAGAGGAATCATTTTAGTTAGCAGAAGAAGAGTGCATTCAGGCGAGATAATGTTGCTGGTGGTAAAAGCAAATCTCATACCATGGAGGGCCATGAATGCTATGAAGGAATGAGGATTTTCTCAAAGTTTTGAGGCAGAAAAAACGACATCGCAAAATCTTAGAGTTGGATTGCTAACTTGTTCAGAAAAATGAAGGTAAGATTTGAGATAATTCAAGAATGTGACCAGGAAATTTAACATGGAGACTATGTATTACTTTAAAGACATGTTCCAGTATCTTAAAATAAACACAAGCAAGGAAGATTGTGCTAAAGAGATAAAAAAGAGATAAAACCAGTCTAAGTGTTGACTTGTAGAAAATGAGGAAGAGGAAGTTGAAAAGAAAGACTTCTAGATTTCCGGTTTGATTGATAAAGCAGATGGTGATGCAATCAAAGGGGTTAGAAATTCTCAGTAGAATAAAAAAATTATTTGGGAAATAAAGATGAATAATGTTATATTTTATTTTGGACTTGTTAGTTGTCCTTTTTTGGTGACATGTTAAACAGAATTATTCAGATGATCATTTCTAGGGGTAAAGAAGAAAATTTTGAAATCCTATAGTACAGCACTAAAAGCACATAAACTAACATAAGAACCCATATATATTTTTTTTAATGTTTTAATGTTTATTTATTTCTGAGAGACAGAGAGACAGAGAGGGGCAGAGAGAGGGAGACAGAATCCAAAGCAGACTCCAGGCTCTGAGCTGTCAGCACAGAGCCCAACGTGGGGCTCAAATTCTAACCGTGAGATGGTGACCTGAGCGGAAATCAGATGCTCAATGGACTGAGCCGCCAAGGCGCCCCAAGAACCCGTATTTTGTAAATAAAGCTCAATGTTGTTTATGCAAGGAACACTTTTTAAACATATATTATGCCCCTTTTAGGTGCTAAGCACCTGTATGATCTTGGACATGTCTCACATCTCAGAGATGAAGTAAATGAATACCCTCTTCTCTCTAAATCTATCTGTGCCTCAATTTCGTTATGTAAACATTGAGGAAAATGTTCCAATGTCAAATGAAGAAATATAGGAAAATCATATATAACATATAATGTATAAGAACAGTATATAAAATATAAAGGAAATATAGCTATTGTAATCAAAAGGATGGGAAGTGTAATTCCTCATTAAAAATTGCAGACTTGTTAAGAAACAGATATTCCATTTTTTTGTCTTTAAGGGGCAGTTTTTGGGGCGCCTGGGTGGCTCAGTTGGTTAAGCAGCTGACTGCAGCTCAGGTCATGATCTTGTACTCCGTGAGTTCAAGCCCCGGGTTGGGCTCTGTGCTGACAGCTCAGAGCTTGGAGCCTGCTTCAGATTCTGTGTCTCCCTGTCTCTCTGCCCCTCTCCCACTTGTGCTCTGTCTTTCTCTGCCTCTCAAAAATAAAGAAATGTCATAAAAAAAATTTTTAAGGGACAGTTTTCCCTTCCCTGGAGGTAGGAAAAAGAAGAATGTTATCAATCCCACACTGAATTCTTTTCTAGACCTAAACCAAAGGATAATGGGCAGGCGTCACCAGGAAGTCACACTTTGCTTACACTCAGTCACTAAGTGAAAGCAAAATCTATTTACACTTAATGTAAGTAGTGTCAGCCTAGTTTGTAGAAGGGAGAAAAACAATCCAAGAATATGTCTTCAATAACTGTGAACAAACTTCTGCCTAAAAACATAATTTATCTCTCCTTTTTTCTAGACTTTAATGCCCACTCATGTGGGTGAATGGTGAAAATAAAACTGACAATGTCTTTGTAATTATAATATATTTATCTGGACTCCCACTTGATTCTAAACAAGGTCATGGAAAAATACTTGTTCTCTTAGGGTGCATTAAGTTTCTAAGATTCACATAATATGGACATAAAATTTATTTCCTGATAGT
This sequence comes from Puma concolor, assembly GCF_028749965.1. Classification (NCBI taxonomy): domain Eukaryota; kingdom Metazoa; phylum Chordata; class Mammalia; order Carnivora; family Felidae; genus Puma; species Puma concolor. The sequence goes on along the minus strand of NC_141667.1, from coordinate 201,374,662 downwards.
TTCTGTTCTGGTGAGTGTACTGATTCACTGATGGATTTTCTAATGTTTTTCATGTATTTGAATTAAGATGCTTGATAATCATAAAGGACCTCATTTAACCACTTCTTGAGAGAAAATATGTCAGTATGACATATTAATATTTAACAGTTAATACTTTCTGATTCAATAAATTATAAAGAATGATTTTGTTGATTTGAAAAATATTTAAGAGATGTGTGGTCTCAGTGACTTTTAAAATTTAGAAATAATTTTTTTCTTTTATTCTTTTATAGTTCTTCTCATGTTTTTCATAAAATCATTATGCTTTATTATAACATTTCACTGCATTTATAGTGAAGAATACATTTTAACCACAAGAGAAAAAAACACATTTACTCAACCAAATATACTTAATTGATATTCCATTCTAACAAACTTACAAAGCTTTCATAAGTGATAAAATAGATGAAAATTTAAAAAACGAAAAATACATATTTAAAGGCAAAAAGGAGAACATTAGAGATTTAAGCTCTGTCTACAATGTGCTTTACAAAGCTGATTTGTTGGAGCACTTAGCCATAGTCTGACTAATATGCCCTCAAAAATTAACAAAAAACATGGGAATAGATAATTGGTTTCTTTGCATCAAGGATATCATTACTATTCTTTACTACTGAAATATTTCCTCAAAGCACAGTCTGAAACAAAATGGAAGTATTGTCATTTTCACAGAAAGACTGTAAACCACTTTGTGAATATTATAAAATGAATATTCTTAATGAAGTAACCAAAGAGTTAAGTTAATATATCAAAATAATATTTTTCCGATGAAATAATGCTAGAGCAGTTCAGATCTATAAACTGAAGGCAGATTTAGTTTGTAAGAAAAGAAGACCAAAGACGTGTATCTTACACTTGAAGGTCAATAGATTCAGTTTCCATCAGATTAGGATAGATGAGTTCGAGAACCTCATGAAAACTCTTCCTTCAATTTCTACTCAGTTTGTCTTTCTGCTAACTGATGATATCAGTTACAAGAGGGCAAGGTGAGAAAAACAGTCTGTAGGTAATCCTTACAAAAGAACATAAGGTGTCTGCTAAAAATAAGCACTGTCATTGTGCTAAGGTCTAATAGGAAGCAGGGTGCATGTCAGGGAACAGGTATGGGACACAGCATAACCAGGGCTGGGGGAGGTAATACAAATCAGGTGTAGGCAGTAGTAACCCAGGCCATGATGGGTATGAAGAGCAAGAAAACAGTTGCTACAGGTCACAGTTGGTATCAGGGATAGTTGGAATTAGAGAGTCAAGGTCAGGTCCAGTTGATAAGCCCATCTATTGAGATACAGTGCTCTGGTTCAAGGGACTAGACATGAATTCATTTGAAGCAGTCTTGCCCTAAATAGATAACTCCTTAATAAAAGGAGATATTCTAACTGTATCTGGGGAAAGATTGAAAGTAGCTTTAGAAATACTCAGATGAATCAGTTTTCTGGTTGACAAAGGATATCATTTTTTATAATTCTTGTTATTATTTGTGAATAGGAGAAGGGGTGGTGAGACTAGTGCATATGAAGTTAAAAACAAAACAAAACAAAATATAACCTCTTATCTGGAACTCCTTCGCAGTTCAGGTCCTAGGCACAAAACTCTGAATAGTTACTATTCCCAGGAAAGTGTCTATCTACTTGGGTAGGGAAGCATTTGTACATTTCTAGGACAAGTCTCTAGCAAATAAATCTCATAATTTCTTTGTATTGCTTTTGGTTGGATTAATCAGTCATTCTGCAATATGAAATTTATTGAGAGAAATAATAATCATAGGTATTCAAGATGGCTATCTATGGCTTAAATGGATAGAATGAGACAATGAACTTTTTCTATTAAATTTGATATCATAGTTTCTAGTGATTTCTGAAAACTAGTTTCCAAGGTGATTTGGAAAATCATTGTTTAAATACAAAATCTGAACTGCAATTTGAAGTAAAAGAATAAAAAAGACCAATAGTAGAGTCAACGAAGTATCTGATTGGTTAGTATATAGAAATAAAATCATTTCAACTAGTACTAAATTGAATTCTAGCCCATAATAAATATGAAAAAAATGTGCAAAATTCACATATAGAAGTACACTACAGGGTCATTGAATATAAATTAACTCAGAGGTAAAAAAAAAAAAAAAAAAACCTTTCAAGGTGCAAGGAAAAGGAAACAAACCATGCCCCGAAATTTTAAAATGAGAATAGAATAGGGGCTACAATTCAGACCTTTATTTCTTTAATGGAAATGATTGCATATTGATATATCTGACGACACTGCCAGTGCAGAGGAGTGTGCAGTGTAAGCACATAAGTAATCGTTAGAAACACATTTCTACCTTCATTCACGCATTGGGCTAATAGCTGTGTAATACCTGTGTTTGTATACACCTCCACAGACTGGGTAGATCATTAACTTAAGTATTTTCTAGCTCATGTTGTTTTCCATTCCACATGTGCTAAGATAAGTTATAAATCAGCAGAAGCAGGGATATACCACCATATTTCCTGTATTTAAGCTCTTCAAAAGAAAGATTTGTATCCTAATCATCATTATATTTCCATTGCCTAACCTTGCCTAGTGCAAAACGAAGTACTTCAAAGATATTTTTCAACTTGAATTGAAGAATTGTTCAATTAAAAAAAAAAAACTATTGAGAACACATAGTTATTTCTACCTCTAGGGGTGTAAATGAACAGTCTCTTTGCCCTTATGAAATTAATAATTAATTTCATTGATTAAATAATAAATAAAAATGGTTTTATAAATAGAATGTGAGTGTGTATGTAAGTTTTCATAGAGATTATCTTAATTAAGAAAACCTAACATAGTTATAGAGCATGTGTTCACCATGCTTGGAAACTCATAATTTTTAGAAATAGTAATTTCTCTATGTAAATGTAGTTCTCTTCTTCTGTGTATGTCATGTAGGGTCAAGTAATTGGCCTTTAGTATTTTTCCAAATAGAGGCCTGGGTGTGTATTTTGTTTCCAAGGTCAGGTAAACATGTACCAAACTACTAGCATGCTTAAAATGTCTGTGAATATTCTTCTTTCTATCCTCTCCATGACCTCCAATACTGATTTTTTTTAATCTGGCTATAATACTGTATAATCTGGGTTGTTTCCTGCACCTTGAATGCAAAGTTTATCTTTGCATTCTTAGTATCTACAATAATGCCTTTATATGTTAGGCTTCAGTAATTTAAAGGCCATGAAATTTGCTCATAAGTACATGAAGACCAGTAGTTAAATAATTTGATGCAAGAAAGCCTTTTTTCCCCTTTTTATATAAAAAGTCTATAGAACCACATCAAAATCAGTAGGCCTCAGATTGATACATATATTTAGTAAGTTTGTAAATGAAGAGAGACTGCGCCATCAACCCTGACACTCCACAGTAGTGCATCATTTCTCATTCTAAACTCCAGAACTAGTAAAAGTGTATTATTGACAATGAGTAGAAAGTACATATTTCTTAGGTTCTGAAAAAAAATGTATTACTTGTCATATTAAAGAGCTGTTCATACAATTCTATTTTGAGAACTGGTAAGTGAAGGGAAAAGTAAACATTTTTCTGCTTTCCATTTTGAACTGTATTCCTGGGAAGGTCAGAAAAAGTGGCCTAAGACCCTAGGTGCTGAGATACCAGGGGGTTGCACCATATCAAGCACCACCTACAATCTCAATCTACTACATCCTTCTTGTCTGTGATTTATACTAGTAATATTCTAAATATCCCAGTCTTTTAAAAAAATGAATTAGATGTAGTTTTCTATTGCCTATAGCCCAAAAAACTTAACTAATACAAACCTTAGTACCCAGAGTTTGGTGTTTGCATTAGGTATGTGCCAAAAAAAAAAAAAAAAAAAAAAGGCAAGTATTTCAATGTTAAATATCAGTCTATATTTTAATCTGTTCGCCAGAATTTCAGGCACTGAAAAGTCCAAAGCATTTCATACAAATCAGTGGCATGCATAGCATTTATTATAATAATTTAACTGAAAATTTTATTGCTTAAATTTTTTTTTGCTATTTTTTCCAAAGACTATAATTTATTTAAACTACCCTCTCCCTTAAGTTTTAGGGGTATTGTTCTGAATCTCTGGATGATGGATCACATGGTGACACATATCATGGTGATGAGTCAGGCAGAGGGAATTTTTCTGAAATTTTACCAGCTGACTTGCATATCACAAAGACTTCAAATATGTGTTAGAAGAATTAACAATACATTACAAAGTTACTTTTGCAGCCTTATTAAATACTGTTCTACCTGAAATTATTGCTTAAGATTTCATAGTTGCTCTTGAGAAGAGATTATGACAGACTGAAAAACAGCAGGCACTATTCTGATCTTCGAAGAGTGTAGTTTAGTACTTTTTTATCAAATAAACTTTACTAAATTTTTAATGATATAGCTTTAGAAATTATATAGGTTTGTAAATAAATCATAGAAAGATTGTATGCACTTAACTAAAGGAACAACAAATTCTAGTTTATAAATTTCATTTTACAAATTTAGTTTGGCTCGAAAGTGTCTTCACATATAATATATAGACTTGTGTATACACACACACACACACACACACACACACACACACACACACACTACACCCAAATTAAGGATGAGACTTAATCAAAACACTCCATGTTCTAAGAAACAATACAGTGCAAGAATTGATATATATATATATATATATATATAGGGGTTATATTTTTATTCAGCTATTATCCTATTACATTAGTTATAAAATGATTTAGCCATTCACACAGCCTGCATTTATATTATTCATAATACTTATAATATTTAGTAACCTATTTTCATGATATCATATTCATAACATATATATATATACACTCAGGAAATATGTGTTGACAAAGATAAACTGAAAATTGAAAATAATTCCTGCAAAAATATGGTCAAATATAATGTTATTTGTCAAAGAAACATTGAATGTACCTCTTTCCATGGCCAAACTTAGTCTTCATTGCACCTTATACCAGCCTTATATAAAACAGGAATTAAACCCATTAGTTCATCTCAGGGAAGACTGCAAAGTTTGTGGTTTTCTATGGTGATTTTTGGAGCAATATGTGTGGTATGGATCTCAATCTCAATTGATTGGTAATCCGTATTGCCAATTTATATATCAAAGGCATAATTTGCAAATTCAGAATTAAATACTTTCATTAGATGATAAATGGAAGGGATGCTTAAATATGGACATATAACATTAAAAATAACAAAAAAATATTTTTAGTGAAATAAAATGAATGATTTTACTGAATTTATTCTGATTTAGGTTAACTTTATGCATGGCTACTTGTAGCCAAAAGTAAATTAATGTATTATCAAAGCTAAAGTTGCACTGGACAAATTTAAATAGGCAAAGGTGACTTTATTTGTGGCTATTACAACAGAGAAAGACCAGAAGTAAGACTAAGCTTAACTCCATTGAAAACAGAGGCTAGAACATTTTTAAGTGCCATGAGTGAGCTCATGCAGCATACTGGAAGAAAGTACTGGATGGGGAGGTTGATCAATGGGATGTGTCCAGCACATTGAGTTAGTACTGAGTTTGCAAATGTTTTTCTCTGTGATTGCGCCACTTGTGTTTGCTAATTGGCACTAATCTACCTACAGAGACTGGGAGATAGGGACACTATCTTCTTTGATGGACACATTTCAAAGGGCTGGCTTCCAGATTCTTAAGAAAGATATTCCTGGCTTATAAAACTGGCAAAAGCTTTTTAAAAAAATTACATCTTAAAGGAGCAGAGAAAGAATTTATAATTATAAATTTACTAAAGTAAGTGCTGTAAGAAAAAAAAGGTCAGGGGCTTAGAGTGAGGAAAATTCCAGTCTAATTTTAGTCAAGCTGAGGGAAACTTTAAGGCCATCTTGGTTAATATCTTAGGAAATCCAAGAATGAAGTTTGAATTTTATAAGCCTTTTATTTTACATCAAAGATTCAGTTAGATCCAAAAGTTTAATGTGCAAACAGTTATTATCCAGGCATAGAGTCTTACTTAATGCAAAATTTTATTAGGCTTAACCATAAAATACAGCATAATGAACATATTTTCTGATTCAATGAGTATGTTTATTGAGTATCTGGAATAAGATTAGCAATGCTAGTTCTTCCTTGCTCCAAGTGGGTGCCCACTATAGCTAAAACATGAGGAGCATATGCATGATTTAGATTGTGTTGAAAGGAAAGATCTTACAAAATAGAAAAATATGTATTAATTTTAAACTTGTCTATTCCAATGTGTGATATCATGACTGCACATAGAAGATCTGGATGTTGCATACCTAACTAACACTGAGCGCTTTTCTACTGGTATGTAGGATTTTTGAAAATCTGATATTCTGTGTCACAATGTATATATGGTAGAGAGTAGCATAAATCTATCATATTAGTAGATGTAAAGGGTTTGTCTGTATACATGCATAATTCCAGGTACTCCTCACCAAATCCTATGAAATTAGGCTTGTCCTTGTTATTTAACAAATGAAGTAATTAAGCTCTGAGTTCTACTTCCAACACCATGCAGCTTTTAACAGAATTAAGATGAAAAACAAAACCTATTTAAATCCTATATCTGTACTTTTCTCACCATAGGAGATGGTCCACAATGATTTGTTCCTTCACGAACAATAAAGATTCATTCACTTCATTGCTTTAAGATTGAAAATCAACTCTGTGAAATGAAATGCTGGCATTGTTGACAAGAAAGTGCCCAGTTTTAGATACCATTTTTTTCTAACTCTTCATCTGTTAGCTTGAAAAACAGTGACTTAAGCAGAACTCAGAAAACGAAGGCTTGACACACAGTTCTGTGTTCAGATTCCTAACTTACAAGTCCTTTGTATCAGAGCCATCACACCATAATCATTGGAATTACTTTCCATTTGTTTCTATGTTTCCTGAAAAAGCCCCTCTACTGTACCAAACACATAGAGAGGAAATTGAACAAGATTATTTGTCTAACTTAAACCCCGATATGGAGAAATCCATCTCAACAGTGCCTAGTAGTCATGTACCTCATGGTTTCTCAAAGTGCGTATGAACAGTGTTCAATTGCAGCATGCTTTACTATAATATTGATTTATGAAAATATAAATATAGTTGTACTTATCATCTGAAAACACTATTACATATTAGATTCTCTTAAATGTAGCACAGTGGCACAGAATTCAGGTTTTACCTTCCCAAAAGACATGATTTTTGGATGTACATACTAGTGATGTAAAATTCTCTACCATTTAATCATTCAGCAAATAATTTGTTTGTAATCAAATTAAGTATCATTCTCATCAATGCTGTCAATAAAAATGTCAGTCATAATGTCACAGGCTATAGCTGCTAAAATAAATTTCAAAAGCCACTAGATATTCCTGTAACGTTTGTCTTTAAAAACATTTTTTTTCATATGCAGTTTCATAAAATACAACAGACCATACAAAAGAATTAACGATGAATGTTTTAGTAGGATTAAGAGTTTAAGATATTTGGTTGTGCCATGTAATAATTGCAGTCATGAAGTAATTTGCCTGTGTATGCAGTACATAAGTTATGGAAACATATGTAGACCATATTATGGTATTATACAGGAGCTACGCTGAGAATCCCTCAAAAACATTGAAGTAAAACTGATGTAGGCTCAGAGATGAACTTAGAGTCTAGACCAAAGAATAAATCTGCTGTCATTAAAAATTTTTTTTCTTTATTTTGAGAGAGACTGAGAGCACATGTCGGGCAGGGGCCGGGAGCGAGGGAGGGAGAGAGAGAATCCAAAGCAGGCTCCAGGCTGTCAGCACATAGAGCCCGACAGGGGGCTCAATCTCACAAATTGTAAGATCATTAATTGAGCTGAAATCAAGAGTCGAATGCTTAAATGACTGAGCCCCCAGGCACCAGTAAATCTGCTGTCATTTTAAAGTGACCAGTTGATTTCCAAACCCCTTTGGTGATTACTGTCCAAAGAGAGAAGGTAGAGTCAGGTTGTCAACAGAGTCCACTTTCTAGTAAAGTATTTCTATTAATGGGAAGCAATTTTAAAAGCCTAGGAAAAATAGTAAGTTACCAGATATCATAAAAAACATTTACTATGAAGTAAACAAAACAGTAGTAAAAAACTAGCATAGAATTAAAAAAAAAAAAAGTGCCCAGACGATTTGCTTTACAAACACAGTAATTTTCAGAACTTCAGCAGTGAAGAAATGTGAACATGACAAAAATTTCTTAACCAAATTCAGTATCAAGTTGTATATACCTGTTTGGCAATGATTACTTGAACATAAAAGATCTTTGTCTCTGTTTTTGATTGATATAATTGTTATAGGTATCCAAATGTTCTCTGCTGATAAGATCTGTGAATTATTTAATCTCTAAAACCAATAGCAACATGAGAAGTGGAGCCTTTCTATTTACATCCACAATTTTCTAATCTAAATATTGACTTAAAACCTTATGGACCCCAATCTCTCATCATTATTGTAAATAAGTAAAACCTAATCAATAATGGTGATATCACAGAAAATTAAAATGAGATCTGTCCTGAATTGTGCCCTACATTTGACAAGTTCTGATCAATATGTTCTGGGGCTAGCTATTCTGAGACAAAGGCTGCCATTTATAGTCTCTGGAAGTAATCTATTTGCTTAAATGACAACTTTTAAAGCTTTCAAAACCAAAACCTTATAATAGCTAAAACAAGCTGCTTTTAAACTTTGAATTTATGTGAATTTGACATAGTCAGTTTGGAAATGATAAAATGAACATCAAATAACTTTTGATCCTTACAGAGCATCGGCCTAAAATTCATAATTAAAATTATTTTCATCTTTTAGATTGATCTCTTCCTGCATATATTTATATATTTTCTATATTTAATTGGAATTTTTTTTTAACCAAGAATAACCCAAGTTACAAAATTTGAGTTTTGTGAGTTGTCTGTCTTTGTAGAAAAATAGCTTGATTCCCCCAAATACAATAAAGAATTGTATTTCAAAAAAAGAGAGAGAGAAAAAGAGATAGATAATGCTATTTTTATATAGATTATTGAACTGCAACTCAGATTCTTATTTTCCGAATTATTAAAAGTTATGGAATATCTTAGCTCAAAATGTCTTTTCTGTAGTTTTATTTAAATACTTCAGATTCTCCTATTTTTTCATAAAGATCTCCTGGTGGATCAACATTGATTTCTTCCAAATTTATTTAATACAGAAATTCAAGTCAAATAGTATTCATAAATATTCTACATACTTCAGGCAGTTAAGTCCCTTTCATTATAATAAAATTCAGCAAAGACTTTACAACATATACAGAAAAGATATTGAGGCAGATGATAGGCAGTCACAATAAAAAAACACCCCAAAGATTGAGCACCCAAAGAACTCGTAGTCTAATATTGAGGATAAGGTGTGAATAAATTATTCTTTTCCATTTGATATAGTAAATTAAATAAAGAAAATACATAGTAAATTTAAACAGAAAAAAAGTGATTGACTTTCTCAGGAAGAGGGTATCTGCTGGATTTTGGAAAGGGCTCACTAATGTGAGAAAAAGAACATTATCAGAAGAGGCAATAGCATGCTTAGAAAAAGAGAGGCATGAAAATTAATGTGGCATATTCAGGGGATGCATATATAAAAGTGGCAGAATTACAGGTGGCCTTATAGAAAGTAGAGGATGATTGACAGGCAGGTAATAAGGGAAATTATACTTGCAACCTCAAGAGAAGGTTGCACTTCTCTTGCACTGAAGATTTTAAGCTTGCAATAGACATGGTAGAATCCATAGTTTAATAAAAACATGTCTATTAAGTTATAGAGAACAGATTATTGGAAGGAAAAGAAAGTTGATGTGATAGATAAGGTAAGTGCTCACCAAACCTGGTTCATCTTTCTTTCTCAGGAACATGGAAGGAGCCTTAGCCTGTCTTGTGTCTAGTTCTGGCAGATAGGACCTGAAAGAGGTTAAGACCACATGTGATATCTGCCCACTCTTCTCTGATGAAGAACACTCTAAAGCTCCATGTCCCTCATGTGGAAGGAATAAGTGCAAAAGCCCTTTTTTTGGATGGATGGATTTTAAAGATACAGATACAAGAAACTGCATCAAGGCCAATATGAGAATTGCAGGGAAGAAAGGGGAGATGGGTAGGAAATGAGGTCAGAGTATAAGCCAAGGGCCTTATCATATGGGTCCTACAAACCTTGACAAGAACTTTGTGTGATAGGTGAAGTAAGAATGACGGTACTTGCTAGAGATGACAGGAACTTGAATGTGTTAAAGCCACTAAGTATTTATGTCAGCTTTCTCCTTATTTTCTTCTCCCCAAAAAGTTTGTTTCCCGTGTTTGAAAGTTTTTGCCACCTCTGCTTCACCATTGAGTCATTTCTCAAAGTTGCATATACGTTCAGTTTGCAGAATTCTAAAATTATTTCTCAGAAGTTACCTGAAGCGTTATAGCTGCAAAATGCCATAAACTTCTTGTCCTCAACCTCTCCACATTATTGGAAACTGATGATCTGCCTCTACCTGGTATTCTTTTTTTCTGGGCCATTGTGATAATTACCACTTATGATTTTTTTCCATAATCTGATATTTTTCTCCCATTCTACCTCCAAAACTTCTATCATTTTTGCTTTTTATTTTTCTTATATTTTCTGGAACTTTCATAATATGAACAAATAAATGGTCAACATCAAACAGATAAAAATTTCAGATTTATAAACCTATTTATTTTTTTGAGCTCCAAGAAATATTTCCAAATAGGTAAGGAGTAATCCCCCTACTTCATACTACAATATATTTGAAATTAAATCACTTTGACATTCATTCTCCCAGTGTGCTCCCAGACCCCCGAACTTTCTACTTTGGCTGTGCCATGTTTTAAAATAATCTACAATTAAATCTTGCTGAAAGTTTTTAAAACTCTTATCAGTGAGATTTTTTGTTGCATAAAAAGAAAAACAACACGGGGCGCCTGGGTGGCCAGTCGGTTAAGCGTCCGACTTCAGCCAGGTCACGATCTTGCGCTCCGTGAGTTCGAGCCCCGCGTCGGGCTCTGGGCTGATGGCTCAGAGCCTGGAGCCTGTTTCCAATTCTGTGTCTCCCTCTCTCTCTGCCCCTCCCCCATTCATGCTCTGTCTCTCTCTGTCCCAAAAATAAATAAATGTTGAAAAAAAAAATTTAAAAAAAAAAAAAGAAAAACAACATTTATAGTTAGTTAATAGTGGATTTCAAATTTTTACATAACTCATAAAACATAATTGCAGCTATATTACCTCAAAAATGATCAGGTAATGTGTTATTTCTCTCTTGATGCTACAACTAATTACCACAAACGTAGTGGCTTAAAACAACACAAGTTTATTATCTTATATTTCTGGAGGTCAGAAGTCTGAAATGTGTCTTTGTGGGCTAATATCAAGGTACTTGCAGGGTTACATTGCTTTTTGGTGGCTTTAGCGAAGAAGTGATTTCCTTCCTTTTTCCAGCATCTGGAACTTTCCTGTATTCCCTGCCTCAGGGTTCCATTCTTCTGCCTTCTAAGCCACAACTTCCAGCCAAGTATTTCTCACACTGCCCTCTCTTGTTTACTATGTCTGCTTCTTTCACTTACACATCAGGACCCTGGGCTCACTGGGATGATCCAAGAGTCTCTCTGCATTTCAAAGTCATCTTATTAGAAACTGTAATTCCACTTAATTCCTCTTATCCATAAAACCTAATATAGTCACAACTTCCAGGGATTAGAAGGTGGACAGTTGGGGATCATTATTTTGCATATCACAGATAAATATATTCTTTTAAATATTAGGACATATTTAGAAATGAAACTCTTCTTAAACTTCACTAAGATTATATGGTACAGAAAATAATTCAAGTGTTTATAAGGAGAAGGTTATGCACACTATTATATATTTAATTTAAAACTAGGAGAAAAAAACAAGGCAGTATTCGAACACAAGTTTAGGTTCTTTTTCTAGAATCCAAATCATTTAGTAGAAGAACTTTAAACTTTCTCAGCACCTTTTATTATTATTTGTACTTCAAAATTATTATTACTGAGTGTTGTTTTTTTTTTTTTTTTTTGGTATTTTGAAGGCTTGCCTTTGTTCCACTTTATGTAACCTGCTCAGGAATAGAATCTAGAAATTACTTTTCCAGTTAGATGGCTAGATACCGATATTTCACAGCTCAATATTTTAAACATGGGTGATAGAACTAGTTCTAGAAGCCATAAAAATCTTATATTAAAAAATAGTTTTCTGAAAAATAATTTTAAAATATTCAATGGAAATATATCTTAGGGAATGTAGAGGAAAATAAAACTGAAAGCATATTCGTCATAATGATATGGCAGCAAATGGATTTCTGTCAAATATAGTAATTCTACTTAAAAATAATAGCATCCTGTAAAATACTAAGAAAATACATTTAAAACACTGAAAAGTGAAATTTATTGATAATGCATGAGTGCATGATTATATGCGTTTTATATATATATATATATACATATACATATATATACATATATATTATTTCTCAGATGTACTGAGGAGCTTTATGTACAGTAAAATTTACCTTTTATTGTATGCAAATCTATAGATTTTTAATACACAAACACAGTTGTGTCATCAGAATCAACATACAGTGTTCTCGTTTCTCCAAAGTGGTCCCTGTTTTCCTTGGTAGCCAGTCTCCTAACTGTACCACAAGCTCCTGAATATTACTGATCTGTTGATTGAATATGTAATTTTGCCTTTTTCAGAATGTCATGTAAGTGCAATATGGCATTCTTTTTTTTTTTTTTTTTAAAGAGAGATATTCTTTTTTTTTTTTTTTTTTCAACGTTTATTTTATTTATTTTTGGGACAGAGAGAGACAGAGCATGAACGGGCGAGGGGCAGAGAGAGAGGGAGACACAGAATCGGAAACAGGCTCCAGGCTCTGAGCCATCAGCCCAGAGCCTGACGCGGGGCTCGAACTCCCGGACCGCGAGATCGTGACCTGGCTGAAGTTGGACGCTTAACCGACTGCGCCACCCAGGCGCCCCGCAATATGGCATTCTTAATCTGATGTCTTTCACTTAGCATATTGCCTTGGAGAATCTTTCATAGTGTTACATTTATCAGTAGTTCATTAGTTTTTTATTGCTGAGTAATATTCCATTGTATGAATGCACCACACTTTGCTTCACCAGTTGAAGGAATTTGAGTTGTATTCATGATCAGGTCATTATGAATTAAGCTGCCATAAACGTTGTACAGAGATTTTTTTATGAACATTTATCTTCATTTAATAGGATAACTAAGAGGAGAATTGCTAAGACACAAGGCAAGTGCATTTTAATTTAATTAATTAATTTATTTTTTAATTTCTTTGTGTTTATTTATTTTTGAGAGAGTGAGAGACAGAGCACGAGCAGGGGAGGGTCAGAGAGAGAGGGAGACACAGAATCTGAAGCAGGCTCCAGGCTCTGAGCTGTCAGCACAAAGCTTGACACGGGGCTTGAACCCACGAATGGTGAGATCATGACCTGAGCTGAAGTCGGATGCTCAACCGACTGAGCGACCCAGGCGCCCCAAGTGCATTTTAGCTTTAATATGAAACTTCTAAGGGTGCCTGGGTGGCTCAGTCAGTTAAGCGTCGGACTCTTGGTTTCAGCCCAGGTTATGATCTCAGGGTTTGTGGATATGAGACCCCGTCAGGTTCTGCACTGACACCATGAAGCCTGCTTGGGATTTTTTTCTCTCCCGCTCTCTCTGCCCCTGCCCTACTTGCTCACTCTGTGTGTCTCTCAAAATAAGTAAATAAACAAACAAACAACAAAAAAAAAACTTCTAAAGTGTTTTCCAAAGTGGCAGTAGCATTTTGCATTTCCAGATTAGTATTTGAGTTATAGTTTCTCTTCATTTTTGTTGCTATGGTTACCTTCTTTGCATGTTGTCTTACGTGTTTCCTGGAGACTAGGCACCAGTGGAGGATTTTCTCAATTTGAGACCTCCACTCGACATTTAACCATGTTGGATGGCTTTGCCCTATCCTTCAGCAATAAAATGATGTTGTTTGCAGTACTTGTGTAGTTCCTAGTGAAGGCAAGGGTGTTTCCTGATTATTCTACTCAGAGCTCAGTCTTAGGGATGCCCTTTGTTTCAGGTCCTCTGTATTAGAGTTTTCTTAGATTCCTGCCCCTCCTTCCTATGGCAGCCAAACTCTGCTTTGTGTCTGCTCTTGATGTTGGGCAGTCATTTCCTACCTTTTCTCTTATCTTTCAAAATCTATTCTTGATAAATGTATAGGATCTTGGTCCCAAAATGATTACTGGACCATCTTCTAGGGTAGAACTTTTTCTTTTATGCTTATGTCAGTGGCATTCTTGATCTCATTGCCAGAAGTGGCAAGTTTTAAATCCTCTCTTGAGGCACCTTAAATTTTTGCTTTCAAAGAAAGTCCAAGGAACAATTTTATACCTGACCCCCATAGCCAATAATCACATTTCTCCTGACTTTATCACCCAGGGCTCTCCAACACTATATTCTCCAATACTATACCCATTTTTTCTCATGAACTCCAGGTAGAGGGCCACTGAAAAAGAAGTTGCAAATGAGTGCAGACCCCCTTTGTGTCTAGCATCCTGTTTCTTTCAAACTGATATACTAGTGGATTATAATTTTGGCAGTCTGCACAAGCTTTAATTTCTCCTTTTCTTGGATGGCAGCCAGATCCTCTTCCTCTCATCTTATACTACAGGTAAGATAGTTTATGTGTTTTATTCTCCTCAGAGGTTCTGTCCCTCTTTGAAACTCAGATTCCTCAGTTGACTCCTAATGTTAGCTCTCTTGGTGGGCTCAAAATAAGTTATAATCTGTAGTTTACACCCAATTTTCTTACGGGTCGTGAGGTTCTTTAGAGTTTTCTTTATCTCAGAATAAAGCAAAACTTTTGTTAAAGACTTCAAAAGCCTGTGAAATGAGGAACTATATTTTGGGGGGATTGGAAAGCTGTATTGATTTAAGTGGACATCTTTGTGAGAAATGATATCCAATGTTCTTTTTACTTTTGAATATTGAAATTTTAAACATATAAAAATGTATAGCAGTACCAAGAAACAATCAAGTGTTTCCAATAATCACTAACACATGATCAATCATGTATATCTCTACCTTTCACCATGTTACCCGTATACACACCAGACACTGTCATCTGTAGATTCCATGACGATGCAGCTAATATGTATTCTAATATCTCTCACTGGACATTTTGACCTCCCTGTACACTTCTCAAGACTGAGTCTTCATCCAGTAGAAAATGGTTACATAAAAGAATGGTAAATGAGGTAACAAGGATTCCCTTCATTCTCTTTGGACAACATACTTTCCACTTTCCCAGTTTCCCATTCAGGGAAAAGACCTTGTCTGTTGCTACTGCTGATACAGGAATGCAGTTTAGGACTGGCGCATTATATAAGGGACAGGCCCTAGAGAGGAAAAAAAACAAAAAACAAAAAACAGAAAACAAAAAATTGTCTGCATTTTCTCCACCCCACCAACCAGGTTCTCTGACACTTTGTTTCCTCCTAAATATTATTATTTCAATAATATATTTATTATATACTCAACTCTTCTAAATTTAAACTTTATTCTCCAGATCTGGTTATTTTAACTACTACCTTTATATGCTTCCAAATCCCTTGCTTCCTTACAGTCAGTTAATAAACCATAACAATGGTAATGGTAATATCCTCCTTTCTACCTACATATTTTGACCCAGTTGTTAGCATAGACAACTTTTCAGGGTGCTTTAAAGAAAATCTGGGCCCCTCATTTATTTAATAAAAGACATACTTTCTCACCTACTTAATGACGTTGCTCCAAGAAACTCCAAAAGAGTTTCCCTCTCTCTTTTACAGTATGTATTTTTCATATTCTTGTGATTATTCCCTCCAGTCAGAAAACTTTCTTTTATTCTTTCCTTCTTTAATCAACGAAAAGAAAAAGAAAGAAGACTATATCTTTTGCAAGCTACTGACTTCTATTTTTAGTAGTACAAACTCCTCAAAAGAGTTGTTTATATACATGCCTCGGATGTCCCTCCCCCCATTCATTTTTAACCTACTTCTACCAGGATTTTGTCCATATTATTCAACAGACATTGCTCTTGTTCAAGTCAATAGTTATATCCACATTGGTAAATTTAGTGATTAGTTCTCAGTCCTCTCTTATCTAATCTATTTTTAGCTTTTGAAACAATTGATTTCTTTCTTTTCCTTAATATATTTTCTCTTATTGGTTTCCATTTAGGGCCTGCTTTAGTAGAATGAGTCCTGTGCAGTCATGCAGGCCCCTGAACTTAGAAGGATTCTGCCTTTAGCTTAATGTTCTGCTGTCTCTGTCTTGAAAATTTAAACAATTTTTTTAAAAGGGCTCCACATTTTTATTTTGAGCTAGACCACAGCTTAGGTCACCAGTCCTGCTTCCTGTACACTGCACACTGTTTTTCTCCTGCCTTTCTGATTGCTGTGTCTCTTATTTCACATTTTTCTTTCATTCTTGGATCTTTGTCTCCTCTATCCACAGTCGTTTCCTTGATTATCTCATTTATTTCTATTAATATCACCTATTTGTTGACAATTTCAAAATGTATATTTCTAAATTAGGCAGATTACTGTGCCAGTCTCTGGATGTGTATAACTGTCTATTCAACCTTTCAAGGTCAACATCTGAAATTGAAAGCATGGCCTTTCAGCTCCACCCTGCTCTATCCACACACAGCCTTTCTCATCTGAGTTGACAGAGACTCTAGCCTTCTAGTTGTTCATTTACTTATATCCTTTCACTTCCCACATTTTTGTCAGGGAATAATGTTGGGTTTACCTTCAAAGGGTATTTAGAACCCCTTTGGTCATTCCACATAAGGCAATCACTCTTGTCTGAGCTACCATGATTTTTCACTTGATTACTGCAGTAGTTTTCCAAAAGGTCCAAATCTTTCTCTTTTTGCTGTCCCACAGTCTTTTCTCAACAGAACAGTTAACTTCTTTATTATGTTAATCAGTTCAAATCACATATTACAACTTAAAAAGGCTTACAAGAGGGGCGCGGGGGGGGGGGGGGGGGGAGGGGGGCGCCTGGGTGCCTCAGATGGTCCAGCATCTGACTTTGGCTCAGGTCATGATCTCATGGTTCCTGAGTTCAAGCCCCTCTTTGGGCTCTGTGCTGACAACTTGGAGCCTGGAGCCTATTTTGGATTTTGTGTCTCCCTCTCTCTCTGCCCCCCCTCATTCTCTCTCTCTCTCTCAAAAATAAACGTTAAAAAAAAAAGGCTGGGGGTACCTGGGTGGCTCAGTCAGTTAATTGTCTGACTTTGGCTCAGGTCATGATCTCACAGTTCATGAGTTCGAGCCCTGCATTGAGCTCTGTGCTGACAGCTCGGAACCTGGAGCCTACTTCAGATTCTTTGACTCCCTCTCTCTGCCCTCCCTTCATTGCTCACACTTTGTTGTTGTCTCTCTCTCTCTTTCTCTCAAAAATAAACATTAAAAAAAAAAAGGCTTACATGATTTGGTCTCCAATTATCTGTCTAGCATCATTTTCCCTGCTCTTTCTGAGACATACCAGTCATGTTCAAATTTCTGCCTCTTTGTTCTAGTGCTCTCCTCTTCCAGAAACACTTTCTTTTAGATATATACCTAGCTAATCTATTGCCACCTTTAAGAAATTGTTCATATTTCAACTTTGCAATGAGGAAATGACCACCTTATTTAAGACTTTATCTTGACCACCTTGCATTCCATTTTTCTCTTACTTTATTTTCTATTGTGTGTCTCTTTCTGTCTCTCTGTCTCTCTTTCCTTTTCATTCTCTGTTTTTCTGAAGCATTTGAAAGTAAGTTGCCAACATCACCTGTAGATATCAGCATGAATTTCCTAAAAAGTAAAAGCATTCTACTACATAATCAGAATGCCATTATCATACTACAGAAAATTAACATTAATGTTCTAATATCATCTGATAAGCAATCCATTTTAAAATGTCCTTTGCTTATTTATTTATATATTTATTTATAGTCAAATGGGTTTTCAGTGGAGTGGGCTGAAGGGTGTCTTCCAAAAATTCACATGTAAGGACGAAGAATGTGGCCTTATTTGGAAATACGATAATGTAATTAGTTAAAATGAGGTCATACTTGATTCATGTAAGCCCCAAATCAAGCAATTTGTGTCCATATAAGAAGATTAGAGGACATATGGAGATTTATACAAGGAAGAATATCATGTGACATGCAGGCAGAGATTGAAATGGTGCAGCTACAAGCCAAGAAACAACAAAGATTGGTGGAAGTTTCCAGAACCTGAAAGAAGGAAGGAAGGATTTTTCCTTAGAGCCTTCAGAGGGTGGATGGCACTGCTTACACCTTGATTTCAGACTTCACTAGAGAACTGTGAGAGAATACTTTCTGTTGTTCAAAACCATCTAGTCTCTGGTACTTTGTTATGGCAACCTTAGAAAACCAATACATCCATTATAAAATAGATATTTTCAATCTACAGAGGGCTATGTGAAATTTTTTTTATTGCAATACAGAAGGGACTACTTTCAAAATTTTGGCTTCCTTTATATGCTTTCATAATACAAACAAGAATCAGAATAAATTATCTTGGGGCAGAAGGACAAAATTTACATAGGTTAATTGTAAACATTTTTGAATTTAGAAACAAACATACCTCTCTAAAAGTGTATTTATAGGTAGATGATTTTGCAAATGAAAGTATATGATAACAGATAATGTGTAATTTTCTGAGAAATGTAAATAATGGTACCCTTGAATATTAGCCATGAATAATAATTGGATCCTTTCATTTCATGGTTGGAAAACATTGAAGTTTAGAAAAGGTATAATAGTCTTCTCCAAGAGTATTAGTAGACAGAAAACTTGATATTTAGTACATGTTGCTTTCATACCATTCTTAGATTTTGAAACAAAAACTTAAACTTTACCTCTCCTGCATCCTCCTTCCCTTGAAACATATCTATTGGAGTTAACCTGTGCGAGATCAACTGTGTAAGAGTGAGGAAAGGGCCAAGCAAAGCATCAGTTTTCTTGTGGTGAAGAAACATGTAAAGAAGGAGCCAAGTGGGATACCAACTGGAACTAAGTCAGGGCCAGATAGGGAGGTGACAGAGAATATCAGCACTTGGCACAGAGTTAGGGTCAATTAAGAAGTTGACAAATAAAGCATCAGTTGTTTCTAGGTCATGGCAAAAAGAGCCACTGATGTGACTACAGAAGAGTGGCCAGAGAGATACACTGGCTCTGGCTTTCAAATTGGAGAAAGGAATCCACAATTAAGGGCTCTACATCATCTCTAGAAGTTGGAAAAGGCAAAACAAAAACGAAACAAAGGAACAACTACAGCAACAAACTCACGGTTCTCTTCTAGAGTCTCCAGGAAGGAACATAGCTCTGTTGTTGCCTTGATTTTAACCCAGTGAGACTTATGTTGGGCTTCTAACTTCTAGAACAGCAAGATAATACATTTGTGTTGTTTTAAGTCACTAAGTTTGAGATAATTTGTTACAAAAACAATGGAAAGCTAATAGGAAAACCAAGTTCCTGACTAGTAGGAAAGCTACAAGCATGAAAAAGGAAGAATCTACAATAAATTATGTGTGTTAGATTGGAATTGGAAGTAATGGAGTGAACTGTCATACATTCAAGACATGGATATAAATATAGCTATGGATTGATAGAGGTATCAATGTGTGTTTTGTGTTTGCATGTGTATATATGCAGATAGATTTGTATACATGCGTACATGTGTATGCCATGCATCTGTGTGTTGTGTATATGGGTGTTTTCATTTCTTATCTCAGTTCATTGATAGGGCCTGAGAGTAGCACTATCCAATTAGCAATAAGCATACTTTCTATCCAGATCTTGTCTTCTAAATATCATTTTTTACTTAAAGGAACCAGAGCTTCTAAGAAATACGACTAATTCCAGGACTGGGTAAAGAAAGTACTAGATAAATCTGGAAAATCTTGTGCCAGAAAGTAATAGAATGCCAAAAGAAGGATGAGGTCTTATCAAAAGACCTAAAATCCAACGTAAAGAGGCTCACAGTAGCCAAACCCAGGACATTTTGTGCATCAAAATAGAGTACAAAATTATAATATAATGAATAATATATGAGTTCACAATGATAGAAAGAAAAGAAAAATGGGAAGAGGAGCAAGTTCTACCTTGCAGTAGTAAGACAACTAAAGAAGTAGGAGAGATGACAAAATTAGAAAATAATCTTTTGGAGAATATCACACTATTGTCTAGATAAGATTTTTATCACAGGATGCTAAAAATGTAATAGTTTAATGAGGGAACATTGTATTTTCACATTATCAAAGTACCTCTACAATTTTTTTAGTATTTACAGCACGGAATATGGAAGCTTTACAGTGGAGAAAGGCAGCACCTCTACCAGCTGATCATAGTTAACATTTGCCAGCAGTGACATAAATCAACATCATGTTGATTTGATTGCTATAGAATGCACAAAGAGCACAGGATTGCATTGGCTGTATTTATGCTAAAAAATATATAACTGGCATCCTTTTCTTTATATATATAACCTGAATCTAATCATGAGGCAGCATTAGATAAACCCAAATAGAGGAACAGTCTACAAGATAACAGATCTATAATTTCATCGAAAAAATTAGAATTCTAAAAGATAAGATTGAATTTTAGGATTTTAAAAGACTGAGAAATAGCTTTAGACTGATTGATTCAAGAGATGGAGTGAACAAATGATACGCCTGACTATGTATTGGATTCATTTTCTGTAAAGATGTATTTACCAATGTCAATTTTCTTCTTTTACAGATACAATAGAGGAGAATATACTTCTTTTAGGGAATAAATATTTAGTTATTTAGCTATAATGAGAAATCATATCTGCATATACACAAATATATGAGAGCAAAGAATGATGTAGTATTGATAAAATATTAACAAATGGAGAATTTAAAGAATAAAGTGTATTAAGTTTCTTTTTATTGTTTTTGTAACTTTTTAGTCATATGAATATTTTTTCAAAATTAAAAGTGAAAGAAAACAAATAGCAAATAGCCACCATGAATAATTTCACTCTCAGAGCTATTCTACTGTTGGTAGAGTTGTTTTCATCAACTGTATACCATATTAGTAAACATAGGGTTTTATTCCCCTGTGTTCATAATAATTTTTCCAGGCTATGATTATATGTGCCCATAATAAATACTTGATGATATTCCATTCATCTAATGACATCTTTGAAAATTATGAGCATTTAGGTTCTTAAAATTTTATTGCATCTACATCTATTTTTGTTAAGCTACCACCCATTTTGATAGATGTTTCATAGATCAGATACATTCCCAGATGAACATCAGAACTGGCCATCAAAAAAGATTGATTCATATAGATAACAAATGCAGTCTTGGGGGAAAAAAAGGTGCTAGAGTAAGAACAGTAACACCAAATCAGTGATCACTCAGTAATGGTTCCACCAAAGACTAGGACACATATTAAATCTTTGATTTCATTACTATCTTTTAATAAACTTTATTGACAAGCACTTGCATTGTATAAGTAAATTAACAATTATGAAAGGTTTCAAAAAACTTCCCCTTTTAATGATGCATAACTATGCAACTAAGCAACAAATTATTTTTTTGCAAAACATTTTCATGTCTGCTCCTGAGCACTGTTTAACAATGTTGATAGATGATAGATGATAGAAAGAAAGGAGATAAATGAAATCCTTGGCTATTCAATATTTATTACATTAAAAATTGAGAGATTATTATGTTGCAGATAATATAAACATGATAAACTAAAAAAGATATGTTGTTTTTACTTATCTTCTTTACAAATTTACTCCATAAGAGCTTTTAATTATGGCAAATACTGGGGCTCTTGAGTGGCTTAGTTAGTTGAGTGTCCGACTTCAGCTCCTAGGTGATGGTTCGGTTGGTGAATCCGAGCCTCGCGCTGGACTCTGTACAGCTCAGGGCCTGGAGCCTGTCAGATTCTGTCTCTGTCTCTCTGTCCCTCCACCACTTCTGATCTCTCTCTCTCTCTCAAAAATAAACATACATTAAAAATTTTTTAAAATTTAAAAAATAACTATGGCAACTATTAATCTAGTATGTGATTTATGAGTGGCACTACTCATAAATTTTACTTACAAAGCTTATTTTAAAAACATAAACAATTACATCTTTTGAACTGACCACCATTTATTCAGTTATATCTGAAATGAGTTTACATGCTTTTTTCTTTTATTATTTTATTCTTTTAATTGATTTTTTAAACCCTTTGTTGAAGCTTTTGTCAGAAAATGCACAAATCCTTACTGTACAGCTGACTGGATTATTCAAGAGTGAACACACACACACACCTAGCAGCACTCAGGTCAAGATACAGAACATTACTAGCATCGCCAGAAATTCCCTCTGTGCACTACCACACAGGCCCCTGTCTCCTGACAATTGCCACTATTCTGGCTTGTTATATCATCCATTCATTTTGTCTGTTCTTGAACTTTATCAAGTGAAATCATACAGTATATACTTTTTTTGTGTCTGGCTTCTTTTGCTCCACATCGTGTTGTAAAATCAAGTGTATATATTTTATAAATTATGTTTGGATAGATTTTAAAAAGGATTTTAAAAATAGAAGGAATTTGGAAAAACCAACCTGATATTCAAAGAATATCGAAGGAAATAAACCTAAATTATTATATTTATTTTTAAGTAGAAGTTAACTTGGGTAATGAGAAAATCAAAAGCTTTAGGATATTTATAGTTATAATATTTGAATGTGTATTTTTCACCTCTGGGTAGTATTAGGAAATTCTTCCCACCTTCACAGCAAAGTCCATGTACACTAATTAAATGCAAAAATTCCCTATAACTGAGTATTTTTAGAAAACTAAGGTTTTCTGAAGAAAATTTAAGATAGGTTAATTCACTCCCTGGGTGAATTAAAGACCTTTATATTTTTTTCCTTAAAAAGGGGGGATGGGGCATTGGACTCTGGTGCACATTTGTCATTAAAGAAATATAGAATGGCATTTGGCTGGTTTCCAAACCATTAGACTTCCACTTGTTTCCCATCCACTAGAGGTGGGTTTGAAGAAAGACTAGAGTACCACTGAGAAAACAAAATATAAACACCTAGGAAAAAATTAGGAACACATTGCTCTATCACATGAGTGAAAAACCATCAAAGAATTGAGTCACAATCTCTAATTTCTTTTGGAATTGTTTCTCTAAATGATATATAATTGTCTAATAATTAAAAGAAAGTCCTGAAAATGACACCTGAAAAGCTTAGAATTTAGTGTATGCTGTGAAATCATAGTTTTTATATAGCTCATGTGCACACATATACATACACATGCACACACACACACACACACTCTATTTTTTTTTCAACATTTATTTATTTTTGGGACAGAGAGAGACACAGCATGAACGGGGGAGGGGCAGAGAGAGAGGGAGACGCAGAATCGGAAACAGGCTCCAGGCTCTGAGCCATCAGCCCAGAGCCTGACGCGGGGCTCGAACTCCCGGACCGCGAGATCGTGACCTGGCTGAAGTCGGACGCCCAACCCACTGCGCCACCCAGGCGCCCCACACACACTCTATTTTTAAGAAAATGAATAATACACAAGAAATCACTTAACAGTGGAATTTGCATACTAATGGGAATAAGTAAAGGAGCAGATGAACTAACAAAAATATAAAACTTATACAGGAAGTTTCTTTGTGGATTTTTTTCTTCCTTTGTTTTTATCATCACAGTTTGGAGTTACTGCAAATGTTTCCAAAGATATTTATGAATCGTAAGAATTATCAACTCCTAGAATTTATATGTATATGTATGTATACATAATCATATACATACTCATATACATATGTATATATGTATATGTGTGTATGTATTTTTTGAAGGCAAGAAAATATGTAAAGAATGATGTTTCTTTTGTGTTTATTTTAGTGTACATTTTGCATACACACACACATCCACATAGCTACTGGTTCAGAAAAACTTTACAATATTTCCTACATGATATTTACAGTTTTGTATAAACACAATCATAAAATGAGATTGGTAGTGGAGTATTAGGGCATTAAAAAGTTTGCCAAAGTGTTACACTACCCTTAACTAATACCATTTAGTTTTTTTCTCCTCTGCTTTAACTGTGGAAGTTCCAAAAATTTGTGATGTAGAAATTATTATTATTATTATTATTATTATTATTATTAGAGAGTGAGAGAGCACGTGGTGAAGGGGCAGAGGGAGAGGGAGAGAGAATCTTAAGTCCTGATATGGGGTGAGCTCACAAATATGAGATCATGACCTGAGCCAAATCAGGAGTCCGATGTTTAACCAACTGAACCATCCAGGCACCCTGCAATGTAGAAATTCTTAAGAATTATGCACTCCTATCTTCCATTCTTTTCTGCTCTTCTTTATCAAAAGGAAAACACCTCTCTTTCTCTGAGACACAATTTATGATCTCAGTTCCACCTCTGAAATGATCTTTGAAGTACATGTTCTTCAATTATGTTTAAAAAAAATTTTTTTTTTTACCTTTATTTATTTTTGATAGACAGAGAGAGACAGAGCACAAGTGGGGGAGGGGCAGAGAGAGAAGGAGACACAGAATCCGAAGCAGGCTCCAGGCTCGGAGCTGTCAGCACAGAGCCTGAGGCGGAGCTCAAACTCACAAACTGTGAGATCATGACCTGAGCCGAAGTCAGACACTTAACCAACTGAGCCACCCAGGCGCCCCATCTTCAATTATGTTTTAATGTCTCCCAATTTTATTTGCTAATTTTCTTTTCTAAAAAACATTGGTAGCTTCCTTATTACTATATTCTGTTGAAGCTGTTGATGAAACTGCATTGTTGCATCAATTGGCATCTCTACAATTTCAAGTTCTACAACTTTGAAACGGGGTTCCTAGTGCCAGGTATCCATCCTCCTACCTGTCTTTTATGTCTTCAGCTATTTATTTTATTACCCAAAATGATTAATCCACATCTTTATTTGCTCTATGTAGATGGCATTATTAGATAATTGTGGGGAAAATCATGAGACATCAGTCTTAATTTTTCTCATCTGAATGCACATCCTTCCTATTAAACCATTTACCTAACACTTATCCTTATTCCTTTTCCTAAGTAAAATGAGTGACCCTACTCGCTTGTTTGTCAGTCTCTAAGCATACTCCTTTCTATTCTTTTTTAAAAATACAAAATAACATTGGGGCGCCTGGGTGGCGCAGTTGGTTAAGCGTCCGACTTCAGCCAGGTCACGATCTCGCGGTCCGTGAGTTTGAGACCCGCGTCGGGCTCTGGGCTGATGGCTCAGAGCCTGGAGCCTGTTTCTGATTCTGTGTCTCCCTCTCTCTCTGCCCCTCCCCCGTTCATGCTCTGTCTCTCTCTGTCCCAAAAATAAATAAATGTTGAAAAAAAAAAATTTAAAAAATACAAAATAACACAACAACCAAAACAATCACAAATGCATATATGCCACACTCACCCCACCATCCATTATATTGCTTTTCTCCCCGTTTCAACCAAATTTCTTGAAGAGGCAATTACTTTCCTGATCTGTATATCCTCACTCTCCTTTCAATGTACGATCGCCTTAACGATTGTATAGTTTATTATGATTCCAAACAATTCACTGACCCCATGTAAAAGAATTACTCATCCCCATTTATTTGTAAGTTATTGCTGTGCGCAATTATGATCAATAAAACTCCTCTAACTCATGGACTACTATCAGATTTAGAAATATGACTAGCTTTCATTAATGGAAATGAGCACAAATGATCAATTGTTTGTCCCTGGTTACACCTTTTTGCTTTTCTCTGTGTTGCAAGAACTGTAGGTCAAGACAGAGGCTAACCTTTCATCAGGAAGACACATGCTGAGCCATAGCCTATACTAGCCAACATGTAACAAAACAAGGAATAAAATTTTGTTCTTGTAAGCAAGCTGGCTTTGTTTTGTTGTCATTTTACCACAGCATACTCTGTAAAAATTTAATGATATATAAAATATACTAGAAGGCACAATTTTGGAGATCAGAAAAATGGTGAAATTGTTATGCAATGGGGAAACATTTGATACACTGTCAAAAGCAATAATGTGAAAGAAAGTCATACATCAAATGAACTTGTGGATTTAATGCTTTGATGACATAGGCTGCATTTGACAAGGTACTACAAGAAAGAAATGAGCTGAAAAATGATTGGCCAGTCACCAAACAAAAATAAAAAGGGAACAGGAGGAATTCTGGGACTTTCAGGATTAAAGGATAAAATTTTTACTAATAACCAATCAGCTAAAGATAATATATAGTGTCAGTGGTTGCTGAATAAACAGGAATAGTCCAAGTCTAAAGTCTAATCATGAAGTCCTTTGTTAAATCTCTGATTTGATTTAGTTGACTCCAGACTAGTATTTTAACCAAGACAAAGGCTTGGAGAAATGAGAGTAAAGTTGTTGCCCCTCCAAAGAAAACTGATAAGCTCCAGTGACTTGCAAATGAATTTGGCGGGGTGGGTTGGCGGGGGTGGGGGGAGAAGCAACAACAGCAACATAAAGCATGTCTGCAAGAAAATTTTATGAACTATTGGTAAAAGGAGCAAAATGTAGCTTTTATGTGTTGAATTGTATCTCCCAAAAAGAGAAACTGAAATTTTTATTCCTGGTGCCCCAGAATGTGACCATATTTTGAAATGGGTTTATTGAAAATATAATCAGTTAAAATGAGGTCATACTGGACTAGAATGAACCCTTAATTTAGTATACACCATATGCTCACAAGAAGAGAGAATTTTGGACACAGACACAGACACCAAGGCAATACAACTATGTGAAGATGGGAGCATAGATTGGAGTTAGGCTGCCACAAACTAAAAAATATATGGGTTTACTGGAACCTGATGGGGCAAGGATGGATCCTCCCCTAGAACCTTCAGAGTGAGTGTGCCCTGCCAACACATTAACTTCAGGCTTCTAACATCCACAACTGGAGAATAAATGTTTGTTGTTTTAAATACCTCATTTATCATTGTACAATGCCTTCATTACCCTGATACCAAAATCAAATAAAGATGCTATGGAAAAAGAAAACTAGGCCAATATCTTTGGTGAACATACATACAAAAATCCTCAACAAAGTATTTGCAAACTGAATCCAACACATTAGAAAAATCACTCACGACAATTAAGTGGGATTTATTCTTGGGATGCAGGGGTGGTTTAATATTCACAGGTCAATCAGTGTGATACATTACATTAATAAGAGAAAGGATAAACACCATATGATCATTTCAATAGAAGCAAAAATAGCATTCAACAAAGTACAACATCCATTTATGAAAAAACCTTAACAAAATAGGTTCAGAGGCAATATACTTTAACATAATAAAGGCTATATATTAAAATCTTACAAGTAACATAATACTCAAAGATGAAAAACTGAGAGCTTTTCCCCTAAGATCAAGAACAAGACAAGGATGTCCACTCTTACCACTTGATTCTCTTCAACATAGTACTGGAAATCCTAGCCACAGCAATCAGACAAGAAAGAGACATAAAAGGCATCCAAATTGGTAAGAAGTAAAACTTTTAATATTTGCAAATGACATTATACAATATATAGAAACCCTAAAGACTCTACCAAGAAACTACTAGAACTGATAAATGAATTCAGTAAGTTCACAGGACACAAAATCAATGTACAGAAATCCATTGTATTCCTATGCACTAGTAAGGAAGCAACAGAAAGAGAAATTAAGAAAACAATCCCATTTACAACTGCACCGAAAATAATAAAATACCTAGGAATATATTTAACCAAGAAGGTGAAAGACCTGTACTCTGAGCAAACTATAAAACATTGAGGGAAGAAATTGAAGATAACACAAACAAGTCAAAAATATTCCATTTTCATGGATTGGAAGAACAAATATTGTTAAAATGTCCATACTACCCAAAGCAATCTACAGCTTTAATGCAATTCCCATCAAAAACGAACAGCATTTTTCATACAACTAGAACAAATAATCCTAAAATGTGTATGTAACACAAAAATTTGTATGGAACACCAATAGCATTTTTCACAGAACTAGAACAAATAATCCTAAAATTTGTATGGGACATAAATTTGTATGTATGTGCCTTCCCCACATATCCAAAACAATCTTGAAAAAGAAAACAAAACTGGAGGTATCACGATTCCAGATTCCAAGTTACACTATAAAGCTATAATAATTTTAAAGTATGGCATTGGTACAAAAATAGATACATAGGTCCATGGAACAGGATAGAAAGCTTAGAAACAAACCCATGATTATATGTTCAATTAATCTCTGAGAAAGAGGCAAGAATATGCAATGGGAAAAAGACAATCACTACAATAAATGGTGTTGGGAAACTGGACAGCTACACACAAAAGAATGAAATTGGATCACTCTTTCACACTATACACAAAAATAAACTGGAAATGGATTAAGGACATAAATGTGAAACAGGAAATCCTAAAAATCCTAGAAGAGAGCACAGTCAGTAATTACTCTGACATCAGCCATAGCAACATTTTTCTAGATAATGTCTCCTGGGGCAAGGGAAAGAGAAGCAAAAATAAACTATTGGGACTGCATCAACATAAAAAGCTTCTGCACAACAAAGAAAACTATCAACAAAACAAAAATACAACCTACTGAATGGAGAAGACATTCACAAATAACACATGTAATATCAGGTTTGTATCCAAATTATATAAAGAACTTATAAAACTCAACACCCCAAAACCAAATAATCCAATTAAAAAATGGGCACAAGACATCAATAGACATATCTCCATAGAAGACATACATATGACCAACAGACACATGAAGTGATGCTCAGCATCACTCATCGTCAGGGAAACAGAAATCAAAACCACTATGAGATGTCACCTCACACCTGTCAGAATGGCTGAAATCAAAAACATCAGAAACAATACGTGTTGGCAAGAATGTGGTGAAAAGAGAAAGGAATCCTCATGCATTGTAGGTGAGAATGCAAATTGGTGCAGTCATTGTGGAAAACAGTACGGAGGTTCCTCAAAGTTAAAAATAGAACTACCTTAGGATCCAGTAATCGCACTACTGGGTATTTACCCAAAGAACAAAAGCACTAATTTGAAAAGATATATGCACCTCTATGTTTATTGCAGCATCATTTACAATAGCCAAACTATGGAAGCAGCCCAAGTGTCCATCTGTAGATGAATGGATAAAGCAGAAGCGGTATGTATATATAAGGGAATATTATTAAGCCATAATACGAATGAAGTTTTGCCAATTCCAACAACATAGGTTGAGCTAGAGGGTATAATGCTAAACAAAACGAATCTAAGAAAGACAAATACCATATGATTTCATTGAGATGTGGAATTAAAGAAATGAAACAAATGAACAAAGGGTAAAAATAGACAAACCAAGGGGCACCTGAGTGACTCAGTCAGTTAAGCGTCACTCTTGATTTTGGCTCAGGTCATGATCTCATGGTTGGTGAGTTCGATCCCTGCATTGGGCTCTGCACTGGCAGCATGGAGTCTGCTTGGAATTCTCTCTCTCTCTGTGCTTCCCCCACCCTCTCTCAAAATAAATAAATAGACTTTGAAAAAATTAAAAAAACAAACAAGAAACAGACCCTTAACTATACAGAACAAATTGATGGTTACAAGAGGGAAGGTGGGTGGAGGGATAAGTGAAACAGGTGAAGGGGACTAAGAATACACTTAACCTGATGAGCCCTGAGGAATGTATAGAATTGTTGAATCACTATATTGTACACTATATTGTACACCTGAAAGCAATATAACACTGTGTGTTAACTATGCTGGAATTAAAATTAAAAAAAAAAAAACTTAAAAGAAGTTGGCAAAAAATAAGCTAAATTAAAATTTAAAAAAATCTGGTTTATGTTCTTTGCCATTGCAACCCTAAGAAACAAATACACTAGCAAAATCTGAATAATACAGTGACTCTCAACAGTGTCCAGCCCAGACTACTCTCCCAAATCTCCCAAATTTCAGTATTAAATATCCAAAACACTATATTTTAAATACTTGGCCAAATATATACTGTATGCAAAACACATCACGTTCCCTCTAAAAACCCTTCATCATCTATATGCTTTTCCCTTAGTCGGTGGCAATACCGTCCAGTGATCATGCAAACCAAAAGTCTGGGATTAATTCCTAGCTCCTCTCCCCACTTTTTCTCTCACATATCATTCACTTTTTATATTACCTCTTAAAATTGTCCTAAATCTGTCACTGCCAAGTCTACTGTGGTTCCTAGGCTTATCCTCTCACACATGGGCAGTTAACTTGATGTATTAGATCATTCTACTCTTTTCTCTTTGCCACCATTCCCACACTCTAATCCTCAGAGAGTTTATTCTCATTTTCTTTTAAAGTCTCCTTTTCTGTTGCTTGTCATATTAAATTCAGTAATCCTTAGATTTTTTTCTTCAACCCTATTATTTTATTACCACACACATGATTACTGGGTGATTTTACTTACTCCCTTAGTAACTATCATATTTTGTTCTCTTACTACCTGCTGTTTGATACTCTGGAACCAAATAGACTCAGATAATAAAGGATCCTTTACTATTCAAACTTGCTATACAAGATCTTGCTATTTAATCTCTCTCAAGAGAAAGTCAGGAATTGTTATTCAGATAGCTAACTTGACAGTGTTCAGGTACACATTATTTCCTGAGCTCAAAACCACATTTTCAGCTGCTTCTGTGATCTCTCCATGTGAATGGCCACAGGCACCTTCGGTTCTATATATTCTAAAATGGACTCCTCTCCCCCCTCCCCATTTTCTATTTGCTTATTTCTATCTCCCCTCATCCCAAATAATATTTTTAATTAATGAACTTTTAACCATCCCATTAATAGTGTTTGAAGACTTTGAATTATTCTTTACTTCTTCTCCACAGCTCACTATTAGGCTCTCTACCAAGTCTTTCATATACACACACACACACACACACACACACACACACACATATATGTGTATACACATATATATATACACATGTGTGTATATATATATATATATATGTACTTTTTTTAATAGTTCTGAACTTGTCTCTTTTCACCATTCCTAGTGTCAGTTCAGTTAGGTTCCTGAATGTTCTTTCATCTATATCCCTCAGATTCCAAATTTCTTAACTTAGCCTGAAGGAACCTTAATTATCTGGCACTAACCTAACCTTCTAGTATCATCTTCAAGCACTTTATACCATATCTGTTCAAAAATTTTTTTTCCCTTGGTACTGGTTATTTCTCTCTCTCATTTTTAAAAAGGCCTGTTGACAGTGATTTCTCAATTAATTATTATTCTCAATGCATTAAATCTTGGTGTGGTTGAATCTTTTATGATGTTTTCATTGTATTAATTTCTGCTTTTTAATATTTTTACTACATTATTTAACTAGTATTTTTACTGCTGTCTTGAAATGAATGCATAGTTCATTGAATTCCATCATGTAGTCTTTTCTAATGCAAACATTTAGGGCTACAGTTTTGCCTCTAAAAATGGCCAGTTGTTTTGATACCATTAGTTTCAATATCATGCAATTCAAGATATTTTATAATTTTTATTATAATTTTCTTGCTTGTCTATCATGTAATATATTTTTCCATTTATCTTTTTATGATAATAATTTCTTGCTAAATAATACTATGTTCATAAAAAATACTCTATGACTTTAGTGTTTTGAAATTTTTTGAAACTTATTTTATGGTATATGATATGTTCAGTTTTTGTAATTGTTTAATGTGTGCTTTAAAAGACCATATTCTACAACTTTAAGTATTTTGCATGTATTAATTAGGTCAAATACCTAATTGTATTTCCTAATCATACATTTTTTTGTGTGTCTTCTTTTTTCTCTGTGTGAGCCATCAGTTACTGAGAGAAGTGTTAAAGATCTTTCATAATGGTGGCGTATTTGTCATTTTGTCCCTGAAGATCTTTCAAGTACTTTGTTTTATATGTTAGAGGTTATGTGATTAGGTACACACCAATTTTGAACTGTTATGTTTCTAATGAATTTCAGCTCTGTCATTACATATCTGCCATTGTCCCCTAAGCATGCTTATTTTTTTACAGTCTATATAGATTTTTTTTTCTTTTTTCTGAGATCAGAGCTAAAACAGCTTTCCTTTGGTTATATTTTGCAAAATACGTATTTTTTTCATTTGTAGATTTTATATATGTACTTATGAGCAACATGCAATTGTATTTTTGTTTTATAGTTGTAACATTTGACAACTTAAATTTAAAAACTTCTGATATAATTTGATTTTAATCTACTACCTTACTTTTCTTTCCTTATTGTTTTTGTTCTGTTTCTTGTTCTTTCCTTTTGTGGTAGGCAGAATTCTGATGGTCTACAAGATTTCCACTCTTTAATGTATGTACCCTGTATAATCCCCTCCTTTTTAGTTAGGGGCAGACTAGTGAATATGATGAGATAATCACTACATGGTGAGATTACTATCAAGTTGATTTTGAGATAGCCAAAAGGGAAATTGTCTTGGGTGGACCTACCCCAATTAGACAAGATTTAAAAGAAGGTGATGCATCACAGAGATGTTCTTCTGCTGGCCTTTAATGGAGAAAACTGCCATAGGATAGAGAGAGCCCCAGGGCAAGGATCTAGGAATAGCCTTTAGAAGTGGATGATCCCCAACCAAGTAGCAGTAAGAAAACTGGAATGTTAGTCATATGGCCAAAATGAAATTAATTTTGCAACAACCTAATGGAGCATAGAAAAAGATCTTTTTCTCGAATGAGTTTCCAGATGAATATGCATCTGGCCAATGGCTTGATTTCAGCTTTGTGAGACTCTAAGCAGAGGACCCAGCTAAAACATGTCTAACTTCTGAACTTTGAAAATTTGGATAATAAAATTGTGTTGTTTTAAACTGCTAAGTTTATGATAACATGTTATGCAGCAATAGAAAACAAGTATATCTCTCTTGCCTCCTTTTGGATTGACTAGTTTTCACTTTTATTTATTGATTTTTTCTATACTGTTGGCTTCATAGTTATAATTTAACATACTTTTACTGCCTACCTTTGAATTATACCGTGCATTCCTGGTTTATCAATAATATTAATTCAAGTTTGTAGTACCCTCATATTCAATTCAGGATTTTAGAATACATAATATATATCCTCCCTCCTAAGACACATTTTTGTGAATTTCAGTCATGTTTATTTAAGCCAAAGAAAGTGTTACTATTTTATGCTGTTAATATTTATATAGATTTTGCCTCACATTTTCATCTTAATTTTCACTCTTTTCATTCCTTCCTGCTATATGTACAAGTTCCATCTCAGATCAGCATCTTTTGTCTCAAGAATATTCTTTAGTGTTTTATTTAGTTCAGTCCTGCATGGGACAAAATCTTTCAATTGTTTTTTTTTTTTCAAAAATGTTTTTATTTCAAACTTATCTTTGAGGATATGTTTGATAGATATAAAAATGCCAGTTTGGCCAAAATTTCCAACACTCCATTTCTTGATCTTTAACCTCATGAATCTGACAAGAATTCTCCTCAAATTCACAACCTTCTCTTAATGGATTGCCAAATCCTATTAGAGGAAGACAATTCCAAATAATAACTTCATGTCTCTAAATTTTTCTTTTTTGGAACTTTTCTTAGATCACTGCCACTTAGCTTAATCGTCAATAAAATTGCTTTACGTATATATTTTTGGATTTTCTAGATGTTCTCAGGGGGAAAGGATTAGCTCAAATTATTCAAACATCATTACATAACCAAAAAGACAGCCTTCAAACATTAAAAACCTTTGTTAAACAGGAATATCTAACCATGTAACATCAAAGTTCTGATATCCCGCCTCATTAGCTAAAAAGGAGATTATTGTGTAAAAAGTCTTGGGGCCCCTGGGTGGCTATGTCAGTTAAGTTTCCAACTCTTGGTTTCAGCTCAGGTCATGATCTCATATTTCATATGCTGGAGCCCCATGTTGGGCTCTGTGCTGATGGTGTGGAACCTGCTTGGGTTTCTCTCTCTCTCCCTCTCTCTCTGCCCCTCTCCTTCTCTCTTTCTCTCAAAATAAATAAATAAACTTAAAAAAAATTTTTAAATAAAAATAAGTAAATAAACTTAAAAATTTATTTAAGAAGTCTTTTGTAAATTGGATCTAACTCATTTGTCATTTCACCCATTGTACTTATAATTATACTGTAATGTTAACTCAATAGTACTTGAGTATTCTGAATATTTGTTTTGTATATATATATATATATATATATATATATATATATATATATAGTTTATTTAATCTTTCCTCCAGGAACTCCCTTTACCATTACCTTTTTTATAATCACTTACACTGTATAGTTGATTACAATATTATAAAATTCCTTCAACATCTTTTTAGTTAATAAGGTTAATCTACTTTGAAAACTAAAAACATTGGATAAATGTTAGTTGTATTTTGTGTGTTTTCATGTAGGCTGTGAGGCACATTTCAAAATAGGGTATTAACAGAGCTTTGTTTTGAGAATATTTACTTCTTTCTACCTCATTTCAGTACAGATAAAAACATTATTAGTTTTGTTTTTCAGCTTACCTGGATGTACTTAGTACTTCTTTCCACCTCCATTCAGCCTCATCTACTTCTCAAAGCCATCTTTTTAAAAAAATTGTTTAACATTTATTTATTTTTGAGATACAGAGAGAGAAAGAGGACAAGCAGGGCAAAGGGCATGGACAGAGGGAGACACAGCATCTGAAGCAGGCTCCAAGCTCTGAGCTGTCAACACAGAGCCCAATGCGGGGCCCACACCCATGAACCTGAGCCAAAGTCAGATGTTTATCTGACTGAGCTACCCAGGCATCCCATGAAGCCATCTTTTAAAGGCTGCCTCAACCTACTGCTTAATCTGTTTAGAAATTAGTCTAGCACGGGGCATCTGGGTTGCTCAGTTGGTTAAGCGTCTGACTCTTGATTTTGGCTCAGGTCATGATCTCATGGTTTGTGAGATAGAGCTCTGCTCTGACAGTGTAGGAGTTACTTGGGATTCTCTCTCTCTCCCTCTCTTTCTGTGCTCTCCCCCCATTTATGCGCACTTGCTCTCATTCTCTCTCTCAAAATAATAAATACACATTTTTAAAAAAGAAAAAAAAAATGGGGCGCCTGGGTGGCTCATTTGGTTAAGCGTCCAACTTCGGCTCAGGTCATGATCTCACGGTCTGTGAGCTCGGGCCCCACGTCGGGCTCTGTGCTGACAGCTCAGAGCCTGGAGCCTGTTTCAGATTCTGTGTCTCCCTCTCTCTCTGACCCTCCCCCGTTCATGTTCTGTCTCTCTCTGTCTCAAAAATAAATAAACGTTAAAAAAAATTAAAAACAAAGAAAAAAAAAGAAATTAGTCTAGTGACCAAAAACCGTATATCTAATGTTTTCTATTTGCTCCGATGCCCACTGATAGTCTTTTTCTAAATACCCACCACACATAGATGCCTCCCATTATCCATCATGTCAGGTGCAACATACACTTCTATAGCTGTCTTGGGTATTTTTCTAGTTCACATGAGGCATGAGTTATACTCCCTTACCAGAGATTTTGTGCCTTCTTATATTTTAGTTAGTCCTCAGTCCTGTCAACTATAGCTTAATTCCTCCACCTTAGCCACTGGTGGGACTCTTGCTATCAATGCACTTAATAACCAGAGTCATGCCACTTCTGACTTGGTATGTTACCACGACTCCTATTGGCAGTCCCCTAATGAATAGTTCAATTAACTGGAGAAAGTGAGTCAACCTTTCTAGGTCCTTGTTTCTTCATTGCTACAAGTGAGAGAAAAAGAATACCTAATTCATAGCATTGATGGAAATTCTAATTAAGATACAACATGAAACAATTAATAACAGTGCTGAGACCTAATGATTATTCATGCAGTTATCATTGGCGTATTATCTTGGGTTCATCTGGTTTTTTTCTTTCTAATTTTGCATAGGGTTTTCATGTCTAGCATGAAATCATCGGTGGGATATATTTTGTGCTCTAAAAATCTTAACTACTTCCAAAATATATTAATTGTTCATATGGTAGAGGAAAATATTCCAAAACCCACTTGCCACCTGGTTCTATCATTTTCTCTCAAAAATACATTTTTAGATATTGTGGGTAAAGTTGTTATTCTGAGGTTGGTTTGTTTGTAACTTAGGCCAAATGGCAGAGGAATGAGAAGAAAAGGCATTAACAAGAAACAAGTTACAACATATGTCCATAAGATTTTATAAACAGTATGTTCTCATGTTTACCACTCTTACAAATATAAATCTTATGAAGTTGTTTGATAATATTGAAGCTCCCTATTACAATAATCTAAGCTGTAAATAACATTGAGTCAATTAGTGAATGTGAATTTAAGGAATCATTTTTTTTTTTTTTTTTTTAATTTTGGATAACTACCTAAGAATGTGAAGTCAGGTCACAGTTAGAGTACATAGCTCAATACTATATTTCTTGCTCTTTTCTAGTGTGTGTCTTCCCTTGCCTTCTCATGAGATTGGAGCAGGATAAAATTGGTTAAAAAAATCTAAATGTAACAAATTTTATTTTACAATGTTTCAACTGTCTTAATGTGTTTGTCAAGATACATGTTAATTTTACCTTAAGAACAAATGTAGGTTAAGTGTACGGTATATTTAATTGTGTGTATGTCTTTTCAATACAGGATAGTGGAGGTATATGAAAACTTAAGAATATTTAATTGTGTGTATGTCTTTTCAATACAGGATAGTGGAGGTATATGAAAACTTAAGAAAAAGTTGGAAAAAATGCAATGTATATATAGATCTTAGAAACAATTTTTTCTTTTTTTTACTCCTATTCCTCCTCTTCTTCCTCCTCTATATACAAGCTATGTATCTTCAAGATTGTGTAAAGAAAATTTATTAGAAAGTCTGAACATCTGAATTATAATCTTAATTATAATCTATACAATAGTATTTTTATGTAATATAGTGTTTTCCATTATACAAAGATTGAGTTTGAGAGAGGTTATGTATATTATCCAAGTAAATGTTGCTTTTAAATGATATAGTAAAATTTGATATTTTATCCACAGTATATAATTCTAAACTGAATACAATTTTACTATTTATGTTATTACATAATCACTTACAATTGTTAGTTTTATTTATTAAATTATTATTTATTATCTGTTATTTAATCATTACTATTTATTGTTAAATTATTAGTTATAATTTAACTAATGAGTAGGCCACAAGTTAATAGGAGTCAATTTATGTCATACTGTCATGTGAGGCACTATATAAAATGATCTCTTGGAAATTCTTGAAACCATATATATTTATGAAATAAATTAGTTTAGGACTATTAATTTTCACATACTATCCATTTTTTATTATTATTGTCATAAATCTAATTATATTTTTTAACCCTGCAACTTGGCAACAGTGGCAGACTATTAGTGGCCTTCATAAGCAATATATTTTGGTAGACACATCCTTAGGTAGTCTACTGTCACAGCAGTTCAGCTTGGCCATGTGATATACTTTAAACTATGTGGCATCAACAAGAATGGTACAAACAGAGGTTTGATAACTGATTGTACATTGGGACTTGCCCTCCACATTCTCTTTTGGATCTCTAAGCCTCTATGTGTAGATATCTAGTGACTCTGTTGTAATATTCACATGGGGTGGGGGAAGGAAGGTGTTCTGTTAGCTCCCAGATGCTCCAGCTCTCTCAGGTTCTCAGGTGAGGCTCCAAACATGAAGGAAGAAGCCATCTTGAACATCCTATCCCTATCAGACACCACAGGGAACAGATCTGTGCCCAGTTCCAGTGGCAGAATAATTCAGAACAAAAATTTGTTATTGCACTTAAGTCTTTAAGTTTTGGAGTGATCTTGTGCAGCAATAGAGAACTGGATCAGCAATATAATTATTATTCTATGAGCAAACAATTGTTTATGTTCATCCACATTTATACTACCTTATTTGTTCACCTTTAAAAAGCTATATCATAATCCTTTCTTCTAGAATATTTTTTGTTCTTCATGAAATGAATCTGTTTGAAGGTTCTTCAGTGACATCTCAGATTTTGTTTGTATGAAAATGCCTTGATTTTGTTCCATTTTAGATTGATGACTTACCTTGACCCATTCTTTACTGTCACCACTTTGAAGATAATTCACTCTCTTTGTGATTTTATTAGACTATTGCCTGCTGTTAATGAGTCTAATTATATTCTGTTGTAGGCAGTCTTCCCTTTGTCCCTAGTTACTTTCTTGCTCATCTTTTGCATTTTTATTCTATAGTTTCACTGTGATGTGACTGGGTGTATTTTTCTTTATTTTTGCTTCGTATTTGTTTTCTTTCAATTGGAATGTGACTGAATCACATGATACGTCAATTCTGGACAAATCCCAATCATTATATGTTCAAGTTCGGCTTCTCCTTTATTCTCTGTCTCTTATCCTCTTGGATATTAATTTAGGCTTAGTAGGAATTTTGATTCTATTCCATTTTCTCAAAACCTATGAGTCATATTCTCCTTTTATTTATATTATTCAAAACATTTTCTGTTCTAACTTCTATTCTGTGTTCACTAATTACTTGTTCTGTGTCTTCAGTATAATATATACGCTTATACATGCATATATCTTCCTTTCAAAGTCTGTTTTTGTTCCTTTATCACACCTGCATGGTCTGATGTAATAGTGTTTTTTTATGTTTTCAATTCAATTTATTATTTTAAATATTGATTTGTACATCCGTATTTCATAAGGCCACTGTGGATTCCAAGTCACTGGATTTTAAATTCTGTTGACTGTCACTACCAGCAGTGTGTTCAAGGAAATTTTCTTTCTTTTCTTTTTTCTGGCAAGTTGTCCTTTTATTTTTTTTCTCAGCTTTATTTAAGTATAATTGACAAATAAAATTACAATATATGTAAGGTATACAATGTGATGATTTGATATACATTGTAGAAGGATTTCCACCAACAAGTTAACACATCTGTCATCTCACATATTTCCTCTTTTTTGTGTAGATCACGTAAGTTCTACTCTTATTAATTTCAAAACTATAATAGTGTCATCAATTATAGTCACCATGTTATACATTAGATACTCATCTCAGAGAAATTTTGTTGAATTTTGATTCTGTGCTTTGTGGCTGCTCTAAATTTGGGAGAACACTAATGGGCCTTATTGTGTTGCTTTTCTCCGAAGAGTACTTGCTTTTGCTAAAGCCAGGGCGTTTTCTGTTGGCAACTGCTTCAATTTAACTTTTAAGCTTTGAATATTCCAGACCATATGAGTAATATGTGCTTTTAAGGCTGTGTCTATTTATCCCGGAAGATGTTTTTTACCTGCCAAGGGCATGGCTGAGGTCATGGAAATTGTATATAATCTGTTCCTTTGCCTGCTGCTTCATGTGATAGTCTCAGATCTAGTAAAGGCACAAAACCTGTCTTTAGTCCTCATCACAGATGCAAAAACATGTCTCTATTTTTCTGTATGACAAATGTCAAGCAAGAGTCTTGTTTTTGTTTTGTTCTGTCTGTTTCAACATTTAGTTTTCTTAGCATTCTGGATTCCTCTTGCCTCTGTATTGAAGACACTAGATTTCCTTTTCCTTTTTTTTTCTTCTTTCCTTTTCTTCTTGTGAGCTCTGCTATGTGATTAAAATTACATTTATTGAAATTTACCCAATATGTAGGTGTTTTATGCCACGATGTTTCTTTTTTTTTTTAATTTTTTTTTCAACGTTTATTTATTTTTGGGACAGAGAGAGACAGAGCATGAACGGGGGAGGGGCAGAGAGAGAGGGAGACACAGAATCGGAAACAGGCTCCAGGCTCTGGGCCATCAGCCCAGAGCTTGACACGGGGCTCGAACTCACGGACCGCGAGATCGTGACCTAGCTGAAGTCGGACGCTTAACTGACTGCGCCACCCAGGCGCCCCTGTGCCACGATGTTTCTTGCATGGCTGACCATATTGACTGAAAATGGCATTTCTATTTTTTATTCTCCTTTTATGACATATTATGTTTCAGTATTCTTATTCAAACTTACATTTAAATTTTTAATAGTTAAATAATCTTTTTATCTATTATTTAGAGTTATTTTAGGTTATTTGTTTAGTTCATCGACTACGTACTTGTCACAGATCTTTTAATCCTACAATTTAGATCAGTACTCAGCCAGTATTTCATTAATATATTTACATTATATGTAATTTTTCTAGAAAATCTATGCAATTAATTTTGTACTTTGGATATCATTTCATTTGATTTATCAGTGACAATATGAAGCATTGCATGAGCAGCTAAATCAATAGAAGTGTATTATCTTATATAACAGGAAGTTTGAAGGTATGCTGTTTTAGGTTTAATTATTCCAGCCACAGGGTAACATCAAGACCTTGATGCTCTCCATTTTTCTGTTCTGCCATTTCCTGTGTATTGGCTTTCAACCTCAAGTTTGTGTACTTATGATCACAAGATAATTTCTGCCAGCTCAAGCTTTAACTTCCTACCCGGGCAGCAACTCTTGATTAGAAGAACTGCAACTATGATTGGTTTTTCTATGCATACACTTCTGTCAGATATTTAAGCAACATCAAGATTCTATTAACTGTGGAAGTAGGAGACTCACTATGGTATGAAAAAGTAATGGAGTCTGCTACAACATCCTTTAGTATATAGTAAATGCTTTGTGAATATGATAGATATCAGTCTTTTTTATAAAGTAAATGTAACTATATGTATTTTATATATATATATGTCTTATATATTTTATATATAATATATTAGACTTCATTTTATACATTTAAAAATATACATTATATATATTATATATACAAATAATTAAGTCACCCCTGACTCTCTGAAATTAAGGCTGTGCTTAACATTCTGATTTATAAAATACTACTGGAAAAGACAGAATTTTAGAGTAAAAAATGTCTGAAATGTGTATCTACAACAACAGCACAATGAATGTGAGGATCACTCTTCTATATATTAAAGAAAGCTAAATATCTCACAAGTATAAAGAATATTTGACTTTGCATTCCTAAAGATAATTCAGTGTCACAGTTATATTAGAAAAAACATGAAAATACAAAACAAATAATAGAGTAACAGCTGAGAAAACTACAACATAAAAATATTTGAAAATAGTATATTAGATTTATATACCTTTTAATAGTTTCATTTGATTTTTTTTAAATGAAGAAAAAATGGTTATTCAAACCATTCAAACCAAACAAATTTAATTAAATTTGTCTTGGGTAAAAATAAAGTTGAAGAGAAGATAGATTTTTTTCCCCAAATAACAACATTCTTTGAAATGCAGTGCTTATACAAAATATACATGGAGCTTAATGTCAAGTAATACTTTGATTCAATCTACTTTTCTTTACTTAATAACTTTCTCACTTTGAGCAAATAATTGAAACAATATGATTATTAGGTTTTCTATGAGAATAGGATTAGTTATAGTTTGGATTGGTAGGGAAAGATTCCATGTAATCTGCTTCTTAAAGGAGGATAAATCACGTGCAAAGTGAGGAGTGACATAGACCTTGCTCTTTTCTAGGAGGGAAAATCTGTAAATTCAGCCAAATATCCCAGAGAAACTAAAAAAGCATATTTTAGAAGACATTGAAACAAGTATGAAGTATGAAATAAATCAATGTCATACTTGGCATTAGAGTCAGCCAGCAAGAAGTCTGTTAGGTAGGTCACCTAGAAATCTGCAAACCCTAGTATCAATATTTTAAAAAATGATCCTGGGGCACCTGGGTGACTCTGTCGGTTGAGTATCCGACTTGGACTTAGGTCATGATCTCACAGTTCGTGGGTTCGAGCCCTGCATTGGGCTCTGTGGTGACAACTCAGAGCCTAGAGCCTGCTTCAGATTCTGTGTCTCCCTCTCTCTCTGCCCCTCCCCTGCTTGTGCTCTGTTTCTCTCAAAAATAAATAAACATGAAAACAAATTTTAAAAATAAAAAATAAAAAGTGATCCAAATTTCTATTGGAATACCTACAGAAATTATATTAATTCGCTCAAGCTGCCAAAACAAAATACCATACCATAGATTGAGTGGCTTAAACAACAAAAGTTTATTTTCAGCTACAACCCATACTACATAGAACATATTAAAACCCACTGAATAAATTAAACATCAATATATACACATTTGATACAAACAAGTTAAAGAGAAGGTAATGCCCTTTCTTGCACCATAAACTCGCCGTATAAATTTAGAAGATATGGTGACATTATAAACTGACTATCTGGTAACAACCATTATAATTGATTTAGAGAAGGGCTAACACTTGATGATAAAACTATTGGGAAATAGTCTGATGAGTAATGGATTATTTACATGGTCTCAACATATCTATTATATTAATTTCAATGGGAAGAAGTTGACATAATGTGCCTTCTGATATAATTTATTGAGAAGAACGCAGCATCCCTTCTGTGACATTCCTGTTATTAAATGCATAACATAATTTAAATTATGGGGAAACATGAGACAAACCCACATTGGTCAACATTCTACAAAATAATGTCTGTGTACTCTTTGAAATTATCAGTGCCTCTTTTTTTTTTTATTTTTTTTTTAAATTTTTTTTTTTTTTTTTTCAACGTTTATTTATTTTTGGGACAGAGAGAGACAGAGCATGAACGGGGGAGGGGCAGAGAGAGAGGGAGACACAGAATCGGAAACAGGCTCCAGGCTCTGAGCCATCAGCCCAGAGCCCGACGCGGGGCTCGAACTCACGGACCGCGAGATCGTGACCTGGCTGAAGTCGGACGCCAACCGACTGCGCCACCCAGGCGCCCCTATCAGTGCCTCTTTAAAAGTAAAAGCAAAACTGAGAAATTTCTCTTTAGTAAAGGAGATTGTTGAGAAGCAGTGTGATCCACGATTTTCTTTTACTGTAATGTTACTGAGAAAATGGAAATCTGAATTAATGCTATAGACAATACTGTTTATATAACTTTCCTGTGCTTATGTATGAAAATATTTTTTGTTTAGGAAATACACACCAAAGTTTATGCATAAAGTGAAGTACTGTTTTCTAATTAAAATACTATAAAATATGCAGAAAGAGAATGATAAAGCAAACGTGGTTTAAAGGTTGACATTTGGGGAAACTGAGTGAAGTGGAAGTTGGAATTTTTTGTATTATTCTTGTAACCTCTCTGTGCCAGGTATTTTGTCAAAATAAAAATTTAAAAGAACAATAAGGGTT
Organism: Puma concolor; assembly: GCF_028749965.1. Taxonomy (NCBI): domain Eukaryota; kingdom Metazoa; phylum Chordata; class Mammalia; order Carnivora; family Felidae; genus Puma; species Puma concolor. The sequence goes on along the minus strand of NC_141667.1, from coordinate 201,331,194 downwards.
TTCAATCTTTTTTTATAAGCTGTCTCTTTCATTTTTTATTTCTACACCAGGCAAGTGACTTTTACAAAAGCTTTAAATCTGTCTTTGAAACTTCTGCGTCTAGACAATGATAGGTCACCTTCAGTAACTGACCTTGTAGACTACTCACCTGCAGGAAGATGTCTGGCTAAAGAGAAGAAAACTTAGATTATGTGTCTTTCCCATACAATATTTCTTTCATTGATTATTATTACTCCAGAAATACTTGGCAAGGGAGAAGTGATGTGAAACTCAAATCTCTTCAATGGTTTTACTTTCAGAAGCTTGATAAGAGAGTTAGTTGATACAACTGCTAAAATTAGGTTTAAGGATTATCCATGGATAATTCCTTCTCAATTTCTATGTTATTATCTATGAAACCACCATTTATCTGTCACCCTAAAATGGGCTTATTTTTCACTCATCCATCTCTGTGAAAAACCTTTAATTAGTTGCCAAGTCCCTATTTTTTCTCTTTAAATTCTCTTTATTTTGTATACATTCTTGACTGCATAACTTTCTTTTTGTTTTATAAACTACTTTATTGAGGTATGATTGACATGTTAAAAGGTATACATATTTGATATACACAATTTGACAAGTTTTGGGTTTGACTGCATAACTTTCTTATTAAGAGCATTCTAGGGGCACCTGGGTGACTCAGTCAGTTAAGCACCTGACTTCAGTTCAGGGCATGAGCTCTTGGTGGGTTCAAGCCCCACATCGGCCTTTGGGCTGACAGTGCGGATCCTGCTTAGGATTTTCTCTCTCTCTCTCTCTCTCTCTCTCTCTCTCTCTCTCTCCCTCTCTCTCTTTCTCTCTCTGCCCCTACCCCACTTGTGTGGTCTCTCTGTCTCAAAAATAAATAAATAAAATTTAAAAATCTTATATATACATATATATGTATATAAGCATTCTGATCTCTCCCTTTTGGCCATTGGTTGAGTCCAGTTTCAAATACTTCATGCCTATAGTCATACCACATCGGGATTGACAAATAATTTATATCCCATATTATATAATTGTTTCCACTTTTTTTGTTCATTTAACTTTAGTGTTATTTATCAACTTGATTTTAACTTTTTTTTAATTTTGTTTTTAATATTTATTTTTGGGGGAGAGATAGAGAGAGAGAGAGAGAGAGAGAGAGAGAGAGAGAGAGAGGAGAGAGAGTGTGAGCAGGGAAAGGATAGAGAGAGGGAGACACAGAATCTGAAGCTGGCTCCAGGCTCCAGGCCTCTAGCTGTCAGCACAGAGCCCTAGGTGGGTCTCGAACTCACCAGACCGTGAGATCAGGACCTGAGCTGAAGTCGGACGCTTAACCAACTGAGCCACTCAGGTGCCCCTATCAAGTTGATTTTAAGTCAATTAAAAAAATTTTTTTTAATGTTTATGTTTTTTTGAGAGAGACAGAGACAGAATGCTAATGGGTTAGGGCACAGAAAGAGGGAGACACAGAATCTGAAGCTGCCTGCAGGCTCCAGGCCTCTAGCTGTCCGCACAGACCCCAACGTGGGGCTTGAACTCACGAGCGGTGAGATCATGACCTGAGCTGAAGCCAGACGCTCAACCAACTGGGCCACCCAAGTGCCCCTTAAGTCAATTTTAAACAAAGTCCACTGCTTCTGTAGCTTCACAAACCCAGCATAATCTAAACACTTAGCAAGTACTCACTAAATATTTATTGATTTATTTGAAAAATAAAGAGTGCCTTTTGTATACCAGCTAATGTTTCTACACTTGGCATATGTCAAACTGATCTTTTGAGCCTTGTCTTGTAGAAGGAGTAGACATGTACAAGTCAATTAAAAATATGCATAAACAAGATAATTTCAGACTCTGAAACATACAATGAAGGAAATTAAAGTATGATTGATGTCTGTGACTGGCAGGAAAGATTGATGTAGATTGGGTGGTCCTTAAAGGCTTCGCTGAGAAAATGACATTTGAACCGTGAGAAGCTCTAGTCACCAAGATTTGGGCTGAGTCAAAGCATGTGTGCATGAGCAAATATGAGAACAATTTTGATATATTGGCCAAAAAAAAGCACAATCTGACTGCAACTTAGTGAATGAGGGATAAAGGCAAGTTAAGAGAAATAGGCAGTAGGAGTATGATTTTTTTGCTTCCAAAAACAATAAAAAGGGAAAGTTTTCATCTTGAGACGCCTCGACCAATTTTTATTTTTTAATCACTCCAACTGGATAAAAATAGACTTATTGTTGGAGAAAAGAATTTAGAAACTCTTGAGACAAGTATAATGATTCAGATAAATAATAGTGGCTTGGTGTGGGTTTATAGTGGTGTGGGTTTAAAGAGTCAAAGGAGTTAATGACTTTGAGATACTCAGAGGATTAATTAATGGATTTGATTTGGCCATTGTGGAATAGGACAAGAAATGAGTCCTAAGTTTTCATCTTTAGCACCAGGTTAAAAATAAATAAATAAATAAATAAATAAATAAATAAATAAGAGATCGAGGGCCCTCTTCTGGATATGTGAGTATGAGTATATTAGGGAGATCAAGGCTACCACCATAGTCATGTTAAATCCTGTCTGTAGAAATCCATGCTGTGTTACCAAGGAGACAGTTTGATACAAGAGTTTGATGCACAATGGAAATATCAAGGCTAGAAACATAAATTCAGGAATCATTGACAAATAAATTGGTATTTTAAATACCCTTTTATTTCTTTACCTAAATAAGTGAATATCAAAACATACTAATAATTTATTATAAATCCTGAATGATCCTAAGGTAGTTTTGCATTTATGTTGCTTATTTCCTTCTGAAAGCAAAATTTACTGAAAGCTTTTATTTCAAAATCAAACTGATTTTTTATAGTCTAAGGACAATTTGTCTTCAAATGAATTTTAATTCTAGAAATTATTTTCCCAATAATCATGTTTTTGTGTTTTTTTTTAATTCTATTTTGAGATTATTTTTGCTTGGGGAAAAAAAGTACTTCAAGAAATGAAGTACATCTTCATTTCTTTACAAATAAATCTTTTTCCTAAAGTAATGATTTCATTTACTTAGAATTTTTTTTTAATTACCAACATAAATAAAGATGAAGCAGAGATAAGGAAACAATACTTATCTGGTAACTTTTTGCTCAGATCTTTTATAATGTCGGCACAAATCAAAGTCAGAATTCAGAAACTATTCTAGAACTATTTTCTCTCAAGTCCCATTGGCTGAATTGTGGTTGGTAATGGTCTGTAAAAGGAAGCCAATTTGCCCCTTGATGGAGATTACTGTACCAAATGTAGCAAAGAGCTTCAGAAAATGTGACACGCTTTCTATTCAACAGTGAAAGAGTCGATTAGTTTCCTAGTTTTTCTTTTCGTGCAATGGAAATAGGTCTTGCTTGTTAATTCTCTTTAATCTCCCACATCAGTTTCTTGGCATTGTTGTTTATTTCTAAACCTGCATAATTGTATCTAAAGCAAAGCGCATAAATAAAATGTTTTAAAATTCTAATTCACTGGTAAATAACTACTCTTAAAACTTAATTTGGCAGGGTAAAAAACTTTCAACCAAAATGTATTATAATTATTAATGAATGTTTTTGAGAGGAAGATGCATGATTTCTTCAACATTACTAAGTTTCTTAATATCAATTAGTATGATTTTGCTTCCCCTAGAGGAAAATTTCTTTAAAATTCCCTGGTCATGCTATAGTCATCCACATAGTTAATACCTATAAAGATATATCCTTTATTTTTAATGCATTGTAGCATAGAAAAATACAAAATTCACTTTTATCACTTTTATCAAATATCAAATCAAAAATATAAAATTCACTTATATCAAATGTATATATGATCATCATGTACATTTATAAATCTAAATCAACAGATAAATTATGAAATTAAAACTTATCTTTTCCATCTTTCTGCATATTTTAATATGTCCATTTTATAGTTATATCTGAAATTTCTCTAATTAAATTATTAAAGTAGATAAAAGTCATCATCATGTTAGAAATGTCTTATAAACAAATAAATTAATTTACTGAGTTAAAATAAAGATTAAAGAGCCCCTGGGTGACACAGTCTTTTGAGCATCTGATGTGGGCTCAGGTCATGATCAAATCGTTTGTGAGTTCGAGCCCAGCATCAAGCTTGCTAATGTTAACTCAAGCAAGCTTCAGATTCTCTGGCCCCCTCTATCCTGCCCCTCCCCTGCTGGTGCTCTCTTTCTCTCAAAAATAATTACAAACATTGAAGTAAAGATTAAAATTATAATTCTTATGAAATATACTTTAAAGCTAAAAATTACATTACATATTTATACTGGAAAAAAATGAACTGATAAATATAAACTTACAACTATGCCTCTAAAGATGTCAGTTAAAATATTTAAGCACATGACATCTTCTGAGATGTCATATTTTGTGTTTAACAAATAGCTGTCATTGTAATAAAATATTTAAATTAGAATTTCACAAATATTTTATTAACTAATATAGCTATATGTAGAAAATTTTGTATAGTAGGGGAGAGCAAAATAAATTTCTATAATTTGCTTTGAAGTATGCATCTAAGATTAATATATTTTAGAAAAATCTGAAATTGAGATCATGGAAAAAATAGCATTGTAAGAGAATCCATTTTCCCCATCTCTCCACAAAGATTAATGATTGGACAGCTATCCATAAACAAAAACGGCTCTCAGAGACCTCTAGAGTCTACCCAGAAGTTTTAACAGCACCATGGAAAAAAAACCTGAGAATAATTGCACCAGAAGAGAAGGAAGACAACCTCATTTTACCTGGATCAACCCATTCTCCAAGCCAGCGTTGTTCAGTGCCAAGAAGAAACTTCCTAGCTAGAAAGAGTTCCTTTTGCCAGGAGAGGAAGAGCAGGGTGAGTGACCACCTTCAGCCTTTGGGTCATCTGGAAGGTCTCACTTGGATGTAACCCCACTCAGACCTGGCAAAAGTGAGACATATCGAGCCGCATAGGAACAAAGATGAAATTTATAGAATCCTTACATTTTGAATAGGTCTCAAAAATAGCAAATTCAAACTGCTTGCTACTGTAGGACTCCTGATCCTGAAGATAGTCATTGACGTTCCCATTTAACGCTGACAAATCTAGAAAAGATATTATTTCACAGAGCATTTATTTCATTTATTGAACAAATATGTGCTGATTTTCCCCTGAAGATAGACAAGAGTTTAGGCACAGGGGAAATAAAAACAAATGATACATGATTCCTGTGCAAAAGACAGACTACATGTGAACAAATTCTATACTTCATAGCAAACTACATGTGAGGGGGCTGGGGGCAAAAATTACATGGGGAAATACCACTCACATGGAAAATGTTCCAGAGGTAACACTTCAGCCATAAAAAAGGAGTTTGCTAGTACAAGAATGGCAGAAAGGGAAACAACATATGCAAATACACAAGGATATAAAAAGACATAACATTCAGGGGAATGCAAACATTTGCTCATTGCTCGTATATGAAATACCAGGAACACAGGCATGCAGTAGTATTGAGGATGTTGTCAAAGATGACATCATGAAAGGTTCATGCTATTTTCTCAGTTTCTCAGTTTCTAGTTGTGAGACAAACATTTTTTAGAAATCACTCTTTATGGGGGGCGCCTGGGTGGCTCGGTCGGTTAAGTGTCCGACTTCAGCATCAGGTCATGATCTCGAAGTTTGTGAGTTCAAGCCCCACGTCGGGCTCTGTGCTGACAGCTCAGAGCCTGGAGCCTGCTTCAGATCCTGTGTCTCACTCTCTCTCTCCCCCTACCCACTCACTCTCTGTCTGTCTCTCTCTCTCTCTCAAAAATAAACAAACATTAAAAAAAAAGTCACTCCTTATGGTACTCGTCCATAAGTAGACAGACAAACAGAATACTGTTCCAAAAAGAGAAAAAAATAACTGAGATTTAAATTTTATTAAATTGGCATTTAGATCACTGAGATGAAGATCAGCTTAAAGTAACTATATTGTGAGAACTTATAGTCACTAAAAAAATACTGAATCTGTATGTCATAACATATGCCAAGATAAACACCAAAAGAGCCAAATAGTTAAATGTAAATAATGAAATTAAAGTAAAAACAAAACCGAATATGGATGAATTCATTTAAAATATTGGAGTAGAAAAAATTTATCACGCAAAATGCAAAAGCTATAGTAAAGATTCTTGATAGAATTGAACTATATTAAAAAGCTAGCAAACAAAAAATCCTGATAAAAAACAACATGAAGGACACATTTATTGAGGAAGCACAGGTATCAGAGATGAATACTTACTGGAAAATGGCTTTATCAAGATAAAGGATTAATCTGTGTAATAGGAAATTATGTCTACCCTAAATTCATATGTTAAGATTTAAACCCCAGTACTTCAGAATAAGATGATGATGATGATGATGATGATGATTTGGACATAGGGCTTTAAGGAGGTAAATAAATTGAAATGAGGCCATTAGTGTGGATTCTAATCCAATCTGACTGTTTCCATATAAGAAGAGGAGATTAGGACATACAGAGAGATACCAGGGATGCCCTCACACAGGAAAAAGTCCATGTGAAGACATAGGGAGAAGGTGGTAGTCTGCAAACCAATAAAGAGACCCCAGGAGAAACTAAATTTACCAAAACCTGACCTCCAGAGCAGTTAGAGCAGTTAGAAAGCAGTTAGAGAGCAGTTAGAAAACAAATTTCTGTTGTTTCAGTTACTCAGTATATGGTATTTTGTTATGGTAACCTCAACAAAGTAATACACCCTCCTTTATGTGCAAAGTGGGAAAGATAAAGAAAAAAATGCCCCCCGAACCAATTGAAGAATGGGTAAAAATCTTGAAAATACAGTTCACAGAAAAATAAAGATGTTCCTTAAACATATGAAAAGTTGCCTAAGCTCATTCATAATAAAAGTCATGTGCATAAAACTGCAACAGAGATGCTATATATCACTTTCCAGATTGGCAAAAACTGCACAAAGATGTGGGGAGAATCTGGGGTCTTTGCAAGGTCATCTGTTATGCAACCATGAAGATTCTATATTATGTTTATAAGCCAACTATAAGATTTGTAAATAGTTCTGGTAGTATAATTTATCCAAACTCAAGTGGGCAGTGTACCCATCTCCCTTGAATTTATCAAAAACATACAGAACAAATTACGTTTGAAAAATGTCATCAAGAATATAAGGTAATAATCTGTACTGGGGCACAGAGAATTTTTCAGCAACAAGAATTTTTTTTTTTCCTAAATCCAATGCCCACTGTTTTATTCACTCACTTACATGGCCACTTGTTTCCTGGTCTTGCACTTGAAGACCTAAGATTGGTCTCATTATTATTTGACTGCAAGTCTAACCAGCTTTTCAAGACTGTCCTCAAAAGCATCAAGATAGTTTTGACCTTTCCAAGACCCTGCAGATAAATCCTCACCAGGGCACTTTGCTCACTCATTCCCTAGGGCAGGGTTTTTAAAAAGCATGCCCTTGGACTTGGAGGCAGGCAGTAAAATTTTCTCAGATTTGTCCCAATGGAACTGCCACCTCTCCTTCCCTGTGTTGCTCACTTCTTTCTCTTTCTTTACTTTTCTTCTCAAGAGAATCATCTGAAGGAAAAAAAAAATGTCATGATGCCAGTGGATGCACCTTACTGAAAAATGCAGTGGGTCTAGTCACAGCTCTCCAGTATCGCATTGTTATAGATCCAATGATTCTCTATATATCCTGTTTCCTCCTCAGTGTCGGTGGTATTTTAGTCATACAGATCATGGGTCAAATGGATAAAGTATTTCTGCTGCTTGTGTAGTGTATATATATTCATAAAATTTGCATATATATAAAAGTATTTCTATGAAGAGACCATATCTTGTGACATCTAGAGAATTATCTATTGTCTTTATTGATAGTGCTGGTATAAACATTGGGGTGGGTGTGCCCATTTGAATCGGTACTTTTGTATCCTTTGGGTAAACACCTAGTAGTAAATTGGTGGGTTTTAGGTTAGTTCTATTTTTAATTTGAGAAGTCTCTGTACTGTTTTCCAGAGGGCTGCAGCAGTTTGCATTCCCACCAACAGTATAAGACTGTTCCATATCCTCAACATTTGTTGTTTCCTTGTTGCTAACTTTAGCTATTCTGAGAGGTGTGATGTGGTATCTCATTGTAATTTTGACTTGTGTTTCTCTAATGATGAGTGATGCTGAGCATCTTTTCATGTGTCTGTTATCTATCTGTATGTCTTCTTTGGAAAAATGTCTATTTATGTCTTCTGCCCATTTCTTAACTGGATTGTTTTTTGTTTTTTTTAAATTTTTTTCTCAACATTTTTATTTATTTTTGGGACAGACAGAGACAGAGCATGAACGGGGGAGGGGCAGAGAGAGAGGGAGACACAGAATCGGAAACAGGCTCCAGGCTCCGAGCCATCAGCCCAGAGCCTGACGCGGGGCTCGAACTCACGGATCGCGAGATCGTGACCTGGCTGAAGTCGGACGCTTAACCGACTGCGCCACCCAGGTGCCCCTGGATTGTTTTTTGAGTGTTGAGTTCGATATGTTCTTTATAGATTTTGGATACTAATCCTTTATCAGATACGTCATTTGCAAATATCTTCTCCCATTCCATAGATTGCCTTTTAGTTTTGTTGATTGTTATTTTGCTTTGCAGAAGCTATTTTATCTTGATGAAGTTCCAATAGTTCATTTTTGCCTTTGTTTCCCTCGCCTCAGGAGATGTGCCTAGTACGAAGTTGCTGTAGCTGTGGTCAAAGAGGTTGCTGCCTCTGTTCACCTCTAGGATTTTGATGGTTTCCTGTCTCACATTTAGGTCGTTGATCCATTTTGAATTTATTTCTGTATATGGTGTAAGAAAGTGGTCCAGTTTCATTCTTCCACATGTTGCTGTCCAGTTTTCTCAGCATCATTTATCGAAGAGACTTTTTTTTTTTGGTGGATATTCTTTCCTGCTCTGTTGAAGATTAGTTGACCATATAGTTGCGGGTCCATTTCTGGGCTGGCTCTTTCTTTTTCTTTCTTTTCTTTTCTTTTCTTTCTTTCTTTCTTTCTTTCTTTCTTTCTTTCTTTCTTTCTTTCTCTCTCCTTCTTTCTTCCTTTCTCCCTCCCTCACTCCTTTACTCCCTCTCTTTTCTTTCTTTCTTTCTTTCTTCTTTCTTTCTTTCTTTCTTTCTCTTTCTTTCTTTCTTTCTTTCTCTCCTTATTTCCTGTATGATTCCTTATTTCCTGTATGATTCCTTATTTCCTGTGTGATTTCCTGTATGATGATCTCTCTCTCTTTCTCTCTCTGTCTCTCTCTCTCCCACCTCTTTCTATGATCAAGGCCCGATGCCCTCCACAGAACCCACAATCCTTTTCTCCCCCAAATCACATCTCCATACCTCCTACTTTGATGTGGCTTCTTCTCTCCCTCTAGTTGTTAGTTTGTTCTGTCAGTCCTCAGATCAATTTCTTGGGTGTTCAGAATGATTTGATATTTATCTAGCTGTATTTGAGGGATGAAGAAGACATAGGGTCTTCTAACTACTCCACCATCTTAACTGACAGACATTTAAAAAAATAATGCATAATTTTCTTTTCATTTTAGATAATACAAGCAACAGACTAGCATAAAGCACTGATGAATTTCTGTATGTTTCCTTCGATTTTCCACTTTATTTCAAGATTAGATCACTCAAATTGCTGGCACACCCTTGTTATGTTCCTTTTGAGGACGTAAACAGACTCTGCTAAAAACATACAATTTTACACTTCATTTCATCCACCGTTTTTTTTTTCCAGCTTTATTGAGATATACTTTAGGTATAATTTTCCCAGTTTCATTGAGATATATATTGACACATTGGGTAAGTTTAAAGTGTACAACATACTGATTTCATACAATTGTATATTGCCATATGATTACTACCACAGCATTATGTCACATCATGTCACATAATTACTAGTTATTTTTTGTGATGAGAACATTTAAGATTAACTTTCCTAGGAATTTCAGGAATATAATCCAGTATTGTTAACTATGATCACAATGTTGTATTTTAGATACACAGAACTTACTCATCTTCAAACTGTGTGGGGGATAAGCTTAGGAATCCCTTGGGCTTACCCTAATGGGTTAACAAGGCATAAAGAAATACAAAGCCATAGGATGCTCACACCCAAGTTTGGGTAAACAAGATTAGCACCCCAAGAATAGGGAAGTGCAAAGGAATAAAAAATAGGAAGGTGTAGAGCCCCAGAATAGAGAGGGAGGGACAAAGGCCCAAAAATAAGAGTGCAAAGGTGCCTAATACATAGCTATATGAAATAAACAAGATTAGATATTCAGGGTGGAAGCATCCCCCAAGTTAGTACTATAGCAGAAAGCTGCTTTCACAGGAAGGACCAAGTTGGGTAAACAGGTAAATTGGGCTATAGACCTGCTGTGCTGAAGGCAGAGCAGCCCAGAGTGGAGATGATTTACAAAAGGAAAGGTACCTTGTTAACTCTGAGGTTATTTCCCGTACCTGTCTCATCCCCTAGACTAGCTAAGATAAACAGAGGTGATGCCTTATGTCCATTGTAAACAACCTTCCTCTTGACTTCCCAGCACCCAGATTTTGTTTTGTATTAACCCAAACTCCTAACCCTGAATATCTTCACTACACCCTTTCCCTCACATCCACAAGTTAATGTTCACAGATTCACTGTCTCTTTGTGCACTTCCATCACCTTTGTAAGCCTTCTAATCCTAATAAAAATGGGGCAGGGACCCTTATGAGAGGCTCTTATCTTTTCCTGGACATTAGCCACTTCTCATTTCTTCATCCTATGTCCCGCTCGTTTGCTGGCCAAAAGACAACTTCAGGCTTCGAGTCTACAACAAAACTGGAAGTCTAAACTCTTTGACCCAATGTCTGCTACCATAAGACCCAGCAATCTCACTTACAAGTATATATTCAAAGGGAAAGAAAGCAGAATATCAAAGAGATATCTGAAGTCCCATGCTCCTATGTTTATTGCATCATTGTTCACAAAGGCCAAGACATGGAAACAACCTATGTTTCCATCAACCATTTTTAATTACTAGTTTTTGATCAGACAATATAGTTTGAAGCTCCTGGATCATAGTATTTGATGTAGAATATTTGATATACATTAAACATAAAAATAAGTGATACTATTAGGGAGTCCTCAGATCAGATTGAGGGGGGGTACACCAAATGTGGAATGACCTGATCAGGTGGAAGCCAGTGGCACAGGCATTGAAAGAATTCACCCAAGGCTGAAAAAAGGAGATAGAAGTTTATTGAATAACACCACAAGGGATTGACAGGCAGGACAGCAAAGCAGAGACTGCCATGAGGCAGTTGTGGGGAACTGTAGCTAAGAGGGAAGGTGATGAAGTTTGGGAATATATGACTTTTCCTTTTTCAGTACCTGTGTCCTAGTATGAGTAACCCATTGGTCAGCTAGGGCTGTTGGATACTTTGAGGTGGGTCTTCTGATAGGTCTGTTCATATTTAGCGAGGGGGTAGGGGGTCAAAATGGGCCCTCTACCTTACTCAGATTTCCATTGTTCAAGTTGATTGCCTAAAAGCAGACTCTACAACTATGACATATAAGAAAATTTTCAATGGAAAGAGGGAAAATAAAAAGAACAACTAGAACTCACACACACACACACACACACACACACACAGAGTCAGTGTTTATGCACTGTTTTTTTGTTTTTTGGTTTGTTTTATCTCTGGACAGTCTTTTTGTGTTTTCCTTCTCTCCCTTTGTACATTAATAATCAAAGAAGATGAGTTGCTGCCTTACTTCTCTTTTAGGAGTTTCAGATAACAATACAAAACCAAAGGGAGACTGAAACAGAAGTGTGCTTGCCTGTACCAAGGACATAGTGAAGGCCAATGGTCATAGTAAGGGCTGGGTAGTGGAAGGTGAAGTCTGAAATGGTGCTAAGGCCAGACTATGGTGGGCAAAGATTATGGTAAGGAGTTGGGATATGATCTTGAACATAGTGGAAGACTACTGGAAAATTTACAGCAGAAGTGTTATACTATTAGATTTACTTTTTTTCTTCTAAAGATCAATCTGCCTAAAATGTAATGAATGCATGGTAGGGAGTAAGATTGGACACAGAAAAACGGTTAAGAAGTTGTTTTACTTATCCAGGTGAGAGAAAATGGTGATTTTGCTGTGATTTATTGAACCAGAGATGGCACAAGTTACTTACATTTGCGTATATTTTACTTATATTTGACATGTAATTGTAATAACCACATGATCATTTTTGTCCTAGGAGTAGTGGTTGACAAAAGAACAGAGAAGAGAGAGAAGGAAAAATCAACTACTTTCACATTTTCCTAAAGATAGGTCTAGACTTGGGCCAAAATTAAAATATGCAAAGCATATACTTTCCCTTGTCACATCCTTATATATCATCTTTTCACATGACCTGTTCCCCAGAGTTCCAGGCCTACTGTGTCCTCATGCTGTTCTGATTTCTTCTTTGTGACTCCAAAAGAAAGAAATAAAAATCTTCAGGGTCCAAGTTTGCCTTCTGTATATAATTTCTCAAAACATCCATTACCTCTAGTGTGGGAGGTGGAGGGGATATAAATGATTATGTAAATAAAGTAAATAAATAGGATGGAAATAATTTTATGTAATTTCTGAAGATTTGATAGATCAGTATTCCTACCTAGAATGTTCTTATTTTATTCATTGCTAGAAATGTGTCCCAAGCTTACAGAGGATGGCAGGATATAACCACTTACTACCCCATACATGTCAAAATGGGCAATTTTGATATGTATGAAATACATAGGCAATGTAAAAAAAATAGGCAATGAGACTTAATGGATCAAAGAAGATGGCTTATTGCTTAGAGCATACCAGTCATGAGCATTAGAAGAATTCCATTGCTCTGCCTGTCCCCAGGTCTCCAGTTTCATAGTCACTAATAGATCCCAAACACATAGTAAGTTTTGTGCCACGGCTGAGGAAATTAGAGCTTAAGGAACCAACACTTTTATAGGAAGCAAAAAGCAAGGGTGCTGTTTGTCACAAGACAAACATGTAGGAACACAAAAGGCCCAGAGAGGACGGTCTCCCAGCATTCCAAAATGTGTGTGTGTGTGTGTGTGTATGTGTGTGTGTGTGTGCACATACATGTGCATGTGTATGTCTGTGTGTAAAAACATTTGTGAAATATGAGGTAGGGCTGATTTTGACCAACCAGCTGAGTGAGCCCTTAGTCAGGATTCAATATCTAAGTTTTACCTGATTTCAAAATTCTTAACTTCCTCCATCTAAATTCACAGAGTTCTAAAACTTTAAGTTTTTGTTTTGTTTTGTTATATTTTTGGTATCTTAATTGCTCCCATAGAGGCAACTTTCAGAGTTTTAGTAGGGAGAGAGACTGCTTGGCCAGAGTATTGTGGGTGGCATGGGAAGAGGAGAGGATTACAATTGTTGGTAATTCATTTTTTTTGTAAATCAAGGCTTTCTTGCATTCATGAACTGGAACAATGCATTTTTTTTATAAATAAGAGTAGCTCCTACTGCGTACAAAGGGATAAAGCTCAGAGTATATTTTCAGTTACTGAGTCTTTTTTTTCTGTTAGTGTGATCTTATAAAAGCTAGGGAGCTGAGTGAAAAAGATAAAACATATAACAACAATGTATATGCCTACTACTCACTCTATAGTCCTGCTCAAAGAAGTCCTTTGTCTTTTTCTTAATTAAAACACCATTTTTTCTCTATAAATTCAACATACAGTGTTTGTTTAAGAAGGCAAGCATTATCCCATCCAGTCGTGGTTGTAACACCTGTACAGTACCACCAAGCTACCCAGAAGAGATTTGGTTTATAATAAAATAAAACCTGGTCCAAGAACCCTGAAGAAAAGAGATATGGTCATGCAGACTAATTATTCCAAAATGTTTGAAGAAATGCTCAAAACTAAAACTACTACAAAAGTATCTGTGATAGCAGCTGCATTGGTAAATTATTTTGTGGGATATCCAATAAAATGAGAATTCAGTACCTAAATTGTAACAAAGCTTGCACAAAAGCTAAATACTGTTCTCACTAGAAATCAAATTATAAACCTTATGTTTTCCCCAAAGCCATTATTAACAAGTTTGGTAGAGAGAGAGACAGAGACAGACATAGAGGGACAGAGACACAGGGAGAGACAAAGACAAAGAAGAGAGAGATTAACCGGGAAAATACGTTTACTTGTTTTATGGAATTTAAAATGTTTGATTAAGTAAGAGTAAATTTTATAACACTACAAGTGGTATTTCCAAGTGAACCAATTAATTCTGTTCATGAATTGAACAAGAAAAAATAACATGCAATGTAAAAATTAATTCATGACACAAGAAAAATATACCAACTTCCATTCTGATTTTGACCACATTATATATTTGCTACCCATACAAACCAAGCAGAGAAATATACAAATATAAAGAGAGGATACTTGGATCCATTATGCTTACTTAGAAAGATTGTCTCTGAAGTATACCAGCCATTCTAAGTGAAGCTGCTTTCAAAATGATGCAACTAATCACTTTCTTAGTGCAGAGAAAACTGTAACATCTATGATACTGTGCCAGATGTTGAATATGTTAGATACTGCCAAGTAGTAAATTATTTTTCAGAAGTAAATGAAACAATTTGAAAGACAGAAAATATTTTCTAGTTACTCATTGTCTTATCAAATGGAGAAAGTGTATTTATAAAAACGCCAAATTCATTTTAATGGAATTGAAGAAGTATGTAACAAGTTGGCTATGTATCTGTGTGATTGCACCTGAAAATAAGTATATATTTTCATGAGAAAGGAATATAACAGCCACAGACAAAGTTATGACAAATCCTAGATTCCCAAGGGCAGTATCATAGGACTCTTTGTTTTCTGATGGACACCAAGTCCTACCTGGTTTCAGTTGAAATTTTGGTAATTAAAACACACACACACACACACACACACACACACACACACACACACATTAATAAACCAGGGATAGACATAAACATTAATCTATATTTTGCGAAAAGGGGGAATGCCTATATTGCCAGACTTATCAGAAGAGAAGCCTTGAGGGAACAAGGGATTAGAAGATTGTATTTTAATGCACCTTGATTAGTAAGCAGAGATAGTATGGGTACAATATGTGCAGAAAAGAAGAATTGATATCAATGGAAATTAAGTGGATAAATGAAATCCTAGACTTGCAAACTAAAATCACATAAATCTTATCCCTTTTTAAAAATAGAGAGAAATGCTAAACCCACCTAACTCATATGGGTTAATTATAATGAAAGAAAGGGATGTTGAGGTCTGCCTGGCTTTTCATGAAATTGAAATGACAGAGGCTAGATGAACCACAGATGAGTTTCATACATATATGGGAACTACAGATCAAAGAAAAAGATGAAAAACTAGAAAAGAGGAAAATTCCATGCCTCCATTTTGACATCAGACAGAATCAGTCTGTGAGGTCAACCATTTAGGCTTAGGTGTCCCAAGATGACAGATGTTTCAGAGGATTTTGAGTAAAGGCTACTCCAGATGCCCATTTCATCAGACACAAGTTAGTCATTTCGCATCACTTTATCTATCTATCTATCTATCTATCTATCATCTATCTGTCAAGGTAGGCAGCCAGCCATATTTGTGGATTGCTTTACTTTTTTAATGAAGCTTTATCACCTACATGCTTCATTTAATTCCTTTGTCACACTCATGAAAGCCATAAAGCAGCTTTATCCTAATTTAACAAGTGAGGAAATAAACACTTTGAAATACTGGAAGACTTACTTTACTCCACAAAAGAAATAAATTGTAGATACAAGAATCTATGTCAGTATTAAAAATCCTTTATAATCTAATAGGCAAGTATAATATAAGGAAGCAGTCAGCTTGTGGACAATTACATGAAAGATAAATGAAGATACTTTGCAAATTGTGGGGATGGGAAAAAACATGTTTACTATGGTAAACATCACAAAAACATGTTTACTATGGTATCAAGAAAAAATTAGAAGAGATAAAAAGTTCGGTTTTACTATGTTGTCCCTTTGAAATGTCAAATTACGAATGATCACAACAGCTTTTGTTTCCTTGTCTACTTTGCTATTGCTAACAACTTGGCTAATTCACTTCTCATTTCACTTTCTATTTACATAATAACTACAGCTGAAACAGAGCAAGGAAGGCAAAATCTTAATTTTTTTCCTTTTTTTTTTTTTTTTTTTTTTTGCTAAGTACAGATTTACTGGCACTCTGAATGAAATTAATGACAGTAATAAAAATTTGAAAGTATTACAAGAATTAAATCTACATAAACGGTTGAGATATGTTAACACTGCCAATAATTTTAATCAAAAATGGAAAAAGGACAGAGAGATGGGAGAAATTTAAACCCTTACCCGTCAGGTAGTCTATAAGATATTTCCCTCCTGCCTCCCCTCTCTCCTTCCCTAAGATAATATCAACTACAAAAAGATGCCCTATAGACACTAATGTACTTACAGATACAGGTTCTTTATGAATTGTTTGTTTGTTAGTGAACAGTAGCTAAATTTTATCTAGAATGTTGGCTATACAATATCACTGTGTTTTTTAAACATTATAACTGAAAAATTTTCCCCCCACACTCTTTATACACTTGGCTTTGCCATAAGACATTGACTTTTTGAAATGATTTACTGTTAGAAATACATCTTTCTTAATGTATCTTTCATTGAATGACTCATCCACCCAATTTTTTAATGTACTTTTTTATTCACATGGAAATTAAAGAAATGTTTTAATCATTTTTTGAGAGAGAGAGACAGAGCATGAGCAGAGGAAGGGCAGAGAGAGAGGGAGACATGGAATCTGAAGCAAGCTTTAGGCTCTGAGCTGTCACCACAGAGCCTGATGTGGGGCTTGAACCCACGAACTCATGATCCCTGAGATCATGACCTGAACAGAAGTCTGACACTTAACCAACTGAGCCACCCAGGGCGCCCCTGACATGGAAATTTTTAAATACCATGGTCTGGCTAATTGGAAATGTCTGTACTTATACCCAACACTATGAAACATCTACCATGCTATGTGATTTTTTTTTAACACTTGACTATTCTAATCACTCAAGGTATTTTCTATTTATCCTCCCCCAAAATGTATTTACTTAAAAATAAACATTATTTTCTCTGCCATGTTATTTTCCATGTAGTAATTGAAATTTTTCTATGTTTTAGAGGGAGGGAGGCAGGGAGAGTGAGAGTGAGAGACAGGGAGAGAGAGAGAGAGAAACATGAGCAGGGAAGAGAGAGAGAAAGAGAGAGAATATCTTAAGCAGGCTCTATACTCAGTGCAGAGACTGATGCAGGGCTTGATCTCATGCCCCTGGGATCATGACCTGAGAGCTGAAATCAAGTCGGATGCTCAACCAACTGAGCCACCGAGGCACCCCTGAAACTTTTTGTTTTTTAACAAGCAAAGAAGAATGAGAATATTCTTACTTTCAGGTAAATATTCTCAAAAGTAGCTTCCCAAAAAAAGTGTAGTTAGTGTAATGTGGCATTTACTTCCTGTAGCTATTAAATATGAATCTTATTAAAAGCATTCTAAACATTACCATAATATTTACTGAAATGCTTTTTAAGTTTTTTTTTTACATGACTTTAATCATTGCAGAAAAAAAATGTTTAGATGGCCTTCATATTTTGAATGTTTTAAAAATTGCTATTTATCAAGTAATTCCTATAGTATCATTATCCATTATCTCAAGGCACAATAGAGTATAGATAAGGCTCATCACTGATGACAATTGATCCAACTCTATGTGTTATGAGTCTAAGCTCATTCTGTGCCCCACACAACAGGCCAATAAGTCAAGAGAAAAGATCCTGGGGTAAGGAAGGCAACTTTATTCAGACAACTAGCAAACCAAGGAGATGGCGGACTACTTTCCTAAAGAACCATCTCCCTGGGCATGAAATTTGAGCTTCTTTTATGTTAGCAAAGGAGAAAAAAGGAGATTGGAGTCAAAAGATGGCTGACATCTGTAGACATCAAAAGAAGGTTGTGTAACTTCTTTGTCCTTTGTCAGTTGATCTTTTCATACAGGAATCTGGTCATGTCATTTCTGAAAATCTTAGACATAGCATAATCATTTCTGTATGTACTTCCTTATCTCCTCAGGTGAGGTAGGTTTTGGATAAAAAGCAGTCTTTGTACATCTAAGCTATAACATGCCTACATGCAAGGTAAGCAGAAGTCACAGCAACAAGGGAGATAGAAGCAATAAGGAGTGAGACATGCTAAATTTAAACCTGTTACATATATTTTACATAATTTCATGGACATTTTTGCCTTATTATTTTTTTCATTTCTTTTCAGATGAATTATCACTATCTTTTCTGTTACCGAGTATAAAATTTCTGCTTGGAAAAATCTTAGTTCTGCCATCTTCTTGATCACTTTTGTTGTATTTTTATTATTATTCTGAAATGGTGTTTTCTTTTTTAGAAATTTTTTTAATGTTTTCATTTATTTTTGAGACATAGAGAGACAGAGCATGAGCAGGGGAGAGGCAGAGAGAGGGGGAGACACAGAATCTGAAGTGGGCTCCAGGCTCTGAGCTGTCAGCGCAGAGCCCGATGCGGGGCTCGAACTCACAGAGCGTGAGATCATGACCTGAGCTGAAGTCGGACGCTCAACCGACTGAGCCACCCAGGTGCCCCCTTTTTAGAAATCTTTAAAAAAAATCCTTGTTTATCTGTGAAAGATGAGTTTAATTTGTTCAAAATAGTAGAATCCACTAACATCCTTCCTGATATGTAGAAATTGAATAAGAGTAACTATTAACATCACTAAATAGTACACTTTCTCCTTAAACTCAGGCCACCTCTAGTAAGGCACATGACCCATAGCAGTCTGTCAAATATACTGATTGAGAGTACTTACATCAAATGTTGTATCAAATGTTACAGGTGGCTGGGTGGCTCTGTCGGTTGGGCGTCTCTTGGTTTCGGCTGAGGTCATGATCTCACGGTTCATGAGTTCGAGCCCCAAGTTGGGCTCTGTGCTGACAGTGTGGAGCATACTTGGGATTCTCTCTGTCCCTCTTCTGCTCACTCTCTCTCACTCTCAAAATAAATAAGCTTAAAAATGTTTATATGTTATATCAAATGTTAGTAAAATTGAAAATCACTATATTTTATAGAAATAATCTCAGGAGATATCACTACTTTCTCCACATACCTCAGTTGATCATCATAAAAACTGTCCTCTTCCAGGATCAGATTGGGGTGACATTACAATCTGAAAAACATTCACTATGAAGTGCTCCTAACAAACACCTGAGGTGTGGCATTTCTGTTGTTGAATGCCTCTGGATCCCCTCTTTATGAAACATAATGATTTCACAAACTTAGGGCAAAAACTCAAGATATTCTCTGCATTTTAGCCCTCTGATCCTAGAGAGCAAGAAGCGATTCCCTCATAAACATCCACTTGGAAATGCAATAATTTTTAATGAAAATACATTAAGCATTTCTCTTTAAAAAAAAATAGTTAATCCCACATCTCTTCTGAATCACACAAATGGTTTTAAAAATATCACATGACCAATCTACTAGAAGTATTCAATATCCTAGTCATAGAAACATAAGGGAAATTTAATACTATTGTTTAGCAGAAATTGATATTTATTGATAGAACTACTATAACAATAAAAACATTTTATTTTTTAAGTCATTCAAATCAAATCATCAATGTTAGTAGGCTAGGCCATTATCACACAAGCCAGCCCCATGTTTGTAAAAGTTCTCTTATGAGGGGTTCATAAAGTCATAAAATTCTTAGCATGATGAAAAGAAACTAGGCATGAAATTGTGTTTTATAGGAATCTGCTTTTCTATCCTATTTGTGTCTCCCGTAAAAAGTATTTATAACAGTGTGAATCCCAATTTGTTAAAAATTAATGTGTAATTATATTTGTAGAAAGATGAATAAATATTTTTATCTACACAGGCAAATTGTGCATTTTAATCTAGAATCATATGCCATGTGTTAGACATGCGTTTAAGTGGTCATTTCTTTGTCTACCTATTTTATTTTTAAAATAGGTTAATATTTACGATCACTTTATTGAGAATAGCTAAAAATGGGACCCTGGAATAAGATTTAATATTAATTTTCAGTATTGTGTGAGTGGATAGTAGTGTGTGATCAAGAATCATTAGTGAGATCGTGTCTTGTTCTGTAGCTGTCGACAAGAAAGTCTGCAAATCTTGGAAGAACAGAAAGACAGAGTTATCCTTCTTTAAAGTACTTTCTATCCATCAAAGTACAAGCCTCTGACCACACTCCATGCTAATAGTAATAGCCCTTTCCTTTTGCCCCTAAATTCTCCCAATCAATTCTTTTTTGTTCGTCCTTCAAAATAACACTTTGCACTTAACATTAAGTTACCAGAAGGTTCTGTGAATGCCAACCCACTGAAAACACCATCTTTCCCATACCTCGGCAAGTAACACAACTCAAAATGGAATCAGCAGATAAATGAGGAATGGCTAGAGAAGCATTTCTTTATGGTATCTCTAGGCTGATTGCCTTAGGGTTGAACTTTACATTTCTAAAATATTCGTGGGAAATTTAGAACCATAAAATTTCAAACCCATGATTTTTTTATATCATTATGGATCAAGTTAATAGCAGACTCATCATTTTAATAATTCATAATTAATCCATACATTATAGTAATTGATATTTAATCTTTATGTAATTGGACACTTTACCTTTGACTCTCTTGATTTATTAAATTTCCTTGAAAATGCTAAGACATAGAATGTTTAAGAAGGAAAACATACATTTAAAGAATCTATAGTTCTAGGTCAAAGAACATAGTTTTGTTAACTATGGAACTAATGCTCATAACATATTTGAGGAAGGATAAAATTCTCTTTTTAACTTATCTCTAATAGGTTCCACATAAACTATCATCTGAAACAAATTTTATCCTCAATGCCAGGGCAAGTTAACACAAGAATGAAAGGCAGTTTGTTCCCATAATTTCAAATCTGATTTATTTCTAAATCTGCAGTCACATATTCAGAACATGTTTGTGTAATGTTGTGCTAGGAGTCAGATGAAAAGCAAAACTGTGAGTCAGAGAAGTAAAATACTTTGCCTAGGAGTGTACTGCTGGTACATAACATGCAGAGATTGACATCTAGTTTGTCCAGACTCCAGGCCCTTCTGAATTGTACATATGCTCTTTATTCAGCCCTGACCCCTGGCAGAGAAAACCTACATTTATTGGAAGGTCACTGCTGAGATTAAATTTCTTCTCTCCTATGTAAGAACATCTATCAGAATAAAGCAAAAGAAGTCACCTTACCTGCACCCCACCCATTCCCTGCTCCCACCTGCAACTTGAGTTGTCTCATTTCTTTTTCTCCCCTTCTTTTAGTATATTTCTGTGAGGATTTTTTTTTTAATTCTACTGTATAAAATTCCATTTATTCCTGAAGATAATTAAGCTTAAGTAATTATCATAATTCTTTCTTTCAGGTTCCTTCAAGCGGAGACAATTCCAAAATGGTGAGTCCTCATCGTTTTTGTCTTTAGGTAGTTATTTGTTTCTAAAACAACTACTCCTGAGATACAGGGGTGGCATGGAATGGCATTTACTTTGAAGGTTTATTTCTGTCTTTCCCCTGAGATGTTCAGAATATCCACTTATTTCCAATTTATGAGATACTGGTACAGTTTTTCAGGATTTTGTTTACTACAATGTTGCCACACTCTCCATCACGGTAAGTAATGTACTGTAGGTAGTAGCTGTAGAGGCACCTTGGTGGCTTCCCCCATACTACCACACACTCATTGCCAGAGGCCATCGTTAAAGCTCATGCCATGATGTTGTATTTCCCTCCTTCCTTAACTGTTACCGCCAATTCTTTATGCTAGAAATTCTGGTTTCTCATTTCAATGTGTCATTACATCCTGGGAATCTCTGACATCCTCTTCTAGCTTAAAGACCTATCAAAACAACACGTCCAAGGGAATTTGGGAAAGAGCACTTGGAGTGCTTAAAATTCCCTTTTCATTGCAGAATATACAATATATAATGAGATACTCCAGTATTAAGTGAATTGATTGACATAATTTTTTTTTCTTGAAGAATAAATCAGAGTTTCAACTAGCCATAGCACTTGACATAATCCCTGAGTTTTCTTTTCCTCCTTTTAGGTCCTTGTAAAAAACATTCATGTCACCTACTACCTCTGGCTTCAGTTAGTTTTACTCATCTGAAATAACGTGTAATTTGTATATTTAGACGATTTCAAACACACTTAAAGTTAGGTTTCCCTGAGAAAGTTCTAGAAATTATGTGTTTTGATTATTTTCAGCACTTTAAGAAACATCAGGTTGGTTTGATTATTTTGGGTATAAATTTGTAAAACTGAAATTTAGTATCTGTTTCTTTCATCAGCAAATACTGTGTAACTGATACCCACCACTGCACTAGGTATTACAGATGCAAGGCGGAGACACGCAGACAAGGATTTCTGCCCTCATGTAATTTAATTTTACTAGGGTAAATGCTTACTCCAGCCACAAAATGAACACATGTGTAATTATTTTTAGTAAGTGCTATGATAAAGGAGGTAAACTGTGCTATGAATATGTTTGCAGGAGGGAACCTGAGTGATAGTGAAGAGAAGAAAGATCTGTGATTTAAAGAGTAAAAAGACATTAACTAGAGAAAATATGAAAATGGAGGAATAGGGCAGAAAGACCAATGTGTGCAAAGCAGGCCAGGCAGGAAAGGGGAGCGCAGTGCAAAATGAGACGGGAAGGTTGGAAGGTCCAAACCTCGCGATCCTGTAGAAAAAGGCAAAGAACTTTAACTTTGTCACACAATTCATGGAAAGCCATTAGATATTTTTTTGTTTGGTTGGTTTGGTTTAAAGATTTTATTTACTTTTAAGTAATCTCTATACCCAGTGTGGGGCTTGAACCCACAACCCTGAGAACAACAGCTGCCTTGTCCCACCTACTGAGCCAACCAGGCACCCCAGCCATTGGATATTTGTGAGGAGACAGATGCCATGGTCATTTTGCCTTTTGGATAATAGATGAGAGAAAAATGTATATTTGGATCAACTAGTTAGAATGATATTACAAAAATACAGGGGGAAATTACTGTAAATTGGATGGACTAGACTGCAATAATTTGAAGTTTATTAAAAAAGTTCTATGTTCTTAACTTTTTCTATAGGGAGCTTGATCATAGATATTTTATACTAGACGCCCTCTGTACCTCTGCTGTGATAGCGTGGAAGCAGTCATAGAAATAGAAAAAAAATGTTAACAAATGAGTATGGCTGTACAGATAAAACTTTTTTTTTTTTTTTTTAACACAAAAGGAGGCTGTGGGTCATATTTGGCTGACAGACTCTAGTTTGTCAACCCCTGTTCTAATGAATAAACGGACAGTGTTTGAGAGGCTTTTTTTTAAACTATGGAAATTTGTGTTTAAGGTTAAAGACAACGTGGGGCCTGGTTGGCTAAGTCGGTTGAGCATCTGACTTTGGCTCAGATCATGGTCTCACGGCTCCTGAGTTCCAGCCCCGCATCAGGTTCTGTGCTGACAGCTCAGAGCCTGGAGCCTGCTTCAGATTCTGTGTCTCCCTCTGTCTCTGCCCCTCCCCTGCTCGTGCACTCTCTCTCTCTCTCTCTCAAAAATAAAATAAACATGAAAAAATTTTAAAAAAATTTAAAAAAAGGTTAAAGACAACTTAATATCTACATTTCTTTGATAAAAAAGACATTAATTATTTTGTTAAATCTAATTTCTAATATAAAGTAATTATGTGAAATGGTTACATTATTTCTCTATAGAGCTGGGAATACATGTGAAAACTTTCCTTAAATGTCTCAATGCATAAATATTTAATATAAAAAATGTGAAGCCAAATACATGAATTACAAATTTGAGGTTATAAAATTATTTAAACTCATGCACAGTGAACAGCTGGCCTGTCATCATTTATGCACATTCTCTAATTCTTATTACTAGATTTTATTATATCTATTTTTGTGAAAATGTAAAAGGGGAAACTGGTATGGACACTAAATTCAATGAACTATTAAATAGGTGACAATAGTCATGATAGTCTCCCTGAATATTAATTAGCATAAGGATACACATATTGAAATTATCACTTACCTTTTCCAGAAAGAATATTTGCATAAAATAAGTTACAACCACAAAGAGAATTATATTTTTGCTTATTAACAACTTCATTACAAAGTTGATTAGTTGAATTTAATTTTAGGATCTGCTTTAAATATGTCTCTTGATTACTTATACTTTTATTTTTTTCAAGCTTTTATTTAAATTCCAGTTAGTTAACACACAGTGTAATATTAGTTTCAGGTGTGCAACGTAGTGATGCAACAATTCCGTACAACACCCGGTGCTCATCACAACGAGTGTCTCCTTAATCCCCATCACCTATGTAACCTATCCTCCCAGCCACCTCCCCTCTGGTGACCATCAGTTTGTTCTCTATAGTTCTGTTTCTTGGCTTGCCTCCTCTCTCTCTTTTTTCCATTTGCGTGTTTGTTTTGTTTCTTAAATTCCATATATGAATGAAATCATGTGGTATTTGTCTTTCTCTGACTGCCTTATTTCACTTACCATAATAGTCTCTAGCTCCATCCATGTTGTTGTCAAATGGCAAGATTTCATTCTTTTTGATGGCTGAGTAATATTTCATTGTATGTATATATCACCTCTTCTTTATCCATTCATCATTAGATGCACACTTGGGCTCTTTCCCTAATTTGGCTATTATAGATAATGCTGCTATAAACATCAGGGTGCATATATCCTTTGAATTAGTATTTTTGTATTCTTTGGGTAAATTATAGTAGTGCAATTGCTGGATCATAGAATAGTTTTTTTTTAACGTTTTGAGGACCCTCCAAACTATTTTCCACTGTGGCTACAGCAGTTTGCATTTCCACCAATCCCACCAACAGTGCAGGATCCTTTTCCCCCACATCCTTGCCAACACCTGTTGTTTATTGTGTTGTTGATTTTAGCCTTTCTCTCAGGTATAATGTGGTATCTCATTGTAGTTTTGACATGTGTTTCCCTGGGCCATCTGGATGGCTTATTTGGAAAAATGTCTATTCATGTCCTGTGCCCAGTTTTTAGTTGGATTATTTGTATTTCAAATGTTGAATTTCATAAGTTCTTTATATACTTTGGATACAAAACCTTTATCAGATATGTCATTTGTAAGTATCTTCTTCCATTCTCTAGGTTGCCCTATAGTTTCGTTGATTGTTTCCTTCGTTGTACAAAAGCTTTTTATTTTGATAAAGTCCCAATAGGTTATTTTTGCTTCTGTTTTCCTTGTCTCAGGAGACATATCTAGAAAGAAGTTGCTATGGCCGATGTCAGAGAGGTTACTGCCTGTGTTCTCTTCTAGGATTTTGGTTTCAAGTCTCATATTTAGGTCTTTAATCCATTTCGAGTTGGTTTTTGTGTTTGGTGTAAGAAAGTAGTCTAGTTTCACTCTTTTGCATATTGTTTAATTTTCCCAACACCATTTATTAAAGAGACTGTCTTTTTTCCATTGGATATTCTTTCCTGCTTTGTTGAAGATTAGTTGACTGTATAGTTTGGGGTTTCTTTCTAGATTTTTTATTGTATTCCGTTGATCTATGTGTCTGTTTTTAATGCCAGTACCATACTGCTTTGAGAGAGAGAGAGAGAATGCAGGGGGGGAGAAGAGAGCTGTATATTTCTACAGCCTTGTAATATAACTTGAAGTCTGGAATTGTGATGCTTCAAGCTTTGTTCTTCTCTTTCAAGTTTGCCTTGGCTATTCAGGGTTTTTTTGATTCCATACAAATTTTAGGATTGTTAGTTCTAGTTCTGTGAAAAATGCTGGTGGTATTTTGATAGGGATTGCATTAAATGTGTAGATTGCTTTAGGTAGTATTAAAATTTTTAAAATATTTGTTCTGGAGTGCCTGGGTGGCTCAGTTGATTAAGCATCCTACTTTTTTTTTTTTAATGTTTATTTTTGAGAGAGCGAAAGAGAGACAGAGTGCAAGTGAGGGAGGGGCAGAGAGAGAAGGAGACACAGAATCTGAAGCAGGCTTCAGGCTCTGAACTGTTAGCATAGAGCCCAATGCAGGGCTCAAAGTCACAAATCATGAGATCATGACCTGAGCCAAAGTCGGACGCTTAACCATCTGAGCCACCCAGGTGCCCCAAGTATCTGACTCTTGATTTTGGCTCAGTTGTGATCTCACGGTTTGTGAGTTTGAGCCCCGCTTTGGACTCTGCACTGACAGTGTGGAGTCTGCTTGGAATTCTCTCTTACTCTTTCTCTCTCTGCACACCCCCCCCCATATTCTCTCTCTCTCAAAATAAATAAATAAACTAAAAACAAAAGTAATATTTGTTATTCCAATCCCTGTGCGTAGAATGCTTTTCCATTTCTTTTTTCCATCTTCAGTTTCTTTCATTAGTGTTTTATAGTTTTCAGAGTACAGGTCTTTCACCTCTTTGGCTAGGTTCATTGCCAGGTATCTTATGGTTTTGCGGCAATTGCATATTATTTATGCTTTCAGATGCAAGACATTTCCTTATTGTTGATTCATTGTCTCTTTGGGGCAATGATGTATCATGTTTTAAGTAAAACTTTTGGAGAATTAAAAATATCCCAAATCTCCATTCAAACATACAAAAATTTAGAAATAATAGCTAATACTTTTCAGACACATTTTCCCAGGCACTGTTCCTTAATACAATAATATAAGATAGATATTGTTAATATACCTGTTTTACTGGTGAATAAACTGAGGTCCAGAAATTTTATATAACTTAACTATGGTCCAACACTTTGTAAATTAGAGTCCCAGAAAATTGGTCATGAGCCTGTGCTCTTAACTTCTATGCACATAATCTTACAAAGAATGATATTATAAGGTGCCATGAATTCATCTATTTTTTTCTAAGGATTATACATTTCTAAATAAGATCATATTTCAGGGCACAAAATGGAGACATAAATTCTTTAATAATATTTCAATTTACAAACATATCTTGATGTCTTTTTATTTTCCTTCTTTTTTATTTGTTGTACTTTATTTGATTCCTTTCTGATACAACCAAGATGAATGAAAGCTACTAAAGAAGTAGCAGAATGTCTTGTTTCATAGGTGCATGTAGGCAACTGAAAAGTTATATTTATACTCATTAAACCACATTCTTTCATGATATATATTTATTTTTCTTATACACAGGCATGCACACACAGAGACACAAACACCCATGCATATTTGCTTGTACACACAGGTGAATAAACATACACACTCTTCCGTGTCTACCGAACTATACTGAACAGGTACCAGAACTTGCTGTATCATTACCTGAATAAATTCTGGAGACCATTTATTTACTTGTGACATATATTTGTTTCTGTCTATTTGTCACACATACACATACACACACATAGCCATAAACACTCATGCACATATCAGCACACATATGCGCACACAGATCAATGACCACACACTGTGCGGTGTCCACAGATCTAAACTGATTCTTGACCTTGTTTTATCTTTTGCTTAATATTTTCTGCAAATTGGCATTGTGGTTCTTGTCTCATTTACTTCATCTGTGAAATTGGGGTAGGAGACTGGTGGCCAAGATGGTCTTTAAGGAACTTGTTTCCTTTTGTACTACATAATTTTGTGTTAATTTTCTTAATTGCGGCATGACAGCATAGAGTGTTTTGGTAATTCTTTTATAGGCTTACTGTCATAACTATGCACATCTTTTATGGCTTACAAGTATATCAGACAGAAAAGGAAAAGGAACTTATCTCATGACAATATTAGAGGTTTTTGTGGTCTGAAAATTCCATGTCTTAGTTACATGATCTATCTCTGGCTCTGATTTCTAATGGGTCCTTTTGGGAAAAAAGCCACTTCCATTTTTCCATTTTTAAAGAAATATTCATGGACATTGTAGGTTGACAGTTTGTTTCTATATCTGTTCTGCTACAGATAGGAACCAGATGAAAATGAATTCTGTAGATATTCATGGACCACCTACTAAACAAACTTGGGTATAAAAATCAATATGGGCCCAACCATAGGAAAATAATTGTCTTTTGCTGCCTGACTGACCTTTCTGCTGAATGCATCAGACTTACACAGAGCTGTGTCATTCTGGGGCTTATTACAAGTGAATTTAAGTTTTCTGTGTGTGTCCTGACAATTATCCAGCTCGAGTCATAACAAATATACTCCACTACTGTGGGTTGTTTTTTTTTTAATTTGTAAGCTTTGATCAGTAAGGATATGCTCACTGTCTCATTATTAGAAAATAATGCAATGTTGTTTCCACTAGCAAACACAATTTGTCAATTGCATTTGTTATTGTTTCCTATGGAAAATAACTTCTGGTTACTGTGGATTAATGTAAAAACCACACACCATGTCCAAGTAGCTTGGGAAATAAAACATGTCAGCACACTGTATTCAATGACTGTTTAAAAAATAATAAATAAGCCAAATTATTCAGCAGTGTCATGATATATGGGCATGGTTTCAGGGAGCACAATATATTACTTCGTAGCATTCAGATAGATATAATGAATTAAGAAGCATATATTCAAATTAAAAAATATATATCTATTGCTATGATAGAAGTTTCCATTTAGCTAACTTCTACAGATAAATTATAATTTAGAAATTTGTCTTTTTATGTTATAATTCCTGAATCCAATAGAAGAAAGTTAAAACTCTGGAAGAGAGAACAGTTTGTATCTGGATTTTAGTCATAAACACCAATGTTGAAGAATTTTTATATTGAAAACAACCTAGAAGTATAAGTTATGAAGTGTCATAAAGAGGGTAATTGAAAAGAAAGAGTGTAGGGACACCTAGGTGGCTCAGTGGGTTAAGCATCCAACTCTTGGTATCTGCTCAGCTTATGATCCCATAGTTCATGAGCTGGAGCCTGACATAGGGCTCTGCACTGACAGTGCGGAGCCTGCTTGGGATTCTCTCTCTCTTCCTCTCTCTCTGCCTCTTCCCTGCTCTGTCTCCCTCTCTCTCTCAAAATATAATAAATAAAGGTTTAAAGAAAAAGAACGTGTAAAATATAAATAAGGTTTAAGGTAAACATAAAAATGATAACATATAAACTGTAATTACTTTCCTGAATATGTTTCATTCAGTGACGTTATACTCTTTTCACGTTTTAATGTGTCCTCTTCTTTGCAAGTGGAAACAAACAGCATGTGTAGCTCGAAGTTTTAGAGATTGAATAGTTAGAGCTTTTTGTCTGAATTCTTCCATCAAGACATGATCATGTTTCTTAACTTCATTTTCTAAATTTCCAGTCTTTAAAATAAGATCAACCTCAATTTTTCAAGACAGTATGAACAGTTTGTAATGACAGGCACACGTTTATCTGATTATTTGCTGAAAGTTAAATTAGGAAGTTGCAGCATTAATTCTGTGAAATCCCATTCTTTAGAAATGAACTTGACTTTTGACCAGTTCATACTTCTTATTTTTTATTATTTCTTAGGAATCTGAAACTCAGTAATCCTTAAAAATCAAACTGAAGTATAATCTAAATGTGAAGATACATGTATGTTCTTTGTTGTTGTTTTTTTTTCCACAAACTTAATGGAATTTAGGTAGCTCCTGTAACCAAATATAAGAGAAATAGAATGAGTGATTTGTCGTTAAAATAAAAGCCATTATCAAATGTAACTAGAAGTTATTACATATGTTAATATTACATATAAATAATCAATTAAAGAAAACAATGGAACTTCAGGGAATAGTCTGATAGTCAAATAACAGAAAATGTTGTCAGTATGCCCCAGTGTCTCAGTGAACAGATGAGTCATTATGCTTCAAGGATAGCACCATAAATAAATATAGACTGCTTATATGCAATATTAGATAACAAAGTGAAATCATAGAGAGGAAATAATGTACGTGAAGTGTTTGCATTTAGTTGCCACCTATCACCTGTTGGAATGATATTATTAAGAAACCTAAAAGTTTTGTAAATAAAATGATCTTTATCTATTCAGTGATCCCTACAGAAGTACAGATGATGCCTTCTCTGTCTCTGCTAAGTATTAATAAATATCACTTTTAAAGTACAATTTTTCTGTCTCTTCATTGATTATAACACTGGGCATTTTTCTTGCTTCTATCCTGGATGAAATTCTCATATGTTTCTGTAGCCTTTAGTCTTCGTAGGCTGTTTTAGTTATCTTTATATATTAGTTAACTGTCATAGTATTTTAAATATCAGCAAAGAAATATTGGCTCTTATGGTACATAAGTAACAATGGAGTAGACAAATTCCCATGTGTCAGTTACTATGTTAATTACTTTAGTGATTTCATCAAATTACTAAACATGTACATAATTGTGTGTATATATCTGTACATGTGCAGTGAATAACTACAGATTTCTTATTCTATGAAACTCTAATTTATTATGAATAAATTTAACTCATAATCACTGAGTACTTCCCGTTACAAATCTCTTTGTATTGCTTATATCACTTAATTATAACAACAATCTTGTAAGGGCAGTTCTTACTCTGACTATTTCACTCATGCAGAAACAGACCTAGTGGAGTTCAGCCAGTTAGCAAAGGTCACAGAGCTAGAAAGGGGTGGAGATTGTGGTAAATCTTAGGTCCTCTGGCTCCTAACTCTGTTCTCCCTTTATAACAGTACACTACTTAGAGTTTTTTTCCTCCTTAGCAAGAGTGTCAATGCCCTTTCTAACTCTTACCTTCATTGACTAACAAAAATTCTCTCCACAACTCATTATTGTCATCCTTACATACTTATTTCCAATAGGTTTTATCCACTTTATGAACCAGGTCAACATCTTTCTATTTATAAAGTCTCCAGAGACTTGTTAATGCTTACCTCACATCCATTTATTTTATATTCCAGCCACCTCATCCGGAATCCAGTAGTACTTGTCTTCTCAGGGGTGTCAAAAGTCTTCTAGCCTGCAGCATCCTCTATAAAAATAGGACTCTTCTACATCTATAACTGATCAATGACCTAATATGCTGTGCATCTCTACAACTACATTTAATTTCCTTATCAATTATATATATGTGTGTGTATATGTAAATGATATCAATTATACATATGATAGCATTAATATATATGCATATATGAAGCTTTTCTACACTTTTTTGGCAGGGAGTCTCTTTCAGTGTCTTACAACAATACAATAGTATTCAAACAAATTTATTTACTCTGTTGGATTTATGGTGTAAAGAAAGATGCTGTGAAAGAAACATAGGAGCTGCAAAATATATAATTCCCCAAATCTATATTTTATTTTTTTTAATTTTTTTGATGTTTATTTATTTATTTATTTTTTTTTCAACGTTTATTTATTTTTGGGACAGAGAGAGACAGAGCATGAACGGGGGAGGGGCAGAGAGAGAGGGAGACACAGAATCGGAAACAGGCTCCAGGCTCTGAGCCATCAGCCCAGAGCCCGACGCGGGGCTCGAACTCACGGACCGCGAGATCGTGACCTGGCTGAAGTTGGACGCTTAACCGACTGCGCCACCCAGGCACCCCTTATTTATTTATTTTTTTGAGAGAGACAGAGCATGAGTAGGGGAGGGACAGAGAGAGAGAGGAGACACAGAAACTGAAGTAGGCTCCAGGCTCTGAGCTGTCAGCACAGAGCCTGACACAGGTCTCGAACTCACTAACTCTGAGATTATGACCCAAGCTCAAGTCAGATGCTTGACCAACTGAGCCACCCAGGCACCCCTAAATTTTAGATTTTAAAACAGAACAACTTGTTTTGTGGACCCCTTTTGTATTTTATAAATAAAGTCCCGTGTTTGTGTGATTACATCTATTTGTTGCTCAGTCTAATGGGACCTTACACAATTTAATGAATCCTGTTGTAAAAATTACAGAATGTTATCTGTTGTTGACGGATCTGAAGTCTTTATGAAGTTGTGTCTGCTGAAAAAGAACAGATATGACTGGTTGTCTGAAATTATACCTGGAACGTGCAAATGATGGGCTTTTTATATGATAAGGAGGGCAATATCACTCTAGACCAATGACACCAAGTCAGGGAAGCTGTAAAGCAATGAATCCAATCTCTTGCTACCAAAATAAGATCTATGCAGGAAAATTAATAAGTAAATGCCTTCCTTTCATCATGATGGCATTTGGGAGTTTTAGAGCTCTGTAGCCCATTAGTCAGTTTAGTTAATGACTCTGCTTATCCTCTTAATCATGTGCAACACATTGACTGAGCTTCATTTCATTCAAAGTGCCTTTCAGAATCCTGATCTGAATCCGAGTTGTGGAAAATCTTAGCTTCTCAGAGTATAAAATATATTTAGTTCACATCCCTTGTTTTATAATGTCTTCAGAAAATGTGACGTGCTTCTAAGTACAGAAAATGCAAATCTGGATAAGGCCCAAACAGGTCATGGTTTCAATGTTTGGCTCCTTCCACAGCCACGGCCTGTTTAGTGCTGAAGGCATCTATTACATTCACAACAAATTCAAATAATAAGAAAGCAAACAACAATAAATACAATTCTATTCAAAACCTTTTTTCCTTATACAATATTTAAATTTATATAAATCTATATGTTTTAGAAAAATACTTTAAATTTTATTAAGATACATTGTTGAGTGAAGAGTTAGATTTTTATAGTATGGGAGATACTCAGATTATCCTCCACCCCCCACCCCCCCACATTGAAGTGGCAATAGATAGATGCTGTGTGAGATCAGGGAATTTCATTTTATTGCACTCAAGTGAAACCCAATATATTGAAAAAAGTATTTATTCATCACAAATTTCATGACAAAAAGAATAGTGATTTTATTGTATCTTCTTTATTGAAGAAACATAATTTGATACCTATGGAGTTTAGGAAAAAAATTAAGTGTAGTTGAATGGAGTTGTTTCATAATCGATTGTTGGCTACTAAAATACCATGGTGAGCATTCCACAATGTATATAAATGTCGAATCACTATGTTGCACATCTGAAATTAACATAACATTGTATGTCAATTAGACCTCAATTAAAAATAAACACTAAAATAAATAAAAGTAAAATAATAAAACTTCCATGACTCAAAAATATAGGTATTACCTTATTTTTTTTCCATCTTTCTTCTTCCCTTCTCTTCTTTCCATCTCCCTTTCTTTTCTTGCTATCCACTAACTCCTATAACAGCCCAAATATGTCTAATGGGTGTTCTCTGGTAGAATGTATTTGATTGCATACAGTCATTTTAATTTATATGAATGTATTAGATTATAGATATCATTCTCTCTCATAATTTTGTTTTCAGTCAGCATCATCACGGTTATAAAATTTTCATGTCTATGTCTAGATCTGATTTATTATATATAACTGAAGGCTAGAACTCCATGATGTTCATCCTCCATATATTTTCCTATCCAGTCTAACAACTTGATATCAGAAGTAATGCTGTGAAAAATATCTTCACTTGTGTTTCATTGTGATCTATGTATATGAGACTCTTTTCCCCTAATAATATTCAGTAATGGCATCCCTAAGTGATAGGAGTTATATATATTTAGTATGCTAAAAACTATTCACCCTAGGTGGCTATGCTGTCTTACACTCACACTAGCAGGGGTATAAAAGATCTCACACCCCAGTGTTCCTGGAGCACTTGACATTGCTTTATGATTTATATCTATCAAACAGGTGAAATGTGGTATCTTACTGCTCTTTTAAATGCCACTCTCTGCTTAGTAATGGTTTTCAGCGTCTCTGAGTATTCTTACTAACTTTCTTGGTTCTTTCTTCTATAGATGTTTCCTATATTATCTTTATTATTATTTTTTTTAAATGAGAATTCTTGTCTTCTCCTGTTGATTTGCAGGAATTCCTCTAGAAATGGTTTGACAAACTTGTTTCTGTAAAGGACCAGATAATAGATATTTAAAGCTGTGTGGACTGTACAGCTTTGTTATAAATACTTAACTCTGTCATAATAGCATGAAAGCTTCGTAGGCAATACATAAGCAAATGAGTGTGGCTGTGTTGCAATAAAATTCTGGTTACAATGGGCCATTGGCCAGATTTGACCCATTGAAACCTAATGTACATAAATGGAAAATTCACTAAGAACAATGTCAGGAACAATGAGGGAAAAAAGATAGTGAGACTAGCACAAAAATCATTATAAAATTACAGAGAAAAAACAGAGGTTTAATGGTGGAGTTATGAAAGATAAAATTATAAAACTGATGAAAATAAGTTTAGGAGAATATCTTTGATCCAATCCATCAAAGTCATAATGCAAACAAAATGGTCAGCAAACAAACAAACAAAAACCTGATTAATTCAGACATTCTGTTCAAAGAAGAATATTATAGAAAAATAAAATACTAAAGATATAATAGGAAAATATAATTATAATGAGTATAATTAGTAAGAGACTAATATCTAGAACAACAATTAAACTGATAATGTCTTAAAGTAATTCACTTTTTAAGAAAAAAGAAAAAGGAAAAATTGGAGAATAGTTAATTAATTATATGTCTTTGGGCAGTTTTAAAATACCTTTTGTTTCTGGAAAGTGGAGATTTTCAAAATTGTCAGGAGTTAAGGCTGAAACAAAAAAGATCCATATTGAAGAAGATCATGCTCTTCAATTTTTGATAATTTTATTTTCAAGGGAAAGAGAAATATACCATGTTTAATTCTAACATGTTGAGTCTATGAAAGGCCATGATTTAATGGTGATGCCTACAAAAATAAGTCACTATGAAGTGGTCAAAACGCACCTGAAGTAACAGAATTATGGAAACAACATTATTATGTGTTTAATTTATTTTTAATTTCAATAAAATGTTTATGTCTATTTGTGAAGATTTTATTATTTTGTTGTTACATTGAGTGTGAAGATATAGGTATGTGAGAATATAAATGAGTATATATGTATATTTATTAATTTATGTACTAATAAGAAAGAGGAAGGAAAACAATTATTAGGGAATCAAAGATATCAGTGAATAGCAGCTGTAACCAGTGTGCTCCAAGATGATGTATTAGTTATAAATCCCAAAAGGAAGAGTTACCAGTGCCGTCATTATCCCTTGAAATAAAATTTCTAGATGACTGGACTAATTTTGGAGAGGTATTGCTAAGATATACATAAGTTTCCAATTATAACAATGTAACAATATAACTAGGTCAGTATATCACAATGACAGAACAATAGGTTAGGTACTTCTGGTCTCACAAATTTGGAGAAAACATCCTTTCTGGGAAATCTACCAAGACTAAAAAAAAAAAATAAAATAAAATCTATATGAAAGTAAAAAACTTAAAACACCGGTGATAAAACAAATAAAACTTTATTATAAAAGGAAATTACACTCTGCTTTAAATGATCTTCAATAGCAAAAATAAATATTATGAACAGACCAAGAATCAACTGACAAAAACTCAGATCCTGATACCTCGGTCGGTTTGAGACTATTTCCTTCTTCTTCCCCCCCTTCCTTCTTTCTTTCCTTGCCTTCCTTCCTTCCTCCCTCCCTTTTTCCTTCTGTCCATTCTCTCTCTCTTTCTCTCATTTCCTTCCTCCCTCCATTTTCTTCCTCCCTCCCTACCTTTCTTTCTTTCTCCCTTTTACTTTTAGGTTTGGCTTAAATAAGATCTTATCAAAATGCAAAGCTTTCATCTGGTAAATTATCCTTTAAATCTAAAAGGTAGCCTTAACAAGTATAAAAGTAAAGAAAAGAGAGGCACTGGGTGGCTCAGTCTGTTAAGCCTCTGACTCTGATTTTGGCTGAGGGTGATCTCACGTTGGATGGAGCCCTGCATCAGGCTCGGTGCTGACAGCATGGAGCCTGCTTGGGATTCTCTCTCTCTCTCTCTCTCTCTCTCTCTCTCTGTCTGCCCCTCTCCACTTGCACGCATGTGCTATCTCTCTCTCTTTCAAAATAAATAGATAAAAATTTTTTTAAGTAAAGAAAAGAATTAAGAAGATTAATGAAGAAATATATTTAAATACATGTAGTAAGACTTTCCATCCATTTGACTCTATCTGCACTTATTTTTTAAATTTATGCAATTTTGTATACTTTGTCCATTGATCACATAAAAATCTGATATATACACATATGAGTTGTGATTTTATATTTTAGAAACAATTATTAAAGATTTGTGGTAATTATCTAAATCCATAAGATTTCATGAACTCTGGGTAATTACTGTAACTATTTGGAGAAAGTTTTAATATTTAAATCAGTGTTAAGAGATTAACTTATAAAATTAATAAAGTTGACATTTAAAAAGGATGAATAATATCAAATATCTGTCTCTGAATCCAGAAAATGTTAGTGAATTTAAATATATATGTATATGTATATATAAGTATATGTGTATATATATGTATATAATATATACATGTATATGTATAATATATACATATTTATATGTATATAATTATATGTATATATCTATATATGTGTATATGTATATATAATTATGTGTGTGTGTGTGTGTGTGTGTGTGTGTGTGTATATATATATATATATATATATATATATTTCCCCGAAATCTCAAATTACGCATCCTAGTCTCTCTCCATCTTTCATCTTTTCAAGTGACTTATTCCACAAACTATACTGCAATTATTCCTCATCCTATGGAGAGTTCCAGCCAATTGATACGACCAGTTTTTCTTTGCCCATAATCTCCATGTTCTCAATTTCTTCGTCACCTGGATTAGGTTCCATGGTGCATCATTAATAATTCTCATCTCTCTTATGACACCCTCTGCCACACTATATGGTAAAATTGCACTATTTTTAATCCCAGTGCTTCACCTATCCTGTGTTCACACAAACAGCTAAACCTGTCTGGAGCAGAATACATACTTCAGTAAGTTACTGAACTTTGTCTAACACATTTCCCATAATTCCCAAACTGGTCACACTTGATATATTGCCAAATGGATTTCATCTGTCAATTTTAAAATAGAATTTTTTCCACTTTTTTTTGTCTTCCTAAAGATTTCTATACCCCTCTGCTTCCTCATACTGCAGAGGTTTTTAAATCTGGCATTCACAGAGCCTTCTGGAGTCAGTGAAGAAAAGTTAGGTTTTCATAAACTTAAATGAGAAAATAGAATAGGAAATGTTGACTGACAACTAACTGAAACTTTTCCTTTAGCTTTAAATATACACAACAAACCACTGTTGTTTTAACAAAGTCTCTGGACCTTGTCATCAATAGAAAATGCATATATTTAGGGGCGCCTAGGTGGCTCGGGGGTTAAGTATCCAACTTCACCTCAGGTCATGTTTTCACAGTCTGTGGGTTCAAGCCCCTCGTCAGGCTCTGTGCTGACAGGTCAGAGCCTGGAACCTGCTTCAGATTCTGTGTCTCCCAATCTCTCTGCCCCTCCCCTGCCTGTGTTCTTTCTCTGTCTCTCAAAAATAAATAAATGTTAAAAAAAAAAAAACTAAAGAAAAAGAAAATGCATTTATTTAATGTTACACTACAGTTGTTGCAAATGTCTTGAATTATGTATTTCTTTATCACTACTTCAAAGTAAGTCTTAAAATCTAATGCTCAGCTCCATAACTTCATACATTAATTTAAAAATGAATTCATTATTATATAAAATCTGTCGCTATTAACATTTCAAACCACTCAATAATTTTTGAGTATAACTGATTTCCTTTGTCATCTTATGTATCTTATTTTGTGAACTTGTGAGGTGTCTACCAGAGTACTAAAAGCTCCAACACACACACACACACACACACACACACACACACAAATTAAGATTTTTCTGGCTGGTGACCTAAATTCTTAATTCACAGAAGCAAAGTGAACAGAATGAGTTATTTCATCTTCACCCTACAAAATCTATTCATGTATTCGATCTTGTGCCCTTATTTTCCGCTTTATTTCCAGTTAAAATGATGACTCTGTACTAGCTACTAAGGTCAAACATTTTATTTTTTGCATGGTATTTTCTCTCACCTACTTAAGAAATTTGTCCTTGAATGGATACCCTCTCTCTTCTGCATCGACTTTTTCCTCCTTACTCACTGATAGAAATGCATTAACAATGAAGGGGACTTTCATATCTCTTATATTAGAAATTACTTAATATTCTTTAACAAATATTCCGATGATCCCTGTATATTCTTAATCTCCTTCAAGTTTTGCAAGGCACTCACTTACTTAGTGTAATCATACTACATAGATTTGCCTACGGCTTGTGTTCCTCACAAAATACAATCCTTGGGGCGCCTGGGTGGCGCAGTTGGTTAAGCATCCGACTTCAGCCAGGTCACGATCTCGCGGTCCGGGAGTTCGAGCCCCGCGTCAGGCTCTGGGCTGATGGCTCAGAGCCTGGAGCCTGTTTCAGATTCTGTGTCTCCCTCTCTCTCTGCCCCTCCCTCGTTCATGCTCTGTCTCTCTCTGTCCCAAAAATAAATAAAAACGTTAAAAAAAATTAAAAAAAAAATACAATCCTTGAGGGAAGGACTTTTGTCTGTTTTAATCACCATTATCATTGAGTCTAGATCATGGTCGGAATTCAATAAACGTCAGATAGAGGATTTAAGGTAAAAAGGAACCCACAATAGGAGATAGGAAAGTCATATTTTCCCAGAATAAAGTATGTTCAACAACTACAGACTTGGAGCCACAGTAACATCAGAACATGAGTTACTAAAAACGTCTAGGATCTGGAATATCTTTGCAACAAAAATCCTATTGTAATGAGAATGGGCCATTGTTAAGTGGTGAAATAGTAATCTCCAGAAGAGGAGAGACATAGGATGGTTAACGATCAGATACCAATGTTGGAATACCATATGTAGCACAATTGCTAAATGACACCATAACACTCAATTAATAGAGCCAGCTTCATGGTCATGAGCATGTGACCTGTGAAATCATCAGTGCTTTGGGCTTACTAGAAGGGTTCCAGGCTTGGTTTATGCTATCTTCTGTCACTTGATATCCTTAATAATTTTTGAGCAAGGGACCCTGCATTTCATATTTGATCTTCAAGTTAATGCAGCCAGTCCTGCTTGCAAATATGAAATTACACATTTAATTTGTTCAGTCTTTAGTTAGCTAGAGAAATACAATACCATAGTTTTTTGTACTTAAATTTTTATTACACATGTGCTAGGTGTTAGATTCCTCTAGTATTTCCAAGTTTACTTTAACAATTAGCAGTTGTAGGATTTTATTTTGTAGAACATACTGGTGAATTTGACAAGAAATAAAATGATCACTTAAAATAGATCAGTTGTTTACTCATATCTTTTATATGCCTATATCAGAATTTTAGTTAAGAAAAAAATTAAATTGAGTTTCCCTAAAGATGTGAAAGGTCTAAGATTTTTTAAATAGAATATTCAAAGTTTGAATGTACTAAACAAAATTTCTAAGTGAACTTTTTTCTTTCAGAGATAATGTGCCTGTTCATTGAGTAGATGATTTTATTTGACATATTTTGCAAATTTTGCTTTTATTGTGCCTAAAACTTTCCCAGCTAATCACAAAATTATTGCTTAAAATCATAATTTCTAAAATGTTTAATATCCCTTTTACGTTTAGAAGTTGCTATTTTTGTTAACTGTGATTTACTAAATTCTGAGTTACCTGAGTACCACCATTTGTCACAGGAACCAAAAAAAAAAAAAAAGTTTAGTAGTTCCATTGGCTTTGGAAACCTATAAAACTTAAACTACAACATTAACATGTAAAGAATGTTGTATATACAAATAAATTAATAAATAGAAACTATCACATGATAGTGGAGATCTACACACCTTTTAGAAGATGTATTCAGAGTGTGTCTCTCCTAGGTTTTGATCTTAGTATAAATCACAGGAAAGAAAAAAAATTAAATATCTTTCTGTATAACAGTTTTCTATCCTGGAAATTTGTACTAGTCTGAGACTCAGATAGCAAGTCTAATCAGATTTTCGTCCTAACTCTGTCCTTTACCAGTTCTATGATTTGGAAGATACCGTTAACTTCTTTGAGCATTGACATTGAGGTTATTATTTATGAAAAGAGTTTTTTACCTGAACTTCTGTACAAGGAGTCTAAATGTAAGTATTTAAATCATATAGATTAAGCAAGATAACAAAGGAGTCTTTCACACCTGTGCTTTCATGAAAACTTTGTCCTCTGTGTTAAATTTTAATCATTTTACTAATTCATGAATTATGAAATAGTATCTAAATGTAACTACTTTAAATCCTAAATTCTTACATATCAATGGTTGCCTGATAATCATCAATTTATCCTTAAAACAGAGTTCATTGCCTTGCAGTGGAAGGTTCTCAATACATTTATTCCTCAAAGAAGGTTATACGATTCACTGTTTTGTCCACTAGGAAACGTAAGTATGTTAATCCCCATTCTCACGGACAGTAAAGAAGCTTGGAGAGTTTCTATTTTGCTATATGAAATCCTAATGTCTTGCTCTCTGTTTATATGTAATTTTTAAAACTCAAAAGTGAATTGTTTGGCTAAGCTTGGTTTGATATCTTTTCAATCAAATTAAGCATAAGAGTTAGCATTATGAGAGCACAGTGTTAAAATCATATTGGCCAGGCGATCCACAGTTTAAATAGTAAAGTTTTCATGCTAATAATTTTAATATTGTCTAGAATTATAAAGACTGAAATGTCCATTTTAAATTATACTATTAGGAGAAATATATTTAGAAAAATATGCTTTCACATGTACGTACAGTATGGTAACATAAGCTTAAGAATTTCATAAGCTAAAGAGCTTTTATGAAATCTACCATTTATTTTTTTTTCAAAAATGTGTGTGTGTGTGTGTGTGTGTGTGTGTGCGCGCTTACTCTACATCATACACTCTACTAAGCTATGTGGAGATAAGAGCAAATAGTATTGCATATAACCAGATGTCATCAGCTGAGTGGAGAACCCAAAAATGATTAATTCATATCCTAATTTCCAGAAACTGTGAATATTGCCTTATGTGGTAAGAGAGTAAACATTAGCTTATAGAGTAAAAGAAGTGATCAACCTATAGGTTTTGGGAGGAGGAGCTTATCCTGGATTACTAAAGTGAGCTCTAAATCCAATAATAAGTGGCATAAGAGTGGGCAGATGCACATTGACTGAAGAGGAGATGGCCATGAGATAGGAGCAGAAAATGGAGTAACATAACCACAAACCAAGGAATGCCAACAGCCATCAGAAGCTGGACGAAGACAAGAAATGGAATTTCCCCCAGACACTCTAGAAGTCTTACTCACACCTTAATTAAGGAGATTTGGGAATCCTGAGAAACAGAAGATATAAGCCTTATGTGATAGAAAATACAAAGATATTGGAGTCTTACTAGATTGTTGAACTTGGAAATTGCCTGACAACAATCGTGTGATCAGAATAACTTGAGAGTGGAATCCAATGGCAGAAGTGATTGAAGAGGGTGGGGCGTAGGGGAAGAATCACTGGTTTCTGTAGAAAAATGGTAGAGCTATGCGGCAAGATAGTTGGTAGAAATGTATAGGTAAAAGACAGAACTAAGTGAATTTCCAAGAACAAACATGAGAGGGTGTAACATTTAAGTATAAGGAAATATTAAGATGATATACCAGCAAATGCATAGCCTCAGTATAGCTACATAGATTCCTAGAATTTCTCAAACATAAGGAAATTTCAGTATTTCCTCAAATGTCCTTAAAACTAGCTGGAGTACTTTCCCTGTTGTACCATTTGGGGTATGAAATATTATGGACCATCTAAAAATTATGTATTTTAATATTCATTTCATACACTTGATTTTTGAATCTAAATATCAACCCTTTTCAATTAAAGCTAAAATCTACTATCCCAAATGAGTATATTGTTTTAGTTTTAAACTTCATATTTTAAAATAAATATAAAGTAAGAATTTTGGTAACTTCATTGCATGTAGAGTGGATTATAAATATAAAAGAAAAAAAAGAAAAAATCAATGCAATTTAAGAGTAATTTATGGTTATATAGTTATTGGTTTTTTTGCTCTTAGAATATTTTAGTTGCTAAATTTGAGTCTGAAAATCTATTTTCAATTAAATTTAATATGGATTATTAAAAGGATATATTGAAATGGAGTTTATATGTATAAGAAAAAGCAAACTGTGTCACCAATAAATTAGTTTCTTTCAAGCAATTATATTCTAATTAAAATAAATTGTTCACAGGACAAAAAATATATGTATGTGCAGTCTCGGTGTATATCAAAAGATTTCACAATGTTTTCAGCCCTCAGTGTTATGTTTCGATGATTCTCTTTACATTTCAGTCATAACATTTTTCTAAAACACCACTCCAATTACTTTCCCCCAAAAAGGTCTTAAAATATTCTTTACTTGTGCTAAATCTTCCCATTATGTTGATTTTAGAAAAAATTAAAGATAATTAATTTAAATAATATATTTAAATTGTACCCTTTATCACACTTGTAACAATCACAACATAGAAAATAAAAATACAAAATTACAACAAAAATGAAAATATTAAATAAGTAGGAGTTTCCAGAAATATTCCAGAAATATTAGAAACAATTCATGACATTGTTACATGTAACTATCGTAATTAAAGGTCATAAGAAAGAAATGCCCAAGAGGTCAACATAATGAGACTGTGTTAAGCTTTTGTAACACAGGGATACCTAAGAAAGCGATGACCGTGTGAAGTGCTCTTCCCATTTTAAATAAAGCTCCATATGCCTTAAATTTGGGAG
The DNA here is from genome assembly GCF_028749965.1 of Puma concolor. Taxonomy (NCBI): domain Eukaryota; kingdom Metazoa; phylum Chordata; class Mammalia; order Carnivora; family Felidae; genus Puma; species Puma concolor. The sequence goes on along the minus strand of NC_141667.1, from coordinate 201,288,288 downwards.
CTCTCATCAGGAGTATACTGCCTGGCTTCAATTGTCATTATATAGCAGAGGGAGAGAAGGGATTTCTGAGGGAGCCAGAGCCCAAACTATTTAGAGCTTTATAGAGTAAAGTCAACATCTTTGAATTGCAATTTTAAGCAAATGGGTAGGCAGTGCAGGCTGTGGAAAATTGGTATTATGCACTCCCTGTGGCTTGTACCACTTAGTTGCTGAGCCGCAGAATTTAGCCTATGTAGAAGCTTCTGGGTGGTATTGAAGGCTGGAACTATACTAAAGGAAAAACGCCTATGTTCATCCAAGCATACCTTCAACCCAAACTTTACAATCATTGGAATGAGTGCAATGTACAATCAAAGGGAGAGCTCAACAATTGGAGTCAGAACACAGAGAAAAAGTTGGAAGTTGAAGGCTTTACCCTCAGCTCATCTTTGCTTTCACTAAATAATTCTTATATGAGCAGATGTTAAAGAAACGAATGCCAACATTTAGATTTTTCTCCCAATCAATGAAAGAGAAGAACTGATTCTTCATTGTGAAAGAATCCTATGTCTCACAAGGAATCATGAGATGAAACTATTTATGAACTACTGTTTTATAAATTCTCTCAGGTCCATTGGGGCGCCAGGGTGGCTCCATTGGTTAGGCGTCCCACTTCAGCTCAGGTCGATCTCACGGTCAGTGACATCGAGCCCCACATCAGTCTCTGTGCTGACAGCCGGGGCCTGGAGGCTGCTTCAGATTCTGTGTCTCCCTCTCTCTCTCTCTGCCCCTCCCTCAGTCATGTTCTGTCTTTCTCTCTCTCTCTCTTTCAAAAATAAATAAATGTTAAAAAAAAAAAAAACAAAAAACTAAATTCTCTCAGGACCGGTCCTCCCCTTGGCATGTGCAGATTTCATCACTGGTTAAGTCATGTGTTTCGTATGGTAAAAGATACACAAAAAGTTCTATGCAAAATAATAAACTATTTGACATATTTCTAGCTTGATGCTACTATTGCTTCATTCTTTCAATCCTAACATTGTCTGCATTTTCTAAAACTTCCATATTCTCAAATTACCCTCTCCAACTCCACACTTTCTATCAATCACACACTTTTATTTACATAGGGCTTTATGTGAGAGATAATAAATAAAAGCATCATCCTTTCCAAGGTTTTTGACATTTTAAATACAAATAATGATTAGAATTGTATTGGTTCAAAAAAAGATTTCAGAGACCCAGGTATGTAATAATTTTGCTACCGTTCTTTGTGAAGAAACTGGACAGAGTATTTAGTCAATTCCAATTGTGTAGCAGCCCAGCTAAATGTTGGTAAGAATTCTGATTTATATTTCTCATGCATTTTTAAAGAATTTTTCTGCTGGTAATTTATTTTGTGTACTTATTGGTCAACTACCAAAAAGTGGCATAAACATTTGAAGTGGCCAGGTCAGATTTGAAAGTGGTAATAAGGATTCAGCTAAGCTACTTTTCCTCCGTGCCATTTGTAAAATAACAAATAAGCAGTGCAAAAATGATAAACAAGATCTGACGTCAGTTCGCTACCTTAGTGGCAGCTCTCCACCATAGTCCTTGTTCCTCATGGGAAGGCTCCCACTCTTTGGTTGTCTTAGCTGCCTGCACAGAGTAAGAAATATAACGGATTAGAGAAACCTGGAAGCATATGCTTACTGTTGAGTAGGGAGAAGATGACCTTGCCAAACCACCCCCCTCACACAAGCAGATAGTCTCAGTGCCATTTGCATACTCCTACTTGTGATTCTGTGGACCAAGCTCATCACCTACCACACCACAGGAGGAAGACGCTATCAAAAAGGATGCCATGTGTTCATTTTTCTTGGCAAAAGTACTTCATGATAGCTGAAATGTAGCAGTGGTATGATTTATTGTTGCCTGCATCTAATTAATTTATTATTTTATTCATTCAGCTACTATTTTCAGGGATACTCCACTAGATTTTTTAAAACCATCACTTTTGTTAGTACTAACACAACTACTACCATTGCATCTAAGATCATTAATACTATTAATAATAGCTAAAATTTAGTAACACTATCTTTCGGGCATTCTGCTAATCACTTCACATTTATTAGCTCATTCAATTCTAACAACTATGAATGTGCCCATTTTACAGAAGAAGAATTAAGCCTAAGGAGGCTAAGTAACATGTCCAGAAACACACATATTGAACATGGTAAAAAAAGGGGTATGACTTCATATATCTTACATGATTCCAAAGCTAACAAGCTTCACTTCTACATGGTTCCATTCTTGCTGGTGAATAATACTGGGTTTTTTTCTAATCATTTTTCGAGATAACTTGTGATGTTGATTCAAAATGTTAATGGAGGTAAAAAAAAAAAATTATAGCCACGTGCCTCATGAAGAAGAAAACAATTGGACAAACTTGCATTGATAGCTACCAAGATTTATATGATCTAAAGTAATAAAGTCAGAGTGGTACTGGACACAATAAAGACCAATAGACACTGGGACACACAAAAAGCAGTATTACAGATCACTGTAAAAGGATGGGCTATCTAGCTGGTGTTGAAACAACTGTCCACATGAGAAGAGATTGGATACCTGCTCCATACCATTCACAAGTTTTTTTTTTTAATTTTTTTAAATTACATTTCTTTATTTTTGAGACACAGTGAGACAGAGCATGAGCAGGAGAGGGACAGAGAGAGGGGGAGACACAGAATCCAAAGCAGGCTCCAGGCTCTGAGCTGTCAGCACAGAGCCCAACGCGGGGCTCAAACCCATGAACGGTGAGATCATGACCTGAGCCGAAGTCGGACAACTTAACCGACTGAGCCACCCAGGCGCCCCTACAAAATTTAATTCCAAAGATAATATAGGGGAAGGAGCACCTGCGTGGCTCTGTCGGTTAAGCTTCCGACTCTTGATTTTGGCTCAGGTCATGATCTCATGGTTTGTGAGTTCAAGCCCCTGGACAGGCTCTGTGCTGACAGTGAAGAGCCTGCTTGGGATTCTCTCTCTCTCCCTCTGTCTCTCTGTTCCTCCCCCACTTATGCACGCTTTCTCTCTCTCTCTCTCAAAATGGATAAATAAACTTAAAAAGGTATTAAGAAAATATGAAATTAAAAAAAAAATTATTCTCTTCTAATTGTTTCTAAAACTAAAATCTTATAATGAAATCCTACAGCTGCTTTTCCCAAACTATGTTGGCCAAATTGCTTTCCCTAAACAAGAATTCTTAAAGAAATCACTCTTTTGATGAAGCCTAATCAACCAGAGGCCATCAATATCAAGCCTGTAGTTTAATAGGATCATATTAATTACTTGCTACAAGTGGCATATTTCAAATATACAGTACAATGTTGTTAAATATAGTCACCAGCTGTATAGTACATCTTCAGAACTTATTTATTTTAACTAATTTAATTTTAAATTCATAAATTAATTCAACAAATATATTTTGAGTATCTAGTAGGTTATATTGAGAGGTTTTCAAATAATGGATAATGTTGTTGACACACAAAAAAACCTTTATCTCTTTATTCCAGTTCAGTTCTTTTTTCAATTAGCTAAGCTACTTACTCTAACGATATGATTGCTTAAAGTACAGTAGGTCAAATTATATGTACCAATTTAGAAAATCCTAAAACTCAAGGAAATTTGGTAGAATTACTTCTAAACATGCATAGCAGATGTGATGTAAATATGGATGTAATCATTCTCAAGTACTAGAACCTTTTTCACAGTCTTTGACTACAAAGTAGAAAACTATCACATACCATATGGTCTGTGTTATAGCTATATGGCAGCTTCTCTAATGTAAATTGTTCAAGGTCAGTCTTTCTGAAGCTCCCTAATGTAAAAAATCTAATATAGGCTGAACATTACCATATAAAAGCAGTTAGCATTGTTTGTATAAGACAACTGCAAAACAAAGTTCTAAATTCCAAGTGTGATTTCCATAACATGTTCATCATTAGTATTAAAATGAATATTTACAAAAAATTTAAAAATTTCAGAACAGTGAAATTTAATCAAGAATCAGTTTCTGAATGACACTGGATTGATAATTATAATTTCTTCTATATCTATATTTAAAGCAAACAGATCATTTCTCTTCTGTGCAGCATACTTATGCCAAAGTTGTGGTTAAACAATTCTCTTTTGTGTTTTGGAGATAAGCCTTATACGAAGGAAGGTTTTCACATCAACCTTGACCAGATGTGTTTCATTTCTACTTAGGACTTTAAAGTATATATACACTTGTATTTGGAGATGATTTAAATGTAATATGAGTGAATTTTGAAGTTTACCTTTTTAAAATTTTCCTTGAATCACTGGCCATGTCTTATATTAAATGTGTCTATGGTACAGTAAACAACTGATAATTTCTATAAAATTATTGATAATATAGAAGTTACTTCTAAGTAAATAAGTAAGCAATCTGCTTAATGTCATGAAGAGAAAATGATGGATTGACTTAAACGCTCATTTAAAACAAGTAATTGTCTTGTTCTGTTATTGAAATACTATCTTATTTAAATCAGCATATAAAAAGAAAGAAAGTGAGTTAAATATTTGTAGTAAAACAGCAATGATGCTGGTGGAATAAGTTATGGGGTAAGAACCAGCATCAAACTTACCAGCACCCCTGGTTGTTAGAAGACAACAAAGTAATGCTTTAAATTTCTGCAGGAAAGGGCTTTTAAACTAGTGTTAACATTCAACTGTTTATCAACATTGGAATCACAAGAAATCACAAACTTCACCTCTTACAAATATTTTAGGAAATTCTTTAGGCTGTACTTCATCAAAAATGAGATACTAAATCGAAGCAGTATACGATATAGAATCCAAAATATATAACGTTTTTCCCAGTAAAGACAGGAAGTCACATATTGACATCTCTGCAGGGGGAAAGAAGAACATTTGTCTCCCACTGGACTCGGGAAGGGACCCCAATAGATATATAACTCTGATGGGAAAAGAGTTGATATGAAACACTATCCCCCAAATTAGGAACAAATGATTAAGATGACAGGAAGGAAAAAAAACAAAACAAAACAAAACAAAAAGGAAAGCAATCATGACTAAAGATTACAAACATTTTGGCCAAAATATGTGTTTAAGAAACAAGGTGAACCAAGAGATAAATCAAATTAGAGAATTCAGAAACTTGTAAGTTGTGGGAAAATCTCAGATAATAAATAGTGCTTTTAAAAGCAATTGAGGGAGCGCCTGGGTGGCGCAGTCGGTTGAGCGTCCGACTTCAGCTCAGGTCATGATCTCACGGTCCGTGAGTTCGAGCCCCGCATCGGGCTCTGTGCTGACAGCTCAGAGCCTGGAGCCTGTTTCAGATTCTGTGTCTCCCTCTCTCTCTGACCCTCCCCCGTTCATGCTCTGTCTCTCCCTGTCTCAAAAATAAATAAACATTAAAAAAATTTAAAAAGAAAAGCAATTAAGTGTTAAATTTGGGATGAAGGGATTAACAGGTCTTTTCTCCAGGCTCAGGGATGCCTGAGGACTTGCTTTTTATTCTAATCTTCCTTTAATCCTAACTTGGGATATTTATACCAGCATCGAGGGAACTACTCAGATTGCTATACATTGACTTCACACTGTACCTTACTGTGAACATTTTTTTTTTTTGCCTAATCTATAACCAATTAATAAATGGTAATTGATGACATGTAGCAGCACCAGAGAATAGGAACCTTTCATATACAGTTTGGGGTCCTACTTGACTAAGAAACTTTTTCAACTGAAGAGATCTCATAGTTGATGGTGTTTCTGTTTTAAGTTAATCATAATTGACCTGCCATTGTGTCAGTGATCACATGTGTCCCGAAAGCTGTGCAATCTAGAACATCAGCAGCTACATCTGGAATCCATGAGGCTTTTGCTCTACTCTTGCTGTACAGGAAGTATCACTTCTGTCTATTATTTGTTCTCAAAGTCAAGTAAACTTTAAACTCTGTTGGGGGAAACCTGAGGTATCAGTTCTCTTTTTCAAGAAGTAGATGCCCAGGAATGTAAATTGGTACAAACAGTATGGAAAACTATATGAAGCTTCCTCAAAAAATTAGAAAAAGAACTGCCATATGATCCAGAAATTTCCACTTTTTGGTATTTATTTGAAGAAAACAAAAAACACTAATTTGAAAGGATGTATACTCCCATACTTACTGTGGCATTATTTACAATAGCCAGGATATAAAAACAATCTAACTGTCCATCAATGGATGAATGAATAAAGAAGGCATGATAGATAGATAGATAGATAGATAGATAGATAGATAGATAGATGATAGATAGATAGATAGATACATAGATAGATATACAGATTCAGAGAACAAATTGCTATTTGCTGGAGGCAGGGGATGGGGATCACATACAATGGGTGAAGGGGGTTAAAGGTAAAACCTCTAGTAATAAAATAAATAAGTCATGGGGATGAAATGTACAGCAGTGTGACCATAGATAATACTATATTGCATATTTGAAAGTTGCTAAGAGAGTAAATCTTACAAGTCCTCATCACAAGAAGAAATATTTTTGTAACTATGTATGGTGACAGATGTTAAATAGAGTTACTGTGGTCACCATTTTGCAATATATACAAATATCACATCATTATTTTGTACATCTGAAGCTAATTTAATGTTATATGTCAATTATACCTCCATAGGAAAGAAAAAAGCAAAGTGGCAGGTCAGATGCCAACATGAGATTACACGTGCAAGAGATGCACTGGATGAACAAAACAGAAGAGTAATCTAGAGTCAGCCAGGAGCGTCTTCCAATTTCCAACAGTCTGGATCCAGTGGAGAGAATGAAGTAAAAAGGATTAGGTAGAAAGATTCTCAGACTACAACCATGTCTCCTAAGAAAGTTTCAGCCAGGTCATTGGGAGCATCCTAGGGCTAAAATTGCCTATTTAAAGAATTCTGCATCTTGTAGGAATGGTCCTGCATGGTACCACCACTTTGCTCATCATAGTACTTCCTTGTTCAGTGTTTGGTTAGGAGGAACCCATGGAAATGTGGCCTCAGCACAAATGTGGGGATGGATACAGAATAGGAGTATATCAGCCATCCATTAATATGCTTTACGTAGGAGCTATGCGAGTCTTATTTTCATCATCTTAACAGTCTACCACTTGTTGAGTAGGAGTGGTTGTAGTGACGTACACTACAGTTTCCAGGAGCAGTTCCTCCACGGGTTCCTTGGGCCTCTCCTCCTGAGGGGAAGCTTAGAAAAAGCAGGTCAGGGGAACAAACTATTTTGTTGCTGTTGATGTTAGGGCCATTACTAGTAGTCATCCTCTCCTTTGATTATCCATCTTAAATTTCCTTCACCTTCCTCTATTTCCTTGCATGTGTTGGTATATTACCCACTGATGTGACCCAAATGTATTCCTGTGCAATATTCGTCCTTGGAAATCACGCCTTTTCCAAGTTGAATTACTGTAAGGGTCCACTCAACAATCACGAGGCAAGGAATACTGGAGGTACCCAGTGGATTGTCTGAGTTCCACATATAGATTACCCTGACCTCTTCAGGCAAAAGCAATCCTACCTCCTCCTGCTGATTGTAGTCAATTACACTTAACTGTAATGTTGCCATTTCTACTAGTCTGATGGTCTCTGGACATAAGGAGTTCAAAATGCTCAGGTGACAGTTGTAGTTCAATGGAACGTGTACTGTGTACTGTGTCCTGTGGCAAGAATGGGCCATATTAGGGAAAACACCTTCAACCCTGCAGAGCTCAGAGTTTCAAAAATGGGAAGCACAAAATACTCTTGTGCATCGCTGAGAATAATGTCAAATGGGGCCACTCCTATTTCTATCACTTGGTTTCCAGACCTATTTGGGACACAGAGACTTTTGTTTTTGAGAGAGGGAGAGAGAGAGAGAGAGAGAGAGAGAGAGAGGGTGAGAGAGTATCCAAAGTGGAATCTGTGCTGACAGCAGAGAGCCCTATGTGGGGCTTGAATTCACTAACCATGAGATCATGACCTGTGCTGAAGCTGGATGCCTAACCGACTGAGCCACCCAAGCACCCCTGCGATGCAGAGACTTCTGAGTTAAAGCATATTCTGCATCCTGAAGCATGGCAATTTATCCTTTTAAAGGACTGCCTCTAAGCTAGTGTTTCATCTTTGCTTTTTGAAGGGTGTTCCAGCCCTCTGTGAGACCAGCTATTTCTAAGTAGTACACTGGTGATACAGCAAGTGGATTCCCTGGTTATGCCTCCATACTCACACTTTTGCAATGAAGTGAGTCTCCTAGTTGCATGCATTATTGCCTGGAATCCTGTGGTAAGGATAGTTCTAGAGTGGTCCCCAAGATTCCCATCCCTTGATATGTATACACTGTATAACACACTATATATCACTCTCTTTTTATGGCTGCCTATAAGCACTGCTGAACTTATAACTTGATAGGTCTGGAAGACTATAGCTCATAATGAGAAATTTCAGATACTTGGTCACTTGTTGTTCCGTGGTCGAGTGTTCTACCTCTACCAAAGCTCAGTGACATACCATGAACTGTTTCTGAAAAAACATGTTAATCTCTGCTGGAGATTTTTTGTTCTTACTGGGAATGAGGATGGTTTCAGAGTTTAATTTGGCTTTACCCACTATGAGAGCTCTTTCTCCACAGGCCAAGGAATCAATGTAAGAGTTACTCCAACTGGCAGGTATATCCTCCCCTTTAGTGTGGGTGGCCCTACCTAATCAGGTGAGCCTTTTAAAAAGAGGATCCAGAGATTAGAGACAGAATAAATCAGAGATATTTGAAGCTATAGAAGATTCTCTTCTATTGGCCTTACAAAAGAAAATGTCATGTCATTAAAAGGCATGTGGCAAGAAATGGTAAGCATCCAGTCAGAGCTGAGAGTTGTCCTCTGCTGACAGCCGGAGATCTCCATCCCACAACTACAAGGAACTGAATTGTACCAATGACCACATAAGCTTGACAAAGACCCTGAAGTGCTCCACGAAAGAATACAACCAACTTCTTAATTTTTAAGATTCTGAGCAGAGAATCCAGCTAACCTGTACCTGGATTTCTGATACACAGAAACTGAGAAATAATAAATGTATTTTGTTTTAATCCACCAAGTTTGTGATAATTTGTAGTGAAGCAATATAAAACCTGTATAGATTCCATACATGTGGGATAGATATCTGTAAGCCCTCATGCAGTAGTGTTGGCTAAGGCTCTGTAGGTGGGAAAGCCAACCCTATACCTGGAATATGTTTCAGTATAAATTCTGGCTCTTCAAGAAAAGTGAGATTTGGCACCAAGTTGCTTATACTTGAGGAATAGTGTAGTATTTCGGGCTCAGAATAGGTCTGTCTGGCAGGTTAGGCATTGCAAAGAGGTGGTAGCTAGATTAGCCTTGATAAGTACAAGTCCATGTCTCTGAGTCAATTCATAGCCTCAATTTCTGCCAATCACTGCACTAGCAGTCGATGTTAAGCAGGGTTTGATTGCTTAAATAGATTCACGAAATCCAAGATGAAATACGTACAAATCTACAGTTTATCACCACAAACAGACATAATATATCAATGACAGCATTAAAGTAAGCAAATGCATTACAGCCAAAGTCTGTCTCACAGCCAGGGGTCCAGAGACATCAGGTGCAGGCTCCTATTGTAATCCATTTCTAAGGGCCATGGATGGATGCACTTTTTTTCTTGGATCAGGAACCACCAGTGTGTGCATGGAACACCTTGGAATTAGGGAGCTCAAAAAGGGATCTTGGCTGGAGATTTTTATTTTTTATTTTTTGCTGGCCATGTAACATATTTCTGCTACATAACCAGCTTTAACAGCAGAGTCCTCCAGGGTCTCACAGAGACCAGGTGTGAATCATCAATCTCATTGTTATCAATAAACAGTGCTGACGAGCTGGAACAAATGGGCTGGAAACTCTTTAGACCCATGGTTATAAAGCAACACTATTAATCAGAATATTTCATGCCTAGACTAAGGGTCATTGCCGTGCACAAACTTCAGCAAGACAGTTCAAGCTAATTCCAAGCTTGCTATAATTAACCTTCACAACATAACCATTATTCCATTTGTGTCCCTATCATGGCACTCCCAAAATGGCACATGAAGTTTGGCTAACATCAGATGTCCAAGTCATTTTATCTGCTTGGTTATCCCATACTATTTTCATGGTGGATGCTTTATGATGGGCATCAGCGTGTGACACAAATATCTGCACACTTGGTGTCCACTTCCATGTGCCATCCATCCATGTGCTGGTTCTGCTACCACATAAAGTAGATGGCCAGCTTCACTGTCAGCAGTTCTACCCTTTGGGAAATATTTTCTTTCCACTTTCATTTGTAGCCACTCTGAACATGACTGTAATGCTGATGGCACCCATTTTCAGCTTGCACCCACATAGTGAGCCAACTCAATTATAAATGAAGCCTGAGGATTATTCTTTCTCCTTCAATTGAACATACAGGAACACGCATATAAACAAAAATGTGAGCTGTGAAAAGTTTGTGTAACTTAGTGCTGACATGAAAGTCTAGGCAAGCTTCTCAGTGTCCTCTTAGACTCCTTAAGCTCAATCTAGGGTAAACATTCCCAAATTATGACCACCTATGGGACTCTGTAAAATTATAATGTGGTGGGTTCAGCAAAACACAGCTCATAATGGGAAGTTCCAGATGCATTGTTACTTGTTGCTCCATGGTTAGGTGTTCTGTCTCTATTAGGGTTCAGTGACATGCCAGGAGCTATTTCTCAAAAGGTGTATAAATCTCTGCTTCAGATGTTGTGTTTTTTAAGGAGTGGGTAGTTTCAGAGTTTCATTTGGCTTTCCCAATGTGATAGCTCTCACTTCACCAAGGAATCAACATAGAAGTTACTCCAATTGGCCACTGTAGTAGTAGTTGGTGAGTAGAGAAATGGACAATAGGTGGGGCTATGGGCTCATTGAGCCCACCACGAGCTAGCCTAGCCAGGGCCCCAGCCCCATTTACTATCTGTTCTCCCTAAGTCCCCATGCTAACAAGGTATCTATAACACAATTCGTGTCTCTGAGCAGCAGTGTCAACCAGAACTCATCCCCAATAGTCCTCAAAATACCTATTTTGTGCCTAGTGTAGAATCTACTGAGTAAATGACTATAGCTACTTTTGGTGAGACTGGGAAAATCATTATAGTGTATAATTGCTATGTTGATAGGGTTTTTCCTTTTAGGGAGCTAACACCTTCTTATGCCAATGAGTTCTGGATTCAAAATTGGCTCAGATGTGAGTACTGACTAAACGACAGAATCTTGTCTTCAATTCTTGCCTTCCTACCTTTTACAGTTGGGTAGGTTAAGTAGCACTCCTTTTGCTGCCTATCAGTTTTTGTCTATAGGGACATTATGCTCTATTTAATGTCTTTATAACTTCTTGCCATTCAGTATGTTTCAGCATCACTCAGTGTCCCTTTAGCACTGGTCGTGAAATTTGAGCACTGGCAAGTGGGCACTGAACATGAAGTTGACTGATTTAATCACATAATTTTTCCTTTCTCATATAAAAATACATGGCTGAATCACAATGAACCGCTTCTGAACTGGATGGAGATGATTAAGCATCACCCATAGACAGTGGGATGAGAGGAATACTGTAACAAAATGAGACTTGAGTTGAGCTTGCATAAGAGATGGAGATTTTGTTCTTCTGTGTGAAGAAGTATATAGGTTTGGTGACCAGAGTGAGAGACTCACCCACGGTTTGCTCCATTTTCTATATTGTACAGTTACTGCCTAAAGTGCCTTGCAAGACAGACACGCCATTTCTGAGACTTCCTTGCATCTCACAATGGAAACTTTTTTGCCTGTGTTATGTGAATAACATCGGCAAATATTATTACTTCAGAGCCTGGATACAAGGAATGATTGTGCTTTCTCTATCTCCGATCTCCCCCAGCTGTATGTAAACAGAGACAACACCTCAGGACAGGGATTCTCAAAAGTGTGCAGCAGCATCAGAAGTATCTGGAAACATAGGTGAATCAAGTTCCCAGGCTTACTTCTGACTTTGTAAATAAGAAATACAGGGATAAAAAGGGTCTGAGCAGTCAAAGCAATCTTTGTTTTAGTATGTCCTCTAGGCAATTCTGGGGTGCGGTACAATTTTATAACACGTTGGATAGATGCAAAGGTTGGAAGGAGACTAGATCCCTAAATTACCATGTAGAACAAAGCCCTTGTTATACGAAAGTACTGCTATGAACTGTGAGTTACAAAAGTTGCCCTTTTATATATGTTAGAAGTTTTCAGTCTGTTTGTTGCTGTGGTTTAACATTATTATAACTAATACAGGTACAAAGTAAAAGAATTGGTGATAATGAATTTCAAGTGCACTGTGAAGAATACAACTCAAGAATAAAAGAGGTGGGATGATAATGGAAGTGAGCAGAGATGCAACAAAAGAAGTGCTTTAGTTAGGAGAAATTTTAAAATTTGTATAACCTCACAGGAAAAGAATATCTGTATTTTTAGTTTGACAATTATCTGGTGAAATAAAGGTGGTTTTGAAAGCACTCACCTTTCATGACATGGATAAAACTCTGTCATGGATCTACAGTAAGTCTGTTAATGTTTTTTTTAACTTAGCAGTATGTCTTCAAGATCATTTATGACCATATATGAACAACTAATTTGTTGCTTCCGATAAATAATATTTTATGGTATGCACTTCACTTGTCTCTCTTCCCAGTAAAAGAATACAGATGGGCTACAAGATCCAAACATTGAAATACAGCAGAAATGAGAGGAAATATAATAATATGTGAGAAAGGTGATAGTTATAGGAAGGGAGAAGTACAAGTTTTAATCCTTTAACTCTACAGATTTTGTGGGGGTGCCTGGGTGGCTCACTTGGTTAATCAACCGACTCCTGATTTCAGCTCAGGTCATGGTCTCTAGGTTTGTGATTTCGAGCCCCACATTGGGCTCTGCGCTGACAGCATGGAGCCTGCTTGGGATTGTCTGTCTCCCTCTCTCTACCCCTCTCCCTGCTTGTGCTCTCTCTCTCTCTCAAAATAAATAAGTATTAAATTTTTTTAATATAAATAAATAAAACTATAGATTTTGTTTTGTTGCATTTGATCTACATAATTGATTGAGCTATAAAATTTTATAAACCTATTGTATAGTAGATAACATATAAACCATAGCATCATCATTTCACTTTGTAACTGGAGACCACATTATTATTTTGTGGATGAACACATTTCTTATTTTGTGGATGAACACATATTTCTAAGGTTTGGACCAATTCTAATTGAAAGCCAGAAATGTTTATTCTAAATACCAGTTGACCAGTTCATGGTATTCTCTTACTTGCCTGTAAAATAATTTTTTCTTTTTCTTTCTTTCCTATCAGCTAATACTTAAAATTTGGAAGGTTGCATGTGCAAGTTAGGTAGCATTTATTTTATTTCATGGAAAATATTTTAAAAGATTTATACCACTATATATACATATTATATGACAAAAAGGTAGGATTTCCCCTAAAATGTTAGGTAAAATGGGGAATTCTGAGATAAAGTTCATGCTTGTTGAAAGTGCCTTTAGGCTATAGGCCAAGAGTGAAGCAAACTTTTCTCCAGATTTAGAGATACTATTTAAGATGCTTGATAAAATTTAAGATGCTCTGCCCTAGGGCATTCTGTCCTGCTATCCCCAGACTCTTTCTTGATAAAATTTAAGATGCTCTGCCCTAGGGCATTCTGTCCTGCTATCCCCAGACTCTTTCTTCAAAGAAAACAGCTAACTGTAGTCTAATCCTTCTGGCAACAGATGGTGAAGTGGTTTTAAGTATACCATTCATTTTTATTAAAAATGCGAATTCTAAATATTGTGAATAAGAAAACAAAGCAAAATATATTTTACATGGTGTTTTTGATGAATTATTAATATCAACTATTGTCTTTCAAAATTCTGCTATTGTGTTTAAAAGCACATCACAGGGAATTTATATTTCTGAGGAAACTCTTTATCCAGGGCTCACACTAATAGAAAACTGTATCTACCTCTCTTCTTCAGTTGTTTAGCAACTGACATTTATATTCATTCAGAGATTTTTTTGTGTATTAGATATCAAGTGGAACAGTTTTCAAACATATTGTGGGCTTTAATGTATTTTATCCCCCATTTGAAAATTTTCATGGTATTTTTTACCAAATTAGAAGTAAAAAATTACTTTGTTATTTTGCTTGCTATTTCATTAAAATAATACATTAATTTGTGTGGTATTGGCATTAATGTTACACTAGGTAATTACCTCTAATTTCATGGGAAATCTCTCGTCTTTTTTTTTTTAATTGATAGATTTCAGTGTGTGTGTGTGTGTGTGTGTGTGTGTGTGTGTAATTTTAGGATATTAACATCATATAATTATTCCCAATTTATTTCTAAATTTTGAGTAATTTAGACTACACTATGCTTGAAGAAATGATTTTTTTCTATATTTTGTATTTTGATTTTTTTGGTAAATATGTCACTCACACAAAACAGTGACCATGCCTATTTGTCTATTTTAGATAATAATTATTCACTCCCAATTACAAATACCCACATTTAATCAAATAGAACAATACTTTGGATCATCTTATTTTCTTTCTGTCTCAACCATGTATTTGAATAAAAGGCTTTCCAACAGCATTAAATAGTTATCATTTTAGTTAACCATGTTAGGTAGTTTTTTTTCTGAACATACAATCTGTTATATAGCTAAAAATAAAATACATTTTCAAACATAGCTATTGCAGAGAAGCATATTTAAATTTAATCATATTCAGCATGTATCTTAATAAAGTGTCTTATCATCTCTAATGGCTTTGCAGTTGATTGCCTCTGATATTTTTGGTAGAAAGTCCTATTCATTTGCAAATAATTATCATTGTGTCACCAAATTTCTATTATTTCCTATTTTAATATCATATTTTATTGTTTTACTTTTCTAAGAGCAATATTAAAATATTGATGACAGGTATCTTACTGCCTCTTTATATTATGAATAATGTTAAAAACGAGTGTAAGGGATAAAAGATGGAGAAAGAAAGCAAAAGAGACAGAGAGAGAAGTGTTTGTGAAACAGACTTTTCAACACATATCAAAATATATGTTCTCTTTTTTTATTTAGCATAGTGAAATGTATGAACAACAGTCTTAGTGTTAACAAATCTATTATCCATGAATGAACCCACTTCTTAATAGAATGGCCATAACTCCTTTAGCATGCGATAGCCTCTATGAGGTAATATCATGCTTAGAACTTTTGCATCAATATGTATAAATGAAATTAATGTGTGTAATACCACTGTGTGCTATCTCCATTTTGTTACTGTCTCAGGTAACGCTAACTCAGTAAGTGCCATTGGCAAGTTTCCTTCTCCTTATTACTTTGGAAAAGTTAAAATGGCATAGGTACTACCTATCCCTGAAAGTATTTTTGGAAGCTTTCTTAATGTTTATAGTTATTAGTGTTCTTGGATACTTACAGTTTGTTCTTGAATTATTTCTCTATTTATATTTTCTCAAATAACTAAGATAATTAGAATGAAACCTTCAAATTTTTTGAAGTGAATTATTTTGAAGTAAATTATCTCTTGAAGTTATTAAATTAATCTTATAAATGTGGTTATGTGTCTTTCTCATTGTAATTTTTTGTCTATTTGTGGATATTTTCTTCATTAAATTTGTATGTATTTTATCATTACAAGCCAATAACTTTTAAAAAGACTTTTTTTAATGTTTATTTATTATTGAGAGAGAATGACAGAGCATTTTTGGGGAGGGGCAGAGAGAGAGGGAGACACAGAATCCAAAGAAGGCTCCAGGCTCCGAGCTGTCAGCACAGAGCCTGATGCGGGGCTCGAACTCAAGAACCGTGAGATCACGACCTGAGCCGAAGTTGGATGCTTAACTGACTGAGCCACCCAGGTGCCCCACAAACCAATAACTTTTAAATTATTTTGTCAAAATAACAGTTTTCTAGTTAATCATTTTTGTGTTTATATTTAATAATTCCCTATTCCTATGATATTTGGTTTCCATTAGAGTTATTTTTACTACTGAAATTTAAGTTTAATTCATTTTTATTATATTGGTGCTACAGACTAATTAAAACAATTGATTATTATATCTTTTATTATAAGCATATCTGAACTTATCCAAATGTTTATGATATGCTTTGCTTTCTATAATAAAACAATTCCAGTTTTATTGAGATATAATTGATATGTAACACTTATTGTTTGAAGGTGTATAACAATGATTTGATATATGTATCTATTACACAATGCTCACCACAATGAATTTAGTTTATCTATCACCTCATATAGTTATAATATTTTTGTGTGTAATGAGAACTTTCAGATCCACTCTCTTCACAGTTTTTCAGTATACAATACAGCATTGTCACCATGCTATACATTACATCCAAAGAATTTATTTGTTTTTTAAGTAGAGTTTATACCTTTTGATCATCTTCACCCATTTCCCTCACCTTCTGCTTCTGATAACCATCAATTGTTCTGTTTCTATGAGTTTGTTCTTCTTTGATTCTACATATGAGATCACATGGCATTTGTCTTTCTCTGTCTGACTTATTTCACTTAACATAATGCCCTCAAGGTCCATCCATGAATGTAGAATAATCAAAGATTTTGCTTACCTACCACAATTTACACAGGCAAATTTTATTTATTGCATTTTATTCATGGGTATAGTTCTTTATTAAATTTCCTATAATCAGCTATTATGAGAAGTAATAATAAATACATATTTAACTGTATTGTGAATTATGTATTTCTTCTTAAACAGTCAAATGTTTCTGAAATATTGTGGGAAATGTTATTTTGCAAAGATGTACACAATAACATTAGCCATCCCATAAGGCTCTAATTTTACTGCATGGTCTTGTCATTCTCCTATTAAGAAATGAAGTCTAATTCTCTTAATCCTCTTAAGTGTTGGTTGGCTTTTGTAACTTACTCCTAACCAAGAGAATAGAACTTAACATGTAAATTCTGAACCTAAGTCAGAAAAGTCCGTGCATTGTTCCATCACAACCCTTGGTATTTGGTTGCTGCCTCTTGGGATGTTCTATCTGGACTCTAGTACTATGCTTAGAGAAGTACAAACCAAATATAAAACCTGCATATAGAATGCCTTTTGAAAGAGCTATTTGATTCTAGCTTTGGAGTCATCACAACTCTGGTACCATGCAAAGGAGAGTAAAGATGCCTCCAGTCTAATGCATCTCCTAGCTTCTTTTTAATTTATTTTCTTATTTTCAAGTTTTTATTTAAATTCTGGTGAGTTAACATGTATGGTAAAATTGATTTCAAGTGTAAAATTCAGTGATTCGTTGGTTATATGTAACATCCAGTGCTCATTACAAGTACCCTCCTTAATACCCAGCATCCATTTAACCCTTCCCCCATCCACCTGCCTCTATCAACCCTCAATTTATTCGCTGTAGTTAAGAGTCTCTTATGGTTTGCTTCCCTCTCTCTTTTTTTTTTCCTTCCTCTATGTTCATCTGTTTTTTTCTCTTAATTTCCACATATGAGTGAAATCATATAGTATTTGTCTCTGACTTATTTCACTTAGCATAATACACTCTAGCTCTATTCATGTTACAAATGACAAGGTTCCATTCTTTTTGATAGCTGAGTAGTATTCTATTGTGTATATATATGCCACCTCTTCCTTATCCATTCATCAGTTGATGGACATTTGGGCTCTTTCCAAGTTTTGCTAGTGTTGATAATGCTGCTATATACATTGGGGTGCACGTACCCCTTCAAATATGTATTTTTGTATCCTTTGGGTAAATACCTAGTGGTGCAATCGCTGCCTGTAGGGTAGTTCTATTTTTCACTTTTTGATAACCTCCATACTGCTCTCTAGCATGGTTGCATCAGTTTGTACTCCCATCAACTGTATAAGAGACTTCCCCTTTCTCCATCACCTAGCTTCTTGAAGTACCTCCTGCCATTCAAGTCTTATCAGCTGAAGCTCCAGATATCATGGAGCAGAGAAGACATCACCAATATGCCTTATCAAAATTCTTCATGCATGGAATCTTGGAGCATAATGAAATTTGCATTTTGGTTTTTTGTGCCACTAAAATGCAGGTTATTGGTGACACAGCAGTATTTGTACTTAAGACAGTTCTTCTTGACAGTTATTTTTACCTGTAACTAGGCAACAAAATCCAGCCATGAAACTTTTTAACATATAAAGACATTTATGTTCTTCTTTGAGCTATTTTTGATTGGTAGTTGCATAGTGTTTCTTTGTTGGAAAGACCCACAAATAAACCTCCTGAACAGCTAGGAGTAAGATCATTGTGTTAACATCAAACAATGCATATTAGCTCCAGCAGCATAGCAGTATAGGAGATATTTTCAGGATACCTTTTACCAAAAACATATTTTCTGCTTTTTTTATGAGACTACCAGTGAAAGGTAACTACTATCAGTTTATGTTTCCTAGAATTTTAATATTATTGATAGTATTGAGTCCATCAAAACACTTATAAATAATGATAAGATCCTTGATAGAATTTGGAAGTAGACACTGTTTCGCTTTGTTACTTAAGTACCCCTTTTTGTGTTATCCTTGTAGTTTATATAAAATTGAACTTTATTACTCCAGATAGCAAATACCTTTCTTCTACGTCTTAGACTCAACCATTTAACATTGCTTTTACTTCAATCTGTATATTTTAAATCCTAATTAATTGAGAAATAATATCATTATTATTGCTCAGAAATAAAGAAAAAAGTGCTACATACTTACTACAAAAAGACTACTTGTTTTTATTAACTCAATTCTTCTTTATTGAGTATGAGTATAAAATAAAATTAATAAATCATATAAGGATAATCAAAAGAAATCAATTTTGGGTAAAGATGTTATTATCGTACAAAAACACACTACAGCTCCATTTCTTTAGGGAAAGAAAGGAAAGGAGGAGTGAAGGATGGAAGGAAGAAAGGGAGAAAGGGAGGAAGGGAGGAAAGAAATCAAAGAATGACAAAAATAAACTTATAGAAAGTGAACACTGGGTAAATGAGGGAATGAAGGAGTAGAATAGCATTCATAAATAATAAATGTATATACTGGAATTTGAGAAGTCATTTAGTCCTTCCAACACACACATGCATACATTTCACATAAGAACCAAATACCATGAAACAACACCACTATCTGAGAATAACAAAACTATTTATGATTAAAACTTTTGTCGTTAAGATGGCAATAGGATGTAAGTTGTAGGACTGGAAAGTTAAGCTGAGGCAATAACCACCAGAAAGGAAAAGAGAGAGAGAGAAGTAGAGACAAAGACAGAGAGACAGAGAGATAGGGTAGGGAGAGAAAAGGGGGAGGAGAAGGAAGAAGAAGAAAGAGGAGGAGAAGGAAGAGGAAGAGTAAAAGAAGGAGGAAGGAAAGAATGAAGGGAAAAAATAGAAAAGCGTTATAATGACTTTGGAAAATAGTCTGTTTCTTAAAAAGTTAACATATCTACTTTAGTTATTTTCTCAAGACTAAATAAATCATGTCTGTATGAAAACATATGCATGAATATTCAGAAAAGCTGTATCTGTAATTGTTAAAACTGGAAACAACCCAGATGGAAATTGACAGCTATATATATGAACAATTTGTGGAATCTTATTCAGTGGGATGATATTAGCAAAAAAGTCAAATGACTACTGATTGCAGGACTACATGAATGAAAGTCAATTATGTTGAGGAAAGTAGCCAGACAATAAAAGAATGTATACAATGTAACTGTAATTATATAATAATATAGAAAAGGGAAACTAGTTTATAATGACAGAAAGGAGAATTTTGTGGGTCATAGATAAATTCATTACTTTGTGGTGATATTCCATGGACACACACAGAAACATACATGTTGTACAACTTGTACAACCTGTGTGAATTTGGGTGAATTTGGGTGTCAATTGCACCTCAGTAAAATGTCAAAAATTAATGTCAGAGAAGTTAATGTTAATAATAGTTTTGAAAGAAAAAAAGAGTTGACTAAACAGTGGGAAAGGCAATTTTGAATTGATAACAGTAGATAACACTCTAGCATTGCAATTAGGCATAAGTGTCCGAACGAAAATAGCTCATAGAATGTCAAGCTGCTTATATTTAAAATGCCCATAGAAAAGCATATTCTCATGGAGATTTCAAAACTATAAGAATAAAATTGTAAGCTTTAAAGATTTGTAGAAGAATATATTTAACCACCACAAAATGCAAATCAGATTGTCTACACGTTTTCTATAACTAAATGGAGAAATGCCTCAACTTTCTAATACAGAATGATTTAGAATTTTTATTTTTTTATTTTATTATTTTTTAAGATTTTATTTTTAACTAAACTCCACACTTAATGTGGGGCTTGAACTCACAACCCCTAGATCAAGAGTCCCATGCTCTACCAACTGATCCAGCCGGGTGTCCCTGATTTGGAAATTTTAATTCAACACAACCAAAATAGGAATCAATTGTGAAGGCAAATAAGGCAAAATGTGAAGACAATCAAGAAAATTAAGGCATACGATGCATATATAAATCAAATACTGACCTATGACTGAAGTGCAATGAATAAACTCCCAGGATTTAGCTGTAACACAGTCTTAGAAAGCAGCTGTAGCAGAGAAAAGCAGGAGGGTGAAAGTCTCTGGAGATTATAGTGTAATATAGAGGAATGCCAATGTGTTTAGGATAAAGACATTTGTTCATTGTATATGCAAAAACAAAAGAAAGAATACTAGTAATATCAAATGAGAATATTTAAAAGGAGTATGGCCCATTTATGAAGCAAATTGGGACCTGATTTTGAATAAGGGAAAATTTAAAAATAATGTATTTAAAATTATGATTTTAGATGTTTTGTCTTCAACTCGGCAGGAATGAAGGCAATGAAGCCATGATGAAGATAATGTAATTCTAACTCCCAATTTGGTTTGTGTATTCAACATTGTTAGTATAGCCATAATGCTGTAAACATAATATTTTCAAAGATTTTCAGTTTTGAGGGTCAATTTATCTGGAAAGCATGGAGGATCTAATTATGTCTATAGAAATAAGTATTAAATTACTATACTTTGATAATTGAAAAAGTTATTTTATACTTGAATGTAACTGGAAACCATCTTGTCTGACACAGAGATTAGGTGGAAAAGGCAAAAGATGTTAGCAATGGCTTATCATACTGTCTAACATATATGTAACAAAAGGTGGGAATGTACCTATCATGGAAATATTTGTATACTTCTATAGGTTTAATGGCAAAATGATTACAATGTTAGATAATTTTATTATGTAGTTAAAAGTGCCAGGTATTATTCTAACTAATTTATATGCATTCTCTCACATAATCACATAACTGCCTCCAATATGGCCAGTTGTCTTGACATTATAGATTATAAAGCTAAGAAACATAAAAGTCATGTAACTTTCTCAAAATGAATATATGCTAATATAGGTATATATTTTTTGAGAGAGTTTTAGTCAGGATTTGAAACCAGGCAATATAAAAGTATGCTAATTTAAACTAACTAACTGACTTGAATTAGTTTCTACCTAAATAAAGTTAATAATATGAATATAGAAAGTGAGCCATAGGAGTGCCTGGGTGGTTCAGTTGGTTAAGTGTCCAACCCTTGATTTTCTCTCAGGTCATGATCTCACAGTTCGTGGGTTCAAGCCCCACATCGGGCTCTGTGCTGACAGTGCAGAACCTGCTTGAGATTCTCTCTGTCCCTCTCTCTCTCTACCTTTCCCTTGCTCTCTCTCTCTCTCTCTCTCTCTCTTCTCTCAAAAATGAATAAAAAATAAACATTAAAAAAAAAGTGAGCAATAGTAAAATGGCATGAGTGAGTTAAACTTTTAATTTCCAAAATGGAAAGACATTAGAGAGTAAAAAAACATTTATATGAAAAGTAGATATAAATTCATATAATGTATATTATGGAGTGATCACTTAAAGAAGTGAATACTCCAATCAGAAAAGAGTTTTCCTTTAGGAAGAGATCTAGGAGTCACAGGATCATTTCAGAGACTTGTTTTTTATTTTGGTACAGTACCATTTTATATTTTTTTACGTTTGTATATATTTTTCCATAATAGGTAAAAAAAAGTGTCTGAATTCTTATTATGCCCAAGCATATAACAAAGTTTCCTTGCAAATTTGGTCTTAATAACAGGTCTCTGTGCAGATACTTAACAGACAGATATGTGCACACTTGGAGTATCTACCTACAATACGAGCAAACTTTGTTTTTACATCCTCTAAAGTGCATATCATTCTATGAAAATTAGCATATATTCAAAGAAATATTCCAGTCGGGAAATTTTTGAGCTGCCAGAATATTACAGAAAAGGTAGATTTAGTACAATTGCCTTGCTCACTAGCCTGGTTTTGGCTCCTCCATTTTAACTTTTCATAGTTATGTGGTGCTTATGTATTCATTAGGCCGTCTGCAGAAATAGAGGCTGAGTTGAGTAGAAGCAAAACAGTAAATATTCTAAGCTCAGAAATAGAGAGAAAAAGAGAAAACAAGTAAGGAGAAGATAAAACTGTCTTTGGGTTGAAATTTTTTAAGTGGCTCCACAAATTTACCGGCAGTAAGTCTTTTAAGATATGGAAATTTATTAACATTAGTGCTTTTACCACAAATTACTTTGAGCTGCTTATACATATACACAAAACAGTTAATGGTTTGCAGAGTTCCTACCATAAATACAAGTCCTTTTTACACCAGATTTAGGTTTGACACTGTTATGAGAATTTGCTAAGTGACAGACATATGCCTGTACTTTCATCCCTCTCCTTGATCAGGGCTATGGAGATACTTCATTGCATTTACTCTAAATTCAAAACACCTTTAAAAAGATGTTAAAAATGACTTTTCCTTTTGCATTTTTGCAAAGATAAGATTTTAAAAAGACATTTATCCTTGCAAGGAACGTCCAGTTTCAAAGATGCATACTTTATGTTCCCGACATAATATTGTCATAGAAAGTCCTCTACCTTTCCATCTATTAAGAACAAAGAAAGGCATATATAAGAGTTTTCTAGTTAGATCTAGCTTATTAGCTGGATTAATCTACGTAAATAAAACACAAATATAAGACAGATGCTTTGATTTCAAGATGTAGATCTTTTATGGGCACAGATACAGATTCTAATGGGCAGGTCTCCAGATTTTATAGTATATAGAAATGTTCTCTAAACCATTAGTCCTCTTCAAATTTCTCCCATCTGTGACAAAGGAAAATAAAATCTCTCCAACATTCTCTTATGCATTAGGTCTCTCAGGTTTAACTCTTTTCTTCTTGTCAGTCACTTTTTGCTGACATACAGTTTTATACCTGCAAAATTTGAAAGGAGAGTCATTAAAAAAACATTTCAAGGATGTTTTGAATTAAGAGTAAATACATGTAGTATTATCATATCATTGATGAAGAATGAGATAAAAGTATAATTGTATCTCTGTCACGTAAATTCTCACAGTAATGTTAAAACTATCATTTTTGTTTACATCCTCATTATCAAGTACTTACCACACTGACATCTTTAGCTTCAAGTGGAGAAAGCAAGTCTTGCCTACCTTGGTCACCATATGCCTTCCCTAAACAGCCAGGGACCATGGGAACAGGCCCCTAAGGAAAAACATTATATACCTGGGGCACTTCCTCTTGGCTGTTTTTGCTGAACCTCTTCTCTTACCAAGCAAAACCAGGTTGTGGCCAATATATAAGCAAGACTTACAAAAAACAGCCACAGCCATATCTTGTTCATGGAAGAAACAGAGGCTCCACAAACCTCAAAGACCTTAGCTTTAAAAAACAATGAGCTCCTTGAGTTCACCTGCCAATATCGACCAATCAGAACAAGTCACTTTTCTGTCCCTTATTAGCATTGTGCTAGGGTGGAAACTGAGTGGGGACTTCCTCTATATAAGCAGGACCTCCTCTTTGTTTGGGGAGGCCTACTTTCTGTTGGTGTTGTGTCTCCCTTCAGCTAGTGCTATTGCCCCAATAAAGCCTCGACTGTGCTTTGACGTTCAGGTCTGGCATTGGTTCTGTCGTGGTTGGGCCCAAAAATCTGACTCCCAAAAACCTGACCTCAGTAACATACCTAAAACTCAGAGATGCTTTTGCATCTGTACTCTGAAAAAGAGGACATTACGTGTGGCATAGCAATGCTCAGACTTGCCTCTAGCAGTAACACAAACTCCAACTTCCCTGAAATGAAGCAACTCAAGTCTAATAGTTATCACATCCATATCCAGGTCTACAATTTCTAAGTGTGGTGTAGACTTTATCATTTTGGATGTAGCATTTTGTGGTCTGGTGACCTATAATCTAACAAATTCACAGCCAGTATCCATTGGTGCTGTATGAGCAGCATAAAAGCCTACATATATATATATATTATATATATATATATATATGTAGGCTTTTAAATTAGTGTTTTGTTTTCTTTAGGTAAATACCCAGTAGTGGAATTATTGGATAAATACCATATGAATTTACTTATATGTGGAATCTAAAAAACAAAACAAATGAATAAACAGCAAGACAAAAGCATAATCAGACCTGTCAACACAGAGAACAAATGGTTGCCAGAGGGGTGGGGGATGGGGAGATGGTCAAGATAAGTAAAGGCAAGCAGGATACAGGCTTCCAGTTAAGGAATGAATTAGTCTTGGGGATAAAAAGCACAACATAAGGAATATAGTCAATGTATTGCAATAGCATTGTACGGTGACAGATGGTAGCTACACTTGTGGTGAGCATAGCATCATGTTTAAACTTGTCAAATCAGTATGTTGTACACCCAAAATTAATGTAGCATTGTGTGTCAACTACACTACAATAAAAAGAAGAAGGAGGAGAAGAAGAAGAAGAAGAAGAAGAAGAAGAAGAAGAAGAAGAAGAAGAAGAAGAAAACAAAACAAAAGAATCAGGGATTCCAGGCAGTCCCTGATCCACAGGAGTTATAAAATATTGTTGAGCAAGACTTTTGAAAAATGCCTATGTTGGCAGTGTTGTAAATTACTTGTAGAAACACTAGTTTTACTCTCTGGGTTGACTCCTGTCTCAGTCTCATTGTGTTCTGTAGACTCTGGCTCTGCTCACTGGGGATAGTCTCCCTGCTCAATGTCTACTGTGACTGTATGGCTTTCACGGCCAGCTTCCATCTGGTACAGGTTTGAAGCCCAGAGTTTGCCTTAGGAATCAAACAGCCACTGTGCTTTTCAGGCCAGGTTTGTGGTATCTTTGGCAATATAAATCACTAGAAACTGATTTGGCTTTGGATATGTTTTCTTTCAGTCAGTTAGATGGGCAAGGGAACACATGGAAAACCTTGTCTAGACAAAGCACTGAATCTGACTTTGTCTATTATCAATGCATTTTTGCTGAGCCCTTTCCTCTCTCTTAGATTTATGGTAGCAAACTTGAGGGCATCGAAATTACAGGCTGTGGTGGAAAGGTAGCATCTGATATCTGATAGTTGGCTGTTTGATTTGGCAGGCTTCTACTGAGTCTCTTGGGAAAATTTTTTCAGTCTTACTTCCTGCTAAGGCTGCGTCTTCACAACCACCTGTTATAATGAGCCTCAGTTCTTGCAATAATTTGGTAAAAGTCAAAAGCAGAATCCAACACACAGTTACATTTTGAGATTTACGGGATGGTTCTAGTAATGCTCAGGTTCTTGGCAACATGAGCCGCCACTGAGAATAACACAGGTTACAGTTTTGTGAAATATTTTGCCACAGATTAACAAATAACTAGAGTTCTTTGCCTTCTGCCACTGACAACTAGTCAGTTCCATACATTTTAACTCCCTTTTGATATCATCTACTGTATGAGTTCTAAATTCAGAACAATAAATGCAACTAATTTTAATTGTTGTAAATTAGAATATATTTAGTTATAAAATCTTGTGTATTTACAATGTTGTTGAAAAGGATAGAGGATCAGGCTCTGTTTAGGGACACCACAGTGAATGGTATAAAACATAATTACCCATCAAGGAAGATGCCACCTTTCAGGCCAACGTAAGAACTATTGCTTAAAGAAAATTATCGAGGGGTGCCTGGGTGGCTCAGTCAGTTAAGCGTCCAACTTCAGCTGGAGTCATGATCTGGTGGTTGATGGGTTCGAGCCCCACATGGGGCTCTGTGTTGACAGCTCAGAGCCTGCAGCCTGCTTTAGATTCTGTGTCTCCCCCTCTCTCTGCTCCTCCCCACTCACTCACTCTCTGTTGCTCTCTCACTCTCAAAAATAAATAAACATTGTTAAAAAGTAAAAAAAAAAAAAAAAAAAAAAATTATCTGACCCCTTAATCTTGTTTTCTCATATGCATTGTTTTATTTTTGTTATCTCCTGTTTTACTAGCTGTAACCTATACTTCAGTATCCTCAACCTTATTCAATATTGCCCACAGTTTTAAATTTTCAGCATTCACACAGCCATCACTGGACCAGGCTGGGTCCATGAATGACTAAAAGAAGGAACCTAGGGTCAGTGACAGAAACATAGCCTCTGCTGAGTCTGTCATATCAGACAGAAGTGAGATGGCCTTCTATCTTAATAACCTACACTTCACGTTTTCTAGCACATTCACATAAAGAGTTGACTCCTATAGTTTTTTCCTAAAGCAGAAATTAGTTGAGGACCGGGCTACTGTCATTCCAGGTACTAAATATTGGGGAGAAGAAGAATAGATGGAAAACAAATTAATTGCCTTGGACCTTTCCTATAACAGTGGGGGCAGCAGGATCAGACATAGGACACATTATCCTACCCATCATATTTCTATTATTAATTGTATCGGTATGTTTACTGGATCTGTTAAAACTTATTAAACCGTACAACTGTGCTCCTGAAGAAAAACTCTTTTTGCAGTGAAAGAAATAAAGAGTTGATGCCATGTGATATACCTGTCTTATCATAACGCTGTATCAGCCAGAAAATACAGCCTTCTATTTTATTGAAATGCTAGAAGACTACAGTTCAGAAGAGTAACTGTTCCTTAGGATATTGTATACTTTTTGACCTAATAAACTAGATTACTGTTCTTCCCATTTTCAAATTTCATAGATTTGAGAACAAATATTAGAAGTGGGGCTGACACTAATATACACTAATATTTACTAGGTAATTTTTACCATTTTCCCCTGTGATTATGGAATCTGATATCATGCTATGAGAACCCCAAAGAGAAGTACTTTCATTATGAATCACAATATACTTTCATTATGAATGAAGTGCTCTCATTATGAATCAACATGCTTCCACTATTGTTGGAAGGTCAGCCTGCCTCCTGTGTATTTGAAGATCCTCGTGACTGAGTCCTACGCAAGATATGCAGTTACCTGACTCTCTGAGATGACTAATTCTGGTGGTGAGAGAGGAGTTAAGATTTCTGTCATGCACTGAGCTTGTGGACACAGAAGAATGGACGATAGGGATTCCTGAGGTTCTACTCGTATCACAACATCAAGTGATAAAAGGCAATTCTTGGTATTTGGGGTAGCTTTCCAAGTTTCATAATGTTAGTGTGATGCTTTGTTGCATCATACCTGTAGGATCATAATGAGAGGAATTTTTCTTCTCATCAGCCACTAATAGTTAAGGTAAAAGCGTCAGAAGAAGCATCAGTCAAGTACATTGTTTTTCCTAAAGCACTGAAGCTAGGGAGACAGAGACAGAGACAGAGATTGAGAGAGAGATTGAAGGCGAGATGACAGAGAAGCTGGAACTCCCTGTTCATGTCTGCCCTCAGCAAGGGCAGCACCCAGTAGTGGTAACAGTAGTTTCCTGACCAAATTATCTCTGCAGTGTAAGCTGTGAAATGTCTTTATTTATTTTTTTAATTTCTGAACCTACTCATCTATACCGATATTAGTTATATGATCCACTTGTAGCAGCACTCCAGTCAATCCCCTATTTGTTTAAGAAAGCCAGTGTTAGCCTCTATAGCTTGCAAAAAATAACTCGAAATTGATACTGTTTTTTTGTGTCCAGAGTTGCTTCTGAAAATTTTGATGCCAACTGGACTCTTTTTTCCTTTGTGGATAACTATTTTCCTCTTCCTGTAAACATTTCTATACTTGTTGCTGTTTTCGATTTTTATTTTAATTGATTTATTTTCTTCTGCTTTGGAACATTTTCAGTTACAATTTTATTTTATTTTTATAGCATCTCAGGTATCTCACTTTTCTCCCTGTGAAATGCCTGTAAAGAAGGATAAGAGAAATTTTGAATCATCAAGCATTTTACATTTTCATTAACACTTTCCGTTTTGGCTCATATCACCTGCATTTTGGAAGAATATTCAGTTTCTGTCCTCAGATTCAAATTTCTATTGTTATCTATGTTCATAGTATTACTCAGTTCATTAGTTGAATTTTTCTCCCAAATTTAGAAAAATATATTAAAATTTCACAAATCTGTTTATTCCTACCACATAATGTCTTTTTTTCTTATTTTATGGATATTAGAGACACTATAATTTTTTAAGTGTTTAATTTCTCTGTTGAGACTATCAAATTTTCTATTTAGTTTTTGTACTAAATTCATTTGGTTTTTCAAAATGCCTAATTTCCTGTTCTCTCATTCTCTCTCTCTTTCTCTCTCTCTCTTCTCTCCTTCTCTTTTTGCATTTGAAAATTTGTGTTTTCTTATTCTGAAATGTAAGATTTTATTGCAGTAGTATATTTAATAGTATATTTATATGCTAGTTATGGTATACGTAGTAAAGTATTTAGGATCCCAATTTACAAATTAATTTTGGGTCCTAGACTCCAAATCAAATGCTATTCGACAGTGAGATTTTCTCTTTGGTCAGTCGTTAGTTGGAACCTGAAGAATTTAAAGTAAAAATATGGTAATACAACTTATTTGTAATGTGCTACATGTATATACCTGGGTATAAATTCTGTGTTTGAAAACTAAGAGTGTATTTGGTTTAATTAACTTATTTTAATAGGATTGGTAAATTGTTTTTACAAAGAGTAATCTAGCTCCTAATTCCACAGATTTCTACAACAGTTCTTTTCAAATTTTGATGTATCTACAGACTGTCTCTGAATATTCTTAAAATGCAGTTGCTGATTCAATAGTTCTATAAAGGGATCATTATTTCTAAAAAATCCCCAGGTGATACCAATGCTGGGACCGTAGATCACACTTTGAATCCAAAGTATGTACCTGGAAATTATGACACCTACAGTTACTTGGACCTTTAAGAACGTCAGCTTATATACGTGCATTAACTTGGTGGGGGGAATCCTTTGACACTATATATGTCAAACCATCACATTCTACACTTTAAATATCTTACAGTTTTGTCAATTATACCTCAATAAACTTGAAAACAAAACAATAAAATATACTGCTTTAAACAGAAAAAATAACAACATCACCATATATATTTCTGAAGCAGTTTGAACTGACATTTAGTATCTCTAGTAAGTGAAGTTGTTGTTACACCTGCATGTTTGGGAATCCCATTGTAGAGTTGTAATACCCCCCTCACTAGAAGATGTCAACTCAAGTCCTCTGGGACCTACAGGATCCACACCTGGTCACCATCTCCTGCTCAACACTTTGCCTGGAATATTGGAAGTATCTCCCTTTATTGTCTCTTGATCTGATGGACCTTGAATCCTTCTTTAATTGTGTCAAGGGTAGCTGGAAAGGATTTTTAATTCTTGGTATTGTTTTACTTCTATTGTTAGCTTGTTTAAATGCTATGAAAAATAAATCTTCACTTGATTTCATCTTTGGAGAAACATGGTCCACCTAAGACTAGGAGAAGTAGTCTTCCTCTGCTGACTATGGAGGGTGAATGGATGCATGGCAGTTGGTCTGTATCTCCACTTTTCTGGATCTCAAAGCCTTTAGATTCCAAGTTCCTATTAGATGTTATCGTTCAACTAGTGTCATTGTCATGAATCTTGTCCCAGATAGGCTATTTCTTCTCTCATAGTTCCAATTTCTGTGACCTATACTTAGGAATTTATCCTGAGGCTTACACTGGAGTTGATGCTTTCCATTTACAATTTTGTCTTCCTCTGGTCTCCTGGGGTTATCTGGAGATACTTCAGGATCTATTCTGCAGCACCTGGATCCTGGCAAGAGAACTATCCAGACAGCAGCTTTATACTTTTCTAACTTGTTGGAAATTATCATTGTTACTTCTTCTCAGCATAGGAAGTCCAGTGGGCAGCTGGTTGTATTGCATTAATAAAATTTCCTTTTATCTTGCTCCAGACTTTGTTATTGCTATTTTTTATTAGTTGAATGTAAGCTTTAGGATTCCTGGCATTGATCTTATTCTGTATTTGTTTTCTCCAAAGCTTATTTTGAATAGTGACTCTTTGTTCTATTTTCTCTCCCAGCCTATTTTTTTTCTTTTTTAAGCCATTCATCTATTTATTCACTGCTTTTAATTTCTTACCTATGAAATATTACAAACATGCAAGACTAGAGAGAAGTTTTTGAACTTCTAAAGACTCATCACCCAAACTGATCAACTCATATCAGTAATTTGGTGCTTTAGCTACTTTTTTTTTTTTTTTGGTGTTTGTTAGCTTTTTTGCTGCTGAAATATTTTAGAGCAAATCTCCTGCATGTCATTGCCCTTCTATATTAGTTGACATCTCTTAAAAAATGGCCATTACATAGCACCAGTGATATCACCATAACAAAATTAAAAATAACTCCTTAGCATCATTTGATATCTACTTTATGTAAATTTCCCAATGGTTACAAAATACAAAATGGTTACAAATTTCATATTTTGATTTGTTTGTGTGAAGATTTCAAGTGTTTATCTGACCCCTTGAGGTGTTAACTTGCAATTCTATTCACCCTATCCACCTGAGTAAGAATTAAAAGTTACTTCTAATTGTTGAATTAGATTTTGGTTCAAATGTTGTTGCTAGGAACACTTTAGAAGTTGTGGCATGTACTGATATTTTGTCATATCCCAGATAATAATAGATTATTTCACTTTTAGTGATGTTGTTTGATTATTGGAATTATAAAGTTTTTATAAGCATTTTATAAAATAGTTGCACATTAAGAAGACTTGTTTGAATTAGTTTTTCATTAGGGATTCCAAAATTATGATTTTCTAATTCTTTCCACAATTATTAGGTGGACTTCTGTAGAAAGGAATTTCTCTCATCAGAGAGGGCTATGTAACAACATAGTTGTTATAGTAATAGTTATTTCCAGTCCAGTAATAGTTATTTCAGAAAATACAAGATTAACTTTTAATTATTTCCCTTTGCTTGGCATTTTAAATGATGTTGGTGACCTAATTGCTGACCCTGGTAAAACTGGATTTTTACATATTCAATCAGTTTGAATCAATGTTAGTCATTTTTTTAGTGCCCCAATTACCTCTTCTTTGGCCAAGTGAACACTTCAATCTGTCTTTGAAAGCTTATTTGCTTTTGTGGCATAAGACATTACAGTTTCATTTCATACATCTCGACAAGACCCAGGGTTTGTCATTTCATTTAGAAGCCTTGTGTCCTTTAAGTGGAGAATATATGTAGACACTGGGTCTAGGCATTAGTCACGCTTGTTTCTGCCGAACTATTACTGGTATTTGGTCTTTACGTGGGCAAAAGTAAACATTTATTTTTTAAAAGAAAATGAGTCTCTAATGATATTTAAAGTTTTAAATGTAAGGGATTTAGTTAAATTATGGTTTTATACTTTAGTTTTTTCTTCTGTTACACTCATTTCTTGGTTCTGAAGAGCATTAATAAAATTATTAATTTGCTTTATCTGTATATACATTTAAATATATGAAGGATATATATTTTTAAATACAAATACAACTTTTAACAATAAAACTATGGACTGAGGTTCACACTTTTTTTGCCTTATCTGCTTGGTAATTGTATTTCCTATTATGTAACTAAATTCTGTTATTATTTGCAGTAATTTCCTCATGTACTTTTTGCATTTCCCCAAAGTTCAATTTATTCATTGCCACCAAGCTTTATAACTTTTCCATTCTGATTATTATCTCTCCAATTGCCTTGTCTACTTGCACTGGCTAAAACTCCCAGTACCATTTCAAATAGTAGTTGCAAAAGCATTTATATAGTGCAGCAGCT
Source organism: Puma concolor (assembly GCF_028749965.1). Classification (NCBI taxonomy): domain Eukaryota; kingdom Metazoa; phylum Chordata; class Mammalia; order Carnivora; family Felidae; genus Puma; species Puma concolor. The sequence continues at coordinate 201,256,074 of NC_141667.1, read as the reverse complement.
GCTGTAGATTTCATGGGTATCAGTAGCAGCCAAATCCTTGTATTGCCTCTTCTCTTTTTTGTAAATTATCCAGCCTACTTTCCTCTCCTTTATCCTTTAAACTTAAAAACGGGTTTATATACAACTCTAATGTTCACACTGTCTCTTCAAATTGTGTGTTTTGCCTTTTAGTATGCCTTGTAATTCTGTTGTTGTTGTTGAAAGTGGGACAGAATCTACTGGGCTAAACACTTAGATAAAAAGGTTTTAGTGTGCGGTTTTACATTTATCTCGCTCAGAGTTATGCTGTGTTTATTGTTTGCTGCAACTGTGGTATAAGAGGGTAAAATTTGCTCTTGTGGTTTCTGTCTCTCTTGTTATCTTTGGGTGTCCCTAGAGAACTCTTGTTTTGTTTTGCTTTCTTTTTTTTTCTTTTTAATTTTGGGTTGATATTTATTTTTTATAAATAATTTAGATTTAGAGAAGAGCTGGAAATATAATTGAGTTCTTGTATACTCTCTACCTAGCTACCACTAATGTTAACATTTTACATAACCATGTACATTTATCAAAACTAAGAAATCAACATTGGTATAATATGATTAAATAAGCTAAAGACTATATTAGGATTGCATCAGTTTCTGCACGGTAAGATTTAAAAAAATTTTTTTCCAGTTTTATTGAAATATAATTGACATATAACATTGTGTAATGTTAAGGTATATAATGTGATGATTTTATACACATATATGATGCAAAATGCTTAGCGCAATATAGTTCATCAACACATCCTTCACCTAACATAATTACAATTTTGTTGTTGTTATGGTGAGAAAATTAAAGCTCTATTCTCATCCTTTCACGTATACAATACAGCATTGTCAGCAGTACTCACTATGCTGCACTTTAGAACCATGGAACTTATTTATCTTATGATTGAATGTTTATACCCTTTGACCAACATTTCCTCATTTCCTTCACCCATCAGCCCCTAGGAGCTATCATTTTACTCTTCGTTTCTGTGAGTTTGATGTTTGTAGATCCACATATAATTGAGATCAGGCAGTATTTGTGTTTCCCTGTTTAACTTATTTCACTTAGCATAATGCCTTCGAGATGTATCCGTGTTGTCACAAATGGCAATTTATTCCCCATTTTAATGGCATTATATCCCACTGTATATATTCACCACATTGACAACTGCTCAATCCTTTGTGACTTCTTTGGGAGACCCACAGTGGCTTCAAGGGCTGTTGGGGTGTTCAGTGGCATCTTTAGGATGAGGTGCTAGGGATAAGGACAGGCAGTGGTGGTGGCAGGAGCTGGTGGTGTGCATATATTCAGCTGTGAAGGGCCAGCTGCAGGTGCCTTTGTAGTGTTAGAGACTGTTTGCAGACACACACAAAGTGGTGAAGGCCAGGGCCGGCGGTGGAGCTAGGATCAGTTATGGGTGTGCTGGCAGCTGCGCGGTCCCTTGCTGTGTTTGTGCACTTTTGTGGCTGCAGGGTCTCCCCATGAACACACACATGGCAGTGGAGGCCAGTGAAAGGGGTCAGGCCAGTGATGTACAGATGCATAGTTGGAGGGGCTAACTGGGAGGAAGCCTAATGATGCAGGCCAGTGAGAGGAGATAGGGCTGTCTCTGAGCCCACAGGCAGCTGTGGAAACCGTGGATGTCTGTGCACTCCTGTGGCAACATAGTCTTCCCATAGGAACATTGTATGTGTATGTAAGTGATGGGGGTCTGACTGTGCTGGATGCACAGCTGGGAGACGAGCTGGAGGGGAGCTTAGTGGTGCAAGCAGTCACAAGGGCCAAGGCCAGATCCAGGCCACAATCAGATTGGAGGCCCTAGCAGTCAGTGTGTACTCTTGTGGCTGCAGGGTCTCCCCTTGGGTTTGTGTTCAGCAGTAGAGGCTGGTGTTGGGAGCTGGGCTGGACTGTGCAAGATGCACAGCTAAAGGGCTAGCTATAGGTTGCCCAGTGGTGCAGGCCAGTAAATGGACATAGGACTGAATCTGAGCCCATACACAGCTGTAGGGGCTTAGACTGCAGGTTCACACTTCAGTGGCTGCAGTATCTCACATGGGCATGCCCATGGTAGTAGAAGCTAGTGATAGGAGCCATGCCAGTAATATTCAAGTACACAGCTAGAAGAGTTCACCTCAAGCGCGCACATGGCAGTCGGGTCAGGCCTGGGGGTTTATAGGCTGGTGTCTTCCATTTGAGCAGCCACAGGGGCCTGGGCTGGCTGCCAGTACAAATGCCTCTTTAAAACTGGGACTTTTTGGAGACTTTGATTCTCAAACGTGTCCACACTGAGCCTCTAGCAATTCACCAATTATAGTTTAGGTGTTCTTTCCCTGGTCCTAGTTCCCATGAAACAGAAAACCTCCATAAATTGTTATCTTCTTTCTTTCTGTCTGTCTGTCTCTTCAACTCTGGGGACAGAAGTTTTCCCTGATCTCAATTCTCTTACAGATCAAAGAAGAGTTGCATATTTTCAGTTTGTTCATCTCTTTTTTTCTTGTTGTGTGCATGGATGACAACTACTAAGCACCTCATATGTTGGACCCCAAACCACAAGTGCCCCTCCAATTCTGTATACTTAATTCCCTCCTTGAAATATCTAGAGTGATATCTGTTTTCCAATCAGGACTAAATCATACATCACAAAAATTGATAGAGGTTAACCATATTACCTAAAATTATGATAATACCCATCTGACAAATATTAATATAAATGGTTGAATATTTTATTTCCATTGTGTCCAAGTATTATGTTTCCAAATTTAAGGAAGGTCATTCAAGAAAGAAATAAATGGAGAGAAGGAAGAGAATGAGATAATGAAGAGGAGGGAGAGGAGGAACAAGAAAGGAAAGAGAATGGAAAGAAAAAATAAAAAAATGGATAGAAACTTTGGATGCTGGTTATTAAGAGGTTAATAGTAGCTTCCAAAAGAGATTTCAGACTCAACCTAGAAGACCATTTCAATACAAGACGTCAAGGAATAAGAGTGATAAACATATATAGTGTATACTTCAACTACATGTTCATTTCCTTTTTGGAATGGTAGGAAGAAGTAATGCTATATATAAAGGCTAACTGGATCAAAGGGAAGTTTTAGTAGTTATTTTGTTTAGAATGGAACATTGTTTGTTTAAAATGGGATCAAAGGCCGAGGGTCAGAAGAGTGATTGATGGCAGGAGAGAGAGATTAGACATTTGATAATGTATTCTCCTGGAGGATATGGAGAAGGTTGGATTTGAAAGCTCCAGTATTTTAAAAAATGATGCTATTAAAGTGTTTCCCCTCCTGGGAAAAGTTTAGGTGTCTGTTATAAAAGGACACCTTTTCCTTTGGGCAAAATAACTAAAGCAAAGCTAAGAGATAGGATTGCTATACCAGGCATCTGAAGGTATGGGGGATGGTCCCTGCACCATTTTTATACATATAACCTTGGAAAAGTCCTTTAGTGCTCTCTGTGTTACTTACCTCATCAGTAATATAAATATAATAGGGATTTGGGGAAGCTTAGTGAGATAATGTCTCTAATGTGGATTTAGAAATAAATTTTAAAAATTAGTTTCTTGCGTGTACAGCCACTGGCAAGAGTGATAAAGTGAACATTTGCGGCAGGTGCTATGTTAGAGGATCCTTCAGGAAAAGACATTCACACCTTTAAACTTGTGAATAAGCCAACATAAAACACTGCTTACGGCTTTTAAATGAACTCTAAATTGCTGTTTAGACATTGTTAGCACACTCAAAATACCTACTTGGAAATAATCTGGGATTAATTTATATTTATTAATACAAATCTCAAGTTCCATCTTTAAACCAGGCCAAATAATGAGAGCTTTTGCAGTTTCCATACTTATCATTCTGAAATCACATTTAATTTGGAAATACGTGATTCAAAAGGAGTTTTTAAAAAGAGAATAGTGTTTTAAAGTAAAAATCTTTATCGTAGGGAACATTCTGGCACAAGATAATTTGTGTTTTACAACTCAAAAAATCCTTGTCTGAGAATAAATTTCTCCATAGTCTCTTTTGTAATCCTTTCACTTTGAAATGTCTTTTAATTAGAACTGTATATGTTCAATGATGTATACGTAAAATGTATATTTTATTTTGTCTTAATCAGGAAAGTCTCCCACCTATGACATCAATATTCAAATCTAATTTTCTTGTGTGTTTCCATTTCCCTTAGTTTCCCTCAAAGCCTCAGCACAACCCATTCGTATGACAAAGCATGTCCCTTGTAAGAGAACATTTTTAGACAGAAGGGAGAATCAGAAAATAAAGAATTTGATAACTATAGCTTTGATGGGTAGTAGCTCAAAGGAGGATATATATCCCTGGTACTTGGTGTCTATGTGGGGTCATGAGATAACTTCCAACCAATGGAAATTGAGTGATAGTGTTGAGCCACTTCCAGGCCAGATGCATGCAGAAAACATCTCCAATCTATGAATCTCCTTTTCCTTCCTCTTCCATGGCTAATTTGATGGTCTTTTGTTGAGAATAGTGAGGCCAAGATTCAGGGAGACTGTGTCTATGAGAAATTGAATATAGTAGAGTACATTTTAACTGTAGTCCTCTTGTCCCAGTAAGTTGGACTCTGATGTTATTGACCATTGAATTTTGATCTCAGTTACTTGTTACCATAGTACTTGTTTAGTTACTTGGTACAAACATCATTTTCCATGTATAGCTTACCTAGACTTTTGACTTTGAGTCCCCTATTTAAATCTAATTTTTTCAAAACTTTTTATTTGGCCACTTTTAGAAAAGGAATCATTTAACTCCACAGAAGCCGTACTTGAAGATCCCATTTTATTTATTTATTTATTCATTCATTCATTCATTCATTCACTCATTTAAGAGAGAGCGTGAGTGGGGGGAGAGGGGCAGGGGCAGAGAGGGAGAGATTGAGAATCTTAATCAGGCTCCAAGCTCTGCACAGAGCCTGATGTGGAGCTCGATCCCATGACCCTAGTATCATGACCTTAGCCAAAATCAAGAGTCAGACACTTAACCAGCTAAGCCACCCAGGCCACCCTTCACTGCCCATACTTTTTGTTAAAATGTTACAGATTTACCTTATGTATAATCACGGAAAAAGAAGGGGCACAAATTTAAATTTGGTTATTTTTAGGACAAGATTCTCTAAGGCTACATGGTGATGAGAGTGCAATTATGATGGGAGTTTTAAGGAAGTGAATCTCACAAGGTACAGGACCCAGTCAGTTCTTCTAAAAAAATACTACCTCTCACTTCAATCTAGAAAACCAGAATCTCAATTTATGTATTTTATTAACATGTAATATGTGGCCCCTTAGTATTTGATAAGACATGTCTAATAATAATTTAGCATTTTGAAGACCATGTAATCAGAGTGTTTAGATCCCAAAGAATAAAGTACCTGGTATTGTTCTTACTGTGTTGCAGATGAAAGCAAACTTCAAAATTCTAATTTTCAAAGAATGCTAAACAGTTATGGATAGAAAAATGCTCCACTGTTTTCCTACTCACAAGCAGTAGAGTTAAGACTGAAACTACATGAGTGTTAGGTATACCTAACCTCAGTGTAAGTGAGTCAGTGTAAGTGATTTACTATATAGAGAATATATAATGAGAAAAACTCCAGTCTGTATTTATAAGAGGGGGCTCATTGTAATTATGTAGAAGTCTAAGAGTGACTTCAACATACAAAATTTAGTGTATATAGAAACAAAAATTTAGATTCTGAGTTGTACACATATAGAAGATATAATTATATGGAGTTAATGTGATGTCAATGAATAGTAAAAACAAGGAAAGAAAAGAAAAGAAAAAGAGCTTGTTGAAATATAAGTTTGAAAATGTTTTGGAAGAAAATTATCATTAGTTAACATTGTAAACTCATTGTGTTTGGAATCCTACCTTACCTTACAAGAGTTTTTGACCTTCCATAATACTCAAAATTATTGGATGATAATTGCTTGCAAAATACTCCCTGAAAACATTCCAGTGGGACTGCCAAGTGGCAAACCAAGACTTATATAGGTGTTAATATTACCAAATGATTGTTGAATGAAAAACTAAAAATATTATTCTTAAAAGGTGTATTCAGCATCCTATGAAACTATAAAATATACAATACAAAATTTGGAAACAGTTCTGAAAAAGAAAACTGATATATTTAAAATGTGTTGAAAGACATTATTTCCTGTATGAGCACAGTTACTCAATCAAAAGTTAGGTTAGGAAAGGTGAAGTCTTAGAGAATGTGTAATATGAGAAGACCATATAATCATTAATATTTATATAATCATGAAAGATATGTATGAAAAATGTATTTTAACATATTCTCTTCTCATTTTCCATACCCCTGTCAAGAGTCATAATGAGTAAAATCCTTAGGAGCTGTAGCCGGCCACCCCAACCCATTATCTCTTTTTAACTGATATACAATTTGTAACTACTATATCAATGCTTCAGGTAATCACTTATTTTAAAGTTGAAGGGGAAGGAAATTAAATATGGTAATGAAACATCTGGTCACCTTCTAAAATATCATTAGTAACATGGCCCTTTTCTTTCTTGGGTTATGTCATACACTTGCTTCAGGTAACTGTGAGTTACAACTTTACGGTTCATACAATTTTATAGTCATTTGTTTGTCTTTTTTCTTTTTTGGCTAAAATAATCGATCAGGCAAATGGAATATAATTTTATTTTTAAAATATGAGAAACAGAAACAAGCATTTACAATATGGATTAAGATAGGATACATTATTTGCAATAAATATATTGTAGAATGATATAAAATATCTTCACATGTTTTATTGGATAATACATAGTGAAATCGAAAGAAACTAGGTAATGTCTTAAATAGTTTTAGCCAAAATTGTGGGTGTGTATGCACATACATACTACCAATTCAAATATATGTCAAACATATATCAAATACATATATACATATATTTTAAATATATATGTAAGGTATATACATATATATGTAATGCATATATTACATATATGTACACATATATGTGTGTGTTGTATATATATGTATATATCTCAAAACTAAATTGGTAGTTTTGAAAAACACTGCTGTAGATTTAAACAATCAGCATATCTTAACAATACTGAGTTGGTTGCTCAAGGTTGCTTAAGAATGACTGAGAATAATTCCTCATGTTTAACATGTGGAAAATAAAACACATTTGGGCATTCTATATGGTATTAATATGTATTTTCTTTTTTATCCTGAGACTTTCTTATGAGTGAGGCAATTTTTTTACAGCTTTCAAAAAATGAAAGAAGTTATATAAATATGTTGCTATGGAGAAATCCTTGCCTACATAATCTTTTCTATTTTCTAAGTGACCTGATCAATATGCCTTGTTGCCCAAAGGAGTGTTTAAAGTTTTATATAAGCACACATATACATATATACACATATTTTCAGTACATAATTTCAGTGTACACACAAATATACGTGTGTATATATATATTTGTGTATACACACACACACACACATATATATATATATATATATATAATCATCTATATTCATACATATTGTATGTCCTCAATGTTCTGTTACTGTTACCATAGTTTCTACTCAGAGTGAGGTCCTTGCCTTCTGGACTTGAATGTTTACTGCTAATTTCTGGCTTCTGATACTCTGACCCCGAAATCTTATTACATAAACCTTGTAGATTGTTAGGACACTTCATACCAGTTCTGCTTGTTTTGTCTGTTTGTAAGTATTTGCACATAGTTTGAAATAAGCCAGATTTCTCAGACATTTTCATATGTGATACATTTAATTCAGTTTTGATGCTGTTTTTTTCTCCCATATGATTTCTAAGACTTATAGCAAAATAATTTAGACTAAGTTCCCACCATACCTGTACTAAATTATGCAGGGTGAATGACTGATAGAGCAAATAGAGGGAATGGAACCTGAGACGTATTAGGATCTAGAATATTCAAGCCCTTAAAACTATTCCTACATAGTCATATCTATTGTAATGGTTCTGCGTATTCCAAGGTATACGTTCATGTGTTTAAAGATAATTTCCTTAAAATAGAGGTATACCTGGTGAGTCTGTGAGAGTAGGGAGAGATAAAACTGGAGAAAACAAGTCATGAGAAAGTAGAATTAAGGAAAAGTAGGGGAACTCAAAAATAGAAAAGTGAATCATGATTATGATGAAATGGCTAAATACTAGTGGTTAATAGATATTTAACTTATTAAAGTTCACTTCTATTTGGTAGGTATCATTATCTTCTTTTTTACCTATGAGAATTAGAAAGGTTAAGTAACATTTCCAAGTTCATTGGGCTACAAATTGACAGTTTAATTCAAACATAGTTGATTCAGGAGCCGAAGCTCTTACTTCTGGGTGACAATGTAATGTGGGAAACCAGGCACTCTTACTTGGGAGGAGGGGGTCAGAAGCAGACTGCTAATGCTGCTGTCTTAGGGTCTTCACAGGGACTCCAAGGTGACTGGACCTACTGAAGTACCTTGAACAGTTTTCCAATTACTGTTAAGTGTGGTGGTGCTACTAATACCCTTGTTCTTCACACTGCCGTATATATTCTTAAAATAAAGTTTTGTTAACACAATAAACCTGAATGAGTTTCTATTTCTTACGCCCTGAGATTCTAACTAAAAATATATAGCAGTAGTCTTAAAAAGAGCATCTTAAAATGCAGGTACTTATCTTTGTTAAAGTACAAATTCCTTATATTAAGGTCCACTCTCATTTTCTGAGTCTAGTTTTGTTTTGTTTTCTTTTACTCTGGGAGTGGCTCCTTTGTCTAATTTAAAATCCTAGTTAGGGGCACCTGGGTGGCTGAGTCTGCTATGCATCCAACTTCCGCTAAGATCATGATCTCATGGTTCCTGAGTTTGAGCCCTGCATTGGGCTCTGTGCTGACAGCTGGGAACCTGGACCCTGCTTCAGAGTCTGTGTCTCCCTCTCTCTCAGCCCTTCCCTTGCTCATGCTCTGTCCCTCTCGAAAATAAAGAAACATCAGGAAAAAAATTAAAATCCTAGTTAAATGAACCAAATCTTCATTAGGTATAACTATTTAAAATAATTCCATTTTAACACTTTTTTTGATTTTATTTATTTTTTTTAGTTTTTAAATCCTTTTAGTCAAAAAATTTTTGATGAGAAATGTCTTTCACTTATTTTTATTTTCTACTATCTGTATATTTATAAATATCCATTCTTCTAATTTTTTTTCTTTTGATTTGAGTGTAGTTGACAAAGTTACATTAGTTTCAGGTGTACAACATAGTGATTCAACTTCCTTACACACGATGCTGTGTTCACTCATTAAGAAGAGCTGACTTCTGGGGCGCCTGGGTGGCGCAGTCGGTTAAGCGTCTGACTTCAGCCAGGTCACGATCTCGCGGTTCGTGAGTTCGAGCCCCGCATCAGGCTCTGGGCTGATGGCTCGGAGCCTGGAGCCTGTTTCAGATTCTGTGTCTCCCTCTCTCTCTGCCCCTCCCCCGTTCATGCTCTGTCTCTCTCTGTCCCAAAAATAAATAAAAACGTTGAAAAAAAAATTTAAAAAAAAAAAGAAGAGCTGACTTCAGTAATAGATACTATATGAGCATTCTCATCTTATTCTGAATTTCAGATCATTTTTCTCTCTCTGGCCACTTGTTTCAGTTATGTGAAATGTTTGAAATATGTGTATTAAAAACATGTTTCCCTCACTATCTATCTTGTTGTGCATTCATGTGATGTAAATGTTTAATGAGAGATTCATCTTCCGGTTAGAATGTAAAATGTCTCTGTTCAGTCACTCAATCTATCAATAACACAGATCATCATATCTATTTTTAAAGTATCATCATAAACTCTACTCCTGCTTAAAGAGCTACTTTAAGCCTCAGATACTTGCCATTTTCCAGAACTGAATTAAGAAAATGATTCAGCAAGCTTACCCACTTCTAGTATACAATGATCTTAAATAAATGTCATATATTTATATACACATATATATGTACATATATATATATATATATATGACTGTAGATATGTATTTTCCTATAGAGAGAGATATATAGAGATGTATAGTGTATATATAGTATATCTATCTATCTATATGTATGTATAGGGTACTTTTTCTATAAGAATTTTAGCCCACTGCATGCCTCATATTTAATATATTCTATATATGTCTTTTAACCCTGCTGAAGCTTTGTGAATATTGATTACAGAAAGACTGAAAAAAATCTTTCCAAAACTCATGGAGATATAAAAAAGCAAACCTGGAGTTTAAAGTTAGAAATGGAAGCTAGACATTCTTTTGTGTATCTCCAGTGTCTATCTAGCTGAAGATCTAGGTATCCATTTCATATCCCACCAGTATTCTCAGAGGTCTACACAAAAGACTCAGTGTATCTTCTGGACAAAAATTGACATGATTGGCACCCTCTGGTATCTGAACTAAGGCAGCAGGGATGAAAATATCCTGATCCCCATAGGTGGTTCCTCAAGCTCAGGCCTGAGGCATTGTTTCAGAATGGAGTAGATAATGCTACAGTTATTATATATAAAAATAGAAGACTTCTCAACTTGGCATTTTCCATGAATGCTGAATTCATTTTTTAAATGGGGAGAACTATATAGAGTGGACAGATAAATAACTCTAGAAAATTATTTTCTATATGCTCAATGCTCATGATAGGCTTGGAAATTTTCCTTTTCACATGTTCCGTGTTTAGTCACACAGCAAATGACTATTTACTTTCCCAATTAAGTTTGTGCTCAAGCTATTTGTGTAGCTCAAAGGATGTAAGGCACAAGAGAGATTTGAGTTTAGTCAAAGGACAAAAAACAAGATATGTAAGAAAGGATGATTTGTCTCTAATTCCTAGCACTGGAGTTGTTCCAAGGCTACAAGACAAACAAAAGTGAATTTAGGACAGCTGGAACAGAGAAGCCCCTTAAGGTCCCCTGCCTTAGTCTAAGTTTTCCAATTCTGGTAAAAAGTTCTAGAAACACATTGTAGAGAAACAAATGCTTGCCATAAACTTTGCATCTCCATAGTGGTCCATTTATTGTTAAGCATATTGGAGTATGTGAAGAATTGAAAATGATATCTTGATAAAGCTGTTTCTAAATGATACAGAAAGAACAGAATCTAAAACCAGCCATCCCAACTGCATTCTGACCCCACTGAATGGTTCGGATCACAACCTTTTGAGCAACAAGCTCAGAATCAGTGAAAAACTCATGTTAGATTCTGCTTTTGACTTTGCTTTCCCACCACTGTGCCAGATGGTACGTTTACAGGTGTATTTTTATAGCTGTTACTTACTTAAAATTCTGCATATAAGAAGCCAATTTTCTAATTTGCTCTTTTTAAAAGTTGATAGAGTATTTGAAGTAATTATAAGTAATTATTCCAACATTTATCAAAATAAATACATCAATTATAAGAGACAATTAATTAACAACCCCATAATTCATTCCTTTTTTATGAGTGTAGCACATTATTCAAAGGAAGGGTATCAGGAACAAATGACAGAAAGATTTTCATTAATTTATTAAACCTCAAATGTTTACCATGTTTTATCAAAATGTGACTCAGAAAAAATTTATAGTATAGAGGTTAAATTCTAACAGAGCCTGGTGGGTGAAATATACTAACAACAGAATGAGTACTAAAGCAGGAATAGGATTTTCAAGAACCAGTTGACAACTTCACCACAGTTATATAAAAACACTTTATAAAGTAAAATCGCTGTGATGTCGTCTCTAAAGCCATGTAAAGTACACTATATGCTGAGGTTGTTGCAAATGTATTTTATTATTTTATGGAATGTGACCCATGCTTGAACAAAAACGTTCAGCATCTTAAGTAATCAACATTAAGAGTATTTATCTTGAATGTTTCCACTCTTTTATGTACTCTGACCTTGCACTTTGATACAATTGCTGGTTTTATATTTCTCTACATGGCATTTATAGATGAAATGGAATCATTAATCACTCTAAACACTTTCTTACATGGTCTTTGCAACAAACTTACTTTGAGTTTACACAACATAGCTTTTTAAATGCAAATAAAGCTTCCTAGTTTCCTAAAATGTCTTTTCTCTCAATGGAGGGGATTAGATATTGGTATTCTCAGCTGCAGACTCCTGACAAACCCATTATATTACCACTCTGTCCTTGCAACAGTCACAGCCTGTTAAAGGAAGAGGTTGTAAATTCTAGCCACTCATTTTCCCATTTCACTATCCATAGGAGCTAGTGAAAAGATGGAACTCTTCAGTTCTACCCTTTTATGTCAGTTAAAATAATAGCCAAATTCATTTCTCCCCCACAGGATATAATTGAGATATAGGCAATGATTCCAAGCAACACAGAGCATTTTTGTAGAAGAGTCAAATCAGTCTCTCGCTCTGCACAACTGCCAAATAAAAGGCTTTATGATTTTGTTACTTGCATGGGAAATGTTCAGAGAGCACTGCCAAGTGCAAGGGTGCTCTTCTGTTTCCCACTAGTCTTCTGTCACAATCTATCCATGTGCTACAGTGTTACCATGACAGCTTCCTTTATCATACTTTATTCAAGGACACATAAACTGAAAGGAAAAAGATCAAACACATAATATTTTTCTCAAAGATGTTTATCATAATATGTACATAAAAAGCAAAATATATGTAAAAGCAGAGCTTTCAAATACAAGTAAAAAAAATACATCAAGTGTCTTCATTTTTAGTATTTCAACTATTGGAGACATTTGATTTCTTCTGTGACTGAACAGAATACCAGCCCCCATATTTGAGAGACTTAACATAATGTTTGAATTGAACATGGCACTTTAATTAAGATATATATGGTGAAGACAGTATGTATTTATAAAAATATCAGAGATGATTGTGCTAAGCACTTTTTAAAAATTTTTTAGTTTTTGTATATTTAAAGTTTTACGTTGTTATAAAGGATATGATTCCTACTTCCTAGAGGAAAACAAATAATAAGGCGGGTTTCTGGGACACATTTACTGGTTGCGTATCATTTAGGAACCCATAAATACCAAATAAGCAGAAAGTCAGATTTCACTAAAGGAAGCATTCAGTATTCTTTACTGTATTCTCTTGGGTCTACAAAGACATTCCTACAATTAACACTTAACAAAACGAATTTATTCAGAAAACTGAAGCTCCCCAGGAAACATTTGGTCATCAACAGATTATACCGACTATAATAATGTTTAGGGAGAGATAAATATAGCCTGCGAAGAGGAACATGAGCATTGCATAAACCCACTGGGAGCAGATCTTGAGATTTTTCACAGTGGTAGGTGTTTATCATTCTCAGTTAAGTTTAATATGAAGTTTGAAAGGACTACATGAATTTTCAGAATTTTTGATTCAAAAATCACATTACTTAATTAGATCACATTAATGTGTATCATATTTGCAGAAGTTGTTGAAAAGTGTAATGGAGAAAATTAGCTAAATATTTTTAAGGAAAAATCATCCAATACATATCCCGTTTCAGTTTAAAAGGAATAATTGTTGTTGTTGTTTTTTAATTTAGAATCTAGGCTTATGTGTAATAACAGTAGACAAACTCAACAGGCATTTGGTCTACCTTTGTATCTCATCAGGAATCTTTTTTTTAAATAATATTTCATACAGTAAGTTGTATAATCTTGCACTTCAAACTTCTGGTAAAAGATAGCCAAATTATTTTATAACCTGTTACTTCTTTTTTTAATATGAAATCTTCCTGGCTGACTTAACATTAGTTTGATATATCCACTAATATCTAATGTCTGATATAAACATTAGATTTATATATCCACTCAGTTTTTTACTAAAAATTATATCGCTGTAAATAATCAATATGAATTTATAATCTGGGGGTGCCTGGGTGGCTTAGGTGGTTAAGTGTCTGCCTCTTGATTTCAGCTCAGGTCATGATCTCACAGTTTGTGGGATTGAGCTCCATGTTGGGCTCTGTGCTGACAGTGCAGAGCCTGCTTGGGATTCTCTCTCCCTCTTTCTCTGCCCGTCCCCCACTCTCGCATGCTCTCTTTCTCAAAATAAATAAACTTTTAAAATAAAATAAAATCGGGGCGCCTGGGTGGCGCTGTCGGTTAAGCGTCCGACTTCAGCCAGGTCACGATCTCGCGGTCCGGGAGTTCGAGCCCCGCGTCGGGCTCTGGGCTGATGGCTCAGAGCCTGGAGCCTGTTTCCGATTCTGTGTCTCCCTCTCTCTCTGCCCCTCCCCCGTTCATGCTCTGTCTCTCTCTGTCCCAAAAATAAATAAACGTTGAGAAAAAAAAAATTAAAAAAAAAATAATAAAATAAAATAAAATAAAATAATAAAATAAACTTATACTCTGGATCCCACATCTTCTCTTCTCAAATCAAATATCAAACATTCTTCCCACAGCACAACAATTCAATTATTTCATAATTCTGTTTGTCTCCTCTTATATTTGTCTAGCTTATAAATTTTACTCTTCAAGTATTCTCCTTAAAAAAATGGCAGAATGCAGTAGAAATTTTACTACTTTTGCTATAAAAAATAGTAGTTGAGTGTTTCTCAAAATACTGTTCCACAGGGTTATGTTCCACAAGTAATATTTAGATATGTTTATGGGACATCAGTTCTGTTATAAAATATATACAAGAGATACTGTGTTAACAGGTTTCTAGAAAACAGAACTTATAAAATGTTATTAATTACCGATGGAGTATCTAAGTAGTCAATATCATAGAAACAGAAGGCAGAATAGTGGTTACCAAGAGAAGAGAAAATGAGAGTTGTCATTTCATGGGTGCAGAGTTTCAGTTTGCAGGATGAAAAAGTTCTGGAGATCTGTGTCACAACAATGTAAATATACTTAACACTACTGAGCTGTAATTTAAAAATGGTAAATTTTCTATTAAATTTCTGTACCACAATAAAAAATTGTTAATATTCTATTGTTGTATCTTACAAATCTCTATATATGGCTTGAATCATTGCCCAAACCAATTTGATCATACCTATTTTTTAGTTTTGTTTTGTTTTGTTTTGTTTTTGAGGTACATATATTAACACCTTAGAGAAATATATATGCAGTATATTTTGATGAACTACTGGAGCTTTGTTATTGAAGATTAAGATTATAAGACTTTAGATTTATCCTTATGAGAGCCAAATTTCTATTTTTCTAACCTATCACTTCCTCATGGAAAGATGATTTTTAACTTAATTATTTACCTAAGAACCCATTTAGGTTGGTGCTATCTGGAAGATATGAGAACTTGTCTACTATATCTTCATCCAAATATTTAATAATATATGCTTTATAGGATCTAGATAAAAACAGAATTCTGTGCATCTTGCTTAAGACTTCCTCCTTGACTGCTTTTGTTTTATAAAATAACATTATGTTATTTTCCTTATTCAAAAAGATACTTAAGTCCACTTTCATTCAGATAATATTAGTCCATATATAGTATCAGGTCATGAAAATGACTATGTCAATGACACCTGGGTGGTTCAGTCGGTTAAGCATCCGGCTTCAGCTCAGAGCATAATCTCACAGTTGGTGAGTTCAAGCCCCCCATCGGGCTCTGTGCTGACAGCTCAGAGCCTGGAGCCTGCTTTGGATTCTGTGTCTCCCTCTCTCTCTGTCCCTCCCCTGCTCACACTCTTGTCTGTCTCTCAAAAATAAATAAACATTAAAAAATTTTTTAAAAATATGACTATGTCAAATAGAACGTTAAAATCACAGCATGCCATATCCAAGCTACCTTTTGCTCTATTGGCCAATTATAAAATATTTATAATTCACTTTGTCGATATTTTCCTAATAATCTCAGTTCAAGCCTAAATATGTCCATGAGGCACCTGGGTAGCTCAGTTGTTTAAGTGTCCTACTTAGGCTCAGGTCATGATCTCACCATTCCTGAATTTGAGGCCCACATCGGGCTCTGGGCTGACAGCACAGATCCTCTGTCTCTGTCTCTGTCTCTGTCTCTGTCTCTCTCTCTCTCTCTGCCCCTTCCTGGTTCTCTCTCTCTCAAAAATAAATAAACATTATTTTTTTTTTAAAAAAAATCCTAATTATGTCCAAATCTTTGTGATTTCTTTAAAAATGAAGAAACAATTCAATAATTTTATTATAATGTTTATAAATAAAACCTCAAATTTCTTGGGGAGGAAAATTATAAAAAACAAAAATAAATACAAATGAATGGAAAATAAATACATATATCTAATTGAATATCACAAAATAAGATTGACATATTCAGTAAATTTAATTACGTACAAAGCCATAGCATTACTATGGAAGGTAGAGAAAATTTTTTTATCATTTTGTCAACGTAAGCTGGGGGTCCATTATTAACCCCTGAAACAGAAACAGATTTAAATTTATTACCTTATTACAAACCTCCCTATGTTTCATGCATTACCTGTCCCCAAATGTAATTTAAATATTATGCTAACACAATAAGATTAAAAACATTACACAGAACCAATTTATTCAGAAAATATTTTGAAGTTTTACTTTTAATGTAAATACTTTACCATTTATTTCACCTGCATGAACATTGAGTTCACATTGTCTTTGTAGACCTAAACCAACCTGTATTTAAATAGACTTATGAATGCTAGGAAATACATCAATTCATGATCTTTCAAAGGCATTAAAATCTATAAAAGGGTCTCATTTATGTATAAAATCCTACCCTTTATTTTTTGCTTTTTTATGTATTGTGATAAAAAATTAAATTCCATTTTGGTCTTTTTTTTTTTTCCTCTAAGAGCAGAGAGTTGTTAAAAAGTCTATTAGAATCCATTACAGTAGTGTTTATTTACTTGTACAGTTTTCTCTCCATAGTTTCTCCTTAGAATATACCCAGCTTCTACAATTCTGATTTGGTTATTTCTGGTTTTTAGTGAAGGGCACAATGCTCTATTTATAGGGAAGATTGTATTTGTATCTGTCCTAATGAAAAATGTTATTTTCCTCATTATATTAGTTTCCAATTGGAATAGGGAAAATTGTAAACTTATCTGGGCTGATTTCTGATTATGACTCCTGCTGGTCTTTAAGTGTTGTGTTTATTCTTACCAACCTCAACAAACAGAACAATCACAATAAGTAAATAAGACTGTATCTGCAATCTTGTGGTCCATTCAATTTATGAGACATAGAAACATCAATATTTGAAAAGTGAAGAGAACTGTCATTTTGCAAATGTCCATTTAAAAATAGGCCCAGCTCATGTAGGCAAGTGAATGTGGAAGTCTGTTATAAAACAGCAAACCAATGTTTCTCTCTCCTCTCATAAAAGTTTGAAATGGAATACTATAAAAAGTACAATTATATAATGTTTTCTGTAAATATTAATTATATATTCAGAGTCATGCAATGTGGTAAGAAATAGTGAATTTAAAACATCTTAATTAATCATTTTGACATGTAAGGGACAAGATTCTCAGCTTTTGTGCTTTGCTGATAGAAATGATATTGTCTCCCTCTTACTGTTCACCTGTAATGACAGAGATTTCATAAACCAAATACCTCCCACTTCCACCCACCAAAGCTTGACACCATTCCCCAATTTTTCTTAGTTACTTTTATTAAATAAGGCTGGAGTTCCTTTCTGTTTTTGCTCCATGTGTTTGAAGTATTGCTGACCTTCACTTTATAGATTGTAAGAAGCAACTGCATTAAGTACCTATAAAAATCAATCCGTCAATCTGAATGATTATTCTGCTTTTAGAACTCTGCTTGAAATATAATTTAAAAAACCCTGCTGGGGGCGCCTGGGTGGCGCAGTCGGTTAAGCGTCCGACTTCAGCCAGGTCACGATCTTGCGGTCCGTGAGTTCGAGCCCCGCGTCGGGCTCTGGGCTGCTGGCTCAGAGCCTGGAGCCTGTTTCCGATTCTGTGTCTCCCTCTCTCTCTGCCCCTCCCCTGTTCATGCTCTGTCTCTCTCTGTCCCAAAAATAAATAAATGTTGAAAAAAAAAAATTAAAAAAAAAAAAAAAAAAAAAAAAAACCCTGCTGTACCAGTCATTATCAGGAATTATCATTATGTAAAAGACACAGTTAAGCACTTTTTGTTACCAATGAGCATGTCCCAAAACATAACACAGAAAATTATTGATTGCATTTTTTGAGATCTTTGCAAAAAAAACAAAAAAACAAAAAAACCCAACATCTAGTTTTTCCTTCACCCAACACCTAAATTCAAATTAATAATTATAGCAAGATACAGTTAAGGTGATTAACTGTTTAACTGAATAAAGTAAAATCAGAGGTTACATGAGAATTAAATCCAGGTAGATTCTATTATATATACACTGTTAATAATTGAGCATAGAACAGGGCAATGTTTAGGATTGTTATGGTTATTTACTGCGGTGAAACAAATCAACTAATCTTCATTGGCTTAAAAAATACTTATTTTTCTCATGAATCTGCAATTTGGATAGGACTCATCTGTGTCAGTTAAAACAGCTCAACTGGGGGTAAAGAATGCACTTCCAAGATGGTTCACTCACATGGGTAGCAAGTTGTTGGATGGTTGTTTCTTTTCACATGGGCTTGTCTATGGGGTCACTTGTTCTTCCTCATTGCTGGGGTTCAGGAGCAAGAATCCTAAGGGACAGAACATGGACGATGTCAGTTCCTTAAGGTCTGAACTCATAATCTGACCTAAAGTCACAAATGCTTTATTCTATTGGTCAAGCAGTTACAAAGACCAGATACAAGGGGAGGGAACATAAATCTCATTCTGGCTGAATGGGTATGGGGGAAAAAATGGGGCCATGCTAAAACTTTCCTTTTAATTTCATTATCAACACTCTGGACAGCCACGTTTAAATTCTAGTATAGTGGTGTTAATCGTTTATCAGCTGATGGGGTTTTGGGAGTGATGGTGGGGGTTCAGAGCTGATGGCCAAGAAATTTTTCAGGAATTCTTGAAGATGTCTTTGGTGCAAAAAGGCAATTTTATTAATGCTCAGGGACAGGACCCATGGGCAGAGAGAGCTGCCCTGGGTTTGTGACACGTAACACATTATATACCTTCAGGTTAGGAGGAGGTTAGGGATAGATTAAGTCCCCAAGGTATTTTGGAAGCAAGCTCTCTAGGATCTTGAGGGGCTAGCTGCTGTTAGGAAAATGTCATTTATTACTGTTTAGTAAAACCTCAGTCATGAGACCCTTAAGATGTATATCAGGGGGCCATAAACTTGGAGTATGATTGCCAGCATATACCTTGGGGGAGTTAAGATAAAGCAAGTTTTCAAAAAATTTTACATGTTAAAGTAGATTTACAGGATCCTGAAGGGTCAGGATAATGTTAAGTCAAGATTCCCTTTTGCCCTTAGCAAAGTGTCAACACTGAGGCAGCTGGACTCCTTAGGAGGCCTATTTCAAGGACTTGTCAATGGACTGTAGACATTAAGGAAATTTAATTTTTCATTTGCCTTAGTTTTCCACATCACCATGGCAAGCACTTAAACCCCTTTCCTTTGTTCTTGGATAGCCAGGAGTGTCAGAGGAGTATCACACTTATCCCACCCTGGGGGTGGGGAGATGCTGTTAGCCTGTACTTTGCCCTCTGCTTGCCCAACACTCCCTCATCATCAACAAATGTAAAATATATTGCTGAGACATTCTCTAATCCAATAGGGATAGATTTCCCCAATAATTAGGTTGCTAACACTTGGTTTTATTTATTTGGCCGGCTCTGTGGATGAATACTGACCCAAAATAAGTTCATCAGATTCTCTCCTCTTGGAGTTTGAAATTGGGTCTGAGATATAGTCAATCATCTTTGAAAGCCTTTGAAAGTTTATATAAACTCAGGAATTTTGCAGAGACTATTTCAGGCTATGGTGCACACAGAGGAAGTGAAATCAACTTAAAGAGAAAGAAAGCTGAGAATCCAATAGGATGTAAGAAAGAAAGAGTAAATGAGAAACAGAAGCTGTCTAGATACTTGATTACTGACTTTCCAGATTCTCTTCCCTCGGTCATTTATGCATTAATTCATATTTACTTAATGTGTCTATTGAGCCTGGTCTTGAGGATATCATGATAAACAAAAAAGACAGTGGCCCTGCCTCCAGGGAATCTGCCTGACTATGAGGGAGACAGTAAACAAACAACAAGATGCATATATAAGGAAACAGGATACTTGCAGATCAGTACAAGCCTTTGGGTAGAAGGTAGGTTTTTCTTAGGTAGTGTGCTCAGGAATGGTCATTAATTTCATGGTTAGCAACATACTCTGCATGGATGTCCTGTTCGCTAAATAATTGTGATTTTTATTATAAGTTCTAGATAAAATTGGCCATAATTCTGTGCAATGAAGATCCGAAGTAATTACTTATTCAGTTATAATTTTCAAACAAAGAACTGATAAGATTGTAATGGGGCTTTAATCCCAAAGATCTTTTACTATGTATGTTATAGGAATGTAATTTTTCCTTTTCTCTTTCTTTTCATTAACAAAATATTGTCAAAGCAAAAAAAATCAGTTTTTAAGAGCTAAGGCTTGTGGTTCAAAGGCCTTCTGTGTTTGCTAATTGGCTTTACCCAAAAGTAAAGCAACCTTTCTCATAACTTGGTGACAGAATATAGTTTCACAATTTGGAGAAAGGTGCCTGAAATCCAGCTCCTACTCTCCTACAGATACTGCAAGAAAAAGGTGCTGTCTTCCTTGATGATTACATTTCAAAGCTGTGCCTCCCAGGTCCCTGAGAAAAACATTTCTGCCTGGTAAAACTGGCAAGAAGCTTTTAAAAAGATTTACATCTCAAAGGAAAGAGAAAAAATTTGCAGTTACAACTTTTCTGAAGTAAATGATGCTTAAAGCAAAGGGAGGTCAGAGGCCTTTGTGTTTAGGGGTAGATTCTGTAAAGGTGAAGGATTGGAGAAAGGTCACAGGCTTACTGGCAGAAAGAAGCTTATCTAAAGTTTGATCAAGCTGAGGGAAATGTTAAGGCCATTTTGGTCAATACTTTATCATAAAATGATAATAGGGCTTCATGAATGGGATAGATAGATAATAGTATGGATATTTATTATAGATACTATACACATGTAATATATTTTTATACATAGAACAAATAGTATGTAGAATGTAGTATCACCTATGTAATCTAATACATACATGAGCATAGTTGACTGTATATACTTATATATATAATAATATTAAAATGGGCTTTTATTCCAAAGAGCCCTTAATGTGTATAACATAGCAATATAATTTTTAACGTGTATATACATATTCATAATACTAATCAAAGCTTCACTTTTGAAGTGTTTTAAGTATTTTAAAGAGCTTAATTATTTTAATACCCTAACATCACAAAATAAATATTATTACATTCATTTTAAAAAGAAAAAACTGAGGTGTCTGGCTGGTTCAGTAGGTGGAGCATGGAACTCTTGATCTTGGGGTTGTGAGTTCAAGCCCTGCATTGGGTATAGAGATTACTTAAAAAAATAAATAAAATCTTTAAATAAATAAATGAATAAATAAATAATAAACACATAGAAAAAAATTGTGGAATAGAGTCGTTAATGTAAGATCTGTGGATAGGTAACAAAAATGATAAAAACAGATTTTTGTTAACAGAATTATTTTACTCTGAAGTGGGTGAACATAAACAGGTATCACAACGAATGAATTTTACTCATATTAAATATAGGACTAGAAGAACAACTTCAGATAATTGAAAATAAAAATCTAAGAATTGCACTTATTTGAAAAAATAATCTAATTTAAATATAGCTAATAGAGCTTTATTACAGTACGTTTGCTGACTAAATCCTAAATTTGTGTGTGATAGTGATGAGGAGTCCATGCTTGTCTGTGAGAAAATCATCTGTGTTGACAGAAAAATAAATTACAAAAAAAATCTCATTCATAAAAGTGCTTCAATAAAAACAGTAAAAATAAAATCTATTAAAAAAAACTTCATCTATTAAGCTGTTCCAGTTTTAAACTAATAAATGGCAAATACCTTAAAACTTGAAAGGATTATCACACAGTTACGAGTTAGATGTTTTTGCTTTTATTTCATTAAAGGCAGCACTTTACCCCATTAGAGAATCACTGATGGCAGTGTTCATACAATATGCTCTTCGTGTTAAACAAAGAAAAGAAAAGAACAACTAGATGTAATTTAACAAAGTCATATGGTTTTGAAATATAATTAGAAATAGTATAGATTAATACAATTTAAAGAAATCAGTTCTTTACAGAACCACTGATGTGACTAATTTACTTAATCCAAAAGGTTGCCGTTTGCTGCATCTCTTGAAAACATCATTAAAATATACTACATTGAATCAGTAAGGAAGTATTTTCATCCTTATAATTCACAGTGAATATATTCTATATTGTAGTCACACTAACTGCTTCATATACAAAATTTTACTTAATCCTTACAACAACTTTCAATGATTTCTGTGAAGTTTTGGGGTGATGGTGGGCAGGGGGGGGGGGTTGGAGCTGATGGCCAAGAAAGAATTCTTGAAGATGTCTTGGGTGCAAAAAGGCGATTTTATTAAAGCACAGGGACAGGGCCCGTGGGCAGAAAGAGCTGCACTGAGGTTGTGACGGGTAACTTATTATATACCTTCAGGTTGGGAGAGGGTCAGGGATAGAGTAAGTCTCTAAGAAATTTTGAAAGCAAGGTTTCCAGGACCTTGAGGGGCTAGCTGTTGCTAGGGAAATGCCATTTATTAGCGTTTAATAAAACTCCAGTCATAAGACCCTTCAGATGTATATCGCAGAGCCATAAGCTTGGAGTCTGATTGCCAGCATATATCTTGGGGCAGTTGAGATAAAGGAAGTAGACTTACAGGATAACGTTGGGATAATGTTAAGCTGAGATTCTCTTTTGCCCTAGCAAAGTGTCATCATCCAGGCAGCTAAGGTCTTAGAGGGAGGTCACATTGCCTGTTTCAAGGACTCGTCAATGGGCTGTAGGCAGTAAGAGAATATAATTTTTCATTTGCCTCATTTGCCCACATCACCGTGGCAAGCACTTAAACTCCTTTTCTTTGTTTTTGGGTAGCCAGGAGTGTCCGAGGAATATCACACATATTCCATCTGGGTGTGGGGGTGTGCCAGCCTGCCCTCAGTTTGCCCCATGCTTCCTCATCAATTTCTATATAAGGAACCAGTTCCCTGAAAATGGTTAAATGACTATCCCAGAGTAATATTAGTAGTAAGTGGTAAGCTAGAGTTTAAAAGAAGGTCTAATTTTATTTTCTTTATCTTGTTTTCTTGATTTTTTTTTTTTGAGTTTATTATTGATTTTGAGAGAGACAGAGAGAGTGTTAGCAGGGGAGGGGCAGATGGAGGAAAGACAGAATCCCAAGCAGGCTCCATCGAACTCACAAACCATGAGATCATGACCTCATGTGCCCAGATCAACAGTCAGATGCTCAACCGACTGAGCCACCTAGGTGCCTCCAAAAGAAGGTCTTATTTTAAAACACATATTGTGTTTGGGACAAGAAAGCACATTGTGGAATAGTGATTGTTTATTAATACTAATGACGATTGCTAGAACTGCTTATTAAAACAAGTAGAGTTAATGTGGATAAAGCAGATTAAGATATTTTTATTACCTATGTTTGTTGAATACCTGATTATTCACCATGACCTTTTGATGTTGTAGTCCTTTCAATACTGTTGTATATGTATCAACTAGATTAATTACTACCTATGTGAAAATATTGTGTCTCAACTATTGTTGTATAACAAATCACACCAAAATTTAGTGTCTCAAATTATGATTTTCTTTTGCCCCAGGCTTCCATAATGACTCAACTGGGCAATGGTAACTTGAAGTATTTTACACAGTTGCACTCAGATGTTGATTGGGACTGCAGGCATACAAAAATGGCTCACTCACTTGTCTGGGGATTAATAGTGACTGTCTGCTGAGAGCTCATTTGGGGCTGTCGATGTGAGTGCCAAAATATGGCCTTCCCAGCCTGACAATCTCAAGGTGGCCAGACTTCTTACACAATGGCTGCTGCCTCCAGAGTAAGCATCCTAAGGGACATGTTCAGAAGTCACAGATTGTAACTTCTGCTGCTTTCTACTAGGTACAAGGAAGTCACTAAATTCAAAAAGAAGGGGTACAGACTTCATTTCTTAATGAATGTTATATCAAGGAATTTACAAATATGTTTTAGCACTTCCACTATTATGTTGGAGATATGCAGATAACATGAAATGGGTATTTCCAAATACAATGGGAAAGATCTATAGCTAAAGCATATAATTTATTTTATAACATATAAATGATTTTTCTTATATTTTATTTTGCTTATTTTCCTGTTTGAATGTAAGATATGCTTATTTGCCAACCTTTAAAAAAAAATTGGAAGAATAATGAGTCTTTAAAGGATCTAAAGTTTGTCCTTGCTTCGGCAGCACATATAGTAAAGGTATCTAAAGTCTCCGATCCAAAATAGCTATGTTCTTTTGTGTTTCTTTCTAATTCTAGTAAGAAAAAAAGTCTTACTGAGATTAAATTATATAAAATATCATTTAATATGTTTCTCATTTTATGAGTATGCTGCTCAGTTTTTTTTTTCTTTTATTCTCAGTGGCCCCCAGGTATCCAGAGTATGCTGGGCCTCATCTGCACCCCAAGTCGGGCTGCATGGAAACCAATTCCTCAGGAATCCCCTCAGAAAGTGGGAGCATTGAATACATGCTCTGCTCATGTCTTTCTCCCTCATGGGAGGGCTTGTGGGCTGTATCAGTGTCTGTGTGCAGCATTATGGTGCCCACCTCTTTTTTGTTCTCACTGGTCTCCATGTATCTAGGGAATTCCTGATCTCCTGGTACTTTTGATGAGGGAGCATAAGGCAAGCTAACAACACCCCTCTCCCCCCCCAACACACACACACACACACACACACACACACACACACACACACACATACACACACACACACACCAGGTGGGATATGTGACATTTCTAGGTGCTCCTGGCTGCCCAAGAACAAAGGAAAGGGGAATAACCAATGGCTAACCAATGGAGATCATAGTCATGTAGGATGTGAGTCTCTATCAGTTTACAAATGTCTTAGTAAATTACAGGAAAAAAGTAATCTTATCAATAGCCTAACCTCCAGAAACCCATAGACTCAATTTCCTGGAGCCCTAATATCACCTTCCCCTCCATGGTGATGTGGGAAACAAAGGCAAGACAAAAATATATATAAAATCAAATTTTTTTTTATAACCTGTGGCCCATCGGCAAATATTTGAGACAGGCAGAGTACAACAATCCTTCAGTAAACTGCCAACTGTCTTGTCTTAATGCCTTACTAGAGAGAAAACAACCTTAGTCTCATAAGAGCAAGGCTTCTGGTATCTTATGAGTCCTCTTTAGCATATGAAAGTCCTTTTGGAAACTTTCCTTTTGCCTTTATCTCCTCCAACTCCACAGTATATAATCAGTCACCCATCACACCCCCAGTGCAGCTCTTTCTGCTTATGGGCCCTGTCCCCATGCTTTAATAGAATCACCAAAGACATCTTTGCACCAAGACGTATTAAGAATTCTTTCTTGGCCATCAGCGCCAGACCCCTTGTCTCACTCCAAAACCACATCACTGTGAGCCATGAGACAGAGCTAGTGCTTCAGATAGCCCCCTAAAAATGTCAGACCCTTGGATATACAGCCCAAACTTCTCTTTTCCTCCCCAGGAAGAAGACAGAGTTGTTTTTCTCTTCATCACATGGCACTGTGCCAGAGGGAGGGACCATGGTGAGAGTGTGCCACAGATTTTCCTGCTAGATTCAGTATAACTGGTTTCAAATTCATCCCAGATGCAAGAACCTTTTAACTCTATTCTAGATTTCTCACAAAAGAAATAGGTCTCTCTATTATTGAATTGGTATCTCCACGGTAGGGAAGAGGGTTTGTGACTTCTTTTTCCACCATCTTGCTGATGTCACTCTCTCATTCTTCAGACTTTAAATTAATCATTCAAAAGATTTTACTGATGATTTTTTGAATTTTTATTCATTTTTAACATGACTGATCTGTGTTATTTGAGGTGTTTAGATTATATTGGATATATTTATCACAAGCTTATTCACTCAATATCTCCTCTTAATTGATCTATAGTTCTTTATTTAATGTAATTCTTGAAAGTGATATGAACTATTATTGTGTTTTCAAGTCTGTTTTATCATTTGATCTTTTCTTATGCTAGTACCTCTAGCATCTTGTAGTGGTATAATACATCTAATATTAGGTAGAGGTAGTGCTAATCTCTTGTCTTATTTATTTTCCATTACATTTTCTTTTTTTATCTGCCTTTCTACATGAACTGACATGCGATAACCAAATATTCAACTGTTTTCTCTTTACATTTTTCACAAAATCTCAGTGCTGCTAATTCACAAACACAAATGCTTCTCAGATTAGTATAGCTTTATCTTATCTGAGTTTGAAGTTATCTGTGGGAATCAGCCAAGAACACCTCTTACTTCTTTTCCAGTCAGATTATCTCTATTGAAGCAGAAAGTTTCCATTCATGGAAGGTATTTCTTTATCCAGATCCCTTAGTATTTTATTTAGGAGACTATTCCTCTGAAGTTTTAGTATATGATAGATTTTGTGTGTGTGTGTGTGTGTGTGTGTGTGTGTGTGTGTGTGTGCTTGAATTCTAGTGATATATTTCCTTTTTCTCTTTATGTCTGTGTGTATATACATATACGTGAAGTGTTGAGGATTTTTTTAAAAACTTTGTTTGAGTAAGTATAAAAATGATTAGAAGTTGAAGCATAGAGCAGTTGAAAAATAAATGCAAATAAGATATGATCTCTTCTCTCAGAGGACTCATTCTCTAGTGACAGTCCTGACATGCAAGGAAACAAAGTATTATTGGCAGATAGAACTGAATATACAAAGTTTATATAAATGGCTAATGTTAGATAGTCATTTTGGTATTTTGGAATAAGTCGGTTGTACCGCTGACCCAGTAATGTTGCAATTAGAGCACACCACAAATTATGAAGCCAGAAAAGCTGAGTACAAGAGTAAGATGTCTAGAGATCCTAGGGTGGTGACAACTGATGAAAATCCCTGAATATAGTGACATGACTGCTATATTTAAGGTAGTTTTGCAATGACACAAAAATGAAAGAACATTTTTGTAAAGAATAGAATTTAGAAAACAAAATGGAAAATTAAAAATTCACTCTTCCTGGGCTAAAGGAGTTACAAATAAGAGCAGTTTTGTTATCACTTTTTAAAAGATCTTTTACTGTTGTAACACAGTGTTTAAAAAACAATTTGACTTGTAAGTTTTGTGACTTAATTACCCTTGCCTTAAAAAATATCCTGGAAATTATCCTGGCACACAGTAATTACATACAAGCAAGATAAATCAGCTAGAAATCAGATGGCCATCTCTAAGTGCAATGATTATAGAAAGATTATTATTCTGATGTAGGAAAATTAAAATATCATATTTAGGGAAGACAAGCAAATGGGAAAGCTTTATTTTGAGTATAATTTGAAATGGTGAGCCAAAAATGTTTTTTTATTTAAAACATTTTTTTTTTTTAATGCTTATTTATTTTTGAGAGAGAGACAGAGTGTGAGTGGGAGAGGAGCAGAGAAAGGGAGACACAGACTCCAAAGCAGGCTCCAGGCTCCCAGCTGTGAGCACAGAGCCTGAGGTAGGGGTCGATCTCAAGAACTATGAGATCATGACCTGAGCTGAAGTCTGAGGCTTCACCAAGTGAGCCACCCAGGCAGCCCAATGAGCCAAAAAGATATTTTTAATGGTGTCTATAATTTAATTGAGTGCTATCTAAGTACGGTTAAGTGGATATTGTTATATGTGTAAGCTATCTGAGGGCTCTGTATAGAGTTGTCATGGGCAAAAATACAGTGGTGACTTATTATTTCATATGCTTTCTAAGCATATAAAACCAAGATATTCTAGTAGGGAAGAGAATAATCTTTAAAGCTAAAATATATAGGTTTGACATATAGCCTCTAATACTGTCTACCTACATGACTTAGTTCCCTCTTCTATAAAATAAGGGAAATAGGCACCTAATATATACAGTTATCTTGAGTGTTAAGCCTTATAAATAAAATGCTATTAATATTAACTACAATTAATGTTAAAACTGGACAATCTCCTTCTAACCAAGCTTTTAATTACTTAGTTTCTTTTATTTTTTCATTTTAGTTTACTTTAAGAGTTGTGGGCACTATCTAAATGGAGTCCAGAATTCATGGACCATAGGACACTTGGTGACTCACCTATTTTGGAGAACTCCAAAGACAACCTTTAGTTTCCATTGCCAAATGCAAAGTATGAAAATCATTTGATATACACACATGTGTCTGTGTTCAAATTGATTATTTAAATGGGTTTATAGTAATTTTTATGATACAAATGTATATAAATGCATACACAAAAGATGTTTTTAGAACAAACAAGGTACTAGATAGAGTTTTAGTTTGGTAAGTCATCTTATTGGGGAAATTTTTATATGTGCCACATGGTCAAAATGGAGAGAGAAATCTTGCTAACAATAAATAATTCAAACTCCAAACTCATATAATATGGAATAAAAATCAGGAGTTTTCTTTAGCTACCTCTGTTATTTTTCTTATAGAAAATCATCAGAGAGTCTATGGATTTTTCAAATTTTTAGACTAAAAGTTTCCACCTGGGTAATCTAAACCAATGCTGTTCTCATAGAACAAAAAAAAAATTAATTAATTAATTAATTAATTAATTTAAAAAAGCCTGGCTTATAAAAGCAAATTAAATAGGGCCTAACATGTCCCTGGCCCTAGACATAAAAATGCTGAAATCCCATTCCTATAAGTTCAAGACCAAGAACTTTGTAAAATTCATTAACTGCACCCTTCACCACATGCATTAGTTGACTTCTTGATTCTCAATTTCATATGACTATTATTTAACTAGACCCATCTTGTTAAACATATTATATATTTAAAAATTGGAACAGGGGCGCCTGGGTGGCGCAGTCGGTTAAGCGTCCGACTTCAGCCAGGTCACGATCTCGCGGTCCGTGAGTTCGAGCCCCGCGTCAGGCTCTGGGCTGATGGCTCAGAGCCTGGAGCCTGTTTCCGATTCTGTGTCTGCCTCTCTCTCTGCCCCTCCCCCGTTCATGCTCTGTCTCTCTCTGTCCCAAAAATAAATAAAAACGTTGAAAAAAAATTAAAAAAAAAAAAAAAAATTGGAACAAACTTTACTTACTCCTGTTCAATTTACAAACATGTGTCAGTCCATAACTTTGGTAAGATGTTTCAAACAATAATTTTTTTAAATGCAAACCAAATAAAATTTGGTTGAGGTAAGTTACCTTAAGTAAAACTTAAAAAAAAATTATATTAAGCAAGGACAAAGTTCAGGGATTAACAGATATTCTACTGCCTAGTCATAAAAGAAGTATTTCACCTCCTCTCACCAAAATGGAAGAACAAAACAGGGCATACAAAATGCCTATAATGAACATAGTAGTAGAATAATTGCTGCATTTAAGGTCAGTGCATTCTACAACCAAATATTGAAATTCAGTAAACATCATTGTTGAAAAAAAAAATGGTGCTTTTCTCTTCACCTGCTTTATCTATTTTATTTTCTTGATTGTTTCCAACAGCTTTTGCACTGCATGAACTATTGTAATGTCACCAACCACACATTTTCGATTTTCCTTAGGCTGTCATTTTATTGGAATGTTTCCTCAAATAGGAGAATGACCCCTACAATGATAATTTACATTGACATGTTGCTATTCATTCTGCAAAATGTGGCACAGTGCTAGTGAATTGTGGGTCCTCAGTTAGTGTTTGTATTACTTAAATAGATGGGGACTAATATTAAGTTATATTCATATAGTAATAATGACATGCACAAGCCAGATATAACCATGCATATTATGTACTATATGATGAACTGCATCTCATTAATTCCAAGATAGATTTTTTTCACACATCTTAAAACCTTAACTTTAAATCTCACAGTTGATATGATTAGGAGGTATTGGGTAGTATTTTAATTGACATATTTTTGATTGGAAGCTTTTTAACATGATATAAAATAAGGGTGCATTTTACAATTCATGCCATCTTTCATTTCTGGCAGGTTCTCCTTTATTAGATAATAAAACATTGTTTATATTTCAGATGTGTGTTTACTTTATAGTGACAGTAATAAACAGGAATATGGGTGCTTCATGAGAGCAAAGCCAGCTAGACTCCCTCTGTCTGAGTGCACAAAGAGAGTGACAGGTGGTTGCTGGGACCATATTGTGCCTGCAAGGTCCACGTTGATATCAATCATGGAATGTTTCATAGAATATCGAGGAAGGAACTCTGGCTACCAGTGACTCTAATTTTTGTCATTTTTTACTGTCCTAGATGAAATTCTGTTCTTTTTCAGAATTGTCCTGAAATGAAAGATCAAAGTGAGCAAAGATCTCTGTTAATTGGGTAAATATTTTAAAGGTAATAATTATAATCATGAGATGATAATGATTATGAAATCTATTTCTTCATCAATCTATGTAACATGTGATTAATGGAAAGAAGACACTATGCCTCTTTGCTTATGAAGGTGTCTTGGTCTATCTAAGTAAAGAAATCTTTCCCCCCCCCCAAAAAAAAAAAAAAAAAGAAATCTTTCCCTATGCAGAGAATATTAGGAAGGAAGCTGTCATCTCCTTCCTCTCTTATCTTCACCTCTATAAAGGAATGAAAGGTCTAGAGTCTGATTCCACTGATTTATTAGAGGATCCGCATTTTTAGACATCAATTAGCATTAAAACACAACACTTCTTTCCTCTCCTTCATTCTTTTTGCTCTTTTCGCTTCATGGATTAATAAAAATCAGGATCTTTCCTTTACAAGACAGAGTCATACCTCTCTGTTCATTGTTCTCTCAAAAGAGAATAGGCACAGACTGTTTCCCCAGTCATAATCTAGGTAAGTAAGGCCAGACAGGAGCTAAGTATTTGGGATCAATCATTTATCTCCATCTGTACCAAACCTGAGTGAGAGAGTCAAGTATCTCCATCAGGCCAAACTTCAGTGAGAGAGTCAAGCCCACAGCCTCATTCTAGGTCCATGTGAACAGGCTTGGAATTTGTTCTGAAGACCCAGTTATCTTGCTCTGTTTTTCTGTATACACATCAGAGATTGCAGATCCCATGCCTGAGATTTGCATGGCATCATGAAAATACATTTTTAGCCTTGGTCCTAAATCATATTCTCCACTATAGTTGGCTACTTATAGTTTTCTGTGTACTCAGAAGTGAAAGAAAAGTGAAGGGGTGAGCACACCACAAAAATATTAGCAGATGTCCTTACAAAGTACTTATTATTCATTCCTGCATTATAATAAGCCCCTTAGATACACTGTCTTATGTAATCCACCTTACTTATGCTTATGTAATCCACCAGCATTACTATAAATTAGCCTCTATGTTTACCCTCACTTATGGGAGAAGATCACGGAGCTTCAACATGGCTAAGTAATTCACTAAGATCTGACAGGTGGCAAATGACACAGTCAGACTTCAAACCACCATCGTTCTGATTCTAGAGCTTAAGTTCTCACACTGTATTGAACCCAGGCCAGTGCTTTTGGCTCAGTGACTCCAAGAAAGCAGCTGCTAAGTGAAGAGTGTAGAAGTTTCTCACTATGATTCAAAAGACACAACTGCTGTTCCTGCTGTTGTTTCCTTGCTTTGCATGTGGTGCCCCAGACATCAGCACAGATCTGAAAAAGTTGGCTTTTGATTATGACCATCATCTCCATGGGTGGATTGTAGGTAGGCAGTGAGGTGGTCTATAACAAACATGACAAGGGGCACAGTTGTGTTTCCAGATGGGTCAGGAGGCATCACAGGCACAAAGAAGCCTCCACTAAAAGAGATGGATAGCAGATTGCTTCCTTACATCCCAGACAGCAGGGCTCCTCCTGTCTTAACGTTAGGACCTGGCAACCCAGACTGGTTTCCCTGGATACAGGAGCTTCCCTGCTTCGAGGGTCTGAATCATCAAGTGTGTCTGAATCTTTTCAGACAAACTCAAAAGGACAAATGCTTTCCTGAAAAATACAAGAGGTCTTATTTTTTTAAGAAGGGGAGCACAAATATATTGGTTTTTAAAACATTATAAATTTTGTCTGGTTTTAGTGATTTTATGATGATCTTAAACTTGATCTTTGGAAGATTATAGTAGAAGTACGTGTCATAGTAACACTCCTTGTGGCTATTAAAAAGGGGTATTTGAAACAGATCTTATTTCACAAATTATTTTCCAATATTACTTACTATATATCAAACGTCAACTAAAAATATCAATACTTTCTATTTTTGTTTCTCTTTCAATGAATGAATGCAAATATGGAATTCAGAGTGTTACAGTTGTTATTTTCAGGGTATCAAAATGGCAATCATGTCCTTTCATTCTTTCTATCACTCACAGCACCTAAAACAGTGTCTTGCATAGACGTATATATGCATTTATATGTGCATATAATTTTTTTGTGTATAAATTTTTCAGTATTCCTTGAGATGAAGTTGTCTTCCGTACTTCTAAGTAAGCAATGTAAAGAGTGGACTGGATATCTTTTTTACTATTCTAACTAAAGTATACCTCCTCGGTAATTCTATTATCTTTGGTTAATAGCGACTGGTATATATATCAAAAGTATTTCTAATTTTAGAAACATAGGTCGTTTATTAAGACTACATTAAGTTGGGAATTCCTAGCAGGATTGGTTCAACGTGGGGAAATAATAGAGAAACTGTAAGGGCCAGAAAAATGATCATGGCCATAAATCTGGCCCCCAAGGGAAGAGATTGAAACAGGAGAGCAGTGTATAAAATGTCATGGAAACAGAAGGCTGGTCTGGTTTGCTGCATTGAGTTTTTAGGGAATCTGATTTGGGAAGAGGCTAGGGGAAGGGGTAATATCAACAGAAACTTCCAGGAAAAGGCAATATTTAGGTGGTTGATAACAGTGTGTTTCTTGCTAGTTCTTTGTTAGGAACAGTTCGACAGACTACAACTTGGTGAGAAGATTACTTTGGAGCCAACATCCACTATGTGGGAAAAGGGGGTGAAATAGAGCAGTTTATGTTATTATGATTCCAGGCACTAGTTTGGCTCAGGAAGTGTCTGAGACTCAGTGAGAGAAATGGAAGGCAATTTAAAAAATTGTAGGAATTGATGTTAGGATAGTTCAACTGGGTGAACACCAAAGACACTTATTCCCAATTCAGACACACTCAAATATAGGGTATATATGATCCTTCCTCTGTGAGTGGACCTTGAAAATGTCACATAACCTAGTTGAACATCTGAGGTATAATGTGGAGATGTTTCAAAATCTAAATGATCCCTGTCATATAAAATGACCAGTCTACTTGACATAGAGAATGTAAAAATTAGGGAAAGTACGTGTCTAATGTGGAAAAAAAAAAGTACCTAGAGAACCACCTCACATATCCCAATATCTCCTGCTTTGCCTCTGCCTTTTGACTAGATCTAGATCTAGATATATGTCCTTGTATTTACAAGTAAAGCTTAATATTCTGCAAAGATGTCTGATTTCTGAGAGTTTGACCTGACAATTCAATGTTTTCTATTAGCTCAATATAACTACCATACTGTGAATCATTCATATCCTCACACTATTCAATAGTCTTTATACATATATTACATTCTTATTTGGAAAGTGAATATGCAGATCTGATTTTAATATAGGACAGAGTGAAATATAAGTCTAAATTCTGTGATTTTGTATTGTCCAGTTTCAATACTATTTAATCTTGGGTAAAGTTCGATAAAATCATTTTGTAAAAATGTGATTCCTCTAAAACCATTCCCAAACCCCAAACATCGTGTATATACAAATATATGTATAATATTTGACCAATTTTGACCTATAAAAATATAATTTATAGGTGTGTATGCATTTATATCCATATGAACTTTTTAAATGAAAATAACCTTTCAAGAATGGGAACACAAATTATATAAAAAAAAATTTGTTAGTGTCCATTTTAAAATGTAGCAACCAACACATTTCTCATATACTTTGGTAAATAAACAATGACTGAGAATATTAAAGACTATTACGCACCATGAATGTCAAATTCTATGATAAGCTCTATAGTAAATATCAGTCATATGTTTCAAAAATGCTGATCAAAATCTCATGATCATTTTATAATTTATATTTGTGTGAAGGCAGCTTCTGTTCGAATTTCTGCCTCCACTAGGAAACATAAAATGAAAGATAAAATGTGTAGTTATGCTCAAGTTTTCTTCCAAATGACAGCAGCTGCTTTTGAAGTGTACTCTTGTCAGGAAGAAAACCCTGAGTTACATTGTTTGGGACACTTAAATCTAAATTGGGACTATGCTGGAAAGGAAAATTAAATTTCAATTATTTATGAGTGAACCTGCATAGATAGCCTTGATAAACAAAAGCATGCCCTGAAAATGTTCAGTGTAAGCTCCTTAAATATCCATGCAAAATTCTTAGCAGATGTTTTCATGAATCTCTTTTTTCTATGGTAGATTTTACTTCGTTCATTATCTGACACTTTTACAGAACTTTCTCATAAAACTTATAAAGAAATTAGGACTTGAAGGTGTTCACTTAAAAACAACATATCTGTGCATCTTCAAAGTCCATAAACATACAGTTTGCAACTGTTATGGATATATTTAACAAATTTCAGCAATGTATTGTGATTTTTCCTAATGAGATAAGCTCTAAAGGAGAAATTATAATCATAGTCCCAAAAGAGGAAAAATTGCAAATAGAATTTATTGAAATTCTTGCTACAAATTCATTCCCTCTCATCATTATCATTTGTGAATATATTTATTAGCATATGAATGCTGATGTAAGTTTCACATTTAGTATGTGGATTCATGAGAAACAGGTGTCCATGGTGATGATGATGATGATGATGATAATGATGATAATGAAGATTATGATGACAATGTAAAAGTAAATTTTGCTTTACATTATTCTTGTTACTTTGGAAAAAATAAAGGTATAAAGTAAATTAAAGGAAAGGTAGAGGTATTGTGTAAATTCATTGTTGTCACCTGTGACCATAACATTTTAAGATTGGAAATTTTAAATTCTTAGAATTCAGGTTTGTCACATGTTGATGAAATAACTCATACAGCCTAGAGCAGTTAAGTGACATGCTTATGTTCATACACATACTTGTTAATGCTTACATGTCACTTAGAGTAGCATTCAGTGCAGACATAGATTTAATGGCTTCATAAAGCATAGGATGTTAATTGAGGTCCTGATATCTCAAAGTCATTGAGAATATTAAATACATTTATAGCATTCTACTCTTTCTTTCTAGTGCCTGTTGACAACTTAATAGAACTGAAAAAGAGCATATTCAGGTGGCCACTGGGCCCTCATTTATTGCTAAGGGCCTAGGAGTGAATGAAATATATGTTGGTCATTAATAATGTGGGCTCTGGAATCAGACTGCTTGTCTTCCAATCTCAGCTTTCCTACTTTCTAGTATGAGAGTATATATGTGGTTACAATCTTGGATGCCAGAGCTGGACTGCCTGAATGTGAATACCAGCTTCCCAATTTATTATCTATGTAGCCTTAAGCAAGTTACAGAATTCTCTGTACTTTAGTTTTCTCCTCTGACGAAACAGAAAATATAGTAGTACCCATGTACACGTTAGTGGTACATGTACATAGGCATGTAGTACATATAAGGCACTTAATACAGTGTCTGACAGATATTAAATGCTCATTAAATATTAGCTATTGCTATTTCATTTAGTAAAAAGAAGTAAGTGTCTATCACATGTCAAGAAACCTGTATATAATTAAGATACATTAGTAAAGCAAATATTCCTGCTTCCCTGCTAAACTCTATTAGAAAAAATAGAAATGACACTAAAAGCATAATTTAAAAGCAAATAAGTAAGTTAGAATGTAAGTTAGAGCTATAGGGGAAAAGCATAGAGAAGACTGAGGGTGTTGAGAGGGCCAGGGATGGTACAGGTTGCAATTTAAAATTTATTTTTAAGTTTCTTTATTTTGAGAAAAAGAAAAAGAGAGAGAGGCAGGGAGGGGCAGAGAGAGAAGGAAGAGAGACAAAAAATCCCAAGCAGGCTCCACACTGTCAGCCCAGAGCTTGAGGTGGGGCTTGAATCCCCTAACTGTGAGATCATGACCTGAGCCAAAATCAAGAGTCTGGATGTTTAACTGGCTGAGTCACCCAGGCACCCTTGGTTTGCAATTTTAAATACGCTAGTCAAAGGAGGGTTAGTGACATGGCAGTTTGTGTGTAAAAACCCAAATGTGTGCCATGCAGATATCCAGGGGAAAAGGATTTGAGGTAGAACACTCAATCTGTGGGAAAGCTTTGTGGCAGAAGATGCCTGCTATATTCAGGTCCTGGAAAGAAGGCTTGTATGAATGAATTAGAGAGAGAAGGATAGGAACGACCTTGGATTTAAAAATGTAACTGAGGGGGGCGCCTGGGTGGCGCAGTCGGTTAAGCGTCCGACTTCAGCCAGGTCACGATCTCGCGGTCCGTGAGTTCGAGCCCCGCGTCAGGCTCTGGGCTGACAGCTCAGAGCCTGGAGCCTGTTTCCGATTCTGTGTCTCCCTCTCTCTCTGCCCCTCCCCCATTCATGCTCTGTCTCTCTCTGTCCCAAAAATAAATAAAAACGTGGAAAAAAAAAATTAAAAATGTAACTGAGGGAGATCACGTGGGGCCTTATAGATTCCTGTAGGTTTTGCTTTTGTGAAATGGGAATCACTGAATAGTTTTGAGCAGAGTAGGGAGATGATGTGAATTACATTTTAAATGAACCTTCTGACTGCTGTATTAAGAAGAGATTCCCGGGTGTTAAGATAGAAGTAGGAAGGAAGATCTGTTAGGAGACGATTGCAGTAAATCAGGCTAGAGATGCACGTTGCACTAACCAGGGACGTGTTGGAATAGGGGAGTTGGAAAGAACTAATGATTCTGGGTGTATTTTGAAGATAGAGACCACAGGTTCTCTAAAAGATTTAATATAGGGAAATAAAGAATGTCAAGAATGGTTCTGTGATTTTCCTTTTTCTTTTTACTCTAGCAAGCTGTAGTGGCACAGTCGTCATTGGTTGAGAAAGGACACACTGTGAGGAGAGTAGGTTGGGGGGGGAGCAAAAATGCAATTTTAAACTGTTTGAAACAACTAAAATCTCTATTATGCATACATCCAAGTGGAAATGTCAAGCAGGCAGCATAATATACCTATGAATATGGAGTTCAGTAGAATGTTCTGAACTAGAAGTGTTAGCAGGTAATAAAAGGTAGGTGTGTAGACAAGATTGGAAAATATTACAGCTACTGAAAAGAAGTCTGAGCCCCGGACACTTCAAACTGAGGAGGTTAGGGAGGAAAGAAAGAACCATCAGGAAAGATTAAGAATGAATGGTCAATAAGCAGGAGGGAAACTGAGTGTTTGGTGTCATAAAAGCAGAGGGAAGAAAGTGCACTGAGGAGGAAAAAGGGGTTAACTGTGTAAAATCCTGCTGATAAAAGCTGAGCATTGATTGAGTTGAGCACTAGAAATTGAAAATATGTTTACCAATATGGTAGACATAAGGTGACTTTAACAAACACATCAAGTGGACTGTTTTTAAAAAGATTACAGACAGTGAAAAAAGACAACTCCTTTGAGATGCTTTGTTAGAAAGGAGAGTGAAGAAGTGGGGTCGTAGCTGATGGAGGAAGAATGGTAAAAAAAAAAAAAAAGTAGCTGATGGAGGAAGAATGGTAACAAAAAGTAGCTGATCGAGGAAGAACTGTAAAAGAAATGGGGAAAATAATAGGCTATTTTTATGCTGAGGGGAATGATAGAGTATGGAAGGCATGATGTGGAAAAGAGAGGGAAGAATTATTCACAGAATTCACAGATAATCATTAGATAGGTGGGAGGAGATAGCATCTTGTGTATAAATGGAAAATCGGCTTAAGGAAAAGATGGAAAGAGAGATCTTATGGATGAAGATTTCAGGTGAGTGAATACAATGTTGGTAATTTCTAGAATTTTTCTTCAGATTACCTCAATGTTCTCAGTTAATTGGTCAGTAATACCATCATCAGAGAATGCAGATCAGGTGAGGAAGTATTGGAGGTTTCAGGAGATAGGAAAGCATGTAAAATAGTCATCTGGAGATGTGAGGAATAAAGGGTGTAGAACATGACTGCCTGACAGCAGCAAAGCCCTGTTCCTCATTCAGCTGAATGAGTGCAGTGCAAAGAGGGTAGCAAGTTACAACTGACTAGTGCTGTGATTTTACAACAGAGAGATGGGCAAGGGAAGTTAAAGTTTTCAGGCAGAGTGATTACAGTGATTGGCCATGAAATATAAAGTGTGCAAGAGCGGGATCTGGACTTGAAGAGGTTTAGAGGATGAAAACATAGTAGGATCGTGGTCTAGTTGGAATGGAAAGATTGCTGGGTTCAGGGTAGCTGAAGATTATAGCTAAAATGATAAATAAACTTTAAAAAAAGGCAGGGGGGTGCCTGCATGGTTCAGTTGTTAAGCTTTCAACTCTTGCTTTTGGCTCACATCATGATCTCATGGTTCCTGAGACTGAGCCCCCCGTTGGGCTCTGCGCTGACAGCAAGGAGCCTGCTCGGCTCTTCCCCTTCCCTTCTTGCTCTCTCTCTCTTAAAATAAAAAAATAAATAAACTTAAAAATAAAAATTAAAAAATTAAATGATAAAATATAACTGGTCATAGAATGGAACACATTGACATTATAGCGTATGTATGGAATTATTGGTAATAGCAAGATCTTGGTAGTGACCATGGGAGTGAGAGGCTGAGTTATGGTGGAAAACAAGATCATAGGAGAAAACAGTTTCAAGGAGCTAAAAGAACAGGGAATTAGAATAATAATTTATATTTATTTGAAAGCACCATGACTTTAAAAAGTAGAATTGAAGAAAGCCAGGAACTAAATTCTTAGCAGTATTATTCTTTACCAGCTCACAGTTTTTCTATGAAAATTTAAATCTGAAAAAGGTGACCATAATTTCTGATTTATAGTCCTATTCCCTCACACTAGTAATCTGATTTGAATAAAATAAAACTAAGACTGTGTATACTGAATATACACTATGGATATTTTGTTGTTAATTAATTAATGGATATACTGGGGAAATTGTGAGCAGAGCAAAAAATCTCCTGAGGTCTGTGCTTGCTGAAAAATAACTCTAAAAAACATATTTTCATTTAAAGTTAAATTTATGATTATTAGCAATATTCTGTTCTTTGAAGTAATAAAATTTTCTAAGAGAAGAATTATCTCATTCTATTTAAATGGACAATTGATGAATAAAAGTAACTCAAATAAGGCTTGATACCTTTAGTTAAAATTCATTTCAAGCTACACTAAAGAATCGCATCATATACTGAAGCCACATATGAATGTACTGTAGTATAAATGGCCTCATTTTGTATAAAATTTGTAAGAGATTCACACTGATTTGAGTATAGAACGAACTGAATTCTCCCTGGATATTTCAGCATCAGATAATCATGATACTCTGCAGCATAAATTTCAAACACCTAGTGCATTTGGCACTTATGCATTGCATTTTCGAGACAAAAATATTTGTACCTCATGAAGTGGCAGTCTTGACAGAAATGCTCGGAATATGTATTTTTTTGGTATATGTTTGAATTTTGTTAATGCTAGTACACTCTTTTAACCAAAAGCAGCTTAAAAGCCACTGTCCTTAATTGAGTGCTTAATAAATGTAACATATAAAATTCATTATATAGTTTTATCAGCATCACGAACAACAGAAAATTTCAACACTCTAAACAGATGCATAGATTTCAATGAAATGTCATCCTTTACTGTTAATTCCTGCCTCTTTTCCTGAGACCTAACATAGGATTGAACCTGTAGTGGCTGAACATTGAAACAAGAGGGATCGTTCTCATTCATTAATTCTGACGGGCTTTCTCTAAGACCTAGATTTACCAGAAGCTTTAAAATGACCTGTAAGGCCTTGAAAGCTCTGTACCCCTATTACCTCTGATTTCAAGTACATCTCTGTTTCTCTCCCTCTGTCCCAGTGCACAGTCATCCCTTGTCTTTTATGATACCAAAACCTCGGTTTCCCTCCTGCTTTATTGACCACTCATTCTCAATTAAGAAATCCCTTGAACACACCATGATCTTCAAAATATTTGTTCGCATGTGAACTCTTGAATGAGATAATTGGCCACAATTACAAAATCTCTCTCCGACATTTCTTAATCTCTTACCCTGCTCTCTTTTTTGACTTAGTGCCTATATCACTAGCAGTTTACTACAAACCTAATCCCTCTTATTTATTTTCTTTCTCCTCCACTGAGAAGTCAGTTCCATAAAACAATAAAGCGTTTGCCTTTATGAACATTAATTACCCAGATATTACAACAGTATCTATCACATAATAATGGTAAAAAATGTTAAGTTGTTGGATAAAATTCTGAAATCACTCTTAAGCTGAGTTTTCAGCATCATTCTTTTAAAAGATTTTTAAAGTTACTTAATACTATCTCTTTTTCAATCTTAATTCCAGTATAATTAAAATATAGTGTTATATTAGTTTCAGGTTTACCATATAGTGATGCAGCAATTCTATACATTACTCAGTGCTCATCTTGATAAGTATACTCTTAATCCCCATCACCTATTTTATCCATCTCCACACCCACCTCCTCTCTGGTAACCGATAGTTTGTTCTCTGTAGTTAAGAGTCTGTTTCTTGGTTTCTTTTTTTTTTTCTTTGTTAATTTGTTTTGTTTCTTAAATTCCACATATGAGGAAAATCATATGATATTTGTCTTTCTCTAACTTATTTCATATATATGTATGTGTGTGTGTGTGTGTGTATATATATATATATATATATATATATATATATATACAGACACTTGGGCTGGTTCCATAATTTGGCTATTGTAAATAATGCTTCAGTGAACATAGGGGTGCATGTATCCCTTCAAATTAGTGTTTTTGTATTCTTTGGGTAAATACCTGGTAGTGAAATTACCAAATCATGGAGCAGTTTTATTTTTAACTTTTAGAGAAAACTACATAGTGTTTTTCACAGTGGCTGCACCAGTCTGCACCAGTTTGTACTCCCACCTGCATTGCATGAGAATTCTCCACATCCTCACCAACACATATTGTTTCTTGTGGTTTTGGTTTTAGCCATTCTGAGAGGTATGAGATGATATGGTTTTGATTTGCATTTCCCTAATGATGAGTGGATGTTGAGCATGTTTTCATGTGTCTTTTGGTCATCTGCAGTTCTTCTTTGGAGAAATGTCTATTCATGTCTTCTGCCCACTTTTTAATTGGATTATTTGGTTTTGAGTGTTGTATAAGTTTTTTATATACTTTGGACACTAACACTTTATTGGATATATCATTTGAAAATCTCTTCTCCCATTCAGTAGGTTGTCTTTTAGTTTTGTTGATTGTTTCTTTTGCTGTACAGAAGCTTTTTATTTTGATGTAGTCCCAATAGTTTATTTTTGCTTTTGTTTCCCTTGCCTCAGGGGACATTATCTAGAAAAATGTTGCTATGGCCCATGTTAGAGAAATTATTGCTTTGCCCTCCTCTAGGATTTTTATAGATTCAGGCCTCTTTCTTTCTTTCTTTCTTTCTTTCTTTCTTTCTTTCTTTCTTTCTTTCTTTCTTTTTCAGATCTCATATTTAGGTCCTTAACCCATTTCGAGTTAATTTTTGGGTATGGTATAAGAAAATGGTCCAGTTTCATTCTTTTGCATGTAGCTGTATAGTTTTTTCAACACCATTTGTTGAAGAGACTTTTTCCCATTGCATATTCTTGCCTCCTTCGTCAAAGATTATTTGACCATATATATAATTGTGAGTTTATCTCTGGGTTTTCTATTCTGTTCTATCAATCTGTGTCTGTCTTTTTGTGCCTGTATCGTACTGTTTTGATTACTGTAGCTTTGTAGTATATCTTGAAATCTGGGATTGCAATACCTTCAGTTCTGTTCTTCTTTTTCTTTTTTTTTTTTTTCTTTTTTTTTTTTTTTTTTTTTTTTAATTTTTTTTCAACGTTTATTTATTTTTGGGACAGAGAGAGACAGAGCATGAACGGGGGAGGGGCAGAGAGAGAGGGAGACACAGAATCGGAAACAGGCTCCAGGCTCTGAGCCATCAGCCCAGAGCCTGACGCGGGGCTCGAACCCACGGACCGCGAGATCGTGACCTGGCTGAAGTCGGACGCTTAACCGACTGCGCCACCCAGGCACCCCGTGTTCTTCTTTTTCAAGATTGCCTTGGCTACTTAAGGTCTTTTGTGGTTCCATACAGTTTTTAGGATTATTTGTTTTGGTTCTGTGAAAATGCTATTGGTGTTTTGATAGAGATTGTATTAAATCTGTAGATTGCTTTATGTAGTATGGACATTTTCACAATTTTTTTCTTCTTTGAATCCATGAGCATAAAATATCTTTCCATTTCTTTGAGTTGTCTTCAATTTTTTTCGTCAATGTTTTATAGTTTTCAGAGCACAGGTCT
The DNA here is from genome assembly GCF_028749965.1 of Puma concolor. Lineage (NCBI taxonomy): Eukaryota > Metazoa > Chordata > Mammalia > Carnivora > Felidae > Puma > Puma concolor. The sequence continues at coordinate 201,213,416 of NC_141667.1, read as the reverse complement.
TTCACATCTTTGGTTAAGTTCATTCCTAGGTATTTTATTATTTTTGGTGCAATTATAAATAGGATTATTTTCTTAATCTCTTTCTCCAACTTTGTTATTCATGTATAGAAATGCAATGGATTTCTGTATGTTGACTATGTATCCTGCAAAATTACTGAATTTATCTACCAGTTCTAGTAGTTTTCTGGTGGTCTCTTTAGAATTTTCTATATATTAGTCCCTGTCACCTGCAAATAGTGAAACCTTACCTCTTTCTTACCAGTTTGGATATCTGTCATTTTTTTGTGTCTGATTGCTGTGGCTAAGAATTCCAGTACTATATTGAAAAAAGTAGTGAAGGTAGATATCCTTGTCTTGTCCCTTACAAGGAATGATGTTACCTGCAGGTTTTTCATATATGGCCTTTATTATGTTGAAATATGTTCCCTCTAAATCTGCTTTGTGGAAGGTTTTGTCATGAATGGATGTTGTACTATGTCAAGTGCTTTTTCTGAATCTATTGAAATGATCATATGTTTTTTTCTTTCTCTCGTCATGTACCACGTGATTGATTTGTGAATATTGAGCCACACTTGTATCCCAGGAATAAATCTCACTTGATGGTGGTGAATATTTTTTTAATGCATTGTTGGTTTGTTTTGCTGGGGATTTTTGCATCTATGTTCATCAGAGATACTGACCTGTATTTTCTTTTTTTGTAATGTCTTTATCTAGTTTTGGTATCTGTGTAATGCTGACCTCATAAAATGAATTTGAAGTTTTTTCTCTCTCATCTATTTTTTGGAATAGTTTGAGAAGAATAAGTATTAACTATTCTTGAAATGTTTGGTAGAATTCACCAGTGAAGCCACCTGGTCCTGGATTTTCGGTTGCTGATTTTTTTTTTTTTTTTTAATTACTGATTCAATTTAATTACCAGTATTTGGTCTGTTCAAATTTTCTATTTCTTCCAGATTCAGTCTTGGGGAGTTATATATTTCTAGTAATTTATCCATTTCTTCTACATTGTCCAAATTTCTGGCATATAATTTTTCATAATATTTTTACAATCCTTTATATTTCTGTGTTCTGTGGTGTTAGTTTTTATTTTTCCTCTTTTAATTTTGATTTTGATTATTTGAGTCTTTTCTCTGTCTCTCTCTTTTATGAGTCTGGCTCAAGAGTTGTCAATTTTGTTGATCTTTCAAAGAACCCACTCCTGGTTTCATTAATCTGTCTTATTGTTTTTTTATTTTGTTTATTTCTGCTCCAATCTTTATTATTTCCTCCCTTCTATTGGTTTTGGGTTTTGTTTTTTGTTCTTCTTCTAGCTCCATTAGGTGTAAGGTTAGGTTGTTTATTTGATATTTTTCTTGTTCTTGAGGTAGGACTGTATTGCTATAAACTTCCTCTTAGAAGAATTCTTGCTGCATCCCACAGTTTTGGACCATTGTGTTTCCATTTTCATTTATCTCTATTTTTTTTATTTCCTCTTTGATATCTTGGTTGACCCATTTATTGCTTAATAGCATTTTATTTAACCTCCATATATATGTGTTCTTTCCAGACTTTTTCTTGTGGTTGATTTCTAGTTTCATAGCATTGTGATCAGAAAAGATGCATGGTATGACTTACGTCATTTTAAATTTGTTGAGATTTGTTTTGTGGCCTAATATGTGATCTATTCTGGAGAATGTTCCATGTGCACTGTTTTAGGATGGAATGTTCTGAATATATAGATCCATCTGGTAATATGTGTCATTCAAAGCCACTATTTCTTTGTAGATTTTATGTTTGAATGATCTATTCATTGATGTAAATAAGGTGTTGATGTCCCCTACTCTTATTGTACTACTATCAATTACTTCCTTTATGTTTGTTATTGGCTGTTTTATGTACTTGAGTGCTCCCATATTTGGTTTATAAATATTTATAATTATTATATATTTTGTTGGATTATATTTTTGTTTTTTGGGTTTTTTTTTTTACCTATTACATCACCCTTTGTCTTGATTAGAGCTTTTAGTCCATTTATATTTAAAGTAATCATTATAGTATATACTTACTGCCATTTTGTCACTTATTTTTTGGTTTTTTTGTTTCTTTCTTCTCTTGCTCTCATCTCTCATGATTTGTTGGCTTTTTTCAGTGATATACTTTGATTCCTTTCTCTTTAGTTTTTACATATCTATCACTGGTTTTTGATTTGTGGTTACCACTGGGTTTGAATAAATATCTTATGCATATAAGTAGTCTACATTAAGCTGATAATCATTTAAATTTGAACCCATTCTTTACTCCTCTCTTCCAATATTTTAGGTATATGGTATTGCATTTTGTGTCCTTTTATTTTGTGAATCCCTTGACTGATTTTTATAGATATACTTATTTTTACTGCCTTTCTGTCCCTACTTTTCTTTCTTCTACTTATAGTCTTTTCTTTCCACTCAAAAGTCATCTTTAACATTTCTTGTAGGGATGGTTTAATTGTCTCCAGCTTTTAAAAGTAGTGGCCTTATAAAAAAGAGGTCCTGTAGTGCCCTGTAGTACAATGTCCCTTGTTCACCAGCACCTGGTACTTCAGAGGTGTCTCCTATGTGTGGTGTGTGCACCTGGCTGAGCTGCTTTTGCCTTTAGTCTCATCATCTGCAATGACTATCTTTGCTTTTTGTGGACAGCATTTGTTACCTGTGTTGGTAGTGAGCCAGTCTGGGGCTGCTTGGGTTTGAGTTGAGTCAGACCTGCATTTGCCAAAGATGAAGTAGCATGGAACTGCAAGAGAATGTGGGGACAGGCCCCTCAGTACCAGCAAGGTTGTGCCAGCAGGAGGGGACCTGCAGCCACTGGGGACCCAGGCAGGCTGGGTTGGAGGAGGCAGAGCCACAGCATCATGAGGGGGCAGGACATATGGTGTTAGCAAGATTTGTGCTACTCTGCTGTGGGAGGAGAACTAGAGCTGAGGGCCGGCCAGAGGGGGCATGTGCACAGGAAAGCACGTGGGTGGGGCACACTGTTAGCAAGTTAGGTAGCAAGTGTTGGAGCCATGCTGATTCCTACATGTGTCTCTGTGTTTGTGCTGGGGGGTGGGGGAGGGAAATGGTACCTGTCAGCTTTGTTCCTGGAGAAACCTCTCAACAATCCCTGCCCCTCCAGCACAAGTTCTGAGATTAATAAACAAATCTGCCTTCCATATGTCCCAAGCATTTTTCAAACTGCTACTGCTATGCTGTATCTTTGTGGGGCCATTTGTTGTGGTGTCTCTTTAAGGGCAGGGACTCAGTTTCTTCTAGACCTCCTGAGTCTCCCCAGAGCCTATCGATTTTTAAAATTCCAGGTTTTAAGCCCTGCTGATTTTAAGAACTTGTGAAATTCAGCCCCTCTTTTTCAGAGCCAGATGTTATGGGGATTCGTCTCCCCTATCAGGATCTCTGGTATGAGAGTCTATGTCCCCCCTCTCTGTACCCATGGCATCCCTTTTCTCCTGTAGACAGTCCATTTAGCTCCATTATCTCTGCTCTTCCTGCCCTCTTCCATGTGGCCTCTTCTTTACATTTAGCTGTGAAAAATTCTTTCTGCCAGTCTTTTTGTTTGCTGCATCATTTACACTGAGGTGGCTGTTAATTAGTCGTATCCATGGAAGGAGGTGGGCTTGAGGTGCTCCAACTCCACCAACTTCCCTGGAGGAAGTCTAATTTAATCCTCTCTTTAAACCTTTAAAAAAAGTACCTAAATCCAGGGAATTAAAGAAATTCCTGATATAAACCAGAAAGTTAACAGCACAGCAAATACTGTATAACAGCTCCCATTCCCTTCAGGCAAAACTGCTTTCAAGCCCTCTCCTGCTTCATTGTTCAAGTTTTGTAGGCTTAAACCAATCAATGTAATCCATTCTCCTAGACACAGCTGTTGTTTTGGGAAAAGATGTGGGCCAATCAAGATGAATTTTAGAATGGCTTCTGGGTAAAAGTATTCTCTTTCACTGTATATTTATTAAGCACCTTGTAGAGTTGATTGCTATTGGCCACTGTCCTACAACCCTGAGACTAATTGCTCTGGCATCTCAGATGACACAGCACAGAAACGAAACTACTGAGTTCTTTGAGATAACAATAAGCTGACAGATCACCAAACCTTGAATTCTGCCCTACATCTGGATTTCCATTTATATGAGCTACTAAGTTTTATTTTTATTAAGCGGAAAAAAAAAAAGAGTTTTTTCCTATACTCTCGGCAATTTTTTTGTCCTCTCTTCTCTGATTCAGACTGGAAGAGGCCAAAACCTACTGTTATCCCCATCACTTGCCTGCTGATGGCTTACCTACAGTAGTCCAGACTGGGGAAGGGGACTTACTCTCAGTTCAGGGTATGCATGTGTGTGTGCATGTACGTACGTGCGTGCATGTGTGTGTGTGTGTGTGTGTGTGTGTGTGTGTGTGTGTATGTGCATGTGTATGTGTGTGTTTATACACATGCTTCGGTTTATTTCTTTGACTTGGACATATTAATTATTGATGTAGAGTTCTTACATTACCTAAGAGTAACCAGAGAACTCATAAGACCTCTCTAGATTAGCAACCAGGGGCATTAGCAGGCATTGAAATCAGAGGCCCAGAAATATGAAAGTGCTAAGAGATCCAGCAATCAAAGACTCAAATATGTAAGCAATAGTCCCACTAAATGTATTTAAAGTAACAGTAAATACAATTGCTGTGTGAATGTTCAGTGTATCTTTATTTAAATATATAAATATTTATTTTTTTCCTAGAAAAAAGGAAAAAAAAAACTAAATTTGGTCCACAAAATAATTTCATAAATACAATATTTTCTTTAATTTTTTTCCCCCTTCAGATGCCCAGCCCCTTCAGCAGCAAGCTTTACAAAACAATTGTCATCTGAAAGTCTAGGAGTATTCAATAAGAAACCGTTTAACCTTTCTTTAAAACATACAAGGGGCATCTGGGTGGCTCAGTCGGTTAAGTGTCTGACATCGGGTTAGGTCCTGATCTCGCAGCTCGTGACTTTGAGCCCTGCATTGGGTCTTTGCTGACAGCTTGAAGCCTGAAACCTGCTTCGGATTCTGTGTCTACCACTCTGTCCTCTTCTGACTGTGCTCTCTCTCTCTCTGTCTCTCTCACAAATAAGTAAACATTAAAAAAAATTTAAAACAATCTTTTCTAAATGTTTTTACTAAATAAGTTTTTCTCCCCGTCCATCTTTGAGGATGTGAGTAAATCTTCAGTAAAACAGGATTTGAAAATTTTACACTTTACCTCAATATTCACTGTTTGCACATCAGTGATTGTTTTCATATTACTCAGTGTTTGGTTACAGGATCCATTCTCTGAACTCAGATGATGTTTAGAGCCTTATTGGTTGTGGAAATCAGAAGGATATCTTTTTTGATTTATTGTTGTTCTTATTTAGCGATTTGCTCTGGTGTCTCCTATTCTTTTGGAGTCATGAGTATTTGGTAACAACAACAAAAAAACCTTTGACTTGTATCTCTGCTCCCATGTAATCCTCCCTGTTAGTCTAACCCGAGGGATGCAGTTTGAAGAGTGTATTTACTTCCTCCCCTTACCCCTGACTATGTTACTTTAAAGCAAGACTACTTTAGCAGAATATATCGTTGTATACCTCCAAGTTTTCTTAAGGAGCTATAGAGTAAAGACTATTTTTCGTCCTGGAAATGTCTGAATTCAGAAACATGTAGAAAATTCATGACAACTCCAAATTGTTTTAATATATCTACCATGTCTTTAGGATCAATACAGATATAAATTTCTATAATCTTCATATATAATGCTTAATATCATTAAGAAATAAGTGTGTAGGCAATGATGCATTTTAACTGATGTCCATGTATTTTCGTACCCTCTGATTCATTTTCAGTTTCCTTATAAATTCGCTCATTTCTTATTTTTATTCATTTTTTTGCTGATTTTTCTTGTTTCATATTATAATTATTATTTAATAATTTTATATTTTCAGAATAGTTGTAAAAATTGTTCAGTGACTTCCTACCTGCCCTTTACTTAGTTTCCTCTAAGGTTGACATCTTATGTAACACTTAATCACAACTTGAAAGTTAACACTGATACAATATGGGAACTAAACAACAGTTTTCACTCAGATTTTACCAGTTTTCTTTTTCCATTAATTTCCTTGTTTTTGTTTTTTTTTTTTCTGTTCCAACATTTACTATGTGATACCATGTTGCATTTTTTCTCAGTGTTCTCCATTTACAAGTTCTCCACACTTAATTATTTTTCATAAGCTCGACACTTTCACAGACTAGTTGTCAGGTATTTTGTTGCATGTCTTTCTGTTTGGGTTTGTCTGCTGTTTTCTAATGAATCACTGGATTTATGGATTTGTGTAGAGAACATCGCAGAAGTGACTTGCCCTTCTCATCACATTGTCTCCACTCCTCTTTGTAACCTTAGATTCCCTCTGCTTTGCTGTCACAACCCTATTTCTGAACTTGCAATTATTATGAGAGAACAAAATATTCCAACTTAAATGGGCTTATTTTCTATGAATGAGGTTTGTATCTATAATTAATATATTCTCCTATTTAGCATCACAAGGCTTACTTGGCCAGCATGTTTGAAGACAGTTCATAATAAAACAAATACTTCTAACAGTATTTTGTAAGGATTCTTGTTAGTTAGTGATGTAAGATATCTAAGGTATCTAAGACCTAGTTTCCCCTTTTCCCATTATAGAAAACAGTGCAGGTTTTATGTAAAAATCTCAAAAAAGAACTGTGTTTAATTATGAGCCCAAATGATTGACATAAATTGGTAAATTCCCTTGACAACCTAGACAACTCTTAGTTAATATAAAAGTTTTATAATAAAAAATGGACTCCATGCCATGTATTTTAATAATTACTTCTCAAAAATTTAGAGCTAAATAAGAAAATCTATTATCAAGGGGATAAAATGCAAAAGAGCTATGATTCCAGCTTTAAAAGATTCCTCTAAAAGTTATTTTGAATATTATGCTATATTCAGGTTGATTGAAAGTTAAGAACTACTTCTCATTAAGTCAAATTAGATATAATGGGGAACTACTTATACATCTATTACTTACACCTTTTCTTTCTTCCTTTTTTTTTCTTTTGAGTTCTCATACACTTCTTTTTTGACTTGTAAGTAGGGCGTTTTGAAAATGTATTACATTATGGTAATATAGCATACATTCTCCTCCTCTAGTTAAATGATGAAATTTTAATTATGTAAACCTTTGTAATATGTGAGATGAGTTATTTTAATAAATAAGTACAGAACAAAAATACCAAGGTAGTTTAATTAAAATCTGGATACAATTCTTTAGCTTGTGGGTAAAAACAATTATGAGTTCTTAAGATAAACCAATATTACTCTTTTAAAAAGATGATCATATATACAGTATTATTTTCTGAAATACAATTTTATTTTATAATTCATATATTTAACATAAATATTATACTTCAATTTATTTAATCTTGTTAGAGGTCTTATTTTAGATATTTTGCTAATAGTTTTCTTTCAAAACGTGAAAGAAATAAACTCATTCAATTGATTTCTCAGATTGAGATATCTTTGTTCACATGCCATATTAACTCTTCTAATAAATAACTTGAAGCCTTCAAATTTTTGTGATGATGGTGGTTGTAATTCTTCTAAATAGCAGTTAATTATTGCCTATTAACTATTTTTTTCTCACTTGGAGATTAGGTTTCTGTTTATGATGGCAAAATCCCCCAACATCCACTATTATGGCAGTTACAATAGAAGAAAACTGTGGGAGAAGGGGGAAAGGAGGTATGTAGAAGGAAGAGAAAGGAAAAAGCTATGTTTTAGAAAGATGAGGAAAACCATGCAATTTGGTTATAGTATGAATCTCAATCCATAATACATAAAATACACCTTTTTATTTATATTATACCAGTATAGATTTCCAACCAGTTAATTGTTACACAGGGCAAGACAGAAATATCTAAACCTAAGTGGACAGACTCTATAAAGCAAATAATATTAACAACAGTGAATTTGTTACCTATGTTTCTAATTTTAGGAAGAAAGGCTATTAATTTTTATTGATATATAATTGACATATAGCATTATATTATTTTCAGGTGTATAACATAATAATTTGATGTATGTGTATGTTGCAAAATGATCACCACATTAAGTCACATAGTTACACAGTGTTTTCTTGTGATGGGAACTTTTAACATCTACTCTTTTAGCAATATTAAAATATACACTATAATATTGTTAATTATAAACACCATGCTGCACATTACATCCCCAGGACTTATTTATTTTATAACTGGAAGTCTGTATCTTTTAATTACCTTTGTGCATTTTGCTATTAGAATAGAATAGAACAGGGGCGCCTGGGTGGCGCAGTCGGTTAAGCGTCCGACTTCAGCCAGGTCAAGATCTCGCGGTCCGGGAGTTCGAGCCCCACGTCAGGCTCTGGGCTGATGGCTTGGAGCCTGGAGCCTGTTTCCGATTCTGTGTCTCCCTCTCTCTCTGCCCCTCCCCCGTTCATGCTCTGTCTCTCTCTGTCCAAAAATAAATAAATGTTGAAAAAAAAAATTAAAAAAAAAAAAAAAAGAATAGAATAGAACAGGAAAACTGTTCTTATTATTGTTTAGTAATTGTGTTGTGATGGTTGTTGCTAATTATGTATATTATATATTTATATATATTATGTATTATACATTGCTGATTATACATCTTATATAGTGCTGATTATATATCATATATATTTATATATCTGATATGTCATATCTTTCCTTACTTATCTATATTCAGTTCTTTATCATGCTCTAAATTTTAGAGTCAACACTAAATAAAAATTGGCAGTTATCTTGTCAACATGGTCAATGAAGATGCATAATTTATGTTCATGGGAATATCTTATCTATTACAAGTTGAATGGTTGCCAAATGCTTCTAAATTATTACAATTTACTATAACCTCTTACTTCACTTTCCTCAGTAGAATATCCATCAATAATAGGATCAGTAGAAAGTGAATACTTACTGATCCCAGATATTTTTTAGGTCAGAGAACATGGAAATAAAAAAAAAATTTTGAATGGCTTTTTTAATTATTAAGAATACAACTGGCTACATATGTTTTAAGCAAGGATGTCGTTATTCCATTTATTCAGAACACTTGTAATAGTTCGTTGAAGAGTTAAAAAGAAAAAAACAAAAACAAAAACGAAATGGAACGTTAAGAGAAGTATCCCTTTGTTCCTGTATAGAGCCAATTTATTCCAGACATAAACACAATAAACTCAAAGGCATGTATATGTGGTTTTTCCTATAGCATGTTTGTTAACCATATGGAAAAAATTGCCATTAACCCACCTGCCATGGTAAGAAATTTATGTTCTTTTTCTTTTTCTTTTTAAAGTAAAATGGCAAATCACTATCACTGAAATAGTAGTACTTTTATCAACCTAAAAATTGTCACCATTTTTTTAGTCCATAGGATCAATTTATTTGCATATACTCAACATTTACTGAATTTAGATTCTTAGACTAGAAGATTCAACAATGAAAGTGAATACAATTTCCTGACAAAAATACCTCAATGTTCTTAAGTGCTTAATATATTCTATTTTTCTGTCTTTGTGGATAAAGTTCTCTGATCAATTGCTGAATTCCTGTTTTGCTTTCTCTTACAGATAGAGCATAACTATTATCTGAAAGCAATTTTCTGTTACTGCTTAATTTTACATCTGAGCTCAATATAGAATTCTATTCTATCAAGTTTTTACTACAATAGATTTATTTTTATTGATCAATGACTTTAAGAGAAATAAACTTGCCTCCTTACTAATAAAAAGAATAGCAGAACAATAAACCAGTAGAACTATATAAAGAATTCAATCAGATGCTACATTTATGAAACTACAATGACAGCTCCCTTTGCTGTAGCCAAGTACTTATAACACAAATTATATAAGATATAAAATGTCAGGCTCTTGACTTTGCCATTGTTATTTTCTCTGAGTATGATTAATACGTGATATTTGGCAAATATAATCCGTACATATCATGGGTGTTTCAATTCTGTTTACTTTGTCAGTGAGAAATTAGTAATTTGTGTTTATAATCATTGAGTGTTTAAATAATTTAGCACAATGAAAGATAATGTATATGCTTTAAATTAAATTCAGTGAAGGCTCTTCTACAGTCACATTGGAAAAATTAAATGCTTCTTTCAGTCTCAATCGAACCTGATACTTCCAAAACTAGGAAACCTCCTTACAGCTGAAGGTAATGATTCTCTAGGTTTAATGGAGAAAATGAAATTGCCCTCTTATATATTGACTTTAGGAAGCCTCTTACTCTTACAAGCACTGTAAAAAAAAAAAAAGAAAAAAAAAGAAAAAAGAATCTCAAATCATTTTAGGAGATTTGAATCATGAAAAATAGCAATCTTTGAAAAGCTTTCTTCTTATATTTATTTCTTCAATCAATTCTTCCTCTACTGTTGCCCTTGCTATTTCTCCCACACTGCTCTAAAGTAAATGCCCTCTTCAGACAAATGATTCTTCTCTTTCTTTTGCCAATGTTACTGCTAATAATAAGCACAAGTGCTTTTCATCTTCAAAGTGCTTTACAAGTATAAATCAACATTTTCAGCAACTAAGGGAGGAAAATTAACATTATCTCCATTATAGAGACAGGAAAACTAAAGAACAACAACAAAAAAGTTGAGTGCTGATGCCAAGGTGTAAGGCACAGAAATATATTAGAAAGGCAGTGTTTTATCAAGTTACTCAAGAGTATTCAATTTCCTAAAACATCAAAATGTCTGAGTAGCCATTCTGGCAAGGTCACATAGAATACTCTTCTGTGTCCTTGCAGGGATATATATCATTTATTACTATGTGGAAATTATGGAATGCATGCTTTTATGGGTACCTTTACATGTACACTTCCAGAACACCTCTTCTGGTTAGCCCTGAATATATATTTAATCTGTATGTTTGGGCATGTATGTGCCTTGTGACAAAGTAATGGGTACCCATATGCATTGTGTGCCACATCACGTATATTTTCTGGTTCTCATATTTTTCTCTGGACCTATATCTCTTCTTTTAGACTCATTCACTTCTTGATGGAAGACTGGCTTCCACCATTTTACTTCAGTGTGTGCCACATGGAACTACAGGCATTGAGCATAGGCACTGAGTATAGTAGATGACGGCTGGGCATGCTACTAGTCCACTAGGTTTGAATAACTCACAGGCCACTGGATTTTAATAACTCAACATTGAATGCAATGAAAAACAGGCTGTCAACAAAGGTCCAGGAATTTTTGCGTACTGGTAACTTTGCTGCCACTTCTGTTCCTCAAGTACAAATTCAAAGGAGATAGACTAGCACTTTATTGCCTCAGTGTAGGAGACAATGACGTGGTATTTACTTATGAGTAAGTTTTATTCTACAAATAAAATGCAAACCTTTGATGTATCTCACAGCTCAACACAAATACTACCTGATCAGAAAGATTTTCATCTTCCATTGCTCTGCAATTCTAGAAATTCCTTGGAGTATTACCTAGTAAAGCAAGTTAGGATGTTGTTCCAAAAAAACAAAAACAAAAACAAAAATCTGCTTTAGACTTTATTCTCTCTCTTGGGAGGAATTCTGTTTCAAAGCAAAGAGACCTGAATGTGAACTCTTTGGATGTGCTACTTTTATCTCTTTTTAATTTGCCTTCAGCTAACATGTTTTATTTGGAGTTTATCCATTTCTAAGAGTCTAGAATATTCAGAAATTATCTAGTCCAAGGGTTGGCAAGCTACTAGCTGAGGGCCAAATCTGGCCCACAGACTGGTTTTGTACAGACTATGAGCTAAATATAAATTTATATTTTTAGAAGGTTGTGGAAAAGAACAAGAATATGTGACAGTGACTACATATGGCCTGTAAAGCCTAAAATGTTTACTATATTGCCCCTTAAAGTTTTTCAACTTCTGCCAATTAAATCATTCCATCAGCATCTTATTCCATGACACAGCTTTTTGTGGGGGGGTGTTAATATTTTTGCCAGCTTTATGGAGGTATAACTGAGAGGTAAAAATTGTGTACATTTAAAGTGTGAAATACGATGTTTTGATGTAGGCATACATTGCAGAAAGGTGACCACAGACAAATGAATTAACACATCCATCACCTGACATATTTGCCTGATTTTTTCTTTTGTAGTGAGAACACTTGAGATCTATTCTCCTAGCAAATTTCAAACGCATTTTAATTAACTTTAATTACCATGGCTGTACATTAGGGCTTCAGAACTTCTTAATCTTAGAACTGAATGTTTTTATCCTTTGATGAGCATCTCCCCTTTTTTCCCAACCCCGTCTCATGACCACCATTCTATTCTATGTCACTATGAATTCCCCTTTTTTTAAAAGTCTGCATATGAGGGAGATCATGTAATATTTGTCTTTCTGTGTCTAGATTATTTCACTTAGTATAATGTTCTCTGGGTTCATCTATGTTGTTGCAAATAATAAGATTTTCTCTCTTTTTAAGGGTGAGTAGCATTTCATTGTATATATCTCAACCACATTTTCTTTATACACTCTTCAGTTGTTTTCATATCTCAGCTATGGAGAATGATGCTACAACAAACTTGTCAGTGTAGATATCTCTTCAAGGCAGTGATTTTATATTCTGTGGCTATGTACTCAGAAGTGGGGTTTCTGAGTCATATGGTGATTTCATTTTCAGTTTTTCTGAGGAACTTCCATACTATTTTACATGATGATGTACCAATATACATTCCTGCTAAAGTGCACAAGGGATCCTTTTTCTCCACATCCATGTCAGCACTTATTATCTTTGACTCTTTGATAAAAGCCATGCTAACAGTATGAGGTTATATCTCATTGTAGTTTTGATTAGCATTTCTCTGATGATTAGGAATGTTGAGCATCTTTTTATATACCTGCTGGATATCTGTACATCTTCTTTGGAAAATGTCTTTTCAGATCCTTTGTCCATTTTTAATTGGGTTATTTATTATTATTATTATTATTATTATTATTGCCATTATGTTCTTATATTAGTTTCTTATATATTTTTTAATATTCACCCCTTATCTGTTTTATGGTTTACAGAATTTTGTTTCCATTTCATGGGTTGCCTTTTCATTTTTTTTTTATCGTTTCCATTGCTATGCAGAAATGTTTTAGTTTTACATAATTTCACCTATCTACTTTGCTTTTATGTCCTGTGCTTTTTAATGTCAAAAAGATCCAACTTTATCCTTTTACATGTAGATAACCAGTTTCACCAACACAGTTTATTGAAGGGACTTTCCTTTTCCCATTGTGTATTTTTGGTGCCTTTGTTGAAAATTCTTGACTGTATGTATATATGTACGTTTTTTTTTGGGGGGGGGCTCTCTATTCTGTTCCATTGATCTATGTGTCTGCTTTTATGCCACTATCATACTATTTTAATTACTATAGCTTTATAATATATTTTGAAATCAGGAAGTGTAGTGCTTCCAGCTTGATTTTTTGCTCTTTCTGTGAAAATAATATCAGAATTGTGATAGCAATTGCATTGAATCTGTAGGTCATTTTGGGTAAAATGGGCATTTCAACAAAATTCATTCTCCTGATCAGTGAACATGGGATATCTTTTCATTTATTTGTATCTTGTTCAATTTCTTTAGTCAATGTTTTGTAGTTTTCCATGTCCAGATCAACCAAAAAACAGTAAGGATAAACTGAAAAACAATGAAGTTGGTTAACTGCAGGTGCTGAGTAATGGAGTGAAAGAGATATAAAGGAAATGACATTTCTCTGAGAATACCATTTTATACAGTGTTAACTTTTGGAAACAGGTCAATGTTCTAGACATTCAAAAAATATATTACATTACAAGATATGGAAAGGGGAAAACAAAAACATAATTATGAAGAAAACTTGAAACAAATGATTCTACTTCCTAAAAATGAACAGTGAGTTTCCAGTGATGAAAATAAGAATAGGGAAGAAAAAGAAAAAAAGAACTAATTAAAGTAATTTATAGGTATGGTGATAGACTATGTTCCTTTAATTTTGAGTAAGATGAAATACTTGAAGACTGCAAATAAATGCTCAACTCTTTTAGTAGTTCCCCTACGTACATTTAGTTTTACAGATGAAGTTATGTTCAAATTATTTTATATATATTATATTGAAATTATTTTAGATATATTATAGGATTGAGCAAATAAATAAATTGCTAATATTGTTGGGAGCCAGGGCTATCAGTTTGGAGGAAGAGAGTTACAGATATTTGATAGAGGAAGATTTAGAAAAAAACTGAATTAGAATTAGAGATATTGATGTGAACTTGAGATTTCTGAAATATGTATTTGTGAAAGTATACATACATTAACATTTAGGCAATTTTCATTATTCTTGGTAGTTATGTTATATAAAGTTGATGTAAACACTGAATTAACAAATTTCCTTTGAGAAAACTTGGTTAAGTTTCTCTGAACTTCTAGTCATGCTGCCATCAACAGATCAATATATAACCTTGTTTTGTGTGTATTTATATTCAAAGACATCTTATTTAATATGTCAACTAATTAACGTTGAACCATGTCCAACAGCATGCTGAACAAAGACTGTCTAACACACATATTCTCTGTAAGGCACATCACAGCTTCTTGCGCTTAGAAACACTAGATAGATTTCAGCTCTGCCCCTGGGGGTCTTTTAAACAGTGAACTCACAAGCGAAGATCACAAAAATGCAGAAAAGTGGCACTATGTAGACCACCAAAAGATACTTGCTTACAATATGAGAGCTGAAATAAGGAAGCAGAGTTATATCTTGTTTGACCTCAGCTGATATATCAGGGTTCTCCAGAGAAATAGAACCAACAGGTAGGAAGGAGGAGGGGACAGAGGGAGGGAGGGAGAAAGTAAGGGAGAGAGAGAGATTGATTTATTATAAGACAACTTGACTAAGTCATGGGATGCCCAGATATTTGGTTAAGACTATTTCCGTGTGTGTCTGTGTTTCCAGATGCAGGTGTTTCCAGATGCAGTTGGCATTTGAATTCAAAGCTTGGGTAAAGATCACCCTCCATAATAGAGTTTGCATCATCCAATCCACTCAAGTCCTGATAGAACAAAAAGGCAGAGGAAGGGAGAAATTCAGCCTCTCAACCTTACTGCTTGAGCTGAATATAGGTCTCCAGACCTCAGAATGGATTTTACACCTTTGGTCCTTTGGTTCTCAGACCTTCAGATTTTGACTAAAACACATACCATTGTTCCTCCTGGCTCTTGGGCCTTTAAACTTGGACCACACCATCCACTTTCTTTGGTCTGTAGCTTACAGACTACAGACAGTGGGACCTCTCAGTATACATAATCACACGAATAAATTCCTCATCATAAATCCCAATCTCTCTCAGTGGATAAATAATAGATATTCCATGTGTGTGTAAATATATGTATATTCTATTTCTCTGGTGAACCTGACCCTGACTCTGACTATTGCAACTAGTTTCAATGAGTGCAAATAAATACTTCTTGAGAGAGTGAGAGGGATGTCCTGATATGTAAGGAAAATAGAAAGCTTGGCTTTCCATTGAGAAATTTCCAATATACATTAGCTTTTAGAGTTGGGAAATCTTCCAGTACAAAAAAAAATCTACATTCTTGGCATTTGTCACTCAATTAACCTATAAAGGACTATTTTGGCACATATTTCTTTTAATATTCTGGGAAAACTGATGCATGATAGTATGGCTTTCATGTTCTTACTGTGTAATAAGTAAGGAGTAATTTAAAATTTTTTAGCCATGAGATAGCATGATTGATTTTGTGTTTTAAAAGGATCTATGCACTACCAGGAAATATGTTGGACTGGGGACAAAAGTATCTGAAAGTAGTATTTCCCATGCTAAATTAAGGAGAATCTAGACCAAGAAAGAATCAACATGCTTAAAGAGGATGTAAGATGTCTAAGGATTTTTAAGGCACTATATTTATCAAACTTCTAACAACAACTGGATAAAGGATATTAATGAAAGGAAGATGAGAAAGGTTGGTTTTTATTGTAAATAAGGTAAATGACAAAACTCACCAAAATGAGGAGAAAAGATATTTGTTTTAATTTTAAACATATTCATTTGAGACACAGGCACGTATATAATGCAGTGTATATATATATATATATATATATATATATATATATATATAATGCTAGTTTAAATGTCTATTTGAAATATGTTGTGAAATGTATATTGGGAAATCATCATTTTAAAGAGAGTGAATGAAAGTGATTGTGTAAGTAAAATATGTAAAGTGATAAATGAAGACTAAGATTGAAACTCAGGAGAAAGTACAATATCCAAGATATAGGCCAAGATTAGAAACATTCAAAGGACATCGAAAAAGTAATCAAAGTGTTTGGAGAACTAGGAAATTCTTTCTTTTCTTTTCTTTTTTTTCACTCATCAAGAAATTGCTGTTTGAGAAATGAATTTGCAAAAATGTCAGGTGCCATTTTTGAAAGAGGTATAGCAACCCCTCAGAGTCAATTTGATATTGCAATTAGCAGTGTAGATGTGGATGAAGAACATCAAGGGTACAAACATTAGGTTATAAAATAAATCATGGAGATGTAATATACAGCAAGGTGACTATAGCTAATAATGCTGTATTGCATATCTGAAGGTTGCTAAGAGTGGATCTTAGAATTTCTTATCACAGGAAAAAAAATTTGTAACTACGTAAGGTGATGGATGTTAACTAGACTTGTTCTGGTGATCATTTCGCAATATATACAAATATCAAATTATTATGTTCTATACCTGAAACTAATATCGTGTTTTATGTCAATTATGACTTGAATGAAAAAATAAAAATAAAAGGCTGAGAAAAAGTGAAGTCTAGATGCCTATGTGGCATCCCTATATATTGCTATTCAGTCATTTTGTGACCTTGAGCAATTCACCTGCCCACTCTGGTCATCAAGTTTCTTACATTTATTTATTTATTTATCTATCTATCTATCTATTTTTGAGAGACAGAGGGAACAAGTGAGCAAGGGACAGAGAGAGAGAGAGAGAGAGAGAGAGAGAAGAAAGAATCCCACAAGGGGAGAGAGAGAGAGAGAGAGAGAGAGAGAGAGAGAGAGAGAGAGAAATGAGGCTCACCCAAAGCAGGTCTCATGTTTTACCTGAAGCAAGAATCCTGTTCACCTGATGCAGGGTTTGTGCTCACCCGATGTGGGACTCAAACTCACAAACTGTGAGGTCATGGCTTGAGCTGAAGTCAGATGCTTAATGACTGAGCCAGCCAGGTGCCAAGTTTCTTACTTTTAAATTGAGATATAATGGAAAACACTTCTTCAGTTTGCAGTGAGAATTGGTATGGCCAATATATGTCAAATGCTGAGATCAGTACCCAGCATATAGTAATATAAACTATTTTTTGAGAGTGAATGAAGAAAGCAAAGAGGAAGTAGGAAGTTTGCTAATGAGGGTAGTTTATACGCCTGAGAGAGATCAATGTAAGAGATATGAAAAGTCTTAAAAATTAATCTTCCCACATCCAACATATATTTCATCGTGTTAAGGTGAAAACAAAATGTGAATTGGTGAAAAAGAGAATGTATTCTCAGTAAACATATATTTTATAGGGTTTCTCAATTTGGTATCCACAATTGGGATTCAGGGATCTTTGACCCCATATAATTGAATGCAAAAAAAAAAAAAAAAAAATCTGTGGCATATGGTATCATATGAAAATTTTCAGAATCTGAAAGGAGTCAGTGACCCCCAAAACTTAATATACTCAGAATTAAATTTCATGTAAGTAAACATTTGTATCAAAGCATGGTAGGTGATATAATAAAAATAATGTAAGACAATGATACAGAGAGGGCTGACTACCACCTCACTTCTGTGAGTCTTAAGAGGAGTCCACAGTGGAAATCATACTAGCACTGAAATCTGTAGGAGTTCCCCCATGCAATACTATTTGCAAAAACAAACAAATAAACAATGACAAAAAACACTCAAGAGGAAAAAGGAAAATATGTGTAAAGACATTTCATTTGGGGAAGTTCAGCTGGTTTGCTAGGATTGGAACATAATGCACAGAGAAGGGTATTTGAGAAAAGAGTCTGGACTGTAGATTGGTTTTGGACATGCTGTGGACTGGTTTCTGCTAGATCTCTTGGAGATCTTTAGAGCTCCTGTATTCTGAGCAGTTGAAGCAATTGGCCTATGATCCATTTGCTGGTGGGAGTGGTGATCCATTCACCCCTGGGGTAGGAACAAAAGCAAGTGACCTGTTCTACTATTCTAGGCAATTAGCCTTCCAGGTAAATAAACTAAAGATGTTTACAAGGAGGAAAATGACTTATCCATTGAATGTATTTATTTATTTTTTAATATTTATTTTATGTATTTTAAGAGAGAAATTTTAAGAGAGAGAGAGAGCACAATCAGGGGAGGGGCAGAGATGGAGAGAGAGAGAGAGAGAGAGAGAGAGAGAGAGAGAGAATCCCAAGCATCAGCACAGAGCCTACCATGAGGCTCGAATTCACAATCCATGAGATCATGACCTAAGCTGAAATCAAGAGTCAGATGCTTAACCAACTGAGCCATCCAGGCTTGAAGGACAACCCCTGTTGAATGTCTTTAGATAAGGGTTATTTATAGTAAATGAACTATAGTCTATAAGGCATGCCTTCCTGATGAGTGTCACATAAATTATCAGCCTCTTAGATGTTTTGTAATTTAAATGTTTTCTTCTCTATGTGAGATAACACCAGGAACCTCCCTTAAAGACTTCATCCCTTTTTCTGTGCCAGAGGGTGCATGCCTTGTAGATATCTATGATAGCCCAGAGTTCTCCCTACTTGGTCAAAAGCTCTTGATGTATCCTTAAAATTATTAGTAAATGTTGCAACCAGGTAAGATCTTTGATTACTATGCATCTAATTAGACAATCTGATTCCTTGTGTCATTCATACTGATTGTAAGTACCTCCCCACTCCAAGCGTAGCACCCTCAACTTCAGGTAGGACAAACATTAGTATATATTTTCTGCTCCAGAGATCCTTGTGTGATTAGCTGTACAGGGGTTTTTGACTGAAATTGCATCCTCACTTGACTTCATCCCTTTCCCTTTTCTGCTTCCTCCACTCCCTCATCAGTTTCTTTGTGTAGTACTTCCTTAAGAAATTACTTGCAGGGGTACCTGGGTGGCTCAGTCACTTAAGCGACCAACTCTTGGTTTCAGCTCAGGTCATGATCTCAAGGTTTGGGAGTTCAAACCCTACAATGGACTCTGTACTCCCAGTGACAAGTCTGCTTGGGATTCTCTTTTTACCTCTCCCTCTGCCCCTCCTGCATTCTCTCTCTTTCAAAATAAATAAACCTAAAAAATAAGTACTTGCATTTGAATCTTTGTCTCTGCATCTGTTTTTGAAAATTTGAACTTCTGTAGGCTATATATAATGAGATATTTGGACTTTAATGTGACTGTAATACATACAAAAAGGGAAACCAGTGAAGGGTTTGGAATAGAAAAATCATTCCAAAAAATATGAGAAAAAGTTGAGGGAAGTGAGCTGTGATACTTATCATCAAAGAAGATGTTACTGCTTTTCATTTTATTAATGACTTCTCTCCTTTGTTTTTTTTTATCAGTTCTTCACTTTACTCATTGCAACGTTCCTGAAGTTCAATGATACAAATACTGAAGTTGAAGGACAGTTCAGTTTTTTAAATCTGTTGAAAACAAACAAATACAGTATGCTATAATCAGTAAACATTTTTCTGGGTAACATTCTACAAATACCAGCATATAAAATTTTTATATCCTGTGAAGTACCAATTGTAAAAAGCAATTTTGCTAGGGAAAATGTGAAGAGTATAGAACCAATAAAGTGCAATAAGGATTGTTAGAACACTGGTTCATTGCTCCAAATACTTGAGAGACCTCTCAGGATTGAGTCAGAATAACTTCTCAAGTTGAGCTGACCCAATATACATTATCCCTGATTAGGTGACAGCATGGATGTGAAGAAGGAAAGAAATAGGAGGGATAGAAACAAACAAAAATATCCTAGAATTAGTTTTGTATTAAGAAATTTTCAAAGTCTGATATTTGTTTACAATCAGTGAAATGAGAATAAAAATCTATTTCATTCTAAATTGTAAAGACTGATGAACTCTCTCCTATATAGTAGGTCCATAAAAAGATTTTAAGTCTTAGATAATAAATGCTTGGCTAGAATCCTCTAGGAAAAGGAAAACAAATTATTATGTATTAGCTGTTTAATACCATGAGTTAAAGCAATTAACTCTTATGTATCACTGATAAGAGCTAACACAGGGAAATTTAATTAAATATTAACAGAATACTTTGAGTAAGAAAACATATGAAAATATATACCCATCAAGAATAATAAAAGTAAAATTTTAGAAAAAGTATTGGAATAAAATGGGACTTACTATTTATGTAAAGGCAATATAGCTTGTTGAAGAGCAAGAAATATAAATTCGTTCTGCTTGGGTTCAATTCTTCATTCTGATATTTATTAACAGTATGATTTTGGGTGAGGCACTGAGCTATATGTCATTTTTCCATTCTCTAAAATTAGAGAAATACCTACCTCACTGACTTGTTGAAGAATATATATATATATATATATATATATATATATATGTAGCACTTAGAATATTATACTTAGAATCATTTAAAATGTGGGGGTTATTCAGTAAATACTCTGTTATTATTATGATCTTTAATTAATATTTTTGCCTTAATAACTGAGGAATAAAAATACAAAACAGCAATTGTAAATGTTAAATTTTAAAAAATGTTTAACACATAGGCAAAATATGCTAATATTTAGCTTAGGACACTCAAAATGGCAGACTTTTAATGTCAACTTCTTATTAAGCAAAAAAAATGCGCTTGTAAATATCCAGATTTTCTTCATTGGATTTGTTCTCTTTTTTTCCACTGGCATTTTTATTTTTGGTTTCTTAAAATTTTTTAAATGTTTATTTATTTTTGAGAGAAAGGTATAAAGAGAGGGGCACAGAGAAGGGGACAGAGGATCCGAAGTGGGCTTTGCGCTGACAGCAGAGAGCCTGATGCAGAGCTTGAACTCACAAACTGAACCCTGAGATCCTGACCTGAGCTAAAGTTAGACGCTTAACTGACTTAGCCACCCAGGCACCCTTCTACCGGTATTTTAAAATGCTTATGTAGGAATATTCTTTCAAAATATTTTTATGGGATAACATTTCCACCTAAGCAAATGAATTTAACATGTATGAGAAATGTAAAACTTACAGCATTTGATGTCAATTAATACATCAGTTAAACTACTAATTATTAAACTTTGATGATGCCTCTGACACTGTAGTGCTCAGAGGTAATACAGAAATGAATATGACAAACTTCCTGCTGTGGTACAAGCTCACCATCTATTAGAAGAGAGAGGTACTTCCCAGTTCCTACATATTCTGATAGGGTTAGAGTAGTGTTTTGTCCAGGGAAACAGAGAGATGAGGCTCTTCACCTTGCCAGTGGAACCCAGCATGGCTCTGAGAACTGAACACTATTAAATGGAATTTGAATTAAAGACTTCATACTGATTGTTTTCTGTCTACTGTAAAATTAAACTATGTAATATTTAAGATCTTCATAAACAACACCCATCATGTGTGTCTTAGCTGTCCTTTTTTAGAAGCACCAAGATATTTTTGAACCAAATATACAATTTCTGACAGCAAATTGGCCTTGATTTAATGCCAGAATTCATTCTACAGAATTCATTACCTATGAAAATGAAAGATGGAGTACTCTGCCAGTATACCAGATGTAAACTTGTGAAGAGTACCCAACTTCTCTGAGTTTCCATATTTGTGAAATAAGGATAGTTAAATAAACTCAACTGCTAAGATTCTAGCACAAGCTGCAATTCCTGGACATAGTGAGCATTCGAAATGTGGTGGCTAGAATCTGTGTTGTTATATTCTTATTATTGTTAGGAACACATTAAATTTAAATTAATGCTGATAACTATCCAAAAAGATAACTTTCTTCCTTATCATTCTATTCTCTTCTAAAATTAATGACAACATAAAAAACTCAATGTCCTCCAGAACAGCTTCAAATTACAGAAATGACCAATAGAGTAAAAATTTTCTGGGTGGGCCAGAAACTTCAAAAATATGATTTTTTTTGCTTTTAGGTATGCTCATGAATTACTTGGAGAATATTGGGAATGTTATTTGCAGTCAACTAAAATGAATAAATGCATATATATATATATATATATATATATATATGCATTTATATATATACACTCTTTGCATAAAATTCCATGAAGCCAAGGTTAAGAAACATAAACACATAAACACACATGTGAACATATGTATGTATGTATATATTCATGAATGCATATATCTTCAGTTTATACTACCCAAAACTAAGGCATTCGATATCGTATCATAATTGTTGATCTACACTATCTGTTTTGCTTCAGTACTTAAAATTAGATGCATCTTTGTATGGTTTCCTTAGCATGGGAAACACTATAAAACCACTTTTGCACTTTTTGAAATGCCATACTTTTTGATTAATCTCTGAAAAAATCTGGAGCATAAACATTTCTTCTCTGAACTCACATATTTGGACTGACTGCATTTCTTTTCTTTTTTTAAAATTTAATTGCTGGAGGGGGTAGGGGCAGAGGGACAGGGAGAGAAAGAATCCCCAACAAGCTCCACGCTATCAGCGCAGAACCCAACACATAGCTCAATCTCACGAACCATGAGATCATGACCTGAGCTAAAATCAAGAGTAGGAAGCTTAACCAACTGAACGACCCAGGCATCCCTGGACTGAATGCTTTTCTTTTGTTAGGAAGCAACAAGGAATATATCATTGGTAATTTATTATTTTAAAATCTAGCATTATAAAGTAATTAAAACATTGCAGTTATATCTTCTTAATGCGATGGATATTAAACAGGGACAATATCCATGAAAAGAGAATAGTAAAGTGGCTGTCAGCATTGATGCTAGTCTCTGAGCAATGGCTCTTCTAGTGTGCCAAGAGAAAATTTAAGAGCAATCAAAACGTCACCTTGACTCAGACACAGTGGAAGTGTCACTTGGTTTAGCAAACAGAGATAGCCAAAAATTGGCAGCAAAGTCTAATTCTTTTTTTTTTTAATTTTTTTTAACGTTTATTTTTTTGAGACAGAGAAAGACAGAGCATGAACGGGGGAGGGGCAGAGAGAGAGGGAGACACACAATCCATAACAGGCTCCAGGCTCTGAGCTGTCAGCACAGAGCCTGACGCGGGGCTCGAACCCATGAACCTTGAGATCATGACCTGAGCCGAAGTCAGACGCTCAACCGACTGAGCCACCCAGGCGCCCCAGCAAAGTCTAATTCTTAAACTCAGAATTTTACTTTCTTGGTGTCAACCCTTTTTGTGATGCTTAATGAAGACCAGTCTCCTGTCTCTATCTAAACCACCTCATTTAGCTTTTATTTTCTACTGAAGCATAAATTTGATTTTGATTGATTTAACTGAGTAGCAACTGTCTTCCTCACGATCCTGGTACTTTGATGATGAAGAGAGGCATCCAGGGCTATGCTGCAAATTGTCTAATTAGAAATTTTAGTATCATCAGAGTATACCCCTTTTGTACATCAGATAGGGCAATCTAAGCTAATTTCTGTATGAGGTTTCAATAAATATAAAAAAATTCCCATTTTCTTCTTTTTTTTTTTTTTTTCAACGTTTATTTTATTTTTGGGACAGAGAGAGACAGAGCATGAATGGGGGAGGGGCAGAGAGAGAGGGAGACATAGAATCGGAAACAGGCTCCAGGCTCTGAGCCATCAGCCCAGAGCCCGATGCGGGGCTCGAACTCACAGACCGCGAGATCGTGACCTGGCTGAAGTCGGACGCTTAACCGACTGCGCCACCCAGGCGCCCCAAAAATTTCCATTTTCAAAATGTACATTTTATCAGTAAAGAAAGTGTATTTAGTGGAAATAAAAAAAAACATTTAGAGGGGAAAACAGCTGTATTTAGTGATATGTGGGGTGAGTGGGAGTCTTCATACAGTTTCTTTGCTTGTTTTTAATCTGTCTTCTTACCCACCAGATATAAACCAAACATTAACATAAACACAAACATACACATATATACATACACACACATACACATAATTTTTAAAAATAAGAAATGATTCAAGTCCACTAGTAACACAAATTCAAACTAGACCAGGCACATATTTTCCATATAAGGTTGATAAAAAACACACAAAAGATGAAGAGATGGCTTATTTCTTTGTCCGTTAAATATTTGACTACATGCTATGTAGCCCCACTTGAAATTTTAGAGGTGCATCTCTTATCATGATAAAGTACTTGCTTTTGTAGAATTTGTACTTTAGTGAAAGGATACAGAAAACAAGTACCTAAATAAACAATAAAAATGCATTCAGAAATATCAGAATTATATGAACAAAAATTAAATAGAGTGTATAATAGAGAACGACTAAGTTGGGAGGAGCTACTTTGGATTGAGTGCTCAGTGAAAGCTTCTTTGAGGAGACAACATTTTGGGGGTTGTTAATGGCAAGAAACCAGCCTGGAGGAAAGAATTTTTTTTTTTTTGCAAGCACAGAAAATAGTTGTTGCTGTTGTTTTCCAAAGCTAGAGTTATACCACAGGATCTAAGTAAGTGTCAACTTGAGCATCCCCAGAAATACGGCCAGCAGGGTTGGAGCTCAGTATGGAAAAGGAGATCAGAAAGAGAGCAATTAAGCAGGACCTGTTAGCTTTTACTTAAATGTGATGGAGAGTTTTCAAAATGAAAGTGTTATTTGAAAATGAAATGTTATAATAAAATGTTATATATATTTATATAATGTTTTATTATTTATTTTTAAGAGAGAATGAGACAGAGTGTGAGCAGAGGAGGGGCAGAGAGAGAGGGAGACACAGAATCTGAAGCAGGCTCCAGGCTCTGAGCTGTCAGCACAGAGCCCGCCACAGGGCTCGAACCCACGAACAGCGTGATCATGACCTGAGCTGAAGTTGGATGCCTAACCAACTGAGCCACCCAGGCGTCCCCATACATGTATATTTTCAGAGCAGAGTAAAAAACCAGTGATCAGTGGTCCTGACTTACTTAGGGTGGCAGTAATTGTGATGGAGAAAAGGTCATTGGTTTGGGTGAAGGCAAAGACAGAAGGAACTGGTGAAATATTAAATGTTTGGGATGAGAGAATAAGAGCAAGGAATCGTGGAGATGTTAAATTTTTGGTATAAGCATGGGGCGCCTGGGTGGCTTGGTCGGTTAAGCGTCCGACTTCCGCTCAGGTCATGATCTCAAGGTCCGTGGGTTTGAGCCCCGTGTCGGGCTCTGTGCCAACAGCTCAAAGCCTGGAGCCTGTTTCAGATTCTGTGTCTCCCTCTCTCTGTGACCCTCCCCCGTTCATGCTCTGTCTCTCTCTGTCTCAAAAATAAACGTTAAAATTTTTTTTTTTTTTTTTTTTTTTTGTTATAAGCCAATTGTATACTGAATGCTACAAGCTCAGGTTGGGAAGATTCAGAGATTGACATTTAGAGGTCAAACAAGGAATGACGGCAAATAAAGGAGACACAAAATATTGGGTAATGTGTTAGAAGCATTCCAGAGTTGTGTGTGGTCATACAAAACAAGACAAAGTGTTTCAAAATGGAAGACATGATCAATTAGTTACATGCCACTCAGAGGTCAAGGAAGATAAGAACAGAAAGGTAATCTTTGTATTTACGGACTTTAAAAGAAGTTTCTAGGGGCGCCTGGGTGGCGCAGTCGGTTAAGCGTCCGACTTCAGCCAGGTCACGATCTCGCGGTCCGTGAGTTCGAGCCCCGCGTCACGCTCTGGGCTGATGGCTCAGAGCCTGGAGCCTGTTTCCGATTCTGTGTCTCCCTCTCTCTCTGCCCCTCCCCCGTTCATGCTCTGTCTCTCTCTGTCCCAAAAATAAATAAAAAAAACGTTGAAAAAAAAAATTTAAAAGAAGTTTCTATTCCTTTTTTGAAGTAGAATTAAAGTCTGATAAGACTTTTTTAGAATAGAAGGAAAGATATAATAAAGAGTAAGCGATATTTTATCTTAGTCTCACTCTGACAGAAAGAGACAGAGACAGAGAGACAGTAAACAAATGAGTTAACAGCTAAAGTGTGTTTATGGGGCATGTGGGTGGCTCAGTTGGTTAAGCATCCAGCTTCTGCTCAGGTCGTGATCTCTGTCTCTCTCTCTCAAAAATAAACACTGAAAATATTTTTTAATTAAATAAATAAAAATAGCCAAAGTGTGTTTAAGGTCAAGGAGTTATTTCTCATTAAAATGAAAACATTCGGGAATGACTGTATTCTGAGGGGAATTATAAATAATCAGAAACTGGAGATGAAAAACAATGAAAAAGAAAATTTGACAACTCTGATGATAGAATAAATTTGTATAATTTTTGTCAAATGCAATTAGTTTAAGTTTTAAGTTCTTAGAAGTTTTATTTACTTTGAAAAGTTAATCTCACTCCTGGGAATCTATCCCAGAAACTTACCTAAAAGAATACTATTCACTGCATTATTTAAAAACTTCAAATTTGGAGAATGCAAAAATGTCCTACAAAATAGCTCATCCCTACAATGGTATATTATACAATTATTGTAAAAATGTATTTTTGAATAATATTCAATAAAGGAAAATATATGAAATACTGTTATATGATAAAGTATTAAAAATTATATTGAAAATGATAATAATTATATATTCAAGTGTGCATTTGAATACATTTTTATATATATATATACATATACATATTCATATGTATAAGTATGTTTTTTATACATGTGAATTTTCAAATATGCATTCAGTTTACGTATCTGATTGCTAAAATAATTTGTATTTTCTCTAACTTTTCCATATATTCCAAAATGTTTTCACAGAAACAGGAATGCACATTTTTATAATGAGAAAAATATGCATTTAAAATAGTTTCTAAAAGTGTTATTTTGAGAGCAGGATGTAAGTCAGCAACCACTAGAACATTCCATGGGAATGAAGAGGATAGCACTCAACATGGAGGGCACCTTTTGCTCCCCTTAAAGCTAGAAACCTCCATCAGTAACCTTTAGTTGTCCTGGAGTGGACATTTCCTAAAGGGGGAAAAATATATAAAGTATTTTGTAGGATCAGGGATGGGAAAAAATTGCTTCTTGAACACTTGCTGTATCTACATAGTTTCAGCTGTAAAAAAAATCACTATAGAGTAAATATTAAATCACAAAAATATAATTCTCTTCAGGCATTAGTAAAGCTAGAAATTTTATATAATTTAGGATTAAAATTTTAAGTAAAGTTTTAGAACAAGTGTTGAAGAATTAGTTACGTTTTAAAATGCCTTAAGTTGAAAGAAGTTACTAATTTCATACTGATACAAGTAGACTATAGACACAGAATGAAGAGTAAAAAAAAAAAATTAGCAACTGACATAGGTCTATGGTTTTAATTGGGATCCCTAGGGGTGCCTGGGTGGCTCATTCAGTTGAGAGTCTGACTTCAGCTCAGGTCATCATCTCTCAGCTTGTTGGTTCGAGTCCCGCGTGGGGCTTTGTGCTGACAGCTCAGAGCCTGGAGCCTGCTTCAGATTCTGTTGTCTCCGTCTCTCCCTGTCCCTCCCCTGCTTGTGCTCTGTCTCTCTCTGTCTCTCAAAAACAAATAAACATTAAAACTGGGATCCCGTGAAAGCAAAAATTCTGGTCTAATCATGAGAAAAACATCACAGAAATCCTCACTGAGGAACATTATACAAAGCATCTGACTAGTACTCTTCAAAACAGTCAAGTCCATCCCAAACAAGGCAAGTCTGAGTAAACTGTCACAGCCAAAAGGAGCCTAAGAATGATTCAGGAAGGTAAATGTAATGTGGTATTGTGCATAAGATCCTGGAACAGAAAATATTACATAAAAGCTAAGTAACTAAATAAATTATGGACTTCAGTTAATCCTAAGGTTTCAGTATTGACTTCATTAATTTTAAAAAAATATATCATAATGTAAGATGTTGGAAATAGGAGAAATTCGGTGCTAAGTGTATGGGAACTCTCTGTACTATTTGTGATTTATCTGTAAATTTAACACTGTTCAAAAAAAAAAAAAGACTGGGATCATCATAATACCATAGAAACACATTTAAGTACCAGGGATAAGCAAATAGAATATCATAAAATTGCTATTTAAGGTTTTCTAAAAGACTTACAAGGGGAAGGTGTAGTTTGAATGAGAGCTCCCTTAAAAATGGAGACATTTGGGGCGCCTGGGTGGCGCAGTTGGTTAAGCGTCCGACTTCAGCCAGGTCACGATCTCGCGGTCCGTGAGTTCGAGCCCCGCGTCGGGCTCTGGGCTGATGGCTCAGAGCCTGGAGCCTGTTTCCGATTCTGTGTCTCCCTCTCTCTCTGCCCCTCCCCCGTTCATGCTCTGTCTCTGTCCCAAAAATAAATAAACGTTGAAAAAAAATTAAAAAAAAAAAATGGAGACATCTATTTGAGGATGGTGAGAAGAGAACACATAATTTATCTTCCCTTTGAAAAGCCATTGAAATGAGAATATAGAATTAGAGATGCAAATATATTCACAAAAATACTGATGACCATAGTGTGTGTATGGGGGGGGGGGGTCAGATTCTCTGAACTATTTTAGTGAAATTCTCAAAGACTGAAAGCAGTTGGAATGATACTGATATTCCACACAAATACCTTAGAACTAAGATGCCCACAGCTGAGAAACATAGAATTTTTCAGAGTGAACTGTGGTTCATGGCAGAGGCCATACTGATGAGTTACTGAGGTCAGAGAAAGTAGTGTGAAATTACACACAATTTTGTCTTCAAAATGGCCATATTCTTTGGCCATCCTCACAGTACTTTTGTCCTCCTTGCTTGTCCAGTGGCCTATTTCCCCAATCTGAAAACAAATTAAACACCTTTTATATATTCTCTTTAGAGAAAGGTTATGACTGACCGAGCAGGAATTGGCATTACCCAATTCTAGACTAAAAGACAAAAGTTCAAATTAGGATGCAAATCTGTAAGCTGTGAGAAAATAAAAAAAAAATCACAAGGGGGAAAATGTATTTCAGGTACTAAGTGACATATCTAGAATCTGCATAATCTAAGGAAGTAAAAGGATAACAAAGCAAATAAGTGTGTTGCAATTTACTAACCCCTCTTCCATCTTGCTAATCATTTCTCCATTTCTATATGAAACATTCTGGTTTTAGTGACACAGGTTGTAGAATATTTCTCTTCATCTATATTCAAATATACCTTTTGATTCTTCTAGGACTAGTATTTAATACCTAGGCAATTATACAATCTGGCCATCTGTGTTCAACTCTTGAAATGATAGAAATTTAATTAATTATTAATTATTAACATCAAATATTGAAATGGTATACATTACAAGTATAGAAGGTACCTAATATGTCATTAATATTAATTATGTAAAATTAGTACTGTATTGATGAGGGGCTCCTGGATGGCTCAGTCAGTTAAGCATCTGACTCCTCACTTTGGCTCAGGTCATGACATCCCAGTTCTTGAGTTCGAGCCCCATGTCAGGTTCTGCATTGACAGTGTGGACTCTGTCTGGGATTCTCTCTCTCCCTCTCTCTCTACCCCTCCCCCACTCTAAAATAAATAAATAAATAAATAAATAAATAAATAAATAAACAAACTTTCAAAAAAGGAATATTAAAAAAAAATAATATATTAAGTAGTATTTTGAGGTGGCTGGTGAAAGACGGGGTGAAGAGAAAAATTATGGGGGCATTAAATCTTCCCTTCAGGTATCAAGGTATACTGTGTAATGTTTATAGTTAAGGAAACAGAAAGCAAATACGTATTATTTAAAATTAAAAATTAATTTTCAATGAGTGATTAAAAATCACTCACTGTGATGGCGCTTCTGGCTGACTTACTCAATAGAGCTTGAGACTCTTAATCTTAGGGTCATGAGTTCAAGCCCCATGTTGGGGATAGAATATATTAAAAATTTTTTTTTTAAAAAAACAAAAATAAAAGGAACACTGATATTTAGCATCAGTTCTCGTGAATGATGCCTATTTCAGAAAAATGAGATTGTCAATGAATAATCTCTGAAAATTTACCATGGGGACATGTGGCTAAAATCCTCTGGTGATGATTTAAATAAATATTACATTACACAGACATATTATAGACTATATTTTAATTTTTACTGATATTAAATATAGAACATTTAAATTCAAACAATTTTGCTGCTTTGGGTAATGACCCCAGACGCTAATCTATGATGTCTTAGCTACTTCTGTCCAAATGACTCAAATATCACAGGAAAGGATCGTTATTAGTTTACAGTGGTTCATGAAGGTATTATTGTTGTACCTTACTGTATGTATGCAACCACTTGACCATATATATTCATATATACAATAACCAAAATAATTAATAAAATATATACATTACATGTAATATAAAATATGTTATATAAAATATATGTGAAATATGCACATAAAAAGATGTTCCCTCCATAGTACATGCCCTATAGCTTAATTAGATTTGGCTTTCTTTTTCTTCTCACTATAAATCTTTATTTTAATTTTTTTTTAACTTACATCTAAATTAGCATATAGTGTAACAATGATTTCAGGAGTAGATTCCTTAGTGCCCCTTACCCATTTAGCCCATCCCCCCTCCCACAACCCCTCCAGTAACCCTCAATTTGTTCTCCATATTTATGAGTCTCTTCTGTTTTGTCCCCCTCCCTGTTTTTGTATTATTTTTGTTTCCCTTCCCTTATGTTCATCTGTTTTGTCTCTTAAAGTCCTCATATGAGTGAAGTCATATGATTTTTGTCTTTCTCTGATTGACTAATTTCATTTAGCATAATACCTTCCAGTTCCATCCACGTAGTTGCAAATGGAAAGATTTCATTCTTTTTGATTGCTGAGTAATACTCCATTGTATATATATATACACCACATCTTCATTGTCCATTCATCCATCGAGGGACATTTGGGCTCTTTCCATACTTTGGCTACTGTTGATAGTGTTGCTATAAACATGGGGGTGCATGTGTCCCTTCAAAACAGCACACCTGTATCCTGTGGATAACTGCCTAGTAGTGCAATTGCTGGGTGATAGGGTAGTTCTATTTTTAGTTTTTACAGGAACCTCCATACTGTTTTCCAGAGTGGCTGCACCAGCTTGCATTGCCACCAACAATGCAAAAGAGATCCTCTTTGTCCTCATCCTCGCCAACATCTGTTGTTGCCTGACTTGTTACTGTTAGCCATTCTGACAAGTGTAAGGTGGTATCTCATTGTGGTTTTGATTTGTATTTCCCTGATGATCAGTGATGTGGAGCATTTTTTCATGTGTTGGTTGGCCATCTGGATGTCTTCTTTGGTGAAGTATCTATTCATGTCTTTTGACCATTTCTTCACTGGATTATTTATTTTTTGGGTGTTGAGTTTGATAAGTTCTTTATAGATTTTGTATACTAGCCCTTTATCGGATATGTCATTTGTGAATATCTTCTCCCATTCTGACGGTTGCCTTTTAGTTTTGCTGATTTGTTTCCTTTGCTGTGCAGAAGCTTTTTATTTTGAAGAGGTCCCAGTAGTTCATTTTTGCTCTTGTTTCCCTGCCTCTGGGGACATGTTGAGTAAGAAGTTGCTGTGGCTAAGGTCAAAGAGGATTTTACCTGCTTTCTCCTCAAGGATTTTGATGGCTTCCTGTCTTACATTGAGGTCTTTCATCCATTTTGTTTATTTTTGTGTATGGTGTAAGCAAGTGGTCCAGGTTCATTCTTCTGCATGTCGCTGTCCGGTTTTCCCAGCACCACTTGCTGAAGAGACTGTCTTTATTCCATTGGATATTCTTTCCTGCTTTGTCAAAGATTAGTTGGCCATATGTTTGTGGGTCCATTTCTGGGTTCTCTATTCTGTTCCATTGATCTGAGTGTCTGTTCTTGTGTCAGTACCACACTGTCTTGATGATTACAGCTTTGTAGTATAGCTTGAAGTCTGGGATTGTGATGCCTCCTGCTTTGGTTTTCTTTTTCAAGATTGCTTTCACTCTTTGGGGTCTTTTCCGGTTCCATACAAATTTTAGGATCATTTGTTCTAGCTCTGTGAAGAATGCTGGTGTTATTTTGATAGGGGTTGCATTGAATATGTAGATTGCTTTGGGCAGTATTGACATTTTAACAATATTTGTTCTTCCTATCCAGGAGCATGGAATCTTTTTCCATTTTTTTGTGTCTTCTTCCATTTCTTTCATAAGCTTTCTATAGTTTTCAGTGTATAGGTTTTTCACCTCTTTGGTTAGATTTATTCCTAGGTATTTTGTGGGTTTTGGTGCAACTGTAAATGGGATCAATTTCTTAATTTCTCTTTCTGTCACTTCATTGTTGGTGTATAGGAATGCAACCGATTTCTGTGTGTTGATATTATATCCAACAACTTTGCTGAATTCATGGATCAGTTCTAGCAGTTTTTTGGTGGAATCTTTTGGGTTTTCCATATAGAGCATCATGTCTTCTGCGAAGAGTGAAAGTTTGATCTCCTCTTGGCTGATCTCCTCTTGCCTTTTATTTCTTTGTGTTGTCTGATTGCAGAGGCTAAGACTTCCAATACTATGTTGAAAAACAGTGGTGAGAGTGGACATCCCTGTCTTGTTCCTTACTTTAGGGGGAAAGCTCAGTTTTTCCCCATTGAGGATGATATTAGCATTGGGTCGTTCATATATGGCTTTTATGATCTCGAGGTATGATCCTTCTATCCCTACTTACTTGAGGGTTTTTATCAAGAAAGGATGCTCTATTTTGTCAGATGCTTTCTCTACATCTATTGAGAGATCATATGGTTCTTGTCCTTTCTTTTATTGATGTGATGAATCACGTTAAT
This sequence comes from Puma concolor, assembly GCF_028749965.1. Taxonomy (NCBI): domain Eukaryota; kingdom Metazoa; phylum Chordata; class Mammalia; order Carnivora; family Felidae; genus Puma; species Puma concolor. The sequence goes on along the minus strand of NC_141667.1, from coordinate 201,180,398 downwards.
TGTTTTATGGATATTGAACCAGCTCTGCATCCCAGATATAAATCCCACTTGGTCGTGGTGAATAATTTTTTTCATGTATTGTTGGATCCGGTTGGCTAATATCTTGTTGAGTATTTTTGCATCCATGTTCATCAGGGCATTTGGTCTATAGTTCTCATTTTTAGTGGGGTCTCTGTCTGGTAATGCTGGCTTCATAGAAAGAGTTTGGAAGTTTTCCTCCCATTTCTATTTTTTGGAACAGTTTCAAGAGAATAGGTGTTAACTCTTCGTTAAATGTTTGATAGAATTCCCCTGGAAAGCCATCTGGCCCTGGACTCTTGTTTTTTGGCAGATTTTTGACTACTAGTTTGGTTTCCATACCGGTTATAGGTCTGTTCAAATTTTCTATTTCTTCCTGTTTCAGTTTTGGTAGTGTATATGTTTCTGGGAATTTGTCCGTTTCTTCCAGATTGCTCATTTTATTGGCATAAAATTGCTCATAATATTCTCTTATTATTGTGTTTATTTCTGGTGTGTTGGTTGTGATCTCTCCTCTTTCATTCTTGATTTTATGTATTTGGGTCCTTTTTCTTTTTGATCAAACTGGCTAGTGGTTTGTCAATTTTGTTAATTCTTTCAAAGAACCACCTTCTGGTTTCATTGATCTGTTCTACTGTGGTTTTGTTTTTGTTTTGTTTTTTTGGTTTCGATAGCATTAATTTCTGCTCTAATCTTTATTATTTCCTGTCTTCTGCTGGTTTTGGGTTTGATTTGCTGTTCTTTTCCCAGCTCCTTAAGGTGTAAGGTTAGGTTGTGTATCTGAGATCTTTCTTCCTTCTTTAGGAAGGCCTGGATTGCTATATACTTTCCTTTATGACCGCCTTTGCTGTGTCCCAGAGGTTTTGGGTTGTGGTGTTACCTTTTCACTGACTTCCATATACTTTTTAAATTTTGTTTTTAACTTCTTGGTTAGCCCATTCATTCCTTAGTAGGATGTTCTTCAGTCTCCAAGTATTTGTTACCTTTCCAATTTTTTTCTCGTGGCTGATTTCTAGTTTCATAGCATTGTAGTCTGAAAATATGCACGCTATGATCTCGATCTTTTTGTACTTACTTAGGGCTGATTTGTGTCCCAGTATGTGGGAGAACGTGGAGAATGTTCCATCTACACTGGAGAAGAATGTATACTCTGCTGGTTTAGGATGAAATGTTCTGAATATATCTGTTAAGTCCATCTGGTCCAGTGTGTCATGCAAAGCCATTGTTTCCTTGTTGATTTTTTGATTAGATGATCTGTCCATTGCTGTGAGTAGGGTTTGAAGTCTCCTACTATTATGGTAATACTATCGATGAGTTTCTTTATGTTTATGATTAATTGATTTATATATTTGGGTGTTCCACATTTGGTGCATAACTGTTTACAATTGTTAGGTCTTCTTGGTGGATAAACCCCTTCATTATGATATAATGCCCTTCTGCATCTCTTGATACAGTCTTTATTTTAAAGTCTAGATTGTCTGATATAAGTATGGCTACTCTGGCTTTCTTTTGTTGACTATTAGCATGGTAGATGGTTCTCCATCCCCTTATTTTCAATCTGAAGGTGTCTTTAGGTCTTAAGTGGGTCTCTCGTAAACAGCATATAGATGGATCTTGTTTTCTTATCCATTCTGTTACCCTATGTCTTTTGATTGGAGCATTGAGTCCATTGATGTTTAGAGTGAGTACTGAAAGATATGAATTTATTGCCATTATAATGCTTGTAGAGTTGGACTTTCTGGTGGTGTTCTCTGGTCCTTTCTAATCTTAGTTGCTTTTGATGTATATATATATATATATATATATATATATATATATATATATGTGTGTGTGTGTGTGTGTGTGTGTGTGTATGTATTTTTTTTTCCATCTTTTCTCCCCTCAGAGATTCCCCCTTAAAATTTCTTGTAGGGCTGGTTTAGTGGTCACAAACTCCTTTAATTTTTGTTTGTCTGGGAAACTTTTTATCTCTGCTTCTATTTTGAATGACAGCTTTGCTGGATAAAAAATTCTTGGCTGCATATTTTTCTGATTCAGCACATTGAATATATCCTGTCACTCCTTTGTGGCCTGCCGAGTTTCTGTGAATATGTCTGCTGCAAACCTGATCTGTCTTCCTGTGTAGGTTAGGGACTTTTTTTCCCTTGCTGCTTTCATGATTCTCTCTTTGCCTGAGTATTTTGTGAATTTGAGTATGATATGCCTTGTTGATGGTCGGTTTTTGTTGAATCTAATGGGACGCCTCTGTGCTTCCTGGATTTTGATGTCTGTGTCTTTCCCCAGGTTTGGAAAGTTTTCTGCTATGATTTGCTCACATAACCCTTCTACCCCTATTTCTCTCTCTTCCTCCTCTGGGACCCCTATGATTCTGATGTTGTTCCTTTTTCATGAGTCACTGATTTCTCTAATTCTTACATCATGCTCTTTTGTCTTAATTTCCCTTTTTTTCTGCTTCATTATTCTCTATAAGTTTGTCCTGTATATCGCTGATTCTCTGTTCTGCCTCATCCATCCTTGCCGCTGCTGCATCCATCTGTGATTGCAGCTCAGTTATAGCATTTTTAATTTCATTCTGGCTATTGTTTACTTCTTTTATCTCTGCATAAAGGGCTTCTAATCTATTTTCGATTCCAGCTCGTATTCTTATTATTGTGATTCTAAATTTGGTTCACAGATCTTGCTTGTATCTGTGTTGGTTAAATCCCTGGCTCTTGTTTCTTCATGCTCTTTCTTTTGGGGTGAATTCCTTTGTTTTGTCATTTTGGAGGGAGAAAAGGAATTAAAGAGGTAGAAAAATAAAAATTAAGAAAAAAATTTAAATATTAAAAAAATTAAACACACACACACAAATAATAAATGATGCTAGATCCTAGGTGTGTTTTAGTCTGGGTGTTGAAAGTGGTTTGACAGATTAGAGAAAAAAGGGGGGAGGGGAAGGAAATCGTTTGAGAATTGAAAAAATGAATACACTGATATAGATTAAATTGGGATGACAGGAGTAAAATAGAATTTGAAAAAATTTACACAAAAGTAAAGAATATAGTAGAAAAAAATCAAAGAAAAATATTTTTAATAAAAATTAAAAATAAAAAGGAATTTTTTTCTTTCTGTATTCAAGAAAAAGAAAAGAAACGATAAAGAGAAAAAAGAAAAAAAATTCTTGAAAATTTGAAAAAGTGAATACACTGTAGTAGACTAAAATAAAATGATGGAAATAAAATAGAATTTGAAGAAATTTACATAAAAGCAAAAAATATAGTAAAAAAAATTAAAGAAAATATTTTTAATAAAAACAAAATAAAAATGAATTTTTTCTCTTTCTGCATTCAGGAAAAAAAAAAGAAGTGAAAAAGAGAAAAAGAAATTGAATAGCTGGAACTGCTAACAGATTTAAATATGACTGAAATTACTTTGTTTTCCCCTAGAAGTCAGACTACGAAGCACTTTATAGTCCATAAACTAAGCAGGCGGTGAGACTTGTGTCCTTGAAGAGGGAGGTTGGTCCAGTTGGGTGGGCTTAGTGTAATGGCTCCATTCTCCACTAGATGGCGCTGCTAGCCTACTGAGGTGGGTTGTCCTGGCGCTTTTAGGTGCGTATGCACATGCGCGGGAGTGTTGAAATAGCCTCACCTAGGTACCCAGTCTCTCGCATGGAACTTTTCTCTCATATCAGCAATCATGTACCCATCCTCTGTCTTCAGCTTTCGTCCACTCCCCGGTTTTTCACTGTCCGTGACCAGGCCCCAGGCAGTACGTCTCTCCCAAGTTTTGTCTCAGATGCGGCTGTTTTCCCTGGCTCCTTACTTGGAAGGACTGCGGCTTTGACCCGTTCCGCCCCTCTCTGGGAGGGTCTCACCCAGCAATGGCCGAATGAGCAATGTCTGAATGTCAGCTGCACCCGGGAACGCTTGCTGGACCCTGCTGCTGCCGGTGCCCCGAGACTGCGGCCAGGTGCCAGCCCATCCCAGAAAAAGTTTTCGAGAAAGGGTAGCAGCAGCGTTTCAGGGATTATGGAAAATCACAACACACATCTGGCACCAGGCTTCACCCTTAACGACCTTGCCCCAGCACGAGCGAATGTGGTCATTTTCTGCAGTCTGCTAGGACCAGGTGGCTTCAACAGTCTCTACCAAATGTCCTTCCAGCAGTGGAACTGCTTTTGCCCGTGTGGCCTGAGAACCTCCCGGACCCCACTCTGTTACTGGAGATTTGTCCTTCCCACCGGAGCACCGCCAGGTATGGAGCTGCGGAGTTGCAGCCTTTGCACTGCCCTTGTTTACAGTCTTAATGGAAGTTAAACCCTCTCCTTTCTCCTTTCCTCTTTCTCCCTTTTTAATTCAGTCCCTGCAGCTGTTTCCAATTTTCCACTTTCTCTCCAGCTGCTTTGGGGGGGGTGCTTTTCCCGTATTCTCCCCACCATCTCCGTCCTGTCTCCTCCCGCAAAAGTACCTCTCAGCCCTCCGCAGCTTCTCTCCCCAAGTTCACCTCTCCGTGCTGTGTACCTGCTGAATTCTGTGGTTCAGGTTGTGCAGATTGTTGTGTTAATCCTCCAATCAGTTTTCTAGGTGTGCAGGGTGGTTTAGTGTTGGTTTGTCTGTTTTTTATGAATGTGAGACACACAAAAAACTTCCATGCTGTTCCACCATCTTTCCTCCCCCAGATTCATTTGGTTTTCTAATAAGAAAGCTTTGGATGAAATAGACTCTGATTATCTAAGAAACCATATTCTAGTATTTGCGGGCATAATTACTCTGTGATCATAATATTTAGAGCTATTGTTCTGAATCAACTTAGAGTAACAGGATAATCTTGCTACACCATTCTTTGAAGAATTTATGTACCTATGAAATGTTCTTTTCCAAAACATCTAAACTGAACTTTAAAAACACATACTGATTTTACAAGGTAGGTCTGTACATTCAACTTTCTGTATCCTACTCTTAAAAAACACCAACTTATAACTGTGTTCAAAACATGGAATTCATAACTGTCACGTTGAAGTAGTTAAATGAACTTCTATTTTAGCTCTCTGAAATTCAAAAGTGATTGTGTTATTTTTCCTCTGACTCTAATTGTGCATCTAGCTCTCACTTGCAAAGCTGTTGTCTTATAAGGTTATGATAGAAAAATATTTTTCTCTGGACTCAGTCACGTTTTCACAGAAGCACATAAACTGATAACCAGAGTAACACCTTCTTTAATTATGTCTCCAAACACTTCATTACAATAAATACTCATCTTTATATATAAAACAAAGATAGGCTCTACAAAGAAAAAAAATAAAGATTTGAAAACTTAAAAAGAAATAGTGTCTTTAAAAAAATTTTTTTTTGTTTGTGTCTTTACATCCTTGTTATCAATTCTACTATACAGGTTTGACATTCAAGTATCTATGTAGCACAGATCCATTTTGGTCTAGTTAGTTAGCATCATCTTAGTGAAACTGTTGGTAAGCTAAATTTAGCAAAATTTATTTTGATATGGGAACTAATAATGCCATGTATGCACCAAGAGAATGTGAAGAGAGTTATTACTCACATAATGAAACTCTCTGGGCAGCACAGGGGAAGCCCTAAAGCAGGTCTGAAAATGGCAAAGAAAGCAGAGAAAGAAGACTGATGTGACTATTGTGAAGGCCCTTCCTGTACGGAAAGAGGGAGGGGGATGAAATTTCATGGTTTGAACCTTTTGGAACAGAAGAGGCTGCATTCCAGCTTTCTTGTCAGCTTGCCTGGATTTGGGGCAGAAGGGAAAGAGGAAGCTTCAAGCCTTTATCAGCCATCAAAAAATAGAGATAGATTCTATTATAGCAGGAGATGAGAAATGTGCACATTTCTTATAGTTTGGAGACAGTGACTCTATCTTAGTAGCAATTATGACACCAATCTAACTTTTATTATTTTAAATACATAGTTAAGTATACTGAAGAGCAGGAATTCACCTATCCTATTCACCACAATTAATTTGTTTTTATCATTTTTTTTTGTTTTCATGCTAAAATGCCTTGCTATGCCAGGAAAGAATTCCACATATAGATACGTCTATGGCTACATCTAGGTAGCATTTCACTCTTTACCTCTGTAAAGAAATAATTTTTTTTAATATATGAAATTTATTGTCAAATTAGTTTCCATACGACACCCTGTGCTCATCTCAAAAGATGCCCTCTTCAATGCCCATCACCTACCCTCCTCTCCCTCCCACCCCCCATCAACCCTCAGTTTGTTCTCAGTTTTTAAGAGTCTCTTATGCTTTGGCTCTCTCCTACTCTAACCTCTTTTTTTTTGTCCTTCCCCTCCCCCATGGGTTTCTGTTAAGTTTCTCAGGATCCACATAAGAGTGAAACCATATGGTATCTGTCTTTCTCTGTATGGCTTATTTCACTTAGCATCACACTCTCCAGTTCCATCCACGTTGCTACAGAGGGCCATATTTCATTCTTTCTTATTGCCACATAGTACCCTATTGTGTATATAAACCACAATTTCTTTATCCATTCATCAGTTGATGGACATTTAGGCTTTTTCCACAATTTGGCTATTGTTGACAGTGCTGCTATAAACATTGGGGTACATGTGTCCCTATGCATCAGTACTCCTGTATCCCTTGGGTAAATTCCTAGCAGTGCTACTGCTGGGTCATAAGGTAGGTCTATTTTTAATTTTTTGAGGAACCTCCACACTGTTTTCCAGAGTGGCTGCACTTTGCATTCCCACCAACAGTGCAAGAGGGTTCCCGTTTCTCCACATCCTCGCCAGCATCTATAGTCTCCTGATTTGTTCATTTAGGCCACTCTGACTGGCGTGAGGTGATATCTGAGTGTGGTTTTGATTTCTATTTCCCTGATGAGGAGCGATGTTGAGCATCTTTTCATGTGCCTGTTGGCCATCCGGATGTCTTCTTTAGAGAAGTGTCTATTCGTGTTTCTGCCCATTTCTTCACTGGATTATTTGTTTTTCGGGTGTGGAGTTTGGTGAGCTCTTTATAGATTTTGGATACTAGCCCTTTGTCTGATATGTCATTTGCAAATATCTTTTCCCATTCCGTTGGTTGCCTTTGAGTTTTGTTGGTTGTTTCCTTTGCTGTGCAGAAGCTTTTTATCTTCATAAGGTCCCAGTAGTTCATTTTTGCTTTTAATTCCCTTGCCTCTGGGGATGTGTCAAGTAAGAAATTGCTACGGCTGAGGTCAGAGAGGTCTTTTCCTGCTTTCTCTTCTAGGGTTTTGATGGTTTCCCGTCTCACATTCAGGTCCTTTATCCATTTTGAGTTTATTTTTGAATGGTGTAAGAAAGTGGTCTAGTTTCATTCTTCTGCATGTTGCTGTCCAATTATCCCAGAGCCATTTGTTAAAGAGACTGTCTTTTTTCCATTGGATATTCTTTCCTGCTTTGTCAAAGGTTAGTTGGCCATACTTTTGTGGGCCTAGTTCTGGGGTTTCTATTCTATTCCATTGGTCTATGTGTCTGTTTTTGTGCCAATACCATGCTGTCTTGATGATTACAGCTCTGTAGTAGAGGCTAAAGTCTGGGATTGTGATGCCTCCTGCTTTGGTCTTCTTCCTCAAAATTCCTTTGGCTATTCGGGGCCTTTTGTGGTTCCATATGAATTTTAGGATTGCTTGTTGTAGCTTTGAGAAGAATGCTGGTGCAATTTTGATTGGGATTGCATTGAATGTGTAGATAGCTTTGGGTAGTACTGACATTTTAACAATATTTATTCTTCCAATGCATGAGCACGGAATGTTTTTCCATTTCTTTATATCTTCTTCAATTTCCTTCATAAGCTTTCTATAGTTTTCAGCATACAGATCTTTTATATCTTTGATTAGATTTATCCCTAGGTATCTTATGCTTCTTGGTGCAATTGTGAATGGGATCAGTTTCTTTATTTGTCTTTCTGTTGCTTTATTATTAGTGTATAAGAATGCAACTGATTTCTGTACATTGATTTTGTATCCTGCAACTTTGCTGAATTCCTGTATCAGTTCTAGCAGACTTTTGGTGGAGTCTATCAGATTTTCCATGTATAATATCATGTCATCTGCAAAAAGCGAAAGCTTGACTTCATCTTTGCCAATTTTGATGCCTTTGATTTCCTTTTGTTGTCTGATTGCTGATGCTAGAACTACCAACACTATGTTAAACAACAGCAGTGAGAGTGGGCATCCCTGTTGTGTTCCTGATCTCAGGGTAAAAGCTCTCAGTTTTTCCTCATTAAGGATGATGTTAGCTGTGGGCTTTTCATAAATGGCTTTATGATCTTTAAGTATGTTCCTTCTATCCCGACTTTCTCAAGGGTTTTTATTAAGAAAGGTTGCTGAATTTTGTCAAATGCCTTTTCTGCATCTATTGACAGGATCATATGGTTCTTATCTTTTCTTGTATTAATGTGATGTATCACGTTGATTGATTTGTGAATGTTGAACCAGCCCTGCATCCCAGGAATGAATCCCACTTGATCATGGTGAATAATTCTTTTTATATGCTGTTGAATTCGATTTGCTAGTATCTTATTGAGAATTTTTGCATCCATTTTAATCGGGGATATTGGCCTGTAGTTCTCTTTTTTTACTGGGTCTCTGTCTGGTTTAGGAATCAAAGTAATACTGGCTTCATAGAATGAGTCTGGAAGTTGTCCTTCTCTTTCCATTTTTTTGGAATAGCTTGAGAAGGATAGGTATTATGTCTGCTTTAAATGTCTGGAAGAATTCCCCAGGGAAGCCATCTGGTCCTGGACTCATTTGTTGGGAGATTTTTGATAACTGATTCAATTTTGTAAAGAAATAATTTTACCAAATGTGGGATCAGGCTATTCAGAACATGAGATGTGGTAAGCCCTAGAAAATAGTCTTTACCCAAAATCATACTCCCTATTGAGATACTGCTGTACCAAAAATTCCCACATTAGATGTTCATATGATGGATGAATAAATTATTGGTCTATCACAATATCATATTGGAAAATGGGTATTCACTCTTACAAGCAATCACATCCACCAATGGCGACTATCTTTACATATTATTTGGTTGGTATTTCAAATAATTATTGAATTATGGATATTTTAATTTATCTACTATATACAGGGAAGATTTCTAATGGATTTATTATGTTTTCAATAAACAGCTAAACCAATAAGACTGACTATCCTTCTTTTATTTTACTGTTGCCAGGTTTAACACAGATAACACATCGTATCACTACAACTCAATGTATAGTTATTAGTGTTTTTCTTCCTTCAGTGTAGCTGGGACCAATCAGTAGTGAGAAGTGGTAAGGATTTTGAGATAAAAGGTAAGGTGGGGGAAAAAATAGTAACTTGCCAAAGAACAATGAATCAATATCTGTAAACTTCCCAGTTTATTTTGACTATAAATCTGTTTATTCAAGCACAGACAGTTCAATGGAAAAAACATTTTTTTCCCTCAAACAACACTTTAAAAGTCCTGTGTACACTGAGTAGAAAACAATATTTTTAAAGGACATTTTGGCCAAATATTAGGCCAATTAGGACAATTTTTTAAAGGACATTTTGGCCAAATATTAGGCCAATTAAGACAATTTTTTAAAGGACATTTTGGCCAAATATTAGGCCCTAATTATTTGATTATTTTTAAATAGAGCACTAAAGGAAAGGTTCAGAATTTCAAGTGATAAGCTGCTGTCAAAAAGGTTTATCAACAAGCCCTTCTTAATTTTCTATTCAAGGTAACATTGAGATAATCAGATCCTGTTTTTTCTAATTTCTTAGACCCTTGTTGATGATTTCTCACTTTTTGAAATGTTTGAGAAGCTCAAGCAGAACTTAAGATAGATGTTCAAAATAAATGGATCTCACAAGGTTTCCAAAAACTAGGTTTGTCCACTGTCAGGACCAGGAATGTGAACTTGTTGCTACGTAATCCTTTTGAAATGACTTTCCTTTGTCTTTTGTTCCCAAGATGATTAATAACGAGGTTATATGTTTCAATTTGTATTTCTTAATTGGGACGTCAAAAACGATATTCTCTGATCTATAATATACTATATCTCACAATATATTAAAAATACGAAAATTGGTGCTATATTCCTATTCAATTGTTAAAATATATATGTTAAGTGGATAAATATTGACATTAGACCTCACTTTAATGTGATCTCTTTGTTAGGGCTCAAAATTCCATGTCTTCAAATGAGAAAACTACCCTGCTTAACCTGCTAAGGCAAGGTCATTTCAGAGTCCAGCCAGAAAAGTTGTTAGTAAATAATTATTTATGTGTCTTCTAGTTGATATATTTAAGTCTGTGAATATTTATTAGTGAATAGTACATTTTTACATTACACTTTCTTAAAAATATGTAAAACAGGTTATTTAGATACATTCTTCAGTGATTTCTTGATTCATACACTTTTTATTTGAGATGTGCAGTTAGCACTTGATTATCAGAAATTATTTAACCTATTTGTTTTTGAACATACATTAAACAATATTTTAATGGTTTAAAAATTAAACAATTTAAATGTAGAAACTCTACATTTCTAAATATACAAGTGAATAACAAATTGTTGGTTATCTATCCATTTGTTACGGTCTGTCTTAAGGCTATATATATGGATGAATTCATTTAATCTTGACAACCATCCTCTTATGTGGAGATTTTTATTACCTCCTTTCAAAACTTGTAGGCAGGGAAGTTAAGATCGATTTTCATACCTGAAATGAAGCAAATTGCAAAACCTATAATGTTGAGTTCATTGTATGTAGATGATACAACAATGTTAATGAACAGATAGCCATCCCCAACTAGAAACTGGTATCCTTTTTATGTGCTGGTGAAGCATTTTATCGGTTACTGCTATACTTTGGGTCTTAGAATATAGGCTGAGAAAGGCTGTAGTACTAAAATCTATGATAGGAAAAAAAAAATTTGGAGTGTAGGTAGATTCATCAACACATTCAACAAGTCCTTTAAGAGACATTTGCTCTCAGACTAGAAGTAATCAATTTGAAATAATTGGGAAATTATTGGGAATAATTGGGAAATAATGTTTCCCAAAATAGTCATCTCTGCCTATATCCTGCCATCTTAAATTGACGGAGAGTCTCCAAATTTACAGCTTTGGGGGTATGAAAAATACAAATTTTGCAAACCAAAACAAAGGTAATAAATGCTGCAGCAAAAGATTAAATCTTAGTTTTAGCATTTTGTAAATAAATATGAAACATTAAAAAATCTTTGCCAAGCAAAATGTAGATTAAGAGCATTGCCTTTTGACAAAAGGTTATTGTTTTAAAATACTTCAAAGCAGTGTCCATTAAGCTAACCTAAGACTAATGAAAGAGAAGAATATATAAAATAATTTAAAAAAATAAGAAAATACAAGCAGAAACAAAACAAACCCTCAGGTTTAAAAGCTATGTCTAAAATCTCATTGTCTGTGGTTATGAAGTATTGGAAGGAACTATAATGCAGAACGAACAAATGGCTAGCAAACAATCAAACAAAAACAAAACTAGCTAGACACTTCCTGTGACTCTTGAACACATAAAGCATTATTTGGACCCATGAATTTTCATTAGTAGAAATGGACTGTGAAAGTTAAGTGTTCCCCAAAAAAGATACGTCTCAGTTGTATTTCTGAAGGATAACAAATAGGAGAGATCATCTCAGAAAGTAGAACTAAAAAACAAATCCACTGTTATACCAGTGACTCTTCATAATTCTTGTCAATCATAATTTCATATATACTCCTTGATGTTTCTTAAACTCTTCATTCTGAACAGATGACTTTATTGCAGTTATCAGGTTGCATCTCCATCGTTATGTATTGGTGATATTTGGGGAGATAGATGCCTTTTGGCTATGGTGCATCAATACATGGAACCGTTTCTGGACTTGATAGAGTCTAGGATCCCTGAAGATAATGGAACTCAAACAAAAGCTCTATAAGACTTTGTTTACTTTGGAGGTGAATGGAAAGGAATGTATTTCCTGAAACTTGTGTGTGTAAAATAAAATATGTGTGTGTATCTTGGGTAGACAAAGGAACAGAACCCTACAGACACTTAATTGCCTATCCACTAAGTGTTCTCATTCTTCTTTATCAGTAAAATTCCAATTTTGCTCAGGGTAACACTGAGCCCAGCTTAAGGAAATAGGTCATAAATTGGTATAACCCAATCATGTAACCCCAATTAGCAGGATCCCCTCTGTTGCTTTTGCTAAGGATGGCACTATATCCAGTTCTGGCCTGTGAGATCTAAGTGGAAAGGTGGTGGGGTGGGGTGGAGGTGGGGTGGGGTGGAGCTGGCAGTGTTCCTAGGAAAATTTAACATTTCTGATTAAGGGGACCAGGAGATTTCTTCAATTTTGCAGTCTTCTTTGAGTGTTGTGCTAATGGCAAAATCTTTCTTAAGTGAATGTTAACTTATAGAATATACTGTAAGTTAAACATATACCAATAGATTTGAGACCTAACTACAGCCAGAATGACTCCAGAGCCCATTTTTTTTCAATCCACTGTATTCATTTGCACCCTGGCAGAGATAATTCTTAACAAGAATATAGATGCCATAGAGCATTCATTTCCTAAGGTAATAGCTTTGAAAGGATATGCAATGTCCCTTTTGCCTATTTTTAAAAATACATGTTTTAAATATATGTTCTTAACAATCTACCCATTTAAATAATAAATAATCTCTGAAGACTGCTATTGATCACATGAAATTGAAGATTTCCTCATGTTTTGGATTATTTATGTAGATACAGTAAGAGATGTTAATTAACCAAAGAAATCCCTCTGACCACATTGTATTGAGCAGCTCCTAATGTCAGAAAATTAATGTCCATCTAGAAATATCATTCTGAATGCATGATTGGAGTTTTTGTTTTAATTTTGTTTTAATTTTTTTAATGCTTATTTGTTTTTGAGAGAGACAGCACGTGAGGGAGGGAGGGGAAGAGAAAGAGAGATACCCAGAATCTGGAGTGGGCACCAGGTTCTGAGCTGTCTGCACAGAGCCTGATGAGTGGCTGGAGAACCCTCCAACCGTGAGATCATGACCTGAAATGAAATTGGACATTTAACTGACTGAGCCACCCAGGTGCCCCTGATTGGACTTTTTAAAGCCTCACTTACTTACTCTTTTATCCTGTTAATAGGAACTCAACCCCCTCCATGAGGTTTCATCTGTAGTATCTATAGATTTTGATCAAGTCTTGTTTTTCTAAGATCACCAAAATTGTGAAGTTTGCTGACTCGCCAGGAACTAATCATTATCTCTGAGGCTGCAGTCCTGTCATTCATAGAATATGACTGGTGAATTGTCCCTTACTGTCGGTCAGAACCTGGCTGAGGTTATTAGCCAGGGTCCTCAGTTTCCCGTGAAGTGTTCCTTTAACATGGCTAGATTAGGATTCTCATAGTGTGGCCATCTCGGGGAAGTTAGACTTTGTGTATAGTAGCTAGCTTCCCCCAAAGTGTAAAAGTGTAAGCTGTTAGGCTTTCTTAAGGTTTAAACCAGTCTCACTGATAAAAGCAAGTCACAGGCAAGTCCCCTATTCAAAAGAAGACTGCACAAGAATGTGAATATTAGAAAGTATGGCTCATGGCAGTCCACCAAAGTATTTTGTTTTTGTATTATAAAATCTTAATGCCAAATAGACAACAAATAGATGTTCAAATGATAACTGAGTCAATAACAACAGAATTAGTAATTAAACTCCAGAGTTATAAAACCTACTGAAGTAGTTCCTATATAAGTATAGCCATGTATTAGAGATGACCATCCAAAATAAATATGATTAATATATTGAACTACCTATCATAAAGTTTGTCAATTTTAACAATATATCGTTCATAATATATATGATTGATATCTGAAATTACAGATTGAGAAGAACATCCATTTTGATAATAGCATAATTGGAATATCAAACAGTTACTGTAGTGCTTCAGATTTTAGTCTACAGCTTTCTGTGCAGGAAGCTACAAAGTTTGATCAATTATGGCATGTTTAATGCATAAACAGGAAACGAATGCATTTTTAAATGGAAGATATGTGAATGACTTACTAAATTTAGGTAAAAATATAAGGTTATAAACAATTTGGAATTCATAAATGATTCCCTGAATGCCTAATAAGTTGAGAGTGATCTTGGTCAACTGATCACAGCTTGTAAGTTTCCATCACATTATTAGCTCCATGAGTTCAGGCACCTAGTGGTTTCATCACTAAATCCTCAGTGCCCCACACATAGCCAGTCTTCAAAGTCATTTGTTTGTTGAGTAAATGAATGTATAGCTAATGAAAAATCAGCTCAGTTTATTTTTTGAAAGGTAAATTATTTCTGTGTGTGCATGTTTGTGTTTCACTCTGTGAATATTAAAGATTCACCTTTTGCAAGCAGTAAGGATGGAGGTGGGAAAAATTGGAATTAAAAACACCAGAATATGAAAAAAATTGAGAGTATATGCCTATTTTAAAAGCAAGAAATTCAAATTATATATTTATATTATGCAAATAAAATAAATACCAAGAAGTATCCTTATAAGATATGCATAAGTTTTTTAATTCATCAAAAACAAGCATGATTAAATAAAATAAAAAAAGAAAATACTAGTATGAGACCATTTCTATATACTGTTTCCATAAAAACCTAGAAATAATTAATTTGGACATACTTATATTAACATAAAATTCATTAAAGCAGTCAAGTTTCTGAAAAACATCTTCATATAAATTCAAAACATGTGTTTCCACATTCTGCCACAATTTCATTTTGACCTATTGTTTCCCAACATTTTCAAGGAACTCATTAACACTTCTCATTCTATACCTTGGAAAACGTTTACTTACATCTCATATACAAGAGCAATCTCCTTGAAATAACCTCTTGGAAACCTCCAATAAAAGGAATTATAACTTCATGATTATTCTATCAAAGACTAAAAAGGTTAACTTCCTATATTAACTATCTTTGATGGTATATAGAGAAATTCAAGACAATCAATGATTCTTTGAATCTGTTTTTCTTTCCATAGAAAAACAACACATTTCTCACCAAATTCCTTAATAAAGTTTACGTAAAGAAAAATGAGAATATAACGTGAAACTCTCTGTTGAAATTTAATGCACATTAGAATCAGGAACAAACCACAAATATTTCTCTTAAGTAAGGTACTAAAAACAGAACTTCAGTTTTCTCCTGAATCTTAAAAGTTCTAGTTATTTACTGTTTATTTTACTAGAATGAAAAAGGGAAAGAGCCATCACTCTGTATTTAGTAAGTGTTTAATAAATGAACATAATACAGTCATTTTGGAATTTTATGCAAAATGCATCATCTTTTTTGCTTTTTCACTTGTTTAAAAAATAAAATTATCTTCGATTTTTTTTTATCTGTAGCAAAAAGTTCCTTAAAATTCTTACTATCTATCTGTAAGGAATGAATTTTTTAAACAGGGAAAATAATGTAGGAGATGTGCCATTTACCATACTAAATAATCATGTTAACATATATTAATTAGTTATATAAAAATACACTTTAGAAATAAGATCATCTTTACATGAATAAAATTGTTTTTGATTGTTTTATTCAATAAGCTCTAGTTACTTAGCCCAGTGTTCAAGGACTATCAGGGTAGAATGGAAGGCTAAAGTAAGAACCTTGACTTTCATAAGGCAAACAAGTTATTTCTGGAACATGGAATACATTCAAAAGAGTTTAAATAACAATGAGAAATCATTATTATTGTATAAAATAATACAGTTTTTTTGTCTCCATAACTACATATTAGTGACTTAGCAGTAGGAAGAACATGCTTAGTGATTTAGATATATAAGATGAAATTAATATATTTTTAACTATGCATGTCTCATCACAGTTTGGTTGATAATTTTGCATTTTCAAGATGGTATTGTTTCTTGTTTCTATCTTCATGTCTTGCCAAGCAAGGCAAATGCTATTTGAAACAAGCAAAAAATAATTAATATTAAAAAAGTGTTATAATCCCCAAAGTACAGTATATTTCATCTCGAATGTCTTTTGCCATTTCTGTTTCATCTTTTTTCCATTAGGAGTCAAACCTATTTTACAGTTTAAATTTGCCTTTTCTAAAATATCTTACAAATATGAATACATTAATTCCAGAAAATATACCAGTCTATTTTTTAATAGTTTTTTCTCTGAGATGAATATAAGAAAAGTACTTCTGAGATTTTTCTCAATAAAAAAATTAATGATATAATTTGAATTTCATTAAAGTATTGATTTATTTTAGATATATTTGCATGAGCATATTTTTAAAATTTAAGAATAGAAAGATATGTTCAATAATGTCACATACATTTCATAAATACATTTTTAGTAGCTGCATGACATTCTTTTCATTTTTTTAAACAAACTTAACTTTTAGATACACATTAGGCTTTCAACAAATTTGGGGTGTTGAATATGACGCTTAAAATAAAGATATTATGTAGATCTTTCCTTTTGCAGAATTAATCATGTTAGAGCATAAACCACTTAATTTCTAGTTCTCAAATCACACTCTTATTGCTCTCATCAATTCATTTGACATATTATTGACACATGGACAGATTAAGTGAAATGTTTCCACAAAAATTTGTAGGTGATATTTCCTGAAAGCATTGTACCCTTTTCTTTCATTGAATAATATTTATGGAGTGCCTATCATGAACTGTCCTATAATAGTCAAAAACTTAAATGGAATGTTGAAAAAGTCAGACTTTTAGAACTCAGTGTCCAGAAATAGCATACCCAAAAGCAATATACCTATGTTTATGTTTTGTAACAAAGTCTTGGCTCACCTGGTTTGCCTTCTCAGAGTACAAAATAGTATACAAGTCTCTCAGTCTCTCAGAGAGGGTCCACCAACATGTGTTTAGACATCTAGATGATTTCTGCTCATTATTAATATAATGTATTTTTAAAGACTATACCTACTCTCAAAAGTGGAAAGGAATACATTATACTACAATTATATTTGGCAAATTAAGGATATGAAGTGGTACTAAAATGAATGTCTAGTCCATATCACTAAGTATCAAGAAGAATAACACATGATTTCAACCAGATTCCCTCTTTGTCCCATCTTTCTGATGTCCCACACTGTTCTAATTGTGCTACCTATTTCTTGCTTCAAGAATTTATTTCTAAGCTCATGGTTTCTCTTTCTGCCATCACTGAAAATAAAGTATTTATGTACGGAATTATTAAAATTCATTCCCATAATAAGCTTGCCTGTCCTCCTTCCTTTCATCCATTCATTTGTTCATTAGTTCCTTCCTTCCTTCCTTCCTTCCTTCCTTCCTTCCTTCCTTCCTTCCTTCTTTCTCTCGCTCTCTCTCTCTCTCTCCTCTCCCTCTCTCTCTTTCTCTCTCTCTCTGTCTCTCTGTCTCTCTTTTTTTGGTGTAAATTGGTAGCTGTCTGCTTTAACCCTCACATACTATCAAGGTCCATTGACCTCAATCAAAATTTTTTAGTTTATTTTTGAGAAGTTAAAACTTCTTGTAAACATCTATTTTTATGGCTTTCATTCATCTATTGTCTTCTAAATAATAAAAGAAAATTTACTTTTGTTTTAATAGAATAAAACATTTTATCTTGCAATGATGTTAGTAGTCAATTGGATGTTTTATAACTTAAAATACATAGTGCAGGGGCACCTGTGTGGCTCAGTCAGTTGAGCATCTGACTCTTGATTTTGGCACAGGTCATGATCCCAGGGTCATGGGAAGCCCTGCATCAGGCTCTGTGCTCAGTGGCGACTGCTTAAAATTCTCTTTCCCTTTCCCTCTTCTCCTCCCCCACATGAACACATGCTTTCTCTCTCTCTCAAAATAAAATAAAATAATGCCTTAAAAAATACATAGTGGAATCACTGACTTATTTTCTCATATTTTTGAAATATCTTGCTATTTTATCACCCCAGTAATTACTTATTACTTATCAATATTGTCATCTATGCTAAAAATTCTAAATAATAATACAAGAAGAAATATTGGAGTTTCCTAGAAGGATGATGACAAAGGGAAATAAATCATCATTTCATCATTCTTAAAATTACATCCTGTTTTAACATTTCCAACAATATTTTGGCTACTCTAAGTAGATACTTTTCTTACAGAAATTTTAGAACTAATTTGTTAATTTATTTTAAAAACTTGCAATTTTTATATGGATTGAGATGAGTCTGTTCAGTATAATTGCAAAGGTATCTTAGAACACAAACTTGCCTGCTTTGCTATCTACGACCCTGTCATCTGTCATTGGATATTCCATACGCTGAACTCCAGAGACAGGTTGGCACTAATATATTAGCAACACTTCCTGCACAATTTCAGGACAACAGGCAGGTCCTTAATGGTTGTGGTGAGGCAGAGTAATAATAGGAAATCAAGGCTTGCAGTGGTACTGTTAAATTTTGGGGTGATTTTATAACATTTTGTTGTTGGAGGAATGACTATGAGAAGCTAGAATGCCAAACTGGCAAACTTTGCCTAATTTGATGTTAAGTGATTATACATCAGAAGTTTGGCTTTGTTATCTTAATAAATGTGATTATATATTACTAGTGCAGTATTAGAATGAATTTAATAAGATAGATTTCCTAAGCTAGACACTACATAAGACTAATATGTCATGAGACTGTATCCAAGCAATTGGGAACTCAACAATGCCTGAAGGGAGGCAAGTTGTATGTGCATGTCTGACTGTCTGTGTACGTGTGTTTGAAATTCTGGGAGAAATGCTCTTCTCTGAAGTGTCCCCACATATTTCTTAGAATGCAACTTTTATTATATAACCAATGTTCACATTCAGTAAAAGGAAGTATACATCTTTACATAAACCTATTTTTAGCCTGCTTTCAATAATTGACTTTGGAGTTATAAAGCAAAAATTATAATTACAAGTACAAATTTGGAGGAGAAATGACAAGTCTTTGGGCCTGAAGTACTTAGGACATGTTTCTCTTCTCTTACCCATGCCTTTTACCAAGATAGAAAGTGAATGGCTAACTATATTCGTTATTTTATTGCTGAGTAACAAATAATCACAAGTTCAACGTCTTAAAATAACTCTCAATTTCTGTAGGTCTGGTGTCTGGGTACAGATTAATGGATCTTTTACTTAAGTTCTTCCTAGGATGAAATGAAAGTTTCAGCTGGGGGTGGAGTCTCATCTGGGGCTTGAGTCTTCTTCAAAGCTCATTGGTTATTGGCAGAGTTCAGTTCTTTATGGTTGTAGTACTGGGACCCTCAGGTCTTGGCCAGGTGGCCTTTCCCACATCCTAGCAATTTGTTTCTATAAAGCCAATGAGGGATTGTCTCAGCTTATTTGAGTCTCTCTCACTTCTGTCTCTAACCTAGGTCCTTTTGTAAATCACTTACCTTTTTAGGTCGGACCCAACCTGGGTAAACTTTCTTTGGTTTACTTAATTCAACTGATTACAAACCTTAAATATATCTGTAATATCCCTTCACCTCTGCCACATGAGGTAACCTAATCATAGAGGCGATATTCTATCTTATTCACAGACCCTAACCACACTCCAGGGGAAAAAATTATTTAGGGCATGTCCATCAGGGAGGAGAAATCTCAGGGGTTATTTTAAGATTCTGCCTACCACATCACTAAGCTAACCTTACAAAACTATCTGAGGCCCCACACACTTAGCAACATGGTAATAGTCTATTTGGGAAGTGAAAGGTTATTACAGCAAAATTCCTTGGAGATTGTCCTGACTGTTACAGAGATATAACCCAAATAAGCTGGAACTAATCCTGTGTGCACATGCGTATCCACGCATAAGCATTGCCTGAGCAAATGGTTGAGGATGTTTTTCTCAATGAATGGTCAATGAAACAATGAAGTAACTGTTACTAAAAAGATATGGTGATGTGATGTGTTCCACTTGATGATCTCTCAAGACAGAATGAGAAGGAGTAAACTGAGTTTGAGAAAAGCCTTAGAAATGGAGATTAGATCTTGTCATATACATGATCTGTGGTTGAGGTGTGTGCCTGGACACATGTTCCCAGATACCTGGAACTGAGTGACTCTACTACTGCTGTGCATTGAGTGCATGGACCCTTTTCAAAGCAATCTTTGGGAATGATAGCCTAATAGCTGGTGTCAGATGTTAGTCTGAATATTCCAATTATATGTGAAAATGTCAGGCATCTCCTGGAAAATAAGATGGATTCTTATTTCCATGGATTCTTCCTTCAAATGTTAGTATCTCAAACTGGGAGATGAAAAACTGATTCCAGAGAGAGGAGTTAAGATGGTGGAGCAGCACGGAGACCATGAGCTTGTCTCGTCTCTAAAATACAGCTTGATCAGCATCAAACCATTTTGAACACCTAGGAAATTGATCTGAGGATTAGCACAACAGTCTGCAGAACTTGAGCCATAGAACTTGGCAGGTATGTGGTGCAGAGAGGTGAACTAGGAGAGAGAAAAGCCACGGAGGGTAGGGAGCTGTTTTTGCAGAGAGAGGACAGAGAAAGGGAAAGGGGGAGAGTGCAGCACATTGAGATCATGCAAGAAAAGTACTCCCCTGAATGAAGCTAAAGACAAAGATAGAGGAAGAATGCAAACACTCACAGGGGACTGATCAAGGAATATGTTCCCCAAAACCATTGATGGGAAGAAAGGAGGTTTCAATACCACCAGGATTCTATAAACAGTGGAGCACAGAGTCTGAAGTTCTGAAGTTCAATGCCTGGCAGTGTTCTGGTGAGGAAGTAGAGTGAATGCCCTGAAGCAGGCAGTGAGTTCTGAGAAGACAGTGTGCCACAAAGGGAGAAGCAGTTCCACTGCTTGTAGTGCATTTGGTAGAGGCCATACAGCCTCCCCAGAGGCAAAGATCTCAGCATAACCCATAGAGCAGCCATCATGCTGGGACTGGAACAAAGAAGCCAGAGTGCAGTGAAATCTGGCACCAACTGTGTGTTGTGATTTGCTGTAATCTCTGAACTTCTGCCACTGCATGATTACCTGAATGTTTTCTGGGGCAGGCTGGCACCCAGCCATTGCTCAGCAAGACCCTCCCCCAGAGAATTGGTGTGGATCCAAGCCGTGGGGGTCTCTGAAGTGTGAGGTTTGAAAACACAAACCCATCAGATAAAACTCTGGAGGGAGGTGTCATCTGGCAGGCAGACAGCTTGGATGTGGTAGAGGCAGGGAGTGGATGGAGGCTTGAGACAAAGTAGGGGTGCTTGATCATGAGTGAGGGAAAGAGTGAAATTCCTGTTCCAGACACCAGGAAGCTGGGTGAAGCCATTTCCACCTCGCCTGCACCTGTGCATGCACTCCAGACTGATCCACCCCACTAAACTAAGAAGCACCACCTAGTGGAGAGCAGAGCCATTACACCAAACCCAGCCCAACTATGCCCTCCAAGCACACCCCCTAGGAGACCAGCACAAGTCATTCTACCTGCTTAGTGTACAGTCTATAGAGGGCTTCATAGTTTTAGTTCTAGAGGAAATTGGATATAACCTCATGTGGGTTTCATTCTGTTTGCTGGTTCATTTATTCGTTTTCTTTCCTTCTGTTTTTGCTTAAATTGTTTTCTTTTTTCTTTCTTTTCTTTTTCTTTCTTGGATACAGAAAGAGAAAATTTTATTTTTCTTTTATTGTTTAACTTTATTTTTTATTTTTTTTTATTTATTTATTTTTTTTACCATTTATTTATTTTTGGGACAGAGAGAGACAGAGCATGAATGGGGGAGGGGAAGAGAGAGAGGGAGACACAGAATCGGAAACAGGCTCCAGGCTCTGAGCCATCAGCCCAGAGCCTGACGCGGGGCTCGAACTCACGGACCGCGAGATCGTGACCTGGCTGAAGTCGGACGCTTAACCGACTGCGCCACCCAGGCGCCCCTTTATTTTTTATTTTTAAAAATATATTATTCTATTTCTTTTTTTTTTGTTTGTTTTAGCTTTAGTTACTTCTTTTTTTTTTATTTATATATGAAATTTATTGTCAAATTGGTTTCCATACACACCCAGTGCTCATCCCAAAAGGTGCCCTCCTCAATACCCATCACCCACCTCTCCTCCCTCCCACCCCCCATCAACCCTCAGTTTGCTCTCAGTTCTCAACAGTCTCTTATGCTTTGGCTCTCTCCCACTCTAACCTCTTTTTTTTTCCTTCCCCTCCCCCATGGGTTCCTGTCAAGTTTCTCAGGATCCACATAAGAGTGAAACCATATGGTATCTGTCTTTCTCTGTATGGCTTATTTCACTTAGCATCACACTCTCCAGTTCCATCCACGTTGCTACAAAAGGCCATATTTCATTTTTTCTCATTGCCACGTAGTATTCCATAGTGTATATAAACCACAATTTCTTTATCCATTCATCAGTTGATGGACATTTAGGCTCTTTCCATAATTTGGCTATTGTTGAGAGTGCTGCTATGACCATTGGGGTACAAGTGCCCCTATGCATCAGTACTCCTGTGTCCCTTGGATAAATTCCTAACAGTGCTATTGCTGGGTCATAGGGTAGGTCTATTTTTAATTTTCTGAGGAACCTCCACACTGCTTTCCAGAGCGGCTGCACCAATTTGCATTCCCACCAACAGTGCAAGAGGGTTCCCGTTTCTCCACATCCTCTCCAGCATCTATAGTCTCCTGATTTGTTCATTTTGGCCACTCTGACTGGCGTGAGGTGATACCTGAGTGTGGTTTTGATTTGTATTTCCCTGATAAGGAGCGACGCTGAACATCTTTTCATGTGCCTGTTGGCCATCCGGATGTCTTCTTTAGAGAAGTGTCTATTCATGTTTTCTGCCCATTTCTTCACTGGGTTATTTGCTTTTCGGGTGTGGAGTTTGGTGAGCTCTTTATAGATTTTGGATACTAGCCCTTTGTCTGATATGTCATTTGCAAATATCTTTTCCCATTCCGTTGGTTGCCTTTTAGTTTTGTTGGTTGTTTCCTTTGCTGTGCAGAAGCTTTTTATCTTCATAAGGTCCCAGTAATTCACTTTTGCTTTTAATTCCCTTGCCTTTGGGGATGTGTCGAGGAAGAGATTGCTACGGCTGAGGTCAGAGAGGTCTTTTCCTGCTTTCTCCTCTAAGGTTTTGATGGTTTCCTGTCTCACATTCAGGTCCTTTATCCATTTTGAGTTTATTTTTGTGAATGGTGTGAGAAAGTGGTCTAGTTTCAACCTTCTGCATGTTGCTGTCCAGTTCTCCCAGCACCATTTGTTAAAGAGACTGTCTTTTTTCCATTGGATGTGCTTTCCTGCTTTGTCAAAGATGAGTTGGCCATACGTTTGTGGGTCTAGTTCTGGGGTTTCTATTCTATTCCATTGGTCTATGTGTCTGTTTTTGTGCCAATACCATGCTGTCTTGATGATGACAGCTTTGTAGTAGAGGCTAAAGTCTGGGATTGTGATGCCTCCTGCTTTGGTCTTCTTCTTCAAAATTCCTTTGGCTATTCGGGGCCTTTTGTGGTTCCATATGAATTTTAGGATTGCTTGTTCTAGTTTCGAGAAGAATGCTGGTGCAATTTTGATTGGGATTGCATTCAATGTGTAGATAGCTTTGGGTAGTATTGACATTTTGACAATATTTATTCTTCCAATCCATGAGCAGGGAATGTCTTTCCATTTCTTTAAATCTTCTTCAATTACCTTCATAAGCTTTCTATAGTTTTCAGCATACAGATCCTTTACATCTTTGGTTAGATTTATTCCTAGGTATTTTATGCTTCTTGGTGCAATTGTGAATGGGGTCAGTTTCTTTACTTGTCTTTCTGTTGCTTCATTGTTAGTGTATAAGAATGCAACTGATTTCTGTACATTGATTTTGTATCCTGCAACTTTGCCGAATTCATGTATCAGTTCTAGTAGACTTTTGGTGGAGTCTATCGGATTTTCCATGTATAATATCATGTCATCTGCAAAAAGCGAAAGCTTGACTTCATCTTTGCCAATTTTGATGCCTTTGATTTCCTTTTGTTGTCTGATTGCTGATGCTAGAACTTCCAGCACTATGTTAAACAACAGCGGTGAGAGTGGGCATCCCTATCGTGTTCCTGATCTCAGGGAAAAAGCTCTCAGTTTTTCCCCGTTGAGGATGATGTTAGCTGTGGGCTTTTCATAAATGGCTTTTATGATCTTTAAGTATGTTCCTTCTATCCCGACTTTCTCAAGGGTTTTTATTAAGAAAGGGTGCTGGATTTTGTCAAAGGCCTTTTCTGCATCGATTGACAGGATCATATGGTTTTTCTCTTTTTTTTTGTTAATGTGATGTATCACGTTGATTGCTTTGCGAATGTTGAACCAGCCCTGCATCCCAGGAATGAATCCCACTTGATCATGGTGAATAATTCCTTTTATATGCTGTTGAATTCGATTTGCTAGTATCTTATTGAGAATTTTTGCATCCATATTCATCAGGGATATTGGCCTGTAGTTCTCTTTTTTTACTGGGTCTCTGTCTGGTTTAGGAATCAAAGTAATACTGGCTTCATAGAATGAGTCTGGAAGTTTTCCTTCCCTTTCTATTTCTTGGAATAGCTTGAGAAGGATAGGTATTATCTCTGCTTTAAACGTCTGGTAGAACTCCCCTGGGAAGCCATCTGGTCCTGGACTCTTATTTGTTGGGAGATTTTTGATAACCGATTCAATTTCTTCGCTGGTTATGGGTCTGTTCAAGCTTTCTATTTCCTCCTGATTGAGTTTTGGAAGAGTGTGGGTGTTCAGGAATTTGTCCATTTCTTCCAGGTTGTCCAATTTGTTGGCATATAATTTTTCATAGTATTCCCTGATAATTGTTTGTATCTCTGAGGGATTGGTTGTAATAATTCTATTTTCATTCATGATTTTATCTATTTGGGTCATCTCCCTTTTCTTTTTGAGAAGCCTGGCTAGAGGTTTGTCAATTTTGTTTATTTTTTCAAAAAACCAACTCTTGGTTTCGTTGATCTGCTCTACAGTTTTTTTAGATTCTATATTGTTTATTTCTGCTCTGATCTTTATTGTTTCTCTTCTTCTGCTGGGTTTAGGCTGCCTTTGCTGTTCTGCTTCTAATTCCTTTAGGTGTGCTGTTAGATTTTTTATTTGGGATTTTTCTTGTTTCTTGAGATAGGCCTGGATTGCAATGTATTTTCCTCTCAGGACTGCCTTCGCTGTGTCCCAAAGCGTTTGGGTTGTTGTATTTTCATTTTCGTTTGTTTCCATGTATTTTTTAATTTCTTCTCTAATTGCCTGGTTGACCCACTCATTCGTTAGTAGGGTGTTCTTTAACCTCCATGCTTTTGGAGGTTTTCCAGACGTTTTTCTGTGGTTGATTTCAAGCTTCATAGCATTGTTGTCTGAAAGTATGCATGGTATGATTTCAATTCTTGTAAACTTATGAAGGGCTGTTTTGTGACCCAGTATATGATCTATCTTGGAGAATGTTCCATGTGCACTCGAGAAGAAAGTATATTCTGTTGCTTTGGGATGCAGAGTTCTAAATATATCTGTCAAGTCCATCTCATCCAATGTCTCATTCAGGGCCCTTGTTTCTTTATTGACCGTGTGTCTAGATGATCTATCCATTTCTGTAAGTGGGGTGTTAAAGTCCCCTGCAATTACCACATTCTTCTCAATAAGGTTGCTTATGTTTATGAGTAATTGTTTTATGTATTTGGGCGCTCCGGTATTCGGCGCATAGACATTTATAATTGTTAGCTCTTCCTGATGGATAGACTCTGTCACTATTATATAATGTCCTTCTTCATCTCTTGTTACAGCCTTTAATTTAAAGTCTAGTTTGTCTGATATAAGGATGGCTACTCCAGCTTTCTTTTGGCTTCCAGTAGCATGATAAATAGTTCTCCATCCCCTCACTCTCAATCTAAAGGCGTCCTCAGGTCTAAAATGAGTCTCTTGTAGACAGCAAATAGATGGGTCTTGTTTTTTTATCCATTCTGATACCCTATGTCTTTTGGTTGGCGCATTTAGTCCATTTACATTCAGTGTTATTATAGAAAGATATGGGTTTAGAGTCATTGTGATGTCTGTATGTTTTATGCTTGTAGTGATGTCTCTGGTACTTTGTCTCACAGGGTCCCCCTTAGGATCTCTTGTAGGGCTGGTTTAGTGGTGACAAATTCCTTCAGTTTTTGTTTGTTTGGGAAGACCTTTATCTCTCCTTCGATTCTAAATGACAGACTTGCTGGATAAAGGATTCTCGGCTGCATATTTTTTCTGTCTAGCACACTGAAAATCTCGTGCCAATTCTTTCTGGCCTGCCAAGTTTCAAAAGAGAGATCAGTCAGGAGTCTTATAGGTCTCCCTTTATATGTGAGGGCACGTTTACCTCTTGCTGCTTTCAGAATTTTCTCTTTATCCTTGTATTTTGCCAGTTTCACTATGATATGTCGTGCAGAAGATCGATTCAAGTTACGTCTGAAGGGAGTTCTCTGTGCCTCTTGGATTTCAATGCCTTTTTCCTTCCCCAGTTCAGGGAAGTTCTCATCTATTATTTCTTCAAGTACCCCTTCAGCACCTTTCCCTCTCTCTTCCTCCTCTGGGATACCAATTATGCATAGATTATTTCTTTTTAGTGTATCACTTAGTTACACTCATACTCCTGGATTTTTTTATCTCTCTTTTTCTCAGCTTCCTCTTTTTCCATAACTTTATCTTCTAGTTCACCTATTCTCTCTTCTGTCTCTTCAATCCGAGCCGTGGTGGTTTCCATTTTGTTATGCATTTCGTTTAAAGCGTTTTTCAGCTCCTCGTGACTGTTCCTTAGTCCCTTGATCTCTGTAGCAAGAGATTCTCTGCTGTCAGCTATACTGTTTTCAAGCCCAGCGATTAATTTTATGACTATTATTCTAAATTCACTTTCTGTTATATTATTTAAATCCTTTTTGATCAGCTCATTAGCTGTTGTTATTTCCTGGAGATTCTTCTGAGGGGAATTCTTCTGCTTGGTCATTTTGGATAGTCCCTGGCGTGGTGAGGACCTGCAGGGCACTTCCCCTGTGCTGTGGTGTATAACTGGAGTTGGTGGGCGGAGCCGCAGTCAGACCTGATGTCTGCCCCCAGCCCACCGCTGGGGCCACAGTCAGACTGGTGCGTGCCTTCTCTTCCCCTCTCCTAGGGGCGCGATTCACTGTGGGGTGGGGTGGCCTGTCTGGGCTACTTGCACACTGCCAGGCTTGTGATGCTGGGGATCTGGCGTCTTAGCTGGGGTGGGTAGGCAAGGTGCACAGGGGCAGGAGGGGCAGGCTTAGCTTGCTTCTCCTTAGGTGATCCACTTCAGGAGGGGCCCTGTGGCAGCAGGAGGGAGTCAGATCCGCTGCCGGAGGTTTGGCTCCGCAGAAGCGCAGAGTTGGGTGTTTGCGCGGAGCGAACAAGTTCCCTGGCAGGAACTGGTTCTCTTTGGGATTTTGGCTGGGGGATGGGCGGGGGAGATGGCGCTGACGAGCGCCTTTGTTCCCCACCAAACTGAGCTCTGTCGTCCGGGGGCTCAGCAGCTCTCCTTCCCTTTGTCCTCCAGCCTTCCCGCTTTCTGAGCAGAGCTGTTAACTTATGACCTCCCAGACGCTAAGTCGCGCTTGCTGTAGGAACACAGTCCGTCAGGCCCCTCCGCTTTTTGCAAGCCAGACTCGGGGGCTCTGCTTGGCCAGCGAGCCGCCCCTCCGCCCCGGCTCCCTCCCGCCAGTCCGTGGAGCGCGCACCGCCTCGCCGCCCTTCCTACCCTCTTCCGTGGGCCTCTCGTCTGCGCTTGGCTCCGGCGACTCCGTTCTACTAATCCTCTGCCGTTTTTCTGGCTTATTTAGGCAGGTGTAGGTGGAATCTAAGTGATCAGCAGGACGCGCGGTGAGCCCAGCGTCCTCCTACGCCGCCATCTTCCTTCCTAGTTACTTCTTGAGGCGGATGCCAAGATTGAGCCCCAGGATTACAGGCTGCAGCCGCTGCCCAGCCCCAGGAACCCCTTTCATTACAGTGGCGGGTGTGGTCTCTATTATTCTATTTCAATTTGTTTATTTCATTGTAATTTATTGTATTATATAATTTTTTAATTGTTAATTTTTTTCTTACCTTTTTATTTTTTCTTTTCTTTTCCTTTTTACTCTATTTTATCAAGTTTCTTTCAACAATAAGACCAAAACACACCTAGAATCTAGCTTCATTTATTTGATTTTTTGTTTTGTTTTAATTTTTTTAATTTTAATTTCTTATTTTATTAATTTTTTCTTCCTCCAAAATGACAAAACAAAGGAATTCATCCAAAAGAAAGAATGGGAAGAAATGACAGCCAGAAGCTTAATTAACACATATATAAGCAGGATGTCTGAACTAGAATTTAGAACCACGACAATAATACTAGCTGGGGTTGGAAAAAAAGCATAGAGTCCCTTTCTGCAGAGATAAAAGAAGTAAAATCTAGTCAGAATGAAATTAAAAATGCAATCTAGAGATGCAATCTAGAATGGATGCCATGACGGCAAGGATAGATGAAGCAGAGCAGTGCATCAGCGATATAGAAAATAAAATAAAATAAAACAACAGAAAATAAGATTATAGAATAATGAAGCAGAAAAAAAGAGGGAACCAAAGGCAAAAGAGCATGATACAAGAGTTAGAGGACTCAGTGACTTATTAAAAAGGAATAACATCCAAAACATAGGAATCCCAGAAGATGATGAGAGAAGAAAAGAGGCAGAAGATTTATGTGAGCAAATTATAGCAGAAAACTTCCTAATCTGGGGAATGACACAGAAATCAAAATCCAAGAAGCATGGAGTACTTCCATTAGATTAGATTAGATTAGATTAGATTAGATTAGATAGTCAACACAAACCAACTGTCACCAGGCATATCATAGACAAATTCACAAAATACACAGACAATGAAAGAGTTATGAAAGCAGCAAGGGAAAGTCCTTAATGTATAAGGGAAGAAAGATCGGGTTCACAGCAGACCTATCCACAGAAACTTGGCAGGCCAGAAAGGAGTAGCAGGATATATTCAACATGCTGAATCAGAAAAACATGCAGCCAAGTATTCCTTATCTAGCAAGGCTATCATTCAAAATAGAGGGAGAGATAAAGAGTTTCCCAGACAAGCAAAAACTAAAGGAGTTTGTGACCACTAAACCAGCCCTACAAGAAATTTTAAGGGGGGTTCTCCCAGTGGAGAAAAGACAAAACAAAGTAAAAAAGACCAAAAGTAACAAAGACTACAAAGGACCAGAGAACATCACCAGAAACATCAACTCTACAGACAACACAATGACATTAAATTCATATTTTTCAGTACTCACTCTAAATGTCAGTGGAATAAATGCTCCGATCAAAAGACATAGGGTATCAGAATGGATATGAAAACAAGACCCATCTATATGTTGCTTATAAGAGACTCATTTTAGACCTAAATACACCTTCAGATTGAAAGTAAGGGGATGGAGAGACATCTATCATGCTAATGGTCATTAAAAAAAGCTGGAGTAGCCATACTTTTATCAGGCAAACTAGATTTTTTTTTTTTTCAACGTTTATTTATTTTTGGGACAGAGAGAGACAGAGCATGAACGGGGGAGGGGCAGAGAGAGAGGGAGACACAGAATCGGAAACAGGCTCCAGGCTCTGAGCCATCAGCCCAGAGCCCGACGCGGGGCTCGAACTCACGGACCGCGAGATCGTGACCTGGCTGAAGTCGGACGCCTAACCGACTGCGCCACCCAGGCGCCCCGTAGGCAAACTAGATTTTAAAATAAAGACTGTAATGAGATGAAGAAAGACAATATAGCATAATTAAGGTGTTTATCCACCAAGAAGATCTAACAACTGTAAATATTTATGACCCCAATGTGAAACACCCAAATATTTAAATCGATTAATCACAAAGATAAACTCATTGACAATAATATCATAGTAGTAAGGGACTTCAACACCCCACTTACAGCAATGGACAGATAATCTAGGCAGAAAATCAATAAGGAAACAATGGCTTTGAATGACACACTGGACCAGATGGGCTTAACAGATATATTCAGAATGTTTCATCCTAAAGCAGCAGAATACACATTCTTCTTGAGTGCATATGGAACATTCTCCAGAATAGATCACATACTGGGACACAAATCAGGCCTCAACAAGCTCAAAAATATCAAGATCAGGGGCGCCTGGGTGGCGCAGTCGGTTAAGCGTCCAACTTCAGCCAGGTCACGATCTCGCGGTCCGTGAGTTCGAGCCTCGCGTCAGGCTCTGGGCTGATCGCTCCGAGCCTGGAGCCTGTTTCCGATTCTGTGTCTCCCTCTCTCTCTGCCCCTCCCCCGTTCATGCTCTGTCTCTCTCTGTCCCAAAAATAAATAAACGTTGAAAAAAAAAATTAAAAAAAAAATATCAAGATCATACTGTGCATATTTTCAGACCACAATGCTATGAAATTCTAAATCAACCACAAGAGAATATTTGGGAAGACAACAAATACTTGGAGACTAAAGAATATCCTACTAAAGAATGAAATGACTAACCAAGAAATTAAAGAGGAAATTAAAAAGTATATGGAAGCAAATTAAAATGATAAAATGGCAGCCCCAAACCTCCTGGTTGTACCAAAGGCAGTCATAAGAGGGAAGTATATAGCAATTCAGGCCTCCCTAATGAAGGAAGAAAGGTCTCGAATACACAACCAAACTTACACCTAAAAGAGCTGGGAAAAGAACACCAAAAAAGGCCCCAAACCATCAGAAGACAGGAAATAATAGAGATATAGAGCAGAACTCAATGTTATCTAAAACAAAGAAACAACAACAACAACAAGACAGGAATTGATTCTTTGAATCAATGAAAGAATCAATGAAACCAGGAACTGATTCTTTGAAAGAATTAACAAAATTGATAACCCCCTAGCCAGTGTGATCAAAAAGAAAAAGGGCTCAAATAAATAAAATCCTGAAAGAGGAGCGATCACAACCAACACTGCAGACATACAAACAATAATACAAGAATTTTATGAGCAATTAAATACCAACAAATTGGGCAATCTGGAAGAAATGGACAAATTCCTAGAAACATATGGACTGCCAAACTGAAACAGGAAGAAATTGAAAATTTGAATAGGCCCATAACCAGTAAAGAAATTGAATCAGTAATCAAAAATCTCCAAACAAACAAGAGTCCAGGTCTGGATGGTTTTCCAGGAGATGCCATGAAACATTTAAAGAATAGTTAACCCCTATTCTTGTGAAGCTGTTGCAAAAGAATAGAAATGGAAGTAAAACTTTCAAACTCATTCTACAAGGGCAGCATTACCTTGATTCCAAAACCAAAGACCCCACTAAAAAAGGAGAACTAGAGACCAATTTCCCTGATGAACATGGATGCAAAAATTCTCAACAAGATACTAGCAAGCCTGGCATGACAAAGATGTCCACTCTCACCAGTGTCATTCAACATAAGGTTGGTAGTCCTAGCCTCAGCAATTCGACAACACACACACACACACACACACACACACACACACACACCCACACACATAAAAGGCATCCAAATCATCAAGAAGGAAGTCAAACTTTCACTCTTCACAGACAACATGATACTCTTTGTGGAAAACCCAAAAAACTCCACCAAAAAACTCCTAGAATTGATACATGAATTCAGCACATATACAGGACATAAAATCAATGTACAGAAATTGGTTGCAATTCTATACACCAATAATGCATCATCAGAGAAATCAAGGAATTGATCCCATTTACAACTGCACCAAAATCCATCAAATACCTAGGAATAAACCTAACCAAAGAGGTGAAATATCTACACAACAAAAACTATAGAAAGCTTATGAAAGAAATTGAAGGCACAAAGAAAAAAATGGAAAAACATACCATGCTTTTGTATTGGAAGAGAAAATACTGTTAAAATGTCGATACTACCCAAAATAATCTATATATTCAGTGCATCCCTATCAAAATAACACCAGCATTTTTCACAGAGCTAGAAAAAACAAACCTAAAATTTGTATGGAACCAGAAAAGACTCCAAATATCCAAAGAAATCCTGAAAAAGAGAACCAAAGCTGGAGGCATCACAATTCTGACTTCTAGCTGTATTTCAAAGGAGTAATCATCAAGAGAGTATGGTACTGGCACAAAAACAGACACATAGATCAATGGAACAGAATAGAGAGCCCAGAAATGCACCCACAAATGTATGGCTAACTAATCTTTCAAAAAGCAAGAAAGATATCCAATGGAAAAGAGACAGTCTCTTCAGCAAATTGTGTTGGGAAAACTGGACAGCAATGTGCCGAAGGATGAACCTGCACCGCTTTCTTACACCATACACAAAAATGAACTCACAATGGATGAAAGACCAAAATGTAAGACAGGAAGCCAATAAAATTCTAGAGGAGAAAAGAGGCAACAGCCTCTTTTACCTCAGTTGAAGCAACTTCTTACTTGACATGTCTCCAGACCCAAAGAAAAGAAAAGCAAAAATGAACTTTGGGACCGCCTCAAGAAAAAAATCCTCAGCACAGCAAAGGAAACAATCAGCAAAACTAAAAGGCAACCAAAGGAATGGGAGAAGTAATTTGCAAATGACATATCAGGTAAAGGGTAAGTATCCAAAATCTATAAAGAACTTATCAAACCCAACACCCAAAAAACAAATAACCCAGTGAAGAAATGGGCAAAAGACATGAATAGACACTTCTCCAAAGACATCCAGATGGCCAACCAACACATGAAAAAATGCTCCACATCACTGATCATCAGGGAAATACAAATCAAAACTAGAATGAGATACCACCTCACACCTGTCATAATGACTAACATTAACAATTCAGGCAAAAACAGATGTTGGCGAGGACACAGAAAAAGAGGATCTCTTTTGCACTGCTGGTGGGAATGCAAACGGGCTCAGCTACTCAGAAAACAATATGGAGGTTCCTCAAAAAATTAAAAATAGAACTACCCTCTGACTCAGCAATTGTACTACTAGGTATTTATCCAGAAGATACAGGAGTGCTGACATGAAGGGGCACTTGCACTCCAAAGTTTATGACAGCACTATCAACAATAGCCAAAGTATGGAAAGAGCCGAAATGTCCCTCGACGGATGAACGGATAAAGAAGAAGTGGTGTCTGTACACACACATGCACACGCACATGCACATGCACAATGGAATATTACTTGGCAATCAAAAAGAACGAAATCTGGCCATTTGCAACAACTTGGGTGGACCTAGAGTATATTATGCTAAGCAAAATAAGTGAGTCAGGGAAAGACAGATATCACATGACTTCACTCATATGTGGAATTTATGGATGAACATAAAGGAAGTAAGGAAGAATAATATAAAAACAGAGAGTTAGGTAAACCATAAGAGACTCTTAAATACAGAGAACAAACTGAGGGTTACTGTCAGAGTATTGGGCAAAAGGCATTAAGGAGGACACTGTTAGGATGAGCACTGAATGTTATATGTAAGTGATGAATCACCAAATTCTGTTCCTAAAATCATTATTACACTACATGTTAAGTCACTTGGATTTAAATTTTAAAAAGTATACATCAAAATATGATATTAAAATACATATATACATATATGTATATATATGTTTATGTGTGTGTGTGTATATATATATATATATATATATATTCTGTTTATTAAAGATTTCATTTATTTATCTCAGCAATATAGTTTTTGGAATTCAAGGTGGAAGGCGGAGGAGGGACAGTAAATATCCTCCAAACTGAGAAGGCATTTTGAAACTGAAAAACAAAGCAAGTCACTACATATCATTTATAGAGTTTTAGTTAGGATAACTTACTGACAGAGTAGATCAGGCAGAAAACTATCCAGGTACTTTGCCCCTATTCTTTGCAAAGTCTGGACCTTAATCCACATATTCTATACTGAATTGTGGTAAGGTCAAAGGGTAGATACCTAAAGTGGTGCCATCTGTATATCAGAGGGGAGATTAGAACAAGCCTTCCCACATTCTAGTCAAGACATACATTAACCTCTAAGGGGTTCAGAACACTTACTTACTTACTTATTTATTTATTTATTTATTTATTTATTTATTGTGCAATTTATTGTCAAATTGGTTTCCATACAACACCCACCGCTCATCCCAACAGGTGCCCTCCTCAGTGCTCATCACCCACTTTCCCCTCCCTCCCACCCCCCCATCAACCCTCAGTTTATTCTCAGTTTTTAAGAGTCTCTTATGGTTTGGCTCCCTCTATTATTTTCATTTAAATTTCAAAGTATTTTTTGATAAATTATAGACTTTAAAATTGCTTTTTCATATTACAGGTCTTTTATCCTGCCACCTTGATAAATTCACTTACCAATTCTAATAGGCTTTTTTTGTAGATTCTAATGGATTTTATACACAATCATGTTGTCTGTGAATAAAGACAGTTTTATTTTTTCCTATAAATCTAGATGACTTTGGTGCTTATTCTTGTCCTATTTCATAACATAGAATCTCTAGTACAATGTGCAAGAAAATAATGAGGGTGCACATCATTGCTTTATTCCTGATCTTAGAAGAGATTAAGTCTTTTACCACTGAGTAAGATGTTAACAGTATATTTTACACAGATACATTTATCAGTTTGGAAAAGTTTCAGTCTATTCATAGTGTGCTCAGAGTTTATCAACAATCAATGTTGAATTGGTGAAACACTATTTTAGTGTATATTGAGATGATCAGATATTTTTCTCTTTCATCAAATATAGTATATTACATTGATTTATTAAAGTTAAACAAACTTTACATTTCTTGATTAAACCTTATTTAGTAATATGTGTTCCTTTTTTCTTTAGCATATTGCTAGATATAATATGGTAACAAATTCCTAAGAGCTTTGGCATCTATGTTTATGAGGACTATTGGACTTAGTTTTCTTTTCTTAGAACATCTTTATTGAAATAGTGCAGGCCTCATACAATGATTTGAGAATTATTCCCTTCCCTTTAATTTTCTGGAAGGCTTTAGGTAGAATTGCTTTTATTATTTTTAAGTGTTTGGTAGAGTTAACGATTGGATCCATATGAGGCTGAAATTTTCTTTGTGGAGAAGGTTTTAACTAAAAACTCAATTTCTTTAATAGATAATATGGATTTTTGTGTTATCTACTTTTTCTGGAGAGCCCTTCATAGTTTGCAAATTTTAAGAACTTTGTCCATTTCTACTAAGTTCTTGAATAAAGTGATTTCTAATATTCTCTGCTTTTTATTATTATTTAATTCTTTTTCAATGTTTATTTTTGAGAGACAGAGAGAGATAGAGCTTGAGTAGGGAAGGGGCAGAGAGGCAGAGAGACAGCTGCCAGCTGTCAGCACAGAGCCCCACATGGGGCTTAAACCTATGAACCGTGATATCATGACCTGAGCCAAAGTCAGACACTTGCCCGACTGAGCCACCAGGCACTCCCTCTGATTATTATTCTAGTATCTGAGAAATATGTAGTGATGCCACCTCTCTCATCCCTGATACTGGTATATTTACTTATACTGAGTTACAGGCACAGAGTCTAAACTTTAGATAGTTGATTGTGTACTTACATGTTACTCCAGCAGTTTATTTTTTGGGTGTGAACATGACCCAAAAAGAGCTTATTAAAACTCTAGCTTTTATGTATTCTGATACCTAAAAATGAAAAATAGAATTAATTTAAAAAGTAATACTAAAGGGTGCTCTTTTCCATTCTTCACAGATAATAGGCTAGTAAAGGGTTGGCATGGAGGCCAGGACATCATAAGATTTCTTTCAGAACTCAGATGGACACTCTCAATGTGTTAACGGAAGGTGTTTTCTAGCTTGGTTGACAACATAATTCACCCCAATAACTATGTTTCTGTATACAAAAGTTTTATGCATAGTAATTTTGGGGGCTATACTTTATAAGAATATTGTCCTGTCATAAGCCCCTATCAACTGTGATTGCTAGGAAAATTAACAGAGGCAGTAGCAGTCAGTCCTATAGTAACAACTTACCATTTAGAGCACAGTGTAAATAAGAGATGAAAATCCACACAAAAATCTCACTTGTTAATCATTTAGAAATGTTTATCATTTTAGGCTTCTTATATTTACAATATAACTGACCTAAAAAGTAAGAGGGTGATAAGTCAATGTTACAGAGTGAATTGTTCTTAATGAGATTCATGTAAGAAAAAGTAAGAAAGGGGTCGAGGACTGTGCAAAACAATGCATTTGGCACAGACTGAACCTGAATATAACCACCCTCCCTAATTAGGCTGCCAGTCCCTTCCATGGTGTTCCTGCTGCCTTGAATTTGGACTTGCCAAGGTTCTTTTTTGATGAGCAATCTCAGACAATTTGTTTGTATCTAGGTTCCAACTCTTTATTCCTGCTGACAATCAGAACTCTTTAAGGGAAACCTAGAAATGCCAAATGGCCACAGGACTGGCTGCACTGAACCTCACCGTCTGATGAGATTACTCTCCATTTGGAGCTGGGTCATTAGAAACAGCCTTGAGGAACCAGATAGAGACAAATGGTCCTCATTAAAAATTATCAACTCTGAGTGAAAATACTAGTAGTTTGTATTGAATTCATCACATTAGCTGCAACCTATTTTTTTTTTTTTTTAACTTCAGTAAAGACATTGGTATTTCCTAAGGCAGAAACTTGCTGAATGGAAAGATGGTCGTGAACCTCATTTAGTCTTTGATTCTCTTCAAGGAAGGTATAAGAAACATCCAGTTTTGTTTTATTTTGTTTTGTTTTGCCTTCTAAAAAAAAATCTCTTGTGGAGGCTGCTTCAGTGAATTCCGAAGCCACTTTCAGCTCTTTTTAGACTGATTTCCTAAGCCTAATGATTGATATCTTTTGATTTGACTCTGATTTGGTCAGGGTCTTCCTGGCAAGCAACTTCTTACTTGTGAAAACTGATACAATATACATTTTGTTTGGAGAAGGTAATTTCCAGCTGTTTGCTCATTGTTTAATGAGAGGACTCACGAGGGTCACCCTTCTGTATTACAGCAGGGAGGTGCCACATGTACAAACTAATCAGGAGAATTGTTTCTAATCTGAGGGTTCGAGAGGCTTGATTGTTCACTCTGTATGAGAAAGCGATAGCTGTAACAGATTTGTGATGGGTAACCATTTTTTCATTTATATAGAGAAAGAGGAATTGATTGGGAAGTACCTTATAACATCCCTTAAAATAATTTTTTTAGGTAAGATAAATGTAATGTAAGTTTTATTTTGCTGATGAGGATAGTGATATCAGATAAGAGTTTATGTTGCCAGTTGAACAAATATTTGGTTACAGTGTGTAAATAGAGGGGTTTGGGGGGCTACTTTAACAGACGTAAAATGAATACTGTTTTTTCCCCTGGAAGCTAAAACAGAAATATGTGGGATAAAACTTGTAGGAACTAATTTCTTCATATATTAGACATTTATTTTCATAGGTTTAGAAAATTTAAGCCATTTTATGGCAGTATTTGGTTTGATTACCTTGAGAATCCTGCTTTTTGCTTTTTAACTAGAAAAGACCATATCATTATGGAATCCATTCTCTTATTTGAAAGGTGAAAAAGATCTATTCACTTAGTATAAAATAACTAAATTTTATCACATTTTGAATGAGAGTGTAGGCGTGTATTTGGTATACCTTTCTTAGCATAACTGTGTAAATTGTTTAGTTCAGATAATATAATTACCCTAAATTATGTTAGAATTAATACATAATGTTTTAATATCATCAGTATAATATCATCAAGAAGAGCTCTAGTTAAAGGAGTCTGACTCAGAGTTTATACAGTCACTACATGATACTGACTACTTATTATTGCAGCTCAAAGGCATATGATATTCTTTTGAGAAAAATGTAACTTACCATTTTATCATTCAGGAAATATTGACTGAGCATCTACTACTGCGGACATACTGTTACAACTTCTGAGAATACAGAACTAAAGTGGATAAAGTTCTGTGCTCATGTAGTTTACTTTTTAGCATGGGAGAGTTATGCATAACAATTACAAAGAAAACTATTTTCTTTGACTATGAAGGACAACCCTAAGATTTTACCAAGATCTTCAAACCCTGGTGCTTAAACGATTTTGTGTTTTCTATTTGAGAGTATATAGGACCTGCCTCTGTGATTACATAACGTAGGATTGTTACTCAGTTGACAGGAGATACTCTCTATCCATTTTAGTAAGCCACCATATTGTGAGCTACCTGTAGAGAAGGCCACATGACCAGGAACTAAAGGTAGCCTTTGCCCAACAGCTAACAAGAAGCTGGGCCCTCACAGTCCAATAGTCTTCAAGGAAGTGAATTCTTCCAATAACTACATAAACTTGGCGATGGATCCTCTCCTGGTCAGTCCTCAAATGAGAGAAAGCCCTCAACTGCAGCCTTGTAGAATATCCAGCTATGCCATGTCCAAGACTTATGACCAATAAAAATTTTAAGATAATAAATATGCATTATTTGCCACTAAATTTGAGAGATAATTGGTTCAGGAATGATAAGTTAAACATTATCTCTTTTCAAATAAAGTGTACATTGTATCATTTTATATATTAAATCATTTATTTGTCTTTTGATAAACATTATCTGCAGTGTCAGATACTATACTGGTGATTGATATATTAAATTATCATCAAAGAATGACATTTCTTTTACTATGAATTACTATTCAATTACTACTATTCAATTACTATGAATTGAAATCTAAACAGCTATTTTGAAAAATGAATTACAAATGAAATATAATTATGTA
Source organism: Puma concolor (assembly GCF_028749965.1). Classification (NCBI taxonomy): domain Eukaryota; kingdom Metazoa; phylum Chordata; class Mammalia; order Carnivora; family Felidae; genus Puma; species Puma concolor. The sequence goes on along the minus strand of NC_141667.1, from coordinate 201,141,622 downwards.
AAGTTTTAAGTTAAATTCAATAGTGTTAGATATTTAGCAAATTAAATCAAATTATGTTAATCAAATTAGATATTCACAAAATAAAGTTCTTTGATACTTCTCAAATATGTTCTAATAATTGTAACATATACTGAGCTCAGCACAGTAATTTATAAAATGTAGAACTTACGGTTCTTTCCACATTTCTCTTTAAGATAAATAAACTTTTTTTAAATGTTTATTTATTTTTGAGAGAGAGGGAGAGAGAGAGAGAGAGTCAGAGTATGAGTGGAGGAGGGGCAGAGAAAGGAGGAGACAGAATCTGAAGCAGGCTCCAAGCACTGAGCTGTCAGCACAGAGCTCAAAGTGAGGCTCCACCTCAGGAACAATGAGATTGTGACCTAAGTTGAAGTCAGATGCTTAACTGACTCAGCCACCCAGGTGCCTCATCTCATAAGATAAATAACATTTGAAACTGCATTCTCTGATAGCCTTTGGAATTTCTGTGGTAAAATTTACATTTTTTTTTACATTTATTCTTACCAACTTATATTTTACTAAGAAAGGGTCATAATTACAACTTAAGATTGTTGATACCCATTGTCTATTTGATGTTTTAATTCAGTATTATTCAGTTGGTTTACCATTTACAATAGACCCTCAAAGGCTGTACTTAAATGCCTTGTCTGTACCCTTCACTGATAAAATAGTGAGTAAATTACTTAATTCTAGAGAATTGACCCTCCAGGATCTTGATAATCAACACAAATAAAAGAAAAAAATCGGTAAATTAAATTTAATATAAGCATACTATTTTAAAAATATCTTTAAAATATTTAAATACATTCCTCTGTTAAAGTTTAAAAAATTAACTCTGTTCAAAACAAAAACAAACTATGTTCTCTTCATTCCTCCATCCCGATGTTAAAGAAATAGTCCTATCCCACTGAATCTCATTCAGGCTGAGAGAGCGAGAGCGAGAGTGAGAGAGAGAAAAGAATGCCTTCTTGCCTAAAAAGTCAATAAGGACCATATAATTGATAATATTAAAACTCAGCAGTTTTTTTAAGTAGCTAATTAACAGTTATTAAAGGAGCTAAATTACCAGTTATTAGGGACACATAGTGAAGTATGGAATCCATTTTTTCTTATTGTCAGTTATAAGTATACGTAATTTAAAAGGAAGAAGAATAATTAAAAGAGATAATGTTCTATATGATGACATTAAGCCTTACCACTCTACGTGTGACTAGCAGACTAGTCATAGGGGGATTGCTTGAAAGCTATTTTAAAACTACAGAGTCATAGGCCCCAGCTCACATTTTAAAAATTACAATCTGGTTTTTAACAACATCTCCAAGGAACTAGTATATAAATTATAGTTTTAGGAACACTGACATAAATTAATAACTACCAAGAGATATGGCAATAAGAAAGATATTTCTTACCTCTCATAAGTTTCACTTGTACTATCACTGAAAAATGTTCTTTGTCCTTAAGACCTATATCTGTATCTACATCTATGTATTTATATGGCGGGGAGAGGAGACAGGAATGGAATGGAGTGTGCCTGAAATGAGATGAGCTTAGCATAGTTATGCAGAAGAAAAAAGGTAGGCCTCTTAGCCAGGATCATAGTCTTAAAGACAACCCAGTGGGTTTGGGAACTGGTACATTCATGAATCAATGAAGTGGCTTCAATTCTTTTGATTCTGGTAATTTCAGGTGCTATATTCAGGTCACATAAAATTAGTCAAAGTTTAAGGCAGAATGGTAAATGGTGAGTACTAATAAGGACAGGGATAAATTATAATAGAAGACTTTCAGAATGGCAGTGCAAGTAGATACATAGAACTGCTCTCTGGTAAAACAAGCATAATTAGAGAAGATAATATTTTTTTAAATGCAGTCATTCAAAGGCTTTTGAAATTGTCATAAGGGCATACAGAAAAGAAAGAAATATTTATTCAAGAAAATCTGCTAAAACTTCATAAGAATGGAGAGAATCTGTGACATTTCAAACAAGATCCACTGCTTCTGTCCTCCTCTTAACTCAGCATGATGCAAACTCTAGGCAGGTGCATCAAGAATACAGGATGTTCCCCTTGTTCCCAATCAAGGCCATGGCTTCTTCCTTGTAATGGAAAAGCGGCCAGCAGTTTCCATCACTGTAACTACAGTGGCAGAAACTAAATTCCTGGTGAGTATAGCCAGGTCAGGGATTGTCTTCTGCATAGTCCCACTCATATTGCAGAGGCTCTATGTCAGGTTCAGAACACTTAGAACACGGAGGCCCTGATTGCATTTGTGCAAACTTGTTCAAAGTGCAGAGGTCCAACATTGGAAACTGCAAACCAAAAAATGTGGGACATAATTGGGGTGCCTGGGTGGCACAGTCAGTTAAGCTTCCAATTCTTGATTTCGGTTCAGATCATGATCTCATGATTTGTGAGTCTGAGCCCTGCATCATGCTGTGCACTGCTGTGCACTGATGGTGCAGAGCGAGCTTGAAATTCTGTCTCTCCTTCCTGCCCCTCCCCCACTTGTGCACACTCATGCTCTCTCTCTCCCTCTCAAAATAAATAAACTAAAACATTTTTTTTTTAATGTGGGACATCATAAAGCTCACCAACATATGTATAATGGGAGAACTGGAAGGAGAAGAGAGAGAGAAATGAGCAGAAAATAATATTAGAAAAATGAATACCTGAAAACTTACCAAATTTGATTCAAAACATGAATCTACACAACAAAAAACATTAATATAAACTCCAGGTAGGAGAAACATGAAGAGACCCACATCCAGATACATCATACTCAAAATGCTAAAGGCCAAAGTTTTTGTCTCTTACAAAGGAACATTCAATAAGATTTAACAGTTGACTACTCATCAGTAGTCATGGAGGCAAGAAATCAATAGGATGACACGTTCACAATGCTGAGGGAAAAAGAAAAAAAAATCAAACAAGAATGCTGTATCCAGAACAACTTCATAAAATGAAGGTAAAATAAAGCCAATCCTATATAAACACAAACAGAGAGAATGTGCTGCTAGTGAACCTACCTTAGAAGAAATACCAAAGGAAATTCTTTAGGCTGAAACAAGTGACCACATACAGTAATTTGAATTCACAGGAAAACGCCAAAAGCACCAGTATAGGTAATTGTGTGGTTATAAATTAGTGTTTAGATGAGTATTTATTTTCTTTGCTTCCTTTAAGTAATTTAAAAATCAATTGAATTTTTTTTTTCAACGTTTATTCATTTTTGGGACAGAGAGAGACAGAGCATGAACGGGGGAGGGGCAGAGAGAGAGGGAGACACAGAATCGGAAATAGGCTCCAGGCTCTGAGCCATCAGCCCAGAGCCTGACGCGGGGCTCGAACTCACGGACCGCGAGATCGTGACCTGGCTGAAGTCGGATGCTTAACCGACTGCGCCACCCAGGCGCCCCTGAATTTTTTAAAGTATATAATTGTGTTACTAAGCCTCTAACATATAAAAATGTAATATATTTGCTAACAACAGCCCAGAGGATGTGGGCAGGAGAAAGGCTGTGAGGAAGTGACATCAGATGGTAACTTGAATCCACAGGAACAAATAAAGAGGACCTGAAACAGTAAATAAAAAGATTATAACAAACATTATAAATATATACTTGCTCTTGTTTCTACCCCCAATTGCTTTAAAAGGCATACAATTATATAAGGTAAAATTGTAACACTGTATTGTTTGATTTATATAAAGACGTGTAAGAAAAATATCACAAAAAGCTGAAATGGAATAGAGCTATGTAGGAATAATGTTTATATATCTTACTCAAATCAATTAATACAAATTAGAAATGGATTCTGACCACTTAAGATGTATATGGGAAACCCTAGGGCAACTACTGAACAAATGATTTTAAAAAAATACTGAAAAAAATCATTAAAGAAATTAAATGTTACACTAGAAAATATTTACTTGCACTAAAGAATTAGTAAAACAGGAAAGGAGGAACAAGAAAGACATGACCATATAGAAAGCAAAGTGAAAAATAGCAGACATAAGTACATT